>NC_088686.1:80897500-85697500 GCF_028017835.1 Emys orbicularis | reverse complement strand
GAATTTCAGAAGAAAAGTGTGATTTTGGACACTGCATTTTCATAGAAAGTTATTGGTGGGAAGAGTATAAAGGAAAAGAGGTTTTAGAGATGTAAAGCAAGAACCAACAAGAGTAGGAGACAGTCAGGACTGTAAAAGAAAGAGCAGCTGAATAAGATATTGAGGTTGCAAATGAATGTAATGGGAAGGACACCAAACTTTTCAAAGGTGATGAAGAAAGGAGGATATGGAAAGATATGGAGTTCACCTAGGTGTGAGAGGACAGAAAGATTATAGCAGGTAAAAACTTGACCAGAGGAATAGAGTTGCTTAGAGGAAAAGAACCTAGGCATACCGTCAAGATTCTGCAACTCAAAGCAATCTCTCTCTCTCTCTTGCAGCAGATGTAGCACATTGCTATAGAAAATTTGTTTGTTTTCAAAGGATGTGACCCATAAGACACAGGCTAAACTAAATGCTTATTTGTAATTGCACCATACATATTTTAGATATAATCATTTAGAAAAATATAAAAACTAGCTGAATCACAACACTGTCATAATAAAAAAGTATATTTAACTGGAAGGTGATTCAACCACTAAAAATCTCACTCTTTCTTGAAAATGACTCTTCAGCAAATGTTATAAACTAAGTCTGACTGCCACCAGGAATATTGATCTCTCTTTATACTCTAAACAAAGAAGCCAAAAAGGAACTGAAATGAGGCATAGCTGGATTGACAGTTCCCTAAAGTTCACTACTGTGCATGAAAGACATTACAAACTGCACTAGTTTGTTAAATTGATTAAACAATGTTCTTGACCTGATATATTTAAGTTAAAATTCCTCCTGAATAGCTGGTAACTTTTTTTTTAAATTAGTTTTAAAACTGGAACTCAATATTCCTCAATACAATTCACTATGCAGAGCAATAAATCTCTTGCAGGACTACTGGAATTTTCAATGTCTTAACTGTATGTTCATTTAATTTATTAATGTATGAACATTTTTGTTTTAATATACTACACAGGATGCAATATATTGTAATGTCTAAAAATGTGCCGCAAACTGGACTTTTAACAGCCCAGTCAGTGCTGCTGATCAGAGCCACCAGGGTTCCTTTTCGACTGGGTATTCCGGTCGAAAACTGGACACCTGGCAACTCTATATGTGCTGATTATTATATATAGACTGCTGAAAAGTCTCAGAAGAGCTTATATTTCCCTCCCCAAAATCCATAAATTTCCACACAATGGCTCACAACAAGCTGAGTGATTTTTTTCAGAAACCATACGTTAGGATGGCCACTATCCATTTAGAAATAAAGGTATCATGCCTTGGAATGGGAAGCTTCAGAATAGATTTCCAACACAAAACAAGCAACTTGTTTGAATTTCTGATAATCTGAATCCTTTTCAGAATCAGCCTAAGTGAAAATTTCATGTCTTATAAATAACACAACTTGTCCATTTACTTCAAGCTTGTGTTGGAAAAAAGTAACATTTAATCTGAAAATTCACAGAGTTCTCAAGCAACTTTGGAAACAGAAGTTTTTAATCTTAAAAAGAAAGGATCAATAAACATTGCCTTGAGTACCCTCCTCTGCCCCGATCCCCATAAAATAAAGTTATGACTAAAATTGACACACTTGACATGAGTAGCTATGAAAAATCATTAAGATCATCAGAAGATCCTAAATAGGAGAGAAACTTTGAATTCTTTAATTCCTTTGTTGAGTGCCACAACATAAGTCTCCTTCTTGAGTGAGCTAATACATTCCAGGTATGTGCAAAATAGCAGATGTGATGTTACCTATATTGCCCTCAGTTAAATGGATGCATCTCGCACTGAAGTTGGTAGATGAATTTCCCTAAAAACGGGACCTAAGTCTGCACTGAATAGAAAACTGCAGTGTGGCCTATTTCTTTCAATAAACTAGATTGTCATGCTGAAGGTTATTTACTTTTTAATTTTTAGCGTTGAATAATTGCCAACAACTAAGCACTGTGAATGAATGACACAGATTTGCTATGATGTATATCAGCTAATTAAATAGACAATTTATTTTATTGCTCCACACAGCTACAAG
Organism: Emys orbicularis; assembly: GCF_028017835.1. NCBI lineage: Eukaryota > Metazoa > Chordata > Testudines > Emydidae > Emys > Emys orbicularis. Next base: position 85,695,432 of record NC_088686.1, on the reverse strand, counting down.
GTTCACACAAACATATCTGGGCTCAGGGCCCAGAGAGAATCTTGTAACTTAATACAGGAAGGATGGTTTTGTGGTTAGGGTAGAGGAGAAATATTCAACAGACATGGGTTCTATTACCAGCACCTCTTGGGAGTTGACCAGTTCACTAAATGTTAGATTCTGTCACCATTACTCACATTGAGTAGTACCATACACCTCAAATAATCTCATTAGGCTCAGTATGACTACTTGAAAGATAAGGTACTACTCAACGTGAGTAAGAATGGCAGAATTTGGCCCTTAATCTTTGTGTGCCTCAGTTCCTCCACTTGTGACAGTACTTCCCTTCCTCGCAATAGTGTTTTTTTAAACTAAATCAATTTAGAGGCTCATATAAGAAAAGGGAGGGATATAGCTACAGGCATGAATGCAAAATGTGTCTGAGGAAGTGGGAACGGGTTCACATTCTCCTTAACTGCAGTACGACAACCAAAGGAAGTAAAATGGAAAAGCTAATTCTGATGAAAAGCAGCAGCATTCAGCAAACAGGCTAAACTTCAATTAATTGGGAGCATTTATAGAAATTACTATGACATTTTGCAGACAAGGATAAAGCAGCATATGCACTAGTGGGATTTATTACGCGCTTTTTAAGATGCCTTTAGAAGCGTGCAAATCGTTATTTTTTCAGCTATCTGAAATATGTTCAAGGAGATGCCAGGAATCATGGCAGAAAATATTTCAAAAGGAGGCTAAGGAGGATATTCTGAGAGAGGGTTAGTTGTATATCTTCATTCTGGAATTTGCTGGGCACAGTATCTAAAAAAACCCAACCTTTAATAGCTATTTGTAAACCCTTATTCCTTATTTGTCAGAATAATGCTATGTTACATTATTTAATAGACTCATCACTATTTACCATGGATTACTTGTACATACAATATTCAAGTGCAATAATAACCTGACATGCAATTACTACTGCCTAAGTGTCTGATACAAAGCCCAATGATGTCAGGGGGAATGTTGAAAGCTAACTTCCGGAGGACAGTGACAAAAATAGTGTCTCTACAATGAAAATGATAAGACTGTTCATGTGGTAGACACCCTTGTGACATTTGAGGGCTGAAGGAAAACTGAAGAACTTTCTACCATTGTTCTCTCCTTCAGCTTGGCCAAGGTGTAAATGGTTAGCAAAAAGGGTAAGTTAAGGATCTTTCCCTAAAGTACCTGAATATGAACTCATGCCCCTCCTGATTATTGCTGTAGAAGTCACAGGATTGTGCTGTGATATTCAGTACAAAATACGTGCCCAAGGGAAGGTTTCAAAAGGTCTAGACATTCTTGAATAAAAGGTTCTTAAAAAGATATCCTGCAAGACATTGGGGTGAAATCTTGGCACTACTGAAGTCAGTGGCAAAACTTCCATCGACTTTAAGGGGGCCAGGATTTCACTCCAGGAGTATCTTCTGTGCCAGATGCATCTCATTACAGAGAGGAAAACAAGTAGCCAGGGTCACAAATTACTACATACTAAAAGGGAAGAGGAAACAGGCTAAATTTTAAAGCACAACAACTACACAAGTCACCTGATCCATTGAGGATTGCTACAAAAAAAGATCTACATCATTAATAGAAGCACCATCTAGGCATTTTAACCTTATTCTGTATTCATTCAGGATCTTGTAAAATACTACTCCCAGTAGCACTATTCTTAAAATAGTTAACCACATGTCATTTACATGGAGAAGAGAAAGAAACAGAAGACCACAAATCCTACCCCTGACTCACTTTACTAACTCTCTACTCATTGTGGATGAACACAAGTTTCAGGATCTTTGGATACCTCACTCACAGCAGAGACCAAAGGGTGGTTAAAGAATAACGAACACTCTTTTTTGGGGGCTGGATTTAGGAATCCTTGGGTATTAAGGCTTGGTAGGATCATTAATTCCTCAGTTAGTGCAAGTATCCCTCAGTATTAAAGAAGGGCTACCTTCTCTTTAACCCTGGGAGGCAGAACAAATAGAAGAGTTAGATTTCTCTTGAATATCCAGTTCCACAGCTACAGGGTGATTTAACTCCTGAAAAGCAGACACACCATCTGGGGGAGAAGGAACATTGGTAGACATGACATACCGCAGGCAGTGGCTGGACACACTGGAGCAGAATATTTTTTCAACTCTGAGTCTGTTAGGAAATCCTGTAAGAGAAAAGGAGAATACTCAGTTGAATCCTTGGGGAGTGTCAGTAAATACCCCCCTAGCAGGCTCAAACTGAAGTGGGAAGAAAGGGGATCTTCCTTTCACATGTATGTGTCTGAGAAACAGCTGCTGTAGAGAATATAACGATCAGAGATAAACAGGCTCATAGGCGAAGACCAAGCCTGGTTGGGCTCTGTGCGTGGCCAAGACAGACAAAACCTTTGGGGGTAGATGTTACACAGATGATGCTGAATGAGCAGGGGGATCAGGTACTAAATGATTTTATAGATAACTCTTAAGATGATGAATTGTCACTGGAGCTGGTTGAAACAGTTATTGCAAAACAATTCGTTACTTGGATATTGCCCTTTTCCCTGTTCATCAATTGTCAGCGATGTGAACAAGTTCTTGAATAATTTTTCCCTATTGCTTGCCCAGCTTTAATTCTCATCCTTCTTGGTGGCCTAGAGCAGAAGGAAGCCATGATTTAGGACTGCATTCTTTGCGTAAGAAGGACGGTCCGACAGCAGAAGAAGTGGAACCATACCTCATGCTAATTACCAAGTTCACCAGTGGAGCTGTTGGAGCAGAGTATCATTTCAGTGAAGATGAAGAAAATCCTTATGGCACAAGAAGAAAATTTGATAGGGTACAGGGTCACTACCTGGTCCTCAATAAATCAATGGGTTAACCTGAGCTCCAGTTTCCCTCTCCTTGCACTGGTGCTCAGGGGAATGGCTATTTGTTAGCTGCTAAAGAGTGAGTGGGGGAGAACGCTATTCAGAAGGTCTGAGTTTTCCATTTCCTTTTCTGTTTATATTAACTTATTTTCCTTTCTTGTCATATCATTATCCTTTGATGAAAAAGTCTTGCTGATCCCTCCATATCATCTGCTTGGTCATTCTACAATCTTATTGGAATGAAGGAGAATGTATTTAGTAGGCACAACAGCATGACTGGAAGGATTTAATGAAGGAAGATTGTCTGTACAAAGCAACAAATGGGGCTGAAAACTTGAGTTTTCATTGTCTGGTAAAAGGGAGAGAAGTATCCTGAAATTTCCATTTAGATAGGATTGATTCAAGGGAAGTCCCAGTCTGCAAATCTTTCTCCCGAAAATACAGAGGACAATGGTGCTGAAAACAGCCTGCGCCAATCAAGTTTCAGAGTTGGCGTAATAAGGCAGTATCTTGAGGCAATCAGAAATGAGAAGGCATCTAGAGCCACAAGCCATGGAAGAATGCCTTGAAATCAGACCACGAAATATTCCTCACACAACACAACTAAGGGAAGGTTTTACAAGATGCTTGAAATTTTGAATTTTTCCTCTCTTTTGCCCCATGGTTTTCACACTACAAACATATCACAGAATTCGTGAACACTGTATAAGCCTAATACTAGGAGTATAACCCTGATTAACAGAAACCCATTTAACCAAAAAGTTTTGTTGTGTGCCCCAAGGTCGTACTGAGCTTTCCTGCCAAGTCCCTACTTGATAGCTTCATTGTGCTTAGGCCATCCAGCAAATCTTTAATGCTCTCCAGGCCAGCCAAACCTGGAACATTCACCTATCCAGAAAGCCAACTAGCATTACAAAAGTTTGCCAACAGCAAACTATCCACTGAGCACCAAGCTCGGAGGACCCAGGTTGCACTAGAGCCAGCTGGGGAGGGGTAAGCCTGCTGGCATGATCTAAAATCAGAGGCATGAGCCTCAGGCTTAAAGTCTATGCTCCAGAGTTAACAGACAGCTTCAGTTTGCAATGGCATAGCTTTTCTGATTTTTCTGAGCCCTCAGTTATCTGAAAATGTTGGTTACCCCAAACCTTTGATAATTGAGCTACCTAAATCTGAAAGGGTACTAGCCTAGTAAGAAAACAGTTGTTCAAAGAGAAGGACCCTCAGCTGACCCTTTCCTCCGCCACCTAACCAAAAAACAAGAACTGAGGGAATTGGCCCATTGTGCCCCATATTCACAAAGCTTCATTCTTTCACTTACACCATACATAGTCCCTGCACTTCTCAGGTCTGGGGTCCATGTAGCCTAGCATGGATCGACAAAAAAAAGGGGAAGCAATTGTTAATACTTCTATATAATGCTGGAGATGAATCTTTACACAAATATAAAGATTGGTTCCTGCCCCGAGAGCCTACTATCTAAGTTAAATACTATGTGACAAGATGCAGGGAAGATGGAAGACAAAAGGCAGGGCAATAGGGAACTATATTCCCGGCAAGATGAAAATGCCTGTTACAAAGGCAGTATCTTGTTAGTTCATTAGGTTGGTTGGTAGAGTTGATTTCTGGGTGTACAGAATTAGACAAGACATGACATGACAGGGCTAAGGGAAATAATAGGAAAATTGCACAAATGTGTTTGTTGAAGAAGAATTCTAACAGGATGACAAGAAGTGGAATTAGAGCACATGACCCAAACAGGGGAGCAGAGATGTGTAGAACTTTGAAGGTGGAGTCAAGGAGCTTGAACATGATGGCTAGGAGGGTAATATGCTTAGGAGAGGAAGAGGCATAAATAGAGGAATTTTGGATAGGTTATTGAAGCGCTTGGATCACATCTCTCAAATGTACCTCGTCCCAAGGGATGTCACTCATTTTTGTTCTGAAGTTATTCGAGTCCCACAACAAATTTGGTGTCTCCTGTTTTTTGTTGAAAGTTATTTACATCAGAAATAAAGAATCATGAAAATATGGTGCCATTTATAAGTGGTTTATAACTTGTTAATAAGTATTATAGGCTTGATAAAGACATCACTAGCACGAGTCAGAGAGGGTTATAAGACTAGCAGAAGGTGTTATACATGGTTATAAGCAACCTGTTGGACTAACAATTGAACAAACCACTTACTAAAACCTCTATTAACCATTTATTAACACTTTATAAACGGATGCTTTCTTTTTCCACTCATTTGGGTGTTTGGCATATGTTGTGTACTACATTTGGATTTTTGCAGGTTGAAAGGCTGGATAACAGCCAGAGTTGAATGTTCAGAGAGAAAGTGGATTATTATTTGTTTAGCACGGACAAATGTGCTTAGCAATGTACACTACAAAAATCCCTACCCCAAAGTGCTTACAATGAAGTATGCAGTGGTTTCTATTTCATGAAGGAGAAATCTTGACAGCAAAGAAGCCAGCCTCTTTCTGAAAAACCTTGTTATAAAAAATGCTTTATTACAAATGAAGTCTTGAAAGCATTTTTACTTTTTAAAAAAAAATATTTATTTTTGTTGCAATAAGCCATGTAGGAGTAACCCACATGCACAGACTTGTTGCACTTTAAAAATTTTGTCATTGTAGTCCTGCTAGGAGGAATAACTATGAAACATTAAAGATAACTTTCAAAAAGGATGATTTGGAGCAGGTGTTCCTTCTAATAGAAAGGAAAATAAGAGCCTGATACAATATTAGCCTTTCAAGGGACAGAGAAAGAAACGAGATCTTATTGTCCAACATAAAAAAAAAAAAAAAAAAGAGTAAAAAATATAAAAACAGCTGATCTCTTGGACACAGTGCAATCTGCACTACAACCAAGTTAATTAAGAAGAGGTACACATATTATTTTAATTTATTCTAGTCATCTCAGACAAAACTTAGTTTTTAGGTGGCTTATAACAACCAAGTCCACCACCACAAAACTGTAGTAGCGAACCTAAGGAGATTAAATAAGGTACAAAACAATTTTTTCAACACTATATGGCATATTGTTATTGTGCTCTGAACAGATGCAGTTATTTGATGCATCCCTGGCAAGGTCTTTAGGATATACAAAATACTGTGATAAACTACTATAAGGTCACCTCATTATTAATACTTAGCATTTTGATTTATTTAGACTTAAAATAAAAAACATGTCTATCCAAGGTATTAAGAATCCTAAGAAATCATTAACAATTCAATACAATAAAATCCCAGTAGCATTATTTCAGCAGCAACTTAGCCAGACACCTACAGAAATTTCTTTCCAACCCTTTATTGTTAGAAGAAACGCACACTCAGTCCTCTTCAAAAGCTCTGTCAAACAGCTTTAAATCTTCAAAGTGCTGAGCAAACCACACATTCATGTGAAGTAGTGATATAGATGGAAAAAGACAGAGATGTTACATGATTTGTCCAAGCTATCACTACAGTGAGTCACTGGCAGGGCCAGTATTACAACTCAGGGGCTCCTGACATCTCTGCGCTTGCTTATTCCACTACACCAGTCTGCAAGTGGGGCTGACAAGAGACAACCATTCTAAAATTCGTCCTAGTACATTTGGTTTTAGTTGTAGCAAGTAAGAGAATTTGGCAGCAGGAAGGCAGTTAAGAAGTAAAATCAAGAGAAGCAATGCAACTAGTCAGGTCACTTGAATGTCTAGAACAGACAGAAATCAGGTGTCTCTCCAAAGTTATATTAATAATATTTAGCAAATGAAATTTCGGAATTTACAATGCAGTAGCAAGGCGATGAAAGGATACCATCGACTTAAGAATCTTATTTTAAGAGAACAGATTTTCTTCCAATTTACTAATTAACTCTTTGGCTATTAAAACAAAAAAGAATTTTTAAAATCCAATTTAATTTAAACTCTTTATGCTGTGTCCTTACTCTTTTGATTTCCCTCAGCTTTTTGCAATGCAAAAAAAACCAAAAAACAAAAAACAACCAACAGTCTGGTCCTCCTTTTCTTGTAGTCAATTCCACTTTCAGGTGCTGAAATGAAAGGAACCCACAGCTGCAGCTGAATGTGTGTGGTTTTTTTTTTTTTTAAAAACCCACAAAAACATTGCACATGATGGACTTTTTAAAAATAATAGTGAAAAATGTCCTAGCTTGACACACCAAAAAGGCTGTGTGTGGGGACTGAGGGGGGCGGCAACAGCACTATGGCAGCTGAGATCTGTGCCTGGATCTAGACAAGTGGTGCTGGCACTATCATCAGTGAAGGGACCTTGACACTGGAATTTACTTACCTCCCTCAGTCTAGCAGAGCCCAAGTCTGCTGACCTTCAGTGAACTCTGCGATGATGAACTGTTTTCCTAGACATCTGAGAAAGTGCTGGGTATTAAGAGCTCTATGTAAAGAACTGCATAAAGTTTTATTGGTCCTTCAGAGTCCAGGATCTATGCTAAATGTTTTTGCTTGGCATCTACTAGCACCTTATCTATTAACTAGACATACACATATATAGACATAGAGCACTCCTGTAATAATGGGGTTGAATGGATTTAATAGGGGTAGGAAATTATTAAACCTGAAAAGTTGATGGGTAGAAGAGTCTACTGTTATTGTCTAGTCTGTAATTTTAAGTATCTTCTTTTTATAATGCATTGTTTTGTATGTATGTATGGAGAGTGTAATGTTGGCCCGCTGAAAAAATGCTTTTATTAAATTGTTAGTTCTCTGGGTCATGTGAAGATAACCGGAAAAACAGGGTGACTGAGGGATGTAAAACCAATGGGGAGGAGCACACTAGAGAAAAAGCAACAGGGGAGAAGAGTCTTATCTGGGGGTTCACATCAAAAGGGGCATTTCAAAGGTTTACTGGACTATAAAAGGAAGAACAATGCACCCCTTTTTTATTCTTCACTGAGGAAGCAAAAAGGACAGTGCTTTTTTGTATTCATGAAAGCTGTAATCTGGCCCTATGGGCTAGTGATACTCGGAGGTTGCATTAGCTAAGAACTCACTTTAGACAAAGATTTTAGCTTATTAGAGTTAAATTTAGATTCTAAGAAGCATTTACAACTTTTGTTATACATGTAACTTCTTGTTCTTATTACCCTTGTTCATGATCTCTTAAATCTTTGCCTTTGTTAATAAACAGATTTGTTTTCACTATAACTCAATTAAACTGCTGTGTTGTTACACTGGAGATGAATGAAACACGCTGGTGTGTGTATTCTACTCCATCAGAAGTAGTGAACCTGGTAATTACTGTGTTTAGTGACAAGGGCTGGACACTACAAGGGGATGCTTCAGAGGAGTTTGGGGACTGAGGTACACCAAATGTTTACCTGCAAGGCAAAGTAGGGGATGGCAGAGCTCAGAGGAGAGTGCTTAAGTGGCTGATGGGCTGGCAGTGTCAGGGAGCTGAAACCGAGCTACCACAAGAAAGTGTGTGTGTGGGGGTGTCACTGAGGTGTGTGTGTGTGTGTGTGGGGGGGGGTGTAACACAGTGACCTGGAGAGCCTGAGAAAGTGTCATAATTGTCTTAAACTGGCACCTTTACTTTCCAAAATATTGCATGTGTGACTTTTATACAAGTATCACTTCTTAGGCCCATGACCTTGCGGAGTTCAATTCTGAATTTGTTTTTCATTTAGAAACTATAAATAACAATGAACCTAAAGATGAATCCATTAGATGAGATACTGGCACCTGCCTTCTGAACACTACACTCTGTATTTTCATGTGCAAGTGAGGTAAGGTTAGGGTGACCAGATAGCAAGTGTAAAAAAATCGGGACGGGGGTGGGGGATAATAGGTGCCTATTTAAGAAAAAGCCCCCAAAATCGGGACTGTCCCTATAAAATTGGGACATCTGGTCACCCTAGTTAGGGTAAAAGGCTTGGGTATGGACAATGTTATACAATATATTAAGTAACCAAAATTTCTGCATGATATACAATTGTACTGAGGCCAAATTATGTTCTATGAATTTTCTAATGTGAATGATATATACATTCACATTAGAAAATATATAGTTTCTAATATTATATTATTCTAATATAATATGTATCTCCCATGATTGTTTCTCTGATAAACATGCATGGCATCTGAAGGAAAGTTGCATTACCACCTTTCTTTAATACAAAGCCAAAAACATAGGTTATAAGCACAGAGGTCACCATAAAAAGATAATAGCAGCATTTTATATATCTAAGTCTAGTTAGAGTATTTTATGTATCTATTCGACATCAAAATAATCTATAATGACAAGATGCACTTTTATCCTGTAATGTATTTAGAACAAATATTTAAACCTCAAGTGAATTAAAGTACCATGATTTAAATTAGCAAAAGAAAGGAACTAAGGAGGTCAGAATAGACATATGTCAGCAATTGCTCTTGCACATTTCAGCACGGGTTATATGGTAGATAGTACACAATCAGTACCTCTTGGAAGGTCACATCACAGTTTATGCAAACACAGAGAATTCAAGACCAGAATTTCCACTGTAGCTCAGACTTCCCCTGCTTTTTGTAGGATTAAACAGGTATACCCTCAACACTGTTTTATTTTAGAAGCCATTAGGCTGTGTTGAGTAAGTATATAAAAAGTTATCAAATATCTTAAAAAGTGTCATTGTTGGAACAAATATTATAGCTACCTATTAAGGGACTTTAGAAAAGTGTATTATGTTATTTTATTAGATCATTAGTGCTAAAATGTTAGTATTTTATATTAAATTTAGGGTCTTAAACATATTGAGAGTCCCATATTTACCAAAATCAGTATCAGAGGAGTAGCCGTGTTAGTCTGGATCTGTAAAAGCAGCAAAGAGTCCTGTGGCACCTTATAGACTAACAGACGTATTGGCGCATGAGCTTTCGTGGGTGAATACTCCCATGCATCCGACAAAGTGGGTATTCGCCCACGAAAGCTTATGCTCCAATACGTCTGTTAGTCTATAAAGTGCCACAGGACTCTTTGCTGCTTTTACAAAATCAGTATGTTCATCTTTGGGCCTGACTCTTTACTGCCTTTCACCTGGTGTAAAACACTATCAAACCATAACAGCAGAGCTTTTAACACAGATGTGAATAACTGGACAATGTGCCAGAAAGTGGCGAATCAGGCCATGTGTGTTTAGACAAGAGTGGAGGAAACTGGGGTATGATTCGCCAAACACATTATTTACTGTCATTGATGGGCAAATAAAGAATAACAAAGAATCAATACATGGACAGGGTAGTATTAAAACCGGACACAAAGACTAGCAGATGCATCTGATCAAAGGCTTAGGATGCAGGTGTATTTAAGTTGGAGTCCTGAAGATAGAACAGTCTCTGAAGCTTGCTGGTTTTTTTACCTTGGCTCAAGGTGTTCAGGAACTGTACACATATAGGGAATAAAGCAGGCCAAGAAAAATACCCCAATTCTCTGCCTCACTTATTTCTCTTTTAATAAAGGTTATCTGCTTTAAATAGATAGGACAGTATTATTAAATGCAGCATGTTCAAGCTATAAAAAACAACAACAACAGATCTAGTGAAGACTAGACTATCCTTTAGTTAGTGATGACACAAGATCTCAAATCTGTCAGTTACAAAATATGTGAATGGACGGGGGGAGGGGGAAGAGAGAGGGGAATGAAGCAGATGACATTAAAGGCCCTGATTCTGCAACTGGATCCACTGGTACATCTGCGGTATGCTGAACAGGGCTCTGCATGGGGCCAGGTGGCTTCATTTTGGGATAGAATCATAGAATTGCAGGACTGGAAGGGATCTCAAGAGTTCATCTAGTCCAGTCCTCTGCACTCAACGTGGGACTCAGTATTATCTAGACCACCCCGACAGGTGTTTGTCTAACCTGCTTAATAAATCCTCCAATGACGGAGATTCCACAACCTCCCTAGGCAATTTGTTCCAGTGCTTACCCACCCTGACAGTTGGGAAGTTTTTCCTAATGTCCAACCTAAACTGCCCTTGCTTCAATTTAAACCAATTGCTTCTTGTCCTAGCCTCAGAAGTTAACTAGAACAATTATTTCTCCATCCTCCTTGTAATAACCTTTTAATACTTGAAAACTGTTATGGCCCCTTTAAGTCATCTCTTCTCCAGACTAAACAAACCCAATTTTTAAAAAATCTTCCCTCATAGGTCATGTTTTCTAGACCTTTAATCATTGATTTTCATCTTATTTACTTCAGACCACTTCTCCAAATTGTCCAGATTATTTTGAATTTTAATCCTATCCGGCAAAGCACTTACAACCCCTCCCAGGTTTGTATCATCCACAAATTTTATGTAAGTGTACTCTTTACGCCGTTATCTAAATTACTGATGATGACACTGAACAGAACCAGATGCAGAACTGATCCCTGCAGGACCCCACTTGATACACTCTTCCAGCTTGACTGTGAACCACTGACTACTCTCTGGGAACAGTTTTCCAACCAGTTATGCACCCTCCCTGGAGTAGCTCCATCTAAGTTATATTTTCCTAGTTTGTTTATAAGAAGATCATGCGAGACAGTATGAAAAGCCTTACTAAAGTCAAGATATACCACATCTATCACTTCCCCCGCCCCCATCCACAAGGCTTGTTACCCGGTCAAAGAAAGCTATAAGTAAGGCTAAGATTATGTCATCGAGGTCACGGAAGTTATGGATTCCGTGACTCCCAGAGACCTCTGTTTCAGAGTGGTAGCCTTGTTAGTCTGTATCAGCAAAACTATCGAGGAGTACTTGTGGCACCTTAGAGACTAACAAATTTATTTGGGCATAAGCTTTCGTGGGCTAAAACCCACTTCATCAGATGCATGCAGTGGAAATACATACACACACAGAGAACATGAAAAAATGGGTGTTACCATACCAACTTGTAGTGGGGTGAACACCCGCTCCAGCCCTGAAGGGGTTGGAAAAGCCCTGCAGAGGGGTGGGGCTGGGGAAAGGAGCAAAACCCCGGCTGATTGGCAAAGTGGTGGCAGCTGGGGCCACGCCCCAAACAGAGCAACTTGGCCTTGTAAGAAGGCCAGGGCAGCCAGAAGCTCCGCAGTCTCTCCTCTAGCTGTGGAGGGACAGAGGCCTGGCTGCTGGTTGAGGGGTACCTGGGAATGAGGCAGAGCTGGGGAAAAGGCAGGGGAGCTCCAGGCTGGTGACTCCCCAGGCTGTAGGGCTGGGTTCTAGGCCCATAGAGGTACTGAGGGTGGAAGAAGGCAGCAGGCCAAACCCCCGTTGCCAGTGATGAGTGGCATACACTGCAGTCTGCCCCAGGGAATGGGGGCTAGTTGGTGACTGGCAGTAGCCTTACACTGAGGCAAGGTGGGGATAGGGGGTGGGGGTTTCCCTGGGTGGGGAAACCCTGAGGCTGAGGGGTTACTGCCAGAGGGGCAGCATCCCAAGAAAGGGGCACCGGGATCCGGGAGGGACACGGGGGCCAACGACAGGCGGGACACCTGGCCTGCAGAGGGCGCTCTGATGACTGGTGAGCTAATTCCTGAGACGACCAGCAGGAGGCGCCGCAGGGGTGAGTCCGCACCCGATTACACAACTCTAATGAAACTAATCATTTAAGGTGGGCTATTGTCAGCAGGAGAAAAAAAAACTTTCGTAGTGATAATCAGGATGGCCCATTTCAAACAGTTGACAAGAAGGTGTGAGTCAGAGTGGGGGGGAAATTAGCATGGGGAAATAGTTTTTACTTTGTGTAATGACCCATCCACTCCCAGTCTTTATTCAAGCCTAAACATTTTCTGCTTCAGCCCTGGTTCGACAGGGCTGGAGCTGTCAGCTGGTTGGGGGCCCCCACAGCTCCATGCCTCTGCAAGCATGGGGAGACCCTGGAGCTGTCAGCTGCCGCAGGTGCTGAAGCCCCTCCTCCTCTCCCGCAGCAGGGCTTGGGCTCTCATCCTCCCTTCAGCCCCATTTTGTCAGTTATTTTTAGTAAAAGTCAGGGACAGGTCACGGGCTTTCGTGAATTTTTGTTTATTGCTTGTGACCTGTCCATGAAAAAATAACCATGACAAAATCTTAACCTTAGCTAGTAGGTTAGTTTGACATGATTTGTTCTTCACAAAGCCATGCTAACTGTTACTTATCCCCTTATTATAAGCGCCATAATATGTACATTTTAGTTCACAAAGATAACTCCAGTTGTAATTTTTTGTATGATTTGATTTCCAGATTCCTGCACCACATTGCTACTGTTATATATTTATAAGGAGCTGTGCATTATTATTATAAGATAGTAAATCCCTCACCTTGACAAACTTACACTGAAAGTGCAGTTTTAGTCTGAAAAATGGCTCTGTACAAAAAATTGTCACTTTCCATGATCTCCACATCATGTTCACTCAATGCACAATTAATAGGGTTCACCCCAACAGCTAGGCCTAAAGCAAGGCAACAGAAAAGTTCCTCCCATCCCTCCAAAAACAAAAGTATCCTCAACCTTCCCCCCAAATCCTGCCAAAAAGTGTCATTTGCAGCATACTTTAAAGGTTATTTGGCTATTTTAGATCAAGGTGGGAGAGCAAGTTTCAGAGTCCTGTGCCCCCCCCACCCCCCAAACGCCCTGCTGGCAGTCTTCTCCTTTTTTAATGACGAAGATCCAGCTCAAGAACCTTTTGTTGACTACAGCTATGGCAATATGTTAGAGAGAGAGGTAGGCAGGTCTAGGCCATTAGGGATAATGGATTTATTTATCTTTGCTATTTCTATTGCAAATAGGGATATGCCTAACACTGATTAATTTTAAGAGCAACCTTTCAGTAATCACAAAATCTTTTAAGAGTGAAAATTAGCTTCATGGTAACCATAGTTTGTTTTAGGTTAAAAATTTGATACTGGACCTCAAGATCATGTCTTTTACAAATGAAATACACTTTCACTTATAATTATACAATGTATATGCATTCCTATATGTTCAGAGGGGCATTTTTTGCAATCTACCAATTTTTTAAATAAAATACACATGAAGCACAAATTCAATTAGATTAGGTCTGATTTAATAGTATGCAATAAATAGTAAACTTGCCAACCCCCTCACCGTATCCCATCCTGCCATAAATGGTGTTTACCAGATCAGCTAAGTTTTTTTGGGGAGGGAGGTTCCATGCATATTTGGGAACCAAAATAATATGTTTCTATTTAGGACCTGGTCTTCCAGTCCTTAGAGAGACAGACAACTCTCACTGAATTTAGCGGGCCTTTTGCCTGAGAAGATGTAACATTCCCTTCCACACCAAGGCATTGGCTACACTTGCGAGTTACAGCACAATAAAGCAGCCCCGGGCGTACTCCGCAGCTACAGCGCTGCTGGTACTCCACCTCGGCGAGTGGAATAACGTTTGCTGCACCCCCGCTGGAGCGCCACGGCGCCAGTGTGAACAAGGTGTTGCGTTACTGCACTGTGATCAGCCTCCGGAAATGTCCCATAATCCCCTTAAGTCAAGTGGCCACTCTTGTCATTGTTGTGAAATCGGCTGCAGGAATGCGGAAATACCCTTCAAAGCTCCGTTTCGGAGAAGCCGGCTGCTTATCAGCTCAGAGGAAAAGCAAACATTTATTGTTTGCTTTGAGTGAGTGAGAGAGGCGGGGGGGGGGGGGGAGAGGGGGGTCTGAACTTACAAGACAGCATGCTGACACACTCAACACCCCAAAAACCCACTCTCTCCCCCCACATACACACAACACACTCCCTGACACACTCCACCCCACCCCACCCCCCATCTGAAAAGCATGTTGCAGTCACTTGCATGTTGAGATAGCTACCCATAATGCCCCGCTCCCAATGTCGCTGCAAGTGCCGCAAATGTGGCCACGCCAGTGCGCACAGACTGCGGCACTTTCCCTACTGCACTCTACGAAGGCGGGTTTAACTCTCAGTACTCTACATCAGCAAGTGTAGCCATGCCCTAAGGCTTGTGAGCAGGGTTAGAACCTGGCTCTTTGGCATGAAGAGCACAGGCCCTGCCAATGAACTAAAGTACCTCATTATCGGGTAGCTGCAGTAGGGTCTTGTACTCTGTATACTAGCCACAAAAGGCAGACATAGCACACTTAGCTAGCATGTCACATGAAGACTGTAGGATTGTGCCCCTAAGGCAAGGTCCTGCATTCATGAGGTAGTCTTAATAAGTACTGCCAATTCTTTCCTGTGATGACTAGAAACTCAAAACACAACTAAAAAAACCCAAAACAAAACAAAAAAACCATTGTCAAGAGTTGCCCCTAATGACTTATTTAAAACAATTAAGATTTTAACCCAGTCTAGTGAATATATAAGAAATGGTTAAAACAGGTATGTGTTAATGAACTGCATTTTCATATATTCAGCATCTTATTTACTTAAGAAGGAAAACAGCATGAATGTAGCATACAATTTAAAGTAATTCCAGCTCTTGCAATCTTTTTTACATTTTGTCTTCAGGCTCTCTTAGTACTCGGCTGTTTGATATTACAGCAAGTCACAAATTAGAATGAACCTGCATGATTTTGTAATCCTTTTCCATGCAGTGCACTTTGTTGCATGTATGAACTGAGATTAGCACTAGCCACACTGAAGTTTGATGTAACTTACACTTTAGTGTACAATGCAGAACACATTACTTCGTTTCCACCTCCTCCACAACAGGCAATAATTAACGTTATTTTGTCCCTTTAAATAGTACATTTTAATTTGCATTAATGAAAATACATTTCAGATTTTTTTTTTTTACATGTTGGTATTTATTTAGCATCAAGACCAATTCAGGCATATCAGGACCCTGGCAGACTCTCCTGATAGAAGCTACCCTATATAATAATTATTTCTCCTATGAGCTGCTTATTATTCAAGCTGCAGGGACAGGGTGAGGTAATTAGCAGTTGTGTGGGGGAAATCGGAAGTTCCTGGTTTGGAGAGTGGGGGTTGGGCCTTAAAGAAGCAAATGAATACATATTGTCTTTCCTGCCATGCAAATATCCCCTTCTCGTCATGTCTCAGTGTGTGTCATTCATGACACTGAAGTCCTGCACACACTTTATCAGATCTAGAGGACTTCATTCAGTTCTACAAGGCTCAGCAGAACCGTCTAAACCAGGTAGCGAGGGGCTGAGCAGGCAAAGAACAGTGTATCTCATCCTGTTAAGGTCCCTCCCAACCTGGTGCCTCTATAACCTGTTAAAACTAGCCTTCAAGCATATTAGAAAAAACAATTTGATTAAGTTACATGCTTAAAATAAAAGCAAATTGTTGTCAATAGATTCCTCTTCAGCCAGAACACACACATTCCTCTATCTGCTTCATCCTTTGATTAATGCTGATCTGTTCTGTCAGGGAAATTGATGCATGACGACTCTTCTCTTACAGCCTATCCATTACAGTTCATTATGACGTAGGAGAAGACAAACATTCAAAACTCATTACAAAAAATGAAATTTCTATGGTGGAAAAAAATATCATGCTTTGGCTGCCAACCGAAAGTCCCCTAAGCCCTTCACGTAGACTTACACAGATGATCAGAGGAGAGTAGTAGTTTAAAAGCTGTTTTTCCCTCCCCCCAGCACTGCTGCTGCTGACACTTCCCAGCCTTCCTAGGGCTGACCAGAGGAAACATAGGATAAGAAGATTTTCTTCTGTGAATGTGATTGTTGTTCCTCCTCCTCCTACAGGAACAGCCTCTTGGAGCAACTGAATGCTCCAAACTATGCCAACTGTCTGTAGACTTTTCTAATTTGAATGAGGAGAGTGGACCAGCACTGAATTGGCTAGGGATCAGGAAATGAGCAAAAGTGGTATAAGACCCAGGCTAGGTCTTATACCAAGCACATCTCAGCCAGAAAAGAAAATCTAGATCATGTGTTTTCGTTTGTGTACAGTAAATTAGTTCCTGTACCTGTGTTACTAACCTAAAATTAAAGAGAGAGTTAAACAAATCCAATGATGCTTCACAGTAGCTTCACTCTGTGGTTAATTTGTGCATTTCTTTCAGGTTGGACAATTAAATCAAAAGTATATTTCACTTCTGTGTCTAATTCATTTAACCTACAGTGCCTTGGCTTTGCAATGTCTGGGTTTCAAATACTGCATGGGGAATGTTTACTTAAAATCTAGCTTTCTTTGTAATTTAGAAAAAAATATAATGCAAATCTTTTATAAATCACAGGAAGTTTCTTTTTACTAAGTTAAATTTTAGCCCAAATTTATGTACTAAATTTAATTTATTTTATTTCATGAAAACCAGGAATATAAAAAAAGAATTGGATATTTCTCTTTTGGAGCCTATTCCATCTCATTGGCTGATACAAAGAGCAGTCTGAAGTTTTAACATCCTAAAATGGTTTATTTGTTTATTCTTGCACATTGGTGCATTAGCTGGCACCAACTACAGTTCAGATATTCTAGCCACTAGCCACAAAATTTGATTTATTCTAGCTTTACATATACACACATCCTGGAATTTAATTACCTTACTGCTTTCTTTTAAATCTTCTATTTTGCCTTGTAAAATGCTTTACATTTGCATTTTCTTAACTTGAGCGCATGACATCGTAATGTATTTTACTCATTATGTACTTGTTACAGTGTTTAAAAGACTTTAATTGAAATTCTAAAGCCTAGGCCTAATGATGGACTTCCAAGATTAGTTTAAAAGAAAACACATAAATAGGTGTCATCTTGAGACAAGAATGTCTGGACAAGACATTTGTGATGGATAGAATTCTTATCAAGAACACACATAACTATGACCATTATAACAAATGTATTGCTTAAAAGAGAACTGATCCTGCTCAGCATAACTTCTATCTGCTACCTCAGTTGGGTATCATGAGTGACTGGGTCATCTTTTTAGTCACAAAGTTAGGCAACAGGCCACAAATTGAATACTTCCTCTCCTTCCCTTCTCCAGATGCAAACAAGCTTTTGAAAAGAGATACTAAAGTCGGTATCTTACTTCAATACAAGACTAAGCCTATAATAAGTTGATCTTAAACAAGTCCTTTTACAAAGAGCCTATAAATTAAACAAGGAATCATCTTAGATTGAGTATATTTAAATTTAAATTAAGAAAATGTGGAAAGACTTCAGTGTGAGTATTCTTCCCCACAGTCCTTCCTAAATAAAACGCAAAGGGACTTTTAGATTAAGAAGTTTGACTGATTTCAACTGCTGCAGAGAGGAGAAAGGCAGTCTCTCTGAGGTAACCAGGATTCAACACGTTTATGTTAAATTACACCTGGAAATGAACTAGTGCCCAGAAACATCTGAGAAACCATAGAACAACCCAAATTTATTATACCAACAGTGATACCCTCATGTAGTAACTGCTTGTGCATGCTTTCACATGATACACTCTGCATATTGCCATATAAAGGAATCAGTTTATTGATAACGGCACTAGGGGCCTTCACTAAGTATGAATAGAGCAGTGTTTCTCAAATTGGGGCCGCCACTTGTGTAGGGAAAGCCCCTGGCAGGCCGGGCCGGTTTGTTTACCTGCCCTGTCCACAGGTCCGGCTGATCGCGGCTCCCACTGGCCGTGGTTCACCACTGCAGGCCAATGGGAGCTGCTGGAAACGGCAGCCAGTACATCCCTCGGCCCGTGCCGCTTCCAGCAGCTCCCATTGGCCTGGAGCAGCGAACTGCGGCCAGTGGGAGCTGCGATCGGCCGGACCTGCAGACAGGGCAGGTAAACAAACCGGCCCGGCCCGCTAGGGGCTTTCCCTACACAAGAGGTGGCCCCAGTTTGAGAAACACTGGAATAGAGGATATCTAACATCCCTTGTGAGTGGGTGTGATAGACAATGAAGGTGGATTCTTTCTTTGTGATCATGTCCAAAACAGCTGAAAATAGCTGTACCCTAAACTTTAAAGACACACACTACAACAAAAGCCAAATAACCTTCAACCATATAGCATTCCAACCAATAAAAATTTCAGTGTTAAGTAGAATTACATTCAAGATACATTCAAGTAATGGTTTTTACAGACCTATAGCTTCTTTTTGTGGAAAGTTCTTTAAAATTATACTTGGTGAGCCAAGTCTTTAACGTACTGTAACTGAAAAAAGTTTTAAGTATACTGTTGTTGATTTAACAGTGTAATGGACTGTTGCCAAGAATGGAAGCTGTATTCAATTAGCTTACAAACATATGTCTCAATGTGTTTAGAAGTGTGGGGGTGCCATTAAATCTGCTAAAATTGTTTTGCAGATGGAATCTGATTAGCGTGCATCTCTGTCACATAATGATGTCCAACAGTATTTTTGCTCATGAGAGAGAAAAAAAAAAAAAAAGCTAAGACAACAGGACCTGAAAACTATGTACTTCGCTCTGTTGGGATGTGTTGTATTAACTTAGAGGGAATATCTGGGTCCAAAGATATTAATATAAACCAGTCACTGTCCAACATATAATAGTGTTAAACAAGGTACAGGGTTTGGTATGCAAAGACTTCAGCTAGCTTAGTACTATGACAAACATGTTATTAAAATCCTTTAATAACAGAGCAGAGAAGAAGGAAAAACAGTTAGCATTTAAATGTAAAGCATTATGTAAGGGTTGCACTTTAACAACATTTCTTGCTCCCTTTCCCTTTAGCTGGAGAGAGTTTTTAGAAGGAAAATACCCATTTGACAGTCTTGTATCAAAGATGGTAATAACTATCCTTTTGTGTAAAAGAGAAATTAGTTGAGATGGGCTGGAGTTGTTGCTGCTGCTGCTGCTAAAGTCCGATCCCATGTCAGCTCAGGTGTCTTTGGGATTCAGCTGGAGTAGGGAGGGGTGGGGATGTCATCTGAATCTCTCTCTCTCTGGCCTGATCTGATACAGACATCCCACAAAAGTTTGGATGGCAGCCATAATGGTGAAGCTTCCTCCAGTCATCTCCATCTATTCTTACTATTTCCCCCCAAAGGCTCTTTCTTTAAGGACAAAAAGGGGAGTGGTAGATGGAATGGGCAATACCCTCATTGTTTGTTTCACCAATTAGGCCTAGTTTTCAACACATCAATTTCAGTTCATTAATTTCCAGATCCACATTTTCTTGTTTACCAGGCATGATCTTTACATAGTCCTTGAGTTGTATCCGCAGGCTCTTTTGTTTAAACCAATTCAGTCTGTCTCCTTTTCAAACCTTTTCCCCATCAACATTTGTTATTATTGGTTATTGTGACCTCTTATGAACTTTTACGTACTCAAGATAGTTAAGTCCAAAGCAGACTGCTCAGAGCTACAAAGGGATCTCACAAAATTGTATGACTTGGCAACAAAATGGCAGATGAAATTCAATGTTGATAAATGCAAAATAATGCACATTGGAAAACAATCTCAACTATACATATAAACTGATGGTCTAAATTAGCTGTTAGCACTCAAGAAAGATCTTGGAGTCATTGTGGATAGTTCTCTGAAAACATCCACTCAATGTGCAGCAGCAGTCAAAAAAGCTAACAATGTTGGGAATCATTAGGAAAGTGATAGATATCATATTACTTCTGTATAAATCCGTGCGTGCAGATCTGGTCACCCCATCTCAGAAAAGATATATTGGAATTGGAAAAAGCACAGAAAAGGGCAAGAAAAATAATTAGGGTAATGGAACAGGTTCCATATGAGGAGAGATTAATAAGACTGGGACTTTTCAGCTTGGAAAAAAGACGACAAGGGGGTGTGGGGGATATGATAGAGGGCTATAAAATCATGACTGGTGTGGAGAAAGTAAATAAGGAAGTGTTATTTACTCCTCATAACACAAGAATTAGGGGTCACCAAATGAAATTAATAGGCAGCAGTTTTAAAACAAACAAAAAGGAAATATTTTTTCACACAACACACAGTCAATCTGTGGAACTCCTTGGCAGAAGATGTTGTGAAGGCCAGGACACTAACAATTAAAAAAAGAACTGGATAAGTTCAGGGAGGATAGGTCCATCAATGGCTATTAGCCAGGATGGGCAAGGATGGTGTCCCTAGCCTCTGTTTGCCAGAAGCTGGGAATGGGTGACAGGGGGTGGATCACATGATGATTACCCGTTCTGTTAATTCCCTCTGGGGCACCTGGCATTGGCCACTGTCAGAAGACAGAATACTGGGCTAGATAGACCATTGGTCTGACCCAGTATGGCTGTTCTTATGTTCGTACATACTTTTTACAGTTCAATTCACAATTTAGAGTAAATTTGTAGGTTCAATTATAAGAGATGCAAAGTTGATAATAAAAAGTTGACTCATGGTATAAATTTATATAAACTTTGCTTCTCAACTGTAATGTACAGTGGAACATACTAACAGTACTATAGCAACAAGTCATCAGTTCCCTGATGGTATTGATCTAAGAGTTTTATAAAACTTAAGAATGGAATGACTAAATTGCCAAAAAAAAAAATATGCACACATTAAAATTTGGTAGTATGCCAGAGCACCAGATGGTAGCAGATGTGGTACTTAGCTTTAAGAGGCGATCCTAGGCATTACAGTCCAGTGTAACTTCAGTAGCAGGAAAACTGGTTAACAATTAAAAATAGATTTATAAAAGACATCATAAATTCTATATAATATATAATTATATATAATTTATGATGTCTTTTATAAATCTATTTTTATAGATATATATGATCAAGTAAACTAGCATGGACTGTAAAGGAAAAAAATAAAACAATCGGAGATAATTGTATTAAATGAGAACCACTTGACATAACTTATTTGGACTCCCAAAAGCCTTACGACAAATCCATCACGAGGGGCTAATTAAGTTACAGGGCAAGAGGTAAAGTACTGACATGGATTAGATACTAACTAAGAGATAAAACAAAAAGAAGGAGTAAGTCATCCATTTTCAATATAGTATACAGTTTAACATTGTTGTAGTCCAAGGTTCCATAATGGGACTGGTGATGTTTAATATATTTATAGTGACCTGGAAAAGGGGATGAATAGCAAAGAAGCAAAATCCACAGATGACAAAGATTTTTAGTTAGTCAAGTAGTGAAGGCTGTGGAATTTCAAACGGGACCTAAGCAAGGAAAGTGAATGGGCAGTCCTATAGTAGATTAAATTTATTATGGACAATGGGTGAAATTTTCAGAAGTGCATAAGTAAGTGAGGAATACAAGTTCCATTGAAAGTCAACTGATTTGTGCTCCTAAGTCAAGAAGGTATTTTTGAAAGTCCCTGCAGGTCTTGCCTTGTATTTGTAAGTTATAGCACGAACTATTTATACATATTACCAAATTCTAAATTCTAAATTCATTGGGAGCCACTCTGGGAAAGAGAGACCTGCTCATCATAATGCTCAACTCAAGACAAGCTTTCCTTAGAGTGCAGCAATAGTCAAAAAGCCAAACAAAATGCTGGAATTAGAGTAGGTTTAATAAAAAGGCAAAACAATGTTATGCTTAATATAATATGTAAAGGTAGTAAATTTATATGGCTATTCAGAAGATCTAGATCAGGGGAGGGCAAACTTTTTGGCCCGAGGGCCACATCTGGGAATAGAAATTGTATGACGGGCCATGAACGTGCACAAAGTTGGGGTTGGGGTGCAGGAGGGGATGAGGGCTCAGATTGGGTGTGTGCGCTTCAGGGGGTGTGTGCTCCCCCCCCCCCGCACCTCCTGCCGCCCCAGCCCTGGGCTCTCCCCCAAAGAAAGAATTGGGTGGACTAAATGGACAGTGCTCCTCTCTATCTGAAGCCTAGCAAGGGAGATCCCACTAGAATTTAAAATGAAAAGTAAGGGAGGGGAGGCTCTACTAGGACCTGGGCAGCTTTAGATACAGTACCAGGTACATAGGAGGATTTACACTTCTGAGCCATGGAAGCAGAAATTGACTTTTCCTTTCCAGATTTAGCTAATATTCAGAAAGGGAATCTAGCACCTGCCTTCCAGATTTGAACACCCTCAAAATTCAGGAGTGCTCAAGCTCAATTTGGGCAGCTGTTACTTCATTTCTCCCAAATCAAATATACTGATCCACTGTAACTTGCTGTAGAAAAAGTAGAATAAATTGAGCAAGAAATGCTTCCCAGTGGTTATTAGGACTGGAATTGCTATTTTCAACAGCCCTTTTTTTTTTTTTTTTTTTTTTAGTTTTAGTTGTTTAAAAGGAAGACAGTAATATTGCATTGGCAAATTCCCCATAGAAACAAAGAATGGAACAAAAGAATAATAAAGGCACCTCAACTTTTCCTCATTTATGTAGGACAGTCTTATAATATGCATCCAGCTATCCTTCAATCACACACGCTGAAAATTGTTCCACTTTACTGCAGTTCTGTAACCATATGGGAACCAAACCTGTCTGTTCTGTGCACATTCAAAATTCCTGCTGAATGACCCGCCCTGGGAGCGAGTTACCAGTGACCCAGGGCTGTGGCGGCAGTTGGGGGGGGGGGGGCGGAGAGAGCCCAGGTCTGGGGGCGGGGGAGGGAGGGGCAGCCAAAATTTTTTTTGCTTGGGGCAGCAAAAAACCTAGAGCCGGCCTTGGGGGTGGGAGAGTAGGGGGTGAGGGAGGGGGGTGAGGGCTCCATCTGGGGTGGGGCTGGGGATGAAGAGTTTGGGGTACAGGAGGATTCTCCGGGCTGAGACTGGGTATTTGTCTAACCTGCTCTTAAAAATCTCCAATGATGGAGATTCTACAATCTCCCTAGGCAATTTATTCCAGGGCTTAACCACCTGACAGTTAGGAAGTTTTTCTTATTGTCCAACGTAAACCTCCCTTGCTGCAATTTAAGCCCATTGCTGCTTGTCCTATCCTCAGAAGTTAAGAACAACAATTCTTCTCCCTCCTCCTTGTAACAACCTTTGAGGCATGGGACTGCAGGAAGAGAAAAGACAAACAGTTAAGGCAGTTGAATGCTGCCCCGCAGAATTGGAATTCTGTTCCTGCCTCTGCCACAGGGTTCCTGTGTGATCCTGGGCAAACCAATTAAACCAGACTTATCAGTGTCACTTATTGTGTATTCCTCATTTTCTGGATGCCTGACTTGCGACCCTGGGGTCTGATTTGTAGAACAGCTGAGCACTCACAGCTGCAACTGAAGTCAATAGGAGTTGTGAACGTATAAAGTACTATACAATGCTAGGTACTCTGAAAAATCAGCTCTTACACATCTCAAACAGGGCATCCAAAATCAGTGTATACTTTTGACTTTAATCTCTGGTTCCTTAGTTCCCCATCTGTGAAATGGGTATAATGCCACCCCACCACCACGTCACAGAGGTCTTGAAGATATATTAATGTCAGTGAAGCATTCAAATGCTATAGTAATGAGTGCCATAAAGAGCCCATGAGGAAATTAGTAATTTCGTCTTCACAGCAGGGTTTGAAAAGTGTGCAGTAAATAAAGTATGGAGCTGCTCATTTCACAATGAGGGAAAACAAAATATTGAATAGCTGCACATTAAATGAGTACTGTCCTTCCTGTGCACTGAATGAGACACTTCCTGTGGAAAAAATAGTATGTGTTCATGTAATTAAAGACTATCATAATTAAGACTACGATTTTGTCATGGATATTTTTAGTAAAAATCATGGACAGGTCACGGGCAAGAAACAAAAAATCACCGAAGCCATGACCTACCCCTGACTTTTACTAAAAACATTCCTGACAAAACAGGAAGTGAGGAGGGTCAGCACCCTGCCCCTCCTGCCTGCAGCAGCTGGGGATTGCAGGGTCCCCATTGCCCTGTGGAGCTGGAGCGGGGTGGGGGGGAGAGTCTCCTGCCACCGCTGGTTAGGGAGCTGTGGGGGGCCCCTTCCAGCAGCCGCTGAGCAGCTCCGGGGTCCCTCTACCATAGCAAGAGGCAGCTGGGAGCTGCGGGGAATGGGGGGGGGGGGGGAAGAGGGTGGCTGCTTGTGGTGGCTGAGCGGCTGCAGGGGGGGCCCGTCAGCAGCTTTGGCTGGGGAGCTGTGGGGGCCCCCTGTGGCCACTGAGCAGCTCCAGGGTCCCTCTGCTGCTGGCAGCTGGGGAGCTCAGCTGCTGGCAGCTGGTCAGTTGCGGGGGTCCCCCACAGCCTGAGGAGGCTGGACTGCTGCAGAGGTCCCCCACTGCTGGCTTCAGCACATGTTACTGAGCATGGTCAGTTCATGTGAACATGCTCAGTACACCCTAGGTAGGCATATTCAGTCAGTTTTTCACACTACAGGGTGGCTGGTCAGCTGTGGTGGGGCTTCCCAATGTCACGGAGGTTGCTGGAAGTCACGGATTCCGTGACATAATCGTAAGCTTAATCATAATGTACAGATGCCCCCCGACTTACGCAATCGTTCAGTTCTGGAAAGCCTTGCGTAACTCGAATTTTGCATAAGTCGGAAACGTATACCCATACGCTACGCAAAAATTTCCGCAACTCGAAAATCCTATTTCAGCCTTATGGAATTTTTCCGTAAGTGCGAATTTGCGTAAGTCGGGTCTTGCGTAAGCCGGAGAGCATCTGTATTCACACAGGGGGGCTGCATTAAGGTTACAAATACAAGCGTAATTCTGGCATTTCTCAACTTTTGAGTGCTTGACTTCGCAAGCTTAACAATGGTCTTGGTGAGTCGCTATCTACAGGGGGATGGCATATGCACAGTCCAGTCACAAATAGGAGCAGTCAAAATAGTAATCAAAAGTGTGTTTTTAGTGCCAAAGGTAAATAAAATATCTTTTAGGAACAAATGTAACTTGACTGTGATTTTAAGATCTCTCCTTCATCCACATACAAAGTAATAAACAGCACAACACCTTTTTTGAGTATATGTAGCATCTTGATTGGACACAGAACTTTACATTTGGTGTTTTCATTTTACCCCCATTTATGTAGCACTTATTACTCTATCATGGTTTAATTTGGAAAGATAACTGCATGGCCGCTCAAGCAGTAAATTTAAGAGTAAATGGATTCTTGGCTGCTGATGGCCCAGTTTCTGCTTGTTTCCATAGAAACCAACGTAGGAATGGTAAAAATAAGAAAACTTTTGAAATGCTATTTTAAAAATAAAGGAACCTTTTCGCTTAACTTCTTTACACTTGCTGAACCTCTGTTTCCATGCAAATGAGATCTGAGTGGCCCCCAGTTTAAAGTTTTTTCCTCCCTTTCTGATTCTATTTCAATAATTCTGAACTGAGAATTCCCACTTAAAGATGGTAGTTGCTGGCTAAAAGCTACAAATGCGGGGTTGCAGAGTTTGGAAACCCATAGCATCTGCAATACTTTAAATTGGGGAAAAAACTGAAGTAGAAAAATACCATATGGATTTTTTTACCCCCCTCCCCCAATCATCCTGTGAGGGGCATAATGATCTCCAAGAGGGCAAGCTAGCTAATGAATTTGGACATGTGCAGCTACACTAGATGCCCTCAGAGAGTTTTCTCTATTGAGATTCTTCAGTTAATAAATGCCTGTCATGAGACTTATGCATAGTAAGGAATGCATGCTCTCACTATAGAAGAGATCCTTCATGGACAAAGGGAAGCAGTGAGCTTGGTCTTCAAAAACATTTTAGCCTTCCAAACAGAAGCAATTTTTCAAACACCGTGACTTGGCAGGTGGGGACTCACTAAGATTTTGTAGTAAATAACTGACATAAGGACTGTAAAGTCTTTGAGACATGAACTACCTCTCATTCTTATCATTGTAAAGCACTAGGAGTAATTACACTAGAATATAAGTGCCACTTAGAAGCACCTAAGCTGACAGGCCTGAGGGGGTCTCATGTTCACCACTAATTTTCTCTGGCCCAACCCCCACACAGCTGAATAAACACAGGAGCCAACTTGTGGCGTAGATAGAAATGTAGGAGGCACAGAAACTATTCCCAGGCTTTAACTTACCATGCTACAGACCCCTAGGTCTGGTGAGTCTCCAAAGCATCTTAATCATGAAGTTCTGCTAATTCACCTTAAAGACCGGTGGGGGTTGATTGGAGCATATGAAGTTGTTTTCATTCATTCCTCTTCAACAGCTCCTCTTTCATGGTAGTTCCCATAGATAGAGTGCAAAATGTCTCATTCCTGTCCTCTGCTATTTAATGTGTGTCTGAGGACACTAGAGAAGTTGGGCTTCCGGTACCAGCAAAAAGCCGATGACACCCAACTCCTCCGTTCTTTCACATTCAATATGGACAGTCATTATTCAGCTGTCTGAGCGTCAGGCAGATATAACTACCTGGGAGAAGAGCATACAGCTCAAGGTCAACATGGATAAGAGAGGTAACTGAAAGAGAGAAATACTTTGAAGAATTGGTTGAAGCAATGACTTCAACATCTTGAGTGTAATGGCCCTCTGATGATCAGCTTCCTACTGACTAGTAAAGATTTCTGTGAGGAAAGGAACACAGAACTAACTCTCAAGGGGAAGAAAGAGGCTGGGAAAACAAGAGAAGAGATCAGGTGAGAGTACTGACAACTAAACTTGGTTTTAAAAAGTTTGCTCCCTTTTTGGGATTTGCAGTTTTCAGGAGACCCCAAAACATAAGCCATACAATTTTAAGCTATACAAGGCTGAAACTGACAGACCTTAGATTTAAAAATAATCTCTCCTCTGTTTGACTAGTCTAGCTTTTGTGTAAAAAAACCCAACAACAACAACAAAACCCTCCCTGAAAATGAAGGCTGCCTACACTGGTCTGAATAGAAGCATCTGGGTTGCAGGCTTACAGCTGGAGGTGGCATCTGGCCTCAGGAGAGGAAACTCTGATGCATACAAACATCAGATCGTTAACTTGCACCTACTAAAAGACAGTGACAATACCTTGACTGCTCCTAAAGAATCTGAATGGAGAGCATATCCTTCCTCCCTTCTGTCTGAGAAGGCCTGGAGGAACAAGTATGAACTGTAAGGAGGGCAACAAATATGCATTACTCCACAGCAAAACCATGAGAATTGAATAAAACACCCTGAAGAGAAGGCTTAGGAAAAAAATTGCCTTTGTGAATTGAATATCAAATAAATGCTGATTGTTTGCAATCACTGGGGAACCACAAGATGAGGCTTCTTTCAGGAACTTACATGCCTCTGACTTTTCTGCCTCTATAAACAAATTAGATTTAGAAACACATTTTCCACAGTAATTA
The DNA here is from genome assembly GCF_028017835.1 of Emys orbicularis. Classification (NCBI taxonomy): domain Eukaryota; kingdom Metazoa; phylum Chordata; order Testudines; family Emydidae; genus Emys; species Emys orbicularis. Next base: position 85,667,538 of record NC_088686.1, on the reverse strand, counting down.
AGCTTATAATGTGGTTTGCATGAAAGATGTGATCAAACTGGCTGAAGGAGAATCCTGAACCCATGAAATTACCTCCCAATGAATGCTACCTTTGGGACTGTAGTGCCTCTGAGACCAGATTACAAGACTAATATGCAGAATATATATATTTTTTTAAAAAGTCAATTCTCTACAGAATTTACCTAAAACAGAATGAATAAAAGCTTGAAAATTGCAACTAAAATATTTAAAAGATTGGTTCTACAGTTTTTCTTATGTTTAATATTAAAATTAATGTGAGCAGGTGAAAAAAAATCAAAACTACTCTCTGGAGAGTGTTTTAGCCAATATGCTATATGCATCTCTTTGGTCTGTTGAGAGACAGTATAATTTGCAACAACTTGTGTTTCAACATACCAAGGCGTGTACAAATTGAGAAGTACATGCATACCTCACATCTTAATTAAGGGGAAAAGAATTTGTAGAGAGCTGCCTTTGGGTATTTATTTTGATTTATATGGTGCCTTAGGTACCTTGCATTTAAAATGTATAAAGATAAGGAATGAAGAGACATCAAAGGCTAAGGGGATGAGGTACAGGGAAAGAGAATAGTTAAGTGACAAAACATAAGGAAAGAAGTTAAAGCAGGAGGCGTCTTACAAATGAATTAATATGCTTCCATATAACCAAACTTGTACAATATTTTGTACTAAACAAAAACAACAGAAGTGTATATACTTATGAAAATACTCCCTGAGAAAGGTCGTTAGAGAGATACAGTGTATACTAGGGAAGGAAGAATCAAATAGATCTGGGGAATAGCACAAGGGCACTTACAAGGGAGAATACATTATTTCATAGTCTAAAAATATCTGGCTGCTGGTTATTTACTTCGCCCATTTGGTGGTTAGTGGAGAGAAGATTCCCAACTTGGTGCTTATTTCTTGGGCCCCAGAAGGGAAGAGAAATGAAAATCTCCTATTTCCTCTCCTCAGGGTGTGCAATTCCCGGCCTCCCCGAGACCATGAGGAGAGAGGGAGAACAACAATTATTTTGATGGCTTCCTCTCAAGAGGCTGGGAACAAAAGGCAGACAATTGGCCTGGGTAGGAAAGGAGAGGAGATTTTCTTCTGTTCTGGGGTGTGGGTGCGTATGTATGGAAGGATGATGTCTGGATATTTCCTCCAAATATGATTCTCTCTCAATCTGAGAGACCTGGGATATCTTCTGCCAGTAACTCATATTCAACCAACAATTCCACAAGAATCCAGAGAACCATGGAATAAATAGAGAATATTAAATTTTAAGGAAACACACTAATAAGATCAGTAAATCTGTTGCACAAATTTATCAAAAGGTTGTTGCCTCTGGGCTGAAATGCAAATTTAAACTCCTAGCAGAAAATCTGCCTGTTCCATGTAACTACCTATATTTAATATATAAAACTGAAAACAGTTAGGAGACAGATAAAAATACCTAATTAAAAAGTAAACACATAAAGCTGTATAGTAATCTCCAGATTATACAAGGGAATGGATGGGTAGCACTAAATTACAGATTGAACAGCAATTCTGCTTTCCAAGAACTTAGAATATTCTTTATTACACTGTATATAAAATGTACGAATAGCTAATTTATTCTGAATTCAGCATTTTGGTACAAAAAAAATCAAAGAGTAACTAGATGACAATTGCTCAGAAATCCATATCAAGTTTTTCTTCAGTGCTACTATGGAAAGGTTCTGACTAATTCATTAAAATATTAAATTAACAAGCAGAGTGATAGCTAAAATGGAAGATGTCTAGATTAATATAGCAAGTCAAAGGACATAAAACCTAGTATATGTATTACTAAACAGGTCTTTGTGTAAACACATTTAGAAACACATTTTCCACAGTAATTAAGCTTATAAAGCGGCTTGCATGAAAGATGTGATCAAATTGGCTGAAGGAGAATCCTGAACCCATGAAATTACCTCCCAGTGAATGCATGTCACTGAAAAGTGATCCTAACCAAATATTCATGGTGAAAAGTAGTGTGAACTGAAATGGCCTTTAACAAAACTTAAATCACTTTAGCCATATATTCAGAATGCCCCTCAAATATGCAGGATAAGAGGGGGGAAAATATCAATGTGCACACTACCCAGGTGAAGAGGGGTGTTCATTTCACACCAAACCAATCTCCACACTAGCCAGTTATTTCAGCGCATCATTGGCAGAGATTGGCTTAGCTGGAAATTTCAGACCTGAATCTAGACTTTGCCATCTATTGACATTGGGAGGCTTGGATCCAGAGTTTTGATTCTGGTCCTTCTCTGATTTGAAACGCATCTTGGCTTTTTCATTTTATTTTAAATCCTGCAACATCTAGCTCAGGGGTTCTCAAACTGGGGGTCGGGACCTGTCAGGGGGTCAAGAAGGTTATTACATGCGGGGGTCATGAGCTGTCAATCTCCACCCCAAACTCCACTTTGCCTCCAGCATTTATAATGGTGTTAAATATATCAAAAAGTGTTTTTAATTTATAAGGGGGGGATCGCACTCAGAGGCTTGCTATGTGAAAGGGGTCACAAGTAAAAAAAAAAAGTTTGAGAGCCACTGATCTACCTTCTCTATGAATTGTCACCTCCCACTATAAGGAAAGCCCCAACATGCACTGGGTTAGTGATGTATATCAACAACAGAACTTCACTGGATCATGGAACTGGCCTGTTGGAGTTCAGATACAAGCCACTTTTTACTGGACTGTATAATCGGCATTGCCCACCTAATGAGGCGAGCAAAGATAGCTGTATAGAAATGACTTGGCAGGTTTAGAAAGGCACACTACAAAAGGAGCAAAAGCTGGGGGGGGGGGGGGGGAGGGAGGGAGAGGAAGGAAAGGCATTTGAGAGAAAACTCTGCTTCTGGAAAGAGGCAAAAGAAACCCAATTGGTAGGAGAAGGCTCCAAGTCAAGAGTCTGGCAGAAGCATATTTACCATGAAATGCTCTCTCTCTCTCTCACAGGCAGTGCTGCTTTCTGCTCCTTCAAGATGTAACAGGAACCCAATAACAATAATAAAATCAATCATTCTGTAAGAACTATTTTCAAAGCACTATTATAAACACTAATAATATCTTCTTCTAAGTCTCAATTTTACAAGTGAGGGCAGTAATAGTAGTGAGGCCCCACTAAACAATGTTTGTGTATTGCTATTGTGGAAAACTGGACCACCATCTGTCCCAGAACCATATTTTAGGTCACTTTGAAATACTGATAAATTGCAAATATGGACGAAGTATGGTCAGTACATCTTTTACAACGGAGTGAAAACAGCAGAGTGTGTTTTAGTTCTTCGAAAGAAAGAGATAAACCTCTCCTCCTGAGGATGGTTAACTAACAAGCTAATAATCCATTCATCTTAATGCTTTAGTTTAATACAAGCATGGATAAGATCAAAGAAACATTCTAATCAATGCATAAGCAAATTCCAGAGCCACCTGATTTCCCCTTCTATTTGACAAAGGAGAGAGTCCCCGTACAGAGAGTCCCCATCACACAAAGACCCAGGATACACGATCAAGACCAAATCTTGGGAAGATGTTAAAAAGTAAAATTCTACCCTGGACCAAGAACATGCATATGAAATTTCAGGTTTAGTTTTGACATAGAACTCTAGCTCATTCAATAAATTTGGGCTTTATAATGGAAGATTAACTTCCACCTTGATTATGGAAAAGCTAGTCTCTGTAGTTGATAAGCACCTCTTTAAGAAAGAAAATGAAAACTTGAAAAAAAAATACAGCTGTTCCAAACAAAACACCACCTTCCAAAATGCTGGTCATAGACTATACCTATATTTTCTCTTCTGCTCTTGCATGACAAGGGGTAAGGGAATTGAAGATTGCAAATGCCATTCTCCCACTCATGACACCATTCCTGGGCAATACAAGATTACATGTGTGTCAATATGCCATAACCTAAACCATCTGAGAATATTTTTGCAGCCTTTCCTAATCAACCATGCTCTTTAAAAAAATTGATAATATAACCAAACAGAAAGGGTTGTTGTTGTTTTTTACAGCAACCCTCAGCAGCTATTTAAAAAGGCTGCTGCAGACATCAGCTCCAAACCAAGAGAAAATGTCAGCTTTTATTGTAGTTTGAGTCTGCACAAAATACACCTTACAAGGCTGTACAGTACTTCACAAGAAATGCAAAGCTAAATGTTCCATAAAAGGTACGCTACCAAAAAGTAAAACAAACAAATGACCAACAATATTTTCCTTCTATAGAGAGACAAAAGAGGATGTTACCCGCTTTTTTCCACCTCATTTACAAACAGGCTGTTGAAGCCTTTTGCATATACTAGATTACATTATGGAGTTATTCTAAAATTATTTTGGAAAACAAACAGGCCAGAACTTGCAAGGAATGACAGCTTACCATTCTTAGTACATCCCCATACCCAAATGCAGAAATAAGTTCTTTAAAGATGCCAGGTCACAAATGAACTAACAGTGGTCTACTCTAGCATCTGAACATTGTCAATATTTCCCCCTTCTAAGTTATATTTTTTTAAATATGAAAAAAAGAAGCTGTTTTAAAAATGCTTTTCATTCCAATGACTTTCAGCCAGGCATATAATATTTATAAAATATGTATTTGTTATCAAATCGAAACAGGGTGTACCAGCCTTAATGTTTAGGAGGGAAAAACTCCCAGGCCAGTGCTAACCCATTCTAGGTTTTCCAGGAACAATAGCTATAGCAAGTTGACTGAGGATGAGGAATTCTTTTGGAGAAGCAGTCTGACATTTGTAAACAATTCAAGCTGCTGACTGGTTTTAGGGCACCAGCCTGGAGTTCTTTACGTGGAGCAGGCTGGAACATCCCCTCTCCCCCAGCAGTGAATACCAAGACTGGCTCTGGGTAGTTCTCAACTAGTTTCTCTGTCTGAGGACTTGTCTACATGGGAAAATTTATTGGTGTAACTATACTACTATACGTATAGTGCTGTAATTATACTGGTATAACTCCCCATGTTATAAGGGACCCATTTCCAGAATAAAAGAGTGTCCACACAGAGACCATATGCTGATATATTTCCCCATGCAGACAAGCCCCGAGTCCCAAGAGAGCAGAGTTGCTAAGAAATATAGTCTTTCTTGTTGGCATGTTATAAACCAAATCTAACCTAAGGCAAAGCATGCACCCAAATAAGGAAAGCCATATGGTTAGATTTACTCTTAAGAGTATCTAGGAAACTGGATTTTTATTTTTCACATGTACACATATTCATAAGCACTACTGCATGACAGTTTGGAAGAAAAAATGTTTTGAATCTGTCCCTATGGTCAGATTTCATGGCTTTTATTTTCCATGTGTGGAATCCAACAGATTTATTCTTTCAAAATACCCTCAATCTATTGTACATATTTTACATAGTAGATGACTCTATGTAGGTATAGTAACTGATGTATGATTTAAGAGTTCATAAGTATGGTCTGTGGAACAGAGTTAAGGTTGTTTTAGGAATATATAAAAAAATCATTTTACATGTCATTATTGTTATTAAACAGATCATATGAATGGCGTGGGTAATTACCTAGTTGAATTACTGTAACTCAAAATTTTCACACGTTAAAAACTGGAGAGTTTTAAATTATAACATTTTATGTTCTTTACAAGTGTCGTTTACTGTAGCAACCTTAATTGTAAATTAGGTACTGATGAGGGGATTTAATATTCATTTCTCATTTATGTTAAACCACTTAATAAGGGTCCCCAGTATTTCATTTGGTACAGTAACATAGCGTTTTTCCAGGACATACAGAGTATATAAAAAAAAAAGTATTAAAAGTAGAAGAAACACTGTTGCCATAGCTATAATTTCTGCAGTCTGCAACCACCTCCACTCCCCATCCTCCTACTCCTTCAAACTGCTAGTATTCCCAACCTCTTGCTCTTTAGAAAGCCATATATTCAAATCCACCTGCACAACTGATTATGCATGTTCATAAGAGTTGAGCTGAAAGGGACTAATCCTAAATACTTATATAAAAAGACATGGCATACATTTGTATCTCTTCACATTTAATAAGTCCAAAAAATTGAACTCCACTATTTATTTTGACTAAGAATTTCTTCAAAACCACTGGAGCCTATTCGTTTTGTTAAATATACAGTGCCATCTGCAAAGAATAATTAATGTATTTAAAATACAACTGAAGGTGTGTGTATGTGTGGGTTGTTTTTGTTTGTTTTAAAAGACCTATATGTAAAACCCAAGAATAAGTCATCTGGTGATCTTTGTATATGGAATGTTACAAACTATTGGTAATGTTAGAAACAGAAACCATGGGCACTTTTTTCTACTGTTTAAAAGAACACACAAGAGCAAGTTTTTATAAAAATATGTATTTCATAGAATGCTTCTTCAAACCCAATTACAGTTATCTATAGATGGCAGACGTTCAATAAGGTTAAATTAATTTTATTATTCAGAAGTTTATCTTTTTCATTCAGCGATCTCAAATAGTGGATTTGTGTGTATTTATTTCCCCCTGATAACTGGAGCTCCAAACTGATTACAGTAAGAAGGGTGTGTAGTCTACACACTAATAATCAAAAAAAGACAACACCCCAAAGTGGAACACTCTCAACCTCTTATGCTAAAGGGACTGATGCTGCCACTTCCAGTGTCTGTAAAGCTGCTACCTTCCTGTCTGCTATTCATGTCACTATAGATGACTGAGCAAAGGGGTAAGGGGGCGCACATACTCTAGGGCTTCATATGCCACATTGAGAAAAAAAACAAACATTTATCCATAAAAGGAGAAAATTTAGATAAAGGTGATAAGTAAATGCTACAGCTTAGTTTATAGTAGCATAGTCCTAAAAAGGAAATCCTAACCAACTCCTCTTTTCCCCCTCCAAAAAAACAGTAAGGCATACAAGATTTTGTACTGCCTAAATGCTATTTTACTCTGAAGAAAAAACAAGGCAATGAAACAGATCCAAAGATAAATTTTTCTGGAAATAGAACTTTTGTATTTGATTAAAAAAGAAAAATATGAATACAAAAGACATGCAAACACATTTTAATGTCTCGTACTTTGAAGAATTTCTATATCTATATATATATATCTTATCCCAACATTGTCAAGGCAGGATCTACCAGTAAAATGAAAGATACCAGTTACAGCTTTTTTTTTTTTTTTAAACTTATTTTTTATTTGTGATTTTCTACAAGAGGCTCTTTTGTGCCAGATCTCCACTTCTACCAGTTTCTCAGTGAGTGAAATTTATACAATAGGTATGGCGAGTAATCCATTTTGCTGCATACTGATTCTGTGTGGGAGAGTCCAACTGCATGTGCAAATTACATTAAACAAATCCTCATGTCAGAACAAGTCACTTGAAAGAGAGCAAGATCCTTAAAGATATACTTCTCCTTTTGGCATAGACATGCAGCTCACAATAATATGAATGCAAGTTACTTACATGTAATATAAGGAGAACTCCCTTAAACACCTACTTAACTATGCATGTAAGTATTCCCATTGAAGTCAATGGAACTACTGATGTGCATAAAATTAAGCAGGTACCTAAGTGTTTTCAGGACTGGGACCTTACCATGTTTTAGCTGTCTTTCAGTGCAGTAATATGGAGTTTGTAACCTTTTTCTTTGTGGTATAATAGTTTCATTTTAAAAATAATTAGAAGTTACAGATTCACAATTACTGGAATTTATACCAGAGACCACGTGTCCCTTGGAAAAGAAATATTTAAAATAATATATCTGCACATTTTTGTAGTGAATGGCAATAACACCATACAAAGTACTGGAATTCTCTTGGACGTGCTCTTTTTAGATATTAATACTTTAGAGAACCTGAGCTAACTCACTACAAAACTCACCAAAAGGCCTAATTTCAACAACAAAAGATATATCCAGTTTCCTGTCTACATATGTTAATAGAATAAATAAATAAAAACTCTTCTCAAAACCATTTACAAAAGTAAGAAAATATCATCCCCATTTTGTAGATGGGGAAACTAAGGCACAGTAAGATTAAGTGACTTGCCCAAGGACACATAGCAAGTCAGTACCAGAGACAGGGAGACCGAGCCAAGGTCTCTCGACTCCCAATCCTTTGCTTTAATGACAAAGTTATAATTGCACATGAAATAATTTGAGGATTGAGGTTCGACATAAAAACTAGAAAGATATTTTGCACAAGCTCAAGTTTGCAACTCAAATAGAACTTGCACTCTTTCTTACTTTTTCTTAACCAATAGCAGCAAAATGAATGTAGCAAGACACACGTACTTCTATGTCTTAAGTGCAGCAGTGAACAGGAGCATGATTTATTTAAGACAAAACTACTTTCCATCTGCATCATCTCAAACCATATACCATTAAAGTAACTAAAAGGTGTTCTGTTAAGCGAGAAGAACAAAATAGCTGCAATGTGAATCCATAATTCCTCCTCCTTTTCCTTCCTATTTTGGAGGAATTGTGTAATTCAAATGGCTTGCCAAACTTATCAATGATTTAACGAGATGTTACAACCTCTGTTAGTTCTGTTGTGCGGTGCTACACAGACATGAAAGTCAGTGAGGGATGTTTGCTTGTTCTTTTGTAAAAACATTTCTTTATGGGGGGGTGGGAAGCAACTAAAAATGTTGTTCTTCCTTTGATTTTAAGCTTTGCAAAAACAAATACATACAAAGTATTACAGTTTGCAGACTATAATATAGTAACAGAACACTAACTGACATTTTATTTTAAATAAAAATTCTTTTCCGTAAAACAAAAAGTGAGTTGGAAAACACTCACTTTCAATCTATTGGCAGTGCTTTTTATCATTTGTGTCATTTAAAATTAACGTGACTCTCTCAAGGATGTTCACCCCGGAATTCCCATTGGTACTGTCCAGAGGAGGGCTCAGCCCCTAAGTTAGTCACAGATCTTGTGGAAGAATGCCTGCTTCATAGTGTTGCATGGAGAAAGCATTTGCCTCCTAGTGGCCATACTAACAAAAATCTGACATCCAAAGAGATCGCCATAGTGATATAGCAAATAATGTCTGGTGTTGCTCCTATGGTCTGAGTGATTACCCAATATTTGGGGCCTTTCAGGGTTGTTTGCACTAAGGTGAAATCAAGGACGCAAATCAGGGATATATTCTTTGGTATAATCTTGTTTATTTACAAAAATGTACTAAAGTTCTGTTTCCCTGAACACAGGAGAAAAACAGCAGGCAGCTCCTTGTTCAGAAGTCCCCAACTCTGCCACTCATGCAAGTATTGTGCCTAAAATACTCCCACTCTCTGCTTCCTCCCAGGGTCATGCTTCAAATCCCTCCTCCTGGCTTTCTGCTCTAACCTTCACAGCCTGCAGACCAATAGCTTAGCACCTGACTTTGTGAGGGAAAAGCCTCTGTCCATAGTTCTGACCGGCCATGCAACCTATTGAAATCTTGACTGCATTAGTAAAATGGGTTCAAGGGCATTCAAAAGCAAAGTCATTCCATAAAAGGTTTGAGGAGGTGGTTATAAATTAAACAATTGTGCAGTTAAGTTGTATTAAAAAGCACACTTTTTTTAAAAAGCAAGAAATGCCAAAGGGAGACTGGCAGGAGTATTTTTTTCTTAAACAGAGGAACATACCCTGAAACAATTAATAATAAGGATATTTCCATAAGTGGAAAAACAACAAACATTTGGGCTGTGCTTGGCAACTCAAATATTTGGGAAAAACTAAGCTTTCAGAACCTGAACTTCAATCCTATGTCAAGAGCTGGGACACAGGACTTCAAACAATCATGGAATAAAAAAGTATATCTACCTTAATGCCCAACTCAGTAATTTTTTCTTAAACCAGGAGGCAAAAGTCCATTGCCTGATACCAAAACACTTTTTCTGTTTTGGCCAAAACCAACAATGTCAGAAGGACCCCCCCCCTTTTTTGGGGGGGGGTGTTTAAAATTTTTATGCATATTTTCAAATCTAAAAAATGATATCGTATTTAGATTTATATTTAGAGGGGAAGTTCAGTCTTTTTATTCATTAATCAGAGTTAATTTTTCTTAAATTTTCTTAGTCATTTTTGAAAATCCTATCCATAAATTATATGTAAAGTCATAAGCCCATAGAATCTTGTCTATAAAACACAGGGATTAATAGAGTCACAACTGTGAAGATAATGTGTTCTCATCCCATTCAGGGCAGCAAAGTGGAATTAAACCTCCAGACATGGTTTTCAGCACCAAAACAACAGTGGCCCACAACAGTCAAGAGTGGCCCATATGATATACAGCTGGGTTTATGCAGAATTAAAAGACACTGGCATAGGAAAGAAAATTATGGTCTGGGCTCAGCTGACATCTTTTTATCAGGATCTAAAGTCCTCCGCAGGAGTCTGTCCTGGGTCCTGTACTATTGTTGTTTTCATTGACAACTTGGGTGATGGAGTAGATAGCATATTTATAAAATGTGCAGATGACACCAAGCCAGAAGGAACTGCAAGCACTTAGGAGGACAGGATTAGAATTCAAAATGATCTTAAATAATTGGAGAATTGATCTAAAATCGATAAGATGAAGTTCAACAGAGACAAGCACAAAGTTCTACACTTAGGCTTTGTCTACACTAGCACTTTTATCGGTCAGTGGTGTGAACCTTCCCCCCCCCCCCCGACCGATACAAGTTTCACCGACAGAAACACTGGTATGGGTAGTGCTATGTCGGTGGGAGACACGCTCCCGCTGACACAGTTACCGCCACTTGCTGGGGTGGTTTAATTATGCGGGCGGGAGAGCTCTCTCGTGTTGGCATAGAGCAGCTACATGGGAGACCTTACAGTGGCTCAGTTGCAGCGATACAGGTCTGTGGGGTAGACATTGCCTTAGAAAAGAAAAATCAAGTGCACAAATACAAAATAGAGAATACCTGGCTAGGCAGCATCACTACAGAAAAAGGATCTGGGGATTATAGTGGATCACAAATTGAATATGAATCAACAATATGATACTGCTGCAAAAAAGCAAATATTCTGGGATGTATTAATAGCAGTGTCATATGACATAGAAGATAATTGTTGTGCTCTCTTTAGTACAGGTCAGGTGTCAGCTGAAGTGGTTTGTCTAGATTTGGGCACCACACTGTAAGAAGGATGTGGACAAATCGGGAAGCGTCCACAGGAGAGCAACAAAAACGATAAAGGTTTAGAAAACATGACCTGTGAGTAAAGGCTGAAAGAACTAGACATGTTTAATCTAGAGAAGAGAAGGCTGTAGAATAAGAATCTTCAAATATGTAATCTTCAATAAGAATCTTCAAATATGTAAAATGTGGTTACAAAGAGGATGGTGATCAATTATTCTCCATGTCCACAGAGTGTAGGACAAGAAGTAATATGTTTAGACTGCAGCAAGGGAGATTTAGGTTGCATCTGAGGAAAAAGTTTATAACTATAAGGATAGTAACATACTGGAATAGGTTTCTTAGGGAAGCAGTGGAATCCCAATCACTGGAGGTTCTTAAGAACAGATTAGACAAACACCTTTTGGGAAGAGACTAGGACGGTATACTTAATTCTGCCTTAGTGCAAGGGGATGGACTAGATCAGCGTTTCTCACATGCGGCCACCAGAGACTTTTCTTGCAGACACAGCCTCCTGGGCTTGGGGGTAGAGGGGAGATGACAAAATAGCAGCCCCTCCCTGTTGCTCCTGGATGCCCCGCCTGGGTGTTGGTTGCTGGGGCCACCAGCAGGGGTTGGGCCCTGCTCCTCTCTGGAGACAACTGGGGCACAATGCTGGACGAGCAGGCACCCAGTGAGTTCTCCACCTTCCCAGGGGCAGTGGGGCTCAGGCTTTGAGGTTCAGCCCTGGGGTGGCAGGCTCTGACTGTGGGACTTCGGGCTCCAGTCCTGGGCTCCAGCTGTGCAGCAGCAGGCCCCAGGCTCCGGTGGCGGGGCTTCAAGCTCTAGCTCCCCGCTGCCTCCATTGGCCCCTCATCCAGGGCTTAATCTGTCCTCAGGTTTGCCAGGGCTGAGTAAATCTGTGAAAAGTGATATTAACAAACATACAAGTATCACTTTTCAAAGCAGACTTACTAGCTAGCAATAAATAAATTACAATGATTTGGACATGTATATGTGCATATTTACTTGTTTTTCCTAGAGCTAATTAAGTATTTTAGGAACAAGTGTGTGAGCGGCCACCAGCAAGAGTTGGTGGCCGCATTCTGAGGCCACCAAGAATTTTGTCCTGAGAATCCCTAGATTAGATGACCTCTTCAGGTTCCTTCCAGCACTTCATATGATGCTATGATTCCAAGAATGAAGCTATCATAATAGACTGAATAGTACAGTAAAATACTATTGTACCACTATCTGGGCAGGTTTTGGATTGATTCATAACTTAGATATATGGTCATTATAATTAAATAAATATAGACTTTTTTTTCAGCTGTTGTCAGGCTATCATCATTTTTTAGTTGTCTTAAAGTAGCTTGTCATTCACCCCCAGGATATTGCTACATTCAAATTGAAATACTGTGCTCAATACGGTATAAGCATCTTGCAAATTCTTTGATGGCTAAGGGCCTTCAGTGACCTTATTTTTAGCAATTTCCACCCCAACTGGTGTTCACTGAAAGATTTAAAATATTTTAGTTGAAATCAACTTTTCTAAATGCATTTACATAAAGAAAAGCTTTCAAAATATACAAAAAAAATCACTGGGAGTTTTGCATCTACAGATGCTCAAATATAAAAAGCAGCTTCTTTCAAGTAACTTCTCTTTTGCCCTTTAAGGATAAAAGAAAGCAGTTCAAAGGATAAAATACAAAAATACAGATTTTTTTAAATCAATGAGATTAAGTAAAACAGTTAAATTCTTAATGTAACGAAACTGTATTCATAAGGCAATTATAACATCGCATTTATGTATTAACCTTTAGCATCTGCTTTCTCTGTGTTGGGCATAAAAGGGCAAAAGAAATGCAAAGAAAGAAAAAAGTTTAATTTCAAGTTTATTTTTCTGTTCACTACTCTTCGACAGCAGAATGAAAGGCCACCATATAAGATGTTTTTCCTCTACATACAGACCCTGATTCAACAACTTGCTAAGTGGCTCTTGTGGATATTAAGCACCTCTTTGTCCTCTTAAAGATCAAGGTTTCCTCCACCTTGCACCTCCATACTTTGTTTCAAGGAAAGGGCCTGAATTTGCAAGCCATTACTACCAAGCTTATCTTTACTGCCAAGTATATGGATGGGGGTAGGACTGATTTTGCAAGTGCTTACTCAGCTGAATAGTCCCACTGAATTCAGGAAGTAAGGACTGCTCATGGGTAAGGATGTGCGCGAATGTGCTCTCCTGTCAAAACGTAAAATACTCTTATTTCAAAAGAGTATTCCAATAGCTTCATTATTCCAGCGCACGATTATTTTCCAGGCCAAATATTACCAACGAAAATAAAGGTTGCTTTAGAAATAAATCACTTTTTAATTTTTTTTAAACTTGTCCTTCGTTGGAAAACATATTTAGATATCCTGAGAAATAATCTTTATATTTCTTGCTTGAAAAGTTCCAACAGTGAGTATCAGTTGCGTTCTCACAAATATCCTATAAGATAACGTCATGCTGTGGGTATCCCTAAACCTCTCACTGCTAAATGCTGGGTCAGGAGGACAGGGGATAGATCATTAGATAAATTGCCCTGTTTTGTTCATTCCCTCTGAAGCAATTGGCACCAGTCGGAAGACAGAATACTGGGCTAGATGGACTGTTGGTCTGACCCAGTATGGTCATTCTTATGACAGAATATGGTCTTCTTTGATTCAGGTATATATATTGTGACAGACCCAGACCAGTGGGGTACAGGAGTCTGGTAGAGGGCAAATATACTGGTCACTGGATGAGTAGTTTTCTGTTCCCTGAGTGACCAGAGCAGGGGCTGCACTAGAGTAATCAGGAACCTGCTAGAACCAGTTAAGGCAGGCAGGCTAATTAGGACACCTGGAGCCAATTAAGAAGAAGCTTCTAGAATCAATTAAGGCAGGCTAATCAGGGCACCTGGGTTTTAAAAAGGAGCTCACTTCAGTTTGTGGTGCGAGTGTGAGGAGCTGGGAGCAAGAGGTGCAAGGAGCTGAGAGTGAGAGGGTGTGCTGCTGGAGGACTGAGGAGCACAAGCGTTATCAGACACCAGGAGGAAGGTCCTGTGGTGAGAATAAGGAAGGTGTTTGGAGGAGGCCATGGGGAAGTAGCCCAGGGAGTTGTAGCTGTCATGCAGCTGTTACAGGAGGCACTATAGACAGCTGCAGTCCACAGGGCCCTGGGCTGGAACCCGGAGTAGAGGGCGGGCCCGGGTTCCCCCCAAACCTCCCAATTGACCTGGACTGTGGGTTCTCCCAGAGGGGAAGGTCTCTGGGCTGTTCCCCAACCCACATGGTGAATCTCTGAGGCAAGAAAATCCGCCAATAAGTGCAGGACCCACCAAGATAGAGGAGGAACTTTGTCACAATATTAAAAATTTTGCAGCCTTTTTTAGAGTCCTAGTGAAGTTAATGGGAATGGTTGCATAGAGTGTAAGACCAAGATCAAAACCCAAGGCCTAGGAGCCTAATTCTGGAACCCTTAGATCTGTAGGTAAATTGCATGACCAATCTTGGACTTACACATGCGCTTATATTTTTTGCACAGTGAGCAGATCTAACTGCAGTAGGCTCAACTGAAATAATAGGACTCGTGCTTCAAGCTAAGCACCTGCTTAAGTGGTTTGCAGAATCAGGAACTCAGACTTAAATTTTGGGTACATAATGAAATGAAAAAAATCAGACCTATTTAAAACCACCACCATAATATGAAGCATTTCCATATTATATCTGGTTACTAATCATTACTCATATGAACTGACAAATATAGCTATACATTCACTGGTGGTAATATATCTTGCTAAATTGAGAAGACTCAAATACACTCTTTTTGATTAGCACCACTCCGTAATTTTACTGTTGTGCCTAAGTAAAAAAGTTACAATGGATAAAAAAGTGATGCATGTTTTCAGAGCTTGGAAATATTTGTAGGACTTCATGTGTTGTGACTAGAAGTACAGGCAGCATGTATTCTGATCTAGTGATATAAGTATCAAAAACAAAATAAAACCAGCTATTTTTATTTCAATGTAATTGTGTTTTCCATATTGATTATACAAGTGCAAGATGACTTTATAATCTACTTCTCTTGCAATTGATGCTTTTACTCACCTGATGTGACTTTCAAATTAGGAAAATGAGCTTTGTATAAAGCAGTGTAAACATTTTAAATTTTATTTAAAAAAGGAAGTAGTTTGAGAAGCTGAAATAAGTGAATTTTGTTCTTACTTTCAAAGGAGTGTGCAGAAGAAAAAAGTTATACATCTTTGTGCACAAAGGGAGTGGTTAACAGAAGATACAAGAATTTTATTTCAATTATTTTAAATAGGGATACAGTTTGGGCTTCTCCGACCAACACTAGCTATTTTAATAAAAATAAATTTGTACTGACTAAATTTGTTAGAGCCAGAAATCTGTTCTGTTTTAATTCACAGACTGATAATCTTCATCTATATTTGAAAACAAAATGAATGGAAATAATGGTCAGTCTTGTACTCATTTCATTTCTAAAAAGCTACCGCTACTGAATTTCTTATTTAGTGGGCCAAGTTCAGCTCCCACTTGCACCTTGTGGATACCCATTCACTTTAATACATTTACATGGGGCGTAAGCCAGCAGAGAATTTGGCTTAGCAAGTCCTTTTTTCTCCAAACACTCTAGAATTATCTTTTTCTACTTTAGGTCATGGGTCAGTCAATAGTGGACTAGTTAGTTGTTCGTAGTCAAAAAAGTTATTGAAGAGGTAAGACGGGGACAGTGCAAAATTGTCAGGCACATGAGCCAGAGGGAGAATATTACACAAGATCTATGAAGACTGCATTTGTTCTCACTTAATACCTGTAACCTCCCATGATGCAGACTGACATGAATTTCTACCTCGTTTGGATTCTTGCTACCTCCACTCTCTTAGTGTGCCATCAGGGAAGAAGCAGAGATCAGGTGTGGCATGATCAAGCTTAAATTTAAATATCAAGAGGCTGATGGCACATTCAGTGGAGGGCCCTCAGGTCTAGAACTCACTTCCCTCACTAGTCTGCCAGAGTCCAGCCAGTTGGTTATTCAGATACAGAATAGGGCTTTTCTCTTTCACACAGGCTTTTGCTGAACAGATTGTCTCCAGGGAGTGGCAAAATGTAATAGTAAAATGGTATTCCGGATTCTGAGTCTAGTTGTTGGGTACTTTTATAAATTACTTACATAAATAAAACAAAAAATACCCTTGACTCAGCTAAGTCATGCAACTCAGTTCAAGCAGGTAATAGAATACATGTGGACATAAGTTTTGACTCACAAGGCAAAAATTCTCTTGAATGTTTATGGTATTAATGGCTGGACAATACTATTTCTCTCAGTATTTGTTTCTGTTTTACAGGTTTCTCTCTTTTTCTAAAGTAAAGCAGAGTCCAATCAGTAAATTGATTTGAAACAGACAATTGGGTGTTTCCATTATTAACTCAGTAGTGATAAAGTTTCAAATTAATCAGTCTGACCTTTATGCAATAGCAACTTTGTAATAGTTTGACTACCTGGATATAATTGAAACCGTTAACGCAGTAATACATGATGAATATAATTCAAGACAGTTATTCTGAACTTCTGCAGTTTCTTTCACCTGGCTTTAGTTTGTATAATGTACACAACATATTAATACAGTAGGCAACATGCTTGGATAGGATCTGGAGTGACATGCATGCCACACAGGTATCAAGTCTTCAGCTACTACAGTTACGTTTAGACCTTTGAAATCTAAAGCCCTAGTCCTACACCGTTAAAGCCAACTAGAGTTTTCCCACTGAATTTAATGGTGTAGGATAGCGCCCCATGATGTATTTGTATTAATTTCTATTTTTTAAAAGAGCAATGTAACTTTTTAAAAGCATCTTATCAGCAAAGCAATATTCTCCTAAAAAGTTTTATTTGAAATTAATCTGTGACCTAGATCATATTAAGTACTGAAATAACCAAATAGGCTTTCTGATGTTGCACTCTATATGATTTTATGAAAATATGCTAATATAACTGGAATATGCTTCATGCAAAAGGTCTCTTGTAAGGTATCATTACAAAGCTTAAAATCTACTGAGTGTGGTCATCCTATTTATATAAATGTACCACTCTTGTATCTGAAACTAGAAATATGAAATATAACTTTGAGGGCCTATTGTAATTATGCAAGGGTGGGCCATTAATGTTGGTTTGGAATCTTGATGACTCCCATCAACCAGGACAATTGACTGCAGATGGCTCTGTTTTACAGTACTTGCAAGTCTTCCTGTATGTGTGTGTGCTGGCAAGTGGGTAATGAAGTCTTACAGTGACATGTGATCATGTCACCTGAACTGGAATCCATCTTTAACGTGGTGCCTTTCCATTGAGAAGGAGGGGGTGGGAACCCAGAGAGGTACAAAGGATTCCCGCCTCATGCAAAAGATATATATAAAGGGGTGGAACAGAACAAAGAGGAGGAGCCATCATGAGGAATCCCCTCCCTACTACCTGAGCTGTAACAAGGGCTGTACCAGTGGAAAGGATTGTGCCCAGACTAGGAAGGCATCCAATCTATGAAAGAAACGTATTGAAACATCTCTGAGGGCGAGATCTTATCTGTAGTCAGTTTCTTAATGTATTAGACAGACTTGTGTTTTATTTTATTTTGCTTGGTAATTCACTTTGTTCTGTCTGTTGCTACTTGGAACCACTTAAATCCTACTTTCTGTATTTAATAAAATCACTTTTTACTTATTAATTAACCCAGAGTATGTATTAATACCTGGGGGGTGGGGGGGAGCAAACAGCTGTGCATATCTCTCTCAGTGTTACAGAGGGCGAACAATTTATGAGTTTACCCTGTATAAGCTTTATACAAGGTAAAACAGATTTATTTGGGTTTAGACCCCATTGGGAGTTGGGCATCTGAGTGCTAAAGACAGGAACACTTCTGTAAGCTGCTTTCAGTTAAGTCTGCCGCTTTGGGGTAAGTAATTCAGACCCTGGGTCTGTGCTGGAGCAGACAGGCATGTCTGGCTCAGCAAGACAGGGTGCTGGGGTCCTGAGCTGGCAGGGAAAGCAGGGGCAGTAGTAGTCTTGGCACATCACTTGGCAGTTCCCAAGGGGGTTTCTGTGATCCAACCCATCACAGGCTTTATAAAGATTATCTATGCAGTTCACATTTTAACTGACTTATTGCATATCACAAAAATTGTGCCCTTTCAGAATCGTATACTCTTTAGTTTCTTGTGTCTTCATTTAATGCAACACCAAATTAACAATTTAAGTGAAAGCTGAACTTGGCAATAACCACTAACACTGTAATTAAAGCCATGGCAGCAACCAGTAAAGGATTTTTTTTTTTAAATAGAGGGAAGGGTAATTTTAAATAAAAAAAAATTCTAGTGATAAAACTTCTAGTATATGCCTCTAGAGCTCATAGACAAACCAGCTGCCTTAGAGATTATTTTAGACACTACTGTACTGTCTTTAAACTTTGTTAAAAATGAAAGTTAGCTGCATCAGAGATGGAAAGAACTTTCAGGTACACTGCAGAGGGAAGGGGGAGGGAATTCAATATAAAAGGAAAAACCTTAGCTCCTCTGAGCAGCATATCCTCTTACATTACTAATTAGTCTTAAGCAGTTTGTGTAATAAAACAAGGTAATCTAGATTTAACTACATTACATACAGCTTCAATAAATAAAATGGACCTGTGAAACAATGATTATGTAATGGTGAATTTTTTATTCAAGTGTGTTCTCCATTAAATCGTTAGTAGATATTGTGAATGTTGGTATCTTACAATTATGCCTTATGTAGATACAGGACTTGTCTACACAAGGACATCCAGGAAAATTAATCTGAATTAACTAAAAGTGTGAATTTAAAGTGATTAGTTAAACCACATTAAATCCCTGTGTGGATGCACTTATTCAGAATGAAAGTGGGCTTAATTTGCTTTAGTTTAATTCACTTTGGAAGTAAATTAAACTAAAGCGAATTAAGGCCACTTTAACTCCAAATGAGGGTATTCATGACATATGGTATCTAGTTAATTTGGATGAATTTTCCAGGATGTCCCCATGTAGCCAAACACAAGATATATTTAATATTATTCATAGGAAAATTATAAGAAGCTGCAGTGTGAGATAATTAAACCTGTGTGAAATATTTTTAGGAAAAAAAAAAAAATCAGTCTCGGATTGCCACAAAGGTTTTAGAACCTAGGCTATATTTCAGGGATTTGCACAGCAGCAAGCTCTCTGCGCCATTGTCCTCACAGCTGCCTTCCTCTTCTCTTCCCATCTCTATCCCGTCCAGGTCCTCCCAAAGGAATGCAAGAATGTGCAACCTCCTCCGCTTGTCTTCAGTCAGTCTTCTGTCCTCTTTACAGGATCTTCAGGTCGCACATAGTGATTGTTAATGGAGGGGCCAGAGGAGGCATAGGCTGCCTGCAACTTTTACACCCATTTCACTAGGGACCAGCAGGACAAGAAAACTATATACAGTACCTCAAACTGTACTGGTACTACCTGCACCATGAGCCTGGCAACTAAGGTGCCCCATAAATCATTCAGTTATACCCTGATGTTTCCCGAGCAACCTTGGGGTATCTCGGGCCTCAAATTTCCTCTGCGCTTAGCAACAGGTTGTAGGCTCCAGTTCACCCAGACCGTTTTCTAGGATTTTAGGGAAAAGCAGGTGCAAATGGCAACTATATCAGATAATCCTCCATCTCTCTTCATGGAAACAGAAAGCTATCGGTGGTCACTTCCTCTCATAGAATCATAGAATATCAGGGTTGGAAGGGACCTCAGGAGGTCATCTAGTCCAACCCCCTGCTCAAAGCAGGACCAATTCCCAACTAAATCATCCCAGCCAGGGCTTTGTCAAGCTGGGCCTTAAAAACCTCCAAGGAAGGAGACTCCACCACCTCCCTAGGTAACGCATTCCAGTGCTTCACCACCCTCCTAGTGAAATAGTGTTTCCTAATATCCAACCTAGACCTCCCCCACTGCAACTTGAGACCATTGCTCCTTGTTCTGTCATCTGCCACCATTGAGAACAGCCGAGTTCCATCCTCTTTGGAACCCCCCTTCAGGTAGTTGTAGGCTGCTATCAAATCCCCCCTCATTCTTCTCTTCTGGAGACTAAACAATCCCAGTTCCCTCAGCCTCTCCTCATAAGTCATGCGCTCCAGACCCCTAATCATTTTTGTTGCCCTCCGCTGGACTCTTTCCAATTTTTCCACATCCTTCTTGTAGTGTGGGGCCCAAAACTGGACACAGTACTCCAGATGAGGCCTCACCAATATCGAATAAAGGGGAACGATCATGTCCCTCGATCTGCTGGCAATGCCCCTACTTATACAGCCCAAAATGCCGTTAGCCTTCTTGGCAACAAGAGCACACTATTGACTCATATCCAGCTTCTCGTCCACTGTGACCCCTAGGTCCTTTTCTGCAGAACTGCTACCTAGCCATTCGGTCCCTAGTCTGTAGCTGTGCATGGGATTCTTCCGTCCTAAGTCCAGGACTCTGCACTTGTCCTTGTTGAACCTCATCAGGTTTCTTTTGGCCCAATCCTCTAATTTGTCTAGGTCCCTCTGTATCCGATCCCTACCCTCTAGTGTATCTACCACGCCTCCTAGTTTAGTGTCATCGGCAAACTTGCGGAGAGTGCAGTCCACTCCATCCTCCAGATCATTAATAAAGATATTAAACAAAACTGGCCCCAGGACCGACCCTTGGGGCACTCCGCTTGAAACCGGCTGACAACTAGACATCGAGCCATTGATCACTACCCGTTGAGCCTGACGATCTAGTCAGCTTTCTATCCACCTTACAGTCCATTCATCCAGCCCATACTTCTTTAACTTGGCGGCAAGAATACTGTGGGAGACCGTATCAAAAGCTTTGCTAAAGTCAAGGAATAACACATCCACTGCTTTCCCCTCATCCACAGAGCCAGTTATCTCATCATAGAAGGCAATTAGGTTAGTCAGGCACGACTTCCCCTTGGTGAATCCATGCTGACTGTTCCTGATCACTTTCCTCTCTTCTAAGTGTTTCATAATTGATTCCTTGAGGACCTGCTCCATGATTTTTCCAGGGACTGAGGTGAGGCTGACTGGCCTGTAGTTCCCCGGATCCTCCTCCTTCCCTTTTTTAAAGATGGGCACTACATTAGCCTTTTTCCAGTCATCAGGGACCTCCCCCGATCGCCATGAGTTTTCAAAAATAAAGGCTAATGGCTCTGCAATCTCATCCGCCAACTCCTTTAGCACCCTCGGATGCAGCGCATCCGGCCCCATGGACTTGTGCACGTCCAGTTTTTCTAAATAGTCCTCTCACCTCTACCGATCCTGAGAAAGATCGGTCACCTCTTCCATGAAGCAAAAAGTGGTGTGTATGCTACAAGCTACCAAACAGTCCTCCAAAAAGACTTGAATGTATGGTGAAGGAGTCCCTGGGACCTACTGGGAAAAGTGTCTCACTTGTATTTTCAAGTTTGTGGGAAGCCAAAACCCCAAGCAAACTTTGAAACATTTTCAAAGGCTGTGAACTATCCCTCCTTTTTGGGTCTGCAACACCCAGAGGAATTGCAATTGGCATATTTTGTGAATCTCATGGCAACTATTCAGCAGAAAGGAGGCTGAACTTGATACCGTCTCAAGAATGGGGTTAGTTGTAACAGGCTGACAGCTCAGCAAGTAATGCTTAGGTCTCAGCTATTAATACAGGCAAAGGGCCGGTGTGCTTAGAGCTGCAACTCTTTGAATCAGCAAAGCAGAACAAGTTAGAGAGAAGGTCAGTCCCAAGCAGATTCAACAGATCCTTCCCAACCACCTCTCCCCTCAATTGTTTGTACCTGCTTTATCCCCATGTGGTAGCTTTTACTCCAGATAGAAGAAAGTGGGGCAAGCAGGTGTGCAGTTACACAGTTCACTCAGCTTGCCAGCCAGCTCACCACATGGCTCCCAAGCTTCTACTCCTACTGATCCCTCCTCTGGGGAGCAGAGCAAGAGCCATATTTTCTTAAATCCACCCCTGCTAAAAACTTTAGACAACTGATTTAGATATTGTATTTAAATCTCAAATTCAGAAACTGTTGAGTTTATTTATTTATTTTTAAACATGCCACATTATGTCACCTGGAAGCAGGAACATACAGCTTTTACTTTCTCCTTTATAATTGCAGTTAGAGAAGTCATTTAATTTATGACAAAAATGTTTCAGCAGGTTACTTAGATTGAGCTATTAAGATCAGTAAAATGGTACTGTTGAAATAAATAACTGAGCGTCCATAAAACGAGCCATTTAGGTATTGGCTAATGGTGTAACTCAAATGGTCTTTTACTGTGGAGTCTATATTTTAGCCTGGAACTTTGTTAGCACAAGAGGAAATAGGGTGCATCTTGGCTAGTGGGGCTGGGAACATCAGAAACAAGAAAGGAAAATCTGATCCTTTCAGCACCCTCGCTGTCATCACCCAATGAGCACCCACCTAACCCAGGTGAAAGAAGGAGGTAAGCAATTTAACGCAAAAGAAAGCAAATCTGTCCTGACTTCTCTCCCTCACCATACAACCCCAAGGCCTTGCCTACACACGGAGTTTTAGCACCAGTGGAACTGTTTTGACATCACTGGTTCAAAAGTACCAGCAATAAAACTAGTCAAAGCCACAGTGTAGACAAGGCTCCAGTGCTTTGCCCATACTAAGCTCCCCCTGATACACCAGTAGAACAATGTGATAAAATCCTTAGTGTAGGCATGCCCCAAGAGGAAACAGTACTAGTAAAAGAACAGTGTTCTCTCGCCTGGGAAAAGTCCCTTTATTTTCCCCTCTCTTCACATCACTTCACCTAGCCCCTGATTAGCTGGTGCCTTAGCCTGCTAAGGCTTTGCATATCTTGAGCTGCTTCCAATGCTCCTGCTAAAAATAGGATTTAATTCCCTCAAATTTTAACTGTCAATTTTTGCTCAATGCAAAGCTCATTATAAGATCATGTGTGAAACACAAAGGGATAGCCAATGCAAAAGTTTGAGAACCACTGTTTTAAATGAAAATGTTAGATTGCTAAATTTCCCTTTTGTGGAATAAATTAAGTTGTTAGCTTTTATACCTACTTTTATTTCTATAACATGTGTTTGGCAGTTTACAGTTCCCTGCTCCAAGGAATTTACAGTCTAATGTCACAGTCGAACTCCCATTAAAGTCAACTGAAAGATTCCTTTCACTTCAGTAAGCATTGGACTGGGTTCTAAAAGAAGCATAACATAGTGAGCAAAAGCAAAGCACTGGGTCAGGTGTATGGGAAGGACGAGGGCTACAACACAGATACGAGAGAGACTTTTTTTCATACATATCTTGTTAGTTCTTTTGTTTAGACATCAAGGACTGCCGCTTCCTATACAGTTGGAGAGTGCCTACCGCCTACTGGGTGCTACTGGAGTACAGAAAGTAAAATATTTATGAATATAGTTTATATTTACTTTTGTATTTTTAAACAATAAATTTAATGCTATGTAAGTATGACAGAGAAGAAGAGCTCAGCTAGGGCCAAGTCAGCACTGGAAGACCGATTTTGTTTTAAAGAAAAAAAAGACAAGAAAGGGAGTGAAGCTCCTTGGCAGGCAGGATGAAAGGGGACATTCCAGGCACAAGAGTGGCATGAAAAAAGGCATGGCATTGTTTGAAAGAGGAGACCAGGGGAATGATGAGGCATGCTGACTGACAGATATTGCAGCCACATGCAGTAGCTTTGGTGACCATATTGTATTAAGTTTATGTATCACTGTTGGCCAGGGACTGTACACAATACCAGGAGGGAGGATTATTTCAGCTCCTCCAAAAATCAAAAACTGTGGGTGGTGGTTATGGTGAATCATTTAGGTTGTAAACACCCTCCAGAGAGGTACCATCCCCTGCATACAGTGGTTCAAACTGGATTTTTCCAGAGACCAGTGGACTTTTGGCACAAAAAGGTCATTTTTAAATTGACTTGGGGGCCTTCTTTCTGATCCAGTAAACTGAGAGGATCCTCTGTCCGAGGGCCTCAACCCTTGCAGAAGGGTTGGAAAGACTTTAAACAATTACGGCTCCAAAAACTGATGGTGACCTCTGGTAAGCTTTTAACAGGTGTAAAGGAAGTTTTATTGTTTTTATACATTTTATCTGTAATGTTTTTACCTTAAGAATAAATGTGCTTGCTTAGAAGGATGTGTGGGGTAACTTGTAACTGCTGGCAATACACTGTTCCTAGCCCTCAGAGAGAAAGCAAATCACAGGTGCTGGCAGGGCCGTCCTTAGGCATACGCAGCATATGCAGCTGTGTAGGGCACCATAAAATTTGGGGCACCTACACAGCTGCATACGCGGCAGCACCAGCCCTGGCAACCAGCCCTATCCCTCGGCCAGCCCCCCCATAAGGGGCAGTGCCGTCCCTAGGGGGAAGTGGGGACCCAGACAACTCCCTCCGCCTTGCCTCTTACCCTTCCCCCTGCTCCGCCCCCATTCCACCTCTCCCCTCAGCGACCCCGCACTCACCGGCAGTGGCGGGAAGCGGAGCAACCCGGCCCCAGCCCGCTCTACTCCGCCAGCTCCCAGTCATGGCGCTCCGCGTCCTGCCGCTGGTGAGTGCGGGGAAAAGATTGCCCCCCGCACTCACCAGCAATGGGAAGCAGAGAGACGCATCTCCAGCCCGCTCTGCTTCCCTTGCCCCGGCCCCAGCCATGTCGCTCGGGTTGGGGAAAGGACTGCCCCCGGCTCTCAGCGGCGGTGGGAAGCGGAGCGCCGCGGCTGTGAGCTGGTGGAGTAGAGTGGGCTGGGGCCGGACTGCTCCACTTCCCGCTGCTGCCGGTGAGTGCGGGGAGGACCCCTTCCCCCAAACCCCTTCCCCCGAGTGACATGGCTGAGGCCAGGGCGAGGGAAGCGGAGCGGGCTGCTCCTGGCCCCCCGCTAATCCCCTGGGCAATTCTGGGCCTGTGGGGCCCCCAAAAGTGGCCCCCAAAGCTCCTGTCTCCCAGACCCTGGGGGGAGGGAGGCCTGGGGCCCTACACAGCCCCCCTGTGGGGGGACTGCATAGAGCACCCAAATGGCTAGGGATGGCCCTGGGTGCTGGCCTTCAGGCAGACTGGGTTGTTGATATCAGTGAGTATGGCACGGGGCCGTGCAGTTTTAAAAACACCATTCAGGAGGGAGAGTGATGTGTGTCTGTGCCCCAGAGAGGCGATGCCTGCTAGACAGAAACCTTAAGTGGGTGCCCTCAAAGGACCACAGAGGGGGAACCCAGGTGCAGTTACCTTAAAACTGTGACACTTCATTTGCAGTGCAAGTGGGTAGAAGTGGAAGAGACTGGTGTCTGTAGGTCCCTTCTATACAGTGACTGAATATCTATTTTCATGAATTCCAGTAACTCCTCACTTAACGTTGTAGTTATGTTCCTGAAAAATGTGACTTTAAGCGAAACAATGCTAAGTGAATCCAATTTCCCCATAAGATTTAATGTAAATGAGGGGGTTAGGTTCCAGGGAAACTTTTTTCACCAGACAAAAGACTATATACACACACACACACATTATATATAGATACACACACACACACACACACACACACACACTGTATATAGATATATAGATATAGAGAGATACACACACAGTATAAGTTTTAAACAAACAATTTAATACTGGTACACAGCGATGATGATTGTAAAGCTGGGTTGAGGTGGTGAAATCAGAGGGTGTGATATTTCGCAGGGAACGCCTTACTGCTAAATGATGAACTAGCATTTGGCTGAGCCCTCAAGGGTTAACTTGTTGTTAATGTAGCCTCACTCTACAAGGCAGCAGGCATGGAGGGAGGGGAGAGAGCATAGCAGACAAAGACACACACCGTGTGTATGAGAGAGAGAGGCACATTTTCCCTTTAAGTAGCTGACCCCAGTCTTAAGTACACTGCCTTGTTAATTAGATCAGCTTGCTGAGACCACAGCTGCTGCCTGGAAGCTCCCTCCATCCTGAACCCTGTAGTGTGTACCCCCTGCTCTATGGAAATGGGGTAAGCGGGGTGTAGAAGCAGGGGAGAGGGGGGACAGCCTGACATTAGCTCCCCACTTTCCCCCTCCCCTCCCATACAGCAAGCAGGAGTCTCTGGGAGTAGCTCCAAGGCAGAGGGCAGGAGCAGCACATGGCAGTGGGGGGAGGGACAGCTGAATGCTGGCAATTGCTAGCCTGCTGGGCAGCTGCTGCACAGGGAACTTAGGGGAGCGGGGAGCTGATAGGGGAGCTGCCAGTCCACCCTGATTCCAAGCCCCTACCAGCTAGCTCCAATGAGCTGCTCTTCCTGCAAGCAGTGGACAAAGCAGGCAGCTGCCAAACATTAGAAGGGAGCATTGCACAACTTTAAACGAGCATGTTCCCTAATTGATCAGCAACGTAACAATGTTAACCAGGACGACTTTAAGTGAGGAGTTACTGTACATTAAATTCACACCAGTGAGACCTGTAGTTAGATTTCCAAATAAACTGCTGTGTTCGGAAACCCCAGCTAGATCTTGCTTGCACTTAAAAGAATTTTCTAAATAGCAATTTTTCTACAAATGAGGTATCTGCATGGATGCTCATGTAATGAGATATGTAAGTATTATTTCAGCAATAGTTTTGCTCGTCTACCAATTGTCCTAATGAATCAATTTGTAACTTTTTCACCTGCAGAAGGAATTACACCTCTACCCCGATATAATGCGAACCAATATAACACAGGTTTGCATATAGCGCGGTAACCCCTGGTAACCAGCGGTAACCACCGCTGGAGTCCTGCCGCCGCTACCCTGGAGCTGCGGCAGCGGGGCTTGGCCAGCGCTTTAAAGGGCTCGGAGCTCTGGCCGCTGTGGGGAGCCCCGGGCCCTTTAAATCACCATTGGAGCCCTGCCACCGCTAACCCGGGGCTCCGGCAGCGGGGCTCGGGTGGCGATTTAAAGGGCCCGGGGCTCCCCGGGACCGGAACCCCGGGCTCTTTAAATCACCGCTGGAGCCCTGCCGCCGCTACCCCGATATAACGGGGTTTCACCTATAATACGGTAGGGATTTTTGGCTCCCGAGGACCGCGTTATATCGGGGTAGAGGTGTAGTCATAACTGAGTTTGCTGTAATAAGCGGTTTTGAATTCTGCGGGAAACTTGGTGTCTCTGTTTTCAGCACACACAGATATAATCTGAAAACTCAATGGCTAGCATTAAAAGCTGTAACAGCTGTCTCATTCTTTTTTTCCTCTGAAAGGTCTTACATCCTTGCTAGTGACACAGTGCACTGATTGTTGCTAGGAGGCTGTTGCTCTGAGTTACAACTCAACTAGCAATGTAAAATAGCACTATGAGCACAGAATGTTTGTTATATCTCTATTAAGGTGACATTTTTACTTGTTGGCCAATCAGTATATTATTTCCCCACACTTGCAGTTTAAATGATTTATTTATTTAGTGACATATTTTATACAGTATTTTATTCTTGCTGATATATTTTCATGAATCATATTTAGTATGAAAGTTAGATTTAGATACACATTGTGATACTACACTGATAATTATCTGCACTGAATTTTGCTTGGAATATATTTTCCTATTATTTTTAAAGCACTTTATATTTTATGTACCACATTGCAAACTTCTATGACACACTGTCAGAGGAAAATATTCAATTTCCTCTTCCTTAAATAATATCAAAATGATTTATAAGTAAGTAGCTATATCTTGTCTATATCAATATTGCAACACAAAATAGTTTTGCTTCTTTCATACACTCTGCATGTCCTTGACACCAGGTAAAACATTTAAAGGTTTAAATTGGTGGCACCCATACCCTACTTCAAAAAATTAAATATTTCCAGATATGTCTCCTTGACATTTTTGCAGCTTTAAACACACATACAGAGATTATTATTTCAAAGTCAGGCCTTGCAGTACAGCCATAGGAACATAAGAATGGTCATACTAGGCCAGACCAATGGTCCATCTAGCCCAGTATCCGGTCTTCTGACAGTGGCCAAATGCCAGGTGCTTTGGAGAGAATGAACTGAGCGGGCAATCATCTAGTGATCCACTCCGTCATCCACTCCCAGCTTCTGGTAATCAGAGGCTGGGGACACCTACAGCATGGGGTTGCATCCTGAACATCTTGGCTAAAAGCCATCGATGAACCTATCCTCCATGAACTTATCTAATTTTTTTGAACCCCACTATAGTTTTAGCCTTCACAACATCCCCTGACAACAAGTTTTACAAGTTGACTGTGTGTTGTGTGAAGAAGTACTTCCTTTTGTTTTAAATCTGTTGCTTATTAGTTTCATTAAGTGACCCCTGGTTCTTGTGTTATGTGAAGGACTAAGTAACACTTCCTTATTTTCTTTCTCCATACCATTCACAATTGTATAGACCTCTATCATATCCCCTCCTAGTCATCTCTTCTCCAAGCTGAGAAGTTCCAGTCTTTTTAATCTCTCCTCATATAGAAGCTGCTCCATACCCCTAATCATTTTTCTTGCCCTTCTCTGTACCTTTTCCAATTCTAATACATCTTTTTTGAGAGGGGGTGACCAGAAGTACACACAGTATTCAAGGTGTGGGCGTACCATGGATTTACATAGTGTCATTACGATATTTTCTGTCTTATTATCTATCCCTTTCCTAATGGTTACTAACATTGTTAGCTTTTTTCACTTCCGCTGCACACTGAGCAGATGTTTTCAGAGACCTATACACAATTACTCCCAGATCTCCTTCTTGAGTGGTAGAAGCAAATTTAGACCCCATAATTTCATATTGTGGCCAGGCACCTTCTTGGTCTCACCAGACTCAGCTGTTTTGAGCCTTGGTGAGTCGGACTTGGGGTAAAATAGTCCCTCTTAGCTGCACAGGGGCAGCCAGTCTTTTGGACTTGTTTTTCTCCCTTATGGGAGGGAATGCAGCCTCCTGGTGAGGTTTGCTGTCTTGCTGCTCCTCGCCTACTGGCAGCTTGACTCCTTCTCTCTCTCCCCCCTCCTCCCAACAGGGGAGGGTTTAAAAAGGTCTCAGGCAGCCCTTAGTTGGAATCAGCTGATCCTAATTGACCTCAGGTAACTCCCTCTCAGCTGATCCTAATTGATCTCTGGTAACCCTCTTCTCAGGTGAACCTGATTGACCTGTAGTCACCCCTCCTCAGTTGATAGGGAGGAGGGCCTTTTAATCTTCTGGGACTGTTTTCTACCCTCCTCCCCTTGCAGCCATCTGTCCTGAGTTTATCACAATATATATAGTTTGGATTATGTTTTCCAATGTGCTTTACTATGCATTTACCAACATTGAATTTCATCTGCCATTTTGTAGCCCAGTTTTGCGAGATCCCTTTGTTAATCTTCCCAGTCTGCTTTAGACTTAACTATGTTGAGTAATTTTGTATCATCTGCAAATTATGCCACCTCACTGTTTACCCCTTTTCCCAGATCATTTTGAATATGTTGAACAGCACTGGTCCCAGCAACAGATTCCTGGGGGAACACTGCTATTTACCTTTCTCCATGCTAAAAAGTGACCATTTATTCCTACCCTTTGTTTCCTGTCTTTTAACCAGTTACTGATCCATGAGAGGAACTTCCCCTCTTATCCCATCGCTGCTTACTTTGCTTATGAGTCTTTGTTGAGGGACCTAATCAAAGGCTTTCTGAAAATCCAAGTACACTATATGCACGGGATCACTCTTGTCCATATTTGCTGACACCCTCAAAGAATTCTAATAGATTGGTGAAGCATGTTTTTCCTTTGAGCCACATTGACTCTTCCAGAACAAATCATGTTCATCTGTCTCTCTGACAATTCTGTTCTTTACTACAGTTTCAACCAAGTTACCTGGAATTGAAGTTAGGCTTACCAGCTTGTAACTGCCAGGATCGCCTATGAGGACTTTTTTTATAACTTGGTGTCATATCGGTTAGCCTCCAGTCATCTGGCACAGATGCAGATTTAAATGATACATTAAATACCACAGTTAGTAGTTCTGCAATTTCATAAATGAGTTTCTTCCGAACTTTTAGGTGGTAAGAAGGAACCGAGTGGCAGCTGCAGTACTAAATGTTAAGGGTTAAAAACCTGATGATGCACGATGAAGGGGCGTTGCTAGGGTTGCCAACTTTCTACTTGCACAAAACTGAACACCCTTGCCTGCCCCATCCCTCCTCCGAGGCCCCACCCTTCACTCACTCCATTTGCCCCTCCTTCTGTTGCTTGCTCTTCCCACCCTCACTCACTCGCTCATTTTCATGGGGCTTGCTCGGGGGTTGGGGTGCGGGAGGGAATGAGGGCTTCGGCTGGGGGTGCGGGCTCTTGTATTGGGCTAGAAATAAGCAGTTCAAGGAGTAAGAGAGGGCTCCAGGCTGAGGCAGTGGTTTGGGATGAGGGCTCCGGCTGAGGGTGCGGGCTCTGGGAATGAGGGGTTTGGGGTGTAGGAGGGTGCTACAGGCTGGGGATGAGGGGTCTGGAGGGGGATCTGGGCTGGGGGAGAGGGTTGGGATGCAGGGGGTGTGAGGGCTCCATCTGGGGGTGCAGACTCTGGAGTGGGGCTGGGGATGAGGGATTTGGGGTGCAGGAGGGTGCTCTGGGCTGGGATTGAGGGGTTCGGCGGGTGGGAGGGGGATCAGGGCTGGGGAAGAGGGTGGGGCACGGGGGGGTGTCAGGGGTGCAAGCTCTGGACGGCACTTACCTCAAGCAGCTCCCGGAAGCAGCGGCATGTCCCCCCTCTGGCTCCTAAGCGGCGGTGCAGCCAGGCGGCTCTGTGCACTGCCCCATCCATAGGCGCCACCCCCACAGCTCCCATTGGCCACGGTTCCCAGCCAATGTGAGCTGTGAAGCTGGTGCTTGGGTCAGGGGCAGCAAGCAGAGCCCCCTGGTTCCCCTACATGTTGGAGCCAGAGGGGGGGACATGCCGCTGCTTCCGGGAGCCACGCAGAGCCACAGCAGGCAGGGAGCCTGCCTTAGCCCTGCTGCACTGCCGATTGGACTTTTAACAGCTCGGTCAGTGGTGCTGACTGGAGCCACCAGGGTCCTTTTTGGCCAGGCGTTCCGGTCAAAAACTGGACACCTGGCAATCCTAGGCATTACTACAGTTATACATAAACAGAATTTGGCTTTACCTTCTTAATTTAAAAAAGAAACCTAGAAAACTACTTACAAAAATGTTAGTTATTTAGGGACCAAAGTCAAGCACTTCAGAGAAAAATTGCTAGAGTTATGACTGCCTTAATAAATACAGCATTTTAGAAACTTCATTTTCATGATTATGGTTTAAATAGACAATATATTCTTCCATTTCAGGTTCTGAATATCCAACTTACAAAAACATTTGTTCAGTATGATTTTTTAGAATTATCAACTCTCTCATGGAGAATAAAGTATTTAGACTACTGTGATTACCGTAATTTTTTTAAAAAAATTGGGCACCTGAATACTGAATTTTTCATTAAGCATCAGGAACAATTCTGAACAGCTGCACAAATATGCTACGTACTCAGTAGCTGAATCAGAAGATCTTAAGATACAGATAAGCAAGGGAAAAAAGCATCCATGAGCCCTAACGTAAGTTCTTTTGCAGGATCTGCTCCCTCTCTCCTTTCAATTTTTTTTTTATATATATTTTGGAGCATGACCTAGGGTTTTAACTTTGTGGACAGAGCAAAAATGATCTGTGACTCTAGTACACTTTTTTTTTTAATTTGCTTTTATAGGTCATGCCTCAAACCTGTTTTAATTCTGGTAGTAATAACCAAAGTTCTTTGCAATTGCCACTATTTTGACAGCAGTTGAGTGAGTTGAGCTCCTCTTTGATTCACTGCTCAAATGGATATTTCTCAAGAAATGAACAAGTTACTATTAACATTTTTGCTTTAATAATAAAGCATTACATGGACATTACTTCGGCCACCCTATTGATATTACAGTAGCATCTAGAAGCCCCAACTGAGACTGAGCCCCCTATACTAATGTCATCTAGTTGTTCGCTAAACCTGACCTAACCTTGATGACTCTTCTCATCTAGACAAATTCATAAGAGAGAGACAGCTCCCAGCCTGAAAAACTTAAAGTCTAAATAGACGAGATATGCAAAGGGTGGGAGAAAGGAAGTGTCATTATCCTCATTTTACGGATGGGGAACTTAAACACAGATAGATTAATGACTGGCTCAAGGACACACGAGAAGTCTATGGTAGAGTTGGGAGTTGAACCCAAATCTTCCAAGTACCAGTCCACAGCCTTAAGAATATCCTTCCTCTCTCTCAAAGTAGTCCCAGCCAGAGTATAGCCATGGGGGAATTGTAACAGAGGTCATCAGATTGCAACTTTTCTTTTTCCACTCACTCAATTTGCACATAACAGCCTCTGCAGTACCCAATCTGTACCTTCAGTGTATATATTTAAAATAGCAATCGTGCCATTTTAAAAGCAAACTCCTTCATTACAAGACAGTTTCTAGCTAACACAGTAAAAGCAATAACAAAACCAAAACTAAACCTAATTAAAATCATAATTCAAAAAAGCTATTGCATTCAAAGACACCATTACAGAACAATAACTGCAGGTACTGGTGTAAACATATCAAATGTTATTGAACACAGTTGTTGTACTTCATTAAGAGCCTATATGTATTGGAGGTCAAAACCAAAGAAGAAAGCATTCTTGATCTACATTAGAAAAGGAAACTTGCATATTAGGAGAAAAAAATACACCACAGGGTGGCCGACTATAAGGTCTTGTGAAGATAGGTACTTCAAACAATTGTCAAACACCTTTTAAAATCAAACACTCTCCAACCGTGGAGCCAGCTAGTAAGAGAAACAGACTGACAGAATCAGGGACAGTGAATAAAAAGAACAGGGTACCTAAGGAGAGACTTCCTAGTGCTAACTCAAATTACAGTAGAGTACAGTACTGGACTAAGTTCTAAGTACTATTTGTAGTAACAGTATTTCCAGTCCCCAAGTGTTCAAAAATCACGAGTCAAGAAAAAATAAAAAACCAGGAGATTTAAAAAAAAAAAAAAAAGTAAGTTTTGAGTTCACTTATTTGCCTCCTGGCTTTCAGAGCTTTAGAGTTCACATATTCAAACTTCTCTCTGCAACCATAAAGGCTAGAAATTTTTTTTTTAAAATAAAAGCCAAGGTTTTTATATGGTAACAACTGCAGGACTTAGGGCAACAAATATTATGAGACTTGTGATAAATAGCAAGAGCTAAGCTACATGTGTCGCTGGCAGACCAGGTCATGCTAGAGTGTATTCAGGTCAACTCGCTTGTGTATTAGTATAGATCACAGTAATGGTTAGATGTGCAAGTGTGTACTGGGTGTTTAAATTTCATGAAAACTAACGGGACATTATTTGCGTTGTTTTCACTTATTTGTTCCTGTTATAATGCAATAGCAAACATTTACATTGTGTATATCCCTGTAACTAAATAATCCATCAAAGAAATCTTGTGAAATGCTAATGAAGGATTTAAGGACTTTAACAGAAAATGCTGATTTCAAAGCAAGTGGTCATTATGTATGATGGTTGGAGGTGAAAAAACTAAGTGCATTCCTCACTTATCGTCATCAAAGGAAAAGCCCACATGGGTAGAGACACTGTCAGCTGGCTTTCTGTGTTAAGAAACTATAAATATGGATTCAAAGAAAGATCCATTATCTCTGGACTGAAAGCAGAGATCCTCAGAGACAGTCTGGGTACCTTGAAAGACTTTTGGAAAACTGGCAATTTATTACATGACTGCTACCACTTGGAATTACAAACTGTGACTCACCTGTTAATATATTTTACCTGCTTTAACTTCTCAATAGCTCACATTTTCTTTTTTTAGCTAATAAACCTGTAGTTATCTCACTATAGAATTGGATGCCAGTGTTGTCTTTGGTGTAAGACCTGGAGTACCAATTGATCGGGGTAAGTAACCAGTCTCTTACCAGGGAGCAACCTGATGTGGTGTGATTTTTGGTTTAAGTCACCATTATCATTAAATTCAGTTTGTCTGGGTGGCAAGATAGGCTGGAGAGTCTAAGGGGACTGTCTGTGACTCCATTATAAGACTGGTATAGTGATCCAGGAGTTCACATTTGTTACTGGCTTGGTGAAATCTAAATTATAGAACACACCACCATCTTGGGGTGTCTGCCCTGTTTTCTGACAGTCTGCACTGAGGTGTGCACTCACAGCAGTGAACCACTCCAGACAGTGGGACAACTGGCATAGTCATGACAGGATTCATATGCCACAGGTCAATAGGGCTTAAAGATCATAACTCGATGCTATTAAAACTTTTAATGTGTTACTGAGAGTGTTAAGGGTTAAAGATTAGTTACAGTGAGTCAATCAATCATATGAGGGTCTTGACACAAATGACCTTGAAAAATTACATAAAGAAAGGGGGTTATCCTTTAAGAAGAAAGCCTCAGATCAGGAGAACTTTGCTCATAAACTTTGACTAAAGAGCAGGGCCTGAGCATTGCGATGCCCCAGATACTGCTGCAGCAGAACTGGTTCAACTGAGGCTCCTGGAAGCCAAGAAAGAACAACATGAGCATGAAGTAAGGTTGGGGGAACTCCGGATCAAGGAGAAGAAAGAAACCGAGGAAACTGAGAAGAGAGCCACTTGAGACAGCGTGACATTGGGAACACTGGGAGTGACCAGCAGTAGATGCATGGCAGCCCACTGTGCTAGTTATTTTAAATCAAGCATTTACCAAAGGTTTGAAAATGTCACAATGTTAAAGAGAGAGAGAGAGAGAGAGAGAGAGTGTGTGAGAAGAAACTAAATTACGTTTGGTCCTTTTGAAGAAAATCAGAGTAGTTATTTTGGCTGTGTTTTCCTTCCCTTCACAACACACTATACTCTGTAATCAAAGAAGCCTCCCCCCTCCACACACACACTTTTTTTTTTTAGTAATAAAAGCAATGATACAAGAGGTGTGATGGCAAAACAAACTTTACATGCAATATCTATAATATTTTTTTAAGATACACTGTTTGAACATTTGCCATTACCAAGTCTCAACTGTTTATGAGACAAGAAATAAACAAACAAACAAAAACCCAGATTAGATATTCATCTGAACTGACATTATTCTAAGCATACCTGTTTTATTCATGATGTGTTTTTTGGATATCAAACCCATCTTTCTGCAATTATGTGAAAGAATACACCCTTTTCCCCTATGTTTATAAATTGTATACTATTCTGCTGGACAGTATGTAATTAAAATCATCCAACATCTTAGGAAGTTTGAATATAGAAAGTAAAAACACCATCATGTATGGTTTTCTGACCTATACTATGGTTATAGATATTCACAAGACCAAAAAAAAAAAAAAAAAAAAAACCCACTGAAGTTACTACATTCAGGAGCAACAGCTGTAAACTATCACTGGTATGATCACCTTAACAGGGATGTAAGGCTGCAATTGATAGTCCAAGCCAGGAATTCTTTCCCCTGCTTCCTCTCAAATCCTACATGGAATGATGAAATATAATCCCACACCATTCCTCTGTCACCTTATTTTGTGCATTCGTATATGTACAGGGAACAGCACAGATTTGTTTCCTTTGCCCAGATCTCCTGTTCTCTTTTCACCTCAAGGCATCTCATTCAGGGAGTTCACGGTTGGAGGCTCATGAGTTTTTTTTCTGCTGGTGGCTTTGGACTCTTACACCCATTTACTCTTCAACAAAAAAATTTGCTTCTACACTCGTAGAAGCAGCAGCAGCGGAGGAGAAGCCAGTACTAGGTGAAATAAAGCTCTCCATGAACAACTTTCATGTGGTTGATAGACCACACTGGGCCCTGTAAAAGTTGTTCTCCTCTTATCTACCTTGTTGAACCCCTCTGGTAAGCCTCCATGGTCTCCCTCATACTCCAAGGGGCACATATGACTACAATGGAATTTTGCCTGCTGCATTGAAGGTTAGAGCATGCACAACTGAATGGAAGAAAAGTGAACATCAGATGGTACGGCTGAGATTTTTGTCTCCTGAAGTGATACAATTGCCTTCCAAGGTTGGAAACAACTGTGTGCTTTTAACTAATGCCACAGATGTACTTCTCACATGAATATTAAAAAGAACTTCATAATAAACAAGGCATTTGTGATGTTGCATCCCATATTCTTCATAGAAATATGGTTATGATATGAATATGGTATAACCAAGATATATTTTATGCAAGATGGGTCTTGTAAGATACCATTGGAAAGGTTATAATTTACTGACTATGTTTATCCAATTTGTATGCATCTATCATTTTTGTATTTGAAGCTGGGAATAATGACCATGTCTCTGGATGCGGCCAAACTATGATAGTGACTTATTGAAGAAAGGCACACAAGCATAAGGATCACCCCAGGAACCGTGTGCAATAGAAACCTCTCAAATAGCTCTACACACGGGGAACTGTTTTACCCAGGTCAGATAGCTCTATACAATGGGAACTGTTTGACCCAGATCACAGCAAAAAAGCTTTCCAGCAAGTGTGTGTGTGGGGGCAGATATAAAAGAGGGACAATGACAACATGGGGGGGTTCTCACTCTCCCAACAACACCACACCTGAAAACAACTGAGGAACAAAGACTGAACTGTGGGTAGTGATGGTCCCCAGCTGGAAGGATTTTTAGCCTGTGTAAGAAAACCTGGGAAAGCCACGGCAACTTGTATCTTAAGAATCTGCCAGCCTGTTTATCACTCAGGGTGAGAATTTGCTAATTTGTATCCTACCTATCTTGTGTGTCAAGCTCAGTTTGCAGCTTTTGTTTATTTATTAAGGTAATCTGCTTTGTTCTGTTTGCTATTCCTTTAACCACTTAAAATCTACCTTTTGTAGTTGTTAAACTTATTTTGTTTATTATTAAACCCAATTTATGTAATTTCTAACTGGAGGGGGCAAGAAGTCTGCACCTCTCTTCACACTGAGGAAGAGGGCAGATTTTTATGAGCTTGCGCTGTGCAGATTTGTCTATACAGTGCAAGACAGTATTATTTTGGGTTTCTCTCTCAAAAGGGGTGTTCACGTGAGTGCTGGGAGGGGTCCTCTCACACAGAGCTGATTTCAGATTGTTGCTGCAGCTGGGTGTGGCCCTAGCTCTCTCTGTGTGTGTGTGTGTGTGTGTGTGTGTGTGTGTGTGTGTGTGTGCGCGCGCGCGCTGCAAGAGGCCGGAGAGCCTAATTCAGCAAAACAGGGAGTGGGAACCCAGGCCGGTGGAGCAGGAGAGGCTCAGTGAAATCCCAGTACATCAGGTGGCACCCCAGAAGGGGGATCCAACCCATCACAGCATTACTCCAGTATTTTTGGATCTAAGTTTGAGTTAAACATAAGCATATTAAAAAGAAGCAGAGGA
The DNA here is from genome assembly GCF_028017835.1 of Emys orbicularis. Classification (NCBI taxonomy): domain Eukaryota; kingdom Metazoa; phylum Chordata; order Testudines; family Emydidae; genus Emys; species Emys orbicularis. Next base: position 85,630,013 of record NC_088686.1, on the reverse strand, counting down.
ACTAGATGTGAGTCAAATCTGCAACCAGACCAGAGCTGCTCACTCAGTTGCACTGACTCATCCCCTAAGCAGAGCCTGCAGTGACTCATCGCTCAGATATGCTGCAGCAGCCTATCCCAGGGTAGGACCTGGTCACAAGACCCCAAGGCACAAGTATTGCACCCTCACTGCCAGAGCTGCAAGTTAGTCTGTGCAACAGCACCACTCAGCCAGAAACCCTCTTTTGCCTTGCAGCATTACAAACTTCCTCGATTCTTCCCCAGCCCTGTTCCTGACCTACCCCATCACTGCACCCACTTCCTGACCCCCCAGATCCTTGGACTAATTCCAGCCCAGCTCTGACTTTCGGCCTGCATCCAGACTCCAACTACGATTCTGATTTGGCTTGTCTATGGACTCTAACCCCGGTTTTGACCTGTCCCTGGAATCCAGTTTCAGCGCTGCTCTCAACCCAGTCCTGACTCTATATCCAGCTTCAACCCTAGGTACCGGTTCCCGACCACTGCTTCAACCACCAGGCCTGACCACCTAGAGCCCAGACCCTGACAGTTTGTGTGCGCATACATACACACACAGCCCAGAACCTCAGGGCCCAGATAGAGCACTGGGATGCTGTGCCACCAGAGACAGCATCCCTACTCCAGAACCAGGTTGCCCAGCTGTAGTTAGAGAATGCCTCTCTCCAGACCCTGGGCTCTCCCATAGCAGCAGCCCTGGAGTGTGGTGTAAAAATCCACCTGCCAGAGAGGTTCAAATTGCAGGGGTATTTTCACCACAAGTTTCAAGGGATTTATTAACCAGTGCTGCTTGCTGTTCTATTGTCTGGAGAAGCTCTAGAAGACTGTGTTTCGCTCCTCTTGGAAGGGCCCCACCCTTTGCCCACTTCTGGACCAGAGTCCAGGCAGGTCATCACCTCCAGGAGACAACTCACAGACCACAGAGTAGCGGTGTCAAAATGTCCTCTATCTACACTGCAGAAAAGATGGCCACTTCACCTTAAAGTTTCTCCACAAACCCAGACCCACTGTGGTGCCAGGAAACCACCCTATCCAGCCCTTGTAGAGGGATCACAGCTGGACATAACCCGGAGAGCAAGTTTCCCAAACAGATTCTCTCTGAAGTCCATATGTGCCTTTGCACTGGCGGAGCCCTGCTAACCACATCTGCTGATTCAGCTCCACCTCCAGGCCCCAGCAACACCTAAAGTAAGCTGAATCTCACTAGTACTGATCAACTCCGGGGTGTCCAGCACCTTTATAGATTTGGCCTTTGCTCACGCCAGCCATTTGCCCATCTGGAGAAAGCTTGTCCCAGAGCAGGCAGAAACTACTGACAGTATACTGTCCTCCGGGCCTGTTTGCTACAAGACAGCCCCTCTCCACCTCAAGGTCTGGGACAACCAGCAAATTATGCAGTTCAACTTGATCCTTTTGCTGCATTTTTGGATCATATTGGGCATTTCCTGGGTGGCGTGGGAGGTATGGTTAAACTTCTGGTTCTGCCAGCTGTGGTGTCTAGTAAGGTCCAGTGTGGGGGAAGGCTAAACTGGCCCCTGGGAAAGCATCCTCGCTGCTTCGTACTATATCAGCATCAGGAGAGATGGGTTCCTTGTTTCTGACCGAGTATAGTGACCTCGAGGACATGTTTGATAAAAAGAATGCAAGATGTCCTACCTCCACATTGACTTTACATCTGCCCTATAGGCCTCCAGCCAGAGGCAAAAATCCCTGTTGTGCGTATTTATACTTTATCAGAACCCAAATTCAAGGTCCTAAAATTATTTGGATGAAAATCTGGCTAAGAACTTCCTCCAGCCCTCCAAGTCCCCCATTGGAGCCCCCATCCTGTTAGTTAAAAAGGACAGAACACTGCACCTCTGTGTTGATCATCAAGCCTTCAGCAGTAGTACTGTCAAGAACAAATACTCTCTCCTGCTGGTTAATGGGCTTCTAGAATGGGTTGGCATAGCAAAGATCTTTACCAAGCTCAACTTGCGCAACGCATACAATTTGGTCTGCATCCGGGAGGGCAATGAGTGGAAGACACCCTTTCCACACCAGGTTTGGCCACCATGAAAACCTGGTTATGCCCTCGGGCCACTCCAATGCCCTGGCTACATTTCAACATTTCATGAATGACATCTTCAAAGATGTCCTAGACCAGTTCATTGTGAAATATTTAAAGAACATCCTCATCTTTTCAGAGCACCAGAATCTGCATGACCAGCACAACCAAAAACTGCTGGAACACCTCTGGAAAAAATGGCCTGTATGCCAAACTGGAAAAACATGATTTCAATTGCACCACTGTCAATTCCTGGATTGTATCATCTCGCCTAATGGGATCAATATGGATCCACAGAAAGTTTCCACCATTGTGAACTATGCCTTACCAAAGATCACCCATTATATTCAGTGCATCCAGGGATACGTGAATTTTTATTGGCGGTTCATTATGGTATTCTTATGAGTAGTTGCCCCCATTATCCAACTCCTCCATAAGAATTCCACGTAATGGGCTTTTGAGCAACTAAAGAAGGCCTTCACCGCTGCACCTATATTGAGGTATCTAGACTGTCCAAGCCTTTCGTTGTTAAGGCAGATGCTTCCAATTATGCCATTGGAGATGTACTGTCAAAACCACAGGTGTCACCAAGCATTTTCCATCCATGTGCATTCTACTCCAGAAAGCTAACTCCCATGGTATGCAACTATGAAATCTATGACAAAGAGCAGCTAGTCATCAAGGCTGCCTTTGAGGAGTGGCATCACTACTTGGAAGGCACGTTTTCTCCCATCCAGGTATTCATTGACCATAAAAAACTGAGAATACCTGCAATCTGTGAACGCCCACAACCACTCCCAGATCTAATGATCCCTGCTCTTCTCTCGTTTTGAGATCTCACTACATTATTGGCCCAGAGGCTGCAATGGGAAGCCTGATGTGCTCTCCCGGAGTACCTTAATGGCAAGGAAGGATGATCAGAACCCATCACCTATCTGAAGCCCCGCCACTTCATCCATGTGCAAGAGAACACAGACCTGTTAGCCCTCATGAAATACGCTCTACCAAGTTACCAATTTGTGGCTAAACAGTGCTAAGTCCGACCCAGGTCTGTTAGAAATGGAGTACTTCTGTTCAAAGACCACATGTATGCGCCCAAAGGCCGAACCTGCCTGGCAATTCTTTGTCAGTTGCCATGACTCACCTGAGACCAACCATTTTGGATGATATTTCTGGTTGCTCAGATTGCACACCTCCATGAGATTTTACATCAACTGATGTGGGCGTATGGCAACATACCGCACCCTAAGTCCCCTACCTGCTCCTTCCTGACCCTCAGAACCCATATCAATGGATTTTATTGTGGAGCTCCCTAGCTCCCAGAACATCACAACTATATTCACAGTCGATGACCTCCTATCCAAGATGTTCCACTTTGTGCCCTGCCACAAGATCCCCACAGCAGAAGTGACGGCCCTTTTCTTTGCACATATTTTGAAGCTTCGTGGGTTACTCTCCAACATCACGTCAAATCGCGGACCACAGTTCAACTCCCACTTTTAAGAGGAGTACTTTCACCCCTTAGACATTGAACTACATCTCTCCACAGCCTTTCATCCCCAAACGGATGGACAGTCAGAATAGGTGAATCAAATTTTAGGACAGTACCTGCAATGTTTTATTAATTTCCACCAGGACAAATGAGTTCAACTCCTACCTTTCCCAGAGCTCACCTATAACAATTCCAAGCATAAGTCCACCCATCAGAGCCCCTTTTTCTCTAACTAAGGTTTCCACCCATCCCTACCCTCAACTTCTCACATCCCTGCTATCTCTGACTTGGTCAAACATCCCCATCATATCCAGAGGGAACTAAGATCTCAGCTGAACACTGCCAAGGCAGACTACAAGCTGTTTGCTGACTTCCGCCTCCAAGCTAACTCTTTTGTCACCATCGGAGACAAGGTATGGTTCGTCACACAACACTTGGACACACTGCCCCTCCCACAAACTAGACTACCTGGTCATTTTCTGCTCCCAGCTGCTCCCCACAATGCGAGTACACCTGGGTATTCCATGTCTCTGTACTAAAGAAGCACATCCCCAACTCCCTTCCAGGCTGAATGCAGACTCTTCCTCCTCCTCCTCCGGTCATGGTGCAAGGTCAGGAAGAATATCTTGAGAGTCATATCCTAGATTCTAAGCTCCTCCTAGGGTAGCTCCTATATTCATGAATTGGAAAGATTAGAGCCCAGAGAAGCTCATGGGAGCTAGTGAACAACATCATCCATGTCCCTGACCTGCTCCATGAGTTCAACCAGTCCCATCCCAACACACCTGGCCCGGAGACACCTTTAAGGTGTCCCTGGTGGAGGTATGGGGCTAACATGAGGCAAACCCACAGCTGGACCAGGGCTGCTCGCTCAGCTACAATAACTTGTCTCTCTATCTGAGAGGTCTTCCAGGACATCTCTCCGAGCTGCTGGTCTTCTATCAAGAGGAGGATGTTGGACAGGGAGGTGCTCTGCAACTGTTGGCCCTATTTTCACTCCTCCCTTAGGTCACACAGCCAGGCAGAGCTCCTCTGTGCCTTAGGCTGCAGGAGGGGTCTTTAGATGTAGGCAGGAGGGCTTGTGCTCACCCACCCTCTGGGAACTCAACTTGTACAATGACTCATCCCTCCAGCAGAGTCTGCAGTGACTCATCCTTCAGACATGCTGCAGCAGCCTATTCCTCCATAGGGCCAGGGTCAGATGACCCCAAGGCACAGGTATTGCATCCTCACCACCAGAGCTGCAAGTCAGTTTGGGCAACAGCACCACTTGTTTAGGAATCCCCCTGCTGCCTCACAGTGTTACAGACTCCCTAGGCTTCCAACCTGCTCTCGATCCTGTCCCTGTTCCTGTCCCAGCCTTATTCCAGTCTGCTTCAGCCTTGTCTGTACCCTATTCCAACCTCACTCCAGCCCTGTTCCTGCCTTCTCCACCCAGACTCTTGGATTCTAACCCAGCTTCGACCTTCAGCCTGCATTCAGACTCCACCTACAATCCTGCTTTGGCTTATCTATGGACTCTGACTCCAGCTGTGATCCATGGCCTGTCCCCCTGGTTTCAGTGCTGCCCTCAGTCCAGTCCCAACTCTACATCCGGCTTTGACCCTTGGTATTCGTTCTCGAAGGCCATTCCAACCATGAGGCCTGACTGCCTAGAGCCTGACACTAAGATTCCTGCCCCATACAACCAGACTCAGTGCTGTGCAATCATCACTACGTGCTTTTACAAAGGGATCTCTTCCTAGCCTTCTTTGAAGCATTCTTGTTAATTAACTCATCCAGTATATCCACCTTGCTTGTGTGTTCTCTATAGAAATTACTGCCAGATCACTTAAAACTTTCTTGCTCCTTGGACATTCTTAGATACATCTTCATTTATTTTAGCTTGCTGATGCTCCTTTCATTAGCAACCATGGTTACAGGAAGACAGAAAAGATATGCAGTACTGTTTTTGTTTTGGGTACACACACATCTAAAGATGTGTTGTGAATGTAGGTAAGGAGATCAATGGGTTCCTTTGTTTCCAAGTCATCCTTAAAGATTTGCTTGCAAAAACCGGTGAAGAGCTCATCTTGTTCTCAAAACTCTGGAGTTTAAATCCTCATGGTAGCTGCCTGCTAAGTTTTGAATGTGTCCTTTTAGGTCTTCACTACTGAGATGTCAATTTCTTACCAACTTTTCTCTGACTCGATCCAATTGTGTTAATATGGTGTCTAAGACAGGGCTGAAAACCTCACATTCAAGAACTTTTCTGGGATCTGAGGAGCTTTAGCCTTTTGCAAGTTTGTCTGGCATTACTTTCCTCCTTCGAGATAGCTTCTCTTTGAACTGTGTGGATATTCTGAACTTTTCAGCCTATGAAACAGCAGCTTCCTTACATGCAACAAACATGGAAGCCTGACTCAAGGCTTCACATAAGGCCATCAAGTAAACCACAAGCTGTTTAAATGTCAAGATCTGGACTCTGCATTTTTTTTTGCTTAGAATGTTAATTTTTGGTAAGATGGTACACCATATCTTGGCCAAAACAAGAAATAAAACACTAAAATGTTTGTTTGCAAGCTATCAGCTTCTGACTTAAGTTCTGTCATAAGATTATGTGAAGCCTTGATCTCATCTAAAGTATTAAAAACCTCAACCTGACTTCATAGTGGACAGATTGCCTGTACCCTGGCTGACCATCTTATTGTGTCCTACTTTGGCATTTTAATGTAATGCTACTAAGCTTTTTCAACACCTCCTAATGACTAGTAGAAACAGAAAATGGTATACAATCTTTGAACAATTCAAAAATAGAACTGGGAGTACAACCATTGCAGCAGCTCCGCCAACAAGTTTCAGTGAGTGGGCGGCTCACTGGACAAAAGATGCATACTAATTTACCTACTGAATTTGATTTTTGAACACCTTTATATGCTGCAACTATGCTAGCTTGTCGTCATAGCTTTGCCCCCTGCAATCAGCCATATTTAAGCAAACAGACTTTTTTCAGCTTCTCTAAAATAATCTCCATAACACATCCCTCCTATTTTGGAATGCAGATCAATGAAATCTACAAAGCTCTCAACAACCTCTCTCGATTTCATCACATCGACATATTTTTTCTGTTCAGGAGAAAAGGTGTCTCAGATGTTGTGTGGAGTGCAATCAAACATAAGAGAGATGCATTTAACTTTTCTAACCTTGTCAAAAATAGCCTGCCATTCTTTTCTTGCAATCCTATTGATAAATTTATTTTGAATTTGGTTTCATAAGTTTATCACCTTCATGGTACCAGCCTTAATAGCTTCCCACATGATCTCTCAACACATTAAAATACCATGCAAGCAATTCAAGTAAATCCATTACCATTATGAGGACTGCCTAGTTTCTCATCTGAACCTCTCAAAGCTAAACAACTTTGACCTAAGTACAGCAAAATATCCAAGAGATAACACAAATTATTGTGCTATATGTCCTGCATCTGATAGCCGGTTTGAAAACCTTTGTTCGTTGTGCAAACCATTTCCAACTATTGTGTAAGTTCCACCGAATAAATGATTGCCTCCACGTGTTCCTTCGAATGTTCACGTTAGCTACTCACTCACTAAAGTGGAAAGAGTTTGTGAACCCAATTTTACAAAGGAAGATGAGGAATTTAAAAAAAAATAAACAAGAGAAACAGAACAAGGAGGCAGAGTTGAACTGAACATCAATCAAGATTTCTGGCATAATTCCCCATTAAGAGTTTTGACAAAGAGCTGCAATTTTAATTTCTGCTTCCCTTTGCATTTGCGACTAGCAGAACCATCCATAGATTGAATGTCGCCATGAAATTCAGAGAAATGAAGTGAAAGATCATAATATCGCTGAAAATCAGAGTTATATCAGGTGAAACTAATAAGCCAGGGCTCAGGAATGCAGATGAGGTCCATTAAGGTCAAGTGAAGGCAGCAGTTATAGAAAAGGCTAGGACCCCATGGTGGGAGAAAAGAGCGAGAAGTAAACAGGGCCCTTAATGGGCTTCTGACAGGACTGAGCCTGGTTCCACTGGAACCATTTGAACCCCACTTTGCACAGCCTTGACCAGGCTGCAAAGCTCTGATTCAGATAAAAATAACCATTAGTTTAAGATAAATATTATTAAGCATTTAAAATAAAGGTATTGTCCAAACCACATGCAATAAAAATAGAAGTATTCAGGGTTTCCTGAATGCCAATTTAAGAGTAGTTTTTAAGCAGGATTTCAGGGAAGCCCATCTCTGCACAAAATGAAAATGATAAATTCTGAGGATGGGTGGGGAGAGAATGGGATCTTATTAATGTAGGCTAATATTGTGCAAACGGAGAACTAATCTGCCGAACTATTTTCCATCAGTTTCTTCTGGTAATTGCCCCCTCCCTTTTGATATCTGAGGCACTTTTTATAGCAGTGTGATAATTGGTTTCATCTGATTTATGATTAGATGGTCACTTTAATGTTCGTATCATCCTGTATATGGCTATTGCCCCTATTTTTAGGTATTTAATTTGTCGTATATTAATTGAGCTCTCCATGTTGATGGATTTGCACCATTCTGGCAATCGAAGGTCAGCTAATGTTTAAGAGGGGACAACAAATAAATCTGCCATGTACAGCCATTCGAACATTGACCTCAAGCTATTTTGAACAACAACCAGCAATTGTGCTTAACTGTACTAAATTTTCTTGACTGAAAATTGCCCACAGAGCATTGTGAACGTTTTGTTTATACCTGATTTGAATTCAAATCAATTACTGCAGAATTTAAGAGACTTTCATCCTCCACTAGAACTAGCCTAATAATAAACTGTTAAGGAATATTTTAAATAGGATTAGTAAAGTCTGTTGACAGTCATTAAAGTTAGAAACTGAAGCTGGACTAAACACAGCGCTTATTTATATATATTACCATCTAGAAGGCATGTTAAGTTATAAATAGTGATTTATTTAGTGGTTAAATTATAAACAGGATTACCATGCAAATTAACAAGCAACTGTGATAATTAATTATTGACTGCAGAGAAAAGAGCAATTTAAAAATTACTATTCCTGATTACAAAAAATACATTGTGCCAGTTGTCATATATAATCTATAAAATTTTATACCTTTCATATTCCCAGTTATTAAACACATAAAATTCATACATACTGGAAGAATTAGGAGAATTATTTATGAGACATGAAAACTTATAGATAAGTTATTGGTTCAAATCTAGCCAAGATTGGTAGTGACCAGTACCATACAGTAGCCTATATGAAATACACTGGTAACCTCAATTTAGTTCCTAATGAACGAATGTCTGCCTCTTAAATTAAAAAAAAAAAAAAAAAAAATTAGCACAATTGGCACTCTTACTCAGTAGAAAAATAAAGTACAAAAACTGAAGACAGCGTGACCTAGTGGACAGAGCACTGGACTGGAATACAGAAGAAGATCTAGGTTCCAGCTCTGCCACTAATGTGCAGGTGACCTCGGGCAAGTAACTTCACCTCTGTGCCTCAGCTCCCTATCTGTAAAATGGTACCTCCTTTGTAAGGCACTATGAGATCTACTGATAAAAAGTGCTATTAGACACTGAACTACTTTTTGCCCAGAGATGGTCCTTTCCAAATATAGTTTAGACACATTGGCAAGGTCGATGTGTGGGATGCTTACATCATTGTGGCTTGTGTTACAACACTTCTGTGAATAGGTAAAGTGCTTTAGGTTGGGATTTTCAGTTCTGTTGACATGAGTTTAGACATCTTTCATTAGTTATAGGAAAAATTAAAATTAATGGAAAATGCATCTGACCCCCCTAGACAAGTCTGAAAGTTCCAACCAGAGTCTCCAGACCTAAGATTTGGGTCAAACAAGAAAAGAAGATTACATAAATGAAAATAACTTCTGGAGACAAGCTAAAATTGACCATGTCATAGAAAAAGAGGGTTTAAGGAGACAATTAATGCATAACCCATTTGTGCCTATATTAAAGACGACACCATGTGCATCTACGAATGTGCTAGTTTATGGACTGTGTTTCAGCTGTATTTGAATTTTCTAGTATTTGCCAGTTTATAGAAGAGTTTAATTTTAGATTTTGACATTTTTGGAGGGTAAATGCACATAAGTGATTGCCTGATTCATTATATTAAAAGGTGTTGACTTTAATTGATGTGGACATGGAAACAAGAAGACACGCACACCACATTATACTAAAATGTGGAGGCTGCACATTTATTTAACAAATACCTAACTGGGGCAAATTACCCCAAACTACTCAGCAGGGCTATTTCAGTGCAGATCTCAAATGGGCACCAATGACCCCTGTTGCATTATTAGCCAGAGGATGAGAGTGAAGGCAGTTGCCCTAAGGCCTGCCAAAGGAGCCTGTCAAGATGCCATAGTCCTGACCTCTCCTCTCCTCACCAGCTGTGCCAAACATTGAGGTATGCCCCCTCACCATGCCATGCGAGTGCCCAGGAAATTTGCAAGAACAACCCACTGGGATTTAGAACTCCCAAATGAACCTTATTAAATTGGCAAACAACACTGGAACCTAAAGTTGCGACAACCGTAATTTAATGAACAACTTCTCCCCCTCCCCACAACTAGACCACTTAGATGCGGTGGTCCCACACAACAGCTTGCTAATTTTGTCATTGAGAAAAAGCCTTTTCAGACCTATAACTGGTGATCAGCTGTTCCGGTTATCCCAGGATACCTAATATAAGGATGGGAAGAGTGGGGCTGAATCAACGAGTCTGCAATGGCTCCCCATGCCCTGGAAAAATTTTCCATATTTTCCTTTCACCCTCCCAAAGACAAAAGTCTATAACACAGACCTGCATCACCTCCACTGCCTACTGGCAGTAGTGGCGGGTGGGAGAAGCCCAAGTACCCAGACATGCCATGAGTCACCCCCTCCCCACACCATGAGGAAGGAGCAGGAAAAAGGGGGAAAACCAGCAACTCTCAACAGGAGAAGAGGAGGAAGGTGGAAAAAGAAATAATGCTTCCAGGCAAATACTATTGCCCACCCCTGAAAAAGAGTTCTTCATAACTTCCAGTCTCGCCAAAGCCAAAACTCGGCTAGCAGAGTGAGCATTTCTTAACATATTAAGCTATTTGAGGGATAATTCTCAATTAATAGTGAGTTATAGGACTAAATAGCCGCTCAGAGACAGAGTTTAACTTTGGATTTAAGGTCACATTTCTATCTCCAACTGATATTTCTAGTACATTGCTCATACCCATTACTCAGATGCTTTTCGTGACTGATTGATTATATAGAGAAAATCCAAAAATAGTTAGAACTCTCATAATAAACTTTCAGAAATACTTGCAATAAATATTTTGTACTCATTTAAAGAGAACTGTTCTTGCATCTAGTAATTGAAATAAAGTCATAATGATCCACCTTTTAGTTAAAAACTAAATGATGTGTTAAACTAACAGAGTTTTAAGTTGTCATTTTGTCTTGGCACGACCATTACAGAAATAAGGAAGATGAGTGTAAGTTTAAGCCCCAGGACTGAATAACTTACTTTGTTAGAGGAACAGAACATATTATAGAGTAAGTTAACTGAAGAAAAAGATTATGAGTGAGGCTTCACTTTTGTCAACAACAGTACAGACTGTAAGACTGTAAATTCTGGAAAAATTAGGTAATTAATCTCTAGGATGCTATTCCAGAACTTCAGATGTTATGCCTTTTATGAATTTATGCTTCTGAGGGCAAAACAGAGCTTGAACTTCACCTATGACTTGACATATACTTAAGATGTTAACTGAAATCAATAATACATGAGGATTAGCTATGTGGTCTCTGATATGAAATCAGTACTAGTCTCACTACTTGCAGCTCTAGGGGGAAAATATATATTTCTGAGCACTCTGATACCAGTTACTTTCCATGAGCCAAATGATCTCGGAAATGCATGCTCCATCTTAAGTTTTCTTTCTATGATTCAATGAGTTATTCTATCTATAATTGTCATACTTCTTTGACTGAGAGTTCCGTGTTTCAGCAATCAGCTGTGATACTGGATTAAGAACTGAAACTTTCTGATATGGGCTGCTCTGAATGATACTGTGTGTAGAAGCACATCCACCTTCCATGGCTCCAACCCCAGGTGCCTGTGGGCTACCACATTTGAGTCCACAGATCTAGCCACAAAAATCCAGCAAAGAAAGATGATCTTTTCCTGTTAAGCTTTTGTTTGATGGAATTTTTCAAGAACAAACCTTAGACCTACGATCACAATTACTTGCCAGAAAGATTCCACTGCATAGGCCAGTCAGCCCTTACAGACCTTGGGTTCCAAATCACCTCCAGCACTAAGAAAAAAGGGAACCTGCTACTTGTCAAAAAGGCTGTCTAGGAGTTCCAATTATCTCAAGGACACAAGGAGAAATAAACAGCTATGAGACTGGATTGAGAGCGTTAACAGGCAAAAAAATAGAAACTGACTATATAAGGGAAACATGGCAGTTGACATCATGAATTTGCTGTCAAAAACAAAAAACTGAAAAATGAGAGAAATACTGTTTCTTCTGTAATCTTTTTCATTTACAATAATCTTTGGTATTACTTCAACATTTGTAGGTAAAAACTTTTCAGACTGTAAGGTGGGATCTAAGCTCATGACCTTTAGCTTATTTTGCAGAATTTTCCTGATACATCTGTGGTTCTGAGAAGTAAAAAAGGCAGAATCCCACATTCAAAGGGAAAAAAAAGTTTTGGACATTTTCAGAAAAAAAGTGCACAGGTTATTCATTGAGGAAGATGAATAGCATTTGTAATCCCTGTGAAAACAGTTTCTTCTCACCATGTTCACCTCATAAACCTTGTCCTCCCAACAGTTATAACTCTGTCTCAACACCAGGTAAGAATGGTAAGTCATCAAGACTGATGAGCCAGATATTTTCTTTAAAACAATCTTGGATCAGGCCATCCAGTACTGGAATTAGGTCTTTAAAAGCTAAGAGGAAAAGAAGCTTCTCACGTGTGATTTGAAAAAAACCAATTAGGTTCTACACTGCAGTGGCAGTGTTTAAGTAAGCACTTCCATGGTCTAGTGTGGAAGCTAGATCCTTCTGTTAACATACAACTGTTACATAAGTGCCCTTATTCAGATTGAAATGATGAAGGTAGGAGAAGAAAGAAAGACGGCAACACAAGCTTGCTGTTGGTTCTGAATCTCATATCTATAATAGCTTGGGAAGGAGTGGGCAGAGGACCTTTTCCTGTAAATTTATTTATTTATTGAGAACACATTAGAAATTAAATGTAAAAGAATCGGTAATGAAATTAAAGCAGTATTTTGTCCGCAATACTGAACTCAAAAGTAAAAAGACTCCAAAAAATATGGTTGCTCCTATGTGCCCCCCTGCAATTCTGCCTGTGTCTGTTGTATTTTCTGCCTGTATCTGTTGTATTTTCTCTCTCTCTTTCTCTTAAGAGTAATATTAATTAACATTTATCAGCACAAAACAAGAGATTATATAGACTGCACAATGTGCATAGCAGGAAAACCTCAATGGTGCAAATTTCCTGACCCGAGTGACTGCAGTCCTTAACGTTACATTAATATTAAGATTTTTATTCATTGAACATACTAGCATATTAACAAGCACTTTTCAGTAACAGGGAACTTACTAACCAAACTAGAAAAGGAGAACTTATTAAAAATGTCTAGACAATTTTAATATACGTGAGTTAACTGCAAAGGTGCTTCAATATTTGGATGTTGATTTCACAGATATTTGAAAGGTGATAATATTCCTTGCAAAATAACTATTTTTGGATCAAGACTCCTGTAGTGCATGTTTTTCAGATGCCAAAGAACTTCATCTCCAAATTCTAGACAGTCTTTAAGCTTGTAAAAGGAGATAACTAGGCATTCAGTGCTTCACTATTGGAAGGTGTACAATCTTTACATTGCCACAAAATCAATTGCCATTTTCAGAATAAGCAACATCACTGAAAAGACAGCTTTCTAAACATAAAACATACTGCACGCTGTATCATTCCCCAAGTATGGCGACAAGAGAAAGTCTTAGCATAGAATGATACCACCACCTGGGAGAAGGAGGAGAAACAACAACCCCCAAACCACATTTTACAGTTGTGCTTCATCAGTGATAGAATGTTGGCCAATATGAGTTTTGTTCATTTAGTACACCTTTGATTGATATGGGTTCACCACACCAGCTTCCTTCCCCTACAATTCTGTAACTTTGCAGCACCCCCTCCTATTTATAGCATTTGTATGTACCTCGTATTTTAGAAAAAATATAAATGAGTGATATTTTTCATATTTCTTAACCCATAAAGCCAGGCTTCCATAGTACCATGAGATCAAAGGTACAGGACTCAAGGAAATTTTATAAAATATATTTTATAAACTTCTGAAGTTTACTTAAAATAGCTTTCCTATATATAGTAAGGTCACTATTTAAGGTCTAGTCTCAGAACTTAACAACTTAAGCATTAAGTCATTTAAAAGAGGGGAGTCATAGATTTCTAAAGTAACAAAGACTATTCATAGCTGTGATTTATAGATTCATAGATTCTAGGACTGGAAGGGACCTCGAGAGGTCATCGAGTCCAGTCCCCTGCCCGCATGGCAGGACTAAATACTGTCTAGACCATCCCTGATAGACATTTATCTAACCTACTCTTAAATATCTCCAGAGACGGAGATTCCACAACCTCCCTAGGCAATTTATTCCACTGTTTAACCACCCTGACAGTTAGGAACTTTTTCCTAATGTCCAACCTAGACCTCCCTTGCTGCAGTTTAAACCCATTGCTTCTTGTTCTATCCTTAGAGGCTAAGGTGAACAAGTTTTCTCCCTCCTCCTTATGACACCCTTTTAAATACCTGAAAACTGCTATCATGTCCCCTCTCAGTCTTCTCTTTTCCAAACTAAACAAACCCAATTCTTTCAGCCTTCCTTCATAGGTCATGTTCTCAAGACCTTTAATCATTCTTGTTGCTCTTCTCTGGACCCTTTCCAATTTCTCCACATCTTTTTTGAAATGCGGTGCCCAGAACTGGACACAATACTCCAGCTGAGGCCTAACCAGAGCAGAGTAGAGCGGAAGAATGACTTCTCGTGTCTTGCTCACAACACACCTGTTAATACATCCCAGAATCATGTTTGCTTTTTTTGCAACAGCATCACACTGTTGACTCATATTTAGCTTGTGGTCCACTATAACCCCTAGATCCCTTTCTGCCGTACTCCTTCCTAGACAGTCTCTTCCCATTCTGTATGTGTGAAACTGATTTTTTCTTCCTAAGTGGAGCACTTTGCATTTGTCTTTGTTAAACTTCATCCTGTTTACCTCAGACCATTTCTCCAATTTGTCCAGATCATTTTGAATTATGACCCTGTCCTCCAAAGCAGTTGCAATCCCTCCCAGTTTGGTATCATCCGCAAACTTAATAAGCGTACTTTCTATGCCAATATCTAAGTCATTAATGAAGATATTGAACAGAGCCGGTCCCAAAACAGACCCCTGCGGTACCCCACTCGTTATGCCTTTCCAGCAGGATTGGGAACCATTAATAACAACTCTCGGAGTACGGTTATCCAGCCAGTTATGCACCCACCTTATAGTAGCCCCATCTAAATTGTATTTGCCTAGTTTATCGATAAGAATATCATGCGAGACCGTATCAAATGCCTTACTAAAGTCTAGCTATTTACAATGATATATCCACATTTAAACTTGTAAATGCTCAAAGACTGACTATTCATCCTACAATTTGATTTTTGAAAGGGAAATGGGACAAAAGGGCAAGAGAAATGGCTATTTATACAAACAGAAATCTACAGTACAAGATAAAGATCTCAAACATACAAAAAACAATACCATAAATTGGTCAATGAATTTTGAAATTCTTGTCAAAGAAACTTATGCAATTATACTTTTGTTCCTGTATGTATCTACGCAAGTTGGTTCTCCTAGGGCAAGGCCACTGGTACTACTTACTCCAGAGGCTGATCAAAATGTGGCTTGGGCCTGGTTGTACTTCCTGCATATCCTTGGGAGACTAAAGCAACTTTAGTAACACTGCTGCACAGTGATTCTGTATTGGCAACTTTGATGGTGCTTGTGACTAATTATTCTTCTGGCACTGGTACAATATTTATAGGAGGACTAGACTGTAGTACCCTTATTCATAAAGAGTAACTCCTAGTGGTTTCAACTACTCTTAGAGTAAGGCAGTATTCAACTTGCGTAATGATATCACAATCTGCCCTTAAATTGCAAACACTCCAGGACAGGGGCCATCTCTTAAACTGTGTTAGCACAGTGCCCAACAGAACCAGGTGCCAATCTTGATTGGAGCCTTTGGATGTTATAATAATTACTGACATTCTTTCAATCCCTTCTCTTCCCCAAGGAAGTACATTTCCATATTTTACTTTGTCATCGGTGATATCGCAGGTATTTCAAGTAAATACCAGTAATGTCTGAGGTACTTTGGGACTATCCAACTCCACAATACAGCAGAGTCATAGCAGGATAAAGTCATTTGCCATCGGTGGCATATATAGCAATTTCCTGCATATCCTTGGGAGACCTTATTTAACTAAGTTTAAGTATCTTTGGGGGTCTATTGTAGTAAATGCAAAATGTATGCATTTTTGTGAGCTGGAATTGCATGTAGCCTCTCTAGGGGGAGATGTGATGTGAGGCCTCGGCGTTCACAAGACTATATTGAAAATGTGTCAGACAAGAACAGGCTTTTGGGAATAGGGAAGAAGTGGATTTTCTGGGGAATACACAGGGAGAGGTTAATGCATACTCCCCCACTTCTCTCACCAAGCCTTTTGAACTATGCCCTGAAAAGTGCATCACTATCTGCTGATTACCTGTTCCCAGAGACTAGATCAAAGGCCCCAGCTGTATAAAGAAACAGATGAACTGCCCAGCCTGCACTCTGGTTCAGAATCTGAGACAGTTATGAACTTGTTAACTATGAGGAAAAGCCAGTTGTGGGTTTTGAAGGACTGACACCTACCATAGCTTGAGGTGAGGTTGGGGTGACATCTGGTAAGTTTTTTTAGCATGCATGTAGGTTCTTTTGTTGTTTTTAAATGTTTTCTCTGTAATGCTTTCGCCTCAAGAATAAATGTGCTTGCTTAGCAAAAGTTGTGTGGTAACTTGTGTCTGTGGGCAATTACACTGTTCATAGCCTCTAGAAGGAAAGCAAAGCACAGACGCTGGCCTGTTTAGGCAGTCTGGCTTGCTGAGAATATCACAGAGTCAGCAGGGAACTTTGCAGCCTGGAAAAACCCTGGTCCCAAGGGAATGAGATGCGGATCTTCGCCCAAGAGAGGTGATGGCTGGGAGCCAGAAGCTTAAACTAGGTGCCCTGGTTGGACCATAGAAGAGGCATACTTGCCCTGAACCTGAGACACCAGCTTCTAGCTATCATCTGTTCTGAAGCACACTGGTTGCTTGGATGTCATTCTGGGCAATGCGTCTGACGAAGTGGATATTCACCCACGAAAGCTTATGCTCCAATACATCTGTTAGTCTATAAGGTGCCACAGGACTCTCTGTTGATTCTGGGCAATGGTTTTATAATGGTTTTTGTGGGCGGACAACCACCAAATGATTTTGTCTGCCTTTCAGTTGTATTTTTAAGCGAATTATTTGCTTAGGTTTGAATAACTGAAATCTTGTGGGAAGTCAAGTCCTTGTTCGTCTACCCATTTGCCTCTGTGGTGAGGAAGCTAGTTCTTTTATTAATGTATTTTTAGGATCCAACCAAACTAGTTACTGATCTTTAGGGTCACAGTCAGCGAGCCTGAGTAGCATTCTCATCTATCATGTTACTCTGTGAGTATTCTGCTGAGAATGTGAGATGTTCATACTAGTAAAATCTGGACGTGCAATGTGGAGTAGTGTCATTGCCTGCAGGTAAAGTGCTCTGTTTGCAGTAGGGTCTTAATCAGGTGCCACTTTTCTGCAAGGTTTCCTTGCAAATCCAGTGGACCCTGATGAACAATAGTTTCAACATGGGGTTTCATGCAACTTCTAACACCATATAATGTTTAATAAGCTATGAGATGTCAGGTTTGTCAGTGAAGAAGGCAAAAGACTTTTCATTAACTGCAAAAATGCTCAGCATGGTCTGAGTCTGTTCAGGTTTGTAGAAGCAGAGTTTGCCTTTGGGAATACCCACTGTTTAACACCAACGTAAGCATAATCACTCCTATTTTATTCCTACAGTCACACCAATACCTGGTTGATACCAACACTTACATGATTTAAATGCAAGAAAGGTGTAAACCCCAAATTTTCACAGAAAGTTTCTTATGGACTGTGATTGGGGGGAGGGGAGGTGTAGAAATTTTTATTCCATCAAGCATGAAGTGTGTTGTACTCACAAAGTGTGTTATTGAGACACCAGAGTCAGAGAGAATTGTGTGACTAATTGGTAATCAGGGATTTCCTAAAATCTCCAACTGCTGGTCAAACCAGAACCCATTTCAGTTTTCTTTGAGCACAGACCTATGAGATATTAGTGTCTGATCTAGATGTTTGGGAAATTAAACTATTGCTACGAGATACTGCATACACAGAGGTTCTTGCTAGCCCTCCAGTATCAGATTACTTTTTCAGTGCAAGGTACTATGCATCCAGATAAGTCTCAAGACCATAATAGGACATCCCCTTTTAGAAAATGTTCTAAGGGTTATCCTTAAAAAAAGTTATTCTTCTAATTTACCAGTTACAGTACAGTAAATTAGTTTGTCCTGGTGAGCTACATACAAAGACTACACTGTCCAGGAATAGAACCCAGAATGCTCTACAATATGCACTGCCATTCTCTCTTAATATTCAAATGAAGGAGATCACATCGTAAAAAAGAAAGGCAGCCAAGTTGGCAATGACAGAACTTACTGCAAAGTATTGTTTTAGGGTGGACATTAGCCAGTCAGCTTTGAGTCTTTTAGTGGAACAAAGACAGACAATGACAATGCAGAAACTTAACACAAGACAATATTAACCTTTTGCTTTAAAATTTTTGCATTTAAACATCTTTTCTGGCTTACACACTTCCTATTTTCCAGTGTTAAGCAGCACACAAGTCAAGAAAATACTAAAGAAGATTCTATAGGAACGCATTAAACATCCTATAAAATAGCCCACAATAATTCCACAGAATTCGCTTATTTTCTTCATTGCTTACCTAGCCATTTGAAATTTGGATATGTAAACAACATCTGTGCAAATAAAGATTAACTTTACAAGAAAAAGGACAATGGATGTCCTGATAGAGGAGGGAAAAAGACTAAAGAACACAAATTTCAGACACTCATCAAAACTGTAGGCCTCAGTAAACTCTAGTGGTTAGAATTCTGAATACAGGAACTCATAACGTTTAGTAGAAAAGGAAAAAGACTGAATCAATCATCAGAATCTGTGATGCAAGGTTTATTTTAAAAATAGCCTTGAGCTATATCCCATAGACGACCTCTTTGTCTAAATCAAAATCTCACACAGGGCACTGTAACTTATCTTTCTTTTACAGGAGCTCATTGATTAAGGATGCTTCCATGCATGCTACCCCGAGTACTCTACTGTGGCTGCCAATAAATGCTTTGCATTGGCTGTTCAATGAAATTCTGTTGTTTCTTTGGGGCCCTCTCATGAAGTGTAATCTTTGCAGACAGAGCTAAAGAGAAGCTGCCCCCCATGCACCCTTTATGTGAAAGAAGAGCTACACCGTAAATATCACAGCTGTGAGTAGTGCATAGAATTGGGGTGAATGCACCTTTATTGCCTACAACTTCATTTTCTCATTTTTCTGAACAAAGCAGACTCAAGTACACAAATGATATAACTGCTACTGAGAGCAACCCCATTTTCAGAGACTAAAAAC
Source organism: Emys orbicularis (assembly GCF_028017835.1). Lineage (NCBI taxonomy): Eukaryota > Metazoa > Chordata > Testudines > Emydidae > Emys > Emys orbicularis. The sequence goes on along the minus strand of NC_088686.1, from coordinate 85,610,559 downwards.
TGATGCAACGGAGAAAATCGACAAAAACGGAAGGATAAACAGACTGAGGCCTATAATGAGCCATTTTATGTAAATCCTTCAGCATTTCTGAAGCTACGCATTTCTTTTGGCTTTTTTGTATCACAGGATAAAAAGTCATCTCCAATCACATACAGGGTTGAGATTATATACACTAAATTTGGGGTAATTCTATATTAGACCTCAATCTGACAGTTAAAGATCAATTGATCATTGATCTAAAAACCAACAACAGTGGTTTCCTAAGTTATGATCACTTGTACCTAATTACATTTATTACATGTAAATAATCTAATGTACACACACACACACACAGCTTTAAAAAGAGCACATTTCCCAAAGTTGTCAATTTTGTTCATCATTTTCAAGAAGAAAACATATAAAACAGCATGAATTACTGATTATTGGGAGCTGTTTAAAAATGTTCTACTAGATACTCAAACCATTTCCACAATCAAAAGAAGGTTTCTTCTATTTAAAAACTATCCTGGTTAAAAATGGAAATGAAAGGAACAATAAACATTTTTTAAAATAATATTATATATCTTAAATGAAAAAAGGGGAAGTTGACAGCAATGACTATAAATTAACCATAATAAATACAGACAATTGATAAAAAAAAAAGCAAACAACTCTATGGCCAGCATGGTTAAGGACAAAAAGAAGGGATTTATTTAAAAAAAAAAAATCTATCAGAAACAATTCTAGAAATAGAATAGGTCCATTACTAGATAGCGATGAACTAAATGTCAATAATAATGCAGAAATGGCAGTAGTGTTATATAGTATAAACATTTCTGTTCTGTATTTTGGAAAGAAGCTGGATGATGTAGTCGCTACTTATGGTCATAATAAAATACTTGCTATTCCAACAATAACCAGGCAGGATGTTAAACAGCAACGACTAAGTTAAACATATTTAGATCTGAAGTACCAGACAACTTGCCCCCAAGATTTTTTTTTTTTTTTTTTTTTTTAAAAGTTGACCAAGATGCTCTGTGAGCCACTGAGGTTGATTATTTAAGTAAACTTGGAATACTGGGGAAGTTCTGGAGGAATGGAAAGAAGCTAAGATTGTGCCAATTTTTAAACTGTGTAAATGGCATTACCCAGGTAGTTATCAATTAGTTTGATGTGACCCCAGGCAAAATTGATGGAAGGGCCGATACAGGATGCAATCAAAGTATTGAATGCTGCAGCATAATTAATGCCAGTCAACAAAGTTTTATGGAAAATAGGTCTTGTTAAACAAACTTGACATTGTTTTTTGATGAGAGTTTGGTTGATAAAGGCAACTGCATTAATATAGTCAGACTTCTCTAAGCCATTTTTCTTAGTGCCATGTGACACATGACTTTCTGAACATAAAATAAGCACTATTAAAAAATCTAAACAATGTAGCACATATTAAATGGACTAAAAACTGGCTGATAAGTTTTAAAAAAACAACTGTAAACGTGGAACGATCATCAATGGGGTATTTTTAGTGGTCCCTCACAGGGGTCTGCTCTTCGCCCAATGCTAAGCAATATCTTTATCAATGATATGCAAGTAAAGCTGGCAGATGACACAGAAGTTGTTGGAGAGATAAATTAAAAGGATAGGTTCATTCCATACAATGATCTGGATCACTTAAACAACATATGGTTTAATACAGCAAAATGCAATGTACACCTCTACCTCGATATAACGCTGTCCTCGGGAGCCAAAAAATCTTACCGTGTTATAGGTGAAACCGTGTTACATCGAACTTGCTTTGATCCACCGGAGTGCGCAGCTCCGCCCCCCCCCCCCCCCCCCCGGAGCACTGCTTTACCGCGTTATATCCGAATTTGTGTTATATCGGGTCGTGTTATATCGGGGTAGAGGTGTACTTTCACAGAATGGTGGACTGTATTTTGGAGAGGAATGTTACTGAAAGGAACTTAGGGGTCATGCTGGACAGCCAGCGGAACATGATCTTCCAATGCAGCATGATGGCTAAGAAAGCCAGCATGATCCTTGGATGTATATGCAGGGGAATACAGAATAAAGGGAGTAGGGAATAAGAGTAGGGAGAAATTATTACTACAGAATACAATATTAGAGAGACTGTTACTGGAATACTATGTCCAGTTCTCTTGTCCACACCTCAGAGGATATTGGCAAATTGAAAAGGGTTCAGAAAAAAATAATAATCTAAGAATGATTTAAGGTCTAATCTGCCTTACAGATTCTATTTATCCTAGAGAAGGTGAAGAAGTGATTTGGTCACAATCTGTAAGTACTACATGGGCAAAGATCTCTGATAGTAGAAGGCTCTTTAATTTAGCAAACAAAGTCATAAGATCCAATGGCTGTAAGCAGATGTTAGACAAAATTTTAACAAGGAAGGTAATTAATCATTGGCACAACCTACCTAGGGATGTGAAGGATTCTCTGTCACTTAGCTGCCTGACTCTTATTGATTTTCATGGACACTTGGGACCTAACTCCCTTTGAGGATCTGAGCTCTAGTCTTTAAATTAAGATTGGATATTTTAAGTTATGCCATAGGTCAGCCAGAAGTTATGGGGGCTTGAAATAGGTGAAATTCGATGGTCAAATGTTATATTGAATGTCAAGGTAGATTGTAATGGTCCCTGCTGCTTTAAAATCTAAAACTAAATGTTTTGCAGTTTTTTGGATGTGAACATAGGGCCTGAACCTACAAATAGTCGCTCCTTCAAGTATGCTTCCTCCCACACATGAATGAAATCCCCCTCAGTGCAGAGGGACGGCATAAGGCTTTCCCACCACTTACATTCTCAAAATAAGGATTAAGTGGGATTTAAGACACTGTGGGGGACCCCTGCACAAGGGTGAATTTCAGCCATATCTGTGGAAGAAAGCTAGTCATACTAGTACCTTTGCAGGATTGGGTTTGTAAACAACAGCTCTATTTAAAAATAAACTATTCTTAAAGTACACCCAGCAGTAAGTACTACCTGCATGCACACACAATATTTAATTACTATTTTTCCTAATTTACACAAATCTGATATTCCAATAAAGATATTAAAAATGAAGCTTCACTATACTTTTCAGAAAATGAAGATATGAATTACACTCTCTAGGTTTCAACAGTAAAAGCTTGCTAGTCAAATCAGTTTAATATCGCTTTATTCTCGTATGCAGTTCTTACCCACCAAAGCTAAAATGTACCATAAAGAAACAAAAGAACTTCTATTGCTAAACCTGTGAATATAAAATCAGCTCTTTGATTATACAGCTTTTAAAATTTGACCAAAATGATTTATTTCTTCTCTTTGTATCTACACTCAAAAAATGGATATTCTGATCTAATGTAAATATTAAATAAAACCATATACAATAAAAATAAAATGATTTGCTTCCATTTCATCCATACTTAAATTACAAATTTATACCAAATAAATATTCAATTAACAACTGAAGAAAAAGGCAAGAATATGCAACAGACTGCTCTTCATGTGTCACTCAAGTACTAACTAGATTATTAAAAGGAGAAAGGATTCCTATTAAGATCTCAGTCTAGAAACCACTGTTCCATAAATCTAATATGGATTCCTTTCTGATATATCAATTCAGAGTTGTTGTTTTTTTCTTTTCTTCAGAGTTACCCGCTGAAATATTCGTTTAATTTTAAATCTTTCAATCAAACCTTGAATTTTGATTTCATTTTTTTTTATAACAAAACAAAACACTAGATTGTCAGTCACCAACTTGGAATTCCAGTTAGACTATAAACAATCAGTATTCCGATAATAAGATTTCAATCTGCTTGCAAATGCGAGGTTTAACACATCACTTAAAGAGGAACAAATAAAATTGTATTAGTAAAACGTTCCAGACAGTTTCATTTTTATAGTAGGTATACTTTAGTTTAATGATGACATTGCCACTACAATTATGATGCACTATCAGATATATTTCACACACGTGCACATGAGCACACTAGTTCAAATAAGAATTGTTTTGGGGAAGTTTAATGGCCTGCACTAAGCAGGAAGTCAGACTGGAGGACCACAGTGGTTCATACTGACCTTAAAATCTATACTTCTAGGCTAAACCTTTGCAAAGCTGGCCATGTAATTACGCATTGTTAATCTAGTTCTTAATTATACCCTAATTAAGAGTTCAGGGGTTACATTTAAAAAAAATATATATATATAAAAATAAAATAAAAGAGAGGGTATACCCTAGATGTATTTATAAAGAACTATACAAATGAAAGGATCTATTTCTGTTTGAAAATGAAGTTACTAAAAGAGCAATTGTCACACATTTTCCCAAAAGTTTCCAATAGCAAAATTAAGCCTATAAATAGGGTATCCGAGAATTATTGGATTAAGTATCCGTCAATAAAATAAGAAGTTAATTTTAGTCACTCTACAGTATTTGTGTATAACCATACAGCTGTTTCAGATGTAAGGGAAAATTCCTATTTTAGCAAAATTAACAACAAGAGAGATTAACAGCCATAGAAGCAAGAGAACTATTACACAAGCCAGACATGGGAACAAGGAAATAGCTTCCTAATGGCATCGGCATGAGTGTAATTACACTAGATATTATATTCTGTGTTTCTATAGCATCTTCTATCTAAGGATCTCAGAGCACTAAACATTAAGAAAATTAAACCTTGAAACCCTCCTATGAAGCAGATGTGGTGTGACCCATATTTTACACAGGGGAAACAAAGGCAAAGAGGTTAGGGTTAGGGTCTTGGTCACCCAGCAAGTCAGTGAGAGGGTGAACAGAGAAGTACCTTGTTCTGACTCTTTCTTGCAAACATTGATTTACAATCCTCCAACATATATTATACATAAAAGCATTTTTTTCATGTCTATACATATTTATACAATTTAATCGATGCATAAGTGCTGTAAAAATCCAATTGCTCAATATAATCACACTCATCAAGTCAGCTTGATCACTGAGGTGGTTTACTTGTGGAACTATGACTTCGCTGTAAGTGTCATGGAAAACTATCCAGACATCATTTGGTGCCCTCCTGCATTAGTAATTTACTCTATTCTTATTCATTTTTTCCACTTGGGCAGGTACTACAGTGTAATAATGCATACAGATATCAAAAATGAAAGAATAATTGAAAGGACAAGTTGCACAGTATTCCTCTAATTATAAAAGTCAAATGGGAAACAAATTCCCTACATGATGGCTTATCAATGCTAATAAGAGTTATGTGAAATCTAGAATACCCAAGTGCTTATTAATGTGTATATTATCATCTCCAGCTCTTGCCCATTCTCAATCTGAAAAGTCATTCTTGCATTTTCCATCAATTTTATTTGTGCTGTATCAGAAGAGGAAGTATATATTCTTTTCAGATCACTACATCTGTCAGAACAGGCTACAAACCAACTTCACTGCACTGAAGTATGGATTAAGGCCCTGATTCATTAAGGCACTCTCCCTCTTCAGGGCAGTATTTTAATGCGTATTTTACTGAACTGGGGTCTAGAAGTTGATTTAACTCATTAGGAAGCTTGTTAAGAAACCAAGTTATAGTTTTGTACAGTATTAATTATCCTACAGTTGTTATACCTCTTCAGAATCTCCCTTTTAGGAAATTAGCCATTGTTCACGATCAATCAAAGCTCCCTGTGAAAATTGACCACTTAAAGACAGAAAATTTAGTGCTGACACTTCTACGGATTTTTTTTTTTTTAAAGCACTCTAAATAGCAGGTTATCCTCCCAATGCCTAGCACTACCAGAACAAAATCTTAAAAACAAACTAGCTAGAGACCCATCACACCAGTAATTCCCATTTTTAAAGTATCTTTGCATGTTTAAGCACATAAATTGATATGTACTTACTACTGTAAATTAGAAGTCAGTGATATACTAGGTATCATAGTAGTTACATACCTCAAGTAAATATACAGTATATAAAATGTACTCAAAGCTCAGAGGGGCATGCACATTTGTTGTGTAGCCTGAAAAAATCTATTCAGTCTATTCTTTCACGGATACATAGGGAGTTCTTTTGCATATACTTTAATTACATGATCATGGGAGTTACAAACCTAAATTGTCTTTATATTCAAGACAGAATAGAACCCTATATCTTTCATTTCATCTATGCAGAATTTGTTTTGTATTCCAACTCAAAAGCCTGACAAATACAGATACACCTCAGAGGGGGGAAAAAGATAAGTCAGCACAGAAACATGAAACATCAGAAGTAAAATCTGAACACTAACACATATGCATATACTGTGTGAACAGTATTGTTTTTAGTTTGTAGATTCATGTTGCAAAACATATCTGGAAACAAAGCATCAACTGACAATATAACAAGTGATGTTCTATTTGAAACAAAAGTTGTTAAGGAAGCATCCTCCAAACTATCATGGCCTGTGTCACAGCAATAAATCAGTCAAAAAAAACCAAACAAACACCCAGTACTTCTTCCTACTGGTCTTTAACAATCCTCTGCTATCTGGCCATATCTACCAAATATAAAATCTGGCACGGAGGCTTTTTTGTAGATGCAATTAAAGGACATAATGTAGTTTACCTTTTGTATAAAATTAATTCAGACATCAATAAAATCTCTTTATTGTCTAGAAATTAATTTTCATTTAGAATATTTTGTCACCCATAATTTATACTGTGCTAATGAATGTTAGTGACCCTTCAAAATATATTTTTTAAAGTTATAGAATTAGTAATCTATGCAGCTACCCCAAATCAGAAGTAGAATCAACCACCAGGAGTTTCTCGCATAGTATATTTTCAAACTAAAACCAAAAGCTTCACCCAAAACATTGGAATATCTGAGTTACTACTTTCCTAAAATGTTGCATGAAACCAAAATACAGCATCCTCCGCACTACTGATCATAAGCATCTTTTACAGTACTTCAAGGTAAGTTTTTCAAAATAAAACACGGTATTTCCCCCACCAGAACACACAATCAAATTCCATGTTTTCCTACCTCAATCAGGAAGTCTCCAGTTCTCAAGCCAGCTTGCCAGGCTACTCCCCCTTCGTCCACAGATTCCAGGTACTGCAAAGCAGGAAAGGCTGGAGTGGGGGTGAATTCTTCAATAGGTGTATCAGCTTTGAAAATAAATGTCATATTACAAATAAACAACACAATATTTGCAACTATAATTTTACTGAAAAAAGAGTATCATTATGATTATGTAAGGCCAAAAACATATTAAGTGCTAAAAGTAAACTAGGCCTCTGCCTCACAGATAATCTAGATACAGGCAATCCCTTGGCCTTGGTACTCTACAGTTCTCCATTTCTGAGAAGTATATTCCCTTTTATTGCCACATAAAGCAATAAAAATGTGTAACAGTAGTTCAATTTTGATAGTGAATGTCAAGGCCTTTTGGAAATGTAGTATATGTTAAAATGCCCATCTCATTCTCTGAAAGAGCTGACTAACATGGTTTATGATCTATAGCTGTAAGGAAAAGTCTTACCAACATTAAATGAAAATGTAAAAATCAAGCTAAGTTATTCTTTATATTTATTTGCATCTCAAAACATGAGCAGAAGAGATATCAGTTTCTACAGTAAGAGAAGGCACAGCAGCTGGTAGCAGCCCTGTATCAGAAAAGATTTAGGATTAGTAAGGGCATTGGATCTTTCACCTGAGGAACTCAGACTTGTGTGTCAGAGAGCATGAGACTGAATGAGAAATACTTGGGCTTACACAGAGGGTGTAACCTCTGTTTGCTGCATAGACAACTCATGCCAGTTAATCAACAAACTGGTAAAGACATTGACTTTCCTGGACGTCCCCACACACATGCATTTAACCAGGAGGACAGAATAAATGCTTTTACTGCTATTAAAAAAAGAAAGATTGTATTAATAATTTTAGTGAGGTAAGATAAAAATGGTGTCCCCAGAAGAAGGGTGTGGAATATCCTTCATGACCACATGTGGGCAAGCCTTGGAGCCAGGCAGGGCAAGGAAGAACCCACAGAAAAACTGAGGGGGAGCAAGAGATGGGACATACCATCAATATATTTTTAAACATAAAAGGAGTAAAATTTACTGTCATTGAAGCTTAAGTTAAAAAGCAGAGCACTAAATGTAAGGCTTTACTCTTAAGAATCCTCTAAAAGTAGATTTTAGTCTAAGAAAAAGGTTAACATTTTAACATATGAAGAAAAGCATTTTTTTAGTACACACTACAGGCCATGCAACATATGTGCAGCTTCTGAAGAAATAAAAAAGGATCATATTTTCATACTAAAATTGTGCCAATGTCACCTTGCACAAGGTCCACACCTATTTTAAGCAAAACCCTAACTGGCCTTTTCTATGTGCTATTCATGGACATAATTTTAATAGACTGACATTTGAAATACATAAGGTAAGAATTTTTTTCATCTGAAGCAAGACACCTGTAGTTTGGCTTAGATAGATAACAGAATAGATACATGGCAAAATGTTGCAATTGCCCTGGAAATAAAAATAAAACTAAAACTTTCTTCCCCAAGGAAGATTATAAATGAGACAGCTCTGTACAAAATCCAAACTGCTCAAACAGAAACCACTAAAATCCATCTGAGTAGCACAGCATACAGCAAACACTGTTGTCTAGCAACCAAGTGCACCAGGAATAATTCGTTTATTTAGAGGTGTGTGTGTGTGTGTATATATATAAAATATATTTTTACACATGCACACAGAGACACAGAAAAATACATACCTTTTGCCCCTCTGAGCACAAATCCAAATCCTTCATTGTCTTTTTTCTGCAGGACCACTGCCTTTTCTTCTATAATGCAGTCACTGTAGAGAGAATTCCGAGGATAGCGACCATTATTACATCCCTTCATCACCACTGTAGTAGCTGCTCCTCCAGTGTGCAGGTTCATCATCATCACAGCCAGTTAATCAAATAATATTGCAGTAACCAAGCATGGGGAAAAAAATAACAGCAAACAATGTGGGGAAAGACAAAAGACAAAGCTTAATGGTAAAAGAGAACATGACAATGCAACTTAAAGGGAATGAAAAGGCAGAGAGGAGAGAAAGAGGAAGAAATCATGCATGGTGGTTTGTGTTCTCTATGAATGACTGAACGAATGTGTGATCATGTCATCTGTGGGTTAGCTAGGATTCTAAAAGAAAAGAAAGTAAGTGAGCTGAATGACAATATCATTAATAAACTCCTCAATCATGGATGTACCAGATGCATCTTCTAGTGAAGCCAAAATGAAACCAACCAGAAGAAAAATGAGGCAGCATTTTAAAATTTAAATTAGATCTGTTTTCTGTATTAGCTAGCTAAAAAGGCACAAATATAGTCAGAAAGCTATGCCTTGCATCAAAAGCCCCTTTTTCAATCCTATTGAATGTTGCATGCTGCAAGAATCCCACATGATCATCTGACAACCTACAATGCTAACAACGTGCAGCTGCCTTGGCGTCATCAAGCACAAATCTCCACAGCATCAAGAATCTGCATAACTGAAATAGTAACAAGGCAAGTGCAATCATGAAAACAAATTTTTTAAAAATATTTCATATTCCTTGCAAAACAGAGAAATGCTATAAAACAGGAAGATAGTAAAAAGAAATCCATGCAGACAGTATTTACTTAAAGAAAATGTAGCTTTAAGATTCTTGCTCACGTTATCAAAGAAAAAAGACACTGTATGAAGAAAATGCAGTTTTGCAAAATAAGCAAATAAAAACAGGCTTTGCTTGGATATTTTTTAAAATATGCAAGCCTAGCTACAAAGATTTAAGGGGCCTGAACTTTTTTCCCCCTCCCCACCTTTCTTTCATCAGTACAAGGTAATTAGAATTAGGTTAATAAGAAGTGAATACAAGGTAAGAATTAAACAATTTTAAGCATAGCTATCAAATACAGATACTACTGCCCATTAAATGGTGTTTTCTAAATAAGGACAAGGTTACAGGTTAAATAAGGAACCACAAACAAAATGTACTACAAAACAGTGCTGCGGGGCTTAAAACTACACTACTAGTAAAGATGGAAGTAAATACAAGCTAGGAGTGAATTTTAATTCTCACTGTTCCATACATGCATATCAACTTCAAAAAGGAGATGCTTGAGGGAACCTTGATACAGCACATTTGGCTGTTACTGCTCACCTATAGAATCCAGTCACTAAGGCTTCTTTTGCAGAGGGGAGGGACGCATTCACTATTGCAAGAGATTCAAACTGTTTTGGTACTATTATAAAAAGAACCAAGAGAGGGATGAACTCTGATAAAGAAAAAATGGTGGGAACTGCATATTTAAAGCTCTGAACAGAGACGTATGATTGCATCATGACACTAAAATACCCAGAACTAACACCAGTGGACACCTTCCAAACTCTAGCACATTCATATATTAAAGACAGTTTCTTATAGCTCAGCTTCACTTTACAGAAGTGCATTTTACAGGCACTTCAGGTAGAAAAATGATGAAGGTAAGTATGAGACGTGACATGCAAGATTTAGCACCCACCCTCTCTCCATTTTGGATCCCACCACCAATATTCCAGTGCCAAAGCAACCAGCCGAATTTCCCCAGCTGTAATGTTCTTTGCAGTGTTGGTGTCGCTGTGTTGGTCCCAGGATATTAGAAAGACAAGGTGGATGAAGTTAATCTCTTTTATGACCAACTTCTATTGGTGAAAGAGACAAACTTCTGAGATACACTTTGGCTCTGGGAAAGGTACTCAGAGTGTCATAGCTAAATACAAGGTGGAACAGGTTGTTTAGAATATTTGTAAACTACTTATGCTAAAGAGACCATTCAAGACTAAGCAGCCTGTTAATACCTCTGCAACCAGAGAGCAAAAAAAGGGGGTTAATGGGTTACAGATTGCTGTAATAATACATATTAAAGACACTGGATTATGGCTACTTACAATAATGTAAATCATGCTGTTACATTTTAAGAATACCCAAACAACAGAAAAGCAACAAATAAAGATTTGAGAAAATGAATGTGTGGCCATTCTCTCCTCTACCCTGCAGGAAGGAGGGACTTGGCTTGACCTTATGGCTGTCAACTAGTGTCTCAGAACAGAAGTTAAGAGTGGGACAGAGTAGGCATAAATTGATTGATGTTTTCACTGCTGCAGAGCCAGGAATCCGATAGCTTCCCTTGCTCATTCTTCTACTGCTATCAACAGGCAACAAGCTCGTTTTTTCCATCCCATAAGACGACAAAATGTCTAAGCATAAATGGTTTCCAATATAGTTTCCTTTGTTTATTTTGTCCTGATGGGATTCTTTTATCTAATATTATGCAGGGTGTATTCAATTTATGCAGATCAAGGCATGTTGGAAGCCTGTTTGCAGTCTACATGGGTCTAGCAGACTAAATGGTGCCCATCCCATAACTAGGTCAAATTATCATGGATCAAGCCGCCTTGGTAGCACTCCCTCAATCCTGAAGGTTGTGTGAATACTTAGCTACAGGGTATTCATATAAAGCAGTGGGTCTCAAACTTTTGTACTGGCGACCCCTTTCACACAGCAAGCCATTGAGTGTGACCCCCCCCCTAATAAATTAAACACACTTTTTAATATATTTAACACCATTATAAATGCTGGAGGCAAAGCGGGATTTGGGGTGGAGGCTGACAGCTTGTGACCCCCTATGTAATAACCTCATGATCCCCTGAGGGGTCCCGACCCCCAGTTTGAGAACCCCTGGTATAAAGCCTTAACTACCAATGATGAGTAAGACACACACATGGTGCTGTAGGCCCATTCAGAGGGCTCGTCTCCAACGGATAAAAGGAACATTTTCCACAGGCTGTTTGAGTAGACCATATGGCTCCACATGAGACTGAGTGGTCCCTGCTATGATGAAGACTATATGCCAAACTCCAGAAGGTAAAAAACACATGAATTTAGGTTTGTCCTGTTTTGAACTGAAATTAAGGAACAGACATTTAACAGAGGAGTTCATAGGGTAATGTTAGTTTTTCCCACTATTAGATTGTGGCTGTCAGGTTAGTAGTACTAAAATTGATAGGTTATTAGTTGTACAGGGCATTAGTTACCTTACCACTGGACTGGTTAAACCTGACATACGTCATATACAAGATGAAATGTAATTAGACCACCTGCTATAGAGTGCTGGCCATTGTTTTATATAGCATATTTTTCCCCCAAATGGGCCGTTTATCAGATAGGTTTAACCTAGGCCTCTTTACTCCCCCACAACAGTTCGTCAGCCCCTAATTTTGAACTATTATTATCTGGCAGAAAAAACAAAGTCCTAATTCTAAATCTGTTGGTGTTTGTTGGATTTAACAAAACAGATTACCACACTACTGAAGGAAAAGTTATTATATAAAACATACTCCTCTACATGTATGTAACTCGTTTTAAACCTGAACCATTTTGTGAGGTACGCAAAAATTAGGGATTCTTACAGACTGGGACACTGAGGAAAGGAGGTTAGGTGTTTTGCCCATAGCAACAGAGAGAAATGCAAGTGGCCGCTTTGTACACATCTAATCTCTCCCAAGGTAGAGAAAAGCTAGCTTTTATCCATTCTAGAGTAGCTCTCAGTGTAGGTTCCCAGTTTCCATTCTTTTTAACAGTCCATGTAGGCAGCTACATTTGAATTTTAATACTGCTTGAGTAATGCAAGGAATCCCAAATTGCAGCTCACTGATATGCCTGAGATTTGAGGCAATTCCTACAGTATATTTTATTGCAAGATACAATGAAATTCCAGTGAAGTACAAGTTCTGCCACTGCTGGGATGGGTCAATCTGACTTACTATTTATAGGTATCTCCCTTACTGTAATGAGCTCAGGAACGAGAGGCTGATTCTAGTAATTAAGAACGTCAAGATTAATGAAGAGACTACATTTGATTGCTTGAATTTCCCTGGCCATTGATCATCCAGCTGTGCAATTCACTGTAGCAAAATGTAGAGATAGAATAATTCATTGAGCAGCTATTAATTATTTTCAAGTGGCAAGACTGCATTTGGCACTATACAGAATAAGTGGGAAGATACACAAATGGTCCCTGTCCCAAAATGCTTACAATCCAAATAGAACCATCATGATATTGTGTTAGACTTATCTTCAAACTTTTAGTAGTCTCTCTGCAGTACCTCCCATGCAGGGATCTCTGATTGTGCTGATGCTTATTTAAATGTACATGCGGATACTAAATTCTGGTTATTTATTTTGTAAAATAATTATATGATAGGCATGAGAACTACGGAAGCTTGGGAAATAGCATCTCTGGTTGCAATTTACTCTTTAACCTCTCTACCATGTAGTCTTTATACGTATACTCCCCTCATGACCTTAACTACTGGATACGTTTTAGCTACTGGAATAAAACGTATTCCAGTTTTAACTACTGGAATAAATTGCTTAGGGAGGTTGTGGAATCTCCATCTCTGGAGATATTTAAGAGTAGGTTAGATAAATGTCTATCAGGGATGGTCTAGACAGTATTTGGTCCTGCCACGTGGGCAGGGGACTGGACTCGATGACCTCTCGAGGTCCCTTCCAGTCCTAGAATCTATGAATCTATTATTATTTTTGTTTTTATGAAGCATGTTTTTTTCTTTTTGCAGAATATATATAGCTGTTTTATGTATTTTTATTTCTTCTAGTACTATTTGCTTTTGCAAGGCAATTGCCATAAACAGAATAAAATCTAGCAGAAGTAAATTTTATTAAAATATAAAGCATGACTAAGGTTTGTCTCCCCCCATGTATCAAACACACATGGTTTCAACAGAATAAAAGTCTACTCTTGCTAAACCATTTCAGTTTGTCATTTTTGCAAGGAAGAAAGGGAGAGACAAATTCTAATTTATATTGAACTCTTCCTTTCATATAGAATAGCAGAAATCCTTTTGGTTGTTAAGAGCAAGATTTTTTAGGTGGCACTAAGAAAATCTAACTTACGGATCTTTAACAGTGATCAATTTTCTGTATGGACAGTAGCAAATATTACTTTTCAAGACATGATTCCACTGAAGGAAAATGTAACCTTTTATCAGGATTAAAATATTGGGATATGTTCAGGAAACTGGACTGAAAACCCTCCTCAGATACCAGAATAAACATCCCTACCACCATTTACAGGAGTGCTAGCTAGTAAAATAAGTTGATGGTACACTAGTTGGACTGTAGGAGAAGAACGGGATGAAGGGAAAAAAGTCATTGATTTATTAATTTTTTTTTTTAAGCTGACCTTTGGTCTCTGCAATGCCTGTAGTTGTGAAAAATCACAGATTTGCAAAATGGAAACAACAAAAGGAGACTACCCGCTTTCATCTAAAAAAGTTTCTCTCATTTTCCTTGCACAGATTAGTGATACTCTTGAAAAAACAAAACCAATGGTCTATGTTCAAATTCTGAAATAGGTGGTTGGGTGATGACCTAAACGTCCCTCCATATACATGCAGTTTTTATGTAAAAATCAGTCAATTAAGTTTGGGGTGTCTCACAAAGAATCCTCTTGTGAACCCTCTCCAAAAAGTCTCAGGGCTAGCTTTGTGTTTACTGTGGGATCTTGACATAGAAGAATCGGTTTTATTTGAGGATGGCAAAAATTAGTTTGAAGACCCCCTCCCATAAGAGCTAAGGGAGGGTTCATAAACTCATTTTCCAATATCAACTATTTTCATTGGGTTATGAGTAAGAGTATCATCAAGAACGTAGGCGATAACCTGGCCTTGGAATTCTAAAGCTATCCCAACAAAACCAACTGTAATAACAATATATAGAAAACATGGAAAACACTGACAGCCATCTAGACTTAAGAGTGATAAATAAAGCTAGAAAGAGACAGAGATGATATGTCTACAGCCAGCCATTGGGTTTGATCCTGCCAGGTGCTTGCAGAGAACCTGCAACTTCCAGTGACCTTGTAAATTGGAGTAATAGAAATGGGATGAAATTTAGTAGTGCAAAGTCATTCATTTAGGGACTAAAAGTTTTTGCTATCAGCTGGGGATTTACCAATTGGAAGTGACAGAGGAGGAGAAAGACCTGGGTGTATTGCGAGATTACAGGATGACTATGAGCCATCAATGTGATGTGGCTGTGAAAGAGGCTAATGCAGTCCTAGGAGACATCAGGTGAGGTATTTCCAGTAGAGACAGGTAAGTGTTAGTACAATTATACAAGGCACTGGTGAGACCTCATCTGGAATATTGTGTGCAATTCTGGTCTCCCATGTTTAAAAAAGATGAATTCAAACTGGAACAGGTGCAGAGAAGGGCTACTTGGATGATCTGAGGAATGGAAAACTTACCTTATGAGAGGAGACTCAAAGAGCTTGGCTTGTTTAGCCCAACCAAAAGAGGGCTGAGAGGAGATATGATTGCTCTCTATAAATACATCAGAAGGATAAAGACTAGGGAGGGAGAGGAGTTATTTAAGTTAAATACCAATGTGGACACAAGAACAAATGGCTATAAACTGGCCATCAACAAGTTTAGTCTCGAAATTACATTAAGGTTTCTAACTATCAGAGGAGTGAAATTCTGGAACTGCCTTCCAAGGGGAGCAGCAGGGGGCAAAAAACCTAACTGGCTTCCTGACCTAACTGGGGTCAGGAAGGAACTTTCCACTGGATCAGATTGGCAGAGACCTTGGGGGCAAGGGGGTTCACCTTCCTTTACAGCATGAGGCACAGGTCATTTCCAGGTTTAAACTAGTGCAAATGGTGAATTCTCTGTAACTTGAAGCCTTTAAACCATGATTTGAGGACTTCAGTAACTCAGCCAGGGATTTGGGGTCTAGCCAGAGGTTTCAGGGGTGGGTGAGGTTCTGTGGCCTGCAATGTGCAGGAGGTCAAACTAGATTATCACGATGGTCTCTTCTGACCTTAAAGTCTATGAGTGATGCACCCCCATACCAGTGCCCCTTGTGTGATGGCCTGGCTAGCACTCTTTCAGTAGACACTCTTTCAGTAGAATTTTTCTCATTTTATTAAAACACACACACACACACACACACACAAAAACCCAAAAAAACCAAGCACCAACTATTTCCCCCTTTCCAACCTCTTGGTTTACTGCAGCTTCCCCACCACTTTTTTTTTTTTTTTTTTTTTTTTTTTAACTGCACCTTCCCCTATTACTTCCTTTTCCACACCCCAAAAACTCACCAAAAACCCTTATGTTGATTAGAATAGAAAGGGTGTCCACAGGTATTCTTTCTGTGAGAAACCACTTGTGTTTCTGTAGCTGAGCTGTTTCCTGAACATACACGCTACTTCTGCAGCTGACTACGTTAGGTACAAGTAAGGTAGTAGTGAGAAAGAGCAGAATGCTTTCAGATTGCTGCTTACTGCTTTACCTATAGCAACATGCCCGTCTTCCAGCCCTCTTGCCCCAAAAGCGTTTAATATTGCCACTACCCTGTTAGTATACATCACTGCTAGTCACCACAGCTTCTAAACACTGTACAAAGATTAAGTACTACAATAAGATGTCCAAGGAATGTCTCCTCTTCTTCCATATAGGAATATACATCAAACTTTTGGATTAGTAGAGGAACCAAGAGGAGTTCGCTGAAGATTTTGGATATTTGTCACACTCTGGAAAAAAATAAGGACTTGCATTTTACTATAAATTACTAAATAGAACAAAGAAACATTAACAGCTTTTAAAAAAAACATTTGATGAACGTTGGTGAACAGGGGAGGTTGCACTATTGTTTCCAGCCTTATAATTAGTAAATTTACAAAGAAAATAAGATTAACCATAGTGGTAAGAAGTGATCCTGTCTTTAAAGACTACATATTTTCACTAATTAATCTTTTAAAATACTGCAGGACAGCTCTCTCACTACAAAGTTTTCTAAAGAGAAACTTGGACTCACTCTCATTCAGCTTTATTTCACTCAAAGTCTAACATATAAATTACACTGCTTTCCATAGACACACAGTGTAAATAAAGTAAATTTGTATCTCTTTCATTCTTGTAGTCATCTATGCCATAAACTAAGATTTATGTAATCAAGTTTGGGAGGGAGGACAGAGGAAGAGTTAATCAAATCTTTGTCACAAGAATAAATTACCAGAATTGTAATACCTTAAAAACAACACCCTGGAGTTGGTACATTCACATCTATTGAAGCCAACCACCTGCGACAATTTGGGCAATTGTCCTTGAAGCCAAAATGGCTAAGAGTTTGTGCCGGCCACTGAGGCAAAAAATGATCAATGAAACCTTGTGACAAGGCCACCCTGGTATCCTACATGTTGGTGGCAAATGTAAATTTGGTGCCTGGAACATTCAAACATTGTCTGAAATGGCTAAAGTTGTCCTTGTTAAACAGCTGACGAGCCTGAGCTTCAATAGCTGCACCTTATCTGAAGTATGCTGGCAAAGAAGCAGTGAAAACAAAGTTGAGGACTCTCTATTTTTCCCCCCTCATATTGCCACAGTGGGTTGCTCCAGTAAAAGCTGGCTATTGTACTTTCACTTATTGTCCAGTAGGCACTGGAGAGTTGGCAGGTGAGTAATGAGCAACTCAGCAATGTCTGATTCTGTACTGGCTAGTGGATATCTTACCATCATCACTGTGTATGGTCCCACCAATACCATGGCTAACAATGAAGCTGAAGAAGGTTTTACCAGCAACTGCAGGTAGTCTTTAATGAAAGCCCAAGAAGATAAGACATCATGACCCTGGGCAACTTTAATGTACAGGTAGGAAAGGATTGCCAGAGTGGTTAAGTACAGTGGGGAAACTGAGCAAAAGAACAAGGGGTAGTGATTGCTGGAATTTGCAGCTATCAATGACATGGTGATCATGGGCTCGCTCTTCCTTTACCTGAAAATTCACAAGCAGACTTGGTATAGTCAAGTTGGTTTCACTAGGCCTGTGATCATGTTGTTGTCAAGAACAGTTGGCAGACACGAGTCATTGATGTATGATTTTGTAGATTTGCAGAACCTGACACTGACTTGCGGCTCCGGCTGACAAAAAGTGCACCTTTGACTTCAATGACAGCCAGCTAATGGGCTGAAACTCTTATTAGAAATGAACTATCAAATGGCTTTCCAATCTGAACTTCTCGAAGCCACTGAAGAAACAGAGACTGCAGTTTCACTTCCTCTGTCATCTGATGAGGAGTGGCATTATTTCAAGACCTCAGTGCTGATCACTGCCAGCTTGGTACTGAACCCTCAGCCCTTCAAATATCAACCATTGATCACACCAGTTTGAGCACATTTGTCAAGCGCAAAAGGAACAGCTGAATGAGTTCAACATTGGAATGTTGTCTAGTCACTAAGCAAGAAAGATAAAGAATTCTGGTGGTCAACACAGGTAGCCAGGTTAGAACAGGCAGCTGCCAGGCAAATTTCAGCAGCCTCCATTCAACTTTGCACTGATTGTGGAGGAAGGTGGCACCATTTTGCCCAGTGAAGAATTGGGATGGTGGCATTAACCAGCCTGCAAGATCGCTAGCATCAATGGGAAGGTCATTTTTAGATATTTCTCAATTGTCTGGTGCCTACTGTCCCTCTTCCCACTCTAGTATAAGTGTGAATTCCAATAGAGCCACCTTCCTTCAGATCTCTTCTTGCTCGGTTTGCCATCCATAAGTTGAAGTCTGGGAAGGCACCAGGAGTTTGTAATGATTCCCCCAAATTGCTAAAGACAATGACTACTATTTTTCCATAGTTGCATAGGCTCTGCTAGACCATCTGGCACACGAATATGATGACCGGAAGGGCATTATTCTGTCTCTGTTCAAAATGGGCCATTAGGTCAAATGTAGCAACTATAAATGCATTGCGTTGTTGGCAGTCTCAGGGGAAAAGTCATTTCAAATAGTGCATCACTGATTCAAGATATTATCATGGAAGTAAAGGCCAGTCTAGTCAGTTCAGCTTTAGAACTGGGCCATTCCACTATTGACCAGATTTTTACCTTGACACAGCTTTTCTGAGAAGATGGCTGAATTTAATAAGCTGCACATAGCACTTTTAAAATAGGCTTTCATCAGGCCTTTGGTTCAATGCATCAAGCAAGCTTGTGGGATCTGATCAGGTGACTCGGCATCCCTGGGAAGATAGTGTTATTAATAGAAGAGCACTCTCTACTGGAGCAGAAAGCGGTGTTTGAATTAATGGTAGCTATCCAGCACATTTTCCTATTTCCACAGGAGTTCAGCAAGGCTGTGTCATCACCATTGTTGCTCAATATCAGCACTGACTGACTGATGGATAAGCTTGAAGAGGCAGTTGATGGTGGCATTGAGCTGAACACCATTTTACTTGGAAACCTCAAATACACCAGTGACATTGCCTCATTGGTTCAGTTTGGTAAATTACTGCAGTTGATGGGTGATCTTACCAGGCAAAAATTAGCATGTATTGATTTGGTTATCAATTCAGAAAAAAAACTAGTCCCTCCCTAGCCATTACCATCAAGCAGTCTTTGTAGCATTGCAACAATGTTTGTAGCAAGAGTCCAACTCTAGATTACAACCAACACAGTACTGTATTAACCTGCCCAGACACAATATCAAGCAGGTGGCAACTCTCAGATACAGTAACTCCTTGCTTAACGGTGTAGTTATGTTCCTGAAAAATGGGACTTTAAGCAAAACGATGTTAAGCGAATCCAATTTCCCCATAAGAATTAATGTAAATGGGGGGGGAGGGGTTTAGGTTCCAGGGAAATTTTTTTCACCAGACAAAAAAACCCAAAAACAAAACTATATATATACACACACACACACACACACACACATATACATATACACACATACACATATACATATATACATACACACACACACACACACACACACACACACGTTTTAAACAAACAATTTAATACTGTATACAGCAATGATGATTGTGAAGCTTGGTTGAGGTGGTGAACTTAGAGGGTGGAATATTTCCTGGGGAATGCCTTACTCCTAAATGATGAACTAGCATTCGGCTGAGCCCTCAAGGGTTAACACATTGTTGTTAATGTAGCCTCACACTCTACAAGGCGGCACGAATGGAGGGAGGGGAGACAGTATGGCAGACAGAGAGACACACCCTGTGTGTGGGACAGAGCGAGAGAGAGATGCAGATTGCCCCTTTAAGTATGCCGACCCCACTCTTAAATACATTGCCTTTAAAAAAAAAAAATCAGAATGTTGAGACAGCAGCTGCGGCCAGCAAACTCTCTCTGTCCTGAGCCCTGCCCTGTCCCCACCCTGCTCTATATGGAGAAGGGGTAAGCGGGGGGGACACCCTGACATTACTCTCCCTTTCCCCCCTTCCCTGCACAGCAAGCAGGAGGCTCCGAGAGCAGCTCCAAGGCAGAGGGCAGGAGCAACACATGGTAGTTCGGGGAGGGACAGCTGAACTGCTGGCAATTGATAGCCTGCTGGGCAGCTGCTGCACAGGGAACTTAGCGGAGTGTGGAGCTGATAGGGGGGATGCCAGTCCACCCTGGTTCCAAGCCCCCACACCAGCTAGCTGCAACGGGCTGCTCTTCCTGCAAGCAGTGCAGACAAAGCAGGCGGCTGCCAAACAACGTTATAAGGGAGCATTGCACAACTTTAAATGAGCATGTTCTCTAATTGATCAGAAACGTAACAACGAAACAATGTTAACCGGGATGACTTTAAGTGAGGAGTTACTGTACTTGGTGCGGTCATATTAGGGCTGGTCTACACTGGGGGCGGGGGGGGGGGGGAATCGATCCAAGATACGCAACTTCAGCTACATGAATAGCGTAGCTGAAGTCGAAGTATCTTGGACTGAATTACCTGGGGTCCACACGGTGCGGGATTGACGGCTGCGGCTCCCCCATCGACTGTGCTACCGCCGCTTGCTCTGGTGGAGTTCCGGAGTCGACGGTGAGCGCGTTCGGGGATCGATATATCGCGTCTTAACGAGACGTGATATATCGATCCCGGATAAATCGATTGCTACCCGCCGATACGGCGGGTAGTGAAGACGTACCCTTAGAATGGAAGACCAATGAATTACAAAATGCATTTATTAGAGGCAGTGCTTAAGTATGTTCGAAAGATATGGACACTTTCATAGCAGCTGCCATCTGGGCCCTTAAGTGGTATCTCAGGAGAAGTCATTACATCAAGCTTCCTATGAAGCTGTGACTCTAAACATTATTGTATCACAGTGAAACGTGGGCACTGCGGAACACTAAAGAACGGATGATTCACATTTTTGATTCTCGTAGTCTTTGTCAATTGTTCTTGTCCTGCCACTTCATACAGATCAGAAATGAGGATATTCTTAGGCAACCCCAGCAACTGCCTACATCAGCTCTGGTCCAGTTTCAGCAGTTTTTCTGATACGGGGAATTACAAAATGCATATACCAAAGACTGCTGTTACACAGCTGACAATCAGATGGTGGCCAAAAGCTTTTGTTGCATGATAACACCAATGACAGATAGAAACTGAACATCTAGCTTAATCCTTAGGATGGTCTGGCTGGAATTGATATTGGTGGTGCTCAATATGAAATAGGCTATATCCCTTTGCGATTTGCCTTGTTGATGAAGGAAGAATGTCAGCTGAATTGGACATTACTAATTTTGTGCTAGGCCCTGCACAAACAATGCTCCAATCCCAAAAGGGGCCTTTGAGTCCTGTTTAAGTTATATTACAACAGTAGAAGCAAGGGAGTAAAGCACTTCAGTTCACAGGATTTATCATCTGGAGCAGCAGAGTAGAGATAATGTAAGCCTGAAAAAGGAAAGACCTGGAAAGGGAAGCATATATGGGAGTGTCAGGTGATGTCTGGGATGAGTTGGCTGTTTCCCAACAAATAGCTGGACATGAGGCAACTGGGAAAGCTAAGGTGGTGTTTTTTATATTTTTTATTTTAACTGCTTAGCCATCTGGAAAAGGTTCTTAGTTTAAAAAAGATTTGGAATGATTTTATTTTCTTATTTATCTAGGAATGTGTCCTCTCTTGCTGAAAAAAGTGATTGAGAAACCAATTTGGCTATTAAAAGCACTTGGTCTTTTTCAAAGGCAATTACTATTGAAACCACCATGATACATTATTCATATCACCAGAGTGCTGCCTCTCCTACTACTGTACTAGACCCTCCTTGCTCAGCTAGAGGGACAGATATGGCAAATGACTGGAGCTCAACAAGCTTTCATTTCCTGCTCCCTCAATGTTACACAAAGTCAGCAGCAAGCAGGCCAGGTACCTTCTTAGCACAAGAAGAATGCCCAGAATAATGTTGTGAAGGGCTACATAAAGTTACCTATATAAAACAAGTTGATAGTTTATAGCTATCTTTCCTATGGTTATCATTATTGCTACAGAATAGAGAAAAACTTCACAAGTAGTGATCACCAATCTTAAATCTAGGCTACAATGGATAGCATGAGAAAAATTTGGCAAATTATGTTCTTACGATAAGCTAGTTACCAAATAGCACTGGATACTGCAAGCGGATACATCCCGTTAGCAAAGTAGTAACTTACAAAGGCTACCTACACTAAATCCAGTTTTATCAGTGGTAGAAGTCAGTTCTAGGAACTCAAATTTACCTCACTATTTAAAATAACCAAGTAATGGAAAGTAATACAACTATATCCAGCTTCTACAGAATCACTAAATCAAAATATTAATTAGCCTGTCATAAGTTAGAGGAAGAATTTTATTTAGAAGTTCTAGACCTTTCAGAGCTTTTTTAAAAATTCAAGCTGCCTGAAGAGTTCCGGTTCTTTTAAATAATTTTACTACAACAAGTGTGTAAAGCTACTTTAAGTGGCACTGAATGAAGACACTACACATATATAGATAAAAGCTTCAAGACATGAATAGGGACTTTGCAGCTCACGTTGAGGTCCCCAAAAGCGTGCTTCTACTCCCATGGAAGGGAATGGCAAAACTCCATTGGCTTATTGGGAACAGCAATAGTCCTGAAAATGTTTAGACTGAATCACCCAAGTCTGCAAGATTTAGATGGAAAGACCTTCCATAGGATTTCAGCGATACCAAAATAAGTGTTACCTTCATAGCATAGGGACTCTGCTCAAAGACCCATGGGTCGGTATAAGCAATTTTTGGATATTTATCTGATCCAAACCCAAATGCCAAACTTTTGGATGTACACCCTTCTAACTAAGGCTACATCCTCACTACAGGGGGGGGTCGATTTAAGATACGCAAATTCAGCTACGTGAATAGCGTAGCTGAATTCGACATATCAGATCCGACTTACCCTGTTGTGAGGACGGCGGCAAAATCGACTGCCGCGGCTCCCAGTCGACGGCGCTTACTCCCACCTCCGCTGGTGGAGTAAGCGCGTCGATTCGGGGATCGATTGTCGCGTCCTGACGAGACGCGATAAGTCGATCCCCAAGAGATCGATTTCTACCCGCCGATTCAGGCGGGTAGTGTAGACCTAGCCTAAGACAGTTTTCAGACAGCTTTAACATATGCTGTGAGCCCTGGACCAATCATGATCTACTCCTAGCCTCAGAATCACTATACGAGAATACAATGTACACAATATATGAAATAGCATATTTTTAGAACTAAATTTTACATCTTTGAATTGATCAAATATGACATCTTCATATTATAATTCAAATTAGGGCATCTAATACTCCAAGAAATCACATTATGTGACACAGTTCCAAATAAAAATCACTAATTGTAGCCCACAAAATGCAGACCAAAGCATAATTCACCTTAATTCCACAGAAGCAAGAGAGAATCACTCAAGAACCTCCAAAGAGCTAATTCAGTAACATGACTGAAATGCTACCATGCTCTTACACTCAATGAAGTATGAGTGACAAGTCTCATGACTCCTCTACCAAGTTTTCAACCATCTGTGGAATGTATCGGTAATCGTCAGATAGGAGAGTATTCTACAATGCAAAAGCATCCAAGGCTGCATTATTTGTAAGCTAAATGTAAAGATAACTTTTTGTTTTGTTTTTTGAGGAAAAAACAGACTAGTGTACTATAAATGAGTGAAACAATTCAGAACAAGCAGCCACGCCTAACTATTTAAACACTGAAGAACTGTCCCCCACCCCAAGGCATTTTACATGCTCTAACATTTTTTTCCTCATTATAACTGCTGCTAACTACTTCTTGTCCATGCTTTAGATCAGTGGCCTCCAAACTTTTTTGATCGCGCACCCTTATCAGTAAAAAAAATTTGAGCACGCACCCCCTGCCGCGCCAGCTCTACCATTTTTGCCAAAGCAAAAAAAAAAAAAAAAAAAAAAAAAAAAGCCGCTCAGACTCCTGCCCGAACTGCCGAAGCAGCAGCAGCAGCAGCAGCAACAACAAAAAAAGCTGTTCGGACGAAGAAAAAGAAACATGCTCCTCCTGCCGCGCACCGCCAAGGACCCTCTTCCGCACCCCCTGGGGTGCACACACCCCACTTTGGAGACCACTGCTTTAGATGTATGTGCATGCATAATGGCTAAGTCTATCTTAATCATTAAATTTCAACACTAGCACACCAAGGAAAATTTTCTTCTATATGAATATATGCACATACACAAACTACAATTACAAGCAGCCTTGGTGACAAAAGTGCCTAAAATCTGCCAAACCAAATTCAACTGAAAGAATGTGGAAGGAATCCCCAACTATATCATGATACTGAGATAACCCATCTCTCCCCACCAAGGAGACAACAGAATGTCTAAAACCCAATGCCTGCAGTCAAGAACAGTTTTAAAATACCTTCCAAAGTATGCAACAAAAATATAAAATTGTCCCAGAAACCAAACAGAGTAACAGATACACCCCAACTCAAATGTACTGCTTTCTAAACAGGTATGTGTTATATAGGTTACATGTAACATGAAAAATTCATAAAGAGGAATAGACATCACCTGACTGAAAGATTTGACTAAAGGTATTCCCAGAAAAGCATACTGCTGGCTAATTACACTGCCAGCCTCTGCTTCACTATGCTCCAGACCTGGGGAACCCAGATGAGAGTGCAGAGTGCAAAACCTCTAAGATACTGACAGTGCCGATTCAATCCTGCAAATCTTATTAATAACCACTGACTATATTGCCAGTGATAGGTGTACATACTAAGTGAACTTCTGACACAAGTTCCTCCCTTTAGGGCTATGCATGGAGGGATGCTGGATTCACCACATAAATGAAATTATGCCACACTGCAATCAAGGAGAATTTCTGACTCCCTGTCCAGCATCAGTTATGGCCAGACCTCCCCCAAAGGCATCCATCCAGTTTAAGTATAATACAGATGGACAAGGACATGATAGAGTTGTGAAGCACCTGAGACAATTGCCAATCCCAGGAGCAAGAGAACTCTTACATGCAAAATTTCCAGGAGAAGCCGGATATAAAATTGGATCCAAATTTATATCCACGGAGTTAAAAACTATTACTAAAATCGTATTGCTCCTTATTAGAGCTATGTATTTTTACAGTTGCATATCTGACTTCACACTGAACATTCCTCAAACTATTGCTACAAAATGGGTGCAACAAGCAGGCAATATGATCCAACATGAGCAAGCCTGGTTTTCTTCCTCTGCCCAATTGCCAAGGTGAGACAAATTTATTATCCAGCCATAGCTCCAACTACTATAGTGATCAGCAAACTACTTCACAACCTTTTCCTGTGCCCACTGTACTGACATCTGGACTTTTTCCAATGAACACACAAGATCTTTATTCCCAGCACCACAAAGAACGAAATAGTAAAGGCAATGTCTGTTGGACTAACTACTTGGACATGCCTGTATAAATGTTCTAAAAAGTGTAATGGACCATGAATCTTTTTTCAAGTATAAATCCTGAAATCTGTAATAGGCCCTTCCAGCTGCCACTAACACTACCTTACATGCCAAACTGAGTGGCCAGTAGTCTCTGGGTGGCTCTTACTACAGTACTACTCTGGCTTCTGGCCTGGCCGTGGCAGGGCATTGGAGGGAAGAGGAGAACGGGAGGCAGGGCCTCATGGCAGGGGCAGTAGTAGTCTCTGAGCAGCAGTCTCAGCTGCCTCAAAGAAAATTTCTTTGCAATGAGGAAATACTCCTGTGCTAAATGAAAGGGGTGGGGTGGGGCGAGGCTCTCTTTTATGGACACCTAGCCAGCCAGTTAGCTATAAAATCCCTCTTAGTAGCTGTTCTCTACTTGCTTTACCTGTAAAGGATTAAAAGTCTCACTGCTATGCATAGGTAAAAGGAAGTGAGTGGGCATCTGACCAAAAGAGCCAATGAGAAGGCTAGAACTTTTTTAAATTGAGAAAAAAACTTCTCCTTTGTCTGTCTGTTGTTGCTCTCCCAGGGAGAAGGGCACAGGGCAGCAGTTATGTTGTAAGAAGCTTGGGACAGGTATGAAAACCCATCAGTATCATACCTAGAAACTACTCATTTGAAACCCCAGATACGCAAGTAGATCAAAAAATGTCTAGGAAGACACGACTAGACTTCTCTTATTTCTTTATGGCTTATGGAGTCCTCCGTGCTAACCCCAGGTGCTTTTTGTTTTGCTTGTAACCTTTAAGCTGGACCTCAAGAAAGCTATTTTTCATGCTTAATCCTTGTGGGGGTTTTTTTTTTTGCCCAAGTTCCCAGGTGTATTTTCTTTTTTTATTAATAAAATTTACCTTTTTAAAGAACAGAATTGGATTTTTGTGTCTTAAGAGGTTTGTGCACATGTTGTTTAATTAGCTGGTGGCAACAGCTGATTTCTCCCTCTCCCCCCCCCCATTTCTCAGCTCTTCCCTGGAGGGAGGTGAAAGGGCTTGAGGGTATCCCACAGGAAGGAATTCCCAAGTGCGCCTTCCTGGGTTATCAAAGGGGTTCTGCACTTGGGTGGTGGTAGCAGCATCTACCCATCCAAGGTCAGAGAGAAGCTGTAACCTTGGGAGTTTAATACAAGCCTAGAGTGGCCAGTATTAATTTTTTGAATCCTTGCAGGCCCCCACCTTCTGCACTCGAAGTGCCAGAGTGGGGAATCAGCCTTGACAACTCCGCTATCACACTCAGCTGTTAGCTTATACGGCTTAACTAGGTTGTGTAGTAGAAATATACAAAATTTTCATAAGGAAATCAGGGAAGAAGCTAAGCATCAGATGTTTGTGAGCCTTGAAGAGTCACTAGAGCAGGGACTGGAGCCCAGGTGCCCCCTCCCCCCCATCTCAGGTGCTGTGCTATAGAGTCATTCTCACTCTCTTTCTCCAACCCAATGACTATTCCATACAAAGCCTAACTGCTTCAACAGGAGAAGCTGAACCCCACATCAGAACACCTTATAGTCCAATGGTTAGGGCCTTGGGAGATGGGGACACCCGTGTCCAAGTCCTTGATCCAGCATGGGGATTTGATCCTAGGTATCCCCATTCCCAGGTGAGTCTCATAGACTCATAGACTCATAGACTTTAAGGTCAGAAGGGACCAATATGGTCATCTAGTCTGACCTCCCGCATGATGCAGGCCACAAAAGCTGACTCACCCACAACAGAATCTTCCAGCCTGCGACCCCTGCCCTATGCTGCGGAGGAAGGCGAAAAACCTCCAGGGCCTCTGCCAATCTACCCTGGAGGAAAATTCCTTCCCGACCCCAAATATGGCGATCAGCAGAACCCCGAGCATACAGGCAAGATTCTACAGCCGGACTCTCATTTTACCCGCGATGGCCCGTTAATGCCTATTTGACTAAAATCACATTATCCCATCAAACCATTCCCTCCATAAACTTATCAAGCCTAATCTTGAAGCCAGAGAGGTCCTTTGCCCCCACCGTTTCCCTCGGAAGGCTGTTCCAAAATTTTACCCCTCTGACGGTCAGAAACCTGGGGGGTTGAAAGGTCATGAGGAAGACACCACCACTTCTTCCTCCATTTGTGAGTCTCGACATTCATTTCCTTTGATTTCATTAAAAATAAACATTTTATTTGACCTAAACCAAGCTTTTCCAGCTTTTTTGATTTACTGAAAATTTTTAGTTTCTTTTTGGGTTGAACCAAATCTTACTTTGGATTTTTTGGATCTGCCAGAGAACCAAAAAATTCAGTTATTTGCACAGTCCTAGTTTTAAGGCCTATAGACAGTTTTCTTGATTTGTGGGGTGACCTGAGTTTTGACCAGAGTCATTTGCAGAAGGCCCAATATACCTTAAGGCCTTGCTTTAAGAATTAGGACTATAGATAGGTGCACAGATTGATTTATTTATTTTTATAGATACTGCGCACTTGGACTATACAAAACAAACATTCTACTGATAAGCCATGGCCTGATGTTTTTGTGGGCCGGGAGGGAGAAGGGGAAAGGACTCTTGAAATCTTCCATTAATTAAGAGAAAATATAAACCCTCTAAGGACTCCGTAGGGCAGAGAATGGGGGCTTTTATCAACTTGTATGTTGGGGGTCTGTCCCTTTTCATGTACTTTTCCTACTTTCAGCTTTAAGTTGCAGGTGTAATGGGCAGCAAATAAATAGAGCCTGAGACCATGAGGTTTCTTTGGTTTTGACAATGCACCTTAGCTATCTTGGATGTGATCCCCACCAATTTGTCCTATGCTGCCTTTGCCAATCCCGCTGCTGGGAGAGAGGGGGAAATTTTGCCTGTCAAAACACCTTGCTGAAACCTAGGGAGATGGAGGGACATGCTGAAACCTAACATCTGGGGACACGGCTGTTTATTCCTGCGTCTCCAGTGCCAGCTTCCACTGGATGAACCAATCTACACTCACCCACTTACCTCTGGTTGTAACAAAGCCTCTCTCCCCCCCGGCTTTTTCCTTCCATCTCCACCCTTTATTTGTTTGTGTTAAATTGAAGGAAATGGATTAAAACTAAATCACAACTTTGTGAGCGAACTGAAAATATTTGATTGCAGCCTATTTAAATGGCTTATGATAGCCATACTAACATTACTATTGTAATTTCTGAAGCCTATAGGGCTATGTCTACTCTGTAATTAAACACCTGCGGCTGGCCCATGTCAGCTGACTCTGACTCATGGGACTCGGGCTAAGGGATTGTTTAATTGCAGAGTAGATGCTTTGGCTCTGGCTGCAGCGCAAGCTCTGGGACCGTATGAGGGGGAAGGATCCCAGAGCTTGGGCTCCAGCTTGAGCCCAAGTGTCTACACAGCAATTAAACAGTGCCTTTGCCCGAGCCAACTGACAGGGGCCAGCCGTGGGAGTTTAATTGCAGCATAGACATACAAAATCAGATTTGTCTCTTAGGGTAAGTTGTTTTTCTTGTAGCACACACTTATACAAGTAAAAAGAGTTACACCATGTGTAGTCACTGAAAAGTTAGAGCTCAAGATCCTTGAAAGAGATCCCTCAGTCACTGTGGGGTGTAATGTAACATTAAAATAATCCCATAACCATGGTAATCCAAGCTTCTGCATCACTTAAACCTAAAATGCCAAGTGCTATGTATCACAGATACAGAATAAGGCACAAATGGTAGCATAACACTTCTGTTAGCCATCACTACAGCAGAGTGAGTGGGGTACACCTGCTTAACCTCACATGAAAAATCACTTGTCACATTTTGCAAATCATAATTTAGATAGATTTGGATTGGTAAACATGGTGACATGAATCAGCACATATCCCCCTCCTCTTATAAACTATGAATCTGTTATGGCATAATGGATACCTGACCTCTTCTTCACAGTTGAAAAGATGTTTAATGAATCACAAAAATGTGTGCTTTGCTAAACTTCACCTGTCTAAAATGAAAAATGGCACATGCAGTATGTTTGGTTCATATACATCAGCCTATTAATATGAATGTTTAAATCATGTACTAACTCTTTTGCTCAGTGTTTTTTGCTCTGGTTAAAAAAAAGGAGGGGGGACTTTTTCAGTAGAGTATTCAAGAAACTGAAAGGGACACACGTGAGAACCAAGTCACCTTTGAAAAAGAACTGAACCAGGAGTTAAATTAAAGTGCTTAGGATTCAATCCTGTCTTCCAAAACAACCTGATTATCTTATAAAAGCAACAACTTTAGTAAAGCAGCAATTACTTTGAAAATAACTAGTCATTGCACTATAGTCTTCCCTTACAGTGCCAGGATTCATGACAGAGAAAGTGATCAAAGCAAGGTGCAAATCTGGAAATGGCTCATTGGAAACAAGACGGCTGTCAACAGTACAGTACCCCAGAACTGTGTTAGTTTGACATCTCTCTTCCTTTCAGTTATTCTTTTCCCTGTGGGGCTCTCCTAACTTGGGGACTAAATCTATTGGGCCTAGGCAAAAAATGTCTACTGTATGGGCCAGTTTTTAATATGGGCTCCTTTTCTGCACCCACAGATTGTAGATGACATTGATGTCATTGTTTAGATCAGAGGTGGACAAACTATGGCCTGCAGGCCAGATCCAGCCTGCAAGCCATTTTAAGCCAGCCCACGAGCTCCCGCTGAGGAGCGGGGTCTGCGGCTTGCCCCGTTCCGGTGCTCCAGCTAGGGCACTAGGTCGGGGGCCGCACCACACGGCTCCCAGAAGCCATGGCACGGCCCTGCTCTGGTGCTCCAGCTGGGGCACAAGGTCGGGGGCCGTACCACATGGCTCCTGGAAGCCGCCACATGGCCCCGCTCTGGCTCCTATGCGCTCCAATGGGAGCCTGCGGATGGGGCAGCATGCAGAGCCACCTGGCCATGCCTCCACATAGGAGCCGGAGAAGGGACATGCCACTGCTTCCGGGAGCTGCTTGAGTTAAGCTCCGCTCAGAGCCTGCACCCCTGAGCCTCTCCCCACACCCAAACCCACTGCCCCAGCCCTGATCCCCCTCTCGCTCTCCAAACCCCTTGATCCCAGCCCGGAGCACCCTCCTGCACCCCAAACCTCTCATCCCCAGCCCCACCCCAGAGCCCACCCCCCCAGCCGGAACCTGCACCCCTCCCACTGCACCCCTGCCCCAGCCCTGATCCTCCTCTTGCTCTCCAAACCCCTCGATCCCAGCCCGGAGCTCCCTCCTACACCCCAAACTCCTCATCCCCAACCCTACCCCAGAGCCCTCACCCTTTCCCGCACCCCAACCCCAATTTTGTGAGCATTCATGGCCCACCATACAATTTCTATTCCCAGATGTGGCCCTCATGCCAAAAAGTTTTCCCACCCATGTTTAGATGTACAGCTACCTGAATTTGCAACCACAGTCAGCTGCTTAAGCATCTAGTTGTGCTTAGTGTTGCAGGTTCAAGGAAATGAGGTCTATTGAGGACCTATTTAAATCAGACCCTATATCCACTCCATTTTGCAGAACAGAATAAGTAATGGAGTAACTGCTCTGCTAGGTGCATGAGCTAAAAAAAAAAAAAAAGAGTTTTGCCTTTCTTGATGTTGTTCCATACAATATGCAAAAACTAGTTTCTTGCATACAGGTGAAATTAACACACCTTATTCTTCAAACTGATCACTTCATTCACAAGTTAATTCATTTTAAATAAATTAATGGCACAGTATTTCTACATAATGCATTTTTAGTTTAATATAAAGAAAGTGTGTTTATTTCATATATGTTAAGTGGATTCTTCAGTGTCTGTTGATAAGGCTTATTATAGTTCCCCCTACTTTTCTCCTATTAGCTCAGGCTCCATTTTTACAGCCCGGTAGTCATTACTACTCCTAATGGGTCCAGTTTGATAACCTAGTAACTGGAGGAGAAAAAAAACTAATCATTTTTCTTCCATACTTTAGCTAGCCTGGAAGAGCCCAGGGAAAACTTTGCTGTCTCCCTTCTCCTCCTAACGTACTGCATTGTGAAGCCAGTGAAGTGATCTACATGAGAAATGCTCTAGTATTTAATTCCTAATCGAGGGTAACGTGATGACCCTTTCCTTCAATTCTCTCACCATGTTTATTAAACCAATTGAACAAGGAAAACTTTTCCTCCACTTCTTCCTCAAATTAAGTTCTGTTCACCCACAGAAGTGTTATACTGATAGTTATTTTCAACAAATAGGACCAAATTTTATGTTGGCATAACTCCACTGAAATCAGCACAGTTATGCCAACAAAGAATGTGGCTCATTATTTAATGACAAACTTGGTTTGTCAAGAACTTAGTTCTATAGAATCTTTCCTTTTGACAAAACAAGCATTCAGGAACTCTGAGAAAACATGCTTGAGAAAACTATAGCTCTTAGTTTTACCAGAACAGCTCCATCCCTTATAGATGAAATAGCCCCATCACTAGAGATTTACAGAGTAATAAAGGACCACTGAATCTTTAAACAAATCTGTTATTATTGGGCACTTAACTAAACATTTAAATATTTAGCATCTCATACTGCATCAAGGCAGTTGTAGTTTTATGTAGTCCAGTGTACAGACTATGGAAGTCTACCTAGTATACTTTAGCCTGTGCATTTTTACATCCATGAAGGTGCAGTCCTGATTCCTGTAAAAAGCCCCAGTAATGGGCCTGATCACAAAGAAGCTATGTGAAGGCCCTAAATATGTTCCTCTCCAGCTAAGTCAGAGTATCAAGGGTGCTGCTCTGTGACCTGCCACACACTGGCTATAGTAGACTGCAGCAGCAACATGCAGGGAGAGGTAAAAGTGGTCAATCCACATAATTGCATGTCCACCAGGGATGTCACCAAAGCATTCTTCTGTGTTCTGCATGATAAAGCCCTTCCAAAGTAGAACTTAATACTCAGGGGCTGCAGATGCTTACACTCATGTGCAGTGGAATACCACTAGTCCCACTGCCTTTTCAGCAGCACATGCCTGCTGAGGGAGAACAGGATAGGATCCTGGTGAATGGAAGTCTTAAAACAAACAAAAACAAAAACACCTCACCACCAGTCACTTAACTAGCTTCATCAGGAATTGCAAAATTATCCACTAACCTTCAGGACAAGGATGCTAAGAAAGTTGGGTGTCATCTTATGTTGCTAGCAAATATTTTTTAAATACTTGCCGCATGAAGTTGTGTCTTCATTAAATTACAGCATTTCAGAACTTATGAATACACTGGTTTAGGCAGTGCATATTTCTTTAAAAAATAATCCTAATTAGATAGTCAGGACAGGAGAGTGGAGAGCCATCATACCAGGGAAAAATTAAACATTTTCAATATGCCACCATTATTTTCCCAACACTATGGTAAAAGAGAAGATTGAGTTTCTGTGCTGCAAGATCACCCTCCCTGCCAGAAGTTGGTCATGCTCATGGTGTGTGTGGGAGGGGAAACCCTGTTTAAACAAACACAGATACTCATCAGAAACAGCAAGTAAAAAAAATCCCACAATTTACATCTAAACTGATTTCTACTCAATGTTGCGTCAGATGGAGAAACACCCCTTAAAACAACTAAATATGAGAACCTATTTCATGGCCCTCTTGCCAGGGTTTGTGATCCTGTAACCAGATACTGTTCCATTTACACTACAAAGATCATCATCAAAGGCTCAATTCTGCAAAGCACAGAGTATCTTGAACTCCTACCGATTTCAGTGGCAGTTGGGAACACTTGGCACCTAATGGAATAGGGCCTTAATTACCTCCCTCTTTAGAGAGACTGCAGCACTAAAGTAGATTGAGTTGCTCTGGCTGAGTTTTGAAGACCCAATTCCTACCTGAATTATGTGTTGATATAATCCTACACTTACAAAAGATGTAAAGAAATTAGTTTTTTTAAGCATAAAACAAACTTCTGTAATCTGAATATTACAAGCTAAAAGGAAGACATCTTACCTTAAAGCATCAAAGCTGTCATATGATCCAACTGTGTAGTGTCTAAACAATTTCTTTGTTCTATCCGTTCGAGTTTCTGCGTAAAGATGGAAGATACAAAACTTTTAATAATACTTCTATACTTACAGAATGAAAAATAACCTAGTGCTCTTTTTATTTGTAATTTGAAAAACAGATATTATTTTCTCTGTTTTATATTAATACAAACCACTGGGAGTACCTCAAAGTATGGTCTCAAGTGCTTCAGGTGAGAAAAATGTTAATTTTGCAATTGATAAAATATAGATATTCCACATCACTCACACACACTAAGTACAAGATTAGCAGTAATTTTTCTTCGAGTGCATCACTTACAAGAAATTTTCCTTACTCAGAAAGATCAGAGTATCAGATGTTGCAAGTTACTTGACAAAGCTGTCCACATCGTCATCTGTAAACTCCTGACAACCAATCTTAATCTGATTTTTCCCCTAGATTGGACTAAAAATAGCAACCCCCTTTTTAGTAATAATAAAGGAGGAGAAGAAGGAGAAGGAGAAGAATGCAAAATAGTAATTTTGGACTTTGGGACCACAATCAAAGCCATTTGAATAATTCATAACTATCAGTAAGAAAATGGGGGCAGAAGAAAAGATGTGTATGCTCTCATCCATCATTGCTAAGCAAATCACACAAGGAAACAACATCATCAGTGTGGAATTTGTACCCCCTTTACATCTATAAAAGGGATAACACTGTTGGAATATAAAAGGACTTAAAAGGGATGAAGCATAGCAATATAACTGCCAAAAAGCCATTTGAAAAGTCAGCCATGTTACAACTTGGGAGACACTTTTGTGAAAAATATATAAAACCTACAGACGGGGTGGCAGCATCAAACTCATCTTCAGGACCACAAACTCTTTTTTCAAATAAATCCCCCTTTCACTTTTCCAAACCCTATTATCACATTAACATTGGTTTAATGTTGATAAAAGTTTAAGTAAAGATTTAAATTTAGCATCACATATACAAAATAATGTGTAGTTATTCTCTGAAGATGTACAGCAAAACCTATCAATAAAAAGGAGATTTTTTAAGTACATCAGGAACATCCTAACAATGGTATTGGTCCATTACTAGATGGAAATAGTAGAATTATCAATAATAATGCAGAAAAGATAAATGTTCAATAAATATTTCTGTTCCGTATTTGGGAAAAAGGTGAAATAGTCATATCATATGATACCACTTTCTCCATTCCACTAGTATCTCAGGGGGATACTATACAGCAGCTCCTAAAGTCAGACATTTTAAAAAAATCAGCAGGTCTGGATATCTTGCACTCCAGGGCTCGTAAAGGGCTGGCTTAGAAACTTGCTGGACCATTAATGTTGATGTTCAAAAAAATCTCGGGGCACTGCAGAAGTTCCAAAAGTCTGGGGGGAAAAAGCTAATGTTGCGTCAATATTTAAAAAGAGTAAATGGGATGACCAGGGTAATTATAGGCCTGTCATCGATCCTGGGCAAGATAATGGAGTGGCTCATAAAAGACTCAGTTCATAAAGAATGAAAGGAGGGTAATAATAATTAATGCCAATCAACATGAGTTTATGGAAAATAGATCCTGTCAACCTAATTTGATACCTTTTATGAGATTACACGTTTGATAAAAGTAATAGTGTTGATGTAATATAATTAAACTTCTGTAAGGCATTTGACTTGGTACCACACAACATTTTGATTAAAAAACTTGAATATAAAATTAACATGGCACACATTAAATGGATTAAAAACTGGCTAAATTATAGCTCTTCAATATAATTGTAAATGGAGAATCAAGTGGGTGTGTTTCTAGTTAGGCCCTGGAGGGATCGATTCTTGGCTATTTAACATTTTTATCTATGACCTGGAAGGAAACAAAACCATCACTAATAAAGTTTGCAGATGACAAAAATTGATGGAGTGGCACAAATAAAGAGGACGGGTCACCGATATAGAGGGATCTGGATCACTTGGTAAGCTGGGCTCAAGCAAATATGTATTTTCATATGGCTAAATGTATACACCTAGGAACAAAGAATGTAGGCCATACTTACAGGATGGGGGACTCCATCCTGGGAAGCAGTGACTCTGAAAAAGGTTTGGGAATTGTGGTGGATGATCCAGCTGAACACAAGCTCCTAGCGTGACACTGTGGCCAAAAGTGCTATGTGGGGATGTAAAGTTCCATGAGAGGGTAAGGGTCACGATGGGACACTTGCCTGGCAATAAATCATGGCCTTATGTAAGGCCCCCTGGTGGTTACATAAGATGAGGCCTTATGTAAGGCCCCCTGGTGGTTATATAAGATGAGGCCTTATGTAAGGAACAATTGAACCAATCGGTGTGGGGCTATACATGTGATAAACACATGATTCTCCTTCTCGTCCAATCAGTAGATGTGTAATTATAGCCTAATTGTGTTCTGTAACGTTAAGAAAGACTATAAAAGAAAGCTTGTAATAAACAGAGTTTGAGTCAGCTTGAGTCAGCTTGCAACCACATTGGTCGTGTGCTTTATCCTCCCCGTATTGGGACCCCACAGTGCTAATGCCATCCTTGGATGCGTAAACAGGGGAATCTTGAGTAGGAGTAGAGAGATCATTTTACCTCAGCGTTTGGGACTGTTGTGACTACTGCTTGAATACTGTGCCCAAAAGAGCCACAAGAATGATTAAGGGATTAAAAAACATGCCTTATAGTGATAAGCCAAATAGACTGAGCTCTGAGTCTAACGAAGAGATGGTCAAGGGATGATTTAATTAGAGTCTATAAGTACCTACATGGGGAACAAACATTTAGTAATAAGTTCTTCAATATACCACGATCCAATGGCTAGAAGTTGAAGTTAGACAAATTTGGACTGGAAATAAGGCATACATTTTTTAAACAGAGAGGTTAATTAACCATTGGAATAAATTTACCAAGGGTCGTGACTGATTCTACATCACTGACAATTTTTAAATCAAGATAAGAGGTTTTTCTAAAAAGATACGATATAGCAATTATTTTGTGCAAGTTCTCTGGCCTGTGTTATACAGGAGATCAGACTAGATAATTAAAATAATCCCTTCCGACCTTGGAATCTATCACCATTTTGGGGTCTGAAATCACGTGTGATCAAAAGGAAATCTCATAGCTTAAAGTTCTAAATCAGGGATCCTGCAAAAGTATCAACAAGCCACACCTGCAGAAGAGCTGCAGCAATCCCTAGTGCCTCCACCGGTTAGTTTCTTTCTAACTGAATGAAAGTCATAAAATATTCAAAAACTACCAAAATATGTAATTAAGAGGTTAGGAAACTCATCTTTGTGGAGAGGATATTGGGTAAGTGTTTATCTGTTGCCATACTTATTTTCAGAAAGAACAAAAATATCTGTATGTAGTTAATTTTTGTTCTCCAAAATGTCCACAACTCTTGGAAACTACATAACTTCCAAGGAGATCTCTAAAATAAAACAAAATTTTCAATGATCTAGAGAATGGGACAGCCTATTCTCCAGCCTTGTGCAGAACAATGGTAGCTGTTTTCTAAGCAATGAGAGATTTATTTATTTTTATGGGCTCCGCTCAAGAGGGCTAGGTCATTTACTCCTGCATACAAGGGCCACTGTGATAGTCCACAGCCAATCAGCATAACCTACTAAAAAATCATGTCATGGAATAATTGTCAGGATGACATTTTGAGATATCAGGTTTGTCATAACTATAAAGGGAAGGGTAACAGCTCTCCTGTGTACAGTACTAAAATCCCTCCTGGCCAGAGACTCCAAAATCCTTTTACCTGTAAAGGGTTAAGAAGCTCGGGTAACCTGGCTGACACCTGACCCAAAGGACCAATAAGGGGACAAGATACTTTCAAATCTTGGGGGGGGGGGGGAAAGGCTTGTGTGTGTGCTCTTTGTTTTAAGGGGTTGTTCGCTCTTGGGACTGAGAGGGACCAGACATCAATCCAGGTTCTCCCCATCTTTCTAAACAAGTCTCTCATATTTCAAACTTGTAAGTAAAAAGCCAGGCAAGGCGTGTTAGTTTTACTTTGTTTTCTCAACTTGTAAATGTACCTTTTACTAGAGTGTTTATCTTTGTTTACTGTACTTTGAACCTAAGACAGAGGGGGGTCCTCTGAGCTCTTTAAGTTTGATTACCCTGTAAAGTTATTTTCCATACTGATTTTACAGAGATGATTTTTACCTTTTTCTTTAATTAAAAGCCTTCTTTTTAAGAACCTGATTGATTTCTCCTTGTTTTAAGATCCAAGGGGGTTTGGATCTGTATTCACCAGGAGTTGGTGAAAGGAAGGAGGGGGGAAGGGTCAATTTCTCCTTGTTTAAGATCCAAGGAGTTTGGATCTGTATTCACCAGGAGTTGGTGAAAGGAAGGAGGGGGGAAGGGTCAATTTCTCCTTGTTTTAAGATCCAAGGGGGTTTGGATCTGTATTCACCAGGAGTTGGTGAAAGGAAGGAGGGGGGAAGGGTCAATTTCTCCTTGTTTTAAGATCCAAGGGGGTTTGGATCTGTATTCACCAGGAGTTGGTGAAAGGAAGGAGGGGGGAAGGGTCAATTTCTCCTTGTTTTAAGATCCAAGGGGGTTTGGATCTGTATTCACCAGGAGTTGGTGAAAGGAAGGAGGGGGGAAGGGTCAATTTCTCCTTGTTTAAGATCCAAGGAGTTTGGATCTGTATTCACCAGGAGTTGGTGAAAGGAAGGAGGGGGGAAGGGTCAATTTCTCCTTGTTTTAAGATCCAAGGGGGTTTGGATCTGTATTCACCAGGAGTTGGTGAAAGGAAGGAGGGGGGAAGGGTCAATTTCTCCTTGTTTTAAAGATCCAAGGGGGTTTGGATCTGTATTCACCAGGAGTTGGTGAAAGGAAGGAGGGGGGAAGGGTCAATTTCTCCTTGTTTAAGATCCAAGGAGTTTGGATCTGTATTCACCAGGAGTTGGTGAAAGGAAGGAGGGGGGAAGGGTCAATTTCTCCTTGTTTTAAGATCCAAGGGGGTTTGGATCTGTATTCACCAGGAGTTGGTGAAAGGAAGGAGGGGGGAAGGGTCAATTTCTCCTTGTTTTAAAGATCCAAGGGGGTTTGGATCTGTATTCACCAGGAGTTGGTGAAAGGAAGGAGGGGGGAAGGGTCAATTTCTCCTTGTTTAAGATCCAAGGAGTTTGGATCTGTATTCACCAGGGAATTGGTGAGAGGTTTCTAAAAGCTTCCCAGGGTAGGGAATGGTGGCAGCGGACCAGAACTAAGCTGGTAGTTAAGCTTAGAAGTCCTCATGCAGGCCCCTACATTTGTACCCTAAAGTTCAAAGTGGGGATACAGCCTTGACAAGGTTACAGAGCAACTTTAGAGTATTCAGCATGGTTATTATCCCCAGAGTACGTTGGATTAGTTGCCAATTCCAAATAAGCCAAATATCTTGGACATGAAACACTTTTGGGTGATTTCCAGTCATTACAGTTTGGTTTGGAAAAAACCCTCAGGTTTCCCTAAAGTTGTCCCTAAAACTACCACCACATTACAGTGACTTGATAATCTGTCACCCAAATTCAATACAAGAGTTTCTGTATAACTTGAGACCACCAAGTCCTCCGTGCTCACTAAG
Organism: Emys orbicularis; assembly: GCF_028017835.1. Classification (NCBI taxonomy): domain Eukaryota; kingdom Metazoa; phylum Chordata; order Testudines; family Emydidae; genus Emys; species Emys orbicularis. The sequence continues at coordinate 85,571,269 of NC_088686.1, read as the reverse complement.
GTTGATTCATACAGCCCATAGTCCTGCAAGTTAACTAGTAGATGATGTTTCCTTTTCAGAAAAGATTGTCCTTGATATTTGTGATCATTTATTGTACTTAGACCTGAGAAGACACTTTAGTCAGGTTTTATTTCTGTACCATATTAAAAGTAGTCAAGGGCTAAACTTTGACCAAGGACTGTCAGCACTAATGCAGAAACTCCAGTTCCTGAGAGCACTTACTAGGTGGATTAAGCTTTGATTTAAAAAATGCTTTTCAAAGTCAAACTATCCTAAAAGTTAAAAACAATTAAACCTATACACAGCTGCCTCTGCATTTTGAAATTTATCACACTTTTAAAAACAGAAAAAGGGGTGAAATAGATTATGTGGACCAGTTCACAAGATATGTATGAAAAGTAGGCCATAAAGAGATAAGAAAAGTTTCATATAAACAGATGGCCAGATTGTTCCCTTCACCTGGAATGGTGACAGAGGAGAAAATCTCCATGGCTCTACAGTTCCCCAAATTGTTTTGTTGGGGCCTGGTGTTTGTCTCCTCCCATGTCAACATGAGTTGGTGGTTCACCAGACAACTCATAGATCTTACCAAAGCTATATGTATCACCCTCATTCTAATGGTCCTTTTACCTGCCTCTGAAACTAGAACCCAGAGTGTAAAGAAGGCCTCACTGAAGAGTGAGAGCAAGCTACTATATTAACTTTTCAGTGGGATTCACCACTGGTTCCTGTGTGTGAGAGGAGCATGCAAGTAGTACACTTCAGGCTCAACCATGGCCCAGAAAGCTAGCTGAATGGTCTGGGGATGGAGATAGGGAGGAGAATCCTTGAGGAAGATACACTCCCCTTTCACAGAGGAAAAGCTGTGAGTTTAGCCTACAAAATAAACTGCCCAAAGCTATAAGGCTGGATTTGAAGTAGCTACATAATATTCAAGTGTATTGGTAATAAGCTACAGGTGTGTACCATCTGAACAAGAGAAGACACTATTGTAAGGGATGTAATGTATATGTATTATGCATTTGCCCCCAGGTGTACTTGTTAGCTTATGTAGTTGATGACCTGCAGTAACCTTGAAGACTTCCCCAAAGAACAACTTTGAAGTGACCCACATATATCATGGCCTAGATACCAATGAGCAGATTTCTTTTGGAAACTGTACTGAATAACACAGAAAACCCTAATTATATCAAAAGGTAGGTGAGACTTCATGTGAAATCTATCCTTAGATCCCATTTACAATGTGTCATGGGCTGTTTCAGAAGCCAATTTGAGAGAGAATGAAAATCTGAAAACAGGACAAAACAGAAAATTTCAGCGCTCTCAATACTGTTAGTTGAGTCTATTAAGGAGCCAGATGCTGCTGCAGGAAGCTATTTTCTACAGCATGATATTGCGGTTCTATCAACATATTCAAAGCAGATGGGAGGAAAGGCGAAATGCAGTAAGACAAATGACATTGTTCAGCTACTCCAATATGTGCGAACCAGCAGTCTATTGTTTTCATTTTTGTGCTTTCCAATAGCGTATTCACAAGGAACACTGGATTCCTAGGGGAAATACTTAGACTTACTGGTCTCCCATCCCAGAGTCCAGACACATGTTATGGACAAGGTGAACTAAATTTCCTGGGTGGATACGTCAGCCGCAAAGTTCTGTGGCATCCCCTCTCCCCCTTACATATATCCATGTTCACAATCCAGTCTACCCTATTAGCCGGTATCAACAAAATAACAATCCACAAAGAGAGAAGAGTTAGGAAGCAGTCACCACAATAAATTGGAGGCCACAAAAAACATAGCTTCCTCTCTCTTCCCTACATTAATCAAAAGGGAGCCAAAAAACCTATAAGTAGTTGCACAACAAACAATTGTTCTGGATTCAGGCCAGAATTTGGGGCAGAAATGGATTTAGTGGCACTGATGGATTACCCCCTGCTGTCAATGGATGGAAGGCAGACATCCATTCTCATCCTCATGTACCTCTCTGAAGCATTAAACACCACCAATCACGAAATACTGCTGTCTACCTGGGAGGTGTTGCAGGAGTCCAGTGAACATGCTAAAATGATTCAAATCCTTCCTGGTGGGATGAGTCAAAGGGAAGGGAAGAGATGGGATAGGAATTTAGACCCTTCAGTTGTAGAATCCCACAAGGATCAGTTCTCACCAATCCTACTTAACAACTATATGCAGGTGTAACCCACACCTTCTGGGTGTGATGTTCTGTCCATCTAGTGGCACAGAGACCACTTACAGATTAATGAGTCTGCTTTACAGCCTTAGCTAATGGCCATATGGCTTTTAGCTCATGCAGTAGAGGCTCATGCACTAGGCTCCAGAGACCCCAGGTTCAATCGTGTCCGCTGACAACCGGGGTCTGTTGGCATTACAAGTGGGGGCTCATCCAGGATTTCAACTGGAGGGCAGAATGCGCTTCCTCAGCTAGGGGAAGTATGTAACCCACACACCTTCTGGGTGTGGTCTTCTGTCCCATCTAGTGGCACCAAGACCTCTTGGAGAGAGGGAGATTAATGAGTCTGCTCTACAGCCTTAGCTAACGGCCATATGGCTTTTAGCTCATGCAGTAGAGGCTCATGCATTAAGCTCCAGAAATCACAGGTTCAATCCCACCTGCCGACAACCGGGGTCTGTCGGTGTTACACGGGCTCTAGGAGAACCACTAAGATGACAAGGAGTCAAGAGTGAGCAATATCCAGAGGACACACAGTTCCACTTATCCTTCACTACATAAGACTATACTACCATAACCAAGATAGCCCTGTGCTCAGATGAGATCAGCTCATGGATGAACAGCAGCTGGTTCAAGCGGAATCTCAGCGATACAGAAATTATGTTGGTAAACAGAGGAAAGTAAAAAGGTTGTCTAAAGCTCCAGCATAAGGACAGTGGTCGACAACTCCATTCTTCAGGCACATTGGAAACGTCCACTGCAAGAGTAAAAGCTCATCTGTGCAGGACGCAGAGCTTTCTTGGGGGCTGGTCCCAGTCTGTGGAGCAAACTTCCACAAGAACAAAGAACCATCTAAAGCCTCCTCACCTTCCAGTGCAAGGTGCACTTCATCGATTGTTCTTTCTCTAATACAAGTACTCAGCAGTATATACATATAAACAATAGAAACCAAATCACAACACTGCACACATTCTTCACCTTGGGAACGACATGAGAGAAAGAACAAAAAACAAAACACACACACGACAGATGTTATTCATGTCTTTTAATGCACTTCCGGAAGGCGCTCAGATAGTATGGTGATAAGGGCAGTATAATAGTCTGTATAGAATAAAATAATGTGACAAATTTATCCCTAGTCTATTGTCCATTGAAGCCCATAGAGTTGCACCAAGAATGAGATAGTCATAATACGGGATAGATGTGGTACAAACTTAGATTAATTTAGCCCATATTTAGTAAAGGGGAGATTTTACTGCTGAAGACAGATACCCATGGTACACTGCAGTATAAAGTCAAATGACAGTGTGATGTCACTATCATACAGGTTCAAAGAAATGAAGGTATTCATTGTGACAATGTGTGGACTGAGAATTTTGGCCCACTTCACACCCAATGAGAGGCAGCTGGGGAATACATGGATGTGGTTTCCACATGGATCTCCCACTATGCTAGCCTGATCATTGGGACAGAAGATTTCCTCCATAGCTGTCTCCCTACCCACCTCCATATTATGAAGATGCAGTCCTATTACTCACAGCAATGTTTGCCTAGGGAGCAAAGAATGATCTTATCCCTTAACTGGGATGTCCCTATGACACAGAGAGCAGCCAATGCCAGCCAAACTGGTCCTATTACAGTATTATATTTTTAATAGATTTCTACATTTTATATGGTTTTGGAGTATAAATAAAAAATAGTGAAAAAAACATGCAGCAATTCCCTTTCTTTTCTTCCCCCTTCTCCTGTTAGCAGGGCATTTCAACAGCTGTGTGTTGGTTACCTAGGAAACTGCTGTGGGTTGATCTTTGATTGGATATATTGTCAGACTGCTTGCCAGAGTTGTGGGCAGAGTTTAGAGTGGCAGACATATGCATGTGATGCATAAAGAAAGTAAATACTAGGCAACTTCATTTCTTTCTTGAGAGAGAGAGTTTTTAGGACTTTGGTTGTATGCTAACAAGCTAATTTATAGGAGGAGGAAATAGCTCTGCATTCTGTATGGAAGGGTTTCTCAAATCCCATACCCAACAGGCTAACATAGCCATTCCAAATCACCACTCATGAGTGCTAATCCTTTGTTGCTTAGCTGGCCACAATAAATTCAATGGCTTAGTGCCACCCCATTATGCACATTTTCTCCCCTCATATTGGTATCTGGGATATTTTGTAGGTGATATATGTAATCACAGACACTCCATACTGTGGGCCAGGTTCTGGCCAGGTGCTGTTCATAGGTCTGTCAGAAAGTAAATAACTGGCAGAGATAGGGAACAAAGGCATCCACTGCCAGAATAAAGCCTCTTTGTGAAGAAGCCATTTACTGTCCCAAAAGGAAGGACAGTAGAGGGTGGTTCTTCAAAGTCAGGGGATGTGAACTGCATTGTTGTTGTTCCTAGTTCAACAATGGATCCCGAACAACATGCAGGGGGCAGGAACAATCTATGCGGGGAGCACAGGATCTGTTCAGATACCAGCCATAATTTGGATACTGATTTTGCAGCATGTACACATGTTCATTTTGGGTACCTTGCCTACTTAAACCAGAATTTACCCTATAGGCATATCACTCTTCATGGCACACAGTATTTTTTCAATTTCCCACAAAATATGTATGCATGCCTATCATTTTTTCCCCCGGCAGTAAGCATAAGAAACTGTTTTAGACCGAAAGGAAAAATGTTACCAAAATAGGTAGAATTCTGACTGAAGCAGTGTTACTGCTGCTAGAGTGTACCTGGTGTTAGGCCCCAAAACCGAAAAACATGCCTATCTCAGTCCTCGCTGTTGTTTCCCATGCATAAAGTTACACGTATACAGGATGTATAGAGGATATATGAAGAAGGCAAGGGAGTTGGGCGGATGCGCCCCGACCCTGGGAAAGAAATGTAAAGGATGGGAAGTTAAACAGATGTATCCTATTTACCCCTAGAAAGGAATCTAACAAACCCCCAGAAGAATAATCAATCTAGGGGGCCCCAACAGCTGTATCCCATCTACCCCTGGGAAGGAATTTAAAATTCCATAGGTTAGCAAAATGTATGCACGCTAAGTTGTTTGTTACTGTGTATAAAAAGGCTTGCTTTGTGCTTGTAAGGTGTGTTCCTCCCTCTGGCAATAGTCGAGGGAGACACCCACTCAGCTGACTGATCAATAAAAGACTTGAAGCCGTCTTCTAGACTCCCGTGCCTCCTTGGGGTAATTGGCCAGCTCCAGGGGGAAACGAGCTCATTTGGCTAACAATGGCGACTCCGCCGGGACTTCTCTCCCTGTAGAGGACACTGACCGGCGGCCGAGGGCGATTCCGAGGAGTGGCCACCTCGAGCTGTTGGTTTGCTCGGGCCTCGGGTCGTCACGATCGGTCGGGGCGGCTGTGTCCTCTCTAAAGAGAACTCCGAAGGACACGGCAGCGAGACGGCTTCAGAAGGAGGGGAAGTCTGACTGCCGGACGCGGCCACTTCGGGCGGTAAGTGCGTTTACCTCCTGGGTTAGAGGAATAACGCCCCCGAGGTGTGGGTTGGACGGTGGAAATCCCCTAGGCAGCCGGTATAAGGGAATGTATGTTAACATTGTTGTAGCATTATAGGTGTTTTTGTCATTGTGTTTTTGGGTTAAAGGGTAAGCAAATAACGGCTAATGAATAACGTCACTAACTCCACAAGTCCCTGGGCTATTCTTAACAATTATTGGGACCTGGAGCAGCCTCAGGGAGTACTCTTGTTTGTGGGAGGGGTAATCTTGTTTCTCCTCCTAATGGTGTGTTGGAAACCGAGACTGTAACTGATTAAGAGATCTGTGTGAAAGATGAATGAGTGCCGCTGCCAGGTCTGAGGCTTAAGCTGACTTCAGCCGCCCCAAGACTCCTGCGAGGGGAAACCCGGTGACCAGGATATCTTGATTGCAAGGGGGGTCAGCCGAACCTCGTGACCAAGCGGATATCTGAGATAGTACTAGATCCCTGCCCCTTTCCTCCCCCCTCTTGATACCTCTGTCTCGAGAAATACTAGGTAAAGCATAATGGGGTCCGGACAAAGCACCTTCTCCGGGACACCCCTGGGATGTATGCTGGATAACTGGAAGGCGTTTAGACGCCAGGCTGATTATGGAGTTGTATTATGTAAAGACAATCTTGTAAAATTCTGTACTCTTGAATGGACGACATTTGGGGTGGAGTGGCCCAGGGGAGGGACACTTAAATCAGAAATCGTACAAGCAGTACATAGCATTGTGACCCGGGATGGGCATTGGGATCAATATCCCTATATAGATATTTGGCAGGACCTCGTGACCAATCCTCCCCCATGGTTGCAGAAATGTAGATCACAAACTGTTAAAACCTTAATGGCCCGCGCCCCTGTTAGGAAGCCCTGTCCCCCTGTTAAGAAATCTTGTCCACCGGCTGTGATTCCTTGTGCTCCTGATCCTATGCCCCCTCCCCCTCTGTATCCTGGCCTCCCGGTCCTGGCAGCCTCGATTGATGGCCCCTCTCCCTCTGAGGGTGAGGCCTCAGCTATAAAAACAAGGGATGAGCCGAGCGTACCAGATTCCTCCGAACAGGAGCCCCCTCCGACCCCCTCAGGCTCCCGGGTGTCTGATTACACTAGGAGCAAGAAAAGTCAGGCGATAATTCACCTTAGCCCCGCAGTAACTCCAGGAAGGAAAATGTGGAAATTGGCACCTAATTATTCACCCGGGGACACTCGACTAACCCTTACTAGCTCCTCAGACAAGGGTAAGGATAAATCAGTATTCGAGTGCCCCCTGAGGGAAACTGCACTCCCCGGGGGTGGGCTCACTATGATATATGTTCCCTTTACTACTAGTGATCTATATAATTGGAAACAACAAAATCCCCCGTTCTCGGAAGACCCTGCCCCGCTAACAACAGTATTTGAAACCTTAATTACGGCCCACAACCCTACCTGGGGCGACATGAGGGTCGCTCTTAACACTCTATTAACCGCAGAAGAAAGGCGTTTAGTCCTCTCAAAGGCCCGCGAGTGGGTAGTTGAAACAGAGGGAAACTCGGCCACGGTAGCTGAGCGACTGCCTGAAAGCCCTCCTGAATGGAAACATGATGACACAGGCCGGACTTCTCATAGCCGATACGCCACGGCTATAGTCCAGGGTATGAAGCGCTGCATTAGGAAAACCCCAAATTGGGCCAAATTATATAATATAAGGCAGGAAAAGAGTGAAAATCCAGCTGCTTTTTATGAGCGGCTTTGTAATACCTGTAAAAGATACACAGACCTGGATCCTGAGGATATCAACGGGAAGCGGGTACTAATCCCCCTTTTCATTGGGCAGTCCTACGAGGACATTAGAAAGAAGCTGCAAAAGTTGGAGGGGGCGTCGGGCAAGAATATAGAGGAACTGTTAGAAATTGCCATGAAAGTTTATGATCGGAGGGATGATGAGGAGCGAAAGAAAGGGGCCCGCGTTTTAGCCATGGCCCTAAGGGAAGGAAATGAGGAAAGGGGGGACAAAGTTAAGGGACGGCAAGGGCCACCTGGGAAGGGGAGGGGCCCTCGCCTGGGTCGAAATCAGTGCGCTATCTGTAAGGAAGAAGGGCACTGGAAGAATGAATGTCCCCAGCGACAGGCCATGGGAAAGGAACGTAAAGATAGAACCCCGTCCCTTCCCATCCTCTACAACAGCACGGGACGTTCAGGGGAGGGATCTTCCCCATAGGGGGGCCGGGGGACCCAGCGGCCCCTCCTGGCGGCGCAAGCTGCCAGCCTGGATCCCACGGTAAAAATTAAAGTGGAGGGCCGCCCAATTGAAGCCCTTATTGATACTGGGGCCACCCTTAGTTTGCTCCCCCTTAATAAGGCTCCCCGAGGTAGAGCTCGGGAGCGTGCCATGGTCCAGGGAATAGAAGGACAAACTACCGCTTTAGGAAAAACCTTGCCACTCCTAGTAAAAATTGGGGACCGTCAAATCTCCCACCAGTTTGTTTGCAGCCCCTCTTGCCCCATCGCGCTGCTCGGACGAGATATTCTTACTAAACTGCAGGCAGAGATCTCGTTCGATAAAGGGACTATGGAAGTTAGACTCCCTAAGCAGCAATCCTCCAACTACCAGATGGCTTTGATAAGCGCTGGAAATCACTCCCCGGAATGTCAGGGGAGGAGTGAAGCGAGCCAGCTGTCAGGGGTTAACCTTGAGGTTTGGGCAGAGGAGGGAGGCGTTGCTCGGGCTCGGAATGCTTCACCAGTGCATATTTCCCTTAAGGAGGGAAGCAGCCCGGTCCGAATTCGACAATACCCCCTTAAGCTGACCACTAGAGTCGGGTTAAAACCTCTGATTCAAAAGTTTCTGCAGTGTGGGTGGCTCAGGGAAGGCACGTCTCCTTATAACACTCCGATAATGGGGGTGCCTAAGCCTAATGGACAGTATCGGTTGGTCCAGGACCTAAGACAGATTAACAAGTTAATTGAAGCCCCCTATCCAGTCGTCCCGAATCCCCATACTATTCTGGGCCAAGTTCCCAAAAATCACAGCTGGTTCTCTGTAATAGATTTAAAAGATGCCTTCTTTTCCATTCCCCTTGATTTGGAGTCTCAGAGACTGTTTGCCTTCGAGTGGGAGGACCCAGATACCCACTACAAAGCGCAATACCTTTGGACCGTTGTCCCACAAGGACTTACCTGTGCACCCGAAATTTTTGGTAGCCAGTTAAGAAGGGACCTCGCCCCATTCCTGGCTAAACACCCTTCATGTAATATAGTCCAGTATTGCGATGATTTGCTCTTAAGTACTGAGACAGAGACGGCTTGTAAAGAGCAGACTATAGAGCTCCTTAATTACCTTGGGGCACAGGGGTATAAGGTCTCAAAGGAAAAAGCGCAACTGGTTAGACAGCAGGTCACTTTTCTGGGGTATCATTTGTGCCAAGGAAGTCGCAGTCTGGGTAAAGAAAGAATCCAGGTTATACTTAACAACCCTCAGCCCCGGAGCCCCCGAGAATTAAGGGCCTTTCTGGGATTAACTGGCTTTTGTCGGCTCTGGATCCCTGACTACGGGGGAAGAGCCAAACCATTATATGAATCCTTGACTAAAGAAGGTCTGCTCCATTGGACATGGACCAAAGAAATGGAAAAAGCATTTCGAGAGCTAAAAGAGGCCTTGGTTCAGCCTCCTGCTCTAGCCCTCCCTGACCCTCGAAAGCCATTCACCCTGTACGTTCATGAAAGGGGAGGGGTGGCTGCTGGAGTTCTATGCCAGAGATCGGGACCAACCTGGCGACCCATTGGATATTACTCAAAGGTGTTGGACCCTGTCGCCAAGGGATGGCCTGCCTGTTTACGGGCCGTTGCAGCAACCGCTCTCCTTGTACAGGAGGCCGAAAAATTGACCCTGGGAGGGGACACTGAGGTTGTGGTACCCCATGGGGTGCCTCAAATATTAGGGACAGGTGCTGGGGAGAAGCATCTAAATCCCAGCCGACATACCAGATACGAAGTAGGGCTTTTGCTAGCTCCTAATCTGACCTTTAGGACAGTTAGCTCCCTCAACCCAGCTACCCTATTGCCCGACCCTCGGGTTTCTCATGAGACCGGGCCCACTCATGACTGTATTGAAGTCTTGCAACAAGAAACCAAACCTCGCCCTGATCTTTCGGACTTGCCATGGCCCAACCCTGAAATTGAAGGGTACGTTGATGGGTCCAGCTACGTGATAGATGGCAAGCGGTTCACCGGCGCAGCGGTAGTAATTAAGGACAAAGGGATATACAAGTTTAAACTTAGCCCAGCCGGTACAACCCAAATGGTGGCTCAGTAATTTAAGTATAGTCCATGATGGAACGGGAGTTTGGACCGAGGATAGTAGCCCCTGGCGACTTTATTCTTCTGGAGTAGGTGTTCTCTGCCTTAATCGGACAAGGCGGGAGGGAGAGGGAGTGTATTTGGGAGAAAGCAAGTGTGATTGGACTCTATCCCTAGGGTATGACTGCTGGGATCGCTACTGTCGCCCGTACGACTGTTCTAGATATCAGGGGCGATGGAACCAGACCCATGTAAAGCTTACCAATAATAGTTGGGTAAGATGCTCCTTCCAACACTACACGGGCGAAGGTTGCAAGGCGGCCGGACGGGATGGGTTCTTTGATAGACTATTTTTAGTTTGCCCGCGAGACAATACCACTAGCAAGGACCACGTGGTACGGTGGCATCGTTGGGCATGGCAGCATCAGAATGGAACTCGAGTATGGGGTTTCAGCCAGTTCTGGTCTAGCACCGATCAGCTGAAATGGGGCTGCAATTGTGTCTGGAAGGCGGGAGCTGGGGCATGGAAATGTAATTATTGTAACCCAAATAGTGGACTTGTGGGGGGACCTTTGGGGCCAAGTAATCCTTTATATTTCGACCACATGAAGGACGACGAGGATGACGAAACCTGGACTGGCCCCTTTGCTAATGAAACCTGGGCTCTAAAGGGCCATTATTGGATCTGTGGATCCTATGCCTACCGAAGATTGCCTCCAAACTGGTCAGGAATATGTTATGTTGGATATATAAGACCCTTGTTCTTTCTATTACCCCAGATGCAGGGAAATAAGTTGGGAATTAAGGTGTATGATGATTTAATTAGAGAAAGGCGGTTCGTAGACTCCACCTTGGCCGCCGGAAGCTCCCAAACATGGGGAGCTCAGGAATGGCCCCCTGAAAGAATCATACAACACTATGGTCCAGCTACATGGAATCCTAATAAGTGGATCTCAGGGGCAAGGGAGCCCATTTATAATTTAAATCGAATAATTAGGCTGCAAGCCGTCTTAGAAATAATAACTAATCAGACGGCTGCAGCTCTTGATCTTTTGGCCGATCAGTCCACTCAGATGAGGAATGTGCTCTACCAGCATCATCTAGTTCTTGATTATTTGCTGGCAGAAGAAGGGGGAATCTGTGCAAAATTAAATGAATCCAATTGCTGTTTACAAATAGATGATAATGGAAAAGCGGTAAAACAGCTAACAAAAGAAATGAGGAAGCTAGCCCATGTCCCGGTCCAAACATGGGGTGGGTGGAATATGAATTGGTTCACGTCCTGGTTACCGCAACTGGGATGGCTCCGAGAAGGCCTTTTTCTCTTTATACTCTTTATTACAACCCTATTAACCCTAGCTTGCTTTGCCCCCTGTGTAGTTGCATTAGTCCGGCGAATAGCTAAACAAATTATACACCAACGAATGATGGCCCTATACCAGCCAGTGAAGGCTGAGGATTGGGGGCCATAGGGCTCTCAAAATGCTTTTTAGGGGGGAATCTTGTTAGGCCCCAAAACCGAAAAACATGCCTATCTCAGTCCTCGCTGTTGTTTCCCATGCATAAAGTTACACGTATACAGGATGTATAGAGGATATATGAAGAAGGCAAGGGAGTTGGGCGGATGCGCCCCGACCCTGGGAAAGAAATGTAAAGGATGGGAAGTTAAACAGATGTATCCTATTTACCCCTAGAAAGGAATCTAACAAACCCCCAGAAGAATAATCAATCTAGGGGGCCCCAACAGCTGTATCCCATCTACCCCTGGGAAGGAATTTAAAATTCCATAGGTTAGCAAAATGTATGCACGCTAAGTTGTTTGTTACTGTGTATAAAAAGGCTTGCTTTGTGCTTGTAAGGTGTGTTCCTCCCTCTGGCAATAGTCGAGGGAGACACCCACTCAGCTGACTGATCAATAAAAGACTTGAAGCCGTCTTCTAGACTCCCGTGCCTCCTTGGGGTAATTGGCCAGCTCCAGGGGGAAACGAGCTCATTTGGCTAACACTGGGGAGTAAAGACGGCTAGCAGATTTGATAAAGGCCAAAAGTCATGCCTCAGTTCTTTACCCAGTTATAGCTTTTAAAGCTTTCAGTCAGGCCTACAGTGGAAACTTTTGCCAATGTAGCAATGTTGGTTAGGGGGGGTGATTTTTGCAACATTTCTAAATTGACAAAAATCCTGTTGTAGACATATCATAAAAGTGCTTTTGCCTGTATAGCTTATTTTGCTTGGGGAACCAATAAATGCATTTTTATGTCAGTATATGCTGTGGTTACACTATGAGGGTTATGCCAGTAGAGCTATACCAGCAAAACTTTTAAAGTGTAGGCTAAGCCTTAGAGGTTCACACCCAAGGCTTGAATTTGGCCCTAAATGCCCAATGGTCTGATCATGCATCTCTTCCAAAATATCTTCAAAGCAACTAATTATGTAAGCATTGCAGGATGATGCCCTTCCAATATGTGGTCTTCAGAAGCAGGTCCAGAACTTCCCTTTGTCCTGCACAGTATTCAGTGCAGTTTTGAAGGTAAAATAAATAAATCAGTTCTATAGGCAGCTTTCATATCAAGCAGAACCTGTCTAACTTAGAGACTAAAATGTACCCCCAAGTTATGCTATTTAGGAACCAAAACCTGCAGGTACAGTGCAAGGTGATGGCTAATATCAGAGGAAACAAGGATTATCATGAGTACTTCTTTGAGCAAATCTGAAGAAATAGCATTGTGACCTCTTTTGGGGGGCAAGATTCACTATGATTACTAATAGAGATAGTAAGGAGAGATAGTAAGAGCTCAGGAAGAAGTAATTTCTTTTAAAACAAAATTAAAGGTGGTCTTTTTTGACCACTGGAAAATCCTTTTAAGAAAAAACACACTATTACTTAAGTCTAAACAGATTATTTTAATTTTATTGAAATCTTAGTGTTCACCTCTCTTGGGCTCTCACAGCTTAAGACCAGTTCTTCTTTAGACAGAAAAATGACAAATTTTTTAAAGGTATTTGAAGTTTTTTCGTTCGAAGTAGACACAAAATGCTTGAAGCAAAACTACTTTCCTGCAGTAGTGATTCCCTGGTTCTTCTGGAATTATGGATTTTAAATAAAAAACCATTGGTAGTACAATTTTGCATCCTAGATGGTGATTATTAGGACAAAGATTACTAGGATTATGGTGAATTGGCTTAATCACAGAAAATACTGAAAGGGACGATCAAATTTAGTGAAGCATGGAGTTTGTTTGCAAAGGAAATCTTCCACATACCATCTTATTACAAGGTAACATAGATTAGACTTATGAAAAGGGCAACATCAGCCTGGAACGATGGTAGAGAACAGTGGTTCAAAATCTCTAGTCCATGGACCACCAGTGGTCTGTGGATCCCATAGTGTTAACTGAAAACTACCAGTGCACTTAGCTCTCCTGCAAGTAGAGCTGGACAGGAACAAATTTTTCCATCACATGAAGATTTCAAAAATTCCTCGTTAGGACAAAACAGAGACCTTTCAAATTTTAGGTGCAAAACCAGAGACCACTCTCCCCCACATCCTCCCCAGAATAATCTGGAGGTTAAGAGATTCACTTCATTTCTGGAGAGAGAGCCAAGACTGAGACTGACACATGGAATAGCCTGGTGGTTCAGGCACCCACCTGGGATGTAGGAGACACAGATTCAAGTCCCTGCTCTGAATTAGTGATGGCCTAAACCCTAGGCTATTCTGTGGCTTAGTCTTGGTCTTTCTGCAAAAATTCCATCCTGGTCCTGAGACACCTTCCCAATGAAAGCTTTGTCAAAACTGATAGGTTTCCATGAAAAGTTTTGGTTTTGACTAATAGATATTATTGAACAACAACAACAGGTTCAAAAATTTGCTCTAAAGAAGAAAGCCAAAAGTAAATTATAATACTTGCCTAATATTTTTCCATATAAGCAATTGTTATAGCATTAGCTTCTCTTCTTCCAATAATGTTCTATGTTTTAAAAGAAAGATTACACAGCTGAGACCATCAAATGGATGCTGTATGTAACAAGATTGACACCATGTTACTATTATGTTAACTCACACAGTTTCCACAGGTTTTGTTTTTTTCTGTGTTTCTTTTGTTTTGTTTTTGTTTTGTTTTATTTAACTTCACTTGCATGCATTTACTTATGAAGAAATAAATGCAAGTATGAAAACATCAAAGATGGAATAAGTCTCTGGGATGGCTGGTGTTTCCTCACAAGGCCTTTCCTGTCTTAGGCAAACTAGTATTGACTCATTTGCGAACCACAAAAGGGTTTGCTTTTGAGTGGCTCTGAACTAGCTTACTTTGCTGAGTACTCACAGAGGGTGGCATTTGGCAATTGCTCCTCTTTCCTGAGGGCTCCCTCCTGTGGGTTTCTGTATTCTGTCATGTTAACAAAAGGGGTGATACATGCATGGAGGTCATTGGTTAGGGAGGAAGCATAAGTTGTAGTATCCCCAGCAGGTTGGAGTCTCCACTGAGTCAGCTGGAAGAATCGATTATATTATCCATGTAAGGAGAGATTCGGGCATGAATGAGCACTAGCTGTCTTAAATTCAGCCTAGATAAGACTGAGGTGATGTTGGTTGGTTGAAGGAAGAAACTGGAGACATGGCAAGGGTTATTTCGCTTCCTTTGACTGAAGATGTATTATAATCTTTTAGGCTTCTGAGTATGCTGTAGGCTCTCTTGCCCATGAATAAATGCATTTTGGGTAGTGGTTTATCTGGGATTCTAGGGATTATGTGGGGAATTGATTAATTGGTATAATATCTATGTCATTGCTGAGTAATTTAACTTGATCTGGAGGAGTTATCAAGTCTGATTACTAAGAACATAAGAACGGCCGTACTGGGTCAGACCAAAGGTCCATCTAGCCCAGTATCCTGTCTACCAACAGTGGCCAATGCCAGGTGCCCCAGAGGGAGTGAACCTAACAGGTAATGATCAAGTGATCTCTCTCCTGCCATCCATCGCCACCCTCTGACAAACAGAGTCTAGGACACCATTCCTTACCCATCGTGGCTAATAGCCATTAATGGACTTAACCACCATGAATTTATCCAGTTCTCTTTTAAACGCTGTTATAGTCCTAGCCTTCACAACCTCCTCAGGTAAGGAGTTCCACAAGTTGAATGTGCACTGTGTGAAGAAGAACTTCCTTGTATTTGTTTGAAACCTGCTGCCTATTAATTTCATTTGGTGACCCCTAGTTCTTGTATTATGGGAATAAGTAAATAACTTTTCCTTATCTACTTTCTCCACATCACTCATGATTTTATATACCTCTATCATGTCCCCCCTTAGTCTTCTCTTTTCCAAACTGAAGAGTCCTAGCCTCTTTAATCTCTCCTCATATGGGACCCTCTCCAAACCCCTAATCATTTTAGTTGCCCTTCTCTGAACCTTTTCTAGTGCCAGTATATCTTTTTTGAGATGAGGAGACCACATCTGTACGCATTATTCAAGATTTGGGCGTACCATCGATTTATATAAGGGCAATAATATATTCTCCGTCTTATTCTCAACCCCCTTTTAAATGATTCTTAACATCCTGTTTGCTTTTTTGACCGCCTCTGCACACTGCATGGACATCTTCAGAGAACTATCCACGATGAATCGAAGATCTTTTTCCTGATTTGTTGTAGCTAAATTAGACCCCATCATATTGTATGTATAGTTGGGGTTATTTTTTCCAATATGCATTACTTTACATTTATCCACATTAAATTTCATTTGCCATTTTGTTGCCCAATCACTTAGTTTTATGAGATCTTTTTGAAGTTCTTCACAGTCTGCTTTGGTCTTAATTATCTTGAGCAGTTTAGTATCATCTGCAAACTTTGCCACCTCACTTTTTACCCCTTTCTCCAGATCATTTATGAATAAGTTGAATAGGATTGGTCGGAGGACTGACCCTTGGGGAACACCACTAGTTACCCCTCTCCATTCTGAGAATTTACCATTAATTCCTACCCTTTGTTCCCTGTCTTTTAACCAGTTCTCAGTCCATGAAAGGACCTTCCCTTTTATCCCATGACAACTTAATTTACGTCAGAGCCTTTGGTGAGCGACCTTGTCAAAGGCTTTCTGGAAATCTAAGTATACTATGTCCACTGGATCCCCCTTGTCCACATTTTTATTGACCCCCTTCAAAGAACTCTAATAGCATAGTAAGACACAATTTCCCTTTAGAGAAACCATGTTGACTTTTGCCCAACAATTTATGTTCTTCTATGTGTCTGACAATTTTATTCTTTACTATTGTTTCGACTAATTTGCCCGGTACAGATGTTAGACTTACCGGTCTAATTGCTGGGATCACCTCTAGAGCCCTTTTTAAATATTGGCGTTACATTAGCTATCTTCCAGTCGTTGGGTACAGAAGCCAATTTAAAGGACAGGTTAAAAACCCTAGTTAATAGTTCCGCAATTTCACATTTGAGTTCTTTCAGAACTCTTGGGTGAATGCCATCTGGTCCCGGTGACTTGTTAATGTTAAGTTTATCAATTAATTCCAAAACCTCCTCTAGTGACACTTCAATCTGTGACAGTTCCTCAGATCTGTCACCTACAAAAACCGGCTCAGGTTTGGGAATCTCCCCAACATCCTCAGCCGTTACTAAATTACTAATTTAGTATATTTTTAAAATGCTGCTTGAAGATGCCAAGAGCATTGGATGGGTGCTTTTATTATAGTTTGTAAAAATCAAAAGTAAATTTCAGTAGTGAAACATCTTCCTGTTGAGTTGAAATCCTAAAGAAAGAGCCTTGAATCTCAACCTAATCCATAATCATGAGTTATTGTAATTTTATCAGACTCTTCATTATATCAACTACTTCCAAAGGAAAAAAATCCAAAACAAAAAGTCAAGTAGAAACAAAATTATTCTCACGGAAACGTATCAAGAGCCTAATTCTGTGAGATGATTAGCACTCAACTCCCGTCTTATTTACATGATCAGGCCCAAAATTAAAACTTAATCCCAAATACACTTTGCTAAAGCTTTTTATAAAGTTATGACATCTGGATGAACAATTTGTAACAAATAATTTATTTCAATTAGTTTTCCCACTCTCTGTTCTGAGCTGCCTGTCAACATATTGCAACATCCTCAAATGTATTCATTTTTCTAAATTATGCAGTCAAGATACATCTTGAACCTGGAGCTTGCTCATGAATCAACTGTTGTCAATATTAGCTATCAGATACACAGGTCACGCGTTATGTTGTTTCAGTTCTTTGGAAGGGGTTTCTGGTACAAGTGTTCATAATTACAAATTTGTGGTTCACTTTCTGAAGCTATTCCAGAACATTCTGTTAGTGCTAGTCTACAGGGCAAATTACTGCACAACAAGCCATTATACATATCTGAAGTGCACCAGCTTGCCATGCAGTAATCCAGTGTGGACACTGCTAGAGTGTAGTGAAAGTCCCAAAATAGGCTGCACTCCAGTACTTTCACTGTGCTCTAGCAATTCCAACATGGGATATTATTACCAGGAAACCAGGTGTAATACAGATTTGCAGTATAGTTTACTATGCAGTAACTTGCTGTGTAGACATGGAGTCAGAATATGCTGTTATTGTTAGTGTACCCACTGGTACGATGATTTGCTAGAATATCTGTAGACTGCAAAACAATAAAGTGCAGACACAGTCAAGCAAAATTGATTTAAGAATAAATCCAAATAGTCACAAGATTTGCCATTATGTATAACTTGGGTTTATTCCCTACAGTGAAATGCTGACTAAGGCTCTGAGCCTGCAAATGCTTACACACATGCCTAACTTCATCTATACGTAGTCTTAGGACTTCCATGGGGTTTGCATACTTAAATTAAGCACATGCATGTTTGCACAAGTGACCCCTTTAAGCCCCATTCCAGAATGTGAATAACTGGAGTAAAATGGAACTACTGATGAGAGTCAAGTTACTCACTTGGTCAAGTCTTTGCAGGATTCAAACTAGAACAACTTCCAGCATGTATTTATATTCTTATTCATTCCATTAAGTTGTTAATAGCATTTTAAGAAACTAGAAAATATCTTAAAAACACCCAACATCAGTCTCATTCAGTTAATTGAATGCTGTTTTTTCTAATTGTTACTTCCAGTCTCAAAACTGGCTGCAGCTGTTTCCCCCCCTCAAGAGACCAAAGCACAGCAGTGGGATTTCAGGCACCATGCCAGTTTAGGCCCACATGAAATGGAGTTAATATATTCCATCTCTAGAAAAGAGGAAGATGCCAGCTGCATCACTGTAAAACATTCCCGGCAAGTATGTTTAGGGAATGACAAAGATGAGTGCCACTTGCCCTATTCCAGCTAAAGATGGTGTGAGAAGGAGGAGGAGTAGATTAAAGAAAGATAAGACAATGCTAGCAACAAAAACCCTTCAAAGTCTGACCAGATATAATCATTCCAGCATCTGCTTACACATTTGCTCCCTCATGACAACCAACACTTTAGTGGTACCATTTTTATAAAGCCTGTTTACCAGAAGATATAATTCAGACACAAAAACCTGGCATGGAGTCTCGCTATAGGATTTTTTAAAAATATCGTGACTATTGTACTTACAGTACCAGATACCAATTTCAGTTACACTGTTGTTAATTCAGAGTAACTCCATTTGAAATTAGTAGAGGAACTCGGCATTTACCCAGGTGCAATGGAGATAAAAATCTAGCCCCACAGAACATGGAACAATCCTATCCTACATGGTTTTATGTGCACAACAGCAATGAAGTTTCCTTTGGAGTAAGTCTTTCTAAGCTCCAATTTTTTTCAAATTGTTTTGATTTTAAAACGAAACTGTGTACACAGTTAGTTCTCAGCATGTATTACGGCCTTGAGATTTCTTTCTTTAGGCTGGGTGAGAATGAGGGGACATGAAAATCCATCTTTTTATTTGGTTTAGAGAACTGCCTGCTTTGTATGCACAACAGCTTCTACCAAAAGAAATTCTTAAGGATTTTTATCATTACTGACAATAGAAATATTCTCCACCTCACTGAGTGCACTCTCCTGGTAGCCTCATCACAAATCCTTGATACTTATTTTGGGGATCAATAACATGTATGCTGAATTCTCACGTATCTATAACAGTAGTTTTATTTAAAGTTTTAAAATATTTTTAATATAAAAGGATGACGCCACCTATCGGGTATGAATGAGCATGGGATGTGGGATGATTCAAGGTTCCTCCCAGTCCTTTTTCACCTCACTCATCTTCCACCCATCTCGAACAACAATACTTAGCAGAAAAATGGAATCTTACAAAAGCTTGGCAGCTGTATCCACAGCAACTGATCAGTTCCAACTTTGAATTGCCCTGCTATTCCCCCACCAGATATGCCCTGGAATACACTGAGAATCAGATTGGGAAACCTTGAGAATATTTTAAATATTTTATGCTGGGTCAGCTGAGCAGAGAACTCATAGGTCCAGTGCTGAAGTGTACTGAAAAAGGAAGACAAGCCAGAGGTATGGAAAGTCTGTGTGGTACAAGAAGGAAGGAGAATAAAGGAGTTTAAGGTCACTTTAGAACCTAAAGCTAAATATCTCCTAAGAGCAAGAATGTTTCTAAATTTGGATCACAAGTATCCCTTTTATAGACAGTAGATCAAAATGCATTTTAGGACACCCTTAAAAAACACAAGAAAAATGTCCATTTGAAAATGCTTACATACATTTAAAAATGGGAAGTTTAAAAACAAACAGGATCTATATTTAAATAGCAAATTACAGGATACCATGAAATAATGAAATTCAGTTAAATAACTCAAACATGAATCTTAACTCAGTCTCGTGTCCCCCCCCACATTTTTGTGCTCATGTACTTTCAAGTCCAAATTTCACTTTTGATTATACTGTATATATCCATGTATAGCAATATTATAGGGAGATGAGTTCAGAGAGATTACAGACAGCATCAGAATGCTGTGCGACATTTTATTGCCATTGCCCCAAGGTAACTTGTAAATTACATGGGGATTTTAATTTCAAGGTAATTAATTAATCTGAGCTGCTATTTCATTTTAACAGAACAATATCATTGTGAAAACTTGTATGAAATGCAAGACGTCTTATGGAAGAAATTCTGTTCCTTTAAAGCAATCTGTTCACTAATACAGTACAAAACCTACTGTCTACTGCACCTGTGATACTCTGCAAGCTATATAAGGTACTGAGATGACCTACTTTATTTTGATGGGGGCAATTTATCCTAAAACGACATGTACAAATGTATTACATGCTAATGTACAGATAAATGAACACAAAGCCTGACTACAGTCTCCTAAACCAGTTTAAAATTCAGTTTTAGTGATCAGTTTAGAAAACTGGACTGGTATCCAGTCCAATGGAGAGACTGAATGGAGTTTGAAAGAAGTGACTAATTGAATATATTTCTAAATTAATGAAGGTATATATTTGCCTTCACATCCCTAAATTAGATCAACATTCATTAGAAGGACAAGTTCCTTTTAAAATTCTATGACCTGCTATTATCCCAAATATAAAAAAAATTCAAAAATTGAAATTAAGCTTTCCATATATTTCCAAATCCTAGAGTAAAACATCTGGAATTGTACCTTTTCGTCTCACTTTATTTTCTAATTTCTCAATTATTCTTTAAATGTGCTGTAAATTGCAATATATTTTAGGTTTAAGAAGAAATAGAATATAGGTTAGGCACTAATAAGAATGTATGAAATTATGAGCACAAACGCAATACACCACATTATAGTTTAAAATGTTAAAATAGAACCCACATTTTCCAAGCACTACTACATATTGTAGTCTCATCTTTACATTTAAAAGCCACACAGAGTTATTCATTAAAAGTTACACAATACCTCCAAAATGAACTTTCTTCTTGAATCTTGAGTTCTCAGTCATAGTTTCTAACCTAGGTGTAACCATCTCACTTGAATGTATTGATCTTTTGCATCCCCATGATGAAACAAACACAATCCAGATAGTTACATTATTTCAAAATTTACTATTTCAGCTGTACACAAAAAGTTGCTCCAAAGTGCAGGATTAAAAAAAAAAAAAAAAAAAAGAGAGAGAGAGAGAAAAAGAAAAAGGAAGCTTCTAAATTTTTAATCCATAATGACGTCGACAGTAATTCTTAATCTTGTAAACAAAAATAATTAAAAAAATCCAGTATCAATCAAGGAATCTGTTATTTTACACAAGTTGTAGGCTCAGAATCACAGCCCATATCCTTCTAGTTCCAAACTGTACCAACAGATTTTTTTTCCTGGTGCAGGTTTCCATGGAAATGCATCAGTCACTAATCTAAATAAGTGCGGGTGAAGGACGCCTGAAAACCTAGAGCAATTACGCATGCCATTAGAGAGGAAAAGAATATGATTCAACCCAGCTATTAGTAACATGGTACAGCTATCACGTCTATGTTTTTGTTGTACTGCTCCAAACAAAACTGCTTTACTGTTTTTGCAAACCCACTCTTTTCTACTGCCTCTTAAAAAATCCATATTAAAAATCTCTCTCAGGTAGTGAGTGTGTGCTGAATTCAGACCATTTCCGATGCAAAAAACAACACTAATAGTTAATTAGCATGTATTTGTTTTACCATGGTTATTTATTTATTTAAACACGAATCCTTCCCTCCATAACTAAAGCAAAGTATCTTTGACCAGTTATTCCCATAAGAAATGAGAAGGTTGATGCTTTGATCTGCATTAAAGGGGTCTTAGTTCCTGAGGAATCCATTTAAATATAAAAATCTGGGTTGCATAGTGTGTTTCTACCAGATAGTTAACTATCACAATCAACAATGGGCGAGAGTTTGTATCCTTGTACATAAAATCCATGCAATTCAGTACCCAGCATATTTATGTTTGGTACAATGCACAGCAGTATGGGGTTCACAGTCTCCCATATCTGTGTATAGACGCAGAGAACTGTTAGCCACTACAATCACTTCCTTAAGGTTCACTTCTGCTGTCATGCAAAAACCAAATGACAATGGATGGACAGTTGGCATGCTGAGAGTGCTACATAGTACACTGAACCATAATTTCTCTGTTGTCTTGTCCTCTTCCTTCCATCCCCATTTGTTTCTCTTCCAGCTATTGCTTCCTGTCATATCCTAAGGAAGCTAGCAATTTGGGGCATGGGCTGCATTTTTATTACAGCACAACGTAGCCCTGGATAACAATGAGGATCACCAGATGCTACTGCAAGACAAGTACAGTCAATTGCTTTATTGGGAGGATGAAACTATTAAAAAATATAGAGGTAGCATCCCCCTATTAAGATTGTCTGACCCTTCCCATTATAAAGATCCAGTTTTCAGTTGCAAATAACTGTCAAAAACATTAAACCATTTGGGCTTAAGTTTTCCAAGCTGGATGTCTGCCTCAGGCTCAACATTTTTTGAAAGTTTCAGCCCTAGCTGTTCAGCCATTTCTGAGACCAAGGATAGGGAAAAATACATTATTTTGCCCATGTTAAAACATTCTGGTGACCTTTTCTTTGAACAACTCTAGCGCCCTATGATTTGCATCAGGGACTTGAAATCAAATAAGGGTATGGCCTTTGCATCATGGATGTGCTTTTTGCCATCACCGTAAAAGTCTGCCCAACTCTGGTCAAGTCAGAGCTGTTGAAAAGTTGCTGTTCAACATGCCCAGTAGAAATTTCTTAGATTTTAGCAGCTAAAACGTCTGAAGATTCCGTCCTCATTGAGCAGGCGCCCCTCCCCCCAGCTCATAGCTCCCAGTGCTGACCCGACTGCACACGCTGCATCTCCAAAAAAATAACTGACCATGGTTCTCGCTAGCCCACTGCTACAGTTGCAAAACCTGACTTTTCCTTAAGTGATGAATCCTTATGGAAGGCAACTATTTTTTGTCAATTGTGTTAAATTATTTTGCCTCTATTCCCTAGTTTTCCTAAGTTTTAAAGTGTGTCCCCTCATTAGAAGCCTCTTCCCGCTCCCCCCACCAATAAACTGTGTCCAGTCACTCAAACTATGAGATAGTCTGTTTGAATAAACTAAGTAGCATCAGGCCAGGTCAGTACTTGGACTGGAGATTGCCATGGAAAACCCTAGTGGTACAGTAGGTTCACTAAGAAACATGTTTAAATAAATTATTAAATCTTAAGGATGGTGCAGATTATCGTTACCAGTACACCTGGATTAAATGCAACACAAAAAGGACCTGGCTGCTTTTGATCAATAAAGATACCACTGAACTTTCTGCAAGATTAGAGATGTATTTGTATCAGTTTTGTATCCTGGGCAGATTACTAAAATTCAGACCATATTTCAAGAGGATAATTTTCTTTTTCTCTCAAACTGCTGTGCGCCATTAAACAACTGTCCCATTTCATCCAAAAAGTGTAAGATAGGGTTACCATATTACAACATTTAAAAAAAGAGGACACTCCACGGGGCCCCAGCCCCGCCCCCGCCCTCACCCCAACTCCGCCCCCATTCCAACCCCTTCCCCAAAGGCCCTGCCCCAACTCCGCCCCCTCCCTTGAGCACCCCGCATTCCCCCTCCTCCTCCCTCCCAGCCACACGAAACAGCTGCCCGAGCGCCACCGGCTTCACGGTTTGCCAGGCAGCCCCCAGACCTCCAGACCCTGCGCCCCCGGCCGGGCGCTTCCCCTCCCGGGCTCTGGCTGCGCGGGGGAAGTGCCCGGACGGGGACGCAGGGTCTGGAGGCTGCCCGGCAAACCATGAAGCCGGTAGCGCTCGGGCATCTCGGCTCTTCAGCTACACAGAGCTGAGGTGTCTGGGGGGAGCAGCAGCAGCCACCGCCACCGCCGCTCTAAGGTAAGCAGGGGACAGGGATGCCGGCAAAGCATTTTCCCAGACATGTTTGGCGTTTTGGCAATTCCCCCCGGTCGGGGATTTGAGGACCAAAAAGCCGGACATGTCCGGGAAAATCCGGACGTATGGTAACCCTATAGTTGATGGATTCACCAGAAAAATGCATGTCATTGTGCAATGAGGTCTGTGTATCTGTGAGCATCTATTGGTTCTACATGTTGCCCAGTTGATGCCCTGAAAAGTAACATCTGAAAGCCTTTGCAATTAAATTCAGCTAATGTATCTACAAATGTACAAAATAGTCTGTCTCATTTGCAAAGTGTACTGAGGTCATCTGGCTGAAAGACAACAGGAAATGCACCCTCATCAGCTTCAGAATTTTGGAAGGCTGCAAGTCAACAGGACTTCGCTATTCAGATAAAAGTTAACATAAACCCTTGAAAATTTCTCTTATAAAGTTGATTTTTTCCCAAGCCTGTTACCTTACACTACCTTTTCCAAAGCAACATCGATTCTGGACATTGTCATAGAACTCCACACTGTTTCAGAGTCCAATGCTACAAAGGGGATTTTCAAGGGAAGATACTTATGCCTCCTCAGAGCTTTAGCTCTCACAGGATCACTGTTTTGCACAGTTACAGTAAAATCTGCTTTATGGTCTCTCTCAGCAACCTGATTTAATACCTTGTTTCCTCTTCTCACTACCCTTCTTCACTGGGTTGGATGGTTAAAATACTATTTTCCCCACAACCATCAAATCCTTTTCGTAATCAACATACTTGTTCCCAGAATAAAGTTGCTCTTAAAATAGAATTTTCCATTTGCTGGCTCAGTCACCTAACAATCCAATATTTTTACATCTGCTAATTAAATGCTAGTTATGCAAGAATATTTCATTTAACTCATTAGTAATATAAGCTATAAGAATAAGTGCTTATTGCAATAACAGTGAACAATTACAAGATTTCTGAGATTATAAAGTAAATTGAATCACAAGTTAAGAGAATGTAATGTTTTCCACATCCACAGAGAGCCACCATTTTACTCCAGTCAGAACAATGTTTACTTTAGATTAAACAAAAACCAAATAAGTACAAAAGTAAAGCCTCTAGGAGAAAGTATAGGGTATCTGTATGTGTGTATACACCTTCCCTCTAATAGTCTGCATTTAAAATGGACACAAAAATAGTAGTTTTCTGCAGACTTTTTAGAGATGAATATCACAGGACACACAATCACAACACACCAGAATGCTGCAAAACCCAAAATTATATTTGTTATGCCTCTTAATTAACTATCACATAAATTAATCTTACAGCGTTTATGATGAACAATTAAGAGGAATAAACCATAGGCTTCCTCCGATTCTCCAGAGGCATTTTCGTGCCAAAGATTCCTGCCTCACCTCCCTGGCAGAACATGGCATCGCCGCCTCCTTCAAATCTCCAAATAAATATAGATCGTCTAGCCTTCATTCATTTTCCCCACATTCTATCCTATTCCACCCTCTCTTCCCACTCCATTTCTCTTCCCCCCTCATTTTATCACCTCCCTATGCTACCCTATTGTCTGTCCACTATGCCTGCACCCCTTTACCTGTTGGCCATTCCTTCCATCCTCAGGCCAGTGCTAATTTCTCTATGCTTGGGAACTGGAAGAAAGTGTCAAGAATTGATACTAGAGTGCAAGTTATTCTTCCTGCCAGATCGCATCTGCTGCCAGACCAGGGTCAGGGTGCTGAGGGAAGAGAAGAATGAAGACGCCCCAAAAAACACAGGGCAGATCCTCAGGTGGTGTAAATTGTGATAGCACCTTATACTGACTATTCATGGCTGCTCTGGGAATACCCTTGCTTTTCTACTAGGTTTGAGTTAGGATGACAGTAGGGATCG
Source organism: Emys orbicularis (assembly GCF_028017835.1). Classification (NCBI taxonomy): domain Eukaryota; kingdom Metazoa; phylum Chordata; order Testudines; family Emydidae; genus Emys; species Emys orbicularis. The sequence goes on along the minus strand of NC_088686.1, from coordinate 85,545,587 downwards.
TTCCAAAGGAGTTACAGCGAGGCACCGTGTCATTTTGGGTTGGATTGTCACTCTTCTATAGCAGTTTTGTCTTGTATTGACATAGATCTCTGTTCTTAGAGCTGTATAAGTCACACTGATATAACTAATGTGTGCTGAAGCCTTGTACTGTTAATGTAAGTTACATACATAAAAGACGGGCTGTACCTGTCATTGTGAACACGTTACAGTATGAGTGTTTTGTTTGGCATGCAGGAGTGTCATTCAGATTGCGAGCTCCACCAGTGAAGATTTGGCTAGGGTCCTCATTTAGAGTATATTGACCAAAGCTAAGACTAAAGAACTCCTATAGATAAATAGTTGGCCATGTATTATTTACAAATAGGAAAATTTTACAGAAAGCTTAGAGAGTTTAAGTGTTTAAGCTGTCTAATCAAAAGCTGACCTTGCTTATTTCCTTTGTGGTACATTAAAAAGTAAGGTCTCCAAGCATCCCAAAGTCCTCAGAGCAATTAAGTTACCATTGTTTTATAGTTTTGCATATTTTATATATGTTGTATATAAAAATAAAATATGATTTTTTTGTTTGTTATTGCCAGAGAAATCTTGCTAAAATCCTGAAATAAGTGTTGAAAGTCTTGTTCATTACGTCCACATTCTCGTACTACTGACCGCTGGGCAGTGAAATACTGAACTAACAGACAATCTTAGATATCCATTTCCTACAACATCTAATCCTCGCTTGTGAGAAATTATGGCAAAGCAATTAATTTTCAGTTCATTTAATTAAGCTAAGAGCTTTTTTGCACTCTTTTAGTAAGGGCATGTTTTCTGATAATATCTAAGTAGCCCTAACACCAACAAAATTCCAATCACTATTAGATATCGCACCATGTGTTTCAATGCTATCCTGAGTTAGGTTGGGCCAGGATGCTCAGGCTCTGACAGTATCCTTGCCGGTCTGATAAATGGCTTCTGATGCTCTGTACTTGGACCTGATCTGAGCTACCAGTAGCCATTTCATTGTCTCATTGACCTCCAAAAGCTAATGTAACATTATTTGGAAGCTAGGCATTTCACCCGTTTCTGGTGTAATGCACATTTTTCTAACTGTAGCAGTGTAGGAGGTATCAAACCTTACAGTCACATTACGTGGATTATACTTTTGACTATCCTCTGCTTGTGTAACAGCACCGGACCTGTGACCCAGTTTTATCCAGGTTGGTAATACTAACTTTACAACACACTGCAATTCACAAAACTTACTGTGACAGGAGTTAGTACTTGAACAGACCAGGATATTATAGGACTTTGGAGCCTTTCTACAGGACAGTAAAGTTAGTGCTACAGCTTACTTGGAAGCTTTCATTACCTTCTTAAACATGTTGCATCAAGCCTCAGTGCCACCCCTCTGTCTTCGTGGCCACTGAGGATACTCACTGCTAGCACATCAGATGACAACCTCTCCCATTTAATTTCTGTAATTTAGGATGGGTACTTTGGCTGGGTGGCAAAAGTGGCAAGCAAGCACTCATAGAATGGACTTTGAATGGGTGTGCTTTGAGTCCCATCCAAATATTGTCCTGCCCCCACCATTCAACAAGCCAGGCTGTGCTAATTTCCAGCGTTTCAAGGACCACATCCCCCTGAACCTCAATAGCCAAATGTGAGACTTTGGAGGGAATGCATTTTTGTTGAGATGTTACTGATACATCAGAAAGTGGTTCATGCAATGAACAATATACCATTGGGCATTCTCTCCTACACACCCAAAATGTTTCAACTACAGTGGGAGTAGTGGGTGCATAAATGTGAGACCAGGACCAGAACAGCTAAACCAAACATACAAACAACTTGTATAAACTTTTGTGCCGAGATGAATAGGTGAAGAAAAAAGGAAGCCAGACCAGTGTCTGCAATTAAACCTTGAAACATATACCTCGCCTATGGTGGTCCTCAGTCCTATGCTCCATTTATCTCATTTGGTTAGTGCTTAAACTAGACTGCATTGTACATTGAGTAAGTCCATTAGTTTATACATTTAGTTTGTTCTAATATAGCTAGTTTTTAGGCTCCGGGACCTACCTATCACACGGAGTGGAGGGAACCAGATCATTAGTGAATGTGACTAAAATGTGCATATGAAGTAGAATTTTGGGGCACACATTTCTGTCCAACAGGCTGCATACAATCTCCCCCATCTTCCCCATTTAAACAGTCATTTCACAACATGATATTGTGATCAAGAGGTGCTCATAGCAGTTTGGTTTTTGAAAGAAAGCAATGACACAATGATTTTCCAGCAAGCTCTAAAATTTCCAAAAAAAATGAGCTCAGTTGTTCTAGATATGGGAAAACGTATGTGTCTTGGGTTTAAAAAATAAATCCAAATTAGGGTTTCTATTTTTCAGAATGACTAGCTATAAAGGTGAAGATATGGGCCACTTCAATAAGTCATCAGTGAAATGCAGTGCAGCAATTTTCCATGACAAGATGTCAAAATTCTATAATGTGTAAAAAAAAGTATTTTATGGCGATTAATTGGTTGACCTCTAGTTATAGCTTCTGACTGATGCTCTTCCATAAATGCCAACAGCAGGATTATGCATTTAAGAACGATATGTAAACTCTGCAGTAGCAATAATTGAATGTATTGTTGATTAAGGCCTTTGTGTCAAACACTGTTAAGGAAAACAGATCTAAATATTTAAAAGAGAAGCTGAAATATTCATTGGGTTTTGCTATCTGAAATAGTCTTAAAAAGGTGTATTCAGTTTTGATAGCACCAGGAAGAGCAAAAAATGACTGAAGATGTGTACTAAAAAGCAGTCTGCAGAACCACTTGCAGTTTAAAAATACATCACTTGTAGTTAACATTAAATCCAAATGGAAGATCAAGGGGGAAGGGAGTGAGAGAATATTACAATTAGTTTGCAAGATTATTTTCGTAAAAACCTGCAGACAGCATTCTTAAAGAAATTAGACAGGCATAACTAGAAGCAGGGCTAAGCCAAGAAGTTCAGACCCAAAGTTTGAGAGAATTCAAAAAACTCATGTCTCCATCAGGGTCGAGAAACATCTAGATAGCATCAAAAATGACTTGCTCAATGCCAGAGTGAGTGTGCAGGTGTTAGAATTCCTGTTCGAAACACTATCTCAAAAACCATATTCCATTGTGAAGTGACTCCCTAAAATTAAAGCAGATATATTTTTGAGGTACTGAATGTTTTTCATTAAGTGCTTAGAAAAATTCTAATCATAACAAGGACATCCAGAAATCCCAGCATGATTGATGAATTCAGGATGGCTATTCAGACCACTTGAAATTCATTGGAGACAAAAAAAGTAGCATGACCAGTATCCAATTGCTGAATTTGGCAATTCTGCCATGGTACTAGATTTTTAATCTAATCCCATATACAGATGAAAATTATATTCTGACACAAGAGATAAGAAAGGTTTCCTTTTCATATTCTATAGAGGAAGGAGACTTGTACATATTTGATTTTGTCCTGTGGCAATTTAAACAGTATCTGTTGGTTTTTGTTTTGTATGGTGGAACTGTAACATACATCTTCAAACCCCCCTAAATATCACTGTTGTATACATGCATTATGTTTTACTTTAAAAAAAGTAAACACTCGAACAAACCTTGAAACCAAATAGAAAAATACAGGATCATATTTAAGGATTCTCTTCTGCATGTATTACCTTGTGCATAGTGCAGAGACATCCTTAATATTAATAAACCTAATGAAAAGCGCTTTGTGAAAGGAGAAATTCAAGGATGGAAATGTATGCTCAGGTCATTGGTTAGTGAACAGCTAGAGCAATGGTTACAGTGGACTGAAGTTACATTTTTGAAGTGTAAAACCTATGCCATCAGATTGAAGGAGAATTACCAATATTACATACAGTGCTGGATTGTTGCCTATCCTATGAAACAAGGAGGGACCAGGGAGATGAGATGATTGTGGATAGTACTTATCTGATAGAAAAGTCACTGTGAAATAGGTTTAGGAGAACCACAAGACTAACTCAAATAACTTTTTTATTTCTTACATGAGGATGACCAAACACCACAAACAAGCATTACTGTAATTCTGCTAAGGTATTTTTATAAGCTGTCAAAAAGAAATTACATGATTTGCAATAAAAATACAGTGAGGACAAACTAGATTTCCATAACAATCAAACTATCTGTCAAGATAATTTCTGCTCAAAATACTCCAAGCCACATACACTGCCTGATTCTTATACAGTATCTACATCTAGAGGAAAAAACAAAAAGCACGAGACACTGAAAATATAAGACAGGACACAAACTGCAGCTTCAGTCTGAAAAGCAACTTTGTAGGAGTGGCCTCGTAGGATTCCATAGTGTTTAATGAATCCAAATGAAATGTGTTCTGTTTACGAGCAAAGAGATTATTTTTCTAACTGAAAACTCAGCCTGGGTTTTTCTAGGTAAGTCATAGGGCTTTTGTTACATCTGTATGAAAATCCATTTTAGGTAAAACAGTTTGTAACTCGGTATACTAGTCTGTTCACCATGCCCAAGGAAAACAGAAAACAACTTCCTCTGTCATAAGCCTGTAGAGCCAACATACTATCAGACATTGAGAAATAAAAGCTTACGTGTCACTAAAATGAGTGATTTTAATTTTGAATAAACATAGGAAGTGTATCACTGGGGTAAAGAAGGTCACAGAGTAGAATGGCACTAAATCACCTTCAATACCATTTATCTATCACAGCTGCCACTAATTTGTTAGTTACGTCATCCACAAACATTAAATGACTTCTCTTTAGCTAATGAAGCCTTCAAAAGCCAGAAGAACCACCAGCATCAAAAACAAAATACATCACAAATGCTGGAGGGAAATTATCTATGGCATTAAGCCATCTCTAGCTAGTACTAGACTGTCTATAAATTTAAAGTTTCTAATGCTTTGTCAAATATAGTTTTAAAATTTCTAAAAATAATAGGAAAAGGCCTTCACAAGTAAAGATTTTTTCTCTAAGATGACAGAAGGAAGTAATTCTAGCAGGTTTTGTTAGAAGGACTTTGAAATCTTTATAGTACATGATGCCCCTAGGTGCCTCACTGGGGGATTGTATAGCTATACCATTAACTGCTACTGACGTCAATATGGGTCATGCAAACTTAATGTTTTATGGTACAAAAAGGTCCTTTATCATATTTGAAGATGCAACTATAGGAATGCATGTAATAGATACTATTTAAATAGTACCCATGGTATCATCTGTACTATTCTATTTGTGACAATCCCTATATTTAGGATGAAGAATTACCTGAAGTTGCAAAAGTCAAGGTTTTACACAGTGATCATCATACATGAAGTCACTACTCACACTAGGAGGAATAAGTGGCAATTCATATTAAACAATAATAATAAATAATAATAAAAAAAAATCTACCTTCGTGTGACCCAGGAACCTCTTAGCACCGACTGGCAAGGGGCACAGAGTGGGTGCACAGGGGCTACAGGGATCTCCTGGGTCCTACATGTACATTCTAGTTCATCAAAAGAATGTCATGTGAGGTCTCAAATAAGAGACCTTGTCACAAAGGTCATCAATACTGCAAAATGCATGTATGGATGTTGTGTAAGCAGTTTGTTTTTTTAAAATATATATTATATATACACATACACACACTGAAAAATATGTTCTTAAATCTGTCTAGGAACTGATCACCACCAAAGCTGAAAAACATGTTCTCTGTCAGACAAATGTTTATCTGGCTGTTTACATGTAAATTAAGTACTCTATGTTTCACAAATGGTCTCCGCTCATCCGTCTGAATTGAATGCTAATAAAGGATTCTGAGAACCTCAAAATAGAGAAAAGGAACAGGAAAAAGCAAACAGCAGGGCAGGGGTTGGGGTGGGAGAAGAACCCTATGCATCATCAAAAGATTTGCTCTAAAATATTTGGGGGACAAAAGAAGACACTTCCTTCACTGAGGAAGTAAATGGACAGTGAGTGTACTTCATGAAAAAAAGGGTCTCGAGCAGGCTTGGCTGAAAACGCTAGAGTGGTTGAAAATGCTAGACTTTGGGTGAGATCTTCGTTAGGCAGAAGGTTAACCTGTTAAGTTTAGTCTCTAGAAAGCGTGTTACGATTTTGTTTTGTATGTGACCATTTGTTTCCAATATTCTTACTCATTATCACTTGAATCATAGAATCATAGAATATCAGGGTTGGAAGGGACCTCAGGAGGTCATCTAGTCCAACCCCCTGCTCAAAGCAGGACCAATTCCCAACTAAATCATCCCAGCCAGGGCTTTGTCAAGCCGGGCCTTAAAAACCTCCAAGGAAGGAGACTCCACCACCTCCCTAGGTAACGCATTCCAGTGCTTCACCACCCTCCTAGTGAAATAGTGTTTCCTAATATCCAACCTAAACCTCCCCCACTGCAACTTGAGACCATTGCTCCTTGTTCTGTCATCTGCCACCATTGAGAACAGCCGAGCTCCATCCTCTTTGGAACCCCCCTTCAGGTAGCTGAAAGCAGCTATCAAATCCCCCCTCATTCTTCTCTTCTGCAGACTAAACAATCCCAGTTCCCTCAGCCTCTCCTCATAAATCATGTGCTCCAGTCCCCTAATCATTTTTGTTGCCCTTCGCTGGACTCTTTCCAATTTTCCCACATCCTTCTTGTAGTGTGGGGCCCAAAACTGGACACAGTACTCCAGATGAGGCCTCACCAATGTCAAATAAAGGGGAACGATCACGTTCCTCGATCTGCTGGCAATGCCCCTACTTATACAGCCCAAAACGCCGTTAGCCTACTTGGCAACAAGAGCACACTGTTGACTCATATCCAGCTTCTCGTCCACTGTGACCCCTAGGTCCTTTTCTGCAGAACTGCTACCTAGCCATTCGGTCCCTAGTCTGTAGCAGTGCATGGGATTCTTCCGTCCTAAGTGCAGGACTCTGCACTTGTCCTTGTCGAACCTCATCAGGTTTTTTTTGGCCCAATCCTCTAATTTGTCTAGGTCCCTCTGTATCCGATCCCTACCCTCTAGTGTATCTACCACGCCTCCCAGTTTAGTGTCATCTGCAAACTTGCTGAGAGTGCAGTCCACACCATCCTCCAGATCATTAATAAAAATATTAAATAAAACCGGCCCCAGGACCGACCCTTGGGGCACTCCGCTTGAAACCGGCTGCCAACTAGACATGGAGCCATTGATCACTACCCATTGAGCCAGACGATCTAGCCAGCTTTCTATCCACCTTACAGTCCATTCATCCAGCCCATACTTCTTTAACTTGGTGGCAAGAATACTGTGGGAGACCGTATCAAAAGCTTTGCTAAAGTCAAGGAATAACACATCCACTGCTTTCCCCTCATCCACAGAGCCAGTTATCTCATCATAGAAGGCAATTAGGTTAATCAGGCACGACTTCCCCTTGGTGAATCCATGCTGACTGTTCCTGATCACTTTCCTCTCTTCTAAGTGTTTCATAATTGATTCCTTGAGGACCTGCTCCATGATTTCTCCAGGGACTGAGGTGAGGCTGACTGGCCTGTAGTTCCCCGGATCCTCCTCCTTCCCTTTTTTAAAGATGGGCACTACATTAGCCTTTTTCCAGTCATCCGGGACCTCCCCCGATCGCCATGAGTTTTCAAAAATAAAGGCTAATGGCTCTGCAATCTCATCCGCCAACTCCTTTAGCACCCTCGGATGCAGCGCATCCGGCCCCATGGACTTGTGCACGTCCAGTTTTTCTAAATAGTCCCGAACCACTTCTTTCTCCACAGAGGGCTGGTCACCTTCTCCCCATACTGTGCTGCCCAGTGCAGCAGTCTGGGAGCTGACCTTGTTCGTGAAGACAGAGGCAAAAAAAATCATTGAGTACATTAGCTTTTTCCACATCCTCGGTCACTAGGTTGCCTCCCTCATTCAGTAAGGGGCCCACACTTTCCTTGACTTTCTTCTTGTTGCTAACATACCTGAAGAAACCCTTCTTGTTACTCTTAACATCTCTTGCTAGCTGCAACTCCAAGTGTGATTTGGCCTTCCTGATTTCACTCCTGCATGCCCGAGCAATATTTTTATACTCCTCCCTGGTCATTTGTTCAATCTTCCACTTCTTGTAAGCTTCTTTTTTGCGTTTAAGATCAGCAAGGATTTCACTGTTTAGCCAAGCTGGTCGCCTGCCATATTTACTATTCTTTCTACACATCGGGATGGTTTGTTCCTGCAACCGCAATAAGGATTCTTTAAAATACAGCCAGCTCTCCTGGACCCCTTTCCCCCTCATGTTATTCTCCCAGGGGATCTTGCCCATCTGTTCCCTGAGGGAGTCAAAGTCTGCTTTTCTGAAGTCCAGGGTCCGTATTCTGCTGCTCTCCTTTCTTCCTTGTGTCAGGATCCTGAACTCGACCCTCTCATGGTCACTGCCTCCCAGGTTCTTTGAATTTCTGTTCTTTGATAAACTTATTCTTGTTTTCACTATAAATACATCTCAGTACTGTGGTGTTAAGCAAAGTGGTGATCCTGAACTGAATCTTACAAGCTGTTGTCCACTGTTCCTTTGGGAACAGCATCCCTGGTCATTCTGAGAGTATTCAGTGGGTAAGTGGCTGGGCACTACAAGTAACACTCTGAGGACTCGGGAGTTGGTATGTGCCTTTCACTAACCTGTATAGACAGAGTGAGGCCTGGAAGGCAGTGCTTGTGCTGCCAGCAGCTGGTGATTTCAGTGAGCTGATCCACAGCAGGTACAAACAAGACTTGATCATATTAAGGGCAGGTGGTGGGTACTCCTGGGAGCGTCACAATTAGCCCCCATTTTTGTAGTATCCAAGTGGCTAATAATCTTTACTTTATTTATCCTCAGAATATACCGTGAAGAAAGGAAGTGCTGTTATCACAATTTTATAGGGGAACTGAGTGAAGTACAGAGGAACTAAGTGACTTGCCCAGGGTCACATGGAAAAACCAGTAGCAGAGCATGGAACTGAACCTGACCTCTCAAGCCTGAGGCTAACATCTTAATTAGTGGGCTATCCTTCCTCTTAATATAAAGATAGACCCTCATTAAAATCAAGTTTTAAATTTAAGAGTTTCCAAACTAAGTAAAATTTTTCATTGGAATGAAATTTTGTTTTTACCTAGATGTTTCTCTTAGGGTATTTTAAGACAGTTTTTGAAAAAGTGTGACTGAAGATAGGGGGAAATTGCTTACGGCATCCACATGCTTTCCCCAAAAGCAAACAAAAAACAAACAAAACAAAAAGTCTTGCTTAGAATTAGTTTTGCAAACAAATATCTTCCGCTTGGCAAGAGTAGATTAATAACCTTCATGGTATGAGAACAGATGAAATAAGGTTTAAGAATGACTGCAGGTTTATAAATATTACAGACCAGCGTAAATTTCAGGACACCTGAAGTTGAACCTGTTTTGGTAAGGAATTGTACTAAGCATTTGGTATTATACAGCTAAGTCATCCACAATATTTTCAGAGTGCTTTTAGTACACAGCTACAATATACAGTGTGTGGTATAGATGCTGAAGTCAACAGTTTACAAGGGGGAAAACATCAACTGTTGAGTAAGTCACTCAACAGAGGAAGTTTTCTAACTGATTTTCAATAAAGGAGGAATATGGTGATTTTATTAGTCAGGATAGTCCTATACCAGAAAGGCATTAATTGGAGATGGGTTGGGGGAGAAGAGCTGTGGATGGGAGAGGACAGACCTCACCCACATGTGAGTACACTCAGAGATACTGACTGTGGGGGCAGGGAAAGGAAGGGAGAACTATTTTAGATCACCTCTACCAAAAGGAACTTCAAGGCTGACAGTACGCAGGCATAAGGGAATGGTTTACTCAAAATTTTACCACGGTCTCAAAATTGACTTGATTGTGGAAAGTGGCAATATTCTCCAACCTTGTGGGATACAATACCAAGTTTATATTGGGGATTTGGGACATCCTAAATCTTTATGGTGGAAAAATGAAGGGTTCAAAAGTTTAGCACAATGAGATACCACTTAATGCTGGTCATGAACAGAGACTATGGCTTCAATTAATGATTGTAAGCTTTGACTTTTAAAAATATGATTTATATTTCATTTGGAATGGAATATGATGTACAAACTGACTTGGATTAGAGTCATTAAAATATACACACAAACTATGGTACCCCTAAGTATATAGTGCATCTCCAGGAAGAGGACGTTACTTATCTGTAACTGGAGATTACAGATGTTTGGACTGTATCTGTATTTCACTGAGGGTTGTATGCATACACCATGCATCTGGAGCTGGAAAATTTGAAAGGAGTAATGCCGTTGGTCCATGCATGTGCCCTTTATTGCCTCAGATGAAATCATGAGGCAGAGCAAGTGTGGGATGGACTGACTATGCCCTCAGTTCCTTCTCCACCATAAATCAAACAGGTCTGCAACAGAGGGGCAGGAGGTTAGGATTGGAATACAGATAGGGACCACACATCTCAAAGAACCTCCAGTTACAAGTTAACTAACCACCTCCTCTTTTTCCAGTGATGGCCCCCATTGTATTCCATTGAGGGTGATTAACAAGCAGTACCTAGGTAAATGGAGCATGCGAGGAAGAGGAGGGAATGGTTGACTGGAGGACAGCTGTGCCAAACGAGGCATCCATCACAGAGTCTTATGCCAAGGTGTAACGTGTAGCAAAGATATATACCAAACTCCATGTGGCTACCCTACATATGTTTGGAAAGCAGTACATCGGGCAGGGTGGCTGTATTTGATGTGTGTGCTCTTGTGGAACGGGCTCACATCCTAAGGGGTGGAGACAGTCCCGATAACCAACAGCTGATCATAATGCACCTGACACCCTCTTGGAAATCCTCTGTGTGGAGATTGCCTGCCCCTTAATCCTTTCAGCTATAGCAACAAACAGGCCAGGTGACTTCCTAAATGGTCTAGTCCTTTGCAGGTAGAAGGCCCCACAGACGTTGAGGGAGCGAAGGGCCAGTCCTCCACTGAGTTGTGAGACTTCAGAAAGAAAGTGTATAGGATGGTTGAGATGAATGCGGAATACAACCTTTGGCAGAAACTTGGGGTGCAGGCGCAAAGAAACATTGTCCTTATGGAATGTGGTACAAGGGGATCCACCGTCATGCCCCCAGTTTACCCATCCTTCTTGCAGAAGTAAACTACCACCAGGAAGGCAACCTTTATGGAAAGGAGAGATACGGAGCATGAAGCCAGAGGTTCAAAGGGTGTTTTCATTAATGTTGAGAGGTTAAGGTCACATTGGGGAGTGATATGTTGAATGGGGAGATAGGGTCGGAGGAACCTGGTAGTCAATGGATATGTAAATACAGAGTGCCCTTCCATGGTGTGTGTCTGTGTGTGTGTAAAGCACTAATAGTCGCTATGTGTACTTTGATGGAATTGAAAGCGAGTCCTGACATATTCAGAGATAGAAGGTAACCCAAAAGAAAGGGGAATGTCCACGTCCTCAGGGGCAATACCCCTCTGTTGGGCCCAGGAGGTGAAACGCTTTCACTTGGCCTGATAGGAACGCCTCGTGGACTCTTCCCTGCTGCTCAAGAGGATGTCTCATACTGCCAATGAACATTCCCATTTTAGCAAAGACGCCCATCCAAAAACCAAGCTCTGAGGTGAAGCATCCGCAGATTGGGATGCCTGATCGTGCCACTCTGTTGCACGAGCAGTTCTGGAAAAGCTGGCAGGGTACCAGTGGCTCCTTTGCTCAGGAAAAGGAGGGTATTGCTATTGAGTTGGCAGAGCCTTAGGATAGACATATTGGCTGTAGGGGAGGGGCAGCCCCTGTGCTCCCATCTGAGTCCTCCAAATACGATAAATCAGAGTCTAGTTCCAGTGGAACCATATGAGCTGTAGAGGAGCAGGTTGAAGCATGACTTGAGTGAGGCAAGTCTAGGGTAGGAAAACATTTTTCTAAGCGCCAACTGTAGAAGGTGGTGTGGAGACCTCGCTTCCCCAAGAGCAAAAAGTTCATGGGGCCTGGGCAACCTCCAACCTCCTCGGCGTTAGTGGCACACACGCCATAGTCAGAACTGGGGCTGGAGCAGAGGACTGCTTCAGAACCGATAGTTCCTTTGACTTAGGGGATACCAATGTGGAAGGTGTACGTGGCCCAATGGACTGAACCGGCAGATCCAGCAGCCTGTGCAACTTCACGTCATGCTTGTGAGCCTTGGAACGTGCTGCTTCTCCGTGCCTTCCATGAGATCCAGGCACATCATCCTTCTTGGGCCTGGAGGAAAACTAACTGTCACGCTTATGCACATGCTTCCTTGCCTCATGACTGGGCCCTGGTACAGGATCTGTAGCAATGTTACCAGTGGAACCAGATTTACTCTCCACAGTCAGAGGCCCACTCCTGGGTTTCTCAGGCTGACGTACAGGGGAGGTTCCTTGGCCTGGATCCGACTGGGGCCTCATGGTGACCTCCATGAGGTGATTCTTAGGCGGAGAGTCCAGCCTTCCAGGTACGGCTTAGAAGGAGAGGAAGATACTGCACCTGGATTAAATACTGCTTGGGAGAAGCCCACAAAGGCAGAATTGGGGCTTGTCACTGACCGAGAACGAACACAGGCAGGGGGCACAGATTTTGGACCCCAGCATCTTCAGCATAATCCAATACCCAGGTGTGAGTGCTGGGACGGAGAACCAATGAAAATGGAGTACCCAGAGTCTCTTAATTCCTAAAACTACTACTAACACTAAAAACTACAATAAAACCAAAAAAGATTATGTACAATTCTAAAAAGTGTCCTCTTGTCTCTCGCTGAAGCAAACAGCTCCGACTCGGATCATGCGGCAGCGAGAAGGAACTGAGGGTGCGAATGGGGCAGACCGACCTTTATCACTTCGGATGAAACCATGAGGCAGAGCAAGGGCACATATGCAGACCAAAAGACACTACTCCTTTCAAAATTCTCTGGTACTGGATTCATGGCTTATGCATACTACCCTCAGTGGAATACTATAGGGACCATCACTCGAAGAAGAATTCAGAATTAACCCTCAGAAATCTGATCCTTTAAAAATAAAAAACATAATATTTTAGCCTGCATGAAAGCCATTTCATTCTATTAATCTTATTCCAATGCATAGAGAGCAAAGAGAATGAACCATGTAACAGTTCTTAAATTGTGTAAATCTTTAGAATTCCTCTTTTGACCTTCAAAAGTGATCTAACTGGATGAACAATTATGTTTAGATAAGCATTGTAGGACCTGCAATGTAATGGATTAATTATCACTCAAAATACCTTTTACAGGAATGTAATAGACAAACCTTTGACCTAGATATGAAGACCTACGATATCAGAGAGAAAATGCATGTAACTACTTTTAAGTGTGCTTTTCTGATGTATCCTGAAGTTAGTTTTATAAGTGACAAGTAGTTAACACAGAGTAAAACAAGACTTTAAAAATTGCCTTACAGTATGTGTGTCATATCTGGAGATAGATGGCAGGGATGAGAGGAGTAGAGCTGGACTCACTATTCATACTGAATAGTTTATAAACAAACTCAACCTTATATGTAGAGCTGGGAGAAAAACTGATTTTGTGGTTCGCTGGCAGTTCTGAAAAAAATTGTCCATCTCCAACTGAATCCAAAAATTGTGAAATATATCTCGGTGAATTTAAGAAATCTGCGTCAAACAAAATATCATTCAACCCAAAACATTCTGTTCCAGGTATTTTTAAAAGGCTACCTTCACAAAACAGCTGGGGGAGGAGGTGGTAGTCATCTCTTTATAACTTTTAGCCCAGCTCTTAGGGTGCTCACCTGGGATGTATGTTATTCATAGTTGCAATCCATTTGTCATTATGAATGACTATGAAGAGTCATTGGGCCAGGAAGAGAGACTGAGGAAAAAAGAGTGAAAGTGACTATGGCTAGTGATTAGGACACTTACTCAGGATAAGACACCCATTTTATATAAATAGTCATTGGACTTGAACTTGGAACAGCTTCAAAACAAGAGAAAGTTTGAGACCAGAATATCCCATAGCTCAGTGTTCTGGGCACCCTCCTGCAGTGTGCAAGACCTAAGTTCAAATCCTTTCTCCACATCAGGCAAAGGGGGGCTAGGAATTAAAACTGGGTTTCTTATATGCCAGGTGAGTGACTCAACTGCTTGAACAGAGGCTCTAAGGAGGGCACCCCAGCTTCTCCCATTATGAGCATAGCATCTAACTTCTCCCCCCACCACTCCCCAAAAAATTGGCCAAAACTATTTGATGTGTCAAAATTGTAAACAGTTTCAAGTCAACCCAAAGTGCACTATTCAATCAGCTATTCAACTGAAAAATTTTCCCCAGCTCTACTTATGTTCAGGAGTTGCTATTTGCAATTGCTCTAAAACTATGTGACACCTTACTGCAGGTTACGGCTCTGTGTACTCCACAGAGAGCCAGGCCCAAGTTTCATGGCAAGGTCCCTGCATTCTGCAGAGCACTGTTGAAAATTCTGCAGCAGATTCAAATCACTTAAAAAAAAAAAAAAAGCCACCAATGAAGTTTATATTGAATTTAAAGATGAAAATAAATATAATCACACAGGGCATCCCCACAGTTACTTATATTGATATTAAACAATATTGTTGCTGATGCTACAATTTCAGTTTGAATATGCTGCATTTTTCTTTTTTGACAATGCCGAAACTGTCACATCGTTAGTTTCAGATTTAACTGCCAGATATGAAGAGGCCATTCAAACCATTCAAGAGCTACAGTTTCAGTCTGTATGCTCACTCAGGAAGACAGCCTCACATTTACACTCTTACGTTTTCAAGGTTCTCTCTGCAACCATGAAAGATAAAAATGTAGTTTTTGTTTATTTGTTTTGGTTTTTTGTTTTAATGAAAACATTGCCATACAATTGTGCTTCAGGATCAAATTCCACCACTCTGAAATGCATAGGGTCCTGTCTGCATGTTGTAGTTAGAACTATTCCCTGCCCATGTGCACAGTTGACTTAGGTCAGATTCACAGATTGTAAGGCCAGGAGGGACCACTGTGATCATCTAGTTTGACATCCTGTATAACACATGCCACAGAGCTTCTCCAAAATGATTCCTCGAGTATATCGGTTAGAAAAAACATCCAATCTTGATTTTTAAATTGCCAGTAGAGACTGCACTACAACCCTTGGTAAAGTGTTCCAATGGTTAATTACCCTAAATGTTAAAAAGTTACACCCTATTTCCAATTTGAATGTGTCTAACTTCAACTTCCAGCCATTAGATCATGTCATATCTTTCTCTGGTAAATTGAAGAGCCCATTATTAAATATATGTTTCCCATATACGTACTTCTAGACTGTAATCAAGTCACCCCTTAACCTTCTCTTTGTTAAACTAAAATAAATGGACTTCCAGGAGTCAACCACCAATTTATCAACATGACTGTTTCTGCTTCCTGTTTGGAGAACAATTGTTTTTTTTTTTTTTTTTTTTTTTTAAACAAGTAGGTGAGGAGAAAGAAAATATTAATGACTGCCACATTCACACTTGACATAGAATCATAAGGTTAGAAGGGAGCACAAGGGTAATCAACTCTAACCCCCTGCCAAGATGCAGGATTTATTGGGTCAAACATCCAAGACCATCCAGCCTCCTTTTGAAAACTTCCCGGAAAAGAGCGTCCATGACCTCCCTAAGCAGTCTGTTCCATTGTCCTACTGTTCTTACATTTTGGAAGTTTTATGAACCTTTATATGGGCATGCATAAAGTTCACACTTTCTGCAACTATTCTTGTACCAAAAAACCCCCAAACAAAAAAAACAAAAAAAAACCCCAACCACCACCACGTGTTTTTTTTTTTTTTCCCTCTGGAAAAAGAAAAGTAATATAAATAGAATGAAAGTCATTCTAATGCATGTTGGCAACTACTTTGATAGTATTAGCCAAGCTCTAATGAGGATGTTTGAGACTGATCAGGAAGATAAAGACAATTGTCTTCATGTTCATTAGCTTTCTCCTATACTTAAAAAGTGAAATCATTTATACAGTTTGTGGCTTTTTTAAGAGACATAAGGCTATACCTTCATTGCAGGGCTAACTCGCATTATCTACATTGAAGTTTATTCCTCTCAAGTTAGTGTGAGTTGCTACACTACAAAATGAATACTAGAAATGCACAGATTGATTGGGTTAGCTGCTAATGATCACCCTGTGCTGCTAACTCAAATTTAAGCTTATACCCCCTGACAGGTCAGCAAACTTGAGTTAAAAGCACCACCACACTGGAGTTAAGTGTTTCTGTGCACAGAATTAGGGGCAACACTCAAATTAACAGCACAGTGAATTCAAGCCTAAAGAGATTTAAAAATTATGTCTGATGAAACATAACTAATATTTCCTTAAGGTTGCTGGTCTAATCAATCTTAGATCACTATTCATATTCATTTTGAACATGTAGTATGGCAGGAAAGTCTGGCCCAAAGATTTCCTCAAGGAACATGCAAAATATGCAACTGTAACACCAGCTGGACGTTGTACCATATTTATAATGTAATACAGACTATGCTGATTACTGATAGGATTCCACTGTTTTAGTTGCAGATTGCAAGAATGGTAGTAGTCAAAATATACCACGGTATTCTGCCACATCAATACAGCTTTCACCAGTGGGTGGTGTTGGAGAACTGTTTAAATTAATGGGGAATGAGTAATAGGTGTCCTCAAAACCACCCACCCATGCCCCCCCCCAAAAGTGGACCTGTATAAAATGCTTATTAAATGCTCTTGAGAGAGAGAGACACACATTAATTGCTATCATCTTGACATATGAAAGTTCATTTGCTATCCTCCTAGCAGTCTTGTTCTCTTTATGGCAGTGAAACATAGATGGGAACTTTGTTAAACATAAATATGGCATAAAATTCTATTTGGTGTTATGTGTAAGAATATTTTGAGACATTTAACTTTTATTGAGATTGTATTTACAAAGTATGGTTTTCATCCTGGACACCATGTGTTGAAAAATATCACAATAATTTGAGTGGAAGAGCATCTCTAACACTTTTTCTTTCATTGTGGAGCTGTGTATGTAGTTACTGCACTTCCACTTGTGCAATAGGAGAGATCTGAATTCATAATCCCTAAACTGCTCTGACAAATGATGGAACAGTTCAACCTTCTTAATGGAGGCCCCCCCCTCCCCATAATGACCTTTTAGTCTTTTTAATAGGAATTCTTGATTAAGGAGCACCATTTTAATAGTAATGCTGCTGTTTAGAGAACTCATTAAGCTTCTAGACATTCCCATGAATCCGTAGACACTATCTGCTCTGGGATTCAAATACAGTCTGCTGCCTGCCCAGCTATGACAGGCCCATTGCCAAGGTCCAGCGTAAACAAAAAGTATGAGAAACATTCAGTCCCCCTGTAGCTGCAATATGCAGAAAGTGTATCAATGACTTTATCCCTCAAAAATCATATTAAACAGGATTCTTATTTTTTCCATTCTTTTCTTAAGCTAGTACAGTATGTTGTGTTTAATTAGCATTTTAGGATTTCCCAGTTTATTGTGGTAGATTTTAGTATTTCAAAGTGTGCTTTCCTGAAATCCAATACCCTTAATACTGCTACATTCCACAAACTCATTCTTTGTTACTGTGCACTGAATTCAGGCAATTCTAAGGTTCCTTATTATCCTTAGTCAGTCTCTCCCTAAATACAGGATCAAGACACAGGAGCACACACATTGCATTTTGTGCGGTCCATGACTCTGAATAGCCATAAAAACCCTTTTGGACTCAGAGCACCTGACAAATCCAAAAGAAAAGGCAGTCTGTATTTTGCTAGGATGAGAAAGAAATGGAGGTAGTTCAGAACTCCATGGAGAAAGCAAATTTACCGATTAGAGAAACAGCTATGAATTAGCATATATTGTAGGGGTTTCAGAAGATGTGCACACAGTATGTAAACTGCTTTGCTTTCCCTAATTTTGTTTTGCTATCCCTTTTTAAATGGATTGGGGGAGTCTACGTGCTTCAACTGAAGGGAGTGAGATGCTAAGTCCGCATCTTTGTTGCTGGCTGGCATCTTGAAAATGCTGATTAAAAAGGAATCCATCAGTAACAAATTTACATAATCTATACTATGAGAATTTCTGACATCTTCTCAACCCAACTGCCTAAAACTAAGCGGTGGCGGGTGGCAGTAGCAGAGCAAATATAGAACCAGAATTAAGTTCTTCTATTGTCCCTTAAGCATGGCAAAGAGAATATTGAGAAGACAATGATGAGAATACTGGAGATGGTCATAAACTGGAAGCTTGTGGATTTATGGATCTGAAGTTTCAAGAGTTGCAGCTGAAACGTCAGTGGTAGACAGGCAAATCAAATGGGTAAAATGAGAAACCTCAAATTTCAATCTAATAGTTTATGGCAGATCCGTATTTAACCCCATCCTGGTTTAGAAAAATGTATATAATGAGCAATGAAAAATAATTTACTTTACAATGATAAACTGTCTGAAATTTGAAACTAATATCTAGTAATTGAACCAAGACTGGCAGAGAGAAGATTCTTGCAATGAGAACTGATGGTTAACAGGGATTAATGCTTCAAGCAAAATCGATTACTTACAAGCACCTTTCATTAAAGTCTATTTTATCCTCAGACTCTTGGCTCAGTAAGTACTTGCCTAGTTACCAAAGCAGCTTTTTCCAGCTAGTTGCAGAGAGCAGCTTTGCATAAGTCACATTTCTTCTAGTTCATCATAATGATGAAGGTTGTTTTTTGTTGGGGGTTTTTTTTTGGGCAGAAATCAAAGGGGAATTCTATGTTGCCATTTTGGGTAGCCACCAACTGAAGATATACAATTTTCCTTTGAATCCTTTCACTCATTAGGGAAAGAAGTGACAAAAGCGTGTGAGAATAATGAGTGATTATGGGGAGATGCCATTTATTATAATGCGATTTGCAGACTAATCTTGTGGATAGAGCTATTAAGACAAAACAATAGAAGGCAAAAATGCTCATGCAGAGAATGATGAATGAGTATAAGGCATATCTGAACACAAGAGAAACAAAGAGAAATGTAAGGACTGAGCTCTTAAAAAAAAAAAAAATGAAAAACCACTTTTAAAATGGCATTTTAAAAGAATTATCTGTCAAACACCCTAGTCAATGTAATGCTATCAAACATAACACTGCAAACAAATTGTAAGAGGAGAGAAAGATTAAAATGTTAAAAGGAGAAAAGGAAGGGAAAAGCAAAAACAAAGTTTGACAGCATAGAGGAAGACATAGCAAAAGGACAAAAAGAAAGAGAGGCAAGTAGAAAAGATTTAAACTTGAAAAGCCTCCATATTTTATAGCTTAAAATATTGCCTAACACACTCTAAAGAAGCATGCATGTTGCAAGAATGTTTTCCTCTCTACAAGGTCATGTAAGATTTTACATATAAATCAGGAAAACTCCAATTCTGTAATGGCTTTAATGTTTATCCTTCCTCCCCCACCCAGTTTTGTGGTTAAGTCAGTGTTAAGGTAATTGCTTTATTACCATTTCCTTTTCATGTCACTAGTGTTAGCTTAGCATTCGATGAAATCATACATCTGTAACTTATTTTGTTATTTCAAAAGACATCTGCTTTATTCTGTAGGAGAGAGAAAAAGCCACACAGTTTGCTCTGAGAAAGCAGAGCTATAATGAGTATTCCTTAGCCAAAAAAGAACTAGCAATTTCATGAATGCATAATTAGAGAGCTCATGAAGTGGACTTCCCTACCCAGAAAGGCAGAGGAGTTAAATTAGTGGGAGGAGAGAAAAGGGTTCTTCAGCTTAGTGGAAAGTACAAATTACTGAAAAGAGGAAGAAGAAGAAGAAAAAAAAAAAAAAACCACACAAACACACACCACCCTTCTTGGAGATTTTATAAATCAAGTCCATTTTTAAATTTGTGCTTGCTTTGCATATCAGGAATGTCTGGATACTTCCAAGTGATTCATGAAGACAGCCATCTTTCTCCCCCAGTTCTGCTTATAGGAGTACCTCAAGAAGTTTGACCCATCCACTATCACTGCAATCAAAGGAAATTCTAAAACAGAAAATTATTGAATTTCTGTACTCGCTTGCTTTGTGGAAGTGTGCGTTACCATGTCTGGTTTGGAGAGGAACAGAGGTTAACAAAGCCTCCTTCCACCTCATGTCAAAATTCTACATGGAATTCTCTTACAGTATGAGAGAGCAATGCATTTACATTACCACTAAAATTGCAGCCACTCTCTCTCCTCATTCAAAGAGGCTAGGTGCTTGTGGAAGTGAAAAAGAGCAACCACTACACTAAAAAGATTTCCTGCAAGGCTATCATTACCTTGGTCATTGCTGACACCCAGAAGTTGGAAGAGCCCATTTGAAAGAAATAAAGAAAGCAAACTAACATTTATATGATATCAATAAACTATGAAATGCCATTAATTACTATATGCATAATTAAAGACTCCCTGATTTTGCTGTCCAGACTGCAAAATAGAATAAGGTATCT
This sequence comes from Emys orbicularis, assembly GCF_028017835.1. Lineage (NCBI taxonomy): Eukaryota > Metazoa > Chordata > Testudines > Emydidae > Emys > Emys orbicularis. The sequence goes on along the minus strand of NC_088686.1, from coordinate 85,525,075 downwards.
TTACAGATACAATGTCCAGTCTCTTGAAAGATGGTGCAAACTTAAGCCATTCATTTTTTGTATTTAATATCAATTTTCAGGGAACACAGATGACTGAGGAAAATAATTAGAATGGCAATGTCTGCATTCATACTAAGGAGATGTCTCCATACAGGTGCAGAAGACTGCAACGTGGCCACTCCTGATAAGTATCAGACATTCATGAAATAGAATTTGTACGTTATACATTTTCATCTAGGTGCTGCAGTGGCTAGGCAAGCAAGCAGCTAGCTAGGCATAACATTCTAGTTTTGTTTATATTGTAAATATTAAAATTCGAAAGCTGCTAATTGCTTATAAGAATAATTGGCTATGTATATTAGCAAACAGTGTTACCTACATCCTCTCCTCTGGCTCAGGGTGTGTGTTTATTTTTTAAACCTCCTTTGTTTGCATCTTTTCTTAATTCAGATTGTAAGATCGTTGAGGCAGAGACCGTCTCTTACTGCCCCCCTGATCCTAGAGTCTGATCCATGCTGGTAGACCTAAATGCCTATGCAATATCTCAATAAAGTCAATGGGACTCTGCATGGGATCAGGGCCCCACACATGAATCAGATGCATGTGGGGCCCTTGGGTGATGCAGAAACCCACTGACTTTATTAGGATACTACACAGGCATTAATGTTCTACCTACCAGCGTGGATCAGCTTGCGGGACTAGGGCCTGTGTGTGAACAGCACTCAGCCCAATGGGTGACTCAATCTGACTGGCAACCCAAGACAGATACTGTAATAATATTATTGTTGGTTATTAATAGCTGCAATTGAAATTCTGGATTTTGTTCTTGTGAAGAAAAAAAGTGTTTCTAATCTAGTTGTTCCCTTGATGCTCAAGTACTGTGCAAGCAGAATATGTCATAAAATTATCATTCATGTGAAGTGTCTGAAGCAGAGTCTTCAGTGACAAGTCTCCATAGGAACAAAGCTGTAAGTGACATTGATACTGTTTAGGACATTTAAGCTCTTAGGATTAACATTTTTATCCTGTCTCCTACTGAATAAACATAGCAAAACAGAAAAGGTTTCATTTTAAAACCACTTAAAAAATTCAATACAGCAGTCAGGTAAAACTGTATATTTCCCATTACAAATACAGTAATAAGAACAATGTTAATACCACTTCTTTTGGCATTTTTTTTTTAAATTACACACACACAGCAGACAATAGTAAATACAAAGGGAGTTCAACTAGCCTGCAGGGGGGAAAAGGAAGTGATCGTGGTACTTTGAATGGACAAAACCTGTTGAGTTAAAAATTTCAAAATGAATAGTGCCACTGTGAAAGCTAGAAAGTTTTATCCTTTATTTTAAAAAGCCTGTTTTCCCCTCAAAGTTGAAAGAATTTTAGAAGTTAACACCTTTTAAAGGAACAGGAGTACTTGTGGCACCTTAGAGACTAACAAATTTATGCTCTAATAGATTTGTTAGTCTCTAAGGTGCCACAAGTACTCCTGTTCTTTTTGCGGATACAGACTAACACGGCTGCTACTCTGAAACCTTTTAAAGGAGGATTCTCCTAAAGTCAATTGGCAAATGAGTGGTTTATACATAAAGATCTTGATTCCGAGCTAGATTCTTCACAACACTTCAGTTAGTCCTAAACCTGACAGATGGAATCTCTGGAAAAATCTCCCTTGAACAAGAAAATCCTTAGGTGGTGTAATGCCAGAACAGTGTCTCCCTTTTTCACTCTCCTCACAGCTGCCAGCTTGGGTGGCAAAGACAAGGGACCAGGGCTCCCCCATGCCCTAATAATCTCTGGTAGCCTTAATGGCTCCTTGGGGCTCTTGCAACCTAAGACAGGTTACTGTACTTCCCTAGAGATCATACCAGTGCAGAGCAGCCCCAGCCTCTTGTGAGCGTGGCGAGAAACTTTTACAAGTGCTTCTCAGCCACAGCTAAAGCTCCTGGACCACTGTTTTATTCCAAATTAGAATTTCCCCACACAACATCTCATCCAGTAACATTAAAAATTTAGAACATTTAAAGCCACAATGATAAAGTAGGTTTAAAATTATGCAGAATGAGTTCTTCCATCCTTACTTGCCCCAACCATATACCTGTGCTCCAATAATTTTGGGTGTATTAACATGAAGATGTCTCTAATATTTAGAAACCTACACTTTGTATACAGTTTGACCAAGGTTGTATAAAGTGGACCCAGTATTTTTTCTATTGTATGCAGCATTGATCGTTGTTTTCTGAGATATTTTCACAACCAAAATACGTAAAATATCTCATGAATGAAAGCACATCTCAGGATTTCTCCTGGTCTTGAAACTGAAGGCATGGTAGAGATTACATGCCCCTGTGACAGTGTACCCCATAAGGCTTTATGGGGGGTGCTTATAAATGTATGTATGACATAACTGGAATATGTTTTGTGCTGCCTGTGCCATGTAACAGATCTCCGTAAAGGTTATGGTCTACTATATCTATTCATCCTATTTGTACACATATCATTTTCTATGTGAGGTTAAGAATATGGGCTGTATACTTGCTTGGTTTCTAAGTAAGCTTTGTGAGGCATTTGGTCAGTTTCTTTAGGAAGGAATTTGCAAGGTTAAGTACCTAATCAGGAAGCACTTGGGGAACAATGCATCTTGGAAGACTCCAATCCACATAAGAAGTCTTCCTGGAGACATACAAGATACCATGTGGGCAATGGCTTCGGCCTGTAAAGACCGAGTCATGCAGGGACATGTGATTTGCCCAGGTGACTCCAGAACTCCATCTTGGAGCTGGACTTTGCATAGGAGTGAGGGGTCTCCACCCACAAGAGAAAGTCTATTTAAACCCGTGGGAGACCCCTCCATTTTGTCTTCAGCTGGCTAAAGAAGGAGCCTCTCCACCCCCCAGAATACTGGAAGGAAACTGGAACAAAGGACAGTAACTCCAGGGTGTGTGAGTAATTGCTGGACCCAGGCTAAAAGGAGATTAGCCTGTAAAAGGGAGCATTCTGGAACTGGTGAGGATCTTATCTGTATTCAGTGTTTGATTAGACATAGATTTGCGCATTTTATTTTATTTTGCTTGGTGACTTACTTTGTTCTGTCTGTTACTACTTGGAACCACTTAAATCCTACTTCCTGTATTTAATAAAAATCACTTTTTTCCTTATTAATTAACTCAGAGCATGTATTAATACCTGGGGGAGCAAACAGCTGTTCATATCTCTCTATCAGTGTTATAGAGGGCGAACAATTTATGAGTTTACCCTGTATAAGCTTTATACAGGGTAAAATGGATTTATTTGGGTTTAGACCCCATTGGGAGTTGGATATCTGAGTGCTAAAGACAAGCACACGTCTGTGAGCTGTTTTCAGGTAAACCCGCAGCTTTGAGGCAAGTAATTCAGACCCTGGGTCTGTGTTGGAGCAGACGGGAGTGTCTGGTTCAGCAAGACAGGGTGCTGGAGTCCTGAGCTGGCAGGGAAAATAGGAGCAAGGGTAGTCTTGGCACATCAGTTGGCAGCTCCCAGGGGGGTTTCTGTGATCCAACCCGTCACAGCCCCCATCCTTACTTTATTTGCAGTACCTTAGATGAATAGTTGGTACAAACCAAATTCTGTTATTTTCCTTGGAGGATCCATCATGTTCTTTTGTATAAGAAGCACAGGCGCCGACTCCGGGGGTGCTCCTGGGCTCAAGCACCCACAGAAAAAAAAAAACACAGGGGGTGTTCGGCACCCACCAGCCATAGTTTTGTACCGGAGGTCTGCTCACATGGCACTCCCTAGCCCCAGACAAAGCTTGATAAATTCTGTGCTGCTAACAGCTTCTGCCCTTGGGGCAGGGAGTTTGTTTATAAACAGAGGCAGGATGATTAAGATAACAAAAGGCTTGTCATTAAAGCACTTGCAACGCCTCCCAGCTTGGTATTGTCCGCAAACTTTATAAGTGTACTCTAGAATATCATAGAATATCAGGGTTGGAAGGGACCTCAGGAGGTCATCTAGTCCAACCCCCTGCTCAAAGCAAGACCAATCCCCAGACAGTTTTTTGCCCCAGATCACTATGCCAATTATCTAAATCAGTGATGAAAATATTGAATATTGCATTTCCCTAGTTTATGAGAAGATCACGTGAAACAGTAGTAAAGCTTTTGATAAAAATCAAGATATACCACATCTACCGCTTCCCCCCTATCCACAAGGCTTGTTACCCTGTCAAAGAAAGCTATCAGGTTGGTTTGACAAGATTTGTTCTTGACAAATCCTTGTTGACTGTTACTTATCACTTTATTATCTTCTAGATGTTTGCAAATTGATTGCTTAATTATTTGCTCCATTATCTTTCCATGTACAGAAGTTAAGCTGACAGGTCTGTAATCCCCCAAATTGTCCTTATTTCCCTTTTTATAGATGGGCACTATATTTGCCCTTTTCCAGTCTTCTGGAACCTCTCCTGTCCTCCATGACTTTTCAAAGATAATCACTAATGGCTCAGATATCTCCTCAGTCAGCTCCTTAAGTATTCTAGGATGTGTTTCATCAGGCTCTGGTGACTTGAAGACATCTAACTCATCTAAGTAATTTTTAACTTGTTCTTTCCCTATTTTAGCCTCTGATCCTACCTCATTTTTCACTGGCATTCACTATGTTAGATGTCCAGTTGCTACTAACCTTTTGGTGAAAACCAAAAAAAAAAAGAAGTCATTAAGCACCTCTGCCATTTCCACGTTTTCTGTTATTGTTCCCTCCTACCCCCATTGAGTAGACTTAAAAATTATCTCCCATCATCAATGGGATAGACTCAACTGAATAATGTTGCTGTCCTTAACGTGCATCAAGACCATACCAGGGAACTAGATGTAAATAAGATTGCTGACAGTTATTCAGAAAGCTACAGTGAGACATTATGTCTTTAAACTGGGACGTTAGTGAAGACAGCTTATAGGTGATTGCAATGATTTTAATATACTGTAATTCATGATAATGTAATTATTTAGTTCATAACAATTTAATCATTACTAAAATAGTAAAGATACCAATGACAGACATACATTCAATAAAAAGAATAGGAAAGAAGTGTATAAAATATGCTAAAAATAGCCCTCCACCCCAAAAATACACACCTCTTCAAAAGCACCCACCAGCAAAAACAAAAGTCAGCACTGAACTTTTTAACTTAAGAAGTGAACAGAAAATATCTACTCATCTTTATTTTCTTTACGTGATTGAGGGGAGAAGATTACTCAACCAAGGGCCAAAGTTCTCCTTGCAGATACTGTAGAAATGCTCAGATCTCCTTATCATTAATTTTCATGAGATTATTCGAAAGGAGAATTTGGCCCAAAGACTTAATCAGCCATCTCATAGAACACCAGGACAACTGAAGAAAGTAGATCAGGAAAATAACTACAGTAGAATCTCAAAGTTATGAACACCAGGGTTATGAACCGACCGGTCAACCACACACCTCATTTGGAACCGGAAGCACATAATCAGGCAGCAGAAGAGAGGGGGGAAAAGCAAATACAGTACAGTACTGTATTAAAATATAAAACCACTAAAAAAAAGGGGAAGTTTTAAAAAAGATTTGACAAGGTAAGGAAACTGTGCTTATTTCATTTAAATTAAGATGGTTAAAAGCAACATTTTTCTTCTGCATAATACAGCTTTGAAACTTCACTAAGTCAACGTTCAGTTGCAAACTTTTTAACGAACAACCATAATGTTTTGTTCAGAGTTACGAACAACCTCCATTCCTGAAGTGTTCATAACTCTAAGGTTCTATTGTATAAAGGGAGACCTTGAAGAAGACTAGGCTGTTGATTACTGGGAATTTTAATTACTTAAGCTACTGATCAGGATAATAGCAGAGTGTAACATATTTCTAGCAGGAATACAAAATTGCACTCTTAAGCAGTTTAGCAGCCTATACGAGCACAGGTTGTTATGGATTGAAAGCTAGAAAATGAGTCAACAATTAAATAAATTGGACACGAGAATACATTTTAAAAAATGTTGGCCCAAACTGTCCCAACCTGTGGTAAATCCCTGAAAAGCTGTGCTGCTAATGGCCAATCATGCTATAGATCAGGGGCAGGCAAACTTTTTGGCCCAACGGCAACACCTGGATGGGGAAATTGCATGCAAGGCCATGAATGTAGGGTTGGGGCGCAGGAGGGAGTGTGGTGTGCAGTAAGGGGCTCAGGGCAAGGGATTGGGGCGCAGGAGGGGTGTAGGCTGTACGAGAGGGCTCAGGGCAGGGGATGCTGGGTGCAGCAGGGTGCTCAAGGCAGGGGGCTCAGGGTAGGGGTGCAGGAGGGATTCGGGGTATGGGCTTTGGCCCGGCTTACCTTACTACCGGGCTGGCAGTGGTGCGCAGCAGGGCTAAGGCAGACTCCCTGCCTGCCCTGGCCCTGCACCACTCCCGGAAGCGTCTGGCACCACATGCCTGCGGCCCCTGGGGGAGGGAGGAGCAGAGGGCTCCGCGCACTGCCCACGCCTATGGGTACCTTCCCCGCAGCTCCCATTGGCCACGGTTGCCCTGCAGGCGAGGGCAACGCACAGAGCCCTCTGCCCCCCGCTCCTACAGGGACATGGTGCCGGACACTTCCAGGAGCGGTGCAGGGCAGGTCAGGCAGGGAGCCTGCCTTAGCCCCGCAGCGCCATGAGGGTGGCAATCCCGTGGGCCAGATCCAGCCTGTGGTTTGCCCACCCCTGCTATAGATGCATTGTACTCCCCCCCCCCACATATATATTCTTGTAATCCCCTTCTTCAGGAATGGGGACAACATGAAGTGGGGATTTATGGATGTTTCTAGAGATACATTTCCCTATGGAAATCTCTTGGTCCCAAGAGAATAGGCCATACGGAAAAGCTGCTCCACTTACATGCCCCAGATCTCACAGCCATGGAGGGGTTTCCACAAGCACCTGAGGTGGTTGAGAATAGGTCACTTGCTTCAGCCACACTACACATTTCCTGCCCCCACTTGGCTTCTCTCCACCCACAGAAGGGAAGGAGAGTAAATGGCTTTCAGTAACCTATCACTCAATTTAAACTGTTTATGAGGAAAGGTAGAAGCTACCATAGTGTTTTTACTACTAGGTTTTTAATTAAGACATGAACTGTGTATTTAGCATCTGTGAGGTGAGCATACAATATTTTTTAAAAGTCCTAAGTAACCCAGTCAAATCATACAGCTACTTTATTTTCCCATTAATTCATTTTTCTCTCGAACGAAGTTCTATATTATTGAAATGTATATAGTTTATCTAAATATTTATACTGATTCCAATCTGTGGCATTATAGTCTTTGCTGCTAAATCATAGCCATCAGTCATTGAACTTCCAGGTCTCAAAACTAGAAGACTATTTTATTAGTTGTGACTGACAGAGAAAGAGGACTAACAGAACAATCTTACATGAGCTATTTAAGCTTTCTTGGATGAATAGTAAATCCTGTCACTCAGACTCTTACAGAGAGACCCTGAAACAATTTCTTACTTTACCATTACAGTGTTTTGAGTATGAAGTAGCACAGGTAAATACTGGAGCTGGCTGGCGGACAAAAATTCTAATTTCACAGCAGCTTTTGAGATTTTGACATTTGTTTTTAGTTCCAATGTGGAACAAAGATACCCCCTCCTCTCCAAAGAAAAGTTTTAAGCATTTTAATGAAAATGGAATTGTGTCAGGTATATTTGTGCCTGGCACTAGCCCAGGATGTGGAAGACCCAGTTCAGTCTCTGATCTGCCCGATTTTGAGTAATCCGGAATGAAAAATGCTACTAGGAATCAGGCGGAGCAGAGACTTGCATCTGGATCTCACAGACACACTGGATGATTATGATGCTGGCCTGGGATGTCAGGGCACGCGCATGTGTGTCTCACCTTCCGGAGAAAAGTTTTGTGGAAATTATATATCTATCTATCTGAGAAATGCTTCAATGAAACAGCATATATATATATATATATATATATATATATATATATATATATATATATATATATATATATATATATATATATATATATATATATAATATGAATCAAATAAAGTGTAATAGAATACTTGTATGAGGAAGACCTGCAGTAGGGGTAGTCTTTTCCTGACCATAGCTTCAGAGAAATATATGGCAATATCCAATACTGTTATACGCGATAATGTTCTATTGATAATGTTTTATTGATCAAATGCTCATGTAAGATCTAACAGTTCCAAGTGACAAACTTTCATCTTAGAGTGAAAGAATCTACATCTAAAAGAAAAGAATTCTAAAGCTTCAAAACAGAAGGAAATGCCTGATAATTGAAATTAACTCTACTTTTATGAATAACTGTTCTGTAATCTCAAGGAATATTGCGGTCGAACAATATGGCACAAACAAAATCTAGAAACAAACAGTTGCATCCTCTATCAATCAGTACAGTTCAAATTAATAGGCTGGAATACTGGGAAGAAACAAAAAGGACTAAAGTTTAGGATAAAAATGACTCTTTCTTTGTTGTAATCCAGTTCTGCATCCTCTTTGGAGAGGAACAAAATCATGGATTTCCCAGAAATATTGCTGTCAAAAAAAATTATTTTTAGAGGTGGCGGGCTAATTCACAACATTTTCAGTTAAGTAAAATGCAAGCATACCAATATTTCACACTTCCTCTCCCGCTTATTTGCCTGTTTTTCTATGCATCTTTTCTTTTTCTCCTTTCTTACCCCTCATGGAACAGCAAAGTGAAATTGACAAGATCTGCTCCCTTTCACTTCTTTCTCCACTCCCTGAGCAAAGTAACAAAGCAAAATTGGCCACATTCTATTATAGTTTCACCTAGCAGAAAGTTTGCATGTTGCCATCTTAGGTAACTCCTGGAAGCTGCCAACTTCAATCTAGTCATTCACTGACTAATGTTCACACATCATAGAAATCTCTTACATGATAATTAAACAACTGCCTGTTAATATTGAACATTTTCTTTTGGTTTATTATTATTATTGGTCCCTGGTGGCAAAGATTCCTCAACTGTTTTCCTTCAGTTGAATTATTTCCATTATAGTGCATAATGAATAATTTGTTGCAAACATGTTTAAAACCATTATGTACTATATAATTTGAATTGTTTGCAATTATTACAATGGGTAAAAGACTTTACCCCAAAATACTGTTTCTCTCTTTAAAAAGGTGTCAATTGCCCATTATTTTTAAAGCCCATGCAACTGTCCTAGATGCAGTATAGGACAAACAGAAAAGAATGATTCCTTCTATAGACTATGTTTATTTAGTACCAATCTAAGCTCCTGATTTTGCAGTGAGAAATACGCAGGGGGTCAACTTGTACAGTGCTCTTTAAAGGATTGGGGCTTATATTTCCTAAAGTACAAAGGAATACTGCAGATATTGAGATATCTACCTTATTTATCAGAAGTAAAAATAGGAAGTTTAAGGACCATCTCTATAGATTCCCCTAATATACGTGCATTTCCTTCCTTGCCTTAAAAACAAAAAAACAAAACAAAACAAAACAAAAAAACACACCACATACAAACAAATTACTTTTGCAACTTACTACTACAACATTAGTCATTTTCAAATGTCAACATTTTGATGGTATCTATTACACTACTTAAGAGATATCTGGGGCTGCTTTAAGAGACACCCACTTTCCCCTTGATGCTTTGGGCAGTGCAGCAGGATAGCACCTCCCTGCTGAATGAAAGCCATAGAAGCTATATAAATTTCATTCGAGAGAGAGAAAAAGAAAATCAAAGCACAGAAAGGGAAGGGGAAAGAAATTTAATGGAATATAATATAATTTAATTTGCAGAAATGCAATGGGAGATTTTAAAGCTAGTTTAAAAATAATTATTTATTCTGAGTTCATGAAAGTTTCATAAGCATGTGAATTTAGGTCTCACTGAAGTGTAGGACTGATAACACCAAACAGCCAAGCATAATGCAGCAGCCTTAAAAAAAAAAAAAAAAAAAGTAGTACCTCAATCCTGACCTGTAATCATTTTTGCTTTCTAGTCCTGGCCCTCTTCCAAGCAAAAAGGTTGACAGTTATGCAAAGTTGTGTGGTTTTAGGATGTGGGTCAATATCAACACATGATCTAGAATGAAGCCAAACTGTCACTTGTGACTTAAGCAAGGATGCTCTTGTAGGTATTATTAATAGCAGAGAGACAGCTTGCTATCAATAAGTCACTTCACCTTTCTTCATCTCAGTATCCCCATTTTCAAAAAGATAGGGATAAAACCCCATGTGCTTACCCCCCTTCTCAGAAGTATTATGAGAATTGGTATTCGTACAATGCTATGAAAATATAAATCCTTAAGAACATGTCATTAGTGTGCTCTGGTACACCTTAAGGGAGCAGAAAACAAATGTTAAGGGAGTGGGGGTAAGGGGAATGTTTGTTCTCTAGGACGCCACTTGCATTCTCGGGGATCTATGGGTATGGGATGTTCTCACCTGTTATTTAGGTCTTGTCTTTAAGATTGGTCATTTATTATGCATTTATCCAGCAACTAAACACAAACAGGGCCCCACCTGGTTGTGGGCTTTAAGTGCTACTGCAATATAAATGTTAAAAACATTTTTTTTTACGTATATAAATTGAGAAGGAATAGACACAAGATGTCAGACAAGCATTTTCTGAAAGAAAAAAAAAAAAAGGAGAAGCAAATTAAAAATTAAAGGAAATGGAGGGTGCAGGCAAAGGTACACTCAGTTACCTAAGTGTTTGGGCTGTATTAGAGGAATGGTTGAGTAGTCTCAATGTTTGGTTTGAAATATTTAATCTCGCTGAAGCTACAGGTTCAAATCTAGGCAGGCATGACTAACTCCTTAATCAAACTGGATAAAGTCCATTTTTATGCAGTTTACTTTTCGTATTCTTCAGACAGTTCAAACTGAGGTTAAGAACATGAAGCTATATTCTACATGCACTGAAAACCTTATGATGCATTTTAAAAGTGTTAATTTTCTGTGCAATGGTTGATTATTGCCTATCTTCTAAGAGCCTCAGGATGAAAGGTACTATGCAACATATTCCACTTAAGTGGGATATGCTGGAGCACTGGCTGCTTTTTTTCGCATGTCTTCAGGGGGGAAAAACGGATAGAGATGAACAATACAGATGCTCACAAGCAATCTTGCTAGGTGTTCAGTTAGCAGAGGTTGCCAGGAGTCATATTCATAATTTTTGCCTCACTAGATACTTATGGATTTCCCTTTAACATGCATACCTTGCCATAGTCACCATGAGATTGAATTACTGCAAAGCAGTCAACATTTGGCATCATCTTAAAGGACATGTAGAATTTCATCTAATGCTTTATCTTCAGCACCATTATGGCAAATTCCAGAGGGATGTAGCCTCCTTGCAGATTGAGTGCCACCTGGATCAATGTCTAGCTAGGTCCTTATGACCCCCTGGCGGTATGTTCAGTCTATGTCCATCATCAATTATCTTCGTCACCAAAATCCTTGGTGGTACAATGTGTGATCCCAGACCATTTCGTGGCATTCTTTGGTGAACATCTTTCAAAATTCAACATGTTCCATCCACAGTCGCCAACTTTAATGCAGTAAATAAGCACCCTGACTTTCACAATAAGCCAAAAAAATCAAACTTATCCCATTTCAAAACAAGGCCGAAACAAGCTAATCCCCAAGAACCCCAACATTCTATGTGATTAGATTCCCCCCGGCATGCAGTCTGGGCCTCTGATGGGCCCGCTGTGTGCCCCTAACTCTCTCCCCACCCTTGCCCCTGCTTGCCCCCCCCCCTTGCCGGGAGCCGGAAAGAAAAACAAACAAAAAACAAAAAAAACGCAACAAGCTACAAGCCAAAACCTAGCCAACAAGCAACTCACAAGCCAATTAAGCCAAAAACAAGCCCAATTTCTGCGTTTGTGTGTGTGTGTGTGTGTGTGTGTGTGTGTGTGTGTGTGTGTTTGGCATGTCTGGTTCCATCCTAATGACATGTCTCGCTAACAAGAAGAGAGCTGCCAAAAACTGAACCAATGCTAATAGAGGTCATTTTGGGGTTTGGCTATGAATAGCCTCATTTCTGATCTCATCTTGCCACTTAAAGCAGTTCAGAAGATGCCGATAATTGCAAACATCCATCAACCAATTGTCAACCTTCCTCAGCGTCCACATTTCACTGCCATACAGTAAAGTTCATAAAACTATGGGTCTATAAAGCCACAGCCTCGTGGTAAGGCTGATGTCCCAAAGTCTCCAGAGCAGCCATTGAAGGGCTCAGAATGCGGCAGCTAAATGAGCATCCAGATCTTTCAGATATCCTCCAGGACTATCTCTGACACTAACTATTTGACAGTTGCCAAGTACTCGTTGTCCATCTGTTCAGATGGACATTGAGCTGGTTGTAATCTAGAGTTGAAGGCTGCTTGATGATCATGGCCCTGAATGATGATAAAACCAATATGTGCTGCTCCTTGCTAAACCAAATCAGCGATCAGCTGCAGCAATTCACCAATTGAGCCAGCAATGCAATGCTATTTGTGTATTGCAGTTCTCAAAAGCAAAATGGTATTAAGCTCAGTGCCACCGACAGCTGCCTCTTGAAGCTTATCCATCAATCAATTATTGAACAATACTGGTGACAGGATGCAGCCTTGCCAGACTCCCATGGAAATTGGCAATCGTGCCATATATCTACCATTAACTTGAATACAATTTCTCTTTCATTATATGGTCTGCTGTTTTAACGCTATCTTCCCAGGAACTCCGATTTGCCTCATCAGATCCCACAAGCTTGCTTGATGCATGGAATCAAAGGCCTGAGTGGCTTATTAAATTCAGCCATCTTCTAAAATAGCCATCTGAAGGTAAAGATCTGATTGACAGTGGAATGACCATGTCTAAAGTTGCACGGAGTATCCTTGCCTTTGCTGTGAAGTACATCATTGATTCAAGACACAAACACGGAAATGAAGATTTTCCCTGGGACCAACAACAGAGGAATACATCTATAGTTGCTACATTTGGACTTACTGCCCTTTTTGAACGAAAGCACAATTAATGCCCTTCTTCCAGTCATTGAGGATGATATTAGTGTGCCGAATGGGCTGAAAGAGCCTATGAAGCGGTGGTAAAACCAATACTCTCACCTGTCTTCAGGAACTGAGAGGTGATGTTACAAACCCCAGATGCCTTCCCAGACTCCAGCGTATGGACCCCTTCATGTCTGAAGGAAGGTGACACCTCACTTCAAGCAGAAGAGAGACAGTACACAGTGGAAAATGGGGAAGCATCTTAAAATAATCTTCCCATTGATACAATTGATCCTGCAGACTCTGCCATCCTGATTCTTTACTGGACAAACTGGTGCTACCTTCTGTCACAAAATAAAAATCACAAAATTCAATAGAGGCTGTCACACTGTCTGTAGTGGCTCACAACCATGAGTGTCTACCTCAGGGCACTCTCTCAAAAGCAGGGCAGGCACCCCAAACTGGTTTTATGGTCTATAATTAGATTTCACCAACCGAGGACAAAATGTGAACTCCCAAAGTACTACAATAGTCTTTTAATGGAGTCACAGACAGTCCCACTAGACACTGGATTATGTGATAAATGGTCATTTACACACACACACACACACACACACACACACACACACACACACACACACACACACCTTCCAGATTACACCCAGTCCCAAGAGACCGGTCACTCACCCAGATCAATTTGCATCCTAGATCTCACACCAAAAACAACGGTGTGAGATCTAGTAGTAAACTAACTAAAGATTTATTAGCTAAGAAAAAGGAATGAGAGTTAGAGAGTTTAAGCAGGTAAAAATATACATGCAGGTGAGTCACAGTCTATTCTTTCAAATGGTAGCAGAGATGTAGTAATCTGCCAGTTTTCCAAAAAGTCTTTTAGGGCTACCCAGAATAACTCTGAGGATCTCCATCTCGTTTGGTTATTCTGCCCGGTTGGAATCCAAGGAAAAATTCTTCATCTCTGTGTCCACACTGATAGCTTCTTATCACAGAAAAAGAAGTTGACAGTTCAGCTATTCCTGTGCTTCTTTGCTGACACAGAGAGAGAGGAGCATATTTAGGATCTTTGATCTCAGATCATCACACACAATGACCACTTGCTTTGAAATGCACAAGAATTAGTACTTTCCTGTTAAAGTTCTTCATTTGCATTTTTTGTTTGATGGGTTATTTAGTTACAGCGATTTATACAACATATGTATGCACAAGTCCATGGGGCTGGATCAGAACATGCTGAAGGAGTTGGCTGATGTGATTGCAGAGCCATTGGCCATTATCTTTTAAAACTCATCGGGGGAGGTACCAGATTATTGGAAAAGGCAAATACAGTGCCCATCTTTAAAAAAAAACAAAAAGGGAAAAAGGAGAATCCAGGGAACTACAGACCGGTCAGACTTACCTCAAGGAATCCATTTTGAAGCACTTGGAGGAGAGGAAGGTGCTTGGGAACAGTCAACATGGCTTCACCAAGGGAAAGTCATGCCTGACCAACCTGATAATGCCTTCTAGGATGAGATAACTGGCTCTGTGGATATGGGGAAAGCGGTGGATGAGATATATCTTGACTTAGCAAAGCCCGCAACCTGTCCATGACTTTTACTAAAAATAACAAACAAAATAGGGAGCAGGGGGTCCAGTATCTGTCATGGCTCGGAGGTGCAGGGAGCCCCCACATCATTTGCAGCATCTTAAGAGATCTGGAGCCCCCCAGGGCTGAAGCAGAAAGTGTCACATGTCTCTGGAAGTCACGGATTCCATGACTTCTGTGACAATCAATCTTACCTTTCATCAATCTGAACACTTTGTTCTTTGGGGCAAGTATGATGGGTTGGACCCCTTGGAAAGTCACCTGATGTGCTGAGATAGCACTGATTCTACCTGTTCTGCCAGCATGGGCCCCCTTTAACCGGCCTTCTTGAGCCAGGCTCTTAAAACCTCCTCTAACACACACACACACACACACACACAGGCAGGGCCACACCCAGCTGCAGATCAGCTGTGGGAAGACTCAGTTTAAGGGACTTGCTCCAGCACTCAGATGTCCACCTCCCTTGGAGTATAGGCCCAAAGATATAATATATTTGCCTCTTCCCTCAATGTATTATAAACCAGAAATAAATTTATTAACTAACATGGGTGTATTTTAAGCAGTTAAGGAGGTAGCAGACAGAACAAGGCAAATTACTAAAGCTTTGTCTACACTGCCAATTGAACAACAAAACTTTTGTCATTCACAGGTGCTTAAAAAAAGCCCTCACAAAAGACAAAAAAGTTTTGCCGCGACAAGTGGCAGTGTAAACGGCTCATCGGCAGGAGTACTCTTCTGTCGACAACATGAACCCCGCTCATAGGGGGTGGAAGTATTTTGTCAGCAAAAGTGCTGACAAACAGCGTTTACACTGCCCAACTTTTAGAGACACTGCCGTGTTGACATGGCCTTGTCACTAAAAGCTGTGTAATGTAGACAAAGCCTTAGAAAATATAACAGAGTATGCAAACTAAGCTTAATACACTAAAGAAAACTGGTTACATGCGAGTTCTTAAATGTGGTTCTAATAATCTTCTTCACAGGCCAGATGCCCTTCCAGCCTGGGCCCAGTTCTTTCCCTCTGTTCAGTCTAGTTGTTTCCAGCAGTCATTCTGGGTGGGGTCGCAGGGGAGAACTGATGACCTGGATTACCTCACTCCCCACCCTTAAGTAGGATTTGCATAAGGCGGTCCTTTGTTTTCCTAGTTTGACCCCCCTTCCCTTACAGTGGAAAGTTACAAGAAGTCCCAGGTAACGTTTAAGTATCAGGTGACAAGACCACCTGACTCTGTAGGGCCCTTGTAGCCATTCTTCACAGGCTGACCCACAGGTTCACAGGAAGACTAAGCTCTTTTATAATCCATTGTCCTTGTTGAGGGGCCATCCGCCCTGTCTGGCCTTTTCCATTGTTGTACCTGAAGTGTTAGCAGTGGGCGTCACCCAAAGTAGCATAGTTGACATACAGATACAGAAATGATACATGCATACAAATAGGATAATCGCATTCAGAAAGTCATAACCTTTCCAAGGATATCGCACATGAGCCATCTTGCATAAAGTATCTCTCAGTTATGTCATTCATATCATAAGCATATTTTCATAAAGAATATGAAATGACACTTCAGAGCAAGGACTGGGTCTTATGTTTGACAAACTAACAACATTTTGAGTGCTACCACAGATAACACAGGTTGTTAGAAAACTGTAGTGAATTGTGTTAGTCTTTATTTAGTCAAATAAATACATACACTAAATAATGTTAGAGAAATGATTACACAGTATTCTAAGAAAATAAATGATTTTGCTTTTTATATGCATTTCTGAAATGCTGCATCAGCAGAGTTTACATAATCCCAAATCCCAGAATTTTCAGCTAAAGACACACAAACCAGTGTCATGGTTATCTGCAAAATCCTTGGCCTTGCAAATAGTAAGGTGAAGCCGAGCGTCATGAGGAAATTGTTAGTTTCAGATAAGAAACTGGATGTAACCAGGGGGATTGACAGCAAAAACTAGATGGACAGAAGTAGACAGATAAAAGGCAAATTTTAGCAGGATAAATACAAATGTATTAGTTTAGGTTGGTTATTGTGATTTATGCAGGAGAATGTTTTAATTAGGGGTTTAGGATAGGTACATAGATAGATAACTTGGTAAACTGAGTGTGCATGAAGGTACAGAACAAGGGATAAAAGATAGGTGACTGAAAACAAATCAGTGGAGAAGACACAGGGGAAGAATAGTAAAAAATAGCAGAAACCAGAGATTTGAAGAGTCACCCTGTCTCAGGAGAGGTAATTTGATCAATTTTCTTTCTTGCCTTATCTGTTTTTGCATGTATATGTAATTCATAGGTGATAATAGCATTGTCTTACATCATACCAAAATAAAGGCTAAGAAAGAAAGAGAAGGCTACTCACCCTGTGCAGTAACTGTGGTTCTTTGAAATGTGTCCCCCTTTTGGTGTTGGTGCATCCCTGTGCTTTTGATGAGAAAATTTCAGCTGCAGTGTCTGTCCAGGTTGTGCATGCTGGTCCCCATCTCACAGTGCCATTGGCACCTCATCTAGCGCACGCGTGACCCAACCCCCTCAGTTCCTTCTCTACTGGAGCAGTCCAGATTTGAACTCTGAAGTAGAGGGGAGGAGTGAGGGCACATCTTGAAGAACCTCAGTTACTGCACAGGGTGAGTAACCTTCTCTTCTTTGAGTGATGTCCCTGTGGGTACTCCATTTTTGGTGACTGAAGAGCAGTGTCCCAAGTTGGATGGAAGGGGCTTCACAGTTGCCTAAGTGAGTGAAGAGAACACTTAGTCCTAGCTGTGCATCGGAGCCGGAGTTCTGGGAAATCGCGTAGTGTTTTACAAATGTGTGTTCAGATGCCCAGGTGGCAGCTCTACATAGATCTAGGATTGGAACATTGCTAGCAGTGTCAGTAGCCTTCCTAAACAATCTGGTAGAGCAAGTTCTGATCCCAGATGGGGGTTGCAGGTTTTTTGTTGGTAGCAGAGGTGAATGCACCCTGAAATCCATTTTGATAGTCTCTGTGTGCAGACCATGGAGCCTTTAGAACCAGTGGCTCTCAAAATTTTTACTGGGGACTCTTTTCACATAGCAAGCCTCTGAGTGCGCGCCCCCCCCCCTTATAAATTAAAAACACTTGTTTATATATTTAACACCTTTATAAATGCTGGAGGCAAAGTGAAGTTTGGGGTGGAGGTTGACAGCTCATGACCCCCCCATGTAATAACCTCATGACCCTCTGAGGGGTCCCAACCCCCAGTTTGAGAACCCCTGCTTTAGAACATTCCATGGTGGAAATGAAAAGCCTGGGTGATTTTCTAAAAAGGGTTAGTTCTGTCAAGGTAAAATGCTAATACGTGTCTGACGTCCAGGGTATGTAGTCCTCTGCACTGCCATGAGGTTTAGGAAAGAATGCTGATGATTAGCTGATTTAGGTGGAAGGATGAAGATATTTTAGATATAAATTTTGGAGGTGATCTTAGAGTAACCTTGTCCTTGAAGAAAATGGCATAAGGTGGGTGGGCCATGAGAGCTCCTAGCTCACCCACATGGTGGGCTGATGTAATAGATACTAAGAATGTCACCTTCATTGACAGATGTGTCAGAGAGCATGTCACTAAGGGTTTAAATGAGGGCCTGGTAAGGCACCATAATACCAGATTCAGGTCCCATGATGGCATGCATCCACGTACTTCGGGGTAAACGTTCTGAATGCCCACAAGGAAATGTTTGGTAATTGGGTATGCAAACAGCAATGTCCCATTGATCTTGTGGTGGAAGGTGGTAGTAGCTGCTAGATGTACTTTGATAGAACTAATGGATAGTCCAGACTGTTTTAGTTCCAAGATGTGGTCCATTATCAAGGGCAGAAGTGCAGAAACTGTGGGAATTCGTTTGCCTTGGCACCATATGGAGAATCTTTTCCATTTCTGAAGGTAAGTATTGCACGTGATTGTTCTTTTATTGTTTGGTAATATGTGTTTCAACTGTTCTGAACGGTTCATCATGATGGAACCACGTAGGAGACGCACCTTCAGGTGAAGTCTCCTCAGATTCGGATGGTGAACCTGTGTGGCATCCCATGAGAGAACGTCCAGCTAGAGTGGGAGAATGTATGGTGCACATACCGCCATTCACATCAGGTAAGAGTACCAAGTCTGTCTCCATAGGTGCTGGATCTAGGAGTGCTGCAGCATTCCTTGACTTGAAGTGGTTTTCATTATATACAGAATTTACAATCTGGTTCAATGACTCACAGTACCCCCACTATAAAAATTGTTCCAGCACCCCTGTCTGGGCCATGTTGGGGCTATCAAGACATTCGCTGTCTCGATATGTATTTTGTGCATCACCCTTGATAGAGGTATTGGTGGGAATGCATATAGAAATGGTTCTTCCAATTTTAGGAGGAAGTCATCCCCTAACGATTGGGGTCCCAGACCTGCTCTCAAACAAAATTGTGGAATATTTGCAGTTCTGCGATGTTGCAGAGAGGTCAATGGATGGGTGGTCCCATTGTTGGAATATGTTCTGCAAGACCCACATTGTTTAGTTCCCATTCGTGATCGCAAGAAAAATCCCTGCTTAGAGTGTCCGCTGTAGTATTCTGACAGCCTGTAAGGTAAGTATCAGAGGGGTAGCCGTGTTAGTCTGGATCTGTAAAAAAAGTGTCCTGTGGCACCTTGTAGACTAAAAGACGTATTGGAGCATAAGCTTTTGTGGGTGAATACCCACTTCGTCTGGAAGGTAAGAGGCTGAGATGTTGATATTTTGTCTAATGCACCAATTCCATAGTTTCATGGCTTCAGTGCATAAGGAGTGGATTAGTCTCCTCCCTGTCGATTTATGTAAAATATGCAAGCAATGTTGTTGGTCATTAATCTAATGTTCTTGTTCAATGGCAGGAAGTGGAGGCACGCATTGCGAACTGCACGGGGTTTTAATAGGTTTATGTGTAATCATGTCTGAGGGAGACCACCTGCCCCGAATTGTATAATGTTGGAGATTATGCCTCCTTGATAGGCTGGTGAGCCCAATTGTGAGCATCATGGAGTGAAAGGGACCCCCATGCACACATTGTTGGTTTGTGTCCACCAATGTAGAGACTCTGACTTCGGGTGGCATCATAAAATGTCTTTTTAGGCCATGTTTATGTGGTGTGAAGATGGTTCTGAGCCAGTGCATGTGGAGATAGCTGCAACCACCTTCGTGGTATGACATGCACATGTGGCCCAAAAGCTAGAGATAGATGCGTGCCAATATATGTGGACTGCTCCCATCGGGTCGGCTGTGGAGCCCCCTGGAGTGGCACCTTCATGGCACTCAATATAGGACCCTTCTGACCCGGCCTCTCCTCAGTTCCTTTTTGCCGGCTACTCTGATAGAGACATAATAGGGTGGATAATGGAATGGATGTGAACAAACACCTCTTGAAGAACAACAGTTACAAGAAGGGGAGTAACCATTTTTTCTTTGCGTGCTTGTTCATATCGATTCCAGTCAGGTGACTCCCAAGCTCTACCCCGGAGGTTGGATCGGAGTCAAGGAATCGCTGATTGGAGCGCCGCTCTGCTGAAAGCTGCATCATCTCTAGCGTGCTGTGTGATGGCATAGTGAGAGGTGAACGTATGCACTGAGGACCAAGCAGCTGCCCTGCAGATTTCCTGTATCAGGACCTGGGCCAGAAACACAGCTGATGAGGTCTGTGCTCTTGTGGAATGAGCCTTAAGAGGTGGGGCTGGGACATTGGCCAGCTCATAACGTGCAGATACAGGCCATGCCCCAGGAAGATAATTTTTGAGATGAGACCCAGAGTCCTTTCCATGTGGTCTGCCAATGCCACAACACCTCCTGAATGGCTGTGTGTGCTCAATGTAGAAATGCTAATGCCTGAACATCCAATGAGTGCTGCCTCTGCTCTTGGGTACTGTTGTGTGGCTTGGGATAGAAGACAGGTAGAAGAATGTCTTGGCTAGTATGGAACTGTGACACTACCTTAGGGAGAAAGGCCAAGTGAGGTTTGAGTTGTACCTTGTCCTTGTGGAAGACTGTGTAGGGTGGGTCGGAGGTAAGGGCCTTTAACTCCAACACCCTCCTGGCTGATGTGATAGTGATCGGGAAGGTTACCTTCCATGATAGGTAGAGAAGGGAGCAAGTCACCATTAATCTGGAGAGGACCAGGTTAAGGGCCCAATGCCAGAAGAGGCTGTCTAACCCGAGGATATAGCCATTCCAAGCCCTTAAGGAAACATCCTACCATAGGGTTAGTGAATATGGAGCATACAGATGTGCCCAGATGGAAGGCCGAGATAGTAGCAAGTTGTACCTTGATGGATGATGCTGCCAGGACTTGTTGGTTGAGGGGCAGAAGATACACTCCAGGCATCTATACCACTCATCCTGGAGTAGGAGTGTGATGTTGGGCACACCAGAAAGTGAACCTTTTCCACTTGGCCAGATAAGTGCCCTGGTGGATGGTTTTCTGCAGGACCTTTCTTACTGGTTCCAAGCACAGGAGCTCCATGGGTTTAGCCATGAAGCTTCCAAGCTGTCAGATGGAGGGACTGGAGGTCCGGGTGGTGAAGGCGACCGTGGTCCTGCGTAATCAGATCGGGATAGAGTGGTAACACAATGGGAGTATCCACTGACAGTTCCAGAAGTATGGTGTACCGATGCTGGCAGGGCCACGCTGGGGCCAGCAGAATTACTACAGCTCTGTCTCTGCAGATTTTCAGAGACAGAGCTGTAGTACACAAGTGGGAATGGTAGAAAGACATACATGAGACCATCTCCCCAGGGGAGCAGAACGTATCCGAGATCAAACCCGGGCTGTGTTTCTAAAAAGGAGCAGAATATTGCCACCTGGAGCAACAGGAGGTGCCTAAACAGATCAACCTGGGGAAACCCCCACTTTTGGAAGATTGAATACATGACATCCAGACAGATAGCCCACTCATGGTTGTGAAACAATCTGCTGAGGTGGCCCGCTAGTTCGATCAGCACACCTGGGAGATCATTCACCTGGAGGAGTTCTGAGTGGGCTATGCAGAACTCCCATAGCTGAAGAGCCTCCTGACATGAGGGGGCGGGGGAAGAGAAAGGAAAGAAGAGCAGGCTCTACCTTGTTTGTGGATATAAGACATGGCCGTGGTGTTGTCCATCATTACCCGCACACACTGGACTTGGTGCTGGGATAGGAAGGTTTGGCATGCTAGCTGTACTGCTCTGAGCTCTGATATTGATATGCAGGAAGAGCTCGTCCTGCGACCATAATCCTTGTGTCTGGAGCTCTCCCAGATGCACCTCCCAACCCAGATCTGACATGTCCATTACGAGGGACAAGGAGGGCTGAGGGCTATTGAAGGGGACTCCCTTGAAGACTGTGTGAGCGTTGAGCCACCATTGGAGGGACTCAAGTACCTGATCTGGCACCGTGACCACAGATTCCAGGCCATCACGCCCTGGGCGGCATACAGACATGAGCCATGCTTGAAGTGATCTGAGCCTCAGTCCGGCATGCCGAGCCATGTAATTGCAGGCTGCCATGTGGCCAAGGAGACTCAGGTATCCCCTCGCAGTAGTGGTGAGGTACCACCTGATGCTTTGGACGTCTGTCTGTCATGGTCTGAAATTGGGTCTCTAGCAGGAGCGTCCTTGCCTGCACCAAATCCAGCACTGCACCAATGAATTCTATTCTTTGAGTCGGTGACAAGGTTGACTTGTTCACATTGAGCAGGAGACCCAGCCTCTTGAAAGTCGCTCTGACTAGTCGGACTTGAGACTCCACCTGCTCCCTGGTATGCCCTGAGTAGCCAGTCGTCAAGGTAGGGATACCTTGACACCTGCCTCCTGTGGTCCTTGGTCAAAAACCCTGGCAAACCCTGCACCTATCGGCTTGGTGAGCCTCCCCCAGACACTTTAAACAAGCGTTGTGGGGGTCACCTGTTGGGTGGGCTTATTGTAGGACTTGCAGGGCTTGAACCCCGGGGATCAAGGCATGCCCCAAGGTCCCCAAGGGGAAAAGGTCGGGGTGGAGGGGAAACCCCCCACTCCTAACAGAACTACTAGTAACTATAAACTACTAAGGTAAACTACAATAGAAAGCTAGGGGAAGCAAGAAGAACTTGTAAGCAAGCCACTCACAGTTCTGACAACCGTCACAAGCAGTAAGAAGGAACTCAGGAGGGTCTGGGTAGGCAGGGTCATATATTGAGCGCCATGAAGTCACACACCTGATTGGAATTGACATGAACAAGCACTCGAAGAAGAATTGTTGCTTCCTCGAGGACAATTGAGATGCAGATGATTGTGGCTCAGGAGGTTGGCGTCTCTGGAGGTCTGTGCCTTTGTCTCATACTGGCGCTGCTGTTGGGCATATGGGGGCATATCTGTTGCATTGGTGAGGCGGATATCTGGTTTGCCTTCTCCTGTTTGCAGGTGTGTAAATACCCAGTGTATGGAGGGTCGCTCGGGAGTCTTTCATGGTATGGAGGACTTAGTCAGCCTTTATGGTGAATGTTTTCTGCCTGTCGAATGGAAGGTCCTCCAGAGTAGCCTCATTCTCCCTGAGGAAGCCTAAAGAGAGCCATGATGCCTGGTGCATCACCACCACAGTGGCCGTAGAGCTTGCTGCTATGTCAGCCACATCTAAGGATAGGAGGGATTTTAAATGGTCCCTTTTGTCCTCTGGGATATCATTAATGAAGTCCTGGGCTATAGTTAATAAAGTCCATAAATTTTGAGTAATTGCTGTGGTCATATTTTGCTAGGAGGGCCATTTAATTGGCAACTCGGAACTGCCGGGCGGCTGTGGAATAGACTTGGTAGCCTAAAAGGTCTAGCTGTTTGCAGTCTGTGTCATTAGGTGTCGACCTGTATTGTTGCGGTCTACCAAGCTGTTTGACGGCATCAGCAACAAGATAATTTGGAGTCTAGTGGGAAAATAGGAAGTCTACACTTTGAGGATACATAATATTTGTCAGCCCTCTTACAGGTGGGTGGCATGGTGGTCAGGGTCTGCCAAACTGTTTTGGCTGGCTCCATTAGTGCATCAGTGATTGGGAGTGCTATTTTGGAAGCCGAGGCAGTTTGGAGGATATCCAACCGTTTACATTGGGCCTCCAAGACTTCCTAAAGAGGGATCTTTAGAGAGTGTCTGCTACCCGTTTAAAGTCATCATTGGCTGTGGGTGGAGGAGGTATGATGGCCTTGTCTGGGGAAGAGGTGGTGGTGTTGGTAGGGGGTGTAGTGTCTTGTGCTAGATTCTCCTCCCATTCCTCAAAGGAGTCCACAACCGTTTCCAATTGTGCAGGCACCAATGGTGGTGGTGGGGATCTAATCTCCTCCCTGTACAGGCTATGGGGCTTGCTGTGATGCCTTCTATAAAACTGGCCCATGGTTCTCAGTAAGGCCAGTGTGTTGGGAATGGCATAGGTGGGCTCATCCATGGGTGGCCTTTCCCATAATAATACCTCAGTCATAGGGGTCCAGGAGTTGGCGTTAGTTGGGCAGGGGAAGAGTGTCTTGAAGAGAAAAAACACAAACAAACAAACAAACTCTTCCTCATCATTGTCCTCCTCACTGGACAGAGGAGGGGCTGGTGGTGAATCAGACATTTCTGGTACCACATGCACCAGAGAGCCCTCGGTGCTGAAGAGTGGTGATTCCAGCATCAAAGAAATTAATAAGTCCTTATGATGAAAAAAGTGTTGCGGTGCCAGTGGTTTTGGTGCCAAGGTCATCGATGCTGATATGTTCAGCTCCAATGAGAACATTGTCAGCGCCGATGGTATCGTTGTGACTGTGGCCGTCAGTGGGGCAGGCAGTGGTGGCATAGCCTGTGGTCAATGTCTGGGTACCACTTAAAGAAGTGATGCTGTGGAGGTAGGCCTGCTCTTGCCTCAACTCTGAACCAGCATGCCTGTGGTCAGCAGAGGCAGCAGTGTGGTCGGTACAGAGGAAAGAGACCGAGCCAGAGCTATTTCTTTTTGGTAGGCTCTGTCTGAGGCAAAGTCGCTGCTCTTTTCTTCATTGACTTGTCTGAGGAATGAGCCTTCCTCTGTGACGAGGGTGAGATCTTTGGGGACCCTTGTCTAGCTGGCTGGGGTCTGAAGCTGGACGCAGGGACTTCTCCAGGAGAATGAGCTTGAGACATAAGTCTGTCGCTTCTAGTGCAAGCCTCTGGGTTGCTGCAGTGGGCACATTTCTGAGGGATGCGTGACTCACCCAGACAGCGGATGCAATGAGAGCAGCCATCTGACACCGGCATGGCATCCTGACATGAAAGGCTGTGCCTGAATCTGGACGAGCCAGGCATAGCAGGGATAACTATGGTTCACCATAAGGGTAAGCCCTAACTAATATAAGGGATAGAGTAATGGGGAAGAGAGAGTAAGTACCTACTAAGGAACTGAACTACTCAAACTATTTCAACACTAAATGAGGTCTCAGGCCAAAGACGGTTGAGAAGGAATTGAGGAGGTTGGGTCGTGCACACGCTAAATGATGCTTCAATGGCACCGCGAGATGGGGACTGTGCATGCATGACCTGGATGAACACTGCTGCTGAAATTCTCTGCTCAAAGGTGCAAGGATGAACCAATACCAGAAGTGGAGCACCCACAGGGACATCACTCGAAGAACTGTTTAATCCTAAATGGATTGAAATGAAACCAGGTCCACATACTCAAATGACAGCATCCTAATCTACATTCTTCTGCAAACAAAAAAAATAAATAAAAGAGGACTAAATCAAAGCAGATCTAAATTAGGATGTCAATGACAGACAGGCCTTCAGAAAACAACTTGTCAAAAAAGAAACTACAGAATAAACCATATCATGAACTCTCAGGCAACCACAAACATTCCAACTTCTCATTTTAAAATTTCCTTCAATTTTATTTTAAAAATTAAATGTTAAAACCCACTTCAAATCAAAATGAAACATTTTACGACTTACAAAATGTTTTGCTTGATCAAAAACTTTTTTTAAAATATTTTGGAATTGCCAGAAAACCACGGGGGGGGGGGGGGGGGCGAGAGAATCAGTTATTTGCACATTCTCCCTTAAACAGTGGCAGTACCATCTTTCTCTGGATTTTATAAAGCGCCATAAAGACACATGCAAGGCTACATAAAAAACAAATACTAAGAACACATTACAGAAGTTTAGAAGAGTACAAGACCTGCACCCTTAAATACACGATTTAGGATGGCAGACGTAGTAAACAAGTGCAGCTAAGCAGCCACTTCCATTGACTTACAATACCACCCTAAGACTGAATGCACTGTGTAGTTTTTACAACTGGCAAAGCTACTATAATATTTTCTGCCTTGGGGTAAAAAACCAAAAAGCTTTAAATCCCAAGAGAATTCACAGTGCATCCCAGAAGAGAAAAAGCATCACAGTTTAGATCTAATCTAGAACCATCTGATATTTGTGCACTGCAAATTGATAGTTCTGTAATGAGATTCCTAAAAGTTTATTTCATGCTGTTTTTCAAAGTGGCAGAACTCTAAAACTAACTTCAAGTTTTTAAGCTGCCCCAAATATTCTGTCATTGAGAAAGCTTTCAATTGGTCAGCTCTGCACTGGCTCATAGGGAAAAAAGTGCAGTGATTGGATTTAAGTGTCCCTTGTCTTATCAGAGCAGAAAAGAAAACAGGGTTTGTTTGTTTTTTTAAACAGTAATTATGCACAAGTTGCTCTTCTCACAGCTGGAAACTTGAGCCCCTGCTTACAAAGCATAGCTGTTTGTGTCATGTCAGAGAGAAATTGCATGCTCAGGATGATGAAGCAATTTGTTTCCAGCTTAGCTCAGCCACATTTACTCTTCTTTGGGATACTTTCAATTAGGGCCCATTACCCTAATTAACCCCAGCCATACTTCTACACAGTAGGGTTTCTCTACATCTAGGAAGTTAGGGCAACAATATACTGTAGTTCTCCTGCCTGGTAAAACTTTTTATGGTGTCTACACCTGGTCACATTAGTCTTTCATCTGGGGAGGGGGGGGGGGGGGGGGAAAGGTGAACGGCTATCTGAACCATTCTCCAGAATGGAACAAGAATCAATCTATGAAATTATACGTGGGGCTGCCACATAATATATTTGTATTATATATGTATGTATTAAGGTGGCCCAATACTTCCCATTATAAGACCCTGTTTTAAGTTGCTTTGACAAACTAACTGTCTGGGCTGAAATTTTCCCTGTTCAGTGTCCATCTCAGGCTGAATTATTTTGGAAGTTCAGCCAAAATGGTTCAGTCATTTCAGAGAATGGGGTGGGGGGGGAGGGGGAAGAGAAAGTAGTTTTTCCCCACATTAAACTCTTTTGGTGATCTTTCCTTTGAAGTGGAAGTTCTAATGCCCCTACGCCTTGGAGCAGGAATGGAGATTTCATATGGGGTGGTCTGTATCTTACCGGTCCCTGTGAAAATCCACACAAAAAATTGGTTATTTTACAAGACTATGTAAAGTCACCGTTCATACATGCTCAGTAGAGACTTGCTAGAGTGTTGCAGATAAATTTCCTGAAGATTACATCCATACTGGGCATCTCCAGCCAAGAGCAGAACAGGACTTTTCCTGCAATTGCAGCTCTGGACTTTTCCTGCAATTGAAATCTGTCTGTCTTGTGCTCTCAATGACACCCTCCTGGGCCCAGGCAGCATGGAGGAGGAAGGAGAGGGGGACAAGAGTTGAACCAGGTGGGATGGAGATAGTAGATTGGGACTGGAGGCTGGCAGAAATTTGGGGGTGTGGTGTAGAGATTACTGTGACTGACTAAGCATATACACCAGGATAAGGAATCCAAACAGGCTGAATTACAGGTGAGGACAACCTTCCTATCACATATAATTGAAGCTACCAAATGCTCCCTAAGGAGCTAACTATCTAGAGTGGTAAACCACTTCATCAATCCCAAGTGCCTACAGCCTGCATCAGTATCAAGCACCAACAGTGACAATGAACTATCAGCCTGCTTCAGTGAGACCACTCCTCTCTTTTGGGAAGCCTTCTCAAAATGGTACAGATCTGCTCTGCCTATACTCACCAACCAACAGCTTACCTGTATTCCCAGAATTCAATGCATTCACTCATCAAGAAGTTCTAAGGGAGTCTCAATCCAAAACTTGTGAATTTGACTCATGCCCTTCTTGGCTTGTGAAAGTGTTCTGAGCAACTTGCATCATCCAATGCTTCATTCAGTGACAGAGAAAAGGACAATTCCATCTAGCATGCAATATTTCAACCAACCCTGAAGACGCCTACCCAGGATACAAGAAGCCTAACCCGGACTACTATCCGGTGTTAAACCTCTCATTTGTGAGCTTGCTCACAGAGGAACTAACCAAAGGCAACCTACAAGCTCACTTAATAGAAGCTAATATTTGGACCCTAACTAAACACAATCTGCATTCAGGCCAGGACATGGAACTGCAACTACTTTAGTGAGGAACGAACACCTCTTGTCCATGGATAGAGGACAGACCTCCATTCTGACCCTCCTGAAACTGTGCAGCATTTGAAAGCATATCACCCTGGAGCCAGTACGCTCCCAACCCACCCAAGGCGGGCTCCAGGACCTTGAAGGTGAAGAAGGGACCTCTGGTGAGTGTACCTTTGTAAATATAATACATGGTTTAAAAGCAAGCATGTTTAATTTGCCCTGAAGACTTGGGATGCATTCGCGGACAGTACAGCTACTGGAAAAGTCCATTAACATGTATGGGGATGGAGCGGAAATCCTCTCTCTCTTTGTGTTATCCTCAGGAGAGTGATATCATTCATGGTCACCTGGTTGAAATAGGGGAATTTTATTAAGGGAACATTCAGAGGTGGCCATTCCTGCTGGGCTGTTTGCCTGTGGCTGAACAGAAATTATCCCCGCTGTTAGCCATGCGGTGGAGGGAGGGGTGAAGCGATCATCCCCAGAGAATTGGGGTGGGGGTGTGACACGAAGGCAAGGAGCTGCTGCTGTGTAGCAATGCAGTACCGTGTCTGCCAGCTGCACCCAGGAGACGTACGGTGACAGTGAGCTGAGCGGGCTCCATGCTTGCCGTGGTATGTCGTCTGAACGGGTAACCCAGGAAAAAAGGTGAGGAATTATTGTTTGCCATTGCTTTCATGGAGGGAGGGAGAGGCCTGATGACATGTACCCAAAACCACCCGCGACAATGTTTTTTGCCCCATCAGGCATTGGGAGCTCAACCCAGAATTCCAATGGGCGGTGGAGACTGCGGGAACTGTGGGATAGCTACCCACAGTGCAATGCTCTGAATGTCGATGCTAGCCTCGGTACTGTGGACGCACTCCACCGACTTAATGTGCTTAGTGGGGACACACACAATCGACTGTATAAAATAGATTTCTAAAAAAATTGACTTCTATAAAATTGACCTAATTTCATAGTGTAGACATACCCTAAGGGCTATAAAACACTTTCATCACCTTCTGCTCTAAGCAAAAGGCAGATTTCTTTGCCCTCCCCTTCTCCAACATAAATACAGTAGAACCTCAGAGTTACGAACACCTCCGGAATAGAGGTTGTTCGTAACTCTGAAATGTTTGTAACTGAACAAAAAGTTATGGTTGTTCTTTCAAAAAGTTTACAAGTGAACATTGACTTAATACAACTCAAACTTTACTATGCAGAAGAAAAATGCTGTTTTTCCTTTATTTTTTTAGTAGTTTACATTTAACAGTACTGTACTGCATTTGCTTGTGTGTGTGTGTGTGTGTGTGTGTGTGCGCACGCCTGATTGTGCACTTCCGATTCCAAATGAGGTGTGTGGTTGACCGGGCAGTTCGTAACTCTAGTGTTCATAACTCTGAGGTTCTACTGTACAGAGCAACAGGTATATTTGGAGAAAAAAGAAAAAAAAAAAGTCACCCTACCAAAACAAGACACTCCATTGCACTCAATTCTGTCACTGGGGAGAGATGAGAGAAGACACACGTGAAAGATGTTAGTCACATTCAGGGCTGGATTTCCAATAGACACAGTAGGCACGTGCCTAGGGGTGCTGGCATTCTAGGGGCACCTAAAAGTGGGTTAGAAGTTTGAATTTTTTTATGGAAAAAAAAAAGGTCAGCTATAGTTGGGGGAGGAGGGGAGACTAAAGATGCTGTGCCTAGGGGCACGCAAGGTGTAATTCTGGCCCTGGTCACATTGCTTAATTCAGTACTAGAAGGCTCACAGAATCTTGGGTGATGAGTGCAGTTTGAAGAACCTATACAGAATAGAATCAGTGGAGGGAGGACACTGAAATAGGTGAAGGGCAAGGAAAGAGGGATTGGGAGCCAGTGGAGATGGGAAACATGGGCAGACAACTGGAGGGAGAGACACAAATTAAAACGGAGCCAGAAGGGAGGGGAAGGAAACTGAGACTAGCTGGGCAAGCAGACAGGGATGGGACACTTGAAGAATGGTGACTGGCTAGTGAGCAGAATGGTACTGGGACAAGAAGCCCGGAGGGTGGGGAAAGTTAGGACTGGGAAACAGACAGGCTGGAGGGGATGGGCAAGAGTGTCTGGGCTCACCCGAGCACTCCTCTGCAGAGCCTGGTACAGAACCTAAGATTCCAGCACCTCACTATTCCTCTGCTGTCAATAAATGGGCAAATCATCCATCCCCTCTCTAGTACCGATCCACATAGTGGAGGACAGTATATTATTTTCCTATGGGGGGAGAAAATAGTATGTGATCATACAGGTAAAGACGATCATAATGCAAGCTCACTAGAGGGCCAAATTAACGTTGCCTGTGCAACCTTAAATCTCGCACTCAACTTTTGAATGCTTGACTTTGCAAACATAATAGTGTTCTTTTAACGGGGGGGGGGGGGGGGGAGAAGGGAGGAGGCACACAGGGATGTAAAATATAATAGAGAACTTCTAGCTTCAGGACTTGCAAGTTAGAATGCACTGTAGCATATGGAAACAGACTGGTTCAGCTGAAACACACACACACAGTTTTTTATTCTGCAGAATCTCAAAGTGCTTTAAGCAAACAATTGATAGAATAAACTTTATGAAGTATTTTACCTATCACTGAAGACCAGCAACATTTGGTGCAAACATAGCAAATAACTATTTAGGTCTGCATGACAGTCAGATTCTCCCTTTAAGAGGAGAAGAGTGTCATCTATCTTTTTAGGAAGCATTTATGAGGCCCTGGCTGAAGAAGGTGTCTTTTGACATTAACAGTCTTGCCAGTTACCAATAAGTTTAAAACTATCAAATTAGAAGGTCGCGATGAAGTAATTATGGAGGTATCTAAAGTCCCCAGTTTTTCTCCAAGTCAAGCTGGATTCAGATGTGTGGACATTACAGAAAATGCACTAGCTACACCTCCTCCCAGTACCGAATAAAGACCAAGTATGCATACTGCTTCATTTAGATCTGTCAGCTGTCTCCTGATGTCACTAGTCATGAGGTTTAGATAGGTCTGGAGTTACTAGCAGGGATTTTATGGAGATACTCAAGTGGCTCCATTTTATCCTGAAAGTCCCATAAGTTAGAGTTGGGCAATTGCTCATCCCCCTCTACAAGTACTTATGCAGGAAACTACAAGACTGTCTTGCCACCTGCCCTATGTGGCAGTAAGCCACGCTCCTGAGGAAGTACGGGGAAGTAAGTACCTTCAACAGGCTGACATCATCTAGCCATGAGTGCAAATGAGTAACAGCATCCATCGGAGATAGCCTTTATCAAAGCTCCTATCTAGACAAATCAGTTAACTGTGGTAGGCTAGAGGAATGCAACTGTAAAATGTAATCTCTTGCTGCATATTAGTCACCAACTGAAAGAACTGGTGTTTGTTACTCAAGTTTCCAGTATAAGGTTGTGGCGGGGGTCTCATTAGATTATTGCCTGCACTTCAGTGCAGGGAAGAAGCTGGAGCCTCAACTACGTTTCCCCATTAATGAAGTCTGGTTGCAGACTTCATAAAGCACACTGTCTGGGCCCTGGTCACCTTAAATGTATTCTACTATACAGCACTGTGGGCAACACCAGGATCATTCAAAAATTTAAGTTAAGCATTGATATGCTGCACTGGCCATTGAGTAGAACTTCACACAGAGCACACATTATGCCAGTATTATCTACCCTGAAATAAACAGGCTTAGGGTACATCTTAAGTTCTTGGTTTTGACCTAACAAGCACTATGGTATAGTTTGGAACCTAGCTACTTCAGCAACTGCCTCTCCCTGTTTGATACTGCCACAGCTGTGATCATTTGAGGAGCTTGAGATAACACCAGCTTGATTAACAAAACAGGGACTAGTGGCAAAGCATTTCAAAGGAGGTGTGTTTAAAAAAAAAAAAAAAAAAAATCCCCCCCCCCCACTCCCTTTCCCTGAACACACAGAGGAGCAAGTGAACATGTTTATTGACCTCCTGTGCACATCTTTCTTGGAACTTTGCCAAGAGAGTGGGTTGAAGGAAATTACATGTTGGTTGGTTTCAGTTTTATTGCCTTGGAAGGCCTAGTCATTTTATCTGGAATGTTTATCATTATGCTTTTGTATTTGTGCAGATACCTAGAGCTGTGGAGTCGACACTTGTAAAGAAGCATGAAAATAAAGCATTTATACAGGCACATCTACATTAACCTATAAGCCAACAGAATCAGTCCCTGCACAGAAAAAAAGAGTATTAATAAACTCTAAAATACAGCTGATTATGTCCAAGTCAGACTGCAAGAACGTGAATGTGCAATACTTCCAACAGTCTTTACTCCCCATATGTACAATTAAGATAGGTAATTAAAACACTGCCTCCCTTACCCCAGAAGGGCAATCCAATAGAGGATGAATTACAACATGATTGATTAATTTTTCTCCAGCCAACATTTTAGAAATAAGATTACTGATTTTATTAAAAATGGAATATGTAGAATTTTACTTTGAAATGTTTTAATTTTAATTTAATTCTTATACATACACATGAAGACAGTGAACTGAAATGCTGTGGAATCGGTAGACTCCTTTTTAAGACATTACTGATTTTTTCCTTAAAATTCCGCACCCAAACAATGCCATCTAGTGACCATCTACTGAACAGAACTGCATCACTGATTTAACTGTTATGAAAGATGTTTAATATACAATACTTACTAGATTTTCCAAATCTTTATTTTACATAGATAGGATACAGGTCTTTTGATTAACCCCCTAGACTGGGACTAAAGACCAGATGGTCTGAGTATTGGGAGCTCTGCCACAGACTTCCTATGTGAACTTGTGCTAATCCCTTTGTCTGTCTCTCAGATCCCCTATCCACAAAAAGGAGATACATATCCTATGAGATAGGGAAGTATTATCTAGAGACGGAAGTTATTTTTGCACTCTGAGCATTGCGGGTATGGACCAGATCCCAAAGTGTTCATACAGAGAATTTTGGATACTGACAAATAGAAGGCATTATTTTAATAGTATAAAAAGCTATATGTATGACGCATCTAGGTATACACACAGTATTTCAAATAAAAGAGTAGGAATTTAAAGATTCAAAACCAGGAGATTTTTCACACAGATCTGAAATAAGTTCACCTTCTTTGACACAGGCAAAAGTTAACAAAAGAGCAAGCGCAGCCTTGCATCATGTCCTAAAGATCTTAACAAATTTTAGTTCTGTTAGTATGGTAGGTTGGCTTAATTCATAATTTAAGTGAATATATTAGCATCTCAGCAGCTGATCTTTCAACAAGGCGTCCAAGCCCAATTCCATAAAGGACTTGGGCACCTAAAATCTTCATCATGCAAAGGTGGCAACTGAACTGGAGTCTCCCACATCCAAGGTGAATATTCTAATCATTAAAGATTATAAGACACCCCTCCCCCCACAGGTCATTTTGTGCGAAGTTCAGCAGGTGCCTAACTTTTTCTCCCCCAAAAGTGGCTTAGGCACTTAAGCCACCTGACTTCACGAGAGGGGTTCCCATTCATTGATCACTACGCAGAAATAGGTGCCTCTCTGCAGCCCAGATTTAGGTACCTAACTCTGTGAGAGGGTCAGGGTTTAGGACACACCCCTCCATCAGCATCTGCCATTGGCTAGTTTAGGCAGCTCCTCACCTAGTGTGCTGGCTTTTGTAGATGGCATCCTTAGGCACCTAGGCTCCCTAATATAACACATGGGAGAAATAGGTGCCTAACTCAGGCTTTGTGGAGTCCAGTGAGTTTCTAGGCACCTAAAAGTTAGGCATTGCAATGCACAGCACCCATGTCTCTTTGTAGGTGCAGGCCCCACTGTCTTGTGGTACATTCCTCAACAATAGGTCACATTTTGGTGGACTGGGAGGTATCATTTAATTTATACATAACTAGAGTTATCAAATAACATTTGACTCAGATGAAGACTTTCAGAATTTTTCTACGTTGCTGTTTTGTCTTTAGAAATAGGCTATGCTGTTTCCCTTAACAGCAGGTAGAAGACAAAAGAGACAAAAGCACATTATGCTGACTGACTATTACTATAAGTCACTAGGTATAACACAAAGAGTCACTAAACCCTCATTTTATCGATGCTAGTGACAACTTCGTAGTCAATGTACAAGGATAATTCATGTTCAACATGTCAGCTGGTCGCGGCAAAACCCTGATTCCAGTAGGAACAGGGTAGTGTTAGAAACGTGATTCATCAAGGTCATTCTACCACAACATAATTTTTAGCAAAGGCAACCCCACCAAGATCTCTAAACACCTTTTGATGATCTGCCATTATCAGTTATGAAAACAAGTGCCTTGGGTTTCTTAGTATCACATCAGGTGACAAATTCCATTCTTTGGAAAAATTGTGAGTAATCACAATTATATACTTGTGCATTAAAATTAAAAGCCCAGTTCCATCAGAATGCATATATACAAAGCCATGCAAATTTGCTACCTTATTGTTGTCCAGTATTCAATAGATTTCATAAACAATAGCGTTACAGGAACATCTGTCACCAGACATACGTCCAAACCAAAAACCCGAAGATCTGAAGACACCACCAGTTCGGATACAAACTTTGAGGTTTAGTCTCAGCAGATATTCCAGTTAACTCATGGCTTACAGGCCTAATATTAATAAAGTGGTCATACTTAAACTTCTCAACTTTACCTCCATATTTGCAGTATTCCAGCAGTAAAGCTGGAAAATTTTAAGCACAACCACTGTAAGTTGCACAAGTTGAACCTCAAGGTCAAGCTATTTTTGTTAATGAGAGTTGCAATAAATATTTTTAAACTTATTGTTCATTTCTATAATCATCCTTCCTAATTTCTGACCTCCCTTGACACATGGCATTTAATCTCCATAGAGCAATCAGGCTCTGTAAGCAGATTGATATGGTATATTAAAAAAAAAAAAATCTTTGTTTATCATGTGGATTAGAGTGATGTAGACATTTTTCTATTAAAAAAAAGCTTGTCTCCTACAATATTTCAGAGTGTAATAAATTCAGATTTTTCTAGGATTCTAGGAAATTTCTAATTTACCATAAACATATTAGCAAGTTAGAGAAACATTAAATTCTGCTGCATCCAAATTGCAAAACCACATCCCAAGTTTTAAAAAAGACTAAACACCACCTAAAATGAAGACTAACATTTGATAATCTGAATTTCTCTTCTGAGTGGTACAATGAGAACAAAAAAGAGTGATGGGTTTGTTGTGTTTCTGAAATATGGCTGTCCTTCCACCTTGCCAGTTAGGACAATGCTACTGAGTCTCTAGAGCAGTGGTCTCCAAAGTGGGGATCCTTGGGGGTGCACGGCAGGAGGAGCGCTTTTGGGGGGGAGGGGCGCGTGCTTCGACAGTTCGGGCGGGAGTCCGAGCGGCTTTTTTTTTTTTGCGCTTTGGCAAAAATGGTAGAGCCGGCGCGGCAGGGGGTGCATGCTCAAAAAATTTTTACTGATAGGGGTGCGCGATCAAAAAAGTTTGGAGACCACTGCTCTAGAGCATGAAATTTTAAACAATGTTGTGTTGACAAGATTTGTGGGACCTATACTACCTTGATGATTTCAAAAATAACTGATGAACAGAGTGGCAGTCTCAGTACTACACTAGAGATCTAAATTCAAGTTTTGACTATGTCCCTTTAAAGTTTTGGGACTGTACTTAATCAAAATGATTTTCTGTAAATAGATGCTTTCTGTGAACTGAGAATGAAAATGTTCATACTACTACATGAGAATGATTAAGTAAGCCATTAGCGCAATAATCAGGGCCGGCTCCAGGCACCAGCTTGCCAAGCAGGTGCTTGGGGCGGCCGCTTGGGAGAGGGGCGGCACGTCCAGCTATTCAGTGGCAATTCGGCGGACAGTCCCTCACTCCCTCTCGGAGCGAAGGACCTCCTGCCGAATTGCCGCCGCAGATCGCGGCTTTTTTTTTTTTTTTTTGGGGGTGCCGCTTGGGGCGGCAAAAACCCTGGAGCCAGCCCTGGCAATAATGCAATGAGAAATTGAAGTTTGAATACAGTTTTTATACAGATCTTAACATAAATAAGCTGGGATATATTCATGAAGTTATGCATTAATTTACCCTAATGTAATTAAGTCCTGGCATAAACACTCAGATACATATTATAGATCTCTTCTCTGAAACCTTTTTCCTCTCTTCACTGATAAACCTTCCTAGGCTTTGATAAAATATACATACCACCAGTTTGATTTGATATGTGGAGCATGAAGAGAATGTTCCCTAATTACAAGAACAAAGCTCCAGTATGTGTTTATGTTTAATCTTTTGAATAAGATGACTCTAAAAATAGTCGTTTCACAAACTGAACACACACACACACACACACACCCCCCTATATCTATCTATATTATGAAGAACTAAGAACAACATGGAGAAGTTGAAATCATGAGCTTTTGAGAAGTTTAAAATTAGAGATGGTTAGACAGTTTCCGAAAAGTTTATGTTGGAAAATGTCAACTGGTCAACAAAAACTGTTATGTCTGTTTTGACAAATCTCCCAATTCAGAGGAAAAAAAACTATAGTTTTTGAAGTGTCCTATTTTGGTATTTTCAAAATAAGTTGTTTTTTATTAAAAACAACTTTGTATGATAATTGTAGTTAATTTATACCAAAAAAGGTTAAAAAAAAAAAAAAAAAAAGCTTGAAATCAAAACTAAACATTTTGAGCAGCCCAATCTGAAGGTGTGGGGTTTTTAAAAAAAAGTTATTATTGGTTCACAGAAGTTTTTGAATTTGATTTTTCATTCGGTTTTAGGATGGAAACATTTTTTGAAGCTTCAAAAACTTTCATGGGATGGTAAAACCATTCCCCACTCAGTTCTATGTAAAATATACATTTAGGAGAGACCATGGACAAGTTGAGTTTTTACAAGTATCAGAATTTCCTTTTGCCCCTATAAACAGCATAAGCATATTCAGCAATATAAAGAGGAAATGAATAGATCAAGAAAATATATATGTTTACGGTGCACTAGCATCTGCCCATGGAACTTGGAATTCCAGGCCATATGCAGTTTGCTTGGTCATTTAAAAATACACAGAAGTGCTTTTTTCAAAAGAGAGAAAGGAAAAAACAAAACCCTCCTTTAAGGTACAGACAACTGGATTTTCTGGTCTGCAAAGATTACTTCCCTTCCCTGCACTCTAAAGCCTTTTTACAATGAAGCTTCTCTAGTAGACTGCTTTTAAGTTTAAAGTTTTCACTATTTTATCAGACACTTACAACAACATTTTTACTTTAAAAATGCTCCCAATGACTGGTGTCCATCATGGTGTGCTGTTCTAAGAAACAGCACATTTGACTTCAATCTTTAAAAAAAAGACTGTTTTTTTTAAAGTGTGTAAATAGCAACTAATTCACACGTGTATGCATGTGAATCAAAGCTAAGTCCTCATATTTAAGTAAAAAATTAAATAAATGTTTTCCCATCATATCTCCATGAATAATATACCCTACCACTGTTCTCTTAGTGTGATAATTTGTGCATTTAGGCCAAATTTGGCCCAAAGTTCAACCCTGACCAGGTAATCCTTAAGATGCTGATAATACTGCTGGTACATGAAAACACTGTAGATTTTTGGAGTTTAAGGAAGACTGATTATTCTTTAAACAGGGTTTAATTCACAACCCCTTAAGGTTAGTTACCTTCATTTAAAAAAAGAGTAATTAGCTTTTCAATAGGTCTGTTTAGCATGCTATTTTGTGCACTTTAAAATGCAGTTATTTACAAATCAAACAATAAACCTGCAAATTTACTGCAATTCATTAAAAAAAACTCAAAATTTTGCACTGTACTGCATCCAATTCCAAGAAGGATCAATTTGGGACAGGGACTGTTAGATATATCAGCTGCAAAGGGTAAGGAAGAAATGATGGGCTTGTCATTAATGCTTCCTACTAGGAGACCAGAATCTTTTCCCCAAATCTGTCACAAACTCATTATGTGACTTCAGGCAAGTCTTTTCACCTCTCCATGCTATACTCTCTCTTGCTATAAAATGGGGACCATATTTGCCTAATCCACAAGGGGGTAGGACATTAAATTGAATTCCTTAATGAACTTTAAGAATGTCATATGCAATGTGCTACACAAATTAAATAATTTTTTATAGCAGAGTTTGCAAAGGCAGGTTCATTATACTCTGCTATCATCAAAGAGTATACAACAGTGTAAGAAATTGGTCCAAAACAAAACTGGGCAGGCAAGATTCCAGCACAAGAGATATTTTTCTTTATAAAAATAAAACCTAATGAATTGGTTGACTATGTCAACAGTAAGTATAGAGTGAGCATGGAGTTTCAGAAAGATAATATTTACTATTTTGGGGTACTTTGAACAGGTGCCTAGATACTATGGTGACAAGGGCCACAAAATACCTAGATTGAAGTTGTCTTACAGACAGGGCCGGCTCTAGGATTTTTGCCGCCCAAGGCAAAAACAATTTTGCCCCCCACCCCCGTTTTTTAATTACCCCACCCCCGGCCCTGCCTCAACTCCGCCCCTTCCCTGCCTCCTCCCCCCAGGCTCTCAAGCCTAGGAGGGAGGGGGAGAAGCGGCGCCCGTGCCGCGGTCACTCGGAGTCTCCCTCTCCCTCCCAGGTTTGAGAGCCTGGGAGGGAGGGGGAGCAGCGGCACGCGAGCGGCAGCAGCAGTGGAGGTGAGCTAGGGCGGCGGGGGCACATTTTTAGGGGCGGCATTCTGGCGCCGGCCATGCCGCCCCTAAAAATTTGCCGCCCCAAGCACCAGCTTGTTTTGCTGGTGCCTAGAGCCGGCCCTGTCTGTTACAGAGGCAAAGCCAAAGTTTCCCTGTAATGGCTAATCCAGGCCAGGGTAGAACCCAACTCCTGAAATGAGAGCACAGAGTTGTCTCTTCGGTATTCTGAATGACGTAATGTAGATGAGGAAATAATCTGATTCAAATTCAGAGGGGACAAAAATGCAAACCAGACAGGGTTAAGGGAAGGAGGTCTAGTGAGAATGGAACTGTGAGGGCGCGGGGGGGGGGGGGGGGGGGGGAGGAGAAACTGGACTTGAATTCTTGCAGGACCCCTGCCTTAAAGTAGTATATGATTAAAAATTGTATCATAATGCATACCCATAATAAGGCTGAATTAAGGTTGCATAGGCTACCTTGATTAAGTTTGGGGTGCTTGACTTTGCAACCATAATTGTGTTTTTAAATGTAGTTTTATGTGTAAATTTATTTGTATTACAGTAACACATGGATGTCCCAACAGAGGTTAAGATCTGGAAGCTCTTCAGGGTTAAATTGGCAAAACAGACAAAGGAAAAAAACATCATTCATTTAATAAACTTTGAAGTCCATTCTCAAATCAACTATTTAAATCAATAGCTATTACAGAAGATCAGCTTTTTCCCCAAAGGTGAACACCTTACTTACAAGTAAGGAAGCTAAACGCCTTCCATTTTTTATAAAACTAAAAAAAAAACCTACCTGTAATTTATTACCATGAAGAGTAAACAGAAGGGCCTACATTTTTCAAGTGTGATTTGCGATTCTGAGTGCCTCACATTTTGGAGTGACCAAGCTGAGACACCTTAAAGGGACCCAATTTTGAGAGGGCAGGTGTCATTAGCAATTTCTTGTAAAAAACTGAATCTCCCAGCAGCCTCCAAAACAGTTTGGATATTGCAATGTAAATAATATCAAAAAGCATGGTCTCTCTAATGAACTAACTCCAAGTAGTATCAACAGAACTCAGGAGGGGAATACACTACATAGCTTTGATGAATGACTGAGTGAAAAACGCAAAGAAACATACAGACAAGTCTCCCTGAATATACATACATCTATCCTGATAGAGTAGAAATAAAGATAGCTAACAGACACTTTTGTATTCAGCATGATGCTGATTTGTATCTCATATAAATAAGCAGCAGGGTAACTTGAAGACTATTCACATTTAATAACGTACTTAACCAGGAGGATCATTCAGGAGATATTTATGCTTAATGATTCACCTTAAAGGCTTCTATAGTATTTGGATATTATTTTGTAAGATGACAAACTAAGCAACCAAAAACTATTTAAAGATATAGAAGACCTTAAATACTACTGACCAATAGATTTTAACTATCAGTTTGGAATTAAAGGGTACTTGGTTTTGCCTTATGTTTCAATCAATGATACAGACCAGTCTGGAGTGACTGATAGTCAGCTCTTTACTTGGTCTTTTTGTTGAACTAATTCAAAATTTAAGCAGATCACAGCAAAACACAACCAAACCACCAAACTAACTCTCCCCCCTCCCACCCACATATTACCCAAAAAAGGCTGAACAAATTGAAGTCAGTCACTGGTAAGTGATATAATGTTCCGGTGTTTGTTTATAGTTCCTTTTGCAAATGCATTCTTTTGCAGTTTTTGTTTTAATTGCATCCCTTTAAGGCACTGTATTTCAGGAAATTTAATGGTATAAGAAGAACCCACCCTTTCCAAATCACATGCAGCTATATTCTTAACAGAACCACAATAGTTGTACAACTAATGGCAGCATCTATTTTGAGATCAATTTAATCTGAAAAATTATGTTATAGTTTTTATGCACAATCCCAATGTTTTTTTTGACAAGAAAATACAATTAAACCAAATACCATATAGTCTAATAACACAACGATGCAGCTTATCTACTAGTTTAAAATAGTTTCTCTCTTTTAATTCACTTTTGTTCAACCTTTAAAGTCCATAAACCTAAGCCCTGCACCCCCAATCCCACAAGTGTATCTGCAGGGACACACCCATTCACAGAGCTCCAATGATCTATGCAGATCTAGTTGCATGATTCACATCTAATATTTATGTTCATTAATTCTCCAAACGAAGATGGGGGAGGGGGGGAGAAAATAGTGTAGTATGTATCTAAAGTTACTATTTTTCTACTTCAGTGTGACAAGAGCTGTATGTTTAGACAATGGTGATTATATACCAAAGACTACACAAAATGTAGTATCTAACTACTAGCCTCCAAAACCTGTTCTAGGTTCTGTGTTATAGAAACGCTAAGTAACTTTAAGCACAATTATATTGTCACTATAAATTAGCATTTGCACTTAGTCATATTTCTCTCCAAGAATGATTTACAGATAAACGTGCTATTTTAAAAGAATCAGTGCAGTGTTTTGCAGATAGTGCTACACAGGATTTTAGTAGGATATATTCTTTTTTTTAAAAGTTAAATTTTACGTTTTGTAACTGGAGTTAAGCACACACATATAGAACAAGGGCAGTCACAAATAGTCCTATGCCTTCATATACAAACTAAGAACACAGGCAACCACTCTGGTTACTCTGCTTCTAAGGTGTATCCCTTTCATCACAATCATCATCATCATCATAGGTTGATTATTTTTCTCTTTTTAAGATTATTAGCTCCTTGGGACAGGGACTGTGTCTGGCTATGCTGATATCTGTACAGCACCTAGCACTACTGAAATATAAATGAAAACAGCAAAAACATCTAAATAAGAACTTTCTGAAGTTTCAGTCTTCTTTCAGGTGAGCATATGTGCACCAGTAACCTCCACCCCCCAGACAGTCCTCTGGGGACTAGCAGACACACAAGGAGAGGGTACATACTGGACTGACCTGCATTAGGAACCCCAACAGTACCGCTCCACTCCTTTAAAGAGACTCATACAGATTACTTGGGAAAATTAATACATCCTGGGGTGAACCTGTATTCTAGGGTTCGTGAAGAGGTATAGAGCCTCTGCTGAAATATCTCCATACTCCAACAGAGCTTCATGGTTTAAGGGTGGGCTGAATGGCTCAGTCTGCAAGGTTCAATCCCCCCCCCCCCCCAAACAATAGAAAACATAGAAAAAGGAGATTTAAGTTTTACTCCATCAGCTGGATGGAAAAAGGTGACTCAGCTCTAGGTTTGTAACACTTTCCTTAAGCCCCAGTCATTCACTTCCAGAAAAAAGTCATTCTTTTTATCATAAGGAAAAAATGAATAATTAAACCACCAAAAGAACATTTCCCCCACTGCTGTTTAAAATACAAGCTAAGCCCCTTAACTTGCTCTCTGTAAATGAAGCAAAAATGAGACAATAAACAAAAAACACAGTTTACCCATTTGGTCCATCTTTCTTACTAGCAGAACGCAGTTCTTCTCTTTCTCAAATCTTCTTTCAGACACCATGCCCTATGCAAAGGCTCCTAGCTACTTACTCTCAGGCATGACTAGTTTTCTAAATTGATATAACTACTTAACCTTTAAAGTGGTGGGTCAGAGAGTAATATATCTCTTCAGCATCCTTGTTTCCCATTTTGTGGAAAACAGTTGTTCAAAATAAGGAACCACAGACAAGGATGTTACTTTGTATACTAGCTTCTCTACTAATAATGGCTAGCTGTTTCATGGCTAATTGAAAACAGGTGAATAATTTAAAGCTTGGGTCTTATTAAGCACTAGGTGCCATTTTAAAACTGAGAAGACAGTTCTCAACCAATTTAGTTTTAGTATTGACCAGAGAAGAATGAGGTTCAGTGGAAAAGCTTGGAAAAAGCTGAAAAGCATTAGAATAGCTTAATTAATGGCAACAGAGTGATTAATGACTAGAACTGGCCCATAGTTACTTGACATTAGTTCATTTTGCTTTTTATAGTTTTATTTCATAGCTATGGATCAGATCCATAAAGGTATTTAGGCTACTAACTTTCATTATGGGCTTATATGCCATTAAACTATGTTGCTGGGAAATCATGTAACTCTTGACATTAAATTGACAAGCCCCAAGATCTCCAATAGCCAGCTAAATCCCTCTCCTATCAACCATAAGGTCCTTGCCTTAACAGGCTTTCTTTCTACACATTGCATTCTCCTGCTAGCTTTTCTCCCAACTGTAGAATATCCTGGCCCTGATCCACAAAGGAACCTAGGTGCCTAAACTCCAGATTTAGACATCTATGTCCCAGTTTTAGGCACCACTGAGACCCACAAACCCCCACTCAGCTGCTGCATTCTAACCCTGTAGGTGGTTAAACTCAGATGGTGTCTAAATTTTTGCTGTAAAAGTTCCCTATGCACCTGAATATCTGCCTCTGGGCATATGTACAACACTTCACTCTAGGCTTAAAGCACCAGCATGATCTGCAAACCAGGTGGTGGTACTGCCACCTCACTCATAACTTTTAGCCAAGTAGTTAGGGCATTGAGCCTGTATGTGGGTGAGCACCCTAACCACTGGGGTAAAATGTATAAGGTAAGCACTATCACTTCCTCTGGCATTTCTTGCAAGAATGGCTTAGGCACCTAGGCCATCTGACTCCAAGAAAGGGATTCCAACCTGTGGGTCACAAGCCAAGATGAGGGAGGGGAATTAGGACATACTCCTCTCATTGGCATCTCCCATTGGTTAGTTTAAGCAGCTCCTCCAATAGCATACTGGCTTTTGTGGATCCCACTCTTAGGCACCCATCTGTCCCCATGCATTTTACAGGGAGCCTAGGCACCTAACTCAGCATTTTTGGATCCCATTATTATGCCAGTGATTTTCTAGGCACCTAAAAGTTGGGTGTTAAAATGACTAAGTCTCTTTGTGGATTTGAGCCTCCATCACATCAATAATTAACTAGAGCTGACCTCCTGCATCTGAGAACACATTGTTTACATGCTTCAATCAGTAGGAAATTTTCAAATGCTGGCATCTCTATTCTTATTTTCTCTATCCAAACTTCTCTCCTTACAGCTTCCATCTTTATGCTTATTCACAATTTGCACCTTCTCTTTGGAGCAGC
The DNA here is from genome assembly GCF_028017835.1 of Emys orbicularis. Taxonomy (NCBI): domain Eukaryota; kingdom Metazoa; phylum Chordata; order Testudines; family Emydidae; genus Emys; species Emys orbicularis. The sequence continues at coordinate 85,481,257 of NC_088686.1, read as the reverse complement.
CACTTCACAGCAAGACCTGTCTTCACAATCACATATGAAATCGTTCTCTAAATCCACCTTGTTCTTATGAAAAATAAATCCTAGCAACACTGTATCTCATGGCCATTTTATTCACTAGAAAGTAGTCATTCATGCCTTAGGCTACAAACTCTTCAGAGTATGGATTGTGGTTTTCATTGAATCTTCGCTGTTGTAAAGTGCCTTGTGCAGGTGATATATATACAGAAATGAAAAGTATTGTTTCTTTTATACAAAGGTCTCCAAGAGTATCACCCCTGTGCAGAGGGCCAGCACAATCCCCTACCTTATTTAGAGGGCTTAAATGGGATTTATGTATAGGCTTTGTACTGGCCCTCTGAACAAGCATGCATTTCATGTATAGGGTTTTACACCTAAGAGTAAGAATGTATTTATAGGGTTAATACATGATTATCAAGTGCTAGATGTCCTGATGGCATTGAGATGCCAGGTGGGGAAAAGTTCTTTGTTGGGCTCTAACTGATTAGCCCAGGAGGGAAATCTTTTCAGATTGAAAACAGAAGCTGATGTTTCATGTACCTTTCCTTTTTTTTGTTTTGTTTGTTTTAATACTTTAATACATAAACACCAGGTCATATACAAAGTTATATCACAACAGGAGTATTTAACAGTGAAGCCAAACCAAGTAACAACAGAGAAAGGAGGAAAGCATTGTAAGGGTTGGCAAGACCTTTATAGTGATATAGTTAAGATTCCAAGCCTTATGTCTGCTTTATGATTTTGTTTTTCATTAACAATTAAGTAGCTGAGGACTTGGTCCTGATCTGGCAAATACTCATGCCCATAAGTTTATGACCATGAGTTGAATGTTTGAAGCATTGGAACCTTACAATCTAATAAATAAAATAAAATATTTTAAACAAGTTATGCTGTTGCCAATAGCTGACTGAGATTTAAGCTCTCATATGGAGGATATAGCAATTGGCATCTACACATTTTGTGCCAGCTGCTCACCAGGTTGCAATATTCTTATGTTTCCTGTCTTTGTGGGATGAGTTTTATATTTTAGAGCAACAGGTGGTGTTTCTTTTTTAATTATGAACTGTTAATTTAGATTTTCTTCTTGTATCTTTTCCTCTTCAGTCCCCAGTTCAGAACAACACTTAAGCATGTGCTAAGTCCCATTGACTTGACATCATTAGGGTTTAGACATGTGTTTCAGTGCTTTGCTGAATTAGGGCTTCAGAGAGGATGCATATTATTAAAGCGTAGGGAGTTCGAAAATCTGAGTGTTATTTTTGGCTCTACTACTTCATCAGTGTGTGACTTTGAGCCTGGCTCTGCTACATGCTCAGTACCATGCCTCAGTTTCTCCAGTTGTAACAATAACTTTTGCAAAGCCCCCTGAGAAAATTGAGATGGAAGTTAAATACAAGGTAAAAATACAAAATATTATCATTACTGAAGAGCAGGCCTAGCAGATATACATCACAAAAATACGTTTGATATCTATTTTCTGCCAAACTTAGACAAAGACTTGGGAGCTGAGCTTGGAATCTCCTTAAACAAATATATGCAGAGAGAAATATCAGCTGCAACATGGTTCAGGGACTTGCCTTGCTGAAGGCCCAATTCCTCTTTAGGGGGAAGGAGATGTATAGGTACTAACTGAAGTACTTCTGTAAAAATAGTTCAGGAGTCCAGCTGGGATTTGGGACCCTGCTAAATCAGGATATGGATACGTGGGGGCCCACCGAGGGCTTAAAAAAGACAGTCATCCTATTCATGTATTTGTTAAATGTGTACTGCTCATATAAGTTGCAGCCCCTCACCCCCTTCAACGTTAAATATCTAGCATGATTTCTCTATAACTGCATTCCCATCATTCACAGTGGCATGAGTCATTGGCATTCATTATTATGACACATTGAGTTGACTGTGCCTATAAACAGCAAGACCAGAAATTGAAAAATATATTTTCATGCTCAGTAAGATTAAATTCTAAATCAGCTTCTGAATACATCTATTTATCCACCACCCAAACCCCTTCTTCAGTTCATAGCTATTTCATAGTAGTGCTGTGTTTGAACTCAGGGAACAAGTTCGCTATGCAAATAGTCTGCAGATTATGTATTTACTCTATCTAGTGTGTAACATTTGCAATATATATTAAAACACCTATTCTTCCTCTTAAATGAATCCTTGGTAATGGGGGAAACTAATGTCAAAACCAAGGCTACAAAGTACCATGTTCAAGTTCTCTGTACTACATTATCAGACACACAAATGTGTCCAATAGCATAACAGTACATTTATACACTGGTCATGTATTTTACATAATATCATAAAAATGAGCAGTTATATGACTGTATAATGCAACATTCAACTAGTTGGCACACAAAAGATAATAAAGTTCTACCTTTGGGGGTTTTCTGTTAATCTTTACTTCACAAACTGTAGAGCTGTTTGTTTGTTTGTTTGTTTTTTAAATTACTACTTCACTCATTTTGTACAAGAAATTATGTAAATAAAACACAGAGGGAAGAATACACTATATTATGTTTGATAAACTGTTGCTGTGTTGTATAGGGAATTACCACAACTCCTTTTATTATTGCCAGGAGTTATATCAATAATTTCTAACCCAAAACATTGAAAATCTCTTAAATCTCCTCCTCTCTTTGGATTAGGTCTGGTTCCCTTGTTCTGCATAACATTTGATTAACAGGTGCTACAGGCATGAGCTGCGGTTGAATGGATTCAGTTATCTTTCCTGTAACTGATCAAATTATTTGTTGCAAATAAATGACCAGACAACTTTAACTCTGTTTTCTGTTGGTAAATTGTTCACAAAATCATCGTGATTTCTACAACCATATTTGGTAATTCCTGCATAGTTTATGTGTTGGCAAATTATGCCCTTTGCATATTTGCCGTATATGATTCCATTCTCTGACAGGCTTACACTTCTGGATTATTGAAACTTTCTAAATAGGAGAAAAATGAATGGCAAATAGTCATGTTCATGTACAAATTCCCTTGTTCACACATACCAATAAGGCTAATCCTATAGTTCCTGATTCAAAGCCCAGGAAAATCAATGGGAGTTGTTCAAATAACTTCAGTTTAATATGGATCAGACCCATAAACAGAGCCAATTCCCCAAACTTCTGTGCAAACAAAATTCTGTTTATGTGAATGGTTATGAATAACATGGTCAAACTCAACAGCTAATTGAAATTCAAACAAATGTTCATGCATACTGTTTTGGAAATATTCACTAAGCTCTAGCTTTTACTGAAAAACAAATAAGAACTTGTCCATGGTTTAAGACTATCAATTTTGATTTGATATTCTTTTTTGACTATTTAAGAATATACTCAACCATACCATTTTACTAATTCTTCTAGAAAACTAAACTTCAGAGGTAAATTTAGGCCTCAGTCCTATAATGAAGTCAATGGAGCTCAGAGGGCAGAGATCTACCTATATGATTTTCAGTTCAGAATGAGAGCCTTAATTGGTGTGTAAACAAATACCAAACATAATCTAAGTTTTTTTTATGACCCAACATAAATTTGCTCATTTTCATGATATTGCTATTGTAACACTGACAGACCCCGGTCGTCAGCAGGCAGGATCAACCCGGGGACCTCTAGAGCTTAGTGCATTAAGACTCTACCGCATGAGCTAAAAGCCAACTGGCTGTTAGTGAAGGCTGTAGAGCAGACTCATTTTATCTCTCTCTTTAAGTGGTCTCAGTGCCACTAGATGGGACACAACACCACACCCAGGAGGTGTGTGGGATACACTATGATCAGTCATTGGCAACTAAAATATTCTGAACTAATTCTCCTGCCATTGATAGATCACTTACCCAGAAGGAAGAGCAAATGTATTTTCTACTGCCTTTGGTTATAGGCAAAGGCCAAGGACAGATTCTCAAATCATTTTAAGATCTGAGGCTGTAGTCAAAAACCAGCAGAGTGGGAATGTCCAGTCACTGCTATCCAGGCCCATTTTCTTATATCACTCTTATAACTCCGCTCCTCTGTGAGCAGATGCCCTATCACCTTCTTTAAATTCACAAAGATTATGTCTCATAGAATTAGTCAGGATTTTGAAAGTGTTTTCTTTTAAATGCAGCCCCCACTGTTATCAAGCCTTTTATTTTGGATGACTCAGATGGCTGAAAGAAGATAAAGAAACAAATGTTTTGCCTAGAATTAGAAAAATCATGGATTTATGAACATGTCAAAGTAATCATCACTCTGGGATTTGTTCTGCTGTACTCTAATGTACTCTACTGACATTGTCCACTGAAGTAACTAATTGCCTAAGAAGTGTTAGGCTACATAGTTTCAAGACACAAGACACCTAGTACTTACAATTTACTCAACATTGGTTTATAAATAGAATGGTTTTAATAGAAGTTCTATTCTCATATAAATACCATTTGAATAGGCATGTATATGAAAGTGAAATATGGTTAAGCAAATCATAAAAGGACAAATTCTAGGGCTTTTTCAGGATAAAAACAGCAGCTAAGGCCAACTACTACTATAATTTTAAATAAAGGGTTCATGTAAAGACCAGTTAAGATCCAATTACAATGTCTTGTGTGAGATCTGTATTTGTGAAAAAAGGAATTATTAGACTAGACAGATTTGAAAGACTGATATCAAAATAAATGTTCATCATCCTTTCCTAAATACTCCGAAATCCAAGAAGAGCAGAATCCTCCGATTTGGCTATCATCGATGATGGAGAATGTCAAATAATTAAAACCAAATACAGGCTAAAATTAGCATTTTTAAGTACTGAAGTGATATGGAGTAATATCTTTGAGTAACAAAGTTTGAATACAATAATCCTTCCTAATATGCTGTGATACAGGAGGGCCAGGGAGCAGTGGGAGAGTGGTCGAGGGGAAGTATATAAGCCCTAGACTAATTAAGGCATGGTTCCCTGTAGACTAGGGAAGGTTGCTACAGGTTAATTGGAGCACCTGTAGTCAATTAAGGCCCTGTTAGCAACCTAATAAAACCCCCTGCTTCAGGCAGTCAGGGTAGAAGGAGTAGAACTTGGAGGTGTGCGGTGAGGGTAAGAAGATCAGAAAACTGGAATAAGGGAGACCCTGCCCCAGCAGGGGAGACTCCCTCCCCCAGTGTTTAAAGACTGAAGGTACCCCACTGAAGAGGGTAAGAACTTGCAGGGGTTGAGAGGGCTGGGGCTCAGAGTAAGGAGCAAACCTAGATCCCTCCTCTACTTCCCTCCTTTACCACCTTCCTGGGCCACTAGTGGGGCCCTTGGTGCCCCAAGAGCAGGGGCAAGGGGTGGCATCTTAGCCCCCCCACCAGGAAAAGTGCAGGACCCACTAGACTACATAGGCCATCTTGTCACAATGCACATAAAAACCTGCTTCTCTATCCCCAATCTCTGAGCAAAGATTTAATAAGACTTCATTATTTTTATATAATATGGTACATTTGCTTACTAGTTCAGTATGAAATTTTATACACCATGAAACTGAACTGAAATGTAATGTTAAAAGTAAATATGCAAAGTAAATTTAATGATATATAATCCTTGCTATTTTAGGCCCTGATCCTGCAAAGACACTTGTACTTGATTAACGTTATGCACATTGACTTTAATGGGACTACTCACAGGGGCTAATCCTCAGCTGGTGTAAATTGTCATGGCTCCATTACATCCCCAGAGTGTGTAAAGTTACATCTGTACACATGATTTTGCAGGTTCAGGGCCTTATTCTGTTGGAATCACTCATTTCCTAATGTAAAAATGTTGCCATTCACAATAGGGTGTCATCATCATGAATGAGAAATTAACAAGCTTCTCCTTGCTGATAGCTTACGATGTAACTTTCTACAGAAAAGATAGGAAGTATAGTAAGAGACCACATGGCTTAACCGGGAGATCTACAAAGACCTGAAACCCAAAAAAGTCATACAAAAAGTGGAAACTAGGTCAAGTTACAAAGGATGAGTATAAAAAAACCAAGTATTTGTAACTGTGTTGGGCCCAGGGTATGAGACAGACAAGGTGGATGAGGTAAAAATGTTTCTCGGATCAACTTCTGTTGGTGAGAGAGACAAGATTCTGAGCTTATACCATGCTCTTTTTCAGGTCTGGGAAATGTACTCAGAATGTCTCAGACAACTACAAATCGGAACAGATTATTTAGCATAAGTAGTTAACACATGTTAAGGGACCATTGGAGGTGTAGTGGCCTGTTAACACTCCTCCAGTCACAGGATGAAAAAGAGAGGCCAGGGACAGGTTTAATGGGTTATAGATTGTTGTAATAAGCCAGAAATCCAGTGTCTCTATTCAGCCCATGGTTTTTAGTGTCTAGCAAAGTTAGACATGCCTATCATAACATGCGGCACACCTCATCCAGTGCACTAAATGCCCCAGTAACAACTACGTAGGTGAGACAAGAGAAGCACTATGCTCTTAAATGAACTTGCATGGAAAAATTATAAAAGACAAAAACACCCTATCACATGTGGGTGAAGGCTTTTTGCAAAGCAATTACTCTACATCTAACGTCTTAGTCCCCATCCTCAATGGAAACTTGAACCACTCCTTCAACCAATGAGCCTGGGAGCTTAAATACATAACTTTGCTAGACACTAAAAATCATGGACTGAGTAGAGACACTGGATTTATGGCTTATTACAACACTCTATAACCCACAAAACATCTACCCAACCTTACTGTCAACCCCCAGGACTAAAGAGATGTTAACTGCCACTTAACCTTGAATGGTCCCTTGAAATTTGTTTTATCTATTTATGCTAAACAATCTGTTCCAGCTTGTATTTAGCTGTGACACTGAGTACATTCCCTAGACTTGAAGTAGAGATCTGTATAAGCTCAGAAGCTTGTCTCTCTCACCAACAGAAGTTGGTCCAATAAAAGATATCACCCATCCTCTTGCTATCCAAACATAAGCATGTAGGGACAAAATTAGAAAGCCACTGTACAAAATGAGATTAAACTTGCTGGGGACATAAACAGTAAGAAGAAAACATTTTACAAATGCATTAGAAGCAAGAAGACAACCAAGGAAAGAGTATGCCCCTTATTCAATGAAGAGGGAAAGACAATAGCAGAAAACACAGCAATGGCTGAAGCGTTAAATGCCTTTTTTGTTTGTTTTTACCAGAAAGGTTAGCAGTGATTGGATGACTAATAGTGCACACATCAGTGTAAATGTGATAGAATCTGATGCTAAAATAAGGAAAAGAAAGTTAAGACTTAGGGCTTGTCTACACTTACTGGGGGACCAACGAGTGGTGATCAATGCATCAGTCGATTTAGCGGATCTTGACTAGACCCGCTATATCGACTACAGATCGCTTTCCCGTCGACTCCAGTACTCCACCGGATCGAGAAGAGTATGGGGAGTCGATGGGAGAGTGTAGTGTGGGCCCCGCGGGAAGTGGATCTAAGCTATGTTGATTTGAGTTACACTATTCACGTAGGCCAGACATATATCGGTATAACTATATTGCTCAGGGGTGTGAAAAATCCATACCCCTGCGTGATGTAGTTATACCAACCCAACCCCCCACATAGAAAGTGCTATGTTGATGGGAGAGCTTCTCCTGCCAACATAGCTTCTGCCTCTCAGGGAGGTGGATTGACTACCACGCAACAGGAGAGGTGACAGGAGAAGCTCTCCCATTGGCAGAGTAGTGTCTTCACTAAAGGTTTAGTAAGACTTTTGATACGGTCTCATGTGACCTTGTCATTTGTAAACTAGGGAAATATAGCCTAGGTGAACCCACTATCAGGTGGGTGCACAACTGGTTGGAAAACCATACTCAGTAATTATCAATAGTTCAGTCAGGGTGGAAGGGCATATCAAGTGGGTCCTGCAGGCATCTGTTCCGGGTCCATTTCTATTCAATATCTTCATAAATGATTTGGATAATGGGATAGAGAATACACTTAAAAGTTTGCAGATGATACCAAGATGGGAGGGATTGAAAGCACTTTGCAGGACAGTATTAGAATTCAAAACGTCTTCACAAACTGGAGAAATGGTGTGAAATAAATAGGATGAAATTCACTAAGGACAAATGCAAAGTACTTCACTTAGGAAGGAATAAGCAATTGCACAAATACAAAACGGGGAATGACCATCTAGGAAGGAGTACTACAGAAAAGGATCCCATTCAATCCTACAGTTCTATGATTCTACAGTTAGAACATATTCTTCTGTAATTTATTTGTTTTACAAATTAGCACAAGTTAGACCAATGGAGACATTAGCAACACAATCAATTATTATATGGAAAATCTGTTGAGTGGGATTATTGCTTTATTGATTTAGTTAAATGTTTATATAATGCTTTGAAGATATAATGGTAAAATATTATTCCTAGATTGTTCACACAGTGCATAACAGCGATGGTGCTCTTAAACTCTGATTTAGCCTGAAGCATATTGTAACAGGCCAGAAATTGAAGCCTTAACTCCTCACAGGCCTAACTCACCCTGTGATCACCCTCCCTGCCTCATATCTTCTTGGTTGTTCTAAGCAGCAGTTCAGAAGGCAGTTTTTTATACACACACACACACACACACACACACACACACACACACACACACACACACACACACACACACACACACACACACGATGTATGATTAAAATATGACCATATCTATCATTGTTGCTACCACTGTTACTTCATATAAAATTTGTTGCAATTATGTATGTCATGTAAAGTATCAATGGAAAAGTTACAATCCAATATGATTATCCTGTTTGTATGCCTGTATCATCTTTGTATTTAAAGTTATGAATATTGACTGTGTACCAGTATTTCAAATGTGTTTGCTCCTGAGGTAACACACACAAGGTAATTTTCATCCACTCCGGCCAGCACATTGTGAATGGACTATTCAAGTTGATGGCCCACTAAAGGACACACAACTTTCAAAACAGACCATAGAAGAAGCCTGTCCTTGCCCGATGGGCCTTCCTGTGGATGTTTTAGCCAGAATGAGTAATGGCTGCTCCTATGATTCATCAAAGCATGCAAGGGCATGTGACTTGATCTGAAGTCCATCTTGTGTCTTTAATTTTCCACAAACTAAGACTGAGAGCATCCCTCCACATGGGATAAGGGAGAAGGTATAAAAAAACCCTGGAAGTATCTCCATTTTGTCTCTTTCCTTCTCTGATCTCTGGACTATGGATATCCACTAAAAGGAGCATTCCAACCAATGGTCTGTGGCAGGGGTGAAAGTAACTCCGGACACTTAATGGAAGGGGTGGGGCTGGGGGTCAGTATCCCCCTGCCAGCCCTTCCAGGCTGCCTGGCCCATGCCGCCCAGGGCTCCAGTAGCGATTTAAAGGGCCGGGGGCTCCGGATGCCACTGCTGAGGCAGCGGCGTCTGGAGCCCTGGGGCAGCTGCTCCCTTTGCCCCCCACCCCGCCCATCAGCGGCCGACGGGGGGGGGCAAAAGGGGAAGGGACGTTAAAGTGCTGCAGGGTCCTTTGCGGCAGCGCTTTAACGTGGCTGCCTTCCCCCCCCTACCCCCCGGTCGGTGGCCCTGCTGGTAGGGCTGCTGACTGGGGGGAGAGGGGGCGCAGCAACGTTAAAGCACTGCCGTGGGAAAGGACTGTCCTGAAAGTGCTGCTGTGGCAGCGCTTTAACTTCCCTGCCCCTTTTGCCTCCCCTGTTGGCAGCCCTGCCGGTACGGACCCTACGAGCAGGGCTGTCAACGGGGGAGGCAAAAGGGGCAGGGACATTAAAGCGCTGCTGTGGGCTGGGTATGGGCCAGTGCAGGTTCTTACCGCTATGCCGTACCAGCTCACTTTCACCCCGGGCTGAGAACAGTCTAATCTTTTGGAAGTTACCAAAGACTTTACAAGCCAGCAGTTTATGCCATCGCTACTTCAAACCTTATGCAAGAACTCTGCAGTGGTTGTATGTACTTGGTTCCTTTAATCATTTTAACCCTCTCCTCTTTCTTTTCTCTTATAAATAAAACTTTAGATATAAAGGATTGGCAACAGTGTGATTATTGGGTAAATTCTGAGCTATATATTGACATGGCTATGTAGTTGGTCTCTTAGGATTAGAAGAACCTTTTGTTTGATGAAATTGGTTTTAAATAACTACTCATCATTAAGGCTAGTGTCCGGGTGGTGAAACAAGAGCTGGGATACCTAAGGAGATTGCATTTCTAACTTCTTGTTAACCATCGTGGTGAGACAGAAGTTTACTTTTGTTACTGGATTGGTAAATCGCATGGAAGAATAACCAGGAGTTTGGGGTGGGTCTGGCCCATTTGTCCTGAATCTGGTATTCTCAGCTGTGACCCACTGAGACATGACATTACGTCACCCTCTCTGCCTCATACCTTCTTGGTTGTTCTAAGCAGCAGCTCAGAAAGCAGTTTTACATATTTTATATTTATGCTTGCTACCTGCATTTTTGCTGCCATGACCAAATGATCCCACACTTTAACGATTACTTTTGCAAATTAGATAAAATGGGAAGATTAATGGAAAATGCCAAAGCCCAGCCTTATTAGGAGCATGAAAATAGCACAACTGCACTTGGATTTTCTGAGACACTGAAGAGTTTGTACTCTTCTATACAGAAGCTAGGTGGACGTTGAGATAAGGGGCAGAAAGAATCATGGAAGGGAAGACACATGCTTACGTGACTGACTCACCACTGCAAAAATCCCAGCTCTATTTGAAAAGTATAATGTCCAAAGAGTAGCCTATTCTTTGATCTTATTTTTATATTTCTCCTTAGTTCATATTTATTTTTAGTTTATTTCAGTTCTTTAGGGAATTATACTACCCTTTTTCAGCTGATTAGCGACATTCATAAGTGGCTCTTAGCAACCGTGAAAATCAGAGTGAAAAGGTTGAGGTGCATCTCAGCTGAGAAGTAGGGACAGCCCAACAATTATACGAATAAAAATGTATGTCTGCCGAGTTAAAAGATATAATTGACATTAAATTCAGATGTATGCTTAGAAACAAAATTCTCGGGCCTACATTTTGCTTCTCAGAAGCCACAGGCTTAGATTCGTTTGGGTTATTTTTCATGTTTCTTTCTAAATAAGACTTAATCCTCATAGTTCCATGATGTTCAGGAGAATTGGATGGATTAGGAGATTATTCAGGGAAAACAGAATCTTCATACTTCTAGGTTACACCTATGAACTTAACTCAGGTCATTAGTGAAAGAAAACCACTATACTTTGAGGCATGTTAAGTGAACTGTGGAAAACAGGTTGGTAGTCTCAGTTCATCTTGCAGTGGACAGGTCACCTCACAAATATTACCATCATAACAGACACTTTTGTTAAGTCTCACTAGAAAGACCAGTGACTGAACAAGTGTGGATACCTCTCTCACCCGTACAGACTCATTCAATCAGAGATGATTACATTGGCAGGGTTGAGGGGGAAGCATACACTGTTCAATGTCTTATCTGGTAGGTAAGTAAACTGAGGCTTTGCATTACCTATACTGTCAACCCAGTTCATGAGCCATGAATTCACTAGAAGCCCTTTCCCAAACTGCTGTTTATCATAGAGAACTGCTTTGTCGAGCTAGGCTAAGATGCAAAAACTTACTGTTGTAGGTTCATTCATTAAACTCCCATTACTTGAGGCAAAGCTGGAATTGATACTGCAGTCTCAGCTACAAAGGGTTGTCAGAACTGCTTGAACATGAGTGCATTGAACTGCTAAATCAGCTGCTTTTTTGTTGACGGGCTTGCCAACGCACCTCCAATCTAGTCCCCTTACCCACATCACTGCTCCCAATCTACCCAGATATGAAAGATTTGTTTTTCCATGTTCTAATGTAGAACAGCTCTAAGGTAACACCAATAGCTTATGTAAATGTGGTTTAAATCATATTCCTAAGCTTTTTTTCAAGTCACAAGACTGGTGTACAGTATCCTTGCATGAGATTACTGTGTATAGTGCTTTGACATCCACATATAATATTGCAAGTGCACATTTTGCTTCTGGTACTATTTAATATCCTTTTGTAGAACAGACCTTTATATACAGATAAAATTGTTTTCAGGACTTTCATAGAAAAAACCCACCAAGGTTTTAATTTAATAAACTACCAAGGGTCATATAATACAGAGTAATTTATATACTAAAGGGTCATATACTTTATTGCTTCTGTTGGCCAGGTTCATTGCTCCAACTGTTCTACCCTCCTAACCCCCCCCTATTTCAGTGATTCCCTTCAAACCCCAACCCCTTCCTTCATGACAGGGGCTCTTGGTGCCCCCCCATCTCCTCCTATCCCCATACCAGGACTCCTATTTTTGACCTCCATGTCAGGAGCTCAGTGTGCCCCCTTCCTCCCATGCCAGGGGCTCTGATTTCCACCCTGGGTGCTCTCCCAATTCCTCCTCCCCTGGTGTTGTGTACCACCCCTCATTCCAGAAGCACTGTGTGCCCCCAGTTTCTCCTTTTCCCCTCATTCTTATTTCTTTTTTTTCCATCTAGGCCTATTTGGTCCTCATGTACATGATGGATGCACAAAGGGGATCCATCTAATAAACTAAAAGGACCTCCTCCACCCCCCACACCCCCATTCAGAGGGGAAGGACCTGGGGGGGGGGGGAAGGGAGAAACAGGGATCAACTGATTCCAGGGACAACAAATGAAAAAATAGGGATGGGAGTGAGGGTCATAGATTTACACTCAGGGTACCAGAGGGGGACACCAAACAGACCCACTGGGGACAGCACCCACTCCTAGAAAGAGCCCAGAGAGTTAGTGAATGGCACCCAGAGGACACATGAATGGACAAGTGCACAAAATTGAGCCCCACAGTCCAAGTTGCATGACATCCCCCCCACCTAACCCCTTCCTCCTTGATTGATACATGGCCAATACCAGGAGAATGTTGATGAGGAGATCCTGTGACTTCATGTGGCCATGGATACGGAGTATACAAGATAAATCTTTAGCATGTCAACATTTTATATTGTATTGGGATTAAGGGCAGAGCTGAGCTGTGGGGTGTTTTTATGATGGAAGATGTTAAGGGCTCACATCAATCATTTCTTTGATCTTTAGACAATTACAGAGATGGTTGAAGCTCCTGCTGTGTCTGCTAACCAGAGACAAGGGGCTCTCTCTCTCCCCATTTCCAGTTTATAACTGAATTAATTGGGTTCTGCCCACTGATGCCTAGAACATTCTCTGAATATTTGGAATTGATCAAATGTGCCATCACTAGTTATGCAACCAAAGAAATGCAATCAAGTTGAGTGTCTACTCGATCAACAATTGCTACAGGAATAGAAGGATCTTAGTTTTATTGTACCAATGTTCATGTTTCCTTCATTGAGAAATGAACTCCCAACTGACCTTATTCAAAAAAAGTGGTTCTGGGCACAAGACTCCTTACTAGAAACTCCTCATTTCTAATCCCAGATCCAACATTGCCTCCCCTATGTCCTTCAGCAAGCCACTTAAGCCAAATTTTAAAAAGCATCCACTATTGTGGGTGCCAAACATGACACACCCACACTGAAATCTGATTCTTCAGAGGTGCTCAGCAATTGCAGCTTTAACTGAAGCCAGTGCAAGGCTACTATAGCCTGTGTATAAAGCCTTAGGTCCAGAAGTCATGAGATGAAGGACAAATCTGAATTTTTATTTTAAAAACATTTTCCAGGTCTCATAATAGTGAAGAAAAGTTTAAAAACCATGACTCAAGTGTAACCAATGCAGTGACATCTGCTTAAGTGTGCAGATAGTCTGAACTGATAGCTCTATGAGGGGTGAACTGCCTCATGCATCTCAATGGGGCATAAATTTCAAGACCCACTGTTCTGGGAACCCTCACCAAAACCATGGGCCATAGCGCAGGGAGGGAGCAACTGGGAAGAGCCACGTCATGGTGTGCATAGAGCCTCAGATTGTGTTAATCTGGGCTAGAGTCATTGAGGACAGTTCTTACATTAGGGCAGACCTCCAGCTGTGGCACATGGCGGGGGGGAGGGGAGAGAAAAACAGTCACAGGCAGCACTGGTGGTTTCACAATGCCTAGTCCACTCCTATGGAAGGGTCTCAATAGTGATATGGCTGCCCAAGGTGTGAACATGTTGTCTGTAGGAGGGAGATTTTATATCAGCATTGCAAAAACGATCTGCCCATACCATTTTATTGAGAATGTAATGTTTAATTGCAGTTTGTTTTTCCACAAATAAGCTCTCTTTCGCTCATTTGTGGCATGCCAGTGACAAGCTATTATTAAACATTATTATCTAAACTTAATGGAGAAGGCAGGTTACTTGAAGAAATGTTCTGAGATCCCATTTATAGAAAATGCTATGAAAAAAATCAGTTACTGTGCTGTTGGATGAAAAAAACGTGCTGAATTCTGCAGTGCAATTTGGGAAACAGAGAATTTTTTTTTCCTCTAAAGAACTGGCATGAAATCTCTGCTACTTTGCACCGTCTATGGTGTGAGTTCTCACAACCTGTGCAGGTTTGTGACACTTCTTAGCTAATGTCCTTTAAACAGTCCCAGAAAATAGAATTTAATTTGTAATCCTTTCACCATACTTATTAACTTTTTTCCTATCCGATTTTTGCATTTTTACTCTATGGGAGTACGGACTGACTTCTGCCTGTAAGGCAGTCAGCTTACATTGCATTTGTTTCATGTGCAGAAAGGAAATGAAATAACTGCATATGATAAATTAAGTCATCAACTGCTTTCAATCCCTATCATACTTCAGTAATCATAGCGTTCTAATACATCACATTTTTCTGATGCATCACTGGTGAACCCTCATGTCCTTACTGATTCAGTAGTAAGAATAATTTCAATATATAGTATTTTACACAATGAAGTATTTGTTCATTCAGACTCCAAGAGGGTGAGTATGTTTTCAAAATTACCTACAAAACCCACATGTGAGTGCACAACTTCACAGACAATTATAGAAAATTTGTCCAATATGTTTATCAAATTATTTTTCCATTCCCAAAGAGAACAGTGTATATTTAAAGATTATTTAGTGCCAAAAATACTGCATACAATTCTGGTCATTCATGTTCAAGAAACATGAATTCAAACTGGAACAGGTGCAAAGAAGGTCTACTGGAATGATCAGGGGAACGGAGAGCCTAAAAGAACTTGGATTGTTTAGCTTTGCAAAACAAAGGCTGACGGGATATGATTGCGCTCTATAAACATATCAGGAGATAAATATCAGGGAGGGAGAAGAGCTAGTTAAGTTAAAGGACAATGTTGGCACAAGAATAAATGGGTATAAACAGTTTATGAACAAATTTAGGTTGGAAATCAGAACAAGGTTTTTAATCATCAGAGAGTGAGGTTCTGAAACACCCTCCCAACATGAATAATGGAGGCAAATAGCCTAGACAATTTTAAGATGGCACTTCATAAATTTATGAACAGGATTAATATAACTGTGATAGCAGGATATTGACTCAATGACCCAGGATGTTCCTTCCAGTCTTATGTCATGTCATCAGTGCAGTAGGATACACAAAGACAATGTTTCTGCCCTGAAAGAACTTACAATCAAAAAGAGAGAGAAAACAGGATGAACCAGGAAGTATAAAGATGGGGACAGCATAGGCACGAATACTGCAACTGCATATTCACAGATGGACTCCTGAAACTCCATGGAGACCCACTGACTTCACCAGGTTCTGCAAGGGTATAGAGGTCCACCCACATGGATCCAGTTGCAAGACTAGAACCTTAGGGCTAGATCCACAAAGGGGACTTAAATGAGCAGCATTTCAACACTGAATCTAGGTGCTCTTCTGCCTAGTAGAATCCACAGCCCCAAGTTAGACTCCTAGGCTCGCTATACAATGGATGGGGAGAGTTAGGCACCTAACAATGGGATTCACAAAAGCCAGCAGGCTGAGAAGGGAGCCACCTAAACTAGCCAGCAGAAAATCCCAAGGAGGGGTAACAGGACCATGGGCAGCCAGACCTAGTAGTTGGAGTGAGAGTCTACAGTCGTGGGACAGGAGTTAAGGGTCTTCTGGGTCAGGATACCAGGAGCAGTAGACAAACTGGAGATCAAAATCACAAGTCAGATGCCTGGAAATCAGTGTGGGGGCACAGCCAGGGCAGAGTGGAGCCCAGTTGTTTGAACAGCTTCCTGTTCCTGAAGAGGTCCAAGTGGGCTAATCACCCACTCTGGAACTCCACCAATTGGACCTCAGGGATGGACCCTCACGCTGGGTCCTAGGTCAGCAGTTGCCAGCGGGCTGCCAGATGGAGGATTAGAATGTGGCCTCTCACATAAATCCTGTGGGCTTGGGTTTGAGACCTGTGGATCATTACAAGGGGTTGTCTCTCAAAGGGAGTTAGGCACTCTAAATCTGGGCTGGAGAGAGGCACCTATCTTTGCTCAGGATTCACAGCTATGAATCCTCTCTTGGAGTTAGGTGCCTAAATCAGGTCAATCCTTTCTCAAGAGAAGTGGTGGTGATGGTACTACCACTGTCCTTATGCCCTATAGCTAAGGATAAGATTTTGTCATGGAAGTCACAGATTCCGTGACTTTCAGAGACCTCTGTGTCAGCTTCAGCCCTGGGTTGGCAGGACCGGAGATATCAGCCTGCAGGGGCCCCACGCCGCTGGACACCACCTGCCCTGGGTCCCCGCAGCTCCCAGGCTATGGCAGCCACGGGTGCTGGAGCCCTCCCGTCCTCCACAATGGGGCCTGGGCTCTCATTCTCCCACCCCCCAACCCTACCCATGGGTCTTGGGCTTCGGTTCTCTCCCCCCATCAGTTCCCCCCCACCCCCCACACGCGCACACACAATTTTAGTAAAAGTCACAGACAGGTTGTGGGCTTCTGTGAAGTTCTGTTTATTGCCCACAACCTGTCGGTTATTTTTACTAAAAAAAAATAACCAATACAAAATCTTAACCTTACCTATAGCTCAATGGCTAGAGTAGTCCCAGATGTGAGAGACCCAGGTTCAAATCCCCACTCTGCCTGATTTGGAGCAAGGATTAGAACCCAGATTACTTATCTCCCCAGTGACAGCAATAGGGTATTCTGGTATCAATTTTTCCTGTTCAATCTGCTCCATTTTGTATAAAATATTTAAATATTAATTGGAGCGGGAACTATAACCTGCAAGCCACTGTGCTTTGAGGTCATTCCCATTCACACTCACTCTCCGGCCCAATGAATATTTAAGTATTCACACTGAAGCCTTTGGAGGAGGGTGGGCTTCAGAGCCCATTTCAAAGTGCTGTCTACACCAATGGTTCCCAAACTTGTTCTACTGCTTGTGCAGGGAAAGCCCCTGGCGGGCCAGGCCATTTTGTGTACCTGCCGCATCCAGTACATCCCTCGGCCTGCACTGCTTCCAGCGGCTCTCATTGGCCTGGAGCAGCGAACCGCGGCCACTGGAAGCCGCGATCGGCCGAACCTGCGGACGTGGCAGGTACACAAACCAGCCCGGCCCGCCAGGTGCTTTCCCTGCACAAGTGGCAGAACAAGTTTGGGAACCACTAGTCTACACAGCTATTTTTAGAGTGCTAGTGCAAGCCTGCTTGCCCAACTCTATCACCCAGGCTGGGAGCTTCTCTGTCACGGGCTGTGTAGATATACCCTAACTCCTATCCCTGAATCCTCATCCCACCCTTCCTTTACATAGTAAAATAATCAAATCCTACAAGACCTCCAGTTTTTCAGCTTTCGTTAATTCTTCAACAGTCTGGATCAGTGTTTCCTTCTCAAGCCTATCCTGTCTACACAAAGGTCATACCTGAACACAAATTATGCACGGGCAGACTATAATCACCTGTGAAATACTGATTTTTTGTATGAATGCCAGTACAAAAATTATATTGTAATGTCTTTACATCCTCAAGAAGTTCTTAATTCACAGATCAATGATCTAACACACCTTAATAGCTCATTTAGACCATTCCGTTGTATCCAGTCCATACTTATTAGATCACTAATATACTCTGGAAGTTGTTCTAGTTCACAGTGAGCATTCAATCTGAATATATGAGCATGTCCATATTCCCTTAAAAATAGGGAAAGTAGCTATGATGCATTAGGTGCATTACTCTTTAAATAAATATTGTAGCCAATTTATTTTTGATTCATGAATGCTGTAATACCTGGAACCATAAACTGTGGTTAAATAAAATTGTCTTTGCTTTATTTATGGCACAACCACATAGTAATGGAGAACTCAGTTCTCTGTACCACAGTTAATAGCAGTATAGCAACACTTTTAAGTGGCCTTTGTACTACGTACGTGGAGTATCCCTTAGAAGCCACAAAAGCTGCAGCTGAACACAGTAACAGAAGGATTAAAGTTCTGATCCTTCACTGAGATTACCACGGGCACAGGTCTGCCCATGCAAAGCTCATTGCAGAATCTGCACCTAAATTTGTTCATTGTTTCTTGCCAAACATCATTGCATAGAATAATACCGGTTTTAATTTTCAAAAACATTAACCAGCATTTGAAACCTGCAAACTAATTTTTTTGCGATTACTGTATTATTTAAAAAAAAAAAAAATACAGCACTCACTCCCCACTTTCTAATTTAAAAAAAAAAAAAAAAAAAAAAAGGGTTCCAGTCAAATCCTAAACCCATCCCTAGGGTTTTTTTTAGTTCCATCACTAACTCTTTGCAAACTAGGGTTTATGAAGATGATCTTTAGACCCTTAATTATAGCTACATCCTCAAAAAGTTATTAAAGGCTCAAAGTAGTGAAAAGGTTTATTATAATAAAATGGCAATTTAACACATTTTGTCACTATCCCAATTTGGGACGCCAACAGTCAAATTTCCTTCAAGTGCTTAATCAACCAGTGAGACTTTTCATACACTATTAGAATATAAAACTACAACATAGTGCCCCCTTAAAAAATGTCTATAATCATTCCCTACCTGAGAGTTATACCAGTACTTTACAGGAGACTGCTTTCTGAAAAAGATTGTTTGGCTTGGACAAAGACCAGGAAAGTTTGATCAATAAACGCATATTCACTGATCTTTATTAAGTGCTCAGCCTTATTTAATTCTTCAATTTCCAGTGTTGCACAATAAGGCCATGTAATATATTCTAATTTAGGCCACCTCAGTGCTCAACTAGACACGTTTCATTTGTTACTGTGCAAATTATTGCTGAATTGTATTCGCTTACCTGGTCTGCTTTCGTTTGGTTTACACTGCACTTCCTCAACACAGTCTGCGGGAAACCATCCAACAAGTCCTCGGGTGCTGCCTTCCCAGAATCCACCTTCACCAATGCTTAAAACTAAATACAAAAGAGAAAGACAAATGGAACGTTAGCTTTTTCATCACTTTTCCTCTGGAATAAACTTAAATTCTAAGATTATTTAGACAATGGCACACCAATGAAAATGAACACAGCACAATAAGCCAAATTCTGCTTCACAAAACACCTGCACAGAATCCCCTGCATAGGTGATTCTCAGGTATTACTACTGGGGATAGGAGTAGGGAGCCCACTGTTGAGACAGAGCTCAAGGTGCACATATGACTCCCAAGGCCACACCATAATCCTTTAAATATACGACTGTATTTCAGCAATACTGATGTTATAAAATCATAAATCTCAGCAACAGGAAAGAATGAGAACTGAAGATGCTGAACTAATAACAGGCTCAGATTCTTGGTAAACTGGGTCTCAAAATTTTTTTGAATTACTCATAAATGTTATCCTTCCTAAGGAAAAAGGAGAGAGTATTTACATTATACAGTAATGAGTTCTTTAAGATGTATAGTCCCTATGGGTGCACCACGTCAGGATGGTCTCTTGGAGATTTTTGACAGCAGTGTCCACAGGTCCACACCTGTGCCCTACACATCCTTGTGCTCCAGTATGAGGGTATATAGGGAAGGGCAAACTTGCTGCTACTTCAGTTCCTTCTGAACCTTAAAGTCCAGAGTCAAAGATCCCAAAGCAAAGGGGAAGGAGAGTGGGTAGTGGAGCACCCTTAGGGCCAACACACCTCAAAGAATGCTAGTTACTGTACAAGCATGCGTCTGATGAAGCGGGTATTCACCCACGAAAGCTTATGCTCCAATATGTCTGTTAGTCTATAAGGTGCCACAGGACTCTACCGCTTTTTACAGATCCAGACTAACACGGCTACCCCTCTGATACTGTACAAGGAAAGTAAACTCTCCTTCTTTGAGTTATTGGTGCTCCACGTTAGGAGATTTCCGAGCAGTACCTCAAATATAGACGAGGGTGTTGAGGCGATTAATTCAGTGCAGCCTTGCCAATGTCCAAGATAGGTACATTCTTGGATAAAACTATGGAGTTAGATTGAGCCCTGGTGAAGTGGCCATTTGTACTAAGTGGGTGACACGCCACCAGAAGTCTCATAACATGCCAGGATGCATCCTGACACCCATTTTGATACACTTTTGGAGGACCCTGGATGCCTTTTCATTCTTTCCGTAAAAGAATTAAAGTCTGGGAGAAGCCCAAAGGGCTTAGTGCTATCAAGGTAGAAGAGACTGGCTTCCTCTCCTGAGAAGTTTGGGGTAAAAAAACTGGCAGTTGAATGTCCTGACTGATTTGGAAATCCGATAAGGCCTTAGGTAGGAAGTGAGAATGGGGCTGTAAAGTCACCTTATCACAATAGAACACCATGTATGGCGGATCAGCCATTAGCACTCCTAGTTCTCCTACCCATCTGTCCGAAGTGATGGTTATGAGGAATGAAGTCTTGAAGCACAAATGAAGAAAATAACAGGTCCCCAAAAGATTCCTCAAGGCATTGAGGATCAAGCTGAGGTCCCCAAGTGGAGAAGGTTCTTTGACATGTGGAAACAGGTTGAACAGAATGAATCTTGCAGCACTAGGGTGAGCGACAACTCACCCTCAGTCGGACAGTGGAACACTGTAATGGCAGCTAAGTGAACCTTAACTGAGGTCAGTGATAGAGCCATGATTTTTAAATTTAGCACGTAATTGAAAATGCGCGTGAGGAGAGACCCAAGAGGAGATTATGGATCATTGGACAAATCAGCTTCAGAAACTATTCCACTTCTCTAGGTGAGTTTTCCTTGTGGCAGGTTTTCAGCTTTCCATCAGCATTATTTGGACCTCTAGACACCAGTCTCCTTCTATGTCAGAGTGTCGTCAAGGAGCCAGCCCTTTAGGTGGAGACACAAGATGTTGGGGTGAGTCTTGGTGCTGGATTCCTGGGTCAGGAGGTCTGCTGTCAGAGGAAGGCAAAGAGCCCATCGCAGGAACTGTGTTGGCCAGACCTAGGTGGCCATGATAGTGTTCTAAGGATGGACACCCATCTCTCGTTTCAGCTTGTTCAGGAACTTAAGGAGCAATGGCATTAGGGAGTAAGCATACAGCCAGATACAAGGCCAAGAGGAGCATCTCCCAGTGACTTGGAAGCATGCCCTCCCCTTGAGCAGAGATGCCGGCAATTCCTGTTGAACAGTATCACAAAAAGAGCTCTCTCTTTGAGGAGCCCCTGGTGAGACAAATTTCCTGAAATACTGTGTTCTTCATGGAAAACCCTGCTCAGGGAGTCAGCTGCAGTGTTCTGTAACCACAGTAGGTTAAACTGAGATTTCTAGGACATGAGATATGCACCAATTCCATAATTTTATGGACTCTGTGCATAGGGACTGAGATCTTGCTCCCCTTGGTGTTTTATATAATATACTGCAGCCCTGTTGTCCAGCATTACTTTGACTAGGTGACCTCTGATGCTGGGTAGGAAATGACAGCATGCGTACCCAAGTACTTGGAGATCCAGAATGCTGATATAGAGGAAAAACAGCGCTGAGGGTCCATTTGCCTTGACCTGAAAATTCTTGGAAATGGGTGCCCCAACCTAGCAGGGAGGGGTTTGTGCTGATATTGGGGCGGGGGGAGGAGAAGAGATGCAAACACAGAATTCCCACACAGGCCTTTTGAGGATCCTTCCTCCAGTCAAGGGACTCAAGAACTCTCCAAGGTATTGCCACTGGTTTGAACAGCTTGTGCTTGGTCGGGATGTAGACAGATCTGCATCATGCTTGGAGACACCGAGAGCATAGCCCTGCAAGGGGCGTTATGAATGTACAGGCTGCCATGTGGCCCAGGAGTTGAAGTCATATCCTTGCTGTGGTTTGAAGGTTCTGTTGCAGTGTGCAAATGAAGGTGGACATCATAGAAAACCAGTCCATAGGCAAGTACTCTCTGGGAAGTGTGGTGTCCAGAGTGGCTCTAACAGATTCTATTCATTGTATAGGTGTGAAAGCAGATTGCTCCATGCTGGGTTGGAGGCCCAGAGTGTGGAACAGGGATAGGGCCTTGTTGGTTGTGAGCTATACCTTGAGAAAGGAGCAAGATCCAGTTGCTGAGACAGGGGAAGACCATTATTCCCATCTGATGAAGATGGACTGCAATGGTCGATAGGACAGTTGAAAGGGCAAAGGTTCGGACATGGTACTGATAGTGGTCTTTGCCAATGATGAATCATGGGATGTATCTGTGGAAAGGCTGCATAGCTATATGAAAGTATGCATCCTGGAGATCAAGGGCAACGAATCAGTCCCCTAGATCCCAAAATGGAATTATCACTGCCAAGGTTATCATCCTGAACCACTGACTGAGGACAAAGATGTTTAAAATCCTGAGATCCAGAGTCAGTCTCCATCCTCCTGGTCTCTTGGGAACCATAAAGTAGAACTCTTTTCCAGTGAAGTACAGGAGAGAATGCAACTCCTGTTGTAAGAGACCCTTGTGAGAAGGGTCCCAGAAGAGGATGTGGAAGGGGGAGTAAGAGGGATGGATGGCGCTGAACTGGATGGAATTGAAAACTACATCTAGGTTTCGTCTGTCAGAGGTGATGAGCTCCCAGGAAGGAGAAAATGGGAGAGGCAGACTCCATAATGTTGATGAAGAATGGGTTGGTGCAGCAAAGGATCCAGGTTGGTGCGACCCTCAACCAATGCATCAAAAACGGTCACTTAGAAGAAGTCATTGACTGATGTCACTGTGGAGGATGACCCCTTCTTAGGAAATATGATCTGTTTCTGGGTGGTTCAGTCTGTCTCATGGAGGTTTGGTAGTGGACAGAGGGAGACTGTTGAGCTGCTTGTGACTGACTGTATTTTCTCTTTGTTGCAGGTATACAGATGCCAAGAGATTGCAAAATTGTCCTGTCTTTGAGAGAGAGTGGAGGGATCCCTCCGTGACAACACTGAAGAGCTTAACCTTTCAAACGGAAGATCCTCCATGGTATTCTGTACTTCCCTAGGCAGGCCAGAGGATTGCAGCCATGACACAACACAGCACATGACTACAGCAGTTGCAACAGAACTCAAAGCTGTGTCCTCTGCTTCAAGTGAAGCCTGAAAAAGTCTAAGTGATCATCTGGCCTTCTGTGATGAGAGCTTGAAATGTCTCCCTCTAGTCTTGAGACACATGATCAATAAAATGAGAGATTTCAAGTAATTTGTGAAGTCAAATTTTGCCATCAAAGCCTGATAGTTAATAACTGGGAATTGTAGAGTGGCTGAAGAATAACTCTTACAACTGAGAAGGTCCAGGCACCTAAGCTCCTTGTTGGAGAGGCTTGATCTAGACCAACGCGGTCCATTTCTTTTGACGACAGGATTAATGACCAAAAAGAGTTAAGGTTAGCCCATTCGGAAGTGGGTGGGATGGTATTTGCCACACAGTGTCGGCTAGTGACAATAAGGCGTCATTGATAGATAATACAATCGTGACTTGAGAAGTGATCTGGAGGATGTCCAGCAAGGAGTGTGGAGGTTCTTGCATTTCCTCCAATGGAATCTGTAAGGCCTCTGCAATTCTGAATGGCCTTGAAGTAATCTGTGCAGGATGGCAATGGGCACATACTTGCCTCATCTGGTGAGAGGGAGGATTTACTGGATGGTAGTGACTCCTCTACGCCTAGCTCTTGCTCTTCTGGAGGTTCTTCTTGAGGAAGAGGGTCATGAACCATCAGTGGCTATTGGTCTTGAAGGGTCCTCTTACACAGCAATACAGTGTAGAACTGTTTTCCATAGGGGACCCAAGGATTCCAGAAAGCCCATTGTGATGGGGCATAACCAAAAGGGGTCAGACCCCAGGGTGCTCCTGCCAGGGCTGACGAATCAGATGTCTACTGCGGGGGGGGGGGGGGGGGTGTCTCATTCTCAGGATGTACCTCAAGGGAGGGAGGCTGGAATCGGAAGGCGATGGAATCCTGGACGCAGGACCGGCTCTAGGCACCAGCAAAACAAGCACCTGCTTGGGGCAGCACATTCCCAGGGGCAGCACAGCAGCTGGTAGCAGTTGTAGAGGCAGCTGGGCCCGCATGGCCTCAGCCATGCAGTGCAGAGCACAGGGCATCTGCAGCACGGGGGGCTGCTCACCACCTCGGCCAGGTTGTCGTGGTGCACCTCGCCCATGCCGGCCCTGTCAATGAGCAGGTGCAGCGCCCCGTAGCTCACCCCCTTCACCCGCAGGATGACCGGGGACTTGGCCGCCAGCACCGACTTGTGGGCTCGGATCCGCCGGCCGGACACTTCGATCACCAGGTCCGGCTCCTCCGAGACCAGCTGCTGTGGGCTCCAGGGCTGCGCTCCAGCCTGTGGACAGTAAGTGCCAGGCGGTGGCCGGGAAATGTCGCCTCCTCCCGCCTTGGACTCGGACGCGCGTTGTTAATCTCCCGCTGGCTCTTCCCCACCCGGCTGCAGGAGGAGGCTGCTCTGGGATCCTGCTGCGGGGCTTTGTCCCCAGCCCCGGGCGAACTGAAGCACAAGGAGGAGCTGAAACCGCTGGGAGCTTGCAAAGGGAGCGCGGCGCTTTCCCCACCCCCGCTCTCCTCTTCCCCAGCTGATCCGCTCCCTTCCATGGAGCTGGGCTGCTGCTGGCTGCCCTTGCTTCTCTCCGCTTCCCCCGGAGCTTTCCCCGGTGGCCCTAGCTGCTGCTCTGCTTCTTCACAGAGCCTTTTTGGACAGGCTTTAGCAGAGGCTGGACCTGGCTAATGTCCACACACACACACAGCTCAGCAACTTGGGGGAGTTGGATTTTTTTTTTCCTGGAGCAATTAAATTTTCTATGAGCCTTTTTCCTATTTTTTTTTTCTTCAGAGTAAGCGACACATGTTCTTTAACAAGTGAAAGATCACTGAGTTTTAACAGTTTTGATTTACCTAGATGTTCGTATCAGCCAGCATGCAACTCCCAAGATCAGTTTGACTAATTGCACTGTTTTATTTCAGCTCAAAAGAGGAGCTAAAGATTTTCCTTGGACTTTCTGCTCTGAAATTTGCAGCGACAGAGTCAACTAAACATGCTGATGTGTGATTATATTCTGCGATTATTTCCCCAATATGCAAACATGTGTAAGCCAAAAAAAGGGGAAGGGGGCCGCCAACATTTTTTTTGCTTGGGGCGGCAAAAACCCTAGAGCCAGCCCTGCCTGGACGGATGCAGAGGAAACATCCTTTCCTATGTCTAGTGAAGGAGCTACAGATGTTAGTACCAGAGGCCAAGGAGAGAGTAGTAACCACTTTGGTATTGGAGTCTGAGTCTTCATGAGATGGTGTAGTAGCACAAGAGGTTAGGCTGGCTCCAGAGCAAATGTTGGTACCTACAGGAAAACTCAGCAGAGGGAATTCATATTTTTCCAGGATATGAAGATCTGCATGGGAGAGGAACCTGAATGATGCTGGTGACTTTGGGTGCTGTTCCTTGGGAGTAAACATGTTGCGCAATACTGGGGATGGTAGTGATGAGCAATCTGTGCACTCCTTGCCGTGACTCTGAGGACAGTACAGAGGATGATTCAAGTCCTTGTTTCTCAGTGAGTCCATGCATTTTAAAGAATCCAATTCCTGTACCAACACTGGTGCCACCCAGGGTTGCTTGCTGGTAGACTTCTTCAAACTGGAAGTCTTTTTGGGTGGTACCAAAACCACAGGAGGTAGGACTCTCAGCAGTACCCATACTGAGATATGCGTCCTCCTTGTTCCCTGGCTTTAAGGGTGACCGTTCCCCTCTTCTGGGCTCCCTCTCTAGGAAATAGGGCCTCTTCGTATCAGAGGATTTCAAAAACTCCAAAGGCTCTCCATATGTTCTTTGCTTACCAGAGCCAAGGCTGGCACAGTCACCAGAGCATTCTGAGCTGTTGATGCCAATGTTTGGTGGGGATCTCAGACCCTGCCAGTCTCAGGAAACACTCCATAAGTAGCAGTTTCAATCTGTTCTCCCTCAGGTTTCTGGATCTGCTTTTGAAGCCAGATCAGACCTTGTACTTAGAGGGGATGCGAGACTCTCCAAAGCAGAGAAGGCAGGTGAATGCTTGTCACTGAAGGGGAAGGACATGTGGCAGGTCTGGCTGGGTGCGAAACCCAGGATCTTTGGCATAACCCAGGAAAGTCCACATACAGAGACCAAAGTAGGCCCTGTCTGAAAATAAGGTGGGGGACACCCCCAAAAGGACAAACTGTGTGCTAAAACTAAACAAAGCATACTACAACAACAAAGAAATATGAACGAGATAAGCTAGGGGATGAATGAGCTATGTAGTGGACACGGACACTCCAGCTCAAGCTGTAGGCAGCTGAGAAGGAACTGGAGTGGCTGTAAGTCTGCCTCTCCCTATATAGCCTGGTACTAGAACAGGAAGTGTAGGGCACAGGCGAGGACCCACAGACACTAATGACAAAAATCTCCAATTGAGAGTGCATTGGTATATGCACATACCTTATACAGCGCACCCGTGGGGACAATAATTTGAAGAGCACAATACTTTATTTAATGGTTAACTCCAGAGACTTGGAATCTGGGTCAAGTAATATGAATGTCATGGTGTGAGCATATAATGAATACTCGCATATCCCAAAGCTAATATACACAATGGGGGTACCTTTTGAAACACACTGCTGATTTTCACAGTGGAAGAAAATGACAATGGGGAGTGAATGACCTTCTTCTAACAGGAGGAAAAGATTTACTTTGCATAGGTGATCATCTTGAAATTGCTCTTCTCTTAGCAAGGATTGTGACAGAGGACTGCAGAACAACAGTATAAATACAGTACTATTATCAAACATTTAGAGTAAATGAATTACCTCTCTATAATAAGAAGTCTCCGATATTCCAAAGAAAAAATACAAGGTTGTGTAGACATTTTAAACAAAAATACCAAAACCAATGCCAAATACTTAAAATAGACAATTAATTTGATCACACACACACACACACACACACACACCCCTCCTTGTGAGAAACAATGAAGCTTTAAAACTACAGAGTGATTCTGGTTGCAGCTGCATTTTGCACAACTGCAGCTCTACTGAGTTCAAAGGACTTGAATTTCAACTTGATTTACACTGATGTAAATGACATGAATAATCAAGCCCATGCATGGCAGGAAATGTAGTACTTTCTTTAATACTAACAGGAAATCTAGTTGTCACACCTGAGAAGGCCTGTATAAAATTATACATGGTATTAATGTTTACCTAGATTTAAGGCAGTAATGCAATAGTAGCTATTTCTGATACTACCTATTAATGTCTATTAAAATAAAAATATTTGACAGGAAAATGTTCCTCATCTGACAATTCTATTTCTTTTAAAGTTTAGATGTATAGACCTTACAGAATGCACATTTCAAATGTCATACTAAAAAGTAACCAGTACAAACTTAAGCCCACAATCCAGCAACTGGACCCCCAAGCACAGACCCCCTGAATCTATTTATAGCCCTAAAGCAAAAAATTAAGCATCTGTATGCTATATATACACACACAAGTACATGTAGGACTACTCACGTAAGTATTTGCAGGATCTGGGTTTAGGGCCCTCATCTGACTGGGCACCCTCAGCTCCCACTGAAGACAATGAATATGTATGAACTTTCGCTCAGGCTATATACAATATACAATTAGAGATTGGACTGAATTTCAATGCATTTTTTTAACCTTCCTAAAAGCCATAGATATTTTGTGTGCATAAACAATCCCAGGTCTGTGTTTAAAAGGGAGGGAAGATGACAAAACCAGACTTGTGTTTTAACGATATTAACAGAAGAAACTCAGTATAATTGTGTGGACCATTTATAAAGAAAAAAAACTGAACAATTTATGCTGATATATCCCACTTGCTCTTGGAAATAGTTACAGCATGTGCATATATACACATAAAAATCTGAGGACTCTCTTCCCAGCTGTATAAAATATATTTACAATCCCTGTAATTAAAAAAAATATATATATATATTCAATATTATGTGACTAGCTCAACAAACAAGAGGCAGAGATCTCCATCTGAGCTACTACCTGTCATCTAATAAAACACGGGGAAAAATTCTGCTCTTAGTTACACTGATGAAAATCCAGAACAACAGTAGAGAGGACTGAGGAAATCGCCATATGTACGTCAGTGTAACATAGCAGAATCTGATTCATGGTCTTTAATCTTCATATAAGAAGAGGGTGTATGTCTTTATATGTGAAGGGACAGATGCAACTTTATTAATAAGAGATACAGATGTTATTATATTTATTTTATGATTGAGTACAAGTTACTATTGTAGATCAACCATTTCTTCCCTCCCCCCCCCCCCCCCAAAAGTGGAAGCTAGCCTGGGACTCCAGTCAGATGGAAGAGATAATGAAATGTATGACAATGCAGGACTCTTGTTGCAAATAATTGTTTTTTGTATAGATAGTTCTGAGCACTTAATCTCAAGCTGATTTCATTTTACTGACTGACAGGAAGGAGAACATAGACTGCAAAGCAATTGAGAAAAACTTCCTCCTTCCCCTAGCTAGTATTTTATTAATGTAAGTCAGGACTGTGGCACTACGCCCCCATATTCTTCATGGAGATATTTTAATATGATATGATTATGGCATAACTATGATGTATTTTATGCAAGATAAGGCATGTGAGATATCATTGGAAAGGTTATGATTTACTGAATACAATTATCCTATTTATATGCATGTGTATCATTTCTGTTTCTGAAGTTAGGGATATGGTCTATGCATCTATTACAAATGTGTTTACACCTGGGGAATGCCCACTAGACAGAATGCAATCAGTCTAGATGGCCGGTTGGGAAGGGCCATTAGGGAAAACAATAGGTCTTTGAAGTTGCTAATCTCCCACCTTCCAGGGATGCCTTCCTGGGGATGTCTGAGTTATGGCTGCAGGGACACGTGACCAAGTCACCTGGTACTGGACTCCATGATACGAGTGTTTTTCCACTGACCGGGGGTGGGAATCACACTGGGAGACAAAGGATTCACGTCATATGTGAAAACTATTTAAGGCAGGGGAATGACATTATCATGGCTCGTTCATCACTGACTTCCCACCCAAGAAAGAAGACTGCTGGAAACACCTGAAAACAAAGACTGGACTAGGGGAGAAGGGCTGAGCCCAGGCGATGGGTTGTCTGGCCTGTGAAAGAAATATCTGGAGTTTTAAGCTGCAAGCAAATGCAGCGTGCCTTCAAGAATCTCTGCAATCTGCTTAAAACAACATTTAGGGTGACGAATTTGCTACTTATAACCCGTTTATTTAATATATTAAACTTAGATTGCATATTTGTTTTATTTGCTGGGTAATCTGCTTTGATCTGTTTGCTATCCCTTATAATCACTTAAAATCTATCGTTTGTAGTTAATAAACGTGTTTTGTTTGGTCTAAAACCAGTGCGCGCAGAAATCATAACTTGGAGCAGAAAGTTGTGTATATCCCTCTCCACATTGAGGGAGGGGGCAAATTTCATGAGCTTATGCTGTACAGTTCTCTGAGCAGCGCAAGATGTTTACCCTCTGGGGCTGGGGTGAGGGGGAAGATGTACTTGAGTACTGGGCAATTCCTTAGCTGAGCCTTCCCATGCAGAGCTGATCTCAGCATCTGTATGTATAGCTGCAGCTGTGTGTGTCCCTACCTGTATGTGTACTGGTAAAGTGCAGTCTGAAGCCTGAGGGAGGGCTTGGCTGGCTTGCCTCAATAATACAGTGTAAAGGGAACCCAGGCTGGTGGATCAGGTGGGCTCAGTGGTACCCCAGTCCCAGGTGGCACCCTGAAAGGCCGGGGAACCCATCACAAGGACTATTACTTTGAATTACACAGATCCTGCTGCTTCTACATAGAATTTATATTTTGGTTTGTTATAAGGCAGCTGGACATGTCACACCCAGAGGGAAAGTTTGACATGTTCATGGTAGTAGCAGCTGAAAATGGCTAGTCCATCCTCATCAAGGTGGAAAAAGGCATGTTTCTTTGAGTCCACAGGTGAATTCAAGGTAAAGAGTGATTATTAAATGTCACAAGTAGATTTCTAAGAATCCCACTTAGGATCAACATTAAATGAATGTTTGAAGTGTTATCAATTACTAAATGAGGGGAGTTTGTCAGAACTATACATAGGATGCTTGTTTGAAAATATGGTGTCCGTGAGAAGGTGATAGGTAGCGTATTGGGTAGAATGTACTAGTCTTTACAATTCTGGGTATTTGGCTTTAAATCTGGTTAAGTATCACAAATAAAAATAGGTTGATTGGCTTCTTGGCCCTCCTATTACAGAAGCATCACACCACATGGTATGATTGGTCCCTGATCAGGAGATAGCTGAGGCTTGAATAGTTGGGGGTGGTGGGATAGCAAACCCAACAGTGCTTTTCATTAAACTAGAAAAAGATTAAGTCTTCATTCTTCACTATGTTGAAACCTTTCCAAACTAGGCAGAAAACCATGTAAGGCCTTATAGATCTAGTCTCCCCAAAAGTACAAAACTCAAACTCTGCTCATCCAGCGAGCCTTGGGCTAAAACTTTTTCTTGGATAATCTGCCTTCCTGATGCATTACTTTTAATGGGTAATAAACAACACAGGGGTTAATTGGTTACATGGATGGAGTCCTAGTTTTTCTGTCTTGGAGCTCGATGGAATTCTAATTCATTGGGGGGGTGCGTGTAGAAAAACACTCTTTTGACAGAATTTTTCAGAGTTACATCTTCATTTAACTTGACTTCCAGGTGACTAATAAGTCCCACAAGAACACTCACCTGGACATAGGCAGTAGGTATAACAGGCCAGGGCAGGCTTAGCCACCAGATGCCAGTTGCAGGGTTTGCACAGGAAGTTTTCTGCTTATTATTATGCCCCATGCAGGTTCCGAGGCAGCTGAGGAGGCAGTATGTGCTACTCAGCTTCCTGGGTTCATCAGTAATCTCCCTCCAGGGAGAACCCAGGAAGCTGAATAGCACATACTGCCTCCTCAGCCGCCCTGGAACCAGCATGGAGCATATAAAAAGCTCAGTTTCTTCCTAAAGAGAGGAGCTTTGACCTTGCAGTGCCTTGGGGTTTCAGAAAGGAAGATGCGGCTGGCCCGTGGCTCCTCCAGCTGCAGGGGGGAGGGGGCGGGAGGAGGAGAGTGGTCTCAAGGCTCCTGCTGTGGGGGGCTTGGGAAGAAGGGATGGGGGGGGTCTAGCAACCCCAAAGGGGGGCTCCACCTGCTGCCCATGCACCAGGATGAGGAAATAGCCTTGCCATCTAAGTCCCGAGAGCAGGAGAAACTCCTTTCCGCCAGTCCCTAACTCACACAACCAACTCCTTAAGTTATAATGGCAACGTCCTACTCTCCTAAGCAGACCCAAAATTCAAAGCTTGAAAGAACAATGAGAATGTTCCATCTATTTTTGAATACAACTAAGTAAATAGATGAGGCTATTAACAAGTGTTTTGGAGCATAACATTTCTCTTAATCTGAAGTTGATCTTGAGTCATAGATCTTACCTAGTACATAATTAAGGTCAGCACAAGTTAGTTTGACTTTGTTCTAGTTTTTCAAGTACCTTTTTCTAATTTTGGATTGTATTTTGCTCCTGTCCAATCCTCTCCCTTTCCTACTTGTTACTGTAGGAAATCCTTCCCTGCTGCTGATGTTGAAGAGGATATGCCATGTAAGCAGATCCTTTTGACTATATGAAGCAGCATCAAAAAGATGTTATGGTGTCATTAGAGAGCAGTGGGACAAGACTGAAGTGCCAGTAGGCAGGCAGGGAACAAGTATCTTCAGCCCTGCAGACATTCAGGGGAGTTGGGAAGGCGCAAACCCAGTCTCCTCAAAGATTGCTAGGTCCCGGAGTAGGAATGCTCCTGGGTGGAGGTGAGGTGAGTGAATAATTGATCATTCAGTGGCCAAATCGGGGGGCTGAGGGGGGAGGTTCATTTAGAACAGAAATGGATTTTTTCCAGTTTCGCACAGGAAAAAAAAAAAGTTTTTTTCCCACTGAAAATTTTTTGCCCAACTCTAATCCTGAGGAAGTCTGCAAGTCGTTTCACTGTTAAATCAGCCTGCCTGAGTTCTCCTGAGCTCTTATTACTGAATAGTAGTTTTTCCCTATCTGCCATTAGGAGGAGACCACTCTTAATGGCCCCACTTTATACTGGAGACTGGGGAGGGAGATCCACTTCTATGAATTATAGAAGAGTTGCATGGTGCCTGGCAAGACAGATTCCAACAACAGAACCAAGGGCCACTGTAGAAAAGATGAGGCAGTGAGGGAGTTCAATGGAATTGGGGAGCTCACGAATTCTAATTGACCAGCTTTTATAATCTCTCCCCAGGATCACTCTCATGGTGCTACTGTTTGCTTTAAGCCTCCTCAAGTTAGTTGCCTATGATTGTGTCTAGAATATATCTACAATATATTGTAGCACAGTGATTTATATCTTGTAACCAAGTAGTAGTACTTCATAATCATTCATCAAATGTCAAATTCACAAAAAGTTTTGGATCAACCAAAACTACATTTTCCCTATGAATAAACTAGTCCTCTGAAAATTTCACCCAGCTCTAGTTTCAATATTCTGAGATATTAGTTAGCAAGGGTACAACTTTCTCTGCCATTTTCTAGTATAGATGACTTGTGAATGAATAAGTTAGCTTGTAACAAGTTACAATTATTCTTATCAGGGATTTCAGTTAAAGTAAATATACAATGATACACCACACAGTACAGTAGAACCTCAGAGTTACGAATACCTCAGGAATAGAGGTTGTTCATAACTCTGAAATGTTTGTAACTCTGAACAAAACGTTATGGTTGTTTTTTCAAAAGTTTACAATTGAACATTGAGTTAATACAGCTTTGAAACTTTACTATTACTATGCAGAAGAAAAATGCTGCTTTTTTTTTTAGTAGTTTACATTTAACACAGTACTGTACAGCATTTGCTTTTTATTTTTTTGGGGGGGAGGGGGTCTCTGCTACTGATTGTGTACTTCCGGTTCCAGATTAGGTGTGTGGTTGACTGGTCAGTTCGTAACTTTGGCGTTTGTAACTGAGGTTCTACTGTTCTCTTAAGGTTCTATCTTAAGGTTTGCTTATCCAATAGTTTAACATATTCTACTCTTAAGGTTTGCTTATCCAATAGTTTAACACTCTGATTACTGAATTTAATCATGCAGAGTAGGAAAATTACTGCTGAAACACTTTTTTTCCTGTAATTTTCTGTAGTTCTTCTTGTTAGTATTTTATTTGCTATTCTAACTTGTGCAAAAGCCTAGGACCCCAACTTTCTTTTTGTCTAGAGGTATTGTCTGTCAGTAATTTCTTCAAACTCAGTAGGGGTTTAATAATCTTTTCCTTCTCAAGCTGAGTTATAAGATGGATTTCACTATAGATGAATATGTTTCTTACATGCTTGGGTTGCCCAGTCAGCTGAGGTCACACTGAACCAGAAGTAGTTAAGCACTGATCAGAATTTCTAGTGCTAAAAACTACTGATATTCTAGTTATCATATGGACTGAATCACCACCACAGTACCCAAAGACTCCAAGTGAGATCAAAGCCCTATTATGCTAGGTGCTGTACAAACACACCTGGAGACAGTCCCTGTCCAGAAGAACTTGCAATCTATATCAGAGGAGACAAACAAAAACAACAAAACAAGTGCTGGAGCATATTTGAGCTATTTAAGGGCATTCCATGCCTGAGGCCTGACTGCAAGGTGCTGAACACTGTTAACCCCAACTAAAACCAATGGGAGCTCAGAGTGCTCAGCACCTTGCAGGATTTGAAGAGTATGTATGGCCCATACACTTTTGCTGATTTTTAAAGTGTAGCTGCATAGTAGCTCTTCAACTTTGGTTAGTAGGGAAGGGCAGGTGAAATATTCTTTTCTTTTAAAATGACTTAAAAAGAAACCTCCACTGTTTGTAATTTATCAACTTCCTCTTTTTTTTAAAATCTAGTCCAGATGATCTATCACCACCAATTTCAACAGCTGAGATAGAGCATGCCAGGACTCAATCCAATCAGGGAGCCTCTGAAATGCCTACTGTAAAAAGAATTTACATGGCTGCTCCCATTAGTGATCTTCAATGAGCCACCACAGACTCTTTCCTCCAGGTGAAAAGGAAGAGATGCTGCTGCCTGAATTGCCACTGGAATTAAGAAAGGGAGGATAAAATATACAACTGGGGTGGGGGCCATGCATCAGGCCAAAGTGGAACTGGTCTGGGAGCTGGGAATGGAAACCATGTGGAGAAAGGGAAGAATCATAATAGCAGAAGTAATGACTGGGAACAGATGAGAGTACAAAGGTGTCCAGACTCTTGTAACAGGCATTCGAAAGACTGAGTGGTTAGATCAGGGGTCGGCAACCTTTCAGAAGTGGTGTGCCGAGTCTTCATTTATTCACTCTGATTTAAGGTTTCACGTGCCAGTAATACATTTTAATGTTTTTAGAAGTTGTCTTTCTATAAGTCTATAATATATAACTAAACTATTGTTGTATGTAAAGTAAACAAGGTTTTTTAAGTGTTTAAGAAGCTTAATTTAAAATTAAATTAAAATGCAGAGCCCCCCGGACCAGTGGCCAGGACCCGGGCAGTGTGAGTGCCAATGAAAATCAGCTCACGTGCCGCCTTCGGCACACGTGCCATAGGTTGCCTACCCCTGGGTTAGATAAACCCTACGTGAAACAGATCCATAAGTGAGCTAAGCAAGGTCACTGGCAAAGGACAATTCACACTCCGCAGTTTCATAGCCTGTTTAAGATCATGTGCTTTCATAAAGAATTTTTGTTTACTGTATTTTTCAGTCACCAGAAATGGTCTGTCTCTCCATCATGCTGAATGCTACCTGCCACTAGTATCTGTCACAATTTAAAAACAAAATATAATAGCATAGACTTGAGTCACTGGTAGACCTGTGCAGGATACCCAGATGTTACTGCATTGCCTTAGTTTCGTGATACAGAAAACTACAAGTTCTTCACCAACAAAAGACAAGGAGCTTTGGGAGACCTCGATCTCTCGCTGAGATTCATGGTACTTGTAGCAAGGCACAGACTCACCCCTGTGGCGGCGCCTGCTGGTTGTCTCGGGAATTAGCTCTCCCAGTGTCCGGAGCACCCTCTGCAGGCCGGTGATCCGCCTTACCATTGGCCCCCCATGTCCCTCCTAGGACCCCGGTGCCCTTGTCTTGGGTGCTGCCCCCTGCAGAACTCCAGTGTCTCACTGGGTTTCCCTACCCCAGGGGAACTCCCACACACTATCCCAACTTCGCCTCAGTTTTGGCTACTGCCCAGTCTCCATCTAGCCCCCATTCACTGGGGCAGACTGTAGTATCAGCCACTCATCATAGGCAAAGGGGTTTGGACTGGCTGCCTTTACCCACCCTCAGGCTGCCCCTCTGCAAGCCCAATACCTAGGTGGGCCTAGAACTAGGCCCTGCAGCCTGGGGAGTTGCTGGCCTAGGGCTTCCCAGCTCCTAAGGCCTTTCCCCAGCCCTGTCTCACTCTAGGTCCCCTGGGTGAGTTCTCCAGCAGCCAGGCCTGTCTCCCTCTCCAGTCACAGAGAGACTACTGCCTCTGGCTTCCCTGGCCTTCTTATAAGGCCCAGTGGCTTAGTTTGGGGCATGGCTCCAGCTGCAGCCACTTCCCCCAATCAGTCAGGGTTTTACTTTGCCCAACCCCTCCAGGGCCAGAGCGGGTGCTCACCCCACTACAGTACTGTACAGTACAGTACCTGTCCTTTCTGCGGCGTGAGGGAGACCCTGGCTCACGTTTACTTAGAGTGTGCCAGGTTGTAGCCCCTATACCGGCTCCTCACCGACATTCTGTTGCGTTTTTGGTTACACTTTTCCCCTCACCTTTTCATTTATGCACTCCCTATCCGTGGCCCCACAAAGTCACGGGACCTCCTGGTCAACTTCCTCTTGGCCCTGGCTAAACAGGCCATCTATAAAACCAGGGAGCGGAGGTTGGCCGATGGAGGTTCCTGTGACTGTGGGGCCTGTTTCCGATCCTCTGTCCGTTCACGTATCCGGGCAGAGTTCCTCTGGGCGGCGTCCACTGGCTCCCTTGCCACCTTTGAGGAGCAGTGGGCGCTGTCCGGGGTTCTCTGCTCGGTGTCCCCATCAGGTTCCCTTCTTTTGACCCTTTAATCGCACTCCTGTCCCTGTTTTTACATTAGTTGTCCCCCGTAATCATTTGGATTTTAGGTCCTGTGGGTCCTCCCCTTAGGCTGGGGGGAGGATCGTTTAGCAGTGGGCGGGCTTTGCCCGCCCACTTCCCGGAACCCAATAGGTACAGTACTGTAAATAGATGCTGCTGAAATTTGAAGCATTTTTAAAACATAAAAATGCTGTGGTGGTAATAGTAATTAATGTATTTTGCATCCACTATATTATCTAGGTTAGATATAAACATATGGGTAATTTAAAAATATACTGTGGTGGATTTTTAAACAAACTGAAGAAAACAATAGAAAATACTGAAGGAAATAATTCTCCATTACAGAAGGCAACAGATATTTTCCATATCAAATCTCTGTGATATTACCTGGCCAAATAGAAATATCAGGTTTATTTTTATAAGTTAGACATAGCCCTTTTTGTATCATGAGTGGCAGACACACAAATGATGTCAGTGTGTATGACTAATGGGTAAAAAATAAAGCGGATATTTTTATCTAGGCTCTGCAACGTCCTATTAATACACCATACTGTATTTAGTTTAAGTTTTTACTTGAACTTGGCCCACACACAGCTTTCTCTGAACACTTCCAGTCCCAGACACTTTGATCTATTGTCATTCATGCATTTCTTAGCAAATGCTTACAATGACACACATTCATCTTCTAAAAGAAAATGATACCTCACTGCTAGATGCTTTATGCTAAAGTAACTGGATATATAATAAACAGACTTTGCACTTACATAGGGTTCACAATCTGAAGATCACAAAGTGCTTTGCAAAGGTCAGTAAATAAGCAGTATAGTGCCATTTTGCAGAAGGAGAAACTGAGGTACAGAGTGGTAGAGATTTCCTCAAGGCCACACAGTGGCAGGGTCAGGAATAGAATCCAAGTCTTCTATTTTCCATGCACATGCTCCAATAAAAATCCATGCTGCCACCCTATCAAATTATTCAGAAAGGACAAACCAACTTTGGAAAGAAAAAAAAACAAACCACCTGACTCAAACACTACCAGTTATCCTTACTGAAGACCTTTCAGTTCAGAAATGTATCCCCCTCCAGCTTTTCCAACTGTTCTCATCTTATTCCTTTAAATTAATCTATACGAGTCACTCCCAGCCAATCCCACTCCTCAGCATGTTGTTCTCTCTCTGTTAATTATCCTTGCTCCCAACTTTCATTGTAGTTCTCATCGTGGGATGTTAGGGTTTCACGCAGGTCTGAAAAATGTATCCTGCAGCACAGGTCAGAGGGACACAGTGCATTCTGAAGACACTTTGATTACTGGAAGTCCCAAGGACTCTAATTTCAATATTTTACACTGAACACACAAAATCATGAAGTTATAGATTGTTTTTCTCTATGTTTATATGTTATTTATCTTGATTTCAGATACATAAAAAGCATATACCCTAAGTTTTATTTGCCTCTTGCAAAAATAAAAAGTATTTTCTTTTGTTGTCCAAGCTTGTGAAGGCCTTACAGCCAGCTTGATATTTGTTTTTATGTATGCATGCATGCAGGTCACGTGATAACTTCTGATCACCACATTGGATCAATTCCAAAATGTCAGGGAATGTTCTAGGCATCAAAGGACAGAATCATTTTGATTCTGCGGGAATTTGAAAAACTGAAAGGGGAAAAACAGGGGACAAATGGAGCCCCTTCTATCTGACTGGCACAGCTACAGCTTCAAGTAATTCCTCCAAGCACCTCTGCAATAGTCTATAGATCAAACAACTGGTTGATGGCACCCATTAACATCTTCCAGCATAGGGGCACCCCTCAGCTCATCTCTGCTCATCCTCCACTTCACCTTGAATGGTCTCTTAGAAAATGTGTTAACTATGTATGCTAAACCACCTGTTCCACCTTGTGGCTTGTAACTGTGACATTCTGAATACCTTTCCCAGACTCTGAAGAAGAGCTCTGTATAGCTTAAAAGCTTGTCTCTTTCACCAACGGAAGTTGGTCCAGTAAAAGATATTACAGAGACAAGGTGGGTGAGGTAATCAATTTCCCAATAGTTTACCACTCATAGGCCTGGCTGGACATGAGTAATTAAACATGGTGGACGCATCATTTCTTGAAAACAGAATTAGGGCGGTAACTAGGCTGAAAATGAAATGTTGGTGTTAAGATAAATAAATGGCTTGCTAAGCCAAAAGAAGATATCTGAGCTAGGTAAGATAAGAGGGGGGATCATCCAGGGAACCATTTACTTACAAACAAGAGAAGGTAAGTCGTGAATGTAAAGATGAGGTAACGAGCAAATCGTACATGGACAGAGCATGCTGTATAGGGACTGGTTCCTACAAAATAACCAAGCCAATCAAAAAAAAAAAAAAACCACATGATGCAGTATATAGTAAAGGCAATGTAATGCGTAAATCTGTGTATGGAAAAAGATTTCCTGAGTAACTTTGTACGTGTAGCATACCCTACAGCTACCTCCTATGCTTGAATATGATCAACTCAGCATAGCTTTACTGTACGCCAGATAAGGGAACCTGAGTGATGAGATTGGAATCTGAGTTCTTGGGGAGCCAAGTGGAAGGGGTTTCAGGGGAACCCGAACAACATGTTGACACCCTGAATGACTTATTACCCAGACTGAAAGAAGTATAATGGGGTAGACTGAGAAGAAGTAATGGGGGGCATGAACACAGCCCATGGCATGGGGGTGGGAGAATGGAGGACCCGTAATGGGTGAGGGGGAAGGGGAGACATACAGAACCCCTAGTCAGAGGGAAGGTTGGGGAAAATCTGGTATGGGGGCACACTGAGCCCCGTCACAGAAGGGAATGGAGGGAAGTGGGAATGCGAGTGCACACAGAGCTACTGGAATGGGGGACAAACAGAATCTCTAATGGAGAGAGGTTGTAGGGAGCCCCTGAAAAAAGAGGGGGTGGGATGGGACAGTGGTACACAGGTAGCTTGTGAGGGGGCGGAAATGGAGGGATGCAAGGAGCCCCTGGTGTGTGAAATAATCTTGCCCTACACAAGTGTGCAAACTCCTAATGTTGTTCTGACATTTTTCTGGCAACTTCATCACCTTGCAGTGAGACGCTGAGAGAGAGGGTCTGGAGTCTGTCGGTCGATGTACATTTCATAGCAAGGGAAAAATAGGTAACAAGAATTTATATTGAGGAAAATCCATTACACCTGAAAGGCAGAGGCCCTAATACAAACTGTACACGGGTATCCTGAAAGCACCATCTAACATCCATTGCCAAAACAATGGACATGCTAATCAAAGTTCACTCACCTTGGCTGGTCAGTATGGTTAATGCAAATTGCAAACTGATCTTTTAAATGCTCAACTTAGAACCATAAGGATGTGGCGAGAAGAGGGTATTATCAGACTGAGTGGGGAAAAAAAAATCACTGAATGGTGATCCAAATCTTTCCTTTTCTCCAGACAATACAGCTGATCAATCACTTAACACTGTGGAGAGGAACACTAACACCTCAGAGCTGCCCTGGATCATGGGACTTGATAAGCACATGCAGAGGAGACAGGAGGAGGATTTCATATGATCAGCACATATCCAGAGAGAGAGAAAAAATACCTAAGGCTTTGTCTACACTGGCAAGTGAAAGACAAAACTTTTGTCGTTCAGAGGTGTTAAAAAAACATCCCCCGGAAAGACAAAAGTTTTCTCAATGACAAGTGCTGGTGTGAACAGCGTTTCGACAATGCTAACGCCACTCGTTGGGGGTGGAAATTTTGTGTCTGCAGGAGAGCTCTCTCCTGCCGACAAACAGTGGCTATACTGCGCGCCTTTTAGTGGCGCAGCTGTAGCGGCACAGCCATGTTGCTAAAAGCTGCATAGTGTAGTCATAGCCTAAGAGATATAAGATTTCCTCTATTTTACTGTAACTAAAGAAAGCCTGATCTAGTGCACTTCTCACAAGCTAAACAGCCAGATAGTCAGTCAAATTGTTTGTGCTCCACAGTCATTTTATCTCAGTTTTTAACAAGGTCTTGCTTTGACATGTTTATTTGGATTGGTAGAATGTAAACTGAGTAATTTCATGCAGACAGCCCTGAGGAGACAAGAACCCCTTGACCTTTAAGCAGAGGCAGTGATGTTAAGGAGTTTCTGGAGCCCAAACTCAAAGAACCAAAAAGGCATATACAGAAGGCATATCATTTAGAGCTGTGGTCAGGCTCACATAAGGGGAAAAGGTTAAAGATTAAGGAGGAGATCCAAGTTGTCAGGCCACAGATAGCAGAAAGGTCTGTCTAAACTCACAGGGTCATGTGTCCCTTAGCCAATAGGAAAGCTCCAACAGTATTACTGACAGCCACCTTGATAAAAATTTTCTAAAATGTTAAGTTCTAACCACTTCCACTTTAAATTGTTGTTTCTGTTGAAAATATTTAAACTTTTTAATTGTGCTATTTCCCATGTATTTATGCTATATAAAACAGTTACTCACTTCTCATAATTGTTGTTCTTCGAGATGTGTTGTTCGTGTCCATTCCAATCAGGTGTGTGCGCAGGTGCACATTGGCCGGAAGATTTTTTCCCCTAGCAGCATCTGTCGGGTCAGCCTGGGCGCTCCCTGGAGTCACACCCTCATGGCACCTAATACATAGCCCTGCTGACCTGCCACCCCTTCAGTTCCTTCTTGCCTGCTACTCCGATAGAGGGGTAGAAGGGTGGGTATTGGAATGGACATGGACAACACATCTCAAAGAACAACAGTTATGAGAAGTGAGTACCCGTTTTTTCTTTTTAGAGTGCTTGTTCATGTCCGTTCCAATCACGTGACTCCCAAGCCAAATTCAGGAGGTGAGGTCGGAGCTCTCCCCTGATTGGAGTACTACTCTTCTGAAGGCCGCATCATCTCTGGCCTGCCGGGTGATTGCATAGTGCGTGGCGAAGGTGTGTATGGACGACCACATCGTCGCTTTGCAGATTTCCTGGGTGGGAACTTGAGCCAGAAACGCTGGTCGAAGCCTGTGCCCTGGTAGAGTGTGCTGTGATCGGAGGCGTGGGAACCCCTGCCA
Source organism: Emys orbicularis (assembly GCF_028017835.1). Taxonomy (NCBI): domain Eukaryota; kingdom Metazoa; phylum Chordata; order Testudines; family Emydidae; genus Emys; species Emys orbicularis. The sequence goes on along the minus strand of NC_088686.1, from coordinate 85,439,720 downwards.
GGTTGTAGCACTCACTGATACAGGCCACGATACATGATGAAATGTGCTGACCTTTCATCCTGTCCGCCATTGCCACAAAGAGCAGGACTGACTTCCTGAATGGTTTCGTCCTCTCGATGTAGAAAGCCAGCGTTCTGCGGACATCCAGAATGTGGAGTCTCTGCTCCTTGTTGTTAGAATGAGGTTTAGGGTAGAAAAGTGGGAGGAAAATGTCCTGGCTGATGTGGAACTGTGACACAATCTTCGGGAGGGAAGGAGGATGGGGCACGAGCTGAACCTTGTCCTTAAAGAACATGGTGTAGGGCGGCTCTGAAGTCAGGGCCCTGAGCTCAGACACCCTCCTGGCTGAGGTTATCACCACCAGGAACGCGACCTTGTAAGAGGTAGAGCAGGGAGCATGTTGCTAAAGGCTCAAAGGAGTGCCCTGTGAGTCTCGAGAGGACCAAGTTGAGGTTCCAGGCAGGAACTGGTTGGCAAACATGCAGGTACAACTGTCGAGCCCCTTCAGGAAGTGGCTGACCATGGGGTTAGCAAAAACCGAGCAGCCCTGTATACTCGGGTGGAATGCCAAGATGGCAGCCAAGTGCACTCTTATAGAAGGCAACGAGAGACCCTCCTGTTTTAGATGTAGAAGGTAGTCCAGAATGTGCGGCACTAAGTCTAGCGTCGGGGGCGAGTCGCGCTGCGCTGACCAGATTGAAAATCTCTTCCATTTGGCAAGGTACGTGGCCCTTGTCGAGGGTTTTCTACTGCCAAGGAGGACCTGTCTAACCTGGTCTGAACAGAAACGCTCCGATGGATTCAACCATGGAGCTTCCAAACTGTGAGATGGAGCGACTGCAGGTTTGGGTGTTGGAGACGTCCGTGATCCTGTGTGAGAAGGTCCGGGAAGAGCAGCAAGGTAATCGGCATGTCTAGGAGGGAAGTGTACCAGTGCTGACGGAACCAGGCCGGTGCTATCAGTATGACTCGAGCTCGATCTCTGCGGATCTTGTGCAGCACCTTGTGAATGAGCGGTATCGGTGGGAAGACATATAGGAGAGCCCCTCCCCAATGGAGGAGGAACGCATCTGCTGTGGAGCCCGGGCTGTGATTCTGGAAGGAGCAGAATTGCTGGCACTTCCTGTTGCATCGCGTGACGAAGAGGTCGATCAGGGGAAATCCCCACCTCTGGAAGACTGAACATGTGACGTCCGGATGAAGGGACCACTCATGGCTGCGGAACGACCTGCTGAGGTGGTCTGCCAGCTCATTCTGAATCCCGGGGAGGTATGACACTTGCAGGTCGACCGAATGTTCTACACAGAAATCCCATAGCATGAGGGCTTCCTGGCACAGGGGTGAGGAGCATGCACCCCCATTTGTTGATATAGAACATTGCAGCCGTATTGTCCGTCATGACTGATACACATTGTCTGGTTAGGTAACGGCGGAATGTCTGACACACTAGGCACACCGCTCTCAGCTCTGACATTGATGTGGAGGTGCAGATCTGCTTGCGACCAGAGGCCTTGAGTTCTGTGGTCTCCCAGATGAGCTCCCCAGCCCAAATCTGACGTGTCCGTCACCAACGACAGGGATGGCTGTGGGGCAGCGAAGGAGATCCCTGAGCACACCTGCTGGGCATCGGTCCACCACCGGAGCGAATCGAGGATAGGGCAAGGCAGGGACACGATCCTATCCAAGCTGTCCTAGGCTGGTCGATAGACTGACACTAGCCATGACTGTAGCGGCCGAAGCCTGAGTCTGGCGTGTCGTACCATGTATGTACAGGCTGCCATGTCCCCTAGAAGCTTCAGGCAGTTTCTCGCGGTAGTGGTGGGAAACTGCGTGACTCCCTGGATCATGTTGTTGAGGGCTTGAAACCTCACCTGTGAGAGGAATGCCCTGGCTTGGGTCGAGTCCAGTACTGCCCCTATGAACTCTATCCTCTGGATGGGGGACAGAGTCAATTTTGCTTCATTTAGGAGCAGACCCAGGTTCTCTAATGTGGCTCTGATAAACGCGACCTGAGTTTCCACTTGTGTCCTGGAGCGGCTTTTGATCAACCAGTCATCAAAGTACGGAAACACCTGTACCTGATATCTCCACAGAAAGGCAGTGACGACTGCCATGCCCTTGGTGAATACTCGAGGTGCTGCTGACAGGCCGAACGGGAGGACAGTAAATTGGTAGCGGGAACCATTGACCACAAACCTGAGGAACTTCCTGTAGTTTTGAGCGATTGCGATGTGAAAATACACATCCTTCAAGTCGAGGGCAGCATACCAGTCTGCTGGATCTAGTGAAGGGATGAGGGAGGCCAGGGAGACCATGCTCGCGCAGGTCCAGGATAGGCTTGAGGCCGCCTTTGGCTTTCGGTATTAGGAAATACCGGGAATAGAAGCCCTCGCCCCTGTGCTCCGGAGGAACCTCCTCCACCGCCCCTAGTGATAGGAACGACTGCACCTCCTGAATGAGCAGTTGCTCATGAGAAGGGTCCCTGAAGAGGGACAGGGAAGGAGGGTGGAAGGGCACAGAATTGGATGGAGTATCCCCTCTCTACCGTGTGAAGCACCCAGTGGTCCGAGGTGATACGGGACCATGCACTGTAGAAAGGGGATAGTCGGGAAGAAAAGGTAAGGTGGGTTAGATCCAGTCCAAGATCTGGTGCGCCGTCCTCGACCCCACCTTCAAAAGGCTGGTTTAGGGCCTGAGGGCAGTTTGGGCTGGCCAGAGTCCTGTCCTGAGGAAGGGTGTTGCCTCTTCCTGCCACTCCTGTTCCTCCTCCGAGAACTGTCCTGGTGGCTCTGCTGCTAGAACCTTTGAGAAGGTTGTGGGCAGAAGTGTCTCCACTGCGTGGCAGGGGTGTGCAGGCCCAAGGATTTGAGGGTGGCTTGGGAGTCTAAGGCTGTGCAGCCACTTGTCTGTCTTTTCAGGAAACAGAGTCTCACCCTCAAACAGGAGGTCCTGAATGGTTTGCTGGACCTCGTAGGGTAACCCTGAGACTTGGAGCCCAAGCACTGCGCCTCATAGCTACCCCATCGCCATCACTCTAGTGGCGGCATCTGCAGTATCTAATGCAGCCTGCAGGGAAGCCTGGGAGACTAGCTTCCCTTCCTCCACCAAGGCGGTGAACTCTGACCAGGAATCTGAAGAGACGAGCTCTGTAAACTTTGCCATTGCTGCACAGGTGTTGTATGAGTACCTGCTCACAATGGCCTGTTGGTTAGCGATACGGAGCTGAAAACTGCCTGTTGAGTAGACCTTTCTCCCCACAAGGTCAAGGCATTTAGCATCCCTGTTCTTTGGGGAGGGTCCTTGGAAGCCCTGTCTCCCATGCTGGTTAGCCGCATCGACCACCAGCGAGTCAAGTGCTCGAACCCTCTGGAGGGGACGAAACACTGCCGCTCGTTGTGTTTAGCAGTAGGTGGCAAGGATGCCGGCGTCTGCCACAGGTTCTTAGGTTTCGCTGGCAGCTGGCAATGTCCATGGCCTTTATAAGTGGCAAGACGATACGTGAAGGTCTCAAGGGTGCTAGGATGTCCACCATGCAATCTGCCTCCTCTACCACCTCCTCGGCCTTGATGCCCAGATGCTTGGCGGCCTTGCGCAGCAGCTGCTGTAGCACTCTGTTGTCCTCTAACACAGGGGCTATGGCTGTCCCCACCAATGCTTCGTCCAGCGACGAAGAGGAGGAAGTGTGTGCCAGTAGTGGAAGCTCCCTACCATCTGCCCCAGAGGAGTCACGTGACTCCTGTTGGAGGTAGTGGTACTGTCGACGGTGCTGGGGCTGTGGACGTTGAAGCACACGTCGGTGCCGCCGTCAGCCCTACAGGAGGGAGATGCATCAGCGCGCTCATAGGAGCCACCAGAAGTGTGGGGCTCGGTGCCTGCATTGAGGTCAACATCGACAAAGGTGCAGGCGTGGGAGATGGGTGCGTCAACGCCGTGAAGGGCAATGCCAAGGTCCGATCCGAGCACAATGCCAGAATCGACGACGGAGCTGGAGCCAAAGCCAGAGGCATTGGGACCGTAGGCGCCAAGGGCAGATGCACAGCAGAAGGTGGCACGGAGGCTATGGAAGATGTCGCAGAGCATGGACCTTGGGTTCCTGCCTGGCCCTGGTGAAAAGCTCAGGGGGTCCAGAAGGGCCACTGACCCGGGTTCTGCCACTGCAGAGGCCATGCCTGGGGCTCTCTCCTGTCTCTACCGGACTTCGATCTGTGACTTCTGCTCCTTCCAGAGCGATAAGAGTCGGACTCTGACACCGAGGTCTCAGACACTGAAGACCACGGAGGAGCTGATCCTCTGTGTCTCGAACGTCGAGAGCTCGGGAAGCGGGTAGACTCTCTGTCCGAGTGGGTAGGTGCCGAGGTACATGGCGAGGAGGAGCGTCTTGACATCATAGCTAGCTTCCCCTTCGAATGCACCGGAGGACGTGGATCTGCCAGTGCTGAGGGTTTCTCCCTGGCAGGCGAGAACGGTACCGTAAGATGGAGGAGGTCCCGAGCAGCCTGGTACACTTCCGGATCGACAGGACCTGCAGCTGCTGTGTAGGCACCGGTGATCGAGGCAGGGCTGGATTCGACTGCCGCACTTGAGCAGGAGTCGACGTGGCCCCAGCAGGGGATCCCGAGGAGATGCCCGCCTGGGATTGCACATCCCGGGGCTTGGCCAGAGGAGAATGATCGTCCGGCTTCTTCTTCTTTTGAGGCACCAGTGAGTAGGAACGGTGCCTATTATCAGACAGGCCCCGTGAGGAGCCATGTTGGTGCTGAGCGTCTCGAGAAGAGTCCTTTCTCGGCGCTGAGCTCACCAACAGCGCCAGGGCACTCCACGTTGAGGACTACGCAGTAGGGGTCGGGTCTCCCAAGCCCAGGTCGGAATGGGGGCATAGAGCTGCCTCCATGAGGATCACCTTGAGCCACTATTCCCTTTCCTTAAGAGTTCTCAGATGGAACTCGCGTCTTACAACGATCTTTCTGATTGGTCTCCCCCAGGCACTGTAGACCCGATGAGTGTGGGTCACTCTTCGGCATGTGCTTGGCGCAGGCCACACAGTTTTTGAAACCCAGGGACCGCAGCATACCACAGCTCTGGGAACTGGAGTGGGGGGGCAACAAACTCTAAATTAAGACTCTAATAACTCTAACAACACTAACGACTTACCATATACAACCAGATAAAGAATAAACTTGCTGAGCAAGAGCTAAGGGAAGTTCCAGCCACCGTTCCTGGCGGTAAGAAGGAACTGAAGGGGTGGCGGGTCGGCAGTGCTATATATTAGGCACCATGAGGGCACGACTACAGGGGGCACCCAGGCCAGCCCAACGGATGCTGCTAGGGGAAAAATCTTCCGGCCAATGTGCACATGCACACACCTGATTTGAATGGACATGAACAAGCACTCGAAGAACAACCTGATTTACGCTCTCCAGTATTTCCATCATGATTAATAATCAGAACAAGAAGGAAATGCTACACTAATCACTTTATTAAGATCAAATATTCATAATCATTTGGGGGGGGGTGCACTCTAAATGTCCTGAGGTTTCTCTATTTTAAGCCACAAAGGATCATGAGACCATGGCCCAAAAGACTGTTTGGCAGTTGGGGATAGCTGGAGTGCATTGTCCTCAGGTACTCCTCACACCCCACATAGACACTTTAAAATGTCCTTTCCTAATATGCCCCTTGTGTTGTTGGCCATGGGGAACTCCCCCATGCCAGAGTATCTCTAGTAGGAGATTTGGAGGCTGTATCCACTCCCTTTGCCCTAAAACGAAAGGGATTACAGTAGAACCTCAGAGTTACAGATACCTTGGGAATGGAGGACGTCTGTAACTCTGAAATGTTCCGTAACACTAAAGAAAAGGTTACGGACTTCAGCCATGGGGGGCAGAGCAGGAGATTGGGGCTGAAGCCGCAGGGCGGGGAGGGCTGAAGCACTCACAGGAAAAAGATAGTGGGTGCTCAGCATCCACTGGCAGCCCCATGAATCAGCTCCTCCCTCTGCCCCCAGCGCCTCCCACCCACCAGCAGGCCTTGCAGATGAGCTCCTCCCCCGCCCTCCCAGTGCCTGCTGTGATCAGCTGTTCAGCACCATACAGGAGGTGCTGAGGGGGAGGGGGAGGACCAGGGACATGAAGAGGTGGGGGTGGGGCGGAATATGGGTGGGAAGGGGCGGGATGGGGGCTTGGGGCAAAAAGGGGGTCTAGCAACTCCAGGGAAATCCCAAATTTGGTGCCTCCATCCATAACTCTGGTGTTCTTATCTTTGAGGTTCTACAATAGAATGATACAGAGAATCTGCCCCCATGTCTCAGTGATTAATGGTTAATAATCAATCAGAGAGGTGGGGGAATCAAACATAGATCAGCTAAAATGATCATGTAGATAAGTACTACTGACAACCTACACAGTGATGCAAGTTTTTATCTGTGGGCCAGATGGGAAAGGTGTGTGTGGTTTCCTACCATTCTACCCACATTTTAACCTCTACCAACTTCACCAATCTGGCACTATACTACTGTCCAGGAGGGCAAGAACAATGGCATCAATGCAGCCCTTCATCTCCACAAACGGAGCATGTCACATCTGGGATGCATCTGCTGTCTTGAAAAGTAACACTAAGACCAGGGCCGGCTCTAGGTTTTTTGCTGCCCCAAGCAAAAAAATTTTTGGCTGCCCCCCACCCCAGCCCTGGGCTCTCACCCCCACCAGTGCCCTCCCCCACCCACACCCCCTGCCACCCCAACCCTGGGCTTCCCCCCACCAGTGCTGCTCTGCCCGCTCCCCCCTCACCTCCAGCCGGTCTGGCGCTGGCAGGGTTGGGGTAAGCAGCGGGGCTCCCGGGCCGCGCCTCAGCCCAGGGACCCAGGAGGGCAGAGCCAGGGGACCACCCCAGCAGGGGGCTGAGGAGCCGGGGCAGGATAGCCCCAGAGGGAGCGGCGCCCCGGAGAGCGGGATGCGGGCCCTGCATGGCAGTGCCCCGCCCTCTATGGCCCCGCTGCTGCTGCTTCTGGCCGCCCTGCCGCAGTCACTGGGCGGCTCGGGCTGCTTCGCCCAGCCCCGGCTGTGGCGCTGGGGGGCGGCACCTGAAGGCGGCTCGTGTGCCCCGCGGGGTGGCCCCCAGCCCGAGTGTTCCCCGCTCGGAGCCTGCCCGGCCCAGCCACAAGGTGCAGGCGCTGCTCCTCCATGGCGCGAACCACAGGCCCCCGCGCTGCTGCTGCCAGAGCCGGCTCTAGGCTTTTGCTGTCCGAAGCAGCAGCAGCAGCAGCAGCAGCAACAAAGATGGCCAAAATGCCGCCCCTGAAAACGTGCCGCCCCAAGCACGTGCTTGGTTTGCTGGTGCCTAGAGCCGGCCCTGACTAAGACTATGCCTACACTGCCCTGCAGTTCAGACTACGGGGCTGCAAACAACAGTGCACACCAAAGTGCTGTTCTGTAGCTTCCCTGTGGACACTGCAGATGCGAACTGAAGGGTTACTAGTCTCATTAACATAGTCCTCTTCTAGGAACCTTTTAGTTTGCGCCCGCAGTGTCCACACAGGGTACTTACAGCAAAGCACTTTTGTGCGCATGGCTGTTTGCAGCCCCGCAGTGTGAACTGCAGGGCAGTGTAGACATAACCTAAGTTAGATCCTGACTTGGATTGTGTTCTTGGCTTTCAAGCAAACTAGTAGCCATTAATTTCCCTTTTACCTGAAAAGGTATTTCCCTCTTCACCTCCCCCCCCCCAGCACTATTTAAAGTGCCCCTCCCCCCTCATGTCATGGTAGAACAGCCAGAAAAAATTTAAGTGTCACATGACCCAGTATATCCTCCTTCCAGAGACTCAGAGAGAGACAAAGGAAAAAGCCTCTGGGAACTGCAGCCCATGCTGGGCAAGGGAATTGCTTTACTTTTGTGTTACAAGTTTTTTGTTTAAACCAATAAACTGTGCCCTGATGTAAGGTCTGAATCAGACTCAGACACAGCATTCCTTCCTTCCTGGGTTGGTGAGATAGCCCGCCATCTTACAACATCCTTAAAACTCAACATTTGCCCCTCTACAATAACTGCAGTTCTGTGCCTCTTACTCTAAGTATAGGAAGATACCATTGTTACTGCAGGTACTTTTAAGTTTCAATGGCACCCACTGCATAAATTGTTTATAACAAAAATGGTAGTTGAATACATTTTGGTTAGAAAATATAACTAAGTCCACAAATTATTAGCAAAATCTGGTGTAAAGAAATACTGGAGTAAAAATAATAGATCTATTAACATATGAGCTAAACAAAATAGATTATTCTATTATAGATGAGATAATGTAGGGCTTTAAAAACAAGATCTGTGTATAATCAGAAAAAAATGCTATGGTTACTCAGGAACTAATGGAGAAAAGACTAACCTTTCACCCTGTCCCCTTTGTGCAGATGAATCTCTCCTTCTCCTTGAGGTTGATATGGCTTGACGACAATAAAAAGTCTTCCAGGTACAGCACTGTAAAGTTTGCGTTTTGGACCCTGATAATCCAAGGCAGCGATAGCATCCTTGTTGGCACTGGGATTATAACTGGCACTGGGGATTGCAATGAAACAGCATTAGTTTATCATTTAAAATTGACATTAATATTGTTCTGTTCTCATGACACAACAGAACATATTTAGTGGTGAGAATATGCAATAAGTATGCAGTTTGCAAAAAGGCAGTATTACTGGAAAAACAAAACTAGTTTGTTAGTCTGGACACCCTATTTTTTAGATAATCTTTGAAGTGGAAAAGGTCAACTAATGACAGTTTTGTTAAAACAAAATGTGAAAAGACAATAACTGAGACAACCAGGCAGTTTCCAGCCCTTCAGCTAATTTAATTTACACACACACACTATATATATATATGCACATCATAATGCTGCAAAAGAAATAAGTAGAACACTTTAGACCACTAAAATCTACAATTACTGCTGTGAATTGGTGTGTTCACAATAGTTCTATAGTAACATTCATGGGCCTGAACCACAACTCTGAATGTACCCAAAGATGCATCATGTCTTTGATACAGTATAATTTCAGAGGAAGTTTCTTATCAATGATCAAAATATGAACACTTATCTATTTGTTTTGAATAAGGAAGAATTCATTGATAAAGGGTGGAAAATAGAGAAGCTTGAGGCTAGCTCACATCACCACAAAGGCATTTCCTTTCAGGAAATCAAATATTACAATAGTTAAGAAACGATGTCTGGTGCCAGGGAGGAAATGGTAAAATTCAAGTGTGGGTGGAAGAATCTTAAAAGGCATCATAAAAAAGGTGCAAGATGCTACAGTTCCACTGCTAAGGATAAATGCAAGGAACAAGAAGCCTTACATGGAAATGCTGAAAATAGAATATATGCAAAGGAAACAAGAATACACAGAAATAATCAGTGTTTTCAGGGGAAAGATAAGGGCAGGGGAAAAAAAAACAGAATGAGTTAATACTTGCGTAATTGCTTGGGATGAGAAGGATGGGTGTTTTTATTTGGCTTATTTGGTGAGTAAGATATCCTTTTAAACAAAAAACACCATTATGGCAAGGGAGAGCAAGCAGGATTTTTGCCTGAGCTAGCACATATAGATAATTCAGAAAACTTCACTGGCTAGCTCAGCCTAAGGGGAACAAGGTGAGCTTTCACAAATATATTTTTGGTGTAAAGACGACAAAGTGAAAGTAGGCATTCTAATGTATGAGGTAAACAAATATCAATGATGATTTACAGTCTTTAACAAAAAGGGGGGGGGGGGGGAAATAATCCACTGGGAAAGAATGAAGACTGTGTCAACAAAGCTGTTGCTAAAAAGTAAACAAGGGAAGTTTGGAAGAAGTTTAACATAGTGGAACATCTGAATAAGGAAGGCTTTGCCCCATCCACCCAAATCAATTTCACTGCAGTACATTATCAGGAGCCTTTGATCTCAGACTTGATCATTTTCTAGATTTATTTTTCCTTCTTTTCTTTTAGAGCCAAGGACTGGTGCCAATAACAACAGACTCCACTGCATGTTTCAAGGGGCTATGCAGGCTGGAGGTCTGTTGGTGAAAGCTCACTAGGCGGTGGCAGCTGCTGAAAGTGAAAGAGGTAGTGGTAACCCTAGGTCTCACTAGCCATCTCATTCTATTAATCTCCACTAATCTCTATGCTTATATAATGAGTGTCCTAGGCCTATACAGACCTCCTAATTCCCTGGACTAAGCAGGTTTGCCACCCTGTCCTGATCAGATCAGCCACCCTGTGCAAGTTACAGCACTGCAATATATACAAATCAGGTATTCTTATACACTCAACCCCCATTGGCATGGGATGGCATGGGAAGTGGCGCAGGCCGAGGGATGTTCTGGCCATGGCTTCCCTCAGCCCTCATTGGCCTGGAGCGGCGAACCACAGCCAGTGGGAGCCGTGATCGGCTGAACCTGCGGACGCGGCAGGTAAACAAACCGGCCTGGCCCGCCAGAGTGCTTACCCTGGTGGGCCACGTGCCAAAAGTTGCCGATCCCTGGTATAGAAGATATCTAATCTGGTAGAGTATAAATCCTCCAAACCTTATGGGTTAGGATATAAACCATCACCACTTCTTTGATTTAAGAGTCCCCTTTCCTACTGAGAGAGTGGATCTCCTTTAACCCTGTTGCTAGGACCAAGTACTACAGATGCTGCTTCCTTTAATCTTAGCTGGCATCTTCCATTCCAATAAATCCCAGTTTAATCGTGAAGGCTGGTTAGTATTTCAAGAAGAAAAATACCAGATGGATGAAATAGGTCAGGACAATTGTACATATAGTCACATCCTAGCCTCTTATGTCATACCTATCAAAAGATTCAACCTCCCTTCTTTTGGGGGGAACAGAGTAAGGCCTTTTTTCCCCCCCTTCATTTTAATAGACTGATTTTCTTGTGAATACTTCCGATTCCAATCATGATCACAGGCATCCTCCCCTCATTGATGGGATGTACAAACCCTTGCATCCAGAGGGAGAGGAAGGGGTTAATGTAGATCCAAGAAGAGGAAGAAAGTGGAGCAGCTGGGTTTAATCAGAACTGTAAACAGGTGTGGCTTTAAGAGAATGGGGAGATGAAAGCTGTTCCTGAGAAATGGAAGAACTCTTCAAAAAGCTCACTCACGAGCAGGAGGTGCTCACCATGGAGCGACAGAAAGATTGATTTATGGAAAATGTATGTTTATTGGGGACTGGCTGGAGCAAGCTACTCACTTTCATTCCTTTTTGCTTTCTTTGGTTTAGGTTGCAGGAAGCCACAAAAAACTTTTGTTGAATTGACTGGGGCTTTTTGGACTAAAGTGAGGGACAGTTTTATGTGAACCACTAGCAAATAGTAAGGGGAGAGAACAAAGATTACCCGTCAATCTCAAAGTAAAGGCTTGGTGACACTTCAAGGAAGAGAATTGGTGGAAGGAGTCCTATGCATTCCCCCATTCATGACTGCACAACATCTCAGTGGTAACTACAGCACTGGTTGTATAACCCACACACTTTCCGGGTGTGATGTTCTGTCCCATCTAGTGGCACCGAGACCACTTAGTGAGAGACAGAGAGAAAGCAATTAATGTATCTGCTCTACAGCCTTAGCTAAGCCCCAGTTAGCTTTTAGCTCATGTGGTAGAGGCTCATGCGGTAGAGGCTCATGCACTAAGCTCCAGAGGTCCCCGGTTCAATCCCACCCACCGACGACTGGGGTCTGTTGGCGTTACAGTTGCACAGAACATTAGGAAAGTGTTTCAGTGGTCTTCAACAAATTTAGAAGCTGGAAATAAGAGCTAGCACCATGTGACCAGCCAGCTTTCTGTGGACCACCAGCAGATGCACTGGGGGCGCCTGGGATGTATATTCATATGTTATACCACATGGCACCGTTTCTACTCTATGTTTGGGTAAGTGTGCAAGTAGTTTCAGTACAAATACTTGCACATGGAGGACTTAGCATTTGGTTTCCACAAATTTTCCAGCATGAAATTGGCTTCCGTTAACATTTATGCTGGTGAAACTCACTCAAGCATTCACAGACAGTGAGCACAGAAGAGGGATGAGAGCAGACAAAGCAAATTCATTTTAAAAAATGAATTAATATTCACAGAAAGTTTTTGCATTATTTGCCCAGCTCCATAAATCAACAAATTATGTTCCAGGAACCTAGAGATATTATTCTAGTAACATTGTATATTCTAATTAGAAGCCAAGTTTTTAAATAGCTTTTAGCTAGATTGTCCTTTGGAGAAAGCAAAACACATTCCCTCTAACTGGAAGGAACAAATAGGAGGGTCCCTGGCCTGCAAAGACCATTTAACAGGTGGACCTCTGCATCTATGCAGAATCCTACTGTAGTCTCCAGATAGATAAAAGGATCTGCCCACGAGGTTCTCTATGCAGGAGTGAGGCCAAAGGTAATAATTGAATGACTTTGCACAGTTACTACAATATACAACATTGGAACACTTTGCTATATTGGATCAGACCACTGGCCTATGAAGTTCAGAATCCGATCTCGTGCAGTGGTCAATGCCATATGTGATTTAAACAGAAGTGTTGTGAATTTTGTAGATTGCAACATTAGACAACTCTGGTAGTATTGCTGATGCCACTATCAGAAAACATGTGTTAGCTGGGTGCCCATAAGTGAAGGGGGGGAGGAGAAGAAAAAAAAAAAAAGGAGCAAAGTAAGGGAAGAAAGTAATAGGAAAATGATCATTAAAGCAAAAGAGAATTTGGCTGAAGTTACTACAAATTTAGATATAAATCTATTATACATAATATCAAAGTGACACCCAACAGTAGCCAACACTGCTACTTGACAATATTTGTTTCCTTTTTTCATATTGAGATCAGGAAATATGACAGAGAAAGCCCATTATTTTGAATGACAATAGAATTAAGTTTATTTGTATTTAAACTCTATTTGAGTCTCTCACTCTCCCCCTAACTTAAGCTGCAATTATCCCTTTATAGGGCCACATTTTGGAGTGTACTGACATTCTTTAAAAGATAAAGCATTCACACCTAATCTATCAATTTTGTTCTATTAAAATGTATGCCAGCATCCACCTTTCTCCAATGAAGCAAGACTTCTCATCCAGTGGGCACAGCCCATAAGTTGGTTGATGGGGGCACCCACTGGGTCACACTCACTAGTCAAGGGGGAAAAAATAAAGCAGCAAAATCCTCAAGTGTTAGGGCCCTGCAGAAAGTAGGAACAGAAGATGCTTGTTCCCTACCACCACAGCCTCCAGCTGCTGCCCCTCCCCAGCTCCGCCCCCACCAACCCCCCTAACCAGCCCACAGGAATTCCATAGTCCTCCACTTTTTCTTCCTTCTTGCATACTGCTCAGTTCCAGATCAGGGGAAGTGGGACTTCAAGAGGCTGTGGAGTTGGGTATGTTGCCTCTAACTGGCCTTGAATGCTTTCTGGGAAGGAGGATGGAAGAAAGCAATTGACTCAGGTTCCATCAACAACCTGATGGACAACAGTACCCCTCGCCCAACTGTAGAGTAAGCAGACTACAGCCATAAGAGATAGTTTGGTCCCTACTAACTCAGAGAGTCTCTCTTTCCCCATGATTTATTAGAGCTGTTACAACCATACAAGACTCTCAAGCTACTTGCATCTAGAGCTGTGTGAATAACTGATTTTTCAATTCATTGGCTGAACCAAAACACAGAAAACAAAAAATTGTTTTGGGTCAACTGGAAACAAAAATTTCAAATTTCAAACTTTTTGGTAAATCGAAAAAGTAAAACAATGTTTGTTTTGGATGAAACGTTTCATTTTGTTTTTGAGTTTAACCTTTTAAAAATAAAATCAAAATTCAAAACAAAAGGTCATTTGGAATTGAAAAAAAAATCAGAATGTTAATTTTTCAGACACTTTCAAAATGTATCTCCAGCTCTACTAACACCCTGCTTGAAATAGGAGGGGCGTGGTGGAGGATACCAAAGCATATTTTGGTAAGCTTCAGATCATACTGCTAGGTTTACCTATTTACGCAGACTTTGTGAGGAAAGGGATGGAGTGGATAAGAGTATCTGAAAGCAATGGTTAGAGGTGTTGACAAGTTTAGCTTTTGGACATTGCTCCAATGCATATGATTTTCTTCAAATGTTCACATCTACCCTGGGCCCAAGATGGACATTTATAATAAATCTGTACTAATGAATATTGTGGTCAGTGTGTCAATAAAATGGTATATTTCATGCTGTAGGAATATTGAAAAAGATCACCTGATGTGCCTATGTTGCTGTCTTTTTGCATCCTCTCCTACCCTGTTTAATGATGGCGACCGACTCCGAGATGATGGGGTATAGCTCCCAACAGTTTTTACAGTTCCATTAGGATTATTCTGCATCTGTTGAAGTAGGTGAGGTGAAAGGCTGCGGTGTGAAGAAGCAGAAGATGAAGCTGACCAGTCAGGAATGTTGTTGATGTTCAGATTGTTATCGCTGTTGGAACGAAGTAAGACACGAGGTGCTGCCAAGGTGCTTTGGGGCCTTCGCCTCCTGTTTGAATAGGTAGGGGCCTCTCTAAATGGCACTGTATTAAGAGGGGGAGGGGAAAAACAATTATAGTAATCACATCTGATTTTATCATTTATGCATATTTATCACTCCTTAAAAAGATTCAACAACATATGGCACCTTTTTCAGGTGCTTAGAGTAAGAGAGAAAAACTATCTTCGCTGATTATCTAATCAAGCTAAATAACAGAATTATATTTAAAATGTAATTAAAACTGAAAACCACTTTCATATGCAACATACTTTGACTTACTGGTTGTAATACGTACTTAAGCCCCACAATACTGGAAACATCAATGACAAATAAATAGTAATGGCAAACATCTGGTTTTTGCCAAGCTTTCATCAACACTATTTGCTCTCGCTCTCTCAAGCTTTCTTTGAAGCCTAACACAAGTTCATGGACTTGAACAGATCCACAGAAACTTCTTCCTTCATGCTGTTTCTTTTGGGTTCCTTTTTCCTATAGAGACCTAAACTGAGAGAGAGAATTTGGTTCCATTGTCAGTTCAGGAGTAGCCTGGAAATCTTTAATGTTAGCGGTCACCTTATCTCCATCTGCTAGGTTAAAAATTCAGGACAGATTCTTCTTCTGTTAGAACTCTTACACTGACATAATCCCTAGGTGTCTGTTTTTCTAATCTAGGCATTTCTATTGCATCTATTATTGTATATAGAGCAGAGAGTGCAGTATCCTGAGGTAATATGCTCACTTCAGCTCCCACAAGCATCCATGGGAGAATATACCAAGACATATCTAAACATAGCAATAAATCATTTAACTAATTATTTTTAGCAGAAAAAAAATACAACTCAAGGACCTGATCCTGCAAATGCTACTAGCAGAGCACTGCAATTATGGGACAATTTATATTAGTAAACACTATGCCCCAAGACTCTCCATTTCTCAAAGTAATGGGTTCTTTAGCCTCAAGTAAAGTTTAAAGAGACTTTTCTAATAAAAGGCTTCTTATACACACCCTAGATTTGATGGTTTTTCCTACTAATTTCATAAACTAATAGAGGTCCAATCCTGAAAACCCTTATTTATTTTAGTCCTTATTTATGCGAAAGAATCCCATTAACTTCAGTGGGACTCAGAGGGTTTGTAGGATTGAATCCAGAGTTCACAAACCTAAATCTGCAAAGTAATAATAATGATATCACTAACAAAAGGCAGCTTGTAATAATTTAGAAGACTATGTAGATTGTAATTTTCAAAAATTATACAATATTTCAGTTAGGAAAGAAACCCCAGATAATATTTTGCATGTATACAATGTCATTCATCTTGAAAGATAACTAAGTACTCAACCAAAACTTTAAAAGCATAAGATTATATAAAATAGAACAAATATGTCACACCATAAAAACGCACACATTAAATATATATATTAATATACACATAAATCACTTCATCCTCCCCTAATATGCAGCCATCTCTGGTGTGAAACACAACAAGTGCTTAAGATCACAGAGAAATGTTTCACACAATTTTAGGACAGGAATAGAAGAATATTTTAACCAATTGTAACTGCAGCTGAAAGAATGAAGTTCCTCAAATAATTTTCACCAGAATTCTTAACTGACAAGTGATTCTGAAGAGGATCATAAAATGCATAGCAAACAGTCAAAATTCCAGGTAGTTGAAACTCTCATTTAGATTAAACTTTCTCTTATAAATATTAACAAAAAAGATACATAGAGAGAACAGGATTTAAAATTGATATTAAATTCTACTGTATTTTATTTGAAGCAAAAATTAAATAATAGTTATCTTTACCAACAAGGCTGTTAAGAAGGATGAGACTTAAGAGAGTGCTAAGTTTATGATGGAAATGGCAAAAATCTACAGAACCTCGGAGAGCGGAGGATTTTTCAAGTATATCATAAAGCCCATTTATAAAAATAAAAAAAAATTGCAATTAGAAGATAATCAATGGAACTTGTGTTCCTAACTCAACTTAGGTGCTTTCGAATGTATGACACAATGTTCTAAAAGACTCAGCACACGGCCAACCCAAACTTTTTAAAGAAAATTCACAACACAATCTTCCATAGTGAGTGTGTCTGAATCCACTGCAAAAAAGGTCCTTTTCCCCCCCAATTTTTATTCATTGCTACTTTAGAATACTTTCTGGGACTGTTGTCTTGCCATGCTACATGTAGTGTGGGATATGGATGTACAGTTTGTACATAGCTATGCTTGGGACATTTAGCATACTTCTTACTAACAATGTCACTGAAGAGAGGCAGATTGTGTGTAAGATCTTATGGGATAAAATAAGGTAAAATATTTTCTTTTAATAAAGATTACACAAAATGATGTGGATACAATAGGTACAGGCTTGCCTATTTATAGCATTTATATATACATATATCTCCAATTGAAGTCAATAGGAGTTTTGCATTTGGCTTCAAAGAGGGCCAGATGTGGCCCTTAGAATTATTTGTTAGTTCACAAAATGGACAGGATGGAGACTCCACACTAAGATTTTGAATGCTCGTAGTTAAGCTCATGAAAAATTAGAATCTATCTACAGAAGATTTATTGTAAAAAAGTTGAAAGGTTTGGGGGGAAGGGGTTTAATAGTTCTGCATATTGCAGAGATATCAGAGGACTAATTGACAGAATGGGATGAGTATTTCTGAGCACATTTACATTGACAAGTTTGAGAAGAATGAAAACTGTGCATACCACTCCAAATAAAAAAACATTTATATATTTCCCAGGTTTCATGTAAATTTATCTTTGCCCACTGAATACTTCAAGTGCAGAGGATTTTAATAATCATTTTGGAATTAACATTTGGTTTGATACCAATTTTATATTCTTAAAGAGATAGCTGCAAGTAAAATTAGTCTTTACTTTTTGAATTAAAGACTAACATTTTCTTTGTGAAGGTAATAAAGGGAAAATTATCAAAACCACAATTAGGATTTTTTTAGGCACATATCTATGCAGAAAGAGTTAAAAATAACCTCTTTCATGCCCAAAATGATTAATATTCCAACCAACTGTTTTTTCCCCGGCAATCTGCAAACTGTAAGTGGGTGGATATTTTCTTAGCTGCCTCTTACATGGCAATATTTATATTATTTTCACAATAAAAAATAACTACACCACAAAATAATGAAACAAATGCACATGCTTTAAACTCTGTTGGACTAATTTTTATTGTTAGTTAATTATTTTACAGATCTTATAAATTCTTATTGCAAAGGTTGTTTGGAGAAACAAATATTATAAAATGACATGAAAACATCTCAACAAATTCCATGCTTTTAAGTTTCAAATCAAGTAATTATTGTACCTTTATATCAAACCTAAGAATTAAATAATACTTTCCTTCCAGCTCTCAGAATTTTATACCTAACAATCCATACTTATGAGAGGGCAATTAAGGAGCTTACAGTGATAATATTCACCAAGGAAATCGCTTATACATCTTCAGATGGATTTCTTAGAAAATAGAACATTTTCTATATCTACCTAAGTTTAAGAAAAAACTAAAATGAATAAGTCAGGTACCAACTAGATCTAATAATTAGTTGCCTAAATGGATGCTCTGACAGACAAGAATTTTGAAAAAAGAAATGGCAAGAACTGATTAAGTATACAATAAGTAAGCAGATCATATTAAAGGTACACAAGAAAATATCAGTTCTCAAACATCAAATTTTCTGAGTTCATTGCTTACCTTCTTTCTTTGTTAAGGCATTTAACAAAGACTTCATTTTCTCTTACTTTAGCAGCAATCCCCTCATTACATAACCTTTTCTAGGAAGAAAGAGGGAAAAAACTACCCAGTTTCTATGTGTTTAAACTGCCTGCACCCTGACATAAGCAGCAGGTTTCTGGGCACCGTGTAATTGCAAGCATAGCTGGGCATGCAGTACCCAGCGTTCTGGTGACAAAGCCCACCCCACATTCTGTCTGTCAGCTGGGAACCAACTGTGCGTAGACTGGAGCTGCTCAAAAAAAAAAAAAATCTTGCTATCTTTCACAGTATTAGTCATGTGAACACCACCACCACAGTCTCTCAGACGTTACTCTGCTTTTGTAATCATTGCATTTATGAACAAGCAAACACAGGACTGAAGGAAGGAGAAGCAGCGCAGGCTAAGAGGGGACAATATATATATTTGGAACAGGAGGAGGGGAATCATTCATGGAAAGATACTTCATATCAGCATTTCAACAGCTAGAACTTGTGAAGGGAAAATCCTGAAAGAAATGGGAGCTACTGATTAAGTGTGCTTAGCTTTTAAACTTGCATAGCTTGAATCTCAATGTTCAGATACATTCTATGCTTTTTTATATTTGTTTGCTTGTCTTCTGCAATGCTGTCCAGAGTCAGTCAATATGTGTGTGTGCGCGCATCTAACAATAAGCAAGCTTCACACCATACCTACATTAAAAATTTAGACAAACTGCCACTAAACGGCATTTCTGAACATGACCCATATTCCAGTTTGAAAAGGATGAGATGCAAGCACCAATTATTTTCCACTCCCCCTCCATTATAATTACACTGAAATAAAATAGATTTTCTTTGTACAAGGGGAAAAAACATTAACATGCAACCCAGCTACTTTATCGAATTCTATGCAGATGACAAATATTCTTTAACCATTACAGCTTTTCAAAGGTTTTATTCATGGAAAATTTCTATGGATACCAATGAAAGTCAGTGCAAACATCCTTACAGAGGAAGAACAAACAACCGGAAAGTTGAAGATTACCTTTTTGAAAACACTACAAATAGGAAGTGGGACGTAGGCATTCACAACAAAATGAATGCTTAGCTGTTGCATAATTCCATTTTGGATATATTTATAAATATTTTAGCAATGCAACATACGGCTTCTAAGGAGTAAGATTTACAAAGACTAACCTAAATTTAAACAGCATAAACCCAAACTGCGTACTAATAATTACTCCATTGCAGTAGTCTCCACTGATTGTTAGGATAAGATCCGCAGTTAAACGCTAGATCTTTGTGTTGCTAAGATCACTACTCCATCAACTAAAAAAAGGGAGAGGGATCACATGGATTACTTAGTTGGATTTTACTTCCGTATGCCTGATATACCATCTATGAAATAACTCACAATGTAAATAAAAGTACTTATTTATTCTTGATAATTAACAGTTTAGAATTCATTTAAAATTTCAATGTTTACGTAGCTATTATTGTTAATGAAAAAATACTCTTACAAAGTGGTATAATTACAGATTTAAAAAAAATCTGTGAGGATAAAAATTCAGCCCACTAATTTAAAACAAAATACTCAATAGGTAAAAAATATACAAAGGAAATTGGGCAAGAGTATATATAAAGTTAAATGAATGGATTGGACACTGGATCACAGATTTGCATAGAAAACCTGTGGGCACAGGAATGGTCTTTTTGACTATCTAAACCATGCATAGCTTTCTGTAGAATAAGCTTGGACTCTTATTCATAAACTTATAAATATATGCATTTTATTAGGCCCTCAGGGGGAGAATTAAAACAGCTTACAGAATAAGAACTGCCACATCAGAACTTGACATTGCCACTGATATGAATGCATCAGCTTCTGTGCATTAGAAAGTTATTCCTGCTATTTCAACTTAACCTCACTGATTACCTTTTAGAGTTGGGATTTGGAAAGAGACTACAATTATCAATACTACTTAGAATTTCTATAATACCTTCCATCCAAGCCAATAGCTTCCCAAGCATTAATAAATTTAGCAACAATAACTCTGTGTATTATCCCCATTTTACAGATGAACAAAAGGAGACAGAAGCAGATTCTGTGCTGCACTTGCTGAGATGCACAGTAAAGAAGGTGTAGTCAAGGGAAGACATTTGTGACATCTGGATTCTGGGCTACTGTAGGGGCCAAGATGGCCCCTAGCATAAATTAGATCAGCTCCAAGAGCATCTCTAACTTGAAGCAGCTTCCCCAGAGCTGCTTATTGGCTGTCCCACAGCCAAGAATCCCTGTAGCATTGAGCAGTATGGATATGCCTCTAGACCAGGGGCTATGAGAGAGGGTAGACTGTCAATCCTACACTGCTCCTGGGCTAGGGAAAATGCTTCCCAGGCTTGTTGTGGCTACTTTATGCAGCATATAAAGCCTAGGCCCAGAATGAGCTTCAGATAGCTTAAGAGAACTGCCCAAAGTCACACAGGAAATGAATGGAACCAAGGTCTCCTGTTGTCCAGTTCTGTGCCTTAATCACATCATCAGCTAAAGAAAAAAAAATGTAAAGGCTAAACAGCCTGGATTTACCAATACCATGGATTCTCAGACTTGCTCATCTGTCCCTAAGAAGGGCAAGGTAATAGACTGGGGAAAAAAAAAAAACCCACACACAAATAGGACCCTTCAGAAACTCTGAATTCCAAATTCCTATTGTGCATTTCTGATATGGGGGTTAGCTACAAAGCTTGGGGACCCATTTGCAGGATGAGGACCTTAACTGTCCTCTGTTCAATCCAGCCTTAGTCCATCACTGCTCAAGAGATCCTATCAGATTTAGAGCCAAATTTTGATACTTTAAACTGAACTACCAATGCACTTTGGGCTTGAGATCATCTTTTTGATACTAAGTGATTACTGTGCCTAGCACAATGGGGTCTACATCTCTGACTGGGCCGCTAGTTACTACTACAAAACACATACAAATAAATTGCTACCAAGAATGCAAAGAATGGCATAATTATGTAACTGAAATTAGTTGATAGAGTGAAATGCTACAGGTGTAAATCACACAAAAATTAACTATTTTAAAGAAAAACGTTCTCCAATTCAAATAAAAGTCACTGATCCCTGCCACACAAGGTGCCAAGCATCCGGTTTTCGACCAGAACACCGGTTCAAAAAGGGATTCTGGCGGCTCTAGTCAGCACTGCTGACGGGGCCGCTAAAAGTCTGGTCGGTGGCGCAGTGGGGCTAAGGCAGGCTCCCTGCCTCCACGTGGATCCCAGAAGTGGCGGCATGTCCCCCCTCCGATTCCCAGGCTCAGGGGCAGCCAGGGAGCTCCGTGCACTGCCCCCGCCCTGAGCTCCGGCTCCCCAGCTCCCATTGGCTGGGAATCGCGGCCAATGGGAGCTGCAGCAATGGCACCTGCGGACAGGACAGCGCACGGAGCCACCTGGCCACACCTCCACCTAGGAGCCGGAGGGGAATGATAGCCACTTCCGGGAGCCGCCTGAGGTAAGCGCCACCCGGAACCTGCACCCTGCACCCCCTCCCAAGCCCCAACCCTCTGCCCCAGTCCTGAGCCCCCTCCCACACCCAAACTCCCTCCCAGAGCCCGCACCCCACACTCCTTGCTGCAGCCCAACCCCCTGCCCCAGCCCTGAGCCCCTCCTACACTCCAAACCCCTCGACTCCAGCCCAGAGCCCCCTCTGCATCCCAAACTCCTGCCCAGAGCTCCCTCCCACACTCTGAACCCCTAATTTATGGCCCCACCCCAGAGCCCACACGCCCAGCCAGAGCCCTCACCCCCTCCTACACTCAAACCTCCTGCCCCAGCCCTGTGTGAAAATGAGCGAGTGAGCGAGGGTGGGGGAGAGCGAGCGATGGAGTAAAATAGGATGGAGTGAGGGGGTGGGGCCTGAGCACTAGGGAAGGGGTGGTGCAAGGGTGTTCAGTTTTCTGCAATCAGAAAGTTGGCCACCCTACTACCACACTAAGAAGATAGCAAAAGCTACAGAATATCCTGCACCTCATCTGGATAATATGCCATAACCAAAATAGGGAAGAAGTTACTCACCTTGTGCAGTAACGATGGTTCTTCAAGATGTGTCCCCCTATGGGTGCTCCACTGTAGGTGCACATGCAACTTGGCACTGCTGATCAGAGAACTTTGGTAGTAGTGTCCATTAGGCCCACACATGTGCTGTCTCTCCTCCTGCCTCGCCACAAGGAGAACCAGTGCACATGGGATAACCTCCCTCAGTTCCTTCTCTACCGCAGAGCCATAAACAAGAAGTCCATAGGGGGCGGGTGGATAGTGGAGCATTCATTGGGACACACATCTCGAACCATCGTTACTGCACAACGTGAGTAACTTCCTTGTGTAATGCCCCTATGGGCACTCCACTGGAGGGGACTCCCAAGCAGTAACCCCACAGGAGGGCTGGGGCTTCAGAGTCGAGTCAGTTACAGATGGCAATACTGTGGAGCCGAAGATGATGTCAGAGGTGGAAACACCAGTAATTGCATAATGTTCTGCGGAGGTGTGGACTGACACTCAAGTTGTTGCTCTACAGATTTCTGAAATAGGGACATTCTTGAGAAAGGTGACAGATGAGGAGACTGACCTCGTGGAGTGCATGCAAATACCATCTGGAGGTGTCATGTTGCGAACCTGAAAACATGGTTTAATGCAGTTCGAGACCCAGCTTAGATCTCTCCGTAGTAGATGGGAAAAAACTTAGGAGACCTCCTAAAAGCCTTTGTTCTATTCAGGTAAAAGGCCAGGATTTTCCTAAAGTCTAGCGCAGGGGTAAGCAACCTATGGCACAGGTGCCAAAGGCAGCACGCAAGCTGATTTTCAGTGGCACTCACATTGCCCGGGTCCTGGCCACCAGTCCCGGGGGCTCCACTGCTGGCCTGGGGTACGGGATGCTGGCCCCCTGCCAGCTGGGGTTCCATCCGCCAGCCCCGCTCAGCCTGCTGCTGGCCCCGGGTCCCGGCCGCCAGCCCGGGGCTCTGCAGCCGCCCGCAGCTGTGGCTCACTGGCCCCAGCTTGGGGCAGTGAGGGGTGCAGACAGGGGCAAGAGAGGGCGCAGCTCAGCACCCCCTCCTTAAGAATTGTTCCAGCGCACTGTACTGGGATGTTTTTTAAGTCCTGATTTGCTGCTTACATCACTGTCACGCCATGTGGAACAGCACATTGCGTTTGATGATGAGATTAGAAATGTATATGCAAGAACTGGAATCAGAATTTTCTGACAGATTTCAAGATTTCCAGCGATTTGGCCCAATGCTTTATTTTCTAATTAAACCTGAAAAGTTCAATGAAAGTGACTTGGATTTGTCTGTATTTCAGTGGACGGGTACTGAAGATTTCAAAATGCAACTCATTCAGTTAAAAAGCTCAGAATTGTGGGCATCAAAGTTTGGAGATCTGCTGACTGAACTTGAAACTACCAAGAGAGATCATGGGGCCTCTATTCTGACCTGCTGGATGTCCCTGACAGTGAAATTTAACTGTTTGAAGAAAATTGCATTTGCAATACTTTCAGCATTTGGATCCACATACCTGTGTGAACAGGTATTTACACACATGAAATCTGTCCTGTCTCCCTCTTGGAGCCGGTTAACAACTGATCACTCAGAAGCCTGTGTGCAGCTTAAAGTATCCAAATACATGCCAGACATTGGAAAACTCAGCAAGAGCAAGGATCACACTAAACTGATAAGATCTGCATTTTAATTTAATTTTAAACGAAGCTTCTTAAACATTTTAAAAACCTTAATTTTCTTTACATACAATAGTTATATATTATAGACCTATAGAAAGAGACCTTCTAAAAATGTAAAAATGTATGACTGGCACGCGAAACCTTAAATTAGAGTGAATAAATGAAGACTCGCACTTCTAAAAGGTTGCCCACCCCTGGTCTAGCGTGTGTAGTATAGCCTCCCTATTGTCACGGTAAGACTTGGGGTAAAAAGTCAGAAGGTGGATCAGTTGGTTCACGTGAAAGGGAGAGGTCACCTTGGGGGTGAACTATGGGTGTGATCTGAGTGTGGCCTGGTCCTGAAAGAAAAATATGTAGGGGGAATGTGCCATCAGGGTCACTATTTCCCCTATTCTCCTAGCAGAGGTGATTGCCACCAGGAAGGCCATTTTCACAGACAGGTATGTAAGTGAGCAGGTAGCCTGGGTTTGAAGGAGAGTCTAGTCAGGCCTTTCAGCACTAGGTTTAGGTCTCATGTAGGGGTGGGATGTCAGGGTTGGGGGAAAAGATTAATTATAATCCTAAGGGATCTTTTTGTGGTTGGGTGTGATAATACTGGAGTATCCCTCCACTTGTCGATGGAAGGCTGCTATGGTCGCTAGGTGAACCCTGAGTGAACTTAGATAGTCCTGATTTTTTAAGAGTCAGCACATAGTCTATGACTTTGGGGAGATTCATAGATTCAAGGACTGGAAGGGACCTTGAGAGGTCATCGAGTCCAGTCCCCCGCCCGCATGGCAGGACCAAATACTGTCTAGACCAGAGTAGCAGATGTCAGGAAAATCTGTTGGGAATTGCACAAAGTCTGAAACCTGGGCCACTTTTGCAGGTAAGTATGTGTTGTGGATTTTCCTTATACCTCTTCTGAGCAGGAGGTTTCTATGTGCTGGAACCAAGAAGGAGCCAAGTCTTGAGGTGGAGAATCCCTGGGTTGGGATGTAGAGTGCATCCTTCATTCTTTGATAGGAGGTATGGAGTAGATTGGAATGAGATCGGTGGTACTCTTACCTGTCACAGTTCGTGACATGCCCAAGTCTGTCTCAGTCAAATGGGACCAATTGGTATGACGTGTGCACCTTCTCTTTTTAATATGACTTTCGACAGTAGGGGAAATGGAGAAAAGTCACAGAGAAGGTCCTTGTCCCATAGAAGAAGGAGCGCATCGCCCAAGGAACGTTGCGCCATCCCTGCTCTGGGAGGGTTAACATGCACATTTCTTGTTCAAGTAAATGGCAAACAGGTCCGTGGTCAATGTCCCCCACCACCTGAATAGGTCATGAAGTACTGCTGGGGTTATCTCCCATTCCAGGTCGTGTGGGAACTTGCAACTGAAACGATCCACTATCAAGTTGTGTGTGCCTACAAGGTAGGCTGCTGATAGTGTAATGTTGGAGAAGCACCAGTTCTGTAATTTTAGTGCTTCTGCACAGAGAGAGGACAGCCTGGCTCCTCCCATTGATGTATGTGTCTTCAAAGGGAAGGTCTTCAACAGTTGTCTGCACCTCTTTAGGGAAGCCTGAAAGGTTGCATAACCACTGCCGTGGAGATGGACCAAGCCGCTGTATCAGCTGCGTTGAGGGCTCACTGGAGCATAGGTTTGGCTACTAGCAGCCCTTCCTGGACAGTAGCTCAGAACTGGTTGCACTGGGAATCTGGGACCCAATCAATAAAGCTGTTGAATTTCGAATAGTTAATAGTCATACTTGGCTGTAAAGGCTTGATAATTTGCTATTTGAAACTGAAGTGGCGGAGGCCTTCCTCCCAAAGAGGTCCAAGCATTTCTAATCCCTATTGTAGAAGGTGGATCTCACTTGGTGGTAGCATCCATGATGATGGAGTTGGGGGGGGGAAGCGTGGGAAAAAATAAATTGTCTCCCCCTAGGTAGGATGTAATATTTGTATTGGCCCATTTACAAGTAGGTGTCACTGACCCTGGGGTTTGCCCTATAGTTTTTGTGGGGTCCAGGAGAACCTCATTGATGGGGATGGTCATTTTGGAGGACAAGAAAGAGTGTAAGATGTCAAGGAGTTTGAGGTGAGTGTCCTTGATTTCTGCCAGGGTTATCTGCAGTGTGTCTGCAACCCTTTTTGTTCGTTCTCAAAGTAACCTCTTCCTCCAATCTGCCCTCCTGTTCCTCCATAATCTCCTCCGGAGATTCCAATGTTCTGGATGCCCCATTCGAGGGAGAATGTCTCAGAGGTTCGTGGATGAGGCTGGAAGCCCGAGAAGTATGGGGGCAATATGTCACCCAGGGATCCCAGTATGGCCACTGGGGCAGTGGGATATAGCCCAGCTGTGGCACCCATGGCTGGCCGTACCATGGTGGTGGATGGGCAGGCTGAAGGTATACCTGAGGAGCCTCTTGATAGTAGGCATCATAAGGAGCATGGGAGGAGGAGTGGGAAATAAACTCCTGTGGCTCGCTATCTGATTCTCCACTAGAAAGTGGAGGTGCATGGCAGAGTACCAGAGAAGACTCCCGCCCTAGGAGCGGACTTGATACCGAAGTCCATGCTGATGGTAGCAACGATACTGAGCATACCAGAGATCTTTTATGGCTAGCTCGGGGCTCACTCTGGGGACTCATGGCTCTCCTTTTTGACAATTTATGAGGGGTCCACAACCGATTTCTTCAACCCACAGTCCTTGGATGTTGAGGGCTGTGGGGAAGACTTGCGCCTTCTGGGTGACTCCTGACCAGGGAAGGTTGTAGGGCTGCCTCTATGAAGATGATCTTCTGTGTTAACTCCCTGTCCTTTCGAGAGCTGGGTCTGAGCTGTTGACAGAGACCATGCTTCTGCAGAACGTGGCCTTCCCCAAAGCAACATATGCTGCAGGAGTGTTGTCTGCCACAGGGATGGATTCCTTGCAAGAGAGGCAATTCCTGAAGCCTGGTGAGCTAGACATATCCCATTGCGGGGACAGGTTCCTGACAAAAAAGCATGGAAAAATTTAAAGTTTTTTTTGTTTTTATTTTTGAGAGAAAATAAAGAGAGAAAACCACAACTAAGACCAACAATTAGGAATGCTAAAGAAGCTAACAATTGCAACTGGACTGCTAGTAGCTCCGTCTCTAGCCAGGGATGGTGGAGAAGGAACTGAGGGAGATTAGCCCTCACGTGCCGGTTAGCCTTGTGGTGGGGCATGAGGGGAGACAGCACATGTGCAAGTCTAACGGGCACTGCTACCAAAGTTCTGATCAGCAGTGCAGGGATGCAGGTGCACCTAGAGTGGAGCACCCATAGGGACACTACTCAGAGAAGAACTGGCACTATCACTTAGATTCCTAGTCAGGAAGAAAGGATCTCTCCCAGAGATTCCATCCCAGGCTGAGTCCCATGGACGTTGGCACAGGATTTTGGGAGTCTAGTCCATGCAAGATGCAGTGCCAAGATGATGAATAAACCACACCCAAAACCATCTCACTATATGTGTCTCAGTGCTTTGATTGGCATCTAAGACAGTTAGATACTATACAATACAGATATGCTAGGAAAGTGTTAATTTAATAGGGGTCAGTCATTGCATTTCACATATAGTAAAAGAAAAAACTTGCAGGTCACTTTAGCCAATCAGAATAAATCCCAGAAGGCATTTCTTGTTAGATTCTTGCAGGAGCAGTCACATTTCATGATGCAGAGGTTTCTAATCAGTGTCAGATTTTAGTTCTCTTCATTTTACATTGAGGAATTCTTTTATAACTTGTATTCTAGTGTGTGCACCTACGTCTTGGGATATAAAATCCAATTATTTGGCTACACTAACCCACAGTTGTAAAAATACTTTGCAACTCTGTAGCATCTTTAATCTGGATATTTCAAAGAACTTCAAAAACAAATTAATAAAGCCCTAACAGGTTAACTTTTCCCTGCTCTTGCACAGGTGTTATGGGGAAGGTCTAAAATACATCTGCTCAGGGATGTCTCTGTGAAGGTTAGGTTACATACACAGGTCAATGGATTAAGTTTCAGCCACAAGATGGAGAGTTCACTCTTTACTTCCTGATCATCTTAACTAACATATAGAACTAAACTGTATGTTAGTGTAACAAGAACTTAAAATTAAGTCACAGACCAAAGTGATGCTGCTGACAGATACAAAGGGAAGCCCTCAACTAAGGGGAACAAAAAACAACCTATTAAAAATGGTACTACTCATTCCAGCAAATTCTAATGAGGGGAAGTGTTTGCATGATGCAGATTTTCTCCAAAAAAAAAATCTAGCAGAAGAAAGATTTTTTAATGATGTATTAAGATAAAGCTGTCAATAGCCTCAATACTTCAGCATTTAGATTAGGGATGAGCATGAGGACCATGCCCACAACCCCAATAGCCAGAGGGCAACTCAGTGCTGCAAATGAAGCAGATGGACCCACCCAGCAACTCTAAGAATGAGGCATTAAGGGCCCGACCCCAAAAAACCTCATGCTGATATAGTTAGACAGTTGGATCTTCTTATTGGCTAGCTGCTATTTGTTTCAATCACCTCATGTTGTGCTATGTTTCAAGACAAATACCTTTGACAGGTTTGAAGAAACCGGACTTCAGAATAATGACATATAAAAGCTTGCAATCATGGACAGGACAGGATTTTCTAATAAATTTTTAGCAACTGTTTGCCAAAGTATTGAGCACCAGACTTGTGAATAGCTGCAACTCTGCCTACTGCAGTAAAATCAGATAATCTTAATGTAAAGCTGGAGATATACAGTGCTTACAATATGCAACAGAAGAAAAACAGCATCCCTGCTCCAATGAGTAGCAGAGTGGCATATGGAGCAGGAAATGTAGGAAGAAACTAGGTCAGAGGTGCACATAGCAGCAGAATTGTGGGAAGTTAAGATATGAAGAAGAAACTTGGCTTTTACTCTTTCTTCACATTTAGAGCAAAAGCCAAGAAGGAGGAAATCTAGCCAGTAATGAGAGAGGAAAGCTACCTTGGAAGCAGTAATTTGCAAAGAGAGAAATGAGATAGGAGAAGGCTATGACAGTCAATAAAAACTAAGAGCATGAATGAGATCTAGCAGTGATGTCAGTAAGAAGAAAAAAGTATATTTGGATGCTGTTATACAGGATATGCTTTTATTTTACCTTGTATCCATGGTGTAAATATTAGAAGCAGTATAGGAGGTGTATTAAATGGACAAACTTCCCAATTTTACCTACAAACTACTACTATTTGGCTACTTCCCACCCTTCAAACAAAGCATGTAACAGGGATGGGGGAACCTCAGGAAGCCAGCTGAGTTGGTTTTCCAGCAGCTTCGTAGCACTGGACCATCGTGACAAGCAGCCACATTTGTGATCAGAATCTAGCTCCTAATTTCTTTTACCTACTTCTTGGTTACAAGTAACATCAAAGTTTACCCTAACTGAACAAATTTAGAAGAAATAAATGTTTCTCTATTTTCAATTGGTGCATTTGGCAGTGCTTTGTACACAGTCAGTTTCTGTGTCTCCCTGCATAGTCAGTTTCCCTTGTTTTGTGTTGGCCTTTCACACAGCAAGAGCAGGATTATGTTGCTCAGAGTTTATTCTGCTACTTGATTTCACAACATACTGCTTTAACCTAACCGTGAACCTGGATAGTAAATAGTAGGACAAAGCACCTGCACTTCCAAAATGTTGGTGGATAATGTTGATTTTATTTAGAACAACAACACCATTTCTACAGTTGCAAACTGTATGCAGCACTCAATGGGAGAATCATTAGTTTCCAGTAGGAAGTAGAACCCATGTAACTCGTTAATTTGGCCAACTGGCTCACCATGGTCATGCATATACATTATACCAGAATCGTTTACTGTACAAATGTAATTATGTTTTAGATCCTTTAAAAAAGGAATACTTGTTTACACTATTTTAGGTGCAGTTCTACTTGCACCGTGTCATCATTCACACCTGTGCAAAGTGGGTGGAAAATGCTACCACTCTGATTTGGGCCTTGGCTACACTCGCGGATTCACAGCACTGCCACGCTGATTACACTGGCGCTTTACAGCGCTGCACTCGCTGCACTCGGGGGGTGTTTTTTCACACCCCTGAGCGCAGCAAGTGCAGCGCTGTGAATTGCCAGTGTAGCCAAGGCCTTGGTAACGTTGTAACTCCAACTTTGCAAAAGTGCAAATGACAACACAGGCTGCAAGGAAGTGAAGAATCTGACCTATTATGCATGCAGCTTTAACACACTTTGCATCTCATTTTCTTCACACAAACATGGTGCTACTCCTAATCTATAGCAAGGCAAGAGAGAAGAATCAGAGCCATTACCATACAGGCCATGTAGGACCATGAGTTGGTATAAGGCAACAATTCAAAGGGGGCAGAACAAAAATAAATACTTGCCTGAAAGAAAGTGAGAAAGCCCTCTTTCAGGCACAGCTCCCTCCCGTTCATCTCTCTGGTCCTAGTGTTCTCCACTGCCATTCTCCTGTCCCACTCCACTTTCCCTTCCTGACTGCAGCACAGTCTCTCTGCTGTCACCTCCAGCAGATTTTGTCTTGAATAGCTGTTTAAAATTTAGCTCCCTCTGAGCAGACTAGCTACTAACTCAAGTCAGTACATTCAGTCGCTCAGCCTGGAGATCTCTACCACCCTGAAACCTTCTCACTGACTTATGTGGACTGAGGAGAAAAGCAACACACTGGCTCTTTCTTCAAATTGTCTTTGGTTGAGAGCAGGAGCAGTGAAGGAAAAACGAGAGAAAAAACAACAACCCATGAGTGGACGGCTTATGAATGGAGGATTAATGAGTGGCTCTGGGTATCTGCAGTGAACTGACCATGGGTGGATGGAAGGGGAAACAGGAGAACAAATAATATAGCCTCTGTGGGGAAGGAAAACTAGGGTCAAAATGACAGGTGAAAATATACTGGTAGCAAGAAGGATAAATGAGAAAAAAAGACAGAAGGGGGAAATTGATGGGGGATTGTGGAAAAGGGAAGAAAAGGCTGAGGGGAACTCAAACAGAAAAATGAAAAAAAGGAGGGAGAACAAATCAGCCATCTCCTGAGCCCCTCTTATGGCATGAGGTCATTTTGTAGGGCCCCTGTCTCAGTTTCCCCACTTTTCAGGAATCTCTGATTATCAAAACAAACTCTTCTCAAATTCAGCAACCCCCCACCTTGAGGATGGATTCATTTACATAACAAAATATATAGAACAAAAAGTTCTCAAATCTACGCTCCCAGTCTTCCTACTGGGAGTCTCCCAGGCCTTCTCTTCCTAAAGCCCCTTTCCCCTGAAAACTCAGGATTCCCTGCTACAGCTACTCACCCTCAGCAGACTCCATAAACGCTATTTGTTTATCTCCCCCTTTTCATCCCTGCTGCTCTTTACAGGAGAACCAGCTCCTCCTTATCCAGCTGGTTCTACTAATTAAACCCTATACCTCATCCCAGCTGTGGCAGGCAGGGCTAATTGTACAAGGCTGGCCAGCTCCAGGCCTCCAGCCTTTAAAGGGGCAAGTCACCCTGTTATAAAACCCTTCAGGAAAAAAGTTTGAAGCGAAAGGGAAAAAAAACTAAACTGACATATACAGTCAAAAAAGAAAAATAAAAGGAATGAAAGGAAATTAAAAGTGCACTAGGGAGAGTTTTTAAAAGTTATCACAATGGAAATTTTAATAGCAAAGTGTTACGTTAAATCAGTAATGAAAGTAAATGGGATAGACTGGACAAAGAAGGGGGAGGAAGGGAGCACATACTGCAGCTCACCTAGGGCCGAAAAATGCCTAGGGCCTTTCACACACACACACACACACACACACACACACACACACACACACACACACACACACACACACACACACACACACACACACACACACACACACACACACACACACACACACTTTTCTAACAATGGTCAAACAAGCTAACTGACTTCCATAAAGACAAGTTTCACTGTGAAATGTGGGAGGAAACAAAACAAGTGCCTTATATATGTATGAATTACCTCATGTTGCACGATGGTATCTACTTCAAAAATAATACTCATGGCTGGGGAAGAACAAATCCCATAACTGACATTTCTCCATGCTCATATCTGGACTCGAAAGGTATTTTTGGACAGAAAAGTGATCATAGTACAATGACCCCATCTCACTCAACCTCTGCTTCCCATGCTTCCTGCTTTCTAATGACTCTAGTGACCAATAGCTCTACAAAGTCAACACAGTGATGGAAAAGGAAGGGAGGGTAGATTCTATTCTGGCTCATGTATCAACACAACTGTGAACTAAATTTAAAGAGAGGATTAAATTCTCAGTTACACCTCTGCAGTCTATCTGAAGACAATGAGTGTGTAACTACTGGAGACAGAATTTAAAGAAAGTAGGGTTACAGAGGTGTAACAGGGAATATCCTTGGCTCACAGAATCCCTTACTGGTAAGGCTGCGTCAGGCGGAAAGAACCCAACAGGACTCTCTGACCCCAGCCTGTGTTAGCAGGGCTGGTAGACAAAAAAAACCCAATTATTTCAATTGCAGACTAAACAGCTTTGATATGGAGTCACTGACAGGCAAAAGCATGTAATTCCACAATGTCATTTTTACACTTCAGTACACATACTCCTTAAGAATGATGATTACGTAAATTAATAATTCTTATCCCTTCCTTCCCAAAGTAACCAGCTAAGGCCTGATTTTCAAACCCGACGTAAGTGTACATTTTGCAATCACATGGACCCACTTTCTAATGTACTAACATAGGTAAATTCCTGATAGAGAGAAATAAAGTTTCTATCCCTTTCAAATCTCTTATGGATGTCTGTCTGCCTAGGAGTATATGCAAATGAGCTGTTTGCATGAGAACTTCCAGTGGTGAGCGTGCAGAGTAGGAACAAATGAATGCCTACCTAGGGCTGAAAATCAAGCCCTATAATTAAAGCTGATAAAAAAATTGTTGGAATGATTTTCCAACAAAAAATGCCCTTTTAGAAAAACCGAAATTTTCCATGGCCCACCTGTTCATGCAGGAGGCATTCTTAGTAGCTAAGTCGTTACTGAATGCCATGGTACAAGTCATCATAGGTTGGAAAGTGGACTAGTGAGCTTGGACAGGATGACATTACAGTCCCATTGAGGGGTAGATTTAAGCACTGCTGGGAGGGTCCTGATTAGGCCTTTGATAAACCATTCTGTAGCTGGGTTAGGAGATTCAGGAACAGACAGATTCTGATTGGCAGGCGGGCAGACACTGTTACAAGTTCAGTGAACCAGAACTGTCTGGGCCAGTGGGGTGCTAGAAGAATGATGTTAGCTTTGTCAGGGCGTATCTTCCCTACCACCTAAGGAAGCATGTGAATAGGAGAAAAGGCATATCTGAGGCTGTTCATCGAGGGCATCAGCCTTGAGAATCGCAGTCCATGGCTCCCCTGGAGCAACATAGGGGGAGATTTCTGTTCATTTAGGACTCAAAGGGGTCCTATAGCAGAGTATCCCACTGTGTAAATATCTCACCTAGGACCATGTCATGCATCTCCCACTCGTGTTCTATCAAGAAGCTTCTACTTAATTTGTCAGCCAGGGAGTTGAGAATACCAGAAAGGTACACTGCCCATATTGTGATGTGGTTCCTGATACACCAGTTCCAAACTCTAACAGCTTCCTGGCAGAGGGGACGAGATCTCGCTCCTCTCTGGTTGTCTGTATAGACAACTGTGGTGATATTGTCCAACATTATCTGTATATGGAATGAGCCTATAAGCAGAAGAAAGGCCTTGCACACAAAGTGGACTGCCCTCAGTTCCAGTAAGTTTAAAGTCTGGCCTCTTGTGGGGTCCAGGTGCCCTGAGCAGTGTTCTTGTCCAGGTGAGCACCCCACCCCAGAAGGGAGGTGTCCATCACAATGGTGGCCCTGGGGGCAGGAGGTCTGAAGGGAACTTTCACCATGAACTTTTCCAGGTTAGATCACCAAGTTAGGGAGGTGACAACTGGCAGGAACAACAACCCCAGAGTTGATATGGTCCTTGCTTGGTCAACAGATTGAGTGGAGCCAAGCCTGCAAGCACTGCAATGGGAGTCTGGTGAAAAGTCTTGTAGGTGCATGTGGCCTAATAGTGAGAAGCACTTGGGCACTGTGGTTCGTGGTCTGTGGGTGATATGTGAAGTCAGGTTGCTCACTGCATGAAACATTTCTGAGGGGAGGAGCACTCTTGCAGAAACTGAATCCAACCTTGCCCCTGTAAAGTTTATTGACTCTGTGGGTAACAAACTGACTTCTTCATTTATGCAGACAAATAGAGCTGTTAAAAGTTGTTTGAGAAACCCTGTGGCCGATCTGACCTCCCTGATGAGATCAGTCTACGAGAAGCCAATCATCCAGATATGAGAATACTGTATAGCCCTGGCCATCCCATCTGGGCTGCTACCATGGAGAAACCTTTGTAAATAATCTGGGTCTCATAGCCAGCCCAAAGGGGAGGGCTTGAAACTGGAAATTTTCCAGTCCTACCATGAAACACTGGAACTTCCTGTGTGATGAGTGAATGTCCACATGGACATATGTATCCTTCATGTTGAGAGCTGCGAACCACATACCTCCCTGAAGGGAAGGGATTATAGATGTTGGTGTAACCATCCAGAACTTCAGCTTTCAAATAAAGATGTTGAGTTGCAGAAAGTCCAGGATGGGTCTCCACCCTCCATCTTTTTTTGGGATTACGAAAGACGAGGAGCAGAACCTCCTTCCATGATACTGAGTCTGGACATGCTCTATAGCCCATTGGTGTAAAAGGGATTCTGCTTCCCAATGAAGAATTACCTCGTGAGAGTTGTCCCCCAAGTATCCCTGGTGGATGATCTCCAGAACCCAGCTGTCCATAGTGATCTTGTTCCAGCTGTCGGCAAAGAGTGTAAGATGGCCCGCAAAGATGATAGGGGACAGAGTGGTTGGCCTTAGTGATGGTATGTGGGTCCTGACCAATATGTCAAAAGTGGCTCTTGGCTGATGGTTGATGGAGAGTACAGGCTGCGGCAGTAGAGGTGGTTAAGAAGCAAGGCATCTGATCTTTTGGTGTTTGCAAGGAGGTTCAACAGTGAACTGGTAATAAGATGCATGAAGACAGGGTGGCCTCTGTCTATATGATTGCCTCTGGTGTTTCCTCCTGGGCACCAGAGTACAAATCCCAAGTAATGCAGAGTTGATCGCAAGTCCCTTAATGAGTGCAAAGACTCATGCATTTTCTCACTGAAGAGATTCAACTCATCAAAAGGGAGGTCCTGCATTGTGTTCTGGATCTCCCTAGGAAACCCTGATTGCAGCCAGGAATCCCTCCTCAGGGCCAGACCAGTGGCCAAACTTCTGGAAGCCATGTCCGTCACATTCGCTGAAGCCTGGAGGGCTACTTTTGTCACTAACTTCCCCTCATCTAGAAGAGACTGAAATTAGGTCCTGTCTTCTCTGGGAAGCTTGTCTGTGAAGTCCACGAGCCTGGAATAGTTATTAAAATCATATTTTGCTAACAACGCTTGATAGTTAGCGACACAAAATTGCAGGCCTGCAGAGGAGAATATCTTCCTCCTCAGAAGGTCCAATCTCTTAGAACCTTTATCTGCCAGGGTGGCCCTTTGACAGTGTGACCAAGCCCTTTCAACAGCTGCCTAAACCAACAGTGAGTCAGGGGCAGGATGGGAGAATAAGAATTCAGCCCCCTTTAGCAGGAATAATATGTTGTCTCTTGGCCCTTTTTGGTTTAGGGGCACAGGATGCCAAAGCATGCCATACCATGCCAGCCAGATCTAGTATGGCCTCATTAATGGGCAGGGCCACCTTACTCGCTCCCTGTGGCCGCAAGATGCCAGAAGCCGGTGATGAGGATCCTGGATCTCCTCTAATGGGATCTGTAGGGTCAATGGCAACTTTTTGTAACAGCTCCTGGTACTGGGGGTGGTCATCTGGCAGTGAAGGAGAATGAGTGACCGCCTTGTCTAGGGATGAAGCAGAAGCGCCCGTCAGAACCACTGGCATCTGCAGATCTACTTGCACCTCCTCCTCCTCATACACCAAAGGAACCGGCTGGTGAGAGAGGAGCGAGTAGGACTCTTGAAGGGTCAAGACGCCTGCCATAAGCAGGGCCGGCTCCAGGCACTAGTTTGGCAAGCAGGTGCTTGGGGCGGCCACTCCAGAGAGGGACGGCAGGTCCAGCTATTCGGCGGCAATTCGGCGGACAGTCCCTCACTCCCGCTTGGAGCGAAGGACCTTCCGCCAAATTGCCGCCGCAGATCGCGATCGCAGCTTTTTTTTTTTGGCTGCTTGGGGCGGCCAAAACCCTGGAGCCGGCCCTGGCCATAAGGATTCCACAAATCCCAATAAGGCCAGAAAGAAGGATCTGTTGGTTGCAGGGAACCCCAAGGAAATTGGTAACTGCTGCCCCGGGAGGGGTGGGGGGGGTCGTACCCAGCAGAATGACAAGTGTAACCCCTCAACTGGCTATTGGGGCTCAACTGCCTGCAGAGAGATACTAGTGTGGCCATCTCCTCTTATTCATCTGGCTCCGAGCTCTGCTCCATTGGTAGCGGTGGTGCCATCAGTACCAGGACACTCCTGCCATCAGTACCAGGAAGCGAGACAGCTCCTGGGACAGTGCTGTAGACTGCTCCTTCAGAGTAAGGACATCCCTCAGGAGGGCCAGGCCAGAAAGAAGCAGTCACTGTGGCTAAGGAAGCAGTATATCCTCCCATGTTATATAAGACTTGGTACACCCTGCCGTCTGAGGGGTTCCCACAGTTAAGTCTGACAGATCCTGTACTTGTGCAGTGACCAGATGGTCTTCAGATAGACAAGGCAGTACTGATGATGTGTCCAGACCAGCACTAATAGACTCTCTCTCCTTACACTTCAATACGAGGTGACTGATGGAACCAGCCACTCATCCTTTTTACTCATCTTGCCCTCCATTCTGGGGGTCTTTATCAGAGCCAGTTCCTTAGGTTCCATACACGATGTCTCACCTGACCTGGACAGGTTTGAGGACGAAGTGCATTTCTTATGGATAGTCCTCAATTGGGATCTGTTCTTGCACCCATGAAAGCACCCTCCACTCTCATGGGGAGCCCTGGAAGCACAGCCCTTGGGCTTAGATATTGAGGGCTCCACTCCAAGGCACATGCTTGGAGGGGCACTACTGGTCAGTTGAGGCTGATGTACAGGGTGGTTTTCCTGGACCAGACTAGTGTTTCCATAGGCAAAGCTCCTGAGCTTCTTGAGTCCTAGATGGAAAGGAGCGACACTTCACAGAGATATGTGCCTCACCCAGGTAGTACAGACAGTGTTGATGTTCATTACTGAAGAAGGATCGAGGGCAGGAGATGCAATTCGTGAATCCGGGAATCTGGGCATAGTCCCAGAGCTGGGGAGGGGTTCCCCAAATGGGGAGAAAGAAACACGCTATAGTTAATGTTTTTAGTATAGTATAACTAAAAATTTACTAATATAGCTACTTACAAATGTTTTCTTCATAAATTATAGAACCATGGTGAGCAGAGGTCCCCCTTCCCCGTGACCAGAGCCCCAAGCTTCTCTGCCCGGAGGAGCCCCAAGCCCCTCCTGCACCCCCTGCGGGCTGGAGCCCTGAGCCCTCCCCACCCCCATTTCCCGGAGGAGCCCCCTGCTACAAAGGAGCCCCGAGATGGCCAGAGCTGCCCCAGCCACACTGTGCCTCCCTCCTGAGATCCCAAGCCACCCAGCAGGAAAAGCTCTTGTCTCTTCCCAAAGAACCTGAGCTTTTGATATGTACCATGCAGGTTCCGGGGCGGCTGAGGAGCTGGCATGTGCTGGAGTTCAGGGAGATTACTAATGAACCCAGGAAGCTGAGTAGCACATACCATCTCCTCAGCCGCCCCGGAGCCTGCATGGCGCATAATAATAAGCAAAAACTTCCCTGTGCAAACCACCAAAACCCACAACTGGGCATCCGGTGGCAGCAGCTTAGCTTCCCCATGCCTATTATACCTGCCCCCTATGTATGGAACAAAAGTGAAGGAGAATACAATTCTGACTCAGGCCATGTGGCAGTAAGAAGTAACTGGAGAGGCATCAATCAGCACTGCCTCTTATACTCTTAGTTGGGAGCACAAGGAGAGCCACTGTGAATGTTCGGGCCAATGGACACTGCTTTGAAGAATTTCTGGACTCGGGTACATGGTGCGCATGTGTACCTATATGTGGAATACACAAAGGGACCATCACTTGAAGAATCTGCTGTTCCCTCCTAGGCCTTGGCTACACTCGGGAATTCACAGCGCTGCCATGGCAGCGCTGTGAAGCGCGAGTGTAGTCGCGCCGCCAGCGCTGCGAGAGAGCTCTCGCAGCGCTGTATGTACTCCATCTCTCCGAGGGGAGTAGCTTGCAGCGCTGCGAGCGAGCATGCAGCGCTGCAGGCTCTGATTACACTGGCGCTTTACAGCGCTGCACTGGGGGGGGGCGCGTTTTCACACCCCTGAGCGCAGCAAGTTGCAGCGCTGTACAGCGCCAGTGTAGCCAAGACCCTAGTTTTCAGCCAAGAGAAAGGAAACTCAAAAGGCACATCAGCAAGCAGGATTTTTTTTTTTTAAGCAATAGGTTAGGCTCCTAAGTACCTCACCATTCTTCCCGCTACTAAGACATTTGGTATAAAAAAGAACCTGAGACTTTGCTGCCTTTGTTGTTGCTTAAAATAACAGCATTTTAAATTATATTAGTAGGCTACATTTCTCCATCTCAAAAATAACTGTTAATGATTCATACTTTTATAAATAACAGGGGATTAAAAAAGGAATCTTGGAGCATTAACATGGGGTTATCTTTGTACAAATATGTAGGTGTTTGTAGTATTTGTAATGTTCTCAACAGTCAATTCCATTGAGAGAGGAAGGCTTGCTCACTAAGATTTGTACGGTAGATTAATAATTGAAGCAATATTAGCAATACTATGCCTAACTCTAGTATAAGGCATTGTAATTTGCATTTCACAATGTTCCAGAATGTTCCCCTTGCTATCAGACAGAGTGCTGAGTAGATACAAGAAAGGATTTTTTAAAGTTAGCCTGCCTTTCATTTTGGCCTGCCAAGCATCTGGTTGGAGATGTTGCATTTACAACAGCAGTTAGAAGATTATTTTATGAATAAGAACATGAAAAAAGATTCTGGTGTTTACATAATTTTAGTAAGTGAGAGTAGGTAAAAGATCAATTAGCAACTAGTAGAATAAAGTAGACCTATGCATAAAACCCATTATCAATAACTGATTTTGTATACACATCATTTTGGAAGTATTACCACTTTCTTTACTCTTACATTTTCCTAGCAGTGATGGAGGCATTTAGCCACATGATTTCCATTAATTCAATGGAAAATGTATGGCTAAAATTCAATGCACTACTGTGAAAATGGAAGTGTTAGAAATCTTATTTGCCAGTCACACCCCAAAACATCATGGGTTCTGGAATAAAAAATTTAAATTCCGTGTTCTAATTGCACAAAATCTGTTCACCAGACTAAGTCTTGTGCATACAGGACTACACTGAAGCTCAGAGATTGGGAAATGCACGCCCAAGTAAAAGAAGCGGAGATCACATAAAGGAGAGAAATTGCATTAATAAGTAAGTTACACATTCTTCCCTACTAAATCATCTCATTTCTTTTCTTCTAAGAAGAATCTAGATGTACATGTTCTAGATATTTTGGGATAGCATTATATCGTGCAGTTGGATTGGTAATCACATACTAATGCTAGTAGCCTTTATTCACACAATCCCATTGTAGTAAGGATGATTTACATGACTTGTGATTTGGCACTGTACATCTAGGACCCATTTACAGGCACAACTCCAAGTGAAGTCAGTGAGTTGAGCCTGTCTATTTAAGCACAGAACTGGGATCCCCAGAGGTAACAGAGCCATAAGCAATGAACGGCACAGCTTTATAAACACCACAGTTTGTTAGACAAATTATTGCTTTTTTAATGAAGTTACAAAATGAGTCAATATAGATAAAGCAGATGAGGTATCATGAAATCTGCATTTCAGATTATGTATTGCATTTGAAAATCTCAATTGAAAACTGAATTCCAACTGGTTTTTCTATTCATAAAGTAAAGCAAAAGAGAGGACTCAGTCCTCTGCTGTACCCAGTAGCCACGGAGGGCAGTTTAGTGGGAAAAATCACAAGATCCATTTGTGGGTCCCCAATCCTGAGCTGGCCAGTGGCTGGTTTAGCCTTCAGCACACTTTAGAATAGCTAGCAAGCTGCTCTAAACGCAACTGTCCACAGCCCCCAAGGCACTTTCTACCTACCAGGGACTGCTGGAGCTCAGCAATACATGTGGTGTATTGGCCACATGTACTCTCCTCAAAACACCTGTGGCATGTCTCCAAGAAAGGGATTGCATACGGGCTAGTTATGCATGTGTGGGGCCAAGGGATGGCGCATAGTTTAGAATTTATCCCCCAGTGGACCAAAAATTGGCTGCAGGGTTGTAAAACAGAGAATGTATACACAGCAATGCATTGAGTTGTGGAAGTCTTGTTTAATGAAGTATTAGAGAGATTGGTCTTCTGTCATGACTGATTTAACATCCTCATTCTTGTCTGAAAGAGGGAGCGAACAGCACAGTAATGAAATTTACAGATGCTCCTAAATCACACAAACGCCAGCAGCAGGGACCATGCAAGCACCTAGCATATCATGGGAGCTACCCAAAGCAAATAATAAAATACAGAGGATATACAAACACCAGTGAGAACTGGGAAATAATACAAAGGGCAATAGAGGGATTAGAGGTATGGGCATAAAATACAGAGAAATTAAGGGTGAACATATGCAAGTTAATAAATCTGGGAACTATCTGAAACACTGATATGCTAAGGAGACCCCTGCAGTGGAATATTGCTAAAAGATATTCAGGCGTGACAGTGGCCAGCATATTGGAGATACAAGTTTGCAGTGCAACATGCAGCCAAGAAAGCCAATATGATGTGTATGTAACTTGGATTGCATACACATCATATTAAGAAATAAAGTGGTAACAGGCAACTTGGTTCTAGGCATTTAATTACCAGGAAGATATTGTCAAATCAGAGTGTTCAAAAACAAAAGATAAATAATTAAGGGGAGGAAGGACTAATTTAAGATACTAGGAAAGTTTTAAGAGTAAACACTGTGGGCACTATCCCAATGCCATTGAAGTTCACAGAATTTTGCCAGTGACTTAATTGGCTCTTATTGCAGTTTTCCTAAGTGATGGTTAAGGAGGGAAAGACACATAGGTGAAATCTTGGCCTCGTTGAAATCACTGAGAGTTTTGTCATTGAGTTCAGTGGAACCAGAATTTCACCCAGTAAATCTGGAAATATTTGAAGAACACAAAAACCAAGAGGAAAAAAATGAATTATTTAAAGTGATACAAAGAAGCATGACTAGGAATAACTGGATGAATTGCAAGCACAGATTGTGCACAAAAAGGGAAGGCACAACTAGCTTCAGCTCCTCCTCCCGCGCCCCCCAAACCTCTCACACAGTTCTAGTACTCATGTTCTCCTGAGTGCATGAACCACTCTCTGACCCTGGTATGCAAGCTACTTCTAAAATGTCATTAAGGAGAAAGGGCTGCTCCACACCAGTCACCACAGCATAAAGGTAACTAGATAGTATCACCAGTGGAGTCTCTCTGCAACCCCATTAAGTTCTGAAGGCACTGTGCCACCTAGAACTCTGCCTAGGGTGGTGCACTTTCTCACTAACACCAATGCTGGATTGTGCCTTGATAGTATTACCTAGCCTTATGAAATAATACTCAGGAAAATTGCTTTGATAGTGAGATCTATTAAGAATGTGAAATAATCTCTCAGGGGAAAGTGGTGGAAGGCTCTGTGCTTGGGACATTTAAATCAAGAACAGACAAAACTCTAAAACATGCTGTATGGAATAATCCTGCACTAGCAGGGGCAAGGACAGGGTGTCAGGACCAGGGGTGTCAAACCCTGGTCCCCAGGGCTCTTAAGTGCCAGTAAGTTCTGAACTGTCACCCACTAACAATCACCAGAACTAGA
Organism: Emys orbicularis; assembly: GCF_028017835.1. Taxonomy (NCBI): domain Eukaryota; kingdom Metazoa; phylum Chordata; order Testudines; family Emydidae; genus Emys; species Emys orbicularis. The sequence continues at coordinate 85,397,690 of NC_088686.1, read as the reverse complement.
AGCTGAACTCTGACAGAGGAGTCCAGTCTTGGGATCTGCTTGCCCTGATTGGCTCTCTGCTTGACTTTAAACTGAGCACAAGAACAGGAAGTTGTCCCTGCAACTCGGTTTCCCGTGCTTAGGACTGCTTCCCTTGCGCTACCTGCTGCTACTGCCTGACTCTGACCTCCAGGTAACCTGCTGCTGCCATGTATCTGTTTGCCCTCTGTCATATCTCAGATGCCGATCTCCTAGTATCTGACCTGGTCTGACTCCCAACTCCCCCTCTGATCACTAGGTCAGACCACCTACATCCCAGTCATGACACAGGGTGACCTAATTGTCTTTCCATCTAATTCTAGAAGTATTGCATTATGAATATTTTAAATTCACTCTGTGTGGGGGCTCAGAATCTTAGTTAAGTGCTGGTACTTAACCAGTGTTCCACTCGTTCATTGTTTAAAGTGCCTGGGCAGGATACTCACTTGGACAAAATATGGTAAACTGAAGGCTGAAGAGTTCAGAAGAACAGGACCTTTAGTATTTAAAGTTTTTTTTCAAAGCTACTTGTATGAGATTGTGATCATTAATGGTACAGAAATACATTCCCTTTTCCCAAAGTGTCCTATATATTGTTAACGGTAAAGAACATCGAAGACTAAGCACTGATGATCTCTGCATCATCTTGTTATTCAGTTTCAATGCAGAATTTATTTTAGGAACTGATTAATTAAGCCCTAGCATCTGATTTTAACCTTCAACTGTTTTTCTTATAGGGCTGAGCTGGCAGTACCATTATCGTTATGCACTTTTCTGGCAACAGGAAAAGAGGTAAATGCAAGGCCTGAAATTTGAACTGAAGTCAAACCATAAATGTTAGTTCCCTCTCTGACCTGTTTCCACCCCTCTTGAAGCACTCATTTCCTCTTGTTTCCTAGACTTATTATGGAGTCTAGGAGACTTGAGGCGACATTATTGCCTCTTACAACCTGATTACTTTTCATTTATCGATATATTTGATTTTCAATAACTACTTACTTGTGGGGGCCCACCAGTGACACTCATAGGTAGGTCTACACAACACAGAACAGCAAGTCTTGGAGCCCATGTCAACCCACTCGGGCTCATGCTATGGGGCTAAAAATAGCAGTGTAGATGGGCTCCAGCCCGAGTGGGAATATCTACAGTGCTATTTTTAGCTCAGTAGCATGACCCCTGTGAGCCGCAGTCAGTTGACCTGGACTCAGATTTATTGCTTTAGAGCAGTGGTTCTCAAACTTTAGCAACCCGAGGACCCCCATTTTGATTTTAAAATTTTCGGGAACCACTCCATTCAGCCCTGGCCCCGCACCCTTCCACAGGTGGGGGTGTAGGGTGCAGGCTCTGGGAGGGAGAGGGGGTGTGGGCTCTGGGCAGGAGTTTGGGTGCGGGAGGGGGTCTGGGGTGCAGGCTCTGGGCTAGGGCAGCGGGTTGGGGTGCGACCAGCACATCCTTCTGGCAGTGCCTTCTAGGCGGGGGACCAGGGGGTCTTCATGCGCTGCCCCTGCCCACAGGCACCGTCCCCACAGCTCCCATTGCAGAGCCATAACTAGCTATTTTTGCGCCCAAGGCAAGAATATAAAATTGCGCCCTCCCCCTCCATATAAGAAGCAACGGCACGCATAGGGTGACCAGATCACAGCAGTAAAATAGGACCCGCCCCCTCCCCGCTCAGGCCCACCATCACATCCCTCTTCACCCCCTAGCCCCCAGCTGGCTTGCTGCGTCCCTCCTAGTCAGTCCCCGACCCACCACTCGCCTCCTTTCACCTTCTCCCTCCCCTGCCAGAAACCCCCATGCCAGCCCCTAGAACCCCTGCTGGCTCACTGCTCGCCTCTTTGCCCACCCGCCACTTGCCCACCTGCTCGCCCCCAACTCGCCACTCGCCCCCTCCCCAAGTATAAAGCCTCATTCGAAGACCCAGGGATCACTATATTACTGCACACAGCAGTCAATCAATGCAGTTGTAGATAAATCTCTGCATTATGAATTTTTGTATAACTTTTATATGACTTTGTATTGAACCTTGGTAGTATGTTATAGCGGGCCCCTAAGGTAGTATAATTAAGGTAAAAGAAAAATGTCTTTTTTGCTAGAAGTAGAATAAGATCTTCCCCCAACTTTGTAATCAATTGCCCTGTTGAATGAATGAGGTGTGAATGAGGAAGGTGTGGAAGGCAGCACCTCCAGACAGCTGCAACCCTTGGAGAGGGACTGGGAGCCAGACCAAGGACAATCAAACTTGTCAAGTGGGCTGACTAGAGAAGAGCAGACATACTGACGGCCTAGGGGGTTAGAAGCCAGCACCTTCCTTTGGGAACACCCTCTTTGCAGCATTGGGACAACCCCCAGCCAGAGAAAAGCAGCAAAAAGGACCAACAGACACAGTCCCAGATTTTGAATCTGGGAGATTTGCCCCCCTCCAGCCACTGACTCGCCACTCGCCTCCTCATTGCCCCCCCCCAGTATAAAGCCTCATTCAAAGACCCAGGGGGTCAATATATTAATGCACACAGCAGTCAATCAATGCAGTACCAAAAATTAAAATACTGAAAATGGATGCCCCCCTCCATCCACCGACTCGCCGCTCGCCTCCTCACCCCCCCTCCAAGTATCAGGGGCGGAAGGTTTGTAGAAATTTTTGTGGTGCCCAGAATGCTCAGAGCCCCCCCCCCCCTGAACTCTGCCCCCAACCTGCCTAAGGCTCTGCAAGGGAGTTTGGGTGGGGTGAGGAGGTCTGGGGTGCAGGCCCTGGGATGGAGTTTGGGTGCTGGGTGCAGACTCTGGGGTGGGGTGCAGGATGGGTGGAGGGGTGCAGGCTCTGGGAGGGAGTGCGGAGGGCTGGGTGCAGGCTCTGGGACAGAGTTTGGGGGCCGGAGAGGGGGTGTGGGCTCTGGGAGGGGGTGGTGGGTGCTGGTGGGGGAGAGGACTGCCATTACATGTGGCTTCCTTCCTCCCCTGCTGCCCCTCGCCATAGCCTCACTGGGGGTGGGGGATGGGGCTGCCCCTTGCCCAGTTTGCAGGAGTGGTGGCTGGGGGGGTGGGGCGCGGATCACAGGGTCAAACAGTACACTCACCGAAGCCCCAGCAGCGGTCCACTGGCTGCAGATGATCCTGTCTGTCTCCCACCGGAAGCCCCCTCGGCGTCTCCTCCAGGTGGGTGCCGGGGGAGGGGAGGGCTGCGAAGCACGCGTGTGCCTCCTCTCCCTCCTGACATGCGGCAGCCGGCTGCCTGCTGGCATCCTGTTGCCAAAGATCCTGTTGTTCAGCTTTGCGAACAGGGGCTGCTAACAGGGAGTTTCGCAAGGGAGTTTAGAAGGGGAGTGGGAGTCCCTCGCCAGCCGTAACCCCATCCCCGTGCCCCCCCCTAAAACCTATAAACCAAACCACATTCCAAAACTCCCTTCTGTAAACCACCCTTTCACTAACTAGGATACAATGCAGGCAGAAGCCCAGCAGCAGAGTGGGGGCTATCCAGTTTATTGCACCGACTGTTGCATGTATGATTACCTGCCCTGTGGGCGGGTGGCATATGTGTGCAGTCGGTGCAAGGAGCTCCTGGCCCTCAGAGACCATGTACGGACTTTGGAGGCCAGGGTGGCGGAACTGGAGGAGCTGAGAGAGGCAGAGAGGTATGTTGATGAGGCTTTCCGGGACACTGTAGAATTGTCCCACCTCCGCTTAGACAGCACCTGTGCTGTTAAGGAGGAAGAAGGGCCCAGGGAAGTAGAGCAGTCAATGGGAGCAGAGGGAAACTTTCCCGTAGTTGGGACCCTCCTTCCAGATGGTTCTGGGGTTGCCTCTCGCACTGAGGTTGCCTCTCCGGGGGAGGGAACTCCAGTTTCTAGGAAAAGGCAGGTGTTAGTAATGGGAGATTCGATTATTAGAAATGTAGATAGCTGGGTCTGTGATGACCGGGAGAACCGTATGGTGACTTGCCTGCCTGGTGCGAAGGTTGCGGATCTCTCGAGGCATCTAGATAGACTTATGTGTAGTGCTGGGGAGGAGCCGGTGGTCGTGGTACATGTAGGTACCAATGACATAGGGAAGGGTAGGAGAGATGTCCTGGAAGCCAAATTTAGGCTGCTAGGGAAGAGACTGAAATCCAGGACCTCTATGGTGGCATTTTCAGAAATGCTCCCAGTTCCATGCGCAGGGCCAGGTAGGCAGGCAGAGCTTCAGAGTCTCAATGCGTGGATGAGACGATGGTGTAGAGAGGAGGGGTTCACGTTCATTAGGAACTGGGGAAACTTCTGGGATGGGAGGAGCCTATACAGGAGAGATGGGCTCCACCTAAACCAAAGTGGAACCAGACTGCTGGCACTAAACATTAAAAAGGTTGTAGAGCAGTTTTTAAACTAGGAGATGGGGGAAAGCCGACTGCTGCAGAGGAGCGTGTGGATCGGACACAGACTTCTCTTAGGGGAGAGTCTGATGATAGAGAATCTCCAGGTTATAGACAGGAGCAGAGGACTGAAAAGTATAATGTAAGGGCCGGATCAGATGATAAACAGTCACACAAAAAAGAATCTGGCACATCAGAAAAAGGCAGGCTAATAAACAGGGACAAGTTTTTAAAGTGCTTGTACACAAATGCCAGAAGTCTAAATAATAAGATGGGTGAACTAGAGTGCCTTGTGATAAAGGAGGATATAGATATAAAATATATCGGAAGGACAGAACAGGCCGTGCAGGGGGAGGAGTGGCACTATATGTTAAAGAAAGTGTAGATTCAAATGAAGTAAAAATCTTAAGCGAATCCACAGGTTCCATAGAGTCTCTATGGATAGAAATTTCATGCTCTAGTAAAAATATAACATTAGGGATCTATTATCGACCACCTGACCAGGACAGTAATAGTGATGATGAAATGCTAAGGGAAATTAGAGAGGCTATCAAAATTAAGAACCCAATAATAGTGGGGGATTTCAATTATCCCCATATTGACTGGGAACATTTCACTTCAGGACGAAATGCAGAGATAAAATTTCTCGATACTTTAAATGACTGCTTCATGGAGCAGCTGGTACGGGAACCCACAAGGGGAGAGGCGACTCTAGATTTAATCCTGAGTGGAGCGCAAGAGCTGGTCCAAGAGGTAACTATAGCGGGACCGCTTGGAAATAGTGACCATAATACAATAGCATTCAACATCCCTGTGGTGGGAAGAACACCTCAACTGCCCAACACTGTGGCCTTTAATTTCAAAAGGGGGAACTACACAAAAATGAGGGGGTTACTTAGACAAAAGTTAAAAGGTACAGTGACTAAAGTGAAATCCCTGCAAGTTGCGTGGGCCCTTTTTAAAGACACCATAATAGAGGCTCAACTTCAATGTATACCCCAAATTAAGAAAAACAGTAAAAGAACTAAAAAAGAGCCACCGTGGCTTAACAACCATGTAAAAGAAGCAGTGAGAGATAAAAAGACTTCCTTTAAAAAGTGGAAGTCAAATCCTAGTGAGGCAAATAGAAAGGAGCACAAACACTGCCAACTTAAGTGCAAGAGTGTAATAAGAAAAGCCAAAGAGGAGTTTGAAGAACGGCTAGCCAAAAACTCCAAAGGTAATAACAAAATGTTTTTTTAAGTACATCAGAAGCAGGAAGCCTGCTAAACAACCAGTGGGGCCCCTTGACGATGAAAATACAAAAGGAGCGCTTAAAGATGATAAAGTCATTGCGGAGAAACTAAATGGATTCTTTGCTTCAGTCTTCACGGCTGAGGATGTTAGGGAGATTCCCAAACCTGAGCTGGCTTTTGTAGGTGACAAATCTGAGGAACTGTCACAGATTGAAGTATCACTAGAGGAGGTTTTGGAATTAATTGATAAACTCAACATTAACAAGTCACCGGGACCAGATGGCATTCACCCAAGAGTTCTGAAAGAACTCAAATGTGAAGTTGCGGAACTATTAACTAAGGTTTGTAACCTGTCCTTTAAATCGGCTTCGGTACCCAATGACTGGAAGTTAGCTAATGTAACGCCAATATTTAAAAAGGGCTCTAGGGGTGATCCCGGCAATTACAGACCGGTAAGTCTAACGTCGGTACCGGGCAAATTAGTTGAAACAATAGTAAAGAACAAAATTGTCAGACACATAGAAAAACATAAACTGTTGAGCAATAGTCAACATGGTTTCTGTAAAGGGAAATCGTGTCTTACTAATCTATTAGAGTTCTTTGAAGGGGTCAACAAACATGTGGACAAGGGGGATCCGGTGGACATAGTGTACTTAGATTTCCAGAAAGCCTTTGACAAGGTCCCTCACCAAAGGCTCTTACGTAAATTAAGCTGTCATGGGATAAAAGGGAAGGTCCTTTCATGGACTGAGAACTGGTTAAAGGACAGGGAACAAAGGGTAGGAATTAATGGTAAATTCTCAGAATGGAGAGGGGTAACTAGTGGTGTTCCCCAAGGGTCAGTCCTAGGACCAATCCTATTCAATTTATTCATAAATGATCTGGAGAAAGGGGTAAACAGTGAGGTTGCAAAGTTTGCAGATGATACTAAACTTCTCAAGATAGTTAAGACCAAAGCAGATTGTGAAGAACTTCAAAAAGATCTCACAAAACTAAGTGATTGGGCAGCAAAATGGCAAATGAAATTTAATGTGGATAAATGTAAAGTAATGCACATTGGGAAAAATAACCCCAACTATACATACAACATGATGGGGGCTAATTTAGCTACAACGAGTCAGGAAAAAGATCTTGGCGTCATCGTGGATAGTTCTCTAAAGATGTCCACGCAGTGTGCAGAGGCGGTCAAAAAAGCAAACAGGATGTTAGGAATCATTAAAAAGGGGATAGAGAATAAGACTGAGAATATATTATTGCCCTTATATAAATCGATGGTACGCCCACATCTCGAATACTGTGTACAGATGTGGTCTCCTCACCTCAAAAAAGATATTCTAGCACTAGAAAAGGTTCAGAAAAGAGCAACTAAAATGATTAAGGGTTTAGAGAGGGTCCCATATGAGGAAAGATTAAAGAGGCTAGGACTCTTAGTTTGGAAAAGAGAAGACTAAGGGGGGACATGATAGAGGTATATAAAATCATGAGTGATGTTGAGAAAGTGGATAAGAAAAAGTTATTTACTTATTCCCATAATACAAGAACTAGGGGTCACCAAATGAAATTAATAGGCAGCAGGTTTAAAACAAATACAAGGAAGTTCTTCTTCACGCAGCGCACAGTCAACTTGTGGAACTCCTTACCTGAGGAGGTTGTGAAGGCTAGGACTATAACAATGTTTAAAAGGGGACTGGATAAATTCATGGTGGCTAAGTCCATAAATGGCTATTAGCCAGGATGGGTAAGAATGGTGTCCCTAGCCTCTGTTCGTCAGAGGATGGAGATGGATGGCAGGAGAGAGATCACTTGATCATTGCCTGTTAGGTTCACGCCCTCTGGGACACCTGGCATTGGCCACTGTCGGTAGACAGATACTGGGCTAGATGGACCTTTGGTCTGACCCAGTACGGCCTTTCTTATGTTCTTATGTTCTTATAGGCAGCAGCAGCTTTTGTTCCGGCAGGGACGCTCTGGGGCTTTTCTGCGTCCCTCAGCTTTGCGCGCCCGAGGCAAGTGCCTCACTTGCCTCGCCCTTGTTACGGCACTGTCCCATTGGCTTCAGTTCCCGACCAATGGAAGCTGCGGAGTCGGCACTCGGGCTGGGGGCAGCGCGTGGAGACTCCCTGCCCCCCACAGGGGCCGCAGGGACGCGCTTACGGGAGCGGTGTGGAGCCAGGGCAGGTAGGAAGCCTGTCTTAGCCCCACTGCGCCCCTGGACTTTTAGCATGCAGGAGGTGCTGGGAAGGAGGGGGAGAAGTTGATCAGCGGGGCCTGTGGACCCCTGGGGTACCCTCAGAGACCCCCCCCAGGGATCCATGGACCCCAGTTTGAGAAACAGTACTTTAGGGGGCGCTGTTTGTTTTTGCAATGCAGATGTACCCTTAGAACCCTGTCCTTTGTTTTTGTCTGTTTTTATTACAGCAGGAAAGGTCATTTCTCTAGCAGTGATGTAATCCAGTATGGAGGCAGTATGTATTGTCCTGATTCCATTCCAAGAACTACTTTTTGTTTCAGAAAGTGGAGGAAGTAACCAGGGGAACAGCCGTTTTAGTCTTTGTTCTGACCAACAGGGAGGAGTTGGTTGTGAATCTGAAGGTGGAAGGCAATTTGGGTGAAAGTGATCATAAAATGATAGATTTCATTATTCTAAGGAAAGGATCAAGTGAGAGCAGCAGAGTAAGGACAATGGACTTCAAAAAAACAGACTCTAGAAATTGGAACTGGTAGGTAAGGTCCCATGAGAACAAAATCTAACTGATAAAGGACTTCAAGAGAGATGCCAGTTTCTCAATGGGCCAATAGTAAAGACACAAACTATCCCAATGCCAAAGAAACATAAGAAAAACAGAGGAAGAAGAAAAAGATAGGAAGAAGAGAGCAAAATAGCTCCATCAGTTCTTTAATGACCTGAAAATCTAAAAGGAATCCTACAAAAAGTGATAACATGGAAAAATTGATTAGGAGGAGTACAAATGAGCAGTAAAGCACCTAAGGACAAGATCAGAAAGGCAAAGGCACAAAATGAGTTACACCTAGCAAGAGACATAAAAGGCAATAAGCAGAGGTTCTTGAAATATTCTAGGAGCAAGATAAAGATGAAGAAAAGTGTAGGTCCTCTCCTTAGTGGGGAAGGAGAGCTAATAACATCAAAAATGCGGACATGTTTTGTGCCTATTTTGTTTCAGTCTTCACAGAAAAGACTAGTGTCTTTTCAACACAATTAATATTACCAGCAAGGGGGAAGGAATGCAAGCCAAAATGGAGGGGCGGGGGAGAAACATGTTAAAGAATATTTAGATACAGTAGATGTATTCAAGTCAGCAGGGCTTGAGGGAATCCATCCTAGGGTACTTACATAACTAACTGAAGCAATCTCAGAACCATTAGCAATTATCTTCAAAAGTTCATGGAGGACAGGTGAGGGCCATGAGGACTGGAGAATGGCAAACATACTTATCTTCCAAAAGGGAAACAAAGAGGACCCAGGAAATTAGACACCAGTCAGCCTAACTTCACTACCTGGAAAGAAACTGGAACAAATTATTAAACAATCAATTTGTAAGCACCCAGAGCAGTGGTTCTCAACCAGGGGTACATGTACCCCTGGGGGCACTTAGAAGTCTTCCAGGGGCTACATCAACATAAAAAGCACTAGCAAAGTCATTACAAACTAAAATTTCATACAGAAAATGACTTGTTTATACTGCTCTATATACTATACACTGAAGAAGTTGAGGCATGAGCATGCAGTTTGGGTTGTGTCATTGAGCCACTTGGCGTGGCATGATCTGCTGACCTAGAGAGCCTACTCACCACACTAGTATATTCAAAAAGGGTTTTAAATAGTACAATCAGGGCTTTATCCACCATCATTTGGTCAGCACGTTGAAGGACCAAGTCCGTAGAAAGATAACCTTAACAAGAGGAGGATGAGTTCATAAAATAAAATATGCAGAGGCAGATGGGAGCTTGGTTACAGAAGAGGATAGAAAAGAAAGAAAATTAACTCAGAAAGGATAACAAAACATGCAATGAAGTTATCAATCTAGCGCTCAGTTTTTTGAGAGACTGAAGATGACAAGATAATGGGCAACAATATTAGAATTAAATGGATGGACTGAGAGAATGGACAAAGAAGGGTTTCATACCACTAAGAAAGAAAAATGGAATATAAAGGAGATTGAAACCAATGAAGAAAAAGGCATATATCCTCAATAGCAATATGGTCTGAACACTGAAAATACACGAATCTGCAATAATGTTGGATACCCTTCTAAACACCCTCTGTCTTTAACAGCAGTATAAAAAAGTGAAAAATGCAGTAATGCATACAACCGATGCTGCACTAAGAATATTGAATACATTTCTAGCCTCCCTTATAAACAGAACTGTAGAAATAAGGAACCGATGGATTTTAATTGTTCAATATTGAGAAATATTATATATATATTGTGACAAAGTTCCTCCTCTATCTTGGTGGGTCCTGCGCTTATTGGCGGATTTTCTTGCCTCAGAGATTCACCATGTGGGTTGGGGAACAGCCCAGAGACCTTCCCCTCTGGGAGAACCCACAGTCCAGGTCAATTGGGAGGTTTGGGGGGAACCCGGGCCCGCCATCTACTCCGGGTTCCAGCCCAGGGCCCTGTGGACTGCAGCTGTCTATAGTGCCTCCTGTAACAGCTGCATGACAGCTACAATTCCCTGGGCTACTTCCCCATGGCCTCCTCCAAACACCTTCCTTATTCTCACCACAGGACCTTCCTCCTGGTATCTGATAACGCTTGTGCTCCTCAGTCCTCCAGCAGCACACCCTCTCACTCTCAGCTCCTTGCGCCTCTTGCTCCCAGCTCCTCACACTCCCCCAACAAACTGAAGTGAGCTCCTTTTTAAAACCCAGGTGCCCTGATTAGCCTGCCTTAATTGATTCTAGAAGCTTCTTCTTAATTGGCTCCAGGTGTCCTAATTAGCCTGCCTGCCTTAACTGGTTCTAGCAGGTTCCTGATTACTCTAGTGCAGCCCCTGCTCTGGTCACTCAGGGAACAGAAAACTACTCATCCAGTGACCAGTATATTTGCCCTCTACCAGACTCCTGTACCCCACTGGTCTGGGTCTGTCACAATATGTATATGTTTTAGAAAAATAAATTAAGACTGGACCTACTTGTTGTAGAAAAAAGCTTTTAAGGGAAAAGAACAGACATTACAAACCTATTTGATCTTGTTCAAGAACAAGCAATTTTTTCCTAATTCAAAGAATGATTAAGTATTAGTAAAGGGTTTGTGCATAATTTTATTCACACTGAAATAAGAATTAGTTGATGTTCACAGTGAATACTAAGGACATTACTTAGCTTTTTTTTAAAAAAAACATAGGAGAAATCAACACAAAATATTGTGGTGGGCCACTGATAACTAAGTGATGGTGAATTTACCAGTTACAGCATATTTTCTAGTTTCATCCTGTATGGTACCTAAAAGGCTTTGGGCCACATTTATATCAATGAGAGTTAGATGCCTACATGTTTTTGAAAATCCCACTATCTGCATCTTTAGACACCCAAAATGCCTTTTAAAATCTGTCCCTTTGTTTACAGATTTACTCACATGGCCTTGCAGTGGTGGGGATAGGGCCAGTAAGTAGTCTCACTTATCCTTGTGTAGGCTACATTTTGAGTGGTCAGAATTGCAGCCACTGTGCTCAAAGGAATGGCAAGAGCAGCTACCAAGTTGCTGCCCCCAGGAGCAACTCACTGTAAAGGGAGTAGGAAAAGCCATGACTCAGACCCACAGATGACTTTCCACTCCATACAACCAAGGAGCTCCCAGAGGCCACAACTCAAAGTTATATTCATATCACCAACTCTGAATAGTTAATGGCAGTAGTGTTAAAAGAAGTTACGATACACAGTTCTAAAAATTGGCCCAATAGTTTTCAAATTCAAATATTTTCCTTGGTTTTAAAAGATCATTTAACTGAATTATTCTGAAGTCCCTGGAACAAACTGGATGTATCCCTTTAGCATTTTTTAAATCAATGCTAACAATCAACACTACTGCATCATACTACGTGCTTCCTTAAAAATTACCAGCCTTCAGTTTATTTCAAAAGGACTGCACTTTTTCTTTATCTGTATTTAAAAGCAGATGCACATAAGCTTGCCTGGCTAAACAAATATGTCTAATTTGTGTAGTGTTCTAAGATAGTTGGAAAGAAACGCACAATTAAATTGCAGTAGTAGAAAATATCCATGTTGTCATATACTTGCATTTTTATTTTTCAAAAAATAACTTATGAATAGAAATTTATCAACATTTATCCTTCAAATTAACATTTTCTGCCCAAAAGATGCTGCTCTATCCTTGGTTTGAAAATCTTAAGTTCATCTATCATGAAGTCAATTCTGAAAAGTCATCTTCATATAATTTTGTGAACCATAGCAACCACTTGGTTTTCCCAAGGAATTACAATACTTTGATATTGTTAGACAACACCTTTCTCTGTCTCGCTTCTTAATGCATTAAATGAAACCATTTGAAAACCAAAGCTAATATCAAAGTTGAAACTGCATTCCACTGAGGTTTATAGCTACATCTGAGGCAAACAAAGTGCCAGGATTAGGATTTTCTAAAAAAAAAATCTCCTTCATGACAAAGCCTTGATCTGCTAACAAAATAACATTTAAAAGGTTAACTTTAAAATGACAGATTCAAGTTATTATAGATAAATTTATATTGTTATATTTATACATCTGGTGATAAATCCAGGACACTTGCATGCCTAATGAGGGAAAAAGTTGGAACGCTGTAATGCTCAAAGAGACCTAATGGAGAAATTAGATATGAATTTACAATGCATTAAGACAAACAAAAAATCACATGACTGAGCATGGAAGTTATGTTATTCTATTATACAGTTCTAGAAAGACAATAACTGGAATACTTCACTCATTTCTCGACACCTCACTACCAGCACGATGTTGGTAAATTGGTTATGTTCCAAGAAAAGTTATATCAATCCTTTCATCCCTCTAATAATTTTTATATGAAGTTTGTCTAAGCCACTGGTTGTCAAACTGTGGCCCTCAGTGCAGTTGGTGATGGTTTCTGTGGAGCTGAATGTTCACAGGGTGCTGATTTTTCTACTGATTTCCAGCTCCTAAATCACCTTTAAAAAACTAGAACTATATTAAACAATTTACTAATGTTATTTTTCCACGCAAGCAATTGCTGTAGATTCCACAGGAATGTTATGTGACTGTAAATGGAAGGAAAGAGCAGAGATAGACTCACACTAAGCAGTAAACTGCAACCAAATAAAAAGAAAAGGGACCATGACAAATGGTCACAGGATAAACCAAGGATAAAATCCTGGATCCACTGAAGTCAATAAAAGTTTTGCCATTGATGTCAGTGGGACCAAGATTTCGCCCCAAGTATATTGTAAAGACCTAACATGCAGAAGTTTGGCATGGCAAGATATATGTGTTGCCAATAGAATATTACTGAATTGAACCATGACAGTGAGAGACGTTATAATGTGGAATAATCTCCTAAGGCAATTGGTGGAACCCCAACTGCCTGAGATATTGAAAAGTAAACTGGACAAATCACAAAGAAATATACTGTAGGGAACAATGCTAGGCTGACAAAAGGTGATCATACAAACTATTGTACTACCTCAGCTCTTTTGCCAACTCTAATTTCTATGACTATTTTTGCTTAGCAAAAGATGGAGGAAGTTACACAAAAGCAAAGCCTTGAGTCTTTATGAATGATTAAGAAAGCTGACACTCTTTTTGAGACAAAATATAGGCAAAGAAGTAGGAATCCACTTGTTCTCATGTGCAGTTGCAATAAATCTGTTGGTTAGCTTTTACAGAAGGAAAAACCTCACAATTGGAACAGTGTTTATTTCAATGATGATGCAAGGTGATGGGTGCATTGTGTAATGTCAGATAGCATCACATGATGTGTCCTGATCTAACCCTTCTATACAAAATGAGAGGCCCCTGCGAATACAGATTTCTGTTTCAAAGCTCTTAGCTGGGTTACTTAAAAATTGTCATTTGCCTTCAATAACTAAGATTTGCAGTTAGCTAACCTTAGTATGGGCAGCTGTTCAGATCATGTACAATAAAGCTGTATCCTACAAAAAAAGTCACCTTCCCTTAGTTCCTGAGAGGATCATCATTTCTTATTTAATTTAAGTACATCTGTCCACTTACTGAGCTGTATTCTGGAGGGGTGTGTGCAAAGGTGACTTTAAGCCATGTTTGTGCAAATCAATCCTGTGATTGCCCTAAAGATACTCTAATTTGTGCAGATTTCTCCAAGGGGCTGTTCCAGTAGTCAGAGATCACCACGGTGTGGGGATACTGGCCCGTAGCCATGCCTCTTGTAGTTGGAAGCGTTGGCCTAGGGGCCACTACAGGGAGAGCTCCCCAGGCCAGTAAGCCACTTTTTGAATAGCACAAAGCAATTGGAGATGAGAAGCCTGAATTACCAGGAGCAGGACCAAGGATCTGGCTCATTATATTTTGCATCACTCTCTGTTTTCACTATTCAAAAGTTTACCCCCAAAAGTGCATTGTGTAATTTTCTCTTTTGTTGAAGTCAGGTTTATAAGAATGAACTCAGTTCTCAGCACCATTTTTACAGAATGGAATGTGATATTCTCTACTGTGTGTTTATGAACACCTTATCAGACAAAGATAAAATAGGATTAGGGACCCACGGGGTTTTCAAATTTCTCATTAAGCAATTGTCATGACAGATTCTGACAAGAGCAGAAAATGTCACAAAACTAATCAGTTCTCAAGACAATCCCCAGATTCTAATAAAAACAGAACATGGTACATCTATACATTTTCATTACAAAGACTGTAATAAGGATAGAAAACGCTGCACAATTGAAATCCTGACAACCTATAATCCCAGCTACTCCACAGTTTGACAAAAACAGCATGGATGAAGCACTACAGCATAACTTTTAAATTGAGACTAACTAATAAAACACCAAAAATGTGTGGGAAAAGTTCTTATGTTTTGGCTAAAACCAGCAAAAGCCATGACATTTAAATTTAAAAACAACAATTTAATGGGGGAGGGAAGACACAAACTGTGGGTATGAATTAAGATAGAAAGACTGGCCCAGATCCTTGGCTTCAGTCAATAAGTGCAAAGTGCAGCCAGGAGAAGGGGATACAAAGGTGGCTTAAAGTCACTTTGATGCTCCCCTGATCCTGGGCCAGCTGTCTGCCTGTCAAGTCTCCAGGCATAAATTGTGGGGTTGTCTACATGGAGAAGTTGACTAGAATAGCTTTTAAAGGAATAAAATACCCTGCAATAGCTATTTCAGAATAGCTCCCTGTGTGGACACTTTTTCTACTCTGGAATAAAAATAACTTTATTCTGGAATAAATTAGCACACTTCCAAAGAGGAGTAGTTATTCTGGAATAAGATCATTTTTACTTTTATTCCAGACTAGAGTGTTCACCCAGGGATAGCTATTCCAGTCAATTTCCCCATGTAGACAAGCCTTAAAACAGTTCAAAGGATGCTTTCAATTATGCCATCTGGTGTATATCTAGGGTTAAGTAGAAACCACAGCTACTTTCTCACAGGCCACACATGTCCTTCATTGGCAGCAGTGCTAGAGAGGTTGCATATTAACTGCCATCCCACTGGGATGTCTCCTTAAACTGCGGTGATCCTCCCAGGGCTGAATATGCTGTCTAAAATACTCTTTGCAATGCCTATATGGTGCAAGGAGGTCCTAGTGAAGGGAAGAATGTGGGGCATCATATATAGATTTACTGCTTCTGATTTTGGCTGATTTAAACCACATTTATTATCCCATTCAATGCACACAAAAAATACTGTTAATGAGACATTATGGCTGCACAGTTAAGCACTGAATCATTATATCATCCAAATTAAAGGATGAATGCACAACTTCCACTCTACCTGCTTGTGAATACCCATTGAGACATAGGGCCTAATTTTGATCTCACTTACGCCCAGTGTGAATCAGGATTAATTTCATGGTGGTCATCTTCCAAATCTCCATTAACACAACTTGAGTGTAGCCAACTGTAAGTTTAAAGCCAGAAACCAAAAAGGACACTCCTATGGTTATGAAAGAACTCCTAAGTGAAATCTAATAGGTTGTCAACTGCGTGCACATTGAAGTCACCAAGTAAACTGGTTAACAAATCTGCAGTCATAGGACAAAAAGTGGGGGTTAGTGGGTTACAGATTGTTGTAATAAACCATAAATCAGTGTCTCTGTTCAGCCCATGATTTTTAGTGTCTACCAGAGTTATGAATTTAAGCTCTCAGGCTCATCTTTTGAAAGTGCTATGCTCAAATTAAGGCGTATACGTTACAAAATTGAAATCATTCACTGCACTCTCTAAGCACCTGTCATCCCTCCACATCTCAGTCCAGAAGATCTATGGAGATTCATGGTAGTAAGGACCAGGACAAGTAAGTTGTACTTCATAGATCAGGGGTGGGCAAACTATGGCCTGGGGGCCATATCCAGCCCGCGTGGCTCCCAGAAGCAGTGGCATGTCCCCCCTCCAGCTCCTACACGTCATGGCAGCCAAGGGACTCCGCACGCTGCCCCCGCAGCTTCCATTGGCCGGGAACTGCAGCCAATGGGAGCTGCAGGGGCGGCGCCTGTGGACAGGGCAGCACGCAGAGCCTCCTGGCCGCGCCTCCATGTAGAAGCTGGAAGGGGGTCGTGCCACTGTTTCTCGGAGCTGCTTGAGGTAAGCCCAGAGCCTGCATCCCTAACCCCCTCCTGCACCCAACCCCCTGACCAGCCATGATCCCCCTCCCACCCTCCAAACCCCTCGGTCCCGGGCCGGAGCCCTCCCCCCTTCCCCCCGCACCACAACCCCCAATATTTGAGTATTCATGGCCTGCTATACAATTTCCATACCCAGATGTGGGCCTCGGGCCAAAAAGTTTGTCCACCCCGTCATAGATCCATTCCTGGCTGCATACTTTTTGATGTACACCAGGATTTGGCCTTTCCTTTGTAATACTGACAGTGTCATTGAGAACTTGGGCCCTGATCCTGCCAAGGGATCTGCATGCCTGGATCCTTACATTCATGTGGACTCCCACTGACATCACAAAGGGATCCATTTGTAGGACTGGAGCCTTGGGAAAACTTGGCTTTGTTTTGCTTTATTTTAAACCTTGGTTTAGCTGCCTTGTTAGCTTGCCTGATTTAAATTTTGGAGTACATTTTGGAGTACATTTTTCATTCAGGATGATTCTCTCTCATTCTTCCCCTAACTATGGAACCATGCACAAGAAATAACTATAAATAAAAATTGTGTTTTAAATTATATATAAACACATTTCAACTAAAGAGGTAAAAGCTCTTTACAAAAGGAAGATTTTATTGCCTCCATCTCCATTATCAACCGCAAAGGTGGATATTATAATAATTATTATCCCCAAATCATGACTCAACATGATCGTCTTGTTTTGTCTCATTTGGAATATTATGTACAGTGCTGACCACCAGGATCAGAGTTTTAAAGTGTCTTAGGGACACAGAGGGGTTAAGCAACTTGCCAATGGAACAAAACTCGAGTGTTTCACTCACAGTCTAGTGATATGAACAACAGACCACACTGACTTCCCATATACATATTCCAACATGTACTGAAGAACCTTCTATATTCCAAGAAATTCAGGATGATGATTACTGATTTGTGGAAGTTACTTTGTACAAATTTTCCATAAAAACTGAATGAACTGTGCATTAAGTAATATCTCCAGACTAATCTAGCCCATGATTTTGGATTTGTCATTTACCATGCATCAATAGGCTGACAAAATCCATGCATTATATGGTTTACATAGCTCAACTGTTTTACCTGTGTAATTTAAGTGCACTAGTTATGCTTTATATTTTTTTATTTTATATTTTATTTATTTTATATTTTTTCCCCATAGGTCACTCAAAGTAAGTGAAAATATCTGAATAAAATATTACTGGATTATTCAATGGCATGGAAACTAGTGTTTTAATTTGCAGACAAGAAACAGTAGCGTTTAGGTGAAGGTTACTTTTTATTTTTAAAATAGATGCCTCAAATTTCATGCCAGTATTTTATTGATGACAATTGGTTCAAACCAAAAATCCTATTTACTTCCCTAGGTACTTCCTATGAGATTATAAAATGCTAAATTATAGCGGAAACATTCCTGCCACATTTGTGAAGTGAAGAAATGCAAAATCATGGTATGTGGCAATCAATCTCTGATATGTAAGATACCCCTTGTCACCCTCACAGACAGGTTTTCTGACAAATAACAAGGAATTTCAGAACAAAAATCTAAATAGCAAACACAATATATCAGTTACAGTGAGAAAATAGGAGGTGACAAATAATGAAAGCAGTCTGGCATCAACAACGCACAATTAGAGTTAAAGATGGAATAGTAGTTCAGAAAAAAATAAGACATGGCTCATATCGCTGGCCAAACATGAGCTCTTTTGAAACCAACTCTGCCTTACAATTATCACCACTCCAACTGCTCATTTTCTCCCAACACACCGCATCCCCCTTCACTGATCTCTTGTCACTCACTGCAGAATCTTTGCAGGAGTGGAGTGTCTACTGAACTCTCTGAATGCTGAACTATAGTAGATACAGAGCACCACTGAAATACAGCCATTTCAGGATGGACAGGAGCAGCCAGTTGGCACAGAGCATTCCAATGAGAAAAATGGGAACTTGTAGCAAAATCGATTAGGACTAAATCGTATATATATGCAAAGTATAAATGTATGCAAAGCATCCGGGGGGGGGGGGTTTAAATGTCCACACACTCTAGATTGGAGCTCTGCTTTTAAGATCTCTTCTGGAAGGAAACTGATATTTACCCAACAAGGATCACACGGTTGACTTGACCCTACAAGGATTTGAATCTTTGATTTCCTGAGGGTCTATGTATTTCAAATACGTTTTCACTACTAAGCTAATCCGCCTTGTACCTGCTTTATTTGTATGCATCTCTTAGTATTAGTATGCACCAGAAAAATAACTGACTTGGTAAGATTTTAAGACCACAAACAGACATGTTGGATCCACAACGGATTTCAAATATTACTTTCACATAGGGCTGTCGATTAATCGCAGTTAACTCACATGATTAACTCAAAAAAAGTAATTGTGATAAAAAAATTAATCATGATTAATCGCAGTTTTAATCGCACTCTTAAACCATACCAATTGAAATTTATTAAATATTTTGAATGTTTTTCTATATTTTCAAATATATTGATTTCAAGTACAACACCGAATACGAAGTGTACAGTTCTCACTTTTTATTATTATTTTCTATTACAAATATTTGCTCTGTAAAAAAGATAAACAAAAGAAAGAGTATTTTTCAATTCACCTCATACAAGTACTGTAGTGCAATCTCTATCATGAAAGTGCAACTTACAAATGTAGATGTTTTTTGTTACATAACCACTCAAAAACAAAACAATGTAAAACTTGAGAGCCTACTATCCACTAGAGAATAGAGTGAATAGCTCCTTAAGTGCCTATCTATAGAGCCCTGTAAATCTGCGGATATCCGCTTTATATTCGCAGACCATGTTTGTAGATGGCAAATTTTGTATCCGCGCAGGGCTCTACCTATCTCTAATGTATAGGGGAAAAAGGCTATGTGACCATGGGGGACTTCAGTCTGAGTGACACATGCTGGAGGTCTCATGCTGCCAGTCCTAAAACATCCTCGGAATTTCTTAATATTAAAGATGACAATTTCCTAACTCAGAAAACATTACATCCAACATGGGGGAATTCTATATTAGACTTCTATATTAGACCCAAGGAGCTCACTCTATTCCCCTTAACAAGAAGGCAGCTCAGGGGAGACTTGATCACAGTTTATAAGTAATTACATGAGGAAGAAGAATTTGATAATTGGTTCTTCACTCTAGAACAGACAAAGGTATAGCAAGATCCAAAGGCTGGAAGTTCAGGCTAGAACGAATTCAGACTGGAAATGAGGCACAATTTTTAAAAACAGTGAGAGTAATTAACTGCTGGAACAACTTACCAAGAATTGTGATAGATTTTCCATCACTGGCAAATTTTAAAATCAAGATTGGATGTTTTTCTAAAAGGTATGCTCTAGTTCAAAGAGGAATTAATTCAGAGAAGTCTTATGGCCTGCGTTATACAGGAGGTCAGACTACATGATCCAATGGCCCATTTTGGCTTTATAATCTATTATTTTATAGATTTTGCAGCTAATTCCAAGATACCTGGTAGTCACGTTTCAGAAAAAGCATTATTAAATAAATTTTTATACATTTCCTCAAATAAATTCAGAATTTGCTATGTCTGTCAATGTATATTCTCAGTAAAACTACAATGATCTTAAACCAAACCAACATATGTTCAAAAAGAATATTTTCAATACTATTAAACAGAGGTTCTCATTCTGATCTCACTTAAGCTCATTTCAGAGCAGTGTAACTCCACTGAATTCAGTGAAGTTACTTGTGATTTACATCGCAGACAGAACAGAATAAGATATGTAGGCTCTTCATCAGAATATGACTCACCCATTCATGTATTCAGCTGTGTACAAGTAAGCCATCTCCTGCTTTGGGACTGGTCTGGTCAAGTTAGTCTGATTTTTTTATGTATCTATTCGCCTCCAGCCACATGATAGGCAAGCAACCTGTAGAGTGCTCTTTAATACTGTTTTTGTGTATCTTGCTTGAACAGGACATTGGCTATAGCTTACAAGCAACTTACATGAATGCAGCACCTGTGTTATTAGTTGAGAAAGGCTGATGTGTGTGTATATTATTCTTTTGAGTTGCCTCATTGACTAAAACAACTTATTAAAACATTGATTTTTTGATGGGACTACTCAGGTGAATAAGAAGTATAAATGTGATTGACGGTTTGCAGGAGTGGGCCTTATGTCTGCATTGATATTTAAGGGCCAGATCTTTGGCACTGCTCCAGCAGCCCTATAGCCTGCTCAGTCAGCCCTTAGAGGACTCTCCCTGCCTAGCAAAATCCTCAGTGGCAAGAGTCACCTTGGTGTTTCCTACATCATTCCCCATCTCAGTTGTCAGCGTACGAGGTGTGTATCTGGGGAAAAGAGAGTGTGGCCAAGGCAACCTACACAATTTGGGGATCTGAGTATGCTCTAGCTTGTGTGAGGAACCTGGGCCACCTTTCCCGAGCCTTTTGTCTTGTGCCAAGGACAGTTCAACTAGAATAGGGACTCTGGCCTTCTGTGGTTTACATATGTGTTTTGATGGCTCTTACTGTTTTCATCTCTCTCTCTCTCTAAGTTTCCCCCGCAGTAAAATATGAAGCTTAATGAATCTAAAGACAATTTTATAGAATATTTTAAAAAAGAAAAAGAAAAAACTTACTCATCTAACAAAAGAATAGCACTGAACCATATTCTTAAATTTAACTGAAAATTTAGCCGTATTCATTAACGGTCATTATAAAGCAAGAGTCAATATTTGTAACGTGTCTGTTGTACTGGAGGTGTTTATAAAGTGCCCTGCTGTAATCTATTAGAACTATACTCAAGGCTAATGTCACTGTGACTTATTGTTTCAACAGAACTGGCAGCAGAACTACCTTGGCATTCAAAAAACTAGTGCCAACCACAAGAAGAGATTTTTTAAAAATAATTTTAAATTTCAGATTTGGCCAAGTACCTTTGGGAGATACATTTGTGTTTTAAGTGCATATTACAGATACAGCTGGTTACTTTAAAACAAATCC
This sequence comes from Emys orbicularis, assembly GCF_028017835.1. Taxonomy (NCBI): domain Eukaryota; kingdom Metazoa; phylum Chordata; order Testudines; family Emydidae; genus Emys; species Emys orbicularis. The sequence goes on along the minus strand of NC_088686.1, from coordinate 85,376,286 downwards.
CTCATGCAAATAACAAAAATATAAATAAATGCAGAATCTGAGGGGTTTGACCAATTTTTTACCCTCAACTGATTCCAATTCATTTTCACGATCTTAATGGGAAGATTTAATTCATAAAAGAACTTCTGATATTGATTGTCTGAAAACATAATGATTTAATTTGTGCTTGGTTTACCCATGCTTTGAATATAAGAAGTATTTCTTAGTCAGATTACATAAAGTACAGACCATCAGTTGGTAGGAATACATTTATTGGATTTTGTCCCTTTTCTTTTGCTCAAATGGAAAAACATCCCTCTGTGGGTCAGAAAGCAGTTTCAGTTATATCAACATAATCCACATTAATTTCATGGAATTCAATAGGTTTAGCCCAGATTTACACTATTGAAACTGAACTCAGTTTGGCCCTGTGTTACTACATCTAGAAGCCAAAAAAGGTGCTTAACCAACTGAAAAAGGATGAGCTGTGTCTCATAGGTGCAATGAATTGCCCCCTCTTGACCACTGACCAGACTACAGTGATGAAATCCAGCTGCTGAATCTCCAGGTATTTTAAGCCTCCAGAGTCTGAACAGAGTCCAGGCATTGCTGGTGTTTTAGGGCCTCAGGGAACACTCTTGGGGAGCAGATCTTGCACCCCATCCTCAGAGTTGCAACCAAATGGCCTCCTGCCCAGCCCCTAAAATTCCTCAATCTCACCCTATATCAAACACTCCCTCTCCCAGAACTCCAGTGTTGGGGTGTTCTGGGTCCACAGTTTACCTCTTCAGGATGCAGGTGGTAGGTGTAGGTTATAAAACATACAGACACTTTGCGCGGGATTCTAAGACAATTGCTGCTCTTTCTTTAATCACATGTGATATACACAGATCTATATAAAAATAATAAACCCTACACACATCTTCCTGCCTCAGTTTCTTCACCACTCCAGAGTACTCTTGGGCTGGCGCAGAGTCATCTGGAGCATCCAGGGACCGTCCACTACAGTGCATGGCTTGTGTTCCGTAATATGGAGCTTTCTCTAGCCCAGTTAACCTTTTCTGACCTTGGCCATGTAGCCGGACAAGGCCCCCACGCGCCCTGCTGCACATGCCCCCCCCCTTGCTCTTTCACGTATAGTCTGTACGGTTTCCTGTTGTGCTGCTACAAAACCACAAGTAACAACGGAAGGTCCCTAAAGCTGAAATGCTCTATATCACCAATTGTATTAATGCTTATGAACATGTAATCAATCAATATAAGGAATGAGTAAGAGAGTGTGAGTGACAGCCAATGGCAAAGCAAAGCAGCAAATATCGCCTTTTATGGAACCAAGCTGTATATGGGGCTGTATATAAACCTACGGCAGTAGCAGCCAGAGAGAGATGTAAGCCACAACAGCAAAAACTCAGGACCGGACTGGAAGCAGCAGAGCCCTCCCGTAGATCCAAAGGGACACTGGGGACTCTTGTCGCCTAGCAGTTCAATCTTTGGGAAGCTGGAAGCTGGCCAGTCTCAGTCATCTAAGATCGAAAGCAACACCCATGTCTACAGCCTGCCAGTATGCATGGAATGTGTGTGTGAGTATAATTGCACAAATAAGGGAAGCAAGCAATAAATCAATCCTCAGTACTGCTTTAGTTCAGCCTTTGTTTGTGGTTATTTCTTGGCTGGTTCCAAGAAAGGGTAACAGACCAATCCATCTCACCTGATCCTTTCTCCTTCCCCTACACTTCCTCTGTGTCTCTGTATTTCTACTTCATATGTCCCACCAACACCTCTGTCTCTTAGTCCTGGTAACTTTCCACTCTCACCACTTTCCTCCTTCTTCAGACATATAGGAGGAAGTATCTTCTCCCAGGTTACAACGAAACCATTATCATTCAGGTGCTACCACCTGAAGAGGCTGCCGTTGAATTCTAACAACCTGTCATTGTACCTGTTCTGGCAGGGATACTGAACAGCCCTGCCAACAATGGCAGAATCCACATAGACGCAGATAGAGGCATTCATAATACAACAATTTAATAATAACAACTTCACAATATGAACCAGATTTCATAAATTACATAGACAGATTTCCCAAAATCATCACACTGTGGTTGAAAGTTTAAATTATACTTAGTTAAGGGTGAGGGAGGGAAATATTAACCACTTTGAAAAAGGGAAAGCATGCAAGGTACATCAATCCCTTGGTACCTATAATACACAGACTGGTCATTTGCAGCATACAGGATATTATTCTACAGTGTTCAAAACAAAGAGCTATCACCATAGCAACCACTGCATCACATAACACACAGATACTGTTCTTAGAAACATCATTCAACACTGTAGATTTTAAAATAAAATTTGTATCATTCTTTTTACTTTTGTTTTAATAATTATTTCGGCCAAGGAAGAGATGTAAACTTCAAAAAGCAATATTCAGTGACACTCTTCTAGGTGATGATTCCATATTTTCATAAAAAAAATATGAAAATGAAAACAACATAAGAAAAAACAATCCTATTATGCTTTTGTATGGTCAAAAAGCTGTCATGATGTATCCTTCCATCAGATACAAATACCTGGATATTAACATTACCAGCTCTTCTGATGGCACTTCTACAGTATGCACATTCTCTACTGAAAGTCACCAGGGCCTGATGAAATGCATCCTAGAATACTCAAGGAGCTAATAGAGGAGGTATCTGAGCCTCTAGCTATTATCTTTGGAAAATCATGGGAGACGGGAGAGATTCCAGAAGACTGGAAAAGGGCAATTATAGTGCCCATCTATAAAAAGGGAAATAAAAACAACCCAGGAAACTACAGACCAGTTAGTTTAACTTCTGTGCCAGGGAAGATAATGGAGCAAGTAATTAAGGAAATCATCTGCAAACACTTGGAAGGTGGTAAGGTGATAGGGAACAGCCAGCATGGATTTGTAAAGAACAAATCATGTCAAACCAATCTGATAGCTTTCTTCGATAGGATACCGAGTCTTGTGGATAAGGGAGAAGCTGTGGATGTGGTATACCTAGACTTTAGTAAGGCATTTGATACGATCTCGCATGATATTCTTATCGATAAACTAGGCAAATACAATTTAGATGGGGCTACTATAAGGTGGGTGCATAACTGGCTGGATAACCGTACTCAGAGAGTTGTTATTAATGGTTCCCAATCCTGCTGGAAAGGCATAACGAGTGGGGTTCCGCAGGGGTCTGTTTTGGGACCGGCTCTGTTCAATATCTTCATTAACGACTTAGATATTGGCATAGAAAGTACGCTTATTAAGTTTGCGGATGATACCAAACTGGGAGGGATTGCAACTGCTTTGGAGGACAGGGTCATAATTCAAAATGATCTGGACAAATTGGAGAAATGGTCTGAGTTAAACAGGATGAAGTTTAACAAAGACAAATGCAAAGTGCTCCACTTAGGAAGAAAAAATCAGTTTCACACATACAGAATGGGAAGAGACTGTCTAGGAAGGAGTACGGCAGAAAGGGATCTAGGGATTATAGTGGACCACAAGCTAAATATGAGTCAACAGTGTGATGCTGTTGCAAAAAAAGCAAACATGATTCTGGGATGTATTAACAGGTGTGTTGTGAGCAAGACACGAGAAATCATTCTTCCGCTCTACTCTGCTCTGGTTAGGCCTCAGCTGGAGTATTGTGTCCAGTTTTGGGCACCGCATTTCAAGAAAGATGTGGAGAAATTGGAAAGGGTCCAGAGAAGAGCAACAAGAATGATTAAAGGTCTTGAGAACATGACCTATGAAGGAAGACTGAAAGAATTGGGTTTGTTTAGTTTGGAAAAGAGAAGACTGAGAGGGGACATGATAGCAGTTTTCAGGTATCTAAAAGGGTGTCATAAGGAGGAGGGAGAAAACTTGTTCAACTTAGCCTCTAAGGATAGAACAAGAAGCAATGGGCTTAAACTGCAGCAAGGGAGGTCTAGGTTGGACATTAGGAAAAAGTTCCTAACTGTCAGGGTGGTTAAACACTGGAATAAATTGCCTAGGGAGGTTGTGTAATCTCCATCTCTGGAGATATTTAAGAGTAGGTTAGATAAATGTCTATCAGGGATGGTCTAGACAGTATTTGGTCCTGCCATGCGGGCAGGGGACTGGACTCGATGACCTCTCGAGGTCCCTTCCAGTCCTAGAATCTATGAATCTATGAAACACACATGCTAAGATCATACAGAAACTATGAGACATATATAGTTAAGATTCTGCCCTACCCCTGTACTCTGGAGGAAGGCAAGCTACTCTGCAGCTGCAACTGACAATAGGAATTCTGATGCAACCATTAGAGGGGCATTAGGGGAAACTCTGCCACCTGTGGAGATGGAGCAGTTTGCTTTCCACTTTGCATCTAGCTATATCTACTGGTACAGAAGGTAATGGGCAAGCCCTGGCTTTGTTCTTCCCTCCTCTCCCCTCCCCTCGCTACCAGTGTAACTGCACTCACTCACCGTGTACATCTGGGGCCTGATCCATTAAAAGCTAATACAAAACTCATTGATTATAGTGGGCTTTGGATTAAGACCATGCACATAGGCCAGCCAGAATCTGATGCCATTTTATTAAACACAGCCCCAGTGAAGTCAATGGAGCTGACTTCAATAGTGAGCTAACCCCATGTCTTTTGTCAAGGAAGAGATTCCTTTTCCTCAAATATTTTTCTTGCTCTTCTGAGGTTCTCATTCTCAGATAAAAAAAAAATTATAGTTTTCCTAACTGCTGAATATCATGTCTACAGCCTTTTTGTTGCTATTCATGACTAATGGATACTATTAGAATAATATTGCTATCACTGTATAAATTTCATACAGGCTACGCTACACACCACTTTCAGTGGCATGTGTAGCTACATGTTGCAGTGAAAAGCAAGCTGCATCTACACTGCAATGTGTAGCTACACGGGTCAGTGAAAAGCTCTGGCAGCGGGGAGGCAGTGGGGAAAGGTTTCTGCAGCTCCCTACTGCCAGAGCCTTTCCCCACTACTGGAGTCTTTCCCTGAGGAGGGGAAGGTCTCTCGAAGCAGGGAACTCACAGACCCTTTCCCTGCTGCCAGAGTCTTTCCCTCCAGTGAGGAAAAACTCTAGCAGCAGGGAACTGGCAGAGCCTTTTCCCACTGCCAGAGCCTTTCCCCGCTGCCTCCCCACTGCCACTTCCTCGCTGCCGGAGTCTTTTCCTGAGGCAGGGGAAGGCTCCAGCAGCTGGGAGGGAGCAGGACACTACCCAGCAGTGTAGATGAGGAGGCAGGACTTGGGCGAGTTGAGAGCCATGTAGGGCTACTCAAGTACATAACCACATCCTTCAGTCATGTCTGTATTCTCCTCGCCTAGGGCATGCCTCACAATCTATGCTGCTACTTAAACCGAGGCTACGGGGCTACCTGAGTACATACTCTACAAGCTGCAGAAAACAGCATGCAGTGTAGATGTAGCCAGAGCGGCCCATAATTTAAACCCAGGCCATGCCTTTTTTGGTTTGAACATCAATTACATTACATTACGACACACATCAGGGGACTTACAGAGAAAAGCTAATGTTACTGAATATTATGTGCCATCATGGAGGAGTGTACAGTGCTGTTTATAGAGTTCAAAGCCCTTGTCTAGTCTCCTTACATAACGAAGCACATGCTGTATAAGAAACCAATTCACTTTCATGTAATCAGAATAAAAAATGTTAGCTTTATTTCTTAGATTTCTTCCCATCTTTTCTGATTAACATCACTACAATGATATTGCAGAACCATCGCCTCACTATGATTTTTTTAATAAACTTGGTGAACAGAACTGTGGGGAAAAAACAAACAACTTTATCTTAAATGTGTACAAAAGAACATGACTAGTACTGCCATAAACCATAGGGGTTTGACTGAATTCTTGGAACTTGTGAACAATTATCACTTTTAGATATTTTTAATTCATGGGCCCTTAAAGAATAGTCTGAGAATGCTTGAAATTCAGCATCAGTGGCTCCAACATAAAACCAATAGCACTCACTGGAATTGCTGGTAATTCATTACTTCTCCTAATGTAACCTTGTTTTGGACTCAGGTGAAACTGTTAACCCATTGTTTGCATCCCACTACCATTATTTGTTATAAAACAGTGGTCACATCATCTGCTAACAGTTTCAACATAGTTGTACATGTTATACCATAAAACAGTATTTCTTTATACTTAAAATAATGCCAGTGCATCTCAAATACTGACGTATGATAACCATTTGCAAATTATGACATTTTAAAGCTACAATTGTATATGCGGTACACTACAAACTGTGGTGTATTGAGAGCTGCATTAGAATTGCAAACTGTCTCTTTAAGATGAAATAAAAGGATAGGTCTAGAAGAGGAGTAAAGGTAGCTTTGGACTAATGCAGTCTGGGAAAGATCCTGCACCCGAGGGGTCAGATCCTCAGCTGGTATAAAATGTCATAATGTCAAATGTCAGCTGAGCTGTGATTGATTTATGCAAGTTGAGGATCTGGGCCCAGAAGTCTGGGACAAGTCAGAATGCTATCCAGGTAAGAAAAAGGGTCAAGTTTCCTGTCTGAAATGCAAAGATAAGTTGAGAGAGGTCTGAATGGCATCTGACACAACAACATTGAGCTGATAGTTGAAGGACAAGGTGACTGAACAAGCTGAGTGGGCATGGCTAGCTGAAAGGTAGGAGAGTAGAAGGAGATGAGCAGAGTCTTCGGATAAGTGGCGGGGAGACCAGGGGAACTGCGCTCTGAACATGCCTGAGGTGTTGTCCATTGGTGGTCTGATCAGAGGTTCGGGGTGACTGGGGAGAGAACAGATTGGGCCTGGGTTTTTCAGATACAGTCAGTTAACTCAAAGGCAATTGTTTTTGCTAGAAAGGCAAGCAACTGTTTAATTTTGCAGCCAAGCCAGATTAGACTATAAACCAGGGGTTCTCAAACCGGTGGTAGTGACCACTCAGGGAGTTGCAAGGGGGTCACGAGCTGTCAACTCCATGGGGCTGACAGTCCTGAGCCCCCATTAAATTAAATTAGCCCCCCTCCCATTTTTAATTTATAAGGGGGGGTCACTCTCAAAGGCTTGCTGTGTGAAAGAGGTCACCAATACAAAAAGTTTGAAAAGCACTGCTGTAAATTGACTTTCAGAGCCTTGCACACTTAGCAGCAGCAAGCAGAGGATGAAGATGCAAGACACAGTTTGACTTGATCTGAAGAGGGAGAATACAGCAGGCAAGGAAACAGAAAGGAGAGTTCTGTGGAAAAGGTTGATTATTTGCTGCTGGTGCAAAGCACAGTTTGATTTGATTTTAGGAAGATCCTCTCTCTGATATTTTGCTACATAATTTAATGGCTACAGCCAGTAACAAATAGTTTAATTTGCAAAATAGTCCTTGATTTACACACAAGCTAACTATTTTAACATGTTTTATAGAAACTATATACATACACACATACTGGGTTGATTTTTTTTAAAAATGAAGAATTTCTGCAATACATCAGTCCATCCTCTTTGGATTTTTGGTTACAAAAATGCAGCCAGGATAAGCAGAGAATAATACTGCATACCCTGGGCCAAAGAAGTGTAAAACACATAGCACTGAAGAGAATGCTAAAAAATACGAGAAATGTATCACAAATTTCAGCATTAATGGAAACCTAAATATCCCCATGTTTCAGTTCATAAAGAAGAACTGGTTTGCGTAATTAATTTTCAGAAAACCTGGGAAACTTTCTGATGAGGGCAGTCCTTTTGTTAGTGAATGAATGGCCTTTAGAAATTATCTAAATTTAAAAGCAAATGGACATTATCCATAATATTATTTAAGTATTAGGGGTCAGCTCCATAGCTAGTGTAAGCTGGTATAGTGCTACTGAAGTCAATGGAGCGACACCAATTTATACTAACCGAGTAGTTGTCTCTAGAACTTTTACTTGATTTTTCAATTAATTATTACATAGCCTCAGTGCAGATTCATTGTCAGTCCTGTGGTTGCAAAGAGATTTTAGGTTGGGTTTTCAACAGTGCTCAGTATTGCCCTTTCTGTTATTGAATCTGACAGGACTTTCATCATTGACTTCAAATGGGAGCAGACCAGCACACTGAGTGTTTTTTAAAAATCCCAACCTTAATTTTACAGCAAAGTGAGGACACAACTAAACCTAGGAGACCAAATGAGAGACAAACACATTAAAAACACAAGAACAAAAAGTGAGAAACCCTAGCAAAATAATCGAAAACAGAACAAGCCAAAGCCATAAGAATGCCTTTAAACAATCACAGAAGTAACTGGGTTTCATTTTAATTTACTTGAGAGATTGAGTCCACAAACAAAGTATCAGAACCACCATATTTTCTTACTGACTACCAAATTTGAAGTCTTAGCTGTCTGTGGACAAATTATCCAAATTTATTTTCCCTCGTCTGACTAATGAAGGTCTTCAGATTGCCCGTTTTCTTACTTATAAGTGTCAAGTAATACTGAAGGACTAATCATTTTCCTGAAAATTATGTAAATTTTTCAAAGAGGAAAATATTTGCATGAGGCCCAGGAAACAACAGATTGGAATGAAGCATGGGGTAAGGGCTAAGGGAGTCTATTTGCTGCCAAGAACACCAGGGAGAAAATCCCTCTCTCAAGAGACTGATCTATCTGTTTTGCACTATTCAGAGTCATATGGGGAGACTGATGACACTGTATACCTACCAAGTCAGTCTCTTCTGAAGAACCCAAACACACCCCTTTTCAGGCAGTAGAAACCAAAGGAAGTTAGTTCCCCACTTTTCATGCTTTTCTTATCTGGCTTGTCAAACAGTCTAGCTACCTTTATGGTGCTGGGACCCAGGGAGCAAATAATTTTTATCTAAAAGCTGGGGTTCTTTGTCTTCATTCCTATCAATGAAGAGGCAGAGCAGGGCTCTCTTATTTTCCTAACGGCTTTTTATTTTTTAAGTTAAATAAGTCTTTGGCCCAATGGGCTTATTACCTTCCTCTCACTGTCTGACTGAATTAAAACAACCACTAAGCACAATAAATTTGAGGTCTCAACACCTTTACTAATCTTTTCAAATCAGTCAGGGTGAGATTTGGGGATGATTCCACCCCTGCAGTTGGAAATCAAACTTCTTGAGCCTATAAGATGCTCTACCTCAGCATGCCCAAAGACTGGCCAATAAGTAATGTACAGTGATCACGCTAGACAAGGCTAAAGGCCCTATTCATGATAGATGCCCTGCATACGGAGTCATATGTAGGGTGACTAGATGTCCAAATTTTATAGGGACAGTCCCGATTTTTGGGTCTTTTTCTAATATAAGCTCCTATTACCCCCCACCCCGTCCCGATTTTTCACATTTGCTGTCTGGTCACCCCAGTCATATGTAATAACTGTGGCAAGAGAATTCATTATGCCAAATATTTGCAGACAATAAAAACAAACAACCAAACCAAAATGAACCATACTGAGGAAGTAAGCAGTGACTCAGGATGAATTTTTTCCACATACTGTATGAGACATTAATGCAGTGTACAACTATAAAAAATAAATGGTTTGTAAAGCTCAGACTCTCACCATATCCAAAGACAAGGCAGAAGCACACAAACAAAAAAGAAACTGAATGCCAAATTGAAGGTGGGGCATCAGTGAATGTGCTAGGCTACAAAGACTTCCTCAGCATTATACAAGAGAAGAATGTGAAATTGCAACCAAGCAAAGCTAAATTAATATTATATGATGATGGCAAAAATCACAATACTACTGGGACAATTTAAATGAAAAAGAAAATACAAAATAAAAGTATAGAGGCTGAAATTTCAGGTAAAACAGAAGCCACTGCTATCAGTAACAAAGTGAATGCACGACTCTAGTGACACCAAACCTAGGACAAATGATTCAGACACCCTACCTTCCCAAGCTCAATATCAGAAGCAAACTCTCCACAGACTGGGACACACCAACTCAAAGCAGCACCGGATTCTGCCAAACAAGAGATGTGGACATATCTCCACTGTTATATGATCTACAATCCTCACAACACCTTTCAAGATCCATTGGTCCTACACATATGTATCACAACATGTGGTGTACCTAATCTAGTGCATCAAATGCCCCCAACAACACCTATGTGAGTGAAACGAGACAATCACTATGCTCTTGAATGAACTCACCACACAGAACAATGATAAAAAACAAAAAACCCTTATCGCCCATGGGTGAACACTTTTCACAAAGCTAAGGTGACCATATTTCCCTATGCTGAATATGGACACCTGGTAAAATTACTCGTATTCAAGCGAGTTCAACGGTAATCAATGAGAACTATGCAGTATAAACATTCAAATTAACATCAAACTGACTGTTCAAAAGAAATACTGCATAGTTAGATTCTTTTTTCTACCTTCTTATCTTTAAGACTTTAGGGTTCACATGGGAAGAGGTGACATACACTCCCGTACACCTCTCTCACAAGGGAGGGGGAGGGTGACCGACCAACCAGCCCAACCCTCCCTGCCCAGTGGTCTCCACCCTCCATGCCTGGCTGGGCCCCCGGGATGGAACCGCCTCTCCTGATACCTGGCACTGCGTCTTCCCGAGGCAACATGTGGGGAGGGGCGCAGGGTCACATGCCCCACTCCCCAGATTTCTGCCAGGGTTCACATCAGAATGTACCCAGCAGCAGCCTTTCGGCACTGTGCGGGAGGGGAGGGAAGGGATGGGAGCTGCTTCTAGCCGAGGGGTCAGGAGGAAGGAATGACCTGGCCCGTGTCTCTGCAGAGCTCACCTCTTCTCTCCCTGCCCTCCCCACCATGTGGCTGGAAGCAGCTTGTCCCTTCCAGCCCACACAGGGTCGAAAGGCAGCTAACACCTCCAGGCTGCTGCTGGCAACTGACATAACCCAGCCACCTCTGGCTACAGCACGGGCAGGAACGGGTTACACGGGTGCACCAGGGCCCAGGGAAGAGGGTGCTAAACTCCTGCCCTGGGGCTGCTGTGGAGCTTGCATGGTCAGGGTGGGAACAGGCTGGAAATCGCTTCCTTCCCACCACTCCAGAACTTAGCTTCCCCGTGCCAGCACTTGTGGGGCTTTAGCACATGCAGGGCTTGGCTCCTCCTAGCCAGCACCCTGGGCTTTCCTGGGGTGCCAACCCAGCCAGAGGCAGTGGAGGAAGGAAGGCGCCAGCCAGCCAGCCAGCCAGCCAATCTGTTGGTGAGCTGAGCGCTCCGACCAGGGGCTGGTTCTCCGCAAGGCGCTGGGAGTGGGACGTGCCCTGCCGGGGGAGATATGGAGGAGCAGCGGGGCTAGGGGAGGGGCGAAGGAGCAAAGCAGGGAGAGGACAGCGAGACGGGGAGCACATAAAGGGCCGATGAGTGAGCAGCAGAGGTTACATGTAACTGGCCACTGTCTGGTGCCTACCTGCACTCACCAGCCACCGCAGCTCGCAGCACACAGCCTGCGCCAGTCAGAAATGGGACCAAGAGCTGACCAAGAGCCAGCACACAGTGGGGGCTGCGCTGACGGACCACCAGGGGGAGTGGCCGGCCCTGCGCACTGCATCTTTGCCCCGCCAATAGCCTTGCACCCCCACCCCCATTGTTGGCCACTGGACCTCCCCCACTCACTGCTGGTGGGTGGGCGGCTGGTGAGCAGGGATCAGGCCAGCAGCAGGACCCACCAGTACTGATGGGGGAAGACAGAAAATACGGGACAATTTGCCCTTTTTAAAGAAAAAGTCAGGACACCTGCAGGAGGGCTTAAATACTGGACTGTCCCTTTAAAACGATACGTCTGGTCACCCTACACAAAGCAATCACTCCATATCTGATCTCTCAATCCTCATCCGTAAAGGAAATCTGCACAACACATTCAGAAGACAAGCCTGGTATATACATAACTCTGCTGGACACTAAAAACCATGGACTTCACAAACACACTTGTTTTATGGCTCATTACAACAATTTGTAACACACCCTACTGCCTGCTAATCCTTAATTGCCCACTTCATTTTAAGTGGTCTTCTACAGCGAGTGAACCCCTTATGCTTAACAACCTGTTCCACCTTGTATTTATCTTGGACACATTGATTACCTTCTCCAGACCTGAGGAAGAGTTCTATGAAGTTCAAAAGCTTGTTCCTTCCACCAACAGAAGTTGGTCCAATGAAAGATAATATGCACCTATCTTGATTCATACAATAGGCAGACCAGGAAAACAAAAAGCATAAGAGCAAACAACTCACTGTGGCATCTGCTAAAAGATTGCTATGATGTTTTTGAAGGACAGGGTTGTCTTCCAGGCATGTTATACCTGGAAATCGATAAAATGATTCATCCAGTACAACACCTTGCTTGCAGACTATCCATTGCATTAAGAAAAAAACAACGGAAGCAATAAAGCAAATGAAAAAAGAAGTAATCATTGAACTCACAAGCTCGATAAGCAGAATAGTAACCTCTGAGAAGCCTGGTAAGCTGTGAATTTTCATAGACCCAAGCAATTTAAACCAATCATTAAAAAGAGTTCACTACCAAATTACTAGAACTGAATATTTTTACCTGACCTGAGAATACTTTACTAATATTACCTGACTTGCCAAAAGCAAAAATATTCTCAGTACTTGATGTTGTGAAGATAATGTATTAATTTAAGGCCAGAGTTCAAGGGCTCGGAAACTTTATCAAATGACCTTTAGCCCCAGATGAGGATACTTTACCCTTGTTGCTATTTTTGACAGAAAAAACAGCTTTATAATTTTATGGGCTTTATTACAAATTAATAAAAGTAAACTTAAAAGTAAGTAAACTTCAAACCAAAACTACTTTTTACAACTCTTACTAACTGGAGTAAGAATTAAGCAGCACAATTACCTAATCAAAGTTATAATTGGAATTGAATTAATAAATCAACGGTTTGACAATAACATGGAATGGAATCAACACCAAATTATTAGATGAGCCACAACCAAGACTTAAATGCTGAAGTTAATGTAACATCTGAATAATTCTTATTTAACCCTAGAAACTTAAGAAAATAAAGTCTGCTTCTCAGCCCTATGAAGCAATAACCAGACTCCATCAAAATTGCCTCTTACGGAATGACTTCTACAGTGAACTCTTTTCCCACCTAATCTATATTTCTATAAATCAAACCATAATTTCCCTTTTGAGGATGAAGTAGTGTTATGCAGACACTCTTCCACAACCCAGGGTGACATGAAGCAATTAAGGTAGGATTTACTTTAAATTAGGATAAGTGCATGCTGTTTGAAATGCACACACACATGCATTCTCTCTCATTAACATGTTTAAAAGTGTTAAAGAAAATTCAATAATACAGATGGTAAGCATCCATGCCAGGTATACTATAAAAAGATAAACAAAAATGAAAAAGGTTACTTAGAGCAGAGGTTCCCAAACTTTTTTTGCTGGAATCACTTTCTCCATTGGAGTCGCATTACAAGCCCCACCCTCACCCCCAACTCCTATCCATCTGGGGCAGAAAGTGACTCCCCAGTGGGAACGGGCAGCTCATACCCAGGGCACCAGTAGGAGACAGCTGGCTCTGTCCTGAAGGAATACATGGCAGCATGATGCAGAGTAGAACCAAACTCCCCACCCTCCATCCCCCGCTTGCTCAGGGCTCCAGAGGATTTAAAATATGTGGGGCTCCAGCTTGCCAGGTGTGTGGGCCAGGGCTGGGCAGTTGTGGTGAGAGTGCACAGGGAGTCTCCCAGCAGTCAGGAAGGAGAAGAGAGGGAGAGCAGCAGGCTGCTGCCAGGGCGGGGCTGAGCTCCGTGGGATGGGGCTGCGCTCCTCACTTCCCTCCAACCACTAGGGACTCCCTGCACACTCTCCCCACTGTTTCAGTGCCCTGGCCCAGACACCATCTGGCCACAGCCCCACAACCTATCTTGCACCCCCCGATAACCTTGTCACCCCCACACACACACAATTTGAAAACCAGTGACTTAGAGGAAAAGGTTCGCTCTTTAGCTTGCTGATCTTTGGAGAATCAGAGTCAACTCTGCATTTCAGTAGACAGGTGATGTTATCTCTGGTCTTGGTACTTGGGGTGGGGTATAGAAACTTCACACTGGGCAACAAGGGTAGTGTTGTGGCCCAGGAGGAGGGTCTTCAAACCTTTAAGGCTGCGATTCCAGTTTGCTACACCCAAAGGCACCTCCCTGGAGATCTTCTGAGAAAATTAGGGGATCACAAGTCTTGTGCCAAATAACATGGTCTAATCCAGGTTGAGGGTGGGATAACTTGTTCTTTGGCCTCTCTGGAAAGCCCCATCCCCTACTGGCAATCTACATCACCAAGCTAAAAGAATAGATGACCCTCTGAAAATATGAAAAACATGGATCAGGAGATGACTTTGTGGATGTGGATTTAGACCCTTCCTCAATGGTGGTATAGTTGATGAAGTTCCTCTCATCTTCTATGCATTCCAAATATATTCAATAACCTAATGATCTATTATGGTTCCTTACATCACTCATAATTTCCTTACATCACTCATAATTTCAGCCATATTTCATTCTCCCAACACTTTTAAACATATAAGGGTCTTTTTATTACAAAGAATTGGGGAACTAGCAATAGTTTCACTTACTCTGATGGACTGAAAGGCTATCTCAAAGCCAAAGGAGCTGTCTTAGGTTTTATTAAATATAAACCTTATCCGAGCTAAGAGCAAACTGAAGTTGATACATTTGGCCCATATCAGGGCCATTTACCTCATAATGCAAAAAACAAATATTGGCAAGTGTTACTGGATAAGGAAAGCAGCTACTTCATCACATGCTGGATGCCAGCAAGCTGATACAGATCACTGATAATGCCATTTGGGATCATACCTGCAGTGGAACAATATCAACACTGCCAATAAGACATACTAACAAAACTCTCAAGGATCAGCATAGCTGATGACATTCAGGTATCTGGACATGAGACAATATGGCAGAAGCTATGGAAAATCATGATCACAAACCCAGCTAGTTGCTAGAAGACTCAGGTAAGTAAATCTAAAACTGAATAAAAACAATATGAAATTGCAATTGACCGTAGTACCATACATGAGAGACTTGTACTCCAAGGCTAGGACCTGACTCCAAAAATATAAAAGCATTATAGCAAATGCCCATACCTAAAGACATTAAATTAGTTTAGAGACTGTCAGGATTTGTATCTTACACAATTTCTTCCAAGGCTCTCAGATGTGTGAAAATTCCTGAGGTGACTACCAGACAAAGATACAGTATGGACAATATGATGCAGCCATCACACATATCAAGGAGCTGGTGACCAACTATACCATCTTGAAATACCATCGTGTGAACAAAGAGGCAACCATATAATGTGATGCCTGTGAGACAGGGCTTGGGGCATCACTCCTATAATAAAAGGGACTGCCAGTAGTTAGTCAAGATCACTAACTCTCTTTGTTCACACAGTGATATTTTAGGATAGTTTGCCTTCGCTTGACGTATCACATCTAAAATTTAGTCTGAATGCTCTTCAGGGCCAAGTCTGTATCTTACTTTGTATTTTAGGCACTATAAATAATGTTAATAATTATGTGGCATATTTATTTGACAGCTGTTCATTTAAAAAGCTCCTATTTCATGGTGTTTCATATACAGTGTGACAATAAATGGTATGCACCAAAAATTATATTCCTTTAATAGATATTCATTTGCAAGCCAATTTTCAATAGGATTGTAATATTTGGTGTAATATCGGAAGTTCATTCTATAAAGGAGATTATTCATTAAATATTATTTCTGAGAGGACTCCTCCACTAACAAATATTCATTTATATGAACTAAATTTGGATCTGTAAGTAGCTGGCCCAAATAAAGAAGAAAAAAAGGGTTTCTTTGTATAGTTAACCTTAAGCATTTCACCTACTTAACAGCAAAAAATAACCAGGTAGAGCAGCAAAATTAGTATGTGTGGGTGTTAAAAATGAAGGTACAAGCTTCTGATCTAATGTAAACATAGTGGAGCGAGGGAGACAGGCAGAGTAGGGGAGTCACTGACTGACTGCGGGCAAGGAGGAAATATATCGGTATGCAAAGAGATAATAATAGCAACCAGGGTACTAAAGTGACTGCTTTAGATGCCATTTGAATCTAATTTATTTAGAAGGAAAATATTAGTTTTTCTGTATGACACAAAATACGGTATTTTATGTGGTAGGGCAGCCATATAATGAAATGGTATCAATTTTTAAAACCACACCCATCTAAGGGCCTGCTCTAAATTCCATTAGACAACAAGCAACTTTCCATTGGCCTGAATGGGAGTTGGAGTGGACACTAAGTAATTCCAGTAACATGAATATTAAAGGCCAGACAAAGAGTCTTGGTACATCAAAGCCTGTCCCTGATAAATTAATGGATTAAAAGCCTAGATCCTCACTCTACAAAGATATGCTTTACCTTACACCCTATAAGTAGCTCAGTGAGATTACTCAGAGTGCATAAATTTAAGCATGTGAACAAGTCTTTGCAGTCTTAATATTCTTCACCCCATTAAAATTGAATTAATATATTTTTCCTTTTCCTTTTGTCTTACTCTATGTTTACTTCTCTTACTGATTTGGTAATTTCTTTTGTTTTCCTTCCAACTTCTTTATCAAGAAATTTGTCCTGATTGTCTTTTATTCCGGTGTCCTTATTCAACTTCTCTCACCTCTTGCTCCCATTATAAATGGGAGGTTAAAGCCCTGGAACCTACAAACAACTTTCCATCGCTGGAAATTTTAAAATCAAGATTGGAAGTTTTTCTAAAATATATACTTTAGTTCAGGGGTAGGCAAACTATGGCCCATGGGCCGGATTCGGCCTGCCAGCCATTTTAAGCCGGCCCTCAAGCTCCCGCTGGGGAGGGGAGTCTGGGGCTTGCCCCGCTCCGGCACTCCAACCAGGAGCAGGGTCGGGGTCCACTCCACATGGCTCCTAGAAGCTATGGCATGGCCCCCCTCTGGCACACCAGACAGGAAGCAGGGTCGGGGTCACAGAATCATAGAATATCAGGGTTGGAAGGGACCTCAGGAGGTCATCTAGTCCAACCCCCTGCTCAAAGCAGGACCAATTCCCAACTAAATCATCCCAGCCAGGGCTTTGTCAAGCCGGGCCTTAAAAACCTCCAAGGAAGGAGACTCCACCACCTCCCTAGGTAACGCATTCCAGTGCTTCACCACCCTCCTAGTGAAATAGTGTTTCCTAATATCCAACCTAGACCTCCCCCACTGCAACTTGAGACCATTGCTCCTTGTTCTGTCATCTGCCACCATTGAGAACAGCCGAGTTCCATCCTCTTTGGAACCCCCCTTCAGGTAGTTGAAGGCTGCTATCAAATCCCCCCTCATTCTTCTCTTCTGGAGACTAAACAATCCCAGTTCCCTCAGCCTCTCCTCATAAGTCATGCGCTCCACACCCCTAATCATTTTTGTTGCCCTCCGCTGGACTCTTTCCAATTTTTCCACATCCTTCTTGTAGTGTGGGGCCCAAAACTGGACACAGTACTCCAGATGAGGCCTCACTAATGTCGAATAAAGGGGAACGATCACGTCCCTCGATCTGCTGGCAATGCCCCTACTTATACAGCCCAAAATGCCATTAGCCTTCTTGGCAACAAGAGCACACTGTTGTCCACTGTGTGCTCTTGTTGCCACACAGCTTCTCGTCCACTGTGACCCCTAGGTCCTTTTCTGCAGAACTGCTACCTAGCCATTCGGTCCCTAGTCTGTAGCTGTGCATGGGATTCTTCCGTCCTAAGTGCAGGACTCTGCACTTGTCCTTGTTGAACCTCATCAGGTTTCTTTTGGCCCAATCCTCTAATTTGTCTAGGTCCCTCTGTATCCGATCCCTACCCTCTAGTGTATCTACCATGCCTCCTAGTTTAGTGTCATCGGCAAACTTGCTGAGAGTGCAGTCCACACCATCCTCCAGATCATTAATAAAGATATTAAACAAAACCGGCCCCAGGACCGACCCTTGGGGCACTCCGCTTGAAACTGGCTGCCAACTAGACATGGAGCCATTGATCACTACCCGTTGAGCCTGACGATCTAGCCAGCTTTCTATCCACCTTACAGTCCATTCATCCAGCCCATACTTCTTTAACTTGGCAGCAAGAATACTGTGGGTCCACTTCACACAGCTCCTGGAAGCAGCAGCATGACTCCCCTCCGGCTCCTACGTGCTCAATGGCCCCCTCCGGCACTCCAATGGGAGCTGCAGAGGCGGTGCCTGTGGACGGGGCAGTGTGCAGAGCCACCTGGCCGCACAGAGCCGCCTGGCCGCACCTCTGCATAGGAGACGGAGAAGGAACATGCCGCTGCTTCCAGGAGCTGCTTGAGGTAAGTGCTGCCTGGAGCCTGCATCCCTGAGCCTCTCCCCACACCCCAACCCCCTGCCCTAGCCCTGATCTCCCTCCCTCTGAACCCCAATTTTGTGAGCATTCATGGCCCATCATACAATTTCTATTCCCAGATGTGGACTTCGGGCCAAAAAGTTTGCCCACTCCTGCTTTAGTTCAAACAGAAATTAATTCAAGTTTGAACTAAAGTCCATTCAACTCCAAAGTCCTGTGTTATGCAGAAGATCAGATTAAATGATCACACTGGTCCTTCCTGGATTTATAATCTATGAAGCTGCATTAAAGGCCATTGCATTCCTACTGGTAGTTAGTGAAACCTCTCTCCATCCACTAACTTTCCTCCACTGCATCCCCCACACACTTTTCTTTGTTTTGATGTAGGAAACTTCAAGTTTAAATAATCTTGAACAGATTTCAGGTCCTAAATTAATGTAAAACAAACACAAACCCACCTTCTTTTACGCCACCTCAATTTAAGCTACTCAGCCCAATTCAAATTTTCTCTATGAAAATAACTGGGTTTACTCTTGTTTCTCCATTTCATGTGAGCTTTTCAATCTCACAGGAAATCATTACAGAGTATGTACCAATACAAAACAATCCACATCTAGAAAAGTTATATCCTGCCATACATCTATCATAGTCCTGAATTTCCCTGCTACTAATCTTGGGTTTTTTCTTGTTCACAATGAAGTCAATGCAGCTTCAATGGAGAAGGATCAGGCACATTATTCTGAGGGCCTGAGTCAGCAAGGTACTGAACTCCTCTAGAGATGTGCTAACTGCCTTGAACTCCCATTGATTTAAATGGGAGCTTAGGGTCCTCAGCGCCTCACAGGATTAGGCATTAAGTTGAAATTCACTCAAGTACTTCTTCAGCTGTAAAAATAGAAGTTTACTAATGCAGAGGCTTTGTGATGATCCTTCGAACAAGGGGGAATTTCACCCCTTACTGAGCAGCCTAAAATCTTCACCAAAAGTTTTTCAACTTGGCTTAATACTACTTTAAAAATTCTGGGCCTGGTCAACTTC
This sequence comes from Emys orbicularis, assembly GCF_028017835.1. Lineage (NCBI taxonomy): Eukaryota > Metazoa > Chordata > Testudines > Emydidae > Emys > Emys orbicularis. Next base: position 85,356,890 of record NC_088686.1, on the reverse strand, counting down.
TAATAGTTTAACTCTAATTATCTGTTTAGTTGCAATGGCAGAGTTGTTTTAAGCATTTAATTCCCACCTTTATAGGATAATGTATCCCTCCCACCTACCTTCTTTTTTTGTGAAACAAGAACTTAATCTATGTCTTTAATAATAACAGTTTCACATATGACTTACTATGCTTTCCATTTTTGTCTCTCAGTGGTTATTACCAATTTCTTCTCATATGTTGCCTTGATATATACTTAAATCATATCTTTTCCTTTATTATACTTAAGCTTAATTTTTTTTATTCATACGACATGTGTTACTAAATTGCAACATAGATCTTTGTATATTCAATAACTTAGTAGCTTATATTTGTTGTATGTATTGACCCGAGAATGTCAGCCCACTGTACCTTACTCTGTAGGTCCTGATTCTGTAATCAGGTCCATGAAGGAGAATCATTGCACCAGTTGAAGTCAATGGGAATAGGAGTCTGGCCAAAGAGATGAGATTGCAAGACCAGACCATAATGTTCTGAATTCTATTGCATTTATTCAGAGCTCAATATTGTATCATTTCCTTTCTTACTTTCATTTTAGATTTGAGAATAAGCCTAACAAATCATAAGCAATAATTATGTACTATGTAATTTGGGACACACTGTACTCCAATTTCACATTAGATCAGTTCGAAGGATAAAAAAGTCTAAACTATAATTAATCTATTATCAATATGCAACTTTATATATTTTAATATGCACAAGAAATAAACTAAATTTAAAACAAAGATCAGCCAGAAATATACAGTTTCTGAAAATAATGTTTATGTTTCAAAATTGATGTAAATCGTGTATCTAGTGCATGTCTACGTGCTAGCATACACAGAGAAAAACCTTACTTATGATCAAAGGGACAAGGAAACTACTGTATCTTATTCAAAGTCTGATTCTAGTAGGTAAGACAGGTACACTAACTGATAAACAACCAATTTTCCAATTTGCTCACTTATATACAGTCTGACAAAACATGTCAAATGAATTGCTCTATTCCTTGGTATTCATTTGATAATAATTGATAAGTGATGGCAACGATCAATTTATTTCCTATTTTAATCAACAGCTTATTTTGATGAGAACCAAATTTAGAAAATATTAATGTGAAGTTTTCCTCTGGATATTAGCAATGAATATTCATTTATGGTAGGGGCTAACAGACTACAACTAGAAGAGGTTACAAAAGATGAAGAGTATCTACAGTATACTATGTAGTATATATTTAAAATGGTGAATGATAAAGATCTCAATGTCGCTGCCTTTATATTTGTTTTAATAACATTGTGCTTTTCCATGAGAAAATACCTTATAGCATATGAAACAGGTAAAGATTAATCATACATCTGATAGCCATGTTCATTTGGCATTTATCACACAGTTGCATCCCTTCTGGTTCTATTAAATAACATGATTTTTATGTCTTTTGATATACTATACCTTTTCTTTTTATGCTTTTATTGGTTTAAATGTGTTTTTTTACAACTGGCTTAGACAATATGCTACAGGAATCTGATCTGTAAAAATTAAACTGCTAAATGGCTCTTAAAAATAAACAAACAGAATATGTATTGGACCTGATAGTATTTAATTTAAATATTTGCAACTGAAAAGCCAACAATATTGACCTCAATTACTCTAATCTAATTAAAGAAAATAGGTTAGAAAAGCAAGTTTATCATGAAAAAACATAATATCATTGCTATTTAAAAACAGTTATTCTGTTTATTTAACAACAAAATGCATGTTTCATCTTAAACAGTGTATTTACTGCCACAATGCTAATAAAAACCAATTATTTTTCTTAGTGATGAGAAGTGTTGTTGTTTTTTTAATTCTAAAGCAATTGTCCTATACTAAATACGTATATTTTAAAGAATAAGCTTAATATATTAGCAGACTTTTGGCATTCACAAAAATTATTAAATTACAAAAAAAATCTGCTTGAAAAAACCCACAAACCATCACACATACACATCTCTGCATAATTATAGAGGACTACAGGAATTCAGACTTGAAGCCTAGCAACAGTATCCAAGTCTTAGTTAGTCTGCTAATCAACTACCAAAAACTCACACACCAGCTCAATGTGTTTCATATTTAAAAAAAAAAAACACACAAAAAACCCTCTTGCTTCTATCATCAGACCTGCTGGAGGACAAGATGTATGGTATAAACAAACCTTGTTCACTTGAAGAAGAACAACCCATGTCATTTAATCCATCTGATAATTCATCTCATCACAAAGAGCCAAGGCAAAAAAAGAGAGAGATTTAAAAATAGGTTATCCGAGTCAAAGGATTATCAGCTTGCAACATATTTAATATCTGCATAACTGTATCTAATGAGAGCTTCAGGATTTCTATATATATTATTGTTGGTTTTTTGTATCTCCATCCTATAGAAGCCATAGTAAATGCTGTATAGCAAATGCTTTCTAAACCTCCTGTGCTCATTTACTTGCAGACAGCTGTAGGCTGGATGAAAACAATCAGGGATTAACTTTTCTATTCATCACATCTTTTAATCCATTACTTTCCCTTAGCTTGGAAAATAAATAAATAAATGAATAAATAAAATAAGACAGTACAACTAATTAAAGGACGAATGAAAACGGGTGTAAATCTGTAACGTGTAACTGCTGTGCAGTTCATGAAGATTGTATTGTACAACAGATGTGATGTCTCTTTCAAAACAGAAAAAAAAGATGGAACTGTATAAGCACAGAGCTGCAAGATATTTCTGGATTCCAGGGAGTTTCAAAATATGTAATCATTCAAATAAGGTGTTTTACTGTGTTTATCATCCCTGGAAAAGCTCATTAGGGAACATCTCGGATTAGAGTAAATTGAGTGATGTACTGAGTGTTATGAGGCTTTTGCCTCATAACAACAACTTTTCTTGCCTTACAAAAATACTTTTAACTTGTTTCAAACACAGTTACTTCAGAAGAATAAATGACATAAGAATTTTTATTTACCTTTTGGACATCTGTAAAATGCAACAAAAATAAAAAAAAGATTCTCTGCTGTTTAGAACCTTGTTTAACAAGAAATACAATGATATGAGAATTTACTTTTAATCCCTCAGTGTTAACCTTTTCCCCCTCCCCTCTGAATTCTTTATCTCTTACACAGGATTAGGTTTTCCAAAATGGCACCCACTCTTGTTAGAAGTAAGATTGCTCTGAACATCCTTTTTAATACCAGTGAGTTTCTTATGGTACACGAGTTATTTTCAAGAGTCTTTTTGTGTCTGAAAACTGGTAGTGTCCAACCTAAGAAATATGTAGCAGTTTGTGATCTGGTAGATAATTGTTCTCCTGTTGGTGACTGCCACAGAAAAGTCATCAAGTTACAGAATATACTAACAGGAATGCAGAGTTACTTAAGCTTAATTGACAATAGGTGGAAGGAAAAGCAGCAAGGTATCTCCATTAAGCAAAGGAAAAATCGAATGATCTGAGCAGCAAAGGCATGGGCTCTGTCAGGGTTCCCTCCCCATTCTGAACTCTGGGGAACAGATGTGGGGACCCACATGAAAGACCCCCCTAAGCTTATTTCTACCAGCTTAGGTTAAAAACTTCCCCAAGGCACAAACCCTTTCCTTGTCCTTGGACGGTATTGCTGCCACCACCAAGTGATTAGACAAAGATTCAGGAAAAGGACCACTTGGAGTTCCTATTTCCCCAAACTATCCCCCCCAAACCCCTTCATCCCCTTTCCTGGGAGGCTTGAGAATAATATACTAACCAATAAGTTAAAGTGAGCACAGACCAAACCCTTGGGTTTTTAAGACACAAAAAATCAAATCAGGTTCTTAAAAGAAGAACTTTATTATAAAGAAAAAAGTAAAAGAATCACACCTGCAAAATCAGAATGGAAGGTAACTTTACAGGGTAATAAAAAGATTTTAAACACAGAGGATTTCCCTCTAGGCTCAACTTCAAAGTTACAAAAACAGGAATAAACCTCCCTCTTAGCATAGGGAAAATTCACAAGCTAAAACAAAAGATAATCTAACATATTTCCTTGCTATTACTTACAATTTCTGTAATTTTAGATGTATCCTTTTAGGAGCTGGTTTACCTGCTTGGTCTCTCTCATTGTCCCAAGAAGGAACCAACAAAAAGAGCACAAACAAAACCTCCCCCCCCCAGATTTGAAAGTATCTTCTTTCCCCATTGGTCCTTCTGGTCAGGTGCCAACTAGGTTAATTGAACTGATTAACCCCTTACAGGTAAGTGATTCTGGCCAGGAGGGATTTTATGTTACTGCATACATAAAGGTTGTTACCCTTCCCTTTATATTTTTGACAGGCTCCATGGAACTCAAACTTGTCACATGTAGGGATATCATTGTTTTCACACAACATATACACACAACCTGGAAACTGAGGCAGAATTTGGCCTTCTGACTCCTTCTCATCCCTGGATTACCAATAATAGCTGTAAGTAGAGGGTCTGATATTGCAACCTTCACTTAAGCCAAACTGCCCTGGAAATGAAGTGGAATTTTGCTTGAGTAAGGGCTGTAGTGCTAGACCCACAGAATGAAAGCTGATGCCATCTTTGTAGGAAAAGAGAAAAAGCAATCCAGCTTCATATTAGTCATTTTCTACTGGATTGGAAAATGCCTATAAACTCCATCAGTAACAACAGGGCATTTTCTTAGCATTGCTTGTTGGGGCTGGTCGAGACCCATGAAGAGCCCTTTGCAAAGCCATTAATTGGGCTCTCCCTCTTGATTGAAAGGTCCAAGGTTTGGTGTGTGACTTCCTACCCTACCCCACTCTAAATTTCTATGAAATGTTAGGTAGTGGGAAGGGAATAGGACACGGGAACAGGTAATGTACCCAGAAGTAAGGTGTGCTTATGTAGGACATTAGGAGAATAGTGGACTGAGATTTCCTTTTTCATAGGAGGAGAGATCTGCAATGTGTGCCAACTCATACTACTATAAAAGCAGCAATATCCTGACTTCCTAGTGGACTCAAGTTATAATCACTGCTACTGAACAAAGCAGCTCATTCTTTACAACATGTTGTACAGGACCATGAATGGTAAACATCACACTACAGGTGCTAGGTCTCCATGACTGCAGGTTTGGCAGCATTACCTGACACAGCCATGTGGCTACTACTGATATAGTACAAGACTACCACATAATGACTTCTGTATGGAATGTACATGTGTTTTCCAATTCCTATTGCAATAGTCTGGGGCAGCAAAATGGTCTAAGAGGAACATTAATTAGTAAATGTAAAATCAGAAGATGGACTCCTTGATTGGGTCCTTCTCCAAAGATTACAGGTCACAAGCGATTAATAATTTTGCACATTTGAAATGCCTCAGTTGTAGAAATCCAAAAACTTGTTTCTGTCAGGATAAAAGAAAACCTGCTCATGAAGTTATTGAAATTAGGTCCAATCTGCCATTTCCTGTCATGAGTATATAATTAAAATAGACCATCCCTAAGATGGCACACCTGAGGCCTGGTCTACACTACCCGCCGGAATCGGCGGGTAGAAATCGACCTCTCGGGGATCGATTTATCGCGTCCCGTCAGGACGCGACAATCGATCCCCGAATCGACGCTCTTACTCCACCAGCGAAGGTGGGAGTAAGAGCCGTCGACGGGAAGCCGCGGAGGTCGATTTTGCCGCCGTCCTCACAGCGGGGTAAGTCGGCTGCGATACGTCGAATTCAGCTACGCTATTCGCGTAGCTGAATTTGCGTATCTTAAATCGACCCCCCCCCGTAGTGTAGATGTAGCCTGAGAAAGAGATGGGTGGACTTTTTTAGACAAATCTTGATTGCCATTTGCATTAGCTAGATGCCTATTATGTTTTGATTTAAGGAAGTATCAATAGCCACACAGAGTCTACCAAGACTACCAAGAGTTAGAAGATTGCTGGCTTTATTCTTCAAAAAAATAAAGGCTGGGATTTGTTCCAGTGCCTGTTTTGTAGTTGGAGAATCCTGTCATATATTCCATGCAGCCAGTGTTCAATTTCCATCTCTCACTTGCCACCTGCAGAGAAAAGTTCTGGAAATACATGAAGTTTAAATCCTGTATCCATAAATACTGAAGTCCCTTTCTTCCTATAAGCAGACATGATTTGTTGTTTCTCTGTTTTGTTTTGTCATCTTAAGATAATGCACATACATTTTCCACAGGCTTTAAAACTAAAGGCTCATTCCACATTAATGGTTCCTTTCCTTTTTTTTTTTTAACAGCAAAACAAAAATGCATGAGATTGGTAATAATTGGGTTGTGTTGGTAGGTTTACTACTTTTGTCTGCTTCCTATAACCACTGAACTCCATATCCTCCAACTATTCAAAAATCTTCCACTGGGCAAGAACATAACATAAGAACATAAGAACGGCCATACTGGGTCAGAACAATGGTCCATCTAGCCCAGTATCCTGTCTTCCAACAGTAGCCAATGCCAGGTGATTCAGAGAGAATGAACAGAACAGGTAATCATCAAATGATCCACCCCGTCGCCCATTCCCAGCTTCTAGGAAACAAAGGGTAGGACACCATCCCTGCCCATCCTGGCTAACAGCCATTGATGGACCTATCCTCCATGAATCCTCCATGTCCAAGGGACACACACTGCAAGGTTGCTTAGATTCCTAAATGTTTCCCAAGTTTGGAGGATAGACATCCACCTTAATGAAGAGTTATTGTTAAATAGGTATAGAATGTCTTTTAATAACCTTGTTCAATTTCAGGAACTTCTCTAAAACAGAGGACATTTTTCTAGAGATGTCAGATAATAAACGTCCTTAAAAGACCTCCTAATCTGAATCATCCCTCTTATCTTCATCAGGATGTTGGATTGAAACTTATTCTTTCAACCACTCCTCAGCTGTCTGATGGTCATTTTTTCCATCATGAAGCCTCCTGACTTTAAAAAGGAGCATTACTCATATGGCAATATGTCTGACCTCAGCCAAAAGATAGATGAAGACAATGGGTAATAATACACCCAGTATAAATAAAGGCCAAGTTGGTGAAGTTTAAACACCAGCATTGCTCTATATGTTCAGCATCACAGAAGCTCCATTCTCATTCTTTATTTCAGTTTTTTCACTCAGTATCCTGCTTTGTCCACATTGTGGAACTATTCCAGAAATATACATTTTTGTAACTTCACTATTAAAAATTAATGTTAAAAATGTTAAAGGAAAAGTACCTCTGTTAAATCAAAGTTAATGTGAAGAAATTCAAACAAGTAATGCTTACTCTTTATCAAAGCCACCACCATCATACCTATCCATCTAGAGCCAGCACTTAGTACCAAGATGTCTCACAAGCATTGATGAATTTATCTTCACAACACCCACGTGATAAAATGAAGCTTCACTATCTCCATTTTATAGAAGAGGAACAAAGGCATCGAGGGAGGTTAAGAGTGACTTTCCCAGTGTCACAAAGAAAGTCTGTGCGACAGCCAGAAATTAAGCGCATATCTCCTGAATCCTGCTCAAGTGCCTAAGCCACAAGGTGATCCTTCCTTCCCGGGATTGAGTCTCATCCAGCTACTTTTCAGCTACATTCCATTTTCCGTCATATACTGAGACAACTGGGAAACAACACTGTCCATGCTTGATGAGAAAATAATGTGGAGCTGAGCATTAATCACGTATTGAGGACATTGCAGCAGTGGAATCATGGGCTGCATGTAAGTGGATCCCTTTTCAGTAATGGGGCCTTTGCCCTGTAATTAATAATTTATACTCTGCTTTTTCTTGATTTCTTTCTTGTACTGTGTACAATTTTTTAAAAAAGAGAATTAACTATGTGCAGAAAAATGTAATATTTCTTTGTGTACAGAAGAATTGGACAAAACCACAATATTAAAAAGCAACACTGCAGGAATAAATTGGAACGTTTGAATTAGCCCTACTGACTGCTTTCATTTTAACATCTTTACAAAGTCGTAGAACCATCAAAAATCATTTGTAAGCACAGGGTAATAAGATGACATGCTCATTAGGGATAGGCAATTGGTTCGTTTTCAGCAACTGCTTGACCTCATCAACTTGACATTTTCAAACCAGCACTGGTTGTAAATGCAGAAAGAAGAAAAAGAAACTAACTGAAGGGACCTGTTTTCAGTGTACCACCATGTTAAGTATAGGGCTACCTAGAAAGCTTAAGTTTTATGCAAGTCTCTTCAGTTTTGTCCAATAACCACACATCTTGGAAAAAATAAACAAAGAATATCACATGAGATTAAAACTCATGATATCTGATCTAGTTTTCAACTGCCAGCAATGAGCACAGAGAGCCACTCAGAAAGGGGGTTGTAAAGATGGCTTTAATCCACATTTGTATTCCCGCAATCCTGGGCGGGATATGAGCTGTGCCAGTGCCCCAGCATAACTGAGGCTTTGTCAACACACAGTCTTGCACTAGTTAGTTAAACCAGTGCAAATGATTGTGTGGACACACTTATTTCAGTATGAGTGGCTTTTTTGGTTTAGCTTGAACCTGTTTCTAACTAACGAACTAAACTGAAATAAACCTGGTGTAAACCGAAATAAGAGTCTCCAAACAGTCCTTTGAATCAGTTAATCTAAGTAAGCTTAAAATCCCATTTTAAATTAAACCCATGCAATTTTATATGTAGTCAATCTCTTCAAGCAGATTCAAGGCTGTTCTAAAGCAGCATTTTTCAAAGTTCGGGTTGCGACCCAGTACTGGGTCGCGGCATGTAAGGCACTGGGTCGCTCTGGACAGCACCGCCGACCGGGATGTTAAAAGTCCCGTCGGCAGTGCTGCCCAGCTAAGGCAGGCTAGCGCCTACCTGTTCCGACACCATGCTGCACCCCAGAAGTGGCCAGCAGCGGGTCTGGCTTCTAGGCAGGGGTCTCTGCGCACTGCTCCCACCCCGAGCACCGGCTCCACACTCTCATTGGCCGGTTCCCGGCCAATGGGACCTGGGGGGAGGGGCAGTGCCTGCGGGTGAGAGCCATGTGGAGCCACTTATGCGCCTCTGCCTAGGAGCCAGACCTGCTGCTGGCCACTTCAGGTGTACCACGGTCCACGGTGCCAGGACAGGCGGGAAGTCTGCCTCTGCACGCCAGCTGTGCCACTGACTGGGAGCTGCTGGAGGTAAATCCATGCCCCAATCCCGCATCCCAATCCTCTGCCCCAGCTGTGAGTCCCCCCCAAACCCTTCATGCCCAGCCCCACCCCAGAGTCTGCACCCACAGCCCAGAGCCCTGAACCCCTCCCTCACCCAACCCTCTGCCTCAGAGCCCCCCCCCCAAACCCAGAACCCCTTCCGGGGGGGAGGGCAGTGCCTGTGAGTGAGAGCCACATGGAGCCGCTTGCGCGCCTCTGTGTAGAAGCCAGACCTGCTGCTGGCTGCTTCAGGCGCAGCGCGGTCCGCAGTGCCACGACAGGCAGGAAGCCTGCCTCTGGCACCTAGGCTGCACTGCTGACCGGGAGCCACCGGAGGTAAGTCCGCGCCCAACCCCGTGCCCCAATCCCCCACCCCAGCCCTGAGCCCCCTCCACCCCAAACCCCTCATCCCTGGCCCCACCCCAGAGCCCCACAGCCCAGAGCCCTGACCCCCCCCCACACCCCAACTCCCTGCCCCAGCCCCAAGCCCTCCCCCAAACCTGGAGCCCCTCCTGCACTCCAAACCCCTTATCCCCGGCTGCACCCCAGAGCCTGCACCCCCAGCCCAGAGCCCTGACCCCCTCCTGCACCCCAACCCCTTGCCCCATCCCACAGCCCCCTCCCACATTCTGAACCCCTCATTCCCAGCCCCACCTCTCAGCCCTCACCCCCGCACCCCAACTCTCTGCCCTAGCCCTGAGCCTCTCCCACACCCAAAACTCAGCATCCCCAGCTCCGTTGGATCACGGGCATCAACAATTTTCTTCAACTGGGTCTCCAGAAAAAAAGTTTGAAAACCACTGTTGTAAAGTATGTGTACCCCGAGGGGCTGTCACAGGGGATTGGCCCAGACATCCTCCTTTCCTCTCAGCCACCCTCTACTTGCTGCAATTAGGGGGCATGGCATATGACAGGAAGTGCCATGCAGGTCCTAACCAGTGGAGGATCTCTGTGTTGAGGTAATCCTCCTGTGAGCAGCTACACCAGCTTTAGCACTGCTTTGCACTGGTGACACAGTACACAGCAGCCTGGCTGAAGGGGGGACTTTGCCCTCTCTGGCTTGTGTGTGTGTTTAATCTGTCCAAAACTGATCACACTTACTCAGAACACATCTTACTCAGAACACAGCTATCATCCAGTAGTGGTTCTTATATCCAATTTTCTAAAACAAAGACTCTCTGAAAAACAATTTGGCCTTTTTCCTATTCCTTCACATTTTAGAAAATGGAAGATAAACTTAGAATATTTCTCTGTATCAACTGCATATTCAGCCTTCTGATTATATTTCACATAAAACCAGATTTAACTGTTCTTTATAGGATTTTAATCTGGATCTAAAGATTCCAATCAACATTTCATAAAGCTTTTCATTGTCACTAGTTTGTAAATATTTTACTTACCAATATCTGTTTCCTTGTGATTTTTGATATATTCAGCCAGCTCAAAATTTCCTGCTATTATGGCCACCTAAAAGATTGTAAAATAGCTCAAATTAATATGTGCTCAGTCATACACTGACAAATATACATGTTACATTATACAGAGATAGATATTGGTACACACAACATAAATGTATTGTTCCATATAACAAAATGGGATAAAGTGCATTTACTTTGCATCTTTGACCCTCTCTCCTCCATGCACATATTATTATATTTATGTTAATTTGCTAAAACATAATACAAAGAAACAGGAATCTTGTATCATAGACATAGACAAAGCAAGATCTGCTGCAATGGGAGCACTGATAAAAATGGAGCCCAGACAGGGCCACCCCTTTCAACCCAGAACTGTGAAGGGGAGACCCATCATTATGGGGGTACTAGGACCCAGGTAATGTCTCCCCTCCCCTTCTACTTGGGCTTGGGAGAAAGATGCAAAGAGGAGCCAGACAGCCACTGCAGCCAATAGGAGCAGAAGCAGCCAAAGCAAGGACCTTTCGTCCTTTGAAGAACTTTCTCCAGTTTTGACTGGACTTTCTCTGCCCTGTGCTGATTGGCTGTTTGCTCCACCGTCTCCATCTCCCTCTGCCTCACAGTCTCTTCATCTCAGTATCATTCCTCTTCCCCACTTCCCTGTCCCTCACACCACCATCCCTTTAATGTCCTCTCTCTCTTCCCTTTAGCTGATCCCTTTTATTAAACCCACCCAAAAAACAAAAATAAATAAAACATCATGGAACTAACATGACATTTGCCATCATCACATTTGTGTCTCTGGTTGCATGTTATAACCCCTTCCCCCACCATGTATCTGTCTTCTCTATTTAGATTGTAAGCTCTTCAGGGCAAGGACATCTTTTTTTGTTTTCTCTTTGTACAGTGCCTAGCATAATGTGGTGATGGACCATGACTAGCATGCCTAGGCACTATTGTACTACAAATAATAAATAATCTTAATAATAACAACAATAAACCATCTCATTAAACCATATTCACTTTACATATTAAAAAAAAAAACCTTCTGAGGGGGCTTACGAGGATGGTGAATGGATAGGGACTCTTTCATGTCTAGTGCCAGTTCCAGTTATTCCAGATGAGTATCACATGCAGCATACCTGAATTTTTCTGTGGAGACTCTGAACCCAGAAATTTAAGACACTGTTTTCCCCTCATTGTTCCTATCTCCCTTCTAAATTAATGGAGATATCCTATCTCCTAGAACTGGAAGGGACCTTGAATCGAGTCCAGCCCCCTGCCTTCACTAGCAGGACCAAGTACTGATTTTGCCCCAGATCCCTAAGTAGCCCCCTCAAGGATTGAACTCACAACCCTGGGTTTAGCAGGCTAATGCTCAAACCACTGAGCTATCCCTCCCCCCGAGAAGAGAAGCAGAGATTGCAATGGGGAAATGAGAGAGGGCCATAGAAGCAGTATTACCAGCCACAAACAATCAAATATCATGAATCAGATACCAAAAAACCATTAGATTGCCTTAAAATCATGATATTTTAAAATATGTATATATTTTAATAAATATATTAAAATAATACATAATTTTGTTTTTTTTATCTGCCTTCCAACTGTTAAGCCTTTTGGGGAAGCTACCCACTCTAAATTCAACCTTAAGGGTATTTCTACGCTGCAATTAAAAACCCATGGCTGGCCTGTGCCAGCTGACTCAGGCTCTAGGGGCTTGGGCTAAGGGTCTGTTTAACTGTGTTGCAAAAGTTCTGGGGCTCTACCCCAGAGCCCTAGAAATGGGATTCCAGCCCAAGTCCAAATGTCTATATTGTAATTAAAACAGACCCTTAGCCTGAGTCCCCCGAGTGCACTGACTAAATAATGCAAGTATCTCTACTGTCTATGTGCAGGGGTACGCACTCACACTCTTGTAACCCTTTTCCCACTCTTGCCCCCAATATTTTTTCACCTTTCAGGGTTCTCATTGCCTCTTTACGTCAGTGAGAACCACCCTTTTTCCAGACAGCAGCCTGGCTTCTTTCCTATTGGGAACAATGGGAGGTAGTGGCCATCTTTCTTACAAGTAGTAAAAACCGCCACATGTATTCGTTGTAGAGAAAAGATGGTCAGCTTAGCTGAGGAAAACCTGTGGCCTCAGGGCTATTACAACGATGAGAACAAGTGGCCATTTTGAAACAGGAGAGAACTTTGGAAATTTACTGCTAAGGGAGAAGAGTTTATTCACTAGCTCTGCTAGCTCATAAAATGTAAGGTAATGAAGTAAATACATTTTTTTTAAAAAGTATCTAAGATGTTCTCAGAGTGTGAGATGTATAAAGTTTGGAGTTTGTGTAGGCAGTGATTGTTTTAGGTATTGTACCAAAAGAAGGTGAGACTCAGCAGAACAAATTTTGTAAAGTGCCCACTTTTAAAAATTACACTCAAACTAATTAATAATTTATTTAAAATCCCCCCAGGAAAAGTTACTCACAGATTATGTCTATAAATTTGAAGAAGATACTCTGTACTGTGTATAGAAAACAGAGTTTGAATTCCTACTGTAAATTAAAAACTCAGTGTAACCTAACCAACACCTCCATATATATAAATGTAAAATAATTGCATTTATTTTCTACAATTTTAGATCAGCCCAAATTATTTGTACAGTATTGATCATTCTGCTATTAGTGCAGTCTCAAACATCTGCACCATATGTTTGGGACTCAAGGTGAACGTGCAACCATGTATTCCTACTTTAACTTTGGAAAAAGTCTCATTAATACTTATGAATATGGTTGTTTGCAGCAAGGATGGGGGAACTGGTTCAGAAAAAATAAAAAGTGGTTGCTTCCTTTTCCCCTCTCCTTAACTCCCAACATATATAGCCATGGCTACTTGAGACATTCCTGAAGGCCTGAAACTGTCTCTCCATTACTCTCCTCCCTCCCAACCTGAAACACATAAATATCTTTGAAGATTCAGTTATGAGACCAGAAGTTCTGATTATCCCCCTCCCCTGAGGCCCTCCTCCACCCGTTTGCTCCTCTCCGCCCCCTCCCCCAAGGAAACCTCCTGCCCACTGCTCTCCTCTGCCCTTCCCCCGAGGCCCCCCTCACGCTCACCTGCTGCTCGCTCCTCTCTACCCCCTCCTCCAAGTACCTCCCTCATGATGCTCACTCCTTTCTGCCTCCTCCCCCCGCCAGCCTTAAGGGCGAGCGGCAGGAGCCTCAGGGGAAGAGGACTAGTGGGGATGAGACCTCAGGGTGGAGTGCAGGCGGGGCCACAGTCTGTGTGTGCTGAGCACCCCCTATTTTTTTTCTGTGGGTGCATGAGCCCCAGAGCACTCACGGAGTCAGCACCAATGCTTTTTATCATTTATCATGGTTTAAGAGAGTTAAGTCTATGCAGTTTGCGGGGTCTAACCTCCACTAGCTGGTCATTAGTTGACAACTGAAGTCCTCTACACAAGCCACTATGGCCTAATATCTCACAATAACAAATACATTTCCCATATACCTCTTTTTGTTAGAGCACCAAATGAAGCCCAAAAGGTAAAAGGTTGTACATGCTGCTTGCCATGTTCACATCATAAACAAATGTTTTCATCTATTTAGTCTCCACTTTCCTCTGTAAATTATTTCATAGTCACTTAAATTATATTGTCCACTGTAAAAGCTTGATGTAATAATTATGATTTCTTACAGGAAACACATTTCTTACTTAGATTTTAAACTCTTTGGGGCAGATACCATTTTTTTGTTCTATATTTGTACAGTGCCTAGCACAATCAAGTTCTCGTCCATGACTAGGGCTCCTAGGCACTATGGTAATACAAATAATAAATAATAACTTTTCAGAATATTATTAAACCAGAAGATATTGAGGATGTTTGAATAAGTGAACAGCAGCCAAGCATAAATGAAAGCTTAAAAGCAAACCACAAATGCTCTAAGTGAAATTAAACAAAATATATATGTTAATTATATATACATATATTTACAAACACACAACGGTTATACAGATGTATTTTAAAATTGATTATCAGCAAACAGTTCTGGGTATGTGCAACATATACATTTTCCCCATTAAAATAACTCTGCCCACAATGTAAAATAGTACAATGCAAAATGTTTACTGGGGATAAGTGTGTAATTATTTTTCTTTTCACGATTTCAATAGTAGGGAAACTCTGTGCCTTGATACTTTCAGGTTGTGATACTTATTGCTATGAGTCATTAACAATGGGTCAAATCAGTTCCCATTACTACCGGATTGCAGTCCAAGGAGTACAGAAGGATGGATTATTTTCTCAGCTGCATCATAACCTTCCTGGACCCCTATCGATTCCTGTGAGGAATCTGTTCTGGGAGAAGGGGTTAGGGTTAGGAGTGGTATGTGTGCTGTGTATGGTCATCCAGAAACCAGCAGGGAATCTGCTGAAAACTTAACACTCTCTAAAGCTGTGTCAATTTTTTTGCACTCCTTTTCTGGGGTTTTAGGAAAGTTTTCAGGAGAGGACATCCTGTCGGCACAGCAAGTGATGGGGTGGAAGAAAGCTATAGTCAGCCAGGAGACAGTGCAGAGACACAGGGCCTCCATGCAGACAGTGCTGGCCTCCAGTATATCTCACAGGATTCACATTGCTCTTGTGAGATCTCCATGTTTTTGAGATACACACCCCCTATTCAGTCCACGGGATAAGGGGCTGAGGTGGCCACCGCAAATCCCATCCACCTTTTCTCAACAGAACAGTCCAGGGACCATTTCCCTCCCCATGTGCATATTTCCCTGTAAAGGAACAATGTGGACCAAAAGCAATACTTCAGAAAAGATTAATGGCCCTTTTTGCTGGACTCGAAAGGATTTAACTCTTCCATCAAGGTAGGGGGCTTTACATGCTTTATTCCCTCTGGATAAAACTCACTATTGGTGAAGGGCCTGAATCAGACCCTCCATTCTGCAGAACCCTATGATAACTTCGCACAAGGGGGCCTCAGTTCTCCCTGCAAGCTGAGGAAAGTAGGTGTCTCCATTGCAGGGGAAGGTTTTTTTAATCTAATCACCCAACATAAGACAGTAGCACCTGATTTTCCAGTGCCTTGCCCCATGTGTCGTCATTTACACCAATGCCCAAGTGGGTACCCAGTGCTACCAAACAGGTGCAAAGCAACAGAGAATCAGGTCCACTATGTCCTCATCGCCATTTCTAATGAGGGCCTGAGGACTTTCAGGCAATTAGCCATTAGATCCAGCTTTAAAAAAAATCCCATTTTCCTACATCACTTGATTGAACTGCATATGGATTGAAAATCGGAACTTTACGAATGCCTAGAAAAATGCTGTGCAATTACCTCTGGAACTGCATTTATGATTGGCACTGGTTGGAGAGCACAAGTATGTCTGTATTTTGTACTAGAACTAAAAGAAACTAAATTGATCTTTTGCATAAAAAAGGAAGCTTAAATCAACTGGAGCAACAGCATTCTTTATAACCTTCCATGTGTCCAAGGTGTTTCTAAGACACTTATCACTTTGCTATATAAAATAACTTAGCCATGCTGCAGGACATTAAAGGAGATTCATTATTATTTTTCATTTTTATTGTTAATGCATTGTCCCCTATTGACTTATTCTTACAATACCCTAAATAAATAAATCATATTAGTTCCTTAGTATCAGCAGCCAGGTTTTCCTGCCAAGTTATGTGCTCAAATAGAATGCATTGGACATGGCAACAGGCTGAGATGACTCAAGCTGGTTAACTCCCAGACAAGAAGTTTAGCTGCATTACATACTGCTCACGTCAATGAAACTACCCGGGGCAATTATCCTCTTACTGGGTATTCTGGGATGGAGCAGCTTTGACTACAGTGAGCAATAATTATTATGGAGAAGAGCTGGCTGGAGAAATTCATAAAATTCAAAATGTATATGAAAAATGGGGAAAAAAATCCACAGACTTTTTTCACTATTTTTCAACCAATTCTATTATGCAGTATTATAAAATCATACCCATTGTCATTGCCAGCGCAAGACTGTTTCATACAGTATGGTATATGGACTGTTCTCTATAGTAGTGCTTAGACACAAAGCTGATGGGCACTATAGAAACCTTAACATGCTAAATAGAGAGATAGTAAACCATACACCAATCACTGTTACAATGTAAACTGTGCTTGTTTTCTTTCTGTAATAATTTAGGACAAGATTTGGATACCTATACTCAACGGGCTTGTGGTGCAAGCTGCTGCTCAAGATGAGTTGGGGTATCAGAATCTGGCCCTTATCAATGAATGTCCCATTATTTTAAAGTGTAACCTATAAGTACTAAGGTGCTGTAGGTTCTATGAGCCTAACAGTAAAGCTGTTCAACTACAGCAGAACCTCAGAGTTATGAACACCAGAGTTCAAACTGACCGGTAAACCATACACCTCATTTTTGAACCAGAAGTACACAATCAGGCAGCAGCAGAGACACCCCCCCTCCCCCCAAAAAAGGCAAATATAGTACCGAACTGTGATAAATGTAAACTACTAAAAAAATAAAGGGAAAGTTTAAAAAAAAGATTTGACAGTATAAAGAAACTGTTTCTGTGCTTGTTTCATTTAAATTAAGCTGGTTAAAAGCAGCATTTTATTTCTGCACAGTAAAGTTTCAAAGCTGTATTAAGTCAATGTTCACTTGTAAACTTTTGAAAGAACAACCATAACGTTTTGTTCAGAGTTATAAACATTTCAGAGTTACGAACAACCTCCATTCCTGAGGTATTTGTAACTATGAGGCTCTACTGTACCATATATTTCCTATACTGGCAGGATTGATTCACATGGGTTCATGCCCTATGACATGCTTAGAGTTTGGGGAGTTTCTTTACATGATAAGCCAGTGACAAGATTTCTATTCAGCACCACCTCTTATTTACATGCTCAATTCAAATGGGGAATTCAGAAGAGAAATGCAACTGTATTAATGAGCAGACATGTTATTGAAATGACACAATCTTTGATACACAGCAGTAAATCTCCAAGTGTACATGCAAATATGCTGTTTGACTGGTAAACATGTTTTATTACTCAAAAGAGAGATATTTATGTTAGATAGCTAAAAGACAAAGAATAGTTGAGGGAATTATTTCGGTGTTTGCTGCTGAATCCATCATTCATCCTGCTTTAATATACTTCAGTGTGGCTACACTATATCAAATACTAACAGTAAAAAATTAAGAAAAATGTATCAATTTTTAAAGAGAGCATGAAAAAGTAAATAAAGTACAAGATACTGAATAGCATAACATCATTGTACTTTACTGCATTGAACTTGGTGGGTGCGGTGGAGCAGGTGGGAGGAAGGAAAGGCAAATTTGAAAAATCCAATGGTGCAAAATTATGTTGGTTAAATTTTTTAAATTCTAAGCCAGCTAAGGAGAATAACACAGAGTGCTTTCTCCACCAACCTTTTTCTTGAACCAAGAATTGTATGTCTTCTGAGCGGAGTTCATGTAATGAATAAAGAGGTTGTAATGAACTACAGCAAAGTACATGATTACGCTTTTATGAAGTGTCAATGTATTGCAAGCTATCAAAGGAAGAAGGCACTTATATGGTCAATTTTAAAACTAAGCTCCTATTTAAAACAGATTAATGTTGATGGAAAGACTCCCATTGATTTAAATAGGAGCTGCACCAGCCCCTAATGTCTATATAATTACATTTAATTTTATTTCTTTACATTTTAGGAAAACTCATTGATTAGGATTTTCCTGGAAAGCCATGGAGGTTGATTAATTTACATTTTAAACAGATTGATAACTGAGTTCCCATGGGATGGAATTTCTAAGAATACTGCTACTTGAGAGCAAGGCAGAGTGTAAGATTTTTAATTTAGAGTTGGTTTTTTTTAAACATACCAAAGGAGAGCATTTCTCTACAATGTTGCATTTCTAACATAAAACTGAAAGGAGACTAATTTGTAGAGGTGCTGTTACTTGGCCAAAGGTGGAAGTTTCTTCTTAATCTTAGGCCTGGTCTACACTACGAGTTTAGGTCGACTTTAGCAGCGTTAAATTGAATTAAGCCTGGACACGTTCACACGACGAAGCCCTTTCTTTCGACTTAAAGGGCCCTTTAAACCGGTTTCTTTACTCCACCTCCGACGAGGGGATTAGCGATAAAATCGGCCTTAGTGGGTCGGAATTGGGGTAGTGTGGACGGAATTCGACGTTATTGGCCTCCGGGAGCTATCCCACAGTGCTTCATTGTGACCGCTCTGGACAGCACTCTCAACTCAGATGCACTGACCAGGTAGACAGGAAAAGCCCCGCAAACGTTTGAATTTCATTTCCTGTTTGCTCAGCGTGGAGAGCACAGGTGACCACGCAGAGCTCATCAGCACAGGTAACCGTGATGGAGTCCCAGGATCGCAAAAAGCTCCATCATGGACCGAACGGGAGGTACGGGATCTGCTCGCCATATGGGGAGATGAATCAGTGCTAGCTGAACTCCGTAGCAGTAAACGAAATGGCAAAATATTAGAAAAGGTCTCCAAGGCCATGAAGGACAGAGGCCATAACAGGGACGCACAGCAGTGCCGCGTGAAAATTAAGGAGCTAAGGCAAGCCTACCACAAAGCCAGAGAGGCAAACGGAAGGTCCGGGGCAGAGCCGCAAACATGCCGCTTCTACGCGGAGCTGCATGCCATTCTAGGGGGTGCAGCCACCACTACCCCAACCGTGTGCTATGACTCCCTCACTGGAGAAACACACAGGGAAGCGGGTTCGGGGTACGAGGAAGATGAGGATGGAGATAATGTAGATAGCTCACAGCAGCAAGGAAGCGGAGAAACCGGTTTCCCCAACAGCCAGGATATGTTTATCACCCTGGACCTGGAACCAGTAACCCCCGAACTCACCCAAGGCGTGCTCCCAGACCCTGAGGGCACACAGGGGACCTCTGGTGAGTGTACCTTTGTAAATATTACACATGGTTTAAAAGCAAGCGTGTTTAATGATTAATGATTAATTTGCCCTGGCAATCGCAGCCAGTACAACTACTGGAAAAGTCTGTTAACGTGTATGGGGATGGAGCGGAAATCCTCCAGGGACATCTCCAGAAAGCTCTCCTTCATGTACTCCCAAAGCCTTTGCAAAAGGTTTCTGGGGAGGGCTGCCTTATCCCGTCCGCCATGGTAGGACACTTTACCACGCCAGGCCAGTAGCACGTAGTCTGGAATCATTGCATAACAAAGCATGGCAGCGTATGGTCCCGGTGTTTGCTGGCATGCAGACAACATCCATTCCTTATCGCTCTTTGTTATCCTCAGGAGAGTGATATCATTCACGGTCACCTGGTTGAAATGGGGCAATTTTATTAAGGGGACATTCAGAGGTGCCCCTTCCTGCTCTGCTGAACAGAAATGTTCCCCGCTGTTAGCCACGCGGTGGGGGGGAGGGGTGAAATGATCATCCCCGATAATTGGGTGTGGGGGGAAGGGGGGTTAGTTGGGTTTGTGCTGCGTGTTAACCCGGAAACCACAGCCCCTCCTTTTACATTGCAAAGCCATTTTAAATGGCCAACCCAATGGGTACTTGGTATGGGAAATGAGGGCGCTACTGTTTGAAACCATTCCCACATGTTAAGAAGGTTAAAAAAGCCAAAAGACTGTGGCTTACCATGGGTGCCTGCAAGCCGAAATCTGTTGCCTGGCACTGCGTGAGTGATCTCTCACACCAAACCGGCAGGCCCTCAATATAAGAGGAAAAATGCGACCTTGTAATGAAAGCACATGTGCTGTGTAATGTGAACAGCAAAATTTAACGTGAAAGAGTGTACCCATTGTTCTCTAAAATGTGTCTTTTTTAACCACCTCTCCCTTCTCCTCCACCAGCTGCAAATGTTTCTCCTTCACAGAGGCTAGTGAAGATTAGAAGGAGAAAATGGCGGACTCAGGATGATATGTTCACGGAGCTCCAGATGTCCTCCCACGCTGAAAGAGCACAGCAGAATGCGTGGAGGCAGTCAATGTCAGACTACAGTATGAACGAGAGGAGAGGTGGCGGGCTGAATCACGGGATGAACAGAGCAAGTGGCGGGCTGAAGATGATAGGTGGCGTCAGCTTGCAGACAGAAGGCAAGAGTCGATGCTCCGGCTGCTGGAGCATCAAACTGATATGCTCCAGCGTATGGTTGAGCTGCAGGAAAGGCAGCAGGAGCAGAGACCACCGCTACAGCCCCTGTGTAACCAACAGCCCTCCTCCCCAAGTTCCATAGCCTCCTCACCCAGACGCCCAAGAACACGGTGGGGGGGCCTCCAGCCACCCAGTCACTCCACCCCAGATGACTTCCCGAGCATCAGAAGGCTGGCCTTCAATAAGAGTTAAAGTTTTAAACTGCAGTGTGTCCTTTTCCTTCCCTCCTCCCCCACCCATCCCGGGCTACCTTGGCAATTATCCCCCTAGTTGTGTGATGAATTAATAAAGAATGCATGAATGTGAAGTAACAATGATTTTATTGCCTCTGCAAGTGGTGCTCGAAGGGGGGAGGGGAGGGTGGGGTGGTTGGTTTACAGGGAAGTAGAGTGAACCGGGTGGTGGGGGGGCGGAGGGATCATCAAGGAGAAACAAACAGAAGTTTCACACCGTAGCCTGGCCAGTCACAAAACTCGTTTTCAAAGCTTCTCTGATGCACACCGCGCCCTGCTGTGCTCTTCTAACCACCCTGGTGTCTGGCTGCGCGTAATCAGCGGCCAGGCGATTTGCCTCAACCTCCCACCCCGCCATAAATGTCTCCCCCATACTCTCACAGATATTGTGGAGTGCACAGCAAGCAGCAATAACAATGGGGATATTCTTTTCGCTGAGGTCTGAGCGAGTCAGTAAGCTGCGCCAGCGCGCTTTTAAATATCCAAATGCACATTCCACCACCATTCGGCACTTGCTCAGCCTGTAGTTGAACAGGTCCTGACTCCTGTCCAGGCTGCCTTTGTACGGCTTCATGAGCCATGGCATTAAGGGTAGGCTGGGTCCCCAAGGATCACGATAGGCATTTCAACATCCCCAACGGTTATTTTCTGGTCCGGGAAGAAAGTCCCTTCCTCCAGCTTTCGAAACAGACCAGAGTGCCTGAAGACGCGAGCATCATGTACCTTTCCCGGCCATCCCACGTTGATGTTGGTGAAACGTCCCTTGTGATCCACCAGGGCTTGCAGCACCATTGAAAAGTACCCCTTGCGGTTTATGTACTCGGTGGCTTGGTGCTCCGGTGACAAGATAGGGATATGGGTTCCGTCTATCGCCCCACCACAGTTTGGGAATCCCATTGCAGCAAAGCCATCCAATATGGCCTGCACGTTTCCCAGAGTCACTACCCTTGATATCACCAGGTCTTTCATTGCCCTGGCAACTTGGATCACAGCAGCCCCCACAGTAGATTTGCCCACTCCAAACTGATTCCCGACTGACCGGTAGCTGTCTGGCGTTGCAAGCTTCCACAGGGCTATCGCCACTCGCTTCTCAACTGTGAAGGCTGCTCTCATCCTGGTATTCTGGCGCTTCAGGGCAGGGGAAAGCAAGTCACAAAGTTCCATGAAAGTGCCCTTACGCATGTGAAAGTTTCGCAGCCACTGGGAATCGTCCCACACCTGCAGCACGATGCGGTCCCACCAGTCTGTGCTTGTTTCCCGGGCCCAGAATCGGCGTTCCACGGCATGAACCTGCCCCAGGAACACCATGATTTCCACATTGCTGGGGCCTGTGCCTTGTGAGAGGTCTATGTCCATGTCAATTTCCTCATCACTCTTGTCACCGCGCTGCAATCGCCTCCTCGGCTGGTCCTGGTTTTGCTTTGGCATGTCCTGGCTCTGCATATATTCCAGGACAATGCGCGTGGTGTTCATAGTGCTCATAATTGCCACGGTGATCTGAGCGGGCTCCATGATCCCAGTGCTAGCTATGGCGTCTGGTCTGAAAAAAAGGCGTGAAACTAGTATCTGACGGACAGAGGGAAGGAGGGAGGGAGGGGCGAGTGACGACATGGCGTACAGGTACAGGGAATTAAAATCAACAAAGGTGGCTGTGCATCAGGGAGAAACACAAACAACTGTCACACAGAATGCCCCCCCCCAAAGATTGAACTCAAAACCCTGGGTTTAGCAGGCCGTTGATTTCACGGAGGGAGGGGGAAGCAAATGAATACAGAACAAATCTATTTTTTACATCTTAAGCTGGCAGACGACGGTGCAGCATGACTGATAGCCCTCGGCATCTTCTGGGTGCTTGGCAGAAAATACTGGGCGCTTGGCAGAAAATAGCATACTACGACTGATAGCCATCATCGTCAAGACAGTTCGATAGGACTGAGCATGTCTGCCCAGGTGCCCATGATTGACAGCCACTGCAATACGATGATGATGGATACCAGTCATAATATACCATCTTCTACCAAAAGGCAAGGGGCTGCTGCTGTGTGCAATGCAGCCCCACGTCTGCCAGCCCCACGTCTGCCAGCACCCAGATCGCCGATGAAGGCTACCAGTCATACTGCACCGTCTACTGCCAAAAGGCAAGTAGCTGCTGCTGTGTAGCAATGCAGTACCACGTCTGCCGGCACCCAGATGACATATGGTGACGGTGAGCTGAGCTGAGCTGAGCGGGCTCCATGCTTGGCGTGGTATGTTGTCTGCACAGGTAACCCAGGTAAAAAGGCGCAAATCGATTGTCTACTGTTGCTCTGACGGAGGGGGAGGTGCCTGACGACATGTACCCAGAACCCCCCGCGACACTGTTTTGCATCATTCAGGCATTGGGATCTCAACCCAGAATTCCAATGGGCGGCGGAGACTGCGGGAACTGTGGGATAGCTACCCACAGTGCAACGCTCCGGAAGTCGACGCTAGCCTCAGTACTGTGGACGCGGTCCGCCGACTTAATGCACTTAGAGCATTTTATGTGGGGACACACACAATCGGCTGTATACAACCGATTTCTATAAAACCGGCTTCTATAAATTCGACCTAATTTCGTAGTGTAGACATACCCTTAGGAAATTAGTGTATTTCCTAATGCATATGGACACCAAAAGTATCACATGAACATTCCTTGATGTAAGACGTTACTGTGAGCTTGTTGGCACTTCCATGATGAGATTTCCTGCTCCAGGTTCTGTCATGCTGAGTCATGTACAGTAGCTGTTTTGTACTGCAAATACAGTGATCCCATTAAAATTCAGGTTCTTTTTCATTCTGAGAGTGAATATCTTTTTGTTTAGTACTTTTGTCCACAAGTAAGGTGTCTCAAGTCACATCCTTAAAGTCCTTACATTAATTTATTCTATTAAGCTTGCATCACTTCATTTATAATTGCCTGTTCATTAAAAAAATAAGTTTTCTGTCATTTCAACTAATAGCTCTGTTTCTCTGCCTATAGTGGATCAAACTATCCCTTCCTTAAGGAAGGGTCAAGTAACTCTTAGGGTTTGTCTACATTTGACGTAGGTGGTGTGATTTCCAGGTCTCCTAGACATACCTGTGTTAGCTCTACTTGAGTTAGTGCGCTAAAAAGAGCAGTGTAGCGGGGGTAGCACAAGTGGTGGCTCAGTCTAGCTACCCAAGTATGCACCCAGAGGGTCTGGGTCAGTTTGTACTCTAAGCTGCTGCCTGTGCTACCCTGGTCACACTGCTATTTTTAGGTGCTCACTCGAGCAGAGCTACAGAGGGTATGTCTACGTGGACAGGAAATCACACCTTCCAGGTCAAATGTAGATGTAGCCTTAGTTTCTACGGATTCTTTCCATTGGAGGTCTATCTGATACAGTATGTCTCTAGGTTTTTATAATGGCACCAGTCAGTGTAATATCTGAGCAGCATAGTATCCAAAGTGAATTATTTTTCCTCCACTCCACCAGAGTGTGCTGTGCATTCACACCCTGGCTTGCCTTGCACAAAGTCCCCATGCAGGCAAGCCCTCACTTTTTAAAAATTTTCAGCAATAAACATAATAAAAATATAGGCCACAATCTATGTGTCTGCTTAATTTTGCATTCTAACTTCAGTGGGATTATTCACAGTGGGACTACCAACAGTGAAAGAGGGGGGTCTTAAACAATAAAAAGAATGAGGGGTTTGTGACGTTGCACTCTATATGATTTCATGAAAATATGCTAATATAACTGGAATATGCTTCATGCAAAAGGTCTCTTGTAAGGTATCATTACAAAGTTTATAATCTACTGAGTGTGGTCATCCTATTTGTATAAATGTATCACTCTTGTATCTGAAACTAGAAA
The DNA here is from genome assembly GCF_028017835.1 of Emys orbicularis. Classification (NCBI taxonomy): domain Eukaryota; kingdom Metazoa; phylum Chordata; order Testudines; family Emydidae; genus Emys; species Emys orbicularis. The sequence continues at coordinate 85,332,043 of NC_088686.1, read as the reverse complement.
TATGAAATATAACTTTGAGGGCCTATTGTAATTATGCAAAGGATGGGCCATTAATGGTGGTTTGGAATCTTGATGGCTCCCATCAACCAGGACGATTGACTGTGGATGGCTCTGTTTGCAGGCAGGCCTTCCTGTGAGTCAGGCTGGGAGGAATGAAAGCTTGGGATCTTACAGTGACATGATCATGTCACCTGAACTGGAATCCATCTTTAACCAGGTGCTTTTACATTGATAAGGAGGGGTGGGAACCCAGAGGGACAAAGGATTCCCGCCTTATGCAAAAGATATTTAAGTGGGTGGAACAGAACAAAGATGGCTGCAATCATGAGAAACCCCCTAGCTATCACCTGAGCTGGAACAAGGGCTGTACCAGGGGAAAGGATTGTGCCCAGACTAGGAAGGCGCCTAGTCTGTGAAAGAAACTTATTGAAACATCTGAGGGTGAGATTGTATCTGTATTCAGTTTTATTACTGTATTAGACTTAGACTTGCATGTTTTATTTTATTTTACTTGGTAATTCACTTTGTTCTGTCTGTTACTACTTGGAACCACTTAAATCCTACTTTTGGTATTTAATAAAATCACTTCTTACTTATTAATTAACCTAGAGTATGTATTAATACCTGGGGGGGGGGGCAAACAGCTGTGCATCTCTCTCTATCAGTGTTATAGAGGGCGAACAATTTATGAGTTTACCCTGTATAAGCTTTATACAGGGTAAAACGGATTTATTTGGGGTTTGGACTCTAAGTGTTAAAGACAGAAACACTTCTTAAGCTGCTTTCAGTTAAGTCTGCAGCTTTGGGGCACGTGGTTCAGACCCTGGGTCTGTGTTGGAGCAGACTGGCGTGTCTGGCTCAACAAGACAGGGTGCTGGAGTCCCAAGTTGGCAGGGAAAGCAGGTGCAGAAGTAGTTTTGGCACATCAGTTGGCAGCCCCCAGGGGGTTTCTGTGATCCAACCCATCACAGGGTTAATCCACACAGATGGAGGCTTCTATTTCTGTGATGCTCTAGCCATACAATTTTTCCCTAAAAAGAGTGTTAAAAGTATGGAATCATTGAAATAGATCATATTTGAGATACATGCTGCAAGCCACTGCTGGCATCCTGATGCACCAAGCCTTTGGGTTAATGATTCTTTGCTTAAGGCACCTGAGGGGAGAATTTAGCTGATTGTAACTGTCAAAGTATATGAAGCACGAGTGTGATCAGAATGGATTCTCGATGTGCTTTGTTTGAAATAAAGCTCGTTACAGTGACCCTATTTTCTCACTTATTGTCTAAGAGGCAGGTCCCTTTCGAACATAACTGGTTAAAATGTCTGACTGTTTCTAATGCCAAGCAATTCCAGCTGGATTTTGGGAGGAAGGGAATGATTTTAACTGACACTTGGCTAGTTGATGTAAATGGTAATGACGTGATAACTCAGCACGTGACTTTAAAGGGTTTGGATTAGTCTGAGAAGGGTTAAGACACAGAGAGCCTTAGAAGTTGAAAGGAGCGTCCAGGAAGAAGCAACAAATTCAAAAATGTTGCTCCTGGGTATGAATACAGAGCTGTTTTGCTGGTGCTGCAGCTTCTACTGTTTGTAACCACCCTTACTCAATGCAATAGCCCAGGGGTGGCCAAACTCTTGCTCGTGAGCCACATGTAGCTCTTTTACCGTTAAAATACGGCTCACCCATCCTCCCCCTACTAGACTTGGGGGGGAGCTTGGAACCTCTGCCTTGCAGCGGGTGGTGGGCAGGGGCTTCTGCCCATTGGGGAGGGGGTGTCCTCGGGGCTTCTGTCCATTGGGGAGGGGGGTCTCGGGGCTTCTGTCCTGCAGGGCACATCTGCCACGGTTCGGGGTTCAGCAGGAGCAGGGCTGAAGCCCCAAGCCCTGTTAGGAACCTCCCACAAGGCTGAAGCCCTGAGTCCTGCCAGATGCCTCCCGCAGGGCTGAAGCCCCCAGCAGGTATGCCCCGGCTCTTGAACTTCTGAAGATTGTCATATGCAGCTCAGAGTGTCAATAAGTTTGGCCACCCCTGCAATAGCCTCATTGTGTCCTTGAGATCCATGCACAGAGGGACTCTGCACACTGAGATTTTTCCTACTGCAAGGAGCTGCTTCCATAGTACCATTTCCCGCTCTGAATCCCACAAAGGCTTCTTTGTAAGTTTGGAGCTCATACTGATAAAAGTTGGTGGAGACTGGATAGGAAGAGGAAGAAGCAGGTACAGTCCATTTGGATGCACATCATCCTCCTTCCCAAGCCCCATGGAGAAACCCTGGAGAAGATAATAATACAACTGAAATATGTTATCTTTTCTAAGAAGCTTTTTGCTAGGAGTCCCATGGGCTATCATGGAGGGGGAAGGGCCGGACTCTATTAGCACAGCTCCAATGAAACCACACTGCCAGGGATTTTGGAGAAGTGGTGGGGGGAGAGGGGTGGCAGCACCAAGGGGCCAGAGCCAGTAAAGAGACACAAAGGCGCTCATGTAGAAGAGACTTGGCCTCCTGGGAACCACATCCGCCCCTGAGGATCCACCACATTACAACCCACAGAAGACTAGACTATTATGTGCCACAGGCAGAGAATAGGAGGGACCAAGGTGCACAAGTGTCTGCACTCCTTGCAAAGGCAGGGAAATGATAAACTGAGATATACCCAGATAATCCTGGCAATTGACCTGTATCTACATATTGCAGAGGCAGGTGAAAACACCCAAGGTCACTGCCAATCTGACATGGAGAAAAATTCCTTCTCAACCCCATATATCATGATCAGCAGGACCTTGAACATGTGAGCAAGAACCAGCCAGCCAAGCATCAGAGAAAGATTATGCTTGATGCCACCTCAGAGCCCTGGCCATCTCCATCCAATATCTCCAGCTACGGCCAACCATGATGTTTCAGAAGAAGATCAAACTTCCCTCACAACTTCAGACAAAACCAAGAGTAAGAGATGGTAAGAGCCTGAGACTTAAAGATACTGTGACCACAAGATACTTTGAGAAACTGCCTTGCAGGCTGTAGTAATCCCTCCGTCTCAGGCTCGGAGGGAGGCCATTCTAACTTGCTGCATCAGGCAATAAACCAAAGCTAATTAGCAGTCCCCAGCCCAAGACTCCTGGCTAGGGCAGACAGTAAACACAGTCTAGGCTCTGATTCCCTGGGGGGGCAGAGCAACAAGAAGACTTTCGCCTGAGCCTTCTGGTTAAGGCAGGCAGTAAACACAGTCTAGGGGATTGCAGCCTTCTGGCAAGGGCAAGCCACAAACAAGGCACAGACCTTCAGGCCCAGGGTGAGTAGCATAACACCTCATGGTTCAAGTTGGCAGCAGGGAGACCTAGGCCCACCCTACTTTACCGGGTCCCAGCCCAGGGCCCTGACAGTGGTGGGGATCCTGCCGAAACACGCTGACTCGAATTGCAACAGCACAACCCCTTGGCTACTTCCTACCACAGTCTATTGGTGTGGCTCCATAATCTGCAGGTCCTCAGTCTCCATGGGATATGTGGCGGATGGCAGTCCCAGCACCTCTTCCCCACTCTCAGTCTCCTGCAGGGGCAGGGTGCCACATGGCTCAGGATCTGGTCCAGAGTCCTGCAGGAGGCTAGACACATCTGCTTCCTTCACTGGCTCCAGCCCAACTAAGCTGAAGGTCCCGCCTCATATACTTTCTGTCCCTCCCCTCTGCTTCCTGCGTGGGGGGGTGGGCAGGGTTGGCTTGGTTCCGCCCACCAGAGAGAGTGTAGTGGTCCCTCCGTCTCAGGCTCGGAGGGAGGCCACTCTGCATCACTACACAGGCAAATCCTGAACATAAACTTAATTCACCAGGAAAGCTGGATTTCCAGACAAAGAACCTTGCACAAGCATGGAAGCAAGAACTGAGTCTGTATACAGAGTTGACTACGGAGGATGAAGATGAGAAAATGAAGCTAAAGCTTTTTTACTATCTCATTGAGGGGGAAAGGATGAGAAGTGAGTGAGACACTGTTTCCAGAAATAATTTCTGAAACACTGGAACAGCTGCTAAAGGTGTTTAATGAGTTCTGTGACTCCAGACAGAATGAGACTGTAAAAAGAGTCTGCTTTTTGACCTGAAACCAAGAAGCAGAAGAGGGAAAGGAAAGTCACTTATTGTGTATAATAACAGGACTTTGAAATGTGTTGTCCATATGCACATTCCACTGATGGTACGCATGCATCTCAAGTGATAGAGAACAAAGACTTTTTGCCCAGAAATACCAAGAGCACATGCGCTCTTCAGTCCTCATACTCTGCTGCGAGGATATAAAAGAGCAAGCGATGCCTGCCGCCATTCAGTTCCTTCTCACCACAGAACCCTTTAGAGAAGAACTCTGAGGCAAGGGGGATAGAAGGGCAAGTTAGTGGAATGTGCATATGGACACTACATCTTGAAGAATTCCAGTTACTGTGGATGGTAAGTAACCTTCCTTTCTCCTTCACGAGAGTGTTCATATGCTCATTCCACTGAAGATAACTCACAAGCATTTATCATATTAAGGAGGGGGGAGCTTGGAGTAATTAATGAAATAATGATTGAAGGGCAGCTTTGCTGAATGCAGCATCAGATCTACAGGCTTGGGGCATAATGCCAAGCAAAATATGTGGATCGATGCCTTACAAATGTCTGATACTGTTAAGTTTCTGAGGGTTTCTCCACACTGAAAAGTTACGACGGCATAGCATATGAAAAATCAACACCCCTGAGGGATGTAGTTAAGACAACCTAACCTTCTGTGTAGACAGCATTAAGTTGATGGAAAAATTCTACTACCTCTCAGGGAGGAAGACTATCTGCAGCAATGAGAACCCCTTCTGTCACTGTAGTAACTGTCTACACTGAAGCACCACATTGGCACGGCTGCAGTAATGCCACTGTAGCATTTTAAATGTAGATATATCCTGAGTGTTTCTGCTGATGTCGCCTGCACTCTGGTATAGTGTATCCTAATTGTGGCTTGTGGGTCACCTTTGCCACCTCATAACATGTTTTAATGCAGTCAGAAATCTAATTGGATAATCTTTGCACTGAAACAGCAGAGCCTTTCATTCTTTCTGCACTAGAGACAAACAACCTCAGCAATGTTCTGAAAGGTTTTGTGCTGGTAGGTCAAGGCTCTCTTTACATCCAAAGTATGTAACATTGCCTCAGATTTGCATGTATGATGTTTTGGAAAAAATATTGGTAGATGTATTGGTTGATTAAGGTGGAATTCTATGACTGCCTTTGGAAGGAACTTAAGATGTGTTCTCATTGATACCTTATATATGGTTGTTCAGCCATTATTAGCGATTGAATCTCTCATGTTCTTCTGGTCAAGGTCATAGCTACCAAAACCACCATTTTCATTGGCAGGTGCAGTATAGAAGAGGAGGCCATGGGCTCAAAGGGTGGCCCGATGAGGGTGTGAGCACTAGGTTCAAGTCCCATGGGGGACTCTGTTCTCTGATGGGGGGATATTTTCAAGAATCTATTCATCACGAGGTAAACAAAGACCATATGATCCTCCACTGGCAAGTCCTGAGCTGAGATTACTGCCCGGTGCACTTTGACCTGACAAGCTGACAGACTGATTCTGAGTTCTAGTGAGTTGCCAAGAATCTGTGGGATTGAAGAGAAAAGAGGGATCAATGACTTCCATTTGAACCAATAAGAGAATCTCATCCATTTTGACAGGTAAGTTTGTCGTGCTGAGTCTTTCCTACTGTTTATCATATCCTCCCTGTGATGGGGTATACAAAGCTCACACGGGAAAACAAGGGGTTAAGGAGCTGCTCTGGGCTCAACCAGACCCACCCCACCACACATACAAGAGATGCACAGACTGGAGGAGGAGTTAAAAGGGAGGAGAATAGTGAAGGGAAAGGACCTCTACCGTGCAGCTACTGAGAAAAAGGCTGGGGGGAGGCATGATATCTCCCTCAACAGCTGCATAAGGTCCCTCCCTTAGGGAAGGGAGCATGTGCTTCTGTTATACCCAGAGTAGGAGGTATTTCCCCTTCTCACATACAACCCAGTTTATTTGTGTTGATTCCCTGGGTAATGGACTACTCTTGAAGGGGAGAGATTTGGAACCGACCTGCCAGAGGACCAAGGCATGAGAGGAGGCAGCTGCGGCCCCAAGATGGAGAACACTTCCACGCCATCCCTGGCTGTGAAGAAGTGCCAGATGGTGAGCTGACCTCCTTAACAGCCTCCTGTGGTAGGCTGAGAACTTTAGACAATAGTAGGGTGGTAGGATGTAGCCCAGGGAGGGCAGCCTTAAGGTGCTCCTGGATGTCAGACCTTTGTGTCACCCTCACAGAGCTCTGGGCCCGAGTCTAGTGGAGTGGGAGAGCCCAGGCTCCCCTACCAAAGCCTCCCACCCCCACCCCGCATGTCAAAGGGCCTAAGCCCTGACCACCAAGCAACACTCCCCATGAGCAAAGATCATCACACTCCCTAATTAGGGAAAAGCAGGGCTGCTCTGCTGATGACATCCATTCAGCCTCCATGCAGTGAAGTTCAGGAATGCCAGATTTGGGCATAGGATCAGTCCTTGGTTCTGCGACAGTCGCTCTGGAAGCAGAGGTAGTGTCCTCGGCTGGAATACTGACAGATTCAACAGATCTGTGAATCAGAACTGTCTGGGCCATGCTGCAGCTATAATGATTAGTTTGGCTGAGTTTTGTTTAAGTTTGTGGAACACTCTGTGAATTAATGGGGCTGTAAGCTAAATTTACATCAGACTTCCTGACCACAGAGCCAGAAATGCATCCACTATGGACGGCAGACTTCTCCCACTTGAGTAGAATCTCTGACATTTGCGGTGGATACCCCTCTCACGGTTTAGGAGAAAATGCCTGCTGAGATTGTCTGCTAGTCCAGTCCAGTCCATATAAGTGTATTGGCACTAGGTATATTTGATGGTTGACATACTAATTCCAGAGTCTGACAGTCTCCTGGCAAAGAGGAGAGGAATTGGTCCTACCCTGCTTGTTGATGTAAAATATCTAGTTATGTTGTCAATCATGATTTGGATGGACTGTCCCGATATTAAATAAAAGGACGTGTAGAATTGTGGTATATTTTCCCGCTGTAAGATGCAGGGACTTCCTCTATTACTCTGAGAGAAGCATGAGGACTTCTTGACATTATAGATCCTCATAAAAAGGGACAGGGAAGAGGAGTCGGGAATAAGCACTGCAGAAAATTGGAAGGAATAATCATGTATAATCATATCCATGGTCTATTGGTTGATGATGATAAGGGACCATGCATGCCTGAAACGAGCTAAGCAATTCCCAAATTGGAGGTTGTTGATTTCCAGAGTCACTGGATATAGGACATATATTTCAACTGTCCCATCAAAATTAAATGTTTCTGGGACAGTGAAGACTTGGAGGTTTGACGTGTAGTGGAAGGCTATCTCCTGTTGTGGAAGTGCTGTAATTTTCTGGGTCGTTCTGAAAACTTCTGGTGGTAGACGTATGGCTGAATAAAGGGGTATTGCTGTTTCATTTGCTTCCTCTTAGGGCTGGTGTGTAGAGTCTGAGGGAACGCAAGGTGGCTCGTGAGTCCTTCAGCTTGTGGAGGTCCTTGTCAGTTTTAGAGCTGAATAATTCAACTCCTTCAAAGGGCAGATCTTCTGCCGTGGTTTGTATTTCTCTGGGGAAGCCCAATCTCTGAAGCCATGAGGCCCAGCACATAACATTAGCCATTGCTATTGATCTGGCAGCCATATCTGGCACATCCAAAGCTGTTTGGAGACTTGTCCTGGCTACAAGCTGACCCTCAGGAACCAGTGGTGTGAAGTCCTTCCGAGTGTCATTGAAAAACTGCTGGCCTTTGCTGACAGTCTTCCCATGTATGCAAAAGTCATATCTGGTCAGTATGGCCTGATAATAGGCTACATGGAACTGTAGGCTTGCAGAGGAACAGGTTTTTCAGCCAAATAAATATAGTCTCTTTGACTCATTGTCTGTCAGTGTGGACCTATACTGTCTTTTCTGTCATTCACCACGACTACAAGGGATGATGGGGTCATGGTGCATATAAAAGAATTTTGCTTCCTTAGAAGGCACTCGCTCTCTTTTATCTGTCCTGAGAGATGTAGGCGGTGTCAAGGCAGGTGTCTCCCATGTGGTTATGGTCTGATTCCATGATGTCCTTGTTAAACGGGAGGATACAGGAGCATGCAGCACAGACACAGGAAAATGTTGTGAACTGCTAAGTGACATCCATTACCTGATCTCCTCTTATGTGAAAAAACAGACCTTAAACTGATTTCAGTGGTACAGATGGGAAGCAGTTTTCCTTCCTAATTTCTCTTCAGTTGATGCAAGAAAAAAAAGTATTTACAAGGTACTACTGGACTCTCATGCAACTTCAGAAACCTTTTATGTTAATATGTTTATTTATTAAATAAAAACAAAAATAGATCTGGGGCTCAATTCCTTTAGGAAATATATTCTTTTGTAACATCTTAGTGAAATATGACAATTTGACAGCTACAATACTAGGCACAAAAGCACAAATTGCACTTAGGATTTTTCAATTAAGCTTAAGGACATAGGAATAAATAAAGGGAAAGCTTAAATCTCTTTCTAAATCAGTTTGTAAGCTCAATGCAAATATTATAGCTATATAGCTTAAAAATATATACCAGGGAACTTCTAGATTCAGTATTTTACTATTCACTTTCAGAAATCAAAGGGTGTAATCAAAAGGTATAGCATTTTGTAAATGTACTTATTGCACTTGTGACTTGGCTTTTAGCTTGCAACATTGTAAAATACAGATTTAGGATGTAAATTGCTAAAGTAAAGTGGTGTAGAATACACTGAAAATGTTTAGTTTTCTAGTGACTCTGTTACATATTCTCATAGCATCGTTCATTGGCATTGTTATAAGATACATATGATTCAAATAGATTTACATATATTTCCTTTGAAAATGTATGCACGGAAAGCAACTCCAAGACTTTCTATACAAAGTAATCAATAGTTGAGTCAAGGTCTAACACATTTAACTAGAAAAATACGGGCAAAGGGAAACCTGTAGCGTTATAATATTTTGTATACATCATTTATGCATTACCATTTTGTGGTTCATGTTGAAAACCTATGTTTCCTGGTCCAGGATGTCAGAATCCCAATGAGGTTTTTTTTTTCTAAAATATAGTATTGATTTAAAAGAAATTGAATTTTTTGCAAATTATTTCAGGTATGCCACCATTTGTAAGTTTTAACAAAACTCATCAGAACAAGAAGTATCTAGAGTTTCACTACTTTGCCATTCCATTTTTCTCTTCTATACAGCAGTTGATAGATATTTACATTAAATACAGCAATAACCCTAATGTATGTTTAATTTCTTCATTAAAGAGCTGGCAGTTTTTGCAGAACCACTTTACCAGTAATGTTACTAAAGAGCATAACTAGAAAATTCTACTTAGCATTTTCAGTATCAAACAGCTTGTATTATCGGGAAAAAAATCTGATTATATAAAGTAATACAAACAAAATATATATTTGAAAAGCATTTAACTTTATACTAATATTCCTATCACCCAGCGGATGGCAAATTATGAATGACCATTGTCCCTTTTGATCTCTTCTAGAAGCATACTTTTAAAAAAAAAAAAGTCTTTTTTTTTTTTTACTTCTACTTTTCTATCTCTGTTCTCTGCTGTGCCTTGCTCCATTGGATTGTGGGGATACATTTACCTTTTGGATGCTATCTGCTTAGATCAAAATTTCATCTTCGTTTCTTGGTAATAGAGGGCATAATAATGATATCTTCCTTTAAATAGTCCTTTGAAGATAATTTCTTCACCACTGAAAATTTCTTCTCAAAAAGCATACTGCTGCTGTTCCCAAATTTGCCAGCACATGTTAGCATACTGTGTACAAAAATCTCTTAGCAACCATACCTTAGTGTCTAACATTTTCCTTCTTCCAGCTATGATTCATGGTGCCATCTGTAGCCAGATATTGACAGGCAGTAATCCTAAAATAGCCATTATACATTTGTTCAACAACTAGTTTTAGCATCTGCAAGTATAAATTATGGGAAATGGCCAATATTTCTTTGCGGCTCTTCACCATTCTCTTGATTATTATAATATTGTTTCGATAAAGGTCTGCCTTGCTCATTTTGCATTTCAATGAAGATCAGTATACTTTTATTTCTTTATATTGCAGTAGCACCCAAAAGCCCATTATGCTACATGCTATCCAAACACATAAGACATTGAGTTTAATGTATATAAGTACCAAATTCTGGCTCCTTTACCCAGGCTCAGCAGCGATTTGCTCTATAAGCTGTCTCAGAAATCAATTTTTAAAAAGTGCAACACACTTGAAATAATAAAAACGTAGGACCAAGCCCTACTGAAGTCCCCTACAGGGGACTATTTGCATGAGTAAGAAAAAGAGAATTTAGCCCTAAAGTTGAATTATGTACACAATTCTGACATACATAATTATGTTTGGAGGGAGTATCTCAGTTTGCTCTGCTCTAGGTAGGGGAAGCAGGGTTCAGTCCTTAGTAGTATGCAACTTTAGCGCCATTGTGGCCAAGATGCAGTTTCCGAAAAATGTGCGAAAAATTCTTTATGAACCTGCAGTAATATCCACAGAATCCCAGAAATAACTGTAATTCCTTGAGAGTCATGGCCTCGGCCAGGTGATTACCGCCTTCAACTTCTCTGGGTCCGTAGCTATACCATATGTAGACACTATGTGTCCCACATACTGCACAAGATGTCTGGCAGAAGATGCACTTGTCTAAGAATAACTTGAGACCAGCATCTTCCAAACGATCCAGGACTTTGCACAGCCGAGTCTTATTTTCTTCTAAAGTGCGCCCGAACACCACTATGTCATCCAGATACACCAGACACTCTAACAGGTACATATCCCCTACCACCCACTCCATGAGTCGCTGAAACATGGCCAGAGCCCCAGACACTCCCTGGGGCATGTGATTAAGTTGGTAAAACCCCAAGGGGCAGATGAACACTGTCTTCTCCCATTCCTCTGGGACTTCATAGTATCCACTGTGGAGATCAAGGACAGAGCTGAAGTTCAGGCTATCCATGGCATCATCCACCCAGGGCATTGTGTATTGGTCGGGGAACATTTGCAGGTTCAGGGTGCGATAGTTTTCCCACATGTGCACCTTGCCACTTCTCTTTTGTACTAAAACGATCGGTGATGCATAGGGGCTCCTGGATTCCCCAATGATACCTGCTTGAGCCAGTTCCTGTAGGTGCTGCCTCACATCTTTAATATCAGTGGGGGTTACTTGTCTCGAAAAGGCCGACCATCCTGCATTCAGATATGGTGCTGCACATCATGAGTACACCCAACATCCCACTTGTGCATAGAAAAAAGAGCCTTCCTTTTCACTAACTTCTCACACAGGCGGTCCTTCCACTCAGCAGGAATGGGGGAATCCCCAAACTGGAAACCATCCCTCCCAAAAGGTCTAGCCTTGATCCGTTGAGATGGGAGGCCCCTTACTCGCTGGTATGCAGCTTTACATAAAAAATGCATTGGCAGCTCCTGCAGATAGTTGTTCCGGACAATCTCATGGCACTTCCGCGCCAATCTCTGGAACAGGTTTGCATTTGTCCCAATGATTAAAGGTGAATACTCTCTTCCCTCTGGATCTGGGCAGACCAGCGCCACTGTTTCTATTTCCTCAGTTACCCCTGCAATGTCCTTTAAAACTGGACATTCAACAGGATATATCTGTGATAAGGGCAGGAGTCACAGATGGGCGGCGGGTAGAGACCCTCTTTGGGGAGGCTACCTCCCGCCTCTACCCCCCACACCCACCCCACGGCCGAGGCCCTGACACCACCTGCCCCTCACCCCTCCCCCCCACGGCCAGAACCACAAGCCCACACCCGCCCTAACCGGAGGGGCCCCGGGACGGCCGAAGCCCCGAGTGCCATCCCCCACGCCCAGAGGAGCCCCGGGCCAGCTGCCTCCCCTCCCTGGACCCAACCCGTCCAGGGGAAAACGTGTGTTAGAAGACGCTTTTGATATGCCCCATGCAGATTCCGGGGCGGCTGAGGAGGCAGTATGTGCATGGGGCATAATGAAGCAAAAACTTCACCACCAAACCCTGAACTGGGGGTCCGGCGGCCGCAGCAGCACCGAGGGAGGCAGCGCCTCCCCTGCCCTATTATACCGCCGCCCGTCGCTGGGTGATGGTTGGTGCCAATGGGCTGTCGCTGCCTGGGGGTGGCGCTACTGTTGCCCAGGGCTGGGAGGGGAGCTGGGCTCTGGGTCTGGGGGTGCCCGGCTCAGAGGGGCTGGGCTTGGAGCTGGGGGTCAGGGCTGGGGAGGGATGGGGTCGGGGAGTGTCCGGCTCAGAGGGGCTGGGCTCGGAGCTAGGGGTCAGGGCTGCGGGGGGGATGGGGTCGGGGGGTGTCCGGCTCAGAGGGACTGGGCTCAGAGCTAAGGGTCAGGGCTGCAGGGGGATAGGGTCAGGAGGGTGCCCGGCTCAGAGGGGCTGGGCTCGGAGCTGGGGGTCAGGGCTGCGGGGGGGATGGGGTTGGGGGGTGCCCGGCTCAGAGGAGCTGGGCTCGGGGCTGAGGGTCAGGACTGGGGGAGGGGGGGATGGGGTCAGGGGGTGCCCGGCTCAGAGGAGCTGGGCTCAGAGCTGGGGGTCAGGGCTGGGGTCGGGGGGTGCCCGGCTCAGAGGGGCTTACCATGCCGCCTCCCCCCTCTCCCAGAGCCTCAGCAAGTTGCATCCAGGAGCTCCTGCCGCTCGGCCTGCCAGAGCTCGCAGCCCCTCTCCCTTACCACACGGCTCCGAGCAGGAGGCCCTCAGGCCCCACCCGAGCCACGCCGCTGCAGCGCTGTCCAGGGCCGCTCCTGGACGCGTCGCGCTGAGGCGCCGGGGGATGGGGGAATGCAAAGGCGGGGGCGGGGGGAGCCTCCGACATTCTTGTGGGGGCCCCTGCGGGGCCTGGGGCAAATTGCCCCACTCTCCCCCTCCCCCCCGGGGCGGCCCTGTCTCTTTATCATGAAAGTTGATGTAGAATTATGTACAAAAATAACTGCATTCAAAAATAAAACAATGTAAAACTAGAGACTACAAGTCCACTCAGTCCTACTTTAGCCAATCGCTCAGGCAAACAAGTTTGGTTACAATTTGCAAGAGATAATGCTGCCCGCTTCTTGTTAACAATTTCACCTGAAAGTGAGAACAATTCGTATGGCACTGCTGTAGCCGACGTTGCAAGATATTTCTGTGCCAGATGCACTAAAGATTCATATGACCCTTCATGCTTCAACCGCCATTCCAGAGGACATGCGTCCATGCTGATGACAGGTGCTGCTCGATAATGATCCAAAGCAGTGCGGACCGACGCATGTTCATTTTCATCATCTGAGTCAGATGCCACCATCAGAAGTCTGATTTTCTTTTTTGGTGGTTCAGGTACTGTAGTTTCTGCATCAGACTGTTGCTCTTTTAAGACTTCTGAAAGCATGCTCCACACCTTGTCCCTCTCAGATTTTGGACAGCACTTCAGATTCTTAAACCGAATTCTTAAACCTGGGTTGAGTGCTGTAGCTATCTTTAGAAATCTCACATTGGTACCTTCTTTGCATTTTGTGAAATCTGCTGTGAAAGTGTTCTTAAAACGAACATAGAATCATAGAAGTGTAGGACTGGAAGGGACCTCAGTAGGTCATCTAATCCAGTCCCCTGCACTCAAGGCAGAATTAACTAATAACTAGACCATCCCTGACAGGTGTTCGTCATTGGAGGTTTTTAAGAACAAGTTAGACAGAGATTCTACAACCTCCCTAGGCAATTTGTTCCAGTGCTTCACCACCCTGACAAGTAGGAAGCTTTTCCTAATGTCCAACCTAAACTGCCTTTGCTGCAATTAGAGCCCATTGCTTCATGTCCTATCATCAGACGTTAACGATATGATATTTTCACCCTCCTCCTTGTAACAACTCTTTATGTACTTGAAAACTGTTATGTCCCGCCTGCCCCCTTCTCTTCTCCAAACTAAACAAACCCATTTTTTTTTAATCGTTCCTGCTATGTCATGTTTTCTAAACCTTTAATCATTTTTGTTGCGCTCCTCTGGACTTTCTCCAATTTGTCCACCTCTTTCCTAATGTGTGGCACCCAGAATTGGACACAATATTACAGTTGAGGCCTAATCAGTGCGGAGTAAAGTGGAAGAATTACTTTTCGTGTCTTGCTTACAACACTCCTGCTGATATATCCCAGAATGATATTTGCTTTTTTTGCAACAGTGTTACACTGTTGACTCACACTTAGTTTGTAACAAACTATAACCCCCAGATCCTTTTCTGCAGTACTCGTTCTTAGGCAGTCATATCCCATTTTGTACATGTGATATTGATTGTTCCTTCCTACGTGGAGTACTTTGCATTTTCCCTTATTGAATTTCATCCTATTTACTTCAGACCATTTCTCCAGTATGTCTAAATCATTTTGAATTTTAATCTTATCCTCAAAAGCACTTGCAACTCCTCCCAGCTTGGTCATGTGCTGGGTCATCATCTGAGAAATATATGGCAGAATGCAGTTAAAACAGAACAGGAGACATACAGTTCTTCCCTAAGGAGTTCAGTCACAAATTAAATTAACACGTTATTTTTTTAATGAGCGTCATCAGCATGCAAGCATGTCCTCTGGAATGGTGGCTGAAGCATGAAGGGGCATATGAATGTTTAGCATATCTGGCACTTAAATACCTTGCAACGCCAGCTACAAAAGTGCCAGGTGTATGCCCGTTCTCACTTTCAGGTGACACTGTAAATAAGGAGGCAGCAGTATCTCCTGTAAATGTAAACAAACTTGTCTGTCTTAGCGATTGGCTGAACAAGAAGTAGGACTGAGTGGACTTGTAGGCTCTAAAGTTTTACATTGTTTTGTTTTTGAGTGCAGTTATGTAACAAACAAACAAAATCTACAATTGTAAGTTGCACTTTCACAATAAAGAGATTGCACTACAGTACTTGTATAAGGTGAATTGAAAAATACTATTTCTTTTGTTTATCATTTTTACAGTGCAAATATTTGTAATCAAAAATAATATAAAGTAAGCACTGTACACTTTGTATTCTGTGTTGCAATAGAAATCAATATATTTGAAAATATAGAAAAACATCCAAAAATATTTACTAAATTTCAATTGGTATTCTATTGTTTAACTGTGCAATTAATCGTGATAAATTTTTTTAATCGCGATTAACTTTTTTAAAATTAATTGCGTGAGTTAACTGCGATTAATCGACAGCCCTAATATTAATAAATATATTTAAATGAAATAAATTAGAATATATAAAGAGCTAGAAGGTAATAGGAGTATTATTCCTCAAAACACAAAGTAACATAAGGTATGATGGAGCAATTCTAGCCCCAGTGAAGTCAATGAGAATTTTACCATTGATTTCACTGGAACTAGAACTTTACCCTGAATAGGTATTTTTTCAACATATTTTACAGAATATATCGCTATTAAAATTTGATTCCTGTATATTCAGCGTACCACGCATTTAAGATATATTAACAAATGGTGCAGGCCAAGTATAATACACCATTTTATATATATTTTCATTGCTGAAATGCTGTTCGTATTGACAACAGATTTTCCTGCAACCCTGGAAATCTGTGAAGGGCTCTTGGTATCTAAGCAGCAGTACTGGGATTGACTAGCATAGTGGGTGTAAGTGAAAGTTAGGAGAAGGCTACTGTATTATATGACCACATTTTATTTGTTTGTTAGATGTTTGCACCCTGCAGTGTTTTCTTAGTGGGGCTTTGCCATACCCATTTTCCAGAGGCCTTAATGTTGTTTAAAAAGAAGAATTTGTTGTATTTTACACTGTTCCTTCATGAAAACCCACAACTTATGTTCTGAAAACATATTTAAAATTTGTATTAAAGCTAATGTTAAAAAATTATATAATACATAGGTTGAGAAAAGAATGTCTGTACATATGGCTATAGTGCTTAGATTATCCACAAATACAAAGTTTGTTTTTAAAGTAATAAGATATATATAGTGCATAATCAACAGTAACACAAATTTAGGTGAGTAAATTTAAGGATACAGTTTAGATATTAGCATCTGAGTATTCAGGTACATCACTCATGAAAAGTTATACAGGGAGTTGGTTGTAGAAAGCAAATATGGGAATGAGTATAGATTGTCCCTCAGTAATTGAGCATTTAGGGCAGATTTCCAAATGGACAAATACTTTCCCCACTGCGCTTCCATTATTCTCATAAATAAACCATGACTGAATACTGTCTCAAGATTAAACTGAGCCTGCATGGAAGAATATAAAAAATGTAAGCCTTTTTCTCACAACATACAAATAAATCATTTCTAAATCATCTCACTCACTGGGCTCTAAAATACAAACTTCCCTCATATGACAAGAGGACCTTCTGTGATGTAAAAAGCACCTTGCCAGCAATTATTAAACAAAAAACATGGACAAATAGATTAAAGTCATCATGAAACAAGAAAGGAGGCCAAAAAAAAAGGGGAGGGGAGGGGGTCATTAGGGACAACAAGCCAAATTCATCCTTGGCAGGACTCCACTGATTTATATAGAGTAGTTTTTAGTTGAGAATCAGGATTTCTTGTTAGGCTTACCTACTTTATATCAAATTGTACTTAAGCCTCTTCCTTCCCTCACTCCAAGCATGTAAAAACCTAATGTCTTTCACTCGTTAAAGACAAGAACTTGCACTTGTGTTTTTTTGCTAGCTTACAAATGCCACCTAGCGAAGAATTCACAAGCCAGATGCATTTCTGAAATCCCTTCGTTTTGTTTTAATAATTAATATGAGAAAGGAAGAGCAAATTCTGTAATATGTACATTTAGAATTACAGTCTCATTCCACGGCAACATCCAGTACAAACTGGAAAGATCTATCAACAGCTAGTTATTACATAATCCTTATTACTGCTAGATGGTTGAGCAGTAATTTTAAGGGAGGATTAATTGAAACTAGATAATGCCTGGTTGCAACATCAGATGAAACACATAAGAGACAGAGCCAATAATAAAATAGATTTGACTTAATTTTCCTATTTTTCCCTTCCTGTGAATGCTATGCTAAATCAGAACACCATGAAATGCAATTTGATTCAGCAGAATTGTTGTAGAAAAATCTAAGAATGTTAGAGTTTCTGCTACATTACACTTACTCTGAAATTATTCTAGGCATTTAAATGTGGAGCAATCACAGCCAAGCAAACCTGGGAGTTGCAGTGGGGTTAATGCACAAGACTTTTGCCCCTAAACCCAAGTTTAAACCCCAGAAAGGTCAGAAGTGGTTATATTTTCACAAATAGGCCCTTTTGCCAATGTTTTTTGGACCAAATGCTTACAATTGCTATTAATTGCTGTCCTCTATCTCAGCAGTTTTCAACCAGGGATCCGTGGCCCCCTAGGGGGTCCATAAGCAGGTTTCAGGGGTCCTGCCAAGCAGGGCTGCTGTTAGACTTTATGGGGCCCAAGACAGAAAACCCAAGCCTGAGCCTGAACCCTGCCATGCTAGGATGAAGCAAAAGCCTGAGCAACTTGGCTTTACAGGGCACCCTGTGCCATAGGGCACCGGGGAACTGCCCCGCTTGCTACCCCTTAATAGTGGCCCAAACTTTATATGCCGAAAAACAGTTGTTGTGGCACAGGTGGGCCGTGAAGTTTTTATAGCATATTTGGGGGGGCCTCAGAAAGAAAAAGGTTGAGAACCCCTTCTCTATCTCAGAAGTACTGTGTTTTCAAGGGATCCTGATTCTGCAAACACTTACTACAGAATATAGTGTTTAGTACACTGTGTAGCCACATAGTTTGAAAAGTTCTTCGAGATACCTCAGAATTAAATGCACCATACTAACAAGATACTTACTATTATTATTATATACATTTAGTGGATTCATCCCAATCTACATTTGTTACTTTGCCACAGTTTAACCATATAGTGGAAAAAATTGTATATGATCATGTAATTAAAGATTGTATCATAATGGATATGCACAAGGGAATCAAATTAAAACTGTACAGGCACACTTAATGTGTGTCCCTATGGGTGCTCCACTCCAGGTGAATGTGAAGCAGTACCCACTATGGCTGATGGGACTTTGGAGTTGCGGCAGTGAGTACTGTAGACAGTACTGTATAGCCTACTATGGTGTCTGCCGTGGTATCCTGCATGATAGCATAGTGTTTGGTAAGTGTGTGTTCAGATGACCACATGGCCACCTTACAGATATCAGGAATGAGTACGTTATGGAGGAAGGCAACAGATGTTGATATAGCTCGAGTAGAATGAGTTCTAATGCCTTCGGGCAGTTGAGCATTCTGAATGCGGTAACTGGATCTGATGCAGTCAGCGATCCACTTGGAAAAGCGTTGCTTAGAGAGGCCGCACCCTTCGATCTCTCGGTAGTGGAGACAAATAGTCGTGAGGACTTACGAAATGGTTTAGTCCTGTCTAACTAGAAGGCAATTGCTCGTCTGACATCGAGGGTATGCAGAATCGCCTCATGCGGAGTCTCATGAGGTTTGGAATAGAATGTAGGTAAGTATATTGGTTGGTTAAGGTGGAAGATGGACACCACCTTAGGGAGAAATTTAGGGTGTGGTCACAGAGTAACTTTGTTTTTAGAAAAGGTTGTTTAGGGAGGGTAGGCCATCAGGGCACTTATTTCCCCTACTCTCCTTGCTGATGTCATAGCAACCAAGAAATCTACCTTCATGGACATATGAAGAAGAGATGAGGTAGCTAAGGGCTCAAATGGAGGTTTCATAAGACCGCGAAGAACGAGATTGAGATTCCATGCAGCTGCCAATGGATAAATCTCAGGGTAGAGATTTTGTAAACCCGTGAGAAAGTGTTTTATGATGGGGTGGGCAAAGAGTGAAAAGCTGTTTAACAAATCATGGAAGGTGGTGAGGGCAGCAAGGTGTACTCTGATGGAGCTGAGCGAGAGTCCGTCCTGTTCTAGTTTCAAAAGGTAGTCAGGGTGTGAGAAAGGGTCACTGGATGGGGTGTTCAGTGTTTATGTGAGCACCACAGGGAGAAACGCTCTGCAGGTAAGTTTTACGAGTGGAGTCTTTTCTATTATGCAGGAGAACATATCGGACTTGCTCAGAACAGGCTAGTTCGTGGGTCTGGAACCATGAAGGAACCACGCTGTCAGGTGGAGTTTCTGGAACTGAGGGTGAAGAATCCGCCCATTGTCCTGAGAAAGCGGATCTGGTCTGCTGGGGAGAGTCCATGGAGGACAGGCGGACATGTGAAGCAGGTAAGGATACCATGTCTGTCTCGGCCAAGCCGGGGCAATAAGTATGATCCGGGCCTTGTCGTCTCTGATCTTGCGCAGAACCCTGTTCAGAACCCTGAACCCAGAGGGATCGGTGGAAAGGCGTACATGAGAGATTGTTCCATGGGATGAGGAACATGTCTCCTAGGGATGCAATCCCGAATCCTGCTCTGGAGCAAAATAGGTGGCATTTGCAATACTGGATTGTGGCAAAGAGGTCTATTGATGGGGTGCCCCAGTGGGAGGAGAGTTGTTGTAGTATCGCGGGGTGCAATTCCCATTCGTGTTCTGTGGAGAAGTGTCTGCTGAGTGCGTTGGCAGTAGTGTTGTGGCAGCCAGGTAGGTACAAAGCAGTAATTTGTATGTGGTGTTGTATGCACCAATTCCACAACCGGACGGCCTCCATACATAGGGAGTGCGATCGTGCTCCCCCCATCTGTTGATGTAAAACATACATGCTATATTGTCTGTTAGGACCCAGATAGATTTGTTCTCTATGAGGGGAAGAAAGTGAAGGCAGGCTTGTCTCACTGCTCTGAGGTCTAGGAGATTTATGTGTAGATGCATCTCTGGCGCAGACCAGCAGCCTTGTGCCGTGTGTCCCCCCAGATACACTCCCCAACTGATCAGGGAAAAGTCCGTGGTGAGCATGAGCATCGGGGATCATTGCTGGAAGGGAACGCCCATGCAGAGGTTCTCTGGTCTTGTCCACCATTGTAGGGAAGCTAGTACGTTCGCTGGAGGAGTTAGCAGCATGCAGAAGCTGTGCCTGCTGGGTTTGTAGATGGAGTTGAGCCAACCCTGAAGACATCTCATGTGCAGCCTGGCGTACCTGACCACGAAGGTGGTGGCTGCCATGTGGCCAAGGAGTTGTAGGCAAATTCTTGCCCGTATCCTGGCATGAACAGAGAGCGTGCGTATGAGATATGTGATAAAGAGGAATCTGTTGTGTGGGGGTGAGGCTCTGGTTCGAATTGAGTCCAGGTGAGCTCCAATGAATTTGATTTGCTGTGTAGGTGTCAGGATGGATTTTTGGACGTTTGTTTGCAGGCTTAAGCTGTGGAAGAGGGAGATGGCGAAATGAGTAGCTTGTAGTGTCTAGTCGTATGAGTTGCCTTTGATGAGGCAATCATCTAAATAGGGGAAAAGTATGATCCCGTGTCTGAGGCGGTGGGCCACGACTACAGCTAGGGTCTTGGAGAATACTCTCGGTGCTGTGGAGACTCCGAAAGGGAGTACCCTGTATTGAAAATGGTCGTGTTCAAGTGAGAATCGTAGGAAGCGTCTGTGGGCTGGATGAATGGATATTTGAAAATAGGCATCCTGTAGGTCGAGGGCTGTGAACCAGTCCCCTTGTTCCAACACAGGTATTATTGTGCCCAGTGTGACCATCTTGAATTTCTGTACCCTTACAAATTTGTTCAGTCGGCGTAGGTCTAGTATAGGCCTCCATCCGCCGGTCTTTTTCTGGGTCAGAAAGTAGTGGGAGTAGAACCCTTTTCCTCGATGTTGTGTCGGCACAGGTTCCACTGCACCTAGCTGTAGAAGATGAATCACTTCTACGCAAAGTAGGTGCTTGTGAGAGGGGTCCCTGAAGAGGGACGGGGAAGGGGGAAGGGTAGGAGGGTAGGATATAAAAGGGATGGAGTAACCGTACTAAACTATTTCCAGGACTCAACGGTCCCGTGTAATCTGCTGCCAGGCATGGTGGAAAACCTGGAGGTGGTGACCAAATGGGCAAATAGGCAGTGGAGTCAAGAGGTGGTCGTGCAGACCCTCGACCAACGCTTCAAAATTGTTGTTTATTTCCTGATGGGTGGGAGGTAGCTGTTTATGTGTTTTTGTCTGCGACTAGGAGGTCTAGCGCGATTCCTGGTATATCGTATGGTCTGGGCCGAGGCCGGTGATACTGTTGTGTGCGTGGCCTCTGATAAGGTTGATACTGTTGTCTCCTGGGAAGGGATGGGTAAATGCCCAGGGAGCACACGGTCACTCTAGAGGCTTTCATTGTGTGAAGGACTTAGTCGGTTTTCTTGGAAAAGAGTTTATCTTTATCAATGGGGAGGTCCTCCAATTTGGTCTGCAGGTGATTGGGGATACCGGATGTAGAGAGCCAGGAAGATCTGCGCATAACCACTGCAGTTGCGGTAGTGTGGGCTGCTGTGTCCGCCATGTCTAGAGATGCTTTTAGGGCCGTTCTGGATACCAATTGGCCCTCAACAAGGACTGACTTAAAGTCTGCTCTCCTGTCCTCTGAGATATGGGAGGTAAAATCAAAGAGTTTATTGTAGTTATCGAAGTTGTAGCTTGCAAATAGGGCGGAATAGTTTGCAATTCTGAATTGCAGAATGGAGGAGGTATAAACCTTGCAGCCCAAGAGGTCAAGGCATTTGAGGTCCTTGTCTTGCAGGGTGGGCTGGTAGTGTGGCTGTTTTGGCCTGTGTGTCACTGCATCCACTACAAGAGTATTCGGTTGTGGATGAGAGAATAAGAAGTCTACGTCCTTAGCAGGAACATAATATTTACTTTCAGCCTTTTTGCAAGTCAGTAAGATAGAGGCTGGGGTTTGCCAGAGAGTGTCAGCTGGTTCTAGGAGTGCTTCATTTATGGGAAGCGTGATCTTTGAGGGGGCAGAGGGTTGGAGGATTTTGAGGAGTCTGTATTGTGTCTCCTGGACCTCCTCTAAAGGGATGTCTTGGGTGAGTGCCACCCTCTTGAAAAGTTCTTGGAATTGTTTAAAGTCGTCCATATTCTGTGGAGGCGGAGACATGAGGGCTCCGTCTGGAGCTGATGGAGAGTTAGGTGTCAGTGAATCAGGGTATGGTCCATAGCCCACCTTTTCAGAGGGGGGTTCAGGCGCTCTAGAAGTAGACAGAGCTGGAGATAGAGGTGCAGAAGGAGCTTGTGATCTGGTGGAAGAAGCATGAGGGAGGGTGGCAGTAGGAGCTGGACAAGGGAGCTGGACCACTGAGGCCAAGGCATAGGATAAGAAAAGTTAGATGCCACCCACAGGAGGGGGGGCAAAGTAGGGAAACTGAGGCTGGTGGTTGTGAGCTGTGGCAAAAGGTGCAAAAGGTTCCGGTGGAGAAGGAGAGGCAGGTGGGGAGAACTCCACCTGCTGCTGCATATCAGGCTCGCTGTCAGTAAAGGTAGCCAGGTCAGGTGGAGAGAGCGGCTGGTCAAAGAGTTAGCACTGTGTGTCCAGGAACGGAGAGTTAGGCTCAGGTGCCACTGAGAGGTCGTCCTGACTTAGGAACTGTTGTTGCTGCTCCCTGGGCTGTGATTCTGCTGAGCGCAATCTGTGCTCAGAAGCGTGCCCGGATTTCTGTTTGGGTTTTACCAGTGCCACAGGTCGCTTGTAGGCGCCCTGTGGGAGGTCCGCTGCTGCTATCGGAGCGGCAGGCAGGCTCGGTGCCGACATTCTTGTTGGCACTAGAGCAGAGTGCGCTGTCGGCACCAAGTCTATTTTTGGTGCCAAGGGGACCGGTGCCGAGGAGACCTTCCCGGCACGGGAAGTCGGGTCCCTGCCTCTGCGCGAGCCACGGCTGAGGTACTGGGACGGTCGGAGGCTCCTGCTTTCGGCGCTGTCAGCACTGAGGGTAAGGATCTCGCAGGAGACCCTTTACCCTTGTGAAAGTCTCTGCACGGAGACAGTGGGCTTCCTGCCTCTTCGCCTAAGAGGGTGAAGCCGTGCTCCCAATTGGTTCGGACCTGGCCAGAGAGCGTGAGGGAGAGGGTTTGCCATTGCCCATCTCCAGAGGCGACTGTAGGGATTTCTGCATCAGAAGCATTTTCAGGCGCAGGTCCCTGTCACGATGAGCCCTGGTTTTGAGGCTCATACAATGGACATACTTGGCAGGGACGTGTGTCTAGCCGAGGCACTTCACACAACGTGAGTGGCCACCGGACCTTGGCATAGAGTCTTGACAGGAAACACATTTCTTGAATCCTGAAGCCCCGGCATTATTGCACTAGGAATGCCAGGGGAGAGTGTCTCAGCGGGAGACGAACTTGAGGAAAAAAGGGTTTTTTTTTTTTTTTTTTTTTTTAACTAAATAACTATTCTAAAGGAAGGAAAACAATTGGGATGTTACTAATTAACTATTTCGATGTTCTTTGTAATTGTTTCCTTCAGAGACCAGGGAAGAGGATCAGCACTGCCCCGAATCCTGTCTTCAGCCGAGGACAGTTGAGAAGGAACTGAGGGGGGCGCGGGACGCGCACACTCAGGCAGATTCTAACGAGACCCTGAGACAGCAGCTGAGCGCATGAGTCCCGACCAGGCACTGCTACCGAAGATCTGCAATCAACGGCACCAGGACGCACTGTCACCTGGAGTGGAGCACCCACAGGGACAGCACTCGAAGAAGAACCCTGGATCTGAAACCATCCCCCTGGCCTCTGGGGCTGTTCAAAACCCAACAATCACAAAAGGCTCCTTTAGTTACTACAAGCCAAGCCACTACCGTGGATCTGCACACCTCCAAACTCTGGGGTGTTGTAATTCTGATCCACATTTGGAGGCTTGAGCCCACCCTCTGGTGAAATATTTGGTAAGATCTTATGGAATTACACTGTCTGTTGGTATCCTCATGAACTGAGCTCTATGCCACCTGTGACAAGATGGTCGATATAGTATGGTGGGTCCTGCGCTTTTCTTGGTGGGGGGGCTAAAATACCACCCCTTACCCCTGCTCTTGGGGCACCGAGGACCCCACTAGTGGCCCAGGAAGGTGGTAAAGGAGGGAAGCAGGGGAGAGGTCTGGGTTTGCTCCTCACTCTGAGTCCCAGCCCCTCTCAACCCCTGCAGGTTCTTACCCTCTTCCCCCTTGGGTGGGGTACCTTCAGTCCTTAAATGCTGGGGGAGGGAATGTCCCTCCCCTGCTGGGGCAGGGTCTCCCTTACTCCGGTTTTCTGTTCCTCCAAGTCTCACAGCACACCTCCAAGCTCCAGTCCTCTCTCCTTCCTCCTTCCCCCTGACTGCCTGAAGCAGGGGGTTTTATTAGGTTTCTAACAGGGCCTTAATTGATTACAGGTGCTCCAATTAACCTGTAGCAACCCTCCCTAGTCTACAGGGAACCACGCCTTAATTAACCTAGGGTTTATATACTTCCCTTCTACCACTTCCCACTGCTCCCTGGCCCTCCTGTATCACATATCCCCCTCCCCTGCTCAACGCCATGGGGTTGGGCTACTTGGGACGAAAGACAGTGTTGTCGTGATAGGCCGTCCGCGTTGCTGTGTTGGCTGCCGGCTCTATGCTGGATCCGGAAGGGAAAAGGTTGTAGGGACAGGAACCATCTAGTCACTCGTGCATTCCTCTCCTTATTTGTGTGCATCCATTGGAGTGGGGCGTGGTCCATCACAAGGGTGAACTGCTGCCCAAGTAGGAGGTACCGTAGAATCTCCATGGCCCATTTAATTGCCAGGCATTCCTTTTCTACTACGGCGTACCATTGCTCCCTGGGCAGGAGCTTTCGGCTGAGGTAAAGGATTGGGTGCTCCTCATCTCCCACCATCTGTGAAAGGACGGCCCCAAGTCCTACCTCCGAGGCGTCTGTTTGTAGGATAAATTCCTTTGTGAAATCTGGGGCTATGAGCACTGGATGGCTGCAAAGGGCTGTCCTTAGGTCTGTGAAAGCTTCCTCTGCTTCCTCGGTCCACTTAACTATCTCCGGGCCCCGAGCTCTTATTAGGTTCATCAGAGGCGCTGCCCTTGTGGCGAAGTGAGGGATGAACCGGCGATAGTACCCTACTATCCCTAAGAATGCTCTGACTTGTTTTTTGCGGATTGGGCGGGGCCATTTCTGTATTGCCTCCACTTTGTTCCACTGGGGCTTCACCAGGCCCCTTCCGACTATATACCCGAGATATCTGGCCTTGGCTAGCCCTATTGCACATTTGGATGGGTTAGCGGTGAGGCCAGCCTGTCTGAGAGCATCTAGTACCGCTTCCATTTTCCCCAGGTGTGTCTCCCAGTCAGGACTATGGATTATCATGTCATCTAAATAGGCAGAAGCATACTTGGCATGGGGTCGAAGTAATCTGTCCATCAATCGTTGGAAAGTTGCGGGGGCCCCATGGAGCCCAAAAGGGAGGACGGTATATTGGAAGAGGCCGTCAGGTGTAGAGAAAGCGTTTTTTTCCTTGGCATCCTCCGCCAGGGGGATCTGCCAGTAGCCTTTTGTCAAGTCCAAGGTGGTCAAGTATCGGGCCTTGCCTAACTGATCCACCAGCTCATCAACACGTGGTATCGGGTAGGCATCGAACTGGGATAACTCATTTAACTTCCGAAAGTCATTACAAAACCTCAGGGTGCCATCAGGCTTGGGGACCAAGACAATAGGGCTGGACCACTGGCTGTGGGATTCCTCAATCACCCCAAGTTCCAGCATCTTCCTTACTTCTGCCCTAATTTCTTCTCTTCTTGCCTCCGGTATGCGATATGGTTTTATGGTCACCCTTGCTCTGGGACAGGTGACAATGTGGTGTTGGATCAGCGTCGTACGGCCTGGTTGTGTGGAGAACACATCTTGGTTCCGCTGGATCATTTCAATGACTTCTGTTCGTTGTTCTGGGGCTAATTCGGGGGATATCCTTACCTGCCCTTGTGGGCCATCTGCCTGGGGTGTGGCGGGCAGGATGGCCAGGCACGTCTCCCGATCGTGTCAGGGTTTCAGTAAGTTGACATGATAGATCTGCTCTGGCCTTCGGCGGTCTGGCTGCTTTACCTTATAATTCACCTCCCCAACAGCTTCCACGATCTCATAGGGTCCATGCCAACTGGCCAGGAGCTTACTTTCTGCTGTTGGTACCAGCACCAGCACCCGTTCTCCTGGTTGAAATTTCCATGTTTTTGCCCGACGATTGTAGTAGGTTCGTTGGGCCTCTTGTGCTTTCTCCAAATGCTCTCGTACTATGGGGGTCACTTGGGCTATTCGTTCTCTCATCTGGGCTACGTGTGCAATGACATTCTTCCCTGGGTTGGGTTGTTCCTCCCATTCCTCCTTCGCGATGTCTAATATGCCACGTGCGCGGCGTCCATACAGTAGCTCGAAGGGGGAGAAACCAGTAGAGGCTTGGGGAACTTCTCGTATTGCAAACATCAGATATGGTAGGAGGGTATCCCAATCTTTTCCGTCTTGGGCCACCACCTTTCGGATCATACTCTTGAGAGTGCAGTTAAATAGCTCAACCAGACCATCTGTTTGGGGATGATAAACCGAGATCCGCAAGGCTTGGATGTGTAGCAGGGTACATAAGTCTTTCATTACTCTCGACATGAAGGGAGTCCCTTGATTTGTCAGGATCTCCTTAGGGATGCCTACCCTAGCAAAAACCTGCACCAGTTCTTTTGCAATTGCCTTGAACATGGGGTTCCTTAGAGGAATGGCTTCGGGGTACCGTGTAGCGTAATCCAGGATGACAAGTATGCTTCGGTGGCCCCGGGCTGTTCTTTCTAGTGGGCCCACTAGAGCCATTGCTATTCTTTCAAAAGGAACTTCAATTATGGGCAAGGGTACCAACGGGGCCCTTAACTGAGGTCGGGGACTATGCAGCTGGCACTCTGGGCAGCAGGTGCAATAGTGTTGGACTTCTGCCCGTACCCCCGGCCTGTAGAACCTTCTTAGGACTCTATCCAGGGTCTTGTCTGCTCCTAAATGTCCCCCAAACAGATGACTGTGAGCTAATTCTAATACAGCCCTTGTGTGCTTCCGTGGCACCAAGAGCTGTTCTACTACTTCCCCCCGTATTGGCACTACCCAGTACAACAGATCCTGCTTGATTATATAGTATGGCCCTGTGCCTTTGGTTTTCCCTTCTACTGGCACGCCATTTACCTCTACTACCTCCTCCCTCACGTTTGCATATAGTGGGTCATCGGCTTGGTCCTGCCCAAAACATTCGCGTGCGGGACCAATCTGTCCTGATTCTATTGACTTGGGTTCCCCTCCTTCTTTTGGGTGCTTCTGCTCGTGCTGGGGGCCGTCTCTGGGTCTCCACGAGCCTTCCTCCCAACCAGGGCAGTTTTCTGGTTGGCTGCCAAGATCCTGGTTCCTAATCTTTTGTCTGCTCTCCTTTCCCGTCTGGATTTCCGGGACTTCCCAGGGGGTGAAAATAACTCTGGAGAAAACCCAGCAAAAATTGTGGTAGGATCATCCATGGGCACCTCACATTCTGCTCGGGGTTTACTTCCCTTCCCTAACTCAATGGAGGGGAGTAGGCTCTCGAACCCAGGAAAGTCCCTGCCAATTAAGACTGGGTAGGGGAGCTTGGGGACCACTCCTGCAGTCATCTTGTTAGTACTTCCCTGGATCTCAATCCGGATTGGAATTGTGGGGTAGAAATTTACTGTGCCATGGACACATGTCACTCCAGTGCTCTTGGCCCGGCTCAGTTGGTCTTGCCCCACTAATTTCCCTGAGACCAATGTGACAGCACTCCCAGAGTCCACCAAAGCTATGGTCTGGATGCCATTCATCTTTACTGGCCTGGTGTACTCATGTTGGGCCATCGCAACCCCCACCACGCTGATTAGGCCACATTGGTCCCCAGGATCCCCCAGATTACATTGCATGGGCTCCTCCCTGTTGGGGCACTGGGCTGCTATATGCCCCAACTCCCCACACTCATAACAGCGATATCTCTTTCCGGAGGCTGCCCTCTGTCTTGGGCCCTCTGACTCACTTCCCCAACTCTCTCCCCCCGGACCCCCAGGTCCCTTTGGGGCCTCAGGCCACTCCTTGGTGCCTGTTCTTCCAGCTATGGCTTTCCTGGAGTTCTCGATGATCCAGGGCCTCGGGGTTGGGACTGGTTTCCTAAAACGCCGTGTTTCACCTCCCAGGGTTTCGAACAGTTCATGGGCTGCCAGTTGTCTCTCTACAAGGGTGACTAGTTAGTCATAGGTGGAGGGGTCATTCTGGCCTACCCAGGCTCGGAGGCCCGAGGGTAGTCCCCTCGTATAGTGGTCCAGTACCAGGAGCTCCATCATTTTCTCTGAGCTGAGAGCCTCCGGGCGTAACCACTTCTGGGCTAGGTCGATTAGGTCAAATAGTTGTGATCGCGGTGTCTTGTCTTCACAGTACTGCCATTCATGGAACCTCCGGGCTCTCAAGGCCGTTGTTACCCTTGCCCTGGCTAGGATCTCCGCCTTCAGTCGGGGGTAATCTGCTGCCTCCTCTGTGGTCATATCATAGTAGGCCTTCTGGGCCTCCTCGCACAAAAATGGGGCAAGGATCCCTGACCACTGGTCTCGGGGCCAGGCCTTCCTCAGAGCTGTCCTCTCAAAAGCCAGGAGGTACGCCTCCACATCATCCTCCCATTTTCTGCAGACAGTAGCTGGCCCGTATGGTCCGTGTCCCATCATACCCACGGCTCAGCTCCGTAAGGACCTTCACTTGGTTCACTAGTTCCTGCAGCATGGCCCAATCTTGGGTGGCCTGGGTCATCAGCAGGTGATTGGTCTCTTGCTGCAGCCGCATGGCCTCCTGTTGGGCAGCTGCCTGGACCCGGGTAGCCTCCTGCTGGGCGGCAGTGGCTTGCACCAGTGCTTTGACCAAATCCTCCATCTTGAGGCAGGGTGGTTGTGACCCACTCTGGATTATGTTCACGGCGCAGAGATCCCACTCCTGACACCACGTGTGACAAGATGGTCGATATAGTATGGTGGGTCCTGCGCTTTTCTTGGTGGGGGGGCTAAAATACCACCCCTTACCCCTGCTCTTGGGGCACCGAGGGCCCCACTAGTGGCCCAGGAAGGTGGTAAAGGAGGGAAGCGGGGGAGGGGTCTGGGTTTGCTCCTCACTCTGAGTCCCAGCCCCTCTCAACCCCTGCAGGTTCTTACCCTCTTCCCCCTTGGGTGGGGTACCTTCAGTCCTTAAATGCTGGGGGAGGGAATATCCCTCCCCTGCTGGGGCAGGGTCTCCTTTACTCCGGTTTTCTGTTCCTCCAAGTCTCACAGCACACCTCCAAGCTCCAGTCCTCTCTCCTTTCCCCTGACTGCCTGAAGCAGGGGGTTTTATTAGGTTTCTAACAGGGCCTTAATTGATTACAGGTGCTCCAATTAACCTGTAGCAACCCTCCCTAGTCTACAGGGAACCACGCCTTAATTAACCTAGGGTTTATATACTTCCCTTCTACCACTTCCCACTGCTCCCTGGCCCTCCTGTATCATACACCCCACAGGCCATCCTCTACACCTATTTTTAAATCTTTTACTAACATAGCATATACTTCATTATGCTATAGCCATACATTCTCTGTCACCAATTTCTCTCCCTCCCCAAAAAAAGTTGTACTTCCTGACTTACTGGCTTTGCTTCCTTATGAACTTTAGGGGCCAATACTTTTAAGTTAAAATATCCAAATCTCTCTCTTGTCTAGGTGTTACTTCTAATTCCGTTCCTTCTTAATCCAAGTGTAACTAATAGTAACAAATTCTGCACATACACATCAATTCTGTTGTACAGGTGTGTGGTTGCAGTGGAGAGGGAGAGAAATATCGGATTCCATGAGGAAGGTCTGCACCCACTGTGCACCAGGAAGCTGTACTGCACTGGGATTCTCCGCACCCTAACACACTGTGGAGTGTTTTGAGGTATTTTGGAAGGGGGTGAGGATTAGGGAGGGAAGTGGCATGGCTAGTGAATCAAAAGACTATGCAAACCCCAAAGAAGAGGAGGAACAAGAACCATTGGGGCTACAACCCCTGAATGTGTAGTAGTAGCTGCACAGTATCAATGCTGCTGCTCCATGACCTCAGCAGGAAAGGTTACTTCCTGTATTCTCCCCAGTACATCCAGCTGTATATTACACTAAAATTTGATCCTTGATAATGATACTTTATGCTTATGTCATGAGAAACATTTAACTATTGTCCTGTCAACACTGTAAATTCAAGCATGGCAGGGAACCTGCTTACAACACAGTTGTCCCCTAACTCAGTCACCAACATTGTTCCAATTTCTAGTGTCAAATGGACCTCAGTGTTTCATGAGCTTTTTTTGTGTGGCTCTTCTATATTCTGAGGTATAATTTCAATTGTCAGATGTTTTCCCCACTATAATAGACTCCACTTGGGCTCTTCAAAGATAAAGGTGGTGGTGGTGTGTGTGTGTGTGTGTGTGTGTGTGTGTGTTTCTTTGAAAATGATTTATGGGAAGCTGCCCTCCATTTTGACAAAGCAGGCTGAAAGCTTGAAAAGAATGTTATTTCAGTCTGTGGATTTTCTGCATAGCTGGGTAATCAGTGGAAACCCTTTGTCAAGTAATTAACACATACAAGAAACGATGTTTTGTTTTAATGTGACATGCCAAATTTCAAATATTAGTGGGCTACTTTGTATTAAAGTAAGTCTGTCATAGGTTTAGGGCCTGATCCAAAGCCCATTCAAATCTTTCCTTTAACTCCAATGAACTTTGGATCAGGTTTCCCCAGGCTATGTCCTGTGCCATGTTATTTGGCTGGGTGAAGAGGAAGAGGTGTGGAACGCAAATCCTTGCAACAATTATCTACTCTCAAAGCTATAAAAGCACACAGAGAAAATCTGATGGCAAGAAGGTATAATGTGTATCCATAGGTTTCAGAGTAGCAGCCGTGTTAGTCTGTATCCGCAAAAAGAACAGGAGTACTTGTGGCACCTTAGAGACTAACAAATTTATTAGAGCATAAGCTTTCGTGGGCTACAACCTACTTCTTCGGATGCAAGTGGGTTGTAGCCCACGAAAGCTTATGCTCTAATAAATTTGTTAGTCTCTAAGGTGCCACAAGTACTCATGTTCTTTTTGTGTATCCATAGAAACTGCAAAGCAAGCAAAATTAATTCTGTTCTTCCATCTTTAACGCTCCTGTAATTGTACCTAGTTCTTTGAAATATCTGAAATAGGTCTGTGATGTTACATACACATACACTAGAGAGTCAATTCCTAAGGGCAATATTCTTCCTAACGGTGGACTTTCTTGAATTTGTAACTATTTTAAAATCAGATTATTAGTATTACTTCATCAGTGTTAATATCTTATTTTCTCAGTACAAAAACCCAGTCAAACATTCCAGTACAAATGCATGACAGTCACAATCTGCCCTATGTTTACAAAGTAGACTGCTGAACTGCTAAAATTTATTTTCTCAATCACAAATTGTGTGTTTAAACTAATACAAGATACAATTCTTACACCTTTATTCTCATGTAAATGCGTAATACAAACTCTCCATATCTCATGCAACTTTTTTAAGCCTCAATACCTTGACTACTTGGCTTGTTTGTGGGCATAAAATGTCAGAATCAGATTGCAAATATAGAACAGAGGTACATTGGATTGTAAACTCTTCTGGTCAGGAACTGTATCCTATCCTCCATTTCAACAGTGAAAAATCACAATGAGGCTCTTATCCTCATTGGGACCTATTAGCATTAGGATAGTACTAACATTAAAAAAAAATGAACCAAAAACGTATAGAACAAATTGTATAGTTTTACTCAAACCAGGGCAAAAGCAGGATCTTTTTGACAGGTTAACTAAGGACAGCATGCATCATGGCAAGACATCTGTAAATATTGTCATGGATACACTGGAATGTTCGGGGACAAATTTTCCACACAGGTGCTTTAGGAAAAGAGTTACACCTCAGGGATGGGAATGTCAAAAACTTGGCTAGATCACACTCCCTTGTCAAGTTAATTAACACGCTCCATTAGTATTGCAATTACATAATCTACAAAGAGAGGAAGCACCTCTATTTTACATGTGTAAAGGTATATCTTAGGGGAATGGACAGATGTTCATAATTTAAAATTGGCCTTATCACATTTTCATGCTTTCAAAAATAAATCAGAGAAAGAAGACTTTTTGTGGGTAAGAATCACTACCCCCTTTAAAAAAAAAAAAAATAAAAAAATAAAAACCCTACTATCACTCAACGAGACAATTTACAGAATTCAAAATGTCCAAAAAAGCTTAGCAAAATAAAGGTTAGGCTTAGGGAAGCCTTTAAAGCAAACTGTCCATGTTGGATAATCAGAGAGGATATACATAAGGTTAAAGTTATATCCTCACTTTAATGCAGTTTCAAACTCCCATTAATGCTAATGGGGGTTAGGCATGTCCAGTCCACCTCAGAGGGGTATTGTATAGATAATTCATTTATTTTTGTGATGCACTTGGATACTATAATGATAAGCACCATACAAAAGCCCATTCGGAAATTAATAATTGTGTCTTCACATCAGTATTTGAATGGGGGGGGGGAGTAAATAAGGCCTGGGGCCACATACTGAGCCACACGGAGAAAACAAAATATTGAATATGTGCTCACTATGGGAGTAATGTCCATCCTGCCTTCTGAATTCCTCCTCCATGATGTCTGGGCTCTAGTAGGGAAGTTGAAAGCACAGGAGAGACAGCCTCCCTGCTCTCAGTTCTGGTACCTGAACCCTTCTGAGCAAGAGAAGCTAGGAGCAAAAATTTCAGAAAGTCTAACTTTGCCCCTGTAGCCCTTGACTGAGGCATGCACCGTCACTGTGTGGGGATGGTGCATGCACAGTCTGATCAGCACTAGGAGCTGTGAGAGGCTCAAGCATGCTCAGTGATGATGGAATTTTCTGAGATTTTAGAAGCTAAAATCAAAAATGCCTCTACTGAGCATGTGCAAACTGTTTTTTCCCTCCGAAGGCCTACATAACTTCCCCAAATTATGAAAATGTTCACAATGATGGGAAAAGGCACATACCTGCCACAAAGGCCACTCCTCTGCCAAACTTCAAGTCCCTGCTCCAGGGCATGGAGGCACTAGAGCTTTTTTTAACATGGGCAAAACATATTTTTCCCTAGCTCCACATTCTGAAATGACTCGATCATTTTGGCTGAAGGTTTTCAAAAACTTAATCATGAGGCAGAAATCCGGCATGGAAAAAAATTCAGTACAAACAGTTGAATTTTGGCAAAGTTATAAGTAATTAAAAATAGGGTAGTATAATGAGAAGTATCGGGCAACCTTAATAATAGGCAGTGTTACTAGCCACTGCTGACACTACTATTTCTGCTGAAGTTTGTACAGTACAAGCAAATTAAGTACTCATGTTGACCCATGTTGCACCCTCAAAGACAGATCTGCCCTTTGTGTTGGACCTAGAATGCATCCCCAAGATAGTCCTTACGTATATTTAAATAGTGGGATTTTATACATACTGGCAATTTATAAAGTTCTACATGTTCTTACCCTTATGGGTGTTTTTCCACTTAATACTGTATTGGATTTGCTTATGTAATACGAGCCATAGGGAAACATATGCAATATTTATATAGGGTTATTATCCATTTTAAAAAATTGAGATTGTTGTCTGACAAGATGCACATCAAATTGCACCACAGAACTTCAGTAGCTCACGTATACTACAAAACATTGATGCTCCTGAACTACTAGATTAATATTGTAATATGTGGAAATAAATCTAACAGCATAAAATGTGTGGGGGTGGGGAATCAGGTGTGTGGTGGATGATTGATCATGGCAGGATACTGTAGATTCTCTAAAAGATCTTGCATAAAGCTGGTGGAAATAACAGATTAATCTCATAACACAGAAAGAAGGATGCTGCAATATTCAAAGATTCGCTCTAAGGGTTCTCGCTCATGCTCATATGGGAGCAGCACTGCAGCTGCTTATCAGGCCTTCCTACAGTCCCATGATCCCCCTCGTTCCTACTGATTCTAGCCACAGTTGAAGACAACACCACTTATCCCCTCTTCCATTCAGCCACTGGAGCAGGAAGACCACCCCAACTGCCTCTTTTCGCCAAAAATCAGGCAGAAGAGAGATGATTCTACCTCTTTTTATCTACAATCAACAAGAGAGAATGTAACCCTAAAACAGCAACTATGTTAGATAACAGAAAGGCAACTAAGGATCTAGTCCTGCAAATTCTTACTCAGATTAAGGAGGCAGCTTCCATGAGTAAAGTTTACTTCCAGGAGTAAAGGTTTGCAGGCTCGAGTCCCCAAAAACTGAGGAATGTTTCTTTTGTTCTCTGTTTTTGATTTTAATGTGAAGCTGAAGTTGTAGCCCAGATAGGAATGAAATCACATCATGACACTCTTATAGGCAGTACACAAGTTGGCACCCAAAATACAACTTTGTTTCTCAATTTTTATTAAAAAATAAATAAATGAAGTTTAGACAGACTTTGAAAACCACCACAAAATTCAGGAAGTGTTTAGATACTTTAAGGAAAAGGTCAGTCTTCATATTGGACATTTTGAAGGTAGCTATTCCTCGAGAAAGACTAATTTCTTTTGACTTTATGAAAATATAAATAAGCTATAACTGAGATGATATGTTTGAAAATAGCTAACGAGCATGTGCAGTAGCTATAGTGCACATTATTATGGACATACAAGAGGCGTCAGTGTTCAGTTCTGCTGATTACATGAATAAACATTGTTAGTATGCAAAATCCTATTAACTCAAGGGGATTTAGCATAATTTTGTAACAGTTCCATTTGTGTTGTCTGAACGACTGGGTCAACAAAATAAAGACAGATGGCACTGAATTAATTCTAATGCTTCTTTATTGCAATGCTGACATTACAGTTTCCTCTGCTGCATTCACAGCAACTACAGCTTCCCCAGTTTAACATTCTCCACAACTAAAAACGATACCATCTAGTGAAATACATTAATATCTACACTGGACATAGTACCATGACACTGTATTCATTTAAGATATGTCTATACTCCAATTAAACACCCGCGGCTGTCCCATGTCAACTGACTCAGACTCGGGCTAGGTGGCTGTTTAATTATGGTGTAGGTGTTCGGGCTCAGGCTGGACCTGAGCTCTGGGACCTTCCCCCCTCACAGGAGAGAGTGATGAGCCTGAACCACCTACACCACAATTAAACAGCCCCTTAGCCTGACCCCTGAGAGCCCAAGTCAGCTGACATGGGCCAGCTGCACGTTTTTAATTGCAATGCAGACTTACCCATACAGAACAAGCAGCTTTATAAAGGATAAGGTGCTCCAGTCCAGGTAGAGTAAAATGAATTGAATGCATTAGTCCTTGCCGCCTTAGGAAAAGGGACCCCCCAAAAAATAAAAACCCCAATCCATGCAAATAATATAAATGACTGCATAACATACATAGGGATTGTTGTCCCACAATAATGGGGTATGGGTCACTAGCCAGCTATGCAGCAGCACTTCTGAGGTTTCCAGCTCCCACTTGCTAACCTGCTGTGCCTGTGCTTCCAGCATGGTTTGGCTCATCTGACCCTTCCAATCATTAGGAGCCTGACAACCACCAATAGTAGATTTTACACAGATGTATGCATTTGCCTATTTGTCCTTTTCCTAGTTTTCTGATAAGGACACAAAGAGACAGACTACTGCTGTGATTAATATAAAAGGAGAAAAAACAAACAAAGGATGTCCAACCTTTCACGCCTCATTTATATCATGTTTACTCACACCACAAGAAATTTCAGAACAAGAAAGAAAACTGATTCTCAAAGGAAATAAAGTAATGAAAAAATCTAACATCTCTTACAGAGACAGACCACTGGCACATACCCTGCCTCTTAAGAGAGAATTTATGTTTCCAATTTTGTTACTTCCATCCGTTTTTTTAATCCATCTCTGGATGGGTAGTCGGAATCGTTATGTTGGCCTCCCACGCTGTCTTACTTGAAACCATTAAGTTGTAGTGCTTAACAGCACCTAGTAACTTGTGCATTTGTCTCACATTGCATTATGCCATGTCATACTGGGTGGTGATCTATTACAAGTGTGAACCTGGTATCTAAGAGATAATACCTTAATGCACTATGTCCCAAAGCAGGGGACATGTTTCCAAGCTTGAGCAATGAACTGGCTGGAGTTGCATCCAGAGTTCTTAGCTGTTCTCCAGAGTCTCAGCTTTCATGTTAAAAAAAAAAGTTAGTCTCAAGCTATTATGGTGGTTTGGAAAACCTTCAGTGTGAAGCAGGTGTAACCAATGCAGCAAGCATCTGCCTGAGTTTTCAGAGAACCTTTAATGTTAGCTCAGAGGTATGATTGGCTCTATTCATGTTCATTGGAGCTAACTCAGATGCCAATTATGATACATTTAAACATCAACATGACTTAACTATTCACTATTCAAAGCATGTAAGAAAGGACAGGAAGTATTATATTATGAGCTCTATTCCAGTGTTGTCTGAAGTGGCCTGAGGGCATGGTATAAAAGATATATGAATTAAAATAAGGAAGCCTTTAATACCACATTGCAGAGTTGAAAAGGGGTGCAACTGCTTTCATTTTCCTGAAAGGGGGCTCACTCTGGGAAATACTACCTTAATGCTTCCAGCTCCTACTTCACAATAAGACATTTTTCAATCATACTGTACCACTGCTTTCGATACAACTTTCTACTTATAGAATTGAACGTTCTTCTCTTTCCCTCTCTTGGTACAGGACAGCTCTCAATCCTGTCTCTGACACATTAGTTTGCATTATGAATGGTTTATTAAAGTCCAGACTAATTAACACAGATTCTGAAAAAGGGTCTTCTTCGGGGTATCTAAAGGTCCCTGACATTCCCTTGGCCAGATTACTTGTTTCCTTTTGGGTTTCTTAATTAAGCCTGTCAAGATGCTGTAATATGAGAAAACTGTGGAATGAATTTCTGGTAAATCTTGGCTAATCCCATGAAAGATTTCACTTTCGTTTTGGTGGTAGCCTCTGCTTTTATCATTGATACTTCAACTTTTACTTCCTCATTCCTAGTATCCCTGATTTCTGGCTTCAGAGCTGCCTAGTAGATGTTGCTGGGGATTAATAATCAACCCCTGTTAGATATGCCACACACTGACCTGACTCTCCAAAAGGGAAAATAAAAGCAAAAAAATCCAAACAATCTCTTAAAGAGATATATGACCCTGTCACATATCAATAGCTTGTGGTCCCAACACATTGTTAATGGAAATTCTTTAAACTGTGTCTGTCACTTGGCACTAGAATACCAGATACTATAGTCATGGGGGACCAGATGGATAAAGGAGATTTAGCAAATTTGCAGCATCCCCTCCAGACACAGTGACTGGACTTGCTGTTTGTGCACATCCTTCATAGTACAGCATCCAAGACTCAAACCTAGACCCCTGTGGTTTATAGGCAGCAACTCTATCAGACTGCAAAAAAAGCTTGTCTCTGGCTATGTCACTGGAAACCCAGCACAGCTTGTCTCAGCAGGGCATCACTTGTTGTATGTCTTACACACCATACCTGAGATAATCACTAAACAAGGCATTAACAACACTAGTACATCAACTGTTTTGAGTTCTGTATTCAATAGCTTGTACAACTGCTACCCTTATTGGCAGTCTCACTAGAGGAGCCATTCTGATATTTGGACTACAAAATTGACCCTAATTTTAATGTGAGATCAACTGTAAGAGGTGAGTGAAAGTTCATAAAATGTCACAATAACCTATAACAATAAATCTTGTAGGGAAAAGGTGCAGAAAGGAGACAGACTGAATTAGTCCAAACAAAAAAGGCCTACTGATATAATTCAAGGACTCTGTTAAGAATATGCCTGGTAAACAAGAACAGTGTGAGACCAGAAATCAATGAACCAAAATTGGTGTGTCAGAAATTCGGTCTAACTGGTGAACAAAAAAATGAAAGGACAGGCTATTCCACCCATCACTCCCTTTGGGGGTTCTCATTGCCATCACTCCCTTTGGGGGGAAAAGCTGGCTACCACGATGCTGACTGACTGAAAGACAAGAGAAGGGGAAGGAGACAGCTTCACTCTCATGGATGTCACCCCCATGTCTCTTAGGACTTCAGACCTTTTTATTCTTATGTCCGGACAAGGCCAGGCCAAAGAGAGGGAGTTAGATGACCTCACCAGAGGCTCCAGCTAAATCCCAAATAACATCTGGGATGTGAAACTGTCATCCCCCCTCACACACACATACGCCTTCTGTGTTCTTTTCCTTCCCCACCTTCTTTCTTTCTCTTTTCTATCCATCCTCTTTTACCGTCTATCCAATAAGACTATTTTGCAACACTGCTGTAAGCCTGTGACCAGAAAGAGGCAGCTAAATTCAATGCCCCAAACAGCCCAATGCTTGTACAATTTTGCCTAATCTCAGAGTGGCTGATAAGACCACGTATAGTGCCTATGTTTCTCCAGCAGTGAGGCTGCAAATGAGAATCAACATCAGAGACAGAAGCTGGATTTTCTCTCTTTGCTATTTTTTCTCTCCTCCTTTTATGTATGTTTGTCTTGTTTTCTTCTAGGAAACAGGATCGGACTTCAATAGCAACAACAACAGCTCTAGCCCATCTTAACTAATTTCTTCTCCTTTCCACAAAAAGTACAAGTTATTACCATCTAAGACACTGTCAAACATGGAGGTTTTCCTTCTAAAAACTCTCTCCAGCTAAAGAGAAAGAGACCAAGGGATGTTGTTAAAATGAAAGCCTTGCTTAATAATTTACATTTCAAATTCTTTAATTGCCCCCCCCCAACCCCCATTTCTTTAATAAAGGGTTAAAAGGATTTTTAATAATGTGTTTGGCATGGTACTAAGCAGGCTGATGCCTCTGTATACCAAACCCTGAGCCTTGTTTAAAACTGTCTGATGTTGGACCATGACTGGATTATGTTAACACCTTTAACTCATTGGGCACATATATTCCATCTGAATTAATACAACAGGTCTAAGGAAGACTAAATTTCTCTGCCCCCTTAAAATGATTCATTCCTGAACCGGGATGAAGCTCCTTGGTACGGTGGTGAGGGGAAGATTTAAATCACCTGTACTGTATCTGTTCCATTATGAAAATGGTGGTTGATATGTTTTAAAAGTACTAGGTACTGTGACAGGGTCAGGACAGATGTCTACAAGAGAGTGGTCGAAAGTAGATACATTAGTTCCAGGTTAAGCAGGACCCTTTTCCCTGGGTAAGATAACAGGGACTATTCCAGAACACTCAGGAACTTTCTAGAACTAATTAAGGCAGGCAGGCTAATTAGGACACCTGTAGCCAATTGGGAAGCTGCTAGAATTAATTAAGGCTAATCAGGACACCCAGTTTAAAAAGGCTCTCACTCCAGTTAGTGAGGTGTGCATAAGGAGCTGGGAGTGAGAGGACCTGCTGCTGGAGGACTGAGGAGTACAAGCAGAAGCAGTGCCAGGGTTTTTGCCGCCCTAGGCGGCAGCGCTCCTCCTCTGAAGCTGCGTTCTCGGCGGTGGGGGTCCTTCCGCTCCGGATCTTCGGGGCACTTCAGCGGCGGGTCCCGGAGCGAGTGAAGGACCTGCCGCTGAATTTCCACCGAAGACCCAGAGCGGAAGAAGCCCCTCTGGGCGGCCCTGGTTCTTGGCGGCGTTTCCGGGGCCGCTTTTCTTCCCGCCCAGAGGAATCGCCGCCGAAATGCCGCCCCCCACATCCTGCCGCCCTAGGCGACCGCTTAGTGGAAGCGCCAGCCCTGAGTACAAGCGTTAACAGACATCAGGAGGAAGGTCCTGTGGTGAGGACAAAGAAGGTGTTGGGGGAACACATGGGGAAGTAGCCCAGGGAATTGTAGCTGTCGCGCAGCTGTTCCAGAAGGCACTCTAGACAGCTGCAGTCCACAGGGCCTTGGGCTGGAACCCGGGGTAGAGGGCAGGCCCGGGTTCCCCCCAAACCTCCCAACTCCTGATCCAACACAGGAGGTTCCACCAGAGGGGAAGGTCTCTGGACTGTTCCCCGACCCACATGGTGGATCAGCAGAAACTGCGGGGATTGTTCTTACTCTTTTTTCCCCATACTGGCCAGTGATGAGGTTATCTGAGTGAAAGCAGATTTGAGCCACGAAAGTGGCCAAACTGAGGGCTACTGTGAATCTCTGAGGCGAGCAAAATCCGCCAATAAGCGCAGGATTCACCAAGGTAGAGGAGGAACTTTATCACAGTACATATTAAAATGATGGTCCAAAGCCACAAAGTTTGCATCTGAATCTGAATGTCCTGAAGCTTGAAAGTGTTTGAATCAGAGATTTTTTTTCCAAGGCCACTTAAAATATCATGGTCTCAAACTTTACTGCAGAAATAACTGGGTTACTCGTCTGTTTCCATCTTAGAATGAAATCCCCACTGGCACCCCATGCAGAAGGCCAGCACAAGTCCAATATGTCATATAAGTCAAAACAGGGTTGAAGAATGCATAGGCCTTTTGCAGATCCTCTGCACAAGGGCAAATTTCATCCTTAAAGATAGTCTTTTTTTTTTTTTTTTACCTGAAACGAAGATTGGCTGTTATAATTCTTTAACTCCTTGTTGGCTCCTCGGAACAACAGAACTCTTGCACAGCTGTCCTGCAAATTGGAGAAGGAGGAAGTTGTTAATTATAATCTTTAATCACTAAAAGCAGGCTTTAAATGATAAGATTGGGTGGTGATTTGGCATATGTTTTTGAACATAAAACAATAAGTGAACAGTCCAAGAAATATGAAACTCTGTTCCAATCAGAGGATTTAATTGATTAAAATAATTTTAATTTTCAATACAGTTGGAAAATTCTTAAATACTGTAGTTATGGGCACAGTTCAATTTTCCAATGTACTGGAAACAGCATAAGAACATAAGAATGGCCATACTGGGTCAGACCAAAGGTCCATCTAGCCCAGTATCCTGTCTTCTGACAGTGGCCAATGCCAGGTGCTTCAGAGGGAATGAACAGAACAGGTAATCACCAAGGCCTGGTCTACACTATGAGTTCAATTCGAATTTAGCAGCGTTAAATCGAATTAACCCTGCATCCGTCCACACAACGAAGCCATTTCTTTCGAAATAAAGGGCTCTTAAAATCGATTTCTGTACTCCTCCCCGACGAGCGGAGTAGCGCCGAAATTGATATTGCCATTTCGAATTAGGGTTAGTGTGGCCGCAATTCGATGGTATTGACCTCCGGGAGCTATCCCACAGTGCACCATTGTGACCGCTCTGGACAGCAATCTGAACTCGGATGCACTTGCCAGGTAGACAGGAAAAGCCCCGCGAACATTGGAATTTTATTTCCTGTTTGCCCAGCGTGGAGAGCACAGGTGACCACAGAGAGCTCATCAGCACAGGTAACCATGCAGGCCGATAATCGAAAAAGAGCACCCGCATGGACTGTACGGGAGGTACTGGATCTGATCGCTATATGGGGAGAGGATTCAGTGCTAGCAGAACTTCGTTCGAAAAGAGGAAATGCCAAAACTTTTGAAAAAATCTCCAAGGGCATGATGGAGAGAGGCCACAATAGGGACTCAGATCAGTGCCGCGTGAAAGTCAAGGAGCTCAGACAAGCCTATCAAAAAACGAAGGAGGCAAACGGAAGGTCCGGGTCAGAGCCGCAGACATGCCACTTCTACGCCGAGCTGCATGCAATTCTAGGGGGGGCTGCCACCACTACCCCACCTCTGACCGTGGATTCCAAGGAGGGGGTAATCTCATCAGCCACGCCTGAGGATTCTGCGGATGGGGAAGAGGAGGAGGAGGACAAGCTTGCGGAGAGCACACAGCACTCCGTTCTCCCCAACAGCCAGGATCTTTTTCTCAGCCTGAATGAAGTACCCTCCCAAGCCAGTATCCAAGACCATGACCCCATGGAAGAGACCTCAGGTGAGTTTACCTTTTAAAATATAAAACTTGTTTTAAAAGCAAGCGTTTTTTAATGATTACTTTGCCCTGAGGACTTGGGATGCATTCGCGGCCAGTACAGCTACTGGAAAAGTCTGTTAACGTGTCTGGGGATGGAGCGGAAATCCTCCAGGGACATCTCCATGAAGCTCTCCTGGAGGTACTCCAAAAGCCTTTCCACAAGGTTTCTGGGCAGTGCAGCCTTATTCCGTCCTCCATGGTAGGACACTTGACCACGTCATGCTAGTAGCAAGTACTCTAGTATCATTGCA
Organism: Emys orbicularis; assembly: GCF_028017835.1. Taxonomy (NCBI): domain Eukaryota; kingdom Metazoa; phylum Chordata; order Testudines; family Emydidae; genus Emys; species Emys orbicularis. The sequence goes on along the minus strand of NC_088686.1, from coordinate 85,289,767 downwards.
TGACAAAGCCTGGCAGTGTATGGTCCCGGTGTTTGCTGGCATTCAAGCAACATCCGTTCTTTATCTCGCTGCCTAATCCTCAGGAGCGTGATATCGCTCATGGTAACCTGGTTGAAATACGGGAATTTAATTAAGGGAACAGAGGTGGCCGTTCCTACCGGGCTGTTTGCCTGTGGTTGAAAAGAAATCCTTCCCTGCAGTTAGCCAAGCGCGGGGGGGTGGGTGGAACTGGCCCTGAGCTTTTCGCATTTGGCTAGCAGGGATCTTCCCTGATACCAGCCACGCAGTGGGGGGAGGGGGTAAAGCGATCATCCCAGAGAATTCATGGGGGGGGGGGGTGTTAGTTTGGTTCCTGTAGGGATCTTCCCTGATACCAGCCACGCGGTGGGGGGAGGGATAAAGCGATCATCCCAGAGAATTGGATGGAGTGGGGGGTTAGTTTGTTTTCTGCTGCTGAAGGTTAACAGGAAAACGGCAGCACTCAACGGGCTTTGCTTGGTATGTGGGAAAGGAGGGCGCAGAAGCCGAAAGACAATGGCTTACCATGGCCGCATGCAAGCCGAATTCTGTTGCCCGGACCTGCGTCTGTGATCTCTAGCAGCAAAGCCACAGGCACTCAATATTAAGAGGCAAAATGCGACCTTGCACAGAAATCACATGTGCTATGTAATGTGAATAGTGTTGTTCACCGTGAAAGAGTATAAGCATTGTTCTGTAAAATGTATCTTTTAAAAAAATTCTCTCCTTTTTTCCCTCCCTCCAGCAGCTGCAAATTTTTCAAGCCTCCCTCCTCCGTCCCGAAGGCTATCTCAGATAAGGCATTGGAAAAAGAGGACGCGAGACCAGATGTTCGCGGAAATCATGGAATCCACACGCAGTGAAAGAGCTCATCTGAATGAGTGGAAGGACACGGTTTCAAAGTATAGGAAAGATGCCAGTGAACGTGAGGACAGGAGGGACCAATGTGAGGACATGAGGGACCAACGTGAGGACAGGAGGGACCAACGTGAGGACAGGAGGGACGCTCGAGATGAGAAGTGGCAGCAGGAAGATCAGAGGAGGCAGGATGCAATGCTGGGGCTGCTGCGTGAGCAAACAGACATGCTCCAGCATCTGGTGGAGCTTCAGGAACGGCAGCAGGATCACAGACTGGCGCTACAGCCCCTGTATAACCCTCCTCCCCCCTCACCATGTTCCATAGCCTCCTCACCCAGACGTGTAAGAACGCGGGGGGGGGGAGGAGGCTCCGTGCACCCTCCCATTCCACCCCAGTGGACAGCCCAAGCAAAAGGCTGTCATTTTTTAAAACTTTTTTTAGTGGCCTTTTCCTTCCCGCCGATCCTCCTCCCAAACCCCACCCGGGTTCTCTCCCTCTTTTTATAATCAATTAATAAAGAATAAATGATTTTTAAACGATAGTGACTTTATTTCCTTTGAAAGCAAGCTGTGATCGAAGGGGGAGGGTGGGTTCCTTACAGAGAATAAGTCAATAAAGGGGGCGGGTTTTCATGAAGGAGAAACAAACAGAAATTTCACACTGTAGCCTGGCCAGTCATGAAACTGGTTTTCAAAGCTTCTCTGATGTGCAGCGCTTCCTGGTGTGCTCTTCTAATCGCCCTGGTGTCTGGCTGCGCGTAATCAGCAGCCAGGCGATTTGCCTCAGCCTCCCACCCCGCCATAAAGGTCTCCCCCTTACTTTCACAGAGATTGTGGAGCACACAGCAAGCAGCAATAACAATGGGGATATTGGTTTGGCTGAGGTCTGACCGAGTCAGTAACGATCGCCAGCGACCTTTTAAACGTCCAAATGCACATTCTGCCACCATTCTGCACTTGCTTAGCCTGTAGTTGAACAGCTCCTGACTCCTGTCCAGGCTGCCTGTGTATGGCTTCATGAGCCATGGCATTAAGGGGTAGGCTGGGTCCCCAAGGATAACTATTGGCATTTCAACATCCCCAACGGTTATTTTCTGGTCCGGGAAGTAAGTCCCTTGCTGCAGCCATTTAAACAGAGTAGTGTTCCTGAAGACGCGAGCATCATGAACCCTTCCCGGCCAGCCCACGTTGATGTTGGTGAAACGTCCCTTGTGATCCACCAGTGCTTGCAGCACCATTGAATAGTACCCCTTGCGGTTTATGTACTGGGTACCCTGGTGCTCCGGTGCCAAGATAGGGATATGGGTTCCATCTATCGCCCCACCACAGTTAGGGAATCCCATTGCAGCAAAGCCATCCACTATGACCTGCACATTTCCCAGAGTCACTACCTTTGGTAGCAGCAGCTCAGCGATTGCTTTGGCTACTTGGATCACAGCAGCCCCCACAGTAGATTTGCCCACTCCAAATTGATTCCTGACTGACCGGTAGCTGTCTGGCGTTGCAAGCTTCCACAGGGCTATTGCCACTCGCTTCTCAACTGTGAGGGCTGCTCTCATCTTGGTATTCTGGCGCTTCAGGGCAGGGGACAGCAAGTCACAAAGTTCCATGAAAGTGCCCTTACACATGCGAAAGTTTCGCAGCCACTGGGAATCATCCCACACCTTCAACACTATGCGGTCCCACCAGTCTGTGCCTGTTTCCCGGGCCCAGAATCGGCGTTCCACGGCTAGAACCTGCCCCATTAACAACATGATCTCCAAAGCACCGGGGCCCGCGGTTTGAGAGAATTCTGTGTCCATGTCCATGTCCTCATCACTCTTGTCGCTGCGCTGCCGTCGCCGCCTCCTCCTCGCCTCGTTTTTCTGGTCCTGGTTCAGCAAAAACTGCACGAGAATGCGCAAGGTGTTTACAATGTTCATGACTGCTGTCTTGAGCTGAGCGGGCTCCATGCTTGCCGTGGTATGGAGTCTGCAGTGTTCACCCAGGAAAAAAGGCGCGAAACGGTTGTCTGCCATTGCTTTCATGGAGGGAGGGAGGGGTGAGGCTGTACCCAGAACCACCTGCGACAATGTTTTTTGCCCCATCAGGCACTGGGATCTCAACATATTACAAAAATTCCATCAAGTTATTAAACAAATCAGATTTTACAGCAAAATTAGTATTTTCAAATTAAACTTTGTACATTAAAGGTCTTTGATCATGTTGATACCTTCCAGCCAATGGGAACTGTTCAAGGAATAAATTATTGTGTTATATGATCAAGGGTACCACAACCTGGCCCTAAATAATTAATATAGACATCCACTAAACAGAAAGGACAGATTATTACCTCAATTTTACTTTGATTTATCAGCATATATCTCAAACTAAGCAGTTAGCAGTTTTTAATGCAACAGTATATTTAATACAAGAAACTTTTTTTGAGCTGCTCATAATATAACAAAGCCAGTCCTCCATACACAAATAACAATTCCACAACACAAAACTAATATACCCCAACCTCCTCTCCAAATGATGAGAGACCAGTTTACATGAGATCAGGTTCTGCTACAGAATATGTAGTTGAAATCCTATCAGTATAATTTTTTAGTTGAATACACTGTATTGCAGTAAGACACTAGTCTATATTGTTGTAAAATATTACTGATTGTAACCTCATAGAAATTTTTCTATAGATCTGACATTTTTCAGCGCACTTGACTTTTTCTTGATCCATATATAGTATTCTATTTCCACATGTCGTCTTTAATGTTCATCTCAGGACCTGTACTAAACCAGTCCCCAATTCAGAATGTTTTTATGTGTCTTGTCTATTAGCTCGGCTGTGCATTTTGGATTTGTTGTCATGTTACATTAGAAAGTTCCAGTCAACAAGATAGTTCAATGTGCTATCTTCTGCTTATAAATATAATAGTAAGTGTGCAGCTACAGAGAACAGAGCACATAATTTACTGTTTTTGTGACAAGCTTATAAATCAAATCCTGATTCACAGACGGGTGTACATACGGAGACTGCCCTTAAAAGTAATTTTCCTCATTCTGCTTTCCGATATACTGAGCCAGATCCTTGGTCCTGGTAAATCCCTTCTACTGCCCCCTTCAGCACAAAGAGGACTTATAGTTGCCCTAACTGGCCCCTGGGTGCCCCCAGGATCAGGGTTCCATAAAGACAGATAACATGAAGCCCTTTTTGCCACCTACTCCCTGTTCTGCTTGACAGGGTAAATCAAACAGGTTGGCTCTGCATTTCTAGTCAGGATTCTAGCACCTGTCACAGAGAGGTAATTTAATATTTTTAAAACGGATAGGATGCTAGACAATATAGTTATATATAGGGCCCTACCAAATTCATGGTCCATTTTGGTCAATTTCATGCTCATAGGATTTTAAAAATCATACTTTCATGATTTCAGCTATTTAAATCTGAAATTTCATGGTGTTGTAATTATAGGGGTTCTGACCCAAAAGGGAGTTGTGGGGTGGTCATAAGGTTATTATAGTGGGGGTTGTGGTACTGCTACTGTTACTTCTGCGCTGCTGGTGGTGGTGGCGCTGCCTTCAGAGCTGGGCAGCTGGAGAGTGGTGGCTGCTGGCCGGGAGCCCAGCTTTGAAGGCAGAGCCACCGCTAGCACCAGCGCAGAAGTAAAGATGGCATGGTATGGTATTGTCACCCTTACTTCTATGCTGCTGCTGGCAGGATGCTGCCTTCAGAGCTGGGCACCTGGCCAACAGCCACCCCTCTCTGGCCGCCCAGCTCTGAACGCAGTGCAGAAGTAAGGGTGGCAATACCGTGACCCCCTAAAATAACCTTGTGACCCCCTTGCAACTCCCTTTTGGGTCAGGACTCCCAATTTGAGAAACGCTGGTCTCCCCCATGAAATCTGTATAGTATAAAGTAAAAGCACACAACACCAGATTTCACAGTCCGTGACGTGTTTTTCATGGTTGTGAATTTTGGTAGGGCCCTAGTTATATAGTATTTCCTACCTGTGCTAAGAACCGCATCAAACCAATAGCTCATATATATATATATATTATTTTTTTTTTAATTCATGGGACCATAATGTTTTTCCAAAGATTTTTACATATTAATAATCAGCCAAGAGAAAATTCAAGTGCTATAGCCTAAAGAAAGATCTAAAGATTTAAATAATGTTGATAGGGCTTTTGTTCTAGCATGCCAACAAGTGACCCCCATTTCAAATGCATACCAGATGATCATAGGCTGGCGCACTGCATGTATCATTCATGTAATATTCACTATTACAATATGTTCTACTAGAAAATATGGGAAGTGTGGATTACAAGCTTGCATATTAAAGTTCCAACTTTCCTGACTTGGTCCACAATTTGATCATTAAGGTATTGTGTTTCCTGAAACTTACAGTATTTATAAACTGATTATTATTTAATTTTCAGATTCACATTTATTTTATAATTTATTTGTCTTTCATAAAACACAAAATAGTTCTGAAAATACATTTCCCCTTCCCCCACCCCTCTCTTTTTGCAGTTCCTATCCAACAGTTCAACTGTTCTGGTTTGTTTCAGGGTTTTACAAATTTTAGTACATTTGTATTGTTTGGGCAATTAATATGTGTACTAAGCTTTAGCTCACAGGGAGTTTTATAGCCACAAAATATTGGGATTTAGGGTGTTTTATAAAATGTGAGAGACTCTGCCCATGGTACAATGTGCAGGACAGAATTGCAACACTTTACAGGCCTTTTTTGCTTAAATTTCAGTTTATATATTGGCTATGCTTTCAAATTAAATACATTGGGATTCTACAATAGTTATTTTATGCCTTTTAAAATTTTGGACATGATTTACAAATGTAAATTCAACTGTTGTGTTTTCTGCAACACCACAATATAATTGTATTCCTAATGCCTTATCAATAGAGTTAATCAAAAATTTTCCATCAAAGATGTACCATGAAAATGGTATTTTTCACTAAAATGAAAGTTTTCATAGAGTATGTTTATTATGGTTGAATTTTTTTATAAAAGATTATTTTCCAGTTTGCCCCCTTCTCTCTCCTCCCCCCCCCCCTTTTATTTTTTAACTTTCAGTGAAGAGAGAGATAAAAAGGAAGGGGGTGGGGAAGGATTAGAAAACATTTCTTATAGCAAAGAGCTGAATCTATTTAGCTAATAAAGAGAAGGTTAAAAGCTGATTTGATTAGCCTATAAGTATCTACAAGGGGAACAAATATTTAATGAGCTCTTCAATCTAGCAGAGAAAGATATAACAAATCCAACTGCTGGAAGTTGAAGGTAGGTAAATTCACACTGGATATAGGGTGCAAAATTTAATGTTGAGGTTAATTAACCACTGGAACAATTTACCAAGAGTCATGGTAGATTCTCCATCACTAGCAATTTATAAATCAAGATTGGATGTTTTTGTAAAAGATATTTTCTAAGAATTATTTTGGAGAAGTTCTATGGCCATTGTTATAGAGGAGGCCAGCTAAGATGATCACAGTGGTCCCTTGTGGCCTTGGAAATCTATGAAGAACTGAAAACCCAAAACATTTTCAGATTTTAGGTTTTTTTAAAATATTCATGGGACAATTCCCATAAAAAGCTATTTGCATTTTTCCACCAGCTCAGTTTATCAGTTCAAAAAAAGTCTACATCACATATTTTGGAACCCTTAAATATTAAGATTCTTCCTATCAATGCTACAATTCTTGTTTTTGACAAAGTACAGTACTGACAGTTTAATAACCTTTGATATTTACCATTTAATGCAGTTTACTTATGGTATATAAAATAAACATGAAGCAGCTTTTTAGCCATCAGGGGTTTAAGTGAATTTTATAAAGATGTGTGGGCTGTCAGCAGATTTGATTTAATTCGTTGCCTAAAATCAAATATCTATTAGTTGATTTCATAGTAGCACAGAAGTAAAAAAAATTCAATAGGTTGTATTTTAAAGGAATGTACATGTCATATTTGCATAATTTATAAAATATAGACTAATAATTTCTAATTTTTTTCTCTTGCTAGAATTTTATTGAGAGACCAGGGGCTGTAAAGTGACCTTAAAACAAAAACATATTTAGGTCCTCATTTAATTGGCATCCAGGAAGGGGCAATTACTGACTGATGAGAGTATTTCCCAGCAACTCAGGTTGGATTTAAAACAAAATCAAATGGGTAATGACGCCACCTAAAGGAATTACAGGGTAAAAAGGACACAGTCTCCCATCCTGTCCTCCCCATCCACCTCCCTCCCCTTTGCCATAAGATAACACATTATTTAACAGAAGGAACAAAGAAATGGATTAGTAGAGATCTATAACAATTACTTACTGGTTATAACAACAACACTGCCAGTAAATAATTATTTATTTTCACACATCCCTGATCAGCCAGAGCTGAAAACAGGGAACATGTGGGATATAACAGTGAAATTACAGGATGCAAAGGCTCCAGTAAAAGATCCAGAAGGAGAACTTCTTGGCTCAGAAATGTCCACTAAAGCTACTATATGCAAGGATTGCAACGTGTGGTAAAGGTTTGTGAACTACAGTACGTGAAGTTTCAATATAAGCTTTTTGTCCTCTGTAATGTTCCACAAAAGTCCATCTGGTGTCAATGGGCCTTCCTTGTTAGCCAGGACATAACATCTTTTGTTGGAGAGCAGCACTTTACACTAGCTAATGTCTCTCTCCTCTCTGGTGATTTACAGAGGCTTACAATACAAATGCTTAAATATTACCTTGCAATATGGGACACAGATGCTATAAGTGAGATTAACGTATGCAGCAACCCACAAGCATTCAAAGTCTAAACACTCATTCTTATAATACTAATAGCATTCTTATCATACTAATACCTATTTTAACTTTACTAACACACAGGCTTCTCCAGCACCCTTGTCAGGAGCCTTCAAGGTAGATTTGTCCTCCTCCCGCTTCTGAGCTGAGTTGCTCCCTTTTCAATCCCTTCTCCAGTTAGAGCATGCTCTGCAGGGCTGAAGGGGGGGAGCTACCTGGGCCCAGTACTGTCCTTTAACCCCTTCCAGCCCAGTGTGGGGTTTGTATACCCCACCACACAGGCTTTGTGCTGGCCCTTATGCCCTTTTAGGCCATGGCCCTACTTACAACAGCGGGTCCAGACGAAGTCATGAGCACTCTATCTAGTACAGCTCTCATTGCCATGTTACCTGAATACCGCAACCAACAATAAGCACTGCAGTCAGCAGGAAGGATTTGCAGAACTGGATTCCTAATAACTAATATCAATTGACACACGTACTTTAAGCCAAGCTGATGTTTGAAAATGTTAAATTATTCCAAAAATAGTCTCTTTTGAAAAAGTCAAGATATTTTAGACATATTAAAGGAAGTGAAGAAATCTGCTTTGACACGGCTTTTTCAATCAAGATGGTAATTAATTAAGAAACAGATGCTTTAACAGATGTTTTACTAGTTACAATCATGTCTCATTACTTGTGTTTTTCTAATGCAATGCAGCATTCCATGCACAGTGCCCTAACATGGTTTTAATACATATAGTGCTGGAATGTTATAAAATGACCCAATGTGAAAATAAAAGCACAAAGCCCTGTTTGCTGATACTTAGGAGTAGTCCCATTGACCTCTCAAAGTTACTCGCTTAAATAAAGCAAGAAGGTTTTGCCTTTGAATTTGCATATCCAAATATTCAAAACAATAGGCTGTAAGGAGGGAAGCATATCTACAAGTAGCAGCTCATTGCTATGACTGCAACTCAAACATGATGCAGCCAAACTTCACTCCCAATAGAGGATTAGATTGAGAGTTTACTCTCATTCCTGAGAAAGTGTGATGCTCCAGTAGCAGCTCTGGAAAGAATCACAGAATCATAGAAAATTGGGGTTGGAAGGTCTCTTCCAAGAACTTCAACTTGGACATCCCTCTGACTTCCAACCCCTCTTGAGATCTTGGCAAAATAGGCTACATCATTACCATTACCAAAAGCACCAAACTTGTCCCCACGTCCAGTTAGCTCTGCTTACTGGTGCATGGAGGGCTCTGCCAACTCCCCACTTCTCCCTATGCACTTGCATGCAAGGCAACAGAATCAGACCCTCAACCTCTGCTCTCTGCCTAATGTCTGGATTCAAGACCAGAGTAGGCCCTGCACAGCCAACTCAGAGTGATGGATGGCATCTTAAACCCCTTTACTCCCTTACATAGCCACTCACTGCAGTCTGCCCCATAGTTATTAAAAGAAAATTGGTTCAAAACAACTGCAGATATAGAGAGCTATATTTTAAGAGCTTCAGCTCCGTGTTCCTTGCAGCCTTTTATTTAGTTTATCTGCTCAGGGTCAAATTTCTACCATCTACAACTCATGCAATCCTTTTGCCAGATGTAAGTGAGGGCAAAGTTGGCCCCGGGGTGGATAAAAATCAATTTTTTTTTTAAATTGGATTTTTTTTTGATAAAATGTTTTTTTGAGGAAAAAAACCTATCTAAAGATTGTTTTAATTAAGATACATTATAGCTCAAAGATATCTCATCATGGACTAGGGATTATAAATTCTAATTGTATAGTATGAGACAATATATTCATGTACTGTTTAAGAAAAGTTTTGTAAATGAGCTCCAGTAGTTCATGGATTAGGGACCCAATCTTATGGGGCTCCAAGGGCTTCTGTGTAGATAATTTAAATTAATCTTTCTATCTACCCAATGGGACTCAGTGCTCAGTCTAGAAGATACCATCAGACATGCTTAGTTTTGAAGTTCTCAATCTGTGGATTTGTGTCTCCAGAGTTAACATGCTTGTTAACAGCAAAAACGTTTTAAAATAAATAATATATAGAGGTGAGAAATAACAGACCTCAACCCTACTGTCCCTCTGCAAATTTGTGTACACAGAGTCAATCCCTTACCTCTCTCTAAAAGTGCAAAGTTTCAAAAAGTTCAATGAATAGAAGATTGTTGGGGGCGGAATAGATCTGGACAAGGAGAAGAAGTCTGGAGATAAATGTGAGAAGGGAGGCAGTAGAAACAAAAGTGAAACAGTTTGAGCAGCATATTCCAGAAGTCTTGAGGTCTTTCTGAGTGTAGCCTTCATTGATTTGAGATCTACCATACCATTCTCTCACTAGAAGGAAAAACCTATAATGGCAGCAGGCCATAAAAAAGACCCAGTTTGAGAATATTTTAATGAAGTTCCTCTACCTGTGGGTAAGACAGGCATGCGTGCAAAATGCAAACAGTGCAACAAAGAAATGCAAGGCCTGGTTGCCCGAATGAAACAACATCATGAGAAGTGTTCCTTCTTAGGAAGAAGCTGCGTTAAAGATGATGAAAAGAACATGTCTGAACATGCAGGATCTTCAGGTTGGTAAACTTTTTTATTTCATACTTCTTTCTTAAGGACTGCCTGTCTTCTTTCTGTAGTATTCTTGAATTCTCATGTTTGAGCAAAAAATATAGTTGTTACTCTATGGTACTATCATTTTAGATGCAGTTATGATAAAAAATAAATAGCTGAAATAGGCAGATCTTCCTTTTACAATTTCACCTTTAAAGTAGTACTGAGTGTCAGTGAATACAATGAGCAGTATGGTAATAATAATTAAATAACTGCATTGACTTATTTTGCTTAGGAGAATCTATCCTCAACATACAGGATTCTGAAGACAGTTCACCTTCAAGATCGCCATCATTTTCTATAGCTTCAGAGTTATCTGCCAAAGATAGTGTTTCAGTCACATCATGTATGTCACATAGCTACAGTATATCACCTATAGCAAAAAGAAAAAAAAATCTCCATCATCCAGAAACAACCGTAGATAAATTTGTGATAAGAACCAGCAGATTACAAAAAGAGGTAATTGATGAAAAAATTGCCCGGTTTGTTTATGCAACAAACTCTCCTTTCCGTATGATTGAGAACCCACACTTCATTAACATGGTTCAGTCATTAAGACCAGGATACAGTCTACCCAACAGAGCAGATGTCGCAGGCAAATTGCTGGACAAAGTGTATGAAAGAGAAATTGAGCAGTGTGCAAAAGGTCTAGAGGGTACAATTGTTAACCTGAGTCTTGATGGGTGGAGCAATGTCCACAACGATCTTGTTGAATGTGCTTGTGTGACAACAGAAGAAGGAAATGTCTTCCTTACAGAAACAACTGATACATCAAGAAATGCACACACAGCAGAATACTTACAAGAAGTAGCAGTAAAAGCTATAACAAACTGTGAAAAAAAATTGATATGTCTAGTACGCAGCTTGGTCACAGAAAATTCTGCAAATGTATCCAAGATGAGAAGAAATTTAGAAGTGAGTGAAGAGTCCCAAGCTAATAATATACAGTTGCAGTGCTCATTTGATGCACCTCCTAGCCAAAGACTTCAGTGTTCCATAAATAAAGGCTAATGTTGTTGAAATTGCAAAATAATTCCGTAACAACCACTTTGCAGCAGCTGCTATGAAAAAAGTGGGAGGAACCAAGCTAACTCTCCCGCAAGATGTGCAATGGCTATATCAAGAACTGGCCTAATCTGATGACAGTTTGTGAACAAAATCGTGAAAAAATAGATGGCATTGTCACAGCCAAAGTTCTCAATATTGGGCTTAAGAGAAATGTTGAACACAGGCTGAGTACCTAAAGCCTATTTCTGTAGCCTTGAACGAAATGTGGGGAAATAGCTGTTTTATTGCTCATGCTGTTGAAATTTGGAAGGAACTGAGTGAGATCATTAAAAGAGAAATATGCAATGACAGAGTTAAATTACAAGCATTAAAAAAACAAATGGGACAAGCACTATCTCCAGCTCATTTTCTTGCAAATATTCTCAGTACTCGGTACCAGGGTCAAACCTTAACTGCTGAAGAAGAGGAGTTGGCTATGACATGGACATCCAGCAATCATCCCTCCATAATGCCAACTATAATAAATTTCAGAGCTAAGGGTGAACCATTCAAGAAATATGTTTGCTGATGATGTTTTAAAGAAAGTCACACCAGTGAACTGGTAGAAGTCACCTAAGCACTTGGATTCAGAGACTGTTGGAGTGATAATCTCACTTTTAATAGCAGTAGCTTCTTCTGCTGGTGTAGAAAGAATATTTTCTTCCTTTGAACTAATTCATTCCAAATTGAGAAATCGTTTGGGACCTGAAAAAGCAGGAAAGCTTGTTTTTCTTTTCCAGATTATGAACAAAGAGGAAAATGAAGGTGAAGACGACTGAGTTAACTGCAGAAGCCAATATTTTAAGTTTCTCATGTTGACCTGGCTGACACAGTCGATTTAATTTTTGTGGGTTTTTTTAAATATATTTCATTTAACTATTTTAGTTAAAAACAATTTTAACAAAAACAAACCTGATTTTAAAAAACTTGAATATTTAACTGAATTCAAAAATTCATATGCTTGTTTTGTTAAAATATTATGTTTGCTGTTGAAGAAAAAAATCCAGACTACATAACGCTGTTTTAGTTAAATAAAACAATGTAAATGTCTGTCTGGTGATGTTCTCCTCCTAATACAGCATGGCAAGAAAATCCTTCAAATATTAATGATTAACATGTTGAATTGGAGATAGTTCACCTCCCAATGACTTCATAAATATCTGCTTCAATTACCTTTGGTAAATGAAATAACCAAACAATCATTCATTTTCTGATATAGCTGTAAAACTAATCTGAAAAGTTTTCAAAATAAATCATTTAAAAAATGTATAATGTGTACCTTCTAAAAATGAAACCTACATCTATCTCTGAGTTGTGAAGAATATGTATTAAGGTTATAACAAGCAACAAGAATGCACTTTTATGTAGAAATCTACGATTAAATCAAGTCTTCCTAGAGATTTTAATCAATTTGATTTAAATCATGATTTAAATCAAATCCACCCTGCTTGGCCCTATACTAGTGTGCTAATGCTTTTGTTATCTTCCCATCAATTAATCATTAAATGCCTCACTGAATTGGAGCCTAGAATACATACTTAAATTCAAGCATCTGAATAGTCTTCTTATGGTCAGTCTGTGCAGTGCCATGGAAGTCAGTGAGACTACTCAGATGCTTAAATTTAGGCACTTGTGTAAATGCCTTGCTGAACTGGGGTCTTATTGCTGGAGAAAAGTAACCTAATCAGTAATAGTTAAACCTGCCCAGAAAAATTGCCAATATTCCAGATATATCCCTGGGACACATTCTGATCTGACTTATTTCAGCATAGATTAGAGTAATTTCATTGACTTCGATGGGTTTACTCTGGATTTAGGGATATATCCTACAAGACCTTATGCTAGTATGTTTACAGAATCTGGCCCTTACACAAGTTCTGGAAAAGTCAGAATATGGCCCAGTAGGGCAAAAATCCATTCTTAAAGAGGAATTCAAATTTTCTGTAATAGTTTTTGATAGTTAATGCTGATCTCCAACTTGGGTGTATGCATTTCCCATCAATTATTAGCAAATAAAGATCCAGACTTGGATCTTACCTATATGAGTTGATTCACACATATGCAAAGTTAATGCAAAATGCTATCAAATCAGAATGGTTATATTTTTTTATCTACTTTACACAGTTGTAAATGACTACATAAGATACAAGGCAGTGGAGAATTAGGACCACTTTGCATAGTAAATGGAGACAATTTTTCTTCAGTATTTCTGTAAGTGTTTCTTATTTAATTCTAAATTAAGCTTCCGACAAATAGTCAGACTCTCTGTAGCTCCCTGGCTGCCCTGTTGGTCTTAAATTTTTCTAAAATTTATTTCTCATGGAAAACGTCACATTTCTGAATTTTCATTCATTCCAAATTGGAATGAAAATTTTTTCATAAATGCAAGGTTTTCCACAGGAAGAAAATTTCAGTTCCAGTTCTACTCTACTTCATACATTTCATGAAAGATTATTTTTAAAAAACTCCCCAAAAAGACACAGAAATACAAAGCTATAGAAGTATAGTAACTAACCTGGTTATAAAGGGCACAAATATGCAATGCTGTATTTCCTGAGGCATTCTGTGCTCCCATATCTGCTCCATAAAAAAGTAAGTGTTCTAAATGCTGGACATGTCCATATCGGCAAGCCTATAAAGACATAAATTTAACATTCTGATTACTATATAGTCTTACTGTATCAGGTAAATATCCCAATTACACATTTCTTCATACAAGAATATGCTACATCCTTATGGACTAATTCTCAGTTATTCCATATGATTCTAGAGTCCCAATAGGAACACCAAGAGACACCCCCTCCATCATTCCCCTCCTTTATTTCTCCCTCCTAAGGTCCACCTTGTAATAATCCTCCTTTCAGTACAGCAGCATTTGGTACAGTTCTGGCCCTCCTAAGAGAGTGCTTCTATATCTGATGAAGCCAGTCATTACCAAGAGACACATTTCCTTCTCCAAGAGCTGAGAATGCTGTCTCTGCAGTGTTTCTATGTTTACCACAGGAAGGGTTCAGGACCCACACTTGGATGCTGTGCACAACAGCTGACACTGGGTGCCTGGGTTGGCTCCAAAAAAACACTTTAAAATGGAAGTAAGATTTGAAATGAAAATAATCTTTGATATAGTAAATATGAAACTGAGCAAGTTAAGGGTCTGATCCACCTCCCATTGAAGTCAATGGAAAAAACTCCCACTAGCTTCAATAGAGGCCCAATTGGGGCATAAGGCCCAGATGTTGTAAAAAAATGTATACATGTGCTCAAGTTTGCACATTAAAGTGGAAATCAGTGGGAGTCCTTGTGTGCATAAAGTTAAACGTGTGCTTAAGAATTTGCAGGATAACAGCCTAAGATACAATAAGATACATAATTTGGAACTATTTATCTACCAACATGGGCTTGTTACTCCTATTAATGCAGTGGGAACTGTATACAACAGAACCAAGATATAATATTCATTCACCTGCAAAAACTATGATTAAAAACCTTGAGACTGTAAATTAATATGCTGCATATTTGGCTGAAAAGCATTTATTTTCTGTTTATGAGCATTAGAGTAGAAAATCAAGATTTTTTGGAAAGGTGACACTAGATGGCACTGAAGATGATCTGATTTCTGAACACTGCTTTTAAAGAGTGAAAATATGTTGGAGAATCAGATTAGCCAAAGTATTTTAAGTCAATGATTTTTCACAACATTGTTTCCTTCTGAATATCTTCCTCCGATCTGTGAGCACAAGAGCTACAAGAGTGTACTTCAGAAATATGTACACCTCTACCCCGATATAACTCGACCCGATATAACACGAATTCGGATATAATGCGGTAAAGCAGTGCTCCGGGGTAGGGGTGGGGGGGGCAGGGCTGTGCATTCAGGTGGATGAAAGCAAGTTCGATATAACGTGGTTTCACCTATAACACGGTAAGATTTTTTGGATCCCGAGGACAGCGTTATATCGAGGTAGAGGTGTATTATATACAGAAGAGTCAAAATCATTGCAAAACATAACTCAGAAAAAGATGATTGAGATTCAACAATAAATGCAGAGGTGCTGCATTCAGAGGGTCCGACTTTGATCCAAAGAGAGAAAACCTGTGAATTATTTGGCCAGATGCACGGCTCAAATTTCAAATACTGAATAGGTGGAATTAATTGTTCATTGAATGAGACCATGAATTATTCACAGAAGTTATCTGGTGAATAATTTTCATTAATGAATAAATCTGAGGGGAAAAAATCACAGTATTTCTGTCTATCAATCTTAGCGATTTATCTGGCTCCCATTACCATAGTACATGAATGTCTCAGAATCTTTAATGTATTGATCCTCACAACACCCCTGCGAGTCAGGGAAGTGCTATTATCCCCATTTTACAGATGGGGAACTGAGGCTAATTAACCAGTCCCACATCACTCAGTTATCCTATGGCAGAGCAGGGAGTGAAGCCAGGTTTTCCAAGTCCCAGGCTAGTGCCCTAACTAGTAGACCATTATTCTTGTCTCTGGTCACAGACCATTCACAAGCAGAAAGGGGGGGAAAAACAATATTTGTTAAATAGTTTACTCATTATGAATTATTTGCCCAAGTAGAGGGAAAAAACCAGATTAAATGAAAATAGAAAGATTTATTCTAAAAGGCATCAGAAAGATATTATTCACCAAGGAGCAAATGGAACAGCCATATAGGATGACCAAATCTATCACTGCAAAATGATAACGTATATTTGTGTTCACAAGTACAGTCTAGATTAGGATAGACAAATACTGAGTTCCAGAATTCAGATGCCTGCCTCTCCAATAGTCAAGCAGCTAGTGAGTGCAGGCATGCAAAGGACTAAAATGTTGGAATCTCAGGTTTCTAATCCCAATTTTTCTATTGACTCACTACATGACCTTGGGCAAATCACTCCATCTCTGGGCTAAAATCAGCCCTGAAATAAGGGGACAGCTCCCATTTAAGCAAACAGGAAATATGACTGTTCATGCTAGAGCTGATTTTAGCCCTCTGTGTCTGTCTTCTAATCAGTAAAATGTGGCTAATAATGCTTCCCTACCTGTAAGTGTTTCCACGGACTGCTGTGGCTCCCCCTGATATCACGTAATGGTGTGCAGGAGTCTTTGCCTCTAGCACCCCCTGTTGATCTGCTGTTTGGTGCTGCAAATTGCCTATTCTGTCCATAATTTATCCTTCCAGCTAAATCGTGTCTAATCCAGACCTCTTTGGAGGTAATAAAAGTCCAACTAAAAGTCCAAATGAAGAGATCCTTTCACCCCTCTAAGGCTACTCCTCAACCCGTCCTCTGGTGTCAGTCCTCAGCCCCTCCCCACCTCAGCTTAACAGTCCTTGTGCTGGGAAGAGGGTTATGCCCTTCCTTAGGGCTGGTAGGGGAAACCCAGCCTCACCTCTGGTCTGGTTGCCGGCCCAGAGACCCCATGTTAAGCAACCAGGTCTGTTCTTTTAGATGTGCTGCTGTTTCCCTAGGCTACTTGCTACCTCCAAACCCCTTGTGCTGTTTCGCAGTAGCCTGTGGTTAATATAGCCTCTCCTCTGGTTCCCAGACCTCTCAGGCTTCTCCCTAGGTCCTCCCAGCTCCTTGTTCCTCCCCTGGAACACCGACCCACAGTGCTGCCTCCCTGGGCCTTTCCCCCTTTCCATGAGCCAAAACAGAGACGAACTCCATCCCTGGGGTCCTCTTCAACTTGCCTTCAGCAGGCTCTTCCCAGAGAGAGAGGGAACTCTACCTCCTGTCTCGTGGATCTCCTTTCTGCTAAGTTCTCTCCTCTCTCTGTAGTCTTCCCTGACCCTTTTATAGCTGGGGTTTCTAAGGATAATTAAGCCGCCAGATCAGGATCAAATGACGGATAGTTGCTATATCACAAGCAGGGCTTAGCCTGTCTCCCCTTAAAAGGCCACCCAGCCTGTGACACTACCTCAAAGGGGGTTCTGTGAAAATGTTCAGTATTGTGACGCCTAACTTTTAGGTACCTAAGAAATCACTGGAACTAAAATGGGAGCCACAAAGCCTGAACTAGGTGCCTAGGTTCCCTTACAACGTATGGGGAGAGATAGGCACCTCAGAATGTGATCCACAAAAGCCAGCATGCTAAGCAGGGAGCAGCCTTAACTACCCAATGGGAGATGCTGATGTGAGAGATGTGCTAAACCCCACCCTTCTCACGGAGTTAGGTGCTTAAGTCTGGGCTTCAGGGGACACCTATCTCTGCTTGTGATCCACAGCCGGGAACCCCTCTCTTGGAGGTGTCTATGCTGTTTCTTGCAAGGTGAGTTAGGAACCTTCTTAACTCCACATGAAAGAGAAGGAGGAAATAGCACCTTTCATAACTTTTAGACCAATGGTTAGAGCACCCAGCCAGGATGTGGGAGACCCAGGTTCAGTTTCCCCCCTCTGCCTGATGGGGAGAAAAGATTTGAACAGGGGTCTCCCTCCCCCAGTAGAGTGATCTAATCACTGGGCTATCAGATATTCTGATGTACGTCTGCCTCAAGTTCTCCTGTTGAAGCTGTTCCACTTTCCATAAATAATTAGTCAGTCATTGGAGCAAGAGGACTGGACCTCTCTCTCTCTCTCTGGATAAATACTAAAACAGTCATTGTGAGACAAAGTGGAACAGCTTCAACAGGAGAGACTATGGCAGCCCCACATCAGAATATCCCATAGTCCAGTGGTTAGGGCACTCACCTGAGAGGTAGGAGACCCCAGTGCAAATCCTTTCTCCCCACCAGACAGAGAAGGGAATTGAACCTAGGTTTCCCACACTGCAGATGAGTGCTCTAACCACTTAAAGATAAAAGGGAGGCGACACCAACTCAGTTTTTGAGGGGTCTAATCCAGTGGGTGCACTCAGTGCATGCCTACTGGCTCAGGCTCTGCAGGTGAGATAGGCATCCCCCCCACATCTTCCCAGTATTGTGGATCCTGCTGGTACCCCAATGACTAGAGGGAAGCAGTAGTGCCCATGCAGAGAGGCAGAAACATAGGTGCCTAGGGAACTTTTACAGTGAACATTTATGCACCAAGTGAATTTAGAATTAGATGGCAGCTGAGCAGGAGTTTTGTGGATTGCAGTCTCTGCTGGAACTGAGACTTAGGTGCCTAAATTAGGTACTTAATACATTTGTGAAGCTGCATCTAAATGACTGTTCTAGTAAATGTGTAGAAACCAAGCTGTGATTAATGAGTTCTCTACTATCCTAAGTCACTTCACATCTCTCAAAAAAGATAATAGATGGGATAGCTTTATACTGCCATCTTTCACATGTCAGAGAGGGGTACTGACTTTGTTGCTTACTGAGGATGGATTGCTCAATTAACCCATAATCCAGATGTAAATTTACTTGATTTATCTAGGATTAAAGCCAAGAAGGTGGTTTTGGAAAACACAGTCCCCTTTCAGTGAGAGAAATAATTACTATAAATCTATTAAGTTGGGTTTTCATACAGAGAGGATTCTTCTTTGTACTTCCAGATATTGCAGGTGAGACCAATCCTTGAAAGAAAAGCTCCTCCCCATCACTGTCACCTAGACTTCTGAGGGAATCAAAAGAAATGCTTACCTACCTCCAATCTACCCCCCAAACCAATTATAATGGTGGATAAACCCCTTTTACTTACTTCCTAATAGAGATGGACCCAAACAAATAACCAAAATCTGAACACCCTGGAACACTGAAAAAGCTTGAATCCAAGTCCAAACTTTGCAACTCATACCCACCACCTACTAGGAAAAGAATTGTGTACTAAGAAAACTACGATGAAGGAAAAGTAAACGTCCTTCTTAGGTCAGAAAACTTGATTTGACATCCTAGGATATTTGCCCATGAACACACATAGGTAGATATACCTATGGGTTAGGCTAAAAGGGGTAAAAAACAAGGGTGATGTCATGCTAGGAGTCTACTACAGGCCACCTAACCAGGTGGAAGAGGTGGATGAGGCTTTTTTTAAACAACTAACAAAATCATCCAAAGCCCAAGATTTGGTGGTGATGGGGGACTTCAACTATCCAGATATATGTTGGGAAAATAACACAGCGGGGCACAGACTATCCAATAAGTTCTTGGACTGCATTGCAGACAACTTTTTATTTCAGAAGGTTGAAAAAGCTACTGGGGGGGAAGCTGTTCTAGACTTGATTTTAATAAATAGGGAGGAACTCATTGAGAATTTGAAAGTGGAAGGCAGCTTGGGTGAAAGTGATCATGAAATCATAGAGTTCATAATTCTAAGGAAGGGTAGAAGGGAGTACAGCAAAATAGAGACAATGGATTTCAGGAAGGCAGATTTTGATAAGCTCAGAGAGCTGATAGGTAAGGTCCCATGGGAATCAAGACTGAGGGGAAAAACAACTGAGGAGAGTTGGCAGTATTTCAAAGGGACACTATTAAGGGCCCAAAAGCAAGCTATTCCGCTGGGTAGGAAAGATAGAAAATGTGGCAAAAGACCATCTTGGCTTAACCACGAGATCTTGCATGATCTAAAAAATAAAAAGGAGTCATATAAAAAATGGAAACTAGGACAAATTACAAAGGATGAATATAGGCAAACAACACAGGAATGCAGGGGCAAGATTAGAAAGACAAAGGCACAAAATAAGCTCAAACTAGCTACAGGAATAAAGGGAAACAAGAAGACTTTTTATCAATACATTAGAAGCAAGAGGAAGACCAAGGACAGGGTAGGCCCACTGCTCAGTGAGAGAAACAGTAACAGGAAACTTGGAAATGGCACAGATGCTCAAGGACTTCTTTGTTTCGGTCTTCACCGAGAAGTCTGAAGGAATGCCTAACATAGTGAATGCTAATGGGAAGGGGGTAGGTTTGGAAGATAAAATAAAAAAAAACAAGTTAAAAATCACTTAGTAAAGTTAGATGCCTGCAAGTCACCAGGGCCTGATGAAATGCATACTCAAGAAGCTAATAGAGGAGGTATCTGAGCCTCTAGCTATCATCTTTGGAAAATCATGGGAGACGGGAGAGATTCCAGAAGACTGGAAAAGGGCAAATATAGTGCCCATCTATAAAAAGGGAAATAAAAACAACCCAGGCAGGGCCGGCTCCAGGGTTTTGGCCGCCCCAAGCAGCCAAAAAAAAAAAAAAAAGCCGCGATCGCGATCTGCAGCGGCAATTCGGCGGGAGGTCCTTCGCTCCCAGGTGGAGTGAGGGACCGTCCGCCGAATTGCCACCGAATACCTGGACGTGCCGCCCCTCTCCTGAGCGGCCGCCCCTAGCACCTGCTTGACAAGCTGGTGCCTGGAGCCGGCCCTGAACCCAGGAAACTACAGACCAGTTAGTTTAACTTCTGTGCCAGGGAAGATAATGGAGCAAGTAATTAAGGAAATCATCTGCAAACACTTGGAAGGTGGTAAGGTGATAGGGAATAGCCAGCATGGATTTGTAAAGAACAAATCATGTCAAACCAATCTGATAGCTTTCTTTGATAGGATAACGAGTCTTGTGGATAAGGGAGAAGTTGTGGATGTGGTATACTTAGACTTTAGTAAGGCATTTGATACGGTCTTGCATGATATTCTTATCAATAAACTAGGCAAATACAACTTAGATGGGGCTACTATAAGGTGGGTGCATAACTTCCTGGATAACCATACTCAGAGAGTAGTTATTAATGGTTCCCAATCCTGCTGGAAAGGTATAACAAGTGGGGTTCCGCGGGGGTCTGTTTTGGGACCAGCTCTGTTCAATATCTTCATCAACGACTTAGATATTGGCATAGAAAGTACGCTTATTAAGTTTGCGGATGATACCAAACTGGGAGGGATTGCAACTGCTTTGGAGGATAGGGTCATAATTCAAAATGATCTGGACAAATTGGAGAAATGGTCTGAAGTAAACAGGATGAAGTTTAATAAAGAAAAATGCAAAGTGCTCCACTTAGGAAGGAACAATCAGTTTCACGCATACAGAATGGGAAGAGACTGTCTAGGAAGGAGTATGGCAGAAAGGGATCTAGGGGTTATAGTGGACCACAAGCTAAATATGAGTCAACAGTGTGATGCTGTTGCAAAAAAAGCAAACATGATTCTGGGATGTATTAACAGGTGTGTTGTGAGCAAGACACGAGAAGTCATTCTTCCGCTCTACTCTGAGCTGGTTAGGCCTCAACTGGAATATTGTGTCCAGTTCTGGGCACCGCATTTCAAGAAAGATGTGGAGAAATTGGAGAGGGTCCAGAGAAGAGCAACAAGAATGATTAAAGGTCTTGAGAACATGACCTATGAAGAGAGGCTGAAAGAATTGGGTTTGTTTAGTTTGGAAAAGAGAAGACTGAGAGGGGACATGATAGCAGTTTTCAGGTATCTAAAAGGGTGTCATAAGGAGGAGGGAGAAAACTTGTTCATCTTAGCCTCTAAGGATAGAACAAGAAGCAATGGGCTTAAACTGCAGCAACTGAGGTTTAGGCTGGACATTAGGAAAAAGTTCCTAACTGTCAGGGTGGTTAAACACTGGAATAAACTGCCTAGGGAGGTTGTGGAATCGCCATCTCTTGAGATATTTAAGAGTAAGTTAGATAAATGTCTATCAGGGATGGTCTAGACAGTATTTGGTCCTGCCTTGAGGGCAGGGGACTGGACTGGATGACCTCTCAAGGTCCCTTCCAGCTTAGAATCTATGAATCTATCAATACCAGACCAATTCATTTTAGCAGTAACCAAGAAACTAATCCATACAGAAGACAGATTGAGAAAATAATTACACTGAACATGGGAAACTGCTGGAATTTTCAAATATACTAGGGTACTGAGCTGCTTCTGATGCATATCAGAAGAGGCTTCTACAGTATCTCTGATACATTTCCGTAGGAATCTTACTGCCCTTTTATTTTTATTTTTTAAACTTTAATTCTCTCCAAAACATTATCCCCAGGCCACTGGTAATTCTGCATCTAAACCTTCCAAGGGTCCAAACTGGCAAGGTGATGAGGACTATCAGATCCAATTAATGTCAGTGAGAGATAAATATGCTCAAGAACTCAGAGAATCAGGTACCAAGTGTGGTAGAGGTTCAGCCCTGTGGAGAGGTTCATCAAAAGGCCTATGCACCATTTACAGCACTTCATCCAAGTTCCAGAGCATACTGAGGAAAGAAATTTTTGCTATAGTTTTTGCACGTGCACACACACATGCACACACACACACAGAGCTTCCTTCGTTTCTTGTCTCACACTTTAGCGCTACAAAATGACCCAATATCTGATGCCATACCACAATCTGTGTGCAGCAATCCTTCCAATCCTTTTGCCTAGAGCAGCGGTTCTCAAACTGTGGGTTAGGACCCCAAAGTGGGTCATGACCCCATCTTAATGGGGTCATCGCAGCTGATGTTAGACTTCCTGGGGCCCAGGGCCAGGGGCCAAGCCAGAGGCCTACCGCCCAAGGCCCAAGACCGAGGGCTTCAGCCCTGGGTGGCAGGGCTCAGGTTACAGGCCCCTCCGCCAGGGGCTGAAGCCCTTGGGCTTGGGCTTCGGCCCCCCAACCCGGGGTGAGGGGGTTTGGGAAGGCTCAGTCTTCGGTCCCCCCTCCTAGGGTTGTTTTCAGAAGAGGGCGATGGTGCAATGAAGTTTGAGAGCCCCTGGCCTAGAGAAACACCAGCAATGCTGGATGTTATCGGTTTTATGCTGATTTCCTGTAAGCTACATACCTCCTTCCCTTAATACAGTGACTGCACTTAGAATGCCACAACCCACTGCTTCACTTCATGTGCATTAAGCACACTGCTGCTAAATCCCTTATTTGAAGGTCTTAGAGGAAATTCAGGCTTATTAGGAGAACACATAGGAGAAGAGGCCTAAGAAAAAACAAGTCTCAACCAAAAAGCATCTTACCAAATTATATGGATTTCTATGACGAAAGAGATACATAAGTTTCTGGAATACAGACACAGGATGCCTATCATTTCCCAAAGAAAGATTCCTGGTTGTTGTTGCAAAGCTGAACAAGCTATACCTGAAAAATAATCATGGTACACCATTGTCTAGCTCAAGAGATCACCAGAGCCGTAGGGCATACTGAGACTAAACAAGGCCCTAAATCACTCTCTTATGTGGACCAGGTGGCAGCAAATGTATCTGCCTACCAAATATTGAACACTATTTGAGCAGAGCAGTCAGGGAGTCCCAGTTATGGAGAAAGGGGAAATGTCACTTGAAACTTTTTATCTGGAAGACAGGAAGCAAAACTCATATTCTGAACTGTTTACGGCGAACCAGTGAGAAACATCCTTCAGTACAGCACACTAAAGGATTCCAGAGTCAGGCAGGACTTGTGTCCACATATTCATTATATTACTACCAATGACTAAGGTCAAGATATTTCTGGTATAAAGGAACAAGCAGCATTACCAAGAAAATGGAAAGTTGCATCTGAAAAAGAAAGATCCGGCAATATTTTTGCAGTGGGGCATTCGTAACAGAATGCTACAATGCAGACTTCCAAGAGTCCACTAGAGGAATGTGCAATACCAGCCAGCTGGAGCAGTAATTTGTGCAACTATGTCCATAGAAACTGTGAGGCTTGACTGCTGCTAAACTCTAACAGACTGGATATTCAGTTCACTGAGAGCAAATTCCATGGTGCTAAACAAAACAAAAGAAAAAGAAATCCTGCATATATAAATTAAATATCTTCCAATAAAAGATTTTACAGAGTCCTACACAATATGCAAAATCCTGGGAAAGCAATCTGTTGAGCAGATTTAGGCCTCCTCCTGACCTCACAGCCCTGCAGCAGTAAATATAAAATCTAATGAAGAGTAATCTTTCATACCTGATGAATCTCTTGCCATCCATTTTCATCTTTGCAGCTGACTGTAGCATGTTCATGAAGTAAAAGTTCACAACAATAAGGGTCTCCTCCTACTACAGCGGTGTGGTATAGTGGTGTCAATCCACAGCTGTCCTTGTAGTTAGGAGATGCTCCAAGCTCTAAAACGGTCTACAAGTAATTATAAATGGTGAACATGTCTGAGCAAATAACTGAAGGACTCTCTGTATATTGAACGTCCTTTCCAAAGTATTGTTTAGTAGGAGGCATTTTTTGTTACTGTTTATACAAGCTGGCTGAATGGGCTGCAGTACAGACAGCCTCAGAAGAGCTATGGCACAGTGCCAAAGGCCCATGGTAATTCAGGCAGTTGGTGCACTATGTGAAGTCCTAGCTTTGGTACTCAGAGAATCTGCAGGTGCTCCAGCAACAGAATGAGTAGCAAAGACTGCCCACTATCCATCCTGTTATTGAGTTGAAAAATTGGGTGTTTTAATAAAGTTGTGGCTTTTGGCCACTCTTCAATTGCAGTGCGCCTTACCAAAAATGTTGTGTAATTTGAAATCCTGTCCAGAAGGAAGTAATGGAATTTCATAAACACAAGATTTCATCTAGAATGTCAAAATAATCAACAATACCAGTTAGAGCAGGAAGAAAAAACAAAAGGGGCCAGTATCAAAAAGATAAAATGTATAATCCATGCTATTGGCATTCACTTTCAAAGACAGATAAACAGCAATAACACTACTCCCACTTCCTGCAGACAGATCTTACACCGCTTATCAGTGCACAAGGTTAAGGCCATGTCTACACTACCACTTATGTCAGCAAAATTTTATATCACTCGGGGTGAAAAAACCACATCCCTGAGCAACATAAGTTTCACCAGCATAAGTGGTAGTTTGCACAGAGCTATGTCAGTGGGAGAGCTTCTCCTGCCAACAAAGCTACCACCGCTCATTGAGGGTGGTTAAATTATATCGACCGGAGAGCTCTCTCCCATCGGCATAGAGCAGTTACATGAGAGATCTTACAGCGGCCCAACTGCATTGGTACAGCTGTGCCACTTTAAGGTCTCTAGTGTAAACATAAAGTCTGTTTCACCATCACTTCTGAAACATAAGCTTCTGAAATGAAAGGGCCCTTTGTTGAATGCAAATCCTGAAAGTCAAAAGCCTAGGGGTAAATACTTAAGCAAGCACAAATTAAAAGTTCCATTAAGGACAATATGATAATTAACTCCAAAGCATTTTCCTTTATATATTGTTCTGTATAAAATAATGTATAATTTGGCTCTGAAAGAATTTACCTTGAGGGTTACTTGGTTCTTGGCTCTAGCTGCTTTGTGCAGAGCTGTCATTCCATCTTTGGCTCTGAAATCTAAATGTGCCCCTCCATTTTTCAGAGCTTTGATTACTTCTACAGTATTATCATGCTGAGCTGCCAAAGTTAGAGGAGTTTCTAAAGACAAAAAGAATATAATGTGTGAGAAAAATACAAGCAACTTTAACCAAAAAAAGGTATTTACAAATATTTCAAAAATATTTTGTTAGCTTTTAAGTATAAAACATATAAAACACTGCCCTAAAAATATCATAAACTATTAACTTACCCCCTTCACATACTGGAACTATATGTTTTGCTAAGACCGGGACTTTAAAGGGCAATAGATTCAGCAGGTAGACTTTGGTTTTGTTTATACAGTAAAACCAGGATGCGTACCGCTTTATGCTGTTGATTTCATTAATCTCTTACCTCCACTCTCTAGGTCATGGTAGTTAGGGTCTAGTCCCCGATCCAACAGCTTGGTGATTTTTTCCACTGAGAGATGGTGAACATGATCCATAAATTTTCTCAAATTAGCCTGAAACAAAGAGTGGTGACTGAAAAGTCCTCAGATCGTATGAAGAATATTCCAGTTACGACTGAGATCTTCAGCTGGTATAATCACCATAGCTCCATTGACCTTAATAGAACAGTGCCAATTTACACTAGTTGAGGATCTGGCCCTAAAATTGTACTCAATCAGAGCACAGATTCTATGGAATGCAATGGTCAAAATTAAAAACAAGAATATGCTGCTTACAACATTCAGGAAAAAATTACTAGAAGTCCTATTCATAAAGAAATCAGACTGATAAGATGGAGATCATAATTAATCCAACCTGTAAAGGCCTCTAAAGATATGTATGTCAGTATTTATAAAACTGGTGATATATTGAAAACTTGATGGGTTTATATAATTATATAAAGTTCATATAAAATTACTTGTAAATTTATGGCAAAGTCAAACACAGGAGCGCCGCCAGCTTTTCTGCCGCCCTAGGCGGCGGAAGGTCCCGCCACCGAAATACCGCCGCGGTCGCCGCCCCCCAAATTGTAGTGCCCTAGGTGACCGCATAGGTCACCTAATGGGTTGCGCCGGCCCTGGTCAAACATATGAAATATACTGTAAGAAAAATTCTTAAATTGTAGTCACTGGACCACTCACTGTCCATGGACACTTACTGGTGGTCTGCAGACTGCTCAGCTAGTCACCTGAAGCAGATCTCCCCCTAATTTTCCAGGTGCTAAAATACATACTTTTCTAAATATTACTTTTCCACTTAAGCAATTGCCTTAGTTGTTGCAAGGATGCTTCACGTTGTCCAGTCAGTTGTGGGAGGGGAGACATCCACAAGACAACTTCTGTTTAGATGTGGTCTACATGAAAAAGTCTGAGAAGCCCTGGTGTATTGTATATAAAATCCAAGTCCTGCAGGCTTTTCTCATATAAGCAGTTCCTTGACTTCAGTGGGACTATTCACATGAACAGAGATCTGCAAGATCAATGCTAGAACTATCCAGGCTGAACTCTGTATGTATTTTTTAGACTGCCATTAGAATCAAAGGATTCTAATCAGAGGGTCATTGTGCATCTGACTTAGTACTTTCAGAAAATGGATGCTCTCCCTTATCACCAGCAAATTGGACATACCTTTGTATGAAGCTTGGCCAGCTGTTTTTCATCAAGATTTAATTGCTTATACACTCTCTTCTTGTACCGAAACTGATAGGGAAACAAATAGATTAAGTCAAAATTTCATATTTTATTTAATAGTGAAAGAGATCTGAAATTATCAGAATGTGGCATCTGTTAACAGTAATGTAGATTTGGGCAAACTTAAAAAATGGGGCTTGGGACTACAGTTTAAAGAAACAAATAAATAAATTCCAAGATGTTAGAATGCTTGGAACAATACTATTGAAATTCTACAATCCTTATAAGCCAAATTCATACCTGGTATAAGCATAGAGAAGTCAATGAAATTACATGAGGAATGAGTTTGGCCCCTTGAATCTACACTAATGAACTGGAAATACCATGTGAAGAGCTTTCCCTAAAGACATTTCAGCACTTTCATTTCCAGCACAGACAGAAAAAGGAATTGCAGAGGCATGTGAAAACTTAAAACGTATTTAAAAAAAAACACAGCAGAACATGTCTGAATCTCAGAAATAGGACTCATTCCTGAAAATCCCTGCTCATAGGAGTAGTTCTGTGGATGTTAATGGCACATCTGCTGTGAATAAGGATTACTCATATGCATAAATGCGGGGAGGGATAGCTCAGTGGTTTGAGCATTGGCCTGCTAAAGTCAGGGTTGTGAGTTCAATCCTTGAGGGGGTCATTTAGGAAACTGGGGTAAAAATCTGTCTGGGGATTGGTCCTGCTTTGAGCAGGGGGTTGGACTAGATGACCTCCTGAGGTCCCTTCCAACCCTGATATTCTATGATACCTATAAAGGTTACAGCTGAGGCTAGTTCTTATTTCATTTTATTATTTATTATTTTATTCTGACTAGTTAGCCTATTGCTAGAGCAGACAGAGAAGCTGAAAATTCATGGGGTCATCATTACACCATGATATTTATTTATCACTGATCTAGCACACCACAATTTACAGTTCATTAGAATGGTAAATGGCTCTTCTGTGATTAATTGGCTTTCATGTAAAATGTATTTTTAAACACAGATTTCACCCCCACCTCTCTTCTCACAAGGTTAGATGGTGGAATTTATGACACCTCCCTGTAAAGGGGCAGTGTGGAGCTGCAGTGCCCCAGGAAGGAGTGCTGGGGAGATTGTGCTCCTTGCTCATTGTGATGCATAATCTACTCCATCCTATGAATGAAGTAGACTGTTTGCTCTGGTCTGCTGGCCCCACCCTGTACACCAGTGCAGGAAGGTTGAGCCATGACCCAGGCAGAGTGTGCCCTAGAACAATAAGCTTTTGCATGACTCTGCAATGTTGGGGAAGCTTCTTGTGTGTCACTACACAAAGTCCCTTCACTATCAGGTCCATAATCTTTCTTGATTATGTCTGAGTTCAAAGCCCCCTCTCCCCTTTTTTAAATATTAGCTTTTTGTGGTATTTCAGTCTCTTTGTGTTCATTAAGATTCTACTGTAACAACTGTTCATGCTCTCAACATGCTACAATTTTCTCTGAACTGGTAATTACATGTTGTGAACAGAGACAAAAATAGATCTTTGTTTACTAGGTAGAATTCAAAGAGTGCTATGTATTTTTTGGATAGGGCCTGAATATCAGCTTTTCAGGCAGAACACTTCTATCCTTTACATGCCACGTACTTGAATTCTGCAGAGAAAAAGGACCCTTTCCCCATTTATTGCACATAGAGGAATTCTGCTGGCAAGTCCTGTACAGTTAAAACAGTACTGTAACAAGTGCACTGGGGAAAAAAGTAGACTTAAATATAGTGATTATTACTTTGTTCAGGGTTATAGCAGAAACATCAGTGACTGACCCTCAGAATTCAACTCGGAGAGTAAGTAGGGCACTCACTTCCATTAGTTTTACACCAATGTAAATCTATTGATGTCAGACCTAAAAATTCCACTTATTTTTCCTGTCTACTATAGTTTTTTGGCCTTTCCTTAAGAGAAAGTTGAGCAATTACTGACTCAATGTAGGAAGTATTACATATAAAATCAGAGAGTAATTTGTGTGAGTTAGGGAATAGCCTTAATATAAAAACATTTCAAGATACAGCAATCTCCTATTTCCCTAATTTTACTCAAAATTTAGATTACTCATACTAAGGGCTTGTCTGAGCAGTGGGATAATGCACACTACTGGCGAGGGTGAGAGGGTGATTTCTAAAACACTCTGATGTGTAGTGCCATAATTGGTCCATGTAGAGCCTGCTAGTGTCCACTAAAGGTTCCCTAGGGCAGTGTTTTCCAAATGGTGGGTCCCAATCTGGGAGTAGTGACCTGGCGCACTCAGGTTTGTCCCATATGCCAGGTTGCAATACCCACACCTCAGAGCCAAGCCAGCACCACAGGACAGGAGCTGGGTATGTGCAGTCACTGCAGGGTAAGTGTAGGGCGTCCTCCCTCTCCAATCCCACTCCAACCCCCCCGTTCCCAGGTTCTCCCTTCCACATTAGGCCCAGGATTCTCTAGAACCTTCCTGTAACCCTCTGGTGGATCGGGACCCACCATATAGGAAACATTGCACTAGGGAACTTTTAATGTGAACCAGCAGGGTCTACATGGACCAATTAATGTGGATTCTGGATTTCACATGGCCCTTGCTATATGGTGTGCTACACAGTCATTTTTTCAACTAAAAATCCCAGTGTATCAATAATGAGCAAAGTAGGTGAGGCAATGGGTTACTTGTTTTTTCATCTGGGAGACACCATCAGCCCTTCCAGAGGGTGACAGGATTAATATAGTCTCTTTTACCAGCATGTCTTGCTTTAGCTCAATACTACACCTGGCTGTCCAGGAATGACATTTCCCAACGGCTAAGGGGAAAGAAGTGTTCCAGCATGCCCTACAACTGGAACTGGAGTCTGGTCCTTAAAGCATAGTTTAGCACCTTAGATTTCTCCACCAAATCATAAAGTGTTACCCTGAAATGTCTTTCTGTCCATCAGTGATCATGACTCCTGTTCTACTGGTATGTCTCCTGAGGAAAATCCTGGAACAGAGTAGTGCTGGCCCCACAGGTTTCTAGCTTTAAAGGGCTGGTACATCCCACCACAGAAAATCATTGGGCCTGATCCGGTAACCTTTATGTGAGTAATGCATAAAATACCCCCACTGAAACAAACAGCATTACTTGTGTGAGCAAGGCTTCAAGATCAGCCCTTCGATCACTACTTCCTGAGCGCAATTCACATCCATTTAGAAACCTCAAATAAGACTTACTATATATACATATCGTACCGTAAATAAAAATGTTTCAGATAGTAAAGCTTTAAAATGATTACAGTTGTATTAAAATACCTCTAAGGAGGGAACACCTTTATTCACTGGTTGTGGATATTCCCTAAGGAGTCGCTCCTCATCCAAAAATTTCCCATCTCTCCCGTTGCTGGCAGGCTGAAACAGCCCATAATTCAGGACATCTTTCAAACTCTGATTCAAAGTGCATAAAATTCGTTGTTTTGCTACCCACACTGAAGCTTCAGGATTAAATCTAATGCATTTCTGTAAAGCCAAACAAAATAACATGTTACAAAACTTATGAGAGATTTATAAAGATCATTCTAAAGTAACAAAAAGCCACGTAAGTAATATTGTGAGAGCCTGCAAAGAGTGCACAGAAATTAAATACAAATGCAATATAATATACACTTGCATATAAAGCAGAAAATTTTGCTCAGCCACAAGGCAAAATATTCCACAATACTTGGTATCTTTCATTTTCATGTTCACAATACCTTACCAAACTTTTTCTAAACAAAGAGGAAGAGAAGAAAGCATATAACTTGAGCTCAAAATGAATGAGATCAGCAATAACAAATTAAACAAATAATCTGGTACTGTCTGCATTTCCCTGCACAAGAAGCTGAAAATCTACATTTAATTAAATTCTAAGACAAAGAACTGCATTAACAAGGAGATTAGATTTCAGACATCTGTTCCTTAACAACATCAAACACAGAGGTGCTATAAAAACTCAGGGCATCCTGAGTTCTTTCTCAGACTTTAGAAATCATATCTTCTTTCATAGATCATGTGTTAGTATGCTGCATCTCTTGGTACAACCCAGGGAAGGCAGGCTAATGGGACTTCAAGCACCCTTTTGATTTGGTTTGGTGACTCGTGTAGCCTTCAGCATAATTTAGGTTTAAATTACAGCAGCTTGTCCTCAGCTGCCTTTATGTGGCAGCAGTGATATGTACAGTGGGCCCGTCCGCTTGCCTTGATATGCCCCTCCCTCCTCCTACACTGGGACTTGCGAAGAGCATGGCATAGGGCTGCTATGTCAGTCTCTCTCCTGGCCAGTTAAAGACTGTTCTGGTCCCCTTATATTTCCCAAGCACCATACAGGGGCTGTTCTGGAGGCCCAGGGAAGTACCCCCACCCCCAATAATATTTCAAATACAAGAAAAAAATCAAAATGCACATAGCAGACTTAACTGTGACCACAACAATATGAACTCAGCTTTTCACTACATGTCACTAATTTGTGTTTAGGTCATTTCTGAAGATCTCTATGTTCTTAACAATTATATTCTTCAATGTACATTTCTACATGTAGATAATAAGAACGGAACAGTACAGAAAAATACAAATTGACACCTTGCAGGAAAAGGAAATTGCTTTTTTTAATCTGATGTATCAACTTAATTTACAGCTTTCTATAGTACTCATCTTTGCAGCATCTGTAGGTTACGTATTTTGTAAATTCTCTGGAGATAAATCACTCATGTAAAAAACTGATCACTATGGATTTATTAATGATAAACATGTCAATACTTGACAAGATACCATGCAGTTCTGAAAGTGTGCACCTCTGATTTCATGTATTTAACCAAATCATTCAAATGGCTAAATCAAGTGCAAAATTTACCACTTTATGGGTTTATGTGGCGATGCTTTTTTTCTAAATCAGTTTCTCCATTTGGGGGAAATATTCCCATCAGTGAAAAACATTCCTAGATCCTGAGAGGCATGAAGGACTTCCAATTCTCCATTAATTTCACTGGGCATTGCAGGTGCTCAGCTGGTCATCAGCATATCTCAAGATTTTGCCCTATAGAAATAGGAGTCACTAGCAGTGTCTGGCCCTGTATATTATTTGTGTGGCAAGCTGACCTGCTCACAAACCGCAATTTAGGGGATTGCAATGAATGTTTGGCTCTGATTCTGCCAATTATTCCTCAAATTAAAGATTAGTTGACACTGATAATTAGGTATCCTCTATTCATCCTTGTTGCCTGGCAAGAAACATTATAGCTAAGCTGCCATGATAGCATCACACAATCACCCATTTGCTGAAGGAATATGGTCGGCTTAGGAATTCTGGCTTAAATCCAACTCTACTATGCTATTTTTCACGCGTGGTTCATTGGGAATCACATCTCAGTTTGTTTCTCTTTGCGACTGGTACAAACTGCAGTTTTTTGAGACGTGCTTCAAATACTTACCCGGGCTACTGTTAGGATACATACGGAAATTATAGGGGTCAGGGAACGTGGGGGGCAAGGAGAGAGAATATTGTGCTCGGGAGAATAGTGGGAGGGGAGAAGGAGAAGAAGGGACGTGGTGGGCGAACTATACTGTTGTCCCTTTTTGGGGTCTCTCTGAGTGCATCCACCACAGGTATCATGCCTCAGGCCTTTACCTCTAGTGGAGTGGAATCCCACATTTTGCCCACTCTCAGCTCAGGACCTGGGTTACAGCCCCCTGGTACCAACCACGACTAATTCAGCAGGTCCATCTGGGACTGAACCCTGCAAGGGTTTCTCCTTTGGAGTCTGTGACAGCATACGTTTACAGTGATACAGTAACAGCCTCTTCAAAACAAAGCATGATTTATTTTGACTAATGGTATACAGTGCTTAGAGAAGTAGATTTAAAACAGAAGCCTGCATCCATATTCCCTTACCTAAATGCTACCTCAATCCATAGCTCAGGCAGGTGTGGCTTATTCCCCATTTCTGAGTTGGGAGGAACACCCCCCCACTGTTTACAGCCTTCTCCCTCTGTCTCTGACTGACACATTCTGATCTGCCTTTCTCAGCTCACCCACCAAAAACCATCCTTTTCTAGGGTCTTTTAGGGCTTACATCCTCTTCTGATCTCAGGCTTATCCTAGATGGAGCTAGCTAGGTGAATTCTCCCACCAACTGATAGCCCAGTCACTGTTATCTTAACTCCTTTGAAGCTACTTATGTGAGGCGAGTTATCTCTGTCATCGTGCCACCCTTCTTGCTAGGTTCTGTAACAACCTCCTTATAGGCTTCTTTGATTTAGCTCTATACATTCAGTCAGGCAGCATACAAAATTGAACAGGGAAACTGAGTCACACATAATATTCGTAAAAGATATTACAGACATTTTCCTAGATTGTCACAGGGGTCCTGGAAGGCAGACTCCAGGAGACAGGCTGCTCTCTCTCTAATCTTTCTGTTGGTGAGTTCCTCCTCTCCGACCGTCAACTTATTTCTTTCAGCATCATTCGTCAGCCCCACCCACCCCCCAACCCTGTCACTCAGCTTTTCCCTGACCTCCAGTCCATCAGCTCTGATGGCTTCTCACTGCTCTCAGTCCTCTTCTCTCTGCCCTCTCTTCCCTTTCTTTCATCAATATGATTGTTGATTCTCTCCATGCTTGACTTTTTTGTCCCTCTGTCCCATTTCAAGGTCTCCCCTATCATCCCCCAGATCTGGCTCCTCCTCCAACATCCACTTCCTCAGCTCCTGCTCTCACAGGACAGAGCACATCTGGAAGAAATTTCGTGACCAGTCCAACTTTCTCCACTACAAATTCATTCTCTCCACGTTCTGTTCTACCATTTTCCTTGCTGAACAACTCTTACTTCTCCCACAGAAACCCATATCTGCAATCCCAGTCACCTATATGCCATTTCTGACTCACTTCTCAACCCTCCCCTCCTCCTGACTCCACTGCTCTCTCTGCACAGGATCTCACAGATTTCTTCCAAGAGAAAATTGACAAAATACATCTCCCTTCCCTCTTGGCTTGCCTTCCTTTCCTCCTTCCCCTCCTATTACTCTCTCCTCCTTCTTCCCTGGTCACAAACACAGAAATTTATCAGCTTCTCTCTTTCTCTAACCCCTTCACTTGCCCTGGTAACCCCATCCCATTCCTTGCACCCGGCCGCATCCCCTCAGTTATTCTTCTCCTTAACCTCTCACTCTTCTCTGACTTTCCCCCCTCATAATACAAGCATGCTTTTGTCTCTTCCTTCTTTAAAAAAAACCCACACCATTATTTACCCTACTTGCCTCTCCAACTACTGCCCTCATCTCTCTTCTCCCTCTCATCTCTCAAATCATTGAACATTCTGTTTCTAATTGTTGTCTGGAGTTCTTTTCCTCCGATTCCATTCTAGACCCTCTCCAATCAATCTTCTGTCCCTTGCTCCCCACTAAATCCGCTCTTGCCAAAGTCTCTAATGACCCCTTCCTAGCCAGAGCTCAGAACCACTACTCCATCGTCACCCTCTTTGACCTTTCAACCACCTTCATTGCCACTGACCGTGCTCTTCTTCATCCTCCCTTGACTTCTGTAACTCTGTCCTCTCCTGGTTCTCATCTGACCTCTCTAATCACTCCTTCAGCATGTCCTTTGGAAGATCCTCCTTATCCCCTCTCCAGCTTTCTGTGGGGGTTCCACAGGACTCTGTCCTTGGTCCCTTTCTCTTTTCCCTCTACACTTTATCTCTGAGTAATCTCATTTGTAAACACATATTCAACTACCATCTCTATGCTGCTGACTCACCGGCCTGCCTAGTCCACTGCTTCAACTATATCAATCCCTCCACTAGCTCCTTCTTCTCTAATCCTATCAAATTTAAGCTTCTTGTCTTCACTTTCAAGGCACTTCCTGGCCTATCCTCCTCTATAATTTCTCAGTCAGTATCAAAATATCAACTCTGGCCACCACTCAGCCTCTGGTGCCAGCCTCTATTGGCCACTTGTTAAATTTTCAAATGAGCAATTCTGTGCTTTCTCCGATGCTGCCATTCATGCTTGGGAACATCTACAAAGCTATCTCAATATCCTCCTTCAAACTTTCCTCTGCTATGATGCCTACAAAAAACTTGACAATGGTTAAGCTACTGGTGTGCTGAGACCACTGCCTATCATGCTGACTA
Organism: Emys orbicularis; assembly: GCF_028017835.1. Taxonomy (NCBI): domain Eukaryota; kingdom Metazoa; phylum Chordata; order Testudines; family Emydidae; genus Emys; species Emys orbicularis. Next base: position 85,254,512 of record NC_088686.1, on the reverse strand, counting down.
ATATTGTCTCCTTGCTTCCTTGTACTCCCTTATCTGTCTGTATTCATTGTTGTTTCATATTATACTTAGGATTGTAAGCTCTTTGGAGACGGGACCATCTTTTTGTCCTCTGTTTGTACAGCACCTGACACAGTGGGGTCCTGGTCTGTGACTGGGTGTCCTATGCACTATGGTAAATACAAATAATAAATAATACCAAGAAGATGACGAAGACGAAGTGAAGGAAGAAAATGGAGACAGAAGGTGGATGGTGGGTGAGATGATAAAAGGCAAGGAGGGGAAAGTGGGGTCAGTTGAAGGCGAAGGAGGCAGGACTGATGGAAAGGAAGATGGGGAGGGCAGAAAATAGCATCTCCCACAATATACAGGTTGGGCGAGGGTAAGTGGACCCCCCATCTGAGCAGCCAGTGGGGAGACACGTTTATCCATGTCCATTTAAGGTTGAATTTTCAACCCAAAATGATCACACAGAAATGGAGGGAAGTTGAATTTCCCCCAAACACAGACTGTAGGCATCAGCTGAGTACTGATAAATTCTTTTCTGGAAACCAGTCCAGCTCACCTACATGTTAGTATTGTTGAAGATAGATATTAGACTTGTAAAGATGTGTTTAGTCTCTATGAAGTGACTGCAAGTTGCTCTATGTATTAATCTTACATGTAATGTCTGTATCCCATGCTATAAGGTAACATGGAAGCTTTGCTTTATAACTATACAAATGCCTGCTCTGAATTTGTAACCCAGGCAGAAAGAATGGTTCTCCTGCTCATCAAGAAAGACTATCAAAAGTAAGTGGGCCATTGTGAAACATCACAATATGAAGACTAAGGGTATGTCTACACTGTCAAGTTTCTTTGCCACAAATTGTACCACTTTTATTAAAATGCTGGAATTAAACTGCCGTTGCATGTCCACACTGTGCTCCTTGTGACACTGGAGCGCATTCACATTAGCAGCTCTTGCAATGGCAAAGACAGCAGTGCATTGTGGTAGCTATCCCACTGTGCAACTGGCCACAGGGTGCTTTGGGAAGGGTTTGCAATGCCTCATAGGGCAGGCACAGCGTCACATGATGCAGATTTCCCAATCGAATAGTTCCATAGGCATCCTACTACATTGCCGGCTGCTTTTCAACTGAAGTGGGGCGGGGGAGGAGAGAAGAGTATGTGACAGGAAGTATGTGGGGTGAGAGAGCAGTGTGTTTTGGGGGACAGAGAGTGTGTCAGCATGCTGTCTTGTAAGTTCAGACAGCAGCAGGAAGCAACCAGTCCTGAGGCAGGGGGAAGAGGAAACCCTGACATAAGCCCCTGCCTCCCTCCCTGGGCGCGCGCACACACACACACACACCTCTCTATGTTCAACAGCCCGAGCATTCCACATTAATGGTTTGCTGTGTGTCCTGGAGCAGATCAGCACAGCACCCAAAGGCTGTCAGAAACGGTGCTTTGAAGGGGGAGGGGCGCATGTCTCCAGGGCAGCTGAGTTCAAAACAATGAGCAGAGCAGTCACTTGAGGCATTATGGGACAGCTCCGGAGGCCAATTACATCACAGAAAGCAATCAAATGTCTACACTGGCAATAGAGCACTGGAGCCTCTGCACAAATAGCCTTACGACTCTCGTCAAGGTGGTTTTTTTGCAGCGCTGCAACTGAGCAGTTTCTGTGCACAAAGTGGCTTGGCAGTGTGTCCACATCTGCAGTTTGAGCGCAAAAAACTGCTTTACTGCGCAGAAACTTGCCAGTGTAGACAAGCCCTGGGTAAACGGCCCTCTCACACCCATGAAGGTGCTACGTACAAGGAAGTTCATCGCATGAGCTTGAATTCTGGAAGAAGGAAATAAAGATAGCTGACATGAAAATTCTTCATCTCTGCTGTATGGTCTCTCACAGGGCTGGAGCTAGGAAACAAAAGTACATATCCCCAGGGCATTCAGTGCTGACAGATTACTACAACTCTGTCACCTTTTGGAGCTATATACTGTAACTCATTTGTGTATATATGTTGCCTGTTTTAACCTGTAAATAACTCTCTCATTTCTTTTTCTTAGTTAATAAATCCTTAGTTAATAATCCTTAGCTAATGGCTATAAGCATGGTCTTCATTGTGAGATTTGAGATACAAATTGAACTGGGGTAAATGACTGGTCTCTTGGGACTAGAAAGAACCTGAATCTTTTGTGATCATTTGTGTATGTCAACTACTATCACTAAGTCCAGCTTGCATGGGTGGCAAGGTAGACTGGAGTGCTCAAAAGGACAGTCTGTGACTCCATGGTAAGACAGTTATAGTGCTTCAGGAGTTCACATTTGTATACTGGGTTGGTGAAATCTAATTATAGAATGTACAACCAGTTTGGGGAGTCTGCCCTGCTTTTTGATAGTTTGCTCTGAGGTTGGCACTCACGGTCGCAAGCCACTGCAGACAATATGACATGGACCAAGAAAAAAGTGATATATTTATTCATCATAATTTTTAAGTCAATATCAAGATTATAGTTTTTGGAGGGGAGTGACTCATCATTTTGAATTATTGGGACTTGTAATACTGAGACTGAACAATGCCAACTTTGAGTCTACAGAGCAGATCCACGTGTAACCCTTATTCCACGAAGGTAGCTAGTTGATGTCTATGAAGGGCCTTGGTGGTATTGATCTGGTTTTTAGTGTCACCTATTTACTAGCAACTGGATCTGATATAAGCAATTAGTGCTTCCAGTTCTCAATGAGGTTGTGAATACAACCAGCACCACTCTGAATCTAAGAACAATTCCAGGATGGCATATAGCTTACACCAAAAAAAATGAGTGCAATTACTCCTCAACACTTCAAATGTCCTACAATGCTCATTCCCCCAGATCCCTGAGGCCTTAGAATGTGCCCTTGGCATTCCTGCTAGAACATGCACGCTTCAACTAAGATTTTTGACAGTTCTACATTCAAATGGATCCATGTTGGCAGATAGGTGCAGCTAGAAGGTGCAGTAAAACAGGAAATAATTTTAAATAGAAGCAGCGGTTAAAACTCTATGGGGACAGCAAACTGAGTGCTTCTTATAAAATACAGTCTAACACAGAGATCCTAAGCTGAAGTTTCAGGTTATATGAGACCTGCATAAAGCAATTGCAGACCCAAAATTTCTCTAAACCTAAACAGAGGGACGTCTCAGGAGCAGGAACACTCTCATTCCACCAAAGGCAACTCACTTCAACTCCTCACAGGTGTTAACGGAATTCACTGTCCGAGTTGAACCTTTCTCCTCAACAAGCCAGGCAAAGCTTCTTGGATTGGATCAAAACAAGGAACACCAGACAGCTTATCCTATGGAACCTTTCACAAACCTTTTCTTTCACTTCACTTCACTTCCAGGGGAGTGTGTGTTGGCGGAAGGGACAGCAGGATCAATGCAAAAGACTGCAAACAGTTCTTTGAGCACTACCAGTCTCTGTTCCCTTACCTTCCACAAAATTGTTCTGCTACCTCACTCAGCTCCCACCCCACTTCCCACTCAATATTGCTTTGCTTCAGGAAACGGCAGGGACAATAGGTTGCGAGAGCAGATTTCCATTTTCAGTGAATACTTTGTACTGGAGCAGAGAACTTTGCGCTTTAGGTAAGCACTTTACAGTGTTTTTCACACTTCAGTGAAGGGCACACATGAAAGAGGCAAAGAGTGGATTTATTCTTTAAAATATAACACATTATAGGATATATCATTATTTACACAGAAATCTGTACACATCCCATGGGAAACTGGTGTTATTTCACTGCTTGAACACTGGCACCAGAAATTATAAAATGATTAAACTAAAAACATAAGAACAACCATACTGGGTCAGACCATGTTCCATCTAGCCCAGTATCCTGTCTTCCAAAAGCGGCCAATGCCAGGTGCTTCAGAGGGAATGAACAGAACAGGCGATCATCAAGTGATCCTTCCCCTGTCATCCATTCCCAGCTTCTGGTAAACAGAAGCTAGGGACAATCAGAGCATAGAATCATAGAATATCAGGATTGGAAGGGACCTCTGGAAGTCATCTAGTCCAACCCCCTGCTCAAAGCAGGACCAATCCCCAGACAGATTTTTACCCCAGTTCCCTAAATGGCCCCCTCAAGGATTGAACTCACAACCCTGGGTTTAGCAGGCCAATGCTCAAACCACTGAGCTATCCCTCCCCCCCGTGGTGTTGCATCCCTGCCCATCCTGGCTAATAGCCATTGATGGACCTATCTTCCATGAACTAATCAATGCTATGGAAAACCCAAGCTGTGCGGAAGAAATTGACTATACACCAGTTCAAGCTTCCTGCTTTTATTTATTGTTGTCTCTCTCATTTGGGGTCTTGATTCTCACATCTTAAAGGGCTGTTTCATACATCTGGGTTTTGAAAGTGTAACAGTTGTTTGTACAGAGGGTTTTTGTTCATGGCATTATTATAGAACAAAAAGCATTTGATTTTATATACTCAATCACTTGTTTAGTGGTAGTATCTTCTAGTAAGGCTATCTCAGGGAAGTGAGAATAATACAGTCTAGGGCAAGTGCATATTTTTTTCCCAGCCAACAAAAAGAAATTTTTCCTGTGCCACCAATATGAGCTCTTTCACTTGACTTGGCCTGTATTATTGCCATATATGACAAGCCTTAACAATTTCGTCAATGCCTGTTCGTTTGGTCGATGGAGATGGATTACCTAGGCTAACGGGAGAATCCCTCCTGTCAGTGTAGGTAGTGTCTACACTGTAGCATTTTAAGTGTAGACGTTCCATTAGGTCACATCTAAAGTATAATCCTGTATTGGTATAACTACGTCACGCCGGGATGTGAAAAATCCACACCTCCACATGATGTAGTTATACTGACTTAACCCCCCCTGTAGACAGCGCTATGTCGATGGGAGAGCGTCTCCCACTGACATGGCTACCACCTCTCAGGAAGGAGGATTAAATACACCGATGGGAGAAGCTCTCCCGTCTGCATAGGAGCATCTTCACTTATGTGCTTCAGCAGTGCAGCTGAACCAATGCAGTGTTTTAAGTGTAGACCTGCCCTTAGTCCAGCTCTACTTGCTAAGATAAAAACATTTGATTTAACAGAAAGAATGGCATTGGAGAAGTAATATCCACCTTCTCAGCAATGACTCATACAGTAAATGATGTAGAAATCAGGGCTGGAAGGGGGTGAGGGAGACTGCACTGGGAATATTATTTTAATTCACGTTCCAGCTATAAATTATTAAACTAATATCTAAAAGAGGACTCCACATGATTTTTGTGAATGATCAAACATCTCCTGTTGAAAGGGAGAGAGAGTACTACACTCCTCATGCCACTCCTAGGCGCGACTGCAATACAAATAATAAATAATGATAACCATGCAAATATAAACCTCCGCCACACTGCACAACTTTCAGGTCACAGTGGCGAAAGGTTTTAGCCTGGTTAGGGGAAGCTATACATTAAAAAAGAGAAACAGCAAAAGATTCAGGGAACATGATGTTTTACAAAGAGGAATAGCAGGGTCGGTCCTGGGGCCAGTTTTGTTCAATATCTTCATTAATGATCTAGAGGATGGTGTGGACTGCACTCTCAGCAAGTTTGCAGATGACACTAAACTGGGAGGAGTGGTAGATACGCTTGTGGGGTAGGGATAGGATACAGAGGGACCTAGACAAATTAGAGGATTGGGCCAAAAGAAACCTGATGATGTTCAACAAGGACAAGTGCAGAGTCCTGCACTTAGGATGGAAGAATCCCATGCACTGTTACAAACTAGGGACCGAATGGCTAGGAAGCAGTTCTGCAGAAAAGGACCTAGGGGTTACAGTGTACGAGAAGCTGGATATGAGTCAACAGTGTGTGTTGTTGCCAAGAAGGCTAACAGCATTTTGGGCTGTATAAGTAGGGGCATTGCCAGAAGATCGAGGGACGTGATCATTCCCCTCTATTCGACATTGGTGAGGCCTCATCTGGAGTACTGTGTCCAGTTTTGGGCCCCACACTACAAGAAGGATGTGGAAAAATTGGAGAGAGTCCAGCAGAGGGCAACAAAAATGATTAGGGGACTGGAGCACATGACTTATGAGGAGAGGCTGAGGGAACTGGGATTGTTTAGTCTGCAGAAGAGAAGAATGAGGGGGGATTTGATAGCTGCTTTCAACTACCTGAAAGGGGGTTACAAAGAGGATGGATCTAGACTGTTCTCAGTGGTACCAGATGACAGAACAAGGAGTAATGGTCTCAAGTTGCAGTGGGGGAGGTTTAGGTTGGATATTAGGAAAAACTTTTTCACTAGGAGGATGATGAAGCACTGGAATGGGTTACCTAGGGAGGTGGTGGAATCTCCTTCCTTAGAGGTTTTTAAGGTCAGGCTTGACAAAGCCCTGGCTGGGATGATTTAGTTGGGTATTGGTCCTGCTTTGAGCAGGGGGTTGGACTAGAAGACCTCCTGAGGTCCCTTCCCACCCTGATATTCTATGATTCTATGATCAGATGTTGGGTAAAATGAGATACTTTACTATTCCAGAACCTTGGCTCCAGGATTGCCACCTTTCTAATTGCTCATAGGATCATAGAATCATAATTGGACCGTGAGGCCCCGCCCCTTCTCTGCCTCTTCCCCCAATGCCCCGTCCCTGCTCTGCCTCTTTCCTCGAGGCCCCATCTCCTTCTCCACCTCTTCCTCCAAGTCTCTGCCCCTGCTCCCCTTTCCCCCCAAGACCCCGCCTCCATCACTTGCTTCTCTTCCCTCCTCCCATGTCGCTCACTGGATCATCTCCACCTCCCTCCCTCCCTTACCTAGGCTCCCTCTGCTCTGGGAGCATGGGAGATGCTGCAGCCTGACAAGGAGCCTGGCTGCAGGTTGGAGACCGCACTGGCTAAGCAGGGGCTGGCGTAGGTTAATGATCTGGAATCTCCCCTCGCCCTGCAGTATCTGGATTTTTGTATGGTCAGTACATCTGACTGGACACTGCTAGGTCTTCTTTTTGACCAGATTTTTGGTCTAAAATCGGGCACCATGTGCTCTCTATAAAAGCTCTGGAGAGTATTATAGATACTAACTGCCTCTCACATAAGACACATTGTATTCAGACTGCTCTTAACTTATGGCTCAAATAAGTAAGACTTAATATTGCTTTACAGTTCTTTTACATCACAGATTTTCAAACCCTATTCTCTATAAAATAAAGCCAGTTTTCCATGTAAGGAATTTCCTAGGTTCCACTGTGATTATGTTTAACAATGTGGAGCTGCTTCCTATTTAAAATAGTTTCCAATTAACTTTTCCCTTTTCTAAAATAGTTTTCACTTCTCTGTCCATTATCAACCCTCTTTCTAATCTGCAATAACCACTTCCTTCCACAAGGGCTCACCCCAGAACAAATCCTGCTTGCACTCTGTCTTTTCTGCTCCGAGAGACAAGGTGGGTGAGGTAATATCTTCTATTGAATCTATTGTTGGTGAGAGAGACAAGCTTTTGAGCCACACAGAGCTCTTCTTCAGGTCTGGAAAAGGAACTGTCAGTGTCACAGCAAATGCAAAGTTGAACAGATTGTTCATCATAAGTAGTTACCACATATTTTACCCCATATTATACCCACATATTATACCCCTCTGAAACCTATCACATTATAAGGGACCATTCAAGGTAGAGCAGCCCATTAACACTTTTCTGCTTCTGGCTGGCTAATAGATTACTTAAACTCTTTGCTGTCCAGCCTCTCACAACATTTGCAGCACTATTTCAGTATCTCTGGCCTTGTCTTCACATACTGCACTACAGTGGTCAGTGAAGTTAACCAACCTCCCAATGAGGTGCTAATCAGGACTTCCAAAAAGGCAGAGACACAATGTCTGCTGCTGCCCCTTCACTTAAGAGGGTGCAAACTCTCTCCTCCAACACCACTGGGAAGAGAGGCCTGATCCTACTTGCTTCCCATTCTTTAAAGGTGATCCGCACTCATGGCTGGCCTTACCATGAGGCGAACTGAGGCGGCCACCTCAGGTGCCAAACTGTGGGGGGGGGCACCACTAGGACCCAGAGTGTAGAAAATTGTGTCTGCTGCTGGTCCATATGTATTCTTTCTGCTCTAGATGCACAGAGATGGTGGAGTGCTGGAGGAAGGAGGGCACAAGAGACATAACAGGCAGGCAAGAGAAAAGGTAAGAGAATAACAGAAAGCAGCAGGAGCTGCAGGGAGAGAGAGGAGGAGGAGCCTCTTATGTACCTCTCTAGCACCCCCAAGAGCCTGGACTAATTAACACCAACTTCTCAGGGAGCTTCCTGTTTCCTGCTGCTTCCCTGAACCCACTTGAGGAGAACAGGCAGTCAACTGAAGTAGTAGGAGCCAGTTAGGGCCTTAAGATGCTGATATCTTCCCTCACTCAGGCCCTGCTACCAGCCTGCTTATTCGTCCCCTTCAATTGAGTGTTGAGAGCCACTATAGCTGGCAGAGAACAGCAGTCATGAGTGAAAGAAGAAAACACCCTTCTGGGGCAGCGTTCAGAAAAAGAAAGAAAACAAAGAAGCTTTTCTATCTAAGCAGGAAGGAGCTCCGTTGAGATACATAGACACAAATGTTCACGGTGAGCCTTCCGGCCCCAGTGAGGATGTGAGTGGTGAGGAGATGCCTGATCTTCCAGTTAGTCAGAGTGCAGGTGACCTGGCAGCTACTGCAGCATCCATATCTCCATCTCAAATGGATGTAACCATGCACATTCCTGAAGAAAAGTGTAGATCAGAGAAGAGTGTGGTGGAGATGCAAGAAACAGCTGCTGCTGAGTTTAGTTCCTTAAGCCTAGATGATCCAGGACTGTGGACCCACTTGAGCAGTAGCCTGAGGGACTTCCTTGTACTGCATGGGCCATAGCAAGTGAAAAACGTCATGTTCCCCAAAGACAATGAAAATAGAAGTTTCCATCCAACACATTACTGGCGTGAAATCCCCAATGGTGACAAAGTGCAGAGGCCAGGGCTTATATACTCAAAAACCCAGAATGCTGTATACTGTTTTTGCTGTTTTTGTTGCAAACTCTTCCAGTCTAATGTTCCAGCCACATTGAGTTTGTAGCGGGGTGGACACCCACTCCTGCCCTGAGGGGCTTAAAACAGCCCTAGGAAAGGGCTGTGGCAGGAGAAAACAGCCCCTGGGCTGATTGGGGGAAGCAGGCAGAGCGGCGGCCACGCCCCAAACAGAGCCCAGCTGGCCCCTATATAAGAGGCTGGGAGCCAGAAGCTCAGCAGTCTCTCTCTAGCTGTAGAGGGAGACGGGCCTGGCTTCAGGGAGCTAGAGACAGGGTACCTGAGTAGAGCAGGTCTGGGGAAACGCAGAGGAGCCGGGGCCCCAGGCTGCGGCCTAGCATAAGGCTAATAGCTACTGGGGGTTGCAGAGGGCAGCCCAGAGGTAGGCAAAGGCAGCAGGTCCAAACCCCCTTGCCAGTGATGAGTGGCAAACACTGCAGTCTGCACCAGGGAACGGGGGCTAGTTGCTGACTGGCAGTAGTCTTATACTGAGGCAAGGTGGTGATAGGGGGTGAGGGTTCCCCTGGGTGGGGAGACCCCGAAACCGAGGGGTTACTGCCAGAGGGGCAGCATCCCAGAGATAGGGGCACTGGGGTCCTGGGAGGGACACGGGGGCCAGTGGTAAGGTGGCTCACCGGCCTGCAGAGGGCGCTCCGGAAGCTGGACGAGCTAATTCCCGACAGAGACCAGCAGAAGGCGACGCAGGGGTGAGTCCGCACGCTTACAGGGTTCCATGGGAACAAAGGACTGGAAAAATCTGGCTAGAAATCTCGCATGCCATGAGAACACAGCAAATCACCATAGAGCATTCCATAGCTAAATATGAGTCAACGGTGTGATGCTGTTGCAAAAAAAGCAAACATGATTCTGGGATGTATTAACAGGTGTGTTGTGAGCAAGACACGAGAAGTCATTCTTCCGCTCTACTCTGCCCTGGTTAGGCCTCAACTGGAGTATTGTGTCCAGTTCTGGGCACTGCATTTCAAGAAAGATGTGGAGAAATTGGAGAGGGTCCAGAGAAGAGCAACAAGAATGATTAAAGGTCTTGAGAACATGACCTATGAAGGAAGGCTGAAAGAATTGGGTTTCTTTAGTTTGGAAAAGAGAAGACTGAGAGGGGACATGATAGCAATTTTCAGGTATCTAAAAGGGTGTCCTAAGGAGGAGGGAGAAAACTTGTTCACCTTAGCCTCTCAGGATAGAACAAGAAGCAATGGGCTTAAACTGCAGCAAGGGAGGTTTAGGTTGGACATTAGGAAAAAGTTCCTAACTGTCAGGGTGGTTAAACACTGGAATAAATTGCCTAGGGAGGTTGTGGAATCTCCATCTCTGGAGATATTCAAGAGTAGGTTAGATAAATGTCTATCAGGGATGGTCTAGACAGTATTTGGTCCTGCCATGAGGGCAGGGGACTGGACTCGATGACCTCTCGAGGTCCCTTCCAGTCCTAGAATCTATGAATCTATGAATAGGTGGAAAGAGCTTGAGATGAGATTAAGGTTAAAGGCCACCATAGATGATTAGCATCAAGAGAAGCTTGCATCAGAGTCTCTTTACTGGCAAAATATTCTGAAAAGTCTCATTGCCATTGTGAGACTGCTTGCTACCCAAAACCTAGCACTGCGTGGCACTTCAGATCAGCTGAATGTGCCAAACAATGGAAACTTCCTTAAAATTGTGAAGCTGATGGCTGAGTTTGATGCTGTATTCCAGGAGCATCTAAGAAGAGTCACCACCCAAGAAATGTATACACACCACTACCTTGGAAAAGCAATTCAAAATGAGATCATACAGTTACTGGCAACAGAAGTCAAACAGAAGATTGTGGCAGATCTGAAGTCAGCAAGATATTACTCTGTTATTCTGGACTGCACACCTGACATCAGCCATATGGAACAAATGACTTTAATGGTGCGTTTTGTAACAACAACAGAACCTAGTGAAAATGTCCCTGCAATGGTGACTGTCAGAGAGCATTTTCTAGAATTTATTGACATTGATGATACTACAGGAGCTGGTATGACAAATGTGCTTCTTAAAAAACTGGAAGATAGGGGAATTGCGATAGCTGACATCAGAGGTCAGGGCTACGATAATGGTGCCAATGTGAGAGGAAAGAACAGAGGAGTGCAGACACGGATCTGAGAGTTAAACCCTTGAGCTTTTTTTTGTCCTATGCAATTCTCATTCATTGAACTTGGTGGTCAGTAGTGCAGCATCAGTTTCTAGTGAGGCTGCTGAATTTTTTGATGTAATTCAAAGCATCTGTGTATCTTTCTCTGCATCAACTCCTGGATGGCAAATTTTGAAGCAACATCTGGGAACAACCACTGAGTGCCACACGATGGGAAAGTCGAGTGGAGGCAATAAAGCCTATCAAACAGCAAATTGGGAAGATAGATGATGCCATAGTTGCCATTATGGAGGATAATGCTATGACCGGAACTGTTTGTGGGAGAACAGAGGCAGAGGGAAATGGAATCACCAGAAACATACATAACTTCAAATTTCTGTGTGGCTTAGTGTTGTGGCATGACATACTGTTTGAAATAAATGTTGTAAGCAAGAGACTCCAAGGTGTTGACCTTAATATATCTGGAGCAATGGAACAACTGGACAAAAAAAAGTCATACCTACAGTCTTACCAGTCAGATGAGAGATTTCAAAACATTCTGAAGAGTGCACAGAAGTTGGCAGAGGAACTTCACACTGAAGCTATTTTCCCACCCATTCAAGAATACAAGCATCACTGAAGAAGACGACATTTTGATTACGAGGCACGGGATAATCCCATAAGAGACCCCAAACAGCAATTCAAAATTGAATTCTTTAACCAGGTGCTAGACTGTGCAATACAGTCAGTTGAAGAACGTTTCATGCAGCTCAAGGAACACAGCAGTATATTTGGGATGTTTATGATATTCCAAAACTCCTCACTATACCTGAAGAAGACCTACACCAGCAATGCAGGGCACTAGAGACAGTGTTGACACATGATGACATGCGCAATATTGATGCGAGTGATTTAGGTGATGAACTGAAAGCTTTCAAGATACATTTCAGCAGGATCAACTCCAAAGGCTGTTCTGGAATATATGTGCACAAATAAGATATTATTACGACTTAGATATTGGCATAGAAAGTACGCTTATTAAGTTTACGGATGATACCAAACTGCAACTGGGAGGGATTGCAACTGCTTTGGAGGACAGGGTCAGAATTCAAAATGATCTGGACAAATTGGAGAAATAGTCTGAGTTAAACAGGATGAAGTTTAACAAAGACAAATGCAAAGTGCTCCACTTAGGAAGAAAAAATCAGTTTCACACATACAGAATGGGAAGAGACTGTCTAGGAAGGAGTACGGCAGAAAGGGATCTAGGGGTTATAGTGCACCACAAGCTAAATATGAGTCAACAGTGTGATGCTGTTGCAAAAAAAGCAAACATGATTCTGGGATGTATTAACAGGTGTGTTGTGAGCAAGACACGAGAAGTCATTCTTCCGCTCTACTCTGCTCTGGTTAGGCCTCAGCTGGAGTATTGTGTCCAGTTCTGGGCACCGCATTTCAAGAAAGATGTGGAGAAATTGGAAAGGGTACAGAGAAGAGCAACAAGAATGATTAAAGGTCTTGAAAACATGACCTATGAAGGAAGGCTGAAAGAATTGGGTTTGTTTAGTTTGGAAAAGAGAAGACTGAGAGGGGACATGATAGCAGTTTTCAGGTATCTAAAAGGGTGTCATAAGGAGGAGGGAGAAAACTTGTTCACCTTAGCCTCTCAGGATAGAACAAGAAGCAATGGGCTTAAACTGCAGCAAGGGAGGTCTAGGTTGGACATTAGGAAAAAGTTCCTAACTGTCAGGGTGGTTAAACACTGGAATAAATTGCCTAGGGAGGTTGTGTAATCTCCATCTCTGGAGATATTTAAGAGTAGGTTAGATAAATGTCTATCAGGGATGGTCGAGACAGTATTTGGTCCTGCCATGCGGGCAGGGGACTGGACTCGATGACCTCTCGAGGTCCCTTCCAGTCCTAGAATCTATGAATCTATGAATAAGATGTCCACCCTCTTTCCAAATGCTTTTGTTGCTCTGCGCATACTTCTGACACTTCCTGTAACAGTTGCCAGTGGAGAACGCAGCTTCTCCAAGCTGAAGTTAATAAAAACACATCTACGCTTCACAATGACACAGGAGAGGCTGGTCGGCCTTGCAGCTGTCTCAATAGAGCATGAGCTGGCCCAGACTGTGGACCTTCAGGACGCAGTTCAAATCTTTGCAACCAAGAAGGCACGGAAAGCACTGTTTTGATTATTCAAACAGATAAAAATGCCAGTGTTTACTATGCAGACAAGAAAAGTTACATTTGCTGTTCAGGCGTTTGAAAGTTAAGTGTTACTTAACATTTTTGAACAAGGTATTTTAAGTTGTTAGTTCTCCTTTATTGGGGTAGGTAGCAGAGCAGTACCATGAGAGGAGTAGAACAGGAAGAAAGCAGAATTGAGACCTTTCAAAGTTTTGGCCCAAGCGAGGGGGGATGGGGGCATCATTTGAGCTCACCACCTCAGATGCCAAAATGTTGTGGGCCGGCCCTGTCCGCACCCCAGGACACTAGCAGGGAATACTCCCCATAGTCAAGAAAATGCAAAGATTGCAATTATTATTATTTATTTCTATTGCAATAATATCTAGAGAGGTCTTGAGCAGGTTGGAGACCTCATTGTGCTAAACGCTGCACAGACACATAGGGTATGTCTATACTACCTGCCGGATCAGTGGGCAGCGATCGATCCAGCGGGGGTCAATTTATCGCATCTAGTCTAGATGCGATAAATCAACCCCCGAGCACTCTCCCGTTGACTCCTGTAGTCCACCAGGTTGAGAGGCAGAGGCAGAGTCGACAGGGGAGCGTCAGCAGTCGACTCACTGCAGTGAAGACACTGCGGTGAGTAGATCTAAGTACGTCGACTTCAGCTACGTTATTCACATAGCTGAAGTTGCTTAACATAGATCGTTCCCCCTCCTTCCCCCCCCCCCACCCGTGTAGACCAGGGCATAGTAAATGACAGTCCCTTCCCCAAAGAGATTACAACTGTGCCCTGCTTCGACACAAACGGCTTAAGGGCAGCAGGGGAGATTCTTCACAACTTTCCCTCCACTATATACTCACTCAAAGGCCAAATACAGTGTGGCCCATTGCATTATACTATTTTTGTCATAAAATATCTACCCTAAAATATACAGGAAGTACAACATGGCTGAGTTAATGTGGCTCTTGAACCCATACATTTTGCATTCCTGGCTTCTTCTTTTTCTGTCTGTGCAACCAAAATAAAACAGTTTTTTGTCATCATTGTGCTGCATATGTGTAAATTGTGTTTAAGCAGTCTGTGCCCTCCATTTCCTTGGTACTAGCAATGATCTCAGAAATTATTTTATATACTGAGTTTAATGCCTTTTCTTGGTGTGAACACAATCTCCACTTGCTGTAATGTGTGTTACACACACGCAGTAAGGATAACATATTCCTCAAATAACAGAGACAATGAACAGAGACAACAAGAAATTACTATATATTACAATAAATAGTGATTTCATCTAGACAAAGAACTAATGTAGCAGTTGAAAAACAGAACTACTTATAAGCTTCAGTGAGTTTGCTGAAGCCTTTTCAAGGCTTACAATATTTATGCCACTACAGCTGACAAAGCATGTTAGAGTTCCAGGTCAGAATAAAAGCATAGGAAGGTAAATTTCACAGAGCTGGTGAAAATTTACAAGTTTTTCTACAATAACACATCTTTCCCTATGATGTTCAATGTTTGATCTAACATGCGCAATGAAATAAAAGTGATGAACACATAGTCAATGTAGAAAAAGGATAAGCCTTTGTTAAAAATAGAAAATCAGCCATTTACTCAAAGTCCTGAAATTAGCTTTTTTTTTAAACTGATTTAGTCTGAACCTTGATTCTGAAATGATAGTCAAGAACAAAAACACAAAAGTAATTTGATGCAATTTTGTTCTCCTTTTATTAAGCAGTATAATTTTAAAACATCTTTTCTGCTAAAGTAATTGTAATTATATAGGGAGTGGGGTAGAAGATTGTGTTTGGCTTGTAGCTAAAATACAGAACTGGAGATTTGAAATCTATTCCTGGCTCTGCCACAGCCTTTAAGTGTAACTTAAGGCACTTCACTTAATCTTTCTAAGTCTCAGTTTCCTGGCCTGTAAAATGGAAACAATAATGCAGTCCTACCCTCACACTGGTATTTAATATATTGGGCTTACTTTTGATCTCACTGCTAGTGTACATCTGGAGTTACAGTTGTTTGGAAAATTGGGTTTATTTTTATGTACATTTTTGATGAAAATGAGAAAAAATTCATTTTTGTTGGAAGAACAAAAACCCAAACCCGGAACATTTTGGAGTTTTTTTCCCGTACAAAAACATGAACATTTTGAGGAAAGCAGATACTTTCTGATGAAATTATTGTTTCATCGAAAACCTAATCTTCTGTTGAAAAAAAGTTTTGATGGAAATTTTTCAACCAGCCCTAATCTGGAGTAATTGAAAGCTGCATCTGGTCCATTAATGTTTATAAAGTGTTTTGAGATGGGTAGGACTAGAAGTAGAAAGGGTTATCAAATAATTTTATTATTGTTACATATCAGAAATAATTCATAAACTGAGAGCTCTTCAACACAGCTAGTATCTTTCTAGCACTCTTTAATAGCAAAGGAGCACTGTTACATGGAATTCAAATCCTTTAGTAATACTACAGTGTCTATTGAGAACTGAAATGTGTGGGAGATGGAAATAGGCATGGACAAAATAAAAAAGCTAAATTAAATCTACGACAACAAAGTAACAGCAAAGCAAAGCAGGAGCACCTCATCAACACCTTTATATAAGCCTTTGAAATGTCACTGCTAAAAAAAGCAAAATAGTCAGTTTCGACCATTCACATGAAGAGGATTTTGTGTTGTAACAAAGCTATTAGCAGGCAATGCAGTTCTACGAATGCAGCAAAATGGCCCATATTCACAAATCCATTTTCGGTCCAGAGTTAATAAATTTAAACATTTTTAAGTGGTCAGGACAGTGGGGCTATGCTCAGGTGTAGGAATCTGCCTGCTCAGATCAGATCAAAGTTCTGGGGCCTAAGTCATTAAACAATAAAAATCTAGAGCCATGCTGCAAAGCACCAATACAATTAAGGTGTAACAACAATTAAGCGTAAAACTGACTTGATGTAGCCATTTTAATCAAAAGATAGGCTGGTGGGAGCAGGAATAGAGTTCTAGTCATGCCAAGGTAGACTCTAAAAACCACAGTGGGGGACTTTATTGCAAGCCATAAATATTTTTACAAATGATCCATTTAAGTGTCAAACACAACAGGACTTCCGTCTGCCAAATCCAAAACAAAAGTCTGCAGGCTCAATGCAACCAAGTTCCAGAGTAAAACAGCAAAACCACCCTGGCTCTCCTCAGCTCCTGCTCCTTCCTAGAGAACCTCCTTTTCTTACTCAAGATCCAACACCCCATAGCACTTCCCCTTCTTAGAACCCAATCATTAAACAGTATACAACCTAATCCTGTACCATACAAGTCAATGGGAGTTCTGCCATTGACTTCAGTGGAAGCAGGAACAGGGGATGGTTGCATGTTTAAAGCAGTGTTCTAGAAAGCCAGAGGATTTGGGCACAATGCTCAACTCCACCACAGATTTATGTGACCTTGGGCTGAAATTTTAAAAAGAGCTTGGGGTCCATCATTAGGGCCAGACTTTCAGAATAACCTGGCCACAAATGTCACAGGAGGAACAGCTGGGTGCTGAACACTTGTAAAAATCTGGCCTTTATTTAGGTACCTAAAGTGGTTTGGCAGTGATGGGGCGCACATAAGTACTTAGATTAGAGCTGAGTAAAATTTTTGGACAAAACTTCATTTTTCCAAAAAATGCACTCAGGTGGGCCTAAACATTTTGAAAATTCACATTAAATTTACTAAATTGTTTCCCCACCCCCACTCCGCACAATCCAAACCATTCAAGATGTTTCTGTTTGAATTTTTCAAAATGAAATGTATAGATTTTTGAATTTGAAATGGCTATTTTTTTTTCAAATTTTATTTCCATTTTATTTTTTTAAAAGATAAAAAACCTCAAATAAAATGAAATGTTTCATTTCAGTTTAAACAAGTTTGACGTGAAGCAACATTTTTTTGACTTTTTTATTTTGCTGAAAAATTTGAAAAATGTTCGTTTTGGGTTGACCGGAAGCAAATATTTTTTTTCAATTTTTTTGGTTGGGTACACACTACAGCTTCAGTTGGTGTAAGTTATGTCACTCAAGGGTGTGAAAAAGTTACATCGACCTAAGCGCTGGTGTGGATAGCGCTGTCAGTGGGAGAGCTTCTCCTGCCAACATAGCATCTGCCGCTCACAGAGGCTGGAGTAATTAAGTCGACAAGAGAGCTCTCTCCCATCGGTTCAGAGCATCTGCACTAGCAGCACTACAGCAGCGCAGCTGCATCGGTGCAGCTGCGCCAGTGTAAGCTCTCTAGTGTAGTCATAGCCTAAGAGCCTTCCTCTATTAAGAAGAGAGAATTAACCTCGCCCTGTCAGCTTCCAGACTAGGATGGCCGGGTGCCCAGTTTTCAACCAGAAAGTCCGGTCAAACAGGGGACTTCACAGTGTCCGATCAGATCTACTGACAGGACACCAAAAATATGGTTACTGCAGGTAGGGAAGATGCCAGGTCATCACTCGCACCAGCCCCATCTCAGCCAGGACTACCTCCTAGCTGTGTCGGCCAGCTGCAGCTCCCAGCCCCAGCTTCACAGGTGAGTCCCTTCCGAACTGGGCGGGAGGGGGGAAGGAAAGAGGAGAAGAGCAGCAAGTGATGGGGGTGGGAGGAGGAAGAGGAGCAAACAGGGGGCAGGGCCTCAGGGGGAAGAGGCAGGGCCTGGCGGGGCCTCGGGGCAGGGGCACAGCCTCAGGGGAAGAGGCGGGCAAGGGAGGTTCTGGCACTCCTGCTGGAACGTCCAGTTTTTAAATATTAAACAAAGTTGGCAACCCTAGTCCAGACAGGACTTCTATATTCTACTGCTTCATTGAAAAAAAAAAGGAAGAAATAGTTTCAGCTTTTAACATGCATATACCCTAAATGGCAGCATGAAATGACATAGCACGTGTCTGCAGAACAGAATTTATTTATAAAATCATAATTGAAAATAAAAATAAATTTAAAAAGTGTGATGCCTACTGTCAACTATCAAAATGCTAATTTAGGAAACAGTGCTCAAGAAGGCCCAATATTATCCAAGGAATTAATCATAAACTAGGACAGCTCACAGTCCTAGGTAAAGTCAATCATTAATTCCCAGGAAATTCTCCAAGATGAGATCATTATAGCTAATGTAACAGTTGGGGAGCAGGGAAGGGTAGGTAGTTTGTATTTATGAAACCACAATGATCCCAACCGCCCAGGGGGGCATGTTTTATGTTTCCCCTCCAGGTCACCTTTAAATAGCATGTGTACCCAGATGGGCAGCAGGAATGTGGGGTCCAGGCAGCCATCTCCAACACCATTTTTATGCAGCTTCCCCAAGCTGAATGTGCTGAGGATGGTGCAGGCCTGATGGGATGGATGGCAACAGCAGGAGGGATCTATCCATACCTGTCTCCTTCTCTCTCTCTCTTTTTTTTTTTTTGGTAAGGTGGGGGTTGGGGTGGGGAAGAGATTTTGGTGAGCATCTCACCATCACCTCAAGGTCACATCCACAAGCTAACAAACAGTTCTCTACAGTGTCATGGGAAGAGAAAATGTAAAAGATGGTGAGGTGCCAGGCAGTTTTAGAGATGACATCTGCATTCTGTTTTCAATCTCTGTGTTCCACTGTGGTTATAGTTCTCTAGCTCTTCTTGTTCTCAGCCATTCACAAACCTTCTGAAACTTCCCTGGTCTGACCCTTCTTAAAAACACTTTAGACATAAGGTCACAGCATCAAGTACATATGTGAGACTAGCTATATTGGTTAGGCTGCCTGTCAGTATAATCTCTTTAGGACAAACACCCATTCTGGTGTCTCATTTGGGTCATAACTGTGGAGGTCGAAACAAAATAGGACATCAGTCTTGGGCACTATGAAATTTTTAGCATAATAAGCCAGATCTTCAGGTGGTAGAAATTGAAATACTCTATTGACTTCAATTTACCCCCAGCTGAGGATCTGGCCAAACATTTAAAAACCTTATAATGCAATTCCCCTTACCGTTTGCTGTAGGTCAGGTATTATAATTCGTATCACTAATGTGTTGCTCCTATTGTCTTCCATTCTGCTGCTTAGTTTCTCTGATGTAGCCCTGATAGTATCATAAATAGTTTCTTCTTTGGAGCTGTCTGATTCAGATTCGACAGAATAATCTGAAAAGCTTTGTGCCATCTCATCTTCACTTGATGTTGGACTGCGAGGCATGTTCAGTTTCTCTTACTTCATATGGCTATCAACACAAAACACAAGACAAAGGCAAATTATAGGTAAAGTTTCAAACCTGGTTCAGATTGAGGTTTTAGTGTATTTTTTAAGCTAATGTACACTTAACAATGAAGTTATCTGTTTTCTCTTACCTCTTTTTCCCTCCCCCCATTTGTATGAGTTGGCAGAGTGCAATGGAAATAATGTGGTTAGCAGTTCACTAAAGAAAGAGGGGTGGGGGGAAGAGAGATGACCTTTCTTCCATGTCACACCCAATCTTCAAAAGGATCCAGAACAGATGACAAGAGTACCAGGCTTGATCCTAAATGGTAATGTTGTAAACCGCATTTGGATTGAGTCTGACTCGAGGGAGTAGTTTTCCCAGTACAAACATTACTTTCAATAGAATAATGTAGATATAAAAAGAGCTTCCAAATTAAATGTAATGCTAACAGAATGGCTGGTGTATTATGAGTCTTATTTGTACAAAATGTATGGATATGACTTCAAAAAAGCTACATTATTAAAAGAACAGAATGGTCTGACAGGCACAAACTATTTGAAATACAGCTAGTCCTCGACTTTACAACGTTCGACTTACAACGAACGGCACTTACAACGTTTCTGAACTGATACCCTGATTTGACTTATGACAATTGGTTTAAACTTTACTATGCTCAGTCCCGCAATGGAGTATATTGAGGTTCAGAGTTACGACGTTTCGACTTACGATGCAATTTTCAGGAACCAATTGTGTCATAAGTCTGAGGACTGCCTGTACAGTTCACTGATGAATGATGGGGAGGTAGCAGGAAAATTGTCCAAAGAAAGGCTTTTTGGGTGAGACCCATGAGTTTGGATACTGTACAAATATGCAGACTATTTCATGGAAGTGAAGGACTGATAATACTGCATGGAGGCAGACTTAGTGCATGCAGATATAGAGGATGCCTTGCCCCAGGCCTGTCAGTATCCATTGACACCAACACTATTGCAATCCTGGCTACAGCAAATCTTCAGTCATGCTAAACTGAGTACAGATATTTGTGATGTTGGCAAACATCTAGTATGGAGTAGGCTAAAACCAAACACATGTTCACTTGTAAACTAAGTAGCTTTGAACCAAGGTGTCTAGCTTTATATTTCTATAGCATCTTCATCAAAGAGTCTCATATGCAGAACTGGTAGAAAAATTTCTTTCAATCTTTTTTCAACACACAATACCTTTTTTCCAAAACGGAAATGTCCATTTTCAGTTAAAGTCTTCAGATTTTAATTTTAAAAATTGCTTTGTATTTTTTGCCAACCAAACACCAAAATCTTTCAGTTTTCACTTGCCAAAAACCAAATATTTTTTCTCTGTTTTTCAATTAAAACCCCGAAACAAATCTAAGAACATTTTCAACAAAAAATATTTTTCACGGGGGAAAAAATCATTTCCCAACCAGCTTTACTCACATTACCCTGTGAGGCAAGTACCTTAGGTATTTTACAAGAGAGGCAAGCTAAGCACAGAAGGTGATCAATTTGGTCAAAGTCATTCACAAAACAATTCAGTGGGAGAGTTTAGAACAGAATCCAGGAGTCATGATACCCCAGCCTGTAGACAACATGATCTCCCTACCACAAATGGCTATTGAGTTAACTTCACTATGCCATGAAGCTCTCATGGGAGTAGATTTGTCAACAAAGACACCCTGGGAAAATCCTAAAGTCCATATTTAAGTTTGGCTCAGTTTACTCAGACAAACTCCCATTGACTTCAGTGGCAGTTTGCCTGAGCCAGGACTGAATAAAAATTAAGATCCACCTTTGACCTGTCTGTGTAAGGACCTCACTATTGGGCCCCAGGGAAATAGTGTATTTGGTGAATGGGTAGAGAAATACTAGAAGAACATTTTACTATGGTGTTTCAGGATCCAGTTTGAGCCAAATACATTCAACAGTGCTGATTCTCCATTGCCCAGCACCTTGTGCAATCAATTACACCAGTGCAATTCGAACGCAAAGGGGGTGTAAAAGGCTACCATTCTGATTTAACATTTTATGCTACTTTGCAGTGGAGCAAATGACTACACAAGGGACAGGGCAATGGAAAGTCAGGCCCAATGCTTCCAATTTCATGGGAGATTAATGGCAAACATTGCAAAAGCACACCAAATAGTCTAAATTCATGTCATCCTGTTATTGCTGGTCAAGGACAACTCCATTTGGTTACTAACTGTGGGCACCAGTGTTACTATTCTCAGCTATAACCTATAATTAATAATGAAGACTAAAAGAGTAAATTCAAATATTTGAAAGCAAGCCAGTTTACAACAGTTTAATGCAGACTATTTACAAAAGAAAATTCTTGGGGGAGTATTTTACTGCTTCAGTGAGCTGTAGATTAATGCGGCTTTCCGAAGTACCTTTCCAAAGTCAATAGAAAGAATAAACATTTCAATGGATTTCTTTTTCATCCATTGATACTAAATCATATGAAGCCAAAATATACTAGGTCAATACGTAGCAGAGCAAAACAGATTAGCTGGTGACAGCTAGGAAAACACATTTTTAAAAAATATCACATTTTTTGTCTCTCCCTAATAACCATTTCAACAGGTAATATATGGAGAGTATTTTTCACCTTGTGCAGTAATTAGAGTTCTTTGAGATGTGTCCCCCTCTGGGTATTCCACTTTAGATATGCATGTGCCCTCATGCCTTTGATCAGAGATTTTTGGTAGTAGTGCTCGTTCAGCCTGCACCCCACACATTCTCGTGCTCGTGCCAAGGCTATAGGGGGCTACGTGAGTGAACCGCCCTCAGTTCCTTCTCCACTGCAAAGTCCCCCAAGGGAGATTCCGAAGCATAGGGGATGGAGGGCAGGTAGGAAGCACCCACAGGGACACACACCTAGAAGAACTCCAGTCACTGCACAAAGTGAGTAACTTCTTCTTCGAGTAGCGCTCCTGTGGGTGCTCCACTTCAGGTGACTCCTAAGCAGTACTTCCCTAAGGAGGCAGGAGGTTCAGTGCAGAGTCCAATACAGAAGAGAGAACTGCACTGCCTACAGCATCATCTGATCTTACTGGAGGCACCAAGGCATAGTGATTAGGGAAAGTACGAACAGAGGACCAAGTGGCTGCTCTACAGCTGTCTGAAATTGGTACATCCTTAAGTAAGGCTATAGATGTAGATAGTGATCTTGTGGAATGTGATATCACTCTCAAAAGGGGTTGAACATGAGTTTTGTTGTAACAGAAGTTAGTGCATCTGGAGATCCACTTTGATAACCTGTTTCAAAATTAACAAACCCTTGTTTCTGTCCACAATGGATACAAGTAAGAAGATCTTCTAAACGATTTGGTTCAATCTAGGTAAAAGGCTAATGATCTCCTGACATTTAGGGTATGGAATATGGCTTCTTGATACTTTGATGTGGTTTTGGGGGGGGGGAATGGGAGATGAATGGTTTGATTAATATGAAATTCTGAGGATAACTTAGGTAAAAATCTTGGAACAACCCATAGTGACATTTTCTCTCTGGTGAGTACCGTAAATGGGGGGTCTGGGTAGAAGTGATTGGTACCTGGAAGGCTGTCTTCATTGAGAAATCTAATAGAGAAAATGCAGTTCTGACCCTGTATTCACACCCTACACACTATTGTAATAATTTTGTATAAAATATGCCTTGTGAGGTATCATTTGAAAACTAATATCTCACGATCATTAATAGTCTTGTGTGATGCATGTACGCAGTGTGTATTAAGAATGATGGCTATATGCTGAAATTATGATTTGAAGCGTGTTTAAACCAGGCATGTCAGGGGAGCTGGTAAACAGGTCTGCCCTATACAAAGGAATATGTTTGCTTCTCTGACCACCCCAGTCATCGGGCAGAGACAATGAAGGTATATCTACATATCAGGTAAAGCTATCAAGCCAAGAGCATGGCATCTATGCTCCAGCGGGAGAAAAGGTTGGCCTGGGTTTCACTTTTCAGAGAATACATTGCAAAGGTTTACTGATCTATAAAGACAGGGGGGCTCGGTGTGGGCCACGAGGATGTGTGGGGCACATGAGCGGGCCGAATGAGCACCTCTCCCAAAAATCTCCAATCAAAGGCACAGGCGCACCTGAAGTGGAGCACCCACAGGGACACTACTCAAAGAAGAATGCAGGGTAGTGGATTTAAGCTACCTTGTATAGGGTTGATAAATTACATCTAAACAGCACGCAAAGGAAGAGTTGATCTGTTCAAACTTCCCAAGTTTTGCTGCATGATTTTTTTCAAGTAAAAACTACCTGCTAAAGAGCCATTGCTGGAACTGTAGAGGAGAATAACCACTTGAATCTCTGGCGCCCACGAATCAAGCAATTAGGTTTAATAAAAAGTGAAGCCAAAGCAGGAGTTCCTTGCACTGTCAACAAGGCAAATGTACAGGAAGCACCTGACTGTTTGGGTTCGGGGTGTAGAGAAATGAACCAGGAGTAGGAAAGGGGAGAGTGAAAAACAGTATCTACACTGGCAAAAAAAGGAGAACTATAATTCCTCATTACTGCAGCTCCTGTGGTGGTAGCAAAGGGGAAAACAACAGTTTAGGCAAGGTTCAGGCACAGTCTGACCTAACCAACAGAAGAGTTGTACTGATGAAGAATTACAGTTCCTAGAGTATGGTAGACCCAGCCAGAGTGTAAGAAGACCAAATACATTTGAGTCCAAACTTGTGTCCATTTGTGAAGTGAAATTCACAGACGATTCTGTTCAGCTTTGCTGTTTGGGCTGTGAGCAGCATTAAACTGTAATTTGGTGCAGTTTTTAAACAAGTTAAAAGAGGTTTGATTTGGTTGCTGTGGCTGAGATAAGGTTGGTAATTTAGCTGACAGAGCCCTGCTACATTTTTACAACTGTCTTGGTTTTGTCCCCATTACATTCCAAAGGCTTTTCCATAAAGCATCATTATTATTATTTTGTATTACAGCAGAACCCCAACTGAGACCAGGACTCTGTTGTGCTAAGTGCTGTATACATACATTGTAAGAGACAGTCTCTGCCCTGAAAAATCTTAAAATCTAAATACACAAGAAAGATAAAGGGTGAGAAGAAAAGCAGAGTGGTGTGACTCGCCTTAGGTCACACAGTCAGTGACCGAGCAGGGAACAGAATCCATCTCTCCTTAATGCCCAGTTCAATGCCTTATTCACTGGACCACACTTCTTAATTGGTCTTGCTTGCTGAAGGCTATTATATGGCCAAAATATGAATTATCTGTAGCTAATGTGGCTGCCTGGAATTCATTTTTTTCTGTACTGGAAAAAATATAATCTTTACTACCTAGAATTAAGAACAGTACAATATGACTGCCTTTTGTGGTAATTTAATAACAATACTTATTTCTTAGTGCTTTTCATAAGTAGATATCAAAGCACGTCAGACTTTAAAGTATTTTTCCTCAAAACACCTCTGGAGGCAGTGAAGTACTATTATCCCCACTTTACGGATGGAGAACAAAGGCATAGACTTGTCCAAAGTCATACAGGAAGTCTGTGGTACAGCAGGGAATTGAAGCCAGGTTTCCCAAATTGCAGTCATATTCCCAAATACTAAACTAGTCTCCTAGCCACTGGACAATCCTTCCTCTAAATAGCACATTAGTGGTTGTTTTTAGTATAAAAAGGTTTACATCAGGAAAAAATACATTTAAAAACATTAGGACTGTGGCACAAATCAATGAAAGTCAGGAAATTCAGTTTCACATATGATTGATGTGCTTCATTGAACAAAAAGAAGAGTGGTGAGAGATAAGAGAAAAGCATCAACCATAATTTGGAATCTCCTAGACTGTTTGGTTAGTGTTAAACCTTTTGTGTTTATTACTTTTGTTTTTTAAAATGTCTCTTGATTATCTTTTTTTTAAATCTTTATGGAAGGTTATGAAAGTTATGATATTTAAGTATCAGAGGGATAGCCATGTTAGTCTGTATCCACAAAAACAACGAGGAGTCCGATGGCACCTTAAAGACAAACAGATTTATTTGGGCATAAGCTTTCATGGGTAAAAAACCCACTTCTTCAGATGTCCAAATAAATCTGTTAGTCTTTAAGGTGCCACTGGACTCCTCATTATTTTTTTTATATTTAATGAGATCAGAACAGCTCTGATACAAACACATCTTGGGATGCGTGTCATACTCATGTAATCAGGTATAGACATATATAATATCAATAGAATAGAATACACACAAACATACCAAAGATACATCATACAAAGGAAATTAAAAAAAAACTTCAAACCATGGCAATATTAACAGTTATGTTATAATTTTTGTTCGTCCTGAGAAAAGTTGAGCCTTCCCAACTCAACTCAACTCTTTCCAGTATCAGTCCCTAAGTGCCTTATTTATGAACACTGGCCAAAATCTAACACACACACACACACACACACACACCGGGGGTTCTGGAACAATTTTTATAGTGGAGGTGCTGAAAGCCATTGAACCAAACTGTAAAGCCTGTATATAATGGAAACCGCTTCAAGCCAGCGGGTGCTGCAGCACCCCCAGCACCCCTAGTTCCAGCACCTATGACACACACAGGAGGAGGAAAGCTCTGCGAGGATTGCCTTACAGAAATTCCCTGATAGCATACCATGGTGGGGAGGAGAGGGATGAGTGAATAGTGCTGTGAGGCAGACCCTAGTATCTGCCCCAAAGCCACAAATTTTGGCAGTCAGTAGGAGGCAAACTGTACTGAGATCCTTCACCTTTGAAGCAGTTGTGGCATCCAGTTCCGTGACCTCTCATGCTACATGAATTCCCCATTAAAGGGGAGGGAAGGAACAAAGACTACAGTGAAAAGTTATATTCTCTTTTCTTACTAAGCTCTAAGGGCCAGTGAAGGAATGGCATGCATCCCTCTGGCTCAAACCAGACCCAACCTGAGGCCACCCACTCCCTGCAACAGTCTATTGAGTCCCTGCAGAACCTGGCTTCAAGAGGCACCCTCCATAGGGGCCAGGGAAAGAACAATAGTGCTGTAGAGGTAGCTGATCCTCTCTCCTGCCCTTCCCACACTGAACCGGGAAGAGTCACACACACAGAGGGTCCCTGTGCAGGTGTTGAGAGAACCCATTAAATTAATTCCAAGTTTCCAGCATGCCAGTAATAAAAATAAGCATTAAAGTCCTGATTCTGCATTACTTGACTTGAGTTAGAGTTGTGGTATTTCAAGGAATACAGCCTAGGGCTCCATGTGAACGTCTCCTTCAGAGAACTTTATGTTTATTGATGAATTAATCCTATACTGTTAGTCTGGTAAATAAATAAATATTAGACTCATTTTACAGATAGAAAGCTGAGGCTCAAGAAGGGGAAGTGATTTGCCCAAGGCCAGAGAAGAAGTCAGTGTCAGAGCTGGGATTCAAACTCAGGAATTACAAGCTCCCAGTCCTGACAAGAGCAGTGTGATTTTGATGCAAACATTCATTTTTGCAATAACATTTTTGTTGCTGCAAGGGGACAATCTATCCAAACTATTACTTTCCAAACAGTTAAAAATGTACCTGTGGAAACTTCTCAGTTACAGAAACAGCATTGTTGTCAGGGGACAAACTGGACTGTGGGAAAAGTTTGCCATTTGAACAGTAGCAACTGGCGGGAAAAGGTATTTAATAATTAACTTTGAAGAAAGACAAACAGGAGTCTCCTTCCTGAATAGTCTCAGTCCTGAGAGAAAAGTAACAGGCAGCCTTTCTGCCAGTATTCTGAGGAGCGTACTTAGGCTCTGCAGATTTGTCACACACACCCCATGTTACCAAGCCAACATCTTAGAGAATTTCAGTTGGGACTTCTCCAGTGACTACTGATGCATTTAAAACAAGAAAATAATTCAGATGGATTTTAAGAGAGAGACTGTGGGGAATGGTCCCAGTGCATTCACACCTCTGTACACTATGCAGAAGAAAGGCCAGTTAGAAGGAGGTTAGAATATGAGATCACTTTGCAGAAGTAGTTTCAAGCTTGGTAAATTAACTGACGGAGGAGAAAAATCTATACTTTAAAAGTCCAGACAGCCTGCTGAATGCAGATATTAAAGTTTGTTGATTATCAGAACAGAGATATCATGATCAGAACAGTACCGTATGATGCAACCCATATATCATGAATTTATATACAAATACTCAGTTTATAATTAAAACTCAATATGCTGCAATGTGCAAACTGAAATTATGATCATAGAGAAGTTCAGATAAAAAAGAAACTGATATATGAATGGTAGGGTACAGTCTTGCTCCAATAGTATGATTGTGCCAATAACCATATGCAGGTTATTATTAACAAAGTCTGATGGTGACTAAGGACCTTATACAAAGCTCACTAAAGTCAATGGAAATAATCCCATTACAGCAGTTTTATGCTGGTATAACTTCATTGAAGTTACACTGACATAAAATTGGTATGACAAAGTAGAGAAGAATCAGGTTCCAAATGTTCAACAAATAGCACCTGAACAGCGAGAAGAAGAGGAGAGAAATTTAAAAGTCAAATTTGTACACAGATGTACACTAAATCATTATTATATTATTGCTGGTATAACAGAGAGATGAAAGGAGAGCATGTACAATCTGGGATTTGCAATCAAGTGGATGGGAAATAAATCAATTTACATATCATAATTTTGTAACTTACTAACTAGTAAGAAGGCTACAGAAACTGCAAAGTATGAGAGCATATAACAAGATAATTCTAGATCCCAAAGCAAATTTGGGAAGGTTCTCAATACTATTAATTCAGAAGCTAACTCCTCTAGTAGTCTTCCCTCTTCAGTGGAATCTGATTGGTATAGTCTCAAAACCACAATCCACTCAAGTGCATTCTTGAGGATAAAAATATCTGAGGCAGCAAAAGTTTTTTACTTTGATGGATAAAGGCAGGATGGCTACAAATCGATGATTTTTTTGAAAAAAAAATCTTTTTTTATTTAAATTGGATTTTTTTTTATTTTGCTGTTTAAATTATAAGTTTTTCTTTTTAAAAATAAACCTGTTTAAGATTAAATCTGAATTTAATACAAAATATGTTAAGGCTTAAACTTCTTATAATCTCTTAAAACATCTAAGTAAAATATAAATATGCTGAATCTATGAGACTATCAAAAAATTGAGTTAAAAGCTGCTTTTCTCAATAGAGAAATACATTTTTTCCCTGATTCTAATTTTTCAGGTCAAGCTTTAAAAATAGGACACAATAGGTCATGTACTGTATTAAGGGCTCATTTTGTTTAATAAAAAAATTGTATGCTGTTTTGTGTGTTTAATTAAATTCCAGTTACTATCCTAATGCAGCTTGACACAAAGCATGAGCCAAAAGTTAATTATCTAGTAAATATGCAGTATATCATTCACCAAAGCTAGTGATGTTTTAATGATTATATCAGCCAATGAGAATGCACCTTTCTTTAGAAAATAACTGAAGTACAAACGGAAAAGTTGATTAAAATTGGTTATTTAAATCAAGGCTTTCCACTTGGTGATTTGAATCATGATTTAAATAGCTGATTTAAAGCGCCTTGACTGAAATCAATCCACCCTGGATAAAGGCTTAGAAGACTGCAGCAAAACCAAGAAAAAAAGGTGTGTTCTTATCTTGTGTTAGATAACACATGGTAACTGGCATGTGGTAAAATCCTAGTGAAAACAAGGCAGTTTGTAGCTTTCAGGTGTGATAGCAGGTCAAGTTAAAAGACATGAGGCGAGTCTAAATTTTACTTTGACCTGCCAAAGGGTTAATACTACAACTACCTTGTAACTCAAAATAAGAACATACCTTTTTCCTATGAAGATAAGGCTGAAGAAGGTTAGAGTGGACCTCCACCTAGAAGCAGAAAATATTTTTGTAAGGCAGCTCTTAACATAACTAGTTCCCAAACCTAAGTATGGGAAAGGAGCCAAGTTCCAATATAACAGTGGCCAAGTCCAAGATCTGAGTTATATTTTAAAAAAAAAAAAACTTCAAAGGTTATTATTTGGAACCTACAAATATATCTCACTTCAGACTTATAACATTGTTAACTCACCTGATAACATTTTGCTTACAACCAGCTAGCAAGTAGCAGAATATTAACTCAATTGTCTTTGGAAAAGCCCTCTTAATCATTCTTTGCACACACACAAAAGTTTACTTTATGTCAACCTCTCACAGAAAGTCTACTGTTAGCAAAGATTTAAAATGTTAGCGGGGTGCTGGGGGTGTGGCAGCACTCCCTGGTTTGAAGTGGTTTCCATCGTATACAGGGTTTACAGTTTTGTTCAATGGCTTTCAGCACCCCCACTACACAAATTGTTTCAACGCCACTGAATGTTGCAACATTTCATTCATTTGCAGAATCTGATTAATAGCTTTTTTTCACCTCTGTGAATTATTTTTCTGTAGCTACAGTTTAAATTATCTGTGCTTTTCAATTTATATTATGAGTTTGCATTTACATAGAAACAAGCAGTGTGAAACTAAGTGTACAACCAAGTTTGGAGGTGGTTTTAGGAATATGGCAGTTTTTCCAGGAGGCACTTTGCGTTTAAGGCTAGGGAAACTCTACTCTGATAAACAGCACATCTTCTTGTATTTCTTGCTTAGAAACACAGGGTACTACTTTCAGCATTTCACTCAATGAAACTCACTGGACCCTATCTTTTCACAAGGAATTGAAATAATCTTAAAACATCACAGTTAATCAAAAAAAAAGCTTCAGATAAGGATAACACCAAATGAAATCAGTGACCATAAAACAACTTGTGAATGCTGTGTGCCCCCATGCAGTCTCAATACAAAAATTATCTCCGTTTATTTATCTTGTAATTTTTATTCATATTATCTAGGATACGCTTCAGCCAGGAATATTTGAAGTCCTTCAGTTTTGGCCTTACTACCTTAAACATTATTGATGACTTGCAATAATCATTTCAAGATTCTTTAAGACACCCAGAAATTTGCCAGACTATTTTAGAAGGTTTTACTTAAGTATTTTGTTGACATACTGTGGTTTGTATAAGACATTACACGTTGTCATATTAAAGACCTGATCCTGCAAGCATTTTGCACAGGGAATTTCCACTGAAGTCAATATTGGGCTTTGAGATACTGAAAAAAAGAACAAAATATTTTATGCATCAAGGCTATGAGAAGGCTGATATGCTTTTTCACAAGACTGCTTCTTGGGATAGCCAGTTTTGCAGTTGATCTGGTGCATGATCTTGGGAGGTCATATCACCAACCTGTAAAACGGGAATAATACTTGCTTGATGAGTGAAAAGTAATACAAATGCTAGGCATTATTATTAATTTATTATAAAACTGTGCTTTCTGTGCTCACCCAGAACTACTTGTATTTATGTACTTAACCACTAGTATTATGTCATAGTTTGCTATTCGAACTCCCACAAATCTGCATTTATTGCTCCGGTGTCCATTCCGTTCTTTGCTTCTAACTTGCTGACTGTTCTCATTGGCTGTTAATGCTTTTTTTTACCTCTGTGTTACATAACTAAACAATCTAAATAAATATATGTTAAAAGGAGAGATTTGTGCTGAGGCACAGGGAATAACATCCTTCCACACCAAGTAGAATTCTTCTTTACCTTCTCCTTTGAGAGGACATAACCTAGTACTTTCCATTATAATAATAATTCTTGGTATTTTTACAGTGCCTCTCATCCATAGATCTCAAAGCACTTTACAAACATCTAATTAAGCTTCAAAACATGGGCTATGTATATTTGCCCAGTTCCTCACCATAAGCTCCAAGAAATGTTTTACAGATAAACAGATACAACAAAGGCAAGAGCGACACAATGCTCTTCCTACTGCCCCATCAATAGGCCCCACCTGACTCAAGCATAACTCCTGACTCATTCAGTCCTTAGCTTTTCTGCAGTGATGATCAATACAGGTGACAATAGTCATAGCGGTAACTTGTCCACTAGAAACTGTATTGGGGCAACCAACTTATTTTACCTAGGCCACAAAACAACCATTTGTTTTTCTTTTGTTTTGTTTTTAAAATATAAAAGAACAGTATGAAGGGAATTTTGAATCTCAATTTATTCACAAGCTACTGTTATGTATTTGGCTGGTTACTTTATGATTCTCACCCATTAGATGATAACAAAATTATGACCTGATCCAGCACGGTGCTGCATGTCCTCCGTTCCATTTGTCTTCAGTGGGAGCTGAGGAGCTCTGTACCTTACAGTGTTGGGTTCTGAAACATCCAGTTACAGAACTTTTAAAGGTAACTTACAGTAACAATGAATGTGATAGAGAGGAGGAATCGTGATGTTTTTATGCTTGAAAAGCAATGAGTTCACTGTCAGTAATCAATAAATAATAAATAATTACAATAGTAATATCCCTAGTCCCTCCCTTAGCTATACTCACAATTACCATATGTAGCACATGGAAGATAATTAATAGATATACTTTAATGGAAAACATGACCATTGATCAGCAAAGTGGCCATATACCCAACTCGTCGTTGTTCTAAAGCTTTGAAAAAATATATAGTTTATTTATCAAAAGTAAATAATGGAAGTTAGGGCTTACTCTCATTAATAGTTCTCTCAAACAAATAGCCCACTGAAGCCAAAGGGACTACTTATATCAGTAAAGCTTACAGAATTAGGCCCATAGTAAGCAACAGTTAAATGCATGGTACCACATATGGACTGTTATACTGTGTCTAAACAATAAAGGTCATCTCAGATGAGTCTGTAGAAAGAGAATGAATTTACTATTCTAAACTTTAACTTAAGAATAAAGCTTTGAGCTGTTTTCATAAACTCAAGTAAATTTTCAAAAAATGCCTGTGACTTAAGAGCCTAAGACCTATTTTCAAAAGTGCCTTAAGCCTTAGGTTCCTACACCTCATTAATTTTCAATAGTATTTAGACTTCTAAGTACCTAAATTGCTTTATTAAAATGGAACCTGGGCTCCTAAGTCCCTTAGGGTATGTCGACACTGCAGCTGGGAGATATGGTTCCCAGCACGGAGAGACAGACTCAGGCTAGCTCAGCTCGAGAAAGTACGCAAAAAATAGATGTTGCCGCACTATTGGTGGCTACAGCTAGCTTCCCAAGTCCACCCAATCTCCTTGATCTGAGCCCAAGATGCTGCCCATGCTGCAATGTCCACACTGCCATGCTACCTTTAGTTGTGCAAACAGGAGTCTACCTATCTGCAATGGAAATCACACCTCCCAGCCGTAGTGTAGACATGCCTTTTAGTGCTTTTGAAAATGTTACCCTGAATCTTTATGTTTACTAAATAATAGGTGATGGGTCCATTTAGACTTTCTATTTTTTATTTTATAAACCTCTAGAGTACCAATGGTGACTAATCACATCTAATAACCAACAACATCCCTACAGTATAGCAATAGAACCTATATCAATCAATAGGCCAGACAGACAGAGAGCTAGAAAAAATTACTGTAGACTGGTTCCTATCAAGTTTCTTTCAGTATCTTATCCCTTTATTCTGGCTAGAGATATGTACAAACTAATGGCCCAATCCTGAAATCCTAGTATATTCAAAATTCCTCAGTGATTTCAGTGAAAGTTTTGTGTGCATAAGGATCAGGTACTAGCTTCCCGTTCCCATTCTGTATTTGGAGTCTCTAGACAGGAGATATAGATTTGCTTTCATGATTTTTAATGTACCTTGATTTCTAGGTGAGTTAAATTTTTGACTGATTTGTTATTCTTTCTGGCTTCATAAACCTAAGGCCTTCAAGTTATAGTACTTCTTACAGATATTATTTATGGAATGCTAGCAGTAAGCTTGGCACTGTAAAGAACACAGAGGAAAATCAAGGTGATCACAGTCACAAGCAGCTTACAGTCTAAGCCTACGTCTACACTACAGCTTATGTCAGCAGAACTTATGTCGTTCAGGGATGTGAATAAACCACTTCCTGAGTGACATAAATTACACCGACATAAGCGCTCGTGTGCACAGCACTATGTTGGCGGGAGAGATTCTCCCATCAACATAGCTTCTGCTGCTTGTGGAGGTGGTTTTTTTATGCCGACAGGAGAGCTCTCTCCCATTAGCATTGAGCATCTTCCCCAGACGCGCTGCAGTGGCACGGCTGCGCTGTACGTGTAGACATGCCCTGATGACCAGAAATTCAAATAAAAAAAAAAATCCATTTGGTGACCAGAAGACAGATTTCTACTCAGTGCAGAGTTTGGTTTGGTTTGATTTTGTTTCAAAATTCAGGGGGAGCATTTTAGCACATGTTTAACTTTAAGCATGTGCACAGTTAAGCACATGCTTAACTTTTCTTCTGAACGGTGATGAACTTAAGTGTGTAATTTTGTGTTTTCATGCATCAGAATCCAGGGGAGGGAGACTACTCAATGTACAAAGGTATGAAGACAAGTCTGGGAGAAGGATACAGAGGCAGGTGGCTTGTTCCATGCAAAAGGAGCAAAGAGGGTAGAGGAGGAGATGAAAGCAAATCTGTACGTGGCAGCAGAGTTGTCCAAGGCCTTAAAGATAAGGTTGAGACAGTGGAACTTGAAGCTGAAGGCAAGATGGAGCTAGCGTAAAGATACAGCGTAGAGAGTGATATAATCAAGGTAGTGAAAAAATGACATTTTGCTCCTTTCAGCTTATACTATTTCTCTCTTTAAATCAAACTTCCTCTTTAGATAAACTATACTAAGTATTTATAAACAGTAATTATAGTGAAGCTTGTACTAAAGGCCACCTCCCTCTGGAAACCCAATGTCTTAAGTGCCTTCTTTTAAGTAACCATGGTTTCCAGCACATTTTGTTTGACCTTTAGTTAAAGGCCACCTGTTCTACACAATCAACTTTGGCTGGTCCCTTGGGTGGTCTCAAAGCAGGTTTCACCATGGTCTGTGTTCATTTCCATGGCAGTTTAGTTAGGGTCTCTGGTTTTCAGCCTCCATTTGCCAATAAATAAACAAAACAAACAGAGATATTCATAAGTAAATTCCTTTGAATGAGTCCAGCTCATATCTTCCAGAGATCTTAAGCATGTTTCTGTGCTATGCTCTAGAAATGCAACAATGTTAACAAATTAGATGATATATGAAAATTATTGCATTTTGATTGGCTGCATGAATTCCAATAAAGCTATTATTCAAAAGTGTAATAGTTTTATTTTTTTTCCTGGACCTCCTAATGTAGCTACCTTCTATAATGTTAGCTTCAAAAGAAAATTGCACTTCTGAAATTAATGTCCATAACACAAAACTTTTCATATGTTTCTGCATTGAATGATATATATAGTGACTTTAGTACATTTGCAAATGCATTAACCTTCAACTCAGACAATATACACCTCTCTATTCAATACATTTTGATGTTTTCATCAACCCCCTTAACAGAAAATTCTTCAAAAGTTTAAAAAGACAAAGAATATAACACTTCTCAATTTATATACAGCCACCAATGTTTTATTTTGTTCATGAAAAGAAAATGGATGCTATAGTTTATCTACAAAACCCTGGACTGAAGATCTTAAAAGGTGCATAGCTATCAACATACAAAAGGGTTTGTGTTTTATTATCTCAATATATTTTTTCCTCAACTATTTAAAAGGAGAATCTTACTGTATGAATAGTTAGATATTCACAGTTCTCTGTAAGTAACATTGAAGTAATACACTACTTTGATTTTAAAAGTGCATTTTCCCTTCTTACTTATACAGTAATAGATAAAGTATAATTCTCTCTCTGGAAAAAGCTCATTTTCCCCTGATATTTTCCCTTCATTATCTGAATAATGTAAGCGTTTTGGGAAAGCAATATTATCTTCCAGCCTTTCTGCTTCCAGCCTCTGTCTGTACTTGGCTACGTAAATATCAAAAAGACTTTAATATGTGGAAGGCAAAGGACACAAGGGAATTAAAAAAGATTTACAACAGGAGGAGAAAAAACCCAGAGCTTATTGAAGATATTCACCTCCAGTCCAGCTCCCTGGAGTGCAGGATAGCTCAGTTGCTTACTAATTTGCTGTTTGTGCTTATCTGGTTTTTTCCCCATCATTGTCCATGAGGAAAACATTTTTGTGATACTTCAAATACAAAGGTAATTAAATTTTATTAGAGAAATGCTGTCTCTGCCTTGTTACATAGATTAGATCAAGGCACTTAATTCACCACAAGAAGATTCTCTTTTTTTCCAGCATATGGGTAAGCTGATTCCATCATTTGTGACTTGTTATATATTAAAGAACTGACTTCTCTGTGTTTTTTATTAGGTTCTTCTTTTATTTGCTTAGCCAAAAACATTGTTATTTCTTATCATTGACAATGTTTTGGTCCGAGCAAGACTTTCCCAATTAGGACAAAGGAAACTTCAAAACGATGCTCTATTTTTGCTTAGTAGGATTACAGATATCTTATGTATTAACTGGAACTAGCCAGTAAAATTCAGATGAAAGTTTTTTTTGTTGAAATTTGCTGATTCATTGAAATCTAACTTTTTTTTTTTCAGAAACAGATCAATTTTAATAAAGTTTTTTCTGAAATCCAGGTAGTGTTTCATCGGAAACCTGCCTGGTTTCTTGCCAGCTTGCCTGCTTTGCTTCTTGGTACCCTGCCAGGAGGTTTGCCTCACGACCAGGAACCCCAGGGCTTCCAAGATCTGCAGCAACCTGCATGTAGACTGCCCCAGAGCCAGGGCTCTATTTCCTTTTGTGGATCATTTTGAATTTGTTTGTTTTCTTTCTGAGCGGCAACAGATCCAAATTTTGAAATATAGAAATCCTCCACTCGGGCCCATCTATATTAGATAATAATAGAGATGTGTGGAGAAAGATAATTCTGATGCCAATTTCAAACCCAACCATGGCACCACTCAAAATATGGGTTAATTTGGATCATTATTATGTGTATTGTAGTAATGCTTAGATGCCTCTACTGAGATCAAAACTATTGTGCTACACACTGTACAAGGCTAGGGCTAGAGAATATGACCCTTCCAGATTGCTCATGCAGGGGAGTAAGTTGACATCATGGGTGGCAATGCATAAACTGCTGAGTCACTAATCCCCTTTCTACACAGTAAGGTGAACAAGAGTGAGGTGCCAGCCCTGTTCCCCCAAAACATTGGTGAGCACTCCTGAACCAGCATGTTGGGGGAAATAGCTGTGCTATGAAAAAAGAGCTTACTTCCCTCATGAAGCAAGGGGAAAGCCTCAACTAAATTGCAGCTCAGGGTACATCTACACTGCAAAAATACCACAGCAACAAGTCTCAAAGCCCAGTTCAATTGACTCGGGCTCATGCTGTGAGGCCAAAAATAGCAGCATAGTCATTTGGAATTGGAGTGGAGCTTGGACTTTGAGACCCTTCTCCCTCATTGGGTTTCAGAGCTCGGCTCTAGCCCAGGCCTGAATGTCTACACTGTTATTGTTAGCCCCATAGCAGGAGCCCCACGAGCCCTAGTCAGATGACCCGGGCTTTGAGACTCGCTGCTGTGGGCTTTATTTATTTTTTGTAGTGTAGACATGCCATTAGAGCCATAATTCAGTATTTGCTCTGCCCCTTACTTAAAGCAGATTGTGAGATTACAATCTAGCTCATAGCAAGGGTCAGCCCCCGTCCCTAAGAGTTTACACTCTAAATATACAAGACAGACAAAGGTGGGAAAGAGGCAGAATTACTATCCCCATTTCGCAGATGGCGACTAAGGCACAACAAGATTAAATGAGTTGCCCAAGGTCACCGAGGAAGTCAGTGGCAGCACTGGCCATTGAAACCTGATCTCCAGGATTTTGATTCAGGGGATAGAAAGATAACACTCCCACCTTTAAATTCTACCCAGACAAAATGTAGGCAAGTTCCAACATAGGTCAAAAAACGTTAGTGAAATTAACAGAGTATACTCTTAGCTACCTAGATTTGCTTACTATCTTCAATAACCAGACTAAGCAATGTTCATTTGTTAGTAGAGAAAAGTACTGAATGAGATTTATGTATATATCTGGTATGCAGACAAAATAGAGACCTAGAAAATAAAATTAAAAGGATACAAGTATTTACAAACAACGCATGATTTGCAACAAACTCTTTAAGCCTTCACTGGCTTAACTGCCAGATGTAGTTCTGCATTTAACATTAAAAATAAATAACAGGCCAGCTTGCACAATGATATTTCCTTAGCTGTGCCTTGAAGGATAAGTCTCTCCTCTGCATTAGACAGAAACCACATGAATGTGCCCAACCCAAGAACTGCAGAACTATCAGATCAGAGCACCAGACCTTTTCAGTGAGTTACAATAGCTTTGGCTTAGGGATTTAGATTATTCTGAACCATTCCTCCTCCATTGTAGCACACGGCAAAAAAAGGTAAATCTATCCTATACTGCTGTCAGCCTACCATAAAGCTTCCACGGTTTTGTCAGCATGGTCAAGGTTTAGGTGACCGAACAGAAAACAAAAGCTGAAATTCTGCATGTGACAAAAGGTTTCAATGCAATTTAACTATGAAAGAAGGTATATGGTTTGTTTAAGAGTCATTTTTCTTCCTTGCCCTTCACATAATACAAGAGTTAAGTAAACAATAACAACAATACTTAGCTCTTTATTTAGTACTTTACATCTGGAGATCCAAGTGCTTTTCAGAGGAAAAGAAATATCATCATCCCCATTTTACACATGGGGAAACTGACAAACAGAGAGGTGAAGTAATTCACCTGAAGTCACACAATAGGGTGTTGGCACAATCAGGAATAAATATCAGCTTCCCTTGAACATAGTGGGCCTGATTCATAGCTGTGCCTCCAGGAGGTGTAGCACATAAGCCATAGCCCAGTGGAGTGGCAGGGACAAGAGTAGCTTATGTGCCATCCTAACTTTGGGCTGCTCCAGGGGCCAAAAAATCCTTGAGGTAAATTACAACAGCTCCAGGAAGCCCATCTCGGGTTATACTGCAGCCCAGAATCCCTATAGCATTAGGATTGCCAACTTTCTAATCCCACAAAACCAAACACCCTAGCCCCACCCCTTCCCTGAGGCAACGCCCCCTGCTCCGCCCCTTCCCCGAGGCCCTGCCCCCCGCTCACTACATTCTCCCTCCCTTGGTGGCTCACTCTCCCCCACCCTCACCACTTTCACTAGGCTGGGGCAGTGGGTTGGGGTGCAGAAGGGGGTGAGGGCTCTAACTGGGGGTGCAGGCTCTGGGGTGGGGCCAGCAATGAGAGGTTATGGGTGCCGCAGGGGGCTCTGGGCTGGGGCAGGGGGTTGGGGTGCAGGAGGGGGTGAGGGTTCCATCTGGGGGTGCGGGCTCTGGGGTGGGGCTGGAGATAAGGGGTTTGGGGTGCAGGAGGGGGCTCCAAGCTTGGGGGTGGGGCAGAGGGGTTCAGGGTGTGGGAGGGGGCTCTGGGCTGGGGTAAAGGGTTGGGGTGCAGGGGGGTGAGGGTTCCATCTGGGGGTGCAGGCTCTGGGGTGGTGCCAGGGATAAGGGGTTTGGGGTGTAGGAGGGGGCTACGGGTTTGGGGAGTTGGGGTGCAGGCTTACCTCCGGCGGCTTCTGGTCAGTGGCGCAGCAGGGTGCTAAGGCAGGCTTCCTACCTGTCCTGGCATCACGGACCGCGCTGCACCCCGGAAGCAGCCAGCAGGTCTGACTCCTAGGCGGAGGCGTGGCAGGCTGCTCTGCAAGCTTCTCTCGCCCGCAGGCACCACTCCCACAGCTCCCATTGGCCGCGGATCCCAGCCAAAAGGAGTGTGGAGCCAGTGCTCAGGGCGGGGGCAGCGCATGGAGCCCCGTGGCCACCCAGCCTAGGAGCCGGACCTGCTGGTCACTTCCAGGGCGGAGCATGGTGCCAGGACAGGTAGGGACTAGCCTGCCTTAGACCCGCAGCACCGCCAACCAGACTTTTAATGGCCTGGTCGGTGGTGCTAAGCGGAGCTGCCAGAGTCCCTCTTCGACTGGGCATTCCGGTCAAAAAACGTACACCTTGGTCACTCTACATGGCACACCCCAACACTTCCTGACACCTCCCCTAGCAGTCACCAAGGCCAGGCTTTGCAAGGGGGCAACAGTACCATTGTGCCTTCATTAAGAGCAGTCTATGGAAGTGTGTTGATGGCCTCTATATACCACCAAAGTTGTACATAGGGTTAGACTAGAAGCCAATCTCTCCCAAGAATAAGAAATGAAGTAATAATTTATTACACTGAGGGTATGTCTACACTACGAGAGTAGTTCGATTTTACTTAAATCGAATATGTGGAATCGATATTGCAAAGTCGAACGTGTGTGTCCACACTAAGGACAGTAATTCGACTTTGTGAGTCCACACTAACGGGGCAAGCGTCGACATTGGAAGCGGTGCACTGTGGGCAGCTATCCCACAGTTCCCGCAGTCCCCGCTGCCCATTGGAATTCTGGGTAGAGCCCCCAATGCCTTCTGGGGAAAAAAATGTGTCGAGGGTGGTTTTGGGTAACTGTCGTCATCCAACCGTCACTCCCGCCCTCCCTCCCTGAAAGCGTCGGCGGGAAATCAGTTCGCGCACTTTTCTGGTTAGTGACAGCGCGGACGCCACAGCACTGCGAGCATGGAGCCCGCTGCGACCATCCCTGCAGTTGTGGCCGTTGTCAACGCCTCGCAGCTTATCATCCACCTTTCCCAGAGGCAGATGCAGATAAATCAGGCGAGGAGGCTACGGCACCGCGGTGAGGGCCTGAAGTCTGAGAGTAGCACAGACCTGTCAGAAAGCACGGGACCCAGCGCCGAGGACATCACGGTGGCAATGGGTGATGTGGATGTTGTGGAACGGCGATTCTGGGCACGGGAAACAAGCACGGACTGGTGGGACCGCATAGTGCTGCAGGTCTGGGATGAATCCCAGTGGCTGCGAAACTTTCGCATGCGGAAGGGGACTTTCATGGAACTTTGTGAGTTGCTGTCCCCTGCCCTGAAGCGCAATGACACCCGGATGCGAGCAGCCCTGACTGTCCAGAAGCGAGTGGCCATAGCCCTCTGGAAGCTTGCAATGCCAGACAGCTACCGGTCAGTCGCGAACCACTTTGGCGTGGGCAAATCTACCGTGGGGGTTGTTGTGATGCAAGTGGCCAACGCAATCGTTGAGGTACTGCTCTCAAAGGTAGTGACCCTGGGAAACGCGCAGGCCATCATAGATGGCTTCGCCGCGATGGGATTCCCAAACTGCGGTGGGGCTATAGATGGAACTCACATCCCTATCCTGGGACCGGACCACCAGGCCAGCCAGTACATCAACCGAAAGGGCTACTTTTCAATGGTGCTGCAAGCACTGGTGGACCATAGGAGACGTTTTACGAACATCAACGTCGGATGGCCGGGCAAGGTTCATGACGCTCGTGTTTTCAGGAACTCAGGTCTGTTTAGACGGCTGCAGGAAGGTATTTACTTCCCGGACCACAAAATAACTCTTGGGGATGTGGAGATGCCTACAGTCATCCTCGGGGACCCAGCCTACCCGCTAATGCCCTGGCTCATGAAGCCCTATACTGGCGCCCTGGACACTGAAAAAGAACTCTTCAACTACCGGCTGAGCAAGTGCAGAATGGTGGTGGAGTGTGCTTTTGGCCGTCTCAAGGGGAGATGGAGAAGCTTACTGACTCGCTGTGATCTCAGCGAAACCAATATCCCCATTGTTATTGCAGCTTGCTGTGTGCTCCACAATCCCTGTGAGAGCAAGGGGGAGACCTTTATGGCGGGGTGGGAGGTTGAGGCAAGTAGCCTGGCTTCTGATTACGCCCAGCCAGACAGCCGGGCGATTAGAAGAGCCCAGCGGGACGCGCTGTGCATCCGGGAGGCTTTGAAAGCTAGGTTCCTGAGTGAGCAGGGTAACCAGTGACTTTTCAGTTTGTGTACAGAGAAGCTGAACCTGCCCCCGTTTCTTTACCCACTAAATGTTCAGTATCCTCTCCAGTTACATACCCCGTTCCCTCCCTTCCAACACACGTTTAAAAATAAAATCACTTGAATTTTGTTAATGAACACCGTTTTCTTTATTACTGTTTTCGTGGGAAAGTGTTGAACCTGGGACGCAGACTGTGGTGGGGAGCGGGTGTAGTGTAGTGATGCAAATGACGCTTCCAAACTCCAGGAATGACAGGCTCCGCAGTGGTGGACTGGTGGTTTCAACGGAGCCTGCCACCCCTCCTGTTCGGGACTCTGTGTGTGGGGGGGCTGTGTGACTTTGTGGCAGGGGGAGGACGGTTACAGATCCCCTGCTGCGTGGCTCTGTGAACCAGGATAAGGACCGCCGCATAAGATCTGTAACTGCCCTCCCCCGCCACAAAGTCACAGAGCACCCCCCACCCCCCACAGAACACTAAAACCACCTCACAGACTGACCAGGGTAACTAGTGACTGCAATGTGTGTGTGCCCTGCTGCTGAACCTGCCCCCGTCTCTGTACCCTGCTAAAGGTGACTGTCCTGTCCAATTACCAACCCCCTTCCCCCCCTTCAGACAGACTCTCCTCTAAAGAACATGATGGAAACAGTAATTAACAGAAATGTATTTTTTATTATCAACTACACATGAAACTGGGGGTGAAACTGGGACGGGGGCTTGGGTGAGGCGGGAAGGAAAGGACTTGTCAAATTTTGGGGAATGAGAGCCTTCTAGTAGTAGAGCAGTCTGCAGGGGTGGAGTGAGAGTTTTCACGGACTCTGCCACCCCTCCTTCTTTGGACTTTGGGTGAGGGGGGTATGGGACTTGGTGGCGGGGGAGGGCGGTTAGAGATAGACTGCAGCGGGGCTCTGTCCTCCTGCCTCCAGTCCTGCAGAACATCCACAAGGCGCCGGAGCGTGTCCGTTTGCTCCCTCATTAGTCCAAGCAGCGTTTGAGTCGCCTGCTGGTCTTCCTGCCACCACCTCTCCTCCCGTTCCATGTGTGAACGGTGCATTTGGGACAAGTTCTCCCTCCACTGGGTCTGCTGGGCTGCCTGGGCTCGGGAGCATCCCATAAGTTCCGAGAACATGTCCTCCCGTGTCCTCTTCTTCCTACGCCTAATCTGCGCTAGCCTCTGGGAGTGTGATGCCAGGCTGGGTTGGGAGACAGTCGCAGCTGTGGGAATGGGGAAAAGGGAGTGAATTCCTCAGAAAGATAAATTTAGTTGTGAACAAAGAACATAGTCTTTCTCTGTAAAGAAGACCATGCACAGCACCTATCACATGCGCACTCAGGACAAGGTCGAATTTTCGGCCTTCGCATTCAGTGCCTGGGGTCTTGCAGTGCAGATCAGAGAAGCGGGGCAGGACACAGGAATTTGTGTAGCAGGCCGACATGGTAAGCCGTAGACTTGTGGCTGCTTAAAACTTTAATAGTTGCACTGGCCTCCTTTCACATTGAAAGCAATGCCAGTCCCTGCTGCCAGCAATCCGGCAAGCATGAGCTCTGCCCCTGTCCCACCCCCTCGCGGCTGTCCAAGGGAAAGATCCCTGTATGCTGCCCCTCTCCCGCCTCCACCACGTGGCTGTAAACCGCCGGTTACAGTTCTGTAAAGGAACGGGCAAGCAGTCCCAATACTAACATTCCCCTACCTAATTCAAAGCAGGTCACCATGAGCGACATCACCCTGATGAGGATCTCAGACACGGAAAAACAAAGAATG
Source organism: Emys orbicularis (assembly GCF_028017835.1). Classification (NCBI taxonomy): domain Eukaryota; kingdom Metazoa; phylum Chordata; order Testudines; family Emydidae; genus Emys; species Emys orbicularis. The sequence continues at coordinate 85,211,383 of NC_088686.1, read as the reverse complement.
CTTCGGGAAAGCCTGCAAAGACCAGGGCCGTATGCCGCAATGCTCTGCAGGGCAATGATCCCAGAGTACTTGCTTGTCTCCTGGCGCGGAAATGTCTGCTATTACAGAGGACCCAATAAGGCCGCTCTCCCCAGGAACCTGATGCAAAGGCTTTCCAATTACCTCCAGGAGAGCTTCGTGGAGATGTCCCAGGAGGATTTCTGCTCTATCCCCGGACATATAGACCGCATTTTACTGTAGCTGCACTGGCAGGGACTAAACAGTAGAGCGGCTTGGGCAGAACAATCATGCAAAACCGGACATTGTTAGATTTTTTTTCAATAGTTGCACTGCCCAGGACTGAAACGTTAAGCGCCTAGGGCACACTAATCATGAGAAACCCATTGTTGTTATTGTTAATATTCCTGTTCTGTTAAAAATAAATGTTTAGATGTTTAAAACACTTACTGGATGATCCTTCCCCTGATTCTGTGTCCGGGTTAACGGCTGGGGACGGTTGGTAGGGGATCTCTGTAAGGGTGATGAAGAGATCCTGGCTGTCGGGGAAATCAGCGTTGTAAGCGCTGTCGACTGCCTCGTCCTCATCTCCTTCCTCATCTTCCCCGTCCGCTAACATGTCCGAGGAACCGGCCGTTGACAATATCCCATCTTCAGAGTCCACGGTCAGTGGTGGGGTAGTGGTGGCAGCCGCACCTAGGATGGAATGCAGTGCCTCGTAGAAACGGGATGTCTGTGGCTGGGATCCGGAGCGTCCATTTGCCACTTTGGTCTTCTGGTAGCCTTGTCTCAGGTCCTTGATTTTCATGCGGCACTGCGTTGCATCCCGGCTGTATCCTCTCTCTGCCATGGCTTTAGAGATCTTCTCGTAGATCTTTGCATTCCGTCTTTTGGAGCACAGCTCGGAAAGCACGGACTCATCGCCCCACACAGCGATGAGATCCAAGACTTCCCGATCAGTCCATGCTGGGGCCCTCTTTCTATTCTGAGATTGCACGGCCATCTCTGCTGGAGAGCTCTGCATCGTTGCCAGTGCTGCTGAGCTCGCCACGATGTCCAAACAGGAAATGAGATTCAAACTGGCCAGACAGGAAAAGGAATTCAAATTTTCCCGGGGCTTTTCCTGTGTGGCTGGTCAGAGCATCCAAGCTCGGAGTGCTATCCAGAGCGTCAACAGAGTGGTGCACTGTGGGATAGCTCCCGGAGCTATTAGCGTCGATTTCCATCCACACCTAGCCTAATTCGACATGGCCATGTCGAATTTAGCGCTACTCCCCTCGTTGGGGAGGAGTACAGAAGTCGAATTTAAGAGACCTCTATGTCGAACTAAATAGCTTCGTGGTGTGGACGGGTGCAGGGTTAATTCGATGTAATGGCGCTAAATTCGACATAAACGCCTAGTGTAGACCAGGCCTGAGATCCTTCACATGCTTTCTTCAGAACTACCCACTGTGACCAAAAAAGGCAGAGGTGGCGGGGTAGTGTTCTTGTGCTTCCTGTCAAAGTTCAGGGCAACAGCACCTGTATTTCCCCCTTGTGGCCCAGCAAGGGCACCCACTCTGAGGCTTCCAGCTCCCCAACTGTTTCTTCTCTTGGGTGGAGACCTGAATCTCTCTCCCTTCTGACCAGGGTATTTCCAGGCTGTGCAATTCCCTGCCTACTCTGTGTTATTCCCACCACAGACAGGTAGCCCAAGGACACCTGCCTGCCTTATATTCAGAGACGGTTAACTAGTGTAATTGCTACATATACACAGTACTGCACAGAACTTCCCTTGCAAGCCTACTTCATTCTTAAGACAAAATGCATTACAGATAAAACATATTAAAAGACAATAAAGAATCTACATGCATGCTAATAAGCTTACCAGAGTTCACCCTAACATGGATTCTGGCAGGAGCAGTCCTTCAACACCCCACCCAAGGGGTCTCCTTATGGTTACAAGTTCATCACGGCTTCAGCTCAGAACAACACAGTCTTATGAGGCCTCAATAGGGACAGTTTTTCCAGCCCTACCCTAAAGACGGAGGCCCTCCATGGACCAGGGGTCCGGTCCATTTGCTGGATCAGGAAGAAGGCCCTGAGTCAGTTTAATAACAAGCTATTTATTTTAAAAAAAAAAAAACTTTGTTGGTCTCTGGAGAATCCAGTTTGTACTAATATAGGTGCACCTTTCCACAAGGGTGGCTTCTCTGGAGATGTCACAACCTGCAAGAATTTTCCTAATCACCCCTGGTATTATTCTATTTATTTCTTCCAATGAAAATACATACAATTACACAATAACACCTACACGGTTGCATTTTAATACAATGAATCCCAAAGATATTAACCCTAATTCAAAAAGGTTTAACTTAATTCAATAAAATTTATCTTGATTCTATAAGGTTTGTTCAGGCTATTACAGGAAATTGTCAGTCTGTCACACTTTCTTTTCAAGAAAGAAAGAAAAGACTGCAATAAAATTATCAGGCTAATTTGTTTGTCCTGGATTTCATGTACACCATTCCCACTAGGAGTAATGTTCATGTCTTAGAGAATTAATTTCTGCCCTCAAAATATATACACATATTAAACATATATTTACACATTAAACAGAGATCAGATTCTGCAGTCCTGACTCACGCAAAACATCACTTGAGGTTTGCTCAAGTAAGGACCCTATATCTAGGGTGACCAGATGTCCCGATTTTATATGGACAGACCTGATTTTTGGGTCTTTTTCTTATATAGGCTCCTATTAACCCTCACCCCCGTCCCGATTTTTCACACTTCCTGTCCGGTCACCCTATCTATATCAGGCGTTCCCCTAGGGAAAAAAATGTTTCCTAATTTATTCACTTTGTCACTGTCAGTGTTTCTCTTGTATCATCACTTTCCCCTGTTGCTTGTGTGGACCTTTAACTCAGCAACAGGGGAGAATGACAGGAGAACTCGAGGGACAGGTGTAGGACAAGAAATATTTTTTACTTATGTATTTATTTGTAATTGACTAGATTTCATGTTGATGGTACCCCTTTAAAGCCTGATTAGGTGAATTCATTACCATTTGTGATTTCATGAAAGAACACTTAGGAAATTCAAACAAGTGAAATTATAACAGCCTAATCAAGGAATGCAAAGGGAATATAAAAGGGCTTGAAAAACCTTGATTGAATCATGATCTAAAATATTCCTAACAACAGGTCATACAAATTAAGCAAAATCAGACTCCAGGACTACAAATGTAAGCCTTTACCAGCACAAACCTAACAACAGTTACAGAGATCTTTCTAAATCATATGTAGGTGACGAACATAGCCGATCATACACGACCTTACAGACAGAAGCCTCTGTCATAAGAGTAAAGAGGAGATGCACTGACCAAGCAGTGATGCCTACGGGTATTGTGCTTTTGAAGGGCCTGGTTTCCTTAAGGGGCTCGGGAAGCAGAGAGATGGGCACCACACAAGAGAACAATCAGGAGGAAATTCAGTGCACTGAAATACATGGCATTTCCTTTCCCCTAGATAGATTTCTTTCATGAAGGTGCAAATCCAGCCTATGATTTTTAACCTGATTCTGTCCCTTTTGTAGTGTCTCTTGTAGTAGAGAATAGACATGGTTCAAATGATGATTCTGGTTACAGATAGGCCCAGTAATTCTTCTCCCTGGGCTCTCAAAACTTCCAGATTGACCAACACAAGCCCGAGCTACCTAGTGGCTCTCACTCTAGATGAAATCCTGAACCACTGAAGGCAAAGAGGTTTGCCATCAGGAAAAACAAGCCATCAGGGTTAGAATATCTGGATGTGTATTTATTTTAATATATAAGAAAGAAAGAAAGAAAGAAAGAAAGAAAGAAAGAAAGAAAGAAAGAAAGAAAGAAAGAAAGAAAGAAAGAAAGAAAGAAAATTGTGAAGTTTTGGGGATCAACCCAGACCAGTGCGGGGATGTGTCACCACCTACTCTGCAACTCTGCGTGCCTTAAATGCTATGCTGCTGTGGCTCATAGCCCAGACACCAACAGACACCATGCAGGTCACACCCTGGCTTCTACCACCCAGTTACTGTTTGCAGAGTGACAGTAACACCGCTGCCTCAGCCCTGATTTTCCCCAACACCGTCTCCCTGCAGTGTCCAGCCCTCTCCTAGAACACTCACAGAAGTTAAGGTCTTTGCTCCTTTAAAGAATCAATACAATACTGCTCATTAATTCAACTGATGTTTGACAAACATTCTTATTTTAATCAGAGCACTGAATTGGTTTATAGTAAAAGTAAAACACGTTTATTAAACAAAAATATGTAGATTTAAGTGAATTCAGGTTCAAGGGATAAAGGCTTGGTCTACACTACCAACTTACGCTGGTATAATTGTTGATGGCGATATCGCTATGTCAATGAGAGAACTTCTCCCATTGATATAGCTGCCGCCTCTTGGGAGAAGCTCTCCTATTGGCAAAGGTAGCATCTTCACTAAATCCTGCCACGGCACAGCTCCACCAGTGCAGATGTGCCACTGCAGCGCTCTAAGTGTAGACAAGCCCAAAGACAGAAAGGGTTACAAACAAACAGAAATAAAAATACACTTTCTAATAGATAAGACCTAACTTAAACTACTGTCTTTCTTCAAGGTAGTTTCCTCACCAATTTTCCTTTTCCAGCAAAGACTACCTGGCTCTTAGCCAGGTTCCCCAGAGTCAAAAGCGCTGGCTTTCCTTGTCTCCCAGGGCCGCCCAGAGGATTCAGGGGGCCTGGGGCAAAGTGGGGGAGCTGCGGTGCTTGTATTCACCCGGCGGCGGTCCGGGTCTTCGGCGGCATTTCGGCGGCGGGGGGCCCTTCAGTCCCTCCGCATCTTCAGCAGCACTGAAGGACCCACCGCCGAAATGCCACTGAAGACCCGGAGCGACTGAAGGGCCCCCCGCCGCCGAAATGCCGCCGAAGACCCGGACCACCGCCGGGCCAGGGTTCGTGGGGCCCCTGCAGGGCCCGGGGCCTGGGGCAAATTGCCCCACTTGCCCCCCCCCCTCTGGGCGGCCCTGTTGTTTCCTGAGGTGTAAGATAACTTAGGAGTTCACTCCCCCTCGCTATCTAGACCAGTAAACCTTTGAAATGTATTGTTCTTAAATGTATCCCCAGATAGAGTTCCTTTTTCCTGCTGGGTGTGGAAGCCATGCTGTCTGGTGTAGACTCCATGCAGTCTTCTCCCCGGGGGTGATTTTTACACTGCAAATGACCAATTTCTGCAACCTCCGATACAAATGAATAGCCCATTAAATTTGGCCACTTCTGGTTTGAGGTGTTGGCCTCTTTCCTTTTTTCTTTTCTTTTCTTGGAGAAAACCTGTTTATCAGCTCCCCCTGAAATGTCTGGTTTAAACACATTATAGTATAATTCCATCACCTCTATATAATCCTTTGAGGGTTCACTGTACATACATCACACCAGAATATTAATGATCAGTGAGTTATTAGTTTTTTAATGACATATTATATGACACCTTTTACACACATATTATAATAATAGTGACTTGGGGTACACTGAACTGGTCAGACCAACTGAAACTCACTACTAGATACCAGGGACCTCTTGCCTTCTAGCATAGGGATGCTCTTTAGGGTCACAATGACACAATGCAAATGCAGTCTTTATTATGTGCGGTTGGTATGGTATTTCATCTTAATGATGTAATAAAGCCCTCATGCACTCCCACAAAGTTTAAATTTTTAGATGAACAGAAAAATATCTGTACATGGGCACAGGAGGAACGGAGGGTGTGACATTTGTATAATTTAGCCTAAGAAACTGGAATACAGAGGAGTAAAATATATATCACGTGGCTGCAGGGAATTTTCTAACACAATCTATGAATGACTTCCACTAATGGAAGGTAAAAAGAAGTGCAATATGACTATGTAAAGGAACATTTGTGGTATTAAGAATTATTTTTATTATATAAAAATGTATTTTGTGCACTGGTAGAAGTTTTACACATACCTATGATTCATTATAGATCAAATATCCTTATTTCACACTGGGTATATTTTTTCCACAGTAAGAGCTATGGGGAAATAAACAAAGAATCTATGTCAAAGCCAGAGACTGTAAAATAACACATTAAGCCAAAACCTCAAGATGCCTTAACTAAAAGTGATCTGAAAGTAATATTTCACTTTCTCTGTAATATTCAATAAAAGTATACAGTTGTTCAGTTCTCCCTCTTCAAATAAAAAAAGAAAAGAAAGAAACAACCTAAACTGGAAACACTACCTCAAAAGCTCAAATTCTCACCTATTCACCCTCACTACGGCATTTGAAGTCTCTATGCTTCCCTCACACACAGGTCCCACCACTCCAGACTCCAGCCCACACAGAATCTTGTAGCCTGTCTTCTCACAAACCACAAAGAGCAACTTCATCACTCCCACCCTGAAACAAATCCACTGACACCACATCCAGGACAGAAGACAGTTTTGGTGTAACTCCAATGGAGCCAGTGGAGTTTCCCTAGCAAAGAATTTTTGGTTTTTAAAACCTTAGGTGGACTCGCTCCAGCCTACCTTAAAGACCAGAGGCCTGTTCTGGCACTGCCACCGGTTTTAAGCTGTGTTTTCTACTTCCTTTCTTGCCTCCTCTGCTTCTTTAGTGACATCCTCTTATCTGCCCCTTCCCACATATGGACCAATGTCAGTGAGCAAACCTTCGTCCTCTGCAGCCCCCAACATCTGCAATAGACTCCTTCTAACTCCTCATCGACTTGCCATCAATTTTCAAAACTAATGTGAAAAACATAGCTTTCCTACCTTACCTGTGCCTCCTTCTACAACTGATTTTTCATTTTATCATTGTCTTTGTATTATTTGTATCACATGCGTCTGACAAAGTGTGTATTCACCCACGAAAGCTTATGCTCCAATACATCTGTTAGTCTATAAGGTGCCACAGGACTCTTTGTTGCTTTTTACAGATCCAGACTAACACGGCTACCCCTCTGATACTTTGTATTATTTGACTCCATAAAGAATATTGATATATAAAGCCTGATCCTGCACCCAGTGTAGTCAAAAGGAAACTTATCACAGCGGTTCCATAACTCATGTGAAACACCCTGTACAAAATAAAGTTATATTGTATTAAATACACCCAACTATGTTTAAAAGAAGTAAATTATGACTAGCCCAATGATCCACAAGACAATACCATGTAAAAGATGCAAAGAATCAGATCTTGGACTCTAATTCCTCTAGCTATTCAAAGCTTAGAGCAACACAGCACTTAAGGAGAAGAAGATTTATAGCCTATACCACGCATACCTGTACTGCTCCATTGCCTCTCATTATAAAGCAGCACGACATGCTCATTTGTGACTGTCTGCTTTTCCCATTTGCAGTGATCATGAGTGCTATGAATGTGAATGCAGAGGAATGAGAAAAGGCACCCCAGAATTAGAAAGTAAGCAAAAGCCTTACAACATTACATCCAGTAAACTTCAAACTGTGCTGTTGTCTATTTTTGCTGCTTATATACCATCCAAATTACCTTCAGAGCAACCCCTGTTCTTTGTGCCTCAGGCTTGATGGCTCAGACATACACCACTGAAGTCTTTCCATTCCCCCCAGACTATTTAGCACAGCTGAACAAATAATTAATAATGAATTTGAATTCATAATGAAATATTGCTTATTTTTCTCCTTATGTTTGGAATTAGGCTGATTATTTTTGCTCACCCATCATGATGTTCTCAAATCCATTGCATATTTGAAGATATATATACACCATATAGGTGGAGGTAGTATCCATGTGATACAGTAAATTCTTTTACTCTTGTGATAAATTGTGCACGTAAAACATATCACATACTAGTGGCAACATCACATTCACACTAAGACATCTTTCCTAGGGCTTGTATAAACAACTTAGAAATTCACTTTCCATGAACATTTTTGCCAGCCAAATTTAATGATTCACATATTCACAGAAATAAATATGAGAAAGACATGAAATTTGCGAAAGAGAATTAATTTTAAAATGTAAACAAATTTGCAAAAATGTTTTTGCATTATTACCACCTCTACTAATTTGCAGTGATATCTATCTTGTGTATTTATACGCACCAAAATTGCAGTGTGTAGGTACCAATGCAATCAGCCAATACACCTATAAATGAGTAATGATTACTACAAGAAAATGTTTCGAAGAATAATTCTAAATTCTACCAGTTGTCAGCCTACAGTGCAACATACCAGAAATAGGGCTATAGCAATATAGCCACTCTTCCAAATGATCCTCTAGGAAGAGCTGTGAGTAGCACAATGCAAACAAGAAATATATTACATCCACCTTCAAGAAAATGAGATGGGAGAGAGTTAGAACAAAGAATATTGAAAGAGGGATCTGTTGTGGTAGATAGCACCTCATAGATACTATACAGAAAAAGTTGATTTAGAAACAGAGAAATTAGCATTAGAGTCCTGCAGACCAAATTCTGCTCTCAAATATATCGTGAAATGATGTTGCATGCTTTAACTTGTCTGTCAGCTTTTCTGAAGCACTCATCACCCTCATATCTGGGGCCCTGATTGTCAAAGTGCACAATTTTACCATTGTCTTCAATAGGAGCAGAAGCAGGGCCTACATGCTGTGAAAGGCAATTAAGACAGAATTTGTCCTAATGGGAGTAGTCCACACAATTAAAAATGTTAAGAGTTAAATGTTGATGTAATTATCTAAGAATTATAAAAAATCCTTAACACTGCAGTTTAAAACTATAAAAAGAAAAGAAAAGAAAAGAAAAGAAAAGAAAAGAAAACGACTGATGTCATCTTATGGTAGGTATAAATGGGGTTTATTTTAAAGATTTTTAATTATTGTCAGTACCATATTTTAGACACTACATTTGGAAAAGTTTACACGTACCCATTATTTCTTACTAATTAAAAGACTAGCTAATCAGAATTTCCCACTTGGCAGGCTTTTGAGGTACTGTCTTCTCTGCTCTGTTTCTCCTCTTTCTGCGTGTCTCCAACCTTTTCCTCCAAATTTTAAATCATTTAGTGTCACATTACACCTCATACCATGCCCTTCTCCAGCATCTGTCTAATGCTAAACTGTGTTTGAGAACATGGTAGATGTTCCTCCAGTGCTGTGGAGACTTTATCACAACCCTGTGTTCCCAATTAGCATTAAATGGCGCAGGCTCCAGCAACACGAGAGCAGCATTATCAGGGAATTCTCCATAAAAGTCCCATCCTATAGGACTCAGTTCCTCTGACTGTCCAAATTAAATCTAATCTAAATCATTGTCTTTTTTTGTTCTTACTTTTTTGATTTTGGAGTTAAAATTGAAGTTAGTTTGTTCTGTGATGGCTGCACTATAAGCAAGTGAAATAAATATATTTATAATTGTAGCGGGGTGGTTACCCCGCTCCTACCCGGAGGGGTTAAAAACAGCCCGGGAGAGGGCTGTGGCTGGGGCAAGCAGCTCCAAGGCTGATTGGGGAAGCAGCCTCAGCTGGGGGCCATGCCCCAATCAGGGCCCAGCTGACCCTTATAAGAGGGCAGTGGGCCAGGAGCAGATGGTCTCTCTCTGCCTGTTGAGAGGGAAGGTCTGGCTCCTTAGGAGCTCACAGAGTACCTAGAGTGGAGCAGGGCTGGGGGAAGGCCAGAGGTGCTGGGGAGCGCCGCCCTGGAAACCCCCCAGGCTGCAGGCCTTGTTAAAGGCCCAGAAGGATACTGGGGTTGCAGAGGGCAGCCCAGGGGTAGGCCAAGGCAGCAGGTCCAAACCCCCCTTGCCAATGATGAGTGGCCGTTACAGACTGCAGTCTGCCCCAGTGAGCAGGGGCTAGATGGTGACTAGCAGTAGCCACTGAGGCGAGGTGGGGATAGGGGGTTGGGGGTTCCCCTGAGTGGGGAAACCCAGATTGGGGGTTGCTGCAGTGGGCAGAACCCCTCGGTAAAGGGCACTGAGGTCCGGGAGGGACATGGGGGGCCAGCGGCAAGTGGGACACTGGCCTGCAGAGGGTACTCCGGAGCTGGAAAAAGAGCTAATTCCCAGGAAACCAGCAGGAGGTGCTGCAGGGGTGAGTCTCGCACCATTACAATACTATATAACAGATTAAATAGTCATAGGTAGGTATGGGAGGCATAGATTCAAAGATCCCTTAACTGCTTTAAAATGTGTTCTCATTTAGAGAAGAGAGACAAAGATGTATAGAAATGAGAGGGGAACAAAGACAAACATAGGAAAGAGGAACATGGAAAAGAGACACAAAGAAGAAAAGTAAATGCGCAGGCTGGGAAGGTAGGCTGAATAGAAGATATCGAGGAGGATGGAATATGTATAGGAAAAGGGGATCCAGGGAACTTTCATGTGTAAAGTCAGTGGGGGCTCTGCATTGGCGCAATGGTCCACCCATACAGACGTTGCAAGACTGGGGCTTAAATGTTTGATCATATTCAAATAGAGAAGCCACTCAAATTCTTTACTACCCTCAACTTCAGCTGTGTACAATCAGTGTACAATCAACTCAGGAAAAAAAGACTAATTAGTTAAAAAATTTCAGTCATTTCCAAATAGTGGATAGCTCTTAAGCCCAACTAGTAAGAAAGTTTAATGTTAGTTTACTCTTGTACTCTGTAATGGATACTTTAAAAGATGTTGGTGGGAAGAGGGGAGGTATATTTGAAAGTAAAAATTAATACAACCATTCTTCTTCATTAAAATCTTTTTTCTTTTAGAGTTAGCTTGAGAATTATTCTGCTGTAGGACCAGTTTTGTTATCCACACAAAATTTAAGCAGGTGGAAACAAAGAGTACATTTTCCACTAGGGTTTTATTTTTGTCAGAGGGATACTGCCAAGCCAGTTTTATTAACTCTGCTACTGCATGCCTTGAAATCTATGCTAAGAATCTTAGTGTATAATAGAGGAAAGAAAACCACAGACATGAATAAACACCAATGATTTGTCTGAAATAGCAGCTGATCGACAAACTTACCAGTTAGCACAGACATGGAGAGCAGCTACATCGAGTTCATCAGAATCTAAATCTTTCATTTCAGCTTTCTGTAAAAGGTACAGAGAGGCACAAAGAATGACACAGAGAAAAAAAAATTCAGCAGTCAAAAGGCCACTCCTACTTTCTAAGAACTGTTTATAAAATAGGATGATTCACAGCACAAGAGAGCTAATGGCATGCTATACTGTAAAACACTGAGACAACTGTATATCACACCACTCATCTCAAAAATCACACCGAGTCCTAACATTTAAATATTACACACAAACTCTTAAGGGCAGGCCCTATCTTCATTTTGTGTCTGGTACAGAATGGAGTACATTCTTGCATATATTACAAATTAACAACAGGTGGGCCGAGTAATTTGTATTCAGAAGTGGTTTGAGATTAGGTTGAGGTTTTGGTTCTAGGCTGAATCAGAGCTAGCAAACTCAGAACTGACCATGCTAAATTCTTGTGAGCTGTACTTGTGATACATATGCCAAGATTTCAGCTCATTTGCATAGGTGCTGGAATTGGGGGTGCTGCCACACACCCTCTCGCTTGAAGTGGTTTCCATCATATATAGGGTTTACAATTTGGTTCAATGGCTCTCAGCATCCCCACTATAAAAATTGTTCCAGCATTCCTGCCCACTGAAACCAGGAAATAGGCTGCTTCTGATTTTGAACCTGGTCCTGCTCTCAGTTGCACTGATGTGAATCAAAAATAATGACACTGACCTCAGAGGTTTTGATACTGTAAAATCAGTGTGAAAGCAGAAACAGGCTATATATCTTTACACTGAGAAGAGACTTTCTGCCTTAGTGACAAATTATTTCTTTAAAGCAACTTTTATTCTACTGTAAATTGATCAATTCTTTCTGTGAATTCAATAAATCACTTTTTTTTAGATGCAGAAAGCATCCTTTTACTTTTTCAAAAGATTTACAATAAAAAAAAACAAAAAAAAAACGCTAAACAGTGAATTGCTACTAGTGCAATTGATTTCAGTGGGACTACCTGCAAAATAAGGTGTGACTCAACATGAATAAGGGTGGTAGAATCTGGCCCTTAACAACTCCCCACTCCAGTGGTCAACTGCCTTCTGTAACTACGTAAGAAAGTTCATTTAGATAACCTCAGTTTATGCAGTATTTTAAGGCATTTCCTACAGTAAGTATAGTTAATACTACAGATAATGAGGCTACTTTCTCTGATTACTGCAGATAAAATTAGATAGCTTTTTAGGAACAACACTGTAATATGAGATTCTAGTTTTATTATCATCTTGCTTTGCCCTAATGTAGTACTAGTGGATTATAATCCCACAGATATGGGATCTGTTATGCCTTCATGGAAAAAAAATATTATTACTCAGATGGTAATTTGGGGTGCAATACAGACCAGTGTAGGATTATGTTGCCGCCTACTTTGTAATCCTGAGTGTCTCACAATGCCTGACTGCTATAGCTCCCAACCAGCCTACCAGCATGCAGGTCACACCTGGAGTGTCTGTGTGCTAGACAGCCTGGTTCAGCAACTCTGACTGCAGCAGCCTGTCTACAGCCCTATTCTGGCTTCCAACAGCCTTGGTTACTACTTGCAGGGTGAGCCTAACACACTTCTGGTCCTGAATATTCCCAATATTGTGCACTCTGCAGTGCCCAGCCCTCTCCTGGACAGTTCAGAGAAATAATATAGTTTATTTGTTCCTCTAAAGACCAAAAACAAATCACACTTTATTAACTTAACTAGGGTAAATACACCCTTTCTTTTAAACACAGCACTGAGTTGGTTTATAGTAAAAATAAAACAAATATATTAACAATGTCTAATTAAAGGAATAAAAATAGAAAGGGTTACAAGCAAATAAAAGTGAAAACATACATCTAAAGGTCTAAAACTTAATCTAGCAATATACAGGCTTTGTTCACGATGGTTTCTCACTTATATTCAGTTCCCAATCCCCCTTGGCTAAAGGACATCTTTCACAGCTTGCAGGAGCTCTGCTCCTTTGTGTCTATCAAGTGATGGATGCCAAAGATGGCTTCTCTCCTTGATTATATCTTCCAAAGTTCAATTAACTTGTTTCAAGAGGCACGATGACCTCATTCTGTTCTTCCCTTCATGTGGGTTTCCCATCCCCCTATATGATTTCTATGTAAATAGAGCTTCCATTGTTTCTGATTCATCATGCTTAATTTACATAGGAATCAGGTAGATAGCTGTTGTGATATTCCCTCTTGTCTGGGCAGACTGTACAGTCTAGTATCACTGAGTATCCATAAGACCCTATATAGTATTAATACATAAAATTCACAATGCTATTAATCATCAGCATGTCATAGGCTTCCTGAAAAGACCTCATTCTATATACTTTATAATTCAGTAATATTGTATACAATCAGTTGATTCAATTGATTATCTCTTGAGGTTCAGCCCCCAGTCTTTATAGACCAGTTAACCTTTACAATGTATTCTTTGAAAAGTAAAACCCAGACCAAGCTTCTCTCTCTTACTAGGTGTAGACCATATGCTGTCTCCTTCCCCTGCTGCTCCCGCTTGTTAGTTTGAGGTTTGCCTCCACCCCTTGTTAGTCTGATGGGACTATTTACGCAATATGTAAGTACATTCTCATTGTCTTATAACATACTTTGGAAGTAACTCCCAGGTGGGGAAAACACATTCCTTTGTCTAGTGCAGACGTGTTTACCAACTCTCCCTAGCACACCTGATTTACACACACTTTAGTCATAATTCAGGCATATATCCCTAACTCTTAATATCCATTGAGTATATACATCATGCAAGAATATTAATGATCAGTGAGTTTAGGTTTCAAATGATACCTTGCAAGGTATATTTTGTTCAAAGGTTATTACAATAGTGCATAGAGTGTGAATATAGGGGTGCTTAGGATCACACTAAGATCTTCCCCTTCTGCAGGAGCAACCATGGAAGGGGAACACTTAGGGTATGTCTACACTATGGGATTGCTCCGAATTTACAGAATTCGATTTTTGGAAACCGATTGTATAAAGTAAAGCGTATGCGGCCACACTAAGAACATTAATTCGACGGTGTGCGTCCACGTACCGAGACTAGCGTCGACTTCCGGAGCGTTGCACTGTGGGTAGCTATCCCATAGTTCCCACAGTCTTCCCCGCCCATTGGAATTCTGGGTTGAGATCCCAATGCCTGATGGGGGCCAAAAACATTGTCGGGGGTGGTTCTGGGTACATCCTCCCCCTCCCTCCGGGAAAGCAATGGCAGACAACCGTTTCACGCCTTTTTTTCTGGGTGAACTGTGCAGACGCCATACCATGGCAAGCATGGAGCCCGCTCAGCTCAAGACAGCAGACTTGAACATTGTAAACACCTCGCGCATTATCGTGCAGTTTATGCTGAACCAAAACCTGCAAAAACAGGCGAGGAGGCAGCGGCTACGGCAGCGCGGTGACGAGAGCAATGAGGACATGGACACAGAATTCTCTCAAACCGCGGGCCCCGGTGCTTTGGAGATCATGTTGTTAATGGGGCAGGTTCTAGCCGTGGAACGCCGATTCTGGGCCCGGGAAACAAGCACAGACTGGTGGGACCACATAGTGTTGCAGGTGTGGGACGATTCCCAGTGGCTGCAAAACTTTTGCATGTGTAAGGGCACTTTCATGGAACTTTGTGACTTGCTTTCCTCTGCCCTGAAGCGCCAGAATACCAAGATGAGAGCAGCCCTCACAGTTGAGAAGCGAGTGGCAATAGCCCTGTGGAAGCTTGCAACGCCAGACAGCTACCGGTCAGTCAGGAATCAATTTGGAGTGGGCAAATCTACTGTGGGGGCTGCTGTGATGCAAGTAGCCAAAGCAATCGCTGAGCTGCTGCTACCAAAGGTAGTGACTCTGGGAAATGTGCAGGTCATAGTGGATGGCTTTGCTGCAATGGGATTCCCTAACTGTGGTGGGGCGATAGATGGAACCCATATCCCTATCTTGGCACCGGAGCACCAGGGCAGCCAGTACATAAACCACAAGGGGTACTTTTCAATGGTGCTGCAAGCACTGGTGGATCACAAGGGACGTTTCACCAACATCAATGCAGCCAGACACCAGGGCGATTAGAAGAGCACACCAGGAAGCGCTGCGCATCAGAGAAGCTTTGAAAACCAGTTTCATGACTGGCCAGGCTACGGTGTGAAAGTTCTGTTTGTTTCTCCTTGATGAAAACCCCGCCCCCTTGATTGACTCATTCCCTGTAAGCAACCCACCCTCCCCCTTCGATCACAGCTTGCTTTCAAAGGAAATAAAGTCACTATCGTTTAAAAATCATGTATTCTTTATTAATTGATTATAAACATAGGGAGAGAACTGACAAGGTAGCCCGGGTGGGGTTTGGGAGGAGGATAGGAGGGGAGGAAAAGGCCACTAAAAAAGTTCAAAATAATGACAGCCTTTTGCTTGGGCTGTCCACTGGGGTGGAGTGGGAGGGTGCACGGAGCCTCCCCACCCCCCCGGCGTTCTTGGGCGTCTGGGTGAGGAGGCTATGGAACATGGTGAGGGGGAAGGGCGGTTATACAGGGGCTGCAGCAGCACTCTGTGATCCTGCTGCCATTCCTGAAGCTCCATCAGACACCAGAGCATGTCCGTTTGATCACGCAGCAGCCCCAGCGTTGCAGCCTTCCACCTCTCATCTCGAGCGTCCCTCATGGCCTCACGTTCACTGGCATCTTTCCTGTACTTTGATACCGTGTCCTTCCACTCATTCAGATGAGCTCTTTCATTGTGGGTCGATTCCATGATTTCAGACAACATTTCGTCTCGCATCCATTTTTTTCGCTGCCTTATCTGAGATAGCCTTCGGGATGGAGGAGGGAGGCTTCAAAAATTTGCAGCTGCGGGAGGGAGGGAAAAAAGGGAGAGAAGTATTTAAAAAGATACATTTTACAGAACAATGCTTATACTTTTTCACGGTGAACAACACTATTCACATTACATAGCACATGTGATTTCAGTACAAGGTCGCATTTTGCATCTTAATATTGAGCGCCTGCGGCTTTGGTGTTAGAGATCACAGACACAGGTCTGGGCAACAGAATTCAGCTTGCATGCGGCCATGGTAAGTCATTGTCTTTCGGCATCTGCAGCCTTCATAAAAGCAGCGCCCTCCTTTCCCACATACCAGGCAAAGCCCATTGAGTGCTGCGATTTTCCTTAACGTGCAGCAGCAGAAACCAAACTAAAACCCCCACCCCCCATCCAATTCTCTGGGATGATCGCTGGTATCAGGGAAGATCCCTGCTAGCCAAACGCGAAAAGCTCAGCGCCAATGCCCCTCCCCACCCCCGCTCGGCTAACTGCAGGGAAGGATATCTTTTCAGCCACAGGCAAACAGCCCAGTAGGAACGGTCACCTCTGTCCCCTTAATTAAATTCCCGTATTTCAACCAGGTTACCATGAACGATATCACTCTCCTGAGGATAACACAGCGAGATAAAGAACGGATGTTGCTTGAATGCCAGCAAACACCGGGACCATACTCTGCCAGTATTTGTCATGCAATGATACCAGATTACTTGTTACTAGCATAGCGTGGTCAAGTGTCCTACCATAGAGGACAGAATAAGGCTGCACTGCCCAGAAACTTGTGGAAAGGCTTTTGGAGTACCTCCAGAAGAGCTTCATGGAGATGTCCCTGGAGGATTTCCGTTCCATCCCCAGACACGTTAACAGACTTTTCCAGTAGCTGTACTGGCCGCGAATGCATCCCAAGTCCTCAGGGCAAATTAATCATTAAAAAACGCTTGCTTTTAAACCATGTTTTATATTTACAAAGGTACACTCACCAGAGGACCCTTCCATGGCTTCATGGTCTGGGATACTGCCTTGGGAGGGTTGGGAGGATACTTCATTCAGGCTGAGAAAAAGATCCTGGCTGTTGGGGAGAACGGAGTGCTGTGTGCTCTCCGCAAGCTTGTCCTCATCCTCCTCATCTTCCCCCTCCGCAGAATCCTCAGGCATGGCTGAGATTACCCCCTCCTTGGAATCCACAGTCAGAGGTGGGGTAGTGGTGGCGGCCCCCCCTAGAATTGCATGCAGCTCAGCGTAGATGTGGCATGTCTGCGGCTCTGACCCGGACCTTCCGTTTACTTCTTTGGTTTTCTGGTAGGCTTGTCTGAGCTCCTTAACTTTCACGCGGCACTGTAGTGAGTCCCTATTGTGGCCTCTCTCCATCATGCCCTTGGAGATTTTTTCAAATGTTTTGCCATTTCGTCTTTTGGAACGTAGTTCTGCTAGCACGGAATCCTCTCCCCATATAGCGATCAGATCCAGTACCTCCCGTACGGTCCATGTGGGTGCTCTTTTTCGATTCTCGGACGGCATGGTTACCTGTGCTGATGAGCTCTGCGTGGTCACCTGTGCTCTCCACGCTGGGCAAACAGGAAATGAAATTCAAAAGTTCGCGGGACTTTTCCTGTCTACCTGGCCAGTGCATCCGAGTTCAGATTGCTGTCCAGAGCGGTCACAATGGTGCACTGTGGGATATCTCCTGGAGGCCAATACCGTCGAATTGCGGCCACACTAACCCTAATTCGAAATGGCAATGTCGATTTCGGCGCTACTCCCCTCGTCAGGGAGGAGTACAGAAATCGATTTTAAGAGCCCTTTATGTCGAAGTAAATGGCTTCGTTGTGTGGATGGGTGCAGGGTTAATTTGATTTAACGCTGCTAAATTCGACCTAAACTCATAGTGTAGACCAGGCCTTACTATAATAATATCACAAGGTTTCAGTAGTAGTGTCCCTGTCTCATGGTCTGCTTTTTGCGGTGGTGTTTGTGACCTAGGAGAAGAAACTGAGGATCCATGGAAACAGTCCCCAACTCTGATGCGTTTTTTACAGACATTCAGAGCAGAAGTATCACTAGGTGTACTGCAAGATTATCCATGCCCCCAACAGCACTCTGGCTTCTGATCAACCTCTGCCATTGGTTCCCCAGGCATAACTACACAGAGCGGTAGGAGATTAATGATTGTGGTGATGACAGTAATGCTTGTATGAAAAGCATTCATATCTATGGCAGTTTGCCATGGATTTTCATTCCCCTCCATGCTGAGCAGAGTAACTTTTACTCAGCTTTTTTAGCTCCTCCCTACATACCACACCCCCTAACCATAAAGCTCTACTGCACTCAGGGGGCGGAGGACCATGCTACAGAGATACTGTCTTCCTCTTTTTGTACTCTCTGCTCCATTGCCATACAATTTTGTTGCCTTCCATGATTCTAAGTAGGGGGGAAATCCAGCCAATTGTGCTGGAAAAAATATATTTTGCTTTTGGATACCTAGATGCTATGGGGTGAGGCATTCTATCCATGGATTGGCATACTAAGAGATCAGAAATGACACACATCAGAGACCCGTTTCAGATGCAATGCACTCACAGTTCCTGCCATTTGCTAGAGGAAGTAGCATTGAGCCCAGTCTTGTTCCCAGGACAATCAGTGGTTTAGTCCTCTGTAATGTAATCTGATGCAGCTGAAATTGTGTATTTCATGAACCTCCAGAGAGCAGACAGATCTAGAAATCTTGATTCCAGTTTTACTTACACTAGTTCTACACCAGTGCAACTACCTGGACTTCATTTGAGTTGCATCTGATTTACACAAACATAAATGAAATCAAAATTAGGCCTATAGTCACGTTGCGCTTCTTATAGGTCCACTTTGTTGTGTGGTATTGTTATGTGCATGTTGGTAAATATATTTAAATAATTAACTACAAAAACAAATGTCATTACTTTTTAATTAAAATGCATCAAACTAACCTAAAATGTTTCAATCAGAAAATACTTACACATTCATTTAGAGCAACATTTCCTGCACAGCTTTTACACATACTGTTACACAACATCAGCATGAAAACAAATTAAGTAATGAACATATTTGCCACATTAGGCTAACATATTTTATACCATATAACAGTCAGCTGCAGTTCAGATGAAATCTAATAGATGTTAGAATAGTAAATCATCTAGGGAGGGAGGGACGATTCGATCTACCTATGCAGAATTGAAAAGGAACTTACCAGTTACTGGGGCACCCTGTTCCATAACACGCTTCAGATGGTTCAACTATGCAACTATGGTTCACATGCACAACTAGACATACACTATCTTCGTAGTGTATGTCTTGTTAGGAAATTCCCACTCCACCTTAATCATATTGTCATAAACTAGGTGAGGAAGAATTACACAGCTCAGCTTTTTTTTTTTTTTTGCTCTGCCAGTGTGTACACCTCCCCCCGCCCCCATGTGTCCTGATATTTTCTTCCCCTCATCTGGTCACCCTAGCCAGGAGGAGCAACTGCAGGGAAAGTCCAGTCTGCCCCAGCCTCCCTGGGCTGGAGCATGCCCAGTGCAGCTGAAATCTTTAGAGAATTTAGATGCCAAATTCTAACTAGTCTGAGCATGTGCAAATTGAGATTTTTCAAAGGTTTATAACTTGGCCAAATTTGGGTAGATTTCCAAGGGAATTGGAAACAACACATCCCTGATACCAGGGCAACACCCCTCCCTGCCCTTCTCCCAAATTTCAAGTCCCTTCTCCAAAGCATGGAGGTGCTAGAGCTTCTCAATGAAACGGTTGTAAGATTTAAAAAAAAAATTGTCAAGACAATGTATTTTTCCCTAACCTTGTTCTGAAAAATGGTTAAAGCATTTTAGCTGGAAATTTAAAAAAAAAAAAAATAAAAAAAAAAATCAGCCTGAGGCAGACACAGCATGGAAAATTTCAGCCTTAATAGTTAAAAGTCTGGCAAAATAATAAGTAAACAGAGTCTTATAATGAAAAGTGTTTAATCAACCTTAATTATAGGTGCCTCTAACAGTTATGCCTATAATAAGTGCTAGTACATGGCTAACTTAGATTTCTAGGCACTACTATACCACAAATAATACATAAGGCTACCACTGGTTTTGTATCATATTTGGCAAGTTTTTTTTTATCACTCTGCTTCATTTTCACCTATCTATAATAGGGAGACTATTATTTAACCACCTCATGCAGACATTTTGAGGATTATTGGTACACACTTTAAATATAAGAAGAGCTGTATAAGTACAAAGTCTTGCTACTTTTTCATGTTCAGCTGCTATTGTACTTACACAAATAAAAGATGAAGGCAACTTTCAGCTTTTGTCCATGTGCAGGAAACTCCTTCACTTCACACTGAGGAGGCAAGAATGCAGGGATTTCATTATCTTACAAAGTTCAAACTCTTTTATTTACAAATTCACAGTGAGTCAACGGCAGGATTCTACAACATTTATTTTGGCTGTAAAGTTGCTCTGCATAGTTGAACTTCACATCAGCCCTATGCTGGCTTTCAGAATGCCAGAAAATAATGGAATCCTTTGTACTCTGTAGAAAAAGATCCAGGGTGAAATTCACCTCTCTGCTGCGGGTCAGTACAAGCTCTACACACAGCTTTACACCTCAAAACAGAGGTTAAGTAGGACCCACCAAAGAGAATCATCCAGAACTCCTCAGTAATTCAGAACCATTTGTATATCTATTATATATACACACACATATTGGTAAACTACAGGAGTTACAGTTGAAATTTCTCAAATTGGGCAAGTTTTTAAAGTTAGGTTCATGCAAATATTTGCACAATCCTAAGTAGTGTGTGCAAATCCTAAATCCTTACATGCAAAGTGGTGTATTTTCAAGTGCATGTGACCAGTCGTTCATTCAATTGGCCATATGCATATGCAAATCTCTTTTGTGGGCACACATGAGAAGTAAAGTAGCTTCAATTTGCTTTAGCTTAACTAAGGCCACTTTACTTCTGAATTAGAGTGTTCACACAAGGGTTTAATGCACTTTAGCTAATAATAATACAAGCTAATACTTGGTACCTTTGGTTAACACATATTAACTTTTCTGAGTGTCCCCAAGTAGACAAACACTTAGGGTTCTCTACAGTACCCAGCACCATAGTATCTAATGCCTAGTCTACACTACAAAGAGAGTTCAATTTAAGTCACTTTGTATTGACCTAATTGTGCATGTGTCTACACTCAAATACGTATCTGGGCAACATAAGCACCCTGTTACAGCAACACAGTAATACCACTTCCCCAAACAACATTGAACCATAGTTGACCTATGGAGGTCGATGCTGTAATGGACCGGTGCATAAGCAGTCTTGCCTACTGGTCAGAGCTGGGCTGAGGTCTGCCTACCAGTGATGGTAATCGCTGGGCAGGAGCTGGATCAATCGCAAGTGCCAGGTTCCATAAGCAAGAGTTAGGATCAGAGTCCGGCCAGGGTCAGAGACCTAAGATCAAAAATAGTGCCAGGTTGGAAACAGAAGGCAAGAGTCAGGGCCAGAGTCAGGCTGGGTTCCGAGACTGGAGATCAGAAGCAGTACCAGGTTAGAATCAAGAGGCAGGAATCAGGGTTGGAGTCAGGCTGGTGTTGGAGGCCAGAGATCAAGCAAGGTCTGGCGCTGCAGCAGGCTGAAGTCTGTGAGGTTGCTCAGTCAACTTCCTGGGGAAACCTCTGCTGTTAAAGAGGCCAATTAGAGGGCAGCAGGTTCCCGTCACTCTGGGTCTCTTGGGCGGCACGTCCTGTAAGCACCTACTCTCTATAGTGCTCCCTGGCTGTGCCCTCTGTGTGGTTTCACCCTTTAAAACCTCTGCATAATTTTGAAATGTCTTTTCCTGGTTGCCCAGCTTGGCCAGCACACCTAGCAGCTCTCCATTATTGTGTGCAACTGCCCAACCAGCCAGGCCAGCTCCACACACTAGAAGCACTCCTCCCTATTTTGGCACTAGCCAATCTTGCCACAGAATACATCAACAGAAAGGGCTACTTTTCTATGATTATGCAAGTGTTCGTGGATTACCAAGTACACTTCACTGACATCAATGTTGGTTGGTCAGGGAAGGTAGCAATCCAGTGTTGCAAGCTTCCACAGTGAGATTGCCATTCGCTTCTCAATTGCCAGAGAAGTTCTCATTCTGGTTTGCTCACACTGGGAGGGCTAGGGCGAGTTTGGCACACAGATCCAGAAATGCGGCCTTTCACATAACCTGAATTACAATGCAATCCCACCAGTCAGTGCTGGTTTCTCAAGCCCAGAAGTGGCATTCCACCATTTGCAGTTGCTCCGTGAATGCCACCAACAACCTTGAATTGGTTTTCACTATGTCCCACAGCAAACTACCCTCCAACAAATCATCACTGTGACATCGCGCAGGGTGCAAGCTGACCAATGAACTGCTGTGCCACCTTAATTCTGCAGCCCAGAATATCTCTTACTCTGTTCTGCTACTGAAAAGCAGCCTCTCCAAGCACTGTTCACATGACTACTAGCATGTAAAGACAACACCTGCAAATACCTCAGTCCCAGCCTTGCACCCCAGAAACATGCATCTTAAACAGTTCAAAGCCCACCTTGGACAGTGTAAGCTCATTATGAGTCCTTCATTCCAACAAAGGGTAATGAATATGCAACAGCCTTTTTTAACCTGAGTAGAGATTCTCAAGACACTTCAACCAAAAGCACATTAGTTTAGAAAAAACCAATGAAACAAGTTTATTAACTAAAGAAAAATAGATTTTAAGTGATTATAAGTGATAAAAGCATAGAAGTCAGATATGGTTATGAAAGAAATAAAAAATAAACACGCAAGCTATTTCCTAAACTTTACCAAGACTAGTAGTTCTAAAAGCAAAACAGGTTGTCTCACCATAAGCTGCAATACATTTCACAGACTGTCTCCTCCCAGTGTCCTGGGACACTCCTCCCACTGTTCAATGATGCTTCTCTTTGTCTTCCAAACCATCTTGCTTCCATGTGTCGAGGTAGCAGCAGAGAAGTGACTAGAGGCCTTTTTCCCCCCTTCTTATACCCCAACCCCTTGTGCTGGAAAAATCCTTGCTGGGTCATGGGGTTAGGCAGTCCCATTGCCTATGTGCTCTGCAAACTGTCCTTCAAGTGAACTGTAAATTCTTGTTTCTACTTTCTGTGTACATGCCGTTAGCTCTGAGGCAACATGTAAATCCTTTGTTTAGAGTTAGCAGTTAATAGTTTTCTAACACCTGTGGTCAGTCCTTTGTGTCTCTGAAGGGCTAGTTGGTGGGTGTTTCCCAAACTTACAAATATGTTTCAGTAACAAACATATAGCAAAATCTCATAACTCCCTGCACAATGTTAATACACACATTTTAACAGGACAATGATGTCCAGTAGAACATGAGTTTTCAAATTATACCTCACAAGGCATGCTTTGTACAAAATATATCATAACCATACAAAAGTGGCGAACATGGGGTACAGCTGGTGAACAGTGTGTCACAGTCACATCCCCCATTTCTGCGGTTCTTCCTGTAGCTCTGCAAATACTGCAGTATTGTTCGTCCTGTGTTTGCAACACTCATGAGAATAGTGTGGGCTCCGTGCTTCTGTCAGAGATGGCTGACAGCGAAAAGTGCTACACAGGTTTGTGGGATTTTTTTAAAATAGTGCAAAAATTATGGGATATGGATGGCATTATGGGATGGAGAAAGTTGCAGGATGGAACTTGACCACTGGCTCCCAGTATTCCCTCTGTGACTTTTTCTGCCCCACCATGCATTGCCAAAATTTCCCAAAAAATAATGTGTCTCATGATGGCAAGTTGGGATAGCTACTCATAGTGCACCACAAGGGTGCATTGACACAAGCACTCCTGGTGGGTACACATAGTGCTGATGCAATGAGACAAGCATGCACACGAGCGATATACTAACTGCAGCAGCTTTATATTGACATAACTTGCGTTGACCAAAGTTGGTAGTGTAGACATGGCCTAACTGTTTCTCCTCCTCCTATTTTCATTCACCAGTTATGTGCACAGAGATAGCTTCCCTTTCCTAAATTTGAAGTCTGCATATTATTTCTATATAAAATAGATGTTCAACTCACCTGGCTCTAAAAGAAAATTGTTACAGAATTATTCCACCAAATCTTAATGCACATCTGTATAATATTGGGTGCCAGAGATCAGCTGAACTAAAGTAATTCACACTTTTGGTTTCACAGAAGTGGCTAAAATATCCATGTATTAGGGTAGCAGCAATGACTGCTATTATAACAGTATGCCTATGTATGCTTGCTAGGGGGTTACGGCACTCTGCACCTTTAAGGATTAGGCTGTAAGCCACCCATTATATTAGCCCAATTACCAGTATCACAGGTGTTCCTTGCACAACCAGTTCCCACTCATGTACATGTTTGTGTTCCACAACTTCCTGACCCTCAATGTAAGATTTTGAGTAACACGACAGGAGGATGGTACCAGGGTTTAGAGTGTTGCTAGTGTGATTGTACATATTGTGGGTTCAACTACTACTTGGAAGAGATTTTTTTTAAATGGTTCATTTTAGTTTGTTTTGTTTCAGAGCAACAGTATCAAGAGAATGATGATCTTGAGATTTAATAAGGAAGAAGTTGCTTGAGATTTCAGTGAGAAGTGTCTGTAGAGCAGAGAGGGAGGAGTCAGATTGGAGAGGATCCAGGAGTGCATTTGAGGTGAGGAAGTTAATACGGCAGTTGCAGACAGTCCACTTACTGAGCTTAGAAGTGAAGGGAACGAGGGAAATGGAGACAAGTAGAGACAAGGGTAGGCATGTACTTAGGAAAGGGATAGAACTTCAGGTAGAGCTTTGTCAGTGTTAAATGTTAAAGCCATGGCTGCAGTGAAGTCACATATTAAAAGGAATCCTTTGTTTTTTGCCATGTTCTGGGATATTTTAGTCTTTTCTCTCGGCAATCTTAAAAATCATAGAAAATACAATAGAGAGATCCTTCATAGTGTGGCTAAAAATGTGGAACATATGGTGACAGAGAATGGTCTTCAAAAATGTCTGATGCTTTGCTTCTGTAGCCTACTCATTTTCAGCATGAGGGACAAGGCTTTAATTCAGCCCAAACACAGGCAGTACCAATACTTGCAGTTATTTATTTCTTTTACAGTTAAGACATGTGGGAAAAGTGCACACCCTCATGTATCTAATCTAACTGATCTGACTGAAGACACTTAACAAGTACAGGAAAAGGTCAACTTCAAAAATATAGCAGAAAGAGTCAAGTTACAGTAGGGCAAACCATTTTACATGGTCAATTTGGAGTCAGACTATGAAGGTCCCTCATATGGGCAAGGAAAGGTAGGAGAGCACAAAGGGACTCACCCACACCATGCTCATCCCCCTTCTTCATTCACCCCAAGGGCACACATCAGCCCCAAAATGGAAGGAGAAGAGGTAGTGCCAAGGCTGCACCAGGAAACTTTGAGTGGGACATGACCTCTTCTCTGAGCTTCCCATGCAGCAGGGTAGCTCCTTGTCACTTGCAATGCAGGCAGTGCCTGCATTGCACAATCTAGCCTGTAGAGAGGACACAACAAGGACTTATTTTCCTCTCGTAGAATTTGTGTGTGAGAGTTTCAGGCCATCAGTTGTCACTATTTGGAGGTTCTTTAAACTTGATCCTTGATTTTAATGGCCCTTTCTGAACCTGCTTTTTTCCCTCCAAAATACTTTGCATGTTGTATTTTTGATAGATCTCACTGTACAGTTGATCAGTTTACAAACAAATGAATGTTCAGAATGTATTCATTCCATATTATGCAGAGTGCAAAAACTTTTGAGGGTGGTGTTTATAACAAATGAACTACCTTACTTGAAATAATCTGAGTTTTTGAGACTACCAGCCCTACCCGATTTAACTGGCTATCCAAATCTCTCTCACAGCCTAGGTAGGACATAGCAAGCTTTGTCTATTAGGTTGCTGGGGGTCTTGAGAAATCAAGAAGTACCCTATTGGAGATATGCCATCAGCCATTATATGTTAAACTGCCATTGTGCAGTAATCTTGTTCAAGTAGCCCTGTGTAACTCCTAATACAAAGTGTCATTGCACTGCTTGACACCAGAGAGTTCCCAATTATGGGAACTGCAATGGGACCCTTTAGGGCAATAGCTTTCTACATTTTTACTTTATAAATTAGGACATGAATTCACAGCAGCTCACTCATCACTGTACTATAAAGGACTGTTTTTTGCAGCATAACCTTCATTAAAAAAGGTCCCTTTAGGGAAATGTTGAGAGAATTGGGATCAGGGGACCTGTAAGATATTTAAGTCACTAAGCAGAAGTCATGAGAGATGTGAACAATTGAATTGACAAATGACTGCATGAAGCAGAACATTATATGACCCACATAATAGGGATTCCTGAGAACTCTGAATTTTCTTTCTTGATATGATCAAAATAAGAAGAGACTACATGAAGCATTATAATCTATAAATGAAAACCAGAAAATAATCTGTATCCATAAACTGCAATAAACCAAGCTGCAGAAAAAATATGAAGATATTTCACCTGGGACCTTTGTAATTTAAATCACAAATCCATTTTAAGTGGGCTAAATCTCTTCCTAGATTCCAAGTCCAGAAAAGACCATTGTGATTATCTTCACTGACTATAGCACAGGCTATAGCAGCTCCCCAAAATAATTCCTACAGCAGATCTTTTAGAAAAACATTGCATCTTGATTTTAAAATTGCCAGTGATGGAGAATCCACCATGACGCTAGGCAAATTGTTCCAATGGTTAATTACTCTCACCATTAAAAGATTACACCTTATTTCCAGTCTGAATTTGTCTAGCTTCAGCTTCCAGCCATTGGATCATGTTACAACTTTCTCTGCTAGTTTGAAGAGACCATTGGAACTCAAGGTGCCTTAAATGCTATGGTGCTGTGGCTCAGAGCCTTGGCACCAGCAGCTAAGTTACTCTTGGCAGATGATCCTTTACTCTCACAGATCTTGGGAGACAGACCTGTCCTCGCTTACAGGCAACCCCCCAACCTAAAGCAAATACTCACCAGCAACCACACATCACTGAACAAAAACACTGACCCAGGAACCTATCCTTGTAACAAAGCCCGATGCCAACTCTGTCCACATATCTATTCAAGTGACATCATCATAGGGCCTAATCACATCAGCCATACCATCAGGGGCTCGTTCACCTGCACATCTACCAATGTGATATATGCCATCATGTGCCAGCAATGCCCCTCTGCCATGTACATTGGCCAAACCGGACAGTCTCTACGCAAAAGAATTAATGGACACAAATCTGACATCAGGAATCATAATACTCAAAAACCAGTGGGAGAACACTTTAACCTGTCTGGCCATTCTATGACAGACCTGCGGGTGGCTATCTTAAAACAGAAAAACTTCAAAAACAGACTCCAACGAGAGACTGCTGAGCTGGAATTGATATGCAAACTAGACACAATCAACTCAGGATTAAATAAGGACTGGGAATGGCTGAGCCATTACAAACATTGAATCTATCTCCCCTTGTAAGTATTTTCACACTTGCTTCTTATCAAACTGTCTGTACTGAGCTATCTTGATTATCACTTCAAAAGTTTTTTTTCTCTTACTTAATTGGCCTCTCAGAGTTGGTAAGACAACTCCCACCTGTTCATGCTCTCTGTATGTGTGTATATATATATCCTCAATATATGTTTCACTCTATATGCATCCGAAGAAGTGGGTTGTAGCCCACGAAAGCTTATGCTCTAATAAATTTGTTAGTCTCTAAGGTGCCACAAGTACTCCTGTTCTTTTTGCGGATACAGACTAACATGGCTGATACTCTGAAATCTTGGCAGGGGGATCTCAGCAACCCATCCAGCCCTGAGTTCTCCCCAAAAGTGTTCTTCTGCAGTGCTCAGCCCCCCTTGCTGTAGCACTCACAAAACCTCAAATTTGCTGCTCCTTTTTAAAGAGACTGTACGGAGCAGCCTGATAGCCTAACTGGGGTTAACACACCCTCTTCTTCAAATGCATAGCACTGAATGGGTTTATAGCGAGCCTAGGAAACAATACGCCTTTGCCTAAGACTGGCTGGGCTTTGGCACTGTCTGCCAAACACATTTGAGGAACATAATTCCAGCACGTCTGTACAGTTTTTTGCATGTTGACCATAGATACATCACACAAGAATATTAATGATCAGTGATATATGACAAGACACTTTTTAAATCAATATCAAGACAACAGTACATGGGATTCACAGAGTTGGTCAGGCCAGCATGGGCTATTATAGCAGAGATAAGGGGGAGACAAGAGAGAACAGAGGGGGGAAATCAAATCAGTTTCTTAGAAGTCTGTATACAAATGCGAGAAGTATGAGGAATAAGCAGGAAGAACTTGAAATGCTAACTAATAAACACAACTATGACATAGTTGTTATCACAGAGACTTGGTGGGATAATACACATGACTGGAATATTGGTATAGAAGGGTACAAACATCAAGTGATCCATCGCCTGTCATCCAGTCCCAGCATATGGCAGTCAGAGGCTTAGGGACACCCAGAGCATGGGGTTGCATCCATGATCATCTTAGCTAATAACCATTGATGGATCTATCCTCCATGAATTTATCCAATTCTTTTTTTAATCCAGCTATAGTTTTGGCCTTCAATACATCCCTGACAATAAGTTCCACAGGTTGACTGTGCGTTGTGTGAAGAAGTACTTCCTTGTGTTTGTTTTAAACGTGCTGCCTATTAATTTCATGGGGTTACCCCTTGTTCTTATGTTATATGAAGTGGCAAATAACACTTCCTTATTCACTTTCTCCACACCATTCAGGATTTTATAGACCTCTATCATATCCCCCCTTAGTCATCTCTTTTCTAAGCTGAATAGTCCCAGTCTTTTTAATCTCTCCTCATATGGAAGCTGTTCCATACCCCTAATCATTTTTATGTCCCTTATCTGTATCTTTTGCATTTCTAATATATTGCTTTTGAGAGGGGGCAACCAGAACTGAAAGCAGTATTTAAGATGTGGGTATACCATGAATTTATATAGTGGCACTATGATAGTAACTTTATTAGCTATCTCTTTCCTAATGGTTCCTAACATTCTGTTAGCTTTTTTGACTGCTGCTGCACATTGAGCAGATGTTTTCAGAGAACTATCCACGACTCCAAGTTCTCTTTCTTGAGTGGTAACAGCTAATTTAGACCCCATCGTTTTATATGTATAGTTGGGATTATGTTTTCCAATATGCATTACTTTGCATTTATCAACATTGAATTTCATCTGCTATTTTGTTGTCCAGTTTTGTGAGATCCCTTTGTCAATTTTCCCAGTCTGTTTTTGACTTAACTATGTTGAATAATTTTGTATCAGCTGCAAACTTTGCCACCTCACTGTTCACCCCTTTTTCCAGATCATTTATTAATATGTTGAACAACACTGGTGCCAGTACAGAGCCCTAGTGGACCCCACTATTTACCTCTCTCCATTCTTAAAACTGACCATTTATTCCTAACCTTTGTTTCCTATCTTTTCACTACTAACTGATCCATGAGAGGACCTTCCCTCTTAAGCAAGCTAAGCAGTCATGGGCAGGGCCGGCTCCAGGCACCAGCTTAACAAGCAGGTGCTTGGGGCGGCCAAGGGAGAGGGGCGGCACCTGCGGCAATTCGGGGGCAGCAGGTCCCTCACTCCCTCTAGGAGCGAAGGACCTGCCGCTGAACTGCCGCCGCCAATCGCGGCTTTTTTTTTTTTTTTCCCAATTGCCGCCGATCGCGATTGCGGCTTTTTTTTTTTTTTTTGCTTGGGGCGGCAGAAATGCTGGAGCCGGCCCTGGTCATGGGGTAAGAGATTTTGGTGAGGGACCCTGTCAAAGGCTTTAGGAAAGTCCAAGTACATTATATCAACTGGATCACCCTTGTCCACATCGTTGTTCACCCATTCAAAGAATTTTAATAGATTGGTGAGGCATGATTTCCCTTTACAAAAGTGGTGTTAACTCTTCTCCAATGCATCATGTTCATCTATGTGTCTGATAATTCTGTTCTTTACTATAGTTTCAACCAATTTTCCTAGTACACCGCTACCTCGATATAACGCGACCCGATATAACACGAATTCGGATATAATGTGGTAAAGAAGTGCTCCGGAGGGGGGCGGGGCTGCGCACTCTGGTGGATCAAAGCAAGTTCAATATAACGCGGTTTCACCTATAACGCGGTAAGATTTTTTGGCTCCCGAGGACAGCGTTATATCGAGGTAGAGGTGTACTAAAGTTAGGCTTACGGGCCTATAATTGCCAAGATCACCTCTAGAGCCTTTTTTTAAAAAAGGCGTCACATTAGCTATCCTGCAGTCATCTGGTACAGAAGCTGATAGGTTATATAGACCCACGCAAATCCTTTTCAGAGTCATCACTTCCCAGGATAGAGTCCCCCATCCCGTAAGTATGGCTGCTTTTTTTTTTCTTTTTTTCATAATGACTGATAAGCTTGTCGTCTTTTTATATGCATTTTCTAGTCTGATTTTCAGAGGGGCTGAACACCCACAACTCCTGTTAAAGTCAATGGCATGGATGCTGCCCAGCACATCTGAAAAAGATCAGGTCACTTTTTTTTTTTTTTTTTTAAAGGAACAGGTAAAAAGCATAATACACTTATAAACATACTTTTTGTGTAGAAAGATATTAATGATTTGGCCAGATTGTTTTCTGCATGACAGAAAATGGAGAACAAAAAAGGCTACCCAAAACTGACAAGAAAAGAAAAAAGGGGGGGAAGGTTAAAATCCTTGATTATTTTTGTGAATTTTCCCCCTCATTTTTCCAAGTTTTTCCTTCCCTCTATTCTCTTTACCCCATCTTTTTCTTCTCTTTCCCCCATTTTGACAATGGAAAGGTAACAAAAAGGAAAAAGGGGGAGAGATGAAGAGAAGCAATGTGAGAATAACAAAGAATGAAAACCAATAGTTAGTTTGGGATTTTTTTAAAACACAAAACAAAACTGGAATGCTTCCAGGAAATTTACATAATTTTCCTTTTCAAAACAAGACTATTTTTCAACAACAACAAAATTTTAAAACCAGCTCTACCAACTGGTTAACATATTGCATGTTGGAGTATTGTACAGAGTTTTTATTTCTACTATGTTAGTGCCTAGGAATTCCTGTCCGGAATCAGGGTCTCATTGTCATAGGCACAATCCAAACAAGCAACAAAGAGGGCCCTGTACCAGAGAATTTACAAACCAAGACCTTTATTCAGCATGTACACCTCTACCCCGATATAACGCGACCCGATATAACACAAATTTGGATATAACGCGGGAAAGCAGCGCTCCGGGGGGGCGGGGCTGCGCGCTCCGGCAGATCAAAGCAAGTTCGATACAACACGGTTTCACCTATAACGCAGTAAGGTTTTTTGGCTCCCGAGGACAGCGTTATATCGGGGTAGAGGTGTATTTAACTTTTGTCACTGTGGGTAGACCCTTGAAGTCAAAGGGGGAGTACTCAGTTTTTGAAAGATCAGGGCCCAGTGGGTTTGATCTATTTCTTTAAGTCAATATGAACAATAAAATAAAATAATATAAAATAGAAAGACTTTTAGGAGTTTTCCCTCTAATAAACATGTCCAGATCCCCTGCTTTTCTATAAATTTTATATCTGGCACTGACAGTAGCATTGGTGGAATCCATAGATTCAATACATTTCCATGTTTCTAAAATCAGTCACTCTTACTCTCCAAAATGTAGTTTTCCGGGTTTCAATACCGAGTATTCTGAGCTCAAATACATCACTGTATATGAAGAATAATTCCATTCAATCCAGCTGCTGTACTCTTAGGCTATGTCTTCACTAGTGAGCCTACAATGGCACACCTGTACTGATGCAGCTGCACTGCTGTAAGATCATTCATGTAGCCGCTCTGTGTCGGCACGAGAGAGCTCTCCCATCGACATAATAAAACCACCTCCCCGAGCAACGGTAGCTATGTCAGCGGGAGAAGCTCTCCCACCAACATAGTGCTGTCTACACAGGCACTTCTGTCAGTGTAATTTACGTTACTCTGGGGGATTTTTTTTCACACCCTTGAACGACATAAGTTATACCGACAAAAGTGGTAGTGTAGATATGGTCCTAATTTACACCAGTGACACTCAGATCAGAATCTGATCCTGTATTTTCTTCTTTCTGATCCTAATAGGTTAAAAACTGGCTCAGTGATGGAAAGTAAAATTCTTCATTCCTGGCTTTACCCAAACATAAAATGGCAACATAATCACAGTAATAAGTATTAGTACAAATTATGAGTAATCAGTGAGGAAAGAAAAATCTATCATCCTCAGTTCATGGCTTATGATTATTTCATTCACTGCATAATGAAAAAATCATGTTAACTAATAAATATTAGATTATTTTTAAAAGGGATCCCACCTTAGACGCCTGTGTTCATAGAGACATACACAGACCAATTCATCATAATTATTTTTCTAGGATGAAGTAAATGCTAAATTTTCTATTGCAAAATCTCCACCCCTTTGTTTTACCAGAAATATTTTATTTACTATATGAAGGGCCCAATCTTGCTTCCACTGAGTTTTGTCATTGACTTCAATGCCCTTGGATACATGCAGGGAACTTCCACTGACTTAAATGGGGACTTTGGCCTAGATTCACAAAGGGACATTATGCAATGCTCAGCATTACAATGTCCATCTCCTACTTGCCCCGCCACACAGTGGAATTCACAGCCCCAGGTTCAACACCCAGGCTCCCCAAGCATTGTATGGGGAGAGTTAGGTGCCTAAGAAAGGGAATCACGGAAGCAGCAAGCTGAGCAGGGAGCTGCCAAAACTAGCCAGAAGTAAAATGCAGAGGAAAGGGGAGAGGCTTAGGGCCCAGATCCTAAAAGGTACTTAGATGCCTAATTCCCACTGATATGGGGCCTTAGGAACCTGACTTAGGCACAGAGGATAAATAATTAAATATTCACTGGGCAAGAGAATAAGTGAGAAAATGACTCTATAGCCCAGTGGTTAGGGCACTCACCTGGTACACAGAAGACCTGAGTTCAAGTCTTTGCTCCACATCAGGCAAAGCAGATATCTGAAAACAGGTCTCCCAAGTGAGTACTATTCTGGGGATACAGGCACACTCACCTGCCAAATTCCCAGCTGCCTTTTATGTAGAGGTAAGGCATGCTCTGAGCATGCCTACCAGATTAGGCCCCAAAGGTGAGATATGCAAGTGACTTGTTTGAGAATCCTACCAAGCTAAGGCAAGAATGAGGGCTCTGACCAGCTTGTGAACTATGGGGCAGCATCAGGATTTTGGCGGCTTTGCACATGCCTACTGATGGAAACTTAAGCACCTGGTGAATTTTAGGTGCCTACAGAATTAGGCAGAAGCTGAGCAGTGGTTTTGAGAATGTCAGTTGTACCTAAATGTTGAATTTAAACACCTCACTGCCTCTCTAGGTGCCTAACTGCCTTTGTGAGTCTGTCTATATATCTGAAGCTAGATTGGACTCTACGCCTCCAGGAAAATTCACCATGTCAATCCAAAATAAATGCTCAATGGCCAGGTATAAACTGGATTTTTTGTATTCTGACAAGAAATGGACCTAATTTTTTAACTATCTGCAGATTTTTTTTTAAAAAAATGTCAGTTTTATTAGTAATTAACTCCACAAAAAGAGTGTCTGCACATCATAAAATTAAGCAGGCCTGATTACTTTCTGGAGATCATGCAGCATTCCTTAGCCTTTGTAGCCTGAAGTACTCAGGATAATTTACTTGATAAATTTCAAGAACAAAATATTACATTTTTTCTTTGTAATATGCATTAGTAAATTCATGTTACTGTAATAATTCAAATCAGCAACAGTTATAGCCCTCAGTACACACAGAGGTTGATTAAATTACTTGAAATATACAATTTTATTTTATCTGGTGTTTCATTAAAACATTATGTTAACAGGATAAAAATTAGTTATCTTTGGCTAAATCTAAAATATTAAGAAATCATTGTAAAAATGTACTACAGTGTCCAGGGCCTCTGGTCTCTGCTACATTGGCCTAAATCTGGAGTAACTCAATGGAAATGCAACAGATTATGCATTTACACTAGTATAATTTAGAATAGAACCTGACAGCTGGGTACTTTTAGTCCCAAATACTCCAGCACCACTTGTACTGTGGTAAGTTGCAGTTTCTGTACAGCTCCCCACCATATACACACAGGCTAGCCAGTAATGGTGGCCCAGGACTGGAGGTGAGCAGAGCACATACTTTATTCTCCTATTATTCACAAATTTTATGAATACTGGGAAACTGGAGTGTCTAAGGGAATTGCTTGTGTGACTTGTGGTTAGCCAGTGGGGTGAGACCAAAGTCCTCTTTGTCTGGCTGGTTTGGTTTGCCTTAGAGGTGGAAAAACCCCAGCCTTGGGCTGTACCTGCCCTGTTTTAAGCAATTTGTCCTGAATTGGCACTCTCAGTTGGGTCCCACCAGAACCAGCATCGTTACAGTGGCATAGTTGCGCTAGGATCCACAGAACCAGGTCAATTAAGCTTTGGATCAGAACCCCACGCTATCCAAATTTGAATTTTGGGATTGAGAGTTTGATTGGTTAAAGAGCGGTTGCAATCGGTGAGCAAAGAGCATATGAGGGCCTTGGCAAAAAAAGCCCTGGAAGATTTGTGTTCAGAAAAGAGGATAAGCTTTAGAAAGAAAGCTACAACTCAAGAACTGAGAAAACTGTTAATGGCCAGTGATCAGGGGGCAAGAGCACAGCCCTTACCTGAGGCTACAGAAGATGCAGAAAAAAATAGAGTGCAGAAGGCAACAAATAAACTGCAACTTGGGCATGAAAGGAATCTAGCAGATCTTCGATTGCTGGAAAATCAAAAAATAGCTGAATTAGAAAGAGAAGCTGATGAGAGAGACGACAGAGCTCGTAAGGGGCGTCTGGAGCTGCTGGCTGCTGAGGAGAAAGCTCAACAGATGCAACAGGAAACTCACAAGTTGAAACAAGAAACTGCCAGACTTCAGCTCCAAGTGAAAAAAGCAAAGGAAGAACAGCTGAAATTGTATCCTCCTAAAAAGTCCAGTTTATAACAATGTTGGTATGTTTAACTTTGAGCACTTGTCTGGGTCTAACCAAATGTACCCCAACACTGCCACCTTTTATGTAAATGCTGTTACTGTGAGTTAGGTAGAAGGTGACCCCATAAATTGTGCTAATGCTATGTAGGGGACCAGGTCATGGTCTTGAAGGCGCTCCAGGCCCATAAGATGGAAGCGTCGTGGGAAGGGCCATTCACGGTCCAAGAGCACCTGGGAGCTGTTAATTATCTCATAGCATCCCCCACCTCAAACCTAAAGCCTAAGGTGTACCATATTAATTCTCTAAAGCCCTTTTATTCCAGAGAATTAAAGGTTTGTTAGTTTACAGCCCAGGGAGAAGATGATGCTGAGTGGCCTGAAGGTGTCTACTACGAAGGAAAAAGTGATGGTAGCGTGGAAGAGGTGAACCTCTCCATGACCCTTGGGCGTATGCAGCAACAGCAGATCAAGGAGCTGTGCACTAGCTACGCGCCGATGATCTCAGACACTCCAGGACGGATCGAACGGGCATACCACTCCATTGACACAGGTAATGCTCACCCAATTAGAGCCCAACCTTACCAAGTGTCTCCTCAAGCTAAAACTGCTACAGAACGGGAGATCCATGATATGCTACAGATGGGTGTAATCTGCCCCTCTGACAGTGCATGGGCATCTCCAGTGGTTCTAGTTCCCAAACCAGATGGGGAGATACATTTTTGCATGGACTACCATAAGCTAAATGCTGTAACTCGCCCAGACAACTATCCAATGCCACGCACAGATGAGCTATTGGAGAAACTGGGACGTGCCCAGTTCATCTCTACCTTAGACTTAACCATGGGGTACTGGCAGGTACCGCTAGATGAATCCGCCAAGGAAAGGTCAGCCTTCATCACCCATGTCGGGCTGTATGAATTTAATGTGCTCCCTTTCGGGCTGCGAAATGCACCCACCACCTTCCAAAAACTTGTAGATGGTCTCCTAGCGGGATTGGGAGAATATGCAGTCGCCTACCTTGACGATGTGGCCATTTTTTCAAATTCATGGGCAGAACACCTGGAGCATCTCCAAAAAGTCTTCAAGTGCATACGGGAGGCAGGACTAACTGTTAAGGCTAAAAAGTGTCAAATAGGCCTAAACAGAGTGACTTACCTTGGACACCAGGTGGGTCAAGGAACTATCAACACCCTACAGGCCAAGGTGTATGCTATCCAAAAGTGGCCTGTCCCAAAGTCAAAGAAACAGGTCCAATCCTTCTTAGGCTTGGCCGGATATTACAGGCGATTTGTACCACACTACAGCCAAATCGCCGGCCCACTGACAGACCTAACCAAAAAGAAACAGCCAAATGCAGTTCAGTGGACTAAAGAGTGTCAGAAGGCCTTTAACCAGCTTAAAGCAACACTCATGTCTGACCCTGTGCTAAGGGCCCAGACTTTGACAAAACGTTCCTAGTAACCACAGATGTGTCTGAGCGTGGTGTGGGAGCAGTCTTAATGCAGGAAGGACCAGATCAAGAATTCCATCCTGTTGTGTTTCTCAGCAAAAAACTGTCTGAGAGGGAAAGCCACTGGTCAATCAGCGAAAAGGAATGTTACGCCATTGTGTATGCACTGGAAAAGCTACGCCCATACGTTTGGGGACGGCGTTTCCACCTACAAACCGACCATGCTGCGCTGAAGTGGTTTCATACTGTCAAGGACAATAACAAAAAACTTCTTCTGTGGAGTTTAGCTCTCCAAGATTTTGATTTTGAAATGCAACACATTTCAGGAGCTTCTAACAAAGTGGCTGATGCACTCTCCCGTGAAAGTTTCCCAGAATCAACTGGTTAAAGCCATCCTTGAAATGTGGAAAATATTGTTAGTTTTTATATAGTCAGTAGTCAGGGCCGGTGCTACCATTTAGGCCAAGATTTGGGGGCGCCAAAAAGCGGTGCCCCCAATTTTTTTTTTTTTTATATAGCGGCCGCTGTGCTGGGAGGGAGAGGGAGTCTGAGCCGCCGGCAGGCAGCCCAGGGGTTCCCCTGGGTCAGCACGCCACCGGCAGCACAGGGGTTCCCCTGGGTCAAAGCTGCTGCACGGATCCCCGGGCTGGGGGGTGGGGAGCTGCCGCGGGGGGGTGCCTCAGGGCGGGGGGGAGCTGCCGCACGGCTCCCCGGGCTGGGGGGGGGGGAGCTACCGCAGGGGGGCGGGCGCCTCAGGGTGGAGGGGGGCGGGGAGCTGCCGCAGGGCTGGGGGGGGGGGGCGCAAGGTGGAAGTTTCGCCTAGGGCGCGAAACTTCCTTGCAACGGCCCTGTCAGTAGTATATCTAACGGTACATGTGTCTTATTAACTCTGTCTTCTCTTAGAGCTCCAGGAAGAAATCACAGCCAGTGTGGAATCGGCTGTCCACCACTATCTGTGATTTGGGGGGCGTGTCATGAATATAAAGGGAAGGGTGACCACCTTTCTGTATACAGTGCTACGGGATCCCTCCTGGCCAGAGGCACAAAATCCTCTTACCTGTAAAGGGTTAAGAAGCTCAAGTAATCTGGCTGGCACCTGACCAAAAGGACCAATAAGGGGACAAGATACTTTCAAATCTGGGGGGGGGGGGGGAGGCTTTGTCTGTCTGTTCTGTGTGCTTGCCGGAGACAGATCAAGGAAGCAAGCAATCCAACTCCTATAGAGTTAGTAAGTATTTAGCAAGGAAATGCGTTAGTTTACTTTTATTTTGGCTTGTGTTTTCCTTTGTGTAAGAGGGAGGTTTATGCCTGGTTTTGTAACTTTAAGGTTTTGCCTAGAGGGGAGATCCTCTGTGTTCTTGAGTCTTTTGTTATTCTGTAGAGTACTTACCATCCTGATTTTACAGAGGTAATTCTTTTACCTTTTCTTTAATTAAAATTCTTCTTTTAAGAACCTGATTGATTTTTCATTGTTTTAAGATCCAAGGGTTTGGGTCTGTGTTCACCTGTACCAATTGGTGAGGATATTATTCTCAAGCCTCCCAGGAAAGAGGGTGTAGGGGCTTGGAGGGATTATTCTCAAGCCTGCCCAGAAAAGGGGGTGTAGGGACTTGGGGGGATATTTGGGGAAGATAGGGCTCCAAGTGGCCCTCCCTAAATGTTTGTTTAAATCACTTGGTGGTGGCAGCGTTACTTAATCCAAGGTATACGAGAGAAATTGTGCCTTGGGAAGTTTTTAACCTAAGCTGGTAGAAATAAGCTTAGGGGATCTTTCATGCGGGTCCCCATGTCTGTACCCTAGAGTTCAGAGTGGGGAGGGAACCCTGACAAGCTGTAACATAACACAGCTGTGTACAATGAGCAAAGATAGTGGGAATTTGTAGCAATAACTGCCTTTTAAATTACTCTACAATAAAACTAAAAAAGTAAGATGGATTCTGTTCTCTCTCTAATGGATAATTAGCACTTCATGAGCATTTGATAAAATTCAGATTGTTACATTTTAAGATATGTATCAGAAATGTTATGGTGCTGAAAAAGTAGGATAGATTTCCATGTTTCCTTGAAGTTCTAAAGTGCAGCACAGATTTTTCATAACTACATGCACATATGGTCTTTCATATGTTGCTTTGTTTCCAAAATTTATATTCTGTACAAGCAGCTGTGCACTTCAGGCCTCATTTACATCCACACATCCTCACTGAAGTCACTGGTTTCAGAGTGGTAGCCGTGTTAGTCTGTATCAGCAAAAACAACGAGGAGTCCTTGTGGCACCTTAGAGACTAACAAATGATGAAGTGGGTTCTAGCCCATGAAAGCTTATGCCCAAATAAATGTGTTAGTCTCTAAGGTGCCACAAGGACTCCTCATTTTTTTACTGAAGTCATTGTGTCCCAATGAGGGAATTTCAGCCGCTATGCCTTAAAAGTGAAAATAGAAGTCAACTGAGCTGCACAGATGTAGTGGAGAACAAAGCTCAGCCCTCTAGATAACAGTAGGCAACAAAGATATGTTGTAACAAATCTATGGCCATCTACTACTTATTATTTTACTTTGCTGCATGCACACTCAGAAATTCATAGCAGGAGCAGGATTAGATTTTATCTTTTCCTTTTCCAAAAACCCCAGCCTCTTACACTTGTACTAAAGGATAATCTCTTGCAGCAGTTACCAGTATAGGGTGTGTTATATACAGTTGAGCAATTCTAATTCTATCCCCTAGAAAGCAGTGTTGAAACACACACATTAAACAGATTATTACAGCATTAATGGAACAGTATTTAAACTCCATTGCCAATTCCTATATTTCTCAACCTGTTGTTTCCCAAATCTAGGAAGAAAACCAGAAGTGAGGGACACAAGCCAATTAGTACACTTGCATGTGGAAATATGTACGTACAATACTAACCAATTTGCTTATGCCTTTAGTTACCCAAATGCTAAGCTTGATGGGCACAAGAGGGGCATATGGTGGCTGAAAATTGATCCTAATGTTTTCATTCTGAGGACTCAAAATACACTAAGACCTGATCCCATCAACTAGTTAATCTGTGAACAGCACTTTGAAACAATAAATTCAGGCATTTCTAGAGTGCCAGTCACAATAGTATCTAAAGCCCTAATTCAGCAGCGTAGTTAAGCATATGCATAAATTTAGGTACGTTAACTTCAATGGGAGTATTCACATGCTTACAGTTAAACAAGTGCTAAAGTGCTTTTCTGGATCAGAGACTAACTGCAATAGTTAAGATTTCCAAATCATTGTCCATAGGGTATCTGAGAGGATTCTGTTCCTCGGCCAGTTTCTAGAAAGTTTTGCTTGCTTTAATTTGTGGGATATGCAGGTGTTAGTTGCATGTGCCCAGAAATACATATCAGGATATTATCATTATCATGTAATCACTCTGCCTATATTACTATCACCAAAGTTTTGCCCATTAAGGCCATGTCTACACTATACAATTTTGTTGACAAAAGTCAGCTTTTGTTGACAAAGCAGTGGAGGTATACACCAGTAGTAGGCAATCTGCGGCCCATCAGTGTAAGCCGCTGACAGGCCGCGAGACACTGTTTACATTGACCGTCTGCAGGCACAGCTGCCCACAGCTCCCAGTGGCTGCGGTTCGCTGTTCACGGGCAATGGGAGCTGCGGGAAACGACGGCCAGCAGATCCCTGTGGCCCATGCCACTTCCCGCAGCTCTCATTGGCTGGGAACGGCAAACCACAGATACTGGGAACTGTGAGCAGCCGTGTCTGCAGACTGTCAATGTAAACACTGTCTCGCGACCCATCAACGGCTTACCCTGACGGGCCACAGGTTGCCCACCACTGGTGTACATACTGCAATGCTCCGCCCACCGATTTAACTCTCCTGCTATGCCAACATAATAAAACCACCTGGATGAGAAGCAGAGAGCTTTTTGCAATGAAGTTAGAGTGATGCAGTGTCAGTGTATACATTGCGTTGCTTATGTTGCCCTAAGTGGCCTCCAGGAGGTGTCCAACAATGCCCATCATGACTGCTCTGGTCACTAGTTTAAACTCCGTCAGATACACAGGCATGCGCCCCTCCCCCTTTAAAGCCTTGGGAATTTTTGAAATTCCTCTTCCTGTTTGCTTGGCATGGATAGCTCACATAGCATCTTCCCAGCTGACCATGCCAGTTCCCCACAGCAAACGCATTCCCGCCCGGAGTACACCGGAGTTGCTGGATCTGCTAGGTCTGTGGGGAGAGGAGGCTGTGCAGTCACAGCTCTGCTCCAGCCATAGGAACTTTGATATCTATAGGCAGATTGCTCATGGCATGGAAGGGACACGCAGCAGTGCTGTGCTAAGATCAAGGAGCTGAGGCAGGCGTACCAGAAGGCAAGGGAGACCAGCCATTGCTCTGGTGCGGTGCTGAAGACATGCCGCTTCTACAAGAAGCTGAACGCCATCCTTGGCGGTGACCCTTTCTCCCCCACCAAGAGCCCTATGGATATTACGCAGGGGCTGGAGGCAGTGACCAGCAGAGTGAACCCCGAGGACAAAGTGGTGGATGAGGAAGTGGAGTTGGAGGAGGATGGGGGAATAGGCAACAGAGTTGTCAGTTGGCATGGTGATCCAGGACCTCTTTTTAACTCTGGAGGGGTCTAGTCAGTCCCAGCACTCCAGCTCTGGCGTGCCTGATACAGGAGAGGGGAGCTCGGCTAAGTACTCACTGTGCTTTGATACTGCAGAGAGACCTGAGGTAGAGCTCAGCTTTTTTTTCTCCCCAGCGTAGAAGAGGGATAGAAGTAACCAACACTAGCACTGTTTGCAATCATCTGATGCTACTGATAGCGAGCAGAGATCATGGAGAGAGGCTATCAATGAAAAACTGAGAATGGATAGCCAGGAGAAGAAACAGGGGCAGGAATGGATGATATAGCTGCTCAAGGACCTTGTGCTCAGCTTAGGTAAATCACTATAGCTCCACTGATGTCCACAAAGCTATGCTGATTTATACCTGTAAGGGTCTGGCTCCGTATATTTTACTTATCTACAAGTACCAGTCTGTAGACTTAGGCTATGTCTACACTACAAAGTTTAAGTCGACTTAAGTTACATCAACAGTCATCCACTGCTGTAATTAAACCACTTTGCACATCCACACAACTCTTCTTGTGATGGCGGAGCACGTCCATAGTTGGTGCTCTTACATCGACAGAGAGCAGTGCACCATGGGTAGCTATCCCACTGTGCAACTCGCCACCACCTGCCTCTGGGTGCTCTGGGAAGTGATTACTTCATAGGAGTGGGCTCATCATCCCATGATGCAGTTTTCTCTGTCCCATCATTCTATGGCTTCCGACTATGTTTCATGTCACTTTTTAACAGCCCCTGAAAACTGTCGGCCTGCCATCTCCATCTGAAAGCATGGATCCTTCGCTACTCTCCAGTCTTGTGATGAGCATTACGAACACAACGTAGCTGATCCTGCAGTCTTTCATGAGCTGCAAATCTGATGATACTGTGGTGTCTTCCCTACTGTATGCCATGGAAAGAAACAATTCAGGATTCCTGTTGGCATTCATGGAGTAGCTGCACTCGGTGGACTGTCGCTACTGGACTCGGGAAACAAGCACTGAGTGATGGGATCGCATTGTGATGCAGGTATGGGATGATGATCAGTAGCTGCAGAACTTTCGGATGCACAAAGCCACCTTCCTGGAACTGTGTGCGGAGCTTGCCCATGCCCTCTGGCACAAGGACACCAAAAAGAGAGCTGCCTTCATGGTGGAGAAATGAGTTGGGATCACTGTGTGGAAGCTTGCAACTCTAGACTGCTACCTATCAGTCGTGAATCAGTTTGGATTGGGAAGTCCACCATGGGGGTTGCAGTGATGCAAGTGTGCAGGGCCATTAATCTCCGCTGGCTACAAAAGACTGTGTCTCTGGGCAGTGTATGGGAAATAGGGCAGACTGTATGGAAAAGACTGTGGGAGGGCAGGGCAATTGACAGCATGTACATCCCCATTTTGGGCCCAGACTACCTTGAGACAGCGTACATCAACAGAAAGGGCTACTTTTCTATAGTATTGAAAGTGCTGTGGATCATTGGGGTCATTTCTCCGACATCCAACACGGGGTAGTCAGGGAAGGTGCATGACACACACATCTTCAGGCCTATATAGAAAGCTGCAAGGAGGGACTTTCTTTCTAGACCAGAAGATTCCAATTGAGGATGTGGAAATGCTAATTGTGATTCTGGGAGACCCAGCCTTGCTTCCGTGGCTCATGAAGCCTTATACCAAAAACCTTGACTGCAGCAAGGAGCACTTCAACAATAAGCTCAGCAGGTGCGGAATGAGCATTGAATGTGCCTTTGGCAAATTAAAGTGTTGCCGGCGCTGCCTTTTTGGCAGGCTAGACATCAATGAAGAAAATAGTCCCATGGTCATAGCAGCCTGCTGTGTTCTGCATAACATTTGTGAAGTTAAGGGGGAAAAGCTCCCGCAGGAGTGGAGTGTTGAGGTGGATCCGCTGACAGCTGCTTTTGAGCAGCCAGATACCA
Source organism: Emys orbicularis (assembly GCF_028017835.1). NCBI lineage: Eukaryota > Metazoa > Chordata > Testudines > Emydidae > Emys > Emys orbicularis. The sequence goes on along the minus strand of NC_088686.1, from coordinate 85,168,427 downwards.
GGGCTGTTAGAGGGGCTCAACAGGGGGCTATTCGAATCAGGGAGGCTTTGAAGGAGCATTTTTTGACAATGAGCCCCAGTAATGTGTCTTTCTATAATGCACTAAGCCAGGTATTGCTTTCTTGCACCATAGTATAACCCTTGTAATGATTGCTGTGTGTGTGTTAATTTTACTCTGTGAATGCACTGATTGCCACTGTGTATGAATTTCAGCAGCAACCCCCATGTGTAGGAGACAAATATTCATTTTCTTTCTAGAAGTACATTTTTATTCAACAGCTATACAAACATTTCTATTTTCTACAGGAGACATAACAGTGCAGAGCACTTTTTGAAATGAGACTCTCACAGCTTGGTGTATGTCCAGCTGTCATTGTGAAACATGTCCCTAGATCATTGTGAAAGATATCTCTAGGGTGGAGTGCATGGGGTACTGTGACAGCCTGGGAAGATGCAAGGAATGTGTGGCGGGAGTTTGGGGATAGCATGGAAGGCAGTTCTGTATGGGTTGCAAGGGTAGGCGAGCAAGGATGTGTTCTGCCTACAGCGCAATCAGGGACCTTAGATTGTCCATCTGAGGATCTAGTCCATTGGGGTCAAATTCATTCCTAGTATAACCCAATTGAGTCAGTGGCATCACACCAGGGATGAATTTGGCTCTTGATTTATTTGGCTTCCCCAGAAAGGATAACTGACCTTCTGATGTGTAGTATTTCCTTAGCAGAGACATGCTACCAGAGAATTCTCTCATGGAATAGTTTGGCTATAAATTAGAAATTAGAAGATTTACATTCCATATGTTATGAAATTCAAATTATTAAATAAAGTTTGATTAGATACAATTGCTGGGAAAACCATGTGCACTGTTGTCCTAACTTTCAAATATGGGTCACACTGTCTTCTGTCATCTGTTTATTCCATTTACAATCTCAGCTTGTTCTCTTGCCCTCTGGCTACATCTTTAAAATGAGAGAGAGAGAGAGAGCGCCTAATCTTTCAAAAATATATTAAATAAAATCCTTCAAATGTGTAAAAATTAGGTACCTATCCACATTATAAAACACACAAGCCTATTAAATTTAGACAAAATCCAAGTGCTATCTTAAAATAATTAGGTACCCATTTTTATATCCTTACAGATGGAATCCAACTACTGTAGATCACTGAACTGGCAGGACAGGGGCTTACACTGCTGTAGGAAAAAGTACCCTTCCATGCAGAAACAGCATATTTTAATGTGCCCTGAAGCAATATGTAAGCATGCAGCCTCAGTTAAGTGAATATCCATCTGCACAAAAAATTTATGCTCTATTTATGAGACCTTTATTCAGAGAAGTAGGATGTTTGGATACAAAATGCGACTTCATGACAAAATCCACTGGGTTCTTATGTTTTTTTAAAATTTTAAACAAAACTAACACACTGCACACAGTAATCCTATCCTAGCATAAACTATTCAGGGGTGCACCTGTAAAAAAAAAAAAAAGTAACTGTCAACAAAAAACTGACTTGAAGAAGATCTCTGTGTGTGTGGCTCAAAAGCTTGTTTCTCACCAACAGAAGTTCGTCCAATAAAAGATATTACCTCACCCACCTTGTCTCACCCAAAAATGAGGCATTTATGACTTCTGAGGGCAAGTTATACATCTACACTAATGGAAACATATTGTTATGTTGGAAGGTGTTAGTTACTGCCATGAAAGGGGTCTTTTCTCTACAGACAATTACCAACCTGGCTAACACTCTTGGGGGTGCTAGGCACTCGTCTTTCATGCAAAATGGAAGGGGCAATTAACTGCCCTTTCCATAATGGGATCATTACAAACAACAGAAGCTAGAGCATAAGGCAGTGGGAGAGTGAGAGGTTTCCCTGGGTGTGGTTCCTAAGGCAGGGTCTAGGATAGAGATCCCCAAAATGTGGGGCGTGCTCTCCTAGGGGGGCATGGAGGAACGTTCGGGGAGGCACAGCTGGCACTCATGGGGGACAGGGAGGGAGTGCCATCCAGCCTGGGTCCCCGGCTGCTGGCCTCATCCCTGCCCCTAGCTGTTGCCCCAGTCTCGTCCCTGCCCCCAGCTGTTGCCCCAACCTCATCCCCCTTACCTCTGTCCGCATTTACCCCACCCCCCTTCTGGAGCTGCAACCCACTCCCAGCCCTGGCTCTGGTGGGAGGCACAGACAAGGGTAAGGGGGGCAAGAAGTAAAACATTTGGGGACCAGTGGTCTCAGAGATTGTTTGGCAAGCTGTGTGCATTTGTGTGACAGAAATCCAGCACATAGGAAGAGAAGCAGTTATGAGTGTGGCCCCGAGGGAGAGCAGAGACAAAATTCTTTGTGCACAGACCTGACTGGAGGGACAGGCTTGGAAATGATAAGGAAGGAAACTGCCTGCTTTTCTTTGTTCCTACTGTGTTCAGGGAAGCTGTACTTGTGTACATTTTCTGTAAATACGCAGGACTGCACCGAAGAATACCTGACTCGGATAATCAATTTCTCCTCCTAAGGGAAACAACCCTGCAAAGCCCTGAATATTTGCTAACCATTCGGATGAAAAGAGGCAAGAATACAATAGGTAGTATGAAAAGCAAAACACCAATCTCCTTAATACTGGTGGTATTTTTGAAAAGATCTACAACATAAAGCACTGGAAGTATATAGCAGGAGAACTTTATTTCATTCTAGATTTCACTGTCTTCACTAGCTGATTACATCACAGACATCAGTTCCCTGTTCGTATCACTTCATAACTCACCTTTCTTTCAGTGGTTTACAATTTGGCTGATAATCTTTATTCTGGGCTGAAACATACCAAGATCTCAGCTGAGAGGCAAATTATTTTGTAAAGCTCCCAATGAGAGTGAGGAATGTGAGGAGGAAGAAAAAGAAGAGAAGTAGTTTTTAAAGGGATTAGGGGAAAGGACAACATGATCATCATTGGCAGCAGAGACAGGTCAGGTTAGCAGCAAGGTTTTTGATAGACCGGAAGGGGTGCAGACAACTTAGAGAGGGGGGATGCACAAATCAAGGCAAGAGATCACCACGGTGTGAGACAAAAGATGTGGGGAGAGGAAAGAATGGATTTTAGAGCTTTTATGGAGAAAGAAATAATACAGACTGGAAAGAGCCTGGATGTAGTGAGGAGAAGAAGAAAAGGTAGAAGAGACAAAGAGAACACACAGGGTGCAAGACTGGTCACAGGGGAAAGGGTTTGGGGGAAAGACAGACAATAAGCTCCATGTTTGCATTCATAATATACCAAATAAGCCAGTGGTTCTCAACGCGTGGCCCAATTAGCACACAGCTCTGTACTCTGGTCTGGCAGGGGGCAGGGCTGGTTGAGGGGGAGACAGTGTCTTGCAACCTGCACCAGTGCTCCTACCAGCAGGGGGCTGGTGAGTGCTGCAGTGGGGCAGAGGGCGGGAGAGTAGGTCTGTGGGTGGGATGGGATGAGGGGTTCTGGGAACTAGGGGTTTGCCCCAGGTTTTAGGTGGGGCTCCACTCCTGGCACCCCTTCTCGGGTGCTGGCTGCTGGGCGCTCCACTCTTAGCCTGGTGCTGGGGTCCCGGCTGCTGCCCGGCCCCACGGGGCGGCAAGGTCCAGATCCGAGTCCCTGCATCTGGGTCCGCGCTGCACTGCGCTGCGGGTTCCCGCTGCGCTGCCTGGCCCTGCGCAGCAGCGGCCAGGTCCCCGCACGGCCAGGTCCAGGTCCCCACTGCACTGCCCGGCCCCGCGTGGCAGAATTTGGGGTCCAGCTGCCCGGCCAACGCCCAGGCCTACACTCCTGGCTCTGCTCTGGGTGGGGGTGCTGGGCATACGGGACTGTGGGTGGTTTTAGGGTGGGGGGGCACTGTGGTTCTCAACCTGCAGTCCACGTAACACATTGTGGGCTGCATATGGTTGACAACCACTGGTCTAAGCACTTACAGCAGGGGTTGGCAACCTTTGGCACGCGGCTCGCCAGGGTAAGCACCCTGGCGGGCCGGGCTGGTTTGTTTACCTGCCGCATCCGCAGGTTCGGCCGATAGCGGCTCCCACTGGCCGCGGTTCGCCATCCCAGGCCAATGGGGGCGGCAGGAAGCGGCAGCCAGCACATCCCTCGGCCCGCGCCGTTTCCCACCGCCCCCATTGGCCTGGAGCGGCGAACCGCGTGGCCAGTGGGAGCCGCGATCAGCCGAACCTGTGTACGCGGCAGGTAAACAAACCGGCCTGGCTCGCCAGGGTGCTTACCCTGGCGAGCTGCGTGCCAAAGGTTGCTGACCCCTGACTTACAGCATAGAGATCACATGAAACTCTCTCATGGCATATTAGTACCAGTAAATGCAAACAATAATATGAAACCCCAATTGTATTAGCACATTGTGATGATGCTCAGATGTTAATATTACCTAAGAATGAAATAGTTGTTTATTTGTGCTCATTTTCTATTGAATGGAAACATGATTTTGTGTTGCTTTTAGCTATTCTCCTGTGATTTAAGTCCTGTCTGAGATGCAAATGTTTCTGAGTGACAGAGTCTTAAGTCAATATGATACCCATAATGCACTGAGGTTTTGAAAGGAGTATTTTAGCAGAGGATGAAGTACCTATTCTGACACTTGAGAACACACAGTTATCGATATTTTTGTAGATCCAACCAGCATGTTCTTCAATAGAATGCCTTTGATTCAGCTTCCACTGAAGTCAATGGAAAGACTTCCAATTATTCCAATGGAGGCTGGATTGCACACCGTAAGCAGATCAGATGGAGACATTTTCTGACCAATATTTGCCTGTCTTCTTTTCTGGAAAGAATCAAGACCTACAAAGTTCACATCTGGAGCCAAACATTCCCAAAATTCCAGTATGTTAAGATTTGAGGTTTTGATTTGGACACAATTCTAGTAAATAGACTTAGAAGAAGATACAGAAAATTACAAAAAGTGCACTTTTAAGTAGTCATATTTTTGTTGTAATTATAGAAACCTTCTACCAAAATAAAATATTTGACAAACTAAAAATAATTAACATTTCAGTTAAATCACAAGTGGGTACTTGCAGAGACCATAACAGATTCAAAATATTTTTTTAATTCTAATGCTATATAACATTTCAATTATTTTTATCAGCCAATGTCATATAGAGTCGGAGTTTAACACCAGAAGGGACCACCAGAAAATCTAGTCTGACCTCCTGCACATTGCAGGCCACTAAATACAACCCAGTTAACCTGCATCAAGACCAAGAACCTGGATTAGACTAAAGTATTACAGATCTCTGGAGATTAAACTACTGTGTGACACAGAGAATAGAAGTGATGGAAGTGCACCATTACCTGAGGCCCCAGTAATAGTGGGGAATTGATTTGGTGAAATATCCCTGATCATCCTGGCAAGTAACTCAGGCCCCCATGCTGCAAGGTCCCTGCCAATCTGAGCTGTGGGAGAATTCCTTCCCAGCCTCAGAAATTATAATCAGCTAGACCAGTGGTGAGCAACCTGCGGCCTGTGGGCCATAGGCGGCCCGCCAGCGGATTACCATGACGGGACACAGGTTGCCCGCCAGCGGATTACCATGACGGGACACAGGTTGCCCACCACTGAGCTAGACCCTGAGCATGTGAGCAAGACCCACCAGGAAGTATCTGAGAGAAAGAATACTTTGTACCCCCTCACATCAACCACCGCCATATCCAGTGTCTCAGCTCCAGCCAGGGCCAACTCTAATGCTTCAGAGGAAGGCGCTAAAAAAAATTAAGGGGAAAAAATTTTCTTCCAGAGAACCATCTGAAGCCCCAAAGCATGAGAGTTAGGATATAGGTCAGGAAGGGACCCGTTGGGCCACTGAGTCCAGCCCCCCACCATTGCAGGCAATCATGTCATAAAAGCCCACTGAGAACTTGCTACATTATATCTTAAAACTAATTAGGTTATTTACCTACCACAACTACTAGAGACTATTCCAAGTGAAGTATTAGAAAAAACAATGTGTGTCACTACACCAAACCGACCCCAACAAAAGAACTCCTAGTAGATAAATGCCACTATCACATGCTGCTAACTCAGTGGATCTGCCATCCCTTGAATAAGTCACCTCTTCTAATGAACCTTAACAGAAGATGAATATGTATTTATGATGATTATTTAATTGGTGTTTTGCAAGTGACTATTTAATAGGCACATAAGTATTAAAAATACTTTAAAATATATAGTTTTAATATCCTGTACATCCACTGTCATTTGTGGGTTATATTATTAGTTGTTCATAACTGTTCAGACTACCATTATTCTAATAGAAAACATTTATGAATGCTGAACCTTTCAAGAATTTAAGCCTGAATGACTATTCAAGTGAAAATTCAAACAAGTGGTTTATTAGTCAGTTGTTTTCTCCTTTTCCATAAGTTTAAATAAGCCAGTGTATCATGTGCCTTAGGAACCAACCACATACGCCAACTAGCAATGAGACGAAGTAAGCACTTCACGAAAAATCCATAGGAAGATATTAGTTCACAAACTACCTGGTGTATAATTAAAAATAATAAATATTTATTTAGAAGTCAGGACAGGTTCACAACCAGGAAAACAAACAAAATACCTGGGGTAAATTGTTTGTGACAAAAAATTCAACTAGCTCAGTATGCTACTTTGATAATATACACACCTGAATGCAGAACTGGCAAAGGAGCCAGATTGACAGTGAAGACCTCTTTCTTCAATACACAACTACAATGTGGGCAGAGCACTTACACCCTCCCACACACACAACCATGTGTCTGGTATATATCTCAACCATGACCTGGCATGACCACAAAACTGGGCAAGAGCATAGTTCAGTCTTCATTCTTTTTCCTCTCTATTGAGACCAATTGGGATGATAGCATTTGTGATGTGGACATATGTCCCCCTACAAACAGGATAATCAACATAGTCCAGACTGAAAAAGTGTTCTTTCAACAGATCCTCTCTCTACAAGCTGGTATTTATTTAATGAGAGATTTGCAAAATTATTATGATTTCAATAAAGCAACTATAAAAGCAAAGGCTGCTAAGAGGTAATGCAATGATGGTGTTTGCACAGAAAAAATAGTCTGTTCTTTAAATCTCCAACGTGTATCATATTGCAGTAAGTGATGATATGCAATCACACACCCTATGACACAGCGAAATGCACACATTTGGGAATGAAATAAATACCCCTTTCATCCACATTTCCCCAGACAAGAAACTTTGACAGACAGTGTGAGGAAAAAAGTGTCTTGAATATTAGCAGAGGGGAATTTCAGATAGTAAGGTGATAACAGTGAAACTGACCATACACAAAGTGATGTCAAAAGTACAAAGTTGCAAAAATAGAGAAACATACATATTTTCTCTCATCTCTTTTACTTCGGTATCTTAGTTGCCATTTGTTATACAGCAGGGATATTTTCAAACAGGAATCATAAGTTGTCCATCTCCACTGAGTCAACAATTAAGTGAACCAATGAAAAACTGAAATGAACAATAAACTAAAATAAACTAAAAGTTATCCAGGACAATTGGTGGGTGGACGGATGTGGGTTTGTGTTTTTACTTTAATTTCTCTAGTATTTCTCAATAATGATCAAAAGCATCCTCAAATTCTAATCACAAAGGCTTCAATTCAACAAACACTTAAGCAGGGGCTTAACTTTCAACACGAGTAGCCCCACTGAAATCAGTGAGGCCACTCATGCTTAATTAAGCTTATGTGATTAAGTGTTTTGTTGAGATAAGTCCTAAATGCCCAATCCAAAAGTCCCTATGCAGACTAAAACTCGGATCAACTGCAAAGGGAAAGTGAAGGAAGTTTAACAGGTGACTGGTCTTTATGTCATCTCAAGGATCAGGCCTTAAATAAGGGGGGGGAGCCCACAACTCTTATTCACATTGATCAAACTGTTTGGTGTAAGAACTACTTCCATGGTACCCTTGCTGACACCTATGCAGTTCCATTGCTATGTTAGTAGGATTGCACAGGTGTAACTGATTGAAATGTAGTTATCTTTCTGGTGATGGTTCTCACCAGGCACAGAATCTTTCCATCAGTTGTGTTAGCTCTGCAGAGCTAACAGGAGTAAAAAATGGTTGTCACTTAACTAAGTATATTTGACTCTTGACACACATAGGGGAGAGCTGTTGATTAAGGTACTATTTTTACATAGGCAGAACTGAATCACACTTTGGCTGCATTTTCAGCAAGATACTTAAGTACATGCTTATCTTTTAGCATGCAAATAATACCACTGATGCCAATGGGGCTACTCCCATGCTTAAAGTTAAGCACATGCTTAAGTACCTTGCTAAATCAGAACCTTTAGCAGGTTCATCCTTTCTCTCTTTTTATCATTTGCCACTTTTTATATTCTGGGATACAATTTTCTTTCTTTGGACACACCCCATCTTTCATCCTCCATAGCTCACAGTCTCCCTCTTTTTTCTTTAAAGGAGAATTAATTCAGATCAATGTTTCTCAAAACAAAACTAAAGAAAAGAGGAGATTCTGGATTTTGCCTATACTTTTGGTGAACCTGAATTATTTTCTTTTGACCTATTTTCTGAAACTTAGCGCTGGTCTACTCTACAAACGTATGTCGGTATAACTCCGTCGCTCACGGGTGTGAAAAATCCTACAGAGTTATACCAACCTAACCCCCAGTGTAGACAGCGCTATGTCAATGGGAGGGTTTGTTCCGTCAACAAAGCTACTGCCTCTCGGGGAGCTGGAGTACCTATGCCAACAGGAGAGCCCCTCCGTTGGCACAGGTAGCGTCTTCACTAAGCACTACAGCAGCACAGCTGCCCCGTGTAGACAAGCCCTTACTCAGCCTCACTTCCCTCACCAAGATCTCTTCACTGTGACAGTGAGTGCCTCTGCTTAACAGTAGATAAGGATATAATTTACAATGGAACACTGTAATTGTAATCATTGCTACCACTGACATTTACAATAGTATTCAACTGTGGAATGCCGTTCAGCAAATGAGATCTAGGAAACTGCAGAAGGGTTAAAAAGTTTCTCCTGATAACAGAGAAAGTGGATGTGTATGCTCTGGATAAGACTACAGCTAAGAGCCAGGTTTGTTTTTCAGTTGCCATAACAAATTACATGAAATCTTATCTGTCAAATGAAATTTTGGTTGTAGTATCTTTTTGGGAGCAGTCTCAATAAAACCACAGTATCATTTGATTTGGTAGAATTAAAGGTCAGCAGAATTTCTCTTTTCCATGCTTCTTTAAGCTGCAGCTTTGCTACAGAAGCTCAACTGTATTATGTAATAATGATCTACATTAATAATGCCTGGTTTTGGGATGGTTGCCATAACTGTAGTTGTCAGAGATGGTGGATCCATTTCTAATCTTTAAAAGATTGCCATTGTTGCACTGAGAGAAAAGAGACTGTTCTTATGTCAGATAATTGAATCAGTTTTTATCACACTGCTTTATTTTCACTGTTTCTGTCTGCCATTTATCAAAAGATTGAAAGTACTGTCTTTTGAACTGCTATGTTCTGTTCTCATGATAGTAACTGTAGACTTCAGCAACTGGTGTTACAAAGAACTGAGATCAAATTAAAGAAGTCATCTGGAATCCTGAAGAATATGATCAACGGTTGAGAACACCCAATTCTGATACAAGATTAGAAGTAATTATGCATATTTAAATGGCATTTCAGGTGGAAGATAAATATTTGGAAAAAATAACCTTAAACAGACATGTGTGCTTTTCAGAATGGCCCCAGGAACTGACAATACCTGCAACCTTTCCATCTTTCCTAAGATTAAACAGCTCTACACAACAAATACAGACAAGCTATTATGCATTCAGAACATTAATTGACCAAGTCCACCTAAAAATATTTATACAATGAATATAATGAAGCTATATATAGTATGATAATTCAATATAGCTGCTGGGCATTTGCCATACCCTGGGCTTTCTGAGAGGCTAAACCAAAGGATTATATCCATAATCATTCAGTCTATTAAACCAAGCAATCCATATTCAGAAATTAAGAGTGGGAAATCACATTCTAATGCTCCAAACTACCAGTTCTCTGATGCTGTGTATCTTGGCAACTAAGAGGTGTCAGATGTCACATGTTATCTTAGCAAAGTGCTTCAGTACAAAAAACAAACAAATCTGGTTCCCCTGTTATATGTATATGGGTAGAGCAGGGGTCGGCAACGTTTGGCAGGCGGCTCGCCAGGGTAAGCACCCTAGCGGGCCGGGCCAGTTTATTTACCTGCTGACGCGGCAGGTTCGGCCGATTGCGGCCCCCACTTGCCGCGGTTCACTGTCCCGGGCCAATGGGGGCGGCGGGAAGCGGCGCGGATGAGGGACGTGCTGGCCGCGGCTTCCCGCCGCCCCCATTGGCCCGGGACGGCGAACCACGGCCAGTGGGGGCCGCGATCAGCTGAACCTGCCGCGTCAGCAGATAAATAAACTGGCCCGGCCCACTAGGGTGCTTACCCTGGCGAGCCGCGTGCCAAACGTTGCCGACCCCTGGGGTAGAGTAAGGGAGAAACTCAAAGTTAACAAGATTAGTTCAGCATCCAATATCAATATTGAAAATTAATGGAAAACATTATTGCATGATATAGGAAAAATAGATACCCTTTATACATTCTCAGCATTGTAAACTATTTCCTGGCAAGGTTTTAGGATGCCTTTTCAGTCAGAAGTGTCAAATAAAAAAACATTTGGGGCAAATTCACTCTTATGTAAGCAGGTGTAACTGCCAATTGCAAGGGTGTTGAACCCACTTATAACCTTTTGGCCCCTTTCATACTATTTTGGAAATGACAGATGGAAATACCCAGTACACAGGAAATCCATGGAGTGGGGACATATAAAATACGTAGCAACTTACTACAGCTAACAATTTATTTTATAAGTTACATCAGCTACCTAAATATAATTTGCTTCTACAGTTATGTGGCTGTTTCTCTATACACATGGTGACATTCAACTACGCCATATTTATGTATTCATTTATTTAAAACAAAATTTTTACAAATGATTTGGAATTATCAAGTTATGCACACAGTTTATGTAATCATGTTATCAAATTACTGTCCCATTCCCCAATTCCCTCTATAGCTTGTTCCATGAACTTGTTACACCTTGTTTCAAATTTGGGGGTGAGCTCTTCAGGACAGGAACAGTGTTTTCCTGTGGGCTTGTACAATACCCAGCACAATGGGGGACACCATCCTGTTTGGGGGCTCCAAATGCTATTGCAATGCTAATATGCTTATAAAGTTCAGGGAAATGCATTAAAGATGAATGATTTGGAAGATCTCTGCCTATTATTGACTCAACCCTGCAAGATTCTGAGTGCTTGCTGCATGACATGTGCACCCTGAACTCCCACTGAAGTTATGAGGAGACTCAATGCCTTGCAGGATTGCTACAAGAACAAGAGACTTCTTTTTAAGAAATCAGTGGTTTTACATATGATAGGTATGGCTGTGGACGCGGTTTCTGCAACCTCATCCCAGCCAAATAAGTGGCCTGATCCCAAGAGATGATGACCATCCAAAATTCCCACTAATGTCAGCAGATGTTGTGGAGCTCAGCATCTCTCAGGGGCAGGCTCACAATGAGCCTTTTACCCATGCAAGGTTCCCTACTTCAGCACTTTCAGTACCATGTACCTTATCTGGCTGTCAAAATCAGAACAGGTGCCTAGTCTGTTCTCCACAGAAGTCTGACTTTCTTAGCACCATAAGTGTGATGTCTCTTAATTTTTCTTAGCTCTGCCAAACAATTTTGATGGCCCTTTTTGTCTTTCTGAAATATCCATTAGTAGATCACAGTTTCTTTGAACTTCTTCTTCATAGTGGATGAATATTATTTCAATATTTTTATTATTCTTTGGATTGATTTTGAATTTTCTGAATTTGAGGCTAGTTGTGCTAATTGTGGTAGGTCATAAGACACAGGTAATTGTTTTTGTTCTCCAAGTGGATAAGTGCACAAGCCCTTCTGAAACGGGCTTCAAAATTCACTTTCTACAGACATGAGTTCTGTGACACTGAATCACTCAAATGTTTGCAGAAAATTAACACAAAGGGTGTGAAAATGACAAACAAATTCACTTAAAAATCTGAATGGATATTCACAGAATTTTATGCATTATTCACCAAGCTCCAGCAACTGGTATTAAGGAAAAAATAATATTTGGGTGGAACTGCAGTACCAGTGGCTTAGAATTATTCATGCCAAATTAAATATCCAAATTCTAATCATCACTATTACAATTACCAGATTTATATTGCTCAGCAATATGATACATTTGACAGGTAAATATTGCAACACTTTGATGCAGTAGCTGAAACATTCCATGTTTAGTTTCTTACGGGAGCAAAAGGCCTTTATAATGTTGCCTTTTGAAGTGACATGTCACAACCAAGAAGCATGCCTATGACATGCCGTTCACTTCACTGAGATGCCTGCCACATGCCATTAAAGGCTGCTACCCCCTCTTGCATTTTGTATAATTAATTTCCATTCTGTTGCATTAGTTTGCACATGGTGTTCTGAAAGAGTTACTTAGAATGAGAATCATCATCAATATTACATGTCTCCAATGTTTTTTAACCCAAGTTGTTATTATTTATTTATTGAGTGTTTGGTACTTCACAAAAAATGAGAAGAGAATGTTCCTGACCCAACTAGCTCAGTTTACAGTCTAGTTCAGAGACACACAAAACACATAATACAAGTTGTTTGCTAATTTTTCTTAATAAATTTAAAGCCTTAAAAAAAAAAACAGTGTGTGTGAGGAGATATAACTGAATTGAGGCTTATGTGCTGGATAATAATTTCATGGATGGATTAATTCAACTTAAAACTCAGTGGAAATACTCTGATGTACAGTGAACCAGATCAAGTGGGATTGAAAAAATGTTAAAAGAAGGAAACATTCCTATCTGGTAATGCTAGAGGTAGTATGCTTAGATACTACATTGGCAGGCACCAGTTTTCTATCACATGCAATATTATGCTTGTCTGCATAAAAATATAAAGTATAAATAGACCATAGAGAGCAATCACTAACTTTTCTACAGACAATTAGGAGAGGAGAGTTATATATACTGTGACTAGCTGACAAGATTCTCCTGTAGCCACCCATTGGTGGCAAGTGTTGGAACCCTGCAACAGAAAACCAAAGACAAACTGCAAGAATTTGAACTCATGGAGTTTTGCCCTCCTGGGAGAACGTCTGGCCCTGTATCTGGAAATAAACAAGTTTCATTATAATCCTTTAAACTTTAGTCCATTACAATGGACAGGAGAGGAACTAATGCCAAACAAACAAATTATTGTGACAATAAATAGACAAATTATTGTGACAATAAATAGACCAGGTAACTTATTGTGTCTGGTTTTTTAAAGGTTAAACTAAAACTTTTTTCCCCTCCCAAATCCCACCTCAAAACAAAATATACAAAAAGTTTTACTTCAGGAATTTATTTTTAAAAAGGCTTATGAATGATAAAGAAAAAAAAAGCCACCTGACATAACATTAGTAATGTATATTGTTATTTGGATTCAAGAATATAATCACGATGCCTTGATCCAGTAGAAACCAAAGACACACCCTGAAAAGTAAAAAAAATTTCTGCAGGGTGTAGGCTACCACATTCCCATGACATAGTCATGTGGAAGTTAAAGCTAACACAGTCTCATTTGAAGGTATCTGAAAAACAAGGTGTTACCAGGACAACATGAGAATGGAGAAAAGGATAGAGGAGGAAAAAGGAGGAAATAAGTAATTGTAGAAGATGTATGATTTTTATCTGACTGAATCTGTAGAGCTATAAAACAGCTCAAAGACTTAGCCATATCTTATAACCATATATACCAAACTGGAAGGAGAGAGAAATCTGCCACCTCGGGTATTTGAGACAGTCTATTCCAAATAGCATTTTAAAAACATTTCAGAGTGCCTCCTCTTGGCATAAATCAGTATGATTCTGAGAGCCAAATCCACAGCTGGGGTAAATCAGTGACATCAGTGGAGCTGCACCAGCTTACATCAGCAGAGAATCTGGCTCTCATAGTCTAAGAAACTACTTTCATATCTTAGCAAATCCTTTTCACTGGTTCTGAAGTCTAAAAATTTCTTATTGCTTTATTCTGGGGATTCATTTTACAGATGACTGATAAGTTGAATGGCATTCATGCTGATACCAAGAATTATGCCATTTTCAAAACCTGAAAACATGATTGTAAAAGAGCAAAGGCCAGAATAGACAGCAGAATTTATCAAAAGCTAAATCTTTCTGTGATAACATTTTTAAATATTTGTTTGGTGATAATCTTTACTATCAGAGTAAACATTTAGTGATGGCAACACGCTTGCTGATTCACTCACTAAGCATATTTTTCTACTGAAATGTTTTTCCACTGGAAGGAGAAATGTTTCATTCAGACTTGTTTTGCAGATGGTATTCCCAGCACTTTTAGAGATGTAGACTGGATAACAACTTCCCCACTGATTGGGAAGTTGGCAGATACCACAAGATATCCAGACAAGGTTCTAATGGGCATTGGAAAAAAGCCTGTGACATGCTGGTTGCCAATAACACAAGGAGGATTAGAAGTAGTTCTGGAAATTAAATTTAGATTATATGGGGAAAGGGTCATCTCTAGCACCTCTGTAGTAACTTCCTCTGAAAAGTTTCTGGTTCCATAAATAGGTCCAGCTACAAGGATGAAAGCAGTGGGAGGGAGAAATTTCAGAGTTACATTGCATGGAAAAGAAAATGGTGTAAAGATAAGGGGCTTAAGTTCATTAGGTGTTAGGGAATTTTGGGAGGAAGGAATAGCTTATGCAGAAGGAATAGGCTCGACCTCTCCTAAAATGAAAATGCTGGCATCAAAAATTAACAACATATGGCAGGATTATTTAAAATAGCAGCTAGGGGACAGCCAACAAGAGCTGTTACTCTTTTCAGGTAATAAAGAAAAGTTGTGTCAGAGAGAGGTATCAAAACACTTGGTGCTGAAACCAACCAATAAGTTAGTCAGCAAAAAGTCACCAGGACAAGATGTCATATAAACCAAGAGTTCTGAAATAACTTTAGAATGCAGTGGCTGAGTTAACAAATATATGCAGTCTCTCATTAAAAATCAGCTAATCAGAATACTGAGCAGTGACAATTTTTGTACCCTATATTTTAAAAAGGCATTAGAAGTTGTCCTAGAAAGTACAGATCAGTAAGCCTTATTCAAAAAAGTTATTAAGGAAATAGTCATAGGGTGAGTGGCAAAGTACTGCCATGGATCAGAAATTGGCTAAGAGATTGAAAACAATAATAAATGTTTAATTTTTAACATGGCAAAAGGTTGGCAGTAGCCTCCACCCATGGTTCTATACTAGGACCAATGTAGCTTAACAGATTTATTGGTGATCTGAAAAAGAGAAAGAAAAAAGATGTAGCAGAATCTGCTGATGACACAAAATTATTTAGGTTATTCAAGACTAGAAAAGACTGAGGGACTTCAGAGAGACCTATTAGAGCAGCGGTGGGCAACCTGCGGCCAGTGTGCCACATGCGGCCCGTAAGGGTAATCTGCTGGTGGGCCGCCAGACAGTTGGTTTATATTTGCACGGCCGCCTGTAGCTCCCAGTGGCCGTGGTTCGCCGTTCCCAGCCAATGGGGGCTGCAGGAAGTGGCAGCCAGCATGTTCCTGCGGCCCGTGCCGCTTCCTGCAGCTCCCATTGGCCGGAAACAGCGAGCCACGGCCACTGGGAGCTGTGGGCGGCCGTGCAAATGTAAACAAACTGTCTGGTGGCCCGCCAGCAGATTACTGTGACGGGCCGTGTGCAGCCCACAGGCTGCTGACCACGGTATTAGAGCCATTGTAGGTAAATGGGCAGCACAGTGGTACATGAAATTCAGAGTTGACAATTGCAAGGTAATGCACCTTGGAAGGAATAATTTGAACTGCTTATACATATTCCCAAATTCTAAATTAGGTAATTACTCAAGGGGGGGGGGGGGGAAATCTAGGCATCACTGTGGACACCTCAATCGAAACCTCAGCTCAATGCTCAACAGTGGTCAAAACAGTGAACAAAATGTTAGTATATATAAAGAATAAGATAGAAAATAATGTTACAATATACAGCTTACAATTCAAAGTGTTACACTGTAATGCAATGTCAATCTGGCATTTTAAAAATTGGTCAGTCTTGATAAAAGAGGCAAATATTATTAAATTTAAATGATTGGTGACAACTAAGCTAGTGCATTTGTAAATAATGGCTGATACCCATGTCAAGTAGTTTAGTTTTAGCCATATTCACCTCAGTGAAAGAGACACATACATTTCTACTTGGTGGTTAAAGATGAATATGTTCTGTTGTATTGATTATATACTGTTAAGTATTATAGCTGACTCATCATAATAGAATACTAATTAAAGCTTTAAAATACACAATATGGGCTCCTCTCGGAAGACCTGATAACCTTGAGTAACTGAAACCAACATGTAGGTCAATATTTATTGATTTTTATTAAATCATAATTCATCTTGAAAAGTAATTAAGGCCAATACCCTACATGCAACAACTCATCGCTTTTAAAAATTAAAAGAGCATACTGTACTATGAGCTGTAATGGACTCCCAAGTTGTTTTCAGATGAATTAATTCTAGCATTCTAGATCAGATTTCCCCAGAGACAGTTTTGGGAAATTGTGACATAAAAACAATCAAATTTAAAACCTTGCTCTATTTCTTCTAATCAGCATCTTACACAAATAATGATGTTTTCCTGCCCAGAGTATAATGTACATCTAACTTCCTCTGTTAAGATTTAAAACATGAGCTATAGAGCTCAGAGTACTGAATACCTTCAGGAAACTGATTCACATTTCATTAAAGTGTGTTAATGTACAAAGTACACCTCTACCCCGATATAACGCGACCCGATATAACATGAATTCGGATATAACGCGGTAAAGCAGCGCTCCGGAGAGGCAGGGCTGCGCACTCAGGTGGATCAAAGCAAGTTCGATATAACGCGGTTTCACCTATAATGCGGTAAGATTTTTTGGCTCCCGAGGACAGCGTTATATCGGGGTAGAGGTGTATATACATAAACTATAGCTATAGTCAGGGCCGGCTCCAGGGTTTTGGCCGCCCCAAGCAGCCCAAAAAAAAAAAAAAAAAAAAAAAGCCGCGATCGCGATCTGCGGCAGCACTTCGGCGGGAGGTCCTTCGCTCCGAGCGGGAGAGAGGGACCATCCGCTGAATTGCCACCGAATAGCTGGACCTGCCGCCCCTCTCCGGAGTGGCCGCCCCAAGCACCTGCTTGCCAAGCTGGTGCCTGCAGCCGGCCCTGGCTATAGTTAAAGCATTAACCAATTTCTTCATTAAACGAAAGCAATTTTAAAGCACTCATCAAAAAGCCAAGAGTATAAATATTCTTACTTTAATTGGTTGCAAATGTGTCATGTAACTTTTGAGACCTAGAAAGCAGGATTGTTGTGTAGTATCCTAAGAGTGCCAGAATACTGATCCACTTCAGGTCCTCGAGTAATTTTCCCCAAATAAACTTAATTCTTTAAAATATACCTGCCAGCCAAAGTGGCTGTAATCTGAGGTGTCATCATAATTTCCAATGTGGATAAAATTCTCCTTCCATATTCCCACATGTGCCTGTCCCACTCCTCCAAACACTGCTGCCCCCCACCACCAAGTCCAAGATAAGGGAGCTGCCATTCCTCCTTGAGCTCTTCAGTCCATTTCCCTCATGCTCCTCCTGACCCCATCCACAGCCCCCATACAACCCGCCTAAACTCCCAACCCCATATTTCCCCCAGTCTCTTCTCCCCAACCCCATCCATGCCCAAGTCAGAGACTGAAACAGTATAGCTGAGAGTCAGTAACGGAACATTTTATAAAGGTTTAATAATTTTAAGTATTGTTCTGCATACATGTAAAAGCCACTCTAGTATAGCACAACTACAGGTAACAGGAAATGGGGGAAAACAAGGGTGGGGTTGAGAGACAGCAGTGGAGAGACAGAATATGCATCTTGTCATTTTAAAGGTATTTCTGCAGAGTCAGTTCTCTGAGCAAGTGTGTGGGAAGTCAGAAGTGGCTGGGAGGAGTTGTGGGGAGGAGTTAAGCTTGAAGGAAAAAGAGCAAAATTTCAAACCATAAACAGTTTACTTCAGCTGTGTGGGGAAAAAAACAAACAGTCTTTAATTTAAAGTCTCCTTAAAGTAGTATGTACCTGATTTGTATAAAGCAGGTAGCCAGATCTCCAGCTCCTTCTTACTCTCGGACCTTGCCTCTTTGCTGGACTGGGCAGAATAGGAACACAGAGAGCAGCCTCTTCCTATCAAGGGTCATCTCTAGCCTACCACTTCCTTCTCTTTATAACCCTGTTCTAATTAGCCCCTAGTTAATTACTTCCTTGCCTACCTTGGGGTGAAGTATATACAAATAGGTATAAGCTCTTTATATTATATATAGTCCTTGTAATTCCTCTCTAAGCACCTCCCCACCAAAACTAAAAAGCAAATAAAACAAAAACGACCACACTGAAAATTAGCCTCTCCTCAGCAAGGCCAAATGGCAAAAAAAGTGGAAATTCTTGATCAAGCCATTTTGGAGATACAGGGGATCAAATAATGTGAGTAAATGCTTCAAAAAGTCAATAATGGTAATTTTTAAACACTGTAGGAAGATCCCTAGCCAGATCTTCTGGCATTTAACTGTAAATGTCCACTTAGAATCATAGAATATCAGGGTTGGAAGGGATCTCAGGAGGACATCTAGTCCAACCCCCTGCTCAAAGCAGGACCAATCCCCAACTAAATCAGGACCAATCCCCAACTAAATCACTTGATTTTTTTCCCCAGATTTCACAGAATTCTACCCTGTGATGACATGTGACAAGTGAAATTTCAGGAGATTGGATTCGTTTTCGTGAGAAAGTCTGGATAATAGGAAACCAGCTTCAATTATAATTATTGTTGTTCCATAATAAAGATTAGAACTTCTCCTGTTCAAATAGCTTCCCACTAAAGCATTCATTCAAGAATCAAAGTCAATCCATCAAACAACAAAAAGAAAAATGAATCTAAACAGAATAACTATATATAGTGAGAGATGCAGAACTGTTGAGCTGAATTAAAATATCTGTATTAACATCCTTTGATGTTCCATAACCAGTATTAATGTGCTGCTATAGGACACTGTCACAATTCTGAATCCTTGGAAGTACCTTAAGATGTAGAGCTTCTTAGTAACAGTTGCTATCTAAAATATCAAAAGATAAAATTAAAAATATTAATTATGACCATTAGCCAGACCTCCTAAGAGCTTATATAATAATGGTCAACAAAAATATTTATATATCTTCCTTAAAGACCTAGGAACACATTCCCAGTTTTTGCAGAATGCATGCAGGATACAAATAGCCAGAACATTGCCTGCTATCTAGATGTTCTTCATTCAAAATACCATCTGGGTAAAATTTAGAATGATGATCAATAATACTATTGTGCAAAGAGTTGGATAGTCTCAGCAACAAAACAAGCCATCAACAAGATAACAATATACAGACAACTACACTATATAGGTATGTTGTTAATGGTAGTGGAGTGAGGACCTTTGCCTATGTTTTGCAGGTTAACATTAAACTACATTTCACAATATACTTGTCAATCTTGGTGTTTCTGATAGGTACTGGAGAAGGCAGAAATTATTCAGGCTACTACAGGAATGCTAGTATTGTTGCATGTTCAGAAGTACCCCCACCTCGTCAAGCATACTGAGGGAATGTCTAATAATCTGTTAAGTTTTCTCTGCACTATAACCACGCTCTTGTTGTAACAAAACCTTGCAGATGTTTTAGCGGGATATTATGGTTTGTGTGTTATGTGTTTACTATACATATATGATTAGTCACAAACACACAGAGACAGTTATTTATTATCAGAAGTCTACACATGACGGTATAGGTTACAGATATTTATGCACACCAAGTTAAATTCATTGGGCCAAATTCTTCAGTCTGCCACATCAACTTCATGCTGGAAATTAACTGTACAGAAGTGGCTAGTAGAGAATTCCCTCGGCACCAGGGAGCTATCACTAGCATAAAGGCCCAGGAATTTCCCTAGACCCCCCGCTGAATTTCCCCAACACCCCCCCTCCCGCCCCCAGTTTAAATTAAATTTTAAATTAAGTTTCATGCAGTGTTGCCAATTTAGTTGTTGGTTGGAAATTTGAATTGAAATTCAAACATTAATACACACTTTAAAAGCACACACAAAGTATATGAGAAAATACTTGTACCTGAGAAAGCATAATGGGTTTGAAAAGTATGAACAAAAATTAGCTTCCTCATACAGCTGTTATTTATGACAATGTCAGCACATTCGTTTCAGCAATGTTGGCCTACCTTATAATTTAAAATTATGATTTGTAAGCAAGGTCTGAATGAGCTCTGCCCTGACAGCTAGTGATGAGCCAGGGGAGGGGGAAAGGCTCCAGGACCAGACTGTATTTACATGAACACACCTACTCTGCCTAGGTATCCAGCAGACAGAGCTGTGCTGCCCAACTGATCAATTTTGGCTGGTTTTGGGTTACAAATCATTGAAGTATTAAATGTGGGGGTTATGAAATGTTGTTATCTTTATTGTATGAGTAAAGGGCAGCAGAACTGTACTTAGCCTGAGTGAATGAGGGGGTCTCCCTCAGTGCTTAATTTGTGCTAGGGCTTGCCAGGGCTGAGCCCCGGCACCTCTAGGCTTGGCAGTTCATAGCCCTGGGACCTCTGGGCTTACCACATCAGTTATGAAAGTAACAAACTTGCTTGAGCCCCAACACCTCTTTCATTACAAATTAAGCACTGGTCACCCTCAACTGAACTGCACTCCCTAAGCAGGAGGTTTGGATGCCATATCCTAGTGAAGAGAGAGAGGGTGCGGCACAGATGTTTTGCTTGGTGGTGTGGGCTTTGCCTAAGAGTCAGAGGCACTATTTGACCTGTCCCTCTCTCCTGTTTAGAGAGAGAGCTGATTAGGCTTCATAGAGAGTCTTTTGGTTTGTTAAGTGACCACTAGAGCTGAAATCACTGATAATCAGATCTAAGTGCTTAGACCTGTTCAGCACAGCATTTTTGTGGAAGAGACAGCCCAGCCTGCACTAGGAGCGATGTTCCCCCACAGAGAGTTGAAATCACTAAGCCCTGGGTGGAACCTCAAGAGACCGACTTGCAGAGGTCACAGTGGCAGGTGGCAGCAGAAGGTGACAGTGCAGGGCTATTGAGGCGGAGCAATAGAGTGAACGATGGCACAACAAATAGCAGCCAGAGTACTGGACTATGTTTTAGTGACTTCGCTCCAAAATGCTAGATTTGTGGGAAACTTATATAAATATACATTTCCTAGTAGGCCAAGATTTTTAAAATGCATTATTTGCCAAGGTCATTATCTCACACAGTTGCTATCTCAAGAAGTCATTATCTTGGGGAATTTCTGTACTAAACTTTTTGATTATTCTAATTATTTTTTATGTATGTAACTTTAGCGCCCTCATGGCCAAGATGGAGTCTGCTCTGCAGGCAGCTCTGGCCAAGAGAAGGCGCGCGCAGGAATGCAGCAGGAAAAATCCCTTCCACCCCAGGGGCACCTGTTCCAAACCCCCCAGAGTGAACATACACACCCACAGGAAAAGTACAATGGATATAAGAAAAGGGAAATATTTATTTACAGAGGGATGAGAGGAGAAAACAACAAGGAGAAATATAAGGGGAGCAGTAAAACAGGGTTGCATCCAAACCAAGGCCCCACGGGCCCAGTGGTAGCGCAGTCTGGAAGGGCAGACACCGAGCAATGTGTCTGCACACAGAGTTCAGGAGTCCTGAGCAAAGTTCCAGTCCAGTGGTGAGTCTTGGGTGCTCCTGGTCGTCTTCGGCGCCAGTGAACTTTCCCCAACAAACCCCTCCGGTGCGCTCTTCTGCCGCTCTGCAAAGCCACACAGAGCGACCACCTCCCCACTTAACTATCTAGCAATCTCCCTCCTTGTTCCCAATGCAAAGTCACAAGCCCCAGTACTCACAGCCCCATGCAGCTCTGGGCAGCCGTGATACTGGGTCCAGCTCCGGCCTGTCCTTCTCAGGCAATTCCTCCTTGGCACAGTGCTCCTCCTGGTTCCTGTCCTGGGGTGTTCCCGATCGGCCGCCCTGTCCTTCCCAGGCTTCAGGCAGGTTCTCTGCTGCTTCACTTTGCGAGGGCCTGCGGGCTGATGCCCCTCTCACTCCCTCTCAGCTTCAGAGCCACCCCCTGGAGTTTCCCTCCTTTTTTCTCACTCTCCCCCTCCCCCCTAGGAAAAAGATTTAAAGGGGCCATGCTCTCTAAACCCCAAAGCGGTTACATGTACGAATGGCATATTGGGTCAGACCAATGGTCCATCTATCCGAGTATCCTGTCTTCCAACAGTGACTATTCCAGGTGCTTCAGAGGGAACGAACAAAACAGGGAATCATCAAGTGATCCATCCCCTGTCATCCACTCCCAGCTTCTGGTGAACAGAGGCTAGGGACACTCAGAGCATGGTGTTGCATCCCTGCCCATCCTGGCTAATAGCCATTGATGGACCTAACTTCCATGAACTTAGTTCTTTTTTGAATCCTGTTATAATTTTGGCCTTCACAACATCCCTGGCAAAAAGTTCCACGGGTGACTGCATTGTGTGAAGAAATACTTCCTTTTGTTTGTTTTAAACTTGCTGCCTATTAATTTCATTGGGTGACCCCTGGTTCTTGTATTAAGTGAAGGGGTAAATAACACTTCCTTATTCATTTTCTCCACACCAGTCAAGATTTTATAAGCCTCTATCATATCCCTTCTTAGTCATCTCTTTTCAAAGCTGAAAAGTCCCAGTCTTTTTAATTTCTCCTCATATGGAATCTGTTCCATAACCCTAATAATTTTTGTTGCCCTTCTCTGAACCTTTTCCAATTCTAATATATCTTTTTTGAGATGCGGTGACCAGAATTGCATGCAGTAGTCAAGATGTGGGCATATCATGGATTTATATAGTAAAAGTGGAGGAGCTTGGTTTGCCAGACTAATCAGCTAAGCCAGTACTGACAACCTATATGAAAAGGCTTCAAAACACCATGCCTCTGGACTGCATCAACATACAGAAAGTCTAATAAGCCAATCACTGTCAAAGCCAATTTTAGAAGAACTTAATGAGGCTGTTAAAAATGCTGGAGACACAACTCAGTTTATGTGAACCAACATGGCTGTTGCATCATGCTTAAATAGAAAGTAAGAGATACCGCACACTACAAACTGGAGTCCAATGTTAAGTGCATTGTCACTTATTAATCCTGAAGTTGGACACTGGTTTTGAACAAGACTGGCAAATGCTCGCTATCTTTCTGAAAAAACTCAGCTGACTCTCTAGAAGCATGCAGTGCAACAGTTAAAGACTCAGCAGCTGAAAAAGTGAAGAACTCTCTCATCATATTCAAAAAAAGTGCATACATGGCTGATGAATGCACCAATGCAAATAGGCATCAAGTATTACGTCATTGCGTATGTTATCTTGATGTCTGTGGTAGGCCAGTAGGTGTATTCTAGATGTACAGGTTATAGAAGAAACATCAGCTGCATCTATGACATCTTAGAAGAGTTAAATGCTTGTAAATTGAACCCTAAACAGATGGCTGCTTGTGCATTTGATGGAGCTACAAACTTCTCTAGAAGACATAGTGGAGTACAAGCTTTGCTCAGAGAAAAGTGTAACCCTAATCTCTCCTATACACACTACAGAGGCCATCTACTCCAGCTAGCGCTAGTACAAGCTGCAGAATCTTCAAAAGACATTAAAAAGCCATAAATTTAATGGCTTTTTATACTCTTTTTTTCAGCAAGAGTCCAAAAGGACTGAATGTCTTGGAAACAAATAGAAGATACACTGTGATTGAAGTTGAAATTAGTCCAACCTGGGAAAACCTGCTGGCTTTCTCATGAGCGTTTCTTGGCGGTTGTCTTAAAATTACTGCAGCCGTTATTACTGGCTTTGGAAAGTATCCACCAAGATAGGACAGATCTAAGAAGTGAGGCTGGTGGACTACTTTTGTTACTAAGTTCAGAGAAGACTATCACCATTCTCTCTCTTGTAAGTCTACTGTTGAAACCACTTGGGTCATTAAACAATGTCATCCAGGCATTTGCTCCAACAGTAGTAGATCTTTGTCCAGCAATAGAAACTACACTTGGATCTAACAGCGATATCCATTGAAAATGTACTGGAAGAAGCAAAAACTTCAGTCCAGAAGTTGACTAATGAAGGTACTTATACTGACTCCTTAAGTGAAAAGGACAAGAAGTGTTTGTTAAGCCAGCTGAAAAAGTACACAGACTTGATTCTTACAAAACTACAATAGCGATTTCTGGATTCTACTCAACCTCCACATAGATTTTACAGATGCCTGTCTTATAAAACACCTATAGTTGAGTGGAGTGAGGCACTACCCGCAACAGGGCTGCTATGTGATCAGGACAGAATAGAGAATTTTGAACACAGAGCGGAATAGCATATGATGAACGAATGAAAATTTAACTTCAATCTCTTTATCATCACTAGCGGTTCGACCCAATCTTTGTACTATGTTTCCTGGGATGAAAGAAGTAGGAATTCATCTCTTGCTACTCCGTTACAACAGCTACAGTTGAGCGTTCTTTTTCCTCATTGAATAGAATTGTGTGTTCTGAAAGAAGTCACCTTCTGCCTGATCATGAGCATATCATGAAGGACTGGAAGTACCGGACACACAAGGAGACACCAAGGAGTGCAAAATTACAACAAGAAACCAAGAAGGATGTAGATACAGTGCTTCATAGTAGGCTTAAGCAGCCAACTTTAATTTGTGTGATGATTTTAAAACATGAATTAAATCTAATAAAATGGTTGTGAAACATTTTTCAGTTTTTACTCTGGCACCATACAGCCCACCTTCACCCTCAGTCTCAACCCTCGTCGGCCCTTACCTCCCCTCCCCCCAAATATTCCAACACTCCCCCTAATTTCAATTCCTGGGGAAAACACTGATAAAGAGTTCCTTTACAGCAGCTCTAAAGCATGTTGGGACAACATGGGCTCCGGGAGCAGCAACAGACTGCCTGATGGCCTCCTCCTTTCACTTTATCTGAGTGGAGCCTGGACACAGGTGAGAATCCAGCCCATTAAGTTAAATGGAATTACACTGGAGATGAAGTCAGCTGACTCTGACTGAATGAAAAATTTCCAAGCATTATAGTGGTCAACAAACCAGTCAAAAATAACAATAAAAAACCCAGGGACACAAAATTTAATGAAGCAGTGGGATATGAAGCTGCTTTAAGACCTTTATATGAAGAAGTCTAGCATCAAAAACTAACAATTTACTGTGTATCACAATTGTTAAAATTAGCCCCCATCTTAAAATAAGGTGGACAAGAGCTGAACACAATCCTGTCATTACAAAGGCATTTCTCTACTATCAGTACCAGACAAAATAGTCTTCTAAACTCACACAAGTCTTTAATCACAAGTTACATTGTACCTGAAAGTTAGTGTGGAATCAGAGTGTGATGCAGTGCCACTTCCACACTCAACACAACATGACAAATTCAAAGACTGGTTCATATTTCTGACTTAACAAAAAGTCTTTAAAGGAAAGGAATGTCTCCTAAGAGGATGCAAGTAGTCACCTATCTATTACGCCTAACTCAGCATCCCATATCTCTAGCTTCAGCACAGTGTAAGTTGATTTTTTGAGAGCTTCCATAACGTTAGCAAAGAAACTAAACACATTATCAAATGGTAGCACAATTCAAACTGGAATTGAGAAGAGCAAATCAAAAAGGCATAACAGATGTAGCTGAATCTTTAAATCTCCCACAGAGTGATGAGCATGGGGATTGAGTTTTCATTGGATAGTGCTCCTTCCTCTAGGAGTTTTAAATGCATAGCATTTGAAAGCATTTTAAGTCATGCTTTCCTTCCCCTTCACTTTGGTCCTTTTTTGGTTGATTATTTTTCTTTTAGATATCCTACCTTATTTCAGGTGATTCAGGCATCCCTCAATACTCAAGACCCTTCCTGATATGTGACTTTGCTGTCCTGCAAGATGTGTGCCTGGCTGTGACTGACATGAGGCAATATTTCTCCTGAGATAGATTTTTGTCCTTTTTGTCCCCTTTATCTTTACCTCTTCCCTTCTCTATCTGTCTCCTTTTCCTTCTCCTAATTCATCCTATTTTTCTTCACTTCTCCTTTCCCTCTCAACTGAGCTCTTCTTACCCGTCTTCACCACACAATCTCGTCCATTCTCTCCATTATTCCCTCCTGAGGAACACTCTAGCCATTATTCTGGGCTGTATTCCTGCCCCTTTAATGCCAATCCTATAGCATAAAAGAGCAAGAAAGCAAATCTGATCATGTGAGAATTCCCACAGTGCAGGGGAAGGTCAAGAGTCATAGAGCCAACACAGCAGAGCCTACATAGCCCCTGCTCACAGCACCCAGAAAAAAAGGCCTACGGCAAGAGTGGACATTTTGGGATATGAAGTGGGGGCCAGAATGCACTGTAATCCAGCTATTCCACACTGTAGGCTGGTCCCTTGGGCAGCTTTGCAATTAAGTATAAAATCAGCCTTTGTGGCTACTCTACCTTAGTACAGGGTCCAAACTAGCCTCTGCCAACCGTAGAATTGCAGAGCGGTTGTAAAGGTAAAATATCATTTAGCAAACCCTCTAATTAAATAGGTTGGTTAATATCACACAAAGAATGAATTTGACAATAATTGCCAACCCTAATTTCAGATTGTGTGCATTTTCACAGCTCCATTGACCTCAAGCTGAAGTTTTGCACCCCAGTATCGGAAGGGTGCAAACATAAAGGAGGGAGATACAATATTTAGTGGTTGAGGGGGGTTAAATAAAAGTAATGGGTACCATACATAAATTAATGGAGATATCCTATCTCCTAGAACTGGAAGGGACCTTGAAAGGTCATTGAGTCCAGCCCCCTGCCTTCACTAGCAGGACCAAGTACTGATTTTGCCCCAGATCCCTAAGTGGCCTCCTCAAGGACTGAACTCACAACCCTGGGTTTAGCAGGCCAATGCTCAAACCACTGAGCTACCCCCCATATGGTTTGTTGCCAGCCCTTAATAAATAAAATTATAATAAGGATTAAATTAATTTAAGGACATATGCTTAAGAGTGAGTTCTATTAATTACATGGAATAGCATCCCAATGGAAGTGTCATTGCTTAAGTCTATTTCTGTTATTTTATTTGAAATGATAATAAAATTTTTCTCATTCTCTGAACATTCAATAAAGATTGAGGTTACAGTGTAACATAGATGAATAGTGGTTCTTTTTATAATCAGGATAAAGACGATTAAGTTTATTCTCCATTGTACTCTGGTCTGTCCAGCTCTCCATGTGTCATTTTTAATAGTTTTCAGTTTTTTTAAAATAGTTTGATGTGGCCTGAGTGTTGAACATAAAAAACAAAAAATCACCATTTAACTACAGTGTTTCTGTGGGTTCTCTTTCAAAATGAATCCAGTTAGAGTAAATATCCCTTGTGTGTAATCAGAAGGACTTTATTTCCAAAAACATATTGTTGCAATGCCTTGCCGTGCTGATATACAATAAGGGTCTTCCAGTATTTCCATTTCAAATCTGAAATTGTGGGAAGTACTACCTAAGCCATGAAACTTATGCACACAAGAACTCATCAAAAGAGTACACACCCTTAGCCCAAAATGTTGACCACTCATGTAAAGTATTTGAAGTGACTAAATACAGTCATTTAACGTGTATCAACTAGCAACTTAAAAAAATCAGTTCCACATTTTTAGATTTCAATTTTTGTGCTTAAGTATTAGAAATCAACTGATATGACAGTCAGTCTGAGGTAAGATCTGAATATTATTGTGTGTCCAAGTGCCTCTGGCACTATACCTGTTGTGGCTCCAAGGAAACCATCAGTCCATTTTGTCAATAATCTGAATACCAGCAAGTCAAGAATCTTAGACCTTCACAGGATAGATATGTTAGAGCCTAACATGGCAAGTGCCTAAATGATATTATAAGTGTTATAGGTAGATGGATTACATAGAATATGAGTTATGTAAAAGTCCTGAACTATGTTCATAGACTTATTGATGTCCAAAGAAAATTAGACAAAATAAAGTGATTACTTATTTCTCTATCCAGCATGGTGTGTGATATAGCTTCTATGAGTACTTTACAACCCATAATCTTGTATATCAAAGTGTATATGGCTGGTCTAACAAATAAAAGGTCATTGTTGCCTTAAGGTTTTAAATACACATGTATTTGATCGTGCAAGTGTGAAAATGAACGCTGAGAGAGAACAACAATGCATTTTTATTCAGAATCCACTAAGGTGAAAAAAAATGCTGAGGGGAAACAGGTACTTTAGCCTGGTGTGCAGGTATAACACTGTGCCCAATATACAGCATGAGACAGTGGGTAACTGGCCCTGATCTTAGTCTCTACCATGTGCAGTTCTGAAGCATGCTTGTGTGAGCCACTGCACCTAGTACTTGAAGTAACTGAAAACCCCTACACATGGCAGCTACATACATCATTTGTACATACTGGATTGCATATATGCCCTATACACATCTTCATGCTTGACCATGCACATCTCATTATAGGCACAGAGGTATGCTCACATTGCTGAGCATAATGCACATCTCCATACTCTGTGAAAGCCTCTCTGCACAGGAGCTGAGCAAATGCTGAAGAGTGACCATTAGCATATGGGCTCTCTGCACTTCTTTCAACAGCAACACTTTTTATTTAATGTAGAAAAATAGAAGGTAACAAGTGTTGGATTTTTTGGCACATTAATTTTAAAAAGCCTTTATTTTTAAATGAAACTTTACAGACTATTCATTCATAATTTGGATGTTACACTCAGAATGGGATACACTTGCCATATCTCAGATACCACTGTATGGCCACCTTTTTTTCAGTTATATTTTAATGTCAACCTGTGTAGCCCTTTTGGTACTTTTTAAATTGAAAAGGTAAAAAATGTACAAATATCTTTAATTTTTAAAATAGTTACACATCAATATTTATATATTCATATTATAATAATACTGTCATAGTCTTGCATCACGAGGCTTCTTAAAGGTTCTGTTAGAGGGACTATGTCTTCCATGGTTAAAAATCTATTTCTACATTCTATTGGGCAAATATGTATTATTTTTAAAATGACATCATAATGATTTTTCTTGTTACCATAAAACACACATACACAAACTAGTCAGCCACCATTATCGACGTGATTAACATAAGCAAACAAACCCTAGGAAATTTACAGCCAATGCTGAGACTTTGTTCTAAACTTGTTCAGCCTAGACCCTACAAAGCTAGTCAAATAATGGTGAAACAACACACACTCCAAATGCTGCACAGCAGCAAAAGTTCAAATGGCGTTTCAAACTTAACTTTGAACTTCAATCTGACCCATAAGATCACTAGTGTTTTATCTCTGTGTGTTTGAATTGACTTCATATTCATATTAAAATAGTTCTTTTACCTTCCCTCCCCCCCACGGAAGACATATTTATAATCTACTATATAAAAAGTCTACCTAAGAAATGACATTTTCATTGCTACTCAGAAACACATAGCACTAATTATTAATCACTAGTGCTCCAAGCTCAACAATGCATAAGATTTATGTTTTTATTTACAGTACAATTCACATCTTGTTTTCAAAGACTGTGAGCATTTCAGTCCTTCTACTTTATGTCCCTAATCCTACAATTGATTCTGCATAGGTAGATCCCTGAGACTGCACAGAGACCCACTAACTTGATATGTACACGGCCTAGTATAATGGGGCCATAATCCTGTTTGTGCCTCGATGTAATTATATGTGATGCTGGTAAACAGCAGGGGCTAGAATCCGGCCCCAGGTCTCTAATATGATTGATGTCTCCTCCAGTAGTGATGCTACTGTTTTGAATGAGTGGGCCAAACATAGGTACTTAGATATGTTGCCGCTAATCAACAGACCACACTCCCCTCCAGAGCTACGACTAGAACCCAAGATTCTTGATTCCTAATATTTCTCTGCCATCTGGCAAATAATTGTGTAACCCAGTGGTTCTCAACCAGGGGCCTGGGGCCCCCAGGGGAGCCGCGAGCAGGTTTCAAGGGGTCCACCAAGCATGGCCAGCATTAGACTGGCTAGGGCCCAGGGCAGAAAGCCAAAGTGCTGCCACATGGGACTGCAGCCTGGGGCATCAAGCCCCACCACCTGGGACTGAAGCCAAAGCCTGAGCAACTTAGCTTCATGGTGCCCCCTGTGGTATGGGATCCCAGGCAATTGTCCTGCTTGCTATCCCCTAACGCTGGTCCCGGCTTTTATATTCAGAAAAACAATTATTTTGCCACAGCTGGGCCATGGAGTTTTTATAACATGGTGAGGGGACCTCAGAAAGAAAAAGAACCCTGGTGTAACCTACTCAGGGCCGGCTCCAGGCACCAACGCAGCAAACAGGTGCTTGGGGCAGCCAACAGAGAGGGGCGGCCCATCCGGCTCTTCGGCGGCAATCCGGCAGCGGGTCCCTCAGTCTCTCTCGGAGGGAAGGACCTGCCGCCAAATTGCCATCGAAGAATGAAGCGGCGGCGGTAGAGCTGCCACCGAAGTGCCACCGGCGGCAGAAATGCTGGAGCCGGGCCCTGAACCCACTAGCAAAGTATGAGTCACATACTCGATATGGACCAGCCACGGGATGAGGATAACAGCTTACTTCTGCTGCCAGTTACTCTTTGAGCTCAAGTAATAAAGATCTGTGCTGTGGCTCCAAAGGCCTTGGGTTCCAACTCTGCTGCTAACCAGCTGCCAGAGGCTCCATGTGCCCCCTATTTCTTCCTTCTAATTTTTGCAAAAATCAATAGGGCTGTGCCCACTGATGACCAGTACTTAACCTGAAATTTTGGAATTGATCAAATCTGGCATTCAAAAGTTATCCCATTACATCAAGATGTTGAAATACCATCAAGTTGAACATAAGGTCTTGCAAGCTCAGGCAATAATCTGTATGCACAAAGGAGATGAAATACGGTTACACAGGCAACATTAACTCTGACATTTCCTGATTTTTGAGGGCTTGATTTTGCAACCTTAATGTTCTTTTAATATAGATCTTTGTATGAAATACATATACTACTAATAAGTAAATAATAATAGCGATAAAAAAAACATTTGAAAGTGTTATAGTAAAAGAAAATCTGACTGGCAGATACCCTATTTGAAAGAGGTCAGATTTGTTTTATTTTGTTTGTTTGTTTGTTTGTAAAAATAAAGACCACTTGTATTGTTTTCATACACTATTTTTAAATCCAATGGAAACCATTTATTTAAAAACAAACAAACATTCCTCTGCTGTATTTGCAATATAAGCAATACAGCATTATGCTGAAATATAAGAACCTGGAAGAGACATTGATTCAAAAATGACCATAAACACATTTGAAACTGACTGTTTCCATTGTCCAAACTGAAAAATGCACAAAGTAAACAGCATAGAGTGTGGAAAGTAAATTAGATTTTTAAAGTTCTTTTGGCTTTAATGTATCTCAGGTGCTCTTTGTAAGACAGGCAGGGAAATTAATTTCTTTAAAAAAAGATTTTTAATATGACAGTGTTCTTTCTAAAGTTAATGACATGCAAATTATTATGCATATATTTACATTTTTATTAAGACAAGATTGATAAGCTAGAGAAAAGAGCAACAATCACGGTACACTTTTTAGCACTGAAGTTTCAGGTCTGATAGAGATTTGAACAACCTAATGTGGGAAACCTGCAAAAGACAGAAATAAATACTAAAGGCCACTCACCGCTCCTATCCTTGTCAAAGATTCAATACTAGCTAGGTTGCAAATGTTATTAGTTTTTGTAAAAACTGTAGTTTGATAGGAAATGCACATAAATTACACTGTAGCTCTGACTAAGGAGTTACATTTACAGGAGGAGAAGACTTGTGAAACACTCATCATCAGACACTCCAGTGTCATTCTGTCCCATCCACAAAAGCAATGAAAAGCAAAATCTGCCATTGAAACTGAAGCAGAAAACTTGATATGGCACCATCACATTGCAATGACTTACATAATTCACTTGCCCCTCTTCGGAATGCTCTTCACCTGTCTGCAAAGGTGACATAACTTCCTCCTCCCACCTCTACCCCTTGCAACTCCTTTGTGCAAAGAAACAACTACCATGAACACACCTTACCTGGGATACATCTTAAATCCTCAGGGTAGTAGTTCAGGGGAGTCAGTGCAAGGAGGCAAAAAGGTATTTATGAAAAGCAAACTGCTCAGGGAGTACACTGTGACCTCCAGCTGCACAGCGAGAGAGAGCAATGAGCCTGAGCCAGGATCTCAGCCAGCCAGCCCAGACTCCGCCCCCGACTAAGCTCACACAGCACAGCCAAGTAAAAGACAGGAGGGAGATGGAGGGATGAAGCCAAAAGAGGAGTGGAACTATTTCTGAAGTGGGAGCAGGGAGGATGCCGCCTATGGGGGAGTGAGAGGTGGATAATGTCTCTGGGGAAGGAGGAGACAAGGGGAGGAAACAGAAGGGTTTAGGGGCATAAGATGAAGGGAGAGAGAAAAAGAAAGGATAATGCTGGAGGAACAAAGACAGAAGTTGGGACTGAGGGAGAAAAGATGGGAAAACCTCTACCTAGAGCAGGGGTGGGCAAACTACAGACCGCAGGCCGGATCCGGCCCGTGAGCCATTTAAGACGGCCCGTGAGCTCCCGCTGGGGAGCAGGGTCTAGGGCTTGCCCCACTCTGGCTCTCCAGCTCAATCCATGTTGTAATTCCTCCTTTCCTCTCATTCTCTATATATTTTTCTCCCATTCATTTCACTTCTGTCTTCTCACCTCCTTCTTTACAAGTGACTGAGATGTGGTTCATTAATATATTCCTCTCCACCTTGCACACACTCCTGTCCCCAAAGCTCTACCAGACCCACTTGACACAAAGTCCCACACAGCTCTTGAACCCAGATCTCTACCACACTCTGACTTCACCTACCCCCGTACTGCTCAGTCCATAAGTTTTCCCAGACTACACTCTTCACTGATCTTGAACTTCACAAGCCCTCAAAATGTGTCTTCCACCATCCCCTTCAGCTCACAATCCCTAAATTTTACCTAATACTGTCCATGTCCCACAAACACACACAAATATGTCACCAGCTCTCCTCTTATTTGCAACAGAGGGTAGGAATGTGTTTCCAAGGCAAATTCCAGCATCTTCCCCTGCTAGCCAAATTCCTGATCTCATTCTGGATCCCTAGACTGTTGGGCCAAATTCTGCTCTCACTTACCACCCATCTAGGTATTTTAACTAAGTAACTCCATTAAATTCAAGAGTTACTCAAGACTGACAACTGTGTAACTAAGAGTGGAATTTGGCCCTGCTTCCAATTTTTTCTCTCAAGAACAAAAACCCAGCTGCAAGCTTATTTTTCTAATGTTACTGCCCAATGAATGACTGACTTTGAAGCTCCCACGACCTAGCCTTAGTTTGTCACAGTAGTTGCATAACTCTTTCTCGGTGCAATGTGCAACAGCTGGGCTGCAAAGGCCAGTTTCACTGTCCACTTAAACCGGCGCCACCTGGCGTTGCATTGTCCCAGCGCAAAAACTGCACATTCAGCGCTGCTCCTCTCCGCAGGCAGGGCATTTCACGAGTCCCTCTCTCAGACTCATTCCGGTTTATAATTCTACTACATTTAATCTTCAGTGGATGGGGCGGGTAATCATCAAATGCAAACACTGATACAGAAGTAGGAGAGTTGGTTAGATCTCTGACAAATCAGATCAGTGTCTTAGTTTTCAGCCCTGCATAGCATGGCTAGGCAGGAGTTCCAGGTGCTGCTTACATTGAAGGGGTTCCAGATGATGTTTATATAGGTCTGTGCAGTTATGCTGGTAAGGCAGAGAAGTGCTGTGGCACCTGATACCCACTCCCCTTTTGTGCAAACATCCTGCTTCAATAGCCCTTACAAAGCGGATGATTTTCAGCAAGCGGCGAAAGAGGGGTGTGAAAGCTTTGCCCCCTTTACCTGCAGGCTGTAGCAATGACTAGTAGAGCTTCTGCACACCACGCAGGTTGAACGGATTTAGAGCCGGGAATAAATACCCGCTATAATGAATTAATTCATTCATACATTTTACAAAGGCAAGAGCCACACCCATTTCTTACTTGTATCAGTTCCAAGGTCACTAGCTGCCGCCCATCACACGGAAACAGATCAATGGTTGACCCGAACTGTGTGAAGCAATTCATCGCACAGACGCTTATAGTAAAGAAAGAGACGTGCCGCTTGAAGTTTCACAGCGGGCAAGCGGCTGCGCAAATACAAGGCACAGGAGCTAGAGGGCTTTGGTTCCCCTTCCAGCCCCCAGCAGTGTTTGCTCAGCCCTGGGGAAAGAGACCCCAGCCCGCCTTTCCCTACTGCCCGGGGGAAGCACGCACTTACCTGTTGTCGGCACGCCCCGGCGCCGCTCACCACTCCTGCGGGCTGGTGGGTTTGCTCCCTTCTCCGCGGCGTTTGTAATCCGGCATGTTGGTAACTGAGGAGACACTAAAGTTGTGGGGGGAAAGGAAGGCGCGTCTCCGGCTGGCGAAGCGCTTCCCAACTGCCAGGGAGCATCTGGCGGCGGGCAGCGGGCTGGACGCTGCACACACACACACACACACACTGCAAATGGATGTAATGTGACAAGCGAGGAGCGGCTTCCGTCTCCGTGCCCCCTGGAGGGCAGAGAGCTCTGCTCCCGCCTCACTTCGCGCAGCTAACCCCGGGCACAGGGAGAGCCTGTTAACAGCCGCCCTTTCCCTCAGGCCCGCGGCACAGAGCTACTCACTTCACCCACCCCCCGCGCCACTGAAAGGACTTGCGAGGCGGAGGCAGCGCCTGGCTGAGAGTCTCCTCACTGCCTGACACCGGACAGGTGGGCGAGCCCCTGCCATGGCCCCCGGGCTGAGCTTCCCAGAGCCTGCAACTCGGCAGGCACAAGTTGGGGGTAGGAGGAAGCCTCCCTCCCGAGGAGGTGGGGTCTACCAGCATGTACAGTGCCCCCCCCCCTAAACTCGCCAGTTCTGGCTGGACGTTCATATTCCAGCAGGTTTTGTGGCAGAGCAAGAATTTTGAGTCACTAGATTAAAAACACAAACTACACCGACATCTGCAGAAACACAGCCCTAGAGAGCAACCCGGCCCTTAATTAGGGGGGAATTGATTTAGGGGGCAATTCCTATGCATGTTGACCCATCTAGGGATGGGGCAGGGGTTGTGGTTACACCAGGACCATCTTCTCAGCCTAACTCTCTATCAGGGGTCTCCTGAGATACCAGGAGGCGTGCAGGAGAGGAGAGTGTTCGCTGTCCTGTACCTTCCCAGGAGGGCAACCCGTGGCCCTTGTGTTTGTGCTCTCAGGAGCCAGCAGTGTCCCTATGGACTCCCCTTAAGCAGCACCCAGCTCCTGGTCACACCAAGCAGAGTACCAAGAGTCTGGACCCCCTAGCTTGGCGGGTGCCCTGGGGAAGCCCTGCATTTGGTGGGCAGGGACAGTGCACTGTATCACAACAAAAAGGTAGAGTTAAGTTCACAGGGGTGGCATCTGAGGTATCTTATTCTTAACTCTTCCTTTCCTGGGTTTCAGAGGTTAAAGTTTAACCACTCTCCGGAAGTACAGGAGGCACCACTGGGAAATTTCTCACTGTATTATCAAAGTTTGGGGGCATTTAATTTCCTTGTTATGTTTTCTATAAACAATTTCTCAGCATCTCTGTGCACCACAGCCCAGCTCTCCACCTGCACTGACTCTGGTTCCTTGGCAGTGATTACCCAACCACAGAATGCACTGGCCACATGTTAGTCCCTTCACTGCCGCTGCATGGTTTCCTTGTATCCCATCTCTGCCTGTCCAACACAGCCTGGTTTTTCCTCTTCAGCTCTCCGCACCGTGGAGAGGCAAGTACTGGCACAGGCCCCATAGGTTGAGGAGCTGGGGAGAGAATGCAGGGGCTGGCATGAACACAGAGGGCACATTTTTAAAGGGGGGCATATTTGGGGGGGGGGAAACAGAGATAAAGCAACCCCCAAATCCCTCACTGCACAGTTCTGACCACCTCCTTTTCATTGCACTCTTCAGTGCGCTGTTCCAACACTGCCATCTCCCTCATCATTGCTCTGACCCCGGTATTTCTTCCATCTGCTCAGAGACTCTAACACTGCTCCCTCCTCTATCATTCCTGCCATCATGTCCTCTGTCCTGACCACCCTGCTGCTCCAAGACCCCCACCTCCTGCACGCGCACACACACACACCCCAGCTCCACCCTCCCACTTACTACTCTATGCCCCTTTTAAAGTTGGAGGCTCTATGAGGACAGGGGAAGGTAGTGGGATTGTGAAGAGTGTATGCACCAGCTGGAGGCAAAAAGGGGCACGACAGTAGAGATGCAGAGTTCCTGCTCTAAATCTAGGCCTAGTTTGTGGCTCTACACATCCATTTATGGTGTAGGAAGTTTCAAGAGATGTTGTGACAATCTGTACCTCTATGTTCACCCCTTTTTATAGGATTATGATAAATCTTGTACAAAGTATGTCTTGTGAAAAACACATAATTTGTTGATCATTA
The DNA here is from genome assembly GCF_028017835.1 of Emys orbicularis. Lineage (NCBI taxonomy): Eukaryota > Metazoa > Chordata > Testudines > Emydidae > Emys > Emys orbicularis. The sequence continues at coordinate 85,131,664 of NC_088686.1, read as the reverse complement.
TTGTCCTGGTAAAATATGTGTGGCAATATTGTATGTAAAGTTATAAGATTCTACTGTGTGATATTACTAAAAGCAGCCACAAACCAGTTCCTCAGAGAAAAGGCTATTCAACACCTCAGCCAGGGGTCAACGAAATCAAATGGAACATCACTTGGTTAAGTGACCATTCTTTGGCAGGAAAAAGGGTGTGAGGCTAGGTCTACACTGCAGCGGGGTTCCGACCTAAGATACGCAACTTCAGCTACGTGAATACCGTAGCTGAAGTTGCGTATTTTAGGTCGGCTTACCTAGCGGTGAGGACGCGGGAAAGTCGACCGCTGCCGCGCTGCCGCCGACTCCGCTGCCGCCTCCTGCCGAGGTGGATTTCCGGAGTCGACGGCAGAGCGATCAGGGATCGATTTTACCGCGTCTTCACTAGACGCGGTAAGTCGATCCCCGAAAAACCGATTGCTACCCGCCGGATCGGCGGGTAGTGAAGACAAAGCCTGAGAAAGACATTTACATCTTGGCAAAGAAACAGCTGGAGGTTCCCGTCCCCACAGACTTTCTGTCTCCTGAAGCCCAGCTGGAGAGGATTCTCAAAGAAATGGAAAAGTATAAGAATGTGAAACATGTTCCTGTGGCCCACGCCGCTTCTCACAGCTCCCATTGGCTGGAACGGCGAACCGCAGCCACTGGGAGCTTGGGCAGCCATGCCTGCAGACAATCAATGTAAACACTGTCTCGCGGCCCACCAGTGGATTACCCTGATGGGTCGCGTGCAGCCGCAAGCCGCAGGTTGACCACCACTGGTCCAGCGTATACTCTGGGTAATGTCACAGGCATGCAGTACCGGGTTTACCATGGCGCCGGCCCCAGCCTCCAAAGGGGCCCCGGCCCGGCCCAGTCTGCTTGGGCTGCAGTAAGGTCCTGCCAGCTCTTCTCCGCCCCCCGCCCTCCGCTCTCTCCTGTGGGGGCAGAAGCTTGGTCCTGCCGGCTTCTGGGGCTCCTGCTGCAGGGCCCACCAGCAGCCAAGCTTCCCCCCCTTCCACTTCCCCCAAGCGTTCCACGTTCCCACCCCTCCCCCTCCCAGCGCTTCCCCTGCCTCCCAACAGCTGTTAGCTGGCACGAGGGGGGGGAGGAGTGGGGCCACAGCGTACTCGCGGGAGGAGGCGGAGAAGAGGTGAGGGCAGGGCCTTGGGGAAGGGGGTGGAATTGGGGCAGGGCGGAGCAAAGGTGGGGCCCCCGCACTCCTCTACACATACCCCCTCCAGCCCCCTGCTGTGAGCCACTCAGGGCAGGGGGCTGGGAGCACCCCAACAACCCCAGCACACCCCCCCAGCCCCCTGCTCTGACTCCTGCACCCCTCTCACACATCCCCACGACCCCAGCCCTGACTCCTGCACCCCCCCCCCACTTCCCCACCTCCACCCTGAGCACCAAATGGGAGCTCCTGCACACACACACACACATTCCCACCTGCACCCCTCGCACCAAATGGGAGCTGCCCCAGGTAAGCGCGCTCCACACCCCAACCTCCTGCCCCAACTCTGAGCCCCCTCCCTCACCCTAACTCCTGGACAGACCCTGCACCCCAACCCCCAGCCTGTTCCTGGACCCTAACTCCCTCCCAGACCCTGCACCCCCAGCCCTGAGCCCCCTCCTGCACGCTAAGTCCTGGCCAGATCCCACACCTCAACGTATTTTTACATTTTTTTAATAAAGCGCTCTCATCCAAAGCGCTTTACAATAGTTAGCTAACGGTACAAACAATATTTGGAAAGATCATTAAGTGGTCCGCCGAGGCCCCCAGCAATTTTCAAGTGGTCTGTGGAAAAATAAGTTAGACTACAAGAACAATCAAGGTACCTCACTTTATTTTCATCTACTTGCTATTACTTATAGGAGGAGGATGAAGAAAAAAGAATGAAAAACGGGGGCGGAGGGGAGATAAGAGAGAATGTTCTTTTTCTTGGCTGGGTCCCAAGGAGGGGCCCACTAACTCTAAATCCGCGACTGGGGCTGCCCCTCCCCCATAGCTCCCCACGCCACAGCCAGGGGCTGATCCCCCACTCCCCGAGCTCCGCATGCTGCTGCCAGGACAGGGGCTGACCCCTCCCTCGTCCCAGCTCCCCACACCACTGCCAGGGGCTGGGGCTGACACCCTCCCCACACCACTGCCAGGGGCTGGGGCTGACACCCTCCCCACACTGCTGCCAGGGGCTGGGGCTGGCCCCTAACTGCCCCAACCTCCATTCTGGCTGGGGCTGACCCCCCAAGCCCTGATGCCTGACACCTTGCATCTCCACCCCCCCACACACACGTTCCTCTACGCCCCGTTAGGGGGGCGCACCGGACTTTTTTTGTAAACTGGGCATTTGTTCATTTGCTCTTGCCAACTTGCCAGTTGGCAAGAGCAAATGGGATAAATGCCTGTTTTTGTCAAAAAAGTCAGGATGGCCGGGACAGAGCTTAAAAAGGGAACTGTCCCGGCCAAACGGGGATGTATGGTCACCCTATCTCCAGGCAAGTGGGTCCTGAGGGAGTCCGGCCAGGATGGGGGCAGACCCTGGCCTGGCTAATCGCGCCACTCCCAAGAAGCCGGAGTGATTCCCTGCCCTGGCATTGGACCAGCCCTGGCCGCGCTGCCAGCTCAGCCTGACAGATGCTGTCACCGTCCAGCAGGGCCGGTGAGTGTGGCCAGGGAGAGGGTCTCTGGAGGTGTGTGTGGGTCTGCTGGCCAGTGTGGAGTCTCTTGGGGGGTGGGGTGGGGGAGGTCTGTGTTTTGAGATGCTGGGCAGTGGGGGGGTCTGAGTGGAGTGCTATGTAGTTGTGGTGGTGGGCTGTGGGGAAATGCATTGGGCAGTGTAGGGGGGTGCTGGGCAGGGGTGGTGATGTGCAGGCCGCTGTGCATTTGTGGTGGAGGGTCTACGTGGGGGACTGCTGGGCATAGCGTAGGGAGTCGGGGGCTGTGTGGCACAGCATGGGCCCACCCCCCGAGGGGAAGGGGCACGCTGGCAGCACAGGGCTGGGCAGGCCAGTGTGCGTCTGGCAACTGCCGGTTTGTATACTGTGCCCTTGTTCTGGGCTGGGTGGACCAGGGCAGATCCCACCATGCTATGCCCCACTGCCCCTGGCTGGCCCCTTGCTCTGGGGACCGACCTCCTCATGCCATACTCCTTTGCCCCCATGGGGGCCCACAAATATGTTTTGATGCCGGGCCCACAAAAGGTTAATCTGGCCGTGCAGGTGTGAAGTAGCCCATTCATCTCAATGAAATCTATTTAACTGAATGAAAATCCTCCAATGATCATATGCAGTGTTGGTGTAGCCATGCTGGTCATAGGATGTCAGAGAGACAAAGTGGGTGAGGTAATATCTTTTATTGAACCAACTTCTGGTGGTGAGGGAGACAAGCTTCTGAGCTTACACAGAGCTGAAGAAGAACTCTTGAAAGCTTGAAAGCTTGTCTCTTTCACCAAGAGAAGATGGTCCAGTAAAATATATTACCTCACCCACCTTCTCTCTCTGATATCCTGGGACTAACTCAGCTACAACACTACAAATACCCTAATGAGATATATAACATAAAACAATAGTTCTGAGATGTGTGAACTGCTCCATTCATATCAGTGGGTGCTCTGATTCCTCACTTCCTCAGGCATTTAGTATCACCAGCTCACAAATGAAGGGTAGGGAGAGGAGCTCAGACCCCTCACTAAGGGACAACTCCCCCACCCCCAGATCCGAACACACATGCAAGGGCACAGACCCCCTCAGAGGAGCAGATCCCCCAGATCCAGGCCTACACACTGGGAGCAAGGAGAGGGGCTTAGAGTGCCCCCCAAACTCCTCCTCTCCCTCTGCCACTCACCCTCATGTCCCCCTCTCAACCTCCCACCCACCATTGCCCCTCCCTCAAATCCCCTAGCTCAACCCCCTCCAATCCCTCACCCTCAAATCCCCTGGCCCAAGCTACCACAATCCCTCACCCTCTTCTTATTCCTCTCCCTTACCACTATGACAATCAGGGTCCAGACATCCTGTCAAGGCTGCTTCCCCACTTTGAACTTTAGGGTACAAATGTGGGGGCCTGCATGAAAACTTCTAAGCTTAACTACCAGCTTAGATCTGGTCCGCTGCCACCATCCCAAAGCTGATTCCCTTCCCTGGGTAGCCTTGAGAGACATTCACCAATTCCCTGGTGAATACAGATCCAAACCCCTTGGATCTTAAAACAAGGAGAAATTAACCATCCCCCCTCCTTCCTTCCACCAACTCCTGGTGAATACAGTTCCAACCCCCTTTGATCTAAAAACAAGGAAAAATCAATCAGGTTCTTAAAAAGAAGGCTTTTAATTAAAGAAAAAGGTAAAAATCATCTCTGTAAAATCAGGATGGAAAATAACTTTACAGGGTAATCAAACTTAAAGAGCTCAGAGGATTCCCCTCTAGCTTCAGGTTCAAAGTACAGCAAACAAAGATAAACACTCTAGTAAAAGGTACATTTACAAGTTGAGAAAACAAAGTAAAACTAACTCGCCTTGCCTGGCTGTTTACTTACAAGTTTGAAATATGAGAGACTTGTTTAGAAAGATGTAGAGAACCTGGATTGATGTCTGGTCCCTCTCAGTCCCAAGAGCGAACAACAACCAAAACAAAGAGCACAAACAAAAGCCTTCCCCTCCCCCAAGATTTGAAAGTATCTTGTCCCCTTATTGGTCCTTTGGGTCAGGTGTCAGCCAGGTTACCCGAGCTTCTTAACCCTTTACAGGTAAAAGGATTTTGGAGTCTCTGGCCAGGAGGGATTTTATAGTACTGTACACAGGAGAGCTGTTACCCTTCCCTTTAGTTATGACACATCCCAAGAAGAGAACAGGGGGTGTTATCGCCTCAAAATAAGTAATTGAATCAACTGGTTGCGTACAATGTTATTGTGCATAAAATATGTCAAGTAAGGTCTTTTTATGAAAGCTTGTAATGTTCTGAATTTGGTGGTCTTTATGAGATATGTATACAGACTGTGATTATGAAATTATGTATTTGTGTAGATACAAAAATGTGCTCATAACTTTGTGCTGTAACATTTAGTTCCACCTCACAACAAGAAGGTAGTCAGCCAAGGAGGGCAGGGCAGGGCTGCCTCCCCACCCAGATGAGACTAGCTTCAAGCACTTAGCATTGTATATAACCCAGGAAAAGACAAATGATGGGTCATTAAAGTTAATGGAAAGACATTGAAACTGAAAAAAAAATCCAAGTTTTAGGAAGGAGTTTTCCCCACTCTGAAAACCCATGAGTCATCATACCAGGAGAAAGGTGGGGGGAAAGATGGGGATGGGGGAAGCTTTTAAAAGCAGGTTTGTGGCTGAGGTTTTTTATCCATAAACTGAGGGCCAGCACTGAGGGAGGGTGCTGTCCATGAAAGGCTGGGTCCCGCTATGACAGGGAGCACGCTGGGAAACTGTTCAAAGAAAATAGGTAACTTGTACTAGAAAAGGAAATTTAGCTAATATAGAAGTGCAAAGCATCTATATGTATATTTTCTGTGTAACTTGTATGTGTTTGCTTCCCTTGCTAGTTCATGTCCAACCCTGATATTCTATGATTCTATGAATCACCTGTGATTTTTCTATTATATACACCTTTTGTTTATTTTTATGCCCACCAGGTCTCTATCATGCAAACTGTGTGGAGTGTATGTGCCAAAATGAACTGATAACTGGGGGCAGGTTTCACTCCTTCAGAGAGTGATGAACCACAGGGGAAAAGTGAGTGTCTGGAAGTTAAGAACTCAGTAGATGGATTTGGGGAGACTTGGGACTAGAAAGGCTGCTAGAGTCACCCTGCAAGGAATAACTAGGGTCAGACTTTTATGCTTGTAGGCTGGCTAGTGGTGTCAGGATCCTGAGCCATAGCAGCTTAGCATTAAGGCACCCTAAGGTTACAAAGCAGACAGTGATAGAACCCCTTACTGGCCTGGGTGACCCCAAAACCACCCATCCCCATTTATCCCCCTCTGCTTCCTGCACCATTCCAACACATTCTCCCTCACTACTCTAATTCCCCATATTCCCTCACTCTGAATCAAAAAAAGTTATAAAAATCTGAACATGAACAGCTCATGTTAGAGGGGCTGTGTATCAGGAACTCCTGGACGAAATGATCTAACAACTTGATTTCCTTTGATCACACTCAGTTCCATTATTCAGAAAACATGATTACATTACCCTTTCATTTTCCCTCTATTTAATCAATGCTAATTACCTTGACAATACTTCTACAGTAAAATCAGAATCAGCATGTGAATTTTAGAGCACTTTAAAATATCACTCAAACCAGAAATTTTGGTCTCAGGGCAAAACTCACAGCATGCAGATAGAGAGAAAGGAATAGCCACATGACATATTCTTTACAAACTGCTAAGGGAAGAACTTGAACTTATAGTATCTGGGTTCAACTCAAGTTTGAGGACCACTGCATGTCACTTTGAGCCACTCAAGTAGGGTGACAATAGCCTGGCTGGAAACCCTCTTGTTTCAATCAAGCCCTAGTCTTGACTTCAATCTGTTTGGCTCAGCAATTTGGCACAAGCCAATTTATAGATACAAACTCTAAAGTCAGTAACTTTTTCAGCAGTTCTTCCCCAAAGGGGCAGTGGGTGCCTTACACTAGCTGAAATGCCAAACTACTGCAATCAGTTGGGGGATGATTAGAGCTATAGTTTAAGCCCCAGGTGCATGCAAAAAGAAGTTAGAAGAATGAACATTTTGTAATATGCTGTTTTAGGGGGGCTGTATATCTCAGGAACCACTTGCTGAGATCACTCCATGTGTGGAACTGTAACACTGCCCAGCATTCCAATGAAGCACGTCAAATTTCAAGATGATTTGAGTAAGCATGCAGGTTTTAGAATAGTCCATCTTTAAATAAAAAACTATGCTGAACCAAAATGATAGCACAGCTGGTGCTCTGGCATACTATGCCTCCATTAAGCCATTGTATGAAATGTAAGTGGAATAAACTACATGTAAATCGCCTTAGATATTCATTTCTAGAATATTTTAGAAGTTTACAAAACAGCTTTGTACAATTTTAAAAGTATTTACTGTTGCAGCATTCAAATATTATTTTTTAAACAAGGAATTTCAGTTTTTTGAAATAAGGAATATTCTGCACCACACTAAGAGTGAAGATACAATGAATCCATTAATATTTATGAATATAGGGCTGTATGCACTGAAAATGGATTTCAGTGCACAAAGTGTTATGTGCATAGATATTTATGAACTGACAGACTTTCACAAAGAAATTTCTATCCACTGGTAACATTCCTTAGAGTTGTGCAGAGGAGTATTCCTTCTGCATGCATCCTAAGGGGGTGGAGGGTTATGCTCGACCCTCTCAATCGCCTTCTGGAAATGAGATGGTGCTTGAAAGGTTATCAGGACATTCCTAAATAAGCAAAGAGAAAAAGGTGAATCTGGTTTGGATGGGAAGTTCTTACTTAATCCTAACTGGTCCCTAGTTTGTGCTCTTTAAATTTTAAAGCATCTGAACATTTCTTCTTCCAGTTGATAAGAAACTGACTTGCTGATTTGCCCATTTCATAACCCTAGGGATAGTACTGAAAATAGGGCAGTCATGTTCATGGAGTAAAATTCCATGAATCCCATCTTTTAAAAAAAAAAAAAAACCCTGCAAACTATGGGTTTAAAAAAAAAGGCAATTGAAGAGTATTTCAGTTCTTTTTATGGTGAAAAATTTGAATTTACTGTTGTTCATTATAACCAGAATAAAAAATACAAAGAGAAACTGTTTATATCTGTGGTAAATGCAGATATATAAGGGCTCAAGAAGTGACCTCAAATGCTTTTTTATATCAATAATATCAACAGATCAGCACAGACAAGTCTGTGCATTTGGGGAGTTATTTTGCTTTCACTCTGCTCAGGTAACAGTTAAGGGTTTTGCATTAGAGTGAAAGTGTGTTGAAGCTGGGGTACGTATTGCTTTTGGGTAGCTGTTCGAGATGAAAGCAAAAGCCTCATGAAGTGTTGGCAAGTATTATGAAGGTGGAAAGAAATGCACAAGTCTGTCTCCTTAACTTTTTATTTCCATGCTTTTAAGGTTTTTGGATGGAGTCTATCCTGTCACAATCTTAACTGTCACTAAATGTAAGTTTTTGTTTGCTAGTTTCTAGAGGGTGGGGGTATTATACCGCTTTGGCACACCTCGGTGATTAGCTCTTTATAGTCAGGGAGAAAGGGAACAGCACCTGCCAGAGAACTGGAGGGAGAAACTGAGCTGCTGAAGGTGCTCCTGACTAGGTCACAACTTCTCACACTTTTCAATAGGTTGCATGTATTTCAGTAAATTCTGTCTACAATATTTTATCCCCATTTGAAAGTACTGAAAGTAAGAGCAACCCTCCATGTTTAGCAGTAATGACACAACTTCTCAGCTGGAGGGAACTTCCATAAAGGAGTTTCTATAGTCACTTACTGAAACACTTCATAGCCTCTCATGGACTTCTGAAAATGGGAAACCGTCAGGAGCAATACAGCAGCAGGGTGTGTGTGCCATCATTCCACCAGCAGATCTGCCTATTGCATTCCCCTATCCCTGCCAATAGGAAGAATACCCACTCAGTCTGCAAACATGACAATGTGGGGCACCTGCAAGAATTATGGACCTCATCTTGGCCTACAACAGGGACTGAACTGATGACCTCCACAGCTAAAAAATTATGCATCTTTTGACCTGGTGCTAAAGAGCCAGGCTCAATAGCTCATGTTTGTCACAGACTCACATCCTCTGAGGATTGGGCACAGCAGGGGACACAACACAGACAAAGGTTATATCAAACAAAATGGGTGACAAATAACTGAAATATGAATTGTGAATTTTTGGGGATTCACACCATAATTTACAGATTATCATAGCGTAAGTACAAACACCCTTTTAAAGAGGTCATCTCACAGTGTCAGTCCCATGCAATCATACTATCCCACCCCATAGGTTACCCACAGGGGTTTGAACGCCTTGACCTTCAGATCTAGAGGCCCTTACTATTTGAGCTACAAGAGTAACTGCAAATAGCTTTCTAGACCAGCTGTTGGAGAACAACTTGTGTAACCCACTAAAAAAGTATGTGTCAACTGTTTACTAATCAAGCATAGAATATGGGTGAGCAGGACATTTGAAGAAAGAGTAAAGGTTTCAGGCTAGGGACCCAGGAGACCATGTGTTCCAGTGGAAACAGCACAAGAGTGGAGTCAGCAAACCTGGGTTCTATTCCTGATTCTGTTGGGTGAACTTGAGCAAATCACTTCATCTATTTGTAACAGAGAGTTTCCCCATCTGTAAAATAGAGATGATACTTACTTTCTTTTAGTAAGTAACTTTGAGATTTATGGATAATGGCTGGGATTTATAAAGGAGTTTATAGGAGCTAAGCACTGAAATCCTAACTCCCACATCCTTATGCTCCTTTGAAAATCCCTGCTAAAAAGAATTATAACCAAGAGTTACTATTATCATAAGGTATTTTCCTGCTTCCATCTCGTGTGATTCTCCAAAATTTTCCAAGTCAAAGTTTCTTGCTTGGCTAGATGCTTGGACCCCTTTGGGTATGTCTACACAGGGATGAAAAACCCACAGCTGGCCTGGGTCAGCTGACTCAGGCTCATTCGGGCTGAAAAATCACTGTGTAGACATTTGGGCTCAAGCTGGACCCTGAGCTCTGGGACCCGGTGAGAGTGGAGGGTTCCAACCCTATCCCAAACGTCTACACAGTGATTTTTAGCCCTGCAGCCTGAGCCCAGCAAGCCTGAGTCAGCTGACCCAGGCCAGCCACCGCTGTGCTGTGGGTCTTGTATCCCTATGTAGATGTACCCCTTTTGATCCCATCTTTCCAGGGCTCTGTGTACATCTTTCCAGGGCTGCATCTTGTTTCCTCTATTCACAGCGGTGTCCTATTGGCTGGCTTTAAGGTAAACCTGGTAAAGTGGAACAAATGCTGGAATATTTGCTGTGATTGTGAAAGACCTTCTCCAGCAGTACAGTAAAACCTTGAAAGCTAATGAAAGCCATTAAAAGCATCAGTTACACAAAGATCTGGAAGTGCTGTAAAATGTTTCAGTACTTCCTGATAGAATATAAGATTATTGTGCCCTTTGAAAGAATAAGCCATTTAAAACTACTCTGCAGCAATATTTATTAAGGATCTATGGAGTCTATGATAAAAAAAAACTTCCTAAATTAACAGCTGACAAGGAAATAAACCTGTTCCATTTCCACTCTAGTTGAATTATTATGGAGCCAATCAGTATAACAAAAACAAACCCCCTCTTCTCTTACCCTTTCCCATTAAGGAAATTAATTCTACATAGAAAAGGTAATACAAAAGTCAAAAGAAAACATCAAATAGTAAATTAACTGACTTTCCTCACCCTGGAGCTTGAAGTGTCTTTTCCCCTTTCCCTTAAAAAAGTCTGTAATATATAATTTGCCTGTTCTGGTTTAATGGTTAACCCATCCTATCCTCAAGCTACATGCATAAAAATACAATTATACAATGTTTTTATTTAAATAGTTTTGCTGTAGTTAGCCTCTCATAGGCACTCTACTTAATTTCTGAGCTTTCAGATCAGCTTACATTACTACATTTACAATTATCACTATAACTGTTCTAGTTTACCACAGATAAACAAAAACTAAAGTAGAATCAGCTTAGCAATGTATAAACTGGCCCAAGGATATCTTAGGATCAAAGATGACTGTTTTAGAAAGTAGCTCTTACATTATTTAATCCTTTCCACACCAGTGGGATAGGACCATACTTCAGATTATATTAAATACACGCATGTTAAAACAAAGTGATATACACTAGGTATGCTGCATGACTGCATCTCAGAAATAGTTAAGTTGATTTACAGCTACCTCTGGTTAAATCTAACCTTTCAGAAACAATCTAATTTAGATTCTAGAGACAGTTAACTATTTAATCTTACTACTATTCAGAAAAACTAGTGGGCTTAAGCACCCAAAATATCCATTGAAATCAGTAACAGTAAACTGAACATATTTTCCATTTAACTCAATGGGAATTTGGGGTGTGTAAGGAGTACAGTTTTGGACACAGTGTATGTAAATTTAATAAAGACAAACATTCCAGTTTTAGCAATACAATTTGAAAAAGAAATTTGGACATTTAAAATGTCTGAGAAATATTGCTGGTACCATGTTTATTGTCTCAATGCTAGATGAGTTTTTGGAGCTGCCTGCCCTGCAAATTCAAAAGCCAGCCTGGTTTCTTTCCATTTGTCACTTCATTGCCAGAAGTAAAGATTCTACAGGCCAAATTAGTCCCACATTACACCTGTGCAACTCAACTTTCTTCAAATTAGGCCCTCAGTACCAACCCATTGTAACTGATTATAGTTAGTGTTCAATACACTAAATGGGAGTATTTCTATTGACTTCAGTTTGTACTAAATTGTACTCTTGCCATTGATGTACAAGAAGAAGCAGCTTTCAGTTCATATTTTGTTAGCTGTGCTGTCTCTACATGGTTAGTAGAAGTAAAAAGCAATACCAACAAAAAAAAAAACATTTTTGTCACTTAAATCAGGGAGATTTGATTCTGAAAATACAAAAAAGATATATTGAAAAAGAAGGAATTACCATGTCCAGTCTGCCAGTAGCCTGCATCTGAAAGTGGCTAGAAACAGATGCTTCAAAAGTGTAAGGGGGTAGGCAACTCTGAATAACCTGCCCATGGGAAAGTTTCTTCATAGCTCAGTTAATGGTTGATTTATTTCCCTATAGTGGGTGGTTTGGTCAATCAGCAGGCCTCCTGATTTGGGCCTCTGACCTCAGACTTTATTTCAGTTCAATAAGTCCTTTGCTTTCTGGATAAGGTCCTTACTGGACTGGCCTCAATGGTAACCGCTTTCCCTGCCCTTCTTGGGGCCAGCAGTTGTGACTCTGGGGTGCGTAGAGAGACCCAGACCCTCCCACTCCATGTAGAAGCATGCAATAGCCTGGGTTTGGCCCACTCTTGCTCACGTGCCCCTGAGCCACTTCCTATCATCCCTGTGTCTCAGTTTGGGGAATGGCCACAATTGAGTTACAGTCCTTGCCTCGAATCCCCATGGTCTAGGGCCAAGGCCTGTGACACTCGGTGCCCTAGCCCTTAGTTCAACTCATAATTAAGTTTGAAATTTATTGCCATTCAATTTCATTGAATGTTCTTTTGGTTCCTGTATTACAAAAAAGGGTAAACAGGAATGTCCAACTTATTTTATACCATTCATTCTTTTGTCTACATATCTCCTTTATAAAGCAAACAGACCTTCTCTTTTCATCCTCTCCTCATACAAAGTCTCCCCCCATGCATTTAGTTATTATTGTCACCTATCTCTGGACCGCTTCTATTTATATATGTTATTAATAGATGGGGATGATCTGATCTGAATGTAGAATTAAAAGTGAGGGCGTATTATTAAAATTAAAAATTAAAATGTAATCTGCACACTTTTAGAAAGAATAAGCAACATACATTATCTTTATTATTTACCAAAGAGTGGATCATACTTAATTGTTGACCACAAAACCATAGTTAAATGTGAAAACTTCTCTCTTTTAGAGGACAAATTGCAATTGAACAAATTTCTTGCATATTTCTTTTTAAAGTTAGTAAATATTTAATAAGGGAGCTATCCTTTACTCAGAGCTTCATAGAGTTACTGTTTACCTTACACATTTCTATGTAAAAATTATGAAAACACCAATTATAGATGTCTTCAGAATATCAAATCGACACTATAACCCCATTCATAATAAATATGAAATTTCCAAGGACAAAGCAAAATATTTTGTTCATCTGAACAACAAAACATACATTTCATATTTCATTAGCGCCGTAAAAGCAATTTTCTTAAAGTCGAGGTGACTTACAAAAATAAGAGCTATAGGCATTATTCAGTAGCAAATATTTTTCAGTCACATAAGCTATAGAAACTGCAGTGCATAATCATCTAATCATCTTCCCACAAAAGCATGTACCAGCCTTCACAGTCAGACATATTTTTATTAAATATAGTCCTATCACAGCATCTTAGTCTAACATTACATTAAGAGACTATGCTAAAAATTAAAAAGTTTAAATAAATAAAAAAATAAAAATAAAAAAGCCCAGAACAAGTAGAATGTGGGCAATCATAACACAGGCTTTCTTCAAACTGCCTAGCCAGGACGACTTAACCTGAGTTAGGAAGGACCTCCTCTAGGAATAAAAGGTCCATTCAATCTCCATGGCTTACTCCAAATTTGGTCTCAGGGTGGTTAAACACTGGAATAAATTGCCTAGGGCGGTTGTGGAATCTCCATCTCTGGAGATATTTAAGAGTAGGTTAGATAAATGTCTATCAGGGATGGTCTAGACAGTATTTGATCCTGCCATGCGGGCAGGGGACTGGACTCGATGACCTCTCGAGGTCCCTTCCAGTCGTAGAATCTATGAATCTATGAATCTTTCAAACAGAGTGACAAAGACATCTGTGATAGTATTTTTGGGCTAAATCCACAAACGGATGTAGGTGTGCTGCCAGTCAGTGGAATTCACAGCCCTGAGTTAGGTGCCCAGACTCCCTATAAAATGCACAGGTTAGACACCTGAGAATGGGATTCTCAGGAGTCAGCAAACTGAGCAGAGAGCCAGTAGGAAATGATGAGGGGAGCACAGGCAGTAATGTAGGTCAAGACTTTGCCCTTCAAGGGAGTTAGGCACCTAAATCTGGGCCGGCAGGAGAGGCCTATCTCTGTTTGAATTCAGTAGAGCAGCTGATATGGGTTGCACCGAATAAAGAATGAAAGGAGGGTAATATGATTAATGCTAAAGAGACAATTAGGATCCTAAATCCCTTTGTGGATTAAGCCCTTTGTTATTTAGACTATTCACTAGTTAAGCATGTGATTAATTTTAAACATGTGTTTATTTCACCCTTATCCAACAAAGCATTTAAGAACATGTACACCCCATTGACTTCAAAAGGTCCAAAATGTGTTTCGTGTTAAGCAAATGCTATAAGATCTGGACTAAGATCACCAAACTCATTACACGCTGACCACTGAATAATTGTCTGTGGAAAAAATGTCTCACATACAAATACACAGCTTGGTCCTGCTCCCATTGGAAAAACAATGGCGAAACTCCCAGTGCAAGATCTCATCTTACCCCCCCCCCCCCCCATGCCCCTGATCTGGCTCCTTCACACCTAATAAAAATGGTTGGAGTGGAATAAAGAGGCTTAAAAGCCCTGGATCCAGCCAGTGGAGAATTCCCCTGGTTTAGGAAACAAGGGAGAGAATGTTTAGGTTGTCTTCTGAGGACACTCCCACCAGCCCTTGTACAGAGTGCATGCTGTGCAGATCTCAGGGTGGACAGAGCATATGGGGGTAGGGCTGCAGCACAAAGTGCTGGGGAGACTCCAGGCAGTGCTGCAACCCATACCCAGCCAGGAACAGGCTGCCATACCTTAGGTCAGTGGTTTTCAAACTGCGGGTCGCAACCCAGTACTGGGTTGCGGAATGTAAGGCACTGGGTCGCAGCGGCTTTGGTCAGCACCGCCGACTGGGCCATTAAAAGTCCCGTCGGCGGTGCTGCCCGGTTAAGACAGGCTAGTTCCTATCTGTTTTGACACCACACTGTGCCCTGGAAGCGACCAGCAGCAGGTCTGTGGCTCCTAGGCGGCGGGGCCATGGGGCTCGGTGCACTGCCCCTGCCCTGAGCACCAGCTCCGCAATCCCAATGGGACCTGGGGGGATGGTGCCTGCGGGCGAGAGCCACGCAGAGCCGCTTACGCGCCTTTACCTAGGAGCCGGACCTGCTGCTGGCCACGTCCGGGGCGCAGTGCGGTAAAATAAGCTCGTGCCCCAACCCAGCACCCCAATCCCCTGCCCCAGCCCTGAGCCACCCCAAACCCCTCATCCCCAGCCCCACCCCAGAGCCTTCACTCCCAGTCCAGAGCCCTGACCCCCTCCTGCACCCCAACCCCCTGCCCAGAGCCCCTTCCCACACCCTGAACCCCTCATTCCTGGCCCCACCCTGCAGCCCTCACCCCCATACCCCAACCCTCTGCCCCAGCCCTGAGCCCCTCTCATGCCCCCTAACCCGTCATCCCCAGCTCCATTGGGTCGCAGGCATCAACAATTTTCTTCAACTGGGTCGCCAGAAAAAAAGTTTGAAAACCAGTGCCTTAGGTTCTCTAACTTAGGGTCTGTCAGTGTTAAACCAGCAGCCGTGGAGAAGCCCAGGATCAGGAGAGTGCAAAGATAGTTTGAACTATGATAGTCCTCTGCCCTGGGCTGTGAGTTCTGTGATATCTCTCTAAGGAGCACAGCAAAGCCTCTCACTCTTTAGGTATGTCTACATTGCAATTAACACCCACCGCTGGCCTGTGTCAGCTGACACAGGCTCATGGGTCTCGGGTTATGGGGCTGTAAAATTGCAGTGTAGACATTGGTGCTTGGATTGGAGCCCGGCTCTGGGACCCTCCACCCTCAGGGAGTCCGAGAGCTCAGGCTCCAGCCCAAACCCAAATGTCTACACCACAGTTTTACATCCCCATAGTCCAAGCCCCATGAGCTTAAGTCAGCAGACATGGGCCAGCCACGCATGTTTATTTGTAGTATAGACATAACCCTTTGTGATTTCAATGGAAGCAGGATGGGAACTTTAGTAGTGACTTGTTATATTCCCTGCCAGTACAAGGTGAAGTTTGTCATGTTAACAATGTCACCACAAAACAACATCCTACACCATGGGCCAAAATGTTTAAATGGTTATAGGCGAATATACTGCACACCTATATAATTATGTTGTATTCACTGCCAGGCTGCAAAGTGGGGATCTCTACCTGGATTGAGGTAAGGCGAAACCTTTCACCAAGGCCTCATAGCAACATCAGAACTACTCAGTCTGTGTCATTATAGCCTCCTCCTTCTCCTGGAGGAGGAGGATTGGTCAATCTAGTCAAATGGCCTCCACTCCTCCTGTGACCTCGCTCATCCCCACACCCTCACAACTCCTCCTGCATCCTGGGGCATAGGGAGTCCCCCTAGTATACACAGAGGCCCCGATCCAGCAAAACAGTTAAACTTGTGCTTAAGTCCATTCCTAACCAGAAAAGCATTTAAGCATGTCCCTAACTTTAAGGACATGCTTAATTGGACCAGGGTGCAGAACTGCATGTGTTCCCCACATTCTGTCCCCTTGTTTTTTCAGTAATCTCCTAGGTCATGGTCATGCGTGGCCACAGAAGATGTGGCTGTATTTGGTCCTTTATGCATGCAATATATACAATGTAATGAAAGTAGTTTATATTTAACTGTTTTGAAAGTGGATTTATCTCTGCAGACAATACCCTCATGGAGAACTGAGTGTGGTGACAGCTATCACTTCCAGTTCAGCTCACTGATGCTCTAAAAATCAAACTTCACTTTTCATTGTTTTTAAAAAGCAAATTGTAAATCAGAGGTTTGCAGCCAACTGTAGGGGACTAATACATATATAAAGGGAGGAAAAGCAACAATCCGCATCTAGTATTTTAACTAGAATTGTCATTATTGAAATGATTAGTAATTGGTAAATCTAGGGGGAAAGTACCCCAAAACATTAAACATCAAATATATTTATCTTTAAAAATCCTTCATTTCTGGCCCATCTGCAGCGGGAAAGACTATCATGACATGCATGCTGATGAAAACCACTTTCTGAGTTATTAAAAGCACTGATTTTTTCTTGGGACTCAGGTATCTTTACTACTTAGTTTGACTGTATTGCACTGGGCTTGTAGAAACAGTAGCAATGCCTAAAAAGCATAATCTGTGCTAATTTTGACATCTGATCCTAAATGAGTTTTTAATTTATTTTTAACTATGGAATGGGTAAAGGCTAATTATTTTGGCATCAAGAATTATCCCACCTTTATTCCAAACTTAATTGTAGGATTTTTTAGATTCAAAGACATTTGAAGGTCCAACTCTCTCCTAAATCAGAGATGTTGCAACATATGCGATCTGGGGTATAGGATAAAAGCAAGCTATAAATACTCTTAGGATATGATTCTACAACTCATGTTAACTTAGCAACTGTCAGGATCAGGCCCATAGCGTGGAAATGAAAGAACATTAATGCCATATTCTGGGTAAGATAAGAGTGCCTGTAAAACCTCTGAACTATCCATGGAGAATAATTAATCCCAATAGGGGTGCCTGGGGTAGTCATATTAAAAGGCATGAATCATAGAATCATAGAATATCAGGGTTGGAAGGGACCTCAGGAGGTCATCTAGTCCAATGCCCTGCTCAAAGCAGGACCAATCCCCAGACAGAACCACGTCCCTGACCCCCAGATCCTACCTTGGGATTCTATCTCTAAGGATATGATTGTAGAACACCTGAAAAGGGTGAACTTTACAGGTTTTAGGGGATGGTAAGAATGCTGATTCCACCAACTCCCTAATGATTCCCTTCTTAGCAGCAACTTTTTGGACAAGTGTCTATGTGTAGCTCAAGGCCTGAATATCCCTCTGTGTCATAAAGTAAAATATGGTCAGATATTATGCATATAAAAACAAAGACTACATATGGCCAGCAGCTAGACCCTATCAAATTGTAGTCTTTTTAATTCTCACAAGTGAAGCTGGACTGGGTCAGATAACTACTGGAATAGGAGATCTCTAGGAAAAATGTCAATGGTGCAGGAAATTGTATGAGTAAGTCAGAAGACAGGACTCCTCTCCTTAACTCAGTATGCAATGAGTGCCACAACACTGTGTTATAGGTACCTTGCTGCAGAAGGTGCCATCTTTTAGATGGACCATAAACTAAGAATCTGATTGTTTTTGATCATCAAAGTTTCCATTGCACCTGTTGTAAGAGTAGTTGTGAAATAAGCAAATAATTCATAACATTCATATCACATCTTTCTGTTCATGATCAAATTGCAAAATCCTCAAATTATGTTTCAAAATTATTCACAAATTCTTGAAAAAAAGTATGTTGCCATCATGGTGTATATAATCAAATGTTAGGGAATGATTTGGTTAGTATTCTCAACCACATCTAGTGTATTTGGAATTTCGAACTCTCAGGTAACCACTTATCCCTGTTTTGTTGGGTTTGGTTCTTTTTTTAAATCTTTCCTTTTTGAAATGTCACAGACTATTTACTCATTCTTTATGTGCATTTATCTAGTGCATAAAAATGACACTACAAGGGATAAAACTAGAGCTATTAACTTTATATAATCAAAATATAAACTTGAAAGTATGGAATTAAATGGGCAAATGTGACACAGTTCCCTCACTGCTCATGGCGTCTCCTTCTGGCCTTCCTGGGGATTAGCTCTGCCAGGTGCTGTGCCCTCCTCAACAGTCTCTCTACCTGTCTTCTTTTCATAGTCTGCAGCCTCCCTTGCTGTCGAAGCTGCAGCTTCCGGTCCATGCCTTGGCCCTATGGCCAGGTCACTAGTTCCTCCCCTTCCGGGGAAATCATAGTCCATCTAGATGACATCTCCAACGCCCTGTGCCACTACCCAGTGGCTGGTAGGGGAATGGAGGCCTGCCCTCTACACTGGGTTCTAGCCCAGGGACCCTGTAACATACAGCCAAGGCCTGTACCATCTTAGCCCTTGCTGCTGTTTCCCTGGGCTTCTTCCTACACACCTAGCTCCCACCCTCTCTGGGTTCACCTGGCTCCTCATTCCCTGCTCTCAGAGAGTAACTGCAACCTCCCTTCTACACTCAGCACCTGGGCTTTATACAGGCCCCTCCTGATCCTGCCTGGCTGAGTTTGCTTCTAATTGGTGGCCACCTTGTAGCCTACATCTCTCCCCTACTTGGTGCTTAATTGGGTAATTAGGTCTGCCTGGCCTAATTTACCCACTCATGGGCCAGTGTGAGGAATACATCCCATCACAGCAAGTCTATGTAAAAGAAGCCTTTGTGTAAACCCTGATTCATCTGTCTACTTCTATTCTTAAAAACAAAACAAAAAACACATATAGGCATGTGCTTAAATCTATTGACTTTAAATGTACTTAAGCACATGCTTCAAATCAAGCACTTGCTTAAACACTTTGCTAAATAGGGATGGACTTCAGCATGTGCTTAAATGCTTTGCTGAATTCAGGCCATACTATGATCATGAGACTAAGCATTGTGTACTTCTGGATGTGTTCTGATCAAATAGGTAAACAGCCATTATGACAATTTCCCAAGATGCCCAGGAAAGGAATTTTTTAATATCAAAACTGTTTTTTTATACTTTCAAAATTATACCCTTGAAACTATAGAGATACTTCTATTGAATGCAGTCTTATTTTCTTATGAGGAAGCAGCTAATCAGCTGTAGGCTGTCCTGCTGCTAACTCAGGCAACAAGCCACTTGTGACTTCAGCAGATGTTCTCCTTTTTATGCCAATGGGAACCTTTACTGACTATTTTTGCTGTTATGATTTTACGTACAAAAACTCATTGCTCAAGATCAGGAATAAAATGTTTTTAACCATTTAATAGTGCTGGAAATGTCCTTATGAACAAAAATATTATGGTAGCCTGAGGTATTTGTTGTTAAACAATGACATCATTGTAAGGCAAATTAATCCCCGATTTAATTAGTTAAACTGGGGATGAGTCTGAACTCATGCCTTCAAAGAAAATAAGACCTTCAGTGGAGTTTGTTGCTAAAGATAGAGTTAATGGAAACAGTGAAAGCAATGGGTCTCTCTTGCTCTCAGTCCTAATGGGTGGTTCATGATGGATGGAGGCTTTTTATCCTTGTCACTATCTGGTTCTGCCATCATCAAAGATTGTTACTCCATCAAAGGATGGTGAGCTTATGGATAAAATAGTCTCCTACTATGCAAGAATCTAAATGTTCATTAGTGGCCAAGCAAGGCACCTCATTAACTAAGCTTCATGATACCTGTCAAGTAGGGTCGTCTTCCATATGGATATATTAGGTTACATTCCCCTGCACTAGCCCCTAGACTATGCTCCCTACTTAACCTAGTCTTATGTTTATGAAATTGGGTAAAAAACACCATATATTAGGAAACCCTCGATTTTATTCCTGTTCTACTTTTTGTAAAATGTACATTATGTTTAAAAATTTGTGAAAAACCTGTGAATGCTATTTTACTCGTTTTACTGAGGCAACCAAACATTCAATGCTCTCTCTAACTCTCTGCTCTGTTGCATAATTGGCTAGGTGTATTATGGGTTGTTGTCTTCCTCTGAAGTACCTGTATAGACCATTGCAGGAGGTTACAAGTTATTGGAATAAGTGCACCTTTATCTATCTAAGGTGTTCCTATGAGTCAATTACCATACTATCTGAGCACCTCACAATCTTTAATGTGTTTATCTTCCCCAACATGTTGGTGAGGTACATAAGAACGATTATCTCTGTTTTACAGATGGAGAACTGAGGTATAGAGAGACTAAGTGACTTGCCCAAAGTCTCACAGAAAGTTTGTTGTCGAGCAGGGACTTGAACCATAGGCGCCGATTCCATGGATGCTCCGGGGCTGGAGCACCCAGGGGAAAAATTGGTGGGTGCTCCCCCCTCTCAGCCCGCCTCCGCCTCCTCTCCTGAGCGCAACAGGTGGCTGCTTTTTTCCCCTGGCTCCCTGCACTTGCAGCTGCGAAACAGCTGTTTCACGCGGCAAGACTGGGAGGGAAGGGGGAGGAGGGGGAGCACGGCGCGCTCAGGGGAGGAGGCAGGGAAGAGGTGGGGATTTGGGGAGGGGTCCAATAGGGGCAGGGAGGGGGCGGAGTTGGGGCAGGGACTTTGGAGAAGGGGTTGGAATAATGGCGGGACAGGGGTGGAGTCAGGGCGGGGGAGCGCGAGCACTCACCGGCACCATGAGAAGTTGGTGCCTGTGACTTGAACCCCTGTCTTCTCAAATTCTAGGCTATTGTCTAACTGCTGGATTTTCCTTCCTCTCCTGATTGGTTCTAGTCTGTTAGTTCATAGTTTTCTGAATTTCAGGTGTGGAATTTCTTTTATAAAAACTTAATTAAAACTTTAAAAATCTTCTCTCCCCACCCCCCACATGCAAATGTCTTGCGGGGGGGGGGGGGGTGATAAAAAGCACTCATCTATGTGACTGAATTTTAACATGTAACTACTACTGCAATACAAAGCATACAACAACCCTTATCTATGTTGTTTACTCTTTAAAAAACAGCACCAGTTCTGATAGCTGGCCCTAAATCTAATGCATGCTCCATATGTGTAATGCAAAATGTATGATACAGTTTTAGAACCTATTTAGTGTTAATTATCTCACTTCCAAATCTAGATGATAAAATAATTTCCCCAAATGTATATTTCAGCAAGATTATTCCATAATAAGGTGATATTGAAAAGAAATCATCTTTCCTCACAGTCTGAAATACAATGCAAATAAAAACATAGACATCTTGTGAACAGGTTTGCAAACAGCTTGTCATACTGAAAAATTATAATCACTTTGACATGAACATTCTAGTTTGGTTTATTATTGAACCATAATTCTACCAAAGGGAGTTCACTCGTGTGAATTATAAAACCCAAATCAGCTGTTCTCTTATAGTTTACCCTTGAGGTTTGCATACAGTTTTATTTTTAAGAAGAAATGCAAAACATTTCTGCATCTAAACAGTTTTGGATAAAAACACTCCACCTTAGTTTTAACAGCATTTTAAAGAGGTAAATGTTGTTACAGCAGAAATATTATATGACAATGATATAAAGGGCTATTATTCAGCTATCACCTGTGTGTGTGTGTGTGTGTGTATATATATAAATCTTACTGAAGTCAATGGGAGTTTTAATTAAACTTTTCAGAGATGGTGAACACCCAAAATCCACTTTGGCTTCAATAACAGTTACAGATGTTCATCACCTCTGATAATCAAGCTAATAGCTTTTAAACATTCCAGTATTCAATAGTATTTTTATAGACCCATGAGAGCAAGTTACTGTAACTATTAATTTATAACCATTTCTTTACATGTTGGGTGAACATGTTAAAGTCAGGTCACTTTTGCTGCTGAAGATGAAAATCATACCTTGAAAGATCAAATGAACTGCAGAATTGCTTGCCCAAGCCCTTCACGCCTTGATGATTCTTTCTCCATATTCAGAAAGACCATCAAGTAATGGATTTAACCTTTATGTCAATGAAAAATAACAGATCAGCTTGTCAAAGATAAGTTACAATAAAGTCATGTGTGTCCTCTTTCCCCTTCACTTATTTTCATAAGCATTAATTTTAATTTCCTTGACCACAGCCTCACTTTGCAACATGGGAAACAGAGTTATTCAGCCAAGTAAAAGGCATTTAAAGGGAGTGAAGTTATGACTGTTCACAAAGCAAAGTAGTCTTTCTGAAATTCAGGTCCTGCTCCCATGGCAAAATGCCCATTGACTTCTATTACTTGAGATATTGTTCTACCTCCAACCCCTTCTACTTCTTGCTATTAACAACGGTTTGAGACAGCTGAACCAGTGAAAAATTCTTCACCTTGCAATCAGTATATTTCAAGGAGCTGAGTAATCAGAGAAAAAGTCAAGTCGCTCAGGTTATGTTTACACTGAAGCTGGGAGGTGTGATTTCCAGTGCAGGTAGACAGACTCGCGCTAGCACTGCTGGAGCTAGCATGCTAAAAATAGCAGTGTGGATGTTGCACTGCAGCACAGGCAGCAGCTCAAGCTAGCCACCTAAACTCGGACCCAGGGGGTCAGGTGCGCTTGGACTCTGGCAGCTAGCTTGAGCTGCCGACGGTGCTGAAACATCTACATGGCTATTTTTATCTTGCTAACTCCAGCATAGCTAGCACAAGTCTGTCTAGCTGGGCTGGGAATCAAGCTGCTATCCAACTGCAGTGTGGACATACCTCCTACTTATTTGTAGACTTCTTTCATGCAGCTATGACACAGTGTTTCACAGGCAATTCAAACATCTCCTGAAATATAAATATGTGTAGATCTTATTACCAGATCCTACAGAAACTCTTTGTAGACATGATAGGATTGAAATTGAACTCTGGATCTGGATTCACAAACTTTGGAAACAAGTGGATCCAAAGTTTGCAGCTTGGTCCTGATTTCCAGATGTAGGTCTGGGAGGACTGAATTCGGGGCAGAATGTAAAGCAGTGGGAATCTGAACATCTCAGGAATTCCGGGCCTCAAAATAAGAAGCCACTATGGACTTCCCCCACCCCCATGCTCATAAAGGCCTCTATATTGATCAAAGATTTTTTTTAAAGGAAATTCTTAAATTAAACCTCATCTCAGTTCTATTTATCAATTATTTCTACAGATTGAGTAGCAGACCTGTATCTTCAGAAAAAGAATTTCTGCAGTTACCATTATGTGGTTTTATCTATCACATATGGGGAAGGCTAGTTTGTTTCAAATAGTAACAAACTGAATTCAAACAGTAATTTTCAGACCCAAAGAAAGTGCGTATTTCCCTGCTGATTCTGAAAAATGTCACCTGTGTTTCAGAACGATTAAATTATAAAACCAGATATCACAAGCTCCAGCCTCTATATGTGAATGTGCTAACCTAACCTCTCTCTTAGTTTAACAATAGTTGAAAGCAATTATTCAGAGTGGTTAAAGATGTGATACAATGCCCTACTGCAGAATGCAAGACTACTGTAAGGTTCAACAACTTCTCTACAGATTCAGATTGTTTTTACATTCATACTCTCTATTATTTTTCTTTATCTTACAGTTTTTTACTAGAGGACAATCTCTCATATATCAGACATTAAATCTGATCCCCTTTACACCCTTCCCTTGTGTGTTTTTATATGTGTGTGTGCGCACACTAAGTGTTTAAAATATTTGCTTTAAACCAGTATCCCTGTTTGAGCCCACAGCAATAGTAAGCCTAGCAGGATGTTGCAGAAGAGTTGTTAGCAATACAGTAGGTGGTACTCTTCCGGGCAAGTGTGCTAAGAAGAATATATGAAATGAGAAGTAAAACACAAAATACCATGAAGAATCCCATAGCGCTTTTTCAAGCATAGGAGTATTTTGGCCAATCTCCAACTTTAGTAATTACATTTTGACTCCTAAAATTTCCCTAGGTTCAGTTGGATACAATTATCTTCATGTCCTGTCCTAAACTTTTGGGCTACAGACAAAAGTTGCTTAACTGATACGTATGTACACAGACTATTGCAAATCACTCTGAAATTCTTCCAAAGGAAAGATGGCATTGTTTATATATTTAAAAAAACCCTACGGTGATTATTAAAGATGGGCCCAATACACAAACTAGATCTGGCTCTGAACATTTCCAAAGTCTGGGTTGCACAGATCTATGGTTTGTGGCCATGTAAACAGGGCCAGGTTTGAAGTTTGGATCCAGAGTTTTTATTCATGCCTACCTGCAATTATTATTGTAACAATGTGGAACTGGACAATCCCTTCATTTATATGATGCCAGTTTGTAATGTGACCAGCACAGAATTCTGACTTCATACTTCAGCAGGAGAAGATGGGCTGACAAAACATAAATGAATATCTGAAACAACAGTAAATTGAATTGCATTTTTTTTCTTAGTTGTTTCTCTGTCAAATTCCATTTTAAAACTGTTTTATCCAGGATATTTTCCTACACAATAAAAAATAATGTATTAAGATGATGAGGTTTAATAGCAAATAAAGTTTAAGATTATGGCAAGTTTGCCTTAAGAAAACTATGTTTACACTTATGCATCATTTGCATCTATTACAAGGGAACTTTAGCTGCATATTCAGCTCATATTTTGTTAGCCTCTGAAAGACAGGATATGTCTACATGGTAATCATGGGGTATGATTGCAGCTCATGTAGCTATACCTGAGCTAGCTTTAATCTAGCTATCTTGGGTAGTGAAACATGCACTTGAGCATGGGCCAGCTGCCCAAATAATTAGTCACGATCCTGGGTGGGCTTCTACAGCCTACACTGAATTGCGTGCTGCCACAGCTTCATTGGTCCAGTACCCCAAACTAGCTAGATTAGAGTTAGCTCAGGTTTGTGTACACAAACTGCAGTCACACCCTCTGTCTGTATAGGCATACCTATAGAAGACAGGGCTGGCCCCTCCCAAACTATTTAAAGGAATTCTTAATTCTTTTACACTCTACATACCTTTTTGTAAATGATTATGCCACCCTTACTCAGGTTGAACAGGACTTTACTACATGGTAGTCCCATTGAAATCAGTGGGACTGTGTGTGAGGTAGGCCCACTGCTCAGTGAAGAGGGAGAAACAGTAACAGGAAACTTGGAAATGGCAGAGATGCTCAAGGACTTCTTTGTTTCGGTCTTCACCGAGAAGTCTGAAGGAATGCCTAACATAGTGAATGCTAATGGGAAGGAGGTAGGTTTAGCAGATAATATAAAAAAAGAACAAGTTAAAAATCACTTAGAAAATCAGGGCCTGATGAAATGCATCCTAGAATACTCAAGGAGCTAATAGAGGAGGTATCTGAGCCTCTAGCTATTATCTTTGGAAAATCATGGGAGACGGGAGAGATTCCAGAAGACTGGAAAAGGGCAATTATAGTGCCCATCTATAAAAAGGGAAATAAAAACAACCCAGGAAACTACAGACCAGTTAGTTTAACTTCTGTGCCAGGGAAGATAATGGAGCAAGTAATTAAGGAAATCATCTGCAAACACTTGAAAGGTGGTAAGGTGATAGGGAATAGCCAGCATGGATTTGTAAAGAACAAATCGTGTCAAACCAATCTGATAGCTTTCTTTGATAGGATAATGAGTCTTATGGATAAGGGAGAAGCTGTGGATGTGGTATACCTAGACTTTAGTAAGGCATTTGATACGGTCTCGCATGATATTCTTATCGATAAACTAGGCAAATACAATTTAGATGGGGCTACTATAAGGTGGGTGCATAACTGGCTGGATAACCGTACTCAGAGAGTTGTTATTAATGGTTCCCAATCCTGCTGGAAAGGCATAACAAGTGGGGTTCCGCAGGGGTCTGTTTTTGGGACCGGCTCTGTTCAATATCTTCATTAACGACTTAGATATTGGCATAGAAAGTACGCTTATTAAGTTTGCGGATGATACCAAACTGGGAGGGATTGCAACTGCTTTGGAGGACAGGGTCAGAATTCAAAATGATCTGGACAAATTGGAGAAATGGTCTGAGGTAAACAGGATGAAGTTTAACAAAGACAAATGCAAAGTGCTCCACTTAGGAAGGAAAAATCAGTTTCACACATACAGAATGGGAAGAGACTGTCTAAGAAGGAGTACGGCAGAAAGGGATCTAGGGGTTATAGTGGACCACAAGCTAAATATGAGTCAACAGTGTGATGCTGTTGCAAAAAAAGCAAACATGATTCTGGGATGTATTTACAGGTGTGTTGTGAGCAAGACACGAGAAGTCATTCTTCCGCTCTACTCTGCGCTGGTTAGGCCTCAGCTGGAGTATTGTGTCCAATTCTGGGCACTGCATTTCAAGAAAGATGTGGAGAAATTGGAGAGGGTCCAGAGAAGAGCAACAAGAATGATTAAAGGTCTTGAGAACATGACCTATGAAGGAAGGCTGAAAGAATTGGGTTTGTTTAGTTTGGAAAAGAGAAGACTGAGAGGGGACATGATAGCAGTTTTCAGGTATCTAAAAGGGTGTCATAAGGAGGAGGGAGAAAACTTGTTCACCTTAGCCTCTAAGGATAGAACAAGAAGCAATGGGCTTAAACTGCAGCAAGGGAGGTCTAGGTTGGACATTAGGAAAGAGTTCCTAACTGTCAGGGTGGTTAAACACTGGAATAAATTGCCTAGGGAAGTTGTGGAATCTCCATCTCTGGAGATATTTAAGAGTAGGTTAGATAAATGTCTATCAGGGATGGTCTAGACCAGGGGTCGGCAACGTTCGGCACGCGGCTCGCCAGGGTAAGCACCCTAGTGGGCCGGGCCAGTTTATTTACCTGCTGACGCGGCAGGTTCAGCCGATCGCGGGCCGCACTCGCTGCGGTTCGCCGTCCCGGGCCAATGGGGGCGGTGGGAAGCGGCGCGGGCCGAGGGATGTATTTGGTCCTGCCATGCGGGCAGGGGACTGGACTCGATGACCTCTCGAGGTCCCTTCCAGTCCTAGAATCTATGACTCTATGAATCTATGTATTGTAAGGTGCTATTCATTGTGTGTAAGGGTGGCACAATTGGGCTCTTTAGGAGGCAACACTGAAGTTTGGGTGGGCAGTGCAATCAAGTGGTGTGACAGTGAGAGCTGAAGGCACTGGGAAACAAGCTTGGATCCCATAACAGTTCATTTCCAGACTGTCTAATGAATGAGTTTTTAAAAAGGGTGTCGATTTTTTCGAAAGAATATCTAATATTTTGGGATGCTAGCTGGGTTTCATTAAAACACTTTTCAATTTAACTCTAACAAATTCATTTATTCATGATTTCCCCTATTTTGTTGTTGGGGGGGGAGGGGGAGTTGTAACAAGTGCTTGAAGTTCAAATTGGTTGGTGTGTGAGGTTTGGAGGAGGAACAGCTCCATTTTAACAGATTTTATAAGCAGAGAGTTATACTTGGAAGGAAAGAGAAGACAGTGGCTGCTGAAAAGGAATGGAGCAGATGGGGAGACTTTTGTCCACAAGGAAAACTTTAAATATGTCTCACTAGGATACAGCCTATATCCTCATGGTTTGCTGTACCTCTCCATTCCCTCTCTCCTGCCTCCTTACCATGCTTCCTCTATGTTCCCGGGACTCCACTGCCCCAACCCTCTCCCCTCAGTTCTGAGGCCAGGGAACAGATCAACTTCCACATACTCCCAAGCCCCCTGGCACCCAGTCCATGTTTCTCCCAGTCATTTGTTCCCCCTCTATTCCACTTCCCAGATTTCTGTCCTGCCAGACTTCCCTGCTCTCCCCATACCACTCACCTCAGGCTCAGCCCAGCAGCTGGAATCAGGCAATCAATTTATACATACTGTATTAACTTTTATAACATAAACAGAGATATCTATACACAAACTCACTGGATGAAATCCTGGGTCCCTTGATGTCAATGGGAGTTTTGCCATTGATTTCACTGGAGCCAGAATTTCACGCTTTACATCTTTTAAAATTTCCACAGCTACTATTACAAAAAACACTAAAAGTTACTTCTCAGTAAGGCCAATAAAAATCAAACAACATTTGCAGTTTCTAGAATTTAGAGATACCATGAGACAAACAAGCATTACTCTTTTTTCAAAAAGTAAATTGCAGCTACATTTTCAAAATAGCATAACTTTAGAATTCTGATTTTTACTATGCTTCCCAGAAAAACGTTAACCTGGGCTGAACTGTGGCATGCAAAATATCAGAAAGATTGGTTTCTTTTCAGAAATATTGAGGGAAGCTTGAAAATTGAGCCTATGATGGGGAGCTAGCTTCAGCTTTAACTATGGAGTCCTTGTTGTTTCTTCATAATACAGTAAACTAAAAGAGCTGTATCAGAATATGGATAGCAGGGCAAAATATAAACGCAATGGGCTCTTAATCTTAATTTTAGTATCATGCACTTTGATTTACCATTATAGTTAAATCACTTTATAAAAATACAATGCCTTTTCTTAACCTTTTCAGAGATGCCAGATATATCAATTACTTTTGGACATATACTCTTCCAGGGTAGTCCAGTATGTCTTAGCAATCTTTTCATCTGACTGGTTTGAATGGCTGTTCTATTAAAAACAGAGGCACATGCCTCTGTTAAAGTAGTTCCTTTAACATATAAAGTAAGACAGAATAAAGCCATTTAGCCTTCTGTGTTGACAAGGGACAAATTTGCTCTGGCGTAACCCCATCAAATCTGTGGGATTACAACAGGGATGAATTTGGTGCAATATCCTAAGGCCCACTAACCCTTTCCTTAGTATGATTAAGAGCAACTTGAACATTGGGAAAAAAGGGTGAAAAGTAATTTATTTTCCAACTATAGTCTAAAATCAGTTTGTGCATCATATCAAACAAAATGGCTGCTAAGGACCTGATGACCCACTGTAAACCTAATCTGAGCAAATTACCTATAAAACAAGAACCCCAATACACACACACACACACACATACACAGTATCAAGCAAGGTCTTACTGTAACTGCCCAGCAAAGTAATGTGCAGCTGTATGTGGCTTGTCTGAGTTTCAATAATCTCCTTAATCAAGAGACCAATAAAGGCATAATATAAACACAGAACTGAACAATGAGAGTGAATGGAAAGAGAAAGAAACAAAATACTAAATTCTGTTTATGGGCTAATTTAAAGGGTATGTCTACTCTACGGGATTACTCCAATTTTACAGAATTCGATTTTTGGCAACAGATTGTATAAAGTCGAGTGCATTCAGCCACACTAAGCACATTAATTCAGCAGTGTGCGTCCATAGTACCGAGGCTAGCATCGACTTCCGGAGTGTTGCACTGTGGGTAGCTATCCCATAGCTCCCGCAGGCTCCCCCACCCATTGGAATTCTGGGTTGAGATCCCAATGCCTGATGGGGC
This sequence comes from Emys orbicularis, assembly GCF_028017835.1. NCBI lineage: Eukaryota > Metazoa > Chordata > Testudines > Emydidae > Emys > Emys orbicularis. The sequence continues at coordinate 85,102,102 of NC_088686.1, read as the reverse complement.
AAAAAACATTGTCGCGGGTGGTTCTGGGTACATGTCATCAGGCCCCCCCTCTCCCTTCATCAGAGCAACGGCAGACAATCGTTTCGTGCCTTTTTTCAGTGCAGACGCCATACCACGGCAAGCATGGAGCCCGCTCAGCTCAATGCAGCAGTCATTAATATTGTAAACACCTCGCGCATTATCGTGCAGTTTATGCTGAACCAGAACCTGCAAAACCAGGCGAGGAGGAGGCAGCAACGGCAGCACGGCGACGAGAGTGATGAGAACATGGACACAGAATTCTCTCAAACCGCGGGCCCTGGCGCTTTGGAGATCCTGGTGTTAGTGGGGCAGGTTCATGCCATGGAATGCCGATTCTGGGCCCGGGAAACAAGCACAGACTGGTGGGACCGCATAGTGTTGCAGATGTGACACTGGGTACAGGAGCAGTTCAACTATGTGATTCCCAGTGGCTGCGAAACTTTCGCATGCATAAGGGCACTTTCATGGAACTTTGTGACTTGCTTTCCCCTGCCCTGAAGCGCCAGAATACCAAGATGAGAGCAACCCTCACAGTTGAGAAGCGAGTGGCGATAGCCCTGTGGAAGCTTGCAACGCCAGACAGCTACCGGTCAGTCGGGAAACAATTTGGAGTGGGCTAATCTACTGTGAGGGCTGCTGTGATGCAAGTAGCCAAAGCAATCACTGAGATGCTGCTACCAAAGGTAGTGACTCTGGGAAATGTGCAGGTCATAGTAGATGCCTTTGCTGCAATGGGATTCCCTAACTGTGGTGGGGCGATAGATGGAACCCATATCCCTATCTTGGCACCGAACCACCAGGGCAGCCAGTACATAAACTGCAAGGGGTACTTTTCAATGGTGCTGCAAGCACTGGTGGATCACAAGGGACGTTTCACCAACATCAACGTGGGATGGCCGGGAAGGGTTCATGACGCTCGCGTCTTCAGGAACACTAGTCTGTTTAAACGGCTGCAGCAAGGGATTTACTTCCCAGACCAGAAAATAACTGTTGGGGATGTTGAAATGCCTATAGTTATCCTTGGGGACCCAGCCTACCCCTTAATGCCATGGCTCATGAAGCCATACACAGGCAGCCTGGACAGTAGTCAGGAGCAGTTCAACTATAGGCTGAGCAAGTGCAGAATGGTGGTAGAATGTGCATTTGGATGTTTAAAGGGTCGCTGGCGCACACTACTGACTCGCTCAGACCTCAGCCAAACCAATATTCCCATTGTTATTGCTGCTTGCTGTGTGCTCCATAATCTCTGTGAGAGTAAGGGGGAGACGTTTATGGTGGGGTGGGAGGTTGAGGCAAATCGCCTGGCCACTGATTACGCGCAGCCAGACACCAGGAGATTAGAAGAGCACACAGGAAGCGCTGCACATCAGAGAAGCTTTGAAAACCAGTTTCATGACTGGCCAGGCTACGGTGTGACAGTTCTGTTTGTTTCTCCTTGATGAAAACCTGCCCCTTGGTTGACTCATTCCCTGTAAGCCACCCACCCTCCCCCCTTCGATCACAGCTTGCTTGCAAAGGAAATAAAGTCACTATTGTTTAAAAACCATGTATTATTTATTATTTGATTATAAAAATAGGGAGATAACTGACAAAGTAGCCCGGGTGGGGTGTGAGAGGAGGGGAGGAGGGAAGGAAAAGGCCACTTAAAAACTTGTTGAATGACAGCCTTCTGTTGCTTGGGCTGTCCACCAGGGTGGAGTGGCAGGGTGCACGGAGCCTCCCCCCCACGTTCTTGGGCATCTGGGTGAGGAGGCTATGGAACTTGGGGAGGAGAGAGGGTAGTTAAACAGAGGCTGCAGCGGCACTCTGTGATCCTGCTGCCGTTCCTGAAACTCCACCAGATGCCGGAGCATGTCCGTTTGATCCCGCAGTAGCCCCAGCGTTGCATCCTGCCTCCTCTGATCTTCCTGCCACCACCTCTCATCTCGAGCGTCCCTCCTGTCCTCACGTTCATCCCTCCTGTCCTCACGTTCATTGGCCACTTTCCTGTGATACTGTGTCCTTCCACTCATTCAGATGAGCTCTTTCATTGAAGGTCGACTGCATGATCTCAGAGAACATTTCATCTCGCGTGCGTTTTTTTCACTGCCTTATCTGAGATAGCCTTTGGGATGGAGGGGGGAGGCTTGAAAAATTTGCAGCTGCGGGAGGGAGGGAAAAAAGGGAGAGAACTATTTAAAAAGATACATTTTACAGAACAATGGGTATACTCTTTCACGGTGAACAACACTATTCACATTACATAGCACATGTGATTTCGGTACAAGGTCGCATTTTGCATCTTAATATTGAGTGCCTGCGGCTTTGGTGTTAGAGATCACAGATGCAGGACCGGGCAACAGAATTCAGCTTGCATGCGGCCATGGTAAGCCATTGTCTTTTGGCTTCTGCAACCTTCATAAAAGCAGCGCCCTCCTTTCCCATACCAAGCAAAGCCCGTTGAGTGCTGTGGTTTTCGTGTTAACGTGCAGCAGCAGAAACCAAACTAACCCCCCCCGCATCCAATTCTCTGGGATGATCGCTTTACCCCTCTCCCCACCGCGTGGCTGGTATCAGGGAAGATCCCTGCTAGCCAAACGCGAACAGCTCAGCGCCAATGCGCCTCCCCGCCCCGCCACTTGGCTAACTGCAGGGAAGGATTTCTTTTCAGCCACAGGCAAACAGCCCAGTAGGAATGGCCACCTCTGTCCCCTTAATTAAATTCCCGTATTTCAACCAGGTTACCATGAACGATATCACTCTCCTGAGGATAACACAGCGAGATAAAGAACGGATGTTGCTTGAATGCCAGCAAATAGTGGGACCATATGCTGCCAGGCTTTGTCATGCAATGATACCAGATTACTTGCTAATAGCATGGCGTAGTCAAGTGTCCTACCATGGAGGATGGAATAAGGCTGCCCTCACCAGAAACCTGGTGAAAAGGCTTTTGGAGTACCTCCAGGAGAGCTTCATGGAGATGTCCCTGGAGGATATCCACTCCATCCCCAGACACGTTAACAGACTTTTCCAGTAGCTGTACTGGCCACGAATGCATCCCAAGACCTCAGGGCAAATTAATCATTAAAAAACACTTGCTTTTAAACCATGTTTTATATTTACAAAGGTACACTCACCAGAGGTCCCTTCTCCGGCTTCATGGTCTGGGATACTGCCTTGGGAGGGTTGGGAGGCTACTTCAGTCAGGCTGAGAGAAAGATCCTGGCTGTTGGGGAGAACGGTGTGCTGTGTGCTCTCCGCAAGCTCATCCGCCTCCACATCATTATCTTCCCCATCCGCAAAATCCTCAGGCATGGCTGAGAGTAACCCCTCATCCATGGTCAGGGGTGGCGGCCCCCCCAGAATTGCATGTAGCTCAGCGTAGAAGCGTCATGTCTGCGGCTCTGCCCTGGACCATCCATTTGCTTCTTTGGTTTTCTGGTATGCTTGTCTGAGCTCCTTAACTTTCACGCGGCACTGTCGTGAGTCCCTATTGTGGCCTCTCCCCATCATGCCCTTGGAGATTTTTTCAAATGTTTTGGCATTTCGTCTTTTGGAACGTAGTTCTGATAGCACGGAATCGTCTCCCCATACAGTGATCATATCCAGTACCTCCCGTACGGACCATGCTGGAGCTCTTTTTCGATTCTCGGACTGCATGGTTACCTGTGCTGATGAGCTCTGCATGGTCACCTGTGCTGATCAGCTCTCCACGCTGGGCAAACAGGAAATGAAATTCAAAAGTTCGTGGGGCTTTTCCTGTCTACCTGGCCAGTGCATCCGAGTTCAGATTGCTGTCCAGAGCGGTCACAATGGTTCACTGTGGGATAGCTCCCAGAGGCCAATACCGTCTAATTGCATCCACACTAAACCTAATTCGAACCGGCAATGTCGATTTCGGCACTACTCCCTCGTCGGGGAGGAGTACAGAAATCGATTTTAAGAGCCCTTTATGTCGAAGTAAATGGCTTCGTTGTGTGGATGGGTGCAGGGTTAATTCGATTTAACGCTGCTAAATTCGACCTAAACTCGTAGTGTAGACCAGGCCAAAGAAATAAACGGTCTCTCTAGAAAGTTAGCTACAGGGAAGCATTTGTCTTTTTTTGTGATACATTTGAAACAAGATCCCAGTTAAACCAACTTGTTACACAGCAAGACTTTTTCATTTTCACCCTGTCAGTCAGTCATAATGAGCCACACTCTGGGCTCCATCATGGTCTTCTAAGTACACACTCCATATAATCGTGCTCACTAGCTTACTTCAGGCATATAAGTTATATAAGTACATGCACAGTCAATAGCACTTTGAAATAATGGACCATATTTGTCAATGAAGCCAGTGAAGTTACACTGGAACAGCATTTGGGTCATTAACTCAAAGACATAGGAAGCTTCTTTACTAAGCAAACACTTCAAACCCAGAATATTTTGATTCATATACTCCTCTCAGCACACGTATATAGCTCTCATTAACATTAAGTTGACTTGCATCATTGTAAAAAATTTACATCAGATAGAGAATATTCCCCTTAATATTTAATGCAGTGCATGCTGGCTCCAAAAAGGCCAGTTTATCTATAGATTAGATCGTGTGAGTGGAAGTCACGTGCCACTAACTCTGCATGTCCCAGGCAAATCACTGCTTCTCTCTGTATCAGTTTCACTATCTGTAAAATTGAGATAATAATGCTTCCACCTATCTCTCCCAACTGTTCTGAATAAAGATGCTCCCAAACTGCAAAGTGTAGCTCCAGATCTGAACTTCCCCAAAGTTTGGGGTATGATAGCCCTGGAGTTTGAACACCTCTCTTGATTTGATGCTTAATTCATTCAGATCCCAATTCAGCAGTCTATAAAGTCTTTAAGCATGTAATTAGATTCTTTGCTGAATAGGGATGGGGATTTCAGGATGTTTTTAAATAAGTTGCTGAATCAGGGCCTTGTGCTTATAGTTTGAAATCATGAAGTGAAACAGACACTAGAAGTGTTAAGTATTATTTTTATAATACACATATCCAGTCTTCTAATTAGAGCTAGTCAAAAATCTTATTTCAAAACTTTTTTTCTGACAGAAAATTGCCTTCTTTTTCATAAATAAAAATGTTTGTGGGAAATTTTCATTTCATTCAAAATGTTCTTGTTGATTGATGCAAAAAAACAAAACCTCAAATTTGTATTTCAAAATTGAATATTTTTAAACCAAAAGCTGAATTTCTTTTGTTTCCAGTTTTATTTTATTTTTTTAGTTTAATTTAAAAAAAATCACAGAAAATGTTAAAAGATTTGAATTAAAAAAATCCTGCAAAAGTCAAGTGGCATTTTTCAACCAGTTCCAATTCTAGCTTTTGGCAAGTGTATCCAGCTATCATGGAAGGGCATTCAGGATGCAGAGGGAGTAAGAGAGTCTATTGATGCTACAGAAGGTAGTCAAAAATCCTTTCTACCCAAGTTGCTGCTTCTCTTGATTCACAATGAACAGGGCTGGCCTTACCATGAGGCGAACTGAGGTGGCAGCCTCAGGTGCCAGACTGTGGGGGGGGCGCCACTAGGACCCAGAGTGTAGAAAATTGTGTCTGCTGCTGGTCCATATGTATTCTCTCTGCTCTAGATGCACAGAGATGGTGGAGTGCTGTGCTGGAGGAAGGAGGGCACAAGAGACAGAACAGGCAGGCAGGAGAAAAGGTGAGAGGGAATAACAGAAAGCAGCAGGAGCTGCAAAGAGAGAAAGGAGGAGGAGCCTCTTATGTACCTCTCTAGCACCCCCAGGAGCCTGGACTGATTAATACCAGTTTCTCAGGGAGCTTCCTGTTTCCTGCTGCTTCCCTGAACCCACTTGAGGAGAACAGGCAGTCAACTGAAGTAGCCAGTTAGGCCCTTAAGACACTGATATCTTCCCTCACTCAGGCCCTGCTAACAGCCTGCTTATTTGTCCCCTTCAATTGAGTGTTGAGAGCCACTATAGCTGGCACAGAACAGCAGTCATGAGTGAAAGAAGAAAATGCCCCTCTAGGGCACAGGACTGGGCAGCATTCAGAAAAAGAAAGAAAGCAAAGGAAGCTTTTCTATCTAAACAGGAAGGAGCTCTCCTGAGATACATAGACACAAATGTTCACGGTGAGCCTTCCGGCCCCAGTGAGGATGTGAGTGGTGAGGAGATGCCTGATCTTCCAGTTAGTCAGAGTGCAGGTGACCGGGCAGCTACTGCAGCATCCATATCTCCATCTCAAATGGATGTAACCATGCACATTCCTGAAGAAAAGTGTAGATCAGAGAAGAGTGTGGTGGAGGCGCAAGAAACAGCTGCTGCTGAGTTTAGTTCCTTAAGTCTAGATGATCCAGGACTGTGGACCCACTTGAGCAGTAGCCTGAGGGACTTCCTTGTACTGCATGAGCCATAGCAAGTGAAAAACTTCATGTTCCCCAAAGACAATGAAAATAGAAGTTTCCATCCAACACATGACTGGCGTGAAATTCCCCAATGGTGACAAAGTGGAGAGGCCATGGCTTATATACTCAAAAACCCAGAAAGCTGCATACTGTTTTTGTTGCAAACTCTTCCAGTCTAATGTTCCAGCCACATTGGGTTCTACAGGAACAAAGGACCAGAAAAATCTGGCTAGAAATCAGGCATGCTATGAGAAGGCAGCAAATCACCAGAGAGCATTCCATAGGTGGAAAGAGCTTGAGATGACACTAAGCTTAAAGGCCACCATAGATGATCAGCATCAAGAGAAGATTGCATCAGAGTCTCTTTACTGGCAAAATGTTCTGAAAAGGCTCATTGCCATTGTGAGAATGCTTGCTACCCAAAACCTAGCACTGCGTGGCACTTCAGATCAGCTGTATGTGCCAAACAATGGAAACTTCCTTAAAATTGTGGAGCTGATGGTTGAGGTTGATGCTGTACTCCAGGAGCATCTAAGAAGAGTCACCACCCAAGAAATGTACACACACCACTACCTTGGAAAAACAATTCAAAATGAGATCATACAGTTACTGGCAACAAAAGTCAAACAGAAGATTGTGGCAGATCTGAAGTCAGCAAGATATTACTCTGTTATTCTGGATTGCACACCTGACATCAACCATACGGAACAACAACAGAACCTAGTGAAAATGTCCCTGCAATGGTGACTGTCAGAGAGCATTTTCTAGAATTTATTGACATTGATGATACTACAGGAGCTGGTATGACAAATGTGCTTCTTAAAAAGTTGGAAGATAGGGGAATTGCGATAGCTGACATGAAAGGTTAGGGCTACGATAATTGTGCCAACATGAGAGGAAAGAACAGAGGAGTGCAGACACGGATCCGAGAGTTAAACCCTTGAGCTTTTTTTGTCCCATGCAGTTCTCATTCATTGAACTTGGTGGTCAGTAATGCAGCATCAGCTTCTAGTGAGGCTGCTGAATTTTTTAATGTAATTCAAAGCATCTATGTATTTTTCTCTGCATCAACCAATCAATGGCAAATTTTGAAGCAACATCTGGGAACATCCTTTCTGACACTGAAACCACTGAGTGCCACACGATAGGAAAGTTGAGTGGAGGCGATAAAGCCTATCAAACAGCAAATTGGGAAGATAGATGATGCCATAGTTGCCATTATGGAGGATAATGCTATGACCGGAACTGTTCGTGGGAGAACAGAGGCAGAGGGAAATGGAATCACCAGAAACATACATAACTTCAAATTTCTGTGTGGCTTAGTGTTGTGGCATGACATACTGTTTGAAATAAATGTTGTAAGCAAGAGACTCCAAGGTGTTGACCTTGATATATCTGGAGCAATGGAACAACTGGACAAAGCAAAGTCATACCTACAGTCTTACCGGTCAGATGAGGGATTTCAAAACGTTCTGAAGAATGCACAGAAGTTTGCAGAGGAACTTCACACTGACGCTATTTTCCCACCCATTCAATAATACAAGAGTCACCGAAGAAGAAGACATTTTGATTACGAGGCACGGGATAATCCCATAAGGGACCCCAAACAAAAATTCAAAGTTGAATTCTTTAACCAGGTGCTAGATTGTGCAATACAGTCAGTTGAAGAACGTTTCATGCAGCTCAAGGAACACAACAGTATATTTGGGATGGTGTATGATATTCCAAAACTCCTCACTATACCTGAAGAAGACCTAAACCAGCAATGCAGAACACCAGAGACAGTGTTGACACAGGATGACATGAACGATATTGATGCGAGTGATTTAGGTGATGAACTGAAAGCCCTTTCAAGGTACATTTCAGCAGGATCAATTCCAAAGGCTGTTCTGGAATATATGTGTACAAATAAGATGACCACCCTCTTTCGAAATGCTTTTGTTGCTCTGTGCATACTTCTAACACTTCCTGTAACAGTTGCCAGTGGAGAACGCAGCTTCTCCAAGCTGAAGTTAATAAAAACACATCTACACTCCACAATGACACAGGAGAGGCTGGTTGGCCTTGCAACCTTCTCAATAGATCGTGAGCTGACCCAGACTGTGGACCTTCAGGAAGCAGTTCAAATCTTTGCAACCAAGAAAGCACGGAAAGAACCACTTTGATTATTCAAACAGATAAAAATGCCAGTGTTTACTATGCAGACAAGAAAAGTTACATTTGCTGTTCAGTCATTTGAAAGTTAAGTGTTACTTAAAAATTTTGAACAAGGCATTTTAAGTTGTTAGTTCTCCTTTACTGGGGTAGGTAACAGAGCAGTACCATGAGAGGAGTAGAACAGGAAGAAGGCAGAATTGAGACCTTTCAAAGTTTTGGCCCAAGTGAGGGGGCATCGGGGTATGATTTGAGCTCCCCGCCTCAGGTGCCAAAATGTTGTGGGCCGGCCCTGACAGTGAGAGCATTCTATATTAATATATTTTAATCTACTCATGTTTAGTTTACTTTTAACAACCTAGGAACAAAATAGTTGATACTGCATCAGCAAATATGCAGAATCCCAAGAAAAAACAGAAAATTATGTTAACAATATTTGGATCCCAAGCATTCTTTGAGAATGACAAATAAAGGAAAAGTGTTTGACTAGGTTGATTATAAATTGAGTCCCTAAACAGAGTCTAATAAAAGTATTGAGGAATAATGAGAATATAAACTGTGCTACAACTACTGGAATGTAAGGGAAGAGGTAATGATTGTGTTTGTTTCAATGAAAAGGTGGGATTCTTGGACTCAAGACTCAGCTGTACCACAGCAGCGCTTATTGCAGCTCGGGAAGAGGCATTACTTAAATCCTGGCTGTGGCCAAAGTGACCTTCAGTTCAAGTCAGAGCAGCCTAAAGTTGACCTCTCGAGGTCCCTTCCAGTCCTAGAATCTATGAATCTATGAAAGTTTACAGCCTAATTCCAATCTGATTTACACTATTGTAAATCAGGAGTTCCCACCAATACAATGTTGCCAGCTCTCACAATTTTATCACAAGCCTTGTGATATTTTGTGAGAAGGGAGTTTGCCTTTAAATTTCACATCATCTTGTGAGTCCTGGCTTCCAACTTGTGAATTTTCCATTATTCAAATGGATTATCCCCTCTCATTACTTTCAAAGGGGCTAAAAAGTCAAGCTGATTTCAGTGAAGATGGCTGCCATTCCTTTCAGCCTTTGTGTGTAGAAGTGAGACTGTCCTAATAAAGATAGCCCACCCCCATTGTTTTCCACAGTACCGAAGCCAGGCTGCCCTCGGGGATGATAGCTTCCAGAAGACTGAGGAGAGTGCAAGGGAATGTGGAATGGCAGGAGGAAACGTAAAGGTGTGTAGGGGGATGGTGGGGAGTAGAAGATGACTGAGGAAAGATAGGAATGAGGAGTGCAGAAAAATGTGCATTGCAGAGAGGGACCATAAGGGAGTTGCAGGAATATGTTGAGTGGCAGAGGAAAAATGTGAACTGTACAGTTCTGTAAAAGGGAAAATGAGGGGAAAGCATGAAGTGAGAATGGGATTGTGGGAAGAGACATGATGGGCTATAGAGGGAGACAGGGAAAGGAGAGAGACAGGTTAATGATAGGGGAAAGGGATGGAGTGGGGGGAAATGGCAACTCTCCCATCCTAGGGAATAGGAGAGGGAAAGTAGAGTCTCTTCTCTGAGCAGCCAGTAGGAAGGTTAGCATTTTTGCATGTACAGTCCAGATTGAATTTTGAATCACAAAAACACTTTAGTGGTGGGTGGCTACTTCTAAAATTTTCCAGAAGGCAAATAAAAAAAAATTTTTTTTAAATGTCCATCTAATTTATTGGACTCTGACGTTTAGATTTAGAGCCAGACCCTCAGCTGATGTAAACTGGCGTAGCTCTATTAAAGTTGTCATCTGAGGATGTGGCACGTAGTATTTTAAGAGCACAATGAGCCTGATTCACCATTGTTACTTTAATTTTATAATGGTGGAACTCCATTGCATTATTATGGAACTGGAGTAACGCAGTGGTGAAAGAGGCCCAGTGGATTTAAATCCATGAAACCCCACTCTTTCAGTAGGGTTACATAGGAAATCAGTCTGGCCTTTTGACTTGTTTTGGGGATGAGAATGTGAAATGTATTGCACTAATGCACATAATCTCACATTTGGAAATGTACAGTTTGATTTATAACATTTAAAGCCATTTTCATAAATATATAATCTTAAAGCTAATTTCTTTCACTGTGACATTGGCTTTAAAGTACAATGCCACTGTTTGACCCCATATACACAGTGCACTTAGGCAGGAAAGTAAGCATGTAAGAGTAAAAGTGTAATTCTACTTTAATGTTCCTTTTATAAAATATGCATAAGCACTTCCTAACTCATTCAGTTTTTATTAGCTTCAGAACATTTATACAATTAAACATAAGAAGCTATGATTTACCATACCAGATCAGGCCAATGGACCATGTAATCTGATTTTCTTATCTCCAGTTGTGGCTAGTATCTTGATGAAAAATCCCCATATTGTACTTGGCCAACTAAATAACAGTGAAAGTCTCCCCAGACTTATGCATGTCATCATTGTATACCTTGATCCATGAGACTTATTACTCTAATTATCTTTGATAGAACATGGTAGCTGTGTTAGTGGACCTGATGTTGTAGAGTCCTTTTAAGAATCCAGTTCCTGTATTTGACTCTATAGTCTGCTGTGAAATTTCACAGGTTGATTACGTATTATGCGGTCAGTGCAGGACCTGAGGGACAGGGCAAAAATGGTTTTATGCCACCTTTACTTCTCTTCTCCCCTACCTAATCCTTGGGACAGTTCATCCCGGGTGCAATTTAGAGTGATCTATACTCCCTATAAGCAACTTAATGCAATTTCCAAATTGTGCCCAGCTACAAAGGCTCCTAATGGGCTGTTTCTGGCAGCTGGGGATTGTCATAATACAACAGTACTGTGACCATCTCCCCTGTCCCATCAAACTCCCTATGCTGGAGGCTGCAAGGGATGTGGCATGGAGCTGGCTGCACAAGCTCTAGGCATGCTAGGAATGGGAGAAGCTTGCTCAGGATGGGTCCAACGCACCAGGGCTGTGGAGGATCAGGTCAGCACTGCAGCCATAGATCAGGCTGGAGTGGCTGCTATAACTTGCCCTTCCCCATCCCCCAGGGGTGTCTCAGTTATGCCTCTCCAGGTCCCAGAACAACCTTGGAGTGGAGGGAAGAGAGTTTGTTTAAAGCCATGATAGCCCCTCTCCTCCTAGCCTACAAGTTCTGTGCTGCACCTCTTACAGTCTCAGCACAAAATCTCACCTTAAAGCTTTACAATGCACCACTCTTCCCTGCAAAGGGTCTGTGAGCCAGTTAAATATTAAACTTTGTTATGGCACAATGAGTATTACTTCTCTGAGCATGACAGAAAGTTGTCTGTTCTTTACTATACGAATGTAGTATCACTGTTCTAGGAGGAATAGTCCACCTCTGTCAAGAATTCAAGTTCATTATAGACACATTGGGCCTTATTATTAGTTAAGCTAAGGCTCCTTTTATGCTGTTCTGGCTGCATAAGGGCATTAAAGTGGCCAGAAATGGGTCTGAGGTGGCACAGACCTTGCATAATAGTTCTATTCAAGCTTCTTTTCCATCCCACCCACTCAGGTAAATCTGTTCTTTTAAAGTTCATCACTGTGTTATCCCTTATCAAACTGTACCACGATCACTACTTCTGCTGTTGCTTCCTATATATTTAATAATACAGTCATGTCCTCCCTTGTAAGTGTCATCACAAGGCGCTCTGTAAAGCAGTGGGGTTAAGGTACTAGTACAATCACTTTGCAAAGCAGCTTTCCAGCCAAGTGATTCATAGTGGCATATATCTATATCTATTTTAAAGCACCACATTTTTATTATTAGAACTGGGTGTATAATGTAAAGGTCTTCCATGAATATTCATTTCCATTTTCAAATTAATGCATGCTCATGCCTCTGGCATGTTTGTTTTGTGCAAAGATCTGGGCAATCAAATTTTCATGGCAAAAAATTTCATGGAAGAAGAGTTTTGAAGTCATGTGCATGAATATTTATGAAAACCAAACTGAAAAATTTGTACAGGCAAATATTTGCACCACAAATGCTTGCCTTCAGCCAAAAAGTAGAAATTTCACGTGATTTAGCTGTCCAATGACATCTAAATAGCAACTCACATTTTGAATATTCATAGAGTTTTAAAAGCTATTAATTAACACATTCAAACAACAACAAAAATTGAGGCAATCACAATCTCCTCACAGAGTTTCCACAAATGGAAGAGGGGAGTAAATTCACTAAAGAATTTTACCCTGCCTTAACTGTGTTGTCATAATCTTTAATCTTTTAACATATGGTTCTCAGTTCTTTAACATGACTCTACTCTGGGATCCTGCAATGTATTTCTAGTTATGTTGCATTTCCTCTTCCCTAAAATTTATGATCAAGTAGATTTCCCCAATCACTGATTATCCCTCCAATTAAAACTGCTAAAATTGCACCATCCTTTAAAAATCACAAGAGATTAACTTGCACTGAATTTCAGGCAATCTGTCTTCAGTTTTCCATTACAAAATTGTGGACCTAGTTCTAATACCTGTCTCCTTCTATATCAAATTCAATCTCCTCACCCTCATTTTTATGGCTTTGCAGTGTGCCACCTCTGTCTGCATTGTATCACTTGTCCTACAATGCCAACATCTCCATTGCTCTAACACAGGGGTCGGCAACCTATGGCACGCATGCCAAAGACGGCACACGAGCCGATTTTTAATGGCACGCTGCAGCCGCCGCTGGCCCCGCTCAGCCCGCTGCCGAACCCCGGTAGCGGGCTGAGCGGGGCTGACGGCCGGGACCCCAGCAGGCAGCAGCGTGCCATTAAAAATCCTGCCCGGCCCAGCCCACTCTTCTCCACCCCCTGCCTACCACTTTCTCTGGTGGGGGCAGAAGCAAGCTTGGTCCTGCCGGCTGCTGCTGTAGGGCAGGCTTCACCGGTAGCCAAGCTTCCCCCTCCCCCGCCTCTTCCCCCAGCGTGCTGCATTGTGCCCTGCCTCCTCTCCCTCCCTGCCGCCGATGGCCCTTGTGAGGGAGGGGAGAAGAGGAGCCCCAGCGCCCTCGCTGCTCAGATTGGGAAGGAGGCGGAGAAGAGGCAGGAGTGGGTCCTTGGGGAAGGGGGTGGAATCAGGGCGTATCCCTCCAGGCCTCTGCCGTAAGCCACTCAGGGCAGGGGGCTGGGAGCACCCCCCCAATCCCAGCCCACCCCCCAGCCCTTTGCCCTGACCCCTGCACCCCCTCACACCCCAGCCCCCCGCACCCCCCCACGACCCCAGCCCTGACTCTGGCACCCCCCCACATACCCAGCCCCCCCACACCCCATGCCCTGACTTCTGCACCCCCTCACATGCCCCCAGCCCTCTGCCCTGACCCCTGCACCCCCCCACACCCCAGCCCCCTGCACCCCCCATGACCCCAGCCCTGACTCTGGCACCCCCCCCACATACCCAGCCCCCCCACACCCCATGCCCTGACCCCTGAACCCCCCTCATATGCCCCCAGCCCTCTGCCCTGACCCCTGCACTCCCCTCACACCCCAGCCCCCTGCACCCCCCCCCCCACGACCCCAGCCCTGACTCTGGCACCCCACACACATACCCAGCCTCCCCCACCCCATTCCCTGACTCCTGCACCCCCCTCACATGCCCCCAGCCCTCTGCCCTGACCCCTGCACTCCCCTCACACCCCAGCCCCCTGCACCCCCCCCCACGACCCCAGCCCTGACTCTGGCACCCCACACACATACCCAGCCTCCCCCACCCCATTCCCTGACTCCTGCACCCCCCTCACATGCCCCCAGCCCTCTGCCCTGACCCCTGCATCCCCCTCACACCCCAGCACCCCCCACGACCCCAGCCCTGACCCCTTCACCCCCCTCACACCCCAGCCCCCCCACACCCCATGCCCTGACTCCTGCACCCCCTCACATGCCCCCAGCCCTCTGCCCTAACCCCTGCACCCCCTCACACCCCAGCCCCCTGCACCCCCCCCACGACCCTAGCCCTGACTCTGGCACCCCCCACACATACCCAGCCCCCCACACTCCATGCCCTGACTCTGGCACCCCCACACATACCCAGCCCCCCCACACCCCATGCCCTGACTCCTGCACTCTCCTCAAACACCCCCAGTCCTCTGTCCTGACTCCTGCACCCTCCATACATACCCAGCCCCCCACACACCCCATGCCCTGACTCCTGCACCCCCTCACACACCCCCAGCCCTCTGTCCTGACTCCTGCACCCTCCACACATATCCAGCCCCCCCCCACACCCTATGCCCCAACTCTTGCACCCCCCACATCCCCACCCCCCACCCTGAGCACCAAACGGGAGCTCCTGCACCGCCCCCCACATTCCCACCTGCACCCCTCGCACCAAATGGGAGCTGCCCAGGTAAGCGCTCCACACCCAAATCTCCTGCCACAACCCTGAGTCCCCTTCCTCATTCTAGCTCCTGGCGAGACCCTGCACCCCAACCTCCAGCCTGCTCCTTCACCCCCAGCCCTGTGCTCCGTGCACCCCCACCCTCAGCTCAGTGCAGAGAAAGAGGAAGAGAATGGGCCAGAACCAGGGAGAAGGTAGGTACCCACTCTATGTGGGCAGGACTGGGACCCCAGACCGGCAGCGGACTGTGTGGGGCTGGCAGCCGGGACCCTGGTTGGCAGGAGCCAGCAGACGGAACCCCAGACCGGCAGCGGGCTGAGCCGCTCAGCCTGCTGCCGGTCTGGGGTCCCAGCCGCCGGCCCTGCTCAGCCCGCCACCGGTCTGGGGTCCCGGCCGCTGGCCCCGCTCAGCCCGCTGCTGGTCTGGGGTCCCAGCCACCGGCCCTGCTCAGCCCACTGCCGGTCTGGGGTTCTGGCTGCCAGACCCTTGCCAGCTGGGGTCCCGGCCACCAGACCCGCTCAGCCCGCTGCCAGCCTGGGGTTCTGGCTGCCGGCCCCTTGCCAGCTGGGGTCCCGGCCGCAGGCCCCGCTCAGCTCGCTGCTGGCCTAGGTGAACGGAACCCCAGGCCGGCAGTGGGCTGAGCAGGCCAGCGGCATAAGATCAGCATTTTAATTTAATTTTAAATGAAGCTTCTTAAACATTTTGAAAACCTTGTCTACTTTACATACAACAGTAGTTTAGTTATATAATATATAGACTTATAGAGAGAGACCTTCTAAAAACGTTAAAATGTATTACCGGCATGCGAAACCTTAAATTAAAGTGAATAAATGAAGACTCAGCACACCACTTCTGAAAGGTTGCCGACCCCTGCTCTAACACATCAGCATAAATTTGCCAATAATTCATATCTGATTGAGAAGTTAAGATGGAATTATGAGAAAATATTACCTCTGTCTCTTTAAAGGCAGACAATGAGCAGGATTCAAATCGACACCTCCGGGCAGGAAAATTAACATGTGAAAAGAATTTTTGTTAGGCTAGAACAAAGAGCAGTTGGACCTTTGGAATGGGGGATGTTAATATAGGAAATAAAATATGAAAAGGTGGAGCTCAGGGATATTTTAAGTTGCAAAAAAAGAGGACATGAAAAACATGAACCATCTTATATTAACCAAAGCACTGCATACGAAGAAGGGATCTGGGAAACATACAATGGACATTTCACAGGCTTTTCAGGGAGTACATCGGTCTGTGTGTAGCAAGCAGGTCGCAAGGGACAGAACAAAAGTAGCCTGGAAAACATAATTGAGAGATCCCAGGGAGACAAGAGGAGATAACAGCTACCTGGAAACTAGAGGTTGTATCTCTGACAGGTAGCCCAGCCAAAGGGTCAGAGGAGAGAAAGAAAAGTTGGAACTGAGAAGATAATTTTCTAGAAATAGAAGATTTTGCTTGATCATTTAACCTAAAGGGCCCCTACCTATCTAGATGAGCTTTTGCAGAGTTTCAGACTAGATAGATTACAACAAAAGAAACAGGATGTTGAACTGTCTCTCTGTTTGTAATTACTCTTGTTTTACTATCATTCTTTCAGGTGGTTTTTAGACTGCTTGAGAATTTGATACCTTCTCCATAACCATGGTGTGGTCCAATGCTGACTTTTCAAAATGTGTAGCCGCTTCAGGCATGATAGTTTTCATTTTATTCCAAATTGCATTCAGGTTGTTCTCCTCTGTCACCTTAGGCAATGCCTCAAACCCATTCTGAATAGAAGTCCAGTAGTTTTTTAAAATTCTGGACAAGTCTAGACATGGTGGATCTCCCTAACATCTTATCTTTTTAAGTTTTAAGTTTATATTTGAGGCTAACAGTTGATGGTCTGACCCACACTTTGCACTTGGAAAAGTCTTTTGTCTATTGAACACTCAATCTTCCGTGTCCCTGTATCATTACTTAGGGAATGTGGGTCTTTGTTACACTGTCAGGCATCCATGTATATAAATATCTAGGGTGCTGGGTGAAGATGGTGTTTGTAGTGACCAGATGATTAAAGCAGCAGAATTTGACTAAATGCTTTGCTCTCTCATTTTGTAAACCAAGACCATTGTTTCCCATTACTTCTTTATGATAGCTTCAGTTCCAACATTTCCATACAGTTCTCCAATTACAAGGGTAATGTCTTTGCTTGTTTTTAATAAGTGTCTCTTCAAACGGGTCATAGAACTCAGTCATGGTGGCATCAGCTGCTGTTGGTAAGGGCATAAACCTGCATGATTAACATATTAATTGTCTTCACTCAAAAGCAAATATGAATGATTCTATCATTAATTGGATTGCATCCAAGCACACTCTTTGATGTCACCTTAAATAAGATAAATGCAATCCTGTTTTCTCCCATTTTGTTGGATTCTGAGTAGTACACAACCTACCCATCCACCATCATGAAAGGACCTACCATTCTATTGAAGCTCTGAGATTCCACAGCTTCCCTTCATAGATACTCCTCACAGTCCATGTTCCTACTTTGATGATTCATGTATAAAGGTTCAGGTCATTCTTTTCCTCGGTGTAAACATCAGGCACTGTACTTCCTAAAGGATTTTGTACAGCACTTTCATAATCGCTACTGGTACTCTTAATGGCCAGAACCTCCTCCCCAGTATAATTTTGTTGCGCCTTCTGGCCTGGGGGAGAGGGGGGTGGAATATGACCTTTGTTCTGAGAAGGTGTTTAAGCTGATGCAGAGTGAAAGTGGTGTGGAGACAAGGAATTGAGCAGATAGATACGAAGGCAGGCTAGATGAGACATGAGTGAACACATCAGGGCAAATTGCGAGGAACTTGAGAATTATAAAGGGCGTAATAATACAAAAGATATGTTCACAGTGGTCAGACTTCTTACTAAAAATGTTTCCCCAAGACCAAGCATAATAAAATATCATGATGGCAGAGCTCTTACTGAAGGTGATGATATCAAATGCAGACTCTACCAGTCTGTATGCCTCATCAGAGCCACTTACAATACAGAACAACAGAAAAGAGTATGGAACTGGAGCCATCAATCCTGTGAGAGGTAGTGGTGTATGCTATTATGAAAATAAAGCCTGGGAAAGAGTTGAGGTAGATAAGGTACCAGCAGAATTGCTAGAAGTGATTGGTGATGGTGGTATTGATCTCATGTGGAAAATGTGCAATGATGCATGGATGACTAGAAATTGGCTAGATGATTGGACAAAGGGAATCTTGCTACCCTTACCAATGAAAGGGGATGTAACTGAGTGCAGTAACTATCTTACCATCACCCTGATATTGCACACCTATAAAGTGCTGCTCAGGATCGCATGAAGTGAATGATAGAAGCAGAAGTAGCGCCATAACAAGTTTGTTTCAGAGAGAGACGAGGCACACAGAAGCATATCACCAATCACAAAAAATGTAGGGAGTATAATCACCCATTGATTATGTGTTTCATTGACTGCTTCAGACTTAGATGCAAACAACAGCGGTCACAGCACATGGTTTTCCATTTGGATGGATGTGAGACAAGAGTGCATTCTGTCCCCAAGTCTTTTCAGCAGGTATGCACAATTTATTATGAGACAAACCCTGGAAGTGACAAAGTAGAAGCAGCTGGGATTTCCATTAATGGACACCTCTTAACCGACCTCAGATACAACGCTCTTTCCTGCAACCATTGATGCATGCGATGAATGTTGGAGTCTGTAAAAACAGTTAGTGAGGAATATGGATTATCCCAGAATATGGTGAAAATGAAATGCCTGTATCTTGACACGCCCAACAACAAGATGCAAATGGACATCACAATTAATGGTCAAGCTGTAGAGGCAGTAGAGGAATTTAATTATGTGGGATTGTACATAGCCAACCAAGGAGACTGCACCAAAGAAATCAGAAGATGATTAGGGATGCTTACTCAGCCACGGCATTCCTTACGAAAACATGGAAAAACAAGGCATCTCAAAACGTATGTAAGTTCAACTGGTGAAAAGCTTAATTTTTTTCCATAGCACCTTATGGCTGTGAATCCTGGGAAACTAATGCTGCTGTCAAGAACAAGACTGAAACCTTTGAGATGCGGTGATGGCAAAGACTGCTGTGTATCACTGTAATGCAATACACTCCTGTATTCGCACCCTACCCCCTACTGTAATCTTTGAACTAGGTATGCCTTGTAAGGTGTCATTTGAAAACTCATAATTTGCTCGTCAGTATTGTCTTGATCAAATATGTGTGGCAACATTGTGACGTTATAAGATTTCCCTGCATGGTGTTATTAACACATGGTCCAAACCCCAGAGCTCTTTTCTTTCTCAATACCTGCCTCTCTTGTTCTTTATTTGTGATACTTTAAGACCTCATCTTCTTGCATTTGTCTATAAAGCACAAAGCACACCCATGGTGTTATAGAATCAGATAATAATACACTTACTGTTAAAGAATCTGCCTCAAACCTGCAAAACCTAAGAAAGTCAGATAGTAAGTTGGAACTATGTTGAGCCCCTCTCATACTGTGCAGCTCTGAAGCTATTTAATAGCAAACCCTGCATTCATTTTCTTCTAAGTATTCAACTTGCGTTGCGTTTAGATTGTTTTTCATTATAAGATCACTGAAATAATCCCTTCGCCATCATTTTGCTCCCTTGAAATTATGTCCAGACAAATATTTCTGTATTGCAAGGGGTCTAAATTCAGTAGACATAATTCCATTGTAGCCAGTGAAGTTGCTTATAGACAGCGCTCTTGAAAGTGTTTATTTTTTTATCTGCATCAGCTTGTCCATTTGAGGTATGGTAACACACAGCACAGCAACTGAGTATCTCTCATCCCTGGCTAATTCTAGCCTATTTAATTGAGCATTTCTGAATGTTTTCCCCAGTCTTTCCATGTCTTGCTATGAATTATGTTGGTCACATCATTAAAACCTATTTTGTCCAAAGGTGGCAGATATAGATGTAGAAACAAAACAATACATTAACAGCATTTATGGGGCTGGAAATACTGAAATGTTAAAGTCACAGTACAATACGTCATTATTATCTCAGCCCTGTATTGAAAGGTAGATAAATTAAGTGTCTCTGTGGAAGTCTTTCCACAAAATCCTGGCTTAAAAAGGCACAATAGCTTCATGGCAAGAAAAATAAATGCAATTGAACTGAGTTATTTGCAGTGTAGTGCATTATATACTGGACAATGTGCATGTCATTCATTTATTGAATGTTTGTATAACTAATGAGTTGAATAGAGGAACTGAATTTGAATAGCAAATGAAAGGGGATTTTTGTTTGACAGCCACAAAATGAAAGAGAAAACAAGGACTGACATTAGAATTCACAGGGCTAGACTGGGATTAGCCCAAACTTGGTTGTGCACTGCTTCCTCCTACCTTGAACTTCCTGTGCCAGCCATATTAGTGCTACCTGGATCAGGTGCTTTGCAGAGCTTAGGGGCTATGCTCCACCAGAGAGCAAGTGGGTGGGAAGTGGATGAAGATAATAATGGCTCCACCCCATATATGCTGATGAGTTGGACAAATGGGGGAAGTAATCTGCAGTCTTAAAGGAGCAGAGAAATAACAATGTAGTGATGCAGTTTATGCACTATCGCTCACACAGGACTGAGCCTAAGGACTCAAACTAACCCATGAACTTTCTTCGGTATTCAGTGTTACAGAATCTTCATATTTCTTGCCCTAAACCACTCAAAGGGATTGACACTCCCCTGGCCTTATCATCTAGCTCAGAATCTACCAAAAAAAAAAAAAAAAGCCTTATTTATCTGGGGTAGATATCTGAACATTTGTTTTTATCTGCTGTTTATTTGTAACCTTAGTGTAGCAGTCTTCACTTATGGGTATTATAACAGGAGCAAAGATACTGTGGCCTAGTGGTTAGGCCACTGGACTGAGACTCAGGAGATATGGCTTCATTCCGCAGCCCTGCCACTAGTTTGCTATGTGACCTGGGCAAGTCACTTCCCCACTCTGTCCCTTCATTTCCCCATCTGTAAATGATAGTTGATCTCTTTTGTAAAGTGCTAGAAATAACAATAATACCCAGCTCTTATATAAGTGGTAGATTTTTAAACAGCCATTTTAAGTAGATTTAATTCAATATGGTACACTGTTGTCTGCATACCATCACAGGATTTACCGTAGGTTAAATT
The DNA here is from genome assembly GCF_028017835.1 of Emys orbicularis. Classification (NCBI taxonomy): domain Eukaryota; kingdom Metazoa; phylum Chordata; order Testudines; family Emydidae; genus Emys; species Emys orbicularis. Next base: position 85,081,045 of record NC_088686.1, on the reverse strand, counting down.
TAATATCAGGAAATTAACAGAGTAGTAGAAAGATGCAAAATCAAATATTTCACACAGATTGTTGCTTGTGTTTTCATAATTTAATACTTGTTTCACGATTACTCATTTCTACATGGAGCATCTCATGTCATTAAATAATTAGGTTAAATTACTTTTTGTTTGTTTTTAAAATCAGCTAAGAGAAAAACCTAACAGTATTTGTTTCAAATTTTACAGCTATGCTTGTAAGTGTTGGAATGCCTGTATTTTGCACTATCATTAAAATAGATAATAAAATCCTATTTACCCTTGGGCACAGTTGAAGACCTTTAAGTAGCTGCTACTCCCGAATCTACTATAAATTGCAAATAATATCTATTGTGCAGTAATTTATACTGATAGAGAAAATGCTACTGATTATATGGGTTCACTTCTGTGAGACTCAAAACACAAAAATGGAAACACACCTTTCTTCAGTCTGCTTTGCTTTTTGTTTAATCATTACACTTACTGTTATATACTCCAATAAATGGCATATTATCTTTTTTAAAAAGCACAACTAAAGGTTTACATTATTTTCAGTTTGCAACCAACTTTTTACTAGACTGTTTTGTTGAAAATTTTAAGGCACTCACCCAGGCTGCTCTAATTCTTATGTCATATTCTTTAAAATATCAAAACAATGTGATGTGCCTTGTTGTCCCTGGTTGTCAGTAGACAAGGGGGCATTATGGATCATTTTAAAGTAAGCTTGAAATATAGGCCTATAGCCTGCCCTCAATTTATACCCATGCAAATTTACTGATGTCATTTGGGTCACGTAGGTGTAACTCAGGGTAGAATATGGCTCCTGTCAGCTATGCAAAGGCTACATCTACACAATGAGCTAGAGGTGTGATTTCCCCAGCTCATGTACACATACATACTCACAGTAGCTTGATGAGAGCTAGTGTGAGTATAAATAGCAGCATAGCTGTGATAACATGATGGCCAGGCTTGCACTTGGCATGGCTAAACACTCCTGAAAATGGTGACTACATACTTGGGACAGCTAAGCGGTGCCACCGCTGCCCGTGCTACTGCAGTGACACTACTATTTATACCTCACACTAGCTCCATCGAGCGACCGTGAGTATGTGTACTGGAGCAGGGGAATCACACCTCTAGCTCATAGCGTAAATAGAGCCAGAGAGATGTGTATGATACCTGCTACATCTTCTGAAATTAGTAAAGCCTTTAACAATGCTAAAAATTAACAATCAGCCATGAGGCCAGAGTGAATTTATGTGAACTGGCATAGATGACCCCAGAATGGCTGTAACATATTGGATTACCTCAAGCTCTGACAACAGATAAACCCCATTGTACAGTACATCATCATATTACTTGTTTTGAGCATTCACTGTACTTAGCAATCCTGTTCATTTTGCATTACAATCTTAAAACAGAATGTGGACTTTTCCATATTTAATGTGTCTGTTTGCTATGTACTGGAACATGTAGTTTCCAGTAGTTCTTAATTACTTAAATGTTTTATAAGTCTCTCTTGCGAGAGGTCCTCCTCCTTCATGCCTAAAGAGCGCTTCCACAGGCTGCCATAGCTCAATTATACATCTTTCATAAGCCCTTTAGAAGAAACTTTTGCACATTAATATGAAATCAAAGAGCCCTCGGTTTCATGTTCATAATGATTAAGATGTCTCATGTTATTTAAATTAATAAGAAACTCCTTTGTTGCTTAGAAAACAAAAGAAATCCTCCATCCACCCAACAGCTGACAGTTGATGCAGACAGTCAAGTGTAATTGTGACAGCTGGTAAATGAAAATAAGCGTGTGCTTGAGTGTTCTTTGTCTCTGCTTCTTGGCTCCCGGAGAACTACTGGAAGGCAAAGGCCAACTTTTAAAACAATTAACATGAAGATCATTAAGAAATTCTCTTTGCAGTGCAGGGAGACAATATCTATGACCATGATTCAGATTATGGAGATGTGCACCAGCTGAGTCATAATTAAGAACTCCACCACGATCTTCCCTATAATCTTTTTCACAACAAACAGCAAAGCCTTTATGCTTTTCTAGCTTCTTACAACATTAAATAATTAAGGCGCTCAACTTCCCCATAAAATAGATTATGTATAGCCATTACTTCATGCACACCACTTCTCTGCTGTGATGTACAGTAGCTATTCAGCAGGCCAAAACAGTGTTGTCCCAAGGTAAAAGCTAACAAATCCTTAATTATGGCTGTACCACCTAACACAACTATGTTAAGTACATGTCTCATATGGACAGATGGTCTTGTGATTAAGGCACTGGACTGGGAATCTGGAGACCAATTCCCAGCTCTTTACAGAATTTCTTTGTGACCTTGGGTGAATTACTTAGTCACTCTGATCTGACTCTGCAAACACACACATGCAGAACTTTACTACTGTAAGTAGCCCTGTTGATTTCAATGGAAGCAATCATGATAGTTAAGTTAAGCATTAACTAACTGTTTGTAGGCTCAGAGCCCCTGTGCTTCAGTTCCCCATCAATAAAATGGGAATAACACTTTCCCATTTCAAGGGGTGTTTTGAGGATAAATTCATTAATAATTGTGAGATGCTCTGATACCCTGGTGAAGGAGACCATCTTGGTACCACAGATTTTTTCTCCATCACTATTAACAGGCCAGGTAAATAGTTCATTCATCAGAGATGTTCTCACATACAAGGGGAAATGGAAATTATTTACTATTGGTGGCTCCAGACCAAAAATGGAACTGAACATCTTAATGGGAAACATATCATTTCAGAAAGATCACTGAATGGATACCAGAGGGAGCAGGGGAAGAAAACAAGAAACGGATGAAATAATTATAATATACAAGTGCATTATTGCTTTGATCTGGCTGATACAACTCAGCATTTCTAAATCATGTAGATGTTAAGTGGCAGATGTGCATGCCTGTTGCTTACTAGAGAAAGCCCAACTGCTTTTTGTGAATTTAGCTTTGGGAGGAAAAGTGTCCCAATTTCATTCTGCATTCAGGGACAGGTAGCACAGACCAATTAATCACAATAGCTCTCTTGAACAGTCTCACCTTCTTTTGTCTTTGAAGAGTGACACAAAATAAAAATGGGTCATCACTGCATTGGCAGAAGACTATGTTTGGTATCATATCCTTGAAAAGCTGTTATACTTACAAAGCAGACATGAGGGGAGACACAAAGAAAAGGGGACAGGGGGCTTGGAAGGATCATTGCAATAATGACAATGAATTTGGTTCTTAGTAAGCAGCATTAAAAATGCTTCAATGACAAGGGCACTGATGCATTTCAACTATGCAGATTTTGGAAGCATGATGGAATTTCTGGGTAAAATGAAAGAGAAAAAATGGACAAGCACTCTGAGATAGATTAACACACTGTGTACCCAAGATCTGTCATTATCATCAGCAATACAAACGAGGAATAAAAGGAGGATGGTACTGATGAAGAGTGGGTCAAAATTATGAGAATTTAGAGATATACACAAGCAGGAGCAACTAGGTAAAGAGGAGAAAATATTTACAGAAAAATATTAAGTGTAAAATAATTGGTATGAAAAGCAAAGGTGGAGAATGGAAGAAAGACTTTATAAGAAGTTCAAGTTTTACTTTAAAAGAATCCTTTATCTGAGTGCTCAGCATAGAGGATGTGAGGGTAGATGCCACACAAATACATACTTCTTTAGGGGGTAAAAGGAAAATACCGAAAGAAGGAATACATAAAGCAGATGGGCAAGAAATGACAATGACTGACAATTAGAAACTCCAGGGGTGTATAGAAGCCATAAACAAAGTGCTTCAGGGTAGAGGTGGGTGAAATTTTTCAGATGAATAGTTTATTCACCAAGAAATGCAGTTTCTATTGACCCCAGTGGTTAGGGCACTCACTTGAGATGTGAGAGAATCAGGAACAAATCCCTGCTCTGCAACAGACTCAAAATGGACATTTTTGATTCACTAAAAATTCTGAAAAATTTCAGATTTGGCTCAGTCCAAACCAAATTTTCTTTTCTGTTTTTTGCAAGCGTCACCAAACAAAAAAATCCAGCCATTCCCCCAGCTGTACTTCAGGGAAATTTAAACAATGACAACAAAATCCTCCTTAGAAATAGGAGATAGCCAGGCACTGGGCAGGAGCTTATGTTATATTTCCAAAGTGGGGTTGTGATGGAGTGTTCACCCCACACCAGCTCCTGATGGGGTTCAGGTGGCTAGGGCTAATTAACTGCCTAGGCTTCACCTGGAGAAGGAACCAGGTAGTAAGAAGGACTAATTAAAGAATGATGTTCATTTTGACAGGTGAGGGCTCATATAAAGCCAGGTAGCTGAGGGCCAAAAGGGGCTGCAGGAAGGAGGTCTGCAGTCATTCTCTCTGAGGCTAGGGAGAGATGGGAACTTGGCCCTAAGGGAAGGGCATACCTGGAGGAGGGTGGAGAAGGAATCCAATAGAGGCAATGTAGGAAGCAGTGCAGGAAAACAGTGGCAAGAAGTGGGACAGTGCAGACTTTAGCTGCTGGTTGTAGGGTCCCTGGGCTAGAACCTGGAAAAGAGGACGAGCCTGGGTTTCCCCACCAGCCTCTGGGAAGTGGCACCATTGAGAGGCAGCAAATCAGAAGACTGCTTGGGATGGTTGGTAAACAAAACCCCCAGAAGGGGAAAACTACAATGACCTAGCCAGAGGGGCAAAGCCATGAAGAGGGAGCAGTCAAGTCCTGACAGACCGAGAGAGAGACATGGAGAGAGCACTTGCAGAAACCGGTGTCAGACTGGCAGAGCTAATCCCCAGCTGTGGCCATAGGAAGGTGCGCCAGTGGTGAGCAGAGCACGCTGTGACAGAGTCCCAGAGGAAATTCAGAAAATCAAGGATCTGCAAGCATAATTTCAATAATAAGAAATAGATGGAAAACCTAATATAGAATAGACATTGGTGGTCACCACCTAGAAAATTATAGCTAAGTGGCAGACAATGAGCATGGATTTACCCACAGAGGTCATGTCTGATAGCACTTTATGGAAGAAGAAACAGACAAGATTTCACACAGAGAAACTGTGGATATAATTTACCTACACTGCAGGAAACTTTTTTGATAGAGGTAGAAACTGGATGTTAATCATGACTAGGGCAACACCACAGAGGGATATAATTCAGCTATGAGATGGAGAAGGAATAAGGTGTAAGAGATTTTACATTGGAGTACACCAAGAGAGAAGGATCTGGTAGCACTGGATGATATAATTAAACATTACCAAATACTGGGAAACATGAAAAAAACAAAGAAAAGTCTGAGATGCATATAAAGGTACATTGGGTTTAGACAGTCCAAGGTCAGAAGGGACCACTGTGGTCACCTAGTCTGACCTCCTGTATAACACAGGCCAGAGAACTTCCCCAAAATAATTCCTAGAGCAGATATTTTAGAAAAACATCCAGTACCAAATTTAAAAATTGCCAGTGATGAGACTCCACCACAACCCTTGGTAAATTCTTCCCAAGATTAATTACCCCCACTGTAAAAAATGTATGCCTGATTTCCAGTTTAAATTTATCTAGCTTCAATTTCAAGTCACTGGATCATGTTAGATCTTTCTCTGATAGACTGACGAGCCCATTGTCAAATATTTGTTCCCCATGTAGGTATTTACAGACTGTAATCAAGTCACTCCTTAACCTTCTCTTTGTTAAGCTAAATAGATTCAGTTCTTAAGGCAGGTTTTCTAATTCTTTAATCATTTTTGTTGCTCTTCTCAGATACCGTGCCCAATTTATCATATTCTTTATGAAGCCTGGACACCAGAACTGGACACAGTATACTAGTAGTGGCCTTTTTCTAATCTGCACAGAGGGCAAGTTCCTAGAAGTTTCCTATCACACAGAAAATTAAAGCATCACAGTTTCATAGCTTATAACAGTATTCTACATGGGCATAGCAGGTTATATTTGAGATTCTGGGCCAGCTTCTGTTCTCTGGCTTCCAATGGAGCTACTCCTATTTCAGTTACCCCTGATTCATACTGTGGTAACTCAGATCTGAATCTGAGACAACATTCATAGTTCTGGTTACCTGAAAAAAAGGAAAACCTAAAGGCAGAAGGGGTTCATAGGAGGACAACTGGAATAACAGGCCTTAACAATCCTAAACCGTTAGAGAAAGATGGTTAAACATGCTGTGGAAAAGACACAAGTAAGCGAGAACCTCACTGAGATATGCAAAGTTCTTAAGGGAATAGAAATGATAAATGCTAGACAAATAGCAATTTAATAAAGGGATAAGCAGGCATATTGATTAATGTCTGTATTAATTAATGAAGGTGAAAAGCTTTATGTACTAAGCAGTGTTACTACTATGAACAAAGGAAAGGCAGCAAACATATTTATGCATTTTTGTTTCCAATATAGACGTTAATCTCTGACAAAATTACCAAGAGGAAAATAGACAAAAAAAATTATATACTGTTGAGAGTAGACAAATATTTGGAGGAGAAAATTAATTTGGGGCACAACATCTGGCTAGGGGATAAGACAGGCCCAGTTCCAACACAAGCCTGTTACTGATTTCAGACCCAATGGAGGCTTGGCAGCAATGTGGGCTGGGAAAGGAGGAGACGGAAATAAAAAGCTCAGAACAGGATGTGTTGTTGGATTTCTTCAGCAAAGGGCCAGCAAGGAGCTTTGGAAGAGACTGCCGTAGGTGTCTCTCAACAAACTGACAGACCCCAAACAGAGGAAGCAAGAGTAACTCGTGGGTCCTTCTGCACCCACCAAGCCCTAGAAACCGGCTCAGCTCTCCAAGGGAAGTTGGAGAAAGGGGCAAGAGGGGAAGGTTTACACAAGCCCGCAGTAGAGAGCTGGTGATCCCAGGGGACAGTGGGGAAAGTAGCTGTTTTTATGTGTTTTTTTTCTGAAGTTGCTACAGGACCTGGGACACAGAGTTGGGACTGAGCAGACCAGTTCCCTTGAAGGCAGAGAAGGGATGAACAGGCTTGTGGGCTGAGCTTTCATTTACTTTAGAAGGGAAGGAGTTATTTAGTATGAGAAATGTATTCATTTATTATTGGGGTTACATGGGGAAATCAAACTCAGCCTTATAATGGGACTGACTGGGATTGTCAAAGGACCCAGGCACCCAAGTCTCACTGAAATACATTGGGACCTAATTCCTGTAGGATCCTTTAAAAATTCCACCCATTGCACCTATCAAGACACTATCATCTCTCTGTCATAAACCACCTACACAGCCTTGGACCTTAGCTCCAGAAACACAGGCCACTGCCCCTGGAGTGAAAGAAAGATCTTTGTTTTCAGCTATAGAAATACCCTTCATCATTCTTAAGAACAGTCAGCCAAATCAAAAGCATTATGTTCATATAAACAGATAGTAGCCACTTTCACTGTCACTAAAGTCAATGGCAAACTCCCATTGACATCCATGTATGCAGGATTGGGCCCCCAAACTATCCAACACAGTAACTGTTGTTAATTTTGCTTAATTATAACCTATTTTCTTCAAATTAACCAGTGCACTATTCTAGGAGACTCACCTGCTTGGAAGATTTGAAGTTGGAGTAACAAGCTGCTTTGAAGGTAGAGGGGGACAAAGAAATGCTAGAAAAAAGTCAGCATCTCAAATTGAGGTAATTTTAAAATCATTTGTTACTCAAGAACTGTTTAATTTTATCCAAACTTTGCAGAAATATTTTCCTTTGCCTTCAAAATAAATGTGCCAATTTTCGGGCCAAATCAGCTTCCCTGACTCACAGTGACAGGGATTCTGCTTTGTTTTTTAAATAATGGAAGTTATATGTAATGGTGGAGAAACTATTGCCCTCACTGTAGTTAATACTAATGAGAGCACTGGCTTCTTTCAGCAAAAAGACCTCTCAAATGTGAAATAGTTAAAGACCAAATCCCTAAAACAAGGAAGGTTTTAAAGCAAATTTTATATTTTCCTAGCGAGATTCACACATTCGAGTTCATAGGGAGTTTTAATGGATCAGGACAACTGTCACAAAAATTACTGAAGTGGATGCACTTTAAAAGCCTTAGGGCTGAAGTATATTATATAATTACAAGCGATAGCACTCTTTAAAGAGACCACTAGCTTAATCTGGAAAAGTGAAGAAAAAATATGTTTTCATGAATCTCAGTTTTAAAAGTTATCTGGAGCTTACTTTTCTCTCTCCATGAGAAATTGTGATTGCAAAAAGAACAATTTTGAAGAGTAATTTTTCCTCCTGGTCATTGAAATTCAGAATATTACTTATAACAAAGTCATTTTTGCTAACAACTTTGCTCAGCAAGACTAGAATAATTTTCTCTGCCTAATAATAATTGTACTTAAGTCTGCTGTGATATTTGTCTCTTTGGTATAAATACACCGGCAAAAGACTTCAGACAATTATATTTTGTGGAGTTTATTTTGATGAGGTTTTTTTTAAGTGCTCACAACAATTAAGCTTGGCAAATTAAAGCAATTCTTTAAATGTGTACATCTGCATGCAAGGAACACACATGCAGGCATTCAAAACAAACAGTCTGGGATTTAAAGGTGAATGGCAATGCAAAGAAAATGAAGTGCTGTTTTATTCTTTTGTGCTCTTTACAAAGATATGAAGGTGGCTTCAAACATTCCCTTTCCCCAAAAATAAAAGCTGTTTCTTGGAAGATTAGCAGCTAAAATTTCAGCTGTGCTATCAGACACCTGGTTCTCCAAAAACTGTTAGAATTCTCCAGGAGGAAGAGGTAAGTCATGACCTTTGATTTCTATTGTACAACTAGATAAAAATTATTTGGGGGGCACAGAGGAGGGGGAATGAAAGTTTGAGGCCTTCTTTATAAGACAAAGGAATAGTGAAAGAAAAAAAATTCATCCCCTTTGCAATTCTCCTTTAACTGTCAAATTCCCTGGGTTGCTGAAGTGTGAACCTTCATGACGCAGTTCAGATTGACAGTACAGAGAAAAATCTTTTCTAATCTACAGAGCAATAGCATTGAGTGACATCTTTCACCAGGTGCTAAAACGCAGCATCTAGAGCTACAGTGGGCTGGGTTCCGATTGCAGGGCTCCATTCATCATTTTGAAGAGCGCACATTATGGGTTGTTGGGCATTCCAGGCAGATTGGCACATGTTAGGGAAAAGAACATAGGAATAGGAGGGACCTCTTGAGTTATCAAGTCCAGTCCCCTGCAACTGCAGGCAACTCCATCATATAATCCAATTCATAAATTTAACAAGCTCTATCTTAAAGCTAGTTAGGTTGTTTGACCCCATTACTCCTAGTGGAAGGCTGTTCTGGTACTGCATTCTGCTGATGGTTACAAACCATCTTCAAATTTCCAGCCTAAATTTATCCATGGCCAATTTATATCCATTTGTTCTTATGCCCACATTGTCCTTTATTTTTAATAGCTTGCTTCCCTCCCTGGTGTTTAATCCCTGATGTATTTATTGAAAGCCACCATATTCCCTCTCAGACTTCATTTTGGTAGATTAAACAAGCTCCTCTCATAAAATAGGCTCTCTATTCCCTGATCATCCTAGTAGCTCTTCTGTGCATCTGTTCCAGTTTGAATTCATCTTAGTTGAACAAGTGACCAGAATTGTACACAGTATTCCAGATGAAACCTTATCAGTGTCTTGTACCATGGCATTAACACTTGTCTTTCTCTACTCACTGGAAAGCTCACATGATACACCCCTGGATCATATTTGCCTCCCTCCCTCCGCCATATTACATTGGTGGCTCATAGTCATCTTGTGATTGACTAATGTACCCAAGATTTTCTCCAACTGTCATTTTTAACTGAAGACCCCCGCAGTTTATAGCAGAAATTTTTATTAGTCTAAGAGTTTCACCTGACCCTTCATAGTATTAAATTTCATCCTATTTCTATTACTCCCCTCCTGAAGGTCATCTTATTCTTCTTGAATAATATTCCCAGCCTCCTCAAATTTTTATCAGCAAATTTCAATTAATACACTCCCTCATTTTGTGCCAAGGTCATTAATGAAAGTATTGAATAAGATCAAACCCAAGCCTGATCCTTGAGGAACTCTCCTAGTAACCAACCTATAGCCAGATAGGGCTCCTTTCAACTCATCATCTCCCCGTGCAAGAGCCTTCTTCTCTCAGCTTCTGCTACCTGGAATGGTCTACATAACATTTATTGGCATAGCATTTGTACTACACATGAGGATTACTCCTCCAGTCACTGAAATCTCTCAATATCTTTCGTGGTGACACTGAAGACATGCATTTCTTCAAAATCACTTAGTAATGACAAGTCTCACAGGGGTAGCCGTGTTAGTCTGGATCTGTAGTGGCCACTACATTCATGTGACGAAGTGGGTATTCACCCACGAAAGCTTATACTCCAATACGTCTGTTAGTCTATAAGGTGCCACAGGACTCTTTGTCACTTTTTAGTAATGACAGACTGTTCAAGTGATTTCCTATGGAAAGTCACTGAGGTTCCTCAGAGGAGGCAAGGTAATAGTCACCTACATCATACATGGAACAGACTTAGACAATATAATAGTAAAGACCCCATTAGGGATCCCATCATTGCTACTACTGGTGTAACTGTACCAGTAGTTGTTTAATAATGGAAAATTTTAGAAAGTTAGTTTAGATGAGTCTTTGGGGTGTGTTTCTACTGGGAAAGTGTATAAACATTTTTCAGTACCAATGCAGCTCTACAGATGCTACAGGAGTGGAAGTTGTAGTGTAGACAGGCCTTGGGTGTTTTTACTGCTTGTGCTGACCAACTCTGCAGTTTCAGATAGGCTTGTCTGCATGAGGACAGAGATTCACCTCCTAACTGGGCCTGTAAAGGCAAAGATCTCCTTGCAGGGACTCTATTCCACTCTATTCCACTGTTGTTAATCATATTTCTACTACTGTAAAATGTTATTTCTTCTATGGCCTTACACAATAAGTCTATTTTAATGTTTACTAGGAATTTGAGCCTATATCTGGAACAAAGTTGTAGCCACCAACTGGAGTTCCATGCCTAGTTCTTGCATGGGGAATGCTTTCACCTAGACTTATATTGTCAGGGGTCCAAAGCCTTCACTGAGTTAACACTGGGGCTGTAAGTCAACCCAGAGTGTTCAGTAATAAATAGCCCTAAAACAGAGGTCCACTCAGTCCAAGGAAAATCACTCTCACCAATTTGTTTTCAAAACTTTACCTTCTCTTACTCTGTTCATGCCTAGTAGCTCCTAACTGAGGTGCTCTAGCATGAATCCATTTCTTTCAATCGAGTGCCTTAACTAGAGACATTACTGTCTACTCAGGTGTAAGAAAGAGTATCGATTAGCATAGCAGGGAATTAAGTACTTGCATGCTGGTTTTGGTGCGAGTCTGCTGCCCCCTGAGAAGTAATGAGGAACATAGTTTTTGTTTGATTATTGTTGTTTTTATTTCCTTTGTCTGCCTGCCATGCTGCATGAGGCTCAAACCCAGTGTCAGCTTGTCATCCAAATGCAAACTATGCCAATGAACCATGACTATGGGGGGTGGAGGTTTGGGAGTTGGGTGAGAAGAGAAGCTGCCATGAAGTAACATAGGAAGAGGGATGTTTTCTATAGAAGTCAAACTTCACAAAAACTAGGGATCCTTTCATTCTGCTATCCGATGTCACTTCCACCTCAGGCAAGAGACCTCCAGGTTTCAAAGTTACTGCTTGGAAAAAGCTTGTATATGTAACCACTTTATCTTCATCTGGCACATGTAACATAGCCCACTCCCTTCTCCACATTAACAATCATGTAAGAGACAATGTCAGCTGCCCAACCCTGTAGAGAGCAAAGTAGCAGTTTTGTGGGTGTTGCAGGCAGTACAATGTTGTAAGCAGACACTCAAAGGTGACTTGGAAAGGATTTTTGAAAAATTGAGCTTGCGACTTTTTTTGTTCTTTATGACCAATAAGGAGAGCCTGAGAGGAGTGTTGTCCGAAATCCCTTTCTCCTTCCTCTTCCCGATTTTCTTGCAAACATCAGGAATGGCAAATTTGCTTTTCCCTGGCTTTGCTGGAGGGACTGTGATCTCTCATACCTTAATTGAAGGGTGAAAGGTGGCTGAATCATTGTCAACTACATGCTTTGTTCAGAACACTCATTAGTGTTAAATAGCTGTGGATGAAAATCAACTAAAAGCAAAGCTTTAAAGTCAGTCTCAAACTCCCGCCTCCCCCCCTTGTGAGTCCAGTATTCACTAGTTTTCCAGTTGCCATAGGCCTTTCCTATACTAGTAATTTGGGGGAAATTTCCCACTGGTGCATTACAATTGGTGCCTCTCCACCTGTGCTAGCAAATGTGGGAACATTAGTGTAGACAGGACACCGCTGTGTTTACCACTGTGTCAGTCATTTTACTGCAGGTTTGTAAAAGCCTACAGTGTTGAAGAGAGACTTCACACATCTTCCCAAATCATAATAATTAATAATAGTGTATTTATTTAGTGCACAGGTGAGTATATTGTGCAACAGAATAAAATAAAGTAATAGAATAAAAAAACCCAGTAGAATGCCATCGACATAAACCCCAATGAAAAACAACAAACACAAAGGAGAAGGCCCAAACAAGCAAAGGGAATGAGTAAGGATACGATTTAGTCATGGATTCTGAGACTTTACTGGACCTCCATGACTTCAGCTTCAGCTGTCAGCGGTGGGGGCAGAGCTGGGGCTGTGCGCCCCCGACCCAGAGCTTCAGCCAGAACTAGGGCTGTGTGCCCCTTTTCCCCACCCCGCTACTCTCTGTGACTTCAGACCAAACCAGGGCTATGTGCCCCCCACCCTGCTCCCTGCGACTTCAGCCAGGGCCACAGTTGTGCGCTCCTCTTGCAGCTGCGGCTGGAGCAGGGGCTGTGCACCCCATGGCAGCAGCCGGAGCGGGGGCTGTGTGCCCCTGACCCACGGCTTCAGCCAGGGCTGGAGCCAGAGCTCTGCATTCCTGACCTGCGGCTTTGGCCAGGGCCAGGGCTGTGCACCCCTGACCTGCGGCTTCATCCGGGCTGGAGCCAGGGCTGTGCGCCCCACCAAGTGGCGGTGGGGCTAGGGCTGTCATTCCCCCCCAGGGGCTCTGGTTGGCATTCTCCTCCCCACCCCCATTACTTTTAATAAAAGTCAGGACAGGTCATGGCTCCCGTGAATTTTTGTTTATTGCATGCGACCTGTCTGTGACTTTTACTAAAAATAACTGTGACAAAATCTTAACCTTAGGAATGAGTGATTGAAAGAAAAGGTGATAAGTATAGGGCCACTATAAAACGCCATTAGGGTGCACATGAAATGAGACAGATTTCAAAGGTGAGTGAGTTTTCTGTCACGACCACTTAACTCATTGAAAGCACCCATAGAAACAGTAGCCTTAGCCATGAGAACTACGTGTGTCACTGCAGAGCTTCAACTTTCGTTAGTCATTGATAGCTCTGCGTTGGTGTAACTCTGTGATATTGCATAAATATAGATCCCCAGTCTTCTGAGAAGGAAAATCTGTCAATGGATGAGTCATCTCATTTATTGTAACTCATCTTAACTATGTTAACTGCTGTATTTTTAGAACCTATTGAAGCTCCTGATGTCCTTTATGGCTTCCCCTGGAATAATCTTCATAGAATAGAATATAGACTATCAGGGTTGGAAGGGACCTCAGGAGGTCATCTAGTCATGATTCCTTTCCCCTTGTACAGCCCGGTGTTACCAGCACAAAGATGACAGTAACATCATCTTTTGTACACCTAGTAATGGGAATCAAAGTCTCACACCCCTATGTCACCTGTGTGAATCCATTCCAGGATGACAGGATATGAAAGCTTTTCACCATCTGACAACCAGTTGTTGGACAAATTGAAATGCTACTTTTCAGTTTTGTAGCACCTTCCATCAAGTACTGTTCAGTGCTTTACAATCCCTACATTTTAGCCTTAGATACCCCTGTGAGGTAGATATTATCACCACTTTATAGAGTAGGAAACTGAGAGAGTAGGTAATTAGAGTAAAGGTCATATTGCCAGTCAATGGCAGTGCGAAGAATAGAATATAGTCCCCCTGACTCCTACTCTTGTGCTTTCAGAGCAATGATATGCTTCTTCAGTTGGTGAATCCATGCCACAGATCTCCACCTTACAAATACCACCATCAGCATGTGCACCAAAGTTAAGGAAGTCTATTGACTGAATGACACTCTAGAGGTGATCCTTCCAGGTTAGCAGGGAGGTACATTGGTGAGGCAGTGTGAGCACCTATCCCTCCTATTTAAACAGAAGCCTTCTGCTTCCAGGATCATCAATCTGGCATCTTTCACCAACACAACATTCACTTTTGAAATCTTACTAAGGAAATGAGTAGGAGGAAGGAGAATATTACCATGGAGTAAGTGTGATCATTCATTTCCTTAGCAGTTAGAGCTACTATGAAGTATTCCACACAGGGATAAATTGAACTCCAATTGCTGCAGAACCCCAGCTTCCAGTCACCTCCGTTACCCTGCATTCCTTCCTTCCAAGGTTTATACCTCCAGACAATTCCCCACTTGATTAGCAGGATGGAGAAGATTTTTGCACTTCAGCCACCAGAGTTGTAACAGCTGATAAAACAGCTTGCCTAACATCTCATTGTGAGTGATCATGTAATCAGGACAGCAGATGCCCGCCCCTCAAGAAGGAGGACAGCTCAGCTGTGCAGCCCTATATAAATGAACATCTTTCTTCATGCCAAACTCTCAGAGGTCTTAAAAAAATTAAAGAACTGTTCCCAGTTTATCTGTCCTATTGCCAAATCAGGAAGCTCCAAGGCAGCAATCCACACTCCCTTGCACTTTCCTATTGTGTGCACAGTAGTTTCTTCTATGACTATGTTATCCACAACAGGCTATGGAAGAGACACCCTGTATGATGGCACCAGGCAGCACAGGGTGTGTTATTCATTCTGGATCTACCTGCATCCAGTGGGCTGAATAAAAAATCCCCGTTATATTAATCACACCAAATCTGACTCTTCTCTACCATGGGGTACATTATATTTATATGTTTGGGTGGACAGTGAGTGTTGAGGTATGGTACCACATGTTAGAGACACAAAACCCACAAGTGGAGGCATAGTCCCCTGTAGTTCAGTGCTCCTCTCTGCCATGTAGGAACCCTGCAAACCCTGGTTTGCAAATGTCACCAGGGGAGAGCTGTAGCCAAAAGACACTAATAGGGCCTCAATAAAAGTTTGTCTTGTAAATCTTGAGCAACCAGGTTTGTGACAACACACTTCACAATATTTGCTTTTTAAATTTCAAGTCCTTTTATTTTCCACCAGGGATGGAAAATAAATGTGCCGGGGCCACACTGAGATCCCAGAGAAGAGATGCTTATACTATAAAGACTGTTGCTGATTTAAGTAAATATATTTGGCTAAGTTCAATAACAGATTTCACTTTGTAGAAACAAATTTACTGAGAAGGTCGGAAAGAAACTTCTATGAGTGGGTTATTCCATAACTGTCCACTGTGGGATTTCTCACACCTTTCCCTGAAGCATCTGATACTAGCCACTGTCAGAGACAAGATGCTAGACTAGATAGACCATTAATCTGATCTACAATTATGTTCCTATGCTATGAAATCTTAAACTGCAATTCTACTCTGAAAAATGACTGTACAGTCCGAGGGCTGAATCCTGCTGTCCTTACCAAACTAAAGTCTCACTGAACTCACTGGGCATTTTTCCTCAAGTAAGAAATGAGAAAGATTTTGGCCTTGGAGCATTTATAATGGGAGATATAGAAAGTCAGTTTGTCTGTTATGCCAATATTGTGTAAGTGTGACACCTACTGGTAGGCAGTGAAGATTAAAACTTATCAAACAATTCAGTGCATTGCTATCATTGTAATATTCTAGGACTGTACATTTACATAACCGCTTGCTCAGACGTTCAGCAATTACTACACTTTACAAAAGCATCAGAAGATATTGCAACAAACCTTAGACAAAGAACTTTGCTCCGTGCTAACCTTATAGGGTCAGAAATCTGACATATCAAATTCACGACAGATTCTTTCATCAGAGGCAAAACTATTAATTTAACAATAGAATTTAAAATAATAGTGATGCCCTGCCCCTTTAAGTGTTAAGGTGGCTCTGTACTTCTTCTCCCTTGCCTAGTGCAAAGCCTCACTTTCATGTTAGTTGCAATTTTGCAGCCAGAACAATAAAGCCACCACAGGAGACAGCTGGGTTTCCATCAGCTCCCTCTGCATCTGTCTATTGCCTCTTCTGCTGGCTCCAGAAATATAACAAATAGATGCCTCATAAATATTTCCATTTCTATTTCTTTCACAATTTCCTGAAGCCACTAAATTATTTAAATTTCATATTAGCAATTTCCTCTATAGATAAGGCAGTTAGGATAACTTACTGATATCCTTTAACAGAGTAGAAGTGGCATGATGACTTGTTATATAACATTTTGCATGGGGTGTAATGGTTTGACACTTGGCTATTATAGGATCTGATCCTGCAAGAATCTATGCACTAGTTCAAACAGGAATTATTTTGGGGAAATATTATGGCCTGAGTTATGCAGGTCAGATGAGATGATCACAGTGGTCTCTTCTGGCCTTAGAATCTATGAAAGATTCTGGTGAGGAAATGAGGCAAAGCAAAAGGAAGCCATGGGAAGAATGGTCTTGTGGTTAGCGAATAGGGCTAGTCACATAATGATGTGGGGTTCTGGTCCCAGCTTTGCCCCAGATTTCCTGTCTGACCTTGGACAAATAACAGAACCTTTCTGTCCCTCAATTATAAAATAGGGATAATAATACTACTACACTGAAAGGGTGTTATGAGGATTAATTTATTAATATTTTGAAAAGGGCTATGAGATCCTCACATGAAAGATATTATTGAAATGCAAAGTACTTGCCTAAGGTCACAGAGAGAGTTAGTGCTGGATTGGGGAGTATAACCAAAAAGGTCCTAGCTCCCAATGCAGTACTCAGTCCACATCTGTCTGAACAGTACACACCTGGAGTTTTAAAAGGTAATCCTCCGGCACTGGGGAATGCCAAGCCTAGCAAATTTTTTGAGACCTAGCATAACTATTTTCCTATTATCCCTTTCAAAGAGCCATAACTGAAAAACTTTAAATCTTTCACACTTTTACCAATGCATAAAAATTGGTATCCTATTCCTAATAAATAGCATAGTTGTCAACAATAAACTGCTTGCCTAGACACAAGCCAGCTTCAGGAGTTGATGCATAGTACTGTTCTGCTATCTGGCATGAATGACCTTTAGCTGTTAACTGAAGGTCTGCGTCATTCTTCATGTTGTTAGTGCCCCTCAACTCTTTTGACGCTATTTCAGATGACATTTACTTATTCTGTGCAGTCACATATGCCAAACTCTGAGGTAAAATTTTAATTGGATGTGATCAAATGTAAGCTGTCATTCGTGTTGGTCTCGTGAGGATAATTGTTGTTCTTGCTTGTTTTCTTTTGAAAATAATTTATGCAAGGACTGTCTTTTAAAGTAGTATTTTCTAGGTTCAGTTTTCAACACTTCTGTGTTCATTACCTCCCTACGTTGTCTGCTTCCCCAGAAACAGTTGCATAGACATTCACAAAGGCAAATCCTTTCACAAACTGGTTTCGTTCCTTTTTCATACTCATACAGCAACCATAATGACCTTTATTTTAGACTAAGAAAGAACCAGTGGAAAAGTTCAATGGGAAAGCAAAGTGTGTGCATCTCCACGCTGTGTCAACTCTGCCTTAAAAAAAACGGCCATTGCCTCTAAAGACAGGCAGATTCCTTAAAAATTTAAAGACATTAGACACAGAAAACAAAAATCACAGGCTAGTGAACAGAAGCAGCAAACAGGGGAGGTTTGCGAGGGAGTTCTCCAGGTGAAGGAAGAGCAACTATGTGACCCTTGGGGTGAATTTGTCATCAGTTAGTTAGTTTGTTGACGTGTGCCTGCTTGATTTAAGTTTATAGTGTGGTTTGTATGGGGGTCTGTATGCTGAACCTAGCAACCTGGTAGGCAAGAGTTGGAGCTTCCTAGTCTGCCATCCTTTGGTCCCTAATGCCTTTAGAATCACTTGGCAATGGGGTGGAGCTAGCTTAGGGAGAACAATCAGAGGATCTAGCGAACAAGGGAGTTTTGTGGGGGAGTTTAGAGAGGGAGCATGAGAGCCAGATACATCTAACAAACATGCTCTAAACTTAGGCCAATAACTCACCCCTCACTCCCGCAAAAAAAAAAAAAAAACACGCAAAGAACAAACAAAAAAACCCTGCAAGAGTACAAATAATGCAGGCAGAAGTCCAGCAGCAGAGTGGGGGCTCTCCAGTTTATTGCACTGAATGCAGCATGTATGATTACCTGCCTTGTGGGCAGGTGGCATGTGTGTGCATTCAGTACAAGCAACGCATGGCCCTCAGAGACTAAGGATGGGTTCTTGAGACAAGAGTGGCTGAACTGGAGGAGCTAAGGGAGACAATGAGGTACACCGAGGAGACTTTCAGGGACATAATACAGTGGCTCCATTCCCAAATCTGACAGCTTCAGTGGTGTTGAGGAAGATGAAAGCCTTGGGAAGGAGAACATCAAGCTGGAGGTGGAGAGAAATGACCCCACAGTTGGGACCCTCATTCCAGATGTCCTGGTACCCTTTTGCACTGAGTATACCTTTCTGGGGGAGGGGACCCCTGTTATTTGAAAGAGACAGGTAATAGTAATATAGATAGTTAGAAATATAGGTAGTTGGGTTTGTCATGACTGGGAGAGTCACATGGTAAATTGCCTGCTGGGTGCAAAGATTACAGACTGGCTGAAACATCTAGACAGGCTTATGTGCAGTGCTGTGGAGGAGTCAGTTATTGTGGTACGTGTATGTACCAATGACACAGGGAAAGATAGGAGAGAGGTCCTGGAGACCAAATTTAGGCTGCTAGATAAGAGATAAAAGACCAGAACCTCCATGGAAGCATTCTTTGAAATGCTTCCTCTTCCAGTTAGATAGGCAGAACTTCAGGGTGTCAATGCATGGACAAGACAATGGTGTTGGGAGGAGGTATTTAGGTTTATTAGGAACTGGGGAACCTTTTGGGAAAGGAGGAGCCTAGACAGGAAGGATGGGTTCCACCTTAACTAAAATGGAACCAGATTGCTGGCATGTAAAATTAAAAAGGTCATACATGAGTTTTTAAGCTAAGGGTTGGGAGAAACCTTACAAGAGTGGACAGCATATGGTTTGGACAGACATATCCCTTAGGGAAGGATTTATTAAAGGGAATACTCTATATCCTAGTAAAGAGGAGAGGATAGAAGTTGATAAAGTACAGATAGGAACTGAAGAGAAACAGTCAAATGAAAAAGACTTCCAATCACATTACATAAAGGCAGACAACTAAACATCGGTAAATTGTATACAAATGCAAAGTCTAAATATGAAGATAGATGAACTTGAGTGCCTGGTATTAAATGAAGATATTGATAGGCATCACAGAAACTTGCCGGAATGAAGATAATCAATGGACATGGTAATACCAGGGTACAAAATACACAGGAATGATAGAGTAGCTTGCGCTGGTAGGGGAGTGGCACTGTATGTGAAAGAAAGCATAGAGTCAAATATAGTACAAATCTTAAATGAATCAAACAGTACCATAGAATCTCTATGGATAGAAATTCCATGCTTGTATAATAAGAGTAGAGCAGTAGGAATATACTACCAACAACCTGACCAGGATGGTGACAGTGATTGTGATGCTCAGGGAGATTACAGATGCTACAAAAACTGAGAACCCAGTAATAATGGGGGATTTCAACCATCCCCATAATGACTGGGAACATGTTACCTCAGGATGGAATGTAGAGATAAAATTTCTAGACACCATTAATGACTGCTTCTTGGAGCAGCTAGTCCTGGAACCTATAAGGGGAGAAGCAGTTCTTGAATTAGTTTGAAATGGCGCACATGATCTGATCCAAGAGGTGAATATAGCTGAACTACTTGGTAACAGCAACCATAATGTAATAAAATTTAACATCATTGTAGGGGTGAAAATACCAAAGAAACTCACCATAATAGCATTTAACTTCAAAAAGGGGAACTACACAAAAATGAGGAGGTTAAACGAAATTAAAAGGAAAAGTCACAAGAGTGAAATACCTGCAAGCTGCATGGACATTTTTTTTAAAACACATAATAGAGACTCAAACTCTATGAATACCCCAAATTAAAAACAAAACAGTAAGTAGACCAAAAACTGCCACCATGGCTAAACAGAGTAAAAGAGGCAGTTAGAGACAAAAAGACATCTTTTAAAAATTCGAAGTCAAATTGTACTGAGGAAAACAGAAAGGAATATAAACTCTGGCAAGTCAAGTGGGCCATAATCAAGAAGGCCAAAAAAGAATTTGAAGACCAATTAGAAAAAGACACAAAAATAAACAGCAATTAAAAAAAAATACAAAGAAACAGGAAGCCTGCCAAACAATCAGTGGGGCCACTGGTTGATCAAGGTGCTAAAGGAGCACTCAAAGAAGACAAGGCCTTTGCAGAGAAGCTAAAGGAGTCCTTTGCATGGGTCTTCACTGCAGGGGATGTGAGTGAGATTCACAAACCTGAGCTCTTCTTTTTAAGTGACAAATCTGAGGAACTGCCCCAGATTGAGGCATCAGTAAAGTAGGGTTTGGAATAAATTGATAAATTAAACAGCAATAATTCACAGGTCCAGATGGTATTCATCCAAGAGTTTTGGAGGAACTCAGATATGAAACTGCAGAACTACTAACAGTGGTATGTAACCTATCACTTATATCAGCCTCTCTACCAGATGACTGGAAGATTGCTAAGATTGCTAACACCAAAAAAGGCTCCAGAGATGATCCTGGCAATTATAGACTGGTAAGCCTAACTTCAGTACCAGGCAAATTGGTTAAAACTATAATAAAGAATAGAATTATCAGAAACATAGATGAACACCATATGTTGGGAAAAAGCCAACATGGCTTTTGTAAAGGAAAACCATGCCTCACCAATCTATTAGAATTCTCTGAGGGGCAGTGCTTTGGAGCTGTGCTCCGGCTCCGCTCCAGCTCCAGGCAAAAACCTGCAGCTCCACTACTCCGGAACTGCTCCGCGCTCCAGCTCCGGGCTCCACTCCAAAGCCCTGCTGAGGGGGTCAACAAACATGTGGACAAGGGTGATCCAGTGGATATAGTGTACTTGGACTTTCAGAAAGCCTTTGACAAGGCCCCACACCTAAGGCTCGTAAACAGGCATGGCATAAGAGGAAAGGTCCTCTGATGGATCAGTAACTGCTTAAAAGATAGGAAACAAAGGGTAGGAATAAATGATCAATTTTCACAGTGGAAAGAGGTAAATAGCAGGGTCCCCCAAGGATCTGTACTGGGACCAGTGCTGTACAACATATTCATAAATAATCTGGAAAAGGGGGTAAATAGTGAGGTGGCAAAGGTTGCAGATGATACAAAATTACTCAGCATAGTTAACTCCAAAGCTGACTGCAAAGAGTTACAAAGGGATCTCATATGACTGGGCAACAAAATGGCAGATGAAATTCAATGTGGTTCAGTACAAAGCAATGTACAATGGAAAACATAATCTCAACTATACGTACAAAATAGTGGGGTCTAAATTAGCTGTTACCATTCCAGAAAGAGATCTTGAAATCATTGTGGCGAGTTCTCTGAAAACACCTGCTCAATGCGCAGCAGCAGTCAAAAACAAAAACAAAACAAAAAAAAGCCAGCAGAATGTTAGGAGCCATTAGGAAAGGGATAGATAACAAGACAGAAAATATCATATAACCACTATATAACTCCACGGTATGCCCACACCTTGAAAACTGTATGCAGAGCTGGTCACTCCATCTCAAAAAAGATATACAGCTCTACCTCGATATAACGCTGTCCTTGGGAGCCAAAAAATCATACCGCATTACAGGTGAAACCGCGTTATATCGAACTTGCTTTGATCCACCGGAGTGCGCAGCCCTGCCCCCCCCGGAGCACTGCTTTACCGCATTATATCCGAATTCGTGTTATATCGGGTCGTGTTATATCGGGGTAGAGGTGTATTAGAATTGGAAAAAGTACAGAGAAGGGCAACAAAAATGATTTGTAGTATAGAACAGCTTCCATATGAGGAGAGATTAAAAAGACTGGGACCGTTCAGCTTGGAAAAGATGACTAAAGGGGGACATGATAGAAGTCTATAATATCAAGAATGGTATGGAGAAAGTGAAGAAGGAAGTGTTATTTACCCCTTCACATAACACATGAACAAGGGGTCATTCAATTAAATTAATAGGCAGCAGGTTTAAAACAAACATAAGGAAGTACTTCTTCACACAATGCACAGCTGCTGGAACTCATTGCCAGGGGATGTTGTGAAGGCCAAAAGTATAACTGGGTTTAAAAAAAGAAGTAGGCAAGTTCGTGGAGGATGGATCCATCAATGGCTATAAGTCAGGTTGGCCGGGGATGCAAACCCATGCTTCTGGTGTCCCTAAACCTCTGACTGCCAGAAACTGGGATTAGATGACGGGATGGATCACTTGATAATTTGTCCTGTTCTGTTCATTCCCTCTGAAGCACCTGGCACTGGCCACTGTCAGAAGACAGGATACTGGGCTAGGTGGTTCATTGATGTGACCCAGTATGGCCATTCTTATGTTCTCATATACTTGCATACATTGAACTTGCTAGGAACCGTGCTGTATGCCCATCAAAGCAAACCATTTTACCAACTCTTTTAAAATGAAGGAAACATATACCCCATGATAGAAGGGCAAAATGTCATGAGACATTTAGAGAAAGATAAGACAAAACTTTGAAATTACATCTTAAATCAACACAGCAATTTACCTGATTTAATAAATGAATGCACTTTAGGACTAGACTGAAGTGCCTCTCTAGGATTGTTTGGGCTGGCTAAACCAACACAACACTAAAACAATGCATTAGCAAACATAAGAGCCCTATTAGGAGAGATTCAGATTATCCCCTAGCAATACATTTTCCTTCCAACATGAAGCATCTTGCTGACTATTTATTAATACTAGATGGAATGAGATTTGACTACATTACAAAGAATAATTGGCAAGGAACCACCTGAAGCCCTTTCAGTCATCACTGTAAGACAGGCCTGCACAACTTGTAAAGCAGCGAGGGCCATATTACTCAAAAGAAAACAGCTGAGGGCTGAACCCCCCCCCAGCCCTGCCCAGCCCCCCCGAAACACAACACCCCCCTCCCACCCCCTGGAAACAACCCCCCCAGCGCCACTGAAACATCTCCCCCAGCTCTGCCCACCCTGTGGAAACAAACCCTCCTTCCCCAGCGGCGCCCCACCGAAACAGCGGTATTGAACCTTGGTAATATGTTATAGCGGGCCCCCAAGGTAGTATATTTAAGGTAAAAGAAAAATGTCTTTTTTGCTAGACGTAGAATAAGATCTTCCCCCCACTTTGTAATCAATTGCCCTGTTGAATGAATGAGGTGTGAATGAGGAAGGTGTGGAAGGCAGGCACCTCCAGACAGCTGCAACCCTTGGAGAGGGGATGGGAGCCAGACCAGATCAGTAGAACAGGTCAGCCACAGATTCGCCGCTCGCCTCCTCAGCCCCCCTCCCCCGGCTCACCTACTCACCCCCCGCCACTGCCTGCCCGCTCGCCTCAGCTGCCTCCTCCCCCGCCGCCAGATCACCTGCCTCCCTGCCACTGCCCGCCTGCCTCCTCAGCTGCCTCCTCCCCCGCCGTTGGCTCACCTGCCCCCCCTCCACTGCCCGCCCGCTCGCCTCCTCAGTCCCCCATACCCCCCGGCTTGCCTACTCACCCCCCCGCCACTGCCCGCTCGCCTCCTCAGCCCCCCTCCCTCACCCACCGCTTGCCTACTCATCTCCCATGGACCGCACAGTGAGCCCACCTACTCACCCCCCGCGGGCTGCACAGTGAGCCCACGCGGGCCGCATGTTGTGCAGGCCTGCTGTAAGATATTCTGGGCAGAAATTGAAAGCATTAAACTGGAGATGTGTTTAGAGAACCCATTATTTGTTTAATAGGCTTGGGCACAAATCTATAACACAAATCTGCAAAATGCAGTTCCGGAAACAGATCAGACAAAGAGCATTTAAACTCATTTAAGTACATACTAGCAAGACTTGCATTCTCATAGGCCAAATCCTGTTCCTATGGAAGTCAAAGAGACATTGATTTTAATGTCAGTAATGTCAGAAGGAGCAGTATCTGACCCAATGTGTAAATCCATAATATCGTAATTAAGAGGGGGGCCCAAGTCACAAAAACCAATTCCAAGCTCCAATTCAGATCCATGGTTTTGGTTTGACCAGTTGGAGGGCTGTCTGTGCAGTTTGGATCCAGACATGGCTCTGAATTTCCCCAGAGCATCCTCACCTGTCTGACCATGGTTCTGTTTTATATACACACCCTGAGGAACATTCAGATGCTATTCATTTTTCTGACAAAGTTGGATACACTTTGTGCCTGGATTTTATGACCAGGGCCCCTGTTCAGTGCCACCTGCACAGACTCCTGTCCCTGGTAGGTATGATAAGCTATACAAGAGGTGCGGCTTGATAACTCTGACCCAGAAGGAATTCTGTAGGCTTACAAGAGGAAATTCAGAGCAGGGTATAACAGTTGTGTCTCATTTATCCACTTCTTTTCCTGTGCACACATAAAGATGATCTGTATTTTGTCTGTATTTACACTAATTCCTTCAGATAACTGGCCTTGTACATTATATTTACATTAGTTCCATCATATAATTTTAAGCTTTTTGAGGAAGAAACTGGCTGTTCTGTTTTGGTACAGCACCTAACACCATGAAGTCCTAGTCCATGACTAGGGCTCCTAGGTGTTTTAGTAATAATAATAACTAATAATAATAATATTAAGTAATAATAACAACTGGCTCAGCACATACAATATTGGTCTGAGTTTGTTCCCATTGAAATCAATGGCAAAACTAAATCAGGTCCTATAAATTTTGGAAAATCATATCTGTGAATAGATAGATTAACCATGTGTCACATGCTCAGAATTTCCTCTCTTTTTAAAAACAGGATATATATTATGGTGCACTAGTGGCACTAAAACCATGGGTGGCGCGTATCATAGGCTGGGGGAGGCTATGCCTCCCCAAACAGCCCAGCATGACCTCATCCATGCTCTGCCCATAAGGCCCCTTCCTGCTTGCTCTTCCCCCTTGGCCCCAGCCCAGGTAGGATGGTTGCTCCTCTTCAGGGAAGTTTGCTGGGGCTGGGGCTAGGGTGGCCGTAGCCAGCCTGCGGCCAGGACTTGGGCTGCCTGGGGCTGCCCAGCACTGGGGGGGGGCCCCGGGTGCTGGGGCTGTGCCACCTGGCACTCAGGGAGGCTGGGGGCGCTGGGGATAGGGGGCCAGCCTCCCGAGCCGGTGGTTCACTCAAATCCTCAAAACCAGGAAATACAGACTAAAACCACATATCTACATATCTTGCTTTCCCTCAACTATATGCTTCTCAAAATCAATCAACCAATCAATCCTACTGAATCATAATCACCAAAACCATCCCAAACAACCTTAACTCTGCCCAGTACAGAATAGCATTTAAAAATAAATTAATGCAAATATCTGGAACAAGAAACAATACAAAATAACACATTAGAGATCAGCCCACCCACACTGCTAAAATGCATCATTGATCTCTGTCTCAAAACAATTCATCAAAAATATGCTACATTACAAATGTGGGATCACAATGCATGGCATAAACTATCTGGTCCTTTACAAACAGAATGTCCCAGTACATCACTGAATGAAAACATGACCATTTCTGCAATTATCACTTACAAAAAGTGCAGAGCTCATCAAAATGCCAACATATAAAATCTTCACCATAAATAATATGCTGCACTGCAAAATCAAAACATCAGGCAGCTCACATTCATGAGCTGAAAATCTAGAGCTCTAACAATGACATTTCCAAATAGTATAACATTCACAGTTAACCTATTTCCACATACATTATACACAGATTTTTCATTTGACACACATGCAAATTAAATGTATCTTTAAAAACTAAGGGGTATATAGTATATCCATCAGAAAATAATTACTAATGACAATGTATTACAGTTCACAATTCTAAAATTTCAAATACACACATTTGTAATGACTGGTTAAGGTTACTAAGGGGATATAATGCTAGAGCCCAAATCACAAACAGGAGAACATAAACATTGACACAGGAACATTGGCATCAGACGGATGAGTTAAGGCTATCTGGGTGTGATCTTGGTAACAAAGACTGAGCTGGATGAGGAAAGGATGGTGTATATGTGAGCATTTATGAGTGCATACACGTGGGGAGTTGACATATGTAGGCATATGCTTTACACTGTATATCCTGGTACTTGCAGTTCTGAAATTGTCATTATTGCTTCCTAGCACCTTTAACTGGTGTCCAAGAAGAGTTAGAGTTTGATATATTTTGCATTTTAAAACAAAATTCAATATTTCTATTCAGACCTCCTCCCAAACTGATTCCTGCACTTGATAAACTCTCTTTTCAGTCTCTATGCCTTGCTTCACTTAC
The DNA here is from genome assembly GCF_028017835.1 of Emys orbicularis. Classification (NCBI taxonomy): domain Eukaryota; kingdom Metazoa; phylum Chordata; order Testudines; family Emydidae; genus Emys; species Emys orbicularis. Next base: position 85,054,410 of record NC_088686.1, on the reverse strand, counting down.
ACAGCAGCACCCCTGGTTGTCTAGGAAACCCATCTTGTCTTCTTAACTGCATCAGGCCTCTGGTAATGAAAGAAATCCCTTTGCATTCTTGGGTCATGTCATGCTAATTCAGCACTCTCTTTATGTGTGAGCCAGGCAGCTGATTTAGTGCATGATTTGCAATGGAAAATGCTCTTTATGAGACTACCAGGATGAAAAAACTGCCATAAGTGGAACATTCCTCGCAGACTGTTACGGTGGCTAGCTACACGGGAATGTGTGCGATCTGTATTCAGAGAGTACTGCACCTTCCTACTTCCACTGAAGTCAATGTCAAAACAGCCATTTATGTTAATGGAAGCTGGAGCCGGCCCAGGTAGTACTAGTCTCTGTTAAATAAGATGAAATCTGCAGCACCTTCTCCCACTAACTTCAACAGGATTAGCCAGGATAAAGATTGCAAGAGAGGCCCCCTGGTTTCATTTACTACACAAGAAAAATGTAATCCCCACTGAAGATAATTACCTCGCATTTACAAAGGGCATTTAATCCTGAAAGCCCTCTAAAAACATTAATCAATTAATCCTCCCACTCCCCTTGTGAGCTAGATGAGTATTATCCCCATTGTACAGATGGCAGAAAGATTAAGTAACTCACCCAAGGCAACAGAGGGAGGCACAGCATGAGAGTCAGGATTAGAAATTGTTAACTTGATGTAGTCTGGCTAAACTGCATATCATCAGTTATTCATTATTCTAGATACAGAAAAGAAATGGCAATTCAATATTTCCCCCCAACGCTAATCCACAGACAAGTCGCCTTTTCTGGGGAAGGTTTCGCTCATGAGTCTTGCAAGTCAAAATCTAAACCAAATCTAGCCAATTAGTGACCTTTGTTTCAAAACCCAGCACCAATGTCCCGTTTATTTAAGGAATATTCTCTATTGCTTTGTAGCAGTATCTGACTACACCATTGCTGAAATGAATTAATATCCAAAGTGATGCATTTAATTACGTGCATACCCTTTATTCTTGCACGTCCACTACCAAACATTAGCGTAGTGACTCTCAACCAGTGTTCCTTCTAATTTTTCCCACACATGCACAGAATGAATTTTGTTATGTGCACCAATATGGAGGTGATGTGTCAAAAATTCATAACAAAATTCATGTGGTGGGGGTGGGGCCAAGGTGTCCAGAGTGTGGGAGGGGGCTCAGGGCTGGCGCAGAGGGTTGGGGTGCAGGGGTGTGAGGATTCCAGCTGGGGGTGCAAGCTCTGGGAGGGGCCGGAGATGAGGGGCTCAGGGCTGGGGCAGAGGGTTGAGGTGCAGGCTCTGGGGTGGGGCTGGGGATGAGGGGCTCAGGGTTGGGGTGGGGGGATGAGGGCTCTGGCTGGGGGTGCAGGCTCTGGGGTGGGTCCGGGGATGAGGGGTTTGGGGTGCAGGCTACCCCAGGGCTACGGCAAGGAGAGAGGACTTCCTCCAGCTCTCTCTCCCCACAGCAGCAACAGGGCTCGGGGGGAAAGGCGCCTCTCCCCGCCCCGGCAGCTCCCGGGCTGGGGACATGGGCTAGGCGCCTCTGCCCCAGCCGCGGCAGGTTGGGGGCCAGGCTGGGTTGGGGCTGGGATGCCTGTCCCCCGGCTGCGGCAGGTTCGGGGAATAGGCACTTCTCCCCCAGCCATGGCAGGTCCAGGCCGGGCCGGGTTCAGGGCACCTGTCCCCTGGCTGTGGCAGCTCGGGAGCTGGGGTAGGTTCAGGCCGGGGGAGGGGCGCCTCTCCTCTGGCACAGCAGGTCCAGGCCAGGGCTGGGTTTGGGTGTGTGGAGGGGCGCCCCTCCCATGGCTGCGGCAGGTCTGCCGGGGCTGGGTTCCCTGAGTGCCTGCGTCCTGCTTAATAGGCTACTGTGCTGCCACATGGCTGTGTAGCTTACAGGGAACTTAGCTCTCAACCTTTCCAGACTATTGTAGCCCTTTCAGGAGTCTGATTTGTCTTGTGTAATCCCAAGTTTCACCTCCCTTAAAAATTACTTGCTTACAAAATCAGACATAAAAACACAAAAGTGTCACAGCACACTAGTACTGAAAAATTGCTTACATTCTCACTTTTACCATATGCAGGTAGTCCTCGACTTTATGATGTTCGACTTACGATGAATGGCACTTACGACATTTCTGAATTGACACCCTGATTTGATTTACGACAATTGGTTTTGACTTTACGACACTCGATCCCGCAGTGGAATGGACTGCGGTTCTGAGTTACGACATTTCAAATTACAACGCAATTTTCAGGAAAAAATTGTGTCGTAAATCCGAGGACTGCCTGTAATTATAAAATAAATCAATTGGAATATAAATATTGTACTGACAGCTTGCCGTATAAACAAGTTTGTCTGTGTGAAATTTTAGTTTGTACTGACTTTGCTAGTGCATTTTATGTAGCCCATTGTAAAATGAGGCAAATAACCAGATGAGTTGATGGAAAACCTGTGTATACTCCCAGAGGTACATATACCCCTGGTTGAGAACCACTATATTAGAGCACTGATATTTACATTAAGCCATTGTAACAATTTCATCCTTTCCCCCTTCAGGATGGTTCAGAAGTGCTGGTTTGCCTCTTTTATAAACTTCACACTATCATACAGGCAGTAAATATTGCCAGCTCCAAGCCTTCAAAAGTTTGGGCCAAAAAAGCCTGAGAGTGGCTTAAAAATACTACATTTTGGGCTTCTGTGTTCTGAGCCTTGAGACTGCACTTAGGTCACCTTTTCAAATTTCCCCCCACAACCATGAGGGGCAAAAATTTACTTTTTTAAGAAAATAGCTGAGATTCTCACAAAATCACTTGACTCCAGGGGCTTGATGAAAACCACCAAATATCATGAGAGAGTTGGTAATACTGCACTAGGGACATGGCCAGGAAGAACATGAGGGCAAAGGCTGGGCTTAAGTAGCCTGTGTGGCAAAGAAATTAAATGACTGGACACTTAGGCCTGGTCTACACTAGGCTTTTATGTCGAATTTAGCGCCGTTACATCGAATTAACCCTGCACCCGTCCACACCACGAAGCTATTTAGTTCGACATAGAGCTCTCTTAAATTCGACTTCTGTACTCCTCCCCAACGAGAGGAGTAGCGCTAAATTCGAAATGGCCATATCGAATTAGGCTAGGTGTGGATGGAAATCGACGCTAATAGCTCCGGGAGCTATCCCACAGTGCACCACTCTGTTGACGCTCTGGACAGCAGTCCGAGCTCGGATGCTCTGATCAGCCACACAGGAAAAGCCCCGGGAAAATTTGAATTCCTTTTCCTGTCTGGGCAGTTTGAATCTCATTTCCTGTTTGGACATCGTGGCGAGCTCAGCAGCACTGGCAACGATGCAGAGCTCTCCAGCAGAGATGGCCGTGCAATCCCAGAATAGAAAGAGGGCCCCAGCATGGACTGATCGGGAAGTCTTGGATCTCATCGCTGTGTGGGGCGATGAGTCCGTGCTTTCCGAGCTGCGCTCCAAAAGAAGGAATGCAAAGATCTACGAGAAGATCTCTAAAGCCATGGCAGAGAGAGGATACAGCCGGGATGCAACGCAGTGCCGCGTGAAAATCAAGGAGCTGAGACAAGGCTACCAAAAAACCAAAGAGGCAAACGGACGCTCCGGATCCCAGCCCCACACATCCCGTTTCTACGAGGCACTGCATTCCATCCCAGGTGCGGCCGCCACCACTACCCCACCACTGACCGTGGACTCTGAGGATGGGATATTGTCCACGGCCGGTTCCTCGTCGGAAATGTTAGCGGACGGGGAAGATGAGGAAGGAGATGAGGAGGACGAGGCAGTCGACAGCGCTTGCACCGCTGATTTCCCCGACAGCCAGAAGCTCTTCGTCACCCTTACCGAGATCCCATACCAACCGTCCCCATCCGTTACCCCGGACACCGAATCAGGGGAAGGATCAAGCAGTAAGTGCTTTAAACATCTAAACATTTATTTTTAACATAACTGGAATATTTATAATATTAACAATGGGGTTTTCATTCAGTCATTTAAACATATAAACTTTTATTTTTAACACAACAGGAATATTTATAATATCAACAATTGGTTGTTCATGATTTCTTTGCCTTAGGCAACTATTTAGTCCCAACTATGTAAAAAAAATCAAATAATGTCCGGATTTTCATGATTAGGCAACCACAGGACGCTCCACTCTGTAGTCCCTTCCAGTACAGCTACACCAAAATACGGTCTATATGTCCGGGAATTGACACGAAATCCTCATGGGAGATCTCAGCATAGCTCTCCTGGAGGTAGTGCTCAAGCCTGTGCATCAGGTTCCTTGGCAGGGCGATCTTGCTAGGTCCACCATGGTACGACACGTTTCCACGCCATGACTCTATCAAGTACTCTGGGATCATAGCACGGCAGAGCATGGCGGCATACGGCCCTGGTTTCTGCATGCTCTCCCGAAGCATCCGTTCCCTGTCGCTCTCCGAGATCCTCATCAGCGTGATGTCGCACATGACGCCCTGCTTTGAATTAGGGAGGGGAATGTTAGTATTGGGACTGCTTTACAGCCACGCGGTGGAGGCGGCAGAGGGGCAGCATACAGGGATCTTTCCCTGGGACAGCTGCGAGGTGGTGGGACAGGGGCAGAGCTCATGCTTCCCTGATTGCTGCCAGCAGAGACTGGCATTGCTTTCAATGCGAAAGGAGCCCAGTGCTACTATTAAAGTTTTAAGCAGCCACAAGTCTACGGCTTACCATGTTTGCCTGCTACAAAAGTTGAGGTGTCCTGCCCCGCTTCTCAGATCGCAACTGCAAGACCCCAGGCACTGAAGGCGAGGGCCGAAAATTCGACCTTGTCCTGAGTGCGCATGTGAGAGGTGCAGTGCATGGTCTTGTTCACAGAGAAAGACTATGTTCTTTGTTCACAACTTCATTTATCTGTCTCAGGAATTCACTCCCTTTTTCCCATTCCCACAGACACATCTGCGACTGTCTCCCAACCCAGCCTGGCATCACACTCCCAGAGGCTAGCGCAGATTAGGAGGAGGAAGAAGAAGACGCGTGAGGACATGTTCTCAGAACTAATGGACTGCTCCCGAGCCCAGGCAGCCCAGCAGACACAGTGGAGGGAGAACATGTCCCAAATGCACCGAGCAATCATGGAACGGGAGGAGAGGTGGCGTCAGGAAGACCAGCAGGCGACTCAAACGCTGCTTGGACTAATGAGGGAGCAAAAGGACACGCTCCGGCGCCTTGTGGATGTTCTGCAAGACCGGAGGCAGGAGGACAGAGCCCCGCTGCAGTCTATCTCTAACCGCCCTCCCCCGCCACAAAGTCCCACACCCCCCTCACCCAAAGTCCAAAGAAGGAGGGGCGGCAAGGGCCGTTAAAACTTTCAGTCAACCCCTGCAGACTGCTGTAGCACTAGAAGGCTCTCGTTCCCCAAAGTTTGAAAAGTCCTTTCCTACCCACCTCACACAAGCCCCCGTCCAAGTTCCCCCCCCCCCCCGTTTCATGTGTGGTTCATAATAAAATATTCGTTTCTGTTAAGTACTGTTTCCAAGAATTTCTTTTAGAGGAGACTCTGTCTGAAGGGGGGGAAGGGGTTTGGTAATTGGACAGGACAGTCACCTTTAGCAGGGTACAGAGGCGGGGGCAGGTCCAGCATCAGGACACATACACAGTGCAGTCACCACTTACCCTGGTCAGTCTGGGAGGTGGTTTTCATGTTCTGGGGGGGGGGGGGGGTTGATCTGTGACTTTGTGGCGGGGGAGGGCAGTTAGAGATCTTATGCCGCAGTCCTTATCCTGGATCACAGAGCCACGCAGCAGGGGGTCTGTAACCCTCCGCCCCCTGCCAGAAAGTCACTTGGCCGACACATACACGCAGTCCCGCCCAGGAGTGCTGGCAGGCTCCGTTGAAACAACCAGTCCACCACTGCGGAGCCTGTCATTCCCGGAGTTTAGAAGCATCATTTGCATCAGAACACTAAACCCGCCCCCCGCCACAGTCTGCGTCCCCGGTTTAAAACATTCCCGCGAAAACAGTAATAAAGACAACGGTGTTCATTAACAAAACGGAACAGATTTTATTTTTTGGGAAGGTGGTGAAGGGGGTATGTAACTTGGAAGGATAGTCAACAGTAACTGGGTAAAGAAACGGGGGCAGGTTCAGCATCTGTGTCCACAAACTTAACAGTCACTGGATACCCTGCTCAGTCAGGAACCTAGCTTTCAAAGCCTCCCGGATGCACAGCGCGTCCCGCTGGGATCTTCTAATCGCCCGGCTGTCTGGCTGGGCGTAATCAGCAGCCAGGCTATTTGCCTCAACCTCCCACCCCGCCATAAAGGTCTCCCCCTTGCTCTCACACAGATTGTGGAGCACACAGCAAGCAGCTATCACAATGGGGATATTGGTTTCGCTGAGATCACAGCGAGTGAGTAAGCTTCTCCATCTCCCCTTGAGACGGCCAAAGGCACACTCCACCACCATTCTGCACTTGCTCAAACGGTAGTTGAACAGTTCTTTTTCTGAGTCCAGGGCGCCAGTATAGGGCTTCATGAGCCAGGGCATTAGCGGGTATGCTGGGTCCCCGAGGATCACTGTAGGCATCTCCACATCCCCAAGACTTATTTTGTGGTCCAGGAAGTAAATACCTTCCTGCAGCCGTCTAAACAGACCAGAGTTCCTGAACACGCGAGCGTCATGAACCTTGCCCGGCCATCCGACGTTGATGTTTGTAAAACGTCCCCTGTGGTCCACCAGTGCTTGCAGCACCATTGAAAAGTAGCCCTTTCTGTTAATGTACTGGCTGGCCTGGTGGTCCGATCCCAGGATAGGGATGTGAGTCCCATCTATAGCCCCACCGCAGTTTGGGAATCCCATCGCGGCGAAGCCATCTATGATGACCTCCACGTTTCCCAGGGTCACTACCTTTGATAGCAGTACCTTGACGATTGCCTTGGCTACTTGCATGACAACAACCCCCACGGTAGACTTGCCCACACCAAAGTGGTTCGCGACTGACCGGTAGCTGTCCGGCGTTGCAAGCTTCCAGAGGGCTATGGCCACTCGCTTCTGGACAGTCAGGGCTGCTCACATCCGGGTGTCCTTGCGCTTCAGGGCAGGGGACAGCAACTCACAAAGTTCGAGGAAAGTCCCCTTCCGCATGCGAAAGTTTCGCAGCCACTGGGATTCATCCCAGACCTGCAGCACTATGCGGTCCCACCAGTCCGTGCTTGTTTCCAGGGCCCAGAATCGCCGTTCCACAATATCCACAAGACCCATTGCCACCGTGATGTCCTGGGCACAGGGTCTCGTGGTTTCTGACAGCTCTGTGCTACTCTCTGACTTCAGGCCCTCACGGTGGTGCCGTAGCCTCCTCTCCTGATTTCTCTGCATCTGCCTCTGGTAAAGGTGGATGATAAGCTGCGAGGCGTTGAGAACGGCCACAACTGCAGCGATGGTCGCAGCGGGATCCATGCTCGCACTGCTGTGGCGTCCGCACTGTCACTGATCAGAAAAGTGCGCAAACTGATTTCCCGCCGGCGCTTTCAGGGAGGGAGGGAGGGCGGGAGTGACGGACGGATGACGACAGGTACCCAAAAGCACCCTCAACACATTTTTTTACCCAGAAGGCATTTGGGGCTCGACCCAGAATTCCAATGGGCAGCCGGGACTGCGGGAACTGTGGGATAGCTGCCCACAGTGCACCGCTTCCAATGTCGACGCTTACCCCGTTAGTGTGGACTCACAAAGTCTCACAAAGTCGAATTACTGTCCTTAGTGTGGACACACACGTTCGACTTTGTAATATCGATTCCACATATTCGATTTAAGTGAAATCGAACTACTCTCGTAGTGTAGACATACCCTTAGGGTATGAGTACACAGCCCACAGCACAAGGCTCCCAGCCTGGATGGGCAGACTCAGGCTATTGCATTAAAAATAGCTGTGTAGACAGAGCTTGGAAGTTGTGGCTCAGGCTAGCGATCAGGCTCTAAAGCCCACCCTCTCCCTCAATTTCAGAGCCCAAGCTCCAGCCTGAGACACAATGTCTACACAGCTATTTTTGGTGCGCTAACATGAGCCCTGCAAGCCCATCTGTTTACCCAAGCTGGGAGGCTTGCTGCCATGGGCTGTATACACATACACATAGAGCACTTTAGTGATCAGGCTGCGGTGTACCACTGGCCTCTACCATGTAGTCAGAACTTCTCAGCTGTGTGCCATACATACTGATAGCTAATGCTGTGAGTCTGTCATGGAGGTCATGGATTCTATGACTTTCTGGGACCTCTGTGACTTCTGCAGCGGCTGTTGTGACTGACCCCCTCCCCCCCCCCGGGCCGCCCAAGCAGCTCGGGAGGCCCCTGGGCCAGTCGCACCAGCTGCTGATGGGGCAATCTTGGGCCACCGCGCCCTCCCCTGAGCCATGTGCCCCCCGCTCGAGCACCAGCAGCAGTCCAGGGCCATATGGTCCCCGCCCCCCCCCCCCCCCCACCCAAGCACCAGCGGCAGTCCTGGACTGTGTGCCACTGCCCCCTCCCCAGCACCCCTGGCGCCCCTGGGCCACCCCTTGCCCCAGAGCACCCATGGCGCTTCTGGGTCACCCCCTGCCTCCTCAGAGCACCTGTGGCACCCCTGAGCCCCCGCCCGGAGCACCCAAGATTTAGTCAGGGGTATGTAGTACAAGTCATAGACAGGTCATGGGCCGTGAATTTTTGTTTACTGCCTGTGAGCTGACCACAATTTTAACTAAAAATACCCATTGTTGGTATCACTAGGCATAACCCTAGGAAACTCGGGAGGGTGGAAGGCCACAAAGTGTCAATGAAGCCTTCCTGCACTAGGCCTATATGAACCAAACTTCTTCCATGTTTAAACTCTAATCAACCTCAAAAGCCAGGTGCAATTGGAATATGTAAGCAACCAGTTATCTGTGTGCAACCCCCTGCTCACACCGGTATCAAGCGGTAATAATGAGGCCTGCATGTTTCTGGCTGAAGGGAAAAAGGACAAGATAACGGTTTAAAGAAGTTACTAACAAGCTAGGCTTATAGCTGCCAAGAATGACTTAACTGCTTAAATGTAATCGTTATTTGCTTAGTAACTGTTACCAGGGAAGGGAGGGGTAGAGGGGGAGGAAGGGAGGGGAAGGGAGGGGTGAGGCTTAGCTGCAAAAATGTATAAAAGAAGAAAAACTGTTTCTGTTAGTGTGCTTGATTTGAGACGTGCCTGTCTCCTAGCACCGCTTTGGGATCCCAAATAAACTTTGTTTGCTTCTCCACCCCTGGTGTGTTTATTGGCGCGAAGCACACCGGGCAACGAACCCCGCTGTTGCTGTCCTCGGGCCTCTGTGCCGGCAACACCATGACTAAATCTTGGCCTTACTGATAGCTAAAGGAAACTTTCAAGTGACTTTGGGGCAGGAATATGCCTAGGTTTTATCCCCATTGTTACCACACGTCAAGTTGCTGTGATGTGCGACATAATGTCAATAATTATATAGTAGTTGATAATGGATTTGTTTGTTGTGGGATGTATCAAAACTCACTGTCCTGGAGCGCTCCCTCATATCACAGTGGGGTGTTGACATAGATCTGTCTCAGGTTCCCTGCCATCTTCCACGACTTTGCCCAGCTACCAATGCCTTCCAGGCTGCTTCAGTGACTTAGCCCTTCAGTTAAACCATGTTTAGTCTCACTTCCTTCCAGAGTATCCAAGTTCATAGCAAACAAAACAAAGTCTTTGCCTCTATTTCAAACTGGGCCCAACTCCTTTCCAAGGGATCTGCCTTCTCTCCTCTAATTCAAACACTCTTCTGCCCACCCTCTAGACTCAGCTTTCACCCATCCCGGACTTCTTTCTGTCTCTCTCTTCATCCTCTCCTGAGCTCTTTTGGGTTGGTTCCTACTCCTTGCATAGCACCCACTCCCAGGCCTTCCTAGCTGTAGTCTTCCAATAGGCCTCTGCCTGCCTTAGTGCTCTCCTCTGGCTCCTTGCAGCCTTCTGCTCTGCTCTCCAGCCAGCCTCCACTTCTGGGCTTCTTTCTTCTGACATCTAGCACCCAGTACTGGGGCTAATTGAATAGGGCTGACTGGACCAAGGTCTCTGGCCCTTAAAGGAGCAAGCCAACCTGTTACAGAGAGTTTCCCTCCCCAAACCAGTGGAGGTTCCCGTGTTTGATTTGTCTGACTTAGGACTGCCTGAAATTCTTTTCCTCTGCAACTGAGGATAGGTTAAGCCCTATGACAAGCAGTATGACAAGTCAGGGCCCCTCCCCCAGAGTCTAACAGCTACTTCCTTTGTCTCTTCAGGTGCGGTGAATGCAATAGGCAGGGAGAGAAATTAGGGTGTTTGTCCCTTCTTTTTATAGTTTCAGTCCCCCTCTTGAAAAACATTTCCAACTGAGACCCAGGAGACAAAGCCTCTAGATGAAAGGATATTTCCTGCTGGCTTTTTCACCTGTTTCAACTTCCTTTGTCTTCCCTTCCTGCTTGATGACTCTGTTACTGCTTAAATGCAAATTAAACGGAGCACACAATCCTTTGTTTAGGACAGACCTGTCTGCCAACTTCTAATTAGGCAGAACTGTGGGGTTTGGAACATGTGTTAATAACACCATACAGGGGAATCCTATAACTTCACATTTTTACAGTGTTGCTACACACATTTTACCAGGACAATACTGACCAGCAAATTAGGAGTTTTTAAATGACACCTCACAAGGCATACTTTGTAGAAACATTATTACAATGGTGCGTAGGGTGTAAACACGGGGGGGGGGGGGGGTATGTTCTGTCACAATATGAATGAGCAATTACAGCCCCAGGTAATGAGCCTTTGCCAGCAGAACGCACAGCCTCACTCCTCACATAAAGTGCTTATCATTGCCTCACACTCTCTACCTTTGAAGGAAAGGTTCACCAAATCCCTTCCATGATAAATCATAAAAACTTAAAGAACCAATTCATCCCCAGTGTGATGCCATTGATTTCAAGGACTTCCTCTAGGGATGATTTGGTTCCATAATCTTTATACATTTCTGTCTCTTCCCTCTTATTTCTGTGTACACAGTGTATTGCAAATGCAAATGCAATTTTCTTTTTGACTGACCCATCTGTAATATATTGTTGTACCATCCACTAAGGTGATCAATAATCATTTAGATCTAAAGGTCGTTATTGGCTTCAATATTTTCTGTTTCTCCTTTATCTATTTTGCCATGTAATTTGGTGTTCCCCAGGTGCTCATGTTTTTATTTTTATAATATGATGGTGTCTAACTTAGCTTTTACCACTTAAGAAAGATCTTGGAATCATAGTGGAGAGTTTTCTGAAAACATCTGCTCAATGTGCAGTGGCAGTCAAAAAAGCGAACAGAATGTTAGGACCATTAGGAAAGGGATATATAACAAGACAGAAAAATATCATATTGTCAGTATATAAATCCATGTTACACCTACACCTTTAATACTGTGTGCAGTTCTGGTTGCTCCAGCTTAAAAAAAAAAAATCACATTAGAAAAAGAGCAACAAAAATTATTGGGGGTATGGAACAGCTTCCATATGAGGAGAGATTAAAGAGACAGGGACCGTTCAGTTTGGAAAAGAGATGACTACTGAGGGCACATGATAGAGGTCTATAAAATCATAAATGGTATGGCAAAAGTGAATAAGGAAGTGTTATTTACCTCTTCACATAACACACGAACCATGGGTCACTCAATGAAATTAATAGGCAGGATGTTTAAAACAAACATAAGGAAGTACTTCTTCATACAATGTACAGTCAACCTGTGGAACTCGTTGCCAGTGGATGTTGTGAAGGCCAAAACTATAACTGGGTTCAAAAAATCATTAGATAAGTTAATGGAGGATAGGTCAATCAATGGCTACTAGCCAAAGATTGTCAGGGATGCAACCTCATGCTCTGGATGTCCCTACACCTCCAACTGCCAGAAGCTGGGACTAGATGACATGGGATGGATCACTAGATAGTTGCCCTGATCTGTTAATTCCCTCTGAAGCCTCTGGTACTGGCCACTGTCAGAAGACAGTATACCGGGGCTAGATCTGCCATTAGTCTGACCCAGTAAGGTCATTCTTATGTTCTTATTTCCATTACTTTAAAAAAAACACACCATTTTTCATCTTATCTTCTCTTTAGTCTCTCTGGTTCCTTGAATTCTCTAACTTCACTGCCTTTACAATTTGAAGTGGCCTAGGTATCAGCAAAGCCCTAGTGGCTGGATTCACCAGTTTCTTAGCTTATGGTTCCAAAAAGATCATACTTTGCCAAAAATACAGCCCAATTAATTTGGGAGTGGAGTCAGGGAAAGCCTAGGCAAATAAAATCATTGAAAAATGTTATCTGTACTTTTTAAGAGAGCATGAGGAATGACTATGGGCATCAGTGACAACAAATAATTCACTCTGGATCACAAATCATTTTAAGGGAGACAGGAAAGTACTGTTGAGCTGAAACAAAATTTTTAAGTGCAGTGCTACAGGTGACAGGTTTAATAAATTACTATTTTGAAAAAAAGGCATTAATGTTTAAATATTACAGGTGTTACAGGCATAGTCCACTGAAGTTACTGGAGCTACCCTGATTTACACCAGTTGAGGATCTGGCCCTATGTATTAATAAAGGTTTTCTCCTGCATATACCTGTCACAGAAAGAAACATGAGCCTCTGGAGGAGAACTGTCTATTTTAAAATATTTTGATTTGCTGGGCAGACTTTCTGCTTTTGGATGGGGGGGAAAAAACTGGTTATTACAATTTGGGGCAGGGGGGTTGTTTGTTTTGTTTTTGTTTTATTTAAGAGCCACATTATTTAATATGTTTCCAGGAAAGGAACTTCAAGAATGTTGATGAATGCTTATTCTATGATATGGCTATTAAAAATCTGTACTTGCTTCAGAGAGACAGTTGGAGCCCTGAGGTCCAGGAACTTGGCAAACATCAACGTTCATGAAATACAGCTCCTTGTATAATCAGAAAAGTAAGAGCAATTTGCTAGGTCCGTGAAAACTTTGTCTTTACCTAGCTAAAATAGAATTAATAACTGGTTTTCTTGTATTTGTATCATTACAGTTCATTTTCTTTGTCACACCTGGGAAACCAGCCTGCAGTTTATTAACATTAAATCTATTACTCATAGTAGTGTGTTATTCTCTCATTTCTTCAACAACCCTAAGGAACTGGGTGAAGATGCATTAAATCCTTTCTAGTTTGCTGCTGCCTAGGATAATTTTTCTAATACACATGGCCTGTTCTCTCTCTCTTTGCATTTTTAGGTTCTCTTCAAAGACTAGCAGGTAAATTATTTAACAACAATCTGAGATAATTCAAAGGATCAAAGCAACACATGTACAAGTATAGCTGCTAATGTAGTAGAAAATGCTAAGGCTCCACTGTATTCAGAGTCGGTTTTATTTAATTTATGCATATAGCTCCATTGAACATTTTCAGTATCACCAAGGATGGGTGAATTTGGCTACTTTGCAGCTCAACAAAATATTAATATCATCTTACATTTATATAGTGCCTTTCACTACCGCAACCACCTTACATACTATGAGGCACATCCTGAAGTCCTTATTCACTCAAAACTCTCATTGAATCAATTAGGATTTTACCTGAATATAAACCGAGACAGGTCTTCAGCGTATGTTCTTACACCTGAGGTTCTCAAAGTGTGGGCAGTGGACCACTGACAGAGCTAGATGGTCATAAGGCTGGCTCCTCCTCCTCCTCCTCATTTCCAACTAATACATTTCATTAAAAGACAGCTAACAATATATTAAATACTTTCCTAATTAATTCTCCAGGTAAGAAACTGCTGTAGTTAGGACAGGAAGAAAGGCTACTCACTGGGAGAGGTGGGTTCAAGTCCCTGCTGTCTGTGTGCCCTTGGGCAAGTCACTTAAGTTCTCTGTGAAGCAGTGAGAGATAAAAAGGCATCTTTTAAAAAGTGGAAGCCAAATCCTAGTGAGGTAAATGGAAAGGAGCATAAACACTGCTAAATTAAGTGTAAAAACGTAATAAGAAAAGCCAAAAAGGAGTTTGAAGAACAGCTAGCCAAAAACTCAAAAGGTAATAAAATGTTTTTAAGTACATCAGAAGCAGGAAGCCTGCTAAACAATCAGTGGGGCCCCTGGACGATCGAGATACAAAAGGAGCACTTAAAGATGATAAAGTCATTGCAGAGAAACTAAATTAATTCTTTGCTTCAGTCTTCACAGCTGAGGATGTTAGGGAGATTCCCAAACCTGAGCCGTCCTTTGTAGGTGACAAATCTGAGGAATTGTCACAGATTGAAGTGTCACTAGAGGAGGTTTTGGAATTAATTGATAAACTTAACAGTAACAAGTCACCGGGACCAGATGGCATTCACCCAAGAGTTCTGAAAGAACTCAAATGTGAAATTGCGGAACTATTAACTATGGTTTGTAACCTGTGCTTTAAATCCGCTTCTGTACCCAGTGACTAGAAGATAGCTAGTGTAACGCCAATATTTAAGAAGGGCTCTAAAGGTGATCCTGGCAATTACAGACCAGTAAATCTAACGTCGGTACTGGGCAAATTAGTTGAAAAAATAGTAAAGAATAAAATTGTCAGACACATAGAAGAACGTAAATTGTTGGGCAAAAGTCAACATGGCTTCTGTAAAGGGAAATCATGTCTTACTGTTAGAGTTCTTTGAAGGGGTCAACAACCGGGGACTAGGGGGATCCAGTGGACATAGTGTACTTAGATTTCCAGAAAGCCTTTGACAATGTCCCTCACCAAAGGCTGTTGTGTAAATTAAGTTGTCATGGGATAAAAGGGAAGATCCTTTCATGGATTGAGAACTGGTTAAAAGACGGGGAACAAAGGGTAGGAATAAATGGTAAATTTTCAGAATGGAAACTCTGCTCTGTGTGACACTATGTTGCTGTTTCCTGAAGGCCACTGTACACACCTGCAGAGGTGTACAGGCAGTCCTTGGACTTAGACACAATTGGGTCCTGAAAATCGTGTCGTAAGTTGAAACGTCATAACTCGGAACCACAATTCATTCCATTGCAGAACCGAGCATTGTAAAGTCGAAACCAATTGTCGTAAATCGAATCAGTCAATTCAGAAACGTTGTAAGTGCCGTTCATCGTAAGTCGAATGTTGTAAAGTCAAGGACTGCCTGTATATAGTATGTTGACTGAACACTGTGTAGTACCCATATAATAAGATTCCAGAATTGTTGCCTCTCTGTGTGGCACTCTGAAGCCTAGAATATGTGTTGAGACAGTCTGAAGCAATGGAAATAGCTACAAGCATCTTTGAGGGCTCTTTTCGTTCAGAATATTACCAGGTTCAATCATCTCTGGGTTTCAGTCTGTTACCATCAGATTTTTAAGTTCAGTCATTTTGGGCTTTTTTTTAAACACATGACTTTATGAATTACACCTGTGAGACAGCATAGGCTTTCAGCTACTAGTACAGCAATAAAGTAGTAGTTGCCATGAGTGAAGGGTGAAAACGCCTCCTCAGTACCTAGTCATGTAAATGATACGACCTTAGAGAAGCCATGCCTTTTTCCCTTTCATTGCTCTGTCAGCACACAGACGTGGTTAGCTGGTCAGAGAACATAATTTCGTTACAGAGCATCTATTTTACGCCTTAAAAGCCAGAACAATAGGAATGATGATCCCTTACCACCACCAGCACAACAGCAAAGTCTGCCGTTGGACTCTACAACCGGAACAGCCACAAACCCTCTTCCAAAGGTGATCCGCTTCCTCCATATCACATCAGTCCTCATTCAGGTGGGGAAGTCTGACATAGCCTCTACAGTGCAGGTACCTCCGTATGTTTTTACTCTAATGTTTCCCCCAGAGTAGGTAAGCTTGGTGTATATGCCTTCATAGACACTGTGAGTCATCCATAGCCTATTAACAAAAGTATTTATTTTACTGAGATCTAGAAGAACAAGATTGAGTTGCACAACAACAAAAGAATGAATAAAGCAGAGTGCCCACAGCTGATTATATAAGACTATTACTACCCTATGGTCCTGTCTTATATTTTCTTCAAAAAATGATGCTCCACCTTTGGAGCCTCCAGTGGGTTTGCTAGCTGCTGTTATATTTTAGAAACAATAGGGCTGATTAAAAATCCAAATGACCTTTGCCAATATCCCCTTTTGTAGAGCACAGTAATGTCATCGAGTTCCTATCCTATTAATCAGGCTATTACCAATCTGATTCCCAATATCTACACTACACTCTACCGCATGAAACCCTTTTGATGGTATTTCAGACTCACAGTTTTACCATGAATCTCATGATATTTGGTGTTTTTCTTAAAAGTCCCAGCTCCTGGTGTAGTAAGAATCTAAGCTAGCATCTTTTTTTCCTTTTAAAGGAGAGGCTTATAGTGCTCATGGTTGAAAAAAGAAATAGAAAACATGACCCGAGTGATACAGCGGGTAAATTAAAAATATCAAATGTATTGTTTTATTTAAAATATAATTATTTTTAAGCCATCGGTATGATTTTTGGGAACTGACTCATGATCTCTGAATGCTTGGGGTTAGTAATACTGTTGACATCACTGGAACCCAAATAGCATAGCAATTGAGATTGCTGAGTGGGATTTGCACAGGTATAATTGAGGACAGATTTTAGAGCTTATATGGGTATAGAGACACCGTTGGAGTAAAAAGATACATGAGGTGTACCGTGGAAGAGTTTTTGCAGCCAGTGGTGAGTCACCCTCTTGGGGGTTGGGAAATCCCCACCTGCTGCATTCTGATGTCCACAAGCCCCTGTGGAGAGCTAAAGCAAGGCTTAAATGGGGCTGAAGGCAATTTCATCCCAAGGAACAAGAGGGTTGTCAAAATGGTTTTATTTTTTATCAGAATTTCCTCATAGCGCATAATTAATTCTCTTTTAAAAATGCATCTTAATTTTGAATAAGATTGCACACGTGGATTGTTAGGGATGTATTCAGAACATAATTGAGTGCCTTCCACATTGAAACTAGAATCAGCTGCAGGATGCAGATTCCTATTCTGAGCGTTGAGAACTCAAGCATTAGTCTCAGCTGGCCAGATGAATATGCCAGACAAGGATTTTGAATAGAATTTTGTTTGGCAGATGAAAGAAAGAAAAGAAAACCCAAAGGAGTGTTCTAATTATCAGCAGAAAAACTGCAATTGCATTCACGGATGCTGTACTTCAAGAAGTTGCTATCTACATTTAAAAACAATAAATACAGTACACACATGAATTTTCTTTTTAAAATATTTTTGCATAGCTGTGCTCATTAAAGGACACTCAACCTGCCTCAGGCTAGATAGTGGAGAGAAGTTTGAGTAGTGTCATTTGGGAAAGATTTCTGGAGCTCTAACCCAATTGTTAATACACCTCTACCCCGATATAACGCTGTCCTCGGGAGCCAAAAAAATCTTACTGCATTATAGGTGAAACCACGTTATATCGAACTTGCTTTGATCTGCCGGAGTGCACAGCCACACCCCCCGGAGCACTGCTTTAACGCGTTATATCTGAATTTGTGTTATATCGGGTCGCATTATATCGGGGTAGAGGTGTACTATAAGATCAACCCAGAAAACATGGAGTAACTTTTTATACAAATTAATGACACAGAAGCACCTGCACAAATACTGATATCCTTCATGGGTTGGGACCTAACTACCTGAGAGGCCACTGTTCTCTGCAGGTGAGTTCAGTGTGGGACACTCAAGATAACAAGCCTTAGATTTAAATGTCAGTGGCATTCTCAATAGTGGGCTCTCAGCTCTCCTGTTTCAGGTGTACAACAGAACCAGAGTCAGTTGATCTTTATGGTTCAGTACAAGGGCCCATATATTTTTTTCAATGGTTTGACTGAGGGGATGGCAGGGCACGAGGGAATTTTTAGTTTGAGGAAAATATAACTGGGCTGAAGCATGTCAGAAGGCTTTTAATAAACAAAAAATTAAATATAGGCAATTTCCAAAAGTATATCTGCTTATATGAGACAAATGTGTATCAAATACATGCATTTTCCTAAGTAGTTCTAAAAGCAGTTTTCAGATTTTTAAAAAAATAAAATACACTAAATCAAGTTCTTTTTGTCTCATTTTCAATGGTTAAATTCCATTAAAGGCACACTGTCTCTGGTAAAAAAACATATACTTACCTAGGTAAATAGCACTGACAGATTACCAAAACAGAGTATTTTTAAAAATTGAAAGGCTGTTGGTTTCCTTTTTGGATTGCTTAGATGAAGAATATACACAAGTCAGTTTCACTTTTATTTCTAGTCAATTCCACCTTCAGGTTCTAGCACAGTGGCACAATGCTTTAATGTTTGTGTTGCAAATAGGGCAAGGGAATGAACAAAAAAAACCTACTTCTGCTGGACTATTTACAAATATACATGGAAACACTTCTACTGATTTTAGATTGGGTAACAGATTAGCTTTACAAAACCAAAATGTTTTGCAACATTTTGACCAGTGTCCCTTTGCTGACTGTTTCTCTATTAAAGTTTCATTTTAGTCAGTCATTTTCAGAAACCTTATTATGAGGCAGTGTAGTATGCTCAGTCATTTTTTCATCAGTCACACACATTATGCTAAAATAACAATATAACTTGACTGGTACATCCTGATATGTTTTGTGGCAACACCACATTAGCCAGGATACTTCACCCCTTTACTGCTTTGGGGCTCTCAGAGTATGACCTGTAAAAATGAGTTTGTGGAATTGTATGTCCCAGGGCTGTGCCACTCTGACAATTTTTGCTCAGATTAATGGGATGTGAGTATGCACAGAAGGGAGATGTACAAGGAGTTGGGGAAGGTTTTTTAAAAAGCATGAAAATTTAAGGAAACCCTTAAAAATGGCAAAACCAGAATAAACGTGGCATTTTCATTAACAAACCTGATTATATTCTGTTTCAACATTACAAGGATTTGTAAAAATAAATACACATCAATAATCTGAGAACCTAAGGATATCCCCACAAACATCACTGGCTGCAAGACACACAGGTTAAAGATTATTCTGTATTGCCTAGAGAGATGACAAGATCAATTTCAAGAGCTGTTCAAGGCTGCTATTCTCAATCCACATTGTTGTCAGTTTGTCAGCATCTTGAGTAAGTGGTGATATAAACCTAGGCCAAGCCATTAAGCTTATGGTAAAATTTATTTTGAAGATTCTCAGTGATTCTTACAAATATTTACATTTGTTTGGAAAATACAGTTACTGACAATTAGAATTTATGCTGCCATTCAAAATTAGGAACGAGACAAGGATTAATATTTTTGCCTGCTACTGACTCAGTGGTCTTTCAGCTCCCATTCTCAGAGAGCAGTATTTGGGTGAAGAGGTGAGTTTGCATAGGGCTAGAATTAGCAGCTAACAGAATTAGATAACTTCTTTAAAACATTCATAACGTTCTTTTTCAAAAGGCTGTGGATGTTCCTATTATGAAGGATAATGAATTAACATCAAGTTCTACATACATTTAGTTTGTCTCTGAAAAATACATTAAGGGAACAGAATCACATTATCTGATGTCAGGATCAGTTAATGATACTTTCCTAGAACACTAGTTGTGTTATGAAGTAAGCCCTCTGCAACAGAAACTTTTTCTCTTTTAGAAACATGAACATAAATATAGATTTGTAATGTAATTCATGGAACAAAGGCAAACACCTGGCATTTTGCATTAATTACTAATCAGTCCCTCGAGAGTATTAGTCATCACCTTTTAATTTTTTGCCCAGTTGCACAGAGGAGTTGGAAATGGCATGGACAAACACACAGCATGCAGATGGAAGATCAAATGTCAACCAAAAATGCTGGTTCAATTCAATGGACAACAGTTGACTGGCAGTACCCAAGAGGCTATCTGAAAAACAAATGGGACAGCAGCAGCACTTGATAAGAACTGCTGACCTTGACATCAGTTAATCACTTCTTGCTTACGTGCTGTGGTCCAGGGCAATGTCTGTTATGTGACCTCTGAAGGGAATGGGAATTATTTATATCATCCTCTATTTTTTTCATACTTTAAGAACGTTGCCTTGAAATAAACCTTTGGTCATTTTACCTAGAAGAAAAAACCTGGCTTCTATAAAAGTTGGCAATTAAAAAAAATACTCTTTCCCTAGAGCACAGGCCACATAAACAGGCTGTGAGCTGAGGAAGTGTGCATTGAATCTATTTCCCTGGCCATGGAAAATCAACACACTACACAGTTGATGTGTTTTTTCCCTCCTTGAAAGAGAATAGCTATCCTTGCTGACAACTCCTCCTTCCAGCTATGAATGAAGGATTTAGAAAGTATCAGTGCAGAGTGCAGTGACATCAGTGAGAGAGAGATCATTGTCCAGTTGTTAGATTGCTTGACTGGGTGTCAAGAATCCTGAATTATATTCCAGACTCTGCCCTTGGAAGACCTTGTCAAATCACTCTTCCTCTCTGTGCCATGCTTTCTCAATCTAGGACCAGGTATAATACTTACCTAGCATACCTCAGAGTGAGTGAACCCAGAAGGCCTGATATTAAAGTCATGAAGTCAAAGGGAGGCTTGCCTAAGGAGTCAGAATCAGGCCCATATGTCAAATGAGTTTGTTTGGCACTTGAAACATAGCAAGGAGGATACAAATCCTGTCATCAATTTCAAGGATAGAGCATTACAATAGGCTGAGCCATTTGGAAGTACAGGCAAATATTTTTTTATAGAAATTGTGAAACTTGTTAGTTTAATTTTAAAATTGCTTATCTTGAACACTTAGTTGGAATTTAACAAAGCAATTTTCATGATCTAATTAAATTAAAATAGACTGTTATGACTACTTATTAGTATATGTTTAATAGATAAACTGGTCACTATATAATTAATGTAAATCACTTTAGCATGGATAATTACACTTTTATTGATCCATTAAACCAGAAGAGTTTGATAATACATTTGAAAGGCTTGTTATTTACTCAGTATTCATTTCTTTGGCATAAAAAGGACAGTGATAGCAAGTTAATTAAAATCAATTAACTGCTAAAAAAAAGAGACATTTAAGCAGAACAATGTGTGATAGGTAAATTAATCTGGTACATGTAATTATAGCACAAAATCACTACAGTTTGTTGACACTCGTGGCTGGTAGCATGGGTTCCTGCCAAACAATCATGGGAAGCAAAGGAAAAGATTATATGTAACTTCTGCACAAAGGACTTTGCACTTTAGGACCCATCTAAATTTGCTGTGTCTGCCACTTTCTCACTGTGGTGAAATTCATCCCTATACACTGGGACAGCAAAAACGCTATGCATCACATAATACTCAAAATAAGGCTTATAGGGTGCATAGACTTTGTGCTGGGTCTCTGCACAAGGGGAGAATTTCTACCTATATAAGGTTGGAGAAATCATTTAATTTTTGTGCGCTTCAGATTTTCCATCAGTAAAAGAGGGTAATAACACTGATCAACACCACAGCAACTTTGTGATGTTTAACTCATGAACGTTTGTAAAACGCTCTGAGATTCATGAAGGAAAAGTTCTACAGAATTTATTGTTTTATTGCTATAATTACTCTTGGAAGGCATCTGTCAATTGCATGTTAAATTACAGTGTCTTTTCCTCGTTCAGAAACAAGACAAACAATATACTAATCAGCATGATAACCATTTATTGTGTTTTAATAAGCGGTAGAAGAAAGCCTAAAGCATGTACTTCCCACAAGGGGGGGATGTGGTATAGAGAACCACCATTACTTATCATTGATGGCACATCATGAGTGTACTCAAAAGCATTTGCGATGGACAATGGAAGGACCAGCTTCCTCGTATTCATCTTTGCTGATCCACATTTGCTGGAAGGTAGACAGAGAAGCCAAGATTGAGCCCCCAATCCAGACGGAGTATTTACGTTCTGGTGGTGCGATCATCTAGAAGGGGAGAGAAGTGTAATGTTTTACGAGCAGAGAAATGAGTAGCTCACACAGTAATATCTCTTGTCTGTGCAATTTTACTGGGTCAAAGCCAGTTCCCCATTACAGCAGTGCAACACCACTGAAATAAAACATCCAACAGCTAAAAAGGCAGTTATCTCTTCTGCCTTGCAGCTGCAGTCAGAATTATTTCAATGTAACAATTTGGCCCCTGACTATATGGGCCATTACCTGAGAGGAAGCCAATGGAGTGGCAGATACTCAGCACTATTCTGAATCAGACCTGAAGATGGTAATGAAAAATGGGCAAGAACCAAAACAGTCAGCTATCTGCAGATTGCAAGGGGGTTTTAGTAGCTTGATCCACCTTGAAGCCAAGAAAGTACTCATCAGGTGCTTATTACATGTATCTAGATGAAAAACAACCACTTGCTATACGCATACCTGGGGGTCACAGCATATTAACCCATACTAAAATCCCTAGATGGCCTTTTCATTAAAATGTGTTGTAGTGCTTTAACTTTCTTTGGATGCATGTGGGCCAATATACCTAACTGACTTTCTCTCAAGTAAGTTGAGATTGCACAGAACCTCACAGGATTGGGTCCCATATACCTTTAGACCAAGATTTTCAAGAGCGATTGTGTTTGAGACACTTTAAAGGGGTCTCAGTGGGCAGGTGCTTAGCACTTTTGGAAAATCAGGCCCTATTAAGGTGTCTCCAGTCAAGCCCCCCCAAATCACTGGTAACTTTTGAAATCCGGTCATCCCAGAGGGAGCTCAGACTGTGGCCTCAATCACCCCTCATGCTCCAATTGCTCCCCCAGAGCTGGGTAACTACAAAGGAGTGGGTGGAGGGGTGGGGAACAGCGCAAGATAGAGAGACCTGGGCCATCGGGTGCTGACCCAGGGCCCGAGGGGTTTATCAAAGTGTCCAGCCCTGTTACTGAGCTACCTCAAATTATGTTTTCCCCTGGGTCATTTTCTTCTAGTCTGGAACTCCTCCATTTGAGGCACAGTCACTGGCTTAGCAGACTCTCTTTGGTCTCTTAGGATATGTCTGCACAGCAATTAGACACCCACAGCTGGCCCATGTCAGCTGACTCAGTCTCATAGGGCTCGGGCTAAGGGGCTATTTAACTGTGGTGCAGACATTCAGGCCCGGCTGCAGCCTGAGCTCTGGGAGCCTCCAACCTCACAGGGTCCTAGACCCTGTCCTCCTTTGGTTTTTGCAGCTCCATCCTCTCCTGGTTCTCCTTCTACCTCTTTGGTTGTTCGTTCACAGTGTCTCTTTTGATGGGTTCTCTTCTCCTATTCCAATTTCCATTAGAGTCACAGAGGGCTGTTGTTGGCTCCCTCTTTACACTTTCTTTAGGAGACCTCATTCACTCACACAGTTTCAATTACCATTTTTATGCCAATAACTGACAAATCTGTCTCTGAAACCTGACATTGATAAAATAAGGAAGAGAGGTTAGATGACTTGCCCAAGGTCACAAAAATCTGTGGCACAGCCAGGAACAGAATCCAGCTGCAGTAGCTCCCAGTCTTCTGTTCTAAGCACTAACTCTCTTGTGAATATATATATATATATATGTGTGTGGTCTGATTTCTTAACAAAAGAAACATGAAAAAAAAATCGGTATAAAGTGTTAGGATTACCTTAATCTTCATAGTACTTGGAGCCAAAGCTGTAATCTCTTTCTGCATGCGATCACCAATACCAGGGTACATTGTTGTTCCCCCAGAGAGCACGTTATTAGCATAGAGATCCTTACGGATGTCAATATCACATTTCATAATGCTGTTATAAGTGGTTTCATGAACACCTGCAGATTCCATTCCTGTTTGAAAATAATATTTCAATACATTACATCCATAGGTTAAGGAATCCATTTCTTTACTACTGTCAACGTGGAAGCATGACTCATACAGATCAGGGTCAATGGTCCCTAAACATACTGTATTTGCTGACATTACTCCCTTAAGAAAATTCCAGGAACAAGCTATGAGATGCTGGGGCGGGGGGGAGATAAAGCTAAGTGCAATTTTTTACTTTCCCAGGTGGGAACAGGATTACAAATGGCAGACATAAAATAGACTTGAAAACAAGAAAGATTCTCTCCTACTGTGTTCTAATGCTTGGAATTTAGATTGCCTCAAGTATAAATTGATGCCATTATTTAGCAAACAAAAAAAAAAAGAGCTGTTTGAGTTGTTTCCACAATAGTCTGCTGTTCCTATGGTCAAGTATATTGGTATTAGCTAGAAGTAATACCCACTCCTAACTCCAGTTTGTTAAAACGATTCTTATAAGCCAGTTTGAATAACTGGGTAACATGAAAATACAGTAAAGCCCACTTATGGTGGTGATATTTTTCACCACAGAAGAGATACAAGGAGTTTCCCTGTGACAGAGTACAATCTGAACAGTGTCACGCTTTCAAATAATTCAGAACTCTCATTCTGACACGGACTTGTGTGCCCAAGAACTGCTGGGCACCAGTGGTGGTTCTGCTACTGTGTATCCTCAAGTCCCTTAACCTTTCCACATCCCAGTTTCCCCATCTGTAAAACAGAATTTCCACAGAGGCCTGCTCCTGCTCTAGGACAGGGGCTCAGATACTGAGATGGGGGCTATACAGGTGCTTCAATGGACCAGACTTCTAGATAGAAATCGGTGAGAGTTTTACCACAGACTTCCATGGAAGCAGGACTGAATTGACTATGGGCCAATCCTGCTGTCGTTACTCAGTTCTCGTTGCTGAAGTCAATGGGAGTTCTGTGAGGAAGGCTTGAACTACCATAAACTGAAGGTGGATTTTGACTCTATTATTTTCCAGTAGATAAACTACTGGAAAATAATAATACATGGGTTTTATACTCTATTGCTTGCTGAGTTGAAGACTAGAGGAACTGATTGTGGAGCAGAGGCAGCACCTGGATGAGAAATATTTTTTCTTACATTATCAGATATTTATCTCACTTAGCACCAATGTACAGCTGTACTGATTTCAATCAGTCTGAACTGGAAGCAGTATCTTCTCATGGTACTGAAGTACTGGCTGGTAAGCTTTGGTCTTAGTCTGGTGAACTGATACAGGTATTTGAAACAAACATGAAAAGTCACTGTCTTAGAACCCTGGTATTTTCTAGCCTGAGAGGAAAATTAATATATAGCAAGACCAGCAGACCTGTCTACATTTTCCAGAGAGTAACTTCCCCATTTATCAGAGGGACTGAGCAAACCCAACTCCTGATGGAGTCAGTAGAAACTATAGGTTCTCAGGACATAAAAGTCTCTACATTTGAATGTTTCCCTTACAGTTAAACACAACCTTCTTTTCCAATTCAACCAAGCCCTTTGTAAACAGCGCCCAGGCCCACCTATGAATGAAGGTTGGAAGAGAGTTTCTGGGCATCGGAATCTTTCATTCCCAATGGTGATGACTTGCCCATCAGGAAGCTCATAACTCTTCTCAAGAGAAGAAGAGGAAGCGGCTGTTGCCATTTCATTCTCAAAATCCAAAGCCACGTAGCAAAGCTTCTCCTTTATGTCCCGCACAATTTCACGCTCCGCTACAAATACCCAACAAAAATAAGAAATGTTATTTTTTTTAAAGGATCACATTAATTATATCTTTTATCAACATACAATATGGCAGCCAGAAGACACACTTGGGACAGATTCCATCACACATGTTTGTGTGTGCAGGGATGCCGCATAGTCTAGTGCAGGGGTCGGCAACCTTTCAGAAGTGGTGTGCCGAGTTTTCATTTATTCACTCTAATTTAAGGTTTCGCGTGCCAGTAATACATTTTAACGTTTTTAAAAGGTCTCTTTCTATAAGTCTGTAATATATAACTAAACTATTGTTGTATGTAAAGTAAATAAGGTTTTTTAAATGTTTAAGAAGCTTCATTTAAAATTAAATTAAAATGCAGAGTCCCCCGGACCGGTGGCCAGGACCTGGGCAGTGTGAGTGCCACTGAAAATCAGCTCGCATATGCTGCCTTTGGCACATGTGCCATAGGTTGCCTACCCCTGGTCTAGTGGATTAATCACAGACTTGTGATGTAGGGACTCTTGGGCTCTAGTTGTAGTTCTGACATTGACCAATGTGTGCCTCCAGTAAGTCACTTAACATTTCCATGCCCCAGTTTCCCCATCTGTAAAATCATGGTGATTGTGTCATACTTCCTTCTAGGAGTATTGTGCAGATTGTGAATGAGTTGTTGAGGTCTTCATCGATAACGATGGACGAACATCATCATTGTGCAGATTAATTCATGTTTGTGCCACCAAATTCCACTAGTCAGAACACAGTAGTAAAAATACAGCCAGAGACTAGTTCTGCTTGGGAGCAAAATGGCTGTGATAATACACGGGGGGGAAGTTATTTCTGTTGTAGATTTCCTGCTGCTCAGCCTGCACAGCACCAGCATCCTAAATCTTAGAGATGGAAGAAGCCCACTAGCTCACACGGTCCATCTCTCTGGCCTATCGAGGGTGGTACCCTGCAACACAGCTTTGGTGCAGCAAATCACATACACACTTGCAGTCCAATACGACACCAAAGAGAGTTAGCATGCGCATGTAAGTTGCATATGGAAGGCATCTTATTACCAGTGGTGACGAAAGAATAGCCTCTTTCTGTGAGAATTTTCATGAGATAATCGGTGAGGTCTCTGCCTGCCAGGTCCAGCCTCATGATGGCGTGGGGCAAAGCATAACCTTCATAGATGGGTACATTGTGTGTGACACCATCCCCGGAGTCCAGAACGATTCCTGGGAAAGAAAAGGAAAAGCTTGACATTCTCAGCCAACGTAGAACCCACAACTTCTGCACATTCTAAACAGAAAGCTGAAACAATAATAAAAGGACTTGTTGGGCAATGTTCATATGATAACCCCTTTTGTCTTCATTATAAGTGGAGCTCTGCTTGTATGTGGTGGAAATTGTTAGCATACACAAAGAAGCAACTGCCTTTGGCAAAAGCATGAAGCATTCTGCAATTGTACTGTATTGTTCTCTCTCAACAGATGCTAATGATAATGATCTTACATTTATACAGAGCTCTTCATCTCAAAAGATTCAAAGCACGATATGGACTAAAAATGATGTAAAACTACACACAGAGATCATCTCATCAACAATTAAAATACAGCCTCCTCTGGGCTGAACACAGCAACTGTTTAACAGTGCACTGCACTGTGTAGTGTTGCTGCACTTTAGGGCAGGAAGTGAAGAACATCTTTTCCATTGAAAAGTGGATGAAAGTTTCCAATATTAAATACACACAGATGTACACACAGAATGGAGCCTTTTAAAGGAATCAACAATTTGCCACAAAGGTTGATTCCTGTAAACGGGTTATCTCTTTTCACAAACTACACCAGGGGTGGGCAAACTTTTTGGCCCAAGGGCCACATCTGGGAATAGGAATTGTATGGTGGGCCATGAATGCTCACAAAATTGGGGTTGGGGTGCAGGAGGGGGTGAGGGCTCTGGTTTGGGGTGCAGGCTCCAGGGTGGGGCCAGAAATGTGGAGTTCAGGGTGTGGGAGGGGGCTCCGGGCTGGGGAGAGAGGTGCGGGGGGGCCTCCGGGCTGGGGGTGTGGGCTCTGGGGTGGGGCTGGGGATGAGTAGTTTGGGGTGTAGGACGGTGCTCCGTGCTGGGACTGAGGAGTTCGGAAGGTGGGAGGGGGATCAAGGCTGGGACAGGGGGCTGGGGTGTGGTAAGGGGTGCAGGCTCCAGCTGGGGGTGTGGGCTCTGGGGTGGGGCTGGGGATAAGGGGTTTGAGGTGCAGGAGGGTGCTCTGGGCTGGGATCGAGGGGTTCGAGGGTGGGAGGGGGATCAGGGCTGGGACAGGGGGCTGGGGCGTGGGGAGAGGGTCAGGGGTGCAGGCTCCGGGCAGCACTTACCTCAAGCAGCTCCCAGAAGCAGCGCATGTCCCTACCCCGGCTCCTATACAGAGGCATGGCCAGGCGGCTCTGCACGCTGCCCCATCTGCAGGTGGTTCCCAGCCAATGGGAGTTGCGGGGTGAGCGCTTGGGGCAGGGGCAGCATGCAGAGCGGAGTCCCCTGGCTGCCCCTAGGTGTAGGAGCTGGAGGGGGGACAGGCTGCTGCTTCCAGGAGCCGTGTGGAGTGGCCTCCGACCCTGCTCCCCAGCTGGAGCGCCGGAGCAGGGCAAGCTCCAGACCCCATTCCCCCGCAGGATCTCGAGGGCCGGATTTAAATGGCTGGTGGGCCGGATCCGGCCTGCGGGCCGTAGTTTGCCCACCCTGAACTAGACTGTGGCACCAGGTTGTAAAGCCAGATGGTATTTTCAATTTTTTTCAAAATGTACCAAGGCCTTAGTGTTACTGAAATATAATTTATGGCCTTAATGCTTGATCCGGTATTAAATGGTGGTTGGGAGGGATCTCTCTGCTAATGCTAATTATCTCTTCGCAGCAGACTCTGAGTTAGATAATTGAGAAGTATAATGTTTAAACAAGATATTTTCTTATAATGATTCAATGGTATTCTTTTGTCAGGAATATGTTTAATGGTAAAGATAACATGGAAATAAATAAGAAAGTTGGGGATTTGGAACATCAGTCGGTTAAGTGGTTGCTTCTTTTATCTGGTGTGCAGTTAAGTGGAGTCTCAATTTATATCGTCTTTCTCTAATATAAACATAGGTTATATGCTCCTCATAGAAATTCTCCTATAAATTAACAGGTAGGGGGCTAGTACTTTTGGAACAGAAAGAGAGGAGTTCTATTCCTGTAATGGCCAGGGCCATGATATGCTTGTACAGCATAGGGCAAGCATGCAGTTCCTAGATGGCTATGGATTCCTGACAGAACATACATAGTGTGTCTATATCAGCATACATGAGAGAGACAGACAGTAAGACTGACACCCACAGAAACTCACCAGTGGTTCGACCAGATGCATATAGAGATAGAACTGCCTGAATTGCTACATACATAGCAGGTACATTGAATGTCTCAAACATGATCTGCAATTAAGAGTTTAGGAATCTTTAGGCTATACAATCAGAAGCATTTGAAGAGACAGTAACTCTTTCCTTAACTTATAGATCACTTACTAGTGCGGTTTATAGCCACATAACTCATCTCCCCAACAACCTACTAAAATTAATTTCATCCATTCACTGCTGTGTAAACAAAATTCTGTGTCAACCCAAAGGAAAAAAATAACCTTAGCATGTATATTTTATCCCTATAAAATATATTCAGATTATAAACAGGATTTAGCACACACTGTAAATAATACGTGTTTGAACTTAAAAGTTAATTATTGTTCTGTCAAGCATTTTCAGCTGGAAAGAATTATTATTTAATGATGCACCTTTTCCAGTAATATTACTCTTCACATAAATAAGACACAGCTTGTTGGTAAAGTTCACCCACTAGTCTAAAACGAAAAGGAAAATAAATTACATACATTTTATATTGTTTCTCTTGCATTTTAATGTTACTTTTTTATTTAAAAGTCTGGGTTTGGGATTTTGGTTTTTTTAAACCATTAAACCCCATGCATCTGTCCTCATCCTGGTGTCAAAGCACTGTTAAAAATATCACAAATCTCCTTTGCTTTCCACACTTGTTTCCTCAAGAACTTGCAGTAGCAAAAAGTTATAAACAATATGCACTTCTATAGCCCCTTTCCTTTGAAGATTTTATAGCTCTTTATATAAATATGAATATTAAGCTGTACATCACCTAGGGTGACCAGATGTCCTGATTTTATAGGGACAGTCCCGATTTTATAGGGACAGTCCCGATTTTTGGGTCTTTTTCTTATATAGGCTCCTATTACCTGCCACCCCCTGTCCCGATTTTTCACATTTGCAGTCTGGTCACCCTACATCACCCCAGTGAAGTGGGTGTTGTTATACACAATTTACAGATAGGGAAACTTAAGGCAAAGAAAGGGTAACTAACTTTCCCAAACTGACAAATGTAATTGTAGCCATGTTGGTCCCAGGATATTAAAGAAACAAGGTGGGTGAGGTAATATCTTTTAATGGACCAAATTCTGTTGGTGAGAGAGACAAGCTTTTGAGCCACACAGACCTGAAGCTTAGCTCTGTGGAGCTCGAAAGCTTGTCTCTCTCACCAACAGAAGTTGGTTCATTAAAAGATATTACCTCACCCACCTTGTCTCTCCAAACTGACAAAAGAAGTTAAGTGTATAATGGGAATGAAACCCAGGAGTCCTGACTCCCAGTCCCTGCTCTAATCACTAAACAAGAATGACTCACTGTCTACCTCCCCACTCTGATAAAACCTTCCCAGCTGCCACCACCTCCCCATAGGTATTAGACCGTGAGGCCCCCCAAGACAAATGTTACCACTTCTTCAAATGCTGGCAAAGAATGTCCCTAAGCAATGCACTCACCATCCCTCTCCTACAAACTGAGAGCACCTCCCTCCTTTGTCAGCTCCACTTGCAGTATTCTTGAGTTCTCTCCTGATCCAGTTTTCCAAGGGGGGGCAGCACATTGTGCTTGCTTAGGTTTGATCCAAAGTTCAATTAAATCAACTGAGTCTTCCAACTGACCTCACTAGGATTTGGCTTAGGCCCATATTAGGCCATATTCAGCAAGGCGGGCACACAGAGATGTAAACTGCACTTCCATCTCTGTGGTAACCTAGCCCCTTGCCCTGGAGGAGGATAAAAGGGACCACAGATGAAGTTCTCGCTAAGTACCTATAGCAGGCGTACCCATTGCTATAGTATCTGAGAACCTTCTATGTTACAGGGCAGATCTCCAAAGGCGCAAATGACACTTAGGTACCTAATGTACCATTTCCACCTTAGAAAATATGCTTCTATTTACATACTACAGGTTCTCCCTCAGGATTCCACCAGGTGGAGCAGCTTTAGTTTTCAACTGGCCTCGCTAGGATCTCTGCTAGTAAAAGCTGTTTAGGGCAAGCACTGATAACATGGGTGCGTCCCTTTCCCAGTCAGTGCTGCCCACATTCCTGAGAGCAATTTGTCTCCCCTAGTGGAGGGAATGTTGTGGCCACTTTCCCTCATTACTACTTCCCTCCCAGACCTGCATTTACACCAGTGGGAGCCAATGAAGACAGATGGGTTAAATTTAGACTCTTGATTTCATATGTTAGCATCTCTGCAAAGAGACTATGGTTTAACAAAAAGGATTTGTTCCTTTCAGTGACAAACTACATTTTAATTACTGGCATTTCATTTCCAATTAATGGCTCAATGTAATAAGTGATACATAATCATGTGGTTTTTTTTTAATTTTAAAATTGAATTTATCATCATTGCATAATGGCAGGGACACACTACCAAGCACGTCTTGCTGTGAAAACAACTGTCTGGTTGTTGAAAGCAGCTATCTTCATCATGTGCTTTGCAATACCCCTTACGTTGTATTACCTCCCAGTAAGGAGCTGTGTCAGTTCTTATTGCTTAATTAACTCATTTACATATTCATTAGACACATAAGGGTCATATTAAATGCATGCCAAAAATATGCATGAAGGGAAATGCAGATCCATGTCAATTTTTTCTTGGTGCTGAGCATATATATATATATATATATATATATATATATATATATTTGTATTTACTACTGTTGACTCCGCACTCCAATTTTTGAGGGAAGCAGTATG
Source organism: Emys orbicularis (assembly GCF_028017835.1). Lineage (NCBI taxonomy): Eukaryota > Metazoa > Chordata > Testudines > Emydidae > Emys > Emys orbicularis. The sequence goes on along the minus strand of NC_088686.1, from coordinate 85,022,798 downwards.
GCCTTATAGATGGAGTGGTGCTCTAGAAGACACAAACTCCTGGAGTTCTAGATCAGGCTCTGATGCCAATCTGCTAGATGGCCTGGGGGGCATGTCACACAATAGAAAAAATTTCAGAAGTGCCATCTAAGTTTGGATGCCTCTAGACCTATTAAATCCCCAAACTGGCAGGGAGACTCCCATTTTTAACACCCTGTTCCTGGTTCCTGAGAAGCTGCTTCAGCTGATAGCACTGCAGACTTGTGGGCAAGATACCCTAGGCTGTGTGTCAATACTTAGAGCCTAGAGCATAGTCCCCAACACTCACATTTACCATATGGCTGGAGTAACGCCTCACCCAATATGTAGGGTGTTGCTCCAGCCACATGGCAGTGGGCAGACAGGTTGGGAACCATGCAGGGGGCAGGATTAGAGGGAGAATTTGAAGAGAGAGCTAGAGAAAAAGTAGAGAAAATTATGGTTTGATGTGGAGCCAAGGAATGGATTTGGTTGGGAGGGAATTAATGCAAATAACATACTGCATATTCAAATATGAATATTAGCTCATTACATCATGTGGATGTGTGATGACTGTCATCTTGGCCAACACCGGGGATTGAACTGGAGACCTCCAGCAGAGTTAAAGGCTTAAGTCTCTACAGCCCCATCTACAGAATCTGGCTCTTTAGCAGCAGTTGTAGCAGACCCATATCATCTGTGGAGATGGGGAAACACAAAACATGCACTAAGCAGTGAATTACATATTTCCTCTGGATGGAGAAAGCTCAACTTGAGTGTATAAGGCCTACAGCGATTTGAATCCTAGACAAGTCCCCACTTACATGACAGCTGCATCTTCTCTGATACGTTGGGGTTTGACCTGATAACCGGCAGAGGATAAAGCATGAGTCTCTACAGCTGGAGCTAAAGAGCCAAGCTCTATAGAGGGATCAATAACAAACTCACATCCTCTGTGGCTCAGACTCAGAATGACACAACACACTGACCAGCTGATTACACAAATTCTCCAGATTTCCAGTCCTACGTCCTTAAAAGGTACATGCTTCAGTTTGTCCGTGCCCAAAACTAGACACTTAAAGGCCTGAGTTTCGGAAGTGCTGAGCACTCACAACTCCCGCTGAAGGCAACGAGAGGTAAGACATCTCAGCCCTGCTGAATATCAGGCTACAGTTGTCCAGAGCCAGGCACCTAAAATTAGAGACTCTTTATGAAAATGTGGGGCCTAACCTCCTTGCCTCACATTCCCCAGGAGAAAAATGGGACAATGCAACAAACCACTCTTGTGAAGGAAGATTACTTAAGGTTTGTAAGGCACTTGAGAAATATGAATCACTTCCAAATGTAATAACTAAATATTTTATTATTATTCACAGAACAGGAACAGCATAGGCACCAGAAAAACAAGCTTTTCCACATGTCCCAACCAATGGCCATTGATCCTATCATGGAAGAAGGGGGGAGTTGTGTATCTAGGACCATTTAACCTTTGGCCCCTATGCTGAAACAACCCGTGCAGCACAGCATTAACACAACAATATCCAAATCGTTACCTGAGTCATTTTTTCCCGGTTAGCCTTAGGATTCAAGGGGGCCTCAGTCAGCAGCACAGGATGCTCTTCTGGGGCAACACGAAGTTCATTATAGAAAGAATGATGCCAAATCTAAAATGAAAAGACAGTTTAGGGCAACATTTTGCTGACTGCTTCCTTTCTTGGTGGGTCAAAGTTGTGTTGAAAGAGGCATTTGTCATTTCAAATACAGTTTCAGTGAATTTTAAATATATGCATACAAAAACATACGCGGGTCAGGACAAATTTTGCTGTTGTTTAGAGCTGAAATCAATGAGTTTGCAGGAGTATAACAGAGTAGATTTGGGGCCAAATTCTATTAAGTGGCTGTGCCCAATAAGGTTCAAATCCAGATGCAGTAGCCGACCTAAGCATTGGACGGTTATGTGAGGGAAGGAATTCTCCATTTCAGGCTGCAAAGCTGCTCCTTGGCTTCTATGGTAACCTAAGTGTCCCCATCAATGGGGATTATGAGTCCTAGCTCATGTAGGCTTTATAAATGAAGTCCAATGATTTCCACCTTCTTTGAAAATCAGATGACTAAACCTGGACCTGAACCCAGAGTTGAATTGTCATTAATTCTACAGTAACTGAGTTTATTTGCCACATAATCTGTAAAGCACTTTGAGATCCTTCATGGTAGACAGTGCTATCTATATTTAGCAATGCAAGCTTTGACAGTCCTTCAAGGCTTTGGTGACCTTTATCTCTCCAATGTGTTCTCCAGAAGCACAGCTTAACGTCTGTGCCCACTTTAGGACCTTCCTTTAATGGATACTCCATGGAAGAGTTATAAAGCCCATTAGACAAATGCCAGGAAAATCTTACTTGATAGGAAATAAAGAAGCATTGTCACCTTGGGATATTTATGGCTAAACTGGAGCCCTCAACAGAAAAATGTTCTATAGGGAATAAACCTGTGCTCAGAGGCCAGTGTGGGATTTAAGGACAATTTCCATATTTTCTGCTCTAAATATTTAGAATTCCCCAATACATTTTGCCTAGATCTTCTAAAGCACTGAGAGAGCAACATATAAATGCAAGGCAAAGACATCCTTTCATGCTTTCTTGTCTGTGAGGCCAGGAGAAAGGATCGGTCCTTTCTGTCTTCTATTTTTGTGTTTCTAGGTTAAGGGGAAATGTTTTAAGGGTTCTCCTTTGGGATTCTGGGGATCCCAATCTGAAACTTTTACTTTGACCAAATTCCAATAGATGTAAAAAAGCAGCTTTGCCTAAGTTAGGACTTCAGAACTGGTGCTAGCACTCTGTACATGCAGCAGATACAGTTCGTGTATTTCTAGATCACACTATCAAAGCTGAGGAATAATAAGTATAATTTTATATGCACTACTTGGAAAAATTAAAAAGCCTCAGCAACCTATGACCGCCTGATTATTGCCAAGACAAGACCCATCACCACCTTGACTGTTCCACTAATGTACTGTACAACCTTCCCCATAAGTTCTGTGTGTCTGTTCTTTTATGAGCTCCTGGAGGCAGGGATTGTGCCTGCTTTCTGCCTAGAACATGTCCAGCACATTGTGGGTGCTACCCCCAAAACAAATTAATAATGACTCAGACAAAATGAAATTAAGAAAAACACTCACCTTTTCCATGTCATCCCAGTTAGTGATGATCCCATGCTCAATGGGGTACTTCAGTGTCAGGATCCCTCTTTTACTCTGGGCTTCATCCCCAACGTAACTGTCTTTTTGACCCATTCCTACCATAACACCCTGGAAAATGTAGTTGTCAAAAGTTAGTGTTGTATTGTATATTTTAAAGGGACACTCATCTTGAGGGGGGGGGGAAAAATCACATTTTTGCCTGAAAATGTTGTACTTACTCTAGTCACCATCCTTAGTTGTTGCAAAAAGCTATAACTGAAAAGTTAGAGGAAAGAATATTTCTCTATTTTCCACCTTTTCTGTGTGCACTTGGCAGTGTTTTGTGTACCATCAGTTTCACGATTACCCCTGTTTCTCTCTTGTTAAAAAGGCCATTATACACACACCAACAGGAGAGATGAAAAACATTTATACAACATATTTAAAAGGAAGTTTTTAAAAATACTTTCAGACATATTATTTACATTGGGCTGTATCCAACCCTGGATAATCTTTTTGACTTTGTCTTGATTGTAATAGCCACTGTATCTTGTTTGCCTGAGGTAATGTAAACAGCATATTTGGGACAATATTATTCAACAACTGCCATCAAAATCTATTCCATGTGTAGCTGGATATTAATTAATTTCATGATTTAGGAGATGCAGCCATTGAGCTGCATGCATGTGTGTAATTTAAAACTACATGTTAACGCTAATGATTAATAAAACCCAATGTACAAGACAAACAGCTAAATAATATACTATGTTTTGTGCATACAGTATTGCAGGTTTTCATTCATCATGTTTTATTCATAGCTACACCAAGACACATTTAGTTTTCAGGAATCTAACATCCTGACCTTGAATTCCATCCATTCTTTTACTGAAATAAGTAAACAACTTTTGACAAGTAGAAGAATATATTCTACATTTTGTGGCAAGCACTCAATTTTGAAAATTATTAAAAATACAAGTATTTTCTTTTTAAATATAAAGGACATTTAAGCAGTTAAAAAAAGCTGCTAGCCACAAAATTACACTTATCAGTCCTGCTTGGATTTGATAAAGGGATGTTATTGAGGACTTTAATTGGAAACTTAATTGTCTCTACCAGTGCTTAATGTAACGATAAATGGACCTTATCTCTACTATAAATTTGGTTGCTAGTATTATTTATGGTCTCCCAGCAATATATTTTGTTTATGCTAATAGTCCTCTATCAGCTAAGGATCATTAGTCAATTACCCTCATAGAAGGTTCACTAGTCACCTAATCTATGATTTAAGGTCCCAATGTTCAGACAGTTTTATAATGGGAGGCAAAAAGAGGGCTATCAATGTCATGTTAAATAACAGTGGCAAATCGTGAGAGTAGATGGATTTTTCATTTACTGACTGGCAGGTATGCAGTTTTATAAAGCTGAAAATATTTACAATGAAATTTTGAAGAGATCATTGCTACACCCCCTCTTCATGATATTGAAGCACCAGTTGCAGTTTCACTAGTGCACTTGAATACCATTGAAAGGGCCATCAAAATTCTCCTGCAGATCAATAATTGACTTGACAGCCCAACAATACCTTTTCCAGAGAACTGGCAAAAGCATTCCAACAAGGGCAAGACAGCTTAGTCCCATAAAGCCATCCAACCCAAATCCTCAGTTTCTAAACACACCAGTGTCCCATGGAAACTTGTGAAAGTTTGGCCTGCATTAGAACTGGATCATTGGAGAAGAGGGACCTCAGACAAGTTTGAAAATATTTGGTCTAACTTTTTAGAAAACTTTGATTAATTCCTAGCAGATGAAAATCAAGATAAGTCTCTCCTTTTCCTTCCCTGCCCCCTTGCCTTCCTTTCCTTTCCCATTCCATAAGTTCTTGTCCTTTTGTCTTTTTTTCCTGTTCTCCCTGATTTTGAGGGGAAAACATTAAGAAAATTAATTTTTTTTACAAAAGAACTACAGGCTCAGACCTACATTATGCTTATTTCATTCCTAACACAGTTTTCAAGGGCGGTGTAAGAGAAATAAAACCATACAGCTTTGTCCTTTTGGAACAAACTGACCTGGTGTCGAGGACGTCCAACAATCGATGGAAAAACAGCCCTTGGTGCATCATCCCCTGCAAATCCAGCTTTGCAAAGCCCAGAGCCATTATCACATACAAGAGCAGTGGTTTCATCTTCATCACACATCGTATCTCTCAGTTCTAGGCTGTAGCAACAGCAACTTACTGCAGGTAGCTGAGGGCAGAAGCAGCTCTTGATCATTTAGAAATTACATTGCTGTAAAAGAGAGTCTTGAAAACTAACCCTAAACAGCGAAGACTACACTAAGACCCCAATTCAACAAAGCACTTAAGCATATGCTTAACTTTCAGCAAGAGTAGGTCCCATTGAAGCTAATGGAACTACTCTTGCTTAAAGGTAAACATATGCTGAAGAGGTATGCTGGACCAAGACCTTTGTCTCCCACATCCAAAAGGCAAACCTTTATCTACATGACCTCTAAAGCACCCCCAAAGAGTCCAGAGACATCTTGGTGTTATTGAATGACCATTAGCCACATTCAGACAGGGCAGAAATGTTCATCTCTCCCCATTAACAGAAATGGTCATCTCTCCCCTGCTTTGCCAGTGCTGAATTACTATTCTAGATGATCCACTTTTCCTGGTACTTGGATAGTTAAGACTGAATTCATTTTTCATATTTTACATATATAAAATCAATAGAGAGGAAAAATCTCTTTCAAATGCTAGTACTTCAGATCAGCATGGCTCTGTGGAGACCATAGAGGGGGGTTATTTGTTACAGGTAATAACTGCATTCAAACAGGTTACTCTGAGATGCTGTTTTGGGAGATTTTTTAGCACTAAATTGCAAGTGAGAGTGTCAGAGTAACACGATCAATTGTACTAAACACCATTTATGTTGTCTACAAACATATCCCAATTTCCCCTTCTCCCCCAGCGTGTAAGAGCCAATCTCAGAAACGAATGACTAAAAATAATCCTTCCACAAAGTTGCAGGAAAGTGTTTGCCGTGCATTTTTAAATGGCAGCTGCTCTGTTATGTTAAGTGCTTGCTACAGAAACTATTCTATATTTGTAAATGGTGAATTCCTTATCAACAGGGCTATTCTAGGAAGTGGCGTGGGACATGACTGGCTCAACTAGCCAAAAACAACTTGACTCTAGCAGCTTACCAACACATGGGGTGAAAGCCTGGCCCCATTAAAATCGATGGCACAACTCCCACTGATTTCACTGGAGCCTTGATTTCATCTATAGACTTCTGTTTGGGATCTCTCAAGTTTACTTTTCAGACCAGGCACTCCCCTCCATTTACACAGGCAGAAATAGAGTAGAAAGAACATGCTTCTCCCTTCATGGCAACTCACAGAGCTCTATGCCTCCACTCAGGTTAGGGTAGTGGAGATTCAAGTCATTGGGGTTACTGTGTAAATATAACCGATGGCAGAATTTGGCCCTTTATCTTTAGTGAGAAAGCCATGTTTTGCTTATTATTTCAGCATCATAAGGCCCCAAATGCTGAAGCATTCAACACTTAGGGCACATCTGTCCAGCCTGCAGTGGAGAGCCTCCCAGCCTGGGTTAACACTAGACTTGGGGTAGTGGGGCTTGTGCTAGCACTCCAACAAATAGCCGAACAAACAGTGCTTTGAAGCTACAGCTCGGGTTCTGAAACGCCCCTCTCCTCCCCCTTCCGTAGGCTTACAGTGCATCATTTTCAGAATACTTCCAAGATGGAGTCATGCCTGCAGCTTTCTTTTTGCTGAACCTACAGAAGCATTAACAATTAGCTCCTTCCCACGAAAGCAGCTCTTTGGATATCTGCTGTAGGTATTCAGAACGGGAAGGAGAATTTCCAAAAATTAGCTGGATTGCAATTTTATTTCCAATTTTAACTCACTTACAAAAACTGCTACTAACAATGTCCACTAAAATAGTGGGATAATTTAGGAGGAAATTGGTTTTATGATCTTCTGAGAAAGTTATGAAAAGATAGTGTGCTGATTACAACTTAGGGATCCCAAGGTATACTTTTATTCTTACCATTTTTCATCCAATGAAAAAAACATTTTAAACATGGCTGCTGCTTAAGCCAATACTTCTCTTGTAAACTTTTGCTTCAGGAGTTTTATATTTAGACCATAAAAACAATTTAGCTCAGGGCTGAAATGTTGTAAGGAATATTTGAGCTTTTAATTTTTTTTTTTTTTTTTTTTTTAAATAAAACCAACAAGGGAACAAAGACAGGAAGGTTGGCTTTGGCTTAAACATGAATTTTGTGGATCTTGCATTTCACTTTTATTTTTGTTTTGTTTTATTTTGCATTGAGTATTTCACTTGCTATTCTTTACTTATCATTCATAAAACAGGGGTAAGTCTTCTAGGACATTATTAAATATTTCAATATTTTTCTTAATATAATTTGAAACTAAGTAACAAATTCTGACCAGCATTTTTAACCAGTTATACGACTGGTATTTTGTACCTGCACAATAACGTAACATGGGGGTTTTAAAGTTAACTTAGCAGGTGAAGGATGTGGTTTTTGCTCTCTTACCACAATGTGATACTGTAAAATGCACTGCAGGTGAGTTAACAGTTTCAGCGCTATTTTGTAATGCTTGCTCAATGTATATGATGCTTCATTGAGCATTAAGAGACAGAGCATTAAGTGCCTTTAAACAACCTTTGCTATTCTTAATTCCTAAACCAAAACCCATTAAAACACAATAGAAAACTTTGCATTGATTCCATGTTTTCCAATGTGGTCCTTATCCAGCCAGAAAACACTAATAAGGTTCTAAATCTACTGCAGTTCAGTCCTGCATTTTATAGCCAAGAGTACTTAGCCCTTCCTAAATAAATCTTTCTGGAAGGTGTGTGCAGTTTCACCATCCATACAAGTGGACTCCCATATGCATTAGGAGTACATAATTCCATTCATATTGAATTCAAATCTTTAATATTAAAACAATTATATGACATTAAAGTCTTGTTAGTATATACACACAAAAACCTGCCCATCCCTCTCAAACTCGCAAAATTAAATTAAGTACTGAAAAGGTCTTGTATTACTAAGACATTATATTTCTTTTACAAAATATGCAGCACATTTACTGTTGTACTATGAAATGTCAAATAACTGCAAGCAACAGAATACATAAAGAAAGTTCATTTTGTGCTCCGTTATCCTTGCTTTTTTTATTCTGGTTGCTCACTAACTGGCAGCTCAGTTTATATGCACCAGTTCTCCCAAGTCACAAAGGAAGTGAAGTTCTATGGCGCGCTTTTTAATAATTCTTTATAACTATGGGGTTACATTTTGATCACTTAAGGAATAGTCCTTTTGGCATTACTTGCATGACTGAGACAAGCAAGATCTAGCCCATGGTTTACAATAGAGCAAGAGTTTCAGGTACCTTTGAGATCCTAGACCTGTAGCATTAAATCATCAAATACAATGTGAAATTATCTCAGGGCAATACTTACCCAAGGGAACAGGAGATGGCGAGGATTTGTAAAAGCTCCTTTGTAAAAGTGAAATGATCTCACCTTCTATTACATTTATATCAGCTTGAGGAATGGAGTTCGCAGAATACCTACATCTGTCAAGCCATTTTTGGAAACGTTTGTTTTCAGCTTGTGCTTATCAAAGTGACAGCTTAAAGGACGGGATAAATTAGGGCAGAATTTCTGACAACCCTGGATTCTTTCCCACTAAGTTGTTCACTACGTTATGGTTAATAGTAGACTTTCCCCCCACTAAAATACAAAAAAAAAAAACCCTCTCACACAAGGATTGAATAAGACTGAAATAATCCGTACATCCATTGCTGTCATTGAAAAGCTTTTTGCTTCATTACACCACAAATAACTAAAAATAGCCTACTATCATTCTCTAACCAGCCACCTAGAAGCTGCCACTGGTTAAAGGAAAAGTTCTTACCATGTACAGTACTGGTGTTGCAACTGTACACGTTATCTGTTTTTGTAGTACAGAGACAGAAAATAGCCAGCTTATCTTGGTGCTTGGATGACTCTGTACCTGAAAATGGGGGTTGAATCAGCAACAAGTCACCCAACTGAGTGATAACTATTTTACATCTAAAGAGGGTTATTATATACAGTGTGTCTATCACAAAAGGGCTGTGACGTTCTTGAACTTTTATAAGATCACGAAATGGTGAATCTAAATAGAAAATAAACAGTCTTGGTCAAAATCCAAGAAATAAAGTCCCATTAAAGAGAATAAGCAATAGCTTTGTTGGCCGACGCACTTACAGTGGTTGCTATTAAGGAGTCAACATTTACCTACAGTAGTAATTGAGATTCTGCATTATTTCACTATTCTCCGAAAAGGAGACACTACTCATCTCAGACACTACTATGAATAAAGGTTGACTTTGTAAATACCCCACCCCGAATGTAGCCATGTGACTATGTAGCAGAATTCAAGTACAAGATTCCTTCAACCCTCAGTCGATGATTCACTTCAGTCCACGTGACAAGTTCTTACAATCAGCTTTGTATCTGCCACATCCCTGTAGCCATTAGACTCTTTCCATTTCAAAACTCACCAGGTGTTCAATTTTCTTCTCTCTCTAGAAGTGCCTTTCACTTCTAGAGAGTAGGTCTTATACACAGGAAGAAAGGTTATTCACGTGATCGTATGTATCCCCTTGCCTGATTATGTAAACTTTCTTGATCTCTGAACAGCTGTCATTGTTGCAGTCAGACTGACTTCTAAACTGTTCATCATTCCCTTTTTCTTTCACACAGCTGAACAGCAGTCATTTTCAAACTTCCAAATAACACTCTGCCACTGATACAGATCCTTTTATCCAAAAGGATCACAGCACTTTGCAAACATCTAGTTTTATGTCCTCCCTCTATTTTGTGTCAGTCATTAGGTATATCCCCATTTTACAAACAGAGAAAACTGAGACAGTAGAAGCAATTGCCATGCAAGGTCACAGAGGAAGTGGCAGAGTGAAGAAGTAATTCATGTGTCCTGAATCTCAGTCTCAAGTTCCAAACATGGTCCCTATTTGTTTTAACGTACGAAATAGGAAACCATTTAAAATCAGTCATATAGTGAACGACACAATACCCACCCATCTCCTCCCTTCCTTCCTTGTCTTCAAAACAATGGTCCCAATTCTGTTACCATTTACACTGGTATAAATCAGGAGCCATTCCATTGAACGCAGTAAAGCTACAGCAGTGTAAAAACTGGTAAAATAAGATCAGAATCAGGCCCACTATTTGAAGTCACTTGAATCCTAACAACACATTTTACAAACACTTCTGAATAGATAATCGGTCAAATTCTCAGTTGTTATAATTCAGCAAAGCTCCAATAAGAGTAGTGGAACTATGGCCTTTTATATGGTCTAAACTGAACAATACCCAAGCGCTATCAAGGAGTGTGGTGTGGAATATCCTCAGGTCCAACAATAATTTCATGAATGCTGTGCAATCACTGCATACTGCATTTCTGAAGACAATTAGGAAAGCTACTCATTTCAGTTATGTCACCATAAACCTGGACAGTTCTGCTTGTCTATAAAGTATTGCTAAATCAAAACTAATTTAGACAAGTGGTTTTAGATGAGGATTCCCACAGCAAGAAGCTGAAAGCAAGTTGAAGACAAGAGCATTACAGCTACAAGCATTACTATTATAAAAGGCCAAATTTGACTGTGAATCTTGGGTATTGCAAAGTCCACACTAGTTGAGAGAGATTTTTATGAAATGTTGCATGCATGCAGATCTTTTATCAACTAGGAGATACCTTTTCTTGTGTTAGGTCTTACAAAAATGGGTTAGCCATTTAATAACAAAGTTAAAACAACAACACACAATTAACTACAACCTGGCCTTCTTCCTAGGATTTCTAAACCCACATATGCATGGGAGTGCCAAACTTAGAAAGGAGGATCAAGTCAGTCCTAAATGTATCTCGGTAAACTTGACCATTTAAGTATCATTGTGTCACGCAGGCTTATTTGTGGTTCACTATTCTGTCAGTAACGTGTCAGGCCTGACACACTCATTATAACAATGTGTTAGGTATCTAAAAGATGTCATGTAATGTCATTGGAAAACTAAACTCACTGATCATTAATATTCTTGCATGATGTACATACGCAATGGGTATTAAGAGTTATGGATATATGCTAGAACTATGACTAAAATGTGTTTAAACCAGGCATGTCAGAGGGAGCTAGTAAACAGGTCTGCCCTAGACAAAGGAGTAAGTTTGCTTCTCTGACCAGTCCGTCATCAGGCAGAGACAATGAAGGTCTATTTACACATTAGGTAAACAAAGCTATCAGGTTAGCAAGTGTGGGAGGAGACAGCTTGGCATCTACACTCCGCAGGAGAGAGAAGCCTGGTCTCAATTTTACTTTTCAAAAAATACATTGGTCTATAAAGACAGAGGGCTGAATCTCAAACAATTAAATCAACTGACATACAATATTATTGTATTATAAAAGTGCATTGAGCAAGATCCTTTATGAAAGCTCATGACACACTGCTGATTAATAATGTGAACTGTATGTACTAACTCTACATAAGGGATTATGAATACTCATAGATATTATGCTTTACAGTCTTTTACCCAAAGGGAGAAACTGGTTTCTCGAAGACCAGAGGGAATGTCAAGTCATCTGTCTCCAAAGAAATTAAGCAAGGTGTGACCAAAAACAGTGGAAGCCCAAATTACATAGAAATGAGCAGGGGTATGGGAAGACCACGAGGGAAGAAGAGCATGAGGTTATCCTCCCTCTTGAAGCAAGGTCAATGAACTTTGAGACATCTGATTTTCAAAGGTTTACTGAACTATAAAGGGAGGGGCAGAGAACCCCTAAATTATCCATCACTAGACAGACATAAGGTAACAGAGCTCTTGCAAGCTGAGTCCTTCAATGGGGGTGGGAAGAGTTTTAAATCTCTGGAAATGGAATATAGGTAAGAAACCTATAAAGATTTTCATCTAGTAAGACAAAGGAAGCCATCATCTTGTATTTCTGTGGAAGATCCTAACTGAGGGAAAGCCAGGGGTAGGAAAAAGGAAGACTGGTGAGAGAGAGAGGAACCATCTTGAACAAAGCCTGTAACTTGCTGGATTAAGCTTTAGACTTTTAGATGTATGTTTTCACTTTTACTTGCTTGTAACCTTCTCTACTTCTATTTCTTGGCATCACTTAACCTATGTCCTAGTGTTAATAAATTTGTTTTATTTTTACTATGCCGTGCAGTATTTACAAGGAAGGGTGTTTCTAACCCAGTTGTAAGTTAATAAGCTACAATGTGCTTTTGTCTCTTTAAAGGAATAAGCAAACTATTATTTCCCTGAGCTGTTCAGGAGAGGGCTACACACTGCAGAGCACATGGTTTGGGGAACATTTGGGACTGGGAGTGTGTTGGGGTCACTGCTAACATTAACCAAGTCTGGTAAGACATGAGTGTGTTTGTGGTAACTGCTGGCAGGCTGTTGGATTCAAAGCGTTGAGTCAGGTGTACAGTATACAGAACATGAAGTGCATGCTGGTTATGTGTCCCCCACAGGCAGGGAGCAGAAGCATTTTGGGGCACTCATGGTTATAATACAAACAGTGACACAATCGCTCACTGATCTGAACTGCACCCCAGAACGTGACAATCACACAGTTAGAGCTTACTTAGACAGCCTTCCCCAACTGCAAGCACTCCTTTGTGATCCTTAGGAGGAAAGTTAAGGTGACCATAATTTATTCCTTTTTAACAAGGTCATTTGATAAGCTAATTTTTTTCTAACATGGCTCTTTTAATGGGTATCACGTCTTTAACATAGCTCTTCTGGATCAGATAACTATTTGTGTATGGCAAAAAGCATGGCCTCAGCTAATTAGTTTTCTGGCTTTCACTTAAACTTTAACCTGTATTGTGTGTCATCTGTAATTAGAGTGCATGTAAACACAAATACAATTGCTATCACTATCAAGCTGATTCAAAGTGCACCAATATCCTATTCTGGCTTTAATTAAAAATGATTCTATAAATAATGTATGGTGCAAGCAGCATAATGTATCTGATGAAAAGATAAGAACATTTAATGAACTGAAGAAAAAGGCTAAAAAGGTAGCAGGACAGCAGCCTTTGGTGGTAAAACTTGAAGGAAAAAAAAATCATATTTGCCAAAAAAGCACTAAATCTGATTCTGATGGGTCACCTGGTGTTTAAAAAACTACATCTCCAAGACTTTAACATCCAACATGGAATACTACATTAAAGGACTTTTGTGATCCCAGCTAAAGCCTCAACTGATATTAATGTCTCATTTACATTTTGCATACACAGTAATCTGTTCTGTTAAAAACAGGTTCAGAAAGTGAACTACTCTGCTACAGATAATTTGCTATAGCTGAAATCACTGGTAAAATAATGCAAAACTCCCTATTACATAGTAATCATCAGGTCACAGCATTAGCAGCAGTCTCTCTTCTTCACAAAAAATTATTTTTGGACTCAGAAAATTTCACTCAACTTCAGTGTACATTATAACAAAGCATGCATATTTTTATACAAGATGCTTCATTATGCTCATACAGAAAACAGCTGAAAGTATGTCTCCTCACCACTTACTTGAAAATGTATTATGTGCTTCTCACTTAACTGAATTAGAAGAAATGTTCTGAAATGTGTGCATGAACACACAACCTATTTATCCAAAGGTTTAAGAGAACATAAGAAAACTTCAAAAGCCAGCAGTCCAGATGCCCTATGTGTGCAGTGGAGCCTGATCCTGACCGGGGATGCCAGAAGCTAGTATAACAAGCAAAAAATAATAGTAATTCAGCTAACTGAGATAGGGTAGAGCAACTGCAGTTTGAAGTGATGTGATCTGGCTAAAAGCAGTTTGAGATTAGCTAAGGAGGAATGTCTTAATTTTGATTCGATATTCAAACTCCTAGTATCAAAGTTCTCCTTGTTGTTAGCTGTCAGTCTTTTCTCATTAATATAATTACATAATTGTGCGTCCTGTTAGCAACAACACAGACAATTACAAGTATTTACTCTTCACACACCCATAGAGCGGAGTTCAGTTCTTAAAGTTTTATTTCCAGTCAAGAAACTCACAATGAACCCAGCTTTTTTTTTATTGCACTCTGTAAAGCTTCTTGCTATTATCAAGAAGCTAATAAACAGTAATAGTTGATATTCGCTTAAAATTTATAATGCAACTTTCTTAAAATAAAATTTATATAGAAAAGATACCATTTACAACCCAATTCAATAGTATTCAATCATTATATATTCCCAAACAATATAATGCAGCAGTTTCTTTATAGGTTGCACTGAACGGGAATATCTTCTCTTTAGCAAATATAATATTCCATTGTTAAGGAGCAATTCAAGTCAACTTTGGAGTAACCGTGATATACAGAAACTTCTTGCAAGAAGCTCAAAATGCACATATTATAATGAGGATATATACAACTGTGTCCAGTGCATAGTTTAACAACAGCATGTGAAAAGTCCATTATCTTGCGTTGGCACACCATTATCTAAAGGAAAATAATTTACCCAGCAATTGCAGTGCATTTAGAGAATGCCAGTGAGGCACAGAAAAATAACAAGATGTAGTGTCACCAAGTATGTGAGGAATAAATAGCGGGATTTTGCTCTGGAGGTCAGCAGCTTGGAGCAGTAAAGGCTTCGCCCTCGAAGCCATCTTTTGAAAGAAAGGGCTCCTCCTTTCATCTGTAGGAAACAATTTCAAATAAATAATCATCAAAAAAGATGCAAGAGCAGCTCTCATTATACTCTAGATTTGTGAAGTACTGTAATCCTTCCAACTGGGTCTGCAGAAGAGGGTGTCTGCGCACATGCCATTAAAATAAGGGATTCATGGGGAAAAGAATGGAGCAGTTACAAAAGATAAGCGGGGAGGGGAAAGAGGCTACAGGATGAGTATAATATTTAATTACATGCACACAGAGCAGAGATACAGACTAAATTATATGCACACAAACAATTTATATAATACATGTAAATACCCAATATACACCCAAAATATACATAAACGGTGTATATTTTATTTAATTGATGTTTGCATGAAAGTACAGGTTACCATCCATAACAGCATACTGAAAGGTAAAGTCAAACATACTGTTTTATTTTCAATATTTTACTGACATTTTGAACGTACACATATGTATCTCTCCAGGGTATGCCCATCACCATGATCTCTGGGCACTATAAAAGATTCTTAGATGTTTGATTTTTAGTACAGAGAGAGATGCTGGCCAATTTCAGGTGTTTGATTCAAAAATATATTCAGTAAATTCATTACACTCCCACATACCTGTAATATTTCTCTTTTAGTTCATCCCTTGAAAAGACAACCTCCAGATATACATATTTACAACAGCAATCTCTCACCTGAGAGTGTTTACACATACAATGGGCAGATCCTCAGCTAGTATAAATGAAGCCAAAGCAGCTATGATGATTTGTACCAGCTGAGGATCTGGCCAATGTGTTTAGTTGTTCACAGTTTTACTCTTTTATTATTCATTTATTGCTCCATTCTTTCAGGTTATTTATTACAAATATGATTTAATTAAAATAATTTGAAGAGAAAAGACTTCCCCATTCTCTGAGCCATTTGCAGCTGGCGGTGTACAAGGTGAGCACCCATTTTTAGGCAACTTATGACTCAGAATTTCTTCCAGGTTACACATTTACTTACCTTACGTACAACAATATGTTCACTAGGATTGATGATCAAAGCCTCTCTTTCCTCCTCAGACTCCATCTGAACAGTGTATTCTCTAGGTACAGACCTGTAACTACTCATTTCGAGTCTAGAGAAAAGAAATTGAAAAGGCAGGGGGAAACATTACTGAGTTATCTACTCTTTAGAAGTACCATTATCAATTATCATCTACCTATGAAAATATTCTTTTGTACAGCTCAGCTAGTACTTACTGCTTTTGGTAAAGAAAACAAAAGGAAACTATTTGTCTTTTTCAGTCTCTATTTTCGATTCTGGATGTTTTACTTATTCATACTAACCCAAACTTTCTTTTCCTCTCTCTAGCTGATTATTTAGTACTTCTCAAATTAGGATGGTGATTTTATTTATTTGGATGTAATTAATATATGGCTATCTATTTCTCTGAGTGTATGTATAAAATCTGTTATACGTGGAATGCTCTGCTAATTCAAGGGGGGGGGGGAAACAGTACTGACTAGTGAGTTCAGCTAGAAAATTGGTAGACATTTTTAAATTTAGATCAGCACAAAGACCCTGCAATTTGCACTTGATGCACACTAGCCAAGCAGTGTAGAAGTTTTCACTGCTGTCAAACTGGTTCTGTACCTAGCCACGGAAATCCAACGTTTTTCATCACTAACCTCACTAAAAAAAACAGTGGCAAACAACAAATAAAAACTTCAAGCTCAAATTTTTAGACACACTAGACACTCAGTATTAACATCAGCCACAGTAACTCAGAAGGAAAATCCTTACATTCTTCCAAGAGGGAAAAACCTGCAATTGGTTGTTTAGGCCCTGATACTACAATTAGATCCATACGAATGAATCTCTGTGCCCATGTGGAGCTCCCCCGCCCCCCACTGATTTCAAAGGCATTCCCTGTGAACATAAGGGTTTGCTGCATAGCTCCAATTGTAGGGTCAGCTCATATGGTCTGAAAAGGGAAAAATATTGTGCAAGTATCTCCAACCTTTTACATTGTTCCTCAGTGAGTCCTAAGGCCTCTTCTGCAGCTTCTCTCCTACTCCTTTCTTCTGACAGTGTTTCTGTCAGCTGTGACAGGGCCTGTTGCACTGAATCATACTGCTGCTCTGTCTCTGCAAGCCTACAGCAAATGCAAATACTAAATCAATTTAAGCACAGAAAGGAAGATTAAATTTCCTGATCATCCTTTTATGTAATTTACTTGTATTTATTACAGAGGTTCAGGTATGCTGACTAGAGACTGCATTTTTCAGTGAAAATATTTCACCAGTCTTGGCTTACCCAAAACTAATCACAAATTCATGTTGAGTTTGCTGAATAGTTTCAAGAAAACCAAAACACTCAGAATGTTTCTGTAATGTTAAAATATTTTGTTCTGACCAGACTCCAAATTTCTCTTTCTGATTTCATGTATTTTGACATAAGCAAAGGAGGACTAGGGTCACAAAATGGCTGGGAAGTAGTTCATTCATAAGGCAATTCAGTCACTGGGCCAGGAAAAAAGAGTGGGAATGACTCTATAGCACAGTGGTTAGGGCACTCTCCTAAGAAGTGGGAGAGCCAGGTTCATGTCCCTGCTCCAAAGACTAATTATTTATAAACAGTGGAACAACTTCCACAGGAGAGACTGAGAAAGACCCACACCAGAATATCCCGTAGTCCAGTGGCTAGGCACTCTCCTGCAATGTGGGGGACCCAAGTGCAAATCCTTTGTCCACATCAGGCAGAGGGGGAAAATCAAACCTGGGTTTCTCTTACATCCCAAGAAAGATTCCTAACCACTGGCCTAAAGATAATAAGGGAGGAGGACTCCTTCTTCTCCTCATCTGCCTAGGCTTTCTGTGAATCTAGTTCTCCTTAGCTCTTGTCAAAATCCCCAAAATTGAAACAAAATGCTCAGTTTTGACCCAATTAAAAAAAAAATTACTTTTTGATTTCCCCAAAATTTCAAAAATTTCCTTTTCAGTTTGACCTGAAAATCATTTTGTACATTTTTTGGAACTGCCAACTAACTGAAAAATCCATTGTTTGCCCAACTGTAATACTGACCCGGAGTCAAAGTCAAGTCACTCGTAACTTGAGTACGACAGGTCTGGTTTTAAAAATAAAATATCACCAAATATACCTCAAATTTTTTCATATTTAAACTGTTAATTCAACTACACACTTAATAATGCCTATTTCTTATATACGCTTTTTATCAGTAGATCTCAAAGTGCTTATAATTATAACTCAAAATGATCTAGACAAACTGGAGAAATGGTCTGAATAAATAGGATAAAATTCAATAAGGACAAATGCAAAGTACTCCATTTAGGAAGGAACAATCAGCTGCACACATACAAAATGGGAAATGACTGCCTAAGGAGTATTGCGGAAAAAGATCTGGGGGTCATAGTGGACCACAAGGTAAATATGAGTCAACAGTGTAACACTGTTGCAAAAAAAGCAAACATCATTCTGGGATGCATTAGCAGGAGTATTGTAAGCAAGACACGAGAAGTAATTCTCCCACTCTACTCCGCGTTGATTAGGCCTTAACTGGAGTATTGTGTCCAGTTCTGTGTGCCACATTTCAGGAAAGATGTGGACAAATTGGGGAAAGTCCAGAGAAGAGCAACAAAAATGATTTAAGGTCTAGAAAACATGACCTATGAGGGAAGATTGAAAAAATTGGGTTTGTTTAGTCTGGAAAAGAGTAGACTGCGAAGGGACATGATAACAGTTTTCAAGTACATAAAGGTTGTTACAAGGAGGAGGGAGAAGAATTGTTCTTCTTAACCTGAAGATAAGACAAGAAGCAACGGGCTTAAATTGCAGCAAGGGAGGTTTAGGTTGGACATTGGGAAAAATTTGGTGGTTAAGCACTGAAATAAATTACCTAGGGAGATTGTGGAATCTCCATCATTGAAAGTTTTCAAGAGCAGGTCGACAAACACCTGTCAGGGAGGGTCTAGATAATAATGAACCCTGGGGACTGGACTAGATGACCTCTCGAGGTCCCTCCAGTCCTATGATTCACAATCTTTTTAATGTATTTATCCTAAACATCCCTGTGAGGTAGGGAATCATTATTATCCCCATTTTACAGATGGAGAACAAGGCACAGAGGTGCCAAGGTCACACAGGAAGTCTGTGGCAGAGAAGCAAATTAAACCTGGGTCTCCCAAATCCTAGGTCAGCGCCCTAACCACTGGACCATCCCTCCTCTCTTATAAATTCACTGTAAACATTCCCTTTCTTAAACATCAATTTTAGCTTCCAAAAACAGCCTTGCAAAGAAACAGGAGTGTGAAGCAGTAGAGCAGAAGTAGCATTGTCATAAACAAGAAAAGAAACATCATAAATTGATGTCATCAATCCTGACCTTTTTCTGAGTTCATTTAGTTCCATATTGTCTATTTCAACAATAACTGCAGCTCTCTCTTGCGGAGCTCCTGGGGGAACCTCTGCTCTAGTTTCACCCTAGAAAATATAAAATATTAAAATAATACTTTTAAAAAATAAGAACCTGATGACCATGTTTCCAGTTACAAAATCTGTTCTGCCAGTTGAAAAACATTAGTTCCACTAGTTCCATTAGTGTTTGTATCTAATATTCTGTCATTTAATCCTCAAATTCTGGGATTACAACTTCCCAAATGTACACACAAACAGAGTCTTTCCTTTGCTGCCAGGAGGACATTTCCTATGCAAGCCACAAGACTCAAAGATTCCATGACTTCCATTTGCACATTTATTGTTTGGCCTTCGGGGATTTCTGCATGTGAATAAATAAATGGGGTGAGTGAGCAGGCTGAACACTTACAGAAAAGTGAGAGAAAGTCTTAAAACAACCCCCAAAGAAAGGCCTTCAGTGAGCAGGGGATCAGCAGCACACTGCAGACACACAAAAGGACAGACATGGTGGGTTTGCACTAAGGGATCCCTACCAATAAACCAGCAAGGTAATACAGGAAGACTAGTTTTTAAAAAAAGAGAGAGAGCGAGATGGTGGTAAGGCACCCTTCAAAGCTTTAAGGCAATGTTTGTTAAGAACAGGAAAGCAGGAGAACTGAAACGTGGTAAGTTTGAAAGAGGCCTACTGGTACAGCTGGCAAAGTGTTCATTGTTCTATAACAACAACTCCTACCAGGTCTGACAATCTCACTACACCTAGCACACTGCTTTCATAGTAGTTATCTATAAAGAATATCATTTGAGATCTTAAATAAAGCCAGGATCACAATGGTCATTAATATCAGTGTGAGGTTCATGTACAAATACATGTAAGAAGTTATATGTGCACGTGGACATCTACAGACACACACAACAGAAAATATGCTTCTAACTCTCACACACACACAAAATAAGTTTGTAAAAATGTGTGAATCAAGGAAAAGTTGACAAACAGGTTTCTGCCAGACAAAGCATGTATATTCACCTGCCTGCCTCAGTTCACAAGTAAATTAAGCATTGTAGGTCAATACAAACGAAGCCCTATTTGCATTCAATGTCAACACGAGGATGTGAAACCAACTTGGAGTCAGCAAACTAGAGAATGAACCACAGGGGATCGTCCTTTCTCTGGGGACAAAAGCAATGGACCTCAGGGGATATAAGGAGAAGGAAAAAGGATACCATTTGCTCCTTCACCGAGGAAACAAGAACAGAGCTTTTTTGCATTCATGAAAGAAGGTTCCCAGCTATACTGGTTGGAAACACGGGGAGGCTGCTTTAGGTGAGAACAGACTTCTTTAGACAGACGGTTAACCTGTTAAAGTTTAGTCTCTAGAAAGCATATATTGATTTTATGTGACCTGTTTCCATTATTATCCTTAATCACACTCTCTAAATCTTAGCTTTTGATAATAAACTTATGATTGTTTTCATGATAAATATATCTCAGTGCTGCGATGTTCACGAGCTGATCCTCAGTTGACAAACAAGCCACTGTGTACACTACCCCCTTGAAATGGCAACCTGGTAATTTCTGTGAGTGTCCAGGGGTTAAGGGCTGGACACTGCAGAGAATGCTCTGAGCACTGGAGGTTGGTGTGGCCTATCACTAACCAGCACAGAGACAGCAAGGTCTGCAGAGACCTGGGTGTCAGTGCTTGTGTTGCCAAAGAACGTTAGTTTCAGGGAGCCGAGCTACATCAGGCACAGACAAGACCACTTCATGCTAAAGGCTGGTAGTGGGGAGTTGCCTCACAACCGTGGGTACTCTTGAGCATCCCAATATATATGTATGTAAAAGATGACAAAGGGTACCAACATGTTTATCAAAAAAGAAATTTAAAAGGCTGGCTCTGCAAATGTAGTTCAGTTAGCACAAAAAGATCTGACTTTTCATAATTTCCATAAGCATTACCCTTAACATCTTACAAAATTTACTGTGACAAAGCTAGAGCCCCAGACATCATTATCCAATTATCTACATTTGTCACATCCCAATGCAAAATGAAGGCCTCTTCAGAATGCCAAAGGGACTGATCAGAAATGGCATGTCACGCTGCTCAATAACTCATTAGCACATTCATAGGTAAGTTTAGCCAAAGTTGGCTATGATTAATCTTAGATGATCCATGGTATGATACAAGTGCAATAGAGGCTAAATGTATGAATCCTTTAACATTGCTCTTATCAACATCACCTCCACCACTTTCCCACCAAGGTCACCTATTTGGCAGCTAGCTTTTCAGTGGAGTTGCTACAGCCTGCTCTTTAAATGAGATAAAAATCATAGGACTCCTTCCTTTAAACACTCCAAAGACAGAACTTGCATTGGTTTAAAAAAAAAAAATCTGTCTGTTACAGTCTGTAGCATGGAAACAGTTTACAACTGCAAAGACAAGTAAATCTGTGAACAGTAATAAGAGAAATCAAGTTCAAATGACAGTAGCTAAAGTGGCATATAGCTACAAAAACAAGAGAGCTATTTTCCTTAACTCATAACTGATACATGAACCAGCAAAAATACCAATACTATATGAGGTGTTTACTTCACATTAAGCACTAAAGGAAAACTAGGAAAGATCACAACCCTTTAAAATCAGGAGTTGGGTCACGAGACTAAAAAGATAGCACAGAAAAATAGTATGTTCGTTTTACCTGAGCAGTATCTTGAAAGGAACTAACTTGCACTGTCTGGTATTCCCTCTCAAGTCTGAAATAACGATTTTGCAGATCAGTGTAACGCAGCTGATTCTCTCTTAGAGTCTGGGATACTGTCTTCAACTGGGCAGACAATACAGCATTCTCTTCTACTGACTGCATTACCTGAAACAATTCACCATTTCAAAACAAGAGCTAACAATTCTCTCGCTAAAGAGATATACTGTAGAGATGAGATTTATAGTTAAGAAGAGCAATTGTATATAGGCTGAAAAAAGTGCATCAACAGACAGTGTGATGGCAAAGGCAGCAGTTGACAATTTTCAAAAGAAAACAAAGGAAAGATTTTAAAGGAATCCTTTTCCAAAGGTCATCTATAAACATGCATGCACAAATAGAGTTTTGCTCACAAAATGGTGCAAGATAGAAAACTGCACACACAACTGCTTGTGCATACATGTTTGCCTGATTTATAATTGCAAATGGGTTTACCTGCTGATTTTATGCATGCATTTTTAAGGCACTTTGAAAATTTGGCACAATAAGGCTCAAATACTGTACTAAGTGTGGAGGAATTTCAACTGCTCCCGTCTTAACTGTAGTCTTTTTTGCTTTGAATGAGATATAGTTTTGGTGCTGCGACTTCTGCACTGCAAACTGCAGGGTCAAGTGGCCCTGTCTCAGTCAAACAACAGCTATAGTTCAAAGACATTCTTGATTTTTAGCTTGCCAGTTCCACTCTGAGCCAACTATGTTGTGTGATCTAATGTTGTAGTAATATAAATACACAGTACACAAATTAAATATGCCTTGTTCCCAGATTCAGATAGATGAAAATATTTCTATATTCACATTAACTGTGCTCCACATTTACCCAGAGTAGTCACAGCTATCACCTTCCCTACCTTTGAGTTCATCTGCTGGAAACGCAGCTCCCTCTGGTGCATCTCCTGAAGACAGCGTTGCAGTTCATTCTGAAGCTGGCTCTTCTCAGCTAAAAGATGTTTCAATTGCTCAGGACTGTTTGTACTTCCGACCAGAGTGACTGTTTCTAATGGCTTAAACACCACCCAAAAATTCAAGGTTAAATCTACAGAAATTGATAATGATATATAATCCATTGTTTTAACACACTTTTAAATCAGTGATGTCTACAGTCCCATTATTATTTCCCTTTCACAAGCCTGTCCCAAGTTTCGAACAAAAACTGTTTTTATTTACATAAACCAGTGGTCCCCAAACCGGGCCAGCCCCCACAGAGGAGTACAGAGGGAGAGGAGGGAGGGAGTTCCACCCACCCCCGCTCTGCCTCCAGCTCCATTCTGGCCCCACCCCCAGTGACAGCTCCGATGCCGGCTCTGCTCCTGGCCCCAGCTGCAGTTCCAACCACAGCCCCAGCTGTGGCCTTCAGCCTCGACTCCTGACCACAGCCCTGGCCCTGACTGTGGCTCTGCTCTTGGCTGCGGCGCGGACAGGTTCTATTACGGATAGGGAGGGGTGCAACACAAAAAGTTTGGGGAACACTGACATAAACTAACATCCCACTGGTGTTTCCAATCCACCCACTGCAACACTGAGAACATGAAGTGAAAATGACTCTAAACAAATTAGACTAACTTCACTGATTAAGTGTCTAAGTGAAGGAAAATGAGCGAAAGAAAAACTATGAAAAGCATTTTTAAAGTTCTAAACACTGATAAAGAAAGGTGGTTATTTTGCAAGTATGTATTTAAAGAAGAGAGAGTATCCCTTTACAAAAATACACCATCATTCATTACACTGAATCATAGAAGATGAGCCGTGTCCATCTCTATTTGGCCTGGCTATTCTACAATCCTATCCAACTCCAACAATGAAGGGCAGTTTCCTACCTAGCATTTCTAGTACCAGTTTTACATATATAATCATACAATGGGCCTTCTACCACTTCCTTCAAGATACTATTCCACACTCCAGCAGTCATCACTGTTAGAAAGTTTTTCATATTGCTCCTGATTTGATGATCAGAAATGGTTAGTACACAATAGTCTTAATCTTGGCTACTAACTGTTATCGTCATTAGCCAAATTAGAAGGTTAACTTACTCCAACTTTCCTTTGGGTCAGAAACATCAAAGATGACATTAGGTTAACATAACACTTTTCCTTAGATCGTTATTGTTCATACACAAGATCTGAGGAACAGAAGAATTATCAGACTGGATGAGATCTGTGGCCCATCTAGTTCTGTATTCTGTCAGCAACAGCAGTCACTACCAGATACTTCAGAGGAAGGTGCAAGAAACCTTGCATTGGACACATGTGGGATAATCTTCCCCTCACATCTGGTCTCTGCCTAATTTCCAACAATTACAGATTGGCTTACACCCTGAAACATGAGGTTTAATATCCCAACATTTGTTAATATTTATAGCTCTAGATGTTCTTGTAATCCATATAAATGACCAATTCCTTTTGGAATTTTGCTCAGTATTTTGGCCTCAGTAACAGACTGTAGGGATGAGTTTCTCAACCTAACTACATTTTGTGTGAAACAGAATTTGCCACCTTTTAATTTCACTGGATGTCCCCTTGTCCTTGGGGCATGAGAAGGGAAAACAGAAGCTCCTGATTTACTTCTGTATACCATTAATTATTTTATATACTTTTATCATGTTCCCTCCGATTTGTTTCTTTTCTTATGTAAACAACCTCATTCTTTTCAATCTCTCTTCCTAAGAGCGAGGCCTTTGATCATTCCTATCACCCTCTTTAGTTTTGCAACAACCTTTACAAGATGGGGTGACCACTACTGCACACGATATTCCAGATGAGGCCACACCACTGATTTATGTAAAGATATGGTAATATATTCACTATCATTCTCCATCCCCTTCCTTATGCATCCTAGCATCTTGATAGTTTTTCTGTCCTCAACAGCCCAATGAGCAGAGCTCTTAATTGAACTGTTCACAATGACAACCAGGTCCCTTTCTTGATTTGATACAGTTAATTCAGAATCCTGTAAGGTGGAAAACTAGTTTAATATTTTCTCTACAATGTGCATTACTTTGCACTTATCAGCACAGAACTTCATCTGCCATTGTGTCGCCCATTCACCTAATTTGATTAGGTCCCTCTGAAGTTTCTCTCTGGACTGGACTAGTTTAAATAACCTTTGTATCATCTGCAAATTTTGCTACCTTCTTGCTCACTCCCCTTTCTAGATCATTAATAAATACATTAAGTAACACTGGATCTCACACAGAACTTTGAACCACCCCACTGTTAATTTTTGGCCAAGATAAAAATTAACCATTTATTACTAACTCTTTGTTTTCTGTTTCTTAGCCAGTTTTTGACCCATGACAATACTTTGCTTCTTATCACATGACTATTTATTATTTATATTATTGTAGCACTTAGGAGGACCAGGACCCCATTGTATTGGGTGCGTACAAACACTTAGTTTTTTTAGTACTTTTGTGAGAGACCATGTCAACATTTTGACAGTCTAATTTTGTCAACTAGTTTTTCTTTACTGAGACATTCCAAGAATGCTTACAAGATATGATTTTCCTTTGCTTAAACCATGAAACCCAATATAGCATGATCTCCAGATATTTTACTATTCTATTTTTAATGATTGATTCAACCAGGTACAGATGTTAGGCTTATTGTTCTGTAAAGCCCTGGATCACTCCTTGAGCTTTATTTAAATATTCATACACTATCCTCCAATGCTTTGGTTTCATGCTTTGTCATAGATCTCTTTTTGGAAATGGCTTTTGTTTGGTTGGTTTTTTAAAATATTTGGTTTGGTTTACCTTGATTGGGTAATTGCTACCAATGGATACAGATTCCTTAACAATCATGTCATGCTGTAATTTCTGTAATTCTGCAATCTGCCGGTCCTTGTCTGCAACAGCCATCTGGTACTGATTTCGTAGTGCTTGGGACTCTGTCAGCAGGAGGTTTTTTTCCATTCTGAACACAAAATATTAAACGAGGTGTTAATTATTACCTACTGCATAAAAGTTAATGTGAAGAATGAAGCTGGCCTCACTGATTTTGAAAAATTCCAAGTTGTGCACACACTCACAGAGCAGTAGCTGAAAATACAAATCCATGCCCAAGCCCTTCGAAGGCTTCTGCTGTTAGAAAGCCTAGAGAACAAGGCATGGAAAAACATACTGCACATACTTTGCTGACAAGGGGAGAGACAGTGATGTTGGCAGACCAGGTGCCAGCTCATGCCATGGCCCCAGGCCTCCCTGAACACTTACAAATGCACAGCTGGAAACCAGTCTTGCTTACCTGTGTGTTAGCACTATCAAAAGATATTAAATGCTAAGTTGATAAATAGGTGTTTAGACTTTATCAGGTAAAGATTGTAGGATGCTGCATATACTGATCTCACTTATAACCTCTCTAGCCCATGGTGTAGTTATATTGATTATTTGCACTGTAAACCTCTGTAATTGTATAATGTACTAAACAAGAAAATAATAATTAATTAAGGGAAAGGGCTCATCTTGAATACAAGATGGCCCACTAAAGGCAAATGAGGTATTGTGTAGCATCAAAGGAGAGAAAGGCTCTGATGGTTGCATTCCTAATTCCCTCCAGGAATGAGAGACTTACACATGAACTCATCCCATCAGTTTGGACTCTGGAGTGGAGGGGATAAAAATCCCTGAAAAGGAGAAACTGAATCTTTTATGCTGTCTGGGGCAAAGATTCCTAAAAATAAGCAAAGAGAGTCCCATGCTGCTTGGCATGGGTTAGCCCTGAAAGACATTTTTAATTGACAAATTACTACAACTTTACCACGTTTTGAATCATAGACAAACTCATATTATATATATATATATATATATATGCTTGCTTGCACCTGTAACTAACTCTCTCATTTCTTTTCCTAGTTTCCTAGCATTGTCTTTGGTGTGAGATCTAAGGTACAGATTTACCTGGGGTAAGTGACTGGTCTCTTGGGACTGGGAGCAACCTGAATATTTTGTGATCTTTGGTGTAAATGACCATTTATCACACAGTCCAGCTTGCCTGGGTGGAAAGATGGACTGGTGTGTCCAAAGGGATTGTTTATGACTCCATTATAAGACTATTGTAGCTCTTATTTCATGTTTGTTACTGGGTTGGTGAAATCTAATTATAGAACATATAACCAGTTTGGGGCATCTGCTCTGCTTTTTGACAGTCTTCCCTAAGGGTTGGAACTTTTGGTCACGAGCCTCTCCATACAGCACGACATACATAAGAACATAAAAACGGCCGTACCGGGTCAGACCAAAGGTCCATCTAGCCCAGTATCCTGTCTACCGACAGTGGCCAATGCCAGGTGCCCCAGAGGGAGTGAACCTAACAGGCAATGATCAAGTGATCTCTCTCCTGCTATCCATCTCCATCCTTTGACAGAGGCTAGGGACACCATTCCTTACCCATCCTGGCTAATAGCCATTAATGGACTTCATCACCATGAATTTATCCAGTTCTCTTTTAAACGCTGTTATAGTCCTAGCCTTCACAACCTCCTCAGGTAAGGAGTTCCACAAGTTGACTGTGCGCTGCGTGAAGAAGAACTTCCTTGTATTTGTTTTAAACCTGCTGCCTATTAATTTCATTTGGTGACCCCTAGTTCTTGTATTATGGGAATAAGTAAATAACTTTTCCTTATCCACTTTCTCCACATCACTCATGATTTTATATACCTCTATCATATCCCCCCTTAGTCTCCTCTTTTCCACGCTGAAGAGTCCTAGCCTCTTTAATCTCTCCTCATATGGGACCCGTTCCAAACCCCTAATCATTTTAGTTGCCCTTTTCTGAACCTTTTCTAATGCCAGTATATCTTTTTTGAGATGAGACCACCACATCTGTACGCAGTATTCGAGATGAGGGCGTACCATCGATTTACATAAGGGCAATAATATATTCTCAGACTTATTCTCTATCCCCTTTTTAATGATTCCTAACATCCTGTTTGCTTTTTTGACTGCCTCTGCACACTGCGTGGACATCTTCAGAGAACTATCCATGATGACTCCAAGATCTTTTTCCTGACTTCTTGTAGCTAAATTAGCCCCCATCATATTGTATGTATAGTTGGGGTTATTTTTTCCAATGTGCATTACTTTACATTTATCCACATTAAATTTCATTTGCCATTTTGTTGCCCAATCACCTAGTTTTGTGAGATCTTTTTGAAGTTCGTCACAGTCTGCTTTGGTCTTAACTATCTTGAGCAGTTTAGTATCATCTGCAAACTTTGCCACCTCACTGTTTACCCCTTTCTCCAGATCATTTATGAATAAGTTTAATAGGATTGGTCCAAGGACTGACCCCTGGGGAACACCACTAGTTACCCGTCTCCATTCTGAGAATTTACCATTTATTCCTACCCTTTGTTCCCTGTCCTTTAACCAGTTCTCAATCCATGAAGGACCTTCCCTTTTATCTCATGACAGCTTAATTTACGTAAGAGCCTTTGGTGAGAGACCTTGTCAAAGGCTTTCTGAAAATCTAAGTACACTATGTCCACTGGATCCCCCTTGTCCACATGTTTGTTGACCCCTTCAAAGAACTCTAATAGATTAGTAAGACACGATTTCCCTTTACAGAAACCATGTTGACTATTGCTCAACAGTTTATGTTTTTCTATGTATCTGACAATTTTATTCTTAACTATTGTTTTGACAAAATTGCCCGGTACCGACGTTAGATTTACCGGTCTGTAATTGCTGGGATCACCTCTTGAGCCCTTTTTAAATATTGCCGTTACATTAGCTAACTTCCAGTCATTGGGTACAGAAGCCGATTTAAAGGACAGGTTACAAACCTTAGTTAATAGATCCGCAACTTCACATTTGAGTTCTTTCAGAACTCTTGGGTGAATGCCATCTGGTCCCGGTGACTTGTTAATGTTAAGTTTATCAATTAATTCCAAAACCTCCTCTAATGACACTTCAATCTGTGACAGTTCCTCAGATTTGTCACCTACAAAAGCCGGCTCAGGTTTGGGAATCTCCCTAACATCCTCAGCCGTGAAGACTGAAGCAAAGAATCCATTTAGTTTCTCCGCAATGACTTTATCGTCTTTAAGCGCTCCTTTTGTATCTCGATCATCAAGGGGCCCCACTGGTTGTTTAGCAGGCTTCCTGCTTCTGGTGTACTTAAAAAACATTTTATTACCACCTTTGGAGTTTTTGGCTAGCCGTTCTTCAAACTCCTCTTTGGCTTTTCTTATTACATTCTTGCACTTAATTTGGCAGTGTTTATGCTCCTTTCTATTTGCCTCACTAGGATTTGACTTCCACTTTTTAAAGGAAGTCTTTTTATCTCTCACTGCTTCTTTTACATGGTTGTTAAGCTACGGTGGCTCTTTTTTAGTTCTTTTACTGTGTTTCTTAATTTGGGGTATACATTGAAGTTGGGCCTCTATTATGGGGTCTTTAAAAAGCGCCCATGCAGCTTGCAGAGATTTCACTTTAATCACTGTACTTTTAACTTCTGTTTAACTAACCCCCTCATTTTTGCATAGTTCCCTCTTTTGAAATTAAATGCCACAGTGTTGGGCTGTTGAGATGTTCTTCCCACCACAGGGATGTTGAATGCTATTGTATTATGGTCACTATTTCCAAGCGGTCCTGTTATAGTTACCTCTTGGACCAGCTCCTGCGCTCCACTCAGGACTAAATCTAGAGCTGCCTCTCCCCTTGTGGGTTCCCGTACCAGCTGCTCCATGAAGCAGTCATTTAAAGTATCGAGAAATTTATCTCTGCATTTCATCCTGAAGTGAAATGTTCCCAGTCGATATGGGGATAATTGAAATCCCCCCACTATTATTGAGTTCTTAATTTTGATAGCATCTCTAATTTCCCTTAGCATTTCATCATCACTATCACTGTCCTGGTCAAGTGGTCTATAATAGATCCCTAATGTTATATTCTTATTAGAGCATGAAATTTCTATCCATAGAGATTCTATGGAACATGTGGATTCACTTAAGATTTTTACTTCATTTGATTCTACATTTTCTTTCACATATAGTGCCACTCCCCCAGAATGAGGGCTTCTACTAAACTTTAAATGTACTGAAATCCTGATGACCTGGATAGCTTTTACGTAGACTCAAATCACTTTACTAAGGAAACAAATTGTATCTCTGGGCAACACTGCTACGCGTGACAGTGTCATGCACGACATTAGGGGAGTGCAAACCCTTCCCACTTATGATTGAAAGTCATTTGTGAGCTCTGTGAGGGAATTGGTGGGCAGGTTACTTTGGAATGCTCTTCATTCACGTCCCCCCGTGGTTAAATCTCACTGCTAGAATTAGGTTTGATGGATTCATGTCTGTTGGCAAGTATTTACTAGTACCAAAGTGGGGTTGGGCCTCAGCTCGTCAGCAACAGGAGAGCTCCGATCTCAAGAAAATAAACTATTTCTTGTAAAAACACTGAGATCCTTTATTTGAACCACAATATCACTAAGATGAGATGGCTTCCAATAACTGCTGGGAAATGCTCTAGGTCACTGCACACCAGTCTCAGATACAGAGTGAAAATGGCTTCTGCTGAAATGAACCATCACAATCTATTTCCCACTTCCAACTGTATGGAGGAGTCTGAGGTAGTTAGTTAGAGAGAGAAAAAACCCCTGTTAATTTCAACGTGTCCTTTCCCACAGGCTTGAACTAGAAATACGCTCTGACCGGCATCCCAATAAACATTCAGATCCAGTGGTGTGCCTCCTAAGGGATGCTAACCATTTAAAAAATTCCCACTGGTTTCCATCCGGGTGAAGGGCACTCAGTTTCTTGCAGGATCAGGCCCAAAGTTTACATATACCCATGTAGCGCCAAAACGTTTTCCAAAAGTTTGAGATGTGAACAAAATTCAAGTGAACCCCTGCTGGAGCATGGATTCAGCTCAAACCTCAACCTGGGATGACTTTCAGTATTACTATGACTTAAGCTGAGCAGTTTGCACAGCTTACAAACTTTCCAACATCTCGAGCTGTCTTACAAGAGCAGCTACTGTTTGTGGGAAATGCATCTTTTGCATAGAAATGATTAATGGTTAATCTTCTAGGGAGCAATATAATACCTAGCAAAGAAATTAATTACAAAGACCCAAACTAAAATTTTACATATCAAAGCCACCAAACAAGACAGAAAATTCAGCTCCCAAGTAGGCCCATTAGAGTCTTTTATGTTGAGCAAGATTTCACTATATAAAGGAATGAAGTTAATGAGGAGCAAAAGAAAAGGTCACAGAAATA
The DNA here is from genome assembly GCF_028017835.1 of Emys orbicularis. Taxonomy (NCBI): domain Eukaryota; kingdom Metazoa; phylum Chordata; order Testudines; family Emydidae; genus Emys; species Emys orbicularis. The sequence continues at coordinate 84,991,461 of NC_088686.1, read as the reverse complement.
CATCACACATAATGGAAACCATTCCACAGCAATTTTTTGGTGAACTGTAAACCTTTTTTGTTTGTCAGGTAATTGTATAAGGATGTTTCATTTTGTCTACTGTATCCCACTAAAGATTATTTTACGTAAGCAATTTATACTTTTTGTTCAATCCAATATTTGTACCTTAATCCAGCTAGTTCATTCTGGTATGATGATATCTGTATCTCAGTTTCCTCTTGGAAGGCTTTTGTCTGATGCAAGGCTCTCTCGAGGTCATCTACCTTGGTCTTTAGTTTTGCTATCTCAACAGATGCAAGGCTAGCTCCTTCTTTAGCCTACATGAAAAACAGGTTTGGTAAACAAGAATAAAAACTGTATGACAGAAAAATCCCTGTTAGTACCAAAACTATATTTGTAGAAACATGGCTTCCTCTCATTCCTCTCTTGTTTGTACTGGTCCCTGTTGTCTAAGATACCAGTCTGATTCTAATTGTGCTTTCCTTGTTCAACCTGCATTTTTCTTAGTATTTTGCTAAATTAGTAAATTAAAACGTCACAAGTCTCCAAAAGAGACAGACTAACTCCTTGCATTTTTCTTTGAACTTTACATAACACATCTAATCAAAGTTTACCAGTCACTCCCTATCCATCTGAAATATTTCCAAATTGCTTTTAAGATAATTTATCTCATTGATGCCATCAGAGGCAATGGGAAATGAAGCCATGCCCTGTTTAGTTTCATGAACTACCTTTGACTTGCTGAGCTCCTGCAGCAATCTGTCTCGGTCATCCTGAAGACTAGCCATGGACTTGGAAAAGGCATCAATCTGTTGAACATAATTCCCACACTCTGACGAGAGCCTGGTAATCTCACGGTCTTGGGTGATTAATGTCTTGCACAAATTTTCTATTTCATCAGCGAACTGATCAAGAGTGATCTTTTCACCATCAATAAGCACTGGGTTCAAAAAAGTATGTTCTTTGAGTACACTGAAGAGATTTGATTTAAAATAATTCAGGTCAGCTTCAAGTTCATCTGCTCTTTTTTTTTCAGACTTGAGTTCAGATGCATATTTACTCTGAAGTACCTTGAAATCCTCTATTAATCTGTCTCTATCATCTTGCAAAGCAGTCATTGCTTTTCCAAAGGACTCATTTTGGGATTTCAATTTTTTATTCTGAAATTGTGCTTCTAATAGCCTCTTCTCTGAAGATGCATCAGCTTCCTTCCACAGGAAGTTAGCATCGTGTTCAAATGCTATCATACTGTATTTATCTTCTACATCTTTTGTATTTTTGCCTACTACGTTCTGGACTTCTTGAAACTTGTCCTGAAGTTTTTCACCAGGTTGTACACTAGCCTTGAAATCTTTATTCTGCTTATGTTGCCGGCTCCCCCTAGTTTGTGGTTTCTCTCCAGATTCAGAAACTAGCTTCTCTTTGTTTATTGATGCAATTAGAGACTCTAAGTCTTTAACTTTGGAAGTTAATTTTTGATTTTCATGTTCTAAAGATTCTGTACTCTCCTTTTGCAATTTATTAGTCAGCTGCATTTCTTTGATTTGTTTCTGAAGATCAATTTTTTCCTGTTCAAGGTTCTTAATGCTATCCAGTTGCTGTTTAAGCAACTCTTTCAACTGATGATCTTTCAATGACAAAACTTGGTTAAGATCTTCCCTGTACTTTATTAGTTGTGCACTTTGCATTGCATTTTCAGAATGAAGATCATCTATCCGATTCAAAAGTTTTCTTAATTCTTGTTTCAGGGCACTGTTCTCACTAGCACTGTTCACTAATAGACTGTCTTTCTGACTTAAAACATTTTGGTGATGATGCTCCAGATCTTTGTATTTAGAAAAGAGATCATCTCTGTCATACTGGAGAGATGACATTGATTTTTTAAAGGCATCAATTTCACTAGCAATCTCAGCCTTATCTTGAATTGCTTTGTCTGCTTTCATCTGGAGATTTTTCAATTCATTTTCCATCCTCTGACAGGCCTCATCAGATTGTTCTCTCTCTTTTTGCAGAGACCTTATCTGCTGTTCATACTCATTAATCTGTTTTCTATGCTGAGTCTGTATCTGAGTTAGATATCCAGAAATCTCCCCACCCTTAGAAGAAATCAGTAGAGAAATTTCTGTATCTTTGTTGTTCAGCATTACCTTCATTTGCTGAGAAATGGCAATCTGTTTTTCCAACTCTGCACGGGTCTTTTCCTTTTCAAATAGAAGTTGTTGTAATTCCTGTTCTTTTCTAGCAAAATTACTTTCCAATGCTTTTATCTCTCTTCTTGCATCACTACTATTCTCTATAAGATGATTAAGAGAATTATTTTCTTTAAGCAGTGCTTGCAAAGCTGCTTCTTTTGACTGAAGAGCAATCTCCAATTCTTGTTGTCTGTTGATAAGAGTCACATTTTCTTCCTTTATTCTACACAGCTCACTGTAGTGTTGTGTATCTACAGATTTTTGCCACAAGTGCATTTCATTCTTGGATTCTTCTAACATGGAATACTTAATCTTCAGTTCCTGTATCTGAGCCACTTTGTCCTTCATTTCTTCTTGTAAGGACATTATTTTCTTACTACTGTCATCCATCTGTTTCTCTTTATTTTGAATAACCTCTTTAAACTGTATTTCCCAGGTTTTCATTTCACCAATTACCCGGTCCCGGTCATTTTGAAGAGAGGACATACATTTTGTAAAAGCTGCTAATCTGGCCAAAGTTGCATTCAAATCAGCTTGAAGTTTCTTGTTTTGAGAGTCCTTAATATTGATTTCCTCTTGCAACTGATGAAGCTCACTAACAGCCCTGTCTTTCTCCCTCTGAAGAATATTATGTCTTTCCTCAAGGTTCAACCATTCTCTTTTGTGAACTGTTTTCAGTTGCTCAAGGCCAAGCTCTAATTCTTTCTCAAATTCTCTCCTTTGAATTTGTAGTTGGTCTTCTTTCTTCTTAAGTTCCCTTTTCCCACTTAAATTCTCAGCTGCAAGCCTTTCCAGTTCACTCTTTGACTCATCCAACAAAGCTTTTTGGGAAGAAAGCTTTTCATTCAGATTGTCTATTTCTTCATTTGACTTGGCGAGCTTTTCTGTGGTATTATTTAGATCTTTTTCAAAATTTTCACTCTTTGACTGTGATAATTTCACAGATCTTTGCAAGTCCAGAATCAGTTCCTGGAATTTAATAGAATCTTTTTGCAACTGGTTAACTTCTTGCTGCTTTTCCTTTAAGAGTTCTTGCAATTCTTTGGTTTTGTTTTTTGTACCACTATTGTCCCTCTGGGCACATTTCACTTTCTCCTCAAATACTTTTACAAGATGCAACTGTTGTTCCTCTTTTTCCCTAATCACACTGCATTTCTCTGCCTTTAAGTCTTCCAACTGTTGAATCAACAAACTATTTTGTAACTGTGCAGATTTCAGCCTGTCTGTCAGCTGATCCACTTTTTTTATATGGTTAAGCAACTCTGTCTCCAGAAATTCTCTCTCATTTTTTACTTTGTAAGAAGTTTCTTGCACATTTTCAAGTTCTTCCTGTAGAAGACACTTGTCATCTTCTAAAATCTTAACTCTCTCATTTAAGCTAACAATTTCTTGTTTAAGACTTCTAGATTCATTTTCTAACTTTGATAGACAGTTGTTTTTCTGGTCCAAAGATTCTTCAGTTTCTTTTACTCTTTCGGAAATCAATTCTCTCTCCCGCTCTCGGATATGCATATTTCTCTCTTTTACTGAAATATCATCATTTAACAAAGCAATCTGCTTTAATAATGATTCTCTTTCATTTAATACATCACTGATTTTAGACTGCATATCAGTCTGGGACACTTCCATTTGAACCTGCAGGTTTTCCAAAGCTAATTTAGTTACATTCATGTCATTATGAAGGACCTCATTTTCATTCTCAGTTTTCTCTAAAGCCTGCTTTAAGTTTTCAGAAGTGTGTTTCAATTGCTCATTTTCCTCCATTAGCTGCTTGTTCTGCAGAGCAGCTCCATGAAGATGATGCTGGTATTCTTCCATCCTTGATGCATGTTCATGTGTCTGCCTTTCTGCTTCACTCTGTAATTCATCAATTTCCAATTGTTTGGATTCAGCAAATTGTTTCAATTGGTCCTTTATTTCTTTCTTTTCATTAATGACTTCTTGAAGCTGTTTCTCAAGCTCATGTTTTTCAGATTCCCTTTCATTGAATCTGTGAATAGCTTCTTGCTTTTCTTTTCTAGTGACATCAATAACCTGCCTCATTTCTGCTATTTTGCTACTGATATTCTCATAGGCTTGCAGAAGTGACTCATATTCCTGCTTTAATTCATTATGTTTAGCTTTCCATCCTGTTAATTCAACTGTCTGAGAATCTTTTAAGGTATTGAGTTGGAAAGAAAAAGCCTCTTTCTCCTGAACTATAGTCTCCATGGTAGATTTAAGACTTTCACATGCAGCAGTTAGGTTTTCATTTTCAGTTAACAGTCTAGCATTTTCAGAAACAAGGGTCTCCTCTTCACACAATGAAGAAATAGTATCTGAGTTTTGTTTTTCTCTGCCAAGTTCAGACAACAAGCGTTCAAGGGTATATGCTTTATTGGTCAGTTCTTCTTTTTCTAACGTTATTCTGTCAACCTGATCTTTCAGAAATTTGTTTTCTTTCAGGGCTTCCTTGCGTGATATTAAGGCTGCTTGGAGCTTTCTTTGGAGATGTTCTCTGGACTTTTCATCTGCAGCATTCTTTTGCTCTTGTGGTTGAAACTCATCCACATTTATATTTTTCTCCATCTGCTCTGGGGTTGTTTTTGTTTGTTTCTGAATTTGATATTTTGTTCCTTCTATTAGCTTAGCTCTCCCAGAATGATCATGTTCCAGTGACTGAATACAGATGTCTCGGTCTTGTAATCTCCCGTGGAGCAAATTAATTTCTGAATGTGACTGTACCAGTTCCTTGTCAGTGGCATTTTCATCTTTAACTTTCTTGCATAATACCACAGTATTGCTAACCTCAGAAGCTTCTACAGTCTTCTCACGTAGCATACTTAACTCCATCAACAGTTCTTTGTTTTCTTCGCTGAAATGTTTTAATTCCTTTTTCATATTGAGTAATTCTGCATTGGATTTCTCCAAACTGTTGATGAACTCCTCTCTCTCTTGCTTCATGTCTTCAAATGCCATTTTAAAATGTTTGGCCTCTTTCTGGCTTTCCTGCAAACTGAGCTGTAACTGCACAGCTTCTTTCAATATTTCCTTTTCCGGATCAAACTTATCTTTGAAATCCATTAGAGTACAATGCAGTTCCTTAATTTCCTCATTCTTTTCTGCAACTTGTATATTGGCTTGTTCAAGATCAACCTTCAATTTTTCAGATTCCTTCTGGATAGTCTTGTAATCCTCTACACTCTTTTTAATTACAGTTTCCTTCTCGTTATTCATACGTTCAATCGTAGTTTTAAGGTCCATTACCTCAGTCTCATATTTTCCCAACTTTTCTTGCAGTTGACCTATCTCAACGAACAGGCTGTCTTTGTGTTGCTTATAGTGCTGTTCCAGCTGACTCATAGAATTCTTCAAGTTTACTGTCTCTTCTGTTTTCTCACCAAGTTCAACTGCTGTCTTTCTCAACTCATCCTTTAACCTTTTTGTTTCTTCACAAAGTTTTGTATAGTCATTACTTAGTTCCTCTAACTCACTGTCTTTCATTGTCATTTCAAACACTGCCTGTTCTGATTCTCCTAACACATCTTGAACCTCATGTTTTTGTTCATCTGATTCCAACTTGTTTTGGTCAATAGTTTCTTGTTCTTGAAGTGCTGCTACATGAGACTCCAACTCTTTCTGTAGAGAGTATATTAGCAACTGATTACAATCAAATTCTTTACACTTTCTTTGATGAACTTCCTGGAGTGCTTTGTGTTCATTTTTGAGGAGTTCAAGGTCTTTAGTTTGTTCATCAAATACCGCTACAAGTTTAGCATATTCTTTCTTTTCTTTCTGCAATTTCTTAATATTTTCTTTCCAGGTCAAAAGTGATGCCTGAAGTTTCTTTTGAAGGATTTCTTTATCTCTTTCTAATTGACCTGGCTGACTAACTTCATTATTGAAATCCACAGAATTATTACCAATGTCCCCAGCATAAGATTCTACCAAATTAGTATCTTTCAATAATTCCTCCTCGTCTACAATTTCAGCCTTGAGATTTTCAAGAGTTGCAAGAAGATGAGAACGTTCCTCTCCATATTCTCTCTCTTTCTCACTAAGTACAGACTGCATGTGAGCAAGCATAGAGTCCTTTTCCTGCATGGACTTTAGATTTTGCTCAGATACTTTTTCTTTTTCAGCAAGGATATCTTTTAACTTTGCAACACTGTCCTCGAGCTGCTCCAAACTGGATACTTTGGCAGAAAAACTTTCATTCATGTTATTTATCTTGGACTCTTTCTCAAACAGCTGTTGCTTCAGAGTTTCAAGATGGGACTCAAGATCTTTATTTTGTGTTTCAACAAGTTTCAACTGATGTGTTAACTCATCAACCCTCTTCAAAAATTCCTCCGTTTTTTTATGCTCTTTTTCTATTTCTTCCTGTCCAATCCTTTCAAGTTTTCCAATTTTTTGCATTAGGTCTTTTCTTATTATCAATGCAGCTTGAAGCTTCTTTTTCAGGATCTCTTTTTCCTTAACTAGTTTCTCAAGATTAAACTGCAGCTGCTCTTTTTCACTTATTAAGTCATTAAATGCAGTTTCTTTGTTGCTTAATTTAACCTGATTATGTTGCAGTTCTGTTTTACAATCTTCAAGTTGCTGGGATACTCTATTAATATTTTCTACTGAACTACTCTGAACAGCTTCCAGGTGCTGTAGTTTGGTGTTTAATATACTTCGCTCTTCAGAAAACTTCACCATTTCATTAGACATGGATTCCATGACTTGAGCAACAAAACAATCCTTTTCTTTCAGCTGCTGATTTAGTGCAGAAATTATATCGTTCTGCTGGTTAGTCTGTGAAGTTAAATTTTCTACCCGGTGGTCTTTTTTCTCCATTTCTTCTAGGAGACTCACTATTTTTTTACCTTCAATGTTCAACTTCTCATGACTGATTTGGAGTTCTTTTTCTGATTTATCTAGCTTCTCTTGAAGCAAATTAACTTCCTTGTTCATTTCTGCTAACAATTTTTCTCTTTCTTCCACAAGAGACTGTTGTTTATACAACGTGTCTTTGACAGTGGCCATTTCTTTTGACAGACATTCAATTTCAGAATGACAGGTATTTTTCACCTTTTCAAGATCATTCTGCAACAACTCCTTTTCTTTCTCTATCGACTGCATACTTTTTAACTTATCTTTTATAATACCCATTTCTTTCTCCTTTTCTAAAAGAAGCAGTTGAAATTCCTCTCCTTCCATTTCTTTGCTCAGAATAGTGGATACCATGGCAGAGAATTTTTCCAGTTTAGTTTTACTACTACTAACTTGCTGACCAACATCTGAAGTCTCTGCATCCTTTTCTTTGAAGAAATGTCTACTACTAAGTAATGCAGATAGGCTTTCAGTTAGCTCCTCTTTTATAACATCCAGCTCTTGCTGCAAAGACTGGATTTTACCATCCTTTGGTTTCATTTCACTTTCTAAACTGCTCAGCTGCTCCTTAAGAATGGCATTTTGCTGAGTTGCCCTATCAAGTTCTGTTACCCACTTGTTTTCTGACTCAACTAAACTTTGTTCTAACTTTTCAATTTTAAGCTTTAATTCAAAGACTTCTTCACCCTTCACACTAACCTGCATCTGTAACTGCTCTTTTTCATTCTTCATCTTCAGTTTGACAGTATCTATCTGCATTCTTGAGTAATTCTCAGTGACTTCTAGTTTTTCATGAATTTCTTGTAGTTCTTCTGTTTTTTGCTGTAACTGATTTTGGTATGTAATAAGTTCTTTGTTTTCTACAATCAACTTATCAATAGTCTCTTGTAAGAGAATTTTCTCTTTCACTAAAGAATCCACCTGTTGCTGCAATCTCTCTATTACAAGAGCGCTGTCGCGGCAGTCTTGAGAGGATTTGGAATGTACATTGTTCAGCTCAGACTTTAAATGTTCAATATTTTTAGCCTGTTCAGTGCATTGCACATAGAGAGTCTGTAAAGTTAGTTCTTTTTGCTGTGTATCTTGTTTCCATATATTTATTTGGTCCTGTGCTTTTTGGTGTTCACGTTTTACAGAGTCCAGTTCAACTGTCAGAGAATCAATTTTCTTCTGGTTAATAGCAAAATTGTCATCTTTTTCCTGCAAAACACTAGTAAGGCTTTTCACAGCTGCAGCACTTTTCTCTAGTTCCTCTCTAAGCATCTCTATCTCATTAGTAAGAGCACTAATGTTGCTCTCTGCCAGCTGTATACTGACATCTTTTTTGTTTAATGAATTAAGTAGCCCAGCTATAACTTCCTCCTTCTTACTAAGTAATACATTAAGTGTGTTTCTTTGCTCATACTGAGCTGCAAATTTTTCCTGCAGAGATAAGAAAGCATTTTCTTTTTCCTGTGCCAGTTCTTTGGACTTTTGTATTTCTTGTGTCAGTTCATGCATCTGACTCTGAAGCTGAGAAACTAACTGTATCTTCTCTTCATCTTCACTTGCTCTGTCACTTAGCTTTTTGAGGAGACTTGTTTTTTCCACAAGAGAAGATTCTTTTTCTAGCATGGACTGGCTAATATCATTTATTACTTTCTTCTGATCATTTATCTCTTTTTTTAGTTTTAGTGTGGCTTCTTCCAGATCTGTAACCTGGTTTCTTAAGACCTCACATTCTCTCTCTTTGTCATGAAGATCTGTCTTCAATTTATCATTGACTAATGTGGCATTACTGACAGCCAATTCCTTCTCTAGAACAATTGTTTTTAACTGTTCTGCTTCAGAGGTCAAAGACTCTAACTGTTTTTGCTGCATACAGAAAGACTCCTGTACTTCAGAAATGTGTGCTTTCAAATTAACATATTCATCTATCTTTTGCTTTAAAGACTCGTCTTTCTGTATAACTGACTGATTCAATTCTGCTGTTTTTTCCATCATATTTTTAAGCTGACACTGAAGGTCAGAAATTATCTCCATATTCTCAGACAGTTGAAATCTAAGCAAATCAGACTCCTCAGATTTATCTTTAAACAACTTTAATTCTTGGGCTTGCTTCTTAAATTCATTTTCTTTTTCTTGTGCTGCCTGTCTAAGCTGACTGGTTTCAGAGCTCAGAGCTTGTACCTGGTTTTGCAAATCTGAAATTATTTTCAAATGCTGCCCTTCTCCTGCCACTTTGATTTCTTTCATTTGCTGAATCAAAGCTTCCTTCTCAGAAAGGAGAGCGTCTTTTTCCTCAACACCAATTTTTAATTTTTCATTTTCAATGGTTAGGCTATCAATTTGGTGCTTCAAAGCTAAAATATTATAATCTTGCTGAGACATGTGTGAAGTCAAGGCAGATATTTCATCTGACTTTTTCATTACTGTAGCATTAACTGTTTCAATATCGACTTTCAATTTTTCATTTTCTAGATTTAGTATGTGTGCTTGGTGCTTAACTGACACAATTTCTGACTGGTGCTGCGTCAACTGAGACTGAAGATCAGCACATTCACTTGACTTTTTGCTGCATATAACTGAAATGTCTTCCTTTTCATGTTTTAGCATATCCCCTTCTTTCCTTAGTAGTTCCACTTGGTTATTTAACATTGCACTTTTTCCGGTTTTCTCAGCAACCTGCTTATGTAGATTCTCAAGCTCTACATCTTGATTTTTTATAGTAAAATCTCTCTCTTCCACTGACTGAGATAACTTTATATTTGCCTCCTTAAGCTTTCGAACTTCATTCTGTAACTTTTCCATATCCACTTTATTTTCCTCTACTTGCTTACGTAAGGAAACATTGTGAAGGATTTGTTCTTCTTTAGCTTCAAAATCCACAGTTATGTCTTGAATTTCTTTCTGCAATAATAATATTTTTTCCTCACTCTGGCTGAGCTGTTGGACTAGTGTGTTACATTCAGTCAACTTATTATTTAGCATTTCTTCTTTTTCTACTTCTCTGTCTTTAGCATCCTTCAATTGAATGATGAATGATTGTATTTGTTCATGTAACTGTTGTGTCAGCACCCTGCTTTCAGACAGCTGATTGGTTAGCACATTGCATTCCTTTGTTTTCTCTAGCAGCTGCTCTGTGACTGAATTTTCTTTTTGCTCTACAAATGTTGAAAGTTGCTCAACCTTTTTCATTAACACCTCTTTATCATAATTTAGCTCTGAAAGTGTTTTTTGGTACTCTGTTTCACTGACAGATACCTTATTCTCCATCTCTGCTACAGCCTTGTTTCTCTTCAACAGCTCACACTCCTTCATGTCCAATAGTTTGGACAAACTCTCATTTTCACTGACTAATTGTTGCTTTTCTTTTTCCACAGTATCTATGATATTTCTCAGATGTTCATTTCCTTTTATTTGCTCTGACAAATCTTTTTCTTTCCCCTCAAGAGCTGCTTGCAACTGCTTATTAATTAAAATAACTGTTTGTGTCTCTGCTTCCATCTTACTAACTATTTCTTGTCTTTCAGTTATGTGGTTCTTAAGTTCTTCAAATTGCATCTCTTTGGCTTTCAGGTCTCCAATTAATTTATGTTTAGTCTCTTCACTTTGCTGCTCCACAATCTGAAGTTTTTGCTCCAACGATGTAATCGTCTCTAGTTTCTCTTGTAAAACGTTTTTAACTGTTTCTTGGTGTTCAGTATGTTCTGCAAGTTGTCTGGATAACTTAGCCAATTCTTCATCTTTATTTGCAGATTCCAAAACTAGCTTGTTGTATAAATCTTTAACTGATTTTAACTCCTTCTCAAAACTCTGTTCTTTGTTCTCCTTCTCTTTAAGCAAACTCTTTAGTTTCTCCTTTATAGAGCTGTTTTCATCAAGCTGGGATTTCAAATATTTAGTTTCTTCCCTGTATTTTGCCTCGGTTTCTTGTAGTTTTTCAGAAGTTTTATTAATTTGTTCTTTCAGCAAAGTAATCTGTGACTCACACTCCATGAGCTTGTTATGGTATGTAACCTTGTTGGACTTGATTTCAGAACGTAGATCCTTAATTGTTATGCTGTTCTCACTTATTTGCCTTATCAACTCCTCGTTTTCTTTGGTTTTAGCTTCAGTCTGGCTTTTAGATTTCTCCAGTTCCAACCCCATTATATTACTCTGCTCAGAAAGTACAGAAATCTTCATGCTTGTATCTCTTACATCAGCTGTTTGAACTTCTTTGAGTAAGTGGGTTTCCCTTTCAGCCTTTGTCAATGCTTCTTCCATCTCTCTTATTTCTTCCTCTTTGCACTGGATCTGGCGTTTTAGAATGACAATCTGTTCAGAATACTCAGTCATACTGGAAGAGAGGGCAGACATTTCTTTGTCTTTTTCCACTAGTACTTCCTTGAGGTTGTCAATTTCTCTTTCACGTCGCTGGAGGTCTTGAATTAGTTGAGATCTCTCCTCTAAATGGTTTGTGTTCAATCTGTCAAGTTCTTCATTTGTCTGGTTAAGTTCCAGTTGCATCAATTCTACCACGGCACCCTGTTTCAAGGTCTAAACATCAAGAAAACAATGTTACAAAATACGCTAGTTGAGAAGAAAAACTGCTCTCCTGCTTATGAGACCAGTACCCAAAGCTAAATAATCAGTCTCATTAAACAATGCTTGAACTAAAAACCTGTATAATGATATAGTAACAAATTACCATATATACTTGATCATAAGCTGGTTCGTTTATAAGCCGACCCCCCCAAGATGGATAAGTAAAAATGGAAAAATTTTATAACCCGTTCATAAGCTGACCCTATAATTCAGGGGTCAGAAAACTTTGGCTCCCGGGCCATCAGGATAAGCCGCTGGTGGGCCGAGATGGTTTGTTTACCTTGAGCATCCACAGGCACGGAGGTAAACCTAAGTAAACAAAGCGTCCCGGCGCACCAGCTGCTTACCCTGACGGGCCGGGACAGCAACTGGTGGGGAAATTTTTTTTTGGGGGGGGGGAGGGAGGAGGGGGAGAAGCTGGGAAGCTGAGAGTCAGGGCAGTAACCCCTGTGACCACCCCCCACATGACCCCACCCCTAGCTCAGGACCCCCACACTCTCCCCATCCCATCCCTTCCCACCTTATCTGGGGAGGGCAAGGGGAGGATGTCTCTGACCTAGCTGGAGTTGCTCCGGCAGGCTGGGCAGCGCGGCCGCAGCCTGCTCCGGCGGGCCAGACTGGGTGGCATGGCCACAGCATGTTCCAGCGGGCTGGGCCGGGCGGCATGGCCGCAGCGTGCTCCAGCACCCGGGCGGCGCGGCCACAGCCTGCTCTGGGGGGTGGGGCCGAGCGGCAAAGCTGCAGCCTGCCAGCCCCGGAGCTGCAGCTGCTTTGGAGGCTGGGGGAGAGCAGCGTGGCCAGAAGCGGAGAGACTCTGGCCCTGCCTCTTCCCTTCTGGCTCTGCTGGCTGTGCTGCCTCTCCTTGCTCCCTCTGTTGGGGGGAGGGGCTGTGTCCCACCTCTCCCTCTCTATACCCGATCATAAGCCGACCCCCATCTCTGGTGCTTCCCTTTTTTACTAAAAAAATTCAGCTTATGAACGAGTATATACGGTAACTAAGGGTTATTTTATGATGACTTTCATATTCAAAAAAGTTTAAATGGCGAGTACTTTTAATTTTTACATATTCTGCTAGACAATTATAATGGATCAAGCCAAACTAAGCACATGTAAAAAAATTTCCACATCACTTTAATGAGTTACCTTTTCTTTAAATGTGGCAACTTTTTCTGTTAGATCACTGATAGCTATTTTCTGTTCAGTGCACTCCACTTCATACGCGTTGTACTTCTTCAAGACTTCATCCAGCTTAACATAAAAGAAATTTTTCACGGAGATATGTAAGTACACAAAAGAAATAATGCCTATATGTCTGTAAATTACAATCCTGAATTTAAGTTTACGTAATTCTGATTTATAAAGAAACTGATATACAGTCTACACGCAGGGACCTTTTAATTGACCAATGAGACACAGATTTGTAGGGATAAAGCATAGTAATTGTATAATGAGTCACAGCAACATCAGACAACAGTTCAGCACAAGTAAGTAAGTAATACCACATTCAACTGAAAGTGCAGAAGATTCTAAATAGGAAAAATGACAATAGTGTTATTGGAATATGACCAGGAAGCCAAGGTAAACACCCCAAAATTTTGGTCATTTATATCTCATCCAAGAGATGTCAAAACAAAATTTATTCACAAGAACACAAACTATTATTCAAAAGGAATGTAAAATGAGATAGGATTAGATGGGTCAGGGAATCAGTTTCAAGCTGGCTGAGGTAATTTGAAGTTGTTACCATCTATGAAGGGGCACACCCTCACACTGACAGAGAGGGGACTAAAAAGCTTCGCTCGGCCTGTTCAACACCAACGAGGAGCACCTGCAATGCTTCTTCTGCCGGGAGGGTGTAGGGGGAAGGAGTAGCTTAAAAGGGAAAACCTGCCATAAGAAGGGGCAGTGAAGAGGGAGTAGGCTGCCCCACCTCAACAACCGAGATAGGCCCACCGAGAGGGAGACAGCAACGAGCCTCACTGCTCCCAAAGCCACAGGACACAGACTCAGAGCAGCACGAACGATGAAGAAGGGGACCCTGTGTAGACTAAGCTCAAAGGGCTGACCCAGGAAGACTGCCTGAACTCCAGTTCATCCTTGCATCTTTTCAATTTCCCATGGACTCTCCCCCCCCCCACATATGGGAAGAAAGAGAGCAAAGAACTTTTCTTTTCTGTTTGTTGCTTCAAGAACACCTTGGGCATCTGCCATGGGGGGAGAGAAAGACAGTCCAAGGACCTGAAGAGGACTCTGGAGAGGATTTGAGGGGAACCATGCCCCCTACACCATCCAACAGATATTCAGTGGCCTTTGTGAAATGAACTGACAAGTCTCAGTCCAGCTCCTACTGAGCAGATGCCAAAATCAAAACTAGCATCCTGGTTAGCAGCCTCAACTAAGAAACCAAAGTTGAATAGGCATGGAGATTGAACTATTGTACTTCCCCCATATGAAGGAGCAGCTTCGGAAGAGGTGGAGTGCATTGTATGTATGTATCCAATATATCATTAATAAAAGGGTTCGGGTTGCTAGTGTTGTCTCTCCTGTACCTTTTCCAGGTATTGACATTTACTTCAAATTGTAAAACACATTTTAAAAAAAGGCCTAAAACTTGCATTCAATTAGGAAACTGTTACCCAATATAACAGGATTATATTTTCTTTCATTATTTCTATTAATTCTTTGCAAGACTTTTACAAAAAACAATAGATTCCAAATCAAAAGAAGGCTACATGCATTTAAATTCAATATTGTTCCAAAAGTAATTATGTTCAGTGCCTCATTGTGTGTTCCACTTACCTTCTGTTCAGTTTGCAAAAGCTTTTCATCAAGTTCCTTGTTCAGAAGATCTTTTTCTTGAAGTAACTGCCTCAAATTTTCAGTCTGCTCTAGTTTTTCTGTTGTACTCAACAGCTTTTGTTCCTTCTCCGCAAGTGAAGTTTCAAGGAAGCTTTTTCTATCACTTAATCTAGCAAGAAAATATTTATTTAGAACTCTAATACTCAATGTTCATTTTATTAAGTAGTATTTGAAAACAGAGCTTGTTATTTTCCAGTCTTAACTTTCTAAAGCCAATGTATAATTTTTAGGGCTATCAAGCAATTAAAAAAATTAATTGAGCTGTTAAACAATACATTATCATTTATTTAAATTTTTTGGATGTTTTCTACATTTTCAAGTATATTGATTTCAATTACAACACAATACAAAATGTACGGTGCTCACTTTATATTTATTTTTGAGTACAAATGTTTGCACTGTAAAAAAACAAAAGAAATAGTATTTTTCAATTCACCTAATACAAGTACTGTAGTGTAATCTCTTTATTACGAAAGTTGAACGTACAAATGTAGAATTATGTACAAAAAAAACCTGCATTAAAAAATAAAACAATGTAAAACTTTAGAGCTTACAAGTCCAATCAGTCCTACTTCTTGTTCAGTCAATCGCTCAGACAAACAAGTACATTTGCAGAAGATAATGCTGCCTGCTTCTTGTTTACGTCACCTTAAAGTGAGAACAGACATTTGCTTGGCACTGTTGTAGCCGGCGGCGCAAGATGTTTACATGCCAGATGCACTAAAGAGTCATATGTCCCTTCATGCTTCAACCACCTGATGACAGGTTCTGCTCGATAACGATCCAAACAGTGTGGACCGACGCATGTTCATTTTCATCATCTTAGTCAGATGCTACCAGCAGAAAGTTGATTTTCTTTTTTGGTGGTTTGGGTTCTGTAGTTTCTGCATTAGGGTGTTGCTCTTTTAAGACTTCTGAAAGCATGCTCCACACCTCATCCCTCTCAGATTTTGGAAGGCATTTCAAATTCTTAAATCTTGGGTCGAGTGCTGTAGCTATCTTTAGAAATTTCACATTGGTATCTTCTGAGATTTGTGTCACATTTGCAGTAAAAGTGTTTTTAAAACGATCAACATCTGAGACTGCTATAACATGAAATATATGGCGGAATGCGGGTAAAGCAGGAGACATACAATTTTCCCCCAAGGAGTTCAGTCACAAATTTAATTAATGCATTTTTTTTAACAAGTGTCATCAGCATGGGAGCATGTCCCCTGGAACGGTGGCCAAAGCATATGAATCTTTAGTGCATCTGGCAAGTAAATATCTTGCAATGCCAGCTACAACAGTGCCATGCAAACACCTGTTCTCACTTTCAGGTGACGTTATTAAGAAGTGGGCAGCATTATCTCCCATAAATGTAAACAAACTTGTTTATCTTAGTGATTGGCTGAACAAGAAGAAGGAATGAGTGGACTTGTAGGCTTGAAAGTTTTACATTGTTTTGTTTTTGAGTGCAGTTATGTAACAAAAAAACCCCTACATTTGTAAGTTGCACTTTCATGATAAAGAAATTACACTACAGTACTTGTATGAGGTCAACTGAAAAAAAATATTTCTTTTATCATTTTTACAGTGCAAATATTTGTAATAAAAAATAATATAAAGTGAGCACTGTACAGTTTGTATTCTGTTTTGTAATTGAAATTGATATATTTGAAAATGTAGAAAAACATCAAAAAATATTTAATAAATTTCAATTGGTATTCTATTGTTTAACAGTGCGATTAATCGTGATTAATTTTTTTAATTGCGGTTACTTTTTTTGAGTTAATTGCGTGTGTTAACTGTGATTACTCAAAAGCCCTAATAATTTTCTAAATACAATTTATATTACTATGAATTCACTGTTTGTACACTTACCATAAAAATAACCAAGTCCAGAAATAATCTGATTTTACTATTGTAGTGAAAATCAAGACTTATTTTCAAGCTTGCTGAAAGTATTATATTCTTTATGTTTCACTGCAAATGTAAATTTAAAGCTGCAAAAAGACATGTATAATTGCAACTGGTTTTGTACTGAATGTTTTTAAAAAAATGTTTTACCCTTTAAGCTGTTCATTCAAACTGGAAACAAGCACTTGGTGCTTTTCTGCATCTCGTATTTGTTGGGTACGCAGTTGACTGAGCTGGGTCTGCAAACGTTCATTTTCACTCTGCAACAAAGCAATGGTGAACATGATTACAGCTCACAAATATCCAGAATGGCAATAAAATAGACATCTTGAAAATCTGCCCCATAGTGTTTCACATTCTACACACTGTAAAGATTATTGTTCTAGCATATTAGTGATTACCAATTCAGGTCTGAAATATTACTGGTTCAAACAGTAGATGTTACTCACCTTTGAGAGGTTTCTCCCTTAGTGATTGCATCATAACATGAAACTCAAGAGACTCTAAACACTTTACACAAAAAGACAACAAAACACAAATACTCGTACTGTGTAAAAGCAGCTTACTTTTCTGTGCTTGCCTTCACTACATTGTTAGCTTGAGGTATAACTCACGTTTTGCCCCTAATCTGATTCCTGTCCACACCCAAAATCTCTAGATCGAATAAAGTGGTGCTTTAAGTGGTGAGTTAGCTGACCCATAAGGGGGTTGGTTGGTTGAAGCTTGAGTGCTGATGGTGCTAGTAATAAAATGGGAATTCAGCAGCTGGAGTTACTACTCATCAGCTGCTAATTAATGATTCTGTGGTGCCAGTCAAGTCACTCTAGGTAGCTGGAGTGTTGTTTCAGAGTGGCTGCTCTCATTCCATTCTCACTCAAGACTGACTAACTTGAATGGAGTAACTCTAATGTATTTATTTACTCAAGCTAACTGTTGCAGTGAAGACAAGTTCTAAAAGGAGAACACCAGAGACAGCTCATTCTTTGAAAACATTTTCCATGTTGATTTGAACACAGTAATGAATTCCAACTGCTTCTCTGCAGATCTTTTTTAACTTTTGTTGTTGCTCTGATCAAAGGCAACCAGCAATCTGCAATAGATTGCAAAATAATCTGTGGAAGGAGGTGAAAAGAAAAATAAAGCAAGCTCCATTGACACAGTTTATAACACAGTATAACTCTGTTACTCTAGCCAACTTCACTGCACCAGTTCATGAGTAAAACTGCAAAACAAAATAAAACAAAAACAAACAAACAACCAGCAACCACAACCAAAAGCAACATACAGAAATCCAAAATCACCAACAAGAGTTGGTAGGACAAACAATATGGCAAACCTGTCACCTCTAGGGAAAATATGCTATCACTTTGGAGTGGGCAGAACACACCTGTACAGCCCTCAATGGCTGCCCTTCTTCCTCTACACCAAATGTTACCTGTATTGAAAGGCTTTGTTACAAGATTCTCAAATATTAACATATGGTTGTCTGCCTCTTAATATAAACAACTTAATTTAGAAAAAATACCCAGTAATTTAATATATGCATTTTACTAGCTAAAGGAACAATTAGATATATACCACAACTGTGGAGTTTTAGGGAGAAGTTAGTCATGTCATTTTGAAAGCTTAGAAAATTGTCAAACAAAATAATGTATGGACCAGGAAACTTTTAAAACATCTGTTTGGAAAGCTTTTAATTTATTATTTCATTTGGTGTCTTCATGGATTAATTTTGGGAGGTTTCTAGAAACAGTCATTAATAAGTGAAACAATTATTACTATTATTTTTTTAAAATCACAAGCAGTTACCATAACAACCTAAATACCATACCATATTAAAAAAGAATAATAGAGACATTAACTGCTAAGAAACTCCCTCTATACTTTGAAGGTGTAATTTATTGCGATTTCAATCTTGTGGAAAAAGGACAGATTTGGGGTGATATCCTGACATCACTGAAGTCAATGCAACTTTTGCAAGTGAATTAAATGGGCCAGGATCTCTCTGTAGGCTGGTAGCTAAACATCAGAAGCATACTCACACACAGGTTTTAAACTATATGTAGGGATAACTACATCCTTTTGTGCATTAGATAAACTTTGCCGTGGAAGGATTCTAATTTTAATGTATGGGGCTTTTAAAAATGTAATAGATACTACCAACCATTTTACCAAGACAGGGAATCAACAACTGTTACAGATCAACTACTCTGTACAGGACATAGTAAGTTACTCAAGTGTCAAAAGTGAATGTTCAAATTATTCTCCATAGTGTCCTCCTACTTTTTAGATTTTCATGTGTATTTATTTCACACCCTATTTGCCTGCTATCTGATAGATCATCTTGGTTTACATGTGTCCTCTGATTGCAACTCTCATAAATATGGGGGTTGCTCTACCACTTTGGGAGCTTCCATCTATCTAGAAAAATCTCTCTCCTCCCTTCACCTACAGGCCATTCCCTTATTAAATCTGACTTCAATAATTTCATTTTCTTATTAGCTTTTAACTTCTCTGATTATGAAGTGTTATGCAACCTCCTTTAGCCTATGAGAAAATGATGTACTATTGATATTAGAAGTGATATTAAAGATAAGTAGTTATTAGGGCTTGATTCCTCACTCACATCAGAATAAAACCGAAGTAACTACTGAAATGCAGATGTAGAGTAAGTGAAAATACACTTGTGTCAGTAACAGAAGAATCAAGTTCTTGACCTCTGAAACAGGCCCTATACTGTTGATGACAAAAATGATATTGAATTTCAACATGCTGCTACCACTAGTAACAGGCTTCCAACGATTATTTTTTTTACTGAATAATTATTTTCAAAGATATTTTTCAGTTTTTGCAGGGTAAGAAATATTTCTCACTGCGTGACTTTCTTGCAGTGAGCAAAATGGGTGCAGTTTTCCACTGTTCAGTACCACACAGTATAGTATGAGTTCATCGGACTGTAATATTACCCCATATAATATTTTTGAAGTACAAAAATATACTGTAGAATCTTTTGCTAATCTTCATTTTTGCTTTGCTATAGACTATTTTCATCCAAATATAAAGAGAACACTAAATGAGTCTCCCTACATCATCTTCGGCTCCTAACACAAATATAAAAGCTCACCTGAAGGGCTTCCATTCTGCCTTGCAGCTGTATTCGGTCTTCCAAGTCCTGACAGCGTTCCTCCAGGATTAGAATTTGTTCCTGTAGTTGATTTCTTTCCAATTCCAACTCTTCCACTACTGTCCGCAAACCTATGTAGTTTCAAAGGGAAAATATCTATTTCAAGAATGGTTCCAAACAACGTGTTTCACATACAGATAACATAAGTCTAGCAACTACCCACACCATTATTGGTTTAATTTTCAGAGGTGTTGAGCACCTGCAGGTTCCAATGGATTTCAGTGGGAATTTTGGATGCTCAGCATCTTTGAAAAACAGGTCACCATATTTATAAAGGCTTTAATGATCAAATATTCCCTGAACTTTTCAAATAATGGGATTAAGTTCACAGTTCAAGATCCCCTATAAAAACTAGCAAAGTTATCTTGCTATGTACAAGCAAAGGGCCCAATCCTGTGAATGTTTATGAATTGAGTAATTTTACTCAATTGAGTAAAGTTGTTTGTTTGCAGGATCCACTTCTAAGCACCATTAACATATATCAAGTGAAGTGGACTATCAAAAGCTGGGAGCTCATCGGTTCAACAGAAAATAGCAATTTTATTTTAAAGCAGACCTGACAAAGGAATATTCACTGGGTACACTGACTTTGCAAAGACAAAAATTAGCTATCCTGTACAATGACAATGCTCATATTTGTTATATGTGGTGTAGTTGCAGTTGTGTCGGTCCCAGGATGTTAGAGAGACAAGGTCGGTGAGGCAATATCTTTTATTTTCAGTCCAATAAAAGATATCACCTCGCCACCTTGTCTCTGGAATGCTCACACTTGGAAGTTTTGCCTTATGGAGAGCGAAGTGGGAATGATGAGTAGCTGAACCAATCCATGCTAGACAGGAAAACATAGTAAACGATAACTGACATGTGGCTTCTTGAAACCACTGCACAGTGCTCTAGGATGCGTGAGACTGCAACCTTTGCGCACCAGTATATTATTAGCCAGGCAAAGTCATATGATGGTTTAAGAAACGCTTTGGGAGTCCAGAAGGCAACACCTTCCAGATAGGACCGTCATCAGCATAGGTCAATTTTACAGACTAACATACTGTAATTAAAAAAAAAATTTTTTTTTTTGGTATTTTAAAAAAAATCTGACTTGTTTCAATTTTTTTTTATTTAAATTAAGTATAGGTTTATTTTTTTAAAGTAAACCTATTTAAAATTAAATGTGAAATTGATAATCTATTAAAAAAATTTAAATTAAATACAAAAATAATATTAAGCCGTACATGGTTTGCTGCCAACTGTTAAAGTCAAACCACTGAACTGCTGGAAGTCATTGAATAAGCATCTGGAATCAGAGTTTGTGGACGTGTTAAACCAGCTTTTACAGCAGCCACCATTCATTTCAGTTTATTCAACCAATTCAGTTCAATGACTAGTTCATTCAGAGTTAAGAAACCAGAAAAATCAGTTAAATTCACTAACTACAGATAAGACTTCCTTTGTTTACTAAATTAGTTAGTGTTAAATGCAAAACATGTTCTGATAAACTTATTGATAAGAAAAAAGTTTATGTATCTAGCACTTAAGGTAGTCCTATTTAATTAAAAAGTTTTAAATGCTGTTTTTGTGCATTTTAAATCAAATTTGAATTTCCATTCAAATAGATCCACACAAAAGTAAAAAATTAATCATCTTCTAACATAAAAATGTAAAAATTAAGAATCTGTATAAATGTAAGGTAAGCTATATAACTGCTTAAATAAATATGTATAAGTATAGTATATCCTCCTGATTAGCAAAAACACCGAATTTAATGTACAGGCTATATTTAGCTGCAAATCACTATGTTTTAATGGTTATCAACTAATGAGATTCAACCTTTTTATATGAAAATAAAGTAAAAATGCAAAGCACAATTAACTCAATTATTTAAATCAAGGTTTCCTGCTTGCTGATTTTAACCATTAAATTGGTGATTTAAATCACTGCATTCTGCTGCCAAACTAAGGTACTGGGCCAAAATCATTTCCAGTCTCATACGAACGAAGTAAAACTGTCAAACTATATTTCCTCCCATTTCTATCACATTTCTTCAGGTCAAGTTTCATTCTAGTTGAGAAGCACCAGGGTTTCACATCTGCATATTCCTTATGCTATTCTTGTTGAATAATCTCCTTGATAAACACAAAGCAGCCAATTCTGATGGCATAAATTATTAGCTTCTTCAGAAAAGTTTTACCTAACAGTGCCATGTGAAAAAATAGATGCTTTTTAAATGGATCAATCAGCTAACAAAACAAAACTCTGGATTGTACAGTACTAAGAAACGCCTGCAACAGTTCTTGATTTTTTATCATAACTAAAGAAACACTTGTAACATATGGACTTGACTGATAAACTGCCAATAAGATACAACTACCATCTTTCACAGATATGAAAATAGAGGAAGAAATAATGCACATACATATACACAAGCATTTAATCTTAAAACTAAAATGACACAGAAGTGGAATATAATGGTTTGGTTGGAAAACAAGATTATATAAAGTGGAGCCACTTCAACAAGAACAAGACTAATAACTTAAAAATATATATAATCTTACCATACAGGACAATACATTTTGACGGGCACAAGGATTGGGAGAGTCCCAGATGTTAAACCAGGACTGTGTTCTAGTTCTGAACCAAAACTAGACAGTTCATCCAGCACGCACATGCTTCAAAATGAAATGGAAAAAAATGCAAGCCAAAAAAAATTCAACAAAGATTAGAATACACCACAAAATGGGTTGTTAGTTAAATTTGAAAAACAAAAATAAACACAAAATACAGATGCTGTGCATGCTTTAATAAACGGTCTAGCGGTTATCACACCTGCATTAGGAGAAGTGTACTCTGGCCACCAACCTCCCATGTTCTCTCCTTCAGCTGAATCAGTGCTATCCAAGGTGACATTCAGCTCTTGAAAGCATTGTTTTCTGTCAAAGCTGTATTCCTCCTACACACAGGACATGAGAGCAGAGATCAATAAAAAAAGACATGTACTTAAGATACACACTCAGCTGTCAAAAGGGACAGTTGCAATTAAAATTATATGAATGACTTCTGAATTAAGGCAGAACTTTGCTAATGAATCTAAGTCTGAGATATCAGAGGTAATTAAATATAGAAAAAAATTTCCTGTAAGATGTGAGCATGATATTGATATCTCCTAACCCTACATATACATTAACGAATAAAGATCACAAGCATCTATAAGAAAAAAAAAATCAATGATTACCTCAAAGAAGGACACTAGAATTAATTGATGCTCTTTAGAGATCATCCCATGCCATCCCACTGACAAGAAGAATAAGTAACAGTTGTTCCTAAGCTGAAAACAGCCCTGATTCACTAAGGTATTTAAACACTGGCTTAACTTGCAGCATGCGTGTTATTCCATGGGAAATTTCTTAATGACTTGAGATTAAACACATGTAAATTTCATAACCTAAAGAGAAACCTATGATGCTACTAGAATTTACCTGTATCATTTATGCCTATATACACACACCTTTGTTTTGTTTACCTCTGTAAACCCTTCTTTGCCTCCTGTCCTTCAATTATATCTTTGTATTCAGCTGTAAAGCACCATGCATACTTATGGCGCCATATAAATAACAGAATTACTACTGTCCTTGATTAACATATAGGTAAAATGTGTTTTTTATTTCTACCAACCTACCTGATGTTTCCCGCTGGCCTGGTTGCTCTTCCTTCTTGCCTCCTGCAGCCTGCCAGTTCTTTGAACTGCAGTCAGTTCCTCCTCCAGCTCCTGCTGCCCTGAGACTATGGCTGGATCAGAGCAGCCAGGAAAGAACCAGTCATCCTCAATCAGTTTTGTGCCACAGGAAAGCAATTACATTTACACATCACACACATACTAGTTACAAAGAGATCAGTGACAGACTGAAGTTCCTATGAATGACTGACAGGAATAAGATTATCGGAGCAATCCATAGCATTCACCTTGTGATTTCCCCCAACAATGTTACACAGAATGTAAGAATAACTTTCATGTAATTCTTTCAGAAGTCTATTGAAGTATGATTTTACTTCTTCAGCAGCATTTTAGAAAGACTGACTATGAAAGAGGGATTTGTATTTTGACACTAAAATAAAAATGCAGCCAATTAAATTGCCAAATTACAACTCAGTTCAATCTGCCAGGTTAAAATACAACTAATTTGTATGATTAAGACATCAGCTGAAATTGCTGTATTTTTGTACAGCTGAACAATCATATGCATTTTTATGGAAATTAAATGCTCCTTGCTTGTATCTTTAATTTTAGTGTGAGCTACAATGCCAGATAATTTGAGGAAGTCACAAGCACGCGTTACACTGCAAACTGGCATCAAACCATCTTATCAGACATTAATAATATGATTCTTGGTAAAACAAATATAGAATCACTTGTAAATAACACACCCTGAATAAATTCAGAGTATGGAAGCTTAAATATGCATCCTGTCCAGTGTTAGAAATGATTTTTCCATTTTAAGTACATTCCCATCTGTTTTGTGATATGACAAAACGTGTGATAGGTTGGGGAATAGATGTTTCATGCAAAGCAGACAAAACAGCATGACGAAATAAAGATAAAGGTGGCTCCATACTTTAATCACTGTTGAACTTGAGAGTAGATAAGGCGTCTGCACTCAACAAATTAATCTAATTCAAAGTCAGCTCTCCCCACAGTCCATGATGTTCATAGAAAAACTTATATTCATGCATTTAATGAGGTAAGAAATGGATCAAATTCATTCCTGGTGTAACACTGGGACAGACTGATTCCCACTGGAATGCCCCTGACTTAACCCAAGTTACGGTACCCAATACCCATAAAATTTATTTTTGTCACATTTATCTGTTAGATGTCGTTAGGAATTCTTTTTGCCCCCCCCCCCTCCCCAAAATGATAGAATTAATGGAAAACTATAAGGTAATAAGAGATCCAATTAGTGCAACTCTACAATACTAGGTCGAATTAAAAAAAAAAAAAAAAAAGGGGTTTAAGTGTTTTGTATGGGACACCACTGAGTTAAAATTCACATATTTTTACAATATTTCCTTGGCTAAGTTACTACTCCCACTTTAAACTAATAAAACTAAAAAGATTTTTTAGATACCTAGTTTGGTGTGGGAGCTTGTTTTTGTAAGTTTTGCCATTTATTTTGGTTGTTTACTTCTTGCCTTGGACAGTAAAAATAAAGTAGTCATTTTCACTTTTGCTTTTAATCATGTTTTGGTTTTATGCATTACAACAATAATTCAGGGTTGAGTTGCAAATACTGCTCGGGAATCTTCATTTGATTTTATTTAAACATGGTTTCCACTAGAATTAAAATAAATAAAAAATATGCAGGCTTTTCTTAGGTTTTGTAAAAGTGAAAAATTCTCATACCCATACTCACATTGAGTTGTACCTTTCTTTGCCAATAGTCCCACTGAAATCAATGGAACGATTTGTGAAGCAAGATGCTATTCAATGTGAGTATCAGAATTTGTAAAAAACAAACAAATGTTTTTTTAAGTAAACTTGACAGTGTCCCAATAATTTGGCAATGCAAAGGAGGAATGAAAAAATAATAATTACGGCTGTCGATTAATCACAGTTAACTCACGTATTTAACTCAAAAAAATTAATCATGATTAAAAATATTAATCGCAATTAATCAGTTTTAATCGCACTGCTAAACAATGCAATCCCAATTGAAATTTATTAAATATTTTTGGACGTTTCTCTATGTTTTCAAATAGACTGACTTCAGTTACAACACAGAATACCAAGTGTACAGTGCTCACTTTATATTATTTTTGATTATCCTGTTTAGAGTGCAAATATTCGTAAAAGAAATAGTATTTTTCAATTAACCTCACACAAGTACTGTAGTGCAATCTCTTTATCCTGAAAGTGCAACTTACAAATAATGTAGATTTTTTTTGTTACATAACTGCACTCAAAAACAGTGTAAAACTTTAGAGCCTACAAGTCCACTCAGTCCTACTTCTTCTTCAGTCAATCGCTAAGACAAACACATTTGTTTACATTTGCAGAAAATAATGCTGCCCGCTTCTTATTTACAGTGTCACCAGAAAGTGAGAACAGGTATTTGCATGACATTTCTGTAGCTAGCATTGCAAGGTATTTACATTCCAGATTTGCTAAACATACATATGCCCCTTCATGCTTTGGCCACCATTCTAGAGGACGTGCTGATAACGCTTATTAAAAAAAATAATGTGTTAATTAAATTTGGGGGAGAACTGCATGTCTCCTGCTCTGTTTTACCCACATTCTGCCATGTACTTTATATTATAGCAGTCTCAGATGATGACCAAGCATGTTGTTCATTTTAAGAACACTTTCACTGCAGATTACACAAAACGCAAAGAAGATACCAATGTGAGATTTCTAAGGATGGATACAGCTCTCGACCCAAGGTTTAAGAATCTGAAGTGCCTTCCAAAATCTGAGGGGGACAAGGCGTGAAGCATGCTTTCAGAAGTCTTAAAAGAGCAACACTCCGATGCAGAAACTACAGAACCCGAACCACCAAAAAAGAAAATCAACCTTCTGCTGGTGGCATCTGACTCAGATGATGAAAATGAACATGCATTGTTCCGCACTGTTTTAAATCATTAGTGTGCAAAACCCGTCATCAGCATGGACGCATGTCCTCTGGAATGGTGGTTGAAGCATGAAGGGACATATGAATCTTTAGCGCATCTGACACATAAATATTGTGCAATGCCAGCTACAACAGTGCCATGGGAACGCCTGTTTTCGCTTTCAGGTGACATTGTAAACAAGAAGCGGGCAGCATTATCTCCTGAAAATGTAAACAAACTTGTTTGTCTGAGCGATTGACTGAACAAGAAGTAGGACTGAGTGGATTTGTAGGCTCTAAAGTTTTACATTGTTTTATTTTTGAATGCAAGGGGTTTTTTGTACATAATTCTACATTTGTAGGTTCAACTTTCATGATAAAGAGATTGCACTACAGTACTTGTAATGGGGGAATTGAAAAATACTATGTCTTGTTTTTTTACAGTGCAAAAATTTGTAATAAAAATAAATATAAAGTGAGCACTGTACATTTTGTATTCTATGTTGTAATTAAAATCAATATAATCATTATAGTGGAAAATGTAGAAAACATCCAAAAATATTTAAATGGTATTCGATTATTGTTTAACAGCATGATTAATCGCAATTACTTTTTTTAATCGCTTGACAGCCCTAATAATAATATAAAGTGAGCACTGTACACTTTGCATTCTGTGTTGTAACTGAAATCAATACATTTGAAAAAGTAGAAAAACATCCTAAAATAAGTAATATATTTCAGTTGGTATACTATTGTTTAACAGTGCTATTAAAATTGCGATTAATCACTATTAATTTTTTAGTTAATCACGTAAGTTAACTGCAATTAATAGACAGCCCTACTTATCACGTAATAAATGATGTCAATAGCAAAATTACTAATGACTTTCCCTATTACAAAGCACCAAAAATTGGAGGATCTTAGAGCTGTCAGGTAAGTTGTATAATTTTATTACAACATTTCTGGTTAATTTAACAAGTAATTTAACAATTGCTGTTAATACAATTTTCTAAAGTAAGATCATGTTACAACTTGGAAAATCTGATCTGCAATTACTTCTGATAGAAAAGCTGATATTTCAGCCCCATGATTTGATCTTGCAAACATTTATACAAAATTTTCCTCACACAGACACACTGCCATTAACAGAACTATGAATAATATGAGTATAGTTACTTGCATAAGTGTTCAGCCTGCATCAGTGTCCTACTACTAAGTATCATAATGATCTCAAATCTGCAACTGGATCCAATAGCATGGAGCTCTATACACAAGGAGCTCCCCACTGTACCTAATACAGGGGTTCATGCTAGTACACCCTACTATAAGATAAGGGCCTAAAATGGCAGCCTCCAGTGAAAGCCACCATAGTCCTATTCTCTGGAGTTACCAATGCAGCGACAAGGATCTCTGCAAATGGCTTTGAAAGATACTATTCAAATATATAGTCATTTTTAGTAAACATTTATTCCAAGATTGTCCTTTGGTGGAGGGAATATTCAAGGTGTGGGGTGTTATTGGGGGTTTTGGGGGGGGGAGGGGCGGAGAGAAGCAGGGTTACATAAAACCAAAAGAAAAAAAAACCTAATCTAGTCCCATAAGAATTTTTTAATGTAATCTCTAAAAAAAATAGAGGTCAGAATTTGATTCTTAGCTATTTGTTTATGAAAATTAATCACTGCAAGTTGTACAGTTTTCCTTTAAACTAGGTTACAAGGTAAATATGGAGTCAGCTATTAATACAAAGGAGAATGAAGAAAGAAGATTCTGTTAATATAAACAAAGAAAGAGGCATTGCAAGAGGAAAACAAGTTTAAAAACTAGCATTTGTTACATGTATTATTAAAAACCACATACCACCAACAGCAGCTGTTATAAGGTACTGTTGGCGATTTCCTCCAAAGAAAGGTTTACAGAGGAAAACAGCAACAGTACATTACAGGTTGTCACGGCTGGAACCTGCATGCACAAAACTGATGGGAAACTACGTTCTTATTGGCTGACCAAATCGCAGTGTAGGGTAGGAGTGGAGGGGGAAGGGACGTTGAGTGCTCATCAGGTGTAACGGCAGGAAAAAAGAAACAGAAAGGTCATGCATATCCCAAGGGGGAAAAACTGCAAAATTAAACAATGACTGGACACGGATGAAGTTTTACAACTGTTAATATTATTGCATAAGGACCTGTTTACAACACTCCTGAGATAAGTAGTACTTAAAATTAAGAAGGTTTATTCTCTTCTCAATGCCCAAGGAGTTACATGTATAAATCTCTCACAGAGAAGAGAAATGGCCCTTAAAGATTTTGGGACTTACAGAATGAACTTTGAAATCCATCAGCTGAGTCTCAAAAACATTCAAACTACAGATTAACAAAAGGCTATGCAAATTAATTAACTGGATTAATTTTATTTATAGATGGTGCACATTAACCTTTGTGCCTTCAATCCGCATTCCGATACCAAAGGGAAAAGAAGTTAAGGTAAACTGCCGTGGGGGGAGGAGGGGAACAAATAAAAATTAGTGTGAAATCTAATACTTAGACTTTTTCACAAGTTTGATTTTTCAAACAGAAAACACTTTTTTTTAATTTTACCATCATTGGTGACCATAAAATCTCAGATCACCTGGAATGGTGGTTTTGATATAATATTTAACATTTTAAACTAGCAATCTGTTGCCAGTTCTCTCCATTTGTCAGTATCAATGGCATGTCTGTTAGTACATCTCAAAATCTTTTAAAAATCTTGCTGGTTATTGACATTTACAGAGAAGCGCCGAATTTCATGTATATTTTGCCAAAGCACAACTTTCTATCCCATCACCAAATTTTAAACAATGCTACAACTCCCCATATCTTCTCCTCTAATTCGAGGCAAGCAGCTGCCATTTTCATCATTGATAACTCAAATGCAGACATTAAGGTTCTGAAATAAATCCAACTAATGACCCCAAAGATAAGCAGCTCAGATTGCAAAGGCTAACAGACTAAAACATCCACCAATAAACATGATGCAAAGTGATGAATGTATGAAACAGACAGAGTCAAGGGAACAATCCAACATACAAACTGAATTACAGTAACCACTTTATTCTGCTAACATCACTAGCTGCCTAAATCTCACTTGACTACAGAAGTGAGACACGGAGGAAAGATATCAATTTTGTCTGAACTGCACAAACAGATTTGTAATACCTGCTATGCTGGCATAATGATCTAGTTTCATCTTAAATACTTCAATTCACCTTCTCTCTCTTCTTCAATCTGTGCCACTCTCAGGGCTATGGCAGATTTCTCCTCTCTGGCTTGGTCATGCACCTCCTCTGATTCTGGTACAATCTCCTGCCACTCCAAAAGCTGACTCTGAAACTCATCCACACTGCCTGATTCACTGGCCTACAAGAGAAGTTGGACATGAAAAGAACATTTACCAAAATAAACGCAACAGTTAGATTATAAACTATTCAGGCACAGAACTTTCACCTCTGTGCTTCACTTACAGCTTTATATAAATAACAAATACAACTAAGACCAACAAATAAAGTAGATAATTTTCTTTAACATTAAAAACCATGTTAACAGAAGACCTTGTAAGTTTATCTTATATTAAAAAAAAAAGCCAAAGCTGCTTGTGGTCAACTTTTTTTTTTTTACTTAAAAGCTTTTTCAACAAAAATGGCTTACTGACCAGAACAAATACTGTATTTCCATTGAAAATCTTGTGGTCAAAATTGCTCACTTTTTGAAATTAAACATTTCCTTTTTTTTTTAAAACAGGAAAAACACACACCCCTTTTTCCCCCCCAAATCACACAAAGTAAAAAAGTGAAGGTTTTTTGTTCCCCCACCAAAATAAAGTTTATGGGGAAAAAAATTAAAAATAGTTTCAAAATTTTGCCATTAAAAATTTAGTACAAAAAATTAATTTCCTTTGAATTTTTTGCAAAATACGGTTATGTTTTTCAGCCTGCTCTGCTGGTTCTACAGATATCAGGATTAACAAACAAGATCCATCATTCTCAGGGGCTATTTAGCAGACATTTCTAAAGTACCCTCTCCCTCTCACTTTTGTGTCTCACTATACATTTGTGATAGAAGATTTATTAGTTAATTATATCAATTTGGTTTTTACATTAAATAGTACCATTCTGACATCTCTTGAGTTATCTGTAACTAGATGAACATTAAACTGTTGAAAATTACATGGATTTTCTACATATGCAGGAATTCAATAGCACTTTCAAAACAATTTAAAACCTGTCCTAGAGGCTTTTTAAGCTGAATGAATCCCAACTGGTGTCTCAATTCTGTATGCTAGTAAATTTAATTTTAACTCAAATTCAAGTTTCCAATAATACTGTTGTGAAGGCTACAGTTAGCACTGTGAAGCTAATCAACAATTCACATGAATCAACTTTGAACAGAAAACCTGTGAAGCTGCCCTCTTTGTAACTTGTTCGAGATCAGCCTGCAATTTTCGCTGCTGCTCTTCGTAGACTTCCAGCTTGGCCAGCAGTTCTTCTGCAAAAACAAATGAATTGGCTTCATTATTTGATGCCAAAATAACATGGTAAATCAGTAAATATCTAAAGGAAGAGTGGAAGCCCCAACTGAGATCATAGAATCATTTGGCTTGGAAGGTATCAATGATGGGCTTTGCAGTCCATCTCCCTACAAAATTAACTCAGATTATTATTAATACCAGTCAATGTTTTAAATCTACATCAATGACAATCAAAATTACAAAGGGAAGTACTATTACCCCCATTTTATAGATGGGGAACTGAGGCACAGAGATATAAAGTGACTTGTCCAATGTCAAACTGCAGCAGACCTGGAATCTAAACTCAGATCTCCTGAATCCATGTGCAGTGCCTTGTCTACATCACAGAAAACCACAGCAGTTTGCTTCAATGATACTTTCTGCTCAGAGAGGCCAACTCCAAAAGTGCATGCATGTCAAAGACTCAGGTATAATACACAGGCGGTACTGAGGGGGGAAGCTTACACAGTAACTATCTGAAATACATGTAGCTGTATCCCTTGCTGCTATTCTGAATTTAATGAAGAAAATTTAACTTTGTAATCTCTGTAGAATAAAGCAGAATAAATACACTGCCATTATGCAGTGTATTTCAATTTTAAAGCTGCCAAGTTGTCTTCCTTTGAAACCTTATCATAACAAAGACAAAAAAACCCTTTGTCTTTATTTTATTACAAGTTATCAGTTCAAAATCCAAGACGATAGAGTAAAACAAAAAAACCAGCACAATTGCTTTATTAATTATTTACCATTTTGAATTCTGAGTTCAGAAAACGCTTTCAGTTTTGACTGTAGTTCTTTCTTTTCAATTTCTAATTCTGAGATACAGTTCTTTAAGGCAGATATGTCATTATTCTTTGATGATAACTATAAAGAGAAACATTGTTAATTGCCTTCAAATGTACTGAAATGCCAAAATCAAGATAAAAAACAAAGCAAATACAATAGTTTCTTTAACCTTTTCTTTTTATAAGATTTTGAGTAACAATGTTTCTAAAATAGTCAAGTGCAATAGGTCACTGTAAACTGGCAGGCCTCTTCCTCTGTGTTTAAGTTACAGACTATTACACTACTTATTAGAACATTCCCTTGTATTAACTTTTTGAATTCAGGAACATCAATCCTTTTCTATTCATATGTTAGGTATTTTTTAGAATCCCACTTAGTGGCCCTTTTAGGCTGCATTTTAGTTTTTTAATCAAATCTACAATCACAACCCATTGTAAAACAGGCATATAATGTTAAATTAAAAATGTTACATGTATGCTTTTCAGTTCATCCTCCAGCTGTTTGATTTTTGATTTGGACCAAGCCTTCATTTTAAGGAATTTAGCTTCAGATTTGCTGGCCTCTTCTGTTTTCAACTTCACTTGAGCTAGCAAACAAACACCACAATCATCATTTAGAATTCTAGTAAAAGGATCAATGTAATTATAACGCATATTTCAGGATTCAGCACGTTCTATTTACTCAGCTACACTTGCAAAAATGTCTATGCTATAGTCATAGCTAGAAGGGAAAAGAGATTGTTTAAGAAATGCTAGGCCAAATTTAGATGTCATGTAACGTAATGTAATGTATTTAGTTTATTTCTAGGGCCTTCTTCTACATAGCATCTAAGCATCTCCCAAGTAATTAAAAAGTACCCACAACTCCTCCTCCACTAAAGTCAGTGAAGCTGTATCCAGTTTATACTAGGTCTGAATTTGGCACACAGTATACAGTGGAGTGACAGGAAGCTTTTCAAATATAAAAGCTACTCTTCGATGTAATACCTTCTAGCTGTTCCATCTTTTGTTTAGTTACAGTATCTACATCTACAGACTGTTCTGAATTACTATCTCCATTATTTCTTAATTCTGCCACTTGTTTCTGAAGCTGCAGCAGAGCTTGGTCTTTCTCCTGCAGCTCAGTTTCATGCTTCTCTTGGATCTCATGCACTTCAGCATTATGTTTCTCCTGGACCTTCGTCATTTCAAGTTCATGTTTCTCCATCATGTCTCTTAGCTGGGCTCTCATTACATGTTTCTCAGCATCCAGTTTAGATTGGAGGTTCTCTTTCTCTGATTGAAGACGTTTCAGGTTTTCATTAATTTCCTGTATTAAAAAAGAAAATTGTTTCAGATTTTCTAGATATACCCCTATGTGTTCCTCTGCACATGCAACACACTTTAAAAAGAGATCACTCAGGGCTGGTCAATTGGCAGCATAAGGCTCTGTCATATATATCTATGGTCTGAACTCCCTAGCAGTAGCTTGAAGATACAATGGAAGGCCTGCACTGCTCTAGTGCTAACTACATCCTGACTGGTTCTGTAGGAGGAAATGTCCCCTTATAAAGAAGAAAGGGAATAAAAAGGGAAAGGGTCCTCTGGAAAAACCCCATATCATGCTCTGCTGAGTTCTGAAGACCAAAACTAAAAGAAGTTGACAGCCCCTGGCTATGGTCCCCTTTTAAAGTTCTTACTCAGGAAACTAGAGATGGAAAAAGTCTAAGTCATTTATAACCCATCCTTCTGGTCTTTCCCCTACATTATCTACTGTTTTGTCTAGTCCAGGGGTTTTCAAACTTCATTACACCATGACCCCCTTCTGACAACAAAAATTACTACACGACCCCAGGAGGGGGGACCGAAGCCTGAGCCCACCCAAGCCCCGAAGGGGGGCGGGGGGGGAAAGAGGAGGAGAGGAACTGAAGCTGAGCAACGCTGCCCCGGCCGGGTTGGAAGGGGGGCGGCTTGTAACCCGGGCTTCAGGCAAGTCTAACGCCAGCCCTGGCAACCCCATTAAAACGGAGTTGCGACCCACTTTGGGATCCCAACCCACAGTTTGAGAACCGGTGATCTAGTCCTTTCTATTTTTTGTAATTTTGTTTTTAGTGATTTCACATTAGCTGCTTGAGGCTAATAAAGAGGCAGAACAAGACTGCAGAATATATTTATAAATGAATAGCCAGCACAAATCAGACACTTATATAAAAAACAAGTACTTTCATAATGAGCCCTAGACTATGCACTGTCTGGTAAACCTTGATCTAGAAAGTTTGGGACAGGAAACTAACAGCACATTGTGTATATTTGAGAATTAGGAAAGCAAATAGGATAGCATGGCTGGAGAGCAAGATGGAAAAGTTCACTTGATTAAGATGAAATAACCACTGGGGGAAACCTTCACATGTGCCCAACTCTTGGCCTCTCCCTCTCCCCCTCCCCCCCAGGGATTATTCCATCTTAAACAGCTGAACTTTTCCATCAGAGATATAGTAGACAACTCAGACAGTGTGTATAAAAATCACAAGGGAGATCCTGATATGCATACCCAATGACAATTTTGATTACCAGAGTAGAAACGGCTAAAAAAAATATCTTTCTTGGATAATAATAGTCCATCAAGTGTTCTCGGTGCATACAGATTCAATGAAGGATGTGTATCTGTGTTCATGACTCTGGAAAGTCCTTAGAAGATGCTGTTCCAATAATTATACAGCTGGTAACAAAAGTATAAAGCATGCGAAAGATTGACAGCTTGCTGCCTGTATCAACAGCATTCACTATAGCCTGTTAAAGAACACTAAGTAAATGTTCTGCAGTCCAGCAAGATTTATTAAGTATTTTAATCTGGAAAATTTTCAGACATAAGTAGGTAAGTGGTGTTTTCCTAGCTCTCTTTTTCCCAGGTTTCTTTAAAGGCCATGAGATTACAGTGGTATTCAACAAGCTTTACGGTGGATTGGTAAACAGAACTGCTACACGCTGACACAAAAAAATATTATCAAGTATAAGTCTTTTTAAAAAAAATTATCTTAAAACTAAAAGAAAAAGAAAAGAAATGAAATATTCCATAAGGTGAGAACTTCAAAATGGAAACAATGACAAAGGTTAGTCAGTTTCCGTTCCTGTTCCCCAAACCTTGAAATTGCAATAGGGAGTAATTTTATTTGATTAATTTTATAGCAGCAGTAATCAAGCCACTTTTTTTCATCTACATCTGGCCAATTCTGACCTTGCTATCATGATCCATATTTTTGTCACCTCAGGATCAATCTACTGCAATGTATTCTATATTCTCAAACCATTGAAACTGATGGAAAGTGTGGCAGCCCATCAAACTGAGTGAAATTTCCTGGAAAAAGCACTTTGCCCAGTGCTCCAGGACTTGCACTAGCTGCCTCCTATTGGTTTCTGGATAGAATTTAAGGTGTTGGTTTTGGCCTGCAATAATCTTTCCTAACCTCCCTGTCCCCACCCCATGTTTCTAATGCAGTAGCACTCAACAGCCCCAATCAGGGTTTGGGTTCCACTGCACAACAAGGCACTGTATATACACAAAGGAAGACAAAGTACCTTTTCCTTGGAAAGCCTACAATCTAGTTAGCTATTGTAGTTACAAACAAGAGAAACACTCAAGCTGGAATCCTTAAAAGAGGGCTGCCAACTGGGCATTCTGATGGAAAGGCCCTCAGTTTTGCAATTCACTCCTCCTCCTTTGACCTGAAATAACCCCAATCTGTTGACTTTAAGGGCATACTGTAAAACGCTCCTCTTATTCCAGGCTTCTGAGGGGATAGGGCCAAGCTAAGGGCTGGTGTTTGTGAGTGGGATGGAGTATTTGGGGGAGGGAGGGTGAAGGAAGGGCTGATTTTTATTTTATTTTCAGCTTTGCGTTTATACTTGTTGGTACAATGTTTTTAACAAATGGCACCTACATAAAGTGTGTCTACCCAGTGCTGTTTGTATAAATTGGAATAAATAAAATCAAAGAACTTGTTTTTTAACTCATGAATTGACTAGACTATGAACACTCCATGTACAGTTTCTTACCTTCAGCAGCTGGTCCTTGCCATCTAGTTCTTTCTGCAGCATGACTATCACCTGTGTCCTACCCAGCATGACTTCCTCCTTTTCATGTAGCTTCTGTTTCAACGCCTTTAGTAACTAGCCAAGGAAATAAAGGAATTATATTTTACAGGAAAGAAAAAATAAAAAGAGGCATTTCTTCCATCTTCCCAAAATATCACCTGAGCTGTACTTCACAGAAGTGCATTACCTATAACCTGCATTTTCTTCCTTGCCTATCCTCCTGCAGAGCTGCCCAAATCAAAGCAAGTCAGTGAGTTCCCATTGCCAACATACCTGTTCTAGATCAGCACTGGCATCAGATTTAGCAATTAATTTAAAGAGCTCTTGCTCATGTTTCTGGGCTTGTCCAACCAGTTCCTTTTCCTTTTCCTGGATAATATTCTGAAACATGCGTATCTGAAAACAAATTATTCAAACTTAGTTTGAAACAACCTCTAAAGCACACATACATGCATGACAGAATCATTAAAAAAAATGCAACCAATTAAATGTACTAGTATTGACCATTCCAAGAACCAGATTCCATTCTCAGTTACACCAGTGTAAATCTAAAGTAACTCCAATGAAGCCAACGGAGTTTGACCAGAGTAAGTACAACTTTAGTAAGGGTAGAATTTTGCCCCTAGGGAATATCACACTGTAGTGAATGACCATTACAAATATAATGAAAGTATCTGCTTTTGTTTGGCCTCACACACCTCGACCCTCTTGCCTTGGTTGTTTCCCTTATGATTCTTTAACATTTCATCTCCATATACACATGCCTGACCTTTGGCCACTTCTATCCTGGCTCTCCCAACCCTTCCCAAATTGAAGCCATGTAGGACAGCTACCTCCCCCCCCTTAACTACTTGTTTTACATTTCCAAACTTGTCTTTCCTGGTCACCTCACAAGTTTTGTCAGGAACAGATATAAAACCACAGCGGCCTGACCATTAACGAATATTAAAAAAAACATTTTCTTTTTTAAGATGAACAGTCATGTTACCTCCAGTGTTCCAGCTAGATTTTTATTTGAATGATTACATTCTGCATCTTCAAAATAGCCTCTGTAATTTCACCTGGATATATTATTCTTTATTTCCTGTCCCAAAATGATTAGCAGTACTGCAGGCCACTAAACAGCTGCAGTGACCTCTGTGGTGAAAATCAGCATTTCTGATGTGGGTAAAGTGATATCTAAATATAGTCTGTAAAACACTTTGGGAGTATTGGGATGGAAAGTACTTTATCAATATAAGGGCTTAATCTTGGAGGTGCTCAGCAAGCTGATCTCAGTGGGAGTTGAAGGTATTCAGCACCATTCAGGAATGGACACAATTGTTACTACACCACTACCTTGATATAACGCGACCCGATATAACACGAATTCGGATATAACGCAGTAAAGCAGTGCTCCGGGGGGGTGGGGGGGGGAGGGGTGCGCACTCCGGCAGATCAAAGCAAGTTCAATATAACGCGGTTTCATCTATAATGCGGTAAGATTTTTTGGCTCCCGAGGACAGCGTTATATCGAGGTAGAGGTGTACTACTTGTAAACTGATTTGCTCTTTCACTTCCACATCTTTAAGGCACTTCAAGATTCTCTTGCCCATTCTCCCCTTAGTTAATCAGCTGTCTCAGTTCTAACTAAGTTCTTTTATAACTCTATACAGCTCCTTTAGCAGCTGAACAAGAAAGCTGCTTTGATCAAATGAAGCAGAAAAAAAAAAGCACTAGTTTTATTTAATTGTGCTCAAAAGTGTGCCAAGGTACTTCACAGAACAAATAAAAAGGGAGTCCCTGCCCTGAATAGCTAGTTTTAGACATGCTGTTAGGCTAGGGTCTAAACAACTAGGAGAAGGGATGACAGAGGACAAGGGTTACAGTAAGAGGACGACACTATTAGTCATGGCATGTACATATTTTGGTGGTGAATTTTGGGAGGAAGGGAGGGCAAAGAGGGATAAGTAGCTTTTCGATTTTAGCTCAGTTCAACTCATATCACACAGTTACCCATTAGATTTCCTCTTCCCACCATGTTTAAATCCCCATTCATTTCAGTGACACAAGCCACCCATAGTACACTAAAAACTGTTTCCTAATTCACTGTTACATAAGCTCTAATTACCAGCTAGATCACTGTTGAAAGGATCTTCAAAAAAATCAAGAACTGCAGATGTAAATTAATTGTTGAGATATAGTGGTAACTGGTACATCCACTGTATCAACTCTGGGCACCAAAGAATTTACGATTTGTTCACCTACATTTTCTATATACATGGCTTCTCTTTCCTGGAAGTGATCTCTCTCTTTGCTCTGAAGGTTTTTAAGACTCTCAATCTGTTCCTGGAGTAGGCTACATCTTTCTTCACTATCTCCAACCTTCTTGGTAAGGTTTTGAACTAGAATCTGCATGCTCTGCAGTGAAGACTCTTTCACAGACAGCTGATTCTTTGGAGTGCAAGACATAAGACAATTAGAGAAATGTAACCTGGGCTAAAAAAAATGACAGCATCGTGAATTCATTAGGCTCTACACAGCTAAAGCTAGCTTAGAGTTAGTTTTCAACTTTTGTTTTAAGTTGTCAGTGAAATTTGCCAGCTCATTCCAAAATATTACTAAGAATTATTTCATGATGTTTTTGCAAGTTGGACTGGAAAAAAGTTATGCACAAATAAAAATTAATCAGCTTAACTGGAACTCATCAGAATAGGACTTTTCTCATATAAGCAATGGTGCAAGACATAGGGGTATGCTCCTTAGTATAATGGAGCAGGATCCTTTGACTCTAACATCTGGTGGGGGGAACCCATATAGGTCTATGCAGATTTGCCACTTGAGCTGCCATTAACAAACATATACTAATGGTATACCTTTAATTCTTCACTAGGGGCAAGCGTTTCTTTGGCAACGTTGCTTGAGTCACATGCTAGCTGCAAATCAATGATGTAGGCTTCTTTTTCAGCTAGTTTCTTTTCCTTCTCTGCAAGCATGGCATCCATTTCAGCCCCTCGCTGATGCTGGGCCTCCAATTCGGCAATCTGGGAATGAAAAGATGGCTATACTTGTAACTTACATTTCTATCACCCACCCTCTTCCAGGTTACTGAAAGTCAAGTTTCTGACATGATCAAATTTTGACTGCAATGGTATAAATAATGAGCCTGATATTGGCCCTATTATCCATGCAATTTCTGCACAATCAGCATTCCTGCAGTTTTGCATCGCCAACAGAAATGTTCACAGGTGAGGCCTCTGTACAGCACAGCTACAGCCTGGAGGATGCTATCACTTGTTTAAATTTACTCCTGTTGTTGCCAAAAAAATACTAGGCCACAAAGAAAACAGAAGTCAGGCAGCATTTTCAGCCAGAATCAGAGAGTTGGCAAGCTACCATTATCCCTATTCACAGTGTTCCCAATTCCAACTATTTGTAAACCACAGCAAAAACAAATTTAAGGCCTAACTCCTCACCAATAAAATGAATGGCAAAACTTCCATTTCCTTCAATGGGGCAGGATCTGGCATTTAGCCTCTACTGATATCTCTACATGCTATTTTCACAATACATCTGTTCAGTCTTTAAAAGTAATTCTACACTGAGTAGATGAAAAACCCTTGTTAACATCACATAAAATCCTACCTTTTTTTGTAGTTCTTCATTTTTGTGTGTGTTCTGGAGTTCTAGTTCTTCAACCTTCCTTCTAAGTACTAATAATTTCCCACGGTTAGCTGCAGCATTTTCCTGGTCACCATCTCTAGATACCTATATGTAAATAGGGAGATTTTAGCCTCTAAAGGCAAAATAAAAGATTCCCACAACTCCACTAATTCAGACAATACTGGAAGGCAAATTGTCATCCTACTTATGAAATACTACTGCATATTTCAGAGTTCCTCTCAGGACCCCAGTATTTTTAATGTCCCAACAAGATACTAAACAAAGAAGCCACAGTATTTATGTCAAGTCTGTGCAAAACCGCCAAAGTTTAAGTATATCATGCTGACCACATATGCTGGATGGACATGCATCATCCTGTAAAAAAAGTCCACACATTTCTCTTGGCAAGCACAACCCACATAGCCAGGAAAGAACAGAAAAGAAAGGGATGTAGAGAGAAGAGGAAAAGGGTTATTGAGTCTATATCAAACTATCCTGAAGTAAAACATTACTACCTGGAATTCTGTAAAAAAATGTCCTAGATAACTAATTTGTAGAAATTATTTACAATTTACAATCACAAACCATGCATCTACAAATCTGACAACCTAATTATACGCTTTCCGAGCAAGGACCAGTGATCTTTATCATAGATCACAACTGTATTAGTAGGTTAACTGTTAAATTATGTATGCTTTGGAAGACATGCATAAAATCTATTAGCCCTATAAAGTTATGTCTAATTTCTCTAAAACAAAAAAAATCTTTTAAGTATTAAATACAATTGTTTTACAAGCTGCATGTACAACAATTGTACTAATGTGCCAAACATCATGCTGTTTTAAAGAAATACTGATATAATTTTTAAAACATTTTTAAACCCGTTTATGATAAAACTTCAATTACTGAAATGAAAGATTCTTATCTAATTTAATTTGCCATTTGTATAATTTTTCACATTTGCCCTTGGATAATAAAAACTGACTAGACCCCTTCACTTTTGCGAGTAGTTATTTTTAGGACTGTCGATTAATTACAGTTAACTCACGATTAACTCAAAAAATTAATCGCAATTAATTGCATTGTTAAACAATAAAATATCAATTAAAATTTATTAAATATTTTGGATGTTTTTCTACATTTTCAAATATACTGGTTTCTAGTACAACATAGAATACAGAGTGGACAGTGCTCACTTTATATTATTATTTTCTATTACAAATATTTGCACTGTAAAAATGATAAACAAAAGAAATAGTATTTTTCAATTCACCTCATAAGTACTGTAGTGCAATCTCTTTATCGTGAAACTGTAACTTACAAATGTAGATTTTTTTGTTTGTTATGTAACTGCACTCAAAAACAAAACAATGTAAAACTTTAGAGCAGCAGTTCTCAAACTTCATTGCACCGTGACCCCCTTCTGACAACAAAAATTACTACACAACCCCAGGAGGTGAGACCAAAGCCTGAGCCTGCCTGAGCCCTGCCATCCCGGGTGGGAGGGCCAAAGCCGAAGCCCCACCACCCCAGGCTGGGGGGCCCAAAG
Organism: Emys orbicularis; assembly: GCF_028017835.1. Classification (NCBI taxonomy): domain Eukaryota; kingdom Metazoa; phylum Chordata; order Testudines; family Emydidae; genus Emys; species Emys orbicularis. The sequence continues at coordinate 84,950,710 of NC_088686.1, read as the reverse complement.
CCAAAGCACCAGACCCCAGCAAGTCTAATGCCAGCCCTCGTGATCCAATTAAAATGGGGTCGTGAGCCTCTCTGGGGTCCCAACCCACAGTTTGAGAACCGCTTCTTTAGAGCCTACAAGTCCACTCCGCCCTTCTTCTTGTTCAGCCAATTGCTAAGACAAACAAGTTAGTTTACATTTATAGGCGATACTGCTGCCTGCTTCTTATTTACAATGCCACCTGAAAGTGAGAACAGGCATTCGCATGGCACTTTTGTAGCCAGCGTTATAACCTATTTAAGTGCCAGATATGCTAAACATTTATATGTCCCTTCATGCTTCGGCCACCATTCCGGAGGACATGCTTCCATGCTGATGTTTGTTACAAAAATACAGTAGTGTGTTAATTAAATTTGTGACTGAACTCGTTGGGGGAGAACTGTATGTCCCCTGCTCTGTTTTACCTGCATTCTGCCATATATTTCATGTTATAGCAATCTCAGATGATGACCCAGCACATGTTCATGTTAAGAACACTTTCACAGCAGATTTGACAAAACGCAAAGAAGGTACCAATGTGAGATTTCTAAAAATAGCTACAGCACTCGACCCAAGGTTTAAGAATCTGAAGTGCCTTCCAAAATCTGAGAGGGACGAGGTGTGGAGCATGCTTTCAGAAGTCTTAGAAGAGCGACACTCCAATGCAAAAACTACAGAACCCGAACTACCAAAAGAGAATAAAACCTTCTGCTGGTGGCATCTGACTCAGATGATAAAAATGAACATCCGTCGGTGCGCTCTGCTGTGGATCTTTATTGAGCAGAACCCATCATCAGCGTGGACGCATATCCTCTGGAATGGTGGTTGAAGCATGAAGGGACACAGGAATCTTCAGCACATCTGGCACGTAAATATCTTGCGCCGCCAGCTACGACAGTGCCATGCGAATGCCCGTTCTCACTTTCAGGTGACATTGTAAACAAGAAGCGGGCAACATCATCTCCTGCAAATTGTAACCAAACTTGTTTGTCTGAGCGATTGGCTGAAGTAGGACTGAATGGACTTGTAGGCTCTAAAGTTTTACATTGTTTTGTTTTTGAATGCAGGGTTTTTTGGTACATAATTCTACATTTGTAAGTTCAACTTTCATGATAGAAAGATTACATTACAGTACTTGTATTAGGTGAATTTAAAAATACTATTTTTTTTTTACAGTGCAAATATTTTTAATCAAAAATAAATGTGAAGTGAGAACGTAAACTTTGTATTGTGTTGTAATTTAAATCAATATATTTGAAAATGTGAAAAATATTGAAATAAATGGTATTCTATTATTATTTAACAGCGTGATTAATTGCGCGATTAATCACAATTAATTTTCTTAATTGCATGAGTAATCACAATTAATTTTTTTAATCGCTTGGCAGCTCTAGTTATTTTCTAACCAATTTCCTTTTCTAGTTCTCATGTGTTAGCAAGATGGAGGAAAATGTGGAGTGCAAACATCCAAAAGGAATCATTACTCCTTTAAAAATAGTTTCCATTATATTTTGAATGGAATGTCCATGGAAACAGTTCTTAACTTTTGTAAACAGCTATAAAAAAGTGGATGGGTGGATGAATATACAAGATGGATGGAAAACACACACAAAGCCTTAATTTGACCCAAATAGTTCATCTCGGATCCTGGATTTTAAAATCAGGTCCACCCATGCAGATCTGATTTCAGGATCATGGTAAACTGAAGTCTAACTTTAAAAATGGAAGGACAAACTCACTCTCTTTTTTTCCTCTGCTTTTTTCTCTTGTCCTTCCGATCCTGATAATTGCTTCTTAAGTTCTTCCAGTTGTGAGGTTAGTGATGTTACCTTGGCTTTGTTTTGCAGCTTTACTTTTGAAAGCTTGGCTTCAGAAGCTTCTTTTTCTTCCTACCAACATCAGAGTATATATATATAAAATCATAAATCTAAAACAGTTACCAAGAACTCCTACCTCCACAAGGACATTTTAACTTCATGCCCAGAAGCCCTGCAACTATAAGGCAGCCTGATAATATTCCTTTCATTACTGCAAAGTATCTGCACTGGACTACTATGATACTCACAGGTATTGTAACTTAAGGGGGAGCGTCACATTAAAAATTACATATTACAAATTTTTTCCTTTCCTTTGTTAGTAATACTACTTCAAGGCCTAAACCTTCAAAAGTAAATAGTGATTTGGAGTGCCTTAATTTTCAGATGCCCCACTGCAGACACCTAAAGACCCCTATTTTTGTAAGACAGGTGACTCATCTTACACTATCTCAGCTTTTTACTCATCTCGGACAATGTAACTGGGATGAGGTGCTCCACTTCTTTGATGACAAACTAAATATTACACTGATATTATGAATGCTGGTCACTTGATCATTTGTACCTCTGGTCAGCTACATTTAGATTCACAACACTGCAGTGGAATGTTTAATTTAAAATAGTTTGGTTTGATTTGTTTTAACAAAAAAATCTTTGTTCAATATTAGGTTTTGTAAAAGGCCATATTTTGAAACTTATTTTTAGACTAATATGAAAATGTCCCATTAAAACAGAAGGGTGAAAACATACCTTTCAAAAACTCACTACAAATATGAGCTCTAATCGAAGAAGTCAATGGTGAAAACCCCTCAACAGTATATAGGGCATCTAGTATAAATTCCTTCCATTTACTGTGGCCAAAAATCAAGGGTGACATGCAGTACCATAAGGAATACAGAAATTATGATTGAAGGAAATTTGGAGGAAAAATTTTTGTATCTAAAGCAGCTCAGTCTGGGATAAGTCTGCATCCTAACTAAATGCCAAACAATATTTTGGACAATATTAGCCTAAAAGGAGGAAAATGTCCCTGTCCAGCTTTGCACAACCTTAAATTTGCAACTGATAATAGTCCCCCACATTTATCAAGAGCATCTGTTCTTTTTAGGGAACCATTTGTTGTCTATACCCAAAGCTGGTTAAAAATTCTGGAAACAGGAGGTAAATTGGTAGGAAGCTGTAACGTATCCCCATGCACCTGCAAACTGTGATCACTGCTTCCTCAGTCCCTAATATTGATATAACTGACTCTTAAGCCTGTTTTTAGGAAAACAGCTTATTCACCCAAGAAAACATGACTGCAGTTCATTTTCTTCTGTAGTCGGACAATCACACTGATGTGTACACACAGTACCTTTAACCGATTATCTCTATTCCGAAGTTCATTATCCTTCTCTCTGATAAGTTCTTTGAGCTGCGTTACCAGCTGTTCAGTACGTGTCAGCTGTTCAGTCAAATCAGCCACCGACATGTTTGCTGCATCTTGCGAGCCATGAGCCTACAGACATTAAGTATACTTTTGAACAGACAAAATGGTGCAGACAATGCTGGCTGTGCACAAATCACAGTCGTCAGCTTTTCAGCCAACCCAATCAAATTTAGGCAGAGGGTAGTATTTTTAAAACTTAAACATACTGTCTAGACAGCTTCAGGATAATTTGTCAAATATGAGCCACAGAAGCAGCACTGAAATGAAACCCTGGTAACTGAAATCTCTGTAACACAGATTGTTCCCTTCAGTGCCAACTGTACTGTAATACAGTGGGGACACTATGCTGTTATAACCTGACATGATAACGAAACCCCTGTTTGTTTTTCCCCTTCCATTACTCTCTGTATGAGTGTCTGTCTTTACATTCTGAACTCCTTGGAGCACAGACTGTCCCTTTCTGTCTGACTGGAAAGCAGCTAGCACATTGTAGGTGCTACCGTAAACAATAAAAATCTCTCATTTCCAGTCAATTCCACTGCAAAATTAGAAGCCTCAACTTCTCAACTTAAGTGTGATTACTTGCCAAAAGAAGGCATGATGGCAGAAATCTAGGCGGTGGGTGGAACACATGCACCTATCAGGACAAGGGTCAAGGGAGAGTTCTTGAAAATATCCAAAGAATCCACACCACCCTACCGTTTTAAAACAACAGAGCCAGCTTAAAAACTAAAAAAAACTAAGGGGAGAAAAGAGGCATTTCTCCTCCCTCTCACCACAAAAAATTGTTTTCAAAAAGAGTTGACACAAAATTACAGCACTAGTTACTTTACAAATCCATTTAGAAACTTTTCTTTTATAGAGGGATGAGATGTGATACACAGAGATTTTTACCCATTACTAGAAGAGATTAACAGTTTCACTGAATGTTGCCTAATTTTAGATACCTGGCAGTACTTTCAGCAGAAGAGAGAAAAACTCTTCCCATTACAAGCTATAAGAGTCATACCATTAAATATAATAATCTGGAAAATGGCAAAAAGCCGCAAGAGTTTGCATTTTAAAGCTAATACTGATGTTTAAATAGTCAGTATGATTTTAATTCTTGAGGTTCTCTGCTCGTGTTACTGCAACTAATGATCTGTACAGCCAAGTGCTAGCCTGCAAAAAGGGATTGATTTAATGTTTACATGGCTTCTACTGATCTTTTCTTAAGTCAAGATAAACACGCTGAAGGTGAGCAGTGTAGTTATGGCTAGACTCTGAGGATTGAAGCTAATTGGACTGGGAGCATGAAGCCACCATGACCTTTAGTGACTATCAGAGGGCAGGTCTTCACTACGGGGGGGGGGGGGTCGATTTAAGATACGCAAATTCAGCTACGCAAATAGCGTAGCTGAATTCGACGTATCAGAGCCAACTTACCCCGCTGTGAGGACGGCGGCAAAATTGACCTCTGCGGCTCCCCGTCGACGGCGCTTACTCCCACCTCCGCTGGTGGAGTAAGAGCGTCGATTCGGGGATCAATTGTCGCGTCCCGACAAGACGTGATAATTTGATCCCCGAGAGATTGATTTCTACCCGCCGATTCAGGCGGGTAGTGTAGACCTAGCCTTAGAAGAACAGGTTAAGCAGGTTAAACCACCATCCTTGCAAAAAAGCAGATACTTATTACTGCATCTTGAATTGAAATTTTCAAAATTCACAAGTTTTTTAAAAAGTCAGCACTTACAAGGTTGGTTTTTTTGTTTGTTTGTTTGTTTGTTTTAATACTTACTGCTGCTTTAGGGGATGAATCATCTCCAGTGCCCCATTTCCACATAGTTTCAAGATGGCTGTGAGAAGGAATAAGGAAATACAATTATATTGCTATGAATATTAGTACCACTTAGAAAACTATATACATAACAGGCTTGTTTTCTGCTATTTTTTTCTCCAGGCCTTTCAGTTCAAGATAATTCAAGCTAATTTAATATCGTTTAAAAAAAACAAAAAAAAAAAACAAAAAAAAACAGGATTGCATTTGCTGAAACCCGATAGGAACTTTGACACCCGAGTCACATCACGAGTTGCTATTGATTATTAAGAAAGTGCTGTTTAATTCTTTTGTACATTATGTTACTTCTGCAGACAGGGAAGCCATAAAGTACCAACATTATCGTTCCAAATATTTTCAGAAATTAAATTGAAAAAGACAATCTTAAAAATATAAGTGCCTTAAAGTACTTTTTGGCACTAGTGCTACTTCCGCCTACAAATAAAAGGTACAGACTGTACTCAGTTTGCTAACATATAACCTGACCTTAGACTCATGCTGTATTTGCCTCTGCAGTATGACAAATATTATTCCAATTCATATTTCTACAGAATGAACAGACTGCTGTGCACAAAAAATAAAGACACTGTGACTAAAGCTCCATGTCTGTCACAAAGGTCGCAGAAATCACAGATTCTGTGACTTTCTGCGACCTCCGTGACTTCTGCAGGGGCCAGCGTGGCTGACCCCAGGGCCGCCCACACAGCTGGCTCGGGGGTCAGTTGCTCAGGTGGACCCCAGGAACAGCCGCAGCCCTGGTCCCCAGCCGGCCGGAACAGCCACGGCCCCAGGCAGCGGTGCCTGGCCAGCTGGAACAGCTGCGGTCCATGGCTGGCCAGCCAGTGCAGCCACTCTCCGCAGCCCCCAGCAGCTGGTGCCGCTGCCGCCCCCCCCCCCCCCGGCCCCCTCCCGTGATCCCCCTTCCCGAGATTTAATTGCAGGTATTTTTAGTATAAGTCATGGACAGGTGACTTTTACTAAAAATACCCATGACTAAATCGTAGCCTTAACTATGGCATATCACACTGTACAACAACTGAGCATCTCCCATTCATATGCCTAAGGGCCTAAATCTTGAGAAGGGCACTAACTAGGAATTGTAGGTGCTCAGCACCTCTCTGGTTCAGACCCAAACACAAGCTTTCAAAGAGCCTGATACCTAAATTATAAGTAATTTTTAAATTTAGTAGCCAACTTGATACCATGCAGCTTTGGGGCTCCTCTATTTCAAACATTTCAAGGCCCTTGAAGTGTTTTTCCCCTTGATGCAGGGATTACTCACACTAATGGCTCTGCCACACATTGCAAGAACAGGCCTTCCTGAATTTAATCACATCTTTCTAAAGCAAGTTTCCTATTAGATCCATTTTGACAGCATGTACATGAAAGCTAATCCCACAGTACAGGCAGCTCAAATGTCAACTGATATGTACTGCAGCACTAAGAACGTCTGACTCGTCTGACAGAATTTAGTTAACTCTTCAAGAGAGGCCTGTGCTATAATTTATCAGATTTGGTTTGATGGCCTGCATTAAGAATACTACCACCCATCTTGCTGTACTTCTCACTTTGACCAGTCTTCAAGCTGCAACAACAAATGAGAAGCCAAACTGTATCTGTTCAGTCACCTGTCCCCACAAGCAACACTTTTCAATGGAATGTATTTTGCCTTTTCAAATCTGCATGCACAAGTTTCAGTAAAAGCACAGCAGAGCAGCTGCGCTTCTGAATTCAGCTGATCAATTTATTAAAAGTGCTGGCACATACTTTATCTGAAAGGAAATGAAGAATGAGAGCACAGATTGTTATTAAAGCTAAGCATTTACCACTGATGAGCTAGAAGCAGGGATCACAGAGTGTTATGCAGGAATCATAACAGTCTCTTCTGGCTTTAAAAAGGATGTGGATATCATTACTTTATATATAGTATAAAACTCTCCTTCCTGCATCCCTCTTGAGTCACAAGACCCAATTTTGCCCTCAGTAACACCTATGCATTCCTAGTAACAGGAAAGGGTACAATGAGGGCAGAATCTGGCTCAGTGTACCTTGGGGCTGTGTGTAAATTTTTTTTACTTGTAAATGCTTTAGAACCCAACAAGCATTAGCGGATGCAACAAGTTTAGTTCACTACATACCACATCCCCTTGGATACCCTGACCAATAGTTTTGACATGTTATTTACATTACGGATGTTAATTAAGGGGCTTTCAGGAAGGGCAAGTGTACCAAAACAAGTTGGGCAGCACAGCTGCATTGGACTCTCTTTACAACTGAACTCTCTTTAACTATCCAGTCCAACTGGGAGATACTGATCGGGGTTGTTTTTCTTAAATCAGCCAGAAGAAATGGTTTGTAGGAGCAGGAGCATCAAGGAGGGGAGGGATAGCTCAGTGGTTTGAGCATTGGCCTGCTAAACCCAGGGTTGTGAGTTCAATCCTTGAGGGGGCCACTTAGGGATCTGGGACAAAAACAGTACTTGGTCCTGCTAGTGAAGGCAGGGGGCTGGACTCCTATGCCCTTTCAGGGTCCCTTCCAGCTCTATGAGATAGGGTATATCTCCATATATTAAAGTTTATAAGAACTGAACCCTTTGGAATCAAATCCTGGCACACACAACTCAATTCTTTCTCCTTCCAAAGTAGTTAAATGGAGCTCTACTTAGCTTACCATGTGTGCATTTTTCAGATGTGACCTTAACTAGCAAATGCTGGTCTGCTATGCAGGACATTAATTATCCATAGGCCCCAATGTTCTTAGTGACCATTCCTGAAGTTATAAAAGTTCTGATTTCCTCTGTCTTTCCAAATCAATTCCAAACTCCTCACACCCATGTTCAAATCTCCGCACAGCCCTAGTACAGCATCCATTTCAGTCCTTATTACCTCACCTCATGCACTCTGCTTTGATGACATCTTTGATTTAACTGCACTATGCACCACTTTCCACTATGACAGGAAAACAGCCCACAAAACCTTAACAGAACTTGGGAGAAACTACAAAGGGCCTGTGCCTCCATCCAGGCTCTGGGACATCATGTTGGTCTCCACTGAGCCATGGAAGCAGTATGGCTCTAACTGAGTGGTTACTATAACACACCGTAAGAGGGAGGAGCAGAAAGAAATGATTGCTAAGCAGGGTCCCACTCCTACAAACACTCACATGTGCTGTATGCATGTGTATAGTGTCACTCATGTATTTGTAAAATTGCCCCAACCCTAAATATCACTTACAGATAGAGTTGTATACGCATGAGTAGTCATTTAATTGTCCTCAAGGGGCTGTCAGGGACTTATGTGCTTCTCTCGGACCCCGTTCCATAAATACTGGGATGGCAAAGAATGAAACCATAAAGGTACTCCTTTCTATCCCAACCATAGGTGTGAATGGTAGTTCTCCCCATACCACCAGTGAGAGCAAAGGAGCACACTATGTACAATGGTGCAATTTGTAAGTAAGACCCTCCTAAGTGTTTTTAATGTTAAAAAATCCATTATTTTGTACTTGATATGTGTAAATTTAGGAGGAAATATACCTTTTTAATAGTTTATTTGTTCATTGCCATAGCATTATCTTGCTTCCATCCTCTCCACATTCAGTGAATCCTAAGTTTGGTGCTGCCTGCATGGGCAGTCATTCCTCCACTTTGCCAAAAAAAAAAACTATGTTAAAAGTCAACATTGTGGTTGAGAATATAAATGAAGTCAGCAAACTCAAGGTTATGAAACCCACAGCAAAAGGTAACTCAGATATTTGTGTGTAAGGTGCATTCTACATTTCTGAATACCTTCTTATATTTCTTACATTAACATACATGGAGTAATTAGTCACATGTATTTGAGTGTGTAGGGCACCAGAAACACAGGACGTTTTCATACATCTGGAGCTCCATCCTTAAATATGCTCAGTTAATGGAAAGCTGTGCTGTATGTATGTTAGCAAACAAATGTTATTTGCAAGTCAAGATTTCTCCACAAATGCCAAATGAATTTTGTCCTCATTGAGAATGGTCATGGAAAATCGGAAGCTCAAAAATTTCTGCACACTATATTAAAAACACCACAAAATTGTCTTTAATGTATTAAAACTAATACCTAAATAGGATTTCAGACTGAACAGTTCAATCTTAGGCTAAGAACAAAAGTAAAATATCCTTTAAATTAACAAGTTTTTAGTCCCAGAACACAGGCTTATGAAGAGAAACAGTGATGTTTTGATCTAAAGTTATTTTTGATTGTTTTGCATCATTTTTACTGTTCTGAAAGAAGGGTCAGAAGCTAGGTCTGACATGTAGGCTTACTATTTGTAAATAGGGGAGATAATTATTCAAACTGGTCCTTTTAGCCTACATAGGTTCATCTGAATTCAAGCGTACTACAAGTTGCAAGTAGAGCATAAATTAACATAGCTGAAAAATTAGAAAACACTTTGTTCACAGTATGAAGTTTATAGCACTTGGTATTTAGTTTAATTATTTCTCCTCTATAGTAACTCCACTTTCATTGTCCATACAGGATTTTAACAAAGCAAGGGAAGAAAGACTTGTTTCAAAAAAATAAGAAAATATAATTGTAAAGCTACAGTGGAATTCAGGTGGGTGTGTAGTGCCTGGAATTACATGTAACATTCTTTTTTTTAAAACCCTTGGCAAAGTTCCATATTGAAGTGTCCCTTTAATTAAAAATAGAAACATACTGAGTGGACACCAGAGCATGTGAATAGAAATACATTTTTCTAACATCTCCCATTTTCACCCTGGCTTCCCCTTAAGTTTTCCATGACAAAGATGTAGCCTTCATTATAATTCTGGAAAGTGTGTATGGTAACAAAATCCTCAAACGGGCACCACTCCACTTTGAACTCTATAATCTGTGAGCCAACTATCTCCACCCCATCTATAAATCCTTCTTTAGATCCATTGGCTTCCACTGGAAAGAACATGGATTTGGTGTTTTTTTTCAGCTTTCTCTGATTTCTTTTTGCATCACTAACAAATCACACTTGCAAAGACTTGAATTTAGTCCAACTTCTACACTGTTTAAAGCCATTCGGTACCCGCCAGACTCTGAGATGCTTCTCTCCCAGGGCAACATATGCAGCTTTATGATTTACTTAGGTTTTAATCTAAGAGAAATTCCACTTGCCGTCTCTCTTCCCTCAATATCCCCAATGCTTCCTTCCCCCATGCTACACTGGGCATGCCCTTCTTTGTGAGATGCCCCAGGAACTCAGATGCAATGGCTTATACATCTCCTGAATATTTCCTGTTCAATCATAACTACACCACAGTCTTGGGAGCCCACTGCAGCTCTAGCCTGAGCCCATAACCCAGGCAACAGCTGCACTACAGTGGCACCCTCTCCCCAACCGGGTTTCCAGGCCACATGCCATGTTTGGGAGAGGAAGGGGTATTCCCCAGTGGCGGTGTGAACCCAGGGCGTACTGAAGTCACTTGTTCCAGCACTGGCCAGTCCCTGCCCTGCCAGGGCGTCACAAAGCAACGCAACAAGAGCGTCCCGAGTTATTATCAGGATCCAGGAAGCTGGAGGGCACCGCTGAGTGCTGCCGCCGGCCCAGCCACTATGTCCTTGGGGGCGGGCAAGCTGCCCGGGGCGGACGGGGCCTGGCTGCAGACAATGGGAGCCCGACCTCCGCCCCTCCCCGCAGGCCGGGGCAGGACCCGGCTGAGGAGGAGTCACCCCCCTCCCCCTGCTACAGCTGAGCCCAGGCCGGTCCGGGATCCCGGTGCCGCTCCCCTGCGAGCCGCACCGGAGGGGAGGGGGGAGGGAATCCGGGCCCCGCTCACCTGCGAGCCGCACCGGAGGGGAGGGGGGAGGGAATCCGGGCCCCGCTCACCTGCGAGTCGCACCGGAGGGGAGGGGAGGGGGGAGGGAATCCGGGCCCCGCTCACCTGCGAGCCGCACCGGAGGGGAGGGGAGGGGGGAGGGAATCCGGGCCCCGCTCACCTGCGAGCCGCACCGGAGGGGAGGGGAGGGGGGAGGGAATCCGGGCCCCGCTCACCTGCGAGCCGCACCGGAGGGGGGGGGAGGGAGGGAGGGAGGGAATCCGGGCCCCGCTCACCTGCGAGTCGCACCGGAGGGGAGGGGGGAGGGAATCCGGGCCCCGCTCACCTGCGAGCCGCACCGGAGGGGGGGGGGCTGGGCCGCGAGGGTATCCGGGGAGGAGGAGCGGGCCCTAGGGGCGGCGGTGCCGGCTGCAGCAGCAGCAGGGGCTCCGGCTCCTCCTCTTCGGCCCGGCCCAGGTGCTGCAGGCACAACAACTCGCCACCATCCCGGCGTCAGCAGCACCACGGCCGGGCATACGTCAGCGCGTCGTCGTCTCTCAGAGCGCAGCCAATGGCGAGACGCCCCCGCTCCCAGTCGCGTCATCGCCCCCAGGAGTGCGCGCGGGGAGGGAAGCTGCCGGGGGTGGAGCCTCCGGCATGGGGGCGGGGCTTGTACAGGGCAGGGAGCTGTCAAGCGGAGAAGGGAAGGAGGGGGGTGTTCCCACACTTGTGTGGAGGGATGGGGCTCGGGGCTAGGATGAACAAACAGCAAGTGTGAAAAATCAGGTGGGGGGAATTGGCGCCCATATAAGACAAAGCTCCAAATATCCGGACTGTCCCTATAAAATCGGGACATCTGGTCACCCTACTCGGGGCTAGGATCCCCCAGACTCCATTTCCAGGGCATGTCCTGGGGCAGGCAGGAGCCTCACTTGCCCTTGCTGAACAGATGTTCCTCACAGACCCTAGTCCCAGCTTTGGGAAGACTCACTGTGTCACCTTAAGTGCATGTTCCACTTTGTACCTCAGTTTCCCCATCAATCAAACAGGGATAACAATCCCTTTACAAGATCCTGGAGGCCCCCCTCACCAGCGAGGCCGGCTGTGTCTCAGCACCTTGTGGGCCTGTGTATCTGGACCCATCTTTTTATTTATATAACAGCACCTAAATATACACCATGTGCAATCAGCACAAAGCTGACAGGATTCCTGATCTCTTAGCTCAGCCACCCAAACACCTTTTCACAGAAACATAGGCATATAGGCCTGGTGCTGACTTCATTCCTATTGACTTTAACAGGAGTGGTCAGTAGTCAGCACTTCTGAAGAATGGGCCCTGTATATTTTAACTGTAAGCAAAGCACCTGGCTGAATTTGAACCTATGCTTCCAGGGAGATTAGTTTACTGCAGATATGATGCTTAGATCTTTTAAATGAAACCTTCAGGCAAAACAAACAAACAAACAAACAGAAACCTAAAGGAAGGAGCTGTTGCACAAAGTGAAAACTTTCCCCTCTCAGAAAGGAAAAAACACATTAAAAAGCAACAATGTTAGGAGAAATGGTCACAAGACAGGTAAAGATGATTTATGCTAGTTTAGACAGTTTAAGCAAGGCAAAAGCGCCATCTACTGGCATATAAATTTATCTAATCCTCTTCTGCATGTAAGTTAAAAAAGTATGTTAGATAGCAAAACTCTTCCTTACTGCTAAAATACTTGCTGAATTTCCTATAGAGTGGGTACCTCTTATGGTGAAGTAGTTTTCTTTACGGTATACACAATTTCCCATTAACCTGAAGTGCAATTTGTACAATGCAATCCATACAAACAATTTGAGACTTTCATTCCACTTTACTACAGAATCAAAAGAAACGTAGGGCTGGCAGAGACTTCAAGAGGTTATCTAATCCATCCCCCTGTAATAAGACAGGACCAAGTATACCAAGACCATCCCTGAAACGTATTTGTCTAGCCTGTTCTTAAAAGCCTCCAATGATGAGGATTCCACAACCTTCCTTGGTAACCTGTTCCAGTACTAAATATTCTTATACACCTCTACCCCGATATAATGCGACCCGATATAACACGAATTCAGATATAACGCGGTAAAGCAGTGCTCCGGGAGGGCGGGGCTGCGCACTCCAGCGGATCAAAGCAAGTTCAATATAACGTGGTTTCACCTATAACACGGTAAGATTTTTTGGCTCCCGGGGACAGCGTTATATCAGGGTAGAGGTGTAGTTAGAGATTTTTTCCTAATATCTAATTTAAATCTTCCCTGCTGCAGATTTAAGCTGATTACTTCTTGTCCTACCTCCAGTAGAAGGGAGAACAATTGATCACAGTCCTCTTTATAACAGCCCTTAACATATTTGAAGACTTTTATCAGGTCCCCCCTTGGTTTTCTTTTCTCAGAACTAAATTTACCCAGTTTTTTTAACCTTTTCCCCTCTCAGGTTTTCTAACCCTTTTATCATTTTTGTTGCTCTCCTCTCACTCTCTCCAATTTGTCCACAGCTTTCCTAAAGTGTGGTGCCCAAAAGTGAATACAATACTTCTGCTCAGGCCTCACCAGTGCTGAATAGAGTGGGACAATTACCTCCTTTATCTTACAAAGGGCTGTCCTGTTAATATACCCTCATCTGCCTTTTTCTCAACTGCATCACATTGACTCATATTCAATTTGTGACCCACTAGAACTCCCAGATCCTTTTCAGCAGTACAAGCACCTAGCCCAGCGGTCGGCAACCTTTCAGCGGTGGTGTGCCAAGTCTTCATTTATACACTCTTAATTTAAGGCTTCGCGTGCCGGTAATACATTTTAATGTTTTTTAGAAGATCTCTCTATAAGTCTATAATATATAACCAAACTACTGTTATATGTAAAGTAAACAAGGTTTTCAAAATGTTTCAGAGGCTTTATTTAAAATTAAATTAAAATGCAGATCTTATCAGTTTAGTGTGATCCTTGCCCTTGCTTTTCCTTGCTGAGTTTTCCAATGTCTGGCACCTATTTGGATACTTTAAGCTGCACACAGTCTTCTGAGTGATCAGTTGTTAACCGGCTGGAACCCCAGATTGGCAGCTGAGGTGAGTGGAGCTGGTGGCTGGTAGGGCTGAGCAGGGCTGGAGGCCTGGACCCTGTCTGGCAGGGGGCCTGCGCTGGAACTCCAACCGGAAGCAAGGTGAGTGGGGCTGCGGCAGGGGGGACCCCGGCTGGCAAGGGTTAGCAGCCAGAACCCCAGAGCAGTGACTGAGCGGCTCAGCCCGCCCCAGATCTGGGGTTTCAGCCGTCAGCTCCTGCCAGCCGGGGACTCAGCCCACTGCCAGTCTGGGGTTCCTTCACCCAGGTAGGCAGCGGGCGATGAGTGGGACCGGCGGCGGGACCCCGTCTGGCAAAGGACCAGCAGCAGGAACCCCAGAACGGTGGCGGGCAAAGAAGCTCAGCCTGCGCTGCGTGCCATCAAAAATCGGCTCGCATGCCACCTTTGGCACGCATGCTGTAGGTTGCCGACCCCTGCCTTAGCCATTATTCCCCATTTTGTAGTTATGCTTTAGATTTTTCCTTCCTAATTGTAGGATTTTGCAATTGCTGTTATTGAATTTCAACTTGTTGATTTCAGACCAATTCTCCAGTTTATCATGGTCATTTTGAATTTTAATCCTTCCTCCATAGCGCTTGCAATCCTTCCCAGTTTGATGTCATCCACAAATTTTATAAGCATACTCTCCACTCCATTATCGAAGTTATTAATGAAAATATTGAATAGTACCAGACCCAGAAAAGACCCCCTGCAGAATCCCACTAGATACAGTGAATCATTTATAACTATGCTGTGAGTACAGTCTTTCAAACAGTTATTCACCCACCTTATAGTAATTTCATATAGACCATATTTCCCTAGATTGTTTACGAGAATTCATGTGGGACAGTGTCAAAAGCTTTACTAAAATCAAGATAAATCATATTTATTTGCTTCCCCTTATCCATTAGACCAATAACTTTGTCAACGAGTGAAATTAGATTGGTTTGGCATTATTTGTTCTTGACAAATACCTGCTGGCTATTCCTTATAACCCTACTAACCTCTAGGTGATTACAAACTGATTGTTTAATAATTTGTTCCAGTATCTTGCCTGGCATTGAAATTAGGTTGACTGGTCTCTAATTCCCTAGGTCCTCTTTGTTCCCCATTTTAAAGATATGAACTATGTTTGCCCTTCCCCAGTCCTCTGGGACCTCACTCTTACTCCATGAGTTCTCAAAGATAATCGCTAATAGTTCAGAGATTGTTTCATATAGCTTCTTAAGTACCCTAGGGTGATCATCAGGCCCTGCTAACTTGAATTTATCTAACTTATCTAAATATTCTTTAGCCTATTCTTCCCCCTTCTTGTTAATATTAACTGTGTTAAGCATCAGGTCACAATAATTCTTTCAGAGGAGACTGAAGGAAAATAGGCATTAAACACCACAGGCTTTTTGATGTCATCCTTCCCTGCTAAATAGTGGACCTATGCTTTCCTTTCTTTTGGTCATAATGTAATTTATAGAATCTCTTATTGCCTTTTATGTCCCTTGCTAAATGTAATTCATTTCGTGCCTTAGCCTTTCTGATTTTGTCCCTACAAGTTTGTCCTATTCTTTTGTATTCATCCTTAACAATTTGTCCATGTTTCCACTTTTTTAGGATTTCTTTTTGATTTTCAAGTCATGTCCTGAAGGAGCCATATTGGCTTCTTATCATTCTTCCTTTCTTTCCTTTAATCGGGATAGTTTGCTGTTGTGCCTTTAATATTATCTGTCTGAAAAATTGCTGGCTCCCCTGAACTCCTTTTCCTGTTTGATTTTCCTCCCATGGGACCTTATCTATTAGTTGTCTGAGTCTGGTAAAGTCGGCTTTTTTAAAGTCCATTGTCCTTATTCTGCTGCTCTTACTCTTTCCTTTCCTTAGAACCACGGAGTTTATTATTTTATGAATACTTTCACCCAACTTGCCTTCAACTTTCAGATTTACAACTAATTCCTTCCTGTTAATCAGAATCAAGTCTAAAATGGTTCCTCCTGGTTATTTCCTCCACCAGCTGGAACAAGAAGTTGTCCCCAACACATTCCAATAACTTATGGGAGATTTTGTGTTTTGCTGTACTACGTTTCCAACAGATATCTGGGTATTTAAAGTCCTTCATTATTGCCAGGACTTGTGTGTTGGATATTTCTATTATTTGTGCTAGAAATGCCTAATTCACCTTTTCCTCCTGATTTAGTGAGCTACTGCCCCTACTGTGACATTGCCTCCCTTTTTTGTTTGTTTTCACCCAGAGACAGAGTATAAATAGAGTTTCACTACAGCTGTGCTCAGTAGTGTTCCATGGTATTTATACTTTGACATATGTATCTGCTGGAAAACTGATTTTTATAAACAGAAATTATTTGAAGGCTCCATGAAGTTGGATTTCCTGCCTCTAGAAATTTCTTAGTACCTTTGGGTTTCTGTCTATCCGGTCTCACAAAACTTGCTCTGATTTCCCCTGGTTTATGCCTTAACTTTTCTTTTCCTGAAATTTATATTACATTTGGTGCTAACTGCATGTGTTCTAGTGATTGTGCTTGTGAAGGGCAAGGAGGATAATTTACAATTGAAACAGTTTGGTGGAATTTCACTAATTTTGGGTGCAGAAGGAAAATAAGGGATAAGGGAAATGAGACAGATGTAGCAAATACTTTTTCATAAGGAAAACCAACCATTCAAAAAAATGGCAAGCCATCAACATGGAGGGAACACATATGTAGAAACATAAAAAGATTCAAAGTGAAGCAAGAGCTTGGATGTGTTAGCGATAATTGATGGCTTCCTGGCATATTTATAATTTCCATATAGTTTGTTTAAATATATGACTTCAGTGGGAGAATTACAGGCACAAAAATGTAGGGTTGGGCTCCAAGTGAGTGATTTTTTTAGATCACTAATGGATAAAGTCCTGTATATTTTGAAATCGAGATAAAATTGTTTCTCTATCTTTCATTTAAGCTAAAGAAAAAGCATACTGTCAGATATTCTATTTAAGAATCCATTATGCTTTATTTTACTGTTCTCCAAACAGACATATTCAACTTCCTATTAAGAATTCTGGATACCAATTTCCTGTATGAAGAAATGTTATAATTAGAGCTACCATTGGAGGGTATTCAAAACATAATGTCCATATTTTACTACATTACCCAAAAGATATCCTTAATTATCCAAGACCTGAGTGTATTCAATTTAGGTGCTCAGATACTACAATGATGATGGCAATACAGGTAGGTAGGTAAATAGAATAACTTCTGTATGGAACTCTTTGAAGATCCTCCTTCTTAATATTGAGATTACCTAATACATCAGCTCAGCAATGAAAGGGGGGGTGAAAAACATGTCCCAACACTGGCCACCAATGAACAAAAATAAATATAAGAAAAAGCCATGACATTATCCCTTTCCCACACATGACTCTCCAACAATTCTCATGTTTGTTGAGGTCAGGGGAGAGAATGGGATGGAACCTTGTGCCTCCCTCCCATCTTTTCAATCCCACATATTGATAAATTATATACTGTACCAAACACTGCAACGTGACATGAAAATGGTTTCATCCTTTGTGTCTGAGTGAATAAAAGATCTGCAGCGGAAGGACTATTTGTTCCCTAATGTGTAAAATTATAACAGGCTTCCTCTCTGGCTTGACAAGGTAAATCACATATAATATGTACACTGGAGTTGATGTTCTGATATCTCTTTTGTTTTTATTTTTGTTCTTTTGCAATTGCATCACAGATCACCTCGCTTTTCTTCTGTTGTCTAGTTGCAGCATTTTCAGCACCCAGTTATCTGTTTGTGCTTCATTCAGTGAAAACTTTCTTGTACAAATAAAGAAAATTGACATATTGATAGTTTGATCAAATTGATTTAAGCTTCCATGCAGAGATATAAATTACACCTTATATTAAAACACTATGTTTACATGCAGAGATGTTTTCCTTGGAGTCTGGGGACTAATGTGGCTCTTACATTAATGTAAAGCAGGAGTAATTCCATCAAAATCAATGGAGTTACATCAGTGTAAAACTGGCATAAGATCAGATCAAGCCCTGGGTTTTTATTGTGTCATAATTTTATATACTTTCTCCAAAATAATTCCCAGAGAATGTTGTTCTAGCAAATCCATAGGACTAACCCTGTGTGCTTTGCAGCACAGATAAAATCTTTTGCTTTTTATTTGCCCCCTAAGCTCAAAGTGAATTTAGACAGCATTTAGGTAAAAACTGGCAATAGACACCTGTGCCCTGACTACACAAGCACCTGCTATTGCTACTTTTGAGTGATAGTAAACAACTGGCAAATGTTTCTATAAAAGTCTACTGTAGACAACTAGGCCACTGTGTCTACAGTATTGCTGAAAGCAGCAGCATTATTGGTGAAGTTTCCTACTGACATGCCTTCCTTACCTAAATGGCACTAAATAATTAATGTTTGATTTTCAAAGCATTGAGTAAATTGAAAAGCAGTTGCACAGTCACAGTCTGTGCTGAGTAAGGGTCTTACAGCTAATAAATCACATTCCCCATGGTGGTGTGAAAACCATCCACTGTGTGGGGAGAAGAAATATTTTCCACCTCTTGGGCACAACAATCTTGTTGGTCCCATGATTTTCAGGTTGCTGCTCAATGTTCTGCATTTTGCATGCAAATTCAGACCGAGCATAAGCCTTAAGCATAAGCTTTTAGGCCAAATGCTGCAATGGTGAAAATGATAGTGAAATTGCACATTGAGTCTAAATTCTGCTTCCATTTACAATGGCCAGTGGAGTCACTTTGGACTGATGCCATCATAACAGAGAGCAAAATTTGGCTCCAAGTGTAAGTAGGCTGGGAAACAGATATAAGGGGTAAAGTAGTGCAGCTTGAAGCAGTTTGGTATCTTAGCCCTCATCCTTCACATACTTTTGCGAATACTTAATTTTACTGTTGTGAGTAGTCCCACTGAAGTCAATGGGACTATTCATGGTAGTAAAGTTAAGCACCTACATAAGTGTTTGAGGGATGGGGGTGCGTAAAATGAGTGTAAAGGCAAAGTGGAAAGAGACTGCAGTGGAAAGAGCAACTGTCTGAGGCATGTAGTAAAATAGAATTAGGGCTGAATCCTGAGAGCCCTGGCTCCACAGCCTTTATTCTAGCCAAAAAATACTTTTCTGTGTTGAAAGTCAGAAGCAGATATTGTTGCTATGTTTAAAAAAAATCACATGCAATCAAATTATGCCAGTGTTATACATTTAACAAACACTGGTCTATATGAGCTTTTTGTTGTTGTTACAAATGTATAAGGAATAACCATGACAAATATTTGTCTGCATTGTCCCCTTAACTTCTAAAATAATTTATCTGAAATGCTGTAATCTATAATCTTCTCGTTGCCCTGTTCAATGCTGGTTTAGTGTAGTAGCTTCTGGGGCAACATGCAAGTTGTACCATCTTTTCAGACCAAACAAGACTGGTCAAGCTGCCCCAAAATTTCAGTTGACTGTCTAAAATCCCACATTACTGTATATTATTAATAGAGCATATTACTCCAGGGACAACACAACACAACACATATGTGTGTGTGTGTCTGTACATGCATGAAGCTGTGTTACTACACCTTGGGAGATCCCCAGAGAAAAAAAATATATGTGCCATCTCCATTTTCATCCATTAGTTGAAATACACTTCATTGCGGTTAAAAGCTGGATATCCATAGCTGTTGTCCATCTTTGTCTGACATTGTAAATACTTTGACAAGAAGACTGATCTGCTATTTTTTTAAAGTATTTATGATGGTGATTGATGCCTTTAGAATGAGCGTGGGAAGGACAATATATTGCAGCTGCACTTACTAGAACTCACACAACTCGCTCTTTTTAAAGGAGCTCAGTGAATTTCCTGAGGTCCAATACAGGATGAATACAATGCACATCAGGATGTGTTTCAGGAAACAAAGTACAGAGTGTATTACCTGACCTTGGTTTATATAATTAACCTCCATAAATTAGCAAAAGAAATAACTTCTGTACAGCGTCTTATGATGCATACTGTGTCTCAGTTCTCTATCTAAAAACGGGGGATAAAAGCACTTCTGTACATACTTCACAAAACTATTGTGAGGATAAATGCATTCAAAGATTCTGAAGCGCTCATATATCACAGTGATGGGGGCTATACATGTCTACCCCAAATAGTGGTAACGTAGCAAGCAGTTGAAATGTTGAAGAGCACTGAAATGGGAAATGCTCTATTAACTTCAGTGGAGTTTTGAATACACAATTGTAGGATTGGGCCTACAACTACAAAGGGACAACTGGAGATGCAGGTCCTTTCAGGATCATGCCTTTGCTTGTATGTCAATTAGCTTTGAAGAATTCCAGACAGCTCATGAGAAACATGGCACAAATTCAGAACTGATTATCTGTTCTTCCAATTTAAGAAGCATGGGCCAAATTCTGCTTTCATTTGCATCAGTGCAACAGAGTGGAGCTTAAGTAGAGCTGGTCAGTTTGTTTATCATTGCAACAAAAAAAAAAATTAAAAACCTAACATTTCATTTTTTCAAAACTGCTCTTTTTTCCATTTCTCTCTCTTTTTAAACTTTTGCATTAGAAAAGTGAAAAGAAAAAAAAAAGAGCGAGAGAACAAGGAAGTGTTCCAATTCTTTCATATTTTTAAGGTTTATTTAAACTTTTCCCACTGCCAGTGGAAAAGGGGGAGGTTTTGGTTGGGTGGTTTTTTGGTTTTTTTAAGGAGATGGGCTTTTCCTCCATTTTCTCTCACTTCTTTTTTCCTTTTCACCCCCAACTTTTTCAAGTAGGAAAAAGTAGAAAGATGGGTATGGGTTTTTCCCCCTCATTTTCTCTAACTTTATTTTAATCTTGGTGTCCTTTGGAAAAAGGGGAGACAAGTTAAAATTGAGAAAAGTAGGACTCTTCCCACTATTTCAAAACAAGTCTTCCTAATTTTCAATAAGATTTTTTTTTCAAAAACCATTAATTTATTATTTAAAAATGTTTTTTATGAAACCCCATTTTCAGTTAAAAAAAATTCAACCAGTCCTAACTGTAAAGGAGTACAAGACATGGGTCTAAATATGATTCCTTAATGTATAAAAATGGAGGCTAAAAGTTTTGGAGAGAAGACTTGAGAGCATTATACAGCAATAAACTACAACCTGGTCTTTAGGATAGGATTTTTTTAAATGGAAATTACTTATTCACTTTACATCAAAAATGCTTACAGTGATTCTTCTGTGTCCGACTGATTCTTACTTCTATAATTTTCCTTATTTCTTCCTTATGAAGATAGCCATTCCACTGTGTCATATACTTTGAATGACCACTTCCGTTTATGCTCAAACTAGTCCCTTTATGGTATAGTTAAGACTGCTACCTACTCCAAAATGTTGATTATATTATCCTGAAAAGAAAGAAAGAAAAACATATTTCTGCTATTCCTGTTGTGAAACCTTTTAAAATATTTAGTAGAACAGCTTCCAGGTAATGCAGCAAGGCTCTTTCATATCCATGTATTCTAATCTATGAATTTTATATATGCAGTGTTGCTGTAGCCATGTCAATCCCAGGGTATCAGAGAGACAAGGTGGGTGATGTAAAATCTTTTATTGAACAGCGGGTAGCGATCTATCTATCGGGGATCGATTTATCGCGTGTAGTGCAGATACGATAAATCGATCCCCGATCACTCTCCCGTCGACTGCTGAACTCCAGCTTGGAAAGAGGCGGAAGCAAAGTCGACGGGGGAGCGGCGGCCATCGATCCCGTGCTGCGAGGACGTGAAGTAAGTGATTTTAATTCGATCTAAGATACGTCGACTTCAGCTACGCTATTCTTGTAGCTGAAGTTGTGTATCTTAGATCGATCCCTCCCACCCCCAGTGTAGACCAGGCCTCAGAGACAAGCTTTCAGTCTTACACAAAGCTCTTCTTCATCTTGAAAGCTTGTCTCTTTCACCAACAGATACTGTTCCAATAAAAGATATTACATCATCCACCTTGTCTCGCTAGGTATTTCTAAGGCACCCGTTGCTATGGTATTTAAACTCCATACATAATTCCAAACAGAATGTTCATTGTAAGAGAAATTCAGCCCATTTCTGTCAAAGTACTGAAATACACTGTCTGCATATTCAGATGCCTCATTTTGGCCAGGGTTTCCAAAGAATTGCTTGAATTTATGTAAACAGAGACCCTTGCTGGGACATTTCAAAACAAGTTTCCTGTGCATTTCCTGCAACTTTACCACATCAATTGCTTTCATGTTACAAGTTTAATACTGCCATTACTTGGGAGGATTGGAGAAATTGATATTCTTGTTTTGCTATGATGAATAGTGTTGCTTTGCTTTTAGCTGGAAAAGTATGAAGATGCTTATGGTAAAAATAATTCAACAAACTAGCCAGGACTTTTCTTAGTGAATTGCAGCAGCTTTATAGCTGCACTATTAGAGACTTTGCATTACGGAAATGTGTTTTATTGAAGTCTAAGAATTACACTCAGTATATGAGCTAGCGAACAGGGGACCGCAAATAGGGAAGTTTGAGAGGGGGAGAAGGAGATCCCCCTTCTGAATGAACAAGGTGCGAATACTAACCTCGGGGTGAGTGAGTTTGTTTGGCTGTTTGTGTTTTTCTCTCTCTTTCAGGTTATTTTAGTTATTTCAGTTACAGGGTCAGTTGGGATTGTGTGTCTGGTGACTGTCTGAGCCTTTGTTCCCTGGATCATCCTTGATCATCTTTGATCAGCCTCCATCAGCCTTGTGATCACCCTCCCCGTGTGATTAACGAGGGGGTAGGGCTGACCTAGGAGAGAAAGCTTTAAAAGCCAGAGGCTAAGAGATCAAGGGACCGCAAACAGGGGAGTTTGAGAGGGAGTTTGTGGGAGGAAGACGTAACATAATCACTATTGTTAGGAAGGGGCATATTGCCAGTGCCTACATTGCTCCTGTCTCCTCCACCTGTGCCTGTATCCAGACAGACAACCTAACCATGGCTGCCTCTACCCAGATCCTGGTGTGGATTTGCAGAGAGTGTGGCCTGAATTTCCCACTCTCAGAAAGCCAGGCTCGGGGGGACCATCCAATGTGAAAGGTGCCTGCTGGTGGAATCTCTCGGAAAGCGGGTGGGAGAGCTACAGGAGGAGGTGGCTAGGCTGAGGAGCATTCATGCCCACAAGGAATTCCTTGAGAGTATTCACATGGAGACATCCAAGGCCGAGGAAACTATCTAGCTACAGAGGATTGCTGTCACACCACCATGGGAAGCATATATGGCTCTGTCACAGGGAGGACACTGGCTGATGGTTACTTCTGGCAGCAGGCAGTGTTCCACCCATACTCCCAACCCACCTACCATGGTGACTGAAAACCCAATATGTTGCCCTGGCAATGAATGTTGAGGAATAACCCCCAATGTTGAGGAAAAAACCCACAAGGCTGGGAGGATTGCAGCCACCACTCCCAGGAGGAAACATAGGGTAGTGGTGGTTGGTGACTCTTCTGATGGGAACAGAGGCACCCATCGGTTACCCTGATATGGCATCCCAGGAGGTATGCTGCCTGCCAGGGGCCCGTATCTGAGATGTTATGGAGGGATTGTCAAGGATCATTCAGCCCTCTGACTACTACCCCATGTTTCTCATTCATGTGGGCACTAATGATACTGCAAGGTATGACCCTCAGCTGATCAGAAGTGACTACAGGGCTCTGGGAGTAAGGGTGAAGGAGTTGGGAGAGCAGGTGGTGTTCTCTTCAATCCTTCTGGTCAAGGATAGGGGCCCAGGCAGAGACAGATGCATCCTGGAGGTGAATGCCTGGCTGCGAAGATGGTGTCGCCCGGAGGGCTTTGGTTTCCTTGACCATGGGATGCTGTTCCAGGAAGAAGGACAAAGCCCACAGGTAAATCAAAAACATGGAGACCTGGGTGAAGGGTTGGAATTGGGGGGTGGGAGGAGTGGGAGCATGGGCTGTTATAGCAGGGATAAAGGAGAGACAAGGCAAGAGTGGGGGAATCAAATCAGTATCTTAGATGTCTGTATACTAATGCGAGAAGTATGAGGAATAAGCAGGAAGAATTCCGAATGTTAGTAAATAAACACAACTATGACATAGTTGTCATCACAGAGACTTGGTGGGATTATACGCATAATTGGAAATTAATATTGGTATACCAGGTTACAGCTTCCTCAAGAAGGACAGGCAGAGGAAAAAGGGAGTAGGTGTTTCCCTATATATTAAAAATGTATACACTTGGACTGAGGTTGAGATGGAAATAGGAGGCAGACATGTTGAAAATCTCTTGCTAGGAATAAAAGGAATAAAAACAAGGGTGATGTCATGGTAGGGGGTCTACTACAGTCCACCTAACCAGGAAGAAGTGGATGAGGCTTTTTTTAAACAACTAACAAAATCATCCAAAGCACAGGACTTGGTGGTGATGGGGGACTTCAACTACTCAGACATCTGTTGGGAAGAGAACACAGCAGGGCACAGATTATCCAACAAGTTCTTGGAATGTATTGGAGACAATTTTTTATTTTAGAAGGTGGAGAAAGCTACTAGGGTGTTAGTTTGTTAATCTTTATTATTTCAGGATTTCAGGATCCTACTTCCAAAAGACTGCGGGGAGCTAACAGAAGTCTCCCAATCTATCAGAGCTTATCCGAACTAATCACAGAGACCACAACTTAAACAATCGATTCTTTATTAATTAGGGAATTAGGAATAGGATAGACAAGAAGGGAATGGGGAGGGAGGATTAATAATACTGAACAGATTTTATAACCCTGCACTCTTTCACACAGAGATTACAAAAGGGTAAATGATGGCTGTTCTATATCGTGTCCAGATGCTGCTGCTGCTGCTGAGACCAGGATTCGATGAATGACTCACCAGACCACGATCACTGTTGGAACAGGACAGGACTACCATACCGGAGAATGACGATGAGGAATCAGGTAAGAGGCCTAACGAACTTCCCACCCTAACCCCTTTTGCAACATCCTGTCTGTGAGTAAAAGCCCTAGCCACTCAAGGTAGGAGGTATGCTTCCCTTAAAAACAATAAACCCCAACAATAAACTAGATCCTTTCCAACACAATTAGAGTTGAGCTGTTATCTATGCAGATAACTGGTTTTGGATCTCTTCCCAAGCAACAGCTCTGGAGAGAACCTCCTCCCTTCTCTCCAAGGTAAGAGCAGAGGAAGAACCCTTTCCTGCTTTTTCCCAGCCTATATAATCCGTCCCGTTGCCTAGCAAGAAGCCACTAGATTTCTCACCTTTTCTCTTCTAAGGGAACAAGAAGGCTGTCTAACATGGCGGATTACTTGTCCTTTACAAACGAAAATGGCGGACAATAAACGAAACCATATTAAACACCATTACCAAGTATCATGTTATAATTTGATTGGGGTGGAACTCACAAGGAGAAAGGCTGTCCTAGATTTGATTTTGACAAATAGGGAGGAACTGGTTGAGAAGTTGAAAGTGGAAGGCAGCTTGGGTGAAAGTGATCATGAAATGGTACAGTTCATTATTCTAAGGAATGGTAGGAGGGAGAACAGCGCAATAAAGACAATGGATTTCAAGAAGGCAGACTTTAGCAAACTCAGGGAGCTGGTAGGTAAAATCCCAAGGGAAGCAAATCTATGGGGAAAACCAACTGAAGACAGTTGGCAGTTTTTCAAAGAGACATTATTAAGGGCACAAGAGCAAACTATCCCAATGCGCAGGAGAGATAGGAAGTATGGCAAGAGGCCACCCTGGCTTAACCAGGAGTTCTTCAATGATCTTAAAAAAAAAATATCCTACAAAAAGTGGAAACTAGGTCAAATTACAAAGGATGAATATAAACAAACAACAAGTATGTAGGGACAAAATTAGAAAGACCAAGGCACAAAACAAGATCAAACTAGCTAGAGACATAAAGGGTAACAAGAAAACCTTCTACAAATACATTAGAAGCAAGAGGAAGGCCAAGGACAGGGTAGATCTGTTACTCAATGAGGGAGGGGAGAGACAATAACAGAAAATGTGGAAATGGCAGAAGTGCTAGATAACTTTTTTGTTTCAGTTTTGACCAAAACTGTTAGTAGCAAATGGACATCTAACATAGTGAATGCCAGTGAAAATGTGGTAGGATCAGAGGCTAAAATAGGGAAAGAACAAGTTAAAAATTACTTAGACAAATTAGATGTCTCTAAGCCACCAGGGTCTGATGAAATGCATCCTAGAATACTCAAGGAGCTGACTGAGTCATTAGCGATTATCTTTGAAAAGTCATGGAAGAGGGGAAAGATTCCAGAAGACTAGAAAAGGGCAAATATAGTGCCAGTCTATAAAATGGGAAATTAGTACAACCCAGGGAATTACAAACCAGTCAGCTTAACTTCTGTACCTGGAAAGATAATGGAGCAAATAATTAAGCAATCAGTTGGCAAACATCTAGAAGTTAATAAGGTGATAAGTACCAGTCAGCATGGATTTGTCAAGAACAAATTGTGTCAAACCAACAGGGTAACAAGCCTTGTTGATAGGGGGGAAGTGGTAGACATGGTATATCTTGACTTTAGTAAAGCTTTTGATCCTGTCTCGCATGACCTTCTCATAAAGTAGGGAAATGCAACCTAGGTGGAGCTACTATAAGGTGGGTGCAAAACTGGTTGGAAAACCATTCCCAAAGAGTAGTTATCAGTGGTTCACAGTCATGCTGGAGGGGCATAACGAGTGGGGTCCCGCAGGGATCAGTTCTGGATCTGGTTCTGTTCAATAGCTTCATCAATGATTTAGATAATGGCATAGAGAGTACACTTATAAAGTTTGCAGACGATACCAAGCTGGGAGGGGTTTGCTAGTGCTTTGGAGGACAGGATTAAAATTCAAAATGATCTGGACAAACTGGAGAAATGATCTGAAGTAAATAGGATGAAACTCAATAAGGGCAAATGCAAAGTACTCCATTTAGAAAGGAAGAATCAGGTGCACACATACAAAATGGGAAATGACTGCCTAGGAAGGAGTACTGCAGAAAGGGTTCTGAGGTTCAGAGTAGACCACAAGCTAAATATGAGTCAACAGTGTAACATTGTTGGGAAAAAAAAAAAAAGTGAACATCATTCTGGGATGTATTAGCAGGAGTGTTGTAGGCAAGACAAGAAAAGTAACTCTTCCACTCTACTATGTGCTGAATTAGGCCTTAACTGGAGTATTGTGTCCAGTTCTGGGCGCCACATTTCAGGAAAGATGTGGACAAATTGGAGAAAGTCCAGAGAAGAGCAACAAAAGTGATTAAAGGTCTAGAAAACATGACCTATGAGCAGTGGCTTGGCGTAGCCAGGTGGAGGGAACAGGAGGAGCATCAAAAAAAAAAAAAAAAAAGCCACCCGCTGCGGCGCTTTTACTGACGGGGCGGTGCTTTTACTCACCCGGCAGCGCTCCGGGTCTTCGGCGGCACCTTGGTGGCGGGACCTTCACTCGCTCCACGGATCTTTGGCGGCATTTTCTTCAGAAGAAAGCGAGTGAGGGTCCACCGCCAAAGTGCCGCCGAAGACCCGGAGCGCCACCGGGTGAGTAAAAATTAAAAAGGTGCCAAGATGCTCAGTGGGGGAGCGGCCGCTGCCCCACTCCCCCCCAGCTATGCTACTTCCTATGAGGGAAGATTGAAAATATTGGGTTTGTTTAGTCTGGTAAAGAGAAGACTGAGAGGGGACATGATAGCAGTTCTCAGGTACGTAAAAAGTTGTTACAAGGAGGAGGGAGAAGAATTGTTATTTTTAACCTCTGAGGATAGGACAAGCAGCAATGGGCTTAAATTGCAGCAAGGGAGGTTTAGGTTGGACATTAGGAAAAACTTCCTAACTGTCAGGGTGGTTAAGTACTGGACTAAATTGCCTAGGGAGGTCATGGAATTTCCATCATTGGAGATTTTTAAGAGCAGGTTAGACAAACACCTGTCAGGGATGGTCTAGATAATACTTAATTCTGCTATGAGTGCAGGGGACTGGACTAGATGATCTCTCAAGGGCCCTTCCAGTCCCCATGATGGTTACATAAAACTTAGCTAACTGCTAGGATTTAAATGGGAACTCTTGTCAAATTATCAGCTGTTTGGAGGTCCATGAAATTGTATAGGTCTCAAAGTCCTGGCCCGCGGGCCATCTGCAGCCCGAGAACCTCCCCACTGCGGCCCGTGGAGGAGGGACGCATGCAGCCATGTTGCCGGCAATGTCTGCAGCAGGCACTGCCCCCCGCAGCTCCTATTGGCTGGGGGAGAGGGCCAGAGATACCATCACTAGTCGCCGGGCAGAGTCAGCATCATTAGTTGCCAGGCAGAGTCAGCCATGGAGGCAGCATCACTTTTCCCCCCCACAATGAATATAAATAAGTCTAAATACCGAACACAACTATCTGATGCACACCTTGCTGCAATCCTGAAGGTTTCAACTGCTCAGTCACTGAGGCCAAACATCAACAAACTGACAGAATTGAAGTGTTGCCAGGTGTCTGGTAAACACTAAAAGCTCTCTGGCAGGCGAAGAATTGTATACAGTTGTATGACGTATTTTTTATTTTGAATTTCTTAAAAATAAAAAATACAATATAAACATTTTCTTTTCTGAACACCATATTCAGTGACATTACTGGCCCGCTGGCAGGACTGGCACCTGCCCTAAGGTAAATTAAAGTTTGAGACCCTTGATTTAGACCAATGTAAAATAAAATCAGACACTGGTTTATTATATTTATTTTTTTACCTTCCCTTTCTAGAACTAAGTGCCAACCTTAATTTCATACTTTATTTACTGACATTTTGCATATTTAGCATTGTTCCCTGTAGCACCTTGATGTTTTCTTGGAAAGCAAAGACCCCAGTTTGACCCTGGCTAATTTAAGAGATCCATCAAGATTATAATTCAAGGTAGTATACTGCAGTTCACAATTCCTCACTCTCAACATAGAACATAACAGCAGGGTGACCAGAATTTTATTTTTACTCTAAAGAATTAAATTATTACCAATAAAGCAACTCTGGATGTTTTGGAGGGAGAAAAGTTGGGGCTTGTGAGTTATATCATCCACTGCACCATTTCGCTAAATGACAGTGGGTTTAGCATCTGACCATTAAAGGACTGACTCGTTCCTCTCAATCCCCCAGAATTTAAACTCACTTGCAACCATGACAATTTACAGTCGACACATAGTGCCAAGAAATAGGAAGTTAAAATAGACTGATGAAACTTTGCCAAGATCATGATTCAGTTTTTATAGGAGATGAATAAGCTCTCAAATGCCTTGGAAAGGTCAATATAAATAACATCAGCAATTTGGCCCTTCTCCATGGCACAGTAATATCACCAGTGATATCTAAGGAGATGCAAGGGTAGGGAGAGCTAGTCTAGCTATCAGTGATGACACCAAACGGTGTCAGGGGGTAGCAGGTGCCCCCTCAAAATATATCCTACTATCCCATCCACTACCCCACCTGACCAGAGAAGAATAACAGCAGAGATGGTTTCTTCCCTTATTGTGGTATGGGAGTGATTAGTAAATACAAGCAGGTAGTTCCTTACCTCAAAGAGCAGAGCAATTGCTGCTGAAATGCACAGCCTACAGGACACACACCAATGGAAGTGCCATTCATACCAATGACTATCCTGTGTCCCTGCTTGCTTGGGGGAATATCCCTGAAGGCCAAGTGGCTGCAATTCAAAGACAGTCACATACACTTTCTCTCACTTTCCTGCACACTCCCAGTCCCTCCCCCCAATTCCCCTCCATATCCCCCCTCAGCAACCAGGAGCCAAAGAAGGTAGGTGAGAGGGAGCTGCTCCCAGCAAGGCCAGATCCCCAAGCTGCCTGGCCGGGGACATATTTATATCTAAGACTGCTACCTACTCCAAAAAGTAGTTTATATTATTCCTGAAAAGATAATATAGCCTCTCCATGTGCAGAGGATCCTTTCCTTTTCCAAGCAATCTCCCCTGGGCTTGGGCTATGGACCTGCACTGCCTGCCTGCCCTCCCTCCTCAACTCTTTACTGTTACATAGACTCAGCCAGGAAGAGGAAGCTAGCCTGGGAGGTCAGCCTAGACTAGTCCAAAATAGTAGCCTGCAAGAGGCGCCTGACCTGGGCCCCTGTCTGGGAGGCCCCCCATTTCTGAATACAAGTAGCTAAAATATAGTTTTAAAAATATCAAGCAAATTATCATTGACAATGTCAACTTTTCAGCAAACAAAATGCAGCAAAGTAAGTCCTCTGAAATTCAACAAGACTTATCATCAACTTCAGAAATAGGCCTAATTTTGTAAAAGTCAGTAGTAGAGGCTGTGACATTACCCACGGTACAATTGGGACTGTTGAACAGCCATGTTCCCTCAGTTCTCTAACCTGAGGTGCCTTTTACACTACTTTGCTGTGAGAGAAACCACTCCTGGTCTGCTCTCACACAGCCTCCAACATGTAAATTACTCCCAGTTATAGCATATGAGTGATGCAGCCAGCCACTCTTGAATTACACTGCAGAGCAACACCAGCTAATTCCGAGATTTTCCCAGAAATGTACATCTTGTACTGCCCAGCTCTCTCCTGGACAATACAAGCTCATGTAAAGTCTATCATTTTATTAATAGAAAACGACATGCACAAATCCTGTTATCGCAAATGGAGTTTCCCAAATACTTCAGTCCAACACACTGGATTAGATAAAACAAACAAATGTATTAGTTACAGAAAGATAGATTTTAAGTGATTACAAGTAACGAGGCATAAAAGTCAGAACTGGTTACAAGAAATAAAAGTAAAATGCAACTAATGCCTAACTTCACATGGTAAGTGAATTTAAAGCAAAGGTCTCTCTCACCACATGTTTCAGCAATCTTACTAGCTGAACCTCTTTCAGTCAGGAACCCTCCCGCAGTCCAATCCTGCTTCCTTTGTTCTTCAAGTGTTATTGATGTCATGGGCAGAGAGGAAGGGGGAGATAATTTGGGGTGTCTGCTCTCCCTTCTAGCTCATAGGTACTAGAAGTGCCAGTGTCTCACTGTACCCAGCAGTTTTCCCCTGTTCCCAGTGGAGTCCTAGCCCACAGCTATTTCCTAGCTGTACCAGAGACTCACCACTCCTAGCAGATTCTGGGCTAGAGATCTTTTATTTGTGCCTCATTTTCCTTGCTTTTAGTGGCTTTCTAGCCCCCAGCATTTCCTAGCTGTACCACAGTCTTCCCTTCTCCCAGCAGATTCTGGGCCACAGCACCTCTTAGCTGTACCACTGATACACACAGTACTGACTCAGTTTCCCTGGTAAGGATAGATAGCAAGCTCACCCTTCAACCACTGAGTCTGGCTATAGTGCGCTTGCACCTGAGTCGTCAGGCTTTTATCCTGTTACATCATTATAGAAAATAACACATCAAGAAAAATAACTCCATGCAGTCAGAATCCCATTAATGTGCATAATGACTCAGGCTACTGGCAGAGTGATGGGGTCCCTCACACCCACATTGGTTTGCTTACTAGCCCCCTGCTCGAGCACTCCCTTATGTCTTTCCTCCTGGGTCCCATAGGCATGATTTATTTGACCCTCTTCTCCTGTTCAAGCTGCCTGTTTATCCTGGTCAGCATGCTTCTGTTGCTCCTGCTCTGCCGCCTCACTCTGCCACCTGGTCTCCAGCTCGATCCTTCTCTCCATCCCTAGCACCCTTTTCCACTCAAGCCTCCATAGCTCTGGACCTCTCACCATTGCCACTACCTCTGTGGGGTGGTCTGGGGAACTGTCCGTTTGGCCTCTTTCTGGCTCCTGGTTTAGGACAGGTGCCCCGTTTTGCCTCATGGCATATGAGTGCAGCATGGCCACTGGCTCCAATTTCTTCTGCTCAGCAGTTTATAGATCTCAGTGTGCACACAACTCTTCTAACTGCTTCTTGGTGAGCTTACGTTTCTTTGCTCAGCTGCCTTTTCTGCTGCTGTCTTCATCTCATAGTCTCTGTTGTTCTATTTCCTTTACCCAAACTAAACAAACAGAAAATAATAAACTGTAATTTTGTATTTTGCTTCCACCTTTTTGAACCCATTAAGGTCTGTTTTATAAGTGATTGGAGTGTGACCCTCAGTTCACTGATGCTGGGGTGTGTGATGGTGCCCCCCATAAGGCTTTATGGAATATGCTTATGAATGTATATGTGACATAACTGGAATATGTTTTAGGCTACATATGCCATGTAACATATCTATATAAAGGTTATGATCTACTGAATGTATTCATCCTATTTGTATGCATGTATCATTTTTGTATTCAAAGTTATGAATATTGGCTGTGTACTGGCTTGATTTTAACTAGCCTAGTAGAGCATTTGGTCAGCTTCTTGACACAAGTGCAAATTAAGTGCCCAATCAAAAACCACTTAAGCCAACAATGATCTTGAAGATGCCAATCCACATCTGAGCCTTCCCGGGAATGTGGCTTGGCTGGTAAAAACTGAGTAATGCATGGACATGTGGCTTGCCCCTGTGACTCCAAAACTCCATCTTGGAGCTGGACTTTGCATAGGAGTGAGGAGGGGGGTCTCCACCCACAAGAGAAAGTCTATTTAAACCCCTGGGAGACCCCTCCATTTTGTCTTCAGCTGGCTAAAGAGAGAGCCTCTCCACCCCCAAGGATACCTGAAAGGAAATGGAACAAAGAACAGTAACTACAGGGAGTGTGAGTGATTGCTGGACCCAGACTAGAAGGAGACTAGTCTGTAAAAGGAAGCTTACTGGGTGAGGTTTTTATCTGTATTCAGTTTCTTAGACATAGACTTGCATGTTCTATTTTATTTTGCTTGGTAATTCTCTTTGTTCTGTCTGTTACTACTTGGAACCACTTAAATCCTACTTTCTGTATTTAATAAAATCACTTTTTACTTAACCCAGAGTATGTATTAATACCGGGGGGGAGGGGCAAACAGCTATGCATATTTGACACCTGAAAATCATAGAATATCAAGGTTAGAAGGGACCTCAGGAGGTCATCTAGTCCAACCCCCTGCTCAAAGCAACACCAATCCCCACCCAGATTTTTGCCCAAGATCCCTAAATGGCCCCCTTAAAGATTGAACTCACAACCCTGGGTTTAGCAGGCCAATGCTCAACCCACTGAGCTATCCCTCATATCTCTCTATCAGTGTTATAGAGGGCAAACAATTTATGAGTTTATATATCATATAGCTTAAAGCTTATACAGGGTAAAACCGATTTATTTGGGGTTTGGACCCCATTTGGAGTTGGGCATCTGAGTGTTAAAGACAGGAACACTTCTGTAAGTTGCTTTCAATTAAGCCTACAGCTGTTAGGGGACATAGTTCAGACCCTGGGTCTGGGTTTGCAGCAGGCTAGCGGGTCTGGCTCAAACCAGGCAGGGCATTGAAGTCCTAAGCTGCCAGGGCAGGAAAGCAGGGGCAGAAGTAGTCTTGGCACATCAGTTGGCAGTTCCCAAGGGGGTTTCTGTGATCCAACCCATCACAGGGTACAACTCCTGTAACTACACCACTGATGTTTCAGGGATCACCCAGGCCAATAAAGGGTTCTGTCACTGCCTGCCTTGTAACTTTGGATACCTTAATGCTATGTTGTTACGGCTCAGAGCCTTGACACCAGTAGCCAGCCCACAAACATAAATATCTCACCTGAGCGTCCACCAACCTAGTTATTCCTGTAAGATGGCATGGCCATCCCTCTGCATCTGCCTCTGAGGAGGCCACACCTCCTTGCAGTCTGATCTGCGGGGTAGTCTCAAAGCAGGGGGTGGAATTATTGGCAGTCTATGGGCCCCAACCCTCAAGCAGGGCAGGGCAGCAAACAGGGCTCTGGCCTGTAAACAAGGCAGAGCTGTGGGAGCCTATAAGCTCAGGCCCTCTAGAGGGGGGAGGGATGGCAAACAGTTAGGGCTCTGGCCTGTAGTCAAGCAGAGCAGTAGTAGTCTATAATCCCCAAAGCAGTCTAGGGGCTCAGGCAGGGGTGAGCACCCTAAGGAGGTGATGGGGTGACAGGGGTAGGGGGACACAGGCCCACACAACTCTGCTGTGTCCCAGCCCAAGGCTCTAACAGTGGCAGAGTGGTCTGCCACTGGGTCAGCAGGGATTCCAGCCACAACACGCTGACTGTGTTTGGGATAGCACTACAGCCAGACGATCATCTGCCTCCCATGGGCTACTTCCTACTTCCCCTCGGCGGGTACCTCAGTGTGGTGGGGTCCAATATCTCCCCAGGGTAGATGGCCACCAGCAGCTCCTCAGCATCATGGTCAAACAGCAGCACCAACCACTTGGGGGTGTCCTCAGAATGGCTGAGATCAGCTCCAGGCTCAAGCAACCAACAAGATGCACCTGTCTCCATTAGCAGCTCCCTCCCAACTGAGCTGCAGGGTCTGGGTTTTATACTTCCCCTTCCTGTCCCATCCCTCTGCTTCCAGTAGGCGGGGAAAAGGCTACCTGGTTCTGCCCACCATGTGGTGTGCTGTGACCGTCCAGCCGCATCTGCCTCTGAGGGAGGCCACACCTCCTTGCTACATTCCTTATAGGGCGACACCACTAGACCTTCCGGTCCTGTGTCTCCCCAAATCCGTCCTTCCCAGGCTCTTTATTCTGAAGCACTGACTTTTCCCTTCTGGTTCATCACCCTCCAAAGGTGTGAAACCAGCCCCAAGTTTGGCACAAATACTCCACATAGTTTACACAACAGAGACTTGCTTGCGGATAAAAAGAAACAAAAAGTTTCTTTAATAGAAACATAACAGATTTAAAGATGAAATAGTAAGGGAAAGCAAACACATACAAGTTACACAGAAAATAAAAGTAAAGATGCAACTTCAAGCTTTACAATTCTATATTATATAAATTCCCTTTTCTAAAACAAGTTACCTATTGCCCTTAAACAGTTTCCCAGTGTGCCCCGTGTCATTGAGGGGATCCAGCATTTCACTGACAGCTTCCCACTTAGAGGCTGCCCCTCAGTGTCTGGTTCACCTTCACTTCAAATCCCTTCTCTTTTAAGGATTTGCAGGTCTTTTTCTTGCTCTCAGTCTATGGTGATTCATCACTACTCAGAGAGGGTGAAATTCCCTCTTGACTTGGTAGCCAGGATATCTAAATCTCTTCCTATAAACTGTAATGGTCCATCATTTATCTTTTCCTGGGTTGCACCATAGATCATTACTTGCATCTTGTGTGTGTAAACATGAAGCTTGGGAGGAGACCTTCCCTGCTGTGAGGTGTATTTGAAATTGTAGTACCGCGCATGAGCATAGCAATCTGTATTCATAAATACACAGATTCTTTACCACAATCTGTATACATATCTCATAATGACCTTCAAGTTCAGAATATTACAAGCTTTCATAAAAAACCTTACTCAGCATTTTTATACACAATAACACTGTATACAACCAGTTGATTCAACCGCTTACTCTTTGGGATTCAGCCCCTGTCCTCTCCAGTTGGGGTGTCTGGACCCTTATTGTCATATCCCATCAATTGCTTAAGTAATTTTTGGAATGTGTATTGCCTTGTGTATACAGTTTTGTTATGCAGAGCAAGACAATGAGTTACAACATTTGGGACTCCACATTTACTCTGAAGGATCTTTTTAAAGAAGAAAAAAATACAGTCAACCCTTAGTTAAATCCCACACACTCTGGGCTGATGCTAGCAATTTAGTGTAGTTGAATGGCAGGCCAATCTGCTAGTCTCTAGAGTTTTAGCCAAAAAACATCCACAAACACACAGCTGATTTCAGATTTAAAGTTCAGCCTATTCTTGGAATACGTGTGGGTTGCAAACCCAAATTATACTTTATAGTTCTCTGCATTTCTGAATAGACTTACCATGGCAACACACTCTTATTATTTACTATACTCAGCAAAGCCAATGGCTCAGAACTGGCCAGAACTTTGTTATCCAAGAAACCTAGATTTGCTTACCCCTTGAGTGAAAGGTGCTGTTCATTCCACCAACTGTATTTGCAGTACAGTAGAAGGAAAAAGTTTATCATATTTGCCTACATTATTTTTTGTACAACAAACCAAGTGTATTTTACACCCACCAACTGCATAGATTGTTATAGGTAGAGCAGGTAGTATTGCCTATAGTTACAGTCCCCTGACACTGTCCATTAAAAGAGCCTGTTTTTAGTTGCGCATAACTTTGCCAAACTTTAATTGTTACATGGATAACCTTAATTCTGTCATTTCCTAGCTTTTAAATACTTGACTTTCTTAGCATTCTTTTAATGTAGTTTTTCGTTTGCAATTCTCTAGATTATTAAAAAGCAAACTAAAAAAAACCACCGCAGAAATTCCATCATGTGGAACTATATTGATTCCTACATGGTTCATCAGCAGGTTGAGAACCTTTAGATCCACCACACAGACTTCTGGTACTACAGGCAGCAGTAGAAGACTGTTACACTCTACATGGGCTAACCGCCAGAGGAAGAGAAGGCACATAGAGGGAAAGGAGTCCAGGAGATCTGGCTGTATTTTAAAAAAGCCTTATTGAGGGCACAGGAACAAACCATCCCGATGTGCAGAAAGAATAGCAAATATGGCAGGCAATCAGCGTGGCTTAGAGCATGGGACACGTGCCAAAGGCGGCATGCGAGCTGATTTTCAGTGGCACTCACAGTGCCCGGGTCCTGGCCACCAGTCCGGGGGGGCTCTGCATTTTAATTTAATTTTAAATGAAGCTTCTTAAACATTTTAAAAACCTTATTTACTTTACATACAACAACAGTTTAGTTATATAGTATAGACTTATAGAAAGAGACCCTCTAAAAATGTTAAAATGTATTATTGGCATGCAAAACCTTAAATTAGAGTGAATAAATGAAGACTCGGCACACCACTTCTGAAAGGTTGCCGACCCCTGGCTTGGAGAAATATTCGGTGATCTTAAACCCAAAAAGTAAGCTTACAAGAAGTGGAAACTTGTACAGATGACTAGGGAGGAGTATAAATATATTGTTTGAGCATGCAGGGATATAATCAGGAAGGCCAACGCACAATTGGAGTTGCAGATAGCAAGGGATGTGAAGTGTAACAAGAAGGATTTCTACAGGTATGTTAGCAACAAGAAGAAGGTCAGGGAAAGTGTGGGACCCTTACTGAATGGGGGAGGCAACCTAGTGACAGATGATGTGGAAAAAGCTGAAGTACTCAATGCTTTTTTTGCCTCACTCTTCACAGACAAGGTCAGCTCTCAGACTGCTGCACTGGGCAGCACAGTATGGGGAAGAGGTGAGCAGCCCTCAGTGGTGAAAGAACGTATTAAGGACTATTTAGAAAAGCTGGACATGCACAAGTCCATGGGGCTGGATGCTATGCATCCAAGGGTGCTGAGGGAGTTGGCGGATGTGATTGCAGAGCCATTGGCCATTATCTTTGAAAACTTGTGGTGATCAGGGGAGGTCCCAGACGATTGGAAAAAGGCAAATATAGTGCCCATCTTTTAAAAAGGGAAGAAAGAGAATCCGGGGAACTACAGACTGGTCAGCCTCACCTCAGTCCCTGGAAAAATCATGGAACAGGTCCTCAAGGAATCCATTTTGAAGCACTTGGAGGAAAGGAAGGTGATCAGGAACAGTTAACATGGATTCACCAAGGGCAAGTCATGCCTGACCAACCTGATTGCCTTCTATGATGAGATAATTGGCTCTGTGGATAAGGGGAAAGCGGTGGACGTGATATACCTTGACTTTAGCAAAGCTTTTGATATGGTCTCCCACAGTATTCTTGCCAGCAAGTTAAAGAAGTATGGATTGGATGAATGGACTATAAGGTGGATAGAAAGCTGGCTAGATCATCGGCTCAACAGGTAGTGAACAACAGCTCGATGTATAGTTGGCAGCCGGTATCAAGCACAGTGCCCCAGGGTCTGTCCTGGGGC
This sequence comes from Emys orbicularis, assembly GCF_028017835.1. Taxonomy (NCBI): domain Eukaryota; kingdom Metazoa; phylum Chordata; order Testudines; family Emydidae; genus Emys; species Emys orbicularis. The sequence goes on along the minus strand of NC_088686.1, from coordinate 84,912,855 downwards.
TGGTTTTGTTCAACATCTTCATTAATGATCTGGATGATGTGATGGATTGCACCCTCAACATGTTTGCGGATTACACTAAACTGGGGGGAGAGGTAGATATGCTGAAAGGTAGGGATAGGGTCCAGAGTGACCTAGACAAATTGGAGGATTGGGCCAAAAGACATTTGATGAGGTTCAACAAGTACAAGTGCAGAGTCCTGCACTTAGAAAGGAAGAATCCCATGCACTGTTACAGGCTGGGGACCGACTGGCTAAGCAGCAGTTCTGCAGAAAAGGACCTGGGGATTACAGTGGACAAGAAGCTGGATAGGAGTCAACAGTGTGCCCTTGTTGCCAAGAAGGCTAACGGCATATTGGGCTGCATTAGTAGGAACATTTCCAGCAGATCAAGGGAAGTGATTATTTCCCTCTATTCAGCACTGGTGAGGCCACATCTGGAATATTGCGTCCAGTTTTGGGGCCCCCATTACAGAAAGGATGTGCCAGTTCCTTTAAGATTCTTGGATGGAGATTATCCAGGCCCCCCCATTTGGTCCCATTAAGCTGTTTGAGTTTGACTTCTACCTAAGATGTGGTAAAGTCTACCTCCATATCCTTGCTGCCATTAGCCACCCTGCCACTACCCATAAGCTATTGATTAGCCTCATTAAAAACTGAGGCAAATTATTTGTTTAGGTGTTGGACCATGCCTACATAATCTTTAATCTCCATCTCATCCTCAGCGCTTAGTGGTCCCACTTCTTCTTTTCTTATTTATAAAGCTAGAGAACCTTTACTATTGGTTTTAATTCCCTTTGCAAGGTCCAACTCTGCTTGGCTTTTGGCAGTTCTCACTTTATCCCTACACTTTCTGACCTACAAGAGGTAGCTTTCCCTGCTGATCCCTTCCATCTTCCATTCCTTGTAAGGTTTCTGCTTTTACTTAATCACCTGTTTGCAACCCTTCCCTATGAATTTTTCCCCTTGCTTGGGATGAAGGCTTCAGATAGCTTCTGCAACTTTGACAAAGTAATTCCAAGCCTCCTCCACATTCAGATCTTGAGTTCTTCGGTCCAGTCCACTTCCCTAATTCCCTTCATTTATTAAAAAGTTAGCTCTTTTGAAATCAAGGACCCTTGTTGCAGATCTATTTTTTTTATCCTTCCATTTAAACTGAATTAACTCATGATCACCCAAACCAAGGTTGTTCTCTACAGCCAGTTCTCCTCTGAGGTCCTCGCTACTCACCAATATCAAATCTAAAACAGTCCTTTTATTAGTAGCATTTGTCCTCCAATCTATATCTGGGAAGTTAAAAATCTCACAATTCCCAGGAGTATTTATGTTATTAAAAACATTAAAGAGCATTTGATGTAGCACATGTAGCACCTTACATTTGTCTTCACTGAATTTCATTTTGTTTTGGATAGCCCACGTCCCCAATTTATCAAGATCCCTTTGAATTTTAGCTTTATTTTAGCTTTATCCTCCAAAGTGTTTGCAAACCACCACCACCCAGCTTTGTGTCATCTGCAATGGTCAGTGTGCTCTCTATTCCTACATCCAGGTAATTAATAAAGATGTGAAATAACACCAGACCCAAAACAAATCCCTGTGGAACCCCACTTGAGACCTCCTTCCAATCCGACATTATTCCATTAACAGTTACTCATTGTTTGTGGTTGTTTAACCAACTATGTATCCATTTAATAGTAGTTCCACTAATGCCACATTTCTTCAGTTTATTTATCAGAATGTCACATATGACTATGTCAAAAGCCTTGCTAAATTCAAGGTATATTATGTCTGTCATATTCCCCCTATCCACTAAACCAGTTACTCTGTCAAAGAAGGAAATCAAACTAGTTTGGCATGATTTGTTCTTAGTAAATGGCTGGCTACTGGTGGTCACCCCTTCATCCTCCAAGGATCTGCAAACTGAATGTTTTATACATTGCTCCAGTAGCTTCCCAGCTATTGAGATCTAACTGAGGGTTCACCAGCTCCTCCTTTTTCCTCTTCTTAAAGATGGGCACGTTAGCCCTTCTCCAGGACCTCTCCTGCCATGCATGAATTTGCAAATATTGCCAGTGGTGCCAAGATTTCTTCGGCTAATTCCTCCAGCAGCCTGGGGTGAATACATGAGGCCCTGCTGACGTGAATAGGAGTAAAGGGGTACTATCCCTCTATCATATTATGCCTCTGTTAATATACCCCAAAATTGCATTTGCTTTTTTTGCAACATTACTGCACTATGATGCATTTCATTGTAGCAAGAGCTCTTTATGAATGAAATGACCCAGGAGGCCCAGCACACCAGAAACACCCTCCTTCTGGTGGATAAAAGAAGCTACTCAGGCGATAGCTACCCAGGACAGTAGGCTAGGGAGGAGAAACGCAGTATAGCTGTAGTCATTAGGTCCGTGAATCATATTATCTAAAGGCTAAAAACCTAGCCTTGTGGATAGGTATGCAAGGTGTAACAGACTGGAGTAGTGATGAGGAGCCAACTGTGCAGATGCCCCGTGTACTACCTTAGGTTGAGAAAAATCCCTTCCTCGATAGAGGACCCCTGTGCACGTCTTGAGATTTCTACGTTGCACTACAATTCTCACACTTGGGTAAATAAACCAGCCACAGCTCATATTTTATTATCACCCCACATTACTGCTAAGTCTGAATGATCACTGAAGTTACAGAATGGTTTAAGTGGATAAATCATTTTGAAGGAAAAAAAAAACTTGCCCTCAGTTGCATCATGGTGCCTTTACAATCTGTTCAAAGACACAGTCGCCAAGATGAAGTGTAGTGCTCAGCATAAGAAACTCTAGATGCCACAGATTAAAGATCTCAAGGCTCCAAAAAAAAGGACAGTGGTAATTCACTTCACCCCTTCTCTAAGTGAAATAGGAGCATGCCCCTCAGTGTATTTACATTACTTCTCAGAAAGGAGAAGAAGTTCTCCTACAGAAGTTCTCCAGGAATGAGAGAGGGACTGCAAATATCACCCCAGTCTGAGTCACTACACTTTACAACAAAACAGACAGTCAAGAGTCATTTCATGTATAAACATACAGTGCATTAGCCACAAAGCAGTACCAATAATAATACAATTTTGGCAGTTATAAGTGTTATACAAAAAAGCAATCATGACCTGATATGGGGAGTTAGGTGCATTTGTTAAACATATTTTCAAGCAGAAACAATTACATAAGAAAATAAAGGAAAAGCTGCTGGGCAAGACCAACTCCTAACAGTTTCACAAACAACAGTCTGACTTTAAAAAATGGCTTACACCTTTGAAAGGCTATGTAACATTACCACAACTGGAGTGCAAAGGACAAACTCAAATCAGATCAGAGATGTGAAACTCACTGTAAGCAAGGGAAAGAATTTACTCCAGATAACACATAATTATAACTTCTATCAAGAATCTGCAGTTATCTACCACTGCAGGTGTACTTTCCCTACATTTTAACATATAGCTTTTCCAAAAACAGTGTTTTTTTCTAAAGTCTGCTTTCTCAAACACAACTGCTCTAGGCGCAAAAATTGTATACAATAGACAGCATGTTTATATGTATGATTTATAAATCAGTAGGTATTTAAGAAAACAAAATTATCTTTTTTCCCCTCCATCTTAAAAGCAGAGTATCCAGATCATGGTCATCACGGTAGCAATGCTGAAGACTGCTGTACTAATCATTGTGGTTTGACTCCTGTTACACAGATCTTTTTGGCAACATTTGAAATTTAAGTTGTCAAACTTGTATTTCTCTTTAATTTGGTTCATGTCGCAGTTGGAATATTTATAGCAATTAGAGAGCGTCCTTTCACCTTAAAAAAAAAAAAAAAAAAAGGAAGAAGTTATGCAAAAATTACTAGCTTCCCTGTAGAGAAAACTGTTTCACAAGGGTATTCAAGGATACATTAGATATTCACGGGGATTTCCCCGCCTTGGTTTTTGTTACAACAGAATGCTCTTGTGAGCTGTTTGGGACATAGCAGGTAGAGATGAATCCAAATCAGAACTTCTTATCTAAGAATCTGAATTTCACAGGTGGACTTATTTCAATAGATGGTCATAACAGACACCACACACACACACACACACATACACAAACCCCCTGAGTTTTGTGGCTCTGGCTCATCTCTCATCCCAAGCACTGCAATCTGCAGGCAAGCGGCTCTTACATATTATAATATAAGACCAGCAAAGGGTGGAGATGGCCTTCCAGTGCCCAACCTGGCCAAATGGGATCAGCTATGAAATTTAGGTCCTAGTTCCTAGAATGCTGGTTTGCACTCATCTCTAGCTGGAATGCAAAGCAGGGGACAATGCTGGCAGGCATAGAGTAGAAGCCTACAATTCAGTTTCCAAATTGGACTGCAGTGAAAATGAAAGTTCTGTGTACTTCTCAGGCATATACCACTTGGCATAAAGAAGCAACATATACCCCAATCCTAAGTCAGTGAACTGGAGAGTGCTGGCCTCCCAGCTGGCAGTGAGATTTCCTCCTTTTACAAGTTTCCCCACACGTCCACCAGTCATTCAACAGAGCAGTCTGTTGGATGCTTAACTGCACAATAGAATCTCTTTTTAAACCATAAAACTATGTCCCCACAGTTGTGTTGGAACATCCATAGTTATAACAGTTCAAACTGTATTAATGCACACAATCCTACATAAAGCTGAAGGAACCAACAAGGACTTCAGTAAGAGTGTACTTCAGATGGACATTCATACAGACTGTAGAAATAAAACCTATTTGATTACACTGGGATCATTAAAATTGAATGAATATAATGTACTGTATTTATTTTAAGTCTACCACATTTGGGAGTGTAAACATACCACTTTTAATCCATAGGCAAGAATCAGTGTCACTTGGGCAGGTAATATTGGTCTTACATGGCAGAGCAGTAAGTGGACAGTTGTAACACTTCAGCATATATCCTGAGAGAGAGAGGAAAGAAGCCAGTTACTAAGTAATAAACTTTCTCTTTGTACATTTGATGTTCTGAAATAAGTGTGACTTTTCAAGATTATTGTTAGGTCAAAACAGTTATAAATCCCTGAACCATAACCTCATGATAATCTGGTTTAAGTACTGCAACTTTTAGGTCAAACCACCCAATCCTTTAGTATTCGGATTCTGATTCCAACACTGAAGTCAAATTCAGCTCCTAATACATCCACAGGAGTCCAAGGAGATAGATTTACATAACTCTACTGCTTCCTGCTCCAAACAGCCTGAGTTTTAGCAGTTGGCAGGGGACCTGACTCCAACAAGGTCCAGAGCAACTGGAGCTGGATTTAAACAGATCATGTAACTGCTGCTCCACACTGCCTGAACCTGCAGCCTCCATTCCATTATCATCCTTTTCTCCTTTGTTTTACCAGTGACATCTGTACTGCCCCACCCGTTCACGTCACCAAAATCTTTGACCTTTATCTTCCTTGACCCTTACCTCCTCCTAGCTCCACTCCTCCCACCCCTCCTCCTCCATTACCTTTCCCTTCTCTGCTCTCATTAATTCCACCTCTTACCATCCCATCACTTTACCAGTCTCTTCCTTCACTTCCTGTTCTAGCAAGCCCTCAGTTCCCCTGCATCTCTTCTTTGCTGCCAATGACATCAGTCCTAATCCTAGCCCTACTGCTTTCACTCCTCACTTTCCCACATTATTCCTACCCTCCCCTTCCTCATGCTCAGTCCTCTGACTTTATTCCAAGCCCATGTCGCTGTTGGAATGCATGCTCCAGTGTAGAAATAAAAGAAATAGCAGTACCACCAAGACATGCATATAAGTTATTATAACACTCTTCCTTCCTTTTCCTCCCTACCCCCAAGTTGTCCTAAGTAAGACTGCAAGCCTCTGGGGCATGGACTATGTCTTGTTTGTTCTGTAACATTCCTACCAAACTTTGAGCACTATGGGCTGAAGTCTGCTCTTCTTGAAGCTAAAGGCAACTGTTCCCTGCAATGAGATCAGGACCTCGCCCTATAAAAAGTAGAGACTTTTGTATTAGGGACAGGTCTCAGATACATCATACTCAATATAAATCCATTCAGACCTTTCACATCACATTTTAGCATGTCTGCCAACCACATTATTTCCTCCCTCCCTCAGAGCCCCTCTTTTCCTGCAGTGAAGTCACAACCATAGTCCTTCATTGAAGGATCAAGAACAGCAAATGAAGCCGAGATGGGGAAGCAGCTGGACACGACACTGCTAAAAATAACAGTATAGACATGGGAGGCATTGCTTAGGTGTGGAGAGAGCCTGTGTAGGGGTTCAGGTATGTCGAGTACTCTACTCTGGTAAGCTGTGCATCACCATCTACACTGCTACTTATAACCATGCTACCTGGGTGTGCAGTGTCTGTACTCTAAGTACAGACATATCTTAAGTCCATGTGCCTGTGTTCACACAATATGTTTCTCAAAACTGCCCTATGCAAGATGGCGTGTCAGTGTTCCTGTCAACCCTCTAATCATTGCACTCTAAAGAAGCTATTTGGAACATACTGTGAGGCCATGGACTCAAGTATCAAGTAATCACTTTTTTGGCCAGTGGCGCTCCGCTCTGAGGTACTGGAGGGTTAAGAGAACTACGTCCTTCCAGGTTGGCAAAGGCCAGTGGGGAAGTGCTGGGCTCAGTGCTGCAGGAAACCGACCTTGCTTCCTACAATAAGAGAAAAGCTGCCAGATACACACTTAGAGGCCTTGGTACAGTCTTTTCAAAATTACATCATTTTAAGATGACAGTCTGGACCATTGCCACCTTGCATTGAGTCTTCCCTTTGCGATAAAGATCAAAAAGTTGTGAGAGTTGTCCCAACACCACATCTAGATGCCTCAGATTTCCTTGACAGTTCATTCTGAGTCCCATCTTGGGTATGGTGCAGAGACTGCTCTTGTTGTGTTGATGGAGGATCTCTCAGCCATGGATGATGATCAAATAGCTTTCTGATACCAGATTGAACAAGTGCTTACAGTACTGCTGATCACAAGGCATCAATGACATACTTGTGGATCTGATGTTGCTGTTTGAGCAATAAACACAAAGCCTCTCAGAGTTCTCTCAGCTGGAACTGTTGGATAATTACTACTGTGACCTGACACTCGTGAGGCATTCTCTTGGTCAACTTTATATACAAAAAGGTACAAGGAGGGTTAGTGAAGAAGCATGGATTGCAGTGTTTGACATACTGATGTCACCCAGCTTTGTGTTTCTCTCTTATTTGACCCAGACAGTGGAGTTAAATATAGGGCATGGAGGAGAGCAAACTGGCTGAGGCTCAATGCATCTAGATTGGGGCGATGTGGGGAAAGCAGATATGGTAAAAGTAACACCAGCTGGAGAGGTGTGATATATGCAATGGATGTACATGTTCCCAACCTGGATTCTCATTAGATTTCTGGTTATCACTGAATGATCAGCTTTCAGCAGCAGTAAAGATGGCTTTTTACTGGCTAGGAGGCTACAGCCTTACCTTTCCAACATGGACCTCACCAGTTTAGAGGATGCCTTTGTCAAAGCAAGACTGGATTACCTGCGACTACACCTTAAAGGCATTCAGAAACAAAAGCAAGTGCACAATGTGGCAGCTTGCTTGGTGAGTGAGATGTCTTCTCACATGCATATTCAACCAATACTTTGTGATCCAGATGGGTTGATTATGGAGTCCAGATGAAATGAAAGTTCTTGGTATTGCTCTGTAAAGCAATAAGTATTTTAAGAACATCCTATCCGAGAGACCATGTCTCTCTTCATACAGTTGAGATCTGCAAGAGTGCCTGAGATGAGTCCTCTTGGTATACCGGGTGTTGGTGGAAGGATATTTCCTGTGAGGGCCCTCTTACCTTTTGCTCCATTCAAGACATGCTGCAAGGATCATTTTGAAAGACAGCCAAAGAAATGACCACAGCCAGTGTGGTGATGTATGCAAAATAATGGGGAATTCTTTTTTAGATCTGATTGTGCTGTCTGGATAATAGGTGATTGTAGTGCAATAATTTGTAGGGTTGCTGTTTCTTCTCTTTAGACTGATTTTTTCCAGTTTTTTAATTAACTGAGGCACCAAAAGTGTAAGGTGCTCTTGTTCTTTTCTAAATAAATACGGTTACTATACAACTATGAATGTCAGGGGTTACTGCTAGCATTACACTGCTCTACAGCCAAAATGCTTCTGAAATAAATGTAGTCAAACTTTACTAATTCTGGGTCACTGAGAACGAAAATGATGCTTAAAATTGTTGATTGGCTCTAGTTTTCAAGATATGCTATTGGGTCAGTATATACGACCCTTGACTTGGGAATGGCGGAGGATAAGTGAGTTATAAAGGGAAGGGATCTCAATTTAAACCAGAAATGACTAAAATACATCTTTGACTGGATCTATGAATAAATCTATGACTGGGTTTGGACAGTACTTGCTTTTTAGGCAAAACAATGAATGATGCAATCTGAAGCTGGTATTGCGTCATACATGATATGAATTGCATCATGTTATTCCTAGAAGTCATGGATGATGCAATCATAACGAAGCTTACATCACTCTGCTGAACAAATTGCCCTATATCAGCTCTAGAAATCATACAGTGTCATGCTCTCTTATTTGTCAGTGTTTAATTTTGCAAAGGGACACATTTCTGTTTAGCCAAAGTGAGCAGAGATGCCTCGTACTTGTGTGAACAGTGCAGATAACTTCTGCTATGTTTGTGAAGTGACTTTTGCATCACAAAAGCGCAGTATAACCACTATGGTTAAGAAAGCCTATCACCTTTATTTTGGCTGCAAAATTGGAGATCAGGACAAGAGGTGGGCCCCACACATATGCTGCAAAACTTGTGTAACAAATCTTCGCCAGTGGTTGAACAGGAAAAGGAAATCTATGCCTTTTGCAGTGCCAATGATTTGGAGAGAGCCAACAGATCATACCAGCAATTGTTACTTCTGCATGGTGCCTCCAGTTGGGAAAGGTGTGTCAAAGAAGAAAAAGTGGACTGTGCAATATCCAAACATTCCATCAGCTATACACCCAGTACCCCACGGAAAAGGACTGCCGGTTCCTGATGCACCAGAATCATTCTCACTTGAGTCAGACGAGGAAGAGGAAGAGGATGAAACTTCTGGTCCTGAACCATCAATGTCACAGGACCCACATTTTCTCCCATCCTCCTCCTCTGAACCACACCTCATAACACAAGGTGAACTGAATGACCTTGTCAGGGATTTGGAACTACCCAAGAGTAAGGCAGAGCTGTTGGGCCCCAGACTACAGCAGTGGAATCTCCTGGCAGGTGATGTTAGGGTTTCCATGTTCCGTGACCGTCAAAAAGATCTTGTCCCATTCTTCTTCATGGAAGGTGATCTTGTAGCCTGCAACAACATCGATGGTGTGATGGCAGCCCTCAACATCGTTCACGATCCAGATGAGTGGAGACTGTTCATTGATTCATCGAAGACGAGTCTTAAAGCTGTTTTACTGCATAATGGCAATGTTTTGCCATCAATTCCAGTTGGTCATGCAGTCCATATGAAGGAAACCAATGACAACATGAAACAACTTTTGAGGTGCATAAACTATGACCAACATCAGTGGCAGCTTTGTGGCCATTTGAAGGTTGTTGCTCTCTTGCTTGGTCTGCAGACTGGATACACGAAGTACTGCTGTTTTCTCTGTGAATGGGATAGTCGTGCAAGAGATTCCCACTACATCAAGAAAGATTGGCCACTCCGACAGTCATTGGAGCCTGGGAGGAAAAGTGTTCAGCATCCACCACTTGTTGACTCAAGGAAGATTTTGTTACCACCCTTACACATCAAGCTGGGTCTGATGAAGAACTTTGTCAAGGCCATTGACAAAACACAAGCAGCTTTCAAGTACCTCCGTGGAAAATTTCCAAGGTTAAGTGAAGCTAAGATAAAGGAAGGTGTCTTTGTTGGTCCTCAGATTCGTGAACTTCTTCGAGATGATGCATTTGACCATGCACTGCGTGGCAAGGAAAAGACGGCATGGAAAGCCTTCCAGTTAGTGGCAATACATTTTCTCGGAAACAACAAGGCAGACAACTACAGGTTGTTGGTGGAAAACCTCCTCAAGGCATACAAAAGCCTTGGTTGCAACATGTCACTAAAGATACATCTTTTGCACTCTCATCTAGATTTTTTCCACCGAACTGCGGAGCAGTGAGCGACGAGCACAGCGAGCGATTTCACCAGGACATTGCAACAATGGAGAAACGCTATCAGGGCAAATGGAGCCCATCAATGCTTGCAGACTATTGCTGGACAGTGACAAGAGATGCTCCATTTAATGAATACAAGAGACAAGCCAAGAAGCGCCGAGTAGACACTGAATAGGACTAAACTATGTACAGAATAGTTTTTTGCCTTTTGTTTCACAATAAATTTTATTTATATAACCCTTTTGCTGATTTTTAAAGTGTTACATAAACAGGACAGGTGAAATATTATCATGTAAAGCAACCATAAACACATGAAAAGACCTAGGTTTACAATTTATGATTAAAACTCTACTATCTACACAATATACACAGACATAAAATGTAAACACTTAAATATCTTAGAAACAGTAGCCAATCAGTTGTTTTAATTGTCATATTTGAATTCAGCACATCAAAATACATAATAAATAGCACATTTTATCTCTGAAGCAGACGACTTCTCAAAAATTGTAGACCAGTGTTATTAGCAACATGAAGAGATCTTTCAGAAGTTTTTCATTTGTATAGACATGCTCCCTATTCAAACCTGCTTCAGTGTGAAGTCTCTCATTTGAAAGGCCAAGACATAACCCTTTCTTTAATGTGTTGTCAAGTCCCTTTTCTCTGGGGCAGGGGGAGGAATTGATTAGAAAGGGGGAAAGTGAAAAGAAGGAGATCAAGAGGAAGAGAGGAATTCCCCCTTTCTTCTTGCAAAAGGAAGAGACGTGGGATTCTCTCCCCGTCCCCTTTATACATGCTGGTATGTGCATGTGCGCATTCGCTCTCACCCACCCACCTCTCCCTCATAGTAGAGAAATTTGAAAAGATTTTTTAGTTTATAACTGGCAAAGTACCTACTTCAGCATTAGGATTTTTAAATAAGTAGTAAGAATTAGAACTTAACATTCCATGTAGGATGGTCTCAGGGAATCCTCTATAAATTTATTTCCACATGCACCCTACTTAAGACAGCTGTGTAATAGCCTGCGCCTTTGATGCTGATCTGGATAGAGTCAAAACACATCCTATGCAACTTGGAATTCCATCTATATCAAGTCCATATCCCAAGCTCTTAATCTGCTTGCCCTCGATTTGTGCCATATTAATATTATTGTATAAATATTTACATAGTTCAACCTTAATCTGATATTCTATTGCTGAAATAGGATTCTGCTATTGCACTGGGCTGCAACTGGTTTGCTGTTTGCAATGCAATGCATGCTGCATAAAAGATACAGATTGGCAGACCTCCGCCACAGAACTCTAGCAAAACCAGGTGTGGCTAAGTTCAGCAAGGACAGGTGTATACTTCCCAGGGGCTGTGCAGCACAAGGGATCACTGAGCCTACTGTAGCACTAGCTAGTGGTCCAGAATAGCTTCTGGGAAGCAGTTCTGCCACCTGAAGGAAAGTGGTGAGAGGATCCTCCCCCCGCATATTTGCTCAGCACCAGCACAGCTACTTGGATCTGATGCTGGGATCATAATTTGCCCTTTAATGTAGACACTTCAGGATACCTACCAGAACTGCAAAACACAGCCAGAATAATGAAGCCAGTGAGCAGGACACAATTTGTTTTGTTCCCGTTCATGTTTCTTCCTATATCTGGAAGCAAGAGCACAGTCATGAGTTAGGATTACACTCCTTAGCTCGAAATATTTAATGTTAGGGGGAAAAAAAATCTACAAAACCATCCTTTATAAGGGCAATAGGATTTGGAGATTCAAGATGGGGACCAAGGTGCCAAAGTGGAGATAATGATACTCCCATACCTCACTGAAATGTTGGGGGAAATAAATTCAGTAGTGTGTGGGCTGTATACCTATGAATACCTATCAAAATACCTATGATAGTATTGTCAAGGGTTCTGAATGTTTGTTCTAATTATGTGGCCCACCCATGACAATTACAGATTCTACAGAATCCCAGCTCTCATTAATAAAAAATTAGTTTCTCCTATGGTGACCAGATGTCCTGATTTTATAGGGACTATCTTGATATTAGGGGCATCTTACATAGGACCCTATTCCTCTCCCACCCCCGGTCCTGATTTTTCACACTTCCTATCTGGTCACACTAATTTCTACCCATCAGGCTGTGAAGAAAACATTCAAAATGTGAACCAAGTGCAAACCAAACCAATGAAGTCTACCAGAGACTGCAGCCAGCCTGTCATGGCAAGTTTTCCATCTCCATTCATTTCACTGAATTCTAAAGCCTAATGATGATAGTTAACATTGATATTTAAAGAATTTCACTGCTGATCATTTTAATAGAAGTGCAAGTGGGTAGGCACAAAGCTCAGAGGGGGAGACTGGAAGTTGCAGCAGAAGGGAAAGGAGGCTGAAGAAAGGAGAAGAGACACAGAAAGGAAGATGGAGAAGGAATAAAGATAATGAAAGAGTAGAAACAGCTGTGGTCCTAAAGGGCAGCACTCAGTGGAGAGACAGCAATAAGGCACTTAAACAGTAAATATAGTAACTGGAAAGTTAACTACTACGCAAGAGCCATATCCTACTGTAGTAGGCCTGGCTGCCTCCTGAGCATCCTCTGGTGGCCTTGGAGTCAGTCTGCAGTGCTCTGCTTTGTTTTTCCCTTTTCCCCTTAATATACCCAAACACACTTATCCATTTCCATCCCCTCTTGGGTTCTGCTTTATTAAGTTAACCAACATTCAAAATAAAGTTTAAGTCCATCCATTCTCCTAGGCCTTTCCTGCCTGTTGCCTCACTCCCAAAGTTTCAAGTTTCTCTATAGGAGCCTACTCGGTGAGAACTCTGCAGGGTCAGGAGCCTGGCTTCTTCCTTCTGCTCTTACTGGGGAAGCAGGTGATTCCTGCTCAGAAGCACCCCCTTAGTAATCAGAGTTGTCTGACTCCAGGCAAATCCAGTCAGACTTTCCCACGGGAGCCTCCTGCTCACCAGGTTCTGCCCTCCACCCTCCTCTGAAGTCAGGGTCTTTCCTACAGGAGCCTTTTTTACTCCCTGCAGTTTTCCTGAGCTTCTCACCTTCATTGCAGCCGCCTGCTGCTCTTTATAGGGGAAGTACTTGATCTCAGGTGTGGCCTATTCAGTAATCAGGGTTGGCTAGTCCCAGGCCCTGAAGCCCTTAAGGGGCAAGCCACCCTGTTACACCTACCTTTGATCTTTGAGATCAGTGGGAGGCTTGCACAATGGGAGATCCACTGTGAACACTGATACTGTTTATAACCCCTCCACAGGCTTATTAAAAATGGCATTAACCCTCTGCCAAAAATGAAGGTGACACCCCTAATCTATCTAAATAGCTTTGGATCCAAGAGGTTGAAGGACTAGTGGTCCAACCGTGAAAATGTGAGCCAGGAACTCCTAAATTCAATCCATCCTTCAACACTGATTCCCTATGCTTTTGTCTTGAACATCACTTAACTACTCAGTGTCTCAGCTTCCCCTACTGTAAAATGGGGACAATTTCTACCACACAGGGGATGTGTTGGGGGTTCATAGATTCTAGGACTGGAAGGGACCTCGAGAGGTCATCGAGTCCTGTCCCCTGCCCTCATGGCGGGACCAAATACTGTCTAGACCATCCCTGATAGACATTTATCTAACCTACTCTTAAATATCTCCAGAGATGGAGATTCCACAACCTCCCTAGGCAATTTATTCCGGTGTTTAACCACCCTGACAGTTAGGAACTTTTTCCTAATGTCCAACCTAGACCTCCCTTGCTGCAGTTTAAGCCCATTGCTTCTTGTTCTATCCTTAGAGGCTAAGGTGAACAAGTTTTCTCCCTCCTCCTTATGACACCCTTTTAGATACCTGAAAACTGCTATCATGTCCCCTCTCAGTCTTCTCTTTTCCAAACTAAACAAACCCAATTCTTTCAGCCTTCCTTCATAGGTCATGTTCTCAAGACCTTTAATCATTCTTGTTGCTCTTCTCTGGACCCTCTCCAATTTCTCCACATCTTTCTTGAAATGCGGTGCCCAGAACTGGACACAATACTCCAGTTGAGGCCTAAACAGCGCAGAGTAGAGCAGAAGAATGGCTTCTCGTGTCTTGCTCACAACACACCTGTTAATACATCCCAGAATCACGTTTGCTTTTTTTGCATCAGCATCACACTGTTGACTCATATTTAGCTTGTGGTCCACTATAACCCCTAGATCCCTTTCTGCCGTACTCCTTCCTAGACAGTTTCTTCCCATTCTGTATGTGTGAAACTGATTTTTCCTTCCTAAGTAGAGCACTTTGCATTTGTCTTTGTTAAACTTCATCCTGTTTACCTCAGACCATTTCTCCAATTTGTCCAGATCATTTTGAATTATGACCCTGTCCTCCAAAGCAGTTGCAATCCCTCCCAGTTTGGTATCATCTGCAAACTTAATAAGCGTACTTTCTATGCCAATATCTAAGTCGTTAATGAAGATATTGAACAGAGCCGGTCCCAAAACAGACCCCTGCAGAACCCCACTTGTTATGCCTTTCCAGCAGGATTGGGTTAATAAACAGTTGCTAAGGAGCTTTACTTCCTACATATTATTTTATTTGATGACTGGCATGAATACAGCAGGTAACTAGGAAAGGAACACCAGATCATTCTGTTGCTATGGGACTGCCCAAATTTTACTGATTTCTCGGTCCTTTGTGAGGCACCAAAATCAAAAATAAAAGACTTGCAGCACATTCCTGCCTGTCAGCAGACCTCCAAGTTCTTATACACTAAGAGCAGCAGCATTTATACAGCAGTAGCCTTTGCACTTCTACCACTTCAGCCTTCGTAATGTCACATTAGAGGATCCGTCATCTTTTCATAGACTTTAAGGTCAGATGGGGCCATTGTGATCATCTAATGCATAACACAAACTACAGAATTTTACCCAGTAATTCGTGTAGTGGAGATAATTATTCTTCCTGACCTGCCTTTCTCTACTCCTTGGAGGAAAGGGAGAGGGGGTGGAGGACTCAAAGCTGAAGCAGAACCATCTCCTCCAACACCAGCTAGCCATTAGCACTCCTTGTTCTGTGGTACACTGCCCCAGAATATGGTGCAGCAAAAGGGGAACTGCTGGCTCTGTTGTCAAGTCCAATAACTTGTAGTTAAACTATAACATCTGTATTTAAGGAGTCCAAATGACCACTTCCCTTAGTAATTCATTCCAGTGGTTGACTCCTCATTTAAGAAGTTGTGTCATTTTGAATTTTTTCCACTTCACATTTCCTGTCTCTGGAGTTTGTGAGGCTTTTTGTCTGTTAAATTAAGGAACCCCTTCATATCATCTCCTTGTGTAGAAACTTGCAGACTATGATAAAGTCAAAACTTAACCTTCTCTTTTATAAGATAAACAGATTGAGTTCTGGAAAACACATCTTACAATAAGTCTTCAGAAATTCAGTTTTTCTAGTTCTTCTCTGATCTCCCTAATTTTTCAATGTTCTTTTTGAAGTGTGGAGAGCAGAACTAGATGCAGTAACCCAGTAATGGTCTCACCCATGTCCTATATAGAGATGCTATCTCCCTATTCTTACTTGATAATCCTTGGATGTGTAAAGAGAGAACTCGGTTAGCCCTTTTGCCACTGCATCACATTGGGACGGGACCTCACAGTCACTTATTCATCTACAATGATTCCTGAGTTCTTTTCACAGAATCACTGCTTTCTGGGATAGTCCCCCATCTTTTAAGTATGGCCTACATTCTTTATCCCTAAACATATGACTTCTCACTTGGCAGTACTTCAAACATGTTCAATTGTGCCCAGTTTACTGAGTGATCCAGATGGCAGGCTCTCAGAGACCAACCATTGTTACTTTCCACCCACTAACATTGTGTGTCTGCTATCAGTTAGCTCAATTTAAATAGATTTTTAAAAATGGCTGTTAATTTTGTATAATGCTATTTTTAAAAAATTGGTGTCGCTCATAAGTCAAATGCCTTACAGAAATCCAAGTAAACCACATCAGTTACCTTTATCAACCACACTCAGTTTTATCAAACAAATGTGATTCTTTCAAAAGGCATTTTCCATGAAACCATACTAATTGGCATAACTTATATTTTTGGCCTCTAGTTCCTTATTGACACAGTTCGATATAAGCCCTTCTATTATTTTACTTGGGCTCAATATAAGACTTACCAGCCTGTAATTAGCTTGAGTTATTTTTAAATGGAAAACAAAGTATTGCCACAACACTGGCTTTCTTCTAGTCCTCTGAAATTTTACCAAGATCCATTAAAAATTAATACCTGTGGTCTGGAACCAACTCGATTAAAACTCTTGAATGCAAGTTGTTGGGAGCTGCTAATTTTAGAATCAACTAGCTTTAGTTAAGATGCTGTTTAATATCCTTCTTTGTTGCAGCTAGATACATCATTCAGCATTAGCCCAAATACAAAACAGAAATATGAATTGAACAATTCTGCCAGTGTCATTTCATAAGTCTCTGAAGGGTTGGTTCAGTAAAAACAAGCCAACCGTCTAAATTCATCCCCGGTGAACTCCCCTGAATCAACAGAGTCACACAAGGACTCAATACATCCAGGCATATGCAATGGGAAAGTCAGACATATTTAAGCAATTGACAGTTAACAGCAAAAGGCTCCTGGCTTTTGGAAGTCTCAGATTTGAATGGCATTCACAGCTGCCATGGTTTAATGTTCTTTGGCCAATTCGACACAACTATCAGTATGAACTGACCGTCTCTCTCTTCACACAAATCCCTCTTTGCAAACACATACCTTCTGAAGTTTCCTGGACGTTAGGCTTCTGTTTATTTTGCCATTATCCTAAACCAATATAAAGTCACTTGACTTGCCCTACATCTCTTCAAACTCTATACATGGTGGGCAGGATGAGCTGATATATAGTACTTTAGTCTCTGTGGGCATGATTCTAATGATCTGCTCAAGCGACTGTGCTTAATGGGACTATCCTGACAGCAAGAAACTCCAGAGCGTTCTAAGTGTGGAAGAATCTTGCCCTCTACAAGTCTGACTGTTTGGTATCTTCCTGTACTTATCGGCACTGCACTTTGATAACCTGACATGCATTTAAGTGTTCTGCTAGCTTTCCGCTCTCAAGCCGCCCTTCTTGCCTAACGCATCCTTTTAGAGCTGACTTTGTGCCCGCTACGTATCTAAGAAGCACAGGCACAATGCCCGAGGCTGCTAATGCAACATTGCTGTTGAGGCAGAAGGGAAAGATGGAGGGGGACGGTGCGATAAACCCTAGAGCAGCCAACTACAGGAAATATATTGCAAACAACAAGAGAGGCTACAGCCCTGGGTGCCAAGTCACGGCTCACCGCACAATTCCCTGAAGACGCTACATTTAAGACTCACACCACTCTCTAGCCATTCCGGGGGGTTGCCAGACACAAAGAAAGAGCTGGAAAGCCGGACCGCCTCGGGCACGGCGTGAATCCTGCCGTTAAAGGGGCCAGCGCGTGAGGCAGCACTTCGGGGGAAACACAGTCTGTAGCCTGGGCCCCGCCGTTTCCTTTCTCGCCCGTCAGACCCGACACGTTAACACAGACCTGTTCTGGAAGCCACCCCGAGACGGCGCGTACCCTGCGGGCGGGAGAGGAGGCTGTGACCAGGGTACTGCACACACTGCGTGCCTGACACAGCAGTGCCCAGACCCAGCAGGGTCACTGGGCATCGCACGGCCCTGGAGGGAAACACGGGCTCTGCCCCAAGCGGTTATAATTCAGGAGACCCCGCCTGACAGCGAGCCACGTCCTGGGTCCCCCCGCTGCAAACACCCCGCGGGCACACGGCTCCCCGCCCTCCTGCACCTACCTGCTCACCCGCTGCCGGCGCGGCGCGTCAGCCCGGGCCGCCGCCGAAAGATCTTCCAGGGGGCTACGCAGCAGCCCAACGGTCTCCGCTCCTGGGCGAGCTGAGGGGAAAGCAGCTGACGCCAGGGGCGGCTCCCGGCTCGGCAGGCGCCTTACCCTCTTCTTGTCTCCCTCCTCCCGTCCCCGCGGTCTGGGAGGGGGCCAACCCGCTGCAGTCGGCTAGGGCTTGTCTGCCCCGGCAATTTACAGCGCGGCAACTTTCTCCCTTAGGGGTGTGAAAAAACACCCCCCCCTGAGCGCAGCAAGCGTCAGCGCTGTAAAGCGCCCCTGTAAACAGTGCACCCGCGCTGGCAGCTACGCGCGGCCTGGTCTACACTACCCGCCTGAATCGGCGGGTAGAAATCGACCTCTCGGGATCGATTTATCGCGTCCCGTCAGGACGCGACAATCGATCCCCGAATCGACGCTCTTACTCCACCCGCGAAGGTGGGAGTAAGAGCCGTCGACGGGAAGCCGCGGAGGTCGATTTTGCCGCCATCCTCACAGCGGGGTAAGTCGGCTGCGATATGTCGAATGCGTATCTTAAATCGACCCTGTAGTGTAGATGTAGGTGTTTTTTAGCGTTGCCAGTGTAGACTAGCCAGTCAACCCCCAGAGCTGAGCGGCGGCAGTCAGGGCCGGCTCCAGGCACCAGCCCACCAAGCATGTGCTTGGGGCGGCACCTGGAGGGGGCGGCGCGGTGCGGCACGCCGACCGGAGAGTGGGGCCGCGACTGGGCTCGCCGCCCTCCCCGCGGCACTCTGGCCGCCGGGGAGAGCGGAGCCGCAGCGGGAGAGATAATTCAAGTAGACCCACCCTTGTTGTGGAAGTAGAAGCTAAGAGAGTAGACAAAGCTATAATAAAACAAAACAACGGTGAGGCTAGAGCAGAGATTGTGAACCTTTCCTGATTACAAAAACAAGGAGGAGTCCTTGTGGCACTTTAGAGACTAACCAATTTATTTGGGCATAAGCTTTCGTGGGCTAAAACCCATTTAATCAGGTTTTAGCCCACCAAAGCTTATGCCCAAATAAATTGGTTAGTCTCTAAAGTGCCACAAGGACTCCTCCTTGTTTTTGCTGATACAGACTAACACGGCTACCACTCTGAAACCTGTTTCCTGACTACTGAGCCCCTTGCAGGAGTCATATTTGTCTTATGTATCCCCAAGTTTCACCTCATTTAAAAACTACTTGCATACAAAATCAGACCTAACAGTAAAAAAGTGTCACAGCACACTATTACTGAAAAATTGCTTACTTTCTCCTTTTGCCTCTATGAAATTTAAGTTTGTACTGACTTCATTAGTGCTTTTTTTGTAGCCTGTTGTAAAAACTAGGCAAATATGTAGATGAGTTGATGTACCCCCTGGAAGACCTCTGTGTACCCCCAGCGGTACACATACTCCTGGCTGAGACCCACTGGGCTAGAGCCTTTGGAAATGGAGGTAGATGGAGTAAAGATTTTTGCAAAAGGAAATCTAGCCAAGTCTAAATAAAAGTGGGAGAACAAATATGCAGAACCAAAAGAGAGCTCTGAAATGAAGACAGGCAGAATTGTTGTAAGATAAATAAGCGGTCATTGGGGGCGTTGTGGTAAAGTATGAGAGTGGCAAGGCTGTAGAATCAGGAACAAGACAATTCAGAGACACCACCATAAAAGGAAAAAAATTGAACACAATTTCTTTAATGTAGCCCTCTCCTCTAGGGTGACCAGATAGCAAGTGTGAAAAATCAGGATGGGGTGGGGATAGGGAGTCATAGGGTACGTCTTCACTACCCGCCGTATCGGCGGGTAGCAATCGATTTATCCGGGATCGATATATCGCGTCTCGTTAAGACGCAATATATCGATCCCCGAACGCGCTCACCGTCGACTCCGGAACTCCACCAGAGCGAGCGGCGGTAGCGCAGTCGACGGGGGAGCCACGGCCGTCGATCCCGTGCCGTGTGGACCCCAGGTAATTCGATCTTAGATACTTCGACTTCAGCTACGCTATTCGCGTAGCTGAAGTTGCGTATCTTAGATCGATTCCCCCCCCCCCCAGTGTAGACCAGCCCATAGACACCTATACAAGAAAGCAACCCAAATATCAGGACTGTCCCTATAAAATCAGGACATCTGGTCACCCTACCTCTCCCAGAGCTTCCTTCCTCTAGCCAAGTGGATTTCAATCTGGGGGTCTGCAGATTACGTCTAAAGCAGTGATACTCAGACCTCAGTGGTTCAGGAGCCAAATTAGCTATCAACATTATCCAAAAGACCCACAGTAATGTGAATTCATTGCTTCATTTACTATAGTACTATTCATATTTAAACAATATGACAGAGTAAATATTTAGTTTATATATATATAAAAAAATTTCACAGCAAACAAGTTAATAACAGCGCAAGTTAACTTAATTGGGTAGTAAAAGCATCCTGATTGGTTAATAACTTAGACTAGTTAATTAAATCACTGCATGATTTACTGCATAAACAGTGGTTTAATATCATGCAATGCAAAGAGCCACAGGAGACACATTAAAGAGCCACAGTTGATTATGACTGATCTAAGGGGGCTGTGAAAGGTAGTTGTTACTACAGAACAGTGGTTTTCAATCTGTGGTCTGTGGACCTCTGGGGGTCTGCAGACTATGTCTAAGATTTACAAAGGGGTTTTCACCTCTATTTGAAATTAGTTAGTGGCCCGTAAGTGAAAAAAGGTTGAAAACCACTGTTCTAGCCAGTTCACAGAGTACAAAAGCTAGGACTCTTCTGAACACATTAGCTAAATGGGACATAAAGCATTACAAATTATAGCTTTGTAGCACTTAGAATGTACTTTGCCAATGTTTTAGTCTCATACTGCTTTTCCAAAATAGTTTTTCCTTCTGAAATGTGACATCATTACCTTTCTCACAAAATCTTTCAGAACCTAATTACACACAATGTGCCCATATTTCTAACAGAAGAGAGCACTTAATGAAATAGGACTTATCTTTCATAGAGACCTATTGGGAAGTATAAGCAGAAAAAAAATATGGTCCTGATCTTCAGATGATGTGAATTGCCATACCTCTATCTAAGTGGATGTATTTTATCCAATTTACACCAGCTAAGACTCTACATCTAAATGTTTATCTTTTCTTCTACAGATTAAAAGCAAAGCATCCAAAAGTCATGGCCATAATAGTTGCTACAGTGAAGGCTGTTTTTTTAGTCACTATGATTAGATTCTTGTTGCAAAGGTCAGTTTGACAGCAGTGGGATCTAAAGTTGTAACCATTACAAAGTCTCATCTTTTTTTTTTTTTTCCTGTTGGTTCGGTGGTGTTTCCAGCCAGTTATCTTTAAATTTAAAAAAAAAAAAAAAAAAAAAAAAAGGACAAAAGTTATATTAATCTATTTACTTCCCTATGGAGAAAAAGAAAATTGTTTGGTCATGGTATTCACAGGCAGATTAGAGATTTGTAGGGTTACCACTACCATATCTCTCTTAGGTACTTATATTGCCCCCATTGCCATAACATTCTAGTACAGGGGAAGGCAAACTACAGCCCGCGGGCTGGATCCGGCTCATCAGGGCTTTCAATCCAGCCCGTGGGATTGCCAGCCCTGTGGCACAGCGGGGCTAAGGCAGGCTCCCTGGCCCTGCACCACTCCCAGAAGCAGCTGGCACCATGTCCCTGCAGTCCCTGGGGGGGGGGGCAGAGGACTCTGTGCGCTGCCCTGGCCTGCAGGCACCACCCCCCACAGCTCCCATTGGCCAGGAACGGGGAACTGCGGCCAATGGGAGCTTTGGGGGTGGTAACCACAGGCGAGGGCAGCACACCTGCCCCACTCCACCCCAGGAGCCACTGACGGACATGCTGGCCTTGAGCCCCCTGCTGAACCCCTCCTGCAACCCAACCCCCTGCCCTGAGCCCCCTCCTGCACTCCACACCCCCTCCTGCACCCCAACCCCCTGCCCTGAGCCCCCGCTGCACCCCGCACTCCTCCTGTACCCCAACCCCCTGCCCTGAGCCCCCTCCTGAACTCCGCATGCCCTCCTGCACCCCAGCCCCCTACCCTGAGGCCCCAACCACCAGCCCTGAGCCCCCTCCTGCACCCCAACCCCCTGCCCTGAGCCCCCAACCCCCTGCCCTGAGGCCCTGCTGCACTCTGCCCTCCTGCACCTCAACCCCCTGCCCTGAGCCCCCTCCTGAACTCTGCACCCCCTCCTGTACCCCAACCGCCTGCCCTGAGCCCCCTCCTGAACTCCACATGCCCTCCTGCACCCCAACCCCCTGCCCTGAGCCCCCTCCTGCACCCCAACCCCCTGCCCTGAGACTCGCTGCACCCCGCACCCCTCCTGCATCCCAATCCCCTGCCCTGAACCCTTTCCTGCACACCACACCCCCTCCCACACCCCGCACTCCCTCTCACCCCCAACCCCCTGCCCAGCCCTACATTCATGGATCTGTATACAATTTCCCCATCCAGATGTGGCCCTCGGGCCAAATAGTTTGCCCACCCGTGTTCTAGTACTACGTAGTCAATGTATTTATACTCACTGTACCCATGTGAGGTAGGGAAGTTTTATCATCTCCATTTTACAGATAGAGAAGAGAGGCACAGGAACCCAGATACACAAAGATATTTAGGCTCCTAAATTCCATTAAATTCAGTCTAAGTTAGGAGCCTAAATACCTTTGTGGATGTAGGACAGAGATACTAAGGCTTGGATCCTCAAAGGGACTTTTGCAATGCTATGCATTGCAACACCTAACTTTTAGATGCCTAGAAAATCACTGGAACAACAATAGGTTGTTGACTAGGGAAAGACAGGTGCTTAAGAATGGGATCCACAAAAGCCAGCATGCTAGGCGAGGAGAAACTTAAACTAGCCAGTTGGAGATGTCAATGAGAGGGGTGTGTCCTAAACCCTGCCTCTTTCATGGAGTCAGGTGTCTCAGGCGGCATGACACCTGTGATTGTTCTGCTTGTGTGTACGCACTGGCAGTAGCTCAGTGAGAGCTAGCGTAAATAGCTGCGTAGCCATGGTAGCATAGGCAGCGGCAATAAAGGCACAGCTAAGTAATGCTGAGTATGTACCCACTGTTTTCAGGCGGGTTTGTACTCAGCATGGCTCAGCCATTCTGGTGCTGCCATGCTACTGTGGCTATACTGCCTAGTTACACTCATGCTAGCTCTCATTGAGTTACCGTCAGTATCTGTATGCAAACTGGGGAAATTACGCCCCTAGATTGTGGTGTAGATATAGCCTAAATCAGGACTGCAGGGAGACACCTATCTCTGCTAGTGATCTACAGTCAGGAACCCCTCTCCTGGAGTCAGGCAGCTCAGGTCCCTAAGCCCTTTCTTGTGAGAATGAGTTAGGTGCCTGCCTCCCTCCATGCAAAACAGCCGGGAGGGGGACCTCTCTCTTAACCTTTAGCTCAGTGGTTTGGGTACTCACCTGGGGTGTGGGACACTCTAGTTCAGTCCCCCTCTCTGCCTGATGAGGAGAAGGGATTTGAACTGGGATCTCTTGCCTCAGCTAAGTACCCTAACCACTGGACAATAGAGCAAATCTCATGCTTATGCCCAACTAATATTTAATTAGTCAATTAAAGTGGAACAGCTTCAACAAGAGACATTGAGCAAAACCCACAACAGAATATTCCATGACCCAATGGCTAGGGCGCTTACCTAAGAAGGGGAGATCCCACAGAGGGGTATTGAATTAGGCTCTCCCACATCCTCGATGACTATCCTAACAACTGGGCTAAAGGTTATGAGGGAGGCCTCTTCACCCTCCCTGCTGGCTGTATTGTGTGGAGCAAGGTGGCCTCTTAGCACACATACCAGATTGGGCCCTGCACAGGAGCGGCGCCAGGGTTTTTGCTGCCCTAGGCGGCAGCACTCCTCCTCAGTAATCAGCGGCAGCTCCTCCTCTGAAGCTGCGTTCTCGGCGGCGGGGGTCCTTCCGCTCCAGGTCCTTGGGGCACTTTGGCGGCGGGTCCCGGAGCGAGTGAAGAACCCGCCACCAAATTTCCGCCGAAGACCCGGAGCGGAAGAAGCCCCTCTGGGTGGCCCTGGTTCTTGGCGGCATTTCCGCGGCCGCTTTTCTTCCCACTCAGAGGAATTGCCGCCAAGGGCGGTGAAATGCCGCCCCCACATCCTGCCGCCATAGGTGACCGCCTAGGGTCGCCTAGTGGAAGCGCCGGCCCTGGCCCTGCCTGCAAGATATGTGGAGGAGCATCTATGTCCATAAGAATGTCCATACTGGGTCAGACCAGTGGTCCATCTAGTCCAGTATCCTGCCTTCCAACAGTGGTCAATACCAGGTCATTCAGAGGGAATGAACACAACAGGCAATCATCGTTGTCCAATGTTGTCCACTCCCAGCTTCGGACAATCAGAGGCTAGGGACACCCAGAGCATGGGGTTGCATCCCTGACCATCCTGGCTAATAGCCATTGATGGACCTTTCCTCCATGAACTTATCTAATTATTTTCTGAACCCCGCTATAGTTTTGGCCTTCACAACATCCCCCAATAACAAGTTTCACAGGTTGACTGTGCATTGTGTGAAGAAGTACCTAATTTCATTGGGTGACTCCTGGTTCTTTTGTTATGTGAAGGGGTAAATAACACTTCCTTATTCACTTTCTCCACACCAGTCATGATTTTATAGACCTCTATCATATTCCCCTTAGTTATCTCTTTTGCAAGCTGTAAAGTCCCAGTCTTTTTAATCTCTCCCCATATGGAAACTGTTCCAAACCCTTAATCATTTCTGTTGCCCTTCTCTATACCTTTTCCAATTTTAATACATCATTTTTGAGATGGGATGACAAGAACTGCACATAGTATTCAAGGTGTGGGTGTACCATGGATTTATGTAGTGGCATTATGATATTTACTGTCTTATCTATCCCTTTTCCTAATGGTTCCTAACATTCTGTTAGCTTTTTTGACTACTGCTGCTGCTGCACATTCCCCATGTTGTGAATTGCTCTGAGGTGTAAGTGGGAGATAGGTGTCCAGCAATCTAAAGCGAGGCAGCAGTGTGCATGCCTAGATGCAGAAATGGAGGTGCCAGGAGAACCAAGGTGAAAATTTAGACACCACATGAGTCTAGGCATGTGTAGGATTAGTCTGCAGCCAAGTGGGAGTCTTGTGGATCACACTGGTGCATAAAGCCAAGCTTTAGACACCTAACTTTCTTTGGGGATCTGGCCGTAAGTGACTTGCCAAAGATCAGACAATCTGTGATGGAGCATGGAATTGAACTTGTTTCTCCTTAGTCCCTAACTACTGGACCATCCTTCCTTTCTACCAGGTATTACAGATCAGTTCTTTCTCATATCAGAGGGTTCTCAAATTATTTGGCCAGATACAGATGAATCCTAAACCAAACCTCAGATCCAAACACCATTGAACTTTGTAAGAGTTAGGCTTGGGATCAGAACTTCACAGCTGTCCCCATCTTTAGAGAAGGCTGGACAAAACCCCCTGATCTAAACATGCCTGAATTTTATGGCTCTGGCCCATTTCTCATAACAAGAACCTCAATCTTCAGGAAAGCAGCTTTCAGAAAGGGCAGAGGAAAGCATCACTTTATAAAACACAGAGGGTAGGATTAGATGACCTCTTGAGGTCCCTTCGAGCCCTACATTTCTGATTATTCTTATTGTGTACTGTGGACAGTGTTGACACAAACATGACAGCAGGCAGAGGAGCCCTTATAAATATGTTATGATTGTGAAGTAAAAGCACAGGGCAGGGCTCAAATTATATTAATATACAGTACTATATGTGTCATTTCCATAGCAAATTATTAATCCTACAAACACATGAATAAGGTTCATATGACTTCACTGCAGGCTCAGAAAAAGCAGCGGAGCATATATGAGCAGAAAAAAATCATTAATTCATCTCTAATACCTGATGTTTCCCCTTTGGTTTATCTGTGACATCCACACAGTGCTGCTTGTCCTTACAATGTGTGATGAAAAAGAAGCTGCTCCAGCATAGGGGGCATTACTGGGTGGACCTGGGCTGGAGGAAAAAATGTGTCTGTCCTTCCACAACATGTTTGTGTCAACACTGCCCTTTCTGGATAAAGACACCCTGGAGCAAGCATGTGTGATCTTATAGCCCTCTAGTGGCTGCACACTAAATAGGCTATTGAAGCCCTTGAATGTTTTGGGTTACCCACAGTACACAATAAGGGTATGTCTACACTACGAGAGTAGTTCGATTTCACTGAAATCGAATATGTGGAATCGATATTACAAAGTCGAACGTGTGTGTCCACACTAAGGACAGTAATTCGACTTTGTCAGTCCACACTAACGGGGCAAGCGTCAACATTGGAAGCGGTGCACTGTGGGCAGCTATCCCACAGTTCCCGCAGTCCCCGCTGCCCATTGGAATTCTGGGTCGAGCCGGCAATGCCTTCTGGGTAAAAAATGTGTCGAGGGTGCTTTTGGGTAACTGTCGTCATTCGTCCGTAACTACCGCCCTCCCTCCCTCCCTGAAAGCGCCGGCGGGAAATCAGTTCGCGCACTTTTCTGATCAGTGACAGCGCGGACACCACAGCAGTGCGAGCATGGATCCCGCTGCGACCATCGCTGCAGTTGTGGCCGTTCTCAACGCCTCGCAGCTTATCATACACCTTTCCGTGAGGCAGATGCAGAGAAATCAGGAGAGGAGGCTACGGCACCGCCGTGAGGGCCTGAAGTCAGAGAGTAGCACAGAGCTGTCAGAAACCACGAGACCCAGCGCCCAGGACATCACGGTGGCAATGGGTCTTGTGGATATTGTGGAACGGCGATTCTGGGCCCTGGAAACAAGCACGGACTGGTGGGACCGCATAGTGCTTCAGGTCTGGGATGAATCCCAGTGGCTGCGAAACTTTCGCATGCGGAAGGGGACTTTCCTCGAACTTTGTGAGTTGCTGTCCCCTGCCCTGAAGCGCAAGGACACCCGGATGCGAGCAGCCCTGACTGTCCAGAAGCGAGTGGCCATAGCCCTCTGGAAGCTTGCAACGCCAGACAGCTACCGGTCAGTCGCGAACCACTTTGGTGTGGGCAAATCTACCGTGGGGGTTGTTGTCATGCAAGTAGCCAAGGCAATCGTTAAGGTACTGCTCTCAAAGGTAGTGACCCTGGGAAACGCGCAGGTCATCATAGATGGCTTCGCCGCGATGGGATTCCCAAACTGCGGTGGGGCTATAGATGGGACTCACATCCCTATCCTGGGACCGGACCACCAGGCCAGCCAGTACATTAACAGAAAGGGCTACTTTTCAATGGTGCTGCAAGCACTGGTGGACCACAGGGGACGTTTTACCAACATCAACGTCGGATGGCCGGGCAAGGTTCATGACGCTCGCGTGTTCAGGAACTCTGGTCTGTTTAGACGGCTGCAGGAAGGTATTTACTTCCCGGACCACAAAATAACTCTTGGGGATGTGGAGATGCCTACAGTGATCCTCGGGGACCCAGCATACCCGCTAATGCCCTGGCTCATGAAGCCCTATACTGGCGCCCTGGACACAGAAAAAGAACTGTTCAACTACCGTCTGAGCAAGTGCAGAATGGTGGTGGAGTGTGCTTTTGGCCGTCTCAAGGGGAGATGGAGAAGCTTACTGACTCGCTGTGATCTCAGCGAAACCAATATCCCCATTGTTATAGCAGCTTGCTGTGTGCTCCACAATCTCTGTGAGAGCAAGGGGGAGACCTTTATGGCGGGGTGGGAGGTTGAGGCAAATAGCCTGGCTGCTGATTACGCCCAGCCAGACAGCCGGGCGATTAGAAGATCCCAGCGGGACGCGCTGTGCATCCGGGAGGCTTTGAAAGCTAGGTTCCAGACTGAGCAGGGTAACCAGTGACTGTTAAGTTTGTGGACACAGAAGCTGAACCTGCCCCCGTTTCTTTACCCAGTTAATGTTGACTATCCTTCCAAGTTACATACCCCCTTCACCACCTTCCCAAAAAATAAAATCTGTTCTGTTTTGTTAATGAACACCGTTGTCTTTATTACTGTTTTCGCGGGAATGTTTTAAACCGGGGACGCAGACTGTGGCGGGGGGCGGGTTTACTGTTCTGATGCAAATGATGCTTCTAAACTCCAGGAATGACAGGCTCCGCAGTGGTGGACTGGTTGTTTCAACGGAGCCTGCCAGCACTCCTGGGCGGGACTGCGTGTATGTGTCGGCTATGTGACTTTCTGGCAGGGGGAGGAGGGTTACAGATCCCCTGCTGCGTGGCTCTGTGATCCAGGATAAGGACCGCGGCATAAGATCTGTAACTGCCCTCCCCCGCCACAAACTCACAGATCAACCCCCACCCCCACAGAACATGAAAACCACCTCCCAGACTGACCAGGGTAACTAGTGACTGCACTGTGTATGTGTCCTGATGCTGGACCTGCCCCCGCCTCTGTACCCTGCTAAAGGTGGCTGTCCTGTCCAATTACCAAGCCCCTTCCCCCCCTTCAGACAGAGTCTCCTCCAAAAGAAAATCATGGAAACAGTAATTAACAGAAACGAATATTTTATTATGAACCGCACATGAAACGGGGGGGGGGGGTGAAACTTGGACGGGGGCTTGTGTGAGGTGGGTAGGAAAGGACTTTTCAAATTTTGGGGAATGAGAGCCTTCTAGTGCTAGAGCAGTCTGCAGGGGTTGACTGAAAGTTTTAACGGCCCTTGCCGCCCCTCCTTCTTTGGACTTTGGGTGAGGGGGGTGTGGGACTTGGTGGCGGGGGAGGGCGGTTAGAGATAGACTGCAGCGGGGCTCTGTTCTCCTGCCTCCGGTCTTGCAGAACATCCACAAGGCGCCGGAGCGTGTCCGTTTGCTCCCTCATTAGTCCAAGCAGCGTTTGAGTCGCCTGCTGGTCTTCCTGACGCCACCTCTCCTCCCGTTCCATGACTGCTCGGTGCATCTGGGACAAGTTCTCCCTCCACTGTGTCTGCTGGGCTGCCTGGGCTCGGGAGCAGTCCATTAGTTCTGAGAACATGTCCTCACGCGTCTTCTTCTTCCTCCGCCTAATCTGCGCTAGCCTCTGGGAGTGTGATGCCAGGCTGGGTTGGGAGACAGTCGCAGATGTGTCTGTGGGAATGGGAAAAAGGGAGTGAATTCCTGAGACAGATAAATGAAGTTGTGAACAAAGAACATAGTCTTTCTCTGTGAACAAGACCATGCACTGCACCTCTCACATGCGCACTTAGGACAAGGTCGAATTTTCGGCCCTCGCCTTCAGTGCCTGGGGTCTTGCAGTGGCGATCTGAGAAGCGGGGCAGGACACCTGAACTTGTGTAGCAGGCAAACATGGTAAGCCGTAGACTTGTGGCTGCTTAAAACTGTAATAGTAGCACTGGCCTCCTTTCACATTGAAAGCAATGCCAGTCTCTGCTGCCAGCAATCCGGCAAGCATGAACTCTGCCCCTGTCCCACCCCCTCGCGGCTGTCCCAGGGAAAGATCCCTGTATGCTGCCCTTCTCCCGACTCCACCGCGTGGCTGTAAAGCAGTCCCAATACTAACATTCCCCTCCCTAATTCAAAGCAGGGCATCATGAGCGACATCACCCTGATGAGGATCTCGGACAGCGAGAAGGACCGGATGCTTAGGGAAAGCATGCAAAAACCAGGGCCGTATGCCGCCATGCTCTGCCGTGCAATGATCCCCGAGTACTTGATTGTCTCCTGGCGCGGAAACGTCTCGTACCATGGAGGACCCAATAAGATAGCTCTCCCCAGGAACCTGATGAACAGGCTTGAACATTACCTACAGGAGAGCTACGTTGAGATCTCCCATGTGGATTTCGTCTCTATCCCCGGACATATCGACCGGATTTTGTTGTAGCTGCACTGGCAGGGACTAAAGAGTGGAGCATCTTGGGCAGCAGAATCATGAAAAACCGGACATTGTTAGATTTTTTTTAAATAGTTGGGACTAAATAGTTAAGCGCCTAAGGCAAAGAAATCATGAAAAACCCATTGTTAATATTATAAATATTCCAGTTCTGTTAAAAATAAATGTTTAGATGTTTAAAGGACTTACTGCTTGATCCTTCCCCTGATTCTGTGTCCGGGGTAACGGATGGGGACGGTTGGTAGGGGATCTCGGTAAGGGTGATGAAGAGCTCCTGGCTGTCGGGGAAATCAGCGGTGCAAGCGCTGTCGACTGCCTCGTCCTCCTCATCTCCTTCCTCATCTTCCCCGTCCGCTAACATGTCCGACGAGGAACCGGCCGCGGACAATATCCCATCCTCAGAGTCCACGGTCAGTGGTGGGGTAGTGGTGGCGGCCGCACCTAGGATGGAATGCAGTGCCTCGTAGAAACGGGATGTGTGGGGCTGGGATCCGGAGCGTCCGTTTGCCTCTTTGGTTTTTTGGTAGCCTTGTCTCAGCTCCTTGATTTTCACGCGGCACTGCGTTGCATCCCGGCTGTATCCTCTCTCTGCCATGGCTTTAGAGATCTTCTCGTAGATCTTTGCATTCCTTCTTTTGGAGCGCAGCTCGGAAAGCACGGACTCATCGCCCCACACAGCGATGAGATCCAAGACTTCCCGATCAGTCCATGCTGGGGCCCTCTTTCTATTAGATTGCACGGCCATCTCTGCTGGAGAGCTCTGCATCGTTGCCAGTGCTGCTGAGCTCGCCACGATGTCCAAACAGGAAATGAGATTCAAACTGCCCAGACAGGAAAAAGAATTCAAATTTTCCCGGGGCTTTTCCTGTGTGGCTGGTCAGAGCGTCAACAGAGTGGTGCACTGTGGGATAGCTCCCGGAGCTATTAGCGTCGATTTCCATCCACACCTAGCCTAATTCGATATGGCCATTTCGAATTTAGCGCTACTCCTCTCGTTGGGGAGGAGTACAGAAGTCGAATTTAAGAGAGCTCTATGTCGAACTAAATAGCTTCGTGGTGTGGACGGGTGCAGGGTTAATTCGATGTAACGGCGCTAAATTCGACATAAAAGCCTAGTGTAGACCAGGCCTAAGACTAATCAGAAATGTAGGGCTGGAAGGGACCTCAGGAGGTCCTCTAATCCTACCCTCTGTGTTGAGGCAGTACTTAGTATACCTAGACTATCCCTGAGAGTTGTTTGTCTAACCTGCTCTTAAAAACTGCCAGTGGCAGGGATTTCACAACCTCCCATGGAAGCCTGTTCCAGTGCTTAAAAATCATTATAGTTAAGCTTTTCTTAATAGCTAACCTAAATCTCCCTTGCTGCAGAATAAGCTGATTACATCTTGTCCTACCTTCAGTGGACATGGAGAACAACTGATGACCGTCCTGTTTATAACAGACCTTAACAGTGGTTTCCAACCTTCTTAAGCACAAGATCACTTTTTGAATTTAAGTGCAACCCAGTATCTACCTCAAAGAAAATGTAGAAATAACAGTAATCATACAAACCTAAACACCCTTACTCTGCCCGTTGCCCCGCCCCTTTCCTGAGGCCATGCCCCTGCCCCGCCCATTCTCTGAGGCCCTGCCCTGCTCACTCCATCCCCCCTCCCTCCATTGCTCGCTCTCCCTCACCCTCACTCACCTAACTGCTTTAATTAAATTACCTACACCTGTAAGTTTCAAATACGCAGATACTTACCAATGGGTATGGCACAGTCAAGGCTTTCTCAGCAAAGGGACTATTTTTACCTTGAAGCCAGGCTGCAATGCTAGGGCAGGGCCAATACCTGCCCTTCCCTCATCAGGTTTTGAGGGTGGGAAAAGGCATGTGTGACGGTCCCTGGGGATGGAGCCAGCGCTGGACACAGTGTCTGCAGGGAGCAGAAATCAGCGCGGTCATGGCAGATGTCATCACTGACCCACGGGGCTGGGTGGCCTGCTGAGATGAGTGACAGGGTGGAGGTGGCACTCCCTCCCCGGCGCCCTGTGATGCCTGGCCTGTGCCCAACCATCTGGGGCTGGCATGAGCCGCCTGGCATCGCTGCTCACCTCCCAAACATTCTTCCACACCTCTCTAGGGGGATGTGTCCCACAGTTTGACTAAGGCGGGATATGATAAAGGTCTATAAAATCATGACTGGTGTGGAGAAAGTAAATAAGGAAGTGTTATTTACTCCTTCTCATAACACAAGAATTAGGGGTCACCAAATGAAATTAATAGGCAGCAGGTTTAACACACACAAAAGGAAGTATTTTTTCACACAAACGCACAGTCAACCTGTGGAACTCTTTGCCAGAGGATGTTGTGAAGGGTTCAAAAAAGAACTAGATAAGTTCCTGGAGGATAGGTCCATCAATGGCTATTAGCTAGGATGGGCAGGGATGCAAAACCATGCTCTGAAGTGTCCCTAGCCTCTGTTCGCTAGAATCTGGGAATGGGCGACAAGAATGGATCGCTTGATGATTGCCTGTTCTGTTCATTCCCTCTGAAGCACCTGGCATTGGCCACTGTCGGAAGACAGGATACTGGGCTAGCTGGACTATTGGTCTGACCCAGTATGGCATTCTTATGTTCTTAAATGGGTCTAAGGCCAGATGGGTCAAATGGGGAAGTGTGGGGGTAGCTATATCACAATCAGGGCTGTCCCTAGACATTTTGGTGCCCTACACAGCCCCAGGCCTCCGCGGGAGGGGAGGCTGAGCCCAAGGTCTGTGGGGTGCATGAGCAGGCTTGGGGGGGTAGGGGGAAACCGCCCCCCAGCACGAGCCGGTGGAGCAGAGCGGGTTGGGGCCAGGTCATTCCTCTTCCTGCCACCCGCTGATTGCAGGGCAGGCAGGCCCGACCCGCACTCACGGGGCAGCGGGAAGTGAAGTGACCCAGCTCTAACCCGCTCTGCTCTGCTACCCTGGTGGAGCAGAGTGGACTGGGGCCGGGTAGTTCCACTTCCCGCCACCCGGTGAGTGCGGGGTCGGGCCTATTGCAGTCCCCCAGGACATAGCTCAGGGGAAGGGCTGGAGTGGCGGGTAGGCCTGGGGCAGAGTAGGGGTGGGAAAAGGCGGGGTGGGGGTGGAGCAGGGGCAGGGCTATGGGGAAGGGGTGGAGTGGGGGCGGGGGTGGGAAAAGGCGGGGCGGAGCAGGGGCGAGGGCTATGAGGAAGGGGTGGGAAGGGGTGGGTGTGGAGCAGGGGCGGGGGCTTTGGGGAAGAGGCGGGGTGGGGGCGGAGCAGGGGCAGCTTTCCTGGCCGGCTCAACCAGCTGGGGGATCGGGCTGGCCGCTGGAGCAGCACGCAGCTGCGTAGGGCACCAGGAAATTTGGGGCAATTAGTTTAGTTTGTGTATGGGTAAGGATGGCCCTGATCACAATTCAGTTTTCTGTGTGGTATACTTTTAAATGAATCCCTGCCTGTGTTGTGAGGCAGTGCAAAATGGCTATCACACAGCAAAAGCTTCCTCTCATGGAGATCCTGGCAGCCACATCAGGGTCACCACATTCAGCCAAATTCAGAGAGACATGAAGATATAAACATGAAGCGGGATTATATTGTAGGGCTTACCTGAGGGTTAATTTACATAGACAACCTGGATCCCCAGTAGACGCTATACCAACTGTTATGTCAGCCCAAAGTAGACTGCATACAGTGTCTCTAAACCTCTGAGTAGTTCAGGCCAGAGCCCAATAGATGGAGGATCTCTCAGCCCAGGCAGATTTTGCTCCTCCCTGGAACCAAGGGCTCCTGCTGTAGCCCAAACTATTGCATTTTAAAGACCTGCTTTGCTAATGAGGCCCACCTGTCAGTTCCTGCCTTCAGGCCTGATTTTGGGGGTACAGAGCAAGAATAAGAAACCAAGTATTTTTTCTCCTTCACTAAGAAAGTAACTCCTTCCTCTCGGAGTGGAGGAGGTGCACCTCACATGGCAGAAGGTGGAATTCCTACTGTGGGAGTTGATCAGAGCATTCTTGTTTCCATTGGTCTGGCGTCACAAGATTTGAACTAGAATCCCTTCTATTTGGCTTTTCTTTGCTGGGAGCATACAATGCACTTAAAGCAGACTGTTTCTGCTTCAGGCACTGTGCTTATTAAGGGTGAGGAAAACTGTTTACATTTAAAAAAGTGAATGCAATTCCATGACATGACTCTGGAAGCAGGAAGATACTAAAAACCAAGTGAGGGGAGGGCCTTGGAACAGAGGCTGATGATGCCATGACTTTTCCAAATGGAAATCCAAAAAATTATGCAGAAGCAGAAAACAGTTCTAAGAAGCATGAAAGGCAGAGTTGTTCCAAGAGAAGCAAGATAATTAGAGGCTTTATGGCATATTTTATAGATTCCATGTAAATTTGCTTGAAGTCCAATATGCTCCTTGTGTTGCTAATGAAATGGCTGCTAATTAACACAATAGCAACAATTAACAAAAAGTGATGTTACCTGAATCAGTAGGATTTGAAACCAGCATCAAAGAGAAAAAATTAAATTAGGAACTAACAAAGAACAGAGGGAGTATCTGGTTCAGAAAGGCAATGATTCATATAATCATCTAGTGATTTTTCATGCAATACATTTTTTATTAGCGTCAATAATAATAAAATATTGGCAGTTATAAGTGTTGCACAAAGAAGTTCTACAAGTCTATTTCTGAAACATCCACATTTAGAAGCCCTTAGAGTCAGTTGCATTTGCTGAATCTGTTTTCAAGCAGAAATTAATTAAAGCATATCCATACTGGAAATTTTGCTAGGTATGCCCTTTTAAACTCTTAACTGTTTTTCAGACAAAAATATCAGGCTAATGCCAGAAGATTGCATACAACTCTGAATATACAAAGTTGTTTGCTGTGCAAAGGACCTGCGCAGCTCAAATCTTTGTTGTGAAAGCCATCATAAGTAATAGATAAAATTTACACAAGATGCTGAAGCAGCAACTACATGTACCTGCATGCTCAGAACTCTACAGAGAGGCAGGGCATTCCTTACTTACTTAAAATGCACCTCAATTTAATTTTCAATTGTAAAACACTCAAAAGCTTTCCCCCAAAATAATGCAATTTCAATGGCTTCATAATTCATTTGAAAAACATTGCTAAACATATTTCAGCAAGAAGTAGGATTTCAACTACATTAATAAGATCATAAGAAATTTTACTTCTAAACAACAGCAGGAGAATTCACTGGCTGAAGGATAATAAAACATATTGGAGAAGAGAGAAAAACATAATTGCAAATTCATAGAACATTAAGAAATTACAATTTTCTAGCACGTAATCTGTATTTTCCCATGTTTTTTCCATATACAGCTTTTTCTAAAAGATGGTATTTTCCTCCAAATGTGGCATCACAGAATGTTCTGCCTCTCTCTGACTGATAACACACAATGTGCCCCTTTTTCCAGACAGCTGTTGACAGTAATGTATCTGAGAGAGAGCACTTTGTGAAGCACGATTTATAAATCAGAGGGCAAAACTCCACCACCCCATAGTTAGAGAATTGGGAAAATATTTAGCAATACAAACAGAAAAAAAGATGTTTATCTTTTTGTCTCCAGATTAAAAGCAGAGCATCCAGATCATGGTCATCACAGTCGCAATGCTGAAGGTTGTTTTACTAACCACTGTGGCTGGACTCTTGTTGCAAAAGTCCTTTTGACAGCAGTGGAAATCAAAGTTGTCAGCACCAAAATCATCAGCAATCTCATTCATCTTGCATCGGGAGTATTTCCAGCAGGCATAGGTTTTCAAATCAGCTTAAAAAAAAAAAAAGTCAAAAAAAGAGTTAGAAGCAGGATACCATACTGTTTGCTTCTCTATAGAAAGAAGCAGAATCACTGCCCTGGTCTGAACATGCCCAGTTCTTGTCGTTCAAACTCCTTTCAACATGTTCAGTCACTCTTCTGTGAACACGCGCTATAAACATGCTGGTGGGAACACAATATGTGAGGCAACAACAGGCTTGTCGTCAGATCAGTATTAACTTGAGATATGACTCAAGTATTCCCTCTAACTTAATGTCTACACACAAATCTCTAGCTCAACTGAAATAGTGCTTTAAACTCGAGCTAGTTGGCCCATCAGGGATCTGGGTTGAATCTCAAGTGCTGCTGTCTTTTAAGCTAATAATGCAGTGGGGATGCAATTACGGCCAACAGCTTGAGTTAGCACAACTCATAAGCTACACACAGTGATTGGGTTACCAGCTAAGTGTTCTTTCACAGGAAAACCTGGAATGAACTATTCATTGCTGGATAATGCCCAGTTTGTGCTCAGTTCTCATCACAGAGTCTACAGTTTAATGAAAACACTATATAGAATAGTGTCCTTTTCTAGTTGTGCCTGTGAAGTTTCCTTCATGCTCATGGATTCACAAGCTTGCAGCTTCAATACATTTTGGTAGTGACAGAACTGGGGGCATTTAAAGACCCCCATTATCACAAGACACCATAGCCAGTCCCTATTTTGGAGAGGAAGAATGAAATGGGGGTGGGGAAGAGGGAGTGTGTGTGGTGGAATCTAAAGATAGTAGAAACATATTTCAGTCTGGCAGTCATTTCTTTTACAAAAGGAGTTAGGCGCTGTCTACATGAGAAAGTTGCACTAATTTAAAAAGGTGAGATGTTCAACTGATGCAAAAGAATACATGGAAACTCTTGTATAGTATTGGTTTAAGAATGGCTTATTTCAATTTTAGTTTTCTTAAATGAATACAAGAGTTTCCACACAGCCTTTTGCATCAGTTTAACTGAATCAATTTAAAATCTCACTTTCAGTTAAAATAATGCAACTCTCTCATGTAGACAAGCCCTCAGTTAAAGGCTCCATTTACAGCTCACCATATGATCTCCCAGCCATTCTTGTAGGAATCCCAACCTACAAAATGCAAGAGGCAAAGTCACGGTTTGGTTTGGGCAGTGTGGGATCTCTGACTAGGCAGGTTGTTTACCCCAGCAATTCTGTCTCTTTAAAAAGTTAGGCGTGGAGTAAATCCAGGTCCAAAAGAAACTTCTAGTCACTGGCTTCCTTTAGTTTATGCTTAAAGAAATAACAAAACTCTAGGTTAGCTTGCTTCAATCAAGCCCACAGTGATAGCTCACTTACTGAGTATATAGTTCTATACAGTCTGGCCAACTGCTTCAGTTCCAGGGCTGCCCGGGGGGAGAGGGAGGGGGGTCAAGTGGGGCAATTTGCCCCAGGCCCCCACGAGAGTTTTTCGGGGCCCCTGGAGCAGGGTCCTTCACTCGCTCCGGGGGCCCTGTAAAACTCTCGCAGGGCCTGGGCCCCCGGAGCTTCTTCCGCTCCGGTTCTTCGGCGGCAGTTCGGCGGCGGGGGGTCCTTCCGCCCCGGGACCCGCTGCCGAAGTGCCGGGTCTTTGGCGGCAATTCAGCAGCGGGGACCCTCTGCCGCCGAAGACCCCAGGCCCCATGAATCCTCTGGGCGGCCCTGTTCAGTTCTGAGCTTCTTTCTCAGGAAGAACATTCTCTCCCACAACAATCCTCTCTCTTCTGAAGGACTATCATTTATAAGAGCTCAAATCCATGCCAGCTGAACCACTTATTGCTTCTCAGTGCCTCTTAGCATTTCCCTTACTACTAGGAAGTATAAGCCCTATAATGGAAAATATGATTATGACCAGAAAACAGACTTCCTCCTATGAGGTTTCCTACAGTTCTTCATTCCTTGCTATTGCTTAGCTGTTTCTCAGAAAAGGTGAAGAATAAGTGCAATGTTGATGTCATCCACACTTGGCATTCAACACGTGGAAAAACCTTGTTCCTCCAGGCAGAGTCA
The DNA here is from genome assembly GCF_028017835.1 of Emys orbicularis. Taxonomy (NCBI): domain Eukaryota; kingdom Metazoa; phylum Chordata; order Testudines; family Emydidae; genus Emys; species Emys orbicularis. The sequence goes on along the minus strand of NC_088686.1, from coordinate 84,875,149 downwards.
TGTTTTCAGGTCAATAACTCCTATGCTAGATTATATATATATATATATATATATATATATATTTATTTATTTATTTATTTATTTATTTATTTATTTACTATTCTGCAATAAAAAAGCATGCACCCAGTGTTCTGGGTGCTCATGACAATCTTTGAAAGAGATAAGTGGATATGACATTCTGGTGTCAGAATGGTTCATTTTTTGAAATATGCTTTGATTGTTCTGAATTTTTCAATCATAAGTTTATTTTAAGTGAACTATAATTATGCTGAGAACAAATGACGTGAAGTGCACTTTATCCACTACAGTCTTATGCTGCCTTGCTGTTAATTCATTCACTTGGACTACTTCAATTTGACATTTTTATTTACCTGGATATATGACAAATGTTGTACATCAGATACACACACCACCATTTATCTTTATCAGGTGCTCAAAAAACAAATTGTACTGATGATTATTATCAGCATGTAATTCAAACGGTCTTTTATCATGAACTAAATTAACAAACCAGAGTCGGACATTTCCAGACTTGAAATGCACAGACTTTGAATGAGTTAATTTTTCTGTATTTATTTTATTCTGTGGGATAGTATACATACCAAACCTGATCTGTAAGCAACTATCATCTCCATGGGGGCAAGTAGCATTGGTTGAACACAATGAAGGACTATCTGCACAGATGTAACACTTCAGGGCATATCCTAAACAAGAAAATAATATTTTATCATTACATAGGAACCAGCTGCTTTCCTAATACAAATTCAAAATGCTCATAATGAAGGACTTTTCAATATCTGTTAGACTAAACCATTTTAAATCCTCAAATAATAAAAAGAAGACTATTCTTCTTTAAGTACTGCAAGAGCCCCTTAGGCTGCAAATTATTTATGAGTCTCTCAATTTATCAACCCAAGTTCAGGGAAGCAGCAGCTGCATTTAAATAAAGCAAATTGGGACTGCATCCAACTGCTGCAATGCATAAACTGAGCCTTAAGCTTTACCAGCCCAGGGACATTAACCTGAGTTTCCTACATCTTTGTTTTACTGGTGACATTGATTCAGAACTGCTTATCCTTTTAATCAGACTCTTTGTCCTTTCCTTCTCATTGCTTCTTGCCCCACCCCTCAACCCTTCTTTCTTTCCCTCATCTCATCTCTTCTGTTCCATAAACTGACTCTCTTCCTACTTTTTCCCCCTGTCCTGAACTATGCGTGTTCTCATAAATCTTCAACACTATGCTGGTGACATCTTTTCCTAATCCTGACTGCTAGCACACTCCCTTCCTATCATTAACCTCCTTGTATCTCATGCTCTAATTTCTTATTCCTTTTTTCCCTACTCATCTCTGTTCTCATAAATCTTCAGCATTCTAGAATATCTGTCCTAATCCAGACTGCTAGCCAGAGCCAGCTCCAGCATTTCTGCCGCCCCCAAGCAAAAAAAAAGCCGCGATTGGCGGCGGCAGTTCAGCGGCAGGTCCTTCGCTCCTAGAGGGAGGGAGGGACCTGCCGCCCCCGAATTGCCGCAGGTGCCGCCCCTCTCCCTTGGCCACCCCAAGCACCTGCTTGTTAAGCTGGTGCCTGGAGCCGGCCCTGCCGCTAGCATACACTTCCCTCATTTTTCCACATCATTAACTTCCTTGTCTCTTATGCTCTTTTTCTTTTACCCTTCTTGCTCCCATCTCATCCTATGTTCCCACTGAAATATATGCTACTGATTTTTTTCAAAGAAGCAAATACGTGTTGTGGCAAACCCAGGACAAACAGCTACAAAGGGGGTAGTAATCAGTCCCAGGGGGTTAAAAAGGCCTCTCCCAAGCCACTGAAGAGAGAGAACCATGGGGAAATAAGGTTCAGCTGGGCAAGGGGTTACTAGGGAACTAATTAGGTTCAGCTGGCTCCAACTGCTTGGGACCTTTTTAAACCCTCCCCGGCGTGGAAGGAGGGGGGAGAGAGAGTGAGAGAACCAGGGAAGCTGCCAGTAAGTTAGGAGCAGCAAGGCTCTGAACCCTTCCTGCAAGGAAGGCTGCACTCTGTCCCCAGAAGGGAAGATAAACCAGCACAAGGGGCTGACTGAGAAAAGGACTAGCCAAACCCTGGGCTACCTGCAAGGATTTGCCTTGCCCAAGCCTGTGTCTCCAAGGCCAAAAAGGACTGAGCCTGCTGAGGAGAAGAAGGTACTTTGCCACACGTGGTGTCAGGGGTGGGATCGAGTGAGGCGTTGTGGCAAGCCATCTCAGGGCAAGGTAAATCACACACACACACACACACACACACACACACACAAATATGGAGGACGTAGTGAAGGCGTTGATTCAGGCCACTGCGGCCCAACAAGAGGCTACCCGAGTACAGATGACAGCCCAGCAAGAGTCAGTACGTGTCCAACAGGAGACAAACCAATTGCTGATGAACCAGGCGGCCCAAGATCGAGCCACCCTGAATGATGTAGTGAACCAGTTGAAAGCCCTGACCACGCTGACGCATGGGCCCCAGGGGACCCGGCCGCTACGCGCAAGCAACTATTTACAGAAGATGACAACGGATGATGATATAGAGGCGTATCTCCTTGCATTCGAGAGGACGGCACTGCGGGAGGCTTGGCCCCAAGATCAGTGGGCAGGCCTCCTGGCTCCATTTCTGTGTGGGGAGGCTCAGAAGGCCTATTTCGATATGACCATAGAAGCAGCTATGGATTACCCCCAGCTGAAGGCGGAAATCCTGGCGAGGTCAGGGGTGACGCCGGCCATAAGGGCCCAGCGCTTCCACGAGTGGAAGTACCGGGACGACAAAGCGCCGAGGTCCCAGCTATTTGACTTGATCCACCTCGCCCGGAAGTGGCTCCGCCCTGAGACCCATGGGCCGGAGAAGGTGGTGGAAATCCTGGTGTTGGACAGGTACATGAGGGGGTTGCCGCCGGGCGTACGAGGGTGGGTCCGGCAAAATGATCCCTCCTCGTATGATGAGCTAGTTGCCCTCGTAGAGAGACACTTAGCAGCCCAAGAACTTTCTCGGACCCCCGGGGAAGGAAGGCGCCAGAATCGGAGACCAGTCTCTGCACTGAGGCCCCGGTTTGCCCTAGCGCCAGGCCGGACAATGGAGGGGAGGAAAGAGGCAGAAGAGCAGCCCGCGGTCCCGGAGAGACTTGAGGACTGGGGGAGAAAGACTTGAGAGATAAAGCCCAGCAGCCCGAAAAATAGGGGGCTGCCCCGAGCGGGGTACCGATGTTATGCCTGTGGCGAAATGGGGCATATCGCTGCCCAATGCCCGAATCTAGGAGAGCCTATGCAATGCGAACTGGGAGATATAGGGGGACCATGTGAGCTAATAAGTCTAGTCGGGGTTGCAATGGTCCCTCATAGATACACTAGGCCAGTTAAGATGAATGGTATAAAGACCACAGCCTTAGTAGACTCGGGAAGTGCAATCACGTTAGTCTCGGGGAAGCTGGTCGGGCAAGACCAACTATCCCGGGCCAAACGCTCGGGAATATCCTGTGTGCATGGGGATGTCAGCCACAAGTACTCCAACTATTATCCAACCATCCCCGTAAAAATAGAAGTTCTCGGAAGCCCCACTAGGTTGACGGTGGGAGTAGTTCCAAAACTCCCCTACCCTGTCCTTATCGGACGAGACTTCCCGGGGTTTGATAGCCTACTCCCCGGGGAGGAGGTAGAAGAAAATAATGACCCTGGGACCCAGGGCGTGGCCCAGATCGTTAACCCTCCCCCGGCCTTCCATTAATTTAGCCAGGATTTGTTCTCCCCGCCGGGGAAGTCCAGGAAGACTAGGAGGGAATGGAGGGCGGATAAAAGGAGGGGGACGAGGGTCCTGACCCAGTGCCAGAAGTCTACGCTTGTAGGGGAAAGAAGGGGCTCGACTGACCGTGGGACTGGGTCGGCGATCAACAACCCTATCGCCGGACCTGGTTCCCCAGGGGCTTTCCCCGAGGGGGAGACGGAGGTAGACCCCCCCGAGTTTAGACAAATGGGGACCGCACGCGGGAATTTTGGTCAGGATCAGGCCAATGATCCCATATACCACAATATTCTCAAAGAAGTAGTCGAGGTAAATGGGGTACCCGTGGAGGGGAGAGTTAAGGGCACGGGGCCATATTATATGATTAAGAATGACCTGCTATACAGAGTAGTCCGGGTCCAAGAGCAAGTCATACAACAACTCTTGGTCCCACGGAAGCATCAAAGAGCCGTAATGGAGCTGGCCCACAGCCATCTGTTCGGGGGCCATCTAGGGGTAGATAAGACCCTGGATCGGATTCTACAGAGGTTTTTTTGGCCTGGCATTTTTGCAGCGGTCCGGCGATATTGCACAACTTGTCCGGAATGCCAGATACATGGACCCCGACCCCACTTAAGGGCCCCTCTGGTACCTCTGCCAATTATCGAGGTCCCATTTGAGCGTATAGCTATGGACATAGTAGGGCCATTGGAAAAGTCAGCCCGGGGCCATCAATACATTCTGGTAGTACTAGATTATGCCACCCGATACCCCGAGGCCGTACCCCTACGGAATACCACGTCCAAGACCATAGCCAAAGAATTAGTCCAGATTTTTTCCAGAGTAGGAATACCTAAGGAGATTCTGATGGACCAAGGGACCCCCTTTGTGTCTAAGCTGATGAAGGACCTGTGTACAATGCTCCACATACGGACCCTTAGAACATCGGTCTACCATCCCCAGACCGATGGCCTGGTCGAACGCTTTAATAGGACATTGAAGAACCTGTTACGGAAAGTGATTAGTCATGACGGGAAAGACTGGGACGCCCTGCTGCCTTACTTGCTGTTTGCCGTACGGGAGGTACCTCAGGCTTCCACTGGATTCTCCCCCTTCGAGCTGTTATACGGTCGCCACCCCAGGGGCATACTGGACCTGGCTAAAGAAGACTGGGAAGAACAGCCGAACCCTGGGAGAAACGTTGTTGAACATGTGTTGCAGATGAAAGACAGAATAGCCCAAGTCACCCCCCTGGTGCGCGAACACATGGAGAAGGCCCAAGGGGCACAACGGACAAGCTACGATCACCGAGCAACGACCCAGAAGTTCCAGGTGGGGGACCGGGTGATGGTGCTCATACCCACGGCCGAGAGCAAGCTCCTGGCCAGGTGGCAGGGGCCATACGAGGTAATAGAAGCGATAGGAGAAGTCGACTATAAGGTCCGACAGCCGGGCCGCCGGAAGCTGGAGCAGATCTACCATATAAATCTGCTGAAACCTTGGCACGATAGAGAAGCTCCGGTGGCTGCACTGGGGGTGCCATCCCCTAAAAGCAACCAGCCCGACCTGGTGGGGATATCCCCGGAGTTGACTCCGGAACAACGATCAGAAGTGATCAGCCTGATCAAACGCAACCAGGATGTGTTCTCCGAAAAGCCGGGCAGGACTACGGAGGTTCACCATCACATCCTCACGGAGCCTGGAGTGAAGGTGAATGTTAAGCCATACCGGATCCCAGAGGCCAAGAGAGAAGAGATTAGGACAGAGGTCAGGAAAATGCTGGCCTTAGGAGTCATTGAAGAATCTCATAGCCAATGGTCCAGTCCTGTGGTTTTAGTGCCTAAGCCGGACGGCAGTATGAGGTTCTGCAATGACTTCCGCAAACTCAATGAGGTGTCCCAATTTGATGCCTACCCTATACCCAGGATCGATGAGCTGATTGACAGATTGGGAAAGGCACGGTTTATGTCTACCCTTGACCTTACCAAGGGCTATTGGCAGATCCCCCTGGCCAAGGCCGACAAGGAGAAGACAGCCTTTGCAACGCCAGAAGGTCTATATCAGTACACTGTTCTCCCCTTTGGGTTGCATGGGGCCCCCGCTACTTTCCAACGGTTAATGGACAAACTGTTGCGACCCCATGGAAAGTACGCGGCAGCCTATCTCGATGACGTCATCATAGCCCCGACTGGGAGACTCACGTGGAGAAGGTGGAAGCGGTCCTGGACACCCTGAGGAAGGCAGGGCTGACTGCCAATCCCTCCAAATGTTCGATCGGGTTAGCTGAGGCTAAGTACCTTGGGTATATACTGGGGAGGGGCGTGGTGAAGCCCCAGCTCAACAAGTTAGAAGCTATACAGAAGTGGCCCCGACCACTCCGGAAGAAACAGGTCAGAGCATTCCTGGGACTAGTGGGGTACTATAGGCGGTTCATTCCCCACTTCGCCACCAGGGCATGCCCATTAACGGACCTAACAAAAGCTCGGGGCCCTGACATAGTAAAATGGTGTGCTGCGGCCGAGGGCGCTTTTGCGGATCTGAGGACGGCCCTCTGCACAGACCCTGTACTAGTAGCCCCAGACTGGGGGAAGGAGTTTATCCTACAAACCGACGCCTCTGAAGTAGGGCTGGGAGCGGTGCTTTCCCAAATGGTCGGAGATGATGAACACCCCGTCCTCTTCCTCAGTAGGAAGCTCCTACCTAGGGAACGGAAATACGCCGTGATGGAGAAGGAATGCCTGGCTGTGAAATGGGCCATAGAGAGCCTCCGCTACTATCTACTTGGACGGAGGTTTACCCTTGTCACGGACCATGCCCCTTTGCAGTGGATGCACCAAAACAAGGACAAAAACGCGAGATGGTTCCTGTCGCTTCAACCCTTCCACTTCACAGTACGACATAGGTCTGGGACCCGACATGACAATGCGGATGGCCTGTCGAGAGTGCACTGCTTTCCGACCCAAGTAGCCCAACCCCGTAGTGTTGAGCAGGGGGGTGGATATGTGGCAAACCCAGGACAAACAGCTACAAAGGGGGTAGTAATCAGTCCCAGGGGGTTAAAAAGGCCTCTCCCAAGCCACTGAAGAGAGAGAACCATGGGGAAATAAGGTTCAGCTGGGCAAGGGGTTACTAGGGAACTAATTAGGTTCAGCTGGCTCCAACTGCTTGGGACCTTTTTAAACCCTCCCCGGTGTGGAAGGAGGGGGGGAGAGAGAGTGAGAGAACCAGGGAAGCTGCCAGTAAGTTAGGAGCAGCAAGGCTCTGAACCCTTCCTGCAAGGAAGGCTGCACTCTGTCCCCAGAAGGGAAGATAAACCAGCACAAGGGGCTGACTGAGAAAAGGAATAGCCAAACCCTGGGCTACCTGCAAGGATTTGCCTTGCCCAAGCCTGTGTCTCCAAGGCCAAAAAGGACTGAGCCTGCTGAGGAGAAGAAGGTACTTTGCCACAGTGTCTGTCCATCGCTGCCTCCTGCTAAATGCAACATCAGACTTGCTCAAATGTGTGTGATCCCATCTTTAGGCTGTACCCTAAAACAGCTATAACCCTTCATACTATGACAAAAATGAATGTTTCTAGTTACCATTTTAAAACTAGAAAAGAAGAGATGATCATGACCATTCCTTTTTTGAAAATCTTGGCTCAAGTGCATTTGTTTTTGTATAACAAGTGTGCTTCAGGTGAAACCTTCTTTGAAACAGACCAATTTTCCCCAATCCTTGCATGAATCCTTAAGCATAGCTGCGGAGAGAAGGAACTGTGAGACAGCAGTAGCCAACAGTGGCTTCCCCAGGAATTGAATTTGGGGGGGGGGGGTGTTCGAATTTACGGGGGGGTGTCAGGGCCGATGGGGGGCGAGACTGTGAGGGTGAAGGTGGGCTGTATGGCACCATAGTAAAAACTGAAAAATGTTTCATGTCCATTTTATTAGATTTAACTCATGTTTTAAAATCATCACACAAATTAAAGTTGGCTACTCAAGCCTTCTATGAAGCACTACGTCTACATCCTTCTTGGTTTCTTGTTATAATTTTGCACAACTCTGTTAATGAACTTCTTGAATGCAATGCGTTCATCTTTGGTGACTTCTCATGTGTCCGGTACTTCCATTCTTTCAGTTGATATGCTCATTAGTTCATTCACATGATCAGGCAGAAGGTGACTTCTTTCAGAACACAAAATTCTATTAAATGATGAAAAAGAACGCTCAACTGTAGCTGTTGTGACTGGGAGTAGCAAGAGATGAATTCCTACTTCTTTCATCCCAGGAAACAGAACACAAAGATCGGGTTGGTCGAGCCACTAGTGATGATAAAAAAGAAGTTGAAGTCAAATTCTCATTCATTCGTCGTATGATATTGAACTCTGTGTTCAAATTTTCTATTCTGACCTGAGCACATGGCAGCCCCATTGCTGGTAGTGCCTCACTCCACTCAACTGTCGGTGTTTTATAGGACAGGCATCTGTAAAACCTACGTAGAGGTTGAGTAGAATCTAGAAGCCGCTGTTGTAGATTTTAAAGAATCAAGTCTGTGTACTTTTTCAGTTGTCTTAACAAACACTTCTTGTCTTCTTCACTTAAGGATTCAATATAAATGCCTTCATTAGTCAACTTCTGGACTGAAGTCTTTGCTTCTTCCAGTACTTTTTCAATGGATAGATCTCTGATTGATCCAAATGTAGCTTCTATTGCTGGACAAAGATCTACTACTGTTGTAGCAGATGCCTGGATGGCATTGTTTAATGACCCAGGTGGTTTCAACAGTAGACTTACGAGAGAGAGAATGGCAATAGTCTTCTCTGAATGTAGTAGCAAAAGTAATCCATCAGCCTCACTACTTAGATCCATCCCATCTTGGTAGATACTTTCCAAAGCCAGTAATAACGGCTGGAGTAATTTTAAGACAACAGCCAAGGATCGCTCATGAGAAAGCCAGCAGGTTTTCCCAGGTTGAATTTGAACTTCAGTCCCAGTGTATCTTCTATATTTTCCAAGATATTCAGTCTGTTTGGACTCTTGCTGAAAAAAGAATATAATGAAGACATTAAATTTATAGCTTTTTTTAATGTCTTTTGAAGATTCTGCAGCTCATACTAGTGCTAGTTGGAGTAGATGGCCTCTGCAGTGTGTATAGGAGAGATTAGGGTTACACTTTTCTCTGAGCAAAGCTTGTACTCCACCATGTCTCCCAGAGAAGTTTGCAGCTCCATCAAATGCACAAGCAGCCATCTGTTTGGGGTCCAATTGACAAGCATTTAACTCTTCTAAGATGTGGATTGTCACAGATGCAGCCGATGTGTCTTCTATAACTTGAACATCTAGAAATGCATCTACTGGCCTACCCTTGACATCAAGATAATGTACACAATGACTTAATACTTGATGCCCATTTGCATCGGTGCATTCATCAGCCATGTATGCAAATTTTTTGAATGTGGTGAGAGAGTTCTTCACTTTTTCAACTGTTGAGTCTTTCACTGTTGCACCGCATGCTTCTAGCCAGTCAGTTGAATTTCTTAAAGAAAGATAGTGAACATTTGCTGGTCTTGTTCGGAACCAGTGTTCAACTTCAGGACGAACAAGTGATAATGCACTTAACATTGGCCTCCGGTTTGTAGTGTGTGGTATCTCTTGCTTAAATAGAAAGTAGGATGCCACAGCCATGTTTGTTCGCATGAACTGTGTTGTGTCTCCAGCATTCTTAACAGCCTCATTAAGTACTTCTAAAATTGGCTTTGAAAGTGGGCTTATAAGGCTTTCTGCATGTTGATACACTCCAGAGGCCTGGTGTTTTGCAGCCTTTTCATGTAGTTTGTCAGCATTGGCTTTGCTGATCGGTTTGACAAACCAAGCTCCTCCACTTTTACCAATTATAGCATTGGGAAGTTTTCCTTCTTCATAAGCTTTTTTGCAAGAGGTGCACCAGTAGCCATCTTTTGTAACTTCAATAAATGGGAACACTTTGACCGACAAACATCGGGAACTGCCTTTAGGTTTTGGAGACACTGTTTCTTCAGTAGGTAGCTGTATTTGTGCTTCGGGCTGGTCGGATGTAGCTATACCACTTGAACCTTCAGATGACATGTTGATACATTCTTGGTTCTTGATGTGTTCTTCACCTTGGTTAGTTTTTGAGGCCTTTGAGTGGAAAAATTATTGTATTGTTTTTTGTCTTTTCATTTTCACTTTGACCTGCAACATATAAAAGAGATATGAATAAAGTAAATGTTTTGTTAGGATAATGCAAATTTAACATAAGGATAATGCAAGTTACACCAAAACACATAACAGGTCTAGATTTCTAAAAATATATAATTTTTTTTAAAAAATGTACTTAATTTAAATTGACTTTTGAAAAGTAAGCCCTCATGGGATAAGAGGGAAGTCCTCTCATGGATCAGTAACTGGTTAAAAGATGGGAAACAAAGAGTAGAAATAAATTATTAGTTTTCAGAATGGAGAGAGATAAATAGTGGTATCTCTGAGAGGTCAGTACTGGGACCATTACTGTTCAACATATTCATAAATGATCTGGAAAAATGGGTAAACAGTGAGGTGGCAAAATTTGCAGATTATACAAAACTATTCAAGATAGTTAAGTCCCAGGCAGACTGCGAAGAGTTACAAAGGGATCTCACAAAACTGGGTGACTGGGCAACAAAATGGCAGATGAAATTCAATGTTGATAAATGCAAAGTAATGCACATTGGAAAACAATCTCAACTATACATACAAAATGATGGAGTCTGAATTAGCTGTTAACACTCAAGAAAGAGACCTTGGAGTCATTGTGGATAGTTCTCTGAAAACATCCACTCAATGTGCAGTCACAGTCAAAAAAGCAAACAGAATGTTGGAAATTATTAAGAACGGGATAGATAATAAGACAGAAAATATCATATTGCCTCTATGTAAATCCATGGTACGTGCACACCTTGAATACTGTGCGCAGATCTGGTCACCCCATCCCAAAAAAGATATATTGGAATTGGAAAAGGTACAGAGATGGGCAACTAAAATGATTAGGGGTATGAAACAGGAGGAGAGATTAAAATGACTGGGAATTTTCAGCTTAGAAAAGAGATGACTAAGGGGGGATATGATAGAGGTCTATAAAATCTTGACTGGTGTGAAGAAAGTGAATAAGGAAATGTTATTTAATCCTTCACATAACACAAGAACTAGCAGTCACCCATTGAAATTAATAGGTAGCAGGTTTAAAAAAAAAAAAAAAAAAGGAAGTACTTCTTCACACAACATAAGTCAACCCGTGGAACTCTTTACCAGGGGATGCTGTGAAGACCAAAACTATAACAGGATTAAAAAATTAACTAGAAAAATTCCTGGAGAATAGGTCCATCAGTGACTATTAGCCAGGATGGGGAGGGATGCAACACCATGCTCTGAGTGTCCCTAGCCTGTTTGCCAGAAGCTGGGAATGGGCCACAGGGGATGGATCACTTGATGATTCCCTGTTCTGTTCATTCCCTCTGAAGCACCTGGCCTCGACCACTGTCGGAAGACAGGATACTGGGCTATATGGACCATTGGTCTGACCCAGTATGACCATTCTTATGTAAAAATTAATTATAATAATAAAAATGTTTAGTACAGAAACTCCCCAACATAATGACCTCTCAAGATAGCAACAATGTGAGACAACAAATTGGCAAATAATGCATTTTAAAAATCTTGGCCTACTAGGAAACATATATATATATATATATATATATATATATATATATATATAAGTTTCCATTCCCAGTCACAAATCTAGCATTCTGGAGCAAAGTCACTAAAATATAGTCCAACAAACAAATGTTTATTTAATGTGCCCCTCACTTTTCCCTCCACCGCACCCCACTCACCGGTGTTGTCCTTGGTCAGTGGAGACTCAGAGTTCAGAGGTGCTTTCACGTGAGTACACCTCCCAGGTAGGGGGCAAGAAGGCACCTCTCGTTCCTCCAGCTGCTCACTGTTCGCTCTGGCCACTGCTGTTTGTTGTGCCACCGTTCACTCCATCACTCTGTTGCCAATGACCCTGCGCAGTCACCTTCTGCTGCCACCTGCCACTGAGACCTCTGCGAGTTGGTCTCTTGAGGTTCCACCCAGCTCTCAGTGATTTCAGCTGAGCTCTCAGGCGGGGAACCTCCCTGCTAGTGCAGTCTGGGCTGTCTCTTCCACAGAAACATGACCCCACAGCACAACTAAGCACTTTTAGACCTGATTATCAGTGATTTCAGCTGCAGTGGTCACTTAACAGAACAAAAGACTATCTATGGCGCCTAATCAGCTCTGTCTTTAAACAGTGGAGAGGGACAGGTCCCCACCCTCTCTCTTGATGCCCTCAATCAGCACAGGCTAAGTACAGTTCTACTGCCCTTTACTCATACAATAAGAACATTTCATCCCCCCCCCGCCCCCCCCCTCCCCCCGCATTCAAGTGATTTGTAACCCAACCCCAACCAAAATCTATCACTTGGGCAACACAGCTCTGTTTGCTGGGTACCTAGGTAGATTAGGTGTGAATGTAAATACGATCTGGTCCTGAAGCCTTTCCCTCCAGCCCCGGCTCATCACTAGCTGTCAGGGAGAGCTCATTTAGACTTCGCTTACAAATCATCATTTGAAATTATTAGGTTGGCCAACATCACCGAAATGAATGCACTGACATTGTCATAAAAAACAACAGCTGTATAAGGAAGCTAGTCTATGTTCATACTTTTCAAATCTATTATACTTTTTCAGATACATGTATTTTATCATACACTGTATATGCTTTTAAAGTGTGTATTAATGTTTGAATTTCAATTCAAATTTCCAAACAGTCACTAAATTGGCATGTAACTAGTTCACAAAACTGGGGGGGGGGGGCGTGTTGGGAAAATTCAGGGGGGGGTGTAGGGAAATCACTGGTAGCCAATATTTGTTACACGTGTAATTGAAGGAGGCCAGTCTATCATCTTGCATTATATCTTTAATATTTGTTAATCCTTTTGCTATCTAAATTGTTTTAAGCATGGAGTAGGCCTTAATCCTGAGGCACGGGTTATCCATAGTGGTACAAGAAGGATCTTGTGTGACAAGCAAGACTGTTTTTTTATTCCATATAAGTTGCATGATAAGCCTATTTATTTGAGCAAAGAGCAAGGGGGAGATCTTGAAAGACAACAGACTAATAATAAAAGTCATTCTTGGGAAGATATTCATTTTGACTAGTTCTATTCTCCCGGATAAGGATAGAGGAAGGAGACACCACTTTTCCATGTCCTTGGAAATTTCTTTTAATATATAGTTTAGGAAAACAATTTTGGGAAGATTAGGACAAATTTAACACCTAAATAAGTTATTTCCTTGTACATTTGAAATGCAAAATGCTGAAACTGAGAAGAATCTGATCTTTTGGATATATCCATTGTTTGTGATTTATTCCAGTTAATGCAAAAACCCAAGATCTTTCAAAAAGTATCAACTACATTCAATAATGATGGGATTGATGAGGATGGATTCTTCAATAGTACAAAAATGTCACCAGCATATCAACTGATTTAGTATTCTTTCCTATTTATAGGCATACCTTCAAGGACTGAGTGGTGATTGCCAGTGGTTCAAGAGAGAGATTAAAAAGGAGGGGCAAGAGGAGACAGTCTTGTCATATCCCTTTTTATAGTTGAAATGTGGGAGAAATAATTCCATTAGTTGATAGTGAAGCAAGGGGAGAGTTGTATAATACACTGATCCAATTCAGGAATATTGGTCAAAATCCAAATCTTTTAGGACAGACATTAGATAAAGCCATTCAACCCTATCAATGACTTTCTCTGCATCTAGAGATAAGGCTATACGTAGTGAAAATCTGACATCTGAGCTTGCTGGATCAAGTGAGCTATTTTTCTTGTATTATCAGCAGCCAGTCTTCCTTTAATGAAACCAACCTGATCTGTGTGTATAATTGATGGGATGATGGTGTTCAGTTGTGTTGCTAAAATTTTTACAATTATTTTGCTATCTGTGTTCAACAGAGATATGGGGCGGAAGTTACCACAGTTGCAACCATCTTTGTTCTTTTTAATATTAAAGCAGTTCTCATGTCATGAGACATGGTTCCTTTTTGGAATGTTTCAGTGAAATCCTTTGAAAAAATAGAAGATACCTAATTATTAAATGTTTTGTAGAAATCTGACAGAAAGCCATCCATCCCAGGGGCCTTGCCGGAATTCATATTTTTATAACCTGTTTGATTTCTTATGATAGCTTTGTCCATATGTGACGTTGCACTCCATAATGTTTTATGGAAATATGCTTATGAGTGTGAATACAATGTAACTGGAATATGCTTTATGCAAAAGGTCTCTTGTAAGGTATCATTACAAAGCTTATAATCTACTGAGTGTGTTCATCCTATTTGTATGAATGTATCATTCTTGTATCTGAAACTAGGAATATGAAGTATAACTCTGAGGTCCTACGGTAATTATGCAAAGTGTGGGCCATTGATGGTGGTTTAGAATCTTGATGGCTCCCATTGACTAGGACAATTGGTTGTAAATGGCTCTGTCTATTTGCAAGCCTTCCTGTGTTCGTGTGAGCCAGCCCAGGAGAAACAGAGGCTGGGGTCTCACAGGACATGTGACCATGTCACATGATGCTGGAATCCATCTTAATTCTGGTACTTTTCCATTTAGAAGGAGGGGTGGGGACCCAGAGAGACAAAAGATTCCCGCCTTGGGCCAAAGCTATACAAAGTGGTGGAACAGGACAAAGGGGGCTGCCAGTCATGAGAATACCACTAGTTACCACCTGAGCTGGAACTAACAAGGACTGTACCAGGGGAAAGAATTGGGCACAGACTAGGAAGGAGTCTAGTCTGTGAAAGAAATGTATTGGAACATCTCTGAGGGTGAGATATTACCTGTATCAATTTCTTAATGTATTAGGCTTAGACTTGCATGTTTTTGCTTTATTTTGCATGGTGACTTACTTTGTTCTGTCTGTTATTACTTGAAACGACTTAAATCCTACTTTTTATACTTAATAAAATCACTTTTGTTTATTAATTAACCCAGAGTAAGTAATTAATACCTGGGGGAGCAAACAACTGTGCATCTCTCTCTATCAGTGTTATAGAGGGCGGACAATTTATGAGTTTACCCTGTATAAGCTTTATACAGAGTAAATGGATTTATTTGGGGTTTGGATCCCATTGGGAACTGTGTGTCTGGGTGCTGGAGATAAACCAAAAACTGCTCAGCAGGTCACCTAAGTCTGCAGCTTTGTGGCTCAGAGGTAAATTCAGCACGTCAGGTGACAGTCCCAAGGGGGTCTCTGTGACTGAACCCATCACACCATAAACACTTAACTTAGGGTATTAAAAGGTAGACCTTCAGTAAAATGATCAAATTTATTAGAGTCAAATTAATTGTCTGATTTATATAAAGTTTGATAGAATTGCTTAAATTGATTATTTATATAGAATCATAGAAGCGTAGGACTGGAAGAGACCACAACAGGTCATCTAGTACAGTCCCCTGCACTCAAGGCAGGACTATGCATTAACTAGACCATTCTTGACAGGTGTTTGTCTAACCTGTTCTTAAAAACCTCCAATGATGGAGATTCCACAACCTTCCTAGGCAATTTGTTCCAGTGCTTAACTACCCTGACAGGAAGTTTTTCCTAATGTCCAACCTAAACCTCCCTTGCTGCAATTTAAGCCCCTTGCTTCGTGTCCTATCCTCAGAGGTTAATGAGAACAATTTTTCACCCTCCTTGTAGCAACCTTTTACATACTTGAAAACTGTTATGGCCCCCCTCAATCTTCTTTTCTTCAAATTAAACAAACCCATTTTTTCAGTCTTTCCTCATATTTTCTAGACCTTTAATCATTTTTGTTGCTTTCCTCTGGACTTTCTCCAATTTATCCATATTTTTCCTGAAATGTGGTGTCCAGAACTGGACACAATACTCCAGCTGAGACTTATCAGCGCAGAGTGGAAGAATTACTTCTCGTGTCTTGCTTGCAGCACTCCTTCTGATACATCCCAGAATGTTGTTTGCTTTTTTTGCACTAGTGTTATATTGTTGACTCATATTTAGCTTGTGATCCAACATAACACCCAGGTCCCTTTCCACAGTACTCCTTCCTAGGCAGTCATTTCCCATTTTGTACTCCTAAGTGGAGTACTTTGCTTTTGTCTTCATTTAATTTCATCCTAGTTACCTCAGATCATTTCTTCAGTTTGTCCAGATCCTTTTGAATTTTAATCTTATCTTCCAAAGCCCTTGAAACCCAGCTTTGTACTGACTGCAAACTTTATAAGTGTACTCTCTATGCCATTATCTAAATAATTTATGAAGATATTGAACAGAACCAGAACCAGGACCAATATGCCCTTCCAGCTTGACTGTGAACCACTGATAACTACTCTCTAGGAACGCTTTTCCAACCAGTTGTGCACTCACCTTATAGTAGCTCCACCTAGGCTATATTTCCCTAGTTTGCTTATGAGAAAGTCATGCGAGACAAGAAAAATAAATTCCATGGCCTTTGTACACAAGGATTTCAGCTTTTCTGGCAGCATTCATTAACGTTACTTTATCATTGAACTTCAGTAGCTTGAAGATGATGGGTTTGGGCTTGTTAGACTCTCATTGTCTAGTACCAGGCATTTCATGAGCTTTTTCAGTATCTAATGGGGGCAGCTGTGGGTCCAGTTTAAGTATGTCAGGGAGCAGTTTCTGAAGAAAGCTGATAATATCCTTCTCCTCTAGACCCTCAGCAATGCCCAAGAGGCAAAGGTTGCGTCTGTGAGACCCTTAGGGCTTGTCTACATTACCCGCTGGATCAACGGGCAGCAATCGATCCAGCGGGGGTCAATTTATCACGTTGCCGAGCGCTCTCCCGTCGACTCTGGTACTCCACCAGGGCGAGAGGGGCAGGCAGAGTCGACGGGAGAGCGTCAGCCCTTGACTTACCGCAGTGAAGACAGTGCGGTAAGTAAATCTAAGCTATTCACGTAGCTGAAGTTGCGTAACTTAGATCGATCCCCCCCAATGTAGACCAGGTCTGAGTCATCTTATTTTTCTTCCAGTTTCTCTAGTCTAAGCTTTAAGGGGCAGTTCCTTCTTTAATTTCCCTGGCTTCAATGGCAGTCTTTTGTAGCTCATTTTCCATGTGAGTTATATGGGATTTTACAACACCTGTATCTTTAGAGAGGCCACGAATATCTTTTGAGATTGAATCCAGTCTGACTGTGAGGAATTCTTTCAGTGCTGTAATATTCTAGGCTAGGTCCTGCTGTGGCCGTGTAGTCTCTCCTTTCAGCTGCTTAAGTGATTCAGGCCTAGGTCTTTTCTTGTCTCTCATTTCTCCATTGGCATCCATATTCAACAGTTTGAAATTTATCCATGGGGTTAATTTAAACTTTAGGACAGAAACTTATTGTCAATTTGCCAGGAAAGTAATGATTAGAGATGAATTGATATGTTTTGAGGGAGGAGGTCTGAGATTAGGCAGCCATCCTTCTCACAGGTACCATGTGACCCACTGCTTCCCCCCCCCCCTCCTTCTTGGGGAACAAAACAAAACAAAAGCCAAAACCCATCTTTCTTTTCCATAGGCTGTCAAAGGAAAAGAGAGAAAATCAAGCAAGAAGGAAAAGGATGAGAAGGACTAAGAAGAGTGGAGCAGGAAAAGTGCAAGTCCTACCCTCTTTAAAAATAACCTATACTCAGTTCACACACTGAGACAGACAACTTTGAAAAGCCTCTTTTAAAAAAAAGTTTAAAAATTTTTAAATTCACAATTAAGATTTTTAAATAAAAATTTAATCTTGACCTCCCCAAAGGATGATCCATGAGATTTCTTTAGCAAATTTTGCTACACCATCCTCCTGAAGGCAACATTGTAGTTGTCTACACATCTGAAAACTTATCCTATGAAAATCTTAAATCTGCTTCTACCAAATATTTCCAGTTTTTATCCCCTTGTCCCCTGGCAACCTTCTGCTGATACTATAGCAATGAAACAAGATATTTTGTTCCTATACTGCTATGGGATGCACACTGTATGCCTGCATTCTTGCTTCAGCTTGAAAACATTCTGTTACAGAAATCTACCTCCACCCCTGAACCTGCCCTCACCGCAGAAAGTGACACTGAAATGCTGTACATTTATATAAGCTGCACTACTTCCCCCGGAACTTGTGTCTATAATGACAAATTCTATCCTTGACTACATTGTGCACCTGTTTAATGTGACATTGGCATGTATGTAAGAAAAGCGCTAATGCAGAACCTCCAGGATACCTACCAGAACTGCAATAAGCAATCAGAACCATGAAGACAGTGAACAGGATACAATTCATTTTGTTCATGTTTCTTCCAGAATCTGGAAGCAAGAATAAATGAAAAATGGTTACATGTTCCTTAGTTTATAATATTTAAAACCAGAGAAAGTTTTGATTGAAAAAGAGTAAGATCTAGTAGTCTGAAGACATGCATCAGGAGTCAGGAACTCCCAAATTCTAATCTTGGCCCCAACAGACTATTTCTGTGGCATTGGGCAAATCACATAACTTCTATGTGCTCAGGTTTCCTCATCTGTAAAATGGGGATAATACTCACCTACCTTACAGAAGGGACGTAATGAAGGGTAATTCACTGGTATTTGATACAAAGCTTATTAACATCAGAAGGCTTTGGACAAGTCCCTTGATGTTTGCAAAGTACTTAAGATATCATATCTGCAAAGAATTATTGGATACCACATATGGATGTGGCAGGTATCTAGGAAAGGAACACTAGATCATTGTGTCACCATGAGGCAGCTCACAGACATGCCTGATTTACTGATTTCTGTTCTCTGCATTTTCTATTTTTTGTTTATTTTCTATGCTTGATAGCCCACCCAACCCAACCAAACTTCTGTTGGAGCACAATGCAATTCCTTTTTGTAGCACAACTCTCCCTACCTCTTCGTCTCAAGCTGTTATACTTGAACAGCCAAAGTCACAGAGCAGCAGCCCAGGCACTTCTTTTAGAGCATATACCATCTTTTCTAAAGGCATCATTTCATAAATAGGCTCTTAAGGCTCAGTACAATACCAACCAAAAAAAAAAAAAAGGGTGGGAATCTTGGGGCAGCCTCATATATCTATACCTGAGGCAAAGTTGCCTCAACCAATGGAGTTATAATAGGGATGAACTTGGCACAGTATATCCAGGCATCTGCAAAGGGCAAACCAGAGACACAATTTTGCAATTTAAATCATACATTTTATGACCCTCCATGTCCTTTCATTCCTCCTACAAGAATATTGTCAAACTCCCTCCATTTGAGTGAGTGCTTAATTAAAGTCTTGTAACTAGATTCCTACTGTACACACTAAGAATATTTACACACATTAAAAATTAAATACAAAAAAATGCATTTGTGCAATATTAAGACTGCACAGTTAAAAATATACAATGTGAGAAAGTAAAAAGGCAAGGTTCCAGTATTAGTATCTAGGCCATACTACACATACACTCTTTTGTATTCCTGTTTTGGGGGGCACATATATAAGTCATAAGTTACATACCATAAAGACTACAGAAAATGAAATACAATGTGGCCAAGGTAATGTCTCTACTGTAATCTTAATTTTGGATTTTGTGACTTTTTGTGATTTGAAACTGCAACATAAAAGTTGCATTAATGCAGATTTTTTGCATTTAATAATTTAAGTGGACATATAATTCTCTTGATTGAAAGTGTAGTCCACATAGCTAGAGTTAGCACTTATTTTATTCAGCAGTAATGTAAGGAACCTACAGGCCTGTATCCTGTAAGACATTGGCTTCAGCAGTTAGCATAAGGCTTGAGGCCTATGAACTTTGGCACAGATAATTTAGGGGTGACCACTGGGACAATTTGGGGAACTGGGAATAGGGTGTTTAAGGGGAAGTTTGTCCATAACAACCCGAGGAACATGAGCTAACATCAGCTCTTGGATATTTTAGGATAGGCACATCTGCAGATGTCTGACCACAAGAGTGCCATAGCAATGAACTGACATATATGATAATAATTTGGGATCATTAATATACTAACCTATAGGAGAAGGGCTCCCCAACATTAGTAGGGTGAGGAAATACAAATAAAGAAGAGGGGAGAAACCCCGACGGAATATGCATTAGACACAGTGGTGTCAGCGTAACATATTATAAAAGTTGTATCCCAGCCTGTGTACATGGGGGAGACAGATGTAGCCCTTGGGTGATGCCAGAATGATGACCACTGGTGATGATGTGGAACGTGATGGCAATGAGGAAGCTAATGGCCTACATTTCAGGTTGTTTTGCAAGGGACGGTGTGAGTATATAGATGTACATTCTATATTACGTCTATCTACCGTACTGGGTTATAGTGTTTGTGACTTTGCTAAATGTATTAATAAACTATTGTAAATTGAGAAAGAAAGGTTCCTAAAGTGTGAGTGTTGCAACTGTGCACATCGGGGTTCTCAACTAAACAGTAATTTTAATAATACAGGGCCTGATTTTTGGACAAGAACTTGTCAAACCTCAGAGTTTCTTAAGTAATCAATATACTTAATACACAGTCCATAGATTGGGCTACAAAAGATCTATGATTTAGATATAGTATGTAATATCTAGTTATGTTACATAGCAGCTCCTATATCAAATTAGTCCAGAGATCTATTTGTTCAGAAACTGGATGCTAGACAGCAGCCAATACCACACGTCTATGAGAAGGTATAAAAAACAGTCTTATAAAGACAATTATGTAATAGCCATGGGGTCGGCAACCTACGGCACGCGTGCCAAACACGGCACGCAAGCCGATTTTGAGTGGCACGCTGCCTGCCCGGTGAGAGGAGGAGGAGGAGGAGGAGGGGCAGGAAAGCACCACGCTGGGGGAAGAAGCGGGGGAGGGGGGAAGCTTGGCTGCTGCAGGACCAAGCTTCTGCCTCCTGCCCCCGCAGGGGAGAGCGGAGGGGGGGTCCCTAAGATTACCATATTTAAAAATTTAAAAAAGAGGACACTCCACGGGGCCCTGGCCCCGCCCCCGCCCCTTACCTGCCCCCAGGCCCACCCAACTCCGCCCCTTCCCTGTCCGGCCCCGCCCTTTCCCCACCCCAACTCCGCCCCTTCCCCAAAGTCCCCTCCCCTGAGCGCCCCGCATTCCCCCTCCTCCCTCCCAGCCACGCAAAACAGTTGCCCGAGTGCTACCGGCTTCACGGTTTGCCGGGCAGCCCCCAGACCTCCAGACCCTGCACCCCCGGCCGGGCGCTTCCCCAGCGCAGCCGGAGCCCGAGAGGGGAAGCGCCCGGCCGGGAGCGCAGGGTCTGGAGGTCTGGGGGCTGCCCGGCAAACCGTGAAGCCGGTAGCGCTCGGGCAGCTGCACAGAGCTGAGGTGTCTGGGGGGAGCTGCAGGCGGATTCCTCTGCGCCGGTGGCGGCGGCTGCTGCTGCTTCCCCCCAGACAGCTCAGCTCTGTGCAGCTGAAGAGCCGAGCTGCCCGAGCGCTACCGGCTTCATGGTTTGCCGGGCAGCCCCCAGACCCTGCGCTTCCCCTCCCGGATTCCGGCTGCGCTGGGGAAGCGCCCGGCCAGGGGCGCAGGGTCTGGAGGTCTGGGGGCTGCCCGGCAAACCGTGAAGCCGGTAGCGCTCGGGCAGCTCGGCTCTTCAGCTGCACAAAGCTGAGGTGTCTGGGGGGAGCAGCAGCCGCCGCCGCCGGGGGGGAATCCGCTTGCAGCTCGCAGCCTGCCGGAGCCGCTCTAAGGTAAGCAGGGGACTAGTATTTTCCCGGACATGTTCGGCTTTTTGGCAATTCCCCCCGGACGGGGATTTGAGGACCAAAAAGCCGGACATGTCCGGGAAAATCCGGACGTATGGCAACCCTAGGGGTCCCGGCCCCCCCGCCCCACTCAGCCCCCCCGCCCACCTCTCTCCCCTGCGGGGGCAGGAGGCAGAAGCTTGGTCCTGCGGCAGCCAAGCTTCCCCCCTCCCCCGTTTCTTCCCACAACGTGGTGCATTCGGGCCCCTCCTCCTCCTCCCCCTCCCTCTCCCTGCCGGCGATGGCCCTTGTGAGGGGGAGGGGGAGTGGAGCAGAGCCTTCTGCCCTGCACCCCCCACATCCCCCCCAGCCCTCTGCCCTGACCTCGAGTCGCCCCCAACACCCAGCCTTCTGCCCTGCACCCCCACACCCCTCTGCCCTGACCTCGAGTCACCCCCAACACCCAGCCTTCTGCCCTGCACCCCCACACACCCCCAGCCCTCTGCCCTGACCTCGAGTCCCCCCCCAACACCCAGCCCTCTGCCCTGAACCCCCCCACACCCAGCCTTGTGCCCTGCACCTCCACACACACCCCAGCCCTCTGCCCTGACCTCGAGTCCCCCCCAACACCCAGCCCTCTGCCCTGAACCCCCCCACACCCAGGCTTGTGCTCTGCACCTCCACACACCCCAGCCCTCTGCCCTGACCTCGAGTCCCCCCCACAACACCCAGCCTTCTGCCCTGAACCCCCCCCACACCCAGCCTTGTGCCCTGCACCTCCACACACATCCCCAGCTCTCTGCCCTGACCTCGAGTCCCCCCCCCAACACCCAGCCCTCTGCCCTGAACCCCCCCCCCACCCACACACCCAGTGG
The DNA here is from genome assembly GCF_028017835.1 of Emys orbicularis. Taxonomy (NCBI): domain Eukaryota; kingdom Metazoa; phylum Chordata; order Testudines; family Emydidae; genus Emys; species Emys orbicularis. The sequence continues at coordinate 84,852,753 of NC_088686.1, read as the reverse complement.
GCTGAGCAGGCTGGCGGTGTAAGATCAGCATTTTAATTTAATTTTAAATGAAGCTTCTTAAACATTTTGAAAACCTTGTTTACTTTACATACAACAATAGTTTAGTTATATAATATAGACTTAGAGAGAGACACCTTCTAAAAAAACGTTAAAATGTATTACCGGCATGCGAAACCTTAAATTAAAGTGAATAAATGAAGACTCGGCACACCACTTCTGAAAGGTTGCCTACCCCCTATTCCAGGGGAAATTTCTTCCTAAACCCAGGGAGCTGGTGGCTGGCTTAAGTCCTAAAATGTGGAGGGTTTGTAGCCCTTATAAAGCTATCATATCTAGTACAATTGTAGATATGCTTCTTATGTATAATAAATAAATGTCTTTTTGGAATCCTACTAAACTCTTGGCCTCAATGGTCTGGTGGCAGTCAGTACCACTGGTGTCCTAGGAACTGTACACTACAATAAATTCAGTAAAACAACAAACAAACAAAAAAATAAGGTTGAGCTTCTCTAAAAATGTGCAGTAGAATCCACAGACCTTGCCATTTCGGTATAGGCTAGTATCAAGTACACCAACCCCTGAGTCCTTGGTGCACTCCCTGCAGTATCCAGCCGCAGTCACTGGACAATAACTCTCAGGTAAGCTATCCCCAAAGAGACAGTGTACACACAGTTTGACTGGTACAAGGTCCTTTATAACATTACAGCACTGAAATACATGTATAGTAAAAACAATCATAAGTTTATTCACAAAGATTAAGATTTAAGAGATATTGAGAAAGGATAATGAGCAGAAACAGAACTGGTTACACATGAAACAACATAAAATACAACGCTAGGTCTACACTTATGAATGGTTACCATTCTATTTAATAAAGTAGATCTTCTCTCAAGGATTCAGTGTCTTTGACAGAGCAGCTGGTTTTCAGTCAAAACCAGGATCCACATTTTCATAAATATCCACATGCCCTAATAGGGAATTCCTCAGCAAATGGATAGCAAAATGGCTTTTTGCTTCTCCTTACATTTCCCATAATTCAGTCTTTTCACCCCAGAGTCAGGAGGACACCCCCCCCCATTGTTTGTTCTCCAATGTGTTGGCTCCAAGTTGTCTTCATATCCTCATGTTGACTTGAAATGCATATGCTTAATTTATAAATGAACCTAGGCAGACATGTGAATATACATTCCTCTGTCCGCCAAAACCAGTTTTTCATCTCTGCTGAGGAGTAACACCTTGATACAAACTATAAGGATATATTTTGAGTACATATACATGTCTTCTTAAATATAATCAGTACATACATTTCACAATAATATGAAGGACCAGCATGATCTTGACTTTCCTTTAAGATCTCAAACAGCATTCTTTATAGATAAATATTATGAAAGCAAAGTGTAGTGAGTTTGTCAAGCCTGATAAGAGTTGCTGTTACAGAACAGTAAACCCTTTTCCAGTTGGCATCAAGGCGTTCTTAGGGTCACTAACTACACTGGGTTTTCTATTTACAGCAGCCAATCACTGATTGGTCCCTATTTGTTTGTCTGTGTACAGTGCCAAACCCTAAGGTTTTCAGATGAGTATCCTGAAAAAAAATCAAAGGACTGGTCTTTCAGCACAATAATTTCTGAAAGAAGAATGATTCAAAATTGCTGGGGGGCAGGGGAAGAGAGAGCAGAGACACCTCTCAAAAGAACACAAAATTGAATTCCTAGATTACAAGCTCCCCCAGTTTGACCATAGAGAAACCGATAGCCCTGAGCATTCTTCTCAACAGCAGCATGACCCTGCCTTTGTTTATATCAGTGGCTGCCAACCTGTCACTCACAGAGCTCTAAATTTCAGAATAGCTGCTGAGTTAGTCTGTATCAGCAAAAACAACCCGGAGTCCTTGTGGCACCTTAGAGACTAACAAATTTATTTGGGCATAAGCTTTCGTGGGCTAGAACCCATCTGATGAAGTGGGTTCTATCCCATGAAAGCTTATTCCCAGATAAATTTGTTAGTCTCTAAGGCAGGGGTGGTCAAACTTTTTGGGCCGAGGGCCACATCTGGGTGGGGAAATTGTATGCAGGGCGAGGGCAGGGGGTTGGGGTGTGGGAGGGAGTGTGGGGTGCAGGAAGGGGCTCAGGGCAAGGGATTGGGGCAGAGGAGGGGTGCGGGGTGTATGAGGGGGCTCAGGGAAGGGGACTGGGGTGCAGGAGGGGTGTGAGTGCAGGAGGGGGCTCAGGGCAGGGGTGTAGGAGGGGTGTGGACTGTGGGAGGGAGCTCAGGGCAGGGGTTGGGGTGCAGGAGCGGTGCGGGGTGTACGAGGGGGCTCAGGGCAGAGAGTTGGGGTGCAGGAGGGGTGCACGCAGGGCCGGCTCTGGCTTTTTGGCCACCCCAAGCAAAAAAAAAAAAAAAACCTGCGGCGCGGCCGGAGCGCGGGTGCAGGGGGACTGGCTGGGGGGGGAGGGGGAGGGAGCGGGCGGTAGAGAGAGAGAAGGGGGCGGCCAGGGCTACAGCAGGGGTGTGACGACAGGTATAGAAACCGTCCCGTTTTGCAACTGGGTGCGGTTTCCGCCAGCAACGTGACCATCACAGGGACAGTGGAATGAGGGTGAAGCTCAGGGCAAGTGTGGCTAGCTTGAAGGGATGTGGGTGAGGCACGGATCCAGGCTCCATGTCCGCTCCCCTGCAGCGGAGTTAGCTTTTCCCTAGTGCGGGTCTCTCTCTTCAGGCCCTCCCCACAGAGAACTTTCTTCTAGGGCCCTTGTTCCCCGCGCAGCCCCGGTTAGCCCCAGACCCCAGCGGGAGGCTGGTCCTCCCCGCCGCAGCGCCTCTGCGGCACGCGAGCTGCACCTCCCCACTGCCTCCAGCTGCCCTTCTGCACTCCGCCTCAGCCCTCTGGTTACTGGAGCACCGCGGCTCTGCTCCAGCAATAAAACAGCCTCTTCCTCTGCACTGGCGGGAGAGCAATCCATGCCCAGGGCCGGCTCTGGCTTTTTTGCCGCCCCAGGCAAAAAAGCCTCCGGCCGCCCCCCCCCCCCCCACCACGGGGGGGCGCGGAGCACGGGGGGGGCGAGCCCCGGCGGGGGCTCCGCTCTCCCGCCGGGGGAGGGCGGCCGGAGCCCCGGGGCGAGGGTGGCGAGCCCCGGCGGGGGCTCCGCTCTCCCCCCGGCGGCCGGGGGGAGGGCGCCGGAGGGGAGGGCGGCCAGAGCCCTGGGAGGAGGGCGGCGAGCCCCGGCGGGGGCTCGGCTCTCCCCCCTCCCCCCCCCGGCGGCCAGAGCGCCGGGGGCAGGACGGCGAGAGGGCGGCGAGCCCCGCCTGGGGCTCGGCTCTCCCCCCGGCGGCCAGAGCGCCGGGGGCAGGACGGCGAGAGGGCGACGAGCCCCGCCTGGGGCTCGGCTCTCCCCCCGGCAGCCGGGGGGAGGGCGGCGAGCCCGGCTGTGGCCCCGCTCTCCCCGGCGGCCCGAGCGCCGCGCCGCCCCCCTCCAGGTGCCGCCCCAAGCACCAGCTTGGTTGCCTGGTGCCTGGAGCCGGCCCTGTCCATGCCCCCCGTGGCAGAGGGGAATAAGGAGAGCAGATCTTGTGGGTTGATGCAGCAACCGCCTACCCAATCCAGCCCTCTAGCCGGCATGCATCTACTGAGCGCGCTGGTCGCCGCAGTTCCTCCGCACTGCAGCACGCTCCAATAGCCTCCTACCTGCTCTGAGCTTGCACCTGTGCAGCTCCCCGCTCACTCTGCCCCTCTGCTAGATGCACGTCTTCTGCAGAAAGCTTTCCCACGGCAGCCCCTTCTAGCTCCGTCAGCAGCACTCAGCTTCCGTGCTGGCTTTTGGTTGTTCTGACGTGGGGAAAAGGGGGCGGGGAGAGGGAGAGGAGCAGAACCCCCATCCTTTAGTTCCCCGCACTCGCGTGGCATGGTAAGTCACTCCGCAGTGTGTGTGATCAGGCAATGTGCTCTCCCTTTCTTTTGTAATGGTTTGCGTTAGAGCTTGCTAAGTAGAGTTGTGTGCTTACGTTATTTAAGCGGGGTTCTCTTTCCCTCTCTCTATTAAACAAACAGGGTCGCTATTTGCTTCAGTGGGTAGTTCTGACCCCTTTTGTGTGGTTTCCTCAATCCCTGCCACCTATTTCCAGGCTGTCAATGAGCCTTAGGGAATGTAATTTTTTTCACCTCCTCTGCCTCTTGTAATTTGCGCCAGCACTTGAGAAGTGGTATTTTTACCTTGGGCTGGGGTTTCAGCCCTTCAAGAAGCTCCTGCTCTGCCCTGAGACTGTTCCATCTGCTCACATTTAGCATCTTGGTTCAGGAGCTGAAAAAGTGAACGGCACATACACGAAATTCATAGATGATGTTAATACATCTTAAAGGTGAGGGGGGAAATCCTAGCGGTTGAGAGATTCCTGCAGAGGACATAATGCAGTGGTTCTCAATCAGGGGTACAGGTATCCCTAGGGGTACACAGAGCCAGAGGTCTCCAGGGGCTACATCAACTCATTTAGATATTTGCACAGTTTAACAGGCTACATAAAAAGCACGAGAGAAGTCAGTACAAACTAAAATTTCATACAGAATGAATTTTTTATACTGCTCTATCTACACTATACACTGAAATGTCAGTACAATATTTATATTCCAATTTATTTTATAATTATAATGTACATCAATTCAATCCCAGGGCTAAATAACAAACATTCTACAACTAACATTCTACAACTCAAGCTTCAGAGTATTTGTGGATAGAATTCCAGTCATATATAACACTGGTCTACAATTTTTGAGAAGTCGTCTGCTTCAGAGATAAAATGTGCTATTTATTATGTATTTTGATGTGCTGAATTCAAATATGACAATTAAAACAACGGATTGTCTACTGTTTCTAAGATATTTATGTTTTTTACATTTTATGTCTATGTATATTGTGTAGATAGTAGAGTTTTAATCATAAATTGTAAACCTAGGTCTTTTCATGTGTTTATGGTTGCTTTACATGATAATATTTCACCTGTCCTGTTTATGTAACACTTTAAAAATCAGCAAAAGGGTTATATAAATAAAATTTATTATGAAACAAAAAGGCAAAAAACTATTATGTACACAGTTTAGTCCTATTCAGTGTCTACTCGGCGCTTCTTGGCTTGTCTCTTGTATTCATTAAATGGAGCATCTCTTGTCACTGTCCAGCAATAGTCTGCAAGCATTGATGGGCTCCATTTGCCCTGATAGCGTTTCTCCATTGTTGCAATGTCCTGGTGAAATCGCTCGCCATGCTTGTTGCTCACTGCTCCGCAGTTCGGTGGAAAAAAATCTAGATGAGAGTGCAAAAAATGTATCTTTAGTGACATGTTGCAACCAAGGCTTTTGTATGTCTTCAGGAGGGTTTCCACCAACAACCTGTAGTTGTCTGCCTTGTTGTTTCCGAGAAAATGTATTGCCACTAACTGGAAGGCTTTCCATGCCGTCTTTTCCTTGCCACGCAGTGCATGGTCAAATGCATCATCTCAAAGAAGTTCACGAATCTGAGGACCAACAAAGACACCTTCCTTTATCTTAGCTTCACTTAACCTTGGAAATTTTCCACGGAGGTACTTGAAAGCTGCTTGTGTTTTGTCAATGGCCTTGACAAAGTTCTTCATCAGACCCAGCTTGATGTGTAAGGGTGGTAACAAAATCTTCCTTGATTCAACAAGTGGTGGATGCTGAACACTTTTCCTCCCAGGCTCCAATGACTGTCGGAGTGGCCAATCTTTCTTGATGTAGTGGGAATCTCTTGCACGACTATCCCATTCGCAGAGAAAACAGCAGTACTTTGTGTATCCAGTCTGCAGACCAAGCAAGAGAGCAACAACCTTCAAATCGCCACAAAGCTGCCACTGATGTTGGTCATAGTTTATGCACCTCAAAAGTTGTTTCATGTTGTCATAGGTTTCCTTCATATGGACTGCATGACCAACTGGAATTGATGGCAAAACATTGCCATTATGCAGTAAAACAGCTTTAAGACTCGTCTTCGATGAATCATTGAACAGTCTCCACTCATCTGGATCGTGAACGATGTTGAGGGCTGCCATCACACCATCGATGTTGTTGCAGGCTACAAGATCACCTTCCATGAAGAAGAATGGGACAAGATCCTTTTGACGGTCACGGAACATGGAAACCCTAACATCACCTGCCAGGAGATTCTACTGCTGTAGTCTGGAGCCCAACAGCTCTGCCTTATTCTTGGGTAGTTCCAAATCCCTGACAAGGTCATTCAGTTCACCTTGTGTTATGAGGTGTGGTTCAGAGGAGGAGGATGGGAGAAAATGTGGGTCCTGTGACATTGATGGTTCAGGACCAGAAGTTTCATCCTCTTCCTCTTCCTCGTCTGACTCAAGTGAGAATGATTCTGGTGCATCAGGAACCGGCAGTCCTTCTCCGTGGGGTACTGGGCGTATAGCTGATGGAATGTTTGGATAATGCACAGTCCACTTTTTCTTCTTTGACACACCTTTCCCAACTGGAGGCACCATGCAGAAGTAACAATTGCTGGTATGATCTGTTGGCTCTCTCCAAATCATTGGCACTGCAAAAGGCATAGATTTCCTTTTCCTGTTCAACCACTGGCGAAGATTTGTTGCACAAGTGTTGCAGCATATGTGTGGGGCCCACCTCTTGTCCTGATCTCCAATTTTGCAGCCAAAAGAAAGGTGATAGGCTTTCTTAACCATAGTAGTTATACCGTGCTTTTGTGATGCAAAAGTCACTTCACCACAAACATAGCAGAAGTTATCTGCACTGTTCACACAAGTACGAGGCATCTCTGCTCACTTTGGCTAAACAGAAATGTGTCCCTTTGCAAAATCAAACACTGACAAATAAGAGAGCACGACACTGTATGATTTCTAGAGCTGATATAGGGCAATTTGTTCAGCAGAGTGATGTAAGCTTCGTTATGACTGCATCATCCATGACTTCTAGGAATAACATGATGCAATTCATATCATGTATGATGCAATACCAGCTTCAGATTGCATCATTCATTGTTTTGCCTAAAAAGCAAGTACTGTCCAAACCCGGTCATAGATTTATTCATAGATCCAATCAAAGATGTATTTTAGTCATTTCTGGTTTAAATTGAGATCCCTTCCCTTTATAACTCACTTATCCTCCGCCATTCCCAAGTCAAGGGTCGTATATACTGACCCAATAGCATATCTTGAAAACTAGAGCCAATCAACAATTTTAAGCATCATTTTTGTTCTCAGTGACCCAGAATTAGTAAAGTTTGACTACATTTATTTCAGAAGCATTTTGGCTGTAGAGCAGTGTAATTGAACTATATTATTCCTTTTATCATTCACTGTTCTGAATATCAGATACTAACCATTCAGGCAAACAACTAACAACTGCATGACCACATATCCTCACCTATATCAAAAGGCTTTCATACGCCAAGCCTTTTACTGTAAATGTCATGCCTCTGTTAAGGTCACCTTATCTATCTAATAATGCAGAAGTTACAGAGAACTGAAGAGCTATCATTTAACTGACAGAAGGAACACCCCACATATTAACAAGGATATTGGGCTGCATTAGTACGAGCATTGCCAGCAGATCAAGGGGAAATGATTATTCCCCTCGATTTGGCACTGGGGAGACCACATCTGGAGTATTGTGTCCAGTTTTGGGCCCCCCACTACAGAAAGGATGTGGACAAATTGGAGACAGTCCAGTAGAGGGCAACAAAAATGATTAGTGGGCTGGGGCACATGAAGTATGAGGAGAGGTTGAGGGAACTGGGATTATTTAGGCTGCAGAAGAGAAGAGTGAGGGGAGATTTGATAGCAGCCTTCAACTACCTGAAGGGAGGTTTTAAAGAGGATGGAGCTAGGCTGTTCTCAGTGGTGGCAGACCACAGAACAAGGAGCATTGGTCTCAAGTTGCAGTGGGGGAGATCTAGGTTGGATATTAGGAAAAACGATTTCACTAGGAAGGTGGTGAAGCACTGGAATGGGTTACCTAGGGAGGTGGTGGAAACTCCATCTTCAGAGGTTTTTAAGGCCTGGCTTGACAAAGCCCTGGCTGACATGATTTAGTTGGGATTGGTCCTGCTTTGAGCAGGGGGTTTGACTAGATAACCTCATGAGGTTTCTTCCAACCCTAATCTTCTATGACTTCCAGCTATCCATAGTAAATGCTTGTAGCCAGTCCATCATGCCAGTAAATCTATGCTTTAGTATTCTGCATGGTATGTTCATTCAGTGGCTCATGACACATTCTATATAGAACACCCATGGCCATTGCTATAGAACACTGGACTACCTAGGCTGGTACACAAAGGATAAGGTGGGGCTTACAGCAGACTCTTCAGTGAGGTGGTTAGAGACACACCGTGTCTAGTAACTAATACAAGAAAGTCTTTCTTCCTAACCTTAGCTGACATTCCATTAGTAGCCTAAAGCAGATGTTTAGAGTTCTGCAATTTTATCCTAGATATAGTATAATTACACAAGCTATTTTTATTCATGTATCTACTCCACTTGTGAACCATACCAAGATCTGTGCTTTAAGAGATTGTAGAAGTAGGTCCCATGAATTTGTTAGACACTGATTATTCAAAGTGTTTCCTTTTACTCATATTCCCTTTCACACATCTCCTTGTTTTCATATGATGTAGTCTTCTTCCTAATATTTACTCCTTAGCACTAGGATTCAGAGGATTGCCATATGTAACACCTCCAGTGTTGTCTTTTTACAAATTCAATATATTGCATTTTTCTGTCTGCTTGTAAATAGCTGAACATAGCTCAGGCTTTTCAGCATAAAGCAGAATGAAAAGTGTTTTGTAAGTGACCAATTCATTGCCCATACATGAAGATTGATGTTAATACACGAGATGTGCAGTTTTCCCTTAGAGTATATTGCACTGGTCACATAGCCAATCCTTCGTATAGCATGTAAGAAACCAGCTTCTGAGGTAAGGAAAGAAGAGCAACATAAAAACAAGCAGGTGGTATGAATCAGTAGCTAAAAAAGTGGTAGAACTTGAAGAGCAGATGAATTACCCCTGTAACTGGGCTTCAGCTGTAGAGCAGAGAACATCAAGAACATGATGCTCTGGCAAAAGCCCCCTTTGCACAAGCTATGGAAATTTGCAATTTAAATTAGGAAAAGAAGCAAATCCATTTAGACCTGTGTCCTCACTGGAGACATTGTATCCATCTACAATTTCTGTTCACCACAGAGTTTTATGTTTATTTCTCTTTGTATGCAGGGCCGGCGCAACCCATTAGGCGACCTAGGCGGTTGCCTAGGGTGCTGACATTTGGGGGGTGGCTACCGCAGCAGCCGAACATCCAGCCGCCACAGTCGTCTACGATATTTCAGGGGCGGGACCTTCCGCCGCCTAGGGCGCCAAAAAGGCTGCCGGCACTCCTGTTTGGATGGTAAGTATCAATAGTTTTGGTTGCACACAGAAAGGTGGTGTTTGGTTTTCCACTAAAAATCACGTTAAAACAAAGCTATATGCAAAAGCAGGGCTTATACCAAATGTGATTACTGCTTTTTCACATATGAATTTTAGTTAGTGTTTCCCAAACTAGATCTCTCCTAAAACACGATCCTCTTCCTCCAGTTCCACTCATATCAGGTCTTTTCTCTTACCCTAAGCACATCACCGTAATAGAGGAAACTGAGTCAGGGAAGCCTACAAACCTATAGATCACAATCTAGAGAATTAGATATAATTTTATTCATACGCTTATGTCAAAGTAAACATTGCCGATGTGGCTTTTAGTGAGACAAGGTGAATGAAGTAATATCTTTTATTGGCACAGCTTCAGTTGGTAAGAGAAACAAGCTTGTTTCCCAAAACTGAAGAAGAGCTCTGTGTAAGCTCAAAAGCTTGTCTGTCTCACCAACAGAAGCCAGGCCCATAATAGGTATTACCTCACCCATCTTGTGTATCTAATATCCTGAGACCAACATAGCTACAACACTGCATATGATTGTGGTTTTTGTCCTTCCAGCCATTTACAAGCATGACCTTTTCAATTATTACTATTTAAGACCTTATCTACATTAAAGAAATTTTGCAGGAATTGCCCCCCACCCCCGTTCAACTCTACCAGATAGTTAGAGCTTCCAATGTTCAGGCACAGTGGGAATTTTTTTGAAAAGTTCTTAAGTCTTTGAGATTGAACACATGCGGCTGGCTGCAGAGCTGCTCCAGCAGCAGCTGGTGTGGCTGGACCCAACTGGACAGCCACACTGGCCATTGCAGAAATCACAGCACCAATGACTTCCATGACACCTGTGACAGACACGGAGCCTTAAATCGTCAATAAGACAGTGGTACTTTCTGCCTTTAAAGAATATTAGAATCTTTTCATTTTAATACTACAGATTTGTGGTTATGCTGAAAGTTACAGTCTAATCTTTTGTTAACTAATTCTTTTGTATTTAGTTGAAATAGGAATCAAGGCTCTCTCACATTACATAGTATTTTCCTTTCACTCAATATTTAAGACGGTCTAGTAAAAACAAGTGAGCAGTTTCAAGTATTCCAATTGTTAGTACAGTTCATTATCAATTACAGGCAGAGTTCTGCAGACCGAGGTAGTTACATCTCTCACCTACTTCCATAGACTTTTTTCCTGAGTAATACAGGATTCAATCCAGTAACATTTCCTGGCTCTACTTAATTCTGCCTTGGGAAAACCTCCCTGACATGAAGACTATAACCTAAAAGTGAATCTAATGGGACTAAAATCATGTAAAGGAAATAGTGGCCACAATCTATAATAGCTGCAGCCAACCATTACTCAAGGAGATATCCAGCAAGTGAGGTTTCAGTTGGGTCCATCAGTGCCAGATATTGGTTTCTCTCCAAGCTGGAGGGAATTTGCTGTGGTAAGTGTGAAGAAGGGCAACCAACTACAACTTGACATCAGTTGCAACTTTTAATTCCTTGCTCTACTCTTAGCAAGAGGAATAGTTCCAAGTAACATTTAGAACAATGGAGGCAATATATTTATTTTAATAGCAGTGGAAACAAAATAAAATGATAGAACAAATGTTTCTTTAAATATAAGGCTTTTAGACATCTGTGTACTGCTAAGCCCCAATTGTGAATCAAGCATAATTACAAAAATCCATATAGGATTCAGGAAAACATATGATAATACTTAGTCTTACACATAAAATTTGTGTCACTTACCACAAAGTCAGATAGCAAACAGCATATAAAGGAAAAACTCAGAAACAGTATTTACAAATTTATACTATGTAATAAGTGAGAAATTGCTTGTTAGTAAACAGCAGATTATGAATTATACTACATCCCAAAAGGCATGTATCTGTGATCATCATCAGATATTTATTATAAAGTAAGTTGAAAGACAGATTGTCTGGAAAAATAAAGTTTGTTTCATTTCAAACTTACGCACTCAGTCACCTGAATTTTATGCTATCTGTATATTAATATAAAATGTACATGAGCACCTGATCCAACCCAATGGGGTTACATAGGCCTAACTGCAAATTTCATTCATTCATAGCAGAAATTAACAATTGGAAGTCAGTGTGAAAGGCCATTATATACCTTTTTGCAAACTTCTCTGTCTGTTGCTAAGTTTTAAATGCTTGTATAAAAACAAATCCCCATACCATGTTTGTAATATGATCATAAATAGGAAATAGTTTAAAAATGTAAGATATGATTACCTCAGACTGTCAAGCTATTTTGCACTTTGGAAAAAAAGTGAACACACAAAATCCTCCCCCCCACCCTTCAAAAAAAATCCCTATAATCCAATCAGATGAAAGTTAGAACTGGCACCAGTATTCATGCTAGTTGTCCTGTTGTGGAAAAGAAACAATTCATTTACAATATTCAGAAGCTGTCTTATGTAGTAGCCCCAGGAAGTTAAACTTCTTCTCTGACCAACAGTTTTTATTTTCTTTTAAAAAGAAGTTCGATCAGGTATGACGTGGACAGCGTCCAGAAGGGGCAGGAATATCCAAGACTCTACGTCTGTCTTCATATTCATCAGTATCTGTTGAGTCTTCATCTTCATCCATAGCATATTCATTATGATTAGTTTCCTATAAACAAGACACCCCCAGGTTTAACTAAATACTTAATAATTGCCTCCTAAATCTCACTTTGATCACGTGCTAACAATGTAACAAAAAAATTAAAATCAAGATGTCATTTATATCACATTTAAAGTCAGTCTCCGATAAAGACTAGTTACTGTAAATATGAAAATACTGCTAAATCAGATGTGTTTTCATGTATCAATTTTATAAAATTTAATCTACATGGCAATTATATTTCTAATCTGTTTAAACTTTTATTCATAAACTAAACAGACCAGTGAGATCAGAATCTGACTCACTAACTGTTGGAATGGTGTTGAATTATTATAAATTACTGTGGTTGACATGAGTTTGGTAAAGGTTGGTAAGTCTGAATTTGATGAAGAATTCTGGGAGTGGGTTTTTTTTTTGGGCACCAGACAGGCTGTATGAAAGTTTACTGAAAGTGATGACATTACACTTGGACACTGACACAATTATGTACTTTGGATGTTTAACCAGGCTCTCTGTGTGTATTTGTGCTGATGTAAAAAAAACAAAAAACAAAAACCACATGGTTAGTCATGTTTACCAATCAAATCACACAAAAAACATGAAAATAGTGAACATAGAACTAACTAACTGAACTGGGTTAACTAATCCTGTAGCACAACCAAGAGCTAACTCAAAAAGTAATTAATAAGTTAATAATTAATAAAAAAGTAAATTTCAGCCAGCCTTTAGTCTGTTCACATTATAGAAAAAAGTTACAAAACATTAAAAGGGCATATTTCAGAACATGTAACTTGATTAAAAAAGGGGTATAAGTATTGGAAAATATTACATGCTCCTTCCTTCACCCCGATTAACATCTGAAAAGGCTTGTAACAGACCAAGTGCTTAAAAAAACCCAACAATCCCCCCCAAAATAAAGGCTTTCATCTAGAACTGGTAGCTATACCTGCTTTGTTTGTTAATCAGGGCTATGTCTACTACCGAGGTAAGTCGGCCTACGCTACGTAACTCCAGCTATGTGAATAACGTAGCTGGAGTCGATGTACCTGAGGTCGAGTTACCGCGGGGTCTACACTGTGTGTGTGTGTGGGGGGGGGGGGGGGGGGGGGGGGGGGGGGAGGGGCGCGGGGGGAAAAAATCTCCCGTCGCCTTACCTTATTCTTCTTGTTGGGGTAGAGTACAAGGGTCAACTGGAGAGCGATTTGCAGTCGATTTGGCGGGTCTTTACTAGACCCGCTAAATTGACCGCCGGTGGATCAATCTAAGAGCATCGATCCTGGCTGTAGTGTAGACGTGCCCCAGGATACTGTGTAGGGCCAACACAGTTACTAAGGGTTTATGCTTGAAAAATTAAGGCTTATTTAAAAAAAGCATGGTATAACCTTTCTGCTGCCTGTGTGAAATTCTTTTAAATAAATAGCTTTGCATTAAAAAACAAGAACAAAAAACTAAATCTGGGTTTTACTGGTACTAATATGGCAAATTCTTCCCAGCTGTGGGCCAAGAAAAATCTCAACTCTTCACTAACAATTGAATTCAATCAGTTCTTTCTGTTTTACAAATATGTAACAGAGCAGAATTTAAGCCACTAGGTATGAATTTGAGTGAATACTCTAAAATATCAGTGTGCCACTCAACTTTAATATACATAATCCTCTGCTAAGCATCTGTATAAGAGGCAGAGTAATAAAATTATCAAATCAAATGCAGGTGATTTCTGCAACTTGTGGAACAGAAAAGAGGTCCTGGTTTAAATAAAGGTAACCAAAGGAAAGAGAGGGGGAAAAAAAGCAATTTATCTGTTACAAGTGTGACCTCGGTTGGCACTTTGTATTCACTGTTACCAGCCTAAACCAGTGCTAGTTTCCCAAAATAGCTTTTTTTAAAAGTAATCTTCTCCTAATCACATCACTTGATTGCCCATATTCCTCTTTAGCATTGCCCTGCACATGGATGCCAGTGTAATTAGCAGCTTCATTTCCCTCTTATGGAATCGGTTGACTCTGGGCTCTTTTTGCTTATTTGTCAATTCAGTTTTGTTTTGCTGCTCTGGATTTTGCAAGGCCTTCTGCTTCCTTTGAGTGTTTAACTACAGGGCCTGAAAAACATTAAACACCCTACATTCCATTGAACTACCTAGACATGGGACAGTTTACAGATTTTATCAAATCAATTTACATTTACGTCAAAACAAGCTAACAAAGCTGCCCAGATTCACCAGCTGCTTCCAAACCTTAAAACTAGATAATCATTCAATAGAACAGCAATTCACTAAATTTTTGGAGTTGATGCAGGAGTTACTGGGTGTAATTCCATGGCCTATGTTGTGCAGGGTAGACTAGATGAACATGAAGGTCTGTTTTGACCTTAAAATCAAAACAGCTTAAAAGGCCTGGTTAGCACATGTATGGAAACCTCTCTCCTATCAAGAAAAGCAGAGACATTCTTCTGATGTAGAAGGAAGCAAACCACAATCAGGTCACACCAAGACAGAAAGAGCTCAAATAGGTAACAATTTAGATTTATAAATAAGGGTGTGTAGTGAGTCGGCATGGCTCCCCTCCGCCTCTGACAGGGTAGAGCTGCATCCATCCCCAGCGTGGGCGGAACTTCCGGGTCCGGGGCCCGCCCCTCCGAGGTCACGGCCCCGACCCGGAAGTATAAAAGCCCGACACCAGAGCTCAGTAGGAGGCAGCCGGCCGGAGAGAGCAGACGTCCCGGACAGAGCTCCTGCCTGGGAGACACCGGCAGACCGCGAACCGCCTGCTAACGCCCCGCGCCGGTCTAGCCTCCCTCTCGCCAGGTACCCCGAGGAGGACTGGCCCAGCCTGCCCCGGACCCGGTACCCAGACGAGGACTGGCCCAGCCTGCCCCGGACCCGGTACCCAGACGAGGACTGGCCCAGCCTGCCCCGGACCCGGTACCCAGACGAGGACTGGCCCAGCGCGCCCCGGACCAGCGGCCCCGAGGAGGAGTCCAGTCTCCCCTGTGCCAGCTATCCCGGGGAGGAGATACCGAACCAGCCCCCCAGCCCCGCCACCGAGGAGCCGATGCTGGTGGACTGGCCTGAACCCAGCCCCACGGACGAGGTAGGCCCTGAGGGGGACCTTGGAAGTAGCCCGGGGGTAGCCGACCCCAGTCAGGCTACAGAGGCCTGTGAGCCCATGGCAGTGTGTTGCGGTCAGGATACCCCACTGACCGGCAGCGAGAGTCCTTGCTGCTAGGGCCCTGGGCTGGGACGCAGTGGAGTGGGTGGGCCTGCGTCCCCCCCTGCCACCCCTACACACGGGTGGCAGGCTTCCCCCTCACCCACCGGCCAGGTAGGAACCTGAGCCCCCTTTGCCTGTTTGCCTGCCCAGCCTCTGCTCCAGAGGGCCTGGGCTCTTGAACTGCTGTTTGCCTAGCCCCTGCCACAGAGGGCCTAGGCTCCCTGAACTGTTTGCCTGCCCAGCCCCTGCTCCAGAGGGCCTGGGCTCTTGAACTGCTGTTGCCTAGCCCCTGCCACAGAGGGCCTAGGCTCCCTGAACTGTTTGCCTGCCCAGCCCCTGCTCCAGAGGGCCTGGGCTCCTGAACAGTTTGCCTGCCCAGCCCCTGCTCCACAGGGCCTGGGCTCTTGAACTGCTGTTTGCCCCGCCCTGCTACAGAGGGCCTGGGCTCCGTGAACTGCTGTTTACCTAGCCCCTGCTACAGAGGGCCTGGGCTCCTTTAACTGTTGTTTTTCCCTCAGCCCCCACACCAGAGGGCCTGAGCCCTGAGCTGACCGGCTATTGATTTCGGCCGCAGTGAGTCGGCGTGGCTCCCCTCCGCCTCCGGCAGGGTAGAGCCCCGACTCACTCTATTACAGGGTGTATCCATCCAATTTCAGTTACAAAGATGCCAATGTCACAAGTTACAAAAACATAAAACTAAGTCACCTGCAGAACATCAAACTCTGTTCTCCCTCAAAGCCCAACATTGCAATAGCCTGCATAAATAGATGTGCCTGGAAGCATGCCCCGAAAGTCCACAGACATGAGCTAGCATCTGGGCTAGAATGTGCAGGTAGAAGCCATTTCAGAATAGCAGACCCCTCATGTAGGAATTACTAGTCTACTCTCATTGTCAAGATGACTGAAGTTCAGTGTCTCCGTCCATTGAAACTGTAACAGAGTGGGAGGGGAAAAAGGTGGCCCATCAAGCAGGATGGTCCCAACCCACTTAGGAATTCATGGATAAAAATTAAACAACTTAGCTTCAAGCCATCTTTGATTCAAAATGCAAATTATAACTCCAATGACATATGCTGCACCTAACAAGCATGTGCTGCTTAACAGACAGACCATTACTCCACTCAAAGTGTTGTATTAACTAAGGGAAGCCCCACATGAAGTGTACACAGTAATCCAAGCATGAGGTGACATTAACACTTAATCATAAGTGATAATTGTTAGATTCAATTAATCTATTGTGTTATATTCTCTTGGCTATATGATCACCCCAAAGAACTCAGAGGAATTCAAATTAGGGGACAGGAATTTTTTTTTGGGGGGGGAGGGGTCTTTATATATATATCCCCATATTTAGTAATTGTTGTTCTTTTCCTTCCCCCTTGTGGGGAATTATCTACATTATAATACTAAGAAATGAAATAAAATTATAAAACTGGAAAAAAAAGTGTCATGATTATGGAGTCTGGTAAGCCCTGTATCTAGAGAACGTATATTATACTGTTCTATTAGAGCTAATTTCATTCATGCTTTCTGCAAAAGGGTTAGGGATAAAAGCCTAGCACAAACGACAATACCAAATGTATCTCAGCTTACCATGCGTGCTGTAGACACCTTGAATGTTGGGCACACCATATGAAATCTGGGAATTATGACGTTAAAGAACTTGTCCTTATAGTAGAGACAATGGAAGGTATAGTATCCTTCCATGTATCCTGAATTAGTGGAGAAGGTAGTACAGCTGGTATATTCGTAAACTCGACCTGGGCTGATTATTGGAAATTCTCCTGCAGATACAAAAAACAACAAAGAGCCATTGGGAGTTTTGAATTAAAATAGGTATAAATAGCATATACTTTCCCTTGCAATATAGTTAATTTCTATAGACATTAAGTTCAGTTAGAGTTCTGCTGGAATACACAGCTAGTAACAAAAGTTTGTGTTTCTGTAACTGTACTATACAAATAAAAAGAGGTAAGCTTGTTGTAACAAATCCTGTTTTAATGAACATTCTAGTGACTAGTTATCTTTGCATCACTTTCAGTCACAAGTGAATAGCAGTTTTTTAGAGAACATTGTTCACTAAATCAGAAGTGCCTAACTTGCTGAACAGGAGTCACTATAACAAGCTCAAACGACAAGAATGCCCAAACAACATCCGGGGGGGGAGGGTGGCGCAGGGAGAAGAGGTTTTTTTTGTTTGTTTGTTTGTTTGTTAAATCAGAACTATTGCTACAAATCATTTCTAAAAACAAAACAAAAAAAATACTTAAGTCTTCTGACATGCACTTATGCGGTTAACCCTGATACATAGATTAAAAACAGATGGCATTAGAGACTTCAGGATTATTAATATTAATTTGTATTCTCAAAGTGCTTAGGAGCCCCACTCAGGGACCAGGACCCCAATGTACTAAGTGCTGTACAAAAAGACAATTCCTGTCCCAAAGAGCTTACAATCTAAGTAATTCAAGAATCTTTAAATGGTTTGACTACTTATACTAATATTAACTACTGTATATTAATATACAGATTTGCCCAACAATATATATGCCCCAAAATTATATTCCTTAAGATCCTTTAAAATTGAAGTTAATGTTTAACACTTTCACTTACACACAATGCAATATGAGAAAGTAGAACAGAATGCATGTTTGCTAAGAGAAGAGAATAGCCACCATCTTGCATCATTACTGAGAATGGCTCCCCCAGAAGTTACAGAATTTTCAGATTAATCACTGGAATGCTCTGAATGCTAAAATAAAACTCAAACTCTCAGTTTACATACCAACGACTCCAGGACCCTGAACTTCTTCTACGTCACCTTTGGCATTGGTTATTCTCCAGTACCGACTGTCCAACTGACAAGCCTTTTCAGGAAGAGCATCTTTGGACATCTCAATTCTATGACCCAAATCAAATATATTTTTTGCTTAGAAATGCCTTACTTACATGTCTAAAAACAACCATAAAATGTTTAAAATACTATCCTATACTCCCTACTGCTTAGAGAAAGTGGTATGTTCTAGTGACCTGTGTACAGACCAAAGTAGGAACACCAGAGCACTAATCCCAGCTTTATTATTCCTCTTACCTACCTCTCCTTAACTCATGACAAATAGTGACAAATGTTTGTTTGCAAAGTGATATGTGCTATATATTGTTAGTGAAAAGAAACCCCCCAACAAAAGTACAACGATAAGACCCTTTCCAAGTTTTAAAATAGTCAAAGCCTTTTTATTTAAACTATATTAAAATAAATATATTGCATGCTGTACACCAAGCCCCATATGTATATGGTATCTAAATTTCACCATATTTTACCATACTTCTGAGTACTATGCGTACGCATGCAACAGTCATGAGGCTTGAACTCCAGACAGGACTCTCTCCTGTTATCAGGAAGATAGCCCATTTGCTATTCTCACCTGATTCTGTAAGTGAAGAAGTAATGAGGTGGATGTACAGAACTGAGTTCAGGTAGAAAAGATGTGGAGACTGAAACAGTAATATCTCCTGTTGTGGCCACACACTCCTTATCATGAACATACCTGTGCAACAGAAACATAATAAAGAGTTGGAAATTTCTTTTGTATGGTGTAACCCAATTCCATGGGTTCAATACAGATGCTAAAAGGATATTTTTGAAGAATACGTTTCCACATGCTACACTAATAGTATTTTGGATTATTAAACCCAAAATTAAAAAAAATATTAATTATTCTGTGTGACTATTAGCTCTAAATTAAACTAAACTAGTCATTCTTTAGTCTTTGTGAATGCACTAGTACAACAGTGCAATACTTGCCTTAAACTACGAGAGCAGACTTTAGAAATGTCTTCATGCAATTCTTCACATTAGGTTGTGTACAAATCTATTTTGGAGATACAACATCTTACAGCATCCCATTAATCTTAAAAGGGGCTATTATACATCAGTGGCTCTCAACTGTTCCAGACTACTGTACCCCTTTCAGGAGTCTGATTTGTCTTACATACCCCCAAGTTTCACCTCACTTAGAAATATAAAAGAGCATCACAGCCCACTATTACTGAAAAAAAATGTATAATTATATGGTAAAAATGACAAAGTAATACAATATGAATATTGTACTTACATTTCAGTGTATAGTATATAATATAGAGGAGCAGTCCCCAAACTTTTGAGGGTCTCGCCCCCGTTTACCCCTGCTTCCCCCCCCTCCCCAAGCCAGACAGTGACTCCGTGGAGAGGGGGGCCATGGACAGAGGTAAGGGGGCCAAGGCTGGGGACACAGCTGGGGGTGGGGCTGTGGTCAAGGGCCAAGGCAGGGGCAGGAGCAGAGCCGCAGCCGGGCTGCGGTGGGGTCAGACAGCCGTGCCTGCAACCAGATGCAGCTCCGCTCCTGGCCTTGCCCCTAGTCTCTGTTCCAGACCAGGAACGGGGCTGGCACGGGGCCTGGAGCGGAGTCGCACTGAGGCTGGGGCTGGCGCCAGGAGCCGGAGACACTGCTGGGGGCAGGACTGGAGCACAGCGGGGGGCGGGGAGGAGCTGAGTGGCACTCCCTCCCCACCCGTGGGGGCTGGCCTGGGTCCCACCATGCACCCTTGACCCCCAGACCTTTCTCCACATCCCCCTGGGGGGGCGTGCCCCACACTTCAGGGACCTCTGATATAGAGCAGTATAAACAAGTCATTATCTGTATGAAATTTTAGTTTTTACTGACTGCTAGTGTTTTTTATGTAGCCTGTTGTAAAACTAGGCAAATATCTATATGAGTTGATGTACTCCCTTATGCGTACCCCTGGTTGAGAACTACTGTTATACACAACCAGGATAAAAACAAAAACATCTAGAGAAGTGCACTTGGAGCTTCAAGGTAAATCCATCTCCAAATCTTGTTTGTTTAGAGTATCATAATACATGTATTCAATACAACATTCAAATTAATAGTAGATAGACCATATCACTGAAAGAATCCCTTATTTAAAATAGCAAATGTCATTTGTTTACCAGTTTTGTTGTAGCTGTTTTGGCCTCAGGATATTAGAGAGATAAGGTGGGTGAGGTAATATCTTATTGGACCAACTTCTGTTGGTGAGAGACAAGTTTTTGAGCTATGCAGAACTGCTCTTCAATAAATTCCTACACGATCTGCAGCTGCATCTTGCTCACTAGCCCACTTATTTTGCACCTCAAGTTCTTGGCAGGCAGATGAGTTAGAGCTGGTATTAATTACAATCCCTTCAGTGTGATGCTACTAGTTCTAATATTCCTGGTAACAAAACAGGATTAGTTTAAGCCTTTAGATTTCTGCAGCTATATCTGTTGTATATATTACACATCTCTTCTCTCCATACCCACCCATTTACCCTCATGTCATACACATCTGCACCCAGCTGTTTGGAAAAAAAAATCAGCATTTAAAATAGATTGATTTTTCTCTTCCTTATAATTATGCTGCACTACAGATCAAAAGTCACAATACCTGAAAATCTGGTCCCTGATGATGGGATAGCCGCCTGTTACGACATTGTTTACATAAGATGTGAACCACTCCAAATAAGAAGTACCTAGATGCCAAAGAGGGAAAGTTTTACAAGAGCAGGTACTCTTATAATTAAGCCAGTTACAATATTAACGTTTTTTTTTTTTTTTATTATTAAACATAGGCAATATAAAAGCTAGTAGGCTTTAATATAAACAATTCCCAGACCTCTGTAGCGGAGTAACACATTCCTCATCCTGCTCTATTCAAAAAATTGAACTCTGCTTTTGCTGGGAACTAAATTACGGCTTAAATGGTTTGCTTGTTATCCTCCACTCACTGTGTCACAGCTAAAATGAGACTGTATACTCTTCAGGCCAGGAACCATGGCTTTCTATTTATATTGTGAAGCACCTCGCACAATTCTGAAGTATAAAAGCATCCAACAACTGCCTTTTAGACCTTTGCTGGTACTGCATGATTTAAGGAGATGGTAGCTTTACAAGTAATGTAATTACTACCTATTTCTTAGGCACTGTACTCCACAGTTAATCCAATATTCTATTTGCTAAAGCTGGTAGGTCTATTACTGGACGTACAAGCTTGGTTTTGGTTTGTAGGGATCTGAATGTATAAACAGGTAAGGTATTAAAGTTTCTAAGAAATCTAGCAAATTTTGTAAGTTTCTGTACTCACAAGACCAAAGCTGGAAAGTAGGGTGGAAGAATGTGCAACATGCACACCTGTTACCACCACAAGCTCAGAGCTCTGGGTTTATAGGTCACCTAATATAGAAACAGCTTTCCAAAAACCTGCAGTCATCATTTTGAGAACAGCTGGATTTATCAGGATCATAAAAATTCAATAATTGGGCAGATTCAACCTTGACAGAGTCCCTTTAATGAACGAAGTCCTCAAAGACAAGACATTATCCTCTATAAGTGAAATAAGCTATAGGTAATTCAATTAATTCAGGCAACGTATTATGGGTTTTAGTAATGGAAGATCAATAGTTCTTTAAATTTTGGTTTATATTATTGATGTGAAATATGTTTGTTTTTAAGTTAATGATTTCATAATATTCTATTTCTCACAAGCTACACAGGGTTGCTATGGCACAAAGCAATAATTAACACAATTTACTCATCACTTGTTCTTAATTTTGCCCTAAAAAGCCATTTAATTATTTGTACTGTCCTGCCATCTTTGGGGCTCCTCTGTTGCTTAGAGGTCTCCAATAATTTATCTTCTCCATTTTCCTTCTTCTATCACCCCACCCAATCATCTTCAACATTTTGTCTTGGCCTTGAAATGCTAGAGTTTGGGGTGCACACTAGCTGTATGATTCACTCTGCAGTTTGAACACTTGGTTTTTATATGGAAGTAGGAAATACTTAGCAGATTAATCTTCTCATGTACATGGAATGTGCTGCGCCAGGATACTGGTCCACAACAACTGGAAGTCATTGTTTCCATAAGGACAAGGCCAACCCAAAGTGATAATTAACACTAGATCACTGCAGTCACTATCTCTAAAACAGTTCATTTTCCTCACAAATTGCAAATAATTAGAATAGTACTTTGAACTTCTACAACACCTTTCATCTGAAGATTTCAAAGAACAAGACAGTAACCGCAACACTCTTGTGAGGAAGACGACAGTGATTTCCTCACCCAGCACTGCAATACAGCTACCTCTGGGGCGGAATAAGTGACATGTTTTCCAATACACAGCCACTGCAAGTCCAAAATTGCAGGACTAGAAGACTAGGAAGTCTTAGTAAGAGTTTCTCTTGCCTTTCCTTTTACCCATAAATGAAAATATTATGGCATGGCCCAGTGGGGCTATTACTCATCATTGGTGTTGCACTAGAAACAACCTGTGATGCAGGTTAGCATAGCAAAATAGCAAGATTATGCATATTAATAGAAGTCTAAATTAAGGTACTGTTTTCACTCAACAGGAAAGCAGTTCAGTTAGTTGAAGGCTTCCATAGCCAATAGCTAGGGCCCTACCAAATTCATGGTCCATTTTGGTCAATTTCATGATCATAGGATTTTTTTTTTTAAATAGTAAATGTTATGATTCATGTGGGCCCAGCTGTGAAGGCAGCGCTGCCGCCAGTATCAGCGTAGAAGTAAGGAGGCATGGTATAGGTATTGTCACCCTTACTTCTGCGCTGCTGCTGATGGGGCGCTGCCTTCAGAGCTGGATGCCATTTTGGTCAATTTCATGATCATAGGATTTTTTTTTAAATAGTAAATTTCATGATTCATGTGGGCCCAGCTGTGAAGGCAGCGCTGCCGCCAGCAGCAGTGCAGAAGTAAGGGTGGCAATACCACACCCCCCCATAATAACCTTGTGACCCCCCAACCTTCTTTTGGGTCAGAACCCCCCGTTTGAGAAACGCTGGTCTCCACTGTGAAATCTGTATAGTATAGGGTAAAAGTACACAAAAGAGCAGATTTCACAGGGGAGTCCAGATTTCATGGTCCGTTAAATGATTTTCATGGCCATGAATTTGGTAGGGCCCTACCAATAGCCTTCAGTAGAAAAGGGGAAAGGAAAAAAAAAAAAAAAAAAAAGATTTGAGAAACTTTCTACTACAGTCCCAGCCCATGTCAACAGAACATCATAAGGATTCTATAGTCATCAATGACTCCGAAATCTTCCTCTCCCCTCCTTATGCTTTGAACAATGCAGTTAGAGAGAAAACCTGAAAAATCCAGGAACATTTTCCTTTTCAGGTATAGTTACATTTAGAAGAAATTTTAATTGAGAGGCACAATATATATTGAACCTGTGACATGGTTGCAAAGGCTACTAAAAATTCCTTCTCCCAGGCTACAGTTCATGGTGTTTTTGAACCACGCATCTCCGACAGCTCCTCTGATGGTTACCCTAAAGGTTGCTACATGTTTTGTCAGACTGACCAGTGAATTGAATAACTCAAAAACAGAGGTGTGAAGTAACAAGCATTAGTAGGGAAATAAAACGGTTTTATAACGGATTTCAATTAATTGTTCAAGTTCCAATACCGGTTATAAGTTTCTCAGCAGTAAGAATACATGTACAAGTTTAGTGCTTACTTTGTGCAGGTCAAAATGTTGTGCAAATGTACTAAACAGCTCTCAGCATAGGTATATTTTTTATTAACATATGCAACTTAAGACAGAATGAAGTGCTTAGATACGCTGGCATCTCTAAACAAGGTATTTTTTGCATGAATGTTTCCTCTCCCCTCCCTCCCACCCCCCACTTCAACATGCTCTTACCTGTAATGAACATATCAATAGCAGATGGATTACGGGCCATCTGATCCTAGAAAAGGAACAAAAATTAAGTGTGTATATTGAAAAGCAGACTGATGTTTTTTCTTGACATCCTAAATACCTGAATATTTTCCTAGTATTATCTAGGCCCAAACCTAGCTTCTTCAATAGAGCATCCAAATCCCACAATCAGATGTTCAAATCAGTATTTAAGACACAAATGTCTGTCCCATGTGTCTAAGTGCCAAGTTGAGCATTCAAACACACAATTGGGACATTCCACTAAGGTGATCACATTTGAAAATCAGGCTTCCTGCATCATCTAAAAAATCAGCCTTAGAATAATCTGAAAACTAACTCCAACTCATTTTTAGAGCTCCTATCTTTATATTCCTTCCTACCGAAGGGTCTGTATTGTCTCCAGAGGAACACAAATATTAACATTTAAATGCCTTCAATTTCTCATAATATAGTCCAGGCAAAATAGACATTTAGCATAACATAAAAAAAGTGTACAAGATTTTTTTTCAATGTCCCCATCAATGTCAGGTGACTAGAACTCCCATTGCTACACATGAGGAAATAACTAGGAAATCCCAACAGGTTAAGGTTCTATAATAAAGTCTGTTACTTGAGAGTTCCAAGCTCCCGGCATCTTTCTTTACAAATTTGCGCTGAATCCCATGGACAGCTAGAATTAGGTCAGCAGTTTAAACAACTGCTTTTCAAGGGGTTTTAGCTTAATTCCAATTCAAAATTAAGACTAAGACTGTAGCCAAGGTATCTTCTGTTGTTGCTTGTCATTGCAGTTCTACTGTGATGCCAAGTAATATGTACTGCAATAATTTTAGTACAGTGAGAAGAATTAAGAATAGTTTATTTTTGAATGTGAGTGACCTTGCTTTTGAGGGTTTCAGACTTAACCTTGGCGTATGTTTTTAAAATGCACAATTTAGTATGTAATGTACAACCTGACCAGACCTGCGGTTATATCTTAGAGCTTGGCTGTAGACAATGGATCGTGTGGTGTGTCCTGGATGGAAGCTGGAGGCATGTAGGTAAGTGTAGCGGTCAGTAGGTTTCCGGTATAGGGTGGTATTTATGTGACCATCGCTTATTAGCTAATTGTGCTAATCGTTCACCTGCACATCTACCAATGTGATATATGCCATCATATGCCAGCAATGTCCCTCTGCCATGTACATTGGCCAAACCGGCCAGTCTCTACGCAAAAGAATTAATGGACACAAATCTGACATCAGGAATCATAATACTCAAAAACCAGTGGGAGAACACTTTAACCTGTCTGGCCATTCTATGACAGACCTGCGGGTGGCTATCTTACAACAGAAAAACTTCAAAAACAGACTCCAACAAGAGACTGCTGAGCTGGAATTGATATGCAAACTAGACACAATCAACTCAGGATTGAATAAGGACTGGGAATGGCTGAGCCATTACAAACATTGAATCTATCTCCCCTTGTAAGTATTCTCACACTTCTTATCAAACTGTCTGTACTGAGCTATCTTGATTATCACTTCAAAAGTTTTTTTCTCTTACTTAATTGGCCTCTCAGAGTTGGTAAGACAACTCCCACCTGTTCATGCTCTCTGTATGTGTGTGTATATATATCTCCTCAATATATGTTTCACTCTATATGCATCCGAAGAAGTGGGCTGTAGCCCACGAAAGCTGGGCTACAGCTTTAGTCTCTAAGGTGCCACAAGTACTCCTGTTCTTTTTGCGGATACAGACTAACACGGCTGCTACTCTGAAACCAGTTATTAAAGAGAGACAAAGAGTCCTGTGGCACTTATAGACTAATAGACGTATTGGAGCATAAGCTTTCGTGGGTGAATACCCACTTTGTCAGATGAATAGTGTGTGGAGAATTCATCTGACAAAGTGGGTATTCACCCACGAAAGCTTATGCTCCAATAAGTGTTAGTCTATAAGGTGCCACAGGACTCTGTCGCTTTTTACAGATCCAGACTAACACGGCTACCCCTCTGATACTTATTAAAGAGAGAATATCTTGACAATCCCTTTTCTGACTATACTCGCACTTTAATCCGTGAAAGAGACAAAGCTGTTCAGGAACTGAGGGCTTGATTCTCTCCACACACACTAATGAGACTTAGGAGTAAACTCCACTGAAATCAATGGAATTATACCAGTGCAAGCAAGAACAACCAGACTCCAATATTAGGGTGTTGCCATCATTGTAGTATCAGAAGCAATTTTATAAAGCTTTCAATAAGATTAAATTGTTTGTCTTTTTTTAAAAAGACAAACTGATCTTCTGTTCTTTCACTGTAGAGTAAGCAGCGTATATTTCTCAAAAAGATCATACCCAATTTTTTCCCCCTCTTTTGCTGTTTCTAGAAAACAAGTCTATAACTCACTGCTAAATCCAAAATCCCCCACTGTGCAAAACAAAGTTTAACAATGAAAAAGTGAGACTTGCTGAAATAGACTGGGACAAATTCATGCCTGGCATAATTCTACCAAATTAAATAGATTAGAGCAGGGATGAGTTTGTCCCATGATGTCTTAAAATCTGCATAGAAGTTGGCTACAATCATTACTACTGGGGGCATTCTGCACCAAAAAAATTAAAAAGCTGCGCACAATATTTTAAAATTCTGGAAAAATCCAGAAATTTTATTTGTCAAAATAACACTACATAATCATGCCAGTTTCAATTATTTTGGTAATTTATTTCAAAATACCTGTCAGCAAGTATATCTATAATAATACAGACACACAAAAATTCGCCCAGGAGTAGAGAGTTAAAGAAACCCCTATGACAACCCAGTTCCTGTTTCTCTGCCCCCTTCCCCTCCCCAGAGCCCAGTCAGGGGGGCAGACACTCATAACCCCTTGCCCACAAAACCCACCTGCAGCAGGCCCCCCCCAACCAATACACCCACACATCCTCCTCCTCAGAGCCCAACCGTGGGGCCCTCCCCCAGCCCAGATACCCACACCCCATCCCCAGCTGCAGGGTCCCCCTCCACCCCAGAACCAAGGGATCCAGAGGGAGAAACAGCCTGATGCTCTGTCCCAGGCTTGCACAGAGTTTCCTGCACACTGCCCTCTCCTTTCCTCAGGGCATGCTGGGAACTGCAGCTGCCAGGAATCCTCTAGCTCTCCCCCCAGCAGTGTCTTCTATGTGCAAGCTGGGCTCTGCTGAGTCCAGTGACCCCTAATAGCAGCTAGCAGCACTGCAGCCCATTTCTTTGGGGGAAAGAAAATTCTGCATGCACAATGTTAATTTCTACAAAATTCTGCATTGCGCAGTGGCACAGAATTCCCCCAGGAGTAACTGCATTACACACTACGGTCACATCACTGTTGTGTTAAATAGTCTTCTTGTGTAATTTTGGTGTACACCTGAGGGCAACTCAAAGACATTTTTATTTACCAGTTAAATGCTCTCAGTCATAGTATACAGAGCATCCACTCATTAAACTGTGCATATTGTATATTTCACATGTTTTATAACATGCAAAGGACAAATGCCAGTTTTATCAAAAAGATACATTTATAAACAAACATTTCTTCCTTACTGGACATTGGTAGAAGATCTCATATTTATTACGACCCTCCACACTCTCCAGTGCCATGTATTGACTCAGGCCAGTGTGAATGCAAAAGGTTAAAGGAAGACATTGTTTCAAACCAAGACGCTGTTGAAATCCCCCAGCTGCTGTGTCAATATCCAATAAATCCTCTGAACGATAGTGATTGGATAGTGCCATACTTCCCATCAACCTTAGAAGGAACAACAACAAAAATAGAAACAATGAACACTTGATTAACAATGCAAAGATAGCTTTTACCTTTTACTCAATGAATAACAACTCATTCTAAGGTCTAATTCTGCCATCTAGGCATAACTTATACCCAGAGAAGTGTGAATTGTAATGTTTTCTACAGAATCAGGTCCTCAGTTCATAACACCAGCCTTACAGATTTCTTTTTTGTTTTTTTGGGGTAAGAAAAAACTAAGCGGTTTTAACAAATATGGTCTTGCTCATTTTCCATGCTTAGCACAGGAAGAAAGGGAGTTCTGGGACATTCTGGTGACTGTCAATTGCCTCACAAGTTAAAGCAGCCTAGGGCATCTGTTCACCATTGAAATAGCATAATAGGGCAGCTTCACAGGCAGAAACTTGGACTATATTCTGCACTTCAAGTTTTGCATCAACTCTTTTCAGTACTAAAAGGAATATTCATAAATACTTAGTTTCTATAGGCCAAGAAATAGTCAACTTTAGTAACAAATATTTGACAAGACATATTGTTACCTAGAAAAAAAAAAGAACAGGAGTACTTGTGGCACCTTAGAGACTAACTAAGGTGCCACAAGTACTCCTGTTTTTTTTGCGGATACAGACTAACACGACTGCTACTCTGTAATTGTTACCTAGATTCATTCACAAAATGAGTTGAGACTGAAGCCAGATGTAAGAAATTAATAAAATTCAACAACTCTGTTCATCCCTTAAGAATAGTTAAGAAACAAGTCAGCAATTATTTTAACAGATACATATTTATGGATCTGCACTTAGGATTTACATAGACTTGAAAATTATTCAGTTACATTTGGAAGGAAAAGAAAACCCCCATGAAGCATGCTTCTCTTTTTCATCAGTAGAATCTGAAAAATACACCTCTACCCCGATATAACGCTGTCCTCGGGAGCCAAAAAAAAAATCTTACCGCGTTATAGGTGAAACCGCGTTATATCGAACTTGCTTTGATCCGCCGGAGTGCGCAGCCCCGCCCCCCTGGAGTGCTGCTTTACCGCGTTATATCCGAATTCATGTTATATCGGGGTAGAGGTGTAGTTCACATTTAGCTGGCCAATCTGCCATAGGTTATAAACGCACAATAAATCAAAAAAAGCAGACACCTAAAATAATCATGAAAACTGACATGTAGTGTTAAACACCACAAAATTTTGCAGATTACAGCATTCTCATTGTTTTCTGGCACAATTAGATAGACATTCTCCAGTAGCTCTCTATACGTACAAATATTTCCAATACAGATGGGCTGGTGAGAGATGTGTTTGTTGGAAGACATTGGAAAGAGCTTTAATTCTAATGCAACATAACTGGCAGCTGGTGGGGGGAAAGGAGAGAGAATCACACAGTGCCTAGTTCAAGGTATCTGTATTCGAGCTAAGAACAAAACAAAAGTAAAGAGAGAGCTTTCACACTTTTAGCTTGCTTTAAAAAAAAAAAAGAAGAAGAAGAAGAAGAAGTGGGGAAGAGTTAATAGGATAAAAACGTAAACTGTCTCAGCATGCAGGCCTAGTTACTCCAAAGCATTGCTTAAGCATGACAACACTCTTATGTGGCAGGTAAACAGCTTTGGAAATTTCTGAAATGTCAAGAGCAATACTGATCAGATCCTTCAAGAAGCTGTTTTATGTCTTTCACTATTTTCTCTTAAAATGTGCAGTTTGGATACATTAGTTATATTAAGCCAGGATTTAATAGCTCTTGAGGGTCATAGTAGGATAGCATTTCTAGAAGTTTTTACCATTTCCTGACCAGTTCCATTACATCACTTGGCTTTTGTTAAATCACTGACTTGTCCACAGAGGGGAGATTTTCAAAGGGGAACAAGGCATGTCACTCCCATTGCCTAATTCCCTTTTGAAAATCTCTTCTAGAATACCTACTTGTAAACGGTTCAAGTCATCCTCATGAATATGCAGAACTGGTTACTTCTTACACACCTGGTTCTAGGGTTGGGGGAAAAAGATACCCAAAAAGGCTCAAGCTGCCGCCCAGTGAGAAGTTAGAGGTGCCACAAACATGCAAAAGCCAACTCAAACACACACACCTCAGATCCCCATCTTTTTCCATCAACATACCATTCTTGGAAGTATTTCTACCACTCATGTCACTTTCCCTCAAATACAGCCCAGTGTGCTAAACATGAGAGGCTTGAAGGTGCACAATATGCAACCATGTTTAGTCACTTGTTTAAGATATCAAGAATTGTCAGTTTTACATTTCAGGGAGACTTCATCTTTTCAGTAATATGGAAAAAAATTTAAAAAATTATATTTTGTAGGGTGCAAAATTTCTATTCTAGTCTTCTGCTTTTCCGGTGGTTCCACCTCCACACTTAAGACTATTCTTGTATTGCCAGGTCTGGAAATTAGTTCCCTGACCATTTTATCACACCATTTATTCTGCAAATTCTGGTACAAAATAGGCTAATTCTGCTCTCAATTACAACACAGAGAATCCAGAGTAACTCTGTAAATATTGGTGTAATTGAGGGCCATAAATATCCAGGGCTAAAATTTTGTTAATTATGAAGGGTAAAACTTTCCAAAAGCATTAAAGTCCCATTTTCAAAAGTGACTTGGGCATTTAGGATCCTAGCTCCATTACAAAGGAACTTAGATGCCTAGGTCCCACTGCTAAGGCACTGCTGACAGTGGGACATAGATTCTTGTGAAGATTTCACCCAAAGAACACAATAGCTAACTTCTATACTATATATAATATTTTGCATAGCCTGCTCAGCAGGCATTGCAATCCTCACTCCATGTCTCAGTTTAACTGAACTGGCCACCATGAAGAAAAAGAAATAATTAAATAACGGAACTGATAGTAGGTTTAACTCCTTACCCAGGAACAACTAGTTTCTGTCCATTATGAATACGAAATGAACACCGATAATCATCAGGGAGTTTGCAACCTATTTGTGCTTCCACAGCATCTAGGTCTTCCTCCTGCACACTATCTGCAAACACATTAAAAACAGGGTTTTTTTAGGTGGCAGCTTCAGACAAGAGAAACAAGAACTGTTGCTTCAGAGATTATCTCAATAAATTGGATCCTGCTTAAAGTACTTTACTTTGTGTAAACCCCTCTTAAAATTCAATTGGATAATGCCTGACAAAAATTGGTGGCTCTCTTAAGACAACTAGAGACAAATGTTACTTTCATTTACACAGTTGCAACCCCTTTGGCTTCACTGGAGCTGCATTGCTGTATGTCAGAGCAGAATTTGGCCTAACTAAATGTTTTTAAGTTTTTCAGCTATGCTATAGTGGCATCAGCAAATGTACAATGAATTTAAAAAAAAAAAGGCTCATTTTAAAGCCCCCTCCAGCCACCACAAGAACCCGAGTTTCAACTGCATTTGACATTACAAAAGTGCAGTGAATTAAAAAAAAAATTTTTGTTTTGTTTTAGGAGCAGTCTTATTCTACATTTAGTGCAAAGGAAAACAAAAATAGAAATGATCTGACTCAATCATCCAAGAGTCCAGAAATTCAGAATTAAGGTTATCACTCTCCTTATTCATCCCACTGTAACTCTCTAAATTCAAAAGTAGGATTTTTGACCAATGACCCTTGATATTGGTGCTTACCGTTGGGCACAATAGCAAGAATAATTATGGACAGCATTACCTTAACTAATACATCTAAGAACATTCAAAATTCAGATTATTATTTGTACTACCAACTCCTTCTTCAAGCAAACAGGGAGTTCATTACGTGGTACTAACTCCAATAGTACGCTAGTGTGTTAGGTAACATAAAATACCAGTATATCACAAATTTCAGAACAAGGGTTACTCATATAACAGTAGTCTGTTTTTGCCTCCTAAGAGATCTCAACAATACTAATCTATTAGAAGTAGGTGTTTCTTCAACAGCACTGGCTGGAGAAACAAAGTGACTCACTCTTAGAACCTTCCCTAAAAGAAAAGAAACATTGCCCTGACCACTGGAAGTTAGTTGACTGAGTCCTGACTCAGCCACTCTCAGCCAACCAAGTTGTAGCTCCTAGTTGCTACCATAAAAAAAGGTTCTGTGCCGATTTTCTTTTTTTGATCATTACCATACAATTTAGAATGTTTCACTAAAGGAGGAGATGGCCACTTTAAATTTCCAGCAAAAAGACAATAAAAAAGCCAATCTTGGAGATGCTTCAGTTACTCTAAGTTTCTCATATGGGGTCTCTTTTGAGATCCTGAAAGAGATCTGCT
Source organism: Emys orbicularis (assembly GCF_028017835.1). Classification (NCBI taxonomy): domain Eukaryota; kingdom Metazoa; phylum Chordata; order Testudines; family Emydidae; genus Emys; species Emys orbicularis. The sequence goes on along the minus strand of NC_088686.1, from coordinate 84,820,705 downwards.
CTTCCCACTATATAAAATTGTGATAACGTTGCACATAGTGAACATTTCTCATGTTATCATTTCCTAGGGCTAGCCAACTATTCTCTCAATGGAGCTATTCCATTTAATTTCAGTAGAGTTGCTCCTGAATTTGGCTGTATGTTTATATCAGTAACATTGGGCTCAATCCAGGGACAACAGGATGAAATTCTATGGCCACTGTTATACAAGAGGTCAGACTAGATGATCTAATGGTCCCTTCTGATTTTAAAAATCTATTACTGAATTAAAACATATTTAAAAAATAAAGTACCAAAAAAGCAACATTTAATAGTCATTGTAAACAGTTACAAACCTGTTTTCCAAATATTTCTAATAAAAAAAAAAAAATCACAACCTAGTAATCACCAATAGTAAACCCCAGGAGGGGAAATTTCTCTCTGTAGGAGGGGAAATTTCTTCTCTGCTTCTGAGCTTTGCTATTCCACACCCCAACTTGAGCCAACAGCTCAGCACAGCTTCTGGTCAGTTTCACACAGAAGACTGAAACAAGCTTAACAAGGTCTGAGTTCTTTTGGCTTTATATGGAATAGGACCAAATAGATACCTATAAACCTGCCTGGGTACATTTTGTGTTATAAAGCACTAAAAATTAGAAGCCCTTAAAATATTTTAAATCAATTCAATTTGCTTTATAGATTCTGATGTTACAAGCAAACATTCATAAGACAAAGTTAATATGAGGCTACAGACTGATTTTTAAAAAAAAGAATTTTAGCTCAAAGCCACTTGATTAAATATCTTTTTTATGCAGAGATGTTTTAAATTGGGTCTTCAAAACAAACTTATGAATTAATATAGAATAAGAGACATATAGGGCAAAAAGGGACACTGAGAAGTTATGAAGTCCAGCCTCCCACACAGAGGCAGGACCAAGTATACCTAGACCTGGGGTGGGCAAACTATGACCTGGGGGCCGCATCCTGCCCTTCAGACGTTTTAATCCAGCCCTTGAACTCCTGCTGGGGAGCTGGGTCTGGGGCTTGCCCTGTTCCAGAACTCCAGCCAGGGAGCGGGGTTGGGGGCTTGCCCCGCTCGGCGCATTCCATGGCGCTGTACGGCTCCTAGAAGCAGCAGCATGTCCCCCCTCTGGCTCCCACGCATAGGGGAAACCGGGGGGCTCCGCACGCTGCCCCCGCGCCAAGCGCCAACTCCGCAGTTGGCCTGGAATCGCGTCCAATGGGAGCTGCAGGGGTGGTGCCTACGGATGGGGCAGCGCACAGAGCTGTCTGGCTGCCCCTCAGTGTAGAAGCCGGAAGGGGGACTACTTCCAGGAGCTGCTTGAGGTAAGCACCACCCAGAGTCTGCACTCCTACCCCCCCCCCCCCGTGCCCCTGCCCTGATCCCCCTCCCACCCTCCAAACCCCTCGGTTGCAGCCCAGAACACCCTCCTGCACCCCCAGCCCCTCATCCCCAGCCCCACCCCAGAGCCTGCACCCCAGCCGGAGCCCTAACCCACCCCCCCTGTCCCAGCCTGGAGCCCCCTCCCGCACCCTTAACTCCTCATTTTTGGCCCTACCCCAGAGCCCACACCCCCTCCCACACCCCAATCCCCAATTTCGTGAGCATTCGTGGCCCACCATACAATTTCTATACCCAGATGTGGCCCTCGGGCCAAAAAGTTTGCCCACCCCTGACAGGTGTCTGTCCACCTGTTCTTAAAAATCTGATGATGGGGATTCCACAACCTCCCATGGAAGTCTATTCCAGAGTTTAACTAGCCTTACAATTAGAAAGTTTTTCCTAATATCTAACCTAAATTTCTCTCACTGCAGATTGAGCCCATTACTACTACTTCTACCTTCAGTGGACAAGGAGAACAATTGATCACGATCCTCTTGATAACAGTCCTTAATATATTTGAAGACTGTTATCAGGTCCTCCCTCAGTCTTCTTTTCTTAGACTAACCATGCCCAGTTTTTAACCTTTCCTTAAAGATCAGTTTTATTGCTCTCCTCTGGATTCTCTCCAACATGTCCACATCTCTCCTAAAGTGTGGCACCCAGAAGTGGACAAAGTACTCTAGCTGGGGACTCACCAGTGCTGAGTAGCACAAGACAATTACCTCTGTGCCTTACATATGACACCTCACACCCCAGAATATTTGCCTTTTTCACAACTGCATCACATTGTTGACTCATTCAATTTGTGACCCATTAGGACCCCCAGATCCTTTTCAGCAGTACTATCACCCAACCATTTACTTCCCATTTTGTAATTGTGCATTTGTATTTTCCTTCTTAAATGTATTACTTTTCACTTGTCTTTATAGAATTTCATCTTGTTGATTTCAGACCAATTCTTTAATTTGTCAAGGTTGTTTTGAATCTAATCCTGCTCTCCAAAGCACTTGCAACCCCACACAACTCGGGGTCATGCATAAGTTTTATAAGCAAACTCTCGACTCTATTATCCAAGTCTTGAAATGAAAATATTAAATAGTACAATCACACTATTATGACACCCTGATAGCCATCAAAACAATATCCCTATTTAATTACAGGATAGGTGCAGTACAGGCAAAAGCAATGTAAGTTTCCTCACTGTATGGCATCTCTTATTCAATAAGAAGGCAGTTACATTTTCACAATAATTCAATCTTTGGACTCTTTGCTGAGGCTGCCAGTGATTATAGTACTTTGTGCAACCTGGACATTCATCCTCTGGAAATTGGGCTTGGACAAAACACACACCACGTTTAACATAGGCCAACAGCCACAAGACAGTATTTACTACTGGTGAATGTAGTGACCAGGAAGGGATTTGAACCAGACACCTAGTTGTGAAAGACTAGCCAGATACAAGAAAATCCACAAACAACAAAAAGTAGTTAACATGGAGTTAAAGTTGCAGGACCTCAACCCTATTTTAGGTGCTAATGTGGCCCCTATTATTGCAGTATGCAAGTTCCTTGATCTTTAATGTACTTATACGCAACACCTCTGAGGTAGGAAGTGCTATTATCCCCATTTTACAGATGGGGAAATGTCACACAGAGACATTAAGTGGCTTGTCACAGAGGGAGCGTGTGGCATAGTAGGGAATTGAGCCAAGGTTGTCTCCTGAGTCTCAGACTAGCAGCCTAGCCATCTGACCATCCTTTCCTCTACACTACCCTGAGCTCTTCATGTCCTTCTAGAACAGGAGTTTGGTTGCGATTGTCAAAAGAGCCTAAGAGAGTTAGGCAGCCAAGTTCCCTTAGGCGCCTTTGAGGATCTCAGCCTAGATTCCTAAAATTCAAACATACCAAAACAAAGACATGTAGAGTTAAGAATATTTACATAGAAAAATTAAAATACAAATATTAGAAAACCAGGAAATGCAGAGTAACACTTTCCACACAGTAGCCAGACAACCTTAACTTAGGCCCTTTCAATCCCTACCCTAAGGATTCACTCAGGGAAATTATAATACCTCACCCCATCTCAGCCTTTTTAAAACCTGATCTCCGCTACCCAGCTACAAGTCCTCCCCAAGTTAACAGTGCTGCAGAGAGCACAGTGAGAGGTCTGCAGGAGTGTATGAACAGAAGTGCCAATTGGGTGTTGAGGAAGGCACAGAGGAAGTAGCCAGGTTTTGTCACTGCTCTGGAATCTGTGCTGCCTACCAACAGTTTCCTAGCTGAATTTACGATGTTTGTTTTACCAATGACACTTAGTGGGCCGGACTACTTGAAAAATCATCACCCTTACTCTCCCCCTCCCGGTGATAATTCTTAAAACACTTATGCCGATTTAATAGAGAAGGAGCTAGCAGCAGGTCACTCTTGTGGAGGGGCTCAACTTTGGACCTCGCTTCATGTCTTGGTTCACTTGACCCTGGATTTGAAGGCCTTCAGGACAAGAAATGGGCCCGCATGTTCTCTCAGACTTGTCCAAGAAGTTTGGGAAATCAGTGAGGAACAGAGGGAAGGATGGGACCATGTCTAAGATTCGGGATAATCTTTTTTGGAGTTCAGTTTGATAAAAGTTGGTACTTTTGCTTACATAGGGCACCTAGATTATGCAGTGGGTGTAAAACTTTACAACTATACAAATATATCTTGGCTTTAAAAACAAAAATAATGTTTATACAATACCTTTCAAAGAACCAATCATCCGGGGACACCGCTGTCCCAAGTATCTCTCTATATCATCCCATGCTTTTTTAAGTGTAGCATAATATTGAATATACCTTCCTAAATCAGAGTAAATACTTATAAAGATAGCCTTCCAGCTCTGCTTTCTCTGAGTCTTCTCTGCCCTGAATAGACAAGAATAAAAATATGATAAGTTTCTAGTCTAACAAATTCACTTTAAAAACAATAAGTTATTGCTTAGGCAGTTAGGGTTTTGCTAAGTAACATGATAACATTATGTTATAACAGTGTACATCGATACACTTCAGTCCTGTGAAGGTACAGATGTTCAACTAATTCATGGAACTATTCAAATTTTTAATTTCCTTTGCAAGTAACTACATTTCAGCCAGTCATCTTTTCTTTAGAGGACTGTGGGCCATTATTAAACTCAGGAACTTGTAGAAAACTAAATCAGATCAATTTAACTTGCATGTGCAGAAGGCATTTAAGTTAAAAAAAAAAAAAAAAGTCCAACCCTGCTGTCCTTTCTCAATTTTGCCTAAATAAGGACTACGGGACCAGAAACCAGGTCACGAAAATAGAGGTGACAATTAAAATAAAGATTTCATGTGTAGATTGGAAAATAAAATCTCAAGAGCACCTCCTGCAATAAAAAGAAACAAACAAACGCCCATTATAAATTGAGACAAATAGCAGGGGATTCAGCTTTTATTCATTTGTAGAACAGCAATGAACATTTCAGCATTTAAGTCACAAATAAACTCAATCTTCAGAGAGTTCACAATCTAAAAAACAGATACAGAGAGGACAGGACACATTAAGACAAACAGAGAAGGTAATAACTTGGAAGGTTTATTAATTGTTATCAATTCATTCTTGTATACATCATAAAAGAGAAGTCTTTGAAAGAGCTGAGTGAGGAAAAGGTGGTGGGAGCCTGGTCAGGGAAAGTACGTGGCCTTATTTAAGTTTTAAAAATAGTTCCCATAAAAATCAGACTTAAGAACAACCATTCATCAAAGTAAGTAACACTGAAAATGAACTCCCAAAATAATTATCTCCTTAGGCCTTTTTATACAAGGACAGAAGTTTCAGATCAGACTAGCATGCCAGACACTGCCATTTAGGAGGCTCAGATACAATGATATGGCCCATCCACCAAGGCTGACTGTTGAAAGTTTTACCAGGACTGAGTGTTCCTGAGCTGCTAGAGGGCTGGAACCAGTGGCAGATTAACACACAGTCCCAGGCACCCATGCCCAGGGGCCCCGGCCAATTTGGGGGCCCCTATAGGAGCACTGGAACCTGTGTAAAAGCATGGGGGGGGGGGGTCACATAACAGATGCTGGAATTGTTGCCCTGCCTCCTGCTCAGGCCAGATGCTGGAGCTGGGCTGTGGTAAGAACTGTCCAGGAAGCCTGAGCTGCTATGGGGAGCCTCAGACCCTCCACCTGCCCTGAGTGGAGGGCCGGGGTGGTAAGAGCAGCCCCTGGCCCACGTACCCGCATCCCAGGGTGCACCACCCAGGGCAGGTAGAGGGTCCAGGGCTCCCCACAGTGGCCTGGGCTCCCTAGGTGGTTCTTACCACTGCCAGGCTCTGGCTTCAGGCCTGGCCAGGGCCTCAGAGGGGGAAGAGGAGGAGCAGGGCCCCATGGTGAGTGGGAGCTAAGGCCAATCTCAGCCCCCCACCGGGAAGAGGTTGGCACCACTAGCAGGGACTGTGCTTTATAGTTGGGGAAATTATCACCTTATCAGCTCCCTTGCTGTGAAGCGCAGCCCCTGCCATGCCTGCCTGAGGCTACTACACCCATGTTAAAAAGTGGGCAGGCATGGCCCTCCCACTTTTAAAAGGGGGGAGGGCCATGGCCATGCTGGTCCTCTCTGGTTCCAGCCCCATTAGCCCCCCAGGGTGTTGGGGGCCCAAATGTTCTTTGTGCCCAGGGCCCCACTAGATCTTAATCTGCCTCTGACTGGAACTGTTGACTGACCAACTGAGGAGCAAAACTAGTTAGCTTTCTTAAATAAATAAATAAATTAATGGAGATATCCTATCTCCTAGAACTGGAAGGGACCTTGAAAGGTCATCGAGTCCAGCCCCCTGCCTTCACTAGCAGGACCAAGTACTGATTTTGCCCCAGATCCCAAAGTGGCCCCCTCAAGGACTGAACACTCAACCCTGGGTTTAGCAGGCCAATGCTCAAACCACTGAGCTATCCCTCCCCCCTAACATCTTGGTAGAAGCTGAAGGGGAGGACTGGCAATACTGGGTATGCATGAAGGGAAACAGAATTCTCCATTTTGTATATTTCCACTAAGTTGTTTTAGGCTGTTCTATTCAAAATGGGCAGTTTCTTGTCTCTCATGCAGCTTTCAGATGTGGAACTAACAGGTTAGTTATATTTTAGAGAGAAGGCCATTTCCAAATACTACAAAGCATGTAAGAGTTAGGAAATGCTTTTGTGTTTACCGATTCTTAGTTTGAATGAGAACATGTAAATAGAATACAATATCCATTTGCAAAATGGAAATATTCAGTCATTTTATTTTCAGAAATTGCAAGTGACAGTGACTGTAATTTTATGATGTGTGCCCTCCATTCCCCATGTTCACCCACTCCATGTGTCATCATTTGTTGAATTTTGCCTAAATTTAAGTCCCAATCTCATTAGAGTCTCTGACCTCTGCATCTGTGCAGCACTTCAATTAAGTCAATGGAATATCATCCATGCAAAGCATTTGCAGGATCATGGTCTTAGTTGGTAAGTTCTTTGGAACAGGGACATCATCATTAAGGCGGCGAGTCTGTGGCTGGTGCTGGCCCAGGGGCTGCTCGAGCCAGGCAGCCCCTGGGCCAGCAGCAGCAGTTTGGGTGTGTGGGAGGAGGCTCAGGGCTGGGGGTAGGGGTTTGGGAGGTGTGGGGGTGCGCTTACCTGGGGTGGGGGGCACCCCTGCAGCTAGTAGGTGGTGGAGGGGTCTCCACACTGCCCACACCTGCAGGTCCCGCCCCCATAGCTCCCATTGGGAGCTGCCCTGCCCTGGCCCCTGCCTCCGCTACCTAGGAGCTGCAGGGATGGAGCTGGTAGGAAGCCCTGCCCCCAGCATCAGCAGGGCTCCCGGGTCATCGCCCCCAGCACCCCTGAACCACCCCTCCCCCCCCATGACTAAAACATTGCCTTAATCATCATCATCTGTCTGAAAAGCACCACACAAAATTGTGGCACTGTGTAAAAATTACCTAAATTGCTCCCTGAATCCATCTCCATTCCTAAAGAAGAGGCCAAATCCACCATGTAACATAGAAGTAACAATATTAAACAAATCTCTAGGAGTATCTTCAAGAGCTAACATTAACTTTGTTCAGTTGATATCAGAGGACAGCTGATCTCACAACTTGTGTTAATATTGGATCTACAAAGCATTACTTAAAGACCACGAGAGGCTATGAAGCATTTTGCAATGTTATTCTGAAAGATCCTATGCAAAAATAGTGCTGTTAACCAAATGAGCTGGTTAAAAAGAACTGCTGCAAACTAATTTTTTTTCCCGTAAGATAAGAGTACCCTTACTTACTCAGATAAAAGCCAGTATTTCTTGCAGTGTCTTTTCCACAATGGATCATGACTTGATAGCTGGTTAAATCTTCGACTTACATAGCAGCAGCTATAAATATAAGTCAGTGTTAAGTCTGATTACAAAAAGTAGTAAAATAACGAAGGACAAATGCAAGTCAAGGTATTAACATATTTAAGATTATATGTCAAAATGAACATTAGAGCTATAAAATTTTAACAAGTTGTAACTTTATTTTTAGGGAATACAAACAGTTTTAAATGCAATACAACTGTCATTAAAACATGTTGTAACAAGGCTTTCTTGTCCACATAAGCAAAGAGAAGAAAATAAATGTTATAAACCATGTTACAGAACCACATTTTTAATCCTGTTAGATACCCAAGTAAAAACAGGGTTTTCTAAAATGGTTTATGACATTTGGGGTGGGGGTGGGGTTACCCCTGCACTCCCTCCAGACACAAAATAGTATTGTGTCTCATCTACATTGGCAGTCACCATAATACACCACCAGAGTCACTCCATGATGACAAATATGCCTGAGGACTGTCTTCACTATAGCTGCAAAGCCAGTGAATTACAGTGACAATCTGCTAGTGTAGGCACAGCCCTAGAGAATGAATATTAGGGAACTTTCTTGGCAATTAAATATTTTTGTAGAATAGGCAAAGACATAGGTCTATTTCACAAAAGAATTTTACTAGAAATTTTCCATTGTGACACTCCATTAGTGGTAGCAGTGCTAGCATAGGCTAGCTCAGGGGTTGGCAACCTTTCGGAAGTGGTGCACCGAGTCTTCATTTAGTCACTCTAATTTAAGGCTTCACGTGCCAGTAATACATTTTAACGTTTTTAGAAGGTCTCTTTCTATAAGTCTATAATATATAACTAAACTATTGTTGTATGTAAAGTAAATAAGGTTTTTAAAATGTTTAAGAAGCTTCATTTAAAATTAAATTAAAATGCAGAGCCCCCCGGACCGGTGGCCAGGACCCAGGCAGTGAGAGTGCCACTGAAAATCAGTTTGCGTGCCGCCTTCGGCATGCGTGCCATAGGTTGTCTACCCCTGGGCTAGCTGTTGATGTTTTAATCAGTTTTATCTACTAGGCAGTCAGCCTATACTAGTGCTTTCATTGTTGCCGCTACAGATGGCGCTCCATCAGTAGTAGTACAGTGATGGAAGAAACTTTTTAACTACCTGTCAGTTGATTACTACCTATTTAAAAATATGAAAATATATTAATTTCAAGTACAGGAAATAATGTAACTATCAGCATGAAATAAGAACAGCACAGTGTGAATATTTGAGAGAGCTGTTTGCACTAAGTCATTTCCCCCCCCCAATTTTACTTTGTTATGAAGTTTCCTCAGCTTTGGGAAATTAGCCCTTTTGAAGCACCAACTATACATATTACCGGATAGCTCTATCCTCGGTTTACCCATATTGAATCAGGTCATGATCACTAGTTCCTAGACAAATATCAACTTCCAGTCAAGCAATGGATTCATCTTTATCCACCACAATGATATTCAAAATAAAGTTACCTCAAAATACCTCAAAAGTTATCTATACTTTTTAGAAACTAATGATGTTTTACTACTGGCAGTATAAGACCTCTAGCACACACCTCCCAAATTGAAGTTTCCAATAATCCCACAATTTTCCTTCCCATACATTATAGACATGTGTGTAAGAAGTTAATCATGCTGTTTTCTCAGTGATTTGTAACACCCCTAGCCAGTACTCCTTCCATTGATCCATATGCATTCAAGATCCTGAGTGAAAGTTAATTAAATAACGCTAAAACAGGTACAGTAACTCCTCACTTAACATTGTAGTTATGTTCCTGAAAAACGCAACTTTAAGTGAAACCATGTTAAACTAATCCAATTTTCCCATAAGATTTAATGGGAATGTAGATTTAATGTAATGTAAATTTAATGTACATGAATTTTTTGGGGGGCAGACAAAAGGCATCATATACTGTACTGTGGTGGGGAGGTGCCCCTGGCTTACCTCTAGGGATCTGGGAGGGAGTTAGGGTGTGGGAGGGCACTCAGGGTGGGGTGCAGGGTCTGGGAGGGAGTTAGGGTGCAGGAGGGCACTCAGGATGGGGGTGGGGGAGGAGGCTCAGGGCCAGGGCAGGCAGGAGGTGCAGAGCATTTACCTGGGGCAGCTCCTGTTTCGTGCAGGGGGTGTGTAGGTGGCTCTCTGCTTCTCTCTGGCAGGCTTTGAAGGGGAAAGCGATGCTTCTCTCCGGCCGCTGGCTGCGCGGCTGCCCCTGCTCCTCCTGAGTCCTCCGGCCTGTGCTCGCAGGGCCGCATTCCAAAAGGGACTTACGAGCTGCAGGCCAGCGCCCCGGGGCCCGTTAGCCCAGGGCCCTGCAGCCTCTAAAGCCCCTGCGTTCCAGGTGGCCCTGCCTACCGGGGGGTGGGGGGCGGCAGCTTCCCCGCTCCCTTCCTCCCTCCCAGAAAGTCCTGGGAAGCGCTGGGAGGGAGGGAGAGGAGACGGAGAAGAGGAACTGGTGTAATTCTCCCTTGTAAAGTCAGCCAAACGACATTATAAGGAAGCATTGCACAACTTTAAACGAGTACATTCCCTAAGGGAGCAGCGACATAACTTCAAAACAACGTTAAGCGGGAGGACGTTAAGTGAGGAGTTATTGTAATGAGATCTTTAAAGTATAGTGCCATCCCCCCATCTGTTATCCACTCTAGCCTTCTGAAAACAGGTTATAATCAGCAATTTTAACAACCAAATACTGTGGTTATCCAACCAGGTTTCAGTAATTAGAGATACAAGATGGGTGAAATGGGTCCAATAAAAAGGTATTACCTTAACCACCTTGTCTCTCTAACAGCCTGGGACCAACACAGCTACAACACTATGTACAGGTTTCAGTAATGTCACATAGGTCAAGTTTCCTCTCATGAGAATTTCCAAGTTTTCTTGCGTGGTACCCAACCTCGAAACGTTTTCTCTTACACTGTTTGCCACACCAATTCAGTGTGCTCACAGCACTGCCCAGCCTGAATCTACACGAAATGTTTCCCTGCAGCGTCCCGGGCCGCTGGAGTTGGGAGAGCAATGTGTGAGCACCGGCGCGCAGAGGGCTGGACAGCAACCCCGTGCGGCTGTTCTGCAGCCAGGGGACGCACCTGGCACGGTGCAGGTCGCCTCGCAGCAGCACAGGACGGGACTGGGGGCGCCGCGCACACAAGCTGGGGCACTTACGGAGAACACACCTGTTGACGCCTCATTAGAGGGGATCGCGAAATCCACTTGCTGCGCTACCCTACGTCCCTCCCCCCTACCGGGGGCCCCTCCGCCTGCCCGGGGATGTGCCGCACAGGTTCCGAGAGACCACCCCGCTCCCCCGCGGGTCGCCCGGCCAGGGCGCATCAGAGCCCGGGACACGCCGCGCCAGGGGCGCCGCCCCAGTCCCGCAGCGGAGGGCAGGTAGCGGCGAAGGAGCGTCTGACCCCCGGGGAGCGGCCCGCAGCGCAGACGCGCCCAGCCCTGGGGTCCCGCCCTACCTCAGGAGGTCCCTGTAGTCCAGGAAGCTCAGGATGAGCAGCAGCGGGTCGGTGGGCAGCAGCTCCAGGCTCAGGGGCTCCGGCTCTACGGCCGCCGCCATCTTGAAAGGCCTCGCGCCGGGCCGGGCCTGCTGCTGCCCGGGGAACCCCGCCCCTCACGCCGGTTTGTTATCAAACGCCGGGGAGGGGCGGGCTGGAAGGGGGAAGCTCTTAAAGGGCCCGCGCCTAACCCGGGCGCGGAGAGCGCCCTGCAGGGCAACGCGGGAACTGCAGGCTCGGCAGAGACTTCAAAGGGGGGATCCTGCCCCCACGTGGCCCAACGCCCTGGGCTCAGTCTTAAGTGCTGCTGGAACTAGGGTGACCAGATGTCCCGCTTTAATAGGGACAGTCCCGATATTTGGGGCTTTTTCTTAGATAGAGGCCTATTATCCCCTAGCCCGATTTTTCACACTTGCTATCTGGTCACACTAGCTAGAACAATGGTTATGGTGGGGGGTGCTGAAAACCATTGAACCAAACTGTAAACCCCATATATGCTGGAAACCACTTCAAACCAGGGGGTGCTGCAGCACACACACACACACACACCCCAGTACTCCTAGATCCAGCACTTGGCTTGCCCCAGAGGTTGGCCCTTCTGGGGAGCTGCACTCACAAGGGTGGGCCCTTGCCTGTGGGGTGCCCTGCCAGACATGTCAAGTCTCACTCATTGGGCATGACTGTGAGAGTCACTGGTTAGCATGCAATCTCACTCTCACAAGACTCATACCTAAGCTTAGCTCACTCATTTTGAGTAACTAGATAAAGATCTAAAGTGTTTTTACTCAGGGGCTGAAGGAGACAACAATACATCTGGAGACTGGGGCATGAGGCTTTCCAAGCTCGGTAATGGTACTATGGTAAGCATAGAGACTACAGGATCGCATTTTATACAAGAGTGTGTGAGAGGAGAGAGAGGGGGCTCTGTGGGAGGGGCAGCTTGTGTGTGAATACTTGATGGTCCAAAAAAATATAAGTTTGCCCTAAAAATGAGCAGGACTTGATTGAAAGTTTGCAGGTTTTGCAAAATACAGTTCAAAATTTAAACCCCACTGGACAAATTCATTATCTTTCATTGTCCCACGAGCAGGCAAGACTTTTTTTTTTTTTTTTTTTTTTTTTTTTTAATATGAGCAATAATATACAAACCAAATAATATGTGTACTGTAAAGTGTTTTTCAAGTGGGTGATCACAAGGACAAGGTGATATGCAAAATAAACATTTCTGTGCTGATAAAACCGTTTTCTTTTTAGTTAGGTTTATATAAAAGTAAGTTTATTTTTGAATATTTCTCCTGTTCTGTCCACTGACTGTGTGCCTAAACTAGGGGTTATTAATTCTGGGCCTCAGGTTTTTATTCCAACCAGTAAATAGTAGTTTTTATTAAAATTAGGGCTGTCAAGCGATAAAAAAAATTAATTACAATTAATCACGCTGTTAAACAATAAGAAAATACCATTTATTTAAATATTTTCTACATTTTCAAATATATTGATTTCAGTTACAACACAGAATACAAAGTGTACAGTGCTCAATTTGTGTACAACACAGAATACAAAGTGTACAGTGCTCAATAATATTTTTATTACAAATATTTGCACTGTAAAAACAAAAGAAATAGTATTTGTCAATTCACCTAATACAAGTACTGTAATGCAATCGCTTGAACATGAAAGTTGAACTTACAAATGTAGAATTATGTACAAAAACTTGCATTCAAAAATAAAACTATATAAAACAAGAACAAGAAGTAGGACTGAGTGGACTTGTAGGATCTAAAGTTTTACTTTGTTTTGTTTTTGAGTACAGTTATGTAACAGAAAAAATTCTACATTTGTAAGTTACACTTTCACGATCAAGAGATTGCACTACAGTACTTGTATGAGGTGAATTGAAAAATACTATCTTTTTATGACTTTACAGTGAAAATATTTGTAATAAAAATAATATAAAGTGAGCAATATACACTTTGTATTCTGTGTTGTAACAGAAATCAATATATTTGAAAATGTAGAAAAACATGCAAAATTATTTAATATATTTCAATTGGTATTCTATTGTTTAACAGTGCGATTAATCACAATTAATTTTTTTTAGTTAATCGTGTGAGTTAACTGTGATTAATCGACAGCCCTAATTAAAATCTACTGATTTGCATTGCTTATAGAATTCTCACATGCCCTAGACTTTAGTATGAATTAGGACATTTATGCAATATTAAGCAGTGTACATTTAAAAACTATTAAGAGCTGGTTGGATTAAAAAATTGGGCAATTGGATGTCGTCAAAGACCAAAGATGAGAGTCCCTGTCTTAACCAATGACCTAACACTTCCTGGAAAGTGTCACACTTTGGCCTTGAATCTCACTCTTTAGGGATGTAAATTTCACTCTTAAGGACAGCCAACCCTTGGCATCTCTGCCTGGCAGAGCCTCCCAGCCAAGATGTGCCCCCCACATTGCACCTCAGTCCCATCCAGTTGGTACCCCACTAACTCTGAGGTCGCTAATGGTTCCTGCCAGTTGGGGCGAGGCACACACAAGGGATGGGAATAGGGCAGGTGAGAAGAGGGAACAGTGGCAGATGTGGAGGGACACTGAGGTGGAAGAGACTGTGAGGGGTGGGGAGAGTTGGAGCAAACAGCTAATCAGTACAGGGCAAAGAAATCCAGTTAAAACTGAAGAAAGTTCTGCAAATATCCAGAAATCCCTGTTTTCGCTGCTACTGGTCCTACGCTTCTCTGATTTACACTAGTTTTACGCTGGTGGTAACCTCATTTACTTCAACAGAGATAACTCCTATTTATACTGGTGCGCGCGAGAAGAGAATCAAGTCACTTTTGTACTCCGGATAAAACTTCAGAATTTCAGATAACCAGGAGTTACAGATAACTGGTGTTCAGATTATTACTCCTCCACATTAAATTGTGTTTTGCTTTTAAGGGACAGGGTAATTAAGCCTTCCGTCCCTCCAAAAAATTAAAATGTATAATAAATGGATCTCTATCAGACTACCCCAGCCAGTGAGCATGCGTAATCATAAATATTGGTAGGATCAGACCCAGTGTAGTGCTCACCACCTCCAAGAACAGGCTCCAAATAAGAGCACCAAACCACTGACATTACTTCATAGCATTATTCCTATATTTAGCACACCCACAAGAGTTATCTTTAGAAATGTACTAAAGTGGATCCCAGGCAAGACAGATCTCTACATTAATATTTTTCAACTTTTTTTAGATCTGCTATTTGATCTGTAGGTCGCATTGGGCAGTTATCCATGATTAGAACCCACTGGGATTGAAATGATAATAAGAGCAATTGATAGTACACTTCCAAATTGAAACAAATCCATGAATTAAATAAATTAAATTAAAGTGATGAAATTGTGTAAGATTGGAAACAAATACAAATATAACACATTTTAGAATTTTTTAAATATGTATATCTTCCACATTATATAAGAACCAAATTTCCTTCTCAAAGTTTTAAAAACATTGTGACTATTAGATATTGTAGTCATAATAACCATAATAAATTTATAATTCCATAGTCCCATGCAACCAAGGGTCAATACATTTACAAGCAGCGAATGAAGTCTCATAACTATCCTGTGAGGTAGATAAATATAATTACGCCAGTTTTGCAGAAGGGGAAAAGAGGACTAGTGGGACTGAATTTGAGAAAACTATAACACAGTGAGCATCCACACTAGCCACACTGTTTGCAGTACACCCAGTGCATCATAATCCACAGCATTCTCTGAAAGTGTCACGGGGGTGTGAATTGTTGAACCTAACCTACATAGGTGCTGGAACTAAGGGGGGACAGGGGGGAAGAGAGCTGCAGCTTAAATGACTGTTTCTTGGAGCAGCTAGTCCTGAAACCCACCAGAGGAGAGGCAATTCTTGATTTAGTCCTAAGTGGAGCATAGGATCTGGTCCAAGAGGTGAATATAGCTGGACCGCTTGGTAATAGTGACCATAATATAATTAAATTTAATATCCCTGTGGCAGGATAAACACCACAGCGGCCCAACACTGTAGCATTTAATTTCAGAAAGGGGAACTACACAAAAATGAGGAGGTTAGACAGAAATTAATGGGTACAGTGCCAAAAGTGAAATCTCTGGAAGCTGCGTGGAAACTTTTTAAAGACACCATAACAGAGGCTCAACTTAAATGTATACCCCAAATTAAAAAACATAGTAAGAGAACCAAAAAAGAGCCACCATGGCTAAACAACAAAGTAAAAGAAGCAGTGAGATGCAAAAAGGCATCCTTTAAAAAGTGGAAGTTAAATCCTAGTGAGGAAAATAGAAAGGAGCATAAACACTGGCAAATAAAGTGTAAAAATACAATTAGGATGGCCAAAAAAGAATTTGAGGAACAGTTAGCCAAAAACTCAAAAAGTAACAGCAAATTTTTTTTTTTTAAGTACATCAGAAGCAAGAAGCCTGCTAAACAGCCAGTGGGGCCACTGGACGATCGAGGTGCTAAAGGAGCACTCAAGGACGATAAGGCCATTGCGGAGAAACTAAATGAATTCTTTGCATCGGTCTTCATGGCTGAGGATGCGAGGGAGATTCCCAAACCTGAGCCATTCTTTTTAGGTGACAGATCTGAGGAACTGTCCCAGATTGAGGTATCATTAGAGGAGGTTTTGGAACAAATTGATAAATTAAACAGCAATAAATCACCAGGACCAGATGGTATTCACTCAAGAGTTCTGAAGGAACTAAAATGTGAAATTGCAGAACTACTAACTGTAGTCTGTAACCTATCATTTGAACAGGTTCTGTACCAGATGACTGGAGGATAGCTAATGTGATGCCAATTTTCAAAAAGGTGGTCCTGGCAATCCATAGGTGATCCTGGCAATTACAGGCCTGTAAGCCTGACTTCAGTACCGGGCAAACTGGTTGAAACTATAATAAAGAACAATATTGTCAGACATATAGATGAACATAATTTGTTGAGGAAGAATCAACATGGTTTTAGTAAAGGGAAATCATGCCTCACCAATCTACTAGAATTCTTTGAGGGGGTCAACAAGCCTGAGGACCAAGGGGATCCAGTGGATATAGTGTACTTAGATTTTCAGAAAGCCTTTGACAAGGTCCCTCACCAAAGGCTCTTACACAAAGTAAGCTGTCATGGGATAAGAGGGAAGGTGCTCTCATGGATTGTTATCTGGTTGAAAGATAGGAAACAAAGGGTAGGTATAAAGGGTCAGTTTTCAGAATGGAGAGAGGTAAATAGTGGTCTCCCCCAGGGGTCTGTTCTGGGACCAGTCTTATTCAACATGTTCATAAATGATCTGGAAAAAGGAGTAAACAGTGAGGTGGCAAAATTTGCAGATGATACAAAATTGCTAAGTGGTAGCTGTATTAGTCTGTATTAGCAAAAACAACGAGGAGTACTTGTGGCACCTTATAGACTAAAATTTATTTGGACATAAACATCTGATGAAGTGGGTTTTAGCCCATGAAAGCTTATGCCCAAATAAATTTGTTAGTCTATAAGGTGCCACAAGTACTCATTTTTACAAAAAGCTCTCTCAAAACTGGGTGACTGGGCAACAAAATGGCAGATGAAGTTTAATGTTGATAAATGCAAAGTAATGCACACTGGAAAGCATAATCCCAACTATACATATAAAATGATGGGGTCTAAATTAGCTGTTACCTCTCATGAAAGATCTTGGAGTCATTGTGGATAGTTCTCTGAAAACATCCACTCAATGTGCAGCGGCAGTCAAAAAAGTGAACAGAATGCTGGGAATAATTAAGATAGGGATAGATAATAGGACCGAAAATATCATGTTGCCTATGTATAAATACATGGTACACTGTAACAGTGCGCTTCATTCTCAAAAATCAGCCGGAGACCTTTTCTGTGCAAACACCAGTGCCCTTTTATTTGAAGTGTTTGTTCCCACCACCATCTATATACAGTTCAGTCAAAACAGCCAGCTCCCTGGTGGACTGCTAGTCTCTTCAGCTAGCAGGGAACTCCAGCCACAGGCTCCTCCCTTTCCGGTTCTCTTCGCCCCCCTGCTTCCTTCCTGCCAGCTCTATATAGTCTTCTGGCTGATTAGGCCAGCAGGCTTCTCCTTAACCCCTTAGGCAAGCCACACCCAGCCAGCTCCAATTAATACTCCTTACTTGGAGCTGGGCTAACGGGCCTGGCACAGGTCTCCTGGCCAGCCCCTGTTAAATGCCTCCCCCCTTAAGACAGGCAAGGCCCGGCCTACTTCGGCCCTTTCGCCCCTCGGCCCTTTTGGGGAAGGCTCCCCGCTCCTGGCCGGGCACTCCCCGGCCACCTCTGTTGGTGGCTCCTCCATCCCTCTCCCACGGAATGTACACTGCTCCGTGAGGGGTGGCCCCCCTAATTCCACCTCCACCCGCAGGTCATCACACCAGTCACAGTGCAGCGGGCACCCCACCCCCTGTTCCTCCTGTACCTCGGGTTGGGGTTCTAAATTCTCCCCACTCTTGGGCAGGGCCCCCTTCACCTCAGTTTCACCCATACCTCCCTGTGGGCTCGGGGCCTCCTCTGCGGGGAGCGGTGTTAAGAGTGGCTTCCCTGGGTCCATCCCTTCATCTGACGGACTCTGGCCAGCCTCCTCCCCCATATACGCTTCCTGCAGGTCCACCCGCTCTGGGCTTGGTTGTCTAGGAGTTTCTTTACTATTTCTGGAGCTTTGCTCGTCCCCCCATCTTGGGCTTGTCGGGCAGGGGATATCCGCCCCCTCCGGGCACCTCACCGCTTCCTTCCCGGTAGCGGGCCCCAGTCCCTGCCTAGCACTACCGGGTACGGCAGCCTCTCCAGCACCCCCACCCGCATCCATCAGAAGCAGCCTCTCACTTCCAGGGGTACCTGGGCCACCGGGCAGGACTTCTTGTCCCCATGTATGCACCCGAGGGCCATCCGTGCCCCCGCGATGAGCCAATGTGGCTTCACCAGCACCTTCTGCACTACTGTACAGCCTGATGCCGTGTCGACCAGTCCCGTTTGGGGTTTTCTCCCCACCTTCACGGGACTGGTGGACATGTTCAGCCCCTGATTTTGCCCCTTAACTTGAGTCCATCTGCAAAATTCCACCCACCCGCACTCCATATCCAGGCAGTCCCGTTTCATGTGACTCAGTTTCCCACACTGCCAACACATTATCCGGGCGGGCTTTTCAGGCGCTCCTTGGGGCTCCCCCTTCTTCCCTTGGCCTTTCCTAGGAAAAGGTTCTGTCTGCGTCCTCCCCGTCTCCCTGTCCTTCCGGGGTCAGTCCTCCCTCCGGGGTCCCTCAGCCTCTTCCGTCAATTGGACAGCCGCTTCGATGGTGCCAGACTGGTGGCGTCTCACCCATACAGGTATGGTCTCTGGGAGGTTCTGCAATAGTTGTTCGAGGACCAGGGTATCCATAATTTCCTCTATGGTCCACGCCTCAGGTCTCAGCCAGCGCGTGGCCTAGTCCCTCAGCCTCTGGGTATATGCCCAGAGCCGCACTGCCAACGCCCCCTGGGCCGACCGGAACTTCTGTCAGTACCGCTCAGCCGACAGGCCCACCCGGTCCAGAATGGCTGCTCTTACCGCCTCATAATTGCAAGCTTGTTTCTCGCTCAGCGCCACGTAGGTGGCTTGGGCCTCACTGGTTAAATAGGGAGCAAGTCAGAGGGCCCAGGTTGTCCTCTCCCACCTGGCGCCCGTGGCTACCCTCTCAAAAGTCCCAAGGAAGGCATCCAGATCATCCACTAGGCTCATCTTACACAGTCCCCAGCCCGGCAGCCAGGTGCCCTCCCCTGTCATAGGACTCACCATGTGCTGCAGGAATTACCCCTGCATGCTGGTCTGCTCCCAGGTGAAGTCCTGTAGGCAGGGGTGAAAGTAACTTACAGGATTTACCGGTACTGCCGGAGTCCTGAGGGGGCGTGGCCTCATCCGGAAGAGGCAGGACCTCTCAAGATTTAAAGGCCCTGGGGCACCGGCTGTGGCTGGGAGCCCAAGGGCCTTTAAATCAACCCGGGGCTCCCAGCTGCAGAGGTGGCTGGGAGCCCCCGGAGCTCAGGGGCAAATTAAAGGGCACGGGGCTCTGGCCGCCGTGGAGCTCCAGGCCCTTTAAATCCCCACCGTAGCTCCGGGCCCTTTAAATCTCCACCACAGAGGGGGATTTAAAGGGCTCGGGGCTCCCTGCAGCCATGGGAGCTCCAGGCCTTTTGAATCCCCGCCCGAGCCCGGCCGCTGGCGCTGCGGGCGGGATTCAAAGGGCTCTGGGCTCCCTGCAGCCACGGGAGCTCCGAGCCCTTTAAATCCCGGCCCCAGCCCGGCTGCCAGAGCTGCGGGCGGGATTGAAAGGGCTCTAGGCTCCCCGCAGCGGCGGGGAGCCCAGAGCCCTTTTAATCCCCACAGCAGAAGCCGGTGCGGACCGGACCGGACCGACTTACTTTCACCTCTGCCTGTAGGCTCTGCTGCTGTTCCACCTGCCAGGCCAGGCAGGCCTGTCTCTGAGCCTGGTGGGACTGCTGGAAGTTTTGCAGGGCCTACTGTGTCTGTTTCTGCTGCTTTACCAGCCATTGCAGGGTCTCCTCCATGTCCAGGTCGCCAACCACATTCGCTGGCTTCAGATCTCAGACAAGCCCCCACATGTAACAGTGCGCTTCACCACTCCTCTCAAAAATCAGCCAGAGACCTCTTCTGTGCAAACACCAGTGCCCTTTTATTTGCAGTGTTTGTTCCTACCACCATCTATATACAGTTCAGTCAATACAGCCAGCTCCCTGGGGGACTGCTGGGCTCTTCAGCTAGCAGGGAACTCCAGCCACGGGCTCCTCCCTTTCCAGTTCTCCCCCTCCCCTCCCCTGCTTCCTTCCTGCCAGCTTTATATAGGCCTGGTCTACACTACGAGTTTAGGTCGACTTTAGCAGCGTTAAATCGAATTAAGCCTGGACACGTTCACACGACGAAGCCCTTTCTTTCGACTTAAAGGGCCCTTTAAACCGGTTTCTTTACTCCACCTCCGACGAGGGGATTAGCGATAAAATCGGCCTTAGCGGGTCAGAATTGGGGTAGTGTGGACGGAATTCGACGTTATTGGCCTCCGGGAGCTATCCCACAGTGCTTCATTGTGACCGCTCTGGACAGCACTCTCAACTCAGATGCACTGACCAGGTAGACAGGAAAAGCCCCGCGAACGTTTGAATTTCATTTCCTGTTTGCTCAGCGTGGAGAGCACAGGTGACCACGCAGAGCTCATCAGCACAGGTAACCGTGATGGAGTCCCAGGATCGCAAAAGAGCTCCAGCATGGACCGAACGGGAGGTACGGGATCTGCTCGCCATATGGGGAGACGAATCAGTGCTAGCTGAACTCCGTAGCAGTAAACGAAATGGCAAAATATTAGAAAAGGTCTCCAAGGCCATGAAGGACAGAGGCCATAACAGGGACGCACAGCAGTGCCACGTGAAAATTAAGGAGCTAAGGCAAGCCTACCACAAAGCCAGAGAAGCAAACGGAAGGTCCGGGGCAGAGCCGCAAACATGCCGCTTCTACGCGGAGCTGCATGCCATTCTAGGGGGTGCAGCCACCACTACCCCAACCGTGTGCTATGACTCCCTCACTGGAGAAACACACAGGGAAGCGGGTTCGGGGTACGAGGAAGATGAGGATGGAGATAATGTAGATAGCTCACAGCAGCAAGGAAGCGGAGAAACCGGTTTCCCCAACAGCCAGGATATGTTTATCACCCTGGACCTGGAACCAGTAACCCCCGAACTCACCCAAGGCGTGCTCCCAGACCCTGAGGGCACACAGGGGACCTCTGGTGAGTGTACCTTTGTAAATATTACACATGGTTTAAAAGCAAGCGTCTTTAATGATTAATGATTAATTTGCCCTGGCAATCGCGGCCAGTACAGCTACTGGAAAAGTCTGTTAACGTGTATGGGGATGGAGCGGAAATCCTCCAGGGACATCTCCAGAAAGCTCTCCTTCATGTACTCCCAAAGCCTTTGCAAAAGGTTTCTGGGGAGGGCTGCCTTATCCCGTCCGCCATGGTAGGACACTTTACCACGCCAGGCCAGTAGCACGTAGTCTGGAATCATTGCATAACAAAGCATGGCAGCATATGGTCCCGGTGTTTGCTGGCATGCAGACAACATCCATTCCTTATCGCTCTTTGTTATCCTCAGGAGAGTGATATCATTCACGGTCACCTGGTTGAAATGGGGTGCTTTTATTAAGGGGACATTCAGAGGTGCCCGTTCCTGCTCTGCTGAACAGAAATGTTCCCCGCTGTTAGCCACGCGGTGGGGGGAGGGGTGAAGTGATCATCCCAGAGAATTGGGGGGGGGGGGGGGAGGGGGGTTAGTTGGGTTTGTGATGCATGTTAACCCGGAAACCGCAGCCCCTCCTTTTACATTGCAAACCCATTTTAAATGGCCAACCCAATGTGTGCTTGATCTGGGAAATGAGGGCGCTGCTGTTTGAAACCATTCCCACATGTTATGAGGGTTAAAAAAGCCAAAAGACTGTGGCTTACCATGGCTGCCTGCAAGCCGAAATCTGTTGCCTGGCACTGCGTGAGTGATCTCTCACACCAAACCGGCAGGCCCTCAATATAAGAGGAAAAATGCGACCTTGTAACGAAAGCACATGTGCTGTGTAATGTGAACAGCAAAATTTAACGTGAAAGAGTGTACCCATTGTTCTCTAAAATGTGTCTTTTTTAACCACCTCTCCCTTCTCCTCCACCAGCTGCAAATGTTTCTCCTTCACAGAGGCTAGTGAAGATTAGAAAGAGAAAACGGAGGACGCGGGACGATATGTTCACGGAACTCCAGATGTCCTCCCACGCTGACAGAGCACAGCAGAATGCGTGGAGGCAGTCAATGTCAGACTACAGAAAAGCACAATATGAACGAGAGGAGAGGTGGCGGGCTGAATCGCGGGATGAACAGAGCAAGTGGCGGGCTTAAGATGATAGGTGGCGTCAGCTTGCAGACAGAAGGCAAGAGTCGATGCTCTGGCTGCTGGAGCATCAAACTGATATGCTCCAGCGTATGGTTGAGCTGCAGGAAAGGCAGCAGGAGCAGAGACCGCCGCTACAGCCCCTGTCTAACCAACAGCCCTCCTCCCCAAGTTCCATAGCCTCCTCACCCAGACGCCCAAGAACACGGTGGGGGGGCCTCCGGCCACCCAGTCACTCCACCCCAGATGATTGCCCGAGCATCAGAAGGCTGGCCTTCAATAAGAGTTAAAGTTTTAAACTGCAGTGTGTCCTTTTTCTTCCCTCCTCCCCCACCCATCCCGGGCTACCTTGGCAATTATCCCCCTAGTTGTGTGATGAATTAATAAAGAATGCATGAATGTGAAGTAACAATGACTTTATTGCCTCTGCAAGTGGTGCTCGAAGGGGGGAGGGGTGGGTGGGGTGTTTGGTGTACAGGGAAGTAGAGTGAACCGGGTTGGGGGGGGGCGGAGGGTTCATCAAGGAGAAACAAACAGAAGTTTCACACCGTAGCCTGGCCAGTCACAAAACTGGTTTTCAAAGCTTCTCTGATGCGCACCGCGCCCTGCTGTGCTCCTCTATCCGCCCTGGTCTCTGGCTGCGCGTAATCAGCGGCCAGGCGATTTGCCTCAACCTCCCACCCCGCCATAAATGTCTCCCCCTTACTCTCACAGATATTGTGGAGCGCACAGCAAGCAGCAATAACAATGGGGATATTCTTTTCGCTGAGGTCTGAGCGAGTCAGTAAGCTACGCCAGCGCGCTTTTAAACGTCCAAATGCACATTCCACCACCATTCGGCACTTGCTCAGCCTGTAGTTGAACAGGTCCTGACTCCTGTCCAGGCTGCCTGTGTACGGCTTCATGAGCCATGGCATTAAGGGGTAGGCTGGGTCCCCAAGGATCACGATAGGCATTTCAACATCCCCAACGGTTATTTTCTGGTCCGGGAAGAAAGTCCCTTCCTCCAGCTTTCGAAACAGAGCAGAGTGCCTGAAGACGCGAGCATCATGTACCTTTCCCGGCCATCCCACGTTAATGTTGGTGAAACGTCCCTTGTGATCCACCAGGGCTTGCAGCAGCATTGAAAAGTACCCCTTGCGGTTTATGTACTCGGTGGCTTGGTGCTCCGGTGCCAAGATAGGGATATGGGTTCCGTCTATGGCCCCACCACAGTTTGGGAATCCCATTGCAGCAAAGCCATCCACTATGGCCTGCACGTTTCCCAGAGTCACTACCCTTGATATCACCAGGTCTTTCATTGCCCTGGCAACTTGGATCACAGCAGCCCCCACAGTAGATTTGCCCACTCCAAATTGATTCCCGACTGACCGGTAGCTGTCTGGCGTTGCAAGCTTCCACAGGGCTATCGCCACTCGCTTCTCAACTGTGAGGGCTGCTCTCATCCTGGTATTCTGGTGCTTCAGGGCAGGGGAAAGCAAGTCACAAAGTTCCATGAAAGTGCCCTTACGCATGCGAAAGTTTCGCAGCCACTGGGAATCGTCCCACACCTGCAGCATGATGCGGTCCCACCAGTCTGTGCTTGTTTCTCGGGCCCAGAATCGGCGTTCCACGGCATGAACCTGCCCCAGTAACACCATGATTTCCACATTGCTGGGGCCTGTGCCTTGTGAGAGGTCTATGTCCATGTCAATTTCCTCATCACTCTCGTCGCCGCGCTGCAATCGCCTCCTCGGCTGGTCCTGGTTTTGCTTTGGCATGTTCTGGCTCTGCATATACTCCAGGACAATGCGCGTGGTGTTCATAGTGCTCATAACTGCCGCGGTGATCTGAGCGGGCTCCATGATCCCAGTGGTAGCTATGGCATCTGGTCTGAAAAAAGGCGCGAAACTAGTATCTGACGGACCAGGGGAAGGAGGGAGGGAGGGAGGGAGGGGCCAGTGACGACATAGCGTACAGGTACAGGGAATTAAAATCAACAAAGGTGGCTGTGCATCAGGGAGAAACACAAACAACTGTCACACAGAATGCCCCCCCCCCAAAGATTGAACTGAAAAGCCTGGGTTTAGCAGGCCGTTGATTTGACGGAGGGAGGGGGAAGCAAATGAATACAGAACAAATCTATTTTTTACATCTTAAGCTGGCAGACGACGGTGCAGCATGACTGATAGCCTTCGGCATCTTCTGGGTGCTTGGCAGCAAATACTGGGCGCTTGGCAGTTAGTGTACTAAGACTGATAGCCACTGCAGTATGACAACGATGGATACCAGTCGTAATATACTATCTACTGCCAAAAGGCAAGGGGCTGCTGCTGTGTAGCAATGCAGCCCCACGTCTGCCAGCCCCACGTCTGCCAGCACCCAGATCGCCCTCGGCCTCTTCTGGGTGCTTAGCAGAAAATACTGGGCGCTTGGCAGAAAATAGCATACTACGACTGATAGCCATCATTGTCAAGACAGTTCAATAGGACTCAGCATGTCTTCCCAGGTGCCCATGATTGACAGCCACTGCAGTACGATGACGATGGATACCAGTCGTAATAAACCATCTACTGCCAAAAGGCAAAAGGCAAGGGCTGGTGCAATGCAGCCTTACGGCTGCCAGCCCCACGGCTGCCAGCACCCAGATCGCCGATGAAGGCTACCAGTCATGCTGCACCGTCTACCGCCAAAAGGCAGTTAGCTGCTGCTGCTGTGTAGCAATGCAGTCTCACGTCTGCCGGCACCCAGATGACATATGGTGACGGTGAGCTGAGCTGAGCGGGCTCCATGCTTGCCGTGGTATGTTGTCTGCACAGGTAACCCAGGTAAAAAGGCGCGAATCTATTGTCTGCCGTTGCTCTGATGGAGGGGGAGGGGCCTGACGACATGTACCCAGAACCCCCCGCGACACTGTTTTGCATCATTCGGGCATTGGGATCTCAACCCAGAATTCCAATGGGCGGCGGAGACTGCGGGAACTGTGGGATAGCTACCCATAGTGCAATGCTCTGGAAGGCGACGCTAGCCTCGGTACTGTGGACGCAGTCCGCCGACTAGAGCACTTAGAGCATTTTATGTGGGGACACACACAATCGGCTGTATACAACCGATTTCTATAAAACCGGCTTCTATTAATTCGACCTAATTTCGTAGTGTAGACATACCCATAGTCTCCTGGCTGATTAGGCCAGCAGGTGTTTCTCCTTAACCCCTTAGGCAAGCCACACCCAGCCAGCTCCAATTAATCCTCCGTACTTGGAGCTGGGCTAACAGGGGTCTGGCACAGGTCTCCTGGCCAGCCCCTGTTACATACACCCACATCTTGAATACTGTGTGCAGATGTGATTGCCCCATCTCAAAAAAGATATATTGGAATTGGAAAAGGTTCAGAAAAGGGCAACAAAAATGATTAGGGGTATGGAACGGCTTCCGTATGAGGAGAGATTAATAAGACTGGGACTTTTCAGCTTGGAAAAGAGACAGCTAAGGGGAGATATGATTGAGGTCTATTAAATCATGACTGGTGTAGAGAAAGTAGATAAGGAAGTGTTGTTTACTACTTCTCATAACACAAGAACCAGGAGTCACCAAATGAAATTAATAGGCAGCAGGTTTAAAACAAATAAAATGAAGTATTTCTTCATACAACACACAGTCAACCTGTGGAACTCCTTGCCAGAGGATGTTGTAAAGGCCAAGATCATAACAGGGTTCAAAAAAGAACTAGATAAATTCATGGAGGATAGGTCCATCAATGGCTATTAGCCAGGATGGGCAGGAATGGTATCCCTAGCCTCTGTTTGCCAGAAGCTGGGAATGAGCGACAGGGGATGGATTACTTGATGATTACCTGTTCTGTTCATTCCCTCTGGGGTACCTGGCACTGGCCACTGTCAGAAGACAGGATACTGGGCTAGATGGACCCTTGGACTGACCCAGTAGCGCCATTCTTATGTTCTTATGACTTGAAGTGGTTTCCATTATATATAGAGTTTACAGTTTGGTTCAGTGGCTCTCAGCACCCCCACTATAAAAAGCTTCCAAGAGTCGGGACATAATATCTGTGGTCTATATTATTTGCAGTTCTCACATTTTTGGTTCCTTCCAATGGATGATTCTGTCCAGCACAAGGATCCACACATGCACCCAAAAGAACAAGAAATAAGCCCTAGTATGATCTCACACTGCCAATATAGATGCCATGGCAGAGAGTCACCAACCTCCCTTTGAAGCCCTCAACTTTGGGCCTGGAAACCCAAATTATTATGAAGAGCTCAAGGAGGTAAGAAGCTTGATGTCCTGTCCATGCATGCATTCAGTAATTTTATCAATTTAATTTCCTTGCTATTCTATCTACTTTCTTTTTTGCTGGTCATTTTGTAGGGCGGAGTTCCCTATATATATTTATTCATGCTTACTTATGCATGTTTCACTGTTCACATTTGATTTTATTGTATTTGTATTAAAATAATTAGTTATAAGGCATTTTGGACAATGGAATCCATCTTTTAAAATGGAGTCCAGTTTTGGTTGTTTACAACTCACTCTCGCACCTTTTTGTTTGGCGGGAAACAGGGTTTGCCACAGAAACTGCCTCTGAGGAGACTGGCTCAAACCAGTCTGGACTAGAACTTGGCAGCCAGTGACTGTCACGTTTGCGTGGGCATTGAGGACTTCCTTCACCATCTTACCTGATCTATCCCACCGATCCGGGTATCTTCTACCTGAACCCACTTACCTTTTTCCTGGTTTCAGTGACTGCCAACACCAGCAGTCTCCTGGTTCCAACGCAGTGAAGGTCCTGAGCTCCTCCTGTCCCCAGTAACCACTGGGTGCACAGTTGCAGGTCCAGGTCCCTACGAATCCAAGCAACGGAGAGACTGTCACTTAACACCCGCAGCTGATCCCACTTGAGATCCATCCTTCGAGATACAGTACAGTTCTGGGGTACCTTGGTTTAGGTTGTTTTGTTAGAAGTGTAAATTGCCAAGGGTTGTATTGGGGACCGGGCTTAGGTCCATCTTTGGGTAACCACATTGCTGTTTTATGGTTTTAATCTGTTTTACCTGGTGGGCTGTGGGAAGATTTTAGTTAACTTTCTCCCCAGGTGATTAGATATTGGTATTGCCAGTCAAAGAACCTGGCCCTGTTACCTGAGATCGTGTAACAATTTACTTGTTTTGTAGCTGAACTAATAGTTTTCTTCTCTGTTGTGTTTCCCTCTAGGACCCAGAGGCAGGAATTTCAGGTTATGTCTCAGTGAGGACAACCAACCCTCCAGGTCCCTCCTTGCAGCCCAGCAAGTTCCCCCATCCCTGTCCCTCATATAAAGCAGTTGAGACCACAGAGGATGTATTTGTCATAGGACATACAAGGAGATGATGATTGGCTGTTAGAGCATTTGGGTAAGTGGATTTACTTGGCGTAATTACAAGCTGATGGATTAGTCATGCAGC
This sequence comes from Emys orbicularis, assembly GCF_028017835.1. Classification (NCBI taxonomy): domain Eukaryota; kingdom Metazoa; phylum Chordata; order Testudines; family Emydidae; genus Emys; species Emys orbicularis. The sequence goes on along the minus strand of NC_088686.1, from coordinate 84,793,039 downwards.
GTATCCTTCAGTTAATAACCCTTTTCTTTTTTTCTTTTTCAGATCGCAGTAGTGTGGTGCTGAGGCAGCCCATGGACTCAGCGCCGTATTATTGCCTAGGCCTAGGGCGGCAAATTTTCAGGGGCGGAAGCTCCCCTCCGTGCCCCGCCCCCCTGCTCCAGCTCACCTCCGCCTCCTCTACAAGTGCGCCGCGGCGTCCTGTTTCTCTCCCCTCCCAGCGCTTGCGCCGCGAAACAGCTGTTTCGCGGGGCAGGGAGGAGGGGGAACGCCACGCACTGGGGGAAGAGGCGGGGCCGGGGGGGCGGGGATTTGGGGAAGGGATCCAATAGGGGAAGGGAGGGGGCGGAGTTGGGGCGGGGACTTTGGGGAGGGGGTTGGGATGGGGGCGGGAAAAGGGCGGAGTCGGGGCGGGGCCAGGGCGGCAATTATTTCCCAGCCTAGGGGCGGCAAAATTATTAATCCGCCACTGCATGGACTGCCATGGCAATACCAGTAAAGACTTGTGAGGGAGAGGCCTGTATTAGTGTGTCTGCATTTCTGCTAACTAATCTTTGATTTTTGTCCCTTACGTGTTTTGCAAGTGAGTCCCCGTGAGGCACAGGGCAGGGGATAGGGAAGAAGAAAGAAAGTTTAAGTGTACTAAAAATATTACTGAAGTTTGATTTGTCTGGCCTTCTTCGCTCTTCTGGGGTTTGTGGGTTTGTGTGAGAGGCCTCTAGGAGGAACCAGGCAGAGCCAGGTAATGCCTCCCCTGCTCTCAGACTTCTGCCAAAGGATGGGTGGACAGGGCCAAAGCCCCTGTTGCCAGCTCCTGTAATGTTATTGCCAGTAACATGATTTTGGCCCCTGTTGCAAACAGGCTCATTATGACAAGAGATTTCATGGGATTTTGAGACGGTCTAGGGGGAAAACCCCTCTGACTAGCTGCCCTCACCATTTCCTGAGGAAGAGTGACTAATCAGAGCTGCTGCAGGATGCAGGCTGAGCTCTCTATCCCTCCTCTCTTAAACTGACAGAAGGTTTTGGTGGGAGAAGGAGAGAGAGAGCAGGGCTGCCATTTTCACAAGAGGTGAGGGAGGGGAGAGCAGAAAAAGCCCAGCAGCAGCTCCTATTTCCCCCTGCCCTCTTATGAAAAATAGGTCTGCTCCTCCTAGGGTGACCAGATGTCCCAATTTTATAGGGACAGTCCCAATTTTTGGGTCTTTTTCTTAAATAGGCTCCTATCACCCTCCGCCCCTGTCCTGATTTTTCTGGTGACCCTAGCTCCTCCCCTGCCCCCCCTCTTTATCTCTACAGGCTTGGGAAGTGGACATAGAGGACTGCTGCTGGAGCTGTCTTCTCCCTCCTGCCCTGGGAGGTAGGTGGAGGATAAGGAGCCCCTGGAGCTCTAGGAGCAGAGGTGTGCTGGGGGACAAAGGCACAAATGTGAGTCTGTGAGGGCTGAATTAATGATGGGGTGGGAGGTTAGAGCAGTTGTCAAGACTGGGAGCACAACATTAAACAATATGGGAATGAGGGGACACAGAATTGGTGTGAGTCTAGGGGTGGACAGAGATGGGGCTGGGGGAGGGGCACAGAATTATTTAGCATTTTGGGGTTTGGGGAGAAGCTGGGAGTTTCACACTGTGAGGCAGTACTTCATATACGTTTGTGCAGTTTGACCTCAGTTGGGTTTTCTAACAAGAGCTTCTGCAGTAGGGACCAAAATCGCCTTACTCTGTCAATTTGTGAGAGATGGCAACACCAAGGTCTTATCTGCACTAGAAAGGATTAGCCAGTAGACCTGTACTGGCAAGCCCTCCTAGTGAAGGTGCATTTTATACCAGCAAAATAATTATTTTTCTGGTATAGGTTGTACCAGTTCCCCTAACAAAATAAGCTATACTGGCAAAAGCCATATAAAGTGTAAAAGCTGTCACTGATGGGTGAGCTGGAGGATTGTGGGATTTCACTGGGAAGACTAACTGTAAGATTGCAGCTATTACACCAATGCTTGCTGTATGCTCTTTTCCTGCAATGATTCAGAGCAAAACACAGTGAAGGATGACATGCGCTTTAATCTTGTCCAGAGCAAATGCAATCACAATTGTATGAACACTTGTGAACTAATGGAAGCACTTTTGTGTGAACACACAATATGTCATCTAAGAAAAGCTCAGAGAATGTCTAGACAACACAGTGCTAAAAATTCCAGCAGGCACCAGAGGCTGGTCTATATAGAGCTTGCACCATTGCTACAACCAGTAGAGATAAGGCCTATGTGTATAAGGGAAGTACTGTTTCCAATTCTTGCCTTCTCTGCTGAGACAGACTGCCACTAAAAGACAAAGAGGGTTCATCTTCCTTGAGTAATTTAATAATTCATCACAGTTTTCTTTTCATTACTGCTGATCTTGTATAGAGCCTAAATAGACTAAATACATTGTCTGAGCTATTTCTCAGACTGAAGGTAGTCAGATCACTTCATGTATCTCATGTTTAATCTTGGAAAACTGATAAAGATTTTAATATACTATGTTTCCTTATACTTATTGGAAATCTCATAAAATGGCAAATTAGGGCCCATTTTTACAAGGTGCTGTATACGTCTTTAGACTTCCTGAGTGCCCTAAGAATCATTTCATCAGGCATTCTTCATTTCACAATCAGATCTTTAATCCCCTAAATGATAACAAATGGACAGAATGATTGCTTTGGGGGACTTGATGGCTGAGACGATTGGTAATAGGACAGAATATAGAGCCTTTACAAGGTTGCCAGTTTGAAGCAAGAGCAGTTTAGTGGCTTTCTGAAATGAGTTTGATGGGTCTCTATCCAGTTCCTATTGGATAGGTATCAACATCACAAAAACCACCACAACAATGGGCACTAGTTAGCAGGCTCAGGAGAGAAGCCAAAGATTGACTGGACAATGAAAACTGAACCACCATTTTACCCCTAAAGGTGATTTGTCCAGAACAGAGTAAAGGCATGCTAGCAAAGGGCTAGGTATTAGAAACTTGCACTGTTGCTGCCCATGCCATTCCAGTTGTGTGGGTGAACAAAGGACCTCCATTATTAACCAAGAACCTCACAACCACTAAAGGTTTAAATAAAATAATTATTAAACTATCAATTGGTATTAAATATTTATTGTAATGTGCTCTTTGTAGACATAGGCTTGGGTCAGAAGACGTTGACCAAACTGCTCCTTATCTCTGTATCCAAATGAAGGCAGGTGCCAGTGGATGGTAAGAGACCCAGGAATGGAAATGGGCTAAATACCATTAACATGTCACACAGCCTGCACTGTACTTATGATTTGATGCAGCACTCTGGATCCTCCAAAACATGGGACTATACAACTAAGCTTAAAAATGGCAAATTCTTTGCCATTTGGACACTCAAGCTAGCCTCACTTACTGTACTGCCTGAAACAACATACAAAGGAACTTACATTCCACTGAGGATAAAAACCATGAAAAAAACCATACAAAGGAACTTACATTCCACTGAGGATAAAAACTTTAGAGACATTGATTATTATTTGGGGGGGGCCGGGAGAGAGGTTACAGTGCCCGAAGATGTGGTCAGGGCTTCACCGAAACAAATAGAAAGTCATGGTCCCTTGCTTAGAAAACTCACAATCTAAAATTAGCCAGGATGCAACAAATGGAAGTAGAAAACAGTATGGAGGGGATGAGGTAAGAAAAAAGAATAGGTACAGTCATTTGATCATGCAGTGACTGTTTAGTCATGTGAACATGATCTGGCCAGATGTTTTAGTAATGTATAATATTTAGTCCATTCACACAGGGCTTTCATTGAGGTTCAGATTGCCCTCCGATGGAATGAAAAATGATTTTTAAAAACCTCATTGTTAATATAATGTAATGAAAAGTGACACAAACATGTGCAAGAATAACAGCATAAGAGCAGAACTGGGCCCACCCTTTGGGTTGTTTGCACTGTACTTGTCAGAGGAAGGGTCCTCAAAGGGCAACCTTACAGTACAGCTGTGATGTAGTGGTTAGATACAGCACTGGAAGTAATCACGCTAGGTTCTAGTCCCAGCTTTCTAACAAGCCTGATTTTGAGCCATCCAGGTGACATGATAAAGGGGCTGGAACCCAGGCAGATTCCATAGTGCAGAGCGATTCCCTGATGATTTAGGGCCAGCCTAATGGCCTTACACCACTACCCCCATCTCCTGCCCTGGCATAGAGGTGTGCTAGGAACTGGAGGGTTTGTGGCCAGAGGAGCTTACATATTAATTAGTCTTTAGACCATTTTGAACTGCCAAATGGCTTAATGGGACTGCTCTGCTTACACTGAGGGCCAAGCCAGCTTCTGCACCAGCCCCAAATTTGTCCCTTCTCTGTCCTGAGCTGTGCAGCTCAGATTTAAGGCTGCTGTGAGACCTCTGGCAAGTCATTTAACCTTACCAAACCATAGATTATCATCTTCAAAATGGGTCTAAGAACACTTACGTATGTCTGATGGTGTTGTGAGTCCTAACTAGTTTTGTAGTACGCTGGGCTCCACATGAGCACAAATTATTATCACAACCATGTTTTAATGCAGGGGTTCTCAAACTGGGGGTTGGGACCCGTCAGGGGGTCACGAGGTTATTACATGGGGGGTCGCGAGCTGTCAGCCTCCACCCCAAACCCCGCTTTGCATCCAGCACTTATTATGGTGTTAAATATATAAAAAGTGTTTTTAATTTATAAGGGGGGTCATACTCAGAGGCTTGCTATGTGAAAGGGGTCACCAGTACAAAAGTTTGAGAACCACTGTTTTAATGGATGTTCAGTTTTAAGCTGGTTTTCCTTAGGTTTAATGTAAATCAAAATTTAAGAGATTGTTACAACTGTAAATATTAACATTATTAAATGCAAAACCAAAAACAACCCAGTAACTCAGTCAGGGTTTACTTATTTTTTATGGAGCATGTGTAGTGTACTAGGAACTGTACAAAACATAGAGAAAAACAGGGTCCTTGCATTCAGGAGCTTACATATTAATTAGTCAAATAATGCTGAACAAAAACACAATGCACTGGTTAATCAGTAAGTAGCCTCATCTGAGAGCAATGCACATATCTTTTGTTTTTTAACATGCATATTTGTCTTCATTGGACTAACATTGACAAGATTCGTGAAAGACATTTCAAGTGACATTCTGCACAAGAAAGTTATTTGCACACTCAATTGGGTCAAGGAAACAATAATGAAGCCTCAGGAATATTTATAATTTTATTTTAGTTACAGCATTTGTCACTTTGGGTGATTTATGGTGCTAATAGGATGATATGGTCCAAAGCATCTGTCAACTGTAAAAGGCCCCCATTAAAAGCAAGGCTTAAAGCAGTGTCATTTTCTTGATCTCTTGGAGAGTGCTCGGGCTAGACTTATGCATGAATTTAGTACTGGATTGAAAGTCCTGGAGAATGACGGTCCTTTTTTATCCAGGGAACAGGTACAGTCACAGTGCAGGTTTTCCTGCACTGGCTCATTATTGTGCTTCCTCTCTGACCCAAGAGGACCAATTGTTCGAGCAAGCTTGCAACTTACTTTTCAGGTACACTTATTCTTTGCTGCAGTTTTCAACAAGGGTGCCAATTAGTCCCAAATGGGATGGTATTTTTTGGATCTTCAGACAGACACCTGTCCAGTGGGAACAAGTCTGAGCCCACCTAACAGTCATCAGACAGTGAAAACTTCAGGTTACTAACAACTCTGGCTGGATTTGAAAAGGTGACAGAGCTAAAAGGCTCCAGATCCCATTAACAATCCCCTAAATCATCCATTCCCACTAAGGGCTCCTCTTTTGAAGTTCCCAGGGGCACTCACATGACCTCTGTTTAAATTCGTAAAAACTCTTATCTGTCTAACACAGACCCTGCCACTTTTCCTAGTAGTACTCAAAACAGTTATTATGATGTAAACAAACTGTGCATGCTGATGCTCATTCTCAGTTCCCTTATCAACTGAACAGCATGCTCCTCATACACATATTGGGTCAAATTTACCCATCATCTAACTCCAAGGATTTCAGGGAAGATATCCCCGGGCTCATTTGCTCACTCACCTCCTGAGCATACATATAATGTAACAACGGTATTGTAAACCATATGTCCATGGGGTCCTCAGTTCAGACTACAAGGGTGTGAAAAGCAGCACACATTAATGTGCTGTAATTTAGGTGCAAACTAAAAGGTAGCTAGTTCACATTAACATAGTCCTCTTTAAACAGGACTATGTGACTTTTAGTCTGTGTCCACATGTGGGAGTTACAATGCAGCACGCAAGTGCACACTGCAATTCACACCCCTTTAGTCTATACTGTGGGGCTGTCGTGTAGACATAGGCAATAGAATTCCCCACTGATCTGATGTGTCCTTGTTTTGATGAACCTTGCTATCTATCTTAGACATTTTAAGGAGCTATCACCTTAGTGGTGTCTAAGCACCACTACATGCAGCCCTCTCTTGCTGAGGGATCCCGACCGGCTGGAGGGTAGTTGTCTCACTTCCATTTTGGAATGTTCCATTTTAATTAGGATAGTCATTCTTTTTTAAAAAAAAAAGGTAAATAAAGTAACTGAATCTCAAAGTACTGGGAGGTTAGAAATAGCTGGTTAACAGCTTTGTTGAAATACATTGGTAATGATATATGGTGTGAAGGGCAGAACGTAACACTAAATGGGAACAAACTCACCCCATACTAAAGTCAGGGGACTATAAATCAAAACATTAGGGACTAAAATTGAGAGCTAAACTCCCCAGCAGAAGGACTTTTGTATGGCTTCTTGCCAGCCGGGGGAAAGTACCTGCTCAGCTAAGATGCTGGAAGAGAGGTTAGCTAAAGCTGCTGGAAGGACTATACTAAGGCCTGGTCTACACTACGACTTTAATTCGGATTTAGCTGCTTTAATTCGAATTAACGCTTGACCCGTCCACACAACGAAGCCATTTAATTCGAATTAAAGAGCCCTTTAATTCGATTTCTGTACTCCTCCTCGACGAGAGGAGTAGCATCTAAATCGGTATTGTTAATCCGAATTAAGGTTAGTGTGGCCGCAATTCGAAGTTATTGGCAATTCAATGTTATTGGCTACCCACAATGCAACGCTCTGGAAATCGATGCTACTACGGTAGCTTGGACGCACACCACCAAATTAATGGTGCCTAGTGTGGCCGAATACATTCGAATTTATAAAATCGGTTTCCTAAATTCGAATTATATAAATTCGGATTAATCCTGTAGTGTAGACATACCCTAAAGGAACTACCTGCTCCAACAGATACAGAGCAGAGCCCAGACTGCTAATATTAAGCAGGGAAAAAAGTTCTTCTCGCTACTGACACCATATGGCATAGAGACTAACTGTCTGGGTTGTCTTTATAAAAAAAACAGGTGCTAACTATAACTTATACCATAAGGATCTTCTCCTACTATAAAGTGATGATCACTAACACTTCCTGAATTAGGCTACTTCTTCTGCAGTTGCTTTTTTTTTAAATCCTGTTTCTTGTGCCTTAGCTTCCCATTTGTTAACCTGCTGCACCTGTGCTTCCAGCAGGGCTTGGCTAATCTGGCCCATCCAGTCATTAGTAGCCTGGCAACCATCTACAGTAGCTTTTACACAGGAGTAATGTTTTTGCTATTTTATCTTTTAGACAGAAAGCTGGAGAATTAAAAAAAAGAAAACAAAAGCCTGGCCTGTCTTTCATACTACATTCACCTTTTTCACTCAAAAACTAACCCCACAAAACAAGGAGGACTGAATGTGGTAGAACAAAGGTCCCTATCCACTGATTCTAGTAGCTATGTTACAACATCCCCCTGGCTTGGCACCTACATGTAACTAAAATCCCTAGGGCTAAATTCATCCCTCACTGTTAACTTCAAGTGAGCTACGCCAAGAATAAATCTGACCAGTATAGCAAAGTCTCAGGGTACATTGGGAATCAGGTAGAGATGGTCAGAGACTGTTTTGTTTTTTTCACAGAAAAAAATGACTGTTTTTTTGAAAAACCAAAAACATTTTGGCTGAAAACCAAAAATTTGGGTTTAATTTTTTAACATGAAGTGCTTTCAGCAGAAAATTTTGTTTAGTCAAAAACTCAATTTTCCATTGAAAAATAGTTTAGATAGAAAATGTTTGCCCAGCTCTCCTACTGAGTAAAGTCTGAGATGGAGTCTTAAACAGCTGAAATAGACATTGTTGCTACACATTCCTGGCTAGGAACACAGATTAAGGGTTTGTAAGCATTACAACAAACAATGAATACGTGACTACAATTAGGTGGGAGGGAATCAAGTAGTACATTTAATCAGGTGTGTTTATTCTAGCAGAAGGGGGTTCTCTAGTTGATGGTATGGGTGCCAGAACCCTTAAACTTCAGCAGTTATCTCATCCATACCACTTTAAAGGCAACAAACTGTCTTATACAAGAAGTGATATCCTGAGAAGTCCATATATTCTCACAGAGATTTAGGCTCTAAGTCTGCTAACACTTATGCATGTGCTTAACTTTACATACTATTAGTTCCACTGAAGTCAATGTTTTTTATCAAGTGCCTGTCATGCTGGTATCTGAACATGTATTATTAATAATTTTTATATTTAATTTGCTAAAAGCCTCCATTAAAAATGTTTGGAGGTCCTTGGATGGACAGTGTCACAGACATGCAATGTACTTTTATTAACTGACACTCACAGAGCTTTTCTGGTTTATTAGGTACCTTTCACAGAGACACCTTCTCATTAGGCTGGAACAGATTAATAGGAGTCATATTTTCATTTTCAATTAAAATACGGGCCATGCACAGTCTATGTGCATCCTGGCAGATGTTTAAAAGCGTTGGCTCTCAGAGGTGAAATGTTACCTTATATCTGTTGGGGGTGGTGAGAGGGTGTTCCAGGAGCAGAAAGACATGTTAAAATGCAGCACTTCAGACTGTCTTCTTTTCTGAATTTACAGCATCAGACTGGCAGTTGTATAAATGAGTGATAGACTGCAATGCTCTTTTCCAAGCAGGCTATGAAATGAGGGAGCCTTCAGTTTTGTGCTGATGTGTCCAGAATTCAAATAATTTGTTTCTTGAATATAATGACAATCGGAAGCACGGTATTACCTTGAGAAAAGAGGTGGGAGAGACAGCTGCAGTACCCTGTACTCATGAAAGATATTGCATTAGCAACTGCTTCCCAATTACTCTCTCCACTGAAAACTCTATTATGCTGGGCTCTTATTGCTTTTATTCAAGGGCACAAAATTAAAAAGTGATATTGCTGGCACTACTCTCATCTTCCTACCATGACATTGAATAATTGGACAATGAAAGAAAATGTTCAATGATGCTGATATTAAACACATCTAAAGGACAATGCATTTGAACATCAGCTGATGAAGTAATGTCCATATTATTATGCATTCCCTTCTACTACTTTGAAATCACTTGTTTTCATTTTTGTTGTTGGTGATGGAACATTTTATTTTCCCATAATTGCTGGAGACATGCCCTGTTTTAAGGAATATACTTGTGAAAGGGATGTGTGTGAGATGCTTCTCAAGTTAACCCCCTCACTGTATTTGTCCTTTCTATTAAAGGAGTAGGACATCTACTGCCTTTTTCACAAGGATCTAGGGAATCAATTCACTAATGACTTCAGGGTGGTGTAAGTTACAGTTTGGTGAGTCAAAAAACTGGTATAAATTGTGAAGGGTAACTTGCATCAATTTGGCATACATTGGGTGAGCAAAATGAGTGTAATCTACACACAGAGGGGTAAGAAATGGGGAGTTTAGCAGCAAAAAGCAACTGGAAGGAATGTGTACAATAAGGTTTCTTGTAGGGTCAGGTGGGGTGGAACATGCATTATCTTACATGTTACAGTTGCTTTTCAATTACCTCCTTTCCTCTCACACCTTCCCTCCCACAACACACACATGCATACTCCCTGCTCCAGGGTACGTAAGGACATATAGACATGGGAAAGTTTTACCAGTTATATTGGTATGGTTATACACATGCAGTTATACCACTATAAGCCCCTTATTCTGGTTTAAGAGAGTCTTTTTACAGTTTAGCTTAAACCCTTTCCCAGGTGACAAGCTAACCAAAAAACTGATCTTATATGAGAATAAATGTCCACAGAGGTGGGTAGGGAGGAAGGGTTGTGTTACATTAGTATAACTATATCTAAATAAATTCATATTTTAGGTTATACTGAAAAATCTTTCCCCTGTAAACAAGAAACTTTACAAAAGTCAGTAAGTGTTATTATCCCTGTTTTACAGATGGGAAGTTTAGGATGATGTAAATATTCTGCAGAATCTTTAAGTGACTTGCCAAAAGTCATACACGAAATCACTCTCAGAGGTGGAAACAGAATACAGATCTTCTGACTACCAGACCCTATTGTAAACACTAAAACCACATTATTTCTATAGAGTATTGAAATCATTATTCAACATCAATCTATTCAGTATCAATCTAGCTAGTAATAAAATTATTTATACTAGTATTTCAGACAAACATCTATATGAGATAGGATCTCTGAAATTAATCCTTTTTAAAGGATGTCCAATGTATGAGTCAAACTCACAAATTATACACCATTAAATGAGTAGGAAATAATTATCAAAGCTTTCACTTCTTTGAAGATAATTAATTATCTTGATGCTGCTTTCACCACACTGGTTTTATACTGATGTAACGCCATGAACTTCAGTGGAATTATTCATCCTGGATTTATATCATCCTAAATGAGATCTGAATCCAGTTCAATACCTCTTTTGTAGCAATACAGGGGAGCCAAAAACACAGTGCTTACTTCTGTTAAAATGAATCTAACTTTGTTACCTGTTTCTGCTAATGTAGTCATAACTGTCAACCAAGGTTCTTAAGCAGCAGCAATCTACAGCCTAATGAAAACACATGGCAACCAGTCAGGGGTCCTTCAGCCAGCAGGTGAGTCTGACACACCAAAGGTCCAGAATGCCTAGTGCTTACTGCTCTGTACTATCACGCAGAAGATGCTCTTTCCTATGTAGTCTTCTTTGCTATAGGTCACTGATCGGCGAATACAGCAGGGGACAGCCTTATCGTTTGTAGCTAGCATCCTTACATCTATCTTGCCGTGGACTAGTAGAAGATGATCATCTCACTGTTTGTGTAGAGATGCTGACCATAGGCGGTGCCAAGCACTCCCCAATGTATTAGGAAGCAGTGTCAGTAGGATGTGTGGACTCAAGGAGAAGAATACTAAGGCCTAGAATCTCAGCTTTGCTCGGTATTTGCTAGGTGCTGCTGAGGGTGTGAGGAGGTCACAGCTGTGGCTCCCTGTTCCGGAGGCTGGTTCTATGCCTGCCATGCCCTGAGCATAGTGTAAAGCAGTGTTAGGGCTGCTAAAAGTATATCAGCTGTTTATGGCCCCCAGGCCAATGCATTAACTGAGAATATTTGGACCACAGTAGCACTCTCTGGCCACACTGTCTCCCTTCTTCCATGTCCTCATTATGCTCCTTATTCTTGGGTCCCCAGTTCTGTGGCTACAGGGAGATCTGCTGCCTTGCTGCCCCTCAACACCAGTGGCTATATCAAAGAAGAGAATATAAATTGTAAAACTGTAAATGTAGGGGTCAGTGACAGCATGTGGTGAATGGTAATAGCTCTGCTGAAAACCATCAGACAGGCAGATGCACCATGCGCTGAGAGCCTTGGACTCACTTAGTTACACTCTAGTATTGCCTAGTGTGAATTTTCGCAACTACTTTCTACTAAATGGAATGTCAGACCTGTTCAGGTGTTTGTCATAAGCCTTAATACTGCTACAGTTAAAGTTACCTTTATGTCAAGAGACTATGGTTTTGCAGGAAGGGATTCTTTCTAAACATGGTGAATCCTGGGTGGCTGCAGATCTGTTGTATTAGGTTCAGGAATGACACATGTGCAGATGAGAAAATCAGGTCCAACCACATTCCTAGGAGATCCTTGTTCCTCATGGACTCTGTTGGGTTCAGACAGCTTCTGTCTTTGTTATGAAGCAGCCGAACAATGTTTTTCTTTGCTTGGCAGCCAGCTCCAGAACATCCACTGTCCCACATCACTGCTTACTTTCTCCCTCCTCAGGAAGAGCTACACAAAACTCGATCAAAGCAACCTGGGTTCTTATGTCACTGCCTTAGACTGGATCACATCCCTTTGGAATATGCCCTTGAGCAGATCTATAAGAATCAGCTGTGCACCAAATGTAGGCAAATGCAGCCATGGTGCAAATAAATGAAATAAATAATACTGATGCAAAAGCAAACTCACGTCCAAATGGTTGTACATTATCGAAAGAAATAACAACACGCAAACCTTTTGTTGTTTTTATTAAAGCATTCAAGTTCTTACTACACACAACAAATAGTTTATTGATATAATCTAAATTAATAAAATAGTTGAACAACTCTTTAGATTTATATTTGTATAGAAATGATCTGTGTAGCATCTGACCTTCAAACAGTGCTGCTTGAAAACAGCTATTCATGAGAATTTATTGAAAGAATTGTTTGGGGCTAGATGTTGCACTTTTCATTCTCAGGGGAGAGGGAGAGATTTCCATGCAAAAAAACCATTTACTCTCCTGCACAAAGCTTAAGGCTTTGGAGACTCTGACTGACTCTTCATCGCCAGTGTCCTTCCTTATGTCTATATTGGAAACTATTGTCTAAACAGAGTAACTAGAAAAGATGGGAAGAAAAATCAATTGCACAATCCTAGTCTGCGAGTGTCAAAGTCATAATGTCTCTTTACACAAGTCATTACTGCATTTCCAGTTATGAGAATCCATTATCACAATGTATTTGTTCCCCAACTCTTGCCTACATGGCTGATAATGTCAGTTATTGTCAATACGCCTTTGCTAATAGAAGTCAGTCTATTTGCTATTGCTTGTAGTTTAGAGTCTATGTAGCGCTGTCTGAAAAGGGCCTACACTGTGGTCTTTCCCCCCCAGTTTAGACAAAGCACATAGTTTGAGCGATTATCTCCTCATTGCAGCTATGCATTTGTGCCACCCATAAGATACCTCTTGATGACTATGAGGCATGTCCTGGCTATATCATCCCATTTATCTTAGTCCACTCATAGATGTCCTGCTCACATACTATGTCTGAGTTGATGAGGAGGTATCTGTCGCCGACACAAAAATGTTTCTGGCAAGCAGCACATTTGAAGCATTCCAGGTGGTATACTTTGTCCTTCACTCGCATAGTCATCTCATAGGCCCGGATTCGCTTGTCACAGGAAGCACAAAGGCCATCTTGGCCAAAGAGTCTAAAACAACAACAACAAAGAGTTATGCAGAGTTTCCTTGGAGAAGAGGGAGGTTAGGGGGAAAGAGAGAGAGAGAGAACTGAAACAAAAGAAGTGCACAACATTGGCTTTTTGCCACATTTAACATTGCATTGTAAGATACATAGAAGTTTAAACATTTGTTTGATGAAATCCAACAAGCAGGGACACTCAAAACTTTCCAGCATCAGTGGCATCCAGCAGTGGTGACCTGCCAAGAACCCAAGGGTGTCACCTATTTTTTAAATGAATATACCTGTTTGTTGTGATCAAAGTAAGAGCCTAATTCTGAAAAGGAAATGAGCAACTTCAATGAGATTTGAACCTCTCTAGATCAGACCATGAATTCAAACCACCCTAATACTTTCTTCCCACTCTTAATACTTGCTTTCACTTGTATCTTTCCTAATCAATCAATAGAAATTACCTGCTGATTGATAAATCTTGCCATTGCTCAGTTTTGTCACCACTATGCTGCAAGCTGTGTTTTAGGATTCTGCAGGGTATTTGGGATTCCTTTAAACTCAAATATCAGAGGGGTAGCCGTGTACAGACTAACAATGAGGAGTCCAGTGACCCCTGAAAGACTAACAGATTTATTTGGGCATAAGCTTTCATGGGTTTTTTACCCACAAAAGCTTATGCCCAAATAAATCTGTTAGTCTTTAAGGGGCCACCGGACTCCTCGTTTTTTTAAAACTCAAATGTTTCTCTACTCATAAAACCACTCCTGCTAGGTTTCAGGAGCTGGACTCTACGACCCTCTAGAAATCCATTTTAGTCCAAAGGATTTTATGATCTGGATTGCTCTTTAAGCCATATTAAGAAACCCTATTGAGACCATAATTATTGGGTTGTCTATTGAAAGGACCCTCTAATGCATGCACAACATGTTTATCCCTCTCACAAATGTACTACTTTCAGCTGGAACACTATGACCTATTCAGCTATTTGTCATAATGTAATGTCATCCTCTACTGTAGGCCGCAGCTTGCAGAGTTTAAAAACCCTATAATTAATACATAAACAGAAATGTATTATTTGTAATAAGAAAGGGAGAAATTCAGAAATATTATTTGTCTGAAATATTTGCTTGTGTGTTTAAGTTCTCTGATTTGCCACATTAATTTTAGAACTAGTGAGTCCATTTCCCATATTTTTACTGTGTTTATCACAGGCTGTGCCTGCTTCAAGTAACCTACTAGGTTTGAAAGTCAAAAAACCTATTAGACTCAGATCTCTGATGGAAAAAGAAATAATTTCTCTTGTCCACCAGGAGATGTCGCTGTTCACTTCTGCCTAATGAAAGTGATATTAATATTATATAAAGGTTGTGAAATGCTTCATTTCTGAAAACACGCAGTCTCATTGTACAGAAAACACATTAATTTTGTTCCCATAGCCTATTATTCTTCCATTAAAAAGTTAATAAATATTTGGCAAGCGCACATGGGACTGGATCAATGTTAGAATGTTTCATATAATGGAGATGTACAGTTTAAGCCACTATTGGGGCCCAACCTCCAGTCTCTAGCAAAACTCCCATTGGAAAAGCTATGGGATAAAATTACTAGGAACTCTACTATCTCCTCCTCCCAATTACCTACACTCTTAAAGGGAGTTTTGTGTAAGGAATATCAGGTTCAATATAAAACTAGACCCTAAAAAGTTTGGTGGGGGGAGAAATGTGGAGTTCCTACTTATTCCATTCCCCTAGCTCCTAGAGCACAAAGGATACATTATAACAAATGATGTAGAAGGAGCAATACACTTTAATTGTAATCAAGAACACACAGGTTCTTTGTTATCCAGTTATTCGGAAATAATATATTAAACTTTACTCATCTGATTTGTCAAAGTTTATAAGTAGAAAGATGGGCAAGGATCTACTAATGCAAAATCTGTAACAGGTGCTCTTATAGGATCAGACTCAGGAAGACACTAAAGCAAATGCTTAAGTCCATTCTATTCAGGACAATGCTTAGGCATGTGCTTAACTTTATGCACATGCTTAAATTACATTGATTTCAAGTTCTCCTGAACTGGGCCATCATTATTATAATAAATGTAAACAGCATAGTGCAGGGCCGTAGCAACAAAGAACATGGCCCCCTCCGAACGGTGGCCCCCTCCGAACATATGTCCGGGCGGGGCCCCTTACAATGCAGAAACTGGAATGCGGTATTTATTTTGCCACTTTTAGGGGCCCTCTTCCTTGCGGGGCCCCCTCTGGTCGGAGGGTACCGAGGGCGCTCGCTACGCCTCTGGCACAGTGCCTTTCAGCCTGAAGGGTCCTAGAGAACTTTTAAAACTGATACTCAAATCACAGTTATTGCACAGCAAAACACCCCTCTTCCCCCACATAGAGAGTAGCAAAGCAAAACATCTCTTTTCCAAGCGGTATTATTATACTGTGGGAGAGGGAATTTGGCTAGGCACCAGGATACCTTATTCTTACAAAAGTGGCAGAAGATCTTTCATATGCACTCATCCTTTAGGCCTCAGTTACTATATACACTGCATCAGAAAGGCAACACCTGCAGAAGTACAACTCCTCTAAAACCATGCTGGGGCATTGGCTCATTACTGACTCAGAGGGAAGAGTAACACTCACTGACTCTTCCGCACCTACTCGAGGTGTCCCCATGCAAGTGCTAACACAACTCAGCTCTGCTTAGCTTCCCAGATCAGGAAGCACCACTTAGCAAAAGGTGTTGCAACCACTGTAACTACCCTCAGCATTTATATTTTAGGAATAAATTATTCAGTATAATCTCTTCATGGATTCTTGCGCTGCAACATCATTAGGGATCCTAGCTTCATTATAAATACCTAAATAAACCTGAAATTACAGAAAGAAAGCAAGTTAGGATAGGCTAGTATAGGGTAGGAAGGCTCTGTACCTGAGATAGTCTCTCCTGCAGAGTTTCCTGCCCAGTTTATAGTACAATCGTCTCCCCACCTCTCCAAGCCTGCATCCACACAGGTCACAGCTGAGGCAGTCCTCGTGCCAATACTGATCGATGGCTTTCAGGAAATAACGGTCCCCAATATTCTGCTGGCAACCTCCACATGTCAGCAGTGAAGGGGGAATTTGAAGCACTTCATCCACTGGCTCCCTGAGAGAATGAAACAATTGTTGGAGAAGGGAAAGCCCTTTAAACTCAACCAAACAAGCAAAAAATCAAACCAGTCGCCTAATTAGAACAGGAATTATGGCCAGATTAGTCTCCCATTGAAGTCAGTGCCAGCCCCCTTCACCTCCTTGTTATCAATGGGAGCAGGAGTAGGCTTTTTTCATTTGTTTTACAAACAGAACAGCCTAATATTTAGGAAATCACCAAAGGTGGCAAAAACATTGTTAATTCTTTGTTTCTTCTTGTGCAAAGACTAAGGTGCAAACATGACAATTTGTACAACACCTCTAGCTGTTCATTGCAGTAAACACATTTAACATATTGTAAATGAATTGTCTGTAGATGTATACCACTGCCCTCTACTGAAGAGAATAAAAATGTCCAACTATGAGTCATAGTCACCACACTGCTATAAAATAAACAAGATTGTCCTTTAACACAGGAGGTAAGGGACAGTGATTTTGGAGGAAGAGAGTCTGGATTCACTGTCTCAGTGAAGTTCTGATTGTGCTTCTGCATATGCTGATGACAACTTAGAGACAACCATTAAGTCCTGGGATTTTTTATAATCATTTTGGTATTTTAAAGTAGTTCCCTTTTATCCATAGCAAAATGTAGCAATGCCTTCCCTACCATGAAAGGGACATCTTACATGGTGTTTTTCAATAAGATTACTATGTTTAGCAGTAAGCATTTAAAAGGGACACCCATCAAACAGTATAAACCCCAAGATCTATCTATAGATTGTTGAGGACCATGAACAGTATTGTAAAACAATTGCACTCTTAAAAAAAATACACACTCATTCTGTGGGCTTGAACCTGCAGTCCTCATTCTGCAGAGTTGCTGCAATCAATGGGAATTCTGCCTTAAAAAGGGCTGCAGGATTAGAAGATGTATACTAAGAGTCCTCCAGGGTTGTTGCATGGAATTAAACTTTCCTTTGAGGAAGGTACATTTGAAGGCTAAGCCTAAAGATGGCATCTGTTTGAATAACATTAAAAATGAATAAATACAACAGGCAAGACTCTGGCCCCATGGAAGTTTTGCTCTTGACTTCAGTGGTGCCAGAATTTCACCCAACCTTACTACAATACTTTTTTCCTCCTGGTTAATGCAACCAAGAGTTTGACTCTGATCTCACCTTCACTGGTTTTACACCAGTATAACTGCACTGACTTCAAGGAGTTACTCCTGATTTATACACATGTGGATGAGAGGAGACTCAGGTCCCAAAACTGTATTGTGGTAGTACCTTAAGGGGGGTTTTTGAAGCAAATATTCATCCACAGTATTTTGTTCCTATACCAGTCTGACACCTCATCATTTTTAAACAAGAACAAGAAGGAATGGATCTACTAATACAGGGGATGAAGCCATAATTTTCTGCAAATACACTTTAAGAAAGTCTCACTGTTGCCTGTTTGCACCACTTCGCAAGTTCTGCCAGAAACACTACTGGCAAAAAATTAAAAGAATTGCCTATGGGCTTAATCCTGCAAGGTGCTGAGTACCCTAGCCTTGATCCAGCAAAGCATGTAGGGCCTTATACAATGCTCATTGAAGTCAGTGGAAATAGGACTCCACTGGATTAGACCCTTAAGCACATGCTTAACTTTAAGCATGTGACCAGTCACATTGAATTCAACTACTCAGATGCACATGCTTAAGTGCGTTCCTGAATCAGAGCCAGAGCCCTCAATACCTGGCAGAATCTAGTCCAATATTCTTAAGTACCTTATTCAGTTATTGATATCACAATCTGTGGACAATTTGCTTTTATTACATACTGCAACTTCACTGCTGAGGACAGAATGTAACTACACTGCCAGAAAGAAATCTGGCTGTTTAGCATTTCCAACAGGCCAGGGAAACTAACATTTTTCTACCACCTTCACTTACTGAAAAAAAACAGTTTCCTAGTCAAAAATGACTTTCTTCAGTGTCTGAAAAACATACAGTGCTCCAGAACTTCCATCCTAAAGACTGCAGTCCTTACTTAGGCAAAACTCCCTCTGACTTCAGAATTCAGTCATAAGATAGCATCTGCTCTTATGCACTTCCATTTTCACTCTTCACAGTTTATATAGCTGTGTCCTAACATTCTTATGACTTGCAGTCCACACCTGCCAGCCCAGTATTGCCAGTAAAGTCAATGGGAGTTTCTACATGCAAAGGATCAGACCCTAGAATTTCAAAGCATATAGAGGCAATGCCTTACAATTGCGTCATAAGTCAGAACGTCGCAACTCGGAACCGCAATCTACTCTATTGCGGGACTGAGCATCGTAAACTTGAAACCTATAGTCATAAGTCGAATCAGGGTATCAATGTAGAACCACCATAAATTCAGTTCGTTGTAACTCGAACATCATAAAGTCGAGGACTGCCTGTACCTCTGTGCCCTGTGCTTTTCATGCAGTGCTACTCATAGTACCATCCAATCACATATATAACTATAAAGGAATGCATGATGTTTCTGTGAGCCTGGCTTGAAAACATCAATGCACTAAATAACACACATAAGCCAAATAATATAAACAGGGCATTATACCCACAGAACAAAGCACTGTGTTTATCTGCAGTAAATCCTACAGGTCCACAAGAATATTTTAGGGATATGAGGAGATAAGGAAGCAGCTTTTCCACAATAAATGCAGCCCTTCTTTTGGGAGTTCAGATGTACACATACGTGCACCAATATCAGGAACCATGAGTTTGTTATTTCAAAGCCCAAGTCAGGTACTACAGTCTTACACTTTGGCAGATGATCTCTTGAGCTGCTTTCCAGCCCTGAGTCTATGTTTATTTTTAATAGAATTTCTGTTTCATGCATTAGCTTTTCTATGTGCTTGGATTTCATACCAAGCAGTTATTCACTAGAACATAAAGTAGGTAAATAAATAAATATTGCTACTACTTTGTAGTTGAAACCTTTAAAAAAGTACCTAGAAGGTTAAATTACAATTCCTTAAAAATCAATGGGAAATGAGAAAAATGGTAACAAATGCAAAATGTCTGATATGACATATTAACTGCCTTGGAGCATGTGTGAGTTATATTTTACACACATTAGATTAGGGCTTCAGAAGACAACATTCTTAATGACTTACAGGAAACAAAGCCCAAATTAATTAAATTTATAGGGGGAAATAATATTTTAAGTTTTACGTTGAAAACCAGGACTTTACAAGAGTTTTTTCTCTCTGTAATATCATGGTGCCCCTAAGACACAGACAAGTGCAATGCGCTTAATCCTGCTCTTGAGCTGTACAGCCCTGGAATTCAGTGGAATGACACCACACATTGTGGAGCTGAATTAACACTCCTCTTGCAATTAAGTGCCTGCATGTGCTTGGTGTCCGAATGGATGGCTCCAGGAAATCTACTGAAAGAGCCAGATCATAATGCTACAGTCAGGTACTGAATTTATGTAACCTCTTCCACAAAGGTGGCAAATGAGAACAAATGTCTCCTCCCACACCCTCTGTGTATCAATTCTTTATATATTTGTGGTCCATGTATGGAACCCCTCCCTCCCCCACACCACCATTATAATCTTTTGAAAGTTTCAAACTGACTTGTAGTATGAAAATGTGGAAGTTGTACACCATCAGATAACAGCTCTGACCTTTCAGTCTAGTCAGCTACTTCGGCAGATTAAACATGGAGCAGAGACTGAAAACAAGTTAAGCTTTGGAAAGTATTATGCACCCGGTATCTCTGAATTACTCTCATCAGCATCACTGAATCTCAAGAAGTGGGGAGGGGGGAATGTACTGATCTTAAGGGTTGTTAGATTTTTTCAAACAGGAGGTTTATTTTGGCAGGTATTTCACAAAACCTGAGAAATCTGATGAATCTATAATTTGGTTTCAACTCAAAATGGGGAACTGGATGTCTCTGGGCTGGTGCTGCCATCCACATGATTAGCACACTGATATCCACAGAGGTTGCCTAGTCCAGCACCAGCTCAAAGAAATCTGCCAAACCTCCCCATTACAGGCACCAAAGTGACACACTACCAAATCCACCCAGGTTGTAATATATTACAATGGCAGCAGGGTTTGGAAGGGGTGGTGGTGGTGGTGCTCGGGACTTTGTTGCATGCAGGGATATTATTTTGAAGGTAAAAGCAGCCCTAGTATATTTCTGAACCACCTTCTACCAGAAAGAGATCTCCAAAGCATCTCCCTAGAACTGGTGCTTACACAAAATAAACAATAAATAAATAATAATAATCAATAACAACAACAGTAATAAAGGACTCTTGAAGCTCATAAAGTCCTTTTCAAGCCCATTTGTTGGAGAAGCTCAATATCCATCAAAAGGCAGAGGGGGGTTAGGAAAGAAAAAAAGGCCACTTACTCGGAAGGATCGAGGCTTTTCCTCTCGATGGCTGATGACATTGGCAGGGCTTGTTCCTTTGTAGTGTGTCTCTGGTAGGATCTGCCCCCTCTGCCCCGACAAAGGCTGTCTGCTCCTGATGCCTTTTCACCAGCTGAGTTTCCCCTCCACCCCCCAATGACATTCACAGGATTTCCTCCTGCAACACCAAAGAGAGAAAGAAATATGGGTTGCTGCTGCTGGGTTATGTCTCCGCAAGGCTGACCCTTAGGATCTAACCTCCCATCCTTGCAATGCTCCTCCTGTTTGCTGCGTGGCTGGGCAGCCCCAGCTGCTGCTGCTGCTGTTCAGATCACTGATGGAAACAGACTGTCTCAGCTGTCACTGCTGCTTACCCTGGAGTCCCCTTTGCTTTGCTTATGCTTTCTGCCTGGACAGCTCTGTACATGCTCTAGACTGAGATAGGTGCATATGCCGCAGATGCAGAGATCAGCATCATCCTTATTATTATTTAGCTCAGCCCCGAGTCTCTGGTTTCATTTCCTTTTTCCTGATCACGATTCAAATACAATAGAAGGAAATCACACTTAAAGAGACAGCTGCCCATTTCTTAACTGGACTCCGGGGGATTTAGCAACACAAACAGCAGCATCACGACCGAGTTGGCTTCTTAAAGGGCCAGTAGCACCCTTGCCACAGAGTCCGTGCTGGGGAGCTGACTTCGCATTTTTACAACCCTGTGCAATTTAAGATTACGATACAGTTTTGCAGCGAGCGAACAAACAGATATGCAGCCTGAAAACGATCTTCTAGGCGTGTATCAAGTACCTAGTACTATTTTTACTGGCATCTTTAATCACATATATTACCAAAAGCACTCTAAGGTAATGGTATCTCTCTCTCTCGCTGTGTGTGTGTTCAGTGCTTTGAGGTCCAAAAATAAAAAGCATTATGTAAGAACTAAATATTACTATTATTATCTACCTAGCTATGAGCCAACTAGGTCCAACTAAGCTATGACTCTGCCTCTTTTATTCTATGGTTTGATAGTCATCAGGTATCAGCACAATTGATCCTCACCTAGTTCATGATGGGTAATATAGCAAATTTATACCTTATTGCTGTTTGCTGCTAATTAGCTAGAAAAGCTCTGGAGTGGGAAGTTATTGATCTGTAATTAATCACGTAAACACTAGAGATGGGAACCTATGTGACCATTTCAGCTATCTCCCCACCCCTTGGCAGTCTTCAGCCCTTACTCTCCCTCAAGGCAGGAGGGTTCTCTGCAGTGCATCCTGGAGCGGAGTGATTTACACCAGCAAAATTAAACCTACTACTGCAATTACAGCATTTTGCCTTCCTCTGAAGCATTAGGTACTGGCCACTGCTGGAGGCAGGGCCCTGGATTAGATGGACCATCTGCTTCAGTAATTGCGATGTAAAAGATCAGAAATAAAGTCTGAGTGAAGAATGAGAGAAATAGTTCACTTATATATTGAATCCCATTCAGGAATATATTTGGTCTATTTTTATTACCCCAGTCTCATTTTATTAACCCCTTGATCCAGTTCTTTGGTCACTGGGGCAATAACACCAGAGAAACATTAAGGGTCTGATCCAAAACCCAGTGAAGTCAGCTGAAAGACTCCTATGGACTTCAAGGGGGGGCTGGATCAGACCCTAACAAATCTCTGAAGCCATCTTTGTTTATTAGGAAACACCCATCCATTTTATTTAAATATACTGTGTCCAATATACTTTAAAGTTACAGTATGATAGTCACATTCATAATCCAACATTTTTTACTAAAGGAAAAAGCACTTAGTCTTCATCGGCAGGATGGAATGGTGATATAAATATTTCATGTCAGACATATTAACTATGATCAGGAGCAAAAAGTAAATCTTCCAGAAAGAGAGAATAATTAAACTACCAAAAGACAGAATATTAAACTGCTGGGGCCTTTATTAAGATGGCTTGAAGGATTAATAACTGAATTTTAAGGGGGACCAAGAATAAATGTAAGGACTTCAAACACTTTTTTTTTTAAATTAAAGGGACCAAGGGTTCAATCCTACCAGGAATGGAGCACTGCTATGAGGCCACTGACTGGCCTCCAGTCAGACCACCTCAGTCCAGGCCTGGAGCTGGCTACTAAACAGAGAAGGCTCAATGAAGTTAATGAGCCACCCAACCTGCTTAAAGTGAAGCATGTGCTTAGAGGCTTGGCTGGACTGGGCAAGAGTGCTCAGCACCCTGCAGGATCAAACTGAAAGAAATGTAACATTTTACAATAAATATATTGATCCAAATTCTGCCCTCAGTTAACTCTGTGCAATTACTAGATCCTTAATAAAATGCCAGAGTCAGTGGGGTTGCACAGCAGTAACTGAGCGTGGAATTTAGCCCGCTGTATCTTCTTATTCTCTACATATAGTGCATTTGCACCTGCCTGCATCTTGCATTTGATCCTCTATGTCCAGCAGTAGGTTATATAACTTTGTAGCTTAATTTTTTTTTTAATAAAGCATGGATTGGTTGTGAAAATAATCTTATCACTGCATGTGTGAAGTCAAATGTTCTAGATGGGATTGCTCTCAAGGACAGTCAATATTCAAAGTTCTAGCTCCAAAAAAAAAAAATTTCCGTTTTTTTTTTTAAATAAAATTTATTTATTTAAAAAACCCAAAACAGTGCACACATTTACAGGAAGAGCCTATTGGACACAGTCCCGCCAAAGAGAAAATCACTCAATGCAAACCTAACAATGGGTAGACAACTTTTGAAAGAAACATTTTGGGTTCAATCCTGCCAGGAATGGAGCACTGCTGTGAGGCCACTGACCTCAGTCAACCACCTCAAGCCAGGCCTGAAGCTGGCTTCCAAGTAGAGAAGGCTCATCGAAGTAAATTAGACACCTAATGTGCTTAAAGTTAAGCATGTGCTTAAGGGTTTTGCTGGATTAGGCAAGAATACTCAGCATCCTGCAGGATCAAACCCTTAACCAATAAGAACCTCTCCCGTCTGGAAATGGCTGAACAAGGTTCAAAGCATCTGGCTAAGAAGCTGAAGCAGGCTGTATATGCATTTCAGGTACAGGGTTTGACTCAGGCTTTCAGATCCTGGGCAATATGCCTAAAGAAGGTGATATGCTCAGTTGCTTAAGTAGACAGCCTGTGAAAGTGCTGATGGTGCTACATGATTCTTACAGATACCACCTATCTGCAAGTCTAAAGAAAAGCATGATGACCACCAGAAGAAGCAGCTCTCTCAAACTCCCTATTCTCCATGGAGATAAGATGCCAGCAGGCGGCAGGGTGGAGAGAACTGCATATAGAGGAAAAAGCAGATCACTTTGCTGGTGTGTAAGATAACAAATGTTTGTTTCACTGTGCTTAGTGAGAGAGTGCTGCTTGAACTCAACCTAGTTAAACAAACAGTAATCAGGAAATACTGCATGAGTATTAAAGTTGTCATGGTACCTTAAATAGGCTGCACTACAAAGACACAAGGTAACATTAGGCTCCATATGACAGGTGCAATTTCCAAAACCAAAAGAAGGTCACTTTGCAGGCAGCACAGTGGCTGAAGACAAACTGTCAGGAAGAAGTAGTCTGCATTGATGGGCATGCACCAGACTGCAGGATTTGTCTGAGTGGAATTTCCATAAACCGTGCTTAATTTGTGCCAGGGCTTGCCAGGGTTGAGCCCAGCACCTCTAGGCTTGGCAGTTCATAGCCCTGGCACCTCTGGGCTTGCCGCATCAGTTATGAAAGTAAAAATATTGCTTGAGTCCCGGCACCTCTTTCATTACAAATTAAGCACTGCCCATAAGCATCTAAAATAAGTGCCTTTCCCTAAATTTTCAGTGGCTGGATTCAACACCAAGTTCTAAAGAATTAACAGACTGAAAGCTGAGTAAGGAAGTGTTCACCATCCTAATTAAGAACTGGTTTTCTAGCAGCTCTATTAGGGTGAGGAAAATGCACATAGCAAAGTAATGGATTTCGTGAGACAACTCAATTTTTCCTTACCAGGTTTGTAGACGATAGATACTGATTCTGATGAGAAGGACAGTATTCTAGTGGGCAGAGCAAGAGACTGGGAATCAAGATGGGCTTTCCCCCCACACTATCTGGGCAAGTCGTTTAACTAATTGTGCCTCAGTTTCCCCATCTGTAAAATGCTTATCTCCCTCAATGGAGTGCAAGCTTAATTAATTCATTTTTATCTCCTTATGAGGAATGCTACAAAAGTACAGAGTGCTATTAATTGCTAGAAACTGCAGTGCCTATGTTTCCTGCATGGGGACTAAAAGGCAAGTATTATTTGTAGTGTAATCTTTTCTTGTCATTGTACCTTTCTCCAGGATGCCATGTTTTCCAGTGGTGTTTAACACAGCTTTTCATAATCATTGACCGCTTGGAAATCATGAGCAATGAGTGTTGGTTTCAATTAACTTTCATTAAGATGGATGATCCTGTATACTTGCTCTTGAACCAAGGCCTAGATCAAATCCAATGTTGCTGACTGTATTTATCATGCAGAACATGTGCACTAAAGGGCTGTGAATAAATTGGCTGACTACATCAGCATATTTCTCAATGAGAGCATTTTATATAATGTTTCATTGCTCCTATGAAACAGTGTCATCCAAGCAAAGAGCTAAATTTGTGCATTTCCAAAGAACTGCACCCCCTGTTGGAATCTGGGGAGCCATCGTTATCCTTGCTTTTGATCTCAACTTATGCGAGGTACCAAGACTCCCTCTTGTACTAACAGAGCTCAGCCCAGCCAGACCTTAGCATTATTTTAAGGCTGACTGTATCTGAGCATTTCCCATAGATTGCATTGATAATGTGGAACCATTTCAGATCACACCAGTTTATAGACGCAAAGGCCGAGAACTAACTTTATTTCTTTCAACTATAATGGATGAAAATCATTTTGCTTTTTACCTTAAAGTGCAGTTAATGAACCATTGATGCAAGAATAGAATCTCATTGACTGTGTGGTGGGTTAGTTGCTAGCCCTCCGGCTATTAGGCCAGAAAGGTTTAGAATCAAAACCATGTCTAGTGGTTAGAGCAAGATTGCCAAAGTTGTATACATACTTGCGTACAATTACACCATTAGGATGTACACAATTAGATCAGGGGTTTGGCTGTCAGGACTCCGGGCTTCTATTCTTGATTCTGCCACTGTTTCACAATGTGACCATGGGCAAATCACTTCACCTTTTGTGCCTCGGTTTCCCCATCTGCAAAATGGGGGAATCAGGGCTCGTATACGTGGTGAGTTACTGAGTAGCAATCCAGGATCTAAATCTACCACACACCAGCTTGCTACACAGTAATTCACTGTATGGACATTACTACCACCCACTGAAAGTTCCGGACTGCAGTTTAGCATGTGTGGAAAGCTTGTGCACTGTAGGTTTACACCCTGGCTTGCTGTGCAGTAATTCGCCGTGTAGAGAACTCCTTAGCTGTATCTACTTCACGTGAGCTGTGTGATAATGATTGTACAGTCCTTGGAGTTGCTTGGATGAAGGTCCTATAAAAGTGTAAAGCTGCCACTACAGTGCAAGCTGCACTGTGAGAAGTGCAGGCCTTCTGCTAAGAGATGTAACTGAGGTACTTTGTGTCCACCTGTGGTGTCAATTACAGAACTCAGTTTACTTTATGAAAACTATATGTGACCTACTGCTGAGCACATATTGGCTACTCTATTACAGTACTATCCTGTTACATTGCAAAGTGCTGCTTTGAGATAACTCAAATGTGAAAGGCAACATACAAAAACATATTCTTTTCCTTTTTCATTTACTACTTTTTCAAGGATCTGGAAAGCTCTTTTATCCAATAACTTTGTCAATGCGCACTGCATCATTCTAAGTGCTGTTTCTTTTATATGCAGGACGCTACACCTTTAAAAAGAGCTAGCTGCTATCATCCTTTTTAAGTTTTCTAGGGACGGAGATGGTGATAGGATGTTAGGGAGGTTTCTCTGAGTGAGGAGAGCAGGATCTAGCCCTAATTGCTTTTGAAACTCTTGGTAAATCATGTATTCAGAGGACTTGAAAAGTCCTGGCCAAGGACACACTTGTCTTTTTTCAGGATTAACCTTTTCCTTCAATTGAAGAAAACAATGAAGTCTGCAGTTTGGGTGAGGGTTGCACTGGGATTGTGGAATCTAGACTTTCAGATAAGAAGACAAAGTGCAGAAAGAAGATCTAGTGACTAAATGTTTTGCCTTATTTCTTTCAACAGGCAACAAAGATGAAATCAGCCTGCTTTTACAGCCGAGAGAAAGCTTCCACAGCAGGTCACACCACTGATGATGAAAAGTAAGTTATAGGCAGCCAGATGAAAGGATATTTCACTGGAGAAATGTGTAAAGTTTTTTTTTCTCTCTTCCTCCCTCTTTCTTTATTGATTTCTCTCGCTCCCATCAAGACTTTGCTGCCTTGTGCACAAGCGCAATCCAATTACCGTAAGCTCCTTCCTCCACAAGGCTATTGCTCTTCAGTGTCATCCTTCCAAGTAATTTGCACTTTTCCTGTGGTAAGTACTTTTGCTCTCTCTCTCATGTGCCACTGCTCAGGCACGTGAGTCACAGGGTAAGGCTACACTGCAGTCAAGAGGTATGATTGCAGCACTTGTAGACATACATGAGCTAGCTTTGATCTAGCCCAGGACTCTGGGTACATACAGACTCTTGCATACAATTACACCATTAGGGTGTGGACGGAGAGGAGCACTTTCTGGCTAATGGGCACAACACTCTTATTTTAGTATTAAGGGTCTGATCCTAAGCCCATTGGAGTCAAGGGAAAGATGCCCATGGACTAAGTGGGCTTGGGATCAGGCCCTAAAAGAATTACTGCTCTTAGAAAATGACCACTGAGTGTGAGTACAATAGTTGGTCCCTCCTAGGTGGAAGGCCCAAGGGCATTATTGGGCAACAAGAGATTCTGTAGTTCAATGTCCCCAGGGAAGACTCTGTCTATTATAATGATAATCTTTAGTACTTATATGGCAGTTTTCATCTTCCAATTGCATTTAGGGTGACCAGACAGCAAGTGTGAAAAATCGGAACAGGGGGTGAGGAGTAATAGGAGCCTATATAAGAAAAAGATCCAAAAATCGGGACTGTCCCTATAAAATCGGGACATCTGGTCACCCTAATTGCATTACAAACACTAGCATAATCTGTGTGCAGGTAGCCTACATGGTTTCACATTGCTATTCACCAGGCTGTTTAGTAAAAAGACAGATTTGTAAGATTATCCCTGGCATTAGTTGGTACACACAATGCCCAGTTCATCCATTAGTAGATGGAGTCTCCTGGTAGACGCAGTTGCCTTGGCATCACTATTAGATGCATTAACCCTGGCATCACCTGACAATATACACCATATCTCTAATGTCACCTAGGACTTACACTAACCTTGTTGTCACCTCCCACAGTGTTTCCATTCCTATTTTTAATTACTCGTGAGCACTTAAATACTGTGGTGATGGGTGTCACAGACCTGCAGATAGATTAGGTACATAGCAGCACTAATCTCATCACCACCAGATCTACATGGGCATCTGGAATCACAAGGAGGCTGTGTGGCCTAGTGGATAGACCATAGTGTGTAGAAAACCTGGGTTCTATTCCTGGCGATGCCACTGGTCTGCTGGGTGACTTGGGGCAAGTCACTTCCCCTCTCTGTGTCTCGGTTTCCCCATCTGTACAGTGGGGGCAATGATACCGACCTCCTTTGGGAAGCTCTTTGACATCTACTGATGAAAAGTGCTAAATAAGAACTAACTATTATTATTGAGGGGTCTCTGAAGAGTAGCATAGGTAAGTGTCCTGCCTCTGCAATGCCTAGACCACCAAGCCAGCTGTAACAAACAGCAGCACAGAGAAACAAAGTTCAGATCCTGGAGCTCAGCATTTGCACCGTTCCTTAATCTCTCAAACCCTGTCACTCTCCCTCCGTAGTCCCTATATATATTCACCCACTATCCATCTAACCCTTTGTTATGCTGCACCCCCGGTTGCAGCTTTATCTTCAGGCCACTGCACTGTAGCCCTTTATCCTCACCCGCACACATTATCCCACAAGCCTACATTCAACTGATCTTCTAACACTTCTTAACAGGACAGAAATCTCCTCACCAGGGAATGTCTGATGCATCATTTGAGTTATTTTTTGTACATAACGAGGTTGTGTTGCAGGCATTCCAGTCACCTAATTATTATCCTTGACCTTGGGAAAAAAAATCTGAGTGCATTTAATAATAACCCCAGTGAGCTGAGGCAGCTTTGCAATTACGTTGCATAATGTTGTCACGCAAAGGGGGTTGCCAGGGAGATAATGGTAAACACCAGCCTCTGTTCTGTAGGAAAAATAATTGGAGTCATCCCCCTTTGTGGCTGGTGCAGAGGAGCAAATTGGATGGGTAAATTTTCAGTTACCGTAGACATCAGCAACAACACTGCACTTCACCATTGACCAGATCATTAGTCCCCTTTAAATGCTATGGCCATAAATTGTCTGGCTCCCTCTCAGTACACACAAGAGTGCATGTAGGCATCATTGCAGTGTGAAGCCTGAAAGCTGGCTGCATTATAACCTTTATTTTTTTCATGCTGTTATTACATCTCCTCTGATTATTTACAATGGTCCTATCAAACTGCTGCATTTGTCAATGAATCCATCACTTCTGACAACTCCATAGATAATATAATCCTAGTAGTCTTGTAAATGAGGGGCTAAATTCTCCTTTCAGTTACACTGGTCCAATCCCATTGACTTCACAGGGGTCACACAGAGTAATCAAGTGAAGAATTCAGCTCCTGGCAATTCCCTGTTATTCTACCTCCTTGCTTTCTGCACTAATTGCTGCTATACAACATCTGTTTCATCTCAAAAGGGCCTCAACAGCTGTTGTCGGTACCACCTCTGCTTTGCCAGCATATAAGGATGCTTAAATGAATGTAGAAGAACTGGGATGCTTTGAGGCTCTCTGGCAAAATTGTTAGGTACTTTCCTACCCATTCTTGGTCACCAAACAGCATCTGTATTTGCTCCTCTTCCCCCCACCCCCTTACCTATTATTCACAGAAGCTCTCCCTTGAAAGAGTTGTTTTCTGAATGGACATTTTAGCATTGGAAAACCTGGTTAGCATGGGGCGGTTATGAGAGAGGTAGTTTCAGGGCTGATGTGAGTTATACAGCTATATCCAGAGGTGCCCACAGATATTTCAGCAAGAATTTGGTTCTTGTCTATGTTTCAATCAGACACCTCACTCTGCAATGAATTAGGATCTGAACATTCCAGGCTAAATTCTGCTCTCAGTGACACCCATGAAATCCCATGGTAACAAAGCACCAAATTTGGCCCTAACAGATATAGACTTTAAGGCCAGAAGGGACCATCATGACCATCCAGTCTGATCTCCTGCACATTGAAGCCCACAGAACCTCATCCATCCACTCCTGTAAATAGATGCTTAACTGCTGGCTGAGTTACTGAAGTCCTCAAATCATGATTTAAAGACTTCAAGTTACAGAGAACCCACCAAGTTTAAACTTGCAAGTGACTTGTGCCCCATGCTGCAGAGGAAGGCAAAAAGCCCCCGGGGTCTCTGCCAATTTGAGCCAGGGGAAAATTCCTTCCCGACCCCAAATGTGGCAATCCATTAGACCCTGCGCATGTGAACAAGACCCAGCAGCCAAATACCTCAGTTGACTGGTAACTCGGGAAAATGTGTTCTCTCTCATTCATTCAGCATCCCCTTGGTGTTTCCAACTCTTCTTTCATGGGGCTTTTAAAGGTTTTCCCTTGTTCTACCTAGGAAGCCCCTTGCAGCTCTGCCATTGGAGCTAAGGCAGAGTGTATGGACCAGTAGTGGCCTTCCTGGTGGTTTGCAAACTGAAACGTTTGATGACCCATGCAATGTAGGCTTGGGCTGTTGGGAGGTGAGGTCTTTCTCTGACAGAATAAAGAAGTCAGAGAACAATTGAGCTATGCCATTGGGTTCACATCTCCACCCCGCCTGATTGCTCCTGTAGCTCCCATCCCCCAGTCTGTCTGAAAGCTCCAGGTCCTATTTCCAGGATGCCTTTTCTCACTGAGCAATCAGACTGTCAGTTGGCACTGGTTCTGGTTCTTACTGATTCCGGTCAAGCCTCTTGTTCTCTACCGTGGCTGTCCATTAGCTGCTTATACCTTTGGCATTAGCAAACTGTCTCCTGGCCATGCAGCGCAGACCCTGCCACACAATAAGTGCACTCAGCATTGCAGTATTGCTGTTATTTCCCTACCCCTTCTCAATAGATCTCTCATGATGTCAGACACACTTGTTGGTGCACACACATCTTTTATAGCTGTTCTCTCCTGGTCCCCTCTACCATCCAATTAGAAGGCTGTCAGCGACAAAGCCATCACTCCTCCCGCAGCTCCTGACAACACTGGGCACTGCTGTACTGCTGCAGAAGATTAAAAGAGCCTTTCCTTTGTATTATCCAGTGGCTGCGTGCTCGCCAGAATCCAATTTCTCTTCTCAATGCATGTGTGTATAGAACAACTAATGCTCTACTTAAGAATGCTGTCTTCATCTTTATTAAAAAGAACAAGAACACCAAAATCCAGAGCTGTATATAAACATTTCCCCGCTATTTTCTTTTTACCAAGCCTTAAGAGAACTGCAGACCTTGACAGTTACAGAGTTTAGGGAATGGAGGTGCTTTCTAGTGGTTATAATAGGGGACTGGAATCAGGAATCCCAGGTTCTTTTTAATGATTCATTTAAAAATGATGGTGATTCTATTTCCTATTCGGTGATTGCTCTTTACCTTGGAAGTGCTCTGCAACTGAGAAACAAATGGGTGTGTAATTCTTTCCCCTCTAGATCACTGATTCAGATTTGCTCTAGACTGGTAGTAACTGAAAGTCATTGTACTTGGAAGACTGTTCAGCAACCTGTGTGGTGAATGACAGTCCTGTACATTAACTTTACCACCCAGCATAAAGATTATTGGGTAATACAAAAGAAATGTTGCTTTAACCTTCTGCAGCAGTACAGAGGTGCCCAGATTTGTCAGGAGCTGCAAAAGGAGTGATGGTCTCAGTGCCTAGATCTCAATGGCATTCCAGGAGTTCTACTGAGAGCAGAGTTTAGCCCATTAACTTTCAAACTATGGATTGCATTAAACAGTAAATGTGATGGATGGAATATGTAGGGTTGAAATGCAGTGTAAATTATCAACAAATGCTGTATAACCCCCAAGAAGGGAAACTAGCAATGTACAAACTAGGTTCAAAACAACCTCTCTGTTAATTCGTTTAGTGTCAAATACTGCACTCAGTTACACTGATGTAAATTTGGAGTAACTCCACTGTTACTGCAGTTACACAAGTACCACTGAGGTCAGTATCTGATCCACACAGATTTAAAGATAAATGCCCTTTAGAATTCCTGATCCCACTATGCAAAATGAAATGTAAGATCAGGGTACTCTTTGAAACTGATAGAAATCGCTCTATTAGATTTCTCTCTCTACCCTCTCTTTTAATCAAATCATTGCACTGTAATCAGCTCCGATTCTAAGTCTCTATCTGTAAGAAACAGAGTGAGCTTAGAAAATAAAATGATTTAACACGTTGTTTCCTTCCTCATTTCTGCCCCGATTGAGTTTATTTCACAATTTCTCCTATTCATATGACTGTGTTGTTCTGCAGCCAAGAAGCCGGTAGGTCATTAATGCCACCTTAGTGTGATACCTTGGCAGAAAAATAGTTAGTGTTACTATTTAATAGGGAATCACTATGTTTGGATTTTCCATTTTAGAATCAGAGATGTCTTCAATGCCTTCTTATTTTCCGAATTCCTAGTCCCCTTAACTCTTACTTACTATATAGGGAACATATACTTTTCACCACAGCCTGTGTCCTAAAATAGGATGTAACCAATATGCATCCACCTGATGCACACAGCAGTAGTAGATATAGCAAAAATGAGCTTTTGGGGGAAATACATCTTTGTTTACTTTCTAAGATAAACATTGCAGAAATTACATCCTTTCAGCTTACAAATTCGTGTCCTGTAGGAAGAGTGGATTTCTTTCGATCACTTTCAGATGATATAAAGAAAAATGCTAGGAATGCTAAAGCCATAATCCTTCTATTCCTTTTGGCTACACTGTTTTGATAAAAATGATTACAGAATCCTCTTGATTTATGGTCAATCTGAGATAAATGTAAACAGGGTATTTGATTCTGAACAAATATGTCTTTCTATTAACACTTGTTCTGAGGATTTTCTGAAGATTTTTACAAGAAGACAAAAAACACAACAATTAAACAATTAAATAAATAAATAAATTCAACATGGGAAGAATATTTACAAGTTGGGATATTTTCCCTGATACGTTTTGTTCTCACCATAGTTGTGAACAATTTAACTCTTTTCATTCTCAACAACATAATTCCCTAGCATTTTCCTGCCCACCATAGTAGGAACAATTGAGGGCAGCAAGAGAATAGTCATTATTTAGCCCTGGAAAATACATTGTTAATTCCGAAGCAGGGGACCTGGGACTGGCTCACTTTCTTCGGCGACACAGAGCAAGGACCCTCCATTGGGATCTGATCGGAGTCTTCTGCATTGTTGCTTTCCCATGAGTTGAGGGGCTGAGGGTCCTTGGTGGACTTCACCCCTCCCTATCCAGACAACCTTCTTGTCTCAGTTTCTGTGACTCTTTTACCCCAGAAAACTGATCCTATTTTTTCCTCTGTGTTCTTGTGAATTAACCGAACCACTAAAGCATAAATTTCTGCATGGAAAAAAATTCTTCTGCCCAGGAAAAGGGCATCACTGTATTTTTATATTTATTTCTACTTCAAGTGGACTTCCTGTCAACAACGCCCTAGAGGAAATAAACCAAAGTCTGTTATGCATCAGTCTCTGTACTAAAGTACTTTGCATTCCACAGCTAATAATAGGTAATGATTTTCAATTGACAACTTACTTCCTCCCAAGTGTCATTTATAGACAATGTCAAGGAGAAAACTGTCAGGGACAGAATCATGTTTGAGAATGCAGCTGGCCTGACTTGACTTCCTGTATAGCTGGCTTCCTGTAGACCCCCAACTGCAAACAGCACACTGATAGGCTAGCTTTGTACAGATGGCTTCCTGTGATAGCTCTTCCTGGTCACCACAGCCTGCTGGATACAGACAAATATACATCAGCAATGAGCATTTTATATTTGTAAAACATCTGCATATTTGTCCTCAAGTTGCGGTGACCCTGGTGCAGTTATTCACGCGTGGAACTTTCTGTTCGATCTACTTAGAAAATTATTCATTGCAATATTTACTCAGTACTTCTCTAATTCCAGCCAGCTGGGTAGCTCAAAGGGGTTTGTAGACAATAATGAGTTAAGACTCAGAGCACCCAGGTGAGGTAGGTAAATAGCCTTCCAACCATTTCACAAGAAAGTAAATTGAGATACAAAGAGGTTAAGTGACTTGCTCAAGGTCATAGAGTGAGCTGCAAAAAAGGACCTATGATTTGTGACTTGTGGTCCGAAGCTCTACCCACTTCTTAGCTGCTCTTTGAATTCCTTTCATAGTTCGATAAAAAGTCTCCACTTAGTATTAGTATATAATGGGAGGGTTAGTAGCACTATTAAGAGAAGCCATATTTATGGTGCCTCTAGTCTTCAGATTCTTCCCAGAACACCCTCCTTTGTGGTTTTGCTACTTTGTAAGTCAATTGATACACAGCCTAGAGCCAACTCTGGACTCCACTCCACTGCTTAGGAGTTACAAGCAGCCAAGGGACAATTCCCCCAGCATAGGAGCCAACATAAGCAGACCTGTACAGTCCCCTCCTTGCCAGTCCTGGTATAGGCTGAAAGTGGGAGAGATGTCCCTGTAGCACTGAATGCTCACCTGGGAGTGGTCTAACTTACTCTGGGAGCCATTTTGTCCCCTGCAGCAGCCTAGAATCCAGAGGGTGGAAATATGGCATAATGTGGATAGCCATCTGTCTTGGATGGGTTAGACACAACAAATCTTGCATCTTGGCAGGGGGTTAGACTAGACTGGCCTTGCAGTCCCTTCTTTGACCCTTGCGGTCCCTTCTATCCTATCCGTATGATTGTATAACAACCTTTTCCCTGCCTCCTTCTGGGCTGCACCTTCTGAGCTGTGCCTCTCCGGAGACCTATATATCCAGATCTCCTGGTCAGGCTTCCATACAATCACTCCCAGGCCTGCCGACAGAAATTCTGGGCCCCAGGGCCAGAGCTGTCCCTGGAGGGGGCAGGGCCCGGGGCAGAAGTGATGAATCCGTCACTTCTGAGACCGCCCACACTGGCCAATCGTGCCAGCCCACAAAGTCCCCCAAAGCACGGGGCCTGGAGTGGTCTTGCGCGCCTAGGAGCCCTGCAGCCTGCCCGGGCAATTTAAAAGGGCCCAGGGCTCCCCGCCACTGCTACTGCGGCAGCAGCCGGGGGCCCCTGGGCCCTTTAAAGTCGCCCGGGCCCCTGGGCAATTGCTCCCTTTGCCCCCTCCGTCGGCGGGCCTGATCACTCCAGTGCTGCAGCTTGATTGATCACACCCAAGTGACATGAATCTGGAGTTCTAACCACAGTTCCTGGTACACAGTTATCTATACCACAGATACAGTACACCCTTGGCTTTTTCAGGAAAGGTACAGGGCAGGTATGGCGGGGATAAGAGCTGGCGGAGGTGCATTAACCGAGCAAGGAACATTACCCAGTGCCTGCCCTCACTCTAGCAGGGCTATTAGCCTTTCACTTGCATCTGCAGGAAAACGTTTCTTTTTTCTTTTTTTTTTCATTACTGATCTTTTTGTAAAGATGCTGATTTCCAGACTGAATGTGGATATAAATGGGGCAGGCCATAGAGCGTTCTACTTCATGAGCTGACCAGCGTAATGAGATATGTGACACACAGGAGGACTGGTAAGGGACTGAACTTTCTTTCCTGACCCCAGCCTATGCACGGGTAGGTGATAGGTAACACAATGGGGTAGGTAACACGGTATATAAATCAGAGCAGGTTTGATCCCAGAAATACATTACTAAAAGGAGCAATTTCAGAAAAGATGATCAGCACCTAGACTGAGAACAGTAACGGCTTGGTCCTGCACCCACTGAAATCACTGAGAGTTCTGCTCTTTGTCCAGGAAAGCAGGATCAGGCCCTAAAGCTGGAGAACTCAGTGTTATACCTTCAAATAGATACTATTAAATGAAGCACTCTGTGCAATTTAGACCCATGGGGGGGGGGGGGGTCCTACATATATTTCTGAGTAAAGTACATGTTTGTAGGTTGCAAGCAACTGCTCTCTGAATACCCTGGTTTCTGAGTGCTCTGCAGATACAGTAAATCACTTTTATTGACTAACGTCATTCACCACTGAGCTCCCAGTGACAGTGCTGCAGACTTTGGGACTGGCTCCTGTTTGGGGTTAGAAATGCAGCTGGATCTCTTCCTCATTTAAAATCGAAATGAGAGACAAGCCCATGTTTGATGTTGCTTTCAGTGGTTTTTAACAGAGAGGCAGATTCTTCATCTTGCCTGAGCTCTGATGATAAAAACATAAGAATGTCTGTACTAGGTTAGACCAATCTAGCCCAGTATCCATCTAGCCCAGTATCCTGTTTTCTGGTACCAGATACTTCAGAGGGAATGAACAGAACAAGGAAATTATCGAGTAATCCATTCCCTGTCGTCTAGTCCCAGCTTCTGTCAGCCAGAGGTTTCAGGACACCCAGAGCATGGGGTTGCATCCCTGACCATCTTGGCTAATAGCCACTGATGAACCCATCCTCCATGAACTTATCTAATTATTTTTTGACTCCAGTTATACTTTTAATACAAGAACCAGGGGACACCAAATGAAATTAGTAGGCAGCAGGTTTAAAACAAACAAAAGGAAGTACTTCTTCACAAAGCACACAGTCAGCCTGTGAAACTTGTTGCCAGGGGATGTTGTGAAGGCCAAAAGTATATAATAGGATTGAAATAACACCCAGTGCCTCTCCTCACTGTCCTGTACTATGTACATATTTAGACATTTCATTTAGGGCCTCATCCTGTGAGGTGATAAGTGGCCCTCAACTCCCACTGTCTTCAATAGGAGTTGAGGGTGCTCAGCACCTCACCGTATCAGACCCTTAAAGCACTATCCTATCCAGCTTGCCCAGCTTCAAGCAGGAGTAGAAAGTATTTCCTCGGCATTTGGGGTGACTCTTAGCTTCATCCAGACAAAGCTAAACCTACACTCGACCCTTCACTTCACATGCACCCTCAAACTCCTATGGAAGCTGATGGGTGTCTGAGATGCACAAAGAATGTAGGAGTAGGCCCATACTGTGTAAATATTTTCCATTTGAAAACAATCATTTGCCTCCCCATTGATTTATCACAGCACAATGTGTAATTTTTCCGATG
The DNA here is from genome assembly GCF_028017835.1 of Emys orbicularis. Lineage (NCBI taxonomy): Eukaryota > Metazoa > Chordata > Testudines > Emydidae > Emys > Emys orbicularis. The sequence continues at coordinate 84,755,730 of NC_088686.1, read as the reverse complement.
AAAATTAGCAGTAGCAGTCGGCTGGACATGGCATGACTCTTGGATAATGAGAAAGCTTTGCTAGTGTACATCTCTCAGAACTAATATTTACCTAGACTACTTCAGCTTTCATAAGCTTTGAGGGCTATCGAATCATATGCTGATCAGACTGGGTGAAATTCACTTCAGCCACATACAATCAGATTCATTCCTACAGGCTAGAATAGTGGCTGCTACCCCTCCATGCCTCTTGCACAAGGTGTTAGGACCACTGGATCCACACAAAGGCAGATCCCACTGCCTGTTCCCTGACTTGCTCCCAAAACCACCTTCTGCCAGGACCTAGATGAGATGGGCGTGTGGGCCCAGACTGGGGCATACAGTGTGTGAGAGGACACCCAAAGCAGCTACTCTGCCAATTGTTCCCCTGTCCAGCTGCCCTGCAGTGGCACAGAAGGCATTGCATAGCCCTTCATGTGAAGGTGATTTTCACTCTTTATAGCTATTAGGCCAAATTCTGCTCTCAGTTATACAAGTTCAAGGAAGTTATTAGTCCTGATTCTTCTCTCACACTGATCTTACACTGATATAACTACAGCTGAGTAGGAAACAGTTTTCCTGTCCTGGGAAAAATGTCAAGATTTCCAAACAATGTCCCATACCAAATAGAGACAAAAGTCAAAAATGTCAAAAATTTTCTCAAACCAATCGCCCCCACCCTCCAAAAAAATTCAGTTCAGGTCAATCCAAACATTTTATTTAGATTTTAATCTTTTTTGTTTAATTATTTTAAACTATAAATTAACTTAATTTTCAAAACAAAAAGTCATTTTGAACCAAAAAATTGAAACTTTTCATTTCAAAAATATGGTAAGGGGACATTTTGACTGTTTCAAAGTGTTGTTGTTTTTTGTCAAAACTTTTTTGAAACAGGAAAAGCATAAAAACTGATCATTTCCTGTGAAAACCTGGTTTTGATAAATGGGCATTTTCCAACAGAAAAGCATGTCATTGAAAAACTTCCAGCAGCTCTGGATAGAACTCCATTGATTTAATCACTTATTCCTGATTTACTCCAGTGAAGGAAGAGGAGAATCAGGCCCATTGGATTGGGGTAAGCATTTGGCCCACTTTTGTTATTGGATCAGATGTGTGATCCACCCTGGAGTGAGCACATTGAGACATGTAGAACCATGGATGCATGTAACAGGCATATTGTCGCTGATTCGGAATTACTCTGTTCCTATGCTCAGTGCAGAAACAGAATGGGGGAGGCCTTTAAGCCATCTTTGCCCTTCCCATATTCTGGGGTAGTCAGGGGCCTGCCCAGGCCTTGCTGTAAATTAGAGTGGCCTAACTCTAGTGACCCTATGGACCATGAGAAGCAGAGACTAGCCAGAGTGCATTGTGCTCCAGACACACACTTCCTCCTTCCCAGAGTGTCCCTTCTCATGCACCTCTGGCTCATATAAATGTTATACAGTAGTAATAGCACTGCCTGCCTTCCAGTGTACCAATGTCCCACAGCACCATCTGAATTTTCTTTTTATGTATCTGACTATTTCCCTAACACTGACATTGATTTTAACCTTCTTGGGCCCATGAGCCCAAATCAGCTTCTCCTGACTCAATGCCAGCTGAGTTAGGCTCCATGTGCTGGTAATACAGCCTAAGAGCAGTACCCACCAGCTCTCCACTCCCTGATACTGGAGCAGCATACAGGGGCAAGGAAGAATTGGGCTCTTTATGCCTATTTCAAGAAGGTATGTTGTAGTGCAGACAGCATTTCATTCTAGCTGCATGTGGGCTTCCGTGTCAGACTTATCAATATTATTGCATTTCCTAGAGCTGTGACTGGAGAGATGGAATAGAAGAGGCAGGCAAAGATTCATGTGTTACTTCTGGATCTATGTTTGGAGGAAAGACTGTGAATCTGGCAGAAAGGCAAGAGGCAGGACATTTTCTAAAACACCAGGATGACCCTTTTTACCTGTGTACATTTTTAAGTCCTTAGTCTGGTCCCTTTCCACTCCTTCTACATCCTTTTGGATTCTAGCATCCGTAGTTCTGGTGCAGGGAAGAAAACTCAACACTGCTGTTGAGTTAATGACACAGGAGTTTGTAATTGCTGATACTGGTTTATGTGGTGGAAGCTGTCTTGCTCTCTTCGTCACTTTGTTTTTAATTTCCTTTCCTAAAAAAAGCAGCTTATTGCATTGCTCAGGTCTGGATATTTGTAGCCAAATTTTCAAAAGCAGCCACCAATTTTGAGTGCACAATTTTTTGGTGCCTGACTTTAGACACTGAGGGCCTTTTTTCAGAGATGTGGAGTTCCTGCAGCTCCCATTGACTTGAAGGTGGAGTTTAGCATGCACAGTACCTCTGAAAATCAGCTCTTAGGTGTCTCAGTTGGGCATCCAGAACATGAGGCACTGAAGGCAATGGGCACGTTTTAAAGTTTTGGTTTTGAGTTTTTTTCAGGCTATAATATGACCCAAGCCACAACTGATCTTCATATCTGAACTTTTCCAAAATTTGGGATGCTGGATCCAGGGTTTTGGTTTGAGTCTCTCCTATTTTTTTGTATAGTGATTAATTTTCCTATGTTAAGAACAAGTCACATAAAGCTAGTAACAATCATTACATCTACCCAAGAGTGCTGTGTCCCACTCATCATAACATCAAGAGCTTTTCTTACTAGTATTCTATATTATGTTTCCATATGATATTTTCTGTCTGTTCCTAGAGCCCCTAATCCAAAATTTACCAGAACGCTTATGTAGCGAGGGGGCGTGGCCTCCCTCCGAGATTGACAGGGCCTGGGCTCCTAGACTATTGACTGTTTGGCCCTGCTTGAGGGCCAGAGCCATAGACTGTTTGGGGCTCCACCCTGCCTGAGGGCTTACGCCCCAGAGACTGATTACTGCCCAGCCCAGCTCAGAGAGCCTGGGGCACCAGAGATACCTAGTTTCCCCTTTCCATACTGCCTTTCTAGGTCTGAGACAGCGAGGGGGCGTGACCTCCCTGGGAGGGATGGCCACACACTCTTACATTTTGAATATGTGTGTGTTCTACTTTGCTTGCCTGGATTTTCTACTCAAAAATTTTGTTTAATCAACAAATGCAGCCAGTTTTTAAATTAAATCTGTCTTCATTTTCCAGGTCATTTTCCCTTTTTTAAAAACTTTACAAAATGAATAAAACTGCCTCTGCCCTGTTGCATCCTGCTGTATATTCCTTCACTGCCTGGACTTCTCTTCTTCTTCTGACAATCTCTGTTTTCTTCTCCCTAACCCAATTATTTTTCCATTTTAATGGTTCTTCCCCTTCTTCCACATAACCAAGATACCATGCTGGTGAGTGTGATAGATAGATAGGGGCTGGGAAGGAGGGTCCACCCTGAAGGCCCAAAATATTGGCATCTCCCACCCTCCATTTAGCCTCAGTCCACCGTTTCTTGGGGAGCTGGCAGAATCACATATAAGCCAGCTCCCCAAAAGCTGCCTTGAAATTCTAGCAGAAAATCTAGCAGAAATTTCTTAGCTTATATGCACATGTTTACAGTCATTCTCACCATCTTCCTTTTCATCTTCTTGCTCTGATATTTTAGACATCTAATAAGCTGCCTGTTTTGCCTTTAATCACACAGCAAAAGCCCCCTTCACCATTCATGCTGGACTCTTTTTATTGCCACTATATTCATTACTAACTAATCCACAGAACCTATTCAGCACATAACCCTCTTTTTTTTTTTTTTTGAACATCATCCATTTCCCCTGTGTGTATGTTTCTTTCTTGCTCCCTCTATCTCATCCCATCCCATTAGCGCTCTGTGCTGAATAGCCTGTTCCAGGACATCAAACTTTAATTTAAACAGAAGACGATCAATAAGCTTAGCAAACTGTCCATGTCAACCTCAGCAGTTTGACTCAAAGTGTTTTATAGGTAATTTAAAGAGCATCCTCATTCGTCCCTATGATGTGGGAAATATCTATTGCTTGCTTGGCCTGCTGCATCTCAGCATGCTGGTTGAGAAGAATGTGAATCTCCTTTAGACACCCATACTAGTAAATGGTACAAAGCAGCTATTCTGGGTCTGAATGTTAGGATGTGTCTATACAGCTATTAAACACCTGCAGCTGGCCCAGGTCAGCTGACTTGATTTCATGGGGCTCAGGCTGTCGGGTTGTAAAATTGTGGTGCAGATGTTCGGGCTCAGGTTGGAACCTAAGCTCTGGGCACCCATGACAGGTAAGGGTCCCAGAGATCAGGCTCCAGCCCAAGCCCAAATATCTACACCACAATTTTACAGCCCCGCAAATGGAGCCCTGGGAGCCCGTCAGTTGACATGGGCCAGCTGTGGGAGTTTTATTGCTGTATGGACATACCCTTAGTGTCTTCTGAGGCCACAAAAGCCAGGACATTTGGGACAAGACTTCCAGTCACACAGGGAGTGTTGAAAAACCCCTAGTTAGAAGATTAAAATAAAAGTCTGTTAGGGAAATAGTCAGATACATAAAAAGAAAATTCAGATGGTGCTGTGGAACATTGGTACACTGGAAGGTGGGCAGTGCTATTACTACTGTATAACATTTATATTGAAATAATCCCTAACGTCCACAACCAGGTTGGGCCCCATTGTGCGTCACAAACACATAACAAATGATCGTCACTCCCCTAAAGAGCTTACAGTAGGGTTGCCAACAGTCCCTTATTACAAGGGACGTCCCTTATTTTTTCATCTCTGTACAAGATCAGGAATTTCTGAGATATGCAAAAAGCAGCAAGAAATTCCCCTGCCGAATGTAGCTGAGGACGGCTTATTAATTATTATTATTAATAGCAATAATAATAATAATTAATAATAACTAATATCAGGAGGCAGGGTGGGGTAGGGGTGCGAAGAAAACAGTTCCTTATTTTTGAAATACAATGTTGGCAACCCTAGCTTACAGTGTGATGGATGTTTGCCCTGCCATTACCCTGCACCTGTTCTGTGGATAAATAGAGAACTCCTCGCTCTTGCTTAAAGTAGTTTTAACTCACCCCCTGGGATGATGATTCCCTCCCCCCACCCCAACTTTAGTCTGTACTGGCGGGATAACAGGACAAGCAGATCAACTATTGCCCAACTCTCATTTTTCCTGCCTGGCCCATGGGCTGAGTGGAGTTTTGGGATGGAAAGAGGATGTCGAGGAGCAGGACAGTTTTCTAGCAATACACTGGACACAGCTGAGCTGATCCTACCAGGGCTGACTGATTGCACTTCCTCATGTCGAGATAACTACTATTTAAGCTAGCAAAGCTCACTGGCTGCTCAATGAGTTTCCTGTCTGCAGCTGTGCTTGGTCCCACTTCCTGTCCTTCCTGCTCCTGTGCCCGCTTCAGCCCCTACCCTTCTCCATCCTTAACACTCCGGCTCTGCTTCCTGACCAAGTCTCTGGCTCACCCACTGGCTCTGATATTCAGCTTCTGATCACTGGCTCTGACCCTCGGCTCTGCTCTCAATTACATCCCCAGTTGTCCCATGGCCCTGATTCTTAACTCCAGCTCAGCTCCGCTCTCACCTCCGGCCAGGTTACCCTAGGGGCTCTGACCATTAGGCCCGATCATGCATGTCCTGGTCATGTCCTTGACAGATTGAGCAGCCCAAAAGAAAAAGACTGACGACCAGGCTCAGCTGTGAGACTGAACCCCTTTAAGGCATCCCTCTTCCTGATGGAGGAAACGGGCACCTTGCAGAGGCTGCAGATCCAGATCATGGCCCTACAGGCACAGATCTCACTACCTCAGGCCCATGTCCCTCAGGAACCAAAGAATCCACTGCTGGCTCACTTTGATGGTGACCGCAGGAAATTTTGCAGCTTCCTGAATCAATGCCGGCTCCTGTTCATGCTAAGACTTCTGTCATTGCCCACTGACCAGGCCCAAGTGGGGCTCATTATCAGCCTGCGAGGGCAACTTGAGGAATTTATCCAAGCCATGGTGATTGTTTTCTATTACCCGAATTGTGCCCACTCTGCTAAGAGCACACTTCAGAGTCTACACCAAGGGAACAGACCAGTTGCCAGGTTCGCTGAGGAATTCCAGCACTTAGCAACCAACACTAGATGAAGAAATTAAGGATGAGCTGGCACAGATAAAGTCACCATTCCACCTAGACATGCCCTGGTCAAGCTGTGCATCAGCATCAACAATTGCTTAGCCGAATGCCAACTAGAAAGGGAGTCCAGTTTTCGACCCCCACAAGCCAACCAGATTTGACCCTGCATTACTGACTCAGAAGAGAGCTGGCGACAAGCTTGAGACTTATGCCTATATTGCAGGGAACCTTGTGTCCTGTCCTGGTTGGGAAAGCACCTTTTGTCAACCAGTACCTTGGCCATTGGTGGCCAATGAGCCACTGCCCTCCAACTTCCTCTTCAGTTATGCCATTTTGCTCTATCTGAGGTTGAACTGAGGGCGCTGGTGGACTTGGGTTCTGACAACTTTATGGACATAGGATTTGCTCAGACTCATAACATCCTCAGCATGAGAGATCCCTGATTAACTCAGCATAAAAGCAACCCCTATTAGGTGTAATCCAATTATGAGTTCCCCACTCTCCTCTGGCCCAGTTACTCATCAAACAACACTACTGACTATGACCACCATCCAAGCCCATTTGGAGATCTACAATTTGTTCTGATATGTATCCCTCACTCCCCTGTCATCCTTGGTATTCCTGGGCGGGTTGCCCACGACTCATGCATCCAGTGGGGCTCACTCATAGTGCACGTTACCTCAAGATTCTGCTGCCAGTCATGTCTTCCAAGGTCAGGTGTCAGAGCCGAACCCACCCACGATGTAGTGGCTGAAGGGGAGGGGGGACTTTAAAGCTAGAAGCTGCCCTCTCTGTCATCCCTTCAACCACATTGGGTATTCCAGAGAAATATTGAGACTATGGTGATATCTTTAACAAAAAAGGGGGGCAAATTATGATTGCCCCATCGACCTGCAGCTCGGGTCTGACATTCCCTTCAGCCATATTCACTCCCTCTCAGAACTGGAACTCCAGACACTCCAGGAACACCTCCATGAAAATTCAGAGAAGGGGTTTACTTGCCCTTGTTCCTCTCAGGGCGGGAAGGGGGACTCTGACCTTTTTCATGGAAAAAAAAGATGGCACCCTGCACCCCTGTGTTGATTACCGGGCCCTGAATCGAGGGATTTTTCTAAACTGGACCTTCGCAGCACCTATAATCTGATTCATATCGGAAGGTGATGAGTGGAAGACAGCATTCTGCACTCAATATGGACATTTTGAGTAGTTAATTATGGCATTTGAGCTATGTAACACTCCAGCTATGTTTCAGCATTTTGTGAACAACATATCCTAGGACATGCTGGACTGATTTTTTGTTATCTGTTTAGATGATATTCTCGTCTTCTTTGAAAACCAGAAGCTAAATGAGCAACATGTTTGCCTTGTCTTTGCCAGACTTTGCCAGAATCACCTCTATGCCAAACCAGAGAAATGTGAATTTGAAAAGGACACTATTGAGTTCCTTGGTTATATCATTTCTCTCAAGGGCCTAACAATGACCCACGGAAAGTGTCTGCCATCACTAGGAGGAGTGCCCCAAAGGATGTCAAGGAAGTTCAGTGGTTTCTTGGATTTGTCAATTTTTATTGGTGTTTCAATGAAGAATTATCCCAGCAAGTGGCACCAATAACTGCACTCCTCCAAAAACAGATTTGTTTTCTCTGGTCAATGGAGGTATGGTCTACCTTGGATCAACTGAAGAAAGCTTTTTACTTCAGCTACTGTTCTTGTGCATCCAGATGCTAGCAAACCTTTTACTAAAGAAACAGATGCATCAAACGTTGCAAATGGGGCTGTACTTTCACAAAATGCAGGCCCCCTGTAACCAACTTCCATCATTGTGCGTATTATTCCCATAAACTAACCCCTGCTGAGAAAAACTATGATATCTGGGACAAGGAGCTGCTCACAATCAAAATAGCATTCGAAGAATGGAGACATCTTTTGGAGGAGGCTCAATTCCCAGTCCAGGTCCTTACAGATCACAAGAACTTTGAACAGCCCATAATCTTAATCAGTGGTAGAGCCGATTGTCACTTTTTTTCACCAGATTTGATTTGATCATTACCTACTGCCTTGGGACATGAAACAGGAAAGCAGAACCCTCTCCCACAAGGACGAATATTCCCATCTGAACATGGCTCCTGGAGATACTCTACTACAACCAGCTAATTTTATTTGTGGAACCACAGCCCAGGATTTGATGTCTGTTATTTGGACGCTACTCCCAAAAGACCTGCAAGCAGTCAAAATCTGTCAGACACTTGATAACTCCGACACCCCTGTCAACTTGAATTTGCATTTGCACAATGGTCTACTGTATCATGGGAAGTGCCTTTACATTCCAGAAAGTCAGCCCAAACTCGAAGTGCTGTGGATGTGCCATGATATGCCAGTGGCTTGGCATTTCAGCTGTTATAAAACTCAGGACTTGGTGGTATGATGTTTCTGATGGCCAGGGGTGAGTACTGACATGGCAAAGTATGTCAGCTCCTGTGACTGTGCTGTTGGAGCAAGTGCCTACATGCTAAACCACTCAGTCTACTTCAGCCTCTACCCACTCCATCTCAATCCTGGTGTGTGATCTCGTTGGACTTCATTGTAGAAGTACTTTGCTCCTAAGATCATGGTGGCAGTTGATCTCTTCACTAAGATGGCATGCTTTATTTCTTTTCACTCTCTCCCCACCACTCAGGAAAAAGCCTGCCTTTTCCTAAACCATGTTTTTCGGCTCCATTAATTCGGAATAGTGTTTGATCAGGGCCCACAATTCACCTCCCGGTTCTGATGTGAACTCTGTAACTCTGTAGGAATTGAACTTTTCATCTCCTCAGCCTACCACGTGCAGACCAATAGGCGGAGAGAGCAGGTAAATCAAATCCATGAGCAATACCTCTGATGCTTTCTTAACTATCGCCAAGATGACTGGTCATTTTCCTGCCATGTGCCAAATTTGCTTACAATAACTCCATCCGTACCACCATCCAGTATAGTCCTTTTTATGCCAGATATGGTTTTCACCCTCACCTCCATCTAGTCACTCCTGCAGACTCACAAGTTCCTGCTGCAATAGACCTCATTACCCACTTTCACCAAATTCACCTGGAGTATCTGGAAGCTGTTAAGGAAACACATAAGTGTCATGCCAAAACTGCCAATTTGCACCGACACTAAGAGTGGGGGATAAAGTCCGGCAGTCTGCTAAACATCTCAAATCCTCCCACCCATCTGTCAAATTAGACCATCAACACCTGAGTTTATTTGAAATTATTGAACAAGTCAACCCATTAGCATTTTGACTCCAGCTGACCAAATCTGTGAAAGTTCACCCAGTTTTTCATTTGCCTGTCCCGAAGCCCTTCACAGAAAATCCCTTCCCTGGCCACTCCACTCCACTCCCTTAGAGGTTCAGGGTCAGGAAGAATATGAAGTCCGAGAAATCATGGATTCTAAGCAAACCTGAGATCTGCTTTACTCCCTGGTGGACTAGGAGGGTTATGGCCTGGAAGAACGATCTTGGGAACCAGATGGTCGAGAAGGGAATCTCCATGCTCTGGAGCTCATACTCACCTTTCACCAGAAGAACCCAGAAAAAATGTGTTGAGGATCTGGTCCATGATCTGAAATCCCCCCCCACCCCCCGCCATCCCCACCCCCCCCCACACACATGTTAATATTTGGATAATATGGATCTAACAACTGCTGGGTTGAGTTTTGCGAAATCAAAACCCAAGCAACAACTTTTCACAAAAACCACACCCAGCAGACTCATCTCATCTCTGCTGTTTGTGCCATAGCTTGGAGTCCATATGTATTTTCAATCTATTAGAAAAAAGAAAATATCTCCATCCCGTTCCTGTACATTGCCCCCGTGTGAGAATTTACAGCAAGAAGCTTGGGTCACTGTGACCACTCAAGCCTGAACCCAATTGGGTGTCCCAAATAGAATAAGTTATCTATCCATAAGGCCCTATGGTCTAATATTCAGGCACCCTGGGTAAATCTGTAATCTACAGTGTTTTGTGTCAGAGAGTTTACAGAGGAAAGATTACATCCATATCCTTTATTTTGAAAATACCTGTTTTATATCAGAAGTCACATGCCTAGCTGAGCTGTAAACACACTCATGAGCTTCCTGTGATGATAAAATGAACTGGGTTGAACATAACTAGTGAGGTAAATGAGCTAGTTAGAATATATTCGATGTTGTAATGTACAGCTGGTCACAATGGTAGTTCACATTTCCTATCCTCATCCCATCTCCAGAATGTCTACACTAACAGCAGATGAATACTTAACTGGGGAATGTTCCATCACTGTATTTATAAACTCAAGCTATCAACTATTAGTTGGAGAAGTGATATGACCCAATACTGTGTATAAGGGAGGAGGAAGGAAACTTCATTAAAATTAATACCAAATTAATGTTGGGGAATTTTTGGCTATCAAACAGTATGCTCAGAAAGCCAGGATACAGAAGAAAGTGACAAGGGGAGCCTGTGAACCAGTGGAATACGAAGTTTATGGAATCTTGGGTGGTGGAGGTTGATGGTTTCAACAATCAGTCCTCTTATCATGATGACATTATTCCATTTGCTTTAGGTCTCCTACCCACAATGCACTGTGGATGCAAGACTAGGGGCACCTACAGAAAATAGTGGTCCTGAGGACATAAAATTCAGTGCACCCTCAGCCTACACAAAAAGGGCTTGCATCAGCCACATAACTGATATGTTATTTTTCCATGCCAGCTCTCTGCTTGGAGCAAGTATCTGTGATTTAGCATTCGAGAAAAGGACAGTTTCTGAAGAAAGACTCCAGGTCCCTCTTCTTTTATAGATCAGGTCTTCCTAGGGCAGTCAGAAGTCCGTTCCCTGACTCCTACTCCCTTCCCTCCACCTCTTGCCTCACCAGAATAGGCCTAAAATGATCAGCTGGCCACTGTATCTCACTAGAATGATTGACAATCTACTTTTTGGCTGCTGTACAAAGTTAGGGGAATCTGCTGGGTGCATGAGGTATGCACTGCAGGCACCTGATACCTCACAGCAGGCCTCATTGGGTAAGTGTTGTGAGGGGAAATCCTTGAGGAACAGTAGCTAGCATTCATGTTTCCAGTGCTATGGGAGGAGTTGCTGATTGCCCATCTTAGGCCTGGTCTACACTACGAGTATAGGTCGACTTTAGCCGCGTTAAATCGAATTAAGCCTGGACACGTTCACAAGACGAAGCCCTTTCTTTCGACTTAAAGGGCCCTTTAAACCGGTTTCTTTACTCCACCTCCGACAAGGGGATTAGCGATAAAATCGGCCTTAGCGGGTCGGAATTGGGGTAGTGTGGACGGAATTCGACGTTATTGGCCTCCGGGAGCTATCCCACAGTGCTTCATTGTGACCGCTCTGGACAGCACTCTCAACTCAGATGCACTGACCAGGTAGACAGGAAAAGCCCCGCGAACGTTTAAATTTCATTTCCTGTTTGCCCAGCGTGGAGAGCACAGGTGACCACGCAGAGCTCATCAGCACAGTAACCGTGATGGAGTCCCAGGATCACAAAAGAGCTCCATCATGGACCGAACGGGAGGTACGGGATCTGCTCGCCATATGGGGAGATGAATCAGTGCTGGCTGAACTCCGTAGCAGTAAACGAAATGGCAAAATATTAGAAAAGGTCTCCAAGGCCATGAAGGACAGAGGCCATAACAGGGACGCACAGCAGTGCCGCGTGAAAATTAAGGAGCTAAGGCAAGCCTACCACAAAGCCAGAGAGGCAAACGGAAGGTCCGGGGCAGAGCCGCAAACATGCCGCTTCTACGCGGAGCTGCATGCCATGCTAGGGGGTGCAGCCACCACTACCCCAACCGTGTGCTATGACTCCTTCACTGGAGAAACACACAGGGAAGTGGGTTCGGGGTATGAGGAAGATGAGGATGAAGATAATGTAGATAGCTCACAGCAGCAAGGAAGCGGAGAAACCGGTTTCCCCAACAGCCAGGATATGTTTATCACCCTGGACCTGGAACCAGTAACCCCCGAACTCACCCAAGGCGTGCTCCCAGACCCTGAGGGCACACAGGGGACCTCTGGTGAGTGTACCTTTTTAAATATTACACATGGTTTAACAGCAAGCATGTTTAATGATTAATGATTAATTTGCCCTGGCAATTGCGGCCAGTACAGCTACTGGAAAAGTCTGTTAACGTGTATGGGGATGGAGCGGAAATCCTCCAGGGACATCTCCAGAAAGCTCTCCTTCAAGTACTCCCAAAGCCTTTGCAAAAGGTTTCTGGGGAGGGCTGCCTTATCCCGTCCGCCATGGTAGGACACTTTACCACGGCAGGCCAGTAGCACGTAGTCTGGAATCATTGCATAACAAAGCATGGCAGTGTATGGTCCCGGTGTTTGCTGGCATGCAGACAACATCCATTCCTTATCGCTCTTTGTTATCCTCAGGAGAGTGATATCATTCACGGTCACCTGGTTGAAATGGGGCGATTTTATTAAGGGGAGATTCAGAGGTGCCCCTTCATGCTCTGCTGAACAGAAATGTTCCCCGCTGTTAGCCACGCGGTGGGGGGAGGGGTGAAGTGATCATCCCCGATAATTGGGTGTGGGGGGGGGAGCGGGGTTAGTTGGGTTTGTGCTGCATGTTAACCCGGAAACCGCAGCCCCTCCTTTTACATTGCAAACCCATTTTAAATGGCCAACCCAACGGGTGCTTGGTATGGGAAATGAGGGCGCTACTGTTTGAAACCATTCCCACATGTTAAGAAGGTTAAAAAAGCCAAAAGACTGGGTCTTACCATGACTGCCTGCAAGCCGAAATCTGTTGCCTGGCACTGCGTGAGTGATCTCTCACACCAAACCGGCAGGCCCTCAATATAAGAGGAAAAATGCGACCTTGTAACGAAAGCACATGTGCTGTGTAATGTGAACAGCAAAATTTAACGTGAAAGAGTGTACCCATTGTTCTCTAAAATGTGTCTTTTTTAACCACCTCTCCCTTCTCCTCCACCAGCTGCAAATGTTTCTCCTTCACAGAGGCTAGTGAAGATTAGAAGGAGAAAACGGCGGACTCGGGATGATATGTTCACGGAGCTCCAGATGTCCTCCCACGCTGAAAGAGCACAGCAGAATGCATGGAGGCAGTCAATGTCAGACTACAGAAAAGCACAGTATGAACGAGAGGAGAGGTGGCGGGCTGAATCGCGGGATGAACAGAGCAAGTGGCGGGCTGAAGATGATAGGTGGCGTCAGCTTGCAGACAGAAGGCAAGAGTCGATGCTCCGGCTGCTGGAGCATCAAACTGATATGCTCCAGCGTATGGTTGAGCTGCAGGAAAGGCAGCAGGAGCAGAGACCGCCGCTACAGCCCCTGTGTAACCAACAGCCCTCCTCCCCAAGTTCCATAGCCTCCTCACCCAGATGCCCAAGAACACGGTGGGGGGGCCTCCGGCCACCCAGTCACTCCACCCCAGATGATTGCCCGAGCATCAGAAGGCTGGCCTTCAATAAGAGTTAAAGTTTTAAACTGCAGTGTGTCCTTTTCCTTCCCTCCTCCCCCACCCATCCCGGGCTACCTTGGCAATTATCCCCCTAGTTGTGTGATGAATTAATAAAGAATGCATGAATGTGAAGTAACAATGACTTTATTGCCTCTGCAAGCGGTGCTCGAAGGGGGGAGGGGAGGGTGGGGTGGTTGGTTTACAGGGAAGTAGAGTGAACCGGGTGGGGCGGGGCGGAGGGTTCATCAAGGAGAAACAAACAGAAGTTTCACACCGTAGCCTGGCCAGTCACAAAACTCGTTTTCAAAGCTTCTCTGATGCGCACCGCGCCCTGCTGTGCTCTTCTAACCACCCTGATGTCTGGCTGCACGTAATCAGCGGCCAGGCGATTTGCCTCAACCTCCCACCCCGCCATAAATGTCTCCCCCTTACTCTCACAGATATTGTGGAGCACACAGCAATCAGCAAGAACAATGGGGATATTCTTTTCGCTGAGGTCTGAGCGAGTCAGTAAGCTGCGCCAGCGCGCTTTTAAACGTCCAAATGCACATTCCACCACCATTCGGCACTTGCTCAGCCTGTAGTTGAACAGGTCCTGACTACTGTCCAGGCTGCCTGTGTACGGCTTCATGAGCCATGGCATTAAGGGGTAGGCTGGGTCCCCAAGGATCACAATAGGCATTTCAACATCCCCAACGGTTATTTTCTGGTCCGGGAAGAAAGTCCCTTCCTCCAGCTTTCGAAACAGACCAGAGTGCCTGAAGACGCGAGCATCATGTACCTTTCCCGGCCATCCCACGTTGATGTTGGTGAAACGTCCCTTGTGATCCACCAGGGCTTGCAGCAGCATTGAAAAGTACCCCTTGCGGTTTATGTACTCGGTGACTTGGTGCTCCGGTGCCAAGATAGGGATATGGGTTCCGTCTATGGCCCCACCACAGTTTGGGAATCCCATTGCAGCAAAGCCATCCACTATGGCCTGCACGTTTCCCAGAGTCACTACCCTTGATATCACCAGGTCTTTCATTGCCCTGGCAACTTGGATCACAGCAGCCCCCACAGTAGATTTGCCCACTCCAAATTGATTCCCGACTGACCGGTAGCTGTCTGGCGTTGCAAGCTTCCACAGGGCTATCGCCACTCACTTCTCAACTGTGAGGGCTGCTCTCATCCTGGTATTCTGGCGCTTCAGGGCAGGGGAAAGCAAGTCACAAAGTTCCATGAAAGTGCCCTTACGCATGCGAAAGTTTCGCAGCCACTGGGAATCGTCCCACACCTGCAGCACGATGCGGTCCCACCAGTCTGTGCTTGTTTCCTGGGCCCAGAATCGGCGTTCCACGTCATGAACCTGCCCCAGTAACACCATGATGTCTACATTGCTGGGGCCTGTGCCTTGTGAGAGGTCTATGTCCATGTCAATTTCCTCATCACTCTCGTCGCCGCACTGCAATCGCCTCCTCGGCTGGTCCTGGTTTTGCTTTGGCATGTCCTGGCTCTGCATATACTCCAGGACAATGCGTGTGGTGTTCATAGTGCTCATAATTGCCGTGGTGATCTGAGCGGGCTCCATGATCCCAGTGCTAGCTATGGCATCTGGTCTGAAAAAAGGCGCGAAACTAGTATCTGACGGACGGAGGGAGGGAGGGAGGGGCGAGTGACGACATGGCGTACAGGTACAGGGAATTAAAATCAACCAAGATGGCTGTGCATCAGGGAGAAACACAAACAACACAAAGAATGGCCCCCCCAAAAGATTGAACTCAAAAGCCTGGGTTTATCAGGCCGTTGATTTGACGGAGGGAGGGGGAAGCAAATGAATACAGAACAAATCTATTTTTTACATCTTAAGCTGGCAGACGACGGTGCAGCATGACTGATAGCCCTCGGCATCTTCTGGGTGCTTGGCAGAAAATACTGGGCGCTTGGCAGAAAATAGCATACTACGACTGATAGCCATCATCGTCAAGACAGTTCGATAGGACTGAGCATGTCTGCCCAGGTGCCCATGATTGACAGCCACTGCAGTACGATGACGACGGATACCAGTTGTAATATACCATCTTCTACCAAAAGGCAAGGGGCTGCTGCTGTGTGCAATGCAGCCCCACGTCTGCCAGCCCCACGTCTGCCAGCACCCAGATCGCCGATGAAGGCTACCAGTCATACTGCACCGTCTACTGCCAAAAGGCAATTAGCTGCTGCTGTGTAGCAATGCAGTACCACGTCTGCCGGCACCCAGAGGACATATGGTGACGGTGAGCTGAGCTGAGCTGAGCGGGCTCCATGCTTACCGTGGTATGTTGTCTGCACAGGTAACCCAGGTAAAAAGGCGCGAATCGATTGTCTACCATTGCTCTGACGGAGGGGGAGGTGCCTGACGACATGTACCCAGAACCCCCCACGACACTGTTTTGCATCATTCAGGCATTGGGATCTCAACCCAGAATTCCAATGGGCGGCGGAGACTGCGGGAACTGTGGGATAGCTACCCACAGTGCAACGCTCCGGAAGTCGACGCTAGCCTCGGTACTGTGGACGCGGTCCGCCGACTTAATGCACTTAGAGCATTTTATGTGGGGACACACACAATCGGCTGTATACAACCGATTTCTATATAACCGGCTGCTATTAATTTGACCTAATTTCGTAGTGTAGACATACCCATAGTCTCCTGGCTGATTAGGCCAGCAGGTGTTTCTCCTTAACCCCTTAGGCAAGCCACACCCAGACCTAATTTCGTAGTGTATACATACCCTAAGGGCTGGTCTACACTGCTGCGCTAGTTCGGCGGCTGGGGATCGAAGTTCCGAGTTCGATTTATCGCCTCTGGTCTGGACGCGATAAATCGAACCAGGAAGTGCTCGCTGTCGACTGCGGTACTCCAGCTCAACGAGAGGAGTACCGCGGAGTCGACGGGGAGCCTGCCTGCCGCGTGTGGACCGCGTCTGAACCGCGGTAAGTTCGAAGTAAGGTATGTCGAATTCAGCTACGTTATTCACGTAGCTGAATTTGCGTACCTTACTTCGACTTGGGGGGTAAGTGTAGACCAAGCCTTAGAGACTGATGATCCACACATGCAAGTTATTGAAGGGGCCAGGTAGGATGTTCAGACTGGGAGAAATCAGCAGTAAAATATATATTGCTGTGATGCAAACTGTTTGGGGGAACTGTTAGTAGGGCCCCCAGGATACCTTTTCAGAGCAGGTTTTAGAACAGCAAGCGTTGTCTTCTCTTACTGAGTAGCACAGAGAGCCAAGCAGGCCCTTACAAGAGAGGCTATAAGTTTCTAAAGTCATTTAGCTCCTAACTGACTCTGGGCAGGAAATTACACAACGGATGTTGAAATGTTGCCCTGTTGAAAAGTTGTCATTTGAGTAATGGATGCTTTATTTCCTGTTTTTGCTGAAAGGTAAAGTGCAGCATAATTAGCGAGTGAGAAAGCAGCCTTGGCAGCCAAACAAAAAAAGCACATTTTGGGCGCCTGAGCCAATTAAAATTGTTTACACAGCCACTGAACAATATTTTCTCCAAATAATTATGACTGGGAGAATTGACAATAACAAAGTTAGGCTTACCCGTCACAAACCCGATCCTGCAATGTGCCTTCAACTCCCAGGGACGTGAATGGGAGTTGAGAGCATTCTGCAAACTCTCAGTATGCAGAGGTTGGGAGAAGGGGAGCGGGGTGTTAGATCCAAACTCACTCCTATTCTTTAGGTTCTGGGTAGGATCCCAAACTGGAAAAGATTAGATCTACAGTACTTTCTGGATCTGGTTCAACTGCTCTGGGGAGAACTGCTGTGCTGCTCTCAGCTAATTACAGTTCAAGAAGGTGGAAGTCTGAAAGCACTAGATATTGAGGGATTTTTGACATTTTGGGCATTAATCTCACATGATTTTGACTGTGTAATATGAACCCAAACTTTAATTCAACCTCATGTCCAAAATGTAGATTAATTCTAATCCTGATTCAGAGTCAGCTAGAACACTGCTTCCTCAAACCAGTTTTACATTGAAGAGGCTAAAATTCTCTCGTGCTTCTATAATAACAATCTATATCTTTAATAAACCTGCACATACACTTCTGAATCACTGACCCACACCCCTTGATGCTCATTCAGGCAAATGCTCAGCTGGATGTCCTAGCTATTTCTATGATGGTTGGCTCTCCTTCCTAGGAACAAAATAATGCATCCGATGCAACCAGGAGGCCAGATAAATATCATTGCTTTTTGCCATGATGTTAATATGCTCTTCTTATGACATAATAACAACATACTTACCATGCATTGTGGAATTCTCTCACTCCTGGGTCCTGTATTCATACACATGCTTTATTTACTATATTTTTATGTATGACTTCTCCCCATTCTCCTATTTTAATATTTTCTTTGGTTGTTTCTGAACTATAATTAAACCAAACTGTGAAAGCTACTACAGGATGACATACTCTGGTAAGCGTGCTATACAGAGTCGGTAATAAGTAATAATGAATGAATAAACACAGAATAAATAACATTTATAGTATGTAACCCATTATCAAGCAGCGAACATTACGTTAGATACACACATATATACACACATTCTGGGATGCTGTCTGTGTCCAGACTTGCACAGGGTTGTATTTTTTGTAAATAGGATCTGCCTGCTGCCTATTTCTGCCTTGCACAGTGTTGTGCATGTGTATGTTTTAATTATAAGGTATGTCCTGTTTTGTTTTGAGACTTTCAAAAAGAAAAATGAATTGGGCGTGACCTGCCCAGGGAGAGTTATAAAAACAAAAACCTCTGGTGGGTGTGCAGTCTGTTTTGACTTGCCCTTGGATTAGAGCGCGGAGAACAATTGGGAAAAACATGCTCATAGATCAAATTTGCTGGAAGCAGAAATCCTGGGCCTAGGCTCTAATCACTGGAGAAATTTGAAGTGCTGGGTGAGGGGGTTATGGCAGAAGGAAAACAGAGTCATTTGAAAATACTCCAGGAAATGTCAAAGTGGTCACCACAGAGTTTAGTTTATAGGCCCCTCATGCATGGGTGCAATTTCCATTGACATCTGAATTCCTGCACTTCAATGGGAGTTGCCCATGTAGGGGCACTTCAATGGGAGTTGCCCATGTGGTTTTAGTAACCACCGCAGGGCGTGCAGAATGGGGAAGGATGCAGAAGGGCACTGTCACAAATCTGTCCATTGTAGGGCACCCCCTATAGGCAAGGTGGGGAGTGCACCCACATGGGTCCAATTACTCCACCCACACCACAGCAGGCACTGCGGGGTGTCTTTTTAGCGGGTGGATGCTTACCTTTCGGCTGGAGCCTCTTGACTGGTTAGTCCCCTCTCTGTGTACCCTCTGATGCCACCAAACAGCCTGTAGTCAGCAAAAGGAGTTAAGCAAAAGAAAGGTAAAGAAAAGCCTGTAAGCAGCCTCCTCCGGGATATGGGCCTCTCTTACTTCAGAGGGGCCCTGGGAGTGTCAGTGTCCATTTCAGAGTGCACTGGGCTCCAGTGCAAGCCTCAGTTCTCTTCCTCTTCAACTCAGGGGCTCTTCACCCTCCTTCTGCAAGGGCAGAGCTCTGCAGGCTGCCAGTCCTCTCTCCAAGGCTGGAGAAGCTCAGTAGTCTGTTCCTTTCCCAGGGTTGGCACCATCTGAGTGGAGTTCCCTCTTTTTAACTCCTCCTCCAGTCCTGGCTTGATTTGCAGGTGTGGTGGGGTAGGGCCACTGTAGTCCAAATCCGCTCCTTAACCCCTTCCATACTAGTGTGAGGTTTATATATCCTGTCGCAGGCCTCCGACCACTGGACCGTCCTTGGCCATCCATTTTTTACAAGGTCTGTGAAGGGGGCTGCAAGCGTGGCAAATCCTGGCATGAAGCGCCAATAGTATCCTGCCAGACCCAAGAAGCGCCAGACTTATTTCTTGATCGTGGGCACTGGACAGTCTGTCAGTGCTTGGACCTGGTTGACTAGTGGCTGCAGACAGCCTCGTCCCATGGTGTAGCCCAAATAAGTGACTTTGTGGTTCCCTATTTTACATTTTGCCCGATTAGCCGTTAGGCAGCCATCTGTGAGGCCTGGAGCACTGCTACGAGGTCTTTATGTGGCTGTCCCAATATCATTGTCTACAATCAAGGTCATCCCAGTAGGCAGCTGCGTGCTGCCCATGTGGCTGTATCCAGTACAATAGCCTCTGTAAAGTTGCCACTGCCCCACGGAGATCAAGAGGCATGAACTGGAATTTATACAAGCAGAAAGGCATGGACAAGGCCATCTTCTGTCAGGATTCTGGCATCAATTGTATTTGCCAGTAACCTTTCAAGAGGCCTAAGATGAATATATATCAGGCCACTCCCAATTGTTCTAATAGTTCATCCACCCTTAGTATCGGGTAGTTATCAAATTTTGATATCTCATTGATCTTGCAGAAATCAGTTCAGAAACTGATCAGGCCATCCTGCTTTGGCACTAGTACAATGGGAATCCCGGCTTTTCACTCCACGGTCCTGAATTCATGCACATACATAAAAAATAGCAAATAAAGTATAACTCCTCCCTGTTATCTGTTTTCATGTTTTCTTTGACTGTGAAAGCTACTACAGGACAACATACTCTGGTGAGGGTGCTATACAGGGTTTGTAATAAGCAATAGTGATTGAATGAACACAGAGAATAAATAACATTTATATTATGTAACCCATTATCAAGCAGCAAACATTAAGTTAAGTACACATATATATACATATATTCTGGATGCTGTCTATGTCCAGACTTGTACAGGGTTGTATTTTTTGTAAATAGGATCTGCCTGCTGCCTATTTCTGCCTTGCACAGTGTTGTGCATGTGTATGTTTTAATTATAAGGTATGTCCTGTTTTGTTTTGAGACTTTCAAAAAGAAAAATGAATTGGGCGTGACCTGCCCAGGGAGAGTTATAAAAACAAAAACCTCTGGTGGGTGTGCAGTCTGTTTTGACTTGCCCTTGATTTAGAGGGCAGAAAACAATTGGGAAAAACATGCTCATAGATCAAATTTGCTGGAAGCAGAAATCCTGGGCCTAGGCTCTAATCACTGGAGAAATTTGAAGTGCTGGGTGAGGGGGTTATGGCAGAAGGAAAACAGAGTCATTTGAAAATACTCCAGGAAATGTCAAAGTGGTCACCACAGAGTTTAGTTTTCAGGCCTCTGGTTTAATTTCCATTGACGTCTCCTTGCACTTCAATGGGAGAATCTGTATCATTATTATAACTAGGCCATAATTAACAAGGATATTATTGACTGAGATGTGAGTAGTGGTGAGCATACTAGTTCCCATTGTAGTCAATGGGAGCAAGGGTACTTAGTACCTCTCAAAATCAGGCCCTAAGTATTCAAGGTCATACTCTAGTCCAGGGGTGGGCAAACTTTTTGGCCTGAGCGTCACATCAGGGTTCTGAAACTGTATGGAGGGCCGAGTCGGGAAGGCTGTGCCTCCCCAAACAGCCTGGCCCCCACCCCCTATCTGCCCCCTCCCACTTCCTGCCCCCTGACTGCCCCCCTCAGAATCCCCGACCCATCCAACCCCCCCTGCTCCTTGTCTCCTGACCACCCCCTCCCAGGACGCCCTGCCCCTTATCCAACCCCCCCCCACTCCCCGCCCCCTTACCATGCCGTTCAGAGCACCAGGACTGGCAGCGGTGCCACCCGGCCGGAGCCAGCCACACCGCCGCGCAGTCTAGAGCACCGGGGCAGGCTGGTGGCTCTTGCAGCCGCGCTGTCTGGCAGGAGCTCGCAGCCCCGCCCCCAGAGTGCTGGTGGCACGGCGAGCTGAGGCTGCAGGGGAGAGGGGACAGCACGGGAGGGGCTGAGGGCTAGCCTCCCCCCCGGGCCACATCTGGCTGGGCAGGACGGTCCCGCGGGCCGCAGTTTGCCCACCTCTGCTCTAGTCAGATTACCTATGTTTAACATTTCCCAATGTTAATTCTTCTTGGTGTGTAACTCCAGTTTTGCTCCTGTATCTGTATGTTCCTAAATCCTATAAAGGATGCATCTTTATTTTGCAGATGCACAATAGAGAAAGAAGTGCAGAAATGTAAGCCATTGTTCCCTTCTCCGCTGGTTAAGGATTTATGTGTTGGGAAAGGATTTGTTCCAACCAAGTAAGTGGAATTATTTGGCAGCAGGGTTGTTAACATTAAACCCGTAATGGAATGTGAAATGTGAACATTTATTTGATGAACCAAAAGCAATGTTTCGTTGAAATATATGGGGCCAAATCACTCTCAGAGTGATTTGACTGGCTGTCTTGGCTGAATTTAGGCCGCTGAAATACTGCAATGCTCCAAGCCATCTTGATGGGGCCGAATATCTCTGATAGAAAGTAGCAGCCTGACATGGTCAAGATAGCCAAAGAAATGTGTTCAGGGAAATAAATGCTGGACTGAAAGCTATTGATTTGGTCACATCAGTAGTATTGAATGTGAGGTCTCCTATTAACTGGCACTGTGGCATTAATGCACTTGGAAATTCAGACTGTTTATCCATCTCCATCAAAGAATAAAAGGAAATTAGGACACAGGCTCATTGTTTATTCAAAGTTGTATTTTTATTTATCTTTTGGTTCTTAAAAGCCTCTTGGCTTACATCTCCTCTGGGCAGAGGCATCAATTTAAAGACATCACTGATGAAACAAACAATTCAGGGAGAACAACAGAGACATGAAAGTGACTCAGCCTCTCAAAGTGCCCCTGGAGGTAAAAGCCTGAGTAAATAGGCTTTGCAATGAGCCTTGGAAGGCAATGATCTCTGGCTTTGTCAGACCACCCAGGAAGCTGTGTTACCTGCCATAGGGAATGCTCTGATTTTGACTCCTCAGAGTTCAGATCTAGGGACCGTTAGCAAGAGCATCTGAAATTATCTCAACAGTTGGGCTAGAGCATAAGGAGAAACGTGGCACTGGTGCATGGATACTACAGCGTAAGTGCCTTTGGGTATGTCTACTCTACGAAATTAGGTCAATTTTATAGAAGTCTATTTTTAGAAACCGATTTTATACAGTCAATTGCGTATGTCCACACTAAGCGCATTAAGTCAGCAGAGTGCATCCTCACTACCGTGGCTAGCATCAACTTACAGAGCCATGCGGGTAGCTATCCCACAGTTCCCGCAGTCTCTGCTGCCCATTGGTATTCTGGGTTAAGCCCCCAATGCCTGATGGGGCAAAAACATTGTCGCGGGTGGTTTTGGATACATGTCGTCAGGCCCCCCTCCTGCCATGAAAGCAACGGCAGACAATCGTTTCGCGCCTTTTTTCCTGGGTTACCCGTTCAGACGACATACCACGGCAAGCATGGAGCCCGCTCGGCTCACCGTCACCGTACATCTCCTGGGTGCTGCTGGCAGACACGGTACTGCATTGCTACACAGCAGCAGCTCCTTGCCTTCGCGGCAGATGGTGCAGTAGGACTGATAGCCGTCGTACGTCTCCTGGGTGCTCCTGGCAGACCTCGGTGAGGTCGATCAGGGGCACCTGGACAGACATGGCTATCCTCCTCTTAGAGCACCGAATGGGATCCAGAGACTCCAGGTCATTCTCTTCTTTAAGTTTAGTCTCATGGAGATTCAGTTCTGCCTGGAATATCATGCGAGCTGGAAGCTTCTGCCTCAGGCTGCTCTCCCAGCCAGCAGCACTGCGCGGTCGCACCTACGCTAACCTACCCCTTGCTCCCATGGCTCATGAAGCCTTACACAGGCAGCCTATACAGTAGTAAGGAGCAGTTCAACTATAGGCTGAGCAAGTGCAGAATGGTGGTAGAATGTGCCTTTGGATGTTTAAAAGCTCGCTGGCGCTGTTTGCTGACTAGGTCAGACCTCAGCGCAACCAACATTCCCATTGTTATTGTTGCTTGCTGTGTGTTCCATAATATCTGTGAGAGTAAGGGGGGGACGTTTATGGCGGGGTGGGAGGTTGAGGCAAATTGCCTGGTGTCCGATTTTGAGCAGCCAGACACCAGGGTGATTAGAAGAGCACAGCTAGGTGCACTGCGCATCAGAGAGGCTTTGAAAATCAGTTTCATGACTGGCCGGGCTTCGGTGTGACAGTTGTGTGTGTTTCTCCTTGATGCAAACCCGCCCCCTTTGTTGATTTTAATTTCCTATAAGCCAACCACCCTTCCCCCTTCAAAATAAAGTAACTATTGTTTTGAAACCATGCATTCTTTCTTTATTAATTAAAAAAAATGAGATAACGGACAAGGTAGCCCGGGTCGGGTGGGGGAGGAGGGAAGGACAAGACCACATTACTTATTGTAGCCACACTAAAAATCAAACTGTTTGAATGACAGCCTTCTGTTGCTTGGGCCATCCTCTGGAGTGGAGTGGCTGGGTGCCCAGAGCCTCCTCCCTTCCCTATCCTCCCTCCCCCCCCCCCCCCCCCGCGTTCTTGGGCATCTGGGTGAGGAGGCTATGGAACATGGGGAGGAGGGTAGGCGGTTATACAGTGGATGCAGCGGGGGTCTGTGTTCTTGTTGGCTTTCCTGCAGCTCCAACAGACGCTTCATCATGTCCGTTTGCTCCCACTTTAGCCTCAGCATCGCGTCCTGCTTCCGCTCTTCACGCTCACTTAATTCTTTCCTGGCCTCTGCCACTGAATGCCTCCATGCATTAAGCTGTGCCCTGTCAGTGCGGGAGGACTGCATGAGCTCGGAAAACATGTAATCGCAAGTGCATTTTTTTCACCTTCTAATCTGCGATAACCTCAGGGAAGGAGATGATGGGGGAGCGTAGAAACATTCTACGCTCTACGATTCTGGGGGGACTGCATGGTCACCTGTGCTGCTGAGTGCTGCTGAGTTCACCACGCTGACCAAACAGGAAATTAAATTTAAAGGTTCGATTTGCGTCCGCACTACCCCAAATTTGACCCAACAAGGTCGATTTTAACGCTACTCCCCTCGCCGGGGAGGAGTACAGAAGTCGATTTTAAGAGCCCTTTAAGTCGACGGAACGGGGTTGATTGTGTGGACGCATTCATTTTAAAATCGACCTAACGCGGCTAAATTTGACCTAACCCTGTAGTGTAGACCAGGGCTTTGGCCCCAATCCTGCAATGTGTTGCACATGGGTGGATCCTGGCATCCCTTTGTATGCTGCCCCAATACCATTAGGGGGCTCTGCACAGACACAGCAGGGCTTTGGTGTGCAAACATTGCAGGACCTGAGCCTCAGGAAAAATATAAATGGATAGATAGAAGGTAGACAGAATTTTTTGAGTAAATCCCACTAATTTCCGTGTCTTCCATGGCTGCTAATCAAAACAGAGGTGGGTTCTGGCTGTTTTCTATTATGCTCTTTTAGTCATGCCACTAAGCCAAGGGCAAATTATTTCAGAGATGTTGCTGTACATCTACCTGCACATTTGCCCATAACTAGAATTGATCCCACAGAAAACATTTTTGAAGGTTCCGAACTGTTCCATTCCCTTTTTCTTTGTAATTTTGTTCATTTCTTTGTTTCCCAGATACAGCTGGGATGGTTAGTGCCAAATTCCTGCATTATCAGCAGAATCCTTCATGACAAGCATTATCAGCAATGGAAATCTTGGAAATCTTCTGAGTGATATTTTGTAGCCCAAAGATGGTAGGTTAGTCAGAGTAAGCTCTGGAGAAGTATTCAAATCTTGAGATGCTTAATCAAATTGAACCAGGATACAAATAGTTTGAGATTCTCTCATCACCGCGAATCATGCTGGGTACAATTTTCAAAAGCTCCCATGTGATTCTGGAGCTTGAGTACCATTTACATAAGTGATCATTTGCACTCCAGGGTTTTTGAAAACTTTACTGACTATCTTTTTCAAATAGTTCCTTTTATGCCAGCAGAAACATATGTCTTTGCCAGGGGTTCTATTCTGTCAGGAACCATGAGTCTTGGATGCTGGGCCACAGGGCTTTTTTGGAACCAGTAAGTTCCAGCCTGCCACCCACTGTCCTACTGTCACCAGAATAGGAGTTGACCCCTGATAGAGGACCCCAGTCCTGGGTGTTGATTGGCCGAGTGCTGGGGGTCCTCATTGGTTCACAGCTCCTATTTAAACCCAGCATAGGAACAGGAAGTTGTCCATGCAAGTGGGTTCATCCTGCTTAGGACAGCTTCCTTGGCAATACCTGCTCCTCCTGCCTGCTGATCTCCTGGTAACCTGACTCTGTCTGTCTCCTGATACCTGACTCCTCGTTTGCCTTCTGGCCCAGCTTGGACTCTGATTTCCTGGTGTCTGACCTAGCCTGACTTCCACTAGGTCAGACTGCCCATGTCCCGGTCGTGACATATTCAGACTCCCAGCTACTTCAGTTAAACTCCTGAGGATCTCCCATTGGTCAACTATGTTTTATCCTCATGTAAAGCTCTGCCTCTCTTTGGACAGCAGTGGTGTTAATGCTCTTGCTTCAGCTAGGCTATTGGAATGAGGACCCTCCTTTGAAACTGACATGAGTGCCACGCCAAGATTAGGAGGTATTCAAGTGATGAGTGACCATCACTCTCCATCTATATCACCTCAGGGACACAAGTCCACCAGAGTGAGTAGCTGGAGATTCAATTATCAGAGGGGTAGCCGTGTTAGTCTGGATCTGTAAAAAGCAACAGAGAGTCCTGTGGCACCTTTAAGACTAACAGATGTATTGGAGCATAAGCTTTCGTGGGTGAATACCCACTTCGTCGGATGCATGCACCCACGAAAGCTTATGCTCCAATACATCTGTTAGTCTTAAAGGTGCCACAGGACTCTCTGTTGCTTTTTGGAGATTCAATGTTACTTCTAACTCTCAGTCTCTTTGAAAACCACATAGAGCCAGGGTTTCAGTGCTGGTTTCCTTTTTTACAGGCACAGAAATTACCATTTAGACGAAAGTTCCTGATTTGCCCGCATAGGCAGGAACGTAGCTCTCTAAATGGTCAACTTCAAGTCTGCAACTATGAATCCCATAATGCACCAACAAGGAAAAGGAGGTTAAGTCAAAGCCCCTTCAAGAAGATGGCCTTATAAATCACATTTGTTTTCTGGTCAGAGTTGGGTTCCCCCCACTGCTGTGCAGCATGGTATATGCATCCCTGACACTGAATCCCAGACATGGCTGCATTTCACTGGTCATCATGATCCTCGCTTCTAACCAAGGAGCATTTGGTGTTCCTCAAGATGGCAGCGGTGGCAGGGTGACTTGAAGCTATCTTTGTCTTTCCCTGAGCCTGGAAAGAGCTGTCTCCTAGGCATACACTAGAGGAGACAAGCCTGAGCACAGCTTTAATTTATACCAGCTGTCAGCAGCGCCAAGGGGGCATTATGGTAGCTGGGAATCAGCCATGTATGAGAGCCCTGACCATACCTCCTTATTCTGGGCTTAGCCCCTGCCCCAGTGACCATCTGCATATACACATATGTACAGATACATGAATCTCTTATACAAAACTCTCAAACTAGCTACCCACAGAGGGATGGCCAGATTAACACAGGGGCTTTAGGGCTGCAGCCAATGGCCTCGGGCTAATACGGCACCCACAAAAATAAATCCATAATTATATACAATTCAGTGGTCACCAACCTGTCGATCGCAATCGACTGGTCAATCCTGGAGCCTCTGCCAGTCGATCGTGATCTCCGAGCCGCTGAAAGTCCAGCGGTACAACAGGGCTTAGGCAGGCTGCCTACATGCCGTGACCCCATGCCGCTCCCAGAAGTGGCCGGCTGCTGGCACGTCTCTGCGGCCCCTGGCGGGGTGGGAGGGGGGCAGGAGGTTCCGCATGCTGTCCCTGCCCTCAACACCATCCCCGCAGCTTCCGGCCAATGGGAGCTGCGGGGGCAGCGCTTGTGGGCACGGGCAGCGCATGGAGACACGCTGTTCCCCTTCCCCCCAGGGGTGTGCAGAGATGTGCCAGCAGCCAGCCACTTCCGGGAGCGGCGTGGGTCTACGGCAGGCAGGCAGGCAGCCTACCTGAGCCCTGCTGCACCGCCGGCTGGGAGCTGCCTGTGGTAAGCACCTCTCAGCCGGAGCCTGCACCTTGCATTCCTCTCCTGCACCCCAACCTCCTGCCCAGGGTCAGAATTCCCCCCTGCACCCAAACTTCCTCCCAGACCCGCACCCCCTCCTGCACCCCGACCCCCTGCCCCAGGTCAGAATCCCCTCCTGCACCAAACTCCCTCCCAGAGCCCGCACCCCTCACCCTCTCCTGAATCCCAACACTCTGCTCCAGCCTGGAGCCCCCTCCTGCACCCAAACTCTCTTCCAGAAAGAAACTAATATAACAGCTGTTCTAAGGTAAGAAGTAGACTATCTTGAATTAACTTAACTATATTCTACATGTTTTAAGACTGAAATGTAACCACAGAACAGTTTTATATTAATTAAAAGGCAAGTTTAGTATAGCGTTAATAGCCTCTATGCCATAATTGTGATCATTTTGTTTTAAATTAGGAAAAAGACTTGTATACAGGGGCCCCACAAAATCTAATAGCCCCGGGCCCAAAGGAGAGTTAATCTGGCCCTGCACAGAGGGCAGGCTATAGGAGCTGATGCCTATGACTATGCCACCTGAGGCTCCCCCTGCAGTAGGGTGATTCCCTTCTGTGGCTGTAGGGCAGCTTTGCAGTGATGGGGTGGCCAGGGGAGAGTCAGGCTTGTAGTTTCTAAAATACCCTTCATGGTGTTGTACAGTTGTAAAGGCCTTGTACAGTCACCCTGGTGGTTTTGTGTGCCTTCTGATTAAGGAAATACCGTAAATGCTTGGAAAAGCCCCAGTGCGAAGCAGAGGGGAATTTGGACTCCTCAAATACTTTTGTTTCAAACAAGAGTCCCTAAACACTTTTTTCCCCCTGCCTACTGTACTGTCCACACAAAGGGACCAGCAGCCAATTGGATTATAGCACTGTTGATTACTCACAATTCCCTTCCTGTGAGGACAGGGCCTGATGTGTTGTTTTTTGATAACACTGGCTCCTTTAGAGCAATAATGCTGGTACAGCTTCCTGTCTAATCGTAAAACAATTACTGCACCTCGAAAGGGAAAACATTTTGTAGAATCCTGTTTTAGCTCGGAAGTGATAATAGAAGCATTTTCTTGCTAATCAATGGTTTGGCTTTCAGTTTCATTAAAACATCCTCTCTGGCTCAGGTTTGGAGGCTGGGTAGAGATGGACCTAGCTGCAACATCTCAATCTGGAGCTGAATTTCACCAGTTTTTTTCAGGGGGAGAGAAGCTGGGGTTTTGGTTTGGGGCCATCTCCAGTAATAGGATATGTAACTTTTCACTTCTAGGTCCCTAGTCTGAATTAGCCCCAAATTGGTAGTGACCAGCAGTTGCCACCATGTAATGAGTGTTCAGTGGTCTGTGCGAAACAAGCTAATGGTCTTCCTCCGATGGATGGTTTCCATGTTCCTCACTGATGGCAGGTGTCCATGTCACACCATTACAGCTGGTATTAACTGATCCCTTGCTCATAATTTTAACAACAAAACCAAAGACTTAATGGTCTGAGGAATGAACCATTCTGTCACCTGTTGAAGTGGTCTGGCCTGGCCAGGGCTAAGGTACAGTGGGGAGGCACTGCCTTGCCTAGGCTGTATGTGTCTGTCCTCACTCTCCAGGACTGACACCTGTCATCAGCACTTGAGAAAATATTAAACAAGAAAACCAAGGCTGACTGCTCCTGATCTGCACAAAAGCTTCCTGAACTCTCTAGGCCAGGGGTCGGCAACGTTCGGCACGCGGCTCGCCAGGGTAAGCACCCTGGCGGGCCGGGCCAGTTTTATTTACCTGCTGACGCGGCAGGTTCGGCCGATCGCGGCCCCCACTCGCCACGGTTCGCCGTCCTGGGCCAATGGGGGCGGTGAGAAGCCGCGGCCAGCACATCGCTCGCCCGCGCCGCTTCCCGCCGCCCCCATTGGCCCGGGATGGCGAACCGCAGCTAGTGGGGGCCGCGATCGGCCAAACCTGCCGCGTCAGCAGGTAAATAAAACTGGCCCGGCCCGCCAGGGTGCTTACCCTGGCGAGCCGCGTGCCGAACGTTGCCGACCCCTGCTCTAGGCTGTGAAGACTAATGTTCTAATGGATTGAGTGGCAGACGTGGAGCAGTATAGAGGAGGCTAACAAAAATTCTGCATTCATGAGTTAATGCATCAGTGGCAGGATAACTCTGGAACTCAAAGACTGGAGAAAAACCCTGGGCCCGATTCTCCTCTCACTTACCCCAGTTGGTGTTATTCCATTGACTGCAGTGGAGTTACTCCAGATATATACCAAGTTAGCAGAACAGAAACAGGCCCAATAGGTGTATGAAACATGAGACTAACAATAGTATTTGATGGAGAACAGGTTCTGTACTCTAGCTAGTCATCCAGTTTCACACAACAACTACACACTGTACAAAGTTCTGCACAGACTACTTTACTTTCCTTTGTGAATTTAACAAGCAGTAAGAACAGCAAAGTCCTACTAACTAGTCCAGGATTTCTGTTTTAAGAAAGCAGATTCTTTGAATCTCACTTTTTAAAACAAAAAGTGTTCAACGTAGCATTTAAACATCTTTCTAGGAAAGAGGATTTCTTTTCCAACAGAGTGATAGATACAAAATTAAAAAGTAGTGTGATCTAGTAGTTAGAGCAGGGACTGGGACTCAAGACACCTGGGGTGAAAACCTTGCTCCACTGAGGTGGAAAAGCTTCCATTGACTTCAGTGGGGTTAGGATTTCACTTCTGGATTCTGTTTCCAGCTCTGTCACTGACTCACAGTGTAACTTCGGGCAAATCCCTTAAACTATAACAACATATTTCTTAAATGCCTCACGGGGATATTGTGTGACTTAATGGAATGTTAAAAGTGCTTTGAGATCCTTCAGTGAAAGGATAAGTACAAAGTAGTATTAGTTTTATGTGACAGGGGAGCACCCAGACTTGTGACATATTTCCACTGATCACTGCTTGCATTTTCTAGGAGCCGTAAACTCAAGCACCTCCATCTCGGGCCCAGGCCAGGGCGTGTGCCTTTGAACTCCCTGCTGGGGGACTCTATGGATACAAAGGGTGTGTGTCTGTGGTGAGAGAAGCACTATCTTATTGAAGTAGAGCAGAGAAAGGAAATGACTCAATCATCAAAAGGCCCTCCTTCCTCAGGGAACTGTCCCTAATCAGTATTATCCCCTTACAATAATACTATTTCAGAGGCACTGTGAACCAGAGCACCACGTAGCCATGTAAACTGCTTCCTGTATTTGCCAAACAAAACAGCATTCAGCAATTAATAGAATTTAGCTATTAGCTCTGCTATGATAAAACAACACAAACATTACAGCTAGTCATATGGTCATTCTTGGTACTATGCATCTCCTATGGAGAATCCTTTTCATTTTAGAGGGTAGTTTACCTGCTGTGCCATAACACTTTTGCCAGGAAAGAACAAACCTGGTTGCTTACATTTCGCTCGGCTTAAAATGTCACAGCTGTGAAAATTGTCCTCACTATCCTTGCAAGAGTTATTGCAAGCTTTCCTCATGGGACATCCTGATTAGTCATTGCTGTAGTATTAAGCGGGGATACTTTGTGTTACTTGCCAGGGATCCTGTAAAATCTCTACCTTTTTCATGCTTGATAATAGAAAGAGGCAGCTACAAAAGTTGGCAATGAAAGCTACAGAATAAAGCGATGGGCCCTCCAGAGCTCTGGGACCGGGAATATTACAGAGACTCAGCTCTTTATAATTAACTATGATTAGACACAGACACAGATGTGCAGCATCTCAGCAACAAATGAACCATTTGTTCATCTTTAATGTGGAAGGAGGGAAGTGCATAAGATTGGCAAGAAAATGCACCTTGTAGTTTTCTTTCATTTCCC
Organism: Emys orbicularis; assembly: GCF_028017835.1. Classification (NCBI taxonomy): domain Eukaryota; kingdom Metazoa; phylum Chordata; order Testudines; family Emydidae; genus Emys; species Emys orbicularis. The sequence goes on along the minus strand of NC_088686.1, from coordinate 84,724,314 downwards.
TCATTCTTTTTTTGATCATCCTCAATCAGTCACCCCTCCTGCTGATACAGACACCTGGAGGTAGTGCTGGGAGTTGGATATTTGCACATACAAGTAAAAGGCAGTCAAGATGCCCAATTACTTTCTTAGCATACTAATACCTCCCTGTATCCAACTATGTGGATCTTCACTTATGGGAATGAGAACTTTATCATATAGCTGGTTACATTTAGTGTGACCATTTTCAGATGACAACTTGTCAAAGTCTCCATATGCAGGTTTGATTACAGAATACAGACTTTAGCAAGGTGTCATGAATTTATGGTGGTTTCAAAATGGAGGTATAAAGTCAAACTTTGGGCCTGATTCTGGGGCTTTCTGCATTGGTGCAGGAACAATTTTTATAGTGGAGGTGCTGAAGGCAGAAACCATGTAATTTGGGTTGTTATTACTACTTCAAGCCAGGAGTATGGCAGCACCCCTAGTTCCAGCACCTATGGTTTTCTGCTAAGCCTCGGAACTCTGAGATGTTTCAATCAGGCAGAGAGTAAAACCACTTCCCTGGGACTGACATATTTGGACATAAAATGGACCTTTTTTGATCACAGAAACTCACCCAAGAAATCTCAATTAACTCATCATGGTTTCTGTATCAATAGGAATGATGAAAAACAGAAAGTTGCTACAGCTCATGGCTGCACCATAAACAGTATCTCCTCATTGCAGGGGGGGGGGAGGGGGGGCAAAAATAATGGGCCAAATTAATATCTGGTGTAATTCCATTGACGTCAGTACAGTTACACCAAGAAGGAGTTCGTCCCTATGTATTTTGTTATATATGTGATAGATGAGAGCTATTGATGAGATAGTGACAAATGTAATGCCTTGTTTCAGCACAAAGACTGCACAAACACTGCAGTTTGAAATTGTATGAAAACACCCCTGCCATATGAGTCCAGAGGGGATTATGGAGCAATAAGGAAGCTGTAAACGTGATGGAATCCTGGTCAGGAATAGCATGAAGGATCTTGTAAAGCAGCACCTTCCCTTAAGTACATTGTGTACAACTATCAACAAAGGTCAGATCTGAATCCAAATGTCAAGGTTCAGGAAAGTGGTTCCAGTTCAATATGCATGAAACATGGGCAGCAATGAATGGTGACAAAAATTAATAAAGTAAAGTTCCTGTAAGAAATCTTTTTTTTTTATTATTTCAGTAAACTACTGTAGTGACAGCTCTGGACCTTTATAATATTAATTGTCACACAAAATACCTTTTAACATTCCTCATAACAAATATAATCAACCATCAGTGCTAAAGTCCTAGAAGAGAAAATTAGGGTTGTGGTTTCAGTGTTTGATATGAACCTGAAACTCTCAGAGCTTCTCCAGATTCCTGAAGAGGGCACGGGGCCTGATTCTTCTTTCATATTCACTGCGGTAAATCAGGAATGACACCAGTGAAGCCAAAAGAATTACACTGGTATAAGTGGGAGGAGAACCAGGCCTTGATTTGGCAGGGCCAGGGTCTGGAGAGAAAGTTCAGCGGAGAGTCATTGAAACAGAAATGAAACCGCTGAGCTTTCAGGTTTGGTTTTTACAGGAATCATGTAAAACAAAACAACACATAAAACCCCAGAGCTGTCGCAGCCTCTAGCCACATTCTATTCATGAAGCTTAAATCCATAAAAAGAACTAACTATGAACATAAACCCAGTTAGCTAGTCCCCCATAGCACTCCCTACTTTAGATTCTGCCCAGTAACTCCTGCAACTAGCCCAGATTCTTTTCAAGAGTCTGAGTCTAGCTAGGCTCAGCTGCCTCTAATTTTTTCCCAACTGAAGTGCCTCCTGAAGAGTCTCAAAACCCCACAACCACTATCTGGCTCAATAAAGCTCCTTTCAGGCCACCACTGGCATAGTGCCAGGGAGCACAGAAAAACTCATCCTTGTCTAGGACAGTGGTTCTCAAACAGGTGTACACATACCCCTGGGGGTACACAGAGATCTTCCAGGGGGTACATCAGCTCATCTAGATATTTGACTAGTTTTACTACAGGCTACATAAAAAAACACTAGAAAAGTCAGTACAAACTAAAATTTCATACAAGGACTTGTTTATACTGCTCTATGTACTATACACTGAAATGTAAGCACAATATTTATATTCCAATCAATGTATTTTATAATTATATGGTAAAAGTGAGAAAGTAAGCAATATTTCAGTAATAGTGTGCTGTGACACTTTTGTATTTTTATGTCTGATTTTGTAAGCAAGGAGTTTTTAAGTGAGGTGAAACTTGGGGTACGCAAGACAAATCAGACTCCTGAAAGAGGTACAGTAGTCTGGAAAGGTTGAGAGCCACTGGTCTAGGATAACAAAGGGGTGCAGCCTGTGACATCTCCTTTCTCCTCATGTCTTCAAAGGGTGACTGTCTGGCCTGTCCCCCCATCCTGTACTTTTGGGGGAGTGGTAGTCAGCAAGCTCATCTCCACGCATCACATGCAGAATATTCAGCTTCTTCAGGGCCTGATACATCAGCAGTAGCTGGACCAGGGAATGCTCCTCATTTTCTACTGTTGCCATGTATTCTGATGTCTCCACGCTAATGGGGACTAACAAAACAAACAACAAAACACTTTAACGTCTGTCATCCAGTTCCCTTTGAGAGGAAACAGTAATTAGTGATAGTAATAGTAAACTCAGTGGTTATTACTAATAAGCAGGCACATTTCAATGGAACAAAGTTAAAATATTGTGCAGCCCAACTGTCCATGTCACTGGCTTTCCTCCTTTCACAGCTGCACCATCCTCTTGGCCAGAAGTAAAATTCTCACTTCTCCAAACATCCCCACTCCTCCATGGTTAGTTTCACCAGAATAAATTGGTTCCGAATAAATAGTTTCCCTTCTAATTTGCTAGCCTTACCTCCCACGAACATATCCTTGTTCAAAGCAAGTCATCAGCAATAGAGATCCAAATGAGCTTAACATCTACAATAACCCAAGGCAGATTGCAAGTGGATCCCTTGTTTGTTATGGCAACTGAGCAGGAAAATCCTCTTCCAAGATAACAGTATTAAATTCAGGAAGAGCAGAGGCCTGGTAAATAAAAAAATTGACAATATAAGAAACAAAAATGGTTAGCTATGTTTGATAAGGGTTAGGAAACAGGTCCAGGATGGGTCAGAGTAAACTGATACAGGGTCAATAGCTAAGGGAATACTGATTAGGAGGACAGATGACAGCAGACTCCAAAATTAACATCTTTCCTGCTTGAATTGGAAAGGAATAAAAAAGGCCAGATCCTGCAGTCTTTGTGGCCCTGCCACTGGCCTGCTGGGCGACCTTGGGAAAGTCACTTCACCACTCCGTGCCTCAGTTTCCCCATCCATAAAATAATTATACTGGCCTCCTTTGTAAAGTGCCTTGAGCTCTACTGACAATAAGCACTATATAAGAGCTAGGTATTACTGTTGTTATTATTATTTGTTAAGCCAGACTCCACTGGCTTCACTGGGATTTTAGTTAAATAAGGACCACAGTCTCAGACCCAAAGAAGACAGAAAAAATGCATTAGGCTCCCCCCCCACAATAACAAACCCTAATCTACCTAAATAACACTTTGTAACAGCTCTTCCTGACCAGATACTAGCTCTGTTCCCAGAGCCAGTGCTAGGCATAAGCAGGATAAGCAATTGCTTAGGGCTCTGAGCAGCTCAAGGGGGCCCCTATTCGCTTTTTATTATAAGAACTTGCCTGTTTTAGTATTGGAGGGGGGCAAAAATATTCCTGCTTATGGGCTAACACCGGCACTGTCTGTGCCTACCTATTAAACATCCTTCATATTGTACAACAACCTGAATGGGTAGAGAAAGCTCATACTCATCAATGATGCAACTAGGAATAAAAGAAAAGGGGGTTTTAATGGAGACCAATATATATAGGTGTATGGTAAATTATACCCCCTTCTCCTGGTCAGGTAAGATAGCAAGAAGTATAGTAAACTGAAGTAGGACAGTCTGTATCCAAATAGCACAGCCAGTGAAAAGTTAGTTTAAGAAAGCTCTCTTGAGGCAACAAAGGTGTCTCTGTTAAGCACAAAGCAAGACATACATCATGAGACATTGATGACATAATCTGGATTAGTCTTCATACCTTGCTGGCTGTCTCAAATTTACTACTATTTATTATTCTATTACAATAGTATCTAGCAGCCCCAGCTGAGATCAGGGTCCGAATGGGCTAGGCGCTGTATGAACGCATAGCAAGACAGGCTCTATCCTGAAGAATTTACAGTCTAGGGTCTGATCCTACAAACTCATAAACATGAATAATCCAATAGAACACAAATTTAAAGTTAAGCATGTGTTTAAGTCATTGCAAGATTGGGGCCTAAACAGAGATGACAGCCCAGGAAGGTATTATTAGCCCCATTTTCCAGAGGGAGCACAGAGAACCAAAGCCGGTGGCAGAGCCAAAAATTGGACACAGATCTCCTCAGTTGTAGGCTAGTATTTAAACCACAAGCTCATCTTTCCTCACACATTTATTGCTCTCCCATCATAGCATCATAGAGTATTGTTAGAGAGAGAAGACAGAAGCAATATTATACCTGCTACCAACTGGTACACACTGACTGGTTAACACTATCACTCCATGAGCACCAGCTCCTTTCCAGATAATCCACACCATTTTGAAAACTCTCTCTCTTGGACTCTAATTCTTTTCCTTAGATTCCCAAATTTATCATTGTTGAATTTAAACTCTTGCTGATGAATTCAACACCGTGATCTACAGAACAGCAACGTCTGATTGATTGTTAGGTTTCTCCCTAGCCTGTTTTAACCCTAACACTGTTATTTATATAAAGGAACATCAATGTGCTTGGGGTGTGATGCAATATCCTAAAAACAACATAAAATACATATTTATTTAAAATAACCAATAATATAAAAGGCCACCCAGTAAAAATTCAGACAAAATTAACCAGTGGGAAAAAGCAGTGGGGAAGGAGGAAAGGTAACACTGGTCTACAATTTTTGAGAAGTCGTCTGCTTCAGAGATAAAATGTGCTATTTATTATGTATTTTGATGTGCTGAATTCAAATATGACAATTAAAACAACTGATTGGTTACTGTTTCTAAGATATTTAAGTTTTTACATTTTATGTCTATGTATATTGTGTAGATAGTAGAGTTTTAATCATAAATTGTAAACCTAGGTCTTTTCATGTGTTTATGGTTGCTTTACATGATAATATTTCACCTGTCCTGTTTATGTAACACTTTAAAAATCAGCAAAAGGGTTATATAAATAAAATTTATTATGAAACAAAAGGCAAAAACTATTATGTACATAGTTTAGTCCTATTCAGTGTCTACTCGGCGCTTCTTGGCTTGTCTCTTGTATTCATTAAATGGAGCATCTCTTGTCACTGTCCAGCAATAGTCTGCAAGCATTGATGGGCTCCATTTGCCCTGATAGCGTTTCTCCATTGTTGCAATGTCCTGGTGAAATCGCTCGCCGTGCTCGTCGCTCACTGCTCCGCAGTTCGGTGGGAAAAAAATCTAGATGAGAGTGCAAAAAATGTATCTTTAGTGACGTGTTGCAACCAAGGCTTTTGTATGCCTTGAGGAGGTTTTCCACCAACAACCTGTAGTTGTCTGCCTTGTTGTTTCTGAGAAAATTTATTGCCACTAACTGGAAGGCTTTCCATGCCGTCTTTTCCTTGCCACGCAGTGCATGGTCAAATGCATCATCTTGAAGAAGTTCACGAATCTGAGGACCAACAAAGACACCTTCCTTTATCTTAGCTTCACTTAACCTTGGAAATTTTCCACGGAGGTACTTGAAAGCTGCTTGTGTTTTGTCAATGGCCTTGACAAAGTTCTTCATCAGACCCAGCTTGATGTGTAAGGGTGGTAACAAAATCTTCCTTGATTCAACAAGTGGTGGATGCTGAACACTTTTCCTCCAATGACTGTCGGAGTGGCCAGTCTTTCTTGATGTAGTGGGAATCTCTTGCACGACTATCCCATTCGCAGAGAAAACAGCAGTACTTTGTGTATCCAGTCTGCAGACCAAGCAAGAGAGCAACAACCTTCAAATCGCCACAAAGCTGCCACTGAGGTTGGTCATAGTTTATGCACCTCAAAAGTTGTTTCATGTTGTCATAGGTTTCCTTCCTATGGACTGCATGACCAACTGGAATTGATGGCAAAACATTGCCATTATGCAGTAAAACAGCTTTAAGACTCGTCTTCGATGAATCAATGAACAGTCTCCACTCATCTGGATCGTGAACGATGTTGAGGGCTGCCATCACACCATCGATGTTGTTGCAGGCTACAAGATCACCTTCCATGAAGAAGAATGGGACAAGATCCTTTTGACGGTCACGGAACATGGAAACCCTAACATCACCTGCCAGGAGATTCCACTGCTGTAGTCTGGAGCCCAACAGCTCTGCCTTACTCTTGGGTAGTTCCAAATCCCTGACAAGGTCATTCAGTTCACCTTGTGTTATGAGGTGTGGTTCAGAGGAGGAGGAGGGGGATGGGAGAAAATGTGGGTCCTGTGACATTGATGGTTCAGGACCAGAAGTTTCATCCTCTTCCTCTTCCTCGTCTGACTCAAGTGAGAATGATTCTGGTGCATCAGGAACCGGCAGTCCTTCTCCGTGGGGTACTGGGCGTATAGCTGATGGAATGTTTGGATAATGCACAGTCCACTTTTTCTTCTTTGACACACCTTTCCCAACTGGAGGCACCATGCAGAAGTAACAATTGCTGGTATGATCTGTTGGCTCTCTCCAAATCATTGGCACTGCAAAAGGCATAGATTTCCTTTTCCTGTTCAACCACTGGCGAAGATTTGTTGCACAAGTGTTGCAGCATATGTGTGGGGCCCACCTCTTGTCCTGATCTCCAATTTTGCAGCCAAAAGAAAGGTGATAGGCTTTCTTAACCATAGTGGTTATACTGCGCTTTTGTGATGCAAAAGTCACTTCACCACAAACATAGCAGAAGTTATCTGCACTGTTCACACAAGTACGAGGCAACTCTGCTCACTTTGGCTAAACAGAAATGTGTCCCTTTGCAAAATCAAACACTGACAAATAAGAGAGCAGGACACTGTATGATTTCTAGAGCTGATATAGGGCAATTTGTTCAGCAGAGTGATGTAAGCTTCGTTATGATTGCATCATCCATGGCTTCTAGGAATAACCTGATGCAATTCATATCATGTATGACGCAATACCAGCTTCAGATTGCATCATTCATTTTTTTGCCTAAAAAGCAAGTACTGTCCAAACCCAGTCATAGATTTATTCATAGATGCAGTCAAAGATGTATTTTAGTCATTTCTGGTTTAAATTGAGATCCCTTCCCTTTATAACTCACTTATCCTCCGCCATTCCCAAGTCAAGGGTCGTATATACTGACCCAATAGCATATTTTGAAAACTAGAGCCAATCAACAATTTTAAGCATCATTTTCGTTCTCAGTGACCCAGAATTAGTAAAGTTTGACTACATTTATTTCAGAAGCATTTTGGCTGTAGAGCAGTGTAATAAATATGAGGCCTTGCTGTTACAGTAAAAAACACCATTGGAACAGAAAAGGTTAAAGGTGTTGTTATAAGTGGTGAGAAATGTAATTGGGGATCTAGTGGTAATTATAGCTAACCTGCTGCTGAAGGCACAACAGTGGGGTTTTTACAAGGCCACGGATACCTGTCGGGATAGACTTCTTTAGTTGTGAGAAGCCAAGAAGAAATGAACTCTGAGCATGCAAGTCCCGAGAGGGTGCTCCTAGGAGGGTAAAGCCTTCTGAAGGGGATAGGTGGGAGGACTACAAGCCACAACATTTATAGGCACATCCCTGAATGATGAGGGAAACTGCTGGAAGGTAACCAGCTCTACACCTTCAGCCGTCACCTTCAGCCCCCAACTAAAACCTGTCCAGTGCATCATCAAGGATCTACAACCTATCCTGAAGGACGATCCCTCACTCTCACAGATCTTGGGAGACAGGCCAGTCCTCGCTTACAGACAGCCCCCCCAACCTGAAGCAAATACTCACCAGCAACCACACACCACACAACAAAAACACTAACCCAGGAACCTATCCTTGCAACAAAGCCTGTTGCCAACTCTGTCCACATATCTATTCAAGGGACACCATCATAGGACCTAATCACATCAGCCACACCATCAGAGGCACGTTCACCTGCACATCTACCAATGTGATATATGCCATCATGTGCCAGCAATGCCCCTCTGCCATGTACATTGGCCAAACCGGACAGTCTCTATGCAAAAGAATAAATGGACACAAATCAGACATCAAGAATTATAACATTCAAAAATCAGTCGGAGAACACTTCAACCTCCCTGGTCACCCAATTACAGACCTAAAAGTTGCAATTATTCAACAAAAAAACTTCAAAAACAGACTCCAACGAGAAACTGCAGAACTGGAATTAATTTGCAAATTGGACACCATTAAATTAGGCTTGAATAAAGACTGGGAGTGGATGGGTCATTACACAAAGTAAAAATTATTTCCCCATGCTAATTTTTCCCCTACTGTTACTCACACCTTCTTGTCAACTGTTTGAAATGGGCCATCCTGATTATCACTACAAAAGTTTTTTTTCTCCTGCTGATAATAGCCCACCTTAATTGACTAGTCTCGTTAGAGTTGGTATGGCAACACCCATTTTTTCATGTACTCTGTGTATTTATATCTTCCTGCTGTATTTTCCACTGCATGCATCCGATGAAGTGGGTTTTAGCCCACGAAAGCTTATGCTCAAATAAATTTGTTAGTCTCTACGGTGCCACAAGTACTTCTCGTTCTTTTTGCTGATACAGACTAACACGGCTACCACTCTGAAACCAGCTCTACACAGGATTTTAGTGGCAGCAACCACTAGAAACACACAACACTGCAGGCCTGATTCCTTACTCAAACTAAACCCCCGATGAAGTTTTGCATGAGCATGGAGCATAGTTTGGAGCCCTGCCTGTGCATTGCTGATATCGTCCTTTGAATGAATATTCAGTTTTGTGCTGAAGTGCAGCCGCGATACAAGTGTTTAACAGTGGACCTGGCAATGTGAAGCATACAACATGCCAGTGAAGTTAAGAAGAAGCTGCGTGAAAGGTGGCTATACTGCAAAGGGATGTGTTGCTGTGTGTTTTCTCTGCAGCGTGCTGATAATGAGCAGGCAGCTATCCCTCCTCCCCCCTATGTCCTGCCATCCAGAGAAGAGGATAAGAAAAAAAACAAAGGAAGAAGGGGAAAGGTTATGTGGTCAGAGTGGGTGGGGTAAGACCACCACCCATCATGTCTTATCGTCCCTCACACAGACATAAACTCCGTTCTAGAAGGGCGTGCAAAATGGTATTCAGAGTGATAGCAACGGAACCAACTGAGAAACAACTCACCAAAGGGAATTACAAAGGAAAATATACTTGACCGTTGGTCTCTTTTTTGCCTGAATCCTTTAGAATGGTCTTTTTGCAGCCCACAGTCCTGCACAGTGAACATGGGCAGTCCCTTGAAACACCCAAGTTAGGCAAATCCTCTCTGAGGAACACTTTTGCCTGTCAGCTGCAGGAAATGCCCCCTCCCGTCCCCTGTGCACAGTGGAGAATGACTCAGTAAGTGTCAGCCCATGGTTAAAAAGGAAGTGTACAGAATGTACTAAACACTGAAAAACTCATGTGGGTGAGTGGGTGGGTGAGAAGCAAATCGGGTGTGAAAGGGCACCTAACCATGTTCTACAAGCCTAGGTTTGGTTTGGGGTTTTTTTAGTCTTAAAGATGTTTCTTATTTACAGAGAGTGGTAAGTGTGCAACGCCCTTTACAAAACCAGAAAGAGACACTGGGAGACATTCATCCCTGGAGTAACTCCATTGACTTCAAAGGAGTTGTGCCAGCAATTCCTTTGGGTCAAGCTCCCTGCCGCAAGAGCTAGCCATCTGAAGACTTGATCCTGCAAATTGCTGAACACTCTCAACGCCCACAGATTTCAACAGGAGCTGAGGGGGCTCGGCAGTTTGCAGAAGACACTTGGCACTCAGTAGGTTTGAGCTCAAGCTCAGCCAGAAACTGGACAATGGTTCAGGTCCAGGAAGGTGTGAAGACAAAGGAGTGGGTATTAAAAGGTTCGTGGCACACTGAAAGTGTCAGTGTGCTGAGAATAGAGGCAGCATGAAAGAAAACGTGGAACCAAGAGTGGGAGCAGTCAAAGAAAGCTGTTGGGCGCAGAGGAGCGTAAGAAAAGAGATGCAGTACAGACTAAAATGATGGAAAAAATTAGTTGGTGTAGAGTGAAAGGAAACCACATCAGTTACTGTAGTGGAAATATTCAAGGGCATCCATTTGAATAATGAACCATGTTTATACTTACAATAAATGGCAGGAATTTACAATCCAAATCATGAATAAATGCAGTACTCAGTTTGTCTCTCCTCAACAGAGATGTACATAAAACTGAAAGGTAGAGAAAAAGCACCGTAAAGAGGAGCTCCTATTTACCCTTTCATAACACTAGAACAAGGAAACATTCAGTGACATTGAAAGGCAACACATTTAAAACCAGTACAAGGGAATTACTTTACACAAGGCACAATTAACCCGTAGAATTCACTGCCATGGGATATGATGGAGGCTTGGCACTTACATTCTAACCATGATCAGACATTTATACAGATAATGAAAACAATACAGAGATACGTCAATCAGATATGGAAAAAAACTGTTTTTAAAAGGAATAATGTTTTTAAACCCTGATGCTTCAGGTCATAAACCAATCACTAACTTCTGTGAGTTAGAAAGAAACTTTCTTTGGGGGAAGATTATTCCATAATTGTTCACTAGGGAGTTTTCCTGCAGCTTACTTTGAAGCATCTGGTTCTGGCTGCTGAAGGAGACAATACTGACCTAGATGGACCATGGATCTGATCTGGTCTGGCTGGCAATTCCTATTTTGTCTTCAATATGGATCTCTATTCCACACTCTTTCTGTGCAGGCTGTTACTTATTGAATTCAGTAGGAGTTCTGGAAACAGATTAGCTGTGGAACATATACTGGATATCACAATGAGGGTAAGAGACAGCCCTGTGGATTGATGAGGAAAATGTTGTCCACATTTTGAAATCCTTAATTATAATAGAATTTGTCAGGTCTGTTTCTATTCAAAGAATGATACATTCGGTACCTGAACTTTATATGAATGTTACCATTTTTAAAAGCCAAGTATTCTATTCACCACAGCAAACATCACACTTGCAAAAAGGTTTCAGAGTGGTAGCCGTGTTAGTCTGTATCAGCAAAAAGAAACGAGGAGTACTTGTGGCACCTTAGAGACTAACAAATTTATTTGAGCATAAGCTTTTGTGGGCTAAAACCCACTTCATCGGATGCATGCAGTGGAAAATACAGTAGGAAGATATATATACACAGAGAACATGAAAAAATGGGTGTTGCCATACCAACTGTAACAAGAGTAATTAATTAAGGTGAGCTATTAGATGAGCTATTTTCAGCAGGAGAAAAAAAACTTTTGTAGTGATAATCAGGATGGCCCATTTCCAATAGTTGACAAGAAGGTGTGAGTAACAGTGTGTGTGTGTTGGGGGGGGGGGGGAAATAGCATGGGGAAACAGTTTTTACTTTGTATAATGACCAATCCACTCCCAGTCTGTATTTTCCACTGCATGCATCCGATGAAGTGGGTTTTAGCCCACAAAAGCTTATGCTCAAATAAATTTGTTAGTCTCTAAGGTGCCACAAGTACTTGCAAAAAGGTTAGTTTCGAGAAAAATAAAGAGTATGAAGCTTGATTTTCCCAGAAGGATACCATAAAAATATATCCTTTTATTTCCAGTCACATTCATGGTATATCCCTCCCATTTTATCCTCATCTCTCTTTCCCTAAAACTCCCTCTCCTGGAACTCCAACAGATTGTCCCCATGGCTTCAGGCATTCGAAAGGTTATAGTGAAAATTATTGATGTTTCATTACCAAAAAATACTATGTAGAACCTGCAGATATACAAGGTGGCCTGCAACACACCAGCTTGCACTGCTGCCCTGTCAGATCTCATAAACTAAGAAAGATTAGTATTTGATGGGAGACATATACAGCAAATCATGGTGGTGGGCCTCTTCTCATTGATTCAATGCCAGATGTGTCTGGATAAGAAACAAAACTGATCCCCTGACCACCTGTGGGTTTAAAGATCCCATGGCACTTTTTGCAAGAGTAGACATATTAAAGCCTCTGCCCTGGCCAAATTCCAATTTGATTAATTACATTCTGCCTCCTTGAATTCCCTTTGTTTCAGCTGGATAAGGTATTCTTCACTTCCTGTCCTATCATGCAGTGTACTGTGGACCCAACACTGCTGTGGATGAAATGATCCCTGTGAATAGTTTGAATACCAGTGTGAGTTTCTAAAGACTTTGGGATCCTTCAGGATGAAAGATGCTCTGTAAGAAGTAAGATGATTAAGATATAATATAAATAACAACAAGCAGTAGTAGTCTTGCTTTAAATCTTCTCATTCTGTGCAATACACTTGATGAAGGTACTGATAAAAGCCCACTGCCCACGTATGCCTTCTAGTAGATAGAAGATAGGAGAAAATCAGTGCAAAAATGGAGGGGAGACAACTAAAAAAAGAAGCACTGGATTTTGCAACACAGATTATCCACATGATGCATGGCTCAGAAGATAAGACTAAAGCAAAAATCATATATTTGTGACTCACAGCAACAAAAGTTTCAATCAGCTCTTGCTCCCTCTGGCCTGAGCTTGCTTTCACTTCAATGAAGCAGGATCAAACTTTAATATGGGCCTGGTTCTGTGAGGATAACCTCATCACAATCCATTGAAGTCAGTGGGCACTGAAGCACTTGTTACCATGCTGATTCGGAATGTATATTTGCAAATGACAACAAAATTTAAGAGGACAGGACTCTGAACTGAGTACATTGTCTTTGCTGTCACTGTTCTGCCAAGAGACCTTGTGAGAATTGTTTTCACATTGTCATAGATAGAGCCCTGCACGGATACAAAATGTTTATCCTCATCCGATCCATGAACCATAAACATGGTGTAAACATGATATAAAGTGGATGTACACAGGGCTCTAGATATAAAATTTGGATCCTCATCGATCCACAATCCGCAAACATGGTCCATGGATATCGCAGATGCGGATATCTGCAGCTATAAAGCATCGGATATCTGCAGATCTGCAGAGCTCTAATCATAGGATACTACGTACTCAATCCAAGATGCTGCCAAGATGCTTGCCAAGAAGTTTTCCTTTGTGCAAATAATACTTATTTGACATGATTTTCAGAGATGCTGAGCATCCACAATTCATGCTGAAGTCTACAGGAGGGACAGGAGTTCAGGACATCTGGTAATCAGGCCAATGATATGTAATTTTTAAGGATTTGTCCAAAGCCCATTAAAGTCAATGGAAAGACTCCCACTGACTTCTGAGCCTTGAATCAGGTCTCTAATGCATTCATTTCTATGCATTAGCAAGCAGACCATATTAATCAAGAGGTTCCCATGTGAAGGAGGCAGGAGGAGGGGAAGGAGTTAACATGTTCCATGCTCATTTTCCATTCAGACAGAAGGTATTTACATATCTGGTATCAGATACTGATAACCTTATTCATGGTGAATGAGAAATCAATGGGACCACTCATGCAGTAAAGTGCTATTTAATGTGAGTGAGGAGAGTGAATCTGGCCTTTAGGATTTTGTTAGGCTTTTCCCCCAACACAGTTCCCTATATACATAAAATGTATTGGCAACCAAATCTCATCAGAATGCTCTATCCAAGAGAGAAGTTATTGGGCTTGAGCCTTCAAATCCTTAATCATGAGATGCAGACAAGCAGCTGCAGTCTAGTGGAATGCACATGGGACTGAGAGTCAAAAGACCCAGGTAAAATCCTGGCTCTGTTGAAGTCATTGGGAGCTTTGCCAGGTATTTCAGTAGGGCCAGAATTCTACCACAGGTTCTAGTCCTGACTGAGGTGCTGTTTGACCTTGGGAACGTCAGTTACCCTCTCTGTAAAATAGGGAGGATAATAATGCTGACCCACCTTTGCACATGCTATGTAAAGGGAAAGTAAAATTGTATTAAATCAATGGGTTATGGGCCTGCTTGCATAATCAAGAGTTTGTCGGATCAAGCCTCATTCTCTTTTACCAAAATGACCGATTGATTAGGTTTCACACAGACTACCTTGAATGTGAAGAAGCCTCCTTACAAGCCAGGACAGGAGATGTGTCAACAGCAGGGCCTCCTCTCCCCATGTCCACCTACAAAAGTGGGAAAGTGAAGTAGTGTCCTTCCAGTGGTCATTTCCACTCTCCTCAGCCATGCTTTGTTTCTTTTCTGGCACACTCTTTTGGCTCTGAGTATATCTCATCCTCTTATACCAGGTAACCAAAGCTGCATGCATTTTTACTACATCAGAAATTCAAAATGATAAAGTATTAAATTTTCTAAAGGATCATTCTAAGGGTTTCTTGTTAACAAAGCAGTGATGCCACCTGGAGGCCACCATACAAATTCATATAAAAGAGTAGGAGACAGCTAGTGAACGTGCAGGCAATATTTCTCCCAAAGTTCTTTACTTGTTTTATTAATGAGCTACCATCAGCTTCTTAGATGAAGCTGGCTTCTGAAACTGTACTTCAAAGGGGAAGGACAATGTGAAGCACACAGCAGTAGTGGCATAAAACAACTTACTTACATTTTCTTATTCTGGTCATTCCTTTACACCAGGTCTTGCTGCAATCTTGGGTCACCTTCACCCAAAACTCTGAGCTAATATGACAAAAATAACCAAGGAAGTAAATGTGTTAAGCTACTAGTGCTGAGTCTGCAAGACAGTCTTACTCTTTTATGCACAGAATATCAGGTACAAGATTAGAGTGATCATAAATGTTTTCGTAGTAGCAAAACAATAGCAGCCTCTTTCAAGGAATGTATTTAAATGGTTCCTTTCTTAACAGTCACGCTATTAGTCGTCATATTTGCAGCTATTAATGCCTTTGTTTTAAAAATATGTTTGCTTGTTGAAAACAATCAGAAAAGAATTTAAAAAATAGGTTTACAAAATCAAGAGCCAATTTAAACTGAAGGCAGTATTGCTACTTAATGACATTGTCCTTACTCCCCTATGTCCTTTTGGAATTAATTCAGCAGGAATGATCCCATTACTTTTCATTGCACTGAAATTTAGGGATCTGTCATCTGTTTTCAGCTGGTCTGTTTAGCAGGATACTTGGCAGGGTTGCAAGAGTATCTTTATTGAGATCAACAGGTACCTTTCTAGACAGATGCTTGGGACAGAAATTTAATTATATTCTAGCTCTCCTCCCAAATGAGATTTTGACTGATGGGTCCAACAACTTTCCTTGTATGGGTGCAGCATTATTTTTATAAATAATCTAATACCACATTTGAAAAATGATGATATATACACCTCTACCCCGATATAACGCGACCCGATTTAACACGAATTCGGATATAAAGCGGTGCTCCGGGGGGTACGGGGGGCTGTACACTCTGGCGGATCAAAGCAAGTTCGATATAACACAGTTTCACCTATAATGTGGTAAGATTTTTTGGCTCCCGAGGACAGCATTATATCGGCGTAGAGGTGTATCAGCACAAATTGCTACTCCAACCTTCTTGCAAAGGAACCATGGCTTCTATTATTCAAATATGATTCACAAAGCATTCTTCTGCTATCCCTTCTCTTGTGCCTACCTTGATCATTTATGGAGGAAAAAATGCCAACCAAATATAGGTCTAGACTCTAGAGTCATAGAATAAAGAATTCAGAAAATGACAAATTTGTAGACTTAGGGATATAGAGAATGAGACCAGCTATGGAAAATGACACAATCCCAGGATAGAAATACATACTTCATAGACAGGGATCACACAGGCTAACATTTGTGGGGTTATACTGTCAGTATCTTTTAAAAAGTTGCTTCAGTGCTGTGATGAAAGGGAATAGTGATAATCATAATAATACCTAACTCTTATGTAACACTTTTCATCAGCAGATCTCAAGGCGCTTTACAAAGGTGGTGAGTATCAAAGATGACTAGAATGACAGGCCTCAGTAGGTTCAATGTTGCCCGAAGGTGTCTATGAAGGGACTGAGTTCCCTATCTGCTCTCAGTACAGTACATACACAGGGTTAGTGTTCAAAGCTAAACCCATATCCAGGATTTTCCTTTATTCTTAACTTAAGAACAACAAACATAAGTTTTAGCCTGATTTAGTTGTTCCTAGGACTTTTCCCTGCAAAGTATTTTGTCTCAACCTGTAGACATTCTTTTGACTTCAAGACTCTTCATATTTTGTCCTCTTGAGTAGGAGCTAATGAGGCCACCTGGTATGGCTGCAAGAAGTATCAGAAGAATAGCCATGTCCCTCTTCCGGTTCATAGAACCTGACATCCTGCTCCAGTGTCCTTCATGGTAAGTTAAATCAGAAAATACTGAAGTTCTGCAAAAATCGACGTGGTGTATTTTCCCGTCCTTGGATCCACTTAGGAAAGATGCAGGAGAAGGTGCCTTCTCAGAAGGCATCTTTTCCAGCAATTTTTCCTCAGATATTAGCTGGATCTAAACATTCTTAACCTTCCGATGACTTGGCAAACATAGAAAAGGGAATGCATTCATTAACTGACTGTATCCTGAAATAACCTCTGTCCTCAGATTCCAAGATACACAGCTTACAGGAGGTCATTATTATATACAGAAGAAGGTCATTAAACAATCTTTACACAAGTTAAATGGGTAGAGAAAATCTTAATTCTGAAACATTTTATCATAAATTACACAACATATATGGGGGGAGATGGGATGGGATGAGTCATTTATTGTGCCACTGTGACTTTCCCAGTAAATAATGGAGGGAAAGATTCAGGGCCAAATTTAGTGCTGGTGTAAATGCATATGATTCCAGGGAAGTCTATTGATTCAATGGAGTGGCACTCACTTATATCAGCAGTGAATTTGGCCCTTGCTTTTTGTTTTTCAAGCCATCCCCAGTCCTGTTTCCCAGAGGCTGAAGATGCCTTGTAGTACAGAGCCTATGAAAATTTCCCCCTGCCATTTCATGGCAAAGTTGGTGCCACAGTGGAAACGAACCTTTTGAAACCTTGGGAACACTTCAGCTCTTTAAACTCCCCGTCTTCCCAACGCAATGATGATGACTATTATTAGATGTCCATTACAAACCTGAAGCTGAGACATTCACAGTCCCAATTAGAAAGACCATTTACAACTAAAATGTTTCAGAATGAACACTTGCCATCCACATTGTGTGAAAGCAAAGTGTTTGATGACTTTCAGTACCAGGAAGAGTTGTTCTGTGCACCTCTCTTGGGTCAGCCTACAGCTGTAAGACCTTTGACTCCAGCTGTTGTGTCTTTTGTACTCCAGAATTTATTTTCCTCATCTTATGATGGGAAGATTCTGAACATGTCCCACATGCTGTTGCTTAGCACATAATGACCCAAACAGCATATGCCAGAGCAGTTTCTCTTAAGGCCTCAATTGTTTGAAAATGCGCTTAAATCTGCGTGAAGGACATTTCCCCGTCCTCGCCCCAATCACTTATTAAATATACTAGCTTCCCTGCACTCTGCATGGAAAGAGACTGCCTTTTTAATAATGCTAAAAAAAGTGTTAACGAGGCAATAGGAATTACACATTTCCTTTATATGAACCAAAATTGAGATGTCTCTGTGTTCCTATTAGACATTCACACACAAGTACTGTATCTTGTTGGCCAAATCTAACCTACAATCTGACATACAGTTGTTTATTTCTGATGTCCTTTTGTTGAATATCCTGAAGGCCATGCATCAATTTTACTATATTTGCATGTCCGAGGAAGAAAACACACTCTACTGGTCTTGAATGGAGTCTTGAATTAGTTATAACATCCAACCTGGGCTTTGGTTTCCAGAATCGTTTTGCAGAACAGTTCTCCAGTGCCCTCTAGTGGATGAGGTATACAATATTTTCAGTGTCATAATTTCAAGCCATTCCTGTTAAATAAATCACCCACAAGCAATGACTCATGCTTCTGGGTCGAAAGGTTATTTTATTTTTTGTATTAATTATTTATTGGCCACCAATAGATTGGCTGGCATTGTACAAAACATAGAGGTAGACTTTGATATCTTTATCTTGCATCTAAGAACATACAGTAAAACACACCTTCCATTTATTTAGGCCAACAAACTAATTGCAGTTTTAATCTTAGATTTATGTTTGCAAATATCAGTGGTCACTGATCACTCATATCAAAGAATTTGTAAGTACATTTATTATTGGGAGGAAGTTGTTCTCTCATAAGCTGTAGGTATTTTATGTTGCCATTCTGTTGTTAATGTGAACAAATGGAGAAAATCTTTAAGAAAATTGACTAAAATAGCCATTTGAGATCCTTATAGCAGCCCTGCATGTATGTTGCAGAAAATGCTAATTTCCACTTCACAGTAGAAAGCAGAGTTCAAAAAGAACTAGGTGACCCATTTATTAGAATATGGCAGCTCCAAGACCAAAGGACAGATTAAAGCAGAGAACATGCCACAGACAGTAATGACAAAATGCCCTTATTGTTTTATGAATTACTAATACATTGCACATGAATATTTGCATGAGACTTTATTCACAAACCTACTTAAACATTCATTGCAAACCTGTTTTATCTATTTAAAAAAAAAAGCCACACACTTTTCTTGAATGTTTTATTTCTCTTTCCTACTCGTGGTTTAGTATGAACTGTGTCTTCCTCAACACCAATCTGTTCTTAAAGTAATCTGGAGCAACCTGGAAAGTTTCCGCTGTAGCACCACAATATGAAAATATCACACAAGATCCTTTCCAAGGTATCATATTCCTAATATTTTTTGCCATGCACACACTTTGCAAATTTATTTTTATGATGCAATGTGTGTTTCATTGTAGCTGAAACTGTTAATTTGATGCAATTTTTCTCTCTCAAATGTTGGGACTGGAAGAAGTACTGTGTCAGATTGTACCAGCTTTGTCCCTGTGAAATCTCTGCCTGCCTGGCCGTTAGCACAATATAGAGCAGCTCCAGCATTGCTCAAAATTACAGTGGCCTTACATGGCTGCCTAGGAGCTACTGCGCATTGTAGAATAGCTAGAGTGCAACAGCCATCCCCCATGTCCCCCAAACCATCCCCAAGCATGCCCTTATGACAAGGCCTGTCCAGGAGGGTACTGTTCTGCCAGATGCTTGCCAGTAATGGAAACCCCTGCATACCAGGGGTATTTCCCTGGAAGCCATTCTGTGCCTTTTAGACAGGATCCATAATGGGGGATATAGTCTGATCCTCAGTGCTGTACCTTTCTAAATAACTCTGGCACTCAGCACAATTGCAAGGGAAGACTACAAACTAAGTGTGAATGGTTTCATAATGGATTGTACACTCTTTGTGGCAGGAACTGTCCGCTATTCTGTGTTTGTACAGTGCCTACCACGATGGGGTCCCACTCTTGGTTGACCCTTAGGCAATACCATAATAAACATGATTTGTAATAATAACATTATAAGCTGGTTGAGACCTTGTTATGCATTGAGTTAAAATCTAATTGAGCTAGGTAGGTGTGAACTCACCCCTCAATTAACATAACTATAAGCATAAGCCCTAGACAAAAAGATGTGTGTGAACCCCCACATGAGCTTTTTCTGTGTATTGTTTTCAGTGGGGAGAGGGGATGGAGAAGAGACAAGAAAGACCGAGGGCTTGTCTACACTGGCACTTTACAGCGCTGCAACTTTCTCGCTCCAGGGTGTGAAAAAACACCCGCCTGAGCGCAACATGTTTCAGCGCTGTAAAGCACCAGTGTAGACAGTGCACCAGCACTGGGAGCTACCCCGCCCGCCTGCCTGTGGAGGTGGGTTTTTTAGAGCGCTGGGAGAGCTCTACACAAGCCACGACAACACAAGCCACAGCAGCGCTTTAACGTTGCCAGTGTAGACTAGCCCTCAGAGAGTCACAGTCTAAAGAAGCAGCTGAAAGCACAGTGCCTGACCTGAAGAAACCAAAGGAGCGTTTTGGGTGGGGGATGAAGGCTGAAAAGAGTGCTCTTGGTGCTATGAGCAAACAAAGTTGTTTCCTGCTATTTGATTCTTCAGCATTCAGAGACACAGGATTTTGTACATTTTTTGTAAATAATCAAAACTGCATTAAAGAAATACCAGTCACCAATCTCTACTTCCAACTGGAACACCAACGGGGTTCCAAACTTTGACTAGCACTCAGGTCAGAAGGGGCAACAATAATAAAGGGATTGTATATAACTCACACTATGCCAGTGTAAGTCTTTCTCCCCCTAGAATCATAGAAGATTAGGGTTGGAAGAGACCTCAGGAGGTCATCGAGTCCAGTGGTTTTCAAACTTTTTTTCTGGGGACCCAGTTGAAGAAAATAGTTGATGCCCATGACCCAATGGAGCTGGGGCAGAGGGGTTTGGGGCATAGGAGGGGCTCAGGACTGGGGCAGAGGGTTGGGTGCGGGGCTAAGGGCGGTGGGGTGGGGCTGGGAATGAAGGTTCATGGTGTGGGAGGGGGCTCTGGGCTGAGGCAGGAGTTTGGGGTGCAGGCAGGGGTCAGGGCTCTGGGCTGGGGGTGCAGGCTCTAGGGTGGGGCCAGGGATGATGGGTTTGGGGTACAGGAAGGGGTTCTGGGTTTGGGGGGCTCAGGGCTGGGGCAGGGGTTGGGGTGCAGGAGGGGCTCCAGGTTTGGGGGGGGGACTCACGGCTGGGGCAGGGCATTGGGTGCAGGAGGGGTCAGGGCTCTAGGCTGGGGATGAGGTGTTTGGGATGCAGGAGGGGCTCCAGCTTTGGGGGGCTCAGGGCTGGGGCAGGGGGTTGGGGTGCGGGAGAGGGTCAGGGCTCTGGGCTGAGGCTGGGGATGAGCGGATTGGGGTAGAGGAGGAGCTCCACGTTTGGAGAGGGCTCAGGGCTGGGGCAGGGAGTTGGGGTGCGGGAGGGAGTCAGGGCTCTGAGCTGGGGGTGCAGGTTCTGGGGTGGGGCCAGGGATGAGGGGTTTGGGGTGCAGGAAGGGGCCAGCAACAGGTTGGCTCCTAGGTGGAGGCACACAAGCTGCTCCGTGCAA
Organism: Emys orbicularis; assembly: GCF_028017835.1. Lineage (NCBI taxonomy): Eukaryota > Metazoa > Chordata > Testudines > Emydidae > Emys > Emys orbicularis. Next base: position 84,703,103 of record NC_088686.1, on the reverse strand, counting down.
CTCTCACCTGCAGGCACCGTCCCCCCAGTTCCAATTGGCTGGTTCCTGGCCAATGGGAGTGCAGAGCCCATGCTCAGGGCGGGGGCAGCACACAGAGCTCCATGGCCCCCCACCTAGAAGCCAGACAGCAGCTGGCCACTTCCAGGGCATAACGCAGTGATGGAAAAGGTAGGCACTAGCCTGCCTTAGCTGGGCAGCACCGCCAACGGGACTCCTAACGTCCCGGTCGGCAGTGCTGTCCAGAGCAAGGCAATCCAGCGCCTTACATGCTGCGACCCAGTACTTGGTCATGACCCCTGGATTGAAAAACACTCATCTAGTCCAACTCCCTGCTCAAAGCAGGACCAACCCCAACTAAATCATCCCAGCCAGGGCTTTGTCAAGCTGGGCTTTAAAAACCAATAAGGATGGAGATTCCACCATGTCCCTAGGTAACTCATTTCAGTGCTTCACCACCCTCCTAGTGAAATAGTTTTTCCTAATATCCAACCTAGACCTCCCACATTGCAACTTGAGACCATTGCTCCTTGTTCTGTCATCTTCCATCACTGACAACAGCCTAGCTCCATCCTCTTTGGAATCTCCCTTCAGGTAGTTGAAGGCTGCTATCAAATCTCCCCTCACCCTTTTCTTTTGTAGACTAAATAAGCCCAGTTCCCTCAGCCTTTCCTCATAAGTCATGTGCCCCAGCCCCCTAATCATTTTCGTTTCCCTCCGCTGGACTCTCTCCAATTTGTCCACATCCTTTCTGTAGTGGGGAGCCCAAAACTGGACGCAATACTCCAGATGTGGCCTCACCAGTGCCGAATAGAGGGGAATAATCACTTCCCTCGATCTGCTGGCAATGCTCCTATTAATGCAGCCCAATATGCCATTAGCCTTCTTGGCAACAAGGGCACACTGCTGACTCATATCCAGTTTCTCATCCACTGTAATCCCCAGGTCCTTTTCTGCAGAACTGCTGCTTAGCCAGTTGGTCCACAGCCTGTAGCAGTGCATGGGATTCTTCCGTCCTAAGTGCAGGACTCTGCACTTGTCCTTGTTGAACCTCATCAGATTTCTTTGGCCCAGTCCTCCTATTTGTCTACGTCATTCTGGACCCTATCCCTACCCTCCAGCATATCTACCTCTCCTCCCAGCTTAATGTTATCCATGAACTTGCTGAGGGTGCAATCCATCCGATCATCCAGATCATTTAACCCTATACCTCTCAGCTCTTGCTGCTAGATATGTAGGTCTAGGGTTAAAATCCCACTGTCATTCCAAGCTGGGTCTCTTACAAAAGGGCAGCTGCAACATGGAACTTAAACTCCAGTGGCTTCAAAAGTTACAGGGACACTTTCACATCTCAGTCCAGGAAGAAATTTGTTTTTATTAAATCAACAAATTACCTCCTACCATTTTTTGTGTGTTACCAATATTCATACTGACAGTCACTTCTCTCTCTGATCTGTTATTAAAATTAAAAATACAATGTAGCCAGCTTTACTCTTTTAATTAGATAATTGTTGTACAGTTTGTCATTATAATCCTTGGCGTGTAACATTTGGTTATTGTGATCACTTTTTGTGGATCAGTTACTTATTCAATTGATTTAAAGTGTTTTATAAAAAATAGGATCATGCATTAGTCAACAGACTTGTTTCACTCTGAGGAAGATATACTGCCTGTGGGAGATAGAGAGGGGGATCAGACTTTGCTGGAGGCATTATGCCTTTCAAAGGCATATGTATTCTGGATGCTGTGGGGAGCTTGCTGAGAAGTGCCCCTTGCTACACCTGTTCAACAAATATAATCACCAGTACTCCCCAGGCCTCAGAGCAACTCTGTTGTTGCATAGGGTGGGTGAAGGCAGAACCATAGCCCCAGGGGGCTGCTAACACTGACATCAGCACTAGCGCTGCTAGACCATCCCATTCTTGTCTTCCTCAGTACAAGGAGCCAGGTTATGCCTGTTTGAGGGAGAGCTTTCACCCCTTCTTGCATTTATCCAGGTGGATGTATAATTTTGTCTATTGTGCTGAAATGTTAACTCTGTTACCAATATATCTCCTGTTGCGCACATGCGCGCTCACACACACACACATTTACTTTAAAAAATATTTAGATATCTCCAGATTTCCAGTGGTGCTAGGCAACCACAATTCCTATTTATGCCCATGGGAGCTGTAATTACTCAGAACCTTTGAAAATCAAGCCATTAGTGCTTAGATACTATGTAAGGGGCAACATAAAACAACCCTAAGAAAGAGAGTGTTCCTTACTTTCAAGTTATATTGTTATGATGTAATGATTGTATTGTAGGGGTGTTAAAGCATGTTTGTCATCTGTTGATTCACTGATCCAGCAGCTCTTAACTCTTTTGGCTATATGCTTACTAAGCACCCTCACGGTTATTTTTGGTTTGAGAATATTTTTATGAGAGAGGCATTAGGTGTATGTTCTGGTTTTCACTCAAACTGTGTACCATGTGGGAAAACTGACAGCAAGTTTACAAATGTAAATGTGTGATAATGCCTAAGATAAGCAGGTCAGTATAAACAAAACCAGAAGAGCTAGACTTCAGAGAGGCATATGTTCATCTCAGTGCACAGGGATTTACACGTCAGCACTCATTATTTTCTGTTTGACAATGTGATTGTGCCATTTTAAAGCTGGTGATAGGAGGTACTAATAAGTACTTCAACTAAGAGTGGAGATCAAAGCCACAGGTCAAGCTAGCCCCCTGCCAAAAGTTATATATACCAGGAACTTTCTAAATAAAACCAAATAATCTAATCTGCTCTCTCTCTTACGTCCTAAGTAATTATGAAATCAGTATTACATTAGTAAAATTAATGGTATCCAAATCTTGCCAGTTATAAAGCACTTAGGCATGCTCATCCATTCAGACCCCTCCCCCCCAGATAGGCTGAACATGCCTCCAATTTGGAATAGCATGTATCTTGTGCTTGAATAAAAAACAAAATAAACAATAGCTCTTGCTCAGCAGTCCCTAGCTCAAACTGGGAGACTGTTCTATCCTATACATTTGAGAGAGGGGAGTCAGTCATTTAAATTCAGATTTATCACTAATCTTTCCACACTTACTAATAGGTGTGTAAATGTCTCTGAAGATCATCCCTATTGGAAGAGTGCCTCATGCACAATTTTGAACCTGTGTTAAAATTGTTCAACTTCACTTGGCAATTCTATGTCTGAGAAACCACTCTGATGATGAATGTGATATAATGCCTTTGAAGAAAGATTTAACTGCTCATTAAGCAGATAGTTGGAGGTACTTATAAACATTACAGGGCCAGATCCTTGGACATCTGAGGGGGTGGGGAGCATAAAGGAGCCATTTTGATTCCCTCCTTCCTTGGGTGCCTGCACTGGGCTTTGACCTTACCAATTGTTAATAACTTCAAGAGGCCATTACAGCAGGTAGGGATCACATATGTGCCAGAAGTCCAAGCCATGCACTCTTTCCAGTCTTGCCATTATCCTGTGCGGAGGAGTCGCACCACCTGAAAATCCCCCTATGTGGTGGAAGTCGTCTAGGAGTCTGATCTGGAGGGTTTAGGGCTGCTTAGCACCTGTGCAACAACAAAAAGCAGCCAGAACACAGCTAAGGATCAGGGCACTGTGCATGGTGTGACATGTCACACTATCCTCATTTCTGTCTGGAAACATAAGACAAAGAATGGCTACTACCTGAGTGTAATGGAGACATACCAGCCCATAAAAGTAAGATTATCTGAATGTAGAGAATGTAAATATTTTATATGTATTGTAGGCAGAGTGGATAGTGACACCTATAGTACAGTTGACTTGTGCTTTCCATTATAAGGCCTTGCTTATAATTGTCCCTTTGCTAATAGCCCCTTTGCTAAACTTCACCCAATTGGGCTGAAATTTTCCATGCTTTCCTCTTTGCCTCTGTGACAATGCGGTTCTGGCGGAACCCAATTGAGAGTGCCAACTCAGGACAAATTGCTCAAACAGGGCAGTTACAGCCCAAGGCTGGGGTTTTTTCCACCTCTAAGGCAAACCAAACCAGCCAGACTAAGAGGACTTCGGTCTCACCCCACTGGCTAACCGCAAGTCTCACAAGCAATCTCCTTAGACACTCCAGTTTCCCAGTATCACCACCAGTGCCACTCGTTATGGGGACAAATGGTTATGAAAACCAAGACCCCAGTAAAAGAAAAAGGTTCTCCTGATCCCAAAGGACCAAGCCCCAGACCCAGGTCAATATACAAATCAGATCTTACCCACAAATCACGCTGTTGCCAATCCTTTAGAATCTAAAAACTAAAGGTTTATTCATAAAAGGAAAAAGATAGAGATGAGAGCTAGAATTGGTTAAGTGGAATCAATTACATACAGTAATGGCAAAGTTCTTGGTTCAGGCTTGCAGCAGCGATAGAATAAACTGCAGGTTCAAATCAAGTCTCTGGAATACATCCCCCGCTGGGATGGGGCCTCAGTCCTTTGTTCAAAGCTTCAGCTTGTAGCAAAGTTCCTCCAGAGGTAAGAAGCAGGATTGAAGACAAGATGGAGATGAGGCATCAGCCTTATATAGTCTTTTCCAGGTGTAAGAACACCTCTTTGTCCTTACTGTGGAAAATTACAGCAAAATGGAGTCTGGAGTCACATGGGCAAGTTCCTGCATACTTTGCTGAGTCTCAAGGCATATTTGCCTTCTCTCAATGGGTCCATTGTATAGCTGATGGTCCTTAATGGGCCATCAAGCAGGCTAGGCAGAGCTAACACCAGTTTGTCTGGGATGTCACCCAGCAGCATAGCATAAGTTTGAAATACAGACAGTATAGAGCCAATATTCATAACTTCAACTACAAAATTGATACACACATATAGACAGCCTAATCATAACCAGTAAACCATAACCTTGTCTTAAACACCCCATTTGACCCCCTTTATACAAGATTTGGGTGCCACTACAGGACCTTGGTTGCAACAATGATCTATATGGTCCCAGATTATATCAATAACGTCACAGCCTCATACTGAATTTTTGGAAAGTTTCACTGAAAATGGTCCAGTCATTACTGGAAATGAGGTTACGGAGAAATAAGCAGATTTGGCAATGTCAGTATTTTTTCACCCATATTTTGAAGAGTTCTAGTACCTTCGTACCCTGGAGCAGGAATTTGAAATTTGGCAAGGAAATACTGCTGGGGGTCAGACAGCTGCCTTTTCCTGTCTTTGTGAAAATTCACTTAGATTTAGCTATAAGACTCTGAAAATCAACATCTGAACATAAATTTATAGATTTTAAGGCCAGAAGGGACAAGTGTGATAATTTAATCTGACCACCTGCATAATACAGACCATAGAATTTCATCCACTAATTCCTGTATCAAGCCCCATAATGTGGTCAAACTAGAGCATGTATTTTAGAAAGCCATCCAGTTATGATTCAAAGTTTTCAAGTGATGATGCTTATTAATTATTTAGCATTATGACAGTGCCTAGGGGCAGCAATCATGGATCAGGGCCCCACTTGTTTAGGTGTAGTACAAATGAGCAACAGAAAGATAGTCCCTCCCCTGAAGAGCTTACAATGTAAATATAAAATGAGAGGTGACAGGTGACAACAGTAAACAGATGACAGAAGCACATGGAAGCAATAAGACAATACTGGTAAATTGGTTAATTGCCCTGTTAACATTTCGAGCTTTATTTCTGGTTTGAATTTGTCAAGATACAACTTCCAGCCATAGGTTCTTGTTATGGCTTTGCTAGATTAAAGAGCCCTTTGCAGGTATTTATAAGTCATGATGAAGTCACCTCTTCACCCTCTCATTTATAAGATAATTAGATTGGAGCTCCTTAAGGAGACTGTAGGGCATGTTTTCCAGTCCTCAAATCATTCTTGTAGCTCTTCCCTGAGCTCTCCCTAGTTTTTCAATATCCTTTCTTAAGTGTGGAAACCTGAACTGGCCATAGTACCTATAGTAGTCTCACCAGTGCCTTATAGAGATAATATAGCCTGCCTGTTCCTACTTGATACTGACCTGTTTATATATCCAAGGATCACATTAACACTTTTGGCCATAACATTACATTGGGAGTTCATGTTAATTTGTTTGCCCACCACTATCCCTAAGACCTTTTAAACTGTTTTCTAGGATACACACTCCCATCCTGTAACTATGCCCTATGTATTTTGTTCCTAGATGTAGGACTTCGTATTTGGTGCTAAAGTGAATGTTGTTTGTTTGCACCCGACTTTTCAAGTGATCCAGATTACTCTGTATAAGTGCCTTGTCCTCATCATTATTTATCATTCTACAAGTCATTATAGGCAATGATTTTGTATTTTCTTCTAGATCACTGATAAAAATATTAAATAGTGTGGGACCAAAAACCAGTTCCCATGAGACCTCATAGTAACACACACTTGTTGATGATTTCCCTTTAACAATTACGTGGTAAAATCCATTAGTTAGCCAGTCTTTAATTAATATAATAGGTGCTATATTGATTGTGTATTATGTTAATTTTGCAACAATGTACCATCAGATGTAGAGTATGAAAACCTGTTTTATACCTTAAATACCTGATTCCTCAACCAGTGTGTTATGCACAGATCTTTCTCAACAGAAAGCTTTATGAATATTTTATTGATTTTGCTGCTGACACATTGTTTAACACTTATATCACAAAACCTGTAATTTCAGTTTATTCAGACAAGAACTCCTTTGAGCTTTTAATTCTTATTCAAGGGAAAGGTTTATTTTGTTTGAATTTAATTTTATTATGAAAACTTAGTCAGCCTGTAGGTTTAAATAGAACAGGAATTTTTCTCCCCTGGGCAAATTTGCTTGGGAATAGGAAACTAAAAGAACAAAATGATTCATAATTTTGCAGAAGTGTCTGATCAGCATGAATACAGCTTTTGAAGTATATGAAACTTGGTCTGCTTTAAAAAATGTGAATCTGAGCGAAAGCTAGCGTCTGTAGATTTCACCGGATCTTCTTCTTTTTGAGCAGATATTGTGCTGTGTTCATATTGCTGAAGGTGTGGTTCCACCCAAACAAGGGCTCTGTTATGAAGACATCGTGGGCTCCATGTTCATTATATTCCCCAGACCAAATGTGCTCAATTGACAAGTTAAAATACATTTTTCCTAATTGTTAGTCATGCAAACAAACTAGGAACTGAGAATCAAGCTTAGTTCTTTGCTTCTCGCATATCACTACCAGCTAGGGTGACCAGATGTCCCGATTTTATAGGGTCAGTCCCAATATTTGGGGCTTTTTCTTATATAGACTCCTATTATCCCCCACCCCCGTCCCGATTTTTCACACTTGCTGTCTGGTCACCCTACTACCAGCAATAGAGATTCTGCAGATCACACTGGAGCCCTGTGCGGGCCCATTCCCTTCTAATAAGGCCATCAGTAACACTTGTGAAGTCCCATTTTATTCAGCAGGTTTTTGAACATGCAACTGACTGGAACTTGTTTAACAATTGTGTAATAATGCCCAAGAAGGGCTAGAATCCATCTAAGCCATATTTACTATGCATAGATAACAGGAGAAAAATGGCAGTAAAAACTTAATTGTCTTACTTCAGTCAGAGGATATGATTCTGAATATAAACAAGGAACAGACCTCCTAAGTAAGAAGGTACAATTTTTATAGTTGCTTTTTCAGAGAAGACCTGTAGCAGAAGTACTTCAAATGCTGTTTTCTTGCAAATCCATTAAAGAATACAATAGGAAGCATGAGATAAAGGCCCCAATCCTGCAAATAGTCAAAATAATAAAGTATCCATAATATAGTTCATCCTTTGTACTTCAAAGAGGATTGGAACTTGTGAGACATTTTATTTATTTTCTTACAATCTGAAAAATAAAAGTTAAGCACCTGCCCATTTCTCTGGGTCAAGGCAGAAAGTGATGTTGATATTAATTTAAATCACAAAATGTGATTTGAATAGCTGAGTTACATACCTCAATACCTCAACTACAAGGCTCTTAAAATAGCCTTTGTAAAATTTTTCTATTTTGTCTTATTTACTCATCCTTGTTCCTGGCAATATTCTCCTCCACTGGAGGCAAAGCCACCATTCTTCTGGACAGGAGGGTCCTCTCTTTGTATCCCAGGGATCAGCAACCTTTGGCCCGCGGCCTGCCAGGGTAAGTACCCTGGCGGGCCGGGCCGGTTTGTTTACCTGCCGCACCCGCAGGTTCGGCTGATCGCGGCTCCCACTGGCCGCAGTTTGCCGTCCGAGGCCAATAGGGGCTGTGGGGAGCGGCGTGGGCCAAGGGATGTGCTGGCCGCCACTTCCCACCACCCCCATTGGCCTGGAACGGCGAACCGTGGCCAGTGGGAGCCACGATCGGCCGAACCTGCGGATGCGGCAGGTAAACAAACCAGCCCGGCCTGCCAGGGTGCTTACCCTGGCGGGCTGTGTGCCAAAGGTTGCCGATCCCTGTTGTAGCCTATCAGCACCACTCTTTAATAAGACAGAAAAGTTACTGTTAAGTATTACATGGCATATATTGCTAGGTAGAAATTGATTCCAGGGTCTCCTGCATGGCAGTGCCAAGCACTTCCAGAAAGATGCTTAGCTGGTCTACCCACATGTTTCTTTAGGGATAATTTTACTTATTGTGTCTTTGTCATTTAGCCTCACAGCACTTCATGTTCTTGCAATAATCTCCTGGAAACACAGGCTATTTGTCAAATCAAATCAGACCACTGGTCCATCAAGTCTAGTAACATCTTGCTTCCAACACTGGCAAATGCCTGATACTTTATAGGAAGATGAAAGACTCCCCTATAATGTACATGGCCAGTTGTATAATACAGTACTTGGTGGGGAGAAATTACTTCCTGTTCTCTGCAGTCTGATAAGCTGACGCACAGAAGCATGAGATCTGACTATTCTTATTTTAACAGGTATATCTATAAATATTATTCCTGGCTATAACATTTTTAGCTCCATTATGAAATCCAATTACAGCCTAGCGGAACAAATACAGTTCAGGGGCTCAGGAAGTCTTGACTACCCATCCTAGCTCTGTCACTGACTTGCTCTGTGGCTTTAGGCATGTTAGTTTATCACTCCACATTAGTTTTCTCTTTCTTACCTATTGTATCGGAGTGTCATGAGGATTAATTAATCAAAATGTTTGCACTCTGTGTGTGTGTGTGTAATTCACTTCTCATAAAATATATTTGCAGAAATAAGCCGCAGGCTTTATAAGTTAAAACCCACAGCTTAACTTCCATCCAGAAACCAGCAGGCAGCCAGTGTAGTATATAGAGCACCGGCTTAATGCAGTCTTGGTGTGATTACAATTTAACAAGCAAGCAGATGTATTTTACGCCAGTGTCAGCTTCGAAATGGCCTTAAAATGTAGCCTTGTGTAAAGAGCACTACACTACACTACTAACCTCAAAGCAACATAGGAATGGCTCTATCTGTAGCAATGTCCACATTCAAAAGGAACAGTCATGACCTTCTTGTGAACCAGAGACTGGAAAAAAGCAGACTTGGCCACAGATGCTATCTGCTATCTGCACACCCTTAACATTTAGCATGACCCTCACTCCCCAAATTATGAACCTGAAAAAACAAACCTGGGTGCACTCCCTCAAATCAAGGTAATGTAATCTCTGCCACTTTTTCTGCTTGCTTCCCCCAACCTATCACATTACCTGCGTTGTATGGATTGAGTCTAAACCAATCCCCAGCATCAGACAGATACTGGATAAATCACTCAACTGCCTTAGACAGATCAGACAAGACAGAAATAGAGAGGTGAATGTCAGCATACTGAAGATACTGCGGCCCATGGACTAAATTCTACTTTCAGTTACATCATGTAAATCCAGAGTAATCGCATTGACTTCAGTGAAATTACTCCAGATTTGGTGTATCTGGAATATCTCATCCATGTGGGACTAATGATACTGCAAGGTATGACCCTGGACATATCAGAAATGACTACAGGGCTCTGGGTGTCAGGGTGAAGGAACTGGGGGCGTAGGTGGTATTCTCATTGATCCTTCCAGTCAAGGGTAAGGATCCAGGCAGAGATAGACACATCCTTGAGGTAAATACATGGCTGTTTGGATGGTGTCACCAGGAGGGCTTCGGCTTACTTGACCATGGAATCCTGCTCTGAGAAGGACTGCTGAGCAGAGATGGGGTCCACCTGTCTAGGAAGGTGTCGGAGAAAATCTTTGGATACAGACTGGCTTACCTAGTGAGGTGGGCTTTAAACTAGGTTCAATGGGGGCAGGAGACAAAAATCCACAGGTAAGTCCAAAACATGAAGATCTGACTGAAGGGTCATGGGAAATCGCAGCATGGACAAAGGACAAACATGACATAACAAAGAGGGGAAATCTAATAATCTTTTTAGATGTCTCTATATACTAATGTAAGAAGTATGGGGAATAAACAGGAAGAACTAGAAATACTAGTGAATAATCACAAATATGACATAATTGGCAACACAGATAACTTGGTGGGATAATTCACGTGACTGGAATATTGGTATAGAAGGGTACAGCTTGTTCAGGAAGGACAGGCAAGGAAAAACGGAAGGAGGTGTTGCCTTGTATATCAAAGGTGTATACACTTGCACTGAGGTTGAGACAACTGGGAGGCAGACTTGTTGAAAGTCTTTGGGTAAAAATATAAAAGGGGTAAAAAGCAAGGGTGAAGTCATGGTAGGGGTCTACTATAGGTCACCTAACCAGGAAGAAGAGGTGGATGAGACATTTTTTAAACAACTAACAAAATCATCCAAAACACAGGACTTGGTGATGGGGGACTTCAACTACTCAGACATCGGTTGAGAAAATAATACAGCAGGGAACAGATTATCCAACAAGTTCTTGGAATATACTGGAGACATCTTTTTGTTATAGAAGGTGGAGAAAGTGACTAGGGGAGTGGCTATACTGCATTTGATTCTGACAAACAAAGAGGAACTAGTTGAAAATCTGAAGACTGAAGGCAGTTTGGGTGAAAGTGGTCATGAAATGACAGAGTTAATGATTCTAAGGAATCGCAGGAGAGGAAGCAGGAGAATAAAGACAATGGACTTCAGGAAGGCAAACTTTAGCAAACTCAGAGAATTGATAGGTAAGATCCCATGGGAAGCAAATCTATGGGGGGGAGGGGAAGAGTTCAGGAGAGTTGGCAGTTTTTTAAAGAGACATTATTAAGGGCACAAGAGCAAACAATACCAATGTGTAGGAAAAATAGGAAGTATGGTAAAAAGCCACCTTGGCTTAACCAGGAGATCTTCACTTACCTGAACTCAAAATTAAGAGTCATACAAGAAATGGAAAATAGGTCAAATTTCAAAGGATGAGTATTAAAAAAACAACACAAGCAGTTAGGGACAAAATTAGAAAGGCCAAGGCACAAAACAAGGTTAAACTAGCTAGGAATATAAAAAGTAACAAGAAAGCATTTTACAAAAACATGAGAAGCAAGAGGGGACAGGATAGGTCCATTACTAAATTAGGAGGGAAAGACAATAACAGAAAACACAGGGATGGCTGAAGTGTTTCAATTTTCAACAAAAAAGTTAGCATCAATGTAAATGGGATAGATAGGAAAAGCACAAGTTAAGAATTACTTAGACAAGTTAGTCTTCAAGTCGGCAGGGCCTAACCAAATACATCCTAGAATAATTAAGGAACTGTCTGAAGAGATCTCTGAACCATTAATGATTATCTTTCAGAACTTGTGGAAGATGGGAGAGATACCAGAGGACTGGAAAAGGACAAATACCGTACCTATTTAGCAAAGGGGAATAAGTATAACCCTGGGAACTATAGACCAGTCAACTTAATTTATTTTGCTCCATAAAGATAACGGAGCAAATAATCTAACAATGAATGTGTAAGAACCTAGAAGAAAATAAGGTAATAAGTAACAGTCAATAGGAATTTGTCAAGAACAAATCCTGTGAAACCAACTAATAGCCTTCTTTGACAGGGTAACAAGCCTTGTGGATGGCGGAAAGCAATAGATATCATATATCTCAACTTTAGTAAGGCTTTTGATATTGTCTCACATAACCGTCTCATAAACAAACTAGAGAAATATAACCTAGGTGAACCTACTATAAAGTGGGAACACAACCAGCTGGAAAATCATACTCAGAGTACTTATATAGTGCAGTGGTTCACATTTGAGCTGGAAGAGTATATTAAGTGAGATCCTTCAGGGATGTGTCCTGGGTCTGGTTCTGTTCAGTATCTTCAGAAATGACTTGAATAATGGTATAGAACATACAAAATTTGCTGACGATACCAAGCTGGGAGGAGTTGCAAGCACTTTGGAGGACAGGATAAGAATTCAAAATAATCTTGACAAACTGGAGAAATGGCCTCAGTTAAACAGAATGAAATTCAACAAGGAAAAATACAAAATACTACACGTAGCAAGGAATAATCAATTGCACAAATACAAAATGAGAAATGACTTCGTAGAAAGGAGTTCTGCAGGAAAGGATCTGGTGGTTATAGTGCATCACAAATGAAATATGGGTCAACAATGTAATACTGTTGCAAAAAAAAAGCAAACATCTTTCTGGGATGTATTAGTAGGAATGGTATAAGCAAGAAATGAGAAGTAATTCTTCCACTCTACTCTGATGAGGCCTCAACTGGATTATTGTGTCCAGTTCTGGGCGCCGCATTTTAGGAAAGATGTAGACAAACTGGAGAAAGTCCAGAGGAGAGCAACAAAAATTACTGAAGGTCTAGAAAACATGACCTTTAAGGAAAGATTGAAAAATTGGGCTTGTTTAATCTGGAAAACATAAAACTGAGGGTCCCTCCCTCCAACCTGATAACAGTCTTCAAGTATGTAAAAGGTTGTTATAAAGAGGAGGGTGATAAATTGTTCTCCTTAACCACTAAGGACTGGACAAGAAGTAATGGTCTTAAATTGCAGCAAGGGAGATCTAGCTTAGACATTAGGAAAAACTTCCTGTCAGGGTAGTTAAGCACTAGAACAAATTACCTAGGGAGACTGTGGAATCTCCATCATTATAGATTTTTAAGAACAGGTTAGACAAACACCTCCCGGGTCTAGATAATTCTTAATCCTGCATCAGCGCAGAGGACTGGACAAGATGACCTATGGAGATCCCTTCCAGTCCTTCATTTCTATTTCTATCCAAGAATTGAAATTGGCCCCGAGTCTCCCCACTAGCTTAATAATCTCATGTAAATGAACAGGAGGGATTCACAACAAAGACCCTCCAATGTAGATGAACAACCACCCAAATGCTACCCTTTGGGATCTATCTGAAATGTTCCTTTGTAATGTCAGCTAGAAAAGGTATTCTTCACTTCCAGACCAAACTGTTGTGTAATGTTGCTGTTATACAGTTATGTTTCATCTTGGAGGTGGCTACACTTATATGAATTGCTTCCTAAATATAGTTTGCACCATCAACATGTACAGCACTTTGAATAAATGATACTTCAAATATGCAAGGACATTAACTATTGCAAATTATTTGTCAGAAATTATAGAAAAGCCAGAGAGCAGGTTTGCTTAGCATGGAGCTAAAATTAGCTGTAAAATGAGGAACAGAAAATAAGTATAGGAACACAAGTTAGCTAATTATCAAATTCACAAGAAATGTAAGGGGCATTTCTTTCCCTAAAATACCAGGGAAAACATTCCCTCTATATTGTAAAAAAGGGCAGCTGAATAACTGCCAAAGCCTTTCCAGCTTGGTTTGCCACATTCAGGGGCATTTCAGTTGCCTCCAGACGTCACACTTGTATCTCCTTAAAAAAGGTATAGCACCCATTTTGAATGCAAATTTGCCTTTGTACAACACAAGCCTGGTATTGTCTCACTGCTAATTCCTGCAAATGATAAAGAAATAAAGTAATAAGCTTTCAGTTACCTAGACCAGAAATCAAAGTCCAGCAATAGCCGACAACATTAATAGCACTAAAGGGGTTGGATTCATTATACTGCCTTAGGTCAGAAATGTATATAAAGTTTAATATGTATGTAAGTATTAGACAGGCATCAAGATCTGCAAGAAAGACACACCTGGCAGGTAAGGAAAGAGAGGCAATTGTTTGCCAGTGGCTACAATGCATGTATTAAATCTCAACCCCCAAATGTGGATGTATCAGGTGGCTCGCATTGGAGAGGTTGATCACCCATCCTGTTGTTTCAGGGATGCTCCTTAGGTGGTACCAAACATCCCATGAGCCTACCCAGTAAGGAGCAGCTACTGAGCGTTAGCTCATTAGGCAAAAACTAAAAGTTTTCAAGCCACACGTCTGCGGGTCAGAAGTTCACGGTGACTCTACACCAGACACAAGCCACCCCACGGGGACAGCCCTCAAAGCGCCCCTGCCCTGTACCGTTCGGGCAATGGGGCTTCTTTGCCTCGAAACACAGCGGGTCACATGCGTGCTGCAGGCGGCCTCGCTCGGGTACCGCTGGTTACAATGCCCAGCGCGCGTGACACCACGGGTCACCCCCAGAGCGCCCCAGGCTCGGCGGCCACTGCCCAGTCCACCGGGCGCCTGCGAGCGGAGCCGAGCGGCCCCCAGTGCCAGCGCTCGGCAGCGACGGGACTATTGCAGTTAAGCCCTTTGCCCTGAGGGGGGGTCCGGGCCCCTCCGGGGGATCCACGCAACCGGCCCCCCTGGAGAAGGGGCTGGAGCTGCAGGGCCGAGCTGTCGCTAGAGGGAAGAGTTCTCATTGCCCAACAAGCCCGGCCTGTTCCCGCTGGGTCCTTCCAAGAGCCCCTTGCTCTTCCCATTGTGTGCCGGGTTTAAGTGACCAGCGCGCGCCTGAACGACCCGGCCCGGGAAGGCTTTAGCATTTGGAAGGGGGATTGTTGGATGCACGATGGGGACGCGCCGCACTCCTGAGCCCGTCCCGCTATGGAATGCAGAGCCGCCAGTGGCTCAGGCATTCTACGAAGACACACCCTGCCGCCGAGGACCCATCGCTCGCTCCCAACCCGGCCCTGCCTGTCTCAGGCGCGCGCGCTCTTGTCTCTTCCTTTAGTAGCTCGGTGCAGAGGTAGCAGGAGCGGCGCAGGCGGCGGGGCCGGAGTGGGCTGAGGCGGCCGTTCCCTATAGCGAGAGCGCAGCGCACTGAGCCCCCTCCCCTTGGGACACTCACACACACGGTGAGGGGGGGGGTGACGACGAAGGGTTCCAGACACAGGGGTCGGGAGGGTTTCCGTGAGTGACTGTTGAACGGGGATAGGGGGCGAGCGGCGCCAGGAGGCTCCTGGTCACGTGACTCCCGAGCGCCCTCGTCGCAGGCGGACAGAGCCGAATCGATTTGGTGGCGAGATCGTTGGGCGCGCGCCTGCAGGTGCGGCTCCGACGCGCGTCCTGGGGGGTGGGTGAGGAAGGTTGTGGGTGCGCGCGCGCGCCCTCCCGCGTGTCCCCTTCGGCGGCCCGTCCAGCCATCCCCCTTAACGCGCTCTCTTTTCTCGCCTGTAGAGATGCCCTCGGCTACCAACAGCACTATGGCGAGTAGCAGCGGCAAAGTGGGGCCAGTGCCGGCGGGTAGCGAGGCCACCCCGGCAGCGGCTCCCCCCCAGGTGGTAGCGGCTGCGGGCGGCAGCACCAGCTCGGTGCAGACCGAGGCCATGAAGCAGATCCTGGGAGTGATCGACAAGAAGCTGCGCAACCTGGAGAAGAAGAAGGTACCGTAGCTCCCCGCACCCCCGTCTGGGCCCTACCACCCCCTCCCGTCTTTTGGCTTCTTCAGCTCCAGCCCTCCCCGGACTCATCGGCCGCACTTTCCCTCTTGGTCTCCAGGTTCCCTTCCCCGCCCGGGAGTTTCCGCTCCCCGGCGGCCTGTCGTTCTGTCTCACGCCGGGGCTGCGGAATCACCTTTCCCCGTCATCCACGGCGGGGATTGGCCGGCCCGTGCCCAGCTGTGCGGGGAGCGAGGTCTCGGTGCTCCTGCCCCGGCCGGCCTGGTCCCCGGGGAGTTGCCGCGGGACTGCTCGGGGCGTTCCCGGTGTGGGCCCGGCGGAGGCTCCCGCCGGAAGGTTCCAGAAGAGCGGCCGGAGAATTCCTTTCCTGCTCGGCTTGGCCGAAGCGCGCAGCCCTTTGTCCGCAAAGCCCAGCGCGGGGCGATGCGCGTCCCTCTCATGGGGCTGTTTGGGCTCGGACACAGGCAGGAGGGGGCCGCCACTGCCCCCTTTCCCGTCCTCTCAGTCGCGGTCGGTGTCCCAGCTCCCGGTGAGACACCGGTGCGGTGAACCACAGCCCCCCTCCCCCCCACCCCTTTGTTCCTGTGGGCCGGGGTCTTCGCGTGCTCAGCCTTTGCGGGGGATGAATTGGGCTTGTAACCGCCCCATGGAGTAGCGGCCCTCTCCCCCGGGACAGAGAGCTGGGTGGGTGCGGGGCGATAGGAGCTGCAGTCGGTGGGGCTCACGGACTGTGCACATGGAGGCTGAAGCTAACATGGCGGCGGTGAGAGGCAGTCTCAGCCTCTCCGAGGCAGCTGCATTGTGTGAGCAGTCACTGGCAGCACAAAGTCGGGGCCAGCCGGCCACCCTACCAGAGATTCCCAGCCCCTGGAGGCTCCCTCTGTATGGGTCTCGCAGCCAAAACTCGAAGGCGTCCAGGATATTATACAACAGCCCTCGCCCTGACTCTTGGGGTATCTGTTGTGGGAACATCAGTTAATCTCAGAGGGTCTGGGTTGCCTAAGGAGAGTGACGGTGTTCTGGCTACTTATCATTTCTATGGTACCAGTTGTGTACATGATGCTGTGTGTCAGATGGAGCGTGCCACGCAAGTGGCCCTGTTCTACAGAGCTTAATGGGTAAATGTGTAATAGGACGCAGTAGCAAACACAAGTTTGAATGGTTATTGCCCCCAATAAAAGCTCTGGCGTTTTGGTGATGTACTTGAGAAAACAGTATATTTACAGGTTAAAACTTGGGATGCTACCAAAAAATTCTGACCTGCAGCAAGGTTAATCTCTTAATTCTGCTTTTGTTTTTAATGTTAAAAAAAAAAACACATGCATTCAGTTATGAAATTTTCTGTTTCATTTTTATTTAAAAACAAAACTTGAAATATGAGTAGTCTAGTTGGGGATGAATTAAATATAATAAGGCTGTAAAGGTGACCTGCAAAGGGGCCAAAAATTGTACCTGCTTTACACCTGTATGCATGAGTGCACTGCATTTTTTTCCTGTTAGAAATAGCAGGAATGTTAAGTGTTGTCGTTTAAAGAGAGGGGGGAAGGCTTTTTGTATGACTTTAAAATGTGGCAGGGGAGTTCTCTCATACTTTGCCTGTAGACAGACTTATACTTGTATAAGCAAAGGTGTGATATTAAACAGTTAAATCAGTGCAAGCTTATGTGTAGACAAAGTCTTAGTCTTTAACTGAAGGTTTGGAGATTTTCAATCAATCCTTAAAACTTTCCCCAGGTGTTTTAAGTGAAATAAGTAGATTGTAAATGGTCTGAATAAAAAACTTCAGACAAAGTAAGGAAGTGAAACAATATCATAAACCTGCTAATTTTCCAGGGTGGACACAACTTGAATGTTCAGTTAAAAATTAGGGGAGTGGGGGGCAGGGAGGTGGGGGGGAAGAGCTCTTCAGACCTTCTACCCTAAAACAAGCAAAAACTGCACAAGTACAGCATTTTTGCCTTTGCTGGTCACTTTTACCTGTTGCTGTCTATATGCAGCAGTTTCTGAAGTTTTAAAGAAACTTACATTTTAACAAATGTGTTTGTCTTTTAATGCAGTCGCTCTCAACCTTTCCAGACTACTGTACCCCTTTCAGGAGTCTGATTTGTCTCCTGTATCCCCAAATTTCACTTCGCTTAAAATCTACTTGCATAAAAAATCAGACATAAAAATACAAAAGTATCACATACGGTATAACTGAAAAATTGTTTACTTTCTCATTTTTACCATATAATTATAAAATAAATCAATTGGAATATAAATATTGTACTTTTCAGTGTATAGTATGTAGAGCAGTATAAAAGTCATTGTATGAAGTTTTAGTTTGTACTGACTTTGCTAGTGCTTATGTAGCCTGTTGTAAAACTAGGCAAATATCTAAATGAGTTAATGTACCCCCTTAGCAGATCACTGCGTACACATATCCCTGGTTGAGAACCACTGTTTTAATGGACTTTCTGGTAAAGTTCTATGGAGAGTATCTTAAACTAGAAAGTTATAAGTAGAAGACCTCAGAATTCTGATACAAATGCATGCAATTTGGGATGTTTTAGCTTGTGAATTCCTTAATCTCTGTTAGTTCCCTATACCTGTTGTTATACATGGAGAGCAGTAGTGACTGCTTTAATTAAGGTGTCATGAGCATTTCATTATAACTGCTTATTACTTTCTGAAACTTGGCATGGAAACTTCCCTCATAGAGGAGAAGAACCTTTGAGTGGTTGTGGTGTGAATTGCTTTTGACTTGATAAATTGTGTATTAGCACTATATATTGCTTTTTTCTTGTTGCGCACAAAGTGTGCAGTTAAGGTCAGGTTGTATGTGCATAGCTAGCTTAGCACTGTGCACAGTGATGAAAGTGTGTGAAGGGGACAAGAGCTCCTGCACAACTCTGAAGTCTTGCTGCAGACCTCATAATGTGCATAGGATAAATGGTTCTTGGATGTGTCAAGCCAATTTGTTAAACTATGGTTTTTTTTCCCCGTCTTTAAAAAAAAAAAAAATCAAAGGTGTTAATATTCTCTGATGTTTTGAAGATTGCATGGCTAAGTAATCAGAAGTAAGGAAATGACAGAGGCTAGATATGCAATATTTATTTGTGCTTATGTATTTGTGATCACATGCTTAAATGCAGTAGTATGATCATCTAAATTTCTGAAGATGTTTTGCATATAAAGGGTAAGATCAGAAATTATACAGTCTAGAGATAAGTGGATGAAAAACGTTAAATGTGAAAACGTCTGATAATGTGAAAGATCAAATGTTTCACTAAAGGAGTTTGCAGGTGTTCATCTAGAACAGTGGTCTCCAAACTTTTTTGATTGCGCACCCCTATCAGTAAAATTTTTTTGAGCATGCACCCCCTGCCGCGCTGAAGCGCAAAAAAAAGCTGCTTGGACTCCCGCCTGACGAAGCAAAAAAAAAAAAAAAAAAAAAAGCACTCCTCCTGCCGCGCACCCCCAAGGATTCTCTTGCGCACCCCACTTTGGAGACCACTGATCTAGAAGGACAATGGAGTTAAGTTTTGAATGTTTATTAGCTAAGAACAAAGTAAAAATACTGTTGATTTGGTGACCTGTGCAATTGGAGCCTGTGCAATTTTAGATATTTAAATCTTAAATGGTAAGTGTGGCTTGTGGTCTAATAAATGCACTTTTGCTGTAGAAATCAGAAATGCTACATCTTGATTCAGAGAAGTCTTTTTAGTTTCTCACTTTCATTAGCTGGCTCTGTAAGAGTAAAATGATATTGCTAAACTCAAGTAGTAATAATTTTGGAATTAAATACAGTATTTGTTCAAAATATGTTGAAAATAATTCAAGCTAGAAACCATAGTAATTACAGGTGTTTATACTAAATTGCTAGTTATATTTCAGTCTTCTTGTTTTCAGTTTGCTTCAGAACTAAAGTGTTAAGAAAAGTTCCAAAGAGCCTAAGTGGTACATGTTTAAAGGGGGATAGAAGAAACTGGGTTACTGTCCTTTAGATGTATAAAGAAAGCCTGAGGGTGTGTTTTATCTTTAAGAAAGATCAGGAATGCAGAATCTTGGTTTTGGACTTCTTGAAGGTCTCTTATGTGTTAAGACCTTCCTTAGGTCTTAATTCAAGGGACGTTCTAAACAGTCTGAATAAAAATCACTTAAACCTCTCTTGACTTCACTTGCATGATGTGTGTGATGTTAAAATCCTACTAGTTCTGTAATTACTCATAGTCTTCCAGGAAAAGCAAGCTAGACCTAAATCTCAATTTCGGTTCTTGTGTTTTTAATACAGAAGCTTTTTGCGGGGGGAGGGGAAGGGTTGGAGGGGTGAGAGCAAACTTTGTCTCCATTTTACAACCTAGGGGCGGGAGAGAAACACATGCCCCAATTACTTCCTCCCTTTCAGTTCACCTTTAATACCACACACAACCAAACTTCATGTGCTGTGCTAACTGCGCCATTGTCTTATGAAGCTTTAGAATGCTTAAAAATATGAAAGATGCTGTATTAAAACCATATTCTATAAACTGATAAATGTCTTGTCTTCATGAGAAAGCTGTACCAGTTTAATAACTACTGTAGGTTTAAAACCAATTTGGTTAATACAGTGCAAATGGCTACATGGACACTCCTTTTGATTTAAACCAACCTTAATTCGGCTTGGTTGAAATCAGTGGGAAATGGTTTAAACTAAAATAGGTGGCCATCCTGGGGTTAGCACTAATTTTAAAACAGATTTAAGTTAAATTGCTGCAACTTTGTCTTGTAGCCAAACTGTAAATGAGTCTAAAGATCTTAGTGATGTTTGCCAATATATATTTCATGGATGGTTCTACCATCCTCAGTAACATAGGAATTTCCATTGGAATACATCAAGTGGGTATTTCAGATTGGCCTAACTTTTTAGATAGTATTTATCTCTCTGCTTCCATTTCTTGATAGATGTGCTAGACTTGCTGCATGAAAGATCTGACTAACAATCAGTCTATACTAGGGCATTGTGATAAGTTTCTTCTGAAGAGGTTTTATGGAAGCAGCCATTGTTGCTAGGTTTCAGGCCCCTCTGGTGATCAAAGGCTCTTCTCACTGATCTCCATGTACCTTTGGTGAAGCAGTTGCATGCTCTGTCAGGAGGACCGTCTTCTTGTTTCCTTGTGGGATAACACTAAATCAGTCCTGAGACTGTTCTCTTTTTTCCAAGTTACTTTCTTTTGTTACTCGGTATCCAGCATGGCCTGTCTCGTATTAGTCAGCACTGTTATTGCACTGCACAACACATGTTCAGAGTGGTGGGCCCAGTCCCTGCGTGGTTTTTTTTTTTTTTTTTTTTTTAAGGAAACAGACTCAAAGAAATGTCATCTAAAATGAAACTCAAAATTAGTTGTAATAAATGTGACTGGAGGTTTCTGTAGTGAAATTGTGAGTGGAGGCAGTCTGTGAAACCACAGCTGAATTTGTTTGTGTTGGAACCTCCGAATGGCAGCATGGATATACTGATTTTTGGATACATACTAAGTCCCAGCTCCAACCCTCAAAATTAAGCTCTCATACCGGTAAAAAAATAAATTAATAATATTTTATATTTGGAGGCACTAGTTCCTTGTTTCATCTCATTGTTTCATTTATAACTATTAGATTTTTAATAGTATAGAAGTTATTTCTCTCAATGCTTGATATAACTTCTATTAACTAGTTCTACATGCTCACTGAAGAGAAAATAGACTCCTTTTCTGTGAGTTGGGCAAAATATCTTAATTACTAATGTAAGTAATTTTGCTGACTTTTTGCCTTTGATGGAAGCATGAGTTTGCGACAACATTTTAGAGCATCCAGCTGTCTGGACTGCTTCCCCCTTTAGATGACTCTTAAAATATCATATTTATGTTTTGACTCTGGATTAAGCTACTGATGACTGAAAGAGTCCTTTGGCTAGACTTAATGTGTGTATTTAAAGGACTGTGAAAACCAATTAAGATTGTACTTTCATAATGAACAAAAGGTAGCTCAGCTCAGTAAAACTCACTAAGGCTGCCTTATGTCGACTTCAGTCTGTAAGCATCTACACTAAAATGCCCCTCCTGCCAATATAAGTTGCCCACTACACTGACTTAACTCCATCTCCCTGAAAGGGGTAGCGCGTAAGTTGATTCGGTCTCTGTGTAGACACTGAATTGTTTACATTGCCTGTTGCCACCCAGGGGCTGACAGCCCAGGGCAGTGGGGCTCAGGCTGTCAGCCACAATGTCCCACACTGTTAGTTAAATCGATGCAAGCCCTTTTGGTGAAGACACGCACTGCTGACAGAAGGAGCATAGTGTGGACGTTACAAATTGAAGTAATTACCGTGGTGGCTGTATGTCCACTTAACTTTGTAGTATAGACATACCCTAAGGCAGTGGCTTTGTCTTTCCAGACTGCTGTACCTTTTTCAAGAGTCTGATTTGTCTTGCGTACCCCCAAGTTTCACCTGACCTAAAAACTACTTGCTTACAAAATCAAACATAAAAATACAAAAGTGTCACAGCACACTATTACTGAAAAATTGCTTACTTTCTCATTTTTACCATACAATTACAAAACAAATCAATTGGAATATAAATATTGTGCTTACATTTCAGTGTATAGTATATAAAGCAGTATAAACAAGTCATTGTATGAAATTGTAGTTTGTTCTGACTTCACTAGTGCTTTTTATGTAGCCTGTTGTAAAACTAGTCAAATATTTAGATGAGCTGATGTACCCCCTGGAAGACCCCAATGGGTACGCATATTCCTGGTTGAGAACCACTGCCCTAAAGCATGAAGTAAGTATTGCTGGAGAAGTCAAGTAGAATGGTAAAACAAAAGTGCAGGTCATGTTGGCTTGATTGTATGGATAGAAGACTAGGGATGTCCAGATTGGAATAAAAGTACTGTAGACAATGCATTGTATTAGTATTTCTGCACTGAAATTTTCTAGCAATAGGGACTTCATCCACTAGGAAGACTTACAAAATATCTAGGTATATTCGGTCACCATTGCACAAATAATTTACTGACTAATTCCCAGTAAGATTAATCTGCATTAGTAGGTAAATCACTGGTATCCTTAAGTTAAGACACATACATGTATTGCCTTGCATATTCTAGTGTGATTTTATTCACCTAAGATATTAGATATTTCCAGTTAATGGAGTGAACAAATAATGTTCTTAAAAACCAATTCAAATAAAATGAGATTTTACATTTAAATTAGGGCTGTCACGCAATTAAAAAAATTAATCACGATTAATCATGCGATTAATCACACTGTTAAACAATAATAAAATACCATTTATTTAAATATTTTGGATGCTTTCCACATTTTCAAATATATTGATTTCAGTTACAACACAGAATACATCTACCCTGATTGAATTGGCCTCGTGAGCACTGACCCCCCCCAATTGGTAAGGCAACTCCCATCTTTTCATGTGCTATATATTTATACCTGCCTACTGTATTTTTCACTCCGAGCGTCTGATGAAGTCGGTTATAGCCCACGAAAGCTTATACCCAAATAAATTTGTTAGTCTCTAAGGCCAGGTCTACACTACCGCGGTAGTTCGACGGCTGGCAATCGAAGTTCCGGGTTCGATTTATCGCGTCTGGTCTGGACGCAATAAATCGATCCCGGAAGCGCTCGCCGTCGACTGCGGTACTCCAGCTCGGCGAGAGGAGTACCGCGGAGTCGACGGGGAGCCTGCCTGCCGCGTGTGGACCGCGTCTGAACCGCGGTAAGTTCGAACTAAGGTATGTCGACTTCAGCTACGTTATTCACGTAGCTGAAGTTGCGTACCTTAGTTCGAATTTGGCGGTTAGTGTAGACCAGGCCTAAGTTGCCACAAGGACTCCTCATTATTTTTACAGAATACAATGTGTACAGTGCTTATTTTATATTTTTTATTACGAATATTTGCACTGTAAACCAGAAGAAATAGTATTTTTCAATTCACCTAATACAGGTAGCGTAGTGCAGTCTCTTTATCATGAAAGTTAAAGCTACAGCTGTAGAATTAAGTACAAAAAAACTGTTTTATTTTTGAATGCAATGTAAAATTTTAGAACCTGCAAGTCCACTCAGTCCTACTTCTTGTTCTGCCAATAGCTCAGACAAATTTGTTTACATTTGCATGAGATAATGAATGCTGCCTGCTTCTTGTTTACAATGTCACCTTAAAGTGAGAACGTGCATTTGTATGGCACTGTTGTAGCCGGCATCACAAGATATTTACATGCCAGGTGCGCTAAAGATTCATATGTCCCTTCATGCTTCAACCACCATTCCAGGGGACATGCGTCCAATCTGGTGACAGGTTCTGCTCAATAAAAAGCCAAAGCAGTGCAGACTAAAGCACGTTCATTTTCATTATCTGAGTCAGATGCCACCAGCAGAAGGGTGATTTTCTTTTTTGGTGGTTCGGGTTCTGTAGTTTCCGCATCGGAATGTTGCTCTTTTAAAACTTCTGAAAGCGTGCTCCACACTTCATCCCTCTCAGATTTTGGAAGGCACTTCAAATTCTTAAACCTTGCGTCGAGTGCTGGAGCTATCTTTAGAAATCTCACATTGGTACCTTCTTTGCGTTTTGTGAAATCTGCAGTGAAAGTGTTCTTAAATTGAACAACAGGTACTGTGTCATCATCCGAAACAGCTATAACATGAAATATATGGCAGAATGTGGGTAAAACAGAGCAGGAGACATACTATTCTCCCCCAAGGAGTTGTTACAAATTTAATTAACACACTTTTTTAAACGAGTGTCATCAGCATGAAAGCATGCCCTCTGGAATGGTGGCCGAAGTATGAAGGGGCATATGAATGTTTAGCATATCTGGCACGTAAATACCTTGCAGTGCTGGCTACAAAAGTGTCCTGCACATGCCTGTTCTCACTTTCTGGTGACATTGTAAATAAGAAGAGGGCAGCATTATTTCCTGTAAATGTAAACAAACTTGTTTGTCATAGCAATTGGCTGAACAAGAAGTACAATCACGATTCTTTTTTTTTTTTTTTTTGAGTTAATCATGTGAGTTAACTGCGATTAATCGACAGGCCTAATTTAAATGATGGTAAATATTCAGTTTAGTATCACTTTAATGTCTTTTGATATTCTTTATAAAGCTGTGTTAAGTGCTCGACACTCAGATTTACATGAGAGAGAGTTCACTTAAATTTTCTAATATAGTACATTGAGAAAATCCTCAAGTTCTAAACACTTACAGTTTCTGAATAAGAAACAAGGATGTTTATATTTATTAATGCAGTGTTGAAGCTGAAAATTCAGGAGCACATTATAAATCCAAAAGATAAAAATATTACTATGACGTTAATGTGACCCTGTTGCATGTCCTATCTATTTTAGAGTATAAATTAAATAAGAGTGATCAACTATTTATTGTGTACAAGGAAAACAGGAATAGATAAACCTGTATGTGACATAGCCAAGTTGTGGAGTGGGGAAAACAGTGCCTCTTGGAATTTCTGAAGTTTTGAGTGCTCAGTTTCAACTTTCATTTCACTTGAATGCTTGTTTGCATTTAGTTTTCCTGGTTCTTTTTTAAGAAATGGGGAAAAGTGCTTTGTAGTCACTTTCAAGATGCCTTTGTGGTGCTAGATCACTAAGATGACAAATAATTGAGGAGGCAGTTAGTTGGGGAACATTCTAAAGCACATGCATGAAAATATCAAACATTCGTTTATAAACTCTTTATATCAAAGTCAAGTTTTTCCCTCTTGAATAAGGACTATATAACAAGTCAATTTTTAAATATTCTGACTTCATCTATCTGAATTACAAAACAATGTCAGTCAGAACATGTATAACTCAGAAAAGACAAAGATAGTTTTATTTAAAAAATAAACACTCCTTTGGGTCAAGACCAAGCATGGAAAATTTTAGCCCAAAAGGAATTTGCTTGAGAAAAGTTGAAGTGAAATTAAAGGGGGTGATGACTCACAATGAAAATTAAATCTTATAGTTAGTTGCCAACAAACTCAATATTGAAAAAGATCAGTCAGACTTTGGCCAACAGCACTGACTCAGTTCAGGGCAACTGCACCTGTATTTCCCCTTCGTGGTCCACCAAGGCACCTACTGTAGGCTCTTGGTTCCTCAACTGTCACCTTTCTTGGGTGGAGACCTACATGTCTCTCCCTCCTAACCAGGGTTTTTTTCAGGCTATGTAGTTCCCTGCCTACACATCCACAGCAAGCCAGACTGCCTAAACTGGCCAGCATCTGCACTTTACTTGCCAGCAGTTGCAGATTGCCACACAGGTTTTCCTAAGCAAGCATATTTATTCTTAAAGTACAAGTATTTTAGAAAAAAAATTAAACAATAGAACCTACATGCCTGCTTAAAGCTTACCAGAGGTCACTCCAGCCCAGCCTCTGTTAGGTGTCAGTCCTTCAAGACCCACAACTGGGTTTTCCCTGTAAAAGTAAGTTCACAACCATTTCAGATTCAGAACCAGAACAACCATAACTAGTTCAGTCTTTCCTTTATACAGCTTCGGCCTTTGACCTTGTATGACAGGTGATCAGCAGACAGAGGCCCACTTCTCAGGGCATAGCTTCAAAAGGCTGGGGTTTGGGTAACTGGACTTAAGGAATTTGTATTCACCTCCCTTGAGCTATTTCCAGGAAATCCATTTCATATGTACAGTCCCAAACATCCATTCTTTGGCACATTGTTCAATATAGTCCTTTGATCATCCAAGCTTTACATCCCATCTCATAGGGTCACAGTGAGTTGATGGCAGATCAAGGACTAAAACTGGGATCTGCTGACTCAGTGTCCTGTGATCTGTTTAGTGGATCACTCTTCCTCTCATTTACCTCTTAAATTTTTCTGCTGTTTGTGCTTTTATACTTCAGAGTGCACATTGTGTGTGAGAACTTGGGATAAGATTGTACAGGGAAAAAATCAGTAAAACATCTCATTTTGCTGGGATACTGCAGTCTGGCTGCTAAGCAAAAAATTCTTAATGCAGTTACTTTACAGCACATCTTGCTGATGTTAGTTAACAGAGTAAATCAAGATGTCATTTTGTAAACCTTTCTCTTATCTAGTAGTATCTTAGCCTAATGCAGTAGGTGACCTTCTGGACTGTGTCTAAAACTACAAAGAGGTAACACTTAGTCTGCATTTAGAATCCCATTTAACCAAATGCACGTTATCACAGAGTGGCTCTTCCGCTGCATTGCAGAGGGCAAGGCTGCCTTCCTTTGGCTTCACCTTGGCATACTAAATATCTGGAAGCTTTGTGAGAAAGTAGCATTAAACAGGAATGACTTTTCTTCCAGTTTGTGGTGATGGAGAAGCCTGTATAAGAACATTTGTTTCTAATAGTTAAAACTCAGGTTACCAAATTAAATGGTGGTTCATGGCAGACTTTTTTTTTTTTTTTTTTTTTGGTGGTCAAACATTGTGCATTGTGTGACTGAGTAGGCCAGGAGTGGCCAACCTGAGCCTGAGAAGGAGCCAGAATTTTCCAATGTACATTGCCAAAGAGCCACAGTAATAAGTCAGCAGCCCCCCATCGGTTCCCCCCACTCCCAGCGCCTCCCGGTCACTGGCAGCCCCGCCGATCAGCTCCCTCCCCGCACCTCCAGATCAGCTGTTTCATGGTGTGCAGGAGGCTCTGGAGGGGAGGGGGAGAAGCTAGGGCATGGCAGGATCAGGGGAGGGGGTGGGAAGAGGTTGAGTGGGGGCAGGGCCTGTGGCAGAGCCAGGGGTTGAGCAGTGAACACCCCCCCTCCCCCCAGCACATTGGAAAGTTGGCACCTGTAGCTCCAGCCCCAGAGTCGGAGCCTATACAGGGAGCTGCATATTAACTTCTGAAGAGCTGCATGTGGTTCCAGAGCCACTGGTTGGCCACCCCTGGACTAGGCTAACTGTAATGTGCTCAATGCTCTATTTAAGACAGCTGCATCCTGAAGCTTGAGCTAGTGCTGAACGCAGTTGCTTACCTCTTAAATGGTGGTAGGCTGTTAGGAGTAAAACACCTTTGATTCTTGCTCTACCTCAGGGGTCTCAAACATGTGGGCCGCATGCGGCCCGCGGGGTTCTTTCGTGCGGTCCACCAAGCTCCCTCCGCCCCTCTGCCTACCTCATGGCGCCGCGAGCCCCGCACCGCTCCCTGAAGCGGCTGGAACTATGTCCCTGCAGTACTGAGTGGGGGGAGGGGGGCAGGGGGAGAGTAGAGGGCTCTGTGCTCTTGCTTCCAGGCACTTCCCCCCCCGCAGCTCCCATTGGCCGGGAACAGGGAACCGCAGCCAATGGGAGTTTTGGGGGAGGTACCTGGAGGAGCAAGAGCAGCACATGGCGCTGTTCCCCCCTCTTTCTCCCCCCCCCCCGGACTCCGGCTGCTTCCTGGAGCGGAGCGGGGCCAGGGCAGGCAGGCAGGGAGCCTGCCCTGGCCATGGTGCGCGGTGCTGCCACCCCGGAGCTGCTCTAGGTAAGCGGTGCTGGGCTGGAGCCTGCACCCCAACCCCTGTCTGGAGCCCCCTGCCACATCCCACACCCTCCTGCACCTCAACTCCCTGCCCTGAGCCCCCATCACACCCTGCACCCCTCCTGCACCCCCTGGGGGCAGGGAGGGGGCAGAGTTGGGGTGAGGACTTTGGGGAAGGGGTTGGAATGGGGGTAGGGAAGGGGCGGGAAGAGGCAGGGCAGGGGCAAGGCCTCATGGAAGGGGTGGAGTGGGGGCGGGGCCGGGGGCAGCAAGGGGTGGGTGTCAGTGATGTGGCCCTCGGGTCAATGCATTAGTCCTCATGCGACCCTCGTGGTCATTTCAGTTTGAGACCCCTGCTCTACCTGACTAATGGTCTTTTGGGTATAGTTTAGTGCTCATCAAAGTATCTTCTGATCTATCTGTTGGTAATCACCTCACCTACTGTGTCTCATTGTTGTGGTTTAATTTGACCACAATGCTATGGTTGCTTGCTATCGCCCAAATCAAACACTTGGCCGGGCAGCATTATATTATTGGGAGTTCAGGAAATCCTTAGTTGGAGAATTAATTTTCTGTGTCAGGGCTAATGTTGAACGATTTTGTTTTTAATGGAAAGGTGAAAAAGGTAACCATTTTATCTACCTTTTTTTAATTGTAGAGTTTTCAGTAAAATGGGCTGTTTTGGCAGGGGGTGACTTAAATTAAAAGGTATAGCTGGAGTATGAGTGGCTGTAACTATCTGTCTGGGGCCACTGTCTATAATTTATCTTGCATGGTAATTTGCATGTTATCCTTACTTTCACAAGCCGGCAGCTTTCCAGAATAAATCCTTTGGGCTGAACTCTTCTGTGCTCAGTTTCTGAAAGTGAATTGTTTCAGAAGCTTTGATCAAATACTTTCACTGTCTGTTTTATCTTTTGATCAGAACTTTGTCACTGTAAACAAATGATGGTTAAAGAAACGTTTAAACCCAGAACACCATGCCATGGTGGTTTCTTTGTTTTTGTTTTTGTTTTTTTTAATTTTTCTACTCCAGAGACCTTTTCTGCCCCCCCTTCCCCCATCCCCCTTTTGTGCCTTTCTGTTTTGGTTACTATTAGCGATTCCTTTTGATGGCTTTAGTTGACTCTGGAATTTAAAACTGACAGGACATGAAGTAGTGGTTGAATCCAGATCTTCAAACAGCTTTTCATAGGGACATGAAATATGCTCAGTCATATAGAAATAATGAAAATTCCAGAGATATGAATACATTAACTTTTAGGTCTATGTAGACTTGTACTAAATCTTATATGAAAGCAATAGAATTTTAAGACCAAGTTTGCTGTTACGAGGTTGGATCCATCAGGTCTTTTTCCAGTATTTAATAACTTTAAAGCGACTATTAGGTCACATTTAGCCCAAAACTAGTAAAACAAGTAAATCTTGTAAAACAAATCTAGTAAAACAAGCTTTTTTTTTTTTATTTTTAAACAAAATCAAATGTTTGTCAATTTTTAGAATTCTGATGGAAACGGTTCTTTTAGACAAACATTCCCCTTCCACGGACAAATATAGTAAAATTGTGCAAGTCACTGAAAAATAAATTAAACTTTGAAAATTCTTCCAGTTATAATAGCCTCAGATGGTATTAAAAATGGAGCTAGGAAAATTAAGATTTAACCTATATTACCTTTTACCTTCTATCTAAAGCAGCATTTTTCAGACCGGGGTCCGTGGACCCAGGGAGGTCCGCCAGCCCCACTGATCAACTCCTTCCCCTCCCTCCTTCCCTTTGAGTGCCTCCTGCATGCCGGGGAACAGCTGTTCAGCGGGGGATACTGGGGGGGGGGGGCGAAAGAGGAGGGGCAGGGTTGGGAAGAGGTGGGGTGGGGAATTGGGTATTGTATGTGGGAGGGGTTGGGGTCTGTGAAAATTTTTAAATCAAAATGGGAGTCCTCGGGTTGCTAAAGCTGCTGATCTAAAACCAGTATCCCAATGTTGGCTTCACTGCCTCTCTCTAAGTGAAGACAGAGAAGTCCTTTGGTGTCAAAAGTTTCATCGTGGGTTACCCACAGATGTAGCGCTAAGTAGTAGGGTTAGTGACAAAATATAAAAGGGGGAAACATTCACTGGAAATTTTTGTCCTTTTGAGACTAACTTTTCAGTAATGTATTTTGATCCACATGAACAAAACCTTAAATTCAAGTGACTAAAAATAGTTTTGTGTAGTATTAATCTTATATTCCCAAGATATGTGACCTCTCAATTTTAAGAACAACTGACCGGTGACTAGAACTAAAAAGCACTGTTCTTTAAAATAAATAGATTACAACCTGTAACTAGAATATTCTTTGCAGTGATTATCCCCCAAAAGAAAATTGAGTGTTATGATTTTTGTGGTAATCTTTTTGATATTATGGCTTTCAGGATATTCCTTGGTTGTATTTAAAAAAAAAAAAAAAAGTTTTGACTTGAATTTTGGTTGTTCAAGGCAATATCTTTCCCAGTGTGTTGTATTTCACAAACATTAATCTGAATTGTGTGGGCAAGCACTCCTTTGATATCTGTACATTTTCTTAGTCTTCAAAGCTTTATAGCAGGGGTGGCCAACCTGTGGCTCCGGAGCTGCATGCGGCTCTTCAGAGGTTAATATGCGGCTCCTTGCATAGACCTTGACTCCGGGGCTGGAGCTACAGGTGCCAACTTTCCAATGCTCACTGTTCAACCCCTGCCTCTGCCACAGGCCCTGCCCCCACTTCACTCCTTCCCCCAAGGCCCTGTCTCTTCCAAGCCTGCCATGCCCTCGCTCTTCTCCTCACCCCCCAGAGCCTCCTGCATCCTGCGTGAGGCACAGGGAGGGAGGGGAGGCTGGCAGATGGGGCAGGGGAACTGATTGGGGGCGGGGGGGCTGCTGACATAATACTGTGGCTGTTTGGCAATGTACATTGGCAAATTTTGGCTCCTCAGGCACAAGTTGGCCACCCCTGCTTTATAGCAATTGGTAAAGATATTCGTGTAGGTTAAAGTGTTGAATCCATAATTACAAACAGCTTTATAATGAAAACTGGTTAATATTTTAGGTCTCTGTAATTGTCTTGGGATGACTACCTTGTTCTAAGAATTGCTAAATTAATTCTAAAGGCAGAAGGGGAATTTTTGAAGTTTGAAGAGAAGTTATCATTTGACTTGAGTTACAGGCCACTAAAAAGCAACAAAGAGTCCTGTGGCACCTTATAGACTAACAGATGTATTGGAGCATAAGCTTTCGTGGGTGAATACCCACTTCGTCAGATGCATTCACCCACGAAAGCTTATGCTCCAATACATCTGTTAGTCTATAACAGGGGTCGGCAACCTATGGCACGCGTGCCAAAGATGGAACGCGTGCCGATTTTTAATGGCATGCTGCTGCCTTCCGGAGTCACGGCAGGCAGCAGCGTGCCATTAAAACTCCTGCCTGGCCCGCTCTTCTCCTGCCCTCCCACGGGGGCAGGGGGCAGAAGCTTGGTCCTGCGGCTCCCCTGCCTCTTCCGCAGTGTGCTGGGTTCCTGCCCCTCCTCCTCCTCCTCTCTGTCCCTCCCTCCCTGCCGGCCGATCAGCTGATGGCCCTTGCGAGGGAGGAGTTGGGGGAGGAGTGGAGTCAGCATGCTCGCTGCTCCCGGCGGAGGCAGAGAAGAAGCAGGGGCAGGGCCTTGGGGAAGAGGGGTGGTGGAATAGGGGCATATCCCCTCCAGCCCCTTGCTGTGAGCACCCCATGACCCCAGCCCTCTGCCCTGACCCCCCCACACACACACCCCCAGCCCTGAGCCCTGCAGCCCTCCCCCCCCCCAGGCCTGAGCCCTGTACCCCCCCACACACACCCAGCCCTCTGCTTGACTCCTTCAAACCCCCCCCCACACACACACACGACCCCAGCCCTGACTCTGGCACCACCACACATACCCAGGCCCCCCATGCCCTGACACCTGCACTCCCTCACATGCCCCCAGTCCTCTGCCCTGACTCTTGCGCCCCCACATACCCTGCCCCCCCACTCCAATGCACCCCCCACATCCTGACTCTTGCACCCCCTATATCCCCACCCTGAGCACCAAACGGGAGCTCCTGCACGCCCCCCCCATTCCCACCTGCACCCCTCGCACCAAATGGGAGCTGCTCAGGTAAGCGCTCCACACCCAAACCTCCTGCCCCAATCCTGAGCCCCCTCCCTCATTCTAGCTCCTGCCAGATCCTACACCCCAACCCCCAGCCTGCTCCTTCACCCCCAGCCCTGTGCCCAGTGCACTTCCACCCACAGCTCAGTGCAGAGAGAGAGGAAGAGAATGGGAGAACCAGGTAGGTACCCACTGTATGTGGGCAGGGCCGGGACCCCAGATCGGCAGCGGGCTGAGCAGGTCCGGCAGCTGGGATCCTGGCTGGCAGGAGCCAGGGGATGGAACCCCTGAGTGGCAGCGGGCTGAGCCGCTCAGCCCACTGCTGGTCTGGGGTCCCGGCCGCCGGCCCCGCACAGCCCGCTGCCGGTCTGGGGTTCTGGCTGCCGGACCCTTGCCAGCCGGGGTCCCGGCCGCAGGCCCTGCTCAGCCCGCTGCCGGCCTAGGTGAACAGAACCCCAGACCAGCAGTGGGCTGAGATCAACATTTTAATTTAATTTTAAATGGAGCTTCTTAAACATTTTGGAAACCTTGTTTATTTTACAATACAATAGTTTAGTTATATAATATATAGACTTATAGAGAGAGACCTTCTAAAAAACATTAAAATGTATTACCAGCACGTGAAACCTTAAATTAAAGTGAATAAATGACGATTCGGCACACCGCTTCTGAAAGGTTGCCGACTCCTGGTATATAAGGTGCCACAGGACTCTTTGTTGCTTTTTACAGATCCAGACTAACACAGCTGCTCCTCTGATACAGGCCACTAAAAATTACTGCAGTTTGAAATATTGACTCTTGTTGACCATTGTTTTGGTCTTCTAGCTCTATTATTAATTACTACCACTTCAGACTTTCCAAATAATCTTTTTTTAAACTCATGCATTTGGTTGTCTCTAAAGACAGGGATAGCTCAGTGGTTTGAGCATTGGCCTGCTAAACCCAGGGTTGAGAGTTCAATCCTTGAGGGTGCCATTTAGGGATCTGGGGCAAAAATTTGTCTGGGGATTGGTCCTGCTTTGAGCAGCGGGTTGGACTAGATGACCTCCTGAGGTCCCTTCCAACCCTGATAGTCTATGATTCTATGAAAATAAGTCATATTTAAGCAGAGGGTTTTTGTGGAGGGGAAGCCCAGTCCTGCTCTCAGTGATGTCAGGAGGAGTTGTCATTGACTGGACAAGCTCGCTGGGCGAATAATTGTTGTTGGCACATGTTGTGTACTGATCTTGAAAGGTATGTTTGATCATTATAGCAGTGGAGGTATGTCTGCAGATTTGCATCTGTTATGGCAGGGTTTAGTGCTGCTTTCAGTTGTTGTGTCCTGGTCTGTGGGGAGCTTGCTTCTGATGAGCATTGAGAAGTTGGGGGGTTGTTTGGAAGGTCAGAAGAGTTCAGGAAAGATTCTTTTTCAGGATGGGGCCCCTATAAAGTACGAGTTGTAGTTTGATACCCCGTATGTGTTTCAGAGTGGGGTTGTCAGTGGTTTTTTCCCCCCCCTTGTATTGAAATAGGTTCTTTTGGGGTATTTTGGTGGCCTGTTCCATGATGCAAGCTACTTCTCTGGTGGAGTGTCTTTGTTTGGTGAAGGAAGTTTTAAGTGTGTTATGGTATATATCTCGGAGCATATTCTGTGGTATCTGAGTGCCTGGCTGAAGATAACAGCTTTCTTGGTGTGTTTGGGGTGGTTACAGGATTTATGAAGGTAGTTGTGGTGATCCGTGAGTTTCTTGTATATGGTTGTCTGTAGGGTTCCATTGTTAAAGCTGATTGTGATGTCCAGGAAGTTGGTGCTAGTGTGGGAATGTTCCTGAGAGAGTTTAATGGACAGGTGAGGGTTGTTGAAGTTGTGGTGGAAATCTGAGGTAGTTTAAGCCCTCTGTCCAGAGGATGAAAATATCATTGATGGTTTGTAGTGCATTGGTCGAGAAGTTCTTTTCAAAGGTGGACCATGAAGAGGTTGGCATATTGGGGAGCCATCCTAGTACCCATGGCTTTTTCGAGGGTTTGGACAAAGTGTTTCTTGTTGAAAGTAAAATTGTTATGGGTGAGGATGAAATGCATGAGTTTGGCAATGTATTTGGGGTGTATATCTGAGGGTTGTCCATTGTCTTGTAAATATTTGAGGCAAACAGCTATGCTGTCATTCGGAGGGATGTTGGTGTATAAGGAAGTGTGAATGGATGAATATCTGTGCATAGCTAGCTTAGCACTGTGCACAGTGATGAAAGTGTGTGAATGGGTACAGATAATCCAGCTCCAGTAAATACAGATAATTCAGCTCCAGCTCAGTCTTGATAAATTGATTATGTTGGGGTGTTGTGACCATGTGGTGGGTACTGGTGACAGGGTTTCTCCTGTGGGGTGATGGAGTAATTGTAGTTGGTTCCACTTTGTATTTGTGTTGGATGGCTGTCATTAGGTTTCTTTGATAGTTGTTTTGCCTTTTTTTTTTTTTTTTTTTTTTGCATGATTTCCTGTTTTATTTTGTTTTTCCTCCAGTGGGTGAGAGCATGTGATTTTTCACTTTGAAGGTGGTCCCTTCTGGAGTATGTGAGGTGAAGTAAGTGGTTCCTCAGTTTCTCTGAAGTGTCTCTGCAGAGCTAGTCAGCATATTTGGAGTTGTGTGTAGTGGTCAGAGGGTTATAGATTGGGCCCTACCAAATTCATGGTCCATTTTGGTCAATTTCACAGTCATAGGATTTTTAAAATCGTAAATTTCAGTTTTTCAGATATTTAAATCTGAAATTTCAGTGTTGTAACCCTGGGGTTCCTGGCCCAAAAAGGGGTTGTGGGGGATTTGCAAGGCTATTATAGAGGGGTCATGGTATTGCCACCCTTTCTTCTGCGCTGTCGCTGGTGGCAGCGTTGCTTTCAGAGCTGGGCAGCTGGAGAGCAGGGCTGCTGGCCAGGTGCCCAACTCTAAAAGCAGCACTGCCACAACAGCAGCAAAGAAGTGAGGGTTGCATGGTATGGGGTTGCGGGGGTTATCACTTTTTGGGGGAGCAGGGCCAGCCTTATGAGTGGGCAACTGACTGGTCAAGGGGGCGCTGTGGTCACTCCCCCAACACACACAGCCAACCCAAAGCCACTTTAATCCCTGCGGGCTGGGCCTGGAGCCGTAGAGGGGCCAGGCTGGGGAGGGATGGGACTTCCTCTTGCCCTACACAGGGTGCTCCCCAGGGCTGGTGTCAGACCCACCTCTGGGAACCTCTCCTAGCTGTAGAAAGGTCACCCCTCACCCCTGCTTCCTGCCTTTATCTCCCCCGTGAAAGCTAGAGTCTGGCATACAGTAGGAGTCCCCGGCTGTGATGCCCCCAGCCTTTCCCCTCCCATACAATAGCTAGATTTCATGGTCTGTGAAGTATTTTTCACAGCTGTGAATTTGGTAGGGTCCTAGTTATAGATGGTTACAGGGGATGATGTTTTGATTCTTGCATTTGCTCAGGAAGTAGATGTCACTGTTAAATTTTGCTTCCTGTTTCTTCATGTTGTAGAGCAGGGGTTTTCAAACTTTTATGCTAGAACCCCCTTTGAAAATGTTTCACACTGTGATGACCCCCTCCAAAAAAGTGACCCCATCTCCCATAACATGTCACCTTTACTTCTGGCGGTGGCTCTGCCTTCAGAGCTGGGCACCTGGCCAGCAGCCACCATTCTCATGGCCCCCCTATAATTGTCTTGCGATCCCCTTTTGGGTCAGAACCCCCAGTTTGAGAAACTCTGTTGTAGAGCTTCCATTTCAGATGGCTAAATTCAGTGTCTTCCATGTTGATGATTAATATCCTGGAACTGACATGGCTACAACTACACTGCATGCAACATATGTGAATGTCTTGTCAGTTTCATGTTATTAGCTTGGTGCACACCAGTCCTGGTTTAAATTCTGGTGACCAATAAGTTCATATGCCCAAGGGGGATGGGGTGGGGGGAGATGCTTTGGGGGGTGAGAGGAAATGGAGGAAAGAAACTCTTACAAATCTAAAACTTTATTTAAAAAAACAGCCTTGCCAAGTAAAAAGTGTAATTATCTGTCAAATTATTTAAAGAACCCAAGTTTAAAAACAAACCAATAGTTAAGAACATCAACTTGTTCAGTGCTTATAATATAAGTAGATTGTCCCTGAAGCCAGCATAGGTGGCCATGGGAAGATCCTATGCTATCCTATCCCTGCTGCCAATCTAGGGTATCTGGCTGGGGCTTCCCTTTGTACTGTTTGTCTCTGGCTGCTGTATAAGTAGCTCAAAGTTATGTCAAAGCTGCACTTCAGGGCACTGTGACACTCTCCCAAGCTGCACTGTGCAGTCTGGACTAATCTTTAAACATTAAGAAATGTTTCATTACAACTGTCATGATCTGGCGCACACCTTGTTAAACTCTGGGATCTTCGAGTTACTAGTACAACCCTTTTAACCCCTCTAAGTTTCCTCTCAGGACACTTGTCTATAACTATCAGGCGATCCTGGCTGCTTTTCATAACTCTGTTTCAGGGACCCTGCAGATCTCTTCAAAACTCTGATTGACTGCCTCTGACTTCTGAAAAAAGTTTGAAAAAAAACACTGAACTTTTATTTAACCAAAATAAACATAACAGCAGCTTTCAGTGGTCCTTCTGCTGCTTACTTGCAGAAGGAAAGCCTAATCTTTTAAGAGCCTGGTAGTACTTCCTGTCCTGATTGCAGTCTGACTCTCCAATCCCCTCAGTCATCCTGTTCCCTCTCTTCTCAGGAGCCAACTGATGACCCTTCAAATTCAAAACCTCCCAAGTTGCATCGGGGCAGTCTAGGTAGAGCTTCAGCTGAGAGTCCAAACTTCTGTCTCTCTGTGTACCCAGCAGCATACATTCTTTTGGTTTCTGTCTAACATCATACTCTATTGTAGGATAAGTGTTATACAATTTCGCTTAACATCTCCCATTGTACAGGTTAACTGTACACACAAACCTTAACTCTGACCCAAAGTAAATCGATTTCACCAATATAAATACAACATACATCCACTGAAAAAAAATGAGTTATATGTGCGCATTGAAGCATGTTGATCAGTCTCAAATCATACCATATAGTCATTACATAAATCAGTGTATAAACATTATTTGCAAGAAATGGCAGAACACTTTGTTGAAAAACTGTTTATAAATACATTGAACTAAACATGAAAAGAGAATACTTAAATATTAAAATCAAGATCACAGAAATAACATTAAATAGTCCATAGGTGAGAGTTACGGCAGTTTTCTTTTTGACAAAATAGGCATTTTTGTTTGATAAGTATGTTTATTACATGGCCAGTGTATCATTTAGGACAGGAGTGGGCAAATTCTTTGGCCTGAGGGCCACATCTGGGAATAGAAATTGTATGGTGGGCCATGAATGCTCACCAAGTTGGGGTTGGGGTGCGGGAGGGGGGTGAGGGCTCTGGTTGGGGGTGTGGGGTGCGGGGGGGGGCAGAAATGAGTTCAGGGTGCAGGAGTGAGCTCCAGGCTGGGGTGGTGGAATGTGGGGGGGGGGGTGAGGGCTCCGGTTGGGGGTCTGGGCTCTGGGACAAGGAATTTGGGCTGTAGGAGGTTGCTCTGGGCTGGGACCGAGGGGTTCAGAGGCTGGGAGGGGGATCAGGGCTGGGGCAGGAGGTTGGGGTGCAGGAAGGGGTGCATGCTCCAGCTGGGGGTGCGGGCTCTGGGATGGGACTGGGGATGATGGGTTTGGGGTGCTCTGGGATGGGACTAAGGGGTTTGCAGGGTGGGAGGCGGGAATCAGGGCAGGGGGTTGGGGCGCGGGGAGAGGCTTGGGTGCAGGCTCTGGGCGGTGCTTACCTTAAGCAGCTCCCGGAAGCAGCAGCATGTCCCTTCTCTGGCTCCTATGCGGCGGCGCGGCCAGGCGGCTCTGCACGCTGCCCCGTCCGCAGGCACTGCCCCTGCAGCTCCTATTGGCTGTGGTTCCCGGCCAATGGGAGCTGCGGGGGCGGTGCTTGGGGTGGGGGCAATGTGCAGAGCAGAGCCCCCTGGCTGCCCCTATGCATAGGAACCAGAGGGGGGTCCATGCCACTGCTTCCGGAAGCCACATGGCACGGCCCCTGACCCTCTTCCCCGGCTGGAATGCTGGAGGGGGGCCATGCCGCTGCTTCCGGAAGCCACATGGCACGGCCCCCGACCCTGCTTCCCAGCTGGAGTGCCGGAGCGGGCATGCCCCAGATCCCACTCCCCAGCGGGAGCTCGAGGACCAGATTAAAATGGCTGGCGGGCTGCATCCGGCCCGCGGGTTATATTTTGCCCACCCCAGATTTAGGAAGTACTTAACTATTTTAGTTTTGTAAGCTAAGTGATAAGTGACCGTTAACAGTTACCTAACCACATTAAACATTTTGCTTTTGAAGAGTATTGGTTTGACTTTACCAAGCTTGGTTTTGGAGTCTCATTTCATTTGGAGTCACATCTCTGGCAGTTTAGTGCAGTGCATAAGATTTTAGTTCAGGACTGAGCTTGGTTTGTCACTCTTTGGGTTAGCAGGAAATGAACACAAAGGAATTAGAAGATATTTGCCTATCTGACTTGACTCTTAAGTCACCAGCAAAAGAAAATGTGTGCGCGCTCTTCTTGTCTTTGATGTATAGAGGTGTCCTACATTAAATATGAGGAATATTAAGTCTGGTCTGGTCCTTCTTCATTTACTTGAGGACTTAATAGAGTCACACATGGATTGGCAGTTTTCTCAGCCCATAACTGGAGTGGGGTAGGTGTTGAATCCTAAAAGGTTTTTCTGTCAAATATTAGGAAAATGAATGTTAGCAAAAATAAAGGCTTAAACAGCATAAATAAAAATTGCCTCTTCCCAGTTAATCAGATTTCACTTCCTTGGTACTTGTGATGTATTTCTCTGGTTCTTGTTCTTTAGAGTTTCCCAGAGCAGATAGACCCTGAGTAGTTAGTATGAAAAACAAAAATGAAAAAAGCTTCGAGTTGTCTTTATGCACCATGAAACTAAACAGGGCACACACACCTAGTTTTGTTTCTTTGCAGGTCACTTTCAATGCTGATGCAAAGTAGCTTTCTGTTGGTTGCAAGAAAGGTCACTAAGATGTGCATTATAGTAACAGAATAAGTGAGATTAAAATATTTCCTCCTTGTAAAAGTTTATTTTTAAATGTAAAATGAGTTCAGGTATTTGCATACAAAGCTCATAATCATGTCAGTTTGCACCTTGTGTTACAATGTAATTTCATATAAAATAGGTATTGTGACTTAACACGGGAGGAACCGTAAGATAACTCTCACTTCTTGTGCATAACTCTTTATGACTTGTAGTACACAAAACATAAAAGCATTTTTTTCCCCCCCTAGGGCAAACTTGATGATTACCAGGATCGAATGAACAAGGGAGAGCGCCTTAATCAAGATCAACTGGTAAAAATTGCAACTTCCACAAATCTCTTTTAGCAGGCTGTCAATGCTTGAATTTTTTTTTTTTTTTTAATATGAACTCAAATTTAAAAGTAACTGAGTAGATCTGGCTTCAGCTATACTAATGATAGATTGAAAAGCTGCAAGGATATATTTTGTGTGTTGGTATTTTTGTTTATTTAGGTACACAATTGTTAGTGTACTGTGGTGAAAACTGACTTAAATATTTAACAGTACTATTGAAATTGATCCGTGGTGGTGCCATAATTAAGGTTATGTTCTGTTTCACACCTAAAGCAGGAGTTCAGCCTCTTTTATAGGAAAACCGTGTAATGACCGAAAGTTCAGCACATAATCTCAAAATCAAACTTGAATTTTTGGGGGAGTTTCAAGAAAATCTATCAGTTAAAATTTGTCTCCCAAATTCACATTTTGAGACCCATAATTTTTTGGACCCTTCTGTCTTAAAAAAAATACAAACTGAACAACTTGTGCATAGGTGATAATTTAGGTCTCTCTCTTGGCTAATATAAATTGGTTAATTAACAAGGTGAAATAAATTAACATTGACCATAACTGAATCCTTATGTACTATAGCTAGCTGAGGGAAAATATGATTTACATTTGATGTTCTCATTCTTCATAATATGTGAAAGCTGCCTGGTATGATTTAAGAGAGGAGTAGTACACCACCTTTCTCATATGCCTCATTAATGTTCTTTATCCGGAATTGAGGGCTAACCTGATACATAGAGTTAGCAATTTGAGGAAGATTTGTTACATCAGAAGATCTTTTACAAAAGAAGGGCACCTTTGTTAAAGATTAGGTCTTCAGCATTGCTGCTGCTGCTGCTTTGATGAAGACCTAGATCTGAACCAGAGCTGCTGACCTAGCTGAACAATCTCCTAAAACAGGATTATCATCTAAGGTTTTGTCTACACTGGAACTTTGTCAGCAAAACTTTTGTCGTTCAGGGGGGTTTAACTCCCCTCCCCCCCCCCCCCCTTCCCCTGTCACGACACAAATTTTACTGACGAAAAGCGCTGGTTTGAACAGCGCTTCGGCAGGAGAGCTCTCCTGCTGACAAACAGCAGCTACACTGGGTTTAGCGGCACAGCTGTGTCACTAAAAGGTGCACAGTGTAGATAAAGCCTAAATATCTTGTTGCTTTGTCAAAAATCCTGTTCATGAAACTGTTAAGTAGAGCAGTTTTAAAAAAATGGGCTAGCTAGTTGACTGGGCCACTTGATCCCTTGGGCCCCACAGGCTAACCACCTTTTGGACCACACTGGCTACTTGACAAAAGACAATGACTGAATATGAAGACAACCAAAGACTAAACTCTAGAGGCTAAATTTTCTGGGGTACTTAAAATATTTTCTGTTTAAAAAAAAATTATGAATATTTTCACTTTTGGGGGAAAAACTTTCAGCTAGTAATGCTTTTTGTTCAGAAATTTTCAGCTAGCTCTGTTGCTGTTCATAATCAGGAGTGGAGCTTTTGGGGAAACGAGAGAATTTCATGAAGAGCATGCTATTTAATATTGTAATGAGTACATTCGTAAAGATCCTATCTCTGAATAGTGCCATTACTTCACTGAATATCCAAGTTTAGTTTTCCGTGGGACTTTTGCTTCTGAGTCACTTGAGTGGTGATCTTCAAAATCACTTATCTTTAAAACAGACCACCTGGGAACCTAATTACACAAACACTGCCTTGTGTCAGTTAAGCTAGCTCTAAAGAACTTAAAAAGCAAAGGAGTGGAAAAATTAAAGGCAACAAATTATACATATCCTCTGTTCCTCCACCCTGTTCCTCTCTGCTAGCAAAATCATAATTCATGAAGAATGCTCCACTATTAACTCTACCCCAACAGGGATTTCAGCTGTCTAGTGTCTCCTTCCCCAAACTTGTGTGTTGAACTTCAGAGTTTTGCAAGAGTCTGGTCTGGTTTTGGTGGAGGGGATGAAGGAATATAAATGTAAGATGTGAGCAAATGTTTAAAATCGCTTGGGAAGGAAATTGTCTACCAGGATGTATTGCTTTAAATAATAATTATTTTAATCATGATTTAAATTAGCAAGCAGGAAACCTTGGTTTAAAACATCTGTTTTAATCTTGTTTTGCATTTGTACTTAGTTATTTTCTTAAGAAAAAATTCATTCTCACTGATTGGTATAAACATTAAAACATGTTGATTTGCCATTAAATATACCATTTGCACTGCATTTGGTACTTTTTGCTAACCTAGAGGATCTATTATGTCTGCCCACAATTACTTAAGCAATTATACAGCTCATCATTTATTCAGAAATGGTGAATGACGCACTTATTTGCCAGATAAATTTTTATTCGGGATTTGTCAAGTTGCAGTTGGATGGAAATTGAAATTAAATTAAAAATATACAAACAGCATTTTAAATTTATTGTTATTAGTTAAATAAAACTACCTTAAATGCACTGGATATTTAAGAAGTTTATAAAACATGTTTTGTGTTTAGAATTAACTGATTTTTCAGCAAAGGAAGTATTAACTATTGTTAGTGAATGAACATATTGCCACCATCATGATCAAAATGCCTAAAGATGCAGATAGGTCACCAGGGGGGAGGAGTCGGTTTGTGTGTGTGTGGTTTCAAAAGTACCTGTGCAGCAGGGTCAATTGATTTTTAAATCGCCAAGTGCCTTGATTTAACATCAATTTTAATTCCCTTTTCCATTTGTACTTCAGTTATTTTCAAACGAAAGGTGATAAATAGAGCCTTTACATTAGATTTGATACATCTTTTTGCTACCTAGAAAGGTACACATTTAAGTGATTAGTTTAATATTTTCAGATTCCTATTAAGTGGTGTGTGTGTGTGTGTGTGTATAGTATGTTAGAAAATGGTGAATGATACATTGCTTATTTACAAGGTAACTTTGCTCATGATTCATGTCAAGCTACATTAGGACGGTAACTGAAATTTAATTAAACACAAAATGGTGCATAAAATGTATATTTATTAAGCAAGACAACTTTAAATGTTTTGGATACAAAACTTGTCTTTATTAAAACATTTCACATTTTTTACAACTAAATGATTTATAAAACAGAGAGATTGACTGTAGTCGGTGAATTAAACTGATTTTCAGGTCAGCCTGGGAAAATTTTCAAATATGCCTATGTTAAAAGTTCCTGCTTGCCTATGTTTCATGAAAGTGACAGTCTTCCAAGTTACTTAGGCTCACTTATTGTGCCATATTTATAAAGCTTGACCTCAAAAGATTTTCTGCTGGTTCTTTCATTAAATAGACAAGCAGCCTTTAATGTTTTTGATAGAGGCTTTTGGATTCATCATATTTATTTTTTTTATTTAAATGTTTTAAGAGATTACAAGAAGTTCAGGCCTTAACATATCTTAATTCAGATTTCATTTTAAATAGGTTTACTTTTAAAAAGAAAAATGTATTATTTAAATAAAGTCAATTAAAAAAAAAAATCTTTAAATTTTTTGTTTTAATCCACCCTGCAAAGCAGGTTGGACATCTAAATCTCACTAGTCACATGTCTGCATCTTATGTACTTAAATAACTTTTGAAAATCTGGCCCCATGTCCTTCTGGTTTTTAGAATTAGTAGATCTCATCCTCTCCCACTTGTTTTTTTTTATTCATAATTTGGAAGAGGAAAACAAACTTTCCTGCTTTTTCAGCTCCCCAGTTTCTCAATTTTGAATGAATTAGTCCAAATGAAGAAAATATTCTCTCTGCACCTACTAACTAAACTGAACCCAGAGTCATCTTCATGTAGATGTAGGCATGTATTCCACTTAAGCATGCACCCACCTAAGTGGAATGCACATCTGCATCACATCTTAAAGCACCACAGTTACAGTAAGTAACCGTTTCTTATAGTAAAAGTAGGCCTTAACATAGTTGGTAATTTAAAATTTAATTTTAAACAAGTTTATTTTTAAAAAGAAATATGTATTGAATATCAGGTTTTTGCTTTTTTTCTTTAAAATCCTCAATTTTTATCCATCCTGCTTTCCACCCTTTTTCTAGACTGCATTAATTGTAGGTTA
The DNA here is from genome assembly GCF_028017835.1 of Emys orbicularis. Classification (NCBI taxonomy): domain Eukaryota; kingdom Metazoa; phylum Chordata; order Testudines; family Emydidae; genus Emys; species Emys orbicularis. The sequence continues at coordinate 84,659,340 of NC_088686.1, read as the reverse complement.
GTGTGACCTGGGTTAGTCTTCAAAATGTTTTGTTTTGCATATGACTTTCTAGGAGTTGCTTTTCGTTTTCATGAGACTTGACCCATTTTTAGTTGACTAAAATAGAGTGATCAAACTAAATATTAAAACAACTCTCGTGCATGTGCACATGCACGCCGGCCCCCTTATTCCAGAAAGCTAAGTCCTTAACGCTTCAAATATTTGCATGTCTCTTCTACTCAATATATTTGAAGCCTCAAATATCAAACTCTAACCTCTCATTATTAGTAGTCTCATTACTGTTTAAAGATGCTTAACTTATTTTTAGAGCAAGACAGTGCTTTATGCAGAAAGTTATCACTTGGAAGTGCATATCTCTTGCTTTGTAGTAAGTGTCACTGTAATTTTTTTTCAAGGATGCAGTGTCTAAGTACCAGGAAGTCACGAATAACCTGGAATTTGCTAAAGAACTGCAGAGGAGTTTCATGGCTCTCAGCCAAGATGTAAGTAAAGGATTGAAAATCAGATGCAGGCTAACAGTTGAAATAGGAAAAACTAAACTGTTTTCTACAAATAAGTGATGTTGAATGACTTTTTATCTAGAAAGAACCTAATGCACGTTATATTTTTTATATTTGACTTCTTAAATTGCAACGTGTTAAACACTTATCTGAAAATAAGGATGCATTTAAACTTCTGACTTACTCTTTTTCTGAGTCTTTCAGACTCAATTCAGTATATTGTCACAGCAAGTTGGTTTCCTGTTAAAAGAAGTTGAGCTCAAAAAGTCTTTGTTTAAAAGATTTTCTGTAACGCTTAACAGCATGAAAAAAATTAATGTATTACTTTCTTCTTTGAATTCTATGGCCTTTAAAGCACTTGACAAAATGTGACCAAAAATAATGAAATGCCTCACAATCCACTGAACACATAACATGAGTGGTATACAACAGTAACCTACCAGTTCAGTAACGGTAAAATTGTCATAAACCAACAAATTAAAAAGGAAGCAGGAGGGATGCCACAGATATATTTAGGCTTTTGTTCAGAGTCTGAGAGTGGTTTCTTTTTTTTAAATATTTATATTGCAGGCCCCCTTATGCTAGGCCACTATGCCATAATAAATTATAGTCTGCCTCAGATAAATTAGGCCTTGTCTACATTACAAAATTAAGTCGACCTAAATTAGGTTGATGAACAGCCAACACAGTAATTACTGCATTGTGTGGCACTGATAGCTGGAGCCCTCCAGTCCTGGGGCCGACAGCCAGAGCTGTCAGTGGCAGGGCTGATGGTTTGGGCTGTGGGGCCAGCATGAACACTGCGTTGCCCTAACTACATCAACCTAAGCGCTACACCTCTCGTGAAGGTGGAGTTAAGTTGATGTAGTGGGCGACTTACATCAGCAGGAGCACTGTTGTAGTGTAGACACTTAGAGTTAGGGCGACGTAAGTTGCGCTACATCCACCTAACTCTGTAGTGTAATCCAAGCCTGAGAGTGAACCCTATTACTCTGAGAGGACATACGAATACAGGAAAGTTGTCAAGTCAGATAAGACGTGACTCCCATAAAGGAAAATTTGAGTCTTAAAGTTAACTGGATATGACTAAAGTGAAGATTCTTTGTTCAAATGTTGTTTATAGGTTAAAATAATCTTCTAATGAACAATGATAAACTATTAATACTTATTTTCATACATCTTAACATTTTAATTTTATTGGAAATTCCATTGGATGTGTAGAAATTTCCAATCCTGTGAACTTCCTTTCTTTGTTTCCTCTGTCTACTGCCTCAACCATAGCAAGGTGTACTAAACCTCTTCAGTCATACTGCTACTCCTGAAGGAATTCTGCACCAAAAAAATTCTGCACACAATATTTTAAAATTCTGCAAGTTTTATTTGTCAATAAATAAATGTGGAGGCTCCAGCATAGCAGTGGGGAGCACAGGCCACTGGTTTCATGGAAGTGGGAGATCGCCAAGTCAGTATCCCACGAGCAAGGGAGTGTTGATGCTGCATCCGGCAGTGCAAGGGCTGGGCCTGCCCCTCCGCACCAGAAGTGGGCAAGTAGGCTTGGGCAGGCAAGGATCCAAGTGTGATGGGGGGGCTTAGTGTGGTGGTATCTAGAGGTGGATTGAGAGGGTTTTGTGTGGAGCAATCTGGGTGAGGGTGGCTCAGTGGGGTGTGGGGGAATCTGGATGCATGGAGGCTAGTTGGAGGGGTTCTGAGTGCAGGGGTAATGGAACTCTGCAGGGGGATCCAGGTGAAGTGTTTGGGCCTCAGCAGGGGGAGGGGTCTGGTTGTGGGGGCATGAGGCATGGCAGGAGGGCTCAGCAGGGGGAGGGGTCTGGGTACTGGTGGCTTGGGGCTTGGTGGGGTAGGGGTTTGGGTGTGGGGGGGCTCGTTGGGGTGGTGTGTGGGGGGGTGAGGCTTGGTGGGTTGAGTGCAGGGGCTCAGCGGAGGATGGTCTGGGTGTAGGGGTCCAGATTAAGGGGGGGAGGGGCTCAGCGGAGGATTTGGGTGCAGGAGGGCTTGGGATTGGGATTTGGTTGCAGGTGATTGGTACGGGTCTGGGTGCAGAAGGATGAGGCTCGGTGAAGGGGTCCGGATGCATGGGGTTGGGTGGATGGGGGAACAGGTCCCCATACTCCACTCCAACTGTGATCGAGGAGCGGTGGGGGCAGGAAGCAGGTAGGCAGGGGTGTGGAACTTCCTGCAACCAGGGGATGTGTCTGACGCAGCCCTGGCTGCTCTTTGCGGGGGAAGAGAAAGTCCTATCCTCCCCCAGCCCACCTAGGACTAGCAACTGAGCCCAGTGAAGGGTAAGAGCCATTGGCTGGGGCAAACACAGCTGCCCCCACCCCCCCGGCAGAGATTTAATACTCCGCTGGCTGTTCCAGGCACCCAAAATTAGCACCTACGCTGTTTAGGCGGGACACGTGACCGCTCTTGCGGCTTGGCTTGGCTTTGCTTTGCTTTGGAAGTGAAGGGAAGCAATCTGCAGGGGACATGAGTTCTGTGAACGTAGAGTGGGGCAGAATTCCCCCAGGAGTATACTGCATTGAGTTTCTCAACGAAAGAACTGAAAGACAGTTGGGCTGCTCTGCCTATATACTTGTGCGGGGGAGGGATAATGAGGACATGCAAGGCTCAGGTGCAAACCTAATTGAGTGCTGGTCAAAAGATTCCTCTTTTGTGTGAGGCGCACTTGCACCAGAAGGTAGGGGTTCTTCGAGGAGTGTCCCTGTGGGTGCTCCACTTTAGGTGACTTGGCGCCCTGCACTTGTAATTGGAGATTTGTAGTAGCAGTGCCCAGTTGGGCCGTGCACGTGCCGTAGCCATCTCGCACCACTCCGAGCGGTTACATAGCGGTGTGCAGCCAACCGCCCCCCACTTCCTCCTTTAGTGCCTTTGGCTTGAGTTGGAGCACCAGCACTGCCTTTTCTTACCTCAGGTAAGCTTAATAGTTGGTAGTGTTTCCGATAGTGTTAGTTTAGTTATAGTTAGCTACCCTACCCCTTTGTCCTTTTTTATTTATTTATTTATTTTTTTTTTTATGTATATAATGTTAAGAAAAAATCTTTCCCTTTCCTCTTTACCCCTGCCTCCCCGGTGGGTACTCGACTATTGCCTTTAAACAAAAAAAAAAAAGGGGGGGGGGGAGAAACAGGGTTATCCCATTTCTTTTTCCAAAGGACTTGCTCTCTCAGACACGCCCGGCTCACCTGGCTTTAAACGCTGCCTGACTTGCAGACTTTCCATACCGGTCTCTGACGACCACGCACAGTGTGTCCGCTGCCTTGGCGAGAGACACATTACCCCAAAGTGTCCACACTGCAGAAAATTGACTGCCAGGACAAGGAAGGCCAGGAATCTCCAATTGACGCTCCTGATGATGGAGAAATCCCTCAGACCTGCCTCCGACCCAGAGTCCAGGACACCTCTTGGCCAACGGTCGCCAGTGGCAGCATCAGACAGGGGATCTACTTCAACAACAGCTGCCTAGGAGCCTGCTCCTAGGAAGGCTACCAAAAAGCGATTACACTCATTTCCACAATGAGAATCGCCTAAAAGAAAGTGATCTACAAATGAGAAATCTGCCCTGGTACCAATGACGCCGAGAGTGCCGGACAGTGAGGCACCGGGAACGTCCAGTACCGAGACGTCCCGAGGAGCTAAAGACCCTATGCGGACAAGTTCTAATGGAGGTGCATGCAGTAAAATCAAACCTCTCAGCTTGGCACCTACGGAGCCAAAGAAAACAACGGCACTGAGCACTACAATGGCGCCACCTGCCGTACCTATTCAGCACAGCTCCAAGTTGTCGGTACCAACAGCTTTGACCCTAATTCCTGGTCAGTGCATGATGCCGTCCCCGGCACCGAGCCTCGCGGTTCCGCAGCAATTCATGAGGCATGCGGACCTGGTAGTGGCCTCCACACCTGGAACTCCCCTACTTGGTACAGATGGTACCCCAGTGAGACTGGGACCAAGGCTGGTAACCGCTCCCTGTGGATCAGCCCCTCCCCTCTCCAGCGATGAGGAAGAAGAGGATGAGGAAGTAATATACACTCCTCGCCACTCCTCACCTAAATCTCGACCCTCTCAGCACTAAACATTTACAGACATGTGGGACTGGTGTGGGCAGCCATGGACACCGCCTCCTATACCCTTGCCACCCAACTGGCCATACTGGGATCCATGGGCATTGTATAGGTAAGGCTACGTTTTAGTCGCGGGTATTTTTAGTAAAAGTCATGGACAGGTCACAGGCAGTAAACAAAACTTTGCGGCCCGTGACCTGTCCATGACTTTTACTATATACCCGACTAAAACTTGGGAGGCGGGCCGCGGGGCTAGGGCAGGTTCCCTACCCGGCTCCTGGGAAGCGGCAACGTATGCTTATATGCCTCCGCTCCGCCCCAAGCCCTGGTTCTTCAGCTCCCATTGGCTGGGAACTGCGCCCAGTGGTGGCTGCGAGGGCAGTGCCTGCAAGCGGAGGCAGCACATGGAGCTAGGAGCTGAGGGAGGAGAGTTTCTGTTGCCTTTCTGGGGAGCCCGCCCCCCCACCCCCCCCCTTGCATGTAAGCATGGCCCTACACCACAGTCTCCAGCCCTGAAAAACACCACTAGTCCGGAATTACCCTGTGTGATAAGGACTGGAAAAGGCTAGACCTTTTTGGTCAGAAAGCCTACTCCTCTGCCACACTCCAGTTCCGCATAGCCAATTATTTGGCCATACTGGCAAAATACACACATAATCTGTTTCACAAAATGTTGGAATTAACATAAGAACGGCCATACTGGGTCAGACCAAAGGTCCATCTAGCCTAGTATCCGGTCTTCCGACAGTGGTCAATGCCAGGTGCCCCAGAAGGAATGAACAAAACAGGTAATCATCCATTGACTTTATTGAAAGTTTACCCGATGACAAAAAGGAACAATATAAGGCAAACCTCTCTGAGGGAGTCTCTCATTGCCAGGATAGCCCTACAGGCCTCTCTTGACTCTGCAGACACGGCAGCACAGTCCATCGCTACATCCGTGGTCATGTGCCGTGCATCCTGGCTCCACCTCTTGGGGTTCCCCAGGGAAGTCCAGTCCACTGTGGAGGACTTATCCTTTGAGGGTCAAAAATTGCTTGCTGGCAAAACCGATGTGTCCTTACGCACCTTAAAGGACTCACAGGCGACCTTAAAAACCCTGGGCATATAAGTACCTGCAAACAAAAAGAAACAAGGCAAGTTTTACAACTAGAGATTCCAGCCTGCCCCATATTCTCGGCCCCAAAGACCGTATGACCAACCAAGTAAACAAAGACAGACCAGACGTTGGCAGAGCTAAAATCAGCTTTCAATGTCTCAACCATCTACCGCCAGACAATCATTTTGAAGGTGTGGTCGAGGACACAAGACTTCCACATTCTCTGATTCTGGAACCACATCCGGTCTCCTGCCCATTTGGAGACCGTCTGTCACCATACTATCCTGTCTGGAACACCATCACAACAGACAAATGGGTTCTGGAGATTATCCAGAAAGGCTTTTCTATCCTACCTACCCACCCCACTTCCCCATCCCTCTTCAGGGACCCCTCTCATGAGCACTTGTTACAACAGGAAATAAACCACCTCGTACAATTGGGTGCTGTGGAACTTGTACCATCTCAACACAGGGAGAGGTTTTTTATTCCCATTTATTTTCTTGCTCAGACGAACGACAGGTGGTGACCCATCCTGGATTTGCGAAAACTCAACAAATTTGTGAGAACACGACATTTCAAAATGGTGACTCTTATCCACAATAATTCTGGCATTAGAGAAAGGAGATTGTCTCTCGACCTCTGGGACGCTTATTTTCATATTACAGTTTAACCCGGTGCACCGAAGATTCGTGAGATTCACCCAAGGGAATCCGCATTTCCAATACAGAGCGCTACCCTTCAGCCTGTCAACTGTCTAAAGAGTTTTTTCCAAGGTTCTTGGTGTCGTTGCAGCTCACCTTTGCAAACAAGGAGTGATGATATTTCTATACTCAGACAACTGCCTTATAAGGGCAGCAAGGCGCAATAAATGCCACGCAAACCACGATAACCCTGTTCACAGACCTTGGGTTACAAATAAATGTACAGAAGTCCACCCTGGTTCCTGTCTAACAGTTGGAATTGGAATAGGAGCCTACTTCGACCATCTCACAGAAACAGCAATGTTACCCCCAATAGTGCTTCCTCACTCTGATCAACCTAATTTCAGCCATGATGGACAGCCCACAAACATCTGCCAAACATCTATACAACTCTTGGGGCACATGTTGCCAGCAATGTTTGTCGTAAAATATGCAGGCTCCACATGTGATGCTTACAGGCCTGGCTTTGAACAGTGTATATAACACACAGACATTCTCTCAACAGAAGCCCTGCAGGGTAAAAGACTCGCTAACCGGGTGGACACAACCACAGAATGCTCAGGAATCCCTTTCCAACAAAAAGTTCCAACCATGACAATCACAACAGACACCTCTCTGGTTGGTTGGGGGGCACATTTACATGACAATACGATCCGTGGCCACTGGTCCCCAGCGGAGTCCAACCTTGGAGTTAATGGCAGTCCGAAACACATGCGAGCACTTTCTCCCTTTAATCAAGAACAATGCCATCAATATCCTTACAGACAATATAGCATGCATGTACTATATAAATCGCCAAGGGGGAGCACGATCACACCCACTATGTGCAGAGGCAATACGCCTCTGGAATTGGTGCATCACCAATAGCATAGAGATATTGACATCCTATCTGCTGAGATGTCAGAACACAACAGTGGACCAACTAAGCAAGGATTTCTCACAAACCCATGAGTCGGAGATGGATCCCTGAATTCTCAAAGCCATATTCAACCTATTGGGGGTTCCATAGATCTATTTGAAGCAGCTCAGAATGCCAAGTGCCCACAATATTGCTCCCGGGCTGGATTGGGACACCACTCCCTGGGCAACGCTCTCCTCATAAAATGGGAAGCGCCACTGATGTATGCTTTTCCTCTGATCCCACTGCTGAGCTGAGTCATTCACAAGATCAGGCAGGACAAATCCAGGGTCATTCTCATTGCACCCAGGTGGCCCAGACAAATGTGGTTCCCATACCTGAGACAGATGGCAGTGAAACTGCCTCGAACCCTTCCCTTAGTGCTTCACCTTCTGTCACAGGACGCAGGGCGGGTCCGTGACCCCAACCTCGCAGTACTCTGCCACAAGACCTGGTTACTCCGTGGCTAATGGGGGTCGAGAAGGACTGTTCCGAGGAAGTGAAAGATATACTACTGAACAGTCAGAGACTAAGCACAAGAAAGACACATGCATACGTAGGTGGAAATGATTCGGCACTTGGTGCCAGGACAAACAGATTTTTCCAGTCGGCCCTAGTATACCTAGTATATAGTCGAGGATTCTGGGACTTTAAAAATTCACCAGCTCAGATTACATTTGACTGCCATCACCTCCTTCCATGACAAGGTGGACGCAGTCACTATCTTTGCTCACCTGATGACTAAACCCTTCTTTAAAAGCATAGAAAACACTTATCCCACACTAAGAAACCCTACTCCCATGTGGGATTTCAACCTTGTTCTATGCAGTCTCATGGGAAACTCATTTGAATCCCTCGCAGCTTGCTTTGTTGCACTTATCAGTGAAGGTTGCTTTCCTAATTGCCATCATGTCAGCAAGATGGGTGGGAGAATTAGGTGTCCTAATGGCACACCCACCTTATTCTACATTCTTTAAGGATAAGGTAATCCTATGTCTGCACCCTAAGTTCATACCCAGGATTGATTCCCTTTTCATTTAAATCAGCCCATTTACTTACCTGTATTTTTCCTGAAGCCCCATACTGACAGCAGGGACGCCTCACTCCACACGCTAGATATTTGCAGAGCATTAGCTTTCTACATAGAATAAAAACATTCAGAAAATCATCTCAACTATTCATTTCCATAACAGAACGCTCGAAGGGCCAAGCTTTCTCAAAACAGACTGTCCAAATGGATATCTGGATGTATCCATTTGTGCTATCAAAACAGCAATCTGCAACCTCCACTTGGAGTTCGCACACACTCCACCAGAGCGTTCTCAACATCTGTGGCCTATCACTGACATCCGCCCATACTTTCACTAAACACTATGCTTTAGAACAACAATCAGCAGCAGACACTCAGTTTGGACTCCGTGTTATCCACCGTCCAGTGAACCAACTCCAAAGCCTCTCCCCTCCACTGAGGGGCAGTGCTCAACAGTCCTCTAAAGTGGAGCACCCCCAGAGATACTCCTTGAAGAAGAAGAAGAGAAGGTTACTCACCTTGTGCAGTAACTGAAGTTCTTCAAGATGGTTGTCCCTGTGGGTGCTCCACTATCCCCCCACACACTTCAGAGTTTCATGCCAATCTTCTGGGGTAGAGAAGGAACTGGGGGATGGTTGGCTGCATCGCTATGTAACCACTTAAAGCAGCGCGAGATGGCTACAGCTCATGCGCGGCCCAACCAGGCACTGCTACTACAAATCTCAGATTACAAGCGCAGGGCGTCAAGACGCCTAAAGTGGAGCACCCACAGTGACAACCATCTTGAAGAACCTCAGTTACTGCACAAAGTGAGTAACCTTCTCATCCACACTGACAACGTGTCTTGAACAGTTCCTGTAAAATAAGTAACTCTTCTTCTTTCTACCATGCCACCTAGTCTTCTCCCTGCTGCATCACTTTAAATGAATCCCTCAATCTGCCAAGGAACAAAGTCATTGTCCTTCCGTGACTTGCAGAAATAGAATTGGTTTCTCCCTTCTTCTTCCGACTCCCTTTGTCCCCCCAGTTGCCCCTGATCCCTTCTGCCTCCCTACTCACCACCTCATCCAGGACTTAATTTATCCCTGGGCTTGCCAGGGCTGAGTAAATCTGCTGTGAACGAGGATATTTGTATTTGTTTAATACCACTTTTCACAGCAGACTTAATAGCTAGCTGGGAAGCTGTGAAAAGTGATGTTAACATACAAGTATCCCTTCTTACAGCAGCAGACTTACAAGTTTAAAAAAAAGGCAACCAAAAAAGCAAAAGAAACAATTACGAAGACAAGAACGTGCAAAGCACCTTATTTGTTTCTCTATTCTGTTTAGGTCCAGTGAAGAATAGAGACAACTGTACATTTTTATTACTGAGTCTGAAGGGAAGAAAAAAAAAAAAAACCAACACCCCAAACCTTAAATAAATAAATTGCAATGATTTGGAAATGTTTATGTGCATAACTAACTTTAGGAAAAACAAATAAAGTATTTTAGGAAAAATTGTCAGCTGCGACCAGCAATAGTTGGTGGCCACGCTCTGAGGCCACCAAAAATGTGTTGATAACCCCTGACGTCACTAGCCAGAAGATTTATTCTGTTTGTCACCAGTACTTATGCAGATTGATGATGAAGGGTTGCTCTTCCTCCTCTGTATCACCTGTGCTCCTTTTTTTTTTTTTTTTTTTCCCCTGAAGCTGAATTCCTGTACTGCTCTGGCACAGCCCTTTCCATCTGACTTTTTAAAACTCTGTATATGAATAGACAAGTGGATTTGTTGGGGGATCATGATAGAATATTCCAACAGTAGGTCTCTAAAGTTGATCTTAGCTAATGTTGGTAAATGTCAGTTATCTTTCTCTTTTAGTGGAGTATACTTTCACTGGCACTACATATGAAGAATATCTTGGTAAAATCTTAATGATGGTTATATTGATTATGATTAGAACCAGTAGCTTGATAGCAGTGGTGCTCAGACCTCAGTGGTTCAGGAGCCAAATTAGTGATTTGCATTAGAAAAGAGCCACAGTTGTGGGAATTTATAGATTCATTTACCATAGTACTATATAGTCATGTTTAAACAGTATGACAGGAGTGCGTGTGGATGGACGGATAGATAGATAGATAGCAAAATGATTGACCAAGTATTATTTTGTCAACTACAATTGGTTAATAATGTAAAAGCATCCTGATTGGTTAATAATTATATCACAGTATTTTAATACGTTCTGTAAAGAGCTGCAAGAGACCTATCAAAGAGCCACTTGTGGCTCGTGCACCTCAGTCTTGAGTATCACTGCTTTATATAAAGAAAATATAGTATTTGTGGTGGCATTTAAAAGCCAGTTCCCTGGATACATAGATCATTTTGAGTTGTAGTCTAACTCAATTCAGTACAGAATCTAACGTTCCCCTTTCCTTGTGAGCAGATCCAGAAAACAATAAAGAAGACAGCCCGGCGGGAGCAACTGATGCGAGAAGAAGCTGAACAGAAACGTTTAAAGACTGTACTTGAGCTGCAGTTTATTTTGGACAAGTTAGGAGATGATGAAGTGCGCAGTGACCTGAAACAAGGATCAAATGGCATCCCTGTACTGACAGAGGAGGAACTGACAATGCTGGATGAGTTTTACAAGCTAGTAGACCCTGAGCGGGACATGAATATGAGGTAATGTGCTAGTTTTACTGTTAAATAATCTCTGTAATGTTAATATTGATCAGTGCATTTATTCTAATTATCTGCAGCATAAGAATTTTGAGACCTGTTGAGTAATGTTATGCTTCAATTAATTAATATTTTTGTTGAAGATTGAACGAACAGTATGAACAAGCATCCATTCACCTGTGGGACTTACTGGAAGGGAAGGATAAGCCTGTTTGTGGAACTACCTGTAAGTATGTTTAAAGTAGAACATTGAATGCAAGGAAAAAATATACTAAATATATGAGTAAAAGTTACATTACAAATGCCTGTGATTATAGTTTTAACTGTCAGAATTGCTATCTTTTGCTAATTGCTTGTCTGGATAGTGACTGAATTATCTTGGTCTCAGCTATGTTGTAACTGTATAGTTCAGTGAAATGGTAACTTACTGCATATTGTATTTGGCACTGAGACAACCTTACTCATCATTTACTGGGCCCACAGTTTCTGCTGCTTCAGCGGTGTTGTCACTGATGGTGCGTAGTAGCTGTTTTTTTGCTTTCTAGAAAACTGGGTTAGACAAGGAATATTTCTCAACGAAATGTGTACTTGGTTAGTTTTAGACCTTAAACAAGGCAAGTTATGACTTTTTTTAATGGAATGCTTAAATGGTAGCCAAATTTTCAGGAGAGCTCAGCTTCTGTTGAGGTGCTTAAATGGGAGTTAAGCTCTTTGGAAAATCTGGCAAGAATAGCATCTGGTTTCTTAACAAGAAATCGTTTGTTTCATTAGTGTAAGTAAATCCATCTACGTATGTGGTTTTATGAAAACAGCTGTAATATATATAGATTGTCTACTGTTCTATCCAAACGTATTGCTTAATTTGAGATGAAGTGAAACTTCTGCTGGAGGAATTAAAGGAGTGTGGTTTTAAAACCACATCTCAGGGAAATTACAGCTTTTAATGGCTGTTTATTATATTTCACAGAATGGATGTTTTGAAGTATGTTTGTGTGAATAAGATAAACCATTAAAGTATAAGGGGCTTAATATTTCCAGGGTTGGTTGCTTTTTTCTGAAAACTGCTATAACTGTTGAGGTAATAATTCTCTGATATAATGATACGTTGTGATTTTGGACTAAGTAGATAATTTAGGCTGAAAATGTGACGTAAGGATGTGCTAAGCTTGTCAAGAATTGTTGAAAACAACTTTAAAAGAGTTTTAGGAAGATATTTTTGTACATAAAGCAGAATTTTGGCAAGAAAAAGCAATCTTTGCTTATGCTTTTATTTACAGTTGAAATTGTCCTCTATTTTCTTCATCGCTAGAAAATGTGCTGTTAAAATCAGGGTTTTCTTTCTAGTATTTATTTTTAGTATTACAAATAATGCACAAAAGAATAATTACTTGTAATCATAACAAAACATGGCATTTTAAATGGCAACTAGATACTATTAGGATTTTCCTGTATGGGTGGGCCCAAGATATGTAGATGTGTGCTTTACAGTGCATTCAGTTTATTATGGAAGTGCTGGTTGTGACTCCATATTCTAGACTGAATTCCATTTTGCACTTAAAGCAGGGATTTAACTTATTTGCTATATATGAAAAAGGCAGTGTATCCTCCAAAGTTACACAACTTAATTTGTGAGCACAGCAGTAAATTTTAGAAAATTCAGTAGATTAGTTGGATGCAAAATCCATTGAAAACTGTGTTCTTTAAGAAATTTAGCATCTACTATACTTAAACTCACTCCCAAATGAATTTAACAGAAGAAAATTCTTCAAACTCTCCATATATAAAAGTAATAGAAATCTTGTGTCTATGCTATATTTGAAGAACTTTTGTTGTAAAAAGCTACGTTATTAAAAATTGTATATAGTTATGATATAGGCTTACAGACAGGTTCAGATCAACTTTTACCTCTGATGTCAAATGACTCCATGTATCCCAACCAATTGCCACTATTCCTCTGCAGCTAATTTGCATGCAACAGTTCTATTGGTTGTAATATGTTGGTGTGATAAAGACTGGACACATGTCAAGTTCTCATTGGCAGATTACTTGGTCTGGCTGTTGCTGCTCTTCATCTTCGAGTAGATGCAGCTGTGTATTCCATTGGGGGGTGGGTGGGTGGGTGTGTGTGTGTGTGTGTGTGTAGGTGCAGGGGCAGAAGGCTGGGTGTGGGGGGTGGGGTTCAGGGCAGAGGGCTGGGGTGCTCGGCTCGTGGGGGTGCTCCCAGCTCCCTGCCCTAAGCGGCACATGGCAGGGGGCTGGAAGGGATATGCCCTGTTCCACCCCTTCCTCAAGGCTCCGTCCCTACCTCTTCTCTGCCTCCTCTACGGAGCAGTGAGCACGCTGCCACTCGTCCCCCTCCCCCTCGCAAGGGCCATCAGCTGATCTGCGGCAGGGAGGGGGAGGAGGAGGAGGGGCAGGAAAGCACCATGCTGGGGGAAGAAGTGGGGGAGGAGGGAAGCTTGGCTGCTGCAGAACCAAGCTTCTGCCTCCTGCCCCCGCAGGGGAGAGTGGTGGGCATGGGGGCTGAGTGGGGCTGGGGTCCGGGACTGCGGCAAGCAGCAGCGTGCCACTCAAAATCAGCTTGCGTACCGTAGGTTTCCGACCTAGATTTTGCACTCATTCCAGGACTCTAGGGTTATGCTATGGTTCTGGGGGGTATACACAGACCTCGCGGAGATCTTGCTTATTCTTGCATTATCAATGTCTAACAACTCCTTTCATGGTACATTTTAAGATACTTACCCCCTAGGATCTAGTCAAAAATGAAGTTCAGCTTTTCATAGATTTAAGAAGCAGAATTGCTTCAAAATGACTTTGGAGTTGTCAGCTGCTCTTTAAATTACCATGGTTTAATGTGCAAACAGGCAGTATGCAGTGCTGGCACAACTCAGGAAATGCTTTTCATTTCTGATCGTTAAAATCCAGAGGACATTCTGTGGTAGATAATTAAATTCAAAGTGATATTAGACTAGTTCTGGACAGTAAATGTTTCCTACCAATAAATGGAAAATAAGTTTTATGAGATTTGGGGGGGGACGATGGACATCCTCCTGGAAAACAGTTATGTGATCTTTTAGTCTATACTTGACCAGAGTTTAATTCCTTTGCAGACAAGGCCTTGAAGGATGTTGTTGAACGCATTCTTCAAACTAGTTATTTTGATAGTACCCACAACCATCAGAATGGATTGTGTGAGGAAGAGGAGGCAGCCCCTGCACCTACAGTGGAAGATCCTGTAGCAGAAGCTGGTAAGTACATTTATCTGTTTGGGTCTCCATGTGTAAGTTGCAGGTCTACTGTTATCCCTACTTGCTAGGATCCATAAGAGCAGTGGAAAAATAATTACAAATGTGAAATAAATCAAGCTAATATATCTAAACTATTCAGTCAGTCTAGTGCTTTAGACAGAATTTCATGCTTTGTAAAAGAACATATGTAGCCTGGCTACATAATAGATAAATGCAAAGTGCATAAATGTGAAGAATGAGCTAACTAGCAGTTAAAATCCTGAATATAGCAGCAGCCTAACGAGGCACAGACGCTTAATGGGATTTTCATTGAGTGGGCAAAGGTTCAAAATACGCACTCAAGACAAAGTTCACTGCAACTTCTAAACTAGGAATACATCTTAACAGTGAAACTGCTTATGTGCTATCATGTAGATTAAAATTGGTCACCACATCTTGCTTTCCCACATCTTTCTAGTCCAGTTTGCTGTAGAGCTGTAGGTTAAAGAACAGAACTTATGTTCTCATAACTCTAAAATCACAAAGATTAAACCAAAACAGTGTTTGTCAAAGGAAGATAAACTGTTAAACTACTGGTTGGGATTTAACTATTCTCTCCCCCCCCCCCCCCCCCCGTCCCCCCCCCAAAGTCTAAAGGAAAGAGTAACATACATTTACTTAATGGAATGTGCCTAAAATAGTATATTTTTCTCATAGAACCTGAGCCAACAGAAGAATACACTGAACCAAGTGAAGTTGAATCAACTGAGGTACTATTCAGTGGAAAGATTGCAGTCACTATTTTAGCTTTAATGCCACTGTCTGTCTTTCATACTTTCTCATTTTTATTTTAGTATGTAAACAGACAGTTCATGGCGGAGACTCAGTTCAGCAGCAGTGAGAAGGAACAGGTAGATGAGTGGACAGTTGAAACGGTTGAGGTAAGATGTCTTATGTGCTGCTGGTAAAATTGCAGTCCCTGTTTTCACTGACTCGCAACTCTTCAGAATATTCATAATAGATTTTAACCCCAAAATAAACCTTTTTACCAGTCTTAAGCTGGCCATATTTTCCTGTATTGTGTACCCAGCTCGAAGATCTCTATAGTACTAACCTTGCATGTAGCTAAATCTCAATGGGGAAGTTACTTTAGTAGTGTAGTAATAGGTTGGGGAGGTGGAACTAGAAGAGTAACAAGCAATTTTAAAATTGTCACTGATGCATAGCCAATGTAGAACTTCTAAATTGTAGTTACAGCTATTGACAGCATTATGGAGCTGTATTGCTTTATGCAGTTTCCTGGTGATACAGTTAATAATTCCACATGTAAACTCAACCACAACTTACTTTGCCCGCCAGGTGTGCACAAGTTTGCTCAGAAGTAGATAAACCTATATGTACTATATATTTACTTCTAGAAGAAAAGTCATACTTATAAAGAAAACTGTTAATGCATTATTCATTCTTCATACAAGTCAGCTTTAACACTCTGTTTTGCACACATGAATTACAACACTAATAGTAAGAATTTTATAAATACTGTGACTTACATAGATTTATTATCTACATATTTAAACCCACCACTGTACTATAACAGGGGCTCTTTACACACATTTTCATGTATTGGAGAGAATAGTTATCCACTGTCTTATTTCATAACTTCTTGATTGGTGGATTGGACATGAACTTATTCCATCCATTAGGAAGATATATATATAAACAAAAAGTAATCTTTCAGTGTATGACTGGATTAGTGCTTGGTTCAGCTTAATCTCCTGTAGAAGCAAGTTCCAGAGCTCCTACCTTCCAAGAATATTTTTTTTCCCTTTGACTCCATGTGGTGTCTTCCTGGCTCTTTCAGCCTTGAGATAGAGTAACTGCCTGTCATTCAGGATTTCTTGGAGAAGAGGAGCCATCTTGATATCTGCTCTGCCAGATATAACGAGTCCATCAGAAATTCATGATCCACAGATTTATTCATGGCCTTCAGAACGAACAGTACTTGGAATGGATGTGAGACACCAGTCTATAGTGAGAAGATTTTCCATTTGTATAACTGTGCTGCTGACTGCCATATTCTGATGCTTAAATCCCATTCCTTGACTAAAAAACTCCCACCTATATTAAAATTAGGGCTGTCAAGCGATTAATCTGTTTAGTCGCACGATTAGACAATAATAGAATACCACTTATTTAATTTTTTTGGGGTGTTCTCTACATTTTCAAATATTGATTCAGTTACAACACAGAATACAAAGTGTACAGTGCTTATGTTCATTTTTGATTACAAGTATTTGCACTGTAAAAAAGCAAAAAAGAAATTGTATTTTTCAGTTCACCTAATACAAGTACTGTGGTGCAATCTCTTTATCATGCAAGTTGAACTTAGAAATGTAGAACTATATACAAAAATACATTGTTTTATTTTTGAATGCAGTTCAATACTTTGGAGCCTGCAAGTCCACTCAGTCCGACTTCTTGTTCAGCCAATCGCTCAGACAAACAAGTTGGTTTACATTTGCAGGATATAATGCTGTCTGCTTCTTGTATACAGTGTCACCTGAAAGTGAGAACAGGTGTTCACATGGCACTGTTTTAGCTGGCGTCGCAAGATATTTATGGGCCAGATGCGCTAAAGATTCATATGTCCCTTCATCTTCAACCACCATTCCAGAGGACATGCGTCCATGCTGATGATGGGTTCTGCTTGATATCAATCCAAAGCAGTGCGGACCAACGCATCTTCATTTTTATTATCTGAGTCAGATGGATGCAACCAGCAGAAAGTTGATTTTCTCTTTTGGTGGTTCGGGTTCTGTAGTTTCTGTATCGGAGTGTTGCTCTTTTAAGACTTCTGAAAGCATGCTCCACACCTCGTCCCTCTCAGATTTTGAAAGGCACTTCAGATTCTTAAATCAAGTTGGGTCGAGTGCTGTAGCTATCTTTAGAAATCTCACATTGGTACCTTAGCGTTGTCAAAATCTGCAGTGAAAGTGTTCTTAAAATGAACTTGTGCTGGGTCATCATCTGAGACTGCTATAATATGAAATATTTGGCAGAATGTGGGTAAAAGAGGGCAGGAGACATATTATTCTCTCCCCCCCAAGGAGAGCAGGAGACATATTAATTCCACCCCTCCCCCCCAAGGAGTTCAGTTACAAATTTAATTAACACACATTTTTTAACAAGCGTCATCAGCATGGAAGCATGTCCTCTGGAATGGTGGCCAAAGCATGAAGGGGCATATGAATGTTTAGCATACCTGGCACATAAATACCTTGCAATGCCAGCTACAAATGTGCCATGCAAATGCCTGTTATCGCTTTCTGGTGACATTGTAAATACAGCATTATCTCCTGTAAATGTAAACAAACTTGTTCGTCTTAGCCATTGGCTGAACAAGATGTAGGACTGATTGGACTTGTAGGCTCTAAAACAGGGGTCTCAAACTCAATTTACCTTAGGGCCGGTGCCAGTCCTCAAATCCTCCCAGACAGCCAATAATGTCACTCATGCTGCCCAGAGCCTGCCCCCAGTCTTCATAACTGTGTGTTTTTTTTCTTCAGTAGAGACTAGCATACAAAGCCTTTTCCTCAGAGAAGTTCACAAAGAATAGCCCTCTTTTTAAAGTGGCCATCATCTCCCAATGTACTCCATGGGACAGAGGTCACAGCTTCTCTTAGCGAAGATTGCCACTACTATGCAATGGGAATTAAACCATTCTATCTTCAGGGAAGATGCCAGCCCCTTTGCTGTCAGAAGTGAGCATCCATCTTAACTGAGGGCAGCCTGTGGCTTTGGTTGTATTGAGAACAGTTGATGATTTGAAAGGAGGCAATTCATGAGTTTCTCTGAAGGAGAAATGTTCACTTCTGAAGGAAACGGGGTGGTGGTGGAAATGACCGGGATTTTAAATTCTCTTTAAAAACCTTCATTACAAAGATATACTCAAGATTTACCGCCTGCAAATTTTTTATGGCTTAAAAAATTACAGTGCCTGAGCTAAGGGAATTTAGCTTAGGTATTAGGCAAATTCCTAACTGAGGATAGGTAAGCACTACAACAGGTTACGTAGGGCTGCAGAGGCTTTAAGAAACAGGTTGGAAAAGCATCTGACAGGGTTGGTGGTAGACATACTTTGTCCTGCCTCATCGCGGGGGGCTAGATGACTTCTTGAGGTTCTCTCCAGCTCTGCTTTTGTCTGATCTGATTCAGTGTGCTACATTTCTTAAAAGATGCAGTTATAAATTTCATGCAAAAACCGTCCAATTTTTATAAATTTACTCAAAACTGCTTAGGTTGGATGTTTTTAATAGTCAATTCCAAACCATGATTTTTTAGCTGTATAGCCTCGTTATATTAAGCCAATAGCTGCTAACCAAGTTTTGTGTCCGCTTTTAAAAAAGCAGAATCAATTATTGTCAAAGCTTTGTACCAACATCTAAGCGAGGGGGAATCCACACTTGCAATCTTATAAATATTTTCAAAACGTATTTTACAATTTAACTTCCATTCTCCAAACAATCTTTCTATTTTATTTCACACTGATCCACTACATAATTGGCATTTTGGGGATTGTACAATGCAAAAATGTAGAATTGGGCCTTATAAAGTGAGAGGGAATTAAATGTAGTGTAATCTTTTCAGGAGACTTAAAAAACTGACAGCCTCACTTTGGGCAATGCTTCTTAGATGGTGTTAAATCATATGTACTTATAATGGAAATTTTCAAATGGTCTCCTTTGGATGGCCAATTGTGTGCACTTGGACATGGGGAATTTTAAACCAAAATGTGGTTGAAAGTTGATGGGTTTTTAAATTTATTCTTGGTGCTGGGTGTTCAGTTCAGCTGGGTTCCTAGCCACTAGGATTTTCAAAACTTAATTACTGTGTGATGCTGTGCTCTCTGGGAGCTGCTGTTCTGTTTCTGAATGCCACACTTCCCTCCATCCTTTGCTCCACGGTCTCTCAAGACATCTAGAAGTTTGACATCACATTCAGTGGGTACCTTTTGGAAAACATAACATCACCAGTCCCACAAAATCGGTGCTACGTCTGGGTTTTTTGGGGAAGTGGAAATCGGTCATTGTTTTTAAAGTGGTATTAAACTAACTTCACGTATCTGTGCTCAAATTTTGCAGAAGAGGAATACAAGTCAGGAATATCTGTACACTAATCAATGCTTCCAAAACATTGGGCAGGCACAAATAGCCATATCCATCTCTGGAAATGCCTGCTAGGTGCAGAATATCATATGTGAACTAATAATTCACATAAACTAATGAATTGTAGACACCTAGTGGTAGTGAAGTAAGACTATTTTTTGACACCATCGGAAAGTAGCTCATCTAACAGGATTTGAGGGTGAGACAAAAGGAACCCAGCTATGAAGGCACAGAAATTAATACTGTAATCATAGAATTTCCCCCTCCTAGAGCATGATTGAGTATTAGCCATCACAACTATGAACAGTCTTTGTCTTAGACAATCAGGTGTTAATTTTTTTTTTTTTTTGGTCCTATAAACTGCATTTTTCCCTTGATTCCCCTCAAGCATGTGCACCATTTACAATGACCAGTACAGCTAGTTTTCAAAGGCATTTCTGCATAATCTGGTGTTGGGTCTGCTTGAAACTGGTCTGTAACCCTTTAGATCTTGGCATCTAAGAAGTCCTAGATACAGAGGCTCTGGACAGATTACCAGTAATGATCCCAATTAATATTTGAAAGGGCCACCACTCTTCTTGGCTTCTGGGGATCAGCAGGGAATGTTCTCAAGTTTGGACACTGTTACGAGCCTCTTCTGAGCCTTAACCTCTCTTGCCTGCCATCTCCTGCTGCTCAGTTATTTCATGCCTGAATGTAGTCATATGCTATAATGCAGTCTGTCCTGTTACTGTGACCCACCCCCCTTGAGACGCTAATGTGTAAAGAATCCCACTGTTCTTTTTCTCCAAATGTTGTGGCAGAGATCCTTTACTCTATACTGTTTGTTTTCAGGGTATACAGGTTGCAGAGCAGACTTAAGAGACTACTGCTTGACATCTTAACTTGCATCTCCAGGCTTAATCATGCCTCTGGGCCTATCTCAGAATACTGTTTGGGCACCCATTCTTTCTAGACCATGCTGCCTGAGACCAGAGGTCACTACATTCTCAGGCAATTTATGTAGGATAACATCTGGTTACTTAAGTCCCTACAAAGCTGTTCAGGCCTACCTAAGATTTAGAACCCCTATTGAAACAGACTATAAGGGCATGTCTACACTTGGACATTTACCAAAATAGATATTCCTGAATAATATTCAGAAATAACTCCCGGTGTGGAACTCACTTATTGTAGAATTGAATGCCTTTTTCTGCTTTAGTTTAGTGGATTAAGTTAAATTGGAAAAAGGCACTCTTGATTTCAGAATAAGGCCCCGTCTACACTGGCAAGTTTGTGTGCAGTAAAGCAGCTTTGAGCGCTGTAACTCCCAAGGTGTACACACTGCCAATCCATTTAGAGCACAGAAACTGGGCAGATGCAGCGCTCTAAAAAAACCACCCCGACGAAAGGTGTAGAGCTTTCTGCGCCGGGGCTACAGCGCTGCGGAGCCAGTGTAGACACTGTGGTGATTACAGCACTGCAGTTGGCCTCCGGGAAGTTTCCCCACAATGCCTGTGCTCACCTTTCTGGCTATCGGTTTGAACTCTACTACCCTGCCCTCAGGTGACCAACAGTCAGTCCCACCCTGTACATTCCTTTGCAAATTTGAAAGTCCCCTTCCTGTTTGCTCGGTGATACATGCATTAGTCTCAGTGCATCTTTCCAAGTGGCCATGCCTGCTCCACGCACCAGGCGATCCCCCGCTTGGAGCAGTGCCGAGCTGCTGGACCTCATTGGCATTTGGGGAGAGGAGGCAGTGCAGTCACAGCTGCGCTCCAGCTGTCGGAATTATGATGCCTATGGACAGATTTCTAGATGCATGATAGAGTGCAGGGTCAAAGTGAAGGAGCTGCAGAACGCCTACCAAAGGCACAGGAGTTAAACCACCTCTCCGGTGCTGCGTCCACGAGCTGCGGGCTCTACAAATACCTGGATGCGATACTCGGTGGCGACCCCACCTCCACTGCGAAGGACCCTGTGGATACTTTGTTGGCTTGTGTGCCAGTCAAGAGTGGACCGAGCCAGGAGGAGGCAATCTTGGACGAAGAGGGGGAGGGGGACCCAGAGACAGAGGATGACTCGGAGGCCAGAGATGCATGCAGTCAGGAGCTCTTTTCTACCCCGGAGGAGCCTACCCAGTTACAGCAGTCAGAGCTTGGCAAAACACAAACAGGAGAGGAGGCCCCTGGTAAGTGGATCTGATTTTGGGAATTGCTGAAGCGAGTTGTTGGGGGCAGGAGGGTTTCAGAAAGCAGGCTTGTCTCCCACCTCATGCCTAGCCTGAGCAGTGGAACAGGCTGTTGATACACTCCCTCACTTCATAGGAATCTCCCTCAGATCTCCAGGAAACTCTTGTGGAGGTACTGGGCAATCCGCTGCTGCAGGTTCCTCGGCAGAGCTGCTTTGTTTCTTGCCCCATAAACGGTAACTTTCCCGTGCTACTTTGCCGTGACTGGTGCAGGGATCATTGCTGCACACAGGCTAGCCGCATTGGAGCCAGGGCGGAAGCCGCAGGCTTGGAGAAGACCCTCCCTTGATTCCCTGCTCACCCTCAGCAGCGAGATATCTTCCATAATGATCACTTCCTGTGGAAAGTGTGGGGATAGGAATGATTATCAGGCCCACCTTACAGGGTTGGCTCTCCCCAAGTGCCCAAGAGCCACGTGGCCAGTGTACAGCATGGTCCGGGAACAGTGATTTACCCTGCCCCTGCGGCTACTCACCGTTTTGGGGGTCTTGTGGTTCATGTGTGCTTGCCTGGGGTCAGCCAGTTAGTGACAGGTGTGAGAGTACTGGCTGTATTTTAAAGCACTGAAACAGTGTTGTCTGTGTTGCAAACAACACTGCTTCTGTAAAATGTTGCATTTAAACGTCTGTAAAATGTTGCATTTAAACGTCGCAGAGATGACCTTGAGAGCACAGCCTCCCTCTTTGTTATCGGCGGCAGAACGACTGTACAGAATTAGAAAGCATCCAAGAAGAACTAAGGAGGACTTTATTCATGAGGTTATGATGCACTTCGCCGCTGAGAAAAAAGAATTGAAGGAGTGGCAGGACAGCAAGAAGAGGGACCGAAAGGAGAAGGCGACACACCAGAAAGAAGCCACAGAGTGGCTCTTAACAGTTATGGAGCGCCAAGCGGACACCCTCCAGGAGATACCAGCTCTTCAAACCAAGCAGCTCCATGCCCGCCCGCCCTCCACTGCAGCTGCTGTCGCAAAACTCATTCCCATGTGCCTCCCCACACCGCCAACTCGCTCTTACCAACCTCCTGGCTCCACTCTCTACCCGCAGCATTCCATTCCTCACAGTCCAGCACTCATCCCTCTGCAGTTTGGCCCTGCTGACGTACAGCACCCACTGCATCATACTCCAAAGGAGAAGGTTGGGTATAATCCCTGGACATACACAAATCTGTAGCAATCCGGGACCCCTCCTCATCTTGAGACCTTCATTCCCTTCCTCCATCCCCCTCCCTGCTGATGATTTTTTTCATTTGACTCTCTCCTCTGGTTGTTGTCTTTCAATAAAATAGTTTGTTTGAAAGCAATCTTTATTCTATTAAGTGAAAGCAAAAAGCACTTCAAAGCAACATACAGTTATGTTAAGGCCCCTTCTTGCATCATGTGCACCAGTCACCACCTAGCATTACAAGGACTGCACTCCCAAGCATAGCAACAAATATTAGTGGCTTTCAGCTTCAAATTGCTGTCTCAAAGCATCCCTGATCCTTATGGCCCCGCACTGTGTCCCTCTAATAGCCCTGGTCTCTGGCTGTTCAAATTCAGCCTCCAGACGCTGAGCCTCTGCGGTCCAGCCCTGAGTGAAGCTTTCACCCTTCCCTTCACAAATATTATGGAGCGTACAGCACGCGACTGTAAGCACAGGAATATTGTTATCGGCCATGTCCAGCTTCCAATACAGGCATCGCCAGCAGGCTTTTAAATGGCCAAACGCACACTCCACAGTCATTCTGCACTTGCTCAGCCTGTTGTTGAACTGCTCCTTGCTGCTGTCAAGTTGCCCCGTGTATGGCTTCATGAGCCATGGCATTAAGGGGTAGGTGGGGTTTCCCAGGATCACAGTGGTTGTTTCGACTTCCCCCTATGGTGATCTTCTGGTCCGGGAAGAAAGTTCCTGCTTGCAGCTTCTTGAACAGGCCAGTGTTCCAAAAGATGCGTGCATCATGCATCTTTCCAGACCAGCCTGCGTTAATGTCTGTGACGCCATTAAAGTCATTGCGGAGAAACTAAATGGATTCTTTGCTTCAGTCTTCACGGCTGAGGATGTTAGGGAGATTCCCAAACCTGAGCTGGCTTTTGTAGGTGACAAATCTGAGGAACTGTCACAGATTGAAGTATCACTAGAGGAGGTTTTGGAATTAATTGATAAACTCAACATTAACAAGTCACCGGGACCAGATGGCATTCACCCAAGAGTTCTGAAAGAACTCAAATGTGAAGTTGCGGAACTATTAACTAAGGTTTGTAACCTGTCCTTTAAATCGGCTTCGGTACCCAATGACTGGAAGTTAGCTAATGTAACGCCAATATTTAAAAAGGGCTCTAGGGGTGATCCCGGCAATTACAGACCGGTAAGTCTAACGTCGGTACCGGGCAAATTAGTTGAAACAATAGTAAAGAACAAAATTGTCAGACACATAGAAAAACATAAACTCTTGAGCAATAGTCAACATGGTTTCTGTAAAGGGAAATCGTGTCTTACTAATCTATTAGAGTTCTTTGAAGGGGTCAACAAACATGTGGACAAGGGGGATCCGGTGGACATAGTGTACTTAGATTTCCAGAAAGCCTTTGACAAGGTCCCTCACCAAAGGCTCTTACGTAAATTAAGCTGTCATGGGATAAAAGGGAAGGTCCTTTCATGGATTGAGAACTGGTTAAAGGACAGGGAACAAAGGGTAGGAATTAATGGTAAATTCTCAGAATGGAGAGGGGTAACTAGTGGTGTTCCCCAAGGGTCAGTCCTAGGACCTATCCTATTCAATTTATTCATAAATGATCTGGAGAAAGGGGTAAACAGTGAGGTGGCAAAGTTTGCAGATGATACTAAACTACTCAAGATAGTTAAGACCAAAGCAGATTGTGAAGAACTTCAAAAAGATCTCACAAAACTAAGTGATTGGGCAACAAAATGGCAAATGAAATTTAATGTGGATAAATGTAAAGTAATGCACATTGGAAAAAATAACCCCAACTATACATACAACATGATGGGGGCTAATTTAGCTACAACGAGTCAGGAAAAAGATCTTGGCGTCATCGTGGATAGTTCTCTAAAGATGTCCACGCAGTGTGCAGAGGCGGTCAAAAAAGCGAACAGGATGTTAGGAATCATTAAAAAGGGGATAGAGAATAAGACTGAGAATATATTATTGCCCTTATATAAATCCATGGTTCGCCCACATCTCGAATACTGTGTACAGATGTGGTCTCCTCACCTCAAAAAAGATATTCTAGCACTAGAAAAGGTTCAGAAAAGAGCAACTAAAAT
The DNA here is from genome assembly GCF_028017835.1 of Emys orbicularis. Classification (NCBI taxonomy): domain Eukaryota; kingdom Metazoa; phylum Chordata; order Testudines; family Emydidae; genus Emys; species Emys orbicularis. Next base: position 84,634,480 of record NC_088686.1, on the reverse strand, counting down.
GATTAAGGGTGGGACATGATAGAGGTATATAAAATCATGAGTGATGTTGAGAAAGTGGATAAGGAAAAGTTATTTACTTATTCCCATAATACAAGAACTAGGGGTCACCAAAAGAAATTAATAGGCAGCAGGTTTAAAACAAATAAAAGGAAGTTCTTCTTCACGCAGCGCACAGTCAACTTGTGGAACTCCTTACCTGAGGAGGTTGTGAAGGCTAGGACTATAACAATGTTTAAAAGGGGACTGGATAAATTCATGGTGGCTAAGTCCATAAATGGCTATTAGCCAGGATGGGTAAGAATGGTGTCCCTAGCCTCTGTTCGTCAGAGGATGGAGATGGATGGCAGGAGAGAGATCACTTGATCATTGCCTGTTAGGTTCACTCCCTCTGGGGCACCTGGCATTGGCCACTGTCGGTAGACAGATACTGGGCTAGATGGACCTTTGGTCTGACCCAGTACGGCCTTTCTTATGTTCTTATGTTCTTATGCCCACGGTAATCCACAAGCACCTGGAGAACCATTGAGAAATACCCCTTGCAATTAATGTACTCGGTGGCTAGGTGGTCCGATGCCAGAATTGGAATGTGTGCCATCGATCACGACTCCGCAGTTAGGGAAGCCCATTTGTGCAAAGCCAGCCACAATGTCACGCGCGTTGTCCAGAGTCACGGTCTTTTGGAACAGGATGTGATTAATAGCCCTGCACGCTTCCATCAACACAACTCCAATGGTTGACTTTCCCACTCCGAACTGGTTAGCAACTGATCAGTAGCAGTCTGGAGTAGCCAACTTCCACGGTGCAATCGCCACGCGCTTCTCCAGTGACAGGGCAGCTCTCATTTTTGTGTCCTTGCACTGAAAGGCTGGGGCGAGCTCATGACATAGTCCCATGAATGTGGCTTTCCTCGTCCGAAAGTTCTGCAGCCTCTGCTCATCATCCCAGACATGCTTGACGATGTGATCCCACAACTCAGTGCTTGTTTTCTGAGCCCAAAAGCGACGTTCAGCTGTCATCAGCACCTCTGTGAATGCCACAAGCAATCTCATGTCGTAGCTACTACGTGTGGCGAGATCAATGTCGCACTCCTCTTGCCTTTGTAGTTTCAAGGAATAACTCCACTGCCACTCGTGACGTGTTGGTCAGTGCAAACCGCATACTGGTCAACAGCTTGGGATCCATTCCTGCTGTTGGAAAGAGGCAGGGCAGAGTGCGCAGTACACAAACTGTTGAAAGATGGTGCCAAATGCAGACGGAAGCACAGGGATTGCTGGGATGCGAAGCAATGAATCGCAGGACATTGGGACAGGACCCAGGATGCCCCGCGACCGCTTTTGCCTTCCCACAAGTCTTAGCAGCAAAAGAGAAAGAGGTGCTCTGTGGGATAGCTGCCCATAGTGTTCCGCTCTGAATAGTGTCATTAATGTGAACATGCTGTTGTGCAGGCAGCTGTCAGTGTGAACACACAACAGCGGTTTTCCTTCGGCGCTCTCTGAGCGGCATTGTAACTGCCAGCACTTTAACTTTGCAAGTGTAGACGTGCTCTAAGTGTGCCCACATGGGGAGTTATACTGGAATAACTATTTTTGTAAACTTCCAAGTGTAGACACTTCCTTAGTCTCATTGGTAGAGAAATAAACAATTGATTTTGCATTTCACCTGTCAAAAACAATGCACCACAATCGTGGGTGGATGGATACTGAATAATTGAAGTAATTGCAGTGGTGGCTAAACCTTTTGTCACAGCAGCATTCTTTGAGCAGTTCATATTTTTGAAAAAAGCAAAGGAAATATATAGGAAAAATAAGGCATTAAACCTCCTTCTAGGAAATCTACATACTGGTACTAGAGGCCCTTGTGCGGGCATTGTAGAAAGCTACAGTAATACTCTTTTCCAAGAACTTGGAGTTGTTTTGCACTTACTAGTTTGCCAAACCTTTGTCATTAAAGTTCCAAGTTTTTACTCTTTTTGATAAATTGCTTCTGATATTGTCTCAACCAAATACGTAGATGAAACCCATGAGCCAATTGTTACTTCCTCACTAGGTTGTAAATTCACTCCAGCAACAACCACAAGCTACATCTCCTCCAGTTCCTGAACCCCATGCTCTCACTACTGTGACTCAAGCAGACCCTCTTGTTAGGAAACAGCGAGTACAGGACCTTATGGCACAGATGCAGGGCCCATACAACTTCATGCAGGTATGTAGTTGCTCTGCTGTGGTGAACTGGTTTAAGAGGGACACTAAACTCTTACATTTGTTAGTAATGCCTCAGTTATATAAAGTAAAAATAATAAAGCCATCAAAGTAGTAAAGAGCAGGTTACCTGCTTGTCTTTTGTACTTTATTCTGTTTGCCTGTGAAAACAAGCTGCCATAGTTACATTATCTTCTCTTCAGTGTATACTTCATAGTTGGGAGGTAAGTTCTATAATTTTGGGGTTGTGAATGGTGTAGGAGAATCCTTGCAATCTTAGTTGATTTTAAATATATTGATATTCCTATTTTTCATGTTTTAAAAAAAAGACCAAATCCTTGATCATAACAATATAATTTAATACATTTTTAAAAGCATGCTTGAATCCTGTTGAATTATTCTATTAGGATTCCATGTTGGAGTTTGAGAATCAGGCTCTTGATCCTGCCATCGTATCAGCACAGCCCATGAATCCAGCACAAAACTTGGATATGCCTCAGATGGTTTGCCCTCCAGGTTTGTAATGGTAAATCATAAAACTGCATCTTGGGGAAGGTTTGCAAAATTAACTTGATTTCAGGCATTCCTAACCTTGTTATCTCTAAGCTTAAACCCACTTGGTGTTCAGTGAGGTCATTATGTGATTTTCATGGAATATAGCTGTGCTGTGGAGCACTTCGTAGACATCTAGTAGTCTGTTGCTCTGATTTTCATTTGTGGCATTGGTGTATAAATTATTGCCCAAAATCTCTGGTAATTGGGTGTCCTTTCAATTATTTGAACACAAGACCAAGCACTTGGCTTGTGAAGGACGTGATGTCATTGTGCTGTAGACTAATATTTCCGGATTTAGTGGATAATTCTGACCTTAATCTCTGTGCCTCAGTTCCCTTTCTGTAAAATTCAGATAATACTCCCTCATCTCACAGGGGTAGTCAAAAAATACTTGAGTCACTCAGACACTATAGTGATGAACACCATAGAAAAGCCCATGAGAAAATTAATAATTGTTTTCAGAGCAGGGTTTGATCAGCCTGCAGTAAATAAGACATGGGGTCACTCATTAAACAATAAGGAGAAAACAAAACATTGAATAACTGCTCATTTAAGTGAGTACTATCCATTCTGTGCTCTGAATGAGTCAGGAATCCTGGGGCGGGAGGGGGGGGGTGAATAGTTTGCGACCATGTAATTAAAGACACTATCATGTATATGCACAAGGGGGCTGAATTACGGTCGCACAGGCAACATTAATTCTGACGTTGCCTAACTTTTTTGAGTGCTTAACTTTAGGGCTGTCAAGCAATTTAAAAAAGTAATTGCGATTAAACAATAATAGAATACCATTTATTTACATTTTTTACGTTTTCTACATTTTCAAATATATTGATTCAATTACAACACAGAATACAAAATGTACAGTGCTCACTTTATATTATTTTTATTACAAATATTTGCACTGTCAAAAATAGTATTTTTCAATTCCTAATACAAGTACTGTAGTGCAATCTCTTTATCATGAAAGTTGAACTTACAAATGTAGAACTATGTACAAAAAAAAAACTGCAGTCAAAAATAAAACAATGTAAAACTGTAGAGCCTACAAGTCCACTCAGTCCTACTTCGTGTTCAGCTAATTGTTCAGACAAACCAAGTTTGTTTACATTTGCAGGCGATAACGCTGCCCACTTCTTGTTTACAACGTCACCTGAAAGTGAGAACAGGCATTTGCATGGAACCGTTATAGTCGGCGTCGCAAGATATCTTACAAGCCAGATGCAGTAAAGATTCATATATCCCTTCATGCTTCAACCACCATTCCAGAAGACCTGCATCCATGCTGATGATGGGTTCTGCTCGATAACAATCCAAAGCTGTGCAGATGGCGCATGTTCGTTTTCATCATCCGAGTCAGATGACACCAACAGAAGATTTTTTTCTTTTTTGGTGGTTCGGGTTCTGTAGTTTCCTCATTCTAATGTTGCTCTTTTAAGACTTCTGAGAGCATGCTCCACACCTCGTCCCTCTCAGATATTTTGGAAGGCACTTCAGATTCCTAAACATTGGGTCGAGTGCTGTACCTATTTTTAGAAATCTCACATTGGTACCCTCTTTGCGTTTTTTGAAATCTGCAATGAAAGTGTTCTTTAAATGAACAACATGCTGGGTCATCTGAGACTGGTATAACATGAAATATATGGCAGAATGCGGGTAAAACAGAGCAGAAGACATACAATTCTCCCACAGGGAATTGAGTCACAAATTTAACTAACACATTATTTTTTTAACGAGCATCATCAGCATGGAAGCATGTCCTCTGGAATGGTGGCTGAAGCATGAAGGGGCATATGAATCTTTAGAGCATCTGGTACGTAAATATCTCACGACGCCGACTATAACGGTTCCATGCAAATGCCTGTTCTCACTTTCAGGTGACATTGTAAACAAGAAGTGGGCAGCGTTATCGCCTGCAAATGTAAACAAACTTGGTTTGTCTGAGCAATTAGCTGAACACGAAGTAGGACTGAGTGGACTTGTAGGCTCTACAGTTTTACATTGTTTTATTTTTGACTGCAGTTTTTTTTTTTGTACATAGTTCTACATTTGTAAGTTCAACTTTCATGATAGAGATTGCACTACAGTACTTGTATTAGGTGAATTGAAAAATACTATTTTTTTTGACAGTGCAAATATTTGTAATATAAACAATATAAAGTGATTACTGTATCCTTTGTATTCTGTGTTGGAAATTGAAATCAATATATTTGAAAATGTAGAGAAACATGCACAAATATTACATTTTCATTGTTGTTTAACAGTGCGATTAAAACTGCAATTCATCGCGATTAATTTTTTTAATTGTGTGAGTTAACTGTGATTAATCGACAGCCCTACTTAACTTTGCAACTGTAATGAACATTTAACAGTTGTGTATGTAACTTCCTTATTTTAAAAAAAGCAAACTAAAAAAATCAGAATTCCTTTATGTGACATACTGATCATCATGTGAAGAGTCAACGGTGGGTTTGGAATCTTCTGATCCACTGTTCCAAGCCCGGACATTTAAGCTAACAGAGTAACTAGTAGTTGTAGTTGTTGTTGTTGTAATCCTTTGTGTCAATTAGCACTAGAGAAAATGGGACACTTTGCCAGTGGATTTGAAAGGAATTTGATAGAGGAATGGTGAGACTCAAGAAAAATGTTTTGTCCATTTTAAAAACTCTTGTGGAGCTTTTCTACAAATAGCTTTAGTGCATCATGCTTTGGAGAAGAGACCTGAAATTTGGAAGGGTGTGGCTGTTGTGGCAGGGATATTCCTCTTTCTGTCCTCATGAAAACCCACCCACATCATGCCAACTCATAAGCCTCTGAAAAACTGTGGTTCATGTGCTCAGTAGAGACTTTGATTTTAGCCGCCAAATTCCCCAAAGATTCCATCTGCACTGAGCATGTTCCAGCTCAGAGCTGAGCAGGCCTTTTGCCGCAACTGCAGTTCTAGGCTGCTGCCAGCTATGCCAGGTTTGGACACCTGAAATGTGATCAGGGAGTCTTTCCTGTACTCTCAGTGACTCACTGCTGGGCCCAGGCAGCACGGTGGCGCACACTGCCTGATTCAAATGCAGACAAGGGGGGAAGAATGGGGACAAGGACGTGGGAGGGAGGACTGGCGCTTGAATGGAGTCAGGAGGCATGGGACTGGGACTTGCTAGAAACTGGGACAAGGAGCCAGGGTGAGGAAGAGAGAGGACTCTGATGGGACAGAAGAGGTGAAACCGTCAGAAGAATCTGTACCCACATGGGAACACTCCCCTCCAGAGGCTGGAATGGAACCCAAGAGTCCCTGTCCTTGTTCTCTGCAATGGATGAACCATTTTAGCTGAAATTTCCCCCCCAAAATTCCTCCTGAGACTGACTGACTGACAGCCTGGAAAATTTCAACCCAAAATGTTAGTTTGGCAGAGTTGTAAACAACTTCTCATGGGATGTGTTGGGCAATCTTAGTAAAAGGTAGCGTTGCCGTCCTGCTTATAATTTATACCATGTAAGAAGTCTCATTGTAAAGTTACATAGTAAATTTATTGTATTTCCAGTTCATGCTGAATCTAGACTTTCTCAGCCTAACCAAGTTCCTGTGCAACCAGAAGCTACGCAGGTAAGATCTATCCTCAATAAATCGTTTACTAGATCTTTAATTGGCTTTAGGTTTATTTTAATTGGTGAGGATTGTGTTGGAAGAGGTTAACCATTAGGTGCGTCAGAAATCAAGTTTATTTTTTCTTGTAAGATGTTTTTATATTGTTAGTTTCCACTCCCCTTCAATTTTTGGTGTCTGCGAACTTGATAGTGGCTGAATTTACATTGGAAAAAGCTGATACAAGAATCAGTGACAGTGTAGAGGGTCTCATGACTTTTTTGTTCAGTAGATGCATAAGAGCCCTGGAATGAACGGAAGCTAGCAGGAAGCGTCCCTGCTAGAAGACCGACAAATGCTTCACCATTGAAGATCAACAGGAAGTGCCATGTGGAGTAACAGAGATTGAGAATGTTCATTAGGAGCAACATGCCTTTTAGACTGAACTCTGTGTGGGATATGTGTGGTCTTAGAGTGATTGTCCGCACAAGATTCTGCTGTTGGGGCCATGCCTGTGCCCTGGGTGCATTCATACCCCCCCCCCCCCCCCGAACTTTATATTTTCCAGGGTTTTTTTTACAATGTTAAGTGGTGCTTATGCATTTTCCTCAATGCACTCCCCCCGGTCCAAACCAGTTCTAACAGTAATTCCTCAACCATTTATATATCTAGCAGCTAAACTGCTTCCAGCTTTGCTGTACAGTGGATTAGGGATATGTGATGGTTCAAAAAGGTGACTCTGGCAACCAGTCTTGTGGGCTTCCTCTCAAGAATTGCCATCAAACCTCTGTTGCAAGGCAGCGCGTTTATTTTTCTGTAGGTGGTTTTGGATCATGTTGGTGATGGAAGCAGAACAGTTTTTAAACCAACTTTACTGGTCTGCTTCACCCCGTAACCTGCCATCAGGCCACAAAGCCTGCAAGGAAGTTGAATTAAAATGAGGTAAATTTAGTTAGGGTGGGTTCATGATGACAAACATCACCTCAGTGCCTGCTGCTACACAGTGTTCCTCATCCCTAGTACTCTATATGCTTTCTCTTGTGGTCACCTTAGGCGACATAACAGTAGGAAGAATTTTCATTTAAAACAAAACACACACCTCCAACTGGATTGGACAAAAATATAAATCAACTTGGAACTTCTGTCCAGAGCAGTGGGTGTACACTAGAACAGATCAATTAAAATCGCTTTTCCCCTGTTTCAGCATTTCTAAATTTTAATCAAGTTGTGCATAAGTATATTGCTACTGTGGATATTAGTAAAAATGTTGGGTATCCATAACAAGATTTTTACCACAGGCACAGTTCCTTCCAAAGTTGTAATGTCTCTGGTTTGTAAAACTTGAAGGAGCTTTTGCTAAATCTTAAATTCTTTCTGGCAGGTTCCCTTGGTTTCTTCTACAAGTGAGGGTTACACAGCATCCCAACCCATGTATCAGCCTTCTCATACAACAGAGCAACGGCCACAGAAAGAATCAATTGACCAGATTCAGGCAAGTCCTATTAGAATTTATTTTGCGAGCAATATACTATCTCAATCTGCAGGTGTGAATAAAGGGGTAGTGTATGATGCTTTGAAGATAAAGCTTCATAGTTAAAATATTTGTTTCAGGTGTCGATAGCCTTTTTTATGTTGTAGTAATTATTCTTCTTAGAGTGCTTGCTCATGTTTATTCCAATTAGGTGTGCGCGCGCGCTGTGTGCACGGCTGTCGGAGAATTTTTACCCTAGCAACACCCGGTGGGTCGGCTGTGGAGCCCCCTGGAGTGGCGCCTTCATGGCGCTTGATGTATACCCCAGCTGACCCAGCGCTTCCTCAGTTCCTTCTTACCGCCCGTGATGGTCATTGGAACTGTGGAGTTCTGCTTCGCTGCTCTCCACTCTCCCTAGCATAGTTTATTGTTAGTAGTTTACAGTTAATAATTAATACACCAGACCCTCTCTAGAACTCACGTCTATATAGCACAAATTCGCATATAATGCAGTCGCGGCCATGGATCCCAAATTTAATTACTTTACTTGCAATTCATTTTAATGCGGTCCCGCGCATGGATCCCAAATCTCGCGTTCTAGCGAGGGTCCGGTGTAGTTATAGTTCTTGATATAGTTGGGTTTTTTTCCCCTCCTTCCTGATTTTTCTCTTGGGCTCATGCCCAAAGCTCCAGGATTCAAGCCCTGCGGTTCCTGCTTTAAGCCCATGCCAACGGGAGACCCCCATGACTCTTGCCTGAAGTGTCTGAGGGAGTCTCATCAAGCAGACAAGTGCAGGATCTGCAAAGGGTTTCGTCCCCGGACTAAGAAGGAGCGGGACTTTTGTTTAAAACCGCTCCTCGTGGAGGCGGCTCTTAGCCCTGAGCCTCCTGCGGCATGCCAAGATCCAGCACCAAGCACCTCGGTGCGCAGCATCCCGGCGGCAGTGGAAGGAGCTGCACCATGGTTGGACTCTGAATGAGACCCGCGGCACTGATGCTCCCCAGCACCGCAACCGACTTCACCAGCCCGGCACTGCTTCCATTCTGGCCAGAAGTGGCACCGGAAGCTGGAAAAGGGTGGCCCGCCTCCTCAGAGACCAGCCTCCCTGAAACCGCCCGAGGGCGGGTGCAGGTATACCCTTGCCTCGATGACTGGCTTATCCGGGGCGCACCAGAGAACAGATGCAGTCCCACCTCCACTTGGTCACGGACACGTTTCGTCGGTTAGTGGCAAAATCGACACTAGAACCGACCCAGAGAATAGAATTCATTGGGGTGGTTCTAGACTCCGTGCAGGCACGAGCCCTCCTGCCGGACGCTCGTTTCCAGTCTATTGTGGCCCTCGTCCGGAGCCTTCAGACCTTCCCAACCTCATCGGCAAGAAGCTGCTTGAGTCTTCTCGGCCACATGGCTTCCTGCATGTACGTGACCAGGTACACCAGACTTCGACTACGCCCGTTACAAGCCTGGCTGGCATCAGTCTAGCGTCCTGGCCTCCCTCTGCTGGTGGCTATTTCCTCAGGCAGTATGCGAAGGAGCTCCTTTTCACAGCCTGCAGCCCTCCTTGTCCTTCGTCACGGATGCGTCAGCCCTGGGATGGGGCGCCCACCTCGGTTGGAAGGTTCCTCAAGGGCTTGGACCGTCTCTACCCACAAGATCGACAGCCAGTCCCCACATGGGACCTTAACCTGGTCTTCTCCAGACTTATGGGGCCCCCGTTCAAGCCGCTGGCCGCCTGCTCCCTTCTCTACCTCTCCTGGAAAACGGCTTTCCTGGTTGCTATCACGTCGGCGCAGCGGGTCTCCGAGCTGAGAGCCCTTACCTTGGCACCACCTTACACAATCTTCCATAAAGATAAGGTGCAGCTTCGGCCTCACCTGGCCTTTCTTCCCAAGGTTATATCAGCCAGGACATTTTTCTTCCATTTTTTTTAATCCAAAACCGCACGCCAGTCGCCAGGAACAGCGGCTGCACTCCCTCGATGTCCGTAGGGCCCTTGCCTTCTACATTGAGTGTACGAAGCCGTTTTGGAAGACGACCCAGCTCTTTGTTGCGGTGGCAGACCGGATGAAAGCCCTCCCGGTCTCCTCTCAGCAGATCTCTTCATGGATCACGTCCTGCATCCACGCTTGCTATGATCTGGCTGGTACCGACCCCGCCCCTCACTGCTCATTCCACAAGGGCCCAGGCTTTGTCGTCGGCGTTCCTGGCCCCGATCCAGGAGATCTGCAGAGTCGCGACTTGGTCCTCGGTACGCACTTTCGCTTTGTACTATGCCATTGTCTGCCACGCCAGAGATGACATGGCGTTTGGTAGAGCAGTCCTACAGTCCACGTTGCTTCACTCCGACCCCACTGCCTAGGTAAGGCTTGGGAGTCACCTAATTGGAATCAATATGAGCAAGCACTCGAAGAAGAAAAAATGGTTACTCACCTTTGTAACTGTTGTTCTTCGAGATGCGTTGCTCATATCCATTCCAAACCTGCCCCCTCTTCCCCTCTGTCGGAGTAGCCGGCAAGAAGGAACTGAGGAGACGCTGGGTTGGCTGGGGTATATATCAAGTGCCATGAAGGCACCACTCCAGGGGGCTCCACAGCCGACCCACCGGGTGTTGCTAGGGTAAAAATTCTCCAACAGCCGTGCCTGCGGCACGCGCACACCTAATTGGAATGGATATGAGCAACACATCTCGAAGAACAGTAGTTATAAAGGTGAGTAATTGTTTTTTACAAATGCCTTGACCTTATTTGTGACTTCAAATTTTGTGAAATCTTACATTTTTTGGTAGCAGTTGTTTGAGTTCTGTATATTCAAGACTTAAATTCATTAAATCACCAGCAGCTAGATGCTGATAGAGGTGAGAGGCTAGTACTTTTCAGTGGAGCACCTTGTGGAGAATTTCATTGCACAAGCATGCAGGATGCTAGTTTGGAGGAAGAGGGGCATGTTATTGACCGTGGCTAGTAGGTGTCATATTGGGCACTTGCTTTTCCTCCATTCACTCACTTCTCTGTCCTTCTCTGAGGTTCATGAGAGTGGGAAAACTTTTCTTTTTCATTCATCTAATTGTGCTGTGGAGGGGGGGCTATAGTTTAGTTGAGGTAGAGCCTCCTTCACGTGTCAATAGCAATATTTTTCAGGCCTTGCCTATAATTTGGTATAGGATGACTTGACGTAATCAGTTGCTGTATGAATTATTGCTTAAGTGGTCTTCATTTCAATTGCTAGGCTTCAATGTCTTTGAGCGCAGACCAAACCCCAGCATCGTCACCACTTCCTACTGCACCCCAGCCACAGGTATTCCAGGCTGGGTCTAGCAAACCTTTACATAGCAGTGGAATCAACGTTAATGCAGCTCCATTCCAATCCATGCAAACAGTAAGTACCAAATGAACTTAATGCTAAATCACTTTGTTCTGTTAATCAAATCTTCTGATAGCCATTATTTTGACCCTGGAATGTGTTATATAATTGCACTTAGAATAGGCTCTATTCTTCTTCGAGTGGTTGCACATGTTAATTCCACTGTAGGTGTGTGCGTGCCTAGTGCACAGATGTCAGACTTTTTTCCCTCAGTGGTACCTGTTGGGGTGGCTGGAGTGCCCCCTGTGGCCGCTCGCCACTGTGTGCTAGTATAAGAGGAGCCACCCTCAACTCTTCTCAGTTCCTTCTTACTGACAGTGATTGTTGTCCGTGATTTCAGACTTGTTTATTCAAATACCTTCTTCACGCCTTGTAAATAGTACTCCTGATAGAATTTTGTGCAAAACAATTAAAAATTCTGCACACAATATTTTAAAATTCTTCAAATTTTATTTGTAAATAAATAAAGGTGGAGGCTCCAGCATGGCAGTGGCGAGCACGGGCCACTGGCTGCACGGAGCAGGGAGATCACTCTGCAGGCCGCCCACTCCCCCCCCCTCCTCCTCTCCTTCAGGGACATGGACTTGGCAATGAGGGTGCACCCACCCTGACACAGCGCAAGGGCGAGGCCTGCCTCTCTGTGCCAGGCGCACCAGGTGTGGGCAGGCAGGCTCAGCCTGGCAGGATCCAAGCGTGGAGGGGCTTAGTGTGGGGGGATTCAGGTATGGGCTGTTAAGGTTCTGTGTGGGGCAGTCTGGGTGAGGGCATCTCAGTGGGGATACCGAGGGGGGGAATCTGGATGCACTTGGGGGGTTCCAGGTGCAGGGATAATGGGACTTAGCAGTGGGTCCAGATGAAGGTAGGTGTGGGGGGAAGGGCTCGGCAGGGGGAGTCCGGGTACTGGGGGAGTGGGCCTTGGTTGGGTGGGGGTCTGAGTGCAGCTGGTTGGGGCTCAGTCGGGGGTTCCAGGTGTGGGGGGGCTAGTCAGGGTAGTCCAGGTACATAGGGTGTGGAGTTTGTCATGTTGGGGGTTCTAGTGCGGGCGGGTTGAGCTCACCGGGGGGATGGCCTGGGTTCCAGGGTAGGGCTCCAGATGTAAGGGGGTGGAGCTTGGCTGGGAGCGCCGAGTGCAGGGCGTGAGGCTTGGTGGGGGTTCAGGTGTAGGGGTCTGGGTATGGGAGGGGGTTCAGATACATGAGGGTGGGCGGACGGGGGAGCAGCTCCCCCGACAGTGACCCCTCCCCCTACACTGAGGAGCGATGGGGGCAGGAAGCGAGGGGGTGAGGATGCGGATGCGGAGCTTCCTGTAGCGGGGGAGATTTCTGCGGGGGGGTCTGGCCCGGCCACTTTGTGCTCTTCCCCCAGCTGGGACTGGCCAGGGCGTCCCCCATCCCTAGGGCTGGGTGTGGTGGGGGGCTCTCAGTGTGGGGAGGTGTTTCTGGGTGAAGGCAGGTTAGGCTTGGCAGGGGTTCTGGGTATGGGTGGAGTCTGGATGCACACCAGTTGGATGGGTCTGACCCAGCACCGGCTGGGGCGTCTTCAGGCACTGCCTCTCCACTTCCCCTAGCCCACAGTGATTTACCTCTCCATCGGCTGCTCTGGGTGTCCGAAAAGATGCACCTGTGCTGCTGGGGAGGGGCACGTGACTGCTCTTGAGGCTTCCCTTTGCTTCCCCATCAGAGTGTCATTTTTTTTGGCAGAGAAGCAAAGAAATTTGTGGGGGGCATGAATTCTGCGCCCACACACCTCCTCCAGAAGGCTACAGGGCCCACCAAGATCTCCTGAAAAGAGTGGTCTCAGGTGTTTGGCATCCAGGCAGGAGAGGTATCTCTGCCACCTTGACTGAGATTGCTCTGCCAATCAATGAGGCAGTCATGGAGCTCATCACGACTCTGTGGCAGACACCCTTTTCCCTGGCTCCAACAGCAAAACAGGCTGAGAAGATATTTCACCCCCTCTAAAGGGTATGAATGTTTTTGCAATCACTCCTCCACTTCTCTTGTGGTATCTCAACTGCCAATGCGCAGGAAAGAAAGGGTGAACATATCTCCACTTCAGAGCAAGGACTCAAGAAGACTAGATCTGTTTGGTCACAAACTTTATTCCTTAGGGAGCCTGCAGCTAAGATCTCAAACCAGCAGGCACTCCTGAGTTGATACAATTATTCACACTGGGAGAACATTGCTAAATTCAAGGACAAATTACCAGAGAATTACAAACAAGAGTTCTCTGTAATGGTGGAGGGGGGTAAATTGATTGCCAGAACTGTCCTCCAGGACAGTCTGGATAGTGCAGATTCAGTGGCATGAACCATGGCACCAGCGATTGCTGGGAGAAGGTATTTATTGTTGGTCATCCAAACTGCCTGCCAGAAGTACAACAGCTGGTACAGGACCATCTGTTTGAAGGGCCTACCTATTCTTTGAGAAAATTGATGGCAGGCTTCATAGCCTTAAAGATTCCAGGGCTACACTTAAATCCTGTGACAAAAAGGACGCACCTTTTTGTCACCATAGCTTTGCTCCCCATTTCCAAGATCCGCCTAGGAAAACAGAGAAGGAGCTATAGAAGGCACCCTCCTCTTCAGTGTCAATGAGCTCATCACATCCAGCTGCCCCTTCCAAACAGGCATTTTGATTGGGTAGTTGAGGACATTATTCCAGTCTCCTCACTTCTGTCTGCTCACCCTTTTTTTTGTTTACCAAATGCTTGTCCCGCTTCCTAAGTACTTGGACCCACATAATGTCAGACCGGTGTGCCTTAAGTATGGTGGAACAAAGGTATGCCATCCAGTTTAATACACCCTGCCCCTCTCTATATATACTCCCGCTCCCCCAGTCAGGGACCACTCTGGACCTCCCACTGAAGGGCAGTGTCGAGAATCTCTTTCAGACGGATTGTAGAGAAAGTACCGTTGAGCCTCAGGAGAGAAGGCTTCTATTCCTGTTGTTTCCTGATTACCAAGACAAAGGGAGATCTCATGCCCATCTTAGATCTAAGAGAGTTGAACAAATTCCTGCAGAAAATAAAATCTCACACTGTTCCTAGTGTCAATTATCCCTTCCCTAGAAGAAGGAGACTGGTATGGGGCCCTTGACTTGAGGGACACGTACTTTCATTTTGCAATATGTCCCGACCATTGAAAATTTATCAGGTTAATGCGTGATATTCATCATGATCAGTTCATTGTGCTTCCGTTTGGCTTGGCAGCTGTGGTACCAGCTCATCTTCCAAAATTAGGTATCCATGTCTTCCCATACCTCAGTGACTGGTTGATCCGAGGTCGATCAGAGTCGCAGGTTCTGTCCAGGATATTCACTGCTCTATCCATATTCAATGCTCTGAGGCACTGAATGAATTGAGAAAAATCAATATGGAAGCCTGTACAGACAATAGATTTCAGTGGAGCAATCCTTGACTCCACAAAGCCAGAGCTTTTCTACCACAAACCAAGTTCAAAACTATTTGAGACCTAATAGTTCGAATGAAGGCTTACCTGCTCATAACAGCACGTAAGTGCCTCAGGCTGCTAGGTCATATGGCAGCATGAACCTATGTAGTGCAGCACGCCAAACTGCCATTCAGGAAGCTGCAAACATGGCTAACAACAGTATATGCCCTGAATTGCCACCATTTGGACAAGATGGTTCAAATGCCAGAGCTAGTCGTGTTGTCTGTGGATTGGTGGATAGACCCTCTAAAAATTTGCTTGGAAGTTGGCTTCCTTCCCATGTTGTGAACATGCACTCTAGTCGCGCACACATCGTCTCTAGGTTGGGGGGCTCACATTGGGTCCCCGAAGACACAAGGCCTTTGGTCATAAATGTCAGGGAGTTGAGTAGTACATCTCAACTCAGTTGATTCACCTCAAAGCTGCTTACCTTTCGGGGAAACAGAACACAGTGGCAGGTCAGCTGAGAAGATCCTTCACCGATCAACACGAGTGGTTGTTACGCCCAGATGTAGCCAGGTTTATCTTCCAACTCTCGGGGTTTCCCCAAGTGGACCTTTTGCAACAAGACCCAATTGAAAATGTTGCCAGTTCTGTTCCCGGGGGTCTCAACCTAGATCCCCAACAGATGCCTTTCTCCTGTCCTGGGAGAATTCCCTTCTATATGCCTTCCCTACAATTCCTTTGTTCTTCAGAGTAGTATCCAAAAATAAAAAAGGACCATGCTCGTCTCATCCTTTTAAAGTACTGGCATGGCCCTTTCAGTACTGGTACTCCGCTTTCCTGATTCTGTCAACAGAGCCTCCTCTATTCTTCTTGTTGGATCCAGACATAATTTCTTGAGACCACTCCAGCCTCCACAAGTGCTCCATCTCACAACATAGATGCTTCAGGGCTGAATCCCTTTGAAAGGTCCTGCTCACAGGATGTCCAGAATGTACTTCTAAATAATGGAAGACCCTAACTAGGGTCACTTACTTGGCTAAATGGAAGTGCTTCTCCATTTGGGTTAATGAGAAACGTGTATCTCCTCGGCAAGCACCCCTGAATATTGGCTGGACTATCTTCTAGATCTAAAACAGAATCTGACTGTTCTGTAATGGTGCATTTGGCTATCATCTCAGCTTTGATGTATGGGTGGATAATAGATTATGCCCTCAAGTGCAGGTCCCCATCCCTCCTTGAGATCTCAGCTTAGTCCTGGCAATTCTAATGGGACCCCACTTTGAACACCTTGTGACTAGCTCCCTCCTTCACCTTTCTATGAAGGTGGCATTTTGAGAGATTTAGTTTCAGAACCCCCTTATACAGTTTTTTTATAAAGCTAAGGTTTATCTTCAGGTGCAACGAAAGTTCCTTACAAAAGTACTCTCTAGTTTTCATGTTAACCAAACGATATATTTGCCCCTGTTTTTTCCAAAACTCCATCACCATAAGCATGAAGAAAGACTTCACTCATTGGATGTGAGAAGAGCATTCGCTATCTACCTGGAGTATACTAAATCGTTCTGGACTTTTACGCAGCTTTTTGTTACAGTTGCTGATCGAGTTAAGGGCCAAGCCAGTTTCCTCCTAGAGAATCCCTTTCTGCATCCATTTATACTACCAGCTGGCTAACGTGACCTTGTCATCTTGAGTACTAGCATGTTCTGCTAGAGCACAAGCAGCTTCTGCAGCTTTCCTAGCTCGCGTATCACTTGTTGACATTAACAAAGCAGCAATTTGGTCATCAGCCACACCTTCTCTTCTCATTACACCATTGACTATCAGTCCAGAGATTATGCCAGTTTTGGGCGGGTGGTCTTGCAATCACTATTCAGATAAACTCCGAATCCACCTCCATAGACGTTTGCTCGAGAGTCACTTTACTGTGGAAATTATGTTCAATAACTCGAAGAAGAAACGGTTACCTACCTTTCTGTAACTGTTCTTCGAGATGTTCCACATTTCCATTCCACAGCCTGCCCACCTTCCTCTCTCCATCAGAGTACATCCAGTACAAAGGAACTGAGGGAGGTTGGGTTGTCTCCGCCTTCTTACATCACCATGCATTGGCATGGGGCGGGGGCGCTCCAGCCATCCTGACGGGTACTGCTGAAGGGGTTGTGGGGGGGAAATGACATCTGTGCACAAAGTGCACACCCACCCACAATGGAGTGGGCATGTGCAACACATCTCAAAGAACAACAGTTACAGAAAGGAAGATAATTGCTGCTTTTGTCAGTTTATAAAGCATATAGTCTCGGATTGTATGCAAAAGACATGTAAGTACAAAATGGGAAAATGTAGACCAGAGAGATACTTAGTTTTTTCCTACCATTGTAGGTATTCAATATGAATGCACCTGTTCCTCCTGTCAATGAGCCAGAAACCCTAAAGCAACAAAATCAGTACCAGGCCAGTTACAACCAGAGTTTCTCCAATCAGCCTCACCAAGTAGAACAATCAGAACTTCAGCAAGAACAGCTCCAGACAGGTAAACTTGTTAGACAAAATTAAAACATTATTTTAGCCTAAAAGGGAGGCTTCCAGTGGAGGATAATCATGGAGACCAAATTCCAAGAAATCTGGCAGCCGACTTAAAATTAAATGGAATTTAGAATGCGTAAAATTTTGTTCTTCGGGGGAGTCTCTACAAAACTGAAACTCTTAATGAGGAGAATCCAACTGAGGGGAAGTTCTGCATGTAGAATAAATTTTTTTTTATGGAGCAGTGTCGCTGCCTCTGGGCCCTATGTTTAGCAACTTCATGGAAAGATTGTGGAAGTCACTTGAGAATGTTTCCACTTGTTTCAGGCCTGTGTGGTGTGAAGTTTTTTTCTTTGTCGATTTAAAAAAGAAAAAAACACCAGTGAAAAGTTTAATTGTACTAACTTGAGGCCTGTTGACACTGACTTCACTGAACACTAGACATCTTGCATTATTTTAATATTGTGGAGTGTGTCAGAATAGCAACTTTTAGTTCTGCAAACCATCTGTCTTTGGGTTCGTAAACATTTACTGCTGTGCTTGATGGTACTAAGGCAGACTTGATTGCTTTAAATTGATACCTTTCAGTGTTTGGGGAACATAGAAAACATAAACTTCCATTGTTGGTTTTTTATTATAGTGGTTGGCACCTACCATGGTTCCCCGGACCAGTCCCATCAAGTGGCAGGTAACCACCAGCAGCCTCCACAACAGAATACTGGGTTCCCACGTAACAGTCAGCCTTATTATAACAGCCGGGGAGTGTCTCGTGGTGGATCACGCGGCACTCGGGGCTTAATGAATGGATACAGGGGACCTGCCAATGGGTTTAGAGGTAAAAAATAAATATATATATATATTTTATCAAAATTTTGAGACTTTATCTGAATTTTTTTTTCAGGATCACAGAATGGCACGAGACCTTTGTTATGTTGACCCTATTATTGTTTAATACAGAAACATATTGGGAAGATATTTAAGCTTGTGGTGGTGGTATTCACTTTGTTCTATCTTAACAAAGCAGTTTAAATTCTAGGCTTCAGCTGGACTATCTCTGAGAACTGAATGAAGAATCATCTTTTGTTCAATGTTTGTGCAGTGCCTAGCACAACAAGGTCCTGGTCCATGACTAGGGTTCCTGGGCATATGGTAATACAAATAATAAATAACAGATTAAACCTGTACTAAAGATTATCAGAGAAACATCCTCAGATACCACCTCCCCAGTTTTTTACAAGGTCTTAATGAGAAGATGTAGGTTATTTTACAGATGTTTACACAGTCTGCTGGCACACAACACTTTTTTATTCAAGTTTTTTTCTTAAAAGTCAATGAAGTCCCTCAGTGGCCTTTTATGTGTGTAGCATAACTTATGAAGACAGGTTATGTGCCCTTCAGTAAGCATTTGTATTCTAATCCTTAGGAGGGTATGATGGCTACCGCCCTTCATTTTCCAACACTCCTAACAGTGGTTACTCGCAGCCCCAATTTAATGCTCCTCGGGACTACTCCAACTACCAACGGGTGAGTTGACATTTAAATTGAAATTATAGGAATAGAAAAATCAGTTAAACTAAATGAAATAACTTGCTTAAAATAACTGGTAAATATTCTTCTTAGAGTTTTAATTGCAAAATCTCGACAACTCCGTATCAAATGTGTTTAGTTTACAAGTAAAAGTAAAGCTCCCTGCTCCACAACCATCCAAATGGCCAGTCTTACTCACCCTGGGATTTGAAAATAAAGCTTTTTTGTGACTTCACCAGTAAAAATTTAAAAAAATTTCTGTCATTTATCTGTGAGCAACCCTTTACACATAGATATACTGGAAAATATACTTTAATTCTGCAGTTGGAACTTGGTTAATGAGTCTGTTGATGGATGAGCCAGAATGGAATAGTTTACTTTCTTACAAGTTTTGGCTCTGCAATGCTAACAAATAAAATGTAATAACTGTATTACTAAACAGATACACTCCCTATGTTTATATTGTTATATATCTATATGCTTGGCAGAATTTGCTTTTTTTATTATTTCAGCTGCTAATATTTATTTTTAAGCATTTTTTAGATTTATCACTTTAAATTTTCACAGTTGCACAAAATTATGGACTTTAAGCATTTTTTAGATTTTTATTATGGCTGTCAATTAATGGCAGTTAACTCACGTGATTAACTCAAAAATAAATCGCAATAAAATTAATTGTGATTAATCACACTGTTAAACAATAGAATACTAATTGAAATTAAATATTTTGGATGTTTTTCTAAGTTTTCAAATATATTGATTTCTATTACAACACAGAATACAAAGTGTACAGTGCTCACTTTATATTATTTTTATTATGAATATTTGCACTGTAAAAATCAGCAAAATAAATAGTATTTCTTCTTCGAGTGCTGTCCCTGTGGGTGCTCCACTTTAGGTGTTCATGCGCCTATGCGCTCGTAGTCAGAGACTTTTAGTAGCAGTCCCCGATTGGATCGCACATGCGTGGTCCCTGTCTCGTGCTGCTGCAGGCAGTTTACCGATGCTGTGCGACTAACCCCCACTCAGTTCCTTGGCTAGGAGTGGGAGCAATCAGCAGCGCCTCTTGCTACTTTGTAGTTAATTAGTTACAGTCCGTTATTTAGTTTCTTTATTAGCAGCTACTTAGCTTGTTTCCCTTTTTCTTTTCTGCTTTAAAAAAAAAAAAAAAACCCTCACAGCCAGGAACTTCAGAAAGACAGCTGTTTTGAGGGCTCTCAGCGCTTTGCCTCCAGGCTCGAAGTGCCTGTCCCTGAGAGCCACGATTGGTGTGTTTTGCTGCCTGTGTGTTAGTGCCTCCAATGCAGGCACTGACAAAGTGTTGCATTGCCTCAGGCTCACAGAAAGGCAGGGAGTGGAGAAGTCTCTCGGACCTGTCAGGGCATGAGGCTTGGGAACACCCCCCACCCACCCCCCCCACACACTTCGCCAGCCTTGGCTTCGGACAGGAATGCTTTCCCCAACCCTACATTGGAGTGCCACGCTGGGCATCGCTCGAGGAAGCACCTGGATCCCCTCCACAGGGCGGGGGGGAGCCCCATAGCCGTCCCACGGATAATAATAGCACCGGCTGTGTTGTTAGTGCCGGGAGCTCGGGTAGCTGAGCGCTTCGGCACTGCTGCAGAGACTTCGGGGAACGGCTCCAGCACAGACACTGAGGGGAGGTTGGAGCGCCGTGCCTGCACGCCACAATCTACAGCCGCTCCACCGGCAGGCATCCAGTGCCGGCACCGCCTGTGCTGTCAGTGCTGGGAGCTGAGATGGTGGTAAACTCTGGCACCGCTGGAGCCAGAGACTCTACAGGAGCAGGCTCCGATGCAGGCACTAAGGGGAAATCAAAACCCTATGCCTCTGCACTGTGATGTATGTTTATTCTGCGGGCAGGCATCCAATACTGGCACCAGCTGTGCTGTCAGCACCGGGAGCTGAAGTAGCGGAAATTCCCGGCACTGCTAGAGCCAGAGACTCTACAAGAGTCGGCTCCGACACAGGCACTAAGGGGAAACCAAAAACCTGTGCTTCCGCACGCAATCTACAAACAGCAGTGCGGTGCCGCTACAAAAGACAGCTTCTTCAAAGGTGCACCCAATATGCACAGAGGCGCAGCCAGCAGCGCCACCTTCTCCTCCGCGGTCCTGGCACTGACAAGGAGGCAGCCCCAGGGGCCAATCAAACCAGCACAGCAGCAGTTCCTCAAACAGAGGGTTCTGGTATTCAGCTCTGCCCCTGATCTCCCCCTATTTGTGGTACTGATACGAGAATGATTCCCTCGGCACCAAGTCTCCCTGTGTCCCCAACATCACTCACTGTCTCGCTCCTTATTTGAAGGAGGAAGATGAGGAAGAACAGGGAGCTATTCCATCATCGGCTCCTATCCATCAGGAGTCAGTCAAACCAAGAGTCTCTCCTGGAGCATATTATGCTGTTCCTGGGTACTTACGGTGGTATGGGGACTCCCATGCCAATGGGCATACTGGACTCCATGGGTCATATGCCCCACACAAGGGGGGGACTGCCTGCCACGGCCAGACCCAGCACACAGTAATTCCCCACAGCTTCTGTTCCAGCACCCTCAGTGGTACCAGGGGAAGAGGAGGAAGAACCACCCACTTGCCATCATTGTTCACAGGGGACACGTTAATGCCTCCTCCCTCCTAATATAGGGGATGATTTCAAATTGTTCCATGGCTTATTTGGGAGGGTGGCCCTCTCTGGATATCTCCCTTGAGGAAGTCCTTGTGATACAGCATGGGCTAGTGGACTTTTTTGCATACATCCGCTTCGTTTAAAAAAAATTTGCCCTTCATATGAATGAGGCACTGATGGCCCCTGTAAGGGTCATTCTGTGGACCCCTGCAGCTGCCTCTCTAGCCGGCGGGAGGTCCAACGGGAGGTGTGTACCAACAAAGGGCATGGACTTCGCATCCAGTGCCTAATTTCTTAGTGATACATGCAGTCCAGCGACGTGGCATGCAACAACAGCCCTGAAACACAACTCATGATAAGGACTGGAAAAGACTGGATCAGTTTTGGCAATAAGGCTTACTCCTTGCCTACCCCTCACCTCAGCATAGCCAACTATGCAACATCACTTCATAATCTTGATGTTCAGAGGGCATTGGCTTCTTACATAGACAGGACTAAACCATCCCATAAATCACCCAGACTGTTTCTATCCATCACTGAATGCTCCAAAAGGAGCACCGTCTCTAAATAAAGCCTTTCCACGTAGATCCATAATCGCACAAAACTCTATCATCAGTGTGACTGCCAATCCCTCAAGGGGATTCGCTCACATCCCACTAGACCCTTAGCCTCCACGGCTTCCCTGCACAATGTACCTATGACGGACGTTTGTAGAGTTGCTGCCTGGGCCTCAGCCCATACCTTTAGACAGCACTATGCCTTAGAGCAGCCGCCCTCCCCCAGTGTTTACCAGAGCGGCCGGACGAGCACCGGGAGCAGGGCAGGCTCCCTGCCCTGCGCAGCTCCGGGAAGAGGCTGGAACGTGGGGAAGGGGGGGCGGAGGGGCTGTGTGTGGCTGTTACTCTAGGCAGCGTCCCCAGCAGCTCCCATTGGCCAGGAACGGGGAACCACAGCCAATGGGAGCTGCTGGAGGCAGTGCCTCAAGCAACAGAAACGCACAGCCCCTCCGCCCCCCCTTCTCCATGTTCCAGCCTCTTGCGGGGGGCAGGGCAGACAGGCAGGGAGCCTGTCCTGCCCCCAGTACATGCCGGGCCAGATCCTGCCCCCCGAACCCCTCCTGCATCCCGACCCCCTGCCTCACCCTGCATCCCTCCTGCATCCCAACCCACTGCCCTGAGCCCCATGCCGCACCTCTCCTGTACCCTGACCCCCTGCTGTACCCTGCACCCCCTGCACCCTGATCCCTGCCCTGAGCCCCCGCCGCACCCTGCACCCCAACCCCCTGCCCTGAGCCCCCGCCGCACCCTGCACCCCAACCCCCTGCCCTGAACCCCCTGCTGCACCCCGCACTCCTCTTGCACCCCAACCCCCTGCCCTGAGCCCCCTGCCACACCCTGACCCCTTGCTGTACCCCTCATCCTCCTGCACCCCTCACCCCAACTTCCTGCCCTAAGCCCCCACCACACCCCTCCTGCACCCCCTGGGGGCAGGGAGGGGGCAGAGTTGGGGTGGGGATTTTGGGGAAGGGGTTAGAATGAGGGCAGGGAAGGGGTGGGCAGGGGTGGGGCCTCATGGAAGGGGTGGAGTGGGGGCGGGGCCAAGGGCGGCGGGGGCGGGGTGTCAGTAATGCGGCCCTCGGGCCAATGCACTAGTCCTCATGTGGCCCTCACGGTCATTTGAGTTTGAGACCCCTGCCTTAGAGCAACAGGCAACATCTGAGACTTCCTTCAGATGCTCTCTACTATCAGAGGTCACGACTTTAACTCCGAAGCCCCTCCTTCCATCGGAGGGCACTGCTCTGAAGTCACCTAAAGTGGAGCACCCACAGGGACAGCACAAGAAGAAGAAAAGCAGATTACTCACCTTGTGCAGTAACTGAGGTTCTTCAAGATGTGTGTCTCTGTGGGTGCTCCACTACCCTTGCTCTTCCCCTCTACTTTAGAGTTTTCTTATTAGTCTCTGCAGTAGGGAAGGAACTGAGTGAGGGTTGGTCGCACAGCGTCGGTTAACTGCCTGCAGCAGCGCGAGACAGGGACCACGCATGTGCGACCCAACCGGGCACTGCTACTAAAAGTCTCCGACTACAAGTGCAGGGGCGCATGAACACCTAAAGTAGAGCACCCACAGGGATACACATCTCGAAGAACCTCAGTTACTGCACAAGGTGAGTAACCTTCTCTTTTCAATTAACTTCATGCAAGTACTGTAGTGCAATGTCTTTATTGTTAAGGTATAACTTACAAATGCAGGTTTTTTTGTTACATAATTGCTCTAAAAAACAAAACAATGTAAAACTTTAGAGCCCACTCAGTCCTACTTCTTGTTCAGCCTATGGCTAAGACATACAAGTTTACGTTTACAGGAGATACTGCTGCCTGCTTCTTATTTACAGTGTCACCTGAAAGTGAGAACAGGCGTTCGCATGGCACTTTTGTAGCTGGTGTTGCAAGGTATTTACATGCCAGATATGCTAAACATGCCCCTTTATGCTTCAGCCACCATTCCAGAGGACATGCTTCCATGCTGATGATGCTCGTTAAAAAATAATTTTAATTAAATTTGTGACTGAACTCCTTGGGGGAGAACTGTATGTCTTCGGCTCTGTTTTACCTGTTTTCTGCCACATATTTCATGTTATAGCAGTCTTGGATGATGACCCAGCACATGTTCGTTTTAAGAACACTTTCACAGCAGATTTGACAAATCGCAAGGAAAATACCAACGTGAAATTTCTAAAAATAGCTACAGCACTCGACCCCAGGTTTAAGAATCAGAAGTGCCTTCCAGAATCTGAGAGGGCCGAGGTGTGGAGCATGCTCTCAGAAGTCTTACAAGAGCAACACTCAAATGCGGAAACTATAAAACCCGAACCACCAAAAAAGAAAATCAACCTTCTGCTGGTGGTATCTGACTCAGATAATAAAAATGAAAATGCATCAGTCTGCTCTGCTTTGGATTGTTATCGAGCAGAACCCATCATCAGCATGGACGCATGTCCTCTGGAATGGTGGTTGAAGATGAAGGGACATATGAATCTTTAGCGCATCTGGCATGTAAATATCTTGCGACAGTAGTGCCATGTGAACGCCTGTTCTTACTTTCAGGTGACATTGTAAACAAGAAGCGGGCAGCATTATCTCCTGTAAATTGTAACCAAATTTGGTTGTCTGAGCGATTGGCTGAAGTGGGACTGAGTGGACTTGTAGGCTGTAAAGTTTTACATTTTTATTTTTCAATGCAGTTATTTTTTGTACATAATTCTACATTTCTAAGTTCAACTTTTATGATAAACAGATTGCACTACAGTACTTGTATGAGGTGAATTGAAAAATACTATTTCTTTTTTTACAGTGCAAATATTTGTAATAAAAATAAATATAAAGTGAGCACTGTACACTTTGTATTCTGTGTTGTAATTGAAATCAATATTTGAAAATGTAGAAAACATCCAAAAATATTTAAATAAATGGTATTCCATTATTGTTTAACAATACAATACATTTTAAAAAAAATTTAATCGCGCGATTAATTTTTATTCAAATTTTCACAACTGTGGTAAATTATATGGGGGAATGTCAGACTGACTAATGACAGTAAACATTGAGATTCAAAAAGTTAAAGCTTTATAAACTGTTAAAACACATGTCCAGATATACAAAGTCAATATCTGTAAATCAGCAAATCATAACTCTTTTTACTATTCATTTGCTAGTCCATTTGTAACAAACCTAAGTCAGAAGTCTGAATCACTCGATTCTGACCCTTAAGTTCTCAAGTAGCATTTTTCTTTCTTTGCCTAGCTGTAAACTTTGATTATTTATCAATATTATTCGTCGGTTTGTGTGTGTACAGTGACATCTACATTTACCAATAAAAATTGTAATCCTTCCAAGCCTAGATATGTTATGTAAAGTTTAATCACTTAGTCTGTGAAAACAGTTTAAGATGTTTATTAGTTGCTAATGAACCTAACTCCTTTCTAGTCTCGTGAGGCAGATTAGGATTTCCTGCTAAGAATTACAATTCTGTATTTTGTCCGTGCCCCCACTGGCATCATTTAACTGAATTCATATACTGAAAAATGGATGGGTTATTTCTAAATATTCTTGAAACTTAATATTTTTAATAGCAAATATTTAACTTTCTAAGGCACAACAAATGACTGCAGTGGTTTAATGAAGATACCTTAATTTACTTTTCTCACTTTTACACTTTCTTTAGGATGGATATCAACAGAATTTTAAACGTGGCTCTGGACAGAGTGGACCGCGGGGAGCCCCTCGAGGTAATACTCAAATGATATGTTCCTAATTCTACTGAACTGGAGTTTCTGATGCAATCTCTTAGAGGGTTGTGGATCAGAAAACATTTTACCATATACAACTAATAGGCCACAATTCAAAAATACATTTAAACTTTCCTGGAACTTTTGTTGGAAGTTGTTAGTTGGCTGTTGAATGAAGTATTTTTGTTCGTAAGAAGTTACATTTGTCTGCTGAGATTTAAGTTTATCTTCGCATCCACACTATTCAGTTGCCTTTTTTTCTTACTAAAAGAAAATGAGCCATGAAAACTTGAAAATGTATTTTTTGGTAAAGCTTTGCACCCATTTCACTGCTGCCCCTACTAACCCAATTTGGAATTTTAATTTTTTGCTGACAAGATTTGCTAGAATTTTGACCGCAGGCTTTTCTTTTGTATGTTTTCTAAAGCTCCCTTGACTTCTGAATTTGTATATTGATATTTCTTCAATTTCAATAAAGATGTGTTGCGTTACTTGCAGCCTGTTGCGGAGTATTTTTTTTTTGGTCGACATATTTACAAATTCTGCCTTTTGTTCATTTAGTTCCTAGAGTCTGCAGGAAAGTGATTATTTTTAAAGTATCAATTCCTATAGAGATGGGTGTTTTTTCCCTTTGTAAAAATCTCCTAAAATATTTGCAGCCTTATTTGCAGCTGCACTGTGTACTTTATTTTGAGAATGAAACAAATATTAATACATCTCTACCCTGATATAATGCGACCTGATATAACACGAATTCGGATATAACGCAGTAAAGCAGCGCTCCGGGGGGTGGGGCTGCACACTCCGGTGTATCAAAGCAAGTTCGATATAATGCGGTAAGATTTTTTGGTCTCCCGAGGACAGCGTTATATCGTGGTAGAGGTGTATATTGAAATCACTCAATCATATATGAGCTTAAACTAAATGTTTCTCAAATAGCCAAAACTGTAGTTGAGCTAATCTTTCTGCATTTGAACTTTAATTACTTTTCAACAATACTTCCATAGTTTTTCAACAGGCATTTGGTAACTACATTGCATGTTCTCCATTTCTGCTGCCTAAAATATTGAAATATATAACATTAGCCAACTCGTGGAAAGGTCTGTATGCGTTGTCAAAAGGAACTGTCCTAATAAATGGTGCGATGGGAATGGGGATTGAGAGTCTATCTAATCGTGGTGAAGTTATAGCAATGCTGTCCATAAATATATTCCAAATAGGAAAGTAAAATACAGGTAAGTATTTGGCAGAACGGTGGATTGATTGAAGATAGGTTTTTTTTAAATTGATGTGTCTATCTTCAACAGAACAATAGCTTGTGATCTATTTTCAGAATGCTGTTTGAGACTTTCCAGTGGCTCGATACAAAGGAGCAGGAAAGTGAAAGCAAACCTGCGACTGGCTGTTTAATAATTTAAGAGACCCTTTAGCTTAATGGCTTTAAAATAAGAATTTTTTTTAAATGCTAACCAATTATTTTAAAAAAATCTTAGTTTAACTTGCACTGGATCTGTTATCCCATACATGTGTGGGTGACTTGTGTCAATAAGTTGCTGTTTGTTAACTGAAGGGGAAAAGCACTTTAGAAGTTAGGTTAAATTCATCTAAGATTCTGAGAATATTCTGAAAAATACCAAGAGGGGGGGAAAACCAAGGAATTGATTAGATGATTTAATAGGCATACACGTGCGATTGTGTTTCAATGGGTAAGGATATTGACCATGTATTAGTGCAGTAAACATATACCTGTGAATTCTAAACCAAAGTTATTGAGACCAAACTTGAGTCACACCCTTTATGAACTCTAAAATGGTCTGATTTGATACAAAATTTAAATGCTGTTTTTATTTTCTAGGTCGTGGAGGGCCCCCAAGACCCAACAGAGGGATGCCTCAAATGAATGCTCAGCAAGTGAATTAAACTAATCCACAGGATTATATTAAACGCCAAAAACACACTGGCCAATGTACCATACATGTTACCAGAAGAGTTATTATCTATTGTTCTCCCTTACAGGAAGTTCATTGTAATGGGACTTTTTTCATTACCCAGAAAGACAGGACTACAGTTGTCAGCTTTATATTACCTGGATATGGAAAGAAACAACATTTACTCTGCATGTTCTGTCCTAAGCATCATCTTGAGCCTTGCACATGAGATTCAGATTTGTTATTCTTGCTATGAGTAAAGCAAAAAAGGCAATTTCAGGGTGATCAGATCTCCATGGTTAACTGAAGTGGCAGAAAAAAGCAAGACTGCCTCACTTCTGACATTCTATAGTGATGCAACAAATAAAATCGGCAAATCCCTAAAGATTTTATTCTGATGGCAGTTGATAAAATTAAACTTTCTCATGAAAGAAGGATGGAAGAAGTGAAGTGTGGTTTGGCAGAGCAACTGCATTTCAGCTTTTTCATGTTAAAATGAAGCACTGAACAGTTTAAGATGCATAATGATGCATATATCCCTAACTAGACAAATAAGCTGACAGCCAGCTTTTGATAGACAAGACACACCCTTAGCTACAGCATTCTCCATCACCAGGCTCAGTTTACTGTGGCTAAGGATACATAAATTGCTTTTGTGTAACTGCTGATATAATTGTATAAGGTTTTTTTTAACCCTCCTTCCCCCCCCAAAATTAGCTTTGATTGGCACTTTAAAACTTTTGCAACAAATATGGGATATAATCTGGATGGCCACTTGTATATTTGATGTGAAGTATTTAGATATCTCTCTTGAACATATTTAAGTTTCTTTGATAGCAATGACTTTTGTAAGGATTGGTATTGTCTCTATCATTCCTTATGACTTGCACATTGTCTGTCACTAATACTTGACCTTGCTGTATTATCACCTAAATAACTGATACAGGTACTGATGGAAATCTCTAATGGATAATCATAACACTTTTGGTCACATGTCCTTTTGTCTTTCCTGCAGCCTGAAGGTTTTAAGAAATCTCAAATGCCCGCTGCTGCTGCCCTTTTAATTGCTATCTTTTGAAAAGCACCAGTATGTGTTTGGATCGGTTTCCCCTTTTAAGGGAAATGACAGCCAGCAGTTACAGTTCTAACGGTATAAGCAAGACAAATAAAACATGTTTATAAAAATTGTATTCTGGAACAATGGTTTTCAGCTACTGATGCAGACTTAACATGATGGGGATAGACATTTCATAAGCTTATTCTCTAATTCACTTTACAGATTTACATAAGCCTTTTGTTCCTTTTTAAATTATTCCAGAAGTTATAACTCTCACACTTATTATCCGTTGTCTTAATCCATACTAATTGGATTAACTGGGAATTTTTTTCTTTTCCATGGAGACTTTCATGTTCGTCAAGTCAACATATGGTGTAGAAGAATTAGCTTGGGACTGGGAGTTGGGAACTCCTAAATCTTATCCCAGTTTTGCCACTCACTTCCGGTATGATCTTGGTCAAATTGGTTAATCTTTGTGCCTGTTTCCCTATCTAAAATGGGGAGAATACATAGCTACCTCAATAGAGGTGTTGAGTACAAATGCATTTTATAGCACACTGAAGATGTAAAGTGCTATAAAGGGTCATATTAAGCAACAGCCACATTATCGAACAGAGGATGTTTAATCACGAGGTAATGGTATTGCTTTTACTAAACCAAACTGAAGGGTTTGCTGTCATTTGGAGGATGTTTTATACTGTGTCATGACAGTCTGAAACTTTTTTGACTTAGTCACATGTCTTGAGTTTGGGACTTTCACTTTGTCATGACCAGACTGTAAAGACCACAGAAATTAATTACAGGTATTGTACTTACTTGGAGGCATCACAGTTTTGTGGAAGCAACGGTAAACAGTCATCTTGCAAACACATTAGTTGCTTGGGATGGCACTTTTTTCCATAGCAATTAAATGATATACCTTGCAGTATGATGGCAAGTCACTCTTGTGACCATACAGCAAACTGCTGCTGGTGCAGTCCCATTTAGTTGTTTGTTGCTATTTCCTTACAGTTGGAAAAAGATAAGCTTTTTAATGCTGATTTTTAGGAAAATAAGGGAGTCTTCTCAATGTTTTCCTTTTAATCTATTTATAAATAAGTAGTAGACAAATAGCCGTTCAGCTTTTTGCTGCATCCCAACTGACTCTTAAATAATTTTAGTTTTTCCTTGTACTTACAACATACTTAACTGAAGGCCATTGAATAGATCCGGACATTCCATTTTCCAAAAATGTGGGCGTATCCATTTATTTCCAGTGATATCATTTAAGTGAACTAATAAAATGTGGGTAATTGAGACCTGTTATTTTAAGGTGTTATCTTGTGAGCTTGTGTGTGAGAATGGCCTTTAGGCAGTATAACCCTTCTACTGTATGCTAATGATACATAAATGTACTATAATCATCTGTAGTACATAAAACAAGTGCTTTGAATACATATGTAGCCTGAATGTTCACTCTAATTCCATTAATCTTAACAGATGTACTGTTAATAAACCCCTTGCTGAAAACTGACCTTCTCCATCACATTAAGGTTCATAGATCCACTAACTAGTCTTCCAGCCTGCACTACAGAAGATAGGACCAGATATGTCCATCATTGGCATAGCTGACCACACCTGTCTAGAGATGTTACTCTGCTTCTGTTCTGCCTCCATGGTGCAGACAGGACAAACTAGAACTCTCCTGCTACAGAACTTTTCTTTTTGTATTTCATTCTGCATTTAAGAATTTCAGAGCTCTTTAGCCTCTGCAGTCCCTGATTTGACTTCAGATTTGATTCTCTCCCGAGAGAGAGCATCCCCATACATTCTTCACTCCTGAGGGTCCCTGACTCATACACAGCAGCCACATATAGTTGCGAGTAAGCTTGCCGAAAAGGAAAACTGTATGCTTGGCTAGTCGTGCTCTGGGGTTTAGCTGTGGCCTGTTCTTAGCAGGCACCAAAGACATCAGAATGAACCAGGCCAGGTCAGGTGGCATCCCACTCCTCGTCACCATGACTGAAGAAGACCTGAGCAGCAGTCAAAGCTCATCTGGAGATGCTACAAGTGGCGCCACATCACTGCACACCCCAGCTTTGATGGCATTGGTTATGTCAAGCCATCTGATTAACTGTTGTCACATCAAGCTCTTAGGGGAGTAGCTGAAGCCAGTGAGGAGAGCACTGCCTGTGCTGCTACTGCATATGGAATATCAGATAAGCTGCTTCCGCCTCCCTTTGGGCTATGGAGAATTGAAGCCAAGCAGTCAGTCTCAATGGATACCCTAGACGGTAGTTAAGGGGTTGTGAGGCTTGACTCCCAGCTCCTAATGTACTTTCCTTCAGGGCATATATCCGTGGATCTCATATGGCCTGATTAACATGGTCATTACCCTGAAGCAAATCACCCAGAAGCTTGGATTCTATGGCTGGACCTTCTCTGCCTGATTCTAATGCCTGTTGGATTCACCTGAGCTCCTTCCTAGGGACCTGCAGCCTTTAATATCTCCTCAGAAGAATCATTAAAGGAAGCAATCCCAAACCTAATGGGGGAGTTCCTCACTCCATTGCACAGGAGACCCCTCCTCACGAAGGCTCTCTTGGGAATGATTCAGAGAGGACTTTTTAACTTGTTTCTGGAGAGCTTTCATTCCTGACCCAATTAGCCCTTGAGTGAGTTTGGTGGATTTCCTTCCTAAGGAGCCACACACAGGTGAGGGGATTTGTCACTTCCTAGGAACTTTGAGGCAAATATAGCAGCCCAAGAGACCTCTAGCATCCAGACTTTATGGATTGATGCCTTGTCTAGCCAGTCCTCTCTATTCAGGAGACTTCAGGTTCTGGGAGCTTCTCTTCACAAAATGGCTTTGGCCAGTCACATTTTGTCCAGGGTCTCACTAGATGGTCAGTTTCTCTCTTGCCAGGTTTGGTTCAGATTCTGGAGTAAGAACACTTTAGCTAAAATTCTCTGTTTGCACAGGATCTTAGGGAAAGTAATCTCTGAGTTGGCCAAGACAATAGAAATTCTATCCTCGTATAAATCCAATATTAAAGGACTTAGTGGCAGTACGGGAAAGCAAAGTAGCCTTTAACCCCCTCTGATCAAATATAACTGGTTGAAGGCCTCTGACAAAGTGGAACGGACCCAAAATTCAACTGATCCAGAAGAAAATTAGACATTCTACTTCTGATTCCAAGTCTTCTGCATGGTTTCTTCATAGCACCATCTAAGCCAAGTGGTCAGTTCTGAGTCCTCGGAACTCAGAATTCACCTAGCAGACTGTTGAATTCTATTCCCCTCAAACATGGTTTTTTTTGTTTGTTTGTTTTTTTTGGGGGGGGGGGGGCATTAAACAGCTCACTTTATAGAATTGTGCTGTTCTTCCCAGACTTCTGCTGTGTAACCAGTGTCTAGCCACTAGAAGAACAGGGACATGAAGAAGACTATTCACTGCTTTTTGTGGATTGTGGCAATGGAATCAGTTACCTTCAGAGATGGTTTTTTCTCTAGAACAGTTGTTTTCAACCTGAGGTCTGCATGCCCCCAGGGGGCCGCAGACTGTCTAAGGGGTCCATGAACGGTGACTATGAAAATAAGGTGAAAACCCGGAAGTGGTGTTGCTACCATAGAAGTCCACAGTTTAGTGCCCTTTCTCATGCTGTGTCAAATGCCGGGCTGAGCACTTGCGTTGTTTACAGTAGAATTCTATTCAATCAGTTTTCAGCCCAAGACTTTTATGATAGGGGTCCATGGACCACAGGTTGAATTTCCAAAGGGGTCCGCACCTCCATTTGAAATTTTTTAGGGGTCTGCAAATGGAAAAAAAGGTTGAATACCATTGCTCTAGAATAACAGTGGAAGCTCTGACCGATTTATAATAAATGTTAATACACCTATAGTTTCAATAGGCTGAGCCTAGTGGAGATTTTGTATCCTGGATGAATACTCTATAGTGGAACAACGTGTGTATAAAGCTCTAGAATCTTCACTTGTCGTCTGAAACTCAGTGTTCCTTTTGGAGGCTGAAATTACTTAGGAGCTTGTGTTTATCTTGCTGTGTGATTTAGAATAAGATCTGTCAACTTCCTCTCAAAGCATCAGATGGTCTGGACATTTGTTCAGTGAAAAAACAGTTCTAATATGAGCTGAGAGGTGAAAACATTATCTACTGGCTGGAATGCTAGGATATCTGATATGCTCTCATGGCCCTGTCTCCACCCCTCAGAAAGATCATGACCATCATTGTCAGCTCATCTAATATGGCATACGTTACCAAAACATTCCTGAAGGAGGCCTAACTCCTGTTCATCTGGCCCGAAGAATATCTTTTTTCTAAGGGCTATATATATCAGAGGGACATTGAATTCTACAGCCAATTGGCTCACTTATCAGAGGGTTGACCTAGCAGAATAATCATTTTTCTCAAAGGTTTTTGTAGAACTGATACCAGTTTGGCACTCTGCAGATGGATCTGTTTGCCTCCTGTTAAATACAAAATCTCCCCAACACTTTTCCAGAAAGTGAGTCCCAACTGTAGGGGCATCATATGCTCTGTCTCAGAGGGACAAACAGGTTTTCTGTCTGTATTTCCCCCCCCCCCCCTCTTCAAAGAGCCATTTATCTGATAAGGCAAAATTATCTCCTCCTGGCCCAGGAAGCCAGCTCTGATCTCAGATCTGATAAATCTAATCTCCAAGTAGGGTGACCGGATAGCAAGTGTGAAAAATTGGGCTAGGGAATAGGGGGTAATGGGCACCTATATAAGACAAAGCCCTGAATATCAGGACTGTCCTTATAAAATTGCGACATCTGGTCACCCTATCTCCAGCCCTCCAATATTCTTGTCAAGGAGTAATCTTTATCCTAAGACCCTGTTGTGTACCTACCTGGACAAACAGAGGGAGACTAGCTAACTGGACTTTGAAGAGAAATCTAAAGAATAACATTATGGTGAAAAATGCATTCTTGGAAGCAATTGTGTATACTGATACCTAGCTTTGCTTCAGATCCTGATGTAACGGAGGACAATTCCCTATCTTCAGTGGGAATGAAGCATACTCTAAGATTTCTCTTACACTCTAAATATGGGATTCAAGCTAGCCACCCTGAGAGTTCAAGAGGTAGCCTTGTCACCCATCTTGCATATTAGGAGAAGAAAGCTTTTGTACCTACTCAGACACTGAGCATCTTCTTAGGTAGCATAATCAATATCTTCTCAAATTCACTGGACTCTGCTGTGGAATTCAAAACTGAGTAGTCAGTGCTAATGATAAATTTGAGCCTTTGAGAGAAATCTCCCTTTAATTTCTTTACATGAAAGTGGCATTTCTAGTAACATTGTTGTCCATTAAGGAGTGTCAGAGATTTACACTGATTCTATGCTTTCCATATCAAAGGGGATCTAGTGGGCCATTTTGGAGGCTTCTGAAGTCCCACCCCTTCTATCCTGTGGGCTCATTTTTCTCAGAGCTATGAGATCTTCATGCACTTTTTTTTTTTTTAAATAAGAAAATTTGTAAAGAGAATTTTTTCCCTCTGTTCTTTTGAACTGGATATTGTCACATCTTCTAATGTGGCCTTTTGACATTGAATGTTACAGGCAGTGGTTCACTAGTTGATATACATTCATATTGTAAATGGCTCACCTCAGAGAGGAGCTGCTGCTAGTATTTTATATCCCAGTTTTTCAAAAGCCTTCCATGGATGGGTAATGCTATTAAAATTCTGTTCATAGATCTGTGGACCTAGACTTGATGAAGAACAGGAAAGTTTCTTTTGCTAACTAGAAATTTTCTTCAAGAACCCAGGTCTTCAGATCGGTGTTTGGGATGTAAAGGGGGTTGTATTGAGAAATTGTTTGGTTTGACAAGTT
This sequence comes from Emys orbicularis, assembly GCF_028017835.1. Lineage (NCBI taxonomy): Eukaryota > Metazoa > Chordata > Testudines > Emydidae > Emys > Emys orbicularis. Next base: position 84,600,099 of record NC_088686.1, on the reverse strand, counting down.
TAGCTATTCCACTTCTGAAGTTGGATTTATCAGAATTGGATATTGTGATACTACTAATATGTAACTTTGAATGGTAACTTTCTGTACTCAAACTGAGCAGCATCTCCAGATGGGTGTAATTAGCCCACCCCACCAGTGGTAGACAAATCTCCAATTCTTCATTATTAGTTTTTAATCATCTGGGGGTTCAGTTTATATATTTAACTACCTGTACATCTTTACAGTTTTTCATCTTCACATTTAATGAATGAATCCGCTCATGGCCAGTGTCAAAACTTAAAAAAAAAAATAAACTTTTAAAAAGTACTTTATGCCATCCTTCCCTCTTATGCGCACACATTCCACTTACATTTTATAGGACTGTCTTGTTACTACCACTTCCTTGTTACTTTGGTATTATCCCGGTAATTCAATTCACTTGCTCTCACTGTACTATTTTACAGACTTTATATTGTTAGCAAAAGTGGAGCTTTCATTAGTATTCCTAGCTGCATGGAAATAAACTACACTTTTAGTGCAATTCTTTATCTAAGAAGTTTGCTATATTGTAAAACCCAATATTTGTTTTGGGTTAAAATCTCTCAAACATTACCAGTGGAATCTGGATTTAAATTAATCCTTTTTTGGGGTGGGGATGGGGGAGCGGGGAATGTAGTTTTAAATTGCATCTGTGTACAAGACATTTAGATCGTTGGAAATTCTTAAAGCAAGGGATGAGTTAAATAAGTATCTATGATACTACAAGTTTGAGGTTAGCAGCATTGAGAATAAATTAGTGCCTGTGCAGTCTTTTCCTGAAATTGATAACCTATAGTGCAGGTTGGTAAAATATTTTCGTATCACTGGTCCAATATGGTGAACTTGCAATTTTTGTATAAAAACTTGACAGCTGGGATTTTATTAAATAGAGCTTAAATATTACAAGCTTACCTAGTTTTAGTGAATGAGAAACAAGAGTACCAAAATCTTTTGCAATCTTATAGTTTCTGAAAATTTAATGGATATTGAACTAGGTAGCATGTTTGCACCAGCACAGATTCATTGGAGTGTATAGCGAGGGATGGATGAACACTGCATCCAGCAAATCCCATTGATTTCAAGCCTCTGTATTTCTCTGTCATTGAAAAGGAGATACTACTTGGCTTCCCTGTGAGGTAGTAAATAGTGTTAAAGAGGAATGTTTGTACAGGTTTGTGATAAAGGGCTCCCTCTGTAAATACATGCTTTTTCTTCCATTACCTGTGGTGTAGGATACCAGAAAGAATTTCGGATTAAAACAAGCCCCACCCATCTCTTAAATCTACTCTGTCTCACAAAGCTGAAAAAGATAGGGAGACTTCTGATGTAAAAACAGGGAAAAGGAAGAGGATTAGGAGTGCAGGGAGATGTTTGGCACAAATGTTTTGTGTAGAGAAACTGACTTGAGAAGACAAGGAGAGAAATTACACATAACGGAGCTTTCATTCTATACTGGAGGAGATGACTTAGCAGTCTAAAGACAATGCTTGAAATACTTACCGTGGCGTGACCAGTCCCAATCAGGTCTAGTTGGATTAGACTGCCATGTTCAGAATAAACAGTTTTCTGGAGTTCCAGAGAATTTTTCAGGCCAGAACTGAAAGCTTGTAGCTCTGTTGGCTGTGTGTGGATGTGAAGAGTCAGGTTTGCCACATCTTAATAAATTTATCCTCACTTGTGTAGTATTCTGGCCTTTCTCAAGAGGTTAATGAAGTTGTGGTGCTTCAGATCTATTAAGTGTTACATGAATTAACGATACTACAGTATATTCTCGTTTATGGGGATGGCTCCCAGAAGGTGAGTATAGCCCAATGATAGCGAATGGTAATATTGCTTAGCTGAAACAGTATTAGCATTATGTTAACTAGTGGTTGACTAAGATGCTAATTACTCTCTGGCACTAGAAAAAAGATACATTGGGGTTTTTATCTTGATATTTGGATAATTGGTGTTTCAAGACTTTGTTCAAAGACATGATGGAGCTCTAAGGGAGTTAAGTGCTCACAATAAACATCTTAATCAAAAAGGGTGGGTATTTATTTATTTATTGCTGGTTTTTACAAAATAACAAATAGAAGTTATTGAACAGTTTGACTACAAATCTTTTCCCTTTGTTAATAGCACTACTTTCACTTGTTTAGTTGCTGTGATGTTACACTAGTTTTCAAGTCATACAAGATGAGAATGTCTAACAAAACAAGAAGAAAACATTTCAGGTTGTCTTTATCAAGCATAAAAAAGGTGGGGAGAGAGGAGACAGAACCCTCAATCTTTCCCCCCCCCCCCCCCCCTCTACAGCTCACTTAATGAGCCCATACTCTAATCACAGAAGCTAGGGCTCCAGCCTGGAAGGTGATACCCTGTCAGGGCAGAGCATACAGCCCACCAGTAGGGCAAGGATAGAATAATCTGACAGGCATGCAGAGTGAAAGGTAATTGCTATGATTTGGCTAAACTTCCACAGGAAATCAATAGCAGGTTCAAGAGTGGAAGCCAGATCTGCTGCTGCTGTGCCTCCAGCAGAAACCTGATTCTTCTTCGAGTGCTGTCCCTGTGGGTGCTCCACTTCAGGTGTCAGTGCATCCTGGCACTGTCGATTGGAGATTTACAGTAGCAGTGTCTGCGCGGGTCACGCGTGCACAGTAGGTATCTTGCAGTGCACAGTTAGGTGTCTTGGTGTCGCGTCTAGCACGTGCAGGACCCAAGCCCTTCAGTTCCTTCTCAACCATCCTTGGCTGAAGATGGCGCTCGGGCAAGTTCATTATTCTTGCCAATTTTTTAAAAAAGAGCAGTTTAAATAGTCTTCAAAAACTTATAGTTAGTGTTGGTGCTAGTTTTTTGGGGGGGAGTTTACTTAACCAGTTTACCCTCCCCCCACCAGGGTCGGTTAACGTCAGATGTTTGGCTCCCCAGGCTTTAAGCGATGCGACTCTTGCCGTGAAGCAATGCCTGTTTCGGACGGACACTCTTCATGGGTCCGATGCAGTAATCTGAAAGCAAGATCCCAGCGTGACCGAGATCTCCACTTGAAAATGATACTGATGGAGAAATCTCTCCAACCAGAGCCAGACCAACTGCCCTCCTCTCTGGGCACCACCCTGCAGGAACAAGAGACATGCTTTCCTCTAAAAGACCGAGGAAGAGGGTGCAGATCTCTCCACAGAGAGCACTGCGGAAACATAGCCAGTCTCCTGCCAGGTCGCTATCGCCGATGCTGACACAGGCTCGGGTGAGCACCTGTGATGCTCCGGGTACTTCCTGCACTGCCGAGTCCCAAGCAAAGAAGACTGAGTTGAAGCACAGATGGCAACATGCCTCCTCCATGGCACCGAATTCACCCTTAAGGGACCCAGTACTGAGCATCTCCTCAGGCCCTATGCCTCCGCCCTTGGCACCATCGCAGTTGGCACCGGCTGAGAAAACCAAGTTGGCACCGACTGCACCGAATACATCGACAGCACATCTGAGGGCACTGACAAGAGCATCCCCATTGGCACCAATGGCACCAACATCAGAACTGCCACAGAATCTACTGCAACAGAGAGACTTGGCTGTGTCATTGGCACCGCAGTCCCCACTACTCGGTACTGAGGGCTCTCCTGTAAGTTAGAGGAGATCCCCATACTTCTCATGGTGCGGTACACTTGTCCAGTGATGATGATGATGTGCAGGAACCATGCACTTTCTCGCTGCACCACTCATCACTGAAAGACCGACAACCAACCTGGAGCCAGATGGGTCCTAAATACCCTTATCAGCTGGCTCAACCGTGGTACGGACCACTATGGATATATTCATCGATGGCCTTCCCAATGCAATGGGCACATTGGGAACTGTGGGCAACTTACCGGGGTCCCCACTCCAGGCTACCCACAGCTCAGAGAGGCGAGCTGAGGTCTTATCCCATGTCTCCCACTCCACGGCCAACGGAGGCTAAGCATGTTGGGGATGACACAGAAAGCCACTTATCTGGAAGCGACATCTCCTGCTCACAATTTTTCCTCCTCCCCGGATAAGGCAATCATGCCACCGCCACCACCACCTACCTTGGCGGATTACTTCAGACAGTTCCTGGAACTGTTTAAGTGAGTCGGCTAAAGCCAGGACATCGTGCTGGAGGAAGTGCATACAAACCAACAGAAGCTGGTACAAATCTTGCAACCTGCATCTACTTCCAAAATCACTCTGCCCATTGATGATGCGATCTTAGAACCAGCGGAGACAGTCTGGCAGACACCAGCCTGAATTCCGCCGACATGTGGAAGGTCGAATAGAAAGTATTATGTCCCCGCCAAAGGGGTGGATTTCCTCATCTCGCACCCGCCTCCCAACTCTTTTGTGGTCAATGCTGCTAATCAATGTGGTAAACTACAGTTTCGATTGACCCCATATGACAAAGAACACAAGAGGCTAGATCTCTTCAGACAAAAAATTTACTCTTCGGTGACATTACAATTCTGAGTTGCCAATTACTCAGCCTTGCTGGCAAAATACAATTATGATAATTATGGGAAACTCAGCTCGTTCACAACAGAGCTCCCCGAAGAGAAACAGTCACAATTCCAAGCCATTGTAAATGAGGGTCAACTCATAGCTAAAACAGCCCTCCAAGCGTCTTTGGACATCGCGGACATGGCAGCCAGAACCACGGCCACAGCCATAGTCATGTGCCAGTCATCCTGGTTACAATCCTCTGGCATACCTAAAGAACTCCAAACCAAGGTTGAGGACCTACCTTTTGACCAAGAGAAGCTTTGTGAGGCAAGTGTCTGCTCAAAACAAAACCCCCTAAGAATTTTCACCTCCTTTGCCGTTTCCTGTGGGGTGAAAGTGAGAGAGGCTTCCCTCCAGGTGTTTCCTCCCAGCCAGCCCAAGCAGCCAGAGCTTCCCTTTCCCCGTGCTTGCAATTGGGGAGCATAGCTCCCTATGGGGTTCCCTGATGCATATCCTGCTTCTCCTTCTGTATGTTCCAGGATTTGAGGAATCCCTCCCCCAGAGCTCAAACTACTGCGGTTACCCCTAGCTCCTTGATTTTGCTGCCTCCCTCCTCCTTCCCCCCCATAGTTGGGATTGGAGAAGGAAGGAACCCCTCTCACTAGTCAAGCTGATGGGCTCCTGTAACCTTGACCCTCCCTTAGGCTTGGGAAAGGGCAGCATCTCCCTTCTGATCCAGGTATCCAAGCGGCTGCTCTCAGTCCCGGCTCCCTCTCTGCTTCTGGTGGAGCAGTGTGGCCATAGGACAGCACCTGGGTCTGGAAGGCACAGCATAAAGCTCCCCAGGTCAGCCCCTAGGTAGGCAGTTACTCCTTACAGTATCCTCTGAGTTAACGTGTAAAACACCTGCATTTTATGGCAACCATAGCATCTATTTTTTTCTAAAGTAATTATCCTGAAAGACCCTGCATCCTATGACCTGCCAGTTCTATGCAGCTAGTGAGCAGCATACAGACCAGTATCCGATCTGGCCCTGGTCCCAGTTAGATCGGATAAATGGGGTTCTGCTATATATGGATACTGTGGGAGTGGTAACAGCAAAAGAATGAAGTTAGGCCCAGATCCACAAGTATTTAGGCTCCTAACTTCTGTTGAAATCAGGGGAAGTTAAGAGCCTTAATACTTTTGTAGTTCTCAGCCTAGTATAATCTAAAGGCTCAGGGGAAAAAAGGCAAATTAAAAAACTCATTTCATGTAATTTCTAGTTATATAATTCATGATTTTTGAAGTCTGGTGGTTGTAGATCTACTTTCATTAAAAGTTAAAGAAATTTGCATTTGAGAAAGATTTCATATGAGAGAGTATACTACCTTTTGTGAATATTTGGAAACCAAGTTCTACACACAAGTAGCGAAATGTGAAAAAGCGTAACATAATGGAGTGAGAGGCAAAATAACAGCTGAGAAATGCAATTCCCAATGCCAGATCAAATGAAACTGAAGAAGTTTTGACACACCCAGGAAATCAGTCAGCCTTGTAGTCACATGATCCAAAAGAATAAACCTGCAATGTTAAAAAAAAAAATTTTGAATTAGAAATTGCAAATTATAATAAAAACATGGCATGTTGCACTAGTAATACTCATTGCTAAAACTATTTACAAACATTAATATTTTGTTAGCTATTAAAATAAAAAATTGCTACAATGGCATACATATGCATAATGTTAATAAAGATAAATGGAGTCCAATTTCAGCAAATCAGAACAGATAAGACAAATTTGTGAAGTGCTACAAGACTTTATGCATTCATTTAAACTGATAAGAGATTCTTTTAAACACTAAAAAGTATGTGTTTGTATATTTTATTTTGGTAGGAAGTATGTAAAATATTTCACTGCCTCAAGTCTCCGTTAGCAGTTCAATATATCCTTTCAGATAGGGAAGAGCTAGTTACCTTGTCTAGGCAGTGGAACTTACTGTGCCTTTAAGATCACAGCCCTGGGAAGCAGGTGCTGAGATGTACTGTGTAGGAGGGGATCACCTCTGCCACCCAACCTCGATTTTTGTAAATTCTGCAGAGTGCTTTGGCCATGTATGATACCCTTTATCCCCTTTGCTCCTTCTTATCCTGGGGTTTTTCCCTGCTGGCAGTGTCTCTTTACCCTGGTTTCTACCCCTTCCCATATCCTGAGGGGGGGCCCTTTTCATTAATATCCCATTACCAGTTTAATCAAAGCATGCAAATACTGACTTATAGAAATCCACAACTAGTAATTGGCTGCAAACACCTTCAAAGATAAATTGCCTGTTACGTTTTACTCTTTTCCACGGCCGGCTCCAGGCACTAGCCGAGCAACGTCGTGCTTGGGGCGGCATTCCGGCCAATCCTAGGGCGGCACGGCCGCTTTATTTATTTATTTATTTATTTATTTTATTTTGGTTCGCCGCTCCGGCCGCCCTGCTGGGAGCGGGCTGCGCACTCTGTCTGCCCCAGCCGGTGCCAGGTCTGTAGCAAGCCCGGCAGAGCAGCCCGCGTCCTTCCCTCCCGGCAGGTGGCGTGGCGGTCGGGGCCGCGTGGTGAGCGCCCCGCTGAAGCCCTGGCTGCCCCCCTTCTCTCTCTCTCTCTCTCCCTCCCTCACCCCCCCCCCCGCTAGTTGGGGCACGTCTGCAGCGCAGGGAGTCCCCCTGCACCCTGGCTCCAGCTGCCCCGCAGGTGTGTTTTTTTTTGTTTTTGGTTTTTTCCCCCTCCTGCTTTGCCTCTCCAGCTGTGCCGCAGGTGTTTTTTTTTTTTGTTTTGGTTTTTTTTGTTTTTTTGCTTGGGGCGGCAAAAAAGCCAGAGCCGGCTCTGCTCTTTTCAATGGGTAGTGACTGGAAAAAAGTCTGTTTTTCTTACCTTGTTCATTCTGAGTAATGGAGTGCTTACTGATGAATTCTTCTGTCACATCCTTGAAGTGTCTTGCAAATGTAACTTTCTGTGGACAATGTAGCCAGTCCTACTAAACGTTCTTGAGAAACAGTAGACCTCATAAGTTTTTATTAACTTAAGCTTTGAGAAACTTCTTTCTGCAAATGCTATGGACACTGGAGCTGTGAGAAACACTCATGGAACAATACATGTGTTTGGGTACATCAGGGGCAAACCCATGCTGAAAATGAACTGAAGTGACTCAAGTGCATCCACGGACTTGAGCAAAACACCAGAAAGACTCTGGAGTTCATGTACCAGGTTGCACACATATACATTCCCAATACTGTCCTCAGAACTTGTCAGAGCTGATTACAGGTTACTGCACAAAAAATTCACTTGTTAGGAAAAAAGTTTGCAATGTTTTTCACATCACACACAAATCCAACCCCATCCATGTGTTCTTGCAATAATTCAAAACATTCTCCCAAGCTCATGAGAGTAGCTTCGCCAGTATCTATCACAGTAGTGAAGAAGTTAAATTGAAATCTCTTCTGCATCGCCAATAACTTGATCCTCTGCTTTGTATCTGGACAATTTATTTTCTGTGGACTTGTTTCAGTTAGTTTTGCAGGCACTGACATTTCTTCTATATGTTTAGCAATTAACACCTTTTCAACTCCATTTTCATGATAATTCTGTATTTGGCTGAGTAGCTTCAAGTAATTTGCTGACGTCAAGACCAAGCACTGTGCTCTGACATTATTTGCCTACTATAATAATTTTAAACATTAAGTTGTGCCAAACCACAAATGAGATAATGAACTTAAATGAGAGTTCATCCACCAGTGATCTGGTTTCTCCATATTCCCCATTATCTCTTGTCATTTCTCTCAATTTCAACAGCGCTGATTGCGCACTCCATCTGAAACTGCAGAGTACTGACACTTTCAAGTTTGCGCTCTCAGCTTGTGTTGGAGAGACCTTAATGTTTTCAAATTGGATTTCAAAACTCTCCACCTTCTGCTTGAAGCTGCAAATATAGTGTACATTCATTAAAGAACACTGAAAAAAAGTTTTGACCAGTTTGAGAAGTTTGCTGTGTCACTCAACACTAGATTTAAGGAATGGCATCCTCACAGAAGAAAAATGCCTTTTTTTGTTCTTTTGAATTAAATGAGCTTGCACACCCTGATGCTGTCCTCTCATGTTAGATCCATTATCATATCCTTGTCCCCTGTATATAGCATATGTCACACCATGTCTAGATAACTCCTAAAATATCTCACATGATGGAGCCTTTCTGGTAGTCTCTTGCACATTCAGAAACGATAGGAAGGGCTCTTCAATGGTGATACCTCTCTTGGATCTCAAACTGACAGACATTTGTTTCTTGTGACTTACCTCAAATGTTCAATCCAAAATAAAGGATTCTTCATCTTGTTTATGTTAATTGTATCTGTTACCTTTTTGAGATCAATACAAAATATTTTTTAGGGTAGGGCTTAAGTAATGGTGTTTCTTTAGTGAAAAATGATCTTACATGTTCTTTCATCACAGGCTCAAATTTAGCCACTTACTCAATGTGGCCTAAGAGGTTTCCATTTCCACACTTGGTAAGTTTTTCCATGGATCCATGAAATGGTAGGTTCTGTTCAGTTAAATGAAGAACAATGCCACAGTTCTTTCGAATACAACTTGCAAGTGTTCTCTCTTCAGTGTGGGCAATGATTGTGAAGTCTGGTCAGTTGCATACTCAGTTTTCATTCATCCTTCCAATTCTCTTCCTTGTATTTTCAGTATGAACATGGCTTTTCTTGTGAGTTTGAGTTACGTGGCTATATAGCCATTTCCCAAAACCACCATCAATAAGGTTGCTTACCAACACCCCATAATTTGCAACAAGCACAGAACACTAGTCCACTTTCCTGGAATCTATGAGCTAGTGTTTGTATATTTTCTCAAATTTTCTTTTGTAAACAACCTTCCGTTGTGAGTTGGAAAACTTTTACCTTTAACTTGCCCTAGTCAATGTGTCCCTATGGTTATTCTTGTTTTTGTCATCTATGAATCTGGGCCAGGTTGAAGGATCACTGATGTTAAAAAGGGATGCTGGAATTAGTGGAATGTCTTCTGAGTTATGCCTACTCTTGCACTTATGAAATAGTGGTGTAGTTTAAATATTTCTTGCTCATTTTTTTTTCATGTACTTCTAAGCTGCTTGATTGAATGTAGAATTAGCCCAGAAAACCAAAGAGCTGCCAGGAGTCCAAAAAAAAAAAAAAAAAACCAAGTGCATCTTGTATGTTTCTTAATCTGCTCCTTTCTTTTTTTTCTCCCCCATATGGGTTGGCTGTACCTCATGTAAATTTTTTAGAACCTCCTGCCTCTTGTGAATCAGGGCCCAGCTGTGGAAATTGTTACAGCTAGAGGACAAAAATGGGACTGAGGTAATGCTTAAGCATGCTACATATAGCCAGCTCTCTTACAAATCCCTGCCACTTCCCTCTTGTTTACTCTTTCTCATCATAATACAATAATAGGATATTCAACTAAATTGAAAGGAAATACAGATGGGGACTTAAAAGGCATCTTTTTAGGCTCCCCTTGGGGTAAAGGCTACCAGGCCCTTGCCCTCCCTGGTCTAGTGCCCCTGGGTTGGGTCTAAGCATTCTGCCATCCCTCTCATAAATCATCAAAATCTTTTCTGCTACTCTTGACCATCAGAGTATTCATATACACCAGGTACCTACTTTTAAACAGCAGCACATTGTGTAACTAGTACCTGTAACTGTATACCAAAAAGGCACTGTGTCATATCTCTAGGGCATTCACTATGCGTGTCTAACCCGTTCAACTACACTATCCTTTCCCTCTTCACTTCATAACACTGGTAGCACTATAACTGCCCTCTTACATACAGTTAGGGTACATATGTCTATACTGCTATTAAATAACTACAGCTGGCTGTTTAACTGCTGGTAGATGCAGCATGAGCTCTGGGACCCTCTCAGGCTCCTAGAGCCTGGATGTCTACACTGTAATTAAACCGCGGCCTCTTAGCACTAGCTGGGCTCAGCTGACGGGGGCCAGCGCTGGGTTTTAATTGCTGTGTCCACCTCTCCGACTCTGCTCTGCAGCCATCGAAATAGCCTAGAACCTGCGGCGTAGCGCTGCGTCCCCCTGTAGCAGCGGGATTCCCAGGGTGGGTTGCGCCCTCGCTATTTAATCCGCCTCCCGCTCCTTCTCCTGCCGCCAGCTGTTTGCCCCTCCTGCGCCTTCAGTGCTCCCGCCCCGATGCTGCCCTGTAGCCCCGCGAGCAGCAGCCGGGAGGCGGTGCCAAGTGAGGGCGGACTCCGGGCAGAGGCGTCAGTAGAAGTTACCGAGCATGCTCCACTCGCCGCGCAGCGTAGCGTAGCGTAGCCTTCCCCTGCCTGGTCCTTCTTCCCCGGGCCGCCTGTCTCCCAGCCGGTCATCCACGTGGGTGAGTGCGCCGCGCCGCCAGAGGCCGGGGCTCTGCAGGGACGGGAGCTGCGGAGCAGTCGCCGCCGGGCTAGGTGAGGCGCGTGGTGCGTGTGATGGTGGTGGTTAGTAATGCCCCGTCCGTCCGTCTCCGAGCCCTGTTGCCAGCGCTGGTTTGTCACGTGGCGGGGCGCTGTGCAGCGGCGGGGCAGTGGGGCTGCGGATTTGGGAGGCGTGGGTGGGTTTGCCCCTGGAGCCGTTTTTTTTCTTCTCCTGTCCGCTAGAGTTTTGAAAATGAAAATGTAAGACGTTTCTGCCATGTGGCTCGCATTAGTTAGCCTGGCGGCCATGATCTGTGAGTGTGATTTAATTCACCGCCCAGCCCTTTAGATCCTCCCCCAACGCTTTCACAAGCCTGCTTATTTTCTTGACTCTTCCCCCTCACCCCCCATGCTTCTCCAGTCTCTTTCTCCCGTCCTCCTCCTCGGTTTTCTCAATGTTCCTGTTTTCCCTATCAGTCTTAGTCTTTCTTTCTCCCCCTTCCCACACTCGTTCTTCCCAACCAGCCGCAGTCCCATGTCAAAGTCGGGATATTCCTGAATTCATTCCCGTACAGCTCCCCTTCCTCGTTTTTTTTTTTTTCCTGCTTTACATGCGGATCAGAGGGCCTGTGTAGTTTTGCAGTCACAACAGTGGTTGTGTTGGAGGGCACCTGACATCGTTTTTGTTTTGTTTTGTTTTCTGAAGAAAATATTCTGGTTTTATGGAGGTGTTTAGTCACTTTGGAATATGAAAGTTACAGCAGTGAGCAGCCCAAACAGGCAGAGGATGGACTAGGTCATGGGTTCTCAAACGGGGTCATGACCTCTCAGGGTGTCATGTGGTTGTTACATGGGGGTTGTGAGCTGTCAGCCTCCACCCCCAAACCTTGCTTTGACTCCAACATTTATAATGTTAAATATAAAAAACATGTTTTTAATTTGTAAGGGGGGAGGGGAGTCTCACTCAGGCTTGCTATGTGAAAGGGTTCACCAATACAAAAGTTGAGAACCACTGGACTAGGTGATCAAATAGCCCTTTTCTGTCACTTCTGCTTCAGAGAATCTTGTAAGGCTCTGATGTGGGTGCATACGCTTGTAGAACAAAGGATACAATCTTTGCAATTTCAGGTAGATTCAATGTGTCTGGGAACCTTTTTGCAGCCCATCAAAACAATGTATTGTGTATTGGCTGAACTACCTCAGTTCTGCTCTTCATTGGAGTTAATATAATCCTTTAGCTCACTGAATAGAGGTCTAAGTTTTGGAAATGAACATGCAAGAACTTTCATCCATCTGGATATGATTAGCTGACAGTCATGGTCTGTGTGTGTTTGTATGTGACTACACATAGTTAAAGCATGGCATAAATATTGAGCCATTGCTTATTACACTGTCCTGCAGTAGTGTTCAAAAAGCACTGCTAGACTAATCGTCGGCGACAGGGCAAGTCCAGCATCTCAAAAAACATTAGAGCTGTATATCATTGGAAGTGAAATCTCAGTTTTTCCAGCAGCATACTGCATTGATTTTAGTTTTGTCACCCCAAGGCCGGCTCTAGGTTTTTTGCTTCCCCAAGCAAAAACAAAAAACACCTCCCGGAATGCTGCCCCTGGAATTGTGCCGCCCCAAGCACGTGCTTGGTTTGCTGGTGCCTAGAGCCAGTCCTGTGTCACCCAATGAAGTACCTAAACATAAAATGACAGTTTGATTACACCTTTCATCCTTCCCAAAATATTACCAAAGTTACTCTTTTGGTAACCTCAGGAGCCAGAAAGTGATTCTGTGAACCTAATACAACTTTAATAGCCATTTCCTCTTTGAGAATTTAGAATCCTGCTTCCCACTGGAGTAAGTCCTTAATCTGTAACTAGTGCGTTGTGAAATAACAGCTGCTTAAATCTTGTGATGAGAGTGGAGGAGAAAAAAGCAACATGGTAATCAGAATAAGGTGATTGTAAGATCTAATATTTCATTATCTTAGTGACTTTGTTGGAATAATACAAATACATCCAGTACTGTTAACTTAAGGGTTGGGCAATTGGAAGGAAGAAGGTGCTGCCTTGCTCGTTAAAGATATCTATTTACAAGTGAAACTCCATGTTGGAAAAATGCTGTCTGCTTTTTAATTGTATGACAAACCATTCTGAGTTATTGCACTGTGTTAAATGTTTCTTTAAAAGTCATTCTAATGTAAACAATCTCTCCGAGAAGTTGTCAAATTGCTTTTTTAAAATCAGATACTTAAAAAAAAAAAAAAAACACATCAAATATGTGATTGTGTTGGAAGGTAGTGTCAGACTGAAAAAAGCCAAGAATATCTGATGTAAAAATCTCAACCATCTCATAAAAACTCTGGGCATCTTATGTTCTTGACACCGCTGTACATCCTAAACTGAAACATGCTGTTGTAGGTCTGAGACTGGCTAACTTTTGAAAAAACTTTTCAGGCATTTTTACTAGTCATGCAGCGCAAGAAGGTAGACAATCGCATTCGAGTGCTAATTGAGAATGGAGTGGCTGAGCGACACAGGACATTGTTTGTTCTAGTTGGAGACCATGGCAAGGATCAGGTAACTATCAGCCTAGGACCAGATATTTTCAGTGGCTCTTTTTAGTTAATGTACAGAGGGGTGGTTCTCAACCCACGGCCCAATCAGCACACAGCTGCGGCCCATGTGACATCCTCAGGGCCATACAGTAGTATACATATTGTGTGGATGTGGCCCACATAACACATGGAGAGCTGAATACGCGGCCCACAATGATAAATAGGTTGAGGTATAAATAACTTGCACCTTTCATAAAGAAGGAAACTAATTTCTAGAGCAGCAGAGATGAGAATCTTATCTGACAAGTAGACATTCTGTAATTGAGTTAGTATATTGTTCATTTTTAGAGAAGTTTTTCTGTAAATATACTATGTGTTGTACCTAATAAGGATGTAAATGCTGTAGAGTGTGATATTTATATTAGTACAAACCATGAAATAATAGAAACACAAGGAATATCAATAATGCTTGGAAGGATGCAACTATTAAGCATCATCTGCTATTTTAAAAAAGCTCAGGAAAGATGAAATAAAGCAGGTAAAATAAAGAAGAATCCGAACTCTTCTTAAAGGAAAAAGATTCTCTACTCCCTTGCAAGGCTGGTGAGAGTTTCCCTCATTTAATTTAAAGTGGTAAAATTATCCTAATGTTCTCCTACAAATTGTGTCACTTTGTGACTCATGCCAGGTGTTACCTATCCAGTTACCTTGCAAGGCTCACCACAGTAGAAATCCTACTGGAGTAATTTGTAGAGGCAACATTGTATCGAAAGACTTCTCCCATACATCTTCCCCTTTGGGCTCTCAGTGGTTGTTCTAGTGAGAGAGAATGACTAGCACTGCCCAAATTCAGACACCCCCATCTACTACATAGGGGTTGAATGTGCTGCCTCTGCAATGCTGCTATCGTCTGCTGATGCAGGTTTCAAGAGACATGAGGGAAAAGTTACCTTTGTTTAAAAGTCTGCCTGTGCAATAGACAGTGAAGGCCTTGTCTAAACACAAAAGTTGTATTGTTTTAAATATGCTGCTACTATACTATACTGCACTAATATAATTCAGGTGGTACAAACCGTCTCTGCAGTGTAGACTCATTTATAGCTTATTCCTGTAGAGAAAGGAGAATAAACCATACCAGTATAAAGCACCTTTATAGTGATACAACCCCTAATGTGGATGTAGTTATACTGGTATAACTCCACTGATAAAAAAAAATGGCACCCCTAATTGACCGCTTGTACACACAGTTTGTACACCAAGCCGTTACAAACAAGTTATTTGGAAGGAGACACCAATTTGTCTAGTAACTAATTACCCATCCTTTCCTCCTTTATGCAATGTGTAGCTAGACATTCAGCATACATACAAAGCTTGTGATGTTTGAGATTCATCTGCTTTGTATGCAGAATGCTTTATTCTGTGTCAGATATGTTTTAAAAATATGGCAAAGTGGAACTATAGAGGAAGGAATAATTGAAGCAAAGAGTTGTTAGCCCTCACCTTGCACAGATCTACTTTAATGGCTTGACGGGTTTTGCACTGCCCATCCAGACTTTAGAAAGGATCCCCTTTCCCAGCAGTTCTGCTCCACATTATAATCTGTAGCATGCCTTGCATGGGTTCATGTTCTGATGTTCTGGGGGGTAATACAAGGTGCTGGATGTGAGTTGTGTCATCTCCTAACTCCTGTTGATACTGAGCACTTGTGCAATATAAGTCTATTTCTAAAATCTGATATTTTCCACTTGGGATCTAAAAAAATGTTTCACTTCATGATTGTCTCCTCTCAGTGCAGCTGTTGGTTAATGTGCCTTTGTTTTGTGCCTTTTGGTAGGTGGTTATACTCCATCACATGCTATCTAAAGCAACTGTGAAGGCCAGACCCTCAGTCCTGTGGTGTTACAAGAAGGAGCTGGGCTTTAGCAGGTAAGAAGTTTTTGTCTTTCACTCTTTGTTGGGAGTCTAATTGCATTCCAACCTGTGAAGCTGATCTAAGGGAGCTTCTTGTCAGGTCAGCTGTATGTAGGTCGCATGATTCAATCGAGTGGAAAAACTAGGCTAAATCCTGTGGTTATTGTACAAAAGTTTCAGTGTAATAGAACTGTTTGTTTTGACTTGAATAGTGTGGCAGAAGTATGGAGCTGGGAGCCAGGAACTGCTGAGTTCTAATCACAGCTCCAACGCAGAGTCTGTGACCTGGTGACCCTCTCTACCTTAGTTTCTCCCCCCCCTCCCCCCCACATATAACTTCAGTAACATTTAGGCATGGTCTATACCTAAGCATAGGTTGACCCAGCTGTGTTACTCAGAGGTGTGACTTAAGCCCCAGTATAGATACTGTTAGGTTGACAGAAGAACTCTTCCATTGACCTAGCTGCTGCCTCTTGGGATGGATTAACTACAGCATGGGAAAAACCCCTTCCATCGCTGTAGCAAGTGTCTACACTATGGCACTACCATGGCACAGCTGCAGTGCTGTAGCATCTGTAGTGTAGACAAGTCCTTAAAATTGGAGGCAGACTGTAGGCCCTCATGTCAAAATCCTTGACTTTAGGGGTATCTGAATCTGTACCTACAAATTTGGGTTCAGAATCAAAAGGGGGCCTGTTTTGGGAATTTCTTTCAGATTTGGATATAAGACAACTGACCTTTTTCAAGATCAGTTGATCCTATTTGATTTCTGTGATTTTTGGGCTGAAATCTCTTAGGAACAGTTGATGAGTTCAGCACTGTGTAACCCAGACATTACCCCTGGTTTACTCTAGAGCCTGAACTCTGGAACCCTCTTTTTAAATCTGAACCAGATCTCAAACAGCCTCCTCAGCCCAGCCCTCTTCCCATGACAACTATAATCGGTTTTTTTTTTTCCAGCCACCGTAAAAAGCGAATGAGACAACTACAAAAGAAGATTAAAAGTGGAACTTTAAACCTAAAGCAGGATGACCCTTTTGAGTTGTTTATAGCAGCCACAAACATTCGCTACTGCTATTACAATGAGACCCATAAAATTCTTGGTAACACCTTTGGCATGTGTGTACTCCAGGTAACAAATTTATCATTTAGCTTAAAAAAAAACAAAATTACACTAGAATGAGAGTCTTCTTTCCCCTGGACCATTTACTGCCTTTCTAGCAATTTAAATGCTTTACAGGAGAAATCTTTGTCTTGCTTGTATTTTTCAGTGATGATGGTTCAAGGTATTTTGCATGGCTTTTTGTGAGCACAGTGGATTTGTTGGCAGAATTGTAATTAGAAGCAAGAAAACACTAATGTTATAGAAGTTTGCCTTCCAGAAATATTAGAGAGAGAAGGTGGGTGAGGTAATATCTTTTATTGAACCCACTTCAGTTGGTGAAAGACAAGCTTGGCACTCTCACCAACAGAAGTTGGTCCAGTAAAAGAATTACTTCACCCACCTTCTCTCTCTAATTTCCTTGGACTGACACAGCTACAACTACACTGCATACCTCCAGAAATATGTTTTATGGCAGTTTGATTCCTGTTAGCCGATGCCAGTTGTCTTGGAAGACTCACGACAACCTTGAATTTGTTTGTTACTGTGTTTTTATTTGCTAGGATTTTGAAGCCTTGACGCCAAACCTGCTGGCTAGAACTGTTGAAACAGTGGAAGGAGGTGGAATTGTGGTGATTCTCCTCAGAACTATGAACTCACTGAAGCAGCTGTATACAATGACCATGGTATGTTTGATTAACAAGCACCTCTGATCCTTTCCCACACAGTGGTGGTCCAGAGTCTCCAGACACAGTGCATTTCTCTTCAGCTTTATATTATATGCTGAGTCATCATTTAAGTGCCCACCCCACCTTACTGTTCTTTCTCTGCCATTGTGTGTGTGTGTGTGTCTACCATTAGGCAGTTCTGCTTAATAAGGTGACTTGAATTCCTCCTAGACTGAGGGATCAAAGGTGAGGATGCATAATTAACAACTTAATTCTTTAGATATAGAATAAGGGTTTGATTCTTCTCTGGGACCTCAATGTCACAAAGTATTAATGATCTCGGTCTGGGCACTATACAGGCAAATGGAATGTACAATTTTACCCTTTTTCGCGGGGGAGCGGGGGAAGGCACATTTGCTAGAATTTTATTAACTTGGAAAGAAGAGCTCAATTTGCCAAATTCATACCTACTGTTAAGTAGGAGCAACTTCACTACTGATAATATCTCTGAAGTGTAACCTATTTTATGCTGAATATATTCATTTTTCAGCTAGGGAGTTTCACTAGTAGTAATTGAGTCAGCACTTGAATTGGAGAACCAGTTTTTTTTCTAGCTTCACTGATGAGGCATTCACCATGGGGTATTCAGCCCCTGCATGACTGGGCCACAAATTAGACAGTATGATGCAATCACATAAAGTTCAGGGAGTAGATAGGGCTGGTGTGGAAATTAGTGTGGGGAAGGGTAAAAAGGTGGTATTTTTAAAGAGGAATTTGGAGGGTAGGGGAGATGCATGGTATACAGGAAAAGGAAGTTTTATGCCAGGGAAAGGAGAGGCATAGTCAAGAGTGGATGGGGACAAAGGGATGTTTGATAGTCCATATGAATTATATTCCATATAAACTGTGCTCTAGCCCAGAGATTCCTTCATGTTTCAAACTTGTGAGACTGAGTGATCTTTGTCTTGTTATTTCAGGATGTTCACTCACGCTACAGAACAGAGGCACATCAGGACATAGTAGGGAGGTTTAACGAAAGGTGGGTTGTTAGGAGCTTGAAAACCGAAGTTAAGAAGTCTACGTTTGCAAGAAAGGCATCCACAGCAGTGTCTTGTTTCAGGATTGGCACAATGTCCTGTTAACTTAGAATAATGTATGTGCCTTCTTATCACAGAAGTGGCTGCACTTTGCTGGTGGGGGAGGGGTGTGTGTGTGTGTGTGTATATGTATATGTATATGTGTGTGTGTGTGTATATATATATATATATATGTATGTATGTTTTATGTATATATATAAAACCTTTGCATATCTTACAAGGGATATTGTGGAGCTTAATGAGTTAATGTTTGTGAAGCGGTTTGAGATTCTTTGACGAAGGGCCTCTTCAGAAGCACAAATATCAGAATTACATTCTCCCAGTGTTGCAGCTCTTGATGAGACGCGCAGAGCACTTCCACAGCTTAAAAATATGAAACTGTTGATGCCTAGCTTCTCTTTATGGCATTAGATCAGTCTCTTGTAAAAGCCAAGAAATCTGCCTTACTGTACTAATAAACAGTCTTCATTGCTATTAGGATATATAACTAGCACCATCTTTCCCCCGGGAAGAATATAGAATGTTATTTAGCATGTAGCTGGTGGATGTGTGGTCTCATGGATAAAACGGAATCAACAACCAGTATGAGTGGCCTAGAATTTTACAGTGATGGGTACATGTAACTACTTCCTTGGGGTCAAGAATTGCCTGTTTACACTGATATTTTCAAATTAATTGTCATGTCCTATTCTGAGGCTTTCTTGAAAGATCACCTTAAATTGGTGGAATGGAGGTGAATGTCTCTGGTTTATAGAACATTCAGATGTTATAACAACAGGGCACACTAGGAATGTTAAGTAAAAGTGGGCCGAGTAACTAACTTGTCTCAGCCCAGCTATAAAACTGTGTAAAAGCAGGACCAGATTGTAAGTGCAGCATCTGGAGAGAAAGGGAGCCAGGGTAAATAAGCTCTGGTGTCACCAGTGCTGTATTTGAGCTGGCTTTGTCTGATCATGCAGGTTCATTCTGTCTCTGGCCTCTTGTAAGAACTGCATAGTGATTGATGATCAGCTCAACATCCTGCCAATCTCTAGTCACATTGCAAAAATAACACCAGTTCCTCCACAATCTCAGGTAAGTGTATATTACGTATTTGATTCAAAGCCTTTTCCAAGGCAAAGATGCAAACAGTATTTTAAAGTTTGATAAAGATGAGGTGGTTCTTCCCCCACTAAATAGCAAGTATTATTCTAACCTCAGACTAAAGGAGAGCAGAGCCAATTCTAAATTCTGGACTTGAAGATTCAACTGCTTCTTATATCTGGCAAGCAGTATCTATCTGGGCGCTGTAGGGAGCGGTGTCAGTGATTCAACAGTGGGTGCTCTTTTGAATCATTGCTGAAAAAATCCTCTAACAATTTGATAGGAAGCATTGTGCTGCTGGCAATGCCAGCTGTCAGATGAGAGGCTGATCACTTATGATGGCTGAATATCTTTTGGCATGTTTTACAAACATATCGGGGTTTAGCTCTCTGTCCTGAGAATATTGCTGTCTGGGTAATTCTGGTCACCAAAATTCCCTGCAGTATGTTGGATACTTCTCCTTACTTCTTGACCTAAACTGTTGAATAATATTGCTGTTATGCACTTACTGCATTTCACTGATGAAAGAAGTGTCTGTGTATAATCTGCAAAGTTTTGGAAGCACGGGGAACAGAAGGTGCTCTAAACTTGTATATCACTATTTCCAACAGAACTTTGAGTTATTTGAGTCCTGAGAAGTTCTGATCCATAGACTGAAGATAACTTACCAAAAAAAAACTTTAGAAAGATATCTAGCAATAATTTCCTCTTCTGAGTTAATACAGCCTATTGTACCAGTTCTCAATAATCTAGAACTGAGGTTGGGTTGATCATTCTTTTAATCCAAGTCCAGAGAGGACTGGATTCACACCTCACCTGTCCCTCATTCTGAAGGATGTGTTATATGTTGGACCCAAATGTATGCCCCATCTACAAGCCTGATCCTAGTATAGCTTATTAAATTTGTAATAGAACTTCTCTTCCTGCCATATAAAGATATGACAGGTGTGGAGGTAGCAGCTGTGCTGAAAGGTCCCTTATTAATCCTGCTTTGTTAAATTCTTCTCTTGCTTCTAGGAGGATAGCCTCAGACCTCAGGATCTGGAGCTGAAGGAATTGAAGGAGAGTTTGCAGGATACGCAACCTGTAGGAGTGCTGGTGGATAGCTGTAAAACTCTGGATCAGGTTGGCATGGTGTTAAACTGGGAATGCTGTTCTCTTGACAGATGCCTGAACCATTCATGTTTTTGTCCCATACTGTTCCTCTGAATGAAAAGTTCACGAGACAGTGCTGCCTCCTACAGGAAAGCAACTCTCCCTTGGGTTGCTTGGAAGAGTTAACATGATGGGGCAGCTCAAAGGCAGGTGTGAGAGGCCTCTTCAAGCAGCTTGACTTTCCCTAATGAAAGGAAGGGTTAGAATGGAAAGAGGCTGAGGAGTTGTACTAGCAAGTTCATTTACTGAGAGGAAATGGCATAGGGCTCTCAAAGCATCAGATTTGCGTTAAGTGGGCAACTGAGCCACACGTTCAAATAGTGGCATGAGTTGACTTAGCCCATTTTACCACCTCTGAAGGTAGCTGAGCTATTACGTAACTTATTTTGTGTCTTACATTTAACAACTTAAACTCCAAGTCCAGTCCATGGATGATAAAGATTCCCAACTCTTTCAATTGAGCAAGGGCTTGTCTTGGTGCCCTTGTTCAAAACGTCCCCATCCCTCGTGTGGTACAGAGTGCTGGTTGTGTACAGTTCTCCTTGCGAGAAGTAACTTTGCAAGCATGTGATTTGAGAAGGGCTGTGAGATCCTTCTGAGTGAAAGATGCTTTGTAAAAGGCAAATACTTATTACTCTTGCTGCTATTGTCTTCACCCTTCCACAGATTAAAGGGTGTATGTGTGTCTAGAGTTAAAACAGGTCCTACTTTGTCCCTTGCTTCCTCATGATGTCCAGTTTGTAGGGTTGGTTTGGTCAGGGAGTACACTTAGTGGTTAGAGCTGAGACTGGGATTTAAGATTCTTCCCATTGACCTGCTGTGTGACCTTGGGCAAGTCTCTAAACCTCACTGTTCCTGCCATCCCCCATCTGCACAATAGATCAGATACTTTCCTACCTTACGGAGGGGTTCTGGGACTTCCAAGGGGACTTAGGCACAAATGACAGTAAGGTGCTTATGAAAATCTCCTAGTATAAAGTGATTTAAAGTTCTCAAGTAAAACATGCTCTTGAAATCCACAATATAACTATAACTATCGTTCTCTGTCTTGCCCAGTCCCATTTTGAGAGCTCAGGGTGCAAGTATGCTCAGAGATTGTGGTATTAAGTATCAAGCAGTAAAAAAAAAAGTTATTTGGCTGGTTTTAATGTCTCTCTTACTCATCGTTTCCCGTCCTGCCCCCCAATGCCTGGAAAAGGGATGTGTTAGCTCCCACTAGTGATACCATTCAGTAAATGTGGACATGGCTTTATTTCTCCATTAGACACCACTCCTGTGTTTGTTTCCTATTCACCAGGCAAAAGCACTTTTGAAATTTATTGAAGCCATTTCTGAGAAGACTCTGAGGAGCACCGTGGCTTTAACAGCTGCCAGGGGACGTGGTAAATCTGCTGCCTTAGGATTGGCTATAGCTGGAGCCGTGGCTTTTGGGTAAGCTTAACCTCAGCTGTCCAGGCTTTTATTTGCATTGGTAAATAATGAGAAGGCTGAGAAGGATTTGAGGTGCATTTGTGTGTCAGTAATATACATATATTACACAATCCTTTTTATGCATTTTGATGGATAGTTGTATTGATTTCCAAATCTTTACATTTTTATACTAACAGGAAATTTTAAATCGTTAAAAGTCAGAATAATCACATTAAAAAAATTAAAATAGGCAACTAAAAATCAGTTATCAGTTGTGTAGTGAAACCAATGAGCAATAGAAGTTGAGGATATAAGTGTGGTGAATTCTGACAGTGTGCTTGGATCTGTATGTAGCATGGGACTATTCATGGGCTCAAAGTTAAGATATTCATAAGTATTCATAGGATCAGTGCTCTACTAGGTAAACAATGTAATACTTGTGTACATTGGAGCAGGTGTCCCAGGAAATGGAAGGGCTTACCGTTTTAATTTTTTTGAATGTACTTTTTTTTTTTTTTTTGGCATGGTGGCTTAATGTGGATAGGGTTGTAGATTCATAACATGCAGAAATGATCATATTTCACAATTATTTCATTTTTCAACTATCAGTCATCAAGAAGTGATGAATTTCGCTAGAACTAGTAACACAGGAACATAATTCTCAAGTGACTTGTCTGTACATCTTAATTTAAATATTGAGATTTATCTTTTATCTACTTTCGTGTGGAGAGAGAATTGTACTATTGCTGTATCTAACTAAAGTCGCATCCGTTCATATAATGAAGTTCACTGTCCTTTGTATGTGAGCTCGAGTTTTATTAGATATCTGAGAATATTGATTTGCTTGTTTTAGAAATAAATGCACTTAATATATGTCCGAAATAGTAATTTTTAAGTAGTCATTCCCATCCTGATATAGTGATGGGGATATTACAATAAATTAAATAATTTGCTTTGTCACTGATTTGGGTCCGTTCATAGAAGGGTAGATAGTGTAATTCTTGTTAACAGTAAAAAGAACTTAAGGTTAGATGATGATTTATTATTGATCACTGACAAAATGCTGTTTGGTACAAAATGAAGATGGCCATTGGACCATACAGCTTACAGTCAAAAAGATGAGGTGGAGCAGAGAGTATGCACTGGAGACCCCACTGGGAAAACTAAATTTGAAAACACTTTTAGGATTCCTACTTGTGGGCATTTCAGGAGAAGTAAGTGTTGAATGCAGGAGTAGAGAAGTGTGTGCTGCTGAATACTTTGGCGTAGTGGTACACACAGAAGTATCCTATAGGTGTGGTAGGAAGAATGTTTCACTTTAATTGTTGCTTTCTATTACAGTTATAAATCTTCCTTCTATTAACTCTTTATGGTTTAAGATGCTTCGTATATGTAAAATTTCAGTGTTTTGTAATGTCGTACGTGCTCTGTATAATATAAACTGAATCATTCACACTGCTTTGGATAAAAGGATTTAAAACTCTGTTTTGTTTCCTCAACAGTTACTCCAACATCTTTGTGACATCTCCCAGTCCAGATAACCTTCACACACTATTTGAGTTTGTATTTAAAGGCTTTGATGCACTGCAGTACCAGGTAAGGAGAGCAGGCTTTTACAGTGGTTTCATAGAATCGTGTTTAGGTAGGGATTTAAAACTGCATTTCTCATTTTGATTTTTATGTGGTTATTTTAAAAATGATACCCTTTTAGCTATAGGCTGTTCGCACCTAAAAGCCTTTATAATGCTCTGTAGAAGTATATAGTGAATCAGAGTGCAGTGATATTTTACATTAAGTATTCGTAAATCAGAAATATTGTGAAACTAGATTTCTTTGCATAAGGAAACGGATATTGCTTTTAATACAAGATTTTCAGTTAGGGCCCTCAATTTAAAGTAAATGCTAGGAATACAAGTGAAATAGATTAAATAATTGACAGCTTCTTTGCTAAGAAATGGAATTTATTCTTGGATCTGCTACTCCATGAACTTTGCAAGTATTGGAGAAACCAGCTCTCTGATGGATCTCATTGAATGGACGAAAGGGAACCAAAGTACTATTATATTTTTAATACTGTTTTCACTTTAGGAATATGGGTAGGTTTAACCAGGTTGAGGCTTTCTTTACAGAATTTCTGTGCAAATAAACTGACCCTCAGGAGTGCAAGTGAGTATCTGAATGGAAGATTTAATATTAAACTAGCAGAATGTGGTGAGAAATACTTTGTTTTTCTCACAACCTGCTGTTCTGTTAGGTCTTGCATCTTCCTTTTGTTTAATCTCTTCCTTCAGGAACATCTGGACTATGAGATTATTCAGTCTCTGAACCCTGAGTTTAATAAAGCAGTCGTCAGAGTGAATGTGTTCAAGGAGCACAGACAGACTATCCAGGTAATTAATCCGCATGTCTCTTCTCCAGCCTCACTATTTCCCATTCATGGCCACTTGAAGTATAGCATATAGTTAAGTTTTTAAACTTAAGTGTGTTCATTTTACATAATGTATAACGATGTTACACACCATTGTGTATTCAAACAGGTTAGAGGAGGCAAATTGCTTCCTGATCAATGGGTTCCACAAGGGAAGCTATTTATCTAGCTCTGTGGAGATCTTGTAAGTCAAGAATCTTCATTTGGATTTGCACATGCTTGTCTTTTGGTATGTATTATAATAGTGTCCAGAAAAGTGTGGTGGAGGAGCACAAATTTATAACAGACAGGAAAAATGAAGGAGACCTAATCTGATACAAATAAAGTGCTTTTGTTGCTCCATAGACATGACATAAAGCATATGACCTGCTATTCCTCCTCCCTGGATTGGCACTAAAGTTCACCCAACTAGTTTACCACAGTGCCTGCACTCCATTTCTCTCTAATCAGAGACTGGCACCTTGGAAGGAAACTGTTTTTATAGGGCTGCAGCTTTGCCTCCTTTGAAGTCTCCTCAACTCCTAGACAGCTGCTCTGGATAGGGATTACCTTAGTAAAATAGCAGATTTCAGAGTAGCAGCCGTGTTAGTCTGTATCCGCAAAAAGAACAAGAGTACTTGTGGCACCTTAGAGACTAACAAATTTATTTGAGCATAAGCTTTCATGGGCTAAAATGGTACTTCGCTCCTTGCAGTACATACATCCCGCCGATGCTGTGAAACTGGGCCAGGCAGAACTTGTGGTGATTGATGAAGCTGCTGCCATCCCCCTTCCTCTGGTGAAAAACCTACTGGGGCCTTACCTCGTCTTTATGGCTTCTACAATCAATGGGTAAGAGACTCACGCAGGCCTGCTTGTCTGGGAAACAAACAGCAAGGGCAGTTTCTTGTAGGACCCTGCAGATTTACTGCTCTCATTCAGGTCAGCCCTTTATGCTCTTTCTGCTAGTACTGACCCTTTTGCATAACTGCTCTGTCCAATGGCTGAGAGCTGCCTTTGAATTGACTGTTGTCTTCATTCTCTTCTATGGGTCACTTACTAGTCCAGCCTCATTAATTGCCTGAGCTTGGCATGAAGACGTGCTCTGTTCTGTGCCTGTACAAAGCGCAAATGTTTAAGCATGATGCTGAAGTCTGTTAGGAGGAGTGAATGGTGTAGGGTTTGTGGAGAGCAGCCACTTTCTGAATAAAAGGAGATGAAGAAAATTCCAGCATTGTGGCTACAGTCCAGTATAGGTTATTGGATCCTGCCTGTTTAAATTCCCCTTATGTTTCTACCGGTAATTATCAGTCACTTCCTGTCACATCACTGTAGTGCCCTGAAAGAGTTGCTGTCTTTCACCCTGCAAACAGCTGCATTTCAGCATCAGGTGAAGCAGTTTGTTTGGGAATAAAGTAAGCTTGTACCAACAGTGAGGCCGCAAGGGACCTAGTAATGGCACATGGCA
The DNA here is from genome assembly GCF_028017835.1 of Emys orbicularis. NCBI lineage: Eukaryota > Metazoa > Chordata > Testudines > Emydidae > Emys > Emys orbicularis. The sequence goes on along the minus strand of NC_088686.1, from coordinate 84,574,388 downwards.
CCAGAACACAGATGAAGCCTGCAGATAAAGTTGGATTTTAGATCCCCACACTACTTCTGCAGTTTGTTGTTTCAGCCTCATCTTACTTGCTTCTCTTTGATCTCTAATCCTGTAGTTATGAGGGCACTGGTCGGTCATTGTCCCTGAAGCTGATTCAGCAGCTCCGGCAGCAGAGTGCACAGGCACAAGCCAGCATGACTGCAGAGAACAAATCTACAGCTACGGCTAAACTCGCCTCAGGTACCTCCCCTGCTGATATCTCTGAATAGGAGTATCTAACCCGCAATATGACTGCTGTTGACTTGCACCCTATACAATTCTTGGTGCTTGCGTACTTGGATTTCTGCAGCTGTAGAGAGTGGGGGTGGAGGAACATGCAGGAAGCTTTAAAGAAGCTTGACTTGTAACTTGCCTCTTGGCTTAATATTAATATTATCAATTTCTCACCTTCTGAAATGTAACCCACTTGTAGGGGCATGGACTCCACCTGAGCAATCGAACTACCTTGATTCTATGTGGAAATAGGCTTAAGTGTCCAATTTTGGATGGTTTGGTGGGGAAGTAGGTGGTTTGCTACTTTGTCTTTTGGACCGAAGCTATTGAAGGGCCTGATCCTGTTGGTGTCTTCAATATTTGTCACTTCAGACATGTTTGTTTTTTCTTTTGAATCTCTCCTTCCAGCTCGTACATTGCATGAAGTCTCCCTCCACGAGTCAATCCGATATGCCCCTGGAGACCCTGTTGAAAAATGGTTCAATGACCTGCTATGTTTGGATTGTCTCAACATCACCAGGATCATCTCTGGCTGCCCGCTGCCTGAAACCTGCGACCTGTATCCTGGCTGAAATTAATACATGCTTTAAATAATTTATTTCCAGCTGTGGCAGGGTACAGTGAGCTCTTCCAGAAGAGACTAACAGCGAGGCTACAGTCTAAGGCCCCAATTCTGCACTGGCCCATTGACCAGCCTGTTGATATCTGTAGGGCTCTGTGCAGATATAGGGTCCACCCAGGTGCTTCTCAGTGCAGGATCCGATCAAAGTGCACTCAGGCCAGTCTTCTGGGCTCGATCTCCGAGCATGGCTTTTTTTTTTTTTTTTTTAAGGGGTGGGCTGGCAGTGTCTTATTACCATTGATGAGCTTCAAAGAAGAGTGGTGAGTTCTAAGGAAGGTTTTGAGCGAGGGCCAGGGTCAAAATTATGTGATTTTTTTTCCTAATTGATGTGCTTGAAAGGGCGTATGCAGATCAGGCGTGAAGACTGTCCAAAGCCCTGATGCTGAAGTCTTTTGACAGCAATAGCTTAAAGAATGAGGAATCGGTGTTCCCTGTCTGGCTGATGCAGGCAGAGTATAAGGGCACTGAGCCAGCTCATACTGTGATACTACATGGAAAATCACCTCAGGCTGGGATAAATCAACAGGAGACGTGTCTTTTGGCTATGGCTGTTTCCTTGATCACCATGCTTAGATATTATGTGAACAGAGACACCCTCTTTTGTTATCACAAAGCGTCGGAAATTTTTCTCCAGAGGCTGATGGCTCTCTACGTGGCTTCACACTACAAGGTAGTACTACAGCCGTTTCAGCTGGGATGTAATGGAGAAATCTCTGCCGTTTTAAAGAGGTCAAATTGAGACAGCTTAGTGGACTGATAACTCAGTAGCTTTTCTGTGCCTTAACAGATGAACTCCAGGCCCAACTTCTAGCTTTGTACATCACTGTCTTCCCAATTCCCTCCTCACCTAATAGGCCCTATCTCAACATGGGTTAATACTGATTCCTGGCTGTGAAATCCAGGAGACCAAATCTTAGACATTCCTGTTGCACTTGCACAGAGCCTGATAGCTGAATTATATAGGGGAGAGAAATGTAGGTGGTGAACAGTCTTCAGTAGCATTTATTGCATTAAATAAGAACTGGGTTTTTGAATGGCCTTAAATTTAATTTAAAAATACCGTATATACTCACTCATAAGCCGAATTTTTTTTAGTAAAAAAGGGAAGCACCAGAGAAGGGGGTCGGCTTATGAACAGGTATAGAGAGGGAGAGGTGGGACACAGCCCCTCCCCCCAACAGAGGGAGCAAGGAGAGGCAGCAGAGCCAGAAGGGAAGAGGCGGGACCAGAGTCTCTCCGCTTCTGGCCATGCTGCTCTCCCCCCAGCCTCCGAAGCAGCTGCAACTCGGGGCTGGCAGGCTGCATCCGTGCCGCTCGGCCCCACCCCCCAGAGCAGGCTGTGGCCGCGCTGCCCGGCCCGCCGGAGCACATGGCCGCCTGGCCCAGCCTGCTGGAACATGCGGCCACGCTGCCCAGTCTGGCCAGCCAGAGCAGGCTGCGGCCACGCTGCCCAGCCTGCCAGAGCAGCTCCAGAGGCATCCTCCCCAGATAAGGTGGGGTGGGATGGGGAGAGTGTGGGGGTCCCGGGCTAGGGGTGGGGTCATGTGGGGGGTGGTCACAGGGGTTACTCCCCTGACTGCCAGCTTCTTCCCCCCCCCCCCAAATTTCCCCACCAGTTGCTGTCCCGGCCCATCAGGGTAAGCCGCTGGGACACTTTGTTTACTTAGGTTTACCTCCGTGCCTGCGGACGCTCGAGGTAAACAAACCATCTCGGCCCACCAGCGGCTTATCCTGATGGCCCAGGAGCCAAAGTTTGCTGACCCCTGAATTATAGGGTCGGCTTATGAACGGGTTATAAATTTTTTCCATTTTTACTTATCCATCTTGGGGGAGGGGGAGGGGGGTTGGCTTATAAACGATCTGGCATATGATCGAGTATATACAGTAGTAATAAAATGTACCTGTAGATTGATATTATGGTTTTAAATCTCTGTAGATAATCCAATCCAAGTAATGTAGTCTAGGAGTGATAGCCTTGATTTGTTTTGAGAGTTTCTTCAGCTATCAGTATTACACCAAGGTTTTTGCTAGATCCAAATTCACAGGAGGGAGAGGCAGGATTCATAGTAGTGTTGAACTCTAAGCAATTACTATCTTTGTGGTAGAACTTTGAAACTCTTCCCTCGTAACTGCAGAGAGTCTTGAGGATTGTTGGTCTGCAGATACACAGCCACCCATCTCACTAACACTAATTAGTAAATGATAGAGAATTAGTGCTGTAACTTGTTTGTTTTATGGCCCTCTAGAATTCTCCCAATGACCTCCAGATGCTTTCAGATGCTCCTGCCCATCATCTCTTCTGCCTTCTGCCACCAGTCCCACCTACCCAGAATTCCTTGCCAGAAGTACTTGCTGTTGTTCAGGTAAGAGACAGAAAGCGGAAGCATACAGTGGATACAGAACTGTTTAATAAGGATGCAGTGGCAGGATGTGTGAAAGTGACTCGTATCTGTAGAACTATATAGTAGTTTCAGTTTTGTGTGTGTTATGCTAGTGCCCAGAAGCTTTAATCAGGGCCCTGTTATGCTAGCTGCTGTACAAATACACAAGGACATTGTTCCTTTCACCCAGCGCTTACAACCTAAGGAACGCATTTGTGCTGCAGGGCCTGCTGAGAAACCGAAGTACTGGTCACAGCAACCTCTTCCCCTGGGGAGAGTTGATCGCAATACTTCTCCAATGTTGCTTGTATTCCTGTTGCTTCATAGCACTTGCATAGTGCTGCACAAATGTGAACTCATTAGGAGATGACTGAATTGTGGTGCATTGATATTGAACCTTCTTGCATCTTATTTGCAATTCTTAACTAACATGAGCATTTCTACATAAGTATACAACTCTTCCACCTCCTTGACCCTTTAAGTACCAGTAATCAAGGTTATGATCACCAGGGCAATGCATGCTAGTAAATTCACAATCTACGGTAGGGAACAGGCCCATCCTAAGAGGAGAAATGAGGGAAAATCTAAGAGTGAAACTGGCTAGGCAGGTGGTGGGTAGTGATTAGCTGCTGCTGACGGGCTATAGATTGTGCACATAGGTAGTCTTTGCTAAAGCATGTTGTAATTAAAGTTGACAGAATTCAGTTTTTGTGTTTTTATAATTTTGGTGGCTATTATCAATGTTTATTTTTAAGCATTTTTTATTTTTTTCAATTTAAATTTTCACAGTTGTGTGAAATGGAGGTGTCAAAAAATTGGGGAGTCAGACAATAATTATTTAATAATAGTAGATGCTGAGATTAAAAAATTTAAAGCTTTATAACTGTTAACCCAAACTGTCAACAACACACATTGAAATATGCAAAGTAAATATCCTTATATCAAACTCTTATGTTCTCAAGCAGCATTTTTCTTTGCAAACTTCAGTTACTAGTGATGGAAATAATTTTTTTGGCGGTTTGTGAGATCGATGTTTACAGATAAAAATCTAATCCTTCCAAGCCTACTTATAATCTTTGTTACACTATCCTTCTCCCGTCCCTGCCTGCTTATAGCTTCTCTTTAGACTGAATGTTTTTAGGTCAGGGCCTGTCGCTGCTTGTACTATGTGTTTGTACAAACTCCAGCAGAAGGGGATCCTAGTATGCTACAGGTTCTCCCACAGTATAAATGGTAGGCTAGATGACTGACCAAGTGTTTTCTATCTGTATGCTTCTGCAATGGGCAGCTGTAGTACGGGACTAAACATCTTTCTCTGTTCATAACCTTTCCTTCTTTCTCTTGGCAGGTGTGTCTGGAGGGAGAGATCTCTCGCCAGACTATCATGAACAGCCTGTCTAGGGGGAGGAAGGCTTCAGGAGATCTTATTCCATGGACTGTCTCAGAGCAGGTAAGTCATTTGGCTATTTGGTTATGTTCGGGTGAGGGGTGTTTAAGTGCTGATTTGATATTCTGAACACTCCAACTCTTTTCTTTAATCTGACTTGTATTTCGCACGCAGTTCCAAGATCCAGACTTCGGGAGCCTCTCGGGTGGACGTGTTGTTCGCATTGCAGTCCACCCTGATTATCAAGGGGTAATGTATTCCAGCATTCTGTGATTATAGGTAGCCAGCAGTGAGACCACCTCATCTGCTCTCACAAGATGACCAGAATGAGGCCTGACCACTATTTGGGTGGGAGACTTCCAATGAAAGCTCAGCTTCTGCAGCAAGTGTAGGGGAATTGTCCTCCTTAGGGGTAGTACCAAACCAATGCCCCCAGCATCTTGCTGGGCAGCGCTTTGCTGCTGGAGATGTGATATGAAGCATTAGAGCCCGTGAATTTCTTGTGAGACTAGGGGGGGTTAACCCTGGTGTCCTGGGGTCATTCTTTCTGCCTACTTATGGGTCCCATCTTCCAGACAGTTCATCAGTAAGTACCAGGACTTCGGTGGGTTACTAATCTGAGAGCTGCGGGATTGAGCCCTAAACCTCTGGTGGTAGCTTCAGTTGGACAATGCATCCTGCACTTCCCCTTCTGTAAGCTGTTAAGTACGTAAGCAGCAGATAGGTTTTTTTAGTGGCTGAATGATACTAGTATAGGTCATCTGTAAACTGCCTGCGCCCTCTTTAGGGCGAAAGGTGTTTTATAAATGTGAAGCTTTTGTGGTGAATGTGATGAGATAATGAATCTTCTTTACAAAAACAAACACACAGTTTTAAGAACTTTTTAATGTGTTTTAAATTCCCTTCCTCCTTCACAGATGGGTTATGGCAGCAGGGCTCTGACCTTATTGCAAATGTACTATGAAGGCAAATTCCCTTGCCTGGAAGAAAAAGTTACTCCGAAGCCAAAAGGAATTGCCACCGTAAGCAGTGAGGTATGAAGCTCTATGTGCTCCTGGTTTTTCTTGCTGTTTTAGGCTATTCAGTTCATATTGGAATATATGGTGGAACCCTCAGTAGCTGAGTCTCATATATCCTTCCATGTTTATAGCTTTTGAGAGATTTAATCTGCAGTCACTGTGAAGACTCTGTTATTCGCCTGCTAACTTGGCTGCACTTTTCCCCTCTCTTCTCTCCAGGCTGTCAGTTTGTTAGAAGAGGCTGTGACACCTCGGAAGGACTTGCCTCCTTTACTTCTCAAACTGAGTGAGCGACAAGCGGAAAATCTAGATTATCTGGGTGTATCTTATGGCTTGACACCAAGGCTGCTCAAGTAAGAGTTTAACCATATTTGTCATCTATACCAGCGTTTCTGAAACTGTGGTCCGCAGACCCCCAGGGTTCTCCAGGGGGTCCGCGGGCCCTGCTGATCAACTCCTCCTCCTCCTCCCTCCCAGCTCATCCTTCACGCTGGAGAACAGCTGTTCAGCGGTGAGCAGGAGGCATTGGGAGGGAGGGAGAGGAGCAGGGACGGGGTGTGCTCAGGGGAGGGGGTGGAAAGGGGCAGGGGTGGAGTGGGGGCAAGAAGAGGTGGGGCGGGGGTGTGGTCTTGGGGGAAGGAGTGGGGTGGGGGCAAGGCCTGGGGCTGAATAGGGTGATTGGGGGTCCGTGAAAATTTTTAAATCAAAATGTGGGTCCTGGGGTTGCTAAAGTTTGAGAACCGCTGATCTATACTAAATGCGGTTGGGGGGAGCCCCTACAGATGAATGTATCATAGCACTTGGGTCCTGATATCTGTACAGGTTTCCCTTGCTTGTAATTCTGTTTCAAAACTGGCACAGCTCAATGCCCCCCTGTGGTGGGATCTGTACTTACAGTTCAGGATGGCTGGATGCAACTACTTTGGGAGCCCTTCAGGATAATGCAGAGCTCTCCCTCCTTTGCTAGCCCAGGAGCAAAGTCCCCATTTACCATCTCAAGCTCTGGTTCTTGTATGGCCAGACTGCCCCAGTTCCATTGCAAAGCAGATCTGTGGTGCTGCGCACGCCCAAGGATACTGTTGTATTAAATTGATGAAATAAGTGGGTCCAGGAAGTTAAAGGTGTTAATATGACACTGGCAAAGTGCAATATTAAACCGCTTTTTGTAGTTTGGGGTTCTGAGGATAGACTCTCCATCCTGCTTAATTCCATGGAGCAAACACTATGAAATTCATGCCAAAATCTGGAAGTTTATTGATTGACTATGCAGAAGAATCCAAAATATAAAGTATATAAAATTGTTTGTGCATTATCATTCAATCTTAGTCAAAACTTAGCAAAATGCCGTTTTCAGAGAGGATGTCAAACAGCCCTTCTCATGGGGAAAAATCTCATCTTTTTAACTCAGCTGTTGGTGCTTGTCATTATTCCTGCTTTTGACAAAACAGACAGATACGAGAAGAAAGAAATAGGATAGTGAAAGGTGGGAAAAGTACAGCTTCCTGCTAAAATTCACAAGATCCAGTGCAGCGGATGAGTCATAAATGTGTGCTCTGGGTAGGCGGGTTGGCCATGACAGGTGCAGCTCTGGGCCCTGACTTGCTTCCTTCATCTGGAATGCTGTCTGGTCCCAGCAAGTTCCTTTTTCACCGATCCTTCTCAGGCTAGGCAGGGCTATCACAGGATCAGGTCAGGAGCCAAGGGTGTAGGGGGAAAGGATAGGAAGAAGATAGTAGTTTTGGGTTGGTAGGAAGAGAATGGCAAGACAGAACAGGATCTTGCATGTATCAGTCTGGGATACTCTTGGGTCCAGCAGTGATGATCTGGTGCCCTCACTGATGTGTTGAGGTCTGGAAATCTCTGAGGATTCTCGAGGTTCAGAGATGAAGGGAAGAGTCTCTGGTGGGAAGAGTCTCCCAGGAGTCCATGTTTTTGTTCACTGAAATCTGTTGGGTTTTTTTGTTTCTTTGTTGTTTTTAAGTCCCAACATTTGGTGGACAGGCTGTCCCCTTATTATTGTTAACCAATTAACCCTTATTTCTGACACATGAATCTTGTCCACTTTCTGATGTCATAATCTAATGTCATAATCTTTTTGTTCATAAGTTATTATCTAAGTCTGGTCTATATCAGTAGCCCCTTTTCATGCCCTTTTGATTAACATTATTTGTTATAAGTTTACTGTGATGCCATATGAACTTTGCTCCACAATCAGGATAGGTCTGCTGTCACTACTACTACTGTAGTGTTAACATCTCAATAATTTCCAGTGTGTATTTTTTTTTTTTTCTCTCTTCCGCGCCCCCTCTCCACCTCACCTCAGATTTTGGAAACGTGCTGGATTTGTACCAGTTTACCTAAGGCAGACTCCAGTAAGTATCATACTGTTTCAAGAACCTGATCCAGCTCCCACTGACGTTAGTGAAAGCCTTTCCACATACTCGGATAAGATTTGGGTTGTGGGATTTTTCAGAAGCACCTCAGCAAATCATTGGGAGTTAGGCACCTAGGTGCTTTTGAAAATCTTACTATAAGTGTCAGAGAATTTCACTGGGGTTGTATGGTCATTTTTATCTTGTGGGTTTATGGGTTCACTAATAACTGGGCTAACATATATTTTAGGGTTTGGAAGAGGAGTAGTGACCATCTGTAATATCTTTTAGCTGTTTACTCTGCTTAAAAACTCAAGGCTAATGCCCATGTATGTAACTCAGGCAAGTGTGTGCAGATAGCCAGGTAGATGGCTGGCTGGTTATTTGCCCATGCATTTGCCACACTTGTGATGCAGCTGCAGTAGTTTTGAATGAAAATGATGTGCACACGCTTCTGTGTACGTAATTCACACAATCTGGACCTTAATAGAAAAGTTTCAGAGTAGCAGCCGTGTAGAAAATAAGTTTTTAGAATGAAGTCAAACCCCATCACCATCTTACAATTCTGCTACTCTCATATCAAAATCTCCTCTCATGAGCCAGTTAGATGCTAGAACTGCAAATCAAAGCAAGTCACTTAGAGTAAGTCTTGTCTGACAGCAAGTGTTAAGTTTCCTATGTCATTGCACCATTTTGCATTTGTTTTTCTGACTCTTGAGTGGTAGCTGAGATTTTTGGCTAGCTAAGTAATAGCAAAAAAATTGGCCCTTCTCTGGAGTTTATCAAATCCCCAAGGCTGGTGGGATGTAAATTCCATAATGATGGTCAGCAGGGCTGGCTCTAGTTTTTTTGCCGCCCCAAGCAAAAAAATTTTTGGCTGCCCCTCCCCCACCCCACCCCTGGGCTTGCCCCCGCACCTCCTGCCGCCCCAGCTCTGGGCTCCCCCCCACCAGTGCTGACTCGGCCCGCTCCCCCCTCGCCTCCAGCCAGTCCGGCGCTGGCAGGGTCAGGGTAAGCAGCGGGGCTCCTGGGCCACGCCTCAGCCCAGCCGGGACCCGGGAGGGCAGAGCCGGGGACCGCCCCGGCAGGAGGCTGAGGAGCCAGGGCAGGGTAGTCCTAGAGGGAGCGGAGCGGAGCCCCGGAGAGTGGGACGCGGGCCCCGCACGGCAGCACCCCTCCCTCTATGGCCCCGCTGCTGCTTCTGGCCGCCTTGCCGCAGTCCCTGGGTGGCTCAGGTTGCTTCACCCAGCCCCGGCTGCGGCGCTGGGGGGGCAGCCGCCCTGCGGCATCTGCAGGTGGCTATGTGTGCCCCGAGGGGCGGCCCCCAGCCCGAGTGTCTCCCGCTAGGAGCCTGCCACAAGGTGCGGGTACTGCTCCCCTGCAGCGCAAACTGCAGCGGCCCCAGGGCGACGTGCTGCTGCTGCCAGGGCCGGCTCTAGGCTTTTGCTTGCCCGAAGCAAAAAAAGAGACGGCCAGAATGCCGCCCTTGAAAATGTGCCGCCCCAAGCACGTGCTTGGTTTGCTGGTGCCTAGAGCTGGCCCTGATGGTCAGTGACTTTTAATACAAACCCAATTTCTTGCATGGACACGGGAAGAGGGACCCCAGTGACAACACCTGTCTTTGCTTTTGTCACTTCAGTACATAATGCAAAGGGTGGGAATCTGTCTTCCTTCCTAGAATGACCTGACTGGTGAGCACTCCTGTATCATGCTGAAGATGCTAAATGAAGAAGAGAGTGAACAGGAGCACTGGCTCGCTGCCTTCTGGAAAGGTAACAGCTGGTTGTCTGTCCTAGTGTGAGAGGAAGCCTCCGTGTATCCTTTGCACAACCGTGCTGGTAACCATTATCTTTTCTTCTTGTCCTGAAGATTTCAGGAGGCGGTTCCTGTCTCTGCTGTCGTATCAGTTCAGCACTTTCCCCCCTTCGTTAGCACTGAACATTCTACAGAACAAGAATATCAAGCAGGAGTTGCAACCCCGTGAGTCTCTAGGCTTCTAAAATCCCTTCAGTGGCTTAAGATCTTAACATGGTTTATCAAAAAGGTTCTTAAATGATACCTGTGAATGTTCTACAGCCTTTAGTAGAATGCTACAACTCCCTGTTGGTCAGTTCTGTTTGCTCCCTTCAGCTTAAAAATATGCTTATTGCTGAGTAAAAACTGCCAGTACTGTCTCCCTGATACAGTATAGCTCTACTTCCTCAAAGTTTTGCAAATGCTCTGAAACTAGAGGGCTCTTTAATTTAGCAGACAAATACATAGCAAGATCCAATGACTGGAATTTAAAACTGGGTAAAGTCAAACTGTGGACTTAAGGTACCCACTTTTCACAGTGAGGGCAACTAACAGTTTATCTTTAGGCTGTGGTGGAGATCTCATCACTTGAATTCTTTAAATCTGAATTGGACGTCTTTCTAAGAGACTTTCTAATTCAACCACAAGTTATTGATGCAGGAATTGTGACCTGTGTAATATGGGAGGTCAGACTAGATGATCACAATGGTCCCTTCTGACTTAAAAAATCTATGAAAGCAAACTGTGGTTTCTTGAACGTAACAAGCTCAAGATCGCTCAAGGGAGCACAGGAATTAGTCTGGTTCGGTGTTTTGTTTTTATTTAATATTTGTTTTTATTTAATGAAAGCTGCTAACCCCCTGTGTCAGAGGACAGCCACAGTGTGGGCAGAGGCGGTGCAAGCTTCCCTACCTATGTGCCGCAGCCCTTGTAGAGTAAGAGGAGGAACCCAGTCTCCATGGCCCACTGTTTGCCTAGTAGTAGGAATCATGACGGTAGTTGTGAGGTGTCTGTCCCCTACACAGATTTTTATTTAATCTTAAAATTCATTCGGAGAGTTTGCATGACTAAACCAGTTGAGGATTCAGTTATATTCACTATTGTTTGGTTCATATATATACATTTCAAAGCAAATATGTGGGTTGTGTTTGTGGCTGTTAGCACACAGGCAATTGATATTCAAAGTGAGCTTGATTATCCAGATCCTGAAGAAACATGAAGTGCAATTCTAATACTGCTGTTTTTGATTTGCTCAGCAATCAGCCGTCCTGAATTGGAAGCTGTGTTCATCCCCTATGACCTGAAGCGGTTAGAGATGTACTCTCGAAACATGGTGGACTATCACCTGATTATGGACACAATTCCCGCTGTCTCCAGGATGTACTTTCTCAGCCAGCTAGGAGACACATCCCTGTCTGCCGCGCAGTCTGTATGTACCATTTGCATTCGTTACCACCTCCTTCCTTCCCTGTTGAGACCATGTTGCGTCAATATTTCTGGAGCGAGTAACTCGCTCCTATGTAACTCTATCCCTGCCTACATCTTGGCTCTTATTTCGTGCTGTTGTTTAGTCTAACTTCTCACTTTGGGAGTAAGAGAGTCTCACCTTCTGTCTGCTTTTCTATCACCTCCTGTGCTCAGAACACACTCCCACTTCACATGCCACACTCCTGTTCCTCGCCTCTTTCACATCTCCAAAACCCCCTGCTTCAGCTGACTGCCTCTTCTGCATTCCTCGCTGCGCTGTCTCCTGCCTGTACTGGTCTCCCGTGTTCTGTATTTGCCTTGACTCTGATTGTAGGGACCCTGTTCTCTTACACATGCTGCAAAGCACTACGTACACTTAAAGTGCTGTGTAAATACTAGCTAAAAGCCCCAAGCCAGAGCAGGAGGCACTGCTGGACTAAACATGTATGTAGTGATGCCCATCAAGAGTGGAGCAATTTGGGGGCGTTCCAATACTTCATACAAAACTCTGAACCCCTCACCTGTTGTGCTTTGTATTATTTTGCTGGGCCAAGAACTTTGATGGTAAAATCCAGGGAGGTGGGGAAGAACCTAACTTTTTTGTGGGTTTAAAAAAAAATAAAAATCTTATCCTCCAGGCCCTTCTTCTGGGGATTGGTCTGCAACACAAATCTGTGGATGTGCTGGAAAAAGAGATAGAACTGCCCAGCAGTCAGCTGATGGGCCTCTTCAATAGGATCATCCGCAAAGTTGTCCAGGTAATTGCATCCTGGTCAAGCTTTGCTCTCTCAAGTTGGGCCCAACGCGGTCCCAGGCCTGAGCCTTGTAGTGTGAGAAAACTGGATCAGAATCCTGTATCCTCAGCCTGTCTCTAAGAAATCATTAGAGGCTCATTGTAAAGAAATGTCTTCTACCTGGTGGCAAACGTAGGTGGCTGTGGTGGTGATTTCTGTTATACACTCCCCCTTACAATATATATATTTGTGTTTATTTTCAAATGGTGAAAGGTGATGAACTGAAGGCAGGAGGCTTTAGGATCTAATGTCCAGTAAGCAAGGTGGTGAGGAAGCTGATACAACAATCCAGGCTCAATGTCTCAATCGACCTTAGAATGGTCATCTCTAGGGTCACTGTAGGACAGAGCTGAAGCCTGTAGATATCCAGGAAAGGTTCTAGGTCAGGTCTCCAGTCTCCTTGATCTCCCTGATGAGGCTTACAGCAAGGGTGTCCGCTGTGGCGGTGGATGGCTGTCCATGAGGAATTTGACTTGGGCCACCAACTCCTTTCACTTAAATCATTATCAGATGGGTAATACTTTCCTCCAGTAATAACATGGGCTAGATTCAAACTGGTGCCATAGGAATAAAAGGTTCCTCATCCATTTTCCAGTCCCCTGAGCAAGTTAATGCAACGACTTAATACGCAGAGCTTCTGCATCCTAAAATGCAAGTCAGTCGCTTTACAGATGGCTTGCTCATCATAGAATTCTTTTAGTTGACATGAAGGAATGACTAAAGAGAGTAAATCTGTAGTACTTGCCTCCACACATTAATGGTTCAGTTGGGATTGCCTAAGTGAGGTGTATTGTAAACCACCAGCTCTTGCATTCGTGCAATTGACATTGGATGACTGATTTATTTTTTTATTAATCTGTCTTTGCTTCTGCTTTCAAGAAGTGGCCATTGAGTTTCATTTTGTCACACAACGTGGCCACTTAAACCCCCTCCCCCCCCCAAAAAAACCCCAATTCCTTGTTCATATTTCAAAGACTACAGAAGTTCCATAGTGGGAAGCCAAACTATTCTTAATTCCTTTTTAAAACACCTCTGTGGGAAAACACCAGTAGCCCCATCACATTAATTCATTCCTTCCCCAGTTGTTCAGCAGGATCCAGGAGAAGGCTGTGGAGGAGCAGATGGCAGTTACAAAGGAAGTTGTAATGGAGCCAACCCTGAAATCTTTAAATGAGGACTTGGTAATAATAATCTTGCTACTAAAACTTCCAATATGCACGTCAGATCACTGAGGGTTTTCTCTAACTTAGGAGTCTCGTAAGGTGGATTTCTTCCAGTATAAGGAGTGCATGACATACATGTCCTGTTACGGTAGTTATGGAACTTTGCAAGCTTTAACTGTGCCTTTAAAGCTTCATCATTTTTGTGCTTATGTTTCTCCTTATACTGTGGTGCACCTCCCAGCCTTACCTTTGCATTTATGTTATGTTAAAATGCAGCTACAAAAAACAATTAAAAAGGGAAGAGTTGTTGGGAAACACCCAGTTCAGAGCTTGGGGCTTTTTGTTTGTTGGGCGTACTGCCTTTTGGATGGGAGGGGAGTCAAGAGTGTAATTTCTGACCTAGGAGACTACCTTGTAATACACGGGTTACTGACGTACATAAAACTTAGTGTCTCTCTGGGATGTTTCAATGCAGGAAGAAGCAGCAAAGGAATTCCAGGAAAAACACAAGCAAGAAATGGGGAAGCTGAAAGACATGGACTTTTCACAGTAAGAATTTATCCACATAAGTCTCACCTGTCTATTCCTAGGCATCTAGTTTGAATACCCAGGCTCCAGGAGCAGTACACCTTCGCATGTGGGGGGTAGGGCAGGAATATCTCAAAGACCTTGTGCTCACTTTCAAAGCAGACATCTGTGTCATATTGTCAGCCAATAAATTGGAGCTTTGTGTTAGATCAGAAATTTGAAGTCATGGTGTTTGTCAAGACACATAGGCTGAACTTCTTATTCTGCAATATCTAATAAATGCTGTTTTGTCATGTTTTTGGCACCTGGTGATTACAGTTTTCTGAGACTTCTGTTAATCACAGGTAACTAATAATGGTCTCTGTTGATAAATGGCTCTTGCTCTCAAGCTAATTTTCATTTTTTTAAAATTAGTTTTGGTAATAGAAATCAGTGCTCATTGGCACTGGCCATCCATCTGTACTCCGTTCAACACATGAGCTAAGATTTGTGCCTGAGCAGCATAGTGTGGACAGGAACTTTCTAGTTCCCATCCTCAGCCTCATCACTGAGTTCTCTTATTTAGTTACCTGTGACTTTTCCTACCAGCATTATTGAGCCACGTGCCCCAGTGGTAAAAGCAAATGACTGGGAGCCAGGGTTGATTGACCACATGGTGTGCGTGTGGGCAAGCGGTTTTGGCTTCCTTTACGTCTGCCTACCCAACTGTGCAACTGGATGGCCACTAGAGCAGCAGTTCTCAATCAGGGGTCCGCGAGCCCTTTCAGGGGGGCCATAGGCCCTGCGGCTGAAGCCCCAAGCCCCAGTGCCCCCTGCGGGGCTGAAGCCAGGAGTGACACAGGGCTGAAGCTGGGAGCTCTGGTGAACCAATCCTCCTCTCCCCCCTGCTCCCTCCTCCCCCGATCTGAAGGGCGTGGGGATGAAGCTGGGAGCCCCAGCACTTCCCGCTGGCAGAAGCTCTGAGCCCATGGGCACAGTTGGGTGGCCACAAGGGTTTTCCCCCTCAAACTGCAGTGCCTTACACAGAGTGGGGCAGTCCTGGGGGCAGCTCCCCCCCCCACCTCCTCCTCTTCCCCGAGCCCTGCCCTCTGGCCAGGTTATAGATCAGAAGCCAGAGCCAGGCAGTGCAGGATAGCTGCTCCCCTGGCTGGTGTGCCATGGAGCAGGCAACCATGGCATTCCCCCATCTGCTGCTGGTGCCCGGGGTTGCGGCTGCTCCTCAGCTCCCAGCCCCCTTTGACTTCTCGGGCAGCTGGTAAGAGCTGCCCAGGCAGGGGGTCCTGACTCCAGGGCCAACAGAGCCCTCAGGGAGCAACCTCCGCAGGGGGAGCCCTCCCGGTTCACAGCTCCTACCTACCCCCTCCCTGCACCCTGAGCTCCCTCCTGCCACACACAGCCCCTAGCTAGCCCCCTCCCTGCACCCTGAGCAGTTTTCAAACTTCTGAGTTCTATTTTTTGGTTGTGTTCCCCCACCACCCAGCCTGTCTAGAAGTCAAACTATGCCTATTTATAGGGTCCTCCTGCTGGGCCCTGGAGTTTTTATAGCATGTTGAGGTGGGGCCTCAGAATGAAAAAGGTTGAGAACCCCTGCACTAGAGAACAGGCTGGCCTTGAAGCTAAGGCACTGGGCAGAGACTTGGGTCTGGGCTCAGGCTCAACTCTGCCAAACTTTCTGTGTGAGCTTGGGCAGTCCCTAGTTCTCTCTCTGCCTTCCTTTCCTTTCTTTTCTGTTTAGCTGATAAACTCTTCAGGGCAGAGACTCTCTTGCTCTGTTTGTATGGTGCCCGGCACAATGAGGCCCTGATCTTGATTGGGCCTCCACATGATACTGCAATAGAGATAATAAATTGAGATATCTAACCATGGGCTGTTTTAATCTGATGGCTTCTGATGCTCCTAGGAATAATCCTTAGTAAGGCTACATTTTAGTCACGGGTATTTTTAGTAAAAATCATGGACAGATCATGGGCAATAAACAAAAATTCATGGCCCCTCCCTGTCCATCACTTTTTCAATATACCCCTGACTAAAACTGGGGGGGGCTGGGGGAGGGAGACCTGGGACCCCCGCTGGTGCTGGGGAGAGGGGTTTGGCTCCGTGCCTCCCCCCCGCCAGCAGCAGGGTTTGGGTGTGGGAGGGGGTTGGGGCACAGGACGGGGTGAGGTGGGTTCTGGGTGGTGCTTACCTGGGGGGTCCCCGGAAGTGACGACATCCCCCTCGCTTAGCTGCTAGGCAGAGACGTGGCCAGGCAGCTCTGCGTGCTGCCACCGCCCAGAGCACTGGCTTTGCAGCTCCCATTGGCCAGGAACTGCGGCCAATGTGAGCTGCGGGGGCGGTGCCTGCAGGCAGAGACAGCGCACACCGCAGAGCTGCCTGGCCACGCCTCTGCCTAGCAGCTAAGCGAGGGGGATGTCGTCACTCCCGGGGACCCACCCAGGTAAGCACCTCCCAGAGCCCACCTCACCCCATCCTGTGCCTCAACCCCCTCCCACACCCAAACTCTGCTGCTGCTGGGGGGGGAGAGGGGCGCACCATGGCCCGAGACTGCCCCAGCAGCAGCCGGAGCACCTGGCGCAGGGGCTGCCTGAACTGCCCCTGGGCCAGGCGCACTAGCCGCTGTAGAAGTCATGGAGGTCACAGAATCCGTGACAAACTCGCAGTCTTAATCATTAGCTTCCCACAAATCATGGAGATGGTCCCACTGTCTTTTACACGAGCTTAGGACTCCTGACTTATACTTGTCCTTCTCCGCTATCCTTGGCTTCAGTGAAAGCACTAGTAGAGAAGTATCCTTGTCAGCACTGACTTAATCATTCCTTTTTTACCTTTTTTTCATTTATTAACTGGCAGTTTAAACCTAATGTTGCCTGAAATGTCTTTGCACAGCTGCTTGTTAATTATTGTGGAGCTAGTCAATTTAAAGGCTACTGAGCTGCTGAAGCTGTGAGTCTCACAGAACTCCAGCAAATGTTTCTTCCTTCTGAGCTAACAAGAACCAGTCCTTCCCTTTATCCTGCGAAAAACTGTTTATTTGTTCAAAAAATATTGTTGTAGCAGTGTCTTCTATTGTGGCCCTAAATCAACCAAGCAAACACTAACAAAGCTGAGAAGAGGAATAAAAGCTTCTTAAAATCTCTGGTTATGTTGTCTGCCTGATGTGACAGACGTGGATATGCATGATTATTTCAAACTACTTTCATTTCTCCTCTTAGCCCAGTGTGGTTTGCGGCTTTTCCTTTAAATTATTTCCCCCAGACCTCAACCTGCAAAAATCACCCTTATTCAATTTTTTTTTTTTAAGCCAGATTATGGAGAAGTACCGTAGTAGAGCTGAGAGAGCTGGAAAGGCTTTATCCAGCATTAATATAAGGTTGAACAGAGGCTAACTTCTGTATTGAGACCCCAGAGGCTTGGGGTAGGAGGGAATGAGCACGCCAGTTCTGTTGTGTGGTCCCTTAGTTAAAGCTGCATGCTGTGTCTCAAACACTTGGCTACCATAGGGAGGGGCACAGGACAAGAGCATAAACAGACCAGAATTTGTCTTTCTGGCCTTCCTGCTCAAAGGAAACGTTCAAGTTATAATATCGTGGGCCCCTTTTTTTTCGGTCCCCCTGTGCTAGTGCTCAGTCTTACTTCTAGTCATTAACAGCGGAATGGCTACAACACCCCAGACCATCTCTACAATGGAGCCTCTCCTGTGTGTGCCATTGATCCAGGAGTTCTCTTAACTAACTTCCCCTGGTGAATACTTGCTGTATGCAACCTTGGTCTTCATCTTTCGTGCAGCACTAACTTCTGCTTCTTTACTTTAAAAACAACCCCCCACAATCCTGTAAATGGAAACTATACGTTGGATGGATGTCTTCAATAGTGTATGTAGGTCTGGTGACGGCTGCCAAATTAATAAAAGCCATGGAGACTGAAGACCTCTCTCCTTGGAAGAGTTTACTACTTGGGCAGGTGCAATGCATGTCTCCTATATGCAAAGGAAAACCACTGTGGCCTTGGTCCTCCACTGGAAGGCGGGGTGTGAGCGTGTGTGTCTGCTGCCGTTCAGTTCTCTGCCTCTGTAATGGGGCTGCCATAAAAGAGCAATTTGGTAACGTTCATAATATGGGCAGCTGAAGGAACACCACTTGCTTCACATCTGCTACTGAACAGCTTTTGGATGATAAGTTCTTGGTCAGCACTGACCTAGTTTGGATTCAGACCAGTGATGTAGTCATGAATCGCTGTGTACTGCATTACAGATCCCCCTGAGCCATCTGGTTCTGCTTTGAACCAGCTCTTTATTTCTGAAAGTTTCTCTTCTGTGTGGATGCTGACACAAGCACTGGCTGGGTAGCAGTTTGTGGACAGAATTAACCTTAATTGTTCTCCTTTAAACAGACTTGGTTTTGTTTTGTTTTCTCCTCTCCACCTCTCACTTAGATATATAATCCGGGGTGATGATGAAGAATGGAACGAAGTGCTGACCAAAGCAGGACAGAACGCTTCGATTGTCAGCCTGAAAAGGTTGGGAAAGTGTGGTTTGTTTTGTTTTGTTAAGTTAAATCCATGCACCTCTCTTCAGTGGATCTGTCCTTCCCAGTTTGCTTTATCGTAATGCTTAAACGTAGAGTGAAGATGAGGAGTTAAAGGCACAGGAATTGTATATCTTGCTGCTCACGTATACGCCTAACGGGATCAGAGAGGGTAAATAGCAAGTAGGCTGGGTTTTCCCTTGAGTAGAGAAGATTGTAGTGTGGCTCTGAAAAACAGTCCTCCCTTTCTATAACTTGATCCCATCTTGGCTTTTATTTAGCCAGTATGGTACATCTCTCAATCCTAAGTAGCCCCACTTTTTCACCCTGGCCATGCACCTAATTTGTCCTGATTCTCTTTGGTGGGGGTAATTCTTTTAAGAGTTACTCCTGTTCCATTTGATTTTCTTCTGCACTGGCAGCAGCTGACACCAGGGGAAGCTTGTAGAAATTCATCCTCTTAATTTAGGGCCTAATCCTCTGAGATGCTGAGTGCCCTTATCTTCCTGTGACTTCCTTAGGGGCAGATGGTTCAGCAGCTCATAGGGTCAGGTTCTTAGTTGAAAATGTTAATCTCCCTAACATGGTTTTCATCCATCTTCCTTCTTTCAGCTCCTACACAGGTCAGCATGGGATCTTTCCTGATCTGTGCCCCTGAGGATTTATGGGATGGCACTGTCATACATGTTGTTTTTCTTGAGGCCTAAGGACAGGAATAAATATGTTGGCCATCGTGCATCTTTATTTTGCTTTGTATGCACACACATTGCTTCTGTGAATCCTGGAAGCAGGAAATGAGCCCCTACATATCTTAAAAAAAACATACGAGGACCTTTAAAATGTAATTGAAATCGGAGATTCCACAGATTTGTTACATTTGATCCATCCACCCCCAGCTTAAGCCCAGTGCAGGACTGTTATTTGTATGCCTATGTTTTCAAGTATCTAATGATTTTAGGGTGCCCCAGTTTCTGTGCCCAACATGAGATGCCTTCACGAGGCTTGACTGTAAGAAGGTTCTGAGCACCAACCCTCTGAAAATCAGGCTACTTTAAGGTGGTTCAAGTTGGGCACCCAAAATCACAAGACACCAGAAAATCTAGGCCATATTCCTTAGTGCTCTCACTTGTCCTGCTTTAAATGAGCCAAGAAATGGGATCACTTCTTTTCCCCCACACCCTCTCCTTTGGCAGCCTGGCAGCCAAGGTTTCTGTGGAGGCTTCTCCCCCATGTAGCAGATGTTCCCCTGTTGAATTGAAATTCTCTTTAACAAATGTTTTGTTCCTGTTTCTCAGTGAAAAGAAGAGAAAACTAGACATGGAAAAAGGACCAAAACAACAAAAGAAATTTAAGAAGAACAAAGATCTGAAGCAGAAGCAGAAGTGGAAGAAATGACTTTAAAAATGATAATGGACTTGAATAACCAGGAGCAAGCTCCTGTCTAGGGACCCCCATCCCCTTTTTAAAGCAAGGACTTCTCTTGAAGAAGCAGTGTCTGGAGGGGAAGGGCTTAGAGGCCCTTTTAAAGAATATATTAAGGAAAATGCAGTGACATCGTCAAGAGATGCTGCCCATGGGGATTTTTATACTGTGTCCCTGGAGAGCCTCGTTTGATGAGGCACTACACAACAAACTAGACTATTACAAGGGTGCCTAAATGGCTAAGAAATGTCAATTCCCAGGGCTAATCAATCCATAAACAACTTTCCCTTGTCTTAGTGGTTGGTATTTTAATTTTTTATTTTTTTTATTTTGTGAGGCCTTTTGGAGCACTTGCTTTTATTGTGCCTTACTATGTAGTGTGGCATGCTAGCATTTTAATACACCCTTCTCTGCATCCGCTTTCCGTTATGAATGACATCAGGTTCAAGCAGCGTCATTTCTGCTTTCAAATTGAGCCATGAGCTCCATTCTCTGTGTGGGGCTTTGCTATTCACTGAGCACCAGCGGCATGTTCAGTGCCATGTAAAAGTGGCCACAGTCCTTGTGCTAAGGAGCTTGCAGTGTATGTTTATATATATTTCTGTTTGGAAAACAAAGCCTACAGCTCCTGGTTTTAGTTCTCCAGAGGAAGCCCCTAATAAGGATGCCTCTGTCTCATTCTTAGTGGCTTATAGGCCCCTTATCTCTCAGGTGGCTCAGGGGTTTGCCCTGTGATATGCCTGGTAGATGGTCCTAATATTTCCTTACTCCCTAAGCTTGCTGTGACAAATAGAGAAGGCCCTGCTGGCTCCATGTTGCCTGGTATACTTTCAGCTATCGCTGTCTGCTTGACTTCTTGTAGTCTGGAAATTGTGCAGAGGTTGCCATAAAATCAGCATAGGCTCCAATGCCAGGAAACCAGCCTCCTCGCCTACACTGGCTTCTCCTCAAGCGGCTGGGGCTGTCCAAGCAACTCAACAGTCCACTCATGAGGCAGTAGGTCTCTGCTTACCTGTGGTTCCTTTTTACGTTTGGGACCAGGTCTGTGTTACCCAGGCTCATGTCTTCTTCTGCTGGGGGGTTTCTGTGGTGGAGCTGCTCTCTTCTGTGTCTGTGCCTACAGACTCCCTTGAGTGAGGCAGATCTTAGCTCTTGGGGAACTGCAGACAAATGCAGCAGCTGAAGTTCCACTTCCTCCTCCCTTCCTTCCACAGAATAAGGGTTCCTATTCCACTGACCCCCGTCCCACAGCCTGCTCCCCACTTTGCATCTCATGCTCATTCCCTCCCCTGCATGTATTTTTCTGTCACCCACCTTCTTTACCCCTGCTTCCCAGCCCAAGAGGACTGGGAGCTGCTAATGGTAGGCTATATTGAGAGTCCTATGCTACAGATGGGTGAGAGTTACGAATGGCTGTAGATCCTGACCTGCCCCTCCCTCTGCTTCTGGAAAACCTCACTGACCCTCGAGTCCCTCCTACCTCCCCCATGAAACTCTTAAAAAACGGTTTTCTCCACCTGGGCATGCACGAGTTTCCTCCCCAATAAGCTATTTGGATTTGAGAGGCCTGTTAACCAGAAGGAAGGGCTACAACAACAGTGCTTGTGTCTCCCTTTCATTAACAAATCAATTCGAAAGAATGCTTTGCAACAAAATTTCCTTTCCAATATATCAGGGAGCTGGGTGCCCGGAAAATTGCATTTATACCCCACCCCAAATACATAGAAAAGTTGCTCCATCAACTGGCAGAACAAGGTGCTACCATCCAGGAGGCAGGAGTTGGGTACTGGACCTTGGTTATCTGCTTCTGGGTAGCAGGGGCTGGAGTGTGCTGTGTTGTGCTCCAGGGTTCCCCTGTGGCTGACTCAGGATTGTTGACTCCAGAGGGCACTGGATCTCATTGGTCTGAGGGATGGTTACTGCAATGCAAGACTTTGCAAGATGTGTCACAGGTAAATTGCATCCTTTAGGCTTTGGGTGGGGCCAGGAGGAGTGGGAAAGGAATTGACCTGTGCATCTAGAGTTAGTCTTAAATGATTGGTGTGGAATTGAGAATGATTTAATTGGTGCCTCTGCTTGTTTTGCTTGCTCCTCCGGAAGTGTGATCTGATTGGCCACAAATAACAGCAAAAGGTGCTTGAGGTACCTGTGTGGTCCTTATGGGAGTCTTAAGCAGCAGTTTTAAATTATTTCAGGCTGAGCCCTTTGAGCAGTGTGCAGATTATTAGGACTCATTCACACAGAAGTTGGTGTTTACCCTGTGATGGGGTGTTCACCTTAGACAGAGCAGGTTACATTAGTTAATTAACCTGAAAGGCTGCACCTGAGGGAGAGCCAGGGCTTGAGAGGCTGATTGATGATGGAGCCCAGCTGAGAAGGAATGGGTGGGGCTGGTAGAAAGCTGGGAAGCAGGCTGCAGTCACTCCCTGGGAGAAGGGAGATGTGTTTGGGGCTGCAGAGTTAAGTAGTCTACAGTGACTCCCTGGGAAGAGGGAGTTTGGGCTGGTAAACCTGGGAGCCAGAAGATGTAGGAAGTAGTCCAGGAAAAGAGCAACAGGATCAGGGAGAAAGCAGGCCACAGTGCTAGATATAGGGTCCCTGGACTGGAACCCGGAGTAGAGGGCAGGCCTGGGTTTCCCTACCAGCCCCATGGAAAGTGGCACAGGCTGAGCAGTGGAGCTGAAGACTGCCTGGGACAGTTGTTCAATGGGACTTTGCTAACTCTGGAAGGGGACTACAGTGATCTGACTAGAAGGCCAAGACATGAGGAGAGAACACCCTGAGTCGTGCAGAGAGACAGACAGAAGCATGGCGGGGTGTGCAAATGAGTGGCAGAAGGGGGCATTGGACTGGGAAGGAGCTAATCCCCAGAGCAGTCAGGAGGAGATGCCCTTGTGGTGAGTGGACCCCGTGACATACCCATTGAATGTCTTGCTGGCCATTATACCAGAGTAATGGGAGGGTTTTCCTATTGCACATCCCTGCTCAAGGCCAGAAAACTTTAACTGAAACCCTTCCTCTTAAAATGTAGAACTGGTGAAAACCACTGAGCCTGTTGTAGGAATCCTTAAACTATGGTCCTAAATCTGTTCATGTAAACATGAAATCTGTTATAGGGGCCCATTTGGCTGTGATGTCTATCAGAAGCAGCTTGTATTAAAGGCAGGGCTAATGGGCAGAGGGTTGAGCCTTCCGAGGGAAACGG
The DNA here is from genome assembly GCF_028017835.1 of Emys orbicularis. Classification (NCBI taxonomy): domain Eukaryota; kingdom Metazoa; phylum Chordata; order Testudines; family Emydidae; genus Emys; species Emys orbicularis. The sequence goes on along the minus strand of NC_088686.1, from coordinate 84,551,438 downwards.
TGGGGGCGAAAGACCTCTCTGGCTTCAAGAGTAGGCTAGATAAGTTTATGGAGGGAATGGTTTGATGGGATAATGTGATTTTAGTCAATTAGGCATTAACGAGCCATCGCTGGTAAAATAAGGGTCCGGCTGTAGAATCTTGCCTGTATGCTCGGGGTTCTACTGATCGCCATATTTGGGGTCGGGAAGGAATTTTCCTCCAGGGTAGATTGGCAGAGGCCCTGGAGGTTTTTCGCCTTCCTCCGCAGCATAGGGCAGGGGTCGCAGGCTGGAGGATTCTCTGCGACTTAATTTAAAGACTTCAAGGGAAAGTGAGTGGGTCAGCTTTTGTGGCCTGTATCATGCGGGAGGTCAGACTAGATGACCATATTGGTCCCTTCTGACCTTAAAGTCTATGAGTCTATGAGTTGTGGGGTAACTGGGGAAGTTGATATTTATTTCCAAGACTAAAAATACCTCAGATGTGTATTATAAACTATATCTTTGTCCCTGTCTCTCCCAGCTATTTGTTGTTGCTTGTCTTAGATTGCGAGCTCAGGGACATGGTCTACCTGAGTTTGTAAAGAACCTCCCACGGCTAACCCTTTAGCCTGCTTGGGGCCTCTGGCTGCTCCCCTATTGTAAATGTTACCGGTAGCGTCATGGTCTCATATACAGCGCAATAGACGGGGAGTCAGGAATCCTGGGTTTTATCATCACTCCTACCTACCCTGGACTTCCTTTGTGTCTTTGGGCAAGTCACATAAATTCTCTGCACCTCTATCTGTTCAGGTGGGGATAATACATAGCCTGAACACATTGATGGGCTTAATTAATGTTTGTAAAATGCTTTGTGAGCCTCTGGTGGAAGGTGTAAAATATTATTCAGTGGAAATTAAATGATGCTGTAGCTGCTAAATCACATTGTCCTGTTTTTTCAAACATGGCTTCATTTTGCTTTCCTAGCCAGGCATTGCAGGAATAATGTATTACATTGGCAGGTTCCCCTACCTAGTTTTCAAATATTCTTTAATTCAGACTGCATAGTCCCAATACATGAAAATATCGTTGGTCAGGTGACTTTTTTTTTAAATATCTGAGTGACGTACTCTTACTGTAACAACTGTTACTGCCTGTGCTGTTCAGGACATGGTTGTGGAAATGCCTATTTCTGGGGAGATCCTAAAGTGGGTTTTAAACCTGTTGTATCCTGAGTGGGTAAGATTCAGCTGGATTCTTTAAGCAAACCAGCAAAGTGTAAGAGAGTGGACCTGTTAACTGATCTTCATCCAACTTCTTTCTTAAGCTCTCTCTAGTCTTCTCTGGTTATAGATTCTTGCTCTATTGAATGTGCATTGGATACAACCTAATTTCTCTGAAATTGATAAGAGGCTCACTTATGAGATGTTAACGAGTAACTGCTCTAATCAGCTCATGGGATAGATACTATTTTATCTAAGCAGAATATTGACTGTTTTGCAAGGAAGGGAGTGTATCCACAGTTGAGCTGTTTTCCAGTTGTTTGGAGTATGTAAACTTCGTGATCACTAACTTCCTTTGGATCCCTCCTTCTGTTCATCAGTCACTTGTGGAAAACTGGAAAACAAAAAGCCTCAAGTGCTACAATAAGTGGCACCAGATTTTTACAAGCTTAGTTGAACCACATTTTCCCTGTCTGTGCTTTAGATCAGTCAAGTAGATTAAATTGCAGCTTAGAATAAGGGCATGTTGAAATTCATCCATTTAGCTTCATGAGAAGCTAAAATAAGGGCAGATACTCCTCTGGAGAGTTAGTTAGTCTAGTGTTTTACTTCTCGGACATTTCCCCCAGTTCAAAGACGGGGGCAATTTTCTTGGCTACTGAGGCTACAATAGCACCTTTGTGAGGGTTTCCTTGCTGCCCTGTTTGTATCTCCTAGGCAGAGCCAAGGTTTCATTGTTCTCCTAGCCACTGAGTGCCAAATGTTCCCTTTTTCCGTAAGAATCAATCTTAAGCACTTCCATTGTTGTTCTGTCACTAGTGCAGCTCTCCTGTTAGCTGCTCTCCTTGCCAGTGGTTTAAATGTCCATGGCTGGTCTGTGCTAGTTGTAACAGTCTCCCTGCAGTCTGTTCAGGCCTGGGCAAACGTGCATTTTGGTGCCCCTGGCCCCTTTGTGTGTGGTGCCCCCAGCTCCCGCCCCATTACACCTGGCCTCTGTGGGCTCCGCAGGCTCCCCAACCCCTGCACTCTGCCCCCTTTGCCCCTAACCCCTGCACCCCTGTCCTGAGCCCTGCCGTCTGTGCCCATTTGGGGAAACTGACCTGAATGCATGGAGCAGCAGGCATTGTTATTCACTCGCTCTCCCCCCCCTCCCCCATGCTGCTCCACCATACACCCCTAGGGGGCAGTGAAGGGAGGAGCCATGTCAGGGCTCCCTGGGTCACTTTCACTACCTGGGCTGCATAAGGGGAAGGCAGCAGAGCAGCAGCTTCTGATGCTCGCTGCACAGCCCAGCCCACGTGGGGAAATTGACCTGGATGCAGGGAGCGCTTGGTGTTGCTCCTCGTTCTCACCCCCCCCCCCAGGCCCTTGGGGGAGCATGGAGGAATATTGGGAGGTAAGCAGCATCTGAGAGTCACTGCTCCCCCTCTCCCTGCAATGTTCCTCCATTGTGAGGGAGAAGGGAGAAATCTGGGCACCCCCTACACAGCACCTCATTAGTCAGGAGCAGCTTCTGACTCCACACAGACAGTGTGCACCTCCCTCTTGACCACACTGTCCCGGGTGGTCACCTGGATAGCTGGCCCTGCTACAGTGTCTCCTCCAAAATTAGAGCCCAGGGCCTCTTTGGTCAGAAATCTGTTGCTTCACCACTATCTCTCTGCACTTCTAAATAGCCTCCCATTACAGTCTCTCTAGTCCCTAGCTCACACTCTTGGTGTGACATTTATAAAGGAACTTCTTTCCATTTATCTAGTGGCTTCAGAAACTCAATTCCTCTCTTTGGCTTATGTGTTTCCCTTTAAACTCTGACTTTAATGCTCCCTCTTCCTTGCCAGCACCTGGCCATTGTACCCTGGCCTATTCTCTGACCCTTCACCCACCCACCCCCAACTCATCTCTGAGCGCACATGATAGAATGGGATCTGTTTTTCTTACTGACAAAAGTAAAGGTCCTCTCTCTTCTCTTCCCCCCCCCCCCCCAAAAAAAAAGCCCTTAACATTCATGTCCAGGAGCAGAGTGCTTTCCTGTTACTCTTTCTGTGCATGGGTTCACCAGTGGAGGGCGTTATGGACACCCAGAAGAATGCTTCTCCAGTAGCCCTCCCTCCCCTTCAGTTCTGACTGTTCCTGTAATGCATTTGGTGTGAGGGCTGTCAGACCATGTCTCTATAACACAGTTAAAGCCTCAAGCCCAGTCCTCCTATGGTTCAAAGCCATCTCCTGGTGCCTTGGCCCAGCATGTCAAGGCAGGAGCTGAGCTGTTGCTGTAGATCTCTCTCCCCTGTGTGCAGCAGTGACCGTCAGCCTGCAATGAGTGAGTGCTCTAATTGGAAGGAAATGGCAAAGCCATGTATGAACTGAGCACTCTCAGCAGGAGGTGGATAGGCATGACCTAGTTGTCAGTGGAATCAGCCTGCCTTCTTGGAGACCTATGAGCTATTTTGACAGCTGGAATGACCTACCTGACCTCTAGGAGAGGTAGCTTGGGTGGAGAGGAAACAGAACTGGTGCCGCTGTTGTGAATGCGGGTGGTGGGGAGCTGAGGATCTGCCAGGGTGCTCCTTTGGCCTGTTCTCCAGCTACAGGAGGTGAGTCCTCATGGCCCTGAGGCCTGAATGTGAGCAAGGTGCTAGAGTAGGGAGCCCCTCTGGCTCAAATAGCAATGCATACAGTAAGGGCGGGAAGGAGGGGAAAGCATCTTTATTCTCTTCTGTAGCTGTTTTTATACCACACTCATTCCTATAATATCTGAGTGCCTTTCAGTAGGGCGTTAAGCAGCATGGCTGCAGATCTGTGTCACGTCGCTTGGTGTCTCATCCTAGGGTTGGGCATTTGACTGGACCAAAAATAATTGGTCAATTATATGGTTAAGTATTTAGAGCACTAACTTATTAGAACAGTAACAAAAAGAGCAATATTTTATGGTCTCGAATAGGTGTAGCCTTAGATACACACTCGTGTCTAATTGCTAAAAAAAAAAAAAAAAAAAAAATTAAACTGTTAGGTAAAATGCAAAACAATGAAACAAGTTCTAAAAAATGAAAACAGCCCCATGCTACAATTGAATGGTGGGCTGCGGCCTACACCAGCATGTTCTTGCTGGAATAGTTTTTGACTGTGGGCAAATAGGGGGTCAGCTGACCAGACAATGACAGCTTGTAGGCCTATCTCCTCCCACCAGAGGGAGAAGCATGTGCATTGGAGTGCATTGATTTGATGGTATATGGGGGGGTTTGTTTGATGTAAGTGTACCTGTTGCCATGTGTTGGTATTGGAGAAGGCAAGGTAAAAGCGGTGAGATTTGTTGGTCCTTAATCCTCTCCTCCATCTAGGTTTTGTGATAGTGTATCCTTAGGCTCCCTGAACATCTAGACCCCATGATCATAGGGCTGCATCTGTACTGGTGACACACCTAGACTCATTTTCCACAAGGTGTGTGTAGCTGGAAACTACAGTAGGGTGAGAGCAGAATTGTGGAGGCAGGGGCCAGAGGCTGGCAGTCAACAAAAAAGGGCCTCCCCTGGCTCAGAGCAAAGCTGAGCTGAAAGTGAGGTGACAGTTGAGATGTAAAATCCTTTCCCCTCTCTGGGCTGTGGGAGCCCCTGGGAGACGGAGCAAAGCGAGGTGAGAATTTCACTCGGTCTAATAACCTGCCACTCCTGCTGAGTGCAGCTGCGGGGGCAATAGGCTGTGACTGCTCTGTAAACCAGGCCAGCAATCTAGCGGAGGGGCTCTAAAGGGGCTTAATGGTTGAGATCAATACCAGCCCAGAGGTGGCCTGAATGACACTGACTACAGTGGGGGTGGGAGGAGTTTTGTTCTGAAATCTGCATTTGCAGTCTAGTTTTGGAAATAATCCCTGTCTCTGACAAGCTGCATGAAATCCCTGCATCTGCTTCTGCAGCATGAGCACCCCATCTGTGAAATGTGAGACCAGGCACTATGGACTGGCCCTGTCTCCAAACGTTTTGTCTTCCATGGCTGCTCTAGTGTAGGAGATGGGCATGGAAGAGAGTGCTTGAGAGCCACCAGAGTCCCAGAGGATCATGTGAGCTTTGGCCCTGTAATACATCATTAGCCAGTCTTATGCAAAGGGGTTTATATTGTTATGACTAAACGGAGCATGGATGTACCCCCAACATAAGGTAACTTATCCCTCTGCTCCCCAGGGGGGAAAACACAGTGCTTCCTCAAACTCTTGTCGAGCTGGGTCTTCGCTTCACTGGGACAACTGATTCTAGGTCCTGCGGTGCATCTGTCAGGAATTTTTCCTTAAGTCACCCCGTCTAAGACTGTAATAAGGTAGATTCCATATTTAAACAAAGCTTCCAACCCAGGGGGTAAATCACCTTGTTTTCCTTGATTCTATTGCATAACCGAAGCCTCTTTAGAGAGCTGTCCAGCTGTTCCACATGTGCAAATGAGGAAAGCACACAAGGAGCCTGAACTAGGCATATTCCATTTTGTTAGCACTAGGGCAATTGGGGTTTCATCTTTGCTGTGCAAAGGTTTACGCTGAAGTTTAGCACAAGCTTTACTGTAGCCTGGAGAAAGCAGCCCTTGAGTGTCTCCAAGCCCCTGAAACTCAACAAAGGACACCCCAGTGAGATGTATGTTCTGTGTATTTCCTTTGAAGATTTGTGCTTCTCCAGACAGCCCATGGACAGTCCTTGATTTGCATAGACTAGAACAGGTAGCCAGGCAACCTCCAGAGGGAAATACTTGAACTTATTTATTCCATTTCCTTGAGTAAAATGGGCCCCCAGGAAAATCTGTCCATCTTTAGCTGAGACTTGCCCACTATCTCCTGTGCTCAGTTACTACAGTAATTACATAGCCAACTTGGCTGAGAAGCCCAAATGTATGTCATCAAACCATTTTCCTTACAGCCTGGCTTCTGCTGAGGATTTCCACAGCATCACTCCCTTCCCTGAGACACTTAAGAGGGCTCTAAAGAGCTGAAAGAGGAGAGAAACAGCTGCTCTGAAAGAAGGCCCTACCTCAGTCTCTTCCTGAAGAAAGTATCAGAGGAGTAGCCATGTTAGTCTGGATCTGTAAAAAGCAACAGTGTCCTGTGGCACCTTTAAGACTAATAGGTGAAGTGGGCATTCACCCACGAAAGCTTATGCTCTAATACATCTGTTAGTCTTAAAGGTGCAACAAGACTCTCTGTTGCTTCCTGAAGAAAGTTTTTATTTGGATTTTTCTTTCTAATTCCCCTTCTCCCTGTTTGACAATAACTTAAGTGCTCTAAAACGTAAGTGATGCTCAGGCAAGAAAGACAAATCCCCTCATGTTACCTGAGGTAGAAACCCAAACTCCTTCCCTCTACTCCCCTTGTACCTTCTTGGACAGTGGCAGGAAAAACATGCTTCCTACACCCCGTTTTCAGACCTATTCCAATCTATGAAAGGTAAATGGCACACCTGTCCCTACACACACACACACAGATAAAAGTACAGACCCGCCTTGTCTTCATGAGTGGAAAAATGTTACCATGTGGTAAATGCTCCCCCTCACCTCCCAATCTAATATGCTAAAATCCTAGTGTGGGCAAGGCCCATACTTTGCCCTTTTGTCCTACAGTGTGCTCCCCAAACATGCATGTTCTCTCACACACAGCTCATCCCACCCCCTTACAGCCCTTCATAACGGAGTCAAAACACAAAAGCATAAATGTTACATTGTTAGCAAAATCCTGGTACATTTACATAAATGACAATGTACAGTTAACAGAATATTACAGCAATAAAACTGGACCTATGCTTTTGTACAGATAGCTAGAGCAGCTCTTTGAAATATTTTCCAGTCTATGGCCTTTTTGGGGTTTCTGTCAGTGATAAAGCTGGAAGAGCCTCTGGCTCCCTAAGAATAAATAGGGTTAATGAAGCTGGTGCTCTTCAAAACTGTGTATTTATAACACAAGTCAGACCAACTGGTGCTCCCACCCAATTTCCAACTGATAGTCTATAGGCTTATAGGTCCCTCACTAGCCAAGCACACTCGTGTCATGCAATCTGCCTGTGACTTGCAATGCTGTGGGGGCCTCGGGTTTTGACCAATTAACTGGAGATGCTGCAATCTGCCCTTTTCCCCTCCTCCATCAAACCTTGACTCTTCTTTTCAGCTGAGCCTGAGCCGTCTCCCCTCAGCGTGTTTAGCATTTCATTGTTCAGATTGCTAAGAAATGCTAACTGGACATTGAAAGCTTTTTCTCCCCCCCCCGGAGCCTAAAATGAAGCATTTTAGCTAATGCTTTCCGTATGTGTTAACACAGACCAGGGGGGAATGGTTGTAGGGGGTGTTTTATAGCTAATGGTGACTGATGTCCACTCATCCTGCTATCACCTTACATCTTTGTTTCTAAGGCCTCTGCTTGTATTTTATTTTATTTTATTTATTTATTTATTTATTTAAGTTTAAAAACTTACGAAGGGCAGAAACGTCTAAGAAAACATGGTGAATCTTAGGGGCTAGGGTTGAAGTATCTAGTTTTAAGTATTGCAACCTCAATGTTTCCTAGACATAGAGAGCAAAGGTGTGCAAGTATTATGCAGTATCCCCCGCCCCCTGGGAAGTAGTGTAGATGAGGAAGTATCCCCATTACTTCCATCTCCACAGCTGTAGAGAGAACTGACTTGCCTAAGGCCACAAGTTTGTGTCAGCCAGCATAGGAGTCAGGCCTTCCTCTCATGCATGTTTCTCTACACCATGCCACCTCCAGCATGAGAGAGTACAGCATCAAGGAATAATGAGCTGTACATTTCTGCTTGGCTTTAAGGGAGTCCAGGTGGTACACACAATACTAGGACGTAGGCCCCTCAACACAGCAATAGGTTTTACTGTACCTCCTGCCACAGCATTTTTGAAAACCGCCTCTTATTGCATTAATCATGCAGGAGTGCTCCATGTGCCATTCCCAGACGGTTAAAGATGGGATGACTTGGACACTACAAGACATTTGATCAAACCTTTACAGTGTAAATAGGATAGGCTATTTTCTTTCCACTTGGCCACCACTGAACACAGACAAGTAGATCAAAACTTGGCTAAACTCTCCAAAGTAGGTGCTACTGAAAAAAGATAATTGTAGAGGCCTATTTTAGTCTCTCACACTTTGTAACCCATAAGGCTGAGAGAAGGTACGTCTTAAGGTGCAAAGAATTTATGGGAAATAATGCTAGAGTTTTTTGTCATGTGTAAAACTATTGTTTATAGCTACAGTGGTAGTCTGAGTGTGCTAACTACTATACGCCTTTAGTCAGGTGACTGAATGCTCAGAAGTTCATGAGATTAGAGGACTATCAACACACCCTTGTATATACACCAGTGGTGCTTGTAGATAGATGGTTTAGATTAGCATGTTAGAAACACCTCCAATGTTAGGCCTCACTCCACTGCATCTGCACTCTGTTTCCCTAGCAGCTTTCACCTTGTGCTCATGAAAATGGCAGCGTACATCTGCTTTTCGGGCCAGGTTCTTCAGTTGCTGCCTCAGTTTTTCCCGTTGGTGCTGTCCTGGTATCGCTCTGATGCTGTGCAGCACAGAAGAAAAAAGCCACCTCCTCGCCTTTGTCATTAGATTTGTTGCAGCACCCTAACACGCTCCCCAGAGAAATCACTACTCTAAGGGCGTCAGCTTGTGGGGACTTTCAGCATGAGCCGGTGGTTCCATAAGACAGACCTGGATGCCCTAGTGTTCCTGCTGCTGCTTTGCCCCCGCCTCACACTCTTGAGGTGATGTAAATAGAATGCAGTCGACTGGCCAGTGTTGTCTGCAGGTCCCGCAGAGGGTCCAGACCCTGCACCTTGCTGTTCCTGCCATAGATGAGCTGTCGGAACGAGTCCTGTTCCAGCAGAGAGTTCATGTGTTTGAGGAAGAAGCCCTCGCAGAACGAGGCCAGTTCAGGTGCACTGTGAATCTGTAAAATAGAACAGGAGTCAGTGACCTTCTCTGTGAACCTTACAGATTAAAGCACATTTTCACAGCTGCCACTACTAAGCCCTTTCCCTCTGACCGCTTCAGTGGGCAGGATGCCTGCAAAACAAAGGACTGTTAAGGGAAGGGGTATGTACGTAATTATGTAGTTGGTAAATGCTAATGGAAAGGACACTCGTGCTATGAATGACTCTCTTTTTCCTCTCCCTGTGTGCATGCATGCAGCCGGAGAGGTTCATCCTACTGGGATATTTTCCAGGCGATAAAGTAAATTTTTTATTTCTAATCCTCTGATCTCCTGCTGTTACCTGAGCCACAGTCCAGTGGCTCTTCAAGGAAAAGAGCAGCTGGCTGACGAAATGGCCAAGATACCTGTTTTGTGTGAGCCTGGAGTCCGTGTGTCGCATCATGACACAACAAAGGAATCTTGCCAGCTGGTATGTAATATGAGTAGCCATGGAAATATGGTGTATATGATCGAATGCCCACTCCTAGACCAAAGCGCAGAATGAGATGGGGAAGAGCCACTCTAATACCATGCCTCAGATTGTCCCATTGGCTCTATAGCTCCTAAATAGTCTCCTTTGGTTCTCCCAGTAATTATTTACCTAGTTACATCCACTTCAGCATCATCAGAGAAGACACAACTACAATGGGGGGAAAAGCAATGAATTTTATGCCCAACATTTAGAAACTCCCAGAGGTTTTGGGGTTCTTAACAGGAATAGAATTTTTTATGGAAGTAACATAAGGAACTCAATTTACATTGGAATAGTTTCCCCTTGGCTGTTGGGAACCCAAACACAGCAGCCTTGGGCAAGTGCAGGAGATTCCAACATTGAAACTGTGTAGTGACACTAGACTGACATAATGCAAAAAAGTTAACAGGAAGTAAAATTAAAATAGAATGTTTAAATATTTTCTGATGTAATCTTTAGCAGCCTGCTCCTGCCTCTCTACTACATCCCACACTCCTGCTGACTTCCAGGAATGCTGAACTGCTCCTCTATGTTCCTACTGGTAACATATGTTGGGTCATTTATATTAAATTACAGATTGGATACAAACTCTCATTTTGCAAGCAAATTTAGCACAGAATTGGCCCAGCCAGAGCATGCCTGCATCATCGTGCACCATGACTCTTGTCCAAAATACCACACAGCAGCAAGCATGTGAAGTGCCTGTGTTCCTAGGCGTTTGTGGGGTCTAAACAAGACAGTTCGGCCTTTACCTTTGCATATTTATAGATGTTAACAGAGCTCTCCATGCTGATGGTCTGGGCACATAAGATTTCACAGTGTCTTTGGAGGCCATCCAGTTGAAACAGGCTGGCGGCGGACAGCAGCTATTGGGACAAGAGAGACGTTTTTCAAAATCAAACTACATTCCTTCCTCAAAGGATCTTCTAACTCCTTCTCTTAAGGGCTAGCCCTCCTGTGAGAGCAGAAAGGCCAATAAGGAAGAATACGCATAGCATCCTCTTTTCATTATTCAGAGTATAGCACTGAATGAAGGTAGCAAGCGCCTTCCTGCATTCTTAAATTTGTGCGCCTCCTGGTTTCCAGAGGGAATGAACAGAACAGGTAATCATTAAGTGATCCATCCCCTGTTGCCCATTCCCAGCTTCTGGCAAACAGAGGCTAGGGACACTATCCCTGCCCATCCTGGCTAATAGCCATTGATGGACCTATCCTCCATGAATCTATCTAGTTCTTTTTTGAACCCTGTTATAGTCTTGGCCTTCACAACCTCCTCTGGCAAAGAGCTCCACAAGTTGACTGGGCATTGTATGAAGGAATACTGCCTTTTGTTTGTTTTAAACCTGCTGCCTGTTAATTTAATTTAGTGGCCCCCTAGTTCTTGTGTTATGAGGAGGAGTAAATAACACTTATTTACTTTCTCCACACCCATCATGATTGTATAGACCTCTATCCCCTCCCTTAGTCATCTCTTTTCCAAGCTGGAAAGTCCCAGTCTTATTAAATCTCTCCTCATACGGCAGCTATTCCATACCCCTAATCATTTTTGTTGCCTTTTTCTGAACCGTTTCCAATTCCAATATATCTTTTTTGAGATGGGGCGACCACATCTACACACAGATCCCCTTGTTCTGCATAAGCCATCTGAAGTAGTAATTGCTTCCTATTTCAGATGACCCAAAACCACATCTCACCTTCCACAATTCCTTATTTTCTCCTAAAAGAATACTGGGTGTTTTAACACTTTTCTGTGTGCATAAAGCAGCCACATGACACGTCCCATAAAAACACTGGTAGCTGCTCTCATCTTTCCCAGCAGGTACTTGTCAAGCAGTATTGACTATGTGCTTTGAAAGCATCTCCTCCTTTCAAAGCTCTGGCTTCCACGCCCCATCATCCCTGACTGCATTTGGAAGAAAATGTTCTCACCTCTAGGATATCAGCTGTGGGAATTTCCATAGATTCTGTTCCTCCATAATATAAATACTGCATCAGCATCTGAAATGGGAAAAGGGCCAGGCCTGAAGCTGTTGTCAGTCAGTACACATTGGAATTTGAACACCCATGCTGCCCTTAGGAAGCAAACAGAAATTGCAGCTCCAGCTTCCCGTGGGTCTTGATAACAGCTTTGACATTTTCTAATGGTCTGGCTGTGCTGCTTTCCAATGTTCTTTTCTTTCTCTGGCTTTGAAGGGGGCCACATCAAGGAATTTAGGCCAAGGGTGACAATGTGTCTCTGAGCAACTGCAAGGCCCCTGTAAAAACTCCGCAGGGGTCCTGTTTTTTGTAACGCTTTGCAGGCTAGCCGCACCCAGGAGCTGCCAGGCAGTGAAATGGGTGGTAGGCTAGCTTAGTGCATGTGCACAGTAGGGCCTGCCAGATGGTGACACACTGCCCTCCCCTAGAGCTTCCAATAAGCCTCCCCCTGCCACAAGTCTTTCAGCCGGGAGGTTTGGGGCTGGGAAATAGAGGGGTGGTTTGGCTGAGGAGACAGGCCTGGTCAGCCTTTCCTCTCTCACCCTCCCATGCTCCCTACTGTTCCAAAACCCCTCTCCTGCCCCTTCCCCATGCCCATGATCAGGGAACTGATTTTTCACTTGAAAACCAAGGTCATCCCATTTACTACTATTTATATTGCAGTAGTGCCAAGCAGCTGCAGTCAGGGTCCCATCGTTCTAGCAAAACCTGATCCCTGTGCCTGCTGCTGAACAGAACCCAGGGCTCTGGAATCTCAGTTTAATGCTTTATCCACTAGGCAAAACTCTCTCCCCTAAACAGTGAAAATACCACCACTTTTAGTAGGTAATCTCGTGTCCTCTAAATGTGCCCCAAAGTCTCCCCACACATCTGCTCCCTCTCTACTTCGTTAGAAGGCCACCTTTAGTGGTCATTTCTTACGGCTTTCAGTGTTTTCAATCTACCACATTGTCCAGAGAGGCAAAATCCTCTCCCTGCCCCCTTTGGGTCTATGACACTGCAAACACCACAGCCTGAAAATCATGCCTTGGAGCTTCCCGAATCACAAAAGCCCATTGATCAAAGATCTTCTTTGTGCTATGTTAAGGAGACCTGCCTTAATACACTCAACTTTATTCTCTTCAGGTCATGGGCCTGAGCTGCACAACTTGGATACAGACATTGCAATTGCTTTTCAATTCAAATACAAAACATAGGAAACCCTCTTGGGATAGAGCAGTAGGGATGTTTTTGTGCTCAAATTATTCCCATTGGATGCAGAGATACTATGTGGTGATGACCATATAGAGAAATTGTGAGGGAGAAAGCCAAGATGAGTCCTAAACACTTTAGTGAAACAGTTACAGACTTTCAGCAGTTCTGCACTTTCAGATTTCTCTATTCTGCACATTTCCTTCCTAATTTGAAATACAGATCTGGAAAGCTGGAACAATGCCTGACTATTGGATTTCACTGACCTGCCTTTTTTTATTTTATTTTTTTTTAAACCTACCCTCTTTTCATCATGAATGAACCTCCCTCAGGTCACTTAAATATGGAAACATCAACAAAAGTATAAGTGGAATTCTCAATGTCAAGTCTTTAAAGAGAGCCCCATAGACTTCTGATAGTCTGATTTGAATTAATGTGAAGCCTGGCAGTTCTCTGGCTCTAACCAGGCTTATTTTTTTGCTTAACACAGCATGAAAATTGTGCCTGGGAACTTCCAGAACTACAAAAAAGTACTCAATAAAAGACCTCATTTGTCCTCCTTTATGAAGGAGATCAGCTGCATTACAAAAAAAAAAAAAAAAATCCAAGCGTATTCTTTTCAGAGCTAGGCCCAAGCTGACAAGTTTGGATGCAGATCAGAACACACCTAAAAATGCAGAGATACTTGAATTAGACCAAGTGCTGCTGTTATCATTTATCTCTGGCATTAAAACTTGTAGCCTTTGCTTCACAGTAAGTACAGGAGGAGACAAACAGTGCTAATGGTAAGGATGCACATAATTTACATACCTTGAAAATATTGTATTTCATATCACTAATTTCAACAGTCTTACTGCCTTGGCTGTCTAGTTCTGTTTTATTGGTCATCAGAGTCTTAAACCTGAGAAAATGGAGACAGAAGTTTGTTTAATAGATTCCTGCATTTTTGCCACTCTGCATCATCTTTGCTTGGATTAGTCGTCAGTAAGCAAAGGGGAACTGGAGAATCTTGGTCCTAGTGTATTTGCATTTATACTTTATATTTTCCAAAACAATCAATATGTTTCCACCATCTTTAACAGCAACTAAACTGTAAACTCCCCAGGACTGAATTCACTCCCATGTTACTGCAGCTTTAAGGTGCTCTAATTGCACTGAAATCAGTGGCGTTAGATTCACATAAAACTGGAGTGACACAGAGCTGAATCAAATCCCGAGAACTGTACACTGCATTAATATTAATTTTAAAAGCAAATAACTGATCCTATAATAGAATCAACTGAACAATATCTCCATGGGAGGAGCAAGGACAAAATATATTGGGGATTCAGAGTATTTTGTTTAAAAAAAACAAACAAACAAACACCACCACCAGGATACACAGTGCTAAGGAGCCACATTCTTTACCTCCCTCACTCCCCTTTGCTCCTGGGGTGCCAAAGAGGACAGAATCTGGCCTTAACACTTTTGCTGAGGACTTCCCTGGGGTGAGGCTGGCTCCTACACTGTCCTTCCCTCAGCCTTGAATGCAGTGGGGGGTGAGAGGCATGGAGGGGTGGAAAGAAGTGGCCAGAGCAAGCTGCGCTCCAGCTACGCTCAGCTGTTGAACAGTTCCTTAGAAAACATTAACCACTAGTACATATCAGAGCAGCCCCCTTGTTGTTCTAACCTGCATTGGGACTGGGTAGAAAATCAGGCCTTACCCCACTCTCTAATGGTCTGAGCGTAGGCAAAGAATCTGTCTCTAAAAGTTTTGTGGCTTGGGCATGTAAACTCAAGTGAGTAGCCTTTACTCATGCCAGTAGCCCCCTTGAGACTATTGGTGATTAAGGGCTGCTCATCTGAGTAAGGGATTATGGGCCCCTGTCCTCCATTACTAATCTTCGTTTAACATAAATAACACAGCGGCAGTTACTCAGTGTAGTTCATGGAGGCTGACTCACCTGTTGGAAGCAGTAACCAGCAGGACTTTGTGTGCATAAAACAGCTTTCCTTCCACTAGAAAAGTTACATCAGACATTTCTTTATTGTTTAGAAAGTGAGGATCTGTTGGAAAAAAGGATGGGGGGGGGGTTTAAAACGCTGCAGCACGGCAAAGAGAAAAAGCAAAACCACTGTGGAAACTGAGATAAAGCTGAGTATCTCACCAAGCCGGGCCGGCAACGTCTTTTGTATTTCAGGAATGTTGGGTATAGGACTGCTGCCGTAGCAGTGGGTGAAGATGGCTGCAAGCTGCTGGTTGATAGAATCATTCTGTAAGGAAGAAGGAATTTATATCATTAGTGCTTAAAAGTAGGCTCCACAGGCTGTAATAATTTGCTTGCTGCTTTATAATAAGAATCTTCCCTTGCTGCTTTTAAGGATGACTCTATTTATAAGGGCTCTGTGCAGAGGGGCTAACTCAAGACCTATGCAGAGGGGTGAATTTCACCACAAAAATATTCTCAGCGAGTTTATGGCACACATCTGTCAAAGAAAAATAATTAATTTAAAAGAGCTCAATCCTTACACAGCAAAGCTCCCCCAACTTCTACACAACAAAGTCCACAGCATGGCTTATCATCAGGAAACTCTGTTCCTAATGTATCCGTTTGTTGCTCGGTCCTACACTATTTTAAAGTTCAAATTTTGCATTAGTTTTTAAGCAGCCACTCCTGCTCCCTGCTATCTCCAGGGAGAGTCTACAACGATATAGGACTTGATCTTACTCCCACTGAAATCAATGCAAAAACTACCATTGAATTCAATGGAAGCGTGGTCAGGCCAACTTTCAAAAGAAAGAAAGAAAAAAGATTGCTATTCACTAACAGCTAATAATATTGTTCAGAAAATTCCACGAAGGTAGATGACATGCTACTGACAGCCTGAGTTCCCCAGTACTTTGCAGGTAATCCCTTTCACTACTGTAAATGCACTCAGTTCCAGAAGCCAATCACGACAGTGGGGTTTATAACAAGGATTTCCATTTCCATTAAAATGAGCATCTTTGACATGGAGGAAGCAAGTATTTGATCCCTTCTGTCTTGATCCCTGGTAGTGCAATATTACATGAGCTTGGGTAAACACAGCCATGGCTGTCTGTACATCCATAATTCATTGGGACCCTGACACAGGTTTACATTGCTTCTAGTACAAACACTAACCAAATAATTGTGAAACTCCTGCCTGAAAGGATTTGAACTTCATATTGTTAAAAAATGAATGATTACTTTGCTGGTCTTGAGGATATCAAACATTAGCTGCAGCCCTTCGTTAACCAGCTCTTCATTATAGTCCTCCTCCTTAATAGTCACAAACTCTCTTAAGAGGTTCTGCACGACGGAATAGCGAGACTGGTAGAAGGTTGTCCGTAATGACTCAATCCACACATGAAGCTTCCACGGGATTCCTGTAACCAGACACAAGGGAAAGTGAGGGGCTGAAATAGCAGGCAAGAGGGTATTTCTTCTCTTGTTGTAATCATCATCATCAGCATTTAAGTGGCTCTTTTTATTTTGAAAGTGCTCTACACTTTACGCAACTGTACCACTATCCCCATTTTAAAAGTGAGAAAACTGAGTCACAGGAAAGTGAAGTGACTTGCCCATGGTCACAGAGAAAATTAGTGTCAGGACTAAAGATTAGAACTCAGGAGTTCCTGGTTCTTGCCAAGCCTGCTACCCTTTTAACCTTCATTTCATGCACTGTTTTTCTCCGCAAGCATAGTGAAGCAATCTAAATTCTGCAGATTGGCTATTCCCTATGCTGTAATGGTGCAGCTAATCTTATATAAACCCACTGTGATTGCTATAATTCAGTATTGCGGCTCGCTTGTTCTGATGAGCTATCTTATCTAGACATGCACATTTCAAAGTCTTCAGTCGACTACTTACAGGTGTAAGAATAGGTGCACTCTGGGTCCTCAAATCCTATGCCTGGGCAGTGGCTGTGTCTGGTTTTGAGAGCTCAACTTGAAACACTTCAGAGGGGCCTGAGTTTTCAGATGTGCTGAGCACAGACTGACTTTAAATGCAGTGGAGTGAAGGGCTCAGCTGCTCTGATCCTCAGGTCCCAGGCTGTTCCAGAAATTGGGGCATCCTAAATCAGTGGGTCCTTTAGAATATGCAGCTGAGTGATCAGTAAACAGTTTGATGTCATTTTCTATTTAAATTAGAGACTACCCTAAGCTCCCATCAATGTGTGTCAGGTCTGAATTTGATGGTGCAGGCCCTTCTCCTAGTGACCTGTAATCCCCGCTCTCACAGAGATAGGTTATTAGGTTCTAGCTACTTCGAACCTGCCTTACCGAGTACCCTGAGCTCCATGGTGATGTCCACGTAGCCATGCTCAGCACTGTAATACATAGCCTCCTGCAGGGCCTTCATCCTGGTTTTACACAGCCTGACCTGCCCCTCGTTGGAGCTGTCCTGGCTGGAGGTGTCACTCTCTACTCCCTCAGCTAAAATCTCCTCCAGCGAGAGAACATCTCCCTTCGACTGCTGGGGCTGGGTCAGGAGCTTGCGTAGCACGTTTCTGCAGAGGAAAAAGAAGAGGAATTGCTCTTCAATAAATGAAAGGCCCACAAACCAGACAGGCCAGGCAGGGTGATTTGGGCCCAGAAGTCCTGGAAGCCTGACTTAGTGACTCATTTCTTTCCAGAGATGAACCCTTCCTCGAGCGGTGCTGGAACAATTTTTATAGTGGGGGTGCTGAGAGCCAGTGAACCAAACTGTAAACCCTGTATATAATGGAAACCACTTCAAGCCAGGGCATACTGCAGCACCCCCTGGCCCCCTAGTTTCAGCACAGGGGGAGGGATAGCTTAGTGGTTTGAGCATTGGTCTGCTAAACCCAGGGTTGTGAGTTCAGCCCTTGAGGGGGACCACTTAGGGATCTGGGGCAAAAATCAGTATTTGGTCCTGCTAGTGAAGGCAGGGGGCTGGACTCGATGAGCTTTCGGGGTCCCTTCCAGTTCTATGAGATAGGTATATCTCCATATATTATTATTATTTTTATTACCTATGCCTTCCTCCTCCCCTCAGAAATGAAGTTGGTTCCTCTAATGATTGGGTCTTTAAACATTATTATGGCAGTTTAGTCAGGACTGGTTTCATCAAATCCCACGAGTGTTTACTTTGTGTGGCTGGCAGACCAGCAATCACTAGCAATGGCTTGCCTCTATCTAACACCCGAGGGTCTCCTTTAGAATGCCTGGGTCCTTGGTTTTCCTACAGATGTGAGAAGCCTTAAGGGACAGATGTTGGCTATCCAAGACAATCAAGGCAACATAAGATGTTGTGCTGAATTGCCACTAGCTGGCGCTCTCAGTGCATAAAGAACTGGATTTTACCCTTTCTGCATGAATTGATACTACATAATCTCATGCCTTCTGATCACCCTCCCACAAAAATCATCCAGAAATAGGAAGCTTAACTTCATTATTTGCACAGTCAGAACATGTTATAGAAAGAGGACTCTTACTGTGGCACAATTAACCCATGCTTTACCATAAGACATTGCACAATCAAGGATGTTAACACTGAAAAGATAAGGTGCAACATTTCACATGCTCTTGGGTCATGGAAAGTAGCACTAGGAAAATGTTTGCCAGTAAAACTACATCACTATAGTTCTTTGGGAGCCAAGCCTTAATGCAGACGTGCTGCACCAATATAAAGTGGGGTTTACATTGTTGTGATTCAATCTGGTAAATTACCAGCATGTGCTGCATTGATCTAAGCCCAGTTGTACACTGCTGCAGTACATCTAGGTTAAGGGTTTGGAATTGGTATAACTATATCAATGTGGTTACACCAATGCTAATTTCTCTGATGGAGACTGGGCTAGAATGATTTCCGGATCAGTTTACAGATAATAAAATGTTGTTTCTAAATACCAACCCTGCAAACACCGCCTGGGATGGAAGAGCCAAGCTGTTTTTTTTCCTGATTCACACATCATCTGTATTAAAGTTTCTGCAGACCTAATTCTGCCTCAGGTTACACCTCGGCAACCCCATTGCCATTAAATTCTGCCTCCAGTATACACATGCAACCCACATCTTCGGAATTGTGCCCTGCGGTTGGAACTTAACAATTCTGATGTTGCTTCCTGACCCAGAAACAAATCCAGCTCCTTCTCTCCTAGCTGTGGTGGCTCTGTAGTGCTACTAACAGGTGTGAAAAAAGCAGAAGAAACTTATTTGCTGACTTTAGTGACTAAAATATAGATCTGCAAACCCAGAGGGATTGCATCTGTTGAATAAGAAGGTGCCAGTTTTACACAGTTATTTTGGGAATAGAACCACTTAAAGTGATAATTACTTTCTAATGCATCCCTTCAAAAGTAAATGCAGGGTCTGGCCACACTAGAGTCAGAATAATGCTAGCAACTCTACTGCATTAAAACATGGCTATAGCCAGGAGGGTTCTAGCAACACTTCCTAGACCGGTGTGGATAGGGATTTTTGGTCTGGGAACTGTAGTGTAAAGCCACGCTACAGCCTGTGTGCGATGGGGGTAGCCTACAACATTGTTCTCAGGCAAGAGACCTCAGTGAACCTGTACAACAATTGTATGTGAATCCCCGCACTGAGAGGGTCTTCATTTTAAGGCTGAGCTTGAACAGAGGTTTACCTGTGCCCATGTGCGGCTGAGTGACTAAAGCAGTTCATGTCTTCGTGAAGCGATGAGGACATCCCATTGACTTCCAGCATACTCAGGAGGGGGTCTGCGCCCCTGCTCAGTAACAAACTGACCAGCTCGTAGTTCCCTAAGAATGGGCAGAAAAGTAACAATAATTCCGTTTTCCAGCATCCTTTAAAAGGCATAGAGTACTTGTCCTGGACACTTCTAGAACACCCCACAAGCGTTAAATTAGGCCTCACAACACCCCTGAGAGGGAGACAAATATTACCACCCCCATTTTACAGATGGAGGAAACAGACACAAAGAGGCTAGGTTGCCCAGTGCCACACAACTAGTTAGAGGCACAGCTCAGAAGAGAACCCAGGAGTTCTGGCACCCAGTCCTGTAGTCTATTTAAAGCACAGGCACATCTTTATATATAAATGGGGGGGAGGAGGGGAGAAAGAGGTATATTTTACTATTTTTTTTAAAAAGTTACATTTCCCTCATGTGTTTCAACATCTTGAAGTCAAACTACACTACAAGCAGATGTACATGTATCTGGCTTCAAAATGGCCAGATTCTCAGCTGTCAGCTCCTGCTGAGTGTAGCTAAAATGGGGTCCAAAAGAGAATCTGGGGGCTGCTCTAAACTGTGCTAGCTGGCTATGGCCCCCGCAAGGGGTCATCTTGCAGCCGTGGATAACTGGAACAACATGCATTCCAGCCACCCTCCACCCCACTGCCAGAGGCTGCAGGGAGTGGTGGTGGGAGAGCCAGCTACAACAGCTTTGGGGACGACCTTCTGCTCCCTTTATGCCATTGGGATGGCACAAAAAGAACAAACCAGAGAATCCATCCCGTAATAATCAAGCTTCAAATGATGGAGAAAGAACAGAGGGAAACCAAAATAGTAGGCTGCAGGTGATGGAGAAGAATAATGATCTTTGGGCTGGCACAGGTAAGTCCTTACATGCCATGTAAACCCCTGATGTGGCACCTGCTTGGAGAATAGGCCCAAAATTTTGTTTCTTTTTTAAACAAATGAGATAAAACACAGATCTTTGTACAACCTCAGATGTTTTTTCCCAGTGTGACTCGGGCTGATGTACTAGTCTGACAGCCGTGGAGGCTGTTCAGCTCCAGGAGAGGCAGAGGATGGACAGTGGCAGCCTAACTTTCCCAACGCTGCCCCATGCATGCTCTAAGAGTGAAAGCACACTGCAGTCCCACTCAGCACTTGGCTTTCCTGCTGAGGCTGTTGGCAGGAAGTGATAATTAGTGGCAGTGGTAAATGTGGACTGAGCTGATTCAAAGCAGCACATTTCAGGTTGGTCACCAAACAGCAGATGGTAACAGCTCTCAGATACTGCTAACCTGGGCTAGGCTTCCACTAGTGATTTAGGCATAAAAAAAGTACTATATCCCATTATCTAACCCCTGAAGCTACCTAGTCCTCCACCAGTTTGAAATTTTCATTATATCTTTCATTGTTAATTGGCTTAAAGTACAAGGCAAAGTAAATCCCAACTCATGTAACTAAAATCTAAACATCTGACCCATAGCTATACTTCTGCCATAGTTTTCCCGTGATCTTGGGAGCAAGAACGTAAGCGTCTTTGACTCACCTGCTGCTGAAGCCAGTTGAAGTGGGGTCTCAGCATAGTTGTCCTCACCGCTGTTAACGGCGGAGCCCTCAACATGGGCACCAGCATCCAAGAGCAGCTGCAAAAGACCAATCAGAGACAAGAAGTTCAGAACAGAGCAATTCAGAAAGACACAACAGAAGAGCCTGTGTGTTGGAAGGGAAACCCATTAGGTCCATAGCAAAGGGTGAAAAACACAAAGGGAGCTCAGCAAAAACTAAAGGAAAAATATCCATCGCAAGGCACACTCACCTCTCACATGCATCTGTTTGGTGCTTGAGTCTGGGACTGAAGCCTAGGGACTCATGGCTAACATCTCTTTAGGGATTTATTTATTTCTTCTCTCTTTACTGTACTTTTTTTTGTTTGTTTGTTATAGTCAGTCTAGTTCTGGTGGAAGGTATCAGGTGGACAGGAGACTAAAGGCTGCTATTTATTGTATCCCAATGGGCACATTTTCATCTGTTCTCCAGATTCAAAAGGGTTAGATGCTTCTACAGTGTGGGAAGTCCCTGCCATTTGGTTACATGCTGTGCAGGAAGCAGACAAGATGGCTAACAGAATTTGCCACAACAGGCCGAACTGCTCTGCCAGAACCTCAGGCCCTGCAGATTCTGGATGAGGAGACTGTGTCTTTACTTTGGCCAGGAGTTCACCAGCCCAAACCCTGGGGGAACTCTTTGCAGGCGGACTGGCGCTAACCCAGCAGTAACTGGCCATGAAGGAGTGGGGACAATATCCTTTTCAAACATTTGTTGTAGCAAAAAGTATCAAAGTCACATTGACACCATCATGCAGAGCGGGGTCAACTGGCTGGAAATGGAGGTTACTTAGCTGTAACTGGAAGTTCTTTGAGATGTGTGGCCCCTAGCTGCATTTGACACGTGGTGCACATGCGTGTAAATTCTAACAAGCATTGGCCTGCACAGGCGCAGTCATTCACCTTGGGCTCCAGACTGAGGACATAGGAGGCAGTGTGGTCCGATGCCTCTCCAGTTCCTCCTCGTACCGCAAATCTAGTAAGATCCAAAGCAGAGGGGATGGAGGGCAGATAGGGACCACGCATCTCAAAGAATTTCCAGTTGCTGGTAAGTAACCTCCATTTCTTTTTTGAGTGCTGGTCCCTATCTGTATTCCACATGTGGGTGATTGACAAGCAGTACTCAGACTGGAGTGGGGGTGCAAGACAGATGCTTGAATTATTGCAGTTCCCACTACTGGGTCTGCACTGGAGGCTTAAACTAGCGTGTAGTGTTTAGTGAAGGTGTGAATGGAATTCCAGATAGCAGCCTGCATATGTCCAGTAATGGTATTTCGTGCACTGATGCTGCAGAGGCAGTTTGTGCTCTGGTGGAGTATGCCCTTACCCCGTCAGGTGGAGAGATGTGCACTAATTGGTAGCACGTGATGATGCACCCAGAAATCCATTTAGACATCCTGTGAGAGGGTGTAGCTTGTCCTTACAAACTTTAAGCTATGGCAAGAAACAGCCTAGGAGACTTTCTGATAGATTTAGTCCTCGGCAGATAGAACGCCAAGGTGCATCTGACGTTGAGGGAAGGCAGTTTCCTCTCCTCAACCGAGGTATGGGGTTTTGGGGGAAAAAAACAGATAGGTGGATAGCTTGGTTGACATGAAAATCTGAAATAACCTTGGGGAGGAATTTAGGATGCTCATGAGCTTTACGGGTTCATGGCAGAAAAGAGCAACAGATGCTGCACTTTGCAGCAACATGCATCTCACCCAAACAGTAGAGACAGTGTTGGTGATCATCACTCATGGTGAAGGAGTGAGGGCAGGAGACACAGTTCTTGAATGCTGGGACTCTGGGCATAGTGCCAGACCGTGGAGAGGGAGTCCCCATTATAGGGAGGGAAAGCCTAACTATACCAAAAGCTCTAACTATGCTAAAATAAACTATTTACAAATGTACTTAGAGAAGAAGGATAAAAGCTGGAGAAATCGGTGGACACAGGGATTCTGACGCAGGCCATGTGGCGGTAAGAAGGAACTGGAGAGGTGATGGCCTGCACCTGGCTCTTATGCCCTTGGTCTTAAGCATGAGGTGAACTACTGTGCAAGTGCAGGCCAATGGACACTACTTGTTAGAATTGCCAGACTCGGGCACGTGGTGCACATGCAGACCCACATGGGAAATACATATAGGGAGCGGCACTTGAAGAACCACCCTTCATTTATAAGAATAACAAAGCAGATTTGAACATTCATATTTCCAGGCAGGGGCAGACACCACATTGACCATACATAGCCACAGAAGGCAGCTAGTTGGGATTCTTCCTTCTGGGATAACCACTGTTCCGCTACTGGACAGAGTCAGAATCATAAGCCTTATACTGCTGGTAGTTGTCATAAGCTATATGTCATAAGCCTTATACTGCTGGTAGTTGATGGAGAGTCTCCTTTTAATTCATATGGCAAGAACCTGTGCTTTTGGGGCAGGAGGATCTGGGTTCTATTCATGCTGGTGCTACAGCATGCATTTCTGAGAAGCCATAGTATGCAGCACAATGACAATCATTGAGCCCTAGGTGGTCACCAATTTATTACGTCACTTGCCTCAGCACAGACTGGAAGCATGATTGTGCCTGGTAATTTCACATGTACGTTTTCAGCATAATATTGCTGGTGGAGGACAATGATTTTTTCTACTAACTAATTTATTTCTCCCTTGATGGAGAAGCTAGATCTGGCAAATCCAGTCATGGATATCAAGAAAGAGGCAATTCCACTGGGCTTCACTACGTTCAGAGAAAGCGGAGATAGGACTCTTTCAGTGATGATCATTGTAGGGAAGGTTTTGACATTAGATTTGGAAGTTTAAAACATCTAAGTGAATAAACACTCGCTGCAGGCAACATAATACAGCCCAGAGGAGCAGAAGGCTAAGTTCAGTCTAAGGAGCCTTGTTGATGTAATTCTCAGCACTGTCTCCTGAGAGCATCACATGTATTATCTCACATGTAAATTAAAATTGTACAACCTTTGAAATGCCAAAGAGTGCACTGGCAACTTGCCAAGGACATGAAGGATGGATCTAATTTGCATTAACATTTGCATACATTTGTAAAACCAAATACGAACCCCCCCCCACATTAGCTTATAGTTGTGTCTTCCTTGAGAGCTGAATAGAAATTGCTTATTGCCTCACCAGCAGCGGAAAACCTCCTGTGGATCACTTTTGAACTCACCGTGAAGTTAGAGAGAGAGGGTGGGTACATTGGAGGGCTCCACAAGGCACCCATGGCATCCAATTCTGCATGCCCTCTGTGTGAATTCAGCAGAAAGGCTAGCAATGAGCATGCACAGAGCTTGCAGGAAGGGAATCCAAATGTACCTAGTGAGCAAAGGAGTGGCTGGAAGTAGCAGCACTCCCACTGATGATACATTCAGAACCTATTCTAGGAGAGTCACGGCTTTTAGGGCTGGAACATGCAACTTGCAGGGCATGTAAAGGGAGCACAGGGTGCTCTGCTTCTCTCAGGAGCAGGCTTTTAAGAAGGAATGGACCGGCAACTCGATTTTTGCACCTATAACAAGTATTCAGGCCATAGCTAATATTTTCAAGAAACATGCTGCCAAAGCACTGTGCCCATACTTTCACACACTCCCCTGAAAGCACCAGTTCACCAGACACCATAGTTAGTGGCTGATCCACATTGTTCTGAGTCCAGAAAAACATAAGAAATTAATATAAAAATAGTAATTAGAAAAAAGAATCAGAATTTGTAGGATGTTTCATTGTCAAAGCCTTTCCAGAGCTTAACGAATCAACCCCCAAAGCACTCTGAAAAGGCAAGTCACGTTCCCCTCATTTTACAGGTACATGGATAATCAGTGATTTAAAAAAAAAAAAACTTGTAGACCACAGCCACAAAGGGAACCCGGGTCTGAGCTGGTTTTAAAAGCTAGGAGGTCCTGGCTCTCTTTTTAGGCTCTCCTATTTTAAGGATTCGTGACAACTGTGTCTCCCTCCCCTTTGCTTACCTGAACTACGGAGATGTGTCCATGTAGAACAGCAAAGGTGAGCGCAGTCCAGTGCCGGCTGTCGGGATGGACTGAGGGGTATCGGGGATTGCTGCCAGGAACCTGGGAACACGAAAAGCTCAGTTATTGACCATTGCAGTCTCTGTCTCTCTCCCATATTCTTCGGACTCTACTGTAACTGGCATTTCCCTGGGGAATAACAACCCCTGGTAGTGACAGACTGACACCATTCAGAGAGTGCTGCCAGTGCTAATCCTAGGCTTCTCTAATGTGCCTATTGATTTCCCTTAGTGGCTGCTCTTTCCAAAAGGAGACCTTATTTGCTCCCTATGTCAACCATTATTTCAGCCACCAAGTGCTCCAAGGGGCTTTGGACTTTATTTCTCCCAAAACCTTGAAACAATGAGCTCTGAAAGGAAGGCCCTTCCGTGGGTCTGGTGTACAAACTCCACAAGCTGGAGCTTTTGGTTGCCAGGAGAGATTTCATAACCGATCCTGCTTATTTACAAGTCAAAGATGAGCAGTTTTCCTGGGTTTGGCCCTTACTTACTGGTATATCCAAATTTGCTCCAGCATCAATCAGCATCTGGACCATGGCTTCATCTCCAGCAGCACAGGCGTACATTAGTGGGGTCATACCCTTCAGGAAGAAAAGTCAGCAACAGTTAGCCTTTATCTACATGTCTAACATCAGAGAATCCATCTGCCAAAGGGGCCGATGGGACTGGTTCTGCACTGTATGTATATATGTATATGTGCAGTGTGTGATGTACAATGTGTGCGCATGTGCATGGGGGATGCATATGCGTTTGTGATTTCTGCGTGCTGTGAGGGAAATCAAGACATTAAAATAGGAATGTGACGTGTCCTACATCGAATAAATAGCAGATGAGCTAGCAATAATTTTAAATGGGTTATTTAAAATCCTAATCTTTGCATTGAGTCATGTTTTAGAGGCAGCCCCTTTCCTAAGGCTGCAGGAAAGGAACAGAGCTCCTTGCATCCTCCTTGGCCAGGGGAACTTAAGCAGAAATTAGAAGAAACAAACACAGAGGTGTTTACTTGGCAAACACGATCTCCATTGGTAAAACAATATTTGTTAAAGCATTTCAGCACTGACAGAACATTTCTACCCATAAATCTCTCTCTCTTGCTTTCTCTCTGTTTAAACAATGACCAGCCAGAGATTACTCATGAGCTAGACTGGCCCTATTTACAAACAAATCACTCCAAAAATAGCCAAGCCCAGGATGCTAATGGCCAAAATGCTTTCATGATGAAATAAATTAAAGCTCACATCTCAGGTTTTTTCACTTTTCATTCTCTGGGCTTTTTAAACTTTATTTGACTGAATTTTTCACAGGGGGCATCTCTGCACTAATCAAACAATAATCCAGCCTCATCCCCACACAAAGGGGCCTGAATCAAACCCTGGCTCCAAATGCCAGGTGCGGAGTTTGGATCCCACACATGCTGCTCAAGCTTCTCTCGGAAAAGGCCAGAATCTGAATGCCCCCAAATCTGGGACAGTTCTGATCTGGAGCTGGAACTGCCGTCTCTGGGAATGCTTGGAGCTTGGGTTTGGCTTTGATGCAGGCCCATTACAAGGGTAGGAAATTCAGCTGTGGATTCAGAGTTAGAGCTGTGGTTTAAGTTCTGGGCCATCTCTATTTGTAACTAGAGCCCTGCCAAACTCAGGCGTTCAATTCTAAGAGGTTTGTACAACCCCATCTTTCCAGTTGATTCATGGGGGTTTTGCACTCCCCTCCCCACAATTTTTAATCTGTATTTCAGGTTCAGATAAAAACCAAGAACTCAAAAGGAAACTCACCCCAAACCTCTGAGTTTTATTTTTTCCCCACAAAACCATATGAAACCAATGAGTAACGAATGGCATCCATTGGAAACCATAAATCAGCCCAAGACCTTGCCCCAAGCTCAAACCTCAGTAACCCTACTCTGAGTATTGGGGCTATGACTAGAGCTGGGTCTGAACAAACAATTTCAAAATCTGAACCTGGTTCTGAATGGTGGAGCCAGCGGCTGTCTCACTTCCATCTGATTGGGTGGCCTTTACCAGGAAAGTTTTGTCCAGCTCTGCTTGCCACGAGTGGGGCAGTCACACCTGCCTGTAATGACTCAGATTCCTGCCTACTGTGTAGCATTTTAAGAATGATTCCCTTTAGCCAGGGTAAGTCTAATATGAATATATCAGCTGGGCTGGCTAGCTGTCCCTCTGGTTAGTACTCCACCCTGCTGTCCAATAGACCTGGGTTCTGTTTCCAGGCCTTAAGTCAGTTTTCCGTAGGCAGGCTGGCTCTGGTACATCCCATTACAGAAACAGGTGCCAGCTGCAAAGTTCAGATCTGGATCCAGATCCCACATATGGTAGAGTTGACATCTAGGGTTTTGATTTAACCCCATCTTTAGTTGGTAATGCAGCAGAGGAAGCATGCTCAGCCCCTAGGACTCTGAGAGAAGAGAAGAAGGGTCTCGCATTGTTTCAGTGATACAAGTGGCTAATCACAGAACAGCAATGTCTCCCTAGACATCCTCCTCCAAGCCTCGTTAGTCAATAAGATGCCAGGATGCTGGGCTGTAAATTTGGGAGCGGTGTCCTCTGTTGAGGACGCACAAAGTAAGCACCAGTACAGCGATACTTAACACTAGTTCAATGAAATCCTCCAATAGGATTGGCTACAATATGACATCAATTGGGTGATAACGAGACTATGCTATCAACTGTTTACAAAGTCTTAAACCTCTTAACTTGTGCTGTCAGCAAAACCCATCAAAGTGCAGAGTTTGCCTGAAAAACAACCCCCCACCCTCTGTCTGGCTGAAGGGAAAAAAACCCTCAGTCAAGAGCAATGGGCTCTGGGCTGTGATTTCTTTGGTGTGAGGATAAATAAATCAGCAGGTCACCGAACAAAGCATCAGAGGCAAAAAATATCAAAGATCTGTTTTGAAAGAACAAAAGTCCTCTGGGCTTTATATCCTGAAACCACAAAAATGTGAGGGGGAAAAAAATCCCAAGTGGCAGATTTTCATGAAACAAAACAGACTGGAGCCATCTGTATTGTTTTAAAAGTGGTGCTAGTCTTCCTCCAAGGTGCCCCACAAATGTGTGCTGTTGCCCCTATGTAAATCAGGTCATTGTTCATCTAATAACTCACCTGTGCACAACCACCTTGCATGGACAATGCCTGTAAACAAGCAATTTTATTTTTGTTGTTGAAGCAATAGGTCTATGTGCATTTGTGAAGGTGGGTCTATTTAAATATAGTCTACAAGCCTGCAATAATATGCAGCACTATAGATATCTCAAAGTAATATTTTAATTCAAAGTAAATTCAGTGCAAGGAAAGGTGCCCTGTACGGAAGTCCACGGTTAATCATTGGGACAGAGTCAGCATGGGCAATTCCAGGCTATTTGGCTCATGTGCCTCAACTCAGATCTGAAGAGACCACTTCAGAAGTGAAAGGGTAGAGAAGTCATCTGCCTGTTGAGTTCTCTGTAGAGAGTTCAAACTGGGGCTTTTTGCATATCCACTGGGAACTGGGCTAAGAGTAGGGTGACCAGATGTACCGATTTTATTGGGACAGTCCTGATATTTTCTTACATAGGCTCCTATTACCTCCCACACCCTGTCCCAATTTT
Organism: Emys orbicularis; assembly: GCF_028017835.1. Classification (NCBI taxonomy): domain Eukaryota; kingdom Metazoa; phylum Chordata; order Testudines; family Emydidae; genus Emys; species Emys orbicularis. The sequence continues at coordinate 84,522,752 of NC_088686.1, read as the reverse complement.
TCACACTTGCTATCTGGTCACCCTAGCTAACAGCAGCATCTAACTCACTTCATACAGGTCACCCAAAAGCCATCAGATTGTAACACCTTTTGGTCACTCACTGACCTAGCCTGAATTTCAACTGAAGAACTAGAGGTGACAGCCACTGGCAGCAAGCATGTAGGGATCTTAATTTTGCAAACATTTAGGTGCAAGACAAAATCTAGCTTTCCTATTCTATATCCTGAATACTAATCTATCCCCCATTTCTGCCAGAGACATGCCATAAAGTATTCCAGGGAATGAAGGGGCTCAGCAAGCGATGTAGAAACAATTCTCTTAAAGAGTTCACAGGCTAACCCAAGCTAGAACTTGAGAAAAGCTCAGCTAGATAAAAATACCTGAGTCATCATGCATTGATTTGCCTCTATAGAAAATATTTAATTTGCTCATGCAGGGAAACTGTCTCAGGGTCTTCTCATATACCTGATCATCCATTGTGTTAACCCCATCAGGTCCCAGCGCCTCTATAGCTTGGTTGATCAGATCAGTCCTTCCACAATTTAACATTCGGAAACCCAGGTCCTGCTGGAATTTTTCAGTAGCAGCCTTAGCGTCCAGTCTTCGGAAGGAGCTAAAACAGCATTCAGGCCTGTTGAGGACAAAGGCCAAAAAGTGCAGAAATCATTTCAGGAGGGTTTGTGTTTTAAATTAGCAATTAGTTATAGTACTGCTTCTCCACATGGCTTTACGCTCCATTCTTGGATTTTTCCATTTTGCCTGCAGAAATGTTTATTTGTTATATAATTGTAATGCATCAAATGTATATGAAATCGTATTCAGAGAACAAGAGGGAGAAGAACTCTGTTGAAATAAAAATTACAAATATAGTTCCATGATTAAATAATCATTATGGATCTACATAAGAGCCTGGCTATTATTCCCAAATAAGATTTTGCTTCTCAAGATTTTGCCTTTTATCACCTTACTCCCACATTTTTTCATCCCTGCATTATAATGAAGATTGTCCATATCCTCTTTTGGGTGGCAGACCATTCTCAGATCCACCCCAATAAAATCAAACTTACTCCTGGGACCTATATTTATATTAGGCTCCTATCCTCCCATTCTCATCCTCTTGACAGCTACCAAGCTATCTGCTTCTAAACAAGATAAAGGAGTCTGGAGATTATTGCAAGTCTCCAAACTTATCTTTTGAGAGACATCTGAATTCCAAGCCTGGGAGCCTCTCTTGTGCACTGAAGAAACATCACCAGGTTGTAGGCATTTCCTATCTCAACTGGACCTTGACATGGTCACCCACATTGTGTGATTTCATTTGCTGCCTTTTCACTGGCAGCGTGTCCTGACACGGGCTCTTGCGCAAACTTCCAGCTACTGCAGTATTTGGCTGCCAACTTCCTTTGAAAAATTAGACAACCTCAACATATTTTAACCTCTTTTGAAAGTTTGCGTGGGCTGCCAGAGAAGTAATGCATTTATGGTTTTACTTAGAAGGCTGTGCATGAAACTTACTCAGGGCCTCAAACTTATCTGGTAACTTTTCATGCTCTTGTCTTTGCAGGCGGAAGACAAATGGCAGCCAGATGCCACAACAGACTTGTCCAGTTAGCAAAGTCCTTCACCTGTCTAGTGGCTGGCCTGACTGTACATGGGAGTCCAGCACAACACCACAGCCAAAACTCAAATGAGGACTTTCGTGATCTACAAGCATGAGGAACACTAGGTGAGAGTCCAATGTGAGCCTCTATCCAGTGGAGCTAAGTAGGAAGATTGTTTTGGTTTAAGACTAGATACCTTCAAGAGGTTGCCCAAGGCCACACAGAATGGCTTCTTGCGCTAATACACTGCAAGAGGTTGCCCGTTTAGTTCTTACTAAGATCTTGCCTACACTAGGTGAAAACGTGTTACAACACCCACTTGGTTGGAACACCTTGTGCTTGTATTGCCTGTACAAAGCCTTGCAACAGCATTTTTCAGCGACCCCTGTCATTTTACAAGCGTTGGTTTGCAGTGCCTGGGACAAGGCCTTCAGCTCAGGCCCAGATGAACAGGTGCCACCTACAATGGTGTTTCTCCCCATTGTGGACAGAAAACCACACTGCAGCTATGACTAGATGGGTTCAGTGAGTCCTAACTTCACCCCACAATGCAGAGACTTACACTTGAAAATCACCTCAAATCTCCTGCCCCTAGCAAGTGGGACAGGTGCTTCACAGGTTATGCAAGTGTCCACGGGCTATCCAGAGAGGTGGCAACTCTGCCCAGGGCAGAACACCATCCTTCAGAAAGGAGCTAATGTCTAAGTATTTCCTAGGAAAAATTCAGTAGGAAGGTAACATTATAATCTTGGGATTTTGTTATTGTGAGAGATTTTTCATATATTAGAGCTTGTAGTTATTAGGGCAGTTCAGTGAAAAGGTATGTATGGAGGAGTGGGCTCTCTGAATCATCAGTCACTGGACAAAGATGAGCGCAGTAGACAGGCCAATAGCTACTGCCAGAGGTAAGGTAACAGGCGAAGGACCAATGACCACTGCTAGAGGCCATAAGTGGATAAACAGTCAATTCTGGAGGTAGGGTAAGTGATTAGATGGACAAGCAGACCACGCTTCTATGATAAATGTTTTTATGATACTATATTCCTATGTTCCCCTGAGAACAATTAGCTTCTGTCAACTTGAAGTCTAGTGGATTTCAGAAAATGAGCGAAATGTATTTTCAAGTGCCGTACTGGCCTTTGAGCTGCGACCTTACTCTGCTAATTTGTTTGGCTCTACAATCACATTGTCCTAGTTTCAAAGTAAGTGCTGTGTGCAAAACAAGGAGAAACTCATTAACCAACACCACGGAAATAGTGAAACTGACTACACACAGAGTGCTGTCAAATACACCAAGTGAGCCATCTAGAAAAATAGAGAAATACCTTTGGCTCTCATCTCTCTGTTACAGTGATCTTAGCTATGACTTGAAACACTAGGTGACGATATCTCAGACAGCCGGGTGGTTTTTAAGTTGATGGTGTCCATTTAAGCAGGTACAGTCAGGGTGAGGAGTGACGATGTTTATAGATCACTTTGAAATAATACATGGAGAGCACTGGATTGAAAATCTTATAGTCACTGTCTCACAAACAAACAGGTGTGGAGAACTATTTGTCTAAGGAATCTTTATCAGAAGATATATATATATACAGTTTCAGGACAGAGGTCATTATAACAACAGCACTTTTGCCCTTCTCCACTGCCTTTCATCCACAAATCCCCTCCAAGTGACAGAATCCTTCTGCGAGGTGGGAATTATCATCGTACTTTGAGGGACAGAGCAGTTGTGATTTGCCTAAGGTCACGCATTGAGCCAGAGGTACAGCTGGGAATAGAACCCAAGAGTCCTGACTCCCTGCCACTTGCTCTAATCACTAGACAACTGCTTCCTGTAAGTGACACAGTCATGTCACTGGCCTTAGAATAGTGACACCTCCCTCTTTTCAACATTTTTTCCCATGCAGCATAGACAATGTTCCCAGCTCCAAAAACCCCATCATGGGGAATACTTAGGGCCTTTGGGATAACAGCTTATAAAAGAAGGGTCAGAACAAACAGCTTATGAAGCTCAATTCTGACTTACGATTTCTGCCCTCTGCTGCAAACATGATGTGCATTATTTGATGCAAAGGCTGACTGGTTGCATAGAAAGATTTATGTATGTCATGTATATCCTTGGAGAGGTTTGGTGAAAGGTGGGAGAAAATATATGGATGTGGGAAGGAAAAGCACCTGGTTTTTCTTACAGATTTTTTCTTTTCCCCTGTAATCAGAACATGGATAGAAACCTTCATCAGACTCCTTCCAAGAGCCAGTTTTGAAACTCCCCTCTCAACAATCAGAATACAGAATTGAATTCCTGTATATTCCACATGTTGTGGCTGAATCCCTGTCCTCTTTCCTCCCCCTCACCCCATTCATTCATATGAGTATCTAGATTGCCTGGGTTTCTAAAGGTGGCTTTGTTTGGTAATGACAATGGCCCTGTAAGGCTTTTAACCTGAAGTTTATCGGTATGTACGCTCAGCCTTAATTCTACCTTAGCAAAGTTTTTGTCTAGGAATTTCCCTTTAATTTATATCAATACACTTCTGAAACGGAACCTGAAAAACCCTTTCCTCTTTTTTCTACATGTAACCTAGAAATTAAGGAGCCATTTGTGTTTTATATACAATCTCTCTCTACTGGATTTACAAAACCTGTGGAGATTAAAACAGCACAGGATACCTTTGAAGTGTGAAGTCTCAGACTGTGTTTTGAACAGTTCATTCAATCTAGAGGAAAGATTGAAAAAAGAACTACGAAACTAAGATTGAAAGGAGAACTCCTGAAACTAGCAAGAGAGCATGCTGATAGCTTGCCCTTCTGCAGTACCATCTGAGAACCTCAGAGCCTTTTACATTGTTTATTTCAGCTTTGCATCACCTTTTGAGGGTGGTAAATATTGAGGCACAGGAAAGTTAAGTAACTTCTCCTACGCCACACAGAAAATCAGTAGAAAAGCTAAGAATAGAACTCAGAAATCCTGACTAAAAACCCCTTGCTGCAACCATTAGATCAACCTCCCTCCTTCACATAAAAGACCTAAAAGTAACGGTACATTTTTCCCTTACAAAGTATGTTACAAATATCATTTATTATTATTTATGTGTCCACCGCAAAGTCATCATTAATTAAATGCAATGGGATTAATTTAAGGAGGAAAAATTCACTTTGCACTAATGGGTACATTTCTGGCTGGGGAACCACAAAACAGTTGCACAATACCAAAATCAGTGCTAACACCAGTAAACTTAGCAGAACATAGACAATGAATGAAACACAAATGAATACTAGCAGCCCCAGCTTACTGTAAAATTATGAGCAATCTATGTGTACAGGAAAGCTCTCTTTAAGTCTAAGACTTTAGATTTAGGCTCTTCACCAGGGTATTTAAAGAGACAAAGAATGATCTTGTGGTTAACACTGGGGCCTGGGAATCAGTCTCCCTATATTCTCAGCCTGTCTCAGCTGCAGACTGTGTGCATGACAGAGGGCAAGTCACAATCTCTCTGTGCCTGATCTGTAAAATCAGGCTAAAACTTCCTTAGCCCACAGGAGTGCTGTGAGGCTAAATTCAGTGATGTTTATAAAGTGTATTGAGATCATCCTCCAATGAAAGGTGATACAGAAGGGCAAAGTGCTATGATTATTATAACTGACTGTAAAGATAAGCCCACATACTTCAGCTGCCGTGGTTCGCAATCCAGTCCTGGTAAGAGCAGCCTGGCCGTCTGCCTGATATCATCACTGTCCACAGTTAAACTGCGCCGATGCTCAGCGTAGGTGATAGCCACTCGCATCCACTCCATCAGCGGGGGCAGAAGCATGAAGGGCCTGTGCAGAGAGTGAAGAGACCCGTTACAGTCAATGCTGGTTTGTTATCTTGTACAGTGAGATAAAATGTACTCCACAGTTTCCTAGACATGAATGTTGGGACGCGGGCCAGAAGGCTCCCTGTTTTATCTCTTGATAAAACTCCTCCTGCAAAAGCGAAGTCTGCCTCTTTAGCTGAGTGCAGCTGACTGATAGTTCAACAGGTAAAAAAAACTGGATTTGGGATGAGAGTTTTGACAGCTCAGCCCTGATTATCTGAACTTCAGTTTACCCCAGACGGAGTCATGTTGAGATATGTGACAGTGTGTGAGACTGAGTGAACAAAGAATGTTGCCTCCTGGTAACTGGGCCGCAGAAGGTTAAGGGGCCTGCTACTGCTCCTAGCTACCGATGGGCTCTTTTAGCTCAAGTGGTTGAGGCTTGTGGTTTTGGAGCTGAAGGGTTTGTCCTAGCTCCTCATGTGTGAGTGATTTATATAATAAATGCACTGTTGTCTCTAGAGAGACAAGGTGGGTGAGGCAATATCTTTTATTGGACCAACTTCTGTTGGTGAGAGAGATATTACCTCACCTACCTTCAGGGCCGTCCTTACCCATACGCAAATTACGCAGCTGTGTAGGGCATCAGGAAATTTGGGGCACCAAATTTCCTGGTGCCCTGCGCAGCTGCGTGCTGCTCCAGCCCCTGCTCCGGCTCTTCCCCAAGCCCCCGTCCTCCTATGCCCAGCCCTGTCCCTTCCCCGCCTCTTCCCGCCCCTGCTCCGCCCCAGCCCACCACCACCCCCGTGAGCTCGGCAGCATGGCCGGGCCTGCACTCACCGGCGGCAGGAATTGCAGACCTGGCCCCTGCCGTGCCGCCGGTGAGTGCTGGGGCGTGGTTCCCCCTTGCCCCCCAAGCCAGCCCCTCCCCCACGGAGGACTGGGGCCCACTCCCCCTCAGAGGCCTGCCCCTCCGCGTGGGGGGGGGGCTGCGTAGGGCCCCAGAATAGCTAGGGACGGCCCTGCCTACCTTGTCTCTCTAATAGCCTGGGATTGACATGGCTATAATAACTCTATTGTCTCTAGCACATGGGCTTTGTTACAATGATCTGACCATCCATTATGACATTGAAAATATCCTTGACTATTCAATTAACCAAACTTACTCAAGGCTCCCCCTTGACATTCGGTTAATCCATGTTTTGTGCTGTTAATATCAATGGCTTTTCTCACTCTACATTCCTTGCACACAGAGATCAGGTCTCCATTTTTACACATTTGGCCCTCTAGGTCTCTACAGAACTGTTAGAGCTATGTGTCAGGTATGTTTTTCCACAGACAAACAGCAAACACTCACTAGGCTTCTGTCCCATTCCAGAATGTGTGGGATTCCCTCCTCTCGTGATGTGACGCCAAGGTCAGTCACAAAGTCACCAGCAGACCTTGAATTTGAAGGGCTTGTGGGATAAAAAAAGTTTCCTGATCTGAGCAGAATTTTCAAAGGCTTTAAATCTCACTCCTGAGCAGGAGGTAGGTCACCTAGTGACCAAGAGGGAATGACTTCAGATTGTAAAAAAGCTGATCTAGTAAAGGGTTTGTTCTCCACTTGCTGGCTGCTCTTCTAATTTTAGTTGCTTTGCTCTTGTCCCACTTACCTACTTGTCCCACTTACCTACTTGGTCCACATTAGGCCCTAGAAACCAAGTCTGTGAGGCAGAATTACCACATGTGTAGCCAGTCTGTCTCCTTTGAAGCATGGGTGTTCCTTGGTACGCAAGAGGAATATCACTACAGCACAGAGGTCCAATGGGAATAGGGTTAAAAGGGAGCTGTCTGCATAGCTAGGAAACAATAGTGGCCTGATTTACAAAGGTTCTGAGTACCTGCAGCTCCCCTGGAAGTCAGCAGCTCAGCACCTTTGAAACTAAGACAAGCGCCTAAATGTAGGAACAAACTGCCCAAACCATTGCAGTCTCTGTTGAAATGACCCTCCTGCCAGCCTTGTGCCCTCAGTAGGGTTGCTTATTTCATTGCAATAACTTTATGCCAAACTACAGTGTTCTCTTCCCCCTTCCCCTAAACCCCAACACTCCATATTACTATGCAAGTCAGGGGGAATCGCAATCTCTTCAGGTGAGTGACCAAAGATTTCAGCTCCTATTTAGCTGTGAAAGCTTTACATGTCCATGGGACTTCTGCCCTGGGAATGGATTTCCTTTTATTCCCCCTTTTACACAATTATTTCCTTTCTTCATAGCTCATATGACGCTCCTAGGCATGCTCAGAGGAGCAGCTTTGTGTTACTTTGCTCACCGAAAATATGTCAGCACAGATCCTTGCTGCTGCTACGTGATCCAAACTCTCCGAGACAGACCAGTTCAGTGGGATGAAATGCCAACGCTTCTCCCTCCCCACAAATAAATGGCACTATCACACTACCTGGCTTTTCACCCTGGGTGCCCTTTGCCTTCAGGCAAATGTTGATCATTCCACAGTTTGGAAAATACGGAAAAAAAAATATTTGCAGAAAGTTAATGGGAGATGCCTCAAGCTGAGCAACACACTTATGTATGTGCCTTGCTCTGCACGATGCATTTTCCTTGGGAGTTTTTAACATTTAGAGACATTTGGCAGCCCATAAAACGGAGTGATCCAGCTCTGGAAAAGGTTCTGACGCCCAGTGCCTGGATTGCAGGGGCTCAACACCATCCAAGAACATACTCTGTTTTCAAAGCAGAAGAAAGCTACTGTTGCTTCATTCAGTTTCTCCCTAAAGGGGGAGAGGGGGCTTACAAAAACCGAGTAACCTAGCATGAGAGTTAGGGAAGTGCATGATAGCGATGCATAGAATGGGTACGTCTCACATGTGTATCTTGTGAAGTGTGAGATTAATATCTGACAGTGATATGTTGACAATGTTTTAACAAGAAACTCCGGCATTTCTCTCGTCCTTCAGCTTGGGATAAACTCCATGTTTCCAGGGGTGGAGACGGGAATATGTTCTTGCAGAGAGGTGAATCTACTCCTCCTCCGCCCATTTAAACAAAAATGCTTTCTCAGACCCATAATCAAGGAGGGAGGCAGTAGCAGTACTTGTCAAAGGAAGTTACATTAAGTTCACTAGCAAAAATGGTTGTAACTGTTCCTGGAAAATAGACTGTGCTCATTTGATTAGTATGGCCCACTATTCAATTAGCAAGCGAAGATCATGGAAGGGGGAAGGAGGTATCATCCCATGGGAACATGTTTAGAAACTACTTGGTATTCAGTGCCAACTTGTCTTATTACAAAGGGTAAAATAGCTCTTCAGAAGTATTTTTATCCACACAAAACCTCTCTGATGCGGGATAGGCTCACCACCTGACAGGCTCACCAGGCTGAACTGGAGCTCCCAAAATGTTGCTGACTTTGAAACTCTCCCCTCAGAAGCAGCAGCAGCCCCCCCCCAGGGACATGCCGCCTCTGTTAAACTGTTTTTACTGATGAGATTGAAGGTTTGATTGATTAAGGTAATAGTGTTGATATAAATAGACAGACTTCTCTAAGGCATCTGACGTGGTATCCACAATTCAAGAAGGATGACGGTAAATTGGAGAAGGTTCAGAGAAGAGCCACGAGAATGATTGAAGGGTTAAGAAAACATGCCTTATAGAAATAGACTCAAAGAGCTCTATCTATTTAACTTAAAGAGAAGGTTAAGGGGTGACTTGATTACGGTCTGTAAGTACCTACATCGGGAACAAATATTTAATAATGGCCTCTTCAATTTATCAGAGAAAGGTATAACGTAATCCAATGGCTGGAATTTAAACCTAGACAAATTCAGACTGGAAATAAGGGGGTGTCATAACTATAAAGGGAAGGGTGACAGCCATACTGTGTACAGTACTAAAGTCCCTCCTGGTCAGAGACTCTAAAATCCTTTTACCTGTAAAGGGTTAAGAAGCTCGGGTAACCTGGCTGACACCTGACCCAGAGGACCAATAAGGGGACAAGATACTTTCAAATCTTGGGGGGGGGGAAAGGCTTTTGTGTGTGTCCTTTGTTTAAGGGGTTGTTCGCTCTTGGGACTGAGAGGGACCAGACATCAATCCAGGTTCTCCCCATCTTTCTAAACAAGTCTCTCTTATTTCAAAATTGTAAGTAAAAGCCAGGCAAGGCGTCTTAGATTTACTTTGTTTTCTCAACTTGTAAATGTACCTTTTACCAAAGTGCTTATCTTGTTTGCTATACTTTGAACCTAAGACAGAGGAGATTCCTCTGAGCTCTTTAAGTTTGATTACCCTGTAAAGTTATTTTCCATACTGATTTTGCAGAGATGATTTTTACCTTTTGCTTTAATTAAAAGCCTTCTTTTTAAGAACCTGATTGATTTCTCCTTGTTTTAAGATCCAAAGGGGGTTTGGATCTGTATTCACCAGGAGTTGGTGAAAGGAAGGAGGGGGGAAGGGTCAATCTCTCCTTGTTTAAGATCCAAGCAGTTTGGATCTGTATTCACCAGGGAATTGGTGAAAGGTTTCTCAAGGCTTCCCAGGGAGGGAATCCATCGAGAATGGTGGCAGCGGGACCAGAGCTAAGCTGGTAGATAAGCTTAGCAGTTTTCATGCAGGCCCCTACATTTGTACCCTAAAGTTCAAAGTAGGGATACAGCCTTGACATGGTGGCAGCGGTGGGATCGTTTTAAACCCAAAAGCCAGTAAGAGATTTTTTTTTCCTTCTAGCTGCTTGGAGAGCAGAGCTGAAGGTAGATGCATATCTTATCTCTCCTTGCCTGAAGGCAGAGGTGTTAAGTTTTTTTAACAAGGTCCTTTGTTAAGAGAAGGGTTCAATGAATGAGCAAACAACTGGTAAAGATAATTTACAAGCTGAATTGTGTTTTTTTTCTTTTTACATCCTCGGGAGTAGCTTGTTAGAAAGTCTCTGTTAACTCAGCAGCACTCAGCAGGAGCCTGAGCTAAATACATCCCAGTTTCAGTCAACTGCAGAGGGGTGTGGCCCAGCACAGAAAACCAGGAAAATGACTACCAGTGAAGCAGCTAGCAAACTAGAACTGGCCAGACTAGAAGCAGAAGAAAATGAGAAAAAACATCAGAGACTACTTCAAATTAAAAAACTTGAACAGGAGGCCCATGACAGAGAAGAGAAAGCCAAACAGGAGGCCCATGAAAGAGAAGAGAAAGCCAAACAGGAGGCCCATAAAAGAGAGATGGAGCTGAAAGAAAAAGAGATGGAACTGGAAGCAGCAAGGACTAGGCAGGGTGCATCAGACCATCCTAACAACTCCTCTCCAGGTACCACTTCCCATCCCAGGAAATTCCCCGCCTACAAGGCAGGCGATGATACTGAGGCCTTCTTAGAAAATTTTGAAAGGGCCTGCCTTGGATACAACATCCCTCCAACCCAGTACATGGTAGAGCTGAGGCCGCAGCTCAGTGGACCCTTAGCAGAGGTGGCGGCTGAAATGCCTAAGGAACACATGAACAGTTATGAACTTTTTAAAAACAAGGCCAGAATCAGAATGGGGCTAACACCTGAGCATGCCCGTCGGCGGTTCAGAGCCCTAAGGTGGAAACCTGATGTGTCATTTACCCGACATGCCTACCACATTGGGAAAAATTGGGATGCCTGGATATCAGGAGCAAATGTTAAATCTACGGAAGAGTTGCCCTTCCTATTGCAAACGGAGCAGTTTTTAGAGGGTGTTCCTGAGGAAATAGAAAGGTACATCCTAGATGGGAAGCCCAAAACTGTAACCGAGGCGGGGGAGATTGGAGCCAAATGGGTGGAGGTGACAGAAAAGAAAAAAGCTAGTAGCAGTTGGAGCGAATATCAGAAGGGGCAAGCCGAAACAAAACCTTATCACCGGGGACAACCCAAGACCCCACCCACATCCCAAGGGAAACCCCAGACGCCTTCTCACCCCACCACACCAGTCTCCAGCAACCAACATCGCCCCGGTGATACCTTAGCAGGGCGATGTTTTAAATGTAATGAACTGGGGCACATAAAGGCTCACTGCCCCAAGAACCCCAACCGATTACAGTTCATTACACCCCAATCACACCAAAGAACCCCAGACCCAGATGCCTCTCTCATACCCTCGGAGCGAAGGGAAACCTTGAGAGTGGGCGGAAAGAAGGTTATCGCTTGGAGGGACACTGGGGCACAAGTGTCAACTATCCACCAATCCCTAGTGGACCCCAAACTCATCAACCCTGAGGCTACAGTGACAATTCAACCCTTCGTGTCACAGTCTGTAACCTTGCCTACAGCCAAGTTGCATGTCCAGTACAAGGGCTGGTCAGGAATGTGGACTTTTGCAGTCTATGACAATTATCCCATTCCCATGCTGCTGGGGGAAGACTTGGCCAACCATGTGAAGCTAGCCAAGAGGGTGGGAATAGTCACCCGCAGCCAGGCTAAGCAAGCTTTCACCCCCATCCCTGTTCCTGAGCCGTTCACCAGGGCCCCGTCTGTGTTACCGGAGACCCAAAACCAGGTGGTGGAACCGGATCCCCTGCCAACGACTGCAACAGCCGTAGTGGATCCAATCCCAGAGACCCAGCCAAAGCCAGTCCCAGAACCGGAACTGGCAACGCAACCAGCACCAGAACCATTGCCAGCACTGAGCCCAGCGCTTGCAACCCCGTCTACAACTCCAATGCCAGAGGACACCAGCGAGCCTAAACTGGCGGAAGCAGCAGATAACCCTACCCAAGAGGCTCAGCCAGAGCCTGAAATACCACATAGTGCACCAGCGGACAGCGGTTCACAGTCAATGGAAAAAGCCCCAGCACCTGCATCGCTTCCAGAGAGACCAAGCCCCAGTCCACAGTCCAAGGAGGAACTGATGTCTCCAGCATCAAGGGAACAGTTCCAGGCCGAGCAGGAAGCAGATGACAGCCTTCAAAAAGCTTGGGCAGCGGCACGGAGCACCCCACCGCCTCCCAGCTCTTCTAACCGATCCTGGTTTGTTGTAGAAAAAGGACTTTTATACAAGGAGACTCTTTCTGGTGGGCCCCAAGAAGACTGGCATCCTCAAAGACAGCTGGTAGTTCCCACTAAGTATCGGGTAAAACCCTTGAGCTTAGCCCATGATCATCCCAGTGGCCATTCTGGGGTGAACAGAACCAAAGACCGGTTGGGGAAGTCCTTCCACTGGGAGGGAATGGGCAAGGACGTTGCTAATTATGTCCGGTCTTGTGAGGTGTGCCAACGAGTGGGAAAGCCCCAAGACCAGGTTAAAGCCCCTCTCCAGCCACTACCCATAATTGAGGTCCCATTTCAGCGAGTAGCTGTGGATATTCTGGGTCCTTTCCCAAAGAAGACACCCAGAGGAAAGCAGTACGTACTGACTTTCATGGATTTTGCTACCCGATGGCCGGAAGCTGTACCCTTAAGCAACACCAAGACTAAAAGTGTGTGCCAGGCATTAGCAGACATTTTTGCCAGGGTAGGGTGGCCCTCCGACATACTTACAGATTCGGGAACTAATTTCCTGGCAGGGAACATGAAAAACCTGTGGAAAGCTCATGGGGTGAATCACTTGGTTGCCACCCCTCATCACCATCAAACCAATGGTCTGGTGGAGAGGTTTAATGGAACTTTGGGGGCCATGATACGTAAATTCGTAAATGAACACTCCAATGATTGGGACCTAGTGTTGCAGCAGTTGCTTTTTGCCTACAGGGCTGTACCACATCCCAGTTTAGGGTTTTCACCATTTGAACTTGTGTATGGCCGCGAGGTTAAGGGGCCATTACAGTTGGTGAAGCAGCAATGGGAGGGGTTTACGCCTTCTCCAGGAACTAACATTCTAGACTTTGTAAGCAACCTACAAAACACCCTCCGACACTCTTTAGCCCTTGCTAAAGAAAACCTAAAGGATGCTCAGGAAGAGCAAAAGGCCTGGTATGATAAACATTCCAGAGAACGGTCCTTCAAAGTAGGAGACCAAGTCATGGTCTTAAAGGCGCTCCAGGCCCATAAAATGGAAGCGTCGTGGGAAGGACCATTTACGGTCCAGGAGCGCCTAGGAGCTGTTAACTATCTCATAGCCTCCCCCACCTCCAACATAAAGCCTAAGGTATACCATGTTAATTCTCTTAAGCCCTTTTATTCTAGAGAATTAAACGTTTGCCAGTTTACAGCCCAGGAAACTGATGACGCGGAGTGGCCTGCAGGTGTCTACTATGAAGGAAAAAGGAATGGTGGCGTGGAAGAGGTGAACCTCTCCACGACCCTGGGACGTCTGCAGCGACAGCAGATAAAGGAGCTGTGCACAAGCTTTGCACCGATTTTCTCAGCCACTCCAGGGCGGACCGAACGGGCATACCACTCCATTGACACAGGTAATGCTCACCCAATTAGAACCCCACCCTACCGGGAGTCACCTCATGCCCAAGCGGCTATACAAAGGGAGATCCAGGACATGCTACAGATGGGTATAATCCGCCCCTCTACCAGTGCATGGGCATCTCCAGTGGTTCTAGTTCCCAAACCAGATGGGGAAATACGCTTTTGCGTGGACTACCGTAAGCTAAATGCTGTAACTCGTCCTGACAATTATCCAATGCCACGCACAGATGAGCTATTGGAAAAATTGGGACATGCCCAATTCATCTCTACTTTAGACTTAACCAAAGGGTACTGGCAAGTACCACTAGATGAACCCGCTAAGGAAAGGTCAGCCTTCGTCACCCAGGCAGGGGTGTATGAATTCAATGTACTCCCTTTCGGGTTGCGAAATGCACCCGCCACCTTCCAAAGACTTGTAGATGGTCTCCTAGCAGGATTGGGAGAATCTGCAGTTGCCTACCTCGATGATGTGGCCATTTTTTCTGATTCATGGACAGAACACCTGGAGCACCTGAAAAAAGTCTTCGAGCGCATCCGGCAGGCAGGACTAACTGTTAAGGCTAAAAAGTGTCAAATAGGCCAAAACAGAGTGACATACCTGGGGCACCAGGTGGGTCAAGGAACTATAAATCCCCTACAGGCCAAAGTGGATGCTATCCAAAAGTGGCCGGTTCCAAAGTCAAAGAAACAGGTCCAATCCTTCTTAGGCTTGGCCGGATATTATAGGCGATTTGTACCACACTACAGCCAAATCGCCGCCCCGCTGACAGACCTAACCAGAAAGAAACAGCCAAATGCAGTTCAGTGGACTGATAAGTGTCAAAAGGCCTTTAACCAGCTTAAGACAACACTCATGTCTGACCCTGTGCTAAGGGCCCCAGACTTTGACAAACCGTTCCTAGTAACCACAGATGCTTCCGAGCGAGGCGTGGGAGCAGTTTTAATGCAGGAAGGACCAGATCAAGAATTCCATCCTGTCGTGTTTCTCAGCAAGAAACTGTTTGAGAGGGAAAGCCACTGGTCAATCAGCGAAAAGGAATGCTACGCCATTGTGTACGCGCTGGAAAAGCTACGCCCATATGTTTGGGGACGGCGCTTCCAACTACAAACAGACCATGCTGCGCTACAGTGGCTTCATACCGCCAAGGGGAATAACAAAAAACTTCTTCGGTGGAGTTTAGCTCTCCAAGATTTTGATTTTGAAATACAACACATTTCGGGAGCTTCTAACAAAGTGGCTGATGCACTCTCCCGGGAAAGTTTCCCAGAGTTAACTGGTTAACAATTGTTCTTGTAATGAAACATATTGTTAGTTTTTATATAATCAGTAGTATGTCTAAAGGTACATGTGTCTTGTTAACTCGGTTTTCTCCTAGAACTCCAGGAAGAAATCACAGCCAGTGTGGAACCGAACGTCCAACACTATCTGTGATTTGGGGGGCGTGTCATAACTATAAAGGGAAGGGTGACAGCCATACTGTGTACAGTACTAAAGTCCCTCCTGGTCAGAGACTCTAAAATCCTTTTACCTGTAAAGGGTTAAGAAGCTCGGGTAACCTGGCTGACACCTGACCCAGAGGACCAATAAGGGGACAAGATACTTTCAAATCTTGGGGGGGGAAAGGCTTTTGTGTGTGTCCTTTGTTTAAGGGGTTGTTCGCTCTTGGGACTGAGAGGGACCAGACATCAATCCAGGTTCTCCCCATCTTTCTAAACAAGTCTCTCTTATTTCAAAATTGTAAGTAAAAGCCAGGCAAGGCGTCTTAGATTTACTTTGTTTTCTCAACTTGTAAATGTACCTTTTACCAAAGTGCTTATCTTGTTTGCTATACTTTGAACCTAAGACAGAGGGGATTCCTCTGAGCTCTTTAAGTTTGATTACCCTGTAAAGTTATTTTCCATACTGATTTTGCAGAGATGATTTTTACCTTTTGCTTTAATTAAAAGCCTTCTTTTTAAGAACCTGATTGATTTCTCCTTGTTTTAAGATCCAAAGGGGGTTTGGATCTGTATTCACCAGGAGTTGGTGAAAGGAAGGAGGGGGGAAGGGTCAATCTCTCCTTGTTTAAGATCCAAGCAGTTTGGATCTGTATTCACCAGGGAATTGGTGAAAGGTTTCTCAAGGCTTCCCAGGGAGGGAATCCATCGAGAATGGTGGCAGCGGGACCAGAGCTAAGCTGGTAGATAAGCTTAGCAGTTTTCATGCAGGCCCCTACATTTGTACCCTAAAGTTCAAAGTAGGGATACAGCCTTGACAGGGGGTTTTCTTCCTGCTGGCAGGTCAGGCAGGGCTGGTCCTGGGACATAACTGGAATAGCCCATTACTGATCTGATATGTCCTGTGCTAGTGGATTTTATACTGCCAGGGCAGTGATGGGACTGGATGATTTAACAGATCTTTTCCATTTGTAATTACTGCTACCTAATCCTAGGTAGCTGCTTTAAATACATGCAAACCTGGGGGCATCTCAAAACACATGTAAACACCATAATTCACACTGTCAAGTGCGAGCCACATTAACTCCTCCCCATGCGATTTATGGGAACGATATGCAAACTGCACATGGACAGAAATCCCAAATCTGCAGATGTATGGTTTGGGGCTTGGTACTGTTCACTGTTTCCATTGGCACCAAACAGAGACAGAGAAAGAAAAGACAAGGGAGAACAGCTGGCTTCCTAGCTATCATCTCCCAAGGAAGAAGACAAAAACATACCTATTCACAGACAGAGAGAGGGGTAGGGGGCTTACACTGAACTCCTGTATGAGATGGAGCCAAACAGTAATACCTGACTCAAACGACCCCCACATTTTGACCCACACTGCATGGCTAGGGCCCATTTCATCCTGTGGTATGTGGGTCAAGGTCATTGTCAAAGAGAGAGTTGGCCCTTCAAGGGGGTTGTGGGTCAGCCTCACCTTTGCCAGCTGTAGCCCCTCTCCCCCAGGAGGAGCAAATGAGTATAAGTGTCATTTAATGGGGAGCATATGACTAAGACCCGGGCCTGCTGGGCGGGCAGTCTGTGGGTCAGTCAGAGGAGAGACTCCAGTTAGAGCAGACCTGAGCACGAGTGCTCTATTCAAGAGCAGGGAATAGCCAGGAAAAGACCAGAGAAGGGGCCCAGGCTGAGTAACTCTCTAAGGTGCTTAGGCAGAAGGCCTGGGAGAGAAACACTCAGCTTGTGAGTTTTATTAACTAGGGAAGAAGGGAACATGAAGCAGCAACCAGACCAGGTAAGCCCTGCTACAGTCACCCAACAAATCAGTGGCAGATTAGAACCCCAGACTCAACTCCCAGCCCCTTGCTTTAGCCAGCAGAAAAAAACTGCTTCTTTTAATATATAGTTGTGTATGAACACACAATAATATGCACAGTGATTTAGAAAATGCAGGCTAAGACATGTTCCTGGCTCCAAAGGACTCCTATTTCTTTCAGAGTCCAGATATTTTTCTCTCCAGGAGACCTAGCAAGTGTGCTGGGACAGGAAGATAGGAACTGCTATACTGGATCAGACCAGAGGTCTGTCTCAACCAGTGTCATGTCTCTGACATTGGCCAGCACCAGATGTTTCTAAGGAAGGGAAAAGGAGTTGCTTAATGGACAATTGTGGAATAGACTGACCACCGGGGAAGCTTCTTCCTAAACCCCATGAGTTACTGGTTGGCTCATATATTAAAGCATGAGGAGGGTTTAATATTCAGTGGGTGTTCTTATTATGCATATCAATGTCTAAACTTTTTTTAAAATACCGCGAAGCTCTTGATGTTGAGATCAGAAGCAGTGAGTTCCACAGGTTAGCCATGAATTGTGTAAAGAATATCTTTTTATCAGAAGTTGTCAGAATGACCCCAGCAGGATTTTTTTTCTGTAATGTAGTTGTCCTTGCAGTTTCCCCCTTGAATATGCAACACAAACAAGCTAGTCCTAGAATATCTTCAACCTAAAAGTTCAGCTCTGATCTTACTTAAACCAATATTAAAACTAAACCAAAGTTGACTAGAAAACATGACAAAGTTGCTGGGTTTGTGAGGAACTGGTTATGGATAAAAAATCCTTGAGTGTGCAGCCCACTTGCAATTTACTATAATCACATTTTTATAAACTGCACCTTAACTCGGAACAGGAAAAGCTCCCCCTTTCCAGGCTGAAAGCAAGCACTGTTTCTGCTCTGGAATGTGCCATGCTTCTAGTTAGGAAACCAAGTCTACAACATCTGTATGCCACCAGAGAGAGGGCTCTAGCTCTCGAAACAGAGAACATTAAAAAGCAAACTGTAGCTAAAACTGTGTTCAGTTTCTGGTAAACATAAGCAGAGGCCTTAAGCATAAAGACTGCAGGTTATTTGCATGGCCTACTTCCACCCACCCTTCCACATGCACATGCAGTCCTGTGCTGACTCATGGGCCCCTTTGATCTCCCCACTAGCACTGGGACTGGTGAACTACCATGAGTCCAGAGCTCTGTCCCCTAACAGTGGAAGCAGAGGGGGATTGTACCCAATTCATTTCTTCCTCTTGATCCCACTTACCCCCAGGCCTCACCCCCATGGCAACTTGAGGCTTTTCTGCAAATTGTAATGCTGATCCTGTACAGATGATAATTCTGGAAACAAAGGAAAGGGTGAATTCTTTTGTGTGACTTTGGATAGAAGTGTTGGACCAGATCTCCAGCCTTAACCTAAAATTAACATTCATTTACATATTTAATTCACCTTAGCGAGAGGCAAGTGCAACTCGTGTGGCTGAACTGTGCATCTTGTGTGTGTTAAAGTTCCACTTGTACACACCGAGCAAAAGCTTTGCCAGCTATCTACTGCCCTGACAGTCTGTACTATCCAATGAACACTTACAGCCCAATCCTGCTGGCCTCCTTCTAAAGGACTGCAAGATGCACTCCCTAATCCTGCCTCAGATTGGGCAAGTGCGTCATCAGATTGTTATTAAAATGCAGGTTCTTCACAGGACAGATTAATGTCTCTCACCAGGTCAGGATCTCCTTAAACCATTTCTGTGCATCATGACCTGACCAACTGTCCCAACTCCTATAGTGATATCACAGTCTATAGCCATGTTTCCAGTACTGGTGAGTGCAAGGGTTAGTTTCCTCTTTCTGGGTGGAGCCTAGGCAGGCCCTACCCTCAGGGATGGTTGCACTGAGGGAAGCAATGGCTGCACCTGCTGAACAGGTGAAGCAAGGGGAACTCCTCCCTCTGTTTCCCCCCTACCCCCAGGCTTTATATGCCTGAGCAGTGTTCATGAAGAGGCATAATCTCCATGCCTTCCAGACACTGCTACTTTGGCATTTTGTTATTACAGCTCTAAAAGTCCTAGGTCTTAAGTGACTTGCCCAAGGTTACACAGGAGGTCACTGTAATAGTGGGGATTACAACTCCTGGCTCTCAGCCCTGTGCCTTAACCAAAAGGCTAGCCTGCATCCCCTCCTCTTGTAGGTTTATTCTCTTTTCAAAACCCACAATTAACGAAGGATGGGCAAGCTGACCTGAACCTTCTTCACCTGTCCCTCAAGCCAATTCAAACCAAGAATCTGTAAACACTCCCTTCATCTTCTCCCACCCACCTCCATTTCCCCCCATTTCATGCACCAACTGGAAATGAGAAGCCTTGGAAGTCTCATGAGAAAGTCCATTTTTGTGAGATTTCCTGGCTGGTTCTTCAGCCTAAAGGCTCTTGGGAAGTTTGGATTAAGGTCCAAAAAGCTTCCAACATTTTGTTCTTGTTCAGACCAACCCAGCCCTTGGTGGTCCCATGCCAAAGAGTTCGTCTGTATAGCAGCTGGGAGCGAGCCTCATAGCCCAAGAAAACAGACTTGCTGTAGTGGAGCTCGTGTTAGCATCCTAAAAATAGCAGTGGAGATGTTACGGCTCAGGCTGCAGCTTGGGCTCTCAAGTCCACCCAACTCCCTAGGCATGCGAGCCCAAGTGTTTACCAGGGCTGGATGACTCAGTCCCACTGCAGTGTAGACATACCCTAACTGAGTTCCCTTAAGAAATACTGCCAAGTGCTACAGGTACAAAAAAATGCATAGAAAGAAAACCATGTATACATTGTTGATCCTAGCATGCATGCAAAGAGGTGCCTTAGAAGAGGGATGGTGCTGCACCGGCATGCTACATGGTTGCCATATATGCAGGAGGGTAGAAGGCCTAAAATGGGGTGGTCTGTTGCTCCCGCACTAGCATAGATCCTGTGGCCAGGAAAACCAAGAGCTGATTCCTATAGTCCACTCCAGAAGCTGCAGTAGAGGACTATGTGAAGACCACACTGCCTGCAAACGGATTCTGAGACGGTCAGGGCAGCATCTATTGGGGGATGGTGTGGTTTTTCAGCATGGGGTACTGTGACCTCCCCTTCCTGATATTTGCCCAGTGTCATGATATGGTTCACTATAATTCCCAGGAGCATCAAAGGGATCAACAGAGACAACAAGCCTTTCAGTTGTGACTCAGAATTTTGCCAACTGTGTATTTTAAAACACATGTTGCTTCTGGAGCCAAGGACCTGTTTGCCAATTCAATTCCAGAACAGATTTTCAGGGCCCAGTTGCAAAACCCTGAAGATGGGCGATTGCCCTTCTTAATGGAAACTGCTGACAGCCCCTAAATTACAACAGTGTGAACAAAGTATCAGTAAGATGCAATTTTTTTTTTTGCAATACTGAAATATATAAAGCCATTTAATTAGTTTTAACTGTAAAACAAACAAAGACAGTCCTGATTTAGACAAATGGTTCTGGCAATAAATAGGAAATCATTTCCAGTTAGCTTACAGCACCAGCCAGAACATAATTAATATTTCAAAAGAGAATTTTCCAACACAAAACAACATTGTATGGAGCACTAGACTGTCTGAGACTAACAGGAGACTCTTTAATTTAAAGAAAGAGGAAAGGCTGATACCAGCAATGCTTATTCCTGAAATGAAACTATTTTTTTTTTTAAGCATTTGATTGATGTTGCATTTGTGTGCAATGTGCTGTTGCTGCAAGCGTGGCATTTGTGTAACACAATTCCCATTTGATGTTGATGCCAGCGTTTTCCTAATAAAAAGTTAATTTTTCGGTTGTCGATAATTAGCTGGAGTCAGAGAAAGAGTTCCAGAAACTGACTTGGCCTGGAGGTGTGAGCAACCATTTAATACACGCAGATGAAGTGAACAGTGTGTGCTGCTCAGTGCTGAGGTACTGCAATAGAATATGTGGACTAAATCATGTACTCACTCCACCCAGGCCTGCTACTACTTTACTCAGGCTCTGGCAGTACTGTGCTGTGGTCTCATCAAGCAAGCAGAATCCAAGCGGGCCTTTACTTGGACAGGAGACCACCAAGCTGCTGCAAGAAGTGGTGGTTGTGAATCAGTAGGGGATGCTCTTCTTTCAAAGTGATGAATCAATGCCCAGGTGTGAGGTTACTAGTGTTACACATGGCATCTTTTTAAATGAAAAACAAGAGGAAGAGTCTGATCATTTGTGGTCATGAGATACTATGGCACTTTTTGCAAAAAGCACAAATGTTAATGTTGGTCTCCTAGCCAAATGCCAGTTTCAAATAGATTCCATATTATTCTTCAGTTCCTGTCCTCAACTGTTGTGCAGAGTTGCTGTGCACTCTTGAACAGCTAGCTATTCAGCTTCATCCAGAGGTGTTTGCATGTCAGTGGGGAGCGAAATGATCCCTATATATACACGCTCCCTTTTGTCAGGGAACTTAATTAACTAATGTTTGCCTAATGCATAGAGATAATTAAATAAATGGTAGAGACTGAGATTAAGAGGTATGATTACTATTATTAGTAGTAAGAAGGGCTCTGAATTTAAAGAGGACAAAAGCTAGGTGCCATCTTGCTATACTTAGCTACTGATCATGCTGAGCCAAGCTTGAAAACGTAGTGATGGATTAATGAACCCCTTCTCTTCGCTACATTTAAGGCAGAAAGGAAATCTCACAATTTCAAACCCATTATATTTCATTGTGCAACATACCTCCAGTATCTCTATGAAGGCCAGTCACAGATAGAAAGTTAGTGACAGTTTTGACAGACATAACTGGAGGGATTCCAGCGCTACAATTTCAAACATAGTAAATTTGTACTATGCATCCTTTAAGCCTCAGACAATCAGAAAGTGGCACCCTGAGTCACAGCCACAGATTTCAGATAATTACTTTCTGTCTCAGCCACCTTTAAGTGTATAATAATTAACTGTATGTCACACACCGTCTTTGGACAGAGTCTTTTGGCTACTATGCCATAAGAATGTCCATAAACAGGAAATGCCGGTAAATGTCAAATGCTGGTTTTATACTTGGATGTTTTACCACACATTCTCGTGGGAGCTTTTCAGCAGGTAACAGTTTGGCCTTATCATGAAGAATTTAGGCAGGAGACCTTCAAAGCTATGTTGTGCAGTTTTTGGCACCTATTGGATAATATGAACCTGCCACCATCTCAAATGAATTATTAATCATGATGCTTTTTTCTTTTGGATAAATAGCATCAAACAGTCGTACTCCTCAGATTCATAGCATGAGGTTGCCAAGCTCCTGTTGTAATGAAATCTATGTGCTTCAGGCAATAGCCACAATTATTAGATAAATCACACACTTGGGTTCTCCTTCAGCTTCTTAAACACAACCTTTTACCATTTGAGTTTAAGGAAAACTCCTTTAGCTGCTAACAGTAGCAGGTCCCTTAACCTCTCTGTGGGCCAGCACCAAGAGGGCAACATCCCTCACTCATTCACACAAAGCCAGTATATTACTAAAAACCATCAACCTGCTGGAGAAACTGTAGATAGCTCCCTCTCCTCACTCCTACTCAACAACACACATGTATTTCTAGGGCACTGAAGACTACAAGCCAATCTCACTAGCTGGCACTAATGATATGGGGACTCTTTATGAACTGAATCTTGCAAATAAATAAGTGACATATAGGCCCTGATCTTCAAACATGAACATGCAATTGTGTGCACAGTTACCATGACTTCTAGTGTAATTGAGGTATTTGCGCACTCAGATGCATAAGGAATAATTGCATGTGCTCCTCCTGCATACCAACTAGTGACACTGCCATGGTTTTGTACTTCTGGTACTCTGTGTTATAGGTATGCAGATATCATGAAGAGCAAATTGAGTGTGCATAGCACTTGTAGTACAAGCTGCTCATAGGAGTGTAAAACGACTTCCCAGTCACCTCTCTATATCCATAAGCTATCTGTACCCCTGATTTTTTTAAATGTATATTTAATTTGTAGAGCCCTGCATGGATACACAAATGTGTATCTGCATTCAATTCGCAAAAATTATCTGTGCATATCCGCGGATTTGCAGGGCTCTACACCAGGGGCCAGACTGAGGCTCTGAGGCACCTCCTCCCCCCAGAACCTGGTCGGGAGAAACGCGCTGGCAGCTGAGGGGCGAGCTGCAGTGGACCCGCCACCTGCCCTGGGCAGGGGGCCCGAGCAGCCCCCGGCCCCTGTCCCAGTCCCCCGCCCAGGGCAGGTGGGAGGGACCCAGGCTCCAGCTGCCAGCGCGGCTTTCCCCGACCCGGCTCCAGTGGGTGGCTCAGAGCTGCAGCCCGTCCACAGTAAGAGCTGGGTGGACTGCTGTGGGGAGCCAGGGAGGACCCTCCACTTGCCCTGGGCATGGGGCCCGAGCAGCCCGCAGCCCCCGTCCCTGCCACCACGCCCTCTGCCCAGGGCAGGTGGAGGATCCACACCATGGTTCCTCACAGCTGCCCACCGGCTCTTACCGTCAGAGCCCTGCGCGGATACAAAATTTGTATCCGCATCCACAATGGTATCTGCAGAAATGGTCCATGGATAGAAAGCGGATACCTGCGGATTTGCAGGGCTCTATTAATTTGCTTTATTTGTATAGGCCAAGTGAACCACCATTCTCATGCTTCCCGTGGGGAATTTCTTATACACAACTAAAACGGATGAATGATCCTTACGTCGTCCTCCGCTATCTTCACCTCCAGAAGGTCCTAACTGATCAATGCTCTTCATTCTCAAGTGTTCTAAGAGCACAGCAAAATGGCAGCTCCAGCAACATAAGAGGCCTTCCAACTTCACCCTCCTCCTAACCCCATACATCACATCCAGCTGTGGTAGCCCGACTTGGTGGTGACCATTAATGACTGTGGCAGGACGTGCTGCAATGTTGTAGCTAAACACAGTTGGAAAATAGTGGTATGAGATAGGACTTCTGCCAGTGAGTCCTCAAGGAGCCTGAGAGTGTAAACAAGGCGTTGATATAGTGGTACAGCAGCAATAGCTGAAGCAGGCCCAACTCCAACTAATTTCTCTGATCACTTCGTATTGCTAACCCACATCACCTCTGAGCTGAGTTACAGCAGCTGCAAATTACGCCCTTGTGAATCACATAGGCGTGTCAATAGATTTGACACAATGTGTATGCAAAATAAAAAGAACTTCAATAGGGATTTAGCTGAGAAATCTGGGTGAGCCACATAAACCAGGATTTTCTCGACAAATTGCTGAGGAGGGCGTTTTATAGGGCGAATGAAAGCTGCTATACAAAATACGAGCCTGATCCGGTAACCCTTATGAATGGTCCTTTCTGAGTCCACTACTGAGTCGCATGAACATGGGTGGCAGGATCAGTCCCTAGAATTACTCGATTACACTGAATTTCTAAATGTGTTGGGTGCCTCTCCATCCAGGACCAGGACCAACCACAACAGCTACACTCGTCAGGTACTCTGAAGCTATCAATTATAAAAGATTTGTAAGAACCAGGGATCAAGCTTTCTCACTAGAATGCCCACAGCTCTGAAAGTCCTTTCAAGAAGAGTTGAGCCTGACCACAAAAGTAACTGCCTTCCTATCTTAATGTAAATCCCACCTGCTGTTTTACTTGGCCTGTCCATGATAATGAACAAAATGTGGGGAACAAAAGACAAAAGAAGAAAATGTACTCAGACCACATCCGAGAGACAGAGAGAGAATAACAATAGAGTATTCTTCATGTTGCTCCTTTTCTCCTTTGTGAGATACCATAGTGATGGACTCAGTAGAAGAATACAATAGAAAGTTATATTGTATTTGTCATATGATCAAATCTTACTAACTGGTCTGTACACTCAGTTGCACAGGAATGATGTTTAACCCCGGAGGGAAATTTGGTGCAGCCACAACAATTTCCATAGTCAAAATATTATTAGAAAATATAAAATCCCATTTGTGGGGCATAGTTGTTAATGCAGAGTGCACATGGGGGTCTGAGTGTAGAGCCTCCAATGTGCGGGAAAAGGACCTGGGCAGAGGAAGTACGTGAGACTGATAGCCCCAGACATATTAGTGAAGGAATCATAGGCTGATGTGCCAGTGTTCCTGAGTGACCTGTCTGGGAAATAATTTAGTTCATTTCTTTTGAGACTGATCCTAGCTAGGCTCCTTGGCTGCCGACTGTGAATTCCACCCCTGCTAGCTGACCCCATCAGAAATGCTATTTTTCTTTTCCACTTCTCAGCTGTAGTTTCCCTGCTTCTTCTACACTCTCCCGGTTCATTTAATGTTCACTTTCTCCCAGGCATCCTAGCTCTGACTGGGAAGGAAGGTAAGAGGGCGGTCTCCAAAGTTTACTCTGACGATTGCTCAGCAGAGGGGAATTACTCAGCCTTTGCCAATGGCTAACTGCTGCACCCAACATCTTTTTGGCACTGGCAGCCTCTGCCTGCATGCATGGGAATCTGGAGTCTTGACAGAACTTCTATCTATCAGAAGATCATGCTGACTTGGTGCCATCAGACAAGTTCAGGCTAGATTCACACACTGCTCTTCACAGCCAGTTCTTTCTGAGGGCATTGAGTTGCGTGTGTCCGAAGTCAGTCATGGGTACAAGAAAAGGAAGCAGCCGCTTCAGACCGTAATCATTTGGGGACCCCTTAAATAGGGGAAGCCTGCCAGTTTCTGCAACTCATTGGCTGGCTCTGGCTCTTTCTCTGGCAAACATACCCACCTACTGTTGGGGTGGTAACAATGTGGGGGAAAACTGCCCTTCCAGCCCCCCTCTCCAGTCATTAGATCCAAAGGGAAGGGGGAAATCTCACAATAGCTACCCCATTCCTATAGGGGTGGGGTCACTGGAATGGATGGTCACATGGTCTCTTCTTTCCAGAAGCCTTAGGTCCCACCCTTGCTTGGTTCTTTGTATGTGTTACAGCTGGTGATGAGGTGCACTGATCAGTTTGCATAGCCTGATGGGGATTCAGAATGAAGCACTTTGATCACAGCCTGTTAAAAAGGACTCCTGCAGACAAACCACAAGCTATGCTGAGTGCGCTGTGAGCATTCACCTGTGCACTAGTCACTTAGAAACACAGTGTTGCCAGCTCCTGTAATTCTGATGTCACCAGTAATGAGATTTTGGGCCCCTGCTGCAGGCAGGCTCACCATGACTCAAGATGCGGCAGCCGCCTTTGTCTGATTTTCAGACTGCCAATTCCCATGAATTTCTGTGGGCGTGAGGAATTACAGCATTTGGCGCTTCAAACTTGCAACACTTGTTAGCTCATGTTTGGTAGCCCCCAAAAGTTTGACACAGGTCAGATCAGTATTTTCTGTTTACCATTAGATAGCAGTTTGCCTTATGATTTCTCTCTTATTAGACAATGTTGGCAGTAATTGTTGTACTTGCAAAATAAAGAAATTCACAGAACATTCTCTTGTACAATATTGTTTTCTAACCTAGATGAGCATTTTTTCAATTAACCCCCTCCACCCCCAAACCTGATCCAATGCCCATTAAAATCAATGGAAAGACTCCTACTGATTG
This sequence comes from Emys orbicularis, assembly GCF_028017835.1. Taxonomy (NCBI): domain Eukaryota; kingdom Metazoa; phylum Chordata; order Testudines; family Emydidae; genus Emys; species Emys orbicularis. The sequence goes on along the minus strand of NC_088686.1, from coordinate 84,496,177 downwards.
CAATGGGCTTTGGATCAGGTCCCCTACATGTATTAAGGTGTTTTAAAACTGAAGAAACACTTTTCAGCTCTGCTTCTTAGCAAGTAAGAAATAGCTAGTGTCTGCAAGCTACCCATTTGCACTTCTTGTAACTACAATTTCAAGATTTTCAATGTTAAACTCTTTGCTATTTGTGGATTAAGTTTCCAGCTGTTCAGATGAAAATGAAAGTGTGTGACAATGAGTGAGTGCCTGGGTGACTAAAGGGCACATTTGGAATGTATTCCCAGGGCTGGTACAATGAGAAGTCTCCAATATCAGGTTCCCTTTATTGTTCATTGTTTATTATTCTACAATACAAAGATCAGCCTAACCAGTACACATCACAAAGGGAGGGGAGGAAACCCAAGGAAACTTTTAAAAATTGTTGGGGGTTTATTTTACTGCAAAGACATTTTAGGGATGTCAGAAGGTGAGTGAGGTTTAGGACCCCTGGCTTCTCTTCCCAGCTCTGGGAGGGAGTGTGTGTGTAGTGAACAGCACAGGGGACTGACTGGAGTTAGTCTTGACTCAAAGGTTCTCTTCCTATGCTACTGATTTGCTGGCATGTCATTTAACCTCCATCTGCTTCAATTATTCTATAGGCGTGTGTCATGAAAGATAATATATTAAGAGTTTTGCAAAGCTCTATTAACTAATATGGGTGACTGGCACAGAGCACTTTGGCTGAATGCACACTAAATGTAAAGAATGATGATGGAGCCAAGTTTCTTCTCTGGGCCACCCCCACAATTGCTATTCCTAATTGAGGTTAATATTTCCTATTGGAGTATATTACAGACCTCAAGTTGCAGAACTTGCCTGTTTCCTGAGGAAGGAGTTGGTCAGTGCTTAAACAATGTCAGTACTAAATAAAGGACAGTCTGCGGCCAAGTGCCCCTCAGCAGTAGTGGCTAGCAGGTTGCCTTGGCTTCCTCTTTTATTGTTAAGAACATCTTCATAACAAAGAAGGAAGCTAACAGCTAAGCTGTTCTGAAGAGTGAATGTGACTTGGTATATTTTATGACAATAGCCACCATCACCTCACTCTTTAGCCCTGCAGAGATTAGAAACTAAACTCCCACTGGGGTAATCCTAGATTTTCACAGGAATATCTTTGAAAGGAGGCCCTAGCAATTTGTGCTTCACAGTTCCTTATTCATGACTGTGTGCCTCTGTGATCTGATAGTGGATTATTAAACCAAAATATACTGCTTTCATCAAATGCTTACTGTAAATGCCAGGTTGACGGTTTAAAAAAGGATATCTGCTCTGCAAGACAAATCCCACTCAAATGAGTTACATGTCTGAGTTGATTCAAATCTCCTGTTTGTGGATTACACTGGGGAGAAACCACATTCTGTTGATGGAATATATTCTAGTCTAACATATTTGCTGAAAGGGGAAAGAGAGTGAGCCACGTTCTGCTTTCAATCCCCCCCAGTCTAAATCTGGAGTCACATCACTGAAATTAATGGTGTTGCGTGGCTGCAAATTACAGCAGGAAGTGATCCAGTGGTATCTCTAAAAAGCAACAGAGGGTCCTGTGGCACCTTTAAGACTAACAGAAGTATTGGGAGCATAAGCTTTCGTGGGTAAGAACCTCACTTCTTCAGATGCAAGTGATATCTCTGCAACTCAAATTCTTTCTTAAATTCTCCTTATCTACATTAGGAAGCATAGCTTAGTGGTTACAGGCCAGGACTGGGAGGTAGGAGATACAAGTTCTTATTTCTAGCTCTGATGCAGACTTGTATGTCACCTGTGGCAAATCACTTACCTCTCTGTCTCAGATTTCTGTAATTGGGTGCCCGAGGTCCATGGTCAAATCGAGGGCTCGATTTTTCGTCACCCATTCTTACCTTGAGTAGTACTGTACAAGTCATTCTGGAGTTATCAGTGGAACTACTTGGATAAGGCCAGACTGCGATACCCTTACATACATTGACTTCAGTGAGACTGCTGATGGCTTAAGGAACTATTCAACATGATTGAGGATATCAGTCTGGTCGATAGTACAATACTACTCAAGGCAAGTGGCTCAATCAGGGCCCAAGCAATTCTCTACCTACTTATGTTATGCCTCACATATATAATAATACGTAATAATTTCCAGAGACAATTCACTGATTTACCATGCAGTGTCATGGTAACCATGCCTCTAAATTCATCGTGCAAATAAACAGCTAAGCTTATAAAAAAATATCTCCCATAAATTAAAAAAAAAAAAAATCTAATATTTATCAGCTTCTAGAACTTGAATGAAATCAACTCTCAAAGTCCAAGTTGAAATATAGAAGCTCTTTTTTACAATATTGTATATTTATTGGGCATATCCAAGTAGTTCCACATGCCTGAAAAATACATGGCTACAGCTACCCTTAAGCTGAAACTAGATTTGGACATAAATCAAAATAAGGCATAAAACAAGATGCAGTTTCCCAATCAGAAAGAGAAAGACTAAACTTCAGAGTGAACTATGGGATGACACACCCATAAAGCCAGTTTCAAAGTGAAACAATAGCCAGTTTCTCAAGTGCTTGATGAGGCAGGCCTAGAGAGAACAGCCCCATCAGACAAGAGATCTCCAAATGTAATTTTATTGCCAGCAATCTCAGAAACATGGCTCATTGAGCTGAATGTATCAAACTGTGTTCTAGATGGGCACAGTGAGCAACAGGACAGGGCTGTAAAAAAGAATTTGGACACAAATATCTTCATAGAATATTAAGGTTGGAAGAGACCTCAGAAGGTCATTTAGTCCAATCCCCTCTTCTACCTGCATTAGGGAGGATTCTTCCAAGGAGATCCAAGAGACAGCTTGTGGTTCCACTATTGCACTACATGACACTTCATGAGACCAGAGTACTTCTGTAAAAGTACTGCTACTGAGGTCAGGTCTATAAACTTACATCAGTATAACTACATCACTCAGGGGAGTGAAAAATCCCCTCTCCCTCACACAGATATATCAACCTAAGCCTAAGACAATGCTATGCCAATGGGAGGGCTTTTCCTGTTGACGCAGCTGCTGCCTTTCGCAGAGGTGATTTAACTATGGCAACGGGAGAAGCTCTCATGTCAGCACAGTAGTGTCTTCACTGAAGTGCTACAGCAGCACAGCTGCACCGTTGCAGTGTTTTAAGTGTAGACCTACCCGGGAGGGGGGGCGGGGGGGGGGAAAGCCTTTTGGTAGCCAGTTGAGAACCTGTAAACATCTACCTGAGAAATAAGTTTCTCCTGAAAAAGCCTCTGCTAGCTTGATAGTTAGTGACACTTCTCAGGGGCCTTGAAAATGCATCTCCCAAAACCAAACAAACACTGGTCAGAGCAGCAAGCTCAGAAAATTCACCCCAGTAACTGTCATCAAGGTAGGGGAGTGTTCTCTAGTGGTTAGTCACAACTCCTGGGTTCTCTTTCTGGTTCTGATAGTGGATTGCCATGCAACAATGGCAAGTGACAGGACCTCCTTGAGGCAAGCTACATTAATAAGTGACGATGTTCAATTAATAACACAGATTCATAGCTTTTAAGGCCAGAAGGGACCTCTCTGTGATTACCCAGTCTGACCTGTATAATAGGCCATAAAACTTCACCTGCATCAAGCCTAAAACATAAATATTTAGAATGCAGTCACACTCTTATTGGCTAGTTGTCTTCTATACACAGAGGAAGAGAACATCTGCCAATCAGGTAAGGGATTGAGAGGCTTAATTGACATTATCCCTAAGCACTTCACCAATGAGGTGAAAGGGGTGTATAAGGACAAAAGTATTTTTAATTTTTTTGTTTCAAAAAGCAAAATGAGAAGCTTTTCCAGGTGGGTGTCCTAAAACTACAGGAGTAGCCACGCTGGAACACTGTATCTTGTTCTGTGTAATGCTGGATGCTTCATAGGAAGGTGTAAATTCCATATTAAGCACTTCAAGATGCAATACTATCCAGTGGGGGAAGACTTCTCCCTTTTGCTAGCACAGGTTAACAATAGTAGTGAAGATGTGGTGGCATGGGCTTCAGCACTGGATAGTCACCCCAGTACAAGCCCACTGGGGACACTGGGTACCTACCAGAGTTGCTGGCCCCCCTCTGAAGTCCATGCCACTGCATTGTTACCTGTGCTACCTAGATTAAAGACAGACATACACAAACTACTGTGTATACAATTGGCTGACCACCAAATCTGAGCAAACATCAACTTTAGGCATGTCTGGACTGCGGTTTGATTGTGGATCTGGACTTAATGACTTGTGCCCATCTCTGGTTTCTCTCCTAGCTAGTGAAACCTTGGCTCCGGCACTTTGTCAAATAAATGTCCAATTCTTTATTTAGTAACAAGCTAAGTCATTCGTCTCAATATTTAAGGGACATTTAATCCTGAGAGAAGCTAGCACCATAAAGTGCTGGTGCCTTTCCTCTGGGTTCTGGGAGCATCAGCATTGCTGCATTTCCCCACTGAACCACATTGCAGAGCAGGCATTGCTGCACATACTCCATACAGCAGAAGGCACAGAAGGAAAACAGCTAGTCTCAACCGGTCATCCTTTCTTCTGCTGCCCGGCAAATCACAGTGTGCACTGAGAGGCAACAGATGATGGCAATAACGTCTATACATTTCTCCAGTTTGGCCCTTTTGGCAACTGAGGCTTGAATGTTATTCATGGCCGTTGGTGCCAATGAGGTAACAGATGGGAGGGGCTCCTCTCTGAAGTAGGAAATTCTTAGGTCACTTTTGAACCTGGTACATAGAGCAGCTGCCCAGCTGAAAGCAGAAAGAGCATCAGCCATTCTGAGGCATTTCAATGTAACTGGGGGTGGGGGAGATTGTTTGACTGATAGCAGCCTGGTTGGCAGTCGCTTCACAAACAGCCCCCTCGGAGTGAACAGCAAAATCTGACATAAGCATTCTGAACACCTCCAGTGGCCAGCAGTCAGAACCAGTTTCTCTTGTTCCTATGAGCTGGGCCCCTGTGTAGTCATGGATGGCTTTTTGCAGTGCTCACAGCTTTTCCAGCCGAGAAACAGTCAGTTTCCATGAAGCTGGCAAGTCTTGAATTTTTACTGCTGGCTGAATGGGGCCTTCTCCATCAGCTCTGGAATAAAATTTTTACTGAGAGATTCAAATGCATGCAGAGACTGAGTCTCTGCCGACACAGAGTGTTTTATACTCTCTGTCATTCAGAATAAAATAACACACTGCAGAGTGTGTGTAAAGCATGACACAAGTGCGACCTGGACAGTTCATAAAGCCCTGACAATACTGGCTCCACTGACAGTGATGATAGACATGATTCGACTTTATTTTTAAGTATTCCAAAGTGCTTTACAAAGCAGTGCTATCAAGAGACAATCACTGCAGAAAATTGGTATCTTGGGCTTATGGGTTTACATTCCACCTGAGGATCTCAAAGCATTTTACTAAGGTGGGGAAGGTATCATATCCCCTTTTAACAAATAGGGAAGTTGAAGCACAGGAAGAACATAAGAACAACCACACTGGGTCAGACCAATGGTCCATTCAGTCCAATATCATGTCTTCTGACAGTGGCCAACGCCAGGTGTTTCAGAGGGATGAACAGAACAGGCAATCACTGAGTGATCCATCCCTTATTGTCTACTCCCAGTTTCTGACAATCAGAGGCTCGGGACACTCAGTTGGCTAATAGCCATTGATGGACCTATTCTCCAAGAAAGTATCTAGTTCTTTTTTGAACCCAGTTATAGTTTTGGCCTTTACAACATCCCCTGGCCACATGTTCCACAGGTTCACTGTGCGTTGTGTGAAGAAATACTTCTTTTTGTTTGTTTAAACCTGCTGCCTATTAATTTCATTGGGTGACCCCTAGTTCTTCTGTAACGTGAAGGAGTAAATAACACTTCCTCATTCACTTTCTCCACACCATTCACGATTTTATAGACCTCTCTCATATCCCAGTTGTCTCTTTTCCAAGCTGAAAAGTCTCAGTCTTTTTAATCTCTCCTCATACAGAAGTTGTTAACTGACTTGCCCAAAGTCACATAACAAATCAGCAGCACAATAGGGAATAAAACTCAAGTTTCTTGCATTCTACTTCTTTGCTCTAAGTCCTAGAAGATCATGCTCTCTCCCCTGCAGCAACCATTGAAGGCATGTGATAACACGCCCACAGCCTGGGACACCCCATCCTCTTTTGGAGGCAGCATGGTCCAGTGGTGAGCAGACTGGCCTGGGAGCTACATGGGGGCCCATGGTTTCTATTCCTGGCTCTGGTATGGCCCTGCTCTGCAAACTTGGCCAAGTCACTTCACCTCTACATGGGGATGATGACACCTTTATTTGTAAAGCACTTTGAGATCTATGGATGAAGAGATAAGTATACCATAAGATCTATCATCTAAGAGATAAGTATTATTATTGTATTGACAGAGGAATCTTGGCCAGATACCAAAGTTATCTTCTACTCCTTTGAAAAACACCACACTATCTTTAAATTCCACCTGGAAAGCTAGCAGAAGTGGGAAAAGGGCCCTTGGTTTAACATGGGATAGTCCTCAAAGTGCAGTGCCCCATAGTCCCACTATTAGCATGGGACATGATCACGGAATGTAGAATGCTACCCTCCGAGCCAGTGTTTCTCAAACGGGTCCTGGGAAAGGTCTAAGTGGGTTGCACATGCCCCAGAGGTGCTCCCTGCCCTGTGTTCTCACTTCCCCTGGGCAGCAAGCAGAGGCCTGGGGAGCGTGATCCAGACAGCAGCAGCATGGAGGAAGCGCCTCCAGGGTGCACACAGTGGGGACAGGCTGCTAGCTGTCTGCTCCCCGGCGCCAGTCACTTCCTACATGCTGCTGCTGCCCCCTGCTCTCACTTCCCCAGCAGGCAGCAGCATGGGGAGCAGGACCCAGGCAGGAAGTGGCTGGAGCCAGCAAGTGGACAGTCAGCAGTCTGGTAGCCATGGTGGCCTTGCTGTCGAGAGAGAAGGGCTGGCTGGGGCTGTAGGAGGGGGCAGGGCTGGAAGAGCCAAGTGTGGGAGGAGAGGGAAAGCAGAGGGCTGAGAAAGGGAGCAGGGGTAATGGTGGGTCTCCCCCCAAAAGAGACAAAATGCAGTTGGTCGCCTTAGTAACAAGTTTAGGAACCACTGCTCTGAGCCATACTGACATCAGCAAGGGGAAAAAACAGGGCAGGAGCTTGGGGAGTGAGCCACACCTCTGTTTGTTCTTCACACAACAAAAATATGTTGGCTGCTGTGTGATCTTTGTGAAACCCAAGAGATATGAGTGCCCAGTGCCTACTCATTTTTGCCAGTGACTAAGGCAGATGTGTTCTGATATGACACTCGCGAGCTCTGACGCCCTCAGGCAATCTGGGATTTGTTGCTATGCAAAGAGGTTTACTCACATCTCAGATCCTTGTCTAGTGGGTTTGCCATGATATTTCACAGGTGTGGCACTTTGCAAATTGCAAAACACCTCCCCAGGTGTCTCATTTGGCACAATGCAGCAGACAGTACTCTGCATGTGCAGAGGATGAGGCCAAGATGGGATTCAAAGTCAGTCATGTAACAAACATGATGTTTTCAACAGGGACAATGTTTCAAGGCTTTTTACTTACTGTTGCCTGTTTTCGCTCTCCTACTCAAGCTCTTCACTGCTGCCTTCTGCCTTTGGACAGGAATCAGAACATCACAGAGCCTCATCACCAGCCAACAAGCTTCCCCAGGTTTCATTGTGAAAATATACACTGGAGTCCTAAATAGGAGGCTCCTGCCACTTGCCAACCTGCAGAGAGGCTCCCAGGCTTCTCTCACTCCCACATGGCTCTCACTATCTCTACCCCTTCATTTACTGCCACCACTTTTGGTCTTATCAATTTGGCTGCTAAGGGAGTTACTTACCGTGGACAAGGAGGTGCAGTTTGCATGTTCTTGTGAACGGAGGTGGCCTAAGTGTGCAGGCCACTTGCATGGGGATTCTCACATGCAGTTTGCACTTCCCCTTTATATGTGCATTCTCGCAACCCCTCACATACACATGAATTGCACTCAGAATGAGTTGGTTGTAGGGTGCTGAGTAGGGTGACCAGATAGCAAGTGTGAAAAATCAGGACAGGGGATGGGGGGGAAGGGTGTCATAGGAGCCCATATAAAAAAAAAAAAGCTCCAAATATCAGGACTGTCCCTATAAAATCAGGACATCTGGTCACCGTAGTGCTGAGTCTGCATGTATCAGCAGCTCTGTAGTTTGGCAATATGTTTTTAGCACCATTTTGACAGCCTAGACATGACAGCAGCCATCAGGGATAGTTTTTAGGATAGTGAATTATATATTCCCCCCAATGTCAGAGGGAAGCACTAAAAAGTCCTTTCCGACCCTGATTTTGCAATGATTTTCATAGCATGCCCCTTCATAAGGGTAACGGGTGGCATAAAACGGATTGACAAAGCGCTCATCTGATAAAGCAAATGGCTAATAGGTTGTGAGCTTTGAATGGGCAACAACAATTCCCACTGAAGTAAATAGGAGTTGTAGGTGCTCAGAGCTTCTCAAAATCAGTCCTGAGTTTAGACGACTAGACCTGTAACTCTAATAATCGTCTCCCTCCTTGCTAAATTTAGGGCTTTTTAAAAACATTGATAGATTTTGCATGGCAGCCCAGGAACCACAGCACAAGCAATTGCAAAGCATTTCAGCATTATTGTCCTGGTTCATGACAGATTTTTCATTAGAAAATAGCCCAGATTTGCAGTACACATTAAAAGCATATTCCAGAGCGACCATAAATGCACAATAGAGCAATGCAGAGTTTGAAGCTGATTTAGCACAGCTCAGTAAAGAATAAAAGGGCTGGCTACACAGCTTTGCCAAGCCAGAGTAGATGAATCAATGCCTTCATCTATCACACTGCGCCCTGGCACACTCACATGCAACCTCGACCGTCTTTTCCCTTTAGTTGGGAATGAATAAACAGACTCATGTACAAAGTGTCCCCAGCAATATTTACCCCACTAGCCATGTTAAATAACAGGGATTGGAGTTAATGGGGTACGACACATACAAACATATCCTGGAATAGATTCCATGTGGGGTTGGAAGTTAGTTGCTGTTGGTATATCTGGCCGTTTGATTTACACAGGTTCCATCCAAGTTTGAAGCCATTTAATCTAGTGTATTCAGGCTCATGGTTTTTTTTTTTCCTAATGACAAACTTTTGATTTTTTAAAAATTATCACTTTTAATTTCCTGTACACCTAAGTCTCGATCCGAAATAAGTGGTGGAAATATTCCAAAAACCTGCTGCTGATGCAGCATCTAGTATTGATTTAAACATAAAATAGACATACAGCTTGCATTGAAATTTTGATATTGCATTCTCTAACCCAGCTCTGGGGATCATAGAAGGGATGTAGGCGTGGAGGAAAAGTGGAAAACTGGGATGGCATTCATGTTTTAACCCACATCAAACTCTGATCAACTACTCTCACTGGGTATGTCTACTGTAGTGTAGACGTACTCTGTGTGACCTTTTCAGATTGGTAGGACAAACAATGTAGCCAACTTTGCAGTTATTACATTTGCATCCCCTTCCCTATTTTAACCATGTAACTTTTTTCTTTATCTTTCTAGATAAAACAACTTAAAATGAAACCTGCTGCATTCCTTATTTCCTCTTATTTCTATCACAAGCTCACACTGGTTCTCTCCAGTTGCTTCTATTCCCACCAGACAGATCTTTTTAAGGTTGTAGTTTCTTCTGGAAGAGGATCAGTCATCAGTACAGGGAGAATTATTATTTTGGAATACAGTAGCATAGCACGCCAATCAAACTGAGACCCCATTGGGGTTGGTGCCACACAAGAACGTAGTAACAGACAGTCTGCCCAGATGAGCAAAGGAACCTTCCTGACAGTCTTCTAAGGGGTAGGGTTGTGAGGGGATTCAAGAGGGAACATCTTTCAGACTGAGATGTGCACTCTGCTTTCCCCATCAGAGAGATTTATAATTTATAATTGTGCTCTCTTCATTTGCCGTTTTTTAAAATCTACAATAAAGACACCCTGGCTGAAATTATAGCAGTTGAGGTTTGGATAAAGTGACCAGATGTCCTTTTTCCCCTCCAAGACTTCTGCATTCTGTCCTGGAAACCTGGAACCAGGAAATGGGACACCCATTTTTATGCTCAGCTTCTCCCTCACCCATGGGTCCTGCTGTGGGCTCTGCTCAGAAGCTGTTATCACCAGTGCCCGGGGAGAGCAGCTGCAGCAGGCTTGGAGGCACCACCTACCACCACCGGGGCTTGGCCAGTGGCACTGGTACCACCATCAGGCCTGGAGGAGCCAGGCCTGGCTGGCAGCAATGGCAACAGCAGCAACACTCAGGCTTGCAAAAGTGGGGCCTGACAGTGGCACCAGCCCAGAAGGTGATGAGAAGGGGTGAATGCATGAAATGGGCTGCTTCGTGTCCACACTGGGAAAGGGGGGGGGGGAAGAGAAAGTCATGAAGGACCCTGTCTGCGGGTGTGAGGAAAGGCCAATTTGTTGTGATTTATAAATTATTTTCTCTGTTAGTGTTATTAAAGTGACATTCAGCTAACTTTTAAAAATGACATTAGATGTTAAATTTGTTATTTTATTATTTTTAAGTGAGAAAAAACATCTCTTTTTAAATTAATGGGAGCTTGAGAGTGACAGTAGAAACGGTTTTTATCATATCGTTATGGCAGGTGTCACTTGGTGGTGCTGTTACACACAGTCTTCCAAGTTCTTAGCCTGCAAGCAAATTTTGGACAGGCTGACACGTAAGTCTTGGGAAGCTGTGCTGGGTTGTTGTTAGTTTGGATTATGCAAGGTTGGATATAGAGGCAGCTTGGGTAGACAGGGAGCCGTGTAAGCAGGTGAAGAATTTGCTGTCTGCCTTGGGCTCTGATAAGAATACATTCTTGAGGCAGAGTTGCTCCCTGGGAACATCCTTGGGCTGAGATGCCTAAAAGAAGGGATTGCCCTGCATGCTGTTTGACCATCTCATCCCAGGACTGGCGAATGTGTGCAAATAAAGCAAATTTACACTTAGAGTATATCCGGATTCCATATCACCGATTTCTCTTCCACTGGAGAACTGACCTATAAGGCCCTGGACGTCTGCTGCCACTCAGCACAAGGGGGGCACTGGGGTCAGTGGAGGACATTGGTGTTGGAATAAGGGGCCGCAGTATTAATAAATCTGTGGCAGGTATCATCCCTTCCCCTGCTCCTGTGCCGGACAGATGACCTGCGTTTTCATTCTGAGAATGTGGCCACCTGGCATGGGAGTTGGAATCTAAACACATTGCAAGCCTAGGATGCTTCTCAGCCAGAGATTGTTCTCAAAGGGGGCAAAGGGAGATGCTGTGTGCCTGACTTTTTGCCAGGCTGACAATGCACCACACAGTAGAAGCCACATTAACATGTCCTGGGTACAGCTGGCCAGAAACTGGAATTCCCATTCCATGGGACATTCAGAAATTTTAAAAAATCATAATTCCAAAACAGAACAAAAATGAAATTTCAACATTGTTTGTGGAATGTGAATACCAAAGTTTTGTTTTGCTGAAGGAGCTAGGAGACTGGAAGCCCTAGCTCGGGAGCAATCCATCTGGTGGGCTGCCCCGAAACCAGGGACCCTGGGAACCAGGAACACAGGAAGCCCTAGAGGTCCAGGCTGGCAAAGAGCTGCAAGTCTAGGAGCTGGACTCCCAGGCTCCCCATCAGCCTGCTAGGTGGGCTGCTGAGGAGCTGGGTGGGTGAGTCAGCAGGAACCCAGGCAGGTTTTGAAACCTGGCTGCCAGGCAGGGCTATGTCAGAAACCTGTGTGGTTTCTGTCAGAATTTAGTCAAATATCAATACGTGCCCACAGAACGTTCCAATTTAGACAAATCAACCTTTTCTAATTAAAAAATATTCCATTGGAAAATTTCCAACCAGGTCTAATAATAAGACTACTTGCAGAGTCAGGTACTGCTTGGCATGAGTAAGGGTGGCCCTTTTGTTTTTATTTGGGTATTGGCTTCTTGTGTAAGTTTCCCACGTACTAGACACGTAGCAGCAACTGAAATAAGTCCCCGGAAGGGTGGTCATAAATCCCTCTCAGGCTCTCCACTGCAATCAACCTTCCTATTCCCAAGAATGATGACAATCATTAATCAGTGGTATTGAGAAGGTAACGTTTTCTTTGGTAAGGTCTTTACTGCTTTAGGCAGCCACATGCACTCCTGGCAATGTCCCTAGACAAGCCTTGCTGGCGATATACAGTATATGTCTTGCTCGGAAAAGACTGTCTGAGAAAGCAGCTTGCTTCCCAGCTCCAATTCTAACACTTTGTAAACTTGGCAAGGCTAATGACACATGCTGGCTGGGCAGCAGGAATAACTGATGCCTGATAGATAGCCTCCTGCAAACAAACAAACTGCACATAAGCCCTGAGCTATTCTGCAAAAGGAGGCCTTGTTGGTCTGACTTCTTTACTGCTAACAGTTAACAGACTTCCCTACCGTTCATTGTTCAGGGTCATCCTTGGCGGATCCAGGTTGGGGTTCTCCATGGACTCCATCTGAGGACAGCGTAGGAAGTAGTAGAGGGTATGGAGGGCATCAGGAGACCAGGTAATGGGCTGCTGTTGCCTGGTTTGCCGGATAGGGCTCATGCCGGGGCGGAGGGTGGTCAAACATTGCATGTGGTGCATTGCTCGCGATACCAAGTCACCTGCACAAAAGGGGACAGGAAAAGCATTTCTGAATGTTCATCCAAACCCGTATGCTTATTTTCTCAGCCAAATAAAATCACTGGCAACTGAGAAAGCCTTCTGTGTGTGTAATTATTATTTACCCACTAAGCCAATAGGCAGGTCCTGGAGCTGCCATTTTATAGTTTATTGCAGTGGTTTTCAACCTGCGGCCCAATTAGCACAGAGCTGCGGCCCATGCGACATTCTCAGGGCCACACCGGTAGTATTGGATGCAGCCCACATAACACATTGTGGGCCACATATGCGACCCACAATGGTAAATAGGTTGAGAACAACTGGTTTATTGCAATGGAAATTTAATTTCCTTTTAAATTCCTAGCCATTAGACAATGGTAGAATTAAACTACTATTTAAGTTGCTAAACTTGCCCGTCATCAGAGATAGGTGTGATGATTTTGCATTATTTTTCTTTGCCATTTTAATGCTGTTTCTTTTCTTCTGAAGCCACATCCATGGGTTTCTTGCCTGCCTTTGGCTAATGAAATACATTTTGTAAGATCCTACGTCAGCACTGGGTTGGGAACATAATTTATGCAAGGGGACAGAGGCAGCGTCCATGTAGGTTGCTTGTTTTGGTTCTCCCTGTCCTCTACATGTTATGAGGCCAGACCAGTTCCCTACATTGGAGCCATCTGATGCCACCTAACCAGCCCTCAAGTCCCAACTTTCTGCCCAGGTTCTTATGACAGAGAGAGGGAAAGCCTCTGTCCTAGCTGGAAGTCCCTTCTTGTTGGTGTCTGCTTCTCTTATCCTCCTCACTGTTCTATAGCTGAAGATTGCTTCCAAGGAGTAACAACATCCATCTCCCTTATTAAAGGGTCAGTCCTTATATTTCTATCTCTCTGATTTTCACAGATCTTGCTGGAAGTCTCTCTCTGATGCTGATAGAGGTCTAAACCCAAGGAGAAAGCATCCAGTTCCGTCCGAGCTGCTCAGTTCTTGGGGATTCTGAACCCTTGTCAACCTTCCTGTGCCAATACATTGGAAGACTCCCTGACTAGGCAACTGGGAGGGGGAAAGTCTATGTTACACAGCTGCTATTAAGAAGATACTAACCCTTCCCCCTCAGAACAGGAAGCTGCTGTGGGTTAGCACCTGCAGAGACCACCTTTGGCTATATAAATCCCAAGTGTTCTTCATTTGACACTTGCTTTAAACATAGCACACACCACGTTACAAACACTACAGTAGCCTGACAGAATACCACTACTCTTACAATTTACAGTAGTGGTATTCCTGTAGCACTAGTCTGAACCACTACTATAGAATACTATATATGCACAGGATCTATTTATTCCCTGGGAATCTTCTGTTGCTTTATGTTCTACAGTCCTCTAGAATCCTCACAGGAAATGTTCCTCCATTGTGTTCTATGGTTACAATGCTGGGAAAGGATGGAATTGAAAGAGCCACCAACACCAAGCTGGGTCTGAGATGGCGCCGTGAACGTAGCCACACAAAATGTGAATTCACCCCCACCCCAACTCCCAGTGCAGTTCTTAGGATGTTCTTAGGCTAATCCACTTAGGTCTAACAGCAAAAAGACCAAGTTTACTACGATGCCTCCAGCTGAACACTTCAGGGATTGATATTACACATGCTGGGGGAACACATGGCTACTGTATGTCTGAGCATTATGCAGTTATTAGTGAGTCAGATCGATAGGGTGTTAAAACCTCACTTTGCAACGTGAAGCTGTGCACTCATTCGTCGCATAGTAAATTCATTTTACAAGTAGACTCCAGAGAGGAAAATACCTCCTAATGCCTCTGCCTTTCCATTTCTGCAGCTCCTGAATCTTTCCCTAAGACCCAAACATTCTTACAAGAGTCCTATGCATCTTCTAGCTTTGGTGCTAATCCTGAATCCCACATGATCAGAAAAGAAATGCATCTGGAATTCAAATTTTCAGCAAAGAATAACATCCCACTCCCTACTTCTTTGGCAACCTCCAGACCATATTTTAAAATCCGTAGGTGACTATATCAGGACATCCATTCACTAGACGTAATGACTAAGCTGGCCAAAGCAGGGACTAGGAAAGAGGGAGAGGAAGCTGCATTCAATCATGGGCCCATGCTACAAATGCTCCCTTGTGTTCCAGCATAAATAGAGGTGTGTTAAAAGAATTTGAAAAACCTCAAATTAAGGCAAGTTGCAAAATAAATGGTGAAACCACAAGCTCTGGGCCTGGCTAGCCCCTGATATTCATTAGCCTTCAGATGACGGGGACTGGGACAGTGGTGCCAGCAGAAATTTTGCAAGGAAAACCAGGCCAGGAAAACACAAATCATTTTGGTTTATTTTAAAGCGGCACTGTCAAGTAGTTTAGGCCCAAAATCTGGGGTTTGTTCACAAAAAAGAGATTTACCAAATTGATTATATCAGAAGCAGTCTCAGGATTTCCCTTCTCCCCATTTTTATAATTTTTTTTGTTTAACTGAACTTTCCCCTGAAGCATCTACTAGTGTACAACAACTAGAAAGTGAACTTGTGGCCATTTGACTAACTGCTGTCAATCTGGTGCTCCGACATTAGGCTGAGGAAAGCCATTTAAGCACCTACATAGCTAGAAACAGATCTTTCACCAGCACTGAATTCACTAAGACAAAGAATAAAATGCTGGAAGAGGGACATTTTATGCATAAATTAAGCATAAAACATCCTAGTGGCATAATCTGATTTCCACGAACAGCACCCTGAAACAATTACATTTTACATAACATGGAACCAATGCCGCTCATGTTGAAGCCAATGACAAAACTGCCATCGACTTCAATAGCAGCAGGCCTCATATTTTGTTTAAACAAACGATCAGTTACAGCTGAAACTCACTTAGTTCTGAGATGCTTCCAACACAAGTTGCCAAGAGAGACTGTTCCAAGGTTCGGAGCTCCAGCTGGGCATAAGCATCGGCCCGTCCATCACTGCTTATGGAGCCATCATTGTAGGGGCTGAAGTAGGCAGGCAGAGACAGCACACCTGGGGAGAGCAGAGAACAGGCCTGTTACAAGTGAAATCGCAGGGGCAGGGGAATACTCCACCATTCAGGGATGGATGGAAATACTGAAAGCACTGATTTCTGTTTGTAGTGGTGACTGGGGAATGCAATGCATGCTGCTCACTCAGCCACAGCGCTCAGAAGGTCTTTGGAACCAATTAGTGCTGTTGATTGGCAGAAGCAGAGCAGCTGGGCTCTAGGGAGCAAATGCAGATACTGTTTGCAGCCTGTAAATGCTGGAAACAAGGAGTTTGTAAAATTATTTTATTGTAAAATTACAATAAAAGCTTTGGAGAGTCTAAAGAAGCCTTTAAAGATATGTCTACACAGTAAAAAAAAAAATCCCACAGCAGTGAATTTCAGAGTTTGGGTCAACTGACAGGCTTGCATTTCAGGGCCAAAAATAGCAGTGTAGATGTTTGGTCTTGGGCTCCAAAGCCCTCCCCCCTTGCTGGGTTTCAGAGCCCGGGCTCTCGCCTGAGTATCTACTCTGCTATGTTTAGCCCCACAGCGCAAGCCCAAGTCAGTTGAACCAGGCTCTGATACTCACTGCTGTGGGTCTTTTATTTATTTAGCTGTGTAGACATACCCTAAAACTGTATATGCAAAAATGAGATTGTGTGCCCAGAGGCTGAACTTGCATAGCTGTAATCAGATTGTTGGATGCAATGACCTGATTTTTAGGATTGCTGAGCATAATTGCCAAGTCCAGCTGAGGTGAATGGGAACTGAAGATTCTCAGCAGCTCTGAAAACCAGGCCATTAATGATCTCATTTGGGCATCTGACAGCAGGCAGTTTTGAACGCACACGTTTAGATTTTTTGTGTGTGTGTGAACATTTGGGCATGTAAGCTTACTCTTGGAAGCTGATTTTGAAAAACTTGCCCATAAAAGCATTTATTTGCATTTCTACAAATGACCGAAATAGAAAGTTCGATTGGAAACACCTCTCCCTCTGTTACACACACACACACACACACACACACACACACACACACACTCTCTCTCTCTCTCTCTCCTCTCTTTCTGGTTGTTAAGCATGTTTATAAAAACGTTTCACTTTCTTTACAAGAGCATTGATGTAAAATGACTAGTTGGGTCAATAACATAAAAGCAATTTATATAGTGGTGATCAGAACCCACCATCTGCTTTGTGTATCACTTCACAGTTCTTCCTTTGTCTATAACAAAACAGAGCCAAAGTGGGTGAGAGTTTGGTGCGACTGGAAGTGAAGGGCGTGAGTACTGTTTAGAGCCTGTCATAATGTCGCAGGCACTGAGCGAGCTTACGCAGGCAACTCAACCATTGCACTGGAATCCTTATGTGCAGCAGCTCCCATAATTCCACTCCTGGATCTATCACACAACTCCACCATTGTATCTCAACCCAGACCTGCTGAATTCCTTGCTATTCCAGACCTGGGACCGCATACACTTCTCTGCCAGCGTACCTCAATCTTGATCTGTGGCACCCTAAGCTATTCAGTCTTTTGTCCCCACACAGCTCTGCTAATGCAATACCCCTACTGTTCCAGTCCTAGGTGTAGAGAGTACTTCATTCTAATTCTGCAGCCACCTCTTGTCATGTCAGTCCCCTGCCTCCCCATCAAGCAGATAATTGCCAATTAACCTGCACCACATTGGGAGATCTTTGTTACTTTGTCTTTATGTTTTCTTTTGAGATTTTATACAGAATTGATCTCTTCCTCCCTCTCCCATTCAGCGGGACACATCCTCTTCACATCCTGCTCAGTGGCACAGCCAACGATTGCATCAAGAACTTCCTGGACATTCTGAGGATAAGGGAATGATTTATCCTGCCGTGTCTCTGCACTGTACATCACTGTTAGCTAATGCAGAAAACCCTGCCAGTGGTCTCTAATCTGAATAATTAGGAAGCTCAAGTTCTAAGAATTAATAGAAGCAACATATGCAAACTGGAAGTGCTCTCACTACACTGCACCCCTACACAGCAATACACTACCCCTATACAGAGCGTGAGCCCATTTCCTTTTTCCATGTTAATCCTATGAAAGGACATTTAAAGACATATGGATTGAATTTACAGCAGTGGGAGAAGGAAAATGGGCTGATTTGTTAAAGGTTTCAAATGGAGCACATAACTCTACGAAGGTGGAAACAGAAATGGGCACTTACATTAATAAAACGGGCAGGGGGAAAAAACGCTTTCGGAGCAGATCACCCCCCTTTCTCTCCCCCCCCCCCCGCTTTTCCCCCCAACGGTTTCAACTGAAAGTTTGTTTGTTTGTTTTAATTACAAATAAAGATTTTGTAGAATGATTTAAGCTGGGCAGACAAATCAAGCAAATTTTCTCAGCTTTTCAGGTTATGGCTTGGCAGTTGTGGATAGTCGGAAATAAAAGTGATTTATTCACTGGGAAAAGTCACTCATATCTGCCCACAAAGGATAGTAGTATTAGAGGGCAAAATATTTAGGGTCTAGTGCTTCCGCTGGCTGGGAGGGAGGTATGCCTGTTACTTAAGTGGGAGATGAGAATGAAATTAAGTCCTTAAGGCCTGATCCACAGCCCACTGATGTCTGTGGGGGTATTCCATTGATATAAATGGGTTTGGGATCAGGCCCTTAAGACACAGCAATAGCATTTATACAGTGTGTTTCCTGTTAATATAGCAGTGTGTGTGTTTTTCACCATTGAAGGGTACCGAGTCCCTGACAGAGTCCGGAGAACCATCCCCTATCTCCCTATTGTAGCCTCGACTTTCTGCAAGGCTCCACAGCATAATAGCCATCCTTCTGAAAGAGCTTCCTGTGTGGCACATCAGCACCCTTCCTTAACTGGCCAGAGTAACACATCTCATTCCCCCAGCAAGCAACAAGCTTGCTGGCATCTGAAACACTTTGTGGCCTGGGTGAAGGAAGCGAAAGGCCAGAAGCCAACTTCAACGTAAACAACTGCAAATCCATTGACATGAATCTCCTATATCTGTTGCCATATAGGGCCTGTGATACATATGTGAGCAATTCTGATTCTCTTCATTAGAGAGCAGTGCACACATGTACCCGTCTTTCATAAGGGTCTCATTTTTACTCATTACTGCATTTTACACTCACTGCATTCTTTCTTGGAGATGAATGGGTCCTGTAATGGAGAGAAAGAGCACTTTTTGCTCACAACTTTTCAAGAGACTATCAGGAGTGACTGACTGGGCAGCGAGTACAATATTCGCCACAGCTTGTTTTACACCCTACTTTACTGCGCTAATTTTGGTACTCCTTCTGTAGTCCCCATCACTTCATGGGAGGTAGGGAAGTACTGTTAGCCCCACTTTGCAGATGACGAATAGAATCCCAGATGGATCTGTAGCCAAACTGAGTCCATTAGGGTTGGACTCGTGTAACTGGGAGCCAAATTTGATCTTGTATCTTTTAACCTATAAGAGTCAAACATGGTTTTCATGATGGATAGAGTCAACTGCACTGCAACACGCTATTCTGACTGCAGATATCAGAAATGTCCTGTAGCAGAGATAACAACACAGTCCCACCCAGAAGTGGAATAATTTTCTGAAATAGTGTTAATTTGACAAAAAAGCAGAAACTCAGACAGATGCTTCACTTCACTTCTCAGAGATGTGGACAATGTATAAATCTCACTCCGAGCTGGAGATGCTGATGGTGATTCTGATTTGGTAATGTCACATGCTTTTACATACCACTGGGATATGTTATTATGAATGGGTCAGACTGTGAACACCTTACTCACCTTACTTTTGTATCATGACTTTGTAAAGGTGGAAGTGGAGCATATTCTAAGTGGTTAGAAAAGGAGTTAAGAGTGGCTGTGCCACTGACTGACTGCCAACCTTGGGCAACTTGCATCGCCTCTCTGTGCCTCAGTTTCCTCATCTATAAAATGGGGAAAATTGTGTTTACTGATGTTAGAGTAGTGCTATAAATCTTAATTAATATTAGTAAAAGTGTTTTGAGATTTGCAGATAAAAGATACTATAAAAATGCAAAATATTAAGTGTAAATTGTTCTGATTGAATTTGTAGGGCCTGTTTATGAATTTAGATTTGGCTTTATATATTTTTATTGATGGTTATATTGATTTTGATCAAGGCTAACTAAATAAGCAAAATATAACTCAATTAGATTAATTGGTGCCTGAAGATTCTCTTTTTACTTGCAATCTGGGAGTAAAACTACAGTTGACATGAATTTCAAGGGTATATTTCCCCCACAAAACAACAACCCAAAGCAACCTTTAATTACTATGCTGCAAAGATCCATCAACAGCTCACTTTGTTGTCTAGAAAATATTTTTTTCTTGTATGGATTATGTTATGTGCAGGGCCGGCTACAGGCACCAGCTTACCAAGCAGGTGCTTGGGGCGGCCACTTCGAAAAGGGGCGGCATGTCCAGCTGTTCGGCGGCAATTCGGCAGACGGTCCCTCACTCCTGCTCAGAGCGAAGGACCTCCCGCCGAATTGTCGCCGCAGATCGCGATCGTGGCTTTTTTTGGGTTTTTTGTTTGTTTGTTTGTTTGGCTGCTTGGGGCAGCCAAAACCCTGGAGCTGGCCCTGGTTGTGTGACTCTCATCCATTCCTGGCCAGGCCCTGGTATTCTGGCCACAAAATTATATATATATTTTTATTGCCAAAGAGATTAAGGAGCTAATCCAACTCCCAGTGATGTCAACATAAGTCTTTCTACTGATTTCAGTGTGGGATGGATCAGGCCTTAAAATCACAACAATTTAAGCAGCAACCTTTTCCGACATTCCTGGGAGGTAGCACTACACACAGGAGCCCAACTGAAAGCACCTTCATAGTTCTGTGATCAAGGCAAGGTGTAACAACAGTAATTAGTTCCTGGTATTTCCATAGCTTTTGAAATAGCAGCTGGGAATAAAGCAAGATTTATTCTACCTCACTTAATATATGAAATCTGTTCCAGGGCTCTTAAAAGGCAGTTACTGGGTGGAGTTCCAGTAAGCAGTTCTTCAGAATGAAACTATTCTGCTAGCCTGAAGGTTTTTGAATTGTCTGCAGGGCCGGCTCCAGGCACCAACGTAGCAAGCAGGTGCCTGGGGAGGCCAATGAAGAGGAGGGCGGCACGTCTGGCGGCAATTCGGCGGCAGGGCCGTCACTCCCTCTGGGAGCGAAGGACCTGCCGCCGAATTGCCACCGATCGCGGCTTTTTTGTGTGTGTGCGCGCGCGCTTGGGGTGGCAAAAACGCTAGAGCCGGCCCTGGTTGTCTGTAATCTGATGCTTTTTAAGAGCAACTTGAAAAATGCTTCTGCAATCTGAGTTGGTTCAAGGGACCAGAAAACAAAAAACGTTCACACCGTTCGACATCTTGTTGCTTTTAGTGGTGCAGTGGGGATGCTGTTATGGCTGCTGGGCCGCACTTCCCAGGCAAGCTGGCCATGCAACTCTGCAGTTTCCACCTGATGTGGGGTTTGGTTCAAGCTCAAAGCTCAGTCAGGTTTGTAGAAAGGTTTGAGAACTTTGCGAGTGACTCTTGGGCTGAGTTTTGAGTGAAGCTGGGATAATTTACTGTCTGGCATCAAAATCACGTGACAATTATGGTTTGGCATCAAAAGAAGGTGAACTAGGAGGTTTTGACTGGATTTTGTTTGGAGATTTCAGGCTAGAGGGATCAAAACCCATGTCCATGACATTTTATCTGTATGTTGTTACGCTCTCTGGGTTGTTTGCATGTGATGTTTATGGAAAAAGGACCCTGCAATGGGAAGATTTTCATTGTGGTTTCTGGACTTCATAGCACTTTAAAGCAGTTGGTACAGAAATCTGCTGTAATCTAAATCTTTCGCGTTGGAGGACAGCTTCCTGACTACTTTGTCAGCTCTTTGAGGTCTTCCAAATGGTTACATGATGTTTAGAGGTTAAGAGGTGGCCTCTCAGAAGTGGTAAAGAGCCAGTGAGACTGGTCTGAAAAGCAATGGAATTTTGCCATCTGGGATTTCTTCTGGAGATTGCATAGGGCACTAACTCTATATGAAAGGTGTGACAAAGTCTAAAGAACTTGGTTCAGGATATATTAGATTACAGAACACAGATATTGCTATCCCACAGGGCATATGTTGGGGAGTATGGAGAGAAGGAGAGGGTTACGTGTTGCGCTTTAACTTGTTTTTAGCTAAAACCAATAAAATTACATTTGTTTTAAATACCTTTCCTCTGGGCAGAACAAAAATAACCTCTTTGGAACAAGGACTGTCTTTTTGTTCGGTTTGTACAATGCCTAGCACAGTGGGGTTCATGACTTCCTAGACATTACCATAACATCAACAAACAAAACAAACATGAGACAAAGATCCATTTCAGGAAATTAAACCTAAAGATGAATTTTTGACAGCTCTGGGAGCACTCACTAGATTCAGGATCATATTTAGCCATTTACCTATCCTTAATCATGATACATTTTGTATGAGTCACATACGCATCAAAACAAAAAATGTAAATAATACATAGGATCCATCAAGAGGATCAAAAATAAGAAAGAAAAATGTCTTCTGTCATGGGCATTAAGACAATTTTGCAATATATGGCTTGTGATTAGTTCCATACGGAACATTTACAGAGGTCAAATGTTACCTGAATCCAATAGGCTTGTAGAAGTAACATTTTAGAGACAGAAGGGTGAAATCCTGGCCCCATTGAAGTTGGTGGCAAGACTCCCATTGATTTCAATGGGGCCAGGATTTCACTTAGGAAATCAAGAAGACTCTAATCCAGTGGTGGGCAACCTGCGGCCTGTCAGGATAATCCACTGGCAGGCTGCGAGACAGTTTGTTTACATTGACTGTCCACAGGCACGGCCACCCGCAGCTCCCAATGGCTGCCATTTGCAATTCCCGGCCAATGGGAGCTGCGGGAAGAGGCAGCCAGCCCGCACCACTTCCCGCAGCTCCCAGTGGCTGGGAACGGCGAAGCACAGCCACTGGGAGCTGCGGGCAGCCGTGCCTGCGGACGGTCAATGTAAACAAACTGTCTCGCGGCCCGCCAGCGAATTACCCTGACGGGCCGCAGATTGCCCACCACTGCTCTAATCCAACTGCAACTCTAATTACCCATACTGGAGTTTGGGTGAGACACAAAGGCCTGGTCTACACTACGACTTTAATTCGGATTTAGCTGCCTTAATTCGAATTAACGCTTGACCCGTCCACACAACGAAGCCATTTAATTCGAATTAAAGGGCCCTTTAATTCGATTTCTGTACTCCACCCCGACGAGCGGAGTAGCGCCAAAATCGAATTTGTCAATTCGAATTAGCGTTAGTGTGGCCGCAATTCGATGTTATTGGCCTCCAGGAGCTATCCCACAGTGCACCATTGTGACCGCTCTGGCCAGCAATCTGAACTCGCATGCACTGGCCAGGTGGACAGGAAAAGCCCCGGGAACATTTGAATTTCATTTCCTGTTTGCACAGCGTGGAGAGCACAGGTGACCACAGAGAGCTCATCAGCACAGGTAACCATGCAGGCTGATAATCGAAAAAGAGCACCAGCATGGACCGTACAGGAGGTACTGGATTTGATCTCTATATGGGGAGAGGATTCAGTGCTAGCTGAACTGCGTTCGAAAAGACGAAATGCCAAAACTTATGAAAAAATTTCCAAGGGCATGATGGAGAGAGGCCACAATAGGGACACAGATCAGTGCCGCGTGAAAGTCAAGGAGCTCAGACAAGCCTATCAAAAAGCAAAGGAGGCAAACGGTCGCTCCGGGTCAGAGCCGCGGACATGCCGCTTCTACGCTGAGCTAAATGCATTTCTAGGGGGGGCTGCCACCACTACCCCACCTCTGACTGTGGATTCCGAGCTGGGGATAATCTCATCAGGTACACCTGATGATTCCGCGGAAGGGGAAGAGGAGGAGGAGGAGGACGAGCTGGCAGAGAGCACCCAGCTCTCCGTTCTCCCCAACAGCCAGGAACTGTTTCTCACCCTGACTGAAGTACCCTCCCAAGCCTCCCAAGCCAGCACCCAAGACCATGACCCCATGGAAGGGACCTCAGGTGAGTTTACCTTTTAAAATATAAAACATGGTTTAAAAGCAAGCATTTTTAATGATTAATTTGCCCTGAGCACTTGGGATGCATTCGCAGCCAGTACAGCTACTGGAAAAGTCTGTTAACATGTCTGGGGATGGAGCGGAAATCCTCCAGGGACATCTCCATGAAGCTCTCCTGGAGGTACTCCAAAAGCCTTGCCACAAGGTTTCTGGGCAGTGCAGCCTTATTCCGTCCTCCATGGTAGGACACTTGACCACGCCATGCTAGTAGCAAGTAATCTGGTATCATTGCCTGACAGAGCCTGGCAGCGTATGGTCCCGGTGTTTGCTGGCATTCAAGCAACATCCGTTCTTTATCTTGCTGTGTAATCCTCAGGAGAGTGATATCGCTTAGGGTAACCTGGTTGAAATAAGGGAATTTAATTAAGGGGACTGAGGTGGCCGTTCCTACTGGGCTGTTTGCCTGTGGCTGAAAAGAAATCCTTCCCTGCATTTAGCCAAGTGCAAGGGGGGGGGGGGAGGATTGGCCCAGAGCTTTTCGCGTTTTGCTAGCAGGGATCTTCCCTGATACCAGCCAGGCGGTGGGGGGAGGGAGAAAGCACTCATCCCCGAGAATTCATGGCGGGTGGGGGGGGGGGTGTTAGTTTGGTTCCTGCAGGGATCTTCCCTGATACCAGCCACGCGGTGGGGGGAGGGAGAAAGCACTCATCCCCGAGAATTCATGGCGGGTGGGGGGGGGGTGGTGTTAGTTTGGTTCCTGCAGGGATCTTCCCTGATACCAGCCACGCGGTGGGGGGAGGGAGAAAGCACTCATCCCAGAGAATTGGATGGGGGGGGGGTGGTGTTAGTTTGGTTCCTGCAGGGATCTTCCCTGATACCAGCCACGCGGTGGGGGGAGGGAGAAAGCACTCATCCCAGAGAATTCATGGCGGGTGGGGGGGGGTTGTGTTAGTTTGGTTCCTGCAGGGATCTTCCCTGATACCAGCCACGCGGTGGGGGGAGGGAGAAAGCACTCATCCCCGAGAATTCATGGCGGGTGGGGGGGGGGTGGTGTTAGTTTGGTTCCTGCAGGGATCTTCCCTGATACCAGCCACGCGGTGGGGGGAGGGAGAAAGCACTCATCCCAGAGAATTGGATGGGGGGGGGGGGGGTGTTAGTTTGGTTCCTGCAGGGATCTTCCCTGATACCAGCCACGCGGTGGGGGGAGGGAGAAAGCACTCATCCCAGAGAATTCATGGCGGGTGGGGGGGGGTTGTGTTAGTTTGGTTCCTGCAGGGATCTTCCCTGATACCAGCCACGCGGTGGGGGGAGGGAGAAAGCACTCATCCCAGAGAATTGGATGGGGGGGGGGGTGTTAACCTTCAGCAGCAGAAAACAAGCTAACAGGAAAACTGCAGCACAACGGGCTTTGCTTGGTATGTGGGAAAGCAGGGCGCAGAAGCCTAAAGACAGTGGCTTACCATGGCAGCATGCAAGGTGAATTCTGTTGCCCCGACCTGCGTCTGTGATCTCTAGCAGCAAAGCCACAGGCACTCAATATTAAGAGGCAAAATGCGACCTTGCACAGAAATCACATGTGCTATGTAATGTGAATAGTATACACCGTGAAAGAGTATAAGCATTGTTCTGAAAAATGTATCTTTTAAAAAAATTCTCTCCTTTTTTCACTCCCTCCAGCAGGTGCAAATGTTTCAAGCCTCCCTCCTCCTTCCCGAAGGCTATCCCAGATAAGGCGTCGTAAAAAAAAGACGAGAGAAGAGATGTTTTCCGAAATCATGCAATCCACCAGGAATGAAAGAGCTCATCTGAATGAGTGGAAGGAGACGGTTTGCAAGTATAGGAAAGAAGCCAGTGACCGTGAGGACAGGAGGGACCAACGTGAGGACATGAGGGACCAACGTGAGGACATGAGGGACCAACGTGAGGACAGAAGGGACCAACGTGAGGAGAGGAGAGACGCTCGAGATGAGAGGTGGCGGCAGGAAGATCAGAGGAGTCGGGAAGCAACGCTGGGGCTGCTGCGTGAGCAAACAGACATGCTCCGGCGTCTGGTGGAGCTTCAGGAACGGCTGCTGGAGAACCGAGTGCCGCTACAGCCCCTGTATAACCCCCCTACCTCCTCACCATGTTCCATAGCCTCCACACCCAGACGTGTAAGAACACGGGGGGGGAGGCTCCGTACACCCTCCCATTCCACCCCAGTGGACAGCCCAAGCAAAAGGCTGCCATTTTTTTAACCTTTTTTTACTGGGCTTTTCCTTCCCGCAGATCCTCCTCCCAAACCCCACTCAGGTTCTGTGCCGCTACAGCCCCTGTATAACCCCCCTACCTCCTCACCATGTTCCATAGCCTCCACACCCAGATGTGTAAGAACACGGGGGGGGAGGCTCCGTACACCCTCCCATTCCACCCCAGTGGACAGCCCAAGCAAAAGGCTGCCATTTTCTTAACCTTTTTTTACTGGGCTTTTCCTTCCCGCTGATCCTCCTCCCAAACCCCACTCAGGTTCTCTCCCTCTTTTTATAATCAATTCATAAAGAATAAATGATTTTTAAACAATGGTGACTTTATTTCCTTTGAAAGCAAGCTGGGGGAAGGGGGAGGGTGGGTTCCTTACAGAGAATGAGTCAATAAAGGGGGCGGGTTTTCAGGAAGGATAAACAAACATAAATTTCACACTGTAGCCTGGCCAGTCATGAAACTGGTTTTCAAAGCTTCCCTAATGCGCAGCGCTTCATCGTGTGCTCTTCTAATCGCCCTGGTGTCTGGCTGCGAGTAATCAGCAGCCAGGCGATTTGCCTCAGCCTCCCACCCTGCCATAAAGGTCTCCCCCTTGCTCTCACAGAGATTGTGAAGCACACAGCAAGCAGTAATAACAATGGGGATATTGGTTTGGCTGAGGTCTGAGCGAGTCAATAAGGATCGCCAGCGACCTTTTAAACGGCCAAATGCACATTCTACCACCATTCTGCACTTGCTCAGCCTGTAGTTGAACAACTCCTGACTCCTGTCCAGGCTGCCTGTGTATGGCTTCATGAGCCATGGCATTAAGGGGTAGGCTGGGTCCCCAAGAATAACAATTGGCATTTCAACATCCCCCACGGTTATTTTCTGGTCCGGAAAGTAAGTCCCTTGCTGCAGCCGTTTAAACAGATTGGTGTTCCTGAAGACGCGAGCGTCATGAACCCTTCCCGGCCAGCCCACATGGATGTTGGTGAAACGTCCCTTGTGATCCACAAGTGCTTGCAGCACCATTGAGAAGTACCCCTTGCGGTTTATGTACTGGGTACCCTGGTGCTCCGGTGCCAAGATAGGAATATGGGTTCCATCTATTGCCCCACCACAGTTAGGGAATCCCATTGCAGCAAAGCCATCCACTATGACCTGCACATTTCCCAGAGTCACTACCTTTCGTAGCAGCACCTCCGTGATTGCTTTGGCTACTTGCATCACAGCAGCCCCCACAGTAGATTTGCCCACTCCAAATTGATTCCCGACTGACCGGTAGCTGTCTGGCGTTGCAAGCTTCCACAGGGCTATCGCCACTCGCTTCTCAACTGTGAGGGCTGCTCTCATCTTGGTATTCTGGCGCTTCAGGGCAGGGGAAAGCAAGTCACAAAGTTCCATGAAAGTGCCCTTACGCATGCGAAAGTTTCTCAGCCACTGGGAATCGTCCCACACCTGCAACACTATGCGGTCCCACCAGTCTGTGCTTGTTTCCCGGGCCCAGAATCGGCGTTCAAAGCCTATAACCTGGCCCATTAACATCATAATCTCCAAAGCACCGGGGCCCGCGGTCTCAGAGAATTCTGTGTCCGTGTCCATGTCCTCATCACGCTGGTCGCTGCGCTGCAATCGCCGCCTCCTCCTCCTCCTCGCCTCTTTTTTCTGGTCCTGTGTAAGCATAAACTCCACGAGAAAGCGCGAGGTGTTTACAATGTTCAAGACTGCGTTCTGGAGCACAACGGGATCCATGCTTGATGCAGAATGGAGTCTGCAGAGTTCACTCAGGAAAAAAGGCGCGAAATGGTTGTCTGCCGTTGCTTTCAGGGAGGGAGGGGGAGGCTGTACCCAGAACTACCTGCGACAATGTTTTTTGCCCCATCATGCACTGGGGTCTCAACCCAGAATTCCAAGGGGGGTGGAGACTGCGGGAACTATGGGATAGCTATGTAAAAGCTACCCACAATGCAACGCTCTGGAAATCGATGCTACTATGGTAGCTTGGACGCAAACCACCGAATTAATGGTGCCTAGTGTGGCCGAATACATTCGAATTTATAAAATCGGTTTCCTAAATTCGAATTATATAAATTCGAATTAATCCTGTAGTGTAGACATACCCAAAGACAGAAGTCCTTTTTCTACAAAAAGTGCCATAAATCTTAAACATCATGATTGGTGAGGGACTCCATTAATTTCTGTCTCGCACCGCAATGCCATGCTACACTGATTCAGAACTAACTGAGAACAAAGAGCACCACCTACCAAGTCAATGCCATATCCTGGAGCCCCTTGTTTTTCTCCTTGGCAGGCTCTCATCCAAGTACTATGAAAGCTCAAGCCTGCTTGGTTTTATGAAATCTGACATCATCACAGCCATAGTCTACTGTTCTTCTGACAGCAGAGTACACCAAAGAAAACCAGACAGCCAAAGTGTTCCTCCCATAACATATGCAAATGAAAACATGTCATGTTCTGAGATCAGGTACAGTCATGTATCACCCTGCTAGGAAGACAGGAGTTGGGAAAGAAGCTTGTGATGGGAGAAGAGTGCTTATAAGTGCTAACTAATGGGAAAGTAACAGTTTTGCATGAAGTGATTACAAAGCAGATGGGCACATCATTCAGTGGGGCTCTGTCAGCAGTAAGAGAAATCAAAACCAGTCAGATGTATGAGCATCCACATTTAACAATCATACCTTAATTCAAAACAAATGGGGGGAAGGAGACAGGGGAAGGGAGAGAAAGGCTTAAGCACTAAGACAGAAGGGTCCCTAAATTATCTACCAGTGCTCAGTGGTGCACAGTTTAAGAGCCACTGTCTTAGCTGTTCAGTTCTGGAAACTGCTGGGTAGAGATCAGATCAATTCACACACCCACACATTAAAACGAGTTTGTGGTCTCACACTGATTGTTTGTGGCCATCTTTCCACACCAAGCCCCTCACATACATACACAATCTGGCACAACTGGCAGCCTCTTCTGAGGGATAGCCAGGGCTCCATGTGACAATACCAGTCAGGACTGTGGTGCACAAGCATAGCCAGGAGTGGGAGAGTAGGGGGTGCTGTAGTCAGGACACTTGTAGAGATGAGGGGATAGAGATTTGGGGGCTGGACTAAAATAGCAGAAGTGTAGGTCAGGATTTAGGGGTGATGGCCGGGGTGAGGGGTTGGTGCCAAGATTGGAATAGTTATGGGTGTTGAAGGTCATGACTGTTTGGCAGGGGAGTGTGGGGAAACTTTTACAGTGCCCATCTGTACTACATTTAGCTCTAGGCGGAGCGGACAGTCTCTCAGTTTCATGAGTGGAACATACTTTGTGACCTAATGCACGCATCAAAGACTAATACTGGCAGCCAAAGTTTGTCTGGGCTTAAGTAACGTTATCAAGAGCCAGCATTGTCTTCTAGAAAACAACCTGGTCATTATTTGCAAAATATCAATAGGCATTATATGGCTCAAGCATAAAGATGCCCCAAAACTGCAGGCTTAAGGACACCCTGAAAGTCCATTATCCCTCTGCAATAACCTGGTTCACCAGTCCCGATATTCCATAAATATGAGGAACAATCAGAGTTTACAGATTTTGCAGCTCTAGGTGAGCTACTACATTAACTTTTGGTGTACATTATGGTACAGAAAATCTGTAAGGCCACTGTCAGTCAGCACAAATCCTTAAATGCCTGGGTAATCTCACGGAACTAATCATGCTTTCTATTAATACTGGACCATCATAAACACTAACAGGTTTTTATTTCACTCATCCTTGAAATACAATCATCTCTGGGATGGAACATGGCTGCCATGCTACATCAGCAACAAATAACTGTTTTGGGAAAGGGAGGTGACCATTGAAAATGCTGGGGTTGGGGTGGAGGTGGGAGGTATAGGTAGGATATTGGAAGTTCCATGGTGTGGCTGGGACAAATGGCATTCCAGATGATCAAGAGTGGATAGAGCCTCTTTTTTACATCGTATTCAAAAGTTGACATGAAGATGGCAGAAGAGCAGCACACTACCAACAAACACAGCAACAGGGCATTGGTTATTAATTCAGAGAGAAGCATGCTACTTACTCAATCACCAGTCCTACTTCCCACACCACGGTGAGTTTTCCTTGGAGGTCTCCTGTCCAACCACTGACCTGATCCCAATTGCTGAATTTTACATAATCTGATGAACTCATATCCTGAGCTGGTATTTTAAAGGATACTGGAAAACCAGGTAAGTTTCCATAAAGTTCATCATAAACATACTTTGCAATCTGGAGCAGTCAAAAAGGCTAATAGAAAGTTAAGAACCACTAGGAAAAGGATAGATAATAAAACAGAAAATATAATAATGCCTCTATACAAATCCATAGTATGCCCACTCCTTGAATATTGTGTGTGCAGTTTCAGTCATCCCCAGCTCAAAAAACACACATTAGAATTGGAAAAGGTACAGAAAAGGGCAACACAAATGATTAGGGGTATGTAACAGCTTCCATATGTGGAGAGATTAAAAAGACTGGGACCGTGCAGTTTAGAAAAGAGATGACTAAGTGGGGATATGCTAGAGATCTATAAAATCATGACTAGTGTGGAGAAAGTGAATAGGGAAGATGTGACGGGTTGGATCACAGAAACCCCTTTAGGACTGCCACCCGATGTGCCTAGACTACCTCTGAGCCCATTTTCCCTGACAGCTTGGGACTTCAGTACCTTGTCTTATTTGAGCCAGACACGCTTGCCTGCTGCAAACACAGATTCAAGTCTGCCCCACAAGCTGCAGGCTTAACTGAAAACAGCTTAAGAAGTGCTCCTGTCTCCAGCACTCAGATACCCAGCTCCCAATGGGATCCAAACCCCAAATAAACCCGTTTTACCCTGTATAAAGCTTATACAGGGTAAACTCATAAATTGTCCACCCTCTATAACACTGATAGAGAGATATGCACAGCTGTTTGCTTCTCCCCCCCCACCAGGTATTAATACTTACTCTGGGTTAATTAATAAGTAAAAAGTGATTTTATTAAATATAAAAAGTAGGATTTAAGCGGTTCCAAGTAATAACAGACAGAATAAAGTGAATTACCGAGCAAAATAAAATAAAACACGCAAGTCTAAGCCTAATACGGTAAAAAACTAAATGCTGGTAAAGCTCATCCTCAGAGATGTTCCAATAAGCCTCTTTTACAGACTCGACTTCCTCCTAGTCTGGGTCCAGCAATCACTCACACCCCTGTAGTTACTGTCCTTTGTTCCAGTTTCTTTCAGGCATCTCCTTGGGGTGGAGAGGCTATCTTTTGTGCCAGCTGAAGACAAAATGGAGGGGTTTCCCCAGGGGCTTATATAGACGCTCCCCGACTTACGCAAACTCAAATTTTGCATAAGTCGGAAATACATCTCCGACCATTAAAAAAAAACAAAACAAAAAAAACACCCTCCTATTTCTAGCTTACGGAACTTCTTCCGTAAGTGCGGATTTGCGTAAGTCAGGTCTTGCATAACCCGGGGAGCGTCTGTATAGTCTCTCTTTTGTGGGTGGAAACCCCTTCCCCTCTCCTATGCAAGATCCAGCTCCAAGATGGATTCTTGGAGTCACATGGGCAAGTCACATGTCCATGCATGACTCAGTTCCTTACAGGCCGATGCCACATTCCCAGAAAAGCTCAGATGTGGATTGGCATCTCTCAAAGTTCATTGTTAGCTTAAGTGTTTCTTGATTGGGCACTTACTGAGAATAGTCTTTTCTCAAGAAGCTGACCAACTGCTTCACTGAGGCTACTTAAAATCAAACAAGTACCTAGCCAATATTCATAACTTTGAATACAAAAATGATACATGCATACAAACAGGATGAATATATTCAGTAGATCTTAACCTTTGCAGAGATGTGTTACATGGCATATCTAGCATAAAACATATTCCAGTTATATCATATTTACACTCATAAGCATACTTCTATAAAGCATTATGGGGTGCAACGTCACAGAAGGTGTTATTTACCCCTTCACATAACACAAGAACTAGAGGTCACCCAATGAAATTAATAGGCAGCAGTTTTAAAACAAACAAAAGGAAGTACTTCTTCACACAACGCACAGTCAACCTGTGGAACTCATGGCCAAGGGATGTTGTGAAGGCCAACGTATAACTGGGTTCAAAAAAGAATTAGATAAGTTCATTAGCCAAGACAGTCAGGGACACAACCCCATGCTCTGGGTGTCCTGAAATCTCTGACTGCCAGAAGCTGGGACAGGAAGACAGGGGATGGATCACTCAATAACTGCCCTGTTCTGTTCATTCCCTCTGAAGCATCTGGCTCTGGCCACTGTCGGAAGGCAGGATACTGGGCTAAATGGACCATTGGTCTGACCCATTGGCCAAAAGTATGGCCATTCTTTTGTTATTATACATCACCTTTCACCTGAGGCTCTCAGTGCTGTGGCAGGAGGGCCACCATCATTACCTCAATATCATAGGTGGGGAAACAAAGACAAAAAAGAGCTGAAGTGAGTTGTCCAAGCTCACAGAGGGAGTTAGTGCCAGATCTCTGCATTGCCCACATCTCCTCATTCAGAACCCCTGGTCAGACCAAATTTGCCGATATTGAATCATTGTTCTATTGTCAACTAGCCCAGATTTTAAATAAGTGGCATGGCTGTGTTTTAACTTGGGTCTGGAAAACTATGCTTACTGTTTTACACGCTATGATGAAGTCATTTGAAAATGTGGTCTTTGATGTCACTAAAAAGAGACAAAGGAACTTTAATATTTTCCCTCAATTTCTAGAAACGTAAATTCATTGTAGTGCAACCATTGCAGCTACTTGAAAAGAATCCGATGTGCTGTGGGTGCCAAACAAACACAATCTCCAAGCGTAGGGCCATTCTCTCTAAGATCACCAGCATTCTTGGCATCAGAATTTCCATGTGGAATTTGAGGGTATAATAGGACCCTGCAGCTCGGCAGTAACAGTAGGTTTTGGAATAAATCCTCTGTGCTTTTACAAACTTCTGTTTTCAGATTCCAATTAGACTCATTAAAGAGCAAACCCTCTACAGGGCTGTAAATATCACATCGACAAACGGAGAGAAGCTTTATGAGGCACCGTATAATTTGCCACAAGCCTTCTGGAAGAAGTGAAGAAAACAGACTCATTTGCCAACAGTGAGTGCTGTCTAATGGGTAGAGCAGGAGACTTGGTGTTATGCTGCCAAGGTTCTATTTCCAGATCTGACACTGACTTGCTGTGTGACCTTGGCCAACTTATTAGATCTCCCTGTTTCTCTGTTCACTTAACTGTAAAATGGGAATAATACTTCCTTCCCCTCCAGGGTGATTTGACAGAAGCGGCTTTCTTAAATCATCTTGTCATCTAACTTCTTCACTCATTCAGAATCATACACATACATCTCAGTAATGTCCCCTGTACCGACAGTAATTTTCTTATGGTCCTTTTTTAGTTAATAACATTAACATCTTTCATTCAGTTTTACCCCAAAGAATCCAAAGTGCTTTGCAAAGTGTGCATAGGGATCACCCCACCTCACCTGAAATGCAGCTAAACTCTGGGGTGAAACACAGTAGCTCTAACAGTGCACGACAATACAAACACTCAGCTTAAGACAGGAAGAGACAGGGTTTATCCAGTTGAAACTACACAGGGGAATGTGGGAAGGTAGAATGGATTTTAGGCAGGTAAAATAGATTTTGGCTAGGACTCCGGGATTACATAGTTACTCTTACAAAACATGGCATAAGAAATTTACTTGTCATCTAGGGTGACAACCCATCCTGTTTTGGGCGGGACAGTCCCAAAATGCAGAGTTCAAGTCCCGGTCCCAGGCTGAATGACTCCCGGACAGCATTTGTCCCGGATTCCCTGCAGCACCGCTCCGTGCCTGCCCGAGGCTCAGGGGTGGCACCAACCTCTTCCCAGTGTGGGGGAGGCTGAGGTGGGCCCTAGTCCCTTGCTCAGGGAAGATGGAGGGTCCGGGGCTCCATACAGTGGCCTGGGCTCCCTGGGCATCTCTTCCCATGGCCCGGCTCCAGCTTTCAGCTTGGCCAGGGGGCAGGACCACGGAGAGGGGTGGGTCTCCTTCTTGTGTCCCGCTTTTGCCTTTTGAAAAGGAGGGCACCCTAATCTCATCTGAAAGATGGCAGCTCCATGTCCCTTAGCACCACATTGAGGCATAAGGCCAGTAAGCTCAGAAGGAAGAGTGTAACACCACTTCCAGCAATCCACTTTTTTTTTTTTTTTTTTGGTAAATCTCCCACCTAAATACTAGTGTAGCATAATTGTAGCATAGTGTAGCATGAGGGATAGCTCAGTGGTTTGAGCACTGGCCTGCTAAACCCAGGGTTGAGAGTTCAATCCTTCAGGGGGCCACTTAGGAATCTGGGGCAAAATCAGTATTTGGTCCTGCTAGTGAAGGCAGGGGACTGGACTCGATGACCTTTCAAGGTCCCTTCCAGTTCTAGGAGATAGGATATCTCCATTTAAAAAGAAAAAAAATCTTAATGTGTGATAGCTGGGGTGGGAGGAAGATCAAGGTACAAGCTGGCACAATTAGAGCCCCACTGTCTTTTATCCTTGTTAGCCTCTGAGCCACTCCTGATTCTTCACTCTCCTTCCTGAAATAGAGGTGCTTGAATTGTGCCCAGAGATGAGGTCTCATTAAGCTCTTTGTACAATGCCATAATGATCTCACTTCATTTGGGTTTAGTTCTACATCCTATTATCTGCCAGACAGTTAGAGGATGATAAATTTGGAACTCTTATGACTTCCAATTCTTTTACTGTCTACATGGAGAAATTGACTGGAATAACTATTGCAGAATAAAAACTATTCCACAATAGCTGTTCCAGAATTGCTCCTTGTATAGACACAATTATGGAATAATTCTAGAATAATTAGTGCTCTTCCAAAGTGAAGGAATTTTTCTGGAATAAAGTGACTATTGAGTGTCCATGAAAGAATATTCTGGAATAGCTACTGTGCGTTAATGTATTCCACAATAGTTATTCCAGTTAATTTCCCTGGGTAGTTAAAACCTTAATCTGATTAAACTAATCCTCATTCTGGTTTTTCCTGGTTGGATTTAATATACCATTACAGTAACATTAAAAATAGATCAATAGATCATCTGATAATCAACATCAAAACCATAATTACATCATTTGGAATTCTCTAAACATGAGAAATAAATAATTCTGTACATCTCAAATTAAAAAACAAAGCTTTACAAAAGGGTCCCCCCCCCCCTTTTTACAATTTAGAATGCACTTCTAACTACCTCCCAATATTTAGGAGGCTGTAGGTATGAGCTGCTTTAAACCACTGTAGGTTGCCACTAATGGTATCTCACTCTACACATATTTTTAATACCTAATATTGTATCAAATCCATGACCAAATAAGAACTTCATGGTGACAGAATTCAGATCATCCTGCTCCTAAAAGACAGGCGACTACCACATGAGCTAAGGATAATCTCCATTCGCAATATAGTCCCTATGATGCACAGTAATACCAGACAGCATCAGAACTGCTCAATACATGATACTGTCATTACAATAGATGAGTAGAAATGGGTAACATTTTCCAGACAAATATATTATTCACCAAAAAATGCAGTTTCAGTTCACAAAACTATTTGTGAATTTGACACAGATTTGCTAGATTTGGGGGGATGGGGGGAGAGGGAGAAGCAGCTAGATTCACAATTTGCCAAAAATGTCTGGATTCAGTTTAACCTGAACCACATTTTTTCTTGATTTTTTGGAACTGCCAGTGAACTGAACAATTGGTTTCTCGCCCACCTCTGTATATGAATGAGTAAGCTCTAGCACCATTGCCTCTGACTCAGTTCACCTGGTACAGTCTATGAAAGTGGACTATGAAGGGTCAGGCTGATGTCTCCATTAGATAGTCATGTGCATGTCATATAGGTAAACACAAATGACTCACAAAAGGATGGGATTGTCAGTCATTGACTCAAGCTAATCTCTGTGTCTAGCCGACAAACTCAGGGAATGTTCATCTCTAGGGCCATTTATTTTAAAAAAGCAATTGAAATAAATGACACATACAGTACATTGCAGTTTCACACACACAGTTAACCTCCAATGTACTGTACTCTATTGACACTCCGACTACAATAAACAATACAATCAGGAGAGGTAAACTGGCCAGACCAGCATTAACCTGCATGCACAGCTCATTAATCACGAGACCTCCCCATCTTTACAGAACTTGCCTGGAGCTCACATTAAAATGTCTTTGTGAGCTCAAGTTTTGGAATAAACAAACATCAGCACTTCCCACTCTCGAAAGAATGTTTGTGTCTGAAAACAAAACCCATGTGCCTCTTGACAGGGTTATTTACATGGCCCAGAATAATTTGGATAGTGCTAAAGGTCTGTGTCAACTGTATATTGAAAAAGAATCCATTTGTCTTTTGATTCCGATTTACTCAAATAAATACTTGGAAGTATTTGGCAGGCCACTTTTTCTACAACATGGAATGTCATTCTCTTAATAATAATGTTTTGCACTTCTAGATCTCCTCCCATCCAATAATCTTAGAAAACTTTATCAACAAAGACAATAACAAAAAAAGCTCACAAGAACCCCAGAGTCAATGAGCATTCCACTCATGCAACAGCCGTAGGCTCAGGCCCTCTCTCTGCTCTTCGATGGCCTCTCTCCTACTCTCTCAGTGCTGCCCTGACCTGTCTCCCCTTATCTACTTCCATGCTCACTCCTCTCTTTTGATCTTATTTCCCTCCATGATGTGTCTCAGTTTCTCTGGCTTTCCAGGGCCTATTGTATTCTCCTTCGTTGCTTCTATGCTCTCTCCCCTCATCCACACCACACAATCGGGGATGCTTCCTTTCCACCAGTGCCCAATATGTTGTATACACAAGAACATGCCCGCTACCTATTTTTGAACAGTGCCGTTTCCCTCTAGAGACCCTTCAGTGGTGATGGGACAATCAGAATTTGGCAATATCTTTAGAGCCCTGCATTAAACATCCATTACTACGCCCTGTTCTTGCCCTCAGATCATCTGAAACAGAGGCACTTTTTAATCCGTAAATCCTTGGTCATAGCCATTTATAGTTTGTACAACAAGCATAACTTGTGCTTCATCACCAACGGGCAACCCTTAGCATCCATTAGGGCTCTAAATATAACTCGTCCAAGCAGCAATTCAGTTTCCAACAGTGCCTCTTTGAGTTTTGTTTTTAAAAGAATGTTTGGAAACTGTTTTATTACTAGACATTTACATTAAGAACAAAATACTTGGTTAAGTAACTGGTCAGAGATTAATAGATCCATAGTGTTGTTTTAATACTCTAAATAGTTCTTCAAAAAAACCACACACACAAAACAAAACAAAAAATTCCACCAAAGGTTGCCTGAGTTTTTATTATAGAACAAAGGCCTCTTTAAAAAAAAAAAAAAATCAAAAAACCCCAAAAACATGAAAAAAGCAACACTGCTAACAACCCTCAGATTTGACAGTTATTTAAAGAGCTTAGAATCATTACCACATCCCAAGTTGCTAACGTGCCAGATATATTAGAGACTGAGAATTAGTATCTCATGAATTTTAAAAACATGAGAGAATACAGTCTACTGCAACCATTGTATTTGTGCACCGGCCCATTTTGGGCTCAATTACTTAATATATACTTTGCCAATGTACCACCTTGCTGTAGTTCAGTGGTTTCCAACCTGGGGTCCGCAGACTATGCCTAAGATTTCCAAAAGGGTCTGCACCTCCATTTGAAATTTTTTAGGGGTCCACAAATGAAAACAAGTTGACCACCACTGCTGTAGTCCTTTCATAACGGAGGGTGGTGCTAATTAGATTGTGCTTCCTAGGAAATATATCCAGAGAGCCTGACCTAATTAGAGATTTATGCCATTGCCAGGAATTCTTTTATTGACGCTTGGAGTTCAGCTCTTTGTGGAGAGGACCTCCTTTGGCTGAGGCACTGAGCACAATGAATCAGACTGTCACATGGCAGAGGAAAAAGAAAAAGTCTCTACAGGGCTAGGGCAGGACAGGTTCACATTGTAGCACAGACAGCACACAGGGAGGACAGAAGCCCCCACTGAGGAAAGGGATGGCATTCACACACACACGTACACACCTACCACTCTGTCTCACACTCAGACAAAAGCTTTAGAAAAAGAGGAAGAAGCCTTGGCAGCAGCATATTGAGTGTTCCAAACACAGAGGCTACTGACCTCACAACTCTGGATGTTGATCTCTAGTGGACAGAATCAGAACTGCTGCATCCTGACTCATAGGCCCTCTACTAACACAAGATGAAGTGTCTGAGGCTTGTCCTTCTGGACTAGGAAGATCAAGTTCCATGCCCACTGTGACGTTGTCCAGTCTATATGGTTTTATAAAAATATGATAAGTGAATATAGTGTAACTGGGATATGCTTCATTCAAAAGGTCTCTTGTAAGGTATCATTACAAAGCTTATGGTCTACTGAGTGTGATCATCCTATTTGTATAAATGTACAACTCTTGTATCTAAAACTAGAAAGATATAACTCTGAGGGCCTATTGTAATTATGCAAAGTGTGGGCCATTAATGGTGGTTTGGAATCTTGAGGACTCCCATTAACCAGGACCATTGTCTGCAGATGGCTGTGTTTTACCTGTGAGTCTTCCTGTATATGTGTGTGCTGGCAAGGGGGTAATGAAGTCTTGCAGTGACATGTGATCATGTCACCTGAACTGGAATCCATCTTTAACCTGGTGCTTTTCCAGTGAGGAGGGGTGGAAACCCAGAGGGACAAAGGGTTCCCGCCTTATGCAAAAGATATATAAAGGGGTGGAACAGAACAAAGGGAGAGAGAGAGGAGCCATCATGAAGAATCCCCTAGCTACCACCTGAGCTGGAACAAGAGCTGTACCAGGGGAAAGAATTGTGCCCAGGCCTGGAAGGTGTCCGGTCTGAGGAAAAAACTTACTAAAGCATCTCTAAGGGCGAGATTACCTGTATTCAGTTTGATTAGACATAGATTTGCGCATTTTATTTTATTTTGCTTGGTGACTTACTTTGTTCTGTCTGTTACTATTTGGAACCACTTAAATCCTACTTTCTGTATTTAATAAAATCACTTTTACTTATTAACTCAGAGTATGTATTAATACCTGGGGGAGCAAACAACTGTACATATCTCTCTATCAGTGTTATAGAGGGCGAACAATTTAGGAGTTTACCCTGCATAAGCTTTATACAGGGTAAAACGGATTTATATGGGTTTAGACCCCATTGGGAGTTGGGCATCTGAGTGCTAAAGACAAGCACACTTCTGTGAGCTGCTTTCAGTTAAACCTGCAGCTTTGAGGCAAGTAATTCAGACCCTGGGTCTATGTTGGAGCAGACGGGAGCGTCTGGCTCAGCAAGACAGGGTGCTGGAGTCCTGAGCTGGCAGGGAAAACAGGAGCAGAGGTAGTCTTGGCACATCAGGTGGCAGCTCCCAGGGAGGTTTCTGTGATCCAACCCGTCACACCCACTCCTGGGTGACCTGCTGGGGTGCAACAAAGGGATAACTGCAAAGTCTTCCATGGTCATACATTTGTTACAGTATTTTCCAGTCTGATAAGCAACTTTCATCAAAAGCAACTCAGAGATCTTTGCAAATAATCATGAATTACACCTTGGAACTTGCCCTGCGATGAGACAATAGATGTACAGAAATTGAGCCACTTGCCCAATGTCACAGCAGGTCAGTGACAAGGCCCGAAATAAATCCTTGTATCTTGTTCAATACACTGGAAGCGCTACGGCAGCACAGTTGCACCGATGCAGCTGCGCCGCTCTAGTGCATCTGATGAAGGTGTTTTGCCAACAGGAGAGAGCTCTCCCACTGGCATAATAAAATCACCTGCCTGAGAGGTGGTAGCTATGTCGGCGGGAGAAGCTCTCCCGTCAAAATAGTGCCATCCACACTGGTGCTTAGGTCGGTGTAACTCAAAGGGGTAGCTTATTCACACCCCTGAGTGACAAGTTATACCAACATAACTTGTAGTGCAAACAAGCCCTAGGACTACCACAGTCCATCAGAAGAAATGAGTGAGAGGAGGGAAAGAAAAGGACTTCATTAGAAGGCCAGGTGGCTACTAATGCTGTGCACTGCCCCATTGCTTCTCACTTTAGACAAAGTGTCTGCAATGCTGAGCACAAGCACCAACATGACCACTATGCGGGCATTTGGCTAGCAATAGCTTTTATAGTATTTCAGCAGATAACGATAGACACTGAATCTTCTTGATATCCCTACAGTTGGCAAGAGAGGAAAGTAGGCTGTCGAAGGAAGATCTTTTTATTGCCAGGGATGTTAACGTGACTAGATTATTCTGTTAGGTAAATGCTTATAGCAAAAGATTCTCTCTTTAAAATGCTTCTTTATGAAATAGTCAGGTTACACTGTAAATTAAAAGTAACAGATTCCCACTCAGTTATCCTTTTGTTGATCCCCCAGTTAATGCGAGCGATGATGCTCTGGGTAGTGATCCCCTCCCAAATGGTGATTACATGGTACCCAGCACAGCCTCACTACTGATGTGCAATAAACAAGCACACCATGGAAGTGCTCCAGAACCAATCAGTAATCTACTAGACGAGAAGGTGATATCAATAGCATGTGACTGATCACCTTTTGGATCCAACTGCTTTTTCCTAGCGACATTAACAGCCCTGTCTGCTGCCAAAGAGAAATCTTAGGACTGGAGACTGCTGGGTCTTCCACGTCATGGGAAAAAAGGCTAGACCAAGCGAGAATGCAGATTGGCTGAAGAGGTTTAAGTGTTGTGAAAGTCACATTTCAACTGACTGGACGGTCTCTGTTCCTAGTCCCAGGTATTGCTCACAGTAGACCAAGATTTAATGAGAGAGTCTATGGGTGCCGATTATAATCCTAAAGCAAGGCTAACTTGGAAGGACTAAATTTTGCCTGCTCATCACTTCTTGGGTCTGATTGCGAGGTCATTCCCGTTAGCAAGAGATGAGTATTTCTGTGCACAGTACTGAATCGCAAGTGACCGGGAGAAGAGAACGTCGGGGGGAGGCAGTTCAGTGCAGCCATGCAAGGAAAATCAAAGTGCCGATGGAATGACTAAAGAGCTGAATTGGGCATGAACCACAATGTTTAGGACTGGATCTAAACTTCTTTATACTTTAGAGGTATTTGGATTGGGGGTTTTGCTTCAGGTCCATCTTTTCTGGGGGGGGGGGGGGAAAGATGTGCAATAGAAAGGGGGATATAGCAAAGAGAGGATAGGAGGGGTATGGAACAGAGGGAGAGGTTCTACAGCAGTGGTTCTCAAGCTTTTTTACTGGTGACCCCTTTTACATAGCGAGCCTCTGAGTGCAACCCCCCTTATGAATTAAAAACACTTTATATATTTAACACTATTATAAATGCTGGAGGCAAAGCGGGATTTGGGGTGGAGGTTGACAGCTCACGCCCCCCAGGTAATAACCTCACGACTCCCTGAGGGGGTTCTGACCCCCAGTTTGAGAACCCCTATTCTACAGGAAGTAGAGGAGAAGGAGAACAGTCAGGAGCAGAAGGAAAGGCTGCATGAAGGAGAGGTCAGTCAAAGAGCAAGTGGATATTAGGAAAGACTCCAATCAAGGGAGAACATCTCCTCTTTAGATAAGCCTGGGAATAATTTTCAAAACATCCAACTTTTAGAAAAAGTTTGCAAGGTTCTGAGGAACTCGTAACACTCCCCATCCACTAACCCGCAATGGTGCCTCTCCTTATTCCTACAGAGGGAAATCCAGCGGAACTCAGACATGCTTCATTTTAACATTGATGGTATTTGATGTGTGCTTTTGGGGCAAAGTAGTTTTGTTTGAGTCCCTGCATTTTTGATGTGCGCCCTTGTGGCTACATTTCAGAGATCACCATACTCCAAAAGAAACTCAGGCAAAGGAATCATTATTTAATACTATAACCTAGAAGTCAGGATAGGTTTGGAGCTTCATTCCTTCTGGGTAGGAGAGTCAGGCAGGCATGGACAAAAGATGCTACATCCTTCTTACTACCAACTTTCCTCAACTCCCCCCCCACACACACACACTCTACCCCATTCCTTCTAATAAATCATTGATTTCTTACAACAGCCCTCAAGGCACAGCTGCTGCTCCTTCATCGCAGCGGGAGCCAAATGATGATTGAGGTGCCAATATATTAGGCTGGCCTGATTCACAGAAGGATAAGGAACAAAGCATTTGTGTAGAGCAAAGAGAAATGAATTTAAGTTGATTGCAATGCAATTTTCTGTGATGGATTAGCACCTTTCCTTTGACCTAATCATGTCATGCCATCTTTATGCTGACAGCAATTAATGTGCAAATATTTGTGCTGTGTGCATCCTGTAGGAATTTTGGTTTTTCAGTTGTATAGTTATTTTCTTGGATATTCTGCTCATATGGAAACAATCAGTTTTACATTTCACCTTGAGAACTGCATGTCATTATATTGTTCTAGCTATTACTGTCATATTTTTGTCCAAGAGTATAGGGGACATAGAGGGTTCCTTCACAACATAGAAAGAGTCCTCTCTAGTCTGTAAACCTTGAGGTTCTGAATGACAACTAATATGCACCTGGCCAAGCCCAGGACACTAGACTTTCTTCAGTACCTAGCAGTTATATCTCAATTAGCTATAGGGATCAATGATAGGCTGACCCTAGAGAAATGTTCTACCTTCCAAAGTGATCCCAGCACATTTTCTGAGGAGTAGTTGACAAGGTTTAGAATCAAACAGATCTCCCACCTGGCAGTACTGGGTGTGATGGTGAGCCAGCAGGTTGTCCTGATACCATTATCTATATTCCTAGTTAATCAGATTTGGCATCCTCAAATCACTGCATAAACATTAACTAATTTATCCTCAAAGCACCCCTGTAGATATTAACCCCATTTTATAGATGGGAAAAATGTTTGATGGTTACACAAGGACACAATGGGTGTCAGAGGCACAGGCAGCATTTAGAACTCAGGAGCTTCTGATCCCAAGGCCCATGCTCCCCTCTACAGACCAAACAGCCTCTCAGTTAGACAGCAATCCCTCCACAGGTACCAAAAATGAGAACATGGAGGCCTACTGCATCATCATCTGCATGACTGATCACCAGGGAGCCTGCTCTCACCGAAGCCAGTGGAAGCTTTGCTAAGTCCTTGACTTCAATGGAAGTTGCCAATGTTGAAGACCTCTCAGGATTTGGCCATACACAGTGCCAACAGGTACACTTAATTAGTGTTCAACTGCAGATATAACCAGTGCTATCCATTTCCATTTTTGACCAGTGCAATAGCTGTGTTGGGATTCCAATGGATTCCCAAGTAGCAAACACATCACAGCCAGACTGCTCATCTTTACTTTCCTCTATTATCAGGCCCTACTTTTCTCATCTCCATATTCTAAGAGGTGTCATAGCTTGTCTAAATTGTCACAAAGTAGAGCAATGTTTCTTCTGTGTTTATGTTTGGTAACTGTTCTTTCCTTATAAAAATGACCACTATTTCTTTGAAGTGTTCCAGAATGATGGGGAAATAGCCAAGCATCAATGGATTTTCTTTAAAAGCAGAGCATGCACATTGACACTCTTGTTTCTTATTTATATTGCAGTAGTAGCTACAGTCCTCAACTTGAGATTAGGGCCCCCTTGTGTTAGGTGCTGTGAAAACATATGGTAAGAGACAGCCCCTGCCCTGAAAAGCTTGCAATCTAAATGGACAAGACAATCAAAGGCTGAGAAAAAGGAAGTACCGTTATTCTCATTTTACAGATGGTGAGCTGAGAAATTAAATGATTTGCCCCAAAATCACACAGGATGTCCCTAGCAGACCCAGGAATATAACCCAAATCTCCTGAGTTCCAGTCTAATGCTTTAATCAATAAAACCACCCTTCCTCTCCTGTTATACCAAGGAGTTTGCTAATTTGGGATTTACTGCATCTGCATGTCTCATGGTATCCAGGCTGATGTAATATTTTGGCCACAATAAAAAAAATGGATCATAAGACATTTTCTGGAAACATCACCATGGCCTCCACCTCCAACCTTTTCTGTTGCTTTCCTTCTGAACAACCTTTTGCACTTGGCAAATTCATTTTGTAGCAGGAAGACAAAAATAAGAAAATTTGGGGAAGGAGAATGCCCCCTGTAAATTCTTCTTTTTAACTATAAAAACAAATCCTTTACCTCTTGTCTCAAAAGCAAAATAAAATATGTTTAATTTAGGTTTTAATTCTCTGCACGTGAGTTGCCCATTCCTGTATGTCCATTAGCAGCTGTAGCCCAGCACAGCCTGACTATCAGTGCAATAAACTATGAAGGCAGTTATAAGGAATAATGCAGGTGTTGAGCCTGCAACTCATTTTTAACACTCTATGGATTCTAATCTATGTATCTGTAT
The DNA here is from genome assembly GCF_028017835.1 of Emys orbicularis. Classification (NCBI taxonomy): domain Eukaryota; kingdom Metazoa; phylum Chordata; order Testudines; family Emydidae; genus Emys; species Emys orbicularis. The sequence continues at coordinate 84,451,694 of NC_088686.1, read as the reverse complement.
GGAATGCCTAATCTGACCCATAGTGCCTTTTAATGGAGACCTCTCATGGGGCCACTTCTTTAGAAAGAGTGAAAGGTGATTCTGTCTCCAGACACAAGGGGGTAAACTTTTCCCCCCAAATGAAAACTGAGATTCTTATGTAAACATGTAACTCCAGGAGCTGGGACCCTAGGCACAGGCCTTTAGTACCTATGCCTCACTCCAGCCTTGCTTGAAGGAGATACCTCTGTGCTTAAGTATCTGGGGTTGTTAATGCTGTAGGTGGCATTCTTCTCTTCAGCTCTGTCTTGAACTAACTCACCAACAGTGCTGTTTGGGAGCACTGGGCTGCAAACAGTCCCAACCAGCTGTGGTCATTAAGGTTTCTCTGGCACTTTGTTTCTGACAGTAGATGTGTCAATGTAACGTCCAAATTGGGCAATTAGTCTGTCCAAATAGCTGCAGTTTACAGTGTTGTTCACTTCCTGTCCTAAAACTGCTGTATATAGAGTTGCCATGTGCTGTTAAGCAGCTGCCATGTTCTACTCCAAAGGCTGCTGCATTGCAGGGGCAGTCAATGTGGAGGTGCTGATTCTTAATTACTAACTGATCATTTTAAAATACTTTGCAATGCTTGGATTAAACGCTATGGAAGTGCAAAGTATTATTGCTACATTAAGAATACTTTATGGAACAGAAAGCTGGTCTACATGGTATGGGCCTTCATTATGTGGCAAGCCAGGGTAAGAGGTCTAGTTTGCCACACGATAACATCCTGTGTGGACAATGCTACAGTGCACTAAAAGTTCCATCACGCATGCTGATGTACTCTCATTTCAAACAGCAGTATGTCACACTACACTGCAGAATTGTTTGTGTGCTGTCACATGGGACACTACTGCATGGCAACCTAGTGTGCTGTAGTTTCACACCCCGTGCAGTAATGTGCTTGGTCAACAAGCCCTGAGAACAAAGATGGAGGTCCAAATTCTCCTCTAAACTACATCCATGCAACTGCAGTGCCCTGCTGTGGTGAACATAACAGAATATGAGCGCCTGGATTTGAGGGCTGGATGAGAACCTTTATGTTAGCGTAGGTCTTCCATCTTGAGGGAATAAATGCTACTATAGATTAAATTGTTTCTTTACAAAGAAGTCTTCAACCTGGCATCCCTTCTGTAAAAAACAAACCCAAGAAACAAAAAGCAACCCTCCCACCCCCAGGGTGCGATTTGATGCAGGAAGTCCTGGAATGAGATTCCGCTCCTGATCACTTAATTCTCACGAATCCTCTTAAACAGCTCCTGCAATCTCCCATCAGAGCTGACATTTTGAAAAAAATAGAAATAATCTCTTAAGCCTTTTGGGCTTGGTGCAGTTCAAGGATGCAAAGCTGGACTGAAAGCGCTTAGCGTTTGAGGTTGGGTTTGAGTTAAAGAAATTGGCAAATCATCAGAAAGCTGCCCTAGGACACAAAAGGCACTCCAAGTTATCAGCAAATTTCCATTCTCTGTGCTTGCCAAGGAGCTTCCCCAAGTGGTGACTGAAAAGGGGAAGATGCAGATAATACTTTCAGTCATAAAAAATGGGTAGCTAATGTAAAATGGAACATAGGACATTTCAGGGACAAGAATAAGTCACCCTACCAGACAAGCCAATGCTTCTGGGGTTTACATCAATCCCCGTCTTCTTGATTTCTCACCACACTCCTCCGTAGTCTTCTCTATAAGCAAAATTGAGTCTCTTTTTTAATGTGTGTTGCATCATTTTCTCTGTTTGTTTCCCATATGTTTTTACTGAGTTTGTAGCAGGAATGGAAGTAATTGTGCTTTAGATCCCACTGTTGGCTTTTTGTTTCCAATACCAAGAGGAAAGATGTATCTTGAGTCAAGACGGACCCAAGCTGCAAAACTGGGAGTGGGTTGAACTCTGGTTCCAAACAGGTGGGAGAGGAGGGCATTAGGACTTGGCCCCTTTTTAAAGATACGGTCCATTTGTGAATCAGATCTAGGTTCAGATTCAGACCTCAAAACAGCTTCCTCTCTAAATATGGGGAAGGATCAACCTTAGATTTCAAGCCAAGATGGAATCTTTAACAGTTTCCATCTCTGTCATAACTTTGAACATTTGTTAGGCATCCCTCAAAATCTCCTCTTTAAAACAAACAAAAACAAAAACACACACAATTCTCATAACCTTTCCTCTCAGTGGTCTAAGCAACAGGCCAGAAGTACCAATTGGGTCACCTCCAACTTTCATCCTTCTGAAACAGATCGGCAACAAGTGGGAGGCTTTGAGTTAGGACCTTAAAATCCAAATGTTCTTTCCTGCTTTGTATGGACATAAGTGATCATATAGCAAGTGTTGGGTTGTCCTCAATGTCGTTGGCCACAATTTATCCCACCAAACGCTGTCGTGTAATATGCTGCGTGCTAACTGGTTGCCACTCTCCTCCTCAGAGCTGGTTGCATTTCAGTGACACCACATGTGTCTAAATTATGAAGTACATTGAGATGGAAGGTGCAATGTAATATATCAAAAGTTAAATTCTTGAAATTTGTTTGTCTGCCCTTTGATTCATCCTCTGAAGTTCACCCTGTCCAAATCTTTATTGGGTGACAGTGACCATATTGCCCTGCACTCAGTAATAAAGGTGGAGTCTAACAAGTGCCTCATGCATTAATCATGTCATCTCTTTCATATTCTTTCCCTCGGTTACTACAGTCTCACTGTTTCATTTGTTTTGTTTCATTACCTCTGTGTACCGAGCTAATGATTTCAAAGATTTTTCTACACCACCCAAATCCTTTTCCAGTGCAGTGTGCTGGATGACTTTCCCAGTTAACACACATTCCAAACTTGGCTCCCTCACTTCCAAGTTAGTGAACAATTAAATCTACATAGATTAGAGATAGTGTCTGTATGTTAAATAATCCAGGGGGAGGAGCTGATTTACTGTAATCTGGATGGGGGCATATGAACCCCTCTCCTGCTGGAAAGTCAAGGCTGGGTCAGGCTGCTGTAGAGTTTTCTAGCAGGGGAAAATTTAAGGTAAAAACTTGGGGCAATGAGGGGAGGAGGAAATCATGAAGATGACTTTATTCTCTAAGAAAAGGGAAACGTTCTTGAGGCAATATTATAAATCATACAACTTGTACCATCCATCATTGGAATTAGAGCCAAAAGCACATGAAAGATTGCAAAGGCAACTGTAGGAGGAAGTATGGTTTAGTACTCAGTGCAAAGGACTGGGAGCCAGGCGTTCTGGAATTTATTTCTGTTTCTGCCACTGTCTTGCCATGCAATCTTCGGTAAGGCACATGCCTCAGTTTTCCATCCGTAAAACAAGTAACAATAATGCTGATCACACGGGGAGCATTATGAAGTTTCATTCATGTTTGGAAAGTGCTTTGAGATCCTTGGGTGGAAATCAATCTAGAAGTCTAAACTACTACAGTATTTTCAGCTGTCAGCAGGAGGTAGTAATTTGACGAGGACGTAGCTCATATTAAACTCATTTAAATTTTTATTAGAGAATATTTAAAAATAAACGGTACAAAAGATTTGAAGAGTCAGTTGTCGATCATTGGGGGAACATACAGAGTATGGGGGGGATGTTGTTATGTCGGGGTTGGCAGCACACATAATACATACAGACTGTGATGTCTCCAATGGGGGGGTAAGCGGTGGGCGAGATCAAGTGGTACACTTAATCTTAGCCAAAAGGCCAAGAAGTGTTAAAGTCACTGCCTTACAAGGCCAGGTTTGTTGTTCACCTAAAGGAGACTGATAGAATTCAAAGCTAATATGCTCTTTGCCTGCTCACAGCCCAAAAGGAAAGAAGTCTTGAACAATTCAGTAAACCCCTTTTTAAACAACCCCGCCCCCCCTCCCAAAAAAAAAAAAAAAAAAAAAAAAGGAGCAGATCCTCCATGGAGCACACATAATGGAAGATGCTGGCAGGGTTTATTTCTAATGTGAGTTTCACCTCTTTTTTTGCAGATAGAAGATTTTATCACACACAGTTGTTAAATGAATAAACAGCTTCACAACAATTATGAGATAAGGCTGAAATCCATCAGTACTCTCCAGCCCTTGGGAAGCCTGAGTGAAAATGGAATACAAACCTAGGCATGCTAGCTGGAGAGCAGGCACATAATTTTGTATCTCACAAGACATACATATAAGAAGCACTTCCAATTGTCAGTGAAGTGACTGGAATAATCCACTGTGGTTACTGACTGAAGGATACCCAGAGAGCTTCACGTCCAAACCTCAGGTCTTACAGCAAAGGCTGGAGTGGGAGATGCTTTACCAGTCTCAGGTTAACATAAAGGAAGGATGATCTTTTAAGTGAAACAAAGGAGTATCAGTATCCCATTCCTGCCACTCACTCACAGTGTGGCTTTGGGTAAGTCACTCAGGTTCTCCATGCCTCAGGTTCCCCATCTGTAAAATGGGCAATAATAGAGCCTTCACCATTAAAGAATTCACATTTTCAAAAGCAACAGTTATCTGACGTGGGGGGAATGTGTTCTCTACAGTACACTGAAAACTGGTTTCTGCATCAAAGCAACATTCTATTCTACTGCCTGGTTTTTATTTGGACTTTGAAAACTAGATGAATCAGACTGAGTGTGAAGAGAGCAAAAGGATAAATAGGAAGAAGGGACAAGCGTGGCTGAACCAGCAGTTGGAGTGTGTGTCTGATAGGAGAGCTGGTTTCTGTGGGTGCTGAGAGAACACAGCATCCAAAGAGGCTAGTTTACCACAACACTGCAATGAGTAATGAGCCCATGTGCCTTCCAGCAGGGAGCATGTGATCAGCTTGAGGGTTTGTGGGAGGAAGAGGTCTTTCTCCACCATTCCCTAATTGGATTGTTATCAACAGCTATTCAGTTGCCTATGATCTGCTCATGTGCGCCATTGTGACCTCTTATGTGGAACGAATCCACAGTGAAATTACATAATACTGCTCACTTATCCTCTGGTTTAATTTGCTTTTGACGTAAGCTGTCATCTTTAAGTGGAAGCCGTTTCTTTTCTTTCCACACTCTAAGCCTGATCCTGCAAGGTGCTGCATGCCTTTAACCCATTGCTGACTCCAATGGCTCAGCACCTCTTGGTCCCTGGCTCCATGAGCATATAGCCCCTCCGGGAGAGACTGGGACTGGAAGTCTAAATTGCATCCAAGCCCTGTTCCAGCCTGAGCTGTCCTTGCTCAGATAACAGCCAAAGAAAAATGGCTTTTCATCTGAAAGTGACTGATTTTTATCTACACCGATTTCCTAACCCTTCATTAAAGACAAGAAACTGGTCAATTCAGCTTCTTTGCTCCCTTTCACATGGTCTATAGCCATGACTAAGGCTTGGCAGGCTCACAGCCAGGCTGTGAAATGGATGAACATTTTTCTCTCTCTTAAGAAGCATAACCACTTGGCCCACTTTAATGCCTCTTTAATCTCTTTTCAATAGTCACATATTTTCCAGTCCAACTAGAAAGCAATATCTGCTGCTGGATACTGTATTATTATTATTTAAAAAAAAAAGGAACAGCCCTTGCTGGTTGATTATTCAGCATCATCTGACTGATCCTGCAATATGGAATCAGAACAATTTTTGACCCAGATAATTGAAGCCAAATAGACCAGTTTGAAATTTATTTATTTTTAATTTATTTTACAGCCCATCATCATGAGCAGCTTAAAGCATGCTGACCCCAATAGCCTGCCACGTATAAAGCCTGGTTAGTTCAGGTATCTGCAAAAGAAATATACTAATCATAGTTCATGCCACTGGAAAGAAAGATTCTCCCTCAGGTTACTTCCATATTTGCAATGCTCCCAAATAAAAAGTTCACCACTTGCTCCACTGCAGCATGAAAAGACTGTTTCCATGGGAAATCATGCAAACAATCAGAGGGATTTCTTTAAGTGTTAGGTTGACTTACTGGCAGTTTCACACAACCATTGGTTTCTCTGTCTTGACAAATATTCAAGAGGAAAGTGAACACTAAGTAGAAATGTCAAACTTCTTCTGCTAGGCACAAGGAATGTCAGTCTCTTTCTCACTCTGCCTTATTTCCAGCACTGCCCTTTTAACCTGCCACTTCCCCAGGCTGTCACGTGCAAGCAACGTTTAGGTGTCTCAGTGACACAGGCAGCTTGATCCCAGTCTCAAAAGGGTTTTACATCAATTTCAGTGGAGTAACACCCGACTTACTGATTTCACTTAGGCCACTGTATCAGATTCCTCATGTCTTTTACTAACTACACCAGGCAGAACCTGGAGTTAACAGAAATCACCTAAAGAAACAGGAATTGAAGTGGTCTCTTGGAGATCCTGTTACATCCTTCTGAGAAATAACACTGTGGGAGAAAGGTTATCCTTTAATTTCTCATCACTGCTGAAACAAACAAAAATCCTGCTGGCACTGCAGTGCCAAAGGCCTAACTATTGCTGATAAAGACTCAGGAAAAGAAAATCCTTCTTTGCCACAAAGGAGATTGTTTTATTGTCAGTAAACAGAGACCATCGGCTTGAAGCCATTTAAAAAGAAGGAGGGTAGGAAGAGTTTAAAAAATGTTCTATTTCCAGTGTTCCAAATTCCCCTGCAGTTTTTGTGGATTTTGCAGCCACATTTTCCTATTTTTAACAATGATCATCTCTGCCCTTTTGCTGGGGGGAAAGGCCCACACAAACAAGGAAATGGACTAAATAACATACAGAGTTTCATTATTAAAAATCAACCTCACGCCTGATTGTAGAAGATATTAGCTAGTGACTAAGTTTGAAAATTCTGGCCTACAATGACTTGCTCAAAAATGAGAGAGAAGGAACAGAAGTGGGAACAGAACTCAGGAGTCCTGACTCCCACTTTCCTGCTGCAATCACCCAACACCACTTCCAGGAATTAACATGAGTAGTTTTCAGAGTAGCAGCCGTGTTAGTCTGTATCCGCAAAAAGAACAGGAGTAGTGTTAAGATAAAGCCCAGCCTAGCTGTGCTTTACATCTGTTTTTGGAGTTCTGATACCTCTACACTATATCTAGGTCTCCTGTCTGATACTGGCTGCTTAATGGAGGAGGATGAATACTGGAGTTGATGAGCATCCCTAGGCTGGCATCATGAAAATGCCAACACTGGCTGCAGCATCCTGCTGCTGTTTGCCAGTTCTTTCAGTTGACAGCACTGCCAGTGACACTGGACAGAAAAGCAGCAGCAAGGGACATTGTAGTCATGTTAAAGCAGCACCCACCACACAGATGAAGGAGGATGGTCCAACGGTAAGGTGATAAAACTAGGTTTCCTTATTCCTAGGCTAATTTCCTGCTGTGCTAGAGACTCCCATGTGTGACCTTGGGCAAGTCACTTAGTCTCCCTGTACCTCAGTTCCTTGTTTGTCTAATGAGGCTAATAGTACTGCCCTACTTCACCAGGTGCTGTGAGGAGCCACACATTAAGTGATTGTGAGGTACTCAGAAACTATAGTAAAAGGAGCCATATAAGTTCCTAAAACAGACAGGTAACATGGGGTCTCTAACTCAGCTATAGTTAATGTTACTAATGCAGTAGCCATACAGTTTAGGCAGCGTAATGCCAGCCAAACTCCTGTGCGCTTGCTTCTGCAATGCTGACAGCAGGGACAGCATCTCATGCATAGAACCTGCAGAGCACTTTGGAGAGAAGCCTACAGGGAAATATGGAATGCTGTCAAAAGTGCACATAACAGGATTTGAGTTAGTATTGGAGATGTGGTGCGATGCAATGTAATTGGAGTCCTGGCTGAAAAGGAAAGACAAGGCAATGGGGAGGGTATGTATGTACACACATGCACAGGGAGGGAGGACAGCCAGAAAAGTTTGTCATAGCTGACCGCTCTTGCTTCCCACAACCAAAGCTTCCTGCCATCCGTTTTTACTACAACAGAAACAAAAACAACGTACGCATGGGGAGAGCCATAAATGAATTCTGTGGGCGTGAGATCAGGATGTATGAGCTATGACGTAAGCTGGTATTGCTGCAGCCTGTGAATCATGCAGGACAAAAAAGAGAAGTTCTTGCCCAGACAATACACACAGTGTTAGACTGTGTGTAGGCCACCAGTGCTGAGCTCACAGATGAGAGCTAGAAGTCCTTTACACCTACACAAAAACACAGACAAATGCAGTAGAACAAACTAAAAATGAATCCAGGACACTATAGGGTTATATATTTTCTTTCAATCATTTTATTTCCCACCAGGAAATTGGAGTCTCTGACCTCACCACACATAGCTCCTCTGCTGAAAACCTGGTCAAAAATCTCAAATATTATTTATAAAACCATTGCTGTGAACTCTGTAAGATTTAAAGGACCAGATCCTCCACTATACTATAGCGCCATCAAACAGGGATTTTCCCTATGCCAAGGGCATCCCCAGGTAGCATAGCGACATCTGCCAGGTTTCTGGCTAGTTTGTACTACTGGACCAATGCAAAGCATTTGGGAAGCATGGGGCCAAGGATTCGGCCCTAAGTGCCTAAACCATCTAGTGGCCTAATATTCAGGTTAGAAATACTTTTTCTGTACCCCCTGGAACCGGACGTTTGAATCTCAGCACAAATTGAGTTCCATGTGGTTTATTACATGTAGTCCTGTCAGATAAGACCTTAAGAGCTACACTCCTGGCTGCAAGGCATGGATGTTAGCGATTCCGTGGCAGGACAGAGGTTTGCCCTGGTGTCATTACCCAATGTTCACCATTCCCTTGATAGTGTACAGGGGACTGCGTGCCATTTGGCTGCTGCTTCTCCCCCCAGAAGAGTCTGTATTTCAATAGTACTGGAAGGCTGTCAAACGACATTGAGCAGCATAGATCATTTGAGGCACTTTGGGCTGAAGCAACCACGTAGCTGCAAAATATTATTGGTACTCAGATTCTCCCCCAATCCCATAGGCACAATGGTGCAGGGATGGCAGAACAGATACAAAAATGGCCTGGCTGATGTGGAGCTACTAGAGCAGGGGTAGGCAAACTTTTTGGCCCAAGGGCCACATCTGGGTGGGGAAACTGCATGCAGGGCCATGAATGTAGGGCTGGGGCAGGGGGTTGGGGTGCGGGAGGGAGTGCGGAGTGTGGGAGGGGGTGCAGTGTGCAGGAAGGGGCTCAGGGCAAGGGGGTGGAGCAGAGGAGGGGTGCGGGGTATACAAGGGGGCTCAGAGAAGGGGGTTGGGGTGCAGGAGGGGTGCGAGGTGCAGCAGGGGGCTCAGGGCAGGTGGTTGGGGTGCAGGCAGAGTTCGGGGTGCAGGCTCCAGCCCGGTATCACTTACCTGGAGCGGCTCCAGGGTGGCAGCGGCACACACCAGGGCCAGGGCAGGCTCCCTGCCTGCCTGCCCTGGCCCCAATCAGCTCTTGGAAGCGGCCGGCACCACGTCCCTGCAGCCCCTGGGGGGGGGCAGAGGGCTCCATGCGCTGCCCTCGCCTGTGGCTACCTCCCCCAAAGCTCCCATTGGCTGCGGTTCCCCATTCCCAGCCGATGGGAGCTTCAGGGAGGTAGCCACAGACAAGGGCAGCGCACGGAGCCCTCTGCCCCACCTCCCCCAGGGGCCGCAAGGACGTGGTGCCGGCCGCTTCTGGGAGCGGCACGGGGCCCGCGGTGCCATGGGGGTGGCAATCCTGCGGGTCGGATCCAAAGCCCTGAGGGGCCGGATCTGGACCACAGGCAGTAGTTTGCCCACCCCTGTGCTAGAAGATAGGAATGCCTTTCCTTGGGCTGGCAAGGCTTCCTCCCTCATACCTTCTCATTGGCTTTGAGCCATTAAACTTTAAACCATGGTGCACACATTACCACCAGCCAAAGTGGGGAAACATCCATCCTGTTTGGGGCAGGTGAGTGACTGCCAGGATGCAGGGTCACATCTGACCTACTTTGGAGGGGACCTGTGGTCAGCCACAGCAAGCATGCCAACACTGGTAAGGGGCCAGCTAACTGGACAGAAGAGACAGTATGTGTCAGATTCTGAAGGAAAGGGCCATACAGAGATGAGGTTGATGCTTGAGTCACACAGAAAGCCACCAAATCCCACCTATTTTGTGCAATATGACACTGAATTTCCAGTGGGCCAGATCAGTCCATCTTTAGTGCAGTTTTACACACACACACACACACACACACACACACACACACACACACACACACACACACACACACACCAACCTAAATCACCCTGCTGCTTAGCGAGGGAGCTCAACATGACTCCATTTGGAGCCCTCTGGCTCTGCCCATTGGACATAGGAAGAAGGGATTATTACTCCCTTACCCAGCCCAGCTAGAAACAGAAGTCCAAACAACTCAATTTCTCAGGCTCTTTTCAGATAAGAATGCAGATACAGGAGTTGCTTATCTGACCTCACCTGGAACTCAGGACCTTTGGAGGTTTGGAAGAGTAGCTGCAACAAATAAAAGCCCCAGTCAGAAGAGGGATTGGCACTGAAGTCAATGGGAGTGGAGGGGGCTCAGCATGTCATAGGATTGGGCTCCTAGACAGCTGGTGCTGTGTACTTGGATAAAAGAAAAACAAGTCTGGGCTGTCACCTCAGAGAAATCCTAACACCCCATGAAATGAAAGGAGGTAACACTCAAATTGCAAGGAATATGCCTGGCCTGAACTGTAAACACAACAGCAGCAGATTAAAATAAATCACAGCTGAAGCAGTCTCAGTGAAAAAATGTGAGTATAATAAAAAGCAGACAAGAAAACCCAATATAGCCTGGTCAGTAGCAGCCAGTTTGCTCTGCAGCATTTATTTTTCTACTATGGTGTCCCCAGTGAGTCCTACAGAATAAATCTTACCATGGAGCTATAAGAAAGGGCTCTTTTTTGTGTGGGTGAGAACCGGATTTTAGGTAATAACACAGTCTATGGTTACCAGAGAGGAAACAAAATCAGTTTTGTCAGGCAGCTTTCTCCAGCTCCCCTGTAACAACATATCAGTGTGGAGGATATGCTCCTTAACAAAACCCTCCCCAGAGCATTTCTTCTTACAAATTAAAATTTACACGGACTAAATTCTGCTATTGTCATTTTTAACTGCAGAAATGGAACTCCACTCATGTCGCTGCTCTAAATGTAAAGGGCTAATTCTGGTCCCTCTACTATACAGGGACAGATGCACAAGGGGGAAGGTGTGTAGTGCAGTCAGCAGCCCTATGCATAGAACTGGTTGGAATTTTCTCATCAAAATATTTTTTCGATGAGAAAAGCAGTTTTTGCCAAAAAAAAAAAAAAAAATTCAGACTAATTTCTACAAAAATTTCCCGTGGTTAAAACCTAAATGGAAAAATTTCCCAAATGAAAAAAAAAAAAAAATTCATTTGGAAAAATCTTAAATTTTATTTTTAATTTTATTTTATGGGGTTTTGCATTTTTATATTTTTACCTTACTTCATGACATAATATAATAATTGTGGTTCTCAAACTTCATTGCACTGTGACCCCTCTTCTGACAACAAAAATTACGGCACGACCCCAGGAGTGGGGACCGAAGCCTGAGCCCACCCAAGCCCAGTCGCCCCGGGTTGGGGGGCTAAAGTCGAAGCCCAAGGGCTTCAGCCCCAGGTGAGGGGCCCATAACCTAGAGCCGAAGCCGAAGCCTGAGCCCCACTGCCCAGGGCTCAAGCCCTTGGGCTTTGGCTTCAGCCCCAACCCCGGGTGGTGGGGCTCAGGCTTCGGCTTTAGCTCTAGACCCCAGTAAGACTAATGCCAGACCTGGGGACCCCACTAAAACCGGGTCCCAACCCACTTTAAGGTCACAATCCACATTTTGAGAACTGCTGAGTTACACTATTCTTATTTTATTTTAAAAATCATTAATGGCAGCGGCTACTTAGTTCCGACTGAAACATCTTATCTGCTTTCCTAGATCAAACGGTCTCCTGTTTGTGATGTGATCAGACAGTCTGACAGAGTATCAAGCTGTATCACACAGTATTACATAGCAGCTGCCCTTAATGATTGTAAAAATAAGAGCAAATAAGAGAATATTTCAGCTATTGCATTAGATTACATTATGGCAGGTCATAACATGTAAAAATCAAAAATAAAATTCAAAATGAAATTTCAAAATTTCAAAAGCAAAGTATTTCCAAACACTGACCTTTTCAGGAAATTCCATTCTGTGGGGAAACTTCAAAATATTTGTTTTTGCTCTGGTTTGGAATGAAAATAAAATTTTAAATATGGAAATCTTCTGTGAAACAGAAATTTTGAGTTGCAACCCTCTCTACCTGTGTGGATAACACAGGCTACGTTAGTTGCTCTGGGAGGTAGAGAACAAGGGAGACCTACAGGGAAATCCTGTGTCCAGAAGGCTCAAATAAAATAATCCTCTTTATATTCATTACTGCAAGTGCTGCCTCTTTGCTACAGGAGATTTTAAGAAGCCTCACCCTAACTTGCACTCCTGTGTAGTGGGGAGCTAGCATCCTAGCGCTTGTGCACCCTCAGTGCACTGGGGAAATCACAGTGCTGCCAGTAGTAGTAACTCAAAAAGGGGCACAGCCAGATGAGGGTGAGGCCATGGCCTGCTCTCCTCTGACATCAGCTAGCAGACCAGAGTTGGTGCTGGTAGAAGGAGTAGGGGTATACAGGCTCTGCATTCCCACCATCACTACACTCATAGTAGGCATTCTGCTAATCATCTCCCTTGCTCACTTTCGGTTTGTTACACACACTGATCATATCTCTTCTGAACCCAGACAGTAACCTCTTTGGGACAGGGATTGTCTTTTTACCTATGTTTGTACAGTGCCCACCAAAATGGGGCCCTGATTTAGATTAAGACTATTGGAATACTAATAAAAAAATACTAACAAGAGGAGCTGACAGTTACAGTCTACAAAGAGGGTTCAACAGAGAAAAGTGAGTGTTAGTTCCTGTCTACACTGTAATATCTTTTACAGGAAAGGTTTTGGGCACAATCAAAACAGTCTGGTCTTCCAAGCAAGGAAGGAACTGTATCATATTTTAACAGGGTCCAGAACTGAGCCTCGGACGCAGCCAGGTCCTACTAAAACATGGTTTGGTCCGGTCTTTAATGCAAGACCAAAATGTGTTTTAACCTTGGTGCTGCCATCTGCAGCTGATTCATCTGTGGTCCCACCAACAATGTAACAAGTGTCAAATTGAAAAAGACAGACAGTTACACCATGTCTGTGGTTGCACTTGGGACAGTGCAGAGGGGAGGTTAGAATATTCAGCAAGTGGCAAAGGACTTGATTTTCAAGAGGTGATATTTCCACAAGCTGCTGCATTGGAGACGTATGCTCTGTTACAGCAATAACTACTACCCTGGCACTGTTATCCTGAGACTGTCTACACTACAAACCAAAGGTGCGATTCCCAGCTCGCATAGACATACACCTGCTAGTTTTCATTGAGCTAGCACACTAAAAATAGTGTAGCCACAGTAACACGGGCAGCAGTGAGTAGAGGCATGGGTATAGCCACCCTGAGTACAAACCCACCTGGATCCCATACTCTGGACGGCTAACCCATGCTACTGCTTGTCACTGCCCATGCTACTGTGGTTACACTACTATTTTTACCATTCTAGATCAATGAGAGCGAAGGCGAGTATGGCTACATCTACACTGCGAGCTACAGGTGTGGTTCCCCCGCTTGGGTTCACGTGCTCATGCCAGCTCTCATTGAGCTAGCACTAGCATTAATAGCAGTGTAGCTGTGGTAGCACAGGTAATGGCAATGCAGGTAGCACAGCTGAGCCGTGCAAAGTACAAACCCACCTGAAATCAGTGGGTACGTGGTTTGCAAGCTGAAAATCACACCCCTAGCTCCAAGTGGAGAGACAGCCCAAGAGGAGAAGGATCCCCTACAGGAATATAGAAACAGATTCTCCTCTTGTTTACACCAATTCTACAGTGGCATAACTCCATTGACTTAGGTGGAGTTACTCCTTATTTACACCTGTGTGAGAAGAGAATCAGGCCCAGACACTACTCAGGCAGGCAGGCAGGCAGAGGCTTTGCAAAAAAGGTGGTTAATATTTGAGCTACACAGTAAACACCACTATCAGCAGACTCCGCATAAAGCTTGAGTGGCCTCCAAATCTCTTATCTCAAAGAGTCTATAGAATTCATCTGCTTCACAGCCTGGTAATCAAGTGCTAGCCAGATAAAATAAAGATGTGCTCAACATGTGCCCTTCTTTTCTTTCAAACCAGGGAATCTTCCTAACTCACTGTGCAAAAAAAAAAGATAGAAGTCTTTCATCAGTTCAGCATTCAGCCACCACCACATTCCTTGGCTAAAGTGGCCAAGCAGGTTAATACACCAACATTTTGCTTTTGATGACCCAGGTTCATCTGTCTTACTCATATATCACAACTGAAAAAAGCTTGGTGCAAAGCAGTGAACTTTTGTTCATCTCACACAGGGAGTGGGTTAGGAATATTGAGTGGTTACAGAGAAGTGGATGGGAAGCTTGCAGAATAAGCACCGCATAACCTGTTTGACATAAAAGATCTGCAGGGACTTTAGGTTAGCTCAAAATTTGGCCAAGTGTGTTTACAGCAAACCTAATCCAAACTCATCCTTACAAGCAGGTTGTAATTCATGCCAAAAATCATACACTCAACTGGGAATTATTTAAAAAAACAAAAAAAAACAAAAAAACCCAACTTTTTTTTAAGACAGAATTATTTATATCATTTAAGGAAATTATTTATATGGCTTCAAACCAGCTGCTTAAAAGCCTGTGCCCACGCAACAAGCAGCACAATACTAGCTGACTGAACTGATGCTCAAAGAAGCATTTCTGCAGGGAATTAAGAAGAGCTAAGAAGAGGTACAAGGAAAGAGGAAGAAGCAGGAGAAAAACTTTTTTTGGGGGGTGGGGTGGGGAAAATAACTAACCTGAATAAAAAACACAAATACCTGCTTTCTGTATGGTGTTTGGCATAGTGAATAATACATCCCATTCCCTCCGTGCCCTTCTTTCCCCCCCCCCCCCGAAAACAAGGAAATTCAATCATGGATTTCTCCTGACACTGAGGGCCATTTGATCTGAACTTTCACTGCTACTCTGTGGCAGAAAAACCCAAGATTGAATTACGCCCTTGGATTTCCTTTGGGAAACCTGCATGGTTATCTGACTTACTTTTTCAACTCCAAGAGCAAAAGGGCTTGTGCTGTACTTTTGCTTTTGCCGAATTTGAATCCACAATTATCATGCTGATTGGGAAATGATTGGATAGTTACAAATGTGAGCATAGATACAGCAACGGATTTAACCCTATGAATGCCAATGTGAGATGGGTCATATTTGCTTCTAGATAGGATGCTTTTCTCCCCCCATGTAGCAGGGCCTGAGGAGAGGCATAGGCTGTTGGCCTTTACACAGGACTGGGAGCCTGGAACTCCACAATTCTAATCCCAGCTGCAGCAAAACCACAGAACAGCTCTAAATCTATTAGTTTTTAATTCTAATCTTACGAGGCCAAGTTTTTTTTTTTTTTTTTTTTTTTTTTTTTGAAGAGTGGTACTTTTATAGACACTTGATACTGGGTCAGATTTACATTGGCATAGTATCTCTTTAACTGCAGAAATACTTGGCATTGCATGTTACATACACGTGAGCAAGGAAGGTAATTTTTTTTCCTGTTTCATCAGAGATCCCTGAGGCACTTAAAATGGATATAAATCATCATGATAGACAAACAGGAACAGAGAAGTGAAGTTATTTCCTAGGATCACTAAGCAAATCAATGACAGAGCCAGGAATTAACCAACGAGTCTCACAACTCCCAGTCTCCAGGTTTAATCACTTGACCCCACCCTATCTCTAAAATGAGCTTCCTTTCCAGGTGGGTGCGGTAATATCTTTTATTGGACCAACTTCTGTTGGTGAAAGATAAGCTTCTGACCTACATAAAGCTCTTCTTCAGGCCTAGGAAATGTACATAGTGCGTCACAGCTAAATACAAGGTAGAAGAGATTGTTTAGCATAAGTAGCTAACATATATTCTAAGGGACAATTCAAGGCCCGTTAACACCACTGCAGTCATAGGACAAGAAAAAAAAGGGGGGGGGGCACGGCTTAATGGGTTACAGATTGTTGTAATAAACCATAAATCCAGTATCTTTAAACCATGGTTTTACATTTAAGCTCCCAGGCTCATCTTTTGACGGTATTGTGCAGGTTTCCTTTGAGGACGAGGACTGAGAGGTCAAATGTGGAGTGATCATTTTGTGAAAAATGTTGGCCTGCTGGTGGTATGATGTTTTTGTCTTGTGTCATTTTTCTGTGAGAGTTCATTCGATAGCATAGTAGTTGTCTGTTTTCACTCAAACAGTTGTTACTGAGGCATTTAGTGCACTGGGTGAGGTACACCTTATGTTGTGATAAGCCTGGGTAAGATCCATGGATCTTGAAAGGTGTGTCATAGAAGATATTGATCACTGTAGCAGTGATGTGTCTACAGGATTTGCATCTGTTGTTCTGGCAAGGTCTGGTACTGCTTTGATTTGGTGTGTCCTGGGCTGATGATGAGCTTGGCTAGGTTGGGGGGATTGTTTGAAGGCCAGAAGAGGGAGTCCAAGAAAGATTTCTTTCAGGATGTGGTCCCCATCTAGTATGGGTTGTAATTGTTTTATGATAGCCTATGTGGGTTCCAGTGTGGGATGGTAGGTGACAATTAGGGGTGTGCAGTCAGAAGTTTTTTTGTTTTTCTGTATTGAAGCAGATTCCTATCAAGGCAGCAATGATTAATACCCCCCACAACACAGCTTTCAAGATCCACGGGTCCTATCCATGCCTATCACACATGTAGTGTATCTCATCTAAATGCCCCAATAACAGCTATGTGCGTGACACCAGACAATCACTATGCTCTCGAATGAACTCGCACAGAAAAATGATACAAGACAAAAACACCATCTCACCTGGGGGCAAACATTTTTCACAAAAACTATCACTCCGCGTGTGACTTCTCTGTCCTCTTCCTCAAGCAAGCCTGAACACCACTTTCAAAAGATGAGCCCGGGAATTTTATAACTTTGCTAGACACCAAAAATCATGATCTGTAACCCACTAACCCTCCTTTGTCCTATGACTGTAGAGGTGTTAAACAGTCCACTTCACCTTGAATGATCTCTTTAACTCGATATGTTCCACCCTTGTATTTAGCTGTGACACACTGTGTACCTTTCCCAGACTTGAAGAGGAGTCTGGACAAGCTCAAAAGCTGGTCTCTCTCACCAACAGAAGTTGGTCCAATAAAAGAGATTACCTCACCCACCTTGTCTCTCTAATATTCTGGGACCAACACAGCTACAGCACCACTGCAAATAATAATGGGGTTTGTCAGACTGACTAGCACTGGCAATTTCATATCAGAGCCATCAACAAGTGATGCCTTCAATCTAAGGAGGAAGACAAAACAAGCGTTACCTCAGAGAGCCGCAAAAAGGAATAATAAAAAGGAGTTAAGAGATTAAATCAGCCCAAATTGATAATAAACTCCAGGTTTGTTTTGAACTGAGCTCACTCCCAAACTGTGGCTTTTGTGTGAAATGATTCAGGGGATTGGCTGAACCAGGAATGTTTTGATTTTTACATTCTGGATTTCATTATCTCCTTTGGGAAAGTGGATGCATCTGAAAGCCTGAAAGTTCATTTGTAAAAATCCTGCCATAGCTAGACAAGCAGGAGTGAAACCAAGCAGGATCGAGTGCATGCTGGTGCCTTTGAGGCAGCATTCAAGTCCTGCTTTGCTTCAACATTCACTGAGTCTGCAATGGGGGAGCAAAGAAAGAGGCTTTAATTACAGCAACAACACATCAGCATGTTTGTGGGGGGCATTTTCTTTGTCTCACCTTTACATTACAGCATGTAGAAGAAGCTCATTCTGTAACACAAATTCCTCTGTTCCTCACCTTTGCCTCACCTTCCCTACCAGCTGGTGACAACTGCTGAGACCTCAAACTGAACCAGGAGAGTGTTTATATCACACCCCGCCCCCCCCCCCCATGGAAAACTTGTTGCTTCAAGCCCACCACAGTTAACATTCCTCCTGCAGAGGCTCAGTAGTTCATTTAACACCATGATAATTACACTACATGGGCTTCCAGAGACAAGGGTGTACCTCCAGGGAATCCCTCACTGATATTTATCTGAGTTTTCCCCCCATGGTTAGGACTGAGAAGAAAAAATAAAGCCAGAACACATTAGAGATAACACTGCCCAGTCAGAACACCCCTGAGCTGTGGAGCACTGGAAGGCAGGATTGAGATCCAAACGTCACAATGAGATCTGTGTGATTGATGGGTGCATAGACAGACAGAAATCTACATTCTGCATCACATCACAGGCCAGCCTCTAAAACTGACTCAAAGAAATAATGTTGCAGCTATTTATCTACTCCTTAGAGCCATCATTTCTCAGGGTGCTCAGATCATTCATAATGATCACAGAGGTGCCCCTGCACTAGTCAAATAGAGGACAGGACTGAGAACAAAAGAAACACTGAATGAGCGCTCTCCTTACACAGGATTTTACATCTGAAAAGTATTTGGCCCTGTAAAACATGAGAGGGAGGTACTTATCTCTGTTCCACCATGCCGAAGCTCCATACCTACTGCACATTGAAGTTGTTTAGTTTCAAAGACAGCTGACAATAATATTCTCATTTATAAAGCATGTTCCCCCCATCCCCAGCAAGGGACTCTAGCATGAGCAATTACACTCAGTCACAATAATACAGTAGACTAAAAGCTTAATTAAAAGATAATAAACATATGACAGGAATTGAACAAACACTTTTGAAAAAGGAGTGTTGTCTTTCCTCTAGCAATTTCTTTATGAAAGCATGTTTCGTAGCTCTCCTTATCAATGCATTTTGCATATTAATCATTTGGCGTAGGGAAGTATTATTATTTCCTTTTTTACACATGAGGCAATTGAGGCACAGAGATACCTGGCCAGATTTTTAAAAGAGTTCAGCACCAAACAGTCCCTATTGTTTTCAATGGGAGATGCTGGGTGCTGAGCATGTTTGAAAACCTGGCCTCTTCATTTAATTACCTAAATGGAAGATGGGCTGTTTTGAAAACATGGTTCTGTGGGTATGTCTACACTGCAATTAAAAACCCATGGCTGGCCTGTGCCAGCTGACTCAGGCTAACAGGCCTTTTAATTGCCATGTAGACATTTAGGCTCAGGCTGGGGCCTGGGCTATAGGACCCTACAAGGTGGGAGGGTCCGAGAGCCCGGAGTTCAGACTGAGCCCCAACATCTACACCAAAATTAAACAGCTCCTTAGCCTGAGCCCCATGAGCCCGAGTAGGCTGGCACAGGCCAGCCACAGGTTTTTAACTGCAGTGGAGACATACCCATTGTGACTTGCCCAAGATCACACAGGAAGCCTGTAGGAGAGCTAACAATAGAACCCAGATCTCCTGACTCTCTGCCTGGTATTTAAGCCCCAGTATCATCTTCCCCTTCTCTTCAACAACCCAAATCAAAGTAGTGTCCATGAACAATCTATAACGACCCTGCTGTGTCGTTATATTTTGGTCAGGCGGTGTCTGAGACCTCTTCATTGAGCCCTGTCCTGACTAGTCTCTGCACTCTGGTTCCAGCCATCTTTTAGATTTCCAGCTTTGTGCCTTGGCTCAGCCAATGACCTGGGTTTTTGCTACTGTGGCTGCTAGGAAGTGTAAGTCACTCCTACTGGAACATCTGCTCCAGCCCATTCTTCCCCTCCCCCGCATCAGTTTTTATACAATATCTGAAAAAAGTATCATTACTGTTTTCAGAGTAGCAGCCGTGTACTTGTGGCACCTTAGAGATTAACAAATTTATTTGAGCATAAGCTTTCGTGAGGCATTGAGGCCTAGTGGACAGGGAACTGAGCTGGGATCCAGGATAGTGGGGGTTCCATTCCCAGCTCTGCCACTAGGCTGCTAGGTGACCTTGGGCATGTCACTTCTCTGTGCCTCAGTTGCCCCATCTGTAAAATGGAGATGATACTGACCTCATTTGTAAAGCTCTTTGAGATTTAGTGATGCAAAGAACTAAGTATTATTATTATTATGTGGACTTTCTAGACACTCGTTTCAGAGTCACAAATCCTTCATAGGCCATTCACTTAGTTTTTTGGGGTTCAGACTAAAATAGCTAATGACTAACTTATTGAATAAAGAAATGCTACTGTACTCCTTGGCGTATTGCTTCCTGTGCCTCCTCCCCCATCCTCAGACATGTGTTAGTAGTTAGGAGCTGTTTGCTGAAGCTCAAAGTTCGGCGGGGAGGGGGGGAGAAAAACTATGATCAATGGTCAGAACACAAGAGTACTAGTAAAAAAAAAAAAGAATTCTGATGAGAGACACATACAAATACTTTGTACATTTGTACTTGGCGAAACAGAAACAATGACAGAGAACTTAGATCTTGATAACAGACATAAATCTGCAGCAGAAATGAGACTGAGCCAGTATGACATGGCACTCTGTACCCGCATTTCTCTGGGGGTCCTTTGGTTTGTGCAGGATTTAAACAAACAAAACACTTTTGAATATGACCTGATGCAAGGCAATGCAATTCCAGAATCAGAAGACAAAGAACTTGAAACACAAGCTGAAAATTTGGAAGGGCCTCATAGGGTTAGCTCTGAGCCGTCACAATGATAATGTAAATGTCAGCATGGTTAGCTATTTTACTGATAATCATTCTAGCAGCAATATCCTGCTCTTCTGGGACAGTGGGAGGAGCTGAAGCAGAATACTGTCAGCTCCACCTGCCCTGAGCACGTACTGGAATATGACACAAGCATGTCTATAACACTGAGGGTGCAGGTTGAATCCCAGCTTTTGGGTGGCAAGTGAATGTCAGTTATCATTCATGTACCATTGGAATGTGGATACAGTATGAAGAGGCTGTGGCCACTTCTTTTTAGCTCTATGGGGGGAAAAAACCACAACCAACAATGAAACCAGCAACTTCTCTGCATCCCCCAAATCAGAAAATAGCCAACAAAAAGTTAAAATCAAGGCCAAACAATCCATAGATACTAATCTTTAAAGCATCCCTCCCTCCCTGATCCCTAGAAAAATTGATTAACTTTGCTGTGCCCCTTAAACTTTAACAAAGTTGGGGCATTTCAGTCCAAAGTGGAGGCTCCTCATAGAGAATGGCCTTCCAGCAGGGTCCTCTCTTTCTCTTAAAGTGAAGTGGCTCCAGCTCGAGATTGGCATTTCAGCCTGTGGAGACAGATACTCTCTCAAGTAGGCAGGTTCCAAGCCATTTAGGGCTTTTAAAGTGCAAACCATGTTATCCTAGTTTTTTCCAAGAGGATTATATATTTAATGGAAGACTTCTGTGGCTGTTTGCTAAAGTTTGCCAAGTACCTGATTTCGAGTACCAGCAGGGACTGATATACAGAAAATAAAATATAGACCTACAGAAACTTAAGATAATGCTAAGTTTCCAGGCAGGATTGTTCCCTCTAGCATATTTGAGTGACTTGTCTAGTCTTGCTTTAAAAGTCCAAAGTGATGGAGACTCCCACACATCCCTAAAATGACTATTCCCCAACCTAATGCATCTCAGTGTCAGGAAGTTTTACCTATTGTTCAGATTTCTCTTCGCGTCATCCCATTTACTTTTCAGTTATACCTTCCTTCTCTTCTCCCCGTCCCCTCCCCCCGCAATAATTCTTCCCCTTCATTGGTGTTACACCCTTCGAATATTTATACTGGCAGGCTATTACATTGCCTTCTTTGGCTTTTCTTAGCCAGGCTAGACATATTTAGCTCCTTTAATCGTTCTTTGTCATTCAGCCCCTCCAGTGTCCTGATAATTTTTGCTGCTTTTCTTTGAACTCTCTCCATTTTTTCTATATCTTTTTGGTATTAGATGTGGTGCCCAGAAATTAATGCAATATTCTAGATGCACTAACACCAGGAGCCATATATAGCAAGATTACTGTGACGGGTTGGATCACAGAAACCCCCTTGGGAGCTGCCAACCGATGTGCCAGGACTACTTCTATTCCTGCTTTCCCTGCCAGCTCAGGACTCCAGCACCCTGTCTTGCTGAGCCAGACACTCCCGTCTGCTCCAAAACAGACCCAGGGTCTGAATTGCCTGCCCCAAAGCTGCAGGTTTACCTGAAAACAGCTCACAGAAGTGTGCTCGTCTTTAGCACTCAGATGCCCAACTCCCAATGGGGTCTAAACCCAAATAAATCCATTCTACCCTGTATAAAGCTTATGCAGAGTAAACTCATAAATTGTTCACCCTCTATAACACTGATAGAGAGATATGCACAGTTGTTTGCTCCCCCAGGTATTAATACACACTCTGAGTTAATTACTAAGTAAAAAGTGATTTTATTAAATACAGAAAGTAGGATTTAAGTGGTTCCAAGTAGAAACAGACAGCACAAAGTTACCAAGCAAAATAAAATAAAATGCGCAAATCTATGTCTAATCAAACTGAATACAGATAATCTCACCCTCAGAGATGCTTCAGTAAGTTTTTTTCTCAGACTGGACACCTTCCAGGCCTGGGCACAATTCTTTCCCCTGGTATAGCTCTTGTTCCAGCTTAGGTGGTAGCTAGGGGATTCTTCATGATGGCTCCTCTCCTCCCTTTGTTCTGTTCCCACCCCTTTATATATCTTTTGCGTAAGGCGGGAACCCTTTGTCCCTCTGGGTTTCCACACACCCCCGCCCCCCACTGGAAAAGCACCAGGTTAAAAGATGGATTCCAGTTCAGGTGACATGATCACATGTCACTGCAAGACTTCATTACCCACTTGCCAGCACACACACATACAGGAAGACTCACAGGTAAAACACAACCATCTGCAGACAATGGTCCTGGTTAATGGGAGTCATCAAGATTCCAAACCACCATTAATGGCTCACACTTTGCAATAGGCCCTCAGAGTTATATTTTATATTTCTAGTTTTAGATACAAGAGTGATACATTTATACAAATAGGATGATCACACTCAGTAGATTATAAGCTTTGTAATGATACCTTACAAGAGACCTTTTGCATGAAGCATATTCCAGTTACATTATATTCACTTATTATCATGTTTTTATAAAACCATATAGACTGCACAACGTCACAATTACTACCTCCTTCATGTAATGATGCCTTTGCATTTAGAACTGACAATTGCACTGGAGTTTTTTTCAGCTATCTCACACTGAAAACTCAGGTCTAATTTGTTTTCCACTCTCACCTCTACAGTAGACCTTTCAGCATTACTGCTTCCCAGATTTCTCTTCCCCTACTAAATGTAAATTTGGAGTTCCCATCTCAAAGATAATTAGCTGGTTCTAGCAAGGTTATGGGGACAAATGTCATGTTTAAATAGTC
Source organism: Emys orbicularis (assembly GCF_028017835.1). Taxonomy (NCBI): domain Eukaryota; kingdom Metazoa; phylum Chordata; order Testudines; family Emydidae; genus Emys; species Emys orbicularis. The sequence continues at coordinate 84,428,321 of NC_088686.1, read as the reverse complement.
CATATTTGCTAAGACAACAGGATATGACTATGACCTATTAAGGGTCTCTCCAAGGCCTAAGTTTTGTTGCAGTGCTGATGGGAAACAAAACTCGATCAATATGAAACCATAACCAGTCATAGCTTTATCTCAAAAACTGTCACACTGTTACAATAGTAGATTTTTCTGAAAGCCTGCCAGACATTCCAGTTTACAAAAGGGGCTTTAAGTTGTTGAAGCTGCTCCCTGTGCTCCCATAAGGGACATTATTCTCCACTCTTGAGAGCTCTGCTTGAACTCCTCCTCAGAAATACATGGAACCAGAGTCTGATCTCAATTACACCAGCATAAATGGGGAGTAACTCCACTGAAGTTAATGAACATCAGGCAAAACATGTTCTCATCCTCTGTGTAAGCTGGATGGTGTGGGTAAGTGATTAAGCTTCAGATTTGGAATCAATTAATTCCTTTGACCAAATTTTGGACACCCTTGTTTTTAGGTGCCCAACTTGAAATACTTTAAATCCAAAATTATTTACCACCCGCCCCCCCCACATTATATTTAAGCCAAACTCATGATTTTGGGAGCCTGTCTCATAATATTGAATGCTTGTGGTTGGCAGTATTGGAACTGTGACCACTACACCATCACTGAGGAGGGTGCAATGTGCACTTTCTGCTGTGTTGTCTGGCTGCAATTGTGCCTGGCCTCTGGTTAGCTCCTTGCACCCTCATCTTCCATTGCACATCCATGCAGTGGCCAGACACTCTGCCCAGGATTTGTAAAGCACTTTAAGTTGTACAATGACCTTGAACTGTCAGCCAGCTACTTTGCAGATCAAGGATTTGAAAACTATAAACCTCTCTCTCTCCAACTGTCACTGATGTGGTGATCTTGAAGAGCCAGTGTACTTTTATTGGTTTTAGGACAGCATGAAAAATTTTTACTTCTTGAAAAATGACCAAATAAGCGAGTGAGAATCATACACGTTGACGCAACATTTTTTAGAGTGTGAGTGAGAACGTGGAAGAAATGAGCAAGCAACGTGCAAAAGGAAGAAATGGCTTTTAAAAAAAATAATCATCAAGCCGAGGCATGTTCTATTCAGCATCTGGTCTCTTTCCACAGCTGCTGCTCCTCCAGTCAGGCATGCAGCAAGCTCACTGCCACACACCCTATGGATTCGGCATCACCAGACCGTCAAACAACACTGTTTCCAAAACACAAAGCATGAATTGAGCTAGAACCAAATGTTGATGCTTTACAATACTACAGAGATTCTATTGAAAGTGAAGAAAGGTCCTGCACCAAGACTGATCGATATACAAACCTCTTTTCAAATCTGCACCTCTGAAGACTAGTTTCTAAAAATCATTTTTCTTCCATCCCAGGATTTCTAAGCATCTGAGAGGTATCCCAGGTTCTTCAATTGCATTCTTGGACATGTCATGTGTTGACAGTTGCTTCACGACTTAAAGTGATCTGTGCTCCAGAGGGTCATAGGTCTGGACAAAATTTCAGGGGGTGGTGCTGCACTGTAAAATGTATTTGAACAAGCCGTCTGAACCCTCAAACCAGTGAGGAAATAATGAAATTCCACTGCCTGCCTGCGAGAGACCTCACTCCTACCTCCCCATAACATTATAAGGAACACAGTTTGCAAAGCAGTCAAATGGAATGTAGGATTAGGGATAGAATTAGGGTACACCTGGGGCTAAAAATCACTCTCATTTGAACATTTTGGCTTCAAACTTTTTATAAGCAAGGGAAACAGCCTAGTGCTCTGACCACGACATTTACAGCAATGAAAATTCTGAGTTCTAATCTCTGCTCTCACACTGACTACTCTGTGGCTTTAGGCAGGATACTAAATTTCCCAACCTATAAAATAGGGGCTAGTAATACTTACTTTCCTCCCTCCCAGTGATGTTGTGGGGATTAGTTCATGTTCTCGGAGCACTTTGATGTGCTCTTGTTCTGAAGTGTTTACAACGGGATCTAATTGTACAGATTATTTTACTCGATAGCTCAGAAGAGACCACACCTAGAAGTTGCATTCAGTTGGGGGAACCTGAATCTTCAGAAAGATTCTAACAGAATGGCAAGAGTTCAGAGAAGAGCAACAAAACTGAGTAAGAGGCTGGAGGGATTGTTCATAAAAGTAATATTAAAGGAAATGAATATGCATTGCTTGGTTGAAGGCCAGCCAATGGGGGATGTGATAAGTATGTTTGAATATTCAAAAGGCATAAATATTGAAGGAAAGAATTTGCTTCGGGTAATCCCATAGGGTGTAACCAGGTAATTGGCAGAGAGATAAAAGGAAGCAAAAGAAGAGAGCCCAAATTTCAGGGGTGGGCAAGGGGAAATCCTGACAGTGAGATCTGCTATACTGGTGATGAGACTTGCCAGGAAAACAGTGAAATCCCCAACATTTGGGACATAGAAAACCCCTTGGGGGGAGGGAGGGGACTTATTGTAGGGAACTATCTTGAACAGACAGGAGTATTTACTAGATGTGACCTAATAGGTATTTTCTATCTCTATTTCTTTGATTCCTCCAGAAAGCTGTAAATATATATTCATTTTGCAAGTAGCACCCAGGGGTGCCAAACAGGGGATCAGGTTTCCATTGTGCTAGGCTCTGTACAAACACACTAATGCACTCATATCTATCTTTCTAACTATATTATAAAATCAGTGGCGTCCAACCGTTTGTCCTGGTAGCTGACTGTATTACTTCAAAAAGTCAAAGGGACACAGTCGCTACTTTGGAGGGAGGCAAGAAAGAGTCCTGTGGCACCTTAAAGACTAACAGATGTATTGGAGCATAAGCTTTTGTGGGTGAATGCCCACTTCGTCAGACGCAAGGAGGGGATTCTCTGCCCTGTTCCATTCTTTTGGAACCACTCACATAGCAAGAAAGGAACCTGCTGGGGAGAACAAAAAGTCAGGAGTGGCTCTGCCACTGCAAAGGCTGCAAGAGAAGCTCCCTCTGCCTCCTCCACACAAGAACAATTTTGGGTGTAGCTCAGGGAACACATTTTCAATTCACAACCAAGTGCAAGTTTTCTTCTTAACACAGTAGCCTTTGAGGGCCACAGGTTCAACACAGATCTTCGAGATATAGAACTGCATCAAGAATTATCAGAGGGATCCAAAGCTATGGAGAAATAGACCATGAAGTGGTGTAGCTGTGTTGGTCCCCAAATATTAGAGAAACAAGTTGGGATGAGGTAATACCTTTTATTGTAGTAACTTCAATTGGTGAGAGAAGCTGAAGAAGAGCCCTGTGTACGTTCAAAAGCTTGTCTCTCTCTCCAAACAGAAGTTAGTCCAATAAAAGATATGTCGGAGAAAAACAGAAAATAATAAAGGATCTAATTTGCTGCACCCAACCAAAAAAGTGAGAACTCTGTTTTTCTCCGACAGATATTACCTCACCCACCTTGTGTCTCTGAGTCATTCATTCATGAAAAAAAAAGTGGAATTTTCAAGGTCATTGTGCAAATCCACATCCCTTCCTGAAGTGTTTTGTTTCTCAGTGACCATATAAGCTGACATACCTGTCATGAAAACAGTTGCAGCAGAGACTACAGAAATATTTGGGGTAAGGCAATTTTGCCAAGTAGGTAAGGGCGAGCCTAGGCACTTGATGGAAGTTCAGACTAAACAAAAGTGAGTCCCATTTAGTTCTGGCAGGTGAAGTCCAAGCTCTGGACTTTGGGATTAAGCAGAAGGCCTTAGACAAGCTAAAGGCCATGACCGAAGTTAGGGCGGAGTTGGAATTGAGGACTGCTTTGAGTTCCTCTTGTGAAACGAAACAACTTCAGAAACTCCACTGATTTGTAAGTCTCTAAGGTGCCACAAGGACTCCTCGTTGTTTTTGAAGTGAGAATATTTACCATATGGAATGGGAAGTGCCTGCTTTATTCCTGTGGTTAGGAGCATTCATCTGTTTGGAGAAGAGGCTGAAGAAACTATTTGTCAACTGTTTTAAGTTTAATGTGGGAAGGGATCTGCTCCATCTAATGTCTGCCTCATTTAACGGGAAGTTGACAAGCTGCTGCTTTATCTGAGAAACCAAAGGACATCTTTCACTATCATTTTCAACAAGGCTAGGGAAAATCTGTCCCCCACAAAAAACAGGAAGCCTGCCAATCACATGGGTGCAGATCTTATGCATACTGGGTAGCCACATGCTTACGTTATCTCCTCTCCTTCAGGAAAAGCACTTGAATTTATGGCCCAAGGGATTTTTTTCCTCAGAACACTAATACATGGCCTCTCCGAGGGTGATTCAGCCCATTATTTGGGCATTTGCAGTTTTGTGCACAGGGTAGTGCAACCCAGGGACTGTGCAAGATTTACCCACACATTTGGAACCCAGCACTTCAGTACCAGCCTGCAGCATCCACCCCACTACCGATCTTGCCCTACTTCCCTTCCCCATCACTTGCAACAGCATCTTATCGCTAACCTACAGCTCTGCTATTTGAGTGCTGAGCCACTCCTAGGCTGAGCTGCCAACTCTGTCAGCCTGTGCAGTGATTTTGTCTAGTAGAGGGTCAGCAACCTGCGGCTCCGGAGCCACATGCAGCTCTTTGGCTGCCCCCTTGTGGGCAGCCATTATTTGAGGGGGTGTGAGGTGCAGGCTCTGGCCAGGAGGTGCTTACCACAGGTGGCTCCTGGCTGGTGGTGCAGCAGGGCTCTGGCCCCACACTGCTCCCAGAAGCGGCTGGCTGCTAGCACGTCTCTGCGTGCCTCTTGGGGGGTGGAGGGCAGCGGGTCTCCGTGCATTGCCCGTGCCCACAAGCACTGCCCCCACAGCTCACATTGTCCGGTTCCTGGCCAATGGGAGCTGTGAGGACGGTGCTGGGGACGCGGCAGCATGCAGAGCTGCTGACCCTCCCCCCCCCACCCCCCCGGCCGGGGCACGCAGAGACGTGCCAGCAGCCAGCCACTTCTGTGAGTGTCGTGCTGCCAGGGCAGGCAGGCAGCCTGCCTGAGCCCTGCTGTGCCGCCGGCCAGGAGCCGCCTGTGGTAAGTGCCTCCCAGCCAGAGCCTGCACCTCACATCCCCTCCTGCACCCCAGCCCCCTGCCTCAGCCCAGAGCCCCCTCTTGCACCAAACTCCCTCCCAGAGCCCACACCCCTCACTCTCCTGCACACCAACACTCTGACTCAGCCTGGAGCCCCCTCCTGGACCCAAACTCCCCCCCAGAGCCTGCACCCCTCACCCCCTCCCGCAGGACAGAACCCTCTCCTGCACCCAAACTCCCTTCCAGACCCCACACCCCCTCCTACACTCCAATCCCCTGCCCCTGTCCGGAGCCCCCTCCTGTTTATATGCAAATTCAAATGGCAGAAGTCGCATTAAAAATATTGGTGAATAGTAATAACTTTAATATGTTCAATTATTATTAGTTGATGAATTCTAACTCTACAAGGAGCTTTGCATGTGATGCGTCTCTCAAAATATTTTGGTCAAAGACAAAAACAAAAAAATGGCTCTTTGAAAGGTTGCCGACTCCTGCTCTAGTGAAACACTGTACTTGGTAGAGTAAGCAAAGACAAGACCAGACAATTCATTTTATCTTGTGAACTAAAACAGATTTTCATGCAACTCTTCACAGGTGCAAAGGCTACAAATAGAGCTACAAGGATTCTAACAAACGCAGGCATTTTGCTATCTGCCTGCAGCAGTCTGAACAACCTTTCTGCCTCTCTCCTGGAAGTACCACGTCCTGTAGGCCATATTTCCAAATGATATTGGAATCAATAATCCTTGTTTATATAACAGTTGTATCTTAAAAATGTTTTATAAACAGTCTTCACAACTCCTTTGTAAAGCAGGTAAGTTAATATCTTCGTTTTACAGGTGAAGAACTGAGATACAAAGAGATTTAAGGCTTCTCTACACAGAGCAGCAATGCACACTAGACAGGTGAGGTTTCTACACAATACTGCATTAAATATGCACTAGGGAACTTTGAATTTGCACTATATATGCCAGTCAGTGGGCAACACATTGGTGCGCTTTAGAAATTACCCCCCTTCAGTGAGCATTGCTGCTCTGTGTAGACAAGCTGTAAGGCCTGTATTTAATAAATTAACTACAGACATCTCAGTTTTGGGGGGCTGAACTTGAGACAACAAGAATTGACCAGCTGAGGTACTGCACACCCACAGCTCCCATTAAAAATAATTGGAGCTGCGGCTGCTCTGCCAGAACCCTTCAGTCCCAAACTACAACCTCGTGCTGTTCTAGTCCTGGGTCACCCCAGTAAATGAACACTGGGCATCTTCAAATAACCCATGTATATCAATATGCACTGTCCATGTGAGAGAGAGAAAAGTGTGATCTGGAGCTAGGTATTCATCTACCAGAGTCCCTCTGAAATTATGCATCACAGAAAAGCTCCCGGAATCATTATTGTAATGCTGGCAGACCAACTACCAGCTCATCCAAGGACCCTAGGTCTCAACTGAACACTGACTAGTCCATAGCTGGAACCAGTCTGGCTCACCTGTATGTTAGTATTGTTAAAACTGGTATTAAAATTCTAAGAATGCGTTTAGACTTTATGAAACGCTTGTAAGTTGGGGCATGCATTAGTCTCATTTACAATATCTGTATCCCAAGGTTAATATTAAAGTGTTTGCTCTGTAACTGTAAATTACCAGATGAGACCGAGGAATTAGTGTGAAATGCTGGTTTACAACAAAAGTCATCTCCTGCCCAGCAAAGAAGGCCCACCAGACAAACTACAGGTATTGTGGAACATCAGAGGACAAAAGGCTTTGTTGATTGCTCTCCCTTCCCTCCACCCCCATGAAGAGAAGACGTACAAGTGAATTCCTCCCATCAACTAAGGGCTCGTCTACCAAATTGCTACAGCGGCACATCTGTAGTGTTTCAGTGTAGACACTTATGCTGACAGGAAGGGTTCTCCCATCAGTTTAGGTAATCCACCTCCCCGAGACATAGTAGCTAGGTTGATGGGAGAATTGTCCCATTGACTAGCGCTGTCTGCACCAGGGGTTAGGACATTTTAACTGCATCGCTCAGGAATGTGGATTTTTCCCACACCCGGAGTAATGTAGTTATACCGACCTAATTTCCTAGTGGAGGTCAGGCCTGAATTTGCAACTCAAAGCAGAAGGGAAGAGAGAATAAAAAGCCCCAACAAGGAGAAATGGAATCTCTCTGCTGCTTGGACTCTCAAGGGCAAGGTTTTCTAGGCATAAGCAAGAGATCACCAGTGTTTAGCCTGAGTTAGCCCTAAAGGGATCTAAAGAGCTTGCTTATTATAGCAGCTTCTATTTCCCTTTGAGTTCCCTTAAGACTGGAACTCATTTGTGTATGTAAGTTTGCCTGCTTTAACCTTGTAAATAACTCCTATTTCCTTTTCCTAACTAATAAATCTTTAGATAGATTATTATAGGACTGGCTACAAGTGCTGTCTTTGGTGTGAGATCTAAGATACAATTGACATGGTATAAGTGACTGGTCTTTTGGGACTGGGAGAATATTACTGGTTTCAGAGTACTCCTGTTCTTTTTGCGGAATATTACTGTGATTTTTGGTGTAAGGGACCATTGTTCACAAAGGCAAGCTTAAATGGGTGGCAAGATAGATCAAAGTACCCAAGGGGACGGTTTGTGACTCCATGGCTGTTATAGTGCCTGAGGATTTTATACTTGATAACTGGTTGCTGAAATCTAATTATAGAACTCACAGCTAATTTGGAGTTTGTGTCCTGCTTCTTAACAGTCTGCCCTGAGGTGGGTACTCATGCTCTTGAACCACTGCAGGACAGCTTGACAATTATTCCTCTTAAAACTCATTAAACAGCCCAGGATAATAATTGTGGGGGTTGCCTAAACTGCTGACTTCAGGTTCAACCCATGGTGGGCAGAAAAAAATCTGTTTGGCCCTGATTCAAACTACATTCAGCGTGACAGTGCTGTGTCACAGGACACCCGTGAAGGGTGTAACAGTTGTTCTCCCCAGACTATTTTAGCTTTCCTTAACCAGTCATTACCATTTGTACATTACAATACACCCCCTGCATCTCACAAGTAGCGCTATTCTGAAGTGAGGAGATGTGATAACAAGTAGTAACAGGGCTGCTCCTTTAACAAGATAGTGTTATCATTAAACCATAGTCTAACAGAGTTGGCTGAATAAGTGGCCTATGGGCATTAAGCCAACAACTCTGGCACATCCTGCAAGAGAGAGATTTCCAGGGAAGTGAATAGGATAAGGATCCTGTTAGCTCACCAGTTTGAATCCAGGGGGATAGTGACCAGAAGTTACCATCATCTGACAGCTCTGCAGTGACCTATGTGAAATTAACTGGTGTCCTAGTGGACAGGTGTCCATTGTAACAAGAACCAAGACTGCAGTTGATCCCCATGCTGGCAGTGTCACAGAGAAACCAAAGACTGAATAGGCACACAGGCCAACCTATCCTCTTATGCCTAGAACTAGTCCCACCAGAACAGTAGGAGGCACATTGCTGGGGGAGCCTTGTACAGTGCTGATCCTGTTCTGTGGCTAGAGAATTTCAGCAACTGCTTCCAGCTGCCCCTTTGCACCAACACTAAATGCAATGAAAAATAAAGTGTTATAAAAAATAAACAAGGGATGCTACATCTGATGAGAAGCTCCAGAACACAACTGCTCCTATATGGACAGAACCCTGACAATGGCCCCCTTGCAATCAAGACAAAACAAGACATTTTTGAAGTTGTGCAATTTAGAACAGGAGCAATAAATACTACAAGCTTTATTTTATTGAAAAACAAAAAACAACAACAGGCAATCATGTCTGTTGCTGGAGAGGGCTGGAAATCCAGTTGAGGGGATTTCATTTACGCTGGAACCAAACCTTTCTCTGGGGAATCTGCTTCACTAAGTTGAATACAATACCTCTATTCATTCATTGCTTTTTCCATTAGCCGCCTTGCTTTAGAGCATCCATTCTCTGCACAGCCCTCACTCCCACCCCAACACCACACTCCTTCTGTAACTATCACATGGTCACTTTGCAAGCTGTGGTCCTTTCTTTCATTGTTATCCTTGTGATACATGTTTTATGTGCTTGGCTTGCAGAAATGACGTCTGTTTAGATTAAAACCATGTTGTAATTTGGAGGAAAACATGCACAGCCACAGTTGAGCATGACAGGAGGAAGCTGCCCCTGATTTTGGAAGCAGCAGTATCTCCCCATTGGGAATACTCTAGTACCATGTTTATTGCTTTAATCAGGAACAGGGGAAATGGCTGATGTTTAGCTGACCTTTACAGTGTGGAAGCCAGTGCTCATCCCCCAGCTATATGGGGCAACCATTTTACAGGTACTCTCATTTCTACTTAATGGCTCTTCCATTTGTTCTAATGGCTCTCTCTACTTCTGGCAAGAGCATGATTTATGGAATCCACAAAAACGAATGGATTACACAGTTAACGAATGAATCAAACAAACCAAGAAAGGCCAGATCATATGATTGACTAAATGGGACAGAGTTATTTAAATGGAGCTTCTGTTACATGTATTTTACAGTTGCTTAGACTGTAGTTTCAAAGAGGTTAAAGCTAGACATAAACTTCATTACCGTTAATACCAGGAGTGTACTTCAAATTAGATCTGCATCCTGTAACATCTTTCAGCAGTGAGTTGTCTCAGAGTGAATTAGACAAATATAGTGACTGTTTGGTGATGGTTCACACACTCCTTTGGACAGAAGAGCCATGGGAATGTTCTGTTTATCTTAGAAATTCCTAAGGCACCTAACATTTTAATTTAGAAGCCTCTCTTGAGAAATGTCCAGGATTCTGGGATTCTATCTGCTGCTCTTTTCAATTAGTAACTTGATCTTCCAATCTGGCTGTCTAGGTCAGCAAAATGTTCATTAGCTCTTTGTGGCTGGCAAGGGTTCAATATTTCCTAGCTGACCTACAGCAGCAGAAACTCTAGAGTGGATCCTGTCTTCAAGTCCCACCTGGACACCTATGATGAATACTTGACTCCATTGCCTATATCATGGGGGCCCCCGGCGGAGGGGGGGAAAAAAAGCCACCTAACCCCCCTGGCCCCGCCACGCAGCACAGCCCCGTCTCCGCCCGACTCTATGGTGGCCGCAACAGCTGAGCGTGCCCCAGTCCGGAGCTGCCAAGCCCATGTGCTGCACTAGATTCCCGGGGCAGCCTGGCTCGCTTCCCGGCCGCCTTCCCCGCCCGGGCCTGGCCACTCCATGAGCCATGGGCGCGGCGCAGGAGGCCCAGGCCTGCCTCGCCTTCTACCAGGGGCCGTGCTCACCTTCCTGGAGAAGCTGGACTGGAGCAGTTCACAGGGTGAGTGCTGGGGGGCACCCCCACCCTCCAGGCTTGCGCCACTATACAGCAGATCAACACAAGCCTAGGAGGGAGGAGAAATATGGCTTGCTTGGGGAAGAGGTGGGGCCAGGGCGGGGATTTGGGGAGGGATCCAATGGGGGAAGGAGGGAGCGGGGCAAGAGCCCCTCCAGGCTCCACCTGTGCGCCAGAGCGGAGGGCAAAATTGCATATTTGTCCAGTGTCCCGACCGAACATCAGTCGGGACACGGGACAAACAAGCAAATATCGGGACGTCTGGTCACCCTAACAACACCCCTATGAGGAAGAGAAGTACTGTTATCCCCATTATATAGATAGGGGATTGAGGCAGACAGAGACTTTGCCCAAGGTTACACAGGAAGTCAGTGACGGAGTAGAGAATTGAATACTGGTCTCTCAAGTCCCAGACCAGTCCCTTAACACTGGATCATTCTTTTTTTCATTTTTCTCCTATTGTCAGCATGGCTCAGTTAATAACACACCTGCCTTACCAGAGGCAGGAGTGCTTTTAACTGAACCACACTGACACTTGGGGTTGAATAGCATAACTGTCCTAACTTGGGGTCCCAGAAGTAGAAGAGAGCAGTTCTGATAAATGCATTTTCCCCCCCATGCTGTTTCCCTATAGTTACGTTTGTGTGGTTTTTTTTCCCTTTGACTTCTGACTTTTAAATGAATCATCAATTACAAATGAGCAAAGCCAGAGTGTAGTTTTGGTTTTGCAAAACCTCATGATTCAGGTTTTGGTTTTCTATAATCAAACCCAGGGATGATTCAGATCCAGCTCTCATTTTATTCAAATGCCCCCGGTAATTCCAAGGTAATTTTTTGGAAACTGTGGCGGTTTGATAATAGTTCCAATTCTGACACATTTTTACAATGCAAAAGGTGGTGGACAGTTTAAACAAAACCAGGAAGATTCATCTTATTCGATCACTATCATCTGGTCCAGATCTATTCAGTTTGTGTTCCTACAACCAGTGTTTACTCAATACTCTTTCCTTTTTGTAGAAGAAAGGTCAATACAATACCAAAGGGAGTGGAGGGAATTAATTGCAAGTTGGAATCGTAGTTACCATTATAATCTTCTAAGCTCTGACACTGACGAGAATTAATGTTGAAGAAACAGAGGGGTTGTTGCTTATTTGTTAATACTGTTTGTAAAACATAAGAACAGCCATGTTAGGTCAGACCAATGGCCCATCTAGCCCATTATCCTGTCTTACAACAATGGCCAGTGCCAGAAGCTTCAGAGGGAAAAACAGAACAGGGCAATTGTTGAGTGATCCATCCAGTCATCCAATTCCAGCTTCCAGCAGTCAGATGTTTAGAGACATCCAGAGCATGGGGATTGCGTCCCTGACCATCTTTCGATTATCTAAGTCATGGAAGACTGGAGAGATTCCAGAGGACTGGAAAGGGGCAAAGATAGCACCAATCTATGAAGAGGGAAATAAGGACAACATAGGGAATTACAGACCAGTCAGCTCACCTACCTTATAAGAGAATACCTACCTTATAAGAGAATACAGTAATAAGTAACAGTCAGCATGTATTTGTTAAGATCAAATTGTGTGAAACCAACCTAATAGATTTCTTTGACAGGGTAACAAGACTTGTGGATGGGGGGGGAAAGTGGTAGATGTGGTATATCTTGACTTTAATAAGACTTTTGATATCGTCTCAGATGATCTTCTCATAAACAAACTAGATGACGCCACTATAAGGTGGATCCATAACGTTCCCAGAGAGTAGTTATCAGTGATTCCAAGTCAAGCTGGAAGGGCACATCAAGTGGGGTCCCGCAGGGATCAGTTCTGGATCCAATTCTGTTCAATATCTTCATCATTGATTTTGATAATGGCATAGAGAGTACACTTATACAGTTTGCGGACAATACCAAACTGGGGGTGGGGGGTGCAAGTGCTTTGGAGGATAGGATTAACATTCAAAATGATCTAGACAAACTGGAGAAATGGTCTGAAACAAATAGAATGAAATTCAATAAGGACAAATGTAAAGTACTCCACTTAGGAAAGAACAATCAGTTGCACACATACAAAATAGGAAATGACTGACTAGGAAGGAGTACTGTGGAAAGGGAACTGGGGGTCATAGTGGATCACAAGCTAAATACGAGTCAACAGTGTCACACTGTTGCTTAATAAAAAAAAGCAAACATCATTCTGGGATGTATTAGCAGGAGTGTTGTAAGCAAGATATGAGAAGTAATTCTTCCACACTACTCCACGCTTATTAGACCTCAACTAGAGTATTATGTCCAGTTCTGGGCACCACATTTCAGGAAAGATGTGGACAAATTGGAGAAAGTCTAGAGAAAAGCAACAAAAATGAAGGTGTAGAAAACATGACCTGTGAGGGAAGACTGAAAAAAAATAGGACTTGTTTAGTCTGCACATGAGAACAGTTTTCAAATACATAAAAGGTTGTTACATGGAGGAGGGATATACATTTTTCTCATTAACCTCTGAGTATAGGACAAGAAGAAATAGGCTTACATTGCAGCAATTGCAGTTTAGGTTGAACATTAGGAAAAAATTCCTGTCAGGGTAGTTTAGCACTGGAATAAATTGCTTAGGGAGATTGTGGAATCGCTGTCATTGGAGATTTTTAAGAGCAGATTAGACAAACACCTGTCAGGGATGGTCTAGATAATACTTAGTCCTGCCATGAGTGCAGGAGACTGGATTAAATGACCTCTCAAGATTCCTTCCAGTCCTACAATTCTATGATCTTGGCTAATTGCCAGTGATGGACGTATCCTCCATGAACTTATCTAATTCTTTTTTGAATGCAGTTATACTTTGGCCTTAACAACATCCCCTGGCAAGGAGTTCCACAGGTAAATTGTGCATTGGGTGAAGAAGTACTTCCTTATGTTTGTTTTAAACCTGCTGCCTATTAATTTCATTGAGTGACTCAAGGTTCTTGTGTTATGTGAAGAGGAAAATAACACTTCCTATTCACTTTCTCCACACCATTCATGATTTTAATAGACCTCTATCATATGCACCCTCTTTAGTCATCTCTTTTCCACGATGAACAGTCCCAGTCTTCTTAATCATTCCGCATATGGAATCTGTTCCACATCACCACTCATTTTTGTTGCTCTTTTCTGCACTTTTTCCAATTCTAATATACCTTTTTTGAGATGGGGTGTCCTGAATTGCACACAGTATTCAAGGTGTGGGTTTACCATGGATTTATGTACTGGGATTATGATATTTTCTCTCTCTTTACTAATGGCTCCTACCATTCTGTTAGCTTTTTATGACTGCTACTGCACATTGAGGGGATGTTTTCAGAAAACTATCCACAATGACTCCAAGATCTCTTGTTTGAATGGTAACACCTAATTTGGACCCCATCATTTTATATGTATAGTTGGGATTATGTTTTCCAATGTGCATTACTTTGTACATTGAATTTCATCTGCCATTTTGTTGCCCAATCACCCACTTTTGTGAGATCCCTTTGTAACCCTTTGCAGTCTGCTTTGGCCTTAGCTAGTTTTGTATTATCTGCAAACTTTGCCAGATAATCTACAAATATTTCGAATAGCACTGGCCCCAGAACAGATCCTTGGGGGACCGGCTATTTATCTCTCTCCCCTATGAAAACTGATCATTTATTCCTACCCTTTGTTTTCTGTCTTTCAACCAGTTACTGATGCATGAGAGGACTTTTTCTCTTATCCCTTGACTGCTTACAAGCCTTTGGCGTGGGACCTTGTCAAAGTCCACATACACTATATCAACTGGACCACCCTTGTCCACATGCTTGTTGACACTCTCAGAGAATTCTAATAGATTGGTGAGGCAGGATTTCCATTTTTAAAAAGCCACATAAATGAACATGATTTGTTATAATAATAAAATAATAATAATGGAGATATACCTATCTCATAGAACTGGAAGGGACCCTGACAGGTCATCGAGTCCAGCCCCCTGCCTTCACTAGCAGGACCAAGTACTGATTTTGCCCCAGATCCCTAAGTGGCCCCCTGAAGGATTGAACTCACAACCCTGGGTTTAGCAGGCCAATGCTCAAACCACTGAGCTATCCTTTCCCCCAGGGAGTGCGTGGAGCCCCCTGGCTGCCCCTTTGCCTAGGAGCAGTGGTGAGCTGGAGCCGGTTCGTAAGAACCGGTTGCTAAAATTAGACGCCGGTGGAGAACCAGCTGTTAAAGGGCCAGGCGGGTGGGCAAACAACTCCGGTCCGTGGGCCACATCCGACCTGCGGGACTGTCCTGTCCCCCACCTGAGCTCCCAGGAGTCCCAGCTGGGACCTCCCCCGGCCCCTCCCCCGCTTCCCCCCCCCCCAGAGCCGCAGCGTGCCGAGCCGCCGGCAGCTCAGCTCCCCAGACCTGCTGCTTTGAGCAGCCACCGGCAAGGTAAGGGGGGCTGTGAGCTCCAGGGCCGCCCCAGGGGGGCGGGGGGGAAGTGGGGCAATTTGCCCCGGGCCCCACAGGGGCCCCCCATGAGAATCTGAGGCTCCCTCCGCCTTCCCCCCTACCCAGTCTCCCCCGTTCCCCGTCCCCTGACCGCCCCCCAGAACCTCTGCCCCATCCAGCTTCCCCCACCCGCTCCCTGTCCCCAGGACTCCCTGCCCCTTATCCAACCCCCCTGGCCCGGCCTCATACCATGCCGCTTACCCCCGCCTCCCCCCTCTCCCGGAGCCTCAGTGCGGCACATCCAGGAGCAGCCCTGGACGGTGCTGCAGCGACGTGGTGGTTCCAGCGGGGCCTGAGCTCCTCCCACTCAGAGCCACGTGGTAAAGCTGGGGCGGGGCTGCGAGCTCCGGGCCGAGCGGCAGGAGCTCAGGCCCCGCTGGAGCCACCACGCCATTGCAGCGCTGTCCAGGGCCGCTCCTGCTTCTCTGTAACAGCCGTGTCTTCCTGCAGTGCTGCTTTTTGCACCTCAATCATCCAGTGGCCCCACTGACTGTTTGATAGGCTTTATGCTTCTGATTTACTTAACAAGTGTTGGCTATTAGTCTTTTTGCCTCTAAACGCCTCTTTTACTCTCTTGTTTTTAAACCATGATGGCATTTTTTGGTCCTTTTATAGTTATTTTTATTTGGGGTATACATTTAGTCTGAGTCCATTACAGTGTTTTTAAAATATTTTCCATGCAGTTCGCAGACATTTCACACGTGCGACTGTTCCTTTTAATTTCCATTTAACTAGCTTCCTCATTTTTGTCACATTCCTAGCCTGGACACTGAAGTCCACATCCTCCACAGGACAAATACAGCACAGATAGCAGCAGTAGCAGCGCAAGCTTCCTCATGCCACTCCTTTGGAGTCCCTTAGCCCTACTCCAGCAGGGTAATCTTTTCAGGCACCAAGTTTATTCAGTCCTTGGCCTCTCTGTTGAGACTACCAACAAGGTGGCCAAACAGTGGCCATTTTGGTGGCGGGCTGTGTGATGTGAACGTATGGCTGAGAAAAATGGGATTAGCAACCCAACTCATTTCATACAGGACACTGGTGAGAGGGACTCTCCACAGGTCGGTACTGAAGACCCAACTCAGCAACTCAGCAGCGGAAGGCTCCCTAACTTATTACAGTCCCTTGAGTCACCTTGTCTCTCCAGAAATAGAAGCCTTTTCAATTGTGATACTCTGTGCCTCGGGGGAACACCCAGCACCCCCATGTTCATCCTTTTAAAATGATTGTGCAGTATCCAATGGAAAGTTTGTCATGTTGGGTGTCTTTGGAAGGCTCATGATGCACTGAGCATCGTTGTTAGTTACAGTAATGTTATAGGATGTACGTTCATGTATATAGTTATGAGGCTGAAAACATGTCCTCATGGCTTTAAAGAAGCCCAGGTAAAAACTTTCCAAGAGCAGAGAGGCAGTTTACACCTTGTCAGGGCATGTATGGGACAAACCCAGCCCAGCCTCACAGGTACAAAGGACACTGGCCTAGGCAGCAACAAAGGATCTGTTGGACTGAGGGAGTCCCCCCTCTTCCTTTGGTCAGTTTGGGACTACAATGAGGTAATGCTCACCTGACTCTGAAAGGGTTGGGGGGGCAAAACCAAGAGGGAAGAAAGAACATGATAAAAGGGAAAGATGTTTGCCATGCTCTTCCTCTTTCTTCCACCTCCATCTACAGACATCACCACCAAGCAACTGAAGCGCTGATCAAAGTGGAGAGCCTGGCTGAAGAGCAGCCAGTCTATGGTGAGAAGCATCTAAGTTTGTAAGGACACTGCAAGTGTTAAGATCAGCTTAGAATGTGTTTTGCTTTTATTTCATTTGGCCAAACCCGACTTGTTATGCTTTGACTTATCAACACTTAAAATCTATCTTTGAGGTTAATAAATCTGTTTATTCTACCTGAAGCAGTGCGTTTGGTTTGAAGTGTGTCAGCGACTCCCCTTGGACTAACAAGCCTGGTACATATCAATTTCTTTGTTAAATTGACGAACTCATATAAGCTTGCAGTGTCCAGCAGGCATAACTGGACATTGCAAAACGGAGGTTCCTAGGGTTGGGTCTTGGACCGGAGATATTGGCTAGTGTCATTCAGTTGCACAATCCAAGGAGCAGTTTACATACCAGAGGCTGTGCCTAGGAGTGGGGGTTCTCACAGCAGAGCAGGGTAAGGCTGGCTCTCAGAGTCAAGGATTGGAGTGACCTAGCAGATCACCGGTCCAGATAACACCAGGGGAACGTCACAGTACCCAAATCAGCAACCCAGCAGTGGAAGGCTCCCTAACTTACTACAGTCCCTTGAGTCACCTCGTCTCTCCAGAAATAGGAGCCTTTTCAATATCAACTAAATCTTTCATTAAATAAAATATGTCCTGAAGATCAGTTACGACAAAATGCTAAAAAACTCACTACTTCCTACTTGCATTGATACTACAAAAAAAATTTCTATTCTCAGGGGCTAATGTAATTTATGAAATCCTACTCTGTAGTTTATGCCGCGTGGAAAAGTGGCAAAAGGTACTCTTTCCCCTCCCCCCCCCCCCCCCCCCCCAAGTCTGACATTTCATTTCATCTTGCTGTTTTATTGGCACTCACATCTGGATTACATAAATTTAAAGCACAGTTTTTAATATCAGTGTTGCTTAAGGTTACAGTATTTGACAAATCCTGTATACCAGGCTGTCAAATTGAATTAACATGGGAAACAGAGGGGGAAAATAAAGAATCAAGAGATTGAAGCTCATTTTATTCCTTTGTGTTCAGAAAGGAAGACAAAATTAACCCTTATAAGGTAGGGCGCTGATCCCCAGAGACAATTCTGCCACTATATGGTAGCTGGCAGTCTCCCAGTAACATACAAGAAGGCCAAGATTGAACATTTGCAGTCATCCAGATTAACTGACCTTTCAGGGGCCATCAGATTCCTACAAAGAGAAGCCATCCTCCAACAGGAAGTCATTTTTTAAAGACAGCAATGTTTGTTTCTCTACTATCCGCCGGTTGTTGATTTGTTAATAAAATATAAAATGTGTTTTATTCAGGACGATTCTGTACCACCACCCTAAAGGGCCTCTTGTATTCAAACAGCAGCTTCTGAAAGACACTGTGCGCTCACCAGAAGGCCATAAAGACTAACTGATCTCACGCTTGCTCAGCTGACATAGGCATTTTAAACTCTCCAATGATGCACTTCAAATCAGCCCTTTGAAGATTCTTCCCATGCAGTCGCCCACACTGTATCTTTTTAATCTTATCACTGAGATTCCTTCCTGATGGTCTTTATGCTGAAGTCATGCATCAGTAACTACAGGCTGGAATGATTAGTCATCCCTCTCTTCCCCACAACAGACCCACTGCACAACACAAACCAGTCAGAAGTCAGACAGCTGATCTGTGCAAACCAGCTCCATTGATCAGATTTGCTCAAATCCAGCAAAATGCTGACTAAACAGGTAGGCAAGATAGAGAACTCTCAACTAACATGAAGCAATCAGCTATTTAGCATATTTGTAAGGAACAAATCCTGGATCATGAGGTGAGCAAGTGGTGTGCTGAAGATCTTTGCAGGGGACTAAAAGGAAGAAATCTTGTCCTCAGACTACAAAGCAGCTCCATGGACACTACTGCAGCTCTGATGCTCTAGAAGCGCCTTCAAGTCCTAGGCCTCCAGTGGTGGCCAACAGTAAATCCACCAGCCTGATCTCCACTTCTTTCCCAACACCACCTTCATAGAAACACACAAGGAGCACCTGTGGAACTGGGATGTACATCTTTCTCCAATTCTGCTATTTCCCATGCAATGGAACTGTGGAAGTTCCATTGTATCTGGGGAGAGTCACACCAGGGTGTGGTGGAGAGGGAAGAAGGTAGTCGGGGAGGCAGGATATGACCCTAAAGATGTTCCACTCCAGGTTCTCTCTAGATCATCAAAACAAAATGGCATGCTTTCAGAGCCTCAACACTTGCAGATGAAGGTCCAACATCAAATGTTTTGTCTTACTGTACAAACTAACCTTTACCCTGGTCCGTCCCCCCCCAAAAAAATACAAGCCAAAGTGCAAATCTAAAAGGACCAAATCAAATAGGTGGTTCACTTTTATGCTGTTTTGTACCCGCCTCTTCGGGAACAAATATATATATGTGGCCTGATCATTAAGAGTTTATTGTGGTTATCGACACAGCAGATAGACATGCAACTGTTATCTTCTTGCGACTTCAAAGATCTAGTGAGCTTTCCTTAGCATAGCCACTGGTACCGTTAAGTAACCTAGAATATTAAAAAGTAGCCCACACAGTGCATGCTGCTGTCCTGCATCACACTGAGCTGATGACACTACAAGGAAAGAAAGCAGGCAATAGAGTGAGGTGAGAATGGAAAGAGGCATTAGTGCAGAAGGTAAATGTGAATGAGGAGAGTATGCAGTGTTGTTGTAGCCGTGTTGGTCCCAGGAGATCAGAGAGACAAGGTGGGTGAAGTAATATCTTTTACTGGACCAACTTCTGTTGTGTGAGAGATTTTGTGCTACACAGAGTTGTTCTTCTGGTCTGGGTACCTTTCAACCTGTGGAACTCTTTGCCAGAGGATGTTGTTAAGGGTTCAGAAAAGAACTAGATAAGCTCATGGAGGATAGGTCCATCAGTGGCTATAAGCCAGGCTGGGTAGGGATGTAAAACTATGCTCTGAAGTGTCCCTAGCCTCTGTTTGCCAGAAGCTGGGAATGGGCAACAGGGGATGGATCACCTGATGATTACCTGTTCTGTTCATTCCCTCTGATGGCCACTGTTGAAAGACAGAATACTGGGCTAGATGGACCTTTGGTCTGACCCAATATGGTCGTTCTTACGTTCTCTGTGCAGCTCAAAAGCAACAGAATAAACTACCAATAAAAGACACTACCTTATGCACCTTCTCTGTCGGAGGGGAATGTCAGATATGCACAATATACCCACAGGTCTTTAACAGGATTTGGGACATTAGTCCCATGAACAAGCTCTCAAAACTCTTCCTACTCAGTGTAATGTTAAGAGAGGCAGGTGGTACAAATAAGCATGTCACAGAGAGTTGGACAAACTGATCAATGTTTTATTTTACTGGTCTAAAGGAGTCCTTCTCAACAACATTATTGGGCCTATAAAACACTTCTATACTTGGCTAATTAGGACAGAAACAAAGAGTGTCAGTGCAAAAAATAACTAACCACATGAAAGGAGGGGATAAACTTGACAGCGGATAACAGATCACTTGGCTGAAGTGCGATCAAAACTTACTCCTACAGTGCTGGCCTGTGCTGATGTTGCTACTTAATGGGCAAACGCCTGTTACCACTGCTGAAACCATGCTGATCACCTGTCTATTTATATTGTAATCTCTTTGGCGCAGAGATGGTCTCTCAATACATGCTTGTACAGTGCCCAGCACATGGGTACCCAATCTCAGTTGGGGCTTCTAGGAGTCCTGGCATACAAATAAATATTCAGTAGGTGACATCTGGAAACATATTTCAGACTTATTAAGAAGAGGAGATTTAGCGACAGATCTTTGCATGGACTATTCTTGGGTTATTTTATTTCCCATTAAGAACCTCCACTTTATTGTAGATCAATCAGACTAGAGATTAACCTTTTCCAAAAGTTACGGGAAAGAGATGGAAGCTCTGTTGTGCGGTCCCATCAGATAGATCAAACAAAGCACCAGACAAACATACAGTGGTAGATTTGAAGGAAAAAACAAACAAACAAAAAAGCAGGGCATCATAACAGTAAATTGCTGTTGCACATTTTAGAAAGCTCTCTCCAAGACTAGTAGAAAAGCTGGCCCTAAGTGCTATTTGTTACACTCTGGTCCACCCCAGAACAATCCCAAAACACAAGGAAACGGAAGCCACACATGCAGGTAGATGGTCAATCAATGCATGTAATAACCATGAACTAGTTAACAACAGTCCAAATCACAGGTAAGTAGCAGCAGGCCCAGAGTAACTGCACACACACACAGTTCAGGGAGCAGGAACCAGGACAAACAGGAACAGGGAGCAATAAGCAGGAAGTCACCACACACAAGTAAGAACACTATTATACCTAACTTATCAATAAAAAACTAATATAAAGAATGGACTAAGCAGGACAGACGTATAAATAGCCAGAAGCATGGGCCACACCACATAGTTGATACATACTCTCTCTGTGTCCTCTCCCAATATAACAAGGCCAGTTCTGCTAACATGGGATCCTACACATTTACAGAGGAGGGGGCAAGATTTACTCATAAGTGTCACCAATCCCGACCTTTACAGTATATGGGGAAAATTAATAAACCATGGATCCAAACACCTTGAATGCTAGAAAAGTTGTGATCCAGCCAGTTTTTGTAATCTGGACCCACCAGTAGTGAAAACAAAAAGACCGCACACCATACCAGGAAAACACCACACAAAGAAACAGTGTTAAAAGAAAATAAAGACACTATTTCATAATGTTCCTTGAATCAATTGTTTATGCTATAGTACACGGAAATGAAATGAAAGTACAACTCCATTATTCTTTTCATATTTATCCTAGACATCAGCTATTTAGGTATCATTGCTCATTTATTGTTGTACAGTGGTGGCTCAAGGCTAATAATCTCCGATTGCCTCAAAGGCTCTGCGTGGTAATGAAACACCTCCCTACTAAAGTGATTGCTGCAGTGTACACTGTAATACTCCATTCTTAAATAAACAGACATGAAACAACTATCCTTAGGGGAGCACAAACTCGCCTTCTGACAGCAACAACTTTCACACTTCTCTCCAAGTTTTTTCTGCTTTTCTCCATTATATTTTTGTATCTATAGCAGCAAAGATCCAGACTAACACAGCTACCCCTCTGATACTTGTATCAATAGGTTATATTTTGATTAATCAAAATGATAATTTTCAACTTCTAACTACCACACTGCTCAGATGTCAGAATGTGAAACTAGAAAATCTGGCTTGTAAGTAACAAACATAGAAAGACAGCTGGTTTTCATAGAAAATGAGAGTTTGGCACAATAATTAGCAATGTTTTGCAAATACTGTAGCAAGATTTTCAAGTTCTGGTAAAAATCCAACATATTTGTGAACACTCCCAATTTTCTCCTGAATGAAGGACCAAGGAAGATCTGAATTTCATATTCCCCTCCAGATTGTTCAAGGGTAGATTCTGATCTCATATTGTTGTGACACCACGCATTTAGGTGGAGTTACTCCGGATTTACATTCATGTAAATGAGCAGAGTCTGGCCCTCAAACTTCTCTCCCTCCTGCTCTTCAGACAGTAATACTATATTGAAAACATTTTCTATGACATCTTTAATCTCAGGATCCCAAAACAACTTGCAAACATTAATGAAGCCATGTGAGGCAGTTAATTATCCCCATTTTATAGATGAGGAAACTGAGGCAGAGGTGATTTGACATGTCCAATGCCACATAACGAATCTGACAAAGATGGCAGTGTCACTCTGGTTCCCTAAGCATACACTGAGGTAGGCACTGTAGATTCTAATTTCTAGTGCATTATATCTCCTTGTAGCAGGGCGCAATCTGGTCTTGCCTTGACGCCCCACAGAAACAGACTGAGCAGACTCCACCAGCTGTGTATCCATTATGCCATTCATTTGAGTTCCCTCCACCAACACCTCCACAGTCCCATGCCACAGTACTATTTAGAACATCCCCTGTGCTTTCAGCCCTGAGAAGGGTAGAGGTCTCCCTTCCCTAAGGCCACTGTGACACTGGGCTCAGCTAGCTCTGTTCCTCTCTCCCTGGCACTTCCTTCCTGTGCCTCTTTACCAGTCTCCAGCTGATGGGCTAATTGGCGTGTTAGCTCACCCAGCCTGATTAGATCGTTATTTTTAGTTACCCCAATTAGCTTTCTCTGGGTGAACTAACAGATGTCAGGGTGCAGGCTCACCAGTTCACTCCCTGCACTCTGTCACACACCTCCCCTACACTTGCCTACCCGCCAGGCTGTTTTTCCCCCAGGCCCTCCCTTCTTTAGAGGAGGTGCGGGGCTCTCTTTCTGCACACACTCGCCCCCAGGGTGATTGTCCGTTCTCCACCCACCCAAAGAAATCACCTTTTGTGGGTGGGGTTCACTCCCCTAACTCCATTTCTGCCCACAGGTCCTCACACCAAGGGCAGCCTGTTTTCCCCACTCCTTTTACCCTCTCATCCTTTGGTTTGGGGTAGAGCCCACTACAATCCCTCCTTTTGCTCCTCCTCTGGGGACCCTGGCTCCCACAGCCCCACAGACTGGTCCCAAGATTCCTCCTCCCACTGTTCTGATGGTGATGTTTTTCTGATCTTTGTCTGCAAGCTGGGGTTACTATTTTCTCCTACCTCTTGCTCTGGGCTGAATGGTTCCTTCCTTCTTCACTTTCCGTAGGGAGGTCCTATTTTCCTCCTGGCATGTGTCCTTAGGTCTAGGGTTTCCTGATTTTTCCTATATCTTGCCCTTTTACCCAATTTCTTGTTAACCCTGCTTCCAGCCGCAGGGGATTCCAAAGCCCATTTTCCTCTTATAAGGGAAGGGGCTCCTATCTATCCCTAGAACAACTGGACGAGGCAGCCCATCTACCATGCTGACCTGCGTCCACTTAAACTTCCCCTTAATCTCTAGGGATCTCTCGTCTTGCTGTGGATATATTCTAATTTTAAGCTCCCACCTGGTAGCATCCAATGGAGCGTCACACTTCACCAAATCACTTCAGACCAATGAACTGAAGCAGTGTCCACCAGTCACCTCTGACACCTCTTCCCCACCTTTACAGGGATGATAAGGATTTTCTTTTTCCACCTGTCTCTGCTAGTCGTAGTCGACCTACAAAATTCTGTGAACCCACATTCCATAATTGGGCAGTCCCACTTCATGTGACCCGGTGCCCACACTGGTAGCAAGGCTTGCCCTGGTTACCTGAAGGAGTTCCCCTCATCTCCTTTTTCTTTTTGGCTGTCCTTGGTGTGGCAAAAGTCACCCCCTTCCTTGAGTCCGGTCCCTGAAATGGACTGACTTCTTTCTTGGGAAAGTCCACGTGCACAAACTCTCCTGCAAGCTTTACTGCTTCCTGTGGGGTCACTGTACTTTTGGGGAAGCTCTGGAGAAATTGCTCCACTTTATCATATCTGTTATTTCCCACATATTTTGGGCATCTGGCTTTAGCTAGCAAGTCACCCAATCTGTTAATTTTTGTGTGAACGCCCTGGGCTGCACATCTCCCATCCATCTAGCGGCCAGAAATTTCTGTCCATATTTTTCAAATGAGAGGCCACCCGCCCTCCTCCCCATCATAGTTCCAGGCCTACTCTTCGCTCAGGGCCATACAGGCCACCTGGGCTTCCCCTGACAAATAAAGGGTCCACTCATAGGGTCCACAATCCCTTATCCCATTTGGCTCTCATTACTACATTAGAAGTTACTAAAATATGTCGGAGTCATCTACTGGACCCGCTTATGCGGGCTCACCTCATGTCCTACTGCTGTTCCCTGTTGCAGGACGCACCATACCTCATATCAGTTGCTACTGCCCCTGCGCCTGTTCCTTTATGTACTCTTGCAGGCTCTTCTGCTGCTCAGCCTGCCACAGAAGGAGGGACTGTCTTTCCATCTGACGGGATTCCTATGACAAATGCACAGGCTTCTGCATCTCTTTTTCTTGCTCCACCAGCCATTGTAGAGTCTGCTCCATTGCCCAAATCCTCATACCAGCTCCCCTGTCTTGTCCTCAGCCACCACAAATGGGGGAAATCACAGTCTGGGACAAGCTTCCACATATAGCAGGGCATGGTCCGCTCCTACCTTCTAGCCCCACAGAAGCCATCTCAGACTCCACTGGCTATGTATCCACTGTGCCATTTGAGTCCCCTCCACCAACACCTTGACAGCACTATTTACAATATGCCCTGTACTTTTGGCTCTCTCCTCAGGACCTGAGAGGAGCAGGGTGTCTCCCTTCCCTGATGCCTCTGTGAGACTGGGCTCAGCTAACCCCATTCCTCTCTCTCCTTAGCACTGCCTTCCTGTGCCTCTTTATCAGTCTTGAACTGATGGGCTAATTGTCTCATTAGCTCACCCAGCCCACCACCTTTAATTACCCCAATCTGCTATCTCTGGGGGATCTAATGGGTGTCACAGTGATCAGAGTGCAGGGTCACCTGTTAACTCCCTGCACTCAGTCACACTCCTGTTTGAGAGTGACTTCAGTGCCAAGGAGTGAGTGTTTAACAAAGGCAGATGTCAGAACTAGCCACAAAGCAGGGTAATGCAAGAAAGCCCTATTTATTGGATTCTGTAATCAAGATCATTGTTGTAATGTGCTATGATGCCCCAATGCACAGCAGGAGTTTTTGAAAAAATCCTAACAGCCTTTTTTAGATTTTAAGTGGGCATTATCCCGGTCTGCTTCCTCATGGGAAGGGATAAGGCGAGATTAATACAGGTAATATTTATAGCAGGGCCTTGCTCGTAAGTAGTTGTTCCCATGCACTTTTCTTGCAGTATCCCTCACTAGCATAAAATAATGAATGCAACTTATGCCAACAAACTGTTACTAATTCTAACCTCTCTGCCACTTCAAAGACCTTGAGTCTGACTCTGCAACCCTTGCTTCAGTAAACCGCCCTACCATAGCCTATGGAGTTTTTTTCTGGAGCCAGGCCTGCAGAATCAGGCCCCATAGACATTGTGCAATTAAAAGAGAAAGCTGTGCCCATTTTACCATCAATATAAATACAAGAAGTTTAAATTTCATCCTTTACATCCTGCACATACAGAGATCAACACAAAGAATGTACAGGAGGCACTTGTGAATTTCAGAGATGGTAGATACTGTGGGTAAAGGAGAGCTTGGGTATTTGGAGGTGACCCAGAGTATCAGGAGACCTTAGTTTTCTGTATCAGGCTCTGCCACTAATGCTGCCCTACCCCCTCAGTTTTCCAATGGGTAATATCAGTACAATGAGAGAGTCAAGAACTTTGATTGAAATATGTGGGTAAGAAACCCTACAAAAAAGTACTAAAAATACAAACTGTATTTAGTATCTCTAAAATAAGGGAATTTCCCTCGTTTTCCATAACACTGTCCTTGGAATCTGTTAAAAGAGATACAATGCATAAGCTATTTTAAATTGCGATGCAGGACACATGAAAGACAGACCCAAATCTATCCCTGGTATAACTTTGTTGCTGTCAGTGACTTTACACCAGGGATGAATGTGGACCCCCAGATTAGAAAGGCTTTAAATATAGAAGAGTATTGTACCAAAGACTATTCTGTAGTGCTGGCAAGCAAATGCTTCGGGTGTGAGCCATGAGTACTTGAGTGGTCATAGTAAAAGCTGGGAAAAAGAGCTTTGGGGGAGGGAAGAGCTCAGGATGAAAGGAGGGGAGCAATGTGGAAGGAGGAATAGCGTAAGAAGCTAGAAAAGGTGATGTGAGTGTGAGAGGAGGAGATGGTTCATAGCTACAGTCAGATTGATTGTAGGAGAGTTAAAGCCTAGACAAGTAAAGGGCTGATGTAATATAATGTAAAGTAACAATGCTAATGATTAAAATTACCATCCTAAAGTTTCTCATATTCATTCTCCGAAGAACCATAAATGGAAAGAGTAATAAAATTCTCCCAATACAGTATTTTGTGCCATGTAAAGGATGAAGAGAGCAAAATCCCTTTTAAAAAGGTCCACACAGGAAAGCAGCAATCAACGTGATCCTTGAAAACCAATTCTGAAGATCAGATGTAGCGTTTGCCAATATTTCCAGTACCTTCTGTGCTCAGAAGGATTTCTCATTATAACTTGTATGTTAATGAACTTCTAATCTGAGTCAACCCCCACACAGGTCCCAGCGGAAATAGTTTTAGCACTGACAACATCTATATAACCCAGCATATTAAGGTAACAATAATATCCTTTCCATACCAGCTCAAAAGACACTTTGATGTTCTTACTCCAAACTGACCAGTTTTAGTACTGTTGGCTGACCTCACACATTGGACTGATTAAACCTTGTGTATGTAGCCCATTTAATAGTTACTGCGGTGGGGGATGTAATAGAGTTATACAAATTCCTAGGCTGGGAAATAAGAACACATACTACAGCTTTATCAGTTGGGTAATCTGTAATGTATCCAGTACTTACATTGCCAAATTCCCCAATAGATCTCTGCAGAGCAGCAACCTTGAAGTTACAAGCATGCACACCCTTATGTGCTCAGAAATAGCAAGTGCCTAATGAGGAAAGAGAGCACCCTCAATTTTTATTAACATTTCTTAACAAATGTTAAAGAACACCCTAGTTATAACTGCATGTGGCCTGATTTTGATCTCATACACACCGTTTTTATGCCACTATAACTGCATTGACTTCAGTGGAGTTACTCCTGATCTACACTGGAATGAGAGCAGAATCAGGTCCATTGGCTTCAATAAGAGAAAGATTGGGTCTCTCAAAAAGCTTCTAGCTGAGACACAATCTAAATGCGGGGTCCATTCAAATGTTTCACATTTTTGTAAATCAACAGATTTAGAAAAGTTTGAAGAAGTCAAGAAGACAAAGCATTCGTATCCATTCTGGACACTGGCATAATCAGCAGGAGACCAAAGCAGCCAGCTTAACAAGAGAAGCATTCACCCAGAGAGAGCTCTCTATTTAGGGTAGGCAGCACCAGCCTCTTGCTGGTCTGAGCTGAAGGAAGGTGTTAAATGATTCGGTCCACACACACTGACAAAAAGTTATGGCCAACTGTCCTGTGCTGTGGGAAAGGTTTCGTTTTCATGCTAGAGACTAAAGAGAGAGGAGCATGATGGACCAGCTCTGTGCTGCAGGGTAATTGCATAGGCAGTGAGTGATTCAGAGACGCTAATGATGTTATTTAGCTATTCACATGTCATTTGTTTCAGTGGCACAATGTGCGTAAAGGCTCCTATGCCCATCTAGAGTATTTACTGGGCAGGTTCTATGTTATTAGAGATGATCCTATTACATAGCTGACACCTTTTAGAAATAGCTTATTGCTCTAAAAGTAACAGACTCTGGTTGCTTGTTTTCAGCAGAAGTGGGGAGATTCTTTAGCTTCTATGACAGTGGTTTCCTAGCTGTGGTCCACAAAGCACTTACTTATGGTCCACAGAAAAAATGTCTGATCAGAGTGTGCTAGTTCCTCCTCCTTATTTCCAGCCGCTAAATCTCATTTAAAGAAAGAAGCAAAACAAAACAAAACAAAAAAGTTTCTAATATAGTTTTTCTCATATCAGCAATTACCATAGTTGACACAGAAATGTATGTGGTGAGACAGGGAGGAGGTCCAAGGGATTGTGACTGGAGGGTGTCCATGAAATAATCTCTTGATTAAGATGTAGCCCATGCTATGTAAAAATTTTGAGAACCCCCCCACAACATATGCTCTAACTGGGTAAAAACAGGACTCATCCAAAAGCGTGCTGTTTCACACAGAGGGCTCTGAGCAGTATTGTAAAAAATAAAAGCAGTGTTGCCAATTCTCCCCATTAGATAGTGGGTGTTGGATACTTGGTGTTTTTCTAAAAACCCCAGCTGTTGGAGTCATTTAATTATGTGAGAACCTCTGCTTTAACTAAAAAATAAAATAAAAGGCTTCTACTCTTCATGGTTGAGGGGAGAAGCTGAAAATATAAACCCTAAAACTTAAAAAAAATTATAAAGCCAACCTCCTCCCCCAAATTTATTACTTTAAAAATCTCATTCTTTTAAACCAGTCTCATGATTTTGGAGGCCTGATGTATAATTTTTAAATGCCTGCCGTTGGCAGTACTGAAAAAATAGAAGTATCTGTTCCAAAAAGTTAAAGTAAATCTAATTGTAATAGTCTACCAGGATTTGCCATTAGGATCTAGGCACTCCATTTAAGCCAACCAGCTGTATATTTTCTGTTAATAAAGGTCATTCTAACATCAGTCAGATCAGAGAATATTCATTGATAAATCTATTATATCATTAAAAGACAACTCAAAACATTAACCTCTCATATTAGAACTCCTTTTCTCTGTACTAATCTTTTTATAAAACGGAAAGAATTCTAAACATTTAAAATTATTTTATACCACTTATGCTATGTATTTATTACTTTTTATTTTTTGCACTTCACTGGGTTTGGAAAACAAACCTAGACTTGACTTGTCAGTTTTGCTTTCTGGTTCTAGTCAGTTTCATGTTCCTCCTCTCAAGCAATAGCAGAAGCTTGTTAAGATTCACAACTCTGTTGTGGAATACTGAAATGCTTCAAGTATCCCATTTCTATGTTGTTGTTTTTCAATTGGGTTTTCAAAACCTTCTCTGAACAGAAACATTTTTTAATTTAAAAACAAACAATCCTGATTTGGGACCTAATCTAGTTGACAATGCCCTAGCCAAGCCTGAAGAAGAGCTCTGTGTAGCTCGAAAGCTAGTCTCTTTCACCAACAGAAGTTGGTCCAGTAAAAGCTATTACCTCACCCACCTTGTCTCTCTAATGTCCTTTAAAAAGCAGAAGTAAATCTTGAATGTGTTAAATGACTTTCACATTTATCTGTTCTCCTTTTACCACAGACAATAGCATGTAAAGCTGCCTGAATTTAAAGTAGGCATCTAATTCCCATTATAATGGACATATCTTTCTAGCAGATGTTGTTTGGAATATCTGGCGATTATAAAATCTACTGACCAGAAATGATTAATTAAAATCATCTGAGTAGAGGAAGAAAAAGGGGTGTTTGATTTAAATTTTCACAGGTTTAGTTATAAACACTACGCACATCAATGCAGGGAGCCATTTGTGGGACAACCTTAAAGCTTAAATTCTAGACAAGCAAGGAAGTGCTTGACATTATTGTACAATCTGAAATTATACAGATTTAGTGAACAGACCCTCTGATCTCTGGGCCAAGATTTCTCAGCATATTAAGTTTCCTTATTTGGAAGAACTGCTTATTTAGAAAACTGTGGCAACACTGCTGGAAAACCAGGAAGACAGTTGTTTGAATAGCAGAAGCTGACTTGGATTCATCTGAGTGCCAGAGCCAGAACTTCATCTGCTTACTGTAACATTTAGTAAGCAGTCTGGAGAGAACTCACAGAATTTATAGTAACAACTGCATGAGTACTCAGTTGATTTGGCATTTGCTCAGCCTTTGGTAGCCTCTACCTCTCATTGGGCATGTTCAGAAGTTTAACATCGGTTTTAGCACAGTCTATCCCATAGTAACATTATCTAATTTGCATAACCACTCCCATTTTAGTAATTTAGGTCCTAATCCTCCATCAATTCAAGTCAACAGCAAAGGTCTCATTGACTTGGACTGTGAAGGGTCAAGCCCTAGATTCCTATATCCCCACTCAATGATTTCACTCATCTGCAGGCCAAACTTGACACAGAAAGTTTGAGGTAGTTCATATAAGGGTGGGGGGATTGTTGTTCATTTGTTTTTTTGCCCCACTATGGAAAAAATGTACTTTTTTGTATTTTCTCTCTTTTTTAAAAAAATTACTTTTTTTCTTTGTTATAAAGAATAATGGGATTCCCACTGCCCCACTTCACAGAGCTGACTGCTTGTAGCTTTTTACCTTAGGTTCCACCACTGGGCAATCATGCAGAAAACATATAAAGCTTGGCATCTCCTCTTAATACAAATATATAGCAAATAAAAACAGGTTGCTGAGTTAGGAAAAGCAGGATGTCTTTCCAGATTATTCAGAGTTAGTGAAGCATGCAGGGTTTTTTTAATTGCTTTTGCTAGGAGCGATCCATGTTCCTGTGATAATTAATCTTTGTTTAATATTAATTCTGCAAACCTTCTCCTCCAACTGACTGTGAATACTAGAAAATTAAGAAACAAGTCACAACCTAGTCTTGAGTTCAAAGCGACTTAAAAAAAAAAAAAAAGACTGAACTCAGCTTTAGGGAGTGGGAGAAGCCCCAAAGGCCAAAGCCGTGATCAGAATGAAATGAATGTGCATCAAGTATTTAACAACTAGATTTCAATTATAAAGCCCAGAGTTTAATTGTTAACTGTCCTAACCCACCAGGAGTTAAAAAAAAAAAAAAAAAAAAAAAAAAAAAGGAGGGCAGAAACTAGCCTTTGATGGCAGCATGAAGGTTCCTGAGCTATTAATCATTGGTTATCAGTTTGCCTTGAACAACTAAAACTCATTAATATAAATGAGAACCCTGAAAGGATCACATTAGTATGCTATCAATTTGTTTCATAATCTATAGTACTGAAATAGCTACATAAAGTAAAACACTTTAGCTAGGCAATATCACACGGCTCATGGAAGAATAATTTGGCACTACACCTCTACCTCGATATAACACTGTCCTCAGGAGCCAAAAAATCTTACCGCGTTATAGGTGAAACCGCGTTATATCGAACTTGCTTTGATCCACCGGAGTGCACAGTCCAGCCCCCCCGGAGCACTGCTTTACCGTGTTATATCCGAATCCGTGTTATATCGGGTCGCATTATATTGAGGTAGAGGTGTATTAATTTTACTCAGCTGACTGTCAAATGTAACGGAGAATGATGGATGCGCAAATCTGAGCTCTAGTAGCTTCCCCCCCACATTCCCTTTAATTTGTTTGTTTTTCCCTATCCAGAACCTGGTGTTTGATGAATCAACCAACACAGCAAACATCCAGATTCCATTTTAAGAAAGTGGAAGGTGGCTATTCACTAATGCTTGGTAATACTTCCACAGACATCTCTCTCCCTTTTGATTATTTCCACAGGCCATGATATTCCATTTTGAAGCCTTTCAACTAAAGTTGCTCAAACTGGACCTGCTCCCACTTCCACTGAAGTTGGTGGAAGCTTTGGGAATTCCAGGCAGTTAGAACTATAGGCCTTCAGCAATGTTGCAAAGGGCAGCTCAGTCTGAGATATGTTTTTTAAATTACTTTTCCTTTTCAATAGATTTGCATCTCATCAACGTATAGCAAGTTGCAAATATTTCCTATTGTTGTATTACGTTTCTGCCCTTTAAAGTTCATAAATAAGGACTTTCCCCCATATTTTTTATTAATACCGAGCAGGTAAGGATTTGACTGTCATTGATCATTTACTAAAAGGCAGACTACTAAATCGTGTGCAACACTTCTGGGCAAGATTGCCCAAGTGTCAAACTTTCATTCCACATGGCACTTTTGTGCTTGTTTTTGGCAAACAGAAGAATGCAGAAGTCTTATGCAATGAGAGCACCCTGTAAGAGAGTTTATACCAAGTGCCTGGTGTCCCCTCACTAGGATGTTACCAGATAACAGAGAAGTACAAACAGTTGGGTATTTCATTAACACTCCTTTAGTCTGTTTGAAGGCTAAATACTCCAGAAATAACCCCCAGCAAACAGAAGTACTGATGGGTTAATGCACTAGTGTCAGAGAGCAATATTCTTGTTCTCTTTTTTGAGTAGCTGTGGTCTAGCGATTAGAACATATGGATGGGAGTCAAGAGACTTCCCATCTTCCCACTGAATTGCTCCCTTAGAGGTCATTTTGCTCGCTCACTCTGCCTCAGTTTCCCCATGTGTAAAATGGAACTAATAATACTTAATTATCTTTGTTGAGAGCTACAAATTAAAAGCAATACATAAAGGTTAAGTATTTTACTATTTAAAGACTACTGGGCCTGATTCTCCTCTCACTTACATTGGTGTGGCTCCATTAAATTCAGTGGAATTATTCCTGATTTATACCTGTGCAGATGAGGAGAGAGAAGTTCATTATTTTTAAAAAATACATTTTTTTGCTTTACAGAAAAGTAACATTAACTTTCCCTCTCCACTCTTAGAGGAAAACCTGTGAACCAACAATCATCAAATTCTGCAAAGTTCAAAGGACTGCAAAATATCACTCAGGCAGGACTTGCTTAATGCTGCACTGTTTTCGATTTGGATTACGAGTGCTCCTTTAAGCCCTTCCATACAGCTCTTTCACTAGACACATCAGCATCTTGAGTGTATTATCCTTTTGGGGGAAGACTCCATCTTAACAGTAGTTTTGAACAGATAGTACAAATGCTTATTAGTAAGGCTACAATTTAGTCATGGGTATTTTTAGTAAAAGTCATGGACAGGTCACGGGCAATAAACAAAAATTCACGGTCCAAGACTGTCCATGACTTGTACTATACACCCCTGACTAAATCTTAGCTGGTGGGGAAGCCCTGCTCTGAGGGGTCTGGGGGGGCACTGCTTGGGGTGAGGGGGGAGAGCAGGGGTCAGCAGCATCAACTGCCGGGGGCCACCGAGCAGCAGCTTCTCCCGCCACCCCCAGGGCCACCCACCCGCCGCTGCTCCTACCACCCCTAGGACCGCTGGTTTCGCAGCCTCCAGGAACAACCTCACTGGCGGCTGCTCGAGCAGTCCCCAGGGCCAGCTACCTGGGGTCACCCGAGCAGTGGCCAGTGTGGCTGGCCCCAGGACCGCCTGAGCAGCTTGCTGCGAAGCTGCTCCAGCAGTGGCCAGTGTGGCTGGTGCTCAGGGCCAGCTGCTTGGGTGGTGCTGGGATCAGCCACCCCGGCTGCTGCAGAAGCCACAGAGGTCGCAGAAAGTCATGGAATTCATGACTTCTGCGACCTCCATGATGGACATGGAGCCCTACTTATTAGTTACTCAGCATGGACACATTCCCAACCACTACATTAAACAGTGAAAGTGTCTAGAATCTAAAGAGCTGATACTGCTGCTCTCACTACTTGTGTTACCCTGCTATCACAGGGGCCTTGGTTGCCTATTGTTGTATGTAATTGCCAACAGTAGTGTAATTTTCAAGGACATGCCAATAAAACCAAAATGGAGCTGTCAGGCCCAAAATCTTTCATGGAAAAAAAAATACAACTTCCAAAGACAGAGGTAATAAAAACACCGAGATCTTATATAGCACTTTTCATCCATAGATCTCATGGCGCTTCACAAAGAAAGTTAGTATTATTACCCCCATTTGACAGATGGGAAAACAGACCCAGGAAGGGGAAGTGATTTGCCCCAGGTCACCCAGTAAACCAGTGTAGACTAGAACACAAGTTTTCTGACCTACACCCAATGCTCTATCCACAGACTAGACCATGCTACCATGTAATGCTTTCCACTTTAAATTATCTTCTTCCGTTCAAAGATCTCAGAACACTGACCAAATTTTAATAAAGTAAGCCTCACAGCCTGCCTACGAGTGTACTATTATCCCCATTTTACAGATGTGTAAACTGAGGTACAGAGAGAGCTGGGGGGGGGGTTAGTGCTTGGCCAAGGTCACACAGCCTGTGCTTGAGCTGAGAACAGTCTGTAGGTCCCCTGACTTCCAGTCTGCTGCTATACCACAAGTTATTCCTTCTCTCTCTCAAGGGGAAGTCCAGTTTCAATATTAATATACAGGTAAACCCCAATTAACTGAATGTCTCTGGAGTCATATGAAACATTGAATCAGATGGAGTTGTATGAATTAGAGTTAGAGAGAAACAAAACCAATTTCTAGATGAAATCTGGATTTGGGGGCATGTTCAGAATTCTGGTGTCATTTGTACCAGAATATCTTGATCTATCTTGCAGTGTTTATTAAGGGCCTGGTACAGTAAACACCTAAGCACATTGACTTCAATGAGACTTAAGTGTTTTGCTAAAAAGGGACCCATTTCTCTCAAACTCTGTTTCCTATTGCAATGGCATAAATCTAGAGCAGGGGTTCTCAAACTGGGGGTCGGGACCCTCAGGAGGTCGCGAGGTTATTACATGGGGGGTCGTGAGCTGTCAGCCTCAACCCCAAGCCCCGCTTTGCCTCCAGCATTTATAATGGTTTAAATATATAAAAAGGTGTTTTTAATTTATAAGGGGGGGATCGCACTCAGAGGCTTGCTATGTGAAAGGGGTCACCAGTACAAAGGTTTGAGAACCACTGATCTAGAGTAACTCCGCTGCTTTCAGAGGAGTAACTGTGGATTTACATCAGTGAAATGCAGAAGAGAATTTAGCCCCTCCCATTCCAAAGTTTGATACTGAAGGAGGATATTTCCTGCAGTGTCTGAAATGACTTCAGCCAATACCACCTCTTCCATCAGTTCTGTTAAGGTCTGTTTTGCTTGTTCAGTTATTTTTAGGGATAAATGAGAAGAGAAGGTGAAAACAGAAGGGCTTGAGAGGAAGGGGACACATATTGCATTCTATGCTTAGTGCTGACAAATCCTTTCACAACATCGCAACAGCAACACCATGAAGTGGTAGTAAAGCCAGGCTAATCGTTACCACCTGACCGTTTGGCAGAAGTGCCTACCTATTAACAATAAAGCTTTTACATAATTGTCTGACTCTAGGGGGCCTTCTGAAATCTGCTTTACTTCCCACATATTCATTAGATTAAACAGAAGAACCTTAGTGTATTCACACATGTAGTGTCCTTTGGAAACTGCACCCTGATAGACAGGAATTTGGTTGGGAATGTTCCTTTGGGAAACATGATAAAAAAAAAAATGCCCCACCAAAGCTGCATTCTAATTCAAAACGTTAGGGGATGGTACTCTCTTCTTCCTTCCGTTCAAATGTGATCTTCACAGCCACCAAACCAAGAACCTATTTCCATTTCCTTCTTGGCTCACTAGGTTTTAACTATCTGCCCCTTAATAAAGCTGCTCGGGACTATCTCGACCAGGTCCTGCGAGAGGGCACGCCCCGCCCACCCTCCACTCCGAGCCCTCCAGACTTTTTTCATCGGGCCCCTGCCCCGTGGACCCAACCGCGCACCCCACCCCCATCCCTTCGCCATGAGCCGGCTGCACAATCTGCAGCCCGTTCTGTTCCGGACCGCGCCAAGGAAACATCTATACACGCTCGTGCTCCATGTTCTTCATGTCCTCACCCTCGCGTCCCGCCCCGATACGAAGTGGCGGGACCTTCTGCCACCTCTGGAGGGTGAGGAGCCCCGGTGGGCCAGCCTTTATTCTACTCTGATCCCGAAGCCCACCAGGGACATCAGTTGGCGGCTCCTTCACGGAGCCGTGAGCATGGGCGTGTACTTGGCGCGGTTTACCCCGTTTACCCCTATCCCAGACACCTGCCCCTTCTGCGGCGTGAGGGAGACCCTGGCGCATGTTTACCTGGAGTGCGCCAGGCTGCAGCCCCTATTCCGGCTCCTCACGGATATTTTGTTAAGATTTTGGTTGAACTTTTCTCCTCACCTTTTTATTTATGCACTCCCTATCCGTCGCCCCACAAAGTCACGGGACCTCCTGGTCAACCTCCTCCTGGCCCTAGCGAAACTGGCCATTTATAAAACCAGGGTGAGGAGGTTGGCCGATGGAGTCTCCTGTGACTGTGGGGCCTATTTCCGGTCCTCCGTTCATTCACGTATCCAGGCAGAGTTCCTCTGGGCGGCGTCCACTGACTCCCTTGACGCCTTCGAGGAGCAGTGGGCGCTGTCCGGGGTTCTCTGCTTGGTGTCCCCGTCTGGTTCACTTCGTTTGACCCTTTGACCGCACTCCTGTCCCTGTTCTTTTATTAGTTGTCCCCCGTAATTTTTTGGTCTCCAGGTCCTCTGGACCCCCCCTTAGTCTGGGGGAGGATCCTTTAGTAGTGGGCGGGCTTTGCCCGCCCACATCCTGGATCCCAATAGAAAAAAAAAAATAAAGCTGAAGATTAACCATTAAACGGTATGGTCTTTCTTTGTGGTGTGAGTTCAGCATGTAAATCTCTACTCATCAAGATAAGAATATGCCCCTAAATATTTCCCCCCCCTGTTATTTTATACTCACTTTCTATCTAGTAAATGTGACCTTCATCTGTGCTAGAACTACAATGGTTACTGTCAAGGTTCCTTCCCCACTCTGAACTCTAGGGGACAGATGTGAGGACCTGCATGAGAACCTCTAAGCTTAACTACCAGCTTAGATCTGGTTTTGCTGCCACCAGCCAAATTATTTATGAGTCATTTGGGAAACACTGTCTACCTCCCCCCCAGAATATCTCCCTCCCAAGTACTATAACCCTTCCCTGGGTAGCCTTGAGAGACTTTTTCACCAATTTCCTGGTGAACACCGATCCAAACCCTTGGATCTTAAAACAAGGAGAAATTAACCATTCCCCCTCCTTTCCCCCCACCAATTCCTGGTGAGTCCAGATCCAACCCCCTTGGATCTTAAAACAAGGAATAATCAATCAGGTTCTTAAAAAGAAAGCTTTTAATTAAAGAAAGGTAAAAATCATCTCTGTAAAATCAGGATGGAAAATAACTTTACAGGGTAATCAGATTCAAAGAGCCCAGAGGAACCCCCTCTAACCTTAGGTTCAAAGTTACAGCAAACAGAGGTAAACCCTCTAGCAAAAGGAACATTTACAAGTTGAGAAAACAAAGATAAACCTAACACGCCTTGCCTGGCTGTTACTTACAAGTTTGAAATATGAGAGACTTGTTCAGAAAGATTTGGAGAGCATGGATTGATGTCCGGTCCCTCTTAGTCCCAAGAGCGAACAACCCCCAAAACAAAGAGTACAAACAAAAGCCTTCCCCCCTCCCAAGATTTGAAAGTATCTTGTCCCCTTATTGGTCCTTGGGGTCCGGTGTCAGCCAGGTTACCTGAGCTTCTTAACCCTTTACAGGTAAAAGGATTTTGGTGTCTCTGGCCAGGAGGGATTTTATAGTATTGTACACAGGAGGGCTGTTACTCTTCCCTTTATAGTTATGACAACAACAAGGAGTCTGGTGGCACCTTAAAGACTAACAGATTTATTTGGGCATAAGCTTTCGTGGGTAAAAACCTCACTTCTTCGGATGCAACATGTTATGACAGTTATGTCAGTTACCATAGAAACTCTAAGGCCTGTTCAATAAAAAAAAAAAAAAAAAAAAATTCTAAATGAGGTTTCAAACGTAGGCCTTGACCATCTGTGATCACTAAAGGTTCCATGGTATTTTTTGCAGGATTAGCTAATTTTTATAATTACATTCAGTGTACCTACAAACTCTACCCTTTGGCTTCAATTGGCTACAGCACTATTCTTTACTTCCTTTCCTAAGCTGTTGTGTTGTGTCACCCTGTGCTGTGAAACAACTGTCATGTTCCACCCCAGAGGTGGCCACATTTCAGGAACAGATCAAGTTCTTCTTACAATACGTAAAGTGTTTTTTGGTATCTTTTGGGATGAAAGTCACTATGTGAATTTGTCATTATACTCTCTTCTTGTTTTAATCCTTTGAAATATAGGATTCAGCAAAAGCAGAACTCTTGCTAGGAAGTTTAGCAGACAATACAGAGAGGATATTTGAATCTTAAAAGAAAAATGAAACAGCGGGAAATAATAGGTAACAGGCCATGTGTTTATAATATTATAAAATGCACCACGTTTAATTTGTGAGTGGTATAATAATATTTTGCATTTACATACTGCTTTTCAGATGAAGACTGCAAAGGATTTTACAAGTGTTGATTAAGAAAGACTCAACACATCTGCACTTGGGACAAACCATCCTGGATAAACTGATGTACTAATGACATTGATATTATGCACATGGATAGACTAGATGGTCCATTTGTGGTTCCTTCTAGACATAGAAATGCTGTGGATAATGTATCAACTTAAAAATCAGCAGCCCCAAATCTATAAACAACATTCAGTGCAAGTGAATAAAGAAGAAAAAATTTATCACTAGGAACTGGTGAATAGTGAGGCATGTTAAGCCACCAGTCCTGGTAATCTCTCATGTGAGTCAAGCATCACCATCATATGCATGCTCTTCCAAT
This sequence comes from Emys orbicularis, assembly GCF_028017835.1. Taxonomy (NCBI): domain Eukaryota; kingdom Metazoa; phylum Chordata; order Testudines; family Emydidae; genus Emys; species Emys orbicularis. The sequence continues at coordinate 84,389,738 of NC_088686.1, read as the reverse complement.
AGCCTTTGTAACTGGTTGTAGCTATATAATTAAAAACAAGAGAGAAACTTTCCCTGTGCCAAACAGAGAATTATTGAGAGTTATCATCTGTAGCCTAAAAAATTAATATATACCAAAGCATCTAGAAAGCCTTGTAAAAATGCATGCCTCGGTTTCATCTAAGAATTTTTAGCCAAGATAGAAGTGCAGCACAGGAAGAGATAAAAAATGAAGATAAAGAGTCCCTCTAGAGAAATGATGAGCTGAAGTTGCCAGACCTGCCTGCTATCTTCCTGCCACCGTGGTTCCAGGAGGGTAACAAACAACGTGATAGAAAGCATAGTTTTGTGATTAAATGTCATGTCTTGGAGACAGGAGACCTGGGTTCTGTTTCCAGGTCTATCATGGATTTGCCGTATTACCTTGGACAATCAAATTAACTTCAGACTTAGTGCCTCATTTTTCACATGTCATGGGGTTGCTGAGAAGCTTAATTCTTTAATGTCTGTAAAGTTCTCAAGATCTTCAGATGGGAGATGCTGCAGATGTGCAATGTACTTAAGGAAAGAATAGGAGGAAGAAGAAGGCATAATGCCACATGTACTATTTAGCAAAGGGAAAAAAATTAAACTCTTTTTTCTCAATAGTGATTATTTAAAAAACAAAAACAAAAAAACCCCCACATTTTTCAAGACAAGGGAGATTTCACGACAGAAATGTCATCTAAATCCGCATTCCCCTGTGGTGTCAGGGAACAAAATGCCTTCCAGACACTTAAAGAAGGTCTGTCAAACATACGCCCTGGGTGTATTCCAAAGTCGAGAGAGAGAATTTAGTGATCTCTCAAATGATAAACCTCTTCCCTTCCCTTCCTATGCTCCTGGTAAAAATAAGTGTGTTTGGAGTATATATCCATTTTGAAAACATATCTGATGATAATGGAAATTCAGCATCTATTTTAGATGCAATTACCACTTGAAGGGTGCTCAGTACTGCTAAAGGTGATCTTTGATAGGACCAGTACCTGCAACACACACTGGCACTCAGCTCTCCCAGGAGCAAGTGGTGCTTTAAGTTGCTAATTATTGTGCTACCACAATTGCTCCATTCTGATATACTGTAATTACATTTCAGATCTACAAGGGAAAGGCTGTCTGTATGGTCTGGGAAGAAGGACAACTGGAATACCACAATCTTACTATTACTTGGGGGGGGGGGGGGAGTCAATTGTTTTTAGCCACAAGGAGCCCATTTATTAGAGACTGCTTTTTGACAGCTTGAACCCCAAGTGTTTGTTGCTGTTGATTTTGATGAATTTCATATTATGTCTATTAATTTTTGCCAGCAGTACTTATGGTAGTGTGATTTAACATTCATGGCCCCACTTTTTGTCAGCAGCCTATGTAACTGATATATTTGTCCAAATTTTGTAATTAAAGCACCTCCTGGAGCTGCTATAGCAACAGGTGCCTTTAATAATCAACTGAATAAAATCAATAAAAAATGAAGTTGTATTGTTTGTTTTAAAAGTTTTCTTAATGTGGCTGTATCAAGAACATTCTGACCAGATTAATTTTTCTTAACTCCCTTGGAGTTGTGGCAGGAATGAATTTGCTCCACTATCTCTTGATAAACATTTCACCGCAAAAGAAGAGCAATTAAAAGTTGATGAGAACTGGACTAGTGTGAAAGTCAGAGGTGAAAGTAAGCCGGTACGCACCGGTACGGGGCACCGGCAAGAGCCGGTGCCCCGTACCGGGGCGGCCCGGCTTCCCCCAGCAGCAATTTAAAGGGCCTGGGGCTCCCAGTAGTGGCTGGAGCCCCAGGCCCTTTAAACTGCCGCCAGAGCCCCGCTGCTGGAGCCCTGGGGTAGCAGCGGCAGCCCTGGGCCCTTTAAATTGCTGCCAGAGCCCCCAGCTGCCACTGCTACCCCGGTGGGGGAGGGCACTTACAGGTACAGGGTGGGCCGGGGCTGGCTCTGACCTCCCCCCCCCCCCCCGCATTCCTGCTCCTTCCGGGGACCAGAGCCGGCCCCAACCCAGCCCTGTACCAGTAAGTCCCTATTTCTACTTTCACCCCTGGTGAAAGTTAATGGTTACGGTTCACCAGGGATTTTGCAAACATCTCAGTCAGTTTTGGTTCAAGTAGTTTCTGACCTCTTGGGTTTCAATTTTTAAACAGTGTGTTTCTACTTTGAAAACTGACTGGATAAATATGGTAACTTATTACACCACAGCTCTGCTCCCTGCTGCCCTGGGTGTATTCAGAGTCAGATTTGCTGAACACACAGAGACAAAAAAATTACTTTTTCCTGCTTTTCACTCCTGTTAACACTATAGGAGCCAACATAGTTAAGGGCAGGTCTTACACTAGAAAGTTGCACTACTTTAATGATACGGATAGACAGTATATGCAGTTTTACCAGTAAAAAGGCGCTTTATACCAGTATAGCTATTCCTATATGAGAAGGGGAATAGCTATGCTTGTATAAGTCATCTTTATTTCCATATACTCGCATACAAAGTAGAGCTTTACCAGTATAACTATATTAGTAAAAGATTCACCTCTAATCAAAATAGTTATAATAAAACTCTCAAGTGTATATCAGGCTTAAGAGAGAAAATGAGCTAGATTCTGTTTCTCCTTGTGCATCATCAATAGTATTGCTGATTATCAAGTTCCATGGGAACAAATGTACTGACTGCATTGGTAGTGCACAGGTTTCACTGAAAGTATAACTGGAAAACAAAGAGGTTACACATTGAAGGTGTTTCCGAAGGCATAATTTTGCACTGCAGGACGTTGACTACTGGTGATGACATTTGGGAAGGAATGAGCCCAGCTTGGTTCTCAGAGTCAAGACTGTATTTGTAGGCACACCAGTTAGAAAAAAACAAAAAACATTTTTATTGATAAATTGACCATATAGGATATGTGCATTGTTAGGACTTCATAATCAGGGAGACCCATAATGTCATTTTCCCAGAGCCACTTTTCAAAATAGGACCACACTTGCAAGATACAGGGCCAAATTCAGCACTGATGTAAGCAGCCACATATACCAGGTATGAATTTGATCCACAGGCTTTCCAACTCCCCAGTGGTGAAGATGAAACTCAAATAAAGCTGATCTTTTTAGTTAACCTCTATTATTGCTTATGGGCTAGTGAGAGTTTGTTTGACTGAGTACACCCACCAGATGACCAAAACCAAAACGAAACAATGAATCTGCACCTGTGCCGATCCAGAGACAACAAATGTTTTATGTGCCCCTCCTACAACACCTACTCCACTAGGACAGGGTTCAATTTGGTCTCCTACTGGAGGCAGCCATTTTCACGATACAACATCACACTTCCCTACAGGAGGTGCAGTCTCATGCAGTAGATTAGGACTGAAAATTCAGGCCCCATCAGAAACCAGTGGAATTCAGAGAGCTTCAAAACTTTTAATGTAAATTCTGTATTTTAAAATGTTTTTGTTAGCTTAAGTTGGCTAAAACAACTACTAAATTAACTTTTTAAAGCAAGAAAATGGTGTTTCAAGGTAAACTCTGATTTTCAATAGTTCCTAAGATTTGGTACAAACATATCAGTATAACTACATCACTCCGGGAATGTGCAAAATCCACATCCCTGAGAGACATACTTATATCAACCTAACCCCCCCCCCCCCCCATGTAGACAGTGCTATGTTGCCTGGAGAGCTTTCCCCCACTGACATAGCAACCGCCTCTTGGGGAGGTGGATTAACTACACCAACGAGAGAAGCTCTCTCCTGTCAGCGTAGAGCATCTTCAATAAAGCGCTACAGTGGCACAGCTGCATCGGTTCAGCTGTGCCAGTGCAGAGTTTTAAGTGTAGATGTGCCCTAAGAGGAACTGCTCTTGTTTACCCTTATCAGCCTCATGGGCCTATAGAGATGGCAGCTTCCCATTTGCTTTTAATTATCCTTTCTAAAATCATATTTCAGACACTTCTAACAACTAAGTTTGCTTTGTAATTAGATGCAGTGGTTGGAATAGTTTTTATATCACATTACAGTTTCCCTGTCCCTAATGTTTCCAATACAATTTAGCTGGATCGTTAGATAAATAAACAACTTTGCGAGGCAACTGTTTTTTAACTGGTTTCTGGGGTGGTTGCTTAAACAGGTTTCACTGGAAATAAGGTATGCTGGTCCAGATTCTGGTTAACTCAAATAAAAATCTGGGCCATTTTTATTAAGTCTGAGCCTGTCCCTTCTCTGAACGTGAGGAAAAGCAATTGTTTGTCTTACATCTATGCTCTGTAGCTGGGCAGATTTAACATAGAAGCACTACCATGACTATGAAAGCTAGAATCAGCTAAGCTTAAACATTTCTTTGGGTTAAAAAATAATAGTGAAATGCATGTTTTAGCCAGCTATTAATGACTGAGTCTTTCCTCACCTTAATATACAGCAACTAAAACAGTTCTAATTTAACAAAACGCTAAATTGTGTTCAACCCTACAAGGATCCATAAACGCTGCAAAGACTCAGCTCCATGTCTTGACACTTTCTTTTTTTGGCAAAGCTTTCTGAGTGAGAGAACAGTGAGGTCTTTATGCTATCCCCACACATGCATCCCCCACCGCCCCGGCACAGAGAATACAGGAAATAGATACAGCCCTACACACTTGATATAAGCTACAGAATTTACCACTGGGGCAGTAAAACTTGGAGAATTTTCATTTTGGGAAAATCTTAATGGAAAGTCATTGAGATTCCACGTTCATCTCAGAAAGGAATTTTACCACCAATTCATATAAATACTGGGGGGGAGCGTAGGGTTTGATCCTGGCTGGAAGGTGCTGAGCATCTCCTGCACTCCTCGACTCAGCAACTAGCAGGACCAAAACCTTTCTACTCAGTTCATTGCAAGGGGCTTTAAGCAGAGTAGCTCCAGCAAACATTCATTTGAACTGCATGGTTAATGCCCCACATGTTCAGCAAAGCACAAACCTCAATCTGTGGACTGCATTTACAACAGAGACTATCCCTTCTAACACAACTAAAGATATTTCAGGAAGAAAATCTGAGCTGGAAAACTGATGCCTCCTTACAGAGTGGGCCAAACTCTGTTAACTATTTACTAACTTAAAAAAGATAATGATCCTGACTTCCCTCGCGTGTAATCATTATTTGTAAGTATTCCTCAAATAGTTTGAACTAATCATTTTTGGACTACCAGTAAATGGCTCACTTTGACTATCTGCAATTGTGTGGTTGGTCCTGTAAATTAGTGGCTCTCAACCAGGGGTACTCATTCCCCTGGGGGTATGAAGAGGTCTTCCAGGGGGGGTACATCAGCTCATCTAGATATTTGACTAGTTTTACAACATAAAAAGCACTAGCAAAGTCAGTACAAACTAAAATTTCATACAATGACTTGTTTATACTGCTCTATATTCTTCTACACACTGACATGTAAGTACAATATTTATATTCCAATTGATTTATTTTATAATTATATGGTAAATATGGAAAAGTAAGCAGTTTTTCAGTACTAGTGTGCTGTGACACTTGTATTTTTATGTCTGATTTTGTAAGCAAGGAGTTTTTAAGTGAGGTGAAACTTGGGGTACGCAAGACAAATCAGACTCCTGAAAGAGGTACAGTAGTAGTCTGGAAAGGTTGAGAGCCACTGCTGTAACTGACAAGGTATTGTTTCTGCTTCCCGATTGGATGGCTAGTACTCAGAGGCCCCAATCAGGAGGAGTAGGGCCCCATTTTGCTACAGGCTGTACAAACAGTTTAAACACAGTCCCTGCCCTAGAGAGTTTGAAAAAATATCACAAAATTGTTCTCCTCTACCATGTGTCTGGGAGGGAAAAAATACATATCCAATAGCACTATCAGGTGCTCATCCTCAATAGCACATAATTATTTAGGACCTAGTGCAACACCCTAGGGGAGTCCTTTCATTGTCTTTAATGAGTGTTTGATTGGGCCCCTAAGTATAACAGTACCGAACATCTTTCCTTGAGGACTGCAATATTTCCTCTGAAATCTCCTAATATGATGCCCAGTATAAGCCAATGGAATGAAGAAATACTGTGAGGGAAGTACACACTGTTCATTAGAACTCCACATACAGCAAAGATTATTATTAACTTCTTAAGTGGCTGGGTGATACTATGGATAGTCAGATATTTATATATAATGTGCAATCTAGCAGCAGGTAGTTTTGCCTGGAGAAAACAAAGTTCAAAACTTTCAGCATTTCATGAACATGCTTCTTTAATGGATTTGAAGAAAAGCTCTTTTTTCTTTCTTTGCTGTTTATTCTAAGTTTAGAAAGTTCTTACAGGCAGGGATTTAAAAAGAAATGTGAACATGAATCTCAAATGCACAGCAAAACAACTAGACTTCAGTAAAGTAGGAAGCATGTCTAGTGGTTAAAGCAGAAGACTAGAACTCAGGACTCCTGAGCCAGGACTCAGCTGCATCAGAGCTCTACTTAGTGCAATCAAGGAAAGGAGTGAGGGTCAAAGGTGACTTTAACTCTATTGCACTACCCCAATTTCCAGGGCTGCTGGAGCTGCTTTGGTCCCTGACATAACTTATAGCAGCCTAGAGGCTGCTTATAGTTTGCTGGCTTATAACAGCTCCCTACAGGCTATTAAGCTTGCCAGAGATTGCTGGCACTGGAGGGGGATGGCATAGAGTTACGGTGGCTGTACACCAGAAAAAATTCCCTGATATTAGGGGAATCCTCAGCTACCCGTTCAGCAGCAGCACAAAGGAGCTATATTTCCCCAGCTCTGCCATTGAAGTATTATGTGACTTTCAACAAGTCACTTCACCTATCTGCACTCTAGATATAATTATATTTATCTTCCTTGCAGGGGAGTAGTGAGGCTTAATTATATTTGTAAAGCACTTTCAGATCCTTGGACAGAAGATGCCTTGTAATTGCAAATTATTATATAACAACCACCTTTACAATTCCTCATTTGGGTGCTTTCTGGAATACTGTGAAAGCAGGGTGTGAAATTAAAGCAATGCACTAAAACTTTGGATGTGTGTCAACTTATTCACAGAAAGTTCTCCACCTCTTATTATGCACCCACAAAGCTTTAATGATCATTACAAATGTAGTGTGGCCTAATCCTACTTTACTGTATAGCAGAAGGAGAAGAGGGTGGAAGGTTTCTTGGCATTCACAATATTCAGAGTAATCGCAATGTGATACCAACCACAAAGTCCAAAAATAAATAAAGAATATCCCCTGCATCAGAGAGAGAGAGAGACACTTTCCCATAATTCACAATAAGGAAGCTACCTTGGTTTACTATCAAAACAGAAGTCAGAGATGACAGCTTGCCATTGCGCTGAGCAATCATTTGTCACAGGATGGATTATGCGTAGGTCGTGGCTGGATGGGATCTGTGGTGAACTGAATGAACATGTTTTGTGTAATGAGTATGCGTGGTGGTTTGTAATAATACTACCATGGAAATGTTGCTCAAATGTGGGTAAGTGGGTGGTGAGAAATATTCCCAGTCATTTTGTGCTAAATTCATCTCTGATAGAATTCCCCTGAAGTGAATGGAGTGGAACTCCCCTAAGTGAATTAGCTTTTTATATTTGACAGTACTGAAGATCTGATATGACATAAAGGGGTATTTATTCCAGGCCTGGAGATCTAGGAGGAGAAGGATCTTTGACAGGACAACTATCTTTACTGTTAGGTGGCAACATAGGTAAAACTATTATCTCTTATTCTGTTTTTCACAAAACAAGGACAATAAAAACAAACTTCTGGAAGTCAGGACTCCCAAATTTTAATCCTGGCTCTGCCACTGACGTGAATTGTGGTCTTGGGCAGGTCAGCTAAACTCCCTGCACCACATCTGTACAATGGGTATGATAATAATGTAACATCAGGGTTATCCAAATTAAAAACCGGCAGTCTTGTAACCGGCAGCCAGAGCCCTCACACAAAAAGGCCCGTCTCCCCTCTACAGGCAGCACCACACCCCAATCACTTTTATATTCACTTTCTATTTCCCCACACCCAGCCTCTCTCAAACCACACCCACCTGCCATCCAGCTAGCGGGAAAGAAGATATCCATTATGCTACCTTTCCTTCTTCCACATATCCCTAGGAATACATGTGTTCCCAAATGTAGCATCTTGTTCTTGCACAACAGATCTAGAAGTTCCTGACCACCATGTCATTTCTAAGTCTTGGCCATGGTTTGCCGTGCCTATAACTGGGTATACCTCCAACTCTTCTCTTCAGATCCAAACACCATGGGCAAACATTGGGTGGTCTGCAAAGCCTCTGAAGTTGACACAGGGGCTGAGGGTTATTCAACATATGTTCATCAGCCAACATCACATCTGGAACAATGTGACCGTTCACTTTGGGAGACCTCAGATTTGGCAGAGCTAGCGCTAGTCCTCTTTTTTTCCAGTGCTGTCTTCTCCAGGGACCCCACTGAAGAACTCATGCCTGCCCCCTATTGGGTCAATAAATCCAAGCTTTATCCTTTGTTCCTGGTTCCCTTTAGTTTCCTTATGTCTTGCCGACAGTGCCTCTTTCTCAGGTTGTCCTCTTCATTTTTGGAGGGGCAATTCTGAGCAAGATAGTCCAATTTCCTGCACCCCTACTGACTTCACTCTGCTGTTTTATTCATATCCAAACCCAACTTTGTAGCCAATTACCAGCTTTTACACAACATGGAAGACAAAGCTTATTTTTGAGGAACATTCCACCCCTCAATGTTTTAGTTAAGGTACAAAATTATGCTGGTTATATAGTATATGCTCCTTCCTGTGCTTATTGCTTGAAACCTTAGTACATATCAGACCACATGGTTCTTAGTAACTGCCTATTGTACACAGGTACCTGTTAAGAGGTCACTTAAAATAGAGGACAATATGTTTTTCCTATTAAGACTACTTACAATATTTTATTATTGCTGCCTTGATTTTATTATTTAGAATAAAGCTGTAAAGGTGAAACATCTCATTTTCAAAGGCCTGGAGCAAACAATTATTGGAACAGATGGTGCGTTTTCTGTTCAAGAACAGCTGATTTGAAAGGAGGAAGTAAAGATGTGGAAATCAGAGTGGAAAATGCCAGCTCTGATGGAGGAAGTGGGTGAAAAATCTGAAGAGCTCTGTCCAGTATGGAAGGTAAATAGATTCTCAGATACATAGAGAATGCACCAGATTCAGGCCAGCAACAAACGTTTCTCTTAATATATGTGTGTTTCTACAAAGAGGAAAAAAATGAATGGCTACTGCCATCCCAATTTTTTGGGAAGCGGACTGAGGCAGCAGACTGTTCATTCTATAGAAAGCCAAGTAGAACACCAAGTGCATCCTAATGCCAGCTGCACTCTTCATTCAGGGATTTTAAAGTCTTCTTGGCATACATCCTTGTCTGAGGAGGCAAAGCTCTCACTCTGATCTTCCAGACTACTAACCTCCCACTCCAAACCAACATCTATCTGAAAATTAAAAGATGAAAGGGCATCAACTAGGAAATTTTTTACTGTTTAAGTAACTTAACCTAGAACTGAAGACTGGAAGTGGAGTGGAAGGGGACAGCTGTGCCCAGGACAAACACTACAAGGGATAGATTTTTGTTTATAATCCAAAGATTTGCACAATTATAGGTTATCTGATGAAGCACCACTACTCTTCTTTCTCATTTCAACATCTGTTTCTCTTGGAAATTTTTTTGTGTGTGTACAAATAAAAAATGAAACAGCAGAACAGCAGCTTCTGAACCAATACCGACAGCCATGACATGTTTCTGATCTCAGGACAGTCACAAACATGTGGAGGGTGCATATGGGTAGTGTAATCACAAACAGGGTCAAATTAATGCCCAGTATTAACTCCACTGAAATGAAAGGGATCAGCGCTAAGAATCAATTCTGCATTGATGGGGTTTATCCACAGCTCTGATGAGCATGGAGGTTGTTCCTTCATAGTCCCATCTTTAGAGTTTAGGAAGGACTAGAAAAAGCTCTTTCTACATGATTTTGCAAGTACCAGACCCGAGCAAAGAAGCAGTCAAACCTCTCAAGTCACAGTTGTTCTGTGAGATAAACTGCAGGAGACAAACAAACAACAATCCAGAGAGCCTGTGTGATGGTGTGGTGTAATACGAGATTTTTACAGGCACCCAGTGGGATGACTTGCAAACCGTGTGGTGGCTTTGCTGCTCATGAGTAATGTGGCCAGCCCAGTCTCATGCTAATAAAACTTTACATCACACCACACCACTAGTTAGTATTTTTTATGGCACATATGACACAGAAAGGCTATTTTAGAGCATTTTAAAGGAATTGCTTTGGTTCTATTTGCATACGCCACCACCTGTGCCATGAGTGACCGAAGCCAATGTCACCAACTGTACAGAGAGAGAGAGAGAGAGAAAAAAAATAGTGCCAAGAAGCATAAACGCTGAGCCTTTTCAGGGAGAGCTTTCTATTACATATGAGTGGGGTTGGAGGGATTAGATTTTTATTGATAAATGTCAATTTCACCATAGACGTACTAATGACAAAAATATGTCCATGGAGGATAATTGAAATTGGCAGATAGTAAGCAAAATGCTCCTTGAGAATTTGAATTAAGGATATTTACGTTGCATGTTTTGACATGTGTGATGTTGACCATTTGTATTTTGAAGATTGTAAAGCTTTAGTTTGTTGAACCTCAACATGTCTTTACATTATTGTCTGACTCCCATCCCATACATTCTTGCAGTTGTGAAGATTTAAATTGATAAAAAAGTTAAAACTTACAAATAATCAATATTATCTGTTGAAATTATAAAAAGAATTAAAATAAAAGTTGAAATCTCCAAAACCTAAGCACGAGTTGAGGAACCTGCCTGCAATCTCTCCTCCCACTGATGCCCCCATCCCAGCCAAAACAGCCTGTCACATCACACACACACACGCCCCAGCTGATTACCTCAACAAGTTCCCCTCTCCCCCAACTGTATGGATTTGACACCAGCCAACTAACTTGATTATTCCCATTCCTCGTCCCAGTGAACAGAGCCATGCACCTACCCTAGCCCAGGCAGAAGTCTGTGGTTAAGGCACTGGTCTGGGACTCTAGAATTCTGCATTCATTCTTAGCTCTGCCACAGACTCCCTTTATGACCACAGGCTCATCACTTCTCTCTCTGTATTCTAGTTTCCAATCCTCATACAGCTGTTCTGAGGATAAATCCTCAAATAGTTATTTAACTATGACAAGGTTACAACAGAGTTAAAATGTAGTGTCTATGAGACTTAAGTATGCCTTTGGACGGACCCAGTTAAGAGTTGCCCATGTAATGCCCTGTCCACGCTACCATTTTTAACCACATTGTAACTGTGGCCTCTGACTCAGTTACAGTTGTACTGTAAGTGGGGCTTTTGGGTGGGGATGTGGATTTAAAACCAAGGTCTTGGCATGAATTTTGAACCTTGGATTCATCCTGTTAAAAATGCAGATGTGCAACATTTTAAAACTGGCACACAGTCCTGGCTCTGACTTTTCAGCTTGAGCATCCTTGTCTGTTTGTGAGAGAGGAGAGAGAGCTGGCAACCTAGGAGGGGAATGGATTTCAGTTACATACAAAAAGAGAATTTTACTCAAGAATGCTTTTCCTTGAAGAAGAAAGTGCTGAAAAAAACCTAATATGTGGTGCCTATGTTTCTGTAATGTGAGTCTGTGTGTTTAAGAGTCCCCTCTGGATAATCTGCATGTAAATGAGGCAACATTAGTGGCAAATGTCTCTGGAAACTTAAACTTGCTGCACATTCTGAAGCTTAAGTAAAAACAGAACCATCAGAGAGAACCCCTAATTACCACATTGCAGGAGCTCTGATTGAAACCATCAGGGCAGAGTTCCTGTGTTTCACTAAATAAATACACCAAGTTCAGCTTTATTGTTATTTTAGCAGATGAAAGAAAAATAAAGTCTACCTCCACGTGCATGAAATTACCTGAATTTAAAGACCTATTGGCAATGGACTCAGAATACTGCAGGATTTTCTTCTCTCTTTTTTTTAAATGTTTGCATTTAAGTAGCCCAGTAGGGTTGCTTGGGTTAATATGAAATACTGAAACACGATTAACCCCTTGGCTTTTTAGCATTTTATGTGGAATCGTTCCTTTGAATTTTAAGTTCCAGAGAGTAATTAATAAAAGCAATTCCAGAATTATTTTTAAAAGTAACCATTTTTATTAAATCAAAGCAAGGATGTACTGGAGAGCATTTTGGTATAATAGAGAATATATTTTAATACCACATTTATTCTCTTGGCCATTGTTTTATTACTGCTCTCTGGCTGCTGCCAAGGACTAAGTTATTCATAGGTGACTGATAAGACTTTCTGTGAATATCCTCTGTGAGGTTATTTCTGAGTAATAATTTCATCGGCAGTTCATTCCAATTAGAGACTAATGGACATAAATTGGTATGTAGGGAATAAGTCTCCTCTTGATGCTAACACACACTTGATCCAATTACACTAATGAGATTTATAGCTTATTACTGAAAGAGGAAGACACCCTAGAGATTCAGTTACTTTCCTGGGCACATTACTGTTCGCATTCTGTAAATCACTACTAAATAAAATGAATCAGTCAGAACAATATGTATGGACATTTGCAGAGTTTGTAAGTGTCTTGAAAGTGCAAACTTTACCCTTTTCTTCTCCAGTCCTCTAAGGTTTGGAGTGCCTTCAACTCCCAGTGCAGGTCACTGGGTGTTGATGGTACTTAGCACACTCAGCACTTTATAGGACCAGTCCCCAAATTTGCGAGAGAGAGAGAAATAAAACTTAGAATCCTTATTGTTTATTCATTTAAACTGCAGTAGGGCTGAAAGTGTATGAAGTATTGGACCAACTCATTGGGAATATTGATAATTGCAGACAAAAGTTTAGGGTCTAAAATGGACAACAAGATGAAAGACGGGGAAAGGGATGCAACATACATGCCAAGTGGCTACTCATATCTCCACTCTGTCCATCTTGTTTGTTTATGCAGGATAATAATAATGCTGGAACTATCTTCGACTGCTCCCCAACCTAGTCATTATTAGTCCCTTAATTTCTGTAGGTAATGCTGCACAAGTGGGTTTTAAGGGTTACTTGAATAAGGCAGGAGTGGAGGCTGGCGCCTCTTTTAATGGCTGATAGGTGAGAACAGGTCAATCAACATCTACAGGTCTGAGAAAGAAGGCAAAGCAGATGTTTAGGGCCACATTTTCAAAGAAATCTCAACTAGGCCCCTGGAAACTAGCATAATTTTGTACATCTCAGTTTTTGCACATGCAGAGATCGAAGCTCTCAACGTGATTTTTAGACAATTAATGAATGCATCCACCCCACAGCCCTGTAAAGTAGGAAAGAATTATCTTTTTACAAATGGGGAAACTGAGATGCAGAAAAATTAAGCATTTAGTTCTGCCCTCACTGATCAGGGTGCAAATCCAAATCCAAATCCAGTTGGAGTTTCACCCAACTATATAAGGAAAGAATTGGGCCCTAAGTGGCTTAGTCAAGGCGAGTAAGTCTACGCTGCAATCCAAGGTTGGACTGCAGCTCAGATAGATATACCCACACCATCTTTACCCATGCTAGAATCACTAAGAGGAGTTGGCACAGGCTTCATCATAGGCTGTACGAGACCCTCCCAGAACCCTGAGTACCTATTTGCATTGCTGAAGCCCGCATCACCACATCTATAGTGATGCTTTTAGCCATGCTAGTGTGGGTATGTCTGCCTAAGCTGCAATCACAGCTCAGACTCCTGCGTCGATGTACCCAAAGAAATAGATCCCGGGAATCCAAGCTCCCAGTCCAGAGCTCTAACCAACAGACCACACTTCCCTGCTACTGTATCTTAAAAGTGTGACCAGGTTTTATTTAAAATTGGTAAAAATAAACTCACTGAGACCAGACCTTAGCTAAGAGTTGTCTTAATAGGCAGTTTACAAACCTTGGCATGCTGTAAGAAGTATAATGGAACTGCTGATACTGTATGAAATATAGCTGCACAAATACCATGTTGTAAGACAACACATTCCTGAAGGGGAATTCAGCGGAGAGAGTTAAAAAGTGTGTGCAGGAACAAACATGCAGCTGGGTTTAGTAGCAGCTCAGCTGTGCTTAGATATCAGAGGGAGATGCAGCATGTATTTATTAAATATGATTGATATTCTGCTGACCATACAAAAGAGTATCAGGAAGCTACTGGGTGCGAAATACTGCTCGTGGAAGCTGCACACCCTCTCTTGAGCAATGATTTCATTTCTCAGAAGACTTTCTAGTGCAGCTGAAGTCTCAGTCTCATGCTGGGGCGGGAAAGGAAATGCGGCTTTTCAAGTCCTGTGTTTTGCTGCACTTGTTTACTATGAATAAAGTCACAATCTGGCCTCGTACAAACATGTAGTTCATTCCCTGTTTACCGGCAACATTTCATTAGCATCTACAGATGCACCCAACTATTGGAGAGAACCCAAAGAGCCCTCCCCTCCCTTTATGGTATTGTTGACACCACGGATACTTTGGAGTTTTTCATAACAATATTCAGCTTAATAAAATTGGAGTGAGTGTCTTCCTTCCACAATGCTGAACACACTTCTTTCAAACCTAGAGATCGAGCAGCATTAGTAAGTGTTGGGACGTTACTATACAAGAAACGCAGTGACTAGGGCACCAGACTGGGATGCAAGAGACCAGGGTTCTATTCCTGAATCTGCAAATGACTTGCTGTATGTCCGTGGACAAGTTACTTGATCTCTCTGTGCCTCTGCTTTTCCTCCCATGCTTTGTCTTGTCTACTTAAACTGTAAGTTCTTTTAGACCGGGTCAATGCACAAAGGACTCAAATCCCAGTGGGGACCTCTAGGCACAACTGTGGTACAAACAACAGTATATTGAATTACTGAACGTATGACACCAGAACATAATGGAAGATGTCCTATAAAATGGACTGGAAGTTGAAAACTAAGTCTGAATTCAACATGCGACAGGGTATGTGGATGTAAGATAATTGTACATAATAATAAACAATTGTGCAGTTTCTTTGAGATCTATAGATCTCAAAAAGCGCTTTACAAAGGTAAAGTATCCTTAGCCTCATTTTATAAACGAGGAAAACAAAAGCAAGGAGTAGTTAAGTGACTTGTCCAAGGTCATTCAACAGGTCATTGGCAGATTTGAAAACAGAACCAGGACTCCAGATACTAGTTTAAGTCCCTATCAACAGGACTATATTATCTCATTCAATTGCTTCAGTAAGGCACCCAGAGAAGTATGATCTCTTAACACCCGTACACTCTGCAGATAATTATTTCACTTAAGTTATTTTAAATATTCTGTTTAAAACAAAAAACTTTTAAAAATCTTTAATGAAATGTGTACTTTTGTCTAAAATAACCCAAACTATTACAAAATGTCTATTAGATATTATTTTAGATTAATTATACTATTGTCACCCCTCTGTCGAGTGGTAGCGTAACTCATTTTATTTATACTGCATACACCAGTTCCTGAATGGAGGTGGTCAAACAGCAGGCAATGCCCTCTTTCAGAAAGCTCAGCCAACACCAAATCCTGCTTTCCAAGACACAACTCTGCCTCCAAAATTGACTCTAGTTAGAGAAATTAAGGCAGAGAGCAAACTTCTTGGTGCTTGCAATACCTCCCCCAAAATGAGCCTGCAGGATTTGCTGACACCCAAGATGGAGCTCAGCAAAGTAGGAAGCCTGTTGATGGTTGTACAGGTTTGATCTAGTCTGAGATTCAAGATCATTCTTATTTATTTTATTTAAGCTAGTTCATCCCATCACTAACCAAAACACACAAAAATCCTACTTTCTTGCCTTTCACAGATTACTGGGCCTTAAGTCCTGTAGGTCCCTGTAGAACAGGGGTCTCAAACTCAATTTACCTTAGGGCCAGTGCCAGTCCTCAAATCCTCCCAGCGGGCCAATAACGTCACTGAAGATGGTGTTCGGAAAAGAAAACGTTTATATTGTATTTTTATTTCGAATTTCTTAGAATTAAACTGTCATACAACTTTATACAATTCTTCGCCTGCCAGAGAGCTTTTAGTGTTTGCCACTTAACCCCCCTTCTGCCCTCCTCAGGCTTGACCTTTCATCCCTCTCTGAACATTGCCCAGGCCTCCCTTCCTGGAAGCCCAGATCCTGCCTTGTTACCAGGGTTCACCACTGGCAGTTTCTCCAACCCCAAGTGGCTGCTCTGTCTCTCTCCTGGCCTCCTGCCAGACTTCTCTACTTAGAAGAGGATCCCAGAACCAACTCCCTCCCTGGACTTCCTCCTTGACCCTCCCAGTCTCACCACTAGTCCTCCAGCTGAGCTTCATCTCTAATGAAGCCTGGCCCACCCTCCAGGCACAGCCAGGTAGCATAATTGGCCTCTCATACCCACATTAATCCTTTCATTGTTGGAGGAGGGGTGAGAGGTACAAACTCCACCATAGCTGCTATATTGAGAATAGCTATACAGAGACTAATCATGCTAAAAGAAATGCGACAGATTAGCCATCACACTCAGGCTACGTCTACACGGGGGGGGGGGGGAGGGGGGGGAGAATCGATTTCAGATACGCAAATTCAGCTACGGGAATAACGTAGCTGAATTCGACGTATCTGATCCGACTTACCCTGCTGTGAGGACGGCAGCAAATCGATCGCCGCGGCTCCCCCGTTGACGGCACTTACTCCTACCTGGGCTGGTGGAGTACGCGCGTCGATTCAGGGATCGATTATTGCGTCCCGACAAGACGCGATAAATCGATCCCCGAGAGATCGATTTCTACCCGCCGATCCGGCGGGTAGTGAAGACAAGCCCTCAGTCCACCTCCCCACAAGATATTCTCTCTATATCCATTTCACAAAAGATTTTATGTCTATTTCAAATTAACCCCCTCTCCTCCCAACTCTACTGTGCTCTTATAATAAATCAACAAATAAACATGGAACTATGGGCCAATTTCTGCTTTTGGTTATACCTGTGCAACCTCATTGATGTCAGTGGCATCACATGGGCTTAACTGACAGCAGAACTTGGCCCATGTGCTCAGGACATTAGAAAATCTGAAACATACTTTCCAGACTCGGTGGGTATGTCTACACTACAATTAAACACTCGCAGCTGGCCTACGTCAGCTGATTCGGGCTCGCAGGACTTGGGCTACGGGGCTGTACAAGTGTTTGGACTTGGGCTGTAGCCAAGCTCTGGGACTCCAGCTCAAGCCCCGCAAGTCCAAGCCAGCTGACATGGGCCAGCTGTGGGTGTTTAATTGCAGGGAACCCTGTGTTCCCAAGCGCTGCGGGGCCTTTTGTCTCTTTACTTGTTACAAGCTGTGAAAAACAAAGCACAAAACTCACTGCTCATAAAAATGTACTTTTATATATTAAGAGCCTGAATATTTGGAGCAGTCAGATACTGGAGTGATGCTTAACGTCTTCACACACTAAAGCTTGCTCTATCTGACTGTTGTTCCAACTAGTGGCTGATTATCAGCATTAAAGCAAGTTGATGCCAAGGAATAATGGTTCCCAAAGCAGCCAACTGGAAATTCTGAACAGCTGTGTTATTGCTGTACATGAGGAGTTGTGGAAAAGCAATGGACCTCTGTTACTCCAGTGTAAATCCAGAGTCCATTCCACTGAAGACACAGA
Source organism: Emys orbicularis (assembly GCF_028017835.1). Lineage (NCBI taxonomy): Eukaryota > Metazoa > Chordata > Testudines > Emydidae > Emys > Emys orbicularis. Next base: position 84,372,051 of record NC_088686.1, on the reverse strand, counting down.
AAACTATGTGTAAACAAGATTAGAGTCTGGCCCACAATCCTTGGAACAGTAGCAAAACAGAATTCACCATTAGTGTAGGTACAGAAAAACCACAATTCAAGACTTACTATATCTCTATTGACCTCAGCTATTCGCTGTATAAGCCATGTACCCTCTCTCTAAGGGAAAAGAGATGATTCAATCCCCAAGAGATCTCATTTTGGTTTACCTCGTATGCTTTTACTGACAACTATGCCTAACTGGGACTGCTGGGTTTGTGGACTACTGTGTATTGGAGACCACAAATCTGATTGTACCCTTACAGAAATGAAGATGCTGATCCAGGCTTTCCCTAGAACGGAACAAAAGGCTCTAACGTGGTGGACAGTGGGTAAAGCAATAGCTGCATTTGCAGGAACAGCTGATTGCAATGGGCCCCAGCAGGAGCACAGAATAGACCCTAAAGAAAGCACGGTCTCTTCATCAGACTCACCCGTAATCCCCTTCCCCCAACTCAATATTAGTGTAAATAGTAGTAGTTCTAAGTGGTCCAGAAATCTCTACGAGGCAATAACATGATTATTATGTATTAAGTGCTTATGATATGCCTGGAGCTGTACAAGGAACACAAACGTTTCTGCCCCAAGAAACTTACGATCTGAAAAGACAAATAAGATGCTCTGGGAAACCTAGAGGTGGGATGTTTTCTTCTTATACAATTTCTCATTCATTCATTCATTCATTCATTCACTCACTCACTCACTACTTGCAGGCAATGTGAAATAAATGAGTCTTAAGGGGAGATCAGGAGCGGGGGAAGTAGGGGAGACTGAATGAGGTAGGGAGATGCAAATCAGCATGGGTAGGACAAAAATTTAACATGTCAGCATTTGAATAGCTTGGCACAAAATTTCATAGCAATCTTTCACTTGGACAGGTATTTATATGGCCTCATTCTTTTCATAATATGAATGAATGGACTTCTAAATTTTTCAGCATGAATCCACTTTGGTTCTTTTTACTGAAGCTTTAATTCAACTTTCTTTTAACCTGTAACGCTTCTTAAGAAAGGGAAAATACCAGAAGAATGGAATAAAAAATTTGGGGTGCTCACGTTTAAACACAAAGGAGAATTTTTTTTTTTCCACTTCAAGGTCTCAGAAGCAAAGACAAGGTTTTCATCTCGAGGCCAAAAGACCAAAAACATCAAGACATTTGATCACGGCCTTGGATTACACTCTATACTATCACCCACTTACACTGATGTTGCATGCTATGTAAGTATGGGAGAAGATTATTGCAAAATGTCTGCATGGAATTGTTGAGATTTGGAAGGGTCAGTATGGATTCTTGCCAGGGAGGAAAATAACTGATGCCATATTTGCACTACAAGTCCTCGTACAGAAGTTCAGAGAAAAAAAGATGGCAACTGGGCACAGTCTTTGTGGAACTTTTTGTTTGCGGTTATCACAAATGTGATAAGTGAGAAAATACAAATGGAGCCACCTTGGAACATGCTGTTCACTGATGACTTAGTGATACACACGGAAGATTGGGAGACCAAAGCCAACTTTGAACAGTGGCAACACCACAGTTTTGAGCAGGCTGGATTTAGCATGAATGTTGTAAGACCAAAGCTATGATAATTGAGGGAGGACGACTCACCATAAAGGATATCACAAGCAGAGAGTGAAAAAATTTAAATACCTAGGATCAATGGTTGCTGACAATGGTGCCCTCCTGAGTGATGCCTGGCATTGTACTAAAGCTGCTTGGTGCAAAGGGTGGGAGCTGACCCCAGTTTTCTGTGACACAAAGATGCCAGTAAAGTTAAAAGGTCGAGTTTATTTAAACTGTAATTTGGCTGACCTTAATGTACAGAACTGACTCTTGACCAGCCATAGAAAAGGAAATCACTATTCTCTCCAACACAAAATGAAAATGTTTAAATGGTCGAATGCTTGGATATTTCGTAATAGGAAACGAAATGAGGTTGCAAGGGACCTAATGCAGGTTTATCCAATTGAAGACAAGTTGAGGGAGGCTAGGCTAGGCTACGCTGGTATGGGCATATCCAGCGGAGACTGGAGAGTTATATCGGTAGGATGGCTCCTGCAGTGACTGCAGACGGATGATGACCAAAAGGGAGACCAAAGAACAGGTATATGGGCCAGATATCAGCGAACCTTAGAGAGATCAATTCTCACGACCACCTGGAATACAATCATGAGTTTGGAAGAAAGCTATAAAAATTGCCAACCCCGAAGAGAGAAGTACACCTCTACCCCGATATAATGCGACCCGATAGAACACTAATTCGGATATAACGTGGTAAAGCAGCGCTCCAGGGGGGCGGGGCTGCGCGCTCCGGTGGATCAAAGCAAGTTCGATACAACGCTGTTTCACCTATAATGCGGTAAGATTTTTTGGCTCCCGAGGACAGCGTTATATCGGTGTAGTAAGAAAGAAGACAATGACTGAATATTTAGATGAAAGATTTAGCATCTTGCTCTGCAGAACAAATGCAGGAAAGCTTTCAAATAGTAAATCCTACTTAAAATCTTTATCAATTGAAGGTCAAATTGAATGATTAATGGGTTCTTTTATATTGACTTTGGTGCAAAATAGGCAGCTGCTTTATGTAAACTTGTACATTTCTATTTGATAGCAGCCACAAAAGAAAAAACAAGACACTCCCACTTAAAATCCTCTAATGCTCCTGCTATTCCTTTGTCAGATAAAAAGCAGAAAAAACATCCCATTATTCCCGATCAACAGAGAAGTATCATCCGCATATAAGCCAGCATTGTGTAATGTGTACCATATTTTAAGGATGCTTATATCAGTTCATCAAGTGAATCATCTTAGGAAAAAGAAAAGAAAATAGAGAAAACAACAAAACCAATTAAATGAGTTAAAGTTACTCCAGATTTACAGCCATGTAACTGAGAGGAGAACTTGCCCCGACATTTCCAACTGTAGACAGGTGACCAAATTAATTCCACCTGTAAACTCAATGAATTCATTGGAGTTACACTGGGGTGCATTTGGCCCATGATTACTAACATGAACATTTTCATCTCCAAACTAATTTTTGCTGATTAGCGGACATTGACAATTATCTAAAAAGACTGCCTTTGGGATGCTGAAGTTCCCACTATCGTTCACATTTCAAGTTCATTTTTAATTGGATCTTTAGGTGACACCAAGCTGATTGAGCCAAAAAGTAAAGAAATCAGAAAACAAAATCTCAGAAGGACTGGATGGCTCAAAAAACTGGCACACTTACAGAACCTGTCACCTCCAGGCAGGGCTCAAATTGGAAATATATAAGTGACAATACACTCCCACCCTCATGATGACAATCAGATTCAATTCACAGCAGATTGTTTAGCTCTTCATAATATGATCATCCTCTTATTAATTATGAGCTTTCATCAACAATGAAATAATTAATGCCGACACTGAAACTATCATCATTAAGCTCCTGGTCAACACTCTTGATATGAATAGGATCAGTTCACACCTCTCAGATTTATTGTGCTAGGCTGCCTGCGGACTCAGCAGACGTTGCTGCGCAAGTTTACACACAGTTCACATTTTAAAGATTATTTTTTACAATGATAAAGCCTGGATATATATATTTTTTTAAATAAAAGCCAAGATTTTGCAGGACAAAGAGGCATCTGCCTGGAAAAAATACCAGCTCAATGAACAAATGTGATCTGGCGCATTTAACCCCTACTTCAATGTCAAATCCAGCTCAGGCTGTATGACTGCCTAACTGATATGACTCAGTTGTTTCAATCCAGTTCCTAGCAGTCAAGTTCCCATCACAAAAGCTACCATCACAATTGGCAATATTTGGCACCTTAAGATACATGATTCTGGCGAGGCTGTGAGTAGTTCCACTGACTTCAAAGAGATTATTTGCCTGCATAAGGCAAGTAAGAATTGGGCCTTACCAATCAAAGAGGCCAAGGATGTAATGGGCATGGAGAATAAACAACGCTCAAATTCTTACTGGAAGTCCCTATCAAGCAGAGTTGAAGCACACTGGGCAAAGTTGTTGTGGGTTTTGGGATTTTTTGCTACTAACCATGCTGCATCTGTACTGTGGAAGGAGACCATCCATCCATCAATCACAGCCATCAATCCAGAGCCCTTCATCTGTACTAAATCCACTTTTATTATTATTTCACTTTTTCTGTGTAGAGAACAAAAAATAAAAATAAAAATCTCTATTCTATCTCCAGTGTACTGTCAAAGACTGCTTCATGGGATATCTTTAAAGGAAGCATCCAGCTCAACAGTTGTACTTTTTATACATCCTGGAAACTTTGCAAATGATATAATTTGTTATCTGACTATGACTGTGCTTCATGTCTCACCAGTGGTTAAGAGATACTGTGAGCTCTCGGAAGCAAATCACCCATACATTTGAGGTTCCAGGCTCTGACTCCCAAGAACATACATTCATAACTCTGGCCATAGGAAGCCGCTGGCTGCCTTTCTTGGGATTTTAGCAATACTAACTCATAGCTACTGTCATTGATCCTATTCGGTTTCAGTTTGAAAACAAAGTAAACTATGTATGTAACAACAAAAGTGAATCATCACTATCAATGACAGCTCCTAATGACATTTAGCTATACCTTTCACTTGCACTGAATGCCAACACAGTGGGACACAGAGACATTTTATCATGAACAATTGTATTGGATACAGACCCTGGTCTAATTCTGCTCTCAGTTACACTACTTTAAATCCAGAGAATCCCCAATGAAGATGACTGGAATTACTCTAGATTCACAACAGAGTAAATGTCAGTGCAGTGTGGCCCCTGAAAATAAGGGCATGGCTACACTTGCAGAGGTAGAGCGCTTTGAGTTAAACCAGCTTTTGTAGAGTGCAGTAGGGAAAGCGCTGCAATCTGTCCACACTGACAGCTGCAAGCGCACTGGCGTCGCCACTTTAGCAGCTCTTGCAACGGCCACAGAGAGCAGTGCATTGTGGTAGCTATCCAAGCATGCAAGTGGCTGCAACGTGCTTTTCAAATGGGGGGGGGGGTGGAGTGAGACAGGGAGTGTGTTGTGTGTATGTGGGGAGAGAGAGAGAGAGTGGGTTTTTGGGAGGCTAAGAGCAAGTCAACATGCTGTCTTGTAAGTTCAGGCAGCAGCAGCACCCCCTTCCCCCCCGCCTCTCTCTCTCTCACACAGCATTCTCGGAGCAGATAAGCATGCCGGCTGTCAGAAACGGAGCTTTCAAAGGGTATATCCGCATTCCTGCGGTGATTACAAAACAATGACAAGAGTGACCACTTGACTTAAGGGGATTATGGGACGTTTCCAGAGGCTGATCAGAGCGCAGTAATGCAACACCGCTTTCACACTGACGCCCGGGCGTTTCAGCCAATGCACACCAAGCATTAATCTTCTCACCGAGGTGGAGTACCAGGAGCGCTCTAGCCCTGGAGTCAGAGCTCTCTATGTGCCTGGTCAGTGTGGACGAGTAGTGAGTTAAGGTGCCTGGGGCTGCTTTAATGCGCTCTAACTTGCAAGCGTAGCCAAGCCCTAACTCTCATGCTAGTGATTTAAATTTACCAAACGAGTAATGATTTGTAGGGGAATTTAGAGGAAGACGCAAGGGAAATGGCATTTTAGTCTCTCTTCTTTACTTGAGTTTATACTTAAGATAGCAATATTCCCTCTTCAGGACCCATTCAGACTCTAAAAGGCAGTTTTACCAACATGCCATCAGAATATTGACAGTAAATCAGGACTAAGTGCTTTTCTTTTGTAATAAAAAGAATACATGGTATCCAGCAAAAAAAGTCTACTGAGCTAATAATTCATTGAGATCTAAAAGTACACAGACAGCTTCCCATCCTCTTCTGTTATTAGTTGTCCTTTGAGACTTGCTTCAAATCACTTCATATAATCAGAAATAATTTCATATATAAGAAGTAATGCATTTGGTTTACTAATGGATATCACACAAAATCTGTGTCTATTTTTCCCAGTTGAGAAATGAAGCTGCAATTGAAAAAAAATGGTCCAGATGAAAATCTCTTTTTTCCTGCCCTGGTGGTCCATAATGAAAGCAAAATATTTCAGACAGTGCAACAGACCTTACATGATCCCCCTAGAGCTCAGTAACTAAAACTGTCAAACGGAATTTTGGGATCCTTGAATGTCCTCTAAAAGTTGTCATCCCAGATGTTACCCAGGGTCCCCAAATTCCTAAAACCATCCCTGTCGTATGAGAGAACTTAATAAAAGTCTCCCTAAATCTGGTGCTGAGGTCAAAGAAGGTGTTAATATAGTGAAGCCTGCACTATACAGGCAGCAGGAAACCCTGTCTCATCAGGAGGTTTGGTTTATAGTTTAGATTCATACCAAACTTGCTCAAGATTGAGGCTGTGGGCCCTCAATGTGACAGCTCAAGCCCACAGTCATGAGAGATCACAAGTTCAGTAACGCAACATCCCTTCAGGAACAGAATGACTGAGATCAGAAAACCCTGACTTAAAATAGCATCATCTTCAATAATTAGCAAGCATACTGAGGGATTTATGAACAGCAAGTTAAAAGATTAATGGGACCATGCTGAAGTCTCAGATTGGAAACTTTACCAAAGTATGGAAGTCTTTTGACATTTCCAAAGCTACATCTGCAAAACACATGCAGCATCCCTTTTCCCTCCCCCCAGGGATTCCATTTGTGTGTATTAACTTCTCAAGACAGATTTTTAAAAAGTGTCTCTTTATGAATGGGAAATTTTGGTTACCTGGCTGGCAAGTTTCAAGGAACTTGCATTGATGACTGCTGTGCATTCAGGAAACTCAGTGTTCTTTTCTGGAGGCTGAGGCGCTATGAATAGGGAGTACTGTGCATACAGAGGAGCTTTCTTCTGTAATAAAGTAAATCAACATCCTGGGCTTCATGCTGCCCAGTGCAGGTGCTGAGTGCTGAGCATGCAAGATGAGAAGTGATAAGCGGAACTAGGAGTGCAGGGGCACCCAATCCCATTTTGGAGTGTTGCTGTGTGGCTGCAAAGTTTAAAGGAGAGAGTCACAAAAGCAGGATGAAGTCTGCATTTAAGCCCTTGTCTCCTCAGATACGTCCATTCTCCGCCCTGTATTATCCTGCACACTGGTGAGTGTAAAAAAAAAAAAAAAAAAAAAAAAACCAGACAGACAGAGCGCTTGAGACTTATTCCATCTTAGACAATGGAAATCTATTCCCAGTTCTCACCCTTAACTGTGCCCAGGCATAGCCTAGGCTCACATTATGCTAAAGCACAGGAACATTGTGCTCTCCACTCATACCCTGTAGGGACTTGCAGAGTCAAGGCCTGTATCTATATTACTCCTGTTTTAGGTGATTGTAACTCTACGGATTCAATGGAGTCACACCAGCACAGAACTAGAGTAACACATTGGTGAATCAAGCCACAGATATATAAACGGATCACTTGAAATTACACAAATATTGCTTAATGTGGAAAAATTCAAGCTTTAAAAACTGGCATATAAAGTATAAAGAGACTTAAAAAGAAAAAAAAAAAAAGCAGCTAGATTTATTTTGCACTGCTTATTCAGTAGAACAGATAGCCCGTTCTCTTGCTCTCTTTTAACTGCAAACCTTATACTAGTTGTGTATATTTTGGATCCTTTCCCATCCTGCCATGATTTCCTGTCTGAGTCTGCAGCCCATGGCAACAGCAGAAAATTGGAATACAGGCTTTGCAGATGGTGCTAGGCCAACTGATTCATGCCAATTTAGTATCTTCTTCCATAACAAACACATTATCTATGTCTTGGCTCTGTGGCAAGAATTACCGTCCTGCTAAATAAATTCAATCTATCTTAATTTATAAGCTGCACTTGCCTTAGGGCAGCTCTGACCTTTTGTAGTTTAAAAGAATACAATGTGCACACACAAGATAGGGGATATTCTGAGTCGCTGCAAGGCAATCAGGAAACTTAACAGTTTTATCACTTGTAGTCCCAACGGTATGTCACCTGAGGGAATTAGATAGATTTATATATATTTTAACTATCGATATAGATATAGATATAGATATAGATGTGCAGCACATACAACATCATCCTGCAGAATAACCTGTGACGAAAGCCACAATTCCATGTGTCAGCAACAAAAATATGAGACCCAAGCTTATACGCAGGCAAAAGGTGCCAGAAACTACTCCAAAGTTTCTTTCCACTGGGAAATCTAGTGTTAAAACGACTCTTCCTAGAGTCGTTTTAATGAAAGACTAAACATCTGGCATTGCAAGAACAGAAAAACCTTAAGTGTTTTTCAGTGACTAACATTAAGGACCATGTGTTCATGACAGCTCAAGTCACTGATGCATCCACAAACCTCCCTCTCAACACCAAAACAACTTTGATAGATGCCTAAAACACTGTAATTGTGTACATATTTATTACAAATGCACACCCAGAATTCATTCCATAAAGGACTTGGATATTTTAACCTATAATCTGTGACTCTCTCACTATGAAGTATAGACTTGTACAGAACTTTTCGATGCCGAATACTGGGCCTAATTCTGCCTCCTCAGATAATGCATGAGCTTCAGTCCCATTGATTTCAACGGGAGCCCTATGCAGTCATCATAAGACAGAATCTCACCATTTTCAGATGAGCATAAACATTTGTTAGCTTTTCCAGCACAACCAGAGAGCATAAACACACTTGGCCAATGCATTCCTCGCTGACACAGGCAGAAATGGAAGTTTTGCCTTCAGAGCAATAGTACACAGACAACATTCTAGCGCCTCAGCTTTCACACATCATTAATTGCACTGTCCTGCCTTCAAAATCCAAGGTAACTAAGGCTATGTCTACACTACAAGTTAGTAGATAATGTTTTCACCCATCAGCTCACAGAGAGACGAGAAATTTACAACACTTGGGGGTGTGAATAATTCACACCCCTGAGCGATGTAAGTTAGACTGACCTAAGTTAGACAAAAAGAACAGGAGTACTTGTGGCACCTTAGAGACTAACAAATTTATTAGAGCATAAGCTTTCGTGGGCTACAACCCACTTCTTCGGATGCATATAGAGTGAAACATATATTGAGGAGATATAGATATACACACATACAGAGAGCATGAACAGGTGGGAGTTGTCTTACCAACTCTGAGAGGCCAATTAAGTAAGAGAAAAAATTTTTTTGAAGTGATAATCAAGATAGCTCAGTACAGACAGTTTGATAAGAAGCAAGTGTGAAAATACTTACAAGGGGAGATAGATTCAATGTTTGTAATGGCTCAGCCATTCCCAGTCTTTATTTAATCCTGAGTTGATTGTGTCTAAGTTAGACAGACCCATGTGGAGAGCACCTCTTGTGGAGATGGGAGTTATTAAGCTGATGAGAGAGCTCTCTCCCACTGGCACAGCATCTTCACCAGAAGCACTACAGCAGTGCAGCTGCACTGGTAGAGCGGCACCGCTGTAGCTACTGTAGTGTAGACATAGCCTAAGATGGGGAGCATTATTAAAAAAAAAAAAAAAAATGCAGGCTCACAAACCAAACCTCTGAGCACAAGTGCAGGGTCTGCAGAACAGCTCTGGATAATGCTTTTCATCACCAAAAATAACACTATTTTTCCAGTCAAAGAGATGTGTAAACATTTAACAGTTAAGAAAAGTTGAAGGAAAAACATAGGCTCTGGTATTTTATAATGACCAGTACTGCATTCTGCTGGATTGAATCAGATCTGCTCAAGTGTGTATCATAGACTCTATACTGCTAACCACTACTGCAGATTCTCCTTCAGCTAAAGTGAAGAGGTCTTTTGGTTCTGGAACAGGAAAAGATAGGATTTTTAACTTGACAAATACCCTTTTAGAAAACACAATGAGAGTATGATGAGGAATCACTGATCAATCAAAGCTTTCTTCCTGGGCTTCTCTTCTTCCTCACAAAGTAAAGCAGAAAATGTGGCAATTGAGTTGGTTAGAGCACAGGTTATGATCAGAAGAGTAACTATGCAAAAACAGCTCCTCTTAGTCACTGAACAGTTAGCTTTGCTGTGTCTCTGAGTCACGTATTTATTTACATTCATTTTCATTGCAGATAGGCTTGCAGAGCCAACATGGCTACAGCAAAGCCAAATGGACCATATTCCACTTTGTTGTGTAATTTAAACTGTGAAGAATCTTCATCACTGTGCATGAGCTGCAGTGAGAAGCAGAGACAGACATCAGGCTAATTTTCAGAATCAGCTTTGAGCTTGTGGGGCCGACAGTCCAAGAAGTCCAGCCAAATATCTGAATTACACCTGTGCCAAATTGGAGTATCCCCATTGACTTCACTGATGTAACTAAGAATTTGACCAACCATGTATTAACATCTAAACAAATAAGCAAAAATAAATATGAAACCCTACCATTTTTTCCTGATTACAGCTGTATCAAGAGACAGAACCCAGTACCAAGAGGACAAGAACGAACTACAGTACTTCTTACTCTGGGCCCTGATCCAAATCCCACTGAAGTCAATGAAAAAACTTCCATTGGCTTCAGTAGGCTTTGAATCAGGCCTGTGGTGAGCAGAAACTTCCATTCAGACACTGAGCTTGCTTTTACTAAGGATCAGAGAAAATAATTTAATTGGTTATTTATGATTTTACCAGCTCCACCTTTAGTTATTTGTAGTTCAAACAGAACGCTGGGCCACAATAGTTATCAGTAACAACATTTGTGACCACCATTGCTTCAGTATTGAGAGAACTTCTTCTGAGTGTCTCTTGAAAATACAGCATTTCATAGATGGCTCTTAAAAAGACTTCCGGTATTTTGAAGGGAAGGGATTAACAGAAACAACCAAGTTGTTTAGCTTTAAATTGGCTACTAATTAACATCAGTTCTCGTTCTTGCTTGCTCTAAATCAGCCAGACATCTAAATGAGAATATCCATGGAAATCAGTATGTATTTGGTGTAGCAACTTGAAACAATGATAATTCAAGTTAAGTTCATAGTAAAATTATGTCAGTCCAAGTCTATGGAGATGTTAAAATCTCCAGACTAAACAAAACTGTCAGTGCAAGTAGAAGACAAAATGAATAGAATTTAAAAAAAAAAAAAAAAAAAATCGCTATCCAAGCACGTTGCTATACAACAAGCCAAAGAGAAGAAATTCAGTACATAAATAACTAGAAATGAAATCCACCCATAGGAAGAAATAAATTTGGAGTTTAAGATGCTATAGTACCCTTACTTTGCTAAAATTTTGCCTAGACATTGAAATATATATGGTCGTCTATCAGAAAGTCCCACAAGACTGAGCAATGGGAAATCTCTCTTTAATCACTTTGGATAAATACGTGACTAGACAAGCAATTTTGAGGAAACACTAACAGCACTATACTGTTGTACACCATTTTTAAAGAACCACATACAGGATATGTAACATTGTCCAGTGCTGTAGGAAGCACCTATAGAAAACCAAAAGCTGAGTTAAGAATCATGCAAAGGCCAATATACTTCTGTAGGATCATGCTGATCCCCCTTTGCTGCACCAATACTATATGAAAACTCAGCTTTCAATCCATCCAAAGGGTTCCCCCACCCCACAACAAATCAAAGCACCTCTCTACTCCCATCCTACCAGAGTGCTGTGGCATTCCTGGCTCCCTGCCCTACCATACTGCCGCCTGTTCCTGAGTCACCACAGCACTTCCCATGTGTCTCTGCATACAAACTCTATGGGTCCAAGGGACTCTTCCCAGCCCAGGGCTCAGATCTGCACATACATGGATGCTCCCTTAATCTATCGATCCCTTCCTGAGCTTCTATGTTCTCTCCTTAATGAGCTACATCTCTCTCCATCTGAGCCGGGGTAGTACTCCACCAATACCACCATTTATGTTTTGTAAACAATCAGCCCAAGGAAAATGAAGGCATTGTCGTATTTCACATTTAAATATAGTATTTCATGACTTTAAGCCATGCCAACCAACTGTTAGGATATAGATATTCAGGCCTCTCTGTAAAGGCCTATATTTTAAGAATTTCGGTGTATTCTTATCACTTAGCTAGTCAGTGGTATAAAAGAAAGAATCAAAATCACTGTCTGTCTGTGTAAGGGCCTTCTCGTACTGTGACAGTCTGAGGCCCTGTTCTTAGGCTAAGTAAGGCCTTTGGCTAAGCAGCAGAGGTAGCCATAAGCTGCGAAGTGAACGGTCACATCCTCACATTCCAAACTAGTCACATTGAAAGAAGGTGCTATTGGGCTGTTAGGAATACAATTCTGTCCTGATATTCCTATCACCTCCAGAGAAAGGGAAGAGCCTAGAAGATGTAAAAGGAAACTTAGTTTGATAGCATCCTGTCTGGCAAAAACTCACTCATCAATAGCTAGGATGTGAAATCCTCATTTCTGTATTGTTCTATCACTGTAGTCTCCACTTCCCTATTGTTTGTCTGTATAATCTCGGTCTAGTTCTGTGATTGTTTCTGTCTGCTGTATAATTAATTTTGTTGGGTGTAAACCAATTAAGGTGGTGGGATATAATTGGTTAAATAACCATGTTACAGTGTGTCAGGATTGGTTAGTTAAATTTCAGTAAAATAATTGGTTACGGTATAGCTAAGCAGAACTCAGGTTTTACTATATAGTCTGCAGTCAATCAGGAAGTAAGGGAGGGGGGAAATGGGAACAGGGAATGGGAGCAAGGATGGCTCTGGTGTCAGAGCTGGGAAGGGGGACACCGAGGAAGGAAACTGGAATCATGCTTGCTGGAAGTTCACCCCAATAGACATTGAATTGTTTGCACCTTTGGACTTCGGGTATTGTTGCTCTCTGTTCATGCGAGAAGGATCAGGGAAGTGAGAGGGTGAAGGAATAAGCCCCCTAACACCAACAATCAAGACTGCAATTATTGGACTGCAGGATCATACTACAATGTGACATAACGTAGTTCCACACAGTTTTGATTATATTATAATGGGCCAACTCTGCATGGTGCTTCAAATACAAATGAACATCACCAATTATATAAGTACATATAAACTAGGGCTGTCGATTAATCACAGTTAACTCACGTGATTAACTCAAAAAAATTAATCGCGATTAATCGCACTGTTAAACAATAGACCACCAATTGAAATTTCACTTAGTGTAAAGAAACATTTCTTAAAGGTTCACTGAAATGACAGTATTCTAAGGAAACTGTGGTCCTTAAGAGTAGGGGTAGTGTTACCAAGATACCTAGAGAAAAGTGATGAAATATGTTCCTGGTAAAATATTGGACTTTACTTTTACTTGACCTCACTTTTGCAGGTGCAATTTTGCATGCTTCAGTCTCAAAGAAATTTACATGAAAATTTGAACGTCATGTCTGGTGAGTTGGACAAAGTGCTGTGGAAGAATGATTTGTGAGGAACCACAGCTTGTTCACTGGGCAGTCAAACTCAAAGCAGTCTTTGAAATGAGGGCTGTCAAACAATTTAAAAAAATCTTGATTAATTGAGAGATTTTAAAAATTAATCTCAATTAATCGCAGTTTTAATCACACAAACAATAGAATACCAATTGAAATTTATTATAAATATTTATGGATGTTTTTCTATATTTTCAAATATACTGATTTCAATTACAACACAGAATACAAAGTGTACAGTACTCACTTTATATTATTTTTTATTACAAATATTTGCACTGTAAAAAAATCGTATTTTTCAATTCACCTCATACAAGCACTGTAGTGCAATCTCTTTATCATGAAAGTTCCACTTACAAATGTTGACTTTTTTGGTTACATAACTGCACTCAAAAAACAAAACAATATAAAGCTTTATTGAGCCTACAAGTTCACTCAGTCCCACTTCTTATTCAGCCAATCGCTAAAACAAACACGTTTGTTTATATTTATAGAATTATAATATTGCCCGCTTCTTATTTACAACGTCCCCTGAAAGTGAGAACAGGCATTCGCATGGCACCTTTGTAGCTGGTGTTGCAAAGTATTTACATGCCAGTTATGCTAAATATTCATGCTTTGGCCACCATTCCAGAGGACATGCTTCCATGCTGATGACATTCATTAAAAAAATAATACATTAATTAAATTTGTGACTGAACTCCTTGGGGGAGAATTTTATGACTCCAGTTCTGTTTTACCCGCATTCTGCCATATATTTCATGTTATGGCAGTCTCGGATGATGATCCAGCACATGTTCGTTTTAAGAACACTTTTACAGCAGATTTGACAAAATGCAAAGAAGGTACCAATGTGAGATTTCTAAAGATAGGTACAGCACTCGACCCAAGATTTAAGAATCTGAAGTGCCGTCCAAAGTCTGAGAGGGATGAGGTGTGGAGCACGCTTTCAGAAGTCTTAAAAGAGCAACACTTTGATGCGGAAACTACAGAACACGAACCACCGAAAAAGAAAATCAACTTTCTGCTGCTGGCATCTGACTCAGATGATGAAAATGAACATGCGTCAGTCCACTCTGCTTCAGATCGTTATGGATCATCAGCATGGACACGTGTCCCCTGGAATGGTGGTTGAAGCATGAAGGGACATATGAATCTTTAGCGCATCTGGCACATAAATATGTGTTGCAATGCCGGCTACAACAGTGCCATGTGAACGCCAGTTCTCACTTTCATGTGACGTTGTAAACAAGAAACGGGCAGCATTTTCTCCTGTAAATTGTTACCAAACTTGTTTGTCTGAGCTATTGGTTGAAGTAGGACTGAGTAGACTTGTAAAACTTTAGAGCCTCCATTGTTTTATTTTTGAATGCAGTTATTTTTTGTACATACAAATACAGAATTAAGTTCAACTTTCATGATAAAGAGATTGCATTACAGTACTTGTATGAGGTGAATTGAAAAATACTACTATCTTTTGTTTTTTATAATGCAAATATTTGTAATAAAAAAATATAAAGTGAGCACTGTACACTTTGTATTCTGTGTTGTAATTGAAATCAATATTATTGAAAATGTAGAAAACTACCATTTATTTAAATATTTTTGGATTTCTATTATTGTTTAACAGCCCGATTAATTTTTTTAACCGCATGACAGCTCTAATATAAACGTTGTCTTACATATAAGATAGCAGAAATTACCTGGTAGTACTTGCCATGTTTAATAGGATGGTGCCTAAGAGGGTACAGGAGAGGGTAAAGGTTCTGTAGGATGAAGATGGATATGCTGCTGGTGCTAGTGTTTGCAGGAAGGCAAACAGCCTTCTCTTTTCTTGGAAGTCTGGAATACATAGGGTTTTCCCCACTATATATCAGCATCACTGTTAAAAACCTGCATGATGTAATTGTCGAGTGACATTTAGAAAAACTTTTCTTCAACTCATATTATGAGCTATCCTTTTCTAGATTTCAATTATTTATTTTTGTTTGTACTTATAAACAGCTAACAGCTGGAAGACTTAATGGTAAATGTAGGAGTGTGGAGATTTCCAAAAGGGACTACACAGGGGTAATACATTGCAGGAGAGACTGAATGGCACAGGTTACTGATAATGTCCAGGATAAGTGATCACATTCAGACGGAGGTACATTTTTCAAAATTGACTGGGGGTACTTAGTAGCCTAAGTCCCATGGACTTTCAATGAGACTTTGGCTCCACAAATGCCTAAATCACTTTAGAAAAGGGCTGCTGAAGCATCTAAATCACTTTTGAAAATTTTACCCCAGGACAATAATGACCAAAAGTCACAACCACTGTGAGACATTAATGTTCTTAGTCCAGTTCTGTGGGAGGGGAGAGAGGAGAGAAGTGAGGAGAATAGCAGAAAAACCACCATCACAATCAGTGATGGCATTAATTATCATCCTTCTTAGCCCCCTCAGAAGAAGTGTCAAGCTACTGATCGATATCCTCTTAGCCACAGGTTAGGGATGGAGAAGACTGTATTGCCATTGCCTGCACCTGTTCTGTGGATAGAAAATTTCAGTCTGCAGGACTATTACTCAAGACCTTTTTTAAGCACTGTGTACATGTTCTTTGTCTCCAAACCTCATAAAGAACCCCTCACTGCACGACTTCCATTAATATTCAGAATTACAATCGCACATTGAGGGAGAAGAAATCTCTGCACTGAGATGGTTGGGTTGAAATACAGAGGGCATCAAGTACACATGCGCAAACCTGCACTGGAAAAACCTAAGCCAACTGACATGGCAATATGGAAAACCTTTTGAACGGAGTTTAACGCTTTGGAAAAGTTGCATCATTACCAATTGGAGTGAACTAGGTTACAAAGCCAAATCCTGAGCAGTGTCCTGGTTGACTTCAGCAGGTGTTCTGGTTACTCAACATCTTGCAGGATTTGGCCCAGAGATTTTTATTCTATAGTTTAAAAAAAGTGTCTAAACTACTCTTGCCACACTTTTTTCAAGTCCCTGGATTAGTCTGGCAACTGTTCCTTTTTTACTTCAGGCTGTCTCAGCATAAGGTTTCCCAGCAGCCTGGACTGCATGGAGTAGTGGATAGTCACTATTTTAAAGGAAATGACTTGAAATCCTAATAAAAAAATATCAAGATTCGCAAATCTGAGAAAAGCTTGTAAAAAAACCCAACAGCTGGCCTGCTTCTCTGCTCTAACCACTAACCATGAAGCTCTGCCCCTTCAGCCAAAAGAGAGTGAAACGTCTTATTCCTGAGCTACAAAAATCTAAAGATTAAGCGGAAACCTACCACTATCATCGTGGAATTCATCAAAAGCCAGAGAAAGCTGTAAAGGTCCAGGAAAATACTTTAAGAGATAACCATCTGCATCTGCTTGTTTTACTTTTTGTTGATGTTTGAATGCACAAGAAGTCCCACATTAAACACACAATAAATGTCTTGCTTTATTCTGGCTGCAAGATCTTCAGGCTCAAGTCAGCACAGAAACTGCAAAGAGGTCAAAGAATGCAAAGGGTAAGTAAGTTACACAATTAAAACGCCCAGTGCAGACTGTAATATTGTAAACATAGAGAAAGGGGGTCACAAATGGCTAACATTTTCCATCTGTTTCTCCCCTAAAATATTACAAGGAACCTTTGTACATTTCCTGTGAGCTTATTTAACCCATGCCCTGAAATATAAATGCAGGGCCAGATCCTGAGCTGATGTAAATCCATATGTCTCCATGGAAGTCAATTTACATAGACTGAGGATGTGGCCTAAAGAATTTGGCTGGGTCCAGACTTGGGGTTGTATCACACAATCACTCCACATTTCGCCTTCCTTGTCTAACCTATTCTGGTATCACAATTGTATAGCTAAAGCAACTACAGTATTTAACAGAACATTCAACATTGTGAGGTGAGGAGGTCTCTTTTTATTCCTGCTTACTCTAAAACTAATTCATCTGTTGGCCAAAGAGAGCTCAATGCAGCTCCCCTCATGTAAGTGTTTGTATAGTTCTGGGGTCTAAAACATGAATTGAAAAGGATAAATCTTTATTACCTTGGGTTATTCATAAGTGACACATCACAATCCTTCCCCTAGCATTCCCCAACGTCAATAAACCCAGCACTCAAAGTCTTCAACTTCATATATTAGCTAAATAATTAACTTAACAGATCCTCTAACTAAAGTGCTTTCTGCCATTTGTGCTACCATGCTGGTTATCTGCTTCATGAAGTTACCAAATAAACTAGGAACCATGTACCATCTATATAAAATAGCTTCAGTAATTAGCTTGGGGAGAAAGCATCATGTCTGTCATGAATGATCCCTTAGGCTGACCCATGATGATAAAGGAAAATACTTTGTCCTCTATAGAACCTTTAATCCCACGGGCTCAAAACATTTTACAAACATGAATAAATTAAGTCTTACATCTTTCCCCAGAAGTTGGTACCATTAGATCATCACTGTATAGATGGGGAAACTGAGGCAAGGAGAGACAATGGGACCTGCTGAAGGTCAAACAATAGGTCTACGGCAAAGTAAACAACAGACCCTGAACTCTTGACTCTCAATCATTTTAGAAGGACCAGAACAGAGATGGACAACTTCTGCCCACGCATTCAATTTTGGCTGTGGATTTTCTGACGTGTGCCTGTGTTCACCCCAGACACTTGCATTTAGCCACCAGGGAAAGCTTGAATATATTCACAATAATCAGCATAATCTGATCTAACTAGACCCTAAACTGATTGACGGAACTGACTGATTTTACAATTTATTGGGTGACTAGGTTAGAGGAGATCATCCTGTAAAGAATATAAAAGTGGAATTTAAGCCCACCTACCTAATAGAAAAAGAACCACAAAAGAAATTGCAAGCAGGAATGTAATGGAATTAAGTCATGTAATTAATTAAATAATCAGTTATGATCCCCAGTGCAGTAAGATCACAATTTTAAAGGGCTGAAAGGAGGTCATATTTCAAATACAAGAAAACACTCAAGCATATAGACTTTCATAAGTGGATATTTTATAGTTCAAAATTCCACATACCTTGATTTAAAAGGGATGATTCTTAGTTTCCACTGCTACAAAAGTTAGTAATTACAGTATATCCTACCCTCATTAGAAGTCACTTTTTTATACTTATTCTAAATTTAGTACTCAGGAAAGTAAAATCTGCAGCCAGGTATTGGGCAGGGCAAGCACTCAACCCACATAAGCTGTGCAAAAAACACCCCAGTCCTGCCCTGCAACACAGTTTCTATTCCAATCTTGGGCCTCTTGGGATCAGAGGTTGTTAATTGTACATAACCATGTGGAAGTTGTGACACATGGACAAGTGTTCACTAGCGACTAGAATAAGATCATGAACTCCATTTTTACTTATGACCTACGCTAAGATCTGAATTCAGACCTCTAGAGGTGAAATGCACAGATACAGACATTAATTTGGTCTATTAATGAGCACTCTTAAGCCTCACCCTCTTATAACACCTTCTATTTTCTTCTTTTCCCTTTTATAAAGCCTAAGCTGCCAGCAACAACAAACTTTCCTTTGGACATAACCACAGCTTAATATTTTTCACATTGCTTCTCTCCATCACGTGTTTTTGAAGGGTGTAGCACGTTTCATAATGTTTCTAGCTCTTGTGCTATAAATATCAGAAGTCTGGTAAGAAATTTTACAGTCCTGACTTTTAAAGTAAGGAAACAAAAATCACTGCTGAACTGGTTTTAACCACTGCCTCAGGCCTGCTTTGATTTAGAGACAGATGTCAAGTGTTAAGACACTGAGATGTTCAAAATAAACATTCAGATTCATCCTATTAAATAAAAGAGCAGGGAAATGTTCCTCTTTTTTCTCTCCACCAGAATCCAGCATAGTACAATGTTAACAACTTATGGGATGTGTCTTCACTGCAGTGTTAGCTCAGTCTATAGTCCAGGTGTTGCCCCTAACATCCCCTTCCATATGCACAGAAAAACCTCTAACCAAGGCTTGAGGAGGGGGCTTTGGATCATGCTAGCAGGCACACCTAAGGGTATAGGCTTGAGCTTGGGTTACTTTTCAGCCCAGGCTGGCAACCCACCTACTTTTCATTGAGAATTCAGGTCAATCAAATCTGGTGCTGTTAGTCCTTCAATCCTATCTCACAATTCCACCTGGGCTGTATTTTCTTGTCTACTTCTCTTCTTCCACACTGCATTTTAACCTCGTGTTTCCCTGCTCCATTTCTGCTGCACTTATGCTGCATTTGAATAGAGATGCACCCAAGAAACATTAAGTTGACCCCAGCCGTCTGGTAAAGCTGTGGCGTGATACGAGTAAGACTCAATCTGGGGAGATGTCACTGTGGGTACATTTTCATATGTAATGGACAGGAGAGAAACAAAGAGGCAGAAAAGTCAGTCGAGCCAATAGTTTGCAGACTGAATTCCTTAATGACATTCTTATTAAAAGTTCTTGCTGCCATATGCAGTTTGCTTTTGCCTTTGGAACTATCTGCAATAATAGTATGTACATAGCTTCCAAGTGGGGTTAAAGTATTGTTCTCATGTCACTGCCACAGACAACAGCTCCCTGCTAGGGCAGAGACAAAGAGCACCCTACCAATGAATTCATAGAGCAGCCCAGTTTAACACACTGTTAAAAACCATGGGATATCCCACCAGAAGTCCATGCCAGCACACAGTTCCATTGTGGACACGGTTCTACAGGTCTGGCACGGATAGTGCTTTGCAGTGAAAACACTCCCCCCATGCTAAGCTAGCCCAGGCTAAACTAGGCTAACCCAGCCCTTCCTAGGCAAGCTTAGGCTAACTCTGTCATGAAGACATATTCACATTTATTTCTTATAACAGAAGGAATATTGAGGTCAGAGTTTCTGGTAATGGCCAGGGCATACGGCTGCAAACCCAGACTCCCAAGTTTTATTCCCTGATCAGCATTGATGTGTTATGTGATCTTCCACAAGTCCTCTGTGCCTCCCTTACCCATCTTTGAAAAAGATCTGTACATTACTTATCTGTCACAAAGGGATGATGTGAGACTCAGGGCTGGTCTACACTAGGAACTTACATCGGCATAGCTATGTCTCTCCGAGGTGTGAAAAATCCACACTCCTGAGAGACGTAGTTATTCTGATGTAACTGGTGTAGACAGCACTAGGTCAACAGAAAAATTCTTCCAGCGCCCTAGCTACCACTTCCCGTGGGCGCAGGTAGTGTCTACACTGAAGTGTTACAGTGACGCAGCTGCAGCAGTTTAAGTCTAGAAATACTCTTAAGGTTTGCAAGAAGCAGCAATGTCTTCAGATAAAAAGACACTGCACGTGCAAAGGACTATGCCTAGAAAGCTGCTCAGGAGAACATTAGGAGCTGCTGGGTGCTGAGCAATTTTGAAAACTCTTATTGTATTTGATACTTCAAGTTATTTTCTGTACTTTTTCCCTTTTAAATTCCATATGCAAAGTCAAACAAACCCTGACTCCTTCCTCAAGCTAAACTCCCATTGATTTCAGTGGGAATTTAGCCTGAGTGAGGACTAAATAGCAACTAAATAATAATAATAATAATAATAATAATAACTAAGCAATGTGTATTATTCTTGATCTCATTTTTCCATTTTCTTTCTCCTACACCACTGAGATGAGCTCACATTAAAGGAAAAATGATAACTAGCTTTAGGTCCAACATTTAGATTTTGGGTCAAATGTTCAAAGTTCTATTTTTAAAAGGGATGCAAATGCTTTTGAAAATGTTACCTTTTGTTACTAAGAGAAAGGAAAGGGATCTTACAAAAGCTAGCATGAATGTAAATATTTTCACTAACATTGTTATATTTCAATGAACCCAGACTATTTTTATGTATTGAAACATTCTCCCTGCAGTGTTATGTACCTAAGCACTGCAACACTGTACTAGTACATGAGAACCAGAAAATGAAACTGACTATAAAACAAGAGTGAAGCTGATTATGCATTTCGCTGGGTTTGGGCAATGAAAATAGATTAAACTAATTTAAACTTTTTAAAAATGTTCACTCTTAATTAAAGGTGATATTAATATACAGATAAAGATTTATTCTTTACACATATGAATTCCATGTTGAAAGCATGTGTTTCATAAAAAAAAGACAACCTATTCAAATTTCACACAGCCTTGCAAAATATGCTTGGGTAGAAATTAATTCTGAAATGTTAGAAAACTGATGTGGATTAGGGCTGCTCTGTATTTACAGCCTTTCTTTATCTTGCCACAGCTTCAGGTGCATAGGGCATTCAACAGTTTCCACCATTTATTTCAGTCTTGTGCTGGTGTGTTCAGGCTTCTGAGTGTCATGTTGATGGATCTGTTTCCCCCCCTCTATTGTTCTACATAACGTTCCTCTAGGTCATCCTCTTTTTCTCTTTCTAGGTGGTGTCCATATTACTACTTGCCCTGGAAGTCGGGCTGGTCCCATCCTTAAAGAGTGTCCTAAATATGTCCATCATCTTCTTCTTACAATATCTGATACTTTAGATTGGTTTGCTCTACTTAGGATTTCTGACGTTGCAAGAAACTCCTTCCAATGGATTCTGAAGATCTTCCACAGACATTTATTTTGGAATGATTTGATCTTCTTATCCATTTCTCTTGTGCATTTCCATGACTCTGCTCCACAAAGGAGGACAGACATGCCAGTGTTAAAAATTCATATTTTTGTGCCCGTGCCAAATCTTTTCAAGTTTATGAAAGTTGTTTGCTGCTTCTGATATTCATTGCTTCACATCTAGCATGGTGTCACCGTCATTGCACATCTCATTCCCTAGATAGATTGTTTACGTCTCATGTTTCTTCATCTATTCTAATGGTTACTTCCAGAACACTGAAAGCCATAAATTTTGTCTTCTTCTTGCTGATGAACAAACCAAATTGATTGAATGTACCTGCCAAAAGCTGGGTCTTTTTTCCCCATTAAGCGATGTGTTGAACTAAGCAGGATAATACCATCAGCAAAAATGAGGTCATCCAATTGCGCTTTATCATTTGTCCATAAAACTCCTTGGTTACTTTCCTCATGACACAGTCAATGACCAGTGCAAACAATAGTGGAGACATACTATACCACGGGTAATCAATTATTTTTTGTCTAGGTCCAAATTTCTTGGTTAAGGTATAGTCAAGGTCCAGACTCCAGAGAAGAAAAATGATAATAAATAAAAGAAATAATAAATAATAAAAAGATTACAAGGTCTGTTCAAAAGCATCTGGTGGTGTGGATTTGGCTCGCGGTCCACATATTAACTACCCCGGTAATATACCCTTGTCTTACTCCAGTTGTCAATGCAAACCGTTGGCTGATGTTGTCACCATCTCTGACTGCCACATTCGGCATTATCATATAGATGCTTAATTATTCTAATTATTTTTACTGGTATTCTGTAGTATGCCATAATTTTCCAAAGACAGTGTCTGTGTACACAGTCAAAAGCCTTCTGGAAATCTACACAATTTATCATAAAAGGTGCTTTCCACTCCAAACTTAGTTCTATAAGCTGGCTGAGAACAACAATATAGTCTGCACATGATCTAGGTGATTTAAAACCTGCTTGTTCCTTTCTAAATTGAAGGTCTATTTGTTTCTTGATACGTTCCAGGGTGATGTTGCACATGATTTTCCCAGGAACGAAGAGTAATGTGATTCCTCTCCAGTTACTGCAATTGGTAAGGTCATCCTTCTGTGGCAATTTTACTGTAAGGCCTCTCTTCCACTGGGCTGTTTTTTCCCCCTTCATTCCATTTTCTATCCAAAAAACACAAGCACAGTCTGGAGGGTTGTTTCATCACCTGCTTTAAGCATCTCTCCAGTAACGTCATCCTCTCCAGCTGCTTTCCCATTTTTTAAATTTACCAATGGCTTTTCTAACTTCCATTGTAATATCTCAAATCAGCATGAAGCTCTAGTAGTAGTAGGTCTTGATCATGTATTTCTAGTAGTTTGCTAGGGCTTGGTCTATTTAAAACAGCCTGAAAATGTTCTGCCCCTCTTTTAGTACTGAAGAAGAACAAAGGAAGAATCTTTCCATTTGCATCTTTAATAAGGCCTCAATTACTGCTAAAGTTTCCTGTTAGCTGTTTGATTGTCTTATACAAGGTTCTAAAGTCATCTCTTTGGCTAGCCTCTTGGCATTTTCTATCAATATTCTCTTTTAACTCTTCTAGCACTCTTTTTTACCTCTCAGTCTAGAGCTCTAGATTCTTCGTGCCTCTTGCTCATCTCTCCACATCTTATCATTCATTCATTCACAGTATAAATACAATATCCATGCACTGGGTAGAGTGCTAATCTTCCCTGTAATTACAACTACTAAGAAAGTTGATAATTGAAACAAAATTGAAATTAATAAAATAAAAACACATTATTTTGTGTTGACATCCAAGAGATCAGATTGGTATTTCAGAGTGTCACACCGGTATGATGCCTTGTGCGCTGGAATGATAGGTGATAGAGCTCCTACGGTTATGAAAATACAAAAACCCTGTCATGTATTTCACACTTACAACACGATTAGCTGGATGTAATCCAATGAAATCCTCATCCCACTCTGAACAGCATATAGTTAGTTCAAATATACACACTCACTGGGACTATTGGTAATTTAACAAGCAATAAAAACTTTATCCTAAGTATGACTGTACCTAGGGTTTTCCCTGCAGGGCCTCCTCTGTCTCAGTTTCTAGTTCCCTTTGTTTCAGATGGATGCTCCAAACCCTATTACATCCAAGTTGGTGATAACAAAATCTACCTACCTGCATGTGTCCCTAGTAATTAATCTGTTAGTTTACAAAATTCCAGCACCAAATCTTCGGGTGACCAAACAGAGAAGCCCTATTACAAAGGATTTTATTGTTCAGACTAATCTTTAGTGCAACTCCAATGAGTTCAAGGATGAATTTGGCCCAGAATTGTCTTACTATCAGTTTCATGGAATGAAATGAAAATCAATCACTAAGGGTCACATTTTCAGCTAGGCCTCTACCCAAACTCCACCTGCATGTATGCAAAATTGTGAGCATGTATACATGCCCTTTGCAGGTGCAAACATGTGGATGCACACTTTAAAAATATTGACACCTATGTGCATGCAAGTAAGTGTTAGCATTTGCAGCCCTAGAACATTGTCCCACTGGGTTCTGTGGATACAAATTCTAACATAGGCGTATACAGGTATTAGAACTGTTCACAGCTATGCAAGTGTTGCACGTCCACAACTGAAGGCTAGGTACCCTTCTGGGTAAAAATGTACCCTTCTGGGTGAAATTCACCCATAATCATATGGTTGTGAAAGGTCCCAGTGCACTGGAACTACCAAAGTCCTGCTGTTTGGTATGTAGGCAGCAGGAATCTGCACATCCTGCAGGTGGTGGCCTGCCTGAGAAACAACCAAGGAGTTAGGGCAGGCCAAAATAGAGGTGAGGTGCAGTCACTGGGTACACACATATAGCCACCTGTCCAAAACCACAGCACAGATTTTGTTTAAGGATAGCAGCCCCTAGTGCAGCAAAGTGGTGGAACAGAGGAAAAAGTTCCATTTTTAAATTGATTCACAGCCCATCAAAGGTGACAACTAGAAAAGTACAGTAGCAGTAACAGTCCTAAAACTTTTCGACTCCACTTATCATATTGATCATGTTTGCAGCTATTATCTCTCAAATATACACTTCCTGATAACATACAGCTTTTCTGAGCAGTAGTGGAGATAATTAGTTTATTAAAATTAATGAGACACTATGAACGCTCCAATTTTTTTGGCTCAGATAACCAGAAAGCAGTTTGAATAAACAGCACACATTACAAGGTGTTTTCTTTATTCAATGCTTAGGCACTATCGATGGATCTCGGCGGGGGTTAGCACCATGATGATATATTGAAGTACAAAACTGATCTTAAATATTTGATATTAACTCAAAAAACAACTTTAACAAACATGAATAGTGCTACACCGCTACAAGAGTCAGGAAGTTAAAATCAGGGCTGTTAGGCCATTCTTAATTTATGTGCATGGAGAAATATAAAGCAAAATGGGGTAAGTTACTGACTGAATATGGGGCTTTTAGTTTCCAGACACTTGCTGCTTTGTGCCTCAGCTCTTAATATCATACTAGACCAAATTCATCCCTAGTGTAACTCCACTAAAGTTACATCAGCAATCAGTTTGGCTACATTTTTCTAAAGTATCCTGTAAGAAAAGTTCAGGGTTGGTTGTTTTTTTTTTTTTTTTTTTTTAAGAAATCAGTATAGTTTGTGCTGGAACCTTAATCCCTTTGCTTTGAAGTACCAATATGTTAGCAACAAAGTTCCTATGTTGAGCATCACTTCAGCTGCCCCACCTGCCAGGTGTGTTTGGGAGCACTCAAGCTGTTAATGACCCTTTTGCTTTTGAATTCTACAGCATTACCATCTATGGAATGCTAGGACACGGCGTGTGCATTCTACCTGGAAGTTCCACGTTCAGGAGTATTAGGTGGTTAAGTACAGTAAGTGCTGTGCTTAACAGAGTGATGATGCCAAAAGCATTTCTGGAGTTCTTACAGCTCAGCATAATGAATTATAAATGAGTCAATTCATCTACAACAGAGGAGAACAAACACAGCAGCATGAAAACTGCCATACTGGATCAAATCCATGGTCCTTCTCCTCAAGTAAACTATCACCAAGAGCGGCCAGTACCAGCTGCTTCACAGAAAGGTACAAGAAACCCTTCAGGTGGTAACTATGGGGTCATCTATCCCCAAGGAAAGTTTCCCCCTACAGTTAGAGATTGGTTTTCACCCTGAAACAAAGTAACTCCAGAAATGCTAGAATAGGTCCTTAATATGTACAGCTATGCTGAAGACAACTTAAACGGAGATCCTGTCTATGCATGCATCATTAACAATCCCATCTCACTTTTTCTAAAGATCAAGAGTTTGCTCCTGTGTCCCAGGCTAATGTTTCTGGAAAATAGCTGAAAATCTCCCCCAACTAAAAGCCTGGTTTATAGTTTTAGCACATGATCCTAAAGTTCTTGCACATTTGTTTCAATAAGAAGTTTGAGTATGAAAGGACTGCAGGACCAGACCACAGCAAATCTATGTATCAGCAATTCTAAACCGGAAAAAAAAAAGTCTATATACTGAAGATTGATGGCTTTAACCAATCTTCTATTGATGGCATTTCTTAAGATTTTTACAATTTAATTAATTTCATCTTCTACATCTGTGCTTTAGCTTCCCTTTAACCAGTTTCTATACTTAATTTAGTTTTGTCTTTGAAGATGCCCAGTTGCAATAATAAACTGCAGATATCTCTACTGATGAGCCATACAGGTGTTTGTATTGATAGAGCAATGGGCAAATAACTAAATTAGCACTTATTAGCTCCCTCCACATTTCCTTATTGGGAATCAATGCCTAGAAAGAGCGATTCCTTTTGTATACCAGCTCTTGTTTGTTAAGTTTTCCAGACTACTGAGCATAATGGGCCAAGTTTTTCTCTCAGTATTAGTGTAAATATCAAATAGCAATTCCACTGAGTTGCTCCACATTTCCACTAATATAACCAAGAGCAGAATTTGGCTCAGTGGCTAAGCTTCTTATACAGAAATGAAATGCATTGATTCAACCCACAGCCTGTTGTTGCAGGATCTATTGTACTATGTTGGTTACATATTCATTTGACCCATTTCATATTTTTAGCCAAATCTACAATGCAGTATGTCATCTTTGACTTGTAATTGCAAGACTGGACATTAGAAGAGTCACTGATTCTTATGTTTCAGTTTAGATAAATGGTCACATTACATTGAATTAAACACACCTGAAGACACCCTATACTCTGCAGGTACAAAAAAGGAAATGCATTTATTGAAAAATGTTCAGCAAGACAGAAACCACAAAAAAGGCTAAAGAAACCAGTCTTTTCCATGGCCAGTCAATGCTTAGTATTCAATTGCAAGAGCTGAACACTTGGCGTTTTGAATATTTAGAACTGTTTCCTTGCATAGCTGTTTATGTTTCCATCAAACACCAGCCTCCATTCATTCATTGTTATTATTCCAAAAGGAGATTTCTGTTCAGGCAAAGAGTCTTTATAAGTCAGCAACACTATGGATTAGGGTGACCAGAAGTCCCGACTTTATAGGGACAATCCCGATTTTTGGGTCTTTTTCTTATATAGGCTCCTATTAACCCCCCACCCCCGTCCCGATTTTTCACATTTGCTCTCTGGTCACCCTACTATGGCTTAACACTCTCAGTTATCTCAAAGACCGAAATTGTGTGGCAAAAACTGAACAGAGAATATGGTTTACCTAGAAGACAAACCTTTCCAAGTAGAACCACATGAAATATTTTACTCCAGATGACAGGGAGAAGAGGGTCCTCCTGTCCTTTCACATAGATCCTCAACTACAGATGCTCTCATGGCCTGCACAGGATTATCTATTATTGTTTTGGTGGCAGCCAAAAATGTACTAGGCATTTTCCCAGCACAGAGGATACAGTCCTGACACTAAAGAGCTGAGGTTTAAAAAGGAGGTGAATTCATTTGTATATTTCACTTGACCTAATTTGCAGTTATGTATTCCACC
This sequence comes from Emys orbicularis, assembly GCF_028017835.1. NCBI lineage: Eukaryota > Metazoa > Chordata > Testudines > Emydidae > Emys > Emys orbicularis. The sequence continues at coordinate 84,344,041 of NC_088686.1, read as the reverse complement.
ATGCCAAAGAAACATTCCAAAAAGCCACACTGTTTAGAGACAACTCTGCGCATATAACATATTTGCTGCATTTCTCTCCCACATATTGGAAAACTCCTACCCATATCTAATAGACACACATGTTTGGGACGAAGGCATGGAGTGATGGTGGTTCATGCATGTGGTGGCTGTGCTGAACAGGCTGGATCAAGCCTAGCTAAGGAAGGGAGAAAATAAATTGTGTTCAGCTGTGCCCTCAGAAATTAAGACTTTCTTCCTAGTGCTCTGAGACACTGCCTTATTGCTCATGTAAGGGGTAATGCTACGGAGGTGAGGAGCGGTCTCAATTCTTTTCCTTAGTACACCTGTGCAGCACAGAGCAGGATTTGGTCCTTTGTTTAAATGCATGATATTTCATTGCTAACATTCACATGAGAACAGGATCTTTATTTCTTAAGGGTAGATCTGCTCCTTTTGCTTGTCCCTCAATCTGAAGTTATAGATGTCACAATTGTTTATGACTTCAGATGAGGACTAAGCAACCTGAACAGATGAACTCAAACTAAACAGCTTTTCTTCGGGGACTAAATGCTTCTCAAACATTTACATGGGACATCAGTTGCTCTTTAACATTCAGTGACACAGTTCAAAGACAAATATTGCAAGTTTCCCCAGAGAACTGTCAAAATTTATTTTAAACCTTGTATCTTTCAGTATCACAGGAAAATGCCAGTATTCTACTATCTGCTTATTTACTTAACTGTCTAAAAACTCTCCTAATCAGATTACAGGGGTAAGTATCTTAATACTATGTTATTCTAATTAATCAAAAACTATCCTATAATCCTCAATTTGGTGAGCTGAGTGAAAATTGGTATAATTTACATATACATACCATGCACTATAAGCTTTACACCAACAGATCCTAAATAATTGTTGTTTGCTCAGAAGTTGTACAGTTATTTTTGAAAAAAAAACAACCTCATAGTTGTTTTCCTTCTATAGGCTGTATCTGGGGAAAAAACATGCTTAAGATCACAAAGTTTGCCCCACAAAGCTCTCAATATCATCCTTTATATGATACTGGCAAGCTCTTCAGAGAAAAGTATGAGGGTGCTTTTTTTAAATCAAAATAAAGTTCAGAAAGTTTGTTAATGCAACTTTCCCTTATCAATACTTGAGGTACACATACACTCATTCTCTCTTAGTAATGCTAATAATCCCAGAGTGCAACTAGTAGGAAGTTAATGGCAGTCTCAAATGCCTTTATTTTTGTTGATAACAAAGGGCCTGTTTTTCCACTGCTGTTGCACCGTGTGTAGTAATTTACACCTGTGCACAGTGATTGCAATATCCTCACATTCTGATTTGGTAGTGTTTTGCATCTACTTTTTACAGGTGCAAAGCAGCCAAAAATCAGGCCTACACCTATCACAGTAGTATCTGCATAACAACAATCTTTATGTTAACAGTTGCATAACTTGGACTTACCATTAGCATTTTTCCCACAGATGAGATGCTCGTAAGGCTGCAGTACTCCCCAAAGTTCAGCATCATTGTTGATGACCATCTCAAGGATTTCAGAGGAGATCTCCCCCACTCCTCCTCCATCTGGGCTCTGACTCGCTAGAACCCTGCCTTTGATTTCTTCCACCAGATTCTCCAAACAAGACGTCAAAGAGATAGCTGCATACTCATGAATCCTTACCGAGATCCTAGTGTCCACCATCCACCTGAAAAACCTCCCCACTGAGAAGGTGAGGCCACATCGGGAGGACTTGCCTTTCCTCAATCCATCTCCTGCACTCATGCTGTACAGGGAAAGAGCCTTGACAGTAGCCAGGACACAGCTTTCTGACAATGACCAGCTCTGGATGAGCTTGATGGCACTTTGGACCTCAAATCTAGTGCATTTGGAATGCATCACACTCAGACGTTGGGCCTCCCTGGAGATCCTGATCAGGGCTCTCCTAAGTAGCTGAGAGAGTCTCCTGACAGCTTCCTGAGAAAAGTTTCTGGTATTTCCTTCCCCCTTTCCTTTTCTGAGTATTTTCCCAATGTCTTCATCGGTCCAAGGGAATTCCTCTAGATCTGGCAGTTTAGGACACTTGGAAAAGATGTCTGCAACTTCGGGGTCTTCTGGCAGAACAGTGTTCACTGTATCCCAGCTGTTATTCCTACTATTCATGGAGCCTGAATAGTACCACCAGTTGCCCCTGTGCTGAGATGATGTGAAGGCTTGGGAGTTAGACTTAGAAGAAGAGAGACTAAGGGATCTGCAGGAATCCCCTGCCCCATAACCAGAGTCTAAGGTTAAATCCTCCAGGGTCTTCAGAGTAGAGCTGTATATCCCAGCCATAGGAAAGACTTGTGATCCAGCCCCTTAGAGGCACAGAAAGGTGAAGATGAAACTAGATCCCTGCTGCAGTTAGTGGACCAGAGAGGCTGGCACCACAAAGAGAACCGCTGGGCAGCTTATAACATTGCAGAGGAGAAGAAAGTTCACACTTCAGCTTCTGAGGCTCCTTCAGGCTCTGCTGGGTGCCAGCTGACTCCATTCCACAGGCAGGCTGAGATCATTCATTTTCCGTCTGGAGCAAGGATGGAAAGTACGGGGAGGGAGGGGAAAGTGTCAGTATCAAACACTCCCCAACGTGCCAAAGGAGTCTCCTCCTAGCAGGGCAGGTCACTTCAGAGCCTCAAGACAAGGCCAACCCCACCTCTCCGGCGAGCCGGGTGGTTCTGAAGGCAGCGAAGTGCTGAGCAGGCAGGAAGAGGACGGATCCAGAAGACTAGCCCAAAGAATCCTTCTCCAAATCGCTACCCAGAGCAAAGCTCCAGCCCATCAAGGGAGCGCGGCAGCCGGGGAGCCCAAGAGCAGCTGCAGTCTCTGCTCCAGCCGGCGCTCCGGCCACTTGCAGAAGCTTTGAGCAAACTCCTCTGTTGGGCACCCCGTGTGCAGACGGCATGCAAATAACCTGGGGAAAACACCAATCAGCGGCTCCGGAGGGGGCTGAGGCAGCCAGTGAAATCCGAGCTGAGCGGCCCGTATGTAAAACAGACGCAGGAAGAGGGTCTACTGGGGGGGAGAAAGCCGGGGTGGGGGGAACGGTGGATTTCTAAACTCAACGCGTTTGTATCAATTTGCAAAACTCCACGCGGAGTAGCCACCTTTGGGCGACCCCCGCCTCCCTTTGCACGCCGGGGAGGCGAACGGAGGGACTCGTGCACCGCCCCGGGGCTCTCCGCCCGCTCAGCCCCGTGCAGCGGGATGCTCTGCGCCCACAGACCGGTGTGCGGGACCCGAATGAACGAGTCGGGAGGCTTGGAATGAAGGGGGTGCCGGGGAGTGGATGTAGGACAACGCGATCACCTGTGGGCAATTAAAATGCCTCTTTCCCCTCCCTTCCCCCACGCCATCCCGAGTACTCTCTACCTGCAGGAGACCATCAGAAACAGGGGGGTTCACTCTGATTTTCACTGGAGATTTCTTTTTCCTCCGCTGCTGGACAATGAAAACTGTCGAGAGTGAAGATCCCAGTTTCTGAGTGAAAGACCAAACACGTGTCCCTGAAAACAGTGATTAGACTCATTTCATTCAGACGCATAATTTATACACAGAACTGTACGAACAGGCGGTTCATCTACCTGTCTCCTCCTCCCCGGCGTAGAAAATGAATAGGTAGATTGTAACCGTGTATCCTGTAGCCACTATGCCAGCTCCTGAAAGAGGGCTTTGTATGGTAGTTTACACGGTTCTGACCTTAAACCATATCTCGTTTGTTTCTTTCCCTCACTCCAAAGTAATGGTCTTATTTCCCTCTCTAGTTTGTGTTTATATATATATAAAATTGTTGCACTTATTATTTACTTGATGCAACAGCGCCGCCTTCCGGTCAGAAAATCAATTCAGGCCAGCTTCCTTATTTACAAGCGTTCAGGGCTTTAATTTTTACTATCCGGTTGAAAAGAATATATTAAAAAACAAGTATCTTTGCCTCTGCCAAGAAGTTCTCACATTCTTAAAACTGAAAGACGTATACATCTGTTTTACTTTCTAATGTATTTCTCATTATATATACTGGCTTTTTGCAAAGTAAACAAACCAAAACCATTTTACCAGTCAAAAACGACAATACATGTCTGTCTAGACTGTAAAAAACTTCAAGAAAAACATCTATCTTTTGCATATCATACAGCATTGATAACATTAGCACTAAACAACAGAGAAGAGTGAATGAAAATAAGCTAGTCTGTTTTATATCTGTAGACAATTAGTTTGTCATTAGTCTTTATGCACTAGCAAGAGTTACAATGATTTGTTTGTGTTATTGCTTATTTGTTTTAAAAGTGCTGTTTCTAATTCGCTTTTGTTTAGTTTAATGGAAACATTACTATTGGTCTTATTCTCTCAAATACACAACTCTTTACTTCAGATTTGTAAATTTCACAAGACCTCTGTGGCCACTTCTTTCTCTCCAGATTTATATTTGGTATTTAAAACTTCTTGCCACAGGTTTTAATTTTCAGTTACTTTGGTCATTAGTTTAGTTTAAACTTATTAGCTGTGTTTTGCTGCATGAAAATCAGTCCAAACAAGCCAGCAGTTCTGCATATCTTCAGTAGATGGCACCCTTTATCATTCTCTGAATATCACATCATTCAGAAGGAGTTATTTAAGTTAAGGGCCTATGTTGGCACAAGAACAACTGGACATAAACTGCTCATCAACAAGTTCAGGCTTGAAATTAGGTGAAGGTTTCTAACCATCAGAGGAGTGAAGTTCTGGAACAGCCTCCCACTTGGAGCAGTGGGGGTCAAAACCTAGTTGGTTTCAAGACTGTGCATGATAAGTTCATGGAGGGGATGGTATGATGAGATTGCCTACAATGGCATGTGGCCCATCTGCGACTGCTAGTAGCAAATATGTCCCCGAGGTGGGACACTAGATGGGGAGGGCTCTGAGTGAATTCTTTCCCAGTTGTCTTGGTGGCGGGTTATGCTGACATGCTCAGGGTCTAATTACCATATTTGGGGTCAGGAAGGAATTTTCCCCCAGATCAGATTGGCAGAGGTGGGGGTTCGCCTGGGGGGGGGTTCGCCGTTGGCAGCATCAGCAGCATGGAGCACGGGTCACTTGCACCGGTCACTGTTGCAAATGGTGACTTCTCTGTAACTTGAAGTCTTTAAATCATGACTTGAGTAACTCAGCCAGAGGTTATGGGTCTATTACAGGAGTCAGTGGGTGAGGTTCTGTGGCCTTTGATGTGCAGGAGGTCAGACTAGATTATCATGATGGTCCCTTCTGGCCTTAAAGTCTATGAGTAGGGTGACCAGACGTCCCGATTTTATCGGGACTGTCCCGATATTTGCTTGTTTGTCCCGCGTCCCGACCAATGTTAGGTCGGGACACTGGACAAACAAGCAAAGGCTCCGGAGCCCGGAAGGGCTCGCGCCCCCACCCCGGCCCCGACTCCGCCCCCTCCTTCCCCCATTGGCTCCCTCCCCAAATCCCCGCCTCTTCCCCAAGCATGCCATTCCTCCTCCCTCCACAAGTGCTGGAGGCAGGGCCGGCTCTAGGCACCAGCAAAACAAGCTGGTGCTTGGGGCGGCACATTTTTAGGGGCGGCATGGCCGGCGCCAGAATGCCGCCCCTAAAAATGTGCCCCGGCCGCCCTAACTCACCTCCGCTGCTGCTGCCGCTCGCGCGCCGCTACTCACCCTCCCTCCCAGGCTCTCAAGCCTGGGAGGGAGGGGGAGCAGCGGTGCGCGAATCAGCTGTTTCGCGCGCCGCGGCCGCTCGGGATCTCCCCCTCCCTCCCTCCTAGGCTTGAGAGCCTGGGGGGAGGAGGCAGGGCTGGGGATTTGGGGAAGGGGCGGAGTTGAGGCGGGGCCGGGGTAATTAAAAGATGGGGGGGGGCGGCCAAAATTGTTTTTGCTTTGGGCGGCAAAAATCCTAGAGCCGGCCCTGGCTGGAGGGAGGCCCCGGAGACGCAGGGGGAGCGCGGGGCCGGGGTGAGTGAGAGTCCGGCCTGGCCCCGAGCGCAGGCAGGACTCAGTCGGGCGGTACCTGGAGGGAGAGTAGGGGGGCGGCCCGCGGGGCCAGGCGGCGGCTGTTCTCCCCCCTGGGCAGCGGGACTCGGGAGCAGCCGCTAAATAAATAAATGGAGATATCCTATCTCCTAGAACTGGAAGGGACTTTGAAAGGTCATTGAGTCCAGTCCCCTGCCTTCACTAGCAGGACCAAGTACTGATTTTTGCCCCAGATCCCTAAGTGGCCCCCTCAAGGACTGAACTTACAACCCTGGGTTTAGCAGGCCAATGCTCAAACCACTGATCTATCCCTCCCTCCTGTGGGACCCGAGCAGGGCGGGGGGGCTGGGGCCTGCTGCCCCCACTCCGGGGCCGCCCGTGGGATTGCATCAGCTGGGCAGCCAGCCCAGACGCGACTGGCCAGGGGCTGGGCGCGCGCAGCGTGCGCACTGCTGGGTCCCCGCAATAGGCCTGGGCTCGGGGGGTTCGGGCCCGGGCGCCAGAGCCGCAGCCGCCGAGCGCCATGGCTGCTTCCTCTGGCCGCGGCAGTAGGAGCTGCAGCAGTGGCTGCTCCCGAGTCCTGCTGCCCAGGTGGGGAGAACAGCCGCCGCCTGGCCCCGCGGGCCGCCCCCCTACTCTGCCGCTGTTTTTTTTTTTTTTGCTCCGCCCCCCCGCGTCCCGATATTTGACCTGAGTGATCTGGTCACCCTATCTATGAGTCTATTTACAGTGTTAAAGAAGCAACTTTCCTTTCTTCATATTTCAGCACACTTGTTTTCAGAAAGTGACACAGGGCAGGGGGCCTCATGCTCTCCTCCCTTCCCCCTGTTGAGGCGGGCGTGCTCCCAGGTGGAGCTCTTAACTACAGCACAGTATTAGTGTGGAATGTGAGTTCTGCAGAGGAGAGGTGCCCCTGGGGCAGGGAGTCTGTATTTTGTTTACAAACAGAGGCAGGGTGATTAGGATAAGAATGGGCTAGTAAATAAATTAAGGATCTGGAGGGTTAGATGAGCCTGTAAAACAGGAATCCCTCTGCAGGGGGTGGAGGTTATTGAAGAGAGAACACAGGGGACTCAGAAGAAATACAGCCAAGCCCTCTTAGCCAAGGTTACATTCAGAAAACAGGGAGATTTGGGGGCATAGGTGAAAAGGAGCCAAAACCGAGGAAAGGGATAGCAGTGGTATAGAGAGGTTCCCACTCTACCTGTGGTTCTTATGTGGCCCCCGTCACCATAGTATCTGAGTGCCTCACAATGTCTAACCTATTTCTCCTCACAGCACCTCACTGAGGTAGAACAGTGCTGTTATCCCCAATGTAGAGATGGGGCACTGAGGCACTCACAGACTGAAGGCCAGATATTCAAAGGTATGGGATTTTCAAAAGTGCCTAGAAGGTTAGGTGCTTTTTGACCCCACTAGATGCCTAGTTGCATCTTTGGGTGCCTAAAAGGCTTTGAAACTCTGTTCCTAAGGCACTAGCCTGAGGTCATACAAGAAGTCCATGGGGGGAGTAGAACCCAGGTCTCTCAGGGCTAGCTCCCTACCCACTGAACTAACCTATCTCTCTGCTGCAAAAAAAGAGGACTCAGAGATGGGAGCAAAACCAAGAAAGCCAGTTTTCTGAGACTCCAGGAAATGGTCCCAGGTGGTTGGGAAGGATGTCATGGTTGATAGCATAAAAAGCAGCACAGAGGTCAGGCAGGATGAAGAAAGAAAAATAGAGAATGAGAGTCAGCTAGAGGAGATCACTTAACTCCCAAAGAGTGGCAGATTCTGCCCCATGCTGCTGTGCAATTTTACATGTTAACTGAAAACCATTTTGTTTTGAGTTTGAGAAAAGGAAGGAATGAGAAAGTATCATATGAGCATCAGATGTGTTTATGACTCAAATTCTTAGGGTTTCAGCTGTATCCAGGCCAATTCCAGAACAAAGAACAGAAATTGCATCCAGAGAGTTCATAAAGTTGACAATTATTGTCATGATTTGTATTATGCCCTAGGCACCATCTATGTGCTCATCACTGTTCTGAACATGCTAGAAAATATTTGAGCCAATGTGTAGCCCTGGATAAGATGGCTCAGATATTTAAGTGTATAGTTATTGAGCACATGTTAATATCTGAGAGTGAAGGTGCTGATGGCAACAGAAGTTTTACCTGTTTAAGGACTGGAAGATTTGAACCTACAACTTCCTTTCAAGAAGAAAAGCTGCCCAGCTCCTGTGCCTGTTTGTTTTCCTTTCCTGCCTGCACTGGCCCGGATATACTTCAGAAGTCTCAATTTTTTTCTCAACTTTAAAATGTGGAATTTTCTTGGTGTTTGGTTTTAAATATTCTCCTGTGAGAACTGCAACTCAGTCACTGTAGTGTTGTGTTTAAGAGCCTTCTGGAAAGTAACTAGCCTTTAAACAAAAGTGTAAGCAGTGTTGCCAACTCTAATGATTTTGTCATGAGTCTCATTATAAATTATTGTTTTCCTTAAAGCCCGGCTCCTGGAGTCAAGTGGATATGTGATGATTTCAGCCTTTGTTCTTAAAGAAAAAGTAAGTTTCTAGCCCTCATGGCTTGTAGAGAAAGCTTCAAAATGTGACCCTAGTGCATCCTAATGGCTAAAAAAGCAAAAGGCAATTAAAAAGAACTCCAAATCTATTATTTTTACATAATCTCACAATTTTAAAGCCAATCTCGTGATTTTTGGTGAGTCTGATTCATGATTTTTGAACATTTAGGATTGGCAATACTGTGAAAGTAACCTGAAAGTGTCAGTTTCACTCCTGTTTAAAGTCAGTTTCTAGTCTATTATTTGTAGTGGGGTAACACCCCTAGAGCCCCAGGCAGGTGCAGTATAAACTCATAGGGCCTTGCCCTAATAGGATGTTTCCAAAAGGTAAATGATCTATTCCAAGCTTGGTGAACTGCAAAAAAGTGATAGAAAGTAATCTAGGCTTTTCTACAATTGTTTAAATTGTTGTCTTCAAGAGTTAGTAGTAAAGTAAGACTATACATTAAAATTTTAAACTTAACCAGTGTCACTTAAGTGACTTGACATAAGATGTCAGAACATGTTAGTACTAGAGCTGAGTTGGTCTAATATTTATATAGGAATTAGATACAGGGCTGTCAGCTAATTTGTAAGTTATTATCTGGGGGGGAGGGGGAAGAGAACCCTCTAGAGTTTTCAGGTACCTAAGTAGCCCCTGGAATCACAGTTAAAATTGCCCCTCCCCCCACCAAAATCTGAAATGGTGTCCCTGGCATTGGTGGGGGAATGTGGGGTTAAATCCCCCCCCCCCCAATTTCTGTGAGTGCTGAGTTGCCTTGCAGGGCTTGCTCTGCTCAGCCTGCTGGTGCGGGAGGGGGGCTCTGCTAGGTTTGCCACCCATCTAGGTTTTACACAGACAGTCCGTTTTTTAAACTTCTATGTCTAGGTGCTATTTACGGTTGCTAGGTGCCCAGTTTTTTACTAGACTTTCCAGTTGAAAAGGGGACCTGGCATGTCTGGTCAGATGTAATGACCAGACACCCAAAATTCAGTTACTGCGGGGCAGAGGAAGGCACTGGTCATTAACCTGCACCAGCCCCTGATCAGCCAGGACCACCTCCTACCTTCGGATAGGCTCCTTGTCAAGCTACAGCAGCTCCCGTCCCAGCCATGGAACAGAGGGAGCTCAGCTGGGGAGGGGAGGGAGATGGAGATGATCCAGTCAGTGATGGTGGGAGAAGGAAAGAGAAGTGTGTAATGGAGGCGGGGCTTTAGGGGAAGAGGTGGAGAAAGGGCGGGGTCTCAAGGGAAGAGGTGGGGCAGGGGTGGGACCTTGGGGTCTGATTACCAGCAATTAGAAAGGTGGCAACCCTAGGCTCTGCCTTTCTCCTGCTGCACCCCCCCGGCATTTCCAGCTCACTCAGCCCCTTCCCCCCGGCAGCCAGGTGCAGGCAGAGAACTGAGGGGGCAGTACGGAGCTGCTTCTCATGCTGGCTGACTCCAGTCAGGGTTACTGTCTATGAGAGAGCCCGGCTGGGGATGCAATAGATTTCTTGGTGGATAATACCCTAGTCTGATGGACTTATATCTTGTATTTCTTTTTAATACAATACTTCAGGAGCAATTGGGGTGCTCAGCACCAATGAAAGTCAGGCCACTTTAATTAGGGTGCCTCACTGTGGAAGTAGGTGCATTACTTTAGGCACCCACATCTGAAAATATTAGCCTCAATATCGTGTATCACATTCCTCTCCCTCACAGTGGTCAGTGGCTTTTACCTGTAAACAGTGCTCTTTATAGGTGCACTTCAACCAGCTGAAGAGGAGAGAGTTCATCACAATCTAACTTCTCAATGGTTAACATTTGAAAAGAATTGACACCTCATATGTAGTAAAATGCTTTTTTGACATGAATCTCTTATCATCATCATTCCTAGACCCTATGTCTAACCTACCTACATGATTTTTTGTGCTAGCTAGTGTTCATAATTTCTTCCTGTTTATATATCACCAGAACTACATCATCATCTTGGGAAGAAAAAACAATACTAGTTGTCCATCTTCATGTCACAAACACATATCAGGAATGGTCTCGTTATTGCTTCGTTCTGCCTGGAGTGCAGGGGACTTGACCAGATGACCTATTCAGGTTCCTTCCAGTCCTATGCTTTTATGATTCTATGTCCTGTGTCATACAGGAGAACATAATACCCAGGTACGCTCCCTAGCAGCCAGGCCCTTCTCCCTCTAAAGGCAAAGAGAGAGTGTTTACTCCTGGCTTCCCTGGCTTTTATAGGGCCAGCTGGGTCTGTTTGGAGCATGGCCACAGCTGAGGCTGTTTTCCCCCAATCAGCCCAGCTTTTCCCCTGCCACAGCCCTCTGCAGGGCTTTTCCAACCCCATCAGGGCAGTAGCGGGTGCTCACCCCGCTACATCTCCCCACACTAGACTAGCAGACACACAGCTTAATCATTCCATGAGAGTTATCCCAGGCACACTGAAACCAACAAAACTTGTATGGTTACCAGTCCTAGCCAATATTCCTCCTCCTAACATCCAGCATCAGAATGCAGACAACAAACAGATCATCAAGGACAGCAACTAGCACATTTGCCACTGTTCAGGAGTATATGGGATGCACCTCACCACCAACTGAGTAGCAGAAATCCTACTGGATAGTGCTGCACTGTCTCCATCCAACTGATAACATTATCAGCTCATTGTGGTGGACAGAACAAGAGAGAACTTTTGCCACTACCAGGGAATGCCTACATCATCACAAGGCTGGAATAATGGCTATCTGGCTTTGGGCTCCCACTCTGCCACTGGAGCCAGTTTAACATGTTCAGGTGTGGAGCGGTTCGCTGTGCCAAGACTGATTATGCCTGGGGCATCCAGAACAGCTCAGGGTGCAGCTTTGGGGCCATAGAGGATGCTGCACACATGCTGGATGGTTGTTCTTTTTGTGTTGGGCTCCCTGGAGGTCTTCCCTGGCTAACCACTGCTGACTCATAGGCCATTCACTGGCTCAAGTCCCTTAAATTGTTTCCTCACCCCTCCAAACCTTGCCTGGCGTATCTTGCCCACATGCAATCACTATGTACATAATCTGGAATTGCAGCATGCTTGTTGATGCTTTAGACAATCAATAAACATGTTTAATAATACTGTGCATCACCCTTCCGGCAACTTACAATTCATTAAAAAAAAAAAAAAAACAATGAGGAGTACTTGTGGCACCTTAGAGACTAACACATTTATTTGGGCATAAGCTTTTGTGGGCTAAAACCCACTTCATCAGATGCATGGAGTGGAAAATACAGTGGGCAGGTATAAATACACAGTACATGAAAAGATGGGAGTTGCCTTACCAAGTGGGGGGTCAATGCTAATGAGACAATTCAATTAAGGTGTAAGTGGGCTATTCTCAACAGTAGAATACCAAGGGAGGAAAAATCACTTTTATAATGGTAATAAGGCCAATGTAATCAGGGTAGCCCATTTCAACCAGTTGACAAGAAGTGGGTTTTAGCCCATGAAAACTTATGCCCAAATAAATTTGTTAGTCTCTGTGGGTATGTCTACACTACCCGCTGGATCAGTGGGCAGTGATCGATCCAGGGGCGGTTGATTTATCGCGTCTAGTGTAGACACGATAAATCAACCCCCAAGCGCTCTACCGTCGACTCCCGTACTCCACCGCCACGAGAGGTGCACGCAGAGTCAACGGGGGAGCGGCAGCAGTTGACTCACCGCAGTGAAGACACCGTGGTGAGTAGGTCTAAGTACGTCGACTTCAGCTACGTTATTCACGTAACTGAAGTTGCATAACTTAGATCGATTCCCTTCCCCCCCCCCCAGTGTAGACCAGGCCTGTGTAAGGTGCCACATGTACTCCTCGTTGTTTTTGCTGATACAGACTAACACGGCTACCACTCTGAAACCTGTCACCATTCAAGGCCCTGAATTTAGCCGTATGAAGTGGAAATACATCAACTTAATGAAAAAACTCGTTCAGATACAGACAGACATCATCTTCCTTTCCAAATGCAAACAGATGGACATCATACCAAAAGGACTGAAGGTAAAAAATCCATTACAATCAACATGCCACGCAGACTATGCTGCGAGATTGTGCCACACACTCTCAAAGAAACTGTGGAACCACCTGATCAACATCCTGTTAGGTATAAAAAGGTAAGAAATTTTGGTAATATTTAATATGTTTGATTAGTTGTTTTAATAATGTATTGTTAAGTAAATGTAATGAAGTAATGTTAAGTAAATCACTGGCTTTAATAGAATCTAATATGGAGTATATGAACTATGACCCTTGGACTCTATCTTTGTAAGCGGACTTGTTTACAACTTGGACACTGGAGTCCTCTGGCTCAAACCAGACTGAACCAGCTTTTCCCGCCAAAGCTAACCCCCAACATTCTATTCCCTCAAAACTTTTCCCACCTTAGAGATTATATAAGATCTTGCTCAGCGCCTGTGCAGGTCAGGTCTTCCTAACACTCCAGAGCTAGAGAGTAGAGTATCATCTATCCCGCAGCGAGGTTGAGGAAGGAGAGGGTCTGTCATCACTATCCCCGTCACAGCAAACCGAATCCATCTTACCTGTGGACGGTCCTGCTTTCCTGGTGTCCATCATCCCAGAGGGTCTCCCTGCCTGCGACGAAGTCCAACGGTCATCGGGACTCCCCAGTAGTCCTCCTCGAAGGCTCTAAATCAGCCGGAGAGTAGAAGGTCCTGGGCTTTGCATCTGTACACTGTGTCCACTGCGCCTATATCGTAGGAAAGGTTTCTGTATTGGGGTTTCTTTATTGTTTTTCTGAATACCAAGGGAGATTTTGTGGGTCTGAGCTTCAAGCTCCTAAAGCCAGTCACCTAATCACTGTATGTTTGTCTGTGTTTCTTCCCCCTATTTTCCCCAGTTTTCTGTACCTTTACCCTTAATACACTTACCTTTGTTTGCACCATAGTACCTTGTCTTTTCTTCATTTTATTACATCACACAGGGAGGGAGGGACACTCTTATTGTAAGCTAAATCCACCGGTGACAGATACAGAAGGGAGTCGAGTCTGTCGTTCTGGTAAAAGGGGCTTTCCTTTTATCTCCCCTCTACCATTTCTAAAGTTTTCCTTTCTGAAGCGTTGCCTTATTCCCCTTGAGGTAACAATCCTATACAGCAAACAGGGGAAGATCAAGAATGAGCTCTCAAAACTGGAGACTCTCATAAAAAAACAACCTTCCATACAAACTTCCTCGTGGCTGGACTTTACAAAAACTAGACAAGCCATTTACAACACACACTTTGCTTCTCTACAGAGGAAAAAGGACACTAAACTATCTAAACTCCTACATGCCACAAGGGGCCACAAAAGTGGTTCCCTTAACTCACCCAACAATATTGTTAATCTATCCAGCTATACTCTTAACCCAGCAGACGAGTCTGTCCTATCTCGGGGCCTCTCCTTCTGCCCCACCACCACCACAAACATGATACAGTTCTGCAGTGACCTAAAATCCTACTTTCGATGTCTCCGACTCAAGGAATATTTCCAACACACCATTGAACAGCATACTAACCAACAGAAACCTTCCTACCAACTCTACAAAAAGAAGGATTCTGTGTAGACTCCTCCTGAAGGTTGAAACAACAGACTGGACTTCTACATAGAGTGCTTCCACCGACGTGCACGGGCTGAAATTGTGGAAAAGCAGCATCACTTGCCCCATAACCTCAGCCGTACAGAACACAACGCCATACACAGCCTCAGAAACAATTCTGACATCATAATCAAAAGGCTGACAAAGGAGGTGCTGTAGTCATCATGAATAGGTCAGAATATGAACAAGAGGCTGCTAGGCAACTCTCTGACACCACATTCTACAAGCCATTACCCTCTGATCCCACTGAGGGTTACCAAAAGAAACTACACCATCTGCTGAAGAAGCACAGGAACAAATCTACACAGACACACCCCTGGAGCCCCGACCAGGGGTATTCTATCTGCTACCCAAGATCCATAAACCTGGGAATCCTGAACACCCCATCATCTCAGGCATTGGCACCCTGACAGCAGGATTGTCTGGCTATGTAGACTCTCTCCTCAAGGCCTACGCTACCAGCATTCCCAGCTATCTTTGAGACACCACTGACTTCCTGAGGAAACTACAATCCATTGGTGGTCTTCCAGAAAACACCATCCTAGCCACTATGGCTGTAGAAGCCCTCTACACCAACATTCCACACAAAGATGGACTACAAGCCATCAGGAACAGTATCCCCGATAATGTCATGGCAAACCTGGTGTCTGAACTTCGTGACTTTGTCCTCACCCACAACTATTTCAGATTTGGGGACAATTTATACCTTCAAGTCAGCGGCATTGCTATGGGTACCCGCATGGCCCCACAGTATGCCAACATTTTTATGGCTGACTTAGAACAATGCTTCCTCAGCTCTCATCCCCTAACGCCCCTACTCTACTTGCGCTACACTGATGACATCTTCATAATCTGGACCCATAGGAAAGAGGCCCATGGGAAAGAGGCCCTTGAGGAATTCCACCAGGATTTCAACAATTTCCACCCCACCATCAACCTCAGCCTGGATCATGAGATCAGTCCACACAAGAGATCCACTTCCTGGACACTACAGTGCAAATAAGCAATGGTCAAATAAACACCACCCTATACTGGAAACCTACTTACTGCTATACTTACCTACATGCCTCCAGCTTTCATCCAGACCACATCACACGATCCGTTGTCTACAGCCAAGCTCTAAGATACAACCGCATTTGCTCCAATCCCTCAGACAAAGACAAACACCTACAGGATCTCTATCAAGAGTTCTTAAAACTACAATACCCACCTGGTGAAGTGAAGAAACAGATTGACAGAGCCAGAAGGGTACCCAGAAGTCACCTACTACGGGACAGGCCCAACAAAGAAAGTAATTTGTGTCCTGGCTAATATAGTTTTGCCAAACCCATGCATTCAAAAATCATGAATCAGGCCCACAAAAATCATGTTTAGCTTAAAATTATTAGTTTCTTCAAAGTACTAAATATTGTGCTGTTTTTGTTTGCCTTTTAGGTTTTTGAGTCATGAGGGCTAGAAACTTTTATTTGAAAGCTGAGAAGGAACTGAGGCTTTAAGAAAATACCAAATATTGAGGACTTGCAATAAAATCACAAGAGCTAGCAGCACTGCTATAGCACTATCAGAGCAATCAATCAATAAACAAAAATTTAACAGTCTAAAATTCACTATATACTATATGCCACAGCCATATAGTAATTGGATCTCAGATTATAAACACTAATCTAAATTTGAAATTTAACATTTTCACATAAATATGAAGGGCCCAATTCTGCTACGGGGACATACGCCCACAATTACCAATGAAGTTAAAATAAATAAGAAGAAAAATGTGAAACAGTGGCCATAATACATAAGTTTAACAGCACACTGAGCTAAACCCAGCATTCCTTGTTTACATTAAAATTCACCTGACCTATGTGAGAGTTTGGATATACAGGAAACAGGATCAGCCAGTTCTTTACGAAGCAAATATTCTCATTCCTCACTTAATTAATAGTGGATGGGTGTCAGTATCAAACAATTTAAAAACAGACAGACACTTTTTTTTTGGTTTGGAAATATGAGTAATAGAACTTGTTTCAATTAATCTAGAGCCAGATTGTGTCACGGGATACACACCCAAAACTTACATTGGCTTAAACAGAATAAATGGTAGGCTATTGGGAATTACAAGTTTGTAACTGTAATAGGTTACAAGGGTTCAAATAGATTGTATATTATAAACATGTTTTCACATTCTTTCTATCTGATAATTGGTGTATGTATACAGTTTTTCAATTAAGGAGCTTAAAGTATTCATGGAGAATGTGTAGGTGTATAGGCCTGAGACCATGCAGACCAAAGCACATGAGAAGACTGATAGCCTACTTAATGTGGTAATGAAGCATCATGCTATAGTTGATGATAATATTCTTAGGAATCACTAAATTAGATGTTGGTCAGATGGCCACGGCAACATATAGAAAAGCTGCTCTGCGTATAATGTCAAACAAGAATACCAATAACTGGTTTACAGTCATACAGGTGGGAAAAAGAAATATAAAAATCTAGTATATAATGATCCTGCTATTACTTTCACAAGGGCTTTGATTAACATCACAGGAATTAATTTAATTATTGTTTTTCACAGCATTTTTGTATGGTGTCAACCCTTACTTATCTGCACTTATATAATACACATGAAAATTTGTGTTTCTCTACCTCTAGGTGCTGTAGTAAGGTCTTTATTATTGAGATTTCTTGCTTTCTTAATATACTACAGCACATTAGCTAGTATACTATGAAGTATCATCCTTAGTAATGAAGTGACAAAATAAATGAACAAAGTACATTTTGTGATGCATTAGCTTTACTTTTTATTTTATGTTTGTTCCCAGTCATTAATCCAAATTAGCAAGGTTCTGCTGTATCTCCATTTTTGCTGTTCAAAGTTAAATGGTTAATGTGCGCTCCACTATATACTCTGCCACTGTATGATAACAACATAAATTCTTCCAAGACAACTAGCACTATCCCCTGAAATGCCCAGCCTGGATAAAGGACACAATAAGCTACACCCATGACCTCTCCCAGTTCCCAATGCTGATCTCATTGTGATAGGTCAGCTTATATAAACATATCCAGACCTAAATGGGATGTTGATTGATATTATGAGGTCAGGTCAATGCATCTGGTCAATACAGCATTACTAGCCATGCCTATCCTTTGAATGTTCTGATTTCTGGTCACGATATTAAGCTTCTTGATATGCTATCCACTGATATTTCTTTCAATAAGTAAACCACTGATACAGGCCAAGCTGCAACTGCCACTGAGAATAAAGCACTGTGGACAAGAGATGGGTAGAGAATTACACAATCCCTTTCCTGTCACCCACGTTGTTGACGAGGCAGCAGGCATAACTAGTGACACATCAGAAGTAATGGATGTATCACAGAGCAGGTTAATGTGAAGAAAGACTTTCCAGTCTGTGGCAGGTGCCAGCTGTGAAAGAAACAAACTCCACTCTCAGGTTGGAAGCAACAAAATCAGAGACAGCTTTATTCAGGACATGCAACTGCAAGGGAAGAACACAGCTGACAGAGAGCATCTCTGCCTCAGTTTCTCCAAAGTACAAGCAAAATCACACAAGCATTTATACCTCTTTGTGACGTGCATTAATTAAAAACATCTACATTTTATTTAGGCTATCTATTCCAGTATTTTCTCAATTTCTCTTCTCAAACATCGTTATCTCAAGGCTAGGTCACACTGACCAGGGCCGGCTCTGGCTTTTTTGCCGCCCCAGGCAAAAAAGCCAAAAAAGCCGGCGGCCGGGGGGAGGGCGCCGGGGGGAGGGCGGCCGGAGCCCCGGGGGGAGGGCGGCGAGTCCCGGCGGGGGCTCCGCTCTCCCCCCGGCGGCCGGGGGGAGGGCGCCGGGGGGGGGAGGGTGGCCGGAGCCCCGGGGGGAGGCCACCGGAGGGGAGGGCGGCGAGCCCCGGCCGGGGCTCTGCTCTCCCCCCGGCGGCCAGAGCGCCGGGGGCAGGGCGGCAAGAGGGCGGTGAGCCCCGGCCGGGGCTCCGCTCTCCCCCCGGCGGCCAGAGCGCAGGGGGCAGGGCGGCGAGCCCGGCTGTGGCCCCGCTCTCCCCGGCGGCTGGAGCGCCGCGCCGCCCCCCTCCAGGTGCCGCCCCAAGCACAAGCTTGGTGGGCTGGTGCCTGGAGCCGGCCCTGACACTGACTATTCTGCTGTTTTCCACTCGCTTCTGATGTGAGCCCTGCTTCTACAGGTCTCGCGATATTAGGCTAAGACTTGACAGAACAGTTGCTCTGTCTCTGACACTTAAATGGCTGCACTTAAACCCTCTCTTTCTTTCCCTGCTTCCACACAGCCAATGGATCCTACAAAAAACATATAAAGATAAGCCACATGATTCAGACAGAAGAGGCTTGCGTGGACTTGTGCCATGATCATGAGGTATGGGGCCAGCAGACACTGACAAGATGATGAAACTGAGTGGGAAAGGCACTCAAAGATGAGCAGCTGATGGATGTTATAGAGTGGGTTGAAATCCAGATTTGAATTTTGTGCCTTGGGCCCATCTCTAGTTAGTACCTATTCTAGTATATATGGCAATTATATTCAAGCAATATGTGCCCCTTGGTGAACATTTGTTGGCTACAATCATGACAAGCAGCAGCAGCATGAACAAAAGTCTAGGGAGAATATGGTAAAAAGGCTCCAGAAGTTGGCATACAGTGAGGAAGTCAAGACATTTTTCACCAACAAGTACATGGGGGATGGGGGATAACAATAGTACATATATCCAAACACAAAATGTCAATTTGACACAGTAAAAAACAGACAACTCAGAAGATAAGTAGAGCTAGTGAATTATTAACTATCTGATGAAATTTAGTTCTTATTTCTGTCTGTGAATCATTCACAAACCAAATTTGATTTTTTATGACTTTGTTCACAATAATCATTTGAACAGTTTATGTGAAAAATATTCAGTCTATGGAATGTTCATGCGTACAAAACCCCCATTCTCACAAATGCTCAGGAATAGTGAATAAAAAGGGACACAAACACAGTAGGATTCAACTGCCATTGTAGTATTCTACCAGCTCCAGTGACAACTCAGCTGATGTTCGGATACATGGAGAGATAGCAATGCCTATAGTTAAGGTTGACTTAAATTTCCCATTATAAGCACCTGTTTTCAGTTGTTTCAAGCAAGAACTTGAAATTAGGCAAGGATGTTGCCTTGGTGCCAGAAATGTGGCTTTTTGTTGTCTCTGTGAAAGAATGCCTAAGTTATGAGTCTCTGAAAAAACAGCAGTTCACACATGCTCAGTAGAAGCACATTAGGGTTTGGCAGCTAAACTCTCCAGAGAATCTGTCTGCAGTGAGCATGGTGCATCCTAGGATTGCAGGGGCTGAGCAGGACTTTTTCCCACCTGCTGGGGGTCAGTGTGGTGCAGGAGCCAATTTGCTGATGGTCAAATTAGATTATCACAATTGTCCTTTCTGGCTTTGGAATCTATGGAAATCCATAATCGAGAACTGGGAACCTCTCTTTCCTGTGCTCTCAATGTCAGGCAGGGAGAGATAGGGGCAGGAGCTGAATGCGGGGAGATCATAGGAATTGTGAAAAAATTGTATGTGATCATGCAGTTAAAGACTATCACAATGCATATGCACAAGGGGCTGAATTAAGATGGCACAGGCAACTTGAATTCTAGTATTTCATAACAATGGAGTGCTTGACTTTGCAAACAAACTTCTTTTAACATATTTTTTTGGGATGTAATTCCATATAAAATCACAGTGAACATGGGATGGGGTTAACACTGAAAATGATGTCTAGTATATCATCATTTAGGACACTGATGAGCTACACAGTGATTGTGATTGACACTATTTCATGATGTAGTGAATGATTAGCTACAATGATAATCCCATTGGGAACACAATGCATAGGTATTCAATCAGCAGTGGCCAGACATTGTGTATGTCACTGCACATCATTATTTGTGGTATTACCTATAACTCAGGTGCAGTATATTTAACTGATCTGAGGTTGTGATATTTGTCATGAAATTCACCCTTTGTTGCAGAACTGTGCTGCACAATCTAAGCTTTCATTTAACCCTTGTGGTTACAAATGAAAAGCTTCCTAATTATTTGAGTGTGAACTATTGGTCACTTGTTTTTCTCCTGGTTTAAAAGTTTCCTGGGTCAGTAGGCAGCCTGAAACAATAGGCGTGAGTGATATGGCCTGCCCCATTTATCTCAGTGGGATGTTAATTCTGAAGACTAAATTACTACAAATTTTAAATATCAGCATAATTGACTACTGTTATGTAATTTTAGTGAAACATCCAGGAAATGTGCTTTGCAACAATTCCGAATCACTTTCAAGTCTTCCCAGCTGCAAAAACTACACAAAAACAACAACAACAACAAAGTCCTCTACCTGGCTACCAACACATCTAGCTTCCCTTCAGATAACTTCTACAAAACAGATACACATTTTCAATGCAAATTGTCCTAATCCACTGAAGACTGACAATGTATGGGAAGTCTAAAATTGAACTGAACATAAAATTTAATACAGGGAATACTATAGTGATCACAGTATTGATTTTCATATTTAGTTCAATAAAACCCTCATTTTTTTAAAATTTAGCAGACGCTGCTGCTGATTTTCCAGTCTGCTGCCCTGGAGTCCCAGAATAAGTTGGAGCCTTGCTGCAGAATTTAGGCCAAGTTTATTAAAGAACACACAGGGCCTTGGCTAAAAACAAGAACAGCCACACCTACAATGAGTAAGGAGAATTTTTTTATGTTTACTTTCTATGCGCCAGTTAAAATGTTCAGGTGATAGAGAGTTTAATTAAACATTAACAGAAATAAGAAGTTGTCCCAGCATTTTAGACAAAATAATAAATATTTTTGAGACATATAGTGACAGATCCCTAATCAATCTGAAAGATTCTTTAATCAGGATGTCTGTAATAATAAGCCACATGCTGCCATTACACAAGACAGCTGTGAGCACCAGATATTTTCAAGTTGATGGCTGTACAGCAAGTACTGTGATGAACAATTATTTTAGGTCAGGTAAAATTGCTTTAGATTCAGCTAATATGGTACTAATATCTCTATATTCTACCATGACTGAGTCCCTTTACTTGAATATAATAAACACCCTTGATAACAACAGTTATGCATTTTTTTATATTTCTTTCTTACTGTTAAAATTAAGGTAGGTAGGCAGATTGTCTATGGACTCTTGTCTAGTTTTGTATCCTTGGGTGCCTACAGTTATAATGTAAAATATATTGACAGCAGCAGTTGATTTAGTGATAAAAATCAATGAATCTCTATATGGCTAAAATATACATACCTGGGTGCAAAGCAAAGCTCCTAAAGCTATAAACACCTAAATAAAAAGGGTCTGACTTTCAAAGGTGCTGAGAACTTGCTGCTACTGATTATTGATTCAGATAGAATTAGTGGGTGTTTAGTGTCTTTGAAAATCAAGCCACTTTTGTTTAGGTGCCTACATATGGATGTAGGTGCCCAACTTTAAGAAACCAGGTTTGAAAATTTTGAGATCTTAAGGCCACATGTGGAAAAGTTCCAGGCTACTTGTCCATTGCTCTCACCAGTGGACACTGCCACTGCCACTTCTCTTAGATCCTATATACATTATGTGTCCCCCTCTCTGGCAATTGGTGATCTGATTACAGCAAAAATGGTTGATTCATGACCTCTCAACAGATTTTTTCATAACACCATGTATGAACTGTGTGTGTGTGTGTGTGTGTGTGTGTGTGTCCACACTTCCCAATCTTAATTGTATCAATACATTCTGGGAAAGTCTGGAAACCTATTCATACTGCCTCAGCAAGTTATAGAGTGGCCAAAGAACAGGCACACAGACCACCAATGCTACCATAGAGAGAGCTGGAAGGAAGATCAGCCAGCCAGCTCAGACAGGCATTGCTATGGTGCAATCTATCCTGCAAAATAGCATTAGAATCTGCTTACAGAAGACAACTAAGTGCCAGCGTAGCCTGCTGGCAAGGGCAACACATGATTAGCTGCCATAGTTACTAACCAAGTATTAACAGTTGTATAAGACGACAAATACCATAGTTAGAGACAGCCACCCCAGAAACCAGTTACAAATTAAATTCAAAGTAATAGTATAGGCAGGGCCTTGCATGCATT
Source organism: Emys orbicularis (assembly GCF_028017835.1). Classification (NCBI taxonomy): domain Eukaryota; kingdom Metazoa; phylum Chordata; order Testudines; family Emydidae; genus Emys; species Emys orbicularis. The sequence goes on along the minus strand of NC_088686.1, from coordinate 84,321,709 downwards.
TTTAACCAGCCTCTCATTTATTAATAATCTTATAGGATGCCTATTACAAGTACCACACAACAAACAAACACCATTATTTCTTTCACTTGAGTGCTTAGTCCACACTCCAAGGTTCAGTATTATTGGCTATTTTTGAAAACCATTTTCCTCTCCTTGCATTCTACTGGCCTGTACTAAAGCTTTCATCAGACATGGCTCCCCACTTCCAGCACAAAATTACAACCATCTTATATTCAAGATAAAACTACACAAACATGCTTGTGTTGTAGCAATTATCAGTGTCTCACCAATACTGCCGTATCTGTCAAAAATGCTGTCATACACGCTACTGCTTGTGTGTTGCTTCTTGCTGCCAGCTTCTGAAGAGATGTGCCCAACCTTAGAAAAATGCTCAAGAATCATTAGTTATCTGCAATAGTACATAGGGTGCAAACACATTCATGCAATTAATACCACTGAACAGGGCATCATAGTAACTGAGCATGGTTAGCTTTTATGGGTGTATGCACTTAGGAACTGAATTCTTTGTAACTCAGTAATGCCTACAAGCCCCACCTGAGACCAGGGTCCCAAAGCCAGGCACTGTACACTCACATAGGAAAATGGCCTCTGCACACCTTACAGTCTAAACTGACAAGACATACAAGAGTGGGAGAAAGGAATGTGGAAATGAGGCACTGATAGGTTAAATGACTTGCCCAAGTTCCATAGGAAACCTTCAGTACAGCCAGAAATTGAGCAGAGGACAGGTCGTTGATACAGAGCAAACCAGATTGCTTGGTAAGATGGCAAAAACAAACAACATGTTTTAATATGATTAAAAGTATATATCAAGGAACAAAAAATGCACCATACTTACCTGGTGGAGGACTCTATCCTGGGAAGCTGTGACTCTAAGAAAGATTTGGAGGTTGTGTGGGACAATCAGCTGAACATGAGCTCTCAGTGTAATGCTGTGGCCAAATCGGCCAATGCTATTCTTGGATACATAAATAGGGGAATCTCAAGTAGAAGTAGAGAGGTTATTTTACAACTTTATTTGGAACTGGTAAGGGCAGTGGAAGGCTAGTCCCCAGCTCCACCCCTTCTGCCCGGCCCCTCCCCACGGCTGGAGCCCCGAAACCCCCTGCCCCCCCTGCGGCCAGAGCCCCGAGATCCCCTGTGCCCCCTGCGACCAGAGCCCCAAGACCCCTCCCCCGCATGACCAGAGCCCTGAGATGCCCCCTCTCCATGGCTGGATCCCCGAGACCCCTTGTCCCCCCTCTGCGGCCACAGGAGCCCCAGGCCAGCCAGAGCTCTGAGCCCCCCCTGCCCAACCTGCTTGGAGGAGCCCCTCCACAGACCCCAAGCCGCCCCAGGGGAAAGTCAAAAGCTCCTCTCTTCTGGAAGAAGAACCTGAGATTTTTATATGCCCCATGCAGTTCTGGAGCGGCTGAGGAGGCAGTGTGTGTTACTCAGCTTGCTGGGTTCATCAGTAATCTCCCTGGAGTCCATATTCAGACTGGAAACAAGATGTACATTTTTGACAGAAAGGGTAATTAGCCATTGGAACAATTTACCAAAGGTGGTTGAGGATTCTCCATCACTGGTAATTTTAAAATCAAGATTGTAAATTTTTCTAAAAGATCTGCTGTAGTTCAAACATGCATTGTCCATACCTTTGAAAATGTAAAAAGTATTAAGTATTATTGAGAAAGGCATCACAATATTGATTGGTATGGGCAATGTATCATTACAGGCCATCTGCTGCCATGTTACTGTGGCATCTTTCTGATAATGCTCTAGTTTTATCTTACTTCCTGCAGCCCAATAAGTTTCATAGGATGTCACTTATGCAGTGTCAGCTATTATTTTATGGCACGGTTTGCTACTATAAACACATCTGGCATTTATTTGTTAATTACTTGTAACTACAATCACCTGTGTGGTATGAAAATGAAAAGTACAGGCCACTTCAGAAACAAATGGCAGCAGGTTAATGAAGTAATAATTTATGTACACATATATTTAATTATAGCAATGCCCCTTAGCAAGCCACCAGTTAATTTAGGTAACTAGGGTTTATTCACTATGAAAGGTATTTCCTAGTGTAAGTTTAAGAAAATAAAGTGCAATACTTCAAATACCAAGGTTACCATAGTAATATATCTTAAATAAAATAGTTAAGTTTTTCAGGAGCAGCACTAAATGCATCTTACATCCCAAGTAGCTAGGTATCTGCATTTGTCAAGGCCTATGTAATTAATCAACTATTTGGATTATCCCTGGCAAGAATGGAATGAAATTCTTTGATTGTAGGCTTCACCTGTATTTTCATTTAATAACTGAGAGTTCCCCCATAGGACAGGGTGTAACTGTTTGTGCAAGGAACATACTTATTTCCATGCATGTTAAACACCATGTAAGTTTATAGCAATTATAGTTGTTTTGTTATAACAAGGATCCACATACAGGCCACCATCCAGCAAACAATCTAAACACATGCCTAACATTAAGCAAATAAGCATCTGATGCTGGATAGGTGCCATATTTAAAAGCATTATAGTAAGACCTTCTGATCTGCAGTAACAATAGACAATTACTATGATTTTCCTTCCAGAAGGGCAAAGTAAGTGGTGTGGAGAGCAGACATATTCCATTATTTATACAGAAAACTCATAATATGGATTAATTTTATTTTGTGGCTATAAAATCCTTCAAATAATAATTGAGGCTGTATTCCATCCCAGAAAAAGCATAATTTGTTCTAGAAAAAATTGCAAATGTTTCAAGGCAACATTAAGTTTCAAAAGAATATGTATTTATTTATGTAAGAATAAGATGGTGATTATCAACTAAATTCTTTATACATTGCTAGAAAAGTTACAGGAAGAATCCAAGGAAAATGTGTGTGTAAGAAATATTTAGGAATGTTTGCCATAGAAAAGTAGATTTTAGTAATATTGCTTCCAGAGCATCAAAGGCCTATGTTTGTGTAGGGAACATACTTTTTCCATATAAAAAAGGGCCATGTTTCTTGTTGGATTATTTTTCTGCTAAACTCTTCACAGTAATCTGTTTCCCCCTCTCCCGTTCTCCCCCCCCCCCCCCCCCCCCAAAGCAGGTTGTGGCAACTCTTTTTCTGCTTCTAAATATGTGCTTGAGTTCCTAGATGGTGATCACATGTATCTTTTCTTTTTTGCTCATCTGGAAAACTGCATTTTGTGCAAAACATACAGCTAGACATACAAAACACTCCGCTTGCCTTTTTGCTACCAAAATATTTTACTTCAGAATCAGCTTTTGCCTACCTTGACATTTACCGTCCATGTATAGTAACTTTCACATTAAAGCCAAAACAGAAAACGACACTAAAAACACTGCACTACTTTGCAACAGGTTGCCTGTTATGCTTTTCAGCGGGCCCCATTTTGTCCTGTCTACAGACACAGCTGCGCTAGGATCATCAAAGCCTGTGTGATCTGTGGGGAATCAAACAAGTCTGCAGAGGAAAGGAAAAAACTAGAAATTAGGAGCATAAGCATGTCCCTGGGAAAACAGTGCTATAAATCTTGGACTGTTTCTTTCTCTCCCATCTCTGAATGGGTTACTTTCTTTTTTCCTCCCCCTTCGAAGAAGTTTAAAGAAGGAGCCTATGCTGAGAACTACAGAGCACAACTGAAAGGAGATAAAGAACACAGCAAATTCAGGGGGCAAGGGGGGGATAGGGCTCACACCAGTTAGTTACCAAGAGGTAAAACCACAACTTTTTAGCAGTAAAAAGTAAAACATACCTCAACAGCAGACCAGCTAGCTCCCACTTGCCTCCCTGCATTCTCAGGCCCATCTCACTAAGATCAAACATATCACCCTGTCTGAGACTCCCTTCCCTCCTGAGATTTTGTTTTTCACGCAAATGGTTCCTTTAACGTCTTCCTTAAAATTTGTGATGACTGAAAATACAACCTTAATCAAAGATGTAAACAGAAGGTAGCAAAAATTACTGAACAATACATTTGGTATCATGTGACAACTTAAAGTGTAAGCTATTATGAGAGTCATTTACATGGCAGCTCTCAGTGGCACCCAGCTGAACACCATTTTGCTTCAAGATCTTGTATGTGTCTTGAATAAGATGCCATTGTCTTTTTGGCTCAGTTTGGTGAATCGCTGCAGCTGATGGCTGGTTTGGTTGGGCAAGTGGCAGCTCTTATTGGTCTGGTCATTAATCTGGACAAAAAGAAGTCCCTGGTCTGGATGGAATATTGAGCAAGTGGCAACACTCAAATATTTGTGAAGCTCCATAGATAATGCTGGAGAATATTTGAAAGATGTGGATGCTCAAATAGCAGACACAGCCATATTCCAGGCTTTTCAGCAATCTCTGTGGAGACATTAGGACATCAAGTTTACTACGAAGTTGTGGATCTACAGATCTATGGTTATACCATCTCTCATTGAACCAACTGTTCCATATTAAGTGGCAGGACAAGATCAGCAAGTGCCTTCAGCAACACTGGTTCATATTTGGTGGCTTTTTTGATATTGATATATTAAGATGGAAGCCCAATGAATTATAAACCATGTTTACCGAGGAATGCTGCTACACTGTCAGTGATCATAAGATTGCCAGTGACAGATATAGACTAAACATGCACCCAGACCGTCTTAAGGAGATCAGTTGGGATGGTGCTCGATCTATAAGAAGCAATTTAGGGATTTTCCGTGAGGATAACATAAGAGTCATTTACTTCTATGTACACAGACATCTAGTTAATTGATTCCCATCTTGCATTCCATCAGCCTTTCTGGCCCACATGCTACACATCTAATGGTTCAGCATCTGCCTCTGCAGAGGCAGTTTGTGGTTGGCCATTCTTTCTCTAATGTTGCATATAACTAGCCTTTGACCTATACCAGAGCATACTTTGAAGTTTTGGCATATCATGCTCTTTATGCTATGTATCTGTGCTTGGAACTGAATGCATCTTTGCTTCTGAGTGCTAATGGGATTTCCCTCCAATATGTATTGCAGGAGATTTTACCCAGCCACTTACACTACGGTTTCCCTTTTTGTTCATTCTGGCATGCAAGTATTTGAACAGTTAGTCTCAGTTTCTGAGTTAACTGCACCTCTGACCTCTCAGTCTCCTAAAAGGCACCCTACTTAGATGACAACTGGAGGCCTAAGATGTTTCTGAGGCTGGAATCCCACAGTTGTCTCCCTCCAGACCAGGCCCTTAGGTTGCAGACCCTAGCAATTCACTATTATCGCCTAAGTAGATTTGACTTCAGTTCTGCCCCTGAAGTTTGGTTCTCTCAAGGACACTGACATGGTTAACCAGCGATCAGCCAGCTTTCCTACAGCAAACTACTAATTTATTCAGGACAAAAGCATTTAAGAGAAAACATATCTTAAAAATGAACAGCTTATATACATGCCTAACTTACCAGATGGTCACCCATCTTCCACCTGGAGACTCTGCTAGATTTAAAATATTTGAGGTCCTCTCAGAAAGCCTGTTTCTGATGGTCACAGTTTCATGCTTGTCAGTTCTTGCATGATATCTGCATCCATTTCTTCCCAGGTCAGGGCTGTTATTTTCATGCAGTTTCAAGTTATTTGTCTGCTCTGGTTTTTGAATCAGGTCAAACTAATCTGTATGCTTTTTCCTAAGGGGCGGGGTGGGGTGTGTGTGTGAAACTTCAGAATACTTGTTACCTTGTTTCAGTATTGCAGATTTGCCTTAATCATCTCCATTTGTCTTTAATTCCTGCAGGAACCCTTCTTTATTTTACCCATTTAGCCAGGAATTAAATCACTAGCAAGGCCATACAGCTACATATGACATTTATAAAGACAATATAATATTCCTGATTCCACAGCATCTGTCACACCTTTTTCCTACCTCTACTTACTTTTCCTTGACAGTAGGCTTTTGTTCCCTTCTATTACAGTGGAATAAGCGGTGGTGTATGTTTCTATTCTATTCTATTGCCTTTATATGCGCTGATGCTTGTGTCATGGGGGTGTGTATATATGTGTAAAACATTGCTATTGGTGATCCATGACTTTATCATTTGGACTTTAGTGAGGTTATTGGAATATGTTACAGGGTCTCTGATATTTTCATGATTATGTCATTTTGCATTGGGAACACATGCAATAACTGTACCTGTCTCATGACTTTTGGAAAGCATGTGTTACCTTTCCTGTGATTTCATTTTAAATCCAATGAAGTTGTCAGTTTCTGTGGTATTTTTGTTAATGTGATCATGCCTCTGGCCTGCTGTCTGATAGTCTCTACATTTTTGGCTACATATATTGTTGGGCGGCTTTAATAACTCAGACACCAGAAACAACAGCTATCCCTAAGAATTTATTTTGTGATCTCTAGGGTATACCTCCTGCCCCTGGATTTCTCATGTCCTTCATACCATCTTTATGTTCTCTGAGCTTTCAGTGGCACTGTGGCTGTCACGACTTTCATGGTCACAAATGCCCCAACCGTGAAAGTGACATTAAAGAGGAAATGAATAGAGGGGTCTTGTCTGGGCTCATGGTTGTTTGAAGACAGTCATTTTATGACAATTTGCTTTTAGATACCCAATAACGTGATGGTGGAAGATCAGCCAAAAGAAAAAATCTGATTTCCATTGTAGAGAAGCATGCTTGTAGGGTATCAAGCTATCCTTTTTTGGGGGCAGTGTGGTGCACATCTGTTCGGCCCTGAGCAGATTGTCCATACTTTTCTTTCCTGGGGTCTTTTGGTCTGATGGTCCAAGACCACAGTGAATTGGCACTGAATGTTATCTGAACAGTAGACTTTATTGGTGATGACAGTTTGCACTCATGTGGCATGTTTTATGAAAGTTGATTATCTTAGTTCATCCTTTAAGATGGGGAAGAGTCATATTAGGTGGGGAGCCATTGATGTATAAAGGGAGCCCTTCAAATACAGAGCCACTTGAAACATGTAGAGCTGGTTTTTTAATATAAAATGTTAGCTTATAGTCTGTGTCCAGTCATGAAAGAAAATTACTGCAGAACATATTATATTAACAAATAGCAACACAAATGGCACAAAATCATAAAATTGACAGTGAACAAAGCATGATAAAACCCAATATACTGAATATTGAACTAGGTTACTCACACAAAAAATGCACAGCCCTTCTCTGTATTTTTCTTTAATAAAGCAGATAGAAACCAAGGAAACTTGTTGGTTTTGATGGTCTAATTACCAACTGTACAGCACTTTGACAATGTAAAGCATTAAGCAGTGGGGGTAACTGAGAAGGGCTTTTGTTCTGACAGTGTTGACTTTCATAGGAAAACATTCTTTAGATGGTGCACAAGGTATAGAATATGTAAAATCTTGAGAGTAATACACCTATTTGAAAGTGTGGTATTGAATGAAAGGATGATCTTGTGGTTAAATCAAGATTGTATTCCCAATATTGCCACATTTTTTTGAATATCCTTGGGCAGTTCACCTCAACTCAAGTTTCCCCATTTGTCGATTAAGAATGTTTATTGACCTGATATTCAGGATCTTAATTCTGATTTGCCTGTTAGTCATTTTCTCCATGAGCTCCTTCACACTTTCTCCAGGCTACTCTTATGCCTAGGAGGTGCTCCCCATATATGTCCACAAAGCTCCTTCAAATCTCATCTCTGCTGTGATTATTACAAAATATTACACTTGGTGTATTGTGAACACTATTTATTACACTTAATCTTCTCACTGTTATCTAATAATGCTTCTCCCCAAATGTTTGTGGTATCCACATATTGATTCTTGTTTTGTACTTAATTTGTAAGCTCTTTGGGATATGAACTATCTTTTTTATTACCTGTACACAGTGCTTAGCACAATGGAGCTCTGATTCTTTACCGGGGCCCATAGATACTACTTCAGTAGTGTGGCAAATTGCCAGCACTACTATGATGGGTATCGCGCTCTCTCTTCTTGGGGGGGGGGGTTCAGGGCGCCATTTCTTGCCCCTGAACTGGAATATTAACTGCTCCACTAGTGTCCTAGAGGAGGGGAATGGAGAGGGAGGGACCTGGGCCCGCCCTCTACTCCGGGTCCCAGCCCAGGGACCCTAGGGATAGTGGTAAACCACTTGAACTAGCGGTTCCTTCCCCTGGGCTACTTCCCTCTCCTGCCCTTCAGCTTGGGGGGGGGGGGCTTCCTGTCCTCCCTCTACACAAGCCAGGTGCCCCTTTACCTAGGATCTTGGTCTTCTTAGCCCGCCGCCGCACTTCTCCAAACATTCCTCTGCTTCCCTCCAAACTGCTCTCTGCTCCAACACCAATCCACTCTGTTTCTACTCCTTCAAACTGTTCTCTGCTCCAACTCCTTCCCCTGTCTGATTGAAGCAGGGGTTTTTTAATCAGGTGACTGACTTCAGGTGCTCTAATTGGCTTCAGGTGCTCTAGTTAATCTATAGCAAACTTTCTTCCCTCTACAGGGAATAAGGCTCCCTTCTAACCCTCTCCTGCTGCCCTCTGGCCATGTTGTATCACATATCTCCACCCCCCCTCCCCCGCTCAACACCATGGGGTTGGGTTACTCGGGACGAGAGGCAGTGTTGTCGCGATAGGCCATCAGCATTGCCGTGTTGGCTTCCGGCCCTATGCTGTACCCGGAAATGGAAGGGCTGCAGGGATAGGAACCACCTAGTCACTCTTGCATTCCTCTCCTTGTTTCTGTGCATCCACTGGAGTGGGGCGTGGTCTGTCACGAGGGTAAACCACCGCCCCAGTAGGTAGTAGCAGAGAGTCTCCATAGCCCATTTTACCGCCAGACATTCCTTTTCAACGACAGCATACTTTTGTTCCCTGGGGAGGAGTTTCCAGCTGAGGTACAAGATTGGGTGTTCCTCCTCCCCTACCATCTGCAAAAGGACGGCTCCTAGCCCTACCTCCGAGGCATCTGTTTGTAGGATGAATTCCTTCTTGAAGTCTGGGGCTATGAGTACTGGATGGCAGCATAGGGCTGTCCTTAAATCTGCAAATGCTTCTTCTGTCGTATCAGTCCACTTTACTATCTTGGGGCCCCAAGCCTTTATCAGATCCGTCAATGGCCCTGCTCTTGTGGCAAAATGAGGGATGAATCTCCGATAGTATCCTACTATCCCTAGAAATGCTCTGACTGGCTTTTTGCGGACTGGTCAAGGCCAACCTTGTATCGCCTCCACTTTGTTCCATTGGGGTTTCACCAAACCTGTCCCTACTACATATCCGAGGTATCTGGCCTCAGCTAGTCCTATCACGCACTTGAGAGGGTTAGCAGTGAGGTCGGCCTTCCGCAGGGCATCTAGCACTGCTTTTACTTTTCCTAGGTGCGTTTCCCAGTCAGGGCTATGGATGACTATGTCGTCTAGATAGGCGGCGGCATACTTGGCATGGGGTCGCAGCAACTTATCCATAAGTCGTTGGAATGTTGCAGGGGCCCCATGGAGTCCGAAAGGGAGGACAGTGTATTGGAACAGGCCATCGGGTGTAGAGAAGGCAGTCTTTTCCTTGGCATTTTCAGCCAGGGGAATTTGCCAATATCCTTTGGTCAGATCCAGAGTGGTTAGGTATCGGGCCTTGCCTAACTGATCAACTAGCTCATCAATGCGTGGTATCGGATAGGCATCGAATTGGGATACTTCATTCAATTTCCAGAAGTCGTTGCAAAACCTCAGGGTGCCATCAGGCTTGGGGACTAGGACGATAGGGCTGGACTACTGACTGTGGGATTCTTCAATAACCCCGAGTTCCAGCATCTTCTTCACTTCCGTCCTAATTTCTTCCCTTTTAGCTTCCGGTATTCGGTACGGTATTATCGTCACCCTTACTCCGGGGCTGGTGACAATATGATGTTGGACCAGTGTCGTATGGCCCGGCTGTGTATAGAACACGTCCTGGTTCCGTTGGATCATATCAATGACCTCTGTTTGTTGTTCTGGGGTTAACTCAGGAGATATCTTTACCTGCCCCGTGGGTCGTCTGTCTGGGGTGGAGCTCCCCGAATGACCAGGCACGTCTCTCGGTCACACCAGGGCTTCAGTAAGTTGATGTGGTAGATTTGCTCTGGCTTTCGGCGGTCTGGTTGTCTGACCTTAAAGTCCACCTCCCCAATGGCTTCCACTATCTCATATGGTCCATGCCAGCTGGCTAGGAGTTTGCTTTCTGCTGTCGGCACTAGCTATCACCTGTTCCCCCGGCTGAAATCTCCGTACTTTTGCCCGACGGTTGTAATATGTCCGCTGGGTCTCTTGTGCTTTTTCCAAATGTTTTCGTACTATAGGGGTTACTCGAGTTATTCGCTCTCTTATCTGTGTCACATGCTCAATGACATTCTTTCCTGGGTTGGGTTGTTCTGCCCAATCTTCCTTGGCGATATCTAATATTCCGCGTGGGTGGCGTCCGTATAGTAGTTCAAAGGGAGAGAAGCCAGTGGACGCCTGGGGGACTTCCCATATAGCAAACATTAGATACGGTAGAAGGGTATCCCAGTCTTTTCCGTTCTGTGCTACCACCTTCCGGATCATACTTTTAAGGATACGGTTAAACCGCTCGACCAGTCCATCTGTTTGTGGATGGTAGACTGAGGTCCGTATGGCCGGGATGCGGAGTAGGGCACATAAGTCCTTCATTAATTTTGACATGAAAGGGGTTCCTTGGTCTGTCAGGATCTCCTTAGGGATGCCCACTCTGGCAAAAACCTGGAGTAGTTCTTTTGCTATTGCCTTGGATGTGGGGTTTCTTAAAGGAATGGCTTCTGGATACCGCGTGGCGTAGTCAAGGATGACTAGTATGTTTCGGTGGCCCCGTGCCGATCTTTCCAGTGGGCCCACTATGTCCATGGCTATCCTCTCGAAAGGGACTTCAATAATAGGCAAAGGTACTAATGGGGCCCGCAAGTAAGGTCGGGGGCTATGCAACTGGCATTCAGGGCAGGAGGCTGGACTAAGAGTTGCTCTACTTCTTCCCTTCGTATTTGCTCTATCCTGTACAACAGATCGCGTTTGAGCACATAATATGGCCTTGGGCCTTTGATCTTTCCTTCCACGGGTATGCCATTTACTTCCACTACCTCCTCCCTCACATTCGCATATAGTGGGTCATTGGCGTGGTCCTGCCCAAAATTCTCACATGCGGTACCGATCTGACATAATTCTAGGGGGCCTATTTCTACTCCGCTCCCTGGGTTGCTCCTACTTGGGCTAGGATCCGCCTCCGAGTCCTCACTGGCCTAAATTATCTCCTGGCCTCCTAAACGGGTTCGCCTACCCACAAGGGAGGTTTTTTGGTTCTGTTGTTAGAATCCTGGTCCCTAATCTTTTATCTGCCCTCCTTTCCCGCCTAGACTTTCGGGGTTTCCCGGGAGATGAGAATAACTCTGGGGCAAATTCGGCAAACATTTGGGTGAGGCTATCTGTAGGTGCCTCCGTCTCAGCCCGGGGGTTGCTACCCTCCCCTGGCTCTATTGGGGGGAGTAAGCTCTCAAACCCAGGGAAGTCCCTACCAATTAAGACAGGGTAGGGGAGCTTGGGGACCACCCCTGCAGTCACCCTGGTAGTATTCCCCTGGATCTCAATCCGTACCAGGATTGTGGGGTAGAAATTCACGGTGCCATGAACGCACGTTACCCCTGTGTTTTTGGCCTGGGTTAGCTGGTCTTGCCCCACCAACTTCCCCGAGACCAGCGTGACAGCACTCCCGGAATCTATTAATGCTATGGTCTTAATACCATTCATTTTTACTGATCTTGTATACCCATGTAAGGTCATTGTGACCTACCAGGACGATTAGGCCACATTGCTCCCCGTGATCCCCCAGATTACACTGCATAGGCTCTTCCCTGTTGGGGCATTGGGCTGCTATGTGCCCCAATTCCCCACACTTGTAACACCGCCCCCTTATTCCGGTTGTCACCCTCTGCCTGGGGCTAGTTGGCTGGCCCCCCAGCCCTCTCTTCCCAAACCCCCAGGTCCCTTCTTGGCCTCGGGCCATTCCTCGGTGTCTTTCCTCCCCGTTACAGTTCTCCTGTAGTTCTTGACAGTCTGGGGCCTTGGGTTTGGGGTTGGCTTCTTGGATTGCTGTGTCTCCCCGCCTGGGATCTGGAACAGTTCATGGGCTGCCAGCTGTCTTCCCATGAGGGAGACCAACTCATCATGGGTTGGCCAGAATGACCCTGCCACCTAAGCCCGGAGGCCTGGTGGTAGCCCCCTCATATACCGGTCCAGTACCAGGAGCTCCATCATCTTCTCAGAGCTGAGGGCCTCAGGGCGCAGCCATTTCTGGGTCAGGTCGATCAGGTCAAACAATTGCGATCGGGGTGTCTTGTCCTCCGTATACTGCCACTCATGGAACCTCTGGGCTCGCAACACCGTCGTTACTCCGGATCTGGCCAGGATCTCTGCCTTCAGCTGGGGGTAATCTGCTGCAGTCTCTGTGGCCATATCGTAGTAGACCTTCTGGGCCTCCCCACACAGGAACTGGGCGAGGATACCAGACCACTGATCTCGGGGCCAGGCCTCCTGCAGGGCTGCTCTTTCAAAAGCCAGGAGGTATGCCTCCACATCAATGGCTGGCCCATATGGTCCGGGTCCCTTCACAGTTGAGGTTCAGTTCCATAAGGGCCTTCATCTGGTTCACCAGCTCTTTCAGCAGGGCTCGGTCCTGGGCAGCCTGACTCATCAACAGATGATTAGTCTCCTGCTGCATCCAAGTTGCCTCCTGTTGGGCAGTTGCTTGGACCGGGTAGCCTCCTGCTGGGCCGCAGTGGCTTGTATTAGGGCCTTGACCATGTCGTCCATCTTAAGGTCGGGAGGGTTTTGGCTAACCCTGGTTTAAGTCCCCAGCGCGTAAATCCCACCTCTAACACCACGTGTGGCAAATTGCCGGCACTACTATGATGGGTCTCGCGCTTTCTCTTCTTGGGGGGGGGGGGGTCAGGACGCCATTTCTTGCCCCTGAACTGGAATATTAACTGCCCCACTAGTGTCCTAGAGGAGGGGAGTGGAGAGGGAGGGACCCAGGCCCTCCCTCTACTCCGGGTCCCAGCCCAGGGACCCTAGGGATAGTGGTAAACCACTTGAACTAGCGGTTCCTTCCCCTGGGCTACTTCCCTCTCCTGCCCTTCAGCTTGGGGGGGGGGGGAGCTTCCTGTCCTCCCTCTACACAAGCCAGGTGCCCATTTACCTAGGGTCTTGGTCTTCTTAGCCCGCCACAGCACTTCTCCAAACTTTCCTCTGCTTCCCTCCAAACTGCTCTCTGCTCCAACACCAATCCACTCTGTTTTTACTCCTTCAAACTGTTCTCTGCTCCAACACCAATCCTCTCTGCTCCAACTCCTTCCCCTGTCTGATTGAAGCAGGGGTTTTTTATCAGGTGACTGACTTCAGGTGCTCTAATTGGCTTCAGGTGCTCTAATTAATCTATAGCAAACTTTCTTCCCTCTACAGGGAATAAGGCTCCCTTCTAACCCCCTCCTGCTGCCCTCTGGCCATGCTGTATCACAGTACAAACAATAATACAGTAAATGTTTATAAAGCACTTTGAGATCTTCAGATGAAAAGCACTAGAGAAGCACAAAATATTACTATATATACACACACATTTCTATATTCATAGTAATATATCATTATGGAGCTTATGCACACTAATAACAAACAGACCAGCTTTTATGGAATATAAGGGAATTTATTTCTATTGTTGTTCTGAATACTACATGCAATATCACAGGAGAATAGTTTCATTGGTTTGATCAGGCAGCAATAAAAATGTGAAAAACAAAGTACTTTAATTATATAGTTTATACAGTACTTTAAAAGCAGGCATTACAACATGAGTAAATTCTAAATATACATCATTATTAATCTCACATAAACTTAATTAAAGGTGGAGCATGGTTTGGATTGCACCTGAGGAAAACATGCAGCTAGAGACCCAGTTTTCTCAGGCAAATAAAGTTGATTAATTTAGAATTGTGTGAAGATATGTTACTTATTGAACCTATAATAGGAGACTTACTCAGGCAAATAAAATGTCATAGGAACCAAAAATCAAAACAGAAAAACAAGATTTTTGGAGGATGATAGGTAGGCCATAAAAGTCAGAAATGACATAGCCAAGGAGTTGGTCCAATAAAAGATATTAGCTCAGCCTCCAAGGCCTGGCACCTCTCCAATTCAAACTAAAGTGCACTGTTAATCACTGAGGAGGCAGCAGATTTTTCCCAGGTAGCCCTATTAGAAATGAAAAATGAACAAATTCACAACTGATGCTAATTTTAAACAGGTCATATTTCAGATCAGACTTTCAGCCACAACCTCCTCATTTTGTGCCTACCAACATACAAGAACAAATATGCAATTTATGCAACCGTGGAGTCACTGCAGTTGCTCTATAATCTCTGCAAAATTCATCACATACTGCATGTGTTTCCCAAGCCAATATTTCATTCCTTTATATTTTCCATATACATAGGACAGTACGGCCCAGTGGCCCAGTAGCCCAGCTGTAATTAGCAGCCTGAGTCCAGAGGAGATAAAGGAGAAGCAATTTCTATAAAACAGAAATCTGTTTCAACATGATAAAGGTTATATTAACAATACCCGCATAGCTTTCTTGCTAAGCAGTGTGACCTTCAGTGCAAAGGAGACAAAAAAAGAACACAAGCACAATCCACATTTCCTTTGTTCCTTTAGTTATATGACTAATGTTAATATACACAGTACGTCCCTCAGCCCGCGCCGCTTCCAGCAGCTCCCATTGGCCTGGAGCAGCAAACCGTGGCCACTGGGAGCTGCAATTGGCCGAACCTGCAGACACGGCAGGTAAACAAACCGGCCCGGTCCGCCTGCACAAGTGGCGGAACAAGTTTGGGAACCACTGCCTTATACTAAGGCCTGGTCTACACTAGGCTTTTATGTCGAATTTAGCGCCGTTACATCGAATTAACCCTGCACCCGTCCACACCACGAAGCTATTTAGTTCGACATAGAGCTCTCTTAAATTCGACTTCTGTACTCCTCCAAAACGAGAGGAGTAGCGCTAAATTCGAAATGGCCATATCGAATTAGGCTAGGTGTGGATGGAAATCGACGGTAATAGCTCCGGGAGCTATCCCACAGTGCACCACTCTGTTGACGCTCTGGACAGCAGTCCGAGCTCGGATGCTCTGATCAGCCACACAGGAAAAGCCCCGGGAAAATTTGAATTCCTTTTCCTGTCTGAGCAGTTTGAATCTCATTCCCTGTTTGGACAGCGTGGCGAGCTCAGCAGCACTGGCAACGATGCAGAGCTCTCCAGCAGAGATGGCCGTGCAATCTAATAGAAGGAGGGCCCCAGCATGGACTGATCGGGAAGTCTTGGATCTCATCGCTGTGTGGGGCGATGAGTCCGTGCTTTCAGAGCTGCGCTCCAAAAGACGGAATGCAAAGATCTACGAGAAGATCTCTAAAGCCATGGCAGAGAGAGGATACAGCCGGGATGCAACGCAGTGCCGCGTGAAAATCAAGGAGCTGAGACAAGGCTACCAAAAAACCAAAGAGGCAAACGGACGCTCCGGATCCCATCCCCACACATCCCATTTCTACGAGGCACTGCATTCCATCCTAGGTGCGGCCGCCACCACTACCCCACCACTGACCGTGGACTCTGAGGATGGGATATTGTCCGCGGCAGGTTCCTCGTCGGACATGTTAGCGGACGGGGAAGATGAAGAAGGAGATGAGGAGGACGAGGCAGTCGACAGCGCTGGCACCGCTGATTTCCCCGACAGCCAGGAGCTCTTCATCACCCTTACCGAGATCCCCTACCAACCGTCCCCATCCCTTACCCCGGAGACAGAATCAGGGGAAGGATCAAGCAGTGAGTGCTTTAAATATCTAAACATTTATTTTTACAAGAACTGGAATATTTATAATATTAACAATAGCTGTTTATTAAAGTGCTTAAACATGTAAACAATTATCTGCAAAGAAACTGGAATATTTACAATAGTAACAAAGGGTTTTTCATGATTTGTATGCCTTAGGCTCTTCACAATTTAGTCCCAAGTATTTAAAATTTTTTTTACAATGTCCGGTAAGTCATGATTATGCTGCCCAAGACGCTCCACTCTTTAGTCCCAGTGCACCTACGCGAAAATCCGGTCAATATGGCTGGGGATGGAGGCGAAATCCTCATAGGAGAACTCCTCGTAGGTCTCATGAAGGTAAATTTCCAGCCTGTTCATCAGGTTCCTGGGTAGGGCGATCTTAGTGGGCCCTCCGTGGTAGGACACGTTACCGCGCCACGACACCATCAGATACTCTGGTATCATCGCCCTGCAGAGCATAGCGGCAAACGGCCCTGGTTTCTGAAGGCTTTCTCGAAACATCCTTTCCCTCTGGGACTCCGAGATCCTCAGCAGGGTGATGTCGCTCATTACGCCCTGCTTTGAATTAGGGAGGGGAATGTTAGTATTGGGACTGCTTTACAGCCACGCGGTGGAGGGAGAGGGGCAGCATACAGGGATCTTTCCCTGGAACAGCCGCGAGGGGGTGGGACAGGGGCATAGTTCATGCTGTCCTGATTGCTGGCAGCAGAGACTGGCATTGCTTTCAATGTGAAAGGAGGCCAGTGCTACTAGTACAGTTTTAAGCAGCCAGAAGTCTACGGCTTACCATGATTGCACGCTACAGAAGTTCAGGTGTCCTGCCACGCTTCTCAGATAACTGCAAGACCACTGCAGGACCCCAGGCACTGAAGGCGATGGCCGAAAATTCGACCTTGTCCTGAGTGCGCATGTGAGAGGTGCAGTGCATGGTCTTGTTCACAGAGAAAGACTAGGTTCTTTGTACACAACTTCATTTATCTGTCTCAGGAATTCACTCCATTTTTCCCATTCACACAGACACATCTGCGACTGTCTCCCAACCCAGCCTGTCAGCACAGTCCCAGAGGCTAGCGCAGATTAGGAGGAGGAAGAAGAAGACGCGGGAGGACATGTTCTCAGAACTAATGAGCTGTTCCCGAGCCCAGGCAGCCCAGCAGACACAGTGGAGGGAGAACTTGTCCCAAATGCACCGAGCAGTCATGGAACGGGAGGAGAGGTGGCGTCAGGAGGACCAGCAGGCTACTGAAAAGCTGCTTGGACTTCTGAGGGAGCAAACGGACACGCTCCGGCGCCTTGTGGATGTTCTGCAAGACCGGAGGCAGGAGGACAGAGCCCCGCTGCAGTCTATCTCTAACCGCCCTCCCCCGCCACCAAGTCCCACACCCCCCTCACCCAAAGTACAAAGAAGGAGGGGCGGCAAGGGCCGTTAAAACTTTCAGTCAACCCCTGCAGACTGCTCTAGCACTAGAAGGCTCTCATTCCCCAAAATTTTAAAAGTCCTTTCCTACACACCTCACAGAAGCCCCCGTGCAAGTTTCAACCCCCACGTTTCATGTCTGGTTCATAATAAAATATTCGTTTCTGTTAATTACTGTTTCCATGATTTTATTTTGGAGGAGAGTCTGTCTGAACGAGGGGAAGGGGCATGGTAATTGGACAGGACAGTCACCTTTACCAGGGTACAGAGGCGGGGTCAGGTCCAGGATCAGGACACATACCCAGTGCAGTGACTAGTGACCCTGTTCAATCTGGGAGGTGGTTTTCATGTTCTGTGTGGGGGGGGGGGGGGGTTGCTCTGTGACTTTGTGGCGGGGGAGGGCAGTTACAGATCTAATGCATCACAGAGCCCCGCAGCAGGGGAGCTGTAACCCTCCTCCCCCTGCCAGACAGTCACATAGCCGACACATACACGCTGTCCCGCCCAGGAGGGCTGGCAGGCTCTGTTGAAACAACCAGTCCACCACTGCGGAACCCGTCATTCCTGGAGTTTAGAAGCATCATTTGCATCACAACAGTAAACCCGCACCCCGCCACAGTCTGCGTCCCAGGTTTAAAACATTCCCGCGAAAACAGTAATAAAGACAACGGTGTTCATTAACAAAACAGAACAGATTTTATTTTTTGGGAAGGGGGTGAAGGGGGTATGTAACTGGAGAGGATAGTCAACGGTAACTGGGTAAAGAAACGGTGGCAAGTTCAGGTTCTGAGTCCACAAACTTAAAATTCACTGGTGACCCTGCTCAGTCTGGAAACTGTCTTTCAAAGCCTCCCGGATGCACAGTGCGTCCCGCTGGGCTCTTCTAATCTCCCGGCTGTCTGTCTGGGAGTAATCAGCAGCCAGGCGATTTGCCTCAACCTCCCACCCCGCCATAAAGGTCTCCCCCTTGCTCTCACACAGATTGTGGAGCACACAGCAAGCTGCAATAACAATGGGGATATTGGTTTCGCTGAGATCACAGCGAGTCAGTAAGCTTCTCCATCTCCCCTTGAGACGGCCAAAAGCACACTCCACCACCATTCTGCACTTGCTGAGCCGGTAGTTGAACAGTTCTTTTTCTGTGTCCAGGGCGCCAGTATAGGGCTTCATGAGCCAGGGCATTAGCGGGTATGCTGGGTCCCCGAGGATCACTGTAGGCATCTCCACATCCCCAAGAGTTATTTTGTGGTCCGGGAAGTAAATACCTTCCTGCAGCCTTCTAAACAGACCAGAGTTCCTGAACACGCGAGCGTCATGAACCTTGCCCGGCCATCCGACGTTGATGTTAGTAAAACGTCCCTTATGGTCCACCAGTGCTTGCAGCACCATTGAAAAGTAGCCCTTTCGGTTGATGTACTGGCTGGCCTGGTGGTCCGGTCCCAGGATAGGGATGTGAGTCCCATCTATAGCCCCACCGCAGTTTGGGAATCCCATCGCGGCGAAGCCATCTATGATGGCCTGCGCGTTTCCCAGGGTCACTACCTTTGACAGCAGTACCTTCACGATTGCCTTGGCTACTTGTATGACAACAACCCCCACGGTAGACTTGCCCACGCCAAACTGGTTCGCGACTGACCGGTAGCTGTCCGGCGTTGCGAGCTTCCAGAGGGCTATGGCCACTCGCTTCTGGACAGTCAGGGCTGCTCGCATCCGGGTGTCCTTGCGCTTCAGGGCAGGGGACAGCAACTCACAAAGTTCGAGGAAAGTCCCCTTCCGCATGCGAAAGTTTCGCAGCCACTGGGATTCATCCCAGACCTGAAGCACTATGCGGTCCCACCAGTCCGTGCTTGTTTCACGGGCCCAGAATCGCCGTTCCACAGTATCCACAAGACCCATTGCCACCGTGATGTCCTCGGCACTGGGTGTCGTGGTTTCAGACAGGCGTGTGCTACTCTCGGAGTTCAGGTCCTGACCCCGGTGCCGTAGCCTCCTCGCCTGATTTCTCTCTATCTGCCTCAGTGAAAGGTCGATGATGAGCTGCGATGCGTTGACAACGGCCACAACTGCAGCGATGGTCACAGCGGGATCCATGCTCGCAGTGCTGTGGCGTCCGCGCTGTCACTGACCAGAAAAGTGCGCGAACTGATTTCCCGCCGGCGCTTTCAGGGAGGGAGGGCGGGAGTGACGGTTGGATGACGACAGTTACCCAAAAGCACCCTCGACACATTTTTTTACCCAGAAGGCAATGGCGGCTCGACCCAGAATTCCAATGGGCAGCGGGGACTGCGGGAACTGTGGGATAGCTGCCCACAGTGCACCGCTTCCAATGTCGACGCTTGCCCCGTTAGTGTGGACTGACAAAGTCGAATTACTGTCCTTAGTGTGGACACACACGTTCGACTTTGTAATATCGATTCCACATATTCGATTTAACTAAAATCGAACTACTCTCGTAGTGTAGACATACCCTAACAGTGGTTCTCTGAGAATTTTTGCCTGTGTTGATCCCATTTATGAAGTGCATGAGTTCAGAATCTTTTGACCAGCTTTTGATCTCATGCTCATTTGCAACCAAAGAACCCCAACTCGCTTTCAGTTTCCTCAATAGTTCAGAATCCCAGTAAAGATGGATTCCAAAGGAGTGATAATGGAGAGTGGGTTGTGGGATCCACATGGACAGAACATCTCGAAGAATCATAGTTACTGTGAGGTAAATAATAATCCTTCAAGTCTTTGTCTACGTCAGGGATCGGCAACCTTTGGCATGCGGCCCATCAGGGAAATCCGCTGGCGGGCCGGGCCGGTTTGTTTACCTGCAGCATCTGCAGGTTCGGCCGATCACAGCTCCCACTGGCCGCTGTTCGCCGTTCTAGATGGAAGAGCACATCATCAAATATTTGTTCCCCATATATGTACTTATAGACTGTAATCAAGTCACTCCTTAACCTTCTCTTTGTTAAGCTAAATGGATTGAGCTCCCTTAGTGTATCACTGTAAGGCAAGTTTTCTAATTCTATAATCATTATCATGGCTATTCTCCGAAGCCTCTCCAATTTGTCCACAATTCAAGAAGGATGTTGACACCAGCACTGGACACAGTATTCCAGCAGCAATCACACCATTGCCAAATACAGAAGTAAAATACCCTCTTTACTCCTACTTGAGATTTCCCCGTTTATTCATCCAAAGATCTCATTAACCCTTTTCGTCACAGTGTCACATTAGGAGCACATGTTTAGATGATTATCCACTACGACCCCAAATCATTTTCACTCACTGCTTCCCAGGATAGAGTTCCCCCATCCTGTAAGTATGGCTTACATTTTTTGTTCTTAGATGTACACATTTACATTTAGCTGTATTAAATCATATATTATTCACTTGTACCCAGTTTACCAACTGCTCCAGATCGCTCTGTATTAGTGACCTGGTCTCTTCATTATTTACCACCACTTCCCCAATTTGTGTTTCATCTGGAAACTTTCACACTCGTATTATGTTTTCTTCCAAGTCATTGACAGAAATGTTAAGTAGTGTAGGGCCAAGGACAGATTCTTGCATGACCCCACTAGAAACACACCTGCTTGATGATTCCAGGTTTACAATTACATTTTGAGACTTATCAATTAGCCAGTTTTTAATCCATTTAATGTGTGCCATGTTAATTTTATATCTTTCTAGGTTTTTTTTACTCAAAATGTTGTGCTGTGCCAAATCAAATGACTTACAGAAGTCTAAATACATTACATCAACAGTATTACTTTTATCAAACTTGTAATCTGACAAAAAAGACACTGTTAGTATGACAGGATCTATTTTCCATAAATCCACGTTGATTAGCATTAATTATATTACCCTTCTTTAATTTTGTATTAATTGAGTCTTGTATCAGCCACTCCATTATCTTGTCCAGGACTGATGTCAGACTGACAGGCCTAATTACTCAGGTCATTCTGCTTATACTTTTTAAATGTTGGCACTTTAGCTTTCTTCCAGTCTTATGGAACTTCCCAAGAGTTCTAAGACTTATTGAAAATAGAAATGCAAATATAATTTAAAAAGTTAACCATTTAAAATATTAAAATTATTAACCAGTTAACTGATTAAAGGGAGGCGGGGGCTGGGGCTGCTCCGGCCGGCCTGGGAGTTAACGGTTAGGGTGTGTTAATGGTAAGATTAATGCTTACTGATTAACTGATTAATATTTTACATCCCTAATCGAAAATCAATATCAGCTAGCTCTTTTTAAATTATTGGATGCAAGTTATCTGGACCTTTTGATTTAAAAACGTCTAACTTCAGTAGCTAGCAGTTCCCAGATCATCAGGAGGAGGCTCTGACAAGTCCTCACTATAGCTGTCTAAATAAGGATTTCAGAACTGTTCTCCAGAATTTGGCATCTGATCTAATCACCCATTCCAGGGTGTAATGTTGGGTCAAGGTATGAGCTAAACTCCAAGTACCTGCCCTGCAGATCTCCAATACAGAAATATTTTTTAGACATGTTTAAGAGATTGCCTAGACTCTAGTTGAGTGGGGTTGCATCCCTGACCATCTTGGATAACAGTCATTGATGGAACTATCCTCCACAAACTTCTCTAATTCTTTTTTTAACCTACTTATGCTTTTGTCCTTCACAATATCCCGACAAAGAGTTCTACAAATTGACTGTGCTCATGTGAAAACCTGCTGCCTATGAATTTCATTGGGTGACCCTGGTTCGTTATGTGAAGGGATAAATAATTTCCTATTCACTTTCTCCATGCCATTCATGATTTTATAAACTTCTATCATATCCCTCCTTAGTCATCTCTTTTCCAATCTGAAGAGTAACAGTCTTTTTAATCTCTCCTCAGATGTTCTATATCCCTAATCATTTTTGGTATCCTTCTCTGTACCTTTTCCAATTTTAATATATCTTTTTTGTGATTGGGCCACCAGAATGGCACACAGTATTCAAAGTGTGGATGTGCCATGGATTTCTATGGTGGCATTATGATATCTTCTGTCTTATTTGCCCCTTTCCTAATGTTTCTTAATATTGTTACCTTTTTTGACTGCCACTGCACATTGAACTGATGTTTTCAGAGAACTCTCCATGATGACTCCAAGATCTCTTTCTTGAGTGGTAACAGCTAATTGAGACCCCCATCATTTTGTATGTATAGCTGGGATTATGTTTTCCATCTAGCACTGAGTAGTTGCTATGATATGTTATATGGGGAGCTGATATTTGACTTAAGACTTTTTTCAAATTGCTCTACCACTTCCATTATTTATAGCAGGCCACAGAAACGAGGTAGGAGGAAAGCCCTCAGGCTAAAGAAGCATCTTTTCTTTGTCCCCTGAAATTCTGTTCAGGTTTTGCTGAGATATAAAGTCACCATTTGCTTTTTCTTACTCACATGCCTCTAGCAGTTTTTGGCAGCATGGCCAAAAAATAATTAAGCATAGACATTCTAAAGTGCCAATGCAGTGGCAACACAGTGCCCGCATGGCCCGTCCACACCTTTGGAGGAACCACATGAAGCATGAGCTCTCTCAATTCCCAGGGAGGCGAAGGAGAAAAGGACCCAAGCTGGGTCCCTGTCAACCATTCCTGGACCCAGTGGTCTATTTTCTCTAGGGTTAAAAAAACAAACAAACAAAACAACGACATCTCATGCTTCTAGCTACTGTTGTTTGTCCTGTAGCTCAAGTAATAGAAGTCTGTGCTACGGGGCTCAAAGTTCAAACACTACTGTTGATGCATGAATCCTAGGAAGTAGAGTTACAGTTACATAATAGAATTTGGTTTTACCCTTTTCCCTCCAAAAAACCCTAGGAAATTACAAAAACACAATCCTGTTAGAAATGTTATTTAGATTTCAAATTCAAGCACTGGAAAATTAATAAACATTAAATGTATTACTGTTACTTTAACTCTGTCACTTGTGCATATGCAATGCTAGTCTTTAATTAGATTATCATGGTTTTTTCAAGGTACTCCTGCCTCATTACGTGCACAGAATAGATGCACAAAGGGATGGAATTAAGACTGCACAGGCAACTGTAAAAATGGTATTCCTAACTCTTCAGTGTTTAGCCTTGCTCTGTGCAAATTCCAAAGCTGGTCTCTCTCATCAAAAGAAGTTGGTCCAATAAAAGAGATCACCTCACCCATCTTGTCTCTCTTCTTTTAACAGTTTTTTTGCTATGTGATAAATATATATACACATTAGAATGTCCCCAGTGTCTCCTTCTCCTTTCTATTCCCCTTTATTTTTCAGCTCTGGAAGGTTTTGAGGACTAAGAATAAAACAAAACAACGGAGAAGCAAGAAACTATTCTGAAGTCCAACAAAACTGAGAACTAGGGTCCTCCCATCATTGTTTTTCCTTCTCTGACCTTTGGCACACTTCAGACGTCGAGGGGGGGAAGAATGAAATACAAGAGGGCGCTGTGCCAAGACAATTCTTGGGATTAAACAGCAGAGCACAGTACCCATCCCCCTCTGCTCCTCGAGTTGCCCCTTACTTCTTCCCCCCCTCCTTTGGTGATTGGCGTATTCTCAACCCAATCAGAACTCGAGATGGAGGCGGTCGGAGGGCTGCTGACCAATGAGGCAGTGAGGGGCGGGCATAGCTGAAAGGTGGAGCTGGCAGCTGCATCAGCGCCTAGCTCTCTGGCTGCTTGTCGGAGTCGAAGCTCAGTGCAGGGAGAGGGGAGCCGGGCGGCATTAGCCCTTTATTAACGAACCGCTTCCACCGCAGGGGTCGCCTAGCTACGAAATGGCCGGCAGGCGGAATCATGCCGAGGACCAGCTGAAGCAGTGGCAGGATCAGCGAGGCTTACAGGTACCCCAGGGGTTCCGTGCCTCGGGTCCCCGCGGCTCAGGGAGCCCCTTAAGCGGGCCAACGAGGGACCCGTGAGGCTGGGTCTTGGCTTTCCGAGTGGCCTAGCTCCGCGCCTGGCGCTGTCCCGCCCCGCCCCGGGGCAGCCCAGAGCGTCCCCTGCCCCAGCCTGTGCGCTTTGCAGGCTAACGGTCACAGGGCGCGCGCCCGTGGCTGCGTCCTGAGGAGGCGGGTGGGTGAGATGGTAGCTCCCACTATGTGGCGGTGCGAGGGGAGCAGGCGGGGAGATGGTACCGACGGGGTTGGTCGGAGAGCGGAGACCGCGCAGGGAGGGGCAAGGCTTGGCTGATTCGATGGCGAGTGCCTGCGGGACGGGTGCTCCCTTCGGGCTCGCTGGGCTGCAGCCATGGAGAGCTGGGCATGGGCGCGGGAGAGGATGATACTTTGCCCTTTAGCGGATCACTTCATTTCAGCGTCAGCAGGGCCTGGGTCTAGTTTACGCTTAAAAACTAGATTGAGCGAGACACGTTGCTTAGGCCTGTGGCAGTTTTGCACCCCCACCTGCTGTAATGTGGCTAGGTCGGCAGAAGAAGCTGTACTGAAATGTCTACCCCGGGGTGATGCAGCACTGTACCTATGCTACTGTAGTGTAGACGTACCCCTCAGTCTCACAAGTCACCTGTAAGGAGGTATCTCCATTTTACAGATGACAAAACAGGTACAGAGCGGCTGAGCTGGGAGTAGAACCCCAGATTGCAGCCTCCTAGTCCCTTGCTCTCAATGGTAGTTTGTATTCCCTCTTGGATAGAAAGGGATCAGAGACCTGATTTTCCAAACTGCTAATACCCCCAAACTCCTATTGAAGTGCACTGTAGCTGCAGATACTTTATATTTCTGAAAAATCAGGACCTAACTTTATATGGTAAATTACCACTTTATATAGTAAGACTTTATTTTGTCTGGCCTTAGACGTATCGGTTTATACCTCAGTTTAAGCAAAAGTATGTTTGAGAGTCATCTACAGGCAATAAAATAGATGTTACGTCAGGTGGATGCAACAGGGAAGCTCTAGCATTTATCAGTCTTAAAAGTAGATTATGTGGCCACACATTATATAGTGCTTTTAGTCCTATAAATGCATAGTATTAAAACATTTATGTAAGTCAATGAGTACTGCAATAGTTATGGTGGTTTTAGTCACTTACCTCCCACTCTTTAACCAAATCAAAATATAGGTTTCAGATTCCTCCTTGTTCTGTCTTTACAGAATGGGGATTGGAAGAAAGTGTTCAAATATATCCCAATACTGATGAGTATAAGCATTTTAATACTCATTTTTACAAAGTACTAATTTGAAAAGTAGCTTAGCTCCCACTTTGCTCAGTTGAGTTAATATGCAGTTGATCCAATGTTATAAAAAGATATTTCATAAAAACCAGAGGAGATCATTACAAATGAACACACTGGTTGGTATCACTAGTACACTTCACAAAAATGTGTATTTGTGTACTTTAATATTCACTGTTGAGCAGGTGGACGTCTCTGATAAAAGCAATATTTACATTTAGGGCAAAATTCATACTGATGAAAGAGTGGGCTACCACAAGGTGCCCTATGCCATTTAGTAAAAATGGGACCTTGGAATAGAAACTAAAGATGCTCTCAGAGTGTAGAATTTTAAAGTAAGCTTGTAGACAGCAACTAGTTAAACTCAAAATATGTACCTTAAGTTTGCTATTAACCACAACCACACAGCAATCATAGTCTAATCTAAAGGCTAAAGTCCTTTTACTTTGAAAGGATTAATGTTATATTAAACTAAACTTGCAGATTAAGGATTGGATTCAAGCTAATATTTCTCTCACTTTAATAAAAAATAAAAAAACAAAAACAAAGCTAAAACCTTCAAATTTCCCATAGATTTCAGAAACTCATGGGAAGGTTGCGGGTTTGAGCGCCATTTGGTTGTCATTGAAAGTATTTTTTTAAGTGAGTGGGAATAGAAGTTCGAAAACAACATTAATCCTCGACTCTGTAGAATAATAATAATTGTAAAGAAGTTAGATTTGTTTTAGAAGTGATTATCCTATCCAATAGCACCCTTTGTTTCCTTACTAATGCACTTGAGAGTTAATATGAAAAGTCACATGCAACTCTTTCCAGTGTGCTCTGCCTCATTCAGAATGCTGATTGTTCTTCTCAAGTCTTATGATTTGCTTTTTGTAAAAGCCTTGGGGCCTGGTACTACACAGTATAAACTTTATGAACTTTAAAATGTAACTTTTGTTGCATAAAATGGCAGGATAACTCTGGATTCTCATGCCCAATGATGCAAGTTTCCTCAAGTATCAGGGGGTAGCCATGTTAGTCTGTATCCACAAAAACAACAAGGAGTCTGGTGGCACCTTAAAGGCTAACAGATAAGCTTTCATGGGTAAAAGGCCACTTCTTCAGATGTTTTCAAGTTTCCTCAGTAACAGTAAGAATTGAACTTACTCTTTTTAGTAGTGATGCTCTCTATTTACAGGTGGTTCTTTGAAATTGTCACTGTGTTGCCTGTTTTGAGATGTGGCATTTATCTTTGGATTTTTCTAGAAAAAAACCTCTGCTTTTTGGGTGCTGCCCAAGCCTCTCTTCCCAGCAATGTGCGTGAGGTAGCTGAGGTTACATAAACTGAGCCTCGTTTCCCTTTCCAGTCAGATTTGAGGAGAGGAGCCTTAGAGTGCCCAGGTTCTGACTTCTTGTCTATTTTTGCTTGAGCATTTTTAAATAGTTGAATATGCTTAGGATTTTTAGTGCTCACAGACAACATGATAGCAGTGTTCTACAAGAACAAACATGGCTGTGCCCACTCATCTTTTCTGAGGGAGGCCTTCAATCCAGCAAAGAGAATATTCTCCTGTTAAATAGCAAGTGAAGTAGCAGACCACACAGGTATGTGTCCAAGAGCTGCCATAGAAACTTCCATGCTATCTTGCTTGGGAGCCAAGGATGACTATCTTAGAAGCAGCTGGAGTAGCAAATGATGAGGCACAAGTAAGGACTCCCCATTTCCTTCCATTTACATGGATTTGATCAAGGAGCACCAGTTTTCCCATGGCGCTCACTCCCAAATGTGTGTGCTCAGGAGAGATGAGAATCAGGAACACCTAAAGTGGAAGAAGCCCAAAGAGCTTTTGGAACTCTAGTTTAGTTTAACATCCCTTCGTGTCCCACTTTTCTGAGTTATCTATTTATTCTAACCTTCTTGCAAGCCCTCTGCTTCCAGCCTACTCTCCCTGAGTATTTTTCCTCACTTACTTGCTTCTATTATCTCATCCCCGCCTCACATAATCCTGGCCCCATAATCCATAAATGGCCTACAATAAAAAAATCCCTGTGGAATTAACACATAAGCAACATGCTCAAAATGCTGGTTGGTATGTTATATTCCTTTCTCACTCTTTTGCCTGTTTGTTTAGATTGTAAGCTCTTTGGGGCAGAGAACCTTATCTTGCTATGTGTTTTGTACGCTGTGTGGCAAAATGGGCTCTAATCCTAAATGGGGCCTGTAGGTTTATTGCAATACAAACTAATACCCTCTGCCATGTGGTTGTTTTGAAGGAATGAGAATATATTCTGATTGTTCAAAAATATATGAAAGTTTAATGTTGCAGAATTTTCACAGCTGCTACTATAGATAATTAAACTCAGAGCTGATGGACTCTTCAGGGATGGGGTCACACCCACCCAGCGAGATGCTGTGGGTTTTACTTGTACATGTCGTCTGCCTGGTAATTAGATAAAATGTGGTAGGGTTTGGATGACGAGGCATTTGTCATGCTGTCTGGAGTGCATCACAACTGTGAGTGCCAGTCTCAGATCAGACTGTCAGAAAACAGGGCAGACACCTCAGACTGGTGGTATATTCTATAATTGGATTTCACCAAGCCAGTAAGTAACAAATGTGAACTCTTTCATCACTATACCAGTCTTACTATGGAGTCACACACAGTCCCTTAGGCTCTCCAGCCTATCTTGCCACCCAGATAAACTTGATTTAGAGAGAACCGCCCCCCCCCCCCAAATCAATCCATATCCGGTTGCCCCCAGTCCCAAGGGACTAGCCACTTACCTCAGATCAATTGGTACTCCAGACCTTTCACCAAAGACAAGACTGGCAGTCAGTTCTATAGTATACTAACTATAGGTGTATTAGCTAAGAAAAAGAAATGTTAGAGGTTAAAGCAGATAAAATATATTAATAAGTGGGTCATAGTTTGTAAATCAAATGATGGCAGTGATATAATAATCTGTCAGTTTTCCAAAGAAGTCTTTTCAGGGTATCCAGATGGTCTTTGGGGATCTCCGCTTTGCATCTGCTAGGCTTCCCTGTAGGAGTCCAAAGTGTCAGAGATGATGGATCATTTCTGGAATCCATATTTCTAGCCCCTTTACACAAAAAGCAAGCTGACTGTGTCTTTACCCACACAAGCTTTTCCTTTGATGATAGAGTGAGGAATGCATTTTGAATTTTTGACCTCCAATCATTATACACAATGATCACTTGCTTTTAAGATACTACTACTCTTCATTTGCATTCCCCAAGGTTTCATTCCTGTTTGATGGATTATTTAGTTACAATTCTCAGTGTAAATGTTTTCTGTTGCATTATAACAGGAATAGATAAGTGAGAATAATACAAGTAACATTCCACTAGTTTTCATGAAGTTTAAACATCTGAACACAACTTACACATTTATCCCTCACTTTGACTATGCTAATACACAAGTGAATTGACCTGAATACATTCTGTGATGCTGGTCATGGTAGAAGACTACTATTGCCTTGGTTAATTTGTTTTGTAAAGTCAAAGTATTGTGTCTTTAAAATGTATGTCAAGGGAATTCAGAATTTTGGATAGGTACCCTTTTACTTGGAGTTTTTAGATAAATATATTTAGCCCCTCATCCCACAGACTCTGAACACTTGGATGCTCTTCAGAGTTTGGATTAGTTACATTATTCCAGTAACTGACAAGTCTGATTGTACCTCTTCAGCTGCAAGTAGGCTGAAGACATCAAAGATCTGTGGACCTTGCTACTAAAAGTAATGACCCGTTCAGGGAAGCATGGATAAATGTTCCTGTTGTACAGAACACGTCCCACTTAAAACTAAAGAACAAACCCCACCCTCTGATCTATGGAATGAATAATGAAAAACTTGTTTCTGTGCATGCACAAGTAGTCTGTTTTTCAAGATAAACTAGGTGTTTAAAATCTTAGTCATGTGGGGCCAACTTTCAGAACTTAAAATGGCATTTAGCTTTTGAATAGTTATCAGACGAGCAGCACAATCTCTTACAGCAGCAAACAAATGCCTTTAAATAAATAATAAAGGCCCTTCAAACAGCATGTAGTGTATCAAACATAACTTCTTAAGGTTAATCCATGTAGAGTTAATTTATGAGTGTGTCGCTCTAAAATATGCCCCAAAATTCTGTCAAGAAAATATTCAGACTGCCCGACTCTATCATACATGAAATGACTGTATTTGTGGGATGAGGAAGGATTAAATAACTCATTTAAGGTTTAACTTTCAAATTCTTTCCATGGTTAGACCAGTCAATGAAGCTGTGAGAGTAGAAAAGTCACTCAGTTTAAAAAGTTGCAGCAGATGCTGTAAGCATTAATACAGTTTAGAGTGATCTGCAGAGTGAGGAAAAACATTCATATGCAGTTATACAAAAGGCGCATGTCCTCAAAGTAGTGGATTTGTGGTAGCTATTAAAATAACATTCTGGCTGGTGTTGTGTACAGGGAGAGTCAATTAAGGATTTCAAGATGGTTCTGATATTGCTGTCTCTCTTCTGCCTGGCTTCCTACATAATCATTGTAGTGCAGAAGCCGAATCTTTAGACACTTCCACTTCTCTCAGGCTGCCTAAACTAGCAAAATAAGCTTGATTGCTTTTGCTACAGCAGTCATGATCACACTTCCTAGCAATGGGTGTTTAACTTAATTGACTGTCCACTCCAGTGGACCAGCCATATCACTTTGAGGGCACAGAGAGGCTGTTGGACACTGTCAGACACTGCTTACATTGTCAATGCTGATGGCATTTCAGTGCCTGACTTTCAGAAGTGCGTTCTGAACTACTTGTTCAGTATTGAGGCTAGAAGAGGGGAAGAGTAGACTTAACTATTAGGAGGGTTATCATTCCAATATAGTACAAATGTATTTTTGGCTTCTAGAGTGAGGCATGAGAGCTTTGCTGAAATTTTATTTCAGAGTTGCTTGCTGAGTTCCTGGATTTTGAAGACTTGGAAAAATCTATTAAGATTATTAACATTCTTCAAAACAAAGCATATTAGGAGAGCAAGAAGGGTGCAGAACATTTACCATTACTCCTAGTGTTACAAGTATTTTAGTGATTAAATTCTTAAATGTAAGTTTGAAAACCAAACCACTTGCTTATTTTGCAAGTTCCAATGTAAAAAAAGTGATGTTTAAAAAAGTTACACTAGTTATTTCTAAGGGCTGGTCTACACTGGGGGGGGGGGGAATCGATCCAAGATACGCAACTTCAGCTACACAAATAGCGTAGCTGAAGTCGAAGTATCTTGGATCGAATTACCTGGGGTCCAGACAGCGCGTGATCGATGGCCGTGGCTCCCCCGTCGACTGCGCTACCGCTGCACGCTCTGGTGGAGTTCCGGAGTCGACGATGAGTGCGTTCGGGGATCGATATATCGTGTCTTAACGAGACGCGATATATTGATCCCGGATAAATCGATTGCTACCCGCCGATACGGCGGGTAGTGAAGACGTATCCGAAGTCCAGTGACATTAAACTCTTGAAAGTTAGCATGTCTTATCTGCTTCTAAATGCTTGTTCTTTTAGTTATTGAAGTACAAAAGCTATATTCAATAAGTAGTATGCCTTGTAGTATTTTTCCAGCTTTACACAACTATCAATCGAACTTTAATGTTAACTCAGGGTTTTGTTTTTTACATTTAAAATTATTCATACTCCCACAGTAACCGTTATGATGAAATAATCAGCCTTGATGCAGGAAGCAGTTTTTCCTGTAGCTTCAGGAGTCATACTATTCCACAAGTCTATATGATTAGAGTTATTTTCACTGAGTTCTATTTGATTAACCACTTAAAAAGGTATGGAAGTTTATTTTAGTTTTTCCATTGTAGTAACTTGATTTCTTAAAAATCATTTTTGCATTTAGAAACCAGATGCCTTGACCACTGGAGCTGGGATCCCAGTAGGCGACAAACTGAACATCATGACGATAGGGCCACGGGGCCCTCTTCTTGTTCAGGATGTTGTTTTCACTGATGAGATGGCTCATTTTGACAGAGAGAGGATTCCTGAGAGAGTTGTGCATGCCAAAGGAGCAGGTGGGTTTAAAAGGCATGTGTTCCTTAGCTGCATAAAAGTCTGCTAGAGAATGCCAGTGAATTAATATTGCAATCAAGATTGTGTAATGAGGCAAAAAAGGCATGATGTATGAAATTAATATTAGGCCAAATCCTGTTATCAGGGGTGTGTGCTTGTGAACTCCAGCCAGAG
The DNA here is from genome assembly GCF_028017835.1 of Emys orbicularis. NCBI lineage: Eukaryota > Metazoa > Chordata > Testudines > Emydidae > Emys > Emys orbicularis. The sequence goes on along the minus strand of NC_088686.1, from coordinate 84,290,027 downwards.
AAAACAAAGAAAAGTGTTGTCCCCATCTCCCCCCACCCCCCACATTTGACAGAGAGAGAAATAACTGGGGAGACAAAGTAGCTTACCTCGTAAGAAAAGCCCTGCAGGGACCTGCAAAACACTTCGGTGTTGTATTTTCTCTTTTCAGAGGACTTAAGAATCTGACACCAATTCGGTGTCTATACTTACTTTAAATAACTAAGAGGAGTAGAGGCATTTGTTTTACAATTGCTCAAAATTCTGTTCTGGAATAAATTACCAGATCTAGTGTTTACCTAGGGAATGATTAGATGTCAGTACTTGTATAGTTTACTAAGCAGATAAATGCCAGTTCAATTACAGATTTGTTTGTTGGTTTTTTTTTTTAAATAGGTTGTCCTAAAGGGTAACTTCATATCTGAATAAACTTTTACTAGCAACAGTAAAAATGTTCTTATTCACTTCTGTACTCCTTTTTAGAGGAACTATTTCTCTCTCTATCATCTGTGCTTTAATAAGACTTTTATATTTAAAATGAGTAATCAAGTTGCTTCATATAAAAGGGGAGAGACTAGCAAAAACTGTAGTTAGACTCTTCCATAGCTTGTTTTTGATCAAGGTTTCATGGTCAGAATAGCATTGATTACTTATTTCTAGTGTCAATTTGAGAATTTGGATTATGTTTTCAATTTACATGATGTAACATGCTGTTTTTGTTAGTCTCATATGGGTTTATGGCATTAACATGAAGGATTAGTGGATTTTCAAGGTTCATAAAAATAAGTAGCTACGTAGAAAGTTTAATTAAGTAAAACTCAACTTTCAGTGCATGCAAATGAAAACATATAAAGGAGTACTCACATATGTCTAAGATCTCTTTCCCCCAACAACACCTGTCCAGGAGTGATGCTTGTCTCAAGCTGAGGTTTATTCACCCCCAAGTTAACTTTCATAAAATTAACTCTTGTTAACTTGTTTTGCTAATTGGAAATTAGAAATGATGCCCCTCTTCCCCACATCCCTTCTCCCTCAAACCAATAGGTAAGAGTTTGTTAATAACACTGGCAACACTCTGTATGTTAATGACAATAAGCATATTGACCTAGATCTTCATAGGTATTTAGACTCCTAACTTCCATTGATTTCAATACCTTTTGAGGTTCTGATTCACTGTGGTTATCTGTTCATTCAGCACAAATATAGTCATAAGTATGTATACACTTTCCTCACATGGCTGTCTGAATCCTTATAGCATAGCTAGCAGCTATGATCCTACCACCTACAACTGCAAATTATTAGCTGGTGGGCATTAGTAATTAGCTCCCTCTAATTTATAATCCCTAATTTTGTGGTAAAAGCCACAGTATTTGCACTATTAGAATATGAGAGAAATTATACAGCAGCAGAAAAGGAGGAGAAAAGTCATCAACCCCAAAGAAAAAAACTCACATAGACCCAAATTCCCATGAAGCCAGGTCAATTATGAGTGTATAATTAAAAGTTTGACAGAAAATTCCCTCTGCAGATTTTTTTCCCTTCATGCTAACTGTTAGTTACCCTTTATCATTGCTTCATAGGTAATATGAAGTTACCACATTTGTTTAGTTAAGTGGTATTACAGAAACTGTAGAAAGCTACAGGCTGTGCTTCTTCATAAAATGAGACTTTGCCTTTCCCATGTCAGGAATTTTGCTGTTGAGTAGAGGATTTTACCAGTCAAATTACAGTTAAGAATTTTAGAGAGGGGAAAATAAAACTTACTGTGTGGGATCTCCCACTTCCTAAATGAGATGATTCCATGTTTTTGCCTTTACATGAGTTCTTTGGTGGAACGGATGTCCTCATAGGTAGGTACTCTTACTCATCTGCTGATAACTTAGCAACAACTTCCATCCGCTTTTTCTCCTCCATTTCCTATCAGACAACTTGAGACACCTCAGAAGAATCAAGGCTGCGGAACACTAAACAAATACCTTAGTTACCTGTCTTTATTATCTGAGATCGCGTACAACCTGCAACTATAAAAACATATCCAGTGTACTGTATATACATAAATGGGGAAATACCTTTAAAATACCACTCACATTGAATACTAAGTCAAACTTAGCCTTCTAGGCTATGATTTATTTTATGCTAAGGAAGTCTTGATAGCCACGTGATGCTCTGTTGTGGTTCTGGGATGGATGGCCCACAGAAACCTCTGTTGTTCACAGCAGCATGCCAGCCTAGGTGTATTTGTACTGGGCACTGATGTTCTCCACTGAAATGCTGTATATTAAGATTTGTGAAGTTTGGCGTGCTCCATATCTCTGCTTGCATCCTAGGATCAGGAACCTCAGTTTCCTGCATAAGAGAATATTGAGCAATCTAATTGGAAGATGTAGTGTCAGAGCCCAGGAAACACAGATACAGCGAACAACAAGTTCATTTCATAATATTGAAAGAGGGGAAAGCTACAAAAGAAAGAGTATCTAGAGGCAGAGAGGGGTAGAGTAAAGAAGTCTACAGAGTGGTGGCTTGAGGTGGAAGAGAATGTTATGAGTTTTCTCCAACTGCCATCATTATTTCTCCACAGTTGCCCTTCTCCAACATCTAGTACTTTGGTTGTGCCCCCTGATATTAGCCAAAGTCATCTGGCCTCTTTGTTGTTGACAGTTTTTCATCCAATCATGTATAAAAGTAATTTTGTTTTGTTTTTTTCAGGAGCATTTGGCTATTTTGAAGTGACTCATGATATCAGCAAATATTGTAAGGCGAAGGTATTTGAGCACATTGGAAAAAGAACACCAATAGCCATTCGATTCTCCACTGTCGGTAAGGTGGTGTCATTAGTATGTGTGGCCTCTTTTATAACACATGTATAGAATTGCTAGTGTAATACATTGTGGAACTGTGTAAAATTTCATGTACTTTTGACCACTTCACCTGCCCTCTGCCAACTTACTCCTCTCCCCTAGATTTATTCTAAAATCTTGAGTAGTGTTAAGCAGCTGCCATTTCATGTAACATCAGTCTACCGTAAACGTTTTTCCTCCCAAGTGTAAGAGGAAGTATGGTATTTTCAGGAGGCTTTGGTTCTATTCCTTGCTCTGCCATAGGCTTTCTTTATGAATGTGGGCAGGCCATGATTAATGCCTTTCTGCCTTGGTCCTCCATTAGAATAATTATCGTTATTTTTCATTCTTACCTGACAGCAATGTTGTGAGGATAAATTCATTAATGTAAATATTATTGGAATGAGGACCATTTAAAAAAAAAAAAAAAGCTTCCTGTAAAATAAAATAAACTATCCTTTCCCAAATCCTAAGAGGGATAAGTTACAGCTTTTTACAAATGACTTCAAAGGCCAATATCTTGCACATTATATGTGAAAATGTGATTTTTTTTTTTATGTCATTAGAAAGTAGGAGGTTCTAAAATTACCATAACTATTCATATTTTGCAATACTTTTATAGTTACTTACAACTTTTTGGATCTTTTGTGATCCAAAATCTTGAAGATGGTGAAATCATGAGGATTCTTGAGTCTTCTGGAACAATGTAAAGAGTTTATAGATCTTAGTAACCCTGGGGATTTCCTTGTGTGGTTCAAAGCTCTGGCAGCCGAGCAACACTTATTTGTGCTTAGGATCTGGAGAGGCAATTGGAGTTTCTGACAGAACAGAGCATGTACTAAAGTAGGCTGCTGAGCTTTTTCAGCGCTGCTTACGTGGGTTTTCTCCTGTCTGTATAGCAATCATAGGGCTTGTCTATCTGTGGACACTCAGGAAATTTATGACTATTTAACTAGTGGTGTGAAGGTAAAGCGTATGAGTTAAAGCGTATTAAATTGCTGTGTAGATATACTTTTTCAGAAGTAAAGTGGGTTAATTAGGAATTTCTGTCTACATGTAAGGAATTCTGGTGTAAAAACTTCTAATAGGTCAGGTTGGTATAACTTACTCAGTTGCACAAGAGTTGTTCATGGATCTGCAGATGCATTGCTCACTTTATGTCTACAATTTAGGCCCAAATGTGTTACAAGCATTCAGGTGCCTGAAATAGTGGGGCAAATATACTAAAATTCTCCAGTGTGGATAAGGTTTAAAAAGAACGCCCCGCCCCCCCATCTTGACACTTTTACATATATGCATTTCTTCTAGCTGGAGAGTCTGGTTCAGCTGACACAGTTCGCGACCCTCGAGGCTTTGCAATGAAATTCTACACGGAAGAGGGTATCTGGGATCTTGTAGGCAACAACACTCCCATCTTCTTTATCCGTGATGCCATGCTGGTGAGTGAGACCATGCGTGTAGGTGGTTTCAGCAGGTGAGATAAGGAAGTCCAAGGATTTGTACATGTAGTGAAGAAAGGGTACAGAGAAGCATAAAATACAGATTAGCACTGAAAACTTATTTTACCCTGATTGTTCAGTATAGATTTGAAATTTTTTGACTGAAAATGATGCTACTTTGAGAAATAATTATGCTTATTCTCATTTAAAGAAACAATCTGTATAACTTCAGAATGGCTAGTAAATAGGTTTAGTATTTAATACGTTTGTATTTTTATCTTTTTTGTGTGATCAATATCACTAGTATATGAGTCAAAATGGCTAAGATATTTTCCAGCTGTCATTTGAATTTGGATCATTTTAAAATTTTTTCACTTTTAAAAAGTTCCTGTAACCTGTTTAAATGTTGAAACAGAAATTTAGACCTTGCTCATTACTCACTATCCATTTTTATGTTATTTGGTAAGGGGATAGTCTTTTAAATATGTAAAGTAGTTACATTGACTTTGAAACTGGAGTATCTTTCATAAAATGCAGGCCTATTTTGAATGAGAGGGCAGGATTATTATCTCTTTCAAATTCAGTTAAGATTTGGAGATAGTTGCCTAATATATCACTATAGTTCACTCGATCAGGGCCAAATTTGGCAGTCTTTAATTGTGCAAAACTCCCACTGAGTTCAACGGAAGTCTTGCTTAATTTAGAACCATAGAATTTGGTCCAGTATAAGTTTTGTCCCTTTCTGTCTTAAGTGCTTTTTTGTATGTGCCAGTGTGCATCCCAATATAGGGTTGCATGCACCTCATGCATGTGAGACTAGGGGTATGTCTACACTACGGGATTAATCCGAATTTACAGAATTTGAATTTTGGAAACAGATTGTATAAAGTCGAATGTATGCGGCCACACTAAGTACATTAATTTGGCGGTGTGCGTCCATGTACCGGGGCTAGCGTCGATTTCCGGAGCGTTGCACTGTGGGTAGTTATCCCATAGTTCCCGCAGTCTCCCCCGCCCATTGGAATTCTGGGTTGAGATCCCAGTGCCTGATGGGGCAAAAAACATTGTCGCAGGTGGTTCTGGGTACAGCCTCACCCCTCCCTCCATGAAAGCAACGGCAGACAACCATTTCGCGTCTTTTTTCCTGGGTGAACACTGCAGACTCCATACCACGGCAAGCATGGAGCCCGCTCAGCTCAAGACAGCAGTCATGAACATTGTAAACACCTCGCGCGTTCTCGTGCAGTTTATGCTGAACCAGGACCAGAAAAACGAGGAGAGGAGGAGGCGGCGATGGCAGCGCAGCGACAAGAGTGATGAGGACATGGACACAGAATTCTCTCAAATGCGGGCCCCGGTGCTTTGGAGATCATGTTGTTAATGGGGCAGGTTCTATCCGTGGAACGCCGATTCTGGGCCCGGGAAACAAGCACAGACTGGTGGGACCGCATAGTGTTGCAGGTGTGGGACGATTCCCAGTGGCTGCAAAACTTTCGCATGCATAAGGGCACTTTCTTGGAACTTTGTGACTTGCTTTCCCCTGCCCTGAAGCGCCAGAATACCAAGATGAGAGCAGCCCTCACAGTTGAGAAGCGAGTGGCGATAGCCCTGTGGAAGCTTGCAACGCCAGACAGCTACCGGTCAGTCGGGAAGCAATTTGGAGTGGGCAAATCTACTGTGGGGGCTGCTGTGATGCAAGTAGCCAAAGCAATCACTGAGCTGCTGCTACGAAAGGTAGTGACTCTGGGAAATGTGCAGGTCATAGTGGATGGCTTTGCTGCAATGGGATTCCCAAACTGTGGTGGGGCGATAGATGGAACCCATATCCCTATCTTGGCACCGGAGCACCAGGGTACCCAGTACATAAACCACAAGGGGTACTTTTCAATGGTGCTGCAAGCACTTGTGGATCACAAGGGACGTTTCACCAACATCAACGTGGGCTGGCCGGGAAGGGTTCATGACGCTCGCGTCTTCAGGAACACTAATCTGTTTAAACGGCTGCAGCAAGGGACTTACTTCCCGGACCAGAAAATAACCGTTGGGGATGTTGAAATGCCAATAGTTATTCTTGGGGACCTAGCCTACCCCTTAATGCCATGGCTCATGAAGCCATACACAGGCAGCCTGGACAGGAGTCAGGAGCTGTTCAACTACAGGCTGAGCAAGTGCAGAATGGTGGTAGAATGTGCATTTGGCCATTTAAAAGGTTGCTGGCGATCGTTACTGACTCGCTCAGACCTCAGCCAAACCAATATCCCCATTGTTATTGCTGCTTGCTGTGTGCTCCACAATCTCTGTGAAAGTAAGGGGGAGACCTTTATGGTGGGGTGGGAGGCTGAGGCAAATCGCCTGGCTGCTGATTATGCACAGCCAGACACCAGGGCGATTAAAAGAGCACACCAGGAAGCGCTGCGCATCAGAGAAGCTTTGAAAACCAGTTTCATGACTGGCCAGGCTACAGTGTGAAATTTCTGTTTGTTTCTCCATCATGAAAACCCGCCCCCCTTATTGACTCATTCTCTGTAAGCAACCCACCCTCCCCCTTCCCCCAGCTTGCTTTCAAAGGAAATAAAGTCACTATCGTTTAAAAATCATTTATTCTTAATTAATTGATTATAAAAAGAGGGAGAGAACCCGGGTGGGGTTTGGGAGGAGGATCGGCGGGAAGGAAAAGGCCACTAAAAAAAGGTTTAAAAAATGACAGCCTTTTGCTTGGGCTGTCCACTGGGGTGGAATGGGAGGGTGTACGGAGCCCTCTCCCTCCCCCCCCCCCCCCCCCCCGCGTTCTTACACGTCTGGGTGAGGAGGCTATGGAACTTGGGGAGGGGGGTTATACAGGGGCTGTAGCGGCACTCTGTTATCCTGCTGCCATTCCTGAAGCTCCACCAGACGCCGGAGCATGTCTGTTTGCTCACGCAGCAGCCCCAGCATTGCATCCTGCCTCCTCTGATCTTCCTGCTGCCACCTCTCATCTCGAGCGTCCCTCCTGTCCTCACGTTGGTCCCTCCTGTCCTCACGTTCACTGGCATCTTTCCTATACTTTGAAACAGTGTCCTTCCACTCATTCAGATGAGCTCTTTCGCTGCAGGTGGATTCCATGATTTCCGCGAACATCTCGTCTCGCATCTTCTTTTTCCGACGTCTTATCTGAGATAGCCTTCGGGATGGAGGAGGGAGGCTTGAAAAATTTGCAGCTGCTGGAGGGAGGGAAAAAAGGAGAGAATTTTTTAAAAAGATACATTTTACAGAACAATGCTTATACTCTTTCACGGTGAACAACACTATTCACATTACATAGCACATGTGATTTCTGTGCAAGGTCACATTTTGTCTCTTAATATTGAGTGCCTGTGGCTTTGTTGCTAGAGATCACAGACGCAGGTCCGGGCAACAGAATTCGGCTTGCATGCGGCCATGGTAAGCCATTGTCTTTCGGCATCTGCGCCCTCCTTTCCCACATACCAAGCAAAGCCCGTTGAGTGCTGCGGTTTTCCTGTTAACCTTCAGCAGCAGAAATCAAACTAACCCTCCCCCCCCCCCCCCATCCAATTCTCTGGATGATCGCTTTATCCCTCCCCCCACCGTGTGGCTGGTATCAGGGAAGATCCCTGCTAGCCAAACGCGAAAAGCTCAGGGCCAATTCTCCCCCCCCCCCCCCCCGTGCTTGGCTAACTGCAGGGAAGGATTTCTTTTCAGCCACAGGCAAACAGCCCAGTAGGAACGGCCACCTCTGTCCCCTTAATTAAATTCCCGTATTTCAACCAGGTTACCATGAGCAATATCACTCTCCTGAGGATTACACAGCGAGATAAAGAACGGATTTGCTTGAATGCCAGCAAATAGTGGGACCATATGCTGCCAGGCTTTGTCATGCAATGATACCAGATTACTTGCTAATAGCATGGCGTGGTCAAGTGTCCTACCATGGAGGACGGAATAAGGCTGCACTGCCCAGAAACCTTGTGGCAAGGCTTTTGGAGTACCTCCAGGAGAGCTTCATGGAGATGTCCCTGGAGGATTTCCGCTCCATCCCCAGACACGTTAACAGACTTTTCCAGTAGCTGTACTGGCCGCGAATGCATCCCAAGTCCTCAGGGCAAAGTAATAATTAAAAAACGCTTGCTTTTAAAACAAGTTTTATATTTTAAAAGGTAAACTCACCTGAGGTCCCTTCCATGGGGTCATGGTCTTGGATACTGGGTTGGGAGGGTATTCAGTCAGGCTGAGAAAAAGATCCTGGCTGTTGGGGAGAACGGAGTGCTGTGTGCTCTCCGCAAGCTCGTCGTCGTCCTCTTCCCCGTCCGCAGAATCCTCAGGTGTAGCTGATGAGATTACCCCCGCCTCGGAATCCACGGTCAGAGGTGGGGTAGTGGTGGCGGCCCCCCCTAGAACTGCATGCAGCTCGGCGTAGAAGCGGCATGTCCGCGGCTCTGACCCGGAGCAACCATTTGCTTCCTTTGTTTTTTGATAGGCTTGTCCGAGCTCCTTGACTTTCACGCGGCACTGATCTGAGTCCCTATTGTGGCCTCTCTCCATCATGTCCTTGGAGATTTTTTTCAAAAGTTTTGGCATTTTGTCTTTTCGAACGAAGTTCTATTAGCACTGAATCCTCTCCCCATATAGTGATCAGATCCAGTACCTCCCGTATGGTCCATGTTGGTGCTCTTTTTCGATTATCGGCCTGCATGGTTACCTGTGCTGATGAGCTATCTGTGGTCACCTGTGCTCTCCACGCTGGGCAAACAGGAAATAAAATTCAAATGTTCGCGGGGGTTTTCCTGTCTACCTGGCCAGTGCATCTGAGTTCAGATGGCTGTCCAGAGCGGTCACAATGGTGCACTGTGGGATAGCTCCCGGAGGCCAATACCGTCGAATTGCGGCCACACTAACCCTAATTCGAAATGACAATATCGATTTTGGTGCTACTCCGCTCGTCGGGGTGGAGTACAGAAATCGATTTTAAGAGCCCTTTATTTCGAAATAAATGGCTTCGTTGTGTGGACGGGTGCAGGGTTAATTCGATTTAACGCTGCTAAATCTGAATTAGTCCTAGTGTAGACCAGGCCTAGGGGACATGTATTTGCCCTGTGTCTCCTTATGTGCCCATATAAAGGCATAAAAAGACCTGATAACCAACCCCCTGGTTCTTTGCTCAGGCTAAACTCCTTAATATTCTGAAAAATCTTCGTAATTATGGATGATCTTCTGTTTTGATTTGTTTGGTCAGACACCCCTCTCTGTGCTCCCGCCCTATACAGTATTTCTGTAATGGCAGACTCGAAACCTGCAGGCTTCAAGTCCTGTCTATACTGCGATGGGATAATTATCTTTAAGGACAGGCATAATAGGTGCCTCTTCCATCTAGGAAAATCTCATATTCTGAGAAGATGCTTGGTATACTTATCCTGCTCCTCAAGGACTTTTAAGTTGTGAAGCTGTATCACCATCTTGTAGAGCAGTCCATGAAGGTCTCATCAGATCCAGAGGAAAGGAGCTCCAAAATCCTCCTTATAAAAGACAATCCTGCATCATCTAGCATCCCATTGAACAGACAAGTGACTCTTAAGAATACTGTGGAGACATCAGCACCAAAGAGAGACCTGGTGACATCATTGGCACCAGGACCAAAGCAAACACCTACACTTCAGGCATAGAAGTTGTGCACTGAAAGGAGTCTCCTGCCTTGGTGATTGGAGCAACCGAAGAAGGTCAGTGTCCTCCAACAAGGACTGGTAAAGCAAAACATTTCTTGATAAGTTCTCGAAACCCACAGCATCCAGGGCTGGGGAGAAGACTGCAATGCAGCAGATTACCAGCATTGACCCCAGTGACAAAGGTGCTCCCAGTGGCATTGACCCCAGCCTTGGGGGAGGAGGCTTGGGTTGAACCAGGTCCATCCCGGTGCCAAGATATCCACTGCCACAGGTACCAAAAGCACCTTATTCATTAGTGCCACTCCCCGAGGAGGTCTACTTACTCCTTACCATCGCTGGGGCATGCTTTTCCCGGTCATCATACAGGGAACCATCTCTTTTGAAGTCTGCAGGTGTGTCATCACCAAGAGATCTGTGGACTTCTACAGACCCCAACCACCAGCAGCACCCAAGATTGGAATTGGTCCAGTCACCTGTACCCATATGGGATGCCACCAGGGGCCTATTTGGGTCCTGGGTCTACTTTCACAGGCACTGGGAAATCTGTATCCACCATCGAGGGAGAAGTTTGCTCCAGCAGCTTCCCTGGCTGGATTGCCAACACTGAAATATCAAGAGGAATGGCATCCAGGGGCACAAAATCAACACCCTGTCTTGCCTCCTAGGGATATTTCCACATCATTGCCAGATGAAGTGATATGCCTGGCACTGGTACTGGAAGACTTCAGAGTTATCCAGAAGCTTCTTGTGTGGATTGCTGAGACTCTAGAGAGCGAGACTTCAGTCATCTCAGAAAAGCCCCACAAGCTATTCAACATCCTAACAGCTTCTGGTCCTTGCAGAATCATCCTCCCCATTAATGAGAGATTACTACACCCAGTGAAATCTCTGTGGCAGATGCCGGCCGTTATATCACCACCAGCAAAACATGTTGAGAAGAAACAGAGGGGTAGCCGTGTTAGTCTGAATCTGTAAAAAGCAACAGAGGGTCCTGTGGCACCTTTAAGACTAACAGAAGTATTGGAGCATAAGCTTTTGTGGGTGAATGCCCACTTCATCAGACGCAAGTAATGGAAATTTCCAGAGGCAGGTATAAATCAGTATGGAGATAACGAGGTTAGCTCAGTCAGGGAGGGTGAGGTGCTGTGCTAGCAGTTGAGGTGTGAACACCAAGGGAGGAGAAACTGCTTCTGTAGTTGGATAGCCATTCACAGTCTTTGTTTAATCCTGATCTGATGGTGTCAAATTTGCAAATGAACTGGAGCTCAGCAGTTTCTCTTTGGAGTCTGGTCCTGAAGTTTTTTTTTGCTGTAAGATGGCTACCTTTACATCTGCTATTGTGTGGCCAGGGAGGTTGAAGTGTTCTCCTACAGGTTTTTGTATATTGCCATTCCTGATATCTGACTTGTGTCCATTTATCCTCTTGCGTAGTGACTGTCCAGTTTGGCCAACGTACATAGCAGAGGGGCATTGCTGGCACATGATGGCATATATAACATTGGTGGACGTGCAGGTGAATGAGCCGGTGATGTTGTAGCAGCTGATCTGGTTAGGTCCTGTGATGGTGTTGCTGGTGTAGATATGTGGGCAGAGTTGGCATCGAGGTTTGTTGCATGGGTTGGTTCCTGAGTTAGAGTTGTTATGGTGCAGTGCGTGGTTGCTGGTGAGAATATGCTTAAGGTTGGCGGGTTGTCTGTGGGCGAGGACTGGCCTGCCTCCCACGGTCTGTGAAAGTGAGGGATCATTGTCCAGGATGGGTTGTAGATCACTGATGATGCGTTGGAGAGGTTTAAGCTGAGGACTGTAGGTGATGGCCAGTGGAGTTCTGTTGGTTTCTTTTTTGGGCCTGTCTTGTAGCAGGAGGCTTCTGGGTACACGTCTGGCTCTGTTGATTTGTTTCTTTATTTCCTTGTGTGGGTATCGTAGTTTTGAGACTGCTTGGTGAAGATCTTGTAGGTGTTGGTCTCTGTCTGAGGGGTTGGAGCAGATGCGGTTGTACCTCAGCGCTTGGCTGTAGACGATGGATCGTGTGGTGTGTCCGGGGTGGAAGCTGGAGGCATGAAGGTAGGCGTAGCGGTCGGTGGGTTTTTGGTATAGGGTGGTGTTAACGTGGCCATCGCTTATTTGTACTGTGGTGTCTAGGAAGTGGACCTCCCGTGTAGATTGGTCCAGGCTGAGGTTGATGGTGGGGTGGAAGCTGTCGAAATCATGGTGGAATGTTGAGAAGAGGTACCAGGTACCCTCTGTGGGGTTTGAGTACTTCTACACCAGAACACAGGCTCCTTTGACTTTTCAATTATAGTTGAAATAACTAAAGTCAAACAAGAGTATGCTGAAGGACAAAGACTCCAAATGCTTAAACCTGTCTGGGTGGAAATCCTACTCATCAGCATTGCTACAGCTGCGAGTGGCTTATGTCCGGCCCTGCTGGCTAAGTATGACTTTCTTACATGGGACAGACAGGGTGACATGCTTCTTTGCCAAGCTCCCTCGTGACAACGTAGAGGAACTCAAAGGCACAGTAAAATGATGGCTTTAACTGGCATCTGTTTTAGCCTGCAATCAAACTTGAAATGTCTGTTGGAAACCTGCCTGGTTCCCTGCCAGCTTCCCTGCCAAGCTGCTTGAGAAACTGAGCTTCCAGGGTCCATGGCTCCAGAGCAGTTCAACCCTCTGGACTGCCCCAGGGTTTCCAGGGTCTGTGACTCCAGGAAAACCTTGCTATGCCAGGGTTTCCAGGCTCCCTGCCATGGAGCTGTGATATTGAAAACCTTGGAAGCCCTAGCTCTAGCTGGGGTTTCCTCAGGAGGGCACCTGGAACTTGAACTGGGGCTGTCAGGGCTTCCAGGTTCCCTACTGCAGAGCTGAGAGCCAGGTAGTCCTGGGATCGGCTCCCAGGGTTTGCAGCTCTAGGGCAGCCCCACAGTACAGACTTTTCCAGGCTAAGGACCCTAGAACTTCCAGACTCCTTGACCAGCTGGCTCATCATGCTGCTGATTCTTGTTCATATAAATATTTCACCAGTTCAGGCTTGAGGGCGAAATTAACATAATCGTTTTGTTGGTAGTATCTGGACAAAGCTGAAAACTCCTCAATGCTCTGTTTTCCTTTTGTTACAGCTTCTCCCACCTCTAACTCTGACCTGTCACTCCTAATACCATCTTGAAGTGCTGATGATTTCATACTTGCCCCAAAGTAGCTTAAAATGTACTTTAAGTCAAGAGCCATATACCATTTATTGTGGCTGAAATCGATTCTGTATATCAAGCTACTATGTGATCTGTTTTCTTGAAATGCTAGTAGTATGTAAAGGGACCCTGAGCATAATAGTAGAGGACTTTGTCAGTTTTTGCAATATCTTCAAACTTTTAATTCCAGTAAATTCATCTTAATTTTGTTTGTTTGTTTGAAATTAGTTTCCATCCTTTATACATAGCCAAAAGAGGAACCCTCAGACTCATCTGAAGGATCCAGACATGGTATGGGACTTCTGGAGCCTTCGCCCTGAATCTCTGCACCAGGTGGGAGCTTATTGTGTTTTGAACTCAACTTATTCTTCCATGAACAGGGAACTCGTATATTAAGTCATGTGTTGTTTTTTTTTTTTTTTTTTTTACATTTCAGTTTCTTGGACAGTCTGGAAATTTGTAATATCTTTTTGGACCAATAAGGCTATATAATAATCTTAAATTATTAACAGTTAACTGAAATACAGTGAAACTCAAATTATATACTTTTAGCCACCTGTTAAACTGTAACTACTAGGTTTTGGGTCTTTGTACATTTTTATGTAAAGTTAGCTAATGATTAAAATGATTATCTAGTGTCCCTATTTTTCTTAGCTGTATTTTACTCGGACCAACACAAAAGTAAAGATTTTAAGACCATCAGTATTGAATTAAAGCAGCTGAACCATTCTGAAACAGCAAAGACTTGCTATTTAGTCAACCAAGTATAAGAAAATTAACATTTAAAAAATTTAAAAATATTTCTGGGAAGATAATGCTGATATACTTTTAAATCTGTATAAAGCTGTAATTTTTTCTTCTGTCTAAATGTTTAGGGGTTGATATCAGCACACATCATAAATTTTAATTCTTCTGAAACAGTGATGGTCAGAAAACAGTATATAAAGAGTGTGGTATACATTTGGAATGTTAGTGTAAAAGTAAACATTTCTAAAAGGTTGAAAAGCTCAGTAACTTTGAAAGTGCTTGATATTAAAGGGTTTTGTGCAACCCCAAATTCAAGAACAAACAGCATTTTCTGTGGCTATTGAATGCTATGCATGGAATTACTCTGCCTTGAAGGGTTTTGCTAAAACTGGTTTGTTCAGGATTTTAACTTTTTTTTTTTTTAATTTTTTTTAAGTTCAAAATATGGTGCTTGCTGGAAAAGTTGTCACAGTTAGCTCTAAAACTATAGTAGCTAACTTATTCCTCTTGGAAAAAAATCATGGTAATCACACATTAGGTTGGTGCCCATCTTTCACTTCGTTAAATATTTCATATAGACTTAACTTTATTGCATGTTCAGCATCTTCAATGATCCAGTTATTAGAGCTGTTGTGATTATGTTTCAGAAGTTTTCAAACAAGAAATTAGTCAAACAGGTCTTGGCACATGAACAGTCATTATAGTCTTCAGTATAAGACCATTTCCATTTATACCTTTGATTAGAGGAGCCTGGGTGCTGTTTATGGATTAATGACTTTATATTGGATCAGTTTACTAATTACTAGAATTGCCTATCCCTTTTATTCAGGTATCTTTCTTGTTCAGTGATCGTGGTATTCCAGATGGACACCGTCATATGAATGGATATGGATCCCATACCTTTAAACTGATTAATGCTCATGGCAAAGCCATTTACTGCAAGTTTCATGCTAAGGTATTGGTTTTAAGTTTACCTACTTGGAAATACTTTGTGCTAAATACGAATCCACCATTATAAATTGGAAGTACGATACGGCAAAATGTTTTGCAATAGTTGGTTCTGCAAATTTTTATGCAAGTCTTGGCAATATTATATAATCTTGCAGGTCTCATTCAGGAAAGCTCTTTACAGGCATTAGAGTAATAGTTGAATGTAAGAGCTCTATAAAAGGTTTTTCCATATGCTTTACTGTCTGTTATTACAAGAATCTTTTCGATCTATCATTAAACATATATAAAGGGCCAGGTTGTCCCTGCTTTGATTTCCACTCTGCTTTCCATATGCTGTGATTAGCAGAGTTTCTTCTTCAAAGGCCTTGGTATGTTACCAGTTATGGTATTCAAGGTGTTTACACAGTGAGCTTCCAGAACCTTCTGGAAAACCATGCTGGTTGTCTCTGCTGCAGCTCTCTTATGACACTGTAGGCTTTGGGTCTGAGGTTGTATAAGGGAGGAACAATCCTGAACTTCTTTCTTGCTGCCATTCATTGCAGATGTAGGAATCCTACCTATGCCCATGCCCAACCCTATCACACTTTATTTTCCTTAAAGTTCTTTATATACATTTATTTAAGTACTAAGAATAATTTCTAGTATAGTAAGGTTTTGGGGGGTGGGGGTTGTGTGTATTTCAGAAACTTTTATGGCATCTTAGTCTATTTTGTGCATGTGATGCACTTGGTTCCTTGGTTCATACAGCCTAGGGTATAGTCCAGAGAGCGATTCAGTAGATGCACTTCTTATTCAGGATTTTTCTGGAGTCCAGTGCTTACTCCCTTTTTGCTTAGGGGAATCACATCTCCTGATGGGTGTTAAGTGTGTTGGGCTTTCACATCTGAAGTCCATAAAATCAGTCAAGCAAGGCTCCAGGTCTTCCTAATGCTGACATTTCAGCAGGCAAAATCTGCAGAACCATCTGAGATCCATGGTCTGGGTTACATGCAAGGTCTGGACTGGCTGTCATTAGCACCTAAAGTTTCCACCTCAGGATTCCCCTGAGCCAATTTGAATTCTTACCATCACTTGCCAGAGATAAGACTAAGTCTAATGTGGTTGTAGCTCCAGTTGGAGTCAAGCCAAAGACCTCAAGTTCAAGGGCTCTGGTTTTGGTAGCTCTTTGGAACCAAAGCCCTCAGATCCCTGTCCCCAGGCTAGAAGGGAGCTTTAGGGCCTAGCCTGTCCAAGATGGTGCTGAAATGTCCTTAGGATCTTAAGCTAATTAAGGCTCCAGAAACTATTGCTGTTGCATTGATTCCCAGTATAAAACCAAAAGA
The DNA here is from genome assembly GCF_028017835.1 of Emys orbicularis. Classification (NCBI taxonomy): domain Eukaryota; kingdom Metazoa; phylum Chordata; order Testudines; family Emydidae; genus Emys; species Emys orbicularis. The sequence goes on along the minus strand of NC_088686.1, from coordinate 84,273,910 downwards.
GGTTCCCTGAGAACTTGCTTTTTCTACTGCTAGTGTAGGCCTTTGAATCCTTGGGCCCTTCCTAGCTTTGTTGAGGCAACTCTGAGCCTTTATTCTTCACTCCAAAACACAACGAAATGAGAATGCAGTTTCTAAGCACTGAAAAATATTCCAGAAATAAACAGCACCATTCTCAAGAACATACTTTGAATCAGTCTTTCAACACCAGAGACTGCTTCCCTCTTGCCCTCTGTTCACCCCAAAACACCCTTTACAGGGGAGGGTGGATTTGTGTAGAACAGCTCTAGCTGGGTAGGAAGCCCTCTTTTTCAGAGGATATACCCTAGGGGACGTTTTTGTTCCATTCATGCCCCTTCTATGCCTCTTGAGTGGCATAAAGGGGAATACAGAATCTGACCTCTAGGCTTTCTTCCGGCAACTAGCAGAAGTTACTAGATCGCAGGCCCTGGTTCTCATGGGAGACTTTAATCACCCTGATATCTGCTGGGAGAGCAATACAGCGGTGCACAGACAATCCAGGAAGTTTTTGGAAAGTGTAGGGGACAATTTCCTGGTGCAAGTGCTGGAGGAACCAACTAGGGGCAGAGCTCTTCTAGACCTGCTGCTCACAAACCAGGAAGAATTAGTAGGGGAAGCAAAAGTGGATGGGAACCTGGGAGGCAGTGACCATGAGATGGTCGAGTTCAGGATCCTGACAGAAGGAAGAAAGGAGAGCAGCAGAATATGGACCCTGGACTTCAGAAATGCAGACTTTGACTCCCTCAGGGAACTGATGGGCAGGATCCCCTGGGAGAATAACATGAGGGAGAAAGGAGTCCAGGAGAGCTGGCTGTATTTTAAAGAATCCTTATTGAGGTTGCAGGAAAAAACCATCCCAATGTGTAGAAAGAACAGTAAACATGGCAGGCGACCAGCTTGGCTTAATAGTGAAATCCTTGCTGACCTTAAATGCAAAAAAGAAGCTTACAAAAAGTGGAAGATTGGACAAATGACCAGGGAGGAGTATAAAAATATTACTGAGGCATGCAGGAGTGAAATCAGGAAGGCCAAATCACACTTGGAGTTGCAGCTAGCAAGAGATGTTAAGAGTAACAAGAAGGGTTTCTTCAGGTATGTTAGCAACAAGAAGAAAGTCAAGGAAAGTGTGGGCCCCTTACTGAATGAGGGAGGCAACCTAGTAACAGAGCATGTGGAAAAAGCTAATGTACTCAATGATTTTTTGCCTCTGTCTTCACGAACCAGGTCAGCTCCCAGACTGCTGCACTGGGCAGCACAGTATGGGGAGAAGGTGACCAGTCCTCTGTGGAGAAAGAAGTGGTTCGGGACTATTTAGAAAAACTGGACGAGCACAAGTCCATGGGGCCGGATGCGCTGCATCCGAGGGTGCTAAAGGAGTTGGCAGATGTGATTGCAGAGCCATTGGCCATTATCTTTGAAAACTCCTGGCGTTCGGGGGAGGTCCCGGATGACTGGAAAAAGGCTAATGTAGTGCCCATCTTTTAAAAAAGGGAAGAAGGACGATCCGGGGAACTACAGGCCAGTCAGCCTCACCTCAGTCCCTGGAAAAATCATGGAGCAGGTCCTCAAGGAATCAATTCTGAAGCACTTAGAGGAAAGTGATCAGGAACAGTCAGCATGGATTCACCAAGGGCAAGTCATGCCTGACTAACCTAATTGCCTTCTATGAGGAGATAAAAGCAGTGGATGTGTTATTCCTTGACTTTAGCAAAGCTTTTGATACAGTCTCCCACAGTATTCTTGCCAGCAAGTTAAAGTAGTATGGGCTGGTTGAATGGACTATAAGGTGGATAGAAAGCTGGCTAGATCGTCGGGCTCAACGGGTAGTGATCAACGGCTCCATGTCTAGTTGGCAGCCGGTTTCAAGTGGAGTGCCCCAGGGGTCGATCCTGGGGCTGGTTTTGTTCAATATTTTCATTAATGATCTGGAGGATGGCGTGGACTGCACTCTCAGCAAGTTTGCAGATGACACTAAACTGGGAGGAGTGGTAGATACGCTAGAGGGTAGGGACAGGATACAGAGGGACCTAGACAAATTAGAGGATTGGGCCAAAAGAAATCTGATGAGGTTCAACAAGGACAAGTGCAGAGTCCTGCACTTAGGACGGAAGAATCCCATGCACTGTTACAGACTAGGGACCGAATGGCTAGGAAGCAGTTCTGCAGAAAAGGACCTAGGGGTTACAGTGGACGAGAAGCTGGATATGAGTCAACAGTGTGCCCTTGTTGCCAAGAAGGCTAACGGCATTCTGGGCTGTATAAGTAGGGGCATTGCCAGCAGATCGAGGGACGTGATCGTTCCCCTCTTTTCGACATTGGTCAGGCCTCATCTGGAGTACTGTGTCCAGTTTTGGGCCCCACACTACAAGAAGGATGTGGGAAAATTGGAAAGAGTCCAGCGGAGGGCAACAAAAATGATTAGGGGGCTGGAGCACATGACTTATGAGGAGAGGCTGAGGGAACTGGGATTGTTTAGTCTGCAGAAGAGAAGAATGAGGGGGGATTTGATCGCTGCTTTCAACTACCTGAAAGGGGATTCCAAAGAGGATGGATCTAGACTGTTCTCAGTGGTGGCAGATGACAGAACAAGGAGTAATGGTCTCAAGTTGCAGTTGGGGAAGTTTTAGGTTGGATATTAGGAAAAACTTTTTCACTAGGAGGGTGGTGAAGCACTGGAATGGGTTACCTAGGGAGGTGGTGGAATCTCCTTCCTTAGAGGTTTTTAAGGTCAGGCTTGACAAAGCCCTGGCTGGGATGATTTATTTGGGAATTGGTCCTGCTTTGAGCAGGGGGTTGGACTAGATGACCACCTGAGGTCCCTTCCAACCCTGATATTCTATGATTCTACCAAACAAAGAGTACATTAAGCAATTACCTAATTTTATTATTTTAAAAATATTCTGTTATCTTGCTGAGCTCAAATTAATAAAGAGGACAATGTTCAGATTGTACTGTGGAGTGCCATTTAATTTACCTGCTGAAATTCAGATGTAAAGTGGAATATGCAAACAGTCTAATAGTTCTTCAGTTTGCTCTTTTTATTCCTGTGGTATTTCATAGCCAGTTTTGTTTAATTACAAATGGTAATGAGTGTCACTTCTTCATTTAATTACTATTAGACTGATCAGGGCATCAAAAACCTTTCTGTCGAAGAAGCAGGAAGATTGGCTTCCACTGATCCTGACTATGGATTGCGTGACCTTTACAATGCCATTGCCAATGGAAACTGTCCATCCTGGACTTTCTACATTCAGGTTATGACATTTGAAGAAGCAGAGAAGTTCCCATTTAATCCTTTTGATATAACTAAGGTAACTAACTATGGTGTGTGTGTGTGTGTGTGTGTGTGTGTGTGTGTGTATGTATGTATGTATGTGCGCGTGTATACAAAAAATATTAAAGTTACAAAGTCAAGCAGTCAGGAAATGCCAGTATTAAGTTGTTTGTGCAAATTTAATTCTCCCCTTTCACATATGCATTATGTCCTAACATCACATCATAAGAGCGTGGCAGAGCCAACAATAGACCTTCCTTTCCTGGGTCCCAGTCTAATGTCTTGAACACAAAAAAAATCCTCTTTTTTTTTACTACCTCCCTCTTCATTCACTATTCATTATGTGCTCTGAATGAGGATGGAATCTTAAAGTCAAATAATGTGATCATGTGAATAAAGAGCATATCATAATGAATACACACAGTGGGGCCAAAACAGGGCCACATGGCAACCTTAATTCTGGAATTGTCTAATATTTGAGTGCTTGACTTTGCAACCTTAACATGTAATTTCCTAGGTGTTTGTTTTCAGTTTTTTTTCATAAAGAGAAAAATTCCATCCTGTGGAACTATTCCTGTCCCTCCTTCCACCCCCACTCCAAGAAAAAAAAAGAGGGGAGGAAATGGGGTAATGAGCAGGATTTGAGCCCAGGATTTCTAGATCCATACCACAGACCTCTATTACCATTGGAGATGGAGTAACTGGTAGCAGGAAAAGACTATTAAACAGCATAGGGTAATTTGACACAGTTTGCCAGTGGATTATGCAACTAGGTAGGTAATAGATATTTGGAGTTGGGAATCTTGGTTTCTGGTATTGGCTCTGGAGGGCTGTGATCTAGTAGATAGATTGGGAAGGTTCTTTTTGAAAGGCTGTATTGCTGTTTGGATCAGGCTTGGCTATGCAATGTTAGAAACCTGAGTTCTTTCCCCAGCTCTGATAGAAACTACCTTGACCAGCCTCTCAGTTTACCCTATCATGTAAAATAGTGGCATGAAGCCTTCATCAATAATGATGACTTTGCAGAATGAAGCATTAACACCAGTCAGTGGAAGAGGAGTTGAGACTCTTATGGTCTCTTCCTTGCTCAGCACAACTTCCCTGAGGACAAAAGGATGGGATGACTGCTGCTTCTGGGGCCCAACTCAAGCATAAGCTCTGTACCTACCACATAGGAAGCTGTGTAGGGGCCTGGGAGCATGCTTCTTATAGATGGACCATGTTCTATGATTGTATCAGCAAGCTTCTGACAAGCTCTTCTGAGCATGTTCAGATGGCAGGGTGTTTTTTTCAGAGCCTCATAACTTAGCTAAATTTGGGTGGATTTTCCTGGGGAACAGTAAAATGTACCTCTCTGATATCAGGTCTAATCCTCTGCCAATCATCAAGTTCTTGCTTCAAAGCACGGTAATGCTAGAGTGCTTAAAAAAGAACTGTAGGGAAAAATGTTAACATTGGCAAGCCCTGCATGCTTTTATCTAATGTTCCTCTTGAAAGTTGTTTGTTTATATATATCTATATCTATATATCTATAATTTGAGCAAAAATAGTTTATTTTTTTAATAAATCAGCCTGGGACAGCATGGAAAATTTCCACCTGAATTGTTACTATTTGGCAAATTTATAAGCTGCTGAAAGCAAAAGCTTATAATGGAAAGTACTACTATATTTCCCCTCCCCCCGCCCAATATCATTCATTATCAAGATTAAATCCTAGGCACAATGACTGCATTAGGTAGTTGAATCTGTTTTCTTGCTGTGTTTTATAACATGTAGTAATCACAGTGTATGTATTATGTTTTCTAGGTTTGGCCTCAAAAATGCTATCCTCTAATTCCTGTGGGAAAACTTGTCTTGAACAGGAACCCTGTCAATTATTTTGCAGAGATAGAACAAATAGCCTTTGATCCAAGCAACATGCCACCAGGCATTGAGCCTAGCCCTGATAAAATGTTACAGGTAAACAGAGCAGCTCGGTATATTACTCTGACAGAGTCATGCTGAGCTTTTCATTTTCCTCTAATCATCTTATTCACCTCTTAACTCCTTCTCTCTCTTTAGTCAGGCTTTTTAATTAAATATTGAACAACCAAGTCAATATGTCTCAAACATTTGGAAATAAGTAATTTAATTACAGTATTAGTATGTAGCCTAGAATGGCTATAGTCTACAGCCACTTACATTGATATCAGTGGTGTATAACTGCACTTCAAGTGGTGTAAAATACACCTGCATTTATTACCAGTCGCAAAATCAGAGGCCATTTCTCAAAAACAAGCCCCCAAATTTTTAGAATTAATGGAAGTCCATTTTAAGTAACTGCTGATAGTACTTCTAGTAATGTGTGTGTGCATATATTTATGCTTTTTATGCTTTTTCAAGTATAAATATTTATAATTAATTTATGAATAATTTAAAAGGTCTCTGATTTCTGAGCACAGTGTTTTTTTGTACACTTCTCTAACCTGGTTTGCAAGTCAACTTTTTTCTCCCAAACCATAATTCTAGGAGGCTTCTACTTTCTGCAGATACTTCATTCAATACACACACTTACTCCTAGAACTATAGGGATTCTAAGACTCACCTGTTTCCATGATTTAATGGAAGGAAACTAGTTTAATCAATTACAAAATTGACTTAAACAGACTTAAAGGTGGCAATTTTGCAACAGAAAAGCTTCAAAAACAGACTCCAACGAGAAACTGCTAAAATTGAATTAATATGCAAATTAGACACCATCAAGTTAGGCTTGAATAGAGACTGGGAATAACTTAGCCATTACACACATTGAATCTATTTCCCCATGTTAAGTATTCTCACACCTCTTGTCAAACTGTCTGTAATGGGCTATCTTGATTATCACTACAAAAGTTTTTTCTCTTAATTAATTAGCCTCTTAGAGTTGGTAGGACAACTCCCACCTTTTCATGTTCTCTGTATGTGTATCTATATCTCCTTACTACATGTTCCATTCTATGCATCCAATGAAATGGGTTGTAGCCCACGAAAGCTTATGCTCAAATAAATTTATTAGTCTCTAAGGTGCCACAAGTACTCCTGTTCTTTTTACAAAATTGATGTGATTACTTAAACAATAAGAGATTAAAGGCTTTAACTGACTAGTAAGTTTTTGAGCTAGGTGCAGTCCATAGTAAATAGTGCACGTGATTGTTGTGGAGCTAATATCAAGTTTTCTCATCTTCAGATTAGACATTCTTTTGATCACTCCTTCTGTCAGCCCCTTCCTGGTTTGGTTTACAGTGGGGATTTTAATTTCTGTTTCCCTAAAGTAGTAAACAATTTTTTTCTAGTATTATGTAGGGAGTCACTTATGCTTATGCCACATTACCTACTCCAAAGCCTCTTTTAAAAAATAAAGTCACTGCAATATTGTCACGGAAATATGAAAGAAAAATAAGGGGGATGGAGGTTATGAGAGACACAAACAGAATTTCAGAAAGAATCCTTGAAAGTTCAGGACAGCTTGTCATTTTGACTTTTTATCTATATGAGGATTAAGGATTATGAAATGATTTTCCATGTTGCAAAATGTGCATTTCATCACACAACTGCGTATTTCAGTGGTTAGTTTCAAAAGGCAATCATGAAAAATATACCCAGGGTCAAACTGATTGCCATATGTGGGGTTGGGAAGGAATTTTTCCCCCAAGTCAGGTTGGCAGTGACCGTGGGAGGTTTTGATTATCTTTTGTGGGGTGGGATGCTAGTCACTTTCCAGGATTATCTGAGTATATCTCACTTAATTTTCCTGCCATTGTGGGGACTTAAGGCATTGGTACACCTCAGTCCTCCTATTCTCTGCCCGTGACACACAATAGTCTAGTCTCCTGTGATCTGTAATACTTTGGTCTAATTTAGGTTGTTGGGTTTAGCATGAGGGTGCTGCGTGGTGGCCTGTGATATACAGGAGTTCAGACTAGATCATCTAGTGGTCCCTTCTGGCCTTAAACTCTGACTAAAAATAAAAAAAGTTGAATATACAACATGTCATTGTGATTTTAGGGTCGTCTTTTCTCATATCCCGATACTCACCGACACCGTTTAGGACCCAACTACCTACAAATACCTGTGAATTGTCCCTACAGGACTCGTGTGGCCAACTATCAGAGAGATGGACCTATGTGTTTGTCTGACAACCAAGGTATCCTGAAAAATACTTTAGAATGCAAATATATTTGCATTATGTGTATATAGGCATTAAAAATGATTTGTTTAATCTTGAAGATAGTTAATTTCAGAACAAAATCAGCCCATCACTTAGCAGGAGTAGTTGAAAACAAACTGCTCTGAGCAGTGAAATGCTAAAATACTCTTTTCAGTGTCTTTCTAGCAGTAAACAGACTGACCATATTCTGCTCCATTTAGACAGTTTCCTAAATAACGAGCTTTACCTTTTTTCTAATTAAAGTGTGGTAGAGGTATGCAGAAGTGCAGGAGCAGCAGAGGGCAGTGGCGGGAGGGACAGCTGAACTGCAGGCAGCTGCTGCACAGGGAACTTGGGGGAGCGGGGAGCTGATAGGAGGGCTGCCGGTCCACCCTGGTTCCAAGCTCCCACCAGCTAGCTGCAACAGGCTGCTCTTCCTGCAAGCAGTAGACAAAGCAGGCCGCTGCCAAAAGACGTTAGAAGGGAGCATTGCATAACTTTAAACGAGCATGTTCCCTAATTGATCAGCAATGTAACAACAAAACAACGTTAACCGGCACGACTTTAAGTGAGGAGTTACTGTATATGAAATGTTCAAGCTAAAAAAATTCCTTTCTATCAATGTGAAAGGCCCCTGTGTGTCAGAGTGACACATCCCTAAAACTTCCAGTTGTGTTTACACAGTTGCTGGAATGCAAATGTATACCTTTTTTGTGTTAATATTCTATTTTTTGAAAGATGTACATCAGTGTTAGTGATTTTTGCCTTGTAAGAATATTTGATAGGAGTCTTTAATTGCAAGTTGTAAATGTACTACAAATGGCTGGTTGTAAATCTAGGAACCATGCGGTCAAAAAGGCAAACAACCCAACAAATACGCCTTATCAAAGAGTAGGACACATCCCTCATGTATAAGATACCAGTTTGTTATAGATATGATCTTTATCTCAAGACAACAGATGTTATAAGGTGTTTGTTTGAAAAAGAGTACTAATTGTGTAAAAGAATGTGAGGATGTTCTTCAGAAAATTCCAAAAAGTAGTAATGCTTACGATGTGTTATCAGAACTATAAACCAAGGGGGAAAAGTGGGTCTCTTATTCCTCCTCTTTGCAAAGAAAAACCTTAGTTTAAACCCACACACACAATTCTAGAAATATCCTTCTTGAAGTTGATTTCCTATGTAAACACTGAAGTTTTCATGGTTTAAATTTTGAAGGAGACTATTTATGATTGGGAAATATTTTACAGAAGATATTAGTTACTTCCATCCTTTCCATGTTTAAGGTGAAAGAAAACCTTTGCTTCTCAAATTCTTAAAATGGCATAAAATTATTTTTGAGATATTTGCAGTTTTGCATCTAAATGCAAGCCATCATATAACTACCTGATTTCATGGTTGAGTGAATAGTGAGATATTTTATGTACAAATATAACAAGATAATTTGATGCTATAACTGGTTACTAATGGTTACTAAGAAGCCATTTTAATATAAAATATTGATAACGAATTCTCCAGTTAATATCTGGCATTGCTTAAGCAACTAGTTACCAAACTCAAAGACAAGAACCTTCTCTCCAAGAATGGTAAGAAAAAGACGGTACCATCTGTGATGACCATTTAATTTCAAAGACACTCTTAAGTAGGGATGTAAATACCATTTAAAAAATTAACTGTTTAAACAAAATATTTTTTAGTAGTTTTAAACTGCTAACTGATTAAAGGGCTGGCTGGCATGTGGCTGGGGCTGATCCGGCCGGTGTGGGGGTAAACAGTTAAGGCGGGTTAACCGGTAAAACTAATGCTTAACCGGTTAACATTTTACATCCCTACTCTTAAGAACTGTTTACTTTTACAAAAATTACTTTCAGAGCTCAGAGGAAATAGTGTTTGGACTCATTTGAAAGGGAATTTCAACTTCTTGTAAGCCCTGGTGGAGTTCAAAGGATTGGTCTCAAAAAATGTACTGAATAAAAAGTTAAAATTCTATCCTTAAAGATGTTCTGCTAATTTACCACCACGAAGACAAATGCAAAATAACCATAAAGTTGAAGAATTACAATCCTGCTGCATATTCAGTAGCATACGGCATATTCATAAGCTGAAGATATACACTAAAATCAGACAAAGTTGTTAAGGCACTGAAATATGACAGACTGATATCTGAAGCAACCAAGCCCCTGAAAGAGAGGTTTCTTCCCTCTACAGAAAGATAATGGAAAGAGAAGAGAGGTATAAATAAACCTCTCTGAACTGAGGGAGTAAAAGCAGCACTCAGTTCAGCACAGTTCGCCTCTTTACAAGCAAACAGCAGCAGCAACAAGATAGCTGAGAAGGCAAAGAAGCCACAACACAGCATCAAGGAGAAACAGCCTCCCAATGCAGCACTGCTTCTGCCACATATCACCTAGACTTCAGCATCATTGGTGAGACGGCGTTAACAAAAGCAGTGCCAAAGGATTTGCTTTAAAATTTTCCTGTAATAATTTTAGTGGGATAGTGAAACGGTATTGTAATTTAAGGTATTAACAGCTTCTCCTGTTAAATGGCAGAATATTTAGACTATATATTGCTAGAAAGGAAACATGAGCTAATCTTGGTAAACTGCAAGAAATAATGGGATTTAATTTGAATGTAAGATTCTTAGTTTTCATTCATTTTCCTGCAACAAGACTCTACTTTGACTGGCTTCTTTTAATTAACCAAGTCAAATACTTGGATTTCATAGGACCTTAGTTAAGATTACTTAACTCTGCCCATTTATAAACTATTTAGGTTGTCCATGATAAACCAAACAGGATTCATCAACCATTAAACAAAATTCCTTTGCTCATGGTTATCCATGAGACAATAAGGCTATGTCTGCACTACGGCCCTTACAGCAGCAGAGCTGTACCACTGAAGCTGCACCGCTGTAAGGTCTCCTGTGTAGCCGCTCTATGCCAACGGGAGAGCTCTCTCCCGTTAGCATAATTAAATGACCCCCAATGAGTGATGGAAGCTATGTCAGCGGGAGAGCGTCTCCCATCGACACCACTGTCCACACCAGCGCTTTTGTTGGTAGTCATTATTAATAGATTTTTTGTTTCTTTAATTGTGGTGTTCCCTAACGAATGATGAACCCCATTTGACTAAAATTGTGGGAGTAGCATCCCTGAATTGGCATTGAGAGAGAATTAAGATATGGCCTGCCATTTCTTGTTTTGCTAGACTGTAAATTTAAGATATTTAAGTACTGTTTGGAATAAAGTTAGTTGGTGCTCAACAATTTAAAACACCCTTTTTATCTCCCACAGGCCTTGATCCTACAAGATGCTGACCATTCTGGCCCCTGATGCAGCAAAGCAGTCAAACACATGATTAACTGTTAGATATGTGAGTGGTCCCATTGAAGTCAGTGGTATATAAAGTAAATGGGACTACTCATAGGCTTGAAGCTAAGCATGTGTTCAAGTGTTTTGCGATTGTGGTCTAAGCACTCAGCATCTTGCGTAATTGAGCCATTAAAAATATGGGATGGGAGACTGTATGCTCAGGTGACCGAGCCTCCTTTTTGCACAGAACAGGTTCCCTCCACACAGGGAGTGGGGTTTAGATCCTGCCTTAATTTTTAATACCAGAAATTTTTAAGAAAACTCAGGAAATGAGAAATAGGTAGATTCAAATTCAGATATTAGAGCTGGTTGGAAAATTTTGTTGAAAGTTTCCCTTCAAAAAACATTTGGACAAAACTGTGGGGTTGTGGTGTGGTTTTTTTTTTTTTTTTTTTTTTTTAAAGAAATTTGCCACAAAAACAAATTTTCCAAAATAGAAATTTTTGTCTGCGAACGTCATTTCAGAAAAATGGAAATATTGTTTCAAAACTAACTTTTTTATATTTTTAGGTGCATTATTTCATGACACCTGTACTAATAGTGCTTAATGTGATTGACATTTGAAATACTCTATTTTATTTTTTCAGAATTTCCATTTCACAGGAAATTTTGCTTTTGTTCCAATTTAGAACAAAAACAAATGTTCAAAATTCCAAGTTTCGACCAGCTATATCAGATATACGTTTGAGGCTGCAGGACATTGTAACTGCTGAGCTATATCTCTTGAAGAGTGTGAGGCAAAGTGTTGGCAGTTGTTTTAAAAAGAAAGCGAAGGAAATATAGACATAGCAGGGTAAAAGGGTTATCTGAATCAATTTGAATATATTCCTTCAAGTGTGCTTTATAATTTCACTGTCTCCTAATCTAAACTAAAAGGACTGATATTTTGATCTTTTCTCTTAAAGGTGGTGCCCCAAATTATTATCCAAACAGTTTTACTGGTCCTGAAGATCAGCCCAATTTGAAGGAGAGCCACATGTCTGTCACATGCTGTGATGTGCAGCGCTTCAATAGTGCAAATGAGGATAATGTGTCTCAGGTAAACTATGTGAAAAGGACTTATTATATTGTCTGTCGTGGAACTTGATTGTGTTATCTGGATGTGGGTTTTTCCTTGAAGCATCTAGCCTAAACTTAAGTACAGTTCTGAGGAGGCCTTGAAAGATCTTTGCCAATTCATTTCAAGTAGGGCTGCAAATTAATTGCAGTTAACTCACGCGATTAACTAAAAAAAAAAATTAATCACATTGTTAAACAATAATAGAATACCAACTGAAATTTATAAATATTTTTGGATGTTTTTCTACATTTTCAAATATATGGATTTCAATTACAACACAGAATACAAAGTGTACAGTGCTCACTTTATATTATTTTTTAATTTGTATTTTTCAATTCACCTCATACAAGTACTATAGTGTGATCTCTATTGTGAAAGTGCAACTTACAAATATATGGCAGAATGCGAGTAACACACAGAGCAGGAGACATACTGTTCTTCCCCATGGAATTCAGTCACAAATTTAATTAACGCATTATTTTTTTAATGAGTGTCATCAGCATGGAAGCATGTCCTCTGGAATGGTGGCCGAACCATGAATATTTAGCATATCTAGCACGTAAATACCTTGCAGTGCTAGATACAAAGGGGACATAGTAAATAAGAAGGGGGCAGCATTATAATTCCGTATATGTAAACAAACTTGTTTGTCTTAGCGACTGGTTGAATAAAAAGTGGGACTGAGTGGACTTGTAGGCTCTAAAGTTTTACATTGTTTTTGAGTGCAGTTGTATAACAAAAAAAAAATCTACATTTGTAAGTTGCACTTTCACGATAAGAGATCACATTATAATACTTGTATGAGGTGAATTGAAAAATATTTTTTTTTACAGTGCAAATACTTGTAATAAATATAAAGTGAGTACTGTACACTTTGTAATTGAAATCACTATATTTGAAAATATAGAAACCTCCATAAATTTATAATTTCAATTGGTATTCAATTATTGTTTAACAGCGCAATTAAAACTGCGACTAATTGAGATAAATTTTTTAAATCTCGCAATTAATCGAGATTAATTTTTTGATAGTTTGACAGCCCTAATTTCAAGGACTGCTTTGAGTTTGACTGCCCAGTGAACAAGCTGTGGTTCCTCTCAAATTCTTCTTCCACAGCACTTTGTTCAACTCGCCGGACATGACATGTTCAAATTTTCATGTACGTGCCTTTGAGACTGAAGCATGCAAAATTGCACCTGCAAAAGTGAGATCACCTGTTTTATTGCAGTGTGAAGTCCAATATTTTACCAGGAACATATTTCTCCATATTTCATCACTTTTTTCTCTAGGTATCTTGGTAACACTACCCCTACTCTTATGTACCACGCTTTCCTTAGAATACTGTCATTTCAGTGAACCTTTAAAAAATGTTTCTTTACACTATGTAATGCAAATAGTAAATTTTTCGGGCCAACCTGAACACTAATACCCAGATGCAAAATTTAGCCCTGATTTTTTCCAAGCTTGATGTAATTAGTTGCTGCAGATATCTAAACTATAACACAATGTGATACAAATGTTAATCAGTTCCAACAGAACTGGATTACATTGATATATAAGATAATTAAAGTAATTAGACAAACAGCAGTGAACACAGAATTTGTGACATACCACTAGAAACACTGTTGCTACATTTGCAAATCTCATTCATACATTTTTTTTATACAGATAGTGTCATAAAGGAGAAATATGTAATTGAAAGATACAGTTGTAACAGTTACTTCCTGAAATAGTCCAATATTAATTTCAGAAACTGGAAGAGTAGTTAAAAATTGATTTGTAAAAATTGACTTGTCTTGCAAAGCAGATGTAAAATTTCAAAATTTAATTTTGCTAAACTGTCCAGCAGAATAGTGTTAATGGTTCTAGGAAGTAGAATGGCTGCATCTTTAATCTAATGTTGATTTGGAAGTGCTACTTTCATCAGCATCATGTCATTCTCTTTGCCTCTTTCTTATTCCTTCCCTCATCTAAAAACTTAGAGTTGTACATCATGGCGGGAAGCAGTTTGAATGTTCTGGGAAAATACCAACCAGTATTTCATGCTTTCTTGTAATAGTTTAAAGACCTGAGCTTTAACAGTTTTACTATTATTAATGATAGCTTTTGATAGTCAATTTAAAAACTGGCCTTGCCTTAAATAAACTAAACTACAGAATTTGATCCTAAGGTGAGAGTGTTCTATACCAAAGTGCTGAAAGAAGATGAACGCCAAAGACTGTGTGAGAACATTGCTAGCCATCTTAAAGACGCTCAACATTTCATCCAGAAGAAAGCTGTAAGTACAGTAAAAGCTTTATCTGTCATGTTGGGGGGAATAGGGAGTGCCAATTCATCAAAAATTCTGGTTAACTAAGAGTTATACTTCTCTATGGAGGGAGGGAGTTTGGGTGCAGGAGGGGGCTTAGGATTGGGGCACAGGAAGGGGTGCAGGGCGCAGGCTCTGGGAGGGAGTTTTGTTGCAGGAGGGGACTTGAGGTAGGGACATGGGAGGGGTTTCGGTGTGCTGGATCTGGGCGGCGCTCACCTGGGGAAGTTCCCCACAACTGCAACATATCCTTCTGCTCCTAGGCAGAGGAGCTGCCAGGCGGCTGTGCGCGCTGCCTCTGCCTGCAGGCGCTGCCCCCGCAGCTCCCATTGGCCACGGTTCCCAGCTGATGGGAGCTGTGGAGGCAGCGCTCAGGGCGGGGGCAGCACACGGAGCCCCAGTGGCTATTCCTCTGCCTACGAGCAGCAAGGACGTGTCGCCTCTTTGGGGGAGCCTCACAGAGCCAGGTAGGGAGCCTGCTGGCCCCACGCCAACCAGACTTTTATTGGATACCAGAAATGCTGGTTTTAGAGCTTTCTGGTTAGTAAAGTGCCAGATGATACAACTTTTACTGTAGCATCTTACTGTGTTAGCTTAAGTCTAGCTTCTGCTGGTGTGTTACAGTATTGCAGTTGATCAACAAATTTTGCAAATATAACAGTTTGGAGATGAAAAGAGAAGGTCAGAAATTGTATTTTTGGAGAATAAGATGTTGATCTGTTTATTTTATGCGAAGAATGATCAGTAGAGTATAAAGAATTTAACAAATTTTGTACATAATTAACAAGGAGAATGCTAAAGCTGGCAGCATGATGAGCTGACACTTTCAACACACAAATGTGGAAGTCTAGTGATTTGTGCTTCCTGTATTGTGGGGTGGGGTGGGCTAACAGACTGCATAAGTGCTTTGCACTGGGTGTTTAAAATACAGATATCTTACTCAAAACAAAACAAAAACAAAAACCAACCACCCTCGTTTGATCAAGGCCATAAAGGTTTTATTTGGAGGATGAAAAGTTCCCCAAAATTTAACTGTGCTGAAATATCCAGGAGAATAGCATTAATGGTGCTAGGAAGAAGAATGGCTTCATCATCCCCAATGGAAAACACCTGTGCAATGTTTGTTTAATTTGCAGTAAATCAGGATGTTGTCCTAGGTGACTTAATACCTATGATTCACTCCTTGCTACCTGGTCTATTGATATGAACTGGTGCTTGATTTGGGGAATTGTTGATAATTCTTATTAGATATTGCATGTTGATTGCAGGCTTTGGAATTGGCAAGAACCAGGCATGAATGTGAAACTGAGAAATGAAATTGTCTGTTCGTGCCCTGACTTTCCTTACTATTTCAGGTGAAAAACTTCACTGATGTTCATCCTGAGTATGGTGCCCGTATTCAAGCTCTGCTGGACAAATACAATGCTGAAGCTGGCAAACAGGTATGTTAGGGATGGTTTCTTTCTAGTTAACAAGGCTTTGATTGACTGAATACCTTAGCTTGTTTCATGAATCTCTACCTTGATGGAATATAATCATTTTCATGGTTTTTTTTTTTTTTAAACTTGGAGATAATTCATTGTTTTGATAGTCATACAATGAGATAATTGCCATTAATTGCAATGCTAATTGGTCCAATTAGTTGGTGCATTACAAGGACTGAATTTAGTGGTTTTATATTTCAGAAGGTGTTCATGCATGTACTTGATACTCTGGTTAGCTTAGCACATGATAACCTTACCTGCTAAAATTGCATAAAGGAAAAGGGATAAAATGGCAATTACTAAACAAAATGTTTCACTTGTGCTGTTTACTAAATGAGCACTGGTTAATTTCTTTAAAATGTTGATTTGACTGCATTCAAATTTAAGAAACTTCTTTTAATAGCATTTGCCCTAAATGTTTTTTTCATAGCCTAATTAATTTCATGTTGCTTTTAGGATGTGATTAGAACGTATACACAATCTACACGTCGCATGTCTGCAAAGGAACGATCTAACCTGTAAACTGTATGCTACATACAGTTGGTCCATCCATGGATTTTACATCCCCCTAACTGGAGAATAAGCTGTCAAAGACATTAACAAATGTAGCAGATGTCCGCACAAGATATAAATGCCTTTCAGGCTTGATGCAGTAATAAAGAGTCTATTCTTATGTCTGCAATCGAAAGTGATTGACTAATAATTTAGTACCTTCTAACACTAGTGCTCTAGGCTGGTAATGATTTTATGTAGATCTCTTTTTAAGGCTAAAAGTTATTTTTGTTTAGTTTTGGAAATGAAACTCAATACTTAAATGAAAAGATTGTTTCAATTGGTTTTTGAGGTAAGG
Source organism: Emys orbicularis (assembly GCF_028017835.1). Taxonomy (NCBI): domain Eukaryota; kingdom Metazoa; phylum Chordata; order Testudines; family Emydidae; genus Emys; species Emys orbicularis. The sequence continues at coordinate 84,257,377 of NC_088686.1, read as the reverse complement.
ACCCTAACTTCTGGCTAAACTACTGAAAACAACTTATATAAATACTGTGATTATCAATATAGGTGAACTAATAGGGTGTTCAAGTTGATAGAACTTCACTTGATTTTGTCAAAAATAAATTGCCCAGTATGTGTAATGTGAGCATTATAGTTTAAAAAAAAAAAAAGTAAAGGAACCCATATACATACAGTAACTTTCTTTCTTAACTCTAGTTTCCTGCAGTACAATGTATCTGAAAGTAGTTAATTCATATCCAGGTGGAATAACAACTGAAGGCTAAAGTTGGTTTTGCTTACTTATGAAAATATCAGGTTGGGTATATTTTATGCAAGGGAGGTAGTGATGAAAATAGTAATTTTGTTTCTAATCATTTACAGCTTAGATTTTACAATAAAATTGCTTGCAGTTAACCAAATGTGGCTTTTTTTTTTTTTTTTAGGCTATAAGTAGTTGAACTGCAGATAATGGTTACTAAACATACCACCTACCAACTACTTACTTTTGAATAAATGTTAGTTGTCCAAGAGACTAAGGAAACAGTTTTCAGAATCCAGCACAGTTTTTTACCCTTGCCAGATACAAGCTCTGATAATTTATTTAAGTTTATGTAAATCTCTCTTACGGGTTCAGTTGGATATATTACGTTCCTGCCCTAATCCTGTAGAGCTGCTGTGTACTATTCTAGCTAGAACTGGCTACATTTAAGTGGTGAATGAAAAGATCGCTATAAATAAGGCCCAATTCTGTTTTCATTTAAGTCAGTTGGAATTTTATTACTGACCTCAGTGGGCCCAGGACCATGCCCAAAGCTTGTATCTCAGCTGAATTCTACAAGAGCCTTTGGAATCTTTCAGGATAAAAGGTGTTTCATATTGGTATGCAAAATGTAATCTGGACTTTTAGCAGTTTCCTGTAACATACTGGCATTATCTTCAAACCTTTTTGAGTATATTTTAAGTAATCTGATTCTGTTAAATATGGACTATGTAGAAATTTTTACATTTTAAAACAACACTGAGGGCAACGGTTAAACCAAGAATCATGGAGATGCTGGAATGAAGCTTCCACTGTCAGCTGGTCTTCCTGGTTCTTTTCCTTGCTTCCTTAGTGAATGGCCACCATGTGCACATGGTGATCCAGATACCAGTTCCACAATACCATAACTTCAGAATGTGTTGTAGTGTGTAATTTCCTTCTTGGCCATTGGTGTTGCCTAGTAGCACTTGAATCACCCATGAGTGACAGTGGAAAGAATTTTAGAGCCCAACAATTGGCTTTGCTCTGGATATGTTGCAAAGTCCACATATTCTGATGTCTTGGTAATGTGGCTCCTCAGCCTAGAATTAAAGCATTAACTACAACAGTTATGTAGAAATTGATTATAAACAGCCCAATACTAATGATTACTGTTTAAAAAACAAAACACCCAAGCTGTGCACAAGAAGCTATGTTTCAAGATTGCAAGGGTTGATGGTGAAAGATTATTTTTTTCAAAACTATTAAAGCCCTTTCATATCTTCCTTACCAAGACTTGTTCAACTTTCATTGTAAAGTAAACAAGTATCTGCAAGCATGTCCAGACATCCCTTTTATTCTATCTTAGATGCCTAAAGTTAACATGGCATGTTACTACATTTTAATTTGGGCTTTACTCAACATTATAAAATATGTGAAAATTCCCCACAGAAAGAAAAATCAATGAGGGTTTGGATCCTACTCTTAAGTACACAAGCACCCATTGATGCACGTTGTGTCTGGAAACTATAGGGCAGACAGTTCAGAAACTGCTCAGGTATCAGTTCATTGGCAAAATGCTAGTGTGCTCATTATCACATCTGAGACTTGAACTAGAGTGCTTCTGATTTTGTAGGCAGCAGTGAATTAGCAGGAACTCTGCTAGGCAGAGCTTGCAAGGACCTGAGTTTTTCTTGGCTAAAAGCCACTCTGTAGATCTTACACATACACTGTAATAGCAGTGACTGAGGTAAATGGGAGTTGCAGGTATTAAGCATTTCTGACTGTCAGGCCTTTAGTGTCTCAGGCTGGATACACAAACAGAGGAACCCAAAACTAATGGAAGTTTCAGAAATTTTTTTCCATTGACTTTTTCAAAATTACACAGTGGCAGAGCTGTGAATAGAACCCAGGAGTTCTGATTATCATTCCCTGTTCTAACTATTACTCCACACTGTGGCTGCAAACTAACTACAGTTTATTTCAGGGGGGAAAAAATGTACTTAGCAGTAGGGAAATCCCTCTCTCATTTAGATCAATAGAAGTTTTGCCATTGATGAAAACAGGAGCTGGAAGAAACGCTCAATCTTTCTTTAATAGACACAGTATTCTGCTTGCACCTTTCTCTGACTGTCACTGGTTGAATTCATACAGCTCACTGTTTTACATAAATTGATGATTTTCCAAAAGTATTAAGATAGGGATAATGTAATAAAGTTTCACCAGAACCACTTGTTCAAGTTCACTCTTGAGATAAAATTTATAATTTCATAGTTGATCTGTTTTTAAGGGAGTGAGGAGAAGTGGAGTCTCTGGTTCTAGGTTATATTATTTAACATTTATATTGCAATAATATATCAAAAGAAAAGACTTAATCCATTATTAAGAGTTTATTATTGAACTTTAGTAGTTTAAATATCATAGCCCTGGCTTTAGCATTTTCCTACCATTTTTAGCATATTCACTGCACTATCTCCATAATAAATGGAGGAAGGTTTGGTTCTAACCTGAGGTGGCCTGTAGGAGCACTTGCTGAAGAAAAGAAATATTTTTACCTTCTAAACCCTCTCTAATGTCTGGAACATGAGAATTATTGTTCTTGACATGTTTTCGAGATTCCCTCAGTTTTTCCTAATACTTTTTCAATTTTATTTCAGGGAAGACTCACTTTTAATCTCTTTTGTTTCAATAACAGCTCATTTTCTAAGAAAAACCTGGATTCAGTATCCTACAGATACCATGTTACCTCTCAAAAGGTTTATTCTAATGACCATTCTTCCATTACTATTTTGTAGTTAGACAACTACTCATTTCATTCTTTGCCTGTTTACTCTTCCTATAATCTGCTTTTCTATTTATCTGGCAGTTATTTACTCTCTCAATCATTATTTTCTGCTCCATATACAAACAAAACTCTATGCTCCTTTTGTGCACAGAAAAGCAACCTGCATAAATAGTACATAGATAAGGATAGCGACCCTGGCTTGGGAAGGGCATAGTAGAAGGGAGTCTGTTGCACTCTGGTTGCATAGGAGGGAAAGCTTGCAATTAAATCTCCACAGGAAATCAAAGTTTCTAGTCGTGCATCCAGACAACTCACTTGTCTCATATCTTGACCAGAATGAACAACTAAGGCAATGTCTGTAGTACTAGAGAGAGAGAGCCTGGAGCATGGGGTCTGTGCAAGGTTTGAGGCTTGAACCAAAGTCAACAAAAGCCATGCTATGAGCAAAAGTCAGGCCCAATCGTAAAGTAAATGTTTGCTTACAAGTTCACTGTCGGGTACATGAACTTGGCAAAAACACTGAGCATTGCAAAAACACAAGCACTCCTGAGAAGTACTAGGCACAGGGTATTCGTGTATACATTCGAGAAGGTTAGTACAGGTACCCCCCACATAAACACAATCGTAGGAGAAAGTTCAGGAACACACCGACCCCCAAGTAAAACAAGCATTGGAGAACAGGACAGAATGATAGATGAAAATGTTTTGTTTGAACCAGCAGGTACAAGGTGTAGTGTTGGTAACTAACCACATCAGGAGTGTAATACATAACTTGTTTGTATCAATGTATAAAAGAGAAATCATAGGAAGGGGTACCTTGATCCAGCCTAGGAGGAAGCAGAAAGTCACACTGCTGACTGAGTTGAGTCCATTGTTATGGGCATACATGTATTAGTATACCTGTAGAGGTTATTAGGCACTGGTACTGTGCTTCGTCAGCAATAAGCCTGGCCGAGTGCCTTCGCCATCAAACCGAGTCTGGTCTTTCTGAGCAGAACTACTGAGGTCTGCTGAGCTGGCTATCTTCACAGCTGGTGCAGTACATGGAGAGAGCGCGTGCACGCCAACTGACATCACTGCCCAAAACAAAACCCATGGCAGCAAGTCTGAGAGCCCAGGTCTAGAGTCTTAGGCTTGTGGGGCTCATACTACAGCACGAAAAATAGCAGTGTAGATAATCCTGCCTGGGCTCTGAATCCCAGCCCTCTTGCCAGGTTTCAGAGCCCAAACCCCAGCCCGAATGGGAACCTCTATGCTGCTGTTTTCAGCACCACAGCGCAAGCCCGAGTCTGTAGAGACTTGATGCCTCAGAGTTTATTAGAGCATGAGTTCTTCCCCCCCCCCCCCCAGCGTAGACATACCCCAAGAAGTCCAGGAAGAATAGTGGCTACAACAAACAAACTTTGGCATCGTGCTAGAGTGTAGGGGTAGAGTTCACAATGGGACTTAAGCCACAAAACTCAACATTTAGGCACCTATGGCCTTCACAAAAACCACACTCAGCTGCTGCATAAACCTGTAAGTGCCTAAAGTCTATAGATACATAATTTTCTGCCATTAAAGTCCCCATGGCTCCTAAAGTTCAGTGGCAGGCATGCACACAGCTGCCTATGCCCCAGCAGGATTCACAAACAATCCAGGAGATGTGTTCTGAGCACATCTAAACCCACACAAAACAACCAGAGGAAGTGGTGTCCTTCTGGAACCTTTAGTGCAGCGGTTAGAGCATTCACTCAGGAAATGAGAATGCTGGGTTCAGTATCCTCTGCCTGATGTGGAGGAAAGGTTTGAATTTGGGTCTGTCTTTTTTGAAGCTCTTCCACTTTTTACAAATAATTAAATATTCAGTAGAGCAGGAGGACTGGCACCTGGGTCTCCCTCCTCCCAGCAGAATATCCCTACCACTGGGCTGTAATCATGGTCATGCTCTCTAGCCTAATGAACAGAGGACAAAGCCACTAATCAGCTTGAAGTGCTACTGTGAGCTAGTGGGAGTCTCTGTGAGGATGTGGAGTTTAACCCATCTGGTGGGCTCTCTGCCAATAAGGCTTGCACAGTGCCTGTTGCTGTCCTGTGCCAAGGATGGCACCAACCCTGCTGTGAGATAGTTTTCCTCCATAAACCCCACTCCCAAATCTTTCGGCCAAACATCCCCAGTACATAGCAGACCCCAGTGTTCTAATGGGTGGTGTTCTAATGGATGTTCCCCTCTGGTGTTATCTGGACTGGAGATCTGCTAGGTCACTCCAATCCTTGACTCTGGGAGCCAGCCTTACCCTGCTCTGCTGTGAGAACACCGACTCCTGGGCCATTCACGCACAGCCTCTGGCATGTAAGATGCTCCTTGGATTGTGCAATTGAATGACACTAGCCAATATCTCCAGGCCCAGACACAACCCTAGGAACCTCTGTCTTGCAGTGCCCAGTTATGCCCACTGGACGCTGCAAGCTTATATGAGTTCGTCAATTTAACAAAGAAATTGATATGCACCAGGCTTGTTATCCCAAGCTGAGTTTCTGTCATGCTTCAAACCAAACTCACTGCTTCAGATAGAATAAACAAACATTAACTATAAAGATAGATTTTAAGTGATTATAAGTCAAAGCATAAAAAGTCAGATTTGGTCAAATGAAATAAAAGCAAAATGCATTCTTAGCTGATCTTAACACTTTCAATGCCCTTACAAACTTAAATGCTTCTCACCACAGGCTGGCTGGTTGCTCTTCAGCAAGGCTCTCTCCTTTGATCAGCGCTTCAGTCGCTTGATGTGGTGTCTGTAGATGTAGGTGGAAGAGAGAGAGAGAGTATGGCAAATGTCTCTCCCTTTTATCATGTCCTTTCTTCCCTCTTGGCTTTGCCCCCACCACTTCAGAGTCAGGTGAGCATTACCTCATCACAGTTCCAAACTGACCAAAGGAAGAGGGGTGACTCCCTCGAGAGTCTAACACAGGGGTCGGCAACGTTCGGCACGCGGCTCCCCAGGGTAAGCACCCTGGCGGGCCGGGCCAGTTTTATTTACCTGCTGACGCGGCAGGTTCGGCCGATCGCGGCCCCCACTGGCCGCGGTTCGCCGTCCCGGGCCAATGGGGGTGGCGGGAAGCCGCGGCCAGCACATCGCTCGCCTGTGCTGCTTCTCGCCGCCCCCATTGGCCCGGGACGGCGAACCGCGGCCAGTGGGGGCCGCGATCGGCCGAACCTGCCGCGTCAGCAGGTAAATAAAACTGGCCCGGCCCGCCAGGGTGCTTACCCTGGCGAGCCGCGTGCCGAACGTTGCCGACCCCTGGTCTAACAGATTCTTTTGTTGCCGCATAGGCCAGCGTCCTTTGTTCCTGTGAAGCTGGGCTAGGTTTGTCCCATACCTGCCCTGAGGAGGTGTGAATTGCCTCTCTGCTCTTGAAGAGTTTTTGCCTGGGCTTATTTTAAGCCATGAGGATACATTTTCAGCCTCATAACTATATACATGAAATTATAACCTATAACATTACTGTAACAATTACTATAACATCACTATAACAACCATGCTCAGAGCATCATGAGCCTTCCGAAGACACCCACCATGACAAACTTTGCATTGGATACCACACAGTCATTCTATAAAGATGAACATGGGGGTGTAGGGTCTTCCCCTGAGGTACAGAGCACCACAGTGGGCATGTTAGTGGCGGGAGAAGAGTTGGTCGGTGATATGGTATCTTCCACTTCATGCATAAGTGATAGGAAGCCAATATGTGACTTGCAACTACAGCTTTCAGTCTTCAAGGACCCAAAAGCCTTAACAAGAGCAGTGGACACACACATACGCTGCATACTCCAGTGCCCTGTTACACAGTAAAACTCATAAGAATGCATTCATTTGACCTATGTACCTTCACCCTGCAGTTTTCGTAAGGTAAGCGTAATCTCTAGTCTAAAGGCTGAAGTCCTCCTGGACTACAATTTTCGTTTACTGCAGAGAATCACCAATTTAAGGAGCCAAAATTGCAGATTCATGGCTCAACCTAACAATATGCTGCAACCCTTAACTCATTCGGATCAGTAAAAGCTGGGGGTGCACTGCCCCATCCTTTTGTATAGAAATCTAAAAATCTTAAACATTGTCAAATTGATTTTTTAATTGACTGATTTCAAAGACATTCCAGTATACGAGCTCCTTTGAAATAGCATCTTCCAATTTATTTATTTACTTACGTATTTTAATTTAAGAGGTTTTTTGTTCCCTTGTGTAAGTATGTATATGAATAAAGGCCTTTTCATCCCGAGAAAAGACTGACTGACTACATGATGGTCATGGTGAAATTGACAGCACACACTGTCAAATGCACAAAGTAAACACCTTCCCCCACAAAGTACACTTTGGTCTAGGTGAAGGTGCTCTGGGCCCAAAGCCCAGGTATTATGGGTCTGATCTCACCTCTTCTACTGAGTGCTTTTAATATTTCTGTACACTTCATCGTTATCTCTATCCCAGAAGCAACTCTCATCCCCCTATTTTCCAAAGAAGGTAACTAAGAGGCTGCACAAGGTCACTTCAGATAGAGCTGGAAATAGACCCTGGTCTTTAATGTGGCAGACTGAAATATGAACTACAATGCTTTTCAGAGTGACTGCCAAATCTATGGCTATTGCACTCTGCTCCCTGACTGAGGAGCAGAATCCAGACACCCTTCTAACCAACATTCTCAAAATAGCTGTGTAACTCACTGGCAAAGTGTGTGTCATGTCCCCTTCTAGTGGCAGACCCACATAGGACATAAGACAGCCGCCTTCTATCAATTGCTTCTTTAGCTCAAGCAGAAGATTGACTTTGGTTTTTTGATTAACTTTTCATATATATAGTTTGAAAAAACCCACCAACCATTTTGCTTAGGCTCATTTGGCAGTTCAAAGATAAGAAGCACCTTTCAGCAACAACTGTTTATCATTTCTAAGTCTCATGGTACAGAACACTTGAATGATAACTTGTTGGCTCTGTTATTGCATGTTGATTCTCTCTATTGAAGTCCAAAAATTTATGTAATTGGAATAAGCAACAAAGAGTCTTGTGGCACCTTAAAGACTAACAGATGTATTGGAGCATAAGCTTTCGTGGGTGCGTCTGATGAAGTGGGCATTCACCCACCAAAGCTTATGCTCCAATACATCTGTTAGTCTTTAAGGTGCTACAGGACTCTTTGTTGCTTTTTACAGATCCAGACTATCATGGCTACCCCTCTGTAATTGGAATGTGTCTTGTAGTGATCTTCCTATTTCAGATAGGAATCAGTCTTGAATGTTAGCAGAGATTAGCTTTGATTCTGGAAGCAATTTTTCCTATAGCTTCAAGAACTATTCTGTATATTCAGGGTAACTTTCACTGTACTATATTGCTTAGCTAATCGTCATCATATAGGAGTTACATTGTTACTTCCACTGGTGCAACTCTTGGTTTTTTGTTTTAAAGTAGAAGCTGGTAGCCTTGACCCTGGGGCTGGGAACTCAGTAGGAGATAAGCTTAACATCATGACAGTAGGGCCATGGGGCCCTTTTCTTATTTAAGATGTAGTTTTCATTGATGATATGGTTCACTTGGACCAAGAGAGGATTCCCAAGAGAGTTGTGCATGCCAAAGGAACTTGTGGGTTTCAAAGGAAGGATATTTATATTTATAAAAAGCAGCTCAGGAAAGCCAAAGAATCAAGAGCAATCAAGTCTGTGTAATAAGCAATGAGGCAACATTGTAAAAAATGATAGTAAAGGGTAAGAAGAATGAGAAATATACAATGTAAGTCCCAACCCATTTGTAATAGCAACATTTAGGGGAACCTGTAGCAACATGGCTAAGTCTGTACAGTGCGCGTGATTTGGCAGTGTTGTAAAGCTGAGTTAAAGCCTTGAGCTTTATCCCAGTTACAACACAGATCTCAGCTACATGACAAGTTTCAACCATATTGTAACTGGGTAACATAATGTGTGTGTGTGTGTGTGAAATGTAGATAGGCCCTTAGGATGTATGTTGAAAATTATTTTGCTGAAACTCTGCACTGATACCCATGCAGTTAGTTTTCTAGTACAAAACAACAACAATAATAAAAATACTACTACACATTGGAGATCATAGAAGACTCTAGTGGCAATTGGCTCAAGGAGGCCTGCTACACAATAAAGGAGACTATTTGTCAATCCATAAATTACAGCATGATCCATTTCACTAGTTGGTACAACTTCACTCTGTACCTTGAGAGAAAGGAATTAACAGACATAGCTTGACCTGTGAAATTGTACATAAGCATTCATTAGATCAGCTAACACACAGTATCTTGGTACTTAGTTAATATCCATCTGACTATGGTTATGATAACCCTTTACATTATTATAAAAGGTGTGGCATTGGTCATTTTAGATCATCCCTGGAATCTAATGACATATAAACGTGATTTTGGGTTCTCCTTTTCAGGAGCCTTTGGCAATTTTGAAATGGTTCATATCAGCAAATAGTGTAATCTAAAGGTATTCGAGTACATTGGAAAAAGAACCCCAATTGCTATTTGATATACCACTGTTGGTAAGGCTGTGTAATTAGCGTGGGGGTAGCTGAAGGCATTTTAGCTAGAGATAGATATTTATGTGATAAATTGCTAAGTTATAATATACATTTATCATGCACCCATTGACTGCCATACCTGCCTTCTGCCCACTCCTTCCCCCTGGATTTATTCTAATATTTCAAAACTCAGTTTAAGCAGATTTATATATATATAAAACAAATCAGCCTTTCAGATAAATGTCTCAGAGCTATGTCATGGGATTGAAAGCTTTCCCAAAAGAACATTTTTTTCTCTGCAGATTGATTCAGCATTAGCCTTAGGAGCTGCTTGTGCCTATTTTCATATACAGGCAACTTAGGTCCACCTTATCTTTATTTTCTACAAATTCCCTGAGTGGCAATGACAGGGCTATCCATTCAGGGATTACAATATTTTACCTACCAATTCTCTGAGTTTGCTAAAGTCCAGGGGCGGCTCTATGTTTTTTGCCGCCCCAATCATGGCAGTCAGGCGGCCTTCGGCGGCATGACAGATTCGGCGGCGTGTCTGCGGGTGATCTGCTGGTCCCGCGCCTTTGGCGTGCCCGCCGCCAAAGCCATGGGACCAGCGGACCTCCCACAGACACGCCGCCGAATCTGAAGGGTGCCTGACTGCTGCCCTCACAGGGACCGCCAGGCCGCCCCCCACGGTTTGCCGCCCCATGCACGCGCTTGCTGCGCTGGTGCCTGGAGCCGCCCCTGCTAAAGTCTTCCTTCTTGTCGTCCACTGTCTTTATTCACTGTCTTTATTCTGCTGTTTTCCCTCCTACCATTCCTTACCATTTCATGATCACTTTCACCCAGCCTGACCACACTGCAGTGTAATTTGTAATGAAAGAGGTGACAGCACTCAAGCAAGAGGTGCTGGCAACATAACACTCCAGGGAGGTTCCTCTGGCAGCTGAATGACCTGTGAGTGGAAGCGGAGCGTTGTACCACTGATGCTTGTATCTCTTATGCACATGGAAGAACTTGTTTAAGAAAACAAGTTCTTTTTACTTTCATAACTGACGCAGCAGAGGTGCCAGGGCTATGAACTGCCAAGCCAGAGGTGCCAGGGCTCAGCCTGGGCAAGCCCCGGCACAAATTAAGCACTGCTACACTGTGATATTCCCTAAACAGGCTAGCGTCTGCACTTTGCTTTTTCTTTGAAGGCTATGAATCAGGGCCGGCTCTAGCTTTTTTGCTGCCCCAAGCAGCAAAAAAAAGCGCCGCCCCCGAGCCCCCCTCAGCCGAGCGGCCGCGCCGCCCCCGAGCCCCCCCCAGCCGAGCGCCGTGCCGCTCCCCCCCCAGCCGAGCGCCGCAGGAACCCCCCCCAGAGCGCTGCCCCCCGCGCCGCCCCCCCGCCGCGCGCCGCGCGCCGGAGCCCACCCCGCCCTGCGCCGAGCGCCGCCGGAACCCCCCCCCAGCCGAGCGCCGAGCCGCCCCCCCGTGCCGAGCGCCGCCGGAACCCCCCTTCCAGCGCCGCGCCCGTGCCGCCCCCCCCCCCCGCCGCCGAGTGCCGCGTGCCGGAGCCCGCTCCAGCCGACTGCCGCGCGCCGGAGTCCGCCCCCCCATGCCGAGCGCCGCCGGAACCCCCCCCAGCGCGAGCCCCGCGCTGCCACCCCGCCGAGCGCCGCGCCGCTGGAGCCTGCCCCCCCCGCCGAGCGCCGCCCCCCGGAGCCCCCCCGCCGAGCGCTGCCCCCCCCCCGCCGAGCGCTGCCGGAGCGCCCCCCCGTGGAATGCCGAGCCGCGCTCCTCCCGCCGCCCCTTACCAGGTGCCGCCCCAAGCATGTGCTTGGGTGCCTGGTGCCTGGAGCCGGCCCTGCTATGAATAGCAGTAATTGCCAGCAGTAATAAATTACCACACAATCCTTTATAAGCAAGCACATTTATTTTGAAGTAGAGAACATATTAAAAACAATAATCTTAACCCACATGCTAATAAGCTTACAAGCGATAACCGCCGCCCCAGCTCCAACAAGGACTGTGGTAGGAGTCAGTCCTTCGAATCCCACAACGGGTTTTCCTGTGGTTACAAATTCATAACAATAATAGTTCAGAATAAGCACACCCATAAGTAGCTCAGGTGATCAGTAGACAGAGGCCCACTCCTCAGGATGTAGCTTCAAAAAGCTAGGCTTTTGGATAACCATGGGTGGGGAGTTTGTCTTTACCTCCCCCTAGGTATTTTCCCAGGAAGTCCACTTCACATGTATTGTCTGAAAATAAGTCTTTGTCTACCATCTTGTTCAATATAATCCTTTGATCATCCAGGCTCATAATACACAATTTTTGCATTCAATGTTTTTTTTTCTTAGATATGACAGGAACTTCCCATATCTGTCACAACTTGCAGCACTGTCTGGATAATTTGACATAATGCAATGAACACAGAATTGCTGAAATAATTCCGTCGGGGTAGAAATGAACAGTGTAGCCAATATTTTAGCAAATAGTCTTATTTGCAAACTAAGTAGCTTGTCTTTTTTTAAACACTGTTCCAAAAGAGAAAACAATACTAAGCTTTTCAGATGTAAATGTATCAGTTACCTCCTGAAAGTCTATTAGTTTTAGAAACTGAAAGAGTTGTTGGAAATTGATTTGCATAAAATCACTCATCTTGTAAAGCTGACATGAAATTTCACTTTACCAAACAATTCAGGAGAATAGTGTTAATGGTGCTAGAAAGCAGAATGGCTGCATCTTTGAGCTAATGTTGATTTGGAAGAGTTGCTTTCACCAGCAGCCTGGCTTTTCTGATCCCTTCCCACATGTCAAAGCTTTGCAGAGTTGTATATCACCTGGGAAGCAGTTTGAATGTGCTGGAAAAAATACCAACCAGTATTTTATGCTTCCCTGTAATTTTTTAAACAACGAGCTCTAGCAATTTAACTACTACTACCGAGGAGATGCTAATAGACTCAGACTAAAAACTGGACTTAACAAGTAAGGTAAATCCCATTTTTGTTACCATTTTAATAATAAGATACATGTGTTTTATACCAAGGTGGTATTTGTTTTCTTTCACCAAATACTGTGTGAGACAACTGCTAGCCATTTGCATTCAGCAGATGTAAATTGCATCTTACTCTGTTAGCTTAAGGCTAGCCTCTGCTGGTGTATTACAGTATTGCAGGCAATCAACAGTTTTTGCACAAATAATGAAGGTCAAAAATTATATTTTTGGAGAACAAGGTGATGCGCTGTTTCTTTATTTTTATACAGAGTGTGATCAGCACAATGGAAAGAAAATCATGATGTGACTATTCTACAGGTTTAACCACCTGTGTAGAAAGAAGAATTCCACATTGGTCTAATGTCATGCTAACACGTGCGACAGGCTCTAGCTCAGAAATGTAGCAGAGGACTTGTGCTTCCTGGGTTGTGGAATGCCATAGTTACAGATGTAAAACACTTAGTTTTTTTTTTTGTATGTGGATGGAAATAGTCTTTTGATGCATTCACTAATGCATTAGCATCAACTACTGTGACCTGTCGAAGGCCTCAGATGTGGCTTTTTTTTTTCTTCACGGCACTCTTTTAAGTCCTCGTTATGAAGGAACTGTGTGGGGATTGTGCTTCATCTGCATGCTATTGACCAATGTTCTACAGTGCTGCTGCTTCACTACAGAGGACAGCATGAATGTGTGGGCACAGAATCTGTGCCTACAGGAGTCCACTGGCCAAAATCTCTCATGGATGGGGGTACAGAGATTCTGGATGCTACTGTATCTCTGAGGCTCCAGTATTCAGTACTAATAGTAGTAATGGCTCTGTCCTTTGCCTGCTTCCTCTTCTTCCATGGAAAACACATTTGGGGAGCCTGTTTAATTTTCTAGGGCTCAGGATATCAGCCTAGGTGATTTAATAGAAACTGGAGATTGAGAATCAGTGCTTCGTCGGGGGGAAGTGTTGATCACACTTCTGATTTAGTAGAAACAGCGGATTGATTGCAGGCCTTGTAGTGGAGATGAGAACTAAGAGAATCTGAAATGGAGAAATGAAATTCTTGTCCTGCTTTGCCTTGCCATTTCAGGTGAAAAACTTCACTGATATTCTTCCTGATTTTGGAGCCTGTATTCAAGCTCTGTTGGACAAATACATTTTTGTCTGCTTCAGCATTGCATGTTAGGGATGGTTTCTTTCTGGTTAACCAGGCTTTGGCTGAATATCTTAGCTTGTTTTAGAACTATCCATCTTAGCAGAATTTAATTTTAAGATCCATTAAAAAAAAAAAAGAGCCCAGGTCATGGTTTGGATAGTCATACGAGAGAATGTCATGAACTGCAGGATGCAGTGCAAATTAGATTGTTCATTACAAGGACTTAATTTTAGCACTTTTATATTCCAGATGATTCATAGATTCTAGGACTGGAAGGGACCTCGAGAGGTCATCGAGTCCAGTCCCCTGCCCGCATGGCAGGACCAAATACTGTCTAGACCATCCCTGATAGACATTTATTTAACCTACTCTTAAATATGTTCATGCCTATCCTAAGTTGTAGTTTGCTTAGCACATGATAACCTTACGTCCTAAAATTCCATAAAGGCAAGGGGACAAGATTGCAGTTATCAAATAAAATGTTTCATTTGTGCTGTGCTCTAAATGAGCACTGGTTATTTTCTTTCAAGTATCATTGACTTGATTGCACTCAAGTTTAAGAAACTTTAATAGAATTTGTATTAATTGTTCTTTTTACATAACTTAATTTGGGAACAATTTCACTTTTTTTTTTTTTTTTTTTTTTTTTTTTAAGGCTGTGATTAGAACACACACACACGCTACATCTCACATGTCCACAAAGGAAAGTTCTACTTTGTAAACTGTGACCAAGATTAGTGCATGGATTTTACATTCACCCAACTGGAGATTAAGCCATCCAAGGCATTACCGAATGTGGCACATCTGCAGGCTTGATGTGGTAATACAAAATTATGCTTACATTTGCTATAGAAGGTGATAGAATCTAATAACCTAGTGCAACAGGCTATTCATAATGAATCTATTTGGGCAATCTCAATTTAGGGCCCAAATTATTTTTGTTTACTTTTGTAAATTAAATTCAGTGCATTTAATTATCATAAGAATTTGTTTTAATTCCTCTTTATTCATTGGTCTGATTCTGCAGATGAAATTACTAAAAGAATCTTCTGTATTATTATAATTCTCTATGTAATTAAATATCAATCAGTATTGTCAAAAATAAATATTAGCCAATGTGTGCAGTTTTAAAACAAAAGTAAATTGTGAGGTACAAAGGAAGGAAATACCTATGCAATAACCTGCTGCTTAAAACGTTATGGTCTAACACTAGTTTTCACAGTAATGTATTTGAAAGTAATTAAAATGATTCCTTCTGGAAATGAATGTACAATGTATGTATGTTAGTACAAAATTCCTTGCATTTTTAGTTGTGTAGTCTGTGGGCCTGATTCTGATTTTGGTCACATTGGTATAATGCCACCGGATTCAATGGAGTTATTCCCAATATACCTCTGTGGTTCAAAGTTGCCTTGGGTGTGTCTGAAAACTGTGAATAATAAAGAATGTACCAGTCATGAGTTGTTTGAAGAGCTGTAGCTCTGTCAGACACATTTGAGGTGAGAGCACTACTAGCAATATTAACTTGCAGCTCTCTAAGGGGCAGAACCTCAGCAGCTGTAAATTTTTATAGTCCCGTTGATGTCAGTGGAGATATGACAATTTATATTAGCTGAGGCTCTTTAAGACTCTCTCTTCAAATTTCTAGCAGGCAGTTTCTCCTCTGTCCAAACAGCCATTCCTCTTATAAAATGTTTTACAATGTGTGTTCAGCATACCAGTTAACTGTATCATCTTAATGTGTGTCTAAAATGGCAGTACGTTCCTGACTCACTGATGAATCAATTCTGTATGATTAAAAAAAAATCTAATTCACTTGAAATTTTAGAAACGATTTGAGGGTAGACAAGCTTTACAGTGTTTTACTCGCTCATACGTTTGTTCAGCAAGTGAGGTAATTTCATGAAGCAGCACTCCTGTACAGTAGCAATACTGTGGTACTGCTATTGAACGTGAACATAGACTTACCACCCCCAATGGAGCAACAGTCCTGACCACTGTATATGCCTATATGGGGTGCACGGAGAGCCAACCCCAGTGAATATGGAGCTTGAGTAAACATTATTAAGGTAAATCTTAGAACAGGGATAGTCAATAGGTGGACTGCGGGCCAAATCTCAACCACCAAGCGTTTTTGAATGGACCCCGAAATCTTTTTATTTACTTATCATTGTTGTTATTTTGTTTATTATTTTCTCTAGAGTCTGAACCTTGACCAAGAAAATTTGGACCTTGACAAAAACATAATAGACTATCCCGTCTGAGAACATTGTTCTGTCTTTTACTTACATGTCTGTGCTATAGTGGAACGGCGAAGCATAGTGCCCTAATGGGCACCATAAATGGACTATTTCAAATGTCTGTCTCAGACTCTTGCTACATATGCTTGTAAGTATAATCTATGGTTGTAGTTCAGCCATAGTCTTCAAAACAAAAATTGAATTTCAAAAGCAATTGAAGGGCACCTTGGTCTACAGCGGTATCTCGGGCATGGCTTGCCTAGGTTTGTTAAACAGTTGTTTCAATTGATAGAGGTTTATGGGCACTCTGTGCACCATTGACATGAGTTACCAAAAAAAACAAAAAAAACAAACAAACCCCTAACAAAGCCACATATCATACATATTAAATATTTCATTCATTGTTTACAAACGATAATAGTTGGAAAAGATACACAATCCAAAAATAGATATTTTACAGTAATTCACATTTTAAAAACACATTTACAGTAAAATTTCACATCTGTGCTTCTTACTCCATACTGCACTTCAGTGCTTCTTATCTTGCTGATTTTTCTTTGCTGGTGCTAGTCTAATGGAAATGAGGATCATACAGTACTTCTGAATAGATTCTGCCAGTGACGACTTAACAGGGCCCGACTAGAAAATGCCTGGGCTATTTATGCCACTTGTGAAGATGTAGAAAACTCTGCTTGTATTAGCATTGGCCAGGAAGCCTGATCATAATATTTTCATTATGTGAAATATTTGTAAAATTTAGATTGACTTTAAAAATGGTCAACCTTCAGCTGCATATTGTTTTTTGGTCCTAAAATGAGGGTTTTTTTAGAATCTAGGTTTAATGCCCTGGTCATGGCCATGATACACAATGATGATATTCTATTTCTGCAAAGTTGCTCTCACTTGCCAAGCGATGGGCAGCAGCAGTAACTGGCAGCACTCAAACTTTCTGATACCACTTTGATACCTATCTGTCTTTCTGACGGGCTTCTGCCTACTCAAAAACCTACATAGCATTTAACCAAATAAAAACAAAAGCTACTTTGAATAGCTGCAACTACAGGAATCCATTCACAGAGATACACAATTTCTGGATGAAGCTGGGAAACGCAGTGAGAGGAATTTCTCGTGTGACCCTTGATCTTGCGTTCTGTAGCAGGGGTCAAGCCCAAGAAGCGCATCTCCAATGCCTGCTACAGTCAGCCGAAGCCATTCTGCATCCCCATTGACTTCCCAGGGTCCTGAGCACAGCACCAGCCTAAGTGTCATTGCAGCATTTAGCTTGCTGCTTACTTAATTGGCCAATCCTGAGTAATAGGCCCCACCACTCAAGTCTTTATGAACAAAAAGAAACAATTGTTAAGAGTAAAATTATATTTTGAGTTTAAAAGAAATAGACTCGTGTGAAGGAGAAAGTAATGATAACACACACTACTACATTCAGGTTCCACAGAGAAACACGCAGAAGAGCGACTCATTTGAAAACAAGAAAAGAACCTCATTTATACCCTCAAAGTGCCATCTGAGGTAGTACTAAGAGGGGATACCTGAGCCCTTGAGGTGGAAAGGGCAATATTTTTGTTAAAATATAGTACATCTATGAAGCTTTCAAAAATATCATTGAATTGTTCAGATACCACCTTCTACTCTAACAAATGTACTCATTGGTTGAAATTTGAGCAGTCAAGGGCATTTAGCTACACATTAACTTAAATGAAATGTGTGGCTCTAAGCTGTAGACTGCTTTGAAGTTCTCAGCCATTCTCTGTAGAGATTGGGTGAATTCTTTATACAGTTTTCAACAAATATTCATTTGCATCTGTTCTAATGATGCTTGCTCCCTTTCAGGCTTGCTTTCCCCAAACAGTGGAGTTTCACTTTCATGGAGGTTCGTAGAAAGAAAAGTTCAAACTCCCATGTGAGTGTTTGTGGAAAGTCAATTTTTAGTTCATAGATAAATAGTTGCACCAAAAGTGCTTGCAGTAAGAGTTATGCCAACCCAATCAAGGAACAGAATTAATACCATGTGATCAATCACAACTAACTAACATAACACAAATAAAAATAGTTATTCAGTACTTGCAGTGAACCGTTCATAGTATGTACAGTAAAACCTGCAAAATACATTTGCAGAAGTCAAATTAGTAGCTAAGTGAGGAAATCAGATTAGTGCTTAAAATCCTGTTTTTCTTATGGATGACTGGCTTGATTGGACAGATTAATTCTGTGCATATATGTGTGTGTGTGGGGGGGGAGGATGACTCTCAGCTGGCCAGATCTTCCACCACAAAGGGGTGTAGCAGACCTAAGAATAGGGCCCCTGGAACACATGCTGACCACACTGGTATTGTCTCTAGATGAACCAAAATACTGACTTTCTAGCCAAAGGAAGGGAAAAAAGACTGTGTGTTCTGCAAAATATTTAACAACCTTCTCTCTCTCTCTCTCTCTCTCTCTCACACACACACCACCAACTTCTTTTAAATGTCAGCAGGAAGCAGGAATTTCATAGTGAGAGCTGATAGGCAACGACAAAAGATAGCCCTTCTTGGCACAGGAAGAGGTGCCACAGATAAAAACAATTCATCTTAACAAAACCTTGAGCTGCATCACAGGTGTTATTTTCATAAGAGCTAAGCACAAGCTAATGCTGGTCACAAAGTATATAGTGGGGAAGAGCCACCCCATTCACGTGCTGTCATGTGTTGCTCTGGCCAGTCTCTCAGAAACAGTTGTCAACTCCAGACTGCCGTAGAGGAGAGAAGCAGGAGAAAAAATCCTTCTCTCAAATGTCTGTTGCAGTCAGACACTTCATGTTGCAGAGTGCATAATCAGTCTGAGGCATGGGACAGTTAGTTCATAGCTTGTTCTCCTGCCACCCATGGGCGTTCTTTCCAAACTTGTACACTAGCCTTCTGTCTATGCGTTCCAAAATTCCAGTTTTATAATAATACCTGCAGTAACAAAACAGAAGTGGTATTTACTTTAAAGGAATTGTTCCCAAGTAGTACACGATAGGAACATAACAGAGCAGTCAATCTGATGTTTTCCATCAAACAGCAATCCTTTCTTTCTGTTAAAAGGATATTTTCACACCCCCAGATCAACTTGCATTATAGAGTTTAAAGTTGTCCCAGACTTCTTGAAGGGTGAAATTTGCTCCTTTTAAAACACACATTGCATGTGTGTTTTTGCTTCTAAGATGACCACAATTCAGAATGAATTGCTAGGATTATTGCCAAAGCAGAAAGGCAGGCAGTGTCACATTACAAGCCATGGGCCAAATTCTCAGCTCATGTAAGTCAGAATATCTCCATTGCCTTCCATGGAGTTATGCTGATTTATACCAGGTGAAAATCTGGCCCTGTAATCTTATCTGTAACCAAAAGAGCCATGATTCTGTCTCATGACCTTTGGATAATACACTAAAAAGCTATGCAATCAATATAATTGTGTGAAATAGACTCATATAACACACCATTAGTAATGTGGTGGCATTTTAACCTACTAACGTACCGGAGAGCTCTGCTCAGCTTTTCATATGTCATTCTGTCATTTCGCTTTCTTTGTCCCCACATCTTTGCCAGGGCTTCTGACTTAACAACCCGAAAGATGCCTTGTTCTCTATCCTCCCAATCGAGAATGCCACAGTTTTCTTCTGGAGACAGGAGGAGGTCTCTTACAAATTCCCACAAGTGAGAACTCTGCAGGCCTTTAGCAGGAAAAGGACAGAAGATTAACAGACTTTCAGAGATGCAGTACTATAACAATAAAAATAATCACTACAGCAGGTTTGTCAGACTGTGCCCAAGATCTTTAACCACTTGTATCTGGCATCCATTTTGCTTACAAAATCAAGTGCATTGCTTATCTGTAAGTGGAATCAAATTACCTGCTGCAGGCTGACCTTGAAAAGGAACTAATTTTAGAATCTGCCTTTTACTCCTGTAAAATTTTGACTTTTTGTCCTTCAAAAAGTTGGGATGAAGTTGCATCCTTGACAGGTTTACCCTCCAGGAATCAGTACGGATTTCCACAGAATAGTAATGGAACACCCTAATAAAGGACAGCTGGATTTGGGGATTATTTTTAAAGCCCATTTTTAGATTAATTTCAAAAGGTTTGACATGAATTTAGTGCTGGTAAAAGGTTCTGGATTAACAGCCGCAATCAAATTCCTCTTTATCCAGGAATATTTACAGCATTGGCAGCAGGTGAGCAAACTTCCCCACACAGATAGATGTCTCTGTGGTGCTACAATTTAAGCCTGAGGCTTGCTTGAGCCCCAAATGCTCTGGAAGGGACAAGAACTTCCTAAGAAAGTGTACAAACCTGGTTACCGGGTGTGCATGCATGTGTCATGCTTAAGGAGATTCTGAGTAAGCAATGTCCCAGGAAACAGGCAAATGGTGAAGCTACAAGTACAAACCCAATATTACCAACCTCAAGCATTCAAAAATCTTCAGCCAGGCCTTCCAAAATCATGAGTGGCTTCAAAAAATCATGAGGTTTTTTTTTTAAATAATTCATTTGGGTTTATTTATTTGCCTTCTGGATTTTGAGCCTCTAGGTTACACTCAGTTTTCATTTTCCAGCTTTTCTCCACAACTCTGAAGGCTAGAAGCTTACTTTTTTAATAAAATGAAAGCTGAGATTCTTCTGATTCCAATAAAGCACCCATGTAATGAGACTCATGCAACAATTGTGAGAGTTGGCAACACTGCACCAACCACCACTTTATGTTTAGCTCATCTGGGGTATCACTAAGTGATTCACCCCTTTGTGACAAGCATTTGAAACCACAGTTTTATACGTCTCGTAATCTTTCAAGCACAATTTCTGCATTTCAAATATATACTTACTTGTTCTCCCGTGGCTGTGACATTCTTGACTCTTTGAGCCCCCTGTTCTCAGGCATGCCTTATCATTGTCTGGAACAGAATTACAAAATAACGTGACACGTGAAGGAGGAGGAATTAGAGTCTGGTGATAATGTGGTCAAAAGGGCAATGTGTTCACCTAGTCAAATGTCATGCAACATTGAGTCAAACTGGGGATGTGATCTGTTGTTAAATTTAAAAAAAAAAAACCAGCTTTATCATAAAGATAAACCAAAGTGAATAATTAACTTGAAGTTGAACAATTTGACAGAGACAAACACCACAAAGAAAAAAAAAGAATGAAACCATTTTACATGTCATCTACAGTATGTCTGGATTATTTGGTTTTAGGGAATTTAGGGCTGTCTTCATCAACTGCATATACATCTGTGATGTGGAACCTGGGACTTTCCTGGCTCAGAACTCAGACTACACTATGGTTGACGGTTCATATGGCCAAAGTGCTACAGCAATAGATGAATGTGAGATTTGGCAACAACACTGCAGAGACGCAAGCCATATCACCCAATTTGAGAAAGGGGGCCTGTCATGATATGGCCGTGACATAAACAGAGCTGGTCAGAAGAGGGCACTGAAGGAGGGATCTCAAAGGCTGATTAACACCACTAGTTCTGCAACTTCTACAAATCAGCAGATCTGTCCTGCCTTGCACACAGAGTTCTTCAAGGTGAGTATTGGGGCTCTCTCTGTAGCAATGGTACTAAAACAAAGAAAACCTGGAAAGCCCCTTCACTGAATGGAGTAGCAGAGAGCTACAAAATAATCAGGTGGGAAACACTTTATGATGCCTGGGATCAGAACTTTGCATTATTGTGCAACCCACTCTTCAATGTGTATTAGATGTCCCTTTCGAAAGGCTGATCCCCAGGAGTTTCTGAGTTTGCTGCAGCCTCTTGCGAGAGTTCTTAGTCCTTTAGTTGAAGAAGAGACTCATTCTTTTAGTGCTGAAATTCTGGGATTCAGACCCTGCTGCCAGCCCAAATGGCATTTACTAGAATTACATAAGAGACAATGCCACATCACCATCACCACATGATGGCAGGACAATGCACCAGTGTGCTTCCCTACCCACTTCCTAGAGTGACATTTTGGCAGCTCTGGTCATTTGTTCAGTGCATTCTGTGCTGCCTTGAAACAAGTGATCCTGTGTCAGAGGGTTTTCCAAACTGCCTATAGCCAGGCAGAACACGAGTCAGCCCAGTCATACCCAGGGACTCTGCAAGAGCTGAATGTGGTTCTAGAACCACAGGCTATCACTGCACTACCGCCTCAGTGATAGTGCTAGGTCCTTAGGGGAAAAGGGGGAAAAGGAGCCTATATTGGGAACCTCACCAGTCTTTCCCTACCCACCACAAGAGTCTTTAATTTAAAGCATTCAAGTGGAGACAATTTTTGGAGTATTTTCTCACTTGTAAAAATCCCTTGAACTGCTGCCTTGGGAAGTGTTGCTAGTCATAGAACACGCCGCACCTTTCCTAGTGAATAGAGCTTTGCATGTACAAAACAAGGTTACTTACAATCTTTGATAGTTGGCTTGGTTTCTTCGGTGTCAGTAAAAAAGGAAATGCCTATGGAGAAGGAAAACATGCAATCCAGTGTTCAATTCTCTATTCACACACTGTGCAGAATGACTTGACATTGAATCTTAAGGCACAGCTAGACCCTTTCCCCACTATATTAGAATGCAGGGATATAAACTCACACTAGAGACTATAGAAACATACACATTGCAACAAGGAAGATGAGTCTCCTGTCTAGGCAAAGGCTGCTGCTAAAGATCAGCTTTCCCGCCCACTTCTCTGACCTTGTCACTCCCATCTTCAGATTCCTTCACTTGCTTCCTCTTACTTCCTGTATCAAGTTCAAGCTCCTCATCCTTGTCTTCAAGGCCCTAAACAGGTATCACCTACCTCAGCATGCTTCTCTGCTCTCATTACCTCTTAATGGCCCTGCTGTGCTCTTTTGGCTTGTGCCATGCTTCCTGTCTACCTGATCCCTTTAGATCTTTCTCCAGCTCTCACTTTTGCCATTTTCTTTATTGTCCTATACACTTGGATTAGTCCCTCTTCCTTCATCAGATCTCTCCTTAAAAGCCCATTTCTTCACTTCTCCCTCGACTACTTCAAGCAGAGATTCTCTCTTGTAGCAAACTCCATAGCACAGTGGCATGTCTGTACAGCAGCAAGAGTGCTCACACCATTTAATAAATATATTATATACCAAAGACAATAGGTGCCGACTTCCCCTCTGTCCCCCGGGTGCTCAACGCCCCTCTCTGCCCCCAGCCCCATCCCCACTCCACCCCATCCATGAGGCCTGCCCCGCCTCTTCTCAGCCCTGCCCTGCCCCCATTCCAATCCCTTCCCCAAATCCCCGCTCCGGCCCTGACTCTTCCCCGCCTCCTCCTCTGAGCATGCCACGTTCCCGCTCCTCCCTCTCCCTCCCGGAGTGTGCTAATGCTGCCAAACAGCTATTTGGCGGCGGCCGGGCAGGAAGTGCTGGGAGGTAGGCGGAGGAGTGGGGATGCGGCGCGCTCAGGGGAGGTGGAAGACGTCGGGCGGGGGTGAGGGGAGCTTGGCTGCCAGTGGGTGCAGAGCACCCACTAATTTTTCCCCTTGGGTGCTCCTATGGAGCACCCATGGAATCGGCGCCTATGCCAAAGACCCCTACAGTGAAAGAAAATTCAGGTTGCAAAATCCGGCACTCAGTTTAGGAAATGCCAAAGTTAAGGTTGCCTGTATAACCTTAATTTGGCCTCTTTGTGCATATGTATTATGATAAGGCATTTAATTACATAATCATATATGATTTTCTTCTACAGGACCCCAACCTGCACAGGATGGGTGGTGCACATTGAATAAGCAGCTATTTAGTATTTCTCCTCACGGGCCTTATTTATTGCACACCATTCAACATCAGTGTTCCCTTTAATTTTTCCCACCCACATGCGGAATGAATTTTGTTATGTGCACCAATATGGACACATCACCTCCATATTGGTGCACATAACAAAATTCATGAGGTGGGGGTGGGGCCGAGGGGTTTGGAGTGTGGAAGGGGGCTCAGCGCTGGGGCAGAGGGTTAGGGTGTGGGGGAGTGAGGGCTCTGGCTGGGGGTGCGGGTTCTAGGGTAGGGCCAGGGCTGAGGGGGCTTGGGGTGCATGCTTCCCTGGGGCTGTGACAGGGAGAGAGGACTAACCCCAGCTCTCTCTCCCCACAGCAGTACCTGGGCTGGGTGGGAGGGGCGCCTCTCCCATGGCCCCAGCGCAGCCTGGCCCGGACCTTCTCTGGCTGTGGGAGAGGTGCCCCTCCCCCGGCCCCAAACAGCTGTGGCCTGGATTGCGCCCAGCGCTCGCTCATTAGGTGACTCCCTGGCTACTGTCTGGGTGAGCCGGGGGAGCATGCTGAGCTGACGCGCGGGGCATGATGGCAAAGAGCTGCTTTCAAAGAGTGTTTGAATCATGTTGCTGCTACTGTGCCAAAGCCTTGGCAAGAGCGGAGCTTGGAAACGTGCATTTTGGCTGAACGAGGCGCTCCGCAGCAACTCCAGGCCAGACTGGGTTGGGACTGTGGGAGAGATGTCTCTCCCCTGGCCGTGGCAGGTCTGGGGCTGGGGGAGAGGAATCTCTCCCTGCTGCAGCCCTAAGCACCTGCGTGGTGCTTAATAGACTGCTGTGCAGCCGCACAGCTTACAGGGAGCTGAGTTCAACGCCGGCACTTAATACAGTATTGTTAATTTCCTCACGGGCTTTTCTGTGGTGCTCAATGGGAGGTGTATTCCTAAATCCTTTAGGTGCTTTTGAAAGTCTCCTCCCAGGTGACTTGCCCAGCAGCACATAGGAATTCTGTGGCAGAGGCAGGGATAAAAGCCAGGACTCCAGAGCAGCAGTTGACTGCCTAAAAACACAAGACCATTTCCCCCCCTGCAGTCCCGTCTCATTCACCACCCACATTCTGACTTCTGCAACCAGTATGACAGGGTTCCTATGGACAGCAGCCTCATTTACTGCACAACCCTGATTCATCCCCAGAGCATCAGCTCCTAGCATGTCCCTTCACCAACTCGTCCCCAATTGTTCTTCTCCCACTCAGCCTGTCCCTGTCCCCCTCATGTCTGTTGCCTCCAACCTATCCCTGTCCTTCTCTGCTCCTCGCCCATTCCTTGTCTGCCCTGTCCTCCATCTGCTCATCACCTATCATGTTGGAGTCAAGCTGTTTTCCCTTCTCCTCTGGGAAGTGAATGTGAGGAACATGGAAAGCACAGGAGAGAGAGTCTATCTGATCTCAATTCCTGGGCCTGGAGCCACAGTGGCTCCCAGCAGTAAGGAGCAATTGCAGGGTAAGGCCTGCACTGTCAGCCACCCATGGCCCTCCAGGGGCTGTTCTAGCAGCCAGGTATTGCTAGAGTGAAGGGATGCTTAGGCCATGCCCCTTTTTGCCATGGACATACCTACTGCATCAGTTGCCAGCAGTCCTATGACAACTCTATCCCACTCAACAATTCTCCTAGACCAGGAGAATCCTGAAGTAGCCAGGTAAGCCAGTTTTAGGAAAGCCTTGAATCACTGAGAGGCACAAAGCAGCTGGAATGCATTGCAGGATTGGGTCTAACTCTATAAATAATTACCCAACAATTTATAATCCATCTGGAGATGGGAAAAATAGCGTGGCACTGGAGTAGTCCTGCTAAGTCTCCCTGTCCTGGGCAATGAAAAGTCAGTCATCTAAGTTATCATCAGAACTGAACCCTACGGAACCATCCTATTAATCTCCTGGAATCTAAACTAAAGGCTAGCTATAGAAGAAATTTCACTTTTCTTCAGTTAGGCCAGACAGGCAGTAGTTTAGAAGTTTATGAGCCTAAATTCACTTAAGCAGCAATAAATCTTTTAAGAAGCAAAAATGAGGTGGAAAATAAGTAAAGAAAATTGATTGTATTTGAGAATAACGTCAAGGGTATTAATGAGGCTCTCATATTTGTATTACACATTATACCGATAGCATGTGCCAAACAAAACATCATGCCCACCATCAGATAAACAGTGCAAGCTCTGATGTTTTGAGAGGAACATAGTAGCAGTATATTGTGCTGGTCTATGTGAAATGAGTTTGGTGGTCTCAGTCCAGTTCTATCTGAGCTAAAACACCACACTTTGCATCCAGGACAGTCTCAGTGGAGAAGCCAAGGACTGAAGGGGCCATAGAGTCTGAACTATGGTCTTACTCCTACAGCTGAACCTGTCATGTCAGGCTTGAGTGACATTGAGTGGGCACAGTTGGGAAGCCAGTAACCTCGTTGCCCATGCTATCCTCTATCTGTTGCATTGCTAATCTGCTGATCATTGTAGGATCTAGACACCAGAGGTGCTTCACCTCTTCTGTGAATAAATAAGGGACTTTAGTCCCAGGGCTGTCAGTCCAGCACCTTCCACTAGCATGAAGTTCACACAAAAGTTTAAGGCTTTTTTGTTTTGCATTCAATCTCTGAAACACTAACCATGTATCTTGATGTTCTGTAAGATGAAATAAAGGTATTCGCCACAAACGCCGGCAGCATCTGTGAACTCCTCCTGGGTCATGCTGCATAGCTGCAAGCCATTAATATTAAAGTGGGAAAAGGAGATGCAGTTGGCGTCTAGCTTGTATTGGTCACAGCAAAACTGCAGCCACTCACAGACATTGTGTTTACTCCAGTATTCCGGGTGAATAGATGTCCAGCAAGAATCGCCAACTGCAAGAGATTCAGCAGAAGAGAGAAATGAAGCTGAAATACTTACATTATGAAATTCTTTCCAGTAAGCATGTTCCAGACAAGAGAAGTTCCTTTACCTTATTCTAGTAAGACCACAAGGTTCCTCAATTATTCCTTTTAATACTGTCTGCTTATGTTTTGGTGCCTAGTGCACCTAAGGTATTATTATTAATTATTATGTGGGACATTATTGTAGGAGGATCTCAAAAGCACATTCCTCTCAATTCGTCACACCCCAAGTGTGATACACAAGGTGAAACACAGACCCAAAGTGAGAGGCACAAAAAATATCCATGCAGGATAATTAAAATACTGTGGGATCAAATCTTTTAGCGTAAATAACTCTCTTTCTCTCCTCAATTTCATGGTTATTTCCTTGTGATGTAAATAAATTGTCAATAATAAAAGTGAAGGGAAACCAAATTTCTTTGGTGCATTTTGCAATAAAAATGAGCAATGTTTCTCATAATGAGAGGCTGAGTCACTTGAGAGATGTCTCAAAGCACTCTACGAGCCTTAAACAATACCCCTGGCAGGTAGGTAAATATTGTAAGTTTATTACTAAGGGAAATGCTTGTTTTCACAGCTATACCCAGCAAGTTATCATCACACAATTCATCCTGAAGTACATAGTAAGTGTTAGGGTTGTGTGAACTTTTTTTAAATTTGTTATATAAGAGACTGCCACTAGATGGTGCAATGTGCAGTTCCCGGCAAAGTTCTTTTTAGGGAAGCATCTCTGACAGATAGAGGAAAGAGAAAGAAAGATGCTAGTAGAGTGAGTAGGCAAATTTTAGTATAAAAAATATTTCAGTCAAAAGTGTCAACATTTTTTCAAAAAATGTGAAAAAGTTTCTCAATCAGTGGGAAAAGCTTGTTGCTATTATTTTATGATAAAACCTGAAAATTATTTTTCTGTGATTTGTCTGTAGAATAGTTTTTTTTAAAAAGTAGCTCTGGTGCTGAAAGTAGGAGCAGTGTAACACAGCCATATGCTGTAGTCATTAGACATTATTACTATATAGATCACTTATACAGGGGAGGTGGGATTTGAATACTGTTTCTTTAGATGTAAACACAGATCTCTACCACTTGAGCTAACAGAGAATATCTATAGCTAACTGTAATAGGAGGCTTTGTACCTGCAAACCAGATACTAGAGGGAAACGTACATGGAAAAGGCCTTCATCTTGCAAGCAGTTCCCACTGGATGTCTGTGCAGGTGCAGCCTGTATGGAGCAACCGCTAGAATTATAGCCAAAGACACTATAATGCTCTTTAGCTCTGGATGAATTTTACTGAAGCCTGTGAAAAATGGAGACAAAATTCTGCCTCCCAGACTCATTATTTCTACTAACTTGCTAGACAAATTATTTTCGTTATACTTAGACAATTTTTTTTCATTATGCTGGAGTCCTTGAGGATGAGTAATGATTTGCCTCAGGAGAGATTCTGGGCCAATGACAGAAATATCAGCCTTTGAGATTGTTGCTCTATTCATTTTAAAACAGCTATGCCAATTTACACCATCTGAGGCTCTGTCCCTCTACTAATCATGACTGAGCAAACACATGATAGTAAATAGCCGGGGAATGAACTACCACAGGGATGAAAATGTTATACATATCTAGGCAAGTAGTTAGATTAGATAGATACTGTTTCCTTTCATTTAATCTGAAAGCAACTTTGGTCTCATTTTAGATTTCCTAATTCCTCTTTCCAATCAATCAGCCAGGATTTATTATTTCATGTTCAGATTACATTTTTAACCCCATACATTTAGTTTTGGGACACAGTTTGTATGAAAAATATATGCAATATACAATCAGATGGCAGTGCATGCAAACAATATGAACTGTAATTTTTTTTTTGTCATCAGCCTAGCCAGGCAGTTTACTTCAGGGTGTAAATGCTGCTGTTGTTTTAGACTTAATTGCCCCAATGAAATTCATGGAATGGTTCAAAATTGTGACAATGTCTGAAACACTGATCTTGCATTCTAAATGGGTTTCTATAATATAAATAAGATCTTTTTCATGAAGTTTTAAAACTTACAGGACAAGTGTGTTCTTTCATGTATCATCCATGTACTGTAAATATCTCCATTTATTTGTGCGTATAGAATTAAAATAATGCTGAACGTATTTTTCAGTGTCATAGACCCCCTGGGGATCTATCATCCCATCCAAGGGAGGCAGTCTAGAAAGGAGGAGAGGTGGGCAAAAGATGCAAACTTTGGATCTGAGTTTCGGACTCTCAAAACTTTGAGCATATTTGAATCTGAGATTTTGTTTGGTCCTTTATAAAGAAAGGTCAGTTGTGATATTCAGCTTGACACTGGATCAGATTCTATAGGCCCTGGAACTGTGTGTATAGCTGTGCCAGAGGATGATTGATTCATGATGGGAGAGAAGCAGTTGTACAGCCACCATCCCCCGTCAGGCCTTTTGCTGGAGAAGGGCAGCTTGAAAGTCAGCCGTACTTCACAGGAACGCTGGCTCTGGAGCAGGGGTCTCAAACTCAAATGACCACAAGGGCCACATGAGGACTAGTGCATTGGCCTGAGGGCCGCATCACTGACACCCCCCCTCGCTGGCCCCGGCCCCGCCCCCACTCCACCCCTTCCATGAGGTCCCGCCCCTGCACCGTCTCTTCTCCCCCTCCCCCGAGCATGCTCCTCCCCCCTCCCTCCTGGAAAGTGCTAAGCATTATACAGAGCATACAGATCACTGCTGCTCCTAAAACAAGTCATTTCCAAGCGGTTTTAATAAAATATATACACTCAGTAATGCACGTCACTCAAAGGACAAAACATGCACTTAGTTAGATTTACTTCTGTTAAAGCCCCCCCACTGCACTGGGCTGCACCACCACTCCACCCCTGCTCTGCCTCTTCCAGGGGTGGCAGGTTTGTAGAAATTTTGGTGGTGCCCAGAACCTGCCCCCCCAAACTCCACCCCCACCTGCCTAAGGCTCTGGGAGGGAGTTTGGGTGGGGGTGGGGGTCTGGGGTGCAGGCTCTGGGATGGAGTTTGGGTACTGGGTGAAGGCTCCAGGCTGGGGCAGGGGGTGGGGGTGCAGGCTCTGGGATGGAGTTTGGGGTTAGGAGGGGGTGCAGAGGTGAGGCCGGGGGACACTCGGGGGAGGTGCGTGGGGGAGGCAGGCGGGGCACGGGGAGAGACCCGGCCCCAAACGTTGGGGAGCAGGGAGCTTAGCTGCCACATAAAATACCTCGGGGGGGGGGTTGAGGGGGGGCAGGTTCTGGGCACCACCAAAATTTCTACAAACCTGCCACCCCTGGAAGAGGCAGAGCAGTGGTGGAGTGGTGGTGCAGCCCAGTGCAGTGGGGGGGGGGGGGGGAGGGGGGCTTTAACAGAAGTACATCTAACTAAGTGCATGTTTTGTCCTTTGAGTGAGGTGCATTACTGAGTGTATATATTTTATTAAAACCGCTTGGAAATGACTTTGGCTGTGACCGGAAGTAACTGGGGGGGCACGGGGAGCTTGGTGGGCCGCAGGGAAGAGCTTGCGGGCTGCGTGTTTGAGACCCCTGCTCTGGAGGCTAGCCAGAAGAGGTATAGAAACAGTGTGGGGGACTGTGAGGGCTGGCTCCAGGCCCGTTGGCAGAATTGCAACAGGGTAGCTTACCTTACTCCCAAATCAGGTGGAGGCACCAAGGCATGAATCCAGCCCTATATTTTTGGTGTTGTCTTGTTTGCACCTTTGGGACTCTTAAGCTGTTTGGATTTTTTTCTGCTTATGTAGGAGATGGGGTGAGGGTCAAGGCCACAACTTCCTTCTGATGTGTTGAAGAGTTAAATGAAGTTTGCTCCTTTGGTGTATCTATTTTTAATTCCCTTAGGGTAACATGAGATAAAAGCAACTGTTCCTCTACAGTTAAAAAGTACAGTAAGTAACTTTGAAATACTTAAGCAACTGGTCCTGAAATTTTGATTTGACTTGACTGTGATAAATATCAGCTTTGTTGGCAATTTGTTGAAGTGAAAACTATCCAGGTGAGATAAGGTGGGGAGCAAATAAATCACTCAGCAGCCAGCACAGGAACATTTCAGGTAAATCAATGTTTTGTTTCAGCTTTTGTGCCTAGAACTAGAGCGGTGCTGGAACAATTTTTATAGTGGAGGTGCTGAGAACCATTGAACCAAACTGTAAACCCTGTATATAATGGAAACCCCTTCAAGTCAAGGGGTGCTGCACCCCCCCTAGTTTCAGCACCTATGACTACAGGTCTCTAGGGGAGAGGGAAAGTTGAAAGCAGAGATAAGTGGGAGCAACAGAGTTCAAACCATGAATTGGACCTTTCCAAAGTTGTGGAGTGTTACTTGCCTCAAGGTTGGATTTAGGTTACATTAACTATGGCACTTTTTAGCCAGATTGAGTATTTTAATCCTGGTGTGCTCGTTACATTCCAACCCAGGCGGAATTAAATTCTGTGGATTTACCCCTTGCAATCTAGAAAAGTTATTTGAAATCAGAGTTTGGATTCATGTCCCACCTCTAAGGCTGCATGTACAATGGCAAAAAGCCTCACGATTTCCAAAGGAAGAAGCTCTATCCATGGTAACAAGGATCAAAGCTTTAGTGTAGATAGGACTCAAGCAGGCGCAGGGATTTTTACCAAGGACTTCTATAACCCGGCTTTGTACTCAAGGCAGTATGGGATACCTGTCCAGTTTTTCCCAGAATGCACTGGTTCATGCACAGCTGTACTGACAAACCAACAAGATATACATGTTAGTGCAGGGAAAAATGCTGCTGTATTGACATGAACCATGCCAGCTGTATCCACATCAGATGAATGTAGCAAAGCCTGGTTGTATATAAGGTTTCTCTGTAGAGTAGATCAATTCTATAGCCCTTTTCCATAGACCAGTTCCACACTGTAAGAGAAAGTGAGCGAGAATCTTACAAGACATAATTCTGTTTTATTCCTAGCATTGTTCTAACTGTGATATAGACAGGAGTGAGACCAGAGCTACACTTTGCACTCAGTCATCTCAGAAATTCTGCCTGTCTCATTATAGGCAGCTCTGTCAAGTCTTCTCCACTATTTTATGTGAGGAGGAACTCACCTCACACTTGCGCATTCAAAGTCCGATAGTACTTTTTTCCAAAAAGTGTAGGTATCTTGACTCTTATCTTGGCCAGATAACAGCCTGGGGAAAACCTTATTCTGTTGGCCTAAATGCCTCTTGTGCTTCAAATCAATGAAGTATTTGTCTTCCTTTTCTATCCTATGTCTCCTTGTATAGCATTGCTAGCACTGATATAATATAAATATGTGTGAAATTTATTCCTCGGCTACTGGGGGAGAAAAAAAAAGTGAAAACA
The DNA here is from genome assembly GCF_028017835.1 of Emys orbicularis. NCBI lineage: Eukaryota > Metazoa > Chordata > Testudines > Emydidae > Emys > Emys orbicularis. Next base: position 84,225,468 of record NC_088686.1, on the reverse strand, counting down.
ATGTAGTGGGTTCTAGAAGAATGTTTTAAATCAGCTCACGGGAAAAGTTATTGCAGCCCTAAAGGATGCTAGAAATGTGTAGGAGCATCCAACATTGAGCAATCCTGGGGGAGAAAAGTTGAAGGGGAGATGCAGCTGCAGACAGGGTCAAATGAAGGCCACGTACATACCCAGCCCAACCCATCTTAGTATGCGATCTCAGGTAGAATCACAGCACAGTGGTAATGAGGTAAGCTTATGAAACATTTCAATTACTTTAAAGTAGACAGTCTAATGTCCTTGCAGTATCTATGTGTAATACTGACCTTTAACTAGATGGAGTCAGAACTGCACAACTTCATGTCAGAGGCCGTATACTGCTAACAGCTAATGAAGATGCTCAGAGCTGGTAGAAAATTTTCCAATGGAATGATTTTCCATTGGGAAATGCGGATTCATTGAAATTGACACATTCCTAATTTTGTTTAGAAAAAAACTGAAAGATATCTTGATAAGGTTGAAATTTATAATATAAAATTTAAAAAGTCAAAGCTGAAACAAAACATTGATTTACCTGAAATAATTCTCCCCCGCCTTGCCCCCCAAGATTTTGTTTCACAGGAAACTTAGAAATTCTTTGTTTTTGCTTTGATTCAGAATGGAAACAAATTTCAAAATCAGAGCATTTCCCACAAACAAGAACTCCTATTTCCTGCATAGCACTTGAGATTCTTCTTTAGCTGAAGCATTAGGGACCTGTGCCCCTTTGGAGCAGATTCTATTTCTAATCACATGGAAAATTTTGAATGGCCAAGGTTTGCACCACAGAAACAAGCATGAAGTCTATGATGATCATAAACTTGTTATGGTTTAAGCTCTGAAAAGTGCTGTTCTCCAATACTTAAACTGTCTCATGAGGGGACAAGGCCTGTTCTGTAAGTACACCAACTTTGTAATTTGAAGGCATAAAAATAGTTTTATGGGAGAAAAATATTTGCATGAAAACCTGAGTCAGATCCAAGTTTCACCACAAGCCTGGCTCAGTAACATCAGTGAGATTATGCTGTATTTTTAGAGCCTATTGAATGATTTAGTCTGAGGGAGGAGAGGAAAAAAAAATTCCAGCTATTTAGGAACTGAATCAAACTCTTATGGAAGGAAAAGAATTTCTAATGGGAAATGCTAACTGAACTTCTATAGCAGGGATCTGGCCTGAAAGCATGGGGGATTGGGCGTGAATTCCTTAAAACTAACTATACTCCCCAGATGAGTCTTATGGCCAGGCGAAGTGTAGGATTTACATAAGCACAGTGGGGGGAAATTGTATACTAAACATTCAGGAGTAATCAGCAACTAGTCCAGTGGGGGCATTATTGAGTTAATATTGATGTATTACTACAATCCACAGAGATCTGTGCTGGTTTTTAAAATCCCAAACCTTACACGTTAACTCTGTATTTAACTGGTCATTGCTACTATGGGTAATAAATTTATACAAAGCTGCAGAAAATTCAAAGAGATGTCACTCCATCAAACTAAATTACTATTCCATAGTACGGATAACATTCATTGATAGGCAAAGGGACTTCAAAACAAGTGCTGTGTTTCAAGTGGACAGAGCAAAAGATACCCAGGCATACAAGGATCTATTCCTGACTCTGCTTTTGACTTCCTCTGTAACCTAGGGGCACTCTCACTGAAATGTTGTGAGTCTCAGTTTGCCTTCTTGCAAAATGAAGATGATAATGCCTAACTGAGAAACTTGATTAATTGATAGCTGAAAAGCACTGGAATTCTTTTGGGGTCACTGGGGTGAGATTCAGGAGATCTAGGTTCAATTCCTGGGTCTGCCACAGACTTGCTGGGTGACCTTGAGTAAATCACTTGATTTCTCTGACTCACTTTTCCATCTGCAAAATGGGGAGAATGCTTCCCTATTCCACAGGGATATTGTGATGAGGAATCCACTAAATGTTTGTGAGGGCTCCATACATTATAGTGACGTAAGCAACACAAGTCTCTTGTAGATATATGATTCTTAGCTGAAAGGTACTATAGAAGTGCAGACTATTATTGTTGCTATTCATATGCCTATCTTGCACACAGTCAGCTTGTGTGCCTGAACAGAGCAGTAATGCTTGAATTAGAAATAAACGTGGCAATAGGCTCAGCAGTGAGCACAACATGCACAGGCCATTACCCATCAGAGCCAATTGTAACACTGTTAAATTCAGTCCAGTTTGGGGCACATATTAATTGAACACGTCTTTTCAAACTGAGCCTATGTACACACCTGTCTGATGATCAAAGGTGGGATAATAGTCCTCAGTTGTCCCAAACAATTCTGTCCAAGACATCAGGGGCTCGCAGATCATTGTGTTTGGCAGAAAGGTGCTGTGAGTGACTGAGTCCAACATCCCCCTAAAATATTAAGATAATAGTCAAAGCATGGCAAGAAAATATCAAGGACCTAAGTTATAAGGGCACATCCATAACTGCTTTAATGTGGAATGGCATGTGTCGGTGAAAAGTACCCTTGGGTCTATGCTACATCCACTTAAAGTTCCATTGAAGTGAATGGTTGAGCTCTTGAAAATTTCAGGGGCAGCAGTGAAGGGGTTACTGAGCTCAACAAGAACATTATCGGTTTAAAAGGATCTGCAAGCAGATTATGACTATACATGGATGCGGGTGGTATGATTTTCCCATAGATTCTTGTGTGTGACAGGCGGCACATGTGTAAAAGTCAAGGGAAGAACAGACCTATAGTACAGTACACAGACATATGGTCAGGGTTAATATCATTAGTTATTGAGATCATTTTTTCATTTATCGAACAAGTCCCTTGACAAACAAATTGTCAAAACATAGTCCTGGACCCGAGGCGCTTACAGTGTAAATCAGATACAAGCGCAGACATCAGACAGTCCATGGTTTATGGACAATGTGCAGTATCTGAAAATCAATCACAAACTGGAGTTCAGTTTGTTTCTTGAGCATGGTCACAGGTGGAATTCAAGCAGAAACTTGTTTAATAACAGAAAACTTCACTGTGTGACACTTTCATCTCAAACTGGTCTACGGAATTGTTGAAAATAATACAATTCTATTGTGAAACAATAAAGGGAGAGAGAAATTAAGAGATCTAGGCAAGGGAGAAAAGCTACATTTTCAGATGAGATTTGAAATGAGACATAGTCTGTGAAGTAGAGGGATTCAAGGGGACCATTCTAGAGGACAGATGGGCAAACACACACACACACACAGTTTTCTTTAGGTAAGGCTTGTGAGACCCCACCCCTGAGCTCCCATGTGAACTTTAATTGTAATTGATTCAGTTTTAGTGGTCCGGAAAAAAGCAACAAAATGGAATGAAAATCATTGTGGCTCAGTTCTGCTTTTCCATCTGCAAGAGACTGAGACTGTCACTGTTCCAATGTCTAGTAATAGCTCCATGGTTGTGCTGCAGTGAATATACAAGTGCAAAATAAATTGACACAGATTTGACACAATTGGCTCTTATCTCTTCAAACTTTAGTTTCTTCTGCCTTCCATAACTAACTCCAGATCTGGTCATTCCTAGCAGAAAGAAACCTGAGTAAGCTAACATGATCATATATAGTCTTAAAGGTTAACATTTAGTATAATGCAAAAAATGAAAAAATAAAATAAAGAAAATGGCAAGCGGTGTGCAGTAGGCATAGGGACCCAGATCCACGCTGTGACAGTTGTATTGCAGTATTGGCCATCTGCTCCATTTGACATAGTTTATTAGTGAACCAGGGTAATCTTTGTGCAGAATGGGGGTGGGAGTCAAGGCATTGATGACTGTGGTTAGATGATTGTAATGCTCTAGCATCTCATCAGCATCTAGGCCTGTAAAATAGGAGATTTGTTTACTTAGCATGCTCTGAAAACTGTTACTTCTTTCTCTAGTGGAATTGAGAGAGAGACATAATCTTTACGTGGATGAAATGGGAGCAGACCAGGAGAGTGGGAACATTTAGGATGTCCCGAAAATTCTCTTTCATACTGAAGATCAGGTCCAATGTGTGTACATGTTCCAGAAACAATGCGGACCCAATGTACTGTTCTAATGTGAATGGAACACATGAACATTCGAACACTGTGGATCACTTGAGCTGCTATATTGCCACATTGTTTCTAGAGGACCTAGTGTGACGCTAGTGTTACATGTACAAATGTATTTCGCTAATGAACACCACAATTGAAAATAAAATATTAAACTACAGTACTAATGCAATCCAGACATTTCAGGATTTTATAGGAGAAGAGCTGGTAAACCACTGCTCAATAATAAATAAAAATAATGAGACCCATAGTATTTAATATTAGATTGTACTAGGAGTCAGTTATGTGCTTTCTCCACCAGTAGTAGGCTGCCATACACAGAAATAGGTGCCCTATACTACACTTGTTCAGACACAGGTTAGAAGGGCAGAGCAATGACATGTTTATTACTTCATGGATGATGCAGGATCTAACATTACACAAAATCCTTCCCTAATTCTTCTGCAATCAAAGCAATTAAACTCCTATATTTGCATCAGATCATGGAGGATTAATATTGCAGGGAGTTATGGCAGGTTAGACGCAATGTGCCAACCACACAGAAGCAGAGTTTAGTACCAAGATAGAGACTTCATAGAGGAATGAAGAGGAAAACAGGAAGCACGAAGTCACAAATGCCCCCAATTCTTCTTCCATCATAGAACACTGATAGGACCATGTAAGCAAATCCCACATTAACAGATAATCCCTGTTCAATGCCTCATAGAAGGGGAAACCCCCCCCACTAACCCTGCTAATATGCACAATATGTCCTCCCCAGCACTATATTTTGTAGTCAGTTTAACCATGTGTATTACAGCAATAATCGTAATAATTAAGCTTCTAAATGGAGCAGCCATTGGCAAACATACACCAGCATGAGCAAAATAAGCAAAAAATACACTAATAAGTGCATCCCATTTCAGGTAGAAGCAACTCTGATGTCTCCTATGTTAATGGAAGCACATTGATCCAACATACCATATAAGCTGTTGGAAAATGCAGATGTCTGGGACCACCTCATGCCTGATTCCTGTACAAGAGTGAATTATGGCTTCCAATATGGGAAAATGTTTTGGGTGAAATCTGGGCACTATTGAAGTCAAAAGGAATTTTTCCATTGACTTCAACAGAGACGGTATTACACCCTTTGTCTCTGTCAACAGGCAAGAGGTGGCAGGACAACAACAACAACAACAACAAAAACAAACAAACAAAAACCACCTGCAAATTTCAACGCCATTTCTAAAAGTACTTTTTACTAGAAATACATATAATCAGTGGGGGCGGAGGAAACACATCCTCTTTGTAGTGCACATAACTCTGCAGTTGATTTTTTAAAAACTATATATTTTTAATGCTAACATTTGGAAATTTGTCACTACTTACATAAGGGAATGAATTTGCCTTGAAGGGATCTAATCATCCCTTCACCTGGAGTAAGTTTTTGCTAGGCAAGTAAAATATTTTTATAGTTTTTATAGCCTCATTATCATTATGGTGGGTGAATAGATTTCATGCCGTGACTAAGATGTTCTTCATGAGGATTTTCCAAGGCTGAAAAGATACATTTAGGGTAACACCACCATGTTAGAAGTGAAGATGGGCCTGATCCAGAACCAAACCCATCAGATTATGGAGAAGTTCAGATCTGAACATACATCTGATCTGTAAGGCTTGGTTTGAACAGAGCTTATTTCTCCAAACTGCAAAATTCTAGATCTGAGGCAGCTTTAGATCCAGTTTGATACTTGGCTTGCAGCTATAGTGACAAGGTTGCTACCACTAAAGGGCTTAGCAATATACCATAATAGATGACAAACCTAATTTACAAATGAGAAATTCCCATTTTAGAGAGGTACCTGATTTACACCATCAGTCCCATATACAACTGTGTATTTTACAGCTAAATATATTTATTCTCAAGGTCACTAGGAGGACTAATTTATTTTCAAATATTCTAGGCGAATAGAATATTATTGATTTAGGTCATGTCAATTAATTTTGCAGCATTACCCCTGGTACTGTTTACAAACACATGCGATATCTGCTTCCGTGTACTCTTAAGGAAAAAAGAGAAGGGGCAGTCACTTGTTTAAACAGGAGATCTTTTCAATGTTAGTTTTGCTCCAGCTGATGCAGGGCTGCAAGAAGCACTTAATTTCCTTTTGGTTTAATGAGACAGATCATTTGTTAAAACGTATTTGTTGAGGTTCAATTGCTGGGTAGGAGACAGGCATGTCTCAATCAATAATTTATTAAATTGAAATTAAATGGGTTGGTCAGAACAAGTGGGTTGAAGCCCAAACACGAATGGCATCAGGGAGGTGACTGATAAATCAGCACAGCACACACGCTGCTTTGGCAGCTGGAAATCTGTTTTACAAATATTCACATCAATAAACAAACTGAGCTTACGTGCAGATGGGTGCTTATTCCTGTCGCAATGTTTAGGTCCAAAAGGAGGTCTCAGAAGCAAGGGGAAAGAGGCGGCTTTCCTGCAGCAACGTACAGCACTGTGGAAGTAAAGTCACCTGCAGTGCTGTGATATATGGAACTCCTTACAGACAGGTTCGTTTGGTTTTTCAGGTTCTTATACACACCCCCTTTGACGACAGTGATAATACAGAGTGTGACACAGCTGAGGGAGGGAGGAGAAACGTTCTTAAGTGCAGAACGTTTACCTTTATCCTGTATTGTTTATTCTCCTCTTAAAGTTGTTGACTTAAGTAACTGTGAGTCTTGGGCGACATTAAAAAGTCAGGTCTGCATACTTGCCTCAGTGTGGGGGACTTTCCTGCTCTGCCTTCTTTTGGAATCTTGGCACTTAAAAGGGCTATCACATTTCATTTATAAGCCTCAAAAAGTACAGAAGTTAAGTAGCATTATCCCCATTTTACAAATGAAGAAGTCGAGGAGAAGAGAGATGAAATGACTTGCCTGAAGTCATCTATCAATTCATCGACAGTGTTGTGAATAGAGCCCTGATCACCTGACTTCAAGCCATTCCCTATCCACTAAGCCAGTGTTTCCCAAACTTGGGACGCCGGTTGTGTAGGGAAAGCCCCTGGCAGGCCGGGCCGGTTTGTTTACCTGCCGCGTCTGCAGGTCTGGCCGATCGGGGCTCCCACTGGCCGTGGTTCACTGCTCCAGGCCAATGGGGGCTGCTGGAAGCGGCGCGGGCTGAGGGACGTACTGGTACAAATTTGGGAAAAACTGCACTAAGCTATGCTGCCTCCCAACAAAAATAGCTGCTGAGGTCCACTGCAAAAGCGGATGCATTTTAGTAGTGGATAATTGATTGTAAAGTGTTTTGGGATCCTTCAAAATGAAAGGCTTTGTTTTTAGTGAGAACAGAGACATTGACAGTGGAGGCTGAATTGGACAAAGAGGAGCAGAGCCAACATAAAAGGATAGTTGTAGTGTAATTTAAATTAGTTAAAACTTAGACCAAGCTGGATCAACATACTTTAATTCCTCAGAATTCCAATCTTGTTCTCTTGGCAGTGTGTGCGCAGAATGTAGAGATAAAGATTTAAGCACATATGTCATGTCAAATCTCCTGTTTCCCCTAGGAGAGATCTTCCTATTAGTGAAAATGCCAATCTTGTTCTTTACCTTCCTTGGATGTGGTTTGAATTAACCTTTTCTGGCTCCAAAAAGTTGGATTGTTGGTGTTGTCATTCAGTGAGAAATGAAAGTAGTGCTATGTGTAATGAACGTATCAGTCAGATCTTATGAACAGAAAGATTCAATTTGTAGGACACATTTTAAGAGGTTCAGATGTTTATGGCCACCGGGAGGGAAAGTTGGCAGAAAAAGAAGACCTGGATGGATGACACTGTATCTCGGGTGGATCAAAATTCGTCCACAGAGATTAACAAAGGAGTGTAGAGAATGGACTACCCTGCTAGCAAACCTCCAATAATGGAGATGCCATATTAGAAGATCATATCAGTACAAGCTTGCAAGACTGCTTTCAGTTAGGCTTCTGCTTTTCTTCTATGCTGTTTTTCTTTCCTATATTTAAGGCACTTATCTGGCCCCCATTAGTGTAGTATTTGAGTGCCTCACAATCGTATTGTATTTATCCTCACAACACCCCTGTGTGGTAAGGAAGTGCTATTATTCCCATTTCACAGATGGGGAACAGAGGCAGAGAGAGACTAAGGGTACATCTATGCTTGGAGAGTGATTCTCGGCTTGACGAGATGGACTTGTGCTAGCTCACTAAAAATAGAGCGTAGCTGCTGAGGTGCAACAGGCTAGCCACCCTGAGTGCAGGGCTGGGGTCTCAGATGGGTATGGACTCAGGGTGGCTAGCCCATCCTGTTGGGGGTACATTATTTTCAGTGCATTAACTTGATCAGAGTGAGCATGAGTCTGTCTCCTTGAGCTGCAATCACCTACAACTATAGACACAGCCTAAGTAACTTGTCACATGGGAAGTGTGGCAGAACAGAGACAGGATTTCAACCATGGGGTCCCAAGTCCCAGGCCAGTGCTCTAACCACTGTGCCATCCTTCCTCTCTGGACCTTCCCTCTTTTTTTCTGTCCTTATCCAGTATGTTCTCTGTCACTCTCTCTCTCTCTCGCCTCCCCCCCCCCATTTCTTTCTCCCTCAGTTTCTTTTCTGTCTCTCTACTTCTCTACTCACCACACTCCCCCCATTCTCTGTTTAGTTCCTTCTCTACCTCCATCCTTCCTTTTACTGGTCTCTTTCATAATTAAAGAAAGCAGAACGGCTGGTGCAAACTTGCTGCTTCTTTTTTTGGAAGAGTTTGATCATTTTAATGGAAAAAACCAAAATGCATACAACAGTGAAAACACCATCAGAAATAGGCACTCTATGGAAACCTATAAGGTACACATGTGCCTAAGCCTAGCTCCAAATACACGCATTAAACATTCTGCAAAATGACTGCAAATTGGTTTGAGCAGTAGCCAGTCACCTCCCATAATTCAGCAGGTTGCTTGCCTGCACCATGAATTTTGAATTGATGGGGCAGCATAAGGATTTGGGGAAGAGACCACTTCAACAAGAAATTCTCATTAGCCTTGTAAACCTCAGATAGTATGAATAACAAATGATAACTGTTGTACCTAACAGCAGAATGGATTTGACAGGCCATGTAACAGAATGTGACTGATACAGGCCAGAAAGACAGGTCACAGAAACAGAGCTAGAGTTCTTTCTCAGAACTCAAATTTGTTTAAGAAATCTGTATTTGCAAAAGAGATGGATGAACCTCTCGCTTAAAAGGCAGTTTTGTAGAAATACTTCATCATGCACATTCCTGCGTGGACCGTAGTGCTCAGACCTCTGTGGATAAACTAAATCAAAATCTCTTCGGTCATATGGCCAAATCCCGATGTTTTTCTTCCGGTTTTAGTCTGTGTTTACTCATGCAGAAACACCCCCTGACATGAGCTGAGAAATCCCTCTATAACAGGATCTTTGCCAGAGAAAGGACTGAGTAAGAAGCTGAAAGTCAGATCCTTAGTTGGTAGAAATTGGTATAGCTCTAAGACATGGCTTTAAGTTGGGACCTTAAGGTTTAGCCCATGTTGATTGTGACACAAGACTGATTGGAATCTCAAAACTAGAGGAAAGAAGCTTTTAATGTATTAACCCATAGCACCATCTTCCTTTTATAAAGAACCCACCACCCATAAAGCTTTGTGCTCTAGGAAGAAGTGTCACGTGATACAGGTGAGTACGAATGGATACCAACGATTCCCACACTGGGTTATTTCTGATTCAAATTCAGCTCAGATTTCAACTGACCAAAACTAACTTCGTCCACAATCTGTTAAACCAGGTTCATTTGATATTCTCTCGGTTTATGACCCATTATTATTTTTTATCTCTTGCGATCATCTGAGTGGCTCCAAGAAAGTAGTGAGGTACATTATATAGGATGGAAAATGTGGTGGTGAAGCAATCGTGATAATGGATACTGTAAATATGAGACCAGGTTTGTCTGTCAGCTAGAGCAGTACAAAACCCAGAGTAACTATTTCTCTCACGCAGTACTGGTCAGCAGATATGGATAGGCAAAAGGTACAAGAGGGCTGCACCATCACAACGAATGGTGCAATTGGGCACACTTCCTGTACACCAGAGAGATCTGAAAGTTCTTGTCTCTCCCTTGGGCCAAGTCTCACAAAGCAACTGCTCCCAATGAGTCCTACATTATTTGCAGTAGAAACAACTGTTGATTTGCAGTCAGAACAGTAAACAATCACCAAGCGAATGGGCCCTAAGCGGGATTTGACTGAGGGCTTCCTGACCTGCCTCATGTTTTCCTTCTTCCTTAGATTAGTTATGCAAGACTAATTTTAGTATCTTTTTCATAGGCAAGTATCTGCATGGAACTAGTTCCAGTAAAAGGAAGGATCAGCGTCCCTATGCCCATTTCAAATGATGGTGCAGCAGTCGGATTATGTAACAACATGACTGTCAGTTAATCAGTAAAGGCAAGCCCTGTATAAGAAATATCAGTTCAGTATGGACTTATAATTAACCTACACACTGGGTGAGCTTTTTCATATCACTTTGAAATATCATATCACAGTGGCCATATCACTTTGTAGGTGGGAAACATTTCCCCCCATATTCTCTTCTCTCCTGTGCACCAGGATCTCATCACTTTGCAGAGAGCTGGCCTGAGGATTTGGGGAACATCTAGCAGGGAGTTTTTTTGATATAAACACTAAATGTAACCAAACTTGGCATTGAGCTAGTTCAACCCTTATCATTTACAGGAAAACCCTCTGAACTATGAAATACTGGATTAAAAAAACAATAGATTTAAGAAGATGCATAAGACACACACTCCACCACACTCACACCAAGAGCCCGCATGCACACACACACACATACACACTCTATCACAAGAACACAACCACCACCCATTTCATAGGAACTATTTTTCTATAGTCAGAATAAACAGCAATGGTCACAAAATCTACATGGTTAAATACTCTCAGCCAGGGCCGGCTCTAGGCACCAGCAAAGCAAGCAGGTGCTTGGAACAGCAAATTTGCAGAGGCACAAGAATCCAGCATGAGAGCTGAGAACCAACAGGGAGCCCTGGGAGCTGTAGTTCCTTGGATAGCTCCCTGCCTATAGAGCCAGCCCTGGAGCAGGGAAAGAACTACATTTCCCAGCATTCCCTTGGCCGCAATTAACAGGAAAGGGAGGGGGAAGGAGTGTAAAACTGAAACCTCATGCTGCATCTTCTGTAAATGGTAGGAACAGAGCCAGCTCTAGGTTTTTTGCCGCCCCCCACCTCAGCCCTGGGCTCCCCCCGCACCCCTGTGTTGCCCCAGCCCTGGACTCTCCCCTGCCCACACCCCCTGCTGCCCCAGCTCTGGCCCCCACCTGCACCCCCCTGCTGCCCCAGCCCTGGGTTCTCCCCCCACCCACATCTCCTGCCACCCCAGCCCTGGCCCCCACCTGCACCCCCTGCTGCCCCAGCCCTGGGCTCTCCCCCCCACCCGCACCCCCTGCCGCCCCAGCCCTGGGCTCTTTCCCCCCCCCCCCCCACCTCCTGCTGCCCCAGCCCTGAGCTCTTTCCCCCCCCCACCCGCATCTCCTGCCACCCCAGCCCTGGGCTCTTCCCCCCACCCGCATCTCCTGCCACCCCAGCCCTGGGCTCTTCTCCTCCCCCTGCACCCGCACCCCCTGCCGCCCCAGCTCTGGCCCCCACCCGCACCTCCTGCTGCCCCGGCCCTGGGCTCTTCCCCCACCCGCATCTCCTGCTGCCCCGGCCCTGGGCTCTTCCCCCACCCGCATCTCCTGCCACCCCAGCCCTGGGCTCTTCTCCCCCCCCTGCACCCGCACTCCCTGCTGCCCCAGCTCTGGCCCCCACCTGCACCTCCTGCCGCCCCAGCCCTGGGCTCTCCCCCAAAGAAAGAATTGGGTGGACTAAATGGACATTGCACGTCTCTATCTGAAGCCTAGCAAGGCAGATACATGGATCCCACTAGAATTTAAAATGAAAAGTAAGGGAGGGGAGGCTCTACTAGACTGGGCAGCTTTAGATACAGTACCAGGCACGTAGGAGGATTCACACTTCTGAGCCATGGAAGCAGAAATTGACTTTTCTTTTCCAGATTTAGCTAATATTCAGAAAGGGAATCCAGCACCTGCCTTCCAGATTTGAACACCCTCAAAATTCAGGAGTGCTCAAGCTCAATTTGGGCAGCTGTTACTTCTTTTCTTCCAAATCAAATATACTGATCCACTGTAACTTGCTGTAGGAAAAAGTAGAATAAATTGAGCAAGAAATGCTTCCCAGAGGTTATTAGGACTGGAATTGCTATTTTCAACTGCCATTGCTTTTTTATTATTATTATTATTATTATTATTATTTTTAAGTTTTAGTTTTATTTGTTTAAAAGGAAGACAGTGATATTGCATTGGCAAATTCCCCATAGAAACAAAGAATGGAACAAAAGAATAATAAAGGCACCTCAACTTTTCCTCATTTATGGAGGACAGTCTTATAATATGCATCCAGATAGCCTTCAATCACACAAGCTGAAAATTGTTCCACTTTACTGCAGTTCTGTAACCATATGGGAACCAATCCTGTCTGTGTTCTGTGCACATCGAAAATTCCTGCTGAATGACCCGCGCTGGGACCGAGTTACCAGTGACCCAGGGCTGGGGCGGCAGGAGGGTGCAAAATTTTTTTTGCTTGGGGCAGCAAAAAACCTAGAGCCGGCCCTGCTCTCAGCTATTACTGTTGAGTGATTATGTTTTGGATTTCTAGTACAGTTGGGGTAGCACAGATGTAGTGCTCAGACATTTTAGATCACTTTGGATGAATTTGTTCTAGGGACAGGAGGAGTGAAAATACAGTGCAGATGCAGGGATGGATCGTGGGCCCTTCTCAAAGTTCCTTTGCACCAATCCTTAGCTGGGGTAGGAATGGCACAGGCCTGGAGGCCATTGATAGAGTGGCTCTTTAGGAGCTGTTATCTGCAGGAGCTAATGAGAGCAAACTCATGGCTTCACAAGGTGCATGGCTGTGGAGAAGCAGATGCAGTGGATTTTTAAAACAGCAATAGACCTTAGCATCCTCCCCTTAACAATCAACTGATTAATAATCCTGCCAGTGATTCAATTCATTTACCTTCAGCAATTGGCAAGTCAGTTGTACAGGTTAAAAACAAATCCAAGCAACAAACTTCCATTAACTCCCAGGAGTTTTTAATACTGTCCTGAAAACATACAAGTCCTGCATATTCTTTTCTTAGTCATCAAATCCCAAATAGGGACAAGACTACTGAATAGAGACAGCCCAGGAGCAATAACAAGATTAATAATGTGTTTAAACAAGGTTGACAACATGTATGGAATTCTTACAAGCTCTCCTTTGGAAGCTGATATATTACTTCATTAGCATCCTATGGCTCAAGGATGACCCTCTTTTTAAATGGGGTGATGCCAGAGAACTACTGACAATGACATCACTTGCTGTCATTCTTGATTATCATTGTGATGATCATTCTGTATTTGCATATTTCTGTGCAATGCATTTCCTGTGCTGAGGGACTCTCCCAAGAGGCAAATGGCAGGCACTTTCAACACTTTAGAAAAGCATCTCTAGGGATCTACAGATCTGTATTCTATGCATCAGGTTTGCAAAGGGGCCTCAAAGGGGTCTCCAAAATTTGAGCTGTAGTGTTGCATCCCAACTTTTTTTGAACATGCAAAAGATCAAATCTCTATGCACACATGGCATTTGGATGCGAAATCAAGTACACACCTAGGACTTGATTCTAATTGCATTGACAACTCTGTAAACTGGAGTCAGTGGGATTGGATTCTCTCAAGTTTACTTTGCACTGCTTATGCTTACCTGGTACAAAGTGATCCTAAAACAGCAGATTACCACTGGTGAGTTCCCTTACATTGGAACCACCCTGCCCCTGGCATAACAGGAGGGACAGACATGGGCAGGGGATGGGTGAGAAAGGCTCTGTTATGCTTGAATTTCCAGTGGTGTGAAGTCCCTACAGAGCCCTTATATAAGTAGCATAAATTAAGCTTGCCGCCATACACCTTTACTTTGCACCAGACTGTGTGGTTAAGAATCATGGAGCTGTGGTTGGCTCCCTGACATCTTCCTATCTCTACTGTGCCAGAACCGAGATCGGGCACAGTACAGAATCAAATCCAATGAAGTTCCACTGGTGTGAGGTCAGCATGAGGCCCCCATAGAAAACATGCACAAATGCTGTCTATTCACATAAATTTGGGGCTCTGTATGTGCTAAAACTTGGAATCCACAAACAGATACACAATTTCAAATGGTAGTACATCAAAGCGCACTATGAACTTTCAGTGTGCTATAGCAGAGTCCACACAGGAGGTTGCTGAAGCTAGTGCACTGTAGATTCACACCCTGGCTTGCTGCTCACTAACATTCCATGTAGACAAGACCTTACACAATATTCAGTTTTTGAAAGAAAAGAAAACCCATGGAGCATCTCTGACCTTCAGAGGTAAGGTGGGAATTCCCCTATGAACTTCAGCTTGGAGGGGTTAGAGAACAACAGTAGTTTAAGTATCAGAGGGGTAGCTGTGTTAGTCTGTATCCACAAAAACAACGAGGAGTCCGGTGGCACCTTAAAGACAAACAGATTTATTTGGGCACCGGACTCCTCGTTGTTTTTAACAATAGTTTAGATATATCAGTCTGAAGCAGCCTAATTTCAGTTGCAGGTAATCCCAAGCAGTAAAATGGTTGCACTTCTCTAACATCTTCCAGCTGGCTAATGAACTCAGGTGGATAAGTATCATTATTTCCCAGTTTTACAGCTGGGGAAAGGGCGTCACAGAGAGGTCAGTTGACTTGTCTAAGGGTACCTAGCAAGTCAGTGGCAAGGGAGAGCCAGCAATAAAATCTGGGAGTTCTGTGGTTCCTTGTCCTCTGTTGTAACCATTGACTAGCCTACATTGATACCCTCTCCTCCCTCCCCTGCCCCCCAATAGCTGGAAATAAAGCATTAGGCAGTCTTTTGAGATAGTTAATACATGTGTGGGCAATGACTAATCAAAGTCTGGGTTCTATTCTTGGCTACACCAGAGTCCAGTGTGATCTTGGGTCACTTAACCAAACTTTTCCTTTGACTCCTTTGTACAGTGGAGTCAATAATACTTCCATGCTTCAAAGGGTCTGGAGCGGCTGTTAATGTCTGAGAAGCTCTTTGAGACCTTTGGATGGTCGGTAGCTTATGATTGTAAAATATTACAATATCTTTCACTGGTGTACTGTAGGCTTCCCAGACAAATGCTGAGGTGTGTTTCTATACTGTCTTCTGTGCGAAAACAGATGGGTTAATGCAGCACAAAGCTCTTCTATATATTTTTCCACAGGAACCACTCTAGCATCAGACCAGATGTACAGTATCCCTGAGGCTTCAGAGGAAGGGAAACCCCCCAGAACGCACCTGGGCAATTATGAAATGCAGCTCACAGGGGAAAAGTTCCTTCTTGACCCCTGCAGGCAATCAGCTGATGCCATGAAGTGTGAGATTCGAGTACCCATATCATTATCTTAGTTTGCATAACTGCAAAAGGTTATTTATGTGAGTGCCGTCTTTAAAACTTGCTGCCACACTTGTCTTAGTGATAACCTCCCATAGCAGTGAATTCCACAGCTTGACTATACCTTGTGGAGAGAAATATTTCCTTTTATGGGCTCAAATCAATAGGTCAACTTCACTCTGAAGACATCTCTTAAAAGACATGACACCTTCTTAAGATGGCTGTAAAAAAATTAACCCAATTTCCCTTTGTTTTCTGTATTCGATAGATGCTGGTTATTAGCTACTTCTTGGTTGCCGTTTTCCAGAAGTTACAGATAAGTGAAAGACCATTTTCTAGTGCATGTACTGCACTTGTCCTTACAACAAATAAAGCAAAACCAAAATTGTTATACTGACAAGCAATGCTCTGAGTATGTCATGCAAAGTGAGACAGCACACAGTTTTAAAAACACAACTTCTCCAAACAGCTGCCTCCTTGCCATCATGTTGACACTAGTGGCCTAGGTTTGTGCAGCTTTCATAGTCCTCCAAATTGCCATCACTATTTTTTAGAATGTGCAAAACAACAGGTTGCAACAGCAAACTTCTCAGCTACTTGCAATTGCTTAGTACTGGACTCATGTAGAGCCTCCAGGACTTGAATTTTATTGGCGAGAGACAGGGCCACGTGTTTGGAAGCCATGACACAGCAGAAAAGCTCAGCATGTTATGAATGCTGCAGCGATGTGCATGCACATTCGTGTCCTGCCTCAGACTCTGAGACAGCAAATTCATTACAAGTGGAACCTCCCTTCTAAGGAAGTTGTTAATTAGCGGCATGAGAGTTGCTTATATCAAAATTCTGTTAACATTAAAGTCAATGGGACAGGATTGGTTCTCAGGAAAGTGTTGTTAATAACTGAAGATACAGTGGTTGCTGGTTATTAGCAATCCTGATAAAGAATCTCATTTAGATTCAGTCTAAGTCAATAGACAGTTACAGAGCGTGAGAATTTGCAGTGATTATAACTCACGTAGTTCAAACACCAGTTACTACTATTGCACTGCTCTAATATTCAGAACACAGAGTTAAACAGAACCTTTGGATCACAGTAAGTCTCCTTCCTTTGTTTGCTATCGAGAAAGATCTCCTATAGCTGACTATAACAGGGGAGAAGAAAGTCATAAAGAGGAACAAGCAAGAGAAAGAGAAATAATGGTTTCCAGTTGCAGTATCAAGAGTTCTGGAAAGAAATGCTATGCTTGTCTTTTGTTTTAAGCCATGATCAGACACAATGGACCATATTCTCTGTTGTGTTCAGTTTCCATTGCCTGGAAAAGGGGTGGAGAGTTTGACAGGGAGCAATTTCTAGCTTTGTGATGATCTGCCCAGGCCCAGCCCTGCGTGCAGATAGGTCCGTCCCGTAGCTGATCTAAACATGAACCAGCAGGTAAAGGACCCATTCACCAACTGGGGATAGTCAGAATGAAATGCACTCTGGCCATGCCCCTGTGCTGGTGACTGCAGGGAGGGTGATATAGTAGCCAGCTCTGTGCCCCCTGGGGATTCTCTCATACCAGGGAATTTCCTGGCAGGGGATCTGTGCCCAGCCTTCACTCCCTTTGCACTGCCTGAGTGACACGGGGAGCAGAGACCCCGTCCCAAATAGCACAAGTTCTGCTCTCTTTTACTCTTTGTAAATCTGGAGTAACTCCATTTAAGTTGGTGGAGTCACTCTGGATTTACACGGGTGTGAGATGGAATTTGGCCTGTTTGTTTTGTGGTTGGTAGGAGCTCTGCCTCAGCACCAGTGCTGTCTGTGCAGGGCAGTTTTCTTTCTGATGCCCTCAATGAGAAGCAGAAAGCTCAGTTCCTTAAGAATGTGTCTCTGAAGCATGGGAGCTGACCCTTTAAAAGCACACTGGGAATGTTAACATTGTTCGCCTGCACCAACAAGCTTCCCTCCCACGTATCACACAATAGAAGGGTCACCCAAACCACAGTGATCTACCAAAGTCTGCTCAGGCATTTAGACTTCGAATAAGTTTCCCAACAACCATTAACTGGAATTACATCAACTATTAGCTCATGAGCATTTGGTCTCAATGCCAGTCTGCAAGAGCCAAAACCAGCAGGTATGAACGTGGCCAAACACACATGTTGTTCATGCACATTTGTTTTCCACCTGAATGTTCATCTGAGGCTGTGGGAAACAACCTGAAAAACTGTAACAGAACCCCAGGGCTCATCACTGCTCACCTAGCCACAGCTTTACATAGGTCAATGCAATTGTCGGATCAGAAACTCTAGCGTAAAGTATGAACAAATGGGTGAGGTAGTGCCAAATTTGGAGGGATTAAACGATTAAGTGAAAGATGAAACTTTAAAGAGTTGGAGTCTCTGTTTCTTAATCCCTTGAAATTCAAAGGGACAAAAAAGTAACCTCTTCATTGCTATGCACCTGTGCATGCCTTTGCCTCTTCCTGTAAAGGCATCCCTTGTCTTTTCTAGGGGGCTAGAAAGATGGGCATCCATGGACCATAGAACAGTGTTCTTCGGCAGAATGGTTTCCTTTCTTCTATGTGTGCATTTATGAGGAGGGAGAGCTGCCCAGGATTACTGGGTCTCTCTAAGCCTTGACTAACTTACTTCTGTTCACCTCTCCAAGGCACCAACTCAGAGTGAGGAATGGTTGATGAGATTCTCAGTTTATTGTGGATGACTAACTCCCTCCAAGATGGTGTGGCTGCTCTACAGGGGTGGAGACTGAAGGTCATGGGTGAAATTCTCGCTCCATTGATTTTACCACTCAACTTCAGTGGAGCGAGATTTTGACCCTAGTCTTCAGTGCTGGTTCTGTGCGATAGGCAGAACAGGCAGTCACAGAGGATGGCAAAACGTTTAGCAATTATGGACAAAATTCACTGCTGTGCATAGGGCCAGCACAAGGACTACGTGCCACCTACATCCAACATAAACCCTCTAAAGAGTGTGTCTGAAGTGGTGCATAGGTCAGTGCTGGCCCTCTGCATAGGGGCAAATTTCATTCCATGTGAGTGAAGTGACGTGTGAACAGTGCACATTGGCCTCTTTGCAGAAAGCAGCAAAACTCCTAGATCCAACACTGCAAATTGCTGTAATAATCCCTTTCAAACCCCAGCTGGCCAGATGAATAGAGATTCACCCTCAACCTGAGCTTTCCTCATGGCAGTTTACCAAGCTATCAGGATCTTTTGGACCATCATGTGGAGTGGCTCAAAGTATGGGATAGGGCCTGGTGACAGGAACTAGGAATCAGGAGACCTGTGTTTTATTTTCTGCTCTGCTATTGACTTTCTGTGGGGTTAAGACACTTAACCTCTCTGCTTCAGTTTAATCAACTGTAAAATAGTTATAAAAGCACTTACCCATCACACAGAAGTGCTCTTAGTCTATTAATGTTTGGAAAGGGTTTTGAAGTCTGTATCATTTTAGCATGTAGAGTTCTTCCTTAGAATGACCTTGTGAGCTGTCAAACCAGCAGCCCTGGGAAGCGAGTCTTTTGCTCCATGGAATTCCAGCAAGAAAGACGACTTTCTGTGTCTGTGTCTCAAATACTTTGGGTGGCAAAGAAAGCTTTATGCTGCCAGTGTGTTGGCTCAAACAATGATTCTGGCTGCTAAGGAATTAAGCATAAAGGATTAGCAGGCAAATACCACGTTATTTATATGAATGAAGAACAGTACTTAACTCCTTGTGCATCCCCACACAGAGGGCATAGCATATGCAGTGACAAGGGCATGCAGTTATGGCCATTAGAATTTCCACTGTTCATCATGGGACTGCATTCATTTTGGAGGGACGTATCTTATTGGACGGTGGTCTCACAGTGGGAAGTGCAAGTATTTGTGTATGTGGGAGAGAGAGGGTATGAGAAAGATTGTGTGGGAGAGACTGCAAAAGTGAATGAATCAGAGACTGTGTGAAAGAGTGTAGTGTTGGGGGTACGTCTACACTACCCGCCGGATCGGCGGGTAGCGATCTATTAGGGATCGATTTATCGCGTGTAGTGTAGACGCGATAAATCGATCCCAGATCGCTCTCCCGTCGACTGCTGAACTCCAGCTCGGCGAGAGGCGGAAGCAAAGTCGACGGGGGAGCTGCGGCTGTTGATCCCGCGCCGTGAGGACACGAGGTAAGTCGAACTGAGATACATCGACTTCAGCTATGCTATTCTTGTAGCTGAAGTTGCGTATCTTAGGTCGATCTCCCCCCAGTGTAGACCAGGCCGCAAAAAGAAGACAGTGACTGCCCGGCCATCTCATTATTTAACAAAAACAATGTTTTGGAAAGACTCACCATGCTCCTGAGTAGGACTCTGGAATAACTGAAATGGAGACACCCCCCAGAGTGAGCCAACCTAGATTTTAGACAAGAAGCAGAGGATTTGGGGACAGGACTTGTGTTTTGGCTTGATTACATAAAAACAAAAAAGATAAATGCCCATTTTCTATCTCCTATTGACATTGGGGTTAGTTAAAGTCTGACCCTCCCAACCAGGGGAAAACCCATTCCTAAAATAACCCCACCGTCATATATACAGTGTTATTATAGTCAGGAAAATATAGAGAGGTGACTGGCTTTCTCCCTTTCAGAAGAAGTGTTTTCACTTTACAAGTCAGAAGATGATTTTTTCTAATGGCTAACTTTGCAAACTCATTCTGGGCTCTGGAAAAAAAAATCGTTTGTCTCTTGCAACTGGAGCTTCACTGATAGGCTGATTGATGATGCACGAGGCAGAACAGAATCCAGCTCATCCTCACAGAGCTGAGTTTGCTCTGCAGGGATAATCTGAGTAGGAACTGGCAAAGGCACCAGATTTCATTAGTTATACAGGGAGCAGGTGTGTGGAGGGAAGTGCTGCCATTTTTACAGTCCCTTTCCAGAAGGTAAGCACAGTTTAACACAAGACCTTATATGTGGAGCCTTGACGGTGCGTCTCTGATTGGTTTGGAAGAGGCACTGTGCAGGAGGGATTAGGAAAGCAATTTTTTTTTTAAACCTCAGGTGCTTTGATGTTAAATAAATTCCTGGTTAAACATCTCCCTCTTTTTCTTCCTCACCAGGGTTTCTTTGTTTCTTGAGAAAACAGCCAGATTACTTATGTAGAGGGGCACAGGGAGCACAGCAGGGCTCACTCATCAGCACTTCATTCTACTGCATTGCCATTAATGCCAGGGATTCACTTTACCAAATTTCTCCTTGTGAAACTGGCTTTAGATGGCTTTAAAAAACCCATCTTTATCCATTTACATTTATTTCGTAAATCCCATCCCAAACTGCTTCAGGTTTTTTTTGATTAATACATTTGAGGGATCACTTCCCTGAAATGCAGCCAGTTCTGGTGTGCAATGCAGCAGCTGTTTAACAGTGCATAGCACCACTACACAACAGGTTAAGACAGGAAGTGAAACAGGAGTCAGTTAGGCTGCTCTTGCAAAAAGGGCCATTTGATCTTTAATTACCACAATGAATACAGATATTTCAGCTCACCTGAAAGACAGCACCTCAAGCAGCAGAGGGCCTTCTAAAGACACCTTCAGGCATTCAGTCAGTACTGTCCCAGCTATTATATCACCAGCACCACTTCCTAGCAGGAAGTCTTTCATCCAGTTGTGGACCAAGCCTGACCAGGCTTATTTTAGGAGAGCTGGATGGACCTCAACACAAAGTGGTATGACTGCAGAACACAAACAATTAAAATGAAGAAAGATTAAGACCTATCCTAGGTAAAGGGAATATTGAACATCATCTATATAAGGTTTTTATATGGCCTCCATTGTTTGGAAGTGAAATAGGGGCATGCCTTTTAACCTCCTTTGGCATTGGGCTGGAGTATCTGAGCACCTTGCCATTTTTAATGTGTTTATCCTCAACACCCTGGTGAGACAGGCCTTCCCTATTATCACCTTTCTATAGATGACAAACTCATCCAAGGTCACACAGGAAGCTGTGGCAGAGTAGGGAATTGAATCCAGGTCTCAGAAGTCCCAGGCTAGCTCCCCAGCTGTTCAAGTACCCGTCCCCTATGCTGGTTGTGAGGACCTCACCTGGGAATGCTCCGTGGTGCATGCCCACTGTTCCTATTTTCATCTGTTTTCCAAAAGCATCTCCAGCCCAATGCCGAAGGAGGTTAAAAGGCGTGCCCCTATTTCACTTCCAAACCATAATTATAGCTTTCTGATATTGACAGGTATGAACATGCTTGGACTGTACCAGACGCCAAGTCAGATAGCAATTTGTCAGGGGTCCACAACACTTGCTTATATTTATGTCTCTCTTAATTTCTGTGACAGAGGGGCCTTGCCTTGAGATGAGGTTCCCAGGCGTGGATGGCTGTAGGGAGGGATTGGGAAACTTGCTCTAGTACATTTATAAAAACACCCAATATCTGTCTGTTCTTATTTCTTGTTGGAGCTTATCATGTCCCTTTTAGAAGGCCCCTTTCTTCCTGTATCATGCCTTGGAACTTGAAGATGTGTCAGAACACATCATAGTGTCTACAGCAGGAGTGGGATTCATGGTGTTGGGATATAGTTGCCATAGGTTGCTTTTGCAGTTATCAGCAGTGTCAGTTTCACAGCCACAAGAACCATTCCATCATTTCTTTCTTCACAGTTTCATCAGCTACAACTATCATTCTATTATTTCTTGCTTCATTCAACCCCCTGAACTTTTTCCTTTTAGGAAAGTGCCTAGCACTTATGGACTTCTCTTAAGCTATATCTTCTCTAAAAGCAGGAACAATTGCATAGTTAATAGAATATGTGTATAGTAAATTTCATCCTGCAGTACTTACACTGACTGGCAACCAGAGCACTGCACATGCATAGCTTTAAGAATGCAAATAACCCCACTGACTTAATTGGATCTAGTCACATTCT
This sequence comes from Emys orbicularis, assembly GCF_028017835.1. Classification (NCBI taxonomy): domain Eukaryota; kingdom Metazoa; phylum Chordata; order Testudines; family Emydidae; genus Emys; species Emys orbicularis. The sequence continues at coordinate 84,202,946 of NC_088686.1, read as the reverse complement.
TCAAATTACCTACATGGCTGAGTGCTTCTCTAGAGGGCTGCATGTATCCAGGTCACCCATACACAACAAATGCAGCTCTTTTTTGAGCTGAAGAGCAGCAGCAGCCAATCTGTACGGGCAATACTGTGCAGCAATTCTTAGGAGGAAACGTGATGAATAACTTTAACTGAAGCCATGTTTGGAAAAGAGAAGTTACTCACAATACAGTTAAATCAGGCCAAGTTAGAAAAGCTCATAAAAAAAATCAGAACTTAGAGATTGAGGACACGTACCAACTTACATAGGAGTCTGAATTAGCAGAAAAGGGGATTATCAATTGTATGTAGGTGCTGGGCCCTAGAGAATACTTTCTAGTTTTTGGACATGCTTTTATTCCATTTCTATCAATAGAGTATCAGATAGCTTTTGTTTAGTCCACAAAAATGTGACTTTGCTCCAAATTTTGCTGATCAGAAACAACCAATTACACCTGACAACAACAATTAATTTGGCAAACTAGGGCTTGCACCAGATACATGAATTTGTTTCACAACCAGACCTATCATCTCAAAAAAAAAATCAGAATTAAGGGGATGATCTTGTGAAGAGCTGTGAATCTCCTGCTAGGTACTGAGCAGGCTCAACTCCCTCTTGGCTAAGGGCACTCAGGACAGCATATGATTAGACCCTCCATAAATATTTCTAAAATTAAGGTAATAGTCAAAGCTCCTAGTCTATGGAACAGCTACCGAATCTCCAGCCAGGCAAGTCACATAACTGACGCTGATGTCACATATTCTGATCAGCAAGGTTGAAGCCATTTTACAGAGTGAATATCAGATTGTTTAAACAATCAGATACCTTTGGAAATGAAAGGAGCCAAGGTATTTTTAAAAGAAACCTTTTTTAAACAAACAAAAAACCACAGCTCTTCTCAACTAAGAGCATGGAGCCTTTTTCAGGGGAGGTTGTTGTTTTACATGAGATCAGGTATGAAACCAGCAAACCAAATGAAATATGATGAAAAAATACTGGATGGATAAATTGGTGCCTAGGCACTACAGTGAAGAAGGAGAAAGATTAGCTAAGAAACCCTCAAGATAAATCATTATTATAGGGCAGCAATAGCACCTTCCCTTCTGCAATGTATGCTCGAGTGACTCCCAGGGGACAAGCTGAGGATAGCTCTTGTTGTCTGCCCTCTCAGCTCCCTTGGTAAAGCAGTGGTCTGTAGAACATTGAGCATTCTGCTTCAGGTGAAGTGCTGCACATCTGAGACACCATGACCCAGATTCTTGTTCTCCATGGGTGCAGGTTTTGATCCATGAGTCCAGCTCTGGGATAGATGCTACATGATTGATAAAGCACTTAGGATGCCTTGTGGCCATTTGGCACACACAAGGAATGGCAAAGACAGGCTCAGGTCTTATATACTACCCCCAAACATGATAGAAAATGTGACAGCAAAGTGTAGCTCACTATCTACCTGCACCATATGGTCACTGGTTGATGGACAGCCACCTCTTTAAATCCCTAGCGATGGGTTAAGGTTTCTATTTTTATTACTATACTACTAACAGTAACTGTCTTTCTTAGAAGTAGAGCTGGTTAATTTTTCCAACTGAACATTTTTCTGTTGGAAAATGCCCTTTCATCAAAATTTAAATGTTGATTTTGACAAAATTTAATCAGGACTGGCATTTCTGGTCAAAACCAGCCTAGTGGTTAGGGCATAGGCCATGGGAGATTCAGGTTCAAGTCCCTACTCTGTGTGGTTTGGAGAGATCTGGGATACAAACTCTGCTCTAAGGCAAAGCAGGCACTTGAATCTTGGTTTCCCAGGCTATGCAGAGTCTCTCCGGAAGAAGCTCCAATGATCTTGTTTTCATTCCACCTCAGAATAAAAATAAAATTTAGCAAAATGAAGTTGTTTTCTGGTCAAGCTTACTCAGGTGCTTTTGTAACCATTATTCTGAGTACAGACTAGAGTGGACCTGGATTGGGTTCAGCTATCCCTTTACCATAGGGGTACTGGAAATCAAAATCCAACTCTTAACCCACATTTTGCAAAGAGTCAGTCCCCATCTTTGTAACAGGTTAAACCAATACCCTGGTCCCACCAGAGCCAAACACCCAAGCTCTGGTGCGTTCAAAATCCAGATGTGGGTCTGAATTTTGTGGCTTCAGCCCATGACTTGTGAGAACAAAGATCCATAGCTACATGATGTAACAGGAGGGATAATGTCAAATACTGTGTAATTACTGTAAGAATGTCTTAAAATGACACCTGCATACTCCACTTATTGGATTGTTTGACTTAGCTGAGCAGGAAGTTTGGGAATGGACAGAGGTCTTGATTCTATTAGGGAACACTAGAAATGTAAAAGGAGTACTTCCACATGGAATAACGCGGAGAAAAGAGAATAGGTAGGTTCAACATTTTGGAATTGCGAGTATGCATGTAGGCACACAAAAATTCATGTGCGTTTGCATGTGCCATTACTGGTATTGTGCAGCAAGTTGCCAGAATGCTGAATATTAATGGTATGATGTCTAAGATGGCCTATATTTATTACAATTGTACATGCAATTGTGGTAATTGTATTTGAATGTTAGATGTGCTCTTGTTCATGCAATTCTGAAAATCTGGGCCTGACATTTAATAGTGACTGTCTTCCATTCAGGACAGACTTTATAAACTTTATACCATATATCTTAAATACATTGACATTCCATGCTTAGTGAAAGAGGATTAACCTTACCCTCTGATAACTACTGTTTAGACAGCCTGATCTCTCTCTCATTCACCAAAAACTGAAATACAGTCACGCTGGTGTAAAGTGATGCCTACAATCGACTTGCCAGATGCTCAGCTATTATAAATCTGCATAGCTCATTTAAAACTCACTGGAGATGCATGGGGAAACAGGAACTTCAAAAAACTTCAAAACAGACTCCAATGAGAAACTGCAGAACTGGAATTAATTTGCAAACTGGACACCATTAAATTAGGCTTGAATAAAGACTGGGAGTGGATGGGTCATTACACAAATTTTTCCCCTACTGTTACTCACACCTTCTTGTCAACTGTTTGAAATGGGCCATCCTAATTATCACTACAAAATTTTTTTTTCTCCTGCTGATAATAGCCCACCTTAATTGATTAGTCTCGTTAGAGTTGGTATGGCAACACCCATTTTTTAATGTTCTCTGTGTATATATATATCTTCCTACTTTATTTTCCACTGCATGCATCCGATGAAGTGGGTTTTAGCCCACGAAAGCTTATGCTCAAGTAAATTTGTTAGTCTCTAAGGGCTGGTCCACACTACCCGCCTGATTCGGCGGGTAGAGATCGATCTTCTGGGATCGATTTATCGCGTCTCATCTGGACGCAATAGATCGAGCCCAGAAGTGCTCCCCCGTCGACTGCGGAACTCCTGCTTGCCGAGAGGAGGAAGCGCTGTCGACGGGGGAGCCTGCCTGCGCTGCGTGGACCCGAAGTAAGTAAATTTAGTTCGATCTAGGAAACGTCGACTTCAGCTACGCTATTCTCGTAGCTGAAGTTGCGTTTCCTAGATCGATCCCCCGCCCCAGTGTGGACCTGCCCTAAGGTGCCACAAGTACTCCTAGTTCTTATTTCCTTATTGAAAGCAAGGGTTGCTGGTCCGGTGCCCTTGAACTCTATGAAGGATATGTCATTGCTTTTGATTTTGTACCATTGTCCACTAGATGGTGCTCTTTTCTTTACCCTGAAATTGCTCTCTTTTTATACAAGAGATTTGAAGCCTCCATATCCGTGTAGCCTCTTGTTCATATGTATGCATTCTATGATCAAGCAGTGAATACTGAACGGAGTGACTGTACTAGACCTGGTATTGGACAGACTGCTTTCCTAGTTCTTTGGTGTATCATGCAAGACTGGCCTGCAGCATGCTTAGAGTCCAGAATTTACTCAGGGTGCCATGCCGCACTGTAAAAGTATGATATTGCTGCTGAACGTTATAACATTGTATCATTACATCTCAATACAATATGGGATTGTCACACAGCCATGAGACATCATGGCACAATTCAGGAAAAGTTTTCAGAGAGAAGAAAGGTGGTGTTCCCCATGCACTCCTCTGCACCAGCCTAAATGCCACAGACATATTTGTCAGCCATAGAAATATTGCATGAAATAATAAACTCCTCTGAAGTGTTTTAACTCTTCTGGGGCCATGGACTGGCGGCAGCCCGTGGGCCACTTGTGGCTCAATCAGCACACAGCTGCGGCCCATGTGACATCTTCAGTGCCATACATATAGTATATATATATTGTGTGGATATGGCTCACGTTATACATTGAGGGCTGCATATGGGGCTCACAATGGTAAATAGGTTGAGAACCACTGGGCTAGAACCATGTCACAATGGAGAAAATGTTGCAAGAACAATGAGTCAAGCAGAAACAAAGTTGGAGTCATATAGAAAATACATTTGCTGTTGCCGCAAACAACCCTGCCCCTCATTACTCCCAGAGCAGGTGTTTCATTCCACCAGGGCTGGTGCAAGGATATTTTGCGCCCTAGGTGAAACTTCCACCTTGCATCCACCTCCCCCCACCCCTCCCCCTCTCCTTTCCCCTGCCCCTCCCCTCCCCCCGGAGCATCGCTTATTATAAACTTTCAAAAATGAATACTGTGTAATGTGGCATTGTTCATTAGAATTAATACACGTTTGGCTTGAAAATTTATTAATTTCATTATTTAGTCTACATATCCATCTGTCATGAGGCTGCATCAACTGAAAACGAAAACAATGAAATTTTATTCCTATCAGTTCTTTTTCTTGTTCACTATTAAAAGTAAAGGATAGAGAATACATGTCACTTACTAACTATGAGTCACTATTTGAATTTCATCAACTGTTTGACGTAAACATTGATTAAGAGATCAAGATGACTTTTCCTTAAAATTAAGGAATGTTGATTGTAATCGGAAATATAACCGTTTTAGTCACGTATACGTCCTTCCTTCATTCTTTCATATCAAAATCTACTACATTTTATTCTACCTTTAGAATATCCAATTACTGTTATTAATAAAATTTATAAAATTAGACTGGCGGATACTCCGTCATACAACAACTGACAATATCAATATGACAAATTTCAACAACCTACACACGCATATTCACACATGATAAACATATACACTCAAATACTTAACATACACACACAATTGACACAAAGTATTAGCGAAATGATGCAGCAGCAATTGCCAGAGTCTTAGATCTGAAACAACTCAACAAAAATAGTTAGCCTCAGTCGACAACCTCCGAAAACTAGTAAACTTAGCATTATAAACAGCCTGTCAGAACGGGTAACGGCTGCGCGCGACGAGAAAAATGACGTCATTGCCACTTTGTACCATAGTGAAGCAGTACGCTTGTGCCCGCAACGCAGAGCTGGCGTAGGTAGGGTTACCATTTTGGATACAATGTGATTGTCAGAGAGGGAGGATTTGGCCCATGAAACAATAACTGTATTAAGATGCGGTCTGTGAAAAAGTTTGAGAAACCTTGACTTAAATTTCTTTGGTGACATGATGTAATATTCAGTATTGCCAACCTCAAACATTCAGAACTCATGAGTTGGGCCCCCACAAAATCACTCGATATCTGACCTATCAGTCCTCATCCTCAAAGGAAACCTGCAAAACACTTTTCAAAAGATGAGCCTGGGAGCTTGAATTCAAAACGTTGCTAGACATTAAAAATCATGATCTTCATAAAAAGAACAGGAGTACTTGTGGCACCTTAGAGACTAACAAATTTATTAGAGCATAAGCTTTTGTGGGCTACAGCCCACTTCTTCGGATGCATAAAGATACTTCATAAAGATACTGGATGTATGGTTAATTACAACAACCTGCAACCCACTAATCTCCTCTTTTGTCCTGGGATTACAAGGGAGTTAATGGGCTACTTCACCTTGAATGGTCCCCTTGAATATGTGCTAACTACTTGTGCTAAACTATCTGTTAGATCTAGTGTTTAGCTGTGACACTGTTAGTACCTTTTCAGACCTGAAGAAGAACTCTGTGTAGCTCAAAAACTTGTCCCTCTCACTAACAGAAGTTGGTCCAATAAAAGATATCACCTCATCCACTTTGTCTCTTTTAAATAATGTGACAGCACAAGGGATTGTATAAAATCATGTGTCCCTGTAGCTAAACCCCATCACCCTGGTCCTTTTCAAGTGTTCATAGTAATAAATTCAATAACAGATTTGCAGACCTTTGACATCTCTGTGCCCCAGCAGATTGCCGGAGCCCGGTGTTGGCTCCTGCCCTGGGAGCAGCAGCGGGAGGCAGCGCAGGACTAGGAGGGATGCTGCTGTGGACTGTGTAAAAAAATTTTTTTGGGCACCGCTTTTTGGCGCCCCCAAATCTTGGCACCCTAGGCGGTCGCCTAGTTGGCATAGTGTTTACACCGGCCCTGCATTCCACAGGAAATTCTGCTCCCCTGTTTAGGGTAAGCCTTAAGGTTATGGGCATGGGTACAGATGTGAAGTAACCCAGAGTCACAGTGCTTTAGCCCAGCTAAGGTGGCTCACTTCAGAGATCTTGCTTGTACTAGATGGACAATTGGGGAGGGAAAAAACGAGCAGAAGTAGGATGGGCAGCTCCACCTCCACATTTCAATAAAAAAGGAAAGAGAATAATTAACCCCTTATATGCCATGTCCCATCCCTTCAGCCCTATGCTCACTGCCACATATTTGAGATGTGGAATTCCTGAACCCACAACAGCCTGCAAACAGGTCTATATTAAACATCTCAAGGACCATAAAGATTCCCTAATGGGGAACATATGCCTAATGCCCAGAAAATATCTGCCAGAATTTGCAGCAGTTACATGAATTGACTTCTGAGTTAGCCGATGTATCACATTATATGACTGCAGGGACACTCAGTCCCCATCTGCTCTGAACTCTATATAGTCCAAATCGCCTACTCTTCCTGGGGTTTGGTTTTTATTGGTAACTCAAACAGCAAAACGTACAACTCAGTCCACCTAGAGGGTGGCTCCAACTTCTTTTATATCCTTGTTGGAGTTAACATGCATGTGCCAAACTGATTCAGCAGGAGTTATCCTGCACTTTCATGCAGAGGTTCAAGCAAGTGAAGAAAGGACTTGACAGTGGAGCCCTGCATCTCTATGTAGGATCCTAGGTCCAGATCCCACAAAGCTACTTAGGTGCCTAAAACCCAGAGTTAGGCACCTAAACCTGACACTTAAGCACTGAAGTCCAATTTTGGTTCCAGTGGGATCCTCAAAACTCCCATTGATGCCTGTAGGCACCTAAACTTACTCAGTGCCTAAGTTTTCAGAGTCAGAGTTCCCTAGATGCCTACATTTCTGCCTCTGGGCACGCACACTACTGCCCATCTCCCACCAAGCCCCAGAGCAATTCACAAATCAGAGAAGACAGGCATTTAGCCACTTATGTCATGTGCAGGGCCCAATCTGTTAGGCATGCTCAGAGGGCTCCTGCTGGATCAGGACCCTTTCAAAATCCACCTGGAGAAAGAACTGCCCATCTTATAACTTGCAGCCCAGTGGTTAGAGCATTTCCTGAGGATGTGGGAGACCCAGGTTCAATTCCCCCCTTTGCCTGAGGGGGAGACGGGAGACTCCTGTTCAAATCTTACCTCTCAGGAAAGTGCTCTAATTACTGAGCTATGAAGCTGGGGTTCCTTCAGTCTCTCCTGAGGAAGCTGTTCCACCATGTATAAGTGATTAGAATAGTGGAACTGGCCTAGGGTCTCCCCACTCCCAGGTGGGTGCCCTAGCCAGTGGGCTACAGAGTCTCTCCACCTCTTCCCCCATGACTATTTGAGTATTTATTCACAGTGGAACAGTCATTGGGCCAGAGGTAGAATGACTCTGCAGTCCAATGGTTAGGGCACCGACATGGGAGGTGGGAGACCTCAGGTCCTGCTCCAACCTCTTTTTAGCCACAGTGGAACAGTTTCAACAGGAGAGATTTCAGGACACCCCCCCACCATTAAAATATCATATAGCTCAGTGGTTAGAGCACTCTCCTGAAAGGTAGGAGATCCCTATTCAAATCCTCCCCCCCACAAGCAGAGGGAGGTATTGAAAGTGGGTCTCCCACATCCTTGGGGAGTGCTCTAACTACTCAGCTAAAAGTTGAAGGTGGGCAGTTCCTACGGGTCCTCCAGAGATTTTGCATGGAGCAAGGCAGATGCCTCACTCATTCTCACTGAAAGACCTGAGGTGCCTAAGCTGCCTGATGCCAGGCAGTGGGTTCCCATTCATGGATTGCTATCAGAGCTAGATACTTACGTGCTTTCCTGCAGCCTGGACTTATCTCCAAAAGGGGGGCGGGGGCATAGGACACACCCCTGTGGTTGGAATCTCCCATTGGCTAGCTGAGGTGGATTGAAGCCTGACATCCTGGCTTTTGTGGGGTGTGTTCTAAGGTGTCTATCTCTCCCCATTAATCGTATAGGAAGCCTAGGTGCCCAACTCAAACTTTGTGGGTCACAGTGTTGTGCCTGTGATTTTCTAAGCACTTAAAAGTTAAGCGCCATGATGCAGCATTGCAATGCCTAGGTGCCTTTGTGGGTCCTAGAGCTTGCCATCCTGTTACTATGCCATAATAATGTATTAGTAACAATAATCTGAATAGATACGTCTAGCACTTCTTAGGTGAGGCTCTTTACAAAAGTGATGATCTCATTTCACAGATCCAGAACTGAGGCACAGAGCAGTTAAATGACTTGCACAACACACCACAGTGAGTCCATGGCAGAGTTGAAAATAGAAGCCAGGTCTCCTGGTTGCTGTTTCCCAATACACCTCAGAGGGCAGTATAATAAAGAGATTACAAATAGACCACAGGGAAAAGATAGCTTAGTGAAAAATGCTACTAAACAAAAGGACTGTAAGTGTATTTAGAGAAGGGCAAGGTACACTATGGTTTATCCCTGCAGGGAAAGGTAATCTGAGGCCAGAATGCACAAAGAACCTTACCCCAAATGATAAAATCTGCACAGAAGAGGACAAAAAGCAGCAATCACAACTGGAAACAAACCAAACTCTTCAAACAGTGCATCAAGATTCCCAATGTTGCCAAACTCAAGTGCTCATAAATCACAGACCAGGCTGCCAAAGGGAAAACAAAAACAACAAACCCCCCCCCCCAAGACTTTTTAAGATTTATTTAAAACTCAATACATTTTGTATTCTTTTTATTTGCCTTCTGGCTTTTGACACTTTAGTTCATACTCAGGTCATGTCTTTGAGCTTTTCTTTGCAACTATGAGGGCTAGAAACCTATTTTTAAAAAAGCTGAGAGTCTCACATAATCAAATGACTCAAGAAATTGGGGCTCTAAGAAAAACACCAACTATCCTGAAACTTGCATTGAAATAATGAACTGGCAACCCTCTGGCATAGTGCAGCAATGTGCTGGCAGGGGGGGGGCTGAAACTTTTTCAGTTGTAAGATGGGGTCATGGTATGTGAATGCTTGAGAATCAATGGCTTAGACCTAGATAAAGCCTGCCCTGTGGCATTATGGCACAAACCCTGCAAAACTTCTGTTGAGAGAACCACAAGTCCAGGAAGGAAGGAAATCTGCACTCTGACTTCAGAGACACAATGGAGCCTTATGAAGTGCTCTAAACTAGTATATAAAAGCAGGAGATATCTAGTAATGCAGTCAACTACCTACCAGCAGAGAAATATCAAAGGACCTCCATGCCAATATACCCCTTTGTGGCTCAGGTGTGGAACTGCAGGTTACCCTATCCTAATGGGGTCATCAGTAAGTTCCCTATCAAGGATTCCAGTAAGGCAAAGCCAAAAGAACATATCAAAATAAACATACCCTCTTTAAGACGGCCTTAGGAAGAGAGCAGTCTTAACAAAGCTCATAAAGCCCTTACCTCAGGGCCCTGGCTCAGAGCTCCCAAATTTAGAGTTAGGAAACAAATGATCTAGTCCCCAGTTGGGTAAGCAACATACATGACTTTAAGTCCCCCTCTCCTGGTCAGGGGCCTCTTCTTGCTTAAACAGCCCAGCCTCAGGGTGGGATCAGGGGATCCATGATTGCACCCAGCCTTGCTTGAGCTGTAAGGTGTAGAATGTTCTTTAAAGTACCCCATTTTAAATAAGGGAAAGTCAAGACAGAATCCAGCACTTCCAATCCAGGAATTCTACCCCAAACATTCTCTTGCTTATTAGTTTCTAACTATAAATATTGATCCTGTCAGATGCTGAGCACCTTCAGCTCCCATTCATTTTTACTAGGAGCTCAGCACCTTGCAGGCTCAGGTGTAGTGTATTCAATGGGAGCTAAGGACCATCAGCACCTTACGAGAAAGATTCAGTATTTTGTCAGATTGGGCCCAATGACAAGAATTGGAGTTGGGAAGAACTCATTGATAAGCAGTGGAGTGTCATGAACAGCTACCTGAACAAACCTCCACACACAGGAATAAAGAAAACAACCTCACAGGTTATGAGAGCTGCTTTGGATTAGTGTCCATAGGCTCAATGCTGCTCTGAGCTCAGCTTTTAATTATCACATGTTTTATTCAGTGATGCATCAAATCAGTTATGCCTCGGAAATGTGTGCTTCATGCTCACTGAACTACAGTACCAACATACGTTGATCAAAATAGCCATTGCCTTCTATTGATAGTTCAACCGGCATGAAGGAAAGATACAAAATCTTACCCTCTCAACCAAACTGATTATTCTAGAGCCATTAAACATGCTTATGTCAAAGAGCTCATGGATTAATGACACAAGTCGAGTTTTGTGAACCAAGTATAAACGGGTTTGATAACTAGAGCAATCATAGGCAGCAGTAGCCTCAAAGCCCCAAAGATAATTGAATATAAGAAACCATTAGCACTCTGGAGCCGTCTACAGACTGCATGCGTGCACAAAAGCAAATTCAATTCAAAGTTCAGTTTAACAAAGTTCAGGCTTTTACTACATGAGGCTGTACCCATAGATCTCCATCACTGATAGCATCAAGCTGCAGGATTGGACCTCTGCCCACTTTCTTTCCAGCTGCACCCCTCCTTCAGCTTCACTATCACATAACCTGTGTATGGGTTACCCCTTGTATCATTCTCTCTCTCCTTGGTATTTATGTGCTTATGGTACTTGTAGCATGGAAATACTTCGAAATTCCTAAGCTCTCCCCGACCTCAGGGGTGAGCAAGGTTCTTTATCTCATCAGTGAAGGGGAAAGACTACACAATACCTGTGGCTAAATGGATTTCCTCCCTCATGTTCAGAACTGCCTGGTTCATCTCTCATTTTAAATAATTTTTGGGAGGCACTATCCATAGAAGGTGAATACAAACACATTCAGAAGCACACACAGTCCTGATGGGGCCTGGGCAGCAGGGCTGCAGAAAATCCTCAGCCTTGTGCAGGAATATAAATTGCTTTCACAGTGTGATCCCAGGCAAGCTAATCAAGCAAGAGCACTTTTATCTTACCCAGAGGGGCAAACACAGTTTGATACATTTGTGAAACCAAACGTGAGAGAGATCGCGCTGCTCTCCCCTAGGCACTTTTGTTACAGATGGACACAGATGAGCTCAGATTCATTAACGTGATAGCAAGTAGGTATCATCCCTTCTTTGGAGTGCTAAAGAATGAATGGCTTTCCTGTTTGTTCCTGTTGTTGTTGTTTTTTTGTACTTTGGGTCTAGATTTGAGGCTCCTGTGTGGGTATGCAAGAGTTAGGGTGACCAGGTGTCCGGTTTTCGACCGGAACACCCAGTCGAAAAGGGACCCTGGTGGTTCTGGTCAGCACTGCTGACCGGGCTGTTAAAAGTCTGGTCAACAGTGCTGCAGTGCTAAGGCAGGCTAGTCCCTACCTGTCCCGACCTGGCACTGTGCCCCGGAAGCAGCCAGCAGGTCTGACCCCTGGGTGGGGGGCCACGGGGCTCCGCATGCTGCCGCCGTCCCGAGCACTGGCTCCGCACTCCAATTGGCCAGGAACCGGGCAACGGGAGCTGTGGGGGTGGTGCCTGCGGGTCAAAGCAGTGCACAGAGCCACCCGCCATGCCTGCGCCTAGGTGCCGGACCTGCTGGCCGCTTTTGGGGCGCAGTGCGGAGTCAGGACAGGCAGGAAGCCTGCCTTAGTCCCCCCCGCTGCGCCGCTGACCAGGAGCCACTGTTGGTAAATCTGTGCCCCAACCCCGTGCCCCAGCCCTGAGCCCCCTCCTGCACCCCAACCCCTCATCTCCATCCCCATCCCAGAGCCCTCACCCCATCCTGCACCCCAATCCCCTGCCCCAGCCCAGAGCCCCCTCCGTCAGCCTGAACCCCTCTGCTCCACCCCTGAGTCTGGACCCCCCTCCTGCACCCCAAACCCCTCATCCCCAGCCCCACCCCAGAGCCCTCACCCCCTCCCGCACCCCAACCCACTACCCTAGCCCAGTGAAAATGAGTGAGGGTGGGGGAGAGTGAGCCACCAAGGGAAAGGGAATGTAGTGAGTGGGGGGCAGGGCCTCGGGGAAGGAGCGGGGCAGGGGGTGGGGCCTCTGGGCCAGGGTGGGGCTAGGGTGTTCGGTTTTGTGTGATTAGAAAGTTGGCAACCCTAGCAAGAGTAGGGGCAGTGTTCAAGATACCACAAGAGAAGTTGGGGGAAGAGTATGGAGGCCCTGCTCCCTCTCTACCCCAGCTAGCACAGCTAGCCAGCTGCACACTGCTCCTAGGGGGTAGAAGAGCAGCTATGTACCACAAGAAGTCTAGGAGACATTGCCTCCTGGAGGTCTCTTTGGGGCAGACCTGGTGAGCAGCACTTCCAGTGTGGGCCTATACCTAATAGCCATCTTCTGGCCCTTGGAGTTTTGCTAATAGAATTTGTGTAAAATAATGATGCGGGATGCTGCTGCGAAAACATTGCTTTAGCTGATACACAATCTTACTTAATATGTTGAAGGGAGTACTTCTGTGCGGACACAGGGAACAGCTGCATGATCTAATACCGTAATTATTTCCAGTTGCTAAGATCTACAGCCTGCAACTCTGTTCCTTAAATGAAGTGATGCAGACTCTTTGAAGGAAGGAGTGGATTCAGTTTCCTAGTAAGGCCATTGCTCTGGCAGCGTTACCAGGGGATTGGAATGACTCAGATCTTGGCATTTGAACAAAAGCCACAAAGTAAGAATGGAGTTTGCAGATGGCCTCCAGCCATGGCAGCCCAGATGGGCACAGTGGATGGCATGAAGCACTTTAGATGGGTATTGATTGCTAAGCTAATATTATCTGATGTCCTTGCAGCTCTCCTGCCTTTGTCCTCTGGAATTAATCACTAAAGCCAGGTCCTTGGGTACATTCACTCCCCACTCTACTCAGTCTCTGATTTCAAGGGCCAAATTCTCATCCATGCAGGCAACCTAAATACACAAACTTTGCTCAGGGGAGATTTGCTAGGGTCCACGGGATGGGATAAAGAAACTCCCATGCAGGTCACTCAGCAGCAGTAGAGACACTGTTAGTCTCCTCCTGCATCCATAGGACAGCAGTAGCTTCCATGCCTGTTGCACACTTCCCATGAAGTGTTTGAGGGTTACTGGTGGATGTGTGCAGTTGCGGATCCATCAGCTCTACTCCTGCTTCTCTCTCAAGGTGCTGGGGCACAGACAGCGTCAACAGAACTGTGCTCTACAGAGTGCACAAGGTGTGGGTTAGCAACACAATAAAAAGCTTCTCTCACTCTTTCGCCTCATCAGGGAGACCAGGATAAATACTGCAAAAAAAGCACTTGGGAACAATTGTCTGAATAAAAGCACTGAATTTGCTTTGGCAATACTTGCCAGCCCTCTTATTCACTTTTCCTCAACAGTCACATTAACGAAATTTTGTTCACCAGAATGCTTGTGAGAAGAGGAAATGTCAAACATGCACACAACTCTGCATTTGTCCCACCATGCACTTGACAATGTATTTGCATGAATGCTCACAGCAGAAGTGTTCTTGTAGTCATCTTGAAAGACCTTTGTGGGTTTTGAAGTCATCCAGTCAGGGAGCAGAAACAATACCATGTGACTTAGGGTATGTCTACACTACGAATTAGGTCGAATTTATAGAAGCCGGTTTTATAGAAATCGGTTTTATACAGTCGATTGTGTGTCCCCACATAAAATGCTCTAAGTGCATTAAGTCGGCGGACCGCGTCCACAGTACCAAGGCTAGTGTCGACTTCCAGAGCGTTGCACTGTGGGTAGCTATCCCACAGTTCCCGCAGTCTCCGCCGCCCATTGGAATTCTGGGTTGAGATCCCAATGCCTGATGATGCAAAACCAGTGTCGCGGGGGGTTCTGGGTACATGTCATCAGGCCCCTCCCCCTCCGTCAGAGCAACGGCAGACAATCGATTCGGGCCTTTTTACCTGGGTTAACTGTGCAGACAACATACCACGGCAAGCATGGAGCCCGCTCAGCTCAGCTCACCGTCACCATATGTCATCTGGGTGCCGGCAGACGTGGTACTGCATTGCTACACAGCAGCAGCTAATTGCCTTTTGGCAGTAGACGGTGCAGTATGACTGGTAGCCATCATCGGCTATCTGGGTGCTGGCAGACGTGGGGCTGCATTGCTATACAGCAGCAGCTCCTTGCCTTTTGGCAGTAGATGGTGTATTACGACTGGTATCCATCGTCGTTGTATTCCTCAGTGAGTTCGGTCAGAGGCACCTGGGCAGACATGTTTTGTCTCCTTGAGACTCAGTCCTGCCGGCAGTCCTATTGAACCGTCTTGACGATGATGGCTAGCAATCGTAATACAGCATCTTCTGCCAAGCACCCAGAAGATGCCGATGGCTGTCAGTCATGCTGCACCGTCTGCTGCCAGCCTAAGATGTAAAAGATAGATGGACCAGATTTGTTCTGTATTCATTTGCTTCCCCCTCCCTCCGTGAAATCAACGGCCTGCTAAACCCAGGGTTTTGAGTTCAATCTTTGGGGGGGGGGCATTCTGTGTGACAGTTGTTTGTGTTTCTCCCTGATGCACAGCCACCTTTGTTGATTTTAATTCCCTGCAAGCCATGTCGTCAGTCGCCCCTCCCTCCCTCCGTCAGACAATAGTTTCGCACCTTTTTTCAGACCAGACGCCATAGCACTGGGATCATGGAGCCCGCTCAGATCACCGCAGCAATTATGAGCACTATGAACACCACGCGCATTGTCCTGGAGTATATGCAGAGTCAGAACATGCCAAAGCAAAACCAGGCGAGGAGGCGATTGCAGCGATTGCAGCGATTGCAGCGCAGCGACGAGAGTGATGAGGAAATTGACATGGACATAGACCTCTCACAAAGTACAGGCCCCAGCAATGTGCAAATCATGGTGTTACTGGGGGAGGTTCATGGCGTGGAACACCGATTCTGGGCCCGGGAAACAAGCACAGACTGGTGGGACTGCATCGTGTTGCAGGTGTGGGACGATTCCCAGTGGCTGCGAAACTTTCGCATGCGTAAGGGCACTTTCATGGAACTTTGTGACTTGCTTTCCCCTGCCCTGAAGCGCCAGAATACCAGGATGAGAGCAGCCCTCACAGTTGAGAAGCAAGTGGCGATAGCCCTATGGAAGCTTGCAGCGCCAGACAGCTACCGGTCAGTCGGGAATCAATTTGGAGTGGGAAAATCTACTGTGGGGGCTGCTGTGATCCAAGTAGCCAACGCAATGAAAGACCTGGTGATATCAAGGGTAGTGACTCTGGGAAACGTGCAGGTCATAGTGGATGGCTTTGCTGCAATGGGATTCCCAAACTGTGGTGGGGCGATAGACGGAACCCATATCCCTATCTTGTCACCGGAGCACCAAGCCACCAAGTACATAAACCGCAAGGGGTACTTTTCAATGCTGCTGCAAGCCCTGGTGGATCACAAGGGACGTTTCACTAACATCAACGTGGGATGGCCGGGAAAGGTTCATGATGCTCGCGTCTTCAGGAACTCTGGTCTGTTTCAAAAGCTGGAGGAAGGGACTTTCTTCCCGGACCAGAAAATAACCGTTGGGGATGTTGAAATGCCTATCGTTATCCTTGGGGACCCAGCCTACCCCTTAATGCCATGGCTCATGAAGCCGTACACAGGCAGCCTGGACTGTAGTCAGGACCTGTTCAACTATAGGCTGAGCAAGTGCCGAATGGTGATGGAATGTGCATTTGGACGTTTAAAAGCGCGCTGGCGCAGTTTACTGACTCGGTCAGACCTCAGTGAAGCCAATATCCCCATTGTTATTGCTGCTTGCTGTGCGCTCCATAATATCTGTGAGAGTAAGGGGGAGACATTTATGGCGGGGTGGGAGGTTGAGGCAAATCGCCTGGCCGCTGATTACGTGCAGCCAGACACCAGGGCGGTTAGAAGAGTACAGCAGGGTGCGGTGCGCATCAGAGAAGCTTTGAAAACCAGTTTTGTGATTGGCCAGGCTACCGTGTGAGACTTCTGTTTGTTTCTCCTTGATGAACCCTCCCCCCACCCCCCCCGGTTCACTCTACTTCCCAGTAAACTAACCACCCTCCCCTCCCCCCTTCGAGCACCACTTGCAGAGGCAATAAAGTCATTGTTACTTCACATTCATGCATTCTTTATTAATTCATCACACAACTAGGGGGATAACTGCCAAGGTAGCCCGGGAGGGGTGGGGGAGGAGGGAAGGAAAAGGACACACTGCAGTTTAAAACTTTAAAACTTTAACACTTATTGAAGGCCAGCCTTCTGATGCTTGGGCAATCATCTGGGGGTGGAGTGACTGGGTGGCCGGAGGCCCCCCCACCGCGTTCTTGGGCGTCTGGGTGAGGAGGCTTTGGAACTTGGGGAGGAGGGCTGTTGGTTACACAGGGGCTGTAGCGGCGGTCTCTGCTCCTGCTGCCTTTCCTGCAGCTCAACTATACGCTGGAGCATATCAGTTTGATGCTCCAGCAGCCGGAGCATCGACTCTTGCCTTCTGTTAGCAAGCTGATACCACCTATCCTCTTCAGCCCGCCACTTGCTCTCTTCAGCCCGCGATTCAGCCCGCCACCTCTCCTCTCGTTCATACTGTGCTTTTTTGCACTCTGACATTGACTGCCTCCACGCATTCTGCTGTGCTCTGTCAGCGTGGGAGGACATCTGGAGCTCCGAGAACATATCATCCTGAGTCCACCGTTTTCTCCTTCTAATCTTCACTAGCCTCTGCGAAGGAGAAACATTTGCAGCTGGTGAAGGAGAAGGAGAGGTGGTTAAAAAAGACACATTTTAGAGAACAATGGGTACACTCTTTCACATTAAATTTTGCTGTTCACATTACACATCACATGTGCTTTCGTTACAAGGTCGCATTTTTCCTCTTATATTGAGGGCCTGCCGGTTTGGTGTGAGAGATCACTCACGCAGTGCCAGGCAACAGAATTCGGCTTGCAGGCAGCCATGGTAAGCCACAGTCTTTTGGCTTTTTTAACCTTCATAACATGTGGGAATGGTTTCAAACAGCAGCGCCCTCATTTCCCATACCAAGCATCCATTGGGTTGGCCATTTAAAATGGGTTTGCAATGTAAAAGGAGGGGCTGCGGTTTCCGGGTTAACATGCAGCACAAACCCAACTACCCCCCCCCCCCCCACACACACACACCCAATTCTCTGGGATGATCACTTCACCCCTCCCCCCCACCGCGTGGCTAACAGCGGGGAACATTTCTGTTCAGCCGAGAAGGAACTGGCACCTCTGAACGTCCCCTTAATAAAATCACCCCATTTCAACCAGGTGACCGTGAATGATATCACTCTCCTGAGGATAACAAAGAGAGATAAGGAATGGATGTTGTCTGCATGCCAGCAAACACCGGGACCATACGCTGCCATGCTTTGTTATGCAATGATTCCAGACTACGTGCTACTGGCCTGGCGTGGTAAAGTGTCCTACCATGGCGGACGGGGTAAGGCAGCCCTCCCCAGAAACCTTTTGCAAAGGCTTTGGGAATACATGAAGGAGAGCTTTCTGGAGATGTCCCTGGAGGATTTCTGCTCCATCCCCATATACATTAACAGACTTTTCCAGTAGCTGTACTGGCCGCGATTGACAGGGCAAATTAATCATTAATCATTAAACACGCTTGCTTTTAAACCATGTGTAATATTTACAAAGGTACACTCACCAGAGGTCCCTTGTGTGCCCTCAGGGTCTGGGAGCACCCCTTGGGTGAGTTCGGGGGTTACTGGTTCCAGGTCCAGGGTGATAAACATATCCTGGCTGTTGGGGAAACCGGTTTCTCTGCTTCCTTGCTGTGAGCTATCTTCATTGTCTTCATCATCATCTTCCTCGTACCCCGAACCCGCTTCCCTGTTGCGTGATTCTCCATTGATGGAATCAAAGCACACGGTTGGGGTAGTGGTGGTTGCACCCCCTAGCATGGCATGCAGCTCCGCGTAGAAGCAGCATGTTTGCGGCTCTGCCCCAGACCTTCCGTTTGCCTCTGTGGCTTTGTGGTAGGCTTGCCTTAGCTCCTTAATTTTCATGCGGCACTGCTGTGCGTCCCTGTTATGGCCTCTGTCCTTCATGGCCTTTGAGACTTTTTCTAATATTTTGCCATTTCGTTTACTGCTACAGAGTTCAGCTAGCACTGATTCATCTCCCCATATGGCGAGCAGATCCCGTTCGGTCCATGCTGGAGCTCTTTTGCGATCCTGGGACTCCATCATGGTTACCTGTGCTGATGAGCTCTGCGTGGTCACCTGTGCTCTCCACGCTGGGCAAACAGGAAATGAAATTCAAACGTTTGCGGGGCTTTTCCTGTCTACCTGGTCCGTGCATCTGAGTTGAGAGTGCTGTCCAGAGCGGTCACAATGAAGCACTGTGGGATAGCTCCCGGAGGCCAATAACGTCGAATTCCGTCCACACTACCCCAAATCTGACCCGCAAAGGCCGATTTCAGCGCTAATCCCCTTTTCGGAGGTGGAGTAAAGAAACGGGTTTAAAGGGCCCTTTAAGTCGAAAAAAAGGGCTTCGTCATGTGGACGTGTCCAGGCTTAATTCGATTTAACGCTGCTAAATTCGACCTAAACTCGTAGTGTAGACCAGGCCTTAGGCCACAGAATGAATAGGGACTTGCAAATATTCAAAACAAACGTTGAAGTGAATGATTGGTCAGAAATGCATAGGTTGAAATAGATTTGCATAAGCCATTAAGAAAAAAATTCAGAATAATGAACCGGTTTGTAAAAGTCTTAGATGGTCCATGGATAATTCACAATAGAGAATAAACTGATTTCTGAATTGTTCCCCCACCTCTACTCTTATCTCAGTTAAGAATCATCAGCTCATCTCCTTGAAGGTGAATTATTAAGTAAAAACCTTGGAGGAAAAAAAAATCAATGTGTCAGGTTTACCTTTTGTTACAGATGAGCAGAGTGGTGAATAATTGCTTCATGTTGCTGTAGCAATTGATGCTCCGAATCCAGGTCTGAAAACATGCACATGAGGAATTTCTCAGACAAATAAGATACCTTTCTTTCTTGGAAGAATAAAAGACCCTTACACCTTTGCACCCCTTTGAGGTTGAGTTTTGCACAATAGTATGTATTAGTGTTAATTCACAAGTTGTTTGGCTGCCTAGGTTTTATCTGAAAGGGTCATTCATATGTATTCAGGTTTGTATCTATTGGCTTTTCTTTAGCACTCATTGCAAAGATTAACAGATTTATCCTCACAACATTCTTGTGACGTAGGGAAGTGCTATTATTCCATTTTACAGATGGGGAATTGAGATACAAAAATCACATAACTTGCCTAAGGGCACATAGGAAGTCTGTGGCTAAGCCAGAAACAGAGTCCAAATCTTCCGACTCCTAATCCAGTGCCTTAAACAGAAGGTTATGAAGGGTCAAGCCTTAACTCTGAATTTGAAAACAGACCTCTTGAAATGAAAGCCAAAAAATGGATATTGTTTCCCTAAGATGATCTATGTTGGAAATATGCTGGTGCTTGATGATATCATGAAATTAAGTACTAGAGCATGGCCTGGGTTTGTGAAATGCTTGCATGTTGACTTCCTTTTCTCGCCTTCTGTGAATTCCACACTTATGAAAGTGAGGGACTGACAAAGTCAAGAATGGTCCAAAATATAATGCTTGCAATTATATTTCTACAGTGTGGACACTGCCACGTGACAAGAGTAGAGAATCAGAAAGAGTAAATTTCTTGTAACACTGAACAAGGAACATTATTACAATAAGGAAAGTGGTATTATTGCTCTGTCTCCTTCAGCTTCATTGCAGAGTTTTTGCCTACCTTCCTGCTAGAGATTTAAAGAAAGAGGGCACTTTTCATAATAACCATGGAACAGTGATAGTATGTTTTAGGGACAGTACCGGTGGATGCGATGAAAACATTTCTCACGTGACCCTGATAATTAATGTGTTTTCATTTTTATCTGCAATATCATCCACAGCAGCAATCCTGGGTTTCCTTTGAGTTAAAGCTGCCAACTGCCCAGGGCTGGTGTGCAGAGACCACACAAGGGAGACAGACACCCGGGAGAGGTGTTACCTAGCAGCTCTGTGTTCTTGGGGAAACAGAGCATGTCTGTCTGGCTCAGAAAAGACCTCCGCCCCCCCCAAGCCGCTGTTTGAACCAAATCTGCATCAGAAGAAAGACTTACAAAAAGCAATGAAAAGGCCGGGAGAGACACACCTAACCCCTGGGATAAGGATGAGAGGATTAAGGAAACTCCTCTAGCCTCATTTGCATCAAAGATGGGACAAGGAGGCATCTCCATTAGCATACAGAATGGAAAATAGAGATTCCAAGGCAAGAACTGCACAGAACTCTGGGACCAGAAAAGCAGGGAAGCAGTGCATGATGGTGGAACTCTGCTCCAGATGTTAATGAATCCATGCCTGTACACACCCAGTTCAGTAGTTATCAGACCAATTCTAGTAATAAATCCTTTTTTGGTATCCAAAATAGCGAAGCTCCCTAATTGCATTGTGAGCTCCCTACAAGGAACACCGCCCATAGCCAGGAATGATCAGCTCCCATGGTCTAGCCTGAACGAAACAACTTTGATATACTCCCTTGTTTACACATAAACAAATCTAGTGTTCTCTCTTGAACTATTGTTGTTTCTCTACAAAAACCCCTACCCATGCTCAAGTAAGTGTTCTAATGCCTGGATTCAAAATCTGTATCAGTTCCATTGGGACTTCATCTTCTCCTGACTGATCATGCTGAGGGCTCTGCCTGTCTCCAGCCCTCCAGACCCTCAGCTACCACCACCACCTGGGACCCCCGATCAATTCAAGCTTCATGGAATGGTGAGAACCCAGCTGTCTCTCTCTTGCTGTCCCTAGGTATAGCCTTCTGACTCTGACTTGTGTGATCAGTTATAGTTTTCTAAACCTGACTTTTATAATCAAGTTTAAGTTAGATTTAATATTATAACTGTTTTGTTTGTTTCGCTCCCCTATGGTTATTACCTGGCAATAAATAACTTTCATGATTAAGCTGGTTGCTTCTCTCTCTCTCTCTCTCTCTCTCCTCCCACTCGTGGGTGTTTTTTGGTTTCCTCATTCACTCTGCACTCTCCTCATACCTAAGCTAAAAGATCCCTGAAGCACCCAAAAATCCTGTGGGGTTTGCTCATCAAGTGGGTTACTACCAGAACAATTGTAATGTGAAAGTGGGGATAGGGACGTGCTGAACTGGGACATATGAGGGTGGCAGCTTGGAAGTGCTGCTCGACCCAGCCTACTGAGTCCAGGGACATATAAGTGATCAGCTTGGGAGTGATGATTAACCCGGTCCTCTCAGATGTGCTATGTTAATGTGTGTGTGTTCGCCTGATTCTGAGGCTAGAAGAACCCAGCCCTGGGGAACCTAGGTCCTGCAGGATAGCTCCTTTGGGAGGGAACTTGCAGCAGGGAGAAGTAGAGCTCCGTACAAGAACACAAGTGACACAAGAAGTACATTGATAGAAATACAGAAAACCCCCCCCCCGAAGAATAACCTTAATAAATGAGCGTACCCCAAAGTAATGGGCAAAGTTGGTAACAGAGGAGGCTGCTCCCGTGATTCCCTGGCCCAGCCCAGTTCCACCTTCTAGCCTGGTGGAAACACCTGGCCCAAGGAAGGGGCAGGAGCACATGTTCCAGCCATCGGGGCAGGGGACAGGGCACTGGTATCTGGGCAGGGGGGCACTGGCACACAGGGCACCAGCCACCAAGTAGGCAGGGGGAAGCACAGGGCACCAGCCATGAAGGAACTGCTGGGTTGCTCCTTCCCAGCCTGGAGCTAGCTCCCCCGTCTCCACACCCTCATGGCTGAATCTCAGTAGCTCCCCTCACTCCCCCTCCTATGCCTCTGCCCCCCCATTCACAGCAAGCTTCCCTCCCCCCTACATGATTGCCAGCTGGGAACTAAGATTATACCATCAAATGTACTTCATTTGAGAGCGGAGAATTAGATCCTGCAAGCTGCTGACGAACTTCAAATCCCATTAGCTTCAGGGTGAAATCGTAAGGATTTGAATCCAGAGCTGCAGAAGTCTGAACCTAGGTCACTAGGAATAAAAGTCAAATGCCTTCATTGACTGAACTTCCCTTTCTTTGCTAACCATAACATGATATCCTAAAAGGTTGGAACAGAGGTTGGTGATGTTCTGGGACAAACTTGATAGTTTATATTTAAGTCGTAATAGCTGGGTTTGCATCAGTGGTTGACTGGTGTTCAGAGGTTCAAGTTTACCCTATTCATCATGATGTCCATTTGTAACTATAGCAAAAGAAAACCAGTACCACCACTTGCTTCTGCCTGTGATGACTACTGACCTCTTTGTCTCAGGGGTGAAAAGAGAAGCATGATGCACAAAGCAGAATGAAAATTATCGTTATCATTATACACATTTTAAAGGCACACATCAGAGCAGTAGCTGAGCACCACAAGAAACAGTAACAGGTAATTAACAGGTACTTCCTTCCTGTCCCAGTCCAGCTCTAACAGGAAGCAGAAAACCAATCCACCCCACTAATTACATGCACATTCATTTTGGCCAGACAAGTTGACCTACATTTTATTAAATGGCAGAGAGTGGTTTGGTTTCTAGTGTTTAATACAGGGACATTTCTCAGATATTTCCTGAGAAACCCAGATTTCCTTAGCAAGTTGGAAACAAATGCATAGTATTTTTCAAACATGGTAGCTGATGCATTTTATTTGCAGCTTGCATTGTTGCCTCAGGCACATCTCTGCCCTTTATTGACACAAAATGCAACAGCTGTGTCACCCCCCAAGGAAACTAAATGTTTTCCATGTAGAACAGGACTGGAGCCAGCATTCCATATAGGGAGTGGACTCTCTCATGACACAGAAGGCACAAAACCACAGATATAGCCATTAGAATTATCAAATGTACCATTGTAGCTGCTTTGTGCCAGATGCACAATATTAATAATAAACTTATGTACAGTATATAACTTATGAAAGCAGTTAATGAAATTGTCATTACAGAGCACACAGATGTTAAGGGTTGTGGTTATAGGCCTAAACAATATCTTTGATGTTCTGAATCATTACTGTACTCATTAAAAGATGTTGGCTTTCATCCCACATCCATAGACTAATTATCACTGTAACAGGCGTCAATCAGTTGTCATTCAAGTAAATGTTTTCCATGTACTGTATAGTGAGTCACCATGGTCAAGATTTATTATCCTTACTTGCAAGAGATTTGCCATCTGCATAGCTTGATTTCACGGGATGCCTGGGTGTATAAAGTTGTCAGCTGGAACAACTTGAAAGATACTGACAACAAGTAGACAATGCATCTTTTCTTTAGGGACATATTTTTATATTAAAAATTAAGAGGATTTGGTTTTAAATGAGAAAACACAGAACTTCAAATCTATCCAAATTCAGTGCTGGATTGAACTTCAATCTTCCTCTGAGAACCAGGGGTTGGGAGTTTTCCAGAACACTTCTGACTTCTTCCTTCAAGTCCTGATCTTTATTAGGACACTAAACCTCCCACTTTGAAAATGAATTTACATGATAGCAATTAAAAAACCCCAACAAAGATGAATTCACAAATCTATAGTCCTCAGTACTGGAGAACATTCTGTCGGAAATACTAAGCAGTAGAACTGACCAGATAATCAATTTCATTTTGGTGGCTGATTTAAAACCAACCTCTCCACCCCCCAGCAAAACAAACAAACAAAAACAAAAATTGCTTTGTTTTGAAACAAAACTGATTTTGTTTTTGTTTTTTCTCAATGAAACAAAAAAATGAAAAATTAATTTTGGGTGAAACAAGGTATTTCATTTGACTTGAAATTGTTTGTTTTCACTTTTTTGTTTTGTTTTTAGGTTTTCGCTACTTTTTGTTTAATTTTTTGTAAACAAATCTAGCTAAGTTTCCAAACAAACCATTGTTTCTAAGTGATTGCTGTGACTCTTGAATTTTAGTTTGTTTTTTATTCAGCTGAAACTACATTTTTGTCTAATTTAATATTCTACTGAAAAACTTCACCCAGATCTACTCAGCAGTCAGTTCTTCCTCGAAGAACATTACATTAGAGATGGGCCGGAACCAAATCCACAAGATCTTCAGGTAGTTTCAAACTTGAATCCAGCTCTAAATTTTCAAATGGTCATTATCTTTCAAATAAGCTGAGCCAAAACTCTGTATCTAAAAAACCCTGCACTTTGGGGTGTTGGAAATATGCATTTTGATTCAAACTTTACAGCTTTCATCCTTTTCTGCTTTAAATAAGATTGTGAATTTCACCCTCATAGTTCCAAGGTCTACAGATGTCAAATGATGCCTATAATATTAGGCTATATATCTGTGCGTCTTTTTAATATCTAATTAATCATTTGAAGTGAGCCAGGCACCTCACAAACAAATATGGAAACTAGGTCCTTGTCTTAAGGAACTCACAATTTAAATAATTCATAATATGCATCATAACTTACATTGTGTGTTTCTTATCTCTGCAAACATATTACTCTTCCTGAAGACCTTGCTCAGTTTTAGAAGATGATGGAATGGTAAGGCTTGACATGCATGCAAGTTCTAACATCTCTCTTCCATTGGTAACCCAATGAATGATGGATCCATCAGTGTAAATTGATAAACTGATCTGACTGCCACTGTGTTTCCGAAGGGGCATGGGGTGGGAAAATCTTCAAACTGAAAGCAACTGATGCCTTATGTAAAAATCTGAAAAATACTATTTGGAAATAATTCTGCTTATGTATCATAGTCACTATTTTCTGAGGCATTTTCTTCAGTCGTTCTTTATTTGGTCACTAGGCACAGTTGCATGCAAATAGGTAGTTTCTTTGAGATCAGAAACTTGTTCCCTATTAGAAGTTAAACTTCAACATTTATCCACATCAACAGATGATGGTGCCACAAACCGGGAGATATGACTTCAGATGGTGAATAACTGGTAATGAGCCAATTATAGATACAGTAACTCCTCACTTAACGTTGTAGTTATGTTCCCGAAAAATGCGACTTTAAGTGAAACGGTGTTAAGCGAATCCAATTTCCCCATAAGAATTAATGTAAATGAGGGGGTTAGGTTCCAGGGAATTTTTTTCCACCAGACAATAGACTATATTATATATATACACACACACACACCACACACACACACACAGTATAAGTTTTAAACAAACAATTTAATACTGGTACACAGTGATGATGATTGTGAAGCTTGGTTGAGGTGGAGGAGTCAGAGGGTGGGATATTTCCCTTACTGCTAAATGATGAACTAGCAATTGGCTGAGCCCTCAAGGGTTAACTTTCCCACTCTGCAAGGCAGCAGGAAAGGAGGGAGATATGCGCATTTCCCTTAAGTACACTGCCTTGTTAATTAGATCAGCTTGCTGAGAGGGCAGCAGCTGCAAGCTCCCTCGGTCCTGAGCCCTGCTCTATGGAAGATGGGATAAGCAGGGTACAGGAGCAGAGGGGAGGGGACACCCTGACATTAGCCCCGCTCTTCCTTCCCTCCCCCCCACCCCCGGCACAGCAAGCAGGAGTCTCGGGGAGCAGCTCCAGGGCAGAGGGCAGGAGCAGCACATGGCAGTGGAGGGAGGGACACAGCTGAACTGCAGGCAGCTGCTGCACAGGGAACTTTGGGGAGCAGGGAGCTGATGCGGGAGCTGATGGGGGCTGCCGGTCCACCCCGGTTCCAAGCCCCCATCAGCTAACTGCAAGGGGCTGCTCTTCCTGCAAGCAGTAGACAAAGCAGGCGGCTGCCAAACGATGTTAAAAGGGAGCATTGCACAACTTTAAACGAGCATGTTCCCTAATTGATCAGCAACGTAACAACGCTAACCTGGATGACTTTAAGTGAGGAGTTACTGTACCAGGAAGGAAGAAGAACTTCTCAGGATACTACAGAGGGATGGAGCAAAAATGAAAATGAGAGGGGCAAGGTTGAGGTTGACTACGAGGCTATAAACTTCCTGACAGTAAATGTGATAGCATTAGGCCCTGGAACAGTCTTCCAAGGGAAGCAATGGCAGTCCTCATCAATAGTGACATTTAAAACTACACTAGATGTACCTAGTTCTGACCCATGGGATGAATATACTGTGATATCAATCCTGTTCTGCTAGGGAGCTGGACTAGATGACCTAATAGGTATTTTCCATCTCTCATTTGTATGTTGCTGTAAGAGAAATATAGAGAAAGTGATTGTACCTTTTACAACACAGTCCACACAGTATATAAAGTCCAAATTCACCCCTTCCTGGGGTGTGACTTTAACGAACAAAACAATAATAAGATAACACAGGCCTTGTGTACACTAGAGAAATTTATCAGGTGAATCACTGCATGGTCCCCTTACATCATGAGAGCTATAAGAGAGAGATATGCCTGGAATGATTAATAATTATCAAGGCATCCTGGACCTAAAAAGTCAGAAATGCTATCCACCTCTGTTTACTCCAGAATAGGGTCCACTTAATACAGAAATCCACCTAGGAAGTAAAGACAATATGAAAATGATTCACTTTGTGAGAGACACTTTGTCTAGGAACTCACAACTCAGCTAAACCTAAAAGTTCTGTTCTCCAAGTATGGAAATTAAGGTGGCTAAATAAGTGTATTGTTAAAAGCTGAGGAAAGAATCTCTCATAATTTACATATGGATAAAACTTGTCTCCCTGGCCTGACCTAGCCCAAAAGGTGGCCAAGCAGAGTAATACATAAAGTGGCCCAAGAGATGGGTGGGGAAGCTGCGAGTTTAAATCCATTATGAAGAGTTTACTGTTACCACAAGAAGTCCAGTGCATGTTTTCACTCCAAATTATAAACTGTATATTTGTTTGCATTATGAACCAAATAAACCCTGGATAATCTATTTTGTTCCTTCAATATGTCTTTCACCCCCAGTTAGAAGATTTACATCTGTCTGCCTTGTGAATCAGATAAACCATCTCTCTCTATGTGGATAATGCCTCTTGTTCTATTGTAAGGCCTAAAGGATGTGAAATGCTCATATACAATCAAAGTATGTATGGACTATGTCCCTTGATTTAGAAGGCTAAGAAACTTTTGTTTTGTTTGTTGCACTGTAGAAGTGATAGGAATTGTACAGCACAAGAAGGAGAAAGGAATGTTAAAAGATATAAAAGCACCTAACTTTGGAATGTTAAGAGAAATTTCTTTAAAAATAGCATTCCAATAAATAGTCTGGGCTAATACTGAAATACAATCCACAAATTGAATCACATATAAAAAATCCCTCCGACTAAGTGAAGCATAGAAGAAATATGTCATATATCAATGCCATCTACTGGATACCAACAGAAGCAGCAGAGAAATGAAGGGAGCTGAAAGCAATTTGGAAAGCGTTCCATTAGAAAATCAGATTGCTCTTCTCCATGGGACCCCGAAACAGGGTATATAACTTTGAGGCCACCACAGACAGCCTGTGCCCTCCTCCAGGGCTACAGGTTGAAGCACAGTTGACCAAACCCACAAAGAAGCTGCAGAATCCAGAAGTGCTACTGATAGTTGGACAAACCCAGTGGAAAGGATTAACCTTACCTAGGATTAACAGAACTAAGAAAAAGTGGTGAGATTTCATTTCAAAGATTGTATTTCTGCTTCTGAGTCTTTAACATAAATAACTGAAAGTTATCTTGTTGACTCTAAACTATAGTGAGACCTCAAGTAACCATATTTTGGATTTTAGCTCAATAATGCTATGCACTGGGCTCTCCTTTGTAAGTCCAAGAAGGTTGGACTAAGAAAGATTTAAACAGTAACTTTAAGCAATTGCTTTTGATATTTTAAGCTTGTCTTTTTCATACCTTACTAATCAAATAGCAGGAAGCCCACTTTTAAGAGTGCCATTAATTCAAGTTCATCTTTACTCCTTGGAGTTACTGGAAGCATAATAATCATACTTTAAGAGGTACTAAAGGATTGATAATTGATTATTATAAGTAAATGTATTAAGAAATATTGGTAATTTGCATTGTTACATGGTATAACTGCTAAACCTCAATCCTTGTGTATGACAATTTCTTGCAAGACTGTATTTGTGTGTTCAGTATATGCCTAGAATGTTTAGTGTAGCTAAAGTTGATCTCTATATTTGGATGAATTAATAAACTTTTGATTGGCTAATGTGTGCTGATTGGAGGAATACTGTCCAAGGTAAAAGCTGGCCTAAAGAGAACCTAACCTTAAAATTAGTAAGCTAACTCTCCTTGGACTCAATAAGAAGGGGTTATCTTAATTAAATTCCATTCCAATATTGGCTAAAACATTTATCAAATTGGCAAATCTAGTTTTTTATTTCAGCTTTAAAATCTAGCTGGCACCATGGCAAATTCATAAAATTGACCCACATTCACACTTACAACATGTTTGCTGCACACTTTATGTCCACACCCAAAGTGGTCCCAATGGTAGGCATATATGCCAAAAACCATTCAGGTTAAACTATCAAGGCTAATTATCACATCAGGCTGCACCATGTTACTAGCCATGTGGACAGAGATTGCTGATATAACAAGATCAGCAGTGCAAACAGACACCCTACAGTTGTCCCACAGTGCACCAGTAGGCTTTCAAAGCCTCCCAGAATCCATTGCTTCTGGGACCTGTGCCAGGAGATGTGGGAAACATACTCAGAGGAAAGAGTGGCCGTAATGGTGTGAGCACAGACTGCTAATGTGGGCACAGGAGCAACTGCATTGGTTCTTAACTCACTGCACCACTGGTATGTATGATACTATCCTATTGGTTCAAGTAGAGAAGGCTTTATTGCCTAGTGTAGAAACACCCATAAAGACCAATTCAAACCTTCTCCCCAGTCGTGGCTGCTTCTTAGATTCTTCCTTCAGGTCTGCTCAGTGCACACCATAGGTTGTCTCTAGAGGCCACTCCCACTTTCCATCTGTGTGTGTAATGATAATGGGGTAATGATAATGACTCACCTGCTCTGAGAGTCAGCAGAACCCACTGAACCCTTTCCTAGCAGTATCAACACCCTCTAACAGAGTGGAGTAATTCACATAAACATGAGCAACCTATTACACTGACCTTAGAGAGACAAGTTAGGCGAGGCAATATCTTTTATTGGACCAACTTCTGTTGGTGAATGAGACAAGCTTTCAAGCTACACAGAGCTCTTCTTCATCTAACCAGTTATCTCCAAAGAGAATAGAGCATCCATCAGAAAAAGCTGTTTTGACTAAATCGTTTTTTTAATTGTCATATCAATGTTGACAAAATTTCCACAAAAAAGTGTCCAAACCAAAACATTTTGTTTCAGAAAATTTTGTTTTGAATTTTTTTTGAAATGTTCTGGTTTTTCATTTTTATATTACTTTTGTTATTTTTTACATTATTTCATGACTTGTCAGTAGTACATGACATGTTACAATATGTAATAATGACATAATAGAATAGTTAGAACTTTTGATTATTTTATTTTATTTTATTTTTATAGTAATTTATTTTTAAAATCATTAAGGGCAGTTGGTACTTAATACTGATTGAAATATCATATCTTATTTTCTAGATCAAAGTATCTCCTGTTTGCATTGTAATGAAACAACTTGACACTTTGAACAATAAATATTCTTGTGTTAACTTGGAACAATTTTTTTAGTATAGTGCAAACAACACTAATTAGTTCAATGAGTTCTGATCTTCCTTTCTTGCAAATATTATGACATGTCAGAAGTACTACTGCAGAATATGACTTGGCATGATGACACAATATTCTGTACAACTACTCCTGAAATGTCACAAGAATATAAGAATAATAAAAGTATAATATAAGAATAATGAAAGTAATATAAAAATGGGAGGAAACCATAAAATATTTTTCAAATTAAAATTTTGTTTTCAAACAAAATTGCAAAGTTTTCCAAAACAAAATTTTCCAAACTGAATATTTTGGGGAATTTCCATTTTGCAAGAAGTTTTGAAAACAAATTTTGCAGTGTTGACATGTCCTGCATAACAGAAATTCAGAGTTTCAGCCAGCTCTAAAAGAGGATATTTTAAAATTTCCTATGAGGAATCAGTATGTAAATTAAAGATTGGCCCAGAGCTTTAAGGTCCTGAGATAACATTTCCCAAAGATCAGGGCTGTTCAGATCCAAGGATTTGGTTTGGTCCATTATAAAAATATGGGCAGGATGCAAAGTTTGGCTCTGGATCTGACTCCCTCAAAATTCAGTGCTGTGGGCTTGTTCGTTTTTAGGTCTGATTTGTCAGCTGCAGAATAAGAATGAAGTGACTTCAGTGGGAGTTATTCATTCTCTGTCTGTCTCTCACTCGCTCTTCCCACAGATCCACTGCCATGTGCCATCTGCTAGACAGGGCTGGTTTTAGGGGGAATGCAAGCAGGGCAGTCACCCTGGATTCTAACTTCCAGAGGGTGCCAGATTGCTACACCACTCAGCTTTTTGTCTGTTTTGCTCTGCTGTGATTAGCCGGCCACTTTTGCTCTGCTGATTGGCTGGCCATGGTGTTTTTTCCCCCCCCTCCACCACTCAGGAGAAAGGGAACGGGGGTGGGGGCCCTGAAAATATTTTCTGCCCTGACTGGCAAAATGGTAGGACTGCTCCTTTTGCAAGAGCTATTGTAGAATGGGCATGGGAGAAACCAGGGAGAAGGTTTTTCTTTTTAAAATAAATCAAGCCATGAGTACTGAGTAATGCAACATTCAAAGTAACTTGGCACAGTGGATGATGAAATGCCAGCTCCCTGCCAGTGCTTCATTGCAGTATCTTGTACTCTGTTCCAATGGTAATTTTCCAGGATTTAATAATGAGGCTGGTAAAAGATAAACAGAAAAGAATCCCCTGGTGCTTGCTGATCAAACAGTCCTTCCTTGGGCAAAAGTTTTTAAGGTATACATCCCTTACTTTCAGCTGGAATTATGCCACAAGCTAAAATGACCTGCCAAATTGAAAGGCTGGCAGAAATGAAACATTTGCAAAGGTCAAACCTCCTGACTAGTACTGTAATGATCAGATGTGAACAGCCCATCTCTAGGAGTTATGCCACATAAACTTAAAGACTGACAGATAAATTATGGGAGCCCTGGTGGCAGAACAGCACAATTAGCAGTAGCACAGCAGGCTGGGATCTGGGAGACCTCATTTTGAACTGGACCATATTTATTTACTTATAGGATTTTCTATGGCGCTCATCAAACAATAATGAACTTATCTTTTACACCCCTCTGATATCAAGAAGCATTATTACACCATAGTATAAGCATACTAGACACATAGTACTGGTGTGAAAATTGATGCAGAGAGAGAGAGAGGAAGAGACCTGACTTTGGTCAGAGAAAAAGTCTGTGGCAGAGCCACAAAAACAATCCAGATCTCCTGATTCTGGTGCCTTACCAAAAGACTAGGGTGACCATATTTCCTAAAGGGAAAATGGGATACTGTGCGGGGCAAGCCTGAGCCCTCCCTCTCCACCCGCGCAGGGCTGGCCTGAGCTGCTCACCCAAGCCCCCCTCCCCACGCGGGGCTGGCATCACCGTTCACCCTCCCCTGCACGTTCCTCTGCACCGCACCCCACTTTTTGACGAAAGCGGGCATTTGTCCTGTTTGCTCTTGTCAGCTGATCAAGTCAGCAAGAGCAAATGGGACAAATGCCCGCTTTTGCCAAAAAAGTCAGGATGGCCGGGACAGGGCTTAAAATAGGGACCCGTCCCGGTCAAAACAGGACGTATGGTCACCCTACGACAAGACTGTCCTCTGTAGGAAGGGTTTCTGCTCCTTAGGTTAGTAGTGACAGGTATTATAGCAGTGATAAACTTGGGGATTTTATGGGACTAGTGTAAAATCCTTATTCAGTATTGTAACACTGGCCTCAAGGCTGCTCATGCTTCAGTCTCACTTCTTTCTGACAGAGGAGGTACTAGAGGGGATGAAGGGAATGCTTAGATATATGTGAGAGTGGGTCACTACATGCTGTATATAACCCTATATCTATGACTTATTCTGTCCTTTGGACCAGCTGGTAAAGATTAAATATAATAAGTAAAGGGTGTAATGTTTCAATTTCACTATACAAGCAAATAAGTGTACTTGGAATTCCTTGGAATTTTAAAGCAGTTAATCATAAACCTGATATTTGCATATCAGTGCCACTGAACATTGTACTGATACTAAAGATGGTATGAACTCATTCAGGAATATTTGCCTGCTGTAGCATACAAGGGGGAAGCTACCTATTCAATGCAGGCTGAGTAATTCAGAGTCCCAAACGTAATACCCTCAAAATGAGAGAAAGAGAGAGCATGCTGCAAGAGAGTGTGTGTACCCCTAATGTTATAGCATGGATCCATTTGATCTGCGGTGACCCCCAAAGATCTGCTCTGGCAGGATCCAGATGGGTAGTGTTAAACACAAAAGGTCAGATTTTTTAAATCTCATTTGTTCCAGTGCAATTCTTGGGTAGCTCCATCAACTTTAGTGGAGTTACTCTAGATTCACACGGTAGTAAAATGTGATCAGAATCTGACCCAAAATGCTAAGATCTCAGAGGCCTGATTGACTGCAGTTCCAAAATCTGTGAGTAAATCCATTTTGAGTGCACTCAGCTCATCACGTTTATGCACCAAAACAGATGTACTCATAATTGATATGAGCACTGGTAAGATGACCTGCTGAAATTCAGCTTAAAGCTGCCTCCTTTATCTTTCCTATCCGACCCTCCCTCCTTTTTCCTCCCTATTCCTAATGTTCTACCCTACTGAACCTTCCCCATAAACTTCACCTTCTGCCCAACTTCCTTCCCCTGTACTTCTCCTCCTTGGTCCCACCAGTTGTCCTCATATCCCTTGCTTCACTTTGCACCTTCTCCTATCCTCAAAGATTCCCCCGCTTCTCTCCCCCATCCAACTGACTGCTTCTGATTCCCTTCCCTCCCTGTTCTGCTCTCTTTTCCCCACCTTCATAACCATTCAGGCATGTGATATTGATGCATACACGAGTCTACCAACGCTGTGAAAAGTTCTCATACACAACTCACACCAGGGGACAAACTATATCATATGCTTGGCCACCCATCCTTTCTGGCCTCCATTCCCTACATGTCGATAGCTGGGCTTGGGACCCATGCCAGTGGAAATGGTGATATAAATTCAACATCACTGATCTAATTCATGGGTTCGTGTAGTTCAGTGTTCCCTCCAGTGGACACACTTCTCCACACAAGCTTGTTGCTTTGTAACCAGTCCTTAACTCCTGTATAAAAAGTCCTAGGTTTTTTGGATTCAGATGCTCCACCTACTTCATATCCTAATACACACTAAGAAATGTGCTAGTGCGCCCTGCCACCCAATCACAGCTCCATTTCACCAGAGCATATGGTGAACACTTGTAGCCTTGCTGGCAATGTACATGATTGTAGTATAGGAAATTCTCATATTCACATACCCACACTTCTTATCTCTATTCCCCAGGAAAAGTTTTTATTCCTATATTTACATGGCTCCACAATTTGCTCTTATAATGAATCACTGATATCTTCATAGCCTATTTTCCTCACCTTTCAATTTGCTACTGAGCCTGTGCATAAAAGGAATCACACGTGGGCTAGAGATGAGCCATAACCAAAACCTCTGATCTGATTATCCCTGAACACTGAGAAAGTTGGAATCGTCTGGATCCAAATTTTGGAGCTGCTCCCCTATCTTTATAATGAGCCAGAATCCCCACAACCCGACATCACTGAACTTTGAGAGGTTTGATTTGTTATGAAGATGGATTTGGATCTGAACTCTGCAGCTGGGACCCATCTGTCCTTCACTAGACTTTCTAAAAGGCTTGGATTGTATGTCTTATACTAGACCCCAATGTTCCACCAATAAAACATCCTGCTACACTTAGGAAATCAGAGATCACATGGGGGCTATTTGAACTTGCATAAGGACAGAGCACAAACAGCTTTCTGTAGTTATATTATACTGAGAGAAAGAACCACAGGGTCACACTCCTATCTGTGCCCTTCCTGGTCCTCGTGGTGCAGTGCCCTGAACCGTGTGTCTATCAGCAAATACTCAAGCTCTGCTGTTTGTGCTGTTTTGTTTATCTTGGGTATCTGCATTTATTACGAGATAAACAGATTTTTAAAACAGGCCACAAGGAACACTTAAAGGCTTGGTTTGACCATAAAAGAGTCTCAGTATGTCCTAAGAGATTCAAATACAAGGATTGTTTCCTACAGTATACAGGATTGTTTCCTACAGTATATTTTAAAGTGCTCTATCTAAGCTAGAATGTAATGACTCAAGTCCTCCTGTGGCTTCCACCCCTTCCTTTGGGAGACTATTCCACCGTCTAACCAACTTTTCTTCATATTCCCCTTAATTTCATCCCATTAGTTCTAATGATACCATCTTTGTATCACTCCAAACAATACCTCACCTTTCTTGCTGTTTACATTCTTCAGGTATTAATAGATTATTGACCATTTTCTGCTTGGCTTACTTCACACTCATAGACTCATAGATTTTAAGGCCAGAAGGGACCATCATGATCATCTAGTCTGACCTCCTGTATGTTGCAGGCCACAGAAGCTCACCCACCCACTCCTGTAACACACCAATAACCTCTGGCTGAGTTACTGAAGTCCTCAAATCATGATTTAAAGACTTCAAGTTACAGAGAATCCACTATTTACACTAGTTTAAACCTGCAAGTGACCTGTGCCCCATGCTGCAGAGGAAGGCAAAGCCCCTCAGGGTTTCAGCAAATCTGACCCAGGAGAAAATTCCTTTCCGACTCCAAATATGACAATCAGTTAGAGCCTGAGCATGTGGGCAAAAGCCACCCGCCAGACACCCGAGAAAGAATTCTCTGAAGTAACTGAGAGCCCTCCCCATCTACTGTCCCATCACCAGCCATTGGAGATATTTGCTGCTAGCTCTTGCAGATCAGCTATATGTCATTATAGGCAGACTCATCATACCATCCATTCCATAAACTTATCAAGCTCAGTCTGGAAGCCAGTTAGGTTTTTTGCCCCCACTGCTCCCCTTGGAAGGCTGTTCCAGAACTTTGCTCCTCTGCTGGTTAGAAACCTTCACCTAATTTCGAACCTAAACTTGTTGATGGCCAGTTTATAGCCATTTGTTCTTGTGTCCACATTGGTGCTTAACTTAAATAACTCCTATCCCTCCCTGGTATTTATCCTTCTTATGTATTTATAGAGAGCAATCATATCTCCTCTCAGCCTTCTTTTGGTTGGGTTAAACAAGCCAAGCTCATTGAGTCTCCTCTCACAAGGAGGTTTTCCATTCCTCGGATCATCCTAGTAGCCCTTCTCTGCACCTGTGGAGATACCTCAGTAAATTAATGGGACTATTTGCCTGAATAAGGAGAGAAGCATTTGGCTCTTAAGTGTCACTTAGCTAAGCTATACATATTTATAGAAAAATTCTCTTCTGGCATAAATGGGCAAAACTCCACTTAAGTCAATGGAGCTGGACCAGTTTATACCAGCAGAGAATTTTCCCCATATTCCTATATTCCTCAGAAATCATTCCCTGCAGACCCCTTAATTATTTTTGTTGCTCTTCTCACAGATCAAAAATATTTTTGACCAAATTTTTGATGTTGGGGGGGTTCCATAACTGCACATTTTAGTCTAGGTAATGGTACCTTAGATGCTGTATTGTTCTTATCTCTTCTGGGGACATTTTTCTTTTTTTTTTACAAATTTCCCCCAGTTTCTACCCTCAGTTCAGCTCCACCACGGTGAGCAACAATAGGAGCCATAGTTATAAAGGGATACAACTGTGTTTTTATACTCTGTTGATTTGACCTGTACACTGTGGGTAATAAACAAATAAAGACTAGACCTACTGCCTCTCCAATGTTTGCATTTTTCCTGCAATATTTGTATAAGCCCTTCAGCTTCCCCTTAATCCTGCTTGCTCATTCTGCGCTTTTGCTGCCCTTATCTTTTCCACGGAAGACTCAAGTCACTGTGAATATTCCTGTTTGGTTTTCACCCCACCCCTGTTCTATTTCTAATAGAGATTGTGCTATTGTTATTTTGTATTACTTTTGCATGGTTTTCGTTTGAAAGTGACTCTCATTGTAGATGCACATTAGCAGCCCTCCCCGGTCGCTAACATTGAGCTCTGGGCACAGGAGTGCTGCTGCTGGCTGTGGGGCTAGTCTAAGAACTTCTGTTCCTCAAGCTGCAACCCATATAGGAGGGACAATGGGATTGAGGATGGGGCTCCCTTCCACTAGCACTTGCAAAGGAAAAGAGGTGCCTGGGTGTCACACTAGATGCAGGGGAAAGGAATCACCAGAAAGCAAGGAGCTGCTAACAAAGTCAGAGTAACTTTAGTCAAGTGCATCTTAGGGTTTGTCTACACTGCCCCGCAGTTTGGAGTATGGGGTGTAGATGGCAGTGCACACCACATTGCTGCGCTATAACTCCCCTGTGTGGACGCTGTTGGTGTAACTAAAAGGTACCTAGTTCGTGTTAACATAGTCCTCTTCAAACCGGACTATGCTAATGCGTCCGCACAGGGGAGTTATAGTGCAGCACTTTGGTGTGCACTGCTAGTCACCCCCATAATCTTCACTGCAGCACAGGATAGGCATAGCCTATGTCATGGTACCTATTAGTATTTCCATAACCCTGCCCTGTACAGCACAAATGCACTGGGGGCAGGACAGGGGAAGAGGGGGAAAGGCTGCAGGGCATACTCCTGCCCCGTGAGCAATCAGACAGCACATAAAACCCTATGTACAAAGGCCCACTCCTGCTTCTTTTCAAGAGTTAGCCCTCCAGCAAGATCATTTTAAAGTCTCAGCCTTGCTGGGGTATCAATATCCCACACAAATAGTTTCTCCCCCCACAACTAATTATCAACACAGTGTCTTCCGCCCACCCTGAGCGCCTCTGCAATTCCACTCTTCTCTCAGAGTAGTGGGTTCCCAGGCTTGTGTTCCCCCAAGAGAATGCAGAAAACCCCAAATAAACCAAACACAACTAAAACAACTCTATCTATCTGGGCTTGAGCTTTTAGTTCTACCAGTTTCTCCCCAGCTCCCTGTTTCTGTTGCAGAACACCTACCCACCAAGCTACTTCCCTAGAGCCTTGTCCCTTTCCCAGAGCCTTCTCTTTTACAGTTTCCTCCTGGTTCTTTCCCCAGAGTGAAGGAACTCAAACTTTTACCCTTGCCCTTTTGGGCCTCTCTATTTTGTACCCTCCCTTGTAGCTTTCACTTCCTTCCTTTAAGATCCAGCTCCTCCCCAGCTGGGTCTGATAACAAACCAAGCCCAGGACAGCTCCAGGTGCAGCAAGGACAGCTAACTGAGCTCTCAGACTCTTGTTAAGCCTTTGTTCACCTGTGTGAGGTTTACACCCCATCACAAAGGGGACAAGATGTGGTCCACTTTAATTCATGCCCTTTAAAGGAAGTCAAGTTCTCTATCTCTGCCTGCTCTTTGGCCCTTTCCCTCTTCCATCTTCTGTGCTGATTTGTCTCTCTGATTATAATTATTCAGGCTTACGTACTTTTATGCTAATATGGTGAGGATGATGAAAGCATTAGTAAAAATAGTTACTGGTAGGATGCAGATAGTTGGAATGCAGATAGTTAAACCCTGTGATGTGAGTGCCTGGAGAAACCTTATAGATGCTTGGCCTACTTGCAGAAGTTCCAGAACTGCTGAAGAGCTGGTTTCAATGCCATACCCCTTAGTGTTACAACTTGAGGGTGGCATGCCTCAGAGTGATAGACGTCAGTGATACCTTTCTCGATGCAACTTTCCTAGAATGGTAGGAATCAGTGTGAAAAGGCCTGGTGTCAGATGGTAGTATAGGTGACAGTGTCTAGCCTAGCTACAGATCATCATCCTAAATAATATCTGTATTCTCTTATCTGCTTTATCTATGCTGAAACAGATCAGATTACATTTTAATACATTTAAGTGATTTTAGTGCTGGTGAAAGATGCTAGACTGACAGTCCCAGAGACTGAAATCCTTTGTTTACCTAAATATCAGGCACAGCACAAGCAGCAAATGTGCAGATTCTCCCCCCACATCATCCTGACAATGTGCCTTAAAACTAGTACCATCTCTAGAAGTAAAAGGTTAGTTCATTCTCCGTTCCTATTGAATCTTGGCTCCTACATCAAGTATGCTCATCAGCACCAGTTGTGAAGATGGTTTTATAATGTATACTAGCAACTGGATTGAATTCATACCACCCCAAACTTATTTTGCATAGCCACTAAACAGTCTTTACGTAATAATGCTTCATACATCTCTAGTGTCTTATGCACACAAGAGAGTTAAATCTCCTGCATGTGTTATTTTCATGTTATATCCACTTTTCAGATTGGGAGACAGAGACACAGAGAGATAGCCTGTAGCAGAGCCAGGAACAGAACCCAGGAGTCCTGACTCTCACACCTGCACTTTATGTACAAATATCAACTCTGTTGAGGGCTTTCACCCCCTATTCATCTGTGTCCAGAGATGAACTAGTGAAAGGTTGGTATCCTAGGCCTGATCCAAAACTCATTGAAATAAATGAAAGTATGCTCATTGTCTTCAATGGGGTTTGGATCAGGCCCCTTAATAAAAATGTTTGAGTCCCTGTGACAGCCAACATCTCCAGCAGGGGATAGAGAAGGCCTGTTAGACCTCACAGTCCCCCCACATTGATATAATTTTATCCTGAGATGAGAGCTATTTGCTGGAATTAGAAGGGCAAACACACATCTACAATGACCCTCTTGCATATACATTTGCACACCTGGGGTGGGATTCAGAAGGGGGATTTAGGTACCTGCCACTTTAGGTGCCTAAGTCCAAAATTTAGATCCACAAAACTGCAGCTCAGCTGTTTCCTAACCTATTATATTCCATTTGTGCCTATATTTCCACTTTTAAAGTCCCCTAGGTACCCAAATTTCTGCCAGTGGGTATGCACACACCTACCTCACTCCTGACAGCATGGAGCAGCTTGATGCCAACTCACATTTAGGCTTGGTGGGATTCACAAACTAGGCATTCCGCCACCGATCTTATCTGTGGGGCCTAATCAGATAGGCATGCACAGAGACCATCTTAGGTTTATCTGCACTACAGCTGGAAATGAGCCTCCCAACCTGGGTAGACAGACCACTAGCTTGGCTCGAGCTTTCTTCTTCCCATTATCCCATCATCTGGTGTCAGGTCCTTGTGCAAGCATCTGCCATCTTCATCTGTCTGAAGTGACATTAAGGTTCACCTGCTTACCCTCATCTTTTGTACAATTCATACTTCGCTTTCCTGGCTTTTGTTGGGGTCTCTTTCCTACCAGCTACTCCTGCGACCCTATCTTCACCAAGTGTTCTTCATTCTTCCTTTGCATGACTCTGAACCTGTGATTTTGTCAGCCACATCACAGACTTTGACTTCTACCCTAGTGCTTTCTTTTCTAAATCTATCTCTTTGTATAACTCTTTTTATTGCTTGAAGATTTCTTGTCTTGAATACCGGTAGGCATTGAATCTGCCATCTCTTTACAACCCATGCTTCTTCACTACACAGTATTGGGGACGCATTACTGTTCCATACTGTTAGACT
The DNA here is from genome assembly GCF_028017835.1 of Emys orbicularis. Taxonomy (NCBI): domain Eukaryota; kingdom Metazoa; phylum Chordata; order Testudines; family Emydidae; genus Emys; species Emys orbicularis. The sequence goes on along the minus strand of NC_088686.1, from coordinate 84,162,828 downwards.
TTCAGTCTCAGTGGCATATGTCTGTCATTCACAATACTTGAGATGTAACTCCACACTCTTCTAGCATTCTCCAGTCTAGACTATATCTCACGTCCAAGCTCGCCATCTTCCATAACCCAGCAATCAAGTAATTGAACTGGTCATTCTGGTTCAGTTGTGCTCCTTTAATCTCTGTGTTCAGTTTCCCTGTAGCTGCTCTACTGAGCTACATGACCTCAGTCTTAGGCATGCTCATTTTCATATCATGCCTGCTTAGCTGGTCATACCACTGGCTTACTATTTCCTTCAGGTCTTCTTTTGTAACAGCTTCTCACCTTTTCCCATTGGGTTCTTCTTGCTGATATAGTCCATCAATATGATAAACAGCTGCAGACTGAGGGCCAACCCCGATGAAATCCAACTTTCACATCAAAGGGGCTTGACATTCCAAATTAATGTTTGAATCATTGTTTTGGGTGATCTATGTAGTAATTCCCCATAGTTATCACATCCTTAGACACTCCATATTTCATTAGCACTGGCGTGAGCAACCTTCTGTCCATTTTATATAAGCCCAGAAGCTATCCTGTTGGTACTCTAGCTGCTTCTCTTGCCAAATTACAAACATGGCATCTGTGGTATCTCATCCCTCCCTAAAGCTGAACTGTTTTTGTTCAAGGAGGGATTCCACCATCCTCCTAAAGTTAGCATCCAAGATGCATTCCAGTATTTTCATCCCATGTGACAGTAATTTTATCTCTTGATAATTTCCACATTCATGAATATTTCCTTTCTCCTGTATCAAGACCAAAAGATACTTGCACCAATCTTTGGGAATTCTCTTGTCTCATCCATTTTATGCCTCTCTCACCCAGGACTTCACCAGATCCACCATCACTTTGTCAGGTCCTGCTGCCTTACCGTTCTTCATTATATGGACTGGATTTCTCACCTCTTCCTCCATAATGTCAGACTCAGGAACCACATTAGGATCACATGTTGGCAACTCTGCCAAAAAAGGGTTTGCCTCTGTGACACTCTGTACCTCAACGTAGAACCCTGGAGCCCCCATATTCACCACTGTTATATGATTCTGATACATTACAAAATACGCTTTGTGAAGTATCATTTTAAAAAGTCTTGATCTGTTGAACCTTAATATCCTGTTGGATTGTATGTGCTATCATTGTATGTGAAGTTATGAAGTACTGCTATAGGTGTTACTGAAATATGTTGTGAGTCTGGGAAACACCTACAGGCAGCCTTTCAGTTGCAACAAAGGAGCAGCTATCACTGGCCAGACAGGCATTAATGGCCCATCAAGGAGAATCCACTCTCCCAGAGGCATTTTGGAGAGGCATGTATGCAATGGGAACTACCTGACCAATGAGGACTGCCTGACCCCCATGTCACAGCAAGGGTCTTTCTAGCACAGAGGTCTCAAACTCAAATGACCATGAGGGCCACATGAGGACTAGTACATTGGCCCGAGGGCCGCATTTCTGACATCTCCCACCCTGCCGCCCTCGGCCCCGCCCCCACTCCACCCCTTCCATGAGGCCCCGTCCCCGCCCCGCCTCTTCCCACCCCTTCTCTGCCCCCATTCCAACCCCTTCCCCGAAATCCCCACCCCAACTCTGCCCCCTCCCTGCCCCCAGGGGGTGCAGGAGGGGTGTGGAGGGGGCTCAGGGCAGGGAGTTGGGGTGTGGGGTGCAGGAGGGGTGAGGGGTACAGCAAGGGTGCAGGGTGCGGCAGGGGGCTCAGGGCAGGGGGTTGGGATGCAAGAGGGGTGCGGCAGGGGAATCAGGGCAGTGGGTTGGGGTGCAAGAGGAGTGTGGGGTGTGGCAGGGGGATCAGGGCAGTGGGTTGGGGTGCAGGGTGTGGCAGGGGGCTCAGGGCAGGGGTCAGGGTGCAGGAGGGGTGCAGGGTACAGCAGGGGGTCAGGGTACAGGAGGGGTGCGGCATGGGGCTCAGGGCAGTGGGTTGGGAGGCAGGAAGGGTGAGGGGTGAGGCAGGGGGTTGGGGTGCAGGAGGGGTGCAGGGTATGGCAGGGGGTCAGGGTGCAGGGTGCGGCAGGGGGCTCAGGGCAGGGGGTTTGGCTGCAGGAGGGATTCGGGGGGCAGGATCTGGCCCGGCGCGTACCGGGGGCAGGGCACGCTCTCTGCCTGTCTGCCCTGCCCACGCAAGAGGCTGGAACGTAGGGAGGGGGGGGGCGGAGGGGCTGTGTGTTTCTGTTGCTTGAGGCACCGCCTCCAGCAGCTCCCATTGGCCGCGGTTCCCCGTTCCCGGCCAATTGGAGCTGCTGGGGGCGCTGCCTGAAGCAACAGCCACACACAGCCCCTCCGCCCCCCCTTCCCCACGTTCCAGCCTCTTCCCGGAGCTGCGCAGGGCAGGGCAGGGCAGGCAGGCAGGGAGCATGCCCTGCTCCCGGTGCACGTCCGGCCGGAGCCGCTCTGGTAAACACTGGGGGAGGGTGGGGGGGCTCGCGGGCCACAGAAAATTACCCCCGTGCTGCGTGTTTGAGACCCCTGTTCTAGCAGCTGAAAGAAAGTATAAAAGAGGGACAGTGACATCATCACGTGGCCTCCCCCCAATCTCAAACCTGGAAGACAGTCTGGAAGACAAAGACTTTGAACTAGGGAGATTGGTCCCAGACTGAAAGGGAGTCCGGTCTGCGTATTGAGGAACTGTAAGCTGCCTGTAATATCTGCTAGCGTGAGAGACTGCTTGATTCAAACTTAGTCTGTTAAAGTTAGAATTTAGATGGCGTTTCTATTTTTACTTCTTAGGTAACCAACTCTGAACTCTATGCCTGCATCTTATAATCACTTAAAATCTATCTTTAGTTAATAAATCTGTTTTATATTTTACCTGAAACAATGTGGTTTTTGTTGAAGGCCTTGGGGATTCTCGGCTCGTATTACAAAGACTGGTCCATGTCCACCTTCCTATGAAGAAGTGGTGAACTAAGTAATGAGTAATGAACTGTCCAAGGGAGTCTTGAGCAGTGTAAGATGGTATGTTTCTGGGATGCAAGGCTGGGGGCTGGGGTGATTGGCTGGTGCCTCTCTCTGTGTGATTCATGAGTGGCTCAGGGAGCATTCATGCAATTTAGTTGGGTGGGTGGCTCCACATGTTGATAGCTGAGTGATCACAGCACCTGGAGGGATTTTGCTGCTTGTCACTGGCACAGCATTGTGTGAGATAACAATCCAGCCTGGGCTAAAGGAGCCCAGTGGTCCCACACTGTTCCAGGTTGTACCCCCAGGAGCCCATCCCAGCCTCATTTAAAAGTCTCTCAAAATATTGTTTCCACCTGCCTTTCACTTGTTCAGGTGTTACTAGAAGTCTTCCCTGCTCATCCTTTACAAATGGTGTTGCAATACCACCCTCATTTGTGTCTCATTTTTGCAATGCTATAGATCTTTTTGCCAGCCAGCTGTGGATAGCTGACAAGCTCGGTGCACAGGTTGTCTAGGACACTCTGGCCTTCTTCACTGCTCATTTGGCAGCTCACTTTGCTTCTTTGTATTTGCTGTCATTTGCACTCCATGGGTTCATTTCTTTCACACGCCATTTTTTTATTTCAGATTGCTACCTGCACTTCATTGGTCCACCACCATTCCCCTGTTTCATTTGGTTTCCTCACAAAACTCTTCCATCACTGCAGTCCATGTTCCCTTGAGATGGTTCCACTCCTCTTCAGCTGGTGCCAAATCTATTTCCAGATACCTATCCTGGACTGCCTGCATAAACTTCTCTGCCACACTTCCCCTTAACTTCCTGTACTTCAATCTTGTTTCTTTCTAGCTTATTTCCCACCTTGTCCAATGCTCTACTGCAGCTTTTGCCACAAGAGGCTTGTGCTGCAGCACTAACGTCTCACTCGATATCTCTTTGTAGTCCATAAGTCAACTCCTCCACTGAGATTTCCTCACCAACATCAGTCTGGCATATGTTTCCACCATTGATGTACATGACTGCATGACTGATTGTAATAGGGCTGCCACCTACAGCCTCCAAAACACCCCCTTCTGGCCAAGTGTGCCACTAGAGTCCCCTGCCTCCGTTTCCCCCTTCTTCAGTGCTTCTTAACCAAACTCCACATTCCAAAGGTAATTAAACATTCCCCACTTGGGGGTCCAATTTGTCCAGTCCTCATGTCCACTGGCCAGCCAGACCCCAACCCAATTTCAGTGTGTCTCTACTGTTAATAGAAAATAATACAAAGTCTTTCAAAATAGAACACAAACTCACACAGTGCTCACCCCAATTTCTGTTGGGCACAGCCTCTCCTCCCTGAAGCCCTGTCGTTGTGTCCCCAGCACCTCCCTCCTGGAGTTTGGCATTCTTCACTGGCCTCTCTGCTGATGCCTTCCCCTCTTCAGGCTCTACAGGAGCCTTCTTACTATCTGCATGTGTAGCCACGCTTTCCTAGACTTTTTAAAGTTTTAAAATATAATTTCCCCCCTTCCTACAGCTTCCTGCTGCTTTTATACTGGAGTCACCTGATTCTGTTGGAGCTCATTCTGCAAGCAGGGTTGGCTAGCCCTAGCTCTCCAGCTATTTTGCTTTTGGGACCATGTATTGGCTATCACCAATTGGTGGGCAACAGATATGTCTAGTACCACTTTCCCTTCCTCATTCATGGTGCCTAAGGTGAAATTTCCTAAGCATATGTCATACCCCCTTCTTTTCTTGCCTGTATGTTCATTGATATCACCCAGCACCAAGAGCAGCACCTCTGGCCTCTGGTGCTGCTGTATCCACTAATGCCCACAAGTTGGAACCTCTCCTTTTCTTCGTTGCATCCTTGCTGAGGTGCATATGCTGATATCACAAACAGAGCATATTCTTTAACTTGGACTCATACAGCCATGAGTCTGTCACTTAGTCTAAAAAGTTCAGTCACCATCTTCTTCAACTCTCCTCTTACTGCTCTGACTCTATTATGGTCCCCTTTGTCACCCATGTAGAAGAATTTACAATTTAAGACCAACGCCTTCACTATGTTCCCAGTCTATCATGTTTCCTGTAGGCACAAAACATAACTACCTCTCCTTACCATCATATCAGCTACTTCCATGCCTTTACATGTCAAACTGGATACATTCATTGTTGCTGCTTTTATGGTATGAGATTTCTTTGGCTGTGCAGGCCACTGCTTTTTGTCTGACTCTGCTCCTACTGCTAGTCCCCTGAGTCTAGAGAACAGTTTAGGTGCCGGCCACCAGAAATCTTACTGGGCTAGGGCTACCAGGCTGGAGGTGAACAAACTTCTGCTATAGGTCTGAGACACCCTCCCACCATTAGTAGTAGTCCCTGGAGGAGAAGCATACAGATTAGTCTCATCCCTCCTCATAACCGGTATCTACTACTGCTCTTTGGTAACTTGTCAAAAGGAAGAAACTGCTTGCACCAATGTATTTCAGCGTGCTAAAAGAGCAATATGGGTGTTGGAAGGTTGGGTGGCAACTTGAGCTCTCAAGCCCACCCACCCTTGGGTCTGGGCTCAGGTAGCTAGCCCAAGTCTCTGTTGGAACCACAATGTCCACACTGCTACGTTTAGTGTGCTAGCTCAAGCCAAGCTAGTGTAAGTCGGTCTACCCAGGCTGGGAGGCTCGCTCTCAGCTGCAGTATACACATACTGTTAGAGCACATCTACCAGATTGGGCCCTGCACAAAACACAGCTGCTGTAGGAGGGAGTGATGGTATTTTATAGAAAGTGGAACAGCTTCAACAAGAGAGATTAAGAGGCATTCACCCCAGAATATCCCATAGCCCAGTGGTTAGGGCATAAATTATAAATAAATAAAGATATCCCATCTCCTAGAACTGGAAGGGACCTTGAAAGGTCATCAAGTCTAGCTCCCTGCCTTCACTAGCAGGACCAAGTACTGATTTTGCCCCAGATCCCTAAGTGGCCCCCTCAAGGATTGAACTCACAAACCCTAGGGTTAGCAGGCTAATGCTCAAACCCCTGAGCTATCCCTCCCATTCACTGAGCTGGGAGTTAGGAGAGCGGGGTTCATGTCCCTAATTTACATCAGGTAGGGTGGGGATTTGATCCCACATCTCCCCCATCCTGGGTCAGGGCTCTAACCACTGAGATATTTGAAATAAGGGGGGCTCTTCCTCCCCCTCCTTGATTTTTCTTGAAAAAGGGCTGACCTGGCTTAGGTGAAATCCAAGTGGGGGGTAGGTGGAAGTCTGCCTTTGGCCCAGAGTAAGGTGCCTAATGCCTTTTTAAGGTGGGACTTAGGCCCCATTCCTCTCCTCAGCATTTACCACTGGCCAGTTTAGGGATTCACCTGGCTTTGGTGAATCCCTATTTTAGGCTTAATTCTCCCCATGCATTGGACAGTGAGCCTTGGCACCTAACTCAAGGTTGTGAATTCCAGTAGGCAGCAGGGCACCTAAAAGTTCAGTGCTGCAACGCTCAGCCCTAAGTCCCCCTTCTCCCACCTTTGCCCTGTTGCACATACATATGCATGCTCATCCTCCTGCACATATGAGCACGTCCTTGTCCCAGAAGAGATTTTTCTCATTATCTTTTCCTTCACTCAGATATTTACAAAAGTTAGAGGTGAAAATGAAATAATGGACTCAATTCTCCCTCACACTTGTGCAGCCCCGTTAAGTTCAATGGAAGCCCACAGGTATAAGTGAAGGGAGAATTTAGCCCATGACATTGGATCATCCAGTCTATCTCCCTGCTAACGTATGATTGTTCCTCACAGTACATTTTCTAGTGTTATTTCCAGTCTAATTTTAAATGTCCTAAGTTTCGGACATTCTTACTTTTTACTTCTCCTTGTTCTAATTATAAGCTGCCTATTTACCTGAAATAACCTTCTGTAGAAACAAAACAAACAAAGAAAAAACGAGGAGGCAGGATGGTCTTTAAAACACAACTACAGAGCAATCAAGACCTCGTCCATTGACAGGTTTCTTTTTTGTTCTTGAGACACATGTGTAACCTGGTTAGACCTGTTTTGTTTGAACACTAAGGTGTGAGTTGGCCGTATGCAAATGTTTGCAGTCTTTCTTTTCTTTCCTCTCTCTCTCTTTTTTTTGTTATTGCTGCAGACCCAATCAAAAGAACAGGAAGTGACCTAAGGAATTCCCCCATTGGCTGACTAAATGTTCTGCAAAATGTTTTAAAATTAATATCACATTCATTTATCATCACTCCTGTGAGGCTTTTGAAGTGCTAACCTAGCACCTGTGTTTACTTAACACCTGCCATTCTCTAGACAGCCTTCTCATTGCCTCTGCTAAAGGATTTCCCCTTCAGAATCAGCAGCTAAATGAGGTAAGATTTTTTTAACTTCCTTTTAAACGTACACCACTGAGGATAAAAGAGTGCAGAAGTGTGCACAGGAATCGCTCCCACTCAACACACATCTCAGACCCTTTTTCCCCACTTTGAAACTGCCACTAACCTCTTTTAATCAAAAGCTTTTAAGCTTTAAAATAATAAACACTTTTACTCTCCTGTTTTGAACCTGCGTCCTGCCCTTGCTTGTGTTTAAAAACACACTCCTACTATTTGTTTTCTTAGGGACAGATCAGCCAGCCATACTAACTTTGAATAGTCCCACTGATTTCAATGGGGCTACACATGGGAGTAAAGTTCTATACTCACTGTGAGTAAGGTGGTCAGCATCTGCCCCTTAGTTTTATGAGGGTGGTTTTTATAATAATGTATTTAATGATGTTTTGGGGCCTAACTGTGTCACCTTTAGTGACATTAAGTAATGCTTTTATCCCCTGCGTAACTGCAGTCAAATCAGTGGGGCTACTTATTTAATAACGTACCACTCAATGTGAGCAAGGGTAGTAGAAGCAGACCCTTTAAAACTGACTGTTGAAATTGGCATGGAGTCTCTTTAGTGTCGCAGCATGTGTAGGCACTATACAGATAAAATGATCTTGCTGTTTTTATAGTAGTGATGGTGGTAATTGCATCCGAAGAAGTGAGGTTTTTACTCTCGAAAGCTTATGCCCAAATAAATCTGTTAGTCTTTAAGGTGCCACCAGACTCCTTGTTGGTTTTGGTGGTAATTACGAGGATGATAAAAAATCCTACCTAGCTCATGTTTTGCTCAGTCCTTGCTCAACTAAAACTCCCACTGGTTTCCGTTGGGGTTATATCCTAAAGTCCTTAGCCCCTTCCCACTTAAAACTCTTCACTGAAGTCAATGCATATTCTGTGTGAGTAAGGACTGAATAAAATCTCAGTAAAGGCTTTAAGAATTCAGCTCCGGCAGTTTTGCCTGTTGTATTCCCATTGACTTCAATGGTAGTTTTACTTGAATAAATACAGCGTATGCTCTTTAAGGTTTAGCCCATTGCAAGTAAGTATTTACTAAAGTCTGTTGTAATATTTTAGTAGAAGAGAGTGCACTGATTTTTACAGCAGGGCTGATCAGGAAATGACACTGAAAGTATAGAGTAGCAGTAATACATTTACTAGTATTTCACTGCTTGAGAGATTTGAAATATTATTTGTGGACCTCCTGGATATATATGTATATATATTCGCTTGTGTCTATACCATATGTTTGAATTATTTTACCTAAAAAAGACATATCACATTGCCTTTCCATTTAAGTTTAAAGTGCATCCAGCTTCTTCGTTTTGTTCATGGGCTCTGGAAAACAGAAACCAGTTCATAATGATAAGAATTATACCATAGCCAACTATAAAGTAAAACTGGTTTACTTAACACTTATTGTTCTAGCTTTTGGTATATGTGCCTATCTTCAATGTGTCTATCTTCTAGCAATATTTCTTTTAATTTGTGAATAGTCCTGGTGGGATAATGGATCTGTTCTGAGTGCTGTTTCGTTGGTAAATTTGCTGGTAGCAGTTTAAGCCAGTTTTCTGATGTAAACTTTGCATTTTGTAGTTACCAGAGTTGGAGAACAGAAAAGACCTATTGTTAAAATAAGTCTGACAGCCAAAGAAAACAGTTGCAATTAAAGTCTTCAGACAAATATGACAAAGATGTTAAGCAACAAATCTCACCATAAAATGTCAATTTCAGCCTAGAGTTTCAATAGGCTGTAGCAGAGCAGACTAATCCTTTGTTTTTCCCACATTGGGACATCATGACAAATTAGGCAGTTGTGACTCAGCCCTTTCCGTGTTAGAAAGCTTTGAGAGAGAAACAGCATTTCACAGCTAGTTATAGGGTGGCAAGAGTTCATATTATTCTAGTTGTGGTGGGATCTTGTAATAGAACATGGTCCAGTGAGCACTGGACATAACAGTTTACTACTGTGTAGGAACAATCTGGTGTCATCCCAGTCAATTAGGACATTATCGTAACATGATATTTTCTCAACATGGAGTTTTTATGAGTGAAAAGAAAGTTCTGTGTCCAGTTCTGGTCACCCCACCTCAAAAAGGATATAGTGGAACTGAAAAAAGATCCAGAGAAGGGCAACAAAGATGATCAAGGGTATGAATGCTCTCATACAATGAGAGACTAAAAAGATTAGGGCCGTTCATCTTAGAAAAGAGACAACTAAGGAGAATATGATAAGGTCTATAAAATCATGAATGGTATGGAAAAAGTGTATAGAGAAATGTTATTTACCTTTTCACACAATAAAAAAACAACAGGTGTCACCTGAAAAAATTAATAGTCAGCAGGTTTAGTACAAACAAGAGGATGTACTTTTTCACACAACATGCAACTAACCTGTGGAATTCATTGTCATGAGATGTTGTGATAGCCAAAAGTAAAACTGGGGTGAGAAAAAGAACTGGAGAAGTTCATAGAGGATAGGTCCATTAATGTCCGCTAACCCAGGTGGTCAGGGATAGAACCCCATGCTCATGAAGATCCTAAAATTGTGATTTTCGGATGCCAGGATTGGAAGATGAGTGGATCGTTCCATAATTGCCCTGTTCTGTACCCTCACCCTGAAGTTCTAGTACAGGCCACTATCAGAGACAGGATACTGGACAAGATGGACCATGGTCTAACCTAATATTATAGTTCTTATGTTCTTATGGACAGATAATTAGATATAGGAATTAGTTGAGAACTGTGAGAGGACAAATTCAACTCTAAAATCGTTCAGTTAACTGTAGAATCTCATTCAGCTGCTTTCATTCCCAATGAATAACCATGTAAACATTGGTACTCGTTGTGTCTGGGTGATATAGGAAGAGGAATTTAGGATGGAGATAAAAAATTAAAAACAAAACATCCAAAATCATAGATTAACAGAAATTAGAGATAGAAAAGCTTTGTCACTCTAGGTGAGCCATTCTATCTCCTGCCCAGCCAGAATTGTTCAGCATGTTACCCCATCCCACTTCAAATGATACAGTCAAAACTATGAGGACACAAAATAAAGAACATAAAATAAAGTAGGTGTTTTTTCCCCCCCTAAAATCATGCTCATCATGCAGAAGTGAGCATCAAGGAGTTAATCTCAAAGCCGGGGACTAGTGGCAATATCTGAAGGAAGTCTTTCAAGAGAGTGGAGATAACACTGCACACGTCCTGCACACAAATTTGAGTCTGATCATAGAAACTCTTCCAGACTCAGCTCTTGAGTTTACATTCCTCATGCATTCTCATTCGATCCCTATTAAAATATCCAAACCAAGGTAAGAGCCACATCCTTTAGTCATTCCTCAAACATATCTCCCACTGACTGCAAATTATATTGATGCGTTCACCTTTTCTGCTGATGATCCTGATCATTGTGATGTTTAGGGACTCAGACATATCTAATTGGTGCTTGAGCTCCTGAAGAAATTTAAGTGGAATGTGGTCTTTTTGAATCATGCTGGTAGCACACAATGCTACATAGTCTCTGATGTGCCTTGGTTTGGAAGGTGGGTGGCACAGAACACAACTGGCTGACTTAATATTTGTCAATGTGCCAAGACTGAGATATAATTAAACAGCTGACCACTAACCAATGTATTTCTGATGATAACAATGTGACTCCCCTCAGTGTGATTCCCTCAGATCTTGCATTGCTCAACTTCTCTTCATGCTGCATACAGCTGAGGATTAGGTTTTCAGTTGTTGGTGACAGGTTTCAGAGTAGCAGCCGTGTTAGTCTGTATCCGCAAAAAGAACAGGAGTACTTGTGGCACCTTAGAGACTAACAAATTTATTAGAGCATAAGCTTTCGTGGGCTACAACCCACTTCTTCGGATGCATCCGAAGAAGTGGGTTGTAGCCCACGAAAGCTTATGCTCTAATAAATTTGTTAGTCTAGTTGTTGGTGAGAAAAGCATACAAGGAAAGGGATCACAGGCAGAATTTTCAATTATGAATTTTATAAATGGTTTGCTGAAAAGAAGGTTGTGTCATATTATGTTAAGATGTACTTGGTGCTCAAAAGAAATGTTGGTGACTTTAATACCTGTGCAGCTTGCAATACTGCAGTAACATTAAATTTGGGTCCAGTAACAGAACTTTCGGACAAAAAATGTATTGGATTTTGTTACTAATTTTAAAGACAGTGCAATATTATTTGTGAATCTACTGTGAGAAGAGTAGAAGGCCAATAGCACCAGTGGCAAAGCCCAATGGTTTCAACTGCTCAGTAATCCTGGAGCTTAAGAACTCTCAAAAAGCAGTAACACCAAAAGTATTTTCTTCTTTTTTCTTGTCTCTGAGTTAAGCCTGTGCACTGACATGGCAGCCTGCGTATACCGAGGACCTCATCCAGTTCCCATTAATGTCAATTGTTTGAGGATTTACTGCATCACGATGTCAATGAGGGGAGTTGTGACAAGTAGCTGGGAGAAATTTTGTTGTCCAAAAAATGCAGACGTGGGTAGACCAGAACACTGTGTGAATTCATGTTGAATTTGCCAAATTGTTTGGATTTAAAAAAAAAAATAGAAAAAAAAACATTTTGTTCTGACATTTTGGAAATGAAATGCTTCATTTTTTAAATTCTGTTTTGAAATATATTTTAATTTAATTAAAAATATTAAAAACTTTTTTGAAACTTTGAAAATTAAACTAAATGTTTTGTTCAACCTGAAACAATTTTATTTTTGACTTTTGGTTCACCAATTTTTGTTTTGACTTTTTCAGAATGGAGTTATTTGCACAGCTCTCGTGATAAGTACATGGATGCCTATAAAGATTTAGTAAAGAAATAATTTTGGTGGTAGTGGCACAGGGACAAGAAGAAGAAGAAGAAAAAAAGGCCCAAAACTAAAAAGGGAATTGGTTAAGGGCTAATTCAGCTTCCATTGAAGTCAGTGGGAATCCCTCAATTTACTTTCATGGGAGTTGAATTGAGCCCTATTAGGGGTGATCAATCACTATTAATGGCAATATTCAAATCAAGATTACCCAGGGCAGTAAAACAGTATTACTATGCAGCAATGGAAAGAGAACCTTTCCTAATATCTATAAATCCATAAAAGAAATGGAAAGTCTCTGCCCACTATGCAGAAGATACAGACAGTGCTGTACTCACTTCTGAGCTGTTTGCTGTAATAATCAGCTCAGGTGCAATCAGAAAAGGCTCAGAGCCTAGAAATGTTTGTAAAGATTCATAAGCTATTTGAAAAGTCCCCTTTTTAGAGTGAGAATAACAAAAATAATCATTTTCTGTTTTTAGATATTGCCCTACACTTCTCTGCACTTGACATTCAGTAAGTGATTATTTATATCACTGTATAATTACTTTTCTATTTAACAAAGCCATGTAAAATTGGCCAAGATGTTGTAGCTGGAAAATCAGTGACTAGGTGCATGATATAATTATTCCTCTCAAATTGTCCTAATGATTTTTATCAAAACATATAATTATTATTACACAATAATATGAAAGGAGCCTGCCTTTTGTGTCTTTGTGATGTATTATCAAAGGATATCTGTTTCTGCAATTGACCAATAGATTGGAATGGTTGTGAAGGACTGGTATGTCAGGTACTAGGACATGCTATTAGGATATTTTCATCTTTCGCAGAGTGATTGCTGTTTGCAACACCCTGCAACAGACATTACTCATAACATTTGCAAGACATCAAATAAAAAATATATCCTTTAGTGTTGAAAATTCCCACCAAACTCCTATTGCACAAAAGCAAAATGGTTGTGAAAGTCTGAATGAATGATGGGTCTGGTCTCTAGATAAATGATTTATCATTAAAAAAACGGATCAAAACCATGATGTCCAGAGTGAAGACAGACACCATCCATCCTTAACTTAGTGACTTATAGCTTTTTTTGGGGGGGGGACTGAACCTGTTTTATTCTGCTGATCTGATTGAATCATTCCTTATGAGTTCCCTAAAAAGTGCTTAGCTCGTCATTTTGCAATGTTCTGCGCTGGTATGTATGACTCATGTTGCCCTCTAGTGGAAGAATGGATATAGGAACTCCTACGACTTCCCGGAGCAGTAGGAAGATGACTCTACTTAGGTGCTGCAAGACCATGGTTCTGGACCCAGCTTCCCAGTTGTAAAGGATTTATATAATCATTGTGCCTATTTCTGCAACACATAGCTTTACTATAGTATTACTCAAGAAGACATTTTATTCTAATATCTCATGTTAGGAAACAGGTATCACTGTAAGTGTGACAGCACAGTGAGGGTAAATCAGTTCTCGGGATTTTCTAGGTAATGGTTGCCTGTTTTCAGGATCACTGATAGGTCAATGGCAGCTTGTTCTGATGATGCAATACTTTTATCATGAGTTTGATTGGTTGAGTGTGTTATCATTCAGTACCCTGCTAGGTGTATGCTGGCTTTGAGGGGTGGAATGGTGTGAAAGCCAGTCTGAACTGGTCTCTTGTGTAGAGAACATTCCATCCCTCCCTACCTGTAATTTCAGTTAATCTTGCTAGATAAAGCATAATCTTCCTAACTCACTTCCATACCGTAAATTTAATGCAGTGATTAGGGCACTGGAATGGGAGCCATGAGATCTGAGTTATGTAAGGTCTGCCAATGAGCTCCTGTGTAACTTTAAGCAAGGCACTTTACCTCTATGCTTCAGCTTCACCATTTGTAATATTGAACTAATGATAGTTACCTTCCTTGGTAAAGTGCTTCATGTAGTTATGGAATATTATTCTAAAAAGTCCCTTATCCCTTAATAACTCAATGTTCGTGCTCTTGGGGTGTCACCATTTCACTTGTTCTCCTGTCATCATAGAGTCTGGATGGGACCTGAGGGTCAGATTTTCAAAAGGAACCTAAAGGATTTAGGCATCCAAATGACAGCGAATTTCAATAGAAATGGGTTGTCTAACTCCCTTGGGCTCCTTTGAGAATCCTAGGCTGGTTTTCTAATGTAGGAAGCACGATGAAAAGAACCCTTCTCTTTTGAAAACAAATCCCCCAACATTTCAGGTCTTTATCCATTATAAAGAAGCAAGAAAAGGGCGCAAGCTCAATCGGTTTCCTTTTCTGGTCACTTTTAAGCCCATTTTGGCTCATTTGACTTTTCATGGGTTTTGGCTGATGGAAAAGTACAGCGCCAAATATCTGATTAGGGCACACTCCTTCTCTTGAAGCTGGGTTATTCTGTCGCCAAGCCCTATTATGAGGCAGCAGGGATTCATTCCAGAACTGAACGCATACATTTATATGATAGGAAAAGCTCTATCGTCAAACCGGCCCAGGCTGTTGAGGCAGATGCCTTGCTTTGCTCTTTTGTTTATATTCCAACAAATCAAAGCTGACCTGTAGTGTTATCGGAGTAGAGCAGCAGGTGCAAAAAAATAACTCTGCTGCCAACTCAAACGAAAGGGTAGGGCTAATACCCTCTGGGAGGTATAGTGAAGATAAGAGAAAGCCATGCCAGCAACTGAATTAACGGCTCTATTTATGGTGGGCTTTACCTTAACAACCTGCTCCCAGCCCTCTGTCACATAAACACTTCATTGTACTGTTTAATGCAGCCAGTGGTGAAATAAATGGAAACAGGATGGGGAGCACTCATAGCACCAGTTGAAGAGGAGGAGGGGGGCTGTGTGGGAGCACTGTTTCCCAAAGCCAGGGCCAGGGTGGGAGGGGAAGCTGCCCTCTGCTTTTTTGCAGAGGGTGGAGAGCTGCTCTTGCTCACCGATCCCCCTTTCCTTATCCGCAGAAGGAACCACAGAGGCAGACTCTTTAATGAGCCTTGGTGAATTTGTTTCTGGCTGGGCTTGACTGATGCAGGAGCATTTATGAGCTTTGTTGTGGCGTTAAGCTACAGACCTGCACTGAGCAGATACACTGCTGCGCTGCCTCAGGGGAGCACCAGGACATTGTGGCTCAGAGAGGCACCGTGCCTCCTGGAGCAGTCAGCCACACTGGGTGAATGCAGCGGCTGTTGCACCCCATGAGAGGGGGAAGCATATGCCTCTGTGCAGCCAGGAGGTGGGATGCCAGGCCTATGCTCCTGCCACTTCCTTGTGTTGTGTCTTTTGCTCTTTACACTGGAAAAATAACATGAGGAAACCACAGGGGCACAGCTAGGTCCCAAACAGCCATGCATACTAAAGATATATAAACATGCCAGACCTACCTACATGCATACTGCTGCTCTGGCTGGCTTCTGGCAGCTTCTAGAACAGTGGTGCCCAACCTTTTCTTGTCACACCCGCCTTTACCAGTAAAGGAATCTGTCTGTTCCCCCACCCCTCCATTACTGCAGTTGGCTCAGCAGAGGAGCTTGGGCTGAAGGTGGAGCTGGGGACAGAACTGGGGATGGGGGAGGAGCTGGGACTAGAGCTGCCTGGGGGCAGAGAGGGAATGAGGGCACAGCTGGGCTGGGGCTGGAGCTGGAGCTGGGAGCCATGGTCAGGAGCTGGGGCTGGGAGCTGGAGCCAGGAGTGGGGCCAGGAGCGGAGCTGGGGCTGGGGGCTGGGAGCAGAGCCATGGCTAGCACTGGAGCTGCGGCTGGGGCTGGTGGGTCGGGCCAGGAGCTGAGCTGCAGCTGGGGCCAGAGCTGTGAGTGACTGTGGCCAGGGCCAGAGTGGAGCTGTGGCCAGGGCCAGAGAGGAGCTGGGGGCAGAGCAGGGTCTGGGTGGTGCTCCCTCCCCAGCCCTCCAAGGGGACTGGCCCAGGCCCCGCCGCACCCCCCACATGTTCCTCTCTGCACCCCCAAGGGGGTGCACCCCGCAGTTTGGGGACCACTGTTCTAGAACATGAGTACCATTAGAATGCTCTCAGACTATTTAAAGGGATACTATCCTGTTCCTATACACTCTACCCTGCAACACACTGCTTACTTTGTGGTGTCCAGTACCCCACAGGAGAGGAGCAGGACTGCAATTTAGGCCAGGCTTTGAGCTAGCAGAACCTCTGAAACATAATCTAGCTCTCAGAAAGTTTCTTGTGAGGGCTGAGAATTGCAAGTTTACAGACAGCCCTATACACTGATCAGATCTGCTGCCCCACATGCTTTTGGGAAACTCCCCACTGTCAAAATCCCTAATGTCACCAGTTTATGCCACCTCCTTCTAACTCACCTCTGCTGTAATACTGACAGACAACTGTGATCGGATAGTGAAAAGGCAAGGGGTGAGCTGTGATCAGTGTTATCACAACTTATCACAACTGAGAATTGTGCTCACAGCTAGTCTATGCAAAAACATCCCACAATCACATCCTTTCTGATCCTCCACTTCCCTGCCCACTGGTTTGTTTCACCCAACTCTCGCGTCTAGTCTTTTAGACTGTACGCTCTTTGGGGCAGGGACTGTCATTTACTATCTATTTGTACAGTGCTTCGCATAATGAGATCCTGACTGAGTTGAAGCCCGAGGTGCTACCTCTATGTAAATAACAAAAATCATATCAATTTGTGTCATATCAAATTACAGAGCTAGACCCAGATTTGTAACACAGCAAATTTCAGGGGTGCTTGGATCCAGAGTTTTACCTCTGCCTAGTATAAACATATGAGCTATTTTCAACATTCAGATCCAGATCCAGATTTGGAGATTTTGACCTGCTTCCCAAAATTTGGGAGTGTGCAGGCTCTGAGATTAAAACTTTTTACACGATAAATAAGATTCTTCCCACCAACAGCAACCATTCTTCTCCGTTAAAGGGAAGAGAAAGGGAACACTCTTCCCTTTCCTCATTCTGTCTAATTCTCATTTAGAAATGAACCCAGCAAAGAAGAAACCTCCAAGCAGAAGTTCTTACAGAAAGGGAGACTTGTAAAACAAAACAAAACAAAACAAATAAATAAATAAATAAACCCACCCTCATTTTATTTGGGGCGGGGAGAGAGGGGGTGGAGGCATATAAGTAGTTTTACTACTGAAAATAACCTGGCTTCACAACAAAAGAGAAGTAGTGATGCTGATGGTTAAAATATACTTCCCTATAAAATAGCCACTCACAAGGTGCACTGGGGTTTTAAAGGCTTTAACTGGTTGTTATGGCAGGACCACATATAAATCAGTTGTCTTGTCAGAGAGCAGAGCATCAATGAATCGTTCCAGTACCCTCCAGGAATAATAATACATAATCATCTTCAGTATTTGTTAGTAACTCAGTAGCTGTGCAGGATGCTTTAGCAATACAAAAATAAGACCAGGCCCTTTCCCCCAAGGGACTTACACTTTAAACAGACAATACACTGACACAATCATCAAAATCACAGAGAGCAGAAAGATATAACGAGAAGAAAGCGGAGAAGATTTACAATATGATTGTAGATTTTTATTAGCTTGCTCTTTTCTATCTAATTACAGATATGTGGTCTGTCATGTTTCTAGGGTAGTTTGGGGGATTTTTTTTGCTCATTTTTGTATTACTTATTTTACATTGTTAGCAAGGGAGTAGTCGAACCCGAGTGTAAATCAGTGGTAGAAGGATAAGGGAAAGAGAGTTCAAGAGGGGTTTGAAGGAGATGGGGAAGGTGACTAAGTTCACAGGAGGAGGGAGGATACTCCAGGTAGATATGAGAGGTGTGAAGTTGCAATGGGAGAAAGAGGCAAAAGGAACATGGTGAGGGGGAAAATGGCTTCCCCTATTGTATAGCCCATTCTATGTCACTGAGACCAGATTGATACATCTGGCTGAAACTACTAAAAATTCTGGGAACACGGTTGACCCAAATTGTCATCAATTCTATCCCGAGACAACATGGGAGCCATATGTGCCAGTGAAAGTCCTGCTTTCCATCTCCAGTTATTTTTCCCTGCCTTTCTAGAGCTGGTCAAAATTTTGCCATGGGAATATTTTTTGTAAGAATTTTTTTTGACAAAATGGAAGTTTTCACAAAAAGTGCCCCGGGGGGGGGGGGGGGGGGGGGGATGGGGAGAAGAAAAAAATGTAGATGAAAATGAAAAAAAATTTCATTGACATTTTTCACAAGAAATAAAATCATTCCCTGACTGGCTCTAGTCCTTTCCCTTTCAGCTGGAGTACTACAAGTTCTCCTAATACACAGTGCTCCTGTACACAGAACTCCTTCTCCAGTAGAAGACACTGGCCCTTTCAGATGTGGGACAAATGACAATGTCTTGTATGTTATTAGAAAGCTGTGGAGGTGGGAGGAAGAGATTATATCTGAGCAACAAGTGACAGAGAAATGCAGATCCTAAACATTGGACCTTTGCTATATGGCAGGTTGCAGAACACTATTCCTATCTGCCAAGGTAACATTATTGCTGGGGGACTGTAGAAGTAAATATTGCAAAACTGCCAGACCTCTCTTGTATTTGGAGGTTTAGGGCTATATCCTACTGTCTGATACATATACCCTCTGAGATCCCTGTCAAGGGCAGTGTTTCTATTTTCTTCCGATTTAGGCAAAAGAGGTGTTTAAATGCTCTCTAACTACACTAACATACATCTTGAGCTCTGAGGCCAGCTCATATGAAGTGTATGGATTGTGAAAAGGGGATAGAGGAAAATTAGAATATTGGACTATGAGCAAATAATCAAGTACTATTTCCCTTGCTCTATTAAAGTGAAACTCATGCTGTCTCAGAAAAAGGAGACTGAAGTATGGTTTTGTCTTCAGATTACGTAAACAGTGGTAGAGATAGACCCAAAGCAAAACCTTAGAATGAAGGAGAAGTGGACTTGGTTCCTAACTTTCCCACTCAGTCTCATCTTAGTTAAAAGACACATGCAAGATTTTAGAGCCCACCTGGATATGTTGAAACAACCATCACCTACACTTAGAGAAGTTGCCTCATACTACATCACAGGAGTCAGGTCTTTAAATTTGGTGGGACTCTTTTTATTAGTGATTTGCTTGTGTTTATAGCAATCATATCTGTTACAGTGTAAACATACTTAATGTTCCCCTTCTATTCAGATAGATTTTTTTTGTCTTTAAGCTTACCTGCATGTATAAATTTAATACACATGAAGCTAAAAACAAAAACACCATAACCCTTCCCCTCACACAACACAACCAAGGCTAAATGTTGAAAGAGGTCCCAACATAGCCTTTGAAAACATCCAATGCTTTTGTTGCACACACAGACTTGGTTTTGTGCACACAAACAGCAACTCTATACACCAAGGAGGTAGTTAAATGTCTGACAACCGGATTGCAGTTGCATACATAAATATAGGCAAGAAAATTCTGTACTAGAATTGCTGCTATACAACAAACTGTGGGTGCATGTCCAAGGGCATGCCCATACTGTAATCCTCCTTGCTGGCCAAGCATGGCTCTGGTGAGGCCTACCTCAGTTTCCCCTTCACCCAGGGCCCTTTGAAAAGTCCACTCCAAAAGTCTTTCAAAAGAAAACTCAGACTTTCAAAGTCTTCATCCCTGTTCCAAGCTGGGTACAGCTGCTCTCCGAGGGTCTGTCATCTCTTCAGAGTTCCAACACTTTTCTGGGCCATTTCTAAGCTAGGTACAGCCTTCCTCCCTGCAGCTCTGTCTTCCTGCTGGCCCAGCACCTCTTGCCTGGAGTTTGGCCTTCTCCACTGGTACCTTTCCCCCGCTGACTCAGGCCCTGCAGGAACCTTCTTACTCCTTGCAGTGTCAACACCTGCAGCCATTGCTTCTTTGTAAGGCCTAGGTGCCTTCCCTTAAACCCTACTGCGCAACTTTAAGAGTCGAGTCACCCTGGGTCAGTGCAGTTTTAGAGGCTGCTTTAGTAAATTCAGTCCAGTATCAAAAATAATTTCTTGAACATTACACTCAGAATATAATTTGATAAATATATCTATTACTGTGGTGTAAGGCTACATGGGATGTAATCAATACATTGGCTTGAATATGTTACATAAGTAATAGTATTTTGCACTTCAATGTCATCTTTCATCCAAGGATGTCAAACAGCCTTGGAAACAAGGTCATGCAGGGGCTAGGATGAGAACCCAGGAAGTACTGGGAATCATATGGATTAAAGTGGAAAAACCTATTGAGACTGATTTACCAGGAAAGTAGAAGCTCAGGGTCACACACAAATATGCACTCAAAATTATACACCTAATTTGTGCATGCAGTTACTGTAAATGCATACAAAACTCCTAATTAGTCATTTGCATGCACAAATACCCAATGTGTTCATCTAAGTACAATAACCATATGTGTAAACTAGGCCTTCTCGCTTTTCTGTGTGTGATGTTGGGCTTCTGACGTTTAGAAAAGCAGACCCACTTGGTCATGCAGTCCATATCCTGACTCTTAGAAACAGTTTGCAAAATTCAGTCTCTAGGCAGCAGCAATTATTTACAGATGCCATGTCAGTTATATTGATGTCTTAAGTACTTGATTGAACTGCCAAATGCAGTCCTTAGATGTCTAAATTGCCCTACTCACCTCTGCTGTTACTTTATTGCATATATAACATATAGTTCCAGGTGAAACCTACACTTGCAGTTCAGCCATGATAGTGAAAGGGAAAAAAATGGGGAATGATCCCATAGATATCAGCTCTCTCAAATGAAGCAAAAGAAAGGCTGCTCCCTTTTGGCCAAGCCAGAAGGAGCTGCACTGAGCTTGTCTCAGCTGGAAACAGAGGTGCTGGAACAATTTGTATAGTGACAGTGCTGAGAGCCATTGAACCAAACTATAAAGCCTGTGTATGATGGAAACCACTTCAACCCAGGGGGTGCTGAAGCATCCCCAGCACCCCTAGTTTCAGCACCTTTGGCTGGAAGCCACTTTTAGTCTTTGCGTAGTTTGGAATTTCTGAACATTATAGATGACAATTTCCTAACTCAAAATGTGTTTCAGCCAACACTGGGGAATACCATATGAGACCTTGTCATAACAGACAAAGAGGAACTGACCACAGAACTAATAGTTATGATAGGTAAGATACAAGTGATCATGACTTGATTACATTTATAATGTGCAAGCAGAATAAAGTCCAGACTAGTAATATATGTACTTGATGCTTTAATTTCACAAAGCTGAAAACAATTATGAGCCAAATCAGCTGGGAGGAAGAATTTAAACAGAAAAACGTGAATGATAATTGGGAATCATTTAAGAACACCTTACTACGTACCCAAAAAGTCACAATCCCACAACTGAGGAAGAAGGCTGTGCTCATTAAAAAACTGACCTGTTGTAAAAAATTAAACAAAAATATAATAAATGGAAGAAAGGGGAAGTTGATAGTAATGAATATAAATCAGAAGTTAGGAATTGTAGAAAACTGATAAGGGAAACCAAGGGACACAAGGATAACTCTATGGCCAGCAGAGTTAAGGACAATAAGAAGGAGTTTTTAAAAATATATTAGGGACAAAAATAATCCTGACAATGGTATTGGTTCATTGCTAGATGGAAATGGTAGAATTATCAGTAATAATGCAGAAAAGGCAGATGTGACCAATATTATTTCTGTTCTAGGTTTAGGGAAAAAACAGATAATACAGTCTCATCATATGATGATAACATTCTTTTCATTCCACTAGTATCTCTGATGGATGTTAAACAGAAGCTACTAAAGTTAGACATTTTACATCAGCTAGTCCAGATAACTTGCCTCCAAGAGTTTTAAAAGAGCTAGCTAAGGAGCTTGCTTAACCATTAATTTTGATTTTCAATGAGTCTTGGAGCACTGGGGAAGTTCCAGAAGACTGAAAGAAAGCTAATATTGTGCCAATATTTTAAAAGGTAAATAGGACGACCCAGGTAATTATAGGCTTGTCACCCTGACATTGGTCCTGGGCAAGGTAATGGAGCAGCTGATACAGGACTCAACTAATAATGAACTAAAGGAGATGTAGTAATGCAAATCAACATGAGTTTATGGAAAATAAAACCTGTCAAACTAACTTGATATCTCTTTTACAAGTTTGGTTGATAACGGTAATAATGTTGACGTAATATACTTAGACTTCTGTAAGGTGTTTGACTTGGTGCCACATAACATTTTGATTAAAAAACTAGAGTGATATAAAATTAACATCGCACACATTAAATGGATTAAAAACTGGCTAGTTGATAGGTCTCAAAATGTAATTGTACATTAGGAATCATCATTGAGCTGGTCTGTTTCCAGTGGGGTCTTGTAGGGATTGATTTGTGGCCCTACACTATTTAACATCTTAAACAATGACCTGAAAGAAAACAAAATAATTCCTGATAAAGTTTGCAGATGACAGAAAAGTTGCAGAAGTGGTAAATAATGAAGAGGACAGGTCACTCAGAGTGGTCTGGATTGCTTGGTAAAATGGGCACAAGCAAACCATGTGCATTTTAATATGGCTAAATGAAACTGTATACACCGGGAACAAATAATGTAGAATATGGGACTCTATCCTGGGAAACAGAGACTCTGAAAAAGATTTGGAGGTGGTGGATAATCAGCTGAATGTGAGCTCTCAGTGGAACACTGTGGCCAAAAGAGCTAATGCAATCCTGGAATTCATAAACCGGGGAATCTCGAGTAGGAGTAGAGAGGTTATTTTACCACTGCATTTGGCATTGACGTGACCGCTGCTGGAATACTGTATCCAGTTCCGCTGCTCACAATTCAAGAAGGATGTTGATAAATTGGAGAGGGTTCAGAGAAGAGCCACAAGAATGATTAAAGGATTAGAAAACATGCCTTATAGTGATAGACTCAAGGAGCTCAATCTATTTAGTTTAACAAAGAGACGATTAAGGGTGACTTGATTACAGTCTATAAGTACCTGCATGGGAAACAAACATTTAAATAAAGGGCTCTTTCTTGTAGCAGAGAAAAATATAACACAATCCAATGGCTGGAAGTTGCAGCTAGACAAATTCAGACTGGAAATAACGCATATATTTTTGACAGCGAGGTTAATTAGCTATTGAAACAATTTACCAAGGGTCTTTGTGGGTTCTCCATCACTGACCATTTTTAAATCAAGACTGGATGCTTTTCTAAAAGCTATGCTCTAGGAAATACGTTGGGGGAAATTCTATGGCCTGTGCTCTACAGGAGATAAGACTAGATGATCACTATGGTCCCTATGAATAGCTTACAAGTAGAGTCATAGTTTAATAGTTTCTGTCTAATTTGGCTTAGTTTTGTTTTATTTGTCTTTTGCAGAGGGCATATGGTTAAACAAACAGAAAGCGGTGTGCCTCCTTCCCCTTAGGGTTTCATACCCTCTGATACTTGCTGTTTGCACATAAATTGCATAGTTTACCCCTGACTTATCTCAACTTTGCAACTCTCCCAGCCCTACAAAAGGATTTCAGAACCACTACATGGATTTGAATAATTTGAAATTTTCTCCATTTTTTCCTGTGCTACTCTCCCCCACATCGCACTGTTTTTCAGCATTATCAACGACACCAAAATGTGAACACCCCTGAAAGATTCAGGTCCAAAATGATGAGGACAGTTCACCGTCTAGATCTGCAGATTCTTTGGAACAAAATGTGAAAATGGGGATCAGAGTCATTCAGATTCAGAGCACAGCTATGGTTTAATGAAGTAATTTGCATACGGTATGCTCTACAAGGCTCAATGGTTCTTTGTAAATGTGTTTTTCTGAAATGCTGGATCTTCTCCATGGTCAGGCAATGAGTGGTTAAAACTAAATTACAAACATCAGCCTGGAGTGGTCATATGGTCAAGAAAGAAAAGGAGAATTTAGCAAACTAATTCATTTAGCATCAAGCGCTGAAGTTGGGACTCAGTGAAAACACTTACTGAAGTTAATAGGACTTTTGACCAAGTAGGTCCTTAGGCTTTGGCCCTTGATCCTCCTACTGTGGGCAGGGTTGCCAAGAGCGGGTTCGGGCCACGGTGAAAATTTTTTTTCGGGCCCCCCAGCAAGGGCGGACTGGCTAAACAGGGCTGACGAGGGGGGGGGGGAAGCCAGGCCCCGGGCCCCCTTCCGGACCGCCGGGCCCCGGTAATTTGTACCGGCTTCCCCCCCCTCTCGTCGGCCCTGACTGTGGGTGAAACCAATATTCTGAATCCAAACACCAGAAACTTTGGGAGAGTTTGGATTAGGTTAGAATCCAGACCCATACCTCTCCAGCCTATCTCCATACCATGTTCTCTCCCAGGTATAATTGTATTCCACAGATAATGTTAGAAAGGTGATGCAATTGTTTTGTTTGAAGCAACTCTGTACAGGAGCTACTGTGAAAGCATAGCTTTAAGAAGGAATATATATTGGTTTGGTTAATTTGTATAGCAAAATGCTTGCCAATCTGCATACGTTTTAATCTGCACACAAAGTCTGGTGCTCCTGCCTCAACTCTCATAAAATATTTGGTGCTGTAATGAGGTCTGATGTTACTCCGACTTCACTCATACAATGTTTAATGACTATGAAATATTTTAATAAATAATTAAAAATAAGATGACAAAGAATGATGCAGATGTGTTACTCAGTCAATATGGTCTCAGAGATATGTGAATATATGGATGAATGAATGCATAGCATGTGCTACATAAACCAATCAGTGCTTAAAAGAAACTCTAGATTTTCAGTGTTACCTAAGATGTTACCTGGGTGGCAAATTATTTTAGAGTCAATTTAATTAAAAGAAAACCTTTCATGACACTTTCTCCCCCAGGGTAGCAGATAACTTGGCACTGGTGTGTCTTGAGAATCAGAGGACAAAACCTGTCCTAATTTACTCCGTGCATAAACCCATTGACTTCAGTGAAGCTGCACGGGGAATAAATCTAGACAAAATTTACTCCTTTTTTTGTCAGAGCTGTGATATCAGAAGTGTACTATCTAAATCCTGCAGATGTTGTAGATGTAAAGTTCCCTTTGTGCAAGATAAAGTCTGACATGTGGATGTTTATGGAACTGCAGATTCATAGGAAACAGAAATGGATACCAATTATTAAATCATCCAGGGTCCATTCCAGCAGCCCCTTATTCATGCAAGTAAGGGCCTTAGACCACCTCCTATCAGGGTAGGATTGTTGTCTACATTACCTAAGGCGTTGGTATTTAATACAAAATACCAGCAATATTGTACATTATACATATAAATGTGCTTATTGCTCCTTTAAAATTGGTAATTTTCTAATAAGGATTGTTTAATAAAGATAACAGGTGAGGGGTGAATATCCACCCAAGTGGTCCTCGGAAAATTATTCATAACCAGAAAATATTCAGGTGTGATTACTTCAGAGAGACCTCTTCCTACCTTCTGAAATGGCTACTACTATGAACTTGTCTTTAACAAAATAATGAGCTCTATCATGCTCCCAATAAAATAAATTGGAGTTTTGCCATTGACTTCAATAGGAGTTGGGCCAGAATTAGTGATGTTATCTCGTGCAATATACCCACAGTTGAGATACTGTGAAGTGTACTGGACTTTCAATGTTTAGTTTCATGCTTCAATTATTTATAATGCAAAACTGCCGTGCACTTAATCAAATTCACCTACCTATGTGACTTTTAAAGTTATAGTTCTAAAAAATAATGGGGCTCTGAAATCAGAAGACAATTTAGAATCACAAATCAGATCATATTTAATATATATTTAACTAACTTGATATAAATCAGCTGCCTTTATAAATGCTTAACATGCTACTTAAAATTCTTCCAAAAGATTACAGAATATATGTTTATGAAACAAACTTTTATGCTTTGCATCTTCCAGACTGAGGTATATAATGTACCATATTAAGAACGCATATCAGTGGGGAATTTCCTTACATTCACCATGTGTTCAAATGAAAAGCATGTTTTTATACGTTATTACAAAGGGAACATTGCACAACAAATTTATAGCAGACATGAAAGAGGCTGTTTTGTGTAGCTGCTACAGGCTAGATTCAGGTTTTTAAAAAAAAGTCTGCGTGACTCCTTAATAAAATGGTATTTTAGAGTGGTGTTTTTAAGTAACTCTCTGTCCATGGATAATGGCACCTTTCTCTCACCATTTCTATTATGTGTCCACCTAGTTTTCAAGAGCTTATAACCTGGACTTCTGAGTTTGCTGTGGTCTGAATCTGATAGTCTGCAACAGCCAGTGGCTTAAAAACACTACCACCATAGGTTAGACAAGAACTTGTGCCACAGTGGCAAAAGGATCCATATACCATTACCTCATAGGGCTTTATGAATGAAGGATTTTCTGTGCATGTATCTCTGGTAGTCTGTTAAATCCATGGTTGCAATTATCAGTTATTCTGAAGTCCAAAATAAAATAGAAAACTAGGTGTTTTTAAAAAACTACAGCAGTCAGAGTTTACCTTGTGAAATTTCGTTTAAATAAAAAGAAACCGCTTTGTATTTCACTTCACAAAGCTTGGAGCTCTTCCAGCATTGCTCTGTCAGAAGCCGTGCATTTTCATTCTACTCCATTCCTGATCAGAGATTATTCATTTATGGATGGGTGGCTGTAAAAACTTGCCTCATGCATATGAAAATGGTAATGTTTACCACAAGGAGATTTCATTGCAGCTGAAAAGGGGTTGTGGCAACATGTTCCTTAGTTGGGCTGTGTCTTCTACAAATGGACTTGGCATTGCTCACCTCACCCTCAATGGAATTTTTTGCCACTTGCCTTGCCACTAGCTAAGCAAGCTGTTCGATTTACTTACAGATCATGATTTTGGAAGGAACTGGCAGAATGAGTATCAATTCCAGCAGCAATCTACTTCACCAGCAGCCTTCCTGGACAGATGGATATCCCACATGTAATGGTAGGAGGAATTCAACAATGGTGTACTATCTATATTTTGGAAAAAGTGTGTGGGGGTGGGTGGGGGGGAGGGGGTATTATGCCTTTAAATATACATAGGTATGATTTTTGACCTCTGCACTATCCAAACTCCTTTATATTCTATTGGAATTTCACCAGGAGGACGGTGTGCCTAGAAATGATAATAATTTGTGGTTTATTACTGGTTCTTTTTCTAAAAGTGAATTGAGTGCTAATGAAAAGTGCTGGATTGACAACCCCAAAGTTCCCTCTTCACAGAAAAAGTACAACACGGGCAGCAGCAATGCAAGCTTCACACACACACTGCTCAGACATTATTCTTTGACCTTGACCTGCAGGGACCACTTGAGAAGGGAGTTCAGTTTTCCTGCTCTTGCACAGTATTTGCCTTCTCAGCTCAGACTACTAGAAAGACAGACTGACACTGAGGGTTATTGCCAGTGATGGGGATTTTTATGAACCTGTTCAATTCATAATGGACAGAGATGTCCAGTTCCATTCCACATAGGCCACTAAACAGTCATCAGATGGTGAGGGCTTTGGGTCAGTATCAACCCAAGTTCTAGCCTAAGCAGTGACTTAGAGTTATAGGTCCTGTTCCATTATTTTCTGAATTCTGAATGGTGGTAGAACTGGGCACCTATATATTATATTAGATACACCTTTTAAGATCTTTCCCCCCTACCCAATACAATGTCACAGTAGCAGCAGTAAACCTTAAAATCAAGCCAGGCAAGCACCTTATATCACACACTAATCACAGTCCTGTAAAATGCTATAACCAAACATGCAGTGAAGATTCTCTCATTCAGAACTAAAAGGAGCTCTGTTTCTTTTCTCTGTGTGATTCCTAAATACCTTAGAATATGTAAAAGTGCCCTTGATAAACACACTAGGTTGCCTTTCATTTTGTCTACAAGGATTCATGGTGAAAATCGTGTTTGATTGAGAAGCGCTAGTTTCAGTTTACATGGGATTTTGCCAGCCTAAACTGGTGGCTTCTATTTGCAGGGATTTCTACCTTTGCAATCATTCAGGAATCACTTCCAGTTTTGAATTCACATGAGTCTGAAATTCCAAGTCAACCTGTATCCTCCTCTCTGCAATTCTCTCCACATGCCCACTCTCCTCTCTCAACAAGAGCCCCTCTTTGACCTTTAAAGTCTTCTGGTTTGAGAACTGGTGGCCTGCAAATGTCCTCTCCCCGTTTCTAAGACTGCAGCCTGCAGGGACAGAGGCAACCACCTTTCTCAGGTTCTTCAGAGGGTGCCCAGTGGCTTCTAAATCCCATTGCTACTTTCTGGAGCCCTCTACATAGTAATTAATCCCCCACAATCCTGCAACTGCAGGCTGCAAATGGTTCTGCACCCACTGCAATCTGCTCCTAAGATACCCCTCGTTCCCCGGTATTGGTAGCTAGGGAAACTTGGGGATTGTATTACTAACATTTCTCACAACCACTTTGGATATTCTTGTTTTTGGCTAGAATATGCAATACTGGATCAGTGCCCAGGATGGAAGGCTCATACAGTAAAGCTGGTTCTTGACAATATTTTGACTTGCAGAACAGGAGCTTGAAAATTCCCCCTTCGTCCCCACCGCTCAGCCAAATATAGAGCTGGAATTTTAAAACATAGATGATATTTCAAATTTTAAAAATTTGAATTTAAAATTTTTAGAAAAAAAAATCACTCATTTTTTCCCCCTTATCTCTGATGATCTCCAGAGTCCAGCAATGAGATATGTGGGGGCTGAAATATGCTGTCCTTAGTATCGCCTATTGGCGCATCATTCCACCTCGTTTAGCTCAGTATGGCTGGGGTGCACCTTTATTAAGATGGGAGCAGGGGGATTCTCTGTGGGACTTTCTGGCAAATTTAATAATTCTAATTAACACATAAGCCTTAGCTGATTAATAAGCCATCTTTATATAGTGCTGCTTTGCTTTGCCTACACGGAGCTTTTTCATTGAGGCAGCTAAGTGGTCTTGCTCTGGTCCCTTTTTGACTATATATTTGTTTTTGTAGTGTTTTCACCAACAGTTCAATTTTCAGAAAGATATGTAAAAACATCAGGGGCCCGCACCATCATTTTGTGGGCCTTAAAATTAGGATTCCCATTCTCTGATATTATCAGAAATATCTGGTTTTAATGTGAAATTCTGATGAAGTAAAAAAAGAGCATTTTGCCCACCATCAGACAGAATTAGAGTTTTATTATTTTTAATCTGAAACTGGCAAAATTTCACCCCTGCTTTTGGGGATTTTTTTTAACCAAATAGAATTTATTCACAGAAAGAATAGAAAGGTATAGTATGTGCTTCTTATATTTTAGCTTTAGATTTTATGCTTTTTGGAGCAAGGATCTTGACCTCCTCTACGTATGCAAAGTATCTAGCACACTCTTGGTGTTAAATAAATATAAATAATATAAATAGTAATATTTAGTTAAGCAGTGAGAATACTGTATCAATGTTGTACATAGACAGTGCCACATTGTCAAAGACAGAAACAAACAAATTCATAGAATTCAAGGTCATAAGGGATTACTATGATCACCGAGTCTGCCCTCGGGTATGACACAGGCCATAGAATTTCACGCATTAATTGCTGCATTAAGCCCATATCTTGTAAATGAGCTAGAGCAATTTGGCCTTTCCTTATGCCCCCACCCGCCCCTGCTAAAATCTTGTTCATATCCTAATGAACTTGATTGCTGACACTCACACCTACTTGTCATCCCTGCTTCTCAGATTTTTGCCACTCCAGTATTCAAATTATTGCTGCAAAAGTCATATTCCTCTCCTATTGCTCCGATTGATCCCTCTCCTTGGATCCCTCTTTTTGGTCTCCTCCTCCTTACTGCATCAAATTCAGGTTCCCTATCCTCATCTCTAAGGCCCTGAAAATTCTCATCCCTACCTGCATCTGTTTTCATTTCCCACTACTTCCCCTGTGCCCTTTCCAATAATAGTTTGTCTCCTTTCCCCAAATTTCACCTCATGCCTTTTTTCATACTATAGACTATGTCTGGAACTATCTCATTGTCCTCGTTTTCCAAGCACCTTCTCTGTCCTGCTTCAAATTCTTCCTTCAACCCCACCTCTTCAAGCAGTCCTGCTTTTGTTCTTTTCCTCACAAACAATCCCAACACATCATCCCCTCTCTTGCCTTGTGTGTGCTTGTCCTGGCTTATCTAGGTTGTAAACTCTTTAGGGCAGGGAATATATCCCTTTATCAGGGCCATACTCCGATATGCTTATTCACTGAGTAGTCCCTGACTCTGTGAGTAGTCTCATTTACAGAAGAGGTTACTAGTCAATGTGAATAAGGTCTGGAGTGTGTGTTTGTGTATAAAGTGCTGTGCAAATTTACAACACTGTATACACATTATTAATATTAATATATGTTATTACATATTAATATAGTTAATATTTTCACTACTACATTGTGCATACTAATTTTTGCACACACAAATCTCAGGATTGGCCTTATGATTTACACCTTCCCAAGCTGCCAGATGTATAAATCAGGCTATGAGTTGCCTCTCATTGAATTACTTTCCATTCCAGACCTTCTGCCGGAGATTAGACAGCCCGTGAGTAGTCAAGTCAGTGCAGGATTGTTTCTCTCCTCCCCACACCACATGCAGTATCCCCAGCAATCGCTTGTGGTGCTTGTGCTCACCTTGGTAAATTAGGACATAGAATCATAGAATCACAGGACTAGAAGGGACCTGGAGAGGTCATCTAGTCCGGTCCCCTGCACTCAAGGCAGGACTAAGTATTAGACCATCCCTGACAGGTATTTGTCTAACCTGCTCTTAAAAATCCCCAATAATGGAGATTCCACAACCTCCCTAGAAAATGTATTC
This sequence comes from Emys orbicularis, assembly GCF_028017835.1. Classification (NCBI taxonomy): domain Eukaryota; kingdom Metazoa; phylum Chordata; order Testudines; family Emydidae; genus Emys; species Emys orbicularis. Next base: position 84,131,911 of record NC_088686.1, on the reverse strand, counting down.
CAGTGCTTCACCACTCTAATAGTTAGGAAGTTTTTCCTAATGTCCAACCTTAACCCGCCTTGCTGCAATTTAAGCCCATTGTTTCTTGTCCTATCCTCAGAGGTTAAGGAGAACATTTTTTCTCCCTCCTCCTTGTAACAACCTTTTATGTACTTGAAAACTGCTATCATGTCCCCTCTCAGTCTTCTCGTCTCCAGACTAAACAAACCCAATTTTTTCAATCTTCCCTCATAGGTCATGTTTTCTAGACCTTAAATCATTTTTGTTGCTCTTCTCTGGACTTTCCCCAATTTGTCCACATCTTTCCTGAAATGTGGCACACAGAACTGGACACAATACTCCAGTTAAGGCCTAATCAACGCGGAGTAGAGTGGGAGAATTACTTCTTGTGTCTTGCTTACAATACTCCTGCTAATACATCCCAGAATGATGTTTGCTTTTTTTGCAACAGTGTTACACTGTTGAGTCATATTTAGCTTGTGATCCACTATGACCCCCAGATCCCTTTCCACAGTACTCCTTCCTAGGCAGTCATTTCCCATTTTGTATGTGTGCAACTGATTGTTCCTTCCTAAGTGGAGTACTTTGCATTTGTCCTTATTGAATTTCATCCTATTTACTTCAGACTATTTCTCCAGTTTTTCCAGATCATTTTGAATTTTAATCATATCCTCCAAAGCACTTGCAACCCCTCCCGGCTTGGTATCGTCCGTGAATATCGACATCTCATTACCCCATTGTCAGGGTATCGACATCTCATTACTCCAGTGGCAGGGTATCGACATCTCATTACCCCAGTGGCAGGCGCAAATCCTTTTTGTGCACTTAGATTCTAGCATTTTTAATACAAATTATTGTCATGAAAGAACATAACAGAGGCTGTTCTGGAGGATTTGGCCAACCAAAAAAGAATTTAGATGTTCAGTAAAACCTCTGAGGAACAAATTAGGGAGCCTTGCGTATTAAGAGATCTCTTTGAGGTATCTCCAAACACAAGGCATGAGTTGTTTCTCTGCCTTTACTAGGATGCCAGCTCTGCTACACAGCTGGTGTTTGTTGGTGGTTATATATGATAGATTTTACTATGTAATAATATACCTTTAAATATACATTTATTTGATCATTATTGGGCTAAATCCTGAAGTCCATACTCAGCATTTATTCAGTCCTTAATCAAGCCAAACTCCCACTGATCTCAAAGGGAGTTTTGCCCGAACAAGAACTGCAGGATTTGGCCCATCATTATTATACATGCTTCAAAGGTACCTTTTCCCATGTGGGCGTCAATACATCTGTGCTCTAATATCTTTCCCACCTGTAGAGCCTTCCACCCAAGAATTTGAAAGCATGTTACAAACATGAACGAATTAATTCCCATAATACCCCAGTAACCTAGGTTAGTTTGATTCTTTCCATTTTACAGATTGGGAAGCTGAGTCAAAGAGTATTAAGGTGACTTGCTCAAGGACAATCAGCAAATTAGTGTTAGGGACTAGGAAGAGAATTCAGATCTGCTGGCTTCCAGTGACGTACTTTAAGCACTAGACCATGCTTTCTTTCCTGTACACAGCACATAGACATTCTCTGCTCAGCATTACTGTTGTGTTAACAGAGTGAATACGTAACATTTCTCTTTCCCAGTGCCTGGCAGTTTCTATGGAACTCAGTGGCATGAGATACACCCTCAATACTGGACCAAGTACCAGGTGTGGGAGTGGCTACAGCATTTCCTGGATACCAACCAGCTGGATGCCAACTGCATACCTTTCCAGGACTTTGACATCGATGGCGAACATCTGTGCAGCATGACTTTGCATGAATTCACCCACGCAGCTGGGACAGCTGGCCAACTTCTTTACAGCAACCTTCAGCACCTAAAATGGAATGGTAAATATACACTAGCACATAGACAGGACAGGACTGCAACCACAATTTTGTGAATTCTGGGTTGATCTAAGGCCACTTAGGTTCCTCAGCCTTGCAGTGACTGAAGTTCTGCTCGTGACGGGTTTAAGAGTTTCCCAGGAGTGCAACTTCATTTCTGCAGAGCTCCTAAGAGACACAGGACTGAAACTCCTGGTTATCCCCCACTTTACTAAGGTCTTACCTGGTCCACAAGACATTAGTCAATTTAGCAATATTGGGAAAAGACCATGAAAACAGATTGGATGTTTTATCAGTAAAGACAAAGGTTTTTCTTTATTAACTAGTAGCCCACATTCTTATATTGCAGAAAGGAGCTCTGTAACCCACTGATGCTCAGGAGATTCATAGGTGTGCAGAAATGTAGAACTCCCCTCCATGCTTTTCAGGCCTCATGTAGCAAGAAGCCAACTCATTCTGTTGAATGACTGAAATAGATGTATGCAGGGTAGTTGTAGCTGTGTCAGTCACAAGATATTAGAGAGGGTGAAGTAATATCTTTCATTGGACCAACTTCCGTTGGTGAGAGAGAGACACATCAACTCAAAGCGGCACCAGTCCCTTCCAGAACAACAGATGCAAAACCTGTAGACATATCTCTGCTCTACAATGATCAACACCCCCACAACACACCTTTCAAGATCCATGGATCCTACACATTCCATATCACAACATGTGGTGTACCTCATCCAGTGCACTAAATGCCCCAATAACAACTGTGTGGGTGAAACAAGACAATCACTACACTCTCGAATGAAATCAGACAGGAAAATGATAAAAGACAAAAACACCCTATCACCTGTGGGTGAACACTTCACAAAACACACACTCTATATCTGACCTATGAGTCCTCCTCCACAAAGGAAACCTGCACAACACTTTCAAAAGATGAACTTGGGAGCTTAACTTCATAATTCTTCTAGACAGTAAAAATCATGAACTGAACAGAGACACTGGATTTATGGCTTATTACAACAATCTGTAACCCACTAACCCCTCTTTTTGTCCTATGACTTCTGGGGTGTTAACGGGCCACTCTACCTTGACTGGTCCCTTAGAATACGTGCTAACTACTTATGCCAAACAATCTGTTCCACCTTGCATTTAGCTGTGATGCTCAGAGTACCTTTCCCAGAGCTGAAGAAGAGCTCTGTGTGCCTCGAAAGCTTGTTTCTCTCACCAGTAGAAGTTGGTCCAATAAAACAGATTACCTCACCCACCGTCTCTGAAACAGACGTAGTAAGGTAAAAATGACAGACTCTTCCTTCCTTCTATCCATTCACCTGACACTTCCCATTTCCAGCCATATCATAGTAATTTAGCAGATTCACACTAAGAAGTCAAATGAGAAGTTCACAGGGTGTGGCACAGGCAGAGGATGTGTGTGTGTGTGTGTGTGTGTGAGACCTCATGTCTTTTCAAAATTAGCCCTTTGGTATCGATCCCTGCTTGAAGCTCTATCTTTCCTGTGTGTGCTGTGCACATAATTACACATCCCCTCTCCCATGCAATCTCTTGCAGGTCAGTGTGGCAGTGAAATGTACCCGTCACATAATGTCGTTGTAAAAACAGAACAAACAGGTGAGTAATAGCAATTGTTATGGTGTGCCAGGTAACTTGACTTTACTTGGATGTCAATGTTCAAGGAAAATAGCTGCTAAGATAAAGTTCATAGTAGATGTTTTAGCAACAGCATCACTTAAATACCAAAACAAGTCTATTTTCCAGAGAAGAGGTCATTAAATAATGGAGATGAAATTAAAACTGAGGTTTCTAAAATGTCAGTAAATTCTCTTTACTGAATCTCTGAGGTCTCACATGGTACCAGAAACACTAGATTGCATAGGGTTACTTGAGTTAGGAGACCTCTAAAATGTCACCTGACCAGTGTCTTCATCACCTTCCTCCAAACACAGTTTGCACAATTTGTAATGGCTCATAACTTCCTCCCTGGGGCTTGGTTTCATTGTTAAAAAGAACTACAATGGAACAACACAAAATCAAGCTCAAGTCTTCTCCTCAACTTTGGCCATTTTCAGGGTTCCTTTCCAAGGGTACGTCTACACTTACCGGAGGGTCCGGCGGCAGGCAATCGATGTTCTGGGATCGATTTATCGCGTCTGGTTTAGACGCGATAAATCGATCCCGGATCGATCCCGGAAGTGCTCGCCGTCGACGCCGGTACTCCAGCTCGGCGAGAGGAGTACACAGCATTGACGGGGGAGCCTGCCTGCCGCGTCTGGACCCGCGGTAAGTTCGGACTAAGGTACTTCGAATTCAGCTACGTTATTAACGTAGCTGAATTTGCGTACCTTAGTCCGAAGTGGGGGGTTAGTGGGGACCAGGCCCAAGAATGGCTCAGCTCACACTCCAGATCTCTCTACATAGCCACTCTCAACTCCCTTATATGTGGGTGTGTTAATGAGCCACTGGCATACTCACATACTATTTCCCAGAAGAATCAACATCAGCTTACAGCGTGGAGTGTTTCAGACAAACACTGACAGCCTATTTCATTCATCTAGTCTATTGCCTTTTCCCTGCGGCATAGAATATGGCTAGGCACAGATCAAGGCAGGAATTTAGGATTTTTGGTATATGTTCCCCTTGGTCAGAGCTGGGTCAGACCGAACAGTGAGACACAGACAGAGGAAGAATAGCAGGTAACAGTCCTGTGTATAGCTGCAGGTTGGCTTTCTGCTGGAGGGGAGTTACCTGTATTTGAGTTGGAGAAAGGAAAGGTCTTCTATATAAGAGAGAGAAAATCTCTGAGGAGGAATCCCCAATATCTTTGTGGATCTTGGCCTGATTAAGTCTTAATCCACCCCTCAGTAGAGATACACAACGCCAGCACAAAGTATTCATCTACAGACTGTGCAAATATTAAAGCCTTGTGTATTCACTTTTTTTTATGGTGGTCACTTCCCCACTATTAAAAACTATTGCTGGATTGGGGCTGGTGCAGTGGGGCTGGTGCAGTGGGGCTGTGGTGATGCTCTGCTCATTGCCACATGAAAAGCCCAGGTTCAATTACCCAGGCACAGTCAGTATGTCCACGAGCTGGCAGGGGCTGGGCGTGCTGCTTTCTTGAGGATGGGAGAACTTGATATGGCTACACGCCAGCTCCTTGTGATGAGATAGAAATGAAGTTGGTGGGTTCAGAGGGGAATCCTATCTGGTCCTACTAAGTCAAGGAAGGTTGCCTCAGTGTGGATGCTGGCACAGCTGTAAGTGTGAGGCCAAATAATCCCCCCAAGCTTTAGCTGGGTAAGGTTTATTTTCAGAGACAACAGTGGGTGGATCAGATGTCCAAACAAGAAAAGGGTGTGTGCTACTGTAAGAACATGGGCTCGGGATGCCCCGACATGTAGTTCTAATGCCTGCTAAATTCCCATGTCATAAATGTTAATGCAGCCAAGCAAGATGATTTAGCTAGTGACTCATTTTCAGTTTCCAATTGCATTAACTTGAAAAAATAAATAAATCCCAAATTTGAGTCTTATGCTTCATTGCCTTTGATTTGGAAAGAGAAAGAAAGACAAACTTAACATCTCTGGCCTGAAAAGTTGTAATGCAAAAAGCATCATGATTTCACCAGCAGCTGACAAGAAAATCAAATGTGTGCAGGTTATGAGTCTGCTATTATAACATTCCATTGAATTTTCCTTGTATTGTATGAAGCACTATGAGTCTAAGGGTGGCTTTGAAAATCTTCCATATTCATGCATTATGCATTTTGTGCCCAATAAGATGTCCTTTAGGTTAAGGATATATGTAAGTTTAGCACCAGGCCCTGAGTATGATCCTCAATAGAGATTCTGCATATATCTAATAATATAAAATGGGACCCACATAGAAGATTGAACTTTCAATTATATCATGTTTTTTTCTATGAACTGATATGTCACCTAACTAAAGGGAGCCTTGGCCTCAGTAAGGGCTTCTGGGCACCACCATAATACAAACAAAGAATAAACCTTAATTTCTTCAACTCTACTAGAATGCTGAATTGTTGAGGACGCAATCATTTCTATAGCAACAAAGCATAATGTCACACACTTCACTGCTGGGTCAGGCAGGAAGAAGAGCTGGTCTCCCATTGGAACACACATAGTTGAAATATTACCTGAGAGAATATTAGAAAAATACAGGCCAAGACAAAGTATTTTTTAAAAATAAATGTTCTGTATTAACAAATTTGCTCTAGTGTACAAACAGCATGGGTGAACCTAGCAGTCTATGGTGTAGCAACTTGCATGTTTTTTTCCCCATGGTCTGTTATTTGTCACATTTCTCTCAGTCCTACTGGTTCAGTGTCTCATTGTTACTCACCTCACTGCTGGATAGTATTCTTTTACTGATATAGACTTTCCTTTTGGTCCCTATCTTCAGATCCGTCCTTAATGGCCTCCTGGAAAGAAGAGAATTATTTGTATGACAGTGGTTATGGTAGCACAGTAGGTAACTAACATCACAATGCTTCAGGCATTTATGAAGTGTTTTATTGTGGTAAGAGGATGTTAACATAAAACTTTTCCTTTTGAATCCCCAGAGTTATTGGACAGTAAAACTTTCTGTCGCGCACAGATTTCCACGACTACTACCAGTCACCAGCCTCTTGGTAAGAAGCTCTTAATTCTATTGCTGATCATCTGTGTCACACACCCTAGAATTACTGCTATATAAAAGTCTTCTGTTGCAGGTCTGAGTGTAGATATCCAGTAGTTTTAAACCAAGCAATATTGATGTTGATATTAGCTATTTTAGCGATCCTAACTAAATAGTTATTTAAAAGGTGCTCTGCTCTCCTCTCTTTGTCAAGAAAAAAAGAACATCAAATAATCAGTAACCTCAGGGTGACTCCCCATATCTTTTCAAGTGACTGACTCAAGGTGGAAGAGACAGTGTTAGAAAGATAAGATGTCCCTATCCTGTCATAACCTGTTGTGTGGTGTGGCTGTGCACAACTAAAGGACTGCCTCATCCCGCCTCAGAAGTGCACTTCAGTGGTGAGCAAAGTGATTCATATACAGGTATCAATGGCCAGATATGGTGTTACATCAGCACAGAGTGGCCATAGGCAGGCATAAGTCTCCCCTACTGAACTGCAACAGAGCAGGGGGTGTTCCCGGATATACTTCCTAGGCAGCTTTCCCACAGCTTCAGTGGATCACCTACTCCAGCCCTATGGTGCCTCGGCACGTCATGTCCACAGCAGGCCATTTTACCCCTTTGATGGCCTCTTTGCACCTCCTGAGCAGTATAAAGAGGATGTAATAGGAATATAATCTGCCTTTTTGTAGGCAAGTGAGATAGTGGGTGAGTGGCAGGTGCATGGGGAGTAAAGAGTGGTAAAAGCATAAGTGAATGGTGGTGGGTGGACACATGAAAATGTGGCAAGCATGATTTAGAGGATGGTGACTTAGTGGCAGCTGTGGGCAGGGAGTGAGGAAAGAGGAGAGAGAGAAGTGATGGGAAGAGAAGAAAGGAAGAGAGATTGGAGAATTGGTAGAAGAGGGGAAAGAAGAGAGAGAAGGAAGGAGAAAGATGAGAAGAAAAAGTCGATATTGACAAGAAGCAAGGACTCTTGAGGGAACATGGGGAAGGAGGGGAGAAAACATAAGGAAAGAAAAGGGGGAAAAGAGAAAGTAGTCTAAAGAGAAACAAATACTGAAAAAGAATCAAAGGGAAAAAAATATCAGGGTGAGAGAGAGAGAGGGAGAGAGAGAAAAGAAAGGTGAAAGAACGGGATATGGGAAGAGATGGAAAGAAGAAATGCAGTGTGACTACACTCCTCCCACTGCCTCCTCAGCTCCCCACTGAGACTCATGCTGGGTGCTCTCCAGTTCATTTGCCCACTGGGCCCTCATCCTTAAACTGACCTGACACAATTAAAGGGCAGATTACAACAAAAGAATCTGTATGTGCATGCTCAGTGTGGCCCTCACCTAGAAGCACAGCAAGGCTCGCCAAGGTGACGTGCACTTTAAACAAATGCATTCAGCAATAATTGTTAAAAAAACCCACCAAACCCAATTGCTTTTTCTCTTGCCAACACCCATTCTCATAAAATGGCTGCCAGCTCTTCAGAGCTTTCTGACACTGCTGGGAATCAGCAAGATTCTTGGCTTGGTGTGTTTATATACTGACTTGTTGAGCCTAGAGCTAGGGTGGCACGCCAAGGGCACAGCCTGTTGTTGTAAAAACTAAATTTGTATATCCCATAAAGAAGTAGCTCATTCCTGAATCATATGCAAATAATATGAAATCTTTTGTCACAAGTTTTGCAAGGCAGCTTTGCTGAAACTGCATCATAATTCTTTTCATCTGTCAAGCCCCAGCCTTCAAATGCTGTGTGCTCAGAACAGGGCTCCGTGGAAGTGTAAAGGCAGAATGGGAGGCTGTTTACACAGGTGTAATAAAGAATAAATCACTAAGTAGAAGGCAATTGACTTTCATTGAATAAATTACCAGCTAAGTCGAATATACCAAAGCCATTTTAAACTAAATAGGGGATTCTAAAATCAGGTGGTTTTTTTAATAATCGTATTGTTAGGTAAAACTACCTACAAATTAAGGACCTGACGCTGCAGTCCTTAATCAAGACAAAAGTCCCACTTTTGATATACAGTTGAGTGACATCCATGGGAGCTTAACATGGATAAAGTCAGCAAAATCAGGCCCTCGTTTAATTTCACTGTTTTCCCACAAGCTCAGTGACTTCCATCAGTGGCTGGTGCTCTCTGAAAGTGGGCAGGCAAGTAAACAGTGGGCTCTCTGAAAGTGGGCAGGATATATAAACATGAGCCCAGAGCTGATTTGCAGCTGTGGATCAAGACCACAGGGTAGGCCTGAGCTGTTCTCTCTGCCCTGAGTAGAGCTGAGCAAAATCTTGTGTGAAACATTTTTTTCACAAACACAAAAATGCAAATTTGGGTTAATCAAAACCATTCACAAATTTAGACCAATTCTGTAAAATTGTTTTGGTCAGAATGTTTTTTTTTTCCAGAAATGTCAGAAAGAGTTCATTTCAGCATTTATGAAATGAAACATTTTGACTTTTTGTTTTTGGAATTTCCCTCGGTTTTATTTTTAAAATAATTTAAAATGTATTAAAAACACTCAACATTGAAATTCATTTTTTTAACATTTTGGTTCTCCAAAAATTTCACAACACTTTCATCCAGGCTGACCTGAAATTATATTTTTTTTTTTCAATTTTTCAGGCCTGCACCTAGACCTAATATTCAGTTTTCTGGACAACCCTACTTCTGAGTTCATATTTCCAGTTGGGTGTAGAGTACAGTATGTCTGTAAATATTTTTGCACCCATTTTTTTAGATACAATTATTGTAGATGCATGTGCTAATCAGGCAAGATTTTATGCAAATAGATATTTATATTAAGTCATTTGCACATGCAAATTCCTGCTTTCCATGCAAAATTATGGTAATTGTGAATACTTAGCCACTGGAAAAACGTGCATGGGTCTTAAGGATTTACTTTATGGAATTCAGTCACTAAATATCCTGCAGAGCAAGCACAAGAGGGACTTATAATTAGAATTGTCTCATAGACCTTGTGGAAGTTCTCAGCCTGATTAAAAGAAACCTTTTGTGTTAATGTCAGTAATAGATTCAGATTTTGTTAATTTCCAAGAAGGTGACTACTAAACACAGAAATATCATCTTCTTTAGTTAGGTGATAAGAAATGAATAAATACAATTTCCTTATTCTTTATTTTTTCTGAGGAATGGCTTGAGCTAGAAATCTGGTGCCTTTTAAGAGTGTTTACAGGCAAAAATGTTGCACTGATGAGAAGTAGCATGTTCTTGTGGCTTATAGCTGTCAAATAAAATATATGTGCCCAGCTGTCAAAAATTCCTAACAACACCAGCTTGAGTTCTGGGACTACTCGGCTTTTATTTATTTTCTTAAGAACAATGCCTTGTCAGATAATTCTCCATTTAGGCAGGTGGGTGTACATTACATTAGTACCAGTACATACAATTCACATTAGATCATCTATAGAACAACCAAAAAAAAAAAAAGCACCCCCAAAGTTACATGCTACAGCAAAGTCTGGGCCATAATGGGAGAATTCAGGATTGCTTTTATATATATGATCCTCTTATTTTTCATTCTGACATACATGGTGCAAGGGACATGGGGTGAGGTATTTGTTAATCTAATTAACATGTCCAGAGTCAACTGTATACCTCTGTATTTGTCCTTTATTCATCAATGATCTCTTTGTGAAATGTAGCCTGGCTGATTAAAATATAACCCAGAAAGCAAAAATAATCCCCGGATTACTCATTTAGTTTTTGAAAGATGATTATCTTTAAAACAGGCAATTATTCATTGTTGTGTTTTTTTATTTTTTAATATGCTAGTCAACAGAAAACGTTTAGCCAAGTTTATGAGAATAATTTCATTTTCATCCTCTGCAGAGTCTTCAGATGAGAAAAAAACACAGGATCATCCCCCAAAGTCCCACACCAAGAAGCACAGTAAGTCAACTACTTATGGCAACACTGGTGGCTTGATTAATGGCCCAGAGACAGTACAAGTTTAGGTTCAAGTTTTGGGAGAAAAAGGAAGCAACAGAAAGAAAGAGCCCAGTTTCAAAGCAAATGGGTCAAATGGAGCTACACTGATTTACACCAGCTGAGGATCTGACCAACTGCTTTGTCCAGGGTAGAAGTTCCAAATAATGCCCTAATCAATAAGGACCTTTCAGAAACACAGAATTAGATGAATGTTTACTGTGTCCTCCTTTAAGACATGATTGCTGAGTTGAAAAGAAGTTAGGAGATGCCTTGGCCACCAAAACTATCTCCTCTCTGAGAAATTCAATCCTTGCAATGCCCTTGGCTCATCCCTCCACTAAGGAAGGATTCATTATCCACATCCATTATGGAGATTTAAGGCAAGGTTACACCCTGGGTGTGCAAATATTTCCATCCATTTTGGTAAATGGGTCATGAAAATATCCTCCTTAGTCTTTAGTAGGGGAGAACGCCACAGCTTTCTGGGCAAATTACTCCAAGTGATTTTCCTTCCTGAATGGGTATAAGTGCCAAAAGTCATGGTGTAGAAGTATAAAGCAACAGAGCAGCGGTCTGAGGTATGTGGCTTCAACAGGGTACACATTTGATAGGATTAATTCAAAGCGCTGAGCTTTGTAATATGAAACAAAGACTCGCTTAGGCGCCATTTTTCTGTTTTGCATCCAAGTTACTGAGGGTGAGTTGGTGCAGTATTTTGCTGCAGCTTTACAGAGATATGCAAATCTTTGGGGAGCTATTCTGAACATAACCTCAATTTGAGAAATGTCAAGATTACTGCTTTATGCAGTGTAGTTGTAGCCGTGTTGGTCCCAGAATATGAGAGAGACAAGGTGGGTGAGGTACAATCTTTTTTTGGACCAACTTCTGTTGGTGAGAGAGACAAGCTTTCTACCTTGAAGGGTCCCTTAGACTATGTGCTAAACAATGCTAAACAATCTGTCCCACCTTGCATTTAGCTGTGACCCTTGGAGTACATTTCCCAGACCAGAAGAAGAGCTCTGTGTGGCTCGAATGCTTGCCTCTCTCACTAACAGAAGTTGGTCAAATAAAAGATATTATCTCACCCCCCTTGACTCTTAGATTCAGGGGCGGCTCTATGTTTTTTGCTGCCCCAAGCACGGCAGTCAGGCGGCCTTCGGCGGCACACCTGCGTGCAGTCCGCTGGTCCCGCAGATTTGGTGTACCCGCCGCCGAATTGCCGCCGAAGCCGCGGGACCAGCAGATCTCCCACAGGCAAGCTGCCGAAGGCTGCCTGACTGCACCCTCACGATGACCAGCATGCCCCGCCCCCGCGGCTTGCCGCCCCAGGCACGCGCTTGCTGCGCTGGTGCCTGGAGCCGCCCCTGCTTAGATTACTGCTTTACACATCTCAGACAATGTACATGGAAGTCTGGAGGCATAGTCAGATTGTGGTTTCTATGCAGACAAGTCATTTTCTGTGAGCAACCTACCATACCAAAATAAAACAAAAACAAAAAATACCCCAGAGAAAGTCTTTCTGTTTCTTCCATCTTCTTTCAGATCCTCGAGGAACTCACCTCTGGGAATTTATCAGAGATATTCTCCTGAATTCAGAGAAGAACCCAGGATTAATAAAGTGGGAAGACCGGTCTGAAGGTGTCTTCAGGTTCTTAAAATCTGAGGCGGTGGCTCAGCTCTGGGGAAAGAAGAAAAACAATAGCAGCATGACTTATGAGAAACTCAGCCGGGCCATGAGGTAGCATGAGTTGAGAAAACATGAATCCTGGAATAATTAAAGAGATATGGCATCAATTTGGAATCTTGTTAATTTTAAAAAATGAGTTAAAAGTAGTTTAATTGGTTACGTCTGCCATCTGAGTTCCCTTCTTGATTTTGAGGGGGTTATAATTACATTTTCTTATTTTTTTAAGTGTTTTTGTCTCCCCTTGTTGCTGTGTGAACAAGCCACGCAAACAGGTGAAACTAACTGTTATAGAAGGTTAAACACAAAAGGTAAAACTCACCCCTCTGCAAAGGAACCAGCTCAAGACCTTGTCACTACTAAACTCAAAGGATTTAAATTGGGCCTAAGCAATGCATAAGCAGTATTGCCAACCTGCACATAAGTCAAGCCCCCCAAAATAATGAGATTGGCTTAAAAATCATGGATTCCTTTTGATGTTCACATTTTCAAGCTTTTCTCCGCACCCAGTAGGGCTAGAAATTTCTTTTTTGTTTTAAATGAAAGCTGAGATTCTTTCCTGATCACAGGATTCCAGAAGCTGGCACTTTTACAGAAATGTCAAATATCATGAAACTTGCGCTACAATTACAAGAGTTGGCAGCACTGAATAAGCTATGAGCTGGTGTTTCTGAAAAGTGGCATAGTCCACTCAAGTTGCAGGCAAATGTATAAACTAAAACAAAGTAAAATAAAAAAGAGTTAAGATGTTTTCTCTAATCTCTTTACACAATAACCTTAGATTTTACTTGTAATAAAATTAGGTAAAACATGTTCAGTTACAAGTGTGATTTCTTAGTTGACAGTGTCCCTTAAAGACTATTCTCAACTCTAATGCCTAGTATCAAATCTATTTCTTTCTTTTTTTTCTTTTAACAGATACTATTATAAAAGAGAAATACTGGAGCGTGTGGATGGCCGAAGATTAGTCTATAAATTTGGGAAGAATGCCCGTGGCTGGAGAGAAAATGAGAATTGAAGATGTCAGCAAAAACAGCAGCAAAATCTTCTGGACGTAAATATTTCAAAGACTGTTCTCTTCTATTTATGTACCAAAATGGGGGAGGGGAAACCCTACTTCTAACAGGAAGAAGGAACACTATCATTGGTGTCAAAATTATTTTAGTTGAAGTATGTCCTGTATGGGGAAAAAATGTACACAGTTTTCTGTGATATATGGTAACATATGATTGTGATTAATTTTCCCATCTTGTGAAGTTTTTTTTATATAGTGCAGGAGTAATGTGATTTATGACAATGCTGTGAGTCATGCAAGTAAAGGCGGGAATCATGGGGCATTATGTATTTTTATGAGTAAAAGAATTTAAAATAAGGCAGCCTGCTTTCTGCACATGAGAAAAATGAGTTCCAATGTTGCTTATCTTTGTAAGAGGACTCAAGGGCAATTGTTCAGTTCAGATCATATTATTTCAACTATGGATACCTGTGGAGTATGAAGTAACATATGACTGCATGCATGAGGTTGAAAAGCATCTGCCTCAAGTAGCTATCCCACAACAGTTGCACATGCTGGAGCATGTTAGTACACTTAGGAAGTGAACTTTGAGTGGATAAAACAGTAAGCATCTCGGAGCCATGCGGTTGTTTTAATAGATTCCTAGGCCAGAAGGGACCTCCTGTATAACACAGGCCATAAAACTTCCCCAAAATAATTCTTAGAGCAGATCTTTTAGAGAAATATCCAATCTTGATTTAAAAATTGTCAGTGATGGAGAATCCACCACAACCCTTGGCAAATTGTTCCAATGGTTAATTACACTCACTGTTAAAAATGTACACCTTATTTCCAGTCTGAATTTGTCTAGCTTCAATTTCCAGCCATTGGATTGTGTTATAGTTTTCCTTTCAAGATAGCCCATTATTAAGTGTTTGTTCCTTGTGGAGATACTTATAGAAACAAATGTTCCATAATCACCTGGGTTGTAATTTTGTTGTCCAATAACATGTGTTCCATCTCTCCTACCAATTTCTGAGTATCTTAACATTCTGCTGGCCTCCCTTTGCTTCAGTTACTTCAGATGCTGGGTTCATCCTCAGTTAGTTTATGTCAGTAACTGTAGTTAACTGCAGGGAGAGCATTGTGTGACTATGAGCATTTCTTTGGAGAACTTGTAATAGCTCGTTTATTGGTTAGGACCTGATCCTGCAAGGTGCTAAAGTACTTCCTGCCTGGTGCTGAATGCCCTCTATCTTTATTAACTCCAGTGAGCATGCAGCATGTCCCATGATAAGGGCCCTAGATTTCTTTCCTGCTTTGAGGTGGACTGCTAGGCTGACATAGTCTCAAGGATCAAAAGCCATAAAAAAGACAGATCTAACAGGCAAACTTATTTAAACTAATCAACTGTTCAAATTCCCTCTGGGACCAGATGCATCAAAGGTTACTGTATCCAAGTATAAATAGAGAAAAAAAATTTCCAGTGGTGGTTTAATACATTTGAGAGCATATGGGAGAAACTGGAGAGGGATTAGACAAGCATTGAGGGTTGGCTGGTGGGAATAGTGCAAGGCAGAAAAGCTAACTTGGTGGTGAATAAGTGCAGGGAGGGAGTTCCAATTTCTTCAAATGAAGGCCCGCTGCTCTCTCTGGCAGGCAAAAGTTCACCTGAGAAGGAGCTTCCAGAACACTGCCAAGGAATGCAAAGCGCCATTGCACTTATTCTATGATTTCACTCAGTACTTCCCAAACTCTGCTAGCAAGGGAGCATCTACTTTTTTGTAATATCTGTCACTTCTTCCTTTGATTCTCAGTTGGATGAAAAACTCTCTCTACACAATGTAATAATTAGAAACGAGCTCATACCAATCATATTCAGACTGGGGAAGTTCAGGTCTGGGTCTGTAGTTTTGGCCCTTCTCTCGTGGTAATCATGCCATACAGGGAGTGCGCATGCACTTCTAGCTCTCATTCGCTCTTGGTTAAAATCTCTTCCTCAACACATCAAACATTTCAGAATGCAGGGAACTAAAAAAAATGGAGGCAGCACTGTATCATGTCACTGGGAAACAGAAGGGATGCTGAGGCTCAGGATTTTGTAAAAGGGTGAGGTTAGGATCCAATTTGAGATGATGATGGAGGAATTAAGAAACTGAGATAGATTCCAATTAAAATTTTTTTAGAGGTGAGGATATTGCAAAAAAAAAGGGTCAATGATGAGAGTCATACAAAGCGTGCAGAGGCTGTACAAAAAACCAAAACAAAAAACAGTGAGAAAAGAATACCACAGCCTTGTTAATGTAGAAGCAAGAGCTCTTGGGAGAATAGCAGGAAAATTATAAAGGTTACATCTGCCTGGGCAATATCTGTCTCCCTGGGCATCCATTGGGTCCAAATCCAAACATGTTTGAAACCCAACAGGGTTGAGTCTGAGGTACTAGTTCTGCCGGTTTCTAGTTTGAAGGGAAGAAGGCTGTAAAAGAATATAGAGCTGAAACACAGAGTTAAGGGAGGATCAATAGAAAAGGCACGAAAATGTGCTTACCAACACCCTACAGAAAGCACAAGAGCTCAGTTTGTTACTTATATGCAGAGGGTACATCCGACCATTACACCACCTACTGCACAGTGCATGCCAGAGCTGTCACCATCAATTATCTGTACATGGCAATTTTTACTTTTCATTAGTTGGGTGGAGAGAAGTTCATCTTATTTACAAAACTGGGTCATAAAACTTCAAAGCAATTTTTTTCTAAACATATTTTTTTTTCTGACTGGGTATTTCTCCTAGCATTGTTTGTTTTTGCTCAGTTCATTCATTTCCTCTTTGTTTTTTAGCTTGATTGGTTGCATTCTATCCTCTTTATCATCATATGGGGTCTGAATAGCTATAGATACTAGGCTATCAAATCAGAATGATACCTTCGGTGTATAAAATGCATGTCCCAGAAATCTTCAATGTTACTTTCAGCCATCTACTTCATGCTTTTTGTCCTCCATGTCTGCAATGCAATCTTTAGACAAGAGACACTTTGGGTGAAAACCTGACCACACTGAAGTCAATGGTATAATTACCATTGACTTTGACAGGGGTCAGGATTTCATTCATTTTGGAGGCATAAAGAAGTGGTAGGTGAGGTGTTGGTAGCAGTATAATTATTGTTCTCTGTCTCAGGTTAACATAGATCTCATGGCAACCGAATGTAATAATATCCTGGAGTAATGCTGCTTTGCACCAGACCTCAAGGGAAACAACAATGAGATTGATATATACATTTGTCACCCCTTCCATGGCACTGAATTTATTATTTAGCAGCAGCTAAATCTATCTGGGGAGTCTTTAGGGTTCTATACAGCAAAGCACACGAACTATTAAAATAAAACAAATGTTTTAAAAAGCTGACCTTCTCTTGGAGGTGTATTGTATAAAATTTAGGGAGCAATTTCTCCTGAGATGCAATCTAGTCCTCCACTGGAATATTTACCAATAGGTGAGAATCCTGCAAGCAAATATTTTCCACTGTTAAACTTTTGAGAGTGGAAACTTGATTTTATAACCACACAGATTTAGAAAGGAAGCCATCTGACATTTGTTGTTTTACAAATGTCAGCCTTTGCCTAAAACAGATAAAGTGGATTACTTAAGACTGATTCTTGCCGTGTACAAATGCAACCAGGCAAAGGTGAACCATTTTAACCAGTTCTAACCAAAGTGAGATAATGAAGATATGAATGTTTATATAAATTGCTATTTAAAGAAAAAAGCATTTCTGAGATTGCTCTTTTATTTTGTATTGCAAAGAGCTGAGCAGTCACTTTTTTAAAAGATGTATATTTTAGGTTAGCAGCAGCAGAACTGCTAACACCATGTGTATAGATTTTTATTGTATCATAATTTTTCATATGTACAAAACTCTATAGGAAAAAGTAATTATACTATATTTATATAGTTGCATGCCAATCAGTAATGTCAAAAGTGGTGTTAACATCAATAATCACTCTTAGGGTATATTTTCTGTAGATAAGTAGAGCAAGTTTCTTAAAGAAACATCCTGAGAGCTGTATGTATGTTGGTGAAATATATAGACATGAAAATGCTTGGTTAAATTTTCATATCTCTCTCTGCATCAAATTGCATAATCTCAGCTTCCCTTTCACCCCATCTTCAGTGTTTAAATATGGAAAAACATATGTTTTCCGGTATTTTGGTGTTTTTATTCATATCTCAGATTAAAGTATATGTAGCATAGAAGTGCCACACAGTTCTAAACACTTTCTATGTTTAATGGATGTTATCAAATAAAAAAACTGAAACAAGTTTGCAGATGTATGTTTATTTCAGTGCTTTTTAAACTCTGAGAATAAGTAAAAATAATATGAAATTTCCCACTAACAGTGAAAGAAGTGAAATACTCAGCATCTGAAATTTACAAAGATGATGGCTCCATCTACAATAGTGCATTCTTTATTAAATCATAGGTCTGTATCCCATACTAATCTCTGGAGCACTTGCAGCTGATCTGAGGAAAACCAGTTGTTTACATTAGACTACTTCTCCTTGTGTTAGGCTGCTAAACTTCACTCAGGCCCCAATTCAGCACAGACCTTAAGCACGTGGTTAACTTTATGTGTCAGTGGGATTTTGCAAAATGCTTAAATGCTTGGCTGAATAAGGATGAGATTACTCATAAGCATGTCCTTAACATTAAGCATACGTACTTTGCTGAATCACAACAGCTAAAACATATTAAATACTTTCCTCATATTATTTTTCCATTTAATAACTGTGATTGCTGCAAGAATATGTAGAACTTGTATTTCAAGCAGGAAAAGCAGTTTCCTACCACATTAGTGATGTCATGATTGATCCATAGCCAATACAGCACCTCTCGTGCTCGTTGTTTGCACTTCTCAATTCCTAAATGATTCTCATGGATCTTCCATATCATTTCTTTTCAGAGGCTCATTGAAATTAAAACCTTATTGCCCTTGAAAAATCAACCTATCTATCACAGTAAGTTCATGTCTGCAGTTCCAATAGTCTCTTATACTTGGACAGCAACTGCTTATTTCTTCAGAGGCTTCTTTAAGGATTCCCAATGATTCATCTTTCTCCATTACCTTTCTTATTTGTTGCAGTTTCCTGTTAGCTATGGGAATAGACTTTACAATCAGATCTACATAGGCCTGCATCTTTGTCTCTAAAGTCTTCTCTGGTTTTGTGAGAACCACTGCCCCGGAAAGAGCATCTGCAGTGAATTTACCGGGTGTGTAGGTCACAACCAAATCATACTTTTGCAACTTTATCATTCTTTGAATCCTTAAGATACAGTTGTTTAGTGGTTTGCTAAATAATGCTATCAGGGGCTTGTAGTCTGTTTCAACTTCCACTGTCTGGCCATAAATATATTGACTGAATCTCTCCCAGGCAAACAATATTCCTAAAAGCTCCTTCTCAATTGGTGTGTATCTGGTTTCTGCCTCAGTCAGTCATTTGGATGCATATGCCACTGGCTGACAACAATCTTCATGCTTCTGTTAAATCACTGCACCTAAACAAGACTGTGAAGCATCTGCTAAGATTTTAATAGGCCTTCCTGGTACATAGAACTCCAACACTGGTTCTTGTGTCAGTTGCTGTTTTAAACCCTCCCATGATTTCTCCTGTTTTGTACCCCAATACCATTCATTTTTATTCTCTAGGAGTTTTCTGAAAGCTGTTGCTTTGGTAGATAGATTAGGTATGAATTTTCCAAGGTAATTAACCATTACCAGGAATTGTTGAACATCTTTCTTGAACTGGGGACATGGCATCATTTAAAGGGTGAAATCTTCCTCTTATCAGGTTTTACACCTTCATTGGAAATAATGTCCCCAACAAAAGTCAGTTCTGTAACCCCTAAAACATATTTCTCCCTATTTAGTTTGATGTTTGCAGCTTTAGTTGCATACAGGACTTTCCAAAGTCTATGACCATGCTCCTCTTTCACTGAGCCCCAGATGATGATGTCATCTATTGAGGTGTCAACACCATTAATATGTTCATACATCATATGTATGGTTTTGTGGTACACTTCTGGTGCTGAAGCTATGCCGAAGGATAAGCGTAAGAATCTGTGACTTCCAAATGGGGTATTAAACGTGCATAGCTTTGAGTTTTCTTCAGCTAATTTTAGCTGCCAAAAACCTGAGGATGTATCCAATTTCCTGAAATATTGAGCATTTGCAAATTGAGCCATAATCTCTTCTCTGGTTGGTAGTTTGAAATGTTCTCTTTTTTTATAGCCATGTTGAGTTCTCTGGGATCTAAACATATGCGTAGTTGGCCGTTACTTTTCTCCACAATGACTAGGGAGCTTACCCATTCTGTTGGTTCCTCAATTTTTTGTATTACTCGCATTGCTTACATCCTTGCAAGCTCAGCCTTGAATTTATCATGGAGTGCAATGGCACCTTTCCACACGGATGGATAACTGGAGGGACCTGCTTGTTTATCCGGATTGTATGGTCACCCTGCAAGCAACCCAACCCCTGAAACAGCTCATGATATTCCCAAAAGAGTGCATCATAGCCAGGTTCAGTATGTTCGTGTAGTGAGAACACCCATTTTACCAGACTGAGTTTCTCACATGCAGCCAGGACTAAAATTGGTGTCACCTCCTTTGGCACTACGGAAGAGAGACTCTACATGGTGTTTTTATGGTTGATGCTAGCAACGCACCTCCCCTTCACTGGTATATTTGTTCCAGAATAACCAGTTACTTTTATTTTTGTTGGTCCCAGTTTGGTTTTAACAATCTCTCATAATCTTGTTCACACTGAATATTAACCTGAGCTCCTGTGGCCAGTTTCAGTGGAATAATTGCTCCATTCACTGTCATAGGCAGTATCCAGTCCCTCTCATCAGGCTTGCTAGATCCCAGTAAGTCTATGAAAAAGTCCTCAACCAGATTGTCTTTAACTGAATGCACTTGACTTTACTGCATTTGGGATCTGTAGCATTTTTCAAAATGATTATTTCCCCAATATTTATGACAGAATTTCCCAAAGGCAACACACTGTTTGGGGCCAGGTTGTGCTCTCACTTCCACATGACTATCTGTAACCAGTCTTCCCCCTAGCAGTGGTTTTCATAGCGAGTGGTTCCAGTAGTTGATTTAACCTATTCTGGCTATATTGTTTTGTACTTAGTACATGGATAACTCCTTCTGGTGAATTCAGCTCTTTGGCTTGTGCTTTCACAGTTTCTGCTGCCCTGCATATTTGGAGAGATTTTTCTAAAGTTAAGTCTCCTTCATGGAGCAGTCTCTCTTAACACATTGTCTTTAATGCCACAAATGATTCTATCTCTGACCAGAGACTCTGTCAGCTCACTAAAGTCACATGTTTTCCTGAGTTTCCTTAATTCTGAGACATATTGCTCTATGGTGTCATCAGTTTTTTTGCATGCATGTAAAAATTTTGTCTCTCTCAAAGATTGCATGCCACAGAGGAATGAAATGTCCCTCAAATTTAGTCAGTATTTTAGTTAATTTCATGCTTTCACCTTCTTCAAACTTAAAGTTATTATAAATATCCAATGCGTTCTCCCCAACAATGTGTAAAAAGATTGATTTCACATTATCATTTTTCTAGGGCTGTCAAGCAATTAAAAAAGTTAACCGCGATTAATCGCACAATTAAAAAAATTAATCTTGATTAATCACAAGATTATTTGCGCTGTTAAACAATAAGAGAATACCATTTATTTAAATATTTTTGGGTGTTTTCTACATTTTCAAATATATTGATTCCAATTACTACACAGAATACAAAGTGTCCAGTGCTCACTCTATATTTATTTTTTATTACAAATATTTGCACCGTAAAAAACAAAAGAAATGGTATTTTTCAATTCAACTAATACAAGTACTGTAGTATAATCTCTTTATAATGAAAGTTGAATTTACAAATGTAGAATTATGGAGCAAAAAAAAAAAAAAAAGCATTCAAAAATGAAACAATGTAAAACTTTAGAGCTTACAAGTCCACTCAATCCTACTTCAGCCAATCACTCAGACAAACAAGTTTGGTTACAATTTGCAGGAGATAATGCTGCCCGCTTCTTGTTTACAATGTCACCTGAAAGTGAGAACAGGCGTTCGCATGGCACTGTTGTAGCAAGATATTTACATGCCAGATGCGCTAAAGATTCATATGCCCCTTCATGCTTCGACCACCATTCCAGAGTACGTGCTTCCATGCTGATGACGCTCGTTTAAAAAAAAAATGCGTTAATTAAATTTGTGACTGAACTCCATGGGGGAGAATTGTATGTCTCTTGTTCTGTTTTACCCACATTCTGCCATATAGTTCATGTTATAGCAGTCTCAGATGATGACTCAGTATGTGTTCGTTTTAAGAACACTTTTACAGCAGATTTGACAAAATGCAAAGAAGGTACCAATGTCAGATTTCTAAAAATAGCTACAGCACTCGACCCAAGATTTAAGAATCTGAAGTGCCGTCCAAAATCTGAGAGGGACGAGTTGTGGAGCATGCTTTCAGAAGTCTTAAAAGAACAACACTCAGATGCGGAAACTACAGAACCTGAACCCCCCAAAAAGAAAATCAACCGTCTGCTGGTGGCATCTGACTCAAATGATTAAAATGAACATGTGTCGGTCTGTTCTGCTTTGGATCGTTATCAAGCAGAACCTGTTATCAGCATGGATGCATGTCTTCTGGAATAGTGGTTAAAGCATGAAGGGACAAATGAATCTTTAGCACATATGGCACGTAAATATCTTGGAACGCCAGCTACAACAGTGCCATGCGAACGCCTGTTCTCACTTTCAGGTGATATTGTAAATAAGAAGCAGGCAGCAGTATCGCCAATAAACATAAACAAACTTGTTTGTCTTAGCAATTGGCTGAACAAGAAATAGGACTGAGTGGACTTATAGGCTCAAAAGTTTTACATTGTTTTGTTTTTGAGTGCACTTATGCAACAAAAAAGATCTACATTTGTAAGTTACACTTTCACAATAAAGAGATTGTACTACAGTACTTGTATGAGGTGAATTGAAAAATACTATTTTTTGTTATAATTTTTACAGTGCATATATTTGTAATAAAAAATTATAATATGAAGTGAGCACTGTACCCTTCCTATTCGGTGTTGTAATAGAAATCAATATATTTGAAAATATTGAAAAACACCCAAAATATTTAATAAATTTCAATTGGTATTCTATTGTTTAACAGTGCAATTAATTGCGATTAATTTTTTAATCCTGATTGATTTATTTTAGTTAATCGCGTGAGCTAACTGCAATTAATCGATAGCCCTACATTTTTCTCCTCTGCCCCTATGGCTGTTAAATACAATTCAAGTCTCTGTCTGAATGTTTTCCTGTTCTCTGCAATGTTGCCTGACAATTGCAGACTGGATGGAGTTTGCAACAACATCCATTTTTGGCTTTTTCTTCCTTCTTAACCTAGTCAAGCCACTATTGTGCTCACCAAATACATGCAAAAGCCTTCTGACAACATGTGTTATTTAATGAACGATCTTGGGGTTCATTAAATAACAAAAAAGTGAATTAGAAAGGAATAAAAGAAACTGGAGAGCCTCTCTGGTGAACTGCTGCACACAGCCATGTGGTGTCCCCAAACCCCACCTCCAGGGCACATTTCCCAATTCCTATAGTCATAATACTGTCCCTTATGGGGGAGCATCTCTAAATTATGATCTTCTATAAACATATCTCCACACTTACTTTTCAGTGTACCCAAATTCAGTGAAGCCAAATTCTGAGCCCTGCTGCCCGGGGCAAAAAATGTAACTTAGCTTCAAGGATCCCCCTGTGATATGGTGCCCCAGGCAATTGCCCTGCTTACCACTCCCTAATGCCAGCCCTGCACTTGTGACACCATCCTGCGATCTAGATAAATTGATGTACTCCCGGAAGAGCTCTGTGTACCCCCCGGGGTATGCATACCTCAGTTGAGAACCACTGGCTTAGGAGATATGCTGATTGCTGCAGCTTTATGTCAATGTAACTGGCATCAACCAAAGTTTGTAGTGTAGACATGGCCTCACTGAACTCATTAGCACTACAAAAGTGATTTTTCCTCCCTTCTTGTCAACTGTTGAGAATAGCCCACTTCCACCTTAATTAAATTGGCTTGTTAGCACTGACCCCCCACTTGGTAAGGCAACTCCCATCTTTTCATATGCTGTGTATTTATACCTCTCTACTGTATTTTCCACTCCAGGCATCTGATGAAGTGGGTTTTAGCCCACGAAAACTTATGCCCGAATAAATTTGTTAGTCTCTAAGGTGCCACAAGGCCTCCTCATTGTTTTTGCTGATACAGACTAACATGGCTACCAATCTGAAACCTATCTATGCAGTGTGGATGTTTTAAAACATATTTTTATGTATTTCAACATGTTACAGTTTATTGTCAGCTGCCGTGCACTTAAACTGAATTTACTGTCTGTCATCTGATCCTGGAGAGTTACCCTGTGCTACCCTGTGGAGGTAACAGTTTCCTCTGGGTATAGTAGTTAAAACAATATTTTTGTGTATGTGTGTAGACAAGGACTAAGACCTTCCAAATCAACGTATGGATTGTGAAATGGATTAGCATGTATGTCATTACACATATAATAAAAAAACTCTTTAATCTAATAACCATAGGAACAGCCTGGTGAACACTTCCAACAACCACTTCAGCTCACAAGAGGAAGCTTTTCACTGTAATCATATTTATTAAGTGACATAATGTTATATTCAAGAGGTGTCATGTTCAAAATCAATTATTATGAAAGGCTGGGGGCTCATAGGAATATGATTTCAGTGGAAACCCATGAACTTGCAGTGATTTTTAAACAAAAAATGTTTTTTTCTAAGAAGGTGGAGAAAGTATTCCTGCGAAAGGTAACTTTAGTAAGTAATTAACCAAATTATACTATCATTAGATTCTTTTCTGATTTTTTTGGTGTTGTCACCTAATGCTCTCCCATTGTTAATCAGCCATTCCCCAAATTTATTTGGCTGCTTATTTCATCTGTTGGAATTCTTTGAAAATATTATTAATTGAGGAGAGCGCAAATTTAGGAAATATTGTACAATAAGGGTGAAAACCTCCTGACCCCATTCAAGTCATCAGGAAAGGCTGGTGACATCGGACAGTAGCAAGGCAATACTGAACTCTATATAAAACAACAGTTAGTACTTCTGAAACTCAACACTCAGAGATCGCAGGTGATTTACAGAGGAAGGTAGGTATCATTATCCAATTTTACAGATGGGGAAACTAGGGCACAGGGAGATGAAACACAACTTACTGAAAGGACAGTGGCAAAGCTGGGAATAGAGACCAGGACCCCTAAGCACCAGAGCATTTAAGCTAAATTTACCTCAGAGGGCGAAGATTGGACGACACCAAACTTAGAACCCGGTAGGGGCTGCTTGTCCTGCTTCCTCTGAGGAGCCTCCACTGCTTAGAAATTGTAAGATACATCTTATTTGTTTCCCAGAATGACAATGGATCCTCATAACCATCTTGATGCAGTTCTGCATCTTGCCTCCCTTGATGCACTTACCCATCATCAATCTCTTATCTTTCCATTTCCACATATGAGGTGAGATACTTGCTCCAGCCCCTTTATGCTGTGTAAAATGGCGGGAGCAGTATAAAAGGGTTCTAAAAGCCCTGCTTCCTGAGAGGAATCCTCCAGCATCAGCACTGAGGAAGACTGCTCCCATAAGGCTGCCTCCCAAGAATCGCTTTGCAAGCCCTGGTGTAGGGGGTGTGACAGGGGCAGGGCTGGGAGTGGAAGGGGTGTGCCAAAGGCATGGCTCCATCAAGCAGTGCTGTGGCTCATACAGCAGGCTGGGGAAGATGCTGTAATTTAGGCCCCCAGAGCTGCCTAAGTTAGGGTGAGGGTCTCTCCAGTCCTCCATAGACTCCCCCCTCCTCCTGGGCTGCAAGTTTGGTGCTGCACCTTTTAGAAGTGCCAGCTAGAACCTTGCCCATGGTTTCTAATATGATGTGAACTGAGTTTTGTGGTCTCAGTCCAGTTTGCAGTGGAGAAGAGCCCAATCAACAAAGAAAGCTACCACAGTTGGCACTCCTTGACTAGCTCAGCAGAGACATCAAGGGCTTAATGAGGCCGTGGAATCTGGACTGTTCTTGCATCTATGGCGGTGATTCCTCCAGGCAGGATTGAGGCACTATTGTACCTTTAAAGACATAGCCCTACACTGGGGCAACATGAAACACAATGCTGCAGCTGGAATTCTGCAGTGTGCACTCCCCTCCAAGCTTTGCCACTTTTGCTGGTTAGGGCTGTTGTCAGATCCAAGGCCGGCTCCAGGCACCAGCGGAGGAAGCACATGCCTGGGGCGGCATTCTGTCCATTCTTGGGGCGGCACAGTCTGAGCGGCTTTTTTTTTTTTTTTGCTTCGGCAGTTCGGGCGGCAGTCCAAGCGGCTTTTTTTTTTTTTCTTGGGGCGGCAAAAATGGTAGAGCCGGCCCTGGTCAGACCCTGACTCCACCTTCTCCTCACTACTCCCTTTCCCCTTTGGGGTGGGTAGGAACCCTAGCAGTTCCTGCCAAGAAAGCAGTTCTTTCACTCAGAGAAAGACAAGGACTGTTGCTTGCGCTCTGCAGCTAACCCCTTGCAACACCTTTCAGGGGCTAGGCACAATCTAGCCGTTCAGTTTTATTCTAGCTCTGCAAGGGGCAAAGCAGTCTGGTTTGGGCTTTGAATTTGCAACATGTCATCAGGCAGGTTTAGGTTTACAATCCATAACCCAAACCTGATGCCATTCATATAAAGTTTGGAGTAAAGGAATGATTGGAAAAAAGGTCCTGGTTTTGTCCTATCTCTGTTAAGAATACATTAGTGGTCTCCTGCATATGAAGAGAAGAGACCCCTGTAGAGTGCATGCTCTAGTTTCAATTACCCCCAAAATCCAATATCAGAGTGCTAGAAGGAACAAGATGATGGTCATGCCATCACACATGCACTGCAGACTGTGTCATTTATACTCTCCCAAACCCTTCCTTTTCAAATAAAGCCATAAACAGAAAGTTCTACTATTTTGGAAAGGGGAAAAAAGTCTTTGAATTTCAAATCCCAGTGTTACAGCTAAACAGCCTCGGCCAAGTGTTATGAATCTGGTCAGTTCATGATTTCCTGTTTTAGTAGTACATAAATTCGACTCTATCAGCGATATGAGGCAAACTCTTGGCCTTCAAGTATCTTTCTAGGGATCCATTATCATCTCTGTCTCCAAATAACCCTCTTCTTTCCTGGTGCAGATTTGGAAGATGCCTCTAATTGGTGATGCATGGTAATTACATCTGCTGATGTCAACGTTCTCACCTGAGTTCAACATATTGGAATAATCTCACTACACAAAACAATTACAAATCCAGACGATTAGCCTGTTAGTCATGCCAGATTATTTCAGAATTCATGTGTAAAACATTACAGTACATCCAGATTGAAATCTGAAATTGATGTATCCGATAGGCAAGTGCATTCTACCCAGACACACCTGAATGTTCAGCAGCAGGCAAGCACCTCAATGAGGCTAATTGCTACCCTTTCCCATCTCTTTTCTGGTGATTTAGATGATGCTTTGAAGGGGAATTGGTTACAAAAGAAGTCTGGAATGCAGGAGGTTTCCTCTGTTTAGTCTTAAAAGAGAGATAACAAGGGTGGTGGCACTGGAAAATTGCCCTACCCATGTAGCGCAATCTTACCTGTAGGGCATGGAGTCATTTGCACCTTACTCTCTCTGTTGATGTTGTCAGGAAGGCCACCAGATAAGACCAATTTCAAGGAGATAGTGTATCAACTATCTATATTGTCTGGAAGTGTAGTTATGACTATGTACAGCTAACTACACGTAAGGTTGGCAATACAACAAGTAAGGGGATATCTGCTTACATGTAAAGGGATATCTGCCTACATCCTATAGGAGTACGGGGATGAAATTAAGGCAAGGAAAACGATGAAGGGTGAATATTGGGAATGACTTCCAGACAGTGAAATCTATTATATCAGCTGTTCTCAAATTCTGGTAGGTGTACCACTGGTGGTACATGGGCTACAATCATATTGCACACAGGCTGGTTTACACTATATTATCAGCCATTATAACTGCAAGAATTGAAATTACAGCGGTGATGTGCCTAGTATTTGTGAGTTTTAGATGTTGCACACTAGGTCTTAAAGTCTGAGAATTGCCAAGAAAAGTAGAGGAGACCCCTTTATTAGCGACAAATAGGCAATTGCAGATTCCACTAAGGTCAATGGGAGCTCTGATTACTAAGCACCTCTGAAAATCAGGCTGGAAAAAGCACTAGCAAATATAGTGTAAGTAACAATCTTTCACTAGCAGAGTCACAGACTAGATATGACTTAATATGTTTTTCCCATCTCTACAATCTATGGTCATGAATGAACATGTTCACTAGATTTGCTGGTTTTCTGAAATGCCCTGTGGTCAACCCACTTGACAACAATCTCTAGACCCTAATCTATCAAAGAGCTTGCTTGAAAAAGCAAAGAAACCATGAGCAGAAAGGATAATCACAACACTCCCATCTAGATTATATCAAAGACAATTTTCCCGCGCATTTATGTCCTGTTTTAAGGCAATTGGCTAAACAGCTTATTGAGATGGGAACTTTGGTGAGTCACTGGAGTCCTTTATTGAACCTTGGGTGCTTGATAACCAACACTGGCAGTAATTCAATGGTTTCATACACAGCTGTCTGCCTCGTCAGGGAAAGGATTCTTAGATTTTCAAAATGTTGCAGAAAGATTTTTTCCTAAGAGTGCACTGACTGATTATAGTCTACATACTATAGCGCTGAATGAAAGAAAGGAAGCTAGAAGAAAAACCTCTCTTTTTGCTATGTTAGTGTTGTGTAAAACCTGGAGTTTGCATCCTATTAATTATCAGAGGGTTAGCTGTGTTAGTCTGTGTCCACAAAAACAATAAGGAGTCTGGTGGCACCTTAAAGACTAACAGATTTATGGGTTTTTTACCCACGAAAGCTTATGCCCAAATAAATCTGTTAGTCTTTAAGGTGCCACCAGACTCCTCATCCTATTAATGTGGAAATCATGACATCTAGAAATGGTGTTAGTGCTGAATACTTATTTTAGCTCCATCAAGGCAGCATTTCCTCTGGGCAATAACTGTGTATCTTGTTGAGTCCCTACTTTGCAGTTCCACAGACAGTGGTTTGCACAGAACAATGGCTTTTCTTTCTGGAAAGAAACACTGGATTCATTGTGTGTGTGTTTGTTTGTAATGTTCTTAGGGCCTGATCTAAAAACCATTGCCATGAATAAGAGTTTTGACACTGACTTCAATGGGAGCAGGATCCAGCCCATAATCTCTTATTTACTAGAACATCTTGCTGCTGCTCTCCACAGGGTAAATTTTCATAGTCAAAGTAGGCGGATTTATGAAAACATAAACGCCATCCTATATATAGACAGAGACACATATCTAGTACAGACACCAATCACTACACATTTTTGTTTACTTAGTATTTGAAAAAATGTTCATCAGAGTTAATCTGAAATTCTTTGTATGTTCAGGTAATGTCAGAAAAATTTGCTTGACTGACACCAAATGAGATTCTAGTGTTGGCTTCTTACCCTTGCTTGTGTGTTTTCTTCTGTTTATCTCTTTTACTCTCTCCCTCCCTCCTTTTGCTTCAGTGACTAAGGAGAGGACAGAAAAAATTCAGTCAGTAAGGTATATAATATAATCAAATTAACTGCTATGCATTTTTAGGTATCTGTGCAGTCATTTAGTTCTACACTGTTGCTGTCAGAATGAAGCCCCCTAAAGTAAACCCAATTCATACTATCAGGAATGAACATGAGAAAGGCACTATTTAACTGTTCTAAAGCATATGCATGTCATTGAATGTCAAGATGAAGAGAAAAGGAAAGTGAAGGTGACTGTCTACCCCTCCTGCTTGCTGCACAGTAGGCTGGATTTCATTATTCTCAAAGCATCCCAACTGTCAAGTCTAGCCTTGCATATTTGCAGTGATGGGGATTAAATAGCTTCCTTAGCAGCTTGCTCTATTGTCTGATTACACTTAGAGGTTTATGTTTTACAGTATTTAATCAAACTATCCCTTTCTTTAGCTTAAAATTATACCTTCTTGCTCTATTCCTGTTGACTAATGAATGCTACCGCCACCTCTGCCCATATTACAACTACCACCTTCTCCCTGTGTAACATTTTGCTACATATGTTCTGGTAACCAGTTATCATTGGTCTTCAATTGTCATTTCCCTAAGCTAAATTCTAAGTGTAGTCACACAAGTGCCAGTCCAGAGTAACTCCTGTGACTAGCCTGAGTTCAGATTCTGACCCAACATCTTGTAACCTCTCCTAACAGGTTATTTTTTTCATGAGATATCTCACAGGGAGCTTCACAACCCCACCCACCACCACCACAACACACACACACCAGGACCAGCAGGTAGAACAGCTGATGTGAATCCAGCACACTTTGAAGTCAATGAGAGTTTTGCCTGAGTTTACAGATCTGAAGAGGGGAGTCCAAAACCAAACTAACAACAGAAAACAAACAAACAGTCCCCTTTAAGAAGGCCTCCAAATCAACCCCAGCCAGCAGAGTTCCTAGTTCTCTTATTGTTCTAGGAGGCAGACAGGTTTTCTCCTTTTCCCTTAAGCATCAGGTCAGGGAAGGAGCAGCTTAATCTAGTTCATAAGGCCCCTGCCTCAGAGCCTTGAGTCAGACCAATCAAACTTATAGTCAGAAAACAGTTTTTAAGACTCAGGCCAGGCTAGTGTCCTAGGGCCTGCAACCCATAGCAGCCAGCATAGCCTCTAGTCCCTTCTTGCTCAGCTTCCTTTTCCAGGCAGGGGCTGGGTGCACCTTCATTGCACCCAGGCTGTTTTGGCCATAAGATGTCCCTTAAAGGGGTAATATGCTCCACCACACTGAATAAACTGCAGCATCGGGCCCTTTACCATTTAGTGCAAGTTTACTGAGGTTTCACAGGCATGAAAGAGGTGCAAAGGCGATATCTAATTCCCATGGGCTAGATTGTCCCCTGGTCTTATTCATACAAAGGAGTGAGGAAGAGTCAGTCTTCCCACATCTCCTGCTTAGCCAAGTAGGACCTATTCAGGTCTTGGGTCCAGGTGTACAGTGCCAGGTCATCGTCTCTACAGGCTCCCTCCTACAAACAAGTGGGGAAACTGAGGGGCAAGAAAAGGTGCAGAGCCTTCATTGTGCCCCTCCCCATGCCTGACTGGCAAATGGAGCTGGGTCGATGGAAAGGGGGAAGTGAGCTGCCCTCTTTTGAGAGATACAGTAAGTTACTTCCTTCCAGGAGGAACAGGGAAGGAAATGTCACTCAGACTCAGTTCCTCCACAGGGCTCCTTCTGAGACCAGGCAGCTACTAACAACCCCTTACTCAACAATCCCTTTTGGTCTAGCCCTACATATGCAGCAAAGGGCTTTGGCTCTATATTACCTGAAAGATGTTGAGCTATCTCAACTGCAGCAGATTTATGTTACCCTAGGCCACATAGTAAAAATATTCATTATTCTATAGCTGCCCTCCATTGCAACTAAACAGGCAACTGCACTGATGATACATTGCAATGGGAGAAGCAGCACTAGAAGAGTTAAGTCTCTTATGTCAACACAGAATTGATCCGTGCAATTATCCCATTTACCAGTTACAAGCAAAGCATAAATCATAACCATGAACTGGATCATTATCTGTATATCAGAAAGCAGCCATGTGCCTATACAGGCTAATAGTTTCCCAGAGAAAGGCTGTTGCCTTCGCTGTAGTATACAGAATTATCTATCAGTGCAGTCGAGGATGGGTGTTCTGACATTCTTACTCCTATTTTCCCAAGGTCAGTACTGCCTGTTATGCTTTTATTAGCTGGATTTAGACAATAAACTGAAACTGGAAGGTTTCATTCCTTGCCATTACTGGATTTTCATGTGAACAATTTCTGAATAGATCCTGCTTCTGGCAGACAGGGTGGTACATTACTGACCAATGGGTGTGTCTTTGTACCTCTGTGGGGTGTGTTATGTTGATTCCTCTTATGAAATGTTATGTTGATATCTGGGGTTTTAAGTACACAGGAATCTATTTACCGTACAAGATTAGACAGCTGGTATGTATCTGGCTGGGCAATACCTGATACTTCAGTGCAGAGGAGAATCGCCCACCCCACAAGCAACTCTTCCATTGCACAATGTTACACAATAGCAAGACATCTTTCTTGTCCCTCAAACTGAATTTACAATTTGCCAGGACATATGAAATGTGAGGAATACATGCATAGGTGCTGCCATGTTTTACATTCCCCCATGTCTCTCTCAAGTATAGTTTCCTGAAGATGATACTGACATAGACAGAGAGTCCCTGTCTCACACTGAACGTAATATCTTACTTCACAAGTACCCCCACTGAAATCAATGGAATGGGCTTGCTGTGTAAGGTGCTACTCAGCATGAGTGAAGCTATCACACTCTGGTCTGTCATACTGACCTGTTACAATGCAATGGGTTAGCATATCATTAAGCATATTGATATCTAAGCAAGCAGAACTCAGAAGAGGTTGTTACAGCATCTACGCATCTGTAATTGCCTGGTGGAAGATGCTATTCTGTATGTGTGCGGTACAGCTCAGAAGGAATGCCATAGCAATGAGTGTCACTAAACTGTTATATGTAGATATCTAGCTGTGATTCTCATGCTGAAGGTTTAAACATGACACATCTTCCACAAGGATTAGTATCTCAGCTCTTTTCGGGTATAGTAAATTTACGTGGCTTATCATTGCAGACTCTTTAAGCTATAACCGATTCTCGCTTTTCTATTTTATTATACAGAATTATTTTCTTTTCCATTCTGCACTAGTAAAGATGAAGCTAAACCTTTATGAAAGAGGACACACATAACCAAAGAACTAGATAGCTCAGGGTTATGAAGCTATTAACCAGTTCCAATCTGGGGCCAGTTGATAGTGAAAATCATTATTGTTTCATAGTGCATGTGATAGTTTTACAGTTTTGGGATTGAAGGAGTAGAGTGACTGAATTGCCCATTTAGCTGTAAGGGTTAGACCTGTTAGCAGGATAGGGTATAGGAAAGTTCCTGCTGCTAGGTCTTCCTCCCTGTACATGTGGCCTTAAACTAAAGAAGGGAAAGATAAAAAATAAACTTTAGCCTTTTAAATAGATATCCTGTATCTTTTATAGATAATATTTTGTTTTACATTGGAATGGAAACAAAACCTTTCAAATGTTTTTGCAAAGCAAAATTGTATTGAAACATCAGTTTTCAGATCCAAAAGGCCAGGTTTTCAGTTCATGTCTCTCTCTCGGACCAGAGAGTCCACACTGGATCTCAAAAAACCTTCCCCTCAAAAATGTCATTGGAATGGATATGTTTCCAACAAAACAGCGTATTTTGATGAAAAAAGTTTCATCAAAATGTTCCAACCAGCTCTAGCTATAAGTTTTTACAATTGCAAGTAAATTATTGTGCTTTGAGCTCACCTGCATTTTCAAGTATTTGGCTTTAATCTTTGTGAAAAGCTCATGAGTCTGTTTTCAGTGTATGCTTTTTAAAGCACTCTGGTATCCTGATGGGTCTATGCCATTTAAACGATAGTACACCTCTACCCCGATATAACACAAATTCGGATATAACGTGGTAAAGCAGCGCTCCAGGGGGGCAGGGCTGCGCACTCCGGCAGATCAAAGCAAGTTCGATATAACGCGGTTTCACCTATAATGTGGTAAGATTTTTTGGCTCCCGAGGACAGCGTTATATAGGGGTAGAAGTGTATGTGCAAAAGCTGAAAGAGATTGTGGAGGAAGAAATGGAAACTAAGTCATATTGACCTACCTTTGGATTTGTTTGTGCTAAACAAGCCCATCTAACATGTTTGATTAATGTTTTTTGTTTACTGTCTCGCTAACATAGGTGATAAAGTAGGTCAATCCTTTAAAATTAAACTAATTGGAGCTGTGAATAGCACTTGACGCTGGTGGGAATTATAGTACATTGGGCAACACCTCCACTCTGGGGAGGTCATCCACTGAAAATACCAGCTGCTCTAACTGTTGGAGCTAGAAAAAAAGCTTTTCTTAACTATGTCTCCACTTACAGTAGTATCTGTGCACCTCACAATCTTTAGTGCATTAATCTTCACAACACCACTGTGAGGTAGGGAAGTACTACCACCCGCATTTTGCAGATGGGGAACTAAGGCACAGAGAGGCTAAGTGACTTGCCCAAGGTCACAAAGTATGTAACAGAGCAGGAACTTGAATCTAGGTCTTCCATATTCTAGGCTAGTGCCCTAACTATTGGCCCATCCTTCCTTTCCTTTCCCTGTGGGCATGGTATTCAAAAGAATCATCTAATGCAGAGTCTCACTACAGCTGATCAGCAAGTATGTTTTGTTCCTGTGAAAGATATCCATAAAAGCAAAAGAAAAGTTTTCATTTTCATCAAAAGCATTTCTTCAGAAATTTTTATTGAAAAAGTGAAAAGCTACAAAAATCCTGGATATTGGTTTTGGCAACTGAAAAATTTCAGCTGAATACCAACCAGGAATTTGGTCTTTGGGGTTTTTGGGTTTGCAACAAAAACCTGAAAAATGTAAAAATAGATGTATTTTACAGAGATTTGTTTTAAAAATATTTTGATTGAAAAATATTTTTTTAAAATAAAATCAGACCAGCTCTATTCCTCACACCTGCCTCTACCAGTGAGAATTGTTGGCAAGAGGATATTGGACTAGATGAACCACAGGTCTGACACGGACTAGCAATTCCTATCTCAATTATCAGCACAGAAAGCTTTGGGGCACTGCTGTAGCATGTCCACTCAAAGGGACTGTCGTGGAGTAGCCAGCTCACAAGGCCCCCAGGCAGCTCCACATGCTTCCCCTCACCTCAGCTTCCCTTCTTGGATCCCCAAATGAACTCCACACTGGCTTTTCCAGTCCAATAACAACAGCATCTGATTTACTCAAAGTTCAAAACTGAATTCAAAAATCTTCCTTTCAGCCTTTAGCTAGGTATAGACCAAACTCCATTGGTCTGGGCAGAGTCTTTCCTGTCTTAGCAGGCTACTTCTAGCTGGAGCAAGTCCCCTGGCCTCAGAATCTTACCAACCGGCACCCCTCTTTCTCATGCTCTACAATCTCACTAAAACCTCCTGGCCCTTTACCTTTACTGCAGCCACCTTCTGCTCTTTATAGGAAATTGCCTGATTCCACCTCGGGTGGGACTCATTCAGCAATCAGGGTTGACTCTCCGACCCCAGGCTTTCCATCCCAACAGCAA
The DNA here is from genome assembly GCF_028017835.1 of Emys orbicularis. NCBI lineage: Eukaryota > Metazoa > Chordata > Testudines > Emydidae > Emys > Emys orbicularis. The sequence goes on along the minus strand of NC_088686.1, from coordinate 84,097,352 downwards.
GCCACCCTCTGATAGGGACATTTCCCCACTGCTGTAAGGAGAATGACACTGATAGACTGAACAGCTCAATACTTCCTGTACGCATTTCAGTGGCAAGGAAAAGGGGATCAGCCAGGGGCAGGAATCATGTAATTTTCCATTGTTTAAAAACTGCCAGTATCTCTGGCACACAAAATATTCCCTGTGGAAGGCTGGACAAACCGGGCAGCAGGGATATAATAAAAATAAATAAAGAGAAGGACTTCAAATAGGACATTATTATATCTCTTGTTGGTGCCATTAGGCATCATGTCTCTTGAAAAACCACTTTTCTGTTTATTCCTCAGAGCTTGTACTCTTCAGGTCATTTTTCAGTAGCTACTGGAAGTAGAGTGGGGAGTTTTTTAGTGAACAGAAAGGACATCTTATTTATCTGGACTGATTAGAAATAACACAGCTCTGAAACCAGCTTCCAGACCAGTTTGCTGCTTCCGCTGAGGCCACTGGATTTATGGCTTATTACAACAATCTGTACCCCACTAATCCCCCTTTTTTGTCCTATGGCTGAGGGATGCTAATGGACACTTCACCTTGAATGGTCTCTTAGAATATGTGTTAAATACTTATGCTAAACAATCCCTTCCACCTTGTATTTAGCTGTGACACTCTGAGCACTTTTCCCAGCCCTGGAGAAGAGCTCTGTGTAGCTCAGAGGCTTGTCTCTTTCACCAACAGGTTATATATGATCATACTAAACCACAGAAATAGAGATTAAATGCCACCTCCAGGCTGAGATAATGAGAAGACTGGTAAGGATTTCTTAACTGTAACAAATTCATTACTAGGGTTAAATATTTTACCTCTCCATTAACTCCACTTGAATCAATATTTCCGTCAGAGAAATAAAATGTGTGTGTAAAGGAAAAGTTAACACCTTGGCAACCACATATACTTAGTATGAGCTAGACCAGGGATGTCAGAATTCTAAAAATACAAATACCCAAAACCAGATATTGCAAATACATTCAATATTTATATGAGTCCACCCCTGCCAAAAAAATGCAAAAAATCCCCAAAGACAGAGTATGTCTGCTAACCCCCCCCCAGGAATAAAGCAAAACATTATAGAATGTACATTCACCCAATGTGATATTTTTCTGAATGCTACCACTCCTACATTGAGTAGTACCTTATTCAAGAGTAGTCCATTGATTTCACTGGAACTTCTTTGAAAGTAAAGGTGATAGAATCAAACACTTAATTAACACCCTATAATTATTATAAACATGTTTAAGTAATTTATTGTTTACCCTTCCTTTGTGTCTTAGTGAATGTCCCATGATCATCCCTGCTGCTAACAATGAGAAATACGTGATATTTTAGCTATGAAATGGGCTGATTTATGTTCTGTCTGTGTAAAATACTGGTTTGCTATTTTTCTATTTGAGATTTTTAGGTTTTTTAAATATTAAAATATTATTTTAAAATTAGCTGCTGCACCAGAGAACAATGGTAGATTGCCAGCTTTAGAGACCAAACCCCTCCATGGGCTTAATCTGCAGCAAGGGAGATTTAGGTTAGATATTAGGAAAAACTTTCTAACAAAAAGGGTAGTTAAGTTCTGGAATGGGCTTCCAAGGGAGGTTGTGGAGTCCCCATCATTGGAAGCTTTTAAAAACAAATTGGACAAACATCTTTCAGGGATGGTCTAGATTTATCTGGTCCTGCCACAGTGCAGGGGCTGGACTTGATGACTTCTTGTGGTCTGTTCCATGGCTTGGGGCTCCCCAAATGGGGCAAGAGATGCCAGATGCGACACACCTTGGAGGCTCACCAGCCCACCGCCTTTGGAGCGCAGCCACCAAAAGCTCTCAAGAAGTGGCAGGCCACCAGCACCTGGACCATGACCCCGCCTATGCTCCACCCCCACTCTGCACCAAGGCCCCGCTCCCACTTGGCCTCTTCCCCTGTGGCCCTGCCTATGTGGCACCTTTTCTCACCCCCGCTCCACCTCTTCTTCCTAAGGCCCTGCCCTCGCTTTGCCTCTTTCCACCCTCCCTCTGCCGCTTTCTCGAGGCCCCTCCCTCCTGCCACTTGCTCCTCTCTGCCTTGGGGGAGGGGACAGAGAGGAGCGAGTGGCGGGCAGTGGTGGCCTCAGGGTAGAGGTGGAGCAGGGGCAGGAAGAGGCAAAGTGGGGACAGGGCCTCGGGGGGAAGAGGCCGAGTGGGATCATGGCCTTGGGGTGGAGCAGGGGCAGGGCCACAGTATGGGTGCTGGTGGCCCCCTCCACATCTAGGGAGCTCGCACCCAGCCTCCCCAAATGCAAGGGGCTAGCACTGCCTAAGCCTACATTTTATGATCCTATGATTTATACACAACTTGTACAGCACAGTTAATGGCAGTGCAAGTGTTATCATCAAACTGCAATGACTTTGTCATGTTTAACGTTGGCTGAATTTGATTTGGTTGCATACAGATGAAAGTCTCTATATCCCATCACCCACTGCTCAGCTCAGCTCAGCTCAGCCCTATTACACATCGAGGGAGAGAGAAAACTTCTGGAAGGAAAGTTGAGTGCACTGCCAATGAATGAATAGAATTATTTCTTGCTGTACCAAGTAATTCAATTGCATGTAAATGGTGCAGAAATTCACTTCAGTGAAGAAACTGCAAACGTTTCCTCCTAAAACTTCTCCCTTTCTTCTCACAGAGAATTCAGGTGAAATCTACAATACACAGCTAACTGAGTTAATTTAGCCTTTCATCATAGATTTCAATGGAATCATTCGTGATATGAGGATGGAGGGAGAAGATAACAAGAAGCATTTCACACTGTGTAGAAAACGAGTTCTTTTTTAAAAGAAAAAAAAAATAGAGTAAATCCAAACAAATAATCATTTGCACACTTATGAGATGCTCCAGACAAACTTTTATTTAATTATAGAGGACCCATAACAGATTTACTTCTCTGTTGTACAATAAAATTGTATAAATATATGAAAAATCTGTCATCAGAACTGACTCAGAAATGTTCTACCATTCACAGAAGCTACATTGTGCTGTAGGAAATGTTAAGCAACACGCCTTTGCACTTGCATTTAAATGCAAAATCCTTGAGAGGTAGGAATTATTATTTACAGGAGGGGATCTGAGGCACAGTGAGTGATTTGCCCAAGGTCACACAGAAAGTCTCTGGCAGAGCAGGGAATTAAAGCAGGGTCTACAAATACCAGCACCAAACCAGGACCATCTCTCAGTGTGCTGCAGTGCTTATTCTATTACATGGAAAGAACTAGATGGAGTCAAGATCTGGCATATAGATCTAAAAGCAGAATTTTCCCCTAAAAATGTCTGTCAACAATTGCCAATGGATGCAAGATTTTCAGCCACTTTGTCAGCTCCCAGGCTGCAAGTACACATTTAATGACAGTTATGTTGACATGAAAATGCAGAACCTGTTCTGGAAGAATCAGGCTGTGTTAATGTACTACTTGAGAAAGGACATTCCTGTGGCTTATTTTTATTAATCTGATATGTTTTTATTTGTTATATAGAAGAACATAGTCTGAATTTTTATGAGGTAGTTCACATTGGGTTAGCAATGAAAACTTTTGTAAATAAATACAGTACTAGAGAACCTGGCTATAAACTGATTGAAAGGGTTAGCAGGAAAATGTCACCAAAATATAATTCCTCAGTGTCAGTTTTTGTCCTTCTTCTCAGAATAGAGAAGAGGTATCTCCTTTCATTGTCTGGCAAATTTTGCAGTTACCATGTAGATCATTGTGGATTATGTCAGAAATAAAACACATATCCCCATCGCACTTCAGATACCTCTGAACAAAAGGGTGCCCACCAGTGATGACGAATTGGTGGGGAGTAGGCTAGGCATTTCAATACTACAGCATTAAGCCTCAGGTAAATGGCATGTGTTTAACAATGCAACAATATATTAAACATTTTAATCACATTCTCAGAAGTAGTTAGAGTTCTTTCCAAGCTAATTTTGTCTCTCCTAATTTATACTGTGTGGCTGTGAATTCTTTCACCCCTGCGGGAGGCACAAATGTATGTAGGAAGAGGAACTTGTGGTATGGCCTTCTTAATCAGTGACTTGATTCTTCATGCCTGCTGTCAGGTGAGTGGGTGTTTCAATCTCTGTGGTCCATTCAATACTTGGCTACTCTCTTGAGAACCAGTTGCATTGTGATGTGGACACCATTGTTGCTCTTTGAGTTGTGCACAGAGGTCCACTGGAGACTAGCTACCTTTGTAGCACTCCTGGCCTCTTCTGGGATTAAGGAATAGTATCTATGCAGTGGGGATTTTTTAAATCATATTTTTATATATTTCAACATGTTACAGTTCTTTTTGTCAACCCGTGCTGCTCTTAAACTGAACTTATTGTCTGTCATCTGAGTCTGGGGAGTTACCCTGTCCTACATGTGAAGGTAACAGTTCCCTCTAGGTGTACTAGTTAAAGCAATGTGTGTGTGTGTGTGTGTGTGTGTGTGTGTGTGTGTGTGTGTGTGTGTGTGTGTGTGTGTACACAAGGGCTAAAACCTTCAGTATACATTCAGTGTATAGATCATGAAATGGATTAGCATGTGGATTAGAACATAAGAATGGACATACTGGGCCAAACCTAGGGTCCGTTTAGCCCAGTATCCTAACAGCGATTGATACCAGATGCTTCAGAGGGAATGAACAGAAATGGGCAATTTATCAAGTGATCCATCCCGTCATCCAGTCCCAGCTTCTGGCAGTCAGAGGTTAAGGGACACCCAGAGCATGGGGTTGCATACCTGACCATCTTGGCTAATTGCCACTGATGGACCTATCCTCCATGAACTTCTCTGATTCTTCTTTGAGCCCAGTTATACTTTTGGTCTTTACAACATCCTCTGGCAATGAGTTCCACAGGTTGACTGTGCGGTAGAAATTGTTAATTAGAAATAGTCAAATCATTCATTGCAAATAATATTCATTGTGAATATTGACCTATTTCTTTTTGCAAATTGTTCTCAAGCCAATCCCAGTTTTTGCAAATGTTGCAAGTATTTGCTATGAGTGAGGCTGAGACCACCAATTCATTTTACATAGGCAACCCAAAGAGCTATCAGACTGCAATGATCTTTGGTCACTACTGCTAACTGAGCCTAGAAGAGACTCTATAGCCTAGTAACAATCTCCATAGCCAAGCAGTTCCTGTATACAAAAGGATAATCCTTATTTTTTTTTCTTTTCATGTGTATTTATTTCTTTTAAAATAATTATAAAAGATATATAATATTCACTGTAGCCTGACAAAATTTGTAGCAACAGTTTAATGTAGCAGTAGGCTGGAAATCACAGTCTGAGTCTCAAACTCAAAACATCATTCTCAGCTAATCAGGGTGTGGGACTAACATGGAGGCAACATGTATGTTCAGCACATTTATCTAGCCATTTGCTGACTAGACATTTCCCACTTACGGTCTGAGCATAATTTACCATAAGCCATAGTTGGTCTAATGAAAATCCAAGCCATAACATGTACCAGACAGTTCTACTGTAAATCAGGCTGATCTCTGGTCTTCAATTCCTTTCTTCTTTTAATTAGCCTGTTTTTTACATACCTTTTCAAATAGAGGTTAAAGAATAAACAATTGCAGCTATTAGGATAGGACAAATGAGTTCAGATGGACTGAGCCCTTGCCAGAATCTTTGCCCAACTCTCACATCAAAACCAATACATTTTTTGTGGTTTGAAAAAGTTTAGTTAACATTTCCTTTTTAAACGAATATTCACCCACCTTTGCACTATCTGGCTTTGGCTGGGATTGAAAGGAAAAAATTCTGTGTGGGAAAAACTATTCCTGTAACATGTCTTATCGAAGCGAAACCCAGAAGTACTGGGTTTGTTCAAGATTTCCACCCAAGTGGCTCAATAAAAGAAGTTTGGATAAGCATCTACACTTTGGAATGATCACTTGAACTAAGCCAAATCCCTATTCTACCCACAGACAAGGTAAAGCATGGGCCATAGCAGTGCATGCTTCCCTACATTTCCTCCCCTTTGTACTTCAGCCCTTATATGGAGACACCGCCTTTACAGCTGAGACAGCAGTTCAGTCTCTATAGATCATTTCATTCTTGGTCTGTGTTGAGGCTGCCAATAAACTTGCAAGTCTGGTGACTTTGTATTATGGATGCTAATTCACAGAGGACTGGAATAAAATGACATTTCACAGAGATCACCAAAGAGACTTCAGGTGGAAATAATTTTTGGTCACTCCTGATCTAGATTGGATTGAATCAATGACCTACAGATAGAAAGCTCTGTATCGCATTACTAATTCTCTAAGCCATCCATTGCACCAGTTCACACTGGTTGATATTCATTGTGTGTTTGGTGATTAGCAAAGGCTTCTGCTCATACTTTTACTGTAGCATATTTTTCTTTAGTTATTTAAAAAAAGATCCAACTCAGCATTGCCACTTTTTAAATCTTTGGCTGGGACCTAGTTGTTGACTTTGAATGTAGCATCAGTATGGCATAATATCTTGATGCAAACTACAACATCATGATGGACTGGCATCATGAGACACAGTGTCACACTGTAATGATGTCGCCAACTTGCAGGGCTTTTAATAGTCTTGTAAGATATGGGACACCCCATCAAAACCAGGATAGTTCCCCAAAATTGTAAGAGGCAATGATCCTAACACAGAGGCATTATCTTTTGCAGTGTTCTTGTCATCTAATAACTATAACAACTTAATTAAGGAAGAGTTGTCTCTTAGCTGTTAATTGATTGGTTGATTTTTTTTAATTAAGGGTCAAGCCAACTGAACTCATTCAACTTTTTTGGGGTTCACCGTTTTCCTTGTGTATCATTAAGTTGTCAAAAACAAATAAACCATTTTTTCTGTGGGCTGTAGCAATAAGATCAGCTGGCTGCTATGAGCTCCAACCTTCAAGCAGATGCTTCTCTGTGTGTCCTACTTCCACTAGGTCTTCAGCCAAGGGCAGAAACCAGAACATATACTATAATGGTTAGGTATTAAGGAAAGTAACTCACCCAAGAGAGTCATATAATAAACCTATTTGTGACTAGTTAAGCTGTGTAAACAGTTAAGCTATTTTGCAGTATTGTGTCCTATCTCCTATTTATATAGAGAGAAATTACTTCAGAAAAAATGAGAAGCCCACATAGACAATTGCTGCCATAACTAGTCCATAAGCTAATCGCTGTCATAGCACAGTTCCCTTGACAGCATTCTTAATGCTCGGAACCTCCCCATGTGTGACAGAGACGGGGAGTCGTGAGGGAGGGTATGGTGAAGAATATTTCATCAACACTGAGGCTGGCCCAACCACATCTAACTGCTCTGTGGCTTCTTATTGTAGTTTGCATGCTCCCTGCTTTAGTGCACTCATCCTTACATAGCTGACTGATGTGACTTGAAATCCTCCAGTAAAAACTTCCTGTGTTTCCTCTCTGCACCACTTGCCATTAGGCCCACAACTGAGGACAGAAACCAGCTCCCTCCTGGATTTCTGTCTGCACCAACACCAGGAAACAGGGTTCTGGCTGGAAATGTCACAATCCCTCTCTCATTCCAGGGTTGGGAGCAGCCTCTCTGTGGCATTTCCAAACCCTGCCCTCCTTGGAGAGAGCAACACTGAGCTTAGGGATTTGAATTCAATTCTCCCAATACAGAATTGGAATAGACTTTTCCACCGCTTTGTTGACACAAGAGTAGGGTGCAGAGAAACAGTGCAACTGTTGGAGCTATTTATATTTTAATGAAGACAGACTGTACTGTATATTTTTTTGTATTGTCTTTATCGAATTGAAATCTGATGGGTCTGGTATATTTGCAAGAGTCTTGTGTGCATTGTTATGCTATTTGGTTTTGATCAAATGTGATATTGTACTTGATGTTCTTTAGCTACGTCAAACCCTGCTTCATGGTTAATACATGGCACCAATCCATACCACAAGTTGTGCAACTGTTTGCAGCAAAAATATTGCTGCTTCTTGGAAATTAAGATAATTAGTTCAATATGAATTTAATTAAAGAGAGAAGGGCAGCGATTAAGGGAGAATAAAATTCACTACAGAATGGGGGTGGATAAATTGATCTGGAAGAAGTAAGAATTCTTCATCCGTCCTAACCCTACACCTTCACCCATTTCGAGAACCAATCTCTTTTTAGTTATGTTGTTACACCCTCCTACACACACACTTTTAGTTTCCACTAACACAAAACAAAGAAGTGCAAAAACACAGTGAGAAAAACTCCTAATATAGTATTTCCAGTCACGACTGGGAGTGGAAGTGGCAAAAATCTCACAAAAATCTTCTCTTTGTGAGCATTTTCAGTCCAGTTTTGCATATTCAAGAGTTTTGGATAGTTCAAACCAACACAAACTTTGGAATGTTTGGCTCACTGGGTCAAATTCATGATTGGTGTAACTCTACTGAAGTAAATGGAGCTACACCACGGATTAGTTTGGCCCACTGTGCTTAGATGCACAGAAGCAACATTTGAGATCAGACACAGCTGCTAATGGAAGGAAGCTCCTTTGGGAGTTAAATATATTGTTCTTATGCCTTCCCCTTGTCTGAGAACTGGGTGAGGTGTGGGTACCTGAAGGTTTGATGGTAGCTGGGAGTGACGGCTGGGGTAACTAAATGGGTCAAACACCTCAGGATCCCTGGCAGAAGTCTGCCCTTGTAGGTGATCACTGTCGACATTGTGGAAGAGGCTACATCACCAGACTTCATGCCCTCACATTGAGGAAATGGGACTTCCTATCCCACCAGACACCAGAACTTTTTCCTGCCTCACCAGTGATAGTCCTGCACTTCTGAAAACACTATTTGTATTTGCCAGCCAGTCAGGCGAGAGCCCTCTGCAGGGGAGGGACCAAAACAGACCAAACTAGTCCTGCCCAGAGGAGTAATAATGAGCTTGGGTGGGATTTGGAGAGGTCTATTCAAGGACTGACTTTTGGGCACGATGGGATCTGCAAAGGGATCGTAGAGCCTGTACTCCTGGGTGCGTTATCTGTTGGCAATATGTTAAGGCAATATCCACCTCCCTCAACATACTACAATATCTACAGCCTGGAAAATCTTAAAGAGAAAAGCACGGAAGGCCTTTGAAGAGTCTAAAGTCACATAAATGAGCTATTGAGGGTGTAGGGAGAGTGTAAAGGGAAGCTGAACATTATATCAGGAAATGGAGGAGAACACACTGTAAAACTTTTCTGATATGGAAGCATCTGGGACTTGGGAGGGAGTTCAAGCTCTATGGGATCTTGACTCCATTCAGCAATTGATGGAGGAGGAAGGATAGTTAAGGGAGCGCCCTCGGCCTGAGGTGAGCTAGGTTCAATTCCCAGCTTTATCATAAACATATTTTGTGGGACCTTGGACAAGTCATTTCCTCTCTTTGCATGACTATTCCCCATCTCTAAAATGAAGATAATAATCCACCACCCCACCCACAAGTTGTCTGTTTTCCCTATTTAGAATGTGGGACATTTGGGGCAGGCGCTATCTCTTATTTTTACAGCTTCTAGCTGTAATGGGGTCTCAGATTTCTGTTGGGCCATGCAGTCACTAGTCTAATAATGCTACTGCTCCTCCTCCTACCTAATCCCTGTAAGTATCAAACAAGGAGTTTATCTGATGCCGGTAGTACTACACATTAGAACACTAGTGTCACTGAGGACCAGATCCTCAAAGGTATTTAGAAACCTATCTCCTGTTGAACTCAACAGAAGTTAAGTGTTGAGGATCTGGGCCTGACTCTCAAACTAAAAACTGGTTTATTGTCTTTCTTCCAGAGTGCATCTGGGTATTCTCAGAATGGCTTCAGGATGAGGACCTCTGGCTGTACGTATTGGGGGCCAACACCAAATTGCCCTTTTACTAACTGGACCACACAACTGTCTGAATCCACTATTTTAATCTTAATAAAAATGGACTCTCTACTCTTAAGAAGCTATTTACTCTGGAGATGTCTATCCACCTCTCTATGAAACTACCACTCATGCATTACAGATTAATCCACTAAAGTTTGCATATGGTGTTTTTGTTTATTACATTCCTGAGTCCTCTTGTCATCATTTGCATCTCGTCTGCTACACTCTTGGGCTGACAATGTCACTGTGTATAAAAACAGTGAAGCTAATTGTTCTGCTATTACAGTGGCCTCATAAAACAAAGTGAGTTTGGAAAATACTCTATGTTGGGAGCAGGGATGAGAGAATCTACAGGAAGAAGAAAGTCTTAAAGTTAGTTGTTTGCCAGCAATATATATATTACAACAAAACAGAATTAACATTGTGCTTCCTTTCTCAGCTCTGCTAGTTTCTCTTTAGTGTATGTAATTATTCAGCCCTTTCTATCCTGCATTGCAAGGGGGATAGATTAGATAACCTATTAGGTATCTTTAGGTTTGGAAGAATTTGATTTTTTAAAAATAATTTTGATGGATAATATTGAGGTTTATTTTTAAGCATTTTTTTTTAGATTTTTATCAATTAAAATTTTCAGAGTTGTGTAAAATTATGGGGAGTGTCACACAATTATTTAATGACAGTAGATATTAAGATTCAAAAAGTTAAAGCTTTATAAATCATTAAAACACAAACTCTCTACATCAAATATCATAAATTCAAAGTAAATCTCCTTAAATCAACAAATCACACCTGTTTTTACTACTCATTTGCTAGTCCATTTGTAACAAGTTTAATTCAAAAGTCTAGATCACTGGATTTTGACACTAATAAGTTCTCAAGCAGAATTTTTCTTACTTTGCCTATCTGTAAATTTCTATTATTATGAATGGAAATATTTTTCATCAGTTTGTGTGCATATGGTGAAATTGATATTTACTGACATTTACAGATAAAAATCTAATTCTACAAAGGTATCTTTCATCTGTAAATTCTGTGATCGTATCATAGAAACTCAATAGTCTTCAATGGAAATCACTCTAAAAGCTTATACAATGACACCCTTTCTATAATTTTTTTAACCTATCCTATACAACAGTGGTGCCCAAACTTTTCCTGTTGCAGCCCCCTTACCAGTACTCCCTCCACCCATTACTGCATAGTTGTCTCAGCAGAGGAGCTTGGGCAGAAGGCGGAGATGGAGGCTGAATTGGGGATGGGGGATGAGGTGGGGCTACAGGAGGAGCTGGCCTGTGGGTGGAGAGGGAATGAGGGCAGAACTGGGCTGGAGGGCAGAGTGGGGCTGGGTGGTGCTCCCTTTCTGCCCCTGTTGGGGCTGGTCTGGACTCTGTTGTGCGCCCCCAAATATTCCTCTATGCCCCCCTAGGGGGATGTACCCCACAGTTTGGGGATCACTGTTCTAGACTGTAAGAGAATTATATCCTCATACAAGAATTCTGGAGATTGTTTAAAAATTCTATAGATTTTCAATTGGGGAAAGGAGAATCCCTCCCCCCACCCCATTATATGTGTATTGTTTACTTTCTTTAGATCTACTACCACCAAGTTACAGTAGGAGGAGGAACAGAAAAACAGGCCAGTGAAATCAGAACATTATAGTCACCCCACATTGGGTTTCTTGCCTGATTTCTTGCTAACACTTTCAATTCCGTTAAACTGCAGCTACCGATGAACCATGCCTTCCAGAGAAGAAGAACAGATAAATCATGAGAGACAGACTCAGAAGCTAACATGTATATTCAGGGCCATCACATTTTTTAAAGTAACAATCCATGTGTTCATATTAAATACATAATTTTAAAACCTAAGCTTCACAATATTGTTTGATAACATTATAGATGTAAAGATCAGTAGGACTCCAACCCAGGTTGACAGAGCTACCAGACACGTCCATACCACCACTCAACAGCAGCTGTAATTTGCTTGCTCTCATTACCCACAAACCACAGCAGATGTAGACTATGGGAAGTTCTGCCCAGGAGACAGGATTGGCAGCTTCCTGGGACGCTCCTGGTTGGCCCCTTGACCCCATATAAGCCTACAGGGCATACTAGGAAGTATCCAGGTAACAAAGTGGCTCTTTAGTGAGCTGCCATGACTGACTTTGCTTCTGAACTGCAGAATTGACTTTGGCTCTTACTTGGGTTCTGACTCATGCCCTGGACCTCTGACACCCTGGATGTTCTGACCTCTGGTACTGAACTCAGCCTGGCAATCTGATCTTGAGTCCTATCCCCCACCTCAGGACCATGACAAGGGTTGCAAATGAAACTGAGCAAATCTAGGAATGTTTGCAGTATAGTTGTAGCCGTGTCAGTCTCAGAATATTAGAGAAACAAGGTGGGTGAGGTAGTATCTTTTATTGGACCAACTTCTGTTGGTGTAAGAAACAAGCTTTTGAGCTCTGTCTGAGCTCGTCTCTCGCACCAACAGACATCGATCCAATAAAAGATACTATCTCACCCATCTTGTGAAATCTAGGAATGTCAGGTTTAAGGCTGAAACATAACTCTTAATTCAAGTATCAGAGGGGTAGCCGTGTTAGTCTGTATCCACAAAAACAACGAGGAGTCCGGTGGCACCCTAAAGACTAACAGATTTATTTGGGTATAAGCTTTTGTGGGTAAAAACCCACTTCTTCAGATGCTTGGAGTGAAAATTACAGATGCAGGCATAAATATACTGACCAACTCTTACCTCTGACTTACTCTTACTTCAAGTCAGTGTAAACGAAACAAAATACAGTGATAAAGCTATGTAAATTACGGGCAGAATTAGCCATTTTGCCTTTGGGGGCCTGATTTTCAGAGACAGGTGCACAATCCAGTCATATAGCAGAAAGGCACACAACTGTACATGGGTTATTTACTCATGACTGCACATACAATTTTTCTTTGCAAATGGCCATTTAGCTGCCTAAAAGGATATTTATGTATGCAATTACCTGATTTGTATGCTGATTCTTGTGAGTTCTAAACACAAATGTAGCTGCAATTACACATATTTTCAAAAGTGCCTAAGACCCAATTTTAAAAAAGTATTTAGAAGTTGCTGCACTTAGTGTCTCAGTGCCTAACTGATTTAGGAACCCGAATATCTTCAAAAGGGATTTAGGCACTTAGGTGACTGTCAATGGGATTTAGACTCCTAAGTACCCAAATCTCTTTAAAAATTTGGACCTAGTTGATTTAGATCCCATGACTTTCAGTTGTGTTTCCTAAGTCAGAGGTGCATTTGCAAATGTTACGTGCAATTATAGTCATGTTTTGCTCACACAATTGAACACCTAACTTTTTTGAGACTCAGTTCTTCCTGCTATACAGCCCGTCTGACAAACTTTTCATCAGTTACATTGAAAGTATTTTTTTAAATTTCATTTTGAAAACCTCAGGGAAAAACATAAAAAAATGTTTATAAATCAGTTTGGAGTGTGGGGCATTGGGTAAGTCACTTAGCCCCTCTGTGCCTTTGTTTCCAAGTAGACATTTTTACCTTATAAAGGTATTTTGAGGTTTAATCAATGTTTGCAAAGCACTTTAACAAGTTTGGAAAGCTGCTATAGAAGTGCAAAGTTATTATTAATCATTATTATTAATGAACATTATTATTATAATGATTAACCAATAAAAACTCCTGGCCTTTGTTTGCCACAATCTCCTACTGAATTAGACTTCCTGGAAGCTGCATTGTTTGCTATTCCAGTCACTGTCATGGAAGGGTGACTGAGTACAACATGGATGCTATCCAGTTGTACAGGTACTGTTTGCAAGGGCTGCATTTTTGTAAGTTTCTGCAGTGCTGTGAGTCTACACTAGACATCCTGGGCCACATTATCTATTTGGCTAAGGCCACTTTGCACTACTTAACCCCCTTTTTTCCCCCATGGGGTGGGGGGAAAGCAGTTAAGTGAGAGAAAGCGAGGTGGAAACTTTCAACAGAAAATAGGGTTTAACTGACAATGAAACTTTTCACAGAAACATATTGTCTCTGAATTTTGTTTTTTATTTCAAAATTCTGGGACAACCCAGTTTCTCCAGCTTTTTTTACATACCCACTCATAAATATTCATAAATACTCAGTAGATAAAAGGGGGTTGGGGGAAGTGAGAGAAAGTGGGATTTCCCCCAACAATTTCCAAATGAAAAATATCAACAAAAATGACATTTCCCCCACAATTTATCCAAATTTCATATTTGATGGAAAAATTGATAAAATGCTGAATAGCTCTAATTTCTACACAATGGATAGTAAATGGAGTTTTTCTAGTGTGGTCAAGGCCTGGGAGAGTTTCAGTATTGCATGGCACCCAGAATATGATGGCAGAACTGTTCCTGTCTCTTTCCTTCTCTCATGCGTCAGTCTAAATGTTATCTAAAAACTCATGTACACATGCTCTCTCTCTCTCTCTCTCTCTCTCTCTCTCTCTCTCTCTCTCTCTCTCTCAGATTGTCCCTTGAAACATGAAACTCATGAGTAACATGGCAACATCTGTAAAAACAATAACCACCTTGGAAATATCTGTAGAAGGAAATAAAGAGAGTTAAACAGCATAATCTAATCTTGAGCTCCTGGTGCATCAGCATCCTCTAACATCAACAACATACACACAGCTTAATTGGCAAAAGCTGCTGTTCTTGTTTTTCAAATTCCTCTTGTTCACCAACGACGTGTCTAAAATACGTTTACTAGTCAGAACTGATACACCTTTGTTGTGAAACAAAAGGGATATTATTGGACACACTGTTGGTAACAACACACACCTATTTAAATATCCTGATTCTACCTTGCAAACAAGTCCTGTAGGTTTGTGGTCATGTGTCCCTGGAATGGGCGGGTTTCTGGTAATGTGACTCATACTGTAGATGTACACAATATAGTGGCCTTAGTGAATAATAATCACATCCCGCTCTCAGTGCAGAGAAGCACTTCTCACTCTGTCTACACTTGGAATGAAAGTTTTTGCTCTAAAAATGGGTATTTCTTGAAGTTAATTGAAAACGTTGGAATGTAAAAAAATTTCGACAAGGGGGACAAATTTCTTGTGAACATTTCCAATAGTTTGACCAGCGCTAGTATTTCTGAGCCTTGTGTTGGTGGTAGCTATGCTGTCAAAAAGCGAGTGACAAAATTTATGACACCAGCAGGCTCCTCCTTTCTGGCCTTCCTGACACACATATATCACCCCTCTAGTCCATACAAAAAGTAGCTGCTAGGTTCATCTTCCTACCCCATTGATCTGACTGGACTGCATCATCCCCTGTCTTTGAATCCCTGCATTTTCCCTCCCATTCTCCTTTCTCCAACACATTAAGTTCATGCTGCTTCACCTCACCTTGAAGTCCATATATAGTTGTCCCTGCCTACTTATCTGACCTTTTCTCTTACTGCATTGCCCCCTCCATTCTGTCAATGATGAGCCTCAATGCTCTATTCACTTGTGGCTCCCATGAAGCCCCAACACAGGCACCTTCTTTCCTAACTGGTCCAGAAAGCCACTACCTTACCTTTGTGAAGTCTTGTGCCCCAGTGCAAAGTGAGTGGCAAGTGGGTATAAAATGCTACTAAATGAAAACAGTAGAACAATACTGTTCTATTAAAAACAGTATAATAAATTCCATAATAAAAACAATAAATACACCTATGTATTTATTCCCTTTGTGCTGGAGTAAATGACTACATTCCATCCCTAAATCCCACTTCTCACCACAATGCTTACAGGAAACGAATCAGGCATGGATTGATTTTTATGTTTAATAACTATATTTTTGCTCCACCATGCTGTGTACTAGCTTCTACTGAGTAACTGCATAATCTTATTGATGTTGCTCCTGTTCTTCCTCTCCTTCCTACAGCTTTGTTTATCTCTTCATTACATCATCTCTGAAACTAGTTTGGAAGCCCTTGAAAGCAGGGTCCATAATTGTGAGGCACCTTCCACATTTTTGGACGTTGTTAAATCACAAATTATTTCCACTATTTATTATTCATTAGTAGTATTGAAGAGTCTCCCTAGGGAACTGGTGAAAGCCCTGTTGTTTGAGTCTGGGGAAAGAATTCAAGAACATGTTAAGGAACAATCCTGCACCTTCTGGGGGATTGCCAAGAGAACTCAACATGCCTTCAATGTGTTTATTGCCTATAGACTAAATTCTAAAGCATTTACTCTGTCCTTTCTTAGGCAAAATTCCCATTGAATCCAGCGTATTGAAAACAACTTCAAAAACTCAAAGTAAACCTCTGCCAAAACACATGAATTGTGCATGGTTTGGGAGCAAACCAAGACAAAACTGTGAATCAAGTCAGGTTTACTAGAAGCTCAGTGCAGGTTAACTTGAAATTTGACTCATGACTGGCTCAGAAATTGGCCCAGACACTGCAGTTTATTACTAGTTTGCATTCCTGTGACCCTCAGCAGCTCTGGAGGAGGTTTGGAGAGGGGAGAATGTGTAGTGATTGGGCTTTATGTGTACAAGTGATGGAGTTGGTGATGTTGCCCTCTAGTGGGGGGCCCAAAGGGAGGATTTGAAACTAGTACTGCCAAGAAGTAAAAGAGATTTCCTTTGGCTTAAAATATGGAGCTCTGTATGGCAGCAAAGAGCCAGGGTACTAGACCTTGCTCCCTCTGTTTGATTTTATATAGCTATTGTACTTATCCTCTGCAGCACATAGAGTCATTCCGACACACCAAAAGGCTGGTCAATATTTAGGCAAAGCTGGCTCAAATATTGTGTTTCATCTCTCAGAGCCCTTCCATGAATGAATTCTACTTTAGTGTAGTAGGATTTTCATAAAATGTAGATGGAAGAAAACATTCAGTCACACGACTTCTCTTCCAACAAGGGGTCTTTCTTATTGTACCTAAATGACTGCCCCTTCCACACTAGCCTGCTATGTCACATTTATTACTACAGACTACTTACATCCCAGTAGTAGAATCCTGAATTTGAGGTTACAGAATATATTATTCAGGTTGATTCCCTCCTCTGACTCCTCTTCTACACTTCATCATGTTCAAACTTCACCTTCAAGACTCTGCATGATTCCACCCCACCCTACGTCTGATTTTGTCTTTTAGGAATTCTTCCCATTCATTTTAACAGGATTTATGTCGGGCCCTTATAATATTACTTCACCAACCTGTCCAGTCTGCCAGGATTAGAGTGACCAGACGTCCTGATAAAATCGGGACCGTCCCGATATTTAGGCGTTTGTCCCGTGTCCCAATATTTCGCGGTACTCCTTTTTCTTTTTTTTTTTTGCTTCGCCGGCGACCCCCCGCCCCCCCATGTGTCCCAATATTTTCTTCCTCTCATCTGGTCACCCTAGCCAGGATATTGTATTTGTTTCATTTCCCCACTCACCTCTCTGTGATTTTTTTTCCTCACTGCCCCTGTGTTTGGAATGTTCTTCTACTATCCTGGTTCGCCAAGCCACCACCTCTCCTCAATCAAAGCCCGCCTGAAAACCTACTTCTTCTGTGAGGCCCACATGAAGTGAGTATTTAATAATTATAACACCCAAACCTGCCACACACATACATGCTAATTAATACCTGCTCTTGGTTTCCCAGTGTGTCCCACTTTCGGGGTATTTCTCCTATAGACTGTATGCTCGTCGGTGAAGTGACTGTCTTTAAGTTTGTGTGTTGTACAGCACTGAGCACACTGCCAGTGCTAAGTACATAAATCCAGCATCATTTTACATTTAAAACAGTAGTTTTTTTAGTTCTTATGTCCTTCATTTGGGCCCTCTCAGGGACAGAGGTATAGGAGAATGAGGAGAGCAGAAACATAAACCCCTCATATTCCTCATAAAAATTCCTAAAGCCACCATACTGTCCTCTTCAAACTCCTCTTCAGAACTCACCCTTGGTGTGATGGCTACAAAATACTCGACAATGGCTAGGCAGCAGGCATTGAATGTGCTCTTTTCTATAGCAAACATAAGCATTTCCCTGTTACCTTATCCCACTTCCTCTCCCTATTTTTTTCTCTGCCTGTTGTCTCTTGTCATATGCTAAGCTTGTGAGCACTTTGGGGCAGCGACTTGTGACATTGTGCAGTCTATATGGTTTTATAAAAACATGATAATAAGTGAATATAATGTAACTGGAATATGCTTCATGCAAAAGGTCTCTTGTAAGGTATCATTACAAAGCTTGTAATCTACTGAGTGTGATCATCCTATTTGTATAAATGTACCACTCTTATATCTAAAACTAGAAATATAAAATATATCTCTGAGGGCCTATGGTAATTATGCAAAGTGTGGGCCATTAATGGTGGTTTGGAATCTTAATGACTCCCATTAACCAGGACCATTGTCTGCAGATGTCTGTGTTTTACCTGTGAGTCTTCCTGTATATGTGTGTGCTGGCAAGTGGGTAATGAAGTCTTGCAGTGACATGTGATCATGTCACCTGAACTGGAATCCATCTTTAACCTGGTGCTTTTCCAGTGGGGGGAGGTGGTGGGGAACCCAGAGGGACAAAGAGTTCCCGCCTTATGCAAAAGATATATAAAGGGGTGGAAGAGAACAAGGAGGGAGAGGAGCCATTATGAAGAATCCCCTAGCTACCACCTAAGCTGAAACAAGAGCTGTACCAGGGGAAAGAATTGTGCCCAGGCCTGGAAGGTGTCCAGTCTGAGAAAAAACTTACTGAAGCATCTCTGAGGGTGAGACTATCTGTATTTAGTTTAATTAGACGTAGATTTGCACATTTTATTTTATTTTGCTTGGTGACTTACTTTGTTTGTTCTCCAGTCACCACACTTAAAACTCACTTAAAATCACTACCAGTATCTCAAAGCAATCAGCTGTGCACAGATCCTGCTCGACTACGCCACTGTGACAGGTTGAATCACACAAACCCCCTTGGGAGCTGCCACCCGATGTGCCAAGACTACCTCTGCTCCTGTTTTCCCTGCCAGCTCAGGACTCCAGCACCCTGTTTTGCTGAGCCAGACACACCTGTCTGCTCCAACACAGACCCAGGGTCTGAATTACTTGCCCCAAAGCTGCAGGTTTACCTAAAAACAGCTCACAAAAGTGTGCCTGTCTTTAGCACTCAGATGCCCAACTCCCAATGGGGTCTAAACCCAAATAAATCCGTTTTACCCTGTATAAAACTTATATAGAGAGATATGCACAGTTGTTTGCTCCACCAGGTATTAATACACACTCTGAGTTAATTAATAAGTAAAAAGTAATTTTAATAAATACAAAAAGTAAAATGTAAGTGGAAAAGCACCAGGTTAAAGATGGTTTCCAGTTCAGAAATAGACCCTATGAGTCCTGTTGTGGAAAAAGTCACCCATGCACCACTTTGATCAGAGACTCAAGCCTGAGGCCTGTTTATTGAATACATACCAATGCGTTAGGGGTAGCAGCTAGATACTGCACCCCCGATACAAAGTACGCAGAGCTTTTTAAAGCTTAAAACCGCAAACGAATTACACATCGTTTATGCAGCGATAACCATATTAGGAATAAGAGAGTTAGGGTCTTTTGGTACTTTCCAGCACTTTTTTGCAATCTTTCCAGAACTGGGTGCAAATTGAGTTAAGGGCTTCTTGGTGGTTTCCGACAATGTCATTTTTTTGCCTTATATGGGGTGCCCGTTACACGGGTGTTCCAGGCAGGGTACAGTTACATAATGGGGTGCTTATGCAATTGGAGTAGGGGGAGGCATGGTTACACAAAAGGGGTAAGGGGAGGCATATTAGTCATTTTAGCTGATTGCTTTATGCTTATTGCTTCACACAAGTGGTTATTATATTTTAACAGTCATAGGCACACACTTTTATTCTTGTTGCTGGGGCTTTTCATTCTTCTTCTCCCCGGCCCCCCTCCCTCCTCTGGTCATAACCCTTGACTGTCACTGTCAGGGAGCACAACACTTAGCTTGGTTCAGGCTTGTGGCCCGTTAGCCGTAGGGCGGCCCTAGGCCAAGCAGAAATGCTTAGACTAACAGGGCTAGCTTAATTTTCCCCCACAGTCCCAAAACTTAGTCCCCTACTTTAACTACAAGACTGTATTAAGGTTTGTGCAAGAGAGACCCTGCCCTCACTTTCTTGCCTTCTTTTCAGTTTCTGAGACACAGCTGCCGTTGAGTCTAACATTGCACAAGCTCTCAGACCTTTGACATCAACATAAGCACATTGAGATATATTCTCCTTTTTTTCCTTTTTAGGGCAATATGTTGGAACCTTTGTGAAAACTGAGGAGATATACATCCCCTTGTGCCTGCTGCTTATTTTATGAATGATATTATCTTGCTCAGTCCATGTTTCTCTCTTTCCTCCGTAGGGCCTGATTGGGTAATGTGTGGCATTCCCATTTTCCTCAGTTGGACCACTGAGCCTACTGTAGGATGGTCAAAGCTCTGATTCTGGATTCATGTTCAGTCATATTTGGGGTGGTATGAATGCAGCACAGCTTATTTCCACATGCTACTTTTTGTGAGCAAGCTGAATTTCATAGACTTTCAGAAATTAGAGATGAGACCTGTTAGATCATCCAGTCCATTCCCCAGATAGTGCAGGATTTTTTCAACAGTACACTGGATAATTCTTTGTCATATCTAGTGGTAAATGTTTCACCACTTACTTCTTTTTGTTACTTTTTTTCCATTCACAAAGCGCGAAAACATACACAATCAGCCTAGTTGGTTTTCACTGGACATTAAAGAAAACGGCAAAGAAAGAACAAATATAATTATCCAGGAAAAAGAGAGAGAGTGATAGGGCAGCTATACTCTATTTTTAACGTGCTAGCTCAGTCAGAGCTAGTGTGTATGTCTCCTCGAGCTGGGAATCACACTCCCAACTCAAAGTGTAGAGATACTTAGAAAGGGAGCACAGTGTGTAAGACTCCGGACAGCCAATTTCAATTGCTTTTCAGCACAGTCCTTAGCAGAGACAGGCTCTTTATATTTAAAGGTGCAAGGCACAGAAAGCAGAATTATAACCGCTCACTTACATGTACAATTGGTAGATATACATCATCCCTTTATGGGAGGGGAAATTACCCTATAGTCCAATAGATCTCCAATTTCTTATTCCAGTATTTATAGGCTTGTTATATACTATAACCAAAAGAGATGCAATTCACACTCACAAAGAAGAGGAAGCCTATGGGGGTATTCTTTTTTTTTTTTTTTTCTGTCCCAAAAGATCTGTGCTGAGGCCATCAACTGGTTTCACACAGGTTACAGCAGCTGAGCACTACTGACTTGGACTGGATTTGAATCACTGTTAAGCATTTTAGCGATGATAGTTTCATTCCAAGCTCATTCTAGAGATCTAGCCCTCGTCCTGGCCATTATTCAACAGCTTCCAGGCTGGTGCATATATGCGTGACGAACCTATCACTGCTGTGGTTTAATGGGTATAAACAATCAAGCAATTATAAATCAATGACTTCTGTTGCTCTCATGCTGTAATAATTACATTTTAAAAGGCACTACTTAGTCACAACTCAGGGATTATTTGCAGGGAATAATTAAGGTCAGACTGACTTCCTGCTGTTACACAAAGTATTCTGAGCAGTGTAGCATGTGGTAATTAATTTAGGACAAGAGTAATTGCACATTGTATTGGAAGTGTCATTAACCTGGGGAATATGATCCTGAATCTATCACTGTTTATGTTTTAATGGGAAAGGACAACACTTTTATAAAAACAAATTGCCTAATGTTGGGGGTTGTTAAAATTCAGTTTTTATTGAAAGTAACAGTTGCTTTGAGGTTTTTATATAGTCCACAGGTAGTGGCAATCCCAGAAAGACAAGATGGAAAGATCCATTCCAACCCTCTGCTACTGCAGAATCATTTCCTGCAGTGTATTTCCTAGTGCTTTGTCTGGTCTAGTCTTCAGTGATTCAAATGGTATGCTTCCATTGCTTCCCTTAGGGAAGATAATTTCAGTCACACAATGTTCATAGGAAATTTTATTGATATTCAAACTGTTTATCTTTGCCTCATTTTACCCCATTACCCCTAGTTATATACTGCCTTGGTCTATTCTAAATAGTTCATCTCCTTCTTGGGTATTCTGAGTCAACCAATACATATTTAGTTCTTTTAATCTTTCCTCAAATCAAAGTGTGGTGCTCATTCAAGCCATAAAGAGGCTTGTTGTATGCAGTGTTGTTGTAGCCATATCAGTCCCAGGACCTGAAGAAGAGCTCTGTGTAAGCTCAAAACCTTGTCTCTCTCTGCAACAGAAGTTGGTCCAATAAAAGATATTATCTTGACCGCCTTATCTCTATAAAGAGACCTGTCATTCTGAACACAGCACCAGCTTTCTACCACACCCTTCTCCCACTCTTTCCTGTGTATGGATACAGGAATCTTCAGGTTCACCAATGAGATAACTACACACTGGGGAAGGCTGGTCCTCCTTGCTTAAATAGCGTCATTACATCAGCTCTATTCCAATGCTCCAGTACCTCACCTCTACTGAAACAAAATGGCCACTAGTAGCTCTGCATTTTCCTTAGCCACTTCTTTGAGAAATATGGTCCCCCATCAGACACACATACATTCTGGGATCAATTATTCTGGAATAGACCTGAGCATCACATACTGCTTGATGAAATGCTAGTTACATTTACTGCTGCTGGTTAAAAAAGGGTGTTTGGATTTTGTTGACAAATAGACTGTATATCTAAATGAAAGATAGAGAAAATCAATAAACGGAGTGACCAGATTTATTAGTCCATTGAGGAGAAACACCTTGGGGAGAGGTGCAGTCTAAGTACAGGACTGGGAGCTATGCCCTTCTGAGGCCTGGTCTACACTACGACTTTAATTCGGATTTAGCTGCTTTAAATCGAATTAACGCTGGACCCGTCCACACAACGAAGCCATTTAATTCGAATTAAAGAGCCCTTTAATTCGATTTCTGTACTCCTTCTCGACGAGCGGAGTAGCGTCAAAATCGGTATTGTCAATCCGAATTAAGGTTAGTGTGGCCGCAATTCGATGTTATTGGCCTCCAGGAGCTATCCCACAGTGCACCATTGTGACCGCTCTGGCCAGCAATCTGAACTCGGATGCGCTGGCCAGGTGGACAGGAAAAGCCCCGGGAACATTTGAATTTCATTTCCTGTTTGCACAGCGTGGAGAGCACAGGTGACCACAGAGAGCTCATCAGCACAGGTAACCATGCAGGCTGATAATCAAAAAAGAGCACCAGCATGGACCGTACAGGAGGTACTGGATTTGATCGCTATATGGGGAGAGGATTCAGTGCTAGCAGAACTGCGTTCGAAAAGACGAAATGCCAAAACTTTTGAAAAAATTTCCAAGGGCATGATGGAGAGAGGCCACAATAGGGACTCAGATCAGTGCCGCGTGAAAGTCAAGGAGCTCAGACAAGCCTATCAAAAAGCAAAGGAGGCAAACGGTCGCTCCAGGTCAGAGCCGCGGACATGCCGCTTCTACGCCGAGCTAAATGCATTTCTAGGGGGGGGCCGCCACCACTACCCCACCTCTGACTGTGGATTCCGAGATGGGGATAATCTCATCAGGTACACCTGATGATTCCGCGGAAGGGGAAGAGGAGGAGGAGGAGGACGAGCTGGCAGAGAGCACCCAGCTCTCCGTTCTCCCCAACAGCCAGGATCTGTTTCTCACCCTGACTGAAGTACCCTCCCAAGCCTCCCAAGCCAGTACCCAAGACCATGACCCCATGGAAGGGACCTCAGGTGAGTTTACCTTTTAAAATATAAAACATGGTTTAAAAGCAAGCATTTTTAATGATTAATTTGCCCTGAGCACTTGGGATGCATTCGCAGCCAGTACAGCTACTGGAAAAGTCTGTTAACATGTCTGGGGATGGAGCGGAAATCCTCCAGGGACATCTCCATGAAGCTCTCCTGGAGGTACTCCAAAAGCCTTGCCACAAGGTTTCTGGGCAGTGCAGCCTTATTCCGTCCTCCATGGTAGGACACTTGACCACGCCATGCTAGTAGCAAGTAATCTGGTATCATTGCATGACAAAGCCTGGCAGCGTATGGTCCCGGTGTTTGCTGGCATTCAAGCAACATCTGTTCTTTATCTTGCTGTGTAATCCTCAGGAGAGTGATATCGCTTAGGGTAACCTGGTTGAAATACGGGAATTTAATTAAGGGGACAGAGGTGGCCGTTCCTACTGGGCTGTTTGCCTGTGGCTGAAAAGAAATCCTTCCCTGCATTTAGCCAAGTGCAAAGGGGGGGGGGGGGAGGATTGGCCCAGAGCTTTTCGCGTTTTGCTAGCAGGGATCTTCCCTGATACCAGCCACGCGGTGGGGGGAGGGATAAAGCACTCATCCCAGAGAATTCATGGCGGGTTGGGGGGGGTGTTAGTTTGGTTCCTGCAGGGATCTTCCCTGATACCAGCCACGCGGTGGGGGGAGGGATAAAGCACTCATCCCAGAGAATTCATGGCGGGTTGGGGGGGGTGTTAGTTTGGTTCCTGCAGGGATCTTCCCTGATACCAGCCACGCGGTGGGGGGAGGGATAAAGCACTCATCCCAGAGAATTCATGGCGGGTTGGGGGGGGTGTTAGTTTGGTTCCTGCAGGGATCTTCCCTGATACCAGCCACGCGGTGGGGGGAGGGATAAAGCACTCATCCCAGAGAATTCATGGCGGGTTGGGGGGGGTGTTAGTTTGGTTCCTGCAGGGATCTTCCCT
Source organism: Emys orbicularis (assembly GCF_028017835.1). Taxonomy (NCBI): domain Eukaryota; kingdom Metazoa; phylum Chordata; order Testudines; family Emydidae; genus Emys; species Emys orbicularis. The sequence goes on along the minus strand of NC_088686.1, from coordinate 84,072,716 downwards.
GATACCAGCCACGCGGTGGGGGGAGGGATAAAGCACTCATCCCGGACAATTGGATGGTGGGGGGGTGTTAGCTTGTTTTCTGCTGCTGAAGGTTAACAGGAAAACTGCAGCACAACGGGCTTTGCTTGGTATGTGGGAAAGCAGGGTGCAGAAGCCTAAAGACAGTGGCTTACCATGGCAGCATGCAAGCTGAATTCTGTTGCCCGGACCTGCGTCTGTGATCTCTAGCAGCAAAGCCACAGGCACTCAATATTAAGAGGCAAAATGCGACCTTGCACAGAAATCACATGTGCTATGTAATGTGAATAGTATTTGTCACCGTGAAAGAGTATAAGCATTGTTCTGAAAAATGTATCTTTTAAAAAAATTCTCTCCTTTTTTCACTCCCTCCAGCAGCTGCAAATGTTTCAAGCCTCCCTCCTCCTTCCCGAAGGCTATCCCAGATAAGGCGTCGGAAAAAGAAGACGCGAGACGAGATGTTTGCAGAAATCATGCAATCCACCAGGAGTGAAAGAGCTCATCTGAATGAGTGGAAGGACACGGTTTGCAAGTATAGGAAAGAAGCCAGTGAACGTGAGGACAGGAGGGACCAACATGAGGACATGAGGGACCAACGTGAGGACAGAAGGGACCAACGTGAGGAGAGGAGAGACGCTCGAGATGAGAGGTGGTGTCAGGAAGATCAGAGGAGGCAGGATGCAACGCTGGGGCTGCTGCGTGAGCAAACAGACATGCTCCGGCGTCTGGTGGAGCTTCAGGAACGGCTGCTGGAGAACAGAGTGCCGCTACATCCCCTGTATAACCCCCCTACCTCCTCACCATGTTCCATAGCCTCCTCACCCAGACGTGTAAGAACACGGGGGGGGGGAGGCTCCGTACACCCTCCCATTCCACCCCAGTGGACAGCCCAAGCAAAAGGCTGCCATTTTTTAAACCTTTTTTTAGTGGGCTTTTCCTTCCCGCTGATCCTCCTCCCAAACCCCACTCAGGTTCTCTCCCTCTTTTTATAATCAATTAATAAAGAATAAATGATTTTTAAACAATAGTGACTTTATTTCCTTTGAAAGCAAGCTGGGGGAAGGGGGAGGGTGGGTTCCTTACAGAGAATGAGTCAATAAAGGGGGCGGGTTTTCATGAAGGATAAACAAACAGAAATTTCACACTGTAGCCTGGCCAGTCATGAAACTGGTTTTCAAAGCTTCCCTAATGCGCAGCGCTTCCTGGTGTGCTCTTCTAATCGCCCTGGTGTCTGGCTGCGCGTAATCAGCAGCCAGGCGATTTGCCTCAGCCTCCCACCCTGCCATAAAGGTCTCCCCCTTGCTCTCACAGAGATTGTGGAGCACACAGCAAGCAGTAATAACAATGGGGATATTGGTTTGGCTGAGGTCTGAGCGAGTCAGTAAGGATCGCCAGCGACCTTTTAAACGGCCAAATGCACATTCTACCACCATTCTGCACTTGCTCAGCCTGTAGTTGAACAACTCCTGACTCCTGTCCAGGCTGCCTGTGTATGGCTTCATGAGCCATGGCATTAAGGGGTAGGCTGGGTCCCCAAGAATAACAATTGGCATTTCAACATCCCCAACGGTTATTTTCTGGTCCGGAAAGTAAGTCCCTTGCTGCAGCCGTTTAAACAGATTGGTGTTCCTGAAGACGCGAGCGTCATGAACCCTTCCCGGCCAGCCCACATGGATGTTGGTGAAACGTCCCTTGTGATCCACAAGTGCTTGCAGCACCATTGAAAAGTACCCCTTGCGGTTTATGTAGTGGGTACCCTGGTGCTCCGGTGCCAAGATAGGAATATGGGTTCCATCTATCGCCCCACCACAGTTAGGGAATCCCATTGCAGCAAAGCCATCCACTATGACCTGCACATTTCCCAGAGTCACTACCTTTCGTAGCAGCACCTCCGTGATTGCTTTGGCTACTTGCATCACAGCAGCCCCCACAGTAGATTTGCCCACTCCAAATTGATTACCGACTGACCGGTAGCTGTCTGGCGTTGCAAGCTTCCACAGGGCTATCGCCACTCGCTTCTCAACTGTGAGGGCTGCTCTCATCTTGGTATTCTGGCGCTTCAGGGCAGGGGAAAGCAAGTCACAAAGTTCCATGAAAGTGCCCTTACGCATGCGAAAGTTTCTCAGCCACTGGGAATTGTCCCACACCTGCAACACTATGCGGTCCCACCAGTCTGTGCTTGTTTCCCGGGCCCAGAATCGGCGTTCCAAGCCTATAACCTGGCCCATTAACATCATAATCTCCAAAGCACCGGGGCCTGCGGTCTGAGAGAATTCACGGTCCATGTCCATGTCCTCATCATGCTTGTCGCTGCGCTGCAGTCGCCGCCTCCTCCTCCTCGCCTCTTTTTTCTGGTCCTGGGTAAGCATAAACTCCACGAGAACGCGCGAGGTGTTTACAATGTTCATGACTGCGTTCTGGAGCTGAGCGGGATCCATGCTTGCTGCGGTATGGAGTCTGCAGAGTTCACTCAGGAAAAAAGGCGTGAAATGGTTGTCTGCCGTTGCTTTCAGGGAGGGAGGGGGAGGCTGTACCCAGAACCACCTGCGACAATGTTTTTTGCCCCATCATGCACTGGGGTCTCAACCCAGAATTCCAAGGGGGGGTGGAGACTGCGGGAACTATGGGATAGCTATGGGAAAGCTACCCACAATGCAACGCTCTGGAAATCGATGCTAGTACGGTAGCTTGGACGCACACCACCGAATTAATGTGCCTAGTGTGGCCGAATACATTCGAATTTATAAAATCGGTTTTCTAAATTCGAATTATATAAATTCGGATTAATCCCGTAGTGTAGACATTGTCTGAGTTTCCATGCTGACCCAGGCACTGGCTTTATGGTGTTGGGCAGGTTACTTACCAGTTTCTGCCTGAAATTACCAGTTTGTAAAATGAGAATAACATTTGCATCACTCATATGAGTGATGCAAGAATTCCTGATTTATTTGTGAATTGCACTGCAGATGAAAAGTGTTAAGTATAAATTGTGCCATACTCACAATGAGTAGTACCCTACTCTGTGATAGCCCCATTAAATTGACAGGGCTACTCATGTAACAAGGTTATGTTGCATATGAGTAAGATTGCAGAATCTGGCCCTTGATCTTTTGTCCTTCAAAAAATGAAATGTAAAAGGTTTTATAGTCAACTCTTAAAATTCCTAAACTGTTTTAATTGCTCTGTTATTACTGAAATGTTACCAACATACCTGGGAGCTCTGGTGAGCTGGCCATTTGAAACATGAATGACTTAGCTGCTGAACCATGACGCGATACATGCATTGCAGCTCAGAAATCCTCACCACAAACATGGAAGTGTTTATAGACAACAGGAAATTGTTCAGACATCTGTGTAAATGTGCCTTAAAAGTTAGACTGAAGCACATCCCAGTGGATCTTTGTTTTGTTTTATAAAATAAGCTTTTATGATTTTCATATAGTGAGAACTAGGATATTCAAATCTGTGAGATCTCAGAGTGTTCTGAAGAGCCTTTGGGAGAGAGAGGTGTGATTTAAAAATAAAAACCTGTGAGTGTTGAGGTGATTGCACATATGTGTGCATATTGTCTGAGGAGTAGGATGCCCAGATAAAATGCAATGGGAGAATTCAGATTCAAATTGAAAATCTTACTCTCTAGATTTAGAACAGATTTTAAAACTTTCTAAAGTTCAAGATCAATTTGGCGCTCATGAAATACTGTACTATGAAGGCTGATGTATGCTGAGTGGCCTTAGCTCCCAATGAAGTTAATGGGAGTTGAAGGCACTCATTACGTTGAACAAGGTGCTTAGCATCTTGCAGAATTTGTCCCTCTCTGCATTGTCATCCTAGAAGTAGTGCGAAAATTAGTTTAAAACATATTTTTCTTCTGTTTCTCTGAGCTGACACACACATTTATATCTTAAAATCTTTGGAGAAGTCTCTTACTATGTCTGTCAGCGCTTAACACAATGGACCCCGAGCTCAGTTGCAGCTAATGCTGATTAAAAAATGGCCAAGAGAAAATTTTGAGAAGAATGAATTTCCCCCCAAAAATAGTCAGATATAATTTTTCAATTAAAAAAGAAGGTATTTTATTTTATTTTAAATTTGAAAAATATTGAAAGGTGTTGACGGGAAAAACCCACTTTCTCTCTTTTTTACCCTTTCCTGCATGGAAAAAAAGAGTATGTGAAAGTTTGTTTTTAACTGGAAAACATTTTTTTTTAACCAAAGCCACAAATGTTCATTTTGGTTGATAATCCATTTTCAATAAAAAATGTATGAACATTTTCAACCAGTTACATTTAGGTGCTACTGTAATACAACTGATTAATAAAGGAAATATAAAACAAAATTCATAGGTGAATCAAATAAAAATCTTATCCAAGAATTGCTCTTACAACACTTTGATAAACAATCTAACCTATTTACAAATAAAATGATGTCCAACTTAAGTTGAGATATGCCTCCCAAATCTTAAATGTCTTGGGCGTTCTCCAAGTTGATAAGCCATAATCCTAACATGATACACTATTCCCACCCTTAATCTAATCTGACACCAAATTTATAGCTTTCTCTGCCAAGTGTCTTCATAGGCAAGTTCCTGCAACTGATGGTGCGACTCCCAAAAGTTCTCTATGATGTCTGTTTAATGTAGCGCCTTCTAAAGTATTTGTAATGCAAACATCTGGTTTAACTAATCCCTCCCCCTCCAACACACACACAACAGTTTTCATGTATTTTATAACTAATGAAAAAAACTCTGCAATCTTTTGGCATTTCCAAGCTGTATGCATAAAGGCTTGAGCCAGAGCCCAGTTCAGCCACTAAGAATCTTTCCCCTGACTTCAATAGGTTTTGGACCAGGTCCTAAATCAAGGTGAAATCCTAGCCCACTGAAGTCAACAGCAAAACCTCCATTGGATCAGGATTTTACACCCAATCTCGAGTTTACTTATAATACCAATCTGTGACTATACACTATGGTCAACTTTTAATGCCTAAAGTAACAGGGAGCAAACCGTGCCCCTCTGGTTCAGCCCTTCTCCCCCTCTTCTCACTCAGGGACACTTCAGGTTGGTGCAACATCTGTGCTCTTTATTTGTGACCACATCCCCACCACCAGTTTCCAACTATATACAGGCTTTTTACAACAACTTGACCTACCACAGGCCTGGCCAGCAACAGACTAGGAGGCTCCCGGCTCCCACCTCCCTGTGAGCCTGAGCCTGAGCCCCTGGTCTTTGCCCACCCCACCTGCTCTCACTTCCTCTCAACCTTATAGCTCTTGCTAACAAGGCTGGCAGGTATGGTCAGTTACCAGGCAAGCAGCAGGCTATCTACCCAGCCCCATCAAATCCCCCTGATTGGGACTGGAGTGGCAGCAGCTGATTAAGGCTTCTCTAGCAGCACCCTGCCACACTCCTACATCCATATTTAGCTACTGCTCTTGTTGTCCCCCCCGAACTTGGTTGGGTTCTGGGTTCAGTAGCTCCTCCCTTGGCTCGGGGAGAGGCTTTTAGCAGTGGGCAAGCTAGTGCCTGCCCACATCCCAGTGCTCAAAAGGACATCCATATTTAGCTATTGCCTTTGTTGTCCCCCGAACTTGGTGGGTTCTGGGTTCAGTAGCTCCTCCCTAGGCTGGGGGAGGGGCTTTTAGCAGTGGGTGAGCTAATGCCTGCCCACGTCCCGGCGCTCAAAAGGACATCCATATTTAGCCACCTAAATAAAGTGATCTGGTTCTCTGAGCATATGCAGCTTCCACTGAAGATAAAAAGCACGGGGGGAATAAATGGAACTATATACAGGAGCAAAGATATGCACAGTAGTAATTATTTACAGGACTGGATGCTTAATCTGCTCGTATATCAACATCTAATCTTACTCTGATTAATCTGTATTTTATTCTGCATTCCACATCTCTACTGACCTTTGAAAATGGTCTTTACTACCAACAATGGTCTTTACTACCAAGTAGAAATTCTTTTAGATTTTATTTGCATTATTAATCAGTCTGCTCTCCAAACAATCAGAGTGGTGTGTGTGTGTGTGGGTGATCTTTCAGTCCATTTTCCAAAAGTGCATTCAAATAATTTCTGAGCAATAAAAAAATGTCAGAAGTGACTTGTCCAAATATAATACTGTATTATCATACAATAAAAAATTAATACTCCCTTATGAAAGATATTAGTTAAGTGAGTTATGGCTTCTTCCTAAAGACCAAAGGGATACCTATATATACCAGGCAATTTAAAACTATTGTTTAACAGCAAATGTAGTTTGAGGTGAGACTTAATCCTTACTGGGGCTAACTGCTGATTGATATGAGATGTTGTTGTTGGAAGGGAGAAGGAGAAGGGCTGTTGATTAATTTTGTAACCTTTTAATTGTGTTTCTAAATTTATGTCAAGGATGCTAAGAACTCTGCATAGATCTTAATTGGTCTGGAGTTTAAAATACAAATAAAGGTTTTGGTTTTAATTTCCTGTATGTTAAAAGTTTATTCCACACATAACTTTTTACAATGATTGGATCATCATATTCTTATCAGTTATTTCCTTTAAATTAATTCATTTAATTCCATTTAAATTAAACAGAGATGACACCTGACACAAATAATAAAGTGTTACAAAATCCTGAGTAACCGTGTACAATATTTATCTTGTGAAATCCAAAATGTGGGAGAAAGAAATTGGAGGTTTTGTGAAGTATGAAGCACCCATGCATGCACCCATTGCTGTTTAAAAATGCCTTGTAAAGCAATAAATGAGCATGCTACATCAAATCTATTTTCCTTCCTTTGTGTCTATATAATGGGCATAATTTTTCAACATAACTTCATGTTTCTTGGATACCAGCTATGCTGAAGAAAAGTCAATTTCAGGATAAATAGCAAACCTAGGCTATACCTGATTAAATCATATTTATAGACCGGAGATGAAAATTATAGCAGCTGCCAGGTTTATAGATGTTAACTTGTCTGGAGCCACTTAGCAAAACCATCTCTCATACTATTTTATGACAATTAATTTATTGAAGTAAGGGATGGTCATCCAGTGGTTTTCAATGTTTTTTGTATTTATGGACCCCCTAAAAATTTTGAATAGAGGTGCAGGCCCCGTTGGAAATCTTAGACATAGTCTGTGAACCCCAAGGGGTTCAGTGGTTCTCAAACTTTTGCATTGGTGACCCTTTTCACACAGCAACCCTCTTTATAAGCGACCTTCCCTTATAAATTAAAAACACATTTTTCTATATTTAACACTACTATAAATGCTGGAGGTGAAGCAGGGTATGGGGTAGAGGCTGACAGCTCGTGACCCTCCATGTAATAACCTCATGACCCCCAGAGGGGTCACAGCCCCCGGTTTGAGAAGCCCTGATCTAGTCCAATCTCCTAGGCAGATGGGCTTCTCCACCCAGTGACAGGTGATAAATAAAAACCTCAGCTCTCTCTCTCAGGCTGTTCCCTATGCATGGGAAAAATCTCCTTGTCGAACTTCGCAAAGCTGACATGTTATCCTCTTCTAAATCCTTCCTCAAAACCTATCTCTGCTGTGACTTGTATAAAGCACTGGTTAGGCAAGTAGTGAACTTTGTTGGCTTTATAATTATTCCATCCTCCCAATCCACTCCTATCCCTGTCTCTTTCATCCATCTTTTGCATCCTGTCTGATGTGTAGATTGTGATATCTCTGATGAAGGGATTGTCTTCTTTGTTACTTGTCTGCAACTCACCTAGCAAAATTGGGCCCTGATCCTTGATTGGGGTCCCTAGGAGCTACTGTACTGCAAGTAATAAATAATAATTAGTGAATAAATAATAATTAGTATTATTATCCCCACTTTGCAGATGGTGAAAGGAAGGCTGAAATAGTAAGTGACTTTCATATAACTACAGAGGAAGCAAGTAGCAGAGATGAGTTTGAGTTCCAGGTTCCACTCCTGAGGGAATTCTGCGTGAAAAAATTAAAAAATTTGCACCAAAAAAAATTAAAATTCTGCACACGATATTTTAAAATTCTGCAAAATTCTGCATATTTTATTTGTCAATAAATAAATGTGTAGGCTCCAGCATGGCAGTGGGGAACACAGGCCACTGGCTGCATGGAGGTGGGAGATCACCCTGGGATAGGGACTCGACGGTGAGGCTGCACCCAACCCTGACACAGCACAAGTGCCGGGCCTGCCACAGGAACACCCTGGGGCCATACACCTCCACACCAGGCGCACCGAGATAGCAAACAAGAGGGACACAGTCTTGCACACATGCCCAGCCCTGGCCCCCAATCCAGGTGTGGGGAAAGCAGGCTAAACCCAGCAGGACTCAAGTGTGGAGGGACTTAGTGTGGGGGGATCTAGGTGTGAGGTGAGAGGGTTCTGGGGCAATCTGGGTGCGGGTGTCTTAGTGGGGGGTTTGGGTATGGGGTGTGTGTGTGCGGATCTGGATGCACAGGAGCTCTTTGAGGGGTTCCAGTTGCAGGGGGAATGGGACTCTGCAGGGGGGTCCTGGTGAAGGTGGTTGGGGCTCAGCAGGGTGGGTTAGGGTGTATGGGAGTGGGGCTTGGCAGAGGGAGTCTGGGTGTAGGGGTTTAGAGAGGGGCCTGGGTGCTAGGGGATTGAGGCTTGGTGGGGTGGGTGTCCAGGGGCAGCTGGTTGTGGCTCAGTGGGGCGGGGTGTCTCACTGCAGGGGACTCGTTGGGGTGGTCCAGGAGTGGGGGCAGGCTTTTTGGGGTTGGGGTTAGAGTGCAGAGGGGGTCAGCGGGGGCTGGTCTGGGTGCAGGAGCAGGGTTCCAGATGCAGGAGGTGAGGTCTGGTGGGGTAGGGATTCAGGTGCAGGGGACTTGGTGAGGAGTTTCTGGGTGTGTGGGGGGAGTGAGGATGGGTTGGTCTGGGTATGCAGGGGTCTGGATGCACAGGGGTTGAGTGGACAGGGGAGCAGCTCCCCACACAGTGACCCAGCCCCACACAGCTAAGGAGTGAGGGGGGAAGGAAGCAGGAGGGCATTGTGGTGCCAAGGGAGGTTCCTGGGGTTAGGTCTGATCTGACCCAAGCCACGGCCGCTCATTGCAGGGAAGAGGATGTCCCTTCCTCTCCAGCCCCCCGCCCAGTAGCCTGGGAGAGAGCTAACGGATTTAGGGAACTTTCTGGGTTCAAACTAATCCTATTTGTCACTGAAAAAATCTGCCAGGAAAGGGGGTTAAAACAGACAAGTGCCTCATTTGTAAGATGCTCCTTGGCTATACATAACACATCTGTTCATTCATTACCACACATTTTGGGTGGGTTTATTGGTCATGAATGTTGCTGGAAACTGGCTGGATCCCAGGACAGCACAAACTTCCCACAATACATTTTCAGTCCTGCCTTACAAAAGCCTGGTTCGCCCAAGCTTAGACTAAATCCGTCAACAGTCTCTTTCATGCTCGGGGCAAAAGTACCTTACAAAAGAAGTAGGATGAGGCTCCTTATTGATTTAATCTAAAGAAGAGTTGATCACATGTCTTCAGAGGTGAATCGTGTGCACTAACCCCACTCTGACACAATTTCCAGCATGTCGCCCTTCCTATGACCTATCAACAGATAGGTCAAAACCAGCACAAATAAATGAATATGTTGTGCATCACTAAGCCATGATGAGAACATTGTGTCTTTCAGAATCTCTGTGCAACTGGTCATTCCTGTTCTAAACTGAGTACATTCTGTTAGAAGCATAAAAAGAAACAGTCCTTACCCCAATGTCTAGTCACAATAAATGACACGTTGAGTTAATTATTACTTGGTAATTCTTTATTTAAACTTTGTACCACAATTCATTTGCAATATATTCTTTCATGCAAAACATAAAAGATATTATTGTGTGCAGTGTGGGTGTGGCTAGCCCTAAAGCCAATTGTGGAATAATTTGTTTATACACTTGGCTTCTGTGGAGAATTTTGTACACATTGTGCAGCTATTTTCTCAGTTTATAAGACTATTTGCATTAGTTGTTTTCACAAAGGAACTTGTACTAAATCTGGACTCTCTGGGCTAGCTGCACTCACAAAGGCTGAATCTGTCCCTCTGCCGTCAGGTACAATATCACATAAAGCGCCACACAGGATCACATTTTTGCAGCAACCTTAACACTAGTTTTTTCATACACACATGCAGCAGCGGCTCCAGGCACCAGCGCTCCAAGCGCATGCCTGGGGCGGCAAGCCGCGAGGGGTGGCCTGCCGTTCGTTGTGGGGGCAGCAGGCAGGCTGCCTTCGGCGGTTTGCCTGCGGGAGGGCCGCCAGTCCCGCGGATTCTGCGGCAATTCGGCAGTGGGTACGCCGAAGCCGCGGGACCGGCGGACCTCCCGCAGGCATGCCGCCGAAGCCGCGGGACCCAGGACCTCCCGCAGGCAAACCGCCGAAGGCAGCCTGCCTGCCATGCTTGGGACGGCAAAAAAGCTAGAGCCACCCCTGCACACATGCATTTTGCACATGTGATTGCTGCAAAAGGGACATTTTGCATGTGCAAACAGGGGCACTGTACATGCAAACTGGAGCATGTGCAATTCTGCATGCATAGAATTAAAAGTAATTTTTGAAAATTTAGCCACCATGTCCACAAAGTAATGAACTTGTACTGAAAAAAGGGGGACTGTTCATAAACAGATTTTTTTTTTATTTGCTGACCTACAAAATGTGAATGCTGCTGTCTTTTTATATGAAAAAAATAAAAATTCTCAGCCTGATTCTTATTTTACTTACACTACCTTTACTCCAAAGTAACTGTAGTTGTTCCTGAGTCTGAGAGCAGTATCAGGCTTGCTGTGTGTCTAAAAAGATTGTGACAAAGTTCCTCCTCTATCTTGGTGGGTCCTGCGCTTATTGGCAGATTTTCTTGCCTCAGAGATTCACCATGTGGGTTGGGGAACAGCCCAGAGACCTTCCCCTCTGGGAGAACCCACAGTCCAGGTCAATTGGGAGGTTTGGGGGGGGGGGGAACCCGGGCCCGCCCTCTACTCCGGGTTCCAGCCCAGGGCCCTGTGGACTGCAGCTGTCTATAGTGCCTCCTGTAACAGCTGCATGACAGCTACAACTCCCTGGGCTACTTCCCCATGGCCTCCTCCAAACACCTTCCTTATTCTCACCACAGGACCTTCCTCCTGGTGTCTGATAACGCTTGTGCTCCTCAGTCCTCCAGCAGCACACCCTCTCACTCTCAGCTCCTTGCGCCTCTTGCTCCCAGCTCCTCACACTCACACCACAAACTGAAGTGAGCTCCTTTTTAAAACCCAGGTGCCCTGATTAGCCTGCCTTAATTGATTCTAGCAGTTTCTTCTTAATTGGCTCCAGGTGTCCTAATTAGCCTGCCTGCCTTAACTGGTTCTAGCAGGTTCCTGATTACTCTAGTGCAGCCCCTGCTCTGGTCACTCAGGGAACAGAAAACTACTCATCCAGTGACCAGTATATTTGCCCTCTACCAGACTCCTGTACCCCACTGGTCTGGGTCTGTCACATATCCCTCTCCCCTGCTCAACGCCAAGGGGTTGGGCAGCTTGGGACGCCAGACAGTGCACACGTGACAAGCCATCGGCGTTGCCATGACGGCTCCCTGCTCTGTGTTGCACACGGAACTGGAAAGGTTGGAGGGATAAGAACCATCTGGTCACCCTTGTGTTCTTCTCCTTGTTCCGCTGCATCCATTGAAGTGGGGCATGGTCGGTCACGAGGACAAATCTGCGCCCGAGCAGGTAGTAGAGTAATGTTTCCATGGCCCATTTTACAGCGAGGCATTCTCTCTCCACCACCGCATATTTTTGTTCCCTTGGAAGGAGTTTCCGACTGAGGTATAGAATTGGGTGTTCCTCCTCCCCGACCATCTGTGATAGAACGGCCCCCAACCCTACTTCCGATGCATCCGTCTGCAGGATAAACTCCTTGGTGAAATCAGGGGCTATCAGTACGGGGTTACTGCAGAGGGCAGTCCGTAGGTCTGTGAATGCTTCCTCTGCTGCGTCAGACCATCTCACCAGATCAGGTCCACGGGCTTTCACTAGGTCTGTCAGGGGGCTTGCCCTTGTGGCAAAGTGGGGGATAAATCGTCGGTAATACCCCACCACACCTAGGAACGCCCGGACTTGTTTCTTGCGACTTGGTCGGGGCCAATTTTGGATGGCCTCTAACTTGTTCACTTGGGGTTTTACCAGACCTTTTCCCACAATGTAGCCAAGATATTTGGCCTCTGTAAACCCTACAGCGCACTTGGCAGGGTTTGCTGTAAGGCCAGCTCGCCTGAAGGTATCAAGGACTGCCTCCACCTTCTCCAGGTGGGTTTCCCAGTCTGGGGTATGAATGACCACATCGTCCAAGTAGGCAGCAGCATAACTGTTATGCGGGCATAATAGCTTGTCCATGAGGTGCTGGAAGGTAGCTGGGGCCCCATGTAGTCCAAAAGGGAGGACAGTATATTGAAAAAGACCCTCTGGTGTAGAGAACGCAGTCTTTTCCTTTGCGTCTTCTGCAAGGGGAATCTGCCAGTACCCCTTTGTCAAGTCTAGGGTAGTCAAGTACCGGGCATTACCCAGACAGTCCACTAGCTCATCTATGCGAGGTATGGGGTACGCGTCGAACTGGGATACTTTGTTTAGTCGCCGGAAGTTGTTGCAAAATCTTGTGGTGCCATCAGGTTTGGGCACCAGCACGATTGGGCTGGACCACTGACTGTGGGATTCTTCGATGATCCCCAACTCTAGCATTTTTTTTACTTCTGCTTTTATTTCCTCCCTTTTTGCCGCTGGCACCCGATAGGGCCTCATTGTTACTCTGGCCCCGGGGTTCGTGACGATGTGGTGATATGTCTCGGTTGTTCAACCCGGTTTTGTTGAGAACACATCTTGGTTCCGGAAGATCATCTCAGACACCTCATTCTTCTGGTCTGGTGTTAAATCGGGAGACACTGTCACCTGTTTGGAAGGCTTGTTTTCCTGGGTTAGGTCTTTTTGGACCGTTGTGCATGCCTCTTGTGCATGCCAGGGTTTCAGAAGGTTAACGTGATAAATCTGTTCGTGTTTTCTGCGTCCTGGCTGCCGCACCTTGTAGGTTACTTCCCCCACGGGTTCAACCACCTCATAGGGCCCCTCCCATTGGGCCAGAAGCTTGCTTTCTGCCGTGGGTACCAACACCATAACCCGATCCCCTGGCTGGAACTGTCGCACTTTTGCCTGGCGATTGTAATGGGTTCGCTGGGCCTCCTGTGCCTTCTCCAAATGTTCCCGTACAATAGGGGTAACCCGGGTTATCCGGTCTCGCATCTGCATTACATGCTCTATTATATTTCTCCCCTCATTGGGTTCCTCTTCCCAGATCTCTTTGGTGATATCTAGTATGCCACGGGGGTGTCGCCCGTATAATAACTCGAAGGGGGAAAACCCAGTTGAGGCCTGTGGTACCTCCTGGATAGCGAACATAAGGTAGGGTAGTAGGGTGTCCCAATCCTTCCCATCCCGACTTACCACCTTCCTTATCATAGCCTTGAGGATTCGGTTAAACCTTTCTACCAACCCATCAGTCTGTGGATGGTAGACCGAAGTTCTCAGGGTATGTATATGGAGCAGCGTACAGAGGTCCTTCATTAGCTTCGACATAAATGAGGTTCCTTGGTCGGTTAGTATCTCCTTCGGTAGCCCCATTCGGGCAAAGATCCCCACCAGCTCTTTGGCTATAGTTTTAGAGGCCGTGTTCCGCAGGGGGATGGCTTCTGGGTAGCAAGTAGCATAGTCCAAAACAACAAATATATATTGGTGGCCCCGAGCCGTCTTCTCCAGGGGTCCCACTAGGTCCATGGCTATTCGCTCGAAGGGGACCTCTATGATGGGAAGGGGTACTAAAGGTGCCCTCAAGTGGAGACGGGGACTGTGCAGCTGACACTCCAGGCAGGAGGCACAGTACCTCCACACTTCTTCATGTACTCCGGGCCAGAAGAACCGTTGTAGGACTCGTGCCAGGGTCTTCTCTACCCCCAAATGCCCCCCAAAAAGATGACTATGAGCAAGACTTAATACAGCGTTCTGGTGTTTTTGAGGTACTAGGATCTGCTGTACCTTCTGCCCCTGTACTGGTGCAACCCGGTATAAGAGATCCTTCTTCATTATGAAGTAGGGTCCTGGTCCCTGGGTTTTTCCTTCCACAGGGACCCCATCTATTTCAGTCACCTCCTTCCTAATGTTGTCATACCTTGGGTCTTCTGCCTGGTCCCGTCCAAAATTTCCTCTCCCGGGGCTAATCTGCCCAAGATCTAGGGGCCCAGTTTCTGTTGCCTCTACTGGTTCCGAAGCATTAGGGTGGGGATCAGACTCAGGTGGTTCTCCCTCCTGCGTGGCCTCCTTTTCAGCTGCGTGGGTCCGCCTACCTACAAGAGCGACCCTCTGGCTTTGAGTCAGTATTCGGGTTCCCAAGGCCTTAGCTGCCCTTCTTTCCCTTTTTGTCTTTCTACCCTGTCTGGGAGTGGAAAACAAATCTGGGGATATTTCAGAGAAGATTGGGGGTTGACAGTCTGCTGTGGATGCCTCATCAATTTTAGGGTCCCCATCTTTCTCCAATCCCCCTACTGGGAGTAAGTTTCCAAACCCTGGGAAGTCCCTCCCTATGAGCACCGGGTATGGGAGTTTAGGGAATATACATGCTGCTACCTCAGTAGTGTTCCCTTGGATCTCGATTTTTACTGGGATGGTTTGGTAGTAACTAACTGTCCCATGGACACAGGTTATCCCCGTACGTTTAGCCTGCAGCAGCTGACTACACTTCACGAGCTTCCCTGAGATAAGTGTGATAGCACTCCCCGAATCAACCAGTGCCGTGGTCCCTACTCCATTTAGTTTCACTGGTCTGGTATACATATGTGGGGTTAGTGAGACCCCCACAAGGTGGATTAGGGAGCATGGATCTGCCCAGTTCCCCAGGTTACACTGCATAGGCTCCTCAGCATTGGGACACTGTGCAGCTATGTGTCCCCACTCCCCGCAGGCATAACATCTGTATGGAGCCCTAGGCATTCCCCGGTCTCTTGGTTTGGGCAGTCTAACATCACGATCCTCTTGTCCCTCAGTGCTCCGACTCTTTGTGGCCTCTAATGGGCCTTCAGCCTCTCTCTTTTTCCACCTGGGCCCTCCTGTTGGCCCAGTCACCCGAACTTTAGGGCTTGGTGCTGCTAGTTTAACCCGGGGTGCCTCTTCCTTAAATGGTCGGGTCAGCTCCCTCGCTGTCCTTCGCTTCTCTACCAGGGCGACAACCTCATCATAGGTGGAGGGTTCATTCTGGCTTACCCAGGCACAAAGGTCTGGTGGTGGTCCCCTCATGTATCGGTCGATGACCAGAACCGCTAGTATCTCTTCCGGACTCCGGGACTCTGTTTGCAACCACTTTCGTGCGAGATGGATGAGGTCATACAATTGGGACCGCGGGGTTTTGACTTCCTGGTACCTCCAACCGTGATACTGCTGGGCCCGCACTGCTGTCATTACCCCAGATCTGGCCAGGATCTCTGCTTTCAGCTGGGGGTAGTCTGCCGCAGCCTCTTCAGGCAAATCATGGTAGGCCTTCTGGGCCTCCCCACACAGGAATGGGGCAAGGATGCCAGACCACTGATCTCGAGGCCAGGCCTCCCGTAGGGCTGTCCTCTCAAAGGCCAGAAGGTATGCCTCTACATCATCCTCCCGTGTCATTTTCTGCAGCCAATGGCTGGCCCGTATGAGCCGCGTCCCATCATGGCCGCGATTCAGCTCTGTAAGGGACTTTACCTGTTTTACCAGTTCCCGCAACATAGCGAGGTCTTGAGCAGCCTGGTCCATCAGCAGGCGATTAGTCTCTTGCTGCAGCCGCACTGCCTCCTGTTGGGCGGCTGCCTGGACACGGGTAGCCTCCTGCTGGGCCGCCGTAGCTTGTATCAGTGCCCGCACTACGTCATCCATTGTGGTGAAAAAAAATAAACCCTCTTGCTCTTTTTTTTGTTTAAATCACCCTCCTTCTTCCGCCGCGCTGTGCACCCCAAGATCCCACCCCTGACACCAGTGTGACAAAGTTCCTCCTCTATCTTGGTGGGTCCTGCGCTTATTGGCAGATTTTCTTGCCTCAGAGATTCACCATGTGGGTTGGGGAACAGCCCAGAGACCTTTCCCTCTGGGAGAACCCACAGTCCAGGTCAATTGGGAGGTTTGGGGGGGGGGAACCCGGGCCCGCCCTCTACTCCGGGTTCCAGCCCAGGGCCCTGTGGACTGCAGCTGTCTATAGTGCCTCCTGTAACAGCTGCATGACAGCTACAACTCCCTGGGCTACTTCCCCATGGCCTCCTCCAAACACCTTCCTTATTCTCACCACAGGACCTTCCTCCTGGTGTCTGATAACGCTTGTGCTCCTCTGTCCTCCAGCAGCACACCCTCTCACTCTCAGCTCCTTGCGCCTCTTGCTCCCAGCTCCTCACACTCACACCACAAACTGAAGTGAGCTCCTTTTTAAAACCCAGGTGCCCTGATTAGCCTGCCTTAATTGATTCTAGCAGCTTCTTCTTAATTGGCTCCAGGTGTCCTAATTAGCCTGCCTGCCTTAACTGGTTCTAGCAGGTTCCTGATTACTCTAGTGCAGCCCCTGCTCTGGTCACTCAGGGAACAGAAAACTACTCATCCAGTGACCAGTATATTTGCCCTCTACCAGACTCCTGTACCCCACTGGTCTGGGTCTGTCACAAGATACATAAGACTAATTTTTATCTGCCACTTGACCAGGTCAATTGTTAGTCACTGACATGATTAGTGTCTGATGTCGTAATCCAGTTATCGCTAACAGACAAGGGTCAACTCATCACAACTGGTACCTTTATCAGTCTCAGGAAGGAGTACAAGGAAACAGTGGGCATGGTGAAGGGGAACTACTCTCATGCATCCAGGTCAGGATAGAGGCATATTGATTGGTTGCATGAGAAGAAGCAAGCAGTGCAATTGTGCATATTATACCTGGTCCTGTGGATAAAGATGGACTCCAGTTTTCAAGGCCGTCACCCAGAGACTTTCATAAGTGGTGAACTCACTAAACCACAGCCCATTCCCTGATCTCCCCATTGCATTTGCATACGTGCATTCTTGGTTCACTCCCAAATATTCTCTTCTTTGGGGATCACTACACCACAGAGTTCTGATTTAGCTCTGGAGGGCCAGGATCTTTGAGGTCAGCACAAGGGAAATACAACAAACTACAGAGGAAAGGGAGCTTATTCTTCCTGCCAGGGTAAATAGATGGCATAATGTTGGCCTGCCACAGGGCACCCATTGTATTACAATACAGACTGGACCTTTTCTGTTATCCGCCATGTAGAAAGTAAATATTTTTCTAACCTTTTTTGGTTTTGTGTCTCTTAGGTACTCTCTGTTCTTAGTCCCTTTACCCAAAATTTCTGTCTGATGTTTTCCTTTTTTGTACCTGTCTCAGCTCCCTGAAGGCTTCCTGTTATATGTCCATTTTCTCCTTGCTGCTTTGTCACATTTTGACTATTGCAATAGGTTCGTGATTTCTCCTTTTTAATTATTTTTTTCTTTTTCTTTCCCCCATCCCTTTCCACCTTACTTTCTTCCTTTCCAAATTTTCTTTATCTTTTTCTCTGTCTTCTTTGTTATACTTATTATTTGTAATGCAATAGCAGCTAGAGGACCCCAACTGAGATCACAGCCCCATTGTGCCAGGCACAATCTCAAAAGCATGGGAGAAAGGACATATTATCCTAGTTTTACAGATGGGTAACCCAGGCCCATAGAAATTAAATAACTTGCCCTAAATCACACAGGGACAGTGTGGCACACCTGGGAATCAAAACCTAATTTTCTGAGTCCCAGTTTAGTGCCTTAACCACAAGAACATCCTCTCTCTTGTCCTTGTCACTTTGTTCGCCTGTCTCCTCTGCTCTTCTCTCCCAAAATCTCTTTTCCTCTTTCCTTTTCTCCTCACCGCTTCTCTTTGTCACACATCTCCTCTACAGATAAGAGAAGTTTCTTCTCCGTGCCCATTATTCCTTATGTCTTTGCACAGACTTCTATGTAGGATGCCTCCTTGTCTGCCTGAATCGGTGGCAATGTTCCCAGGCTACACAGCATTACATGAACTACAGAAAACCAGTGTTACATAACTCAGACAAAAGAGCTGAGTAACATACCTGTCTTTTAAAATAACACTGGCCACAAAAGTTAATTGCATGGTTACTGTGAAATAACAAAAACTATTTTGTGGTAACCACACAGTAATTCCATTAGCAATGACAGTAATTATATGGGTTAACACAAGTTAACACATTAAATGCTTCCGTGATGTCTTCCAATAACCTCGTAATTCACTGGTGTGCCAATTGTGCTGGACAAAGTTAAACAACATATATTAAAGCCCATGCTATGGCACCATGAAGGAGCCACTATTACAGCTGCCACAAATGTTAGTAACAATGTTATAATTATTTCACTAATATAACAATAAAAAAATCAGAGAAAAGCAGAACAGAATCAGTATGTCTTATGCTGCGAACTGAGGGTCAAGTTCTGCACTCAAGCACTGGTGCAGGGACCATTAGATAAGACATGTGCCAGCCCAGTCAAACACATGTGAAGAAACCAAAGGGAAATAGCTGAGAGAGAATTTTTTCCTCCTAAGGGTTAATAAGGGCACCCAGCTAACGTTTAGAATTTAGATTGTCGAAACCATCTTGTGTGACCCTGCTTAGAACTGAGTACCCTCCAGAGCAAAGTTCACAATATACCTTAAACTGTGCAAGCATAAACAATTGGCCATTTATGAAGCATGTTTCCCCAAAACTCCGTAGAATGATCCTACTTATTTTTCATCTCCTACTTTATTACCTGAGTTTCTCTCTCGTACTCCAGGATAACCTTTCTTTTGATAAAGAAAAAGCCAGGTTTGCAGCCTAGTGACATTCTCTTATAGCTATGGACTTGTAACACCCTAACTACAATGGACTTATGCTGAAAAGTTGGGCTTAAATACCTTTGGCATTTGGTATGAGCTAAAGAATGTTATAACATTTATAACCTCTGGGTTTTCTTGGTGGTGGAAGAATGGATGTTAAAAAACCTAAAATGCTAACAAGACTCTGCAAGGCTGGGAGTATTCAGACCTGGATGGATGCCCAAGAGAAGGAGGAGGAGGAGAATGGAGAATGAAGGAATCTGACTTACATCCAAAGATAGAGTTCAACTAATCTTTCCTTCATTCCTTCTCCCTTCTGATTAATTGTGGTTAATAATTTGCAAAACACCCTAGACATCATACATTATTTTGCATTGAGTGACAAAAAGGAAAACAGAAAAGAAGAAGAGAAAGGGAAAAAACAAAACACTAAAATTTCAAAATTTAATTTTTCTTCAAAATTCCCATATTTTAAGTGGTCAGGCTTGATTTAAAAAACACAAACATTTAACAAACCTAATAGCTTTATGTGAACATTTGGTTTAAAAATAAGGCCATTTTTTCATTTTAAATGGAGTTTTTAATTAATATTGACCAGCTCTACTGCCAGCAGATGTTAACAGCCATGTTTAGATGTGGGCTGGGATAACTGGGTCCCAGTCTAATCAGACCTTTAATTATCATCTTGAATTTAAGCTTTATCTACATAGAAGTGTTGCACCAGTATAAACTGAGGTATGAATTTAAGATGATACAGTTAAACCTGGGCAAATCCCAGTGTGGATACTCTCATCATTTCAGTATCAGAGTGGCTTTTATCAGTTTAACTTAATTCAATTGGGTGATCAGTAACAACACTGTCTGCAAGGAGTTCACCACACCTGGCATTCTGTCAATATCAGTCAATGATGGGCCTCCATTATTAATGGAAAATTGGAGGGAATTATTATCCTATACTGAAGCACAAAGATGACATTTCAATCTACTACTGAGCCTTAACAGCGATGGGCACAGTGCTCTTTTCAATATTAAATGGTTGGGGAGCAACCTTTGGAAATGTTCCTACCGCAACACCCACCCTTTATGGGAAAGGGATTATCCATGCAAATTTCAGGGAGTGTGTACTGAGGTTACTAATTTGAAAAATGAAG
This sequence comes from Emys orbicularis, assembly GCF_028017835.1. NCBI lineage: Eukaryota > Metazoa > Chordata > Testudines > Emydidae > Emys > Emys orbicularis. The sequence continues at coordinate 84,052,633 of NC_088686.1, read as the reverse complement.
GATTTGCCAAGGTAAATGACTAATTAAATCATCTGTATCCTGGGACAAAAAGAAGAACTGGATAAGAATAATTTGTAAGCAGGAGAGGCATAAACTTGTAACCCAGGAGAACTGGATGTTATAAAGGTTTGGTTCTTTTGATTTGTTTTAAAAACATCTATTCACAGTGCCTAAAGGGTGCATTCACCCCTGTGCAGAAAGCCAAGTCAAGGCCTTCAGTTTTTGAAACCTCAAAAGAGAGCTTTGGTGGATCACAAGCAGTGCAAATACTGGTGCCGGCCCTCTGCACAGGAGTGAATTCCACCCCAAGGGTGAGATCCTGGGCCTCATCTCAAGGAAGGTGCTGGAACAATTTGTGTAGTGGGGGATGCTGAGAACCCCAACTGTAAACCCTCTATATGATGGAAACCACTACAAGCCAGGGGGTACATAGCTACCCTAGAACCTTTCTTCCCTTGAACATGCTGAAATAAATTGCTTGTTGTCTTAGTGTTTTTCTCTTCCCTCACTTTGGGTTCATAAATTATTCTCTTTTCATTCTATGGCTCAGAGCTTCAGTAAGTCATTGAACTGTTTTCCCTCTCCCTTCCCTCCTACATTTTTTTATTTTATAAATCACTTTGGTTTCCTGTTCTAACATAATGTTAATCTCTCTAGTTGAGCATGAGGGCTCTTTTTTTACTTAGTTGCTTCTTTGAAAACTGGGCACTGTTTATTTGACAGAATCCCTATCCAGGGTGGGGCACTATTGTACATCCTTCTTGGACATCCACAGATTCCCAGCAGTAGCTCTCTAGCCTCATACAGAGCCGTCCCTTGGGTACGGTGATTTGGGGCGACTGCTCTAGGCCCCACGCTTTGGGGTCCCCCACAGGCTAGTGCGATGGGCCGGCGCGGTTGGTCCCGGAAGTGGCAGATTCATCACTTCTGCCCGGGGCCCCGCACCCCCCCTAGGGACGGCCCTGGGTGTGGAATAAGTTTGGGGCACAATACTGCAGTGAACACTTTATTTTTGCAAATGAGCTCCTTGAATTAAAGAATGCAATTTGATTTAAAATGGAGTTCATTGTAGTAGAGCAATGACTAATTATAAAACAATTTACAAGGATTTAAGTGAACTCGTTGTTAATTGCTAGTGTACTTTCTCGAGGCTCTTCTATTACATTCCTACATTGACACTCCTTTATTTACATACAAACCAAGGAAAATACACCTACCTGCATTGTGAAATCTCATTGTTTTTGGCTAGATCTCTCTTAGATATATACTGGAATTCTTAATTTTCACGGTGTGATAGGTGTTTCAAAAGTTATCATAATCTCAGCATTAAGGCACAAAATAAAACTATGACCCGGCAAAATGCTGAAGCTTGAATTCCAACCTGTGAGGTAAGTAATGTCCCAGAATGATTGAATTTTATTGTGTAAATTAAATTGCATTCACTGTAAAGTTGAACTTAAAATAACTCTTTTAAAAATTGCTGTAAATAATGACTTAACCAGGATAAGTTGGAACCTGTTGCTGCCGAACAGACTGCTGGATAGTTTGGGGTAGAGGCAGTGGATAAGGACAACATTTTCATATGTTTAAAGAAATTACACCTTGGGTAATTGGCTTGGCTTTGGCTTTGTCCTGGCATCAAACTGATCTCTTGGGTTTTCCCAAGATCTCCCCAGTCTGTGATTATGCAAATAATTCTTTAATGTTAGTGACTCACTAACAGGAAATTAGTCTTAGATCTATGCATACTCTCATGCAACGAACGGGGACCTTTGCTTGCTAAACCCTGAATTGGGTATCTAATGCAAAGAAGGAATTTTAACCACTAAAATGCTGACAGTTTACAACCAACCAAATAAGAGGGCAGGGATCCAATAAATAATAACTAATAAAAGGGAGAAATTGTATTGACCAACTCTGACACACCCAGGTTTGAAAGTTCAGCAACTATCAACCGTAATTCAGTTCACATTCCATTTGGAGAAAGTGTGAAACAAGGACCAGAGAGAAAATAAATCCAATAGCAAAACAGGTTTAAAATAGAGAAGAGAACAGAAGAAAGACAAATTCTAATGAAAAAATAAACACAAGAATCTGTGAAATAAACAGGGCAATCATTTGGTTGTGGATTACTCACACACACATACAAACATGTTGCAAGGGTAGAATTTCCCAGAGCTGTACAAAAGGGTGGGTTGGGAATAATCTAGGGTGTTTGGAGGGAGCAATTTGGAGAATGTGAATTTGGGCTGTCATCCCTCTGGGGGCAGAGTTAAGGCTGTGACGGATGGCCTGTGGTATACGCTAGTTGTAATAAGATGTGTATCTATGGGGGAAGAAGTAAAGCTTAGCTTTTCATTTTCTTGATTTTGTGTCAAGTATATTTGTGGGAGGCAATCTTTGCTGTTAGACAACTAAATGTTTTATGCATGAGTTTCTTTTCTTTCTTTCTTTTTTTTTAAATACTGTTTAAACATTTGATATCAGCTTGGGATTTGCCTGCAGCCATCATTCTAAAATCCTTATTTTACAGAACTGAGGCACATAGAGATAAAGGCTAGAAATTTCAGAGGAGCCTAAGGAAGTAGCTAGCTCTGATTTAACATATTCATAAATGATCTGGAAAACGGGGTAAACAGTGAAGTGGCAAACTTTGCAGATCTTACAGAACTACTCAAGATAGTTAAGTCCCAGGCAGACTGTGAAGAGCTACAACAGGATCTCACAAAACTGGGTGATTGGGCAACAAAATGGCAGATTAAATTTAATGTTGATAAATGCAAAGTAATGCACATTGGAAAACATAATCCTAACTATACATATACAATGATGGGGTCTAAATTAGCAGTTACCACTCAAGAATGAGATCTTGGAGTCATTGTGGATAGTTCTCTGAAATCATCCACTTGATGTGCAGCGGCAGTCAAAAAAGCTAATAGAATGTTGGGAATCATCAAGAAAGAGATAGATAATAAGACAGAAAATATCATATTGCCTCTACATAAATTCATGGTACCAGGGCTGCCGGGGGGGAGGGGGGGCAAGTGGGGCAATTTGCCCCAGGCCCCGCAGGGGCCCCCACGAGAATATAGTATTCTATAGTATTGCAACTTTTTTTTATGGAAGGGGCCCCCAAAATTGTTTTGCCCCAGGCCCCCTGAATCCTCTGAGGGGCCCTGCATGGTACGCCCACACCTTGAATACTGCATGCAGATGTGGTCTTCCCATCTCAAAAAAGATATTTTGGAATTGGAGAAGGTTCAGAAAAGGGCAACAAAAATGATTAGGGGTATAGAACAGCTTCCGTATGAGAAGAGATTAATAAAACTGGGACTTTTCAGTTTGGAAAAGAGGTAACTAAGGGGGGATATGATAGAGGTCTATAAAATCATGAGTGGTATAGAGAAAGTAAATAAGGAAGTGTTATTTACTCCTTCTCATAATACAAGAACAAGGGGCCACCAAATGAAATTAATAGGTAGCAGGTTTAAAACAAATACAAGAAAGTATTTTTTTCACACAACGTACTGTCAACCTCTGGAACTTCTTGCCAGAGGGTGTTGTGAAGGCCAATACTATAACGGGGTTCAAAAGGGAGCTAGATAGATTCATGGAAGATAGGTCCATCAATGGCTATTAGCCAGGATGGGCAGGAATGGTGTCCCTAACCTCTGTTTGCCAGAAACTGGGATTGGGTGACAGGGCATGGATCACTTGATGATAACCTGTCTGTTCATTCCCTTTGGGGCACCTGCCATTGGCCACTGTCAGAGGACAGGATACTAGGCTTGATGGACGTTTAATCTGACCCAGTATGGCCGTTCTTATGTTCTTATTAGATTTCAGTGAGATTTAAGCACCCACTCTTTCAAACTGTTAAATCTGTGACCCAAAGTGACCTGCCTAAAAACATACCTCAGCAATAGAACCCAGACTTCCAGTTTGGTGCTTTAACTCTAAAACCCATTCTTTCCTTCCAACCACAAGTGAACTCCATTTCTAATTACCTGATTTTTGCTAATGATAATATTCTGTTGGTTTGAGGCACACTTAGAGAAGACAGAATTTATGCTATATGTTTAAGTTCTTGTAGAACTGGTTTCTGGAGATTAAAGTCTGTAATTTTATATGTGCCAGGTGTGAGAAACTTGCTTGGATTGTAGCATGATCTCTTACAGTTAAGGAAAACAATGGGTCTTTGTAATTGCTGTCTGACCAATTTGAAACAAAGTCATTCATCATTGCTTCATATCTAGACAAATTTCCCCATTCTGCTTTTTGTAGTTTACACCATCTGATCACTATTCCTTCTGATTGTGCTCTAGCAGAAGCAAAAGAATTGACACAAGAGACGTGGAAAAACTCACGACAATTCAGCTCACGATTTATTCAAATGGTATTCCTGGTTTTGTTTTGAACAAACCTCAAAAAACTCTAAAACCCAGCTGAAGTTTCATCCTTTCATCTTTTCAGAATGCTCTGCAGTTTTAGTTTAATTGGCAACACAATCCAGAACTAAATTACTTATTTTAGGTTTTGTTTCAAAAATCCAGCACAGCTCCACAGACTATATTTGTATACAGGGTTAGTCTAGTTCAGGGGTTCTCAAACTGGGGGTTAGGACCCCTCAAGGGGGTCGCAAGGTTATTACATGGGGGGTCACAAGCTGTCAGCCTCCACCCCAAACCCCACTTTGCCTCCAGCATTTATAATGGTGTTAAATATATAAAAAAGTGTTTTTAATGTATAAGAGGGGTTGCACTCAGAGGCTTGCTGTGTGAAAGGGGTCAGCAGTACAAAAGTCTGAGAACCCCTGGTCTAGTTGGTCTGATATTCTGCCTTGGGCACAGGAAAAAACATCTCTTCCTATCTCCCTCCCTGTAGAGCGTAGGTGGTCAATTGTCTAACATTACTCCTAAGGAAGGAATGATTCCTTCCCAACCTCTGCTAGCCACATTGAGTTTAGGTGATGAAGTAGTAGGACTGCTAACTTTGTTTACTCACAAGTTGTAAAATGTAAAGTTCTTTGCATCAAGTTTGAATTTGGCCTCTTACTGCAACAATTTGGATAAGGAAGTGTTAAAAGCAAGAGCGTACATTACTAGATTCAAATAGTGCTAAGAGGGCAGTCACTTATCCACAGATGCTTTTTTTTTTTTTTAAACAGAGGGACAAGTGAGGGCATTTACTTTGAATAAGTTAAGGTAGCTTGCTTAGCTAGTACACACTCACTTTTTATATAATTGAGTCAGGTAAATTTCTCTGGTTGAAAGAAATTGGGGAATATAGCAGTGGGGGGGAAGCAAAACAATGGCAGAAAACTAAACATTCCCAGCCTATGGAACAAACAGGGAGCATTGTACTACTTAATCAAAATTTTTTTGAAGTGGATTAGTGTTCGATGGACAGTACTGGAGACAGAATCCTCTGTTTATTAGGGTACAGCATCAATGCCCACTTCCCCATACTGTTCTCTCCCATTACCAAAGTGAGTGTGCCTCAATGCTGGCATGGAGGTAACATCAGCAGGGTGATTCACTCTTCATGCCAATTTAACAGCCCCCCTGTTGAGACTGCTATTGGTGGCAAATGCAGTAGTGTTTTCTTGGTGATGTGATTTTCCACAGGAAGAGAATCAAAACCAATTCATTTGACAGAAGCTGCCAAAAAGCAAACACCTACGGATTTCAGAGAAAGGCTTCCTATCCTGTTACCAAGTTTCCTATGTTGCTCCTTCTGTCTTTTTAGATTTTGACTTTTTAAAATGAAGGTTGAAGTGTCAGAGGAAATGTAATGCAAGATCAATTAGCATAATAGAGTACTTATGGTAAATAATTATGAAGCTAATGTAGATTACAGGCATACCATTTAATATTGCAAGTTTTTGCATATTGCAAACTTCTGCCTTCTAAAAACCAAATGGGATGTTTGTTGAAAAACTAACCAGTATGAAGTAACATCTGATTTGCATTTATAATTAGTAGTTTACATGATCCACCAGTAATAGGTAGGTTAGCATTTTGTACATAACATGAGCTGATGATACTAAACTCAGATCATGAGTTAGAACTGTGAAGGTGATCAAACACCTGCTGCATATGTACAAAATACTTTAGTCAAACAAGTACAGTAGACATAGGGCAATAGTTTTAATAATGCTTAGCTGGCTTAGTGCCTTAGGTCCAGATCCTCAAAAGGTATTTAGAGGCCTAACTCAGTCCTGACTAGATGGGGGACCATTCTGAAAAAGGGTGATAACTGCTGTTCTATTAGGACTAATTCTTCTATGAATTATTACAAAGAAAATCTCTCAGCTGAACTTCAGAATACAATGAGAGCACATGGAGCTCAAAGGCTAGAAGGGACCATTGTGATCATTTAGTCTGACGTGTATAACAGGCCATGAAACTTCTGCACAATAATTCCTTTTGAAGTAGAGCATGCCTTTAAAAAAAATCCAATCTTGATTTAATTGCCAGTGATGGAGAATATGCCATGACCCTTGAAAAGTTGTTCCAGTGGTTAGTTACCTTCACTATTAAAAATTTATACCTTATTTCCAGTCTAAATTTGTCTAGCTTCAGCTTCAAGCCAGTTACAAAATACAGCTGGGGGTGGAGGAAGCATGTTTCGAAAGAGAACAAATTCATATGTGGAGTTATGTTATCACTGAAATTTTATAGGGGCAGTCTTTACACCTCTGTTAAAGAGAGGTCAAAGCAGATCAAATATTTATTGGTTATTAACATACAAATCTTGAAAAACAAAGATAGCAAGAAAAATGCTTGTCCTTGTACCCTCTAGTCTAGTCAGTCAGTGCAGTACTAATGGAGCAATATAACAAGAAGCTGTGGAAGCTTTTTTGTATTTGTTTTAAACATCAGTACTGTACAATAATATAACTATGTTCCACTATGATTGTAAATGTTAGGCTTGAAAACCTTTTTTTATTAACTCAATACTAACAGGAATTCACTTTTGAAGAGATAGTGCAGTTTAGAGATGGTATCAGGTCACCATCAGCTATCAGATTTTAAACAGAAACTACCTGTAGTTGGATTGAAACATCAGCAATGAATCTGTTTGCTAGCATATCTCTGGGAGTGATAACAGCACTAAGGAAGACAGAAGCTGCTTAATGTCTTTCACATATATAGCATCTTATACAAAGATCTTGACACTCTTTACACACATTAATTAGCTCTACAACAAGAGCAGAGCATGATTAGAGCAGAGATTACATGACCGGCCAAAAATCACACAGTGAGTCAGAAGGACACAGGAGTTCTTATTCTCAGTCCCTGCTGCAACCCACAGATCATCACTCTGACTGCTGCAGTGAATGCTCCCCACCAAAAACCAAATGTCTGGTACAGAGAAATACATCTAGTGATGAAAAAAATTAGCCAAGAAAATACAGATGCTACATGAAGTTCAGTAGATATGATAATACAGCATGGGCATATGTGAAATAACAGAAATAATGAAGTCTAAGCCACAAAAGACAAGTAACTGAAAAGGAAATAAGGGTCCAAAAACAATAGAAGTCAAGCAGGAAATAGCCCATTAGCTTTTCAGTCATATTTTGGGAGAAAATATGAAATCCATCATCAGTGAAAAAGAAAAGTGGCACTACTTTGATTAAATGAAACAGGGAAAGGGAGCTTCATTACCAGCAGAAGTTTGTTTTCTTAAAGTAGAGGGTGAATTATAGGGGAAAGAGAAATAATTCAAGAACCTGCAATCACTCAGACTCGGTGCAATAGCTGTGTTTTTCCTAAATAGTGTAAGGAATCCAAGAACAGCCAAATTTGGTCACTTGTAGAAAGTGGGAAATGAAAGACAAAACTGAGGCTTTCCTCAGTGAATTTTGCTGTAGAAGAAGTTCGTGTGAGGAGGTCATTTTAGGCCATTTCTACACTAGCGAGTTTACAGTGTAGCCGCTCTATATCAACAGGAGAGAGCTCTCCCGTCAACACAATAAAACCACCTCAATGAGTGACAGTAATTATGTCAGTGGGAGAAGCTCTCCTGCCGACATAGCGCTGTGCACACTGCCACTTATGCCGGCAAAACTTATGTCGCTCAAGGGTATTTTTTCACACCCCTGAGTGATGTAAGTTTTGCCGACATAAGTGGTAGTTTAGACATGGCCTTAGACTCCATCCCTCAGAGATAGACGGGGTCTATCTAAACTTTCACCAGTGCTGCAGTTCTTTCAAGTAACTTATTCAAGGAGGGGCAGGATAGGAGAATTTGAAGGGATGAAAGATTAACTACTTCCTGCTGAAAGTACTTCAATTCTTCCAAGGAGGGAATAGTATATTTTCCTACAAAATGTATAGTGGGTATGTTCCCTGTAATTAAGTCATTCCTAACTAAACATGCCTATTTGCAGACCTTTGGTCACATCACAAAGTCCAATGTCGATCAAGACAGAACATCATATTTGTTGGATAAGTTCAGCTCACCACAATTTATTTCTAAGTAGGCCTGGGAGAACAACTGCATAAGGTCACAAGAGAGACAAAAAAGGGAGATAATTTCTCCTTACCCTAAAAGGCAAGTCTGACTGTCGACATTATGGCATACATAAAAATATAATAAAGAGACAACTGATCTTTTTCATAGCAAAGTAAAATTTATTTCTATATACTGTAGCTCTTGATTTAAAGAGGTATTCATAGAAACATAATTACTCTATCTGATCAGACCATTAGCCCATCCAAACTGATACCTTGCTTCCAACACTGGCCATTCCCCAATATGGTGGAAGAAGATACTAAAATGCACTATTATGGAATACTGTATTTCAGTCAATAATGTACTTTTTGACCCTCATGGCATTGTATATATCCTGAATCATGACATTTGATGAAATTTTACCACGGTTAACTATGGTCATAAAGACATTTATCAAGCTGTTTTAAAATTCTAATGGTCTTTAACAAGATCTTATTGAAAGTGAATTCCTTTGTGAAGGAAATATTAAGACAGAATATCAGTCCATTCACACAGGCAAACTATAGAATTGTTAGCTTTTTCTTAGTTCAGAAGAGAATCTAAGTTAGCAAAGCATTCCAAGGTGATCAGTTATAGGCTTGATTAAAAAAAAAAATTAACATAACACTTGGGAACAAATTAATAGTTCAACTGGTGCTTCAGGCTTCATATCGAATTTTTGAATTCTGCAATTTAAAAAAAAAAAAGTATCAAGCCCAGTGGTGTAGATTCTGTCAACTGATACTGAAATTTTCTACTTGGGCGGCAACAGACAACTATTAACAGAACCACCATGGATCATTAGTCCTGCAGAAATTATGATCCACAATCCAGCACACAGCTAAATATTTAGAAGCAGATTGAGAAAAAATGCAATATCTCACAATATAAAAGAGACATCACAATTAAAATATATTAATCCATCATCAAATATGGTGCCTAGTATCTTTTTCCAGGATATACTTAACAGAAGATAGAGACTGAGCGGTTGCCCACATCATCTCTACATCTTCATTACCCTTTTTATTGACTTTCAAAAATAAATGTCCAAGTCTGACCAAACCAAAACCCTCTTTTGTGAGAGCAAGTGCAGGCAATTATGATGGCAAAAATAATAATAATTAATAAATAAAAATCATTTCAATACAGAGAGAGGTTGCAGAAGAAAATTAAAAAGTTAAAGTATAGTAAAAGATTGTATCAGTGTGTATTTGTCCTCAATACTTATTTGCAGCAGTACAGAAGAAACCTCCACGTAAGGTTTTCCACACCAAACCCACCACTCTACAAAATAATAATTAAAAAAATTACATGATTGTGAAGTTATAAAGAGAAAGTTGTAAGAGCAAAAAAAGTAGTTTAATTTTTTTTTCCATTGGCAGGTGGAGCATTTCAGAAACTTAGAATTGCAGTGAGAAAATCAAAGTGATTTTTGGAAGATATTCATCCACAGAAATTAAAAAACAAAAACAAAAAAAAACCCCTCTCCCTCCTTTCCTTCCAAACCAACTCATAGTCAAGAATAACTAGTAGAATCCAGCTGTCAAATGAGTGGAATAACGCCCCCTTCTGGCTTGGGCCATGTGCAGCAGAATCTGAGAGTTGCGTGGTGGATTAGGAACACCCAAACCTGTGTGGGAGAAGCAGGACAAAGGCAAAGATATTCTAAACAAGTTATTAAAGTAGAATAAATAGTCAAAGGGATCTTAACACTAATATGTGAAACCACTAATTCGATTAGAAAGGGTTTTGTTCAAACATAGACTCTAGAATCTTTGAAGATCACTCGGATTTTCAGGAACAGGCATCTTGGGGTCAGTTCCTTACAATATGTGCTAACTGCTTATGCGCAGCATCTGTTACTCCCAGCATCACAGCAAAAGGTGGATCTTTCCCAAACCCGAAGAAGAGCTCTGTGTGGCTCAACAGCTTGTCCCTCTCACCAACAGAAGTTGCTCCAATAAAATATATTACCTCACCAGCCTCATCTGACTAGCATCCTAGGACCAACACGGCTACAACTACATTGCATACTTGCAGTGTAGACTTCTGTGCTTGGGCTGAAGCCTGGGCTCTAGGACCCAGCAAGGTGGGAGGGTCCCAGAGCTTGGGCTGCAGCCCTAGCCCTGAAGTCTACACTGCAATTAAAAAGCCCCACAATCTGAGCCCCGTGAGCCAGAGTCAGCTGGCACGGGCCAACCACAGGTGTCTAACTGCAGTGTAGACATACCCTAAGTGCTATAATCAGTTTTTGCTCAGACACTATTTTGGACATTTTTCTCTTTCAATTATATATAGTGCTATATTGATTTTAATAAAACCACTGATTCTAGAAAAATTACAAACTACCTAAATACTGATGCTGCATAAAAATATAGAAGTGTGTTTATCCAAGACTGTCTTTGTCTGGCCTACTTGGTCCCTCAATCTCTGACTTCAAGTTTAACTAACTCGTCTCAATACAGATATTATTCTGAGTATAGTACATATAAATCCAGGTCACCTAAATGGACATTGTCTTGCAAGGTGAGTATGGGTGGTGTTGTTGTTTTCTGGGGGTTAGGAGGGTCAGAGGAGCAGATACCCACTCAAGGTTATTTACACTGCACAATAGTGTCAGGTGACGGGTCAAGGGCAATCTAGCCTAGTAGTCAGAGTGAGCGTTAGACCTGGGGGTCGGAATAGGTATCGGGAACTAAGGTTAGGGTCAAGGCTGGAGTCAGTAGTCAGAAGCTGGATCCAAGGGTCACGCTGGAGGTCAGGAGCTAGATACCAGAGCTAAGTTTCAAGCCAGAGGGCAGGAACTGGATACCATAGCCAAGGGTCAAGCCAGAGTCAGTAGTCAGAAGCCAGAGCCACAGGTCAGAAGCTAAATACCAGAGCCGATGGTCAAGCTGGGAGTCAGAAGCCGGAGCCAAAGGTCAAGCCAGAGGTCAAGAACTGGAGCAAACAGGGTAGCAGGCAAGCAGGTTCAAAGCAGGGGTAAGAGAGACAAGGCTGGGTGCAAGGCAGGAACATAAGAGCAGGCACAACGGTGGGAATGAGCGTTGAACAGCCAGTAAGCTGCTGCTGGCTTAAGAGCCAGCCTGCTGGCCCCTCCAGACTAGCTCTGGTGCAGGCCCTGATTCCTGAGAGAGAGAGATGGGAGGCACAACTGACTGTGTACAGTTAGCCTACGTGTACTATATGCTGCTCTATCAAAGTCAGGCACACTGAGGTGGAGTTAAGGTTTCTGCTCTGAATTCTTTTATTCTGCTTAAAACATTCAGATACTGATTTAATGTGTTTATATATTTAAACAGCCACAAAAATGATAATCTGATAGTTACATTTTATGAGACATTTAATTTTAAGACAGTTTCAGCTACTATTAAACACTGATTCTTTGGCAACAGGGAGCCAAATCCACTGTAGTTTTTCTGTCCAAGGTACACAAGTGACCCACCACGCCCATTGAAATTAATCAAATGGCATTCAACAATTGCTACTGAAGGGAAACCCCCCCAGCCCTGAAGCAGAATTGTCATGCATGGCCCTGATCCTGCAGACCTGGGCATAAGGGTCTGCCTGCACAGATCAGCTTGCAGGATTGGGGGCTATGTTTCCTCCACTTGCTGTTATTAAACACTTTAGCTATAATTCACCTTTTGACAGACAAAGCATGCTCTACTAGATGCAGTAGAAGGGCGCTCAGTTATAAATGCTTGAAAGGTTGACAAATACATTTCCACTTTTTGCACTGCAATTTTGGGTGGGTGGGTGGGGGTACAGAACTGTGTTGTTGTAGTTTATACGATCCCATTTTCTTCAGCTGGATGTTTTGCAGGATCTAGTCCATGCTGCTTCATCTGTACTGCGATATCGAACAGGTAATCATAACATTCGCACCTTCAGTAAAAACAGAACAGGAGAAATGTGGAGTTGGGCCGCATCCTTAGGAAGCTGCATATGTTTAAAAAGTGAACATTTTTCTTCTATACACTGAGCATTGATAGCACAGTGGTCAGGCAGCAGCACACTCCCGCTATCTAGGGTGACCAGATGTCCCGATTTTATAGGGACAGTCCTAATATTCGGGGCTTTTTCTTATATAGGCTCTATTATCCCCCACCCCTGTCCCGATTTTTCACATTTGCTATCTGGTCACCCTACTGTGATCACTTTAGTGCAATAGTCACTCCACCTCCACATTAAAGTCTCTGGTGGGGAAGGGTTAGCCAGGCCTCTGTGGTGCCCAGGGTTTGTGCTGCACAGCTCTCCACTGGCAGGTGGGGAAATGGATTCCCATTTATGGGAAAAAATATTATTTAAAACAGTCCATCATGTGTGGCTCTGTAGGCTGAGGCTGTTGAGGAGGGTACTGCTAGGGGCCCATGTAAGCAAATTGGAGATCTTCCCTGGAAGCTGATGTGTATATGGGGAGGGCCCTTCCCACATGAAAAGAAGTTATCAGGAACCCCGTAGACTGGGACAATTGTCACTGGTGGTGTGAGCCAAGAGAGGGAAGAATCAACTGTGGCTGGGATGCACATGCAGTGATTCTACCTCCATTAATATTTTAGGGCTACTATGGCAACAGATATGACCTTTAAATTGCACTCACATGGTTTTGGCTTTTTCCCACGTTTCTCCCCATACGTAAACTCCATGACGTCTGACCAATACAGCACAAGAGTCTGGGTATTCATTCATTGCATGTGCCATTCGTTTCTTGAGATCCTTCTCCTCTGGTGTGTTCTCAACAATGGGGACCACTAACTTATCATCATATCTAAATAGAAAATGAGGTATTATTGCAATTAAAAACCAATGCGTTCTGAAGTGTTCTCTATCAGGAGACTACTCTGTTCCTGCTCTTACATGGCATGGATGATATCGCAGTTCTTTTCCACATCTAAGAGCCATTGTCGTAAGCTTTCCCCAATCAAGGAGGTGCCCCCTTCTTTATTTGCAGAGGATTTGGTAACATCTCAAACTCTTTCATCTTGTGAACAATGCTATGTTACATATCCTCTCAAGGACACTTCCGGTCCAAAACCTGATACAACACCTTCCCTATGAAAACTATAGTGATGGGTTACGCTATGCTGGGAATACTTGAACAGTATTCAGGACAAAAGAAAATAAAAATACTTTAATGCACTTGGTGTAACTGCTTGCCCACATATCATTATTTTGTATCTGCTGTTTATTCTCTCTCCTCGGATTACTTTTCTCAGCACTAAATCTCCTTTCATTGCCTGCCCTTACTACTTTCATCAGTCTGAGTCACTTAGCAGTTTTGGTCTGTCCTCTTCTGTGTTGATTACCCCTCCAATACTGGCAACATCTACTAATTTGATCATGGCTGAATTTATTTAAAAAAAAAAAACACTTAATAAAGAAAGATATGAAGCAGCCACTCAGGATTAAAATCTGGTTGGTCTAAAAAAGACTTTGGAAACCCTGACAGAGTCCTGCCCAAGGATACAGGTAGAAAGAAGTAAATGTCAGTGCTTGAAGAATTAAAGATGTTTCTCTGTTGTGACGGAGTCCTCAATGGGATACATGCAATCTGCAGACAATAGTTTGAGAACCATTGCACTACAGGCAAGATGCTGCATGCTGTTCAGTGGAACTTGCACAATAATGTGTAGCAAATAGAGACTAGAATATTTGGCATTGTTTGAACCTTAATTAATATTTGCAGAAACTTGTTTAAATAGATATAATCAATCTCTAGTTCAAATCCAGATTCACCATCAAGATCATACAGGTATTTTTTGAGTAGATGGTGGGAGAACATCTTCAAAAAAGATGGAGCTACATTATAGATATGAAGCAATGCTGAAAGTAGTAAATCTAGTATTAGATGTGTTTATTCATAGAAAGAGAGAAAATCTGGTTCTATACAGTTTTTCATGCTGAAGGCATCCCAAAGCACTCTACAGTCTAATGAATGAAACAACTGTAGCAATGTTTGTGAGCTCACCTACTAGTCACATACAGCCTGGAAATTAAAAGAAGAGCTGAAGTGTTGGCTAGTAGTTAGACCAGACGACTGGGAGCAACATCTCCTAGGTTCTAGTTCCAGCTCTTCCACTGGCTGTGTGATTTTAGACAAGTCACAACACTTCTCTGTGGCTTCTTCTATAAAACCACTTACCAGCTTCACAAGGTTGTTTGTGAGAATTAAGGTCTACAAAGCTCCTTGAGACTCTGAGATAAATGATGGCATGCACGTGCCAAGTATTATTTTATTATTGAGAGAAAAATAGAGAGAGACCAGGCTCATGCTACTCTTTTTTAAAGATGGCCTGAGATAAATGAGGGTTGGGGATTTTCAAAACTGTTTATCAGTGGCCTGACTCTGCTTCCACTAAGTCAAAGGTAAAACTTCTGCTGACTTCAGTGAGATCAGATTTAGGCCAATGATAAATATTTTGAAAATCCCATCCTTAATATTTACCTGAACCACCACCAGAAAACAATACCCAGAAACACCCCCTGAAAATTGAATCCAAAAAAAGGATTAATTTTTATACAAAATTCAAGATAAAAAGTGCCTATCCAGTGCTATCAGATGCCTTTGCCATACATCAAAAATGCAAATACTAATGCAGACAAAAGTTAAAGTTTTGGTGAAGTTGACATCTTTATGTGCATAGAACACACCCTTGTACCAAATCCAAACCTCAATGCATTTCTACCTTCCCAAAAGGTTTGGGGAAAAATGTTAGTTACAAAATTAACACCAAGAAAGTGGAGAGGTGTATATCTTTAACACCCCATAATTTCTCATCTTGTGGTCACACTATCTGAAATGAGTGTGCTAGTCCCAACTCAATGCTTTGTGGGAAAGAGTTCCCACAAAAAGCCACCACACAAAATCTAGAATAATTCAGCACCTTCTCTGGGGAAGTCATGTCTGAGTTGTTACAGAGATCTTGCTACTTTTTAACCCTAACCATAGGGTGTTTTCTTTTCATCAGGTTAGGATCACCCCTGAGACAGCATGTTGGAAGCTGAGACTGCTATCTTTTCACCATATCTGGCATCAGTATTAAAAAACGGCAGCCTCTCATCTTTCATCAGTACACAGGTTCACTCAAATTCACAATAAAAGCAGAAAATTGAAATGTAAGGAAAATTCATAACACTGGAAAATATTGTTCTTCCCTAGTCAGTTTAATGTTCCTCAAACTGGATTTGAGCTTTGCTCCAAGACAGGCATGGTGAGTTTTATTTAAATCAGCCCCTTAGTGAACATTCCTCTGACTTAATTACAAATATTGCTCACTTGAATGCTGACACCACAAAAGACACTGACATTTTTGAAGACAACATTTAGCAGAAACGGTGTACGCCGGATTAGTCTCGTAAATGGGAGTCTACCTGTAATACCCTCCTGAAGTGCATTTCTTGATTCCTTTTATCATTTCCTGATGGGTAATTCTAAACTCACTTCCTGGATAGAGAAGGGTAGCCATGACAGCAGCTTTTGAATGAGTATGGATCACAGCTCCAGCTCCTAGAAGGAGAAGGAAAAGGAATGCCTCTGTATTTCATACTGAAATGTGACTCCCTACTTTCCATTAAGATAAACTGACATGTGAAAATGAGTTTCAACCCTTTAGCTGAACATCCTTGCTAATGGACTAGACAAGGCCCATAGTCAGTTCTTTAGAGCAACCAGAAGGTATGTTAATAGGAAGTATTCTGTAATCTACAAAGAACAGTGAGAGCTATAGTTAGGGTGTCAGTGGATGGTTTTAGTGCAACTTCCAGGCAAACCTTTTCCCTCATGCATCTATTTTACATTTCCATCAGCTGATATGACTGAAACATTTTAATTACATCACCAAAGAGCACTGAGGTTCTAAAGAATTAAAAATTTGACTTATTTGTGGCAGAAGAGTACAAAGAAGACTCAAAGAACTCAGAAGAGGAGAGTTTCTTTGATGTACAGCTATTTCTCTCTGGAGAAGGGGTGAAAGTGAGCTGGTATGGGCCAGTATGGCGTACTGGTAAGAACCCGCACCGGCCCATATGATACGTAGGGTCCGTACCAGCAGGGCCGCCGACAGGGGGGTCAAAGGGAGCAGCTGCCCTGGGGCCAGCAATTTAAAAGGGCCTGGGACTCCGGATGCCGCTGCTGCTACTGTGGCAGCGGCGTCCGGAGCCCCGGCCCCTTTAAATCGCCACTGGAGCCCCGGGTGGCGCGGGCCAGGCGGCCTGGAAGGGGGATGCTGACCCCCATCCCCATCCCTTTCGCCTAGGGCGACCAGACAGCAAGTATGAAAAATTGGGATGGGTGTGAGGGGTAATAGGAGCCTATATAAGAAAAAGACCCAAAAATCGGGATTGTCCCTATAAAATCGGGACATCTGGTCACCCTACTTCCACCCGAGACCCCGCCCCGGCCCCATACCGGTAAGTGTCCGGAGTTACTTTCACCCCTGCTCTGGAGCCTATAAATTGGTTCCCTGACATCACTTTCAATCATTTTATTTTTATATTGTGGTGAGGTGGAAAGGTCAAGCACAGGAATCACAGGGTATAAACCTGCAATTTGGCTGAAAATAGCAAGTTCTCCTTTGCATATGCAAAGGCTCTCCATGTGCAAGTTTCCTTTACACGAAAACAAGAATAGACTCCCAAAATCTTTTTTTTTTTTTTTGGGAGGGGGGAGGGGAGGAGGACAAAAGACACAAATCTCGTACAATTGCATAAAACCTTCAACTACTGTTAAAATCCAATTCCATTAAATTAAACTGATAAAAATGTGCAGAAAGTGCAGAAGTGTTAGATTAATATACATTTTAAAAGTTAAAATATATTTCTAAATGGGACCAGAGGCATTAGATAAAGGGATTAAATTGCCTTTTTTCACATTAGGATGAATTGGACTGAAATAGTAGACAGACAAATAGGGCCTCTAATCCAAGTTTACTGCAGTCAGGCATGAAATGTCATGCCCATTACTAGATCCCATGTGGGTTTGTTTCTCCCAAAGAACTGATGTGGGGCATGCTGCTTCCACTTAATGTAGCAAACAATTGTGAGAATTGCACTCGCTGTACTATTTCTGGCATTTCTGATATCAACAGATGCAAGAGAAATAGAATCCTAAACTCATGACTTGGCCTGCACTGTAATTAGAGAAAAAGGAAAAGTTTTGTTTTTCAAAATATTTATAATTGTAAAGTAAATACATGTTCTGTCAATAATTTGGAATCTTAATAGCTTTACATTTCTTACACCATTGTAACCAGCGATTACAATTGCTAACCTTTACAATTGCAAAAGATTGTAATATGGCCTAAAATCTATTGGTATGAAACTACTGTAAGGTCATGAGACTACAAATTTAGCTACGATGGTATTTTCCAATTAAGACAATATTAAATTCCAGTGACGCTACACTTATGACTTAGGAGTTTCCATTTCATGAACTGATTTATATTGATTTATTATTGTTTGAATCAAATGCATTTATTGCATACCTCTCATGGTGTAAGCATTCATAAAGAGAGGCGTGCATTGGCTTTTCTTTAGTTTCTTGTGTGGTGGAGGGCCGCTGATGTCCCGTTCTTCTATGTCACAAACAAACATATCTTCGGGCTGTGAGAGAGGTAGAACTGCTTAAACTGTGACACTCTTCCCCAAAATAGATTTACTTTTCTTCTGGGGAGATACCTAGAAAACAGGCTTGCTTTTGGCAGCTTTACATAAACCGTATTTTTGCATTAATAAACTGTTCTTAAACAATTACTCCATGAAATTAAGCACAAAGTTTTTTTATTTAAAATCAATTATGCATCATGCCAGAATGTATCTTTCCCCCTATCTTTTCTTCTGCAAATACACTGAATGATCATTATGTGGAAACCCA
The DNA here is from genome assembly GCF_028017835.1 of Emys orbicularis. Taxonomy (NCBI): domain Eukaryota; kingdom Metazoa; phylum Chordata; order Testudines; family Emydidae; genus Emys; species Emys orbicularis. Next base: position 84,034,257 of record NC_088686.1, on the reverse strand, counting down.
AGTCTCAATCAGTGAGAGGATGCCTATCATCCTTTATTGTATTATCTCAAATGGAGATGTGGAGCAGTGATTCTTACTCCACATATGTTTCTGTTTTGGAGGAGTCCCTAGTATCATAAATCAGCTGGCAGTATTTACTATTCATCTCCAGCAGTACTTCTGTTTTTATTCTTAAGGGAGAGGAACTGAGATAGACTCAGGCAGTGGTGGGCAACCTGTGGCCCATCAGGGTAATCTGATTGTGGGCTGCAAGACATTTATCTGACATTGACCGTCCACAGGCACGGCCGCTTGCAGCTCCCAGTGGCTGCCGTTTGTCCTTCGCGGCCAATGGGAGCTGCGGGAAGCGGCAGCAAGCACGTCCCTGCGGCCTACTGCTTCCCGCAGCTCCCACTGGCTGGGAACGGCGAATCGTAGCCACTGGGAGCTGTGGGGGGCTATGCCTGCGGATGGTCAACATCAGCAAAATGTCTCGTGGCCCGCAATCAGATTACCCTGATGGGCCGCATTCGGCCCGTGGGCTGCAGGTTGCTCACCACTGGACTAAGGTCATCTTGATCTGGGGAGATCCTATCTGCCTACAGAGCAGCCCTAGAGAAAGATTTACATACATACAAACAAATACAAATTAGGGCTGTCAAGCAATTAAAAATATTAATTGCGCCTTTAATCGCACTGTTAAACAATAAGAGAATACCATTTATTTTAATATTTTTGGATGTTTTCTACATTTTCAAATATACTGATCTAAATTACAACACGGAATACAAAGTGTACAGTGCTCACTGTATATTTATTTTTGATTACAAGTATTTGCACTGTAAAAAAACAAAAGAAATTGTATTTTTCAATTCACCTAATACAAGTAACTGTAGTGCAATCCCTTTATCCTGAAAGTTGAACTTACAAATGTAGAATTAAGTAAAAAAAAAAAAAAAAGTAAAATTTTAGAGCCTGCAAGTCCACTCAGTCCTACTTCTTGTTCAGCCAATCACTCAGACAAACGAGTTTGTTTACATTTGCAGGAGATATGCTGCCCGCTTCTTGTGTACGTCACCTGAAAGTGAGAACAGGCATTCTCTTGGCACAGATGCGCTAAAGATTCATATGTCCCTTCATGCTTCAACCACCATTCCAGGGGACATGAGTCCATGCTGATGACGGGTTCTGGTCGATAATAATCCAAAGCAGTGCGGACCGATGCATGTTCATTTTCATTATCTGAGTCAGATGCCACCAGCAGAAGGTTGATTTTCTTTTTTGGTGGTTCGGATTCTGTAGTTTCCGCATCAAAGTGTTGGTCTTTTAAGACTTTTGAAAGCATGCTCCACACCTCATCCCTCTCAGATTTTGGAAGACACTTCAGATCCTTAAACCTTGGGTCGAGTGCTGTATTTATCTTTAGAAATCTCACACTGGTAACTTCTTTGCGTTTTGTGAAATCTCTAGTGAAAGTGTTCTTAACATGAACAATATGTGCTGGGTCATCATCTGAGACCGCTATAACATGAAATATATGGCAGAATGCAGGTAAAACAGAGCCGGGGACATACAATTCTCCCCCAAGGAGTTCAGTCACAAATTTAATTAACAAATTATTTTTTTAAATGAGTGTCATCAGCATGGAAGCATGTCCTCTGGAATGGTAGCTGAAGCATGAAGGGGCATACGAATATTGAACATATCTGGCACATAAATAGCTTGCAATGGCAGCTACAAAAGTGCCATACAAATGCCTGTTTTCACTTTCTGGTGACATTGTAAATAAGAAGAGGGAAGCATTATTTCCTGTAAATGTAAACAAACTTGTTTGTCTTAGCGATTGGCTGAACAAGAAGTAGGACTGAGTGGACTTGTAGGCTCTGAAGTTTTACATTGTTTTGTTTTTGAGTGCAGTTATGTAAGAAAAAAATCTACATATGTAAGTTGCACTTTCACGACAAAGAAATTGCACTATGGTATTTGTATAAGGTGAACTGAAAAATACTATTTCTTCTGTTTATAATTTTTACAGTGCAAATATTTGTTACAAAAAATAATACACACTGATTTCAGTTACAACACAGAATACAATATATATAAAAATGTAGAAAAAATCCAAAATTTTTAATAAATTTCAATTGGTATTCTATTGATTAACAGTGCGATTAAAACTGCGATTAATTTTTTTAATCACTATTAATTTTTTTGAGTTAATCACATGAGTTAAATGCGATTAATCGAAAGCCCTAATAAAAATATTTAGAACAGAAGTTTTAACACACAGTTACCCAATTGCATGTATACATTGTTAACTAAAACAGTAGCAAACTAGCTGAATGTTGGGCTGTTGCAGAACAAATCTGGGGATGAAGTAGATTTCAGATCTCATGGTCAGTACTAATTTAGGACAAGAAAACTCAAAAGGAGTAACCTACATACGCCACTGAACAAGTACTGAATTGCTGCTCTGAGATCACATAATACTAGGAGAAATCATCAGTGGTCTCAAGAAGGTAGTCAGTAATAATAAGGTGTTTCAGACTTCACAACAAGAAAAAAACCCAGAACTGCTTTGAAAGAACATTCAGAATAAATAGCTCACTACAAGTAATTTTGTTCCTTTTCAAGGATGAGTTCTGAGGTAAAAAATAAGTTTTACATACCTGAATTCTTTCCTTTTGGACTCCTGATGGCGCAATGTAGATTTCATCTCTAGGAAAAGATATAGAATTTAGCTCCATGTATAAGATATACAATTTGAAGAATATATAATTTGCTAGAGCCATTTTAGTACTCTACCCTTTATTGATAAAGAATTAACTTACACAGCACATGAAGATGCAACCACACTTGTCCTCCCACCACACATTCACATACAGATGGTTTTCAATATGCGACACTGATCTTACTAGAGCAGTTGGAAGCTCTGAGAATATCCAAGATATAAATAGTCCTTTCAACCTGCCTACAGATTTAACTGAGTATATTTGTATCACTGACGGAAAAAAACAAAAACCCACACCCCACATTAGTTGGAATCAAAGTGAAACAGAAGGGAAATTGCAAGTAGACACTGAGTGATGCAAGAAAAAACAGTGCCAAACCTATCATGTATAGCTTAATATCAATTAGCTATTAGTGTTTGTAATCACCTTTAGTTACTGGGAAATACACTTATTTATGTGGTAACCATTAAATTGTATTATATATGTTTTAATGTATGAATAAATATATTTAATTCACACAGAAGAAAACATTGAACAATTCAATAAATGGAACAATTTATGTTCAAGTGGAAATACCTAAAGCTTGCAAGGCTTATGTGAATGAAGAATTTCAACATCTTTACATAAATTAAAATTATTTAAAAATAGGATGTGAAATGTTTTCAGTAAAGGCCATAAAAAGGGGATAAAATATCAGATAATATTTGTAATCACTATTCATCTTCAAAGACCTTATTTTAAAATCTATAGAATAGAGACACCTAGTGAACAATTAGTAAATCTACAGATACATTTCCAGCAATTTCAGGACAAAGACTGTATTAGTTTCCTAAGGAAAATACGGAGTTCATATTTATGGAGTAGACAGAGTCCTTTGAATAAGATATAACCTTCAAGATAGTATACTTATCTGGACAAAACACATGATATCTGCGCTACAAAAAAATGTGGTTTTAATGGATTAGTATTAATATATTAGTACTGCAAATAGGTAATGAATTTAATTCATTGATACTTGGTGCCATTCTATGAGCAAGATAACTAAGAAAGTAGTATGTTAAGCAATCCATTACTATTTGATTGCTACTGAAACAAAGAGATGTACCTCCTTTCTAAAAGAAAAATTACTTGTTTTAAAATTAAATGTTTAATGAAGAGCTGACAATAGAATACAGTATTTGAAATGTAGGACAGTTGACCAAGAGTAATAGAACAATTTTCCATATACTGCGCTATATCCAAACTAGTGCAATTATTCTAAATCATTCATTAGATTCCACCAGCGAGTAACGATGATGAAAACTTGTTTCTCTCACCCATAGAAACTGGTCCAATAAAAGGTATTACCTCACCCACCTTGTCTCAGACAGAAAATGAGGCAGAGTGGTTAAATGACCTGGCCAAGGCAACAAAGGTAGTCAATGTCAGCACACACCTTAGAACTAAGGACAGTTCTAAATGGCTCTAACTGTGCTCAGACTAATACACCATTCCACTCTGTAAAAAACTTCAGAGGCTATAGCAGTCTTTTGAGATGCTTAACCTCATATTTTTAAAATCAATTCCTCTACTTCAGATCAGATGCTTGAACAGCAACGTAGTTGCATGCACGAGGTGAGGTGAGGGGTACTGACAAGTCTCAGTGTTTCACTACTTTGTGACTTCAGATCACATTTATCTTGCACTAACAATGCATCTGTGGTGTAATTATGACTAAGGCTCTGTGTTTGTCACAGACGTCACGGAAGTCATGGATTCCGTGACTTTCTGTGACTTCTGCAGCAGCCCTGTGCGGCTGGCCCAGGAGCCACCTGAGCAGCCCCAGGGTCAGTCGCACTGGCTGCTGCTGGGGCAGTCTCGGGGCCCTCCTGCCCCCCGGCCGCAGGAGTTTGGGTGTGTGGGGGCTCAGGGCTTGGGGCCGCTGCTTACCTGGGGGGTGGGAGCTCCACTTGCTGCCTCTGCCCGCAGGCACCGTCCTGGCAGCTCCTATTGGCCACGGTTCCCAGCCAATGGGAGCTGCAGAACTGGGGCTTGGGGCGGAGCGGAGGCAGCACATGGAGCTAGGGAGCTGGGGCTGCTGCTTCCCAGGAACTGGGTAGGAAGGCTGCCCCAGCAACCCCCCCCCCCCAGCACCCGTGCCCCCCCTGGGCCGCGACTCCTCCCCCCCCAGCATCCACACCCCCTTCCCCAGCACCCGCAGCGCCTCCCTGGGCCACACACCCCTCCCCAGCACCCACGGCGCCTCGCGGGCCACGACTTGCCTCCCCGAGCGCCCCTCCCCCCCCCAAGCACCCGCGGCGCTTCCCCGGGCTGCACCCCCCTCCCCAGCACCCCCCGAGTCCTCCCCCTAGTTTTAGTCAGGGGTATTTTTAGTAAAAGTCATAGACAGGTCACGGGTCCGTGAATTTTTGTTACCTCCCGTGACCTGTCCATGACTTTTACTAAAAATACCCGTAACTAAAACTTAGCCTTAATTATGATTATTGTTCCTTTCTTTCAATGGCCACTAAGAGGAGCTCTGTATCCATTAATAACTTCAAACTTATCAAGCTGAATAGACAATGGTACATTTCATGCAAAATTATATAGCAAAGTGGTTCCTAATTGTACACTTTTTAGTCTTGCATACACACCAAAAAATTGTTTACTGCAAGTCTTCTTGTTGCCTGACCTGCCTAAATTATCTCCCATTAATACGTCTTCAGGATTTATCTGAATACAAGAATTATTCCTTCCTCCTCAGAGACCAAGAATGATATCTCTGCAACATATCTTTGTCTAATGCCTCACTCCTGAATTTCAGCCATCCTTCATGAATTGTAGTGCACTCACTGCTTATTCAATTGACCCCATCATCTGTATAGTTATCGCTTTCAAAAACCCCACTTACCCATGTTTCAAGCTGATTCCTCCACCAGTTCCTGTGACCCATCCTAAATGATAAAACTGCTTGCAGAGCTCCGGAATCAGGTTTCTTGGATGTAACTTGTCCTTAAAAAACAAAAACAAACAAACAAACAAACAAAAAGTAATTGTCCACTTATAAATGTTGGAATCAATTGCATGAGATGATATCTGATTTATATAGAAGGACTTCAAAATCAAAAAAAATCTCAGTGGTGCCTGAACTAAAGACTGACGGTATGTTTGTGTGCTGCCCTGGACATTTCATGTGGGCCACATTAGAAAAACAAAAAATCAGATGGCTTTCATAGTTAGAAGGACTGGTCTAAAGCTCAGCGCAGTCAATGAACTTTAGATCGATCCCACCAAGATTAGCGATAAAAGGGAAAGATTAGGTCATCTAGTCCATCCACTGACCTTTGTCAGTACAGGATAACTATCCTTATGATCACAAAGTAGCATAATTTTTCTCTTATTTCTCCTACCATGCCCTAAATACATTTGCCCATCCTTAGTGTTCACACCCTTCAAATGTTTTGAAGGCAATTAATTCTTCCCCTTGTGAAGTTACACATAGGCTAACTTCCTATGTATCTATCCCACCATAACTACTACCACAAACTTGCATTGTAAATTCATATCACATGACCGAAGAATTTCCACTGAGTGCCAAATAAAGGAACGTTTCCCATAATTTCTAGGAGTACGTGTATGACATGCTTTTAAAAGTCTGTGGGATGCATACTTCCTCCTCTTGAATAATTTTTATGTAGGGTTATTTTGCAAGATTTAAATTTGAATTACAATAACAAAAGTCCTAATTTTATTAATGGGCTATGTCAGCTATGATTATGAATATGTATGGATCATACTGTATACGTTTTAGATCGGTTTTATTTTCTTTTTAATTAGCATTAAAATAATATCAAGAGGAATGTTCACCTCACCAGATCACTTGACTAGCTTCACATTCCTACCATTTTACGACATGAGAATGCCTCAGATGCTGTTTAGCTATCATCTTAATTGCTCCATTTTAATATTTCTTTCAGAGAAAACATTATTCAATTTAATATAATCACAAATTTTTATACACACAATGGAATATTAAATAAAAAAAAACATGTATCTAGTTCCTGAGGGTGAGTTCTGTGTCACAGACTCATTCATAGTTCACCTGGGACTTTCGCAGCTCAGCTTTGCTTTACTGTTCAAATATCAGACATACTAAATGGAGCACTCGTCGAGCACCGTATAAAACTAAAAAACACAGGGAAGAAGTATACTAAATAACAGAACTCAGAAAATGAATACTATTATGTATCCAATGTTACGGAAGTTGTTGAAACGTCCCCTTATTAGAATTTACAATATTAATGGATTTTACGTACAACATTGAAATGCAGCTGTTTCTGAGCTGGAGAGCCGCAATTTATATATGCACAATAGATGTATAATCTTACTTTGCTCTTGACAAGAAAACTGTTCAAACTTTTATGTTTTTGTTTGAAAGATCTGAATCCACACTTTGATCTCCAACTTGCGACACAGTAACACATACTTCAATATCACTGGTTCCTGAAGCTTCTACCTTTGAAGAGTTGTCACTAACTTCACAGGCTATTGCTGCCTGTTCTGATTTGGCTACTCTTCCTGTAGAATCTCTTTTCATGAAAAGCATCATTTATTGATTAATTTTGGATTCTGTAACTCATTCTTTAGTTCACCCATGAAAAAGGGGATGGTGATTGGGAACCCAAGACATTCCCATGTATCTGACATCAAAGTTAGTTTTGCATAAGAAACCAGATGCTTTGGTCTTATTGCTTACAACTCTATGGAGCCAAGAACATTCACTCCCGAGAAACTGGTTTTCCCCTTCATGATGTAGAAAGTTTGATTTCTCAAGCACAGTAGGTAGAAAATATTTTACACTTATCTAAAACCAATAAAATACTATGTACAAGAATATCTGAAAAACACACCTTTAAGAAAGGTAACATTTTTCTATGAAGGAAACCTGAAACTGAAAATTCTCTAAAAACTTTCATCTGTAGTATCATTTAGTTTCACTTAGCTGAAAATGTAAGTAACCCATTTTTGGTTCTCCTGTGATGGAAAAAGCTATATTAAATAGATTTTAATTAAATGGTCAAATCTATTTCCCAAGTACTTATGCTGTTTAACAATGCCATGATCCTGCAAAAACTCATGCACATACTTAATTTTACAGCTACAAGGCAAGTATGTAAGTGTTTGCATAATATGGGCCTTAGTTTTGATAATCAGCACTCTAGTGTACATAAAATTAAAAGTCAAATTTGATTTTAATAATTCCATCACCCTCCAGACACATAACACGATTCCCAGAGCATCTTCCTTTTTTAAACTTCATTCACAATACACTATTAAAAGTTTCTAACCTATGTACTACGTTCCTATTTTTTCTTTCAAAGTCAAAGAAAACTTCTCTCCTTACTCATTTGTTTAAAAATAACTTTTGAGTGTATAAACATGTTAAATAGGTTTCTTATCTATATCTATATAAGTTTGTTATGTAATATGAATTTATATACGTGTATAAATTGTAAATGATGATGACACTATTTCTAGGTGCTCCATATTCTCTCTGGTTGGTAGGGAGACTGTCATAAATGCTGTGACCATGACAATACAGTTGTTCCCTTTAGTTTTAACATCACTGGAAAAACTGAGATGAATTAAAAAAAAAATTCACATTCAGCATATGTTTTTTTTAAATCAAGAAGATTAAGAAATTCCCAGCATTTTTCCACAGAATTCCAGGGTTACAAAAAACAAAAACACCCCTCCTGTATTTTTCCAGGATCAGCAAATGCTCTATTTATTCATCACATAGCCATGAAAATCAACTATGGTATTTTAAATCAAATACAACAGTGTTTCCAATTTTTAAAAATTAAATGGTTATATAGATTTAACATTGTAATCCTTTCCCATAACAGGCAATGGCTGTATTTTCCATAAAAAGCGACAAAAAGTCCTGTGTCACCTTATAGACTAACAGACGTATTGGAGCATAAGCTTTCGTGGGTGAATACCCACTTCGTCAGACTTCTGACGAAGTGGGTATTCACCCACAAAAGCTTATGTTCCAATACATCTGTTAGTCTATAAGGTGCCACAGGACTCTTTGTTGCTTTTTACAGATCCAGACTAACACGGCTACCCCTCTGATACTTGTATTTTCCATATGAACCTTAGCTGTGAACATGTTTAAAAGGCACTTTGAAATTCAACAGACATAATCCAGGATCTTTGATAAATCTGGACTGGCTGTCATTTGTACAACTGATGTAAATTGAAACACAGACATCACTGTTCCGCTGTGGCTTATCATCTTTTGAAAACAACATTGACTGTGTTTTGTCGTCAAGCAAGACAGTTAAAAAAGGCAGCTTGTTAAAATGCACAAAAGAAACTTTAGAAGATTTTAAATTATGTAACTATACTACATTTTATCTGAGTGAGTATAAGAATCCTAAGCATTTATATTCACATTGGTGAAAAATAAATTAGACTATTACAATTAAATCAGTTTTAAAAATCTAAATGGTCATTAGTAACAGTTAAAATACAGTTTTAACATGAGTTTTATACTGAGATTGCTACTGATTTGTCATTCTTCATTTTTCACACTCTGGAAGATGCCAAGTAAACACACATTAGTCCAGATACTCAGTTGATGTATATCAGCACAAGTCTACTGAAGCCAATGGAGTTATTTGATTTACATCAGCTGAGATCTGGCTTGTTACTTTTCTGGTTTGGTTTATAAGAAAAATCCAATTCCTTTTGATGCCTTCCATGTTATTATGATCTTAGTCTAGTTTTTATAATACTGGCTGCAAAGAAAAATGACATAAATTTCCATGAGCTCTGAGAAGAAATTATTGTTTTATCTTACCAGATTATACTTTAAAATGAGCTTCCAGATAATAACTGATGTTTTCTGAAATCATTTATTTAGAATTTACAGAATTACTATTAAATCAATAGTAATGGGATATACAGTCTTGTTGTAGCGTGTTGGTCCAGGATATTAGAAAGATAAGGTGAGTAAGGTAATCTCTTTTGGACCAACTTCTGTTGGTGAGAGAGAGAAGCTTTTGAGCCTACTCTTTGAGCTTTTCTTCAGGTCTGGGAAACTTACTTAACTGTGACACTCTGAGTAAGTTTCCCAGACCTGCAGAAGTGCTCTGTGTAAGCTCAAAAGCTTGTCTCCATCACCAACAGCAGGTGGTCCAATAAACGATATTACCTCACCCACTTTGTCTCTCTGGGAATTGGATACTTTATTAAAGTTATTTTTTTAAAGCCAATAGAGTCTAAGGTGTCAAGGAAAATTAGTTTTTCCCATTTGACTTCAACCATTTGTACTACATTAGGGTCTCGAAATGTGTTAAATTAATTTTCATATTGTAATATAAGGTAATTGGTTTAACAAGTTTAATAAATTTAAGTTTAATAAACCCATTAGGACTTTTGAAGACAGTTTTCAATAGCTTTACAATCCAAAATACAGTGGACCACCAATGCTATTTTAGGACACTAAGGTGAATATGCAATGTATTAAATATGTGTCTTCCCTTAACAAAATCTTAGGGACAATATGTATATTTCCCTTACAAACAAGTGGAATGAACCAGACATCTGCAGAAGAAATCATACAGCTGATATTTCACAATAGCTGTTTCTAAGGCACCAGATCCTTGCAGTAAATCACCACAAGTATTCTTTGGATAGCTACAATACTTTAAAGCAAGTTTACCGTATATACTCGTTCATAAGCCGAATATTTTTGGTAAAAAAGTGACGCATCAAAGAGCGGGAGTTGGCTTATAAACGGGTCTACACCAAAATTTGATGATTTTAAACTCTATGAATCATTAAATTGAATATCTAATACATTGTTGTTTTGTTTACCTGGAGCCCCTCAGCTCCCTGTGGCTGCAGTTCGCCGTTCCCAGCCAATGGGAGCGGCAAACTGCGGCCACAGGGAGCTGAGGGGCTCCGTGCCTGTGAACGCTCCAGGTAAACAAAATGTCCTGACCCACCAGCGGCTTACCCTGACTGGCCAGGAGCCAAAGTATGCCAACCCCTGAAATATAGGGTTGGCTTATGAAAGAGTCATACAGTTTTTGCTATTTTTACCTAACCATCTTGGGGGGTCGGCTTATAAATGAACGGGCTAATGAACGAGTATATACGGTAATTTAATAAAAGCAACTATTGACATACATAATCTAAATGAAATTAAAAATACAGATACATTTATCCAAGATAGACTTATTTGTCCCAAAGATAGATTTCTTTTGTTTGTCCCAAAACAGGATTTGTTCTAGTTGCTCTTATGTATGAAAATTATTTGAACATTTAAGACTGATAAAATGATTATAAAACTAAAATTGACTAAAACACATCTTGGTGCATTATGGTGAAGGCTACAATTTAGTTATGGAGGCCGCAGATTCGGTGACTTCCAGTGACCTCTGTGACTTCAGCCTGAGGTGGTTGGGAGCTGCCGGGTCGAGGCAGGGAGCTGCGGGGTACCCTTGCCGTCTCTAGCAACTCCAGGAGCTCCAAGCTGCCATGGGCAGCGGGTACCCCCGAGCTCCCGGCCGCAGAACCCCCCAGAGATCCAAGCCGCCACCTGTGGCAGGGGAATCCCCTGAGCTCCTGGCTGCTGCAGTGGGGGCTCCCGGAGCTGGTGGGGGAATCCCGGAACTGCAGGCAACAAGGGCTCCCCGCAACCCTCAGCTGCTGCAGGCAGCTCCTAGCCCCTGCGCAGCTGCCTGCCTCAGGCAGTGTGGGGACCCCCAGATCCCCATTTTGTCACAGGTATTTTCTTTTTTTGCCTGTGACCTGTCCATGACTTTTACTAAAAATATCCATGACAAAATCTTAGCCTTAGTTATGGCCCTTATTTAACTACTATGAATGCACCACATCAGGCTTTCATTTTGACAGATCTTGAGTTGGGATAGGTCAATCAGTACTTGATGGGGACCCCCAAAGAAATCTCAGCTGCTGTAGGAAAGGGTCAGGCAACTCAGTGTGTGGCATTCGTCCCTCCCAGTCAGTACCAATTCCCGATGCAATTTATAAAGTGGCCTGGGTCCTGCAGAACGCTGAGCTTTCTGTCCCTGGACAACCTGAGCGCTTCCGCGCACGCTGCCAAGGCGGGTCCCGCGCTGAGGAGGTCGTGGCCCCCAGATGCCGAGGCCCCCGCGCCTACCTGCGATGCATCCCCGGCCACCGAACCGCCTCCGCGCGGGCAGCAGAGGCCGCCCCCAGCCGCAGCCATGGCGCCGTCTGGACGCACAGCGCTGGGGCGGACCCCGGGGTCCTTCCTCGCCCCCGGCGCAGGCAGGGACTCAGCTCTGGGGAGCCCAGGGTCCCCGCTCAGGCAGGGCGGGCGTAGGCCCAGGGCGGGATTGTCCTGCAATTGCTGGGGAGGCGCGTTTAGGCAGGTGTAGGAGCATAAACCTCCGAGCCCAGCCCCGCCCCGCCCGCAGTCCGAGTGGCTGAGGCGGCCCCAGGCCAGGGGCCCAGCGGGTGGCGAGACGCTTCCTTCTCCAGCGGCCAACACGCGGGGAGGAGAGAGGAAAGACACGTGCCCAGAGTATCTGTCTGTGCTTAACCCCGGCCCGGACAGCGGGGGCCTGACCTAGGGGAGACCTGGGTGATGCGCCTGGACACCGGTGCCGGCGATGCGGAGACAGCTGGCACCGGAATACGAAGGAAGGCGGTGGCAGAAGGAGCCTCATATTGTGCATCCCGATTGGTGGACACGGGCCCCGGTCTATCCTATCCAGCCGTCGTCTCTCATTAGACCCAGCTCCTGAGCTCTCTTGGGCAGGGCCCTCTTCGGACCTCGCTTAGTGCGATGGGGCCAAGCCGCAAAGTACCAATCACTGTTGCCAACGCTTGTGACTGTACCGTGGGTTTCGCTTTAAATCCGCAGCTTCTGGAGTTAGGTGGCTGTTAGGTGTGAATCTCGCTTGTCATTAAAAATAATGCTTTTGTCACGGCGGAGGAGAGCCTGAAAATGTGATCCAAGTGAACCCTAACGGCTCATAAACGAGATAGCAAACAAACCCCAAATGTATTATTTAAAAAAATCATGCTTTTTAAGTTTATCACGTTATTTTGGGTCTCTGACTGATGATTTTTGAACGCTCAGGTTTGGCAATATCTGAAACGAAGGATATTATGGGGAAATCAAATCCTAAACACCACCTGAAGCCCTGCCCTAGGCAGATGCTCGACACAAATGAACCTCTGACCCTTGTACTTCAGCAACACTCATCTAGTTTTGAATTGAAGTGTGTGTCTTTTGGCTTGTGCAAGGAGGTAGCTAGTCCTGCTCCAGCTGTATGCGGGGAAGGAGGGGTAGTGGGTTCCCCCATAAGGGAGCACACATTAGCCGTGGCTGCAAGGAGGTGTTTATTTGTGTTGAGACAATTAGGGGTGGGACAGCAGTTGGGTGTGCCGGGCGGGGCTATCTTTTCTCTCAGGCAGTGAGTAGGACAGCCCTAGCCTTGGGTGGGAGGAGAGCAAGATGGCAGCCTCCTTGTGGCTGAGCTGCAGCAGTAAAGGGATGGTCAAACTACTCCTGGGTGGGAGACTAGTCGCGGGGGCTTGTGCTTCTCTTCGCCTTGGAGGAGGCTGGAGGCTTCTGCACAGGAGCCACGAGCTGCTGGGTGAGTATTTGGCCTCAGTCACTAACAGGCGGTTTTTAGTTGGCCGCCTGTGACACTGTTAGAACCTGCTGCAGCTGTGTGGGGGACAGCAATGACTTTCAGGGGCAAGGAAAGTGGATGGTAATGACAGAGGCCAGGTGTCTGCGAGGAGCTTGTGGTTAGGGGTGTATCTCTGCAAGCAGGGTATGATCGTGAGTAGGTGACCTGGACAGAGGAGAGGGTCCATGGCGGGGGGGGGGGTACCTGCTGAAGTGAGTGGGCAGTAATGTTGGGGTGTGGAGGTTTGGCGGGGGAGAAGCAGAGTGGACTTTATGATTAGCTAGTGGAAGAGAATGAAGGGGGTGGATAACGATGCTCTGTTTGGCCAGTGGAAAATAGGATGAGGGATGCAAGGCGTGGGGAGAAAGGAAGATGGTGTTATGGCATCAAATTTGGTGTCTAGAGGACAAAGCGTATGGCAAACTGGTTTAGACTATTTTCTAATGATAGTTGTGGCTGCTTTTGAGTTGACTGGCTAAAGAATACTGAGAACTGTACTTTCTCAAAGTCCTCTAACTCCCAAATTCCTTTTGTGATTTACCTCCATCCATTTTTCTGCTCCTGGCTCCTTATTAAAAAAAATATTTAGTTTGAGATTAAGTCTGAAAATCTGTAAAACAAAAGAAAGCATTCTGTGCAAGTTGGAGGGTCAAATGTAGAACTTAAAATGGGAGCAACCTTTCATTCTGAAGGGCGGATTCCTGACTCCAGAATTTGCTCTCTGTCTCTCTGAGCCAGAGTTTGGTCTGCAGCTAAAATGAGCTTTTAAACCTGGTAGTAATTATTGGTGTTTCAGCCGGGGGAACATTTGTAGCAGTACTGCAGGAGGAGTCTGTAGATTAGAGATGACATATTGGTTGAAATATTTTGAATGAAATTTTTCATCTTTATGAACTGAAAATGTTTGCAAAATTGTCAGTGTTGAAATATTTTGAGTTTTGCTAATATTTTCACAAATGTTTATGGAAAGTGACCATTTTGCCAAAAAATGGTGCCTTTAGACCATTGTGAAACTGAAACAACTTCAGAATTTCAAAATATTTTGTTACTTAAACCCCTCTCCCGCAAATTCTGTAACATTGGAGTTGCTGCTTGTGACTCCAAATTAGGAGTCTCAAAATTTCAGTAAGTGTAGGTGCCATTTTTTAAACAGGATACCTATTTTTTTTTAAATACGGTACCTCTTCAGTGAGTCATCTAATGAACTGAGCACTCTGATCAGAAAAGTACAAATGAAGTGAAAATCGTTGAGCGATCAGGGAATAAAGGGGATGGGTGAAATAACTGAGGAAGTGGAAAGGAATTGAGACAGCTGTGATGGGAGCTGCTTATTTAAATAGGAGTGGAAGTAGAGTGGGAGAGTCACAGCGAAGCCACTTGGAGCTTTTTAGATCTATGAATTTAATTTCACTTATTTCTCATTATCCCTATAGACTTTATTCTACAGTCCTTACCTAGGCAAAACTTCAGTTCGCTGTGTTTTGCCTGATTAAGTATTCCTGGTTCTAGTCCTAGTCCTACTTCTATATTGCTTGCCTAAACGACCGCATTTAGTTTTTTGTCGTGTGGGGGTGGGGGGGTGAGGGGGGGTGGCAATGCATGTTTCTGTTGAAGTTTGAACCTTTTTTCTGACATCTCTCATTTTCTGGGGTGTATGTCTAAATTCTGTAGTAAAATGAATTTTTTTTATTTCAAACCACATAAAAGGATTTTCTTAAATAAAAGTTCAGATTAATATATAGTTTTCAAATTGCATTTTAAAATAGCTGACAAGTCTTTCTACCTTTGTCTTTCTTCACTTGCCACAGCCTGTGTTTTGCACTTACAATAGCACCTTTCATCAAAGGAACTCAAAACTCTCTGTCGTTTATGGAACTCAATTTTATATTAAATCTCATATTCTCATGTGATAAGGATAAGTAGCAGTATCCCTATTTTACAGCTTTGTTGGGACAGTGGAGCAATGAAGCATAGAGGAAACAAAGTAATTTGCCTGGTGTCCCATACCAAGTTATTAGTAGAACAAAAGCAGGGCCATGACTCCCATTCCCTTGCTCTTATTGTTCTAAAATCAACTCATGTACTTGCCACCAGTGAGTGGATTACTTTTTAATACAGTGAAAATTACTAGAACAAGAAGGAGTATTTACTTCTCTTCTGGACTGTTCTGTCAGAGTTCTCGGTCATCAATTTCTGCAGAACGCAAGTTTTTATTTTAAAAAAATAATTAGGTTTCTATCACTTATGGTTGCAAAGATAGTATTCCTGTCTACTTGATTCTACATGTGTACAGCTTTTTTGCTGCTGCTGTTGCAGCTTATAGCTTCTGAAGTAGGAGCAGAGAAAAATTGATAAGACTCTGGTATGTTTTGGTGAGGGTCAGTGGTAAAACTGTCAAGAATCATGTCACTTTCACTCTGATACTTAGGAAAGCTATGAGCCACCCTAGAGGCAGGTAAAGGAAGACCCAAAAATTGACTGTGAGGAAGAGGAGAATTCTATATATAAGATGGAAGGAAGACTTTCAAATTAATGACACACCTACTAGCCAGAAAATGATGGGAAGGAACCCCAAGGAGGGTCAAGAGGCAGTACTTTGATAGGCAAAATTCCTCCCCCTTCCCAGGAACTATGGGTTTCTTACCAGGATGTTGTTTCTCAACCTCATTGGTTGTGTCTTTCTCTCACCTGGCATATCAGTCTCTGGTTAGTAGGTGTCTTGGATGTGTTTCAAGCCTGGGTGAGTTTTTAAACTTTTAAAAATACACCATGACCTATTAATAATACTTTGTAAATGTGTTTTCTGTTGTTAAGAATTGATTTTTTTCCCCAACTTTCATGTATACTTACAAAGAAGTGTGCTCCCATTGAGGACAGAGGAGATCCCAGAGGACTGGAGAAGGGTAGACATAGTACCTCTCTTTAAAAAGGGGAATTATAGACCAGTCAGCCTAACTTTGATAGCTGGAAAGATACTGGAACAAATTATTAATCAATTTGTAAGCACCTAAAGGATAATAGGATTATATGCATTAGTCAACATGGATTTATCAAGAATAAATCATGCCAAACCAACCTAATTTTCTTCTTTGACAGGCTTATTGGCCTGGTTAGTAGAGGAGAAGCAGTAGATGTGAGATATTTTGATTTTTAGTAAGGCTTTGGACATAGTCCCACATGACATTCTCATACGTGAACTAGGGAAATGTGGTCTAGATGAAATTACTAGAAGGTGAGTGTGACCCAATGCACCCTTGTATTCGCACCCTTGTATTCACACCCTATACACCACTGTAATAATCTTTGTACAAAATATGCCTTGTGAGATAGCATTTGAAAAATAATATCTTGCTGGTCAATAATACGGTGAAATGTATGCAACAACACTATATGTGAAGTTATAATTTCCCCCTGTATGATGTTGATAGCACATGTTCAGACCCACATAGAGCTGCTTAACTACTCCTGCCTAGTGGGGGCTGTCTTAAAGGAATGTGCGTTTACCTCAGTTTATATACAAGTAGTAAACGAGGTCCTTGAGACAGCAAGAGAGAGACAAGGCAAATCTGCACTTCAGCATATACAAGGGAGGAGAAAGAGCAGGAGAGCACCTTCATGATCAGACTACACATCACCTTCTTTACTGTTTGAATAAACTTTGCTTTGAGGGGGGTAATCCTTAGATGAATCCACTTCAAATGGGACTGGACTATAAAAATGAGGGGTAAAAACACCCCAGGGATTCTTTCTCACTCACTTTCGCCTAAAAAGACAAAGGAACCAGCCCTTTAGACTTTCAAGGCAGATTCTGACTGAAGAACTTGGTCAGCTATGTTGCTGGGAACATGTAAGAATTTTATCTTGAACCAAGTCTAGTTTAAGTTGAGTCTTACTACTAGGAAACATTTTATCTGTATTTCTCTTGTAACCATTTCCGATTTTAGTGCCTTGTACTTGTACTCACTTAAAACCTCTCTCTTTGTAGTATAAAACTTTTTATTCTGTAGTCCGAACTAATCAGTGTTGTGTTTAAACTGAATTGTTTGGTAACTCTAGTTAAAGTAGCAAACTGTTGTACATTGACCTCTTACAGGTATAATGGACGTCTAATATCTGAACTGCCCAGGAGAGGGCTGGGCAGTGCAGAACACACGTTTTTGGGAACAATCCAGAACTGGAAGTGTGTTGCGGTCACTCTGAAAGTAGTAAATAATGCTACTGGAAACCAGAGTGTGGCTGGTGTGCAGCTGACAGGCTGCTAGTGTCAGAGTGGCTGGACCAGGACTCGAGCTATATACAGACACGTATGGTGTGACCTGCATGCTGTTTGTGAGGGGCTCAAATTAGGAGCTACGTCAGCAAGGCATTGTTAGGCACCTAAGGTTGCAGGGCAGGTGGTGACACAAACCCTCACTGGTCTGGATTGTGCCCCGGAATGTGAGAGTGGGTGCAAAATTGGTTGAAAGCCTGTACTCAGAGTAGTTATCAATGGTTCTCTCTCAAAATTGGGGATGTATCTAGTGAGGTCCTGCTGGGGTTTCTCCTATGTCCAGTACTAATCAATATTTTCGTTAATGACTTGATAATGGAGCGGAGAGTATTCAGAAACACAATCTGTGAGCAGTTGCAGGCAGTTTGGAGGACAGGATTGGAATTCAAAACAACCTTGACAAATTGGAGAATTGGTCTGAAATCAACAAGATGAGTCAGTAGGACAAGTGCAAAGCAAATTCAGTAAGACAAGTACATTTAGGAGGGAAATATCAAATACACAACTACAAAATGGAAATAACTAGCTAGGCAGTACAGTAAAACCTCAGACTTATGGACACCTCGGGAATGGAGATTGTCTGTAACTCTGAACAAAGTGCAGTTTGGGCTCCAGTTCCAGCAGCTGACATTCCAAGCCTGGTTCCAGCAGCAGTTGAACTCAGACTCCCTCCTCAGTGCGGGCAACTTCCTTGTAGATAGCTTCTTTCCCTGGGTCGGACTGCAACCTTAAACCCACTCCCCTGGCCGGAAGCGGGACAAAACAGCGTCCCCCCACTCCTGGAAGGACTGTGTGTGAAAACTGTCTCCTTCCAGCCAGAGATCCCAGCGTTGCTCCTACTCTGCTGGCTGCCTTGGGCTGGCAGCCCCAGCGTCTTCATTCTTAGATGTAAGTGGCTGCCCCGCGCATGGGGGTGGGATGAGGACAGGCAGCCCAGATGTGCCTACCTTTAAGATGCAATACAGGCACAGTACAATATTTGCTTTTTTTTTTTTTTTTTGGTTTCCGCTGCTGCCTTATTGGTTACTTGCAGTTTCACACAGTGTCTTGTTGACCGGTCAGTCCGTAACTCTGGTGTTCATATCTTTGAGGTTCTACTGTAGTACTGCTGAAAAGGATCTGGAGGTTATAGTGTATCACAAATTGAATATGAGTCAGCAGTGTGATGCAGTTGCAAGAGAGGATAATATCCTGGAGTGTATGAACAGGAGAGTTGTATGTAAGATACGGGAGGTAATTGTCTGCTGTCCCCTACACTGGTGAGGCTTCAGCTGGAATATTGTGTCCATTTCTGGATGTCACACTTTAAGAAAGATGTGGACAAATTAAGAGTGAATCCAGAGGAAAGCAACAAAAATGATAAAAGGTTTAGTAAACCTGATTTAGGAGGAAAGTTTCAAAACAAATCAGGGCATTTTTAATCTTGAGAAAAGAAGACAGGGGGTCCTGATAGGGCTGTTATAAAGAGGACTGTGATCAATTGTTCTCCATGTCCACTGAACATAGGAGAAGAAGTAATGGGGTTAATCTGCAGCAAGGGCGATTTAGGTTAGATATTAGGAAACCCTTAATTCCCTTAATAGGGATAGTAAATCATTGGAATAGACTTCCAAGGGAAGTTGTGGAATCCCCATCATTGGAGATTTTTTAAGAACAGGTTAAACAAACACCTGTCGGGGAAGGTCTAGGTATTCTTGGTCCTGCTTCAGTGGAGGAGATTGGAGTAGATGACCTTAGGGGGTGTGTGTGTGTGTGTGGGGGGGGAGATGCAGGGTCCTGGTGGCGTTTACCGCGGCTCCCAGAAAGTGGCTGCCAGGTCTCTGCAGCCCCTAGGCGCAGGGCGGCCAGGGAGGCTGCCCTTGCGCCCTCAGGTGCTCCCCCGCAGCTCCCATTGGTTGCGGTTCCCAGCCAATGGGAACTGCTTAGCTGGCACTAGGGGCGGGGGCAGCATGCAGTGCCTCCCAGGCTGCTGCTATGCCTAGTGGCCGTAGGGCCATGCTGGCCACTTCTGGGAGCTGCACGGAGCCAGGGCAGGCCCCTAGCCCCTGCCCAGGCTGTGCTGCCAATCAGACTTTTAACAGCCCAGTCAGCCATGCCAACTGGGGCCGCCGGGGTCCCTTTTCGACCGGGCGTTCTGGTCGAAAACTGGATGCCTGGCAACCCTATGCTCAGATAAACTATTACTGCAGTTCCAAAGGGACGTTATGTGGGAAAGTAATAGTGGGAAAGTAATGCTTTTTCAGTTGTCTGTTAATGTGACTAGGTAATAGGAAAGGAGGAGAGCCAGCACCTTTTGCTTGATCAAACATCAGCCTGCAGATAGTCAGCAAGTGCTGGTTAGGGAGTCACTGGTATCCAACATCCATTTCTTCTTCTGTGCCTTTACACTGCGTCACATATCACAGGCTCTTTAAAATCAGACTAGAACTTTAAATAGAAAAAGTCATCACAATTATTTAAAGATTTTCCTGTTATATCCATGGCAACTGAAGACTTCTTAAAACAGGTTCTAGAGCAAAAATGGACTAATTCAAATTGTACCAATCTAAGAGAAGCACACTTTCCCATTGTAATCCGTAATTGCAGTATTAACATTTCTTGCTGTTAGCCTTGCTATAATGTTTCCTGAGGTACATATGCCATAGTATCTGTATTTTGTCTAACCTGCAGATGGTGCAAGTGTGTTATCTTTAGAGTGGTTTGAACAATGTTATTTTAATGAGCACTAGTATTAAGGGAATGAGCTGTGTCTGACCCTCATGGAATATAGAAGATGCGCAGGGGGGGGAGAGAGAGAGGAGCTGAAGTGAAATGTTACTGGGTAATTTATTCTGGCATTGATCCAGCCCTCTACTATAGCTCTTTGGTTCACATAATGTGCTCCCATAAGCAGAGAGATTTGATATGAAATTCCAGCAATGCCATATGTAGACTAGTCAAAGTAATGAAGCTTAGATCTGCTTCATAATAGCAGCAAATTGGTTTGTACTACATTTATATTTGAAGAGGTAATAGGCATTCTAAAACTCTGTAGGGCTGCACATTAAATGCAGTATAGGGCTAGAACCTTGATGAGGGAAGACACTGGTGCACTTTTTTCACAGAGAGAGGAAAATAGTCCCCTAATGTAGTTTTTTATATCTCAGCTATTGCTGTGTTATGTTTGCACTGATATAGAAGCGTAGTAAATTTTGTCTTTACAACTGACTGGGTAATGTTGTAGGAAGCTATGAAATAGTATTTCAGCTGAGGATGCTGAGGCACTTAGATCTAGTTCACTGCAGCTTTTTTGTTTTGACAGAGCGCTTGCTGTACCCATTTCAAGGCAGGTGAAACAATTATAAGCAGTGAGCATAGAAGTTCTGACCAGTGCATTGGAAGATAAAGTACAGTGCAAATCCACAGGATTTTTCAAATCCATTAAATTAAATCTAATGTCTGGAAGGAACATAACCCCTAAAGTGGTCACCAAATATGGAATCGTTATGGCCTCAGTGAGGGTTTCAAGTTAGCAATTGGTTTGTGTTAAAAAACATTTTAAATTTGATTCTCTTAAATACAATTGGTTGTAGATTTAGAAATGGCCCTAAATAAACAGTAGATGGCTATTAAAATATTGACGGCAGCAGCATGGTCTGGTGGACTGAGCATGGAACTGGAAGCCAAGAACTCATGAGGTCTAATCCCAGCTCCACTACCACCACAGTGAAGCTCTGTGCAAGTCACTGAAACGTGTCTGTTTCCCCACCTATAAAATAAGTATACTGCTTACTTCCCAGGAGTCTTGTGAGAATTAGCTAATTGTTGTACAGATTGTTGAATCTGTAAAGTGCTACATAAATGCTAAGCATTATTAATACAAAGGCAGGATTATTGAGTATAGATTTGTTTTTGGTGAAGGGGAATCACTCCTCATAATCTTAATTGTTTGTAATGAACAACTGGGATTATTGCTTAAATTAAATTAAGCCTGTATGATCTGGTCCAGAAGTGATTGTAGCAGCCTTAAGAAAATGACATCAAAAGTCTCTTTGCTCTGCTCATACTGACTTTCCACTTTGGACGGTAAAGTTGTAGGATGAGACCATGATGCCCAAGTTTCCACCAGTTGGCATTCACAAAGCTACTACAGGACAGGCCCAACAAAGAAAATAACAGAACGCCACTAGCTGCCACCTTCAGCCCCCAACTGAAACCTCTCCAGTGCATCATCAAAGATCTACAACCTATCCTGAAAGACGATCCCTCACTCTTACACATCTTGGGAGACAGACCAGTCCTCGCTTACAGACAGCCTCCCAACCTTAAGCAAATACTCACCAGCAACCGCACACCATACAACAAAAACACTAACCCAGGAACCTATCCTTGCAGCAAAGCCCAATGCCAGCTCTGTCCACATATCTATTCAAGTGATACCATCATAGGACCTAACCACGTCAGCCACACTATCAGGGGCTCGTTCACCTGCACATCTACCAACATGATATATGCCATCATGTACATTGGCCAAACTGGACAGTCTCTACGCAAAATAATAAATGGACACAAATCTGACATCAGGAATCATAACATTCAAAAACCAGTGGGAGAACACTTCAACCTCTCTAATCACTCAGTGACAGACTTGAAGGTGTCAGTTTTGCAACAAAAAAACTTCAAAAACAGACTCCAAAGAGAGACTGCTGAACTCGAATTAATATGCAAATTAGACACAATTAACTTAGGCCTAAACAGAGACTGGGAATGGTTGGGTCATTACACTAACTGAATTTCCCCCCCCCCCCCCATGTTAAGTTCTCCTCACTCACACCTTCTATGGGTCATCTCGATTATCACTTCAAAGTTTTTTCTTCTGCTGCTACTGATAACTCATCTCAATTGATTGGCCTCTTACAATTGGTATGCGTACTTCCACCTTTTCATGTTCTCTGTATGTATAAATATCTTCTGTCTGTGTGTTCCACTCTATGCATCTGAAGCAGTGAGCTGTAGCCCACGAAAGCTTATGCTGAAATAAATTTGTTAGTCTCTAAGGTGCCACAAGTACTCCTGTTCTTTTTGCGGATACAGACTGACACGGCTGCTACTTTGTAATAAGTCCTGACGCTGCCCCACAGCTCATGAGCTGCTCAGGTCCCAGAGACCCCAAGGCAAAATTCTTAAACTAGGAGGTGGGGAATGTCTGTTTTGCTAGTGGGCCCCAAACCTGTAGGTGTGCTTTCAGCATGCCTTATACCTATCAAACCCTGCAGTAGGAGGGCCAGACGTAGAGCATCTACACACAAAAAATGGCTAGGGACACAGGGAAATGGAAGGCAAGTGTGAGAATAGTGAGCAGGAGAGACAGAGAGAGAGATGATTTGGCTGCTATGATATTGGGCTCTCTAAGCAGCTGACGTGGCCTAAGTACCTAGCTCTAGGAGAGGATTTGCAGCTAAGGATCCTGAGTGATGGGAGGCACTAATCTCCAGTCCATCAGCCGGATTTGCTGTGTCAGTTGCTTAGGCACGCCCCTCTCCTTTCCTGGGCCTCCTGCTCCTGGCAAGCTTAAGTGGCTTCTTAGGATCCTTGTCTTAGGTACCCAAGCTTCCCACACAATTCATAGGGAGAGTTAAGCACCTATCTCAGGACTGAGGATTCCACTAGACAGCTGGCATCTAGGGGTTAGTTATTGGAATGCTGAGCAGAGCAACGCATGTGTCCTTTGAGGATCTGGACCTCAGTGTCTCCATCTGTAATAAGAAGATAATACTTAAACCCACCTGTGCTTGTGTTTCCAGATGAAAAATCCGGTAGAAGTGCAGTGGTGGTGGTGTTATACCAGGGTATAAGGAGTGGTTAGTGAGTTTAGGACCTGCCAGCTCCTCCCCTGCTCCCAACCAGCTTTTCATAAGGGTTGTCCTGCTCCTAGTGATGCTAGAAAGTGCCAGTATAGCTTATGTCTCTCTTGGAAAAAACACTTTTTTGGTATGTGCATCTACACTAGGCCTTATAATATAGTAGCTTTAAAAAAAATCACTAACTAACATCATTATGCCAGTATAAGCTTTAAGTGTAGACCAGGCTTAACATCTGGTATTTGTGAGCCACCATAGCTAGAAATGAATGCTATATATCACTGGAAAGCTAGAGATCTCTGCTTTTCTGTGATTTGTGTCCACTCATTACTATTTGTATAGGCCCACATTAGGCGTTTTAAATTGTTTGGATTTTAACATGAGTGATAGGCCCGAAGCATGTGACCAAAAAGAATAAACTCATGAGAAATGTGGTTTGTTTGTGTTAAACTCATAGTGACCTTGGAAATACCAGTGTTATCTTATTTAAAGTTTGGGCTAAGCTATAGAAATAAACAAAACATGGTTAAGTGGACACCAGGTGCAGTATGTAACTGGTTAGAAATGCTTAGTCCAGTAGCTGGGGGAAAATGTGGTAAAGTGAAATAAGGAGAAATCCTTGAAGAAAGCAGAGTGCACTCTAAACTGCTTCAGTTTACTTTAGCTAAGGTCCACTAACCATCAAAGACATTACTTATTTGTTATATAAAGCAGCAGTGTTTTCTAGGGGTTCTTTGTCAGAGCTTTTCCTTGCCCTTCTGGAGCCACGCCATGATGGGAAGGTATTTCCTGGCCCAGATCTGGTTGTGTGTATTTGGCCAATGCTTACAGTAACGGTTATTGTTACTAAGGTATAGAATACAGGTATATATGCTGGTAAACCTTAATAAAATTATTGAATGTTCATGACATAAGAACTTTAAATCACAGTATTCTTATTACCATGTTTTATTCTCAGCCTTTCAGGTTTGATATACTAATTGAGGCCAGTGTCTCAAAACAGACTGTTAGAACTGGAACCAAGTCTGTGTATTTTATGAAAGCTTTCAAGTCTTATACAGTGATAATTTCTAATTCTGGGTGTCCGTAATATGATAACATAGTGAAAATATTTGAGTAAACAAAGCCATGGACCCATGCTGTGAGGTGCACTATTTCACATATTCTCAAGGATAAACAGGGTTTGGCAAACTAGTACAAATATTCTCAGGACCAGTAACTTTCCTAGGCACTAGTCCTGGACCAACTGTGATCAGAAAGAAAGATTATCAATCCCTGTGGATTATACAGCCACAAAACAGAATTTGATTGGGAATAGTCTCTGGATTCACTTTACAAATGCTAAAATAATGAGTAATGCTAAAATTAAATAATTTAAGTACCAGAGCAAAGACAGGTCAGTTTCTATGACTGATTTGGAACAAGAGAGAACTAATTAAAGAATAGAAGGCAGGAGCAAATTTATTTATATTTCTGCACTGCGGACTTTCTGGGAGCATGAACCATGTATAACTTCAACTCAGTTTTACAATTCATGTGCTTTAGGGATGATGACCCCTGGGGTGTGGATCTACGGAGACTTTAGGGAATAAATGAACTCTGTTTTCTTCTTTCTGTGCAAGATCTTTATAGCCTGCAAGCATACTAAATCTTTGTTACAATATTTTCACTTTGCAGAAAAGGTCCACATTGTATCCGGAAAGGATGAAAACAAATACATCTTGTTTTATCTCCGCTGTTGAATAAATAAGCATTCTTCCATAAGTATTTCTTTACAAGTGTACTTTCTCTTTCAGTAGTCTATAGCACAATAATAACAAGTTCAGATTTGTAAGATGTATTAACATTAATGAATTACAGAACAAGGGTGGATATTTTTATTTATTTCCTTGGATTGTTTGCCCATTCACTCATTTTGCTTTTAACTCTCATTTCTTTCCTTTCTCAGAGATCTCAACTGTATTAACTGTGTGATAAGCAAAGGTTTTAGTGGTTAATTCCAGTGTCTTGTTTTCCAGGTATTCCTGCATTTAAAATACTCATGCCTGCACTGTCTCCTACAATGGAGGAAGGAAATATTGTGAAATGGTTAAAAAAGGAAGGTGAGACACAATTATCTAAAATGACATATTTAGTGAGCTATGCATTGGTTCTCCA
Source organism: Emys orbicularis (assembly GCF_028017835.1). NCBI lineage: Eukaryota > Metazoa > Chordata > Testudines > Emydidae > Emys > Emys orbicularis. Next base: position 84,008,594 of record NC_088686.1, on the reverse strand, counting down.
ACTCATTATGTGGACTATTTTGTAAGAGCAGGATCATTTACTGGGTGCCAACTCTCTACCGAATACCCCATCCACAAATTGCTGGTTCTCAAAAATGTTTCTTCCTGCTGCCTATCAAGGACAAGTTCCATGGACCACCGGTTTGCTGGTCACAGTCTGAAAACTACCTCTAAGCTACTCTAACATATTTTGTATTTTTGCAAATACATTCTTAACTCTCAAGTCAAGAAGCATCTTCGCGCTCTGCTTCTGAGAGCGTGTGTGTTTTTAAAAAAAATAGTAATGGACAAGTAATATTGTAGATTATGAATAATGTACACATGACTAGATTCTCATGAAATATCACAAATGATTTTTTGAATGATTCACCAATATAGAAATCCTAGATAACTTCAGAGGCATTGTGAAATCTCTGTTATTACATTCCCAAGTTCTTATAGCAATTTGAGTTTAAACTGCGTTTTGCGAAAGAAACCTCTGTATGTGGTAATATTTCCTTATCAATGTAATGTGAAACTTTAGTTTGTACTAACTAAACTTTATTTGAATCTTTAAGGGCGGGTATATACCCCAACATTGGCACACTAGAATCATTAAGCTAAACACTTAGGCCTTGTCTACACTAGTTTTGTTGACGCAAGTTACGCTGACGTACAGCCACCACTGGAATTAAACTGCTGTTGCATGTCCACACTAGACTTCTTGTGTGGGAGGCGTGCATCCCCAATAGCAGCACAAGAGCAGTGCATTGTGGATAGCTATCCCACTATGCAAATGGCTGCAGGGTGCTTTAGGAAGGGTTTGCAGTGCCTCATGGGGGCAGGTACAGCGTCACTTTCTCAATCCCATTGGTCCATGAGCATCCAACTAGATTGCTTGCTGCTTTTCAACTGCTCTGGTAACCTGCAGCCCAGCCATCTATGGCAGGGGGAAGAGGACACCCCTACATCATCCCCCACCTCTCTCCCTGGCTCTTCACAGCACAGCAGGAGCCCCCCATCTCTGTCCCAGCAGCAGCCCGCCCTGCCTTCCTGCCACTGTGGTCCTAGTACCGGGGAGAGCAGGATTCAGTGTTAATCTTTTGATTCCTTGATTCCCTCTGAGTTCTCCCACAGCCTTCTCTCCCCAAAGACCAAGGAGATCCACCCCTTTCCCTGTAGTTCTGGCAAGAGTGTGTTTGTTGCTGAGAGCCGGCGAGTTCAGCTGGGCAGTAGTTATGTGAGCTCTGCATGCTGAGCAATTTCAAAATTTCCTGGGACTTTGAAAGGGGAGGGATGCATGCTTGTATAGCTGGATGCATGGCAGCAGAGTTCAAAACGGTGAACAGAGCGGTCACAGTGGGCATTGTAGGATACCTCCTCGAGGCCAGTTACGGCAACGTAACGAATGCAGTCTCTATGCTGACACCAAGGGCTTGTCTACACAACCAAGTTTTGTTGACAAAACTTATGTTGACACCCGAAAGTCGACAAAACAAAAATCGCCAAAGGGTATTCACACTTGCTCCCTCTGTCGACAGATCATGTCCACATTGGGGGCACCATCATCGACAGTGTGAGCAATGCACCATGGGTATGTATCCCAGTGTGACCCAATGCACCCTTGTATTCACACCCTATACACCACTGTAATAATCTTTGTACAAAATATGCCTTGTGAGGTATCATTTGAAAAGTAATATCTTGCTGGTCAGTAATATCCTGGTGAAATGTATGCAACAACACTGTAGGTGAAGTTATAATTTCCCCCTGTATGATGTTGATAGCACATGTTCAAACCCACATAGAGCTGCTTAACCACACTTTGTTCCTCAAACGAGCAGCACACCGTTACTTCAGAGATCAAAACACTGAGCAGAGCAATCAGGGCAGGCATTGTGGGATACTGGCAGAAGCCAGTTCTGTGGACAAAATAATCAGCAGTGTATACACTGGCTCTTTGTCGTCAATGAAGGGAGGGGAAAAGACAAGTCTCTCGTAGAGGTGGAAGTTTTTTGTGACCAAAACTGGGCGTTTTTCGCGACAAAAGTCCCATTGTAGTGTGCAGGGCTGACCGGGGGGTGGGGGGGGAAAGCTGGTACAAATTACTGGGGCCCGGCGGTCCGGAAGGGGGCCCGGGGCCCGGCTTCCCCCCTGCCTCCCTCGTCGACCCTGTTTAGCCGGTCCGCCCTTGCTGGGGGGCCCGAAAAAATTTTTTCACTGGGGCCCGAACCCGCTCTCGGCGGCCCTGGTAGTGTGTATGCTCTTGCTGTTTTTTCGCCAAAAGACAGTTTTTGACGACAGAACTTGATAGTGTAGATGAGTCGATCTAACTTTGCCAGAACAAGCTTTACGCCTCTTGTCAAAATGGTTTTATTTTGTTGGCAAAGCAGGAGAGTTTTGTTGGTGGGAGGAGCATTGTAGTGTGAACATCTCCACTGGTTTGTCGATAAAAGCTGCCTTTTGCTGACATAACTGTGTAGTGTAGACAAGGCCTTAGTTGTCATAATTATCATCTTGTGACCTTTCACGCTATGGGTTTGATTTATTTATTCCCCCAGAAGTGCTAAGTACTTGCAGCTTCTTTTGATTTCAGTTGCAGTAGTGGGTGCTTAGCACCTTTGAAAATCAGGCTTCATGGTTTTTGGGGGGGCAACATGTTTGTGTTAGGTTTGGAGCTGCCTATGATTATGAATACTATGGTTCTGTGTGATTTATTTCTAGGAGCTTCATTGTGTGACTAAATTGGGTTAATTCACCAAAGAGACTGTTTACCTGCAGGTAGGAGGAAGAGAGCAATAGCCAGATAATATTTATCAGCAAAAACTGAATGGACAGTGCTGGAGCCATTGGCTGTAATGTGCTGGATAGACACATTCCCCCCCCCCCCCCCCCCCTCCCCGCAACTGGGCTTGCTAAACTGTTTTTTCCAGGAATGACTCAACACTGAGAAGGGGGGGAGGAGGGGTGAAATCAAAAGGTTTAAAGAGACAGACACATTCTTGAGGAGATCAGATGGTTAAGGGGGAGACTTAGGCAGATAGTGTTGGGGAGCAGACTGAAACCCTGACTACAGAGGGTTGGGAGAATGGGGTAAAATAGGCCTGCCTAACTCTTAAAAAGGGGTTTTTGTACACAGCAAGCTACCACGTGGCAAGCCAGCTTATGAATCTTCAACTCACCAGCTTGCTGCACAGTAATAGTCCATATGGACGTTGCTAGAGTTCAGTGCAAGTCCCGGAGTGCTTCTTAGCATATTACACTTCGAAGTAGTAGTACACCAAGATGCCTTCTGGGGCTTTCACTGCACTGCAACAGCTGCATAGGATGTTGCTGTGCGGCAAGCTGGTGAGCTATAGATTCATACCCAGGCTTGCTGAACAGTAACTTGCTGTGTAGATAAGCCTAAAATAGTTATGTGTATAAACTGGTTTATTGCTTTCAAAATTCTTTCTCTTGTTATGCTGTGTTCCTGCTGTTAGGATTAAACAATACTTTGTTTTAAGAAAGCTGTTCGGTTCATTGTATTTACTGCTGGTCACAGCTCCCAAAAGGAAGAACTGCAGGTACTGAGTCTTGCAGGACCCATTAAGCGTAATTAGAGGTGGTACACACAGGGCTGTAGCCCAGGGCCCCAGTTCTAAGAGTGGGAGAGTCACATGTTTCACCCCAAAGGGGTGAAACCTCAAGGCCTAAACCTGGCTGGCCTGTACTCAGAGACAGACCAGAGCAGTGTCAAAGGTGCAGCTAGCTCTGAACTGTGATAAAGTTACAAGCTATTTGGTATGAATTCTTATGTTTCTTCCTACTAGTAAATTATGAAAGACAAGGAACTGTTATGGTGGGTATTCAGGGCTGACATTTTAATAATTAAATGACAGTCTATTCTTAAAGCTAATGGAAACTGAACAAATTTAAGTTGCCTAGATGTATCTCTAAATCTGGAAAGACTCATTTCCAAAACCCATTTACTTTGCGTGAAAAGATACTTTGGGTACTCGTTTATCTCTTGCTCTCTGAGGTCTGTCACCTGAAAAGTAATTGACCTTTATTAGAATGTGTTGGCTCTGCTAGATGAATGACCTTTGCAGTATTTTGTATCTTCACATGCCTTGGCTGTAAATGGGGGTGCTCTAGCTCCATAGGTTGAATCAGAAGAATCATTGGTTCGCACTCTGTCATCAAGAAAACCTGTTTCTTTTTAGCTCTCTCTTGTCCCAGATTCCATGAAAATTCAAGTTAAGGCTGGATTTTAAATTTAATAATGGAGCTCCGGGAAAGCAACATGTTTATGGCCCAATAGGAGCCATAAAGTTTGCAGTTGTACCTTTATGCCCTGCTTGGCCTTTAGGGACCAGTAAGATTATATGTTGGGCTCTAAAGACAGGGGGGAGTGCGGGGTATGGGTTCAGGGAGGGGGCTCAGGGCTGGGGTGGGGGTTGGGGTGCGGCTCTAGGAGGGAGTTAGGGTATGGGAGGGGGTTCCGCCTGGGGTAGGGGGTTGGAGTGCGGGTGGGTGTTCGGGCTCCAGTTGGGTGGTGTTTGCCTCGGACAGCTCCCAGTTGGCGGTGCAGCGGGGCTAAGGCTGGCTCCCTGCCTGCCCTGGCTCCACGCGGCTCCTGGAAGCGGCCGGCATGTCTGGCTCCTGGGCGCACGGTGTCCAGGCAGCTCTGCAGGCGCCGCCCCTGCCTGCAGGCACTGCCCCTGCAGCTCCCATTGGCCATGATTCCCGACCAATGGGAGCTGCAGAACTGGCGCTCAGGGCAGGGGCAGTGCACAGAGCTTCCCTGGTTGCCCCTGTGCCTAGGGTCCACAGGGACATGCCAGCTGCTTCCGGGAGCTGCGCGGACCCAGAGTAGGCAGAGAGCCTGGCTTAGCCCTGCTGCACCACTGACTGGATTTTTAATGGCGCGATCAGCAGTGCTGACCGGAGCCGCCAGGGTCCCTTTTCGACCATGCGTTCTAGTCGAAAACTGGATGCCTGGCAACCCTACTACAGTGCAGTGCTACAGGGGTGCTGTGCCACTCTAGTACTTGTAGTGTGTAGATGTAACATAACTAACCACGAGTTTCTGATAACCAGGAGACCATATTCTACAGCACATTAGGTTCTTACTTTTGAATATTGTGTCTATAACTACAGTTTAAAGTCCAAAATCTTTTTAAAACCATTGTACAACTGTTATTTCTTATTATAAAGGTCTTATGCCAATTCCTCCATGTGTGCTATAGAAAGCTATTTCAATCCCTATTATGCTTCCCTAGATAAGTATCTGAAAATCAGTTGTGCATATTAATTGCTCTTAATTGAAGGTTGGACTCAAAGACAAATTAGTCTAACATTTTGAATACAATGAGATCTTTCCATTTAAAAAATCTGAATGTGATACATGGGCTCATTTAGTTAATCTTTGATAATAATTAGTTCTAAACATTTTTTTTTTTTGCCTGGCAGTCTGGAAAATAGCAGTGTAATAAGGGTTAAAGCAAATGGGTAGTTAGATTTTTAAAGAGGGAAAAAAGGAAAGTGGGGTAATGCTTCTAAATTTACCACCATTAAGTGATTCTCATAAATGACTCATTCTGCAATGACTTGATATATATGATTGAATGACACTAATAGAGATATAGTCTTACTGATCTTATATCTGAAAAAATAAACATTATACCATATCGTGTTTCAAAATAAATGGAAAGACACAAGATTGGAAAGGTAAACCTGTTATGTTGCATGTGGAAATGTGTGGGTTTTCCCCCATGTAACCAGCAGGGGTCACTAGAATACTTTTCTCATCACTGTTCCTGCTCTTTAAGTGTAAATATCTAATATTTGTTTTTACAGTTGCACAGTAGAGACAAATGATTTCACTTCAGCAGGAGAAAACTCATTGTATTTAATAGACAGCTTCACTATTTCCCCCGTATTGTTAATGCTGCTTTCTATTGGTTCCTGTGGGTAATGAAGTTCATTGCTTAAAAACTGTTTTTTATTCTAAAGATATTTATTATGTATGAATTTAGTACTGGTGAAAGATGACAGATTGACAGCCCTGGAGACTACAATCCTCTGATTATCCTGAGCCAGGTACATAGAATTGGCAGCATCAGTGGATGCTTCCCCATACAGTATAACTCAACTGTGTTCTAGACTAGAGGGACCACCTCTAGGGACTGAGAGAAGGGAGTTCTCCATTGTCAATCCTTATGCATCAAGGGGTGCAATTTGTGTCTTATGATTTGGACACCTGTCCACTAGTAACTGGACTGACACTACCTTCTTATTGCATCTAGGCTACTGAACCTCTGTTGGATATGACACAAGTTAAATTTGAAGGAAAACACCAGTGTAGTAGAGTAGTAATCAATCTAATACAGTGGTTCCCAAACTTTAACAACCGTGAACCCCTTTCACTAAAATGTTAAGTCTTGTGAACCCCCTCCTAAAAATGAATATTTCCAGGGATTTTCTCCCTTACCTCAGCATAAATTATAAAAGCAGTGATCTTGGAAATATAAAATTTGTTTTTATGACATGCTTATTACACACTATTTCTTATTATTTATCTTTACAGTATTTTTATTACATTATGAAAACAGCAACACTCTTCCAAGATCTCACTTTTGTAGCTTGTATCACTTTTGATTAAGCCTGTTCTAAGACAAGGCTCCTATCAGAGGTGCCAGTAGAAAAAAGGGGTGTGGGGGTGAAGCCCCCATGCAGGCTGGGGCTTTGGGGGGGGGGCGTTGCTGGAAAAGTAGGGGGGATCTGCAGGGGTTGCCAGAAAAAAGGGGAGGGATCTGGAGGGGGGGAGCGTGCTGACGCCGGGGCGGCACGTGACCCTCGTCGCCCCCCCGTACTGGTGCCTCTGGCTCCTGTGTTTCATCGAGGAGTATCAGATGTGAAATAGCATGAAGGTATTTAGGAAGCCAACTAAGTTCCTCCTACACAAGCATTCAGGTCTTGAGCAGTCCAGGCAAACAATGCATGTTACAACAAAGCTTAAACTTGTTCTTCATAATAATTTAAAAACATCACTAGTAGCCTATTTAATTTTAAAAACAGCAAAAAATATCCACCTTCCTTTCTATTTCGTAAAAGGAGTCTTGAAGTTTAAATCTCCTCAGTGTGATAGATATGCTTGCTTTGATCTGCTTAGCTCTTGGAAGTCCCCAAGTCCCCATGCTGCCCAGGATGGACAGCTCTGTCTGCCATTAGGGAATTTTTTCCCAAGAACCCCCTATCACCGGGGTTCACAAACCCCAGATTGGGAACCACTGCTCTAAAATAAGGAGCTAACCACTGAAAACAAGGGTTTTCAAAGTGTCTGAATAATTATAATGAATATAACTATTCACACAGAGTAGCCATCGGAACAATTTTATGATACCAAGTACCAGCTTTTCCATTAGAAAGCATTGGGAATCAGAATTTTCAGCAAAGCTCTCTGCTTTCCAATTCTTTCCAGTCAGAAAGCTGATCTTTTGAGTTGTACTTGGCATCAAATTGGGCACCTGCTAGGATGTATCATGAATTTGGCAGCCCCCGCTGAGAGGTATCACACTCCCATTCATTGAACTGAGTTACTGAACCAGTGACAGGGATTTCTAAAGGCTATATTGCAACATACTTCTAAAAATAGTTATCATGTCAAATCCTCTGCCACTGGCTGCTGTTATGGTGGGGCCCAGAGGCAGAAAAAGTTAGTGTTACCAGTTTCCCAGAGAGTCCCCAGTGCAGCGTAATCCCTAAGCATCTTGGAAGGCTTTGGGTCCCCAGGGTAAGAGGCACATTGAGAGGGTGGGGACACTACTGGAGCGCTGTTGTGCTTTGGCAATCCTGTACTGCTGGAGCTATTGCTGTAAGGTAAAATTTAAACACAAAACTGCTCTAAGGCTGCTGTAAGTGGCCTCAGGGCCTGGAGTAGGCCACCGACCGGCTGCAGTCTAATGAGAGGAAGCATAAAGATGTCACTTGCCCCCTCAACTGTGCTGGGCACAGAATTGGCACAGCTAAGGAACGAGTCCGTTTTATTTAGTAAATACCTAGCTAGCTGTCTAAGGTAGTATAAGTTATAACAAACCACATGAAATAACCATCTAACAGAACTAAACCACTGTGAATTAGAGTTGAAAGGCTTAGTAGCCCTCCATGAGCCATCCAGTTCCTAATTTCTGTTGCAATTTAATGGGTCATAATGTAGATTTCTTTTTTAAAATGAAATAATGAAGTGCTAAGTTCCCTGTATATATTTGAGTGGACCAAGAAATTGGCCATCTTTTCTCCCCTTAGAGTTCCCACAATGGAACCTCAGGGAAGTATTTATTTAATCGAGGCTTGAATATAGCTGCTGTTTTCTTACTGCAAAGGTCATCCAAACCATATAGCATTTTTCTCTCTTTTTTTTTTCCCCCCCTATCCCTTTTCAAGTAGTCACAATACAAGAAATAATCAAGACAAAGATCTGCACATGTCACATACACAAGCAGAAATCGTAGGTGGCAAAGAAACCTCAGAAAAATTAAAGCACTTCAGAGAGCAAGTGGAAATTAAAATTAGAGAGATAATAGTGTCACTTCATTTACTATGCTGCAGAAAGTGTTAAAGCCTGTGTTTTGCATTTTAATTAAAAATACAGTACCTACAAACCTGATACATAATTGTACTTTTTCTCCAGTGCTGTGTAAAGAAAAGCATATTTTATCTGCTTTAAGGCCAAAACATTCTGTATCCTCTCCAGGTTTCCCACTGTAATTTCATTTAATGGCAGGTATCCAGTCATTATTCATCTGTCAGAACAATCCAGGCTCATAGGGCTGTTATCATGCAATAGCAGACATGTATGTGTTTAAAAGGAGAGGAAAACCATAATATAACTTGATCCAATCAGTAGATTTGTATAGTTCATGCAGATCCACTTCTAAAACACATACATATTTTCATTTCACAAAAGATGTATATTTCTAAAAGGTCTTACTTGTTCAGGATTTTATAACAGTCTGAGAGAAAACAAACTGACAAACTTGCCATCTGAATATTTTTTATTTCTTGAAGTTTTATTTGTATATCTGTAATGAGTGGAGTCCATCCCAGAGGACAGTTTCATTTTTAACTCTTTTGCTATAAATTCAAAATAACACTTGCCTCTCTATCTCTCTCTATGTGTGTGTGTGTGTGTGTGTGTGTGTGTGTGTGTGTATATCTATCTATCTCACTTGCTTGTGTATATAAAGACGTACAACATTGTCTTATATATAGTTTTAAGACAATGCTGCTTGTTACCAGTATTATACTAAGAGATACTTGCATCACCATTTTCATCAGTGGCTAGCAGTTACTGCCAAAGGCTGGACATAAGATTTCAGGGTTGCCTTTTTGACTGTGCTCCTGACTGATTGTGACCTAAGGCAAGTTACTTCATTGTTCTATCTATCTGAATACTTACCGCAAATATGGGTAATTAATGACATTAACACTTTACAAAAGAGCAATGATTTTTATTCAGAAGTCTCAAAGTACAATATTATTTACTGCATTTTTAACCATCCTTACAATACTGGAAAACTGGTAGCCAGATGCATGCTTCAAAGGACATTTCAGTATGTCTCCATTTTAACAAGGGTTAAGTAATTCTGAAAGGAAGTTATTCTACAGTATTTTAAAATCATGTCTTGTTTTGCAGGTGAAACTGTAAATGCAGGAGATGCATTATGTGAAATCGAAACAGACAAAGCAGTGGTAACCATGGAGTCAAGTGATGATGGCATATTGGCTAAAATAATGGTAGGATTAACTTTCTTTAGCGGGGTTGAGGTAGTTTGTGATGGGTTGAGGTCATCTCTCATGTTAGTTCAAAAATTACTTTAATATGGACTTCAGTCTGTATTTCCTGTCACCTCATTTTCAGAATAAGACACCAACACGCTCTTATGGAATAGCTTTTATATTTGTAAATGTACAAGTGCTGAACTATTAAAGTTATAGATAAGTGTAATTTTCATCTATGAGGATAACCTATGGTTTTATACATTTTGTTGCCTTATGACTCGCTTCCATAAAATATTTAAATTTTATTCTTGGTGTTAGTTAATTAGAATTTAGGAATAACACCTAATTAAATTTTTCACTATCTACCTGCTGAAGCATCTGGTGGGGGGGTCACTATTGGAGACAAGATATTCAGCTAGATGGCCCATGGGTCTGATCCAGCATAGCAATTCCTATATTCCTAAAATCTATTTTAAAAATAGAAAATCTGCACGAGTTTAGAAAAAATAAGGGAATATTGGAATAGCCAAAGGTAGGAAATAATTGGAATTAATGTAGAGTACCTACCATCACCCTGATTGCTCTGCCTGTTTGGAGGGGGAGGGATGGGGGAAAGGATATCCTGTGTGTGTATGGGGTGGGGGGAAAAGCGGTCTTTTCAGTTCCTTGTTGTGCAGTCTGATTGTAAGCAACAATAGGGCTTTGAGCAGGTCTGGGAGCCTGCCCATGCAGATCAGTTTGCCAGATGTATTTTAAACAATTTGGGGAAGGAACAGTATCCTCTTACAAGTCCATACAGCATCTAGGACAATGGGGTCCAGATTCTCACTAAGGCCTGTAAATGCTGCCAAAATGTAAAGCATTAATAATAGTAATCACATTCTCCATTTTACTTAATTACAGGTTTTATATAATGGCGATCACGTTCTGGTTTTGCACTTTAGAAGTTCAACTCTTCCCTTTTGTTATAAGTTTTTAGGACAATGATCCTAATTACATCATCATCTTTGATATTTATTAATTTTCTCTCCCCGTCCTCACTTAGCTCTGTAGTGTTAAACTCTAGATTATGAACTTTTTGGGCCAATGACTACATTTGTACAGAATGGGGTCCTGATCATGACTGGGTCCTTCTGTAATATAAACAATTAATAAATAAATCTGATGTCACCTGGTTACTAAGAACACATCATTGGTATTCAACATGTAGATAACTGATTCTCGTGGTAAGCTTCTGGATTCACAATGCAGTTGAGAGTCCTGTATTTGTTATGTAAGGTGCTGAAGAAATCGCCAAATGCTATTTCACCTTCTGAGTTGTTTTTGGGATGACTGTGAGTAAAACTTCAGTTTTGACACCTTTATTCTGACTTAGGTGTTTTGGAATACAGAAGAAGCTTTGATTGTCTGGAGATGGAATGTGTCAATGTTTCATGTGGCTGAGTATAGTCAGCTGTTCCAAGACCACTAATTTAGGCTGAACTCCACTCTAATTCTTCAAACTCATCTTTCCTATCACAAGGCTTGATCTAGTGAGGACAATGGAAGGATCAATGACTTCAGAGGGCACTGAAATGGGCCCTCAATTCCTAGCCTCTGTTTCTGATGCATTCATTTTGGTTTTTTCTAAAGGTGGGCATGCACTGCCAAGTCTGTGTTTTGGAACAAGGACTAGAAAGGTGGATAGAATGTATGTAACAGCATGAGAAGAGGGACAGTGAAGGGGAAACAGCATTTTATTGGAGAGATTAATCTTCTAGTGGCTTCACCAAAAGGATGGTGAATTTGCCAATGGTCTAAACAGTTCTTAAAGCCAGTCAGTTAAGACTTCATCTCTTTTAATTCATTCGGTGGGTTTTTTTTTTTTTTGGTCACAGGAATGTTTGAGGTGAGCTGGGCATGTGACTTGGGGTGGTCTTTCTTCACACTTATTCACGTCATCTCTTGAGCCAGATTTGCCATACAGAAGCCTGATTCTATACTGAATGCTCCTATTTGATCATCTACTGTTTGTATTCTATTAAGCAGTAATAAATATTTTGCATGTACTTATTTCTTTTTAACATAAAGAATCCCAAAGTGCTTAACAGTTATAGTAGTACCACAGAACTGCATCCACATCTGGGCTGGAGGGTGGTAACCAAGTGAACAACCAGGGGTGCACTGCACAGCCTGAAACTTGTCTAAGGACAATGGAGCACTGAGCTGTTCCAGGCCAGGATTTCACTCATAATGCATATACCACTCAGCCATACCATCCTGACCTCAATGCAAATTCTCACTGGCACACGGTAGTAAGAGGTATGCACAAACAGGTCAATTTCTTCACCAAAAAAATATAGAATTAAGATTAAATAAGCAAGGTGTGTTTCCAACAATTAGAGACTCATTTATACACTGTTTTCTTAACAAAAATAACTGTGATTGAGTACATACTTTAATAATGTATTTAGGGTTCTTATTTGTGTATTAAAATATTAATGTGGTTAGCTAAATGTATAGGTTTTCAGTCAGCAACCTAGCCTATATTTCAAAACACAGCAACCAGCCCAGAGTCCTACCAAACTCAGTGCCACATTCCAGCACAGAAAGTGCTCCTCTTTTGCCCCTCCCCGCCCCCCCGAAGTTTGATCAATAGTAATAAGACAGAATTGCCCGAGAATACTCTCTGGCTGGCTGACTCCCTTAGTCTCTCAGCTACCTTCATTTTATGAGCCACTGTAAGCCTGGGCTCCACCTATAATGGGTGACTCCACTGCTCTCACTGAGCTGCCTCTAATCACTGTCCTATTCAGTCAGATCAAACCAAACTTTGTGTGGCTAGTGTAGCATTCGTACATGTTTTAATACCGTTCCCTATAGAAACATTTTTAAAACGAAGGATTGAAAATGCTGTAGGGGAAGTATTGGAAACAATATTTGTGACGGGTTAGATCACAGAAACCCCCTTGGGAGCTGCCACCCGATGTGCCAAGACTACCCCTGCTTCTGTTTTCCCTGCCAGCTCAGGACTCCAGCACCCTGTCTTGCTGAATTAGACACTCCAGTCCACTTCAACACAGACCCAGGGTCTGAATCACTTGTCCCAAAGCTGCAAGTTTACCTGAAAACAGCTCATAGAAGTGTGCTTGTCTCTAGCACTCAGATGCCCAACTCCCAATGGGGTCTAAACCCAGATAAATCCGTTTTACCCTGCATAAAGCTTATGCAGGGCAAACTCATAAATTGTTCGCCCTCTATAACACTGATAGAGAGATATGCACAGCTGTTTGCTCCCCCAGGTATTAATACATACTCTGAGTAAATTACTAAATAAAAAGTGATTTTATTAAATACAGACAGTAGGATTTAAGTGGTTCCAAGTAGTAACAGACAGAACAAAGTAAGTCACAAGCAAAATAAAATAAAATGCGCAAATCTATGCCTAATCAAACTAAATACAGATAATCTCACCCTCAGAGATGCTTCAGTAAGCTTTTCTCAGACTGGACACCTTCCAGGCCTGGGCACAATTCTTTCCCCTGGTACAGCTCTTGTTCCAGCTTAGGTGTTATCTAGGGGATTCTCCATGATGGCTCCTCTCTCTCTCTCTTCTGTTCCACCCCTTTATATATCTTTTGCATAAGGCGGGAACCCTTTGTCCCTCTGGGTTTCCACCCCCCCTCACTGGAAAAGCACCAGGTTAAAGATGGATTCCAGTTCAGGTGACATGATCACATGTCACTGCAAGACTTCATTACTCACTTGCCAGCACACACACATACAGGGAGACTCACAGGTAAACAGCCATCTGCAGACAATGGTCCTGGTTAATGGGAGTCATCAAGATTCCAAACCATCATTAATGGCCCACACTTTACATAATTACAATAGGCCCTCAGAGTTACATTTTATATTTCTAGTTTTAGATACAAGAGTGGTACATTTATACAAATCAGATGATCATACTCAGTAGATTATAAGCTTTGTAATGATACCTTACAAGAGACCTTTTGCATGAAGCATATCCCAGTTACGTTACATTCACTTATTACCATATTTTCTCTAAAACTATCCCAGTTACATTATATTGACTTATCAAGTTTTTATAAAACCATATAGACTGCACAACGTCACAATATTTTCTTTTTCAGTCGCTGTTGGGAGGTGTGAGAAAAATGCCACCCAACTGCATCAATGGTGGGGAAACTTAATGAGGCCAGTGGCGAAAAGGGGACAGACCCAGTAGCAAGGGAGGGAGACACTAGCTCAGGGACAATAGGTAGCTTCTCCCCCCTGGGAGTCTCTGGCCAGCTGAGGGAGAGGGGTGCTGATTGGCCAGCATTCCCCAGCCTCTTTGGGCTCCAATCCAGCAACCCACCTTATCCACCCAAAGTATGAATGGGAAGCCAGCTGCAGGTCTAGCCAATTGCCTATTTAGGGGATCAGGAAGGAATATTTTCTCCCATGGGCCAGTTGGCAGAGGACCAGGGAGGAGTTTGCTTTCCTCGCAGCACCTTCAAGTCACGGTTGGTTAAGTAGGAATCTGCTTAGTACCTAACTGAGCTACTGGGGTGGAGTTATTCGTTACAACTTGTAGCTGGTTTCCAGTGTAGTTAAGAGAATAAAATGAATGTTCCCAGAGGTAAGAGACCTGGGATTTTGGCGTTGGGCCTTGGGCTCATGTGATAGGCTGAGACCTTGTGGCCGTCAAGAGCCAAGGTCAGACCTTGTGGCCCTTGCGTGCTGAGGTCCGTACCCTGCTGACCCTCTGTCCCTGTCAAGGCTGTATCCCCACTTTGAACTTTAGGGTACAAATGTAGGGGCCTGCATGAGGACTTCTAAGCTTAACTACCAGCTTAGTTCTGGTCCGCTGCCACCATTCCCTACCCTGGGAAGCTTTTAGAAACTTTTCACCAATTCCCTGGTGAATACAGATCCAAACTCCTTGGATCTTAAACAAGGAGAAATTGACCCTTCCCCCCTCCTTCCTTTCACCAATTCCCTGGTGAATACAGATCCAAACTCCTTGGATCTTAAACAAGGAGAAATTGACCCTTCCCCCCTCCTTCCTTTCACCAACTCCTGGTGAATACAGATCCAAACTCCTTGGATCTTAAACAAGGAGAAATTGACCCTTCCCCCCTCCTTCCTTTCACCAACTCCTGGTGAATACAGATCCAAACCCCCTTGGATCTTAAAACAAGGAGAAATCAATCAGGTTCTTAAAAAGAAGGCTTTTAATTAAAGAAAAAGGTAAAAATCATCTCTGTAAAATCAGTATGGAAAGTAACTTTACAGGGTAATCAAACTTAAAGAGCTCAAAGGACCCCCCTCTGTCTTAGGTTCAAAGTATAGCAAACAAAGATAAACACCCTAGTAAAAGGTACATTTACAAGTTGAGAAAACAAAGTAAATTTAAGACGCCTTGCCTGGCTTTTACTTACAATTTTGAAAATAAGAGAGACTTGTTTAGAAAGATGGGGAGAACCTGGATTGATGTCTGGTCCCTCTCAGTCCCAAGAGCGAACAACCCCTTAAAACAAAGAGCACACACAAAAGCCTTCCCCCCCCCAAGATTTGAAAGTATCTTGTCCCCTTATTGGCCCTTTGGGTCAGGTGTCAGCCAGGTTACCCGAGCTTCTTAACCCTTTACAGGTAAAAGGATTTTGGAGTCTCTGGCCAGGAGGGATTTTAGTACTGTATACAGGAGAGCTGTTACCCTTCCCTTTATAGTTATGACAGTCCCCCTCACAACAATAGGGATAGCGGGCTAGGACTCGGAGAGAGCTGAGTACTGGGGGGTAGGCTGACAAGAGCCTACCTCGCATTATGGGTTATATGGTAAGAAGCCCTGTAACTCCCACACTGGAACCAGTTAATACCTGGTATAGGAGAGTATGGGCAATGGGTGGGTCGCGCCCCTCTCCTGTGTTAAAATTTAATAAAAGTTGCAGACAGCTACTTAATTCCATGCATCTGTCTGTCCTCATTCTGCCACTGTCTGCATCGAGTGGCAGAGACTAAGAAATAAAATATAACTGAGAGAAATGGGATAAACTGAGGGGGAAGACTTAGGCTGAATACTTAGGTAATCCTTTCAGAGAGTGAGGACTCTTACACACTAGCAATTGTCTGCTGTGGCTTAATTGTTTCGGACTAATGAAAAACTAGACTGGATAAAACACTGTTTACTGTAGGGAATACTTTTGCATTGTCACTGAGATTGGTTGGATGGTCTAGAAAGATAGGTATTTTATATCTTTAAATTTTATAATCACCTAAGTTATCTCTCTGGGAACAGGAAGTTCTTTTACTAGGTACAGATGTGTTTGTTAGTGGTTGTGTGTTTTTTTACATTTTCACCACATAATTATAATGATGACACAATAGATGTATTTATTTTTCTTATTGCCAAAGGGGTGTTTTAGGCTGGTGCCAAACTGAATAGCTGCAAATTGTTTTAATATATAAAATCCATAGGATAAGTACTGTATGTCTTACCATTCTCAGTTTTTTCTAACAATAAACAAGAGCTGGGAGGAGGATGGTTGGAGACTGAACAAGCACCAATAGGCAGAAGCTATCGCAAACCTGCATGTTTAAAATAAATAAATAAAGCCTTCTGACAGCATATCTTATTCTAAGGCAGTATTTAAAACAGCCATTATAAATGGAACCCATATTGCACATAAAATTATCATTAAAGTAGAAGTATTGTATGCACGTCCCTTATCTTTATTCATGTCACATCAGTGATGTTCAGCTTCCAGTTTAGAGTCACTGATAATTTGTGGTCATAGATGGGTGAACAGATTTCAAAGCTGACGTGTGGAAGAGAAATGTTTTGAAGTCAGATCTAAGCATTTGTATTTACTGCTCTCTTCCCTTCCACCTCCTCCATATTCTCTTACTTCAGGATTTCACAGAGTTAAATGGAACCACAGTTCATATTTATCTGGAAAGTGAAAGGAATGTATTGCAGCTCACTTGAGACTTTTTAAAACTTCTTTGAGGTTTTTAAACAGTGAACTGTGATGAGAATGAATCTGTTAACTCACACCTATCTACTATAGTAGGTAGATAAGCTGTTCTCCATGCTCCTCTTTGGTTGTCTTGAGCTCATTGTGATTTCTCTCTTTCCCCCTGTCTCCAAGGGATTGGAAAGCACTTCACTTAGTTGTAACGCTGCATGAAATATTGATGGAAGTGACACATTAGCCTTTCCTAGTTGAACCTTTTAAGTATGCTAATGCTACCTATGAGGAAAGCATGAATTCAGGTATAAGTAACATCTGCTGCCTTATCTATAGGTTCTGAATTAATTCAGAATAATAATTAATAGTACTAGTACCCTTGATTAAGAAATATCAGGGTTTAAAACACTACTCACATTTACTAATCATTGTTGCTTAATTAATAAATGAGTTTTGCAAGCTCTTAACACTGCAGCAATTATTCTTTTATTCTTGTGGGTTATTTGATTTCAGTGAGATGATGCATAGAACAGTTTCAATGTACGTGCTTTTAGGGTGTGTGTTTTTTTTTTTTTTTTTTTTTTTTTTTTTGGTTGTGGGGATATATATTTGTATACTGCTTGTATTTCAAGTATTTAAAAGTTATTTAAGTCCAGATCCAAAACCAAAGTTTACACTTTGGTTCCAAATAACCTATCTGGAAAATGCTTGAAGATGTTGCTGAACTGTTTGCATGTACAGATATTAAGTACAAAATTTAAAACTTCTGCTGACTTTTTAAAATGTCATAATTTTTAAACTGTTTTCTCATCAAGGCACTCAGGCTGATATACAACAGGAGTTAAAATGCATTACTGTTTTTTAAAGATACATGCAATAGAAGCATGATAAAAAACTCTTCACAATTTTAGAGATGATCTGGCATAAATAAAAAGGAGGAAAGGTAACTTTTTTTTATGTATTTGCAATACCAGGCACCTATAGTGTGGTATATGGAAACTTTTTTACATGGCTTTAACTCATGTTACTAACATACTTTAAAGGAAGAGCAAAACCACCACAATCCTCCGCAGCTCAAGGCTTTAGAAACAGGACGGAAGGATCATCTATAGGCCCATCATTTCATAGGTCAGCCAGCTGAAAGACTGCAAAGAAATAAATCTTGCAGAGCCACATTTAGAAATAGCTGCTTGTGCTAAGCACGTCTGCTGCAGGCGTGATTGCCACATGCCTAGACCTGCTACTGAGAAAGGCCTGTACCTGGCTACTGTGAACTTTATCTCTAGAATGGTGAGTTCCAGCATTCCAGACAAGCATAGGTCAGAAGGCGAGTCAAAGGCCGAGAGTCATGCTTAGGCCACTTTATGGTTTTATGTATAATGGTCAGTACCTGGAACTTCATTTGGTGCAGGAAGCTGCAGAGCACAGGCATGAGCGTCTCAACCACGTAGTACATTCCAGAGGCAGGGAACTGCACTTGGGACTAGCTGGAGCGAAGTGCAAACCAAAAAGTCCCAAAAACGTGGACAACCAGGCATGGAGTGTAGTTTCTTTGCAACTAACGCAATCTGAGAGTCTAGGAGTAAAGATAAAATTGCTATAAATATTGAACCAAGGTTGGTCTTGCTATGTCACTTTTAATGCCTCACTTTCTCTCTCTTTAAAATGGGGATAATTATGTTTATCCACTTTTGTGAAGTGCTTTGAGATATATGCGCGAAGAGCTCTGTAAACATGCAAAGCGTAACTGAGATTGCTGTGTTAGTTTCACACCTCGGGTCCATCCCACAGTAAAAGCACAGTTACCTGCCTACCAAAAATGGGACAGTGGAACCCCAAAATGTTGTTGGTATCAGAAGGCAAATATATTAGATTCTTTTACTAGTTGGTTAATTATCATGACATAATAAGGCCTGGTCTACACTAACCCCCCCACTTCGGACTAAGGTACGCAAATTCAGCTACGTTAATAACGTAGCTGAATTCGAAGTACCTTAGTCCGAAGTTACCGCGGTCCAGACGCGGCAGGAAGGCTCCCCCGTCGATGCTGCGTACTCCGCTCGCCGAGCTGGAGTACCAGCGTCGACGGCGAGCACTTCCGGGATCGATCCGGGGCACTTCCGGGATCGATTTATCGCGTCTTAACCAGACGCGATAAATCGAACTCAGAAAACCGATTGCTTACATCCGGACCCGGATGTAAGTGAAGACGTACCCTAAGACAGTAGTAGTAAATATCCTGCCTGTTTAGTTGCATTTATATTTCACTGTGTGCTTGAAGCTGCTTTCTAAATACCTCTGGCTCTAACCCTGCATCCTCTGGTTATAAATGTCTCCTAGAATTGATACTATTTTTCACTCAGTTGCTTGGTAATGTATTTTGAATTGCTAACACTGTCAATAGGTCAAAAACAGCTATTCATCCAGGCTTAATGCCACAGGAAAGGTGAAAAAAATCAATAGACCAATTTCAGCAGTGTTGGTAGCAAGTACTCATGCTTCCTCTAAGGTGAGAATTGCTCTCACTTGTTGGGCTTTGGGCTTGCACATTGTATGCATAGTGTGTGTGTGTGTGGGGGGGGGGCAAGTACGGAGCGATATTTATAACACTTTAAAACCTATTTTAAATGATTTTTGCTTTCTAGTGCCATTTGGTAGACTAATCTTGAATGGGGAATTCTGTCTAGTCGTTGAACAGGAGGCGTCAGGACTGTTCGTATCTGTCTCTACAGCTGTTAGGTGTTGCACCCAGAACTGTGCCAGGCATATCACAAGGTTAATAGAAAAACATTCTTTGTCCCAAGAGCTGACTTTCTTACATGACCAACCTTACTCTGTTTCATCTTTGAAAATGGGTGCAACATTTACCTCACTAGGATGCTGCATATAAGGTGAATTAATAGAACTCCCTGAGAGGCTCGTTTGAATCCATTTGGTGTAAAGTAATGTCGTATATCATAGCCTTCAGCAGTTTATATAAGTTCCTATATGATTGATATGAATTCATTTCACTGTTTTCTCACAAAGGGCTTGGTTTGATTGTCCACTGAAGTCAATTGGAGCCTCCACATTGACTTAGATAGGCTTTGGATCAGGCTCTTATACCTTTTATGAGACTCTTACATGGTAAAAATAATATTTCTCATGGGTTATTTTTGGTAAAAGCAAATCATCCTTCAAAATGGTCAGTTTTGAATTTTATAAAATTGTTTAAAGAGAGATCAGGTAGGTTAAACACCAAAGTGTATTGTAGTTTGTTCTTCAAACTGTTTTTGCAAAACCTGAGATTAATAGAAATGTCTGGTTTAAAAAAAAAATGGAAACAGATTTTTGATAGTTGATGTAAACATTCCCTTGTGACTTATGCAACCCAAATATTGCAGCATTAAAGTAATGCATGGACTGAGAAAGTGAAACTGACAAGTCTAGTTTCCTTGTGCAAGATGACTGAAATACATAACAAACCCAAAAGCATCAGTAGAGAAAATGGAATTTGGTATTTTTAAAAGTTTGTTTCCAGCATTATTATATAATTGGCTTTCCTTAGCTTGCTATGGAGATCATTCACCGGGGGTATGGAGTAGGAGTTGGACAGTGAAATTTCATTCAGTCTCCTGAAGTCTGCATAGAATTATACACTAGCGAGCTTACAGTGGCACAGCTGTACTGATGCAGCTGTGTGGCTGTAAGACCGCTTGTGTAGCCGCACTATACCGGTGGAGAGAGTTCTCCCGCTGACATAATTCAATCACCTTCAACGAGTGCTGGTAGCTATGTCAGCGGGAGAGCATCTTCTGCCAGCATATCCCGGTCCACACCAGCGCTTTTGTAGGTGTAACTTATGTCGCTCAGAGGGCTCAGAAGCATGAGTGCTTATATCATAAACTCCAACAATTGAATAGAGTTAATCTTGAAAAATGAAATGTGACTCTTTTTACAGTTTCATATAACGAATTAATGTCAAACATTGCTTTGTAAATGTTACTTTATAAAAATGGGGTCAAGTATCAGGGGGTAGCTGTGTTAGTCTGTATCCACAAAAACAACAAGGAGTCCGGTGGCACCTTAAAGACGAACAGATCTGAAGAAGTGAGGTTTTTCCCCACGAAAGCTTATGCCCAAATAAATCTGTTCGTCTTTAAGGTGCCACCGGACTCCTTGTTGTTTTTATAGAAATGTAATCTTCCAGTAATGAGACTTCCAAACTTAGCATTTAATTGAGACTTAAATAATAGAGTTTCTGGTGAAATATTTATTATTCTGAGGAAAATGTAGCAATGCTGTATTCTAAATATCTGTCTCATACTTCAATGTGCATAGCATAGGACTAAGGGAGCTATTTTGTTTGTGAACGTTTGTTTTGTTTAACCTGTAGTGTGTGTGGAAAGGAGTGCTGGTGAAAGGATTGACAATTTTACAGATTGTTTATCCACAGAACTAGGACACTAGTCAGTGGCATTGCACACTTCTCCCCACACTGCTCAGCACTCTGCTTATAGCCTGATAGTAAGAAACCACATCTGTGTTGTGAAAAGACTTTTCATGGTCCATTCAGCTCTTTCCCCCCAAAACACCACTGTGAGGAAGGTAAGTATTTTACAAGCACACACAGAGTTCCAGTGATTTTTGTCTGAAGTCCCACAGAAGATCTGTGGCACAGCCAGGGACTGAACTCCGTTCTTGTGAGTTCCAGACCAGTTTCTTAGCCACAAGTTCGCCCTTCCTCTCACTTGTCAGAGGCTGCCAAAGAGTCATCAAATGGTGATAATTTTTAGTCACTACTAATCTGTGCTAGAGGTGAAAGACTCAATAACCCATCAATCCCATGGGCTTTTCAGTACCCCTTGGCTTAAAGTAGATCTATGCAAGATGAATCATGGTACCAACCACAGTCACTTAATTAAAAATTAAATGTGGCGACTGGGGGAAACTTCCCATGTTCTTATTGTCTATGTTAAATTGTGTTGTCCTAGTAACTGTCCTATCTCAAGATCACTTTTCAGGTGGACCTTCTGTTGTGAAAGAAATCCCATTGAATTTTTAAAATCTTTTAGTCTCTCCTATTAAGTGTGGGATCTGTGGGAAGTAATATAGTCAATGCAGTCACTTATTTATACCCCATAAGCAAAGGAACATTTGTTGCAGAAGTGGGAGTATGGAAAGAGTTAGTTTTGTTATGTGAAAGATACAATTAAACTGTAAATGAAACAGTAGTGTGATTGCTCAGTAAGGTTTGTCAGATCAGAAATGTTCAACATATAATTTCAGTTGAAAATACAAAGTATTTTCAGTATTTGTTTTAAAATAGCTGTTCACAGTCATATAACCATTTTTCCTCCTTTAGATTGTTTTACATTGCTATTATATTGTTCCAGTTCATAGCACCTTGATCAAGTGAGCATTGAAAACCTAGAGTTTTTAAGCCTTCAGCTCAGTTTGCAACCACTCTAATAAATTGCATAGACCCTGTTCTGTGCTGAGCATTAAAATTAATGTTGGACCAATTTTCAAACTTATTCCTATGGTCCCTTTTGTCATCTCTGTTTTAGTAATTGATGAGTGATACTTTTGCTGTCCTTAACGCTCTTCTCATCACTTTGGAATACTTCTCTCACACTTCTGTTTCTCCTGAATCTTACAGTGCATCTACAAGGAAATTTCATCAGAAACTGACTTGGTCACATCAGTTTTTATACTACGGTATCAGTTGCAACTTTAATGTGGCTGCTGTCATGTTTTAGCTCAATGTCACATTGTTTGCTTGGGTGGAAGGGAAGAGACACCTAAGAAATGATTCTTAGCGAGATTAAGGCATGAATGATGTACTTTGGTGGCTCTATGCTGAGCACAGAGCTACATCAGGTCTGGCAACCAGCACTACTTCAAGAGTTAATTCCTATATGTTCAGATAAACAGAAATAGCCAACCTCTCTGTGATACTGCCTCCTGGTGATTGACATAATATTGAATGACTGGATTTTCCTGTTCCATACTAAGTACCCTAAATATTTAGTCTCTTAATGCCAAACCTGCACTTTTTTGATTGACAGAGGCCAGCCTTCTTCAGTGATTGCATGGCTGAGGCAACATCTCTGAGGTGTGACCTCCAACCTGAGCCCTAAATGCCCACATCTTCCAAGTACGTAGCTGCATATTGACAATGAGGTTAGAGGAGGCGGTACATAAATTGCTGAAGGTGGCAAGTGCCATGTGCAATCCAAAAGGCATTGAAGTGAACTGAAACAGCCTTATAGAAGTAGCAAAGACAGTTTTTTCTTTAGACTCTGTCTTAAGAGGAATCTGCTAACACCCCTTCGTTGAATCCAGCATTGTTATATAGTTGGCTTTCCCTAGTTTGCCAAGGAGATCATCCACCTGGGCCATGGGATAGGCATTGGACTGTGAAATTTCATTCAGTTTCCTGAGGTCTACACAGAATTGTACAGATCCATCAGGTTTGGGAACCAAAATAATGGGACTTGTCAATCTTGTCTAGTCTTAGCATGGCTCTGATCTGTCCCTGCGGTGTCTTGCACTTCCTCAGGTGTTCAATAGATTTGTCTTTGTTTAATAAGATTCCAAGGCTATAGGGGACCACATCTAGTCTGACCTCCTGTAAAACTAGGGTTGTTAAGGTTCAGTTTAAATCAATAGAGATCAGTAAATGTCGATTTCAGCTGAGACACTGAAATTGATTAACAAATATGGATTGACAACAGTCAACAGGAGTGCAGCCTCCCCTGTGTTGTACCTGCAGAGATTAGGTGTCATCCATCATGTGGCTGCGCAGCGAGCCCTTTGCAGCCCCGCTGTCACAGACTTGCTCTCTCCGTCCCATGACTGTGGAGCTTCAGAGAGCTCCCTGCACTGCCACAGGGCCAGTGATGTCCAATCCTAGCATGTGCAAGGTGCGGGAGAGGCTGTGGTCCTGGCACAGCAGGACGGAGACCCCTGGTCAGGGCCGTGAGGAGAAGCTGGGGAACAAGAAGAGCAGGAGCCATTCAGCAGCAGGGGGCTTGTTGTTCTCCTCTGCCTCCTTGCAGTCCTGGCTGGGGGGGGGGGGGGGGGAAAGGGGTCTCTGCTCTGCTGTGCCATGACTGTAGCTTTCTCTACACCTTATGCCTGCAGAGATTGGGTGTCACCAGCCCCGTGGCCATGCAGGAAACCCTCTCTGCAGCCCCTCTGCCATGGACCTGCTCTCACCAGCTGGGAGTGCCGAGGTTCTCTGTTCTGCTTTGCTAGAAGGCAGAATAAGCTAGCATTGCAGCCTTTCCCGCACCTTGCGCCTGTAGGGATTGGTTGTCACTGGCCCTGCAGCAGTGCAGGGAGTTCTCTGTAGCCTCACTGTCACGGGAGGCATCTTTAGTCACAAGTGGGGTGGGTTCCAACTCTCCTTAAAAGACCACCTACTCTCTGTTATACTGACTTTGCAGATTATCTCATAGGGGCTGTGTAATTTTACCAGGAGCTTGTTAAACCTGAGTCTACCGGGATTGGGCAGGGGCAAACTATATCTAATGTGTCTGTTGTAACATGTAAAAAAGGGTTTGGAGTCCAAGTGGGTTGTTTCTCCCCAACCTCCCTAATAAGCTCCAAAATTTCACAGGTCTATTGCCCATGTTACAATTCAAAGGGGAGAATACTATGAAAGCATGAGGGACTTCTTGAACGGCAAAGAGGAGGCAAGAAAGAAGCCTGTCCCAAACCTTTCCATCTACCTCCACAAATTTACACACCCGATATATTGAGGGGTTTCATTGAGCCTTTCTGGAAGAGATATGCATACTAATTTTACCTTGAGACGGTCCTGAAACTCCTGCACAAGGTAGGGCATAACAGTTACTCTTTTTTGTCTGTAAGGACCTTTGTAAGTACAACTCTGGTGAAAACCTGGCACAGTTTCTGCATTTTATTGACTGCAACAGAATGGCCCCCAGATAGTAATAGGGTATTATGCCTCTCACTAAAATGTGCTGGTGTCCTCTTGCATTCTTCTCTCAGGGTACACTTATGGGTTCCCCATTCATTGAAATGGGATGTTTACCAGGAATACAAGTACTAAGGATTCCTTGAAGCTTCCCTTTGAGGGCTACTCATTGACAACCCAGACAGGAGAGACAGAAATTGGCATTCTTTTTATGTGCCCCTGTTTAATGAAAAATGGTGTTGCAGTTGGTCTAGGGTTTTCACTCTCTTCAGATGCCCAACACAGGATAATTCTTGAGCTGGTCATAAGATCTGTCTGTGCATATCTGGATATGGCTATCAATGTGACATACCTCTTTAGTCTTTGGAATTCTAGTCACTTAATAAAGCAAATTCCTGCATTGCTTAGAGCAGAGATATTGTGTGACTTCAGCCTCGTGAGTGATGGTTCCATTAACCACTGCTACTCAGGGAAGTCTATCCACAAATGTTGTCGTCATGGGCCAGGGCTGATGGTTGATGGAGTCTAGCTAGATCCCAGACTGCAGGTAATTTTACAAGTATTTCTTTTGGGATGCATACACCTGGGACCAGGTCTGTCTTGACTTTCATCTCTGATTCTGATTTTTTTTTTAATTATTATTCTTACCTCCCCAAAATGCAGAGTCTTGAAGTGGGAATATATCCCTTAACTCTATCATAGAGACCTCCAATCTGCTAACTGAATCTGGGCTGGAGACTGGTAGGGCCCAATTATGCTGGTGCACTAAGGTTTAGAGTCCAGTCAAAGTTACCACATGGCCTAATCACTCAGGTGCTGGAGGGTTAGGGGGAGATACCTTTTCAGATGATGTAGTATCCATTAACAACTCTTCTTTGAAAAAAGGCCTGAGCCTTTTGGGTTTCTGACTCAAAAAAAAGACATGAAGAAGAAACAAGTCTGAAAACAAATACATGTGGTCTGAAATCCTCCTGATCAGCAGTAACTGGAGTCTCTCCCTAGAGCAGGAGACCCCTTCTGGTGCATTTACTTCTTTACCTGCTCTCTGATGATTGGGTCCGGCTTGCTGCCCTCTGAGAACTTTCTACTGGGTCCTAGGTGTTCTCTTTCCATCAGCCATAGCCTGTTTTGTAAAGAAACCAGGACGTGGGGAAACCATGACCCTGTGGGCACTTCAGTGGGTCCCAAAGGGTCTCTATGGGCTGTCACAGGTATCTTTCATCCAACAGTATCCAAATGCTTTACAAAAGTGAGGATCACCAGCCCTATTTTATCAGGAGTGGCTGACACACAGAAACATTGAATGACTTGCCCACAATCACAAAGTAAGCTAGTCACAGAACTGGGAGTAAAATCCAGGTATCCTAACTTCTACTCCTTCACTAGATAAGACTGCTCCCTGTTATGAAATCACAGAATGTATCTGAAGAGTCAACTTTGGCTCAAATTTACTTGTATCCTGTACAGATTAGGCAATGTTTATCTGTGCATTTGGGCCAACTACAGTGCTGCACTGTCTTGATTTAAATTAAGACACAACCCCTTCATTGGAAGTCAGGTAAACATGAGCTGCCTGCTTAAAGCTTCTTGGATTTTCATCGTTTGTTGTGAAAAGATTTAACCTTCATTAACTTCGGTTTCTGTGGGGAAAGTTTCTCTCAAGTGGCGCTTCAGATTCTTCTCTTGACTTCAATGTGTAGTTACCAGAAGCAAGTATGGTACAGAAAACAGAAGGCTAAAAAATACAACAGAACAAAATAAAAATGTGAGAAGTTTTAGCTGAGGTATTTGAGGTTGATGACTACTGCGACAGTAAAGATCATTCTTAAATTAGAACTGCATTTCTCTTCTCTAAAATTTTTATTAGCTGAGCATGGGAAAGAAAAAAGGATGAATAACTGTTATGAAGAGCTGGTTTCAATGTTCATTACTATTTGCTCATTCATACCATTTCTCCTGAAATAGTTAAGGTGATGTGTCCTTGTGTAAAACTTTGCAATAACGTTTTCCCCTCAGTTAAGTCTCCATCATACCTTTACGTCTAGTCCAGTTGTTTTCAACCTTTTTTCATTTGTGCCCCCCCCCAACAAAATTTTCTAATGGAGGTGTGTACCACTTTGAAAATCTTAGACATAGTCTGCAGACCCCCAAGGGTCCATGGACCACAAGTTGAAAACCCTTTACACTGGTCTAGTCCAGTGTAAAGGGTGTTCATAGCTGTGCTGCTCCGGAGCAACCCAGGGAGGGAATTCTGACTGAGAATCCAGAGGAAAGTAATCTGCTCCAACATTCCTAAATGCAGATTTCAAAGCCTTCTCCCAAATGCCCCATCAGCTGTACTTCCTGGCACATTTGGGTGAGGTGGATTGGAGCTAAGGCTGCACCCACTCCCTGGCTTCATGCTCACATAGGGAAATAGTACCCTTCTCTTCCTCCAGCTCCCCGCCCCAACCTCTCTGCATATAGGATGCAGGGAGTCCATGCAGGGGTCTTATTCCCGTACTGGCAAACTCAAATGTGTTTAACAATCAGGCCCCCTCAAAATCATGAGATTGACTTTAAAATCATGAGATTTTTAAAAAGTTTTTTATTTGCCTTTTAAGCTGTTAAGGGTGCACTTGGTTCACATTTTTAAACTTTGCAACCATGTGGGCTGTAAACTTATATATTTTAAAAAAAAAGTTGAGATTCTCACAATAATTACTTATCTCCAGGAGCTGGGACTCTAAGAAAAACACAAAATAATGTGAGATGCATTATAAAATCCAAGAGAATTGGGAACACTATAAGTCTGGGCCATAACTTGACCCTAACTAACCTAAGAAACCATATGTTCCTATCTGTTCATCCTTCTACCCCTCTAGGGTTTATTAATGCCTCATTAGAATGTATGTGATACATACATACACCATGGTACTGTTTTGAGTGATCATTTAGGAAATGGAGGCTGATTATCAAAGGAGAAATTTTATTCTTACAAATGTAAACCTTTGTAATCTGCAAAGATGAAGAAAGAAATACAGAAAAGGTGTTTAAGAGACGTTTTGGAAAATGCACTAACTTTTTCATCATATACAAGTTTAAGAGAAGCTCTTCAGAGTGCTGGGTGGTATTTGCTTCGGGATGTTGCCTGTAATGGGTTTTATGTTAAGTATCAAACATCTGATTTATGTTTAAAATTATTGCATGCAAAACCTCAAATATCAGAGCACAGCTTGTGAAATGCCTTGGGAAGTGTGACAATACCACAGAGTTAAGGATATGGGTGTTTTGTTGTGGGGGTTTGATTGTCCATTTACAATATTCTTTTTTTTCTTCCAATTTGTTTTGTGTTACAATGATAGATCATTCAGGATACACTGAGACTGGATTCAGACTGATGTTTTAATTCATTCAGAGTTCCTGGTCAGTAGTAACTTAAAATGAGCAGAGAGAGAGAGAGAGATTTTTTTTTTTGCCATTACTTGTTGTGACGTTATGAGTGTAATATAATATCTCATTGAAAGGTGACAGGGCCAGAAAGAGTTAATTAACTCTCAGACTGACCTGACCTATGGTGAACCTAGACTGGTTAGGAAGATATGTAAATGAATAGAGCTTTGAAATGCAAGTCTGCATTGTTAGAGGTAAAAGGGTAGATGTTTGCTCAGGGCTTGTGATGTAAGCAAACAAGTCTTGTCTATTGCTATAGTTTTAATTCAAAGTTCAAAAAAGGAATATTAACGTTTATGATGATACTTGAGTGAAATAGTATTATTGTCTATATGTCTCTTTGAAGGTTGTGGTAACCTGTATCTGAACTGTTTAATGGATAAATTACCCTGTGCTAATTGCCAGGATGTTTGGAAGAAGGAGAGTTAGGCCTATTGTTTTCTGAGGCAGAAAGGCTGCTGGAAATGTATAAGAACCCTGGGACATGATCCTACTTCATTTTAGATCTGCTTTGGGTTTCAAGAGGGGGAAACCTTAAGCCACAAGGATTGAGATCCCCAGTCACTGACTGGAGTCACCCTGAATATGAACATTGGACTATAACCTATGAACTATATCTAAAAGGACTTTTGGCAACTACAAGCTCACCTCTGCTATGTATCTGAACCTCAAGAATTGAATTCAAGTCTTTATATATATTGATCTTTTAACCTACACACTCTCTCTCTCTCTCTCTCTCTCTCTCTCTCTCTCTCTCTCTCTTCTTTTTTTAATAAATTTTAGCTTAGTTAATAAGAATTGGCTATAAGCATGTATTTTGGGTAAGATCTAAGATATAATTGGACCTGGGTATGTGGCTGATCCTTTGGGATTGGAAGAACCCTTTCTTTTATATGAGGAGATAAGATTTTCAGTAATCATCATCATATCTGACAGGTGTGTCTGGATGGAGGCCTGAGGCTGGGTACTTTAAGGGAACTGCGTTGTTTGGACTTCTAAGTAACCAGTGAGGTACTATAGAAGCTGTTTTGTGCTGGCTTCGTAAATCTAAGTATTGGAATATCCACCAGCGTTTGGGGTTTGTCTGCCCCTTTTTTTGTTTGCAGTTCACCCTAATTGAGTGACCTCAGCTGGCTCCCACGTGCAGCACCGTCACACTTGTGTTTAGTGCTGCTTCTCTGGAGTGACATGTACCTGGTGGTTCATGGGCTTTTCAATTATTTTTTTCAGTCACAGTGTATGGTTTAAATCAGGCGTCTCAAACTCAAATGACCACGAGGGCCACATGAGGACTAGTGCATTGGCCCGAGGGCTGCATCACTGACACCCCCCTTCGCTGCCCCCGGCCCCGCCCCCACTCCACCCCTTCCATGAGGCTCCGCCCCTGCCCCGTCTCTTCTCCACCTCCTCCCCTGAGCGCGCGGCTCCCTGCTCCTCCCTCCTCCCTCCTGGAAAGTGCTAAGTGCCACCAACAGTAATGCACCTCACTCAAAGGACAAAACACGCACTTAGTTAGATTTACTTCTGTTAAAGCCCCCCCACTGCACTGGGCTGCACCACCGCTCCACCCCTGCTCTGCCTCTTCCAGGGGTGGCAGGTTTGTAGAAATTTTGGTGGTGCCCAGAACCTGCCCCCCCACCCAAACTCCACTCCCACCTGCCTAAAGCTCTGGGAGGGAGTTTGGGTGGGGGAGGGGGTCTGGGGTGCAGGCTCTGGGATGAAGTTTGGGGATAGGAGGGGGTGCAGGGGTGAGGGCTGTGGGGCTGGGGATGATTGGCGCAGCAAGCCTGGGAGGCGGGAGACGTGAAGCAGCCACGGCGTGCTCGGGGAGGAGGCAGAGCAGGGGTGAGCTGCTTCACGTCTCCCGCCTCCCAGGCTTGCGGCGCCAATCAGCTTAGGTGCCGCAAGCCTGGGAGGCGGGAGAAGTGAAGCAGCCACGGCGTGCTAGGGGTGGAGGTGGAGCAGGGGTGTGTGGCTCAGGGCGGAGGGTGGGGGGCTGCCGCAGGGGAGGCGCCTCAGGGCGGATGGGGGAGCTGCTGCGGGGGGGGGGGGGGCGCCTCAGGGCGGGGGCTCGGGGATGGGGGGGGGGGGGCGCAAGGTGGAAGTTTTGCCTAGGGCGCGAAACATCCTTGCACCAGCCCTGATGAGGGGAAGCAGTAGACGTGGTATATCTTTAGTAAAGCTTTTGCTACTGTCTCGCATGACCTTCTCATAAACAAACTAGGGAAATGTAACCTAGATGGAGCTATTAAAAGGTGGGTGCATAACTGGTTGGAAAACTGTTCCCAGAGAGTAGTTCCCAGTGGTTCACACTCATGCTGGAAGGGCATAACGAGTGGGGTCCTGCAGAGATCAGTTCTGAGTCCAGTTCTGTTCAATATCTTCATCAATGATTTAGATAATGGCATAGAGAGTACACTTATAAAGTTTGCAGATGATACCAAGTTGGTTGCAAGTGCTTTGGAGGATAGGATTATAATTCAAAATGATCTGGATAAACTGGAGAAATGGTCTGAAGTAAATAGGATGAAATTCAATAAGGACAAATGCAGAGTACTCTACTTAGGAAGGAACAATCAGTTGCAAACATATAAAATGGGAAATGACTGCCTAGGAAAGAATGCTGCAGAAAGGGATCTGGGGGTCATAGTGGAACACAAGCTAAATATGAGTCAGCAGTTTAACACAGCAAACATCATTCTGGGATGTCTTAGCAGGAGTATTGTAAGTCCAGAAGGTGTGTGGGTTACATAAGCAAGACACGAGAAATACCGGTAATTCTTCTGCTCTACTCTGTGCTGATTAGGCCTCAACTGGAGTATTGTGTCAGTTCTGGGTGCCACATTTCAGGAAAGATGTGAACAAATTGGAGAAAGTCCAGAGAAGAGCAACAAAAATGATTAAAAGTCTAGAAAACATGACCTATGAGGGAAGAATGAAAAAATTGGGTTTGTTTAGTATGGAGAATAGAAGACTGAGGGGCGGGACGGGACATAACAGTTTTTAAGTACATAAAAGATTGTTACAAGGAGGAGGGAGAAAAATTTTTCTTAACCTCTGAGGATAGGACAAAAAGCAATGGGCTTAAATTACAGCAAAGAAGATTTAGGTTGGACATTAGGAAAAACTTCCTAACTGTCAAGGTGGTTAAGCACTGGAGTAAATTGCCTAGGGAGATTGTGGAATCTCCATCATTGGAGATTTTTAAGAGCAGGTTAGACAAACACCTGTCAGGGATGGTCTAGATTATACATAGTCCTGCCCTGAGTGCAAGGGACTGGACCTAGATGACCTCTCAAGATCCCTTCCAGTCCTATGATTCTATGAAACATTTCTGTTCTGTATTTGGGGAAAAAACGTGACATAGTGTCATCATATGGTGGTGATAACTCTTTCCATTCCACTAGTATCTCTGGTGGATGTTAAACACATTTACTAAAGTTAGACATTTTAAATCAGCAGGACCAGATAACTTGCCTGACTGAGAAGCTCGCTATACTGTTAATGTTGATTTTTTTTCAACAAGTCTGGGAGCGCTGGGGATATTCTAAAAGACTGGGGGAAAGTTTAAAATTTGGCACATTAAAAGGGTGAATGGGGTGATCAGGGTAATTACAGGTCTGTCAGCCTGAGATCGATCCCAGCTAGAGAATGGAATGTTTGATGCAAAATGCAATAATGTGATTAATGCAAATCAGCATGGAAAATGCTTTCAGATTGTGGCTCCTACACTGATTGGCAGGGAGGTGGGCAAAAGTGGTTTTGTGGAAGAGGTTTACAACCCCCACCCCAATCTTGAGGCCAGTGAGGGATGGGACCTGTCTAGTCTGACTCGTACCTGGTGCCTGTGATCACAAGGTACAGTTCTGATGTCTGGGGATTGCCAGGACATAGAGATGCCCTGGAAAGCTTCCTGTGGTGGTGTAGGAGCTGCTACAATGGCTGTAGGCTAATTGATGGAGGAATCCTTCACTGACTGGTTAAGCTGACTTTTACAAGCAGCACAGATCCCTCATAATGGGGATCAGGGTCTGTCCTTGCATTTTTCTGTGCAATATGCCCTGGAACTGATCTGCTTTAGCAGATTAATTACACCATATTTGCTAGTATTTCCATTCACATATTTCCCAGAGCATTTTATAGGGGTTACTTGCTCACAACAGAATTGCTGTCACTTTTCAGGTCAGACACAACAACCTCAGTAATATTAAAACAGCCATTAGAATTGGAAGCAAAGAATAACATTGTCAAATATAAATGATGGGGAATTGTAGTTGCTGTTGAGGTTCTCCCCCCCCCCCCCAATTTTGTTTACTGTTGTTTTTTGCTGGTTGTCCAAGCTTCCAGGGGCTCTGATGGGTAGGACCCTACCAAATTCTTGGTTTATTTTGGTCAATGGCATGGCCAGCGGTTTTTAAAAAAAAGCTGTTGGGGGGGGGGGGGGGCTGCAAGGCGATTGTAGTGGGGTTGTGGGATTGCTACCCTTACTTCTGTCCTGCTGCTGGCAGGGGCCCACAGAGGAAGGCTGCTGGCTGAGTGCCCAGCTCTAAGTCAGCGCCACTGCCAGCAGCAGCACAGAAATGAGGGTCACAGGGTATGGGGGGGAGGTTACCCGGCAGTCTCCTGCCCATGCACATGGGGTGACGGCTTGATCTGCAGCCTCCCTGTGTGTGTGTGTGAGGGTGGGGGTTGATAGCTTGAACTGTGGAGCTTCCTGCAGCCAGGGCAGGTTCCTGGAGGTGTCTGATCTGTCCTGGGAGCAGTCCCTATAAGGGAAGAGGAAGTCCTGTCCCTCCCCATCCCCAGCTGGGGGCTTGCACAGGGGAGGAGCCCCTAGCTAGGCGTGAGATTTCACGAGGGAGATCAGATTTCACAGTCCGTGATGCGTTTTTGATGGACGTGAATTTGGTGGGGTGGGAGAATAGTTCAGTGGTTTGAGCATTGGCCTGCTAAACCCAGGGTTGTGAATTCAATCCTTGAGGCTGCCATCTAGGGATCAGGGCAAAAATCTGTCTGGGGATTGGTCCTGCTTTGAGCAGGGGGTTGGACTAGATGATCTCCTGAGGTCCTTCCAACCCTGATATTCTATGAAATAAGCTGAAAAAACTAAATAAAATGTTAGCAAGACATGATGGACTTACTTACCCAAAGCTGAGAAATTGTCTTGGACACTTAAACCAAAATTTTCCAATCTGAGGCCTGAATTTAGGCACCTGAATCTATATTTAGGCATCTAAAGAAAGTGGCCTCTTTTTCAGAGGTGTTGAGCGCCTGCAGCTTCCACTGACTCAATGGATTTAGATATTTAACTTGAGGCGCACTCACATCTGTAAAATTTTGGCATAACTTAACACCCCACCCTGATTTCCAGTACCAACTGTTTAATATTGGTCCTAGAGTTTTATTAGTTATAAGGATAAAACTTGATGTACTCATGTCAGTGGTATGCCTGCAACTTCTAGATCGTTTTTTTTAAAAACAGTAGATAGCACTATGTGTTACTTATATGTAATGTTCTCATTGTCTTTTAAATTTAGATGGAAGAAGGAAGTAAAAATGTGCGTCTGGGAACACTAATTGGTTTGCTGGTAGAAGAAGGACAGGACTGGAAGCAGGTTGAAATACCAGCAGATACTGGTGATCCATCTTGTCTGGCACCCCCGATGGCGCCGCCTGCAGTTGCACCTACTCCCCCTCCAGTAGGCATTTTAGCTTCAGCCTCTACCAAAATGGAACATGGGCTTGGAAAACTACCGTGAGTTTCTGTATTCCCATGAACAACACTTTCAGTGTGAGACTTGAGGGTATTGTCACTACAGGTGGGGCCAAATACGTCCCTTTTGTAACTTCAGTGAAATCAGTGGAGTTGCACCAGGGATGAATTTTGTCTCCGTAGCTAAAATCAAAGTATTGTTTGAGAGATTCTTTACATTTGCCTGGTTTGTTTAGGCCTTGTCTACAAAGGAAGATTTTTTGTTTTTGTTTTTTTGTTTTCTATAACCTAAGACATGAATTTAAACCAATATAGTTATACCAGCATAACTCCCTGTGTGGACACTCTTATTCTGGTATAAGAGTTCCTTTTTTTCAGTTTAGCTTATGTCACATAGGAAGAGTTTTAAGCTAAACTGAAAAAAGTTACTCTTATACTGGAATAAGAGTGTCATGTAAGGGGCTCTCAGTAGAGAGGTGTGGAGTGTTCAAAAGTGTTGATGTAAGTGTGCCCTCTCATTACAACTTATGCAAATTTGTAAGGACACCATGGTAATAATCAGTCAAAACATCTTCATCATCACTTTTTGCAGATAACACAAAAATTGGGGAGGAATAAATAACACTGCTCTACAGCCAAAATGCTTCTGAAATAAATGTAGTCAAACTTTACTAATTCTGGGTCACTGAGAACGAAAATGATGCTTAAAATTGTTGATTGGCTCTAGTTTTCAAGATATGCTATTGGGTCAGTATATACGACCCTTGACTTAGGAATGGTGGAGGATAAGTGAGTTTTATAAAGGGAAGGGATCTCAATTTAAACCAGAAATGACTAAAATACATCTTTGACTGGATCTATGAATAAATCTATGACTGGGTTTGGACAGTACTTGCTTTTTAGGCAAAACAATGAATGATGCAATCTGAAGCTGGTATTGCGTCATACATGATATGAAGTGCATCATGTTATTCCTAGAAGTCATGGATGATGCAATCATAATGAAGCTTACATCACTCTGCTGAACAAATTGCCCTATGTCAGCTCTAGAAATCATACAGTGTCGTGCTCTCTTATTTGTCAGTGTTTGATTTTGCAAAGGGACACTTTCTGTTTAGCCAAAGTGAGCAGAGATGCCTCGTACTTGTGTGAACAGTGCAGATAACTTCTGCTATGTTTGTGGTGAAGTGACTTTTGCATCACAAAAGCGCAGTATAACCACTATGGTTAAGAAAGCCTATCACCTTTCTTTTGGCTGCAAAATTGGAGATCAGGACAAGAGGTGGGCCCCACACATATGCTGCAACACTTGTGCAAGAAATCTTCGCCAGTGGTTGAACAGGAAAAGGAAATCTATGCCTTTTGCAGTGCCAATGATTTGGAGAGAGCCAACAGATCATACCAGCAATTGTTACTTCTGCATGGTGCCTCCAGTTGGGAAAGGTGTGTCAAAGAAGAAAAAGTGGACTGTGCATTATCCAAACATTCCATCAGCTATACGCCCAGTACCCCACGGAGAAGGACTGCCGGTTCCTGATGCACCAGAATCATTCTCACTTGAGTCAGACGAGGAAGAGGATGAAACTTCTGGTCCTGAACCATCAATGTCACAGGACCCACATTTTCTCCCATCCTCCTCCTCTGAACCACACCTCATAACACAAGGTGAACTGAATGACCTTGTCAGGGATTTGGAACTACCCAAGAGTAAGGCAGAGCTGTTGGGCTCCAGACTACAGCAGTGGAATCTCCTGGCAGGTGATGTTAGGGTTTCCATGTTCCGTGACCGTCAAAAGGATCTTGTCCCATTCTTCTTCATGGAAGGTGATCTTGTAGCCTGCAATAACATCGATGGTGTGATGGCAGCCCTCAACATCGTTCACGATCCAGATGAGTGGAGACTGTTCATTGATTCATCGAAGACGAGTCTTAAAGCTGTTTTACTGCATAATGGCAATGTTTTGCCATCAATTCCAGTTGGTCATGCAGTCCATATGAAGGAAACCTATGACAACATGAAACAACTTTTGAGGTGCATAAACTATGACCAACATCAGTGGCAGCTTTGTGGCGATTTGAAGGTTGTTGCTCTCTTGCTTGGTCTGCAGACTGGATACATAAAGTACTGCTGTTTTCTCTGCGAATGGGATAGTCGTGCAAGAGATTCCCACTACATCAAGAAAGATTGGCCACTCCGACAGTCATTGGAGCCTGGGAGGAAAAGTGTTCAGCATCCACCACTTGTTGAATCAAGGAAGATTTTGTTACCACCCTTACACATCAAGCTGGGTCTGATGAAGAACTTTGTCAAGGCCATTGACAAAACACAAGCAGCTTTCAAGTACCTCCGTAGAAAATTTCCAAGGTTAAGTGAAGCTAAGATAAAGGAAGGTGTCTTTGTTGGTCCTCAGATTCGTGAACTTCTTCGAGATGATGCATTTGACCATGCACTGCGTGGCAAGGAAAAGACGGCATGGAAAGCCTTCCAGTTAGTGGCAATACATTTTCTCGGAAACAACAAGGCAGACAACTACAGGTTGTTGGTGGAAAACCTCCTCAAGGCATACAAAAGCCTTGGTTGCAACGTGTCACTAAAGATACATTTTTTGCACTCTCATCTAGATTTTTTTCCACCGAACTGCGGAGCAGTGAGCGACGAGCACGGCGAGCGATTTCACCAGGACATTGCAACAATGGAGAAACGCTATCAGGGCAAATGGAGCCCATCAATGCTTGCAGACTATTGCTGGACAGTGACCAGAGATGCTCCATTTAATGAATACAAGAGACAAGCCAAGAAGCGCCGAGTAGACACTGAATAGGACTAAACTATGTACATAATAGTTTTTTGCCTTTTGTTTCATAATAAATTTTATTTATATAACGCTTTTGCTGATTTTTAAAGTGTTACATAAACAGGACAGGTGAAATATTATCATGTAAAGCAACCATAAACACATGAAAAGACCTAGGTTTACAATTTATGATGAAAACTCTACTATCTACACAATATACATAAAATGTAAAAACTTAAATATCTTAAACAGTAGCCAATCAGTTGTTTTAATTGTCATATTTGAATTTAGCACATCAAAATACATAATAAATAGCACATTTTATCTCTGAAGCAGACAACTTCTCAAAAATTGTAGACCAGTGTAATGAAGAGGACAGGATACAAAGCAATCTAGATCACTTGGTAAACTGGGCAAAAGCAAACAATATATGTTTTTATTATGGCTAAATGTAAATCTACATCTAGGAACAAAGAATGTAGGCCATACTTACATCATGAGGGACTCTGCTGGAAAGCAGTGATTCTGAAAAAGATGTGGAGTCATGGTAGATAATCAGCTGCACATGAGTTTCCAGTGTGATGCTGTGGCCAAAAGGCTAATGTGATCCCTGGATATGTAAATAGGGGAGTCTTGAGTAAGAGCAGAGAGGTTATTTTACCTCTATATTTGGTACTGGTGTGACCACTGCTGGAATACTGTGTTCAGTTCTGGTGTCCACAATTCAAGAAGAATGATGATAATTTGGAGAGGGTTCAGAAAAGAGCCATGAGAATGATTAAGGGATTAGAAAACATGCCATATAGTGATAGACTCTAGGAGCGCAATTTATTTAGCATAGCAAAGAGAAGGTTCAGGGGAGACTTGATCACAGTACCTACATGGGGAACAAATATTTAATAATGGGCTTTTCAATGTAGCATGATCCAGTGGCTGGAAGTTGAAGCTAGACAAATTCAGCTTGGAAATAAGATGTACATTTTTAACAGTGAAAATAATTAACCACTGGAACAATCTGCTAAGGATCATGGTGGATTCTCCATCACTGACAATTTTTCAGTCAATATTGGATTTTATTTTTTTTCCCTAAAAGATCTGCTCTAGGAATTATTTTGGGAAAGTTCTATGGCCTGTGTTATACAACAGGAATGACTAGATCAGGGGTTCTCAAACTTCATTGCACCATGACACCCTTCTGACAACAAAAATTACTACATGACCCCAGGAGGTGGGACCGAAGCCTGAGCTTGCCCAAGCCCCACCGCCCCAGGTGGTAGGGGGCCAAAGTTGAAGCCTGAGCCCCGCTGCCCCAGGTGGGTGGATGGGACGGGCGGGCTAAAGCCAAAACCTAAGGGCTTCAGCCCCAGGTGGGGGACTTGTAACCTGAGCTCCGCCACCCAGGGTTGAAGCTGAATAGGGTGACCAGATGTCCCGATTTTATAGGGACAGTCCCAATTTTGGGGTCTTTTTCTTATATAGGCTCCTATTACCCCTCCACCCCCATCCCAATTTTTCACATTTGCTGTCTGGTCACCCTAAAGCCGAAGCCTGAGCCCCACCGCCCAGGGTGGTGGGGCTTGGGCTTCGACTTTGGCCCCAGGCCCCAGCGACTCTAACACCAGCTCTGGCGACCCCATTAAAACGGGGTCTCGACCCACTTTGGGGTCCGGACCCATAGTTTAACTGCTGGACTAGATGATCACAGTGGTCCCTTCTGGTTTTGTAATCTATGAATTTATGAGTAAGTTTGCCAAAAACAGGAGTTAAGTATCAGCAGCCTATAAAGAGCAGGATTAGTTTTCAAAATGACCTTGACAAATTGGAGAATTTGTTTGAAACGAACAAGATGACCAAAGGAATATGACCCAACAAACTGAGGCCATTGTAAACAGAGTTAATATCATTCTGTCGTGTGTTAACAAGAGTGTCTTATGTAAGACACAGGAGGTAGTTGTCCCATTCTACTCGGTACTGGTGAGGCCTCATCTGGAGTACTGTGTCCAATTCTGGGTTCCACGCTTTAGGAAAGGTGTGGAGAGAGTCAACAGGAGGGCAAAAAAAGGTTTAGGAAAATCCTGACTTCCAAGGAAAGTTTGAACATGCCCATTTTTTTTTTTTTGTCTTGAGGAAAGAAGAGTCGGCGGGAACCTGATAAGTCTTCAAATGTGTTACAAAGAAGTCCAATTGTTCTCCATGTCCACTGAAAGCAGGACAAGAAGTAATCTGCTTAATCTGCAGAAGGGGAAATTTAGGTTAGATATTGGGCAAAATATCTAACCTAAAAAGTAAGATCTGGAATAGGCTTCCAAGGGAGATTGTGGAATCCCTTTCATTGGAGGATTTTTAAGAACAGGTTAGGCAAACACCTGTCAGTGATGGTGTAGGTAGATTTGGTCCTGGATTAGTGCAGGTGGCTGGACTTGATGACTTCTTGAGCTCCCTTCCAGTCCTACAATTTCTATGGTTCTATGAGTGTTGACCACTATACAATTCAATTAATTTTTTAGCTCCTTGCCTATCTGTCCAATTTGTTTGTTTAATTTTGCTATTAGCATTCAGGCTGTCCTAATGCAAGTAGGGAAGACCTTTGGAAGACACTAACTGAGGCCTCTAACAGCATGCTTGCTATAGTAGAAGAGTGATTAGAGCACTAACAAGGGTTAAATCAAGTGCTTTGACATCTGAGAATGTTAGAACAGAAACTGATTCAGTGACGCTCCTAATCACGAATGCGTGACAACTAATTTAAAATCAAATTAACGTCTTTAATGATTTACATTCCTTGTCAAGCTGGTATTACCGCACTTGGAATTCTTGTGTTGTTCAAAGGGCTCCGCTCCTACCAGCTCTTCTGTTTATCTCTTCAAGGCATTCTTTCAAGAATTTGGAGAAATAAAATCTGGTCTCAAGTACTAATGTTGCTCTGTTGTTTTTGCTAAATTAACTTTTGCATCTAAGAATTTTAAAGTTTTGCCTGAGTTCACTATGTTCTCATGTCATATAAATTATCTTAAGATAAAATGAATGCTCTGGAACTTTTCTCCAATATACCTCTCAATTAAAATGCAGAATTGGGTTATGATGTAACCATTGTAGTTTCTGTATAGCAATGGAGATCAGTGTTACGTGCTGTAGATGATGTGCTTAACTCGGTCTCTGGAAAGGTACTGCAAAACATATCCTGCATGGGTTGAGATGACACAGATACAAGTTTATGATGTTTGAGAGTGGGAGGAAACTGCATTAAACTTGTAAAGCTGAAAATGAGATTAGAATTATTTGCATAAATTCCTTATTTCTCAGTCCAGATGATCTGTTGTACTTCTAGAAGTTTGTCCAGTAAACTTAAGTATAAAAGCAAAAATTGAAGATGTTAAGTATAAAGATTGTTATAATTGAAATTAGACAGAACTAATGAAGCAGTTGTCACTACCTCACCTGCTATTAAAGACGAGCAAGCTTGTGTAAGTATGTATACACTGCCATTAAAACTCTGGCTGGCCTGTGCCAGCAGGCTCGGGCTACGGGCCGTTTAATTACGGTGTAGACTTCTGGGCTCGGGCTGGAGCCCAGGCTCTAGGACCTTGCAAGGTGGGAGGGTCCCAGAGCTTGTGCTTCTGCCAGAGCCTGGACGTCTACACTGCAATTAAACAGCCTGTAGTCCAAGCCCTGCGAGCCCGAGTCCGTTGGCACAGGGCCAGCCGCAGATGTAGACATACCTTGTGAGACAGTAAGCATACAGGGCCAGCTCCTCAGACGCAGCAGGGCTCCTTTATACTATCTTGCCAAGAGATGATCTATGCAGCTGATATATCTGGCTCTGTGGTGATCACCTGTTTATATGGGGATCCTCCAATGGTGTTGAGGCTTCTATGTCACCCCATTCCTTGCTGGTAGTAGCATAAGGTAGATGGCTGGGACCCCCGATGTTAGGGATGCCCAGCTGTGGTTTCAGCTCCTTGGGATCACTAGTAGCTGTAGTGTAACCACAGGGCTCTGATACTCTGGTATAGTAGAGCCAACCGTTCACATTGCAGCCCTGGGATCAGGGGAGTACAAAGGTAAACTTTATGCTACCTTTGCACAGACACCCACTGACTTGCACTGCATTCCCCACAGCTGGAGCTGAGGCTCTGGACCATAGCACATGGTATCCAGAACCTTCTGACATTTTGTGTGTGAAATACATTCACCTAACCCTATTATTTAGGTGGTTTTCTTTTTTAACTTCAGGATTCGCTTAAGTCCTGCTGCCCGCTACATTCTAGAGACACATGGACTTGACCCAAGCAGTATTACTCCCACTGGGCCTCGAGGAATCCTCACTAAAGAGTATGTATAAGCCTGCTATAATTAATCCAAATATTTTATTCATTTCCTTTTTCAGCCTAGCCCAAATTCCATGGTGTTCAGCATACAAGACCCACTTGTTCTCTCAACCTTTTCCTTGGGGGAATTGATTGTTTGGATGACCAACAGAGGATGTGGGAGGCTGGGTTGGGTGACATTGTAAGAAGTTTGTATTTTTCTTTGTATGATCTCTGGGACAGGGACTTTCCAGCCATGTGACAGCTGGGAGAGATAGTGCAGCCCTCCCATTTCCCTTAGCCCACTACTAGAATGATTGACAGCTCCCAAACTGTGCTGTCAGCTGGCACAGGGGTTTCATTGGGCCTGAAGAGCTCCCCCACATGCACAGAGGCAATAAAGTGTCAGAAGAAGCAGCAGAGGCCATCCTTCCCTAACACTTGTTTTATGGGGAATCTGAGCTCCTGCTTTCCCGCACATGGGTCACTGCTGTAGCCTTGTATTTTATTTAAAGTGAATTTAGTAAGGTTGTATTGCATCACCGTGGGTTCGGCTCTGGTGGCTACGGTTTCAAGTTCAACACAGTGAAAGTCACATCTGCTGTTTGCTTCAGATTTAGAGTCTCTAGTAACATAAAGACCAAGGATATTTACCACACATACATTTACAAGTACAAGGTCTAGTCTCATTTACAAGTTTTATTAAAGTTACAATTAAAATTATGATTACCCATGCATACAGAAATCCTATAAAGACCTATGCACAAGTTACAAATATAGTCATACTCACATCCTTAATGATATTCTTAGGGTCTGATGGCTGCCTTGTCAATTGATCATCAGGGTTGGTTCCTGCTGAAGTTTTCCCATATGGAACTCATTTTATCCAATCTGGGAGCCCTCTTTTATCTTGTGATTCTGACTAACCTAACACTCTGTGCATGTGCGTGAAGCTGTCTACCCTGTTTTTCCTTATTTGTATTGTCCCCCAAGAATATTGGGGTACCTTGTTTTTCATAGGTTGTAGTTCCTTTTATTCTTATTAGCATTTACGCACATGGTGCACCCTGCAGTTAGGGCATGTGTTAGAAAAATGTGACTACCCGGTATCTTGTAATCA
The DNA here is from genome assembly GCF_028017835.1 of Emys orbicularis. Classification (NCBI taxonomy): domain Eukaryota; kingdom Metazoa; phylum Chordata; order Testudines; family Emydidae; genus Emys; species Emys orbicularis. The sequence goes on along the minus strand of NC_088686.1, from coordinate 83,966,601 downwards.
AAAATTAATCTTAATCTTAATTTTTTGCAGTACCACCGATTGGCACATCTATTCCCATAATTTTGTAGCATAGGGTCATTCTTTGGTCACTTACTTATGTCAAGCATTTCTTAAGCCTATGGCTAGTATGGCTAAGCAGACATCTTACAGGCCTCAGCCTGTAGCCCTTGCTTTTCAGCCCTACTTACTTAGGGTATGTCTACACTACGAGAGTAGTTCGATTTTACTTAAATCGAATATGTGGAATCGATATTACAAAGTCGAACGTGTGTGTCCACACTAAGGACAGTAATTCGACTTTGTGAGTCCACACTAACGGGGCAAGCATCGACATTGGAAGCGGTGCACTGTGGGCAGCTATCCCACAGTTCCCGCAGTCCCCGCTGCCCATTGGAATTCTGGGTCGAGCCCCCAATGCCTTCTGGGGAAAAAAATGTGTCGAGGGTGGTTTTGGGTAACTGTCGTCATCCAACCGTCACTCCCGCCCTCCCTCCCTGAAAGCGCCGGCGGGAAATCAGTTTGCGCACTTTTCTGGTCAGTGACAGCCCGGACGCCACAGCACTGCGAGCATGGAGCCCGCTGCGACCATCGCTGCAGTTATGGCCGTTACCAACACCTCGCACCTTATCATCCACCTTTCCCAGAGGCAGATGCTGAGAAATCGGGCGAGGAGGCTACGGCAGCGCGGTGAGGACCTGAAGTCTGAGAGTGGCACAGCCCTGTCACAAAGCACAGGACCCCGTGCCGAGGATATCATGGTGGCAATGGGTCATGTTGATGTTGTGGAACGGCGATTCTGGGCCCGGGAAACAAGCACGGACTGGTGGGACCGCATAGTGCTGCAGGTCTGGGATGAATCCCAGTGGCTGCGAAACTTTCGCATGCGGAAGGGGACTTTCCTGGAACTTTGTGAGTTGCTGTCCCCTGCCCTGAAGCGCAAGGACACCCGGATGCGAGCAGCCCTGAGTGTCCAGAAGCGAGTGGCCATAGCCCTCTGGAAGCTTGCAACGCTGGACAGCTACCGGTCAGTCGCGAACCACTTTGGCGTGGGCAAATGTACCGTGGGGGTTGTTGTGATGCAAGTAGCCAACGCAATCGTTGAGCTACTGCTCTCAAAGGTAGTGACCCTGGGAAACGTGGAGGTCATCATAGATGGCTTCGCCGCGATGGGATTCCCAAACTGCGGTGGGGCTATAGATGGAACTCACATCCCTATCCTGGGACTGGACCACCAGGCCAGCCAGTACATTAACCGAAAGGGCTACTTTTCAATGGTGCTGCAAGCACTGGTGGACCATAGGGGACGTTTTACAAACATCAACATCGGATCGCCGGGCAAGGTTCATGACGCTTGTGTTTTCAGGAACTCTGGTCTGTTTAGACGGCTGCAGGAAGGTATTTACTTCCCAGACCACAAAATAACTCTTGGGGATGTGGAGATGCCTATAGTCATCCTCGGGGACCCAGCCTACCCGCTAATGCCCTGGCTCATGAAGCCCTATATAGGCACCCTGGACACTGAAAAAGAACTCTTCAACTACCGGCTGAGCAAGTGCAGAATGGTGGTGGAGTGTGCTTTTGGACGTCTCAAGGGGAGATGGAGAACCTTACTGACTTGCTCTGATCTCAGCGAAACCAATATCCCCATTGTTATTGCAGCTTGCTGTGTGCTCCACAATCTGTGAGAGAGCAAGGGGGAGACCTTTATGGCGGGGTGGGAGGTTGAGGCAAATAGCCTGGCTGCTGATTACACCCAGCCAGACAGCCGGGCGATTAGAAGAGCCCAGCGGGACGCGCTGTGCATCCGGGAGGCTTTGAAAGCTAGGTTCCTGAGTGAGCAGGGTAACCTGTGACTATTAAGTTTGTTTACAGAGAAGCTGAACCTGCCCCCGTTTCTTTACCCAGTAAATGTTCACTATCCTCTCCAGTTACATACCCCGTTCACCCCGTTCCCCCCCTTCCAACACACGTTTAAAAATAAAATCACTTGAAATTTGTTAATGAACACCGTTTTCTTTATTACTGTTTTCGCGGGAAAGTGTTGAACCTGGGACGCAGACTGTGGTGGGGAGCGGGTGTAGTGTAGTGATGCAAAGGACGCTTCTAAACTCCAGGAATGACAGGCTCCGCAGTGGTGGACTGGTTGTTTCAACGGAGCCTGCCACCCCTCCTGTTCGGGACTCTGTGTGTGGGGGCTATGTGACTTTGTGGCAGGGGGAGGACGGTTACAGATCCCCTGCTGCGTGGCTCTGTGATCCAGGATAAGGACCGCTGCATAAGAACTCTAACCGCCCTCCCCCGCCACAAAGTCACATAGCCCCCCCCCCCCCCCCCCCCCCCCCCACACACACACACACAGAACATGAAAACCACCTCCCAGACTTACCAGGGTAACTAGTGAATGCAATGTGTGTGTGCCCTGCTGCTGAACCTGCCCCCGCGTCTGTACCCTGGTAAAGGTGACTATCCTGTCCAATTACCAACCCCCTTCCCCCCCTCAGACAGACTCTCCTCTAAAAGAACATGATGGAAACAGTAATTAACAGAAACGTATTTTTTATTAGCAACTACACATGAAACTGGGGGATGAAACTGGGACGGGGGCTTGGGTGAGGCGAGAAGGAAAGGACTTATCAAATTTTGGGGAATGAGAGCCTTCTGGTACTTGAGCAGTCTGCAGGGGTGGAGTGAGAGTTTTCACGGACTCTGCCGCCCCTCCTTCTTGGGACTTTGGGTGAGGGGGGTATGGGACTTTGTGGCGGGGGAGGGCGGTTAGAGAGAGACTGCAGCGGGGCTCTGTCCTCCTGCCTCCGGTCCTGCAGAACATCCACAAGGCGCCAGAGCGTGTCCGTTTGCTCCCTCATTAGTCCAAGCAGCGTTTGAGTCGCTTGCTGGTCTTCCTGCCGCCACCACTCCTTCCGTTCCATGTGTGATCGGTGGATTTGGGACACGTTCTCCCTCCACTGGGTCTGCTGGGCTGCCTGGGCTCGGGAGCAGCCCATAAGTTCCGAGAACATGTCCTCCCATGTCCTCTTCTTCCTATGCCTAATCTGCGCTAGCCTCTGGGAGTGTGATGCCAGGGTAGTTCGGGAGACAGTCGCAGCTGTGGGATGGGGAAAAAGGGAGTGAATTCCTCAGAAAGATAAATTTTTGGGTGAACAAAGAACATAGTCTTTCTCTGTGAACAAGACCATGCACAGCACCTATCACATGCGCACTCAGGACAAGGTCGAATTTTCGGCCTTCGCATTCAGTGCCTGGGGTCTTGCAGTGCAGATCAGACAAGCAGGACAGGACAGCGGAATTTGGGTAACAGGCTGACATGGTAAGCCGTAGACTTGTGGCTGCTTAAAACTTTAATAATAGCACTGGCCTCCTTTCACGTTCAAAGCAATGCCAGTCCCTGCTGCCAGCAATCCGGCAAGCATGAACTCTGCCCCTGTCCCACCCCCTCGCGGCTGTCCCAGGGAAAGATCCCTGTATGCTGCTCCTCTCCCGCCTCCACCGCGTGGCTCTAAACCGCCGGTTACAGTTCTGTAAAGGAACAGGCAAGCAGTCCCAATACTAACATTCCCCTACCTAATTCAAAGCAGGTCACCATGAGCGACATCACTCTGATGAGGATTTCAGAGACAGAGAAAGAACGGATGCTTCGGGAAAGCCTGCAAAGACCAGGGCCGTATGCGCCATGCTCTGCAAGGCAATGATACCCGAGTACTTGATTGTCTCCTGGCGCGGAAACGTTTCCTACCACGGAGGACCCAATAAGGCCGCTCTCCCCAGGAACCTGATGCAAAGGCTTTCCAGTTACCTCCAGGAGAGCTTCGTGGAGATGTCCCAGGAGGATTTCTGCTCTATCCCCGGACATATAGACCGGATTTTACTGTAGCTGCACTGGCAGGGACTAAACAGTAGAGCGCCTAGGGCAAAACAATTATGCTAAACCGGACATTGTTAGATTTTTTTTTTCAGTAGTTGCACTGCCAAGGACTGAAACGTTAAGCGCCTAGGGCAAAGTAATCATGAAAAACCCATTGTTAATATTGTTAATATTCCTGTTCTGTTAAAAATAAATGTTTACATGTTTTAAACACTTACTGACTGATCCTTCCCCTGATTCCGTGTCCGGGTTAACGCCTGGGGACGGTTGGTAGGGGATCTCTGTAAGGGTGATGAAGAGATCCTGGCTGTCGGGGAAATCAGCGTTGTAAGCGCTGTCGACTGCCTCATCCTCCTCATCTCCTTCCTCATCTTCCCCGTCCGCTAACATGTCCGAGGAACTGGCCGTCGACAATATCCCATCCTCAGAGTCCACAGTCAGTGGTGGGGTAGTGGTGGCGGCCGCACCTAGGATGGAATGCAGTGCCTTGTAGAAACGGGATGTCTGGGGCTGGGATCCGGAGCGTCCGTTTGCCTCTTTGGTCTTCTGGTAGCCTTGTCTCAGCTCCTTGATTTTCACGCGGCACTGCGTTGCATCCCGGCTGTATCCTCTCTCTGCCATGGCTTTAGAGATCTTCTCGTAGATCTTTGCATTCCATCTTTTCGATCGCAGCTCGGAAAGCACGGACTCATTGCCCCACACAGCGATCAGATCCAAGACTTCCCGATCAGTCCATGCTGGGGCCCTCTTTCTATTCTGAGATTGCATGGCCATCTCTGCTGGAGAGCTCTGCATCGTTGCCAGTGCTGCTGAGCTCGCCACGATGTCCAAACAGGAAATGAGATTCAAACTGCCCAGACAGGAAAAGGAATTCAAATTTTCCCGGGGCTTTTCCTGTGTGGCTGGTCAGAGCATCCGAGCTCGGACTGCTGTCCAGAGCGTCAACAGAGTGGTGCACTGTGGGATAGCTCCCGGAGCTATTACCGTCGATTTCCATCCACACCTAGCCTAATTCGACATGGCCATGTCGAATTTAGCGCTACTCCCCTCGTTGGGGAGGAGTACAGAAGTCGAATTTAAGAGACCTCTGTGTCGAACTAAATAGCTTCGTGGTGTGGACGGGTGCAGAGTTAATCCGATGTAACGGTGCTAAATTCGACATAAACTCCTAGTGTAGACCAGGCCTCAGATACCTAATACATAATTATCACATCTAAATACTTATCAATTTTATACTTCTATAATCCTACACCTTAAATCTGTTTAGCCTACAATGATTATATATGACATAGCATATGATCTAATTATAACATCACACAATAGATGAAAGATAAAATGAATTAATTGGCTGTACTGCTGACCCCAGCAGACACAAGAATTCATCTGTGGAGTCCAGGGTCTGATTTGCTTCCATTTTAGTACAGGTAGGCTAAAGACATGAAACTTAGTTTTGAAATTCCTCAAAGTTTAAAGAGGTTGGGGTCTGGAATTCTCTTTCACAACCATCTCTGTTTTTAGCCTGTCTTTAATTCTGTTGTGAATGTTGAGGATTCTGGGATGGTTTAATGTGCTCCTTATATGCCTTGGATGCACTATACTCTCCATTAAGATGTGGTTTCAGTCAAGGCACCCAGCAGCCTTTGGAATTGGGTGCTCATTTGTTAGCATTATAGATCAGGGATTCCTGACCTTGAAATGATGCCCCTCAAATCTGCATGTGTGTTCTGGTAAGGTTGTGTGGAAAGGGTTTCCTTCTGGAAACTGATTTTGTCCTGGATAAAACCACTCCCTCTCTAGGCAGACTCCCACTCATATTCTTCACACACCTGTTGAGCTGCTGTAACATGCTGGCGCTGTATGATTGAAACCTTATATCAAAGATTACCAGGTTTGTTAGGCTTGAGTTGAACACAGTAACAAAACAAGAAACTATGAAAGTGTTTCCTTTCTTAACCTTTGTTTCCTACAGACTGTGGCCTGGTTTGGATTAAATAGTGAGCTGGATCGAGGGGGTATCATTTGTAATAGCAGCACATTATCAGAAAGCTTTTTAATTATATAAGTGCAACTGTAAATTATGGTGTGTAACTAGTCCACGGCAGGTGGAAACCCTCTGGGACTCTGAGCTATCTAATTAACATCCCCTAGTTGTCATGGAAATGTACCACAGATTCTGCTAGGAAGGTAATTATTACAGCTACAAAAATGTGTCTCTCAAAACTTGTGTTTCATCTGTTCAAAGAAGTTGACTTGGAAATGTCATTTTTAAAGATACATCCTGCTGTTTTAACCATTATTTTAAAATGGAGAAGTGTTGTAAGTACCTGTAGACCCCCTCTGTTTGATACTGTCTGGAAAGAAAAGTTTGCAGATATCTGTAGACAGGTACTCTCTATTTGGATGAAATATTGCATGTTTGCATGAAACTCAGCAAAATACATGCTGTGCTGCACAGCTAAACAATTCAGGCCTCTTTATCAAGTAGGCTAATAGGTAAATAATCATGGAGGTAGAGCACTACAACACAGCTCACTTGGATGTATTTAAAAGCAAATAGGTTGCTTGCTGGTCATGGATATTCAGTGTTGGCCACCAAAGTACAAGAATCAGAAGTGTAAAACCAGGAACAGAGGTGGACATTAAGTGAGGTTTTGTTTGTTTCCGCCAGCTTGATATCCCAAAAATAACATGCAATTTACAACGTAAGTAGGGTGACCAGATGTCCCGATTTTAGACAGACAGTCCCAATATTTGGGGCTATGTCTTGTATAGGCGCCAGTCTAAAATTGTACAACCCCCATTCCACAATTCAATGAGTATGGGTAATGGCTGCTAAGCTTATCTTATTGAATCAGATTCTGACTATAATGCAGTCTTGATGCTCACTCTTTTGATGGCATAGAAGACGACACCTGACAAGCTGAGATTAGCACCCATGTTTTTGCTTTGACAAGCTATGTAGTAAATCAAGTATTGACTGGGATCCAATACCTTTGTTCAAGGAAGAATATAGATTGTTTGGAAAGCTGGCTAGTATGCTTCCTGGATGAGTAATTGCCTCGTGCAACAAATAGAAAGGTATGGTACTTGTGAAAATGAAGACATGATTCAGTTGTACAGACACTGAAAATATCAAGTAAATATAGAGGAAGCTCTAAAGAAAAAAGACTGGATGATAATGGAAGAAAGTGTAGGATACAAGGGGTATTGCCTTTTGGAAGGGCCAAAGCCACATGCCTGCCCTGTAAATTCATGGTGCTCATAAAATTAACACAAATATTACATTTAAATGAGATTTCTTTCTCACTCTACCCGTTTTTAAATGGTGCAAAAAAGGAGGAAAAGAATATATGGCTCCATATTTAAATTGTCTTTTTGTCAGTCTGTTTAGCAAATGCATCATCCACTTCAGTTCTTAATGGCTAGTTTGTAGTTCTTAATTTATAGTATTTCTTTAAAAAAAAATGAGGGAAAGAAATTAATACTGTGGACAATGTTTGCCTGCATTTTCTCTAATTTCTGCACATTGTAACTTGTTCACATTTTTCATCCCCTTGTCTTCTGGGACCTGCTAATACTCCGCCTAGTTCCATTTAGTTGCTGTATACATTTCTCCACATAGCTTGGCCAGTGCGTCGGTCTTCATATGCCACATCCATACTGTTCCAATCCTGAGATCTCTCAGAACATGACAAATTACATGGTGGCTTAGTGAGATAGATAACTGTCAAATTGGGACTAGCTTGATAATTCCAAACATGTGAGATATGGGCCATCAGTTCTTGAGTTCCTATGTTTAGAGAAGAAAGCCTAGTAGATTAAACCATTCAACTCTTGGCCTTAGTTCTTTGAACATATTTTGGTGTAGTAATTTATCTACAGCTTGTTTCTATTGGAATCTGAAGATGGCAGTAAGAAATATACAACTTTCAGCACAACTAAATTAAATGATATAATTTCTGAACCAACTAACACACTAATAATGTTTGTGTGCTGTGAGGGTCTGCCTTGCAGTTGAATATTAATGTGCTAAAGATCTTTCTCTATAGCTTTTGGTCAAACATATTTAGGCATCTTAGTGTATTTTTTGTCTTAAAGCTGTGACTACAGTTGTAACAATTTCAAGTTAGCAGCTCTACCTACTGTTAGCACAGAAGTAGTCTTACAGCAGTATTAAGCCTTCTCATTTCAGCTTCCTCTCCTCACCTCTCTCAAAATGCAACCCAGATACCCTTCCTCTCCAGTGGCATTGGAAGAGACCGTTGCCTACCTCCAGTAAAAGTACAGAAGACACTCTCTCCCTTTGGATAACCACATTAACTGGAAACAAATATTACCTTAAGCAGGGACTGAACCCACATGCTAGTGTTTCCTCCATATGGAGTGCTGGTTTCAATTTTCACTTGCTCTCACTTTGTGTCTGTGTGTGTATCAGTTTCCCAATCTATAAAGTGAAGACTTTATTTGTAGTTCTATGTAGATTAATTATTGTTTGCATTGTAAAATGCTTTGAGGCCTATGTTAAAACACCATACAAGTGCAAAGTATTTGTAACTTTTTTATCCTTAAAATTCGCATTTCAATATAAATCTCAGGATGCAAGTCATTTTAAACTTCTATCACAATTTTTACTAAATAGCAATACACAACGTATAACTTAATTGACAAGCTATCCTTGATCAGTAGCCGCACATTTTCCATGCGAGCCACAGGGAACCAATTTAATTTTATTGAAGCTGTGGCTTCTAAAGGAAGATAAACACTAGAAGTAATTTTAGTACATTAAACACAATATGCATGTTTCAGCCTATTATTCTTTACTTATTTGTTTATTAAGCGTTTACGTAGTGCTGTAAATGTATCCAAAGTCTCGCAAAACACAGACACCAGCTGCTGTATAGAATGGTTTTCAATAATATTTTATAGCATGAAAATCGGAGTATATAATGGAAAAATTACTTCAACCTCAATCTCTGTATCTGTGTGAATAAAATGCCTATTGAGAATGCAACATCCATTACAATCTTTTTAAATAGCTGACTGCTTGTTCTGTACATGGTAATTAGGGCTTATTAGATTGATATTTAAGATGTAAAAGTTTTATGGCTTTATTATATTGGATTTTAAAAGACCTTGCTCGATAATGTGAAAAGTCAAATAATTAACTGCTTTTGTTGTTTTTCACCTTAACTATCAACATGCAACTCTGTAAGTGGTCAATGTTAGGTTTATGCTGATAGGTGGTTGTTGGTTTGCTTAGCAGAGAAAATATGGCAGTAAATGATCAGTGAGTACATCACACTGGAAAACACAATCAAGGAATTCTTATATTTTCTGGACTCTTAAACTGACTCCTTGATTTAGGGAGAGATTTTAGGGAAGGGGAGACAAAAAGTAATTCACACAATTGCCAATTACAGTTGCCTTTTGTCAGGGCAATTCAGAAGTTGTCCCCCCCGTGTGCCCAAACAGGTTGGGGAAGAGGTGGTGACCCAGCTCAGACTCAACAAAGCAACACTCCATGGAACAGGTTGCATCAGACTAAAGAGTGGCACAGCTTACAAAATCAGGGTCTAAATCCAAAGCCCATTGAAGTCAATAGAAGGACCCCAATTTACGTCAGTTTGCACTGGACCAGACCCACACTGTTTAGGCCGGGAAGCTCTGTGTTGCTTTGTACCCGAGGTTGTTCCGTTTAAAAGTATAACCTGGCTTTTATCTCTTGTTGTTGGGTTTTTTTTCAGGCCAAATTGCAGGTGGGATTTCTGGTTTTAAGGATAAAATAAAAAAAAAATGCCGTCAAAGTAAACAAAAGGCAGAGAGAATAGGTATTCTACAAGTGTACGTCAGGGTGGATCCCATGGCAGTTGCAGATGCACCTCGTGTGTCCGAGACTGCACCTTTTGAATAGCATTGTCCATTGGGGCTGCACCTTGTGCTGCCTCGTACACCTGTGTGAGGGCACAAATCCAGAAAGGGTAGAGAAGTTGCGACTTTCCCTCTTGCTGCTTGAGACAGAAAGTAGTGAGCGTTCAACCCACTACTTTCTTAGAGATTTTAACTTTTTTCTTTCCCCTGGCTAGTCTGTGAAGAAAACTTACCTTAAAACTCCCATTTTCCTTGACTTAGATGTTCTGGGGGGAAAAGAGAGAGAAAACTGTTCATGACATATACCTTCCCCGCACGCCTGTACAGCAGGGTGAAGCACTTTGCACCAACCATCATGCTTCATGGTGGACTCTGAAATGTCATGGTTCAAACCACATTGGTCTTGTGATTGACTAATTTCTATCAAAGATGGACATATTTGTTGCCTCTTCAGCTGAGGGGAGAGTCACATGCCTGACAGGTGCTCTGCATACAAATCCTTCTCTTCAGTTACCCACAAATCCAGTGCTGCTGGGTTCAAGTTACATCTGCTAGAGAAATGGGTCACTTTTGAACCAAAGGTGACAGTCACTACCAGAACGAGACCAAAAAAACCATCATTGGCCAGTGTGCTCTCAAACACACACCATACCCTCGGCTCGGGGAGTGTGTGTGTGGAGGGGGGAGGGAGAGGCAGGAGACGGTGATGCTGGTGCTGACAGAGTCGGCAGTGGAGATTTCTGTGTTGACAATCTCAATGTCCATGAAACCCTCAACACCAACAGCCTTGGTGCTGGCATCTCGGGCAATAAAGTCAGCACCTCTGCAGAAGGTCAGAACCAAAACACAGAGCCAAATGGAGCATAACTCCAGATCAAGATACATCTGCATTTATCTGCGTCTCCTGAGATATGTTCTCTATGTTGAAGGAATGACTGACACAGGAGCCAGGTGGCCGTGCAAAAGATTCTGATCTTGTATGCACGAGGCACATACGTACTTATAGTGAGATCCACACTGACTACAACATGTTGAAGAACTACAGTTTTTGTAGGTTCTTTTTATAAAATATGAAGCACAGAAAGTGTCGCTCTTTGCAGGGTCTCTTTCTCAATATATTAACACTCTTTGACCATCTTTCTGTTTCTGGGGCCAGGTCTACACTAAAAAGTTAAGTCGAAAAATCCACACACCTGAGCAACGTAGTTAAACGTACCTAACCTCCGCCACATGTACACAGCACTAGGTTGATGGAAGAATTATTCTGTCAACCTAGCTACCACCTCTCAAGGAGATGTATTAACTATAGCAACAGGAGAAACCTTCCCATGGCTGTAGTGAGTGGCTACGCTGAAGTGCTACAGTGGTGCAGCTGCAGCTGTGCTACTGTGGCCATTTAAGTGTAGAGAGCCTGAGTTTTCTATCTACCCTTGTACTCTGATGTTCAGGAGAAGGAAACTGAGGTGGCTGAGGAACAGCACAGTATTATATAACCACCACCAGGTATGCCAGTGGGCTCCCCAATGGGCACCATGTACTGCAAAGTTATGTTAATTTATTAAGGTTTGCAGAATTGGGCCTTCTAAATACTGTTGTTTAGGATATTCTATTTCAGCTTGTCTACTTAAACTGTAAAATATACAAAGGCAATTGCACTTGAGAAAAAGGTGTCCAAATTATGCAGAGAACTTTCTAAATCTGAGCTTCTGCTAAATTAGTACTTCGCATGGAGACACTGAAAGTATTAGCCAAAAGGCTGCACGTTTCTAAGTATCTGGGCCATCTTATTATAGTAGTGTAGTGAAGTGTAACACTGAGTTGCCAGTATGTGCAGACTCCATGTGGTAACAATTTTGACAAGGAATATTCAATTACTTTAATACATGTGGTGGGAAGGAAAATGTGTGCTTCCCAATGAATGTGTGCTGTTTTGACAATAGGTTTACCTGTCTTGAGGTTTGCTTCCCCCCTGTGCTGTGTTAATGGATTTTAGAAAAGCAGTTCAAAAGCAGTGTTGCTGCCAACCTTATTTTTTAAAAATATTATAGTAGTTTGATACGAGATGCCTTGTGTCCCCGACCAGTTTTATTTGCAGGCCCCTGTCTTAAGAATGTTTTGTTTGTAACCTGTGACATTCATAAAGTGGTGTTCTACTGTGTCTTTTTATTAATCAGTTGAATTGCAGAGATTCTGTAGTAAAAAATTTAATGTGCTGCACTTATAGGATTTAAAGACTTCTAAATGAATCTTCTAATTTAAAAATAAAGATCTGTTTTCCTAATAGTTTTATATTTTTGTACACTTAAAATCTAAGGAAATCAATCAAATGACAATAACCAGCTGGTTTTAATTAAATACTTATTACTGCCATGTTAAAAAGCAGAAATAATTTTCTGTTTTCTTTTTGTGTCATCTTTGTGACCATTTTCTCAGCTAAAACATCTAGTTTTTTCTTTAAAAATCATTTTATTCAGTAAAAGTTTTTCTTCCAGTATAGGATCTATATTAAATAACATGCTTGATTTTAAAAGAAATTCAAGTATGACTTTAATTTGCAAAAGTAAATAAATTCTTTATTGAGAGTGAAACTGCATCCTTAGCTCAATGTGTTGTGCTTAGGTACTTCAGCAAATAATATTTGTTATTGGTCCTATAACAACTTAATTCCAACACTGCCTGTGTATCAAAGCATCTTTGTACACAAGTGTTATTGACTGGCTATGTCGAAAGAAGGACAGCAGACATTTGATGTGGGTTTAATCAGGCCACAACTTTATTATTAGATTTCTGGGACTACCCGGCAGATAACAGTGTACAGTGCAGGTAATCCCATGTTTATTCCAAAATTACCTGGGGGGCTTTTACCTGCTCCCCCTCTTTTTCCATCCAGGTCCCTCCAGCAAATCCATGGCCGGGACCTTACCATATCCGGGGTGAGGGGTTTGCACCAGCTCCCCCTCTTTTTCCCTCCAGGTCCCTGCAACAAATCCATGGCCGGGACCTTACCATCCACCCCCCGTAGAAGAGTTAAGGTGGGCTATAAGAATGGGGGGTTGGCTCCCTGCCATACCAATCATAGGAATCCCCACCCACCCTCTGTTGGTTCCTTTAATGAACACCTCTTTTTAAGTCCTTTTCCAAGCCATTTATCCGATCACTATATACTTTTCCTATGGACTACCTGCACTTAACATCTGCCCTACACTTAAATAATGAGTTGCTTCAGCCTTGGTCCATGTAAAAAGGAAGGCTCAAGGCATCGTGCTGCCCCTTTTCAAAGCCTGCATTCCCCGGGGATGCCCCTTTTGTAGCAGTTTTCATCTCTTCCCCTTCCCTCCCCCCCCCAGCCATAAAGCACTGTTCCCTTCACTCATGGGGGAAGCTCTTCACACTTTATTTTTAAAGCATATTTTCACAAATACACCCTTATATCCAAGTAAGTTGCCCAGGATTTTGCTTAATCATTATGTAAGGAGATTTGAGACTCTATTATTTCCTAATCAAAGAGCCAGTATGGTCTAGTGGACCAAACATAGGGCTGGGAACAAGGTATTGCAGAGTTCTAATTTTGACATAAACTCGTGTTATCCTTGGGCAAATTACTTACCCTTTCTGTGTCTTGTTTGTACCATGGCCTGTCAGCCAAACATCCCCCTGCTTAAAGGTGCAGGGCGGTCATTAAGGATGTTGACACAACTGTTGAAATAGTGTCAGAGCTAACCAGCAAAGAACAGTACACGTTTTCTAGAACATATAAAGATAATAGCTATTATTTTTCATTAATTCCTCAGCAATGCGGTATTACATTAAAAATAAATGTAAGTATTGAGCCTGCAGCGGCTGGGAGCTGTGGAGGCCCCTGTTGGCTGACAGCTCCAGCCCCGCTGTCCCAGGGCTGCAGCATAAAATCTCACGGAGGCCTCTGGAAGTCACTGATTCCATGTCCTCTGTGACATAATCTTAGCTTTATTTATAACTGGTCTGTTGTTCAATGTTCACAGCTAATGCAATTATGTGTATGTGATCATTTATTGTAACATAAACGAAACAGCTTTTATTTTCTTTGTCCCAAATATAATCTGAATGCATGTCTCATCTGTTCCTGTAACACCTTCATTGTAAGAATTGACAGTACAATGCACAGTATAGTTTAGCCACTGTTGTCCTTTAATGATGATAAACGTACTCCTGTTTCTCAACTGCCCTGTGCTGCTGCAGATTTCAATCCTAACATGGCAGGGGTGAATAATCTATAAACATTTATGATGATTCTTCATGCTCCTCAGAGTTTTCATTTTGCAAATTATTATTGATTAAAAAAATAATTGCCTTTTAATTTTTAGTTTAATAGCCAGAAGCTACTCATTAGAGTTGATTCTTGAAATTGTAGTATTTCTTTTTTTGTCTGTTATGCTTTGTTTCTTTCTAAGTATTTTTCATATTACTGTTTAATCAACAGGGATGCACTCAATCTTCTGCAGCAGAAACAGAAGAGCAAAGCTGCGGAATCGAGACCTATCGTTTCTCCAGCCCCTACTCAGCCTACTGTAGTGCCTTTGGCTCCACAAGCAACAACTGTGTCCTCTGTTTATCCGCGGCCTGCAGTTCCACCAATTTCTATACCGGGTCAGCCTGCAGCACAGGTAATACTTCTGTTAAAGCAGCAACTTGCATTCAGTTACAACAGGGGTTCCCTGTTCCCGCAGCTCCCATTGGCCGGGAACGGCGAACCGCAGCCACTGGGAGCTGCGAGCGGCCGTACCTGTGGACGCTTAGGTGAACAAAGCGTCTTACGGCCTGCCAGGGGCTTACCCTGAACAAGCCGCAAACCAAGTTTGGGAACCGCTGAGTTACAACTAAATAATGCCACATCTTTTCATTTTAATTAAAAAAAAAAATAATAATGACAAATATGTTGAACTTCATTTTAGTCAGTGTTATCAAGCGATTGGAAACAGGGGCCTGGGATTCAGAACTCATGAGTTTTATTCCCAACTCTGCAACTGACTTGATGTGACCATAGGCATGTCACTTAACTTCTCTGTCCTTATCTACACTCAGAATAAGGTGCTCCCCCCCTCCCCACTGAATTAATTCAATTAAGCTACTTTAACTGGACTGAAAACCGCACTTAACATCAGTGCAAACACAGTTTAACACATTTAGCACGACATGGCTATATATCAACCTGCTAAAGACATTAAATTGATGCTAAGTGGGTGTTTAAGTTAAGTTAGGTCAGTTGAGCTAAAGTGATCTTTTTGATCAAAGTTGATCTCCATTTTTACTTCAGATGAGCTAACCCAATTGGGGGAACCTCCCTCCCCTGCCTTTCTCTCCCCCCCACCCCCAGTGTACTTAAGGCCACAAAGGCTAAGTTTTCCCCTACCTATACAATAAACATTACACGTATCTGATTATATGTATAGCACTTTGAAATCTCTGAATAATAAGAGGCATGTGAGTGCAAAATTCTATAAGCATGGATTAAAAATAAATATAGGTAAGGAGTGTAGAGTTGGATTAGGCAAGGGTTAGAGGATTGGGGTTGAGTAAAGATTGTTTGTGTTTAAAAAATGTCAAAGGCTCACAAGGTTTTCTCTGAATAGCTGGGCCCGAAATATTGAAAGATCCATTATTTTGGGGGGAATTCCACCATGCTGGAATGCTTCGAGACAGGATCTGTGAAATTGGACCATTCTGGTTCTAGAACCAACTTTGAAGTACAGCTGCAGGTTCAGGGCTGGTATCTGTTGACAATTTATAAGAGTTATAGAGCATTTGGTATTCTATGATGAACCATGCTAAATAATGTAGTGGTTTTTTTTGTTTTTTTTGGTAAGGTTTTAAAAAAAAATAAAAAAATTCCAGGCCTACATATTTTTTTCTGTCACGATAAAAAAGTGCTTTGTCTGCAGCTATATCAGAGCACACTGTGATTTGTATTCAACATACAGTGTATATGCTGTATAATTTCGGAGAGTATTTCTTGTGAGATCCACATGTTTTTCCTGCTTCATATTTTCATTGGCATTACAAGTAATTGTGTGCAATATAGTTCCCTTTCATCAAAAGGTTGTGAATGCTGAATTGTGACATGACTGACTGAATTGGGCAGGAGAGGCAGGTTGATGACAAAGGAGAGAGATGTACAGTGAAACCTGTCTTAAGCAACCACTGAAGCGATTGATAAATCGATAGCTCAACAGAACTTCTACTAACAGTCTTCTACTAAAATAAAGGTGCATTAGAACTGTACTCTGCAGGCCCTAAACTGGTGTAATACCGCAATGCTGATTTCACCAGCTGAGAACCAGGGCTGATATTTTTGGAGTAATTTGCTAGATCAGTAGGATTCATTGTACTCTGTAAACTGAAGTTATCTTGTTCCTTATCAGTGATAAGAAATATGGGCAGAATAATAGAAATCGGGTACACTTTTTCCCCCCCCAAATGTATATGACTGTGAATTTTCTTTAAAGAAGATTGTTATTTGTCAGTATTGTTTGTGTGGACCACCCATCTTGATTTCCTTTATCTGCTGAAGATCAAGTAATTGTATAACATGTTGTAGTACTGTGCTTAGAATCTCTGTGTTTATCCAGATTTAAACCTGGCAGGCATGGTGCAATGGAGCAAATATTCAGATTTTTTTCAGTCTTCATTTTCTTACACTTCAGCTTTATGGAGTAAGATAAAACAAACACTGTACTGCATTAATTTCCTTGGTTCTGTATAACCTGTTTTGCTGGTCTGAATATGATTTTTCATTCTGCTATCTTTCAGCAAGAATAGAAAATTCAATTTATTTAAATTTAATTTTAGGCATGTTAAATACTAGCTACATTTTAATGCTTTTTGAAAGTTGAGGTTTGTTGTAAGTGAACAAAAGCTACCAATTGAAAAGCATTACTGCCCTACTCTTGTTTCAGCAGAGGAGCGTGTGTGTGTTCTCTCCCTGTATTTAGTATGCAAAATATTTGCTTTCAGGGTACATTCACAGAAGTCCCTGCCAGCAACATCCGAAGAGTTATTGCTAAGAGATTAACAGAATCTAAAACTACTGTGCCTCATTCATATGCTACTACTGACTGTGACCTTGATGCTATCTTGAAACTAAGGAAAGAACTAGCAAAAGGTTGGTAAATGTTATTTATTATTCAAAATAAACTGGCGAAAGGTTGGTAAACGTTATTTATTATTCAAAATAAACTGATCTAACTGGACTACCTTGACCTGCTATACAATTAGTTACACCCACACTCTCTGTACAGAGTGACTAGTCTTCTATATTGAGTTTCAATACTGGGCATTCAAATAAACTTTCTTTCTTTGTGCTACGACAATTTGTTTTTCTTAAAGAATTTTGTTTTCATTAAGACACTTCTTGTTTCACTGTCCTGTCTTAAGCAACCACTTTGTGTCAGTTTCTGGGGAGGCTGGTGATGATTGCTATGTGATTTTCATGTATGTCTACAAATCTAAAATCAATAAAAGTTATCATGGTGTGGGTTTTATTTTAAATTTGATTTCATTCAGCATGTTGTTTTTAAAAGCCCCTTCCTAGGGAAATAAACATACTAGTCAAGGTGTTCTAATGCGACTTGTGATTTTGGGTACCTTAATTTTTGGAAGCCCAATATTACTGTAAAAGGGCCTGATTTTCAGAAAATGTTGAGTACCCTTCCTCTGAAGACCATGCGCAGTTCTAATTTCTCAGGTTAGCATCTGAATTCACTAATCATTCTGGAAAAACATTTACCACTCTGTTCATAGGAGATTCACTTCATACAATATTTCTTTTTTTCATAAATTCATGGCCTATCTTCCAGAATTTAGAATGCAGCCTAAAAACGACAAAATGCTTTGGCACAGATAGTGGTATAATCTTCAATCCTTAATTCTACTTTAGGGTTCATCTGCTGTATTACACTTATCAAAACTGTCTGTTATTACATAGTCTTTTTTTTTCTCACTGCATTGACAGACAAGCAAAAAATTACCATTTGCTTCGTCATCCTGTAGATCAGACACAAACTCTGTGATTGCTTGTGGTTACTGGAATCAGGCAGGTTCTTAAGAGACCAGAAGACTGCAATGTTATTCAACCAACCAGTATGAGAATGCTCATGCAACTGCAGATTAACATAAGTTTTCTGATTATACAGTAGGTTCTTGTTTCCTTCAGTCCTAGCTCTAGAATTCATGCAGATTTTTCTGACTGACCACCTAGAGAGTAAATATGTGCTGTATTAAAATCTTGGTCTATCGGGATGGATGCATTGTAGGTTGAATTCCTAAATGACAAATCTGTGTGTAGGGTTGTAATGATGCTCTGTTTTCTGAGAGTGTCAAATCAGGACAAATTACTTAGAGCAGGGCAGTTACAGCCCAAAGCTGGAGTTCCTTTACTATTAAGGCACCAAACCAGCGAGACAGAGAGGACTTTGGTTTTACCCCCACTGGCTAACCATAAGTCACACAAGCAATTCCCTTAGACACTCCAGTTTCCCAGTATCACCACCAATGCCACTCGTTATGGGGACGAATGGTTATGAAAACCAATACCCCAGTTAAAGAAAAAAGGTTCTCCTGATCCCAAAGGACCAAGCTCCAGACCTGGGTCAAGATACAAATCAGATCTTACCCACAAATCACGCTGTTGCCAATCCTTTAGAATCTAAAATCTAAAGGTTTATTCATAAAAGAAAGAAGATATAGATGAGAGCTAAAATTGGTTAAATGGAATCAATTACATAGAGTAATGGCAAAGTTCTTGGTTCAGGCTTGTAGCAATGATGGAATAAATTGCAGGCTCAGATTAAGTCTCTGGAGAACATCCACAGCTGGGATGGGTCATTCAATCCTTTGTTCAGAGCTTCAGTTTGTAGCAAGGTCCCTCCAGAGGTCAGAAGCAGGATTGAAGACAAGATGGAGGAGCTGCAGCAGCCTTTTATAGTCTCTTGCCATGTGGTCTCTGCTTTCTTTGTCCCAAAGACAAGCTATTCAGCACATGGCATAGAAAAACCTTAGAGTTCTGTCCATAGGCATGTCCCTGCATGCCTTGCTGAGTCACAAGGTGTATCTGCCTTTTCTCAATGGGTCAGTTGTATAACTGATGGTCCTTAATGGGCCATCAAGCAGGCTAGGCAGTGCTGACACCACATTGTCTGGGGTGTTGCCCAGAAGCATAGCACAAGTTTGAAATGCAGACAGTATAGAGCCAATACTTATAACTTTAAATACAAAAATGATGCATGCATACAGATATAATCATAACCTTGTCTTAGACACCTTATTTGACCCACTTTATACAAGATTTGGTGCCACTACAGGACCTTGGTTGCAACAATGATCTATACGGTCCCAGTTCATATTAATAACGTCACAAGTATGTTGTGGGAAATCCTATTGGAAAAATACACACATGCCCTTTCCCACAACGTACACTACTGGAAGCCTGGGTTTTGGTAGCCTAAAGCTGATGAAGCTACTGGGAAATGAAAGGTAATCCAGTATGACTAAAAGCTTTGTGTGGCTATGTCTTCAATAGGAAAAAAAAAAGTGTGTTCTTAACTCATGTTAGTTAGCACATGGTAACTAACGAGGTAAAATCCCAATGAAGACGAGGCAATTTGTAGTGTTAACATGAACTAGGAGATCTTACCTTGAATTCAGTGTGATTTATGCATTAGCTCTAGTATTTACTTTAAGCATGTCAGAAAATGGAATTTCTGTCCTGCGGAAAATTCTGACCGTTTGGAAAAACTTCAATTTGGAAACTAATAGTTTCATTTTATGCTGAAACATTATAATATAATATAAAATTAAATATATAAAAATGTAATAATAGAAAAGTTTAAATGAATCCAAAGGAAATAGTCTAAATGACTATTTTCAAATGTTTCCATCAAAGATTTAATCTAAATTGACACATTGCTGCAAAACATTTTAGATTTTGATGACACTGCATTTTCTGTCGGAAAACTGTTAAAATTTTTCTACCGCCTTTATTAAATATACAGATTCTAGTACTCTGCTGAATTGGGGCCTGACAAACAAAATCCTACCGTTTGGTGGTGAATACTGAAATTTGTAAATCCATCCTACTTGAGAGTGCTATCTCAGCTCTATTCAAGGTGCAAAGACATTTTTTTAAGAACTTCTTCTTGTCCAGGGTCAAGTTGGAACCCAAGTGAAGTTGTATTCTTTATATTTGGTGAACTATGTAGACTTGGGAGTTTTCATTGCCTTTGAAGAAACTAGCTATTATATTAGCTGACTTTAGTCACTGTTTGTGGGTACGAAGGAACCCATTGTACTTGTGACAGAGGAAAAATTTAAGCAGCCACTTAAAAATCCCTATATTTATCTACTCAGAAATCTTCCCTCATTGTACCTAATGTTAACAGTTGCATTGTTGTTTGTGAATATATCCGATATTTTTAGTTGCCCTCAGATACAGAACTGAGGATATTATAAGGAGTATTTGTTATTACAGCCACTTATATGATCTAAAGCAGGGGTCGGCAACGTTCGGCACGCGGCTCGCCAGGGTAAGCACCCTAGCGGGCCGGGCCAGTTTATTTACCTGCTGACGCGGTAGGTTCGGCCGATCGCGGCCCCCACTGGCCGCGGTTCGCCGTCCCGGGCCAATGGGGGCGGCGAGAAGCGGCGTGGGCAAGCGATGTGCTGGCCGCGGCTTCTCGCCGCCCCCATTGGCCCGGGACGGCGAACCGCGGCCAGTGGGGGCCGCGATCGGCCGAACCTACCGCGTCAGCAGGTAAATAAACTGGCCCGGCCCGCTAGGGTGCTTACCCTGGCGAGCCGCGTGCCGAACGTTGCCGACCCCTGATGTAAAGAGAGAACACCACCATAATACAATCTATTTTTTAAATGCTGTTACTAGAAATGTGAAAAATAACTAAACTGTTTCCATCAGACCTTGAAGTCTACAGGCTAACTAGCTCAAACCAAATATAAAACTCAGCATGCCATAATGTCATACTAGAGAGGTTACAGGTTTATCATGATCCAAGACTTATTGCTCTTTAATAAATCGTTTGTTTATTTATTTATTTATTTAAGAATCTGTCTTCTGGCTTAGCCAATTAGAAATTTTAGCCTGAGGCAAAGCTTTTCTTCTGTTCTGTAACATAATGCTTTATTATTCGATCACATTCTTTACTGTGTTATATTTAAAGGACTAGTTCTGATTAATTATTCATTTTAATAAGTTCATATACCACCTACATGAAGATGAAACCAGTCTGGTAAACTGTGGAGTCATGTGATAAATAAATTTACCATGCACCTTTGACCTGCCTTCTGCTCACTAATCTATCTCTTAAGGATTTATTCTAACATTGTAAATCCGTAGTTGCAAACACTTGCCATAATTCTTAATCAACCTGCTCTGGAAAATTTTCCTTACTCTCCCCCAAAATGTGACATTTTCTCCACAGTGATGTGCAAGATTCATTCCTGCCCTAGCGATATCTTTTCTGTACATAAAATGTCATTACATTAGTGTCTGTCTTGCATCCCTGCAGAGGACTTAAAAGTCTATTCTCCCGCTCAGTGGACAGTCCTCTGTCTAATTTAAACCAGTTATATCTGAATCTCTCACTTCCATGAATTATAATCACATTTATTCCTTTTTTCATTTTTTAGGGGGGAAATGCTTTAAAATAATTGGGAAAACAATGACTGCTTCTCCTTTTGATGAATCTAGTAAATTATGTTGATGGAAGGCACATGTAATCACTTACAATTAATTTATCAGTGTATAAAATTCAGATAATCTAGGGACACAGATCTATCTTTGTCACTTTGCAAATCTAATTTTGGACCATATCGCTGTGAAATCTCATTTTTCTCCCCCACAGAAGTGTAGACTTCATAAACCCAGCAGCAAAGCTCAGCTCTTCTTAATTTTTTTTAAATGTGTTCAAGAACTCTCACAAATAAAGTTTATGTAAGTAAATATTAGGCTGAGCCAAGTCTGTTAGTGAATTAGGATTAGAATTCTGAATGTCATTTCTTTTACATCAAAAGAAAAATTTGTCTTTAGCATGTCATAATATTTTTTTTAAATGAATGGTGTATATTAAGTTTTAGGAAGATACAGCTTTGTTCTTCAAGGATTTTTATGGAGATGTGTGAATATTGACCTTTGTTTTACACAAGAAAGTATATAGATAATCAACAGGTTTCTGATGTGATTTCTGAATGGAATGTTTTGATTGTTTTTCTTTGATCATTTGTGTCGGATGTATTTATGTTCTCAACTGTTGTTGAGCCAGTTTTAATATCTGTACGCTCTCCATCACATCATGCTACACATATTGACATGCTGCTATGTATGAGAGGGAGGTTTATAAATCCAAAGAAGCTATATACAGCATTTGCATTTTGTCTTAAAGCTTTCCGGCTGTGTTTACCACCACCATCATCATCATCATCATGGCTTAAAAACTTGTAGGACCAGATTCAGCCAAGGAAAGTGATAGCTTAGCTTCCAAGGTGGCAACCCTGACGAGGTTGATTGCATTGACTGCACAATGCCTGCCTAGAGTGATATTGCTGATTCAGGAGATGGTGCAGCCAGTGGTACTGATTAAATGCATCCCCTCACCAGCCTTCACCTGACTGTAAAGCTGTGCTCCTCCAGCAGAATTCACAAGACAGGGCCACATTGAAAAAACAGCCCCGCCCTTCCTGGTGGGTGAACCTATCTTGTACTAGGTGAATTAACATTAGCTAGTGCAGGGAGACATCATGGCAGGTAAAGTGGGGGCAAATCTAACCTTTAATCTGGTTAATACACCATCCTATTTTTGGAGAATAAAACCCAAGGACCTCACCACTGGAAACAAGATATGAAACTGAATCATGCATCAAGCCCTAGGGAAAACAGAAACAGCAAAATGGAGCAATAAATACAGTAAAATCCAATGCACAGAAATGCAAGTAACAGAATCAAGTTAGTTTACTAAAAAAAAATATATGCCTCAGCACTTCTTCACAATGATCAAAATACCAAGCTCAGCAGAGCAGTCTAATAGTTGAAAAGATGCACTGAATATGAGAAAATGTACCAGTTTGACCACAAATATACATCATTCAGAGTAAAGATACCCACTTGACAGAAAAACGCAGTACATGCCACTTAAATATCAAGAGGATTTTAGGCCAGAACAATAAACAAACTTTAACATACCACTCACCGGTCTTGCCTCAGGCCCATTACTTACTAAAGTGAGCCTTAATCCCTGCTAATACCCTCTAGTCTAAAGAGTCTTATCACTTCAGTGTTTTAGTTACACATCTTCACGTGTTGATGATTTTTCTTTGTACCCAGATGAATTTCATGCTGTTTGTAAACAACTCCACAAAATACAGGGCTGTCTACCAGAGCAAAGGAGGGTGCTACTAACTGCCTGTTTTAGTGGATTTGGGGAAGAAAGAATCCCTTTCTTTGCTCCTGTGATGCCATTGTGGTGTTATGTAGCAGTACGCTTTACATCTTTTTCATTAGTGCACTGGAAGTGTTATCTCAGTAGAACTGCAGTAAACCTTTTGTCCCACACTGAGCTCAGGAAGACAAGCCCATCAAAGCTTGCTTGTTCTATTTTATGAACTGTCTGCCCTTCACTTGAAAGCTTCATAGAATACCAAGGTTGGAAGGGACCTCAGGAGGTCATCTAGTCCAACCCTCTGCTCAAAGGGGGACCAATCCCCAGACAGATTTTTGCCCCAGATCCCTAACTGGCCCCCTCAAGAATTGAACTCATAACCCTGGCTTTAGCAGGCCAATGCTCAAACCACTGAGCTATCCTTCTCCCCAAACACATTAGACTTGTTGTAAATAAGGAGTCTAAAGAAAATAATACGGACTGGGTGCCTCTGATCCAACTGGAAATGATACCACTTGAATGATATTCTGTCCTCAGTTTGTTGAAACATCTTTCAGTTGTAACAACTTCATGTTCTCCTGATGATCTGCATTGTGAGAAACCAACAAACTTTCTTTACTCTGAACAATCATCTAGACAAATCATTAACATGGTCCCATCATGGGTCATCCATCAATGTACAAATAAGAGACTAATTCATGTATAGATTTAGCATGTGAACTGTTTTGTAATATTGTTCATTTGACTTCAGTGGGAGATGCCCCAATTTACACCAGTTCATCTGCCCACATAGCATTGCATTTTAGATTTGGGGGAGGATGTCATGCCCCAAATCAAACCCTGTGTGCATTGCATTCTAGCACTAAATTTACAAAAGTAAACAGAAAAGGCCCTTATGAGCAGGAACTTTTGATTGAAAGATTCTATGATATTTGGATTTATATATAGCTTTATTTGTGACAAAGTCTTTCTGAATTTATTGTAAGCATTGAATCATTCATGAAGCGAGATCATAATTTTTGTTTCATGGTTCCTTGTGGAAACGGCTGAATACTTTATTTCCTTGTCATCTACCACATCGTTTAGAACATTTTCTATAGAGATTGTACAGAATCCAGCATAGTAATTTTAAACTAAGTTTCAGATGTATAGTTTTTCTAGAGCTTTCAATATGTCCTCCCTCTACCATTAACATTGGCTTAAAAAGCCATGAGGTTTAAAGAAAATGCATGTGAGCTGTTCTGTAATTCTTCCATTTCAATATGTGCTCTGTTTTCTTTCCTCTAATGGCAGATTATCCACGGAAATTCCATTTATCTTCACCATCATAAAAGATTTTTTCGGCATTGGTCTCTTCTAAACTGTAGTTCTGTTCCAATCAAAATGGTTTTTGGGGCAATGGGCAATAATCCCAATGGAATTTTCTTCAGCCATCAAATATAAAGTCATTTGAGCTCAGCATTCACTACTATCTCATGAAATGTACACTTTTGTCCTGCTGTATAAGTTGAGCTACTTTACTGAAGGGTTTGGAGCAGAGCACTGGGAGCAGGACTATCTATTCCAAACTCTGTCAACTTGTCCAGTGTCACACAGTGAATTACTTTGGGTTCAATCCTGAATATTGCTGAGTGATTCCTATTAAAGTCTATGGAAATAGAGGATCCTCAGCACCTGAGGGAACTGGGCTATTAATCACTTTGTGTGTGTGTGTGTGTGTGTGTGTGTGTGTGTGTGTGGCATATTGCATTTTCAGCTGAGCATCTCAAAGTGCTGTTCTTCTGCTAGTTGGAGTCTTCTCCTTTTCGAGGTGGTAACGTCATCCCCTCTAGGAGTTGTATGTTATCATTCTGCTCCTGCTCCTTTTGAAGTGGTAGATGGCAAAACTGCTGTTGATTTAAGTCAGAGCAGAATTGGACCCTGTCCTGTGTCATCAGAAGGGCGGGGTGAAGCTGGGAGTAGAAGCCTTGGCTTCCGCTGCTTTTCCAATAGTAACAACCCTAAGAGGGTCTACAGGTTGAGGTTTGGGAGAGCAGATTAACATGGGAGAGCTAACAAGGAGAGGAGCTAGTCATGAGGAAATCTCTATGAGGTGGGAAGATGTTGGGAATACTGCTTCCAAGGAACTCAGTAGATCACCTAGCAGGCAGTGATTCTGGTCCCATCACTGAACTCCCTCCCACTCTCAGCCATCTGCTGCAGAGCTACATAATGCAGGTCTTTTATAATCCCCTGTCTGTAGTCCTTTAAATTGTTTCCCAGGAGAATCACATGCTCTGTGTTTTCCCCAACCCCCTCTAAATTTGTTATCTATAGTCATTTTTTCCCCAGAGAACTTAGTATATTAAAGCTCTCTATTGCACTTGTGAGTGCGAGAACTTTGGCAGAACAGACCCCAAGGTATCAAATTGGGCACTCAGAAAATGAGGAACATGTTTGGTTTAAGTGACTTACCCAGCATCATACAAGTACTCTGTGGCAGAGTCAGGGATCAAAACCAGTTCTGCAGTGTGGCATTCAATTGCCTAAACCACAAGACCAGCCTTATTCTTGCAACCCCCAGCCTCATTCTGCAACAAATAAACAAGGGTCCTACAGACAACAGTCTCTTCACTACAAAAGCCCGATCTGTTCCTTGAGCCCTGTCCATCCTATGCACTGAATGCTATGGAAATAGCAACATTTACAAGTTAACAGAAAGTTTGAGGGCTTCAGGAGATGCAGCGTGCACCTTTGCTATCCCGCCTGGAAATGAAAAGATGGGCACTTGTTCACAATGTGTTCTGTGGTGTGGAGGTTTCTGCATTAGCACTGTGGCGAATCCTTCATTCGCCATTTGTGCATCAGGTGAGTGCATTTTCCAAATAACATCCTAGTACAATTGATGGTCATCCAGTGTCTTTGGCAGAGCAAGAAAACAGGTAGTTTGATGGTGGGATCATCTATGGAGTGTTTGCTGTTTTTACATCAGAGCCTGCCCTGTTGCATGTTCTGTGAGGATGGTTGGCAGGTCTTAAGGTGAGTGTGAGGCAGGTGAACAAGGTTGTCATGGAGTGAGAGCTTTTGGCTAGTGAGTGCCTGAGTATGGGAAAGCGATGTAGCCATCTTTCACTGCATAACTTGAGGATAGATGTTTGCAAGAACTGGAAGCCAAGGCAGCAGAGTGGACTTCAGCTACAAGTCTCATAACTGCATTTAGCTGGATATTGACAAGGTCCGTAAGTGACCTTTTTCCCCAGACAGGTGTGCAATATTCGGCTGTGGAACAAACTGTTCTTTTAAACATAGAGGGGTGTGTGTGTGTGTGTGTGTGTGTGTGTGTGTGTGTGTGTGTGTGTGTGTGTGTAAAAAATATATAATAGACACACACAAGAATATTTAAATAATCGCTAAGTATATCAGTAATAAATGCAAACAGAGTATATATCATTTTAAAATAAGCATGTGTTAGGTCTGGAGTAAAATTTTCACAAGTACCTAAATGACTTAAGATCATAGGTCCCATTGACTTTCAATGAGAGTTAAACTCCTAAGAGCTTAAGACCCTTTTTTTAAAAAATTGGACTTTGGGTAAAATTTTGACAAGTAACTATATCACATTATTTATTGCAGATAGTTTAATGAATATTGAACTTTTTCCTATGACTATATCAATCTCAAATATTTAAATTACCCACCAAACAGAACAGGTAGAATAACATTCAACAATTGGTTCATCATCAAATAAATTATTCATCACTAAATTGCCTCATGATTTGACTAATTCTACAATTTATCTATGTTGCAGTGTCTCTTTGTTTCGCTTTTTTCATCCTGAATTTTTCTAACCAGTTTTTTTTAAAGAAAGAATTCTAGTTGTTCTAGACACAACCCCCAGGTATTCAGTAGCTTTCATGTTCATAGGTAAGTGTTCTGTACAACAAGGCCAACACCAAAACGAATAAGCAGTTTTCTTGTCTTTGGGGAAAGGATGCCTAGCAATTCCCAGTCTGTGTGCACAGTAATCTGTGTGCAGCTGGGGAGAGATTTTTGTCTAAAATGAAAAACATAGCTTTCCCCATGTGTGGCATCTATTCCCATTCAAAGCTTAATATAGTCCTGTGCTAAAAATATTTCACACCAATGGGGTCATCCAGATGCCAGTGCATGATGATAAAAGGATTTTGATTTACTGAATGCTTGGCCTTTACTGCAAAGTTAATCAGCTTTGATACTGTCACACTACAACAGCAAAAAGGAATAAACAAGGTCTAGGTTAAATTTCTTTGTGAGTGAGTTGTCATGTGGATGCCTTTGGATTTTCCAAAGTTACCTTTCTATAAATATAGAGCAAAACAAGAGGTGGGGTTACCTCCTTTAGGAGGAGGACAGGTCACTACATTTGTACCTGATCATGTCTAAATTCTAACTGGTGCCTTCTGCCTTTGGAATCTGTGAAGAAGGTTGACCCCCGCCATCTTGTTTTGCTCTATATTTTACCTGGCATGTGCCCACAGCTTCCTTTTTTCTTCTCAGTTAGTCTAAGAAAAACAACTTAAGTCTAAAAATAATTTAATATAAACTTCAGCAACTTAAGCTAGATTTTTCACTTTTTTTAAAAAAACCTCTCCCATGTTGGGGGTGTGTGCATAGACCTCTTGATGTGACATACTCTAAAACTAATTGAGGGGATTACATTTTTTTTAAAGCATTGCATAATCACTTGCTATTCCTCACACTACAACCTGTGAGGGAGTTGTTCTTCCACTTTACAGATATGGAAATTGAGGCACAGAGGTGACAAAGGCACAGAGCTGGGACTAGAACTCAAAAATTATGGACTCCTAGTCTTGTGCCTTAGTGACTAGACCACACTACCTTTCCTCTTTAGTAAAGTCCCAGGGGAAATTTAGCTGTTATATGCAGATTTCCCAGATTCTGATGGCATATGGTCTGATCCTGCTGTCACTGACTGACTACTTTTTAACTGCTGGAGTACCTAGAGTATTTTCCTTTGGTTTTTTCCCCTCAGATGAAATCTTACTCACAGGCTATCATCAAAGGGCGTTTGAGTTGATTTCAAACCACTAAAGGTCATAGGAGGAAATGGAATGGGTTCTACTCACAAAATTATCTTGTCTTTATAAAATGATTCACTTGCGTTTGGAGTGGGCGTCTTTAAAAATTCACTTATTTATCCCTTGTGTGGATTCCTAAGTGTTGCATGAAGTGGAGGGGTGTGTGTGAGGGTGGAGGAAGGAGCCAGAATGTCCTTAAATGAAAATTGAGTTGTGTTCTGAAAATTGAGTTGTGATCCCTTTTTAATTTGGTTTTAGGATGGTGGTTTCTAACAAATGACTAGGAAGCTGCTGTCCAGGAGGCAAGAGAATCCAGCATCCCCTAGACAGAGAGCTTTTATTGTTCTGATTTGTTATGAATATACACAACTAAGGTGGCCCTGGTTAAAAGATGAAGTATATTTTACTATGCCTTCGCACTAAGGGAAACGGACACTGACATTTCTGGCTCGGCCAGGAGTAATGTGGACAAGCTTGTGTCTCATACACACCTCTGCCAATGTAGCTCAGTATTCATCTGCAACATCCCAGCTATTAGAATACAATCCTGGCTCTCTTTTGGGAAGATGCTACCCATGATGATAAATACTGTAGATTAGTTATATGGACAAAAGGAGACTAGGATATAGCCCCCAAATTCACTAGTTATAGTTAAGCAAATATCTCTTAATTATAGAGATGCAGCTTAATTTCCCCCTGTTTGAGAAATGTTTTCAAACACATGTATCAAGTGCTGAATTGAAGTATTTATGCTGCCTTGGCTATTCAGGAGCCAGCAGTTACTGTGACAATAGACTAGTCCAGCAAGCTGTAGCTTTTTTGATAATGTATTTAATACCCTAAAAAAATCTCAGACATGCCTTCAGGATGATGCCATAGTTATTGTGAAGTTACACTACTCTGTATCAGCAGCTATGCCTCTCCTGCCACACACTACTGATTGTATCTAGTTATCACAGCCTCCTCCTAAACACTCTGCAAGTAATGTAGTGCAAATATAGCCAATGACTTTTTCCACACTCTATCTGGAGTAGGGGGAAGGGAAGCAATCCTTCTGTCTAAGCAATATGCACCATTCCTTATGTTCATACTGGAAAAATCCACTCCTCTCAAGTTCACTGTCTCTCTTTGGGCTAAATCATTAATATTGGGTTTGGTTTGGTTTTTAAACACTATAGACTGCTGACCCATGCACTGAGAGCTGCTGCCTGCTTTGCTGCTGCTGCTAACAGAATTTCAGCATTTGCAGATACCTTCACCTAACCTTGGTAATCCTTGTAGTAAAAGGCCCCAAGGGTCATTGTAGAATGGCGAGGTTCTGGTTCACAGTTGAATACGGGTAATCCTTGTGATTCTGCCAGTTTATGCATGACGGAACATAAAAAGGAACAATGAAATTTGAATATACAGGATTGTTTTTCTTTATCTTTAGACCAACAGTAGATTTCTACATAAGACTTAAGCTAGTGTGTACTGTATGTGTGTGTGTGTGTTACTCTTTATTAATAGGCTCGTTTATATTACTGTATTCTAATCCATGTATAGAGTTGCTCCTCCAAAGCTTTAATTTAATATTGTAATTAACACTGAACTAAAATTAACTTGCTCACTGTACCAAAACTGCAGAAATTTAGAATGAGACAAGATGTGAGATTTCAAAGGAACACATGGCAGTCAGGCACCTAATTCCCATCGACTATCAATGGCAATGAAGTGCCATTGTACCATATATACCTTTGAAAATCTCTTTGTAAATCTTGACATGGTCTCTTTTTAGCCATTCTTCCTACAGATTTAGTTAGATACCTGAATACCTTTTATTCTTGTCATAAACTGTTTAGTATTGCTCACATACACCTTGTTAGAAAGCAGCTAGGTTGTACTCCAGAGGTGGCTACATTTCATTAGCATGTGGAACCATTCCTGCATGTATAATATATACTATAGATTGCAAAGTACCTTGGTAACTTTCTGGAAAAAAGGATATATAAATGTAAACTAAATATTACATTAAATATACCAAACTACAGATTTTTTTAGTAATTAATTCACTGTAAGCCATTCTAGCAAAAGAAAATGTCTTCCCATTTCAGTCCTAAAGACTTCCAAAGTATTGTTACAAAAATGTTTATTTTTAACATGATCTCCATAAATTATCTTGACGTTTTGACATATCAACATTGTCTAAAGTTTGGAGTTCTAAGTGACTGGTATTCTTTCTCCATTTAAACTCAGCACTGTTTCTGTGTATTTATTCTGCATGCAGTGTTATAAAGCAAATCATTATCCCATTATAATGGGAGTCAAGTGGAGATGTGGTCTGCTTTATGATGGAGATGTGGTCTGCTTTATGGAGATGTGGTCTGCTTGACTATAATAAGTCAAGTGGAGATGTGGTCTGCTTTATGATGTCAAAGGCAAAGAATGAAGTTTTGCTCATGGTGTCAGCTGGAACGATAGGATTGTATGATAAAGTTCTCTTGATTCAGTGATTTTTTTTTTCTAGTTCCAGTTCCCATCTGAGAGTAGCACATAGCCACCTCCTACATACAGTATGTGTGCTTGAGGGAAAAAATATTCTCACATTCTGCAGTAATTTCATCTCTTCTAGGACAGGAAAGGTCTAAAGAGTGGATATACAGTACACTATAAAGAGTGTTCTGGAAGGATTTTGCTAATAGATCACTCATCAAAATCAGTTTGCTCATTATTCACTATTCTCCTTACTGTAGTTTCCAACCCCCACATTTAATGTCCAATTGCAATAACCGCTGGTGGATCCAAATGGGTTAGTCTAGCTTGATAATAAGTAATTACGAAATGTGCTGCGAAGGCAGTTTTCAGAGTTGTATTAGTTGGTAGATAAGGTCAAATTAGAGCTGGTGTTTGGGTTTAGAGCCTACAGCTGGGAACCAAAGAGACCTAATCCCACTGAATTTCCGAATCCCTTAAATTACTTGGAAAACCCCAACCAACAGCATCATTTGTTTCCATGAGAGTTCTGCCATCTTGGGACAAAATCTTGCAAGAATGGTTGTTTTCATGATATTTTGGCAGCACACTGACTGGAAACAGAACACGGGCTCAATCAACACAGTAGAGGCAGAATTGGATCTGGGGCATTGAATCAGAAGTTCCTTCAGTGGTGGTCACCAGTTCAAAACCCTTGGGGCAAAACAAGAACCTTTATTTAGAACCTATTTGAAAAGAGAATCCATTTTGCCAGATTTTCAAAAAAAAAAAAAAAATGTTCACTCAGCTACATGCACAATTCCCAGGATTTTGCAAGGTAAACATGGATGTAAATGACAGATAGGAACTTTAACATACATTCCTGTCTGTCAGCCCAGGACCTGATTCAGCAAGCACTAACTCATATGAGTTACTTAAATTGCATAACGAGGCTTGTTTTAAAATCATTGGAACTACTCAAATGAGTAAATATATGCACATAAATGGTTACGGGATTGGATCCTGATTGTGTTTTTGTTTAAACCTGTGAAATTTTGGCCTTGAAAGGGTTTTTTAAAAATTAGAAATAGCTTGAAAAAATGAAAAATACAGGCAATTGCTAAGGTTTGCATCGGAACTTCAGTATTTAATGAACTAATTAAAAGATGAGCTCACATGTTAACTAATAGTGCATGGCTTCTTATTCATGTCATACCTAAGCATTTTAAACAAAACAACCTCTGTTATGTTCATCTGACAAAAAGTGATTGCTCATGTGATGATTAATCTCGTCCATGTCAGGACTAAGCATATGTAATGGCTGTGATACGAGTTGGAGGTTTCAGTATAATTCATAGAGGGTGGATGTTCAAAACCACAAATACAATCACTAGCGCTTATGCTAATCTTGTTGGTAGTCCTAGCCTGGAGGCCAGGGTTTGTGAACGATTAATACTGAATTCCCTTTTGGCACTAGCAGCTGTTAACACCAGGTTCCCATTGAGACACATAGGTGAGTGCAGGGCAGGTGGGTGGGGAGAGTTTTTCTTGATGTCCAGGAGGTTCCTGTTGTGTGGAGAAGACAGAGGATTTTGGTTTCTCCACTCCTCAGTCCAGCACTTTTGTAAAGGAACTAGATCAACCTTTAATATGTTCTTCCGCCCTACCCCACGAAAAAAAGATAGTTAAGCCACCAGATTGCTCATCAGCATTGGTTAAAAACTTAACACACTTCTTTTTTTCCATCCTAAAATACATAGTAGGTCATTTTTTGAAAATAAGATAAGTCTTTGCATTTGGAAACAAGATATTTCTGTGGTGTGATATTTTCCCTGTCAATTAAAAGAATTTTGGAGAACAGTTAAGTTGTTCCCAGAATAGACATTTCTTGTCAACTAATACAACTAAATTAATGGAAACTAATTGTTCTAAAGTTCATGAATCGCATTTCTCCTAATTGCTTGCCTCTCCATCCACATCTGCTGGTTTAATTTTATCCTTTGTGCTTTAAATACTAGTGACGCATTCAATCTTTTTTTTTTTTTTTTTTCGATCTCTAATTTTTATTAGGGCATCTTGACTGCTCTTCCCTTTTCCTTTTCCTATATGAGAGTACTCCCAGTAGTGTATTAGGCAGTGCTTTGTCCATTAGCATCTCCCTCATTGTCTGACACTTCAGTATGGAAACAAATAAACTGGAGTAAGGAGACTACAGGTTTTCTCCTTTGTCTATTGTGGGACTAATAGCACACTGTTTCTGAACTGCTCTTTCCTTGTGGTAATAGAAGCCTTGTGCTTTGTATCTAGAATTTATTCATTTTATATAGAGCTTACATGCTGTGATTATGTGTAACCCAAGTATTTAATAATTTGTGACAGTATGACCAGGGCCGGCTCCAGGCACCAGCCTGGCAAGCAGGTGCTTGGGGCGGCCGCTCCAGAGAGGGGCGGCACATCCAGCTATTCGGCGGCAATTTGGCGGACGGTCCCTCACTCCTGCTCGAGCGAAGGACCTCCCGCCGAATTGCCGCCGCAGATCGCGATCGCGGCATTTTTATTTATCTATTTATTTATTTATATTGGCTGCTTGGGGCGGCCAAAACCCTGGAGCCGGTCGTGAGTATGACTTTCTAAGAGTCCTAAACACTAATTGACTGAAACACTGGAATATTCAGTCAAGAAACTGTCTGGTTTGTAATTTCTGGAGCTACACTGGTAACCACTACTCATAATATTTGTATTTATTTTTCCTCTTACAGATGATATTAAAGTATCAGTAAATGACTTTATTATCAAAGCAACAGCAGTTACCCTCAAAGTAAGTAAATAATTTACCTTCAATAATATAGTTGTAGAATAAACTTTTTTTGAGGGGGACAAAAGTATTGACAAAGCTTGTTTAGTACTACAGTACAACTGTATTTCTATGCATTACCTCTTTTTAGATGAAAGTATTGTGAGCATAGTAATAGTGCTCCATGATCTGCACTGTGTACTGGTTTTTGACATGGAATTTAATGTGTTGGCATTGACTTAATAAAGCCCTAAATGGCCTATGATTAAGGCTAAGATTTTGTCATGCATGTTTTTAGTCTTCTTTTGTATGGCTGGTGTAGAGCAACAACTACAATTTCACCTGAAGTTGATTGAGTCAAATGGCTACATCAGCAGTAGCAAAATTTATTGCAGTGATGTGGAAGATGGTGGCCTTCACAGGGCCCACTCTAAATGAGAATTCACAAGGAATGCCATCAACTCGGCGACCGAACATCGCTCAGCGATCTCCCGGTCATCAGAGCAGTAACTCAACAATATTTTTAGTAAAAATCAGGGATAGGTCACGGGCAATAAAGAAAAAGTCACAGAAGCCTGTGACCTGTCTGTGACTTTTACTGAAAATATTTGTGACAAAGGGGGCAGCTGTGAGGGTCCTGGCTCAGAGTCCTGGGGGTCCCTACTGCCCGTTGGGGCTTGGAGCTCTGGGGTTTCCTGCTCTACTGCGGCTTGGGAGCTCCAGGGTCCCCCTGCGGCGGCTCAGGAACGGTGGTGGGACCCTGCAGCTTCCAGCTGCCACTGGCTGAAGTCATGGACTTCTCTGGAAGTCACCAATTCCATGACTTCTGCAACCTCTGTGACAAAATCGTAGCCTTACCTATGATCCATATACCTGAGAGATTGCCTCTCTCCTTATGCCATATTGCTGCAGGTACAGAGACTCTTCTGTGAAATTCAAAGGAGTAGTAGAGCATTATCTGTGAGAATGCTTTGACTTTGAAACTTGCTCGCCTCTTTGGTCCAAAATTGCCTACATCTGATTACTTTAAGGGTACATTGCAAAGCCCATCTTGTTGCCTAAGCATTTGAAAAGAGGAGAATTGGGAGGGTGTTTTTAATGGGGGGGAGGGAGTAATGTGTGGATTGTTTCCGTACTTCATTTGCATGTTGCTGCAAATAACTAATAGAGGATGGACTTGCTGTAGTTTAGTCATAATGGAGGTGTGTGTGTATATATACTAGTATTTATTTATTTATTTTTGTTGTTTAGTTTAAGTTGAGCACCCAAAGTAGATGAGCAACTGCTTTTCCTACTGTATAGAAATCAAGAGACTATTTTAGCTTAAATGGTGGGGGCCAGGATTTTGGAATTGGAAGAAGTTCTGAGTGGCCATAGTGTATAGTACAATGATAACTTTGAAGTTCTAGAGGGCCACAGATTTGTTCCCAACATTAGGGATACTGTCTGTTTGCTAAATAGCACATAGCACAGTTTCTATCTACAGCAATTTACTAAAATGGAGTGTTCAATTTCTATGTATTCATTTCTTCTATCAATAAAAGAATAAGTTAAAGAATAGTGTTAATGTTCTAAAAACTCTTTTGATATGATCTGTATTGCAAAAACTTCTAAGAACAAGTTAATACTTCTAGCAGGTGCAGTGTGTCTGCACTGCAGTTTGGAGGTGTGATTCTCAGGGCAGGTAGACAGACTTATGTTAGCTCAACACAAGAAAGTGTGCTAAAAATAGCATTGTGGATGTTACATCTTGTGGCAGTGGCAGCTATCAGGCTAGGCATCCATTCCCAGACGCAAGAGATTGGGCAGGCTTGGACTTGGGTGGCTAGCCCAAGTTGCTGCCAGTGCCACAACATCCATTCTGCTATTTTTAGTGTGCTAGTTCAAGGTGAACTAGTGCAAGTCTGTCTGCCCATGCTGGGAATCACATCTCCCTTCTGTAGTATAGATATACTCTGAAAGCAACTATAACAGGTACCTTTCACAGTTGATTTTTTTTTCAGTATGTTTTACCATATGGTGTAAGGATTATGCATGTTGTTCATTTGTTATTTAAAAGGGGATTTCTGCATTTATTATTACAGAATGATCTACACCAATTAGGAAATATGATTTTCTGTTCTTAATATCTGAATTTTAGTTGATTAGATTTTTCATTTTTGTTTTTTGTTGACTGTCATTGCTAATCCAGCGTTTGGCTCTTCTACTGAAGGATTAGATTGCTGCTGGGCATTAAAAAATCAGCAGTAACATGTCGTCTTCCAGGCTCTTAAAGAAAATTCAAAGATCTCTAATAACTGGATGATGATGATGAACAGCTTGTTTAGTACATTGTGTATGTGAGCAGTTATAAATGAGTTGCCACATAGGCTATTACTATTCCAGTTTTGATGCAGTTGATAACTAGAAGACATTTGTGAATTAAAATATGTAAATTGGGGAGGGAAAATTGAAGAGAGTATTTTAATGATGTGCTAATTTTATGTGTACGTTACATAAAAGCTATTTATTGTTTTGGAAGATATTTAGTAATCATAAGACTACACCCACTCCATTATACTATTGTGATGTTAATAAAAACAACCCACACTCAAATTTGATTTTTAGTAACTTAAAATGTTCAGAAATAATCAAATATATACATAGCATGTCAGAAATAAGGTCAGTTATTAGCTAGTCAAAACTAGCTAATGGTTAATCAAAAATAGAATCAATAGAGTCAAAACTAGCTAATGGTTAATCAAATGGGAGATGGTTAATCAAAAATAGAATTTTTGACAAAATTGCATGAAAACCTTGAAATTCAGAAAACTTTGACTACTACTACTTGGTTTAATAGGAGACTTTTACATTTCCCTGACTGATAAATGTATTCCTCTTTAAGGATACAAAATAATACATCACAAAATCTTAATTCTTCTTCTCTTCATACACATAAGAAGGTGATCTGAGAATGTTTAAATGTTTCTTGCATATTCTCCTCTTATGCAAATAGCCCAGGAGTACCATCTGTGGGATGACAAGGTAGAGATCTGAATGTTGGATGTTCAAAACAGTTTTAAAAAAATCTTGCTTCAAAGTGCCAGCAAGATACAAAGTTTCAGCTTTTCAATTCCAGGTTGTTTTATTATTTGGGTTTTACAATTGCTAGAATGACAGCACTAGTGTCTGAAGCTTCATATAAACCCCCAGGTGTCCCTCTTGCTACTACTTGCCAGTGTATCTCATCCCATGATGATGTTAGACTACCAAGGAGTGAGGAAAGTTCAGTTCTTAGGCCAGTGATTGGATGGGCATTTCTACTGAGACATTCCCCACTAGGAATTGGACTTTCTAATAACTCATTTTGCACTGGACACAGAACAAGCCTACAGCTCATATATGTATGGTCACTATAATAATAAATGGAGATATACCTATCTCATAGAACTGGAAGGGACCTTGAAAGGTCATCAAGTCAAGTCCCCTGCCTTCACTAGCAGGACCAAGTACTGTCCCTGACAGTTTTGTTTTGTTTTGCCCCAGATCCCTAAATGGCCCCCTCAAGGATTGAGCTCACAACCCTAGGCTTAGCAGGCCAATGCTCAAACCACTGAGCTATCCCTCCCTCAGGATTACTTAAAACTGGTGACTTAGACATGAAGGGCCAAATACCCCGTTACCAATTGCCTTAGTTATCCATCTCTCTCTCTCTCCTTTGTGTGTGTGTGTGTGTGTGTGTGTGTGTCTACCTTGCTGTGTTTGATAAACTCAAGAGGACTTGTGATTGGTTATCGTTAATCAATTAACTTCAATCTGGATCTGTCCCTAGAAGTCTGCGTGAGGCTTTTTTGGATAAGAGAACCTAACACCGATAATAGACTTCAGCCTTTTGCAATATACTCAGTTAAAACTCAACCAACTTTTTTGATTAGAGTGGTACCAAAACAAGCAGGGCAAAAGCAATTAACATTACTATCCTGGTGTAAGTTTAGTAGGATCTCTGCATCCCTTTTCCATTTTAATCTGTTCACTACCCTCTCATATAAAATGTAAATACAGTATGTTGGCTCACCCTACTTCATGGTTGGCAAAAAAACCCCTCTGCTTTGTATCTCTTGAATTTCAGGCATCCAAAAGGTGATACTTGTGAACAACAATGGAATTTGGAGGCTGCTGTTAGCATATCATTAGTTTCCCAATGACCCTGAGTGTTCATAAATATTTCTTGTTGCCCCCCTGCTGCACAATTTCCATCTCTGCGGCATACACTCACACTTGCTGACAGTGTAGATTTAAATGGATGCTAGCTAATAAAGTAGGTCTATTCTTAGAGTTACATGGCAAGTCTTTTATTATCCCTGTCTTGCTTGTGGCAGTCCTGATGACAGATGTGACCTGTTCTCTCAAACAGCATTCTGTGCTGCATTAATTACTTCGGTGAATGGCTGTATATCACTGTGCATTTTAAAGGGGTTTCCTTTTAATAATTGTTGAACCATTATTCCTTTAACAGCTGGCTCTCTTTGTGTTTCTCTTTTCTAGCAAATGCCAGATGTGAATGTGACCTGGGATGGAGAGGGCCCCAGGCAGCTGCAATCTATCGACATCTCTATTGCTGTGGCAACAGACCGAGGTCTCATTACACCAATCATAAAAGATGCTGCTGCCAAGGGAGTGCAGGAAATTTCTGCCGCTGCAAAGGTAGGTCTCAGATGTACAGTAGGCTTAGAAATATCATGGCTGTTTAGCTTCTTGCAGCCAAGTGTATGGCATGACCCAGATGAACATGAATGAGGATCTTAAAGCAGTTTTAAAATAGTCTTTAAAGCTGCTTTAGTGGTGTTGGGGTTTTAAAATTATTATTAATGTAGTAAGTCTGTGCCATTCATTCTCTTAGCACTCTTTTTTAAATGCAAAGATAACTTAGCCATCAAATTCTGCAGTGAAATCCCAGCTAAACATGGCTCACTGCAGCCTGTGAA
The DNA here is from genome assembly GCF_028017835.1 of Emys orbicularis. Classification (NCBI taxonomy): domain Eukaryota; kingdom Metazoa; phylum Chordata; order Testudines; family Emydidae; genus Emys; species Emys orbicularis. The sequence continues at coordinate 83,928,169 of NC_088686.1, read as the reverse complement.
ATTGTGTGTCTTAATCGAAGTGATAGATTAAAAAACAACAACAAATAAGTAATTTCAGATTTTTTAGTATTTGTAGTATTTTCTCCAGGTGCTAGGTGGGGGTGGTTTGTTTTATTGTAATTATTATATCCCTTGTTCGTGGCTGTGACCATTTGAGCATTCACTGTTGACTCATATTTAGCTTGTGATCCCCAGATCCCTTTCCGCAGTACTCCTTCCTAGACAGTCATTTCCCATTTTGTATGTGTGCAAATGATTGTTCCTTCCTAAGTGGAGTACTTTGCATTTGTCCTTATTTAATTTAATCCTGTTTACTTCAGACCATTTCTCCAATTTGTCCAGATCATTTTGAATTTTAATCCTATTCTCCAAGTCACTTGCAACCCCTCCCAGTTTGGTATCGTCCGCAAACTTTATAAGTGTACTCTCTATGCCATTATCTAAATCATTGATGAAGAAATTGAACAGAACCGGACCCAGAACCAATCCCTGTGGGACCCCACTCATTATGCCCTTCCAGCATGAATGTGAACCACTGATAACTACTCTCTGGGAATGATTTTCCAACCAGTTATAAACCCACCTTATAGTAGCTCCATCTAGGTTGTATTTCCGTAGTTTGTTTCTGAGAAGATCATGCGAGACAGTATCAAAAGCCTTACTAAAGTCAAGATATACCACATCTACTGCTTCCCCCCCCCATCCACAAGGCATGTCACCTTGTCAAAGAAGGCTATCCGGTTGCTTTGATACCATTTGTTCTTGACAAATCCATGCTGACTGTTCTTTATCACCTTATTATCTTCTAGGTGTTTGCAAATTGATTGCTTAATTATTTGCTCCATTATCTTGCTGGGTATAGAAGTTAACCTGATTGGTCTGTAATTCCCTAGGTTGTCCTTATTTCCCTTTTTTATAGATGGGCACTATATTTGCCCTTTTTCAGTCTTATGGAATGTCTCCCGTCTTCCATGACTTTTCAAAGACGATTGCTAATGGCTCAGATATCTCCTCAGTCAGCTCCTTGAGTATTCTAGGATGCATTTCATCAGGCCCTGGTGATTTGAAGACATCTAACTTGTCTAAGTAATTTTTGACTTGTTCTGTCCCTATTTTAGACTCTGATCCTTCCTCATTTTCACTGTCATTCACTATGTTAGATGTCCAGTCGTCACCAACTTTCTTGGTGAAAACGGAAACAAAGAAGTCATTAAGCACCTTTGCCATTTTCACATTTTCTGTTCTTGTCTTTCCCCCCTCATTGAGTAACGGGCCTACTCTGTCTTTGGTCTTCCTCTTGCTTCTAATGTATTTGTAGAATGTTTTATTGTTCCTTTTTATGTCCCTAGCTAGTTTGAGCTCGTTTTGTGTCTTGATTTTTCTAAATTTTGTCCCTACATACTTGTGGTGTTTGTTTATATTCATCCTTTGTAATTTGACTGAGTTTCCACTTTTTGTAGGACTCTTTTTTTGAGTTTTAGATAATTGAAGATCTCCTGGTTAAGCTAGGGTGGTCTCTTGCAATACTTCCTATCTTTCCTAGTTTGCTCTTGTGCCCTTAATGTCTCTTTGAAAAACTGCTAACAGTCTTCAGTTGTTTTTCCCCTTAGACTTGCTTCCTGGGAGATGGTTAATCAAAAATAGATTCCTTTCTGTCTTCTTGAAATCCATTGTCTTTATTGTGCTGTTCTCCCTCCTACCATTCCTTAGAATCATAAAATCTACCATTTCATGATCACTTTCACCCAAGTTGCCTTCCACTTTCAAATTCTCAACCAGTTCCTCCTATTTGTCAAAATCAAATCTAGAACAGCCTCCTCCCTTAGTAGCTTTCTCCACTTTCTGAAATAAAAAATTGTCTCCAATACATTGTTGCTGTGTTATTTTCCCAGCAGATGTCTGGGTAGTTGAAGTCCCCCATCACCACCAAGTCCCGTGTTTGGATGATTTTGTTAGTTGTTTAAAAAAAGCTTCATCCACCTCTTCTTCCTGGTTTGGTGGTCTGTAGTAGACTCCTACCATGATATCACCCTTGTTTTTTTACCCCTTTTATCCTTACCCAGAGACTTTCAACAAGTCTGTCTCCTATTTCTATCTCAGTCCAAGGAAATACATTTTTAATATATAAGGCACACCTCCTCCCTTTTTTCCCTGCCTGTCCTTCCTGAGCAAATTGTATCCTTCTATACCAATATTCCAGTCATGCATATTATCCCACCAAGACTCTGTGATGCCAACTATGTCATAGTTGTGTTTATTTACTAGCATTTTGAGTTCTTCCTGCTCATTCCCCATACTTCTCGGATTAGTATACAGACATTTAAGATACTGATTTGATTTCCGCCCCCAGTTCTGTCTTGTCTCTCCCTTATTTCTGCTATAACAGCCCATGCTCCCCCCAGATTCCGACCCTTCTCCCAGATCTCTATGTTTTTGACTTACCTGTGGGCTTTGGTCACCTGTCCCCATCGAACCTAGTTTAAAGCCCTCCTCACTAGCAGGGCTTTGGAGCGGAGCCCGGAGTTGGTGCGTGGAGCAGCTCCGGAGCAGTGGAGCTGCAGGTTTTTGCTTGGAGCTGGAGCGGAGCCGGAGCACAGCTCCAAAGCCCTGCTCACTAGGTTATCCAGTCTGTAGCCAAATATGGTCTTTCCCTTCCTTGATAGGTGGCACCATCTATGTTTAGGTCCTTCTTCCTAGAACAGCATCCCGTGGTTAAGGAAGCCGAAGCCCTCCTGGCGACATCATCCTCGCAGCCAGGCATTCACCTCCAGGATGCATCTGTCTCTGCTGAGGCCCCTACCCTTGACCGGAAGGATTGAAGAGAACACCACCTGTGCTCCCAACTCCCTCACCTTACTCCCAGAGCCCTGTAGTTACTTCTGATCTGCTGAGGGTCATACCTTGCAGTGGACTTCAGAATGTTCATTTTGATAAGTGTTGTCAAGATCCCCCCTCCCCCCGAAAATATAATAATTGCTAAAGCTATGATTTATTCACGAATATTTTTAGTAAAAGTCATGGGCAGTAAACAAAAAGTCACAGCCAGTGACCTGTCCATGACTTTTACTAAAAATACCCCTAACTAAATCGTAGGTGCTGGGGAAGAAAGGATGCTCCAGGATGCTGGTGCTCAGTGTGTGTGTGTGTGTGTGTGTGTGTGTGTGTGTGTGTGTGCGCGCTCCAGCAGTCGCTGCTGCTCGGGGGTGGGGGTGGTATTCCGGTGGTTGCCGCTGCTCCTGTTTTGTTCCTAGGGGACCTTAGCTTTTACTTTTAGTGGACAAAACCCATTAGAAAAGTTCATAAAACTATTTGTTCCACTTGACAGTAACACATTAGGTCAACTTCTATATGAGGAAACCATGTTGAAATGAGTGTCGGTCTGCATTTGTCATTCTTCGCTTGGGGGTAAAGGTAGAGTTGTTGCGTGATAAACCTTCACCTTAAATTATGAAAATAAGATGCTTTATAGCTAGAGAGACAACGTGGGTAAAGTGATATCTTTTTATTGGACCAACTTCTCTTGGCTAAAAGGACGAGCCTTCAAGCTTACACAGAACTCTTCTTCAGGTCTGAGAAAAGTACTCAGAGTATCACAGCTAAATACAAGGTGGAACAGATAAGGAGTTATCACCTTTCTCAGACCTGAAGAAGAACTCCGTGTGGCTTGAAAGCTTCTCTTTCTCATCAACAGAAGTTGGTCCAATAAACAATATCACTTTACCCACTTTGTCTCTCTTTTCCACAGCTGGGTGTATCTCTGAGATCCTGGAACTAGCGCAGCTACAACAACACTGCAGATATACCTCATAGTTGTGACAAGTTAATTTAAATCCTGTCTCCAATTGTAATTATGACTTTATCATAAATTACCTTGGGCAGATCCCATTATTATCAATGGAAGTAACGCCTTATATCAGAGGCCCCGGCATCAGATTCAGTGGCACTTGTGATCATAAAAATACTTTATGCTTATATAGTGTTTTACAGTTTCAGAATATTGTACAAACATAAATCTGTAAATTGATAAAAACAGCTATATCACAAGGGAGTTGTGAGGATTAGTTCATTGATATTTATGAAGTGCACATGATTCTCTGCTAGAAGGTGCTGTAAAAGTAAAAAGTAGTAAAGCAGAATAAGTATTACGCACACTGTAATATGGAGAAGCTGAAGCACAAATGTAAGTGAATTCCCCAAATTGACATGTACTTGGAGAAGGGCCTAAGGCAGCTGGCCTGCTCGTGCTATCTCTCTCTATCTGAGCTTGTGGACCAGGCTCTGACTACCATGACTGTCCTACAGGAGTCACTCCTTTAGAGAAGACTGACAGCAGAAGCAACATCAAGGCAGACAAAAGCAGGTAAGAAAGTAGGAAATATGTCTGCACATTTTTGATTTCTTAGTAGAAAAGCAGACTCTCTGATGTTTTGCACTGCATGCAAAGTTCCAATTCATAAAAGAAGAAACGTCTAGAAGCATCACCACTTATGGAGAAGGTTAGGGAGAGCTTGATACTACTGCAGATTTTCTGTAGGCAAACAGGTGACTCTGAAAGAGGAGTTTGGCAGAAAAACAGTGCTACATAAGAGGTACCCCTTTGTAATTTAACGAAATCATTTACATCTGCTAATATGCTGCTCTTTGCTTTGGATGATCCAACTCTCCATTTCTACCTTGAAGCAAACCTAAAATCTACCTTCTTACAGTACAAGTACCAGAACATTTTAATTGAATTTACTGAAATTTTGTTTTGTTTCTGAACAAATTACACACAGCTTTTCCTTTTCATCCTTTGAGTTTTTCAAAGCAAACCTCCAAAAAACTAACGAGTGGAAATTCTTTGGGCCACATTCTGATGCCTTGACACTGAATTGTACCTCACTCCTTGAGCAGTCCCTTCAGTGTCAGTAAAAATATTAGAGACTGGTCCTTTTCTCTCTTTCTCCAAGTTGGTATTGAAACATTTCTAGCCTATTGTAAGACATTTTTTGGTTCACACTGGCCATTATAATATGAGTTTTTGAAATGTAATGTTGCCCTCTGTAACTTGCCTTTTTTATAACAAAAAATAACATTTTATCCATGGGAAAAAATAAGAGCCTGAAAAAGGAAAGGAAAATGGATTTATAACAAAGGTTATTTATTCAGATGTTTAATGTTGCATTTTGAGCTACCTGTAAACTCATTGTTCATGAACTCATTAAAACTCCAAACTATTATAATAAGTTAAAACATTTATAGAGCTGTTTAGCTTTTGAATCCTTTCCCTCATATCTGTGAAGTCCCTTAAAGATGGGTGTAACCCATTAAAAGATGTTTTGTAGTTAGCATTTGTTAATATAACACACTGCATGTTAATCACAACCATTCACAAATTTCAGAGAGGTAGCCATGTTAGTCTGTATCAGCAAAAACAACGAGGAGTCCTTGTGGCACCTTAGAGACTAACAAATGTATTTGGGCATAAGCTTTCGTGGGCTAGAACCCACTTCATCAGATGCATGGAGTGGAAAATACAGGAGCAGGTATAAATACATGAAAAGATGTGAATTGCCTTACCAAGTGTGACAATTCAATTGACAGCAGGATACCAAGGGAGGAAAAATAACTTTTGAAGTGGTTATGAGAGTGGCCCATTTCAAACAATTGACAAGGTGTGAGTAACAGTAGGGGGAAATTAGTATTAGGGAAATTAGGTTTAGGTTTTGTAATGACCCAACCACTCCCAGTCTTTATTCAGGCCTAATCTGATGGTGTCCAGTTGCAAATTAATTCCAGTTCTGCAGTTTCACGTTGGAGTCTGGTTTTGAAGTATTTTTATTGAAGAATTGCCACTTTTAGGTCTGTTTTTAAGTGACCAGGGAGATTGAAGTGTTCTCCTACTGGTTTTTGAATGTTATGATTCCTGATGTCAGATTTGTGTCCATTTATTCTTTTGTGTAGAGACTGTCCGGTTTGGCCAATGTACATGGCAGAGGGGCATTGCTGGCACATGATGGCATATATCACATTGGTAGATGTGCAGGTGAACGAGTCCCTGATGGTGTGGCTGATGTGGTTAGGTCCTATGATGGTGTCCCTTGAATAGATATGTGGACAGAGTTGGCACTGGGGTTTGTTGCAGGGTTTGGTTCCTGGGTTGGTGTTTTTGTTGTGGTGTGTAGTTGCTGGTGAGTATTTGCTTCAGGTTGGGGGGCTGTCTGTAAGTGAGGACTGGCCTGTCCCCCAGGCTCTGTGAGAGTGAGGGATCGTCCTTCAGGATAGGTTGTAGATCCTTGATGATGCGCTGGAGAGGTTTTAGTTGGGGGCTGTAGGTGACGGCTAGTGGCATTCTGTTATTTTCTTTGTTGGGCCTGTCTTATAGTAGGTGACTTCTGGGTATCCTTCTGGCTCTGTCAATTTGTTTCTTCACTTCACCAGGTGGGTATTGTAGTTTTAAGAACGCTTGATAGAGATCCTGTAGGTGTTTGTCTCTGTCTGAGGGATCGGAGCAAATGCGGTTGTATCTTAGAGCTTGGCTGTAGACAATGGATCGTGTGATGTGGTCTGGATGAAAGCTGGAGGCATGTAGGTAAGAATAGCGGTCAGTAGGTTTTCGGTCTAGGGTGGTGTTTATGTAACCATCGCTTATTAGCACTGTAGTGTCCAGGAAGTGGACCTCTTGTGTGGACTGGTCCAGGCTGAGGTTGATGGTGGGGTGGAAATTGTTGAAATCCTGGTGGAATTCCTCAAGGGCCTCTTTCCCATGGGTCCAGATTATGAAGATGTCATCAGTGTAGCGCAAGTAGAGTAGGAGCGTAAGGGGACGAGAGCTGAGGAAGCGATGTTCTAAGTCAGCCATAAAAATGTTGGCATATTGTGGGTCCATGTGGGTACCCATAGCAGTCCCGCTGACTTGAAGGCATAAATTGTCTCCAAATCTGAAATAGTTGTGGGCGAGGACAAAGTCCAGCTACCAGGTTTGCCGTGATGGTATCGGGGATGCTATTCCTGATGGCTTGTAGTCCATCTTTGTGTGGAATGTTCGTGTAGAGAGCTTCTACATCCATAGTGGCTGGGATGGTGTTTTCTGGAAGATCACCAAAGGATTGTAGTTTCCTTAGGAAGTCAGTGGTGTCTTAAAGATAGCTGGGAGTGCTGGTAGCGTAGGGCCTGAGAAGAGAGTCTACATAGCCAGATAATCCTGCTATCAGGGTGCCAATGCCTGAGATGATGGGGCATCCAGGATTCCCAGGTTTATGGATTTTGGGTAGCATTCACAAAAGACTTTCCTGCCCCTCATTCATGTGTAGTGCAACATGCAATCCCTTACTGAGAGTTCTTGTAAACTTGTTTTATAAATAGTGTTTTCCTATTTGGTATTGTTATGGTAGTTTATTTCTAAATTTCATTTTGTGAGCAATTTAATGGCTTAACTGTTATCACTTCTCAGAGAGAAATTCTGTCTCAGAAGTACTTTCCAAAAAAACAGAAATACTTAATAATCCAAGAGGACTGGCTGGTGCAAAGAACTAATGACAAAATATGTGTTTATCCTTTAGGTCACTGGTTGAAATCTAGCTGGTCACTCGTGGCTAAACAAGACAGTTGGGTAGCATGTGTGAAATGAGTTGATGATTCTCAGAGAGACATGGTGAGTGAAGTAACATCTTTTATTGGTCCAACTTCTGTTGGTGAAAGAGACAAACTTTTGAGCTACTCAGAGCTCTTCTTCAGGTCTAGGAAGAGAAGAAGAGTTCTGTGTAGCTTGAAAGCTTCTCTCTTTTAGCCACAAGTTGGACCAATAAAAGGTTACCTCACCCACCTTGTCTGTCTAATATCCTGGGACCAACATGGCTACAACACTGCAAATTAATGAGTTGGATTCATTTTCTAGTGGGCAGGTGACTCCATCACCAAAAAGAAATCACCATATCTGGCCCTAATTGGCCAGATTTATAAGAATTTTTAGAATTTAGAGACTGTTTGACCAATTAAACATGTTAGACCAACCAGTCCATCTCTATATGGCTAATGTAATATTATTTCCTACAGTTTGTCTTAGTGCGTTGTCCAGTATAATTCCAAATTCCAAGCCATGGGGCTTGCACCACTTCCTTAGAGACTATTTCACAGGCAAATAGATCTTGCTATCAGGAAGTTTTTCCTGATATATAGGCTATATTTTCCTTTTCTAAATTTAATATCATTATCCCTTATTCTGATATCCCTGTGTACTATAATAAATAATTCTTCCCCATCTTTAGTGTTTACACATACCAAATTTTTATAGACTGTTAAGTTTCTATTCCTCATCCTCCCCAGTTATCACAAGCCAATTGTAGACATGTTTAGCTCTTTTAATCTTCCCTCATAAATGAATCCTTCCAGCCCTCTCAGCATTTTGTTACTTTTCCTCAAACTTCCCTCTAATTTGTCTTATCTTTATGATGAACTGAACTTGGTATTCCTGGAGTGGTCACACCAACCTCTCCTGGAGTGGGACTATTATCTGCCAGCTCCATGATTTGATGCCTTCATCCATGTAGCTTGGAATTATATTTGGCCTTTTTGCAGCCGTTTCTCATTGCAATCTCATTTTAGATCTGTTGGTCACTCTTACCCTGAAGTCTTTCAGTAGTGCTGCTGCCACGATTTCTTCCTCCCATTGAGCAACTGCATTTGACATTGTTTTTCTGCACATGTATTAGTTTGCTTTATCCTAAATCAAATATTGTGTTGTTTTCTACTCACATTTCTGATATTTCAAGTTCCTTTTGCATTATTTCTCTGTCATCACTGTTGTTTGCCACTACGTCCAATTTAGTACCCTGTATGAATTTCATTAAATAAGACCAGTCCATAAACTGATCCAGAAATGCCCCCTTAGAAACCTCCCCCAACTCTATACGTTGCTGGTTATAATTGCCCATTGCTCATGGCCAGTATTCAGTCCACTCGGCAAAGATTTTGTCTGAGCAATTTTAAAATTCAGTGCAAAATTCTGTACAAAAATCCACATAGATTACATCCATATACTCCCCTCATCCACAAATCTATCCAAAAAAACCCAATCACGCTTGTTTGGCAAGTTTTCTTCTTTATGGAAGAGATTTTCAAAGGCATAAGGGCAGTTAGTTACTATGGCAGTTAGGTGCATAATTCCCATTTGTGCCATTGAAAATCTCCCGCATATCTCCTTATAGTCTCTTTCTTGACCTCCCACTAGAAAGTCTGAAGATTGGATGGTCATAGAGACTGAATCACCCTCTTACCTCTGTGGCTAGCTAATTCAACAATGTCAAGGTCAGAGTTATGGTACAATGGCAGCAGAGCATGAGGAAATTTGAACAGCCCCTGTACCTGTTCTGTGCATAGTGAACTTTATATATAGCACTTTCCCACATAAATAGCTAAGACCTTTATAAAAATGGGTGCTATCATTCCCATTTCAGCACTAAGGAGCATTATTACTCTTCATTACTCATATGCCACAAGCATCCACAATATGCTAGGCATTGTCAACAGACACACAAAGATTCAATTCTTGCACTCAGAGAGTGGTGATCTGACATATAAAGATTTAGGGAAAAGGATACAATCAAAATATACACCATTATTTATTTATATACATATTTATATAAAATATGGAATATCAGCTATTCCTTATTTCCCTTCAATCTGTCCTTTTTTGTTTATTACAGTTTGTAACATACAAAGTCCGTTACCTTGGACACCTTTTCACAAAATGGAGATAATTCAGTTAAAATTCAGAAGCTAATCCTCCACAAAACTCCACTCCGACACAAAAAGCTTTGTATCATTATCACTTATTGGTGGATTTGTTCTCTGAGGACTTTTATAGAAACCTGGTGTCCTGAGGAGTGATTTGAAGGTGTTATGGATCATTTAAGGAAAGGGAGGTGAAGTGCCTTGCCCAAGGCCTCTCAGCAGAGAGGAAGAGAACTCAGGCCTCTGCCCTAAACATTAGATCATCCTGCCTTACCTAGGATGGTCTTCAAGTGACTTTATTTAGATTTTATGTTTTTTAACAAGAAAAGCCTTTCAGCTTATTTCTCATGACTTTTGCAGGTAAGTAAATGTCTGGACCTTTTTCTTACAAATAAATCCCACATATATTGTTATCAGAACACTTTTATAAAGGGAGCAATGTAGTTTGAATGTTTTTTTTTTTCCCCATCAATTTAACTAAACCTAAATATTACTTCATATCTGATGAAACCGTGGGAAACCCATCATTTGTTTTGTTGCCTACAGCAAGGAAAATGTATACAGACTGCATTCCCTCCACTCATATTCTTGAGATCTTAGTGCAGGTCTGAGCCCATCTCTCTCTGATTTTTCAGAAAAAAGCAACTGTTTCCAAAATTACAATCAGAGGGCGATGGGCTCAGACCTGCGCTAGGATTTTGAGAATATGGATGAAGGCACTGCAGTCTGTATACATTTTTCCTTTCTGAAGGTGACAAAGCAAATTAATGTATATAAAGATACAACTTATTAAAACAATTAAGATAAAGAATAAAAGCAATACTTAGAGGAGGGTGATAGAGGTGGGGAGGGAAGGAAGTTGGTAGAGAAGAGGTGTTGGGAGCATGCATTGAATAGGATCATTCAGATACTTCCAGGACAGCATCCCACATCGCTGAAAGTTTTTTCCTGGGTATTTCTGTTACCATATTCAATTCTTCCCATGGTGACCAAGCTTACAATGTGTATGCTCCAGTCTTCAGTTGTTGGTCGCTGTTTGGCTTTTCACTTTTTGTAGTGCTAGTCTTTTAATAATTATTAGTACTCTGCTAAGGCAAAGTTTTTCAGACTTATTTAGCTTCCAATGAACATCCATTAGGTTTAAAATTACTTGTTTAGTTTGCAACACAGTTTTGATAGGAACTAATTAATTCTGCAATTAAGTTCTGCCCAAAACATATGGACATAGGAGCATTCCCAAAACATATGGGTTAAGTTAGCAGCTGCTGAACCACAGAGCCAACATTTTTCTGACTTAATCCCGCTATGACTCAGCTCCCCATCTATAAAAAGTGGATAATATCCCCCACCTCATCTCCCAGGGGTGTTGAGGATGGATTAATGTTTGCAAAGCGCTCAGATACTATTGTGATGAACGCCATAGACAAGCCCATTTGAAAACTAATAATTCCGCCTTTAGAGTACGGTTTGGATAGTGTGCAGCAAATAAGGCTAGGGGCAACACGCTGAATAATGAGGAGAAAACAAAATATTGAATAGCTGCTCATTCAAGTGAGCCCTCTCCATCCAGTATACTGAATGAAATAGGGCTATGGGGAAAACATAGTATGTGATCATGTAATTAAAGACTGTATAGCAGGGGTCGGCAACGTTCGGCACGCGGCTCACCAGGGTAAGCACCCTGGCGGGCCGGGCCAGTTTTATTTACCTGCTGACGCGGCAGGTTTGGCCGATCGCGGCCCCCACTGGCTGCGGTTCGCCGTCCCGGGCCAATGGGGGTGGCGAGAAGCGGCGCGGGCGAGCGATGTGCTGGCCGCGGCTTCTCGCCGCCCCCATTGGCCCGGGACGGCGAACCACGGCCAGTGGGGGCCGTGATCGGCCGAACCTGCCGCGTCAGCAGGTAAATAAAACTGGCCCGGCCCGCCAGGGTGCTTACCCTGGCGAGCCGCGTGCCAAACGTTGCCGACCCCGCTGTATAGTAATGTGTATGCAGAAGGGGGCTAAATTAAGGCATTTTCTAACTTTTGAGTGCTTGACATTGCAATGTTAATATTCTTTTAGTGTATTTTTTGTGTGTACTTCCCTAGCTTTTTAAGAAAGCAAACTAGAAAAAAACCCAACAAATTTAATTATCTGGCCTCATATTGACACACACGGTTCATCAGCAGGTTTCGATCTCTCACACAGACCTCTGCTACTGAACTAACAGAGTAACTGGTAGAAGTAGTAGGTGGACCAGCCCTACAGGGGGATGGGACACTTTGCCAGTGGGTTTCCCAGATATTTGCTTACAGCAGAAGAATGGTGAGACTCTGGAATCGTGGGTTCCATTCCAGGCTCTGGAGGAGGGTGTGCTCTAGTGGGTACAGACTCTTCTGCCTGTTTTGCCTACACTTGATCCCTTCTGCTCTATCCTCTCCAATCGGCCCCTGTTCCAGGCCTGTCTTATCCACATCCCTGGGTCCTCATCCCAGTTCTACTTTCCTTGCCTATCCAGCCCCAATCTCTCCTCAGGATTCTCATCCAAGTCTCATTCTCTTTGTCTGTCCAGTCCTAGTCTCCACATCCAGGCTCTCTGTCAGAGTCTCAATCTTTCTTTTGAATGTTAGCTAGTGCCAGTTACCCCCTTCCAGCTCCTCATCCAATCTCTTTGGCTACCAGTCCTAGTCTTCTTCCCCACGCACCTCATCCAAAATGTCTCACCCCTCACATCTTACACAACTGCAGCAACTAATTGTTTTCAATGTCGTATTTAAATGGCAAAACTATCTGCCTCAAATATTTGTGTAGACCAAAAAGCATATAGGGAATTTTACTAATGTTGTGCGATACTCAGTGTGTGCTGTCTTACTCAGATACAAGGTGATGAAATAACTTGGTCTGGGATTTTATTTTCTATCTTCACTTTCTTAGGCTCTCGCAAAGAAAGCAAGAGATGGAAAACTGTTACCTGAAGAATACCAAGGAGGATCTTTTAGGTAATTTTTTTAACCAATTTAATAGATACAATGTGAGCTTTGAATATCTGAGAGACAGTCGTAGTTCTGATGTGCATTAACACATCATTTTATAAAATCGACCAATGTATCTGTGAAAGCAAATTAAGTGATTTTGAAAAGAGATGCAGCAATTTACACTGGCAAATTAGAGAGGATAATCTAGGCCTGAGATTCCTATATCAAAAGAAGAACCCTCACAATTTTCAGACAGGTTCAACTTGATACAGCCAAGTCTGTTGAGAGTCGAAAATAGGGAGAAAAAGGGGTTTGGCTTTTATTTTGCATGTATTTCCATCTGCAGGAGATTGTTTATTATATTTAGTAGTTAGGAAAACATAGAGTCTAATATTTACTTTATAATGTAAAAAAATAAAAATACCTTTCTATTGTAAAGACACTCTCGCCTCATTTAACCCAGCCTTGCAGAAAAAGGTCTCCAGCCAAACAAAAGCTGCTCCATAGCTGGGAAATAACCCTCCTTAGTCCACTCTGATCTTTGAGATGTAAACTTCAAAACTTAAATGGGACAATTTACATGTATTTAACAGTCCCCCCCCCCCTTTTTTAATGTACGAGAAGAAGTGAAATAGTTTGTGCTAAATAAAATGTTAATATTTAAATGCAAGGCAATACAGAAGTTAAGTTTCTAACAAATTTTATATTGGCTTCTTTGAACATATGCTGATTCAGTTTTTTGTGGTTCAACGTGTATCTTAATTTATTACATTTATGAGAAACAGAACACTGTTAAACAGAGAGCGGCTAACGTTGCTGTGGAAACCTGAACTTCATGACTTTTTTAAGTGATTAAGTGTGATATATATTTTTTAACTGTGCAGAATTATGGTATTAACACAAATCTGTGCATTTACAATGCATAATTGGTGACTATAAAAATGTCCTGGGATACACTAGTAATAAAGCTCTTTTACAGAGAGAGATTTGTTAGTATGGGTAGTGTAATTGGACTACACCAGCCTTGAGCACAGAACTATTTATTTTGCATGGTGTTTTCAGGCTGAAGCAGTTGTCAAAAGAAAATATCTCCTAGATGATCATAAGCATTTCGGCAGAAAAAGCTAATGGGAATCCAGCAGTGCAGGGATGGATGTCCTCATTAACAGAAATGGCTTTAGCGAGGGGAGAAGAAAAAACCACCACCACACAGGTTTCAAAAGAAGGATGATAAATTGAAAAATAAATGGAGGTATTGGGCTAGATCCTTCCTGTAGCTAGTCATAAAGGGGTAACTCCATCCTGGGGTGGTATAGAGTCACCATAATGGCTTGTATGCCACCTCCAGTGAGTGACATAGGGGCATGCCCTTGGGAAACAGAGTAGGGCTGGGGATTACCTGTGTCCCAGTGATACCCAACTGCTGTACTGGTACATTGGTGTTATCAGTAACCTTTGTAAATTGAAGCACCCCTCAGTTACATCTGGGGGCCAATCTGGCACACAACTGGCCCAGGATCAGGTGAGGTGCAAAGGTGGCTTAAAGCTTGCACACTCCTCAGCAGTTGTGTGTACTCATCATCTGAAGACAAGGTTTAGGACCTATAGATTCTATATATGGGCATTGAGGCACAATAGCTAGTCCCCCTCCTCCCTGCCCTCTGCCTCTTTCATCTTTGCTCTCTTTTCGTTATCATACTTTTGTGAAATATTAGACTGTAGGTATTTTGTGAATCATTAGAACTGAGCTATGGTACAGGAGCTGAATTCAAATACTAGATATAGTTTTGCATCATATCTTTTATGCACTTCCCTGCATCAGGCAATAACTTACCTTAGATAGGATTCATTCATCGGAGACAGTAGGCAGAGATTTGACTGCTGCCATCCCATTGGGTTTATTCCAGGGTGAGGGTCTCTATACATTGAAATCAGACTCCCATTGTTAGAGGCTGCAGTTGTGATGTGCTGAATGGGCCTTTTCAAAGATGCCTGGAACTACGCCTCCTGTTCAGCCCATACTGCTCATTTTTTGGGCAGCGCTAATCTGCCTGGAGGAAGATGAGGCTGCCGCTGCAAATTCCCTTAGTAGTGACTTTTCCACAGCTGGGTGTATCTTGGTTGTGTGACAATGCAGTGATAGCTTCTTATAACATGTAAAATATGTACATAAACTTTTCCCCCTTCCTTTAGCATTTCCAATCTGGGCATGTTTGGCATCAGTGGCTTCATTGCCGTCATAAACCCTCCTCAAGCCTGCATCCTAGCTGTGGGACGAGCTCGACCCGAACTCAAGATTGTGGAAGATGAAGAAGGGAACGAGAAACTTCTGCAGCATCAGCTTATGACAGTGACACTGTCAAGCGACAGTCGGATGGTGGATGACAAACTGGCTTCAGTGTTTCTGGAGACCTTGAAAGCAAACCTAGAGAATCCGATACGACTTGCCTTATGTTAAACTGATCAGGGATTGGCTCCTGCTTTGGCAAAATACGGAACAAGGTTACAAACTGTTCCCCTCTCCTCCCCCCACAGCCCCAGAGAAATAACGAATACTAAGCATGAGGGGGACAATTAAAATATTTAATTTATTTGAATTAACTTGAAAGACTCTTCAGATCCGGCTTTGTGACCATTTCCAGCACTCAAGTTTTATACTGTAAAACTGAAACACTTTAAAGAAATATTAAAATAGAGTTAATGCATTAAAGTTCTTTCACTGCTTAATAGCAACTGCACCAAATTTAAACATATACGTTACTGTTTAATTAGAGAGAGAAGTTTAGAAAACCTTGGGAAATTTGAGTGAGAAACATGAAATGAAAAAGGGAATGAGACAATGCTTTGTTTAAGGACTAAACAACTAGCTTTCACAGTGAGGAAAGCAAACGGCATGACTGAGCAAGATGGCCCTATAAATCCCAATCATCATTAAGAGAATCAAACCAGCTATCGGTTCAAGCAATATATTTTAGCTATTTAATATGTGAAGAGGGTTCCAGCTAAAATCTTCTGTTAGAGTTGGGTGATATATAGGGTGACCAGATAAGTAGTATAAAATATCGGGACGGGGGCGGAGCAAAAAAAAAGGGGGGGGCGGAGCAAAAAAAAAGAGTTTTAAAGGGGCCTGGGGCATTAGCAGGCCCCGGCCCCACGCGCTGCCCTCCCAGCGGAGCCTCCAGCCCCCCGGCCCACCACGGGCATATGCGGGGCACGGTGGGTCCGGGCGGGGGCAGCACGGAGCGGGCAGGAGCCGGGTGGGCGGCAGGGGCCGAATCCCCGCTGCTGCCAGGGAGCCCCGCGCCTCTCCCTCCCGCTCGCGGCTGTGGCTCCTTCCCGGCGGGACGCGCCTCCCGCTGCCCCGGCCACATGTGGCGCGCGTCCCCCGCGCCTAGTCTCCCTCCCGCCGGGAAGGAGCAGCTGGACGCGCGCCACATGTGCAAGCCTGGGAGGGAGGAGGAATGCTGCGTGGTTGGGGAAGAGGCGAGGCCAGGGCGGGGATTTGGGGAGGGAGCCAATGGGGGAAGGAGGGGGCGGAGCCGGGGCGGGGGGGCGCGAGCGCCAGAGCGGAGGGCAAAATTTCTTTTTTGTCCAGTGTCCCGACCAAACATTGGTCGGGACGCGGGACAAAGAAGCAAATATCGGGACGTCTGGTCACCCTAGTGATATAAATTGTGAGAGCTCTGAGATTTTTGACAAGGATTTTGCTAGGGGTTCTACTTGACACTAGATAAGTTACTTTGGTTGGTGACACATGACCCTATGTAAGTTACCTTGGTTTGGTTCATGTCACAAACTCAACCATTCTTGACCTTCTACTTTACTATGAGATTTTCCAGATGAATATAACAGAGGGTGGAAAAATTCTAGTGCACAAAAACCAAATTACATAATGGATGTAAATGGAAAAACTCAAATAAAATAAAATATTAAATAGCCTATTAGCATCTAAAGCTGGATTTGAAAATGCACTTAGCATTAGATTAATTAAAAACACATTTAAAGTGTGTGTGGGTATGCACTTCAGCATTTTAAGATCTCTACTTAATGTAGTGTCCCACAAAGGAGACAAATAAATTTAATAAATGTGTCAGTAGGAGTTTTGTCATTTACTTCAATAGAACCGGGATTTCACCCCAGATATTTTTATCATTACAAACTTTAAATCTGCAATAAATTGTGAAAGTGATACTTTACTTTTTAGCCCAATACATTATTACAATAGTCATGAGTTCCATTAAATAATTTAAATGTTGCCCTGTATCAAAATCTAATTGGTGTGTCCTTGTTTGACTATCGCAAATTGCAATAGTGCTTTTGCAATTGTTCCATGGTATGTTATCTGATGGGTAACTGAAAATTGAAGTATGTTTTGCAGACTGAATATCTTGATGATCTTTCTATCCCACAATGGTACCAACTTCTTCATCAGACCTGAGTGGCAAAGGTCAGATTTTGCATACTGAACATTTGCTCAATAAATGGAAGGAATGAATGAATGTATCATTACAAAGTGCATATCATAAGTAGATGGATACTGAATTGTAATTCAGTTTGAGTAGCCTTTTATTTGGAATCCCTATTATGATAGTTTATTGTATATATCATATGGAAACAATGGGAATTTCCAATGAAATAATTCCAATGAGGGGATCTGATGACAACATAAGCTACTAGTGCCCCATTCAAGTCCTGGAGTCTGTCACCATTAGAGCCACCATATTTCGTTGTATGTAATTCACTGCACCAATTTGTTCTTTAAGATCCAAACTTCTTAAGTATTTATTTACTCACTAAGTTGTTGCAATACTTACAATAGTAAGTGTATATCTAAAACTTATGTCAATGTTCAGGTTGGAGTTTTCATGAAACTAGTTTGCTTCTTTAACTGATGTGTGTGAATGATATGACATGAGAAATTCATAAGCTATCAATCTGACACTGTATTTCTGATTACTTACATAGGGTTTACTATGCTATTATTCATATACCCTTTTTGTATTGGCAGATTTTGTTATTGATAATTGAGATTTTCAAACTCGTATGCTTTTTAGGTTCTTAATTTTTAGACACCTAGACATATATGGTCTGATTTTTTTCAGAGGTGTTGAGCAGCCCCAAGTCCCATTGAAGACAAAACATCTACATATATATATATATATATATAATATATATATTGGTAATAATGAAATTGAATAGGTTCTAATGTGTTTGGATAGCTAAATCTAGTCTGCCTAGTAAAATTCCCCTTATGATTTTAAATCTGGTATCTATTCTTCATTTCCTGTCCTAAAGGGAAAGTGGGGTCCATGTGTACTCGTCAACAGTTATATGTTCCACCCTACAGGAGGCCACAGTTCAGTGGTGGGCAAAGTGATTCCTACTTAAGATTTATGCAGTCAGCATATTTTGCAAATTGCTTTGGGAGCTACTGGAAGGTGCTGTTGTATATGAACATATAATCATAATGTTGACTGCACATGGGGAACATTATATAACAAATTCCTCTATGCTGCTTGTACAAACAGATGCAGTGCAATTTTTTTCATGGTAGCGTGAGATTTTTTTTGAACTGTGCTTCTATCATAGCCATGCAGATTAACTTCAGCGTGTGACCTGTAGCTAACCTTCACAGCATGCAGAATGGTTACTTGTAAGCATCCCAACATTGTCACTGGATTGAAACATAGTTGGTGACGCATGATGTGTGCTGCCCATCCGACTGAAGAAAGTCTGAACCTTGTGGTTTCAACCTAGTCCTAAGGAGATGTGTGTCCATATTACAGAGTAACCACACCGTTTGGCACAGCAAATGACTGCTACAAGAGAAATGGAACAGCAAAAGTGGTGCTGATTAGGATTAAAATATACAGAAAATATTTCAGTCTGGAAAACTTAGATTTAAAAGTATTGTGGATAAGATGTTTCAGAAGTGTCTTAATGGTTAAATATGAAACAGTTTTACTTTAAATAAAAAGCTTCAAAAGTATCAAATACCTCATGCATTGTTCTTTGTGAATTTACCATTGTCAATATCTTTGGCATGTCTAAGCAAGAGACTCATGAAGAAGTGATCCAATTTCCTAGGAAGGAGGAGTCAGAAAATTGAAAATAGAGATCTATGAACAGTGTACTAACATTTTCTGCTGGGAACATGCTTCCTGGGAACAGGGATATGCTTGAATGTTGGGGTGGGGGCAGAGTTCCATATAGCTTTACTTTGAAAAGAGAAATTGAGAAAGAGGACCAAAAATAGATAACAAATTTTGCTTCAAATGCATCCTGTGCTTGACAGCATGTCACAAACAGTATGTACCCTCCCTATACTAATTAATCCCTAATTATGTTATCAGTGTAGATAACTTTCTTTCTGAGACTTTTTTCTTTTTTTTAATCTGTCATCTCTGGAATCATCCCAGATGTGAATTTCTAAAACAACGTAGGTGCTGTAAAGTGATTGGATAACACTGAACCTCTTGTCTCGTGTGTTGATTTATTCCTACACATAATACAGTAGAACCTTTTTAGATCCCACTAATGACGAGTCCTATTGAACATTACAAACTTTAGCAATTTAGCAGGCAAGCCAAAAATTTGATAAGGATCCTGTATCAACACTGCCTTTGTGGACATGGACCCGTGTATTTTGTGTGTACATTGTTGTAGTGGGTAAAAATTGCAGTGTATTAAGTGGAGACAGGAATGTATGTGGTATATTAATGAGAGAGGAATAGTTATATAATTCTGAGCCATTGGAGCAAAGTGTCCTACAGGACTTTGTCTCAATGTGAAGTAGTCAGTGCAATAGATGAGGGAAAGTATGGAAATGGGTGGCTCAAGGGATTGATAATCTGATACAAAGCCTTAGTTTTCTCAATTGTTTGTTGGTTTGAAACTGACTCATGTTGTTATTGAGAGAGAATTACTATCTGGTGGCTGCATGG
The DNA here is from genome assembly GCF_028017835.1 of Emys orbicularis. Classification (NCBI taxonomy): domain Eukaryota; kingdom Metazoa; phylum Chordata; order Testudines; family Emydidae; genus Emys; species Emys orbicularis. The sequence continues at coordinate 83,908,560 of NC_088686.1, read as the reverse complement.
TGACCTGTGGGAAATGAATTGATGGCTTCAGGTCAGATGCCCATAATGCAAAACACACCAATACAACTGAGCCCATGCGGGCAGTCTTGGTGAAGTAGTAAAGGATTGAGGTCGGTCAGGGGCTCCTGGACATAAATGGGAGTGACTCCAGGTCATTCTCTTCTTTGATCACTGCTTGCAGAGGCAATAAAGTCATTGTTGTTTCAAATTCATGCATTCTTTAATAATTTGTCACACAAATGGGGGGATAACTGCCAAGGTAGCCCGGGAAGGGTGGGGGAGGAGGGAAGCACCGGGTGGGGTGGTGGAGGAGGGAAGGGCAAGGCCACACTGCACTTCAAAACTTATTGAATGCCAGCTTTCTGTTGCTTGGGCAGTCCTCTGGGGTGGAGTCAGGGCCGGCTCCAGGCACCAGCCTACCAAGCACATGCTTGGGGCGGCACCTGGAGGGGGGCGGCGCTCCGGCCGGCCAGGGAGAGCGGGGCCATGGCCGGGCTCGCCGCCCTCCCCCGGCGCTCCGGCTGGCCGGGGAGAGTGGGGCCGCCGTGGAGAGCAGAGCCGCGGCGGGCTCTCCGCCCTCCTCGCGGCGCTCTGGCCGGTCGGGGAGAGCGGGTTCGCGGCCGGCCTCTCCACCCTCCTCGCAGCGCTCCGGCCGGTCGGGGAGAGCGGGGCCGCGGCCGGGCTCGCCGCCCTCCTCGTGGCGCTCCGGCTGGTTGGGGAGAGCAGGGCCGCGGCTGGACTCGCTGCCCTCCCCCCGGCGCTCCGGCCGCTGTGGAGAGCGGAGCCGAGGCCGGGCTCGCTGCCCTCCCCCCGGCGCTCCGGCCGGCCGGGGAGAGCGGGGCCGCCCTCCTCCCGGCGCTCCGGCCGGTCGGGGAGAGCGGGGCCGCGGCCAGGCTCGCCACCCTCCTCCCGGCGCTCTGGCCGGTCGTGGAGAGCGGGCCCGTGGCTGGGCTCGCCGCCCTCCCCTTGGCGCTCCCCTCCGGGGTGCTGGGGGCAGCGGGAGGCTTTTTTGCCTGGGGCGGCAAAAAAGCCAGAGCCTGCCCTGGGTGGAGTGGAGTTCTGATAGCATGGATTCCTCTCCCTATACAGCGATCAGATCCAGTACTTCCCGTTCAGTCCGTGCTGGAGCTCTTTTGCGATTCTGGGACTCCTTGGTCACCTCTGCTGATGAGATCTGCACGGTCACCTCTGAGCTCGCCATACTGGCGAAACAGGAAATGAAATTCAAAAGTTCGCCGGGCTTTTCCTGTCTACCTGGCCAGTGCATCTGAGTTGAGAATGCTGTCCAGAGCGGTCACGATGGAGCACTCTGGGATAGCTCCCAAAGGCCAGTACCGTCGAACTGCGTCCACACTACCCCAAATTCGATCCAGCAAGGTTGATTTCAGCGCTAATCCTCTTGTCTGGGAGAAGTACAGAAATCGATTTTAAGAGCCCTTTAAGTCAACAAAAATGGCTTCGTTGTGTGGACGGGTGCAGGGTTAAATCGATCTAACGCTGCTAAATTCGACCTAAACTTGTAGTGTAGACCAGGGCTTAGAATTACACTGTGGCAAACATGGCAGCAAAGACACTCGAAAGCTGCAGTGACTGAAAGAGGACAAAGCCTTCCACTGCTTGTCCCACAAAGGAAATAAGGCATGTTATTGACATCTCTCTTGCCAGGCCAGACGGGCCTTTAGGCAAACAGTTTATCCAATGCTCCAAGATGTCTGGGCTAGTGACATGACAGCTCACGCTTCCTTTACTTGCTTGGCTTCTCTCCCAAGAGTTCTCTTCACTTTTCCCCTTTTGTCCTGGCCCATTATAGACTGCAACAGGTTTGTGGGTTTTTCCCCCCTCCCCTAAATTCCTTGGAAAGTACTGTGCATTGTGATTTCCTTGGTGTGGTCATTTGCATACCAATACCCACAATGTTTGCTTATCTCACACAGCTGCATGATGGCTGTATAGATCTGAATGCATGATTATGTGTGGCATTCAAAGTTACTTCAAATTAGGTACTGTATTTTTTTCCCTTTTATTAGAACACAAACTGCATAGAGAAGCTGAAACCAACTTTTCTGAGGTTGCAAGCAAAAGCATGGGTTAGTGGCAGAATGCCTCCATGAGATCAGGCTGCCTAAAGTGTACTCGTCTATCTAGCAATTTGCAAGTGAACACCAACAGGCGTTCATATACCATGTGATGAGCATGGTAAAGTCTAGAAACCCATGTGACACTATTAATAAATGATTTTATTACAGAATCTGTTTTTGGAATGAATTTGTAGATTTCCGAGACACTGTTCTTTATTCTATTAGCCTCTCCAAGGGCTAATATTTGAACTTGCATAGGGACCATTTCCATGCCATTGGAAAGCTGTTTCTCCCAACTTCCATGCATAAATGATGTACGAAACGTGCTCTAATTTACACTATTCAGGCCTAGTGAGAGAGAGATTTCAAAACTGCAAAATTCGCATTCACGTCTCAGTTTGAAGACATTGCAAGAGACTAAAAAATGTAACTAGCCAGCCTGTATACTTACATCATTGCCCTAAACTACTCAGCTCAGGGGAATGCTTACCTGGTATGAATATGTGGCTGACAGAATGCAAAAACCAATAATTCTATTGAACTCCAACCTCTCAGAAGTTACAGATATACAATCAAACAGTCACATATGCTCAGTATATTAGAACATAAAGGGACATAGTATCTAATTTCCTTTCCTCCAATAGCTGTTCTTTCTATCTTAGCTATCATTTCCTTCTCCCCTAATCTATCTCTGTTTTAAGAATTTGTGTGAAAAGAGCTTTAAATACCCTATGAATATTCATGTAACGCTACTGGTATGTGTAGAAAAAATCCAGTTGTGCAGCGCAGGTTGTATGTTTATCCTCAACATAGACATGTCATTACACCTCAATTCCCAAGTGTTACCATATACTATGTGTGACGGGTTGGATCACAGAAACCCCCTTGGGAGCTGCCACCCAATGTACCAAGACTACTCCTGCTTCTGTTTTCCCTGCCAGCTCAGGACTCCAGCACCCTGTCTTGCTGAATTAGACACTCCAGTCCACTTCAACACAGACCCAGGGTCTGAATTACTTGTCCCAAAGCTGCAAGTTTACCTGAAAACAGCTCACAGGAGTGTGCTTGTCTTTAGCACTCAGATGCCCAACTCCCAATGGGGTCTAAACCCAGATAAATCCGTTTTACCCTGCATAAAGCTTATGCAGGGCAAACTCATAAATTGTTCGCCCTCTATAACACTGATAGAGAGATATGCACAGTTGTTTGCTCCCCCAGGTATTAATACATACTCTGAGTAGATTACTAAACAAAAAGTGATTTTATTAAATACAGACAGTAGGATTTAAGTGGTTCCAAGTAGTAACAGACAGAACAAAGTAAGTCACCAAGCAAAATAAAATAAAATGCGCAGATCTATGTCTAATCAAACTAAATACAGATAGTCTCACCCTCAGAGATGCTTCAGTAAGTTATTCTCAGACTGGACACCTTCCAGGCCTGGGCACAATTCTTTCCCCTGGTACAGCTCTTGTTCCAGCTTAGGTGTTAGCTAGGGGATTCTCCATGATGGCTCCTCTCTCTCTCTCTCTCTCTCTCTCTTCTGTTCCACCCCTTTATATATCTTTTGCATAAGGCGGGAACCCTTTGTCCCTCTGGGTTTCCACCCCCCCTCACTGGAAAAGCACCAGGTTAAAGATGGATTCCAGTTCAGGTGACATGATCACATGTCACTGCAAGACTTCATTACTCACTTGCCAGCACACACATATACAGGGAGACTCACAGGTAAACAGCCATCTGCAGACAATGGTCCTGGTTAATGGGAGTCATCCAGATTCCAAACCATCATTAATGGCCCACACTTTACATAATTACAATAGGCCCTCAGAGTTACATTTTATATTTCTAGTTTTAGATACAAGAGTGGTACATTTATACAAATCAGATGATCATACTCAGTAGATTATAAGCTTTGTAATGATACCTTACAAGAGACCTTTTGCATGAAGCATATCCCAGTTACGTTACATTCACTTATTACCGTATTTTCTCTAAAACTATCCCAGTTACATTATATTGACTTATTATCAAGTTTTTATAAAACCATATAGACTGCACAACGTCACACTATGATTGTGTTAATATCATTTAGCTATAAAAACAAGCTTTCTGGAGTTTTTGATAACCAGTTACCAGCAATACAAAAAAGATCTAGTTCATTACTCCTACTTTTTGAATGATGAGATATTGAGAGACAAGGTGGGTGAGGTAGTATCTTTTTATTGGACCAACTTCTATTGGTTAAAGAGACGTCTAAGCTTTCAAGCTTACACAGAGTTCTTCAGGTGTGGGAAAGGCACTTAGTGTCACAGCTAAATACTAGGTGGAATTGTTAGAAAATCCTAATTTATATATTAGTAAGTCAGCCAACCGTCCGAATTCTGTTGAGGCTGATCTTACTCCTATTGAAATTCCCCTTGACTTCAATGAAACCAAGTCAAGCCCTTTAAGTAGTAATGTTGTCTGAATTAAGCAGTAAGGAACACTCCATCTGAACAGTGTTCTTGCAGAGGGAGGGCAGGATATTTGAGAGAGAAATATGAAGTTGTTCTCAAGATTGCATTGCAGATAAGCATGTTTTTTTCTTCTAATCAAAGGAGAAAAATCCCACACTGTGGATGAATGTCCACATGCTCTATGACTGATTTCCTTTGTGACTTTAATGAAATATCAGAAAATTGTGGAGCATGAGCAACCAGAATGGATGGCTTGCGAAATGCATAGTTACCAAAAACTCCCTTCCTCATTACTTTCTCTGGAACTCTCTAAGTGTTTGTCTACACAGGGCGGTAGTGCACATCAGTGGAGTGTGAATTCTAATGCACACCAGCATGTCACGTGCTAACTGGCCCACATGGACCCTGCTGACACTCACTAAATGTTCCCCAGGACATGGTAACATAGTGAAACAGGACTATGTTAATATGCACTGGGGAACTTTTAGTGCACCCCAGTCGGGTCCATTTGGGCCAGTTGCTATGCAACACTGGTGCACATTAGAATTCACACCTCACTGATGAGCACTACTGCAGCATATAGACAAGCCCTAACTTGCAGGATTTATACTTTCCTCTTGCTCAGCAGAGGTGGGCAGATCTTCAGCTGGTAAGAACTGCTATAGCTCCACTGAAGTCCCATTTTTTCCATTGCTTTGTGAAACACAATGTAATTTACTGTAACACACGTGGAATATTTTATTATTAGTATGTATGTGAAGTGTGACAGTTGTTTTCTCTTCGTGCACTTTGTAATTGCTGGTCAGATATGAGTGAGTATATTTATGCAAATACAGCGTCCAAGAAATATTAATTAGCTAATATCCTCTTGGTTCATTTGCTAAGAGCTGTTCACAGCATCATTCTTCAAAAAGTAGTTTAATGAAGCCGATTTATTTTTCTAATATTCCAGCGCATGCATTTGTTTACCGTAGACTTTGATAGTTACTGATTTCTACCTTGCCAATCAGGGCTAGCAGTTGCTTTAACTACAACTGCTGATCTACAGATAGGCCAGCAGAGGGCAGTCTGAGCAGCCTGGTTATCTTTCAGCTCAGTTGTGTCTTTTGTAGGCATGTGTGGCTAAGCATTGTTGAAGGCTGTTGGTGTTTAAGTATGTGCTGGAACTGATGCTGTAGATCGGTAATTTTAGTGTTTCTGATTTGAAGTGTGCTGAAGACACCTGATGTGGAAAAAAGGAATGATCGTTGACCGGGGCTGTCGAGCAGCTTCCTCCATGCTGATGTCAGTTCCACAGCTTTCTTTGTAATTGGTTAAACAGATGGGGAACCAAGCACTTCATGCAGTTGAAAGTACCCTTGAGAGAATGTAATTACTGTGCTCCCTCTCCCCCGTTACTATATGTGAGATGCAATATGTCCGTTATAATCCCTTTCCACATTGTGTGGAGAGGCAGGAGCTTGCCTCAATGATATTAGCCATGAGAAAAGTGATGGGACATCAGGAAATCCTGCTGGAAAATTGCATTCACCAACAAAAAGCAGAAAATGAGGGAGTGGTAATATACATATAAAATGATTAAACTGCAGTGGATATATCTTACTGACACTTTTAGGCTAGGTAAACTATCATGATGTGGTGCTCACAACCTGCCTCACTTAAAGCAACTGCCTAGCCTCGCTAGGGGAGACTAATTACTGTCCATTTGAACACAGTGTATCCTCACTCATCTTTTCCTACTCCAAATTCACCTCTAATCCAAGATAGTGCAGTTGATAATGATGTTAAAATAATGCACTTATTGACCTCCCTACTTTCTGTAATTATCCTATCTGGCAAGCTAGACATTTAGTTACCAGGAATAAGTAACTGGAAAATGGTTTCCATTTTGGCATTCCAAATGGCAGTCCCTTCCATTTGTTCATTAATTGTTCTATGGAAGTTGCACAAATCACTTGCGCTGTGTCAATCAATAGAGGCCATTGTTTATTTCTTCAAGGATTAGAGTCCACAAGAAATTCCCTTTGTTGTACTGTATACCTGAAATTGCTCCAGGGATGTAGCTATACAACTTGGAGGTGGAGAGAGGACAGCTAAGGACATTTTCCTCTCTTTGTTCCTTTGCATACAAAATTTTTAATACATTGCTGCCACAGTTCAGAATAACTGCACCTGTATTTCCCCTTAGTGGTCCTGCAAGTGCACCCACTCTTGGGCTTCCAGCCCCCCAGCTGTTGCCTCTCATGGGTGACCTGTGACTTTCTCCCTTCTGACCAGGGTATTTCCAGTTATCTACTTTCACTGTGTTATACCCACAGAAGACAGGCTGCCCAAGCATACCTGCTTTATTTCTCTTCAGTGGCTGAAAAGTGTTACAACACAGTTCTTTTTATGCAAGCCTATTTTATTCTTAAGCAAAAGCACTGCAGAAAAAACATATTCAAAGCAATAAAAGGACCTACATGCATACTAATAAGACTACTAGACATCACCCCAACTCTACTGTAGGCTCTGGCAGGAGTAGTCCCTCAGCAACCCTTCATACAGTTCAGGGGTCTGTGATCTGGAGTCTCCCAGGAGCAGGTAATCAGTAGACAATGGGTTTTTCTCCCTGGGTGTAGCTTCAAAAGAGTGGATTTGAAGTTGGTCATTTGCAATCCCCTTACCCTCAGGTACTTCCTAGGAAGTCCACTTCACATGTATTGTTCCAAAAAGCCCTTTGAAATTCCTTATACTTTCCAGCAATTGCATTAGTCAGTCTCCTCGAGAAGGTACGTACATACAATTCCACAATAACACATACACAATTGCATTTTTAATACAATGGATCCCAAAGGTATTCAAACTAATTCAGTAAGGTTTAACTTAATTCAGTTAAGTTTATATAGGATAGTATAAGTCTGTCACAATTGCGTTTTTAGTGAGAAAATTCTAATCTCTGTTTTGATGATTTTGCATTAGCATGTACTAAACATATTACAATATACTGCTTACTTTAGGCTACAGGTGTCTAGCCTGTGGAATTTTACAAATAAATCACCATTCGCGCTCTCACCTCTATGAAGTGTACTAGCTGAGGCACATCAGTGATTTAACAATATCAGATAACTTTTCACGGTACCTTCTTGCCGATGGGCCAGATCCTCAGCTGGTAAAAAACAGAATAGTACCACTGCCATTCATGGAGTTGTGCTGATTTATACCTAATAAGGATATGACCCTTTATTTTTAGTATATATTAGAGAAGGCAGGGCCCCAAACACTTTTGTCATTCATTGCAAAATAGATTTCCTGCAGCTTCAAACATATGAGCTGAAATAATAACATTGTACTATATAAATTTCCCAGAAAATTTCAATATTCATAATTGTCAAGCAGACTGAATACATTTTTATTCTAATCAAGGCTGCCAAATGCTGCAGTGTCCTAATGGAAAGTGGTAATGGCAAACACTTTCGACTATCTGTGAAAGCTGCTTTCAGCAAGTGAAATGACTTCCTGGTATTCTGACACTGCAAACAACAAAGACTGTAGTGTTATTGTTGCTATTTTGGTCCCGGGATATTAGAGAGACAAGATGGGTGAGGTAATATCTTTTATTGAACCAACTTCTGTTGGTGAGAGAGACAAGCTTCAGGTTTGAAGAAGAGCTCTGTATAGCTTGAAAGCTTATCTCTTTCACCAACAGAAGTTGGTCCAATAAAAGATTACCTCATCCACCTTGTCTTACTACAATCTCTGTCATGTAGTCAGAAAATATTTTATAGTAGGAATCATTAGTGTGTACCTACCCTACCGGATGCCCCATATCTTGTGACCATCTACCAGAAATGGTTGTTTATTGATAGGATGTAGTTCTAATAAAATCTTCAATTTTATATAGAATGTTTCACTCATAAGAATCTCAAAGCACTGCTCAAACTGACATACAAAAACTTCACCCTTCGCTGAAATACAGGCATCTCTGGTGTGAAATGTAGCATCTGTTCAGCAGCATATAGTATCAATGAACTGTTGAGGCGACCATTCTATCCATGTGAAACTGCTAAGGGAAACTAGGCTAACAGAATGTAATTACTTCTATTGGAACTGGCCCAGGTCCAGGCCTGTGCTCTTTGGAATGGTGCCATTTCTTTAATGACCACAGGTGGTCAGGACCTCTAACTGTATCTCATCCAAAAGAAGATATTCACCCTATATTGATGCTTTGTACTTCCCTCCTTTTTTGTTGTCAATGAAAGATGAGCTTTAGCTTTCTGGCAAGGCATAACTTCTTCTCATGTATTTTTGAAGAAGTACTTTTAAGCTCAAAAACCTAAATCACTTTCCACCATCCTAGTAGTAATGTTCTTGGGTCCTCTTGCTGAGTATTTTAGGCATGCCATATTAAAACAGCTCTTTCCACTTCTACTATCCATCACACAATTCTCCCACGTCCACTTGCAGAGCAATAGTTGCTAAGGATGCCAAGGAGAAGTTATAGTCTAGTTCATAAGGGCAACTAAACTTCTTGAGCCAGATCCACAGTTGGTTTATATAAATGTAGCTCCACTGAAGTCAAGGGGAAGATGCTGGTTTACACCAGCTAAGGTTCTGCTCCCTTATGTCCAGCTTCACTAGTCTGGGTACTGTTGTTCTTCCAGGCTTCCATCCTTACCACATGCTTATCCTTACAGGTATCCCCGAACCTCAGGCAAAGGCCTGCCAGCTTTGTACATTTTCCTACACCACACACACACACACACACTGCTTGTTGAAACAAGAATGCCACTTTCATATGGCCACTCACTCTATTCAAATTCTGAGGTTGATACATCCTAACAAGTTGCAGGCAATAAGTATATGGAAACTATCCTCTAGAAGGCAGTCTGTTCTTTCACCTCACTGATGTATTTTTAAGGGCTGTTGTGGATCAAGCCATGGCAACACTCTCCCTTAAAATGATCTGTTCCCAGGGTTAAATGTGTTGACCTATTCTTTACCCAACAACTTCTCTCCTTTTTCTACAGTTTGTATTATCATTTACCTAAATTTGTTATGATGTGCTCTTTGCTCTGCAGCCTTGATGCATTTTATAGAACCCTAGAAATGTAGGACTGGAAGGGACCTCGATAGGTCACCTAGTCCAGTCCCCTCCACTGAGGCAGGACTAAGTATTATCTAAACCATCCCTGACAGGTGTTTGTCTAGCCTGTTCTTAAAACCTCCAAAGACAGAGATTCCACAATCTCCCTAGGTAATTTGTTCCAGTGCTTAACTACACTGACAGGACTTTCCCCCTAATATCTAACCTAAATCTTCCTTGCTGCAATTTAAATCCATTCATTCTTGTCCTATCCTCCAGTGGTTAAGGAGAACAATGTATCACTCTCCCCTTTACAACAACCTTTTACATACTTGAAGACTGTTATCATGTCCCTCAGTCTTCTCTTCTCCAAACAAAACAAATCCATTTTTTTCAACTTTTCCTCATAGGTCATGTTTTCTAAACCTTTTATCATTTTTGTTCCTTTCCTCTGGACTTTCTCCAATTTGCCCACATCTTTCCCAAAGTCTGGTGCCCAGAACCTGAAGAGTACTCCGGCTGAGGTCTTATCGGTGCTGAATAGAGTGGAAAAATTACTTCTCATATCTTGCTTACAACACTCCTGGTAATATAGCTCAGAATGATGTTTGCTTTTTTTGCAACAGTATTACATTGTTGACTTATATTTAGTTTGTGATCCACTATAACTCCCACATCCTTCTCTGCAGTACTCCTTCCTAGGCAGTCATTTCCCATTTTGTATATGTGCAATTTTGCATGTCTTTCCTCTGCTCTCTGGACATTTCACAAATAAATAAATCACAGCTTTAGGTAAAGGTGAAGGATTTGAAGATGGGGGGATAATGCATTGATAGGTATATTACTACATGGAAGCATGTCAGTTGCCACCTGCCTTTTAGGCTACTTCAGAAACATGCAAAATAATTTTCATTCTTTACATCCAAGAATAAGATACAAGGGAACGACAGTCTTCTCCTCTTTGCCTTCACTTGTAGATAATAAGGTCTAATAGATGGCAGAGGGGTTCATTTAACATGTTCTCCATATGGGAAATTGCTAACAAAGTGCAGTCATTTAGTAGGATGAAGAAACTTGGAAGACTTCAGGAAAGACTGTCATATTGTAACTGGAGTAGCAGATGCAGACTAATCTACTAGACTATGAGGAATATATCTTACTGCTCAAAAAATATTTCCTTTCAGACTAGGGTAGCAGAGATGTACATTCTGCAAAGGAACCCTAGGATTCAAATGATCTAGCCATGTCCTATGCTCAGTGTTTTAGTTAATAAATATAGCCTGTGAAATTACTCATCTGGAGATTACTTTTGAACCCACCTTTTAGCTAAAGGAATTTATCTTTGGATAAATATACTCAAATGTATACACATGGCATATCTTATAGCCAAAAGGTGTACTGTGATAATAGAAATCAGAATACACACCCACACTCAGAAAGCTGACACATGATATGAAAGCTATTAAATATCCTTTTGAAAAATCTTTCCAAAAATTCAGTGCCATACTCTGATTTTACATGCTAGCATATTTTGTCTATATAACTCCAGGGACCTAAAGTATAGATCAAGAATAAGGAAATCTACGCTATATACAGTTTTAGTCCCTTAACCAACTTTCATTTAGTAAATGGGAATCTTTCCATAGTTTCTAATACACCCATATGCAAGGTCATACATCTAGGAACAAAGAATGTAGGTCACATTTACAAGACTGTATCCTGGAATGTAGTGAAATGGAAAAGGACTTTAGAAATCATGGTAGATAACCATTTTGAGCATGAGGTCCCAAGGGCTGCTATTGCTAAAAGGACTAACACAATTCTTGGATGTATAAGTAGTGGAGTAGGGAGGTGGTATTACCTCTGTATATGGCATTAATAAGCCATTACTGGACTACTGTACCCAGTTATGGTGCCAATACTTTAAAAAAGGATGTTGAAAAATTGGAAAGGGCTCTGAAAAAACTACAAGAATGATTCAAGATCTGGGAAAACAGCCTTACAGTGAGAGTCTCAAGAAGCTCAGTATATTCTGCATTTCTAGAGAAGGTTAAAAGGTGACTTGATCACAGTCTACAGGAACCTACATGAGAGATTTCTGCTAATAAAAGGCTCTTAAATCTAGCAGAAAAAGCCCTAAGCAGATCCAATGGTTGGACACTGAAGAGACAAATTCAGACTAGAAATAAGATGCAATTTTTTTAAAAAATGAGGGTAATTAAGCATTGGAATAACTTACCTACAGGCACAGTGGGTTCATCATCACTTTGTCTTTCAATCAAGATTGGATGTCTTTCTAAAAGATATGTTGATAGCTGAACCGGAAGTTATAGGCTTGATGCAGAAATCACTGGGTTAGGTCATGTAGAAGTCAGACGAGTTGATCAAAATGGTCCCTTGTGGACTTAATGTCTGCTATGATAATGGGAGATAGATTGGATCCTTAGTTCTGTCTTCTATAGATGTGTCCCCCACTTCAGACATAATAGTGGAAAACCTCTTCTTTGTTAATACAAACTGGAACAATATTTTTCAAACTGTCAATAGTTTGTTTGGGATTGATCAGTATTCTTCACCTGCTATCTCCTAATGAGCACATAATCGCTAACTCTCAGATATTACATTGATGGGCACCCGAGAAATAGCTTCAGCTCTGATATTTGTACAATTTCAGCTGTATGTGATTAAACTAATTATCAATCATAGTAGGAGTATTGTTATCACAGCTGCCATTTTGTATGGTTCTCTCTACCAGAAAAACATATTTGTATTTGTGTGTGTGTGGTGGGGGAAGGGGGAATTTAGTATAATGATATTTTGAAAGAGAATAGAATTTGTCTGGTTTGGAGTCCATCCTCATTGTGTCCATTTCTACTTAGAATCTCACCTAGATTGTAAGATCTTCAGGACAAGAACCATCTCTTGCTATGCCCAAGATTTTTAAAAGTGACTAGTGAGCCTGGGTACCTCAAATCAGACATAACTAAGGGTGTGGTTTTCAGAAAATGCTGTGCGCCCACTTTAAGGTATCTCAAATTGGGTTCCCAAAAAAAACAAGTCCTCCAAACTCACTAACCACTTGAAAAACTTTGCCTGTATGTTTGTACAATGTCCAATGTTGGCCTCATTCCTGGGTGCTCCCTAATAGGAATAATTAATAATAATGGGGATGTAAGGAGGGTGATCTTTGGCTGCTTTGGAGCTGTCCATGCTTGTATGTCATAAGAGCCTGGCATTGATTTTACCCATGTCATTAGCACTCACTGAAACAAATGGGCTGCACTGTCACTCAAGTTGAACTATTGTTACATTAATACATTGTTTTTTCAAACACTAAGTCTGATTTTTAACCTGCTTAAATATATACTGACATAAAGGTCTGAAAGAGTACTAGCCCTAGCATGTGTGGCTACATTGTAAGTAAGGTATATCGCACACTAAGGTCAACATTGGCAGTGCCTGTTTACTTAAAGATTACATCACTAGCACGTTCAATAGTACAGATTCCCATTCAGATGCAGCACCTGTGCTGCTGCTGGCTTATAAGACTAGTAGATAGGAAGTAAAATTAGTACTTCGTGTGACTTATATGAGACTTAAAAAGGATTAGGTGACTTCTTCATCTGAACCCAAAGTTTTTTGTTGAAGAATACACATGAGTATAATTGCAAAAGGAAGTCCAGTGCGTTGGAAGAGGGCTCATAATCAGACATGCCTAACCCGTGAAAAAAATGCAGAAATTGGGCTTGTTTTTGGCTTAATTGGATTGTAAATTGCTTGTTGGCTAGTTTTTGGCTTGTAGCTTGTTGCTCCTTTTTTTTGATCGTCTCCCGGCAAGGGGGGTTAAGGGAAGGCAAGGGGCTGGGGGAGAGAGAGTCAGGGGTGCACAGCAGGCCCACCACAGTCCCAGACTACACGCCGGGGGGGATCTAGTCCCATAGAGTGTTGGGGTTCTTAGGGTTTTTGGCCTTGTTTTGAAATGGGATTAGCTTGATTTTTGGCTTATTGTGAAAGTCGGGGTGCTTATTTACTGCGTGAAAGTTGGCAACTTTTTTTCAGGTATCTAAAAGGGTGTCATAAGGAGGAGGGAGAAAACTTGTTCACCTTAGTCTCTAAGGATAGAACAAGAAGCAATTGGCTTAAACTGCAGCAAGGGAGGTTTAGGTTGGACATTAGGAAAAAGTTCCTAACTGTCAGGGTGGTTAAACACTGGAATAAATTGCCTAAGGAGGTTGTGGAATCTCCATCTCTGGAGATATTTAAGAGTAGGTTAGATAAATGTCTATCAGGGATGGTCTAGACAGTATTTGGTCCTGCCATGAGGGCAGGGGACTGGACTCGATGACCTCTTGAGGTCCCTTCCAGTCCTAGAATCTATGAATCTATGAAAAACTGTATTCATAATCTGTGTGGGAATGGGGTGAGGGGAGCAAGCAAACCATGAGAAAAATGGGAATAAACATCTGTTCATTCTATGGTTCTTGATTGTTTTATTTTCTGCAAAAGCTTTATTTAATAGATTCAAATGGCATTCCTGATTTTGCTAAATCTAGAGTGAAAATGACCCGTCAGGAAAGAAAAAATTAACAGGCTGTCTCTGTCCATGTTTCTGTCAAACTTTACATCCTTTAAAATGTTGTTGTTTTTATTCTATTTTAAAGTTAATTCATTTAAATGTAAATCTATTTCTTCAATTTCTTTTAAAAATATGTGCATATATAATATAATATTAGGGAGGCCTAAGAGAAAACTGCTTTGATGCCATTTGAGAGAGCCCTGCACTAAATGGGTTCAGCATCATGACTCTAGATCAAACTCTGATTAGTGCAAATCAGTTGTGATGCAGCTGAATATGATGATTGGAAGCAGACAATTTTCATCGGGATAACATTTATGCCCATGCAGACTCCCATTGAAGTCAGTGGGCTCTGCCTTAGGGGGAAGGCCTTGGGCTTCCTTCCCTGTGTGGATCACACTGCAGCATCAGGCTCTGAAATTATACATTCTTCTGAGCAGGGCTCTTGTTGTCTTACATGTAGGGCAGGTCTTCACTACCCACCGGATCGGCGGGTAGGGATCGATCTATCGGGGATCGATTCATCGCGTCTCGTCTAGACGCAGATAAATCGATCCCCAAATGCGCTCCCCGTTGACTCCGGAACTCCAGCTCACGACCAGGTAAGTCGACCTAAGATACGCTGTAGCTGAAGTTGGCGTATCTTAGGTCGACCCCTCCCCTAGTGTAGACCAGGGCTTAATGTGAGATGCCTAATGTACTTTTATGTGCTGTAAATAAGTGGCTCTCAACCTTTCCAGACTACTGAACTCCTTTCAGGAGTCTGATTTGTCTTGCATGCCCCAAGTTATGCCTCACTTAAAAACTATTTGCTTACAAAATCAGATAAAAATTCAAAAGTGTCCCAGCACACTACTACTGAAAAATTGCTTACTTTCTAATTTTTACCATATAATTTATAAAATCGATTGGAAAATAAATATTGTACTTACATTTCAGTGTATAGTTAAGGCTAAGATTTTGTCATGGATATTTTTAGTAAAAGTCACGGACAGGTCACGGGCATTTGCCCGTGACCTGTCCGTGACTTTTACTAAAAATATCCAGGACAAAATGGGGATCTGCAGGTCCCCGCACTGTCTGAAGCTAGGAGGCACCTGCAGCAGCTGGGGGGTATCCCTGCTGCCTTTTTTTTCCTCCGGGCGCTGTACGCTTCCACGGAGTGTCTGGTCAGGTTCAACTGGACCCTGACCAAGCTGGTCAGCTTCGGGCACGGGGTGCATCAGTGGTGTCCGATTTCGGGCCAGCTGTATGCTCTGGCAATTGAGCCCTTCCTCTGTCTCCTCCACCAGAGGTTGACAAGGTTGGTGCTCCGAGAGAGCAGAGTTGTGGCTGGTCCTGTTGGCGTACGCCGACAACGTGCTCCTCGTGGTTCAGGACTCTGGTGTGAGTGGAGGCCTATTAGGCCATCTACTCAGCAGCTTCCTCCTCCCGGGTCAACTGGGTCAAGAGCTCTGGCCTGATAGTCGGGGTCGGCAGACGAGCTCCCTCCCACCTGCACTTCAAGCCATTTGGTGGGGCACGGGTCCGCTGCTCTATCTTGGCGTCTACATCTTTCCGCCACACATTCTTCTCTGCCAGAGAACTAGGCAGGATTTGCCAGGGTGGGCGAGTGGCTGCGGCGATGGACTCCTCTGGTGCCTCTCCCTGCAGGGGAGGGCACAGGTGCTGAACCAGCTAGTCCTGTCAATGCTCTGACACTGGCTCGACACCCAGTGACGTAGCCAGGTTCTAAGAGCAGGGGGAGCAAACATTAAAAAGGGCCCCCCCCCTTGGCTCCTCCTCTGGCCACGCCCCCTTGGCTCCTCCTCCGGCCGCTCCGTGCCCCCCCCCCACCTTGGCTGGCTCCTCCAGCCACGCTGCGCCCCCCCCATGGCTCCTCTGGCCACGCTGTGGCCATGCTGTGCCCCGCCCTTCAAGCCTGGGGTGCAGCAGCCCCCCCCCCCCCAGTTCCAGCCCCGTGTGTGTGCAGGGAACAGAGGGGGTTACAGCCTGGATCGGGGTTACAGGGCCTGGCTCTGCTCAGGGGTTCTGACCCCTCATGGCTGGCCGGGAACGCAGCTCCTGGCGGGTCCGAGCCCCTTGGGCAGTTTGGGGGAGTCTCTGCGCTCCAGGCTGAGCGCCGGCCACCCCAAACTCATCCCCCGCTTGCCCGGCTCAGGCCGGGCGGCAAAGAGCCAGAGGCTCCCGCCTAGGCTGACATCCCCACACGCCTCTGTTCTTCCCCGGGGCCTGCCTGCTTCCCCTCACGCACCCCGGAGCAGCGTGAGCTGCTAGCTCCATTTGCCTGTCTCCTTCCCCTTCCTCGCCCGAGGCCACCCTCGCTCCTCCGGCTGCGCCGCCCCCCCCGCCCCATGGGTCCTGCGGCCGCGCTGCGGGCTGCCATGCTGCTGCGCCCCCCCTCGCTCCTCCGGCTGCGCCGCCCCCCCCATGGCTCCTCCGGCCGCACTGCGGGCTGCCATGCTGCGCACCCCTCGCTTCTCCGGCCACGCCGCCCCCCCCGTGGCTCCGGCCGTGCCGTGCCGCCCCCGCGACCCCCTCCATGGCTCCTCCGGCCGTGCCGCCCCCTCCCTATGGCTCCTCCAGCTGTGCTGCCCCCCCTTGCCTGCAGGAGTCCAGCGCCGGCCCGGAAGGCCAAGCTTCAGAGCGGAGCGTGGGCTCTGCCCGCTGGCACCATGGTAACCCCTAACTAAGGCGCCGCTTTTGGAAAATGTGCTGAGGGGAAGCGGCTGCTTCCCCTGCAGCCCCCCAGCTACGCTACTGTCAACATCCTGAGCCCAGCCCCGGGGATTCTGGCCCGGCTCCAGAGGGTAGCTCTGGAGTTCTTCTGGCCAGAACTGCACTGGGTCTTTGCAGGGGTTCTGAGGAGGAGGGAGGACAGGGCCTGGTCTGCCTTTGCAGCCAGGTCCATGTCTTCCACCTCCAGGCCCTGCAGAGACTCCTTTACGGTGCAGGCAGTCCGGCATGGAGCACGTTGGCGCACGCCTTCCTCCGTCGCCTCTGATATGGCAGGCAACTCTTTTCTCCATCCAAGGGGTCTTCTGCAAGACCTCTCCGAGCTGCCTGTTTTCTGCCAGGATCTTCTCCAGACTTGGAAGTTGTTCTTGGTGATCAGGTCCATTGTGGCTACTGAGGGGGCAGAACTCCTTGCGGAACCCCTGCTACACAACCCCTACCTTTGTGTACAGGTGGCGGAGTCCCCCTCAGTGCACCGGAGGCTGGTCCTGGCACAAACCAACAGAATCGGAGACCACCTCAACTATGACAGGGGGGACTGGGTGGATCCCCGGGTGCTCGGTCGGCGCACGGGGGTCTCCCCCCTGCAGGCCCCCCTGTGCATACTACAGGAGGTAGGGGCAGCCTTGTCCCTTATTATTATTATTATTATTATTATTATTAATTATTATTATTTGTCACCCACCTCCCAGGTTTTCCAATAAGGCAGCTGTGGGGTTCCCCTGCCTCCTGTGTTAGCCGAGAGCTGCGGGGTACTCCCACCACTCACAGCTCATGGGGCCCGTGGCAGCTGGGAGCTTGGGGGTTCCCCCACAGACACGGTGGCTGAGAGCTGTGGGGTACCCTGCCGCCTGCGGAGCCCAGGAACTGTGGAATACCCCTGTTACCCACAGCTTGGGGGTTTCCCCATGGTGGCTGAGAGCTCGGGGGTTCCCCCACTGCCCGCAGCAGCTGGGAGCTCAGGGGTTCCCCCATCACCAGCAGCTCCAGGGGTACCCACTGCCTGCGGTGGCTGGGACCTGCAGGGTACCCCGCCGCCTGTGGTGGCTTGGTAGGGTGACCAGACAGCAAATGTGAAAAATCGGGATGGGGGTGGGGGGTAATAGGAGCCTATATAAGAAAAAGACCCCCAAATCGGGACTGTTCCTATAAAATCGGGACATCTGGTCACTCTATGGCTTGGAGCTCCAGGGGCCTCCAGAGGCAGCTGGGGTACCCCGCAGCTGCCTGCTCCTGCGGGCAGCAGGGGACCTTGCAGCTCCTGACCACTACAGGCTGAAGTTATGGAGGTCGCTAACCCCCTGCCCCAGCCCTTAGCCCCTCATCCACGGCCTCACCCCAGAACTCGCACCTCCAGTCGGAACCCTCACACCATAGGCGCCAACTTCCCCTCTGCCCCATGGGTGCTTGACTCCCCCTGGCCCCACCCCTGCACCACCCTCACCCTGCCCCAATTCCACCCCCCTTTCCGCAAGTCCCCACCCCCGCCCCGCCTCTTTACCGCCTCCTTCCCCGAGTATGCTGTTAGGCGGTGGGCGGGAAGCGCTGGTAGGGGGAGGAGTGGGGATGCGGCACCCTCAGGGGAGGAGGAGGTGAGGAGGGGATGGGGACGGAGCACCCGCTAATTTTTCCCTGTGGGTGCTCCAGCCCCACAACACCCGTGGAGTTGGCGCCTATGCCTCACACCCCTGCACCCCAACCGTCTGCCCCAGCCCCGAGCCCCCTCCAACACTGCGAACCTCTCGGCCCCACCCCCACCACATGAATTTTGTTATGTGCATTGATATAAAGGTGATGTGTCACAAATCCCTTCCATATTGGTGCACATAATAAAATTCATTCTGCACATGGGTGGGAAAAATTAGAGGGAACACTGTAGAGAAGTATAAACAAGTCATTGTCTGTATGGGCTTGTCTACACTACAAAATTAGGTCGGATTTATAGAAGCCGGTTTTATAGAAACCGGTTTTATGCAGCCGACTGTGTGTGTCCCCACATAAAATGCTCTAAGTGCATGAAGTCGGCGGACCGCGTCCACAGTACCGAGGCTAGCGTCGACTTCCGGCGCATTGCACTATGGGTGCCTATGGGTACCTATCCCACAGTTCCCGGAGTCTCCGGCGCCCATTGGAATTATGGGTTGAGATCGCAATGCCCGAATGATGCAAAGCAGTGCCGCGGGGGGTTCTGGGTACATTGCGTCACGCCCCTCCCCCGCCGTCACAGCAACAGCAGACAATAGATTCGCGCCTTTTTACCTGGGTTACCTGTGCAGACAACATACCACGCCAAGCATGGAGCCCGCTCAGCTCAGCTCACCGTCACCATATGTCTTCCGGGTGCCGGCAAACGTGGGACTGCATTGCTAAACAGCAGCAGCAGATTACTGCCTTTTGGCGGTAGACGGTGCAGCATGAGTAGTAGCCTTCATCGGCGCTCGGGATGCTGGTAGCTGTGGGGCTGGCAGCCGTAGGGCTGCATTGCACCAGCCCCTTGCCTTTTGGCAGTAGATGGTTTATTACGACTGGTAACCGTCCTGTCAGTATTGTCTGCTGAGCATCCAGAAGAGGCCGAGGGCGATCTGGGTGCTCAGCAGATCTGAAAGAAGAGCTTTCCTCAGGTCTGAAAGCAAGTAAATTTACAGGTTGCCTGAAATGCTCATAGATGTCCTCGTTGGACAATGATGGTTACCAGTCGTAGTATACTATTTGCTGCCAAGTATTGTCTGCTAAGCACCCAGAAAAGGCCGAGGGCGATCTGGGTGCTGGCAGACAATACTTGCCTTTAACCGTCCTCGTTGGACAATGATGGTTACCAGTCGTAGTATACTATTTGCTGCCAAGTATTGGCTGCCAAGCACCCAGAAAATGCCGAGGGCTATCAGTCATGCTGCACTGTCGTCTTAAGATGTAAAAAATAGATTTGTGTTTTATTCATTTCCTTCCCCCCTCCCTCCGTCAAATCAACGGCCCGCTAAACCCAGGCTTAGGAGTTCAATCTCTGGGGGGCATTCTGTGTGACAGTTGTTTGTATTTCTCCCTGATGCACAGCCACCTTTCTTGATTTTAATTCCCTGTACCTGTACGCCATGTCGTCACTCGCCCGCCCCTCCCTCCCTCCCTCCCTCCCCTGGTCTTTAGATACTAGTTTCGCGCCTTTTTTCAGACAAGACGCCATAGCTAGCACTGGGATCATGGAGCCCGCTCAGATCACCGCGGCAATTATGAGCACTATGAACACCACGCGCATTGTCCTGGAGTATATGCAGAGCCTGGACATGCCAAAGCAAAACCAGGAGGACCAGCTGAGGAGGAGGAGGCGATTGCAGCGCGGCGACGATAGTGATGAGGAAATTGACATGGACCTCTCACAAGGCACAGGCCCCAGCAATGTGGAAATCATGGTGTTACTGGGGCAGGTTCATGCCATGGAACGCCGATTCTGGGCCCGGGAAACAAGCACAGACTGGTGGGACCGCATCGTGTTGCAGGTCTGGGACGATTCCCAGTGGCTGCGAAACTTTCGCATGCGTAAGGGCACTTTCATGGAACTTTGTGACTTGCTTTCCCCTGCCCTGAAGCGCCAGAATACCAAGATGAGAGCAGCCCTCACAGTTGAGAAGCGAGTGGCAATAGCCCTGTGGAAGCTTGCAACGCCAGACAGCTACCGGTCAGTCGGGAATCAATTTGGAGTGGGCAAATCTACTGTGGGGGCTGCTGTGATCCAAGTTGCCAGGGCAATGAGAGGCCTGGTGATATCAAGGGTAGTGACTCTGGGAAACGTGCAGGACATAGTGGATGGCTTTGCTGCAATGGGATTCCCAAACTGTGGTGGGGCGATAGACGGAACCCATATCCCTATCTTGGCACCGGCGCACCAAGCCACCGAGTACATAAACCGCAAGGGGTACTTTTCAATGCTGCTGCAAGCCCTGGTGGATCACAAGGGACGTTTCACCGACATCAACGTGGGCTGGCCGGGAAGGGTACATGATGCTCGCGTCTTCAGGCACTCTCTTCTGTTTCGAAAGCTGGAGGAAGGGACTTTCTTCCTGGACCAGAAAATAACCATTGGGGATGTTGAAATGCCTATCGTGATCCTTGGGGACCCAGCCTACCCCTTAATGCCATGGCTCATGAAGCCATACACAGGCAGCCTGGACAGGAGTCAGGACCTGTTCAACTACAGGCTGAGCAAGTGCCGAATGGTGGTGGAATGTGCATTTGGGCGTTTAAAAGCGCGCTGGCGCAGCTTACTGACTCGCTGTGACCTCAGCGAAAAGAATATCCCCATTGTTATTGCTACTTGCTGTGCGCTCCACAATATCTGTGAGAGTAAGGGGGAGACATTTATGGCGGGGTGGGAGGTAGAGGCAAATCGCCTGGCCGCTGATTACGCGCAGCCAGACACCAGGTCGGTTAGAGCAGCACAGCAGGGCGCGGTGCGCATCAGAGAGGCTTTGAAAACTAGTTTTGTGACTGGGCAGGATTTGGTGTGAAACTTCTGTTTGTTTCTCCTTGATGAAATCGCAGCCCCCCCCACGCACCCGGTTAACTCTACTACCCTGTAAACCAAGCACCCCAACCTCCCCTCCCCTCCCCTCTTCAAGCACCACTTGCAGAGGCAATAAAGTCATTGTTACTTCACATTCATGCATTCTTTATTAATTGAGCACACAACTAGGGGGATAATTGCAAAGGTAGCCCGGGATGGGTGGGGGAGGAGGGAAGCAGCACACAACTAGGGGGATAATTGCAAAGGTAGCCCGGGATGGGTGGGGGAGGAGGGAAGGAAAAGGACACACTGCACTTTAAAACTTTAAAACTTTAAAACTTATTGCTGTGGAAATCATCTAGGGTGGAGTGATTGGGTGGCCGGAGGCCCCCCCACCGTGTTCTTGGGCGTCTGGGTGAGGAGGCAATGGGACTTGGGGAGGAGGGCTGGTGGTTACAGAGGGGCTGTAGCGGTGGTCTCTGCTCCTGCTGTTGGTTACAGAGGGGCTGTAGCGGCGGTCTCTGCTCCTGCTGTTGGTTACAGAGGGGCTGTAGCGGCGGTCTCTGCTCCTGCTGTTGGTTACAGAGGGGCTGTAGCGGCGGTCTCTGCTCCTGCTGCCTTTCCTGCAGCTCAACCATATGCAGGAGCATATCACTTTGATGCTCCAGCAGCCGGAGCATCGACTCTTGCTTTATGAGTACAAGTTGACGCCACTTCTGCTCTTCAGCCCGCGTTTCAGCACGCAACCTCTGCTCTTCAGCCCGCGACTTCTCCTCTTCAGCCTGCCACCTCTCCTCTCGCTCATATTGGGCTTTTTTAAAATCAGTCATTGACTGCCTCCACGCATTCTGCTGTGCTCTGTCAGCGTGGGAGGCAGTCTGTAGTTCAGTGAACATTTCGTCACGCGTCCTTCGCTTCCTTCTTCGAATATTCACTAGCCTCTGTGAAGGTGAAACATTTGCAGCTGGTGGAGGAGAAGGGAGAGTTGTTTAAAAAAGATACATTTTTGAGAACAATGGATACACTCTTTCACGTTAGATTTTGCTGTTCACATCACACAGCACATGTGCTTTCGTTACAAGGTCGCATTTTTCCTCTTGGCCTGCCGGTTTGGTGTGAGAGATCACTCACGCAGTGCCAGGCCACAGATTTCAGCTTGCAGGCAGCCATGGTAAGACACAGTCTTTTGGCTTTTTTAACCTTGTTAACAAGTGGGGATGGTTTAAAACAGTACTGCTCTCATTAACCATACCAAGCACCCGTTGGGTTGGCCATTTAAAATGGGTTTGCAATGTAAAAGGAGGGGCTGCGGTTTCAGGTTTAACATGCAGCACAAACCCAACTAACTACCCTCCCCCCCACACCCAATTCTCTGGGATGGTCACTTCACCCCTCCCCCCCACCGCGTGGTTAACAGCGGGGAATATTTCTGTTCAGCAGAGCAGGAAGGGGCACCTCTGAATGTCCCCTTAATAAAATCGCCCCATTTCAACCAGGTGACCGTGAATGATATCACTCTCCTGAGGATAACAAAGAGCGATAAGGAATGGATGTTGTCTGCATGCCAGCAAACACCGGGACCATACGCTGCCATGCTTTGTTATGCAATGATTCCAGACTACGTGCTACTGGCCTGGCGTGGTAAAGTGTCCTACCATGGCGGACGGGATAAGGCAGCCCTCCCCAGAAACCTTTTGCAAAGGCTTTGGGAGTACATGAAGGAGAGCTTTCTGGAGATGTCCCTGGAGGATTTCCGCTCCATCCCCATACACGTTAACAGACTTTTCCAGTAGCTGTACTGGCCGCGATTGCCAGGGCAAATTAATCATTAATCATTAAACACGCTTGTTTTTAAACCATGTGTAATATTTACAAAGGTACACTCACCAGAGGTCCCCTGTGTGCCCACAGGGTCTTGGGTGAGTTCGGGGGTTACTGGTTCCAGGTCCAGGGTGACAAACATATCCTGGCTGTTGGGGAAACTGGTTTCTCCGCTTCCTTGCTGCTGTGAGCTATCTATGATGTTCTCTCCATCCTCATCTTCCTCGTCCGCCGAACCCGCTTCCCTGTCTCCAGAGAGGGACTGATAGCACACGCTTGGGCTACTGGTGGCTGCACCCCCTAGAATGGCATGCAGCTCCTCGTAGTAGCGGCATGTTTGCGGCTCAGCCCCGGACCTTCCGTTTGCGTCTCTGGCTTTGTGGTAGGCTTGCCTTAGCTCCTTAATTTTCACGCGGCACTGCTATGCGTCCCTGTTATGGCCTCTGTCCTTCATGGCCTTGGAGATCTTTTCTAATGTTTTGCCATTTCTTTTACTGTTTCGGAGTTCGGCCAGCACTGCTTCATCTCCCCAGATGGCGATCAGATCCCGTACCTCCCGTTCGGTCCAGGCTGGAGCTCTTTTGCGATCCTGGGACTGGGACTGGGACTCCATCACGGTTACCTGTGCTGATGAGCTCTGCATGGTCACCTGTGCTCTCCACGCTGAGCAAACAGGAAATGAAATTCAAACATTCGCGGGGCTTTTCCTGTCTACCTGGCCAGTGCATCTGAGATGAGAGTGCTGTCCAGAGCGGTCACAATGAAGCACTGTGGGATAGCTCCCGGAGGCCACTAATGTCGAATTCCGTCCTCACTACCCAATTCCGACCCCCATAAGGCCGATTTTATCGCTAATCCCCTCGTCGAGGTGGTGTAAAGAAACCGGTTTAAAGGGCCCTTTAAGTCGAAAGAAAGGGCTTCGTCGTGTAAACGTGTCCAGGCTTAAGTCGACTTAACGCAGCTAAAGTCGACCTAAACTCGTAGTGTAGACCAGGCCTATGAAATTTTAGTTTGTACTGACTTTGCTAGTGCTTTTATGTAGCCTGTTGTAAAACTAGGCAAATATCTAGATGACTTGATGTACCCCCTCGAAGACCACTGTGTACCCCCAGGGGTACACATACTCTTGATTGAGAACCACTGCTGTAAATAATAAGAGTGACCAAATTACAAAACAGTGGCTGAGTCAGGTTCATGGCAGCAGATCATCTTATGTAATGTGGAGAACCTTTGAATACAGCAGGGAATGCCCTAAATAAATCTTATGAAATTAGGATTGAGACAGAGGTTGTCTCAGTCATTACTTTCTCCAGAATTTTGTTTTCTAACTAGTCTAAAATCGATTCTGAATGGATTGGTAAACTCTTAAGGCCAGGGATTGTCTCACTCTGTGTGTACAGTACCTGGAACAATGGGGCATCTAGATACCACTGAAATAACGAATAATGGACATCTGCAATGTACTATCAATTTTTTGGAACTAACTAGGCTACTATCAACAAAAATGGAAATTGCCTTTTTTTAAATTTAAAGATTAACATATTTAACAACAATAATAATGGGTAAAATGTATTTCCTCCACAGAGACTGTAATTTTCTTCACTGTTGGCAGGAAGAAAGAGAAATTAGGATAGGAAGACAGTAATTCTGCACTGAAATCAAGGAGAAAAGCACTAGATTTATCAATGTTTAGGTAAGTTGCAATTGATTATTTAGGTAAATGTAGATTTTGTTTTATTCTGACTTGTATCTCTTTCTTACATTGCCAGAGTACATCTTGGTTTTTCAGATTAATATATATAACCCCCTTACCCACCTTTCCATTCCTGAACAGAATGTCTTTGCTTTCTTTCCATCTTCCTTGTTTTGTACTCCTGTGCTCCCAGACCAGACTTCACCCACAGACCATCCCATTTATCACCTTGACATAAGCACTCTATCCCACGTACCCTTTGGGGAAGTGGCCTGCTCTGAATGAAAGGGTTGAAGTACAGAAATGGCAACCTCCATGGAATAAGATCAGCTATCTTTAGCCATAATAACATTCAAATTAGTATTTCTTAAGTAAATTAATTTGCTAAAATTCTTGTAATGTTCTTGGATCCTCTTGCTGAATAGTGTAGGCATGCCATATTAAAGCATTTCTTTCCACTTCTATTATCCATCACACAATTCTCCCACATCCACTTGCAGAGCAATAATTGCTAAATATACCAAAGAGAAGTTATATTCTAGCACACAAGGGCAACTAAACTTCTTGAGCCAGATCCTCAGCTGTTTTCTTTTGACTTGTAGTCACATTTCTAATACTTTGACAAATTGTACGTGACCTGCAGATAAAAGGGACATGCACAACCTTTCAGATTACTGTGCTCCTGGCTGACAGATGCCTTGTGCACACAGATGTCAGGAATCAGCTTCCAAGTCACCATCTCAATATGAGAAGCAAAGGATTTGCTGAGACAATCACTCCATTTGATTAGCTTTCCAATAGATTTTTTGCCATTTAGAGCAGTGAACTTGAGTTCAGCAAAGTAGAAGTTGCAAAGTGATAAAGTAGAGACACTTTAATCTGCACTTCTGATTAAATCTGGTTCAATCTGCAGTATCAACCACACTGTAATCTGTAGTTTGAAGGTTTTGAAACATGTTTCAGAGAGGAGGAAAGTGCTGTCAGATCATTTCTGGCACAAGACGGAATGTTTATACAAACACTCTCTAGCATCATAAAAGAAGGCTTCCAGGTAAATCCAAGATGCAAGTAAAGCCCATCCCAGATATACAATTACGATGGCTAAAAGTGACTCATCCTGACAGATAGAAACATATATTTATATATGTCTTTGAAATCAGCAACTAAACAAAAAGGTAATTGCTG
This sequence comes from Emys orbicularis, assembly GCF_028017835.1. Lineage (NCBI taxonomy): Eukaryota > Metazoa > Chordata > Testudines > Emydidae > Emys > Emys orbicularis. Next base: position 83,882,452 of record NC_088686.1, on the reverse strand, counting down.
CCACAATTATACATGATGCACCACTAATAATAAATTAAAAGTGTCACGGTCCAGTTTCTGGTTTCAGATCAAACTCATTAAGCCAAGCAGAAGATTGGATCTCACCGAGCCTGCTTTTAGAGAAGAAAAATTAAGCAATGATTCATAGTGTAAACCCATTACATAAGAGGAAAAAAGGTGGTGGTGGTGAGAGGGAAAACCACCAGGAGCATGTGAAAAAACGTACTTAAATTTTATATGAACAGATCAGTGTCTTTAATAAATTAATAAAAAGGAATATCCTATATCTACAGTGATCACATGCATATAAGGATCTTTTTGCAGTTGATGACATTAGAAATACCAGTTCAGGGACACTTGTAAATAATTTTCTTGATCACTGTAAAAGTCAGACTTTTCAAACTCTTCCCCATATAGCCCACAACTGAAGGTTTTGTAAGTATCTTTTCAAATGATCACAAGGATTGCTACTGTTGTTTGTATTGTGATAACATCCAAGAGCCCAGTGAAGATCATGGCCCCATTGTCCTATGTCCTGAACAGACATTTAGAAATATATGGTCTCTGCCTCTATGGGTCCATATGGGTCCTTTTTTATAAAGAAATATTCAATCTGACTACAAACCAAGAAAAATGAGACTTTCCTGTACCGGAATATGGAATTTTACTAGTATAGATTACTGGAAACATTATCTATATAACTCTCGTTCCAACTCTCAGTTCTATGTCTCTCCCAAATACTGAAGGAGACAAGGATGTTCAGATGCCAAATTTGTCTTTAATAAGTAGTAGGCCCACCCCACATAGATATGATATCAAAAGAACAATAAGATATGCTGGTCCATGTTGATGTTGACTAACGCAGTTCAACGACTGTTTATTTCTTCTTAAATCAGAAGCAATAATGTGGCATCATCAAAAAGACATTTTGTCTAAAATATTCTAGCAAATGAAATGCCATATATGGGACTTCCTCATGGAATCTCTGTCACAGCTGTATGTATAAGCTTGGTAGAATTACAATTTTATTTTTGTATAATTTTGATTGATATCAATGTTTATTTTTAAGCATTTTTTATTTTTATTCGTTTAAATTTAAACAGTTGCGGGAAATTATGGGGGTCAGACAATAATCAAGTAATGACAGTAGATGTTGAGATTCAAAAAGTTAAAGTTCTATAACCATTAAAACAGAAATGGTCAACATCACATGTTAAAATATACAAAGTAAACAGCCTTAAATCAAACTCTAATAAATTTTCAAGCAGCACTTTTCTTACTTTGCCTATCTGTAAATTTTGATTCTTATAGATGGAAATATATTTTTGTTGGTCTGCGAGTGTATGGTGAAGTAGACGATTATCCACATTTACCAATAAGAACCTAATCCTTTCAACTAAGTGTGTATATGTATAATAATTAATAAATATGTGGTAAAAATGATCCAACGTGGGCACCTAATCCATATTTAGGTACCTATATGAATGGCCTGATTTGTAGAGGTGCTGAGCACCTGAAGTTCTTATTAACTTTGGGGCTGCCTCGGAGCACATGCTGGGGATCAGGGCAGATTTTCAATAGCAGGAGGAGCAGCTGCAGTGGGAGCATGTGCCAAGGACTGGGGAAGGTTATCAGAAGCAGCCATGTAGATCACTTGGGTAGCACTTCCCAGGGATCAAGGAGGGTTCTGGTACTGCGATGGGGAAGTGAGTTGACAGATGACTCCAGACAAAGATCTGTCAGCCTTGTCTCTCTATTGTTGGAAACATGCCTTGAGCCCCAGAACAGAATGGCCACCTATTACAGCCGGTCTGTAATCTGGCTCATTCTGTAAGGGCGAATGTTCCCACAGCAACCTTAACTCTAGCCCTTGTGAGCATGCATCACAATAAGGTCTTTGGAATCTCTTATATGGACTCTATTGACTGCATCTCTACACTGCGATCAACAGGGTAGGAATGAAACTATTCATTGCCATGGCTGGCATCATTCAAGTCTCCAGTCAAGAAAATTTGTGTCTGGGATGCCCGCCAGTGTCTTTTCAGCGTGGCTTGGTGGAAAACAACGATGCCTTGAATACGATGTGTTTTAACAAAAAATAAAATGCTTTCAGTGCTAAAGAAAATGCCTTTGAGTTTGTTCCCCCTTCCCTCCTTGCAAAGTGTCTTCAGTGTACGACTGCTGCAACCCAACATTGTCACATTGTACAGCATTGTGCAAGGTCGCTTTGATGTGATTCAAGCAAAAGGAAGCCGTGTGGCTATGGAGTCTAGATTTTCAATCTAGACTGGAGGCCTTGTTATTGTAGCTTTACTTTTGTGAACAGTTCATTGCTTTGGTGCCTTGTACACAGTGCATTAGGCACAGATATTGGGCTGGGTGAAGCTGCAGAAAGTTTTCTAAAGCTTCCTTGTTCTCTTAGCCAAGCATGTGCTACTTATTCCAGATTTTGTGGATCTGTCCCTGTAGGAGATTGGGCAGACATAGACTCCTGGGAGTCCCAGGTTCAAATCCCAGGAGAGTCAACTAAAATCTTTATCTGTGTGAGGTAGTAAAGTATTCCAGGCAGTTGACTTTGTTTGGAGTCTTTTGAGTGAAACCATTAAAAACTGAAATCCTGCCTTCTTTTAGGGGACACTAAGGGCCAGATTCTGACAAGGCCCTGCATGGATCCAGCAAGGTGGGAAAGGACACAAAGAACTTTGACTGGTTGGAATCTGGTTGGAGAGTGTAGGGTCTGCCTCTTAGTGCACACATGGATGCTGGGTTTCTGCAGGGTGGGAGGCAAATATAGACTGCAAGGGGTATGGCTCCATCCACCTCCACATAGGCCAGCAGCTGGGGAGAATATACTGCATTCTTTTTAAGAGTAGTGTAATTGCTGTGCACTGCCTTAGACAGCCAAAATTCTTCTTAGGGATGTTAGATGCTGCGTGACTCCCTGATGCACCTGATGGCACCTACAGCACAATCTAGTCTTAATGGCTTTCATAGCTAAAGCTGCTTAAATGAGTAGCTAGCCCACAGTACCATGGATTGACTCTGATGCTATAGCACTAGTAACTCATCTAAGAGCCTCGTGCTCTTGATCAAAATATTCACTGCCCACACTGTTGTTCAGTGTACTATGCACCAGCTGGTTGCTAACCATCATCTGGAGGTGGCTGTAATTCAGTAGTTCCATCTAGATGCCAGAGCAATTTCATTCAATCCTAAAACTTAGAAGGTCCAAACCCATTAACCAGTAGTCAGGGTCCTGGCCAATACACCAGTTCCATAATGAGATTTCTATGGCTTTTTAGTTGGGAACAGACATATCTCATCATCTTTCTTTACACAGGAGTCTGTCTTGTCAGGATTGTTAGAAACAGGATAATTGTGGAGAAAAGGCTTTCTTTACAATAGTTAAATACACATTATACATTATCCTTGGGGGAGCAGTGTTTATGTCCAGTGGTGTATTGGTCACTTGAGATCTTTAAAGACAGTTGTGACTTGCAAAAGCACATTTCTGCAGTTAATGTCATTGTTTATAATCAGTCTGGCAGACTTTTAAGTGGAGTCATTCCCCTGGCATTCAGATGGATTATTCCACTGCTTTTGCTTCAGCCAAACAAATTCAGTTTAATTTACTATACATTAAGCTCAAGTTTCTGAGATATACATAATTTATGGTGGAGACTGTTGTAAAACTGCCTGCCCTGCAGGCAGGAGGGCTATGGGGACAGGAAGAGGAGAGAGACAGATTCCCAGGAATCCTGCAGGGAGTTTTAAGGAATCTGCAAATCAATTTATCGAGGAGAGATGTGTTACATTTATAACTGAAAACAGCAAATTAAGAGCAATCTCCGTTTAACTGCTGGAGTGCTGCCAAATGATATGCCTGAAGAGTGAGGGCAAATCACAATTCAGGCACTGACACAGATATCAGAAAAAACACTTGGGGTGCTTATGTTCCAATACACTGGGAAAGAGGCCTGAGTCAAAACTGTGAATCCAAATATCCCATATGTTTGGGATTTGTACCAAGAACTGAACTTCACAGCCACCCTTTTTCTCTTCTGTATAAGAGGAGTGAGCCAAAACTCTAAATCTTAATTACCCCACACTTTGGGAAAGTCTGACTCTGGATCCAATCTTTGCGCCTTGGGCCCTTCTCTGTATCACACTGACATTCCAGTCTGTTGCCTTTAAATCAACACTGTCTCCTTCTTTTGTGGCACTGAATAAGCTACAGCAGAAAGCAGCAGCAAAGCATTTAACAGAAGGCAAAGCTTACCACTGCCATTTGATAAAAGACTACAGTAATGGATGGTCCTCAACTCTACAGCCTACAACAGTATTCCAGGGCCCTTACTGGAGTCCTGTTTTTAGTAAAGACAGTTGTTAGTGTCATGACAGACTCTGTGGCAGAATCACTGTGAGAGCACTGGTATTATCTCCTGGATGTCTGTAGCATGCTGCTGGGTATACCACTCTCTCCGAGGCAAGCGCTATAGGTGCTGTAAGCACTAAGCCATTATGGCTCCAGCCTTCGGTGGGTTCCCATGAACACTCACCGAGTGAGATGAAGAACAAAGGATTGCTTTATTAGGGCTCCAGAAATAAATGCCGCAGTTACCCTGGGAACAATGGCTTTAAGCTACAAACTAAAGATGAAGCAATAGTTCCTAAGTCAGTCCCTAGGGGCAGTCCAGTACAGCGGTATGAAGGTGTGGCTCCTCTGGCCTAGTGCCAGAGCTACTCGCTTCAGGTCACCCTTCTCCTGGAGGCAGTCACACACTGGTTTGCAGATCCCTTGGCCTGAGATCCTGTCTTGTTCAGGTCTAAGAACAAGGCCTCCCTGTTTACAGGTTGCTCCCCAGAATCTACCTGTCATGGCTACTGCTGACCACCTTGCCAACCACAGGCTGCTTCCCAGCCCAGCTCTCAGCATTGCAGTCCCAACTCCCAACCTGCCTGGCCTTCTCTTCACAACCTGCTCCCCAGCTGCTCCCTTTAGCTGGCTGTTCCAGCTTTCATGTAGCCTCCAGCTCCCTCCTGAACCAGGTCCCCTCTGAACTTTGGCAGTAATTCTATTTCCTGTGCTCTGCAGACTAAGGCATTTGACTGGCTAGATGTTGTATTGGAGGTCAATATAGCAGTCAGTCAGGAGCTTGTAGGTTTATTACAGTACAAAACACTTCTCCTGGACTGATCAATGCAATATTGCTGAAGGCACTACTGAAGGCTGTCAGCAGAGGGTGTCCTTTTTTGTAGGTATGGGTATGAAAGAACTCTTCAGGAGAAACAGTGCCCTTGTCATTGTGCTCAAGTAAGCATTTGTGAAGATATATATTCACAAAAGAGACTCCAGATTGACTAGAAGATGCGTGGAGAGAGAGGTGTGGGGAGTAAGCCTGATGGGCTGGTTGCATAGGGCAAAAAATTCTTTACCTAAAGGAGAAAAGTCCAAAATTACGGGGTTGAAAGGACATATATCCTCCATAGCTTTAGCTGGGGCTGAATACAGAAGACTGTTTAAGGGGCAGTTCTTTCAGGGATCACATTCCGTCTGTGCTCCACCATCTACACTGAGGTCCACTTCCAATGTCAGATGTTGGTTTTAACTTTAAAATACCTAAATGGTTTGGGTACTGAGTATCATCTCTCTGCCCATGGGAACCTGCAGTAGCTGAGATCTGCTGAGGTAATAAGCAACAGAGGGTCCTGTGGCACCTTTAAGACTAACAGAAGTATTGGGAGCATAAGCTTTCGTGGGTAAGAACCTGACACCATGCTGAGGTAATAATAGCTCCTAGATTTAATCAGGAGTGGTTGGAGGCAGAGAGTTAGGTGAGGGGTGGAGTTTACTTCTCTGGTCCACTCTGGTGACCTTCAGTATGTGCTCCAAAGCTTATCTGTTCTGACAGCCATTTCCTGGCTGTGGGGAAGTGGACAAAGAGGATGTGTAGAAGGATGGGGCTGATGGGAGGTTTTTACAGGCACAGTTACAAAAGTAGATGCTGATGTTGGTTCCCTCAGTTTTTGAGTACCCAGCTTGAGATGCCTGTGGCCTGATTTTCAGGCGTTCGTGCACCAGCAGCACCGTTAGAGTCATTTGGAGTTGTGAGGGCCCAGCATCGCTCAAAATTAGGCTCTGGGTTTCTCAAACTGGCAACCCAAACCCAGAGGTACCCAAAATGTGTGTAAAATTTGGGCCTTAGTTTTTGGGAGTTTCTTAGATTTGGGGAATGGGGTCTTACTCATTTTTATGAATTCATTTTTTGTTCTTGGGGAATTGCATCTGGACATTTTTATGACTAGAAAAAGCCAGATAAAACGAATAACCATGTTTTTGAACATTTTTTATAGCTGTCCATGTCAGACTTACACTGCCTCCAACTCTGGAGTTAGCGGAGCTGAAAAGGAGCAGGTGGTTGACGTTAATAATGATGTCATAAGTGCACAGCTGCAAAAAAAAATTTTTACTTTCAAGGATTGGATTGCTCCCAGATCACAGTTCATGTGGCTATTATATGCAGTGCCTGTTTAGTCCCCAAAGTGCATTTGTTCTGCTTAAATAAAAACTCCACTCCACTGGCAAAGACCAGTGTATAACATGAACAAATATATCCTGTCCTTACTTTCAAGCCAAGAGTGTATAGGCAGCCACATGCCTGTACTCCAGGTTGTACAGCATATCCTGATGAGAGGGGCATGTTTGTTTTGTTTGTTCATCTTCTCATTTTCACTCTCCTATCTAATTGCACCCATTGGGCTACTGATCACAATTTTTGTCGTGGCGGGTCTGCTTTGGGAGATTCTAGGGACGCAGATGATGGGCGGGGATGAGGGCGGGGGGGAAGGAGACAGGAGGGCTGATCTGTTTCAGATTTCTTATACCTATGTAAAATTCATTGGTATTGTGTTCACTCCTTACTGATCCCTCCAGACTTCTAATGGACATGCTATACTGTGTCACAGGTGCTCAAAGTATCTTCTGCAAGGCTGAGAACTTTCCTTGTCACTTTCTCTGTCCAGAAAGATAAAATAACCTCTGACTTTCTGTTTCTATAGATCTCTAGATTCTTTGGAAAACCCATTTTATTTTATGCTTTTCACACTGATTTTTCAGCTGATGCCTCCCATCATTTGACAATGAACTTGGCTGTTATACCAAATAAGCAACCATCTTCCTGCTCACAAAGCATCCTTCAGCTTTGGGCTTCATGGGCACCTGTGAGCCTAAGAAAGTCCAGACTTGCTCTGTGACATCTCCTCTTTTTTAATATAATCTCTCTATCTCAGTGTTTATACCATGCCTGTCACTGTGCTGTCTCTCCCCAGCCTCACTTCTTCACAGAATAGTTTTCAGTGGGCATGACTGATTGATTGACCTGAGCTGAAAAGTCCAAGAGCAGTTTGTCTGGTATTTTGGTTTGGCCCATTGTAGCGTTAAGGGTCAGGAGCAAAATTCCGATCTGGACACATCTCTAAGTGACTGATATCAGATCAGAAATGAAGACTTGTGTGTTGTGTCCTACCAACAAGGGGCAACATTTTCAGTGGCACCTAAGTGAGTCAGAAGCCCAAAAGTCTTATTGAAAGTCAATGAGAGTGAGGCCTGGTCTACTATTTTTATTAGATCAACCCAGCTACATCACTCAGGACTGTGAAAAATTTCACACCCTGTGCGATGCAATTAGGTCGACCTAACTCTGATATTCATTTGGCTAAGTCAATGGAGGAATTCTTCTGTTGACCTAGCTACCAACTCTTGGAGAGATGGATTAACTACACTGATAGAAAAAACCCTTCCATCTACACTATGGTTCTACAGCGGCACAGCTTTAGTATAGACGTAACCTATGTCACTTTTGAAAATGGGACTTAGGTTCCTAAGTCATTTGGGCACTTTTGAAAATTTTGTCATAGGAGCCTGGATCAATACACTCAGTATTAAGATAATGAACCAGGAGCATTACTCACTACATTTATCTTGCCTGATGGTCTGCATTGATGTGATTAAACACACCCAGAGAGTCCTGTCCCAGAATAAACTGTGCCTTGTGCAGCAGCTGAATGGATTCTTTGAAGGCTGTCTCTGCTATGATTGTTTCAAAGTCCTGGTTTGGATCTGAACTAGGATCGTTCCAAGACATTACCATAAATAGAGCTCGACTCTTTTACAGAAAAGCTTTTTTTCACACAACAAATGGGTTATTATAACCCCGATTGCATTTTGCCCATCACAATGTATTGAAACTATATTGGACTTGCACTGTATTTTGCTCAGTAGTGTCCCCTTGTGATAAAGGAGAGACAGGACTCGTGTAAAAAAACGGGCACAGCTGGGCACAAATAGATCCTGCAGCTCTCTGGCTTGCAAGCTCCCAGCATATTTACATACCTTGTGCAGCACAATGTTACCTCACAGGATCTGTCTAAATCCTGGCCCAGACTTTACTGTGTTGGAATGGCTCGCTGACTGCACTGTCCACGGGAAAGACACTTTCAGGAGATTTAAGTTCACTGGTACGGGGTAGCAATGTGCAGTATGGCTTTAGATGGAACTCTTCCTCAAAGTTTTGGATTTTTGGCTCACCACCCCCGTCCAGTTCCCTTGTACAATTACCATCTCTGTGAGAGCAGAGCTGAAACGAGCACTAGGTTGGAAATAGGGCAGTGAGACCTGCCTGAACTTGTGTCCATAAGTGTTGGATCAGGACCTAGCAGGTTTTGTTTGTACATTGTTGCAGAAGCCATACCAGGAAGTGAGAAAATACAGGCATTGCCTCCCCTGGGCAGGTCACTTCTCAGCAGCCTGTGGAACTGGAGGGGGTTTGGAACTCTAGGGCTGACAAGTCCAAACTAGCCTTTTGGAACCAATTGAAGTCTTGCAGTGCTGACCCCAGAGTTTTTTATTGTGTTTATTCACTGTGGTATGATTGAGGTAGCACTAGGAAGTGATTAAACAAGAAAACACCCTGGTTGACAAACATTCTGCTGAACACACTCCCTTTTCCTGGGATTATTTACCCTTGTGCCTTACATGTCGATATACACTCCGTTAGAATGTACTGTATATACTCATCCTGACCATTCTACCTCACTGGCAGTTTGAAAAATAGCACTGGGTTAATGGTATTTACAATAGCAGCAGCTTGGAAAGCCCACCTGGTGGTGAGCCAGCTAGCTAATTAAACTCCATGCTGGGAAAAATATGAAGGACTTTAATTAGTGCTCACAAAATTTGAAGGCAGCCAGTCAGAAAAATTTCATTACTGAAGATACAGGGTATACCTCATCAAAATGGCATTGTTTACCCACATTGCTTGTCTTACTCTTACCCTTTCTCTCCTCCCTGTCTCTCTACTATTCCTTCTTCTCTTGATCTTTCCCACTCTTTTCTTTCTATTTTCTCTCCTTCTGTCTCATTTCTTTTCTCTTTCTTTGTTTCTGCTGTAGCTGTTTTCAAGGCCTGGTCTACACTACAAACGTAGGTCGACATAAGCCGCATTAAGTTGATCTAATAATGTATGTGTCTACACTACTGAGTCCCTTCCACCAACCTAGGTGGCCTGTAAAGTCGACTTCTGTACTCCACCTCCGTGAAAGGCATAGTGCTTGATTCGACATCCACAGGTTGACATGGGGATAGTGTAGACGCTGCATTGTGTAATTCAAATGAATTGGCCTCCAGGAGGTGTCCCATAGTACTCTGCTGTGACTGCTCTGGAGAGCAATTTCAACTCCACTGCACGTCAGCCAGGTACACAGGAAAAAGCAGCTCCCCTGTTAAAGCCCTGGGAACTTCTGAATTTTCATTTCCTGTTTGAACAGCATGGAGAGCTCACCAGCACAGCTGATCATGGAGACTCAAGGCCATAAAGACGCTCCAGCATGGAGTACACGGGAGGTGGTGGATCTTATTGCTGTGTGGGGAGAAGACTCTCTGCAGGCAGAGCTCCGAACCAGCAGAAGAAACACTGACATCTATGCCAAATTCGCACACAGCATGGGGGAGAAGGGCTACACCAGGGACACGCAGTAGTGCCACGTGAAAATAAAGGAGCTTCAGCAAGCATACCAGAAGACAAGGGAGGCGAACAGTCACTCTGGTTCTGCCCCACAGACATGCCACTGCTATGAGAAGCTGCTTGCGATTCTCGGCAGTGACCCCACCGCACTCCATGGACACCTCCCAGGAGCCCTGGGCGATCTCTAGCAACAACGAGGAGGACATTGTTGATGAGAAGGAGGAGAAGAATGAGAGGCAGGCGAGCAGAGGATCCATTCTCCCCGACAGCCAAGAACTCTTTTTAACCCTGGAGCCCGTCCCTTCACAGGACCAGTTGGCAGTGGAGTGTGACGCCGGGGAAGGCACCTCTGGTGAGTACACATTTCCAAACTGTAGGGGTTACATGGTATTATTTTTTATGTTTAATCTGAACAAAAAAGTAGGTGTAGTGCGTATTGGTGGCCATTCCAGCTATGCAGAGGGTGCTTTACGAAAAAGACAGTTTATGTGCACTGGGATGGCCCGGAAATCCTCCATGGAGATCTCCAGGAAGCTTTCATGGAGGTACTCTGCAATCCTTTGCAGAAGCTTTCTGGGAAGGGCTGCCTTGTTTTGTCCACCATGGTAGGACACTTTCCTGTCCCACTCCAGTATTAACTCTGCTGGCGTCATTGCAGTACACAGCATTGCAGCATAAAAACCAGGTCTGTACCCAGCCACTTGCAGCATCTGCTCCTTGCCGCCTCTGTTACCCTCAGGAGAGTGATATCACATAGGGTCACCTAGGGGAAATGGGGGGAAGTTTTGAATGCTAGCCCTTAAACCACAAACAATTCAACAAGTAATCCGTCCCCTGTTTGGTGAAATCTGGGTCACACAACTACGTTTTCTCAAATGTGCCATGATTGTAGTTGGAAGGGATCACCGTGTATTGCACGCAGCATTGAAAAAAGGGGGGTGGTGGCAGCTTCCTTCACCCCCCCCCCCAAAGCCGGTGCCACTTTTATAAAAAAAATTAACTGTTTGGGGGGTTTTACACTGGTGCCTGTCCTCAAGCACCATCCAGGTTGCTAGGGGAAAGGGGGCTTTTCTCAAGTTCCAACATATGTGATCCCAAGGAAGTCTTCACAAAAGCAGCAGCACAAGACCTCTCGCCCATGGCTTGTGGCCTTACTCACCATAGCTGGAGTAGCAAACCAACTCTTGCAATAGCCAGTGGTTGTGGTTATGTTGAGGCTTCCAGGGAAGCGTATTGAGGGGTGTTTTTTTTAAATTAACCTTACACCAGAAACAATGTATGCACTGTCAATGCTACCCTTGTGCTTTTCATTCCTTGCAGCTGAAACCTTGTCCATTGGCGCATTCTCCATACCGGGACGGAGATTCTCCCAGATTAGAAGGCAAAAAAAGAAGACTCAGGAGGACATGTTCAATGAGTTCGGTAGCCCTTGGACTCAACACCAGGGGGAGGGTACAAGGACCAGAAGGAGCCCATTCCTGAACCTTTGATTGCTATTGCAGTGCATCTGTAAGCCAGCTTTCCTTTTTTCTCCCCCCACGGTGTTATCAGCCCAGGTTATCTTACTTTCCTTTGCTGTCAGTGTGTATTTGTGTGCATAATAAAACTTAACAGATTGAGGAGAAAAGGCTCTTTATTCAACACACAATGGTTGGTGGGGGTGGAGTTTACAGGGGAGAAAATGCAATGGAGGGGTCAGGTTGGTAAGGAACAACACAGATAAGTGTCACATTACTGTGGCTCATTGCTGAAACTGGTTTTCAAAGCCTCACGGAGATGCAGAGCCCCTCGATATGCTCTTCTTATTGCCCTGGTGTCTGGCTGCTCAAAATTGGCTGCCAGGCGATCTGCCTCCACCCCCCACCCCAGCGGAAACTTTTCTCCCTTTGTTTCACAGATATTATGGAGCACACAGCAGGCAACAATTACAATGGGGATATTGCTTTCACAGAGGTCTAACCTAGTAAGCAAACAACACCGGCGACCTTTAAAACGTCCAAAGGCACATTCCACCACCATTCTGCACTTGCTTAGCCGATGGTTGAACTGGTCCTTACTGCTGTACAGGCTGCCTGTGCATGGCTTCATGAGCCATGGGAGCAAGGGGTAGGCTGGGTCTCCCAGGATCACGATTGGCATTTCAACAAGTCCCTGCTTGCAGCTTTCTGAACAGCCCTGTGTTCCTAAAGAAGCACATGCCATGCACCTTTCCTGACCATCCCACATTGATGTTGGTGAAATGGCCCCTGTGAGCCACCAGCACTTGCAACACCATTGAGAAGTATTCCTTTCAGTTTATGTTCTCTTTGGCAAGGTGGTCTGGTGCCAAGATAGGGATATGCGTTCCATATATTGCCCCACCACAGTTAGGGAACCCCATTGCAGCAAAACCTTAGCAGATGTCTGTTGATGGCCCTGCAAACTTGGATTACAACAGATCCCCTGGAAGATTTACCCACTCCAAATTGATGCCTCACTGACTGGTAGCAGTCTGGCATTCCAAGCTTCCACAGAGCTATCGCCACTCGCTTCTCCACTGTCAGAGCAGCTCTCATTTTAGTATTGATGCACTTCAGGGGTCGGTCCTGGGGCCGGTTTTGTTCAACATCTTTATTAATGATCTGGATGATGGGATGGATTGCACCCTCAGCAAGTTCGCAGATGACACTAAGCTGGGGGGAGAGGTAGCTACACTGGTGAGTACGGATAGGGTCGAGAGTGACCTAGACAAATTGGAGGATTGGGCCAAAAGAAATCTGATGAGGTTCAACAAGGACAAGTGCAGAGTCCTGCACTTAGGATGGAAGAATCCCATGCACCGCTACAGGCTGGGGATCGACTGCCTAAGCAGCAGGTCTGCAGAAAAGGACCTGGGGATTACAGTGGATGAGAAGCTGGATATAAGTCAGCAGTGTGCCCCTGTTGCCAAGAAGGCTAACAGCATATTGGGCTGCATTAATAGAAGCGTTGCCAGCAGATCGAGGGAAATGATTATTCCCCTCTATTTGGCACTGGTGAGGCCACATCTGGAGTATTGCTTCCAGTTTTGGGCCCCCACTACAGAAAGAATGTGGACAAATTGGAGAGAGTCCAGCGGAGGGCAACGAAAATGATCAGGGGGCTGGGGCACGAGGAGAGGCTGAGGCTTGTTTAGTCTGCAGAAGAGAAGAGTGAGGGGGGATTTGATAGCAGCCTTCAGCTACCTGAAGGGAGGGATTTCAAAGAGGATGGAGCTAGGCTGTTGTCAGTGGTGGCAGATGACAGAACAAGGAGCAATGGTCTCAAATTGCAGTGGGGGAGTTCTAGGTTGGATATTAGGAAACACTATTTCACTAGGAGGGTGGTGAAGCACTGGAATGAGTTACCTAGGGAGGTGGTGGAATCTCCATCCTTAGAGGTGTATAAGGCCCAGCTTGACAAAGTCCTGGCTGGGATGATTTAGATGGTGTTGGTCCTGCTTTGAGCAGGGGGTTGGATTAAATGACCTCCTGAGGTCTCTTCCACCCTAATCTTCTATGATTCAGGGCTGGGGAAAACTCTTCACACAGTTCCTGGAAAGTGGCCTTACGCATTCAAAGGTTCTGCAGCTACTGCTCTTCATCCCATAGCTGCATAACGATGCGGTCCCACCAGTCAGTGCTTGTTTCCCGGGCCCAGAAACGGCGCTCAACTGTGTCAAGGTGATGCATGACTGTCACCAGCATCTGCGATTTGCTTCGCTCTACGTCTTCCAGCAGGGTTGCTTGTGTGGCATCACATTGTTCCACACAGTGGCTCCTATATCGGCTGTGTAAATACTGTAGGATAAGGCGCGAGGTGTTTGTAATACTCACAACAACAGTTTACAGCTGAGCGGGGTCCATGCTTATCAAGTGCAGGTAACCCAGGCTTACAAAAAAAGGCATGAAAAGGCTTGGTTTGTTTTCCATTGATTTCAGGGAGGGGTGGAGAAAGGTAAGTGCATCATAGGAGGCTAACGCCATGTTCTCATAACCACCCACGCCAATGTTTTGGTCCTATAAGGCATTGCAAGCCCAACCAAACATTCCACTTGGCTACATGCACTGTGGGATAGCTACCCACAGTGCAATGCTCCATGCGTCGATACAAGCCCTGCTAGTGAGGATATACTCCACGGACACGAGCATAGTGTGAACACGCAAGACTGACTTGCTTATATCGGAGGCTCGATGTCGACTTACATGTCGACTTAACTTTGTGGTTTAGACATAGCCTTACTCACACATTCACAGTTCTCTGTCTCACTTCCTGCATTTCTCTCATCTTTCACACTTTTCTTTTCTCACTCATTTCTCCACTCCCTCTGTACTTACTCTCTCTCTCTCTCTCCTCTCCCTGCCGTATTTTAGGTTCCACCCAAATGCTCCCTGTCACTTTATAATAAACTGCATGTCTGTGGGTGAAATATGTGAGGGTTTGGAGTAAAACTCATGAGCTTTCATTCACAGCAGCTCTAATTATAACTCTCCCGGGCTTTTCTGCACTTTTAATAATGGCATTTTCGTGCAGTACTTTCCATGGATGATTAAACCAGGCAAATGTTCATTTTAAGCTTTATCCAAGTCAGACATCTGAGCAATATTTCAGCATTGTCCCTTCTGACGGAGAGGATCAGCTCACTCATGTTGCAAAGCTCAAGTAGTAGCCTGAATAGTTTCCACAACTTTATGATATAACATAACAAATGGCTCTTAGCCCTGTGCCTGAGGCCCAGCCAGATGAGTCACAGTAGAACAGTGGAATATAGCAGAGGAATTGGGAAAAGGGCTGCACAGTTAACTCAACGGTGGGAAAACTATCAATTTGACTAACTGCACTTTGCTTACCAAAAAAATCCCCTCTGCAGTATCAATTTAGATAGCCTCAACTTCTTGTGCAGTGCAGTGTTACTGCATGCAGTTCAACAGCTGCCATGCTCCACACCAGAGTTGGATGCACTTTAGTAACCGCAAACAGATACTTGCATATTATCATTCATATTAATTATAGTTTTGCAGATCAGTTTGTAAAAAGCTTTGTGTAATATGGCAGTGTAAATAATTATGTATTTCTAAAACACACCATCACTGCAGCATCCAGCCAGCAGAATTTAGTCATCTTCATGATCTGAGTTTATGGGAAGTAAGATTATGTTCTCTGTTTATCTTTTACAGTGGCGACTTCTGCTTTTTTTTTTTACTCGCTCAAGTAAATAACATGATTTCTCCTCCATTACATTAAAAGGCATTCCCTCCATTGTGGATTCTTGTGTATTTACTAGAACCAGACACAGTGGGCCAGAGCCTAAGCTGGGGTTAATTGGCATAACTCCATTGACTCCAGCTGAGAATCTGGCCCTGCATGTTTACACTTAACCACATATTGAAAGAACTCTATCACAGAGTCACCTAAAGAATTGGTCTTATTAATTAGGAGGATCATGGAAGTTTTTAACCAAAACCACATTTTACATCTTGAATAGTTTAAATGAAAAAAAAAAACCCTCTAGAAGACTTTAGGTTAATCATAACCTACAAAAATAGTTTTGGAAAAAGGGAAATCCCTGAAATGTGCCCATTTTGCATGCATGACGCATGTGCCGGCCCATCACATGTCTGTCTGGTGTGTCATCCCTAGATACTGTTGCTAGTTGTATTGTTTTTTTCTTTTTTTAATGTTCTTTGGGCTCTATGGTTAGTTCTTAAAAGAAAGCAATGTGTTGTCTGGTTGATATTTTTCATTCACTGATGTTCAGGAAATTGGGAAAGAGAATTTTCTTTAACCACTTTGAATGGGTGACTCATATCTGCCATTAAAAAAGACAACTGTGCTTCCCCAGCCCCAGCCCAGGCATTACTTTATAAGACTACTTATTATAACAGAGGCCTTATATGTTGAGCTGCTTCATGAAGACCCATCAGTTCTGGAATGCACTCCCCCACCCCAGTCCACCAGAGCCTGATTGCTAATCCTGCGGACAAGTGGTGCAGCTCTCTTTTTTGGGACATCTGAGGAACAGAATGGGATGAGGGTGGGATTGTCACGAAAGGGATTTGTTAATTGCAGCACAACGGAGTCAGAGGATGAATTAACTGTGGTTGTATGGCTTGGCATCAATGCCGTGTAATTGTTGATACTGCTTTGTTTAAAATAATGGAATGGGTCCCCAATGCCTAGAACAGATGTTCCAGATATGGACGTTTTCTTTTTTAAAAAAAACAACCAACCTTATATAAAGGCTATGTTGCCCTTTCTCCATTCAAACTTCCGCTTTTTTAGGTGTCCATTCATACAAATTGAGTCTAGGCCGAAATATAGGACCTTTGAGTGTGAGACAGTCCTTGTTTTCTTTAAATTTGACTGAAATAATTTTGGCAGGTTTTATTAAGGGTGACTGAAGATTTTTGTTTTTGTTAGAGCCTGAAGTTAAATTAAACAGATGATAATTGCTAGGATTGTTTTTTCCTTTTTTGAAGATTGGTGCTGCAATTAATATTTTTTTCAGAAATCCACTGAAAATTTAAAAAATAATTGTCAGAGGTTCAGATATTTTAGAATGCTCATTGATTTCATCCTCATTTATTTATTAATAGGCTTACATTCTTGTGTGTCATTCTCCTTCATACATTGGGAAAATACTTCTTACCTCCCTTACCACCAAAGCAATAACCAGGCTTTTCTCCATCACCAGAGCTTTGGCTTTGTATAAATATTCATGCAGAATACAAGTAATTTAGGATATTTTTTATCATTAAGGACTTTGTAAATATGAGTATGGTATAGACAAAATTAGGTCAATAGTCTGTCTAGGTACTCTTATGGCTCCCATCCCCATAGTGTCTGATCACTTCACAAAGACAGATGAATTTATCCTTACAAAGTCCCCGCATTCTAGGAAAATATTGATAACCCCATGTTAGAGATGGGGAAACTGAGGCACAGAAAGACCAGGGTCACTCAAGGATTCTCCAGAAGAACTAGTAGTTGAACCCTGATCTCCTGTTTCCAGTCTAGTGCCTTAATCAAAAGGCCATCCTTCATCTCTATGTCCTGTCTCAGCAGGGGTTTGTGGCTGATGAACCAGAACAGAGGTTCTCAAACTATGGGTTGAGACCCCAAAGTGGGTTGAGACCCCATTTTAATGGGGTTGCCAGGGCTGGCGTTAGACTTGTTGGGGCCTGGGGCTAAAGCCCGAACCCCACTGCTTGGGGGCAAAGCCGAAGGGCTTCAGCCCTGAGCAACAGTCCTCAGGTTACAGGCCCCCTGGCCGGGGCTGAAGCCCTTGGGCTTTGGCTTTGGCCCCCCTGGCCAGGGTGGCAGAACTCGGGCTTTGGCTTTGGTCTCCCTATCCGAGGCGGTGGGGC
This sequence comes from Emys orbicularis, assembly GCF_028017835.1. Classification (NCBI taxonomy): domain Eukaryota; kingdom Metazoa; phylum Chordata; order Testudines; family Emydidae; genus Emys; species Emys orbicularis. The sequence continues at coordinate 83,865,066 of NC_088686.1, read as the reverse complement.
TCAGGTGGGCTCAGTCTTTGGTGTACCTCCCGCCCCATCCCGGGGTCATGTAGTAATTTTAGTTGTCGGAAGGGGGTCACAGACCAAAGAAATTTGAGAACCCCTGAACCAGAGGAAGGTGGAAATAAAATACACAGTGCATTTAGCAAACTCTTCACAACTATACATAAGGGTGAATAGGGGTTGGGAATATTCCCATACCTTCCCTGCAAGTGATTTCACACTGACCCTGGAGATTTAACTAACTGCAACATTGTGATTGCTAATGTAATCTGTCTGTGTAGCTAAATCCCCAGCTCACTTTTGGGGAGGTATGCTACTTTCTTTCCATTACGGAGCATTTCTAACATCATTGGCTTCATTAGATGACTTACATCTCTGCGTGCAGCTGGTTCTGACAAACAAACGCCATATGTAACAATACTAAGTTTCCTATCTCAGACTTTTCACTAATTGCTCTTGAAGCAGGAGTTTCTGACTCCTTTCCAATGTCTCCCTCATGCATGTTACCAGCTCACTCTTCAGCCTGTGCTATCATCTATGTATATAATTATCTTCCTAAATGTGCTTATTTATAGGAGAACCATTCAGTGACGACACCTCATACTATTGCTTGTAGATTTGAATTAATCTTCAGACATGTTGTGAGTAGCGTACCTAGCAATTTGTAACAAGGACAGAAATAGCATAATTCCTGGTTGAAATATATGGATAAAACTCCCACTTAGACACTGATGCTTCTTTCCTTGCACAAAAATTATCCGGATGTTTTGTTTATAATGTGTCAGTGAACTGAAAGCTGATGAAGAGCACTAAAATGATAGTCCTGACATCTTTAAATTCTCTAAGCACACAGAACAGGTTAGTGTCTGTAGGTCTGGAGACCTATTTAGCTGGCGAACTCTCTGCTAAGACTCGTAACAGGATCTCCTATGGTTAGCATATAGGCTGAGATCCACCACTAACAGTCTATATAGGTTGCCAAACAGTCATTAGTTAGCTATCACTCTGCAGTTGATTTGAACTGGCAAAATGGGATCTTGAGCAGATTTTCAGATCTTGGCATCTCTTTTTTTGTGCTTTCAGATTGTGGGAACAAATAATTTTGCAGCGTCAGTTGTGCTCACCCCCAGTGTAGATTACTCACACGTCTAAATCTTTGATATGCAAGCACAGTTAGGGCTTAGATGTCTAGGAGACCTGGAGATGATGGGGGAGTGTAGCAGGGTGGTCACCCTGCTCCTGCCCTGAAGGGCATAAAACAGCCCTGGGAGAGGGCTGCAGCGGGGAAAAGCCAGGCTGATTGGGGGAAGCAGCCACAGGTGGGGCCATGCCCCAATCAGGCCACAGCTGGCCCTATAAGAGGGCTGAGGGCCAGAGGCTAAGACAGAGTCTCTCTGCCTCTCTAGAGGGAGAAGGGCCTGGCTGCTGGGAAGCTGAACAGAGTACCTGAGGGGAGCAGGGCTGGGGAGCTGGGAAGCTTCCACCCAGAAAAGCCCCAGACTGTGGCCTTGTCAAAGGTCAGAAAGGTACTAGGGTGCAAGGGTGCAGCCCAGGGTAGGCAGAGGCAGCTGGTCCAAACCCCCCTTGCCTGTGATGATTGGCTTATACAGACTGCAGTCAGCCCCAGCGAAAGGGGGCTAGATGGTGACTGGCAGTAGCCACTGAGGCGAGGTGGGGATAGTGGGTGGGGGTTCCCGTGGGTGGGGAGACCCAGAGAGCGGGTGTACTGCCAGGGGGCAGCACCCAAGGACAAGGGGCACAGGATCCAGGAGGGACACAGGGGCCAGCAGCAGCGAGGCACTGGCCTGCAGAGGGCACTCCGGGTCAAAAGAGCTAATTCCCAGGACGACCGACATGAGGTGCCGCAGGGGTGAGTCTTGCCCCGTTACAGGGACACACCCATCCCACACTGGCAGAAAGGCTAATGAGCATTCCTGCATGCAGGCAGTGCCAGATAGGTGCACCTGCAGAACATGCTGCACCTGGAGAGGTGAAGCTTAAAATGGTGAAAAAGGGGGCTGGGGGAGTTTCCCCAAGAGCAGGAAAGCTGCCAGGGACTGCTAGTGTACTCTAATAGCAAGGGGACCTCAGCCCAAGGACAGTCTTTCCTTTCCCTTCCCCCACTTTTGGTTGGGGCAGAGTGACACTTCTGAGCTTGATAAGGGCAAGGGGTCCTGGAAGGCTGCTTCCTGCCAGTGACCGGTGGTGGGACCTTGGGACTACAGAAAAGTGAACTGTAGTTGGACTCTGACAAGACCCTGAGAGTGAACTGAATGCCTGTTGGGAACAGTGAGATTGCCCAGAAGTAGGGCCAGTCCTTAATTCTTGCCAGGGCTTACCCCTGGGACTTCTAGGCTTGGCAGTTCATAGTCCTGGCACCTTTGGGCTTGCTGGATCACTTATAAATGTAAACAAATTGCTTGAGTCCCAGTACCTAATTGCTTGATCCCCGGCACTTCATTCATTACAAATTAAGCACTGAATAGTGCTCTTGTATGGGACACAGGGACAAGAGACTCAATGAGACTACAACCAAGCCCAGGCTGAGGGTCAGCCAATTTCACTGAATAGTCAGTGCAAATAATTGTAGTTCCAAAATTGTGGCTGCAGAATTGCAGGAACAAAAGATAGAGGACTGGTGAAGGCTAGGCTAAAAATCAAATTCATAATGTTTACTCCGGCTTCCAAGATCCTCATCTGTTAATGTCTTATCTGAAGACTTGCCTGGCCAGTAATAGATTACATGGAACTTGATTTATTGACCTTGGAAGGATGCAGGCTAAGATGATTCTGCTGAATTCTGCGAGTCCTGGTATTTCAAACATGATGGTGCTGTCACCAAAGAGTTAATAGGAAGAGACTGAGAAAGAAGCCCATGTTTTCACACTAGTTGCTGGCAGTGAGATCAGGCACCTGCATGGGAACAAACTTAAATAGGAAGCGAAACTCAACAAAAAGCCACAAATCCTGAGGGTCTAGAACAAAGCGCAAAACATTAACCGTTCCTCAGTTTCCACACATCAAATCCTTTTAATTTAAAATTTAAAAGAAGTATTTGAAATGATGACTGAAACCCAATATTAATACAGGTGCAAAACAGAGAAGGGTTACCATCTCTACTTGATTATGGTCCTGTGGGAATTGCTGTGCTTAGTCAAACAGGACTCTCCTGTTTTCAGGATGAAATATGTTCCCACAAACTGAGCTGCTAGTTGGCTACAAGCAGTTGTTCTCTGTCATTTATTTTGGATCCTGTTTTGTTAATATGCGGAGTGCTCCAATTTTGCCCCTCTCTGACGTTCACGGGGCTGCCATTGTTTTCACACAGTGGTGCCAATGCTACTGTTCTGTGCACTAATTCCAGGCACGAGGATTTCTAAATCTCTTAGTAAACAAACACGGAGTCTTCTGAAGAGTTTGAAAATGACTGGCCTTAGTTACCATTCATTTGTTTGGCCATCTCATGAGAAAACAGAATTCAGTCTTTTCACAATTAAGAAAAGGGAAGTGCTGAATGTTTATCATCTGAGACAGATAAAAAGCCTTTCCCACATAACTCTGATGTCACAGGGAGAAGTAGTGTCTGTTGACAAGTAAAGGTGTAGCAACCTTATTTTCTTTTAAAAAAAACACTAACTTGGTATGTCAGAATGTGAAAGTACTGCCTACAGAATCACCAATAACATTTTTCTCCAGTACCTAGTTGTCCCTTAAGAGTTTCCCATCAAGTATTCATAGCCCAGCCCTGCTAAGCTTTGGAGAGTCAACAGGATCATAGCACAAGGCCATATGACTACAGGTCCACCACTGTTTCTCTAGGTGAAATAACCATGGCTAGAGAACAGGATGCAACCTTAGTCAAGGAATCCCCCATCAGGTAGCTAGACTCACTCAGGGTTATTACCAGCAGTGCATCTCAAGCCAGGTCCTTTGTGGTCCATAAAGGGAACCTTGCACCCAGATGAGCTAGGCTGAACTTAGTCCATGTCCTTCAATGTAAGTATTGCTATTGAGTTCAGGGAGTCTAAATACATGAGTAACATGAGCAAGATTTGTCCTCTTAGTATTCTGTTTTCCCTGCTAAATTTTTAATAACTTTTGAATACTGCATAGTTATGGTATTTGCAACAGCTGCCCTGCCTTAGTAACAAGACTCATTTGTTGTCTAGAAGACATTTTGATACCTTTTAGAATGCTGATCATTTTAATTGAGTCAGTTAAGCAGGCAACTCCTTGGAGGAAAAGTGTTATCTTCTCAATAAGCTCACAGAATGTGAGGTTAATTACCATTCAGGGGTGTATCAGTTTACCAAGGAAAAATATCCTGGCTAACGGTAGGGCATATGTGTGCTGCCAAATTATTTATACACATGATACCTGACAGTGAACAATTTAGGAAATCAATATATATATAGCTGTAGTGATAATAAGTCAAAGAATTTACAACACCTGAGGAACAGACCTCATATCTTAAGAGCACTTTAAAAATTACTTATATTCACAAAACTCACCCTAACATCATGCCAGAATGGGTTTAATTAAAACCAAACAAACCCCAAACACTTCTTTGAGGTACACGGACTGTGTCAAACGAAGCAGTTTTGACTGACGATTATAAATCATAAATGGTACTTAGTTGTTGATCAAATAATTGTGCTGCAGAAGATACAACGTAGTATCATGTCAACCTCTATATTTCATGGTTTACTGGAGTTTTTTAAATCATGTTTCAGGGTCTAATCATACCATTTCTGACAATTCTGTAACTGGAATCTGTCTAACGTGATAGGAAGAAAACAGGGTTATATTGTGCATTATGTTTTATTGAAAGTGACCAAGATCATGGTTCGAAAGGTGAAGGTAAGAGTGCATACATGTGCATGCTGTCTAAGGGAAAGAGACAGAACTTCTTGCATATTGTACCTTGGGCTTGTAACAATCATTTAAAAACTGATATAAACCAGAAAAAAAAATCTAAAGGGTTTTAAAACTAAGAAGTTTAAAATGGAGTGTTGACTGCATATCGTCTATATCATTTAATGACAAATGAATGATGATGATCTTTATCATTTGAGGATATGAAAACTAGAACCAAGCTGAGTTGAGATAAAACCTCCCCCCAGAAATCAGCGGGTAATATCACAACAGAAAATGTGGGGGAAGGTTATTAGAGGCAAGTATGCAGATTTCACTGCATCTGTTACAGCACTGAAATAACTGCCCTGTGAAAAACTGGTGGTATGTCAGTCGATCTTTCTTTCTTTCTTCCAGTCTGCTAAGGGAGAAGCTCAGACCTGTACACAGGGCCAGCTAAAGGCCTATCCATCACATAGGCCCTTCTCTTAAACCCTGTTTTGAGCATTTAAGAGGGACTTAAAGGGTGCATAGGCCTTTTTCTGGCCCTCTGCAGAGGGGTGAATTTCACCCTAAGTGCTAATGCAATCCTGACCCTATTGAAGTCCATAGGAGTTGTCTATTGAAAAGCAGACCTGGGGTTTCTTACCTTTGTTATTTATTAGCTAAGAATCACTAATTTTCAATTAAAACCCTCAAGCAAACAAAAATCCCAGTGAGTTTTCCCCTAATCCCCAAATAACTAAATTCTGACGCTTTAACCCTTTTGGTGGTGATCTGTCACTGCACCTGCTCTGCTCTGTTGCCAGCATCTATTAATATTCTTTTGCCATGAGTGGAATGTTAAGAGGCAAGTGGTATATTCAGCATCACAGCAGGTAGGCTCACTTTCCCTGGATGGTTCTGTAAGATTCAGCTAAACCTGAGAGATTATTAATTATATTATTACAGGGCTGCTGTAACCAACCTTTAGGAACTGGACAAGCTCAGCTAGTTCTACTTTCCTTGCCTGGAAGAGCAGTCATTCCCAACGCTGAAAGGAGCAGTCTGGGCTTTTGACCTGTGTATTAAAGAATCACAAAGCATTCTGATGAATTTCATTACAAAATGGTTCCTGTGAATTTGACATAGAAAAAGAACTCCAAAGAAATGAAAGAAGAAATCAGCTCGACACTGTCCTAGGTAGCTTCTCTCTATCTTCTGTCAGTAGAGGCCTCTGTTTTTCTGCAGACAAAACAAGGCTGAATAAGCACCTGTGCAAGCTAGAACACTAGTTGCAACAGTGTGTGATGATTTTTCTCTTTGCAGGCACTTCAAATATAAAAATACACTGACACTGGTGTTCTAATTAATCCACATTTAATACACTCAGATAATTACCATGACCAATATTCTTTGGAACCAGTGAATTTAAGGGAATCAAGCCATCAGTTGCCAAATTCAGTGCCTCTCTGCCTCTACCTTTGTATGGGGTGAAGTCTCCCCCTCTCCTAATCTGCCTTTGACTCTTTTTGCATTATTCTCTCATCCACTCCTTTCTCTATTAGTATTGGCAGATTTGTCCGCTTAATCCACAAGAATCTCTGTGTTTTCCTCCATGCCATGTTCTGTGCATGTAACATGCTCATTAAGCTATTCTGCAAGACCATTCCTACTCTGCTTTCAGCTCCCTCTCAGAGGCTTACTTTTACTGTGACACGAAGAAGAAACTAACTGGAAGATTGTGGCTGGGTTGTGACTATTTGGGGATAATCTATATCTCTTACCAAAAAAGTCATTGTGATTTAAACATTGTATTACAAAACATGGCCAGCTGGCACCTTAACCACTTTAGTTATACAGTAGATTTCTCCCTTTCTCTATATCCTTAGTTTGTTTTTCTTCTACATGATAAATCCTACAGGGTAGGGGCCTTTCTTCTTTTATGTTTGAGAAGTGCCTATGGGTGTTGCCAGAAACAATGATCATGATTATGTTTTTGCTAGTTAAGGCAGGGGGTGGAAACAGAGAGGGATTCAACACCCCTATGCTCTACAGAGATGCTGCCTGGTGGCCTATTCCATGGGTGCGGTGGAAGAGACAGGCCAAGGACATGACCAGTGGGTTGGTGGCAATGCAGATGCATTTACTGTAACTCATGAGTAGGGTTGAATTGGCAAATCAGGCATGGGGGCTGTTATAGCCAATGGACTAATAGTGGCTGTCGAGCAGGCCCTGCTGGTGTTCCACACGCTACTGCTAGCTGGCAGACATTCTTTATTTCTTTCACAACCTCCACCTGTTTACTCAGCCTGTTCATCAGTGATCTAGATTTGGCCTTAGTCAGAATTGAACAATCTCCCAGAATGGTGCTAGGGACTACTTGGCTGGTGGAGTGCTCACAAATACTCCCGTGCACTATTTGTAAGAGGTGTTAGCCCCAGTGTGCACCAGCCAAATCCCAGGCAATTACATTCTTTCCTTCCTGTGTTCAGTGCCATGTGCTTTCAAGCAGTTGCTGCATTTCAGTAATGAACAAAATGATCCTTGGGTATAGTCTGTATCCAGGATCCTTCAGAATAAAGATGCTAAAGAAATGGTCATTATTGTCAATTACTAATATCTATAGGGATGAACATTCATTAAAAAGTTGCCAGGGCAAAAAGAGTGGAATATTCCATTTGGTAAATTACTCTGTGGTTTTGCTATTGAGATGTAAAATGTACAGTACATCATGATCTAGTACCAGACACATCACAAGCTCATTTGGTCTAGTGCCAGCCAAGAGACCTAATACGATCATGTGAATCCCCAGTAGCTATCAGACTTGCAGAGGACTGATATGCCCTTTCTGTCCTGTGAATATGCAAACATTCTGGTGCTTGAAACATTGTTATCTGGAAATAAAAGTAGGATATGTAATGGACTGAACTGCAGTGCAAAAAATTAACTTTCATTAAAAAATGGCCATGACAGCAATTAGGTTTCTGGTGAATAGTGCTGGATTGAGAGCCCAGGAACTGGAAGTCCTTTATTCAAAGAATATTAAAAGCAGCCATACACATTTGAAATGAACGTTAGAAATACCATAGATACATACATTCCCCCCACACTCTCTCTTCAACCAGGGTAAGAGGGTAGTTTAGACTCTGGGCCTAATCAATTCCTGGACTTCCAAGGATGTTCTGTTATGGGCTTTTCTTGCCCTTTCTTCTGAAGCATCTAGTGTTGATCACTCTCAGAGACAGGACACTGGATTAGACGGACCACTGGCCTGGTCGGCAATTCCTATAGCTGTATATTCCTCCCTGCTGAAACACCGAACAAAGCCCCAAATTACTATAATATGTTGTCCCTGGGGATGCCATTCAAATGCTCTCAAGCTTGAGTCACTGCATGCTTCACTAGCTCATTTTTTGAGTGGGCTGAGCATTTACAAATATTCAACACCACTGTTCTACTCTGCTCTGGCTACATATGATGGGCACCAATTAAGGAAAAAACATGCAATGTGTTTAAAATTTCCCCATCTTTGAGTAATTTCCCATTCTAAATATAGGGAGATTCTTAATTAGCATCAAATAACACTGTGTAGTAAGTACTAATTGCCTCTCCATCCAAATACAGTTCAGTGTACTGGTTGCAATCTACAAAGTCCTCCAGAGATGGTCTCTCTCCTCATGTTCTGTCCTATCACCTGTGATCTGCTATTTCACTCTAGCTGTGAGTTTCTGGGAGTTCCAGGAGCTGTGTCAGGGCATTTTCAAGGGAGAGACACATCTATGGAAATTGCCCTCTTTTATAATCTCTCAGACCTTAAGCTTGGTGAGCTTGTAAGCACAGCTTCTCTCTTTGATCAGGAGTTAGTTCAATATCAGCTATCTTTGCATCAGGGTCTGAGGAGCTTCTATACTGGCTCTTTATTTTAATAGGCTTATACTTTGTTTATGTTATAGTTTTGTTGAGGTGGGTAGGTTATTTTCTACTGCTTGGAAGGGGTCCCATGTCTCTGCCTCACCCTGCCCCCCCATACTCTATGAGTAGGCCCCACCATAACAGAAGGTAGCATAGGTGTTTTGGGGGTTAAATCCTAGCTGAAGTTTCTGAGCCCAAGCCAAGACAATCCAGTGCTGAACCTAGACAGACTTAGATCCTTAAAATGGGACTGGGCTACTCCAAAGAAAGGAGGGAGGGAAAGTTAGGTAGGTGGTGGTTGGCCACAAGCCGGGCAGGAGAAGCTCTGGATATATAAGTGCCATCAAAGGTTTATTTTGGCAGATTTGGCCAGATTTTCATGGGGGTGGCAAAAGGCACATCCCTAACACAAGGGCTGCCCCCCACCAAATTTCAAGTCCCTAGCATGCGGTCACTAGAGTTTCTGAAAGAAAAGGTCATCAGAATTTTTTTTAAGTGGGCAAAACAATATATTTTCCCCTAGACTTGTTTTCAGAAACAGCGGAAACATGTTGGCTGAAATTATATATATAATCAGCTGGAGACATACTCCCTGTAAGCAAAATTTCAGCCCAGTTGATTTAAATTTGTTAAAGTTAGAAGTACCTATAATAAGCTCCTTGTGAGTCAGCAGATGGGAATGACTTTCTAGTAGAGCTGTACAAATAGTTGATTTTTCAAATTGCTGGCTGAGCCAAAAAATTTTTTTAGAAAAATTGATGTGGATGAACCTTAAACAAAAATGTTTTGAACTTTTCACCAACAAAATAAAAAAATAAAAAGAAAGAAAAAAGAAAAACAATTAATTTCTGGGTGAATGAAACACTTTGTCAACCTGAAATGAAACAATTTATTTCATCTTCAATTTTTTATCTTTTTTTTTTAATGAAATTATAACAAAACCTGAAATGAAATGTCATTTTGTATCAAAAATATTTTGTTTTGAAAATGTCAAAATGAAATATTTTGGTGTTTTTTCTTTAGTTTTTTCTTTCCCCCATCCCCACCCGAATAATGTGGTGGATTGACAGAAATTTTCAAAATGTTTCAGCCCAAATCTTACTTCCCTCCACCAATCTGCCTTTCCCACCATAGGGTAAATTCTTTTGTTTCATGATTTAGAGTATTGGACATGAATCAAGCCAATTTTGCATCCTTTCAAAGGGACAGATATATTATTTGACATATGCAGGGAACATATTTTAACTATTAGCTGAAGACTGTTCATAAAATTTTCCATTCCCCTTTAAAAACTCTTCAGAGTTCTCTGGCTTTTCCTTCCCCTTTTTAAAAATATATCATCTAGAAATACTGGGGTGGAGTTTCTGGTTGAAGAGAAGATAAAAGACTCTTACAGCGGGCTGGAACATTCAGAGAGGGGAGCTGAGCCAGAGTTTCTCTCTTCTGCTGTAGATGCTGTTTCTAAATGGCAGGCAAAAACAAAAGAACCCTTGAAATTATTCCAGATTTCTTAGTATTTCTGCTAGCTGCCAATGTTCCCTTTGAATTGCCTGAAGTAATTTCAAGGGGGAGCTGCACACTCTTAAAATTAGGAAAGTCAAATAGCAGCACCAGAAAGCTGGGGTTTATTGCACAGTTGCTTTAATCCCCCTCTCTCCTGTACTCATGTAGAAATCTTTTTTCATTTCCCCCATCCCTTTCACTTTTGCTGTCTCCCTCTCACCCGCTTATTCCTCTTTCCCTTTCTCTCTCCTCCTCCTTCCTATCCACTCTATTTTTATTGTTCACATTAAACAGTAAATTAGGTTGTGGCGTGACTGTGCCATAATTTCCAAGCCAGGAGACTGCCTCTTTAAAAACCCATTAAGGCCCTATATAGAATTTTCAAGGGTTTATATTCCGTTCCATCACATCCACACAAAGACATATGCCAAATTTATATTTTCATATCCAGGAGTTAAAAAATCAGACTGGGGGGTGAGGGATGAACAATGGTCTATTTATGTTTTCACAACTGAGGACCACACACTTCATGGCGGGTATGTCAGGATCTGCTTCTCCAGGATTGGGTGCACAATAATAAAACTGTAAGAAATTCAGAAATTCAAGTGCTGCATGAGAATTGGAAGGACAAAGAAACCCTTTTAATGCTATCGTTCCCAGGATCCCTGAGAGAGAAAATAAATTACTATCTGTAGCCTACTCTCTGAGGCTGAGAAACAGGGAATGTTTTCTTTGTAACCCAATTCTACATGCTAAGGTGAATGGAAGTCCACAGCCCCTCAATCTCTGCTCCCTATTTTCCTTGTCAGGTTCTGCTGGAATTAGTGAATCCTTAGACAGCAATTCTACAGGCAATGAAGTGCTCTTTATAGGAATTCACAGTATGGATATTTGAAACATTTTGCTGAGAGATATCCATCATTTCATTACAAGGATTTATTAGGGCAAAACCTTCAAATTTATCATGCCTTAGAATTCTAAAAGACCTAGTTTCATAAACCTTGGGTTATCCATGAACGCAGAAGCTATTCAGAATGATTTTAAATTCCTGATTCCTGCAGGTACAAAATTATCTCTTCCATATGGTTTTGGTCAGGTTGCTTGAAAAAAATGATTTTTTTTAAATATATTTTTTGGCTCTAGGGTATAGCTACCACACATTGTAGTGTTGTTATTTATTTGCATTACAGGTCTGTGTTCATACAGCGGCTAGCAAAATGGGGTTCTGAACTATGACTAGGGTCCCTAAGCACTATGTTGGTACAAATAATAAATAATCATTATAATCAAGGCCCCAGTCATGGATCCGGAAGCCGTTTTACTGAGTGCTGTGCAGAAAAAGATATTTCCTGTATAAAACAAGAGACAACTGGTGTCTGCAACAGACAGAAAGGGAGGAACACAAGGTAACAATGAGACAGTACTGGTCAGGATGAAAAACATTGTAACTGTATATCTTGATTTTAACTGTAGTACAATGATGCTGTTAAATTGCGAATCTGGCAGTGGACAAAATACCTACATTGCCTTTAGGTAATGTAGTTCATTTCATTTATGTTTATTTTGATCTGAATACTTTGTTTAGTTCTGGGACTCACATACCAGGTATTGATAAACTGGAAGAAGCCAGAGAAGGGCAACAAAATGATTAAGGGGCTGGAAGGATTGACTTAGGCAGAAAGATTAAAAGAGATAATCATCACTTCCCCAATCTATAGATAGTTAAGAAGGAGTCATGATAACAGTCTGCAAATATTTGAAGGTTGTAAACGCCAAAAGGGAAGAGGAATTATTTAGTGTGGTGCACTGAGGTAATAGGATGGAATTAATTAAGGGAAACTTTCCTAAGAGTTAGATCCATCAGGCTGTGAAATGGTGTTCAAAGGGATATTCCATTGCTTTGGACTTTAAAAAACTAGACTGGACAAGTGACTAAGGAAGTATTGCCTGGACCAATGGGATGGATAATCTACTGGAATATTCTGTTCTATTTAGGTTCCTACATCACACCCATTACCTTGGTACCTAAGTGTCAGGTCTTTCTGTTTCTTACTTCTATATTAATGCTCTCAAGCAGTGCCACAACTGTCCATGTGAGATGAAGACTACTTTGAGGGACTGCTTCTAGAGATGAATGTAATTCAGCCTTTATGACCTTTCAGTCCTGGATGTCTCTGTCAAACACACTGTGCCCGCAAGGGGGGCCGTGATACCGGTGAAAGAATGACACTTAGGCCTGAGAGTAAAAAGCAAGGCTTTACTGAAGGAAGACCTTACACTTTAAGCTGCGCAGGGAGTTTTAGGGCGCGTGGAGGGGCTGCAGGGAACTTTGACCGTTTGGGACAGCTGGCCAGGCAGGACTCCACCGACGGGAGTCCACTGCAATGCTGTATTCCCCCGTGCTTATTTTAAGGTTACATGGGGTTAACAGCTGGCTACATTTATAAATTATACATATTATATAAGTTGACTTGTTTACAGACAAAAATATGCTGAACTATACTAAACTACATTTTGGCAGGATTTGCCGGACAAGGTTTATTGCACGGCCTTCAACTGCACGGCCTGCACCTTCCGCTCACATTTAGTCACATACTCGGTCCGCCACTTAGCTGCTTGCCAATTTTTTGCAACCTTTCCCCTACACACACTTACTCTACATTGCATGAATTTACCATATCACCCAAGGGACACACAAAAATAATTTTTAAAAGAAAAGTCTTCATGATTCTCACTAAACACTTCCCAAGCTTCATCTTCCTGGAAAAAGCAGAATTTGCAGGGTGAGGACAGTGGAGAGAGTTCAACCACAAATTATTGGGCTCAATAGCATTTACTACAGTAGTTGGGATGGAAAAGTCCCCACCACTGCAGGAATCACCAGCTGAACTCCTATGATTTGTATTTTCCAGGGCATATAAGTAGATAATAATAGTGGTTCCTTCCTACCTTAAACCCTTTGAACTAGTAAAATGCTGTCTCTTTTAGAAAACATCTGGCTTGCAATACCCAAATTACTGCACTATCAAAAGCTGAGGAAATCAGTTGATGAGCTGACAGTGTGATGCTCTTGCTGCTGTGAATTATTTAAATCACAAGCAGAAAGGTGTCTGAGTTCTAAGATGTTAACTGATGTATTGGTCTAATAATTGATAAACTCATTTAATGCCTTTTCCCCTTCTCCTCTCATTTTAGCCATCATCTCCCTCATCTTAGGAAAGTCACTCTGTGGCACCTTGTCACAAATACACATGGATAATGAAATGGCTGCCTCTTCTATCCCAGTGTGCATGACTTCTATAGGAGGTGTCTGCAGAGGGCCACCCCAGACCAAGCTATCTATCACAGCTTTGATGTACTTCTCTTGACTTGTGCAGGCATCTGCATTAGAATTTGGATACTGCGTACATGCCTTAGTTTCAGAGTGAATGACGTATCTGGGATGGCCAGGTATACCTGGAATTTTGATGTGCGAATTGGTATCTAAGAATGAAAAGCATTTAGAAAAAGTTAGAATGCAAAGATTGTTGCTCTATAAAAAAATCTTCTATGGATTATTTCCATGCAATCCATGTAAGAAAAAGCTTCGGGACCACACCAGATGGTTAGTGCATCAGATTGCCAGGAACGGGACCTGCATTATTAGCTATATTTGAACTTTGCTTTTGGGGCCACTGACACTGTACAAAGGAAAGTAATGATCAGAACATGCGGGAGGGAGTGGGTAGGTAAAGAGAATTGAAATGGTCACTTTGAGTGGGACATGCAAGCGGGAGCATAGAAGAAGGGTGTTCGCCCTCATCTGGAAGATCTTGCCTTTGCACATACCTTAATACAGGCAGAGATGAAGAGGTTTGTTTTGTTCCAGGCTATCGGCAGGGATGCATTTAATCTTAGTAATAATGTAAACAGCTAGCAGCCCTACTGAGACTATGCAGTTTGGTTTGAAGTTTTACAGAAAAAAAGCCACCAAAAGCCACTAGAACAGTTTTCCTTTTGTGATTATTTCATGGTCCAGAAATGTAGTTTGTCATGAAATTTTCATGACAAGTCTATATTCTCTATAAATTGATTTCCACCGCAAAGAAATCTCTCTCTCTCTCTCTATATATATATATATCAAAATAGGAACACTCTAATGAAAAAAGACTTATTTACACTCAGAAATTCAAAATTTTATAAGAAGTGGGTAGTGACTGTTGATTTGGAAACTTGGACCATTTTGACCAGTATCAAATAGGAAACCCAAAATAGATGAAACTTGAGAATACATGAGGAACTCCAATAGTTTTACACTTACAAATCATGCCTGGTCTCTTAGCCTGCATCTGCACAGCAGAAGGATTCAGTCATACCCACAGCTCTAGCAATCCAGTACTGTGTGATACAATTGAAAAGTTCATTTTTTATCTCCTCCAAATTTCTCAGATGGGGAAGAACCCCCTGTTTCGTAGGACCTTTTGTTACTCTCCACTCCCCCATCTGTCCCCACCTAGTGCCCAGGTTGCACTCATGTGACTGTACATTTCCAATGAAATGCAATTTTATACTCTCAATCCGTCTCCACACTAAGTAGATCCATGTTACATGAATAAACGCTCTTTGCTTGGTCTGTGTTTATCCGGTGGGACCATGTAACACGAGATTTAGAAAAGACAATGTTAGATTCTGCTGTCAGCTACACTGATGTCAATCTGGAATAAATCTTTGGACTTCAATAAAGTTACTCTGGATTTACACTAGAGAGAAGAATTTGTCCTCCAGTTTCCAGTCTAGGTTCTTATGTATCTGTTAAACTAAGGCTATGTCTACACTACAATCTTAAGTCGACCTATGTTAGGTTGACTTACAGCCATCGCCTTAATTATTGTGGTGGCTGGTGTCCACACTACCCTTCTTCTGTCGGCGGTGTGCGTCCTCACCAGGAGCACTTCCACTGACTGAAGAGGGGCAGTGTGGGGAACTGAGAGCCAGGACTCTCAGCTCTGTGCAGCTCTCCATGGGGAGCCCAGTTCCCCCCTACCCCCGAGCTTCTCGCTTCTGCACTCCCAGCCGGGAGCAGGTGCGAAGCCACCGAGGGCTTCTCGCCTTTCTGTTCCCCACTGGGAACAGGGAGGCAGCCACACAGGTCGTCTTGTCTCCGGAGTCGGGTTGGCTGCCGTGCTCCCGGAAAGGAGCAAGGACCCTGTGGGAAAGCAGGGCTTCCAGTGTGGAACGGGGAGCCTGGGTGGCTGCCCAAGCCGGCAGCCTGGCTTGGAGTGGAGACCTGGCAGCAGCCTGCCTCCTGAGCTGTGAAATTGACAAGAATGACAGACAACAGCTGAGGTAAGGAATGCAGTGTCTACACAGACACTGCATCACCCTAACTACACCGATATAAGCCCTACGACTCTCTTTGAGGTGGTTTTATTATGTCAGCATAGCATGGGAGTTACACTGATGGGAAGAGCATTTCAGCGTGTACACCATCACTGTTCTGTTGACAAAAACTAGTAGTGTAGGGAAGGCCTAGTTTAAATAAAACAGCTTCTAGACTAGATCCATGCGTAGAACAGGATTTACATGCAGTGTTCTAAAACATCCTTACCAGGCTAGGCACACTTCACCTGTGTTAGCTGAAATAATTTAAAAAGAAATGTTGGGGAACTGGGGTACTCAGAACCTATAACCAGATCTGAATTTCAGAACTTGTCCAATCTCACTAATGGGCTTAACTACCCATCACATGCAAACATTCCCCACATCTGAACAACCCTGATTATTATTTTGGGGGTGGGGGTGAGGAGGGGTGTCATAGGGATGGCCAATTGCAGCAGCTGAATTTTGCACATCTGCCCTGTCTCTAGTGGATACTGAGTAATTCTTATTATTTTGGACACATATTAATAGCAGCATAGTATTGGAATTCCAGCTAGGATAATACATTAAATATAAGAAGCAGAATGGCCTTCAGGTACTGCCAAGCTAGACTGTACTGCAACGAGGGACCAAGAGACATAAAGCTTTATTTTCCCTTGTGAACTCCTTGGGTCACCTAGTTCCACGTAGCCAGGGCTGCGTGCTGTTTTCACTGGCTATTTTCAGCTGGGAACCATTTCTTCAGTCTGCCTCTCTTTGATGAGAGAGACTGAAAATAAATTGAACTGTTATTAGATAGTATGAGCTCCCTCTGAACAAAATTAGACCACCTGGCCTGCACAAGCAAGGGAAATGAATGCTACCTGTGGCTCAAGAAATAGTTAAGATTCAAAGCTTTCAAGAAGAAAAAATATAGATTGCTGGGATTAGGGGCCCTCCCCTAATCCTGTGGAGGTTGAAAGGATTGCACAGTTGTCTCAGCACCTGATGCAGCTGGCATCTCATTTGCTCATACACAGAAATAAAACTAGGTTTTATTCGATACAAAGAATACGGAAAGCAGCAAAGCTCAGAAGAAGGGAAAGACAGAGAGCCTGGAGCACCCTTTGTCACATAATCCATGTGTGACTCCCTTGGTGTCTGCTCTTGAGATGGGGAGTATCAATTCTTTGGTACTATCCAAGATTTCCTTAACGTCCTTCCACCGGTGCTTCATGTGGAAGGGGCTCAATGGGCTTTTTTGGGGGGCGGGAGTAGGAGAGTTGCTGTATCGTGTGGCACTGTCCTCTGTGGAGCCACTGGATTGCTGTGTGAGAATCTGGGAGAGAGTTAATACAACTCAGGTGCATCAACTGAGCAGTTGCAGGAGGATCCAGCCTACAGTGGCATGATGTCTGTTGGGGTACGGGTACAGTGGATGGAGAGCCATTCATATATGGTGAGATATCCTTCCCCGCTCATCCCAATGATTTGGTAGGTCTTACCTTCTGGAAATTCTACAGGGCCCCAAGCACCTGTCACTAAATGATATTCTGAGAGGGTGCCTTTCTCCCCTCCTGTGGGTTTCTTTATGGTGGAGGCAGGGTAGGAGCAGTGTGGCCCCAAATAATTTCCTTTCCTCTCCCTTGATCCTCTCTCACCTTGCAGTATTACTAGGGCCCTACCAAATTCATAGTCCATTTTGGTCAACTTCACGGCCATAGGATTTTAAAAATCATAAATTTCATTATTTCAGCTATTTAAATCTGAAGTTTCACAGTGTTGTAATTGTAGGAGTCCTGACCCAAAAAAGAGTTGGGGGATGTGATGCTCTGTACCTTGGGGGAACACCCAGCACCCCCATGTTCATCCTTGTAAAATGACTGTGTGGTATCCAATGCAAAATTTGTCATGTTGGGGTCTTCAGAAGGCTCATGATGCACTGAGCATTGTTGTTATGGTGATGTTACAGTAATGTTATAGATTATAATTTCATGTATATATTTATGAGGCTGAAAAATTATCCTCATGGCTTAAAATAAATCCAGGCAAAAACTCTCCAAGAGCAGAGAGGCAGTTCACACCTTATCAGGGCAGGTATGAGACAAACCTAGCCTAGCCTCACAGCAAGAAAAGAATCTGTTGGACTCTCGAGTGAGTCACACCCCCCTTTCCTTTGGTCAGTTTGAGACTGTGATGAGGTAAGGCTCTCTGAAGGGGGGAGGGCAAAGCCAAGAGGGAAGAAAGGACATGATAAAAGAGAGACATGTTTGCCATGCTCTCTCTCTCTCTCTTCCACCTCCATCTACAGGCACCAACACACTAAGCGATTGAAGCGCTGATCAAAGGGGAGAGCCTGGCTGAGGAGCAACCAGCCAGCCTGTGGTGAGAAGCATCTAAGTTCGTAAGGGCATTGAAAGTGTTAAGCTCAATTTAGAATTAGTTTTGCTTTTATGTCATTTGACCAAATCTGACTTGTTCTGCTTTGATTTATAATCACTTAAAATCTGTCTTTATAGTTAATAAATCTGTTTGTTTATTCTACCTGAAGCAGTGCATTTGGTTTGAAGTGTGACAGAGACTCCCCTTGGGATAACAAGCCTGGTGCATATCAATTTCTTTGTTAAATTGATGAACTCGTATAAGCTTGCAGCGTCCAATGGGCATAACTGGACACTGCAAGATGGAGGTTCCTAGGGTTGTGTCTGGGCCCTGAGATATTGGCTAGTGTCATTCGGTTGCACAATCCAAGGAGCAGCTTACATGCCAGAGGCTGTGCGGGAACAGCCCAGGAGTGGGGGTTCTCACAGCAGAGCAGGGTAAGGCTGGCTCCCAGAGTCAAGGATTGGAGTGACCTAGCAGATCACCGGTCCGGATAACACCCGAAGGGAACGTCACGGGGGGGAGGGGTGGTCGCAAGGTTATTGTAGGGGGTGAGGTTGCAGTACTGCTACCCTACTTCTGCGCTGCTCTGGCAGCAGTGCTGCCTTCAGAGCTGGGCAGCTGGAGAGCAGCGACTGCTGGCTGGGAGCCCAGCTCTGAAGGCAGAGCCACCGCCAGCAGCAGCACAGAAGTAAGGATGGCATGGTATGGTATTGTCACCCTTACTTCTAGGCTGCTGCCTTACTTCTATGCTGGGCCCTCAGTCAGCAGCCAGCACTCTCCAGCCACCCAGCTCTGAATGCAGCAGCACAAAAGTAAGGGTGGTATGGTATGGTATTGCCACCCTTACTTCCGCACTGCTGCTGGCAGGGTGCTGCCTTCAGAGCTAGGTGCCCGGCCAACTGCTGCTGCTCTCCGGCCTCCCAGCTCTGAAGGCAGCGCAGAAGTAAGGGTGGCAATATCGTGCCCCCCCTAAAATAACCTGGCAACCCCCACAACCCGTTTTTGGGTCAGGACCCCCACTTTGAGAAACACTGGTCTCCCTCGTGAAATCTGTATAGTATAGGGTAAAAGCACACAAAAGACCAGATTTCATGATCTGTGACGTGTTTTTCATGGCAGTGAATTTGGTAGGGCCCTAAGTATTACAAAACACAAAGACCCTTAGCCATGCAAACAGGAAGTCCAAACTATGAAAGCTCTTTGTCCAAGATATGAGACCTCTTTGTGAAATCTCACAAAACATACACACACAGAGCAAAACAAACCATCAGAATTTTCTCCTCAAATGCGTAATGCATATGAAGTTCGACATTTCTTGCAAGAAATTTTGAGTGGATGCAACAATAGAAGAGAACAAGCAAGAAAAGGACTAAAGAAGAGAGAAGGAAGGGGAGGGAAACTGGAATTGAATGGAAATGAGTCAAAGAGGAAATGTTTTGGTTAAAAAGATCCCTGTTAGGGCTGAATGGCTGAATTATGTGCGTCACAAGTGGCTTGTTGTATGGGTTCACTTTAATAGCAGGCAGACCACTGCTGATCTATATTACCTTCATCTAAACACATGTGCCTTGAAGCATTTGGCAAAGGGACAAAAGATTAAGAGCTGTTGTTAGGGTAGTCTGCTCCAGTGATGTTTTAATAAAATGTTAGCATTTGGTTTAAAGTTGCTTTCTCCAATCCCCTGGGTAAATTGTGATAAAATCTGCCCTAATCTATTTCATAGCAAACAAAATTGAATTGGAGGGGAGAAGGATAAGCTAGTTAAACATTTGTACTTTAAAGGCTCTTTATTTTATAGTATAATCTACCATTTACTAGGACAGCTAAAACACTGAACTGTTTGTGTATTAGAGCAGGGCCCCTAATCACAAAAGCACTACAGAAATGACTAGAACCCAATCCCATTTAGGGCTTGTATGAATGGTGGAGTAATGCACTCTACAGGGGTGTGATTTTTTTTTAAAGGGCACTAATGTGTTACACATGAATTGGTCCATATAGACCCTGCTGGTGCACTTAGAAACAGCACTACATTAAAGTGCACTAGAGAACCTTTAGTGCACAGCAGCAGGGTCTACACGGACCAATTTATGTGCAACACATTAATGCACGTTATAAATCACATACCCATAGAGCACATTACGCCATCATCTTTAATATGTAGCTCCTTTCTAAGAGTCTAGACCTGGAGGAGATTCTGAAAAGATAAACATCAATAGTGATAGTCTGGAACTAACACTCCAGATTCATATTAAATAATAAGTAAGAGTTTTGAAAGGAATATAAATTTCAGGGATTAGGCCAACTTCTATGTGGTTAGGAGGAAACATTCCCTGGGGACAGGTTATCCCTATAACTGCGACTTGAGGGCTTTTTTGCACCTTTCCGTCAAGCAGCTGATATTGGCCATTGCTGGAGATGGGACACTGAACTAGAAGGACTTTGAATCTGATACAATCTGGCTATTCCTATGTTCCTAACCTCTGAGAAATTTGGAGAAATGTCATGAGAGGAGTGTACACTGCAGGTCCCACTAGCTGGAGCATAAACTGTAGAAATATTTTTGAGGCAAATTGTCTATACTTGAGACTGGCAGTCACAGCTTCATCTCTAGTTTGACTCTTTCCTCATCTTTATGGGATATTTGCAGGGAATGAAAATAATATGGCAAATCTGTACTATTAAGAAGCTGTCTGCCAATTTTTCTTCTGTTATACCAGTGCAAGAACAATAGAAATATTCCATTAAATTTAATTTTAAAAAATCCAATAGTAAGATAAAACAAAATCAATTAAACCGGAAAACAAAAACATTGTTCTGTTGTTAGCAATGCAGACATTGCACCACTGGGCTAGTGCAGGAGAATCAGGAACTGAAACTGACTAGAAACGGAAAGTTGACTTCAATAGACTTTCAGTGGGGTTTCTGAAAGGAGAATTGGACCCAGGTGTTAATTGTAGCCTACTGGATTCTTGAGCAACCATTGACAGTTGTTAATAAGCTGCTACAATAATGCTACACTTTGAAATCTGCTAATGGAGAGTTTATGGGCATCACTTTAGCTGAAGATGTGAACATAGGATTGTTCATAAAAATGATATAATTGACATTGTATAGGCAGGTCTGGCTCTAGGCACCAGCAAAACAAGCTGGTGCTTGGGGCGGCACATTTTTAGGGGCGGCATGGCCGGCGCCAGAATGCCGCCCCTGCCGTCCCTAAAAATGTGCCCCGGCCGCCCTAGCTCACCTCCGCTGCTGCCGCTCGCGCGCCATGGCGCGCGATACAGCTGATTCGCGCGCCGCTGCTCGCCCTCCCTCCCAGGTTTGAGAGCCTGGGGGGAGGAGGCAGGGCTGGGGATTTGGGGAAGGGGTGGAGTTGAGGCGGGGCCGGGGGTGGGGTAAGAAAAAAACGGGGGGGGGGGGCGCGGCCAAAATTGTTTTTGCTTGGGGCGGCAAAAATCCTAGAGCCGGCCCTGTGTATAGGCATTTCTTATATACATAGACGTTGTGGTCAGAAAATTAACACTGAACAAAATCAGTCAGTGTGACACATTAAATAGATTGAGATCTATCAATTAGCCAGTTTTTAAAGGAACTATAAATGGAGAATCATCAACCAATAAGGATGTTTGTAGTGGGGACTTGTCCTGATGCTGTTCAATATCTTTATCAGTGATCTGTTGATAAAGATTACAGGTGATTCAAAGTTTGATGGAGTGGTAAATAGTGATAAGTACATGTCAGTTTTGCATAACAACCTGGATCACATGGTAAACTCAGCTCATTTAATCAATGTGTTTTAATATAGCCAAGTACAAGGTAAAACATCTAAGAACAAAGAATGTAGATCACACTTACTGGATGGGGAATATGTTCTGGAAAGAGCAGTCTCTGAAATGGGCTAGGTGTTATGGTGTATAAACAACTGAACATAGCTCCCAATATGGAGGTGATATTACCGCTATATTAGAGCTGATTGATGATTTTTCATTAAAATGTTTTTTTTTTTGCATGCAGTTACATCAAAATATGGGAAAATTTAGATTCTGCTATTTTTGGCTTCAGAAGGCTTCAGATCAACTCACAGTAAAACATTCTGGGTTTTCAAACCAAATTAAATGTTTCCTTTTGGGTCAGTTCAACATTAATCTGTGTCCATCTGAGCTGCCATGGTGTTTCATGGGTATTGTAGTTCTGGTGCCTTATACCCCTGTTCTCCTCTCTAGACTGGCTCTCTGGTTGTACTACATCCCCCATGATGCACCATGTTTTTCCCTCTTGCTGAGTCATGGTGGTGTATCATGGGATGATGCACTCCACGTTTGAGATGGCTGAGAAACACTTTTGCAGCTATACTGACTTATGGGATCTAATGTCTGATTTGCCTGGTAGATTCTGAGATTGAATGACATATACAACTTGAAAGTATTATCATAACTACTGTGTTATAATGTCAGTATTTGCACGGAGAGGGTATAATTTGCAATTCAGGGCTTTGCCCTGCATCATTAGTCATGAAAGTTTTTCCATTGGCTCGAATAGAAACAGGATCAAGCCCTTAGTGTTTTTTTAGGATTTGGCTAATTTAAACTGCTGCTAACATGTAATGCACCAGATACCAACCTGGATAGTGTTCAGCTGAACTTTATATCCAGGACATATTTCCTTTAGAAATCAAAAGACACAGGAGAGAAGGTGCCTGGAGTTTTGTAGCCAAATGATGAATAGACTAGACCAGTGGAGATTGTTCCCTACATATTCTGGCTAGACATGCAGTTGTGGTGGACCTCATGCTTTGTTGTCAGCAGCTGTATGAAGTGAGGGAGTTTCTTGCTTGGGCAATTGACAGGAGCTATATTGAGCTTTCTCCTAAAAGTTGTGGTCTAATGGTTAGAGCAAGGAGTCTGTGTGGTGGGGAAGCACTCCTCTGTTCTGTTCCTATTTCTGCTGCTGACTAATTGTATATCTTGTGCAAGCCAATTCATATCTCTGTGTCTCAGTTTTCCCAACTGTAAAACGGGAATAATATCATATACCGCAAAGGGGCATTGTGAGGCTAAATGCTTTAGTATTTGCAGAGTGCTTTGAGATCTTCAGTTGAAAGTTTCTGTGGCACTGTAAGGTAGTATTCTCTATGTTAGAAGTCACTCTCAGATTTTATGCACAGCAGCTGCTGGTTTTTTCTACTTTATATTGTAGCTAGGGCAGATAAAATATAATCTTAGAGATAGCATATTTGATTTTCTAGTTGAGTACCTTAGAGACTCACTTAAGCAGACATGATCGCAAACGCAAGGTCTGCACCATGTTTTCATACTAAATTGTGGCAAGGAAACATACCACTTTTCTCCCAAATCTTGTACAGGAACCTACCCTGTAACATGCCAACAGCCTGCTTTTTGAATTACTGAGCATACACAAGTCTATGTGTACCTTACACCGCCACAATTCCCCATTGTAACTTTCACAAAGCAACCTCATTTCATTATTTCCTTATTTCATTTCATTCTTAAGGTTCAATTGTCTATAATAAACCCAGACTTTCATTTGGCCATCTTTGATTTTCACTTTTGCTGACCTATAGTGATTAAACACATGTCTCTATGAGTTTATTCTTACCACATATCTCTCAGAAAAACAGCTGGGAGTAGTTGATAGAGTTGAAATGTGCTCTATTCATCTTTACATTCCCAAATGCATAGGAGAGGGAGATGATAATTGATTGGTTATTTTACTGATAACTGCTATAGTAAAATTCAGTAATATAGTAATCCTCCCTCACTGCTTATCTGGAATGGCCTTTCCTTCCAGGTCTTACCGTGGAGGCTGTTAGTGTCATGGCATCACTCCATGCATTTTGCTTTTGTTGATGATATCACCAGTGTGAATTTCAGTTGAGTTCATAATTAATGCCACCCTCAGAGTAAACTCTAAGGTTTTATATCTAATAATTAATGGAGCTTGTATCCAAAAATATGTAAAGGGAAACTGTCCAGTTTCTATATATCTATCAAAGTCCCTATCTGTGTTACAGATATCACCTTTTTGCTTCTTGGATTCTACTTAACCTGGACAATAAGAACAGACTTCCTGAGTTCAGTCTTATAGTTGACTTCACTTTCAGTTTCTTATACACCGAGTCAAGGCTGCAATATTTTATTTGCAAACACCGAAATGGGATGTTCAATTCCTCTTTACTTTAAAAATGTTTCTCTTGGAATTAGAAATATCAATCAATGGAAATATTATATGGGTCTTTAGGTTTTGTAAAAACTTTTTCCTGTACTAAAATGAACGGAGAGTTTCTTATTAAAGATGGACTGAAAAGCAGCATTGATTATGCCAAGACCTAGCAACAATATTCAATATCTCTCCTGCAATAAGTGATGTTACCACTACTTGTCACAGGAGAAATACGGAAACTGTGAAATCAAACATGTGAGTAAAAATGATTTTAATCTATGTTATTTTAAAATGCAAATGCACAGGGCAAAATTGTCATTTGAAGTCGATGGAGTGACAGCTGTGCAGCTGAAGTGACAAAGGAGAATGTGATGCATTGTCTATTCCTTGTTTATTACTTAAAGACTTTATTAGCTGATTAAATTTTAGAAACATTTTCATTTCATCTTACAAAGAGAAATATATTATTTAACTCCTAATCTAAATGTTCTTCTGGGGAACTGCGAGCATGCATATCATCTGTCTGATTACAAGAATGTGTAGCAAAACATAATGGAAAAAGGAACAGTAGCCACATACAATATAAGAACCACTCAGATGCGGTAATTCAGGTGTTCCCACTAGAGAGAACTAATGCTTTTTGGGAAACAGAAATACTTTGTGATTAAAGCCACATAGTGGTTCTGGGCTGCAGGGGCCCAAATGAATGTTTTTCTGGTTTCTGACCTTGAGAATTCCACTTTGAGATTTGGATTTCCGCAAAACTCAGAGTGAAACTGTTTCCAAACCACTGAGTTATATCTGGTTTCTATGTGAAGCTAATTGAAACTGGGCTCAGGTATACTTAGAAAATTCAAGAACATTAATGAAGCTTTTGGTGAACCTAGTTGATAATGAGAGGTGAAATCTGACAAGCCTCGTGAGGTTTGAGTTCCAGAGAGATGTGGGCTCAAATTGTACAGTATGGATCCAGGATGAGATCTGAACAAACCCAAACGATCAGTGTTCTGAACTGGTCAATGCACGATTAAAAGCCAGCTGTGGATCTCATTCCAAACTCCCAGGATTTGAATTCAGTCTCCTCGGCCAGATTAATCTCTAGTTTCAAGTTTGCTAATGAAAGATTTCCACAGCTCAATTTGTTGACTTGGATTCTAGCCACAGCAACTTTGTGACCAAAGTTCACTCAAGAGAAGGAGTGGAGCGTTCGACAGTGCTGTAAAGCTGTTCTGCTGTCTGCAGAGTGCCTGCCTTAGACATTGTGGACTCCAAAGTTACATCCTTTCTTCATAAATGATTTGAAAAGATGCATGATGATTACAATGTAAAGATGATCCCAAGGTGGAAAGTCTGAATCTGGACTTTAGGTATGGTCCATTATAAAGATAGGACATATTTGTGAAATCCAGATCTGAATTTGAATGTCAAATACCTCCAAAGTTCATTTTGGATCCAGAGGTGGAGTTTGGGCTTATTTCCAATCCCGAGAACTAATAACTGCTCTTCTGAGAATTGTTACCTGTTTGATGTATGTGTAGAAAGAGTTAATGAAACTTGTACATAGCAAAAGAGCTTTTGAATGAAAACAGACATCTGCTATAGTAATTCAGGACACAATGCACTTTCTAAAATTGATGAAAGGAAAACAATACTATAAGATCAGCATCTGTTCGAAGCCCACAGCCCTTCAGTATTGTTCTTGTCCCACCATGCTCAGGGACTCGGTACCACCCTTGCTTTGCTGAGGTGCTCTTACTTGACAATTGCTCTCCATTCCATTAATGTTGTATTTCCCTCGCACACACTTCAGCTCCCCTTTCTTCCCTCCCCATGTACATTTTTTTTATTTGCTATTGGGATTTTTACCAGCCTATTTTTTGAAGTGAACATGAGCAAAGCTCCAAGTGGCATCCGAGGCTCTGAGTCCTGAGTGTGTTACCCAGTGTTTACTCTGGAAAACTGCCAGTTATGTCAATGGGAGTTTTGACAGAGAAAAGTCAGAGTAAAGGATGTGATCCAGTGAGGATTTTCTATGAATAAGACTTCAGGATCTTGACCACTGGCATCATTTAGAACTTGGCTCAAATAAGGAAAAAATGAATAAAGATCTGAGGTATGGCTTTGTTTTTTTATTTAAATGGGTGGCATTGACTATGTAAGTCCCACCTAATACACCGCTACCCCGATACAACGCGACCCGATATAACACGAATTCGGATATAACGCGGTAAAGCAGTGCTCCGGGGGGGGGAGGGGGGGAGGGGTGCTGCGCACTCCGGTGGATCAAAGCGAGTTCAATATAATGCGGTTTCACCTATAACGCGGTAAGATTTTTTGGCTCCCAAGGACAGCGTTATATCGAGGTAGAGGTTGTATGTTTCCTTTTTGCTGCACATTTTTTTGTGTGCATGACCAGAGGTCTGAGTGTACACAAGCCAAGCAAAATTCCAATGAACACTTGAGAGCTTCCTCAAATCCTTTTAACAAAGCACAGTACACACTTAAGCAGATGTTTTTAAAGCCATAAAGTGCTACGTACACAGATATGAATTTCCAAAGCAGTGCAGCATAGCTATAGAAATGAGTTCATTGACACTGGAAATGCAGAATGGTTCCCTATTCTATTTTCCTCTGTGCTTTGCCTAGTCCAATGTTATAAACATTTCAAGCTGTGTATCCTCCACCACTTCCCTGGGGAAGCCAATTCCACAGTTTGACAGATCCAACTGTTATGAAATGTTTCTTGATTTTGGGCAAAATCTAGCCCTCCTTTCTCGTGTGTAGTTCCATTCAGGCTAATGGGACTGCACGCATAAGTAAAGTGAGCAGGATAGTGCCCATTGAGTCTATAGTTTCTTTTGCCCATCTCATCCTATTAGTTGTTAAGAAGGGGAGAATTAAGGAAGACTTTTCAGCACTAGCTGACCTACTTATTCATCTCTGATCTCAGTGGAATACTAATGGGCAGCTGTACTGCTCCAGCCAATTGAGTAAGAAAGAATCAATAATTACGCATTTTTAATTGAACCTATTCAAACTGGAAATTCTCTTTGGGGAATCATTTTCTTTGCACTACATTGATTAATACCTGGACAGTGTGACTCTTTCCGAGTCAAGCAATTGATTCTTAAGAAACTTTCACTCATTGATTGGAACCAATATAACTTTCTTTCATAATATGACTTTCTTTCTGTGAGTTTCTTTCTTACAAAATTAATTTGAATGTTAACACAGATAAAAACACTGAGCAAGAAACATTTTCTTATAATAAAGACACAATTTAGCCTGTAAGTGAGCATTGAAAAGTTATTTAAAACACAGCATTCTTAAGAAAGAGAGAGAGAGAGTGAACCTGACATGACAGATGTGTAATCACGTTGCTTAATGCACTACTGGAAGATGCTCAGATACCGGTAATGAGGGTGACATAAGGATCAGCATAGAATAGAATGGGGGGGGGGGGAGTGTCAAAGGAATTAAAAATAATGTGGGTAAGTGCTGAGGCAATTGAGTGTCTGCTGGATTACTTGATGTTCCATTATGCAGGGCTCTGTGGTCCCCTTCTCTCTAAGGCATTGAGAAGAGCAAATAAAAATAAAAGAAAAAGCCTCAAAGGTCACAGAAGTGCGGAATGGAGCCAATGTCACATGGTACCTCTAAACCCTTCAGTTCCAATTCTGTGTAGATGTGCAGACATCTTGGCAGAGCTGGCAGATAGCAGCCCAAACAGAACAGCTTTTCTTATAAGCTGGTAGATATCTTGGACCAAACTAATGCTGCACCTAGCAGTACTATGTCTGTCTCTTCACCAGCACTCCAGTAGGAGGTGGGGTTAATTCACAGACAGAGATGCCAAAGGATCTTTTAGTAGTAGGGCTGTTAAGGAAGAAGAGGCAAGTGGTAGACTGCAAGAGTGGGTTGGTCTTTTCCTGTGGATCCATGGGGCTTGGAGACAGCATCCCTGTTCCCTCCTACCTCAGGGAGAATTTGTGTAATACAATCCAAGGTTCATTTCATACCTTTCTTGAACTTTCTGTCCCACTCCTGCAGTTTTGATCACATCAGGGGAAAATGCGACCTACACTGATTTAGCTACATGCAGAATAGATGGGCAGTTGCAACGTATTTTAATCAGGGATATATGAGCAAGATGTTATTACACTCCAATAGCTATAGCCATAGTCACATTAGATGCCTGAGAAATGGAAAATGCTGATTAAATAAATTGTCATTCTTCAAATAAACCATAAAGCATGCTGAACTAAGGGTAATCCAGTCTC
Organism: Emys orbicularis; assembly: GCF_028017835.1. NCBI lineage: Eukaryota > Metazoa > Chordata > Testudines > Emydidae > Emys > Emys orbicularis. The sequence goes on along the minus strand of NC_088686.1, from coordinate 83,836,627 downwards.
ATACTTCAGGCCATAAACTGATACTTGCAGGGGTACCTACTGCCATGTACAGCACTATAAAACTGGTTATTCTAGTAGGAGAGTTTTGTATTTTTCTGAACTAACAGGCAGGATACCAGACCTGAGGGACAGTTTCTCTTAACTGGTATGGCAAATCTTATACTCTTTTCTTCTCCTTTGACTTAATCCTCTGTAGACCGAAGGGTACAGAGAGATAACTATTTGATATGGCCATAAGTAAAGAGTAATACTTCTTGCACTATTTGGTCACTAGTGGGCCAAACACTAGCTATGATATCTATTTATTCATCTTGGATATGTACATAATGCCTATCACCATGGTGATTTCTTTTGATACTCAGCATGTGGTATTATTCATAATGAACACAGTCATTAATAATGCCTGTGCAGAAGCCAAGAATAACTGAAGCGCTGAAATATCCAATATATACTTGATGAGCTAGTGTCACGAGGCATTGCTGATTGTGCAGAGACACAAGCAGATATGCTCAGCAGAGAATCTGATGGAACGTAATGTACTTAGCAGCGCCATGATCCACAAGTTTGTTGTAACAAACTGTGTAGGCATTGTGAGCATTAGCATGCAATAAGCCTAGATTGCGTTGCAGCTGCTAATTCAGCAGAGGGAATGGATAGCTCTGGGCAGCATTAACATAAGAACATAAGAATGGCCATATTAGGTCAGACCAATGGTCCATCCAGCCCAGTATCCTGTCTTCTGACAGTGGCCAATGCCAGGTGCTTCAGAGGGAATGAACAGAACAGGGCAATTATTGAGTGATCCATCCCCTGTCATCCACTCCTGGCTTCTGGCAGTCAGAGGCTTAGGGACACCCAGAGGATGAGGTTACATCTCTGATCATGTTGGCTAACAGCCATTGATAGACCTATCTTCCATGAACTTATCTAATTCATTTTTGACCTCAGTTATAGTTTTGGCAAAGAGTTCTGCAGGGTCACTCTGCTCTGTGTGTTGTGTGAAGAAGTACTTCTTTTTGTTTGTTTTAAACCTGCTGCCTACTAATTTCACTCGGTGACCCCTGGTTCTTGTGTTATGTGAAGAGGGTAAATAATGTTCCCTTATTGATTTTCTCCACCCCATTCATGATTTTATAGACCTCTATGATATACCCCCTCAGTCATCTCTTTTCTAAGCTGAACAGTCCCAGTCTTTTTAATCTCTCTTCATATGGAAGCTGTTCCATGCCCCAAGTAATTTATGTTGCCCTTTTCTGTACTTTTTCCAATTCTAATATATCTTTTTTTGAGATGGGGTGACCAGAACTGTACGCAGTACTCAAGGTGTGGGTGCACCAGGGCTTTATAGGGTGGCATTATGATGTCTTATTGTCTACTCCTTTCCCAATAGTTCCTAACATTCTGTTAACTATTTTGACTGCTGCTGCAAATTGAGCAGATGTTTTCAGAGAATTATCCATGACGACTCCAAAATCTCTTTGAGTGGTAATAGCTAATTTGACCCCAGCATTTTGTATGTATAGTTGGGATGATGTTTTCCAAAGTGAATTATTTTGCATTTATAAACACTGAATTATATCTGCCATTTTGTTATCCAGTCATCCAGTTTAGTGAGATCCCTTTTTAACTCTTCTCTGTCTGCTTTGGACTTAATTATCTTGAGTAATTTTGTATCACCCACAATCTTGGCCACTTCACTATTTACCACTTCTTTCAGATAATTTATGAGTGTGTTGAATGGCACAGATCTCAGTACAGATCCTTGGGGGACCCTGCTGTTTACCTCTCTCCATTCTGAAAACTGACCAGTTAGTCCTACCCTTTGTTCCTAGCTTTTAATCGGTTACTGATACATGAAAGGAACTTCCCTCTTATCCCATGGCTGCTTATGAGCGTTTGGTGAGGGATCTTGTCAAAGGCTTTCTGAAAGTCCACATATAGTATATCCACTGGATCCTCCTTGTCCACATGGTTGTTAACCCTCCCTCTCAGAAAATTCTAATAGATTGGTGAGGCATGATTTCCTTTTACAAAAACTATATTGATCCCTCCCCAACAAATCATGTTCACTATGTGTTTGATAAGTCTGTTCTTTATTGTAGTTTCAACCAGTTTGCCTGGTACTGAAGTTGAGCTTACTGGCCTGTAATTGTCAGGATCACTCTGGAGCCTTTTTTAAAGATTGGAGGATAGATAACCTAATGCCAGTCATCTGATACAGAAGCTGATTTAAGTGATAGGTTACATACTACAGTTAGTAGTTCTGCAATTTCATATTTGAGTTCCTTCAGCACTCTTGGGTGAATGACTTATTACTGCTTCATTTATTGATTCAATTTACTTCAGTAAAAACTCTTTCAAGTAAAGCATACATGGGCCCTCATACCCTTCAGAAGGAAAATTGGGCCCACATTATTTCTACAAAATCTAATTTCAAAATTAATGAAAGTTTCAAACAGGTGTTTTGAAGATTTCATTAGGAATATTTTCCCTGTTTACATATTTTACATATGGCGTTGATGTGAAATCAATGATCATATAGGAAACAGGGCTGTTAAGGGGGCTGTGGGCAGGGCAGGGATTTGAGACTCAAAAATTTCGTGACATCGAAAGTGTATATTCATCTTCAGTAAAGTGTACTGAGGGAACTGAGGAGAAGTATAATGATCCTGCAAGCGGGTGCAGCTTCTATACTTTCCCCAGGAAAGCTGAATTCTGCTTCTACTGGAGTTAGTGGCATTTTTATCATAGATTTTAGAGGGACAGAAATGCCCCCCCCCCCCAGTTATTTAGCTCTCCAGTCTCCACTCTACTGTGAGAATTTAATAAGCTAACCCCCCTAGTGGTTTAACTCTCTGGTAATCCTGAAATCACACCAACTTGACTTCCCCCTCCCATTTGCAAATACTCTTCCGTTCACTAGTGCCAATTCCCTTCTTCTGCTCCCTCCTGGTTATGTGCTCTGTCCCACCTCCTAGTTGCTCTTACTCCCCAAACAAATCCTGATTGAACCCACCTTCCAGACTTCAGAACACTTGGAGCTAAATCCACAAAGGGATTTAGGTGCTTAACTGCCATTTTAGGGGCCTAAGTCCAAAATGTAGATCCTAAAACCCCCACTCAGCAGCTGCCTAACCCTGTAGGTACCTAAGGTGCCTAAGTTTCCATGGATAAAATCTCTTAGGTACCTAAGAATCTGATGATGGGCATGCGCACAGCCACCTAAGTTCTGATGCCCAGCTCATGCCTAAACCCTGGCAGGATCCTCAGACTCGGCATTACCTCACCTATCCTGCCTGAGGGGGCCTGACCCAGTAGGCAGGCTCAGAGGCTGCCTTAGAACTCACCTACTGGATTGGTCCCTGCAGAAAACATGGTGGCAGTGGTGCACATTTTATATCCTGTAGTCCACTGGTTAGAGCATGCACCCAGGCTGTGAAAGATTTGGCTTATAACCCCTACTGTCTCTGAGAGGTGCAAGGACTTGAACCCTTATCTCCCACATGAACCCATCTAACCACTGGGCAATCGGATATTCTGGGGTGGATTTCTCAATCTTTCCTGCTGAAACGGTATTTTGAATGAAATACTTAAATATTCATTGGGCTATTAGAGCACAAGAGCATGTGAGACTGACTCTACAGCCCCATTGTTAGGGCACTTTCTGGGGATGTGGGAGATTCAGGTTCAAGTCCTGCTCTAATGAGTAGTTTATACAAAGTTTAATAGCTTCAAGAGGAGACACTGAGAACAGCTTGCCATAGTAGACCCCCTAACACAGTGGTTCAGATACTCCCCTGTGAAGTGGGAGATATAGGTTCAAGTCCCTGTTCTTCTTAGAGTGAAGATTTAAAACTGGGCGAGTGTTGTAACCACCAGGCCACTGGATAGAAGGAGGTTGTTACTACCACTTCCTTATTTTTTTTTTTTTGTGAGACAGGGATGACCTGCCTTAGGTACCTAAATCCAGGAGTGGGCTCTCAGCTATGAACCCCAAATGGAGCTAGGCACCTAACTCCCTTTGAGAGGTGGAGCCTAGGTCACACCCCTCTCCTTAGCATTCCCTACTGGCTAGCTTAGGCCGGTCCCCACTCAGCATGCTGGCTTCTGTGAATCCCATTCTCAGGTGCCTAATTCTCCCCATGCATTGTACAGGGAGCCTGAATGCCTTACTGCATTCCAGCAGGCAGCAGAAGCCTCAAGTTAAGTGTTGCAGTGTTGAGTCTCAGTCCCTTTTGTAGCTCTAGCCCTTGGTTTCTGGGTACCACTGCAGGGAAATGCTAGTGTGTGGTGTTGTAAGAGTCAAGGAACATCTTGTGTTATGGTTCTGAGTCCAAGTCGTGTAGGTTTAAAGGGCCTCATTTCTTGGCCACATTTTCTGAGAGATAGTTCTAAAAATGAGTCTGTTATGACCAGCTCTAGGAATCAACTCTTCATTCCATTTGTAAGATGATGGGAATCAAGGAATATGTTAATGGCCTGGTCAAATAACTTTCTGCATCTCAAAACATCAGACAGCAGACAACCTCAGGGATTATGTAAAGCAAAATGAAATACACATTAAATATAATAACAACTCTAATTTATTTCATTGCTCGTATGCTTCTTGTTGGCTGTTTCTTGTAATAAAAGTTAATGCCTTTTTTGGACATGCATGGGAAAAAAAGAATGAAAGAGTACCCAACAGACCATTAAAGAAACATTCTTTAATTCATCAAGTTACCATCTTGCATATAGTCTCTTCGGTTAAGCATAGTTGGACCAGAACAGAAAGTGGATGGGAGAACTGAGAGGGATAACTATAGGTGTCCAGTCTCTACTGCCTTGCACTTTGTGGAGTCATTTTCAGTAGTTCAAAGTGGCTTAAAATGATTTTTGTACTCATTTTGCACAGGTGTAAATGGTTACACAAGACTGTAGAAAATTATCAGGCCCGGAGCATTGTAAAAAGTGGTACTGGTCATTCAGAAGGCAGCACGAAGGTCCTGTTTCAGTAAAATTCTTAAATATGTAAACAACTTTAAACACCCCATTGAAATCAATGGGAACTGCTAACACACTTAGCAAAGTATGTGCTTAAGTAACTTGCTAAATTTGGGCCTCAGTCAGTGATGCCTGAGTTTGGTCTCTGGGGCACTGTGCTGCTAGAAGTTCTCTCACTAGAGTGAAAATCAAGATCCTGAATGTTTTGGCCCATTAAAGATTTGATGGCACTTTTTGCAAGCATAGGCCTGTTAGCCCTAGTGTCCTGGTCGAACTCTGTTTTATTATGGCTAAGGTTTTAAAGAACAGATGCCAAAAGTTAGGCTTCTAAATCTTCATTAAGGCATCTAAAGAAATGACCTGATTTTCATAAATGCTGAACAATCAGCAGCACTCATTGAGATCAATAGGAGCTGCGGGAAGCTCAGCATTTTGGAAAAGCAGGTCACCGATATGTATCCCTCAATAGCTTTGCATGGAGATGGTGTTATTTACTTTTCTGTCTGTCTACCTACCTACCTTAGGTACTTGTGTTGTCCCGATTACTGTAGTGTTAGAGCGCCTCTAACCTTTTAATCATAGAATAATAGAAATATATGTCTGGAAGGGACCTTGGGAAGGAATCAAGTCTAATCCCCTGAGCTGAAGCAGGATGAAGTAAACCTAGACCATCCCTGAGAGGTGTTTGTCCAACTTCTGCTTAAAAACCTCCAGTGATGGGGATTCTACAACATTTCCTTGGAAGCATATTCCAGAGCTTGACTACCCTCATAGTTAAAACATTTCCCCCAATATCTAAACTAAATATTCCTTGATGCAGATTAAGCCCATTCCTTTTTGTCCTTCAATGGAGAACAATTGATCACCATCCTTTTGATAACAGGTCTTAACATATTTGCAGACTGTTATCAGGTCCCCCCTCAGTCTTCTTTTTTCAAGACAAAACATGCCCAGTTTTTTTTTAACCTTTCCTCAGTGATCGGGTTTTCTGAACCTTTTATCACTTTGGTTGTTCTCTTCCTGACGCTCTCCAATTTGTCCACATCTTTCCTAAAATGTGGCACCCAGAACTGGACACAGTACTCTAGCTGGGGCCCTCACCAGTACTGGGTGGAGAGGGACAATTACCTTGCATGTCTTGCATACCACACTCCTGTTAATGCACCCAAGAATATTAGCCTTTTTCACAACTGCATCACACTGTTGACTCTCATTCAATTTATGAGTCACTAGAACCACCAGATCCTTTTCGGCAGTACTACCACTTAGTCAGTTATTACCCATTTTGTAGTGTGCATTTGATTTTTCCATCCTGGGGGTAGTACTTTGCAGCTGTCTTTATTGAATTTTGTCTTGTTGATTTCAGACCAATTCTGCAATTAATCAAGGTTGTTTTGAATTCTAATCCTGTCCTCCAAAGTGCTAGCAACCCCTCCAAGCTTGAGAAACTAAATGACTCACCCAGGGTCACCCAGGAAGTCTGTGGCAGAGTAGGAAATTGAACTCCAGTGTCCCAAGACCCAGTCTAGTACCCCATCCTCACTTTCTGTCACTACATAATACTAACCAATTATTTCATTTTACCCTAAAGGTGGTTCAATTTAACAGAAAACAAAAGTATTCCCTCCTTATAGCTTGAAAGGTAAATATGGCTCTGTGGGCTCATTAAAGATGCAAGACTCTATAGTAAACCATTGGATCAAATTCAGAACCAAGTTACCACAGAGCGATGCCAAGAAGTCATGCCCACTTACAGTAGGTCTGAATTTGGGCAATAATGACCGAGTCCTGTTGGAAACCTTCCAAGACTCCCTTGCTCACACACAGTTGGGGTTTTGTTTGTTTTTTATAAATGGTAGGTGTTTTTGTAAAGTTGCTAGATATAGACATATCTATCAGAACTCAAGGCACCTAAGTCTTCTTGTGTAGGCTTCATTCTTCCTTTCTGTATACATAAAAATAGAACCAGATGCAGAAAGAGAAACCTGAGATCAATGACAAAGATTGTTGTCTTTTGTTGCTTTTTTGTAAGTAGTGGTCTTTATAGAACCTGACTTCATGGTGGTTTAAAACCAAAACGGAAATCATATTTTCAGCATCATCTCTACCCTTTAGGGTACAACAATCATCCAGCACTAATTGGGTGACAATTCCAGGCTGCAGGATAACACTTCCTTCGGGGATATTTAAAAACAACTCCTCTAAAAAACAATTTGCTGTTTACTGTACTCCAAGTCCTTTCACTTTGCTGAGCCTCACGTTTCCCTTAAGAGGATGTTTTGGAATTTCTATAAGTTGAAACTAAGTCATGTCTAAACACAAAACCAAAAACAAACAAACAAAAAACAACCCTAACAAACTATGTAACTTTGTTTCCTTTTAATTAAGCTCTGCTGCATCTCATCTGAGGTGCAGTTTCTTGACTATAATGGAATGATTGGACTGCCAAATGCTTGGCAGGGTTATTTATTCCTTTCTTTCACTTGTCATGTAGCTACATGCAGAGAAAAGACACGATTGGGCTAGGTAGAGGTTGTGAAAATGTGTTTGTTCATCTGGAAACTGGAGGGTTTATTTTTAAACCCTACAGTTGGATTTTGGTTCTATTTCAAAAGCTTTTAAAAATATATTTAGGCAAACAGGTTTGTTATTTAAATAACATTTCAAGAAACTAATTTGCACTGTTTATCCAAATAAGTAGGTGGTGAAATTGTTTGCAGAAGCTTATGGATTGATGTGACTACTCCTAATCATTGAGTTTAAATGTGTGCTACGTCTCATCAAAGCTCATCTGTCAGCCTTGTATCTGAATTGGGACTGTGACTGAAATCAGGTAGTTACATTCTATCTTGATTTACCCTCTCCCTCATGTTCAGTTTGAGGGGAAACATTTCCTCCCTTATTCATTACAGTCACAGTAATGGTCATCCGGGGTGCACAAGTTGGAGTGTTCTTGATTTAACAGAGATGACAGGCTGGGTGTTTTTTGTGAGGGGCCTGAGACTTTGGAATTTGCTCCCAATCTAAGTCTGTTGATCTTTAGGGTATGCTACAAAACTTTCAGAAAGGAAGGGCATACCTAAGAGCTGGCGTGGATGGATGGGGGAGTCTGAGAGACTGGGTAGTGGCTGTCATGAAGATTTTTTTTCCCCTTTGCTGGGTGAGAAAATTGCTGTGTTAGCATGTTTTCCTTAATTGATGTGTATTTCCTAAGATCTCTCAAAGAGGCCTAAACCTTTTGTATAGGCTTGCTTTAAATAAAATGATAATAAACAAAAATACAACTATTGAGCAATGAAAGTCAAGAGAGGATTTTGCCCAGTGTAGTATATTGGTTTCTATGTATATTTAATGACAACCCTGGATTTGTACACTCCCAGTATTTGGGAAAGTTTGGCTCTAAATCTAGATTGGGACAGAAAATATTATATTGCCTCTATATAAATTCATGGTACACCCACATCTTGAATACTGTGTGCAGATCTGGTTGCCCCATCTCAAAAAAGATATACTGGAATTGGAAAAGGTACAGAAAAGGGCAACAAAAATGATTAGGGGTAAGCAACAGCTTCCATACGAGGAGAGATTAATAAGATTGGGACTTTTTAGCTTGGAAAAGAGACGACTGAGGCGGTATATGAAAGAGGTCTATAAAATCATGAATGGTGTAGAAAAAATGAATAAGGAAGCATTATTTACCCCCTTCACATAACACAAGAACCAGGGGTTAACCCAGGGCTGGCCTTACCATGAGGCGAACTGAGGCGGCCACCTCAGGTGCCAGACTGGGGGGGCGCCACTAGGACCCAGAGTGTAGAAAATTGTGTCTGCTGCTGGTGCATATGTATTCTCTCTGCTCTAGATACACAGAGATAGTGGAGTGCTGTGCTGGAGGAAGGAGGGCACAAGAGACAGAACAGGCAGGCAGAAGAAAAGATGAGAGGGGATAACAGAAAGCAGCAGGAGCTGCAGGGAGAGAGAGGAGGAGGAGCCTCTTATGTACCTTCCTAGCACCCCCAGGAGCCTGGACTGATTAACACCAGCTTCTCAGGGAGCTTCCTGTTTCCTGCTGCTTCCCTGAACCCACTTGAGAAGAACAGGCAGTCAACTGAAGTAGTAGGAGCCAGTTAGGCCTTAAGACGCTGATATCTTCCCTCACTCAGGCCCTGCTACTGGCCTGCTTATTTGTCCCCTTCATTTGAGTGTTGAGAGTCACTATAGCTGGCACAGAACAGCAGTCATGAGTGAAAGAAGAAAATGCCCCTCTGGGGCAGCATTCAGAAAAAGAAAGAAAGCAAAGGAAGCTTTTCTATCTAATCAGGAAGGAGCTTTCCTGAAATACATAAACACAAATGCTCATGGTGAGCCCTCCGGCCCCAGTGAGGATGTGAATGGGGAGGAAATGCCTGATTTTCCAGTTAGTCAGAGTGCAGGTGACCTGGCAGCTACTGCAGCATCCATATCTCCATCTCAAATGGATGTAACCATGCACATTCCTGAAGAAAAGTGTAGATCAGAGAAGAGTGTGGTGGAGGCGCAAGAAACAGCTGCTGCTGAGTTTAGTTCCTTAAGTCTAGATGATCCAGGACTGTGGACCCACTTGAACAGTAGCCTGAGGGACTTCCTTGTACTGCATGGACCAAGCAAGTGAAAAACTTCATGTTCCCCAAAGACAATGAAAATAGAAGTTTCCATCCAACACATTACTGGTGTGAAATCCCCAATGGTGACAAAGTGGAGAGGCTATGGCTTATGTACTCAAAAACCCAGAATGCCGCATACTGTTTTGGTTGCAAATTCTTCCAGTCTAATGTTCCAGCCACATTAGGTTCTACAGGAACAAAGGACTGGAAAAATCTGGCTAGAAAGCTGGCATGCCATGAGAAGGCAGCAAATCACCAGAGAGCATTCCATAGGTGGAAAGAGCTTGAGATGAGACTAAGGTTAAAGGCCACCATAGATGATCAGCATCAAGAGAAGATTGCATCAGAGTCTCTTTACTGGCAAAATGTTCTGAAAAGGCTCGTTGCCATTGTGAGAATGCTTGCTACCCAAAACCTAGCACTGCGTGGCACTTCAGATCAGCTGTATGTGCCAAACAATGGAAACTTCCTTAACATTGTGGAGCTCATGGCTGAATTTGGTGCTGTACTCCAGGAGCATCTAAGAAGAGTCACCACCCAAGAAATGTACACACACCACTACCTTGGAAAAACAATTCAAAATGAGATCATACAGTTACTGGCAACAAAAGTCATACAGAAGATTGTGGCAGATCTGAAGTCAGCAAGATATTACTCTGTTATTCTGGACTGCACACCTGACATCAGCCATACGGAACGAATGACTTTAATGGTGCGTTTTGTAACAACAACAGAACCTAGTAAAAATGTCCCTGCAATGGTGACTGTCAGAGAGCATTTTCTAGAATTTATTGACATTGATGATACTACAGGACCTGGTATGACAAATGTGCTTCTTAAAAAGGCACGGGATAATCCCATAAGAGACCCCAAACAACAATTCAAAGTTGAATTCTTTAACCAGGTGCTAGATTGTGCAATACAGTCAGTTGAAGAACGTTTCATGCAGCTCAAGGAACACAGCAGTATATTTGGGATGTTGTATGATATTCCAAAACTCCTCACTATACCTGAAGAAGACCTACACCAGCAATGCAGGGCACTAGAGACAGTGTTGATACACGATGACATGCATAATATTGATGAGAGTGATTTAGGTGATGAACTGAAAGCCCTTTCAAGATGCATTTCAGCAGGATCAACTCCAAAGGCTGTTCTGGAATATATGTGCACAAATAAGATGACCACCCTCTTTCCAAATGCTTTTGTTGCTCTGCGCATACTTCTAACACTTCCTGTAACAGTTGCCAGTGGAGAACACAGCTTCTCCAAGCTGAAGTTAATTAAAAAACACATCTATGGTCCACAATGACATAGGAGAGGCTGGTCAGCCTTGCAACCATCTCAACAGAGCATTAGCTGGCCCAGACTGTGGACCTTCATCAGGAAGCAGTTCAAATCTTTGCAACCAAGAAGGCACGGAAAGCACCACTTTGATTATTCAAACAGATAAAAATGCCAGTGTTTACTATGCAGATAAGAAAAGTTACATTTGCTGTTTAGGCATTTGAAAGTTAAGTGTTACTTAAAAATTTTGGAACAAGGCATTTTAAGTTGTTAGTTCTCCTTTATTGGGGTAGGTAGCAGAGCAGTACCATGAGAGGAGTAGAACATGAAGAAGGCAGAATTGAGACCTTTCAAAAGTTTTGGCCCAAGCGAGAGGACATGGGGGCGTCATTTGAGCTCCCCACCTCAGGTGCCAAAATGTTGTGGGCCGGCCCTGGGTCACCCGATGAAATGAGTAGGCAGCAGGTTTAAAACAAACAAACAAACAAAAGGAAGTATTTCTTCACACAATGCACAGCCAACCTGTGGAACTCCTTGCCAGAGGCTGTTGTGAAGGCCAAGACTATAACAGGGTTAAAAAAAGAACAAGATAAGTTCATGGAGGATAGGTCCATCAATGGCTGTTAGCCAGGATGGGAAGAGATGGTGTCCCTAGCCTGTTTGCCAGAAGCTGGATGGGCAACAGGGGATGGATTACTTGATGATTACCTGTTCTGTTTATTCCCTCTGAAGAACCTGCCATTGGCCACTATTGGAAGGCAGGATTCTGGGCTAGTTGGACCTTTGGTCTGACCCAGTATGGCCATTCTTATGTTCTTATTGGGATCCGAACGTTATGACCATCTCTATAATGGGGCCAAAGCAAAATCCTGGGTTTGTATACCCCAAATGTTGAGTAGGTCCATTTCTAGATCTTAATATTGTAGCTTGAGCTCCTTTGTTGCACTCTGAAACCTGAATTCTTTACAAAATCAGTCTTAGGGTTGCAGACCTGTTATATTCTGACCAGAATTATCCTCAAACCTGGGAGAAAGATACTCATTTGAATGTTTGAATACATATTTTCTCTCATACAAACACTCACAATTACTCATACATCAAGGGTTATTCATACCCAATCACTCATGTATCAGCCCTTCTAGAAACAGCGGTGTTAGCTAACCTGACTGAAATGCATGCATTGTGTGTGCTTCCGTAGTTCATGTTAGCCAAGAATAGTATGTCATTTCCCCCCACTCTTTTTACACTGAGCCCGCATCAAGGAGTCTATTTTTCCTATCACTGGAAAGGAATATCTCTTCCCAAGGTCAATGGGAATTACTTTTATCCTGTGAAAGAAGAACAGGGCCCCAAGTTTTCACATTTCAAGGGTGGGAGGCCAAAAAAATGCTGTATACAGTGTGGCATGACTAAGCCTTAGAAAGCTTGAACATAGATAGGCATTCTCAGCATTCATTTGAAGGGCAATCTGCAAAGCACCGGCATTGTAAGGGATTACCCTTGTCTACCTAGAATTAAGTTTTGAGAAGCAGAGAGCAGGCTAGGTATGTCTCCATACCTAGCAATGGTCCTTCCTGTACACCAACATTTCTAACAAGGGAGAAAATAGAGGAGGGGGCATTGTATAGTCAATCTGAGTTTGTCAGCATAGGGAGGCACCGAAAGATTCTTTGGTCCCATTAAAATACTGCCAGCAAGAAAGAAATTTTCATAGTCTTAATATTTGGAAATGGAGGACCACAGCATTTCTGATGTATTGGATTAAAGTTTTTTAAATCCTGTGGCATGTTCTTCTATGAAATGTTTTAGGAAATATATCATCCCACCCATGTGACTTCAGGCTCCAAAATTGTTACCCAGCATATGCATGGCATCAGAAAAGTTTGGCCTTTGCTCCCGAAATGTGCTGTCTGCACTGAGAGTAATGAAGAAAATGTGAAGTTAGTGTGACAGTGAGATGTACTGAGGCTAGGGACGACTGCATGCCTTTGATTGAACATACTGTGGTATGAGAATCTGTTTTATGCCAGCTTCTGTTCTTTACAAGGCCTGTGGATAAATGGGAGGCTTCAGACAGACTCCAGACCTGCTGCTTTCTCTTAGTCTTGTTACAACCAAGCACTGAATCAGTGTATGGCTAGAAAGTGGAAAATGTTTGTCAAAGTGCCTGATCCAGCAAGGTGCTAATTGCATGGCACAACTCTGCGTATACTGTCACATAGGCGCCGACTCCGTGGGTACTCCAGGGCTGGAGCACCCATGGAAAAAAATCAGCGGGTTCTTAGCACCCACCGGCAGCCAAGTTCCCCCCCCAACCCTCTCCCAAGGGCCTCCCGTCTGCTGGTGACCCTGCCGATCAACTCCTCAGGTCAGCAGTTCCGCAGCGTGCAGTAGGCACTGGGAGGGAGCAGGAGGAGCAGGAATGGGGTGCACTTGGGGGAGAGGACAGGAAGAGGCTTGGTGGAGGGCGGAGCCTTGGGGGAAGGGGTGGAGTGGGAGTGGGGCCTGGAGCTGAGCAGGGGTTGAACACCCCCGGGGAAAATTGGAAGCCGGTGCCTGTATAGTGTCAGCCCGTTAAGGGAAAGGGATTGAAGAAAGGAGGGTATGGTTCAATTAGCAATTCACTTTCCCATTTTTGAGCACAAAAAAGAAGAAAGAGCATCAATAGCAAATCCAGTAAATGCATGTTTCAAATATTCTTCATTTCCCCCCTAGTACTTGGCCAAATGCCAATAACCCCTGGCTCTTCAGAGACCATAAAACAAAATCTGGAGGAATGTGAAGGATGCCATGTCCATGAGATGGTAAATGGTGTGACAGGTGTCCATTTCAGAGGCTAGGCAGGATAAAAGCAAAGTCCTCTTTTCCCAAGGACCTAAGTGGCCCATCAATCCTTCCAAGGAAAACAAGCAAACTACAAGTATCGGGGTAGCCATGTTAGTCTGTATCCACAAAAATAACAAGGAGTCCGGTGGCACCTTAAAGACTAACGGATTTATTTGGGCATAAGCTTTCGTGGGTAAAAAAGCCTCACTTCTTCAGATGCATGGAGCAAACTACAGGCAGCCTCAGTACTTGTCTAGACATAATGATGTTCCTGATCAGCTGGTCCTGACCAACTCAATGTGGGAAAACTCTTATTCTGGGGAAAAGAGTGCCTTGTTCCTATTTAGCTTAACCTACTCCGATTAAATTAAACAGGACCTTTTTAAATTAAAGAGTGACCACACATAGAGTTGGTCAAGTCCAGCTATTGAACTTTAAATTCATACCCTACCTTAATCTGAATTAACTTTCAAGTGTAGACAAGCCTTCAGATTCAGCTGGGCTATATTCTAATTGCTTTCATTGTATTTCAGCCTCAACACTGTGAGACTGGAAATCCTCATTGTCTGTGGTAAGAGCTTGGAAGAGCTGGTGCAATTACTGCTCAGGTTTGACAGGTTTCAGCTCTGGTGGCATCTGAGGTGTGGCATACTCTTAAGTGAATCATAGCATCACAGACATTACAGCTGGAAAGACCTATTAGATCATCTTGTCCATACTTCTGTAGGTGTAGCGTTATTCCCTGAAGTATGTTTTCTAGTGCATTGAGAGGCTGTCCCACAATTTAATTGACCTCATGGTAGGAAGATCTTCCTGATGATCAACCTAGATTTTTCCTTTCTATGAGTCTCTAAAAAATCCCCTCACAGCCTTGGGGAAAGAAACAAAAAACATTTCTCATTGCTTAGCACATGGCAAAGCCAAAATCCAGTACTGAATAGGCTGAAGTTATACCAACTCAAGCTGTGATCTTGTCAGGTCTTATAAATGAAGCAGAGACAGGCCTGGTCCACACTTCAATGGAAGACCTCCCTGGAAAGCCACTGGTAATTCAGGGAATGGTATTTGGGACTCAGGACTTGATTCTGCAAGTTGCTGTTCACTCTGCCCCAACTGTGACAAGGTCTGTGGATCCCAGATAGGTCTCATTAATCAGCTGCGGGTCCACCAGAAATAACCAGCTATCATTTTATTAGAAGACCATTATCATTGAACTCTGAGGGATCACCAACGACTCTAACCCCAACCCAGCAAGCCACTTAAGCATGTATTTGGACTATTCACATACTTAAATGCTCAGGGATGGAATGCTTAGCACTTAGAAAGTGTCTGTCTTCCTCCTTCATTAGAACTGATCCAATGGCTCAGTACATTGGAAAGGATAATGTACTAATGGAGGAGGGGTGTTTAAGTGAGAAGTCTAGGCCGTGATCATTAGAAGTCCTCTTCCATTTTGCACAAGGGTGGGTGTGTTTGTTAACCTAGAGTCTTGGCCACATTCCAACTCACGTAATTGCATACAGACTATAAAACTGTATCTTGTACTAACAATTGCAGAAGTTATTCTTTGCTTCTCCCCCTAAAACAGTGTTGTGTCAAGTACCTACCACACTCCACGCTAGATGTGGCTGCATGTCAGTAGTAGATGAGTAATCTCGCTTTACACAGAGTCTGGGATCCTTTAGGATGAACAAACCTATATTATTCTTATTTCTTTAGATGTACATGGCACTGTAAAATAGGTAAAATGGAAAGAAAATATAGCACAATGGCTACCTGGAATACCTGATAGTAAGAATGGAATTCACTGGCTTGAAACCTGGATAAGCTGGAATAGCCACAGCATAATTGTGTTTCTGGATGCATGTTACAGGCACTTGTACCAACTCCACTGACTTCCTGAAAGTTTCTCTTCCCACCATCTTAAAACTCATCCCACCCTGCTTCTCACCTAAATGACAGCCAAAGGGTTAAGGCATGCCATCTGTCATGTGGGATTTTGTACCCTTGGGGGGAGTTCATTCCTGCACTGTCACGCTTTCCATGTGTTCTGCCAAGGCAGTTATAGAATATCACTGGACTCCTGCTAACAGAATTTGCTGCACAATGTCCATATTTTGAAGCTGTGTGGCTAGCTCTTGGCTTCCTGGCTGAGATGGGCTTGTGGGCACTAGGCAGTGCTGCTAACTGTAGCTAACTAGTGCCAAACGATGACTCGCCTCCTCTCTCAGAAAGGGCCGTATGAATAAGTGGTTTAACCCTATCCTGTTTTGTTCCGGGGTCCTTAATCCATTTTGTATGGTCTGTTTTTCATGCTTTTAGAGAGCATCTTCCATTATCAGAACTATGGCATATAGAGTTCATTGTAGCACCAGAACTGATAGACTAAGAGGACTGTTTTTTTCCCCTCAGGGAGACTTTTCGTTAAATTCATACAGTAATTACATAAAGCAATCAGGGTGGCAACATGGTTAAATAAAGCAGTCTGGGTGGAGTACAATATGCCAGCTTAATCTTTTTGTATGTATAAAGGTCTTTATTCTAACGTCTTCCTCCAGGTAGGGAGAGAGGTTTTCTAAAAGATAGTGACTGCTATAGTTCAAAATGCTGTACAAACCTGAACTATTTAATCCTCCCCACACCTCAATGAAATACTTACAATAGGTAAGTAGCATTATTAAAGTCGAACAAATAACAGTAACTTATTAATCGCCACGTTCCACCTCTTTTTCTGCAAATGAAATATTCATAAGCAGATTGTAAATTTTTCAGGCACCCATTATTCATTTGTAAATTTCTTAGCAAATATTTTCCTCCATGCTAATAGCTCACAAGTAGTGGGTTGGAAAAAAAAAAGGGGGGATATGCAACCATCCCTGTTCCCCATGTTGTATTGCTTAGCTATCTAGGTCACATGATACTGTTTTTGTTCCCTGATTGGATGATTTACATAATTAACCAACAGGGGTTTTTTTTTGTTTGTTTGTTTTTTACAACTCAATAAAAAATGAAATTCACTTGATGGTTGTTGGATCATAGTGTTTCCTTTCTGTGTGTATATGTGCTGAATGCCTGTAAGCTCAAATGTCTGTAAAAAGCAAACCTAAAGGTTGCATCCACAATTGACTAGAGATGCATTTTCAAATTTAAATTAATATTCATAGGAAATATTTTCACTTGTTGCTCTGCTATAATTATTATCCCTGTTTACAGGAGGGGACCTGAGACTGACTTATCCAAGGCCATGCAGAGAGTTGATGCCAAAGCAGAAACTGGAACTCCAGCAATCCTGGCTCCTATTCTTGTGCAGTCCATTGTAGATCTGGAACTTGCCCTTCAAATTCAAACTAAATTTTAAAAGAGTTCTGCTGTCCCAGAGAACTAAGAAAACAACAAGACAGGTAAAATATAAGCTTCAGCTTCTATTGGCCCTTGAGAAGGACACTTACTATAATGGTGCATTGAAAGTGAATGAGGTATAGTATGTGGTTGAACTCTTTCCCATCATGGTATCATATTGCACAATGAGGTGCATTATGAGTGTTTTCTTCTCTTTCTGAAGTATCTGGCACTGGCTATTGTTTAAGGCAGGACCTTGGACTAGAGAGATCATTGATGTGTTCTGATGTGGCAATTCCTGTTTCTAAGATTAGTTCACCGTCTTATGATAGCATTCAACTCTCCCTGACCCCTCCACCTATTTCTGTCTGCAAAATTATGTGCAAAACTGTGGAAATTCCCTCCACTCGCATAATTTCATGTCCCTTGTTTTTCTGCCCACCCACCCAATTTAACTGTCTTTAGAGACGTCCACAATTATGCAGTTTTGTCTGATTACACAGTGAAAAAACTTCACTCATCAACCACGTTTATTTTCTCCCAGCAATTTCCGCATCAAATGAGCGCAGATTACAAATAAAAAGATGATTTTCTCACTGTCATCATTGCAATTTGCAAACTCAGACTTGGCTATAAGAACCAGGTTGGGTTCTTTCCATTTTGTGCATCATCTCCAATAATAACGGATGGGCCCCCGTCAACATCTCTGGAGGCTCACTGCCTTCTAGCTGGGCTTTTGGAGACACCAGTGCAGTCCCATTGCCCTCAGTGGGTTTTCAGAGGTGTAAATGATTAAATCTCTCATTGTTCCACAGGAAGGAATAGAATCCAGCTCACTAAATCTTAGCTGTGTTAACTCTGCAGGGCTAATAGGAATAAAAATCAGGAAAACCCTATTGTCACTAGAGTCAGCAGATCTGACTCTGAAAATGCAGAAGAAGCTGTTCTGGTGAGGAAGACGCAGCAATGCACTCGGATAGTGGATAGCAAAATGGATTAAGACTCAGGAGACCCAGTGCTGCTGGCCTGCTGGGTGACCACACGCAAATTACTTCATCTCCTTCATCTGTTGCCCCATCTGTAAAACAAGGATAATGATACTGCTCTCCTTTGTAAAGCACTGAGATCTCCCCTGAGGAAAAGTGCTATATAAGAGCTAGGGATTATTATTATTCTCAGAGGAGAACCAGACTTAACGCAAGAAGGCAGGCATATTTCCTCACACTAATTTACTTGGTAAAACATAACTCTTCCAAACCGGTAGTCTATGACTATGCTCCCCCCATATGCTATCTGTCACATGCAATGCACACGCCTGCACCTTCCGTCCCAATTCCCGCATGGAACCTGCTATTACCTTAGTCACTGAAAACAAACACATGCCTATTATGGTCTCTATAAATATCATGCTTTTCATTCATATTTACTCTGCACTGGGGTCACGTACTGATGGTTAGATACAGGTTGGCAGCCAAACTGCTATTGTGCCTGTTTATATACAGACTATGTATGGTTTAACAAGTTGTTTGTTAATGGAAAGGAAATACTTGAAAATTAATTCCTGCATGTTTGTGTTTGGTATACAACATAAATGTTGCTCTATCAGTAACAGGGGCAGCGCACATCCAGCATGTTACTGTGCAAAGAGTAACTGTCACACAGATGAATCCAACATGATTTTGGCTTCTGCTTTTTTAAAGTAGTAACATATTTAGTATTTATCACAGGCTGTGAATCTGACCATGCAATGCCACCCCTATTCCCACAGACAGAGAAAAATGTTCATGCAACAGATGAGCCACACACAATGCATGTGACTGGACAAAACCACACATTTGCCCCAAAACCTGGATGAACATCTGGCCTGATCCAAATCCCATTTAAATCAATGGAAAGACTCCCCTTGACTTCCAAAGGCTTTGGATCAGGCCCATACTGGGCAACCGAGGACAAAAAACACCCATTTGCACATGCAGCTAACATTTTGCATATGCAAATGTAGAGTTTTACCCATGCAGCAGGAATGTGTGCATTTGTTTGGCTCACACGTTGTGCTAGGACTGCGTAAGTTTGGCCCAACCATTCAAATACACAGTGTACAAAGGAGGAAGGGTAGATGAGATGAGAGACAGGACAGAGAGGTCTGGGATCAGGGAAAGAGTATGAGATGCGGGGGAAGAAAGAAGGGGAGGTAAATGGGCGAGGGCTGGAGAGACTGTGGATGAGGGAGAGAGGAGGGTCTCAGAGGAGAGGAATAGAAAGGGAAGTAAAGGCACGGAGGGAAGGAGAGAGAGAAGAGGGACAGAATAAGACACATTGAGAGAGAGAGACCCATATGTACATGTTCCACCTATTACTAAGCTGGAAAGGAAAGAGTGACAAGAGGATTGTGGCAGCTTATACACTGAGACATACATTTTCAGGTTCTCATTACTCCACGTCAGGCTTTCCTGAGGTGGCAGAGGGAATGATTCCAACCACCTACAGAGAGAGCTTATTCCTCCCCTCCCCCCCAAACTCCACATAATGTTGGCTCGGTTAATAACTAATGCATTCAATATGCCTCTGCTGCATGCTAGCACACACATCTGGCTTGTGACTGCATCTCTTGTGTGCTCTGTGTGGATCTCCCACTATGCACCCCTGTCTCAAACACACATGTAGGAAGTGGTAGATGCTGGGGAGATTATAAAGGGGGATGGGCAATCTGACTACTTCTCTGTGCAGTGCTGCAGGCTATATGGGCTGGCCAGGGACCAAATGCTTTGATTAAACATTAAACTTAAGGAAACTGGTGGAGGCACGTGTTCTAAAGTAGACGGGCGTTTGTAAAGTGTCCTTGACAATACATTTGAATATCTGAGGCCATTGTGGTCTTTGCTCTGTTCCAACTCGTGGTTGGGAGAACTGAGGCAAAGCAGCAACGCAGACTGAGAGCTGAGGAGGCTGAACATGAAGGTACCATTCTGGGTTGCTTTTCTTTTTAGAAGTAAACAACTGGGGGGGGGGGGCATTGTTCATCTTCCTAATTCTGAGCAGGACATGGGCTGTAAATTACATCTGGGAACAAAAGGTTGATGGGAGTAGAATTGGGTGCCCAGCTTCCAAAGGGAGTGCTTTGCCCTCAAGCCAAAAAAGCAGCTTCTCTAATTCAGCCCAGACTCTGTTATCCCCTCCCTGTCAGCTCCTGGAGCCCAAGGAAAGGTGCACTTCAGCAGGGTTTGCTACAATGAAACTTTAGGACCATTTCCATTACAAAACTTGTTTCAGGATTAGCCATGACCATTAAAGCTAGGCTGAAATTTAGCAAACAAGAGTTCAGAGTGGGAACAGAGGAGCAAAACAGATTAAAAAATACCCCTCTGTGATTATAGGTAAGGGTAAAAAAAGGTTTTGAAAATGAAACCATCTTACTCTGAATCACAGGACATCTTACTGTAAGCTAAGGTTCAGTTACAAATTGGGCACTGCAACCCACTTAAACAATGTTGTTTTTCTACTTTGAATAAAGTTTCACTGTATTCGGGATCACTCAAAGAGGGTTCTATTGTGCATCTACACTGTGTGTGTGTGTGTGTGGTTGGGAAATTATTTTTATTCCCACAAAAATGTCAACAAATATTTTTTCTTTGAAATATTTTTAGGTTTTGGTGCTAAGTGGAAAATTTTATGTTAAAATTGAAAATTTTTTGGCTTTCATTCTTTTCAACAAAATCTCTCTCTTTTTTTTTTTTAACAGACAGGAAATTTTTTGTTGCAAACATTTGTTTCATGGGGAAATTATTTCCCATAAATAAAGTCCACTTTGACTGAATTTTTTTGACAAACTCTAATATACACATTACGGTATACATCTTTATATGCATATAACACAAATACCACGGTAAAATCCTGACCCCATTGAAGTCAATGGGAGTTTTGCCATTGACTACAATGGGACCAGAATTTCACTCTATAAGAGGATCCCAGTGCAAATATCCTTTTTTTATACTGCTGTAAGTCACATACACAGTTTCACTGGAGGTCAAAAATATATCCAGAATCCATAATAATGGTTTTATCAGCATGAATTGGTGATGGCTACATTACTATGAATGATGAAACAAAGAATGAGTTATTCAGGTACTTGAATGAATGGTAAAACTTCTATAGTACTTGATACCCTTTTTTATTCTATACCATATTCCAGATGTTTTACAGAAAAATCATTTTAGAAAAGTTTGAGAGAGTTTAACATTTTTAGTTGTGTTATTTTTGATGTTTTTCTGTCTTTGTAGCCAAGTTCTTTTAGTGCCATGAATCCAACTGTACAGAGGACAGAGGGAGTAAAAAAATTCTAAGAAATATATTTTAGAAACCTCTAATATTTGCCTATAGAAATATCCTTTTGGTACCTAATACTTCCGTGGGACCAAATCCTCAATTCTGATAAATCAGTGAAGCGCCATCAAAGTCAATGGCATTGTACTGATTTACATCAGCTGAGGATCTGGCCCAGGGTTTTTATGTGCCTATGTCATGGTGCTGTCTCAGGTTAAACACAAGTGCTGCATGTTCCACTAAAACGGTAGGCAACTCCTTTCTCCGATGTCATAAAGCTCCCTTTTCTAGTCCTCTAGCATTGTGGACCCTAAATCTGAGCTAAATTGTGATCAACCTACGCCTCAGGCCAATGTATTTTTGGGGGAGAAATTCCACATTTGGGTGGAAAAGAAGGAAATAGTTTTGTGTCAGGTATTGTTTAAAAGCAACTGTTTGAAGCTGCTTAATAGTTTGGAATGTTAGAATAAGTCCCAGGGAGATGAATTAGTGGGCAGAGGGCAGGTGAGGTGGAAAAAAGTACATACTAAATGCAATTTATCACCTGGCTCTGCCGTTTATCACATTAGGTGACATCCATGTGATAAATTGCATTTATCATGTACCTCTGACTGCCTCTCTTGAACTATGCACTAATCCATCTATGCACCTGGACTACTTATAACATTCCAAATCCCTGTACAGTCCCATACAACAATCTACCAAAGAAATATTTTCCAACCAAACCCCATGCCAGTGTGGAATTTTCCCCAAAATTACACTATTATGAGGTGCAGGACAGAAAATATTCAGTCCTAGATGAGTGACAGGTTTATGATCTGTTGTCTTGGGACCCATAGAGGCTAGAAGTGGAAGCTTTATTCCAATAGAAAGCCAAGAATTCCCATTTCCAGAGGGAAAAGGCTTTTGAGAAAGATCCTCAACCACTGTAAATTGCCATAGTTTCTATGAAGTCAATGGAACGCTCCAATTTACATCAGCTGAAGAGCTGGCTTTTTGTTTCTAACACTGGTTGGGCCTTAAAACAGTGATGTTTTATGTATAAAAACAGCTGTTTCATGTAGTTTTTTAGAGTTTTTACAACATTAGTTATATGTTTTCCTTCCAATGAGTGAAGCCAATTAGACACATAGGGCCAGATTTTTGAAAATCCCACTAGGTGTCTATATGCATCCTAGAACACCTAAACCTTTGATAATCTGGCCCATAGTCCAAAGGCAGTCTAGCTTTGCAAGTGGAGAAATACAGGATATAATACACCCACAATAGGCTATAAGCCTTTGAACAATACACATTTTCTTTTGAAACAATAAGGAGTAGAGAGGTTATTTTATTTGATACTAGTGCAACCACTGCTGGAATACTGTGACCAGTTCTGGTGTCCCCATTCAAAGAGGATGTTGATAAATTGGAGAGTGCTCAGAGAAGAGCCACGGGAATGATTAAAAGATTAGAAAACATGCCTCAACAAAGAGAAATCAATATATACACACAGTGAAATATGTTTAAAGTGTAACTTTGAAGTTGTAAGATACATAAGAAATAAAACTCTGCACGATATGAGGAAAGGCTTCCACTTTGACCATGTCCCATTAGATATTCTAGAGCTGTTGCTAAAATTGGGGCTAGCTGAGGAAGGGGCAGCCAGCCATCTTTTAGTATGATTTATTAGAAATGTTTACAAAAGCAGTCACTGCTCTCAGTAGATTCACTATGTCTGCTTTGTAAATACTCCCAGAACCTAACTTCACTCTGGATTTTCTGTTTCATATAATGGAATTAGATAATGGAAAGACCTATTAGATGATCCAGTTCATTCATTGTCTCTCACCATCCTGGCCTAATCCAGTGCTTTATAATACATTTCCTAGGGATTTGTCCAATCTAGTTTGAAAGGTGCCCCAGATTGGGACCTTCCATCACTTTCCTTTGGAGACTATTTAAGAGTGTCCTTGAACCCTCCTCTATTTGCCAATTGAGAACTTGCTGTTCCCCTGTATGTGAAAGCACTGGGTCTCCTGCTAAGTTTTACAGGCACATCCTGAAACGCAGTGTGTTGTTTCCCAAATCGCATTCAAAAGTGCAAGTCCTGAAATTTCCTTTGTTCTGTAAAGATTTAGTGTCCGTGGCTGGGAGAACCTGTGCTCTGTACTTTTCCATTGTTTATCTTATGCAAAACTAAAAATGTATATAAAAGATCTTTAATGTGTGGAACAGATGGTTCAACAGTATCAATAGTAAAATGATACAGAAACTTTAATCTCTAGGTTGCTCACTGAAATCTAGCCCTGATCAATCATAGAATCGTAGGACAGGAAGGGACCCCCGGGAGGTCTTCTAGTCCAGTCCCCTACGCTCAAGGCAGGACTAAATATTATCAATAGTGACTGAAAGCCATTGCCATCTCCTCGTTGTTAAAGGTTGATGTGTAATGGGCATTGTGGTATCTGCCCAGTGCTGAGTAAAGTGATGTTTACTTCATGTGAGCCGCCACTATAACTGACATCAGATGGGAGATGGAGGTATGGATGGACTGTGCTGCATGAACAGGACAGGGCAGGATGGTGGTAGCTTACACTTTCAGTGCCCACGTTGTACCCTCCCTTGCATAAACATTCATTGGCACCTTTCAACCTCATTAAATTAACATAAAACCCCACACTGCAATGAGTATATGCACATATAGAAAATAGAAAGTGTCATACTTTCACTGACTCTTCCATTGTCTTTTGGTAATAGTCTTTCCCCCTTACGCCATAAAAATAAGGAATCATTGGTTTCAACCCAGCTCCCAGTGAGTGTCTGATGTCTCTGACACAAAACAACCCACCATTATAACTGGCACTATTTACCTCTCTTGTTGGCGATGTCTGCAGAGAGGCCACGAATTGAATGGGCCATGGAGACTGAGCTGTACCCTCATACTTACTGCAGTGGTGGTCTCTCCAGTTCAGAACAGAAGCATGTTGGCAGAAGGTAAGTGTGAAGGAAATCTAATCTACCTGTGCTTCACCTGGACACCATACCCCTGTGCTGTCACTCTAGTGCTTTTTCACCAGTGCTAAATTCACTGGAAAATGAGGGAGAGAAAATGGAAAGAGAAAAATGTCATTTAGAAATGTTCTGAGAGTTGTAGATGCTTTGGTGGTTTTCTAAAACTCAGATATTTTATGTTCTCCTGCCTCTTATAATAAAGAGGTTTTTAAACAGGCTAAGGGAGTGGATGCTGATAAGTCAGTCAGCTAACTTGTGAGATGTTGCAGAAACTTTCCAATGAAGCAGCAGCAGCAGGGCCGCCCAGAGGATTCAGGGGGCCTGGGGCAAAACAATTTCGGGGGCCCCTTCTATAAAAAAAAGTTGCAATTCTATAGAATACTATATTCTCGTGGGGGCCCCTGCAGGGCCCGGGGCCTGGGGCAAATTGCCCCACTTGCCCCCCCTCTGGGCGGCCCTGAGAAGCAGTAATATTACACTCATGAGTAAACGTTTTGGTGCCTCTTTAAAACCCTGCTGGAGCTGCTTACTCAGTAGCTTCCCCTCATCCCCTCCCCTTGCTCTGTCTAGTTTTGTTTCATGGGTGTGACTTTTGGTTCAGCTCCCCCTCCCTGTTATGTCACTGCTTCAATTTCTTTAGAATCCGAATAAAAACTGCAGCAAACTTCAGAGCACATTGATTGCAGGCTGAACTAGGCTTTTTTGATTTGTGCACCCTTCAAGGATCTCCTTAGTTTTGGCAAAGTAACTCTGAAGAAACAATGAGCAAGTTCTTGTTGTGTGCAACTTTTGGATTATGCTTGCTGCAGCTTTGTCTAGCAGAGATACGTAAGTAGTGTATGAATGAAAAGTCTAATGTTTGCTAATAAGTTATGCTTCAGTCTGCAGCTGCTATCCAGCCAGCCAGCTAGCAGCCTGCTTGTCACACTAGCGCATTTTTGAGTAAAGTTTTATTATCTATAAGTTATTTTCCAGTGAAAATCATACCAAATTATACTTGTGCTGTTTTCTTTTTACATGCAAGAAAAAAGAGTGTATGTTAAGCACAGCTACAAATACTTGAGAAGTTAACTGTAGATCATCAAAGTTAAGTTTAAACTAAGAATTGAAGTACAATAGGCAACTGATTTTCAGCAGAGCTGTTGTAAATTAAACTGTAGAAACTGCTGTTATTTGTTTATTTTGCTATACCAATGTTGTAAAACAGACAGTTGGTGGGGGGGGAACCCAACCCTCCTGGCATACAATAGCTGTATTATTAGGTTCACACAAGCTGAACTAAAGGCTAATGAATACAGGGTTGGGATGCAAAAACTAGGACAGGCATGCTGAAAAGAAACGTAACTGCTATGAACTGTGACTGAAATCTCGAAGGGGTTTTATGGCAATGGTGCATTTTTCTGACCTATCTCTAAAGCTTTCTTTTGGGGTTAACTGGTGAGGTTTTGGAGCAAACAAAGGAGTTTGATGGAGATGAGCAAGCCGCTTTCTATACTTTTATACTGTGACTACCAATACCAGAATAAATAACTTCTTTCAGAAATAAAAGCACACAATTTTTAAAAATCTGAAAATCAGATGCCCAGGAAGACAAAATGACCTTAAAATTTGATGTGGTGCAGGCACACGGTGTTTGGGGGAAATAGCTGTGCCTTTAACAGAGTCCCATTGTAACAGAAATTGCCTTGAGTTGGTTTGGAGGGAAATGATTATCCTTCCACCTTGGTTTTCTACTAGCTAGTTCTTGGGAATCTAACAAAATCCATTTGTCATAGACCGTCACCTCAGTGCTTTTATGTTTACCTCTTGTTTACTCGAGCACCAATAAATGGCTCCAGTTGTGCAAATCTGTGAATGAGTGTGTCAGAATGAACAATTCCAGACACATCAGTGATAGCTGGAGAAGCCTTATGCATTATATTCTGAAATATTTTTCCTGTTATACTAAGTGTACATTTCATACTAAAATCAAATACTTGGATAATTCATTTAGGCTCAGGTAGAAGTCCTGGAGTGTTGTCTGAGGTATATCTGAGGTGTGGCTAGAACTTTGACTTTGACTTAGCATGTGTATATAATGTCTAATGATTAAGATGATTTGGTTATCCTTTGCTCAATTAATTTATCCTTCTATGAACTGCCAAAAGTGCCATAAAGGGTATGTCTACACTACAGGATTAATCCGAATTTATATAATTCGAATTTAGGAAACCGATTTTATAAATTCGAATGTATTCGGCCACACTAGGCACCATTAATTCGGCGGTGTGCGTCCAAGCTACCGTAGTAGCATCGATTTCCAGAGCGTTGCATTGTGGGTAGCCAATAACATCTAATTGCCAATAACATCGAATTGCGGCCACACTAACCTTAATTCGGATTAACAATACCGATTTTGACGCTACTCCTCTCGTCGAGGAGGAGTACAGAAATCGAATTAAAGGGCTCTTTAATTCGAATTAAATGGCTTCGTTGTGAGGACGGGTCAAGCGTTAATTCGAATTAAAGCAGCTAAATCCGAATTAAAGTCGTAGTGTAGACCAGGCCAAATAAACACAATCTGCACTTACTCTGGGGATAACACTTTTGCTGTGTGAGAGAGAGAGAGAAGAAAACCCCATAATCTAGTCCTCAGTGCAGTTAGGAAAAACATGTCAAGCTTCACGTATGTCGCACAGGAAAGTTTCTTTAGAGGCTTAGCAGGGTATTAGTTTATAGCTATAGTATATTTTACTTGGTATGCAGTGCATTCCAACCTGCCTTTGTAGTCATTAATGATTTTAAAACTACAGCCGATTTTTTTTATAGCGTCCTTCTTACAGTGCATCACAAAATACTAGCAGTTATATTTGGAACATATTTAAAAGAAAGGGCCTGAAGTGCAAAATTCAGATTTGGTCCCAATTTTGAATTCTTCTAAAGTTTGGAAATGTTTGAATCTGAAATTTTGGTTCAAACCGATCTCTGACACTCTAGTTTGCTTACCAGCTCTCAGTTGCAGGCTGGGTAGGTTTCACTCATTCAGTTGGGAAGTGATGATGGCAATGATTAATATTTAAGCAGAGTTAGGACTTGTTTAAACAAAGTTTTTCCTGCTTAAGAAATCCCGATTAACTCCATGAATGGATATTTTTATTGTGGAACAACAGTGTCTGCACATGGAGTTATTCAGGAAAAGCTGTTGCACTTTAAATTACCATAATCTGTGTCAACTCTTAAGTGTAGACAAGCTCTTAGAGTCAAGGCACAGGGCCTGCAAATACGGTAGCTAACGGAAAGATCAGGATCAATGGACACCGATTGCTGTCTTCAGATTAGACCCCAAGTTCTCGAGCCCAGGAGGTAGGGAAGAGGACATCCTATCTGGAGACTCCCTCCACCCCCACCACAAAACCTATATAAGCCAATGGCCTCCAAACTCTTTGCATCTAGTTGGGTAGCATAAGTGTGACTGGTGACAGAATTTGACCCTAAACTGGAAGAAGATGGAGCGGTACCAGAGATCTAAGATGCAAAGAAAAAGGAGGGCTGGGAATGTCATTGAGAGACAGAAGCAGAGTGCCCGTCTGCATAGAAGTGGTGGCCAAAGTTGCACCACAAGAGGAGGTGAAAAGAAAGGGATACTATAATTTATCAATCAGTCAAAGAGAGAAAGGGATCCTACCTGCCTTTTAGGCTATATATCTCTTATTCAAACCTGTACATAAAACAATTCAAACAAGCCCTTTGTGCTAGTTTATTTCAGGAAGGATGTAACATTGTATACCTTGGCTATTCTCCCAAAGCTCTCAGTAACTAGATTTTAATAAAGATTGTCTTGAGCTGCCATTGTCGTTTAATGGAAAGGGTACAAACCTGCCCTTAGACTCTCTGTGCCAAGCCAACAGACCACAGTTGGGGATGTACCGATGGAACGGGAGTGAGGCTTAAATGAGGATGCCTGGGGGTGGGAGAGGATGGCATCACAGTGCTGAAAACCCTTTAAGCTAAGCTCTCTTACACACATTGTGTGTTGTTGCGTGTAGTGTTGTTGAAGCAACTCATCATTTCAGCTAAGATTAAGTGAAGGATCAGAACCATATCTGAGATATGTCCTCCTCTGTGGAACTATGCCCTGCACTCTTAAGGACCTGGATTTGAAACATTATTATTATTATTGTTGCTGCTGCTATTTATATTGCACCACAAATGGACACAGCGTTCTTCAGTAGTTACTGTGTGCCAAACAATGCTCAGAATCCTTGTGCAGAAGAGTTTAGAGACCATACAGAACAATAAGGTGTAGACCAGCAAGCAGCCATTCCAGCGAGATTGCTTTGTGGAAAAGATCGGTTCTCAGGTCTATTTTCAAGGAGCAAAGGGAAGTGGGTTGTTGTCCTTACTTGGATAATTGCAAAGATGTTTCAAATGTAAAGGGAAGCATGGAAGACACCAAGAAGGTGAAATGGGGATGAAGGGAGTAGTCAAGAGGGACGCTTGGATGACATGTAAGGAGTATTGTAAAAGGTGACTATGGACCGAGAGATAGGGTGGAGATATGGAGCTCTCTGAATGAGAAGAGAAGTCTGACATTTATTTATATGGGAAGAATAGAGGAAACTAGTGCGGAGGTAGAAATGGTCAGAAAAGCAGTAAAATAAGAGGGATGAGAAGTAGAGTCCAGAGAGAAGAGAGGTTGCAGTAATACAGCTGGGTTATAGCTAGAGCATAGTCTACAGATTTGACAGTAGGGTTAAAGAGAAAGAAATACATGTTGTAGACAGGGCCGGCTCCAGGCACCAGCTTAACAAGCAGGTGCTTGGGGCGGCCAAGGGAGAGGGGCGGCACCTGCGGCAATTCGGGGGCGGCAGGTCCCTCACTCCCTCTAGGAGCGAAGGACCTGCCGCTGAACTGCCGCCGCCGATCGCGGCTTTTTGTTTTTGTTTTTTTTCCCAATTGCTGCGGCCGATCGCGATGGCGGCTTTTTTTTTTTTTTTTTTTTGCTTGGGGCGGCACAAATGCTGGAGCCGGCCCTCGTTGTAGACGCTGTAGAGCAGAGGTGGCCAACCTGTGGCTCCGGAGCCACATGTGGCTCTTCAGAAGTTAATATGCGGCTCCTTGTATAGGCATGGACTCCGGGGCTGGAGCTACAAGCTCCAACTTTCCAATGGGCCTCGGGGTGTTCACTGCTCAACCCCTGGCTCTGCCACAGGCCCTGTGAGGGGAAGGCGCTGATCAGTGGAGCTGCCGGTGGGCGGGAGGTGCTGGGAGTGGGGGGGGGAGCTGGTGGGGGGGGAGCTGATGGGGGGGCTGCTGATGTATTACTGTGGCTCTTTGGCAATGTACATTGATAAATTCTGGCTCCTTCTCAGGCTCAGGTTGGCAACCCCTGCTGTAGAGGATTTGGTGAAGGTCTGGATATGAGCAGATTCATAGGCAAAAATTAGGTAGAAGAAAATGGTAGTGTTGCCAGAAAAGAGATGGTTTGATGGAAACATAGTTTAGTTTTGAACATATTAAGCTTCAGGAAACATCAGAGAAAGAGGCAGACTAAACAGATGTGGGGAAAAGTAATCGTCAGCAGAGAAGTGATGCCCATGGTTTTGAAAAAGATGGAATCTACAGGGACAAGGACTCTGGGGGATTCTGACAGTTTTTTAGCAGCCCTTTTCCATTCCAACTACTGTACTCTTGTATATTCGGTGTTTCTGGCTGTGAGAGTGAATGATCCTTTCAAAATACAGAGTAAGAATTGGGTAAAGGAAATCTATACCTTAAACACTTGCGTTTCTATCTATCTATCTATCTATCTATCTATCTATCTATCTATCTATCTATCTATCTATCTATCTATCTATCTATCTATCTATCTATCTATCTATCTATATTTAACCTAGACATCCATTTTAATTGCTTTATACATGTCCATAATTGAATTTGCATAATTACCTACTGTGTAATGTAATTTGACAGAGAGGATAATAATGGAACAGGCACTGCCCACTGTAATATTCTTTCCTAAATTTAAAAAGAATGCAACAGTGCATTGGCCCGACAAATCAATACCAGTAAAAGTTTGGATTGGATACAAGAAACAGTGGAGTTCCTTATTGTGGCCTTGATCAAGCAGTCACATTATCTATATAGTGCCTTTAATGGCAGCAATAGCCTACAATTCTCAAAGCTCAGTGCTGCCGGTCTGAAAAATAGTTCAGATATAAGTGCTACAAATCTCTTAACTCCAGTTAGTAAACAAGAACAGATAGTAGATAATGTTTTTACCCCTCAGCTCATAGAGAGCCGAGATACTCGTGTCTATTTTAACACTAGAATTCATGTAGTAGATCCATTTAGAGTGACCAGATGTCCCGTTTTTAAAGGGACAGTCCCGTTTTGGGGGAATTTTTCTTATATAGGCGCCTATTACCCTCCACCCCTGTCCCGTTTTTTCACAGTTGCTATCTGGTCACTCTAGATCCACTGAAGTTTAAATTTCATCTTGAAAGTCAAAAGTCAGGGTTGGATTATTAACAGGAATTGGAGAGATATGGAGTTTTTCATCACTAGCTCCCTGTTTTAAAAGGGGCCATCATTAGTACCTGGTATAACTCAGTCTCCTGTCCACTAATTTTTTGCCTTTAATCACAAAACCATCCTTCTTCCCTAATAAATTTGGTGGTTTTCAGGCCATTCTTTATGGATTACTGGCAATTGACATCACCAATCTTTTTGGTGTAATTGATAATCATTTCTCAGGCAAATCCAGCACTTCACTGGGCTGTTAAATCACAATTGCCTGTCACTCATAAAGAAGCAATAATCCCTGCAAAGAAAGCCTTACCCCCGCCATTAAGTTGGTATGTAATTTATAATGGCTACCGTGGCTGTTGTTACAATCTCAGTAGCAAAGCAGTGAGTGTCAAATCTAAGTGCTTGTCAGTTCCTTACCCTTCAAACCACAAACGGTCTCCCCTGCAGTGGTATCAGCTATAACAGTAACAGCTGGCTGTGATTTTCCTGTGCCTGCTGGAGCTGACCCCACCCAAAGCATGAAAGGGGAATTTCCACATATGAATGAATCAGAGAAGAGTAACAAGAAATGACACAGAGAAGGGGGTTTCTTAGAGGAGCTTCTCTCTCAAATTGAAACTCCAGCTAATTCCAATGCATTTGGTTGATGTGTAGTTCCATGACTTGGTTTCCCTTCTAATGATGTCTGCATCAGTATTTAGAGTCTGTGGGTAGTATTAACAAGGGAATTGAACTCTCTTATGCACCCAAGAGATGCAAATCATATCTCTGGGGTTTTCCAGTCAGCCTGCATTACAACCCCAGTTATGTTGTACAATGCAATGCAACTTATTTGTGTACAACATCCTTTATCCACTGTGTCACAAAGGAAAAAAGATGGGATCAAAACAAGTTAAAAGGCAGGTGTCATTTAATTATTCACACTGAAGCTGAAGCAATCACACCAATTCGAAGTAAAAATCACAGGGAAGACCTGAATTTTTAATATATCCACAGCTGGAAAGTATATAGGTTGGTTTTTTTTTTTACTCATGACTGAGCTCATCTCAGTAGGCTTGGAATCTCTGTGATCATTGGAACCCCATGCACTACCAAACCACTGTTGCACACTGAAACACTGTGCTGTGTGTTTGCAAAAATAATATCAGGCTGTGGTAAAACTTCCATCTCTGTTGTTGCAAATAAAGCTGTTCGAAGAGCAGCTTACGATGGGTATATAAGAGGATACCACTGTGCAGGCTGACAGCTGACTTGGAAAAGAATATTAAACAGTAGTAGTCAACTACACCAGTGGTTCTCAACCAGAGGTGTGTGTACCCCTGGTGGGTATGCAGAGGTCTTCCAGGGGTACACACACCTCATCTAGATCAGTGTTTCTCAACCTGGGAAGGTTGTGGGATGGGTTTGGGGTGGGGGAGGGGGTTGCAAGTGCAGGCTGACGTTAGCGGGTGGAAAGCAGGGCAATTGTCTATGGCCCCATGCTACAGGGGGCCCTGTTAAACTAAGTTACATGCTTCAGCCCTGGGTGGCAGGGCTCGGGCTTCAGACTCCTGAAAGGTTTACAGTAGTCTGGAAAGGTTGAGAACCACTGAACTACACCATTAATGTCTGGTTTTGTAAATATTAAAATTGCCTCAGATGCAGAATAAATTACAGTCAAGTGCCTTTTATAACATTGTTTTTGGAGACGGGTATATGTTTCACTTTGGGGAGCTGCTGACTGAGTGGACCCCAATGGGAAATGCATTCTTGCTACTGGATTTCTATGGAGTATTTTTGTGTTATTGGATGGGTGCCTTTAAATCAATAGGGTGTGGCATGTGTGGGTAGATGTGCTAAGTATGTTCCTTCAGTGTATTCCCATTCAGCAGTGAGATATTTCCAGGCACATGGGGATGCTTAGAATGTGACCTGTAATTGAATAGAACCCTGATATCCTTTTTGTGAATGTAATGATAATAATGTTTAGGGCTTTTCATCTGCAGATCTCAAAGCACTTTACCCAGATGGGTAAGCATTAATAGCCATCATTTGCCAATGGGAACATTGTGATTACAGAGAGGTGAAGTGACATGGCGACTCAGTGTCGGTCAGGAACAGAGCCCAAGTCTCCTGACTCACATTCCAGGCCTCCACCTACTAGATGAAGTTGCCATATTGGGAATATGAATGGTTAACAGGGTGGGTTCAAGGGAAAGTGTCATTATGCAACTTGTAGAGGGAAACAATTCATTAATAGTGAACACAGCTAAGGTGTGGCCTGGTTGCCTTTCCCTTTCATCTTCCTTTCCCATTTCACTTTCACTCACTTTCCTATTCCTCCTCATCCTCTTCCCATTAGATAGCTACTGTTAATTTTTCTGTCCCTTCCCTTTCTCTTGATTTACCTGGCCAGTTATGGAATATATAGAGTACTTTAATGTTCCTGTGTTTTGCTGAAGCTTCTTCAACTTTTCAATAACTGTTTTTCTTATTCACCATTCATTAATGTTTCTTATGCATGAACTGTAATTATAGGAATAAAGAAAATATTTTTAACAGGGAAAAAGAAACTATATAGATTGTGAAGTCAATTCAGATTAATTTCCTCTGCAGCAAATTTGTAAAAAAACACACTTTGAATGAAGCTTTTGTCCCTTCTGTTGACATTGCTGTCCAATTTCCTGTTTCATTGCATAAATGATACCTGCACATAATCCTAAAACCTTTCAGCTATTACCATTTGCCATCATTTGATTTTTCTTAAGCAGAAGTGGACCCAGGTTGCAGTTTCCTAAAAGTGTTCAGATCCAAGGTTTTGATTCAGATTTGTCATTTTTCTTAACTAGGGATGTTCAAAACTATTTGGACAAAATAAGAGCGGACCCAAACCTTTGCCCCAAATTGATGTTAAAAAAATCAGTCTTAAAATTGATTTAAAATAAATTTTAAAATCATTTATGGTTTTTTATTTTTCATTCTAGTCCAGATGACAATTCCTAGAATGTTACAATGTAGCAGATACTTATATTGTTTGGTACTCAAGGATTTTCATGGGTAAATGACATTAAAATATCCATGCCTCCCTAAGCAGATTAAAAATTGCAAACCTTGTCCCTCCTAGACTGCAGACCAGCATTGCACGGGCCTCATTATTCTCAGTTTGCGGAAACATCTATCTTTAACGTTCATTGCTTCTTCAGAGTAACTTGCAGCTGCAGTTGGTATTCCGTTTAACCAATTGCTTTGTATGTGATGATCCCAGAAGTCTGCTTCCTTTACATTTCTTGTTTCCATCATCTTCATTAGGTTTTCCTGTTTTGTTCATTTTCCCTCTCTCTGGTATCTGGCTGAAGCAATCTGATAGACTCTGTAGGTTCCTATCTGTCTAAATAAGTAACAGAGGGTTAAATCCAATTTATCTAAATTTGGTCAGTACTCTAGTCATCTTCAGAAGAAATAAAAATCTAGCTCACCAATTGCTCTCAAGAAATAGGCCTTGGTGGACACTTGAATGAAAGGAAACTTTACAGGAGCAAATATGTTCTGGTTCTGGACTATATTTTTGTCCCACACAACAAATATTTCTGTTCCTTTTAATTTCAGCCATCCTTTCCATGTAGCTCTGACTTGCGTCCCTGTGTTTTTAACCATACCAGTGTCATTCTGGGATCCTGGCTCCCAGTGCTTTCATGAGAATGGTACTAATGAAATGTCTGTCTGCCAGGGCAAGAAAGATCAGAGTCGTTCTGGACACCTTTGGAGATAAGTGAAATCTGAACACTTTCAATTTTAGTGAAGGATAAAAGATCCTTGCGTGAAATAAATTCTTCAATCTCTGACTTCATATGTGCTACCAAACTGTAATGATGCCTCTCTTCATAGCCAGGGCTCAGCCATTTCATTTTCTAACCTGCAGGGAATAACTTTCTGGAAGTTACAATTAACCACCCGAGGAGTGCAGTGACCCTTTCAGGTGAAAAGACATCCAATGCTGTTGAAGAAGAAATCCTTGCCCTCTAGAGCAGCGATGCTCAGTCTTAATGAGCTGGAGAGCCACTTGCTCATTGAGTGGAGAAACAATCACAGCAGAACATCCTTTGTGCTTTTGTGATGTGTGTGTTGACAGCATCATCCTGCACTGAATCCAGCATCATGATGACAATAATGGAATCCTCTGTCAGCATGTTGCACCACACTGATTTTTGTATCTCCCCGCAGTTCTCTCTTTTCCCTGTAGCCCCATTCCCTCTATGCTTGGTGGGATGGGAGATAATCCTAGCATCTCTGATCTATTTTCTTAGTGTGTTCCCCACCTAACAAGCTTGAGACGTGTTGTGTAGCAGTAATATGAGTCGTGTGCTCCATGAGACCAGGCAGAGTCAGAGGAATGCCACACAGATCTAAGGATTCCAGGAGAGCTGCATGGAGGGCCCTACAGAGACACATGCAGCTGTTGGGCCACACATGGAGTATCACTGCTATTAAGTCTCTTCACAGCATCCCAGGGCTACTGAATGTAGCAGACCATTCTCTTTTTCTAGTCTGGAACGATTCAGTATATGGATTGAGGCAGAAGGCCTGCTCCACTTCCGTCCATGAAGAGGCATGCTCCAGGACTTAGAGGTTGTCCACATTCAATATGTTTATAACAGAGTGAGAGAGACTGTGTCCAGTTTGCAGCTGTCTCATTAGTGGTTTTGTTCTCTATTAACCTTTGACTGAGAGAACAGTTTTACCTATACAGTTCATACCACAGGGGGTTGGGGTTTCCTTTTTGAACAAAGTCTTTGTTACATTCAATGAGTATTCACTTGGAGTCAGCGCTGTAGTGGTAATTGTCGATGAGAGTGTACCGTACATACATGTACTACAATGGAGCATTGTGCTGCCATGATCTAGTGGCAATCCCAATGATCTTCAAGCACAGCATCTCTTCTTTTGCAAACCATTGCATCTCACAGCAACCGTCCCTCACTGTGCAAGCAATTAGGAAACTGGAATCCATGTTTCTGTCTACTTATACATTATTACGGTGCCTGTCAATATAGAATATAAGCAAGAGCGGCTTTCCCAGCTGCTGCTAAGTGGGCACACACTTGCTTCAAACATATAGAATGGCCACACACAATCCAAGACACTGTTGTGTTGATATGGGAATGCTTTGGGCTCAACAAGGGATAAGTTAATGTTAACGTCATACATCATACAACAATATTTGCTGATATTGCCAAATAGATTCATCTAACCATATCTCCCAAGGTAAATGGGCCGGAGAGCTCTAGCAGTGTGCTAATAAAAGAGCTGATGGTGAACTAACACACCCTCAGTATATCCTATTACACCCAGAAAATGTAAACTGTACACTAAGATGTGCATGATATGTTCTTAGCTACACCTGTCTCAACCCTCCCTGGAACTATACAGC
Organism: Emys orbicularis; assembly: GCF_028017835.1. Taxonomy (NCBI): domain Eukaryota; kingdom Metazoa; phylum Chordata; order Testudines; family Emydidae; genus Emys; species Emys orbicularis. The sequence continues at coordinate 83,800,318 of NC_088686.1, read as the reverse complement.
TGAAGGAAAAACTCAGATGCCTGTACTTTCTCCAATCTGGAGTCGGCATTTGGATGTTTCCTTTTTTTTCTAGCACTATAAGTGGTTCTGTGTAACTGTTACATCACTTGAGCTAGAAGGGAAACTCTGACACAATAGCAGGGTGGGGACCATGCTGTAGGTGAATAAAGTACCAAGGAGCTTGGAATTTCATCATTTAAGTATATGCATATCATTATGTAACACAACACAGATGAGCCTAGACAACGAGAAGCAAATGAATTAAACTGCTGAAGGATGGCACATCATAATACTTCTCTCTCTCTCTATATATATATAATGGCTTTCTATCAGTAGAACTCAAAATACTTCACAAAGCAGATCAGTATCATGATCACCATTTTACAGGTGGGGAGACAGAGGCACAGAGAGGGGAAGTGACTTGCCCAAGGTCACCCAGCAGGCCAGTGTCAGAGCCAGGAATAGGACCCAGGTCTCCTGAGTCCCAATCTAGTGCTTTATCCACTTGACCTACTTCTTTTGCCTGTTTTCACAGAGGACAACAGTTATGAATTCATATAGCAGCTGTTTCAGAAATATGAGAAGGCCGTGAGCGAACCTCCTCCTAATGCTGTAGAAGTCAACAATAGCGCATAGGGCCAGGGATGTTTTCTGGAATATGGTGTCTTAAAAAAAATTCAAACTAGGAAGGAATCAAGGAAAAAGATCTATATTAAATAGATCTATATAACCTATCCTTGGCCTGATTATGCAACCCTTACTGATTTCAGTGGGACTACTCAGGTGAGTAAGTGCCCACCAATGTAAGTAATTTTTTTGCAAAATCAAGGGAAGTGCAAGCCGACATTCAGAAGCAACCCTACAATTACAGACCAGCACTTGAAGTGTTAGCAATATCAGCCAGCTAAGTTATTAACAGACTTTATCACTCACACTGTGGGAGTTCAGATTAAGCTCAGTTTATCAGCATTGCAGCACACGCTCATTTACCCACTGACTCACACAGGAAGTTCAGGTTGAACTTCTGCAAGATGATTCATTAACCCCTGAACAACACTTTTTTTTTTTACCAAGAGAAAGGAATATACTCAAGACAAACAACCCCCTACAAACAACAATAACCATGGTAACACATGACTATGCCAAGGTGAGACAAGGTGAGACAAGGTGGAGTTGGTGAGGTAATATCTTTTATTGGACCACCTTCCGTTGGTGAAAGAGACAAGCTTTTGAGCTTACACAAAGTTCTTCCTTCACTCTTTAACATACTGGTTTGGTGCATGAAGTTGATGAATGCCCATTTAGTATCTTCCACTCTTGCAGACTAGAGTTAGAGTCACCTTGATTAGGAATTTTTTCAGGCATCGCCACTAATAAGCAATTGTCTGAGACAGACTTTCAACATGTGCCATTTCCTGGTGGATAGACAAATCTTTCCCATCTACAGTTACTGATCTTGGATCCTCTGGATTGATTGTTGTACTCTGAATTAGCTGTTTCTGTAGTTCCGACAAGATGTCTCTAGTTTCTGTGAAGAACTTGCCCTTGCTTTGCAAGACCCTGACAGGATCTTGTCACTTCCCTTTTCAAACTCCTTCACTGACTTCCTCTCCCCTTCAGCATCAACGTGAAACTTCTTGTCCTCACCTTTGAACCTTTATAACTGTGTCTGACTGCGCTCTGCTCAGTTCCTCCTTCCCCCCCAAATCTCTTGAGTCCATCTAAACCTCTCACCTAACGACTCCCTTCCTTGACTTACTTTTAACTTCATGCTTTTTTCCTATTTCATCCTTGTTTACTTCTGGAATGCCTTCCCTCTCCTCACCTTCCAAGTGATAATCCTCTCTTCCTTCAAATCTCTACTGAAAACACACCTTGTTTGTAGGGTGACCAGACAGCAAGTGTGAAAAATCAGGACAGGGGTGGTGGTGGTGGTGGGGGTAATAGGAGCCTATATAAGGCTAGGTCTACACTGCAGCGGGGTTCCGACCTAAGATACGCAACTTCAGCTACGTGAATACCGTAGCTGAAGTTGCGTATTTTAGGTCGGCTTACCTAGCGGTGAGGACGCGGGAAAGTCGACCGCTGCCGCGCTGCCGCCGACTCCGCTGCCGCCTCCTGCCGAGGTGGATTTCCGGAGTCGACGGCAGAGCGATCAGGGATCGATTTTACCGCGTCTTCACTAGACGCGGTAAGTCGATCCCCGAAAAACCGATTGCTACCCGCCGGATCGGCGGGTAGTGAAGACAAAGCCTAAGAAAAAACCCAAAAATCGGGACTGTCCCTATAAAATCGGGACATCTGGTCACCCTACTTGTTTGCAATAGCCTATCAGGAGGATCAGTTTGCTTTGAGCAAACCCCCCCCCCCCCCCACCTTCTGCTCCCTCAGTATCTGAAACCTATTTTTTGTCTCATTTGAACGCTGGTCTCTTGATCTCAGCTTATCTTTTGTATTGCATTGAGCACATTGTTAGCACTCACTAAATGACAAACTATAATAACGGCTGGTCCAAGATCAATTACTTTGTTTGCCCATTGGCCATTCTGAACTCACATTTCTGTCAATGGTCACCATTCAGGAACCCCTGTCAGTGGTTGGGGTTGAATTTTCTTGCAACACTCATTCTGTTGACCAGAAGAAACAAGCTTAAGAATGATACATACAGTAATCAAACATTTTTATTTGGAATAAGAGTGCTGCTGGTGACTTGCCACTCTGATGGTATGTTGCTCTGTAGCTGAGGATTGCTACATGTAGGTTTATTAACATCTGGTGATTTTCTTAATGAAGTTTTTTATTCCTGATTCAGCTAATCTATTTAATTATTTAACAGTTGAGAAGAAGGGGTGAGTATCAACAGAGAGGAAATTACTTTTTGTAGTGCTAACGAGGCCAATTCAGTCATGGTGCTAACAGTGCTAACAGTGGCCCATTCTCAACAGGTTTCAGAGTAGCAGCCGTGTTAGTCTGTATCCGCAAAAAGAACAGGAGTACTTGTGGCACCTTAGAGACTAACAAATTTATTTGAGCGAAGAAGTGGGATGTAGCCCACGAAAGCTTATGCTCAAATAAATTTGTTAGTCTCTAAGGTGCCACAAGTACTCCTGTTTTTTTTCCATTCTCAACAGATACTCACCCCTTCTTGTCAACTGTTGGGAATGGGCCACATCCTCCCTGATTGAATTGGCCTTGTTAGCACTGACCCCCCACTTGGTAAGGCCTCCCATCTTTTCATGTGCTGTATATTTATACCTGCTTACTGTATTTTCCACTCCATGCATCTGATGAAGTGTGTTATAGCCCACGAAAGCTTATGCCCAAATAAATTTGTTAGTCTCTAAGGTGCCACAAGGATTCTTCGTTGTTTTTAGATGAAATTGGTTGATCCTAGCACTTCCATGGGATAACAGTGGTTCTCTGTTTGCTGATTCCTATTTTTGAAGCAAATAGTACATACTCTTGCAATAGTTTCAGTGTTTGTTTACATTTGTACATGGTCAAAACAAAATTTCCTGTGCTCTCCTGGATATTTCAATGCCAATGTCCTTCATGGACAAGCATTTCCCAACATTTAAGCAGAATATTGTCATCCTAGATAATTCTTCAGGATATGAAGAGTCAGGGAGGGTAGCACTTTGTTACTACAGCAATTCCTGATTACTTTGATCCATGTTTAAAACATGGATTGCATCAGTCTTAGTTCTCTTTTTTCACTTCCACATTAGCTGAGAATCTTGACTTAATTTCCCTTTCAGTTGGCAAGAAGTCAATTTAACTTAAAATATTGGAAAAATTAATAAAGTTTAAAAAAATTGTATAATTATGCCTGCATATTGTAGATGGGCAGAGGGTGTGACGGGGCTCTGTACTACTACAGCAAACCTGTACTGGTGTAGGGTCCCACAAGAATTTTTCCACTGACCTCAGTGAACTCTGGATGAGGCCTTTTATTCATCAAATTGAGCTGATACACATTATGTGAGTTTGTTTACTCTGCAATGCCTTTTTCTGTGACTTTCTATAATTTTAGGTCCATCAAAACCACCTGAAGTCAAATCAAGTCTTTTAAGCTCCTGAAAACCAAGTTTGTTTTAAAGCACTTCTATAGTTAGTTTCATGCTCCATCAGCAGGCAACACTGAAACGTGTATTTCATATGTTTCATTTTTAAGTGGTATGCAGAAGAAGTGAGCTGTAGCCCACGAAAGCTTATGCTGAAATACATTTGTTAGTCTCTAAGGTGCCACAAGTACTCCTGTTCTTTTTAGTGTGCTTCCAGTTGACCTAAAGAAATATCATTGTTTCCTTCCCCAAATTGGAAATGTTCACATGACTCAGCACCTCAAATATCTTGGCTTGTTGTGGTGAGAAGCAGCTTGACTTTCAGCCCAGGCTTCATTTTTGTGACTGCAATGGCTTGTAGGTACATCTGGAAATGAATCTTAGCTTTTCCCCAGGCTCCTTTAAGACTGTCTGTGAGCTTGCGCTCTGAGGGGGCTTCTGACCTTTTCCATGATCTGCGCCTTGGGAAAATGCTGTCTTCCCTCCAGTATCCCGTTTGCTTATTTTGTCTTCTAAGTCCAGCATTCCTGATCTCTGCAAAGTTGCCATTCCTGGTAACATGTGTTGTTAACAACAACCAGACTACTAAATTGTTAGCAGAATTTATTTCCCAAAATCAAAGGACTCAAAGTAAGCAGAGCTTCTCAGCATTATGCTACACAGACAGCTAACTGCCGCCTGCTGGCCAGTGACTTAGATAGGCAATTCCCTTTAGTTCCAGATCAGAACTGAGCTGATGCAAGCTGAATCCTGCACCCCATAGCCACATAACACTCATGAGAGTCCCTAGAATAACAACCCAGTGTGCATAGTCCAGCATTCATAAGTAGCCTTTAATAACAAACCAGCAAGTATGAGAAAACCTACAATAACAAATCAGGGTGAGTATACCATAGTTCACAAGCAACCCCACAAAAAGGAAACCGCGTAGGTAGCCCAGTGCTCAGTCACAAGTGAGTATCCTCACAATAACAAACCAGTTTGTGCAGCCCAGCAGTCTTGAGTATCTGTGTGGTAATAAACAAGCTTGCAAAGATCCGTGGCCATGAACAACCTTACAGTAACAAATCGGTGCACGCATGGAAAGAAGGGTAAATGTTTTGGTAAGAAGAAAGGTAGTGGTTTTACATCTCAAGCTTTGAAGGAGCAAAAGTAACAGTGAGGCGGAAAATGTTTTTTAAAGACTTGCTGATAACTTGCTTGTGTCTCATTTTAAGACATGGTATCAAGGTGATATTTTTTCCCTTCCTCAGGTTTTGATAACATTCATTTCTGGGAAGCCAGGCTTTAAACCATTAAAGGTTGTAGGGCTGAGGTGCCTGGCCATAAATTGATCCAGTAATTTATTGGACTTGTAGCTTCTCAAGTACACAAATAGAGCCATGCTTATTCCTCCTGTGTATTCTGTACGAGACAGGAATGCAAATGTCGCCATACCTATATCAATGGCACATTCAACCTAGTATTCTGCCTCCGACACCTCTGAATCTCCTGACCACTACACATAATTCAGCAGGCCAGTGGTACAATATTATACAACAGAAGAATAAATTATTTTTTGATCCTAGTAGGTGACCAGCATAAATCCTAATGGCACAGGTAGTTTAGTATACAATTTAATATTTTTAAATGATAAATGATTATTTGATTCTCAAGTGAAATTTTTTCCTCGTATTAAAAAAATCCCATAAGGGTGAAAATTCACAAGAACTCCAGACCCCAACACACTTCAACTTCAGGAATGTTTGGATCGGAATCTGGACTGTATCTCTCACACCCAACAAATACAATGCTGAATCTAATTATTACACTTGGCAGTTCAATACAACTCTCAATGAAATCATTTGGTGACTTCTATGATAGCTGTAGCAGGCCCTAAGTCAGGGCTTCCAGTTGTGAACTTGGGAGCTCCAACTGATCCTTTGGCAACTAAATTAGATCACTGAGCAGATGAAGATGAAGAACCAGATGAAGAACCAGATTCAATTTCAGTGGATAATTCTGTAGTAGATTGCAAGAAAATGGTACAAAATGGGTTTTGATTTTGTGTCTTTATTTTCCAGACACTTGAAAATAGGAGAGAGAGAATTAGTCTGTCCATGGTGGACAAACTGTGTTTGGAATGAAAAATCTTAAAATAGATCTATTGTTTTGGGGGATTATTTCTCTTCCTGCCATTACTTGTTAGTAGGAGGTCGGAATGGGTTGCTTGTCTTTTGGCATGTCTTCCTTTGTCAGGCGAAGTCTAAGAAGTCTTGTTCTACTTAGTATCAGAGGCGCCGACTTGTGTATATCTTTTTTGAGATGAGGAGACCATATCTGTATGCAGTATTCGAGATGTGGGCGTACCATCGATTTATATAAGGGCAATAGTATATTCTCAGTCTTATTCTCTATCCCCTTTTTAATGATCCCTAACATCCTGTTTGCTTTTTTGACCGCCTCTGCACACTGCGCGGACATCTTCAGAGAACTATCCACGATGACTCTTTCCTCACGCCTTTGGGTTTTTCTAGTGTCAACATTAGTGATTATGTTTTGCTCACCTCAAGGTGGCATATCGCATAGTTGCCTAATTCCAGAATGATGGTTTCTCTGCCTGAGCTTTTTGGTTTTCCATTGAAGTATTTGGCTCTGCTGCACAGCTGTACCACATTCTGATGCAGGCTGAAGATTGTCATTCTGATTTTGGGTGAAGCAATTGAAAATAAGATAATATTTAATGTAGAAAGCAAGGAAGTTAAACATGAGTTATGACACTGTATAGACTATCTCCGGATGTTTACCACAACAACTGTTGCCAAGCAGATAAACCATGGTTGGAAGTTCCATTAGCAGCATTTTTTTCTGCAGCAGCTGCTGAGGAATGAAATAAATGGCTTGTTCTGACTTGTACTTTCACAGTGAGTCTAGCCTGCTTGGTTTAACAATATTCAGTTTATTCCTATTTTTAATAAAACTAATTTAATAGTCATGAAAGTTGCCAAACTAAGAGGCTGAAGCTTTCTATCTACCTGCAGAACAGATGCAGAAACGATGGGTTTGGAAGCTGGTAGGCAGATTCCCCAGCGAGGGCAGATCAGATAGTCACATGCTCAAGTCTCATTCCACATTCCCTTCCTCGAGGTGGGCTTATTAAAAAACAGAATAGACAAAAGGCTCAAAATAATGCAAAACAATGAGAAATACTTTTTTGCTTTCTTCCTTCCCCTACAACATAGACCTTCCTCTCTAACACCCCATCTAGGTCCATCCCTTCCCCATCTAGCTCCTGCCTTCCCCTGCTACTATTTGAAAGACAGCTCTATTTATAGCAGGTGCTGCTTGCAACATTCAGTCACATGACCAATATCACATGCTCCCTGAATTCAGTCCCCTCAGTTTTAAAGGGCCAGGTCAGGGTACAGAGATAAGAACATGAGAATGGCCATACTGGGTCACACCAGTGGTCCATCTAGCCCAGTATCCTGTCTTCTGACAGTGGCTAGTGCCAGATCCGTCAGAGGGAATGAACAGAACAGGGAAATTATCGAATGATCCATCCGCTGTCATTCAGTCCCAGCTTTTGGCATTTGCAGGTTTAGGACACCTGGAGCGTAGGGTAGAGTCCCTGACCATCTTGGTTAATAGCCACTGATGGATCTATCTTCCATGAACGTATCTAATTCTTTTTTGAAGCCAGTTATAGTTTTGGCCTTAACAACATCCCCTGGCAATGAGTTCCACAGGCTGACTGTACATTATATGAAGAAGTACTTCTTTATGTTTGTTTTAAGCCTGCTGCCTTTAATTACATTGGGTGACCACTGATTCTTATGTTATGTGAAGGGGTAAATAACACTTCCCTATTCACTTGCTCTACAACATTCATGATTTTATAGACCTCTATCATATTCCCCTTAGTCGTCTCTTTTCTAAGATGAACTTTGCCAGTCTTTTTAATCTCTCCTCATATGGAAGCTCTTGCATACTCCAGTCATTTTTGTTGCCCTTCTCTGTACCTTTTCCAATTCTAATATATTGTTTTTGAGATGTGACTACCAGAACTTCATGCAATATTCAAGGTGTGGGCGTATACCATGGATTTATATAGTGGCATTATTATATTTTCTTTTCTTACTATCTATCACTTTCCCAATGGCTCCTAACATTCTGTTAGCTTTTTTGACTGCCGGTGCACACTGAGCAGATGTTTTCAGAAAACTACCCACTATGACTCCAAGATCTGCTTCTTGACCCCATCATTTTATAAGTATAGTTGGGATTATTTTTTCTAATGTGAATTACTTTGCACTTGTCAACAGTGAATTTCATCTGCCCTTTTATTCCCTAGTGTCCTTGTTTTGTGAGAACACTTTGTAACTCTTTGCAGTCAGTTTTGGACTTCACTATCTTGAATGATTTAGTATAATCTGCAAACTTTGCCATCTCACTTACCCCTTTTCCAGATCACTTATGAATATGTTGAACCACATAGGTTCTGGTACAGATCTTTGGGGACCCCGCTATTTTCCTCTTTCTAGTGTGAAAATTCCTACCCTTTGTTTCCTATCTTTGAACCAGTTTCTGATCCATGAGAGAACCTTCCCTCTTATTCAATGACTGCCTACTTTCTTAAGAGCCTTTGGTTTGGTACCCTATCAAAGGCTTTCTGAAAGTCCAGGTAGATTATATCAACTGGATCACGCTTGTCCACGTGGTTGTTGACTCCTTCAAAGAATTCTAATAGATTGGTGAGGCATAATTTCCCTTTGCAAAAGCCATGTTCACTTTTCCCCAACATACCATGTTTGTCTACGTCGCTGATAATTCTGTCCTTTACTATAATTTCAACTAATCTGCCTGGTACTGAAGGTTTACTGGTCTGGAAGTGCCAGGATCGCTCTGGAGTCTTTTAAAAAAATTAACATTACATTAGCTGTCCTTCAGTCATCTGGTACAGAGGGTGATTTAAGTGATAGGTTACATACCACAGTTAGTAGTTCTGCAATTTCATATATGAGTTCCTTCAGAACTCTTGGCTAAATATCATCTGGTCCTGGTGAGTTATTTACTGTTTAATCTATCGATTTATTCCAAAACCTCCTGTATTGACACCTCAATCTGGGACAATTCCTCAGATCTGTCACCTAAGAAGAATGGCTCAGGTGTGGGAATCTCCCTCACATCCTTAAATGCAAGAATTCATTTAGTTTCTTTGCAATGGCTTTGTCTTCCTTGAGTGCTCCTTTAGCACCTTGATTGTCCAGTACTGTGGCCCCACTGATGGTTTGGCAAGCTTTGGATAAAAAATTTGCTGTTAGTTTTTGCTTCTTGTACTACTTGCTCTTCATATTCTCTTTTGGTCTGCCTAATTATACTTTTACAAGTGAGTTGGCCAGAGTTTATGCTCCTTTCTATTTTCCTCACTAGGATTTGACCTGCAATTTTTAAAGGAGGCCTTTTTTGTCTCTAACTGCCTCTTTTACACTTCTGTTTAGCCATGCGTGCATTTTTTGGTCCTTTTACTGATTTTTTTTTTATTTGGTGTATGCATATAGTTCGAGGCTCTATTATGGGGTTTTAAAATAGTTTCCATGCAGCTTACAAGCATTTCACTCTTGTGACTGTTCCTTTTAATTTCCATTTAACTAGCTTCCTCATTTTTGTGTAGTTCTTCTTTTTGAAGTTAAATGGTATTGTGTTGGGTTTCTTTGGTATTCCCCTCCCCTGCTACAAGGACATTAAATTTAATTATATTATGGTCACTGTTATCGAGCGGTTCAGCTATATTCACCTCTTGGACCAGACCCTGTGCTCCACTTACAGTCCCATGCATGCATGTGCTCCAGGATCAGTGCCCTGGTACAGGCAGGGCTGCATGGGAAATGGTTTTCCTATCCCTTGAGAATTTTTGAGATATTGAAACATTTTCCCATTGCAAATGGGACAAAAAGTTGAAATCTAAAAAATTTTCACAAAACAATTATCTGATAATCATTTCAGCTCAGGTCAATTAAAATGTTTCATTTTGATTTTGACCTTTATTTTTAAACCTTTTGTTAGTATACATTAACAAAAATTTCTAATCAAAAAGTAGTTTCGAACTGAAAAACTCAACTGTTTACTTCTGAAATGTCAGAACAGGATGTTTTTTCAATTTTGGAACTTTTTTTCCAAAATGTTTTGAATCAGAAGATTCATCAAAACCAACCCTTTCCCACAATTTCAGTTTTAACAAATCAGCTGAAAATGTTTCATCGGAAAACCCGTGTCAGGGTTCCTTCCCCACTACAGATGTGGGGATCCACATGAAAGCCCCCTAAGCTTATATCTACCAGCTTAGGTTAAAACCTGGTACGCAGCCACCACCAAGTGATTTAACAAGAAACAGGGAAAGGACCACTTGGAATTCCTCTTCCCCCAAAATATCCCCCCAAGCCCTTACACCCCCTTTCCTGGGGAGGCTTGAGAATAATATCCTCACCAATTGGTTACAAAGTGATCAAAGACCCAAACCCCTGGGTCTTTGGACAATGGAAAAATCAGTCTGGATTTTAAAAGAAGGATTTTATTAAAAAGAAAAGGTAAAAATCATCTCTGTAAAATCAGGATGGAAAATAAATTTACAGGGTAACCAGATTCAAAGAGCCCAAAGGAACCCCCCTCTAGCCTTAGTTTCAAAGTTACAGCAAAACAGGGATACCTACCTCTAGCAAAGGAAACATTCACAAGTTGAGAAAAACAAAGATGAACTAGTATGCCTTGCCTGGCTATTACTTACAAGTTTGAAATATGAGAGACTTGTTCAGAAAGATTTAGAGAGCATGGATTGATGTCCGGTCCCTCTTAGTCCCAAGAGCGAACACCCACCAAAACAAAGAGCACAAACAAAAGCCTTTCCCCCCTCCCCCCAAGATTTGAAAGTAACTTGTCCCCTTATTGGTCCTTTGGGTCAGGTGTCAGCCAGGTTACCTGAGCTTCTTAACCCTTTACAGGTAAAAGGATTTTGGTGTCTCTGGCCAGGAGGGATTTTATAGTATTGTACACAGGAGGGTTGTTACCCTTCCCTTTATAGTTATGACAACCCCTGACTAGGTCTAGTACAGACTTCCTTAATCTCATCACGCTAGTGGACCCAACTCTGTCCTGGAGAGACCATCTTCAGGGTAGGAAGGTAGATCATTTTATAGGCTTATTAAGCCTGGACCCTTTTGGTGAGAGTGTTATGGTGTTTTTTTCTAGTAGGCACGAAGCTGAAACCTACCAACTCATTACACTGAATCACTGTGTAATATGTTGGATTGTCTAACTGATGTTGCCTATCTGTGTCTGGACCTGTGGAGAGAATAAGGGACCTACATTTATTTTCTGCTAAAGGAGCTCTCCTTAAGTCTAAGCAGTAGAATTCAGTGATTTTGGAACTAAAGGGACAGAGTTCTAGAGTTGGCTCCCCAGGTTTATACGTATGATTTACGTAGTAGCTATGCAAGTTGTCATCAACATGCCTAACAACACTCAGTCCTTAATACTGACTTGGTTTGGATTTGAACCAATCATTCAGAACAAAAATATTAAACTTTTATAACCTCTCAGCTATCTATGTAAGCTACTCTGTTATGTGTCTATCTGAGAGTGGAAAATTCACAGACTTATTTTTTATTGTTATTTTTAAAGCTTAGGAGTTTTTCATTTTCTTTTGAATGTGGGTTGCATGCTTTTCAAAGATTTCCATGCGTCATCTGATTTTGGCTGTACATCTAGCAAGGAACAACGTACTGAAACCCAGTAAATCTGGTACCTCTTAGAAGTCCAACAAATGGAGAGCATCTCATAAGTAAAAAATATGGCTGAATTGGCACCTACTGTACAAAATCTTTGCAAGGAGCTCTTGGACTGCTTAACAGTACTTTAGTAGGGCCACTCCCTAAGGAAAAGCCCACTCTGCTGGGCTCCCTTTAGAGCTTGAAAATCATATAACTTCAGCTTCTTTGTAAGAGTCTTTTATGTTGCTCTCTGATATCAGACTGGTGTTTCTCTCTGTCTCCCATTCTCTATTGTCTGACCTTCTGTCCAGCTTTTTCCTATTTAATATTTTTCAATAATATTTTTATTTTAGTATTTTGACTTTACCTCGGTATCTCCCACGCTTTTGCTCTACAGACAAGTATGAAGACATGGTCCCTGCCCTAATGAGTTGCAGTTTAAGTGTAATCTTGCAGTCTTCTTGGGTTAGTAAACTATATCACTGCTGGTGATGTTAAAAGATGGTCTTTCTGATCACACAAAGAAGGACAGAACTTCTTGTTTCTTGGCGCACATATTTCACCACTTTAAAGTGCTGATTTAGCAAAGCACGTATGCACCTACTTAACTTTAAACAGACAAGTAATCCTTTCTCATCCATCTTCAACAATGCATGTTAGTGTGTGCTTCAAATTTATTACGATTTATGCAAGTGGTTTAAACATGTGCTTTAAGTGCTTTGGTGAATCAGGGCCTAACTCAGCCCCATGGTCTTAGGTAAATTTGACACTCTTGTACTATTTTGGGGATACCAGTACTGTACTATGCTAGTCATTAACTGAGTCACAAATATTTGTGAAAGGTGTATTTCATCATAATAACAACACTGCACTGATATAGTCCCTTTATTAACATTAAGCCTTACAACAACCCTTTCAATTATGTTCATATTATTATCCCCGATTTTTGGATGGGAAAACTGGGAGAGAAGTTAAATGACTTATCAAACACACAGTAAGTTAATGGTAGAGGTATAGGAATAGAACACAGAACTCCTACCTCCAAGTCCTCTTCACTGTCCTTTAGGTACATTTTGTTTTTTTGGCAATAATATGTAAATATTATTATTACTTTTTATGGGGTTTTTAAGTGAGTGAAATGCTGGTGAAATTTGACCGATGTATGGTCCTGGAGTTGAAGATCTCTGTTTCTCTTCAAATATCACAGTGATGGGAGCAATATAAAGATCTAAACAGAATAGAATAGCTACAGACTAGGTGTAGCATAGATAACAACAGTGAAACTTCCCACATATTACCCTACTAATGTGCCTGTGTTGTCTTCTGGAAGGCATCTCTTGGAGTCAGTTGGTGTTTCAATTTCGTATCAGCCTTGTAGTGAATAATTAAAAGGGTGTCACTTGTGTTGAGCTGAATTCTTACATGGACACCAGTCCACCAGGAGCTAGATGTAGAATGCCAACTCACTTCATATGGGCCTCTCCGAGTCCTACAATGGACTGCTCCAGTGACCTAGAGATGAAAGCCTTTTTAGGCCTACCCAAGGCACCTTTAATTAGTTGAACTGAAGTCAGGTACTGAATCTATGAAGGGTTTCACTGTAAAAAACATTCTTTGAATTTGTTCCCCTTTTAATTCTGCTCTGCCACATTGTAGATGGGCAACTGGGATACTGGGAAACACAGGGTTTTTTTCTATTGTTGTCCTGAATGACATTTTAATTACTGAACATAGACATGAATGCCAAACTGTTCGTGCAAACAAAGCAGATTATATTTGGTACATTTTTAGTGGCTGCTTCTTTGATGTGTCCTTGTTAAATTATTGTGGGTTCTGCAGAATTTGACTTTTTAATTTTGATCAGAATTTATTCATCCTAGTAAATTATTTCATTCATCCCACTATAGAGTGTAGTGTTCCCACTTTCTTTGGCCACAAAGCCTCGAAGGGTGTCAACGTTGGTGTGGTTTAAAAAAGTGGACTCTTGTCTACTACTAACTGTACTTAGACTAATGACTCATTTTGCATAACCTGACCGTTATCAGATATTTTTCAGGCACTAATGAACTGGGCTTTATTCCAACCTCTGACATAGAGGTGGAAGCCTCTGTATTCGATTACAGAGTCTATTACAGTTGGCTGAGCCATACATTCCTCTAGAGCATATGTTTCGATAATATAATGTAAAGAAATTCTGGGTTACTCAGGAAACAATAAGGTAAAAGGTAGCTGAAATGTCATGATGTGGCCTTGCCTTAACTCCACATCTGCATCCTAGGGTATTAATAATCATCGAATGATGGAGTTGTTCATTCAAATTCTGCTGGAAGACAAAACTAGCTGACTTTAGAATATCTTAGTGTTTGTGTTCTAATAATTCTTTGATTTTTTTCTTAAACATCTAATGCATCCAAATAACATGAGATCCTGACTTCCAATGGCATTTCCACCAGGTAGGTGTGAAATAACTATTTTAATTTGGTTCCATAAATGGTTCCCTGGAGTATTCTGACATTTTATATATCCTTGAAAAATATAAACACAAATTAGAGATGGGCTTGAACTGGGAGCTCAGCTCCGAATCCCGAAAACTCAGGGGAATTTTGAATCTTGTATGGCCCCATTTCTATAACTGGCTGGAGAGAAACCCTGGTTACAAAAAAATTGACCTTTGAGGAAGTCTGAACATGGATCCAAAACCCCACTTTGCATTTTAAGTCCTCCACTAGTGCATGTGCAAATAAATACAAATACATCTCTACCCCGATATAACGCGACCCAATATAACACGAATTCGGATATAACGCGGTAAAGCAGCGCTCTGGGTGGGCGGGGCTGCGCACTCCGGTGGATCAAAGCAAGTTCGATATAACGCAGTTTCACCTATAACGCCGTAAGATTTTTTGGCTCCCGAGGACAGCGTTATATCGAGGTAGAGGTGTACTTGAAATACAAATGCAAAGGTTGACCAAGTGCATATTCCTCCTAGAATATGAGAACAAAACAAAATGATGTAGGGTACTACGACAGAAATGAAAACAGTTATTCTTGTAAGAATTTTGTATTTTTTTAACTAAAGAGATGATATTTGAACACGTGCAGAGCTGCATGCAATGAAAGAACACAATTAGCACAAGGCCTGTTTAATAACCAAGGACAACATTTGTAGCAATAAAACCTGAATCCTCTTGAAGTGTGTAGAAAGAAAATCATTTGTGCTATCAAAACCCTTGCTTCATGTCTTCTCACAGTCTTCATTCATCACGTCCTGGTTACCTATCAATCATCTTGAACCACAAACCCAAAAAAGAAAATCCCCAAGAGAACAGCTAGCTGAGCACTTCCTGAATCCCCATGGCAACAAACATCGTGGTTTTACTGACCAGACTTCCTGAAGACCTTGAGTGTCTAAACACCGTTTCACTTCAAGGTTTTCTGTGAAATGAGGCAAAGTTCCTGCAAATGGCTTGCTGCTACTAGTTGCTTCCATGTTCTGCAATTATCAGCACAATGTTTTACAGTATTAAACAATATCCTCGCTGAATATTACACTGATAGGAAATGTATCTTGAATAGTAAAAGCAGAGAAAAAATAAAACTCCGACAGGGTGATTAATAGTCCTTGTGGAAAAGAGACATCAGCTCACTTGCATGAGTAAGTGCTACTCACTGTGAGTAAGAGTTGCGAAAACAGGCTAAAATGTAAGATTGAACTTGGTTTGATGGTTGACAGTGGCTAAAAAGCCTGTGGTGCCAATGACTTGGAGGTATATCAAACCAAGAGAAGGCAGAGCTCCTTAGCCTAGCTCAGCCCATTAGATCACTATGGTGGGCACTGGATAACAGTGTGTGCTTGTGGCTTTGGCTAAAGAGGTTCAGCTCTCACTACAGGCAATTGGTCCAGAAGATGAGCAAGCAAGGCAGCTGCTACGTGAAAGGAACAAGGCTGAATCAGATATAAGTCTCCTTGACAAGGCGTGCTGACATACGGGGTGACAGGAGTGGTTTAGATTGGGATGGGGGGTAAGATTAGGAGAGGAGGGCTGATCAAGGAAGAATTTGAAGCTGCTTTCTCAATGCCTATGGGTGATAAGCAGAAAGGGGAGAGAAACAGAAGACAAAGGCTCCCAGGAAAGGCAGGGAGGAGAGAGAGAGAGAGAGAGAGAGAGAGAGAGAGTGTATGTGTGTGTGTGTGTTAATGTTTTCCATGCTCATTAAATCAGAAACATCCTTGGGGCATTCCGTGTCTTCAAGTTGAGTCACCAAAGTCTCGTGGTCCGGGTAAGATTAATGCTGATGACAATTAAGGCATGTTGTGTAATTTTTGCCTCTTTTAAGAATGATTATTAAACAATATCATCTTTCAGCTATAGCACATCACAAGGGTGTCAGGGAAAGAACATGGCCATGCCAGCTCTGAAGGGCACAGTGGAAGGAAATATTTTGGTATTGATTCTGATCCCAGTGTAAGTGGGTTTAGAATCAGACCCTTTGAGAGTTCAGGCAAGTTGAAAGTGTTAAAAGTAGTTTGTTGCACAGCATGAGTTACATGTTGGTTGGGTGCAAGTGGGCCAGAACTGAGGGCAAAATTCTCTCTTGGTGCAACTCTGGTAAAGTCAATAGAGTTTTACTAACAAAGAATTTGACCCCAAAACTCTGGATCTGAACAGCCCTGAACTTTGGGGAAGGTGGAATCTGGATTTAGATTTGGGTCTGGACTTGGCAGTCCAGGCACTTCTTTAGTTCACAAGTAGACTGGAATCTTTCTCACCATTAAAGAAAGAAAAGGTCACTGTGTTGGTTTAGTTTAGAGCCTACATTTTATTTTCAATAGGGTTTTACGTAGTCTAGTACGAATAGAAGCATTTTTCTGAAATCAATTATTCGCTACATAAAGGGCAGCATTGTCTAGAGATTAGGGTTTAGAATTGTAGAACAGGACCTGCTGAGCTCTATTTCTGATCCAGCCACTGACTTTCTGTGTAGCTTTGGGCAAGCTTTTGTGTCTCCATTTTCCCATTTGTAAAATGGTGATAATAATATCCACTTCACAAAGGTGTTAAGATAAGTTAATGCTTGTACAACACTGCAAATGTAAAGCATTATGTGAGTGCTAAATATTGTTTGTTTCATGCATAGTGTCTCCTGGGGAGAGATGTCTGCAGTGTTAAGTAAAGTTGGTCTTTCCAACTGCTGTAACAGCATATAGAAGAGCTATAGCAAAAGTAATACGGATTCCATTATGGGAAAGTTCTTTAGAATTTAATAGGGATGAAAACAGTCCTGCAAATACACACACGAGTAACTTTAGGCATGTGAATAGTCCCACTGAGTTGAATTGTGTAGTTGTTTGCAGGATCAGGGTCAAAGGGTTTCCAATTGTAATGAAATGAGTAGAGTGTTTAGCAAAATTAGGTTCCAAACATAACTGGGGCTTCTGAGTGCTATTATAATGTAAATAATAATAATCTGGAACAATAAATTAGCCCGAATTTGCTCACATCTGGGCCAAGGTTCACTCCAAAGAGCTGTGACTTTACTCAACATTACAGTGAAGCTAAGTTGAGTTTTAGGTTTGTAGCACAACCCAAAACCAGGCAAGTTTTATGTGATTTCTGATTTTTTAGTGAAAGTTTCCTACAGCCCCAGAAATAAGTCCAAAGTTAATAACTAGTTCCGAAATCGCCAGGTTTGTTACTCTTAATCTCCCTAATAGTTCTCTAGGATATAATAGCCCATTTTATTAATGAATCTTAGACTTAGTGGAATATGTATTATTTACAGATTTTGCTAGCTCATTTGTGCAGGAGACAACTATAATTCAGCAGCTTGTGCTATAACCCCCCGAATGCATTATCAAGTTTTGAATCTGGAACCCTCAGATCCAAAGCTCCATTAGCTGACTGCGTTAGTAGACTGTTGCCCTCTATGTGGGCCAGTCACTAAAGGGAGATGCAACACACACTTTGGCTAGGTCTACACTACCCGCCTGAATCGGCGGGTAGAAATCGACCTCTCGGGAATCGAATTATCACGTCTCGTCGGGACGCGACAATCGATCCCCGAATCGACGCTCTTACTCCACCAGCGGAGGTGGGAGTAAGCGCCGTCGACGGGAAGCCGCGGAGGTCGATTTTGCCACTGTCCTTACAGCGGGGTAAGTCGGCTGCAATACGTCGAATTCAGCTACGCTATTCGCGTAGCTGAATTTGCATATCTTAAATCGACCCCCCCCTGTAGTGAAGATGTAGCCTTAGTCTTACACCTACATCCTAAGAGCTCAAGGGGTAAAGTGGCAAGCAATGCCACTTTCCCTGATCACGCTGAAGGAGGCATTTTTCAATCGAGTGGGGTGCATGGCTATGGCCACATCTCTTGTTTTCTGCTAGCATCAGGAATCAGTGCTGCAGAGCACTTGGGGGGGCTTTATGCCTGTTTCTGCACTCTGTAGGAGTAATGCCTCTGACTACCATTGCTAAGGCAGCCCATCAGCTTCTCCCCTCCCAGCACAATTCAGGTGCCTTGAGCCATATTGGAAAAACGTACTTGCTTCTTCTCCCAGTCTGCATCATATACAAGCTCTTATTCTTGGCATCAAAGGCCCATGCATCATGGCTACCATTAAAGCTGGTTGCAAAAACTTACATGGAATCATCTTCTGTCAGAGAATGCAGTCCGTCAAAGTTGAAACAATGCAAAATCATGTCGCTTTTGCCAATATTTCATTTTTGAGAAAAACAGATAAAAATGTTCTGACAGTGTCAAAATGTCTTGTTTTGATGTTTTCAGAACAAAATTTTTGAATGTTTGTTTTCAAACAACTTTTTGTTTTGAATGTTTACAGCTTTGAATCACATACACCTCTACCTCGATATAACGCTGTCCTCGGGAGCCAAAAATTTTTACCGTGTTATAGGTGAAACCGCGTTCTAACGAGCTTGCTTTGATCCACCGGAGTGCGCAGCCCCACCCCCCGGAGCACTGCTTTACCGCGTTATATCCGAATTCATGTTATATCGGGTCGTGTTATATCGGGGTAGAGGTGTATTATAATATAAAAATTAAAAAGGGAGAATTGAAATGAAATACTGAGATTGAACTGAAATGCATTTTTTCTGGAATTTTCTGTTGTGGGGAATTGGAATGAAGACAGGTGTCAAAATCTCAAAATCCTTCACCAAATGGAATTGCAGGTCTCCACACAGCTCTAGCTGCCATTTTGCTCTGCTCTCATCTCCTTTCAAGCCCTTCTGCTCTAGCCAAGCTGAATAACTTCTCCCACTCTGATCGTTGTGGCTCCTTCTGGATGGGTCCCTAAAGTCAGAGCTGCTTCCTGACTAGTCTGCCATTCCGTCAGTCACCCCCCTCCTGCTTCAGGTCTAACTGAAGAAACCACAATGTCTCGTTGTTAGACATTGTCCTTCCTTTCTCTACCCCCTCCTAGCTCCAGCATTTGGCCCTAAATTTATACATGAGATGAAACATGTAATACCTGGTGCAATGTTTGCCACCATGATTTACTCCCACTGCCTTGGTAGTAAGTGTTTTCAGGATCGAGCCCATAGATTCTAAACTCCTTAGGTCAGGGACATTGTCAGTGTCACGTACATTTATGGTGCAGTTACTCTTGTATAAATAATAAAAATCCTTTTACATACATACAATCTGAGTCTGATTTACTGTTCTATTTGCTTATTTGTTTCCAACTTCCATATGGGAAGAAATATTCCATGTGGTTTACAACAGTGGTGATTATGCAGTACCCTTTGATTACTATCATTTATTTTTGTGTGTGTTTATAGAATAACATTGGCTGTCTAGCTCATGGCAAACGGTGGGAGTTAAAGGAGAATGACTGCCGATATATCCAGAAGAGGTGTCTATACAAATGTTTAGGGATTGCATTCTGGAGCTCATAGGGAAGAGATTATTATGTGGTACCTTTTAGTTTTGTAGGCACCAGAGAGAAACGACATTGCAATGTGTGCAGGAGATTGGATCTGTTTTCTCTTTGATGCATGTTGGAACTCCTACTAATATTAATATGAGTCATGCCCCGCACTTCGCTGGGAAGAATAAACTGCGTTTTTGCATGATCTGGGATTGTCATTTTAGTCTGGGGCTGCAGTCAAGTTTCCTCTTGAGGGAAGGGTGGGGTCGGAGCTGAGTTAATTATTTTTTGCTTTGAAGTATATTGAATCTTTCCCCACCTTCCAGAGCTGTTACTTTTTTTCCACTGTCAAAAAAGCAGTTCATTGTGTATGTTTGCTTTCTTCTTCCCCTCACTCCTTTTGTTGTTTGTCTATGGGTATTCTTCGGATCATACAGTCTTTTCCCCACTTTACCATCCATACCTCGAAGCCTCTAACTTTCCAAGCCAAAGAGGAATGGAGAGGTGTTCTCTGTGGAGCCTCTCTAGTTTTATGCCTTTCACCAGCTGATGCAGTCTCTACAGCACAATTTGAGGCACTTCCCTCCCTTATGAGCTGAATGTGCTACTTTTTCAGTGTTCCCAGGTCCATTGCCAGAGGTATGATCAAGGCTTTTAGAAATGGATGCCTAAAGTTAGAGTCCTAAATTCATATTTATGGACCTAAATAAGTGGCCTGATTTTCAAAAGTCCTACCTCTGAAGTCAGTGGGAAGTCAATAATGGGGAGGCTGAGTGCCCGTAGGAGAGATTTCTGTTTGTTTGAATTTTTTTATTTTTGTTTATTGTGCAGTTAGGCTTTCAGACATTTAGATCAAATTTAGAGGTGAGTCTAAGGGTTTGTCTACATGAGAAAGTTAGCATGCAGCACACTAAGTTGTGAATTTTAAGTGCACTAGCTAATTCACACTAAGTCTCCTTGTGGACACTCTTGCTGTGCATTAAAGGGCTGTCTATACTTGAAGCTAGGGCTGTGATTCCCAGTTCATGTAGATACACTCACTCTAGCTCCAACTGAGAGAGTGCGCTAAAAATAGTAGTGTAGCCACAGTGGCATGGGCAATGGCAAGTGGTGGTGCTGGCTAGCCACCCTGAATAGAAACCTACCTGTACCACCTGGGTATGTATTCAGAACAGCTAGCCTATGCCAACTCTACCCCTGCATGAGCTACTGGAACCACACTACTATTTTTAGCATGTTAGCTTGACGAGCGCTAGTGCGGATATGTGTACGAGTTCTGGGAATCATACCCCAGCTCCAAGTGTAGACATAGCCTAGGAGTGCTTTTGTATATTTTAGCTTAACACATTGACAAAGTTCATTAACTAAACTGCACAGTGGTACTCTTAGTGAGCAGCGAGAGTGTCCACATTGGAAGCTAGTAAGGAGTCGCTAGGCTTACACTGGCTAATGCAGCCTTCTCCTTTCTAGACAAGCCCTAAATGACCCTCACGTCAGACTAGGTTGATATAACTGAAGTGCTGAGAGTCTGGAAGAAGACTTACATTGCACCAGGACTCACTCCTGACTTTGGCCCATTTGAGTTGCCACATAACAGTGGCACCTAGATTTTTAAATAATACATAATTGTTGTTGAAAAATTACTTAGCTCTAGCCAAATATAGTGCTTTTCATGGGCAAAGCGCTTTATGATATTATTAAATTTTTAACATCCAGCATTCTTTACAATGTTAGTTACGTTGTTGTGTTGTATACTGACATTGATATAGTGGTTCACAGTAGAAAAAGGTACTTCACACTGCCCCACAGAGATGTTGACCATATCTCTGAAACGAATGTCCATAATGTGCTTCCAAATGAAAGTGAGTTAGGTGTATTCTAACCATCCCTAGCTGGCTGTATGGTTCCTTAGAGCTCATCTGTGAGGATATATTTAGCAGCTCAGTGCTTTTATAGTTAGAAATACTGTTGCACACTGCTTACTTGCTTTCTACATCAGCTGTGGCATATGATATCAAACTAGTCTAACTAGTCTGCCCTGACCTAGGACATGCCAAAAGGAATCTATTGCTTGTGCTGATGCTGAAATAGTTTCAGATGTTAGTTCTGCTTTGATGTATGTTTTCATGAAAAATTTTAAACCCTGAAACGAACAGAATGAGATCATTTAATACAGGGACTGTATATTTCAGAAATGGTCAGATTATGACCATTTTCACCTTTTCTTGTTTTTTCCCTTTATGAATGAGGTGCTTAGATGTAAGCAGATTTAAAATGGACCTGGATTGTTGGACACTATTTCCTTAGATATAGGAGTATGGCTGCAAAGACTCAAACAGTACACTTTCTATATACTTTATACCAATATCAATGGAGCACCACTTAATTATGACAGCGGTGAATCTGGTGCATGTTGTATAAAAACTAGAGAAATCTGCAAGACTGCAGTTTTGAATGTGGTACATATTTATTAACAGGTTAGTTGCGAACTACAGCAGTTTGGAAATTTTCATTGACGAATATTTACAATGAAGCCAAAATTTTTCCAGACAGATGTGTTTCTAAAATATCTTGGCAATCTGTCCCATTAGATCTTCTGCACCAATTTGTTGTTGATGATCATAGACTATCAGGGTTGGAAGGGACCTCAGGAGGTCATCTAGTCCAACCCCCTGCTCAAAGCAGGACCAATCCCCAGACAGATTTTTACCCCAGTTCCCTAAATGGCCCCCTCAAGGATTGAACTCACAACCCTGGGTTTAACAGGCCAATGCTCAAACCACTGAGCTATCCCTCCCCCCCAAATGATGATTTTTGATGACTGATGATTTTTTTTGCATGTTCCCAAAAGTGCTAGGCACTTCACAGAAACACTATGCTACTGTTCTTGGACATTAATGTGGTGTTTGAGCAAAAAGGATCTGAGTGTAGTTTGGAAAAACAGATTTATTGTGCAAGCCTTCTCCCCTAATGAACTGGCAGATGTTGATGGTTCTCTGTAACTTCATTGTACTTGGAAATTAAATCTTGCTAGGGTTTCAGTGAAACAGCAAGTATTATCACTGTAATAATTTCTTTTTTTTAATCAACAGAATTTAATATAAGTTGCAGATATGCAGGAGTTTTCCATGTTGAGAAAAATCGTCGCTACAGTCTCACACGAGATGAGGCAGTTGAACTCTGCAAAGCTCTCAATAGTACCCTGCCAACAATGGACCAGATGAAGAAAGCTCACAGTTTAGGATTTGAAACTTGCAGGTAAGGAAATTATAAAGAAGATAATATATAGTGAATATGTATAGCTATCTGTCTGTCCATCCATGACGATGTGGTGTGCCAACTGCAATTACTTTTAAATAGCTATTAATTAGATGGTCACATCACCTATGAGTAGAAAAGCATGACTGAATTGTAGTTGTAAATGAAGTAGCATATTCAAGCAGGTGTATTTCTAGTGGGATCCTTCAGGGATTGGCTCTTGGCCCTACACTATTTAAATTTTTATCAATGCCCTGGAAGAAAATATAAAATCATTATTGATAAAATTTGCAGATGACACAACGATTGGGGAAATAGTAAATAATGAAGTGGGCAAGTCATTGATTCAGAATGATATGGATTACTTGGTAAGCTGGATGCAAGCAAACAATACGTATTTCAATAGAGCCAAATGTAAAGTCCTACATCTAGAAATAAAGAATTCAGGCCATACTTATAGGATGGGGAACTCTGTTCTGGGAAGCAGTGGATCATGATGGATAATCAGTTGAACATGATCTCCAAGTGTGGCACTGTGGCGAAAAGGGCTAATGTATTCCTTGGCTATATAAAGAGGTGAAATATTGAGTAATAGATGATATTACCTCTGTATTTGACACTGGTGTGACTGCTACTGGAATACTCTGTCCAGTTCTGGTGTGGACAATTCAAGAAGGATGTTGAAAAATTGGAGAGTGTTCAGTGAAAAATTGCATGAATGATTAAAGGATTGGAAAACACGCCTTATAGTGATAGACGCAAGGAACTCGATCTATTTATCTTATCATGAGAAGGTTAAGGGGTGACTTGATTACAGTCTATAAGTACCTACATGGGGAACAAATATTTGATAATACAGGAATCTTCAGACTAGCAGACAAAGCTATAACAAGAGGAAATGGCTGGCTGTTGAATCTAGATGAATACAGATGGGAAATAAGGTACAAGGTTTTAACACTGAAGGCAATTAACCATTGGGACAATCAGCCAATGGTTGTGGTGGATTCGCCATCATAGGAAATTTAAAAATCAGGATTGGATGCTTTTCTAAAAGATGTGCTCTAGTTCAAACAGGAATTAATTCAGGGAAGTCCTATGTATGGTCTGTGTTATGCAGGAGGACAGACTAGCTGAACACAGTTGTCCTTCCTGGCCATATAATCTATGACTCTATGAATTATGCAGGTTATCCCAAACAAGCAGCTGTAGAAAGGAGACAAGATTCAAGTGCAGAGGGGGTTCAAGCAATATAGACTCATAGCAATAAAACCCTTATTTAAGTCAAATGGATCAACTAACTTCAGTGGGATTTCAACTTTAGTAGGAAGTGAGTAGGGATTTCAGGATTCATCCTGTAGGTTATTGGGATAGAAAGCTCAGTGAGCATCTCTTCAACTCTTTGAATGTTGCCAGCTTGTACTTTTTATCAGCCCTCTAAAGAGAGTCCTAATATTTACCAAAAGAAAAATTAAACTAAATGACCATGTTTAAAGTTATTACATGTGAAGGTGGAATTGTCTATTGTAAATTTGAATCAAGGCTGTTTTGTTTTTCTCAGTCCTTTAACTGTTTTAATTTTCTTCCCTTTGCATTAGTCTGCAAATTCATGAGAAATTGATAAAATTGCTTTCATGTTAGTGTAGTATTGACAAAATCATATCTATGGAAAGTGATTAGTTTAATTAGTATCAAAATAATTAAATTAGTTCATGTTTGTGCAGTGCTTTGAAAATGTTCAGTGTGATGCAATATTAATGTCACGCACTGCTACTATTAATTGCAAATGCATGGGCAGGCAATCTTTGAAGATCTCCTGCAGCCCTAGTTGCCCTTTCACCAGGACTGTGCCCTGTGCTCATTCACTGGTATAAATCAGAATAATATGTGTGCCTCTGCAGTGGGAGAATGATGCTAGCCATATTGCCAGGGAATATCAGGCAAAAATTCCCCATGGTGAGTGTTACATAACAGTCTCCCAAGTGAAGTGGAGGGATGATTTAAAATGCTGCCAAATGAAAGACTAGTCAGAGGGACAGGCCTGCAGTGGTGGGGAAAGTATTGAATGATCAAATAGGCATTTTCTATCTCTAACTTTTGACTCTCATGCACTGGATAGAGTCTCTTATTGGTAAGATGAGAAGAAAATGGAAAAGAACTTAAAGTGTAAAAGAAATAGAGGGAACTATTTTTCACATTGGAGGAGAGATGTAGTTTTGCTTTCACTGCACTTTCCCCCCTTATCCATGAACCTCGAAGAGGACAGATATGGAATTTGAGCTATTTTTAAATAATTTGTTGGTGCTGTCTATTTGTATTCCACTGGCACAGTACCATAAATCCAACTCTGTGGGCCTGAGCGGGAGACAAAAGGAAGAACTAATTCATTATACATAATAGTCAAAGCACACAAGGAGTAGAGAGTGAACATGAATGAGTCAGCAGGCCATAAAACAAGAAAGATTTTTATTATAACACTGCCAATATGGTAGTCTTAGCAATAGGATACAGGATCTAGGACTAATACAAAATATGGCTGTGCCAGTGAAGTAATCTATTGTTCCACCCATATTAGAGATTTAGAATTTCAAATATCATTGCCATGATTTGATCCAGGTGGATGTGAATCATGGATGTGGACTGTAACAGCGCTTGGGGAACCACAACTGAGACAGAGTCCAAGCAGCTAACATACCACTCCTGCCCCTCCCTGATAAGTAGCAGCTCTTAAAACAATCCCCAAACCCTAGGGCTCTTTAACATTTAATCACCACTCTCATCTAAATAGATTTCAGTACCTTCACAGGAATTAGTCATTTGATATGGGATTGCAAAATAGTAATAACTTGTTACATAATTTTGTTAACCACACGCTCACTTGAAATTTCAGCCTGATTCATGGGCCTCATACTCAATGGCAGCATTATCTGCAACACATATTATCCATTAAGTATTTTAGCTAACATTCTGTAGGTGAAATATTGCTACTTTTGAACACTTTATTAAAGTTTTGCACTTCGCAGAGACTGGCATGTTATAAATCATTGCTGCACATCTTTGCTCATGATCTCCATCCGTTCTTCAGATTTGTGGCATGCAATTCCAATGCAAAATGGTACTGAGCAATTTATTAGGCTAAAAGTAGTGGAAATGTAGCTCAATGAAAAAAATCAGAGCTTTGATCCTCTGTGTTTTATAATACACATCCCAATTGAACGAGAAGTGTTTACCCTTTTTATTCTTCATTTTCATTGCATCCCCATGCAGACCAGTTGTCTTCTCTAATAATTCACACTGCATTGCAATGGTTATTAGTTCAGAGATTACATGCAGAATGATATTGGAGGTGGTTGCTGGTGATGTTAATGTGGATGTAAAAAAGGAGTAATCTCCATGACCAGATTTGGGATTATTTTTATTCCATGATATGAAATGCTCTGTTTCCTATTTGGCCTATTTGGTGGTATTGGAAGTCATGAGGAAAGAATCTGTTGTATGCTGTGATACATAACATGGTGTTTGTCAGCCACTGAACATGGGGGTCAGATCTGGTGGTTGACATATCAAGGGTCAAAGCCAGAGTCAGGAAACAAGCAGGGGAGCAGGGCCAGAGAAAGGAGGAACAAGGCTGGCACAGGAGCGATTGCAGCTGTGGTCATAAGTGTTGAGCAGTCACCGACCTTCTGGTGCAGCTGGGCTTAAGAACATGCCTCCTGGTTCCCCTCAGCCAGTCAGGCAGGTTGATCAATCAGCCAGTTCTGCTGTAGTTGTGTTCACTAGTCAGCCTGGAGACCGAGCTAGCCGGCTCAGCTGCACACCTTCATTCCTGACAGTATTGTTCACTCTCTGTTCTTCACAGGTATGGTTACATAGAAGACAAAATTGTAATTCCACGAATCAAGCCATATTCTCTTTGTGCAGCAAATAACACTGGAATTTACATACTCGTTTCAAACATAACAGACCGGTATGATACATATTGTTATAATGCATCAGGTAGGTATTTGCTGTACTGTGTAAGTGAGAATGAACATATTTAACAGTAACATATGTTCTCTCTCCTTTAGGTAGCTCGAACCAGAGCTTCCATATTAAATTGGATGTGCATTGTGGTCTTGTTTTTGCATTTGAAGATAGAACACATTTTGCCAGTCAGTGGAGTTGCACCTGCTGATACTATCAGTGACTTTGGCCCATTGTATTTTGAACTAAACAATTTTCTGAGTTCATATTTAACTTATGATTCTAAACCTCAAGAATTGTCATTTTAGTAGGGAAATGCCACAAGTATGGATCCAAAGGACACAGAATTGTTGAATGTGATGATTTCTACTCCTCACATTCTTTTACTCACATGTTTTTAGAGCTAATAATAGTGAAGTTTACAAGCGCTGAAAGCTCAGGGACCCTGAAGACTCTTAGCTTGCTTCCTCCGCTTGCAGGAGGCCTCTGGGAAGCATAAATTCAGGTGTTGCTTAGCTACATTAGTATTGTAGGTTCAGAGGCAGGCCACTTCTTTTGTGGAGTTCTTCCATTTATGGACTTACATTTTTTAATAATAATTTTAAATGTTTCTGATTTTGTTTATTTTTCTGTGCCACATGAGGGCCAAAAAGGACCCCTGCAAAATTAAAATTTTCAGAATCAAATTGTCAGGGAGCTGTGGATAATTTTGCTCAATGTTTGTGCTGCAATAACTGGGCACAGGAAATGTGTGAAGAATAAGAGACTGGCTTGATTGAGTTGCCTAGATTTTGTTAAATTAATTGGTCATATTCAGAGCTGGTATAAATAGAGGCAACCCCACAAAAATCCTTAGGCCAAATTCAATGGTGATTTAAATAGTGGTGACATTTTGACAGAGAATATCTGAAGCTTCATTCCACTCTCTGGAACTCAAGGGGCTTAATCCTGGGTTGGGGTAGAGAGAGGCAAAGGGCTCTGAGCTACCAGCTCTGATACTGGAGCTGTCGGAGAGAGTCAAACTGGACCATAGAGGAGCTCTAATTTATATTGATTGGAATGGTCCCTAAAGGACTGTTCTGCCAGCCAAGGATTAGCTTCTTCTACCCCCATAATGTCTGCTAAGTGCTCTACCCCAGAATGCCCTCAGTACAGAGGAATCATACAATCCCTACCTTTGGGGGCAGCTGGAGTGGCAAAATGGGGACTTGTCCTGGGTTGAGGATCTGACTCAAATTGAGAACACTGAGAGTAATTTTGTGAAATTTAATTAAATTTAAATCCAAATTTAATCCAATTATGTGAAATTTGATTAAAATACACTAATTTTGTCCCTTTAAAAATGTTTACAAAATTCTTAGTTTTCTCAAAGCTACTTTCAGATGAGACCCCAAGAAACTTTTCTAACAAGTTGTTGATAACACTCTGAATCTAATAAATAGGGCAGAAAAGAGTGAATTTTTCTCACCACCTTTTGCCAAATTAACTAATTAATTTCTTCTGTCCCCACCTCCTTTCAGAAACCAGGGAAAAGGCATGTGAACCAATCACAAGACTAGATGTTTCTGGGCATGATAATAAAAGCCAAATAGGTAATGTATTGCGTAAGTGAATGATTTAGCATTGATTCCATTTTCAGCTACCAGGTTTCTCTTCTGTATATAAGTAATGCAAATGTTCAATATCATGCTAAACATAAGAGAAGCAAGTCCAGAGATAGTAATATACTGCAAATGAAGCAATCAGACCTCCATCTGCCACCCAGCATTAGGCTATATGTGACAGCATTTATCTTGAGGTGGTACTAGCGTAGTAAATTCTCCATATTGACACTAGATTGTTTTTAATAAATAGAGGACTGATATTTGCTTCTTTGATGAGAGAGCTTTGTTTAAGCCTCCTATGTCCTACGGTTATTATGTACCCTCCACATCATGCCAAAGCCTGCTAGCCTGGCGAGGAACTAGGGATGGAACTGGTCTCTCAGGATGAAATCCTGGCCTCATTGGAGTCAATGAGAGTTTTATCATTGACTTCAATGGTACCAGGATTTCACCCTGAAAGTTAATCCAGACTTTACCAGACTGGGCCCATGGTGGTGATGCATACACAAATTAGAACTGCCATAGATAGATCAGTGAAGGATAAAACAGATAGACAGAAAACAAATTGGTTGAGATCAGGTATGACTACAACTGTGGCCATAGCCCTTTAGCCTCGCCCCACAACTCCAACATTCACGATGTAAGCCTCAGATATTACAACTGATTTTTCTCCTTCCAACAGTCATAGATAATGAAGATGGCTCACGTTACACTGATGGTGTGAAACACACTGACCCAACTCCATTTACAGATGATAACCATGTGGGTAGTGGGTCAATACATGACGGAGATGCAACAAACCCCACCATCATCGGAACTCACACGCCTGGTACCCCATATTATGAAGAGAGAGCCCCAGATGCACTGTCAACAGATTATTCTTCTGGGTCTGGCAGAAAGGAAGATCATCCCACAAGTACCAGTAAGAATAATGGATTATATACTATTGTAGCTTAACGTGTCCTCTTAAAATAACTGGATGAAAACATTGCACTGTGATTCCATTCTTAGAATGCTAAGGGGCATCACTGATGGACACAGTGTGTCTTGGGGCATCAAAATCTGCAAAGGCTTTGTAACTAACCACTATAGTTATGGGAAAGAGAGAGCACAATCTCTGCCCCGTATTCCTGGGGCTCTTGAGAAAGAATTGGACGGGAAAAAGTTGTGTCTTTATGATCATAGAAAATTTTCACTTTCTAGAGACATTTCATAATAACATGACAGTGTAAAGCAATCACACATCAAAAAAAAAATCTGTTTTTTTCCTACGGGAATAATTTCACAGTATGGTGTGATAATAGATGCTTCTAAGAGCCTGGTGTCGCACCTACTGAAATCAATGGGACTGTTATGGTTGATTTCACTGGGAGAAGGATCAGGCTCAGTGAAATCTAGCAAAACATTATTTCTATAACAAAGAAATATCACAGGTGCAAGGACAAGAGATGAACATAATGAAGGATTTTACCAGAAGAATCTGGAAAAGTAAGTGCAGAAGCAGGTGTAGGAGGATAGGATTTCAGTACCTAGAGATGAAGCTGGAATAGTCTTACCTATTCTCCGGTATGATCATATTTGTGGAATCCATATTAAATAATACATGAATAAGAAGAGATTTACAATACAAATGCAGTTGAATCCCTTCTTGCAAACCTTAAGTTGTAAACTGTGTTTGATAAGCATATCACAATATGCAAAAAAGGTAAAAATGTTGGTGCTGTCAGCCTTCCATTTTGGTTCTTCTTTTTCCAGGAGATAGGGAAGGGCTTTCTATATAGACCAAGAACCAAGTTCTGCCCTGAGCTACATCCAGGAAGCCCTAGAGAAGACAAAATTGGGTCTGGGATAACCATGGAGTTGTATAGGTGTGACCTAGGGCAAAATTTGTATAGGTGAATAGAAGAGAATTAAATTGTTTCATTCTCTTGGTTTTCTTTTTCTTTTGACTTCAAGGCACATGTGGTAGAAGATTTTCTGATTTAATCTCTCTTTATGTTGATGGTTAAGTACCTATTAGCTTTCATATGTGTAAGCACTTACATGGCCCACATCCTCAGAGTATGTGCGGGTCTCAGAAATATTAATAAATTTGCCCTCACAAATTGGGAAGTGCTGTATGAGCTCCATTTTAGAGAAGAGGAACTGAGATACAGAGAAACTAAGTGACTTGCCCAAGATCCCACAGGAAGTGTGGATTGAACCTAGGTTTCCTTAGTCCTGCTTCAGCAACTTAATCACAAGACCAGCCATCCTTCCTCTATAGCAGAGAGCATTCCTCTGGGCTATGGACACAAGCTTTTATTTAACTGTTCACTAATCATTTACAAGTAGAGGATACCAAGAGATCATGCCATTGTCCTACCCATCTATTAAAATGTTTAATTAATTGTTTTTTGAGTGAAAGTGTTGGCAGAGGATAAAGTTGATTTGCTGGTGGTACTGTACTTGTGGGACTTTGGGCCTGCTTCTCCACATGGCTTACCAGTGACATCAAACTAACATGGCAAGATAATGCCACTATTCTCTCCATGGGAATTGATGTTAGAACAACACCCTTCTCAAATTTCATGAATTGTCTTTCCACTGCTCTCTATGGAAATTCTCCTCTTTTCTGCTTACAATTGTAGTCTTTGCCTGGACTAAAGCTCATAATATGTAATGATAATGGCAACATTACAAATGGCCTCAAGCACTTCTGTGGGTTCCAGATCCAGAGCCACAGCTACAAGAACATAAATTCAGCCTTCGGTGAGCAAGTTGTTGTCTTTGCCACCTTAGCTGCCATGCTCATTATCATTGGGCTGCTGCAAATTGACACTCCTTTGAACAATCAGTGTTAGTGATTAGATACCAAGATTTGAAAATCAATGATATTTAATGATGAACTACACAAAGACCCTAGTCTCCTGTCCTTTTATCCTTCCACTGGACCAACAAATGAAAGACCTAGGCTTCCTATAGTGTGAAAGTGCTAACAATGAGAACAGCAGGAGTGGTGGCTCAGCAAATGAAAAGTTACAGTTGATTCACCCTTCATCACACAGATGATATTGCAACACACTTCGATGACAAGCGGGGTGAAGATTCAACTATGATTTCACTGATAACTGATGGTGTTCCTGGAAAAGATCATCCTAGCAAAGGACAGCATCCCACAAGTACTAGTAAGGCTAATGAATTGTAATAACTTTGCCAAATGCAGACTGTATTTAACCTACTCTCTTATTCTGGCAGGATATTATGGTAAGTAGCCAGGTACTTATCTTGAGCATTGGAACAACATTTCAGAACACAGCTTTCTGAGGTAGTTAAATCAGAAATGAGATCTACAGTATGATGGCAATCACTGGTGATCAGAAGGGACAAGTGGAGACAAGGTTTGCCTTGTAAGCTACGTTTAAAGTTAAGAAGTGATTCGTGG
The DNA here is from genome assembly GCF_028017835.1 of Emys orbicularis. Taxonomy (NCBI): domain Eukaryota; kingdom Metazoa; phylum Chordata; order Testudines; family Emydidae; genus Emys; species Emys orbicularis. The sequence goes on along the minus strand of NC_088686.1, from coordinate 83,768,372 downwards.
ACTCTTTGGTGCATATCTCTCATGTTCCATTTTGTCACACCTATTCACCCTATACCAAGCAACATAATTTAATTTGTTTTGGGCTGCAGGTACCTCTGTGCATCATCACTTGAAGACACTGTATATGAGAATTAGAAGTGCAATTTCTGCTCCTTTATGCAGAATATGTGTGCTTTCATACTTGGTTCATCAGTGTGTGGTTTTAACTCATTCATGGCTGTGAAGTAGGCAGCACAGATCAAAATCCTGACTTAACTCACTAAGGAGGTACTTTGAGGCAGTGACAGAGTTAAGGTTGGAGGTGTCATCCTGCTTGTGCACTGCATATAGGAATAGATTGTATTTCCAAGTGCTTGTTGTCATTTGCAGCATGACCACAGGGGTACTGTGCTTACCAGGCTTCTTGGGCTTTGGGATACTTGAAGAGACATTAGGTGGTGGCCTTTCCTCTAGTATTCAGTAGAACTCGAGCACTGTTTCCTGCCCTTCTCCTGAATAACTGTGCTAAGGTTTGTAAAAATCAACTCCCTGTGATATCTTCCTCCAGCATCCAGTGTACTTGTGCACCACGGGGTAGGATCTTATCAGTAGTGGGACAGCAACATTAAGTAAAATCAACTTAATTTTTTGTGTTAAGAAAGTTAGGAACCATTAGGAAAAGGATAGATAATAAGACAATAAATGCCATAATGCCACTATATAAAGCCATGGTATGCCCACACCTTGAATACTACATGCAGTTTTGGTTGCCTCTTCTCAAAAAAGATATATTAGAATGGGAAAAGGCACAGAGAAGGGTAACAAAAATGATTAGAGGTATGGAACAGCTTCCATATGAGGAGAGATTAAAAAGACTGGGACTGTTCAGCTTGGAAAAGAGATGACTAAAGGGGATATGACAGAGGTCTATAAAATCATAAATGATGTGGAGAAAGTGAATAGGGAAGTGTTTTTTACCCCAAGAACCCAATGAAATTAAAGGCAACAGGTTTAAAACCAACACAAGGAAGTACTACTTCACACAATGCACTGTCAAACCTGTGTAGAGTGACCAGACGTCCCGATAAAATTGGGACTGTCCCGATATTTAACTCTTTGTCCTACATCCCGACCAATGTATGATCGGGACGCCATTTGGCCCAATATTGTAGGGTTGCCAGGCATCCGGTTGGTGCGGGGCTGGCAGGCTCCCTACCTGTCTCCACGCAGCTCCCCGGAAGCGGCGACATCTCCCTCTGGCTCCTAGTTAGAGGGAAGGCCTGGGGGGCTCTGCATGCTGCCCCCGCTATGAGCGCAGGCTCTGCAACTCCTATTGGCCAGGAACTGTAGCCAATGGGAGCTGCAGGGGCAGCATCTGGAGGTAGAGGCAGCAGTAGCGCACAGAGCTGCCTGGCCTTGCCTCTGCCTAGGACCCAGAGGGAGATGTCACCACTTCCGGGGAGCCACCCAAGGTAAGCGCCACCTGGAGCCTGCACCCCCTCCCGCCGGGGGCTGGAGCCGGGGCCATGCACCCCTGACACATGGCTGGGGCTGCTCAGGCCAGCTGGCCCGGGGTTCCTCTGGTGCTGGGGGGGTGGGGTGGCTTGGGGTTCCAGCCATGGAGGAGGCGGGGGAGCTCAGGGCTCCTGCCACAGGAGGTGGGACCTTGTGTAGGCAGGGGCAGGACCACAGGGCTAGCCTCCGTGAAGTGGGGGGGAGTCCACCCACCGCCCATGCCCCCCCCCATGTGTCCCGATATTTTATTCTTGCGATCTGGTCACCCTACACCTCTGGAACTCATTGCCAGGAGATTCTGCGAATACCAGAAGTATATCTGGGTTCAGAAAAGAATAAATTCCTGGAGGAAAAGTCCATCAGTGGCTATTAGCCAAGATGGTCAGGGATGCAACCCCATGCTCTAGGTGTTCATAAATGTCTGACTGCCAGATGCAGGGACTGGATGACAGGGGATGGATCATTCGATAATTGCCCTGTGCTGTTAATTCCCTCCGAAGCATCTGATATTGGCCACTGTCAGAAGACAGGATGCTGGGCTTAATGGACCATTGGTCTGACCCAGTATGGCCATTTGTATGGTCTTATGTGTGCTTGGAAGGATATAGATGTTTCTGGAAGGAGAAACGAATGCGGTGTAGGAGTTTCTTGTTGAAATTCCTTAAGACTTTTTCCACTTGGCTCAACCAGAACACCATGTCCAGTTCTGGGAGAACACTTTATCCAGTTTTATGGAATAGAAGAAATCAGTTCAACTCTGGACTCATCACTAAGGTTTCTTTATTCACATACAGTCAAACTACACTTGAGTTGATCAAGCTCGAGAGTAGATATGGGTACAGAGTATACCACAAACCCAAGATACATAATCATGAATTAGCTTATCAACATACTTATACTGAATACTATTTGTCAATACATTGTATCGTATATTTTATGATTGATACACTAATTTTTATAATTGATCCCGGTACAGATCATGAATTGTCCAAGAGCTGCAAAGTATGCTAGTAAGCAAAGCTGCAGCTACAAGCTTATCACATGTTACTCTTCTTACAATTTCTTTATCTACTAACTATATATTATTGACAAGGCCACTTGTGAGTTTATGCTTTGTCCATTGTTAACCTCTGTTTCCTTACTTCTCTTTCTTCATTCCTTCTTGCATTGTTCATGCAAGGCTGACATTTCTAATGCTTTTTGTGGTAAACATTGGACTGGTGGAGAAAGAAAATAATAGAATGATTTCTTTCTACCGTCTCTTGCTTCACATTGATGCCAATGGAACGTAAAGTTAAGCATATGCTTAAGAGGTTTGCTGGACAGGAATAAACGGATGAAGGAGGCCCTGATTGCCATAGGTGTGGCAGATATTTCCCCAATCACTCAGGTAATATAGCAGAGTTAGAAGAATAAGATTCCTTATAGTGGCATTAAAAACTTTACGAAGAGGGGGAGGCTCCTTGTGTAAACAAATGTGCCCTTCTGCCTGAGAAAATGTGAAAGAGGTTCACACCTTATGGACATCCTCAGATGGAGACATAAAAGATCAATAATATTCAAAATAAGAAACATGACAGTTAATTTTCTAGTTGTAGGTTTGGATGTGGAGCAAGACTTTCTCTACAGCATGGCTTCTGGAAACCTTAGTCTTGCTAGAGCCTAGTAGGGAGAAAAACAGTTCCAAAATGGCGCAAAATCTTGCCTTGTTTTGTAATTTTGTTGTCTGGTTGTTTTTACTGGGATTTTTTTTCTTCTTGATTTCCTCTTTCTTTGCATGAATAGTTTTGTGCTGTTGCAAAATCTGTCTATAATCTTGGACAGGGGCTTCATGATGGACGTTTGGTTTTCTTTTCCTTAATTGTTTATGAAATGCATTGACACTCGAGGCTGATGTCTTGCTCGTGTTCTCACACTCCTCCTTCACTGGCATGACAAAGTTTTGGGGTGAAAGTTAGAGCGGAGTGAAGTTTCAATGAAAAAAATGATTTAAAAAAAATCAATAAGTTTGTGCACATGTATGTGAAAATATGTTGCTATTTCTTGATCAGCTGTAGTGTGAAAATATTGGCAGGATTGCCTAGAAATATAAGGTGATGCAGTAACTCTCCAGGTAAATCTGCTGTGGGCATGTCACTTGTGGATTTTCCTGACAGGAACTATCATCCATTGTTCAACATCATCTTCTTTAACTCAGAGCAAGGCATTGTGTGAATTATACCGGCAGGGATTTCATTTTACTGCATCACAAACTAGCAAAACCAATTTCAAAATAAATTGTTACATTTATGCTATCTATCTCCCTGAATGATTTTCTCCCAGATAATTCTGTGACATGGGAAAAATGACAGTTACAGAAGAGAAATCTAAGGATTAGCTCCCATTATGTAGTAATCAGATCATGCAGACACTCAGGCTTATTCCGTAACCATGATTTAGGGTCCCAGGGCAGGATCTCACTGATTGGTAAGTAAATCACACTGCTTAGGGTAAACAAAATGGGATCAGATTTATTCTCATTAGGAGTTTAGCCCCAGAGAGAGCCAAAATATAGTTCTTAGGTAGGATGGAAAAATCGTAGCCTAGATATCACAGTAGCTGTATAGATACATGAGAAAGAGAGACAAGAACATCAAAGGGCTAGCCAATAATTCTGCATCAGTTTAACTAATCTGAAGGCTCAAACCCATATAGTTATATATGGGTAACAAGTTACACTCTAGCTCTTCCAAGTGGATCTTTACAATGCATTTGAAATGGCAAGTTGCTGCTGCTACTTGGCCTGCCATTATTGCTGCTATTTCCTCGTCTGTTGCTGCAGCTGCATTGCACATTATCACTGGGATGTCCTCCATCAGTTTCACAACCCTGACCTCAGGATGTCGTGAATGAATGGATGAGGGAAAAAACAGTGATAGTGTTGAATAGAATAGAGGGACCTGTCTACTGTCTTCTTTCTTTACCCTTTACACAAGAGAAAGAAAATGGTCTGGTGTAAGAGGAGCAAAGAGGTGAACATATTGTGAGTAGTGGCTCATTAAATAAAATGTTGATAATTCATCCAGCCATCATCACAGCTGACGAGGACTCCCTACGTGGGGCACATCATGAAAACTCTACTCAAAGTCAACAAATTCCTGGATTTATTCCTTTGCAGCGGCACTCCACAGATCACAAAGAAGAGCATCCCACCACTGTTATGAAGGGTAATACATTATAATAATTTTATCTAATGTACTTCCTATAAGATCTGTTAAGTAACCAGTGGAAAGGAACCTGACAGACAACCAGCTTTTCTCTTGCTCGGTGAGTTTACCATCTATTCCCAGGTTTTATTTCCCATTGACCAGACTCTGAAAGGAACAAAGCGTCCACAGCACTCTACTGAAAACATTCTCCCCCCTCCCACCACCCCATTTTCTCTCTCCAAGCCTAATTACGCCTTTTGCTGGATCCTTTAGGGAAGTCATACTCTCCCTGTGGATGTGCCAGGGTATCAGGATAGCCAGGCTCTGCAGGTTCCGTGCCATCACTGATCTCCGAGTTAGAGAATCCAGTGATTGCTGCTACTGATTTTTTGCTTCCACTTTAAGTAGACCATTTTGTGTTCCTGTAGCTTCTTCCTTGTTCACAATATTGCCCACAGAATCATGTCACTGAACAAAAGCAGCTTATCAAGTGCTGGTATGATGGTAGGCTCTCTTGTATATAAAAGAAAGCCTTAAATATCAACTGATTGCTAAGCTAAACAAATCATTGAGGTCTGTTGTTAAAACAAAAAGTAAAGGTGAGAATTATGCTTTATGTTGGTACTAACTCAGAGGAAAAGTTCAAAGGAAATTAGCATATTACAACAGATGAGACTCATATGACAATGCTGCTGCTGCTGAACACTCAGTACAAGAGCCACTAAAACCTAGGTTCTTTCATGAAGGGGACAACAATGAGGACAATGATTATTAGTGAGGATAGTGCTTAATTGTCCATTTATCTCCTATACTTCATTTAAGTATAGGAGATAAATGGACATAGCTTAGTGAAGAGTAGCATTGGGATGCCATTCACAAAATTAACCGTATTTGGAAAGATGACATGTAATGGATGATGGCATTTCTGGTGATGCTGTGCCGTTACAAGACCATGACTTTGTGTGGCACTAATTTCAGGAATGGCATTAGCAACATATTGACCCCTATGATCGCTCCGGAATGGGAACAGGGAATGAACTTCCCTGCTCTACACCTGGGTTTCAGGTTTTAAAAAGCATTATATTCAGAGTTCCGTAACTTTTCTGAATTTGTTGGGCCCACTACTGTAGTGCACCATTTACATCATTTTAAAGAAATATATCAAGTAATTATCTCCTCTATGAAATTATGTGTTCCTCACCTGAACTTGAAATGGGAGATGGGATGTTCACTAGATCTCTACAGATATTTATATATTTTCTTATATTTTCTTATTGTCTGAAGTTATGGACACCAGATTTAATGAATAATTAGGGCTTATGATTTTAGGATTTCACTGATAAATGCTGATAAAACACGCCCAATGCAATCAATCAATAGGTGTTTATCCAATGAACATGGGAAAAACACCAGAAATGGTTACTTGAATCTCAGGGCTTGTCTACACGGAGCTGTAATGCGTCCTACAGGGGTGTGATTTCTATAGTGCACGAATGTGTTGCACATTAATTGGTCCATGTAGACCCTGCTGGTGCTCAATAAAGGTTCCCTAGGTGCTTTAACATAGTGCTGTTTGAAATAGTACCACATTAAAGTGCACTAGGGAAAACCTTACAAAGAGATTACTCATTACAGTATATACAAAGAAAGAGCCCCAAAACATCCTAATTTTTGGACATCTACATGAAACTCAAAAATTTTCTAAAAAGGGCCCCCAAAAGAAAATAATTAAACCATGATAAACAGAAGCCCTATGAATAGAGTTAGTAGAAATGGGCCTCAGGACAAACCCCAGATCTCAATCCCCTGTACATTGGTGACACATGATTCCAAGAACAGATCCAAATCTGAATGCCCTGGTTTTCTCCTTTCTCAATACTGGGATGAACCATACCTCAACACCCCTGCTCTTTGAGGAAGTAGGGATCTGTAGCTAAACATTGCCACTCAAGCCTGAATCTCATGGCTATTTGGGTGATAATCCTTAGCACTGACAATGAAGAGCATCTGGAAAGATAAGCATTTCTATGTAAATTTATGTGATCTCTTACTTAAGAGACTATCAGTTGCTAAGCGTCCATGTGGGTAGCATTACATGAAAGTAAGGTCAATAACTTATAAAATAAGATGTGTGGGTTTTTTTTTTAAATGTTGATTGCATTATTAAAGTTGATTTTGCTGGATTAGGGGTGTGCATGTGCAGAAAGGCATCCTAAGACTTGATTAGGACATGATAGGAGACAAACATCTAATATTACTAGAACCAAATTCTGCTGTCCTTTCTCAGTTTTTACCAAGTCCGCTGATAGATTTTTCCCTGAGGAAAAGAATGCAGGATTTGACCTTAAAATCTTACTTTGCTTTGGCAGTTTGCTTAACTTCTGGGTGTTTCTGGTGGGAATTCCCCTGCTTCATCTCTCTTTTGGCAATTGACTTTGTGCCCATTGCCAATATCCTAGTCAACCTCTAAATTCATCCTCTGGCCAGGGGCTTTTGTTCTTCTTATAGTTATTGTTTATATAATAAATTAATACCAAAGGCTCATGTCCTTTTAACATTCAATGTAATACTGACATTATTATAGGCCAATGCTGATTCAATTAAAATAAAAACTTCAGTGGAAAAGCTGTGGTGGTGGCAGTGCTTCTTGTAACTTTGTTTTAGAACGTGTCTGCAGTTCAAAAAGAAGTAAAGAACAAGAAGAAACAACAAATGGAGAATGAAAATGAGAAGTAACAACAATGGCTCCTTTAATGTAGAGCAGGCTTCTGTTTTTTTTACATCGGATGATTGCTGCATCATAAACTAGATAAAGAAGTTGACCCCAATTCCAAATTGTTCTGAATGATCTTTTCCCAGATAATTATGTGATGTAGAGAGAATGTCACAAGTGAGTAAACTATTGGTCACATCCCATTACATTACAATCAGATCATGCAATCTCTGCAGATTCAATGTAATTCCTTAACTATGATTTGGAACCATAAGCAAGTCAGTCACAGTGCTCAGAGTATTTTCCCTTTAGAAGCTCACACAGAGACATTTCCAGCACACATCTTTGAGATAGGGATTGAGGAATTTATAGCCTGGATAGCACATGTTCCTTTGCAAGTGCATAAGAAAGACACACATGGCTAGACAGCTTAAAGACACATGGACAGGGAACTCCCCAATAACAATATATGCACTTCACTAATTTGCCCCTTGTGATATGTAGAATAAACAATTACTCTCCTGCACTCCCAAATGGCTTTTTAGAATGTGATGGAAATGACAAGTTTATGCTGCTACTTGGTCTGTTGCTGCATCTACCCCCTCTTCTGTTACTGCTGCTGCTTTGATTATTATCACTGGGATGCTCTCCATCAAATTTACATCTTCTGATCCCAAGACGATGTGTATGGATGGATGAGAAAAGAACAGTGGTAATGGTAAACAAAACCGATGGTCTTCTCTACTAGCCTCCTCTTTCTTCACAATATTCACCAAAGAAGGACAAAGACGGTGGGTTTGAGCATAGGGGACAATCAGGAAGGTTGATCCAAGTTAACTAAAGGAGTGAATTTAAAGTGGATTAATTAAATTGCATTAAACCCTTGTGTGGATACTCCCATTCAGAATTAATGTGGCCTTAATTTGGTTTAGCTTAATTTATTTAAAGTGAATTAAACTAAACCCAATTAAGGCACTTTAATTCTGAATGAGTGTCTGCACATCAGTTTAATGCAATGTAATTAATTCACCTTACATTCACACCTTTAATGAATTTGTCTTAATTTTCCCTAGTCTCCCCCATGTAGAGAAGCTCTGAGTGTCAAAAGAGCAAAAGTTGAAAATAATAATGGGGTGGTCGTATAGCAAATAATTCAGTAACCCATCATCATAGCAGATGAAGATTCGCACGATGGGGCAAATCGTGAAAACTCAACTCGAGATCATTGGATTCTTGGATTTATTCCTTGGACATGGCACTCTAAAGATCATAAGGAAGAGCATCCCTGCCAGCAAGGGTAAAACCTTACAACAATTATAGCTAATGTCCTTCATACAGAGTAATTTGCTAACATTGATAAACAGCAGCACATAAAAATAAACTCTCCATTGATAGGATTTGGCAGCTAATCACCTTTTCTCATGTTATCTGAATTGTCCATTTATTCCCAAATTCTGTTTCCAATAGGCGAGATCCTGAGAGGTGCTGAGCACATGTAACGTCCCACTGAATACATTCTTCATCATTTTTCTCTCTCCAGATTCCGTTAGTCCCATTTTCCCCTAAATTAAATAAGTCCCAGCAGGACGGCTAGGCTTATTGTAAAAACAATAGATAAGAATTATACCTTTGGTGGCTCAATAAATAAAAAGTTCTTAGTGTATTTAACTTCACTGTGACAGATATAGACTCACACGAAGATGGTACAGCTGGTGAAGACTCAGTGCAAGATTTATTAAAACCTCAATTTTTTCCTGCAGGGGATAACTATGATGATAAGGAACAGCAACCGCCTCATACTAGTAAGGATAATAATTGATGATCCTTCTATATAATGAGTTTTATTTTAAGTCTATAGATATAGCTCAGTAAAGAGCCACACTGGAATTATGGCACTATCCTTGGAAGGATGACGTATGCCAGCTGGTCAACCTTTCAACTGATGGTTTGTCATTCTAGATCAGGTGATTATGTATGCCACTGATTCCAGAAATGGCATAAGCAGCATGATGATATATATGGTTGCTCAGAATAGGGAACAGGGAAGAGATTTCCCTGCTCTACTGCAGGGTTTTCATTTTGAAAAAACCCTGTATTCAGAGTTCCAAAACTTTTCTGACCTTGTGGCATCTAGCTTTACTGGTGCATCATTAACGACATTTTAAAGAAACTCTCAAAAATATTTCTCATAAAACCTCATTGTGCTTCCTTAGTGTGACCTGAAGTGGGAGACAGGGTGTTCACCAGATTTCTGCAGACACAGCAGGCATTTCCTTTATCTCTGAGTTTATGACCACTTGAATTCATGACTAATGTAGTCAAGAGAGGTGGGAACCATCCAAACCCCCAGATCTGAACACCTCTGTTTGGTGAAATTTGATTTCAGAGTGGGTTTTAAATCTGAGCTTCATGGCTGACTTTTATCTGAATCATCAGCCTACCCAGAAGCTGTGTTCCAAACTTCCCCAGACTTTGTTGGAGGTCAGATCTGAAATCAAGCACATTTTGACTCAATATCCATTAACAGACTATGATACCATATTAGATTTTCTGGCTCTGAGAGTAGAAATATATTCTTGGAGCAAAAACTCAGTAACATATCGGGTAAGGCAAATGTGATTTTTCTTTATTGTTATGTTAATACATTATCAGTGTGGCTTTTGCTGAGGTAGGGTTATGTGGAAACTGTAAACTTTACAGATCTCTGGCAACACAAATGTTTAGGATTAGAAGATGGAAATATATTTTAAATACATTAGGGTATTTCAGATATTTTTGTTTTCTTGAATTTGCTGGTGTTTGTGGTGATATTTTCTCTGGCGAAACCTCAGTTCTAGCAGATGGCTTTATGCCCATTGCCTATACTCTAGTTCAGCATGGTATATATTCTCTGGGCAGGGACTTTTGTTTTCCTTGCACTGGTAGTGCATTGTGTCTTCATCCTGCTCTCATAGATATGGCATGTTACTCTTGCTACTTGACCTGCCATTGTTGCTGCTAGTCCTTTTGCTGCATCCACTTCCTTTTCTGTTGTTGCAGCTGCTTTGCCCATTAGTGCTGGGATGTGCTCCATCAATCTCACTCCTCCTGATCTCAGGTTGATGTGACTTAATTGATGATGAAAAAAATGAACAAAACAGAAGGTGCTTCTGGCTGTCATCCTCTTTCTCTACTATGTAGAAAGGGAAAAGACAAAGATGTTGTATAAGAAGATCAAAAGGTGAAAAAAAAGTATTGGAAGTGGTGGGTCAGTAAATAAGTTGTTCAATGATTGATTCATCCAACATCGCAGCATACGAGGACTCTCATCATGGAAACTCTACTCAAGGCCAACAGATGCCTGGATTTATTCCTTCCTCTGCAGATCACAAGGAAGAGCATCCCTCCACTGCTGGCCAGGGTAATCCATTATAATCATTTTATCTTATGTGCTCCATCTACTGCCTGTTGAGAAACCTGAGCAAAAGAGGAGCTCCAAAGGGCAAACTCCTTGATGGCAAATGGCTATTAATCAGCTTTTCTCATCCTATTTGTGTTTTTTATTATTACTAACTCTATATGGAATCCCCTCTTGTTGGAAGTTTTTAAGAACAGGCTAGACAAACACCTGTCAGGGATGGGCTAAGTGTATTTAGTCTTGCCTAAGCACATTGGGATGGACTAGATGACCTCTTGAGGCCCCTTCCAACCCTACATTTTTAGGATTCTATGATTCTATATTCTATGGCCAGATCCTGAGAGGATGCCGAACACTTATAACTCCTTAATGTAGGTCCTCAGCATCTCTCAGGATTTAGCCCAGTACGAACAACCCAAACTTTATCTATACTTTTATGCTATAACCCACCAGAATTAATATGGTGAATTTGGAGTTCACCATTAAAGGGAATACTCAAAAGGGGATGACTCATAGATGAAAGTGATATCTCGGCACCATAAGCAATTTTCTTTATTGGCTTGTTTCTGGCTGGGTGAAGAAATATTTTATTAGTGGATGACTTAAATAAGTGAACAGATTTAGTAATTTAAAAAATTGTAAGTTATAGTAAGGTATTTATTATATTTTTCCTGCTGAATCATACAGGCAAAGAGAGAGGAAAATTTGTACTTGGTCTGTATGGTGGGTTTATTTTTTTTCATGCTCTGTCATTATTGAAGATATTTTAATCATGGATTTGTCCCTTCCAAGCTATCCTCTCCTCCTTCTTGATCCTACAATTAAATCTGCATAATCCGATACATATGACAACAGTCATGACTATCTCCTGACATGAAAATCATAATCATGCCTCAAATTCATCTTTATTTCAGAGGATCAAATCTAAGGAGGCATTACTTTGACTTTTTTGCTAGTAGAATACAGTAATTTCTGCTATTGTGAATCCTTGACCATTATTCAGGGATAATTTCCAGCAAATCACATCTTCTGAAAGAAAATGTGATATCAATAGATGGTTTTTCTGCAATTTCTTCCTCCCAAGCCCTCTCAGATTTCTTCCAGTAAAAGTGTAAAATCTGTTGTAAAAACAAGAAGAGATGAAGATATAATTGTCTGGGTGCTGGCTCATTATCCGAAAGTTCATATCAGGTTTAACATCATCACAGCAGATGAGGACTCACAGGAGAATATTACACATGGTGAAGATTCTAGGCAAAGTCACCTAAACCGTGGTTCTCTTCCTGAAGGAGACAACAATGAGGCGAAGGAAGGACATCCCACAAGCACCTGTAAGGATACTGAATTATAATCCACTTTGTTAATTGATCTTATATAACTCTTTAAAACTTTAAACTCATAAAAACAGCACTAAGCACCACATTTTTCTATAATAAGCATCGGACCAAATCCTAAGGATCTTATTCTATTTTTCCTCAGACCTTACTTGGGCAAAAATTGACTGATTTTATAAGCCCCCACCCTTGAAAAGATGTCAAAGGCCTCTTGCAAAGTACTTCTGGTGCAGAAGTGTCATTCCTAGAGAGATGACTTTGTGCAGTGCTTAGTTCAGAAGTGGCAATGGCAACACAATGACATTTAGGGTTGCTTATATTGGCAAGCAGGGAGTAAACTTCTCTGCTTTTCACCTGGGTTGGCATTTTAAAAGCCCTATGTTCAGAGTTCCATAGCTTTTCTGAACTTGTTTCGTCCATCTCTGTCGTGCACCATTTGTAACATTTTAAAGATGGAACTATCAAATGATTTCTTCTGTAAAACACTGTCACCATTTTTGAGAAAGTACTTCTGTAGAAGAGAGTTAAATTCACCCCTTCTCCGTAGATGCAGGAGGTATTTATCTTAACAGTTGATCTTTATTAGTGCCATATTTTCTGAGTAATGTGACTAGCCTGGTGGTATAAATCTCAACTGTAATTAAATGGTGTACGAGTAAGGTGAGTCTCTCCACTGAAATCAGTGACACTTCCTGCTTCAGAAGCTATGTCTTTTGCTGAGTGTTGCTGAGAAAGCCCATGGCACAGTGTTTAACTCATTTCTAGCTGTGAGAGGGGCAATAGCAGGTGAACACTGTAATAAGCGTCTTGCCCACAAGTGTGTTTGCAAGAGACTGGTTTTATTTTCTGGCCTCAATCACATGATATAGGTCAAGTTTACATAGCAGGGGTGGGAATGCCCTGAGTCCACTGCTTAATGTTCTGAGTGGAATGGAATGCATAAAAAAATCTTTAAGTTTAAAGACAGATTCTGTTCAAACTTTTTTTTAAAATTGTTTTTAAAATACTGAGTTTGATTTTACTGGCATAGAGTTGTATGTGTGTAGATGTGTGTATCCAGTTTTGCAACCTGGTCTTTGACAACATAACTTAAAAGGAGAAAATTATCTAAAAGAACTGAAGGCCAGATCTTGCAGTCCTTACCGAAGTCAGGGGCATCTCACTTGCATAAAGACTGCGGTATTTGGCTTTAAAAGTTTAACTCTGGGGTTTTTTTCTTGGTTTCTTGCTGTTTTGTGGTGGGAATCTTTTTGTGACTTCATCTATCTTTGAGCTGATGGGTTTGTGTACAGCACTCTTCGCACATACTGTGTATTCTCTGGGTTTCCTTGCACTAATCTTTTACAACATGCATTGATGCCAGATGCTCCAACCTTTATCTTGTACTCCTATTCATTTCAATATTGTCATGTTTATTGGCCAGTTCCTCTTCCCATTTAATTCAGTGGCTCAACTTCTATTGATTTCTATTGATTTCAAAGGGAGCAGGATTAGACCCTTTGTTTTTTGATGCAAGTGTGCACAAATTTTTAACTTCTGTATGTAAGGCTGATATATTGGTAGTACTTTTGGATTTTTTCCTGACAAGCATATCTCTGTCATCCAGTAGTGATGGTGCAGTGTTTCTGCTATACTTGCAAGGTTTTCATTTCATTATGTGATAAACTAACTAGAACAAATATGGGATATATTTGAATTTTTTTGCATTTCAGAATACACACTCTCCTGTCTGTTAGAATTAGTTAGTTGTAATTACAAAACAGTAAGTGAAATGCCACTGTGACTTATAGCGATCTAGGTTTTGAAAGCAGTACAGTTTCAGTGTCATTAACAAAAGATGAGTTAGAGGAACAATCAAATAACAGAAAGGTTGCTGCTATTTGGTCTGCCACTGTTGCTTCTGTAACTTTTCCTTTGTTCTTACTACTTTGCTCTGTATTACTGGGAGAAATTCCAGAAAATTCACATTTCCTGATACAGGATTGTGTGAGTGGATGGATGAGAAAACCAGTGATACAGTTGAACAAAGCAGAGGGTCATCTCTATTTACCTCTTGTTTCTCCACTATATACACTAGTAAAAGACAAAGACCAGGTGTAGAGAACAGCAACGAATGGGAATCATATAAGTTAAGGCTCATCAGTGAAGTGCTCTACGTTGTTTTAACTATTGTCCTAACAGCTGTGGATCGCCACCATCACACACATCATGAAACCACCACCCAAGCAAAACCATTTCCCCCCCCATGGTGGCATTCTGTAAATTCCAAGGAACAGCACCCGACAACTGCCAGTGACGGTAAAGAATTTATATAATTTCACCTAAGCAGCTTTGTTTAAAGTCTGTTGATAGAGCTGAGTTGAAGGCAGCATGGAAGTGTAAACCCTGCATATATATGAAGTGGCAGCCAAACAGCCTTTCTGATACTGTGTTGGCTTCTTATGTGTTCCCTGTTTCTGTTTCCAATAAGAATAACTCACTCTTTTATATTCACTATGTATTCACCAGAACTAATCTGTTGAGTCTTGAGATCCTAATCTATGCACTTTTATATAGCATATGCAAAGGGCAAAGCTTATTGGAAAAACACAAGTGAAAACATAGATATTAGATAGCTAGCAGTGATAAAAACATTTAAAATGTGCATAATAATAAATGTCTTGGCTTAAGAACGTAGTTTATTTTAAAAGCATCGGTGGCATATCTGTAGCAACATAAACCCTTGTTTCTTACTGAGGAAGAATATATTTTGTTGGTAGCATCACAGGATTAGAATAACAAATATGATTATGTTTACAACTACAAATTATGTGAAAGGATTTCTTAAGATTTCTTAATTGGAACTGTTACATTAAAATAGAGAATATATATGTATTAAATGTACCTGGCCATTATTTTCCTTGATTTCCTAAGTTAATTTTTTAAATGAAGGTATTCTTCCTCCAAGCCTGGATTCTCCATTGGCTTGATCCTACACTGAAGTCACCATAATCCTATACTTGTTACATCAAAGTCAGAGCAGGATTAAATTCAAGGACGAATATCTGGGTTGTACGAAGAAAAAATCCTTGATCAATCACAACTAATTTTTAGCATAAGCCAAGATCTATTAGGCTTTGTTGACAAAGGGCCACATGCAGAACAAGTAGGGCTCTCAGTGACACCTGAGAGTGTATACTGATAAAGAAACTTTTCTGGTTGAATGACCTCAGCCATCTCTCAGAGTGATAGGCTTTTACCTACTTTGACTTCCATTGTTAGCATGATGCTTTCTCCTATTGTGGCTTATTGGTGGAGGAGTTTGTAGTGAGTTCATGCCTGGTGAACAAAACTGTGATATTAATGGATGTTTTGTAAAAAAATTATGTGTGCAGAAGCTATTTCTGTGCATAAAAAAGAAAGGTCCCCAACGTTTCCTCTCCTCTTATTAGACATGTACCATTAAAAATGAGACCATTGTAAATGGCAGGAGAAATACAAATGAAACTGATATGGGCAGTAGTTCAGCAAATGAAAAGTTCACAGTACATATAACATCATCACAACAGATGTGAACTCACATGACGATGATGCAGATGATGAAGATTCAACTGAAGAGCCTTTAAAACCAATAATGTTTCCTGGATGGGACATAAATGATGTCAAGAACGAGTATCCTCCAAGTACTAGTAAAGAAACTGAAAATATATATATATATATATGTTTTACTTGATGTGCCCTATTCTTTATAACTATGTTGCAGAAAGATCGGTACTGTTTGCAGTAGAATTCAACTCTGGAAAGAGGTCATTTGGAAGGAATCCACCTGAAAAGCATTTCTAGTGCTGCAAAGTTAGGACAAATGATTATTTGTAGAGTGAATAGTAGCCATCATTACTCAGAATTGGGAACAAGATGGAACATCTGCATTCTACATATGGGTTTCATAAAAATAATGTTGCTTTTTACAGATCCAGACTAACACGGCTACCCCTCTGATAAAAATAATACTGTGTTCAGAGAAGTACAAATATTCTGAAGAGGTCCTGAAGTCTGCACAGTTACTGTAGAATTATATGATTTCCACTGATGTGCATACTTGACTGGCATTATAGATCAAATGGGAGAGGAGTGATTTCCAGTAATTTACATGATGCTCTGTATGAAAAATTATTTCCTTTTCTAAATGTTCATGAGATCTGTATGGAATAATGATAGTTTATGTCTTGCTATTGGAAGACAACATTTTATGCATGGCATCAGCTAGAGGAAAAGTTCAATAACTTTTACTAAAAAGTGTTTGTTTCTGAAGTGGATTTTGCTGGTGCGTGTGTGTGTGTGCAACGTGGCTCTTGCTATAGGCCTGGTCTTTGGTAACATCAGCTGCATCAGGATCTCCCTGGAGAAAGAAGCTAAATTAACAGACTCAGTTTTCTTGTGGGACATTTTTTCCCTTTCTCTTATCTGGATGGTTTTTTGTTTGCTTGCTTGCTTGCTTGGGTTTTTTTGTTTTTGTCTCTGTTGTTTCATCTGTTCTCATGCCAGTGTATGGGTGCCTGTTCCACATACTGGCCCAACTGGTCTTATGCAAATCAGACCCCTGTAAATTGATACTTTAGTCACACTTATGCAGCCCAGTGCAGACTACCTGGACTTCTGTGGCATTTGCAAGGACATGTAATTGATCTGGGCCACTGTAGCTGAGCACTGTGTATATTGTTCGGACTGGGACTATTGTTTTTTCTTGCAACTAATCAGTTACCAAACGCACTGATACCAGAGTTTCATGTCTTTAACCCGCATTCATATTCAGTTTATTGGCATGAGCATATTTATGGGTGAAAGTGTTGATGGATTTTAACTTTGCAAGGAAAAAACTTTGCTCAGCACATAAAAAAGATCACCAATGATTTAACCATTGTCCTAGCAGCTGTGAAGCCCGTTCATGAGGAAACCTCCACCCAACCTCAATGGAATCAATTTGCTGACTCTTGGTGGTGGTGGTCCCATCTTGACCACAAGGAACAGCAACCTACTCAGGCAACAGGGGGTAAAGATCTTAAATATTAAATCATGTACTTTGTCTACAGTCTGAATAAAGCAGCACAGAAATACCAGCTTCACAAGAATATCCAGTCACCATGAATTTGTATTTCTGATGCCATATGAGTTCTCTCTTTAATCTTAAATTGTGTTTTGAATGGGAAACTACACACCCCACCCTTGGCTATCACCTGTCATATTAGCCAGATGACCCTTGAAGACTTGGTCTTGGCTATGAAGTAGTCATATCTTAAAAAGAAGGAATTCTATATAAATTAAAGTGATATTTGGACTTCATAAGTTCTCTTCTTTTCATTGTTTGTGACATGCCTGTGATGATTTTTTAGCTTATTTCTAGCTGACAGGGTAAACATTTTGTTCATTGCGTGAACAAAGAAACAGAAATAGTCTTTTTAAAAATGTACATTGCAGTAAAGGATTTAATGTGTTTTTATATGTAGACTTTCACCATGAAGATGATTTGGAAAGAAGAGAACATTTATACTAAACTAAATGTACTTGAAACTGTACTTTTCTGGGACCCTTTGTTATTCAAGATAAAACTCTTTTGTCCTATCACCTCCACTGTAACCCAAGAGATTTAGGCCTTGCTAAAAACAACACTATATACATCCCTTTAACTTTTATTGACATCTTGGAACAGTCATTCATAGATCCAGAAACAACTGGTTGTGTTGGTTTTATGTCATCAATTATCCCTGATTTTAGAGGAGCATTTAAATGCTCTTGATTAGTTTTTACTCCCATAATCCCATTTCTTGTAGAACACATTGCCTTCTGCTGCTTGGCCAATTGTAGGGGGTAATAATCTACATTCAGAACATTGTATTTGCTAAGGGAAAGTCTGATGTTACTGAGTGGTTTGCCAGATTGACAGCAAGCTAACTTATTTCTTACTGTGCGAGGACAGCATTGTGTGGTGGAAGAAAAGTTCAACAACATTATTTTTAAAATGTGTTATCTACTTTAATAGTCTTACTATAGTTGGGCTGTTCTTGTATGACAAAGGTTCTTGCTACACAGACAGATCTTGGGAATATATGGCTTCTGTCCCATGAAGGGGAAAAAATTCTAAACTAACACAAACTCAGTTTCATTTGGGATTTTTCTTTCCTTAAGATCTGGAATTTCCTTTTGCTTCATATCTTGCTGTTCCCATGTTTGGTGTGCATTCCACATGCCTGGCCAACTCTGCTCTCACTCTCACCCATGCAATTTGTGTGGGCTTCTTTGGTGTTCTATGGTGATTTCACAGGCATGTAAGTAACCTGGGAATTGAGCATTTTGGCCTTAAATTTCAAAAGCGACTAGTGATGTGAGGTTTCTCTATTTTTCGGTGCCAGATTTCAGATACCTTAAAGCAACCTGATTTTTAGAAAGTGCTGAGCACTTGCCCATGCAAATCAGACCCCTGTAAATTGATACCCAAACTCACTAGACGCTTTTGAAAATTTAGGTCATTATATCTTTTTTTGGACAGACTATTCTCTTTTCTTCTACTAGTCTTTACTCATGAATTGATGCCAATTCTGCACACACATTCATTTTTTATTGGTATGATTCCACTTTCAGGTGAAGGTGTTTGTAGATTTCAGCTTTGTGGTGTGGTTTTGGTGCTGTTACTAGTTGGATTTTTCTAGCCTCATCTCTTTGTGGTTCAACAACTGCACCTTTAACAGGAAATGTGGGATGTGCCATACTTATAATGTATTTTACTAAGCACTGTAATGAGATCAAATTACGTTTTCCCTCTCTGTGTTCCTGAATTGGCAAACTACCTAATTCTCTAATATAGCAAAAAGGATACAATTACAGTTATATGGATCAATGTAAGAAAATTCTATAATAATAATTAATGGAGATATCCCATCTCCTAGAACTGGAAGGGACCTTGAAAGGTCATCGAGTCCAGCCCCCTGCCTTCACTAGCAGGACCAAGTACTGATTTTTGCCCCAGATCCCTAAGTGGCCCCCTCAAGGATTGAACTCACAACCCTGGGTTTAGCAGGCCAATGCTCAAACCACTGAGCTATCCCTCCCCCCCAAGACAAACCTCAATTAAAGGTGCAAGTTGTTGCTTCTGCCTGTTCAGTTACTGCAGCTGCTTTGCCTCTGAAGACCGTGGTACTCTGTAGCAAGAACATACCTTCCAATACCAGGATGATGTAGAAGAAGTGGATTAGAAAATCCATTAACCTATCAACAAAACCAGAGTTCCCACTTGACTCTGCTCCAGTTTCCTTGCAATTTGTATAGTTGTAAAAGAGATACATTGGGTATAGAAAAGAGAAGAACCGAAGCTGAATATATTATGGGTAGTGGCTGAGCCAGTAAAAAAAGCACAAATGATTGAACCATTGTCCTAACAGCTGTGAACCCGCATCATGGTGCACATGAGGAAACTTCCACCCAACATGAGGGGAATCCGTCCCCTGACATTTGGTGGGGGTCCACTACAGATCACAAGGAGCAGCATCGAACCACAGCAACCAAGGGTAAATAATATGTCTTTTTAACTACTAGTGTTTGATTAAGATCATCCGATAAGTTAAGTAATAAGTCACTTTACAATTCCAATAATGGCCTATTGATATCTGGTGGCTGTTAAACAGCCTTCTTAATGCTCCATAAGGGAGAATAATACTTTTTCCTTCAGATTCTACTCTCTTAGAGCAGGACTGTATCTGGAAGGCACAAGTCCACATTGGGAAAGAGTGAAGTGACACTGCCCCAATGAGAACACCGGAGTAGCCCCTTCCTGATGAGGCGTATGCCCACTGCTATTCCCATGCTCTTGATTTAGAAATCTCTCCTTAGCACATCACTTGTTCACTCCCAGAAACTCTGCAAGTTTTATGTGTTCAGTTAACCGTGATTCTATGCTCTTTTTTTATTTTGACCCCCATGGTTAGCAGCACACAATGTTTTTTGCCTTAATGGTCCCTTGGTCCGTTATAGATGGGAAAAATTACAGAAATCTCATGCCTGCTAAATAGAATCATGATGTCAACAGATGTCATAATGACCTGAAAACCCAGGGCTTCCTAAGGGTGAGATGACTTTCACTTATTGTGTCATGTCAGAATTACATTGTGGGTTCTTCAGGGAAGGGAGCATATCTCTAATTGCTTTATGAGTTTTTGGCACATTTTGGGGTGCTCAAAAATAAATGCTATAAATAAGATAAACAATAATCATCATCATCATAAACAGCAATAGATTTTCTTCAACAAAGAAGGCACCTCTCTCCACATTCTTTCTTCTTTGCTAAATAAACCTCTAAAAAAGCACAGCCTATTATAAAGGCGAGAAAGAATAAAGATGAGAATTATTCAAGTGATGATGGTGGTGGGTCAGCAAATGAAAAGTTTACAGGAGGTTTAACATCATTGCAACAGATAAGGATTCACAAGAATATGAAACAGATGATGAAGATTCACTGCAAGATCCATTACACTCTGGATGGGACACAAATGATGACATGGAACAGCACCCTCCAGTTACCAGTAAGAGTAATGAAATCTAATCATTTTATCTAACTTACTATATTTAAAGCAAAATGACATACCTCAGTAAAGAGTGGCATCTGGTACCATTTGCACGAGTAAGCAAATATGTCACATAGCTCAGAAATCTGTCAAGGGCCACCAGAAATGCAGCTATAGTCCATCAGTGTTTATGGAATAAAGGGATGAAACATCCCTGCTGTAAACCTGTGTATTCAGTTTATCTACTGTGCAATATTTACAACAATGTAATGATCATCTATCCCATAATTAGTTCTCCTGTACTCTCAGTGCTTTATGTCATGAACTAGGAGATGTAGCTTATTTTTTACTGGGAGAAGACAGGATAGTATAGGTGTTGAAAGTAAAAAGCTCAATTATGGTTATCAGTAAAGAGTTTTGTTTATTTTAAAGATCTTATCAATATTTATATTTCTGAACTTGGTTTGGGTGTGTGGAGAGACTTTTTTTCTTTTTTCAGCAGGGGATTTCATTAGGAATTCAATAAAGAATGCCTAATGAAAAACTCAGTTTGCTTTGGGATTTTTGTTCTCTTCTTTGGCCTGAGTTTTGGGAGTTTCTGGTGTTATTTTTTTTTTTTTTTTGGCTTAATCTCTTTCTGTGCTGACTACTTATTATATCCTTACTATGCCATCTGCCTTCTGTGATTTCAGTGGTGGTTGAAAAATTGTGTCCCATTGCAACTAAGGGCTGTATTTAGTTTCTGATCACCTTGCATTAACCATTTATAAACTGCATTAATATCAGAGGTCTCTGTCCTTATCTTGTGCTCAGATTCCTCCTACTTTTGGTATTGAACTATTGGTAGATTTTAACTGTTTTGGCTAAAGTTGGTGGTGGCATGTTACTTACAGACTTTTTGTTGACTGCACAGCTCTCTGGCTCAACAACAGAACGTTTCACACTAATCTCTGGACACAGTATTAGCACTTGGCAAGGATGCATTATTCCAATTCAAATCCTTCATGTTATTTGATGCAGCATCATCCTTCAAATTTGAGTTAGAGGGCCAATTTGTTACAACTACTATATTAGTTCTGCCACTGTTTCGGCTATGGTTTATTCTTCTGTTGCTATTTTTTTCCCCAATATCATTGGGAAACTTCATAGCAAGACAACAGCTCCTGAACAGTGGTGTGATGTAAATGGATGGCTAAGAAAACTAGTGATACTACAGTAAAAGCTATGCATCTATCTTTAATGCTCTTCTTTTACATTATGTATATTAATAATATATTACTGATGTATAGGAAAGAAAAGCAAATGGCTAATCGAGTGTGGGTGGTGGCTCAGCAAATATACATATCCCCATTGAGACATCCATTGTCCTAGCAGCTGCGGATTCCCGACATGCTGCAGTTCTGGAAACCTCCACACCATATAGTTGGTATCCTTCATTTAACTCTTGGTGGTCCAATTCAGATCACAAGAAGCAGGGTCTCACCACTGCCAGCAGGGGTAAAGAATTTAAATAATTTCATATAAAACTCAGCTTTGTGATGGAATTCCTGGAAGTACAAGAACTACACTGATGTTATGGGGCAACCAATCAACATTACCAATGCTTACCTGGTATTTTCCTACTGTTTACTTCTAATGGACATAAGCACCTCTATATCATGTGGGTTATACCCACTTGGGTTAGCATCTCATCTAATCTAATCTAATATCATCTAATCATAATCTAATCTAATCTAATCTAATTTATCTATCTTTCCCCATATCCCAGGGATACTTAAAATCATGCCTCTTGAACACTTGTGTAATGTCCTAAGTGGATTTCCACATGTAAAATATCAGCTACCATGTTGAAAGAAATCCTCCTACATCTCCATTATTAAACGTCTGATATAAAATCAATAAAAACAAATGGTGAGAAAAATGTGGTTGGTGGCTCAGAAAACAAAATATTTGCCATTATCCAAACAAATATGGGCTGTCCATCACCACTGATATTCTTCTCAGCCAAATCATACTTCCTGAACAATTAAGAAGATCTTGTTGGTTAGGATTAAACCAGAGGGCACCTTTTACTCAGTTCTCCTATCCATTGCACATATATTACTACACAGCTTCTTGCAGAAATAACTGGGAAAGGCGTTCACAATTACGTGGATGGCAGCTGAGCAAATTTTAAGTTCACAATCAATTTCAAACATACTCTAAACAGATGTGGATTCCCATGGTGATTACAAGCGTATAGAATCAACCCAAGATCCCTTGTTGCATAATGTTTATCTTGGAGTGGACAAAGATGAGGACAAGTATCCCACAAACACTACTGTGGGTAGTGTGAAGCCTGCACATTTCCCTGCAAAGGAAAGAGATCATTCTTCTTCAAGTATGACTGTGAATAATGAAATAGGACGCAACACATATACTCCTACAGGTATCAGTAAGAATAATGAACTGTAATAATTTTATCTCCTCATAGGCCAAACACTGGGCCCAGATTCTCAGTTGGTGCTAACAGGCATAGCTTCATTGACCATGATGGAGTTATGCAAGTTTACACCAGTTGAGGGTCTAGTCCCTAGTGTCCATTATTGCGAAGTGGACTTTTTTGTGAAAGAAACTTTTGCCAGAGTAAGGACTGACTATCAACAGATTAAAGACTTTAGGACTTGGTCCATTAGTAGCAGAGACACTGTTACTTTCACATCCAAGTCATTATACTATAAGATGTTATTTAGAGTTTATTGCTAAATTTGAGTGAGGGAAGTACTGATATTTCATTAGCAGAATTTTGACCTCTAGAATCGTATTTTGAATTGGCCTGTTTGGTGTTCCTGATGGTGCGATGCCAACCCTTGGCATATGTCTTTCAGTAACAGTAACTTCAGAGTCTGAAAATTCCTACAGGTGTTCAGAAAGGAGAGTAGAGGGAAATGTTACTGCCTGACACCTGAGAGACTGGAAAAACTCCACATTCTGTGTTCTTAGATACATCTGAACCTATTTGGGTTGTGGCTTTTGTACACTTTTTCAAAAATTTGATTGATGAATTTCAAAAAGCTAATTCTCAAGATAATTCAGTGTCAAAATCCCAGCTGCAGTGTCAATAGAAAAGTAACCACCAGGTCCTATGTTGTGAGTGAATACCTAGTTCCTTATTCTATCACCACTGTTATTAACTTGGAACCAATAACCAAATGAATCTCAAAGGTCATCAAAAAGGAGGCACTTTCTGCATCTATCAATATGTTCCCCTTCCTCAGAAATGGTTTCTTTGGCTAATTATACATGAAATGCCAATCATCTGACAGCTTGTTCTAGACTGTGAGAAGGTCAGCATCATATGGATGGCATCAAGTGAAACAGTGTGCATGTGATAATACTTTAAATATGGAGTTGTGTGCTATATTTTTTACTGTATTATTACAGTTAGTTTTAATTAGTGAAGGTTGTGTGTTTGGAAAATGCCTCCTCTACGGGGTCTTCATTGCTGACAACATTGTGCTGGCTTAGAGAGTGAAAGGAGAAAAAAAATCTAAAATAACCCAAAATACACACTTTGCTGTGTGATTTGTTTGTGTGCTGCTTTCTTGACACAAGATTATGCTTGATGGGATCTTTTGTTGTTGTCTGAATTTCTCTGGTGTGATTTTCCTACTTATTTCTTTCTGCTGCTGATTGGGTACCTAACTGCATCTGGTGAAGCGGACTTTTATTTTTCCGTGGAAATGATTTACAAAATGGCTTTGTAAAGTGCTTTCTACCTTTATTCTGCAATCACATTGAACTTGCCATTGCAATCGTGTTTTCTGGTGAAATTGTTGGTGGTTTATAACGTTGGAGGATAACATTGATATGGTGGAACTCATGGACTTTTCTGGGTGCTTTTCTCTGTAGTTCAAGAATGGCATGCTTAATAAGGTGTAGGACACTTTCTATATTGCCTCAATAATTGGTTAATTTTTTTGTATCATCAACTATGAATAAAACTAGGATGTAGATTTTCAAATCTTCCCTCTTTTCCCACAATGCCTCAGCAAAATAACCTCTCTGTGTAGCACAAATATGAGCACATGTATGATAGTGAAACCGGTACAACGAAAAATCAGAAAGTTGTTGACCATATCCACTTTTATGGATCCATGTCAGGGTCCTGTAAATGGATGATTGAGATGACGGTGATACTGTAGAACAATAAATAGGGCTTTATTCTTATAAGATGCATTAAAGACACAAGAACTGAAAGTAAAGGTAACTGTGTAAGTGGTTCTACAGATATTAATTTCAAAATTGATTCAATTATGGTCTCCAATGAAGGTGCCAAAAATGAAGACACAACCCAAGATCCTTTGTTGCATAATGTTTATTTTGGAGTGGACAAAGATGAGGACAAGTATCCCACAAACACTACTGTGGATAGTGTGAAGCCTGCACATTTCCCTGCAAAGGAAAGAGATCATTCTTCTTCAAGTATGACTGTGAATAATGAAATAGGACGCAACACATATACTCCTACAGGTATCAGTAAGAATAGAGAACTGTAACCATTTTATCTTCTCGTAGGCCAAACGCTGGGCCCAGATTCTCAGCTGGTGCTAACAGGCATAGCTTCATTGACCATGATGGAGTTATGCAAGTTTACACCAGTTGAGGGTCTAGTCCCTAGTGTCCATTATTGCGAAGTGGACTTTTTTGTGAAAGAAACTTTTGCCAGAGTAAGGACTGACTATCAACAGATTAAAGACTTTAGACTTGGTTCATTAATAGCAGAGACACTGTTACTTTCACATCCAAGTCATTATACTATAAGATGTTATTTAGAGTTTATTGCTAAATTTGAGTGAGGGAAGTACTGATATTTCATTAGCAGAATTTCGGCCACTAGAATCGTATTTTGAATTGGCCTATTTGGTGTTCCTGATGGTGCGATGCCAACCCTTGGCATATGTCTTTCAGTAACAGTAACTTCAGAGTCTGAAAATTCCTACAGGTGTTCAGAAAGGAGAGTAGAGGGAAATGTTACTGCCTGACACCTGAGAGACTGGAAAAACTCCACGTTCTGTGTTCTTAGATACATCTGAACCTATTTGGGTTGTGGCTTTTGTACACTTTTTCAAAAATTTGATTGATGAATTTCAAAAAGCTAATTCTCAAGATAATTCAGTGTCAAAATCCCAGCTGCAGTGTCAATAGAAAAGTAACCACCAGGTCCTATGTTGTGAGTGTATACCTAGTTCCTTATTCTATCACCACTGTTATTAGCTTGGAACCAATAACCAAATGAATCTCAAAGGTCATCAAAAAGGAGGCACTTTCTGCATCTATCAATATGTTCCCCTTCCTCAGAAATGGTTTCTTTGGCTAATTATACATGAAATGCCCATCATCTGACAGCTTGTTCTAGGCTGTGAGTAGGTTGGCATCATATGGATGGCATCAAGTGAAACAGTGTGCATGTGATAATACTTTAAGTATGGAGTTATGTGCTATATTTTTTACTGTATTATTACAGTTAGTTTTAATTAGTGAAGGTTGTGTGTTTGGAAAATGCCTCCTCTACGAGGTCTTGATTGCTGACAACATTGTGCCGACTTAGAGAGTGAAGGGAGAAAAAAAAATCTAAAATAACCCAAAATACACACTTTGCTGTGTGATTTGTTTGTGTGCTGCTTTCTTGACTCAAGTTTATGCTTGATGGGATCTTTTGTTGTTGTCTGAATTTCTCTGGTGTGATTTTCCTGCTTATTTCTTTCTGCTGCTGATTGGGTACCTAACTGCATCTGGTGGAGCGGACTTTTATTTTTCAGTGGAAATGATTTACAAAATGGCTTTGTAAAGTGCTTTCTACCTTTATTCTGCAATCACATTGAACTTGCCATTGCAATCGTGTTTTCTGGTGAAATTGTTGGTGGTTTATAATTTTGGAGGATAAAGTTGATATGGTGGTGGTAGTCAGGGACTTTTCTGGGTGCTTTTCTCTGTAGTACAAGAATGGCATGCTTAATAAGGTGTAGGATACTTTCTATATTGCCTCAATTATTGGTTAATTTGTCTGTATCATCAACTATGAATAAAACTAGGATGTAGATTTTCTTCCCTCTTTTCCCACAATGCCTCAGCAAAATAACCTCTTTGAGTAGCACAAATATAAGCACCCGTATGATAGTGAACGCGGTACTACGAAAAATCAGAAAGTTGTTGACCACATCCACATTTATGGATCCATGTCAGGGTCCTGTAAATGGATGATTGAGATGACGGTGATACTGTAGAACAATAAATAGGGCTTTACTCTTATAAGATGCATTAAAGACACAAGAACTGAAATTAAAGGTAACTGTGTAATATCTGGTTCTACAGATATTAAGTTCAAAATTGATTCAACCATTTTTATAGCAGTTGTGGTCTCCAATGAAGGTGCCAAAAATGAAGACACAACCCAAGATCCTTTGTTGCATAATGTTTATTTTGGAGTGGACAAAGATGAGGACAAGTATCCCACAAACACTACTGTGGATAGTGTGAAGCCTGCACATTTCCCTGCAAAGGAAAGAGATCATTCTTCTTCAAGTATGACTGTGAATAATGAAATAGGACGCAACACATATACTCCTACAGGTATCAGTAAGAATAATGTACTGTAATCATTTTATCTTCTTGTAGGCCAAACGCTGGGCCCAGATTCTCAGCTGGTGCTAACAGGCATAGCTTCATTGACCATGATGGAGTTATGCAAGTTTACACCAGTTGAGGGTCTAGTCCCTAGTGTCCATTATTGCGAAGTGGACTTTTTTTTGAAAGAGACTTTTGCCAGAGTAAGGACTGACTATCAACAGATTAAAGACTTTAGACTTGGTTCATTAATAGCAGAGACACTGTTACTTTCACATCCAAGTCATTATACTATAAGATGTTATTTAGAGTTTATTGCTAAATTTGAGTGAGGGAAGTACTGATATTTCATTAGCAGAATTTCGGCCTCTAGAATCGTATTTTGAATTGGCCTATTTGGTGTTCCTGATGGTGCGATGCCAACCCTTGGCATATGTCTTTCAGTAACAGTAACTTCAGAGTCTGAAAATTCCTACAGGTGTTCAGAAAGGAGAGTAGAGGCTTATTTCTGCATCGGGTGCAGTGGACTTTTATTTTTCAGTGGAAATGATTTACAAAATGGCTTTGTAAAGTGCCCTCTACCTTTATTCTGCAATCACATTGAACTTGCCATTGCAATCATGTTTTCTGGTGAAATTGTTGGCGTTTTATAACTTTGGAGGATAAAGTTGATGTGGTGGTGGTAGTCATGGACTTTTCTGGGTGCTTTTCTCTGTAGTTCAAGAATGGCATGCTTAATAAGGTGTAGGACACTTTCTATATTGCCTCAGTAATTGGTTAATTTTTTTGTATCATAAACTATGAATAAAACTAGGATGTAGATTTTCGAATCTTCCCTCTTTTCCCACAATGCCTCAGCAAAATAACCTCTCTGTGTAGCACAAATATGAGCACATGTATGATAGTGAAACCGGTACAACGAAAAATCAGAAAGTTGTTGACCATATCCACTTTTATGGATCCATGTCAGCAGGGCCAGTTCCAGGCACCAGCCCACCAAGCATGTTCCTGGGGCGGCACCTGGAGGGGGGCGTCGTATCGTGGCGCTCCGCCCGAGAGTGGGGCCGCGACTGGGCTCGCCGCCCTCCCCCCGGCGCTCTGGCCGCCGGGAGAGCGGAGCCCCGGCCGGGCTCACCGCCCTCCTCCTGGCGCTCTGGCTGCCGGGGAGAGCGGAGCCCCAGCCGGGCTCACCGCCCTCCTCCCGGCGCTCTGGCCGCCGGGGAGAGCGGAGCCGCGGCGGGCTCTCCGCCCTCCCCCCGGCGCTCCGGCCGGTCGGGGGGAGCGGGCCCGCGGCCGGGCTCGGTGCCCTCCCCTGCCGCGCTCCCCGCGGGGGCAGGCAGTGGATGGCTTTTTTGCCTGGGGCGGCAAAAAAGCCAGAGCCGGCCCTGCATGTCAGGGTCCTGTAAATGGATGATTGAGATGACTGTGATACTGTAGAACAATAAATAGGGCTTTACTCCTATAAGATGCATTAAGGAAACAAGAACTGAAAGTAAAGGTAGCGGTGTAAGTGGTTCTGCAGATATTAAGTTCAACATTGATTCAACCATTTTCATATCAGTTGTGGTCTCCAATGAAGGTGGCAAAAATGAAGACCCAACCCAAGATCCACTGCTGAATGGGGCTCATCCTGGATGGAGTGATACAGTCAAGTATTCCACAAATACTACTAGAGATGATGTACTACCTGGAGTTATTCCTTCACATGGAAGTGAACATTCAACTACAGGTATCAGTAATTAAGTGAGAACTTGAGAATGCTTTTTCTTTGGCATTGCACATTATTTGTGTTTAGTGAACTCAGAGGCTAAAGGCTAATAAGTTTATTAGGTGAGGATACTGTGTTACTCCAAAGTGAACAGGAAGCATTGTTTAGGTGTTGCTACATGGTAATTAAATAGTTCTGAGTTATAATTAGGTTTAAAGACAGATGGGTCTGAACTGCAGAGTTTGGAAGATTTCAGATACATGGCTCCATTTCATTCCATTAAAGAGAGAAACCCAAATCCACGAAGTTTGGATCCAGAACCAACTCTCTGTTTCTATTTATTGACTGTTTTAGGGACAAATGGTACCAGATAAGCACTACATTTTTATGGGGCTTGTGCAGAGCCTCCTCCTTCCCTCTCTTCCCCCAACTTACCAACTGGAAGTTTGGGGATTAATTGTGACTCATGCAATCTGGCATACGGAGAGACTGTGCATGCTGCACCATCCATTTAGATGTACATGAGATGCCTCTAACATCCTGATAGCTTCCTTTTTGGTTATGAGATAGTAAAGTTGCTTTTTTCTGGCAGTGAGGTATATTATGTGGGTGGCATCAGGTTGGTCAATAAACTTTACAGTAAGGATTTGGGTGTCAAGGTTTTATTTTGTAAATATTTTAAAGCTGTTTTATTCTTAGATTTTAAGGCCAGAAAAGACTGTTATGAACATCTGCTCCTTCCTTTGGCATAACACAGGACATAGAATTTAGCTCAGTAATTCCTGCATCAATCCCATAATATCAGGGTAAACTAGTAGAGCATTAGTCAGTGAAGTTTGTGTGAGTGTAAAACGGCCTTCTCTGTGAGCATTCTCTATGCTTGCAATGTGGAGCTTGTTTAAGAATTGAAAGAATAAATGCCACCTTCTCTAAATAAATCAATAAATAAAGTCCACACTTTCTTGGGTTTAGCTGGTGTACTTTTCTCTTGCTGTCGCTTTGTGCTGATGGTCAGTGCTTATTGCAAAGGGTTGTCTATAATCTTTTCATCTTCTGATTATGGGCCCTTATTTAACCATGAGCGTTTCACTCATGGAATGCACTGATATCAAAGGCAATATTCTTAGACTATGTTCTAAGTCATCCTAATCTTACATGCATCATGTTTGCCAGTGTGTTTTCTGAAAGGCTTTTAACTTTGAAGGGTAAATCTGGTGTGGTGGCAGTTTTTCAAGACATTTCTGACTGCATCTCCTATGTCTAAACAACAGCACCTTGAATAGTGAACAAGACAATTCATTTACTGTGTCAGCTGCCATTTTAATACAGCACAGAATACCAATACAAATATATTTTTCAACTTCAAATGTATATACACAAGTACTCCAAATATCCAACCATAGTATCCTATACCATTCTCACAAACAAAGGCAACTTACCTGGAGTCAAATCTATAATTATTCAGAGAAGTAGAGTAAATGGTGGATTCTCTGTAACTTGAAGTCTTTAAATCAAGATTTCATAGAATCATAGAATCCTAGACTTTAAGGTCAGAAGGGACCATTATGATCATCTAGTCTGACCTCCTGCACAATGCAGGCCACAGAATCTCACCCACCCACTCCTGTATCAAACCTGTGTCTGAGCCATTGAAGTCCTCAAATCATGGTTTAAAGACTTCAAGATGCAGAGAATCTTCCAGCAAATGACCCATGCCCCACGCTGCAGAGGAAGGCGAAACCCCCCCCCCCCCCCAGGGCTCCTGCCAATCTGCCCTGGAGGAAAACCCAACCCCAAATATAGCGATCAGCTAAACCCTGAGCATGTGGGCAAGACTCACCAGCCAGACACCCAGGAAAGAATTCTCTGTAATAACTCAGATTTGAGGACTTCAGTAACTCAGCCAGAGTGTATGGGCCTATTACAGGTATGGGTGGGTGAGGTCCTGTTGGCTGTGATGGGCAGGAGATGATCATGATGGTCCCCCCTGGCATTAGAGTCTATGAGGTACTATCTTAAAAAAAATGATAATTTCCACTTGTCTGAATCCAGAAGCCACAGACTCTGCCTATTAATTGGCATCTATCAAAGATGAGTGAGAGAGGAACAAGTTGCTGCTGTTACTTTTTCTGTCATTGCTGCAACTATGACCTTTTCTGCTATTGCCATCTTTCATTGGGACAATCTCCAACAAGCTTAAAACGTGTTACTTGTATTGTTGTAGCTCTTAAAACCCTCAATCCCGCCACAGATTTGCCCTATAAGCACTATAATACCTAGTTTAAAGTCTATTGATAAATCTCAGTTTTGCATGGAATCATCAGGTCAAAACTTCCAGTTTTTTTGGCTTATTTTGATTATTCAGTTGATTATTTTGTTGTCTTTTCTTTTGGGTTTTTAAAGGTGTTGGTATTTTCTTTGGTTTCTCTGTGCTTGCAGAAGAGAATAAAACAGGACTAACAAATGTTAGCACTAATAATTATTCACCTGAAAATCCCCACTGGACATTTATTATTTGCTATTCATTTGACCCATTATTTGAAAGTTTCTGTGACCCACCCTGGAAACAGAAAGAACACCATGTGATTTATAGCCATTGATTATTGACTGGTTTTTTTGTGTCATGTGGTTTGATATTCACAAACATTTCATAGATTCATAGACTTTAAGGCCAGAAAAGACCATCATGATCATTTTGTTTGACTTCCTGAATATCTCAGGCCACAGAACCTCACCCACCCAATCCTGTAATAGACCCATAACCTCTGGCTACATTACTGAAGTCCTCAAATCATGATTTAAAGACTTAAAGTTATAGAGAATTCACTGTTTACTCTAGTTCAAACCAAAAGTGACCCGTGCCCCATGCTGCAAAGGAAGGTGAAAACCCTCAGAGTCACTGCCAATCTGACCTGAGGGAAAATTTCTTCCTGACCCCAAATATGGTGGTCAGTTAAACCTTGAGCATATCAACGAGACAAACTGTAATCTGAATAGGATTAGTTCAAACAATTCAGATAATACTTACTAATAACTCATAGATTTGAGAAAATTGAAATGAAATGGCTTGTCTCAGTTGTCAGAATCTGCCTGTCTGGAGACAAGCACTGTAATGTATATAAAGCACTGAAATGCCCCCAAAAGAAAATTATTCTTCCCTGCCATATTTGTGATTCAGTCTTCATGCCATGTAACTGAGATCAAACTGAGTTACAAAGGCAAGCTGATGCTGCTATTTCTTCTCTTCTCGCTGTTGCTTTTACCTCTATTGTCAGAGGATTTCTGTTGAAAACATTGCCCCTGAACAGGAACATGGCCAGTGATGGTGATAATGCTATAGAAAATAGATAGTCCTCTCTGCTTTTCTGTTCTTATGCTCTAAAGCCCCAATTCAGCAAACACTTAAGAACATTCTTAACTTTGAATATGTGAGTGGTCGCACATGATGACGTGTTTGGTGCAACACCACCTAAATACAGCAGGAATATCAAATTAAATATTGCCCATTTCATTCCATCATTTTCTTACATGTTGTTATGTGTCCTTTATGTTACAGAAGCAGGTTTGCTCCCACCCATGGTCAGACTCTACTTGTCTGGAGGGAGTGTAACTAAATGAAACAGTGAAATCTTGAAAGAGAAAATTAACAGTTGTTGTTAATGAGACATAATCCTCATTCTGAGTGTCTGATCAAACCTGAATTATGGGACCAAATTCTTGCAGCTACTTCTTCTTTGTTGTTCTTGCTTCTGTGCCCATTTTCACTGCGTTTATGGTCAGCCAAGACACAGTCTTGAAAAATAGTACGGTGCTGGTAAAAAGATTTAGAAAACTACTGATGTATCTTGAGTCAGAAGAGCATTTAAGTATGAATTTAAGTCCTGTTGATGTCAGTGGGGCAGTTTTCTGAACTGAGATAATAAAGAGGAGCAAAACCTTTATACTCTTTCTATGCTACTAAGTGTAGTAGATATATGAAAGGACAAGGCCTGTTGTACAGAGAAGAACTGAAGAAGAGAGTAATATAAAGAGTGATTCTGTGTGTATTAATTTCACAATTGCTTCACCACCATCATAATAGCTATGGTCTCCAATGGTGGGACCAAACATGAAGACTCAACCCAAGATCCACTATTGCATACTGTTCATCCTGGTTGGGGCAATGCAGACAAGTATCCCACGAATGTCACTAGGGATGATGTGCTGCCTGGAATTATTCCTCAAAGTGAAAAAGATCAGGAAAAGGAATCTTCTCATACAGGTACCAGAAAGAATAATTAATTATGCGTAAGAATTTCTAAAGCACTCGGCATTGACCTAAATCTGCTCTCATTGAAATCAGTAGGAGTTTTACTATTTATTTTGACAGGAGAAGAGTTTGACCAATCCTGAATACTTTTCAAAATCCCACCCTATAGTTCATTTACTCCCTATTTGGAAGGAATAACACTACTTCTACATCTGTGTAATTCTATTATGATACTCTATTGAAAGTCTCTTGATAAAATTTGGTTTAGAGTGGTACTGTGATAATCATTAGCATGGAATCTAAAATTTCCTAGGTTGTTTGCATTTTTCTGAGTTGATGTATTGGGGTTTTCTCTGACTATGCTATTAAAGCTTGCTGAATAATGAAAAGCAAGATTCACACATAACGTATAGGTGAAAGTGAAATCCCAAAAGAGAAAATTATTGGTCACTATCATATTAATGGTCAGTCCTCAAAGTCAGTAACTGAGATAAGACTGGGATTACAGAGGCAACTTGCTGCTGCTATATCTTTTCTTGCTAAGACATCTATCTAAGTTATCAGCATGGATAAATTCAGCCAAATCATAGTGCCCAAACAGCAAGATGGTGTTGGTTAAAAGTTGAGAAAACCAATGATAATGTGGAGCAAAATAGAGGCTCTCTGCTTTCCTTCTCCTACAAACTTAATACAGTAAAATATAAAACTTAATGGCCAGATGTAGAGCTGAAGATGAGAATATTCTGCAAATATTAAGTTCACAACTGATTCAACCATCATCATAAAAGCTGCCATTGCCAGTGATGGTGCCAAACGTGAAGACTCATCCCATAGTATACTCACCCATGTGGATCCAGGATGGGACAGTAAAGACAAGTATCCCACGAATACCACTATGGATGATTAGCTACATAGTGAACACGAAGATGAATCTCATCACTCTCTGTGAAATGAGATATTATTTCTTCTGCACAGTTCTCAAATAAAATATTTCATAATAAGCTTTCACAATGTGAACCAAGGAGAAGTTGCCAGATATCCATAGATAGTGCTAGATGTTTTAATAATTGCTGTTCTCACTACTCTCTCTCTTCCTGGATATTGGCATGATGGAGTTTTTTTTATTCTGACTCTCTGTATTAGATACTTATTAGAGACTCTTCTGCCAAGAACAGTGGAAGTTTTGTTCTTTCATAAAGTATGCTTATTGAATATCTTACTAATCATTTGACAGTGTGGTAATGGCAAACCCTCATATTTTTGTATCTTGCTTTCCTATTAACCTTTATATTTCATCACTACGTTTGTTTTAGTGCACTTACAATGCGGCAATGTAAATCTGTGGAGGTGTTAGTGGTTTAGATGAGTTTTTTGAAGGCTTAACTTTTTCACTAGGAGGGTGGTGAAGCACTGTAATGGGTTACCTAGGGAGGTGGTGGAATCTCCTTCCTTAGAGGTTTTTAAGGTCAGGCTTGACAAAGCTCTGGCTGGGATGATTTAGTTGGGGATTGGTCCTACTTTGAGCAGGTGGTTGGACTAGATGACCTCCTGAGGTCCCGTCCAACCCTGATATTCTATGATTCTACGATTGTCCCTATGGCTCATCAGCAATCCCTTTATAGCAGAGCATTATAAAGGGATCAGGGAATGGATTTGACATAATAATTAGAGTATCATAAATTCTTCATTCCATCATACCATTTTATGTTGTGTGTGCCTTTTATGCCACTGAAACGTTCTAAGGAATGTCGCCTAAGGACTATCACAATAATGAATCAGTGAAATCTCAAAAGAGAAAATCATTGTCATACTAATTGGACCTGGTTCCAATGTTCAGCATCTATAATCAATCCTAAATTACAGGGTAAGATGTCACTGCTACTTGCTCTGAGTATTTTGACGGTCTTGCTTCTATTGTCTATTGTCTATTGTCTATTGTCACTGGAACTCTTCCAAATTAAACCATAATCCTGAGAAATAGCAAGAGAGTGTGGGTTGAAAAGCTGAGAAACCAATGACAATATGAAAGAAAGCAGAAGGCCCTCTCTTCTAATGCTCTAAATACAGTAGAAATGCAAAAAAATTATGGCCAAATATAGAGCAAAGAACTGAAGTTGAGAATAATGTGGATAGTGTTTTTGCAAATATCACACAGCTGATTCAACCATTGTCATAACAGCTGTTACCTCCAATGATGGTGCCATATATGAAGACTCAATCCATGATTCACTGCCTCCAGATAATCAACCAGGATGGGGCAGTGAGGACAAATATCCCACAAATACCTCCAGGGATTATGTCATACCTGGACTTATTCCTGAAAATGAAGATGAGTTTTATACAGGTACCAGTAAGAATAATGAATTATATTAATTTCACCACCCTGTGTGTAATGAGACATTATTTCTTCTGCATACAATTTATTCACTATCATACCTTGTTGGAAATCTAAATTCTCAGCACAGAGGTGCATTGGTGTGGTGACGGTGTTTTTGACCTTATTGCATGGAATCAGTTGCACAACAATTTTTATTTTTTAAATTTTCTTCTCTTTTTTTCTGGGTCTGTATATTGAACTTTCCTCTGCCTTTTTCTGTGTGCTGACTAGAACGTACTGAATAGTGAAAATAAGATTCAAAAATGTATTTGTGAATCTGAGCCTTGAATTGAATTTGATCGTATATTTTGCTTTCTCCTTATTCTGTGACAACCAGGGATTCCCCTAAACCGGGGAAATCCCTAAATGTCTTGGCAAGCCAGGTTGCTAGACATATGTCAAAGATAGAGCCTGGTAATTCCAAAATCCCATTTTTTTATCCTATACTACCAGCAGCCTAAATATTTTCTGTCTCATTGTTGTGCTTTAATGACATTCTGATTTACCGAGATAAATTTGGTGAGGTGCTGTTGCATTTGTGAGCTTATCTGACTGCTTCTCCCATTGGCTGAGATCAGACCTGAGTTCCAGAGATAAGTAGATACTTCTGCTTTCCCTGCTCAGGCTTCCATGTCCATTATCATTAGGGTTCTGTTAAGCCACAGTAATCCGACAGTGTTGGTTAAAAAGGTGAGAAATGTGGCTCAAAAGCCTTCTGAGCTTCTCTCCTCTGATACTCTAAATACAGCAGAAATTTTAAAGAGCAAGGCCAGGCATAGAGGCAATCACTGAAGATGAGACTAACGTGGCTAGTGCTTTTGCAATTATTAAGTTCCCAATTGCTTCACCATCATTATAACAGCTGTGGTCTCCAATGATGGTGCCACACATGAAGACTCAACCCAAGATCCATTGTTGCACAGTGTTCATCCTGGCTGGGGCAATGAAGACAAGTATCTCACAACTATCTCTAGGGATGATGTGCTACCTGGAATTATTCCTCCAAGTGAAACTGAACATAAAAATGAATCTTCTCATACAGGTACCAGTAAGAATAATAAATTATAGTCTTGTTACTTCTTTTTTGGATGAGATAGTTTTAATTGTTATTTTGCCATTTATAATATGCTAAAAGTCTATTGATAACTCTTGGTGAGTTATGGCATATTATTGTACCTGTTTACAGGAAATCGGCTAATCAAAATTTTCTGTAATATTGTGAAATTATTTTTGTTTTAGTTTATTCTTGACTTGTTTCTTTTTGTGTTAAGAGTTTCCTCCTTGTGTTGTTGGATTGGTCCATAATGAGCTTGCATGAGGGCTATTCTCCTTGTCTCCTTAGGTAATGCGAGGTGGTCTAATAATCATTCTTCTTACTACTCTATCTTTTTGTACAGCTTGGTGATGCCAAGTGCTCTCATTTTTGATCTTGCATTCCTGTTAACCTTTAGATTATCATCTCTGAGTTTCTGTTCTGGTGTGCTTGTAATTGGGGGATATAAATCTGGTGCGGTGATGGTGTTTTGGGTGAAATTTTCTGATGGCTTGCTCCTGTGGCTCACCAGTAACCCCTTTATAGAAGAGCACTGTCTAGAGGATCCGGGACAGGATTTTACAAAATAATTGCAATATCATAAATTCTCCATGCCATTCCATCAGACCTTCATACGTTGTGTGTGCCTTTTATGTCACTGAAGCCTGTTCTAAGCAGTATCACTTAAGGACAAGAACATAAAATAAATTAGTGAAATTTCTAAAGAAAAAATAATTGCCATATTTATTGGACATAGTTCCAGTGCTCAGCATCTGTAATCACTCCTGGCTGCTTCTTGCTCTTGGGTTTGTTTGTTTTGGGTTGTTTTATTTGGTGGTCTTGCTTCTGTGTCCATTGTCACTGAGACTCTTCTAAATTAAATCATAACCCTGAATAACAGCAAGGGGGTGTTGGTTAAAATGTTGAGAAACCAGTGACAATGTGAAAGAAAGCAGAAGGCTCTCTCTTCTTATGCTCTAAATACAATAAAAATGTAAAAGACCAAGACCTGTTGTAGATACAACAGGACCAGAAGAGGAAAATAATGGTGGTGGTGGTTCTACAAATATTAAGTTTAAAATTGATTCAAGCATCATCATAACAGCAGTGGTCTCCAATGATGGCATCAAACATGAAGACTCAACTAAAGATCCACTGTCACCTGGCATTCAACCTGGAGGGGATAATGAAGACAAATATCCCACAAACAATCCCATTGATAATTTGATACCTGGAGTTTTTTCTGACATTGAAATTGGACATGGCAGAGGACCAGCTTCTACAGCCACCAGTAAGAACAGTGAATTACAATAATTTTGTCTAATCCTTCACCCTTTTTTTAATGTCTCCCGATATAAAGGTAAATTTGTAAAGTATTGGGGGAAATGTTATGATCTAAAAGTTTTTTCTTTTAATTGGAGTTTTGAAAACTAGAAAATAGCCTCCTACCAATGTGCATGAAAGAGAAAGTGTTTTCATTGTAGAACTATGTGAAGTGAGATGATTTAAGACTAGTGTTTCCAGCAATCTCTCTAGAACATCAGAGAAATAAATGCATAACAAAACATCTGATTGCAATTGCTAGTGTTCCAGTGTCAAGCTGTGGAGATAGTATTTTCTATACTAAAGGCTCAAAACACAGAACATTTTTGTTCCATCTTCCTGACCATTTTATTCTCTGTCATCCAATGGCAGTTATTTTGAATGCTAGCAAAGTAACACTTAGTCCAACCAGCCCTCACCCCACCGTCCTGATATTATGAACATGTACCATGGAAGAGAATTTCCAGTATGGCATTTCCGCCTCCCTCTTCCCCCCCCCCCCCCTCGAGTAATTTTGCTGTTAAGTAACCCATCCGTGATTATTAGCATCTATGGGTGCTAGGAAGCAATAGGCTTTTAATTTCTCAGCTGCTTCAGTTTTGAAAGCTTGTTTCTGATAGAGCTAGTTTGTATAAAGAAATAACATGCATTGATCACAGTGTGAATGTTGTTGTTCCATGTTGTAACATGCAGTAATTATATTGGAAAATTAAGAGGCTATCCTGTATGCCCAAATGTACTTTTCATTTAAATGATCAACCCAGAAGCTTTCCTAAATGCTACACCTTCTCAGTCATGCTGCGCCAAATTGTCTGCTGTTATAACTCCATAGAAGTCAATACAGTCGTGCCAGCAGAGAATTTGTCCAACAATCTACTGCCATTTTTTGCACACAACCAATAATATGAACATGTATTAATACCACATCTCTCATCAAAGTATTTTTGAAGATAGTCATGAAACATTAATAGTTTAAAAGAGTTAGAATTTGCATCAAATAAACTCTTTAATTTGATTTTGAAAGGAGCTTTGAATATAAAAAATGAGTTGGTTCTATGGTGGAGACACACTGATTTGGTTTCTATAGTTTCTGGACTCTATCTGGGTTACATTAAATGTTCTAGATGTTACTCTCTTCTCACACCAGTTTTACACTGGCATAATTCCATTGGCTTTGGTGGAGGCAGTGTTATTTACATTGGTTTAAGTGAGATCAGAACCCAGCCCTCAGTCTTTTCAGATCTTAATGAACAACATGATACAAACTCAGCAAAATAAACCAGATCAAAACTGCCTTTAGAGGCCAAATTTTATAGAGCATAGATGCCTCAAGCATTATAAATTTAATAAATATATTTTATAAAATGCTATTTTATTTTTCTATTTGTCATATTTAAATGTGTAACTTGCAAAGTCATGTCTCCTGACTTCCAGTCCCCCATTTTATTAGGCTGTCTCCCTAATTTACTGTGTGTACATTAGACACTGTGTAGAAATGTTTGGTTGCTTTTCTTTTTTGAATATGTAGAATCTGACAGAGCTGGTGCTGAGGTAACTTTCAAGGATCATCAATTTAGATTCTTAGCAGAATCAAAGACATGATATTAATGGAGCAACAGAGCTCATGAGACTCTCTTCCCAACATTTTTCCTGCTATGCTAAGGCTGTGCGTCCATTTCTTTTAGTGCTATGGCATTATAGCAAAGCAGAGAGAATGCTAGGTCACAACTCTATCACAGTGGAAAATGTGTGCGCACATTGAGGGAGTGAAGGAAGGTCTTTTTTTCATAAGATGGGCCCTGCAAAGCATGAATGGGATGACAAAGAAAGTTCACTTCACGTGTTCATAGAACATATTTAAAGGCTCATTCTGAAGAAATTCTTTGCTCAGTTTGCTATGCCTCATGTTTTGACTTGCTTTTCCTATATAGTCATGTTCAGCTGTGGTCTGACATCATAAATATGACTGATCTTTTGCCCAAAAGCCACAGTGGGATAGTGAAACCATGTACTGAAGAAATCCAAATACATATTTGATTCTTCACAAAGAAAGAATATGGTTAAGTTGTCATAGGATGAACCTCACAGAGGTCCCTAGCGCCCCTGTCTGTCTACTTCCTGCAAGTGTCTCCTATGGAGGGGATAATCTGGGCCTGTGATGTTAAGTTGCATAGTTGAATCCTAGATGTTGTGAATATTTATGTGGTGTTGATAGTATAGTTCTAGACAGCTAAAATCTTTAGTAAATATCTGGGCTTTATTGCTATACAAAAGTTAGCGGTTCAGTTCAAAGGGGTTTTGTGGATGGAGCATCATGTTAGGGCCTCTGATCAGGTAACAATGTCTCTTGAAGTCTGTGGGTACCCAATCCACCGTAATAGTTTAACCATCTTTGTCTGTTTTCTTGGAGGTCAGCTCAGCTCCACCAGATGCTAAATTCAGTGCTCAGTTCTTGTTGCTGGGCTATGAATTTCCCATGAGATAGCATGAAGTAGCCCATCAGACATAAGTAAAAACATCTGGAGGTTTCATGAAGAGCCTGTTAACAGCAGAAAAAAAATGTGCTTCTTAGTTGTGTGTTTGCCAGCTATTATTAGGAAATGAGGTCAGAGATTCTGGCCAGAGAGGAGTCGTGAAGTGCTTTGAAGGATGAGGGGAAGTTTAAACTGGACAAGGGAGAATCTATGAGGAATTCAAAGGGTATATAGGTGTGTGTGGCGGGGTGGCTTGACTGGAAACGGGCACCAACGTGGGGATAGAGGAGGCCAAGATGTTACCATACTCAAGAATTAAGTTGATTGGTGCATGGCCCAGCAAATGTTATTTAATGAGAAATAGGCCAGAGTGGGGGTATGTGGTTGAATTGCAGACCTAATTCAACTTCACAACTCAATGTCAAGATTGTCTTCCAGAGGCTTCACTTCTGGAACATGAAACTTCTGAGAACTGTAACCATATCAACAGCTAAACATAGTGCCTAGGGTCTAGAAGGACCATTCATAAAACCAACACCAGCCGACATGGTGATGTCCTGGTTCAGCACGAAAGAGATACCTGCTCCAAGCTTAACCCACTGGACCTATCTCTATAATGTGATCAGTTGATGTCACTATAGCAATGTTTGTGACCTTACAGACTGATTTGGCTAACCAATACCAATGTAAAATCCACATATAGCATGGATTATAAACTTACTCTGGTCAGTAAATTGCTATGTGGCTGACTCCATTTGATTTGTGAAATCATGGAATCACTTGGGTCCTAGTCAATCGAGTTCTTCTTTTGCTCCCCAGACAGAAGGCTTTGAGAGTGCTGAGAGGACAGCGTGCTTGGCCTGATTGGAGAGAGTACCTCACACGTTGCTCAACAGCATACCCGCTGGTTGTTTAAGGGCAGAGTCTCATCCAATATAAGGCCAGAAAATACTTGTTGTAGGTGCATGATGGTGATAAAAAGACAAAGGGATCTATCTACAAGTGGGCAGAGGACAATCCTTCCATTAGGAACAACATTCTGATGTTTGAGACCTCTTCATGATAGTAGATATCACATTTAGAGCTGGCCAGTAAATTACAATTCTGTTTCATGAACATTTGAGGTTTCCAGATTTGTTTTTTTGTTGCATATTGGAATGAAAACAAAACCTTTAGAAAGTTTTCATGAAACAGATTTGTGTTGAAACCTCCATTTTTGGATTTAAAAGGTCAGGTTTTCAATTTCCCTGTCTCTCTTTCTCCCGGGAATTGACCAGACAGTCCTTCCTGGACCTCAGAAACCTTCCTGTTAAAAATTTCATAAAAATCAATACCTTTCTGCAAAACATTTTTATTTCGATGAAACAGCATTTTTTGAGTGGAAATTTTCTGACCAGCTTCACATTTTAACCCATGAAACAGTAG
Organism: Emys orbicularis; assembly: GCF_028017835.1. NCBI lineage: Eukaryota > Metazoa > Chordata > Testudines > Emydidae > Emys > Emys orbicularis. The sequence continues at coordinate 83,726,520 of NC_088686.1, read as the reverse complement.
CATGATAAAAAGTAAAAACCGCCCCAAAACAGCAAGATGCTATTGTTGAGAAAAATGAATCATATTATTCAAGATAACGAGGCCAGCCCTAGTTATACTGATTATGAACGTATTTTGATGAGCTGTGGGCTGTGCAATGTTTTTCTATGCTACTTTAGTATGAGATTTTGCAGTGTAAACTCCTTCTTTCTGGACTCAAGGTGAACTTTGTAGTCATATCATCCTTTTAATTGTGAAAGGGCAAGTCTGTAGTTTATAGCTGCCTGTTAAATATCCTCTAGGCTTGTTGGTCATAATGGATGTTTTTGTTGTCTAGGTTCTACACTTAACAAACACGATGGCAGAAGAGCAAATCCATCTGGACAGGTCACAACACCAAAAACAGCTTCACAGCCGAGATCAGCCCAAATACCAGGTTGGTATCTCAAGCCATTGCCTTTGACAGTTTGATCACAGAATTAAAGAAATGGAGATGAAGAGGTTATTATAGGAGATCATAGCTAATCCACATTCCTGCCAATGCATTCGGTTCTTCAACTCTGAAGCAAAATATTCAGGACACTTGGAAAGGTGAAAGAAGAGATCTAGAGCACTGGGAGGTTCTGCATATGTCGCAGATGCTTTTTCTAATATATTATCTACAACGTGTATGATTATGTGTTAGAAAGATATCATACCAGATTCTACCTCCATTGTATCATGCCCAACACAATATCAATGGAAGTAATCCCATAAAAGTAGCTTCACTGTTGGGCCTAATTTTGATCTCACTTACATTGGTATATCTCCATTGATGTAGTGGATTTACTCTCAAGATACACGGGGGTAAATGAATTCAGAATCAGGCTCAGAATTTACAGTCCGTGTCAGGTTCTCATGTAGTAGCTCTATGATGCAATGTTTGGATTGTAAACAGTGTAGGGGAATTTATTAACTGGGAACAAACAAACAAAAAAGCCTTTCTCTATTGTTTCCAGATTTCTGCTGGTATGATCCAGTTTTTCTGAAACTAAAAACGGAGGGCAAAGTTGACCTCAAAATGTCCCTTTAAATCAGGGGCGGGCAAACTTTTTGGCCTGAGGGCCACATCGAGTTTTGGAAATTGTATGGAGGGCCGGTTAGGGGAGGCTGTGCCTCCCCAAACAGCCAGGTGTGGCCCAGCTCTGTCCCCTATCTGACCCCCCCCGCTTCTCACCCCAATGGCCACCCCCCGGACTCCTGCCCCATCCAACCCCCCTGTTCCATGACAGCCCCCCCGGGACCCTTGCCCCATCCACTCCCCCCTCCCCGTCCCCTGACAGCCCCCAGAACCTCCACCCCTGACTGCTCCCCGCCACCCCATCCAACCCCCCCCATTCTTGACTGCCCCCCCGGAACCCCTGCCCCCATTCAACTCTTGTTCCCTGCCCTCTGACCTTCCCGACCCCTATCCACACCCCAGCCCCCTGACCACCACCCCGAACTCCCCTGCCCTCTATCCAACCCCCCCGTTCCCTGCCCCCTTACCGCGCTGCCTGGAGCACCAGTGGCTGGCGGCGCTACAGCTGTGCCGCCCGGCTGGAGCCAGCCACGCCATCACACAGCTCAGAGCACCAGGTCAGGCTGGGCTCTGCAGCTGCACTGCCCCAGGAGCTCGCAGCCTGCCGCCCAGAGCATTGCGCTGGCGGCGTGGCGAGCTGAGGCTGCGGAGGAGGGGGAACAGCAGGGGAGGGGCCGGGGGCCAGCCTCCTGGGCCAGGAGCTCAGGGGCCAGGCAGGAGGGTCCCGCAGGCCATAGTTTGCCCACCTCTGCTTTAAAGGTTTAGGATCTCTTTAAATGGCAAAATGAAGAAAAGTGTAGACCTTCCACTTTGCTTTTAAGTCACCTCTATTTGCATATTGTTTCAGATATCTCAAAAACAGGCCTCTCTCTCCCACTGAAGAAGTAAATGACTAATTCAAATCCTTTCCCCCGCTATAGGCCCAATCACTGTCTCACAGTATAGAGTTTCCTGATGTTAACATTCAGCGACAGTTTCGTTTAATTTGACATTCACATAATTAAATGTATTTCTCATTCACATGCTCAGTGTAACTATCAGTAATGTCTTAGCACAGTTTTACTTACACTCTTGTGTTAGTACCATATTATATTTACATTCTTGCATATTAGAAAAAACCCTGACAGTAACGGGAGAGGTGTATTGTAAACGAATGCAAAAGTGTCCACGTTCCTGCTATTGTGTCAAATTGCAAATTAGAATAGGAGCTAAATTATTTCCCAATTCCACCCACAGAATGGCTGATCATAGTGGCTTCTCTTCTGGCGCTGACATTGATTCTGGCAGTCTGCATTGCTGTCAACAGTCGGAGCAGGTAAGGAAGCCCATTTCTAGCTTTGGATAGAGGGAGGTCATTGTTGGAGAACGTGCTGCCTTGCTGTCTTTATTGTTGAGAGATCTATGAAGCTTCTGGTAGCTTTGGAAAAGCACAGAGAAGAGTTTCTGCCACCGTGGCAATCTCTGTGAACAGCACACCTCTTCTTTTGTGATAAACGGTAGTTATCAGACAGGTAGTTGAGGCTCCGGTCCTGTGCTGAGCGCTGTGCAGTGAACCCTTGCACTTATGTGGAGCCCTATTGAAATCAGTGGGTGAATGGGTCATTATTGTTGTTCGTTTTCACAGTGACAAAAACTGAACTTATGCATAGCAGAGTAAGGGAATAATTTCTCTCTGTGTTTTACATACTAATGGCCTGATCCTGCTTCCTCTGAGGTCAATGAAAGTTAATAATATGCTAGATGGATGTGAACAGAAGCATGTACAGTAAATAACAAGGTGGTCCCCAGGTTAACTAAATATAAATCCACTGTGTGTGTTGCATAGGCCACAAGAGTACAATTACTCTGTGTGATAAGCTGTTTACACCCCATCCAGAGGACTGTAGAGACAGGATTCACCTGCTCCCACTAGCTAAAGAAGGGTCACAGCTGCCAATCCTGATAGCGGGAGTTTGCAGTGAGCCTAGCTGGATCAGCTGCAGAGAATCAATTCCCCAGCCCCTCCAGCAGACTATAAAAGGGTTCTGCTGGGGGGAATTTGAAGCTGGTGCTGATAACTGGAGGAATGGTTCTTTAGTTAGAAGGCTGGAATTGAGAGAAGAATTGAATTGGGAGGGGGAGGAGGAGGTCCTTTGGAGCTTGGCTGACATGAGCCACAGTTTTGACCTTTGCTTTAGGATTGGTTGAGGGAAACCCTGTAGTAAGCAAAGGGTCTAATAATTTAGCAGAAATCTTTTAAGTATTCAGAATATTCCTTGGCAGTGTCAAGTTCACTACTTTTCTTCCTTGTTCTCTTAGATTATAATGTCCTTTCTACAGCACCATCCATATGAGGCTCTCAAAATGCAAACATTAGTGAAAATAGCCTCACAACACCACTGTGAGATAGATAAATGCTATTTGCCCCCATTTTACAGATGGGGAAACCGAGGCACAGAAAGGTGACATGACTTACCCGAGTTTAACCAGGAAGTCTGTGGAAACCAGGTCTCCCTACCAAAGTCCTAAACACAAGACTGTCTTTCTTCCCTTTTTAGTAGCTGTTCTGAGGTTTACTATTATTTGTTGGTAACAGATTGCCACTTCTATTTTAAACTTGAACTTTCCATCAGTGCAAATATTCTCATACACTTTTGTCATGGTACACAATGAGCTACATTAATTCCTGGTTTACACTGACCCGCCTCGAAAGCAGTGATTCCTTCACCTCTGGGGCCTGCATGCCCAAGAAAGTGAGTGATGCTTAAAAGGGAGGAGACATAGCCAGGTTGGCCATTGAAATGTGATCTCCACTAGCAGGATACCATAGTGGAAATTAAAGCTGGAGGGAGGGAACCCTTGATTAGATCCTCCCGCAAACTAAAGCAGGCTTATGTGAGGCAGGGAAGTGCAAATTGGGTGAACTCAGACTGTGATTTGAGGGCCAGGTCCTCAGCTGGTGTAAAATGATATAGGTCTGTTCAAGTCAACAGAGGTGGTGCTGATTTACACTAGCTGAGGTTATGGCCCTATGACTAGATCCACATTAAGTGTGCTCCTTTGATAGTCTAGAGAAATTGCTACTCTAAACTATCAGTCACACAAGGTAAAACACACAAGAATCTACAACCTCCCTCTTGTTAGTTAATCTAGGAATTATAGTGTGAATGTTATGGTTTATTGATTTGTGTCACTCTGCTATGTCTACAAAGCTGAGACTGCCTTCTTCTCCTCCCTCTGTTTCCCCCCACCCCACAAATCACCATAGAAACAGACAGGTCCAGCCATGATCAAATACAGATAGAATCTGTCCAGAAATGAAACAATCTGGAAGCTATAAATTATTAACTACTTTTTAAAATTAAAAACATATTTTTACTTTGAAATTCAGGGAGTTAAATGATACATACAGCATAATGCTAGGTGTGTATACACACTCACACACAACACACACCTGCTAATTTGTACTGACTGGGAGGCAAATTTTGTGAAGTAGGAAGGAGGGGTCTGCTCCGACACCCACTGAAGTGAAGGGGAATCTTTCCATTGACTTTAAGGGACACTGGATCAGGCCTTAAGTTAATAAATTCAGGTTTTTTTAAAAAAAATCATAGGTAACTTTTTGCTCATCTATTTGACAAGTGTAAATTAGTGTTAATTACTTACAGTAATTTATACTACCTAATAAGTATACTGTAGAATATTTTCTAAAAATTATAAGTCTTAGAAATATGAAAATAGTAATTTATGATCTCACAATAGCAACTTTGTTGTGAGATCTTTGCTGAAAAGCAGGATGGAGTATACTAAGGGTTTTGTGAGAGAGTTGTTAGAGAGTTAGAAAGTAGAATTTGGAAGGCTTTCACACATATATTTTTAAATGACCAGCTAAGTTATGATGTGTTTCCAATACTTAATTGAACTTTAACCAACCAATCACATATAGTTTCATTCTCCTTCTCACACAGGCTGGTCAGGAAGTATATATTTTAATGCTTCAGAATCCAATTTTCACAAGAAATCTTTGACTTGCCTAAAGCACCGAAATGTTCGATGAATTGCTCAAGAGACTGAGCCTCTCTAGTTGAGAGGTTTATGTGCCACAGAATGTCTTAGAAATTCCAACCAAAGAAGTAGATCATTTTGGTGAATAGGGAATAGCTTGATCTTATCATTTAAATTTTCCCTTTTTCACAATTCCTATGTGGGTTATATTTTGAAATAGTGTGACCCAAAGCCCAGCATGACTTGTAGAGCCCCAACAAAATGAATGAATATTTTATGTAAAGAATCCGCCTTCAGTCTGAATAGCCTCTCCACAATATTCATGGATTGTGGAGGGTCCTTCTGTCCACAATCCATGATGAAATGCTGCACATTTTAGATATCATTTTGGAAAGAAATAATGCTCTGCCTCACATCCCATGGAATCCCATTACTGTATAGTATTTTCTCTATTGGTGTTGTGTGGGAGTAATTCAGGGCTGAATTTGCTCACATGTGTTGCATAATGTAAACATAGCGAATTGAGACAAGGCGGATCTGCTCTCAGTCACATTGGCTAAAACAGCTGTCGTATGTCTGTCTGGCAAAAAATATATATACTTGATTCAAACGAAAGATGGAGAAATAATTTAACTGCCAAATTAGTAGTTCAAATGGAATTCACTTAGCCAAAGCAGGAAGCATTTTAAAACACGTTTACATAAACATTGTAGTTGTTTTCAAAGAATAGTGCTGCGTGTGTGTGTCTTTAATTAATTATATTTAACTGTGCAACATAACCAGAAAGCCAGTTTAACCAGCTCCATGAGATATCCCTGAATGGTATAAAACCAGCACAGCTAGCTTCTATGCCACTCCTCCTACAGCATAACACAGGGTATGTTAGGGGGAAGCAGTGGCTGTTCCCACCCCCTTTTTTCCAGAGTGCTGATGCAGTATAATGCATGTCAGTTGACATATTAACCTTTTGGGGCCATAGTCAGCAAGTATAGTTTGTAGCTGTACTAAGGCTGCTCAGAACTACATGAGGGATTGGTCAGCATAGAACCAGTCCCAGGATCAGAAAGCCTCAAATGACTTATTTGTGATCTCATCCTTAGCTGCATCCAGGACGCAGCTGAGAATCTGAAGCATAATATCTAAGCCCAGTCTTTATTTTCCATCCTTAATATAGCCTTTAACAAGCCAAACTGTTGATGATAGCATTGTGACCCCTTCCATTACTGTCAGCATGGTTCTAGTCCTGACACACTAAAAAGAGAACAGAAGAGAAAAGTGACCCTCTGGGATAACTGGAGATAGGTTGGAACCCTGGATCCAAATATTACCAGTTCCAAAAGTTGAAAACTTCGGACCTAGTTCTAAAAATAACTGAGCAATATATGAAGGATGGGATTTTCAAAAGAACTGTGTTCCCACTTAAGTCGATGGGAGCAGAATAAGGGCAGTGATGGATACTTTTGGATATCCCACCTGAAAAACTTAATATATCCACTAAAGACAAAAGCTTTATGTATTATATTTTAGCTTTTCTCCATTGACAGACTCAAGTTTTATTTCCTTTGCCCCCTTTCTAGAAAATCTATTCTGTATGTTGTGCTTCCCAGTTCCATAATCTCCATTTGTGTTGCTTATTTTTACTAGATGTGGGCAGAAGAAAAAGCTAGTGATTAACAATGGCAAAGGGTCAGTGTCAGACAAGAAGATGGGTGGACTGAATGGAGAAGCCAGCAAATCTCAAGAAATGGTGCACTTGGTAAATAAACAACAGCCAGATAATCGAACAGGACCATGTGATGAATTCCTGACCACAGACGAAACGAAAAATCAACAAGAGGCTAACATGAAGACTGGGATGTAATAGTGTTGGTCCATCTTGTAGATCGAGAGTTGGGGAAATCAAAATCACATGGAACTGGGCCTGGAACTCACAGATGCAATGTGCTACTGACGTCTTTTGAGCATAATTAAGCATACATTTTATTCTTCTTTTTAATATTTTTAAAAATCAGGTCCAAATTTAAAAAATTGACATTGCTTTCTGATATAAGCGCCTGAGACTTGCATAAATTTGGCAGTTCCCATTTCCTACCTGGAAGACACGTATATGTAAGGAGGGATGTTAGTTGAAATCATATTTTCTCCAGTTGCAGCACCTTCACTAAGTGGAAATACAGAAATATCTAGTCACTCCATCTCAAAGGCATTTATGATACTAAATTTACATGGTATGAGCATAAGTGAGGAATAAACATCTAGAGAAAAATAGAGTTAAAGAAAAAAGGGCTTCTGTAGAGTTTGTATTACACCAGAGTCTTTTAAAATCACCTTTCAGCCCTGTGGAGTTTGTCAGGTGCATTCAGGATCTGCTGGTATAGGCAAACTGTGACATTTTAGAATGATTACAACTAGGGGATACAATGAGAGAACTCCCAAAGGACAAAACTATTTATCTCTATTTTTTAAATGCCCATGCATATATAATGTCAATAATTTTTATTGGGGCGAGTGGGAAAAGACATGAAAACTTGAGCTGATAAATAATCTTCTATTCTTTATTATCTTAACAATCTGTGCAGTTATCCTTCAGTTTCAAAGCTGTCTGTTGCTGTTCCCCCCCATCAATCATATTTTGAGTACGTTCCCTAGTGAACCTTGTTAGTTAAGTTGACAAATAAATGCAGTGACCACAACTCAAACACATATTTCAAAACCTAGCAGTAGGAAATGATCAAACAAGATGGCAATATTTTGTTTCTTGCAGAATAGGGCTCTATCTTTCCCTGCTCTCAGATGTATCATAAGATGTTGAGCTTAGCACAACCTGTTTTTCCCCATAATTGTTGCATGTTACACTATCTTGCTGATATTTTAACAGTCAAATTAAAATTATGTGATGTTCTCTTTTGGATTCTACTTCATCCATCTTTTTGTTTAAACTCTGCTTATTAAAAATGCGAAGAGAAATATTGTTCACTTGTTGAAACAAGAAGTTGGAAAACTGCATAAAGATCAAAGAAAATGAAAGAAAACTATTCCAACAACATAAAATAGCTGCTGCTGCATTGCCACATGCTTCCCTCCCCTTTGTACATCCCATTTATGTAAAGTATTTGTGTAAACTAAGATGGCATCCAGTACCATACACTGAATTGATTGAATATATTATCAGCAAGAAATCGAATTACCAGCAATAGTCTATCCAACTTCACTTTAAGGAAAAATCTAAGTAAAAACAATTCATTATGTAATTATAATCAATGAGGACCCTATGCAGCATGGGATGGGAACTGTTAAATGTTTAGTCAGTTAAGCAAAATAGTCCCATTCACTGACCATGGATCCTTAATGAACTGAGAAGAGCCCACTAAAGTCATTTATTTTAATTTCCTTTTTAAAGAAACTTCAGCAGTTACAATTTCAGCTAGAATTGTCTAATATTGTGCTTTATTCATACCACTATGCATGAAATTGCTGAGGTTGTGTTTCTCAATGTAGATCTTTAGCAGCTCTCCATAAGTGTTTGTTTAATGACATACTGTAACTTGGTAACATTTCTCAGGCAGATTGCCACGGGTGAAATTCACCCTTGTGCAAGAGGGCCAGCAAAGCATGACTTAATTTGACTGCTTAAGTGGCATATGTGCTGGCCCACTGAACAGGGATGTTTCATATGTAGAAAGTCACACGTTTGTGGGCTGTATATGATCATACGCTTTGAAGTCAATGGAGTTATACCTGTTTACATCATCAGTAAATATGGTCCAATGTCAACATTCTCATCCCGTCATGAACATACATAACTCAATTATGCTGTGGGATATTTGTTTCCTTCAGACATTTTTCATTCCTGAAGTAGTTTTTGACAGTGTTTTCCATCAGCCATTGTAAATCGGAATGGTCTCTTGAAGGATGCATTTAAATGGGCACTGTGCATAAAATTTGATCAAACAGAGGGTCAGAACAAGGCCTATTCACCTCTTGAATCCTAGCTGAACATAGGGTCTCTGCAAAGACCTCTTTAAATACAGGCTTTGGCATGTTACACATTCGAATTCTTACTCTAAATAGGAATATACCTATTTAGATATTTAATGGGGAAATCTGCCATCTCCTTCCCAGATTACTCAATTTCAGTATCTAGTATGGCAAGGACATCATGACTTGTCTTCTTTGGAGGTTTGGTTTTTTATTTTTTTTATAAGGTGGCATGCAATCTCTCCTACAGAAGCAGTGCCATTATTTTATATATGCAAAAGTGATTCATATTAAGATGTCATGTGCCACATGTATAATTAATTTGCATTATAGTTTCAAAACTAGATTGTCATTTCATGCGTATAACAATTGTTTGTACTGAGGTGGGGTTTTTATTGTTTGGGGATTTTTTTTGTTTATTACAGAGCACCCTTGATATATTTGTATATTTATTAACAGATTAATTAGAAAGAAGAAAGAATCCTCTCTAAATTTTAACCAGAAACATGGAAAAAAAGTAAATTGAGCTTCCAAAAATAAATTTGATTCTAAATTAAGGGAAAAGATAAGACTGGCATTATTATTAGCTAGGGTTTTGGTTTTTTTTTTTGCTTTGTACCAGTGAGCCACAGGTCTATTTACATGGTTGTAAACCCTAGGCTACACCCAGCTGAAACTGCCTGTACTCTTGCATGCTTTACTAACATTGTGTGTGGGGTTTCCAAGCATTCATTCATCTGGGGAAAAAACTCAGCTTGCCAGTTTGAAATGGGTGGTTTGGCTTCTCTAGAAATTGGATGATGAGTCTAATTCTCATCTCACCTAGAGCTGAATCCTGTAAGATGCTGACCTCCCATTGAAGTCAGTGGCCGTTGAGGGGGCTCAGCACTTAATGGAATCAAGCCCTTACATCTGTGTCACACCAGTGAAATTCCACTAACTTAGATCGATTTGGTGTGTGCATGGGCCCGATATTTTTTGCAGGCACCACTTAATTTTCCAGTGAGACAGGTTTAACTCAGAAAAAGCAAAGTATAGGGCAACCTTGTAAGCAGCATATGGTGTTCAATTACCTCAAACAGTGCTGAAAATAAGAAATATAGCCAATACTTGAATTTACATGGAAAGGTTATCTAAAGCATCGAGTGTATTAAGAGTGAGAGGTGACTATAATCGCTCTCTTTCTGATTAATGACTTCACCCATGTTTTCTGGATGATTTATAAAGAACGGTTTATTGAAGCAGAGAAGTGAGAAGGGTTACATTATGGTAAAAAGCTTTATAGTAAGGGAGTGTTTTAAATATTTTCCACAAAGTCAGTGGGAATCAGAATTCCAGTATGATATTTCTATGTTTTTGCTGGCATCTCAGGGATGTTTTGTGTGTGTAATTTGACAGTAACAAGAACCTACCCCTGTATTAAGTAGTTTGGAAGGATTTAGCATGCTGATGGAGACTTCCAAAGAGATCATTACCAGGGCCCTGATTACCACAGAGTAATGGAACTGTGCAGCGACAGAGACTCCCGCCTTGGTTAGGGAAGTGCTTAATTAACCTTTCAATGTCTCCAGGAAAGTAACTATTTCCCTCTCAGAATTAGCTGTGAGACCCAGGAGACTTAGGGCTTGTCTACATTTACCAGGGATCAACACTGTGGCGAACAATGCACTGGGGGTCGATTTAGCGGGTCTAGTGAAGACCCATTAAATCGACCACAGATCGCTCTCCCATCAACTCCGGTACTCCATCAGAACGAGAAGAATAAGGGGAGTCGACAGGAGAGTGTCTCCCATCGACATAGTGTACTGTGGACCCCACGGTATCTAAGCTATGTTGACTTGAGTTACATTACTAACATAACTCATATGGCATAGTTTAGATTGTCTTTCCCCCATAGTGTAGACAAGGCCTCAAAAAACTTCATTGAGCCAGCAGTTGGGGGGACTATTTGGATTTAGATTGGCTTCTTGGGGGAAGTTATTCAATATTGCAGCCAAAAGCTTTTACTTCATCTTAGTAAGCTACTCATGGCTCCTACTACTCGAGTTGAAGTTGATTAGACTGAATTAGATCTGATACTTTATATTTAGATAAATATAGACACAGGTGATAGATCTGGATACTGATTAGCTTTCTGATATAGGGAAGAAAATGTTGAAACCCAAAGTTGCCTGTGGTGAAATCATGCCTCCATTGAAGTCAGTGACAAGACTCCCATTCACTTTAAATGGAGTAAGGTGTTTTGGGGAACAGAGCTTAATGTGATTAGGATGGGAGAGAGAATGCTGTAGGCAGCAAGAAGTTTGTGAGATAGTTAAGAGAAGTGGTGCAGTGAGAGTGAAATCTCTGTGTTACTCACTGGGAAAGTCCCTTCACCAGAACTGGTACTTAGCAGCTGACACTTGAACATGTAATTCTAGGCAAAAAAAACCTGAACTGATCTTTCCCAATGAGCTTTCCTCCCACTGTTTGTAAGCTGAATGTGAGATCTCTCCCACTCACAGCTCATCTAGTTATTACTATGCCAGGTGGCAAGCAGTACATACCCAGTGCACATGTCTGCTGTTAAGAACAACTGCTTTCCCTACTCAAAGTAAAGAAAACCAGAGTGTGAATTTGGCAAAGATGACTAATGATGCCCTTTAAATATGGTTCAGATTATACTTTTGTCTTCATTATCTCTATTTAAAGCTATTGTTAAAGATTTACTTTCCCAGTGTTTAACACACAGCTTCTGGAACTGTCCATGCCAATACTTTCTGGCACCTATTATTATGTTTTTAAAGTTTACTCAGGCTAAGCAGGTTTGTGGTTGTTGGTTTTTCCCTTTTCATGGAGGAATTATGGAGTTTTACCAGTTAACATGGAATGAAAATCCACTTTTGTATGCATGTACATTGCCCACATTCAAGTCAGCTGTGAATATTGAACATTTCCCAGTATTGCAATTTTTGGAAAGTAGTGATAATAAAAAGTTGCTGTTTATTAAAAGTGTCCTCAATCAGAGGTGGCCTCCTGTCCTCAAGAACTCTGATTGTTTTTCAAGGGGAAAGGCAATTGAAGTCAATGAAAGCTCTACTTTTGTCAGCATGTGTTCCATGGTCACCTGGAAAACATCTAAACCATGGTATTTGCCTGTAAGCACTGCTTAAAGCAGTGTTTCTCAAACTGGGGTCGCCGCTAAAGGAGGGAAAGCCCCTGGCGGGCCGGGCCGGTTTGTTTACCTGCCCCGTCCGCAGGTCCGGCCGATCGCGGGTCCCACTGGCTGCGGTTCGCTGCTCCAGGCCGATGGGAGCAGCTGGAAGTGGCGCGGGCCTAGGGACTTACTGGCTGCCACTTCCAGCAGCCCCCATTGGCCTGCAGCGGCAAACCGCGGCCAGTGGGAGCCGCGATCGGCCGGACCTGCAGACGGGGCAGGTAAACAAACCAGCCTGGCCCGCCAGGGGCTTTCCCTACACAAGCTGCGAGCCCAGTTTGAGAAACACTGGCTTAAAGGGAAGTCACCATTTTTTATTATAACCTTTTCCACTCTTTTCAAATTTTCTGGGGACAAGTGAATCCCTTTTATCTAATTTCGAACCCACTGGAATATGGAGGTTTGAAAGTTTGACTTAAACATCACTGAGTTCTGCTTAGGAAAAAAGGAATAGAGAAGAAAATCCAATGATAAAATTAAAATGAAAATTGATGAGAGATCAGAATGAAAACCAAAGGCAGAGAGACAGACAAAAGGAACAAAGAGGGGAGTGAAAAAATTCTCATAAAAAATAGACGTCGTTTTAATGCCATATATAGGGACCTCATTGTGCCAGACTATATTTTTGGAAAGTTCCTCTATTCCTTATACATAGCAAAGGCTTTCCTCTACCCAGGAAAAAAAATGTTTTCAAATAATTGCAGCATCACTGGAAAACAGAATGTATTTTAATTTTCAGGGAAATAAGACTCGTGAATTAAAATTGGTTTTGAGTACCTTGTAAAGCTCAGTACAATTGTTTAAAAAAATCACAAAACTACCCTCCATAATGTTCACTAATCCCTATTTCTAGCTCAACCATAAAAAAAATTTCCAGACAAAAACTTGCTGAAAAGAAATCCAGAAACAATTAGAGTTTTTGCTTATTCCCTCACAAGCTTTGAGAGGAAAATAATGTTTTAGCCATTTTAAGATAGAATTGTGAAGTTAAAAACCATGTATATTTTTGTATGTCATTTAGCAGTTTGTTTCTTTTGGATTGCTCAAAATAAAATTTATTGTTTCTTCAAGTAAAAAGGCCAAATTCTGATCTCATTTACGCCTTGATTCAGGAAGGCATGTAAACATTTTCTTAGCTTTAAGTGAAGAGAGCAAATTCTGAAAAAAATGGTTCACATTGAGCTTAGTTGTGGAAATGGACAGGTGTGTATGAACTGGGGATGGAATGAGGCATCTAATGTTTTCCTTACTCAGTTTACCTATCGCTAACACTGCCGTAGAACTAATCTCCCCTGCCCTGTGTAGCTTTAAGGGTCTAAGGTAAGATAAGATTACAGTACCCAGGCACACTCAGAGTTCATGCTGAAATAATGGACCATGGAATAACACCTTGATAAAATTGATCTATTATCATTTATTCACTCTCTATACACCAGGAATGAGAGCCTGGTTCTATTTCTGGACCCTTTATACCAGGTAAGGGGCCAGGGTGTTGTAAAGGGGACCTAAAAGCCCTGGTTCTGTCTGGGAAGAATTTGTTTGGTGCAGAAACTGAGGCAGACAGCCGTAAGGCTGCCCTCGGGTGCTCCTCTTGTAAGCAGGGCCAGTGCAAGGAAGTTTCGCGCCCTAGGCGAAACTTCCACCTTGCCCCCCCCCCAGCCCTGCAGCAGCTCCCCGCCCCCCCTCCGCACTGAGGCGCCCCCCTCCACGGCAGCTCCCCCCCCCCGAGGTGCCCCCCCGCACGGCAGCTCCCCCCCCCGGGGAGCCGTGCGGCAGCTCCCCACCCCAGCTCACCTCTGCTCCGCCTCCTCCCCGAGCACGCTGCCCCCGCTCTAATTCTCCTCCCCTCCCAGGCTTGTGGCGCCTAACAGCTGATTGGCGCTGCAAGCCTGGGAGGTGGGAGAAGTGGAGCGGCGACCGTGCGCTTGGGGAGGGGGTGTAGGAACGCTGTAAAAAAAAATTGGGGGCACCGCTTTTTGGCGCCCCCAAATCTTGGCGCCCTAGGCAACCGCCTAGTTTGCCTTAATGGTAGCACCGGCCCTGCTTGTAAGTACTGGCATACGGAGCATGGTGGGGTGGGTTTGGGGGCAGGAGAGGTGTATTGGGAGTAAAGATTGCAGGCACGGGAGGATGCCAAAAGTTAGACAGGCCTCCAGGGCTAAATTACATTTGGGGGCTCCTCCAGCCCTCAGAGCAGCTCAGGACCAGGATGGTGCAAAGTTTACTTTAAGCCATCTTAGCTTCACTTCCCCCTGGGTTGTGAATTCTGTGCTGCTCCTCTTAGAAACTCTCTCCAGGACACCAGTTTAGTAGTAGGTTTGAACTTCCTTACCTACCAGAGCACAAGCAAGTTGGGTTAAGGATAGAGCTTCAGCTGAATTTTCTTGCATTTGTTGGTTTAATTCGAGCCATTGGCATTATTTTCTCTCACGTTTTTTTTTTTTTTTTTGGCGCTGTTTGTTTTCCGTCACTGGCTTAACCTAGAAAATACTTAGATGGTTATCAGTGACCGCATTTTCTCTGCAAGCAGGACAGTGAATGCGGGCCTCATGCCTTCTTTCTACCCAGAGCAGCCAGGGCTGAACTGAATACTTTTTACTCCTGTTCAAACCTTAAACCTGGGGCTGTATTTACAGCTTTTGTCCACCTCCCCTCTGGAACAGAAAGCACTTAGCTCAGGGCTGCTGTTTCAGGTTTCTGTCAGTGCCCTCACTGTGGCTCCTGGGTGGAAAGTTTCCACTCCCAGCTTGCAGAATGTTCCCTACTCCCCCAAGTTGACAGTGCTTGCCTTGAGTGGAAACAAGCCTCTACAGCATGCCTTAGCTTCCTTCAGTTCCAAGACACAGTGGTCCCAGCAGACATTTGCTATGATTCCGCAAACCCTGGGAGTGGGAGGGAAATTTCTTTTTTGCAAGTGCTCTGGATTAGAACCCTAAATGATGAGAGCCTCACCACAAAACTCTAGAGCAATGGGTTGGTTTGTTTTCCTTTTCAGATCCACAAGAGATTCAATGTTTGAGCTTCAATCATGCAGTGACGCTGTTGTGTACAAAACCTGTACTTGTTTGTTGTAGTTTGCAAATGTGGATGTTTTTTTTTATAATAAAAGATCTGTTCTCAAATTATTAATAAAAATAAAAAGCTACTGTTATTTGACAGAATTGGCTCATCTTATTCACCAGAGGAAAAAGTGAAATTTGCAGCTAGAAGTAAGTTTCTTTTTCTCCTCTTTCCTTTTCTTCTTCTTTCTTTTGCGATTCATTTGCTAATAACACATCTTCCATTAGCTCCAAAAAGTTGTGAATGAATGCTATTTCATTTTTCTAAAAGCCAGTGATATAAACAGCAAAGTAGATCAAAAATCACTTGTTCATAAGAGATTAAATTCACCCTTGTGCACAGGGGCAATACAAGGCCTTATGTCCTGAAAATAGGGTGTAAATGGGATTTAATAATGATAACACCACCTAGCTCTGATATAGCACTTTTCATTTTTAGATTTCAAAGTGCTTGACAAAGGAGGTAAGTATCATTATCCCCATTTTACAGCTGGGAAAAACAGAGGCATAAGGAGGGAAGTGACTTGCCCAAGGTTACCTAGCAGGCCAGTGGCCAAGCCAGGAATTGACTAGGAGTCTCCCAAATCCTAGTCCAGTGCCCTATCCACTAGACTATTGTGCCTCCTTTTGTGGGTCCTTTTGTGGTGGCCCTCTCTAAAGGGGTGAATTTCACCCCATGAGACTATTAATTATTTCTCACTCACAAGGAATATTGTCTTTGAGAAATAATGTAGGATGACAAAGGAGAGAATGAAAGAATTCAAATCACTCACAAAGGCCATGTGAGGCCCAGTCCTGCAGCCCCGACTCATGGGAGTAGGTTCTTACTCAACCAAGTAATTATGGCCATGAGTAAGGATTATGAGCCAGATTTTCAAACATATTTAAAAAGCCTAAAGATGCAGATAGGTGCCTAACCTGCGTAGGTCCTTCTGTAAACCCCAGCAGGTGCCTAACATCAATGATTTAGGGGCTTAACATGCTTAGATGCTTTTGAATCATCAGATGCCTACCAGTATCTTTAGGCAGCTAAATACTTTTGAAATCTGGCCCTACAAGACTAGGTTTGTGTTCCCTTTGGCGGAATATAGCTGGCGGTGGAGGGGAATATTTTGACCTGAGTAAGCCAGCCGTTAATTTCCCTCTGCTCCAAATCCTGCAGCAATCAACAGAACAACAGTTTTAAATCATTACCGCCATCATTAAACATTATTAAAGGCACTCCATATTTTCTACCCTCTGTGTGCCTCAGCATCAGCCTCCTCCATTCAGATCACAGTGGGTGTTTTTCCATAGGATGGAGGGGTGTATGCAGGCAGGAGAGCAGTGCATGTGTGATCCCTTTTCCAATTCAGACGTAGTAACTGACCTTACCTGCTTTTGAGGTAGTGACCAAAAAGTGAAAGGATAAAAGCTTATATAGCTTACCAAGACATGGCTACTTTATGCACTTCCCAAACCCAGGAGCGTCAGTAAAAGCACCTTCACAGATATTGCATTGCAATACACAGAGATGTCAGTAGCCAAACAGTGTTATTCCCAGAATAGGTTCATCATACCTGGAAGACTCTAACTAGCCATACCCTCCTATCATCCCAGTGATAAAGTGCCAATTCTGGAAATTGATGGTAAATATGTTACAATGGACACACGATATTTGGGTGTATGAAATAATACCTCATTTATTAAATGCTTTGTGTTCTAGTCTGGGATGCCTAAACTTTTGCAAACATGCTTGCCTGTCTATAGTATCACATGCAAACTCTGTCTCTTGGACTAGAATTAAATCATGAGAGCAAAATCAGTTTCTAGATTTGTTTAATTGTTTTCCTTAGGAGAGCTGTAGGCCTCTCAGACCCTCTTGGAGCTTGAAGAGGGATCTCACAGATGTACCATTTTTAATATCCCTCTTCTCCTTTTCCTTCTAAGCCTCATCAGCAATCTTCCCTTTGATGGAGGAGGGCTGGAGCATTGCTCCTTTCACAGCTTGTCAGTACAGTTTCCTGTGGGCAGAATTCAGTGCTCTACTTTATCTGTCTGTACATGTATGTCATGTGCATTACTGCAATACTTGAGTGCCTTACAAAGATCACTACAACCACAAGATGCAGACTTGCACGTAGTCTAGTTTCCTCCCTACTACTTCTAATACAGATGAGACATTAATTTCATTCTCTCCACATAATGGCAAAGCCTATTGCTTCTGTAATTCCCTCAACTCCTCGTAGCCCAGAAAACTGGCACCTAAACTCAGATGTCCCACTTCATAACAGAATTACTTCAGCTCCTGAAGTGGGGCCTCGACCCTGATTGGGGCCTTTGGCTACGGATATAAATAAATATTAATAATACTACTAGGCCAGTATAAGTGACTACACTTGGATCTATTATAGCTGACTAATTCTGCCTCAGGTCTCACAGTCACATCAGTTTTAATATTTTTCCTGGGGGTGTATTAACTTTGGGTGCACCAGTTTCTTTCAGTATGTTGATGACTTCTCTTCCTGTTTACACAGCATCTAGTGCAAAGTGCATGGTAAAAGGATGTACATAAGATCTGGGAATTGCATGACATTCTCATGCTTTTCTGAGAACCTCCTCT
This sequence comes from Emys orbicularis, assembly GCF_028017835.1. Lineage (NCBI taxonomy): Eukaryota > Metazoa > Chordata > Testudines > Emydidae > Emys > Emys orbicularis. The sequence goes on along the minus strand of NC_088686.1, from coordinate 83,708,662 downwards.
TCATTATTATTTTCTTACATGCCCTCAGGGGATTGGGGGAAAAGGGATTAAAAAAAACCGCTTTTGCTATTAGTAAATGATCCACAAGGTACCCTTTTTTACTCTACTTCATGGCACCTGTTTCCTTGATAAAGAAGGGCTCACTCCATAAACAATCACAGTCATGTTGGAAAGGAATTCTCCTCTAGGACTGGGGATTTTGGGGGCTGGGTTGGAAAGTTAGCATTTTCACCTGGAGCACTTAGCTAGGAGTGTCCTCTGTTCATCCTATATTTTTCTTCTATGCGTCTAACATCACAAAGCTTTGGAATGTAATCAACATATATCTTGTTATAATTCCTTTCATGCTAAAGGATCCCAAAATATGGTTCAAGCTTATCAAAGTGATGTGCCAATACAGAGAAACCGTCTCTGGGTTGGAAGAGCATAAAAGGGGTGTAAAAGTGCACAACACACCAGATTAGGCCAGGAAGTGAAGGAGAATCCTGAGTCCAACTAATTTCAAGAGGAATTTTAATGACTGAGAGTGCTCAGGACTTCTGATTTAAGTTTTGTCCAAAAAATCCCCTCTGGCACCATACTGGGGCATTGGATCATGATTGACTCAGAGGGAAGAGTGCCAGCTACTGGACTGCCAACACCACTTTCTGCCATACCCTGGGTTTTCCTTAGCAGTCTCACAAGCAAATGCTTGCCCCTTCCTAGCTTTGTCAGAGCTAATAAGATCACAGCCTGCGGGCTATTAAATCTCACAGATTAAAGGACTGATCATTTCATATGATAGAAATCATATAACTGTAATTATACTAACTGTAATTATTTCCACTTTGACAATAAATATTTTAGCTTCCCCAGCACATTTAATAGCTGCACCACCTGTGACAGTCAATCATTCCATTGTCATCTTCTAATTATAACTCAGATATTAAACAGATTTCTCTGCAAAGGTACCTCGTATTTCAGCGAAACTAACAAGGCAGGATTTAATTTTTAGTAGACAGCGGAAGGAGGTCATGTGTTCAGTGTTATCCTTTCTCTGTAACAGGACTCGCAGGCTTCTCTAGAATTAGAATTTCAGTTAATAACATTGAAAATAGGACATAAAATATGCCACTGGGCTTAAAAACCTCCCCCACCCCCACCCCCACCCCCACCAAGACATGTGCGTATCTTGGTATAACTCCACATCCTGCAGTGTGATATTGATAAAATAACACTCATATTTATGTACTACAAATATTGGGAGAATACAGCTATGGATTGATATTTCTGATGTTTAGGCAAATACAGATCCAATCTCTACAGTTCAGAATAGAAAGCCAATCAGATCATTCATTTTTATTCAAATTCATATCCAAGAAATGGTAACTAGTTCAGTATGGGAGTAGCGGCTAGCAGAGGTGACTAGCAATAAAAATCGGTTGAGCACTTAAGTCACATGGCTTTGTTTCTGTGCCCTGCCACAAACATCAAGAAGGCCATAAAATGATTCCTGGCACCAGGTGAACACATTCTCATCAGCACACAATCTTCCACCAATCAATCATTCATGCAAACAAAATATATCACTTGCACGAATGTTCCCTGAAACAACTCTAAAGCAGGGGTTCTCAAACTGGGGGTTGGGACCCCTCAGGGGGTCGCGAGGTTATTACATGGGGGGTTGTGAGCTGTCAGCCTCCACCCTAAACCCCACTTTTATAATGGTGTTAGATATACAAAAAAGTGTTTTTAATTTATAAGGGGGGGGGTCGTACTCAGAGGTTTGCTATGTGAAAGGGGTCACCAGTACAAAAGTTTGAGAACCGCTAGGGATTCACATAATTTCAAGTATTCACAGCTCCGGTGACAACTTTGTCTTAGGCCTTTCTATAGCTTCATGGCTGTGGTATACAGACATTCAATTAAAAGAATAAGAATCACAATATTTTTTGCTCAAGGATTTTCAATGCTCCCGAGCCCTCCTAGATTTAGCAAACTGTAACTGAATGGGGCTTTTTGGAGTGGCTGATCTCAGTCCATCGCCTACTAAACAGCTGCCCACATCATGAGAATCACCTTCACTATTGGCATTAGCAGCTTCACCCCCACCTCTTTGTTGGCCAAGCACTGGATTAAATGGGCATGGAGAGTGAAGTAACTGTTGAACCATAAAGGTGGTGAATCCAGAGCTGGGTCAGATGCATTAGCAGGGCAGGGAGGAGCTTGCTACTCCCACTGTGCTATATCTGTTCTGTGCATAACTGGAGTACTTCATATTCAGTGTGGCCCCTAAATAATAAGGCAGTTTGGTATTCTTTAGTGGAAAGGAGGAATCCTTTAGGCTGTGGTTTCAACAAATGAATTGGTGTACGATACACACAAATATCAACCATGAGAATTATGAATCAACATTTATTGATGATATATACAGAAAAGGTACAACACTTAGTGAAATATAGTATTCACTGATTATTTCCAGTATATAAAGAATGTCCAGTTTGTTTTATACATGAAAGTTACAGAAATCAGTTCACACAGTAAGAACGCATTTAAAGCAAATGGCTAAAGTATTACTGTAAGGAAGAGAAGTTCTGAATTACTTATATAAAATCTACTTAGTCAACAAGGCATTCCTACTACACTATAAAAGAAAGGAGCCCAGAATTAGTAGAAATTTTATCGTCTGCATTCATTAGTTTTCAAACAAAATGTGCTACAGATACTGTACAATACGTCACTTCAAGTCCCAGATAAACATTTACAATAGAAGGAAAATATCAAGCTTATCTTTTTGTTTTGTTTCTTTCTACATGAAGGATCCTAGCTAGTGAGTGGGTCTCTCTTGAGAGGAAGCATGTAAGGCCTAGAAGTAAGCAGGAAAGACATGGAGTACTGTGGAACATGCAGTTTGAATGGAAACATAATACGTCTCATAAGAAACCACACATCCCCCCACTGGTTGGGCCTGATTCTGAACTCATTCCAGTTTTACCCCGGTTTAACTCCATTGACGCTAATGGAGTTACTTTCATCTGTGAGGAGAATCAGGACCCCTTGTCTCTAGGAACTAATTGGCTTGATGCATCTCTCCCGAGGTGTCTCAGATCTACTGAGCATCAGTTGCACTTCATAACACTTTCAGTTTTCAGTCCAGAAATGAGGATTTTTTCTTATAAGCTCATGGACATGACTCATAGCACAGGTTTTACAATATCCCTGCCGTTATATATATTTGCCATATGTGCATTGCATGGGACGTATAATTTTGCAAATCAAATAAGCATAAATGAACACCAACCAAAGAACATTTTTTGTCCTTTTTTTGCACAACTGACATCCACTTGATTTTGTGCTTAATTCTCAATATCTATTAATATCCTTATTTGATAATGGAAACAGCATTAGTCCATCCATGTACTTATGGTTCTATAAATCTTACTCACAGATTGTTTCTACAGAGGAAATGAAATGAAGGTTCATGCTTTGCATTCCAGGGCACATAATAAAGTAAGCAGTCAAGCATGTGCTTCTGTTTAAGACTAAATGTCAGGCTTAGTCATTGTCTTCTGACTGTAGTTTCTTCGCTGGAGTCTGCAATCAATGAGTAACTGAAAGTGAGTCAGAGGAATCCTGAAACTTTGCTGTGTGAATATGGATTCCTTGTTGTAAGCTATGCATATTGCCAAAGATAGACATGGTGCCCAGAGGGAGAGTACAGTAAAGTTAATTTTTCCTTCTGACCATTGTGCTAATTTACACAGTGACTTACTAGTCTTATGTTGCTACGGTTCCAACATGCCAAGTGAACAAGGAGAATCTACTCCTAAACTAAATTCATCATGCTACATGCACATTAATTCATAATGTATTAACTATTGCATTCACAGTGCAGCAAATCCATACTGCAATCACTTTCACTGAGTGCCAGGGAATTTCATACGCAATGCTGGTTAGATAGTTGAAAACTAACAATAACATATTTACAACGAGTGGGCTGCATATAGGATTTGACCATTATCAAAACAAGATATGCATTGAAGTGTTGTTTATATACGAACACACAAAACCAGTTATCAAGCCATGGAAATTATTCAGTTAAATGTCTAAAATAAACACAACCCAGACAACCAAATCAAAAACAACCAGAAAAGAGTTTTTCAAAACAGAGATCAAATTTTCTACTATGTCTCAATGCACATTCACTGAAATTACACATAGATAGCTATGTTATCTACACAAAGTGAGGAGAGGCACTGATCATCATGCTTAAGCAATGTATAAAAATTGGTATTTATAAGGATTCCATGCTTTGACAGCTGTTAGTACTTCAGCTACACACTACACTACCTTCAACTCCAATTAAGAGAATACCTGATATGACTGATTTAAAAATATAAGGAGATTAAAAAATAAGGGCACATCAATACACAAATATATATAGTTTACCCACATAAACCTCAGGAGACTACCAGGGCCCTACAACAAATTTCTGAAAATGTATCTGCTTTGTGGACAGGTGACATTTTCAATTCCATGTTTTTTTGTCTTGAATTGTATGCCATGTGGTTGATTCGCCACATAAGGAATTTTCCATGATGTAATTTTTGTTGTTGATTTTAACTAAGTAATTGACTGTAGTCATTTTAATTTACTAATTAAATATGCTTCATTAATGTCATGACCTTAAGTCCAACAGGTATTTGCCTAACAAGAATCGATTGTTATAAAAGAAAAATAAATCCCACTTGTCCTGGTCAAAAATATACTGTTTGTTTTTCTTATAAATGTTTAAGAAGGCAGGAGGTATTTCTATAGTGCTACCCTATTAAAGTGGTCCCATTGTTGTGTCATTGGTCCATTTACATGAAGGCAAAGCTAAGAGGCCAAATACTGAATCCTTTACCTAGGCCAAACTCATACAAGTTTTGCCTGAGTAAGATGGACTGAGTGCCTGATCCTGTACTCCTTGCACATGCAGATCTCCAGCTCACAGCCTAAGACAGGGGTCGGCAACGTTGGCACGTGGCTTGCCAGGGTAAGCACCCTGGCGGGCCGGGCCAGTTTTATTTACCTGCTGACGCGGCAGGTTCGGCCAATCGTGGCCCTCACTGGCCGTGGTTCGCCGTCTTGGGCCAATGGGGGCGGCGAGAAGAGGCGCGGGCGAGCGATATGCTGGCCGCGGCTTCTCGCCGCCCCCATTGGCCCGGGACGGTGAACCGCGGCCAGTGGGGGCCGCGATTGGCCAAACCTGCCCCCGTCAGCAGGTAAATAAAACTGGCCCGGCCCACCAGGGTGCTTACCCTGGTGAGCCACGTGCCAACGTTGCCGACCCCTGGCCTAAGAGTTGTGGGTAAATCAGTTATTCAGGATCTGACCCTGAGAAACAACTAAGGGTTTGGCCCAGGTAAAACCATGCCAAATGTCACAATTAAGGGATGAGAAATCCATAAAACTGTCAATCTAGAAGATTGTTTAGGATATAATAATACAGTGTTCCATAGTGAACTGCAGCATTTAAGGACACCTCGAAATTCTTAATTCCTATTGCATTTTGTGCTTTGCTTATAATTCATCACTAAATTGCTTTTCTTAGTTCATTAAACAAAATACAGAAAAAAAATATTAATCCTAAAATGCTGTTAGAAAACTGGTTTTGCTCTAAGGTATGGATCACCTGTAAGAATTTATTCCCTTATCTTATATGGTCATATATAAAATATGGTAAGAAAATATTTGTGTGTCTGTAAATTACAGATACTAAGTAATTTAATTCCATCTACATTGTAGTTCTTTCTGGTTTCTGGAGAACAGGTACACACCCATAAAATCTGTATTAATGGCTGAATCAGTTTTGAGCATACCATATTTAACAAGTGTAATTACATGTGTAATTCTTTTCTCATGCATTCTATAAATTACAGTTCACACTAGAGTATAAACTGGCTACATTAAGAAAGCAAGCAGGATAGGTTGGAAAGAAGTCTATAGATTTTTGTTGCAATATTCTTTAAGGAGGAAAGACAACCTGCAGTACATGAGAATTTACAAGCCTACATGAAGCCAAAAATGGGAATACTTGAATCTACAATACTGACTGCAAAATCTGTTTGTAAATATGCTTTGCAAATGGTCTTCCAAAACTGTAGAAAACAAATAGAAAAGAACGATACAAAAATCCCCATGAAGTATCCTATTTATGTACAAAGTTCTATGCAGTAATTAGACCATCTAGGCTATGTGATGCTATCTATGAAACACAATTTTATAAGTTTCCTCTCTATGTAAAGGTGTATGTCTCAGAGTATTTCTTGAAAATATTGAAGACTCTCGGTGCTATCTTTAGTTACAAAAATCAAACTAGAAGCATTAAATACTCCAACAACGGCAGGTGACATATCTTTATAAGAACCTAGATAGACAAATAGGTGATTTGGGGAAATAAACCAAAAAGCTGGGTGATGTAAGAAATATCATGCCTCCCTGCCTCTCCAAACCCTTCATTAGCACATTGGTGAGTGGCATCTTTAACTAGCAGAAAACCTATGCAGTGCCTCAACAGTATGCTTAAACAATGTTACCATATGGAGCTCAGGGTTTATAAAGGACCATGGCTTTAAATGCATTACTGTCATATCCATTAGGAATTGTAACTGTGGGTAGCAGATAGGTGTCAGGTTTCAACTTACCAGATGAAGATGTCTCTTGGGTAGGAGGAAACACTGGGGGTTGGTTCTAAAGAGTCTTGTGTCACTAAACCCATGCATTCCACAGATAAACAAGTTCTCAGTGCCTGGGCATTAGTGACAAGTAGCAGTACTGTGGCTCATTACAGCAACAGATTTCAATTCAATATCAAACAAGAGCCTAGGAAGAAATAGGGGGAAGCAAAGGATAACTATCAGTGTGGACCCAATTCTGCAGTCCTCTCTCTGGCACAGCTCCCATTGACTTTAGTGGAAGTTTTGCCTAAGTAATACCAGGATGGCAGAGTCTGCCTGAGAACTGCAGGACTGGTCCCTGCCGGTGTGTGTGTAGGGGGAATGCAAGATTACTGGAGAGGTGAAAAATGTATGTTACAAAATATTACTTCTGGTGAATATTGGGCAAGAATTTAACACTTCTGGAACACTGTCTCAGGGCAAAGTTCAGCAAATTTGTTTCACATTTCCTCCTTATCCTCCCTTCCCTTACTCTATAACATTGTTGTGCAGGGAAGTTGCTTTTTGTAATGGCTATAGCTATAATCTGTACATCACTCTTCTGCTACACAAAACTAGATAAAAGTCTTTTCTTCAACATCATCAGCTTGACTGGAAAAGATCACTCTCAAAGCTATGTTTTTCATAATACATTCTATGTGTAGCAGTAGTTTCAACACAACATTATAAGATGGCCTAAAAATAATGATCATGCTACTGCAGCACCAGCAGAATTGATCCCTGGCGTAACTCCATTCAGATCAGTAGAGTTACACCAGAGAAGAATTTGTCCCAATGTGCTATATGCTTATGACAATAACGCACAAGACAAATATTACAGTAATGGCCCAAGAAGTCACAGTAATATGATCAACTGTAGTCTTCTGGCTCGGTACAGTAGAATACTGCAGTATATTTTTATAAGGTGCCAAATGCAATAAACAAAAATGGAACAAATGGGACTTAATCTGATGAGCAGGAGATGTACTTTAAATATTCATAATAGGGTTTTTCAGGCCTGGTACTAAAGATCAAAGCCTTTCTAAAGGCATTACAAGAGGCTGTAGAAGTCAGAGGCTAGATTGGCAACTGATGCTGTTTTCAGAAAACTGTTTGATTGCTGCTGAGCTGCTACAACAGGAATCATATAACAGCATGAGGCTGGGAAAGCAAAGAAAATACAGGCAGTTGCCAGAGTAAATTAATTTGAGCTCTGTTGTTTTTTGCTGCTGCTTCTATTTATAAGACAAGTAGTTTGCTCTGCTAAACATCGGCATCCATCAAAGTACCAACCCAAGGACTGATGATACCAATACTTGGAAAACAAATCAGAAATCTATACTGCTCAAGGATCTTTAAAACCCCGTAGTGTTTGGAATTCTGTGTTCCCAGAGGTGTTGGCAGAGTCCATTTATTAGGATTTTAGACAAAAATGGACACTAGCTATATCTCGGGGTATAAACAGATCAGAAGTTTAATGACAGTGATCTGAATTCAGAGGCAGAGGTTTAAACTCACTGCTGGATTTGGGAATGGGAAGTGATTTTCCTTTATGGCATGTTGGCAGAGACCTTTTGGATGGGGGGAGGCATCGTCAGCTAGAGAACCAAGAAAAGATCATTCACTGGGATCAGGCAGAAGGAATTGCACAGTCTGTTTCCATTGGCTGAAGGAGGTGGGAGGGGCCACTGTTGAACCTTGACCCTTCTTAGAGTCTTCTATATTGCAAGAGTTTAAAAAGCTTTCAAAAGCTGACAACACAGACCATTCAATCAATTTAATCAGAGTCCATATTATTGTCTGTGGCTTACCTGCCAGCATTGACAAAACAAGCTCCCACAATAGCCCTATTTATGAATGAATTAATTCCTCATTATTTTAGCTTACAGCATACATTGATTTTCTTCTGTCTCTCATGTTGTGGCCCATATTTTGGTCTTTGCAGGTGGAGGAATTATGGTGTATTTATAATTATAAATGACTGAGATTGCTATATGTACAGAAACTGAAAACAGACCATTTCAAATAAGACAGCATGGGCCTCAACATGAAGTACAGGCTCTGATCCTGCTCCCACTGAAATCAATGATGAAACCCCAATTGCTTTCCAACAATGTAGGACCGGGGCCAAAGTCTCCAGCTAGCATTAAGAACAGACAATGTATTAATAGCAACTGCTCTGGAATGGTGAAGGATGAAAAATAATAATCCTTCTCCATCTTAAAATTAATGGGAGTTTTTAGTGCATATAGTTGGGTTGATCAGGCTCTGTTCAGGCTGCCAGGTGCTAAGTGTTTCCTGGAAGGAAGCATAAATCCTCAATTCCCAAAGGGAATTCAGAGTGGTCAGCATCTTGCAGGCACAGTCCCTGTTTTCCAAAGAAACAAAAATAGTCTCTCAGTTTTAAATGACAGGGGCCCTTATTGTAACACTGTCTAATTGGCATAAATATAGGGGCATCTTAATGCATGAGACCTGTGCAAACTTCTTGTTTTATACAAAGTGCTGGTGCAGTCTTTGTTTTTCTGGAGGAGTACAGAAGAAGGAACAAATTCAGAAGCAAACTGTTCCCCCAAGTTAACTATAATGTGCACTGGGCCTTGAAGGCTAGCACCAGAACAAACCCTAACAGAGTCATGGCCCTCATTCAGCAAAGTTCTCAAGCAGGTGCTTAACCACAGTCCTATTCAGAAAAGCATGTGCTGCTAAATTTTAACCATGAGCTTAAATGCTTTCCTGACTAAGGATGCTTACCAGGATCAAGGCTTTCCATATTCCACTGATGATGTCAGTGTTCTAGAGGGCACATATATATCATACTTGTGTAAGCAGCAGGGGACTAGCTGAGAGCAGAGCAAAGAAAATGACTGGAGAAGGGAACTTCAGTTCACATGGAAATAACTCAAGAGCGTGTGTACTGCTTTCTCCTGTGCTCATCCTTGAGTTTTGCCATCCAAACAATGGGGAAATGAGTAAAGGAAGAGAACACTGAAGGCCAGATGCAAAATAATGAGACTAAAGGACGATGTGACAGTGACAAGCATTATCCACTCAAATGTGAAACTTGCATTAGCTCGAGTGGCCATTTCCTGGGTTTTTTTCTTGTTTGTTTAGTTAAGCAGCAATCCAGCCTCATGTGGAATGAGCAAATTACCAACTGCAAGCCAAGTATGAGTTACATTTTCCCCCAAGAAATGGAAAGCTTTTTGATGGTTAAATTCAGTACTGTGCCAGAGTAGCTTTACATTAAATATTACATGGGAGAATTCAGCCTGGGAGATAGCCAAAGTGTATCGCATAAGTAGCACATTTCTATATTATAAGTAGAAGAATGACATTGTAATTATCTTTGAAAGTTCCCTGAGTTACTGCAACTATAAAGTCTTACTTAAAAGTCCTACAGTCTGCTTTTTTAGTCAAAACTAAAGCCCCAAATTTGCTCTCTGTACGTGAGTGGAGTTACTCTAGATTTTTACCTCCTCCTCCTCTAGTCCCATCTGAAGAATCACTTTTTAAAGGGCAATATGTCCAAAGCAGATAAGTGTAAGGAAGGATGTCTGAAACAGTGTTTCTCAATAGGTAACTGTGTGGAGCAGCTTAGTCACATGGTGCTGGCTCTCCTACCTGTTTCCAGCTATCATATTGCTTTAAAAGATAGCTAAAAATACACTAAACACTTTCCTAATGTTACCTTTCTCTGTAGGCAATTGCTGTAGCTGCCACAGGGAAGTTAGATTATTATGAATAGGATGGAAGTGGTTTAGGAGACCACCTCTCTAAAATATGGGCCAGGCTATGAAAACCTTTGAGAACCCAAGCTCTACACTACAACAAACACTATATTCTAGTCTGGTATAATTGTAGGGTGATCATACGTTCCGTTTTGGGTGGGACAGATCCTTTTTTAAGTCCTGTCCTGGCTGTCCCGACTTTTTTTTTTTTTTAAAGGAGGCATTTATCCCGTTTGCTCTTGCTGACTTGACCAGCTGGCAAGAGCAAATGGGACAAATACCCGCTTTTGTCCAAAAAAAGCAGGGTGCGGTGCAGAGGGGGCGAGCAGAGATGCCAGCCCCCCGTGGGGGGGGGGGAGCGTTCCAGCATGGGGGGTGGAGGGCAGCAAGGTTCCAGCAATTGGCAATAGCCTCCTGAGGGGGCCCCTGCAGGGTACCTGTGACGGGGAACAGCCTTGCATGGGGGGAAAGGGGCCACAGGTGAGCAGCTGGGGGGTCCTGTTTTGTCTTTTGGAAATATGGTCATCCTATACAATTGCTACTTAGCTCTGAGTGACTTTCATGTGAGGTGAGCCAACAGTGTTACATCTGTCTTGGGCAATTGATCTCTTTCTGTGGGGATCAGAGAAGTGAACTCTTCTTCAAATCCAGACTAAGTCCCTGATCCTGAGAAGTTCTGTGTACCCACAATTTCCATTAAATACGTTGAACAAGATGGAACAGAATTCCATAGAACAGTACAAAAGACCTACAGAAAAGGACTAATTCTCTATTAAATTCTTTAGGTTGTCAGAATAATGTCTATAGAACTCACAGTAGTTTAATAGCTATTAAATTCTTTAGGACTTTTCAGTTAGTGAGGCAGCAAGGGGATGTCAAAAGAGCACTAATGTTCCCAAGGAAAATACTGCACAGCTACAAATATTTGAATGGTGAATATGTTGACTATAGGTTTGATTCTGCAAACCATTAAACAGGTGAGTAGTCCTTACTAGCAGGGGCCCATAGTGACTTCATTGGAATAGCTAACACAATACAAATTAGCAAAACTAGACTGGATTATTGTTTAAACTCTACATTCACACACGTTATTCCAGTTTACGTCAATGGCAGCACTGCACTGTGCATGGACAGAGAGAAGCATGTGTGCTTCATTTCCCATCTCACCTTGTAGGTAGGTTCATTATAAGCTCATAGGCTGGACAGCTCAGAGAACATTTTAAGAAACACTCACATCACAGAAGGTTTGTTCAGAGGGCAGACTTTCCCACAGCTACCTGGCTCAGATTTGCTGTAAAACAGTATTCATTTCATAATAAAGTACACCTATGTCTTTACAAGCCCTGATTTTTAACAAGCACCTTTTAAACAACCTAAGAGAATGATTATTGCACCTCTACATCTTACATTAGTTATACCGTGTCGACAAAACTCTGCCTTGTTTATTCATATGCCATGTGGTCTAGAATCACTGCTTGTCTGACATCAAAGACATTTATACAAATTGTTTCTTCACAATAGAGAGATGGGGATTAAATTTATTGGACTGAATCCTGAAGTCCTGGTTTACTTTTCACTCAGTCCTAACTCTGGCAAAATTCCCATTGACTTCAATGCAAAATTTAACCAGGTAATGACTTCAGGATTTAGCTCATTGGCTCAAATCTAAGATGGACTTGAGAAGAAAAATAGTTATCACTTCAAATTAAGTGTCCTAAATATACATTTAGTTTAGCTTAGTTAACAAACCAACGTATGCTAAGCACCATTACATTTTAACACCCTATTACATATAATTGCTCATCCTCAACAAAAAGAATGTTCAATAATCATTTGGGGACAGATTCTGGTGCCTTCCTTAAGTTGAATAACATAATTCTCCTTGAATAGTTGCAGAGGGACTACATGGGCTGTAAGGTTCTATTTGATGTGAAGAGAGCATCAGAATCTGGTGCTATCTGAAAGGCCCGGGACCTGGCCCTTTGTATTTACTCCACTGAATTTAATAAAGTTATGCCTGGGGTGAATTTGGCCCCCAAAATCTAAATGAAATATTTATTTGAGACACTTAATTTAAAGTGTACCTGGGAAGATGAAAATTCTGAGTCCCCCATGCCAGCTGCTAATTATCAATAAAACTTATAGAAAACCTTTAGAGACACTTACAATAAATAGTGTAGTTACACAATGTTGACTGTACCAAAGGTACACTGCAGTACTGATTTGTACATACATCACAAGAAGAGACACTGAGAACAATTTAAGGTTTATATGATACTATATGTTCATTACCCTGAGTCCCTGGAGAAAGCCATACTGGCTTTTTGATCTTTCCATTTTGCAGCATCTACATTTTCTGCATCTTGAGCAAAAGAGAGAGGCTGGTGAGAACATAACTGTTAATTCATAGAGTATTCTCCAGCTGCATCCATTCAAACAGTACAAGTGAGACAGATAGTTATGGATCACTATTTGGCAAAAACACGGCAGCCACAATGACTTTATGAGATCTTTGCTAAGTTTCGGTTAACAAATTAAATAAGCAGAAACTTTAGATGTTAAATAAATAGAGAAATATTCTTTAATCTTGATATCTTTTACCATAAGATAGCTTCAGGGGCTTATTAAAGATGGAGATGGGACTCGCTTTCCTTAATTTTCACGTTTCCAAGGCTCTTCCTCAACAACAGTGAAGTCTGCAGATTTGCCATTGGTTGCCAGTGTCACCTGCAAGTAATTATCATTGACATCTAACTTAAAGGCCAAGGCACTTTGACAAGAAAAGTTATGAGTTATATGGAGAAGCATGATATTTATAGGAGTAACGTACTCCATGTGTGAATATATATGTATTTTATATATATTTATTCATAATTCACAATGTCCTCAAAGTGCGGAGAGGTGTGTGTGTGTGTAGGTGGGGAGGGGTAATTTTAATATTGGCTAGAAAACATGAGTGAACAATGATCCATGTTTTTTGGATTTTATTTTCCCTTCACTGTTTGAAGTCGTATAGTTTTCATAAATATTTTACACATATAGACAGTCCTGTCGCTTTCAGACTTTTCCTAATTTGCAAGAAGAGTTTAACTTGAACTAAAAAAATTTCCTATAGAACTCATCTGCACTGCAGGACATCTGCTGGAGGATATGGAGGAATGTGAAAGGGACAGAATGATAGAGGAATATGGATACATATATACACACACATTACAAAAACTTCAAAGAAAATGGCAGAATAGCTGCTCCACAGACATGTTGTAAAGCACCATTCATTGTGCCACTATTTCTACTCATGCATGTGAAAGGTTCAGTTAAAATCAGGTCAAACAATTCTTATTAATACTATATTTTATACACAGAACAACAAAAAAGGTCATTGTAGCATTTCAAGGTTCATGCTACAATATTAATTTGATAAGTATGGTGGAAGACCAATATTGGTTTATCAGTTCATGGGAAATGTTGATCGCTGTGTTACGACCCAACAGTCAATATAAAAATATCCATGTGAAATCCTTAACAGGAGATGTGTGGGGCTCAAGCTAAAGTATTTTGTTTGACTGAGGAAAAATGAACTGGACCTTTACATAGTATGAGAACCTTTCGTCTAATTCTATATGGATGGCCTATTCTTTCCTAGCTTACCTTCCAAGTTACTGTCCTCAGCTTCATATGAAAACTTAAAGACAGGACTGATATTCCACATGATGGGTAAACCGAATGTATGGAAGCATTTGGACAGGGAAACATTACAAAAATGCACCAATGTTTAAAACAAAGCCAACCTTTTTCACAGATAATTGGAAGGGAAACACATGCAGTTACAAGAATACACAGCATATTTGGAGCTGAAAACCACATAAAGTAATGTGAAATGTGATCATAAAAATAGAGAAATATCATGCAATAAGAGCCACTATACTCCCACATAAAAAATAGCCTACTTATTATAAATATACAGTGGCTACACAAGACTATAAAAGACTTGAATTATACTTGAAGTATATTACAGGAAGTAAATAGAGATGATATGTTACTTGTGGCACCTTAGAGACTAACAAATTTATTAGAGCATAAGCTTTCGTGGGCTACAGCCCACTTCTTCGGATGCATACTAGGTCAAGGTTCCTCTCATATACTTGAATGTACTAATTAAGCTCCCAATGAAGAGCAAGCCTAAAACAACAATGACAAGTGTCAAATTTTGCTAGCTTAGGAGTCAGTGGTATCCAAACAAAAAGGGCCTGCTGATATAATTCAAGAACTGTGTTAAGTTCATGTCTGGTAAACAAGACCAGTGTGGGACTGGAAAAGAATGAACCAAAATTGGTGTGTTTGAAATTAGAGCTAACTGGTGGACAAAATAATGAGGGGATGGACTAGTGCATCCATCACTCCCTTTTGAGGTCCTTAAAAGAGACTCGGGGGGGGGGGGAGAGGAATGAAAATTAGCAGAGGGGAAAACCTGGCTAGCTCAGCACTGGTAGAGTGTAAGAAGGGGAAAGGAGCAATCTTCACCATTATGAAAGTGAGGCAATCCCAAATTAGGGAAGTTCTGTTTCCCTGGGTTCTGTGAGTTCCTGTAATTAGGAACCTTTGTAACACAATCCAGTTTCTCTGTGGATCTGTCCAGCAAAAATACCACCTTAAAAAGTTCCTGGTAGCAGTGTCACTAGAGCATCACTTGCAAGTGATGACATAAACCTCAAAATCCCACTGTGTTTGGGACAATTTTAGTGATTGTGACACAGCCAATAACTTATGGCTTGTTGGTATCTTTTAAATGAAAGGGGGACTGGTCCTGAAAAGTCCTGAAGTGGTGCAAGTTCTGAACTCCTTTTAAAATCAAGCCCAGAGTGTGTCACAGTAAGACTGAAGCCCACATTAGTGTATCTTCAGGTGCTTCCTAGTAGCACTAAATCCAATAAAATCAGCCAGTAATTGTTAGGCCAAAAACCCCAGGACTGATCCTAACATCAAAGGTAATTGGTTCTTTCCACCTCTTTAGGAAGAGGAACAGTTTTATCAGACTATGAAATGGTTTTTCAAAGGAAGTGATAAAAACCCCATCAATCGAATCTAGAACTGGTAAAAAAAATGTTGATTTTCTTTCATGAAAAATGTCTTTTAAAAAGAAACAGATATTGCCAGACAATTCTTTTCCTTTCAAAAGAAAAAACAACAACAAAATGTATAAAAAATTCATTTTGTTTCAATTGTCACATTTTTATTTCTTCCGCTGCACCCTACTTCCCCCCCTTTCTTCTTGATTTTCCAGTGGAATGAAAGGGAAGAGGGGAAGAGAAGAGAAAGGGGGGGAAATATCCCCCAAAATTGAAAACCAAAACAAAATGATTTTTTCATTCAAAATGAAAAGTTTCATTCATCTTAACTTCACCAAAAAACTGAAAAATTCCATGAAAAAAATGTCGAACAAAATGAAAGCTTTGGTTAATTCAAAACTTTAAGGGAAAATACCATTTTTCAAACAAGTCATTTGACCCTCGATAGGGCAAACCTCTGAAAAAATGTACTGTGAAGAATGATCTTTGGCTTAGGGGTGGGGAAAATGACATCATAAATCTTTTCCATTTCCATTGTCTATGATAACTTAGCAATTGGATTTTAGAGATGGGACTCATGTCCATTCTAAGTCTGTTGTGGAGATTTAAAGGTGCCAGAGAATCCACAAGCTTTCTCTTTCTCTCTGTGGACAAATATCTGGGTGTGGTTGACTCACTAGCCAATCTAGACATGTTTTGATAAAATATGGAACAGGTCACTTGCTATATAATCAGGTGGGAGGAACAGGAGAAGCAGCTAAAGTAAAAATTGGCCGTAAAATGAAAAGTTTTAATTTGGTTTTGATTTTTTTCCTTTTCAATTAAATATTGTCTTTTGACTTTAATCAGGCCTGTCCTAGTCCTGGTTGCCTGGTAAACCTTTATACACAAATCACTCAACCTAGTTTTTCATTCAACTGATGGGGTTTCTGAAGTTCGCTTCACTCTAATCAAGACATTTTTTTCTTTTTAAAATCCAGGTTAGTTACAGTGAAGATTAGATAGAAATTGCAAAGTTTGTATTTTTACAATGACTACCAAGAATGATGATGAAAGAAAAGCATACACATGCTGTATGAGTGCTGGCGCGATCACTGATATGGTGCATTTAACACGTGTGTCTCTTTATGGCGTATCATGGAAGACTGCCATCAAATAATAATACCTGCACTTGGTTTACAGCTAGCCTTCATTTGAGTAGCAATAAGCTCTCTGTTAACAAAGGAAACTAGGTAGATACCCATATTCTCTATGTGTCTTGGAATATTCCATAATACGCTGCATAATCCCTTAGTTTTTGATATGTAAACATTGTATATGATTTTTCAACTCAAATGCCATGTTTAAGAAGAGTGCAAAAAATCTTTGTAACTTCTTAAACTTACTTAAAATGTCTGAGGTTCACAGAGACTGTCACATTTGTGAAACAATTTAAAAAAAAATACATGCAGGTTAAAAAATGAAGTAAAACAAAGCATGCACTGCTATATACAAGTCTCAATATCCATAAATGTGAAAGGTACCTTGCATTCATCTACTGTGACAGAGTTGTGAGCTGCATAAACACATTGGTTTGAGTTGTTTTCCCTATGATTTTTCATGTCGTCATAAATTGACTGAGTCTTGGTCATTTCAATGTCTTCATGCCCCTTATGCTGGGAATCCAGGTTTTCCAGCTCTGCCTTGGAGAGGTGATACACAATGCCAGCACCAAAAGAATCTCCTACAACATTTACTGATGTTCTCATCCGGTCTCTGCAGAAGGAAAGAGAGACAGATTTGATAGTTAATGATAAATCAGTCTGGAGCATGAAAGACTCACTTGTTGTCTGGAGTTCACTATTAGGGAAAGGGGAAAGTTCGGGATGAAAGGAGTGCCTAATATTTCAGGTGCTGCTGCTGCTGTCATTTATCCTCTACAGAATGTTTATGGGATCTTTAGAGTGGAAAGGATTTTAGCTTTCAAGAGAAGTTGAAAAGAAATGCCTTCCCAGGGGACTGTTCAAACAGAAACTATATACAGACTTCCATGGCACAGATACCCATAGTCACAGATCTGGTTCCCTGATGTGGCAGAGCGATTGTACAAAGAAACAGCCAAATTGTATTTTGTATTTTGCTGAGATCTGTAAAGTGCCTGCTTCTTGGGTTGGAGATTTTGTATCGCTATGCACTTCCCATTTCACTGCCAGTAAATTAACCTGAATTCATCAGGGCCCCGAATTCTCTTTACACAACCAGGGGAAATGATTTTAGATTTAGTGACTTATTCCAGCTCTCAGCTGATGTAAATAAATAGCATCTCCCCTTTATTCAAACTGAGGAAGCTATGGGAAGGTGATGTGAAATCTCGCTATGGGACTCAAACCTTCAGTGCTCTTGTTGGATTCTGGTTCCCTCGCACCACTAGACACATAGCCAGCTGTTAAGGTGGCACTGTGCCCATTCACACTGTTGTATGCCAGTATTCATAGGGTATATGTGCCAACCAAATATAACCTGTGAAATGATGAACCAGTGACACTTCTTCAGTAATAAGAGCCTCCTGGTTGCAAGTTGATGCCAAATTAGGCCCACATGCTTCTTTACAAGGAAACATATTTGTTGGCACTTGCAAACATTAGACCATCGGTGGAGGCCCTACCTTTCTCCAGTATCCTTTTTACACTGCTGATGATTCTGAACATGAAAGACTAGATTCTCCCCACATCAGAACCCTTGATTCCATGTCTCCTGCCAATAGCAGACACTAGAGCTGCTTCATTGCACCCTATGTAGTCATTTATGTCAGTGTAAATTAAGTGCAAGTAGATGTAAAATGCTTTCACTCTGGTCTGGTGCCATTTTACACCTGTTTTACACTGATGTAAATGACAACAATAACACTGTGGGACTGTTAAAAAGTCACATTTCACCCCAAGAGGCAGCTGTGGTTCAGGGGCAGCTGAAGTGATCCATGTATAGTGTTGTGAATGTCTATTTAACTTGAAAGGTGCTTTGACATCCTTTTAGGGTCAAAAATGTAAAACAACAACAATAATAATAAATCCGTAGACCTCTACCGATATTAGCTGGACAGAAGCATCCTCAGAAAACTCTGTTAATTCTAATCTAACAAACCCACAGCAAGCAAGGGAAGAGTGCTTGTGGTGTCCTGATTTCTGGTTCATCAGGGAGTCAATCAGAAATGGGAATACAGAAAGGCTGAGGTGTATTTCCAAAAAACCCAAGTCTTCTCAGAGGATGACAGGATGATTGAGCAATATGACCTTTGATCAAATGACAGAAAAGCAGGAATGTACAATTCCATGCTGGTAGAATTCCTTTCCACGTAACAGTCGTTGATTTGACAACATTGTTTTTTCCCTGCTTTTTCTAATATTGCTGGTACTAGGTTTGCATTGTATAGCTGTCTAGCACCACGCCAAAAGTTTAAATCTGATTTATAAATCAATGAACTACTATTAATCATTTTATATCCTTATGCATGACTGAGTGAAACTTTTGTTTAGTGCTTTGACTAAAATTTCAGTGTAAACATTTACAAAACCCAATTGAATCGATTTCACAAGTGTTTTTCATTATTTTGCCATTGTGTCTGACAATTATGGTGGAATTTCATAAGCATATCAGCAAAGTTTTGCAAAATGTTCATAAAAATAGTACCAAAGTGTGAAAAACATTTTTCATTTATGGCCAATACTCACAACAAAACATTATATAGAAGGAAAAATCCTTCCAGTTTTGCTTTGCTTGAGTGAAAGATTTTACACAGTTATTATGTCATGCACGTATGATCCCAACCCTAGTGGAAGTGGCAGACTTAGAAAATATTACTTGCAGAGGGTTCGTTTTTTAACAAAACCCATAAAATATACTGAACTCTGCAATAAGATCTCCATGGAAACATTATAGAACGCCTGAATAATTTTGAGTGAATAGTCTTACATCTTGAATGAATTCATTAATGCCACTCCAGGGTGAGTGCTCAGAATGCCAGACAGGAGGTGGAGACCAGAATCCACAAATATAGCTCCAGTGTGTTTTATATTTAACAAGCGAGGAGATGCCTCAATCTATCTGTGTCTGTTAGTAGACAAGAAAAAACATTCAGCTAAGCAAACAGCACAATGTTTCAGAACTATTCACTGTAGACTGGGCTAGATTGACTTAACGGAAACACAGAGGGTGAAATCCCGGCCCCACCGACTCCCATTGACTTCAGTAAGGCTGATTGCATCCAGAGAGAAAGGATTTGTGAAGAGAGAAGGTTCCATTCATTCTATTCTTAAAAACAATAGATCACATTATGTTGTTGAGTACAGTGGTACAACCCCACTGAAGTCAATAGGGTTGCATCAGTGTAAATAAGAGGAAAATTTGGCCCAGTAAATTATTCGTCCAACATATCGACTTCAATGTAGTCTGAAACATGAATTCTGAAAGGAAGATTGAGAAAGGGAGTCAGCCTGGCTTCTGCTGAGATACAGCAGATATTTTGGAAACAGAAGGAGTGTTGAAGGACTCAATCTCTCTTCCGACTACCCAAAATACCTAGTAATATCAAGATCAGAAGAATCAATACATGACTGATGGCTGGGTCAGCAGTGATCAGACAAAAAGATTCTTTCATCTGAAGAAGAAAGGATTTCTCATACTTATGTTATTTCTCTTGTAGGATCAGAGCCAGCTCCCATTGACTTTTATGAGAGTTGGATCAGGCTCATAGGGTCTGACTCTGTATTCCACTCACTCCAGTATAAATCAAAGCTAGCAGCATTGGAGGCAATAAAGTTATACCACTATATGAGTGAGAGGAGAAGCAGGTCCACAAAGTGTTGTTAGGTATTATTATTAATACTAATATGTAAAAAAACATTGTCCCTTCCAAGGAGCTTTCTTGACTAGATACTCTGGATCCTAGAAAGGATCCTAAAAAGGAGATTAAATAAATCCCTCAAGGCTCCCACTGACTCAAAAAGTGACATGTTTAACTTGCTTTCATCTTGTTGGCACTTAGGGGACTAGCTACTTCTGCTTTTCATATTTCATTCTACTTGAGTTTACATTCTAGAAACAGACCTAAGCAATAACATTCAAATATCAACTTTCCGAAGGAATGTGGGCCTAAGCATTTTGAATGTAGACCCATGTTACACAAGCTACAGAAAAGATTCAGATGTCATGCAAACGTTACCAGTTGTCTTTCTGAATGTAGGTGTCTGCTTTAGATGTTGGATCTGAGCAGCTTTCCCAATGCAAAGTACTTCTGTACCAAGAGCCCATGGTATGGCATTTGCTAAGCTTGTTAGTCTCACAGTTGTAAAGTAGCCAGTTCTTGGCTACAGCTAATGATGCTGGATTCATTCCAACTGTTGGCACATAACGCTCTCCTATTAAATGTCACCGCTGTGATTTGTTTAGTTTTAAACTAAGAAACTGTGAGAGTTGTGAAAGCTTGGAACATTTGCCTGACAAAGTTCTGTGTGTCTGTCTTTCTACCCAATCTCTCTGTACAAGAGAGGGACCAATGAGGATATGATCTGATCTAGATCCAGAACCCCCTTAAGCCTCAATTTGAGGGGAGGGAGAGTCAAGGCTGAGACCCAGTCAAAACTCAGGTTTGGGTTTGAGTGTTCTGAAATTGTGAAAGCTGTTTTCTGTGAGATTTCAGCGTAATCCTGACAAATCAGGTGATTTTGTGATCTTTTCTTTCATCTTGAACAGTAAAAAGCTCACAAGATGAGCCATTTTTGCAAGAATTTTTCTAATTTGACCTGAAATGCCAGGACAATTGCTATTCTTAAAAGATATCTACTGTATTGATTTGCATCCAGACAAGTTCCAGCTATCAGGCTCATTATGATTGTCTGTACCTGTATCCAGGGCCGGCACTTCCATTTAGGTGACCTAGGCGGTCGCCTAGGGTACCAGGATTTGGGGGGGCGGCATTTTGCCGCCCTCGGTGGCAATTCGGCGGCGGGGGGTCCTTCCGCGCTTCAGGTCTTCGGCGGCAATTCTGCGGCGGGTCCTTCACTCGCTCCGGGACCCGCCGCCGAAGTGCCCCGAAGACCGGGAGCGCGGAAAGACCCCCCCCCCCCCCCCGCCGCAGAATTGACGGTGATGACCGGGAGCGCGGAAGGACCCCCGCCTAGGGCGCCAAAAACCCTGGCGCCGCTCCTGCCTGTATCCATCTCCTGTATTTATATTTATCACTCAGTCAATTAATAGATAGCCTGATTCTGATCTCACACAGAAGTTAATGGATTTACACTGGTGTAAAACTTGCATAAGTGAGGTCAGAATCAGGCTCCGAATGTTTCATTAGCTTTATCAGCATGACAAGATATACAGAACTTGCCTCCTTTTTTTCCTCATTTTCTTTCTCTCTCAAGCCTTGACGCTAAGCCTCTGAATTTTAGCACTATGGATTGCACTG
This sequence comes from Emys orbicularis, assembly GCF_028017835.1. Lineage (NCBI taxonomy): Eukaryota > Metazoa > Chordata > Testudines > Emydidae > Emys > Emys orbicularis. The sequence goes on along the minus strand of NC_088686.1, from coordinate 83,686,746 downwards.
TTGCTTGTCAGGCCAAAGAACCCCAAAGCCCTCCCAGTCTGGGAGAAGGTTCCAGGCTTGTCTTTCACTTGGACACAATCCTGTAACATTCCTTTCAGATGTTCCTTCTCTGACTCTGGCCTTGTCTATACTAGCAAGCTTCATAATTGGGATTCACCACCGGTGCAGCTCCACGGCACAGGCATTTCTACTCCCATGTTGTTTAACACGCCTCTGAGCAGGGCTAGATGACAGAAAGGTAAAATTGTCTGGGCCCTGCCCACACTATAGCTCCCGCCAGTGGAGCAGCACTTCTCATGAATTACGGCTCTGAGGTTCACTAGTGTAGGCAGGGCTTTAAATGACATTTCCCTAAAAAACCCAAACAAACCACATGCTGCATTTATACATCCTCCTTCCAGCAGCAGAACCCTATCTACTTGGCCTATTTTGAGTTCCAATGAAAACATATATTTAAAATCTGAGCATGGACCCTCTCTTGTCCTTCCGCTCCTAGCTGCAAATTCCTACGCCACTTTCCTGTTTTGAGCCATGACTTCACCAATGTATTTAAAACCACACAAAATCCTCTTTTCCCTTCGCCAGCTGCCTGCTGAGCCCCACCCTGGTTCCCCGTTCTGAGCTATGATTTCACACAATTACAATATATTTTTTTTAATCATCTTTTCCCTTTGCTTGCCCCAGCTGTAAATTCCTGCCTCATTTTCCCCTATAGATGGGACTGGAGCTGGGAACTGTTCTTAGACGCTGGTGTCTCACAGACAGGGTGATACACTGGCTGTAACTGAAGAAAACCCCTCATCTCGGATCTAGCAGATATATCACAGAAGGATGGCTACAGGGGCTATGTTATGGGGTGGATTGAGACCTTGAATGCTTCCCAATAAGGCAACAAGGGCCAATGGCAACAAGGGATAAATAGCACATTATGTCACTAAAGTTTCAAAGCCAAATACTCAGCTCTGCTAAGCCCCTTCTGCATAACTCCAATGGCACAACGCATTGAAGATGCATCAATTGGGCTGCTGGGGATTCCCCTGGCATGGGGAAATCAGTAAGTGGTATAAAGCTGGCATAGCTAGTGTTACACTTCTTCCCAGCATTACTACCTGCAACCTTATAGCTTAGGCTGTGTAGTGATGTGCTGAAGCAGGAAAGGCAGTGACCAGAGTGCACTGTGCTCCAGCAATTCAGGCTGATGTAAAGGTTTCTAGGGGCCTGTCACCAATCAGTGCAACTTAGAGGAGCCCTGGGACTGCTCTAAGTTGTGTTGATGGGCTGAACTGGTTCCTGGGAACTCTGTGGCAAGGTGGCACAAAGATGTCTATGCCTCCAATCTAAAATGCACCTGAGGATCTGACTCTGGGTGTATTATTGTTGTTATAATTATTAATGGGGCTTCTAAATCCCAGAGGTGAGGGACAGAAAGCTCCTGGAGAAGGGTGGAACAGGTGGATGTCTCTTGGCTGAGGATCTGCAATGGTACTGAAAGGACTCTAATCCCAAGACCCTGAGGTTGAAAGGTAGGTCAGGTCATGTTTTAGAGAATCTCCTGGTAAAAACTGACTGGGAATATCCTTCCATTTTCCAGTTTGCTTTCTCATTTCGTTTGGTTTGTGGGCTCCTTTAGGACATTCATCCTATAGTGTCTTTGTTGAGAAGAACTCTATGAAGAAACCTGATTCTATTAGGAACATAGAGCTTGCTATGCTGGATGGATCAGTGGTCCATCACATCTGTAGCTCTATCTCCATAAGTACCTGATGCTTCAGAGAAAGGTGTAAGACTCCCATAATATAACAGACAACTATTATCATGGGGGTAGGGTGGGGGGATTTCTTCCTAACCTCAAGCAGTTGGCTGTAGCCTGAAGCATGTTCATTCTAGCTAATGTAACTGGAGATGACATTATTAATACAAATGCCCAATGCCATATAAAATCCTTCTGTTCTAGACAGGCATCACTGCAGTATAATCCACAGACTCAGTACCCATCCCTCCATTTAGACAAGAATTATAATAAGGAAACCTAAAAGCAGAGATGAATAACTGTTATTGAACTATGTTTGTAGTTTGGAACAACAGCTTGGAAGGTTACATATCTCTAGGGAATGTAGTGGCTTTGGCAGGAGTCTGTGAGTCAAGCCTCTTAGGGACAGGATCCTCAGCTGGTATAAATTGTCATAGCTCCATTGAAGTCAATTGTTTAAGTCAACTGACTTCAGTGTAACTATTGCAAATTACACCAGCCATAGTTTAGATCTTCCCTTTAGGTTCTATTTCTTGTTCTAATGCTGACTTAAGTGGCCCATGTCAAACCACTTCACCTATCTGTGCCTCAGTTGCTCCATCTGTACAATAGGTATATTTTAGTGTGCTTTGAGATCCATGATTGAAAGGTAGCAGAAAAGAGTAAATCATTATTTGTTACTTGCTGTAAGTACATGATGACTTCTTCGGATTGAATCATGGAGTCACTATTACTTACAAGAGCCAGTCAACAGCAACAAGCAGACTGATGTCCTGAGTAGGGAGACCCACCGCGGTGAGGATGAGAAGCATGGTGACCAGTCCTGCACTGGGTATACTGGCAGCTCCAACACTTGCTAAGGTGGCTGTCAGACTGTAAAATAAACACAGTATTGGGTAACAACAAGGAGGGTGTGACTTTCAATGTGTACTCACTTGATCAAAACAAAAGGTTGGTTTTCACCTGGCATGTCCCAGAAAATACAGGGCTGCATAACTACTAGAGATGGGATCAAGCCACAACTTTGAGGATTCTGTTCCTCCACCAACTCCAATTTAAGAGTGTTCAGATCGGGGGGGTTTGTTCAGACTACTATAAAGATAAAGGCAATTTTCAACATTCAGACTGTTAGCCTGGTTTTGATTTTCAACCTCCGCCCCTACATTTCAGAGATGTTTGAATCCAGGGCTTTTGCCCAGATCCACCTCCACATTCCAACTGGAATTTCTGCAGTGTAGAGGCTGCAGGTTGAATTTCCAGTGCAGTTGATTAATGTTAATTTATGGAGCTTGCAGTTCGTTTTGTGAGATAATAGTGTGGGGGAATTGGTTGTTATCAGTAAGGAAATGGTGAAAGACCATGTATCCTACAGTCACATGCTCCAAACTCTGGGAGCTTGTGATAAACCAAGCCCAGATACAAAGCACTCTTGTTCTGGTTTGCAAAACCAACATTCAGCCAATTAGGTTTTGCGAATCCAGAGCCATGCCTGCTTTTGCTCCAATTAGTAGAATGTGAAAGTCGAGTACAGTGAATGTCTGTGCTACAAATGCTGGAAGTCTGAAAAACCAGGCTACAGCTTCAGAGACACTAGGCATTCCTTTGTAGAATGGAAAATAAATTAGGCAGCAAGGGAGCCAAGGAACAATAAAAAATATAAAAGAAGTCTCTGTCTTTCTGAAATAGATCTTGCAATTTACTACTAAATTTGAGATGCTGTGGGTTCACCAAGTGCTTCCAATAAAGAGGTGGGGGAATAAGTGCCTCCATGGGGTAAATACTTGGCTACAGCCATGGTGCTAATGTGAGGACACAGCATCTTAGCCCTTACCATTTCCAGGATTATCATCTCCAAGGGGTAGGTTGCTTTGCCAGGTTTGGTTGTTGGGTTAAAGCAGAAATGCCCAAAAGGGCAGATCTGAGGCGCAAAAAGGAGAATTACTAAGCCTGCCTGAGCCTGCATTTGGGTCATTTGAACCTAACCCCAGCATTGCTAGTTGGGTTTGGCAGACATAAGAGAACAACCTTCTATCCATTTGCATTGCCATATCAGAACATAGTATGAGTGTCACAACACAAATGTCATCCCATCATATTGCACTGGGGAAAGAGTTGGCAGTTTTCCCATGGCTAATCCACAGGAGCACTGCTCTCTGTCAACCTCATTCAGCTCTCACACCAGCATACATCAAGAATAATTCTGGGAAGTTCAGGGGGTCAACTGCACTAGTGTACAAATGGTGCGAGATCTGAATCAGGCACAGTGAGTCAATTCTTTACAGGAGGAGCAGGAAGAATAATTCAGGTTCAAGTTCACCAAGACTTGTGGTCAACAAGTCCCAGAACTTCCTCTGGCAGCAAATATTTTATTAGCAACTCGTCTTTAAAAAGAATGTTCTTATTTCTAAAAACTAAATTGTATTATTCAAGGTCCAACTTTACAGCATCTGCCTTTGAGAGAAGCAGCCTAACCCCTTTAAAACCATATTTTACTATTGTAAGTAACCTGCAGGAGGCAAAGAACTGTAAAATATGTTGCTAATATAGTTGGCCAAGAAACACAACACTAGAAATTCCAGTGCAGGCATTTCTTTATCCTGAAAAGGGGTTAGCTAAGAGGAAGGTGGGTGGATTAGAGACACAAGGAAAAGGCAAACTTGGCAGCATTCATGTGTGGTTTGAATTATTATGATTCAAAATGTCAGGCTTAGTGCATTTGTCATATTTTCCATTGTAAATGAATTCAGCAGCAACAGTCATAACTTTGCCATTCTCTTTTTTTAGTAACAGGATCGAATATGACTTTAAATTGGATTACAGTAAAACATGCCAAAATTATACTTACCTAACTTAAATGTGTGTATTCCTTTGAGCTTCCAGATATTTCAACACAGTTCTATATGTAATGATTTGACATAATAGGAATATATCTACTGTACTCTGGGTTAATGTGAGCACACTGAGATAAAATTTAAGATCTACAGTCTATTTCGCTGTAGTGATAGCTCAGGGGTGTCAAACTCATTTCATGTGGCAGGACTGATCCAATACCCTGCCACGTGGGTCAGCAAAAGTTATTAAAATAGAAATAGATAAATATAAACCATGTTGGTAGTTACTTACATTCACTCTTAGATTTATCTGAAGTTTCCTTTTCTTTGACTTGCCTTGTTGGGGTACCTATTCTCCAGCTAGCGGGTAAGTTGTCTTCAGTGTCACTTCCCATCACCCAGACATGTTCCAACTTCTCCAAGACTTGTACCTCTCTAGTGTCTCTTGAACATGACCAAGTGGTTGTACACCTGCACATGAGGTTTTGCTGGATTGCTGTGCCAGAGTCTGGACTATGGGGATATGAGCTGTAGAGCACACAAGTGTTTTCCTCTCTAACTCCCCTGGGGGGACCCTGCTGGAACACACTAAATGTTCTTTAGTGAGCATTGATGTAGTTCTGCTTGAAATGGTTGACATCCCTGTGTGATGGGGTGTACTCCCCACACCTGCCCTGAGAGGACTGAATTAGGCCAGGCAGACCCAATTAATCAATTAAGTGGCAGACAGGCGAGATATTTAGGCTAGGAGGAAGCACTAATTGGAATCTAGATCACCTGTGAGGGAACAGATGGGGCTTACATAAAGCCAAGAGACTGGCAATAAAAAAGAGGCTCCAGGGTGAAGAGTGGTAGTCATGCTCCCTGAGGAAAGGAGGATGAGGCATCCCTAAGACCTAGAAGAGAGGGACTTGACTAGTATGAGTGGAAGCAGAGTAGGAAGTAGTCCTAGGGCAAGAGCAGTAAGGTTAGGGAAGCTGCAGACCTTGACTGTTTGGTAAAGGGACCTGGACTGGAACCTAGAGCAGAGGGCAGGCCTGGGTTCCCTTACCAACTAAGCCTGCCAGAGTGTATTGCCAGAGATAATGAACTAGCAGACTGTTTGAGTCACAGCAGGAGTGACAGGGGTAGGGTAGTGGATGTGAGGACTGTTGAATGCCGTTTGTCCAGAGATACCTGGAAAGTATCATACCCCGGAAGGGAAAACCACTTACTGTTCTGTCCAGGGGGCTGAATCACAAAGAGGAAGCAGCAGCTCCTGGAGCAAGAGAAGGGCTGCAGACAGAGTGAGGGACTGCAACTGCTGGAAAGGGGTGTTAGCTGGGCAGAACTAATCCCCAGAACAGCCTGGAGGAGGAGCTGTCAAGTGGTGAGTAGAATACCCTGTGACTCCCAGCCTTGCCTCTAGGAACTCAAGGGCTACATCAGTATTTGTGCCACAGCAACACTCATTGTAAATGTGGGATGGGAAGGCATATATGCCCCTCATTCCCCTAATCAAAGGGGCTGCCTAGAGCCAAACTGGCCCTAGGACAAGTTTAAAAGTGCATGAGGGCTGCTCTCATGTCTACTGGCAGATAGCAGTTCCCAAGAAATCCCTCTGCTCATCTGGACTATGCCAGAATATGTTACACTGCAGCCATATCTCTTCCTCACCATTGCCCCCTCACAGCCTGAAAATGCCTTGCACCAAGGCCATTATTTTTATTATTTATTGGCAAAATAAGAGGGAATAACCCAAGCTAACTATATGGATACTTTTTATGGGAAAGTCTTTTTCTATTAGTACTCGTATGGACTTTCTAAATAATTAATGCCCTGTACCTAGCTTGGAGCATCCCTCCACATTTAACTAAGTTTATTATGTTGGACAGACAAGACCATTGCTTTGCACCTCATGTTGTCATTTACTCCTGTACAAAGTGAGTTTAAAATGTTACTAACCCAGAAGTCACAAATGATGACAATACACATTGCAAGGCAGTGGAGAATCTCTTTAGGAAGTCTTACGGCCTGTGTTAATACAGGAGGTCAGATTAGAGGATCACAATGGTTCGTTCTGGTCTTAGAACCTATGAATCAGGGCCATATCTATTTAACAGTCTTATCCATTCAATACCACTGTGAGAAGCGAAAGTCCACACATTTCACTGTGTAAGAATACATAGGCATTCAGAAACCATCATTGCGTCTTCATGCTATACAGCCTTCTAAATCAAAGACCCAGTTGTTTGCAGAAATGTATAGAACCCACCTCACAGTGACTATCTGCCCACCATCCAACACAATTCCATTCATCTGTGCTATGAAGATGGCAGCAACTGCTTCATAAAGGGCCGTCCCATCCATGTTTATTGTTGCTCCAACAGGCAGGACAAATCTTGTTACACGCTTATCAATGCCCAAGTTTTCTTCAAGACAACGGAAAGTGACAGGTAATGTACCAGCACTAAAAGAATGAGCAAAGACATGAAGAAAGACAGGGTTACGTGGTACATAATATTCTTGCATGATGGAACAAGATCCGAACTATTGCAATTTTGCTATGACCATTTCCTTTCTCAAGTCCAATATGTGCGTTAAAGAAGGTGCAACCAAATAGAAGTTACTGAATTCTATGGGAAAGACGAGCACAGTGTTTAATACATGATTTTTAGTACCTCATTGCCAGAAAGCTGGCAACATTACATATTTTCCCTTCCTCTGCCAAATTTTGTTGTTTTTAATCCTCCTGTGTCCATAAACCTTTTTTCAATCAAGACACACTCCAGTATTAACTGGAGGTGAGATTCTGGGTCACAGAGGGGCTAGTTGGACTCTCTATCCAATTTATGAATTATTTCTTGGATTTTTTTCAAAGCACAGAGCCAAATGGCTTTTTGCGATGGGAATTCAAATCAATATTGAAGGGTCAAATCCTGCATCTCTTCAGTTGTGGAGGTGTTCTTTGCAGAGGAACCAGTGGCCTGTGCACTCCTCATTCACAGAGCTTGGGGGACAGCAAGGCTAGCGCTGAGGAACAGGTGCTTGTGTGGATCTTCCCTGCCACCCCTCTCTAGGGGGCAGAGCAGGCTGTTTCACCCGTTGGGCCTGAGTACCCTCAGCAGAGTTGTTCCATAACAACTCTTTCTGTCCAGTGAGTTGAGATCAGGGCCGCCCGGGGGTGCAAGTGGGGCAATTTGCCTCAGGCCCCGGGCCCCACAGGGGCCCCCACGAGAATATAGTATTGCAACTTTTTTTATGGAAGGGCCCCCCAAAATTGCTTTGCCCCGGGCTCCCTGAATTCTTTGGGCAGCCCTGGTTAAGATTCCTTCCTCTGCTGCCCAAGTGTGCGTAGCTCAGCTGAAGGATCTGCCTCTAAATTAATGAATCCAATTCAATTACATATATTGATGCTTTTCATTTTCAGTGCTTGACTCTGGTCCAACCCTCCACTAAATTAACTTGGTTATATCCTGACCAGAGTCACTTCTGAAAAGTGAACACTGTTCTGGGGAAATTCGTTAATAGCTGAAGCATGTCTGTACCAACTCGTTTGCATACCCCCATGTGAGCTAATGGAAATTTCTCAAAGGTCATCCTGATTACTGTATCAATACTAGTTTTGGTCTGACAAGAATGTTTACTATTGCTTATAGTGAGCAGAACAAAGGGCTGAACTCACTAAAATATACTACAATAAATCCTTACTACATATTGCATATACTACCTTGCAACTTCAGTATTTAACATATTCATTACTTAGTCCCCATAGTGACTCTATGAAGTAAGACAAAATCTTTCGGTATCTCATTTTACCCTTCTGTAAAATGGGGATATCTATAAAGTGACTTCTTCAGTATCACAGATGAAGTAAGTGTCAGAGGCCAATTTGGTGCTCGTATTCCTGGCTCCTGGTCCTGTGCTTATAATGCTAGATTGCCTTTCTTACTCACTGAGGGTTTTTTAAAAAGAGCTACATGAACCTGGTAAATAGTTTCAGCCAACTCTATTCTGGCACCCGTGTGGTTTAGTTTTTACCACAGCCAATCAAATATTCATTCTGTGATGTCACACAAAGTATATATAAAAAAAGCTTAGCACACATGCAGAGTGTTTATTGTTTCAGGATATAGTTCTCTAATACTTTTGCCCTAAAATAAATGTACTGTACTTCGTGAAAGCTGGCTTGTCACTGGTAAACACTGTCATAGCCTCTGGGAGAGAGTGGAACTGCAGGTGCTGGACTGAGATCAGAGCTGCTGGGATAGTCACTGTGAATTGCAGGGGAACAGCAAGCCTAAATCCTTGGTCTGGAGAGAGAGGGATGTGGGTATCCACTCACAGAGAGGTTTTACTGGAGGCCTGCAATGTAAAGGGGCATGCTTGAGTAGATGACAGAGGAGGGCAGAGGTGCAGTTAACCCCAGAACTGTGACACATATGGAGCCTTGTGACAATTATGGCTCTGTACATTTCCTTTTAATAACTAATAACACCTATAGCACTTCATCCACAGACCTTAAAGTGCTTAACCAAGGTGGGTAAGTAGCATTATCCCTATTTTACAGGACAGGAAACTAAAGCACAGATGTTTTTGCACAAGTTTACACAGTGAGTCAGTGGCAGCACAGGGAACAGAAGTCAGGTCCCCTGACATTCAGCCTGGGGCCACTATTCAGCCTCTATGGCCACTATCCATACTGCATCTCTTTATTAAAGCCTACAGAGTGTGAGGTAAAGGTTTTTTCCCCCCAAATAGATTAAGGTGAGCAAAAGCTGTTTACTGATTGATATTAATGATAAAATAACTTTCTAGTGAAGGTCAGAACAGCAGCTGCATAATGTCTAAATGGCAGCTAATGAGCTGCTAAAATATAAATAAGGTGGCAGTTCACATGGAGTACCTGGAAGCTGTGCCTAGAGCTGTGATCCATGCCTGGAAAATGCCAGCAAGGAATGTGAAGGGGCTTTTCCTTGTTATCACAAAGTACAGTGAAGGCAAGAAGATCCCACCGTGGATGAGAAGGCCCACGATCACCGTTACCATGTACATTCCAAGTTGCCTAGCAACCACTTCTAAGTCCTTAATTGCAATGATTTTCCCGCAAATAAGACAGGCAATGCCAAAAGGAGAGTACCTAGGGGAAAAAAACAGAACAAACAGATGGAACTGATCCTTGCAGCATGCCGCCATAAAACCTGTGCACAAAAACATGTGGGACTATGGAGAGAGATCCAGGCTTCTAGACTGAACTCTTTGAGATGTGAAGAGGACACAGAACTACCGAATGATGATGGTTCAGTGGCTGTCCTTCATGCCTCTCTTAATTTGGTATGAGTAAAGCCTATTCAGAGGAACCTGCCATAACACCTCACTAAAAGTAATACAATACTTTAGGGGCCAAATTCTGAGGTTTTTACTCAATTTCTACTCAATTTTTTTACTCACCACCATTGAATTCAATGTATGTTTGTAGAGTAAGGCTTTGGCCCTATAGTAATATCCCATAAGCAGCTAGTAACTGTACTATACATGCAAGTGTTTTGGATCTTTACTGAAGAATACTGTATTTTGGTTATAATACTTAACTGTTATGTAGCATTTTTCATCAAGTTCAGGTTTGAATTATTTGTTGCAGATAAATGATCTGATGCATCTAGCCATTTTTCCTGTGAGCCAATTTATTTTATGCTCATTGAATTGTTTCGACAAGCAGTTTTCAATCTATGGATTGTTTAACTATATGCTTTGATTACCTGTGGTGTGTGACTGGTCACCTAAGTTACATGGTATTACTTTTGCTCCTTGATTTTAAATGAGACTAACAGTAACACATTTTGGTACTACATAATTTATAAGAACATAAGACTAGCCCTACTGGGTCAGACTAAAGGTCCATATAGCCCAGTATCCTGTCGGCCGCCAGTGGCCAATGCCAGGTGCTTCAGAGGGAATGAACAGAACAGGTAATCAAGTAATCCATCCCATTGTCCATTCCCAGCCTCTGTTTGCCAGAAGCTGGGAATGGACAAGGACACCATCCCTGCCCATCCTGGCTAATAGCCATAGATAGGTTTATCTTCCATTAATTTATCTTGTTCTTTTTTTAACCCTATTATAGTTTGGGCCTTTACAACATCCTCTGGCAAAGGGTTCCACCGACTGTGCATGGTGCGTTGTTCATTTATTATACTTCTAATAAATGACAAATAATGTGTATGAGGAATGCCTTCATGTCATGTGAATGTGAGTTCATACAAAGTAACATTTACTCCACCTCAGAGGAGTCAGTACAAAGTTTATATGTCACTTCCATACATTTTTACCCTTATCAGGAAGGTTTAAGTGGGACATAAATGTTGCATAGGTTTGTGCTGGGCTCCTCTGCACAGGGATAATTTAGTCCATATTGAAAAGCCTTTCCAAAACATTCATGTAAACAAATCCCCATTAAATTTCATTTGCCAGTTTGTTGCCCAATCACTTAGTTTTGTGAGATCTTTTAGAAGTTCTTCACAGTCTGCTTTGGTCTTAACTATCTTGAGCAGTTTAGTATCATCTGCAAACTTTGCCACCTCACTGTTTACCCTTTTCTCCAGATCACCCAAAAAATGACACCTACCTTCACTAGTCACTTCAAAATTTAGGTGTAATATTTCAAACCAGTTGCTTTGCAGTCTGTTTCCTATAAGTTTCACCAAGATAATCCCTGTAGAGGGATATACAGCATCACCCCTGTAGTAAGATGAGGCCCTGAAACAAGCCTTGTATCAGAGGCTCGGAATAAGGCCCGAACTAAAGTAATGGTCAAGACTTTGCTAACATAAAGCAAAGTTAAGCTCTGAGCCAGAGGCAGGCTCTGCTTACAGAAGTTGGCAAGAAGGCGGTTGCAAATTGCATGTATACACGTATCTAAAAGGTATCAAGTCCTAATAGGATGAACATGTGCCAGGATGGCACTAGAACATTCTGGTACCAGGGCCGGCTCCAGGCACCAGCCGACCAAGCACGTGCTTGGGGCGGCACCTTGGGGCAGGGCGGCACTCGACTTTTTTATTTTTTATTTTTATTTTTTGGATTCGGCGGCGCGGTGCTCGGAGCAGGGGCGGGGTCTTCGGGCGGCATGGTGCTGGGGGGGTGGGGCTTCGGGTGGCGCAGTGCTCGGAGGGGGGGTGGGGGCTTCGGGAGGTGCTCGGGGAGGCGGGGCTTCGGGCGGCGTGGTGCTCGGGGGGCGGGGTCTTGGGGGGCGGGGGCTGGCACGGTGCAGCGCTCAGAGGGGGTGGCGGGGCTTCGGGCAGCACGGCACTGGGGGGGCGGGGTTTCGGGTGGCGTGGTGCTGGGGGGGCGGGCATTTCGGTGGCGCTCGCGGGGGAGGGGCGAGGTATGGCAGGGCGGCTCTCTTCTTTTTTGCCTGGGGCGGCAAAAAAGTTAGAGCCGGCCCTGTCTGGTACGAACACATTCCACAGAGCTAATGAGGAACAGGTTGACACATCCTAAAGACAGGGTCAAAAGGATCATATAATGGATAGAGTTGTTTGTTCAAACCAACCTATACCAGGAGAGAGGCAGCACCCTAACATGTAGAGGGGTTGTACCTCAATACGTCAGGAGTGATGTGTAACTTGTTTGTACCTGTGTATAAGAATGCATCCCTGAGTGGATGTCTTTGTCCAGCCTAGGGGGCAGTGGAGAGTCTCGCCACTGACTGAGCTGTGTCCATTGTCAGGGAGCACATATGTACTAGCAGAACTGTAGACATCTGATCTGGGGAGCTAGAGACTGTGTTTCGTTTGGCAATAAACCTGGCTGGGTGCCTTCGTACCTTATCAGAGTCTGTGGTCATTGGGGGTTCTCTTGGGGTCTGCTGTGCCAGCTATCTGCGCAGAGCCGGGGCAGCACACAGAGGGAACACACACACACAGCCGACTGTTATCAACATTGAACAGAGCAGAGCACCACACTGGTGATGGTCTCAAGTTGCAGTGGGGGAGGTCTAGGTTGGATATTAGGAAACACTATTTCACTAGGAGGGTGGTGAAGCACTGGAATGCTTTACCTAGGCAGGTGGTGGAATCTCCTTCCTTGGAGGTTTTTAAGGCCCGGCTTGACAAAGCCCTGGCTGGGATGATTTAGTTGGGAATTGGTCCTGCTTTGAGCAAGGGGTTGGACTAGATGACCTCCTGAGGTTCCTCCCAACCCTGATATTCTATGTCTGACAACATTGGTGACCCCGACCACTGATCTGGTGAATAAGCGAGCTGTCTGTTCCAGGAATCGCGATCTAACATGACAGAAAACCACGAGCTACAGAACCCCCTTAACCTCTCCGTGCAAATCCCCACAGAATTTAAAAAATATAATGGGGAAGAAACATGTAATGTAATTTGTAAGGCTAGGGCAGAGACTGGAGCCTTAAAATGTAAAATATTGCAAACTATAACCATGGCTGTTAAATGGTTAAAACAGCACGCCACAAAAAACACTACATCCTAACTGAGACACATGTTATTCAAAACAATTTTGTTCAGTTGTCAGATGTCACTGGTGTGATGCTCTGCTCTGTTCAATGTTGATAACAATCGGCTGCGTGAGTGTGTTCCCTCTGTGTGCTGCCCCGGATATTTGTATATGTGCAATTAGCAGCCTTCTTCTTGCCAACTTCTGTGAGCAGGGCCTGCCTCTGGCTCAGAGCTTAACTTTGCTTGATGTTAGTAAAGTCTTGACCATTACTTTAGTTCAGGCCTCAGGCCTCATTCCGGGCCTGTGATACAAGGCTTATGTTTCACGGCCTCATCTTACTACGTTCTCCCACTTTTTGTCTTTTTATGGGGAGGATGTTTACCCATTGTCCCGGAAAAGCATAATGCATGGACTAAAGATAACCCAGTGGGCTAAACACTATTATGTGGTTACCTTATTTTACCATCCATACACTCATGACCCACCTGTCTTTTTAGTCTGCACATTCCCTCGTTTGACTGACAGATTTTATTATCCAATTATTTTTAGTCCTTTATGGTGGGCTTGGGAATGTTAGGCCCGGGACTATGACGGAGGAATGTAGTATTATGATTGAGCCTTAGAGGCACTCCCAAATAATTAATATATATGAATAATATGGATATGGCTATATATTTGTAGCGTATATATGTATAGTATGTATATGTACATATGACACCACCTTATATCCAAACATAACCATGTTTTTCCAGTCTGGTGTTGAATTCTGGCCCTTTTACTGTGGTGACACAGATAGAAATACACTCCTATTAGGGCAATTGCAGTTATCACCTGTATCATCATTAGTAGTAGGCTGAGTGTTTTAAAATACTGGGATAGGCATTGTTATAGTGTGTTTCACAGTATTATGTATATGAGAAGTAAAACAGAAATTTGGAGTAGTGACACTACAAACGAGGTCTTTATATATAAATGTCTTGTAATTAGTTACTACCCAGTACTGTGCATTCATGTTATGGGTTACCCTTCCTGCTGGTTGTCACCCTCTGGTAAGCTTTGCTGGGCAGGAAACAGGAATGGCTAGCTTCTCTGTTCCATGGATTGCATTACCCCATGATACACCAGTAGTTGACGTAGATCCAGTTGTTTTTATGGATGTTGTTTTTCAGAAAACCTACTAAATGGACAGTAACCAATTTATCAAATATTGCTGTGTCAGGATTTAGTATGTGTACCCAGACAACCAGATGCCCAACTTTATTTTATGTTCTTATGGCTCATAAGAGTCTCAAATCACTGGAATTGCCCAAGGGCCTGGAGCTTTCTTCACAAAGAAATTTTAAATAGCTGGCGTGATGGCACCTTTGTGTAAAGGAGGAAGGTTTTTATCTTTATGAACACAAAAGGCTGATTCTCATCCCCTGCAACAATAATTCTTTAAAAATTCTGGGCAAAGATGAATGAGAGGTACTGCTGGTATCACTCAGTCTCCCCTCTCTAGGACAGAGGAACATGTACTGAAACATCAATGAAAAACTAATGTTGTTCTACTGGTATGGCTCTAGTAATTACAACCCTGAAGCCAACAGAAGCTTTACATTACTGATTAGACCAAAGTAACAAGTTTTGCCCTGGGTGTGCTGGCCAGTGCTGCTTAAGTGGAATATTGGTAAACCCAGTTTCTTGGAGTATTTGAAGAATTATATTAATTGCTTGTCTATATATTAGAGAGCAGCAGATTATAATAAATGTTGCAATCAAAATAGCTTTCCTTACAAAAGCTACACTATCTATTTGTGGTGAGGGACCAGACTGAAAAAATAGAGAGACAGGAAGAAAATGAGGCTGTTGTTTTACCTCCTTTTCAGCTGTCATTATACACAGTCTCACACAGCTAAGCATCATTCTTATATAGTGCCTTCCACATGAAACCTCAAAACATCAGTTACATTCCAGGCACTAATGAATAGCACCCCAATGAACTTAATTAATTTAAACCACATAGGGAGGTATATTTTAGTGCTGTGACTAAAGGAAGTCATATTTCCAGGGGTCATGCGGAGCAGTGAGTCTTCTTACATATGTTGCAATGGTGTGGCCTGTTCTATTCTTGCACTTCACAGCAGCTGGGGGTCAGTGCATAAGGGACATGGGACTAATCCTGACACAAACAAACGCTAACCCAAAGTGGTGTGTGAATTAAAGCTGCCAGAAACCCTAGAGTGCTCTCTCCTGGCATTCCCCACCACTGCTAGCCAAGGTATGACATTGTCCTGTGATGGGTGGGTGAGTGAAGGGGCTTTTTGCTTCCTCTCTCTCTCTCTAGTTCATTAGTGCAGGACCCACAATGTACCAAAAGCAATAGGTTTTATGCCAAATGCTGTGCATGTTTTGTTCTGAAAGGCTATCTGTAGATGACATGGGCGTACTTGGCACTTGTATATAAATAGTAAATAGCTCTGGGGCAACTCTCAAATAAGTGATACAAAAGAAAAAAAATCCTGCTCAAGAAATGTAAACAAGGCCTCCATCCCAACTGGCTGGAGTCACTCCGTTGCTGGTACGTGGAAGGGAAGTTGTTCTGAATGGGCATGCCACACACTTTCCTAGTGAGACAACTCAGTTCAGTGCCTCTTACTCTGCTGATTTTATAGAATGCAGACTTTGCATGTGGACTCACAGAGGCTATGGGAGGAGACTTTTGTATATTGATGCAAACCATTGGAATCTCATTTTGGTGGAATGCATATTTTGGGCAAGCCAATTTTGCTGTAGAACACTGGAAATAGAGCATGCCTCTTGGCTCCTCTGTAATTATGCCTCCGAGCCTACGGTTTATTATTATGCTAGACTCACAGGAGAAGCTTAATGTTGTTATGTTTTGAAGGGATGTTTGTTTTTTACTGTAGTAAACCACTATAATAAATGTGATATTTTTACACTAGCGCTAAAGGTCTTAAGCTGGTGCCTGCATGTCTTGGAGCCCTGTATGCAAAAAATGACAGCATGCCTGTCATCTTCAGAAATGTTTCAAAATGCACCCCACTCCCAAAAGGAAACAATGTACTTCTAGTTGTGCCATCCTTGTCATGGTTTAAAGAGCCAACCCAGGGAGCTGAAATCTTTAGTTGTATGGGTTGCCAATAAAGTATAATGTGACCAGTCTGTGGCAGGATTTGGCTTCTGTGTTTTTTGTATCTTAGAAGTTACGATCTTGACTTACCACATGATCATAGTCACTAGTTTCATTACAATCTCATTCAGGATGCTGAAGAAATCCACCATCACTTTGGCCTGCTCTCCCATCTTCCCCATAGCAACACCAAAAGCAATGAAGAACCCTATCAGGCCTGTTGGAGGAATCACACCACAGAGAACCCATCAGTTAGGAAGCATGTTTTTTGGTCTGAGTCTCTGCAGCTATGTCAGAATAAAGTCACCCTGTTAATTCAACCTTCAAACAACTGCACTGTATTTCACAGCTGAAATGCTTTATCTCTTGTTAATGTGATCTTGCGCTAAACTTCCACAATGGAAACCAAGAAGTATTCTTTATTCTTTATTTTCTACTAGCCTATAAATTCCATGGCATAGAGACTGTTTTTTTTATATATCATAATATAGCACCTAGATGATGACTCAATCAATAAAATAATAATTAATAGTGAATTTACAGTATTTGATTTGATTCAGTTTGAAAGTAGGGGTACTGAGTCTCCATTGCATGGCCCCTTTACACTGCTCTTGTCTGTTCCTTTGGTTGACCTGTCCACCAAAGGAACACTCATAAATAGGCTTCCTTGATGCCATAGAGACCGCAGAGGCCTCACAGCCTGGCAAAGGGGTGTGGCCAGATCCCAAAGAGCTCTGGCTGCCACAATACCTTCTAGGGGCTATGTCCAGCTTTGCCTAAGTTTAGAGCAGCCCTGATGTGGTTCTACCCTGTACAGGAGCCAACCTCAGAATACAGTGAGATGCAAAGGGAACACCCCTTCCCCATCTCTCAACACACACACCCCCCCACACACACTTCTTGTGACTAGCTCATCCAAAAGGAATAACTGTATATCTTAAAATATGGATATACATATTAAGGGACTAATGCTGCTCCAAATGAAATGATTGGGAGTTTTCCCTTTAAATCCAATAGGAGCAGGAGCAGGGCCTATAGTAATATAACGAAGGAAATTGTAACTGTTTTAAATAAATGGAGGAAACTCTTGGGTATTAGAAAACCAAAATGAGAATCAATTGAGTGAATGAGTACGCTAGGGATTATTTGATAATCTATATATGCTATTTAGGATTAGTGTGCTCTGATGCAAGGCTTTGCTACCTGGGAATTTGCAGAGATCAAGAAAAAGTTCTGAAGCTCAGCAACCCTCAAGAGGTTGAACTGTGAGACATGATGAGAGTTCAGCATTTACCTAGTGTGTGTGAGCTCAGCTGGGAATTTCCCTTGTCAAAAAGCTAAGTGAGTCCCATTAGGATACAAAAACAGAGGAAGAAAGTGGTTGCAGATGCCAGAAATGACCAGCTTGGCTAGCCAAAAACTCACTCATTAGTATGGGGGTGTTGTTCTTGAGTAGAAATATAGGATATGTGTCTGTGTGTGCTATAGAGCATGGAGTGATGTGTTACTGATAAACTCTTAAATAGTCACTTCCTGGAATCCCAACTGTGGTCAGAAAATGTTAGTAGGTGTTTTTGTCCACTTAATGCCAAACTAGCAGTCACATTACTCATAGCACTCAAATTTGTTTGTGTTTGCTGGAATTTGCCCAGCTCCTTTAACTCATGCAACTATGAGGCCAATCCCCCTACATTTTCATTTTTCTTATAAACCACCCTGACATATGTCATCATGGGCCAAACTACTGTAGTAATGGCATCATATAAGCTCTACTGTTATTGGACCATTACTATATAATACAGTAGTAGATTTATTTTCTTGCTTTTTTTTTTTTTATTTTATTGCTTCAGCAATGTATTGGCCTTTCAGTCCCTCTTGTTATTAATGACATTGTCAGTGGGATACGATTTCCTCCAAAACCTAGGACCAAATCTAATGTATCTCTCACATTATCCAGATTGTCTCTTTTTATATATATATATATATATATGTATAGTAATAAGTACATACTAGTGACCCCGGTAGCATTCTGCCTTGGAATGATATATAATAAGTGTGGATGTGTGTTCAAACAGCACAAATTTGTGGCTGGGTTGTTATCTGGACTATACACAGGGGAGTAAGCAGGAGCAGGACCATTCCTTAAGCCCTGGCATGGCTAATAGGACCACGTGTCTCGGTGCCCACGAGTATGTAGGTGCAGCATGTCTGCCCCCTCTTTCTCTCCCACTGATGAGGTGAGCAGGCAGGAATGGGTGGGAAATGAGTAGAAACTTAACTCCAACTCCATTTGCTGGCCAGTATAGCTGAGATGGCATGTTGGAGGAGGTTTGTAATTTAGTGCCTTTAAAGGTTACTCTCCCCTGGACAAAGAGGAAGCAGGGAGGGAATTATGACTCAGGGAGGGAATTATGACTCAGAGGCATGTCAATGTCCCCAAGGGATTCTCCTCAACTGGTGCAGTTTACAACCCCCGAGACTCCTTATTTAGGGCTGTCCCTAAAGTTACAACTTAGAACAAAGTGCCCAAGAAAGAGTGCCCAGCAGACTTAAATTCTTTGTCTCCATAGAACAGATAAAGCAGGGGCACCAGCTGTTCAAGCTTCCCCCATGCATAGGATATTTGGGGTATTCACAGAGTCTAACAAATGATCAAGACATTGTTACTATTAATGTCTCAGCCTTTCTATAAGGTTGCCCATTAGTGATAATTGTGGTGGTTGAATCTGTGATGTGGGCACATGGGCACAAGGAACAGTACTGAGACCATCAGATTTGTATCACTCAGGCCAACAAAAAGCCAGCAAGTGGTAGCCACTTTTGGTGATGTACTGCGTAGGCCAAATTTGGACTCCAGAACTGATCAGACCAACCCGGCTACCCACTGACTGTCACTGAAAAGCAAGAGCTGGTATGTTATCAATATAAGTTTCAATAGGAAACAAGTTTCTTTACCTAAGACATTCATTCCATCTTTAAACTCCAGCCCCTTTTTAATGACCAGCTGGGCTTCTGGTGGTGCTTCGGTCATCGTCTCGTTCATCAGAGCAAAGACAGAGTCAGTGACGTTAGGTGCTTCTTCAGTTTGTGGGGGCACCAGCACTTTCTTAGTGACAGTTTGGATCTGAAGGAGTTACAAGATGGGATGAGAATGGAATCACAACTGGATTTAATACATACGAGGGATCAGAGAATAAAATAATACTCCCCTTTCCAAATAACCCCGGGCAGTGCGGTTTTTAGAGGATCAGACCATGCAATCCAATACCTCTAACCCCTCTTCCAAAAATAAGTTAGTTTATAACAGTTCCAAGTGTAATTAAGTCCTGGGATCCTATTCCAAAACAGCAGCATAATGAGGATGGCAAACACCCTCTTCTTAATTGTTAATCCATAACATCTTACATATAGGCCCTTTCATCCAGAAGGATCAAAAAGTGCTTCATGCACTGTATTCTGTACATACCTTTGGAGTGAGTGATAGCAGCAATTCTGCATCAACAACGCTACACAACAAAGACTTTTACCCAGGGAGGGCACCTCCGATCTAAGCTATCATGATAGTTTAGTTCAAAAACATGTTCTGATATTTCTAACACATCTCCTCCCATCATGTGACTCGTTCCTTTCTAGATTGGTTCAAAGTTCCTATCTATGAGAGTTCAAATAAAACTGGTATACATAGAGACCCTCGTGGCACGGACATCTTACCACTGCTACCTGGAAAAGCATCTGCTATTTCTATATGCAGCGATAGTAGGATCTCATTAATGATAGCACTCAGAAAAAACCTTGGTACGTAACAGCTGGATAAGTTACTGTGAAATTAAAGTATTAGGGATACAGAGCCATTTCTGCACCTTATCCTGTTACAATTGTACCTGCAGCTTGTTGGGAGGGCTTATGTGGGATATATTGTGGATGATGCCCAGATTCAAAGCCTTAACATCTTATTTTACTCCTGTTTAAAAATGTGCCTCCTCTAAATCTAGAAAATAAAAATACTCAGCTAGAAAAGAACACTGACAATGTGTGAGAAACTCTTCAGCAACCCTGAAGCCAGCCAACATTTGTTTTTTATCTGATTTCATTTTTATTTTGGGACTTTTATCATCCTATGATTTTTATGTGAGATAGATGTAATGTCAAAGCTGTGTAGAGCTACAGAAATAAAAAGGGGGTGTTGATTCTGAGCACTCACTACTCCCATTGGAGTCAATGAAAGCTGAAGGTCCCCAGCACTTCCCAGGATCAGACCCATAATTACTAGTGATGAGGAGCTGACTTCAAAGTGCAGGTTCTGATAAGCATCTTGAAAGTAAAAAATACTTATCTGGACATTAGTCATCATTCTAGATCAGACATTTAAGTGAAATGGTGTAACACTTTTTAGAAGTACATAAACTCACAAACTAAGCATGGGTGGGTAGAGAAATAATGAGTTTCATTACAGGAAAATGAGGTTTACAAATCAAACTGTTTTTAAATCCAAAAAAATAATTCAAGAGGTTCACAAAAGTCCCAAACTCAGCTAGGTTCAACTCTCCAACCAAGCTGTACTTTGCATGCAGCCTGAGTCCCTTTTCTGTCATCTACCTGGCAGCAAGGGAAACTGTCTCTCTCGCTGGTGGATCATTACAACTCAGTGCCACTGCCATTAACATTACAAAATAATTCTAAAATACCTGGCTGGAGCTCTGCAAAAATACTTCTTGCATCCAAGGCCACCAGGACATGTTGAATGGCCACTAAGCTATTCCTGATAACCAGAGGAAGGGAAAGCAGCCTTTGACACCACCCAAACCAGGTGAGGAGGGGAAAGGACCCCAACCTCCCCGGTAACCAAGAGGGAAAACAGGTAGAGGCCAACTCAAAAAGCCAGTATGTGAAGGGTTACAGCTGAATAGTAAAAGGGGTGTGACTTTATGACAGAAGCTTTGGTGGAGGCTAGTTTGGAATTTGTTCAGATAAAATATGGGAACACTAAAAAGCTCATTTGGCCCCCATCTGAAGCCCATTGAAGTCACTGGGAGTCTGTCCATTGACTTTGGTAGGCTTTGGACTGGGCCCATATGGGGCAATGTTAAAAAAGGGTTAGTGTGATAGCTGAGCCATAGGTGGCAAGATGAACTGTGTACACTAGCCATTAACACTATGCTCACTGAACAGGTCCAAGAAAAGTGTTGGATATTAGCAGCTTAATTTACCCTCACTCTCTTTCCCACTCATTCCCTGTCCCTACCTATGGATATTTGATCCATTTTCTACAGATCAAGGGCTGAATTCTCTTCCTCTCCATGATACAAGTAGGAGCAAAGGGGAAAAAACAGAACCCCACTTATTTTGAGGACACTTCTCAATTTTCAAATAAAACATTGTGGTTTTTAGCCAGCCATGATGTTGCCACATGACCTCTATCCCCATGCTGATTTGGGAATATTCTGAACATACTCTTTTTAAAACTCTGTTTTTATGTGAGATTGTGGGGAAGAAATAAAGCTCTCTGGGTCCTTTTGGCAGCTTAAGTCTGCCGCTCTTTGTGTTCTCACTTTACTCCTCACCCAACCCTCCCACCTGTAGCCACAGCTCCAGTTAACATTCTATTTCAAGTAGTACCATTTAGGAACATCTAATAATGGGTTTGGCAACAAAGCTTGTTTGGGTCAACAAAAATAGGCTGCATGATTGCCAAACAATTTAACTTTAGGAAAAAGCATCTCACTCACAAGAAAGCTGCTGACAGAGGAACTGGGAAGCATATGTTCTTTGTAACCTTTTTTTTTTTATCTCTTACCAACACTGTGTTAATTTAGTGCTGGTGAAACGTGATTAGACGCTGAAGTATTTAACTCCAGAATAGGCAACAGCAGTGTAAATCTCCTCCCCTGTCAGCCACTGCCCCCACAAGATGCCTTACATCTGACCTTGTGGAGCCCTCTATAGGCAGGTCAGCCATTTGGCTCCATTATCCATACAGAACTTGCTGTATGGGACAGTGGGTTTTGTGATGTGGACACCTGATCACTGGGAACTGTTCTGAAACCACCAATACATTTCACAGAGGGCATTTGACATCAGATCAGTCAGTTAGCACGTGGGCTGAATTCAAATTTAACCAGCAGCTGAAAGGTGAAATGTTCAATGACTCATCAACCAGCCAGAACCCAGCATCTT
This sequence comes from Emys orbicularis, assembly GCF_028017835.1. NCBI lineage: Eukaryota > Metazoa > Chordata > Testudines > Emydidae > Emys > Emys orbicularis. The sequence continues at coordinate 83,664,416 of NC_088686.1, read as the reverse complement.
TCTAGAGCTTTAAATATTGTGCATGAAGAATGAGATGATTTAAAAAGATTACTTAATAGTGAACTGACCTTTTTCAAGAACTGAAATCAGTAACAAAGTTACTACATAGTAAAAGAAAATAGTTATAAACTATTTCCCGTCTTAATTTACCTGTATAGTCCTGTATTCACCCCATCAGTAATTTAATGCCACTCACTAGGTGAAAGACAGAACTCTGAACACATATCTTGGAATCTAAAAAGGTCTTCTCATTTAAAAAGAATGTTGTGAGGAATAGGAGTATTTACCTGCTGGAAGCATGCTTGGACTAGATTTTCAGGGAACAGGTTCCGGATGAGATCCAAGAAAGCATCCAAACTGGATACTTCATCATTTTTCTTTCCTTCTCCCAGCTGCTTCTTGAGTTTTGGATTTCCTGGGTGAATGGCTAAAACCAGAATCACCCCTAGCACAGCAGCAATGATAGTAGTGGACATGTAATAGACCATGGCTCTTGTGCCCAATCGGCCACTAGCTTTAGCATCCAAACCTGACAGTCCTGTGTTTAAAGAAATATGCAGTGGGACTAGTTATTACACAGTTCATCAAATTATCACAAACCATCTGGAGACTCTGCCTATAGTTATTTCCATTTTTAGTGACTATCTTGAGATGTTTTTCCTCCCTTAGGAATTCTTCACAATGTAGATGGTGCCCTGAAGAACCTCCAATTTTTCTCCCATCTGAACAACACATGTTTAAAGCTCCTGCTACCTGTGGAGAAGACTGAATTCAACTGAATCCTTAATTGAGGGGTGTTATTGAGAAACACTAATCATGTTCATTAGGGCAACGCAAACCTTGTAGTGATGTCCTTTATTTCCTGGAAGCTGGTCATTTCAACGATGACACACAGCTTTGAGCAATCCATGCTGTCCGGACCTGTGCTGCCATTCATACAAATCCCACTTTAGGATGTGGGTAAGACAGTATATTAGGAAAATGGTGACATTCAAGAGAGTAGCACATGCTTATTTGGACATAAATTGGTTAGCAGCATCAACTACTGAAATCAATGAAGTTACACCAGAAATGGACTTGACCCATGAAATATGAATCAGCTATTATTAATTGCAAAAGATTCACTGCATCACATAATTATTCTTCCCTTCTCACTAAAGATGAACCATGTAGTGTCTTTAGCTAGCATTTTAAAGCATTTATTGCTAATAGAGCTCACCTGTGATTAAACTGGATATAATTAAAGGTAGGATCAACATTTTTAACATCCTCATAAGGATATCTCCTGGGAAGGCTATTAACATGATGATGTCAGGATCAATAGGAGTTGCCAGGCGAAGAAGACCCCCACACAATGCACCCATGATGACACCTGAAAGGAAAATTAAAAAGGAAGGGTGGGGAAAGGAATCATAGAGTCATAGAAGTGTAGTACTGGAAGGGACCTCAACAGGTCATCTAGTCCAGTCCCCTGCACTCAAGGAAGGACTATGTAATAACGAGGCCATTCATGACAGCTGTACGTCTAACTGTTCTTAAAAACCTCCAGTGACAGAGATTCCAGAACCTCCCAAGGCAATTTATTCCAGTGCTTAACTACCCTGACAGGAAGTTTTTCCTAATGTCCAACCTAAACCTCCCTTGCTGCAATTTAAATCCATTGCTTCTTGTCTTATTCTCAGAGGTTAACTAGAACAATTTTTCACCCTCCTTCTTGTAACAATATTTTATGTACTTGAAAATTGTTACCATGTCCCCCCTCAGTCTTCTCTTTTCCAGACTAAACCAATCCAGTTTTTTCAATCTTTCCTCATAGGTCATGTTTTCTAGACTTTTAATCATTTTTGTTGTTCTTCTCTGGACTTTCTTCAATTTGTCCACATCTTTCCTGAAACATGGTGCCCAGAACTGGACACAGTACTCCAGTTGAGGCCTTATCAGCATGGAGTACAGTGGAAACTTGAATCTTTATTCAACACACAAAAGAACAATCTTGAAGGAAAATGGTTTCAGAATGATCCTACTACATTCTGTCCAGTGTTATCTTTCATCTGACAACCCCACAGTAATTTGCAAATATTAATTAAGCCTTACAATGGCCTCAGAGGAAGGTAAGTGTAATTAGTATAATCACTGTGCAGATGGCTGAACTGAGGCACAGAGAGGTGAAGTGAATTACTCAAGACTATGCTGACAGTCAAAGCCAAATACAATCAGTAGAAGAGCCAGAAATAGAACCCATCAGTCCTGAGTACCACTCCTCTGCTTTCACCACTAGAACAGCGCCATTTCTAAACCCCAATGGTATTAGTCTTACCAAGCATATATTTTGCTTTGAGCTCTCTTCCTACAGAAGAATTGGCAAACAATATCACAACTCAGGGATAGATCTGATGGGAAAACTAGAAAAATTTAGTGATGAATATACATTCAACATTTTGTTACCAATATATTTAATACTAACATTGAGTTCTCTGAATGGATTGCTATTAGTATCCAGTTCACAAACACACAACAGAGCAGAAAAGACCTAATAGATTACCCGCTGTCAGGATTGTTCACTACAGCGGAGTACAATACAGTACACCTTTTCATCTATTCCAATCTAAAATTGCTAAGGCAATGGGGCTGCCACTATTCCCCTTAAGAGACTTCCGTAATCCTGTACATGTCACTGTTAGATAACATTTTTCAATATACAGCCTAAACCTTTGATTGCTGAATTTCATCCCATTGTGCTTAGTCTCACTATTTTAGATCATCCTAAACAATTCCTTTGATTAGTTATTACTATTATTTATTTGTATTGCAATATTATCTTGGAGCCCTAGTCAGGGACCAGCACCCCATTTTTTCTAGGTGCTATGTAAACACAGAACAAACAGACAGTCCCTGCCCCAAATAGCTTACAATCTAAGCACAGCATTTACATCTTTAAAATACTTGAATTTCCCTTTGCACTGTTACTGCGTGTTTTCATCTCAGCTGTCTCTGTCTTTCTGATCTCAGGCCCCGTGTACAATCTCCATTGTAATAAGATACCACAAGACAATCTGAATTGTGCTTTGAAAGTATTGTTGGAATAACTTATGGTTCTATGGTGATATCAGGTTGGTTCAATGAAAAATAAACGTATTTTATCATTGTGATCCTCTTGGGAAGTGAATCAGGCATCTTTGAGGGACTGGTCCAAGCTCAAACTTCTTGTCCAATTTCAGCTATGGGAAGGTTAAAAGTTGTACTACTTTTGAACTAAAGCTGCAGTTGGTCATTTAAGCTATGGCAAAATGGACTGGGTCTGTGAATTCACTGCATTTGAAAAAAAGGAGTGGACATGGGGCCAGTGAACCACAAAAAGATGTCAAATTGATCCATATTTGGAGGGTGCTAAAACCAGAAAGCACTATTTCAAACTAGGTCACTGAACCCAATGTCTGTGGCAAGGGAGACATAGGAGATAAAGCTTGAGTCTCAGACAGGCTGAGTGGAGGAAAGTGTAAAGGATCAGGTAAAGGGTTTGTTTTTATATTTTCAAAGAGATTGAAAAAAGAAAAAATCTCAATTTTCTTTAGTGGTGATGAAAGACATCACTTAAGTCCTATTACATCCACAAAACACTTGCAGAATGGACATCAGCTCTGCAGGATTCCTCCCTGCTATTCCATCCATGTGCCTTTCCCCTGAACTAACAGAACCATGCTTACTGGGGGAAAGGGTAAGTTCAGTCTCCGTTGCCCATTCATTCCTTGGCTGCCCAGCTGAGATTGCCTACAAGTTTGCCATTGCTGAACACAGGCACAGTCTGGGGTGTAAGATGGACAAACACAAAGAAACATAGGATGTATACAAGCAGAGTATATCTTACCAAATACAGTAAGAGACAGGAGCAGGTTTTTTCTGAGTGATTGGCAGAACCGCAGGCATACATTCTTGGGCCTTGGCTCCACAGGGCTCAGGTGGCTTTCATGCATTCGCACTTCTACCTGCTTAGGCATATTGTTGGCACTAGAAGAAAAATGAGTACCAGGTAAGCAGCTATAGTACCAGGTGCCAGAAGGGGGAGAAAACAGTTGAACTTTAAAAGTACCACTGTCACATGTGTCTGGCGACTCTGATTCTCATAGCAAGATTGGGAACGTCCCAGCCTTTGTAGAGTTTGAGTCCCAAAAGGCACAACCAGTTCAGTTGAGGTGGTAGTCTGGTATTGTCAAGGAAGTTCCATACAAACATGGCCAAATGCACAACAGCTAAAGTGCTGTGGCATCCTCAGTGGGGAAGGGGGGAAAGGCCTAAGCTCTGTCTATGGTGCCCTGTGATGTGCAGTGCCCAAGCAGCAGGGCTCTCAGTGTGCAGGGCGGATCCAGGTGAATGACCACAAAGAGAAACATGCTGAGCAGTGATCCTCACAGTGGAGACAGCTGCAGCACATGATCTCTCTTGGAGGATGTGAGGCCCTATTTAACTGTCTGGGAGGAAGTTGCACACTAGTTATGTTGCGTTTGTGCTCAAAGAATAAGTAGCAACATCCTGCCCAGCTTCCAAATGGCTATGCTAGAGGGCATTCGTGCAAGACAAGACAGAATGTAGCCCTAAAAATATTCAAATTAAAAGCTAGGTCTACATAGGATATGCTTACACCATATGCAAAAGTTGGTACAGTGCCGGAGCTACTGACAGTGAGGCAGATTCCCCTTTCTGCTCTGGCCATTTTGCACTGTCTGAGTGATGCTAAGTGCCTGGATCCTTGTGGAGACTTTCTGTGGTAGGTAAAGCTAGCACAGCCAGCACAGGAAATGTGTCAGGGAGGCAGGTGGAATGCCAAAGTGGGGGATCATGGTGGAGCAGAGCATTGCCATACCTATGCTCCACTGGTGTAAAGTCCCTTCCACCACTCTAACTAATGCCAGGTCAGGCGGCGCCAAATCAGAGAGCTGCAACTGGCTCCCTCAGGCCCCCAACTCTTCTGTGCTGGGCACAGCTCAGGCACAGGAAAGAACTGAGCCAAAAATGCCTTTTATTTATCCAACATTTTAAAAAGTCAATTCTTTGTTCATTATAGCCCTCATTCTGCCACTCATGCTCACAGTGAGTGGTACCTTACACACTGAGAGGCCCATTGAAATCAATAGGCCTACTCATGTAGTACAGGTACTCCTACTCAATATAAGGAGGGCAGATCATCATAATGGGTCAAGTTCTGCCCTCAGTTAGATTTGTGCATCTTCCACTGATTTCCATAGAAGTTCCATACACTGGCGTGAGAGCAGAATTTGTATAGGCATTAAGTCCGAGGTCACTCTGGAAGGCCAAATATCATTTACAAGGTAGAAATGGAGCCCCAGAAATGATATAAACAAATAACTCAGCCAGTTAGTCATCAGTCCATGTCAATGCAAATGCCATGATTCATAGAGAGAACAGATGTTTGGTTCCCAAGTAACCACAGAAAGATTACAAAAGTTGAACACTGCACTTGACTCATGATTTTATCATGTGCTACACAATCTATATTTTGTACTGAGATGTGGTGTACTGTATGCAGCACACTGAAAACACTGGAGCAATATTTTCTCTGTCTGACCTGTGGATAAAAATCTCGTGGCTAACAGCAATGTTAAAAATTTAAGTGTTTAGATCAGGGGTGGGCAAACTTTTTGGCCTGAGGGCCACATCGGGTTTCAGAAATTGTATGGAGGGCCGGTTAGGGGAGGCTGTGCCTCCCCAAACAGCCAGGCGTGGCCCAGCGCCCCACCCCCCGCGCTTCTTGCCCCCTGACAGCCCCCCCAGGACTCCTGCCCCATCCAACCCCCCCCGTTCCCTGACAGCCTCTCCCCCGGGACCCCAGCCCCATCCACCCCCCCGCTCCCTGTCCCCTGACCGCCCCCGGAACCCCCGCCCCGACTGCCTCCCACCACCCCATCCAACCCCTCCTCTCATTCCTGACTGCCCCCCCAGGACCCCTGCCCCATCCAACCACCCCTTCTCCCTGTCCCCTGACCAGCCCCCGGGACCCCTGCCCCCATTCAACCCCCCTGTTCCCTGCCCTCTGACCGCCCCAACCCCTATCCACACCCCCACCCCCGACCACCACCCTGAACTCCCCTGCCCTCTAGCCCCCACCCCCCCTGCTCCCTGCCCCTTTACCGCGCTGCCTGGAGCACCGGTGGCTGGCGGCACTACAGCTGCGCTGCCCAGAGCACCAGGACAGGTGCCTAGCTGGAGCCATCCACGCCACCGCGCAGCACAGAGCACCAGGTCAGGCCGCGGCTCTGCAGCTGCGCTGTCCCAGGAGTTCACAACCCCGCCACCCAGAGCATTGCGCTGGTGGCGGGGCGAACTGAGGCTGGGGGGGTGGGGGGGGGACAGCAGGGGAAGGGCTGGGGGCGAGCCTCCTGGGGCAGGAACTCAGGGACCAGGCAGGAGGGTCCCGCGGGCCAAATGTGGCCTGCAGGCCGTAGTTTGCCCATCTCTGGTTTAGATCATTATCCTTTGTGACCCTATTTTATTACATGCCAATTGTCATCTAGCACCACCACTTTCAACAATATTTACAGCTAACAAATTTTAGCAACAGTGATTGTTCTGCCTTATAAAAGATTTATTGGTTAGAATTTCCAGAGTCAATGCATGCTGCAGTCACACTTTTCACTCTCTAAGACCTAAAATATGTAAAGCTTGTCTTCTGAATGCATTGCAAAGGCCTCAAGTGAAGCATAGGACACTAAAGTGGGACTTGATCCTGCTAGTTACTGAGAACTCCTCTGAGGTGCTGAGTGCCCTCAAGTTTGCAATGATGTGGGGGATCTTTTCTTTTTGATCTTGCCTAAAGTTTCCTGTCAACCTATCTTCAAGGTTTCACAAGAATATATGGTGAGAGAACACTAGGTGTGGGGTAGATATTTGTCTAAAGTGAGTGACATATTCCATTTGGAGGTGCAGTGGAAACTAGAGATGACCCCTAATTGTAAAATTTGGGTCAGAATTTTCTCAGGGTGTTTGCACTTGGAGTTTTGGTTCAAGCCCCTCTCTAGCTAAAAGCTGGTGATGTGGATGAATATTTGAAATTTGCAAACACTGGCACACCTTCTTTCTACAGCTTCTCTCAAACAGACAATTCTGGCATATCATCCCCTGAAAGCCAATAAGTTCATGCAGGAACAGGAGGCTGGCCCTCTTCCTAGTACAGAACAGAATGAATGCCCCAGCATGGTGGTACCGGCTACTATACCGAAATTTTTAATGAGACTTGAAACTGAGACAAAACTACTTATAATCAGCAAAGACCCACCATAGCACTTTGCATGAGAGTAGAGGCAGTAGGATCAATTTCCTCACTAAATTCCTATTCAGGTGCTTGTTATTATCAACAACAATACTAAGCACTTTTATCTCAAAATATTTCACAGAGGTAGAAAAGTCACTCCGCCTGCCTATTTTCTTCCACTCGTTGCTCTTAGACGGGGTATTCTTCACTATGCTTCGAAGACTGATGCACAAGTGTGCAAACACAGACTTGTTGCTGCGTTTCCACCTCAGAGGTAGTTTCGTTTCAGTGAGTGATTGGCTCCATCACAAAAGCAAAGACTGCAAAGCACTTTGAGATCCATTTTTTATCATGCCAGATGGAAGATATTATTTTTACTATTAGCATGACAATCTTCTCTTATTGTAATTTATTTGCAAATGTTTCCAGAATATCTAGCATTGAGAAGGTCAAGGTCACTCCAAATATCCTCATCTATGTAATTAAATAATAAATAGTGAGTAGAACTATTTGGAAAAAAACACAAAAGAAACATTTTTCTCACTCTGTTAAAAATATAATGCTTTTTTCATTATTTGATAATAAAATTTGTTTTGGTGGTGGGGGAAACCATTTTTTCCCTCTCTTCTAAGTTAGAAAAAGGAAGAAAAAAATTAAAAAGTGGAATTTTTCCCACAAAAAAGAAAATGAAAACTTTCAAAAAATTATACCAACTTTTTTGTTTTTACTTTCCAACAAAAAATGGGAATTTTTGTGCAAAGTTTCAATTTCACTGACCTGCTCTAATATAGTAAGGAGCACCAGTCTGGAGAGGAATATGCTGCCTCATACGTGAGGCTTCGATAAAGGCTCAATCTAGCCTTAAACTATGAGTTTGCTTTGGGATATTCATTTTAAAAAAAGCTAAACACTGCTATTCTGTTAAAACTTTTCTAAAAGGAGACTTAGTAAGAGTCTCAAAAGCAGCTTGCAGTCCTATAAATCAAAGAAAAAGCCTACCACAAGATATTGAGAAATCCAACAATTCTGCTATAATGTTATTCCAACTTCAGCAGTGTGACTGAGCCCAGCACTGTAAAATAAATGCATTATTTAAAGAGCTGTAAAATCAAAATCACATTTCCCTTTTTAAAAACGTTTTTTTACTAACTGATTTTAGGTCACTGTGAGTTCTTCATACAGTGACCTTGTGTTCAGAAATAATTCTATTTTGCTTTGAATGGGATAATCATGAATGTATTCAATGGTTCATATTATTTGCAGCCTAATGACCTACTTTTATTAGAGTTTCAATTTTCAACTCTCTGCCATGAATTTACATTAAGAAGACCATAAACTGCCATGAATATGATTTGGAAATGCTTTGCTTCCCTGGACACTTCAGCTTTTTGCTATTTGATGTTGTGGTATTTAACATCCTGACAGTGATATGACCCAGGGAAACCTAATATGCAATAATAGAACCTCTTAGAAAAGAGCCTGCAAAGGGTTGTTTGTTTTTAAATGCTACATATGTGTCCAGCAGTATATAAATGATGAGCACCAGTAGTCACCTGTGTATCTAACTTTGTTCTATAACACTCATCACTCCAGTATATAAGCACTGAACAGGCAAATTTTATTTCCAGGATGGATTTTTTATCATAATAATGTATTTGTCAAATGAATGTTAAGACCCTGTATCTGAGAAGGGAGTCCCCCAATAAAGATTTCTTCTGGGAGGGAAAGTGGGGAGTCCTAGCATGTGAGAGCTCTTTTCCAGAGTGTCTAGAGAGGCACAGGTCTCAAAATCCTGTGCAAAATGTGGTTACATGGATATATAGTAGAGCTGGTCAAAACATTTTTCTATCAGAAAATATTGATTTGATAAAATCAAAATGCTTCTTGAGAACATATTGATTTTGTCAACATTTTCAATGGGAAATTATCAAAATATTTTGTTTTGTTTTGACTTTAACATGTCAATTTGTATTGTGGGGAAAAAGAACTAGGTAGCCTTCTTAATGACAACCAAAGTAACACCGAAGGCCCAAATTCAGGCCCTCTGACAGAAGCTGACTACACAGACGGCCTTTACGTAAGGCAGTACAGGCCAGAACCTGAACTAAACTAGGCTGTGCAATCCCCTGCCAAATACAGTCAGGGGTCATGACCAGAGGAGGAAGGGGAAGGAAGCCATACGAAAGGCCTTAGCAACATGATAACCGCTGGTTGATGGAAAAACATGATAACTGCTCATTGATGAAACATAGTAATGGCTTATATGAAGAAATTGCTTCTAGTAAAGGCCAACTCCTCCTATTGTTCCAGCTACCTGCCACCAGCCAATCATATATCATCTTTGGGCGTCCTGTAATAAACCTCTTTGCGCCCCCCCCCCCCCGGAAAACAATATGTACCCTGACGAGAACAACACCCCAACTGGTGCCAAGTACCACCCATGTCAAAACTACCAAGGAACCCCCCACCCAATAGGCACCCAATTCTCGTAAATAATGAGGAAGCTACTGGGAAAAAGGAACAGACCCCTACTCTTATTTTCGCATAAATGACGTATTATTTGTAATATGCTTGCGGTTTGACGGAATAAAGCAGCCTGCGAGCTGCTGCTGGGTATGACAGTTTTCGGACTGTCATCCCAACGCGTTGGTATGTATTGCAATAAACTAGCCTCAGGCGTGAGTCTGTGAACTAAAATCAATGCGTGGGTGATTTTTTCCACGACAGTATATTATTGTATTACATTATGTTGAAATTGAAACAATAAATTCAAACAAAATGTTTCGATAAGGTGAAAAAATCTTTTGGAATCTTTCATTTTGTGAAAAATTTTGACATTTTGTCCCAATTTGAGACAAAACCAAATTTCAAAATCTCATCATTTCCTATGGGGTGGAAATTCTATTTTTTGTCCAGCTCTAACATACAAGAAGAGATGGACCCAAACTCTAACCCCAGGTGCAGGGCTGCTTCATTGCTATGTAGACTTCTGGGCTTGGGCTGGAACTTGGGCTCTAGAACCTGTGGGCATAGGCTCTGGCTTCCTCTGGGCCTGGGAGATGCTCACCCCAAGCCCCGCCCCCCCCAACACCTTCCCCCAAGCCCCCACACCATCCCACCTCTTCCCGCCCCTGCTCTGCCCCAAGCCTCACCTCCACCCCACTCCTTCCCCCAAGTCCCCACTCCACCTCTTCCTGTCTTATCTCTTCCATGCCTCTTCCTGCCCAGTTCTGCCCCCTCCCCTAAGTGCACCCCATCCCCGCTCCTCCCCCCACCCCCAGTGCCTCCTACACACCGCGAAACAGTTGATTGCAGCAGGTGGTAGGTGCCAGGAGCCGGGGGGGAGAGTTGATCTGCGGGGCTGCCACACTAGGCAGATGGGAGGCACTAGGGGGAAGCGGGTTGCTGGCTGCCAGTAGCTGCTGAGCACCCGCTAATTTTTTTCCATGGGTGCTCTAGCCCTGGAGCACCCACGGAGACGGTGCCTATGCCTGTGGGATTTGTAGCATTAAGGACATTACCTACAGTAAATATAGGGCAGTATATAAAGCATTCTTGCAGATATGCAGGTAAATATGTTTATTTAGCTTAGGTAAATTGCAAAGTTTAAATGGCTGTTTGTTTTACTTTCTGGCTCTTGAGCACTAATACACAAGTGCAAAAATGGTTTCTCACTACCTCCCCATGTGAAAGGCTTCTATTTGCTCTTACTTTCAATTGTTTCTTTCCTTCTTGCATTTACATTAATGGGTATAAACTTAAAACTAGGGAAACACTGCTTTTTCTGAGTCATCGAGCCATTACCAGCCCCACAAGTTAAGGGATAACAAATTGCATGTTGCTGAGAGTGACAATTACCCTGTTCCCCAGTCATGGAGAAGGGTTCAGTTCCTCAAAAGTATTTATGTGCCTAGCTCCCAAGAATCTGAGCCAACATCTGAGTACTCATACAGATGGCAGAAACCTAGAGTGGACGCACATGGAGAAGAGTAAATTATAATGTAATTGAAGCCTATAAACCAAGATTGTGATGAGGCTAGTGAAACTAGATTCTGAGTGCTGGGTAAATTAGCAGGGGCTGCATTTAATTTAAGGAGCTAGTTCACCTGGGTCAAGCAAGCAGTCAAGTATAAAACTCAGCACTGGGTGAGTATGACTGTACCTATTGAGTGCCTGGGGGAAGGGCAGGTATCTGAGGGCTGTAATGGAAACATAAAGCTTTTCAATAGCATGAATTATCGCTTTAGCATAGTGAAGGTTAGAAAGAGCACAGGAGTCAACTGACTTTAGTGGGAGTATTGGTTGTAATGTGTTTGAAGCCTGGTAGCGTAGGCTTGCCTAAGGGCTATACTACAACATTAGCTTTTCTCTGGAAAGGAAGATAGTAAAGAACATAGGGCTTACAGAACTTTGTAACTATTGTTATTTCAACTAGCAGGCTGTTATGTTTATTCTCTAGAGGTCATTTGTAGATGATTTGGTATATTCTGTTGGACTCTGAACTAAAACATCTCTCAGGTTAGATGACCATTAACAAATTAGTGCCTTCTGATGCTGTCAAATCATGTAAATGCCATCCCTCAACTGCAGCATTAGTTCAGGCCTCCTCCTGCTTAAAAATGAGCCTAGGGAGAGGCTTTCTTGAACTCCAACACTTCTACTGACAAAACAAGACATGTGAGAACAATGAAAATTTCCTGGTATGTCTGGCTGAGAGGAGAGAAGTTAATGTGCACTTCTGCTCTGAAAAAAATCACTAAAAATGGCATTGTAGGATCATGTGTCCACTAGATCTTAGTGATTTCAGGCCAAATTTGATCAATGGAGTTGCATGTGTGCCTCCAAGGACTTAATTAGGCCTCCTATGATATTTATTAGTGGTACTAAGACTCTTTCCCACTCATCTGTATTTTGGCTTACAAATCCCAAGTGGAAAATAAAGGCTATAAGAGCAGAGCTCTAAAAGTGTGTGGAAGAATGAGGTGAGGGGGAAAAGTGACTTTGCTCTCAGGGTTTGAGGGAAAATGGTGAATTTCCATAACCAACAATAATGAGTGACTAAGAAATTAGGGCTCAAGCACCACAAAGCCTGCTTATAATGCAGCTCCACTCTGTAGCTGAAAAAAAGTCCCAGACTGTCTTAATGCATTGCAAGGGGGTGGCCACAGTTTAGCTTCTTTAAAGAGATGTTCTGTGACCAAATGTAATTTCACTATCGGAATATATACCATTGTCCTGTGTATATTTTGCTTTAGATATGTTTTTCATTACATTATGATTTTTGGAAAATCCATTGGTGCAGCCCCATGATCCTTGCAGGGGAAACTGAGCTTCAGAAATGCTATTGTCTGTGAAATCAGTGCTGGATTTGACTATCACGGTTGCTATGTGTTGGCCAGTTATCAAACAGTGGATTATATACTGCTAAAGCACATGGGTCAGGTTTAAGCCATATGCCTCTTTGCAAGTATCAAAAATAAAAATAAAATAAAAATCACCCACCAAAACAAAAGCAGAAGATAAGCATTAGTCTGCATTAAAGGATTTTTTAAAACCCGCTATGCCGTCACTGAAGACCTTGATTGAATTGCAACCTTATTATGTATGTTTATGTTTATGAGAACAAATAAGCCATGGCCCAAATACAAACCTCTGTTAAATCACTTAACCCAGGGCTGGATCTGGCCCAGACGATGGCATTACTAGTGACACATTTTGAAATGTGACTTGTTTTTCATAGTGGGAAGAAGATCTGCTCTGTTTGGCTCAGCTTAGGAGCTTGTTCTTTCTTCTTGGTTTAATCTTTTCTACAAGTGTAATGTCCCACATTTAAAGCAACTAACCTGCAGCACGCACATGGGTGTTTCCAAGTGAACATGCAATCATTTCCAAACTGAATTGCTACATCTGCTCACTCGCCTTTTGTTTCCTATTGTTCCCTGCAGAAAAATTAAAAACTTATTTGCAAAAAAGACATTCACAATCCACTTGAGTTGGCAAAGTTTGAAATGAAGCCCTGTTTATTTAAACGCCTAGTGAAATTGGCAGGAGATTTCTGCTGAGCAAATAATTTCTTTAACAGGTTCTCCAGCTTTTGAACCTGGCAGGGAGAGCTTTGAACACAGTGACTAAAAGATTTTTAAGATAACTCTTTTTAAAGGAACAGAGAAAAGGGATGCTTTGTATGATTGCTTGCTGGTGAGAGTGGCCTGGCTGGGTTTGACTAGAAAATAGAGCACATTGGGATAGAATTTAGGAAGGAGTCTATGGGTATGTCTACAGAAGTTCTCAGACCATTGCGGAAAAGGGAAGGTAGTAAGAAATTGCAGAAAGCTGGGAAGTATCTGATGCATTATCCTCATTGCTGGCTGAGTGCCAAAAACATGGCACACCACAGAGCAATGGGTCTGCAAATGTCACACCATTGATTCATGACTTCTGATCCTTAATTTTGGGGCAATCCTGAATATGCTGGAATCATTGTTTGTGTCTGTGTTGTTTAGCCATAACAGAGCTAATGATGGCATCTCTTAAAGGATTTGTGTATAAGTTTCTGGCATGGCAAACCTTGGTACAAGTGAACATTTTGTAGGGTTAGTTCCAAATGAACAAAACACAAATATCTAAGAACTTTACCATACTGAAAATTGGCAATATGAAATTTGCCTGTTGTAGAACCATTTAAGAACTGATACATCCATGTTGTGTCTGCAAACTGTGGCCAATCCTAGAGTGGCCTTAACAAACAAATGAAGTATATTGTATACCCCAGTCTCTGTGGTATGAATTAAAGGTGCTTTAATAGACGCCACCTACCTCTTTTAAGAGACGAGAGAGTTGTACTATATTTCACATACTGGTACCCATTGGCAAAGCTCCCATTGACTTTAATGGTCTAAGATCAGGGGCCTCATGATTAACAAAGTATTTAGATGAACTTATAAAAGGTACATATACACGAGGGATCTATGCTGTTATCTGCTAGCATAACAGAGCCTTAAATGATGATCAATATTATAGTTAGTGGGCCCATCTTTAGACTTCTACTTGTTGAAGACCTCACCCTTGGTAATTATTTAAAATCTTTAAATGTGACAGTGATATATACGTGTGTGAAACTCTGGGGATGCCCTGTTGTCATATCATCTTTTCACTCTTTGTCCCTGAACCTCATGCCAGAATGACCTCATATAGGAAATCCCAGTGTGATACTGCAAAGGTTTGCTCTGAACTCCAGGTCATAAAGTGACTCTCAGTTCTGTTTTTTGTACAAGCAGGGTACAGAGCAAACTGTATTTTAAACCACACTATACAATAAATTGCAATAAAGTTTATGACATGTTTTATTTATCAGTGCATGTGTGGCATTCCCTTCTTACTGACATATTTATGATGAGGCTTTATAATAAATGGTGTAGAAAATTAGGCAACACTCTGCCACAAAAGATCAGGACCTAATGCTTAATTACTGTGGTAATTAATTTCAGAGTAGCAGCCATGTTACTCCTGTTCTTTTTGCGGATACAGACTACTTGTGGCACCTTAGAAACTAACACATTTATTTGAGCATAAGCTTTCGCGGGTTACAGCCCACTTCATCAGATGCATAGAATGGAACAATTAGTAAGAAGATATATATCCATACAGAGAACATGAAAAGGTGGAAGTTGCCATACCAACTCTAAGATGCTAATTAATTAAGATGAGCTATTATCAGCAGGAGAAAAAAAACTTTTGTAGTGATAATCAAGATGGCCCATTTTGGACAGTTGACAAGAAGGTGTGAGGATACTTAACATGGGGAAATAGATTCAATTTTTGTAATGACCCAGCCACTCCCAGTCTCTACTCAAGCCCAAGTTAATGATATCTAGTTTGCAAATTAATTCCAGTTCAGCAGTTTCTCATTGGAGTCTGTTTTTGAAGCTTTTCTGTTGCAAAATTGCCACCTTTAAGTCTATTACTGAGTGACCAGAGAGGTTGAAGTGTTCTCCTACTGGTTTTTGAAAGTTATGTACATTGGCCAAACAGGACAGTCTCTACGCAAAAGAATAAATGGACACAAATCTGACATCAGGAATCATCATGGCTGGGTCATTACACAAATTGAATCTATTTCCCCATGTTAAGTATCCTCACACCTTCTTGTCAACTGTCCGAAATGGGCCATCTTGATTATCACGACAAAAGTTTTTTGGGGGGAGGGATAGCTCAGTGGCTTGAGCACTGGCCTGCTAAACCCAGGGTTATGAGTTCAATCCTTGAGGGGGCCACTTAGGGATCTTGGGGCAAAATCAGTACTTGGTCCTGCTAGTGAAGGCAGGGGACTGGACTCAATGACCTTTCAAGGTCCCTTCCAGTTCTAGGAGATAGGATATCTCCGTTTAAAAAAAAAACTGCTTTTTTTTCTTGCCTATATAAGTGAAAACAATACTGTTATAGTCAAAGCTAAACACTGATGTAATCACAATAGCCCAAAGACAATAGCCCTTTCACAGAGTTGTTTAGAGCCGAAGCATGCTCTTGTTAAAAGCCACATGGGTTAGGCTCTTAAAAAGCAAAAGAAACTTCATTATGAGAAACGCTACCTTCCTGGAATATGTTAAAGGGATTACAGAAATTAAGTGTAGCATAATAGAATCTCTTGTGACAAATTATTTTAGGTCCTAAAGCTTAGCATGTGCTGTTTTATCTTTTTTTGACAGCTGTTCCTTGGAGCAGTATTTATGATCACAGCGCAGCATGCTTTGATGAGTGCATGCCATCTGCTGGAACCAAAAAGGCTTTTTACAAAGGAAATCCTAAAATGCTCCACTAGTTTTCACCCAATGCAGGGCATTTTTTTCTGTCTGATTTTACTTTTTAATGGTCACATTTTCTATAAACTCCACTCTGACACAACAGAATGGCAGCATATGCATTGTTGATTGTGCTGGAAAAGGAGAGAAAAGATTACTATCAGGATAGACAAAAATTTGTTTTGGGTAGCTGGGTGAGTTAGGCTGGGCATTCAGATAAATAGGTTGTCCAGGTGATCTATTTTTATCCATTCCTTCTGTTAGACATGTCAGAAATACATCCTCTAAGAACTGCAGGCTAACTGAGTGAAGGCATCAATATTTTAGACAGGAGTGTGTGAATATTGATGTGGAATGAAAATCTTCCCTTGCATATGGGTGTAAAGTTTATGATTTTCTATATATCTGTATATGGATGGATGATGGTTGTTAGTGTTTCTCCTTTTTGGTTAACCAATATTTGGTGTTTTGTGCATTTTTTCTATTATGAGAAGAAATGGATGATAGGTGTTTCTTTGATGCAATCCTCTTTACTTAGGCCTGGTCTACACTGGGGGGGGGGGGGGGGGATCGATCTAAGATACGCAACTTCAGCTATGAGAATAGCGTAGCTGAAGTTGCCATATCTTAGATCGACTTAGAATCACTTACTTCGCATCCTCGCGGCGCGGGATCGATGGCCACCGCTCCCCCATCGACTCTGCTTCCACCTCTCGCTGTGGTGGAGTTCCGGAGTCGACGGCAGAGCGATTGGGGATCGATTTATCGCGTCTACACTAGATGCGATAAGTCGATCCCTGGTAGATCGATCACTACCCGCCGATCCGGCAGGTAGTGTAGACGTACCCTTACAAAGGACATACACACAGTCCTGTTTCCCTGAACACAGTAGGAATCGAATAACAGTTTCTTTGCTCACAATTCCAAGCTTCTTTCCATGCAACACCCAAAAAGCACTCTCTTGGCTTCTTCTCAGGGTCCTGCTACAAATGCTTCTCTGTCGGTCGCGCTTCCTTGCTGCCTTCTTTTTGTGCTTCTGTGGAGTTTCTCCTGCTTTTGTCTCCTGTTCTCTGGCTGCTTCTTGCGCACACACACAGAGTATGTTTTCACTGCACAGTTAACCTGGGTTTTTACCTTGGTTTTTAGCCCAAACATGCCTCCCATTCATACTGAAAAATCGCTTTCAGCTGATCTGGCTTACTCGGCTGAGGGGTGGGTTTGAGCCCATGCTCTAAACTGACAAGCTTACAGCAGCACCGCTGTACCAATGCAGCTGCGCTGCTGTAAGAGTGCTCGTGTAGCCGCTCTATGCCGACTGGAGAGAGTTCTCCCGTCGACATATTAAAACCAGCTCAATGAGTGGCGGTAGCTCTGTAGGTGGGAAAGCGTCTCCTGTCAGCATAGCGCTGTGCACACGAGCGCTTATGCCGGCAAAACTTATGTCACTCAGGGTGTGGGGTTTTTTTCACATCCCTGAGCGACAAAAGTTTTGCTGACATAAGTGCCAGTGTAGATGTGACCTAAGTCTGGAACCTGCCCACTTTGCAGTGAGTTTCCAGGCAAAATTGCTTGAGTGCTGATAGTCCTTCAATGTCCTTCTCACAATTCCCTTTGAAGGATAGACAACTTCTCCCACAGCTGACTAGGAAAGAATCCTAGAAGCTTGTCTGTACAAAGAACTATGGACTATGCCCCCAGCCATATGTGGGCAAGTGCAGAAATGGTGAGCACACAGTAACGCAGGCAAGGCTTTGCAGTGGGAATCCCAGACCTGGGATATGCTAACCCGGGGGTTCACACCCATGTGCCAATCACCTGAGCTAACTGTGTAGTGAAGACATATCTCCAGGCACACAGCTGAAATCAAATCAGTGGTCCTGCCCCTGTGTTTAGCAGACCCCTGGAAACTCTTTGGACCGTATGGCTTAGCCATTGCACAAAGTGGCATGTGGTCTAATCTTTGGGGTGGTTTTCCATTGTTGCAGCTATCACTCAATAAAGGGGCATTTAATTGTTTCCTCATTTAGTATGAATGGAAGGCAGCTATCACTCCCAAGAGCTTCAATGAGGCGGCGTGATTACCCAACCCCAGAATAACATTATACATTATTATGTATTATTTATGCAGTGCCTTACTTCTGCATGGAACACACAACTAAACTAACTAAAAGAAAAGGGATCATGTTAAGAGGTAATGTGAAAGGCAGGATAAGGTGTTAGACTCCCTTAGACCTGCTAACACTCACTCTACAAGAGAGAGTCTCTGTGTAATTTATATGCTGAGGAGGCAGGAAAAGGTTGTATATTACAATACGGGGCAGGCTACTATTAAATACCAAAGTTTTCCTGAAGTGTGAGAGAATTCCCAGCTTTGGTGGGAGACAGATGATTTCTGGCATCAGCCTTCCCTAAATATCGATCCATAACTGCTCTACAGCCAAAATGCTTCTGAAATAAATGTAGTCAAACTTTACTAATTCTGGGTCACTGAGAACGAAAATGATGCTTAAAACTGTTGATTGGCTCTAGTTTTCAAGATATGCTATTGGGTCAGTATATACGACCCTTGACTTGGGAATGGCGGAGGATAAGTGAGTTATAAAGGGAAGGGATCTCAATTTAAACCAGAAATGACTAAAATACATCTTTGACTGGATCTATGAATAAATCTATGACTGGGTTGGGACAGTACTTGCTTTTTAGGCAAAACAATGAATGATGCAATCTGAAGCTGGTATTGCGTCATACATGATATGAATTGCATCATGTTATTCCTAGAAGTCATGGATGTTGCAATCATAACGAAGCTTACATCACTCTGCTGAACAAATTGCCCTATATCAGCTCTAGAAATCGTACAGTGTCGTGCTCTCTTATTTGTCAGTGTTTGATTTTGCAAAGGGACACATTTCTGTTTAGCCAAAGTGAGCAGAGATGCCTCGTACTTGTGTGAACAGTGCAGATAACTTCTGCTATGTTTGTGGTGAAGTGACTTTTGCATCCCAAAAGCGCAGTATAACCACTATGGTTAAGAAAGCCTATCACCTTTATTTTGGCTGCAAAATTGGAGATCAGGACAAGAGGTGGGCCCCACACATATGCTGCAACACTTGTGCAACAAATCTTCGCCAGTGGTTGAACAGGAAAACGAAATCTATGCCTTTTGCAGTGCCAATGATTTGGAGAGAGCTAACAGATCATACCAGCAATTGTTACTTCTGCATGGTGCCTCCAGTTGGGAAAGGTGTGTCAAAGAAGAAAAAGTGGACTGTGCATTATCCAAACATTCCATCAGCTATATGCCCAGTACCCCACGGAGAAGGACTGCCGGTTCCTGATGCACCAGAATCATTCTCACTTGAGTCAGACGAGGAAGAGGATGAAACTTCTGGTCCTGAACCATCAATGTCACAGGACCCACATTTTCTCCCATCCCCCTCCTCCTCCTCTGAACCACACCTCATAACACAAGGTGAACTGAATGACCTTGTCAGGGATTTGGAACTACCCAAGAGTAAGGCAGAGCTGTTGGGCTCCAGACTACAGCAGTGGAATCTCCTGGCAGGTGATGTTAGGGTTTCCATGTTCCGTGACCGTCAAAAGGATCTTGTCCCATTCTTCTTCATGGAAGGTGATCTTGTAGCCTGCAACAACATCGATGGTGTGATGGCAGCCCTCAACATCGTTCACGATCCAGATGAGTGGAGACTGTTCATTGATTCATCGAAGACGAGTCTTAAAGCTGTTTTACTGCATAATGGCAATGTTTTGCCATCAATTCCAGTTGGTCATGCAGTCCATATGAAGGAAACCTATAACAACATGAAACAACTTTTGAGGTGCATAAACTATGACCAACATCAGTGGCAGCTTTGTGGCGATTTGAAGGTTGTTGCTCTCTTGCTTGGTCTGCAGACTGGATACACAAAGTACTGCTGTTTTCTCTGCGAATGGGATAGTCGTGCAAGAGATTCCCACTACATCAAGAAATATTGGCCACTCCGACAGTCATTGGAGCCTGGGAGGAAAAGTGTTCAGCATCCACCACTTGTTGAATCAAGGAAGATTTTGTTACCACCCTTACACATCAAGCTGGGTCTGATGAAGAACTTTGTCAAGGCCATTGACAAAACACAAGCAGCTTTCAAGTACCTCCGTGGAAAATTTCCAAGGTTAAATGAAGCTAAGATAAAGGAAGGTGTCTTTGTTGGTCCTCAGATTCGTGAACTTCTTCGAGATGATGCATTTGACCATGCACTGCGTGGCAAGGAAAAGACGGCATGGAAAGCCTTCCAGTTAGTGGCAATACATTTTCTCGGAAACAACAAGGTAGACAACTACAGGTTGTTGGTGGAAAACCTCCTCAAGGCATACAAAAGCCTTGGTTGCAACATGTCACTAAAGATACATTTTTTGCACTCTCATCTAGATTTTTTTCCACGGAACTGCGGAGCAGTGAGCGACGAGCACGGCGAGCGATTTCACCAGGACATTGCAACAATGGAGAAACGCTATCAGGGCAAATGGAGCCCATCAATGCTTGCAAACTATTGCTGGACAGTGACAAGAGATGCTCCATTTAATGAATACAAGAGACAAGCCAAGAAGCGCCGAGTAGACACTGAATAGGACTAAACTATGTACATAATAGTTTTTTGCCTTTTGTTTCATAATAAATTTTATTTATATAACCCTTTTGCTGATTTTTAAAGTGTTACATAAACAGGACAGGTGAAATATTATCATGTAAAGCAACCATAAACACATGAAAAGACCTAGGTTTACAATTTATGATTAAAACTCTACTATCTACACAATATACATAGACATAAAATGTAAAAACTTAAATATCTTAGAAACAGTACCCAATCAGTTGTTTTAATTGTCATATTTGAATTCAGCACATCAAAATACATAATAAATAGCACATTTTATCTCTGAAGCAGACGACTTCTCAAAAATTGTAGACCAGTGTAATCAGACATTTTTCTGCAGCCCACAGAGCATTGTCCACATTCCCAATGTAAAAGAGTATGGGTGAGCACACTTCTTTGTGAATCTCTTTATGACAGTATCATAAAACTACTGCAAACGTGGCAATCTTAGTCCAAGAAAAGCCTGGCGGTGCTTTTGCAGCTCAGGATGGAGGTGCACTGGCATAACTGCATGACAAACTGTGCTTGGTGGCTGCTCTTGTGTCCCATATTACAGATAGCTCCTTAAACCATAGTACTGAGATGCAATAGTGAGATGCATAACTATGAGCTGCAATGATTGATTACATACACTGTATAGATATTCACACAATGCTGACTAAATTCCCAGTCCTGTCTCAGCATGGAATAAGATCTGTGGAAAACCTGGGATGGATTCTCTGGGCCCAAGGGGTGTGTGTGTGTGATGAAGTCTTGGTGAGGAATTTGGAAGGGGTAATATACCCAAAGACATTACCTTGCCCTATAGTGTGTGTGTGTGTATACATACTCACACACACAGGCCAGTATTTGATCAATGGATACCTTCAGATTAGTTTTGATAAATGTTATAAAAAGTCTATGCATGAAGCACTGAAAACCTGTCTTATGTAATGACTATTCTAATTGCCACCACTTCATAATGAGGCTGCAATGTGACCCACGCACTGAACCAGCCATGGAGTAAATACATAAAGCTCAGAGCTCACTACAGCAGATGTCACAAACAGATGCATTTTCTTCCCTTCTGATCCCAAGTACTGTGAACGCTGCTGCTGCTGTAGCATGTTAGCTTTTCTGCTCTGACAGCATTTCAGCCCTGATACAGCAAAGCACTTACGCATGTCTGTACTTAACTTTAAGGACATGCTTAAGTGGTTGGCTGAATTGGGGCCTTAACCAATGGAAACACAGGGTAAAAATCAGAATGTTTTGCAAAAGAAAGGACCTAGCATCCTTGTGGTAAAAAGGGAACAATTTAATAGCTGTTGAATTATTCACAAAATTACCAAGGAAAGCAGGCCTTTAGCCAAGGGCTGGACACATCTTCACCACTCTATTGAATGATAAGAAAAAACTTTGTGAGTTGTGAGTCCTTCATGCTTGAAAGCCATAATACTGTGAACAATTGATATATTGATTAGCTAGGTAACCATGAACCTTAGCAGGATAGGGGCTGGGTTTTTGTTGTTTTTATATATAAGGCCATTATTTTGGTTATTTGGAAATGTTATTGTCTGAAAGAGGATATTTTTGAACAGTACTTAAAAATAGCAATATCAGAGTGCTGGTGACCAGCAAAGAAACTAAAATTCTATTTACCGGTTCTGTTGCAGATTTCTAATACTCTGATGAAAGCTCTAGTTCCAGTGCGCCACACTCTAGACATTATTCAATCAGAAACAGAAGACCTCTTGATCATTTACATTTATGGTCATTCCCTGTCAACAGTTTTAGGGAAAAGATTATTCTGTCAAAAAACATGGGGCATGGATACTATGATAATGGACACATTAGAAATGTGATACATTAGATAATGTTGTGGTAATACCCACTTCTTGGAGTAAGATTAATGCCCAAGTTAGGGTAAAATTTGTGGTGTCTCCCCTTTTTTCTAGTTAATAGTTGAATGGCTTTCCATAGAATGACTTTCCAAGTTTATCTTTAAAGCAAAATAGGATGACTCTAGTTTACTTAAATCTGTCTCACTGTAGAGAAAAACAACCCAGTAAATGATAGTTTATTGCTGATTTTGCAGCAGATATTATTTTATGTATTTAAAAGTCTGTTTCAGTGTCAACTTTAACTCCTCCCTGCCCCCATCCTACTTTGTCTTGTACAAATCTTAATGAGACTACAGAAAAAAACAGTCTGATCTTTGAATGTTCTAAAGTGACTGTCCCAAAAATCCAGCAGGTAATGATGTAATCAGCCAGTTTAATCACTGTACTTGTCTGCCTTATTAACTAGGAAGTTATACCAATCAAAGGACATCAGCCTATATCTGAGACAAGCTTTACATGCCCTGGGGCTTGAAGAATTTGCAGCCAATTTATTCACTTATTGTGAACTTATTGTGAACTATCTTCAGTTGTCATAAATATGCTGCTGTGTAGTTACTATATATCTCCTTCTAAGGGCAATGCATAACTATCAACCTATAAGTCTCATATACTCACTTCATTAGCTTCTAATACAAAGACCCTCTCAGTTATAAGGCTACAGACGTATAGCTCTTAATTCTATAAGGACTGTGGTTACATTCACAAGTTCTTGCTGTCTTCTTGGAATGTTTTAATCCTGCCACTTCTGCTCTATTATGTGTCTAAGATGTCAGTACTGTCCAAGTTCCGTCACATTCTTCTGCTAGCATGTAGCAGATCGTTACCCAAACTATTCTCTCCTGAGATAGTATGCATTTAAATCTGTGCTTCATGCACATAACCTGTCTTGCTAAGCATTACAAAATAGGCAAGTGTGTGTGCATTTACAAGAGAACTGTGACCATCACCAAATGTGACAAGCAAGCTCCTTCAGCTGGAGGAATGGAATGGATACTGCAAAATCTAAGAGCGTTCTCCCCCCCCAAGAATTACTTGAAGTATCTGATTTGAAAAGGAATGTTCAGCAGTTTCATTGAACATCTTTCCCCCCCCCCCCCCATCTATTTCAGTTCCTTCTCATCTGATGCAGTTGTTATCAGTTTCCCATTACTTGGTGGCCTGAAATACTGGGAGCTGAAAAGTTATCTAACTGCATTGTGCTGCACACTCTCTAGCTGTACTCCTGCCATTTAAAAAAAATTAAAAAGGTAAATTTCTGGATTAGTATGAGATCACAATTCAGAGAAAATGTCTAAACCAAGCCTAAATCAATCATTCTTTTCTTTAATTTGATTAGATTAAATTAAAATAATTAAATTACATTTCTTACCAAATTCACTTGACCTTTTAAGGGGATTTAGGAAAAGAATCGCTTAGTTCAACTGATGTCAATAAAAGTTTCTCACCAGCCATGTAAGTGTGAAATATATTGGTTATAAGACTGTCTGCTTTCCTGTTTAAATTGCAGTTATGCTGTTCTGAAATCAAGACTTGTATGGTAATTTTCTAACAAAGAAAAAATCTCTTCTATTGTTTGCCATATATTACAGATGAACCTGTGTGTGCGGGGCTGATGCAAAATGGAATTGTACCAATTTATCCCAGCAGAGACTTTGGCAAAATTCTGATCCAACTTCCCCTCAAAGCCTACGGGGAATTGGGATTTTGGATCAGAGATGGGAGCCAGCCAGGGCTTCCTCAATTTTTGAGGTGTTCAGCTCTGGGCTTTTGGTTTGGGCTCATCTCTATCATGATATAATTAAACTGTAATCACTCCATCCACTTTGTTTTAATAATGGGATCATGCTGACTCCGACCCCTCTTTCCCTACCCCCTGTACTTGGAAACTTGTCGTGAAAATGAATTTTAGAGTGAGTTGTAAAGGCCTCTCCAAATCAGACAATGTAGTAGCCAAATTTCAGAGGGAAGAAAGCCAATCCAAAATAGTCACGATGCTCTGAAGTCATGCTAAAATTTGGCTTTAGTGAGAACCCTTTCTATTTCCTGCTCGGTTTTTAAGTTTGTTTTGGAAGCTGTATGTTTAAAAGAGTAGTTCTGGAAATACTTAAAATCCCCACTTCTAGTGTGGCTTCATTCTGATCTTTAACAGCCCTAACTTCATTGACTTCAGTGGGATTTCGCCTGATTTACACTGGTGTGAGAGAAGAATCAGGCCTGATGCCTTTAAATAGTACATAGCAGAGGCTTGTATAGCACCATGTCTGCATGCTCTGATCTGTTCATCTCACTGTGATACTTCTTGGTATAGCCCAGGTGTAACTTAATTTATGGGCCTTATTGGTCCGAGAACCAGATGGAGAGGAAGGATTTTAGCCAGGGAAATGACAATTAATAACATCTGAATGTTTGCCTTTGGCACAGGGTAGTTCAGTTTTCAATAACTTAATCACACTCATGTCACAGCCTAATGAAGTGGGTTTTTTTATGTGGTTCCTGTGTTCCATGCATCTTAATTCTGCCCTGTGTGCAGCTGCATTGGTATTGCAACTAATGACTGACAGGTGTTTGCAAGGGATTATTTCCTACTGGGAAGCATAGGTGTTAGACAAGCAAGTACAGTCATTCTACACTTGTGCTTAAAGACAAACAAACATGAAGTGTGAATAGCAAGGGTGGCCAGCTATGTTTCAGGGAAACAAATGGACTGTATAAAAAAACCTCCACAAGACAAAGCTTATTTATCAGAGATACCACCCCACAATGTTTCATTCATATATAAAATCACATCTCTGAGTTACAGTGTATGATTCGCTGCAAAAATTATAGCTTGAAAATAGACTTCTTATCCGATAAATGCTTCTGAGCTGCTCTTTATTAGATACCTAGCGTGTAATATCAGGCACCAAATAAGGGACATCTTCCTTAAAACTTGGTGAGTCGTCGGCCAAATTGTTAAAGTGGTTTTGAGTGAACTTGGAAAAGTTCAGAGGGTTGGATAACAGCCCCCAGGTAGCCACCTTGCTGGCCAAGACCGCCAGAGTACATCACTCTTCATCCCCACCACTGACACAACCCTGACATTTCCCCAGCCCACCTCTGAACTGCCTCCTAGCTGTGACCCTAGGGCAGCAGGGTCCATTCCAAAGCAAGATGTGGACAGAAAGGGACAAGCTGAGGAAATATATTATGCTAGGTGAATTCACAGATACTGCCTTATGGCAGCTTAAGTTCCTTTTGCTCTCCTGTAGCCGAGGGTCTGGTCCCACCATGTCAATTCAGATACAATGAAATACTTGCAAATAAGCGCTAGAAACTAAAAACTATTCCCAGAAACCCTATAATAAATCATTCTGAATAACTAATACATTTGAGGAAAAACATAATCTGTCCATAGACAATTCCATCCATCTCTCTCTCACGATTTACATCTCACTCATCACCATAGTACTTGAGAGCAGAAAAAAAGATGAAGTTCATCCAGATAACTTATTCATTCTTATTTGTTTTCCCAGCTGTACTGAGTAGTTACAATGTTTTGCCTCCCAATTATTCTATAGTTATTCATATGTTTTTGATGTGAACCTACCTTGGAAAATAAGACTCTCACTCTCCCCAAAATCTTTCCCATTTCTAGAACTGAACTTTGTTTCTAAAGAATTCCAATATTTTTCTTTTTAATTTTTGCCTGGCTTTGCACATCCAGCTTCCAGCAAAGAACAGAACTGACAGTGCAAGGAGTCTCATGGGAAAGCCTGTTTTTGTGAGAGATCTGGTCCAAACCTGGTTTTGCAGACCCAACAAACTCAGATAAGTGTCAGATAAACATCCTCACTTCTGAGCATTTACCCAAGCCCTGAACCATTTAAGCTCACTTGTCCCAAGTTATTTGTGTCTTCTATAATAAAGCAGACTGAATATTTAGCAAGATACTTCCCATCTCCAGCCCACTTAGGCCCTGTATACGTTGTCTTCGTCTCCCTCATTCATCAACTGGGGTTGAAAACAGATTGGCTGCTAGTACAAGATCTATCTGTTTTCAGCACATTAAAGGAAGTGTGCTACACATCTTGTGAAATGATGGAATGAATGCCTACATTAGCTAATCTATTTTCAACCTCATTTGAGGGATGTTTGTGTAGGACTGGGAGTTTACAGTCTACATTGTCCACAACAGGTCAATTTCCTAGCATAGATGTACCCCCACTGAGCACATTAAACCCAGACTTTCTTTCATATCCTACTAGTGTTTATCTGAACAGTGTCTTAAAGAAGACAAAAACCAGTCAGCTATGATCAGCCAATCCCCTCCTGAATTTCTGAGGCTCCTGTGGAAGGCTACTCAATGAGATGATCAGATAACAGATTGAGTTGGGATTTGAGCCTTGAGGAGGACTGGTGAAATCCTACAAAATACAGCTGTGTGTCCTGATAGGCTGGAACAGAATCAGACACCACTGAAATCCCCTCTCTCCCACTGAATAAGTGCAGAGAAGTCCTAAAGAATGAGTGCCTTGTGCCTTCCCTTATTCAAGCTGGTAGATCATTCATGTTGCTAACTTGTCCTAGAAGCTGGCACAGCATACTCACGCCATTTTCTGCTAGCTAATGTGCCGTGATTACTCTCAGCACTTAAAAACCCTAGTGTATTCATTCTTGTTACATGTGATAGGATAAAAATTGCTGTGGGATAAATCTTCATCTTAAAGGCAAGAGCCAAATACTTATTACCTGCAGTTTAGAAGAAATTACTTTCTTATGGCAGGTTATTTCATGCCCACAGTAGGGGTCCTTGCACCTTCCTCTGAAGCATCTAGTACTGGTTGATGACAGACGCTGGATACTACACCAGATGGACCATGGGTCTGATCTGATAAGGCAACTGTTATGCTCCATAAAATCAAAGCAAACTTCTTTCATAAAGTTTCCCTTCTAACCTACTTTTATTTCTTGCAGAATGGGCAGGAAATAGAAAGTATCACAGCACTTGCCATCTTTCCTCAAATGGTATTTAGTGGGCTTTGAATTAAGCGTTACGGTAAACAGTAGGATATATTTCACAAATACAACTGAGGCATACACTGGGTTTTCCACTGTTCTGTACCACTCAATAATCCTTTTCTGTTTTTTCTTTTGGAAGGATCTTGTTAACAATTCTGGCTTACACCCAACTAAAGAATGCAATCAGTTTAAATAACTTCAGTGCAGGATGTGTATATGCACAGCTCTAATATCACTTTCACCCTCAGTCTTAACAAAGGCAGGGAGCTAAAAGTGGGAACAGACATCACCAATTGCAGCTCACAAGGCACAGAGAAAAGAGCTTGCTGCAGCCACAAGCAGGCCCACATATTTTAATTTGTCTGCAGAGCTCAGACACCAGCACTCCAGATAGTGACATGAACACTTCCAGCCTGATTCTCCAATTGCCATACATGCTGTGGAGTAACTTACACAAAGCGTGAAGTGGGCGTAAATGCTACCAGCTCAGAATTCTCACTTACATCAGTGATAGTGTTTTACACCCACTTTGCACTCATACCAGTCATATTGTTGTGTCCAAAAGTGTAGCAGGATTAAAAAAAGATTAGACGTTTCTATGAATAATAGGAATATCTACAGTTACTTTAGATAAAAGAATTTTTAGAAGGGACACAAACCTTCATATTTTGCGGCATAAGCCAACCACTTAGAGTATGGCTACACAGCAAAGAAAAACCTGCAGCTGGCCTGTACCAGCCGACTCAAGCTCATGGGGGTTGGGCTGTAGAACAGTTTCATTGCTGTATAGATTTCTGGGCTCCGGCTGCAGCCTGTGCTCTAGGCCCTAGCGGGGTTGGAGGGTCCCAGGGCTCAGGATCCAGCCCAAGCCCAGAAGTCTACACAGCAATAAACAGCCCCAGCCCTGCGAGCCCGAGTCGGCTGGCATGCGCCAGCTGCAGGTTTTTCTTTGCTGCGTAGTTATACCCTGACGGTGGTAAAGAAAAAACTCCGGATAATGACAGGAATGTCCACTACAGGGTTTTTTGCATTTTCCCCTAAAGTATTGGGGGTTAGGAAGAAATTTTCCCTGGGGGCAGCTTATCGCATAACTGCCTGCTGCAAGGTTTCTTGCTCCTTCCTCTGAAGCAGCTGGTGATGGCTACTGTCAGAGAGAAAGTACTATGCTAAATAGTCTGTCTTACCCAGTACAGCTATTCCTATGTTCTTAGGTTCCATTTTGCACAGGTGGAAATGATCTAATACATGCAAGGCAGCTGGGAATCAGGCCTGGAGTGTAGCATTGTCTTTATTTATTTCTACCACGCCCACTGGTGTCCTAGGTAACTCACAGAAAGACAGACAAGCATGGTACCCAGGGCCGGCTCCAGGCACCAGCCTACCAAGCATGTGCTTGGGGCGGCACCTGGAGGGGGGCGGCGCTCAGGGTTGGTTTTTTTGTTTGTTTGTTTGTTTTTTAAACATACTGGGGCTGCGCTCCGGCCCGAGAGCGGGGCCGCGGCCGGGCTCGCCGCCCTCCCCCGGCGCTCCGGCCGGCCGCGGAGAGCGGGGCCGCGGCCGGGCTCGCCGCCCTCCCCCGGCGCTCCGGCCGGCCGGGGAGAGCGGGGCCGCGGCCGGGCTCGCCGCCCTCCCCCGGCGCTCCGGCCGGCCGGGGAGAGCGGGGCCGCGGCCGGGCTCGCCGCCCTCCCCCGGCGCTCCGGCCGGTCGGGGAGAGCGGGGCCGCGGCCGGGCTCTCCGCCCTCCTCCCGGCGCTCCGGCCGGCCGGGGAGAGCGCAGCCGGGCTCGGCGCGCTCCCCCCCAGGGGGCTGGGGGCGGCGGGAGGCTTTTTTGCCTGGGGCGGCAAAAAAGCCAGAGCCGGCCCTGATGGTACCTGCCCTAACTACTTTACAATCTAGAATTCTGGCAAGGCACAAGGAGTCTGACAACAAATGAAAAGGCAGAGCTACATAAATAAGATTACACTGTGATTCTGTTTGCTCATATATTCTTCTTTGTGAGCAGAGCTTTCTGTGGGGGGTGAGGGGTTGGAGAGGTGGGTAGTGAGTCCAATTCTACATATCCTGGCAGAAGTTTTATTAAGTTATTTGATTTAATTTTTACATTTACAATGGTTGTCATTAAAATTGTTACAAATGTCTTTGCAAATCATTAACATTACCATGGTATTCAGGATGCTGCTTTGGTAACTCCTATAGTAAGTCTAGTAAATACTGTAAGCACCATGGTAATATTATAGATTGCACTTGTAAAAGTGAAGCACAATGTATTTACTGGTGACTCTGTCACCTGTGTTGTTCTGGTATCCAGTTATGAAAATATCTTGCAAGATCTTTAACAGCTGATTTTCCAGGCAAGCAAAGGATTCCAATATTGTTTCTCCTTCCTCTGCTCTCCCCAAAACATCCTTATAACTGTTGTGTGGGGAGACCAGATCTTGCTGTTTGCTACAATTGATGGTGGTGAGAACAGGCAATAAGGCAGGAGTTGGTCTGCTTTAATCAAGTGCTGTTGATTTGAAGGGAATGGGTATAGATAGACAGCATAGTGTTTACAGCTCCAGAGCCATCTGGGATTCTACCGTTCTGTGTGTCTATACACTGCATGTTCTGTCTGGCATTGGAAGAGTTTAGCTAAATTGCAATATTCATGGACTCAGCCCATATTGAATGCAAATTAAAGTACTCTAGTCTCAGAAAATCTTCTTAGCATTAAGTACCATTGAAGCTGTCTTTGTTCATTTTCTAAATCCTTTCTTTCCACTCTCAGGGAAGGGTGATATGGTTTATTCTGGCTCATTACAAGAGACTAGAAGACTCTTTACTGTAGTCACAAAGAATCCTGGACCTGTAATAAACCTGGCAGACTTCACAAATGAAAAAAAAAAAGTGTACTGTAGTGGGGGGGGGGGAGGGCAAGGGAGGAAGCTGAAATACACAGTGCTCAGTTTTTTATGGTGAAGTGTCTGTACAAAAGTGATTGCTGACTGTGATTCTCCTACTTGAGATGCAACACTTCTATGATATATCAAAACAATTATAACCTGGAATTATTACCAAAACCACTAACAATAATAAACCAGTGATTAACAGAAAGAAAGTGAGCTTTCCACAGAAGAAATAACAGTATATAGTACAGCACTCTAAGAAGTTCAATACATATTAATAGCAGATAGTAAGTTGATATATTTTCTGTTAACTGTACTTTTTCCTGTAACAGTCATATTTTCACCTGTTGCTTGTTGGCAACATATAGCTTGTGAGCCTGCAGTCTCGGAGACTTCCCTAGATTGCAAACCAGGCTTCTTAAAGTATCTCATTAAATGGATTTTTAGTACTGTTGAAGACTCAAGACATTGGAGGCTGTGGTCTGGTCTACACTAGAGAATTAGGTCAACACAAGGCAGCTTAGGGCAACCTAACTATGGAAGTGTCTACACTTACATTTCGCTCCTGCCGATGTAACTGCCCAGCAACCCCGACTTAATAATTCTACCTCCACGTCCAGCGTAGAGTCAAGGTTGATGTAGTTAGGTCGATGCAGTGTCGGTGTAGATATTGTGTTGCTTTTGTCAGCTGTTACTGGCTTTCAGGAGCCATCTCACAATGCCCCATGCTGACGGTACAATCAATACAAGTGCTCCTGATGAGGTCATACCCCACCAACACAAGGAGCCACGTGTAGACACACACATGTGATGTCATTACTGTGGCACCTGTATGTAGTTAGGGCGACTTAATTTTGTAGTGTAGACATGGCCAGAAGTTCTTTAACCACAGGACAAGTACAAGACAGAAAGGGCCTTTGTAGGTTTCCCCTTGCCCCTACCCAGCAAACTCACTCAATGCCTCAGTCACCTTTTTGGGGTAAGATCTAAGCTGAGTCCCATGTTGATTTGATTCTTGCCCTCTCTGCTGAAATGGCTAACAAGATTTTTACTGTCAATGCTGATTTTTCAAGGATGTGGATATTTGTTCTCCAGGAATTAGACCATGATTATCAACTCTTTTCATGTGGGATATCAGACATCAAAAATGTTTGGTCACTCCTGATCTGTACTAGATTTGAACCGCTGACCTAGAAATGAAAAACTCTGGGCTTGTCTACATGCGGAAATTGATCAGAATAGCTATTGTGGAATAGTTTATTCTACAATAGCTATTCCGATCAATTTCTCCATGTAGACAAGCCCTCTGTATTCCATTATAACTCCCCACTAGCAACATCTACTATCTCCTTATCTATCCTTCTTTCTGAATTTGTATTTAACAAAGAGAAAAGCTAGCATGGCTATATTTATATGAGCAGGATAAATTCAGGTAAAGAGTGAGAAATTCTTTTATCTTATACACATATGAATGACATTCATTTCAATGGCAATTTCTTCCAGCCTTTAGTATGGGTACAGGACTCCGTCACCTAACCAGCAACTTTTTAGTTAACAGATTATCAGGAATACTGATTCATCCGTGTCTATTCTTAGATGGCCACTGAACTGACATGTCAAGACCCTTTGCTTCCACCTAAAAAAACACTACTGGAAATAACAGGAAGCTTATTTCTTCATAATAGCATACTGTCCGGTAATTTCCCACACTGGTAATAAATTTCACCGAAAAGAGCTCATCTTCACGTTGAACTCCAAACCATACAATATGCTTTTCTCCTTCTTTAATAAGCTTTTCCAAGTTAACCGAGGTCAGCGCGTGTCTCTCTGTCTCTTATTTGCATGCCCCTTTAATCTCCTTATGTTTTCATTTCTTTTCTCAGCTGCTCCTTGTCACATACAGACACACCACTGGTGTGAGTTTATTTCAGGGCTTCAGCATATCGTTTAGTCCAGCTGCCTTCTCCTGTCGCTTCCCTGGAGCAAGAGCTCGCCTCCTCTTCCTCTCAAGTATGCAGGTGTGTCTAAGATAGGAAGATCTGGCCAATGGATGGACAAAATATAGGAATACACAAACGAAAGGACTCCAGTCCACCAATGCTCACCTTCCCAAAATGGAAGGGAATTGATTGTGTGAGCTATGACCACTTATCCTGAATGTGTGACTCCTAATTAATGCTCTCTTGATTTAGTGCTCTGCTACAAATAAATGACTGAAGTTGGGTAGAGAAAGGTCAGAACTAGAACTAGTCAAAAATTTCCATTGAAAAAAATTTTCGATGGCAAACTTGGGTTTTTGACAAAATTTTCATTACAAGTTTGTTTTCTGCAAAAATTTTAGATATTTTTTTTGTTCCAAAACCAAAATATTTCCTCTGGAAACAGAAATATTTTTATTAATATATGCTGCAGCTGTAATTCCCTGGATTTATTGTTTGGTTATCTGATTTCCTCATTCTCCTCTATGGTATGGGCTCCCTTGGTACTACCTCTCCCATGGTGCACCACCTGCCCTCACCAAGAGATGTAGTCTGACCAGGGAGCCCAGCCTATAGGGTAGAAGGAGGGCATGAGGCACCACAGCTATGTTCCAAATCAAAATTCTTTGGTTTTCAGCCCAAATATTTCAGGTTTTGATTTTTCTCGCAGAAGCCGATATATTCCATTGGGAGGGGAACTTTTTCCCAACCAGCTCTAGTCAGAACCCTCAATATCCCTGCCCACATGCCTTGGAAGTAAATGCCTTCTTCACGCAATATTTTGCCAGCTACTTCAATCTTGTGCCATATGACCTAGAATGACCATGTTAAGAATTCGGATCCCATTTGGAGAGGTGCTCCTGAACCAAAATTTCAGATCCAAGCATCTTAACCAATCTTCACAATTCTACCTTATCTCTAGGATAGGTTGAACCATAAGACGGTAGCCAGATGTCCTTGAATTTTAGGAAAGTTTGGATTATAGTCCAGGTTCAATTAGCTAGAACCATTCTGGTTCAGCTCAGTCATAACCGGAGATACCTCCATTACCCATTTAATGTTGCCTTTTTCTCCTTGAAGCCTAGCCATGCAGATTATGCCAGTACCTCCTGGATGCACAGAATGACACACCATGTGCACTGCATCTTTCCTTTGCTTAAAATCTTGTCTGAATGGCTGAATGAATAGTACATTTTAAATTTTCTACTTCTAGGCTTCATAGCTGGAAGTTGCCAGATTATGGTAGTGGCAAAAGTGTGGGGCTTTTTCACACTCATACTTGTACTAAAAAATGCTTTTGCTCAAACTTTCTAGAAAAGTTCACCTTTGGGTGGAAACCAAGGCTCAAAAATTTCAGCCCCAAAGGGTGAAACTTATGAACAACTGAAAAGAAGATTATAATGGAATAGATTTAGTTATCCACCCATAATAATTATTGTCACTAATTCTCCAAGTATAACACTGAGATAACCAGCCATAGAAACTCTTAATTATTATGATATAATGTGATAAGTTATGATAAATTTAGGACTTATAGAACAAATTTAAAAATTAAAACTTCTATTTTGTAATTTAAACAATGTGTTAATAAGGATGTCACACAATGACATCAAATTATACCGTGAAAAATATATTTAGGAAGAATGCAAAATACATATTTACTAATTAGCTAATGCAGATTCTGTAATAAAAACAATCCTTTGGAATTCTACAGGATCTCAAAATGCTTTACAAACATTAAGGAACATAAAGTAACTATTGAAAATCTATTCATTCTTCTGTTGGTGAAAATGAGCCATGGAGAAGGTAAATCATTTGCACAAGATCTGTATACAGAGAGTTAGTTTCAGAACCAGGGATAAAGCCTGCATATCATGACTTCCATTGCAATATTCAAAAGACTAGACATTTGCTATAGCAAATGATTCAGTTATGTTATATGGAGTTCAAGTTATCCAAGTAATTAATAGAACATCAGAAAACTTTTCTTCTGTTTCCACTGCTTCCAGCAAAGTATTATTTGAAATTTTCTAAGGCTCAGCTATCTAAACCAAGAACAAATTAATGTTTCTTTAAATCTCCTTAATTCCTGAAAGGAATCTATGAACCTGGGGTTTTAACGATAACCTGATAACAAGAGCAGTTATTCAGACTCCACTGATGTGGTGTATTTGTTAATGTAGACCTATGAAAGTACTCACTACCCCTCTGTATCTCTTCTTTGCAAAATTATCTTCAATATGATATGCCTGACTGTATTTTTTTTTTTTAATTACAGTGATTGGCTTAGAGATCTATTTAAGCCCTCCCCACATGCCTGATTTTTCAGGATTTAAGGTTCACATTGACAATGCGGCTTGCTGCAAGTCCGCAGCACACCAGAACAATCACAGTGGTTTGCACAATAAATTCCATGGACCAGATCCTGACCCACACTACATTTCTTTACAACCATTACACAGACATAAAGCTGCCCCAGGTGGGCTCTTGAGGATTTTCCCAGTAGGAGGAAATTCCCAGGTGGCATAAAGCTGTGCTTGCTGGCTCTGAGCTCCTCCTTCACATAATGGGTGTGTCATGGGTATGGCCAGAATGCTGCTGCACTCTAGGAAACCACTGGCCTTAAATCTGCTCCAATTTATGCCAGCAGCCAAAGTGGCCCCAATAGCCCCAGGGTTCTGAACAGCATGATGATAACATACAGCCCCCTTTGATTTGCTCCCTGAGGTCCTATACAGCAATCACACATCCTCTCTGCCACAGACCCCAGTATCAGTGACAACACATAGCATATTTTGTATCATTCTATTATTTGCCTTTGTTTATTTTGTAACCTCTCCCTGAATTTTGCAGGTTTTTTTCCACCTAGAATAGGGAGGGAAAATATACCAATCTCAGCTAAAAATAGAGCAAGATAGTTCCAGAGAAATCTGGTCTGACCACTGACATTTCCACTTACCTATACAGAAACCTTGGTGCCAGCAGTGAAGGTCTGACTCATCTTCAGTATTCTGACTTGTAAGAGGCTTTTAACTAGACTCTCTTATCAAACCTCTAGTGTTTATTCACTCCACTGGCTGATGTCATGTCAAAGACTAATGGTGAGGGATTCCTACTGATTACTTTCCTGGCTCTGGAGCTCAAGGTTGCTAAATGATTATTTGGACAGTTGTAATACAGGCATGTCAAAATAATCTTATTCCTTCTTTGTCATTGTTTTAACGATATAAGAGCTAAATTTTTCAAGGTGGGCATCTGAAGTTAGGTACCCTGAACATCTACCTTTAGAGGCTCAAATTTGAAAATTTGGACCACAAGACCTTCATTCCCTTTGAGCTAGACCATTCCTATCACTTTGATTGAAATGCACAACTGTCCTCTGTGTGTATATTGCAGCCTGCAAAGCACATGGGGTGGGTAATAATGGCCATTCAGCAAGCTACATGTGAAATTATTTCCCCTAGATCCTTAACTTCTCTTCTGAGGCATTCAGAATGTTGCCTGTTCCTGACTCATTGGGTGACTACCCAGTTACTGCAATGCCCCATAATACCTGCTTAAAGTGATCACAACTTATCAAAATAAAGAGTAGAAGTTGTATTATTTTTAATACAAGCAGTCTGGAGCCTGAAGGGTTCAATCAAATTAAACAGAGGATCAAATTAGTCAGTGATTTAATTAAACCAAGTGGAAGGCGGAATAGACCCATGGGATCTCACCTCAATTTTTCTCTTAATCCTCCTTTGTCCTGTAAAAAACACCCTCGTTGGAGGGATCTCTCCTTCAGGCTGGAAGGCTGGATGAGGCTGTTTTTTGGAGCTCCTGAGTAGAGGTCCTGGCTCATTCAGTGAGGATTGCTGGTGCACCTCACCCCAACCTACATGTATCCCGGAGCTGAATTAGCTGTATCAGGAGTCCTCTCTCAAGAACTGAACTCCTCTGAATATGCACCATCTTAATGGTGCTGGAGTGAAATTAATTAGAGCAATAATTTAGGGAAACAACCTCACTAAAAAATGTTGCCTAAAATTTCTGAAAGATCAAAAGAAGATGGTGAAGGAAAGAATAGAAGTATACATGGATCTTTTCTTGACACCTATGGAAAGCAACCTTCCTATTCATTACTCTCCCTGCTACACATCTGCCTTCTCATTGTGCAAGTCACACCCATTTGCGCACCTATTGAATATCAAATGTGCACAAGTTGCACCATAATTCAGATTACCAATGAATTTGGACCCACATGGCTACCTGTAAAATAAAGAAGAGAAACCATGCTATTCACAATGTCAGGTCAAAAGCCCTGGGAAAAGATTTTCCAATACCTAATTTACATGTAAACCAAAAGGAAGTATTTAGCAATCAAAAGCCTCTCATCTGCTGTTATCACCTCATTTACTTTACTAAAGTTTAGAGTGATGAATGCCATATCATCTAGCTGGCCTGAATTCCACTGTGAGGTTTATAGTTTGGAATGAACAAGGTCTTATCTTCAGGACCAGTCTCTAAAAGCCTTCCTTCTGAAACCTCCACTTATTACTGGGGTTTACACTGTAGCCAGGAGTGCTGCCTCTTTTCCAGCAATAAAGCTATATAAACCATAGGCGTGCGCAGCACATTTCATTAGGGTGTGCACCCAGGGCCGGCGCTTCCATTTAGGCGACCTAGGCGGTCGCCTAGGGCGCCAGGATTTGGGGGGGGGCGGCATTTTGCCGCCCTCGGCAGCAATTTGGCGGTGGGGGGTCCTTCTGCACTCCGGGTCTTCGACGGCAATTCTGCGTCCGGTCCTTCACTCGTTCCGGAACCCGCCGCCGAAGTGCACCGAAGACCGGGAGCACGGAAGGACCCCCGCCTAGGGCGCCAAAAACCCTGGCGCCGCTCCTGTGTGCACCCAGGGAATTTTTTTTTTAAAGGCGAACATCATAAAGGTTGGGGTGTGGGAGGGAGTGTGGGGTGTGGGAGGGGGTGCGGTGTGCAGGAAGGGGCTCAGGGCAAGGGATTGGGGCAAAGGAGGAGTGCAGGGTGTATGAGGGGGCTCAGGGAAGGGGGTTGGGGTACAGGGTGCAGCAGGGGGCTCAGGGCAGGGGGTTGGGGTGCAGGAGGGGTGCGGAGTGCAGGAGGGGGCTCAGGGCAGGGGGTTGGGGGGCAAGGTGCAGGCAGAGGGCTCAGGGCAGGGGTTGGGAGCTGGGGAGTAGGAGGGGGGCAGCTGCCTTGGGGGCTGGGGGGCTGCGGCAACACCCCCGCGAGTCCTACGGGCCATCTTAAGCGGCTGTGTTGGTGCTGCCGGGTGGGAGGCTGCCAGCTAGCACGTGGGACTGTTAAAGCAGCCGGGCCCGGCCCTGGGGAAGGGGAGCCCGGTTCAACAGGGTGCAGGCGTGGGGGGGCGGGGTGTAGGAGGGGTTTGGGCTCCCCCGGCGCCGCTTACCCGCAGCGGCACGCTCCCTGCCTGCCTGCCTGCCTGCCTGCTCTGGCCCCACGCCGCTCCGCTCACCACGTCCCTGCGCAGCCCCAGGGGAGGGGGGGGCGGCATAGGGCTCTGCACGCTACCCTTGCCACACCTCCAGGCAGTTCCCTGTTCCCGGCCAATGGGAGCTGCGGGGGACGGTGCCTGGAGCAACCCCCGGCCCCAGGGACATGGTGCCCTGCCGGCCGCTTCTGAGAGGGCATTAGGGTGTGCCTAGGCACACCCCGTGTGCACGCCTATGATATAAACCCATGCCTCCTTGCAGTTTGTATCCAGCAGCAGAGCCTAGACAAGAGATGTTGTTGCCTGTGTTCCAGAGTTAAGACCTATTTCCTTATGCTTCGTCACATTTCTTTGCCTTGAATTGCTCCTATCATGTACTGCTCCCTTCATGTTTGGCAGGCTGTGGTCACAATAACTTTGAGAAGATGAAAAGAAAACTAATTATGGGAGAATGGAAGCAGAACGAGGATTTCCATCCACCCAATAGCTTTCGCCATGCCCACAGAATGCAAACTACATCCCTGTAGATAAAGCTGGAGTTATTGAGAAATTTTTGAGAAACCATAGTGCTCTCCTGATGTTGTTATGCATTTTCCTAGTGTCTTCTCTCTGAAAATCCTCAAAGCACCATTCTCAGGCATGAATTAATTAAGGCTCAGTTCACCCCATGTGAGACACAGTAAACCTCGTTATTCCCATTTCACAGATTGGGCAATTCAATTAATTTTCCCCATGTCAGACAGCACATCTGTGGTATAGATGGAATAGAACTCAGATCTCTTGTCTCTGAGTTCTGTGCTTAAACCACAAGACAACAGAACTTGAAATAAATGTTATTTTATTGTCCTGTGTGGAATGTGCCCTTTTCATAACAGACTTAAGCTATGGTGCACTGAAGTGGTAAGTAAAGTACCACAGAAATTATTCTCAAACCAGTTAGAAGGGGGAAACAATCCCTGACACAAACAGGCTTTGTTTTCCTTGAATGTATTCAAATCCGATTTGAATGGGGGCAGGAGAATTACAAATTCCTTTGAAAATAAAGTATTAAAAATTAGAGAGAAGCCCAAATAAAAACCATAGCTCCAAACGCCCCTGAGCTTCCATGGAGTGTTTGAAAGCTGAAGCTTAGGGTTTTATAAATGATGACTATCTTTTACAGAGGTCTGAATCAAAATTATGGACCCAAATGCTACTGAATTGAGAGATACTCAAAACTCACTGTAGAAAATGGAATAACACAGTGGTGAAGTAGGCCCTTTTAATCCGTCTCAGAGAAAAAAACTGTGAAGAAGGAAGGGAAAGCAATAAAATGAAAATGAAACATTGCCCTCCAGTTATCTCACTGCCCCACAGGAAAAGCAGCAAAGTAAAGAAGATGGTTCACTCTTCTGCTATCTTTCATTGTCACTACAATGAAATGTTATCATCTCAGCTTGTATAAAATTCTGAAGCTGTTCTATGCTATTTTATAGAAGATGAATTTAATCCTCATTAAACCATCCCATGCAATTAGTAGAAGGTTTAAATACCAAAGATGAAATTAAATACATATATGAATATATATATGAATGACTTTACTAAGCTTTCCTCCAGCTTAAGTTCATGGAACAATTAGACTATTTCTATTTAATATGAATTTCACATATGATTTCAATGACACAAATCTGTTTGACTGTTTACATTTAGTCATTTAAAGGCCACAGTTCAACTTCTATACTTACTCTCTCTCTAATTCAGTACATACTTCATTATTTCCAAAATATGAAATGCCTTTCTCTCACTTTATTTAAAATGAATGTAAAGGAAAAGAACTCTCAAAGAGGAATTCCATGCTCTGTTGACAATACAGGCTTAGCCCATGTGAACATTTAGCATTTCAAGCATTTTTTCTTCCTACTGATTGTTGTTATCCAGATGTAGGTCCAAATTCTGTTCTCATTTATACTGATTAAATTGACCTTAATGTGAAACTGAGAGCAGAATTTGGCCAAAGTGTCAGTCTGACTCTGTATCAGAGATTAGTCCTGACACTGGTGAACTTAATCCTTGACAAATGACGAGTCCCAAATGTCTGTTGGGCCTTCCATTATGAGAACAATGCTGTATCGATATGTCAGCCAGCATTGACCCAAAATTCTGAAGTGAATATTTGTCCCAAAGGATCAATACAAAAAGGAATACCAAGCCCTCAGGTCCAATAGAGCTACATTCAGCAGTAGAACCTGAGGAGAATGCAACTGTATCTTAAAGCCACCTTCGTACTCCTCTGATATTATGAGCAGTCAGGGCTGATTCTCCCCCAAACACAAATTATATTTTGCTTAAAGTCTGTGGGCCAGAGTCTGTTCAATTCCAGGTCTGCTCTAATTTATGTCAGTAACTGCCTCCTGTGGATCATTTTGTCAGCCCAGAGTGCCAACAATTCTAACCTCATCCCCTTTTGCCTTGTTGCAAGTGTGTGGGGGTAGAAGGGGTAGGAAGGAGGTGCCATACAGCAAGCTCTGCTAGCTCTGTGCCATCCAGGGCTTCCCTGATACAAAAGCAGCATTCCATCCTCTTTGTGCCACGGACACAGCAGAAAATGGACAGAGCAGAGACAAAGGATCTGCCCACACTCAATATCAAATCTGTGCAAGTTACAGCACTTCACCACTTCCACTATTATTTGTATCCCCATTAAATAACTCATATTCATGGGGTTGTTTCTAAGGCCACAGGAAAAGATCTTGCAACATTTCATTAGGTGTAAACTAGAAAAAGAATACTCAGGCAGGTGTTTCCTATCTGTTGCCCTTTTACTTGGCTGCAGTTCAGAGTCTTTCACTTGGCCTGACTTCCACTGTGTGAGGTTTTGATGGGGAGTGGATGAGATCTTATCCCGAGGCTGTCACTGGAAGGGGATTAGGGGGTGACATCATAACATTCAAGAGTAGATAGTTAGCGATGGGCAAGATGTGAAGGGCAAGGAAGACCATGGACACTGTCACCTTGAATGGAGGCAGTAGAGGCCCACAAGTATTGTGCTCCATGCCTTCACAGGAGAACTCAGTAAGGATGAGGCTCCTTGTGCCTCTCTTCCCTTCCATACCTCCACAAAGACTGAACATAATAGAGAAAGAAAGCCCTCTTGAAATTAACTTACTATGGCCCTGATTCTGCAGCCGTTACTGATGTTGAGAAGCACTTACTCTACATGAGTAGTCCTATTGACTTCAATTGGATTAGTGCTTCTCCCATTTAGTTAGGGTGACCAGACAGCAAGTGTGAAAAATCGGGACAGAGGGTTGGGGGGTAATAGGACCCTATATAAGAAAAAGACCCTAAAATCGGGACATCTGGTCACCCTACATTTAGTAAATGTTGCAGCATTGGTAAATGTCCTAAGGAATCAATAGAATGCACCAGACCCGGGATCCCATTTAGTTTGGTACCAAATCTAAGCATGGGAAATGTTGGCCCTTAACATTTAATATTAGCTAGTGTAACGCATCATAAAAACTGTGTGTGGTCATTTTTTTAAACTATCTCATGTCCGGTAAACATGCCCTGGCTCTCAAGCTGCCCTGTGCCAAATGGAAAGGAATACCAAATGGAGTGAAGACTCAAAATGTGTGTGTGTGTGGGGGGGAAATCAGAGCATAATAAAGTAAATGGTGCTGGCAACTTAAATCAATGCCACCTTCATTTCTTTAGTACATGCAAACACACACATATCTAACTTCAGTTTCACAACTCAGCTTTCTGACATAAATGACTTATACAACAGAAAGGAGAGAACAGCAGGTTCTGATGGGATACATTCAGGACCGGCTCCAGGCACCAGCTTAACAAGCAGATGCTTGGGGCGGCCAAGGGAGAGGGGCGGCACCTGCGGCAATTCGGGGGCGGCAGGTCCCTCACTCCCTCTAGGAGCGAAGGACCTGCCACTGAACTGCCGCTGCCGCTGATCACGGCTTTTTCCCCCCCCCTCCCAATTGCTGCCGCCGGTCGCGATTGCGATCACGGCTTTTTTTTTTTTTTTTGCTTGGGGCAGCAGAAATGCTGGATCTAAAGGTTAGGAAAGACTGTCACAAAGATGAGCACTTAAAAGGTATGAAACTCGCATTCATATGAAGGTAGAAGCATTGGAGCTAACAAAATGCAATTTATTAGTCATATGGAGTGGTGTGGGTTTAGATAATATCCTATTAAAGATTCAAGAAGCTTTTCTGTGACCTGAATGGGAATGAATCATGGCAGACAGCAAACAGCCAGCAATAACTACTATCATCTCTTTGCAAATTTGCTCTGCTTCCCACAGCAGATTTCACCTTTGATTGGCCAGAGTTTCCCTGTAAGTAACCAATCAGAATGAGAAATAGGTGGTGTGTGGCCCAGTGTTCTGTCACATTCTGTATTAGTTGTACATTTGTGTACAAAACCGACCTATGTTCCAGTTGAAAACAAACAAATCAATCCCAGTTTCAATAGAATTGCTGGCAGCCATGTGACCTCTGAGCTGCTGCAAGTTAGGACAGATCTGGGTCTGTCCAAGTCCAGATTTGTTGATTTTTTGGACTGTAAGACTCACCTTGTTTTTCCTGGCTTATGTG
This sequence comes from Emys orbicularis, assembly GCF_028017835.1. Classification (NCBI taxonomy): domain Eukaryota; kingdom Metazoa; phylum Chordata; order Testudines; family Emydidae; genus Emys; species Emys orbicularis. The sequence goes on along the minus strand of NC_088686.1, from coordinate 83,621,893 downwards.
GGGGGCAGGAGGCTGGAGAAGATTGTTTGGAGAATGGAGAGAGGATGGGAAGAGATGGAGAGGTCTTTTTCTCTATGGTCTATTTTTATATACTTTGCTTGAAGCCTGTGGGTCAGATTCTCAGTTGACTTCAGTGGAGCTATGGTCATGTATGCTAGCTGAGGATCTGGCCCTGTGGATGAAATTCACCCTACAAATACAATGGCGCATGCATACTGACAAGCTGGAGAGACAGAATTTGGGTTTCACCAGGGGACAGCAGATTTACATTTCACTGGTGCTCCATGGGAAACTCATTCATATCCCAGCTGGCCTGGTCCTGCCCCTTCTCAGTTCATAGGTTTTGTCAGGGGTCGGCAACGTTCGGCACGCGGCTCGCCAGGGTAAGCACCCTGGCGGGCCGGGCCAGTTTTATTTACCTGCTGACGTGGCAGGTTCGGCCGATCGTGGCCCCCACTGGCCGCGGTTCGCCATCCCGGGCCAATGGGGGCGGCGGGAAGCGGCGCGGGCGAGCGATGTGCTGGCCGCGGCTTCTCGCCACCCCCATTGGCCCGGGACGGTGAACCGCGGCCAGTGGGGACCGCGATCGGCCGAACCTGCCGCGTCAGCAGGTAAATAAAACTGGCCCGGCCCGCCAGGGTGCTTACCCTGGCGAGCCGCGTGCCGAACGTTGCCAACCCCTGGGTTATGTCCTGGGCTGTGGGCTCCCCAGTGCCACAGGGATGTATATGTATATTGTCAGCTGTATATGCCACTCTCCACCCACCCTGTCAGACTTTCTGCTACTGAGGGTGTGGGGTTTGAAGCCCAGGTTCATGGGTGAACCAAACCCTGAGTTTTTAATTTTTGTATCACACTCAGGGAATTGGAGAGGTATCATTGAAAACTAACCTGTTATCTGACAGTCTGGATCCTCCTTATGCTACATCTTTCACAGACTGAGCACAACAGGCTGAGGATCCTGTGTTGGAGGAGCTGGGCAACTTGTGTTGTACAGTTTCTCTAGCGATAATGTGAGGACTCATGTTACTGTGACACTAACTCACAGGTTCGTCTGAAATTAGAACTATGAAGACATTGGGGCAGCTTTCTGCCACTTCACCTGCACAAAGTTGCCCTAAAGCTGACTTAACCAGCTCTCAGGCTACGGCTTCACTACGGGGGGGTCGATTTAAGATACGCAAATTCAGCTACACGAATAGCGTAGCTGAATTCGACGTATCGCAGCCGACTTACCCCGCTGTAAGGACGGTGGCAAAATTGACCTCCGCGGCTTCCTGTCGACGGCTCTTACTCCCACCTTCGCTGGTGGAGTAAGAGCGTCGATTCGGGGATCGATTGTCGCGTCCCAACGGGACGCGATAAATCGATCCCCGAGAGGTCGATTTCTACCCGCCGATTCAGGCGGGTAGTGTAGACCTAGTCTAAGAGAATCTCCCCTGCATAGCTGGATCCTTGGGTGACCCTTTCTGAAGTCAGCCCAGGGACCAGGGCCAGGGGAAGTAGGGGCAGCTGAGTTTCCCTTGGGGCCCATTGAGAGTCAGCATAATTTAGAACTTCAGACAGATCCAAGTTATACCAGGGACCAGCCCTGTGCAGTGCTTCATCTGTGCCTTATAGGACTACCCCTTGAGTCCATGGCCTACTCAGTGGTTGACATCTTTTCTGAGACTTCTATAAAGGACCCTGCCAACCCTTAGGGACAAGAGGCTACATAAGGCTAGTGCTTCATGGGCTGTAAGCTCTTCAAAGAGATGCGGAGAGACAGCTATATGACCTTTCACCCTTCTGTACTGGCGCGCAGAGCTGCCCAGCCCTAGATGGCAGTGCACACTGCACCTGCTAAGTTATAGCACAAGGGCTGTGTCTCCCTGAAGCACCTTCCCACAGAACTTATACCTCAGGACTGTGCTACGTGACTTGTCCATGGTGAAGCAAGTCAGGAACAGCACCCAAATCTCCTCACTTCCATAGCTGCACTGTTCTTCCTCCCTTGGGGTCTGATCCAATTCCATTAAAGTCCATAATTTCAGTGGGTTTTGGACCAGTCCTGCTTAAGAGGGCGATGGGCAAAACACAAGCTGAAAGTCAAGGAAGGAATTAGTCTGAAGGGAGGGGAGGAGAGGAGCTTCCCCTTCATGTGCTATAGGATGTAAATATACCATTATGCCACACTCCCTTTTTGTCACTGTTTTGCTGGCTTACGCACAAACTACGTCCAGCTGCTCAAGCAGAACAGCACAGCTGGTGAAATATATTTATTTTTATAACTCATTCTGGACACGTACACAGAAAACAGATGCAAACACATGGATAATGCATGCCCCACCTCCCTCCAGGAGAGAAACGAACCACAGAAACTAAAGGCAGAAAAGACTGCTTATAGGTCAGATTGTGCCCAGCTGCTCCTGGGGATTGGGGAGGGAAACAAGGGAGAGAGGGAACAAAGAATTTCCTCATCATCATTTTTACCCTTCACAAAGGCTAGGGAACCATTGCAGTCCATATGGATCTCTCTCGGTGCATCTTCAGGTACAAGACACCCAAACAGGGGCAGGCAAGTTGGGGAGCCATGGTTTCTCCATCCCTTCCATACTGTGATGGTACACTCAGGGGGAACCACAATGCCTTCCCTGAAAGGAATACTCCCTCTGGGTGCTGAGGAGCTCCGGGAGGGATTCCAAGGCAGAGTCTATCCCAGAACTCCCCTGGTATGGGGTTGTTCCACACCACCCCCAATACAAGCGCCAATGTCTACAAGGAATGGTTGAGTTCTACACAAGGATCTCTACCTACTCTATTCCTTCCCACTCCACTTCAGCCTTTCTTAAGGCTTTTCCTACTGTACACTCTCCCCAGTTTTCTCTAGTGCAGTTTTAAAGGACTCGAGTGACAATACATTCACTCTGCAAGGAGACTCTGTCCAGTGGGGGGTTTAAACTTTTTCAGATATTAGTTTTTGCAAAAGCATCAAAGAGTCCTCCCATCCCCAAACTCATGTTACTGCAGCATGGAAATAATTAGCTATGAAAATTCCTTTGGGGACACTGGAAATGGATGTACAATCTGGTGAATAAAAAACGCACCATATGATACTGTTTCTCCCCTATCAAACACAAACACATGCATAATTATCCTTCTCAACTGACTGCCATCAGACCGAGGATATAGCTTAGTGAGCTTCAAACAAAAGACTAGACATTGATTAAAAATAAAAGAGCAACACCTAATATTATATGAGCTGAGGTAAATTACAAGAGCAATCAGTGCTCATACTTCAGGGCATATACTTATTATCAACAAGGCCCAAAAAGAAAACCCCACTATGGTAAATTTCAGGGCAAGGTGCATTACTGAGGTTTAAGTTGGATCATCAGGCATTGAGTGCAATAAAAAGCACATTATTAGACAGAACTAGTCCAAAATTTCATTTGAAATTTTATTCACTAAAATGGCCTTTTTCAAACCATACATTTTTGCTGGAGATTTTTGTTCCTTTCTAAATTTTCCATTTTGGGGATTAAAAACCATAAATCAATTTGTTTTTGTTTTTCACTGGAAGGCCAGAAAGTTTAAAATTTTTCATTTAAAATCTTTTTTCACAAAAAACAAACATTTTTTAACCAGCTCTATTAATAAATTTAGGGAATAACTGATCTGTTATAGGGTGGCAATTCCTTATGTTCTTAAACTTATGCACACACTGATTATTTTACTAATGTCTTTCCATTTGTGATCTTTGTTCTGAATTATTGAAAACATAAATAGGTCATTGAGGGTCACATCCTGGTCCTGCTGAAGACAATGGGAGTTTTACCAGTAGGTCCAGATTTTGGCCCTTTAGGTCTAGCTGGGAAAACTGATAATGCTAGGGCACAAAGGACATCAGAGAGTAGCTGGGTAGCAGACTTAATAGAAAAGATGTTTGGACCTGAAACCAATAAAAGACTGGTATGAAATCTGACAACCATTTAAAGGTCTGATAGAAAAGAATCCACAGCTCAGAGACTGAGAGGAATGACCAGATATTCAGTTTGAGCAATGGAAATAATTGAATAATGAAGATATATAGAGGTTCTCTTGTGTGTGTGTGTTTACTTTTACTTAATCATGAAGTTGGGCCAGGGTGGAGACTAGAAGGATAATTAATAAGATGATTTCATATGTATTTCTAAGGCCAAAGTTACACTGGAGTAAGCTGGCTCAGTTCCACTGACTTCAATGGGGTTAAGTTTGCTTCTGCTAGTCATGAATTTGCCCCTTAGCGCTTATAACAAGGACTTGGAGTCAGGACTCCTTAGTTCTGTTCTTAATTCTGCCGCTGGACTAAAGTAGCATAGTGGTCAGGTTGCTGAACTGCTATATGCCTCAGTTTACCCTGCTGTAAAATAATATTAATATTACCTTCTACAGAGGTGTGCTATGATGTTTAACTAAAGCATCTTTAGAAACTAGTTTGAACGTCATAACAGAAGTACAAAGTACTGCATTACTATCAACATTTTATCATTAGCACTGCAAAAAAAGATTTTACATTTTAAAAAAAGAAAAAGGAAATTCATCTACTGGCATGAGAAACCACTGGCGCGTACTCTGATAAAGAACTCCAGAGGAGAATCATAAACACAATTACTCAAACTGTCTTACTAGCCACATACCCGCCATGCACCTCTCATTGGTAAGCTTACACGCTGTCTGTCATTTTCTATTCTTAGAAAGTCTCTTGAGTCTGGGAATCACACAAATAACTGTAGCAAAATAGAAATCTAGAAGAAGGCCTTAGGGAGTCAACAGCAATCTCTCTTATCTTGTAAGAGGGACTGGTCTTGGCAGGCTGGGGTGCTTCTTCAGGTAATCCTTAGACAACCCCAGAACTTTCCCTGGACTAATTTAAAATGAGGGCAAATATGTCCTTATGCGAACTTTACATTTCTGTTCCTTTCTACCTTGGTTATTATTCAAGACAACAGCAGTAGTGTGCTATTGATAAAAAATACATAACCATATTTAGGATAGTTGCAGAGTATTCTCTTATGATTCCAATTTTATAGTCTCAGCTCCCAATGCATTTTACATCCCCCGCCCTGCAGATGTCTCTACGGGAGCCAATGAAATAATCTATGTTTCATGCTCCTCATTACAAGCACAGTTATAGACTTGGCAAATAACAGCCAAGTCACTTTAGTCCATGTGTCTTTTGTCTTGAGAGTGAAAACAGGATTAAAAAATAGTAAGACTCTGACACACTGCAGAGTCTTTCTGATGTATTGTAAGCACAGTTATACTCCATCATATGTCATTCTGCATCTGATTTTTATTTCATTGCTTTTGATATCTCTGTATCATGTTTGTGAATCAAAAATAAATGCACTTAGACCCTCATTATTCACATGTCCCTACCTTACTTAAAGCTGTGCTCTATCTAGGGTAGACAAGGCAGAGGGCCAGATTCTGATCTCAGTTACCCCAATGGAAAGCAAAAGTAACTCCAGTGAACTCAGTTTCACAGTTAATAAATGGGAGACATGGGAGTTACATTTGATTTTCCACCCACATAACTGAGATCAGAATCCAGGCCATAATTTTACATACATTTAGAAGAGTGGGCTACAAGAGGAAATTTATGTATTACACACACACACACACACACACACACACACACACACACACACACACACACACTGATCTCTCTTATACCAGTTTTACAGTTGTGTAACTCTAAGTCAAATTCTTCTTACATGTACATAGTGCTGTTCCCATTGAAGTCAATGAAAGTTGCATGGTTGTAACCGAGAAGAGAATTTGGCCTATTGATTTCAGTGCAGTTACTCCAGGTATATAGAGGCTTAAATTAGAATCAGGGCATGGTTCTGCAGCACTTTTTGGACCTGATTCACCACTGGCCCCATTCCTCTTTTACACTGTTACTGTATTAAATTCAATAGTTACAATAGTATAAAACTAGATTTTGACTGACAGACAAACATTTTGGTGTCTGCTCACTTAATTTAGTTTCCCATGGATGGATAATTTTCTAAATATTTCTCTTTCCAATGTTCTGGATGACTCAAACCTTTGGATTATTAATACCAAATTCCATGACAAATGTGTTTGAAAAGCAGGGAGTTTTAACACAGATCATGCACTAAACTCTTCTTTGTTCTAATTACACCTCCCAAGTGACCTCTTTAGAAAGAGAAAACAGAGAGGAAGCTAATAGCTCCTAGGAAATGTTTTCACCTCTCTTATTAAATCACTTTTGCAATTCACAGAACTACTACAACATATTTTGTTAGAGAAACATAAATATTCCACCTCATTTTGCAAAGAGCTTATTCTGGTGCTAGATTCTGATACCTTTACTCACACTGAGTAGCACCAGGTGTTACTCTAATCTAAGTATATCAGGATCTGGCCTTTTATATTTAAACAGTTACATACCATGTGGCAGGCTCTTCTCAAAATGCAGCAAATGTTGTACACAGAAACTCTATAAAATATGGTGCCAACTCGATAAATACAATATTGAGAAGCAAACTACAAACCCCATTATGCTCAAAATAGTTTGAATCACTGTTTTCATTTTAAATATATGTATCATGTGCTGTATGTGTAACTGTATTTCATAACTCACTGAACAGTGCAGTTGCTTCCATCTTGTAAAGCTAATAACTTTGTTTTCTGACCCATGAAAGGAAAGCCCAGTGCGTTTTTGAAAGCATAGAACATTGTGCAGAAAGCAAACTAAGCCAGCTTTTCATCTATAACCCTTGTTTCTGCTTATTCCAAACTGCAGCTTGAGTATTAACTATTCTAAAAATATATCCTACAGTTTCTTCTTCTCCAGAGGTAAAGCTGAAGCTGCTAGAATGCTGCAGGAGGAGCAGTAGTAAGGCAAAGTCTGCCACTCAGAATAAGGGCAGAGTTTAATCAATTCAAGTCCCCACTTCATCAAGCACTAAGATGACATTTTAGTAAAGTAACCCATCTGTCCACCACATCCCTAAAAGGTCACAGTCTAGGGAAAACAAATGGTAACGTATTAATGACAGTTATCATCATTTTCCAGGATCCTTGTTGAACGTGATAATAGCATTTCTGATTTTCTTAGATCTAATGGGAAGAGAAATGGGTCATCTGATGATAGTCCTTGATAGATCTGATGATAGAATCTCAGGTAAAATGTTCAAAAATGCCTACGTGACTTAGGAGCCTAATTTCTCAGGTACTTTTGAGAATTTTCCCCCTCCCCCATCTGATTGAAGCTCATGATTTGATTCGTGTCTTCTGGACTGTGGGCCAGCTCATTCATAAATCTATCAAAGACGTAAGTGGAATATAAGTCTCAAGTGCATGTCCAACACATTCCCCTCCATTCCTGATCCTATTAATAAACTTTCCCAAAGACTCTTCTGGGAGAATCAAGGGATCATAGTCAGACTGGAGTAAACAGTGGAACTTCCATGTAAGTTTGAGCCATCTTCCAAACACTGACGACAGTAATGTAAGTAGCACGTCAGGTGCAAGTTATTCTGAAAATGGACAGGAGTGTGTGATACAACAGTAGAATATGAACTCATTTGTTATGGAATGGGGCCTTGATCTTGCAAAGGGAACCATCCCCATGAGCAGGTCCCCATTATTAAAGTCAGGTTCGAGGCATGTGTTAACTTCAAAGAGTGCTTTGTTAGGCCTGGTCTACATTAACCCCCCACTTCGGACTAAGGTACGCAAATTCAGCTACGTTAATAACGTAGCTGAATTCGAAGTACCTTAGTCCGAATTTACCGCAGGTCCAGACGCGGCAGGCAGGCTCCCCCATCGATGCCGCGTACTCCTCTCGCCGAGCTGGAGTACCGGCGTCGACGGCGAGCACTTCCGGGATCGATCCCGGATCGATTTATCGCGTCTAGACAAGACGCGATAAATCGATCCCAGAAGATCGATTGCCTGCCGCCAAACCAGGAAATAAGTGTAGACGTACCCTTAGTTACTTTTCTTGCCACATCCTCTCCATCTGCTTGGTGTGTATATTACACTCATTTTGCACACTCACTGAAAGCCAAATTGGTGCAAGTCATTTTCTGATCATCTCATACCAGACAGGGCCCAACTGTACCCCCTTGCTGCCACTGATACTTCACTTGCATCTTTGTTTACATCAACAATTAACTTGGCCCAAGGTGCTAGATCCACAAACAGCTCAACAGACTGCAGAAGGCATGTGTGAAAAGATACCTTGCTGATATTCTTAAGTTTAAACAAACAAACAAACCCTACATTTTCAATTTGGGAGATTAGCAGAACTTTCTGAATTAATGCAGAAAAAGTCAACGATTTTTCCACAGAACTACATGCTCTGATGTATCTGATCCTATTTTTTAGGAGGCACACCCTGTCTTCATTTCACCCTGGATGGCAATAACAGCAACCTTTGGTACATGTAGGCTATGGAATTCACTCATGCTTAACAGTAAAATCCACCATTAAAAACTAAATTTAGAATATCACCAGAAACAAAACAGCTAATATTTTTCTATAGCAGGTGCAAATGGAATATTCAATATCCAAGTTTTACTGTAGAAATATTGGTGCTCCAAATAACTAATGTGTATGCTTTAAGGACTAGAAAATGTGTGTTTGTACAGTGCCTATCACAATGGGTATTGGTCCATGATTAGGGCTTCTAGGTGTTATAATGTAAATAATATAGACTTAATGGGTTGCTTGCTTTTTTTAATTGTCTCCACTAAAACTATCTAATGTCACGTTAAATCTGTAATAAACTTTACTAAAAACAAACAGTAAGGGCCTTGATTACTTGATTGCCTTCAGTCTTGCTAATTATCATCCTTCACAACAGCCATTTGAGGCTTGTTTTAAGGCAGTGTGTGTGTTTTCCCCATTTGTGCTGACTTGAGGAGTCATCCGATTGTTTACTTTTCAAACTCAACCAGCAGAATCATTCCATCTCTTATCCATCCCTTTCATTTATTAAGGGATTCCCTAAATCACAAATAAACGTAAGGATTTGTCAAATTTACAGATTCATAGATTTGGAGGCCAGAGGGTCAGGAGGTCATCTAGTCTGATCTCCTGTATAACACAGGCCATAGAACGACTCCAAAATAATTCCTGTTTGAAACCTGATTCAAAGAAAGCTATTGTGGCACCCGATAGATTTCAATGTCTTGTTGCCTTTTTAATTGAATAGTTCTAATGTATACTAACTTGTTGGTTGGTTGGATTGTTTAATGACAGAGCACCATTTAACTTTTGGAAGTAGCCTTTAGAGTTTGTAAAATATGTCACTTGAATATCATGAGTACCAGAGGCGGAGCTAGCACATTGGGGGCCCTAAACAGGAATATTCCCCCTGCCCACACACACAAACACAATGCATAATAAAAAGTGAATGGCGGGGGGGGGGGCTTGAGCTGCTCAGGGTCTTAAGCAATTGTTTAGTCTGCTTATGCAAAGTGCCAGTTCTGATGGATACCAAGATTTGCCCACATACAAAGCTATTAAAGAAAACCACATGTATCCACATTAAGATTTCACTCATTTCAAAACGAATCAAGTGTGTTCTTTCTTTGAATGTGAGCCCATGTTGTCTTAAGCACTACCCTTCTTTTGTAGTCCTTGTAGCTCTTTCTGGATAAAAGCATGACAGTTTATTTTTAGTGAACTTTTTCAAGGAGTTTTATTTTAAAGCCTGGCTAATCTTTGCTGCTCCGTGGACAAGGCTGATCTCTTGATAAATCTTAGCTCAGATTTGTGGTGAGCTGCAAGAAGATACCAAATGGCTTTTCAATTAATCCTCCTTTATATCCACCCCATTGAAGAGAAGACCTATTGTAAATGAACTACAAAAAGGCAGCTAGAATGGATGTGACACTTCCCTGTTTAAGATTCTAGTGTAATCTTAATAGTGTCTGGGGGAGGGAGGGCTCCACACACCTGTGTTTTTCTTACTTTGTTTCTCTTTCTTTCTTGGGGTATTTTTAGAATCACTAGGGAGAAACAAATGCACACAGTTCTGCCTGTAATTACTCACTGTATTTTAAAGAGGCAGGACTCACACCTGTCTCTAGTTTTCTTGCATTAGGCCTGAGATTTTGTTACCTTTATTTTAGCCTATCTGAGTACCAAAGGTCTCTTTTCTCAGTTATTGAAGAGGAGATGGACTTATGGGTGGCAGATTTATGGGCAGCCCTTGATATTATATTGTGTTATAATGTACGAGAGAGGCTGCCCTAACCTGCACTGGAGCCAGGGATGGCAGAGACTCAGCCAAGGAGCTATAACAGGGTCCCTCACAGGCTCCTCCCTGCTTCACCAGGCATCAGCTCAGGGAAGCAGAGAACCTGGCCCTACAATGTTAAATATCTATAAAGGGCTCAATTCTGCAACTCTTATTTATGCACGTTGCCCTATTCGCTTCAATGGGACTGCTTGTGAGAGTGTCAGGAATTGGGGCCTGCAGCAGAGCTAGTCTCCAGGAAGCCTCATCAGTACAGCTGTCCTGCAGCAGGCTGGCAGACTGGCCCCACCACCTGATTGGCTGCAGCAGGAGAAGCAGCTTGCTGGTTTCTCAATGCTCTTACCCACCACTGTGCATGTTCCTGCATTACCTTGTTCCTTCTGCTCCTGCCTTGCATCTGTCCTGCCCTTGCCTTAAACTCCTCCTTGCCTGCTACCCTGCCCACTCCAGTTACCAGGGCCGGCTCCAGCATTTCTGCCGCCCCAAGCAAAAAAAAAAAAAAAAAAAAGAGCCGCGATCGGCGTTGGCAGTTCAGCGGCAGGTCCTTCGCTCCTAGAGGGAGTGAGGGACCTGCCGCCCCCGAATTGCCGCAGGTGCCGCCCCTCTCCCTTGGCCGCCCCAAGCACCTGCTTGTTAAGCTGGTGCCTGGAGCAGGCCCTGCCAGTTACTGACCTCCAGTTTGACCCCCACCTCTGGCTCCTGACTACAGATCCAGCTTGACCCTGGGCTCCAGTTCTCAGTTTCTACCTTCAGGTTTTACCCTTGGTTTTGGCTCCGGCTACCCACTCTGGCCACTAGGCTACACTGCTCTCATCCCAGTCAGCTAACAGAGAGCAAGTTTTGCAAAATTGGGCTATAACTCTTCTCTTCTATGCTACATAATCCCAGCATTTTCCTCTCCATTTTGGAGACAGAGATACAAATACCTACAAGAAAAGACTGCAGACTTTGCAATTTTTCCTAAAATGATACACCAATCTGCTTTTAAGCATGGGATATTTGTTGAATTACTGGGCAGTTGAGTGCCTTGTAAATACATGCAAATATCTCAGTGATACTCCACTAGATCTCATAAATAAGACTGTAGTGGTAGTGTTTTGTCCTATTTTGGGCATGAATTTCAGGTCTTAGATTCCTGGCAGCAATTCATAGCATCTCTGAAGGGGAAGTCAGCCGGCTGATTATGGTAGCATTTAACTCCTGCCAGTCTGTGCAAAGAGCACCATGGATACGGTTGTTGGAATAACAAATGACTTGGCTGCCTCCTAACTGGAAAAGAGGAAAAGATATGAAAGTTAGTTCTAGGATTGGTGGAAAATACCAGCAAGAAGAGGAATTGTTTTTGCTAGAAAGAAAGCCCCTTGAACCTGCAGTAATTCACTATTTATCTCATTCATGTGAAGCAAAGAATGTGTGCAAAAAAATTGTCCTAATCACATCAGCTGAGAGACCTGGCCCATTCCCATTCACCTACATATTGTTGCGTTAGAAGGATTTCTGGAGCATTAGCCAGCCAGCCATCCTTTAGACCCATTACATCAGGCCCTGGGGGCTTTGCATGGTAATAATGATAGAAGAGCTGAGAAAAAATTCCATGCTCCAAAACCCCAAAGGCATTTCCTGAGCATTTTATTGCATTTCTTGCTATTTGATTGGTAATGTTTCCTTTTACAGTGATGAGGAAGAGGGAGTTGTCTGTTATTTCTGAATCATGATTACTTCTGCCTTTACTGAGCAGTTAAAACATCCCCTAATGGCAGCCTGGGTGCGGGTGTGATAAATTGCACACACTGCTCACATGTTGAGTCTTTTTTATCCCTGTTGTTTAGTATCCATTGACATATGGTTCAGAATCTCCCATGGTCCTAGCCTTTCGGACGTGCTTACCTCAGACTGGCAATCTGAGCCTTTTTCATGCACATAGTGCTAAGAGACATACTTTCCCTCCTAGAACAAAGCTGACCTTTTGAAAGTGATCAGACATCACAGTGATGAGCATAGACTATGCAGGTGGATAGGTGATCCTTCTCCATCAGTTGTGCTGTGCCCACTGACTGTATCCCAAAAACATTCCAGGGGGAGATTTTAAAGCCAGTTAGACTACCCATCTCTCACCGAGAATTGATGAGAGGAGGTAGGCTCCTAATTTCCATTGTGCCCTTGAAAATCTCCCACTCCTCCCCCCAACAAAATAAGAGATAAAACAGACACATATATTAGGCCATTTAGGCCTCACACATGACAATCTAGGATTGTTCCCTCTAGTATAGTTGAGTGATTTGACCAATCCACAGTTAAAGGATGAAGTAATGGATTTTCTACTATTTCCCTTGGGAAACTATGTCACAGCCTAATGAATCTCATAATTAATAAATAAATACATCCATTCATTTGGATTTTTTTCTGGATACTCAATCTAATTTCTACTTTGTTTCATTCTATCTCACTATTCCTAATTATATCTCCTTGGATAAAGCTAATGAATTCCTTCTCCTCCTTGGAATTGCAAATGCATGTTTAACTCTGGAGTTCTACATCTCAGCATGCTGCTCAAATATTAGAGGAAAATCCTGTGCTAAGCACACACACCACATGATTCTCAGATACTTCACACAAACTTACTGAGTTTTCTCCCCTTATAAAGATAAGTAACAACCCTGCTTTGCTCTCTTATTTTGGTGGACTAATATAGAAAACTTCCCCATACTTGTGTGTGCAAAACTCTCACTCTACCTTTCAGTCTCTCCAAGTAGCCAGCTGTTGTGCTGTATATTCTAGATCAGTTGCTGGGGTTAGTCTGCTCCCTGTTTTTATCAATTATTGAATTCCTATAGTTTTCTCAGTAATGGGAACGCACATTCCTTTCTGTCAAGGTGCAGTGAAGCATGAGCTGACTTGAATGACTGTCAGCAAGGCCACCTGCTCTTCAGTTTATTGTCTTTTCGATGAGCAATGCACCAGGTGGGTGCCTCTGCAAAGCAATGACTGTTACCTCTCTACTTCCCCTGTTTCATTTTTTCAGTGTCCTCATTAAAGTCCTGTGATGGGCAACTGAGCAGATATGGTTCATGTCTGTTTGACTGATGAGGAAGCAGCACCTGCCCTAGACCCCTAGCACTCTTTTTCCATCCAAGTACATCAAACCTGTCTTTGATCTTGTTCCTGCATAGTAATGCCCATCTGGAGTGTAAAGAGAGCTAGAGGAGAGCTGTGGGGAAAATCTGCATCCTCAAGGTTATAAAACTTCTTGTCAACATATAATGAAGCTTGAGCATATGCACCATCACTGTATGGAAAGGTAGGAGTGGAAGGACTCTATGGGCACCATGTAACAGAAGTAGAATCAAGATATCACCAGCAAACGGAATTGGTCTAGTGTAGTCATGCTCAGCTCCCCTAGACTTCAGTCAAGTTGCACCTGCCCACACCAAGTCTGAATTTGGCCCCAAAACATAAGTAGCTCCAAACCTAAATCCACAAAGAATGAAGACAGAGCTAGTTGCGTCCTGTACCATGCTGAATTGAAGGGAAATAATTTTCTGTCCTAGAAAGGTCCCCTTCATGATCCTAACCAGGACCTTGAAGAACGCAAATAATGAAAGACCCTGAAGAACCCATCCCAAATTTAATATGAAAACATTTTGGGGGCTGCATTAGTTCCAGTCAGATAATCAGTAAAACTATTGACATTCATTAAATCATCCACTTCTTCACAGCAATCGTCAGCCTTAGAGCCAAATTTTGCCCTTTTATACTTGAGCATAACTACAATTGACTTCATTGGGATTTGCGTCCACTTATGCCAAGGTTGAATTTGGTCCCTAATGTATTAATTAAAGGCCTTCAGTTACCTAAGGCACAAGTATGATACCCTCACAGACTGAGGCAAGCAGCATATGTTATTATCTATAAATTCCTTAAGTCAAACTTAAATGAACTCTATGTTCCTCTTTAAGAACAAATGTTCAACATTTTCTCCAATAATTTGAAAATGTTACTGTGACAGGAGCCATCAACAAAACGCTTCAGTGCAGATAAGAAAATTCTCAGTGCAAAGACAAATTGGCTAATCAGAGAAACCTATTGTTCACACCTCTGAGAACTCAGTGAAGAAAGATCAGGCTTCATAATGTTTTAAAGCTATTATATGGAAGCCTATAGTGTTCAGTCACTCACATCTTTTGAAAAGCTGAACGTTCTGATATCCAGTTTTGTAGGTCTTGTAGGAATAGTTCTGGACCTTCCACAACAACAGGATAATGTGTCTGCGATAACAGAACAAACGTACATGATTTTAGAGCTAAGGATAAGGCCTGCCCTCATAACTATCCCTGTGGTTCCCTTTGATTCCATTTTGAGATGTGCATCAATCCATAGAAAAAAATTCGGGTTTAAGCCTCTTAAAAGAGTTTTGGGAAATTTTGCAAAACAAAATGTTAGGAGACTCTTTCTGAGGAGAATAAAGATGAGAAATGTATTATTTAACTAATAAATAGTTCAAGCTAAAACTTTGGACCTGAACACTCTATTTACCCTCACTTAGATAATCCAAACATCAAAGTTTATCCCTACCTGTATACTGGCCTGGAACAAACCCCTGGATCTGTGCATCAGTGAACATCTGGAAAGTTTTAGTCTACACCCAGATCCAAACTCAGAGGCTTTCAGGCCCATCTCTACAACCATCCCATCTCTGCCAAGAAAAGCTGTGTAAAAAGCCAGGAAATGCCAGCAACATTATTTCTTGAATCATGATTTCTAAAATTACTGCTTAGATTATAATTTAAAGTATTCATTTATTAAAGGGCAAAAAGGACTTTAGACATAAAAATATTCTGATTTTTTTAATGAAATTGGTTATTTGATTTTTGAAACTTGAGGGGAAAATATGAAAGAAATTATCTTTAAAACATAGTCCACTCTTTGTGTTCATTAGATGCTATAATGGATTAAACTGTTGCCGCTGCTTAAAGGCTCTGAAAAATAGATCATATAGTTTGTGGATAAAATAAATAAATAAAAGAAAGAGGCTTATGGCCTACATAGCACAGTGTGACCTTTTCTGCTACAAAAGTCTCCTGGCGTTTTCACAACGAGGCATTCAACATCACAGTCCACAGCTACAATGAATGTAATATTGAATTTGCTGTTGCTGAAAACCATTAATAATTCACTCTTGAATAATCAACATGAAATGTTAGGTTGCCATGGTAAGAGTCCTATTCATAAAAATGTATTTGGGCCATTTGAGCATGAATGTGGCATACTTGTCAAAGTGTGCGTGTGTCTGTGTCTGTGTCTGTCTGTCTGTGTACGAACAGACAATTTCAGTTGGGGTTGCCTCAAAATATACAATCTGCAACTCATTAAATACTGTATTGTACCTTTTTTAACAAATCAGCAGAGGTCCACTGAAGTTAATGGAGCTGGAACAATTTATTCTGGTAGAAAATTTAGCCCTTAAACTGTAAGGCACTCAAACGTCACCAGTTTGAATGGGGTGAAGTGAAGAATTGTATTTTACATGTATCTTCTAGTTGCACTCATTTGTGGATACCTGTGAGTTTCATGTTCATATTGTAATAGACCAATGAGAGAGAGAGTGTGTTTGTATTTCACTGCCCTCTACTGTATAGAATCAGAAATGCTGAAGTGTATGTCATTGGGCCATGAATTTAATATATGCTAACATGTGCTGCTGTAAAAAGGTCCATGTCATATTTTTGTGTGAGCTGAAGATAATGAACAGATACCCAAGTAATCACAAAACACTACTCTAATCACATTGGCAGTCTCAGCAGAGAGACATAGGGCTGAATAGGCTATAGAGACTGAATTCCCTCATACTCCTACAAAACAGGGAGGTGGGGGTTTTCAAAGGCATGCTTAGAATTAGGTGTGCTTAGGTGTGCCCAAGTGTGCTTTTAAAAATCTCCCTTGAAGCAGGCACACAACTGAATCAGCTTCAGACATTGGCATAGCTGCTCCCTTTCTGTGGATAAATACAGAGTGAAATCTATTCTCCAGGGCTATCCATTCAGTACCATTCATGAGCACCAAATTCACTTCAATGATCAACAACCATTTTAACCTGAGCTAAATCACAGCTATTGCTGTGGCTGATGGAAGAAAATCTGGGGGGTAGAGGAGTTTAAGGGAGAGATGTATGGAAAAGAAGAGGCAAACATGCAGGGACAAAAGAAGGTAATAGGATCTAGCTATGGGCATCCTAAATAAATACTATAGTTGAAAAGATTTGGGGCCAAATTCAGAAGCAATGGTGGAAGCAAGGTGAAGCTAATGGAATAGCCTCTTCTACCGTGCCTGCTTGTGGCTGCTTACCTTAAAGGGAAGTAGTTATCAGCTTCAGGTCTAGTTGTTAAAGAAGGGAGTGGGGGGAGCAGCATTAACCATGAGATGAAGGATGTTCCAGTGGTTAGGGCGCTAGCCTGGGCAAATTGTCAGACATGGGTTCAGTTCTCTGCTTTGACACAGACTTTCCGCACGAACCTGGCAAGTCACTTAGGCCTAGTCTACGCTTAAAAAGTTAGCTTGACAGCTTCAGTGCTCAGGGATGTGAAAAATTCACACCCATTAGAGTGATAGCTATGCCAAACTAACCCCCAGTGTAGACACGGCTAGGTTGACAGAAGAATTCTTCCATTGACCTAGCTACCACTGCTCAGAGAGGTGGATTACCTACAGCAATGGAAAAAAAACCTTTCTATCACTATAGGAAACATCTACACTATGGCAGTGCAGCACCACAGCTGTGCTGCTGTACACCTATGGTGTAGACATGGCTTTAGTCTCTTTGTGCCCCATCTGTACTTCCTTATCTCACAGGGGTGTCGTGTACATAAATACAGAAAAGACTGAGACATTCAGCTATTTTGGTGATGCTATATAATACCTTAGATAGAACCAAATGTAGAATAGAATAGAAGTATGTTTAATGCTTTCTATTTTCATTTGGAATTTTGTTGGAAGCAGATGTATTTAAATCTCCCCCTGCAGTGCTCTGATTTCATCATAGACATAACAGTACTGGGCTAATGCCCAGTGCAGAGCAGGACGTACAACTGACTAGGAACAAAAGAATAACTGACCTCTCAGGTTATATTGTCCAAACTGGTCGAAGGGCAAAAAGTGAAGAACCAGCATAAGTGGTGACAAAAAAAATAATTTTAAAAAATGATGAGTTTCAATAATACAATGTATTATTATTAATACAGAGAAAGCTACATTTTAAATACATTGGGTCCAGTTCTGCCCTTTGATACATCTGCAGGCAGAAAGCAACACCTGTGTCCTGTGGCATAAGCTTTCGTGGGTGAATACCCACTTTGTCAGACGCATGTGCATGCGAAGTGGGTATTCACCCATGAAAGCTTATGCTCCAATACGTCTGTTAGTCTATAAGGTGCCACAGGACTCTTTGTTGCTTTTTACAGATCCAGACTAACACAGCTACCCCTCTGATATCTGCAGGCAGAGTGGGTTTTGGATTTTTATCTTGACAGTGTCCCTTTAAATACAGGGAAAGCAATACTCTACAATCATTACTTGGAAATGGTAGTGTCTCTGTTATTCCCTTAATTGGGCTTTATTATCTTACTTTATGGCATTTTGTAAACAAAATGTCCACTTGCCATCTGTGAACTCTCGCCTCACAACCTCATAAAGGAAGTTTCTGCTTGGCTTGCTTTGGCTTTCTCAATCCATCATTTTTAGTATTAGTTTCACACTTTCATATAGCTCCCATATGTCATTGAAATTATATTCTATTCATATGGCAGTATTCATCACTATCCGAAGGCTATGTGATGGCAGAACTGGGAATATTGTCATTTTTATCATCAATTCCTATACACCGCATAAAGGTTGCTGAACAGTACACGGGGATGCATGTTACCTTTCCACACAGCCATAAGCAACTGTGTGCTTCTGCTTTCTCAAATTTTGATCTATTGGTAGGGTCTTCCCATGATTGGGGAGATTCAGCTCTGAGATCTCTGTCCTGTTCCTTATACACCAACAGTAGGGTGTGTAGTAACCACACCATAGACTGAACAAGCAAAGGCCTGTTGTTCTGACACAGAACTAAATGATCTTTGTATGATAAGTAGGCATGAGTCAAATTCATTTTGGGTACTGGAAGTTTCATCCACCAGGTTCAAACTTGCAGAGCGTTGTGTATGCCAGCTGATAGCCAGATGCTAGAGTGGATTTGACCATTAGTATAACCCCCATCTCCTGGATGGATTCTAGAGATCCAATTCAAAGCCAGCGCAGGTTGGTGAAACTTCCAGCAAGCTGTAAGAAGGTGTAAGTCAAAGTAAGTCCTGCCAACTCCTTATCTTGTAAGTTATACCACCTTGGATTCCCTTGGACAGTGGCAGAATGTGGGTGAGTACTTCTAAAAGAGTCTCACTGAGTGAGTGGAAGTTAATAAAAGGAGGGCCTGACTTACACATTACCTCTGAATTTGTGGTGTGTTCATGTCTTGTGCATTATAACAGCCAACACTCGAGCAGGGACCAGCCTGGTCCACTGAAAGCAACTTTTCCATGTGAATGCAATAGGAGCCTCTCTGAGCCAGAAAGAACAGAGGGGCAAGTAAAAGTGCCCTCTGCGGACTTAACAGAGCTTTGTGGCTCAAATGTGGGGGAAAGTTCAGCTGTGCATTCTGAGAGAGTCTATAATGACAAACCCAATTAAGCAGTATGTAGCTGGCCATTGAAATAGTGGTTAGACATGTACCACATCCCTCACATTCCTTTCTAAATCATTCTTGTGATGAGTAAATATAACACAAATGGTGACAAACATAAATTGCAGTGATGAAAATAGGTATATGGGAAGCACTGTAGAAAATCCTGTAATGCCTTAATTGAGTTTATTTTAAACAACCCCCTGCATTGTCAGATATAACCCCGATATATTTTTAGCACTAATCCACAGTCATGTGTGATTCAGATATATTTATATTTTAACCATTGTTACTTCAGTGTATGATCAGAAAAGATAAGAGAAAGAATCACTATGTAAAGCACAAATATGATTAGCAACTCTGAGATACTGATATACTGTACATTAGTACAGGCTTTTGGTATAAATAGTATATAGGACTGGTAGCCAGGATTCCTGAGTTCTATTCCCAGCTTTGTAGATGACTCGCTGTGTAACCTTAGTCAAGTCAGTGAGGGGCACAGTTTCAAAAGTAAGTGTGCTAAACTGCACATTGACTTTTAACAAACTTCACGTGCATGCATGTAGCCTTGATTTGGACATGCATATAGATATTTTTACCCACAAGCCACAGTTTGTACATACACACAAACACCAGCTTTTGTTTAATGACCCCACCATGGATCATCAGTGAGAATTAAACCTAGGACCTTCAGCACTGAAAATACAAGCCACTTCCACTCAAGCTATAAAAGTAACTACAGTAGGTTGAAGCAGTAGTAGACTCCAATCCTCTATGTGCACCAGCCATTAGAGTAAAACACTTAAACAATGAGCTACATTTGTATGCTCACACCTTGCACATTTGCATGTGTGTAAATGCAAGTGCCTTTGAAAATGTGTCCTTCAGATTCTGTATTTTAGTTTTCTTCATAACACTTATCTATTACACAGGGATGTTGGGAGGTTTAGACAAGATTTATCAAATGCTCTAAGATCCTCACATGAAATGCACAATTGAGCCCTCATCCAAAACCCACTGAAATGAACAGGAGCCATTAACTTCAATGGGCTTTGGATAAGGCCCTAGAATAGGGTGACCAGATGTCCCGTTTTTAAAGGGACAGTCCCGTTTTTGGGGACTTTTTTTATATAGGTGCCTATTTCCCCCCACCCCTGTCCCATTTTTTCACAGTTGCTATCTGGTAACCCTACCCTAGAAGGGCAAGATGTTGTTGTTGTTAAATCCCAAAAGTAAGTCAGAGTGCTTCTCTTCCACCTTGGAGACTGTTTAATCAACAGTTCTTTGCTTGTTTTTGTTTGCTTGTTTGTTTGTTTTTGAGGATGGTGGGGATACTCAATACATTATTTCAGGTCAAATATTTATGCATCAAAATAACTAGACTAGCTCTTTGTATTTGCTTTTACAATGGAGAATTATACTAACTTCCCTAATTATATACTTAAATCCCTGATACAACACAAAGATCCTTCTTGCCTGACTTATTACTGCTTTCTGACTTGTTTTCAAATAATCCTACGAAGCTCTGCTGTACCTTTTGGCACTCAGTGAAAACAAACACACATCCATCTAGCAAAGTATAAATACTGGCAGCTTGGAAACATCTATAATCATAGACAATGGAATAACTTGTCATGGAATAATTTATGGCCACATGGCATTAAAAGGTGACTAGATTAAGGGTCAGATTCTCTGGCCTGCTCCACTGCTAAGGGAATTGAGAATGCCTTTAGTTCTCCTGCTAAGGGAGCTCCCAGTGGGCACAGAGATGTCATAGACCCTGGACTCTTTAATTCCCCTCTCTACCTGTGCCAGCATTATTCTTCAAAGGGATATTTCTTCATTATATACAGTAAGCAATGTTGAGTCTAGTCATCCTATCTTCTAGAACTGGAAGGGACCAAAAGGTCATCCAGTCCAGACCCCTGCACCTTCACTAGCAGGATCAAGTACTGATTTTGCCCCCGATACCTAAGTGGCCCTCTCAAGGACTGAACTCACAACCCTGGGTTTAGCAGGCCAATGCTCAAACCACTGAGCTATCCCTCCCCCCTTAAGTCATGATCCCTTTAAAGTCAGTGAGAGTAGCACAAATCCTTTCTTGCAATGGCGTAGAGCTGGCCATAACTACAAATATTTCCTCTAGGGTTCAGTAGAAATATGGGTCCCCTCTCCAAACAGGGAGAACTGTTTAATGCATAGAGCCAACAATTAATTGTTGCCTGTTTCACAGACACACACCATTACATTCTTTCTTACTCACATTTTTCCATGAGACATTGGACATCTCCTGAATGGCTGGTTGTCTTTCATAAATGATTATTTAACAGATTTGGTAACTTTTCTTTGCCTCCTGCTGCTCTGTTCTGCTGCACAGGATCTGATATAACATCATAGAGCATAAGTAATGAGAGAGAATCTACTTGTTGCAACATGACACGTTGAACCTTAAATTGTTAAATAAGCCATGGTTTTAGGGTGGGTTTTGACTGCATTTCTTGAATATTTTTCTGTTAACCCACAAAGCAAACGCCAAACCAAGTTTTTGTGGAATGCAATGAGCTGGCTATCTGCCAAGGTAGACATTTCCATTCTGCGCTTCTTTGTATGTTTCACAGTGATACATTCCTAGTCACAGGGAAGTTTCCGATCCAGTCTTCAAGCACATATTGCTTGATGCCTTCAAGTTGGTTTCGTTTCTTCCACTACCTTTAATAAGCACATCAATTGCAGCACAGTTAGAAACTGCAGTTCTGAGAAATGGAATCTGTCACTGCAAAGAAAATGTTGTCGGGTTTTTCAGACATCATTTTAAACTGCAGCAAAAATGATCCAGAAAAAAGAGAAGAACCTCATTATCCCAGAGTAATTTAAATCTGATTTTTTCTTCTTGGGAAAACAAGGAAAGGAAAGGAAGCCACAGCTGTTCTACACAAGAAAAATGGCTTAATTCCCTCAGTTAGGTCTCTCTTCTTTGCTGTCTGCCCAGAGGAGAGGATCTACCTCCTCAAGGTTGAGATGTATGAAAGGGTCGTCTGAAAGGAACTGATGGTCTTGTTTTTAAGGTCCTGGACTGGGAATGAAGGTAATCGGGTTCAATTCCCAGCCCAGCCGCAGACTTCCTCTGTGACTTTGGATAAATCACTTAATCTACCTTATTCTTCAATTTCCAATCTGTAAAATGAGCATGATAGCCTTTCATTTGTCCCACCTTTTGTGTGATTTGTCTGTGTGGGGCAAAGACCGTCTTTTAGTATGTGCAAAAGTAACTAGGCTACAATCCCATTTAGGCTTCTAGGCACTATGTTAATAGAAATAATTACAAAGAATGGATCATACGAAAGGAACAGCTTGCATCGCTCCACAGTGACCAGTGTGGCCAATCTAGAAAAAAGGTTACAAAAAACACAGGTCCTTGAGGGAGGGAAGTGGAAGCAGAAGGAAAGGTGGATGGAGTAACAGGATGCCATATATATTTCTCCTTCCTTCCAACCCCATGTAAAAGACAAGAAAACAATGTATGAGGGATACAAGCTTTTGTGTAAAATAACTACAGTTATGGAAATAAGTTAGTCATGGGGTGATGTATGCAATTTACACTTCAGCCCTTGGCCTCTAGATTGAGACAACCCACATGGGCATCAGTTGATGCCTATGTTTGGTTTGCTGTTATGGAGATGCATATTCAATAGAGCACCGAGTGTTGAAGGTTACCAGGCTTATTCGGATACCAGCCTTCAAATAACAGTGGCTTTTAGTCACTACTGACATAGGATGAATTAGAATGGCTGACCCTAAGGCGAAATGCTCTATATCTCATTACCAGTCAGCTGGAGCCATCCAGCACCCCAGGCTCTTTGTTAGGAATGTTTTAGCAATCTTTGACCTATGATGGTTGGTGTAATCCCCTCAGATTTGCAATGGCTGCTGTATTGATTCACAAAGCACAGGGTTTTTCTACCTGCTATGTGAAGCTTGAATAGAACAGACGTATTATGAATTGTTACTACCAAGTAGGATTAAAAATGTCAATAAACACTTTTTAAAGTCAATTACAATAATTAAATATTGTCTTTGTGTCAGTTGGCCAATATCTCTGCATAATGAATCCATTTCATACATAACAGGTCATGGTGAATGGTGTACAACATTTGGTGCTGAACTTTCAAAAATTAATTGCATTTATTAGAGCGGAAAAAAATCCATAGCAAATGATGGGGGAAAACACCTAACTAGTAAAATATAATTGTTCAGTTCTATAGTATCATGGAAGTGCTGCATACACTGGCCTACTAAAATGCTTCAGTGGAGCTTGCAAGTCAAAAAGGCAAATAATAATAGCAATGCTAGCATTTGATCTTTTTTGTTATTACACCTTAACTTGTTCCCCCATGATATAGAAATTCTCCAATACAGTCAATGTTGCCTGGCTTACTAAATATGACAAACAATGTAGCTGATTTGAAGGTGACTTGCTGCCTATTTTGTAGTGAATAAATAAATGCTACAAATTCAATTTGTCATAGCCCACCTGAGCCCTTTTATACTGCGATGTCAAAGCATCATGGTATCAATTGCTGGTGATATTTTAATCTAGAAAAAGATTTTCAGAACAGGGACAACTTCTGTTAATAGATGTTGGCATGTTCTCTCTATATGGCTTTGAGGGAATCTTGACATACATAGACCCTGCCCCCAAACAATTTACAATCTCTATTTCTTTAATATATGTGTGCATGGAGCCTAGCACACAGTGGTCCCCAACCTGAACCTCTAGGCACTTCCATAATACTAATGAACAATAATAATCATATCTTAAATGTATAGACCTCCTTCTATTCAGATGATCCCATAATGTTTTACGAGATTAAACTGATATGTAACTCACCAGTTTATTTAACCTACTGTTGGGGTGACATTCAGCAACTGCTTCATAGGGCATAACAATACCACAGTTTAGGACAGGAAGTGGAGGATATAATTTAAACTGTGGGTACTATTTGGATATGCAGACTGTAATTATCCATGTCTGAATTTGGCCAAAGCATTGGAGTTAACATTTTTGTTCTAACAAAGAGTGTCATGAACTCCTTAACTGCCACAGGACCTTGGTACTGTCTCTTTGAACGATAGCATTTTCAAAAGTATAGTGCCTCAACAAAAATAGCATTGATCAACATATCACTATCATCTTATTCATGTAGAGCTTTTTCTTTCCTTTTTTTTTAAAGGTAATTGTCATATGTGAGTATGAACCAATCTAGTAAAAGTTTACAACCCCTACTGTATTGTTGCTTTACCTTTAATCATAATTTGGTATTTACAAGCAAGGTAAATCAATGAACTTGCAAGGAAATGAATGTAAATTAACCATGAGTCTTAGCTTAAATAAATAAGAACGCTGTGCAGAATTTTAGAAACATACAGTAAAGACAATAGGTACTCTCATGAACATACTGACATGTATTCCATTAGAATTTGAGGGATTCTCC
The DNA here is from genome assembly GCF_028017835.1 of Emys orbicularis. Classification (NCBI taxonomy): domain Eukaryota; kingdom Metazoa; phylum Chordata; order Testudines; family Emydidae; genus Emys; species Emys orbicularis. Next base: position 83,597,424 of record NC_088686.1, on the reverse strand, counting down.
GAAACTGCTGTTGTACGGATTATCAAATCCAGGGATAGGCAACCTATGGCACGCGTGCCAAAGGCGGCATGCAAGCTGATTTTCAGTGGCACTCACTCTGCCTGGGTCCTGGCCACCGGTCCAGGGGGCTCTGCATTTTAATTTAATTTTAAATGAAGCTTCTTAAACATTTTAAAAACCTTATTTACTTTACATACAACAATAGTTTAGTTATATATTATAGACTTATAGAAAGAGACCTTCTAAAAACGTTAAAATTTATTAAATTAGAGTGAATAAATGAAGACTCGGCACACCACTTCTGAAAGGTTGCCAACCCTGATCAAATCAGTAGCCATAAGAAAATTCCCATATTTTAGCAGAATTCCAATTGACATTCAGGAACTCTGAAAACAATGTATGACTATATGTGGTTTTGAATAAGCTGCAGTTAGAAATGTCATAAAGCATCATGGATTTAAAGAGCTAATTCAGAAGAGATTTTTTTTATTTCTAAATACAAAGCCTGATAGCTTTTAATAGTGGAGAAAGTATTGACATATACTGCCACCTGTTGGGAAATGTATAAAACTTCTCTCTCCCATAAGTATGCAGCAGTGATATCCATACATACTGATCCCAGCATGCATCCAGTATATCTCTCTGTGTTATCACTTATTAGTGTGTAGGAGGATTGAAACATCCAGTTTTTCTATACAAACAGTCTTCTTACTTCCATTTGAGGGCAAATGAACAAAATGAAACCCCACGACTTAGCTTACAAATCAATAGCTAAGTCCGGAGCAGAATTAGTTTTTTGAAATACTTCAAAACCATGAATCTTTGCATGTAATAATATACACATGAAATGTATCTGTTTGCAGGGATCTTTGACATTAAAGCATATGACTTTAAGTATAGTATAAAGTATATTTCAGAGGATATTTGAGATTTCCCTTTGGAAAGCTACTATCATCACCCCAATTCAATAGATCATCAAATAATTTATTCCTATGATTTTCAAAAGAGAAAAACTATAGGTAGCAAATATTAACACCATAGATGTGCTTTAATAATGTAATGAACAAGAAATTATAATGAACAGGAAATTATAATGTTTCTAAGTGGTGTGGCTATTAATGATTCCATGGCACTTTTTATAAGGATAGGGGCATTACCCCAGGACAAATTGCTACATGAGTAATTACAATTTGCCCACTTTAAATTCCCTAATATCAATTGGGTGCTGTGTTCTTCTCTTCCGGTCCTAAATTGTATTGTAGCTGTATGTTATAAACAGCTGCCACATTCCATATTGCAGCAGTGTGTTAATTGATTCCTATGCACATGGGCCAAATCTTTTCTAAGCAAGCATGGCGTGGGCAGCAGTTCTTATACTCTCAAAGCTGCAGATAAATTCAGTGAATGAGACATTGTGCCATCACGGAAGAGGGATATCAGAATCAGGGCAGGGCTAGCTATTTGCTAGGGGAAACTGTATATTTGGTAGCCAGATTTTCCCTCCAACCATGCCTCTTTTACACTGGTCCATGCCCTCTGCTATGAGTAGTCTGGGTCTCGTTCATTAGCAGCACGGGCCTGTTAATGCACCATGGCAGAGTCTCATCTTCACTCCCACGCCTGTTGCAATGCAGCTTGCATGCGTACTTGGATCAAATGAGTCTAAATGAATCCAAGGGCTCAGTTGTGGAACCCTAATATAGGTGAGCACTTACCAGCATAGTCCCATGGGCTTGAGCGGAGCTACTCTTATAAGCGCTTGGCAACATGAACAAGGGTTCCACAGCTGGGCCTTAATTGAGACTAACTGGGCCACATGCTAAGGTGAAAGTTAGATTCCCTTAGACCTTCTTACACCCGCTCTACCAATGTGTAAGACAGGTATAATTTAATGTATTTTGCACCTTCTTCCAGCTGACTCTCCTCTCACTTACCCTGGTTTTATACAGGGGTGGCTCCAAGCACCAGCACATCAAGCACGTGCCTGGGGCGGCAAGCTGCGGGGGGCGGCCTGCCGGTCGCTGTGGGGGCAGCAGTCAGGCTGCCTTTGGTGGCATGCCTGCGGGAGGTCTGCCGGTTTCGGCGGCAATTCAGCGGCAGGTACGCCAAAGGTGCGGGACCGGTGGACCGCCCGCAGGCATGCCGCCGAATCCGCGTTACCAGCGGACCTCCCGCCGGCGCGCCACCGAAGGCTGCCTGACTGCCATGCTTGGGGCGGCAAAATACGTAGAGCCGCCCCTGGTTTTATACTAGTGGAACTCACTGATGTACTCTTGATTTGCACCAGCATAACCAAGAGGTGAATCAGTCCTATTTAAACTCACTTAGGGTACGTCTTCACTACCCGCCGTATCAGCGGGTAGCAATCGATTTATCCTGGATCGATATATCGCGTCTCGTTAAGACGCGATATATCGATCCCCAAACGCGCTCACCGTCGACTCCGGAACTGCACCAGAGCGAGCGGCGGTAGCGCAGTCGACGGAGGAGCCGCGGCCATCAATCCCGCGCCGTCTGGACCCCAGGTAATTCGATCCAAGATACTTCGACTTCAGCTACGCTATTCGCGTAGCTGAAGTTGCGTATCTTGGATCAATCCCCCCCCCCAGTGTAGACCAGCCCTTAGAAATATCTCCTTTCAAACATGGCATTCACACTCTCTCTCCATCTAAATTGTGCCCACTTAACCCAAGGGAGTCAATGATGGCGTAACTCACACTTTCCTGTCCTGCTACTTTGTTTTCTTCTGGGCCTTCAGCATGTAAGAAGCTGCAAGTTAAATCGTGTGAGATTTACTCTAACCTATATGTTCCTTCAGATCCTCATAGTGAAGCCTACCCCAATCTAGCATCCCTTACACATGACTAAGTTGGTTTAAGGGATTTTATATACAATTAGGGAACATGATCATCTGAATTTGGCCTCTTGTCTTCCCTGTATGCCAGTGCATGTACAGTCAGACATTAGCTTTAAAGTACTTTGAGATCCTTTGGAATGAATAGGTTTCAGAGAGGTAGCCGTGTTAGTCTGTATCAGCAAAAACAACGAGTCCTTGTGGCACCTTAGAGACTAACAAATTTGTTAGTCTCTAAGGTGCCACAAGGACTCCTCATTGTTTTTGGAATGAATATAAATGCATAAATAAAAATATAAATTCATATAAGCAGCTTTTTAAACTTAATGTCCAGATTTTAATGATTGTATGCTGTGTTGCTGGGAATGGCAAACCGCGACCACTGGGAGTTGAGGGACTCTGTGCCCAGGGCCGCCCAGAGGGGGGGGGCAAGTGGGGCAATTTGCCCCGGGCCCCCTCAGGGGCCCCTACAAGAGTTTTATGGGGCCCCCATGAGAGTTTTTGGCGGGTCTTCAGCGGCAGGTCCTTCAGTACCACCGAACACACCCGGATCGAGTGAAGGACCCGCTGCCAAAGACCCGGAGCTTCTTCCGCTCCGGGTCTTCGGCGGCAATTCAGCAGCAAGGGCTTCTTCCGCTCCAGGTCTTTGGCGGCAAGGGCTCCTTCCGCTCCAGGTCTTCGCCGGCAGTTCGGCGGCGGGTCCTTCACTCGCTCCGGGACCTGCCACCAAAGTGCCCCAAAGACCCCAGGCCCCCTGAATCCTCTGGGCAGCCCTGTCTGTGCCTGCAGATGCTCCAAGTAAACAAAACGTCCCGACCCGCCAGCGGCTTACCCTGACAGGCCGGAAGCCAACATTTTCTGACCCCTGCTATATTTTAAAAGTTGGTGTCACAGGAAACACTCAAAAAGTTTTGCTAGAATTATTTTAATGTAATCTAACGAAAAACCTGTTGTTATAATAATAACTGAACAAATATGTATTCACCTTCAAAATTACAGTCAATATTTAAAATCAGTAAATGGAGATTTAAAACAAGTACCTTAGAACAATATGAGACTTTAAAAAGTCTTAAAAACCTTCAAAGTCTGAATCAGTCTCTGATTCACCAAACAGTTCATTAAACTCGACTTCAGTCACAGCTGCACGAGCATTGTCATCATAGATGTCGGCAGTGTCGTCTTCAGACTCAGATTCCTTCTCGTTATCATCCTCTGTTGTGTCATCATCAAATATGACATCATCTTCTGACTCATCGAGTGCATTGCTGATACAGCATTTCCAAAATGATTTTTCTATCATTTCCGAGGGAATGGACTCCCACGTGTCCTTGACCCACTGGGCGACCAGATTGATTTCGGGCTTCCTAAAATTCCCGCCTTTTGTCAACTTCGCCATGCCTGAGCACATCCATTCAGACCACATTTTGTGTAGCCTGTTTTTAAAGGGTTTGTTCAAGCAGACATCAAGCAGTTCTAGAACTGAAGTTAAGCCTCCAGGTATTACAGCCAAAGTATTTTTCATATTTTTGGCCACATTTGTCACCTCATCTGTCTTGTGTGCCCTGAACATGTCCCAAACGAGCATAGAGGTTTCTTGAAAAGTGCTCCTGGTCTCTTATTCCACACTTTTTCCAGCCATTCAATAGTCCCACTTTCATCCATCCATCCCTTTTCGTGTGCATGTACGATGACATCAGCAGGAAATCTCATGTTTTTAGGCAAGGTTTTTCTTTTAAAAATAACAACAAGAGGGAGCTTTGGTCCATTTGCCAAACACGATAAAACCACCATAAAATGGATTTTTTTCATGGCCAGTGGTTTTAATTAAAACTGTTTTTTCACCAACATTGGTTACCGTACTGTTGCTCGGGAGATCGAATGTCATCGGTGTTTCATCCATATTTCCTATTTGTGACAGTTCGTTTGATATTTTATAATAAATGTTTGGAAAGATTTGATTTTTTTCTTCCAGATCTCTCGGCAGCTTTTGCTCTATCTTTGTTCGCTGACAAAGACAGAGACCATGACGGTTCATGAAGCGAGTACACTAACCCACTGATGCGACAAACATTGACGGCTTTACTGACTTGTATTTGTCGTCTTTTGACATTTGCAGAGCATGCAGACGAATTCCAGTTCTAGTGACAATGTACCCATTTTGTCGACATTCAACAACCCAATTATTGAGATCTTTCTCCAGCTCAGGAAATGAAGCACACCTTTTTCTTGCTTCTTGGCATGTCTTTTAGCATTGTTTTATTTTTTTGCCATTCTCTTACTTGCTTCTCATTGATACAGAATTCACGAGCAGCAGCGCAATTATTGTTTGCTTCTGCATATTCAATAACTTTAAGTTTGAACGCTGCATGATAAGCAGACCATTTTCTTTTGATTTCACTGTTCATTTTAAATACTAGTATGAAAATAGATTATTATTATTATAGTTATAGATTTTGTAGGACTTTATATAGGAATGTCACCTGCTTTATCACTGTCAAATTATTATTGTTCTTTGTTTATTTCAAAACAACCCTGTAGACTGGCATGTCTGTGGCGATAACAGGCTATTTCAATTTTATTAGCGATTCCATCAATTCTGCGCGTTATATTTTCATATGGGCTCAAGACTTATGAAGTCCATTGGTAGAAATGCATAAAGAGATCAAATTACACAGTAGCGGACTGACACCAGTGCTATAGTACTATCATTCATTGTATTTTTCTGATTGTCTTGTAAGGTGTAGCATTTTGTGAAATGCCTGGGTCAAATGTCATGCAGATCTGCAGCACTGTTCTTTTAGTATTCCTTTCAAGCCAATCTAGTCCACTAAACAAAGCCTTTGCAACTTTAAAAGGCTGCAGTATTGACATCAATAAATGGGTCGGCAAACTTTGGCTCCCGGCCCGACAGGGTAAGCAGCTGGCGGGTCAGGACGTTTGGTTTACCTGGAACGTCCGCAGACATGGAGCCCCTCAGCTCCCTGTGGCTGTGGTTTGCTGTTCTCAGCCAATGGGAGCTGCGGGAAGTGGCAGCCTGGTGCTCCAGGTAAACAAAATGACAATGTATTAGATATTCAATTCAATAATCCCATAGAGTTTAAAATCATCAAATTTTGGTGTAGACCCGTTTATAAGCCAACCCCCGCTCTTTGATGCTTCACTTTTTTACCAAAAATATTCGGCTTATGAACAAGTATATACAGTAATTTATCCCAACCAATCAACACTGCAGCACACCAGGGGAAAAATGAAGAGAGATTCAACAAGGAAGGATGAAGAATTGAAGCATTCTTCTTAGCATAGGGCCTTCTCTCCATCAGTTTTCTAACAGGGTGCCACATTGTGTGAAGAGGGTTCTGTGCAGACATGAGCCCAAGGCCTGAGGTTTGGATTGCAATATGAATTTAACATTTCCTCACATTTGAGGGTGTTTAGATTCAGTGTTCTGGTTTGGTCAAATACACAGCAAAGGGACCAAGCTGTGAAGTACAGGTCTGGATTTGTATCCTGACATCCCCAAAGTCTGTGTGGGTTCACATCTAAACTTCTAGTTTGGGCCCATCTCTAGGTCTGCACTATGCTCCATTCAGTTAGCTGCTCTCCAGATGACCTGGAAGTAAACTAGGAAACCCTAAACTTGACCCTGAAATCTAGTTTTTGCTTGCCAGTTTCACAGACAATTTCAAATTCTTGGAGAACATAACTAGAAAAAAAAATAAAGGAACTTAAAATAAAGCTTAAAAGGAAAAATATAAATTATGGACCAAATCCTCAGCCATCAAATGTCCCATTTGCACTGTTCTGGCTATGCAAAAACCATTGAGCCATCCTAAACTGACAGATGAGGATTCCCATCCAGTCGGAGTCAGCCCTACACCACTTTCTCCTGACCCCACTGTCATGTCAAGGGGGATGGGCTGGCACTCTGGCAGTCCCACTACAAATTAACAGCATCAAGCAGCCTAAAACAAACCAGTTTAACTAAAGCATCCTTGAGGCTTTATGTTACACTAGGGATCAAACTGTACTCCAGCTGGGAATGAGGGAAGCACAGAGGTGGTTTAATGCCACACCACCATCACCCACACCAATAACCTGCACCAATGCAGCCTGGCTGAACTTGAGGATTGGGGACCACATACACATAGATATAGACACAGAGAGAGATTATGGTATATGTATAATTATACACTGAGGGATGGTGGTTGAAGTTTTATTTGCACTTGTTTGGGATGGCCGCATTACCCATGAGTGCCAATGTCATGAGTCTATGCCACACATTTTACAGAAAAGCTCCTTTTGAAATGTTTGAGAATTTAAATTCTCATTTCCTTCTGCTTATAAAACAAGATAGGCCCCATTTAGTATCAAGAGTCCAAGTGCATATGTGAAGGGAGAGAAAAAAATAGGCAACCAATTTTAAAGCCTCTAAAAACACTATAAATTTTATATTCCATAAATCAGGGTGAAAGTTGTAAAGTCCGATATTTTACAACTAACCAGGGCTAGCAATGGATGCTGCATACCAGGATCAATCCTGTAAATGGAAATTTTGTCAAAATATGGATTGCAGTACTGGGGTTATTACTGCGAACGTGTAATCTGTTTTCCAGGCAAAATAAATCCGGTATTTCTAGCCATGACATGTCATCAGACATTAGAAGTGATGCAGGTCGAGAAATGGATACAGTACATCCCACACTTCAAGCCCAGTAATCTTCTACAACATTTGGGACATATACAACAGAACCCCAATTTTACAAACATCTAGCTTATGAACAGTGAGTATATGAACCATTTTTATGCCATATAGTAATTTTTTTGTCCACTGAATGTAACTTCAATCCTTCACCCAAAGTCCAAGCAGCTGTACAGGCTTGAACAGACCGAGAAAGACGTTTCTCTCAAACAAAATAAAATCAGGCACACTGCATACATCTGTTACTATTCATCCCTACTATAATTTGGGGGTGTTACATTTTATTATTTTATTATTTTTATGAACTCGATCCCCAATTAGTTCATTAAATAGGGGTTCTATTTTAATAAAATCTTTTTGTAGCAATTTTTCTTATTGAAAATGGTGGCTGTTTGAAAGCTCCAGAGATTTGCAGTGTTAGAAGTGGGTGGAGGTGGATTAGTGGGTTAGAGCAGAGATGAGGAGGTCCTAGGGGTATAGTAGATACAGTTAATTCCATGGTTCTGCCATGGCTAGAAGAATAAAGTCCTTTGCCCCATGGCTACCAGAACATATGCAGTGTCTCTTCGTGTGCTTGTGCACATGTCTGTGTGTGTTTGTGTGACGTTGCACTCTATATGTTTATGGAAAGATGCTTATAAGTGTAAATATAACATAACTGGAATATGCTTTATGCTAGATACGCCATGTGACATATCTTTGCAAAGGTTATGATCTACTGAATATATTCAGCCTATTTGTATGCATGTATCATTTTTATATCTGAAGTTATGAGCTTTGGCTCTATGCTTGTATTTAAAGTGTTTGCTGTAGGAAACACATAAGGGAGGTTTGGCCAACATATTGTGAAGGGTCTATTCAAGTAATTGGGAGTATTTAACTACAGTGGATTTTGGGAGATGCCAATCCACATCTGAGCTTTCCTGGGAACATTCAAACTAACATGTAAACAATGGCGTCAACCTGCACAAAGCTGAATCATTCATGGACATGTGACTTGCCCAGGAGGCTACAAACTCCATCTTGTTGCTGTAATTTCCTGGCAGCCTCTCCATTTTATTTTTAGCTGGCTCAAGAGATGGCCTCTCTACCCCAAAGAGATGCCTAAAAGAAACTGGAACAAAGGACAGTAACTGTGGGGGTATGAGTGATTGCTGGACCCAGGCCATAAACTACAACGTAGGTCTGAAAAGGATTGTACCTGAGATAACATCTAGGGTGAGAAGTTAGTATTTGTAACTAGATCCTTAGTGTATTAAGTTAGCCTTGCGTATTTTGATTTATTTTACTTAGTAACTTACCTTGTTCTGTCTGTTATTACTTGAAACCACTTAAATCCTACTTTTATACTTAATAAAATCACTTTTGTTTATTAATTAACCCAGAGTAAGTGATTAATACCTGGGGGAGTAAACAGCTGTGCATATCTCTCTATCAGTGTTATAGAGGGTGGACAATTCATACAGAGTAAAACGGATTTATTTGGGGTTTGGATCCCATTGGAAGCTGGGTGTCTGGGTGCTGGAGACAGGAGCACGTCTTAAGCTGTTTTCAGTTAAGTCTGCAGTTTTGGGGGTGTGGTTCAGACCCTGGGTCTGTGTTGAAACAGGCTAGCGTGTCTGGCTCAACAAGGCAGGGTTCTGGAGGCCCAAACTGGCAGAAAAAACAGGCTCAGAGGTAGTCTCAGCACACCAGGTGACAGCCCCAAGGGGGTCTCTGTGACCGAACCCGTATAGTATGTTATATATACTTTGGTGGGAGCAGAGTTATGCCAACACCAAGTGCTTTATAAAATCTCACACAACCTTTGTAAGAAATGGCTGCCTAACTTTGGGCTTTGAAATTGATATTTAGGTGCCTAAATAAGTAATTCAATTTTCAAAACTGCCAAGAGCCCAGAAGTTTCCATTGACTTCTTTAGGAGCTGCTGCTGGATGCTCAGTGTACTTGAAAGTCATTTTTACGTGCCTAGATATGGATTTTAGGTACCTAAGGCACCCGTGCTTGAAATTTTTGGCCTAAGATTATATGGTATCTTTTAGCCCCTTCATTTTCAGTTTAAACTGATTTCTACTGAAAAAAATCCCAGTTTTTACAAAAAGTATTAGGGTTTTTTCCGATTTTCACCCTACTTTTGTATCATTCAAACATATGAAAAATAACTTGTTTTATTAGGAAAATACAATACATTGCATTATATATAATGTATGATAATACATTAGCCTGTGTGTATATGCAAAGCTGCCATTGAAGTACAGCTACGTATTAGTCTAGAAGATACATGCCTGTTTCTTTATTGTATGTGTATGCAAGCTCTGAAGCGCGTGCGCATCTAAACGTACTGGTGAATCTCACACCCACCATGTACACATTTCAAGCTGTTAGCAGAGAATGGTTTAAAGATCTGACACACTAAAATGGGAAGAAAATGAAAACCTGTATTAGAATACATTTCAGAACACAAGGAAGAATTCTAAGATTTAAAAAAAACAAAAACAGGAGAAAAGGATGAAGTGAGTGTATGCGCTGCAAATGGTGTGACCCAATTATTAAATGTAAATATTTATAGGCTAATAGTTCTAAGTCTACAACAGTAAACTGTTTATTCAAATGAAAAGTTTTATTTGGGGATTAGAGATGTATTGTTTTCTTAAACTCAGAGGTGGCATTGTGTTTTGAGTTCTGTTTTAGTTCTGCATCAAACCACATTGATGAACAGAATTCAAAGCATTAATCTACTGAATACTGTTTTCCTCTGTCCTTCTGTCCACCAAAATAAACCCCAGTATTTAGCTAGAAAAATTATTAATAGTTTTTTGCAACGATTTTTACCTGTTTTTGTTGTTGGAGTAATAAACACTGATAAACTCCAAGGAAAAATTAAATACAATAAAAAATGAAAACAAAGGGCCCTAGGTATCTTCTCTTTGAAATTGTTACTCAAGGTTGAACTGAAACCTGGTGTCTCATGGGCTGTTGTGTCATCAGCAGTTAGTTTTAAGGAAAATGCTTTATATTTCATAGGGCCTAATTCTGTCCCATTGAATTCAGTGGGAGTTTTGCTATTGACATCAGTGGGAGCAGGGTCAGGGCCATAGTTCATGTCTTTCATCTGTTCCATCTGCCCCCCAAATGTGGAGACTGAACACAAATTAAGTGGTCTTCAACACTGTTTGGTGCTGTGTCAATAATAAATAAAGATAATAATGAAACACATTTTGGTGGATTCTATAATACAATATATTTAATCATGTATGCCAACACATTTCAACTAATGTCTATGTATACATGAATAGAGTTGTATGAATAAATTATTAAATGAAAATCAAGTGAAGCAAAATATATGTGTGTAACAATGTGGCCGATTCTAGGATCCTGCATGGGGATGAAAAGCTTTTCTATGGAATCACCCTGATGTTAGCTGCTTGAACCCTGCAGACAGATGCAGAGGTAGTTTGGTAGTTTGACCCACTCTGAGGTTAAAATCAGACATGTCCAATTAACTTCAATCTAGGAGTATAAAAAAGTCTGGCATGTCTCAGAGATGGTGAAACTAAGGGCTGAGATAGAGGTCCTGAAGGAAACGCTAGGAACATTCAAGCTTAGGGAGAAAGCTTAGGCTGCAGTTTATGTTGTACTATTGTTAATTGAGTCAATAAAGCCAAACCCCAGGAAGGGATAACTTGACCTATATACTACATTTACACCAGGATGAGAACTCTGCTGGCATACAGTCTATTAAAGAAATACTCTGTATATATAAAATTATAAAGTACCTGGGATGATTTTACTAATAAGCTCATAGGACTGGATAAACACCTTGATACATCTGTATTGTTGAATGTAATGAGAATTCTAGTGAGCTTTTTATTTTTCAGTTGAAATATATATTCATATATAATATATAATACTACTGTTTCTTTTTAACATATCTATACTAGTGCTTCTCTGCCTGTGTCTTTCTTATATGATAAAGTACTTTCTTTTGCTGCCTACATCATCCCAATTTCTTGTCTCTGGATCATTCATGAGAATGTTTTGTAATGCCATAGAGAGAGTTTTAATGGGGAGCTTTAATGAGTAATGGAAATGATATGGGGAGGGCTATTCTGGCTTTGATTGGTTTGGACACTGATTGTTTAGCACTTATTGTATGTGACACCAGAAGTCTCACTACAGTTACATTCTTATTATGGGTAAGTCCAAAACAAAAATCCAGATCTGAAACCCACAAACTCTGGAAGTTAAGTATTTAAAATTCAAACCCAGACCTGTATGCTAATTTTTCAAATACCCCCTGTGACGTTGTGCAGTCTATATGGTTTTATAAAAACTTGATAATAAGTCAATATAATGTAACTGGGATAGTTTTAGAGAAAATATGGTAATAAGTCAATATAATGTAACTGGGATATGCTTCATGCAAAAGGTCTCTTGTAAGGTATCATTACAAAGCTTATAATCTACTGAGTATGATCATCTGATTTGTATAAATGTACCACTCTTGTATCTAAAACTAGAAATATAAAATGTAACTCTGAGGGCCTATTGTAATTATGTAAAGTGTGGGCCATTAATGATGGTTTGGAATCTTGATGACTCCCATTAACCAGGACCATTGTCTGCACATGGTTGTGTTTACCTGTTAGTCTTCCTGTATGTTTGTGTGCTGGCAAGTGGGCAATGAAGTCTTGCAGTGACATGTGATCATGTCACCTGAACTGGAATCCATCTTTAACCTGGTGCTTTTCCAGTGAGGGGGGGTGGAAACCCAGAGGGACAAAGGGTTCCCGCCTTATGCAAAAGATATATAAAGGGGTGGAAGAGAACAGAGAGGGAGAGGAGCCATCATGAAGAATCCCCTAGCTACCACCTGAGCTGGAACAAGAGCTGTACCAGGGGAAAGAATTGTGCCCAGGCCTGGAAGGTGTCCAGTCTGAGAAAAAGCTTACTGAGGTATCTCTGAGGGTGAGATTATCTGTATTCAGTTTGATTAGGCATAGATTTGCACATTTTATTTTATTTTGCTTGTGACTTACTTTGTTCTGTCTTTTACTACTTGGAACCACTTAAATCCTACTGTCTGTATTTAATAAAATCACTTTTTATTTAGTAATTTACTCAGAGTATGTATTAATACCTGGGGGAGCAAACAACTGTGCATCTCTCTCTATTAGTATTATAGAGGGCGAACAATTTATGAGTTTGCCCTGCATAAGCTTTATGCAGGGTAAAACGGAGTTATCTGGGTTTAGACCCCATTGGGAGTTGGGCATCTGAGTGCTAGAGACAAGAACACTACTGTGAGCTGTTTTCAGGTAAACGTGCAGCTTTGGGACAAGTGATTCAGACCCTGGGTCTGTGTCTGGAGCCAGACGGGAGTGTCTGACTCAGCAAGACAGGGTGCTGGAGTCCTGAGCTGGCAGGGAAAACAGGAGCAGGGGTAGTCTTTGCACATCGGGTGGCAGCTCCCAAGGGGGTTTCTGTGATCCAACCCATCACACCCCCATAACAAGAATAGCCTAAAACCAAAACACTTGATCTTGGGGGAAGAGGGGGTCTTCAAAATATAGATCCAAATGTAACAGCTTCAGACCATCTCTAGATTGTAAAAGTAAGTACTAGGCCAGCTCCCTTCAAAAAGAATAAACGTACTAAGAGATATAGAGCCTGATCCCACTCTCATTGAAGTCAATGGGAAAACAGCCATTGACTTCAGTGGGAACCAGATTAGACTGATAAGTAGATACTATGGGACTGGATCCCACAAGGTGCCGAGCACTTTGGCTCTGACCCAAGAATTACATAGGCATATGCTTAACTTTAGAAATAGGACCAGTCCCTTGTAACTTAATGGGGCTACTCATATGCTGAAAGTGAAGCACATGTCCATCAGGGCCACGATTAGAGTGCTCAGCACCTTGCAGGACCAAACTCATAGAAATTAAGTACTACACTAGTTACTATGGTGATGGGCATTTTAGGAATATGTGATAATATGAATGACTCTTTGAACTATGACAGTACAACTGTGAATGTCAGTACCAGGCTCTAAACTTTCCTCCCTGCATTACTTGTTAGCTGTTTCCAATTTGAGACAGCAGCCTGAAAGCTTGGTAATGCTATCCATGTCAGGGGACTCTGTGAAAGGAAGACACAGCAATCAAGATACCAGCCAATGTATTCAGCATTAAGAAAACCAGCAGTGGCTGCGATTTAAGGAACATTGATCAGCCTACACAGGGTTTGATTTTATTATTTCAAGGGACATTTCATTCTACATTTTCATTTTAATTAGGTTTGTTGCTAGCAAAGAAACTTATCATAACAGATTTTTCCGGACAGTAGATTACCACAAAGACAAAAGTCTGAAAAAGCGACTGATGAAGAAACTGAAGAAAGAAAACAATCACTATTGAAAGGGGGTAGGCAAGGAAATCTCCCTCCCCTGTGAACCCTGGCTGTACATAGTCAATATCGTCTGGGGAATGGAATGCATATTTGCCCTCCTCTATGTATATTTTTGGTGCTTTGTGTTATTATTTGCTAAATAAATGGTGAAGTTTTTTGACTCATCCTCAACTTTGAGACTTTTGGGTAAATTCCCCCATTTAGGGATAAATTGTTAAATAACTCACAAATACTTTAATTTTAAATACAGGTATGGCACACACACCTCTGAAAGTTGTGTTTATCTGAACATCAATGCCGCCCTAGATACCTAACTCAGGAGCAGAATGCCAGATTAACCTGTCTCAGTACCATTTTGCTTTCTCACACTAGCCTCTATTTCTCTCTATCTTTTCCCCATTTAGAACACATACCTGAGAGACTGGGTCTCACCCTGTATACTGCTATACAGTGGAGGTCATCTGTGGCCTTCCAGCTAACAGACCCTAGTGTTAAATGTTAAGGATTGTTGGACAGCCATTCATAGAGAAAGTCCCATGCCTCCAGAATTCACTTTCCCTGCTGGTCCAAAAGAGCCTGAGTTTATTGACCTTTAGACCATTGTAGAAGGCTAAGCTCTATCCTCAGATATACACCTGATGGGGGCAGGGGCTGGTAGTTTTTTGGTTTGATTGGGGTTTTGTTGTCATGTTGGAAAGAGGTGGTTTGGGAAAAAACCTCTTTGATAAAAGCAGCAGAGACTGAAGTTATGCTTATATCTGAAGGATCCTAAGACATGTTGGTGCATTTTTATATCAAATACACCAAATAAATAGAGATGACTCATGAAGTCACTGATGCTCCATGCTCCAGATTTTCTTAATCTATGTTTATTCCTGTAGGAGTTTGAAGACAATGCTTAAACTTCTTCCTTCTTTTCCTATCCTGCCCCCATTATGTGCTCCAACACGGAAAGAGAAAAAAAGTGTACTTATTGAAACCCTCTTCTCTCTCTTTTATCTGGCTGTACAATCAATGTATTTAAAAAGCACTACTATGTTTGCTTATATTTTAAAAATGTTTACTTCATCTCAAATTGAAAAATCTACCTACCAGCATGTGTCTTTGCTTATAGTTGATCTCTCTGTTGTGTTATCTTTCCTGTATAAACAATGTCACAGTGGCTAATACATTAGTCTATGAGTCTCTGAAATAAACATATACCTAGTAAATACTTCATAGTTTAAAATAAAAACAGGCATCTGGCTGTATGGTGCACAGAGGAGAGTCAAAGCTGGGGCATGATAATAACGCAATGGTAAGATGTGGCCAACTACAGTCACTTGGACATACCCTGTTTTCCCAGCTTAAATCTGTTCCCTTGCCGCTCCGTTTATCTGTTGATAACCTCTAATTAGTCATTTCGTTGTCAAGGGGGAAATGCTAAAGTGCTGTGCAGTTTACAGGAACAGTTATGTGTATATATATGATCTATAAATTCCCTCCGGAGGCAGCATGGTACCCAAGGCTAAGCTAATATTGCCAGAGAAGAAAGTTTCTGTTGCTCCACTATGCCAGAGTTCTGCTGTGAATACACGTGGAATTATTTTTTTTCTGGAGGTACTAGGATGTCTAGGGAAAAAACAGCGCCTGTAATTTCTACACAACTTCCACAAGTCAGATGGCCTAACGCCCATCTGCCTGGAAGAAGACACAGTTCTTTGCCCAGGTAGTGTGACACTGAGGTGCCTACGCTTTACAGCAATGTGCCCCCTTGCTCCAGGTTACTGAAATCAGCTCATCAAGTCTTTCATCCCAGGAGACACAAACCCAATATATAAACAGAGCCTCCTTTTGCACTCTGTCCTCGGAAGGTCCTGTCTAGAGCAGATCATGCTGATCCAACCTGACAACGTACAGGGATAAAGAGGGAGGCTCACGCCAGACGCATTATAATGCTATTGCTAGACAATATCACAGGAGGGCAACCAGCGATCAAAGAAACCTTTTGCGAGCAGACCTTGCTTTTTAAAAACACACACACACAAACAAACAAACAAAAAACCCAGAGAAGCCAATCAGTGGCTGGTGCTCGCAGACATTTCACAAGAGCTGGAGAGGGATTGTCCTATCATGAACACATTGTTTTTACTGTGCCATAAATAATGTCTCTTGTGTAACATTCAGCACGCTCCAGCATTTCTTATCCCCTCTTACCGCATTTCACTATAACTGGCACAGACCTTAAAGAGTTTTGCAATATAAAAATGGTTTTGGTTAGTTCCTCTGTTCCCTCCCTTTGTTAGTTAGAGCTGCATAATATAGACTATACATATACCCAGAGGTCCATTTATTGTTCATTTTAACCATTGATCTGGGCACCTCGCTTTGAGGCAGGTGGTTTGATCACATTTGCCTTTACATCTGCGGACGGTAGACAAATGAATCCTTCCCAGCGGCTCATTTTTGAAATTCCGTTCTCTCTCCGCCCTGCCTTTGACTGTTTTCCGTCTCGCGCCCTGGTGGTTTCATTTAGGGGGAGAGGCGTGAAGGATACAACGAAACAGATGCAATGAAACTGTCACCCACAGCCCAACACAGCACAACACACACACACGCTCTTCCTCCCATCCCACCCTCCAAAACTGACAGTCCCCCTCACCCTTCTGGCGATGCCATGGTCCTGAAAGCCCCCCTGTCTTCTCAAGAATCCAAGGGAGGTGGGATGCAAAGGAAGCTCTGTCTTTTGGATAACCCCCTTTAGCGTCTAAGTAGTAGCACAAAAATTCCTTGTATAATCCTCAAGGCTCCAAAAGGCAAGACTCCAGAAGCTCTGCTCTTCAGATTCCTCCACCCCCCTCCACTACCACCACCTCCTGTTGGATTGATATTCTCCACGTCTTTTAGGCTTTCATGTCTTGGAGGAAAAAAGCACTGCCACCCCTAGTGGAAAATGAGCAGCGGACGGCAGGGTTAGGCTGTGGAGGACACCTGGGCTTTGATCCCTTGCTTTCTCCTCCTGGAGTGTGTGTGTGGGGGCGGGGGGGGTGCATGTGAGTGAGTATGTGTGGGGAAGAGGTGGTGGGTGACTTCACATTGACATGGTGTTGGCTGAGGCTGGATTGGAAGGTTTTAGCCTTCTAGCTGTGGATTTGCAGTCTATCCTTCTCTATTTTAGGCAAGGGCTGACATCACTAGCTGCTGTTGCCCCTATAAATCCCCCCAGCCACTTATTTAAAGAAGAAGAAAAATCCCACCGAGGGAATGCATGGATCCAGAGGAATGACAGTGATTTCAGCTGCTGAGTTAGTGCAGCGATTCCGCCTTGCTCGGTTTTCATTACCTGCCCCCCTCTTTGCCAGTGGATTTTAAATCTACAGCGGTGAGGTTAAACGCAGGAGATTAGATTAGAACCACAAAGGACGCGTCTGAACAGTCGCAAACACACAAGCTCGTTTCCCTTTGCATTGTTCGTGCCGCTTTGCGAGCTCAGCAGCTATAAATCTCAGTCGGTCCCTAACGAGGACCCTTCCCAGTCTCGTCGTTAGCTTCTTCTCTTTGTTTCCGTGGCTTTGCCTTTGGGGGGTTGTTGACTGGCTTTTCCGGTTAGGAACCGAGGGAGGGGGGGTGTTACTGGGTCCTGCTGTGGCAGCTCTCGAAGCATAACTGGAAGTCTATTCGAGCAAATTAGAGCAAATGTTAGCCTTTTGGCAAACGGGGTGAGTGTGAGACACATTTCTGCAGCAGGTAAATCACACCGAATTATAAGGAGAAAACAAGGGGGAGAGGGGAGAAAGATCGCAATGGGGAAAGGGCACGGAAAGGGATGAAGGCAAAGAGTTAATTTCCCCCGGTAGATAGACTACTGTCACGTTCATGTCCTTTAAACCCGATTAACAATCGGATTGGGACTCCAAGGGAGGGGCGGGGAAGGGTCACACTACTGTATAAGTAGGGGTAGAGAGAGAGAAAAGAAAAACACACAACAGAGAAATTGGAAGCAAGTCAGCAGTTAGAGTTAATGCCGGAGAAGCCTTTTCCTGCATTTCTTCTTTTGATGCCGGAATAAATTAACTGACTTTAAATATTAATTTGCATTACTATTAATGAAGAGCCTTACAGAGTGTAAATCAGAAGGCTGGGGGGAAATTCCTCATACGGGTGATCTACATGTGTCTCTCTCTGGGCCCCCGGTAATAACGTGTCAGTTTCTTCTGCCTCTCTTCAACTGGAATGGGGTCCTTGACTTTTTACTTAGTCGGGGCCTTATTCTGCAACCCTTCCTCCTCCCCCCAGAAGGACTCCTTACGCGCAGGAATAGACCTGTGGAAGTTAAGGGAAATATTCACTTGAGTAACGATAGCAGAATCTACGTTTCTTTCATTCCTGATTTGTCTCTCAAGCTGCCAGAACAAGGGGAAAGTGGCGCAAAACCATGTCAATAACGGAACAGGTCAGGTCAATGGATAGATTAGATAAGCAGGGATCAGATCTGCCTTCGGCATATGAAGACTCACAAGCGAGAAGACTCTGCTTAGCTTTTTAGAAACCAGTAATGAGAGGCAAATGTGTGCTTTGGTGATGGCCTTTTGTATGTGGTGTGCTTTCAGATGCATATGAATGGAATCTTTGCAATAATAAAGTATGAATACAGTGAATAAATGTCTCCAATGGGGCTCTGCTGACCTCTGTTGGAGATGTGGGTAAATCAGTACTTCTGGAAGGAGACAATGAAGCTAGCAGAAAGGTGAATTGTCCCGTGGTTAGTCAATTTTAAGTGGTTAGTTTCGTTTAGTTAAATTAAAAAGAAATAGCTAAATATGCAGGAGACTAATCCCTGGGTTCGAGCTCCTAGAAACAATTAAATGGGGAGAAGCAGCAAGAACACAGATTGCAACACCACAGCGACTAGTTCTGCCAGTGACTATAGAGTCTCTGACTCTGCCCTCCTGCTGGAATTATAAAAATGAACAAACCTCTAATCATGATAAGTGTTCATAAAACCATAAGAATGGCCATACTGGGTTAGACCAATGGTCTGGTCTATCTAGACCAGAAGCCTGTCTTCCAACAGTGGCAGGTGCCAGATACTTCAGAGGAAGTGAACAGAATAGGGCAAATCATATTTAAATAGTTATCTACGAGGAAGAAAGAAAGCTGCACACATACATGCACCAGTGCCATTGAATCAGAAAGCTGGTGTTTTTTGTTACCACAATACAACATAACTGGTCATTTTAAATGGTAGCAATGGTAGGTTGTTATCCTATGTGTGGACTAGGCACTTGACGGGGTTGAGGCATACACTGTGCTAGTGTGTTTTGCCAATATTTGCTGTCAGCAAAGGATTGTAAAGATTCAAGACTCCTACATTCAATTCCAGGTTCTGGAGGGGAGTGTGCTATAGTTGTTATAGACACTTCTGTCTAGTCCTCCTCAAGCTTCTGTCCCCCCCCCCCTTTTCTCCTGTGTCCCCGATCCAGCTCCTGTCCCCTTCCCTTCTCTTTCTATCCACCTCCTCTGCTCATATTCTACTCCGGCCTCCTGGCTCCAGTCCCCTGTTCTTCTATCCACTCACTAGTTCCTTCCTCCCTGCTCCTATCCACCACATCACCCCCAGTTCCTGCATCCCTCCCCCTCTGCTTCCATCTACCCCATCATGCCCCAACTCCTGTCCTCCTCCTCTTCTATCCATCCTCACCCCATGGCTTCTACCCCCATCTGATCTTATCCACCCCCCCCCCCAAGCTCTTGCTCCCCTTCCCTTCTGCTCCTATCCACCATTCCACCCTAGCTCTTGTCTCCTTCCTCCTCTGCTCCCATCCAACTCCTCCAACCTCTTGCTCCTGCCTGCCTCACCATTCTCCATGTCAGTCAGACATCCTATTCCTTCTCCTCCATGTTGCCTAGGCATCACCAGGAGGACCACTGGAAATACAGGAGAGATAGTCCGCCTATTCTTGGTTCCTGTGCCTGGCATCGCAGCAGCAACTGCAGACAGCAACTGCAAGGAAAGTCCAGCTCAGTCCTGGGCTGGCACATGCTCAATGCAAATGGAATCTTTGGAGTTCTTAGCAGTGACGCTGTAGGAAGTCTCTACTGAGCTTATGCAAACTGAGATTTTTTTCCCCAGAGGCTTATAACTTGGCCAAATTAGGGGAAATTAACATGGGGACAACAAAAGGCACATCCCTGACATCAGGGTGACCCCCTCTCTCCCTGCCAAATTTTAAGCCTCTGATCTGAAGCATGTTGATGCTAGAACTTCTCAACCAAACAGGTGTAAGAATATTTTTAAAATAAGCAAAACAATGTATTTTCCCCTACTCTCATTCTTGGAAATGGCTGACCAGTTTTGCTGAAACTTTCCCAAAACATTCAGCCTGAGGCAGACACCAGGGGTAGAAAATTTCAAGCTGAACAGTTACATTTTGGCAAAGTTATAAGCAACTGAAAACAGCATCTTATAATGGAAAGCACTGTGCAACCTTAACTATAGGCAGTGCTACCAGCTCCACATATAATATATTGTGGCAGATGCTAAACTGATGTCAGAGTTGCTTCATTATGGAGTGACAAACAGCAGCTGAGGATCTGGCTGCTGATCTTGGCATTGCCCTCCTCTTAATTCAGGGGTGTCCAACTTTTTTAGCCTGAAGGACCAACATAGTCTTTCACTAAGATTAAGGAGACACAATGTAATACTATAGGTAGATTTTCTGCCCTGGTTCATTCCCCCTTTGCACGGATTAGGCAGTACAAAGGGGCAGACATCACCCACAAGTACTCTGCTGGAGATTACCCCAGAGTCGAATTGTCCCCAGCAGCCATAGAGTCAGCATAACTGGCTCTTATGCCTCCCACTCCACAGTTCATGGTGCAGAGGCAAAGGCGAGGGGGAGGGAGTGTGCTGTGCTTCATCTATCCCCTGCTGGTGTATGTTGCCATGGGGACCATAGCCAGCTGGCACAAGTTAGAGCAGACCTCAAGCATGGCAGGGAATCAGGGAGTTGTATATGGCGGTTGGTTCTCAGGTTTTCATCTTTTTCCACCTTTTCTGTGTCAAGGAGAGGAGCCATCACTTGCTAGGTGCTCCCATGGGCTCAGGTAGAGCAACCAGATGCCTATCTTGATTTCCCTTCCTCCCTGGATGTAACTGGTTCCAATCCTTCTGTTTAAAAATTGCAGGGTGCAGCTCAGAGGACAACTATCCTTGCAGATTCATATGCAAATTTCCTTCTTAACACAATCACCCTGGAAGGTCCTGATTTAGAGCCTTGTGTGCCACAAATACAAGAAGTTTGGACATGACTGCCTGTAAGAGGTCCTGACTCACCCCTGCAGCACCTCCTGCTGGTCGTCCAGGGAATTAGCTCACCAGCCTCTGGAGCGCCCTCTGCAGGCCAGTGATCCGCCTTATCCTCTGCTCTGGCCCCCGTGTCCCTCCCAGGACCCCAGTGCCCCTTGCTCTGGGTACTGCCCCCTGGCAGTACCCACACACTAGGTCTCCCCTCCCAGGGGAACCCCCACCCACTAACCCCACCTCACCTCAGGATAAGGCCACTGCCAGTCACCAACTAGCCCCCACTCTCTGGGGCAGACTGCAGTATAGGCCACTCATCATCGGCAAGGTTGGGACCGGACGCCTTGATCTAGCCATGGGCTGCCCTCTGCAACCCCCAGTACCCCTTAACCTATTACCAGGCTGCAGCCTGGGGCTATCCAGGCTGGATAGCCCCAGCTCCTCAGCCTTTCCCCAGCCCTGTTCCACTCAGGTACTCTCTGTCTAGCTCCCTACAGCCAGGCCCTTCTCTCTCTGAAGGCAGAGAGAGACTCTGAGTGCCTGGCTTCCAACCCCTTATATAGGCCTGCTGAGTCTGTTTGGGGCATGGCCCCAGCTGCAGCCACTTCCCCCAATCAGTTCAGCTTTCACTCTGCCTGCTCCCTGGGCTATCCCTGGCCCTTCCAGGCAGGAGCAGGTATCCACCCTGCTACACTGCCTCACACGGTATTCAAATATAAGCACTTATGTCTGACTAAATCTGCTTGTAGGTGTCTCAAGTGAACATTCAGGTGCCTAAGATGGATATAGCCATTAAATGCAGATTTAAGGGCCCAAGGATCAAATTAATCACTAGGTAATTCTATTGAAATCAACAAAATTATACCAGGAATGAATTTGGCTCTCTTTTCTTGGCTCCTATAGTTAACTTCAGATGTTCACTCTGCGCAATACCATCTTCTACCATGAACACCCACTCCTTTTAGAGGTATTCTAAAATGGTAGGCATATGCCAGCCTTTCGATCAGATTTTGCCCAAAAGACTTATGAATAGAAGCCAGAGAGATGAACCAGTCACTCCAGTGGAGTGAGAGAGAGAAGGTAGAGATTAGCTTTTAATAGGGATCTGTAGCGAGGCCATATTGGTTAACAGGGAGGTGGGTGGGCTCACCCACCCACTTCTAAAGGCCCCTCCCCCAGCCTAGCGGGAGGGACCACTGGACCCAGGAACCAAATAATTTCTTGGGACAACTAATGAGAAAACAGGGAGTGAGGTGACGGTCAAAGGTTCAAAATCAGGGTACCGGATGGGGACACCGAGCAGAGAACCCCGGACAGCGCCCACTGCTCCTCAAAGGTGGCAAAGGAGCCAGCGGACGCTGCCCAGTGGAACTCTGCCCGGAGACGTGAGACTAGGGAGGTACGGAAATAGGCCCCACAGTCGCAGAGCACCCCCACGTCCAACATCCCTGGTATTATAGATGGTGAGTTTGGCTAAAGCCAGGAAGAGGTTGACGAGGAGGTCTCGTGACTTGGTGGGGCCACGGATAGGGTGTGCATAAATGAACAGGTGCGGGGAAAAATGCAGCCAGACCCTCAATAAGAGGTTCTGGAGGAGCCGGAACAGGGGATGCAACCTGGCGCACTCGAGGTAGGCGTGCGCCAGGGTCTCCCTCACGCCGCAGAATGGGCAGGCCTCGGGAATAGGGGTGAACCGCGCCAGGTACACGCCCGTGCTCACGGCCTCGGGAATAGGGGTGAACCGCGCCAGGTACACGCCCGTGCTCACGGCTCCGTGAAGGAGCCGCCAACCAATATCCCCGGCGGGCCTTGGGACTAAGGTGGAATAAAGGCTGGCCCACCGGGGCTCCTCACCCTCCACAGGCATCAGATAGTCCCGCCATTTGGTGTCAGGGCGGGACGCGAGGGTGAGGAGATGCAACGTGTGGAGCACGAGCGTGTACAGGTGGTCTCTGGGCGCGGTTCGAAACCGGACCGGCTGCAAAGCGTGCAGCCGGCTCGGATTATGGGAGCGGAGGAGCCGGGGGGGCTCGCGGAACAGGGGCCCGATAAAAAGGTCCGGAGGGCCCGGGGTGAGGGGTGGGCGAGGAGCGCCCTCTCGCAGGGCCCGCCACAGGAAGCTGAGAGAAGGGGGCGACAAGGCAGCGCCCACCTCCTGGAGTACACGCAGAGGGGTCGAAAGGGTGGAGAGCCCCATGCGCTGGCCGAGCGCGCGGGGATCCACCCAGTCCCCCCTGGCGTAGTCCAGGAGGTCTCCGACCCTGGTGGTTTCTGCCAGGACCAACCTCCGGCGCACCGAGGGAGACTCCGCCACCTGCACCCGGAGAGCGGGGTTGTACAGCAGGGGCTCCGCGAGGAGATACGCGCCCTCGGTGCCCACAATGGACCTGGTCGCCGAAAAAAGCTTCCAGGTCCGGAGGAGGTCCTGGTAGAAGACCGGCAGCTCCGATAGGTCTCGCGGAAGGCCTCTCGGGTGAAGAAAAAGGAGCTGCCGGTCGTATCGGAGCCCTCGGAGGCGGCGGAGGAAGGCGTGCGCCAACGTGCTCCACGCCGGACTACCCGCACCATAAAGGAGCCTCTGCAGGGCCTGGAGGCGGAAGACATGGACCTGGCTACGAAGGCAGACCAGGCCCTGTCCCCCCTCCTCCAGGGGGAGACTCAGAACCCCTGCAGAGACCCAGTGCAGTCCCGGCCAGAAAAACCCCAGGGCTAACCTCTGGAGCCTGGCCAGGAGTCCCGGGGTAGGGCTCAGGGTGTTGAGTCGGTGCCAGAGCATGGACAGGACGAGCTGGTTCAGCACCAGCGCCCTCCCCCGCAGGGAGAGACATCGGAGCAGTCCCGTCCAGCTCCGCAACCGCTCACCCACCCTGGCCTCCAAATCCTGCCAGTTCTCTGGCGGAGAAGGGTGCGTGGCGGAAAGGTAGATACCGAGATAGAGCAGCGGACCCGCGCTCCACCTGATGGCTTGAAGCGTGGGTGGGAGGGAGCTCGCCTGCCACCCGTCCCCGACCACCAGGCCAGAGCTCTTGACCCAGTTGACCCGGGCGGAGGAGGCCGCTGAGTAAACGGCCTGGCAGGCCTCCACCCGCACCAGGTCCTCCGGATCCTGGACCACGAGGAGCACGTCGTCGGCGTACGCCGACAGGACCAGCCGCAGCTCCGGCTCCCGAAGCGCCAACCCCGCCAACCTCCGACGGAGGAGGCAGAGGAAGGGCTCGATCGCCAGAGCGTACAGCTGGCCCGAGAGGGGGCACCCCTGCCGCACTCCCCGCCCGAAGCTGACCGGCTCGGTCAGGGTCCAGTTGAGCTTGACCAAACACTCCGCCTCAGCATATAGCACCTGGAGAAAGCCGACAAACTGGGGCCCGAAACCAAAAGCCCGCAGGGTGCCCAGGAGGTACCCGTGGTCCATCCTGTCGAACGCCTTCTCCTGGTCCAGGGACAGGAGGGCGACCGACAGACCATCTCTACGCCCCAGCTCTAGAAGGTCACGGACCAGGTATAGATTGTTAAAGATACTCCGGCCCGGAACGGTGTAGGTCTGGTCAGGATGGATCACATCCGCCAGCACGGACCCCAGCCGCAGCGAGATGGCCTTCGCCACGACCTTATAGTCCGTGCTGAGGAGCGAGACGGGACGCCAATTCCGTAAATCGCGGAGGTCCCCCTTCTTCGGCAACAGGGCGAGCACAGCTCGCCGGCATGAGAGAGGGAGGACCCCGCCCTGCAAGGACTCGGCCCAGACGGCGACGAGGTCTGGGCCGAGGACATCCCAGAACACGCGGTAGAACTCCACGGTCAGCCCGTCCATGCCCGGCGACTTGTTGGTGGGCATGAGCCGGAGGGCTTCCGAGAACTCGGCCAGGGAGAGAGGCAACTCCAGCCGGTCTCGGTCGCCCGCGCTGACCGTCGGGAGCTCGGTCCAGAGCACCCTGCGGGCCTCGGCGTCGGTCGGATCCGGGGAGAAAAGAGCGGCGTAGAAGGCCCTGGCCCTGCCACGCATCTCCTCCGGATCCGTGAGGGGGAAGCCGTCCTCCGCCAGGAGGCAGGTGACATGCTTTTTGGCCCCCCTCCTTTTCTCCAGGGCGTAGAAGAAGTGGGAGCCGCGATCCATCTCCCGAAGGAGACGGATGCGGGATCGAACGAACGCGCCCCGGGCCCGGTGATCTTCCAGGGCCCTGGAGCTCCTCCCGCTTCTCCCGGTACGCCGCGCAGAGGGGTGGATCCTCGGGGCCGGAGGCCAGACGCCTCTCCAGCTCCAAGACCTCCCGCTCCAACTGCCCTATCAGCGCACCCCTCCGCCGGCTCGCGCCCCGGGCGTAGTCCCTGCAAAAGAGCCGCGCACGGACCTTCCCCACGTCCCACCACCGCCGCGCCGAGGGAAAGGCGCGCCGCTGCTCCCACCAGGCTAGCCAAAACTCCCGGAAGGAAGCCACGAAGCTCACGTCCTCCAGCAAACTATTATTAAAATGCCAATAGGCCGGCCCCGGCCGCTCAGAACTAAGAGAGGCCGTCACGGACACCAGATGGTGGTCCGAGAACGGGGCCGGCCGGACGCTGGAGGTATGGGCCCGGGCCAGATGAAAGCGGGACAAATAGATGCGGTCCAACCGGGAGTAATGCGACCGGTCGGCCTCCACCCGGACATAGGTGAAGGTTGTATCGTCGTCCGGGTGGTGGTCGCGCCAGACGTCCACCAGGGAGTGATGGTCTACAATCTCCCTGAGGACGCCCGCGGCCGTCTGGGAAGACTCAATCCCGGAGCGGTCCTGGTCCTCGAGGGTGGTGTTAAAGTCCTCGCCCAGGACCAGGCACTCGTGAGAATCCAGAGTGCCGAGGAAGGCCGCCGCCTGCCGGTAAAAAGGCACTCGTTCCGGGCCCGTGTTCGGGGCATAGACGTTGACTAAGTTTAAAAGCAGCCCCTCCACACGGGCCCAGACGTGCAGCAGGCGGCCCGGCACGACCTCGGCGACCCCCAGCACCTCGGGCCGTAGCCCGGGGGCGAACAGGGTGGCCACCCCAGCCGAATGGGCGCTGAGGTGGCTAAAATAGACCCCGTCCCCCCACTCCAGCCGCCAGCTAGCCTCGACGGCTGGAGCCGTGTGGGTCTCCTGCAGGAAGATCACAGAGTACCCCCCCTCCCGAAGGAAGGAGAGCACCTGGCTCCTGCGGAGACCCACCCTACAGCCCCGGGTGTTTAACGAAGCAAAGGTGGTGACAGTCATAGCGAGGGCTGGGGCGGATCTTCACGGGCAGGGGGATCGACGGCCTCCAGCGAGCCCCGCAAGAGCCCGGTCTCGACCCCAAAGGTCAAGAGGGAGTCGCGGAACTTGCGGGCCCGCCGATAGGCCGCGATGTCCCGCCTCCCGGTCCCTCTCCCCTCCCCCAAAAGCGCCTTCACGGCCCGGAGGACACGATGGAAGTCCCCCCAGCGCTGAAGGGCGAGCCGCACCTTGCCCTTTGAGCCGCGGGTGTCCGAGAGAAAGAGGCGCAGCTCATCCCTCAGCGCAGGGGGGGAGGCAGCGACCAACGCACTGCCGTCCTCCGGTGGGGCCCCTGAAAGGTCCTCGTGGCCCACGGAGACGGGCAAGCAAGGGGCCGAGTTCCGGCGCTGCTGCGCCGGGCAGCCCGTCCCCATCCCCGGCAAAGGAGAGGGCGGCAGAGGGAACAATGCAGCCCCTACAGGGACGGGCAGGGGAGACACGAAAACCGCCCCCTGAGGGTCGTCAGTAGGCAACGGGAACACGACAACCCCGGGGGCGGCAGTAGAACTGGAAACGGGAGGGAGAGAGACAGGTGAGGCTTCAGGGGCAGGAACAGGGGCATGGGCAGGGGCGGGATCAGGGACAGGGCTCGAAATGGGAACTGGGAATGGGGCAGGAGAGGGGACAGGGGCAGGGACGGGAATGAGCTCTCGACCTCCCGCAGCCACGCCTCCGGGGTGCGGCTCCTCTCGGCCAGGGTCTTGGGCCGAGGGGACGGAGGCAGCAGGGACAGAGGAAGCATCGGGGGCAGGAACGGGGGAAGGGGTGGGATCAAGGGCAGGAACCGGCCGCTTGACGTCGGCCGTCGCCCCTAGGGGCTCGGCGGCCTCGCACGGGGTGGTAGCAGCGGCCGGGCTGACAGGTAGGGCCAGGGGTGCCCCAAGGACAAGATCGGGGGCGGCAGAGTGGGGCGAGGGGCAGGGAGGAGGAGGGGGCTGCGGTACTAAGCCGCCGCCCAGATCGAGGCCCGCTGACGAAGGGTCGTCCTCCCCCTGAGTGACCGGGGTCAGACCCAGGGCCTCGATCTCATCAAATATCGAGGTAAACTCGGTCCCCTCGACCCCAGCTACCTCCCTGCCGGCCACAGAGACAACAACCGCCCCATTATCGGTCGGGGGGGCTTCCACCGGGGCCTCCTCAGAGGGCGGCTCGACAAGGGGGCCAGGAGTTTCTCCGTCCGCTGCCACGGTGTCCATGGCCGGCACCTCCTGCTGGGCACCGTCCGGGGGCGCGGTCGAAAAGTTAGTAGCCTCAGCCCCCCGCAGCATCTTTCAGGGGGCCTGCTCTCCCTCCTCATCGGAGGGGAGGGAGCGAGCCCGCAACCTGCGGGCACCGCGCTTCCTCCGGACGGTCACCCAGCCCTCCGAGGTGGAAGTGGAGGTGGAGGGCCGGTCAGCAGGGGCAGGGCCAGAGGGCAAGGATGATGGTTTCGGGTCTCGGGGTGGCAAGGGCGGGACAGCGGGGGGAAGGGAAACCTCCCCCTGGGGCGGGCCCTCTCCCGCGGCCGGCAGAGGCCTTCCCGCCCTCTCCTCCACGGGCCCCGCCGAACTCGACTCGATGGAGGCGAGGCCCGCCCGCTCGGCCGTCCCCGCGGCCCAAGCGGGGGCTACGGTAGAAGGAGGAGGGGCGGAGGCAACAGCGGTAGCCGGGCCCGCCGGCGGTGACAGGGCCGGCGCCCTCCTGGGTCCCGGGGGTCCCGGATGCCCCTCCGTGCTGGGCCAGGGGACAGTCCCTCCGGACATGCCCCGTCGCCCGGCAGAGGAAGCACCGGGCCTCCCCCGTCGAATAGTGGACCCGGTGGTGGGCCCCCTGGTAGGACACCAGGAAGGACCCCTCGAGCGCCACTCCGTCACGCGCCGCCGGCGGCAGTTGGAGCTGAACCTGCCGGCGGAAAGACAGGATGTGACAGAGGACGGGGTCCTTACAACCGAATGAGAGTGGGCTGAGGACGGAGATGGGCTTCCCCAGGGTGGAGAGGGCAGGCAACAGGGCAGCGTTGGGGAGGTAGGGCGGGACGGAGGTCAAGACCACCCGTACGCCCAGGTCCTCCAGCGGTTCTAAGGGCATAAACACGCCCCCCCACCGCCAGGCCCCTTTCCACCGCCTCCTGCACGGCGGCCTCCGACGCCAGGAAGAACACTGCCTTCCCGTACATTTTGGAGGCCGCCACGATGGCCATGGGCCCCACCACCCTCGCCAACGCCCGCACGTAGGTCTCGATGTGGGGCGAGGCAGGCACCAGGTGGCAGCGGACGCCGTGCCTCCTGGTCAGCGAGGGGAAGGGGCCGCGGCCACCAGGGATGGGTCCGGAGGCGGCGGTCGGGGCAGATGGTGCGGCGGCACGCGGAGGGGCAGCGGCCACCTGGGCGTACGCTCTGGGGGCCCGAGATGGAGCGCCCCCAGAGCTGGTGGAAGGGACGGCAGGAGAGGGAGGGGCCGCGGCGGGGAGGGCAGCCCCGCCCGCAGGAGGCTTGGCTTTTCGGGCGGGGCCCTTGCCCTTCTTATTACCTTGGCCCTTCCTGCCGGTGGAGGGGGCAGTCATGGCAGTGGCGGAGTCCAGGCCAGGGGCAGCCGAGGGGCCAGCCCCTGGGGCAGGCGGGGATAACGGGGAAACCACGGGGTCAGCAGAGGCAGGGATAGGGGCAGGGGCAGAGGCAGTGGCGGGGGGAGGGACAGGGTCCTCTGCTATGATGGTGCGGAGAGGCCCTGCTATGGGGAGGGGTGTAACAGACAGCCGCTCCTCCCTGCTGGGAGAAACGCAGGGGAGGAGGGTCCAGCAGGAGGGACGGGGGAATATGGGGAAGGGGCTAACCTCTCCTCCCTGTTAGGCTGTGGTAAGGGAGGGAGGGTGTCCCTGGGGCAGGGGGGAGGGGAACAAGGAAAAAGCAACCACTCCTCCCTGCTAGGCTGCAGGCAGGGGAGGAGGGCGCCAGCGGTGGGGCACACAGGGGCAAAAAAGGGGGTACAGGTACTAAGGAGGGATACTGGCTCCTCCGGCTGCACTGGGAAGGGAAGGGACTATAGCAACATCAGGGGGGCAGTGAACAGTGTACGTGAGAGGGAACAACTGAAAAGGGGGGGGGGGCACAAGCGCCTACAAAGGGGACAGGGACGCACCTGAAGAATGATCTTAACTAGGGAGGGCAGAGGGACAAAGGGGCCAAGGACTACAAGCGGAAGGGCGGGGCAGGCAACCAAAACTCAAAGTTTGGGGCAGGGCAGGTAGCACACAGGCAATGGCTAGGGCGGGGCAGGCAAACCAAACTGAGAGGAAAACACCCAAGGGGTCAAAGCAAACACCGGGCGGGGCAGGCTACAGGGGGAAGGGAGGGCCAACTAACACAGGGGCGGCAACAGGGAGGGAACCCCACCAGCCAAACGCAGCTGGGGGGACAGGCAAAGTCCAAGGTGGGGAGGCAGGTGCGCCCACGGGCGCTCGTAGAACTCAGTCCTCGCTGCTCACTGCTGCAAACAAACAGTCCCGGATGGTAAATGCAGCGGAGGGAGCAAACAGCCCCGTCGAGGGGCGAAGAGCAGGTCCAGGCAATACGTGGGGCGGTGGAGGGGGCAGCGGCGGGG
The DNA here is from genome assembly GCF_028017835.1 of Emys orbicularis. Lineage (NCBI taxonomy): Eukaryota > Metazoa > Chordata > Testudines > Emydidae > Emys > Emys orbicularis. Next base: position 83,567,335 of record NC_088686.1, on the reverse strand, counting down.
GCGGTGGCAGAGGGGGAGCAAATGGACGAGGGGGAGGGCTCCGCGCCTCTCCCCCTCGCTCCCTTCAACAGCAACAGGAGTCACCACCACCCCAGGAGCAGAGATGGTCAAAGTCACTCAGTCCACAAACAAACCCCCCCACACAATGTCCCGCAACAGGAATCCTCTCTTCTTACTCTTCGACGGTGGCAGCAGCTCCAACTCAGCAGCAGCAATCAGCCGGCCAGGCAGGACCCCTGGGTGGTGTTGGGGCCTGTGCCACTCCCTCCAGAGGCGGGGGGGGGCAGGCCCCCAAGGGCCCCCCCGTCACTCAACAGCAGCAGTGGCAGTCCAGGGAGGGAAACTCCAGCCAGCAGCAGCGGTGAGCCAGGCAGGGAGACTCCAGCCAGCAGCAGCCCAGGAAGGGGGAGGGAGGCTCCAGACAGAAGCAGAGGGAAAAGAGCTCCAGCCACAGCGGACTGATCCCTCCCTGTAGCGAGGCGGCCTGGCTCCCAGTCGCCCCTGTAAGGGACGAGCCAGAACTGCCGCCAGAGTGGGCGGAGTCACCGCCGCCTGTCCCCGCCCCCCGGAAGTCAAGGAGCGGGACAGGAAGTATAAAGGCCAAGCCACAGCGCTCAGTAGCTGGCTGGTAGCGGGAGAGGACAGATGCTGGTGCCTGAGCTCCTGCTGGCCTGAGCCTGCCCAGAGCCCGGTTTCCTGCGGAGGACTGGCCGAGCCTGCCCAGAGCCCGGTTTCCTGCGGAGGACTGGCCAAGCCTGCCCAGAGCCCGGTATCCAGAGGAGCGGCCTGAGCTTACCCCCACCAAGGGTCCGGAGGAACCGACCAACCTACACAGCGCTCGGGGCCCGGAGGAACCCGTGGTCTGGGACACGGCAGACGAGGCTTAGGATGTGCAGGTACCCATGGAGGAGGAGATGGGAAGTGGCCTGGGGATAGCAGAGCCCGAACCCATGTCAGTGTGTTGCGGTCAGGATCCCCACTGACCCCGCGGCAGACGGACTGCTGCTGATAGGGCCCCAGGCTGGAACACAGTGGAGTGGGTGGGCCTGTGTTCCCCCCTGCCACCCCACGCCGGGTGGCAGTCTCTCCTTTTCCCTGCCTGAGGGCCTGAGCTCTGAACTATTATTTGTGTGCTCAATCCCTGCCTGAGGGCCTGAGCTCTGAACTATTATTTGTGTGCTCGATCCCTGCCTAAGGGCCTGAGCTCTGAACTATTATTTGTGTGCTCGATCCCTGCCCAAGGGCCTGCCTTGAACTGTTATTGGTTTTGTAGCAAGGCGGCCTGGCTCCCAGTCGCCCCTGTAAGGGACAAGCCTCACCCCGGAACGTCTACAGGATCTCTTTATGTACCTTTAAAAATTCACGAGTGTGACGAGGCCTTCCAAACCCTCAAAACAAGCCTCTGCCAAGAGCCAGTCTTATATAGCCCCGATTTTAACCGGACCTTTGTCCTGCAAACGGACGCTTCGGAGGTGGGACTCGGGGCGGTCCTCTCCCAAGAGGTCGGCGGGGAAGAGCATCCGGTCCTCTACATCAGTCGGAAGCTGTTCCCCCGAGAGAAGAACTATGCGGTGGTGGAAAAGGAAGCCCTAGCCGCGAAGTGGGCTTGTGACGCCCTGCGCGACGCCCTGCGCTACTACCTCCTAGGAGCCCCTTTCATCCTGGTCACCGACCACTCTGCTCTCCAGTGGTTGGCCCGCATGAAGGACCATAATATGCGGCTGCAGCGGTGGTACTTGGCGCTGCAACCTTATGCCTTCACCGTTCGCCATCGGGCCGGGAAAGACCACGCGAACGCCAACTTCCTTTCCCGCCTGGGGGGTATGGAAGGGTCTGGCCCCGGTACCCAGGAGCCAGCCTTGAGGGGGGGGGGGGGCCGTGTAGCGAGGCGGCCTGGCTCCCAGTCGCCCCTGTAAGGGACGAGCCAGAACAGCCGCCAGAGTGGGCGGAGTCACCGCCGCCTGTCCCCGCCCCCCGGAAGTCAAGGGGCGGGACAGGAAGTATAAAGGCCAAGCCACAGCGCTCAGTAGCTGGCTGGCAGCGGGAGAGGACAGATGCTGGTGCCCGAGCTCCCGCTGGCCTGAGCCTGCCCAGAGCCCGGTTTCCTGAGGAGGACTGGCCGAGCCTGCCCAGAGCCCAGTTTCCTGAGGACTGGCTGAGCCTGTCCAGAGCCCGGTATCCGGAGGAGCGGCCTGAGCTTACCCCCGCCGAGGGTCCGGAGGAACCGACTAACCTACACAGCGCTCGGGGCCCGGAGGAACCCGTGGTCTGGGACACGGCAGACGAGGCTCAGGATGTGCAGGTACCCATGGAGGAGGAGATGGGAAGTGGCCCGGGGATAGCAGACCCCGAACCCATGTCAGTGTGTTGCGGTCAGGATCCCCACTGACCCCGCGGCAAACGGACTGCTGCTGATAGGGCCCCAGGCTGGAACACAGTGGAGTGGGTGGGCCTGTGTTCCCCCCCTGCCACCCCACGCCGGGTGGCAGTCTCTCCTCCTCCCTGCCTGAGGGCCTGAGCTCTGAACTATTATTTGTGTGCTCGATCCCTGCCTAAGGGCCTGAGCTCTGAACTATTATTTGTGTGCTCGATCCCTGCCTAAGGGCCTGAGCTCTGAACTATTATTTGTGTGCTCAATCCCTGCCCAAGGGCCTGCCTTGAACTGTTATTGGTTTTTGTAGCAAGGCGGCCTGGCTCCCAGTCATCCCTGTAAGGGACAAGCCTCACCCCGGAACGTCTACAGGATCTCTTTATGTACCTTTAAAAATTCATAGACGTTCTCCCTGGTGCACATGCATTGCTATCCCTGTTGTGCTATTTCACAGCCTTCCTTTAGCAGATGGCATAGATTCTCACCTGCTTAAAGAGGGATGTTTGAGCCAGTTTAATGTTTTAAAAATAGGTCCTGGTGGGGAAAAAAAGAGTTGATACCAGCTTGTTTTTCAGATTTTTTTGTTGTTGTTGTTAATTATCTGAGCTCTGTGTTTAATTAACATTTTGCTCAGGCCACACTGTTGGGTTTGACTGTACATGAGGCCAGAATACCAGAGCTGTGACAGCTTGATCATTTCAACTACTAACTTCCTGTGACATCACAACCACAGGGTCAAGCAGAAGTTGAAGTCTTGCTGAAAAAGTCTCTCACGGGAACTCGCAGTAGCCCCTCCTTCAAGATATTTAAAACTAGACTCAGAAAGTACTGGTAAATGCTGAAGGGAACAGCCCTTCATTGGCCTCTGAGCCAGGATGGACCTAGCTGACCTATCAGGGCTTTTCCATCTGTAATTTCTATGATATAAATCAGGATGTGTGTATATGTGTGCATGTCTGTATGAGGGATTATACATGCACACATCTGAACACACAACCGTGTGGGTGTATGAATATGACTCTGTATGTGTGTGGACCAAAATGGATTACAATTCTTGACCTGGAATCTGACAAACTCTCAGCCTGGGTTGGAGTTTTCATGTCCGTGTCCTCTCAGAACAGATTCAGGGACTTTGCAAAATGAAGGGAAATTGAGTTCTGATGTATGTAACAGGTGTAATTATTTTTACTTATTCTGAAGTTCATTTCTGTAATTCCTTCAGCTGAATCCCTCTACTTGTATGATGGAGTACGTACGCTCTTACCCATCTGACTCTTGGATAGCCAGTGGAAAGCTGGGTTATGGTCACTCAGATATAGCCAAAGCCCAACCTTTCAGTTTTTCCTGTCTGGTCTGTGAGAGATTGGAACTAGTCAGGGAGAAGATAAGTGACTGAGGAGTGGATATGGCTGGGGATCATAATGCTACTAGGCCCAGCTGATAGGTATAAAAGGGAGAAGTTGAGGCTGGACTTAACTCACAATGAGATTTTGCGGTGCTGCTTGGACTCCAGAACACTGAGAAGGTTTTATTTGGGCATTGTTTATATCCAGAAAAAGAAGGAATTTGGGGTCTTATTCTCCTCTCACTCACATTGGTTTAAGTCCTCAATAACTGCTGAAGACAATGCAATTACATTGGTGTTACGCTGGTGTCAGTGAGAGGAAAATCAGGCCTGGCCCTTCTTTATTTCTGCTTTGGGAGTGAGCGACTCTTACTATTAAGGATAGAGAGATTCACCTTCCCCTTTCTTTCAGCCATGAAAGAGCTCTCACTGGATAGGACATGTTCCAATAGACAAGTATCTTCCTTTGTCATGCTCTTAGTTCACTCTTTGTTAATAGCCTTAGGAAGAAACACACAATGCTACCATTGACCTTCTGCAGGACAGTCCTCTCCACAAAACTGTCACCTAATTGCATCTAACCTCTACAGTAAGAGTAGGAAATCCCATACATTCACTGGCAAATAGTTCCTCCCACAGGAGGGATGAAATAGACCTGATTTTTCAAATTTAATTAAGACTTTTTTTTCTTGCCATGCAGCATGTCAGCCAAGCATAGTCTGCTGGCAGATGGCTGACTGGGAATTGAACTGGAACAGAAAAATGCAACATAAGAAGTCAATTGCTGTGGCCATATTCCTTAAACTTTTGAACTTTGGCAATGCATTTGTCTACTCATATTGCCAATAAAAATAATACTAGCCAAAAGATAACACATTGAGTCTCTCTGCCACTGAAAGCAAAATAAACTACATATTCCTATCTGCAGCAGTAATTGCCATCATTTTAATAATTTTCAAATCTGTAAATGCAGAGAAACCATTGAGTGCTAACCCTGTCTAACCAAGGTTTTCATGGAATCCTAGAAGTCAGAGCTGGAAATAGACTAGTTAGTTTATCATGACCGTCACTCTAACTCTGCAGGATTCAGTGAAGGGCTTCACTGATCATAAATCAAATCAGAATGTGTTAGAGATCCGCTCCCTTAGGCCTTACTAGGTCTTGGATATGCCCCCGAGAAAGCTTCTGAAAATATCTTTCAGGTTTTTAATACATGACAAGGACTTTACAACTGTGTTTAATCATAGTGTTTCTGTGTAGACCAATAACAGAGCTGGATGTATTCCAAAAAGCTGTCAATTGTTTACACCTTAAACCTGAGGTTTTGTGCCAATTTTGCCTTTCAATGTGCACGAACAGCACCCAGTGAGAGCAATGCACATGCATCCACAGGCAGAAAATACCTCTTGGTAGGAGTGATGTGGTAGACAAACCCCACACTGGAGAGTTAAAGGTGCAGGAACAATTCTGGGCTGGGGAAACCCCACTGCCCCATGGAGGAGGGATGTGGAAGGGAGTCTCTTCAGCACAGCAGGATGGTAGGTGGAGCGAGACAGACCTGCCCTTGCTGCTGCAAAGGAACAATGCCAGGAGGGCTTTCCCAGGGGAGGTCTGCTGCACAGAGCCAAGAATCCCTACCCTGCTGAGGAGGCTCAGGGGTAGGGTGACCAGACAGCAACTGTGAAAAATTGGGACGAGGGTGGGGGGTAATAGGAGCCTATATAAGAAAAAGCCCCAAATATCGGGACTGTCCCTATAAAATCGGGACATCTGGTCACCCTACTCAGGGGAGGCATTAGCCAGACTGCCAGTAGTGGACTCCTGCCTTATGCTCAAGAGGGATCTTGAGTTGGAACAGAGTGGAGGGGGAGGAACTGGGTTCCCCTACTGCATAACCGCTAAGCGGAGAGGCCCAACCACTGACAGTAGGACATAAAAAAGGAGACAGGGACTCTGAATAAAAGTGATATCAGACATGGTTAAATAGGTTAAAAAACAAACCTTCGTTTAATGTGCACAGTACTCAGGAGGGGGAAAGAATACATCGTACTATGGCAATACAGAGAATACACCATAACAAGCTCATCCATAGTAATTACTTCAGGCTACTCTTTCTAACCTCCAAATTCTCTCAAACCTATGCTCCTTTGTGAAATGCACACAGATCCATTTATCCGGCTGGCTATATACCACAGACTGAATTCAGCCATTACCAGTTGTCCTGCTTATGGGTGTCAGACTCAGGAGCCAAGCACCATCTTCCCACCCAGGGAGACAGGCAGGCTGAGATATGTTGAAACCCCTCACACAGAGAGAGCCTGTAAGTAAAGTGGCCTCACTGAACAGCAGAGCCTATGACAAATTGTCAGGGCATATGCCTTAACTGTATCCCAAATGTGGCTCATTGGTGGGAAGAGGAGCCTAAAGCAGTAGAGATTGTGAGAGAAACTACGAAACTTATAAAACGCCATTTCCAGACCCAGCTTTTTATTTCATGTTCTTCTCAATCCAGTCCTTGAATGGAATTGCTTTGGTATAGCCAGTGTAGAGTTCTAGGCTGCAAGTTTTATCGTAACCCCAGCTCACTAATCCCATCAGGTGCCATTTTAGCTCAGGAGACGCTTTTCCTGGCAAAGTTATGGCTGCAATGCCTCCAGTCTCAGCAGGGCAGATGTTAGAAAAGGCAGTGGGGTGCTGCCTGGCACAGAACATGCTGTCAGTGATGATGATCTGGATTCCATTATCCTCATATTGCTGCTCGCACAACAGCGAGTCCACCATCTGAACAGCTCCCATACGGATTGTATCATTCTTGTAGCTGGGATCCTTAATGTCAGCGAGTATCTTCCAGCCAGTAATCACTATTCTTAAATCCTCTGTGGATGGGTCCAAATCATGAGCAGATGCCAGGCAAATGGGTTGAACATGGCTGCTGATTTTGGCTTTGTCCAGGAGTTTTACGACGGCCATGTCGGAATCAAGCAATATGGGGTCATAGTTTGGATTCACTAGGATGGCAGAAATCTAGGCAGGAACCAGAGAGGGGGGAAATTACAGGATTAATAATGATGGACAATAGAAGAATGGGAAATCAGTGACAACTTTTCCATGATATTTTCACATTTCATTTCAGATGATTTCGCACCACTCAAAGGTGCCTTGTCCATGCAAGTTGGTCAAATCCTCTTTCAAATCAAAAACATGCAAAATACTCAAATGCGGTGTTTCAAAGACAACTTTTGCTTGGGATCAAATCAATTTTTACTGACCGTAAAAAGAGAGAAATCATGAAAGGCAATCAATTTTTCAACAACAATGGGCCCATTTTACAGTTGCAATGAACTTGGAAGAGGGAAATATATTTCAAGTAGCTTCACCTTTTATTGAGAAAACTTTGCCTAGTCCTTTAGTGGACAATGACTGACTGCATGTCCATTTCAGTCTGCCGAAATGTAACCGTGTCCTACAGCTGAACTAAAATATATCTTACTGAGTTTCTTCCAATAACTCACCACAAAAGAAACAGTTAATGCATTATGCAATATATAACTTTAGAGCCTAATCCTTTATCCCTTACTGGGCTGATAAGATGCTGTCAGAAGAAAACTCCAGGTAGCAGGAGCAGAATAGGGAAAGACATTCCCTATCAAGAATAGTAAAATACTCTGGAGGGGCAGAGGAAGGTGTGGTTAGGTACCAAAATGAAGCAGAAAGTTGAATATAAAATAAAAAACAAAGCAACTGTATTTTATTGGAGAGAACATATGAATGAACTCAATCAAAAAGAAAAACCCATTTAAAACTGCTGAGTTTCTCCTGATTTTGATATGAAACCATTAGTCTGCCCAGATTAGCTTGGAAAATCAATTAACTCATCAAATTACTTTGATGAGAACTGGGCCTGAACTGTTGTCTATGGATCTGGAGTCAGATCCAAACTTCCCCAAAGTTTGGAGTTATTCAGATCTGGGGCTGAAATGTATAATGAGTTGATGGTCACAGACCAGGATCAGTGGACATGTGTCTCCCTCCCCAAAAACATAATCACCGGTTGGCATCTCTTTTTTTGGCAATCTCAGCCAAGAGGCCAATGGTTTAATGGGCTCAAAAAGCTGAACTAGTCTATTCATCCCTGTTTGTCAGGAGTGAGGGATGTTAGTGGGATGATGTGCAGGAAAGCTTGCAGTGCTGCTAAGCCTCTCTTTCTCCCCCCCTCTCCCCCCCAACAGTTCTGTCAATGAACATGGGACTTCAGGCTCCAGGAATGTCAAAACAAAAGTATGTAAATATATATAATACATATTCCTAAGAATGGGCTTTTTTCTCTTCATTCAAGATGGACCACAGGAGTGGTCCGGGTCTGTATCTCTGTCAGCATTTCTCCACTCCCATCTGAATGCCTTACTCACCCGTAAGTTCTGGATGGTCTTCTCATTTCGGTCATCGTCCCTGTAGAATTTCCCCAAGACCACTTTGAGTTCCGCTGTCTTGAGGACAGTGATCTTTCCCAAGTCAGTGACACAGTGAGCTGCGACCACCACGGTGCGCTCGTTCACCAGGGCCCCACTGCAGATCAGGATCCACGCCCCCTTCCGGAGGCTGATATCCTTAACCCCATTGGCTTTCCGATAGATGGCTGCTTGCCAGGGCCATCTGATAGATGAAGTCTTTTGAAGAGTGATGTTTTCTGTTTTTCCACAGACTGTAAAAATACGAACCCAGGATGAGTTGATTCTTTTTCCTCAAGAATCTGAATGTCTCCATTTCCTGATTCCCAACTATGGTGCACCTTAGGGTACTAAACTTTATTGTTAGCACTAGGAAAATGTTTACCAATTCACCCTTGGATCAGCCTTGCAACATTCTACTCACTCACAAACACCTTGAAAATTTTTATTTTTAAAGGGTGAATAAAATATTAGTTTTTTTCATTCTCATTGGAATTTCTGGTAAAAGGAGGGAAGGTAGATTTTGCATCTGAACTAGTAATTTTCCATTACAGTTTTGTAAGACTGCCCTATAACAATATAACTACATAAAGATATGAAAGAATCAGAACGACACCACAGTTATGTGAAAATTCCACCCTAAAACCCATCTTAAGCAACCACACAAGAATCGACCAGAAATGGGTCATCTTGTAGAAATGGGCTTTATGCAACTAAAGACTGAAAAAATATTTCTAGATACTTGAGATGAGCCCAAACCAAAGCCCCAGATCCAAAGCCCTCTGAACTTTTGTTTGGATCTGAACTTTACAGTTGGCCCTATGCCAATAATGGGCTCTCCCAAATCCCCAGATTTGCTTAGCCCCTAACTCTGAACTAATTTGTACGCAGTTCTGAACTTTGCAAAATAGGCCCATCCTCAGCAGGATCGAGTAAAGGGAGTAGCCTCTTAAAAGTTCACTGGTTCCACTTTATTGCTTTTGGTCTGATATATCTGTAAATTATCTGCCAAAGCGCAGAGACAAGTGAAAAACGGAATTTGCTCTAAGTGGGACAGGAAAATGTGAATAATAGGAAAATGTTTCCAAATCATAGGCAAACTTGGTTATGTCTGTTGCTTTGCTAGATGATTAGAAAGCCTGCTGGCAAATTACAAAACTGAAAGCTTGACTCCTTGCTCAGTGTCATCAACAGAAGTTCCACTGAGGAGTAGAAAGAGTCATCTATCTTCCCAGTGTCATTGCACCTTCTCGCCCAGCTGGGAGCACAGGCAGCCTACATTGTTAGGAATCTCCAATTATCTAAGATGAATACATGTCCCCCCAAGGAGATGTGCACTTCTTTTCTTCTTAACAACTCACTTGGAACGCATGAGGGAGCCCGCCCGCTCCATTTTCCTGTCTTCAGACAGGTTCTCCTGCTGCTTCCCAGGCGGCGGTAGAAGGGAGAAATGCAGTCATACTGAAGCTGAGTGTGCAAATGCTGGTACCCTGGAGGCAGATCTCCAAAGGGCAGCGTTGGCTTCTTGGTTGGATATATTTCAAGCTTCTGTTTGCTGAATGCAGAAGAGTAGAGTTGATGCAAAGGCGTCTCTCTGTTTCACCACACAAGAAACACGGGGAAATAATATGACAAAAAAGATCATGATCATTGCTTTATCACCAGCTGCGCTAAGTACCATTTAAAACATGAGGGCTTTGCTTATTTGCTGGAAGCACAAGGCAAAAAACTCTCCAACACAGTTTAGCAGAATTCCCCTTTTGCAGCTCAGCCTTTATATAGATGGGGGGGAGGGGTTGTTTTTGTTTTTTTTAGTTTACTTTTTCTGGAGTGTCTCCAGTCACATAGGAATATTTTGTGGATAATAGTTCATGTTATCACCATTTGCGAAAGACATGTGATGCTGCATTTTTAAATGGAAAAATTATACTAGAACTGGGTGTCACTATAATTAATTTTCACTAGAGAGGAGTTTAGACTCATTCTTTTTCTCTAGTGCATTATAATAGGCAGTATTGGGGAAAGATTCAGACTAAACCATGTTGATAAAGTAGCTTGATTTAGCAAACAACAGAGATAATTACCATACCAGAGAATATATAATTGCATCAATCACTAAATTTTAGTTTAGGAATTGCACTGATTTGACGAAATATGGGACCTATTTTTAAAGTTTAAATGTGCTCTCAAAATGAAATTAACCAGTCTGAATGTGTACTATGAACTTTACAAAGCCAATATTTTAAATCCTTCATTCATGAGAATTACATGATCTTTGTGAGAAAGCACTTGGAAGTACATGAAGGTCTGATTGCTTGTGAGGAAACCTATTGAAATCTGCAAAAATGGACAGGAAATGAGTTTCCTGTGAGATTCCTGTCGAGCCAGAAATGCCTGGGGAATAGATTTTTTTCATGGTACTTAAGCATATATCCCTTATGGTCCCAGAGAGACAGCTTGTCTTATGTATGTGGATTACATGTGACACTCCTCAAAGCCAAGATACTAAGGCTGAGAGCAGTGGCAGTAAAGTCAATTTCTTTTCTTTAAACAAGAAGTCTGAATAGGAAGGATGGTCCAGTTGATAGGGCACTAGGTTAGGACTTCTGACACCTATGTTCAGTTCCCTATTCAGCTGCCAACTTTCTGTGTAACAGCAGATAAATCACTTTCTCTGCTTCAGTTCCCCAACTGTACAAATGTGGATAATACTTTCCTCCTCCATGGGGAGACAAATTCAATTAATGTGTGAGATGCCCAGATACTATGGTGATAGGGGCCAGATATGTTTCTTGGTGGCATGTGTGTTAAGCAGTGTGAATCTTTTAGAGGTGTGTGTGTGTGGGAGGGAGACTGAAGATATTGGTGATGTTTGCACTGCCTCTAAAAACATACAAGATCAGCACTGCAGAGTGGCACAAAACCAAAAAATAATAATGATTATAAAAAAATTACTCTGAACATGGCAGACTCCCCAGACAGATTTGGGCTGGGTTCTTTTTGAGAAATGAGCAAAAGTTCAGGGCAGGCTCTGATTTTTTTTCTGACTAAGCTTTCCCATCCCTATCCAGCCCAACTTCCTACCACATCATGTAGCATCTCTTTGAGTGATGGTGCCTACTGCAATAGACCACCCTAGGATGCCTTCCCCCTTCACCCCCAGTTTCTTCAGTAAGACCCCACAGTCCCAATTGCAAAACACCATCACTAGCCCCAAGGAGTCTCTGGGGAACCCCTGCTGGCTGTTACAAAGCTCACAACCCTAATTCTGGCTGCATCCCGTAGGGGGAATAAACGACAAACATTCTTAAAATTGAGGCATTACACTCTCACCTTGACTGAACCTGCATTGGAAGCACTTTCTGTCTCACCAGGTCAGAGATCTTTGGCTCTCTGCAGGCTAGAAAAAATACAATGTTGCACAATCCTTTTCCATGTTCAGAGCTCAAATGTTATGGTTCAGATACCTGCCCACCTTTCCTGTCATTAGCAACAATGGACTGGATTAAGAGAAGAGGCAATAAGTAGATATAGTTATATGCATTAAAATATATGCGGTAACACCCCTGTTGGCCCTGTTATAGAGAGATCTGATGATTATGTTACTGTATGTTTCTCTAAACAAATGCTCACTGTTGGAATGATAATTGTTTTCTCGGATATATACATGGCAAGGATTTGTAAACCTGTTAAACCTGCCTAAATAAATAGTGATAGATAGAAAGAAAAAGCTAGGATCCTCAGCTAGTCTCTTGTGGTATATTACATTCCCAGTAGACATTGAAAAGAGTTGAGCTCGCGCTCTCTCTCTCTCTCTCACACACACACACACACACACACACACACACACACACACACACACACACACACACACACACACACACACAAAAACTCTTTTCAATGTCTACCGGGAATGTGATATACCACAAGAGACTAGTTGAGGATCCCAGCTTTTTCTCTGCCCCTAAAAATACTTTTTCTATTTATCTATCTATCTATCTCATTTGCCAGGCACCCATCCTTGTAATATCTGCGTTTCTTCTGCCTTAGGCAGGTATAATAGTTTTAGCCATAGAGAGAGAAATGACCACCAGTGCTTTTGCAGAGCAATAATTAAAAGACCACAGCTGATTATTTGCAATCTGAGTGATCTTTTGTCAAAACTGAATTAAAATATATAATCGCCATCTGCCTAGGCATACATGGATAATCCAGATGATTGGGCACCTGGCAAGAAAATAGTAGGATGTTACAGATAGCTGCCAACCTGTTAGCTTGTACACCCTTCTGAGAGGGGCCTAATTCGAACGAGCATAACAAGTTGGCTCAAATTTGCCTAAGATAACAGAAGGGGGAATCCCAGGACTTTAAATTATGTATATTATAATTATTTTGGGGGGGGGGGAAATAGATATTTGATGGGTCCTTAATAATTCAGCTGATTGTGCCAAGATCTCTTTCCCTCCAGTAAAGTGGATGGACTGAGTGATTCCTGTTGGATGAGGTTCATCTGTATGTTTGAGAAGTCATACACTGTGGCATTCTACAGTATTTAGTTGCATTTTTGATTAATAACATATGTTAAATCTTGGGTAATTGTTAACATCAATCAAAAGGGTTAGAGGGAAAAGGTACTTTCTATCAATGGAGCACTTAACACAATGTGCAGCGAGGCTGTTTAAACCTTAAAATACAGGGAAAAAACCCCAAAAGGATAAATAATTGTCCTTATAATATTTCATTTTGTTTAACAAAAATCTGTAAATATGTATTACAAAATTCTCTCTTTGGGGAAAAGTTTAGACAGTTCCCAATACAAATTCCTTCCTCTTGTCGTGGTTCCCGTCACACGTCTATTAGACCCTGAATCAGCAGAGCACTTAAACACATGCTTAAGTGCTTTGCTGAATGCAGATGGATTGCTGAACCAAGTCTTGAAAGGCTGCAGACTGAAAGCCTGATCTTGCAAACCCTTACTATTGTAAGGAGTTCTGTTGACTAAGCCTGATTGCAAACTGGACCTTGTGAAAGCAAGGCTAATAATTCCTTATACACAATAGACCTTTCTTCATTTTCCAGTTCCCCGGTGGTCTTCTTTGATTCACTGACCCTACCCATATCTGATCCCAATATGGGGGTAGGGAAAACAAAGGTATTGGGGGAAATGAGATAAATTCCTATACTTTCTTAAAGGAAGAAACTTCTGCTGGAATCACTAGCATTTTCCCTGGCTGAGTTCAGCAGCCAGAGAGAGTTGGCAGACTATCAGCTTCTGTATCACGTGCCAATCTGATTGAGCCATTTCACACACTTTTATTGAAGGTATTTAGAAAACAGATAGTTGAACCAGAAAATAATATACAAAACAAACTCCAGGTAAAACATATCAGTTTTTATGAGCTGTAGCAAAGAGACTGAAAACTACCTTTTATGCAGATTGGTTGTTTCCCTGACCACTCTCCATTGTCTTGGCAGGTCCTCTGCTCATTACCACTAAGAACATATGAGTTGTTACAAAAGAAAGCAATGACTGTGCCGATTTTTGCATAGCGTCCGGTCATTAGCCCAGTGTCTTCCACCACTCTTCTGTAGCCATTGAATGGGCCACCAGGGTCTGAGCAGTTTTTTTCTTGTAGAACTAACAAGAAAAAAAAGTAAACATTTTTCACAGAGAATTAATTGTGAGCCCCTGATCATTTGACATTTCACGCAGACAATGCTACACAAATTATACTTAATTTACAATTATTTTTTTAAACTAAATGTGATGCCAGGCTAGTCAGCAACAAATACTAAAGGGACAATGTCAATGTAGAAGTCTTAGCCTAGAACTAATAGCCATACTGCTAACAGCACCATAGGTTTTTTTAAAAGCTGAAAGGCTTTAAACCGAAAACAATTTTAAAAATCTAATTTAGGCCTCAGTCCTATAAAACATTAGGCATAAGCTTAACTTTACACACAGTGAGTTGTTCCATTGGCTTCTACAGGACTACTTACAGTGCATAAAATTAAGCATATACATAAAACTTTGCAGGATCAGGGTCTTTTGCACCATTTTTCCTATTTTATTTACTTTCCACATTTCACTAGGTTTGGATAATGAAACTAAATTACTTAGGTTCACTTTTGTTTATATTCAGTTTCTTTTCTTTTCTCCTTCTCTTTTTTTTTTTTTTTTTTTTAAGCATTAACATAGATATCTTAACAATGCAGGGAAATACTGAAATATAAAGAACACTGATTTTCTCTGAAATAAAGAACAAACATGAAAACGTTCTTATTCACATTAGGTTCTGTCTATAAAAAAACTTTTTTTCTTTTCTTCCTCAAGCCCCTCCCCATTTTTCTTTTCCCTTTATTTATTTTGTTTTTCTCCTACCCTTTACTGCTTTTTTGTGGCTTACAACTAGTTGAAAATGTTCCTTAAAGTGATATTTTCCCCTACTTTTTATTTTTTTCAGCTTTCTGCTGTTTGTGTTACCCATTTAGAAGCTCTGTAATAAAAAGAATATTTCTTATTAATATTGTCCATTGGCAATCATTGACTTCCCCCCCTGCTTTTCTTATGAGGCTGAAATTAATGTGTATTTTTTTGCATCATAGATGGGGTCAATGCAACTCCCATCTATTTTCCTGAACTGGGCATAAGTCTTCATTTTGCCAGATACTTTCTGACTCAACAAAGCACTTAACCATATGACTAGCCTTAATCACATGCTTAAATCCATCCCTATTCTGCACAGTGCTTAAGCATGTTCTTTTTACATTAACATAAATGGGACTTAAGCACGTGATTGAAGTTAAGCATATGCCTGAGTGCCGTGCTGATTAGAGATGGACTTGATCACCTGCTTAAAGTTAGGCACATGCGTAAGTGCTTTGCCAAATCAGAACCATATTGAAGAGGCAGGAAGAGGTGAAGCTGAGCTCCCTGACGCTCAGGAGAGGGAGAGGAAGGAAGCTCTGTGCCTGCTTTTAGTTTAGTTCCATCATTCTCCCCCTTGCTTTACTCCTGTTCACGTTTCACAGATTAATTTCATTGCCTTCACAACACCTTGTGGCTGGTACATTGCTAGTGGTCATTGTGACGTTGTGCAGTCTATATGGTTTTATAAAAACATAATAAGTGAATATAACGTAACTGGAATATGCTTCATGCAAAAGGTCTCTTGTAAGGTATCATTACAAAGCTTATAATGTACTGAGTGTGATCATCCTATTTATATAAATGTACCACTCTTGTATCTAAAACTAGAAATATGAACTATAACTCTGAGGGCCTATTGTAATTATGCAAAGTGTGAGCCATTAATGGTGGTTTGGAATCTTGAGGACTCCCATTAACCAGGACCATTGTCTGCAGATGGCTGTGTTTACCCGTTAGTCTTCCTGTATATGTGTGTGCTGGCAAGTGGGTAATGAAGTCTTGCAGTGACATGTGATCATGTCACCTGACCTGGAATCCATCTTTAACCTGGTGCTTTTCCAGTGGGGGGGGGAAACCCAGAGGGACAAAGGGTTCCCACCTTATGCAAAAGATATATAAAGGGGTGGAAGAGAACAAGGGAGGAGAGGAGCCATCATGAAGAATCCCCTAGCTATCACCTGAGCTGCAACAAGAGCTGTACCAGGGGAAAGAATTGTGCCCAGGCCTGGAAGGTGTCCAGTCTGAGAAAAAGCTTACTGAAGCATCTCTGAGGGTGAGATTATCTGTATTCAGTTTGATTAGACATAGATTTGCGCATTTTATTTTATTTTGCTTGGTGACTTACTTTGTTCTGTCTGTTATTACTTGGGACCACTTAAATCCTATTTTCTGTATTTAATAAAATCACTTTTTACTTAGTAATTTACTCAGAGTATGTATTAATACCTGGGGGAGCAAACAACTGTGCATATCTCTCTATCAGTGTTATAGAGGGCGAACAATTTATGAGTTTGCCCTGCATAAGCTTTATGCAGGGTAAAATGGATTGATTTGGGTTTAGACCCCACTGAGAGTTGGGCATCTGAGTGCTAAAGACAAGCACACTTCTGAGAGCTGTTTTCGGGTAAACTTGCAGCTTTGGGGCAAGTTATTCAGACCCTGGGTCTGTGTTGGAGCAGACGGGAGTGTCTGGTCCAGCAAGACAGGGTGCTGGAGTCCTAAGCTGGCAGGGAAAACAGGAGCAGAGGTAGTCTTTGCACATCAGGTGGCAGCTCCCAAGGGGGTTTCTGTGATCCAACCCGTCACAGTCATGACTCACAATGCCACTCCCATCACCACGTGATCTCACAGAAATGGAGATGGGGGAATTAAGATACCTGATGTGCCTGTCTATAGTTACTCTACAAATACTTGACCTGCCTACAGGCACTGACCTGGGCTACCATTTGGCCTGTCATTCTGGACAGGAAGAAACCACACCACATCAGTCTATCCTTGTTGAGGAATGCAAAGAAATCACATCAAGGAGCCTTTTTTGTACACTATTTTCCATAGTAGCATCCAGCATGGTTGCACCGAGTGGTTAGTAGAGCCCTTGTATTTCAGAAGTACCTGAACTTCTCTGAACCAAGTAAGCTAACTGCCTCCACTTGAAAAGGGCCTTCTCCTATCTGACCCTGCATATCGCTGACTCTGTGAGAGCACTATCATTTCTACGGTGTCAGACTGTGACAGAAGTTAAGAATAGGGCTATGACTTATCTGACAGATTAAACAGAAGGAGAAGCCAGTTGGGAAGAACACGCTTCTTGCAACATAGATAGCTTCAATAATAGACAAGGCTAGAGGCAGATCAAGTTATAGACTAAAGAGGTGCAGCCAATGTCATCATAATGTTTGGGACACTGTCATAGACCCAACTCCAAAACATTTATTTCAGTTGGAGAATTTCTATCCATCCCAAAGGATGTCCTTAATTGTGCTTGCTGACCTCCAAGAGCTCTTATAAAGGAGTTCCCAAACATTCCCCAGAATATTTTGCATTGTTTGCCTCAGCATCTTTTTGAAAGCCCTACTCGAACCAGTGCAAGGGATTCTGGAATCTGGGAACAAAAGCTGTCCAGTGGGAAACAACTGAAACAGAAGCATCTTTCTGGAAGAAGACATATATACATGACACTGTTTGGCTAGGGGGGTGGAAAAGAAAGATTTGGATCTTCAATGGCAAATCTAAGGTTTGCCTTCATACTAGCAAGGCAACATTAACCAAAAGTATTTTTCTTTTTCTAGCATGACTGTCCTGTTGCTATGTTACTCTGTTCTCCCCACAATACGCCATTTAATCACTGCTATAGAGTGCAACAAACCTCTTCAGAAGAAACATCAGATGCACAGTAGTGCTGGAAATAGCTATTCATTAATGCACAAGACACACATGGTCCTCTTTTGTATTTCAGGTTCTAGAAATTGTGCAATCATAGTCCAAGCCCAGCAGTCTTTGCTTAGACATAGATGAAACAATGGGAGCTTTGCTTGAGTAAGGATTGCAGGCCTGGGCATAAAGATAGTAAATTAATATCCACTATAGTGTCTTAAAAATACAGAAATGAAAGAACATAGTGTTAAGTCATGGATGTGCCCAATTCCAAGTGAGATTTGGACATTCCAATATTTAAATCCCAATAGCTTGTTTTAATGACAATACAATGGATTAGGCATGATAAGAATCAAAACTTAAAGCAACCTTACCACATTCAGGATGATGTGTTGACCAACTCCCATCAAGCTGACAGTAGGCAACACGGCTCCCTTTTAAGTTGTAACCTGCGTTGCACTTGAAGTAAACCTGGGCCCCGTATTTAAAGTCATCTCCTTCCACAATACCATGAGCGGGAGCACCTGGAGTCCTACACATCACCACTGACAGTTCAGATATTTCAAAAAAATCCACTTTATTACAAAAACAGGACTGTGTTAGGAAGATTCTTTATGTAGAACATTAAAAAAATAGCTTAAAAATGGGCACAGGAGTCAAAATTACAAGATCAGGTACATGCAAGTTCTTTCAAAAATTCAGTGAGGTCCTGATCCTACAAACACTTATGCACATACTTAACTTTCAGCACGAGTGGTACCATTCAGTCCAATGGGATTACTCATGTGTGCTAAGGTAAGCACACGCCTGAGTGTTTGCAGGACTGGGGCCTTAATTTGCTGAAACTGTCCCTGTTCAAAGCTCCCTCCATCTCAATAGGAGTTTTGAAGGAAGTACCCTGTCAGTCAACAGAGAAATACTAGATATAATTTAGAACCTGGAAACCCCAGTATTGAAATTCTTTAAAATTCTTGTTTCAGCATTCATGTACTCTTTAATATTTCTCACTCACATCTAAAAGCATGTACAGCTGTGTTTTGTGGGGCCCAACAACGACCGTTAAAAATGGACCTTGTCATTTACCATAACGTAATATTTACCATTGCTACAGTATTTTCTATATTGGGATATACTGAAAAATCCCAATAAATTTAACTATTGCAGATAGTAAATGTTCAGGTCACAGCACCTTTTGTACACTGGTTGGCTGGGTAGCTTAATCACACCGAGGAAGAATGTCTCTAAGGACATAATAGAGAACCCAAGATTCAATGTCTCTCTTTCTGTGTATCTTGGGCCCTATTCTACAATTCGCTGAGAACAGATGCACCATTGAAGACAATTGGGCTCCACGCAGGCGTAGCCCTGCAGGATTAAGGCTTTACCTGTTTCAGTGGTGCCTGTTATCTTGTTATATAAGAGCAGTTGTGGCCCATAGAAGATGGTAGTCTCAATGCAGATGGGTGCCAGATAGATCTTTCCTGTTTCACACTTCTTTCATAGGGTTATGATTTTTTCTTTTACTGTGTTACTATTTCATTAACTAGAAGTGTAAAGAATATTGTTACTTATTAACTGATGGCCAAATCCTGTTCCTATCAATGTCAATGGCAAAGCCTCTCTGAGGGTCCAATCCTGTAATCCTTACTCATGACACATGCGAGTAAACTCACTAAAGTTATGCAACTACTCACATAAATAAGGACTATTTATGTGAGTAAGGTTTGCAAGACCAGGTCTGAATGTCGCACCATTCACAAGCATCAAGGGTCCATAGAATTCTGACCATTTTGAGAAATATTACACACTTCAAGCAATCATTTGGCAACGTGGCTCAGGGCCACTATCCGTGAGCCTTGGGAGAGAAAACCGTTGGACATTTAGTAACTAGAAAAGACCCCAAATCCAAACACTCCCAAACTTGGGGGGTTCAGAGTTTAGACCTGGATACATCCTTATCCAGAACACTCCAAATGGTAACCCTAAAAATTCAGCAAAGAATCTTTTATACAGTTATGGTTCCTAGTTGATAGCTTTACATATGTAAAGGAAAGAGAGCAGAGGGGGAATGTATTCATCATACTGTTCAAGCATTTTTTCTAGGTATTTTAAAATCTCTAAACATATTTTGCCTGCCCAGGTGTGGTCTCTCTATTCTCAGTCACTCTTCATATCTTTCTCGGAATGCTAATTTATTCCATCATGCTCCTAATTTTCCTATCTAAATATAAAGTCACAACAGACTTGTGAACTGCCATACATTTAAAAAAAAAGGGGGGGGGAAGTGCTATAAATATCTGTGAAACACACTCAGAATTAGTCTTCCTCTTCCATATAGGGCTTTCTGCATCTCTGGTAGTCCTAAACAATATCCCATATCAGCTCTACAGTATATTTCAACCAGTTTAAATTGTGCTTCCCAATCTTTGGGATCCATTCTGATAGAATCTTTGTCCAGCTACTATAACTTTTTCTGGGAGAATATCACAGACTCAGGGTATCTTTCTTGCTTGATATCTTCAGTTTCTAGTCCTGTTCATTATATTGGTTTCCAGTCTGGTGACCTTCTTAGCTTTGTCCATCTCATGGTTCTCTTTAACAGTTCAGTTCCATTATCTTGGTACAACACCCAACATCAAAATTATGAGCTAAATCACTTGTGCATGGGCTAATTTAATAAAGACACTGACCAAGAGGAATGAGCACCGGGTTGTAAGTCCTGAGTTCTAATCCTAGCTTGACAACAGACTCATGGTGGGGTCTTGGTAAGTTACTTTGCTTTCTATATCCCCCAGATGAGGATAATAAAACTACCTACCTCACAGAAATGGTATGAGGATTAGCTAATATCTCTACAGTGCTTTCATCATATAATGGCTAAGTATTATTAATAAAGACATTCCTTTTGCGACCTATATTTTTACCTGCTGTGTGTCTGTTCCCTTCTGACACAACAGTCTTTCAAACATTTATCTCACTTCTGTCCTGTTCTTTCACCTTTGTCACTGGTAAGCGAAGAATTAATCAATCATTTTGTTTTCTCCTTGGATCATTTTGTACGTTAGTTTTTGTTCTCATCAAACTAATAAGATTTTATATCACGGTGCATTCATCAGATTGTGCTATTGTAGCTGAGTCCTGCATTGTCTTCTATAATAACTGGACTGGCAGTCATAATAAAGTTACCCTTATAGCATCCTTTACCCTTTTGAGTTTCTCTGTTGTTTTGTTCCTTTCAGCTTCTCTTCCTTTTCATCCTTATCCCCTACTGTATTTTAAACAGCTCAGTTGGGCCCTTATCCTTTTCACCTCATGGCCACTTTTTGCAATGAAATCTCCACTGATGATACTGAAAGAAATCCTAGCACCTTGTGTGCTTCATATAATTCTTTCTTTTCATTGTTTGGATGGCTGCCTGTCAGGTGCATGAACCTGATTGATTCTCATCTCCCTCAGATTGTACAGTGCATGCAATTGAATTTTAGGATGGTCTTCGTTGTCTGAGATATTTTGTTAAAGCCTTTCAACATTCTCAGCTCCTTTCAGAATACACCCAACCCCCACAGTGGTCGGTGCAGCTATTATTAAAAAAAAATAGTGGACTACTTTGTGTAAGTAGATGTCATTTATACCTAACCCTGTGCCATACAATCCAGCAAAATGTCCAGCCATCTGCACCTGGTTCTATTTATAATTCTCTGTAGCAGCTGACCTCTGTTGGAGATCTGGTTTTAAGTCAAACTCTCACTCTGAAGCAAGATGAGCCTGAACCTGCCAGCTGCTGAGGATCAGGTCCTCTCTCTGAAAAAAGTGATTCCTATTGTCCTGTGATTCTAGCTTCACACCTTTGGGGATTCTTAAGTAATTACAGCTTTCACATGTTGATCAGATGTAGCATTACATGAGGGCAGGGGACTGGACTCGATGACCTCTCGAGGGCCCTTCCAGTCCTAGAATCTATGAATCTATTAGATGGCTATAGTGGGCCAGAAGAAGGAAAAACCTGTCTTGATAAACTATAGGAGGAGGACTTTCTCGCTGAGTCAAGCACAGGCATCAATGGCTCTTATCCTACTTCTAAGACTCAGGGAGCAACTTGGTGTCAATGCAATGTCCCCTGTTCTGTCATATATACCCTGGCAGTCACTGCCAAGCTTTTCAGATTACAACATTTCCTCCCACAGCACTTTTTCAAGCTATGTAGATGCAGCACCAGTGTGATGGCCATACTAGTTGGGGGTAGGGGAAACTTTGATCAGACACAAGCAGAGTCTCTCTGAAAAGTACCATCAGACCTTTTATGCCCACCCAGAGTCAACAGAACCTTGATTTTTAAGGACTCAAACAGAAGAATAACCATAAACAACTGCAATTTATTTACACTGAAGGAATGACAGATTGAGACAACTCTGCAAGCATCTGAAGCAATAGCTCTAGGCTGCCTAGGACTTTCAGACTCTGCTGCATAGGCTATATGCCTTCCCCTCTGAGAACAGAGGAGAACACCCACCTGCAACTCAGCAGATGGAGTAACTGAGAGAGGTTCTGGGAGGCAAATATGAATGCAAGATGATAATGGGCAGCAAATTAAACATGAGTTTTCAATGCAACCATACCACAAAAGTCAGTGCATTCTAGGGCTATCTAAACACAGATGCATCATGTCTTGGAGCTGAAAATAATCCCTCTCCACATGGCACTGGTGTGACCGTGCCTTGGATACTGCATTTGTTCTGGGCACCTCACTGCTAGAAAAACTGGAGGGAGTTCAAAGAAAAGTGACATAAATGATGTGGAATTTGCCCATGAAGAAAGGTTCAGGGCTGAGCATGTATACCTTAGCAATGCCTAATAGCCTACAATAATCTGAAGTCTGAAAAGATCAAGGATGGCTAGAAATTATTAAGGGCAGCACAAAGGGGTGTGTCTAGGGGTGATAGGATGAAATTAAGAATCAGAAAATTCTTACTGAATATCAAGAAAACTTTCCTTTTAGACTGCAGAATAGACTCCCAATGGAAGCAGTAGAATTTGCCATTTGAGAACTGAAAATTCAACCAGACAATGCACTAGAAAATGCCCTGGAGAGATCAATCCTGCACTGGTGGGCAAATGGACTGGACTATCTAACAGATCTTTCCCATCTTTAATTTCTCTTTGTTTTTCAACCTCCAGTCTTCCTTGGACATTTCACAGCCAATCTATCCTAAGCAGATCCTCACCACTGCAGTACCTAAGGTAAGCATGCACCCAGCCACTGCCTGACTTATATAGCTTGTGAGAGCTGAAAGGGTAAAAGCACAAGGTGGGATGGCTGCAGTCCTTTCTAGCAGAAATGCTGACACAGTTGGGACTGCACTTTTGTTAAAGAGATGCTCTAACAAAAAAAACAGATGTCTCAATTGCTTGTATAACACATTCATGGACTGTGTAATAAAATTTAATAGCACCCTCCTTTGTCTTCTATTGATACATCCTGGAAAAAGAAAAACATATCTGTCTTGTGAAATATATTAAAACTGTTCCTTGTTGGACAGATTTTTTTTTGCATTCAGAAAAAACTAGAATGAACGAACAAATGTTTTTAAAGTCAGATGTTCCATTATAAATAATACAGTGCAGATTCCTCTTCCTTTTTCAGTTGCTTTTGGGAGACATTCCTCAGTTCTGAATCATCTGTCATTTAGAAATGGTTTTCATGCTCATAATCTGCAATAGGAGAAACTGGATCAACTGCACTTTTTCTCCCTTCAGTGTCCTTCAACTCCCTGCTGGAGGTGCCATTTGTTCTTGTCCCATGGCCTCATTGTTGTTCAAACAAATGCCACTTTTCTGCTCTCCCACCCAGTTCCCCATATATATATATATATATATATATATATAATATATATATATATATATATATATATATATATATATATATAACACAATACATTATATCTAAATAATGCATCTCCTATTCAATAATAAATTGCATGCCCAGATGATACCTGATTTATCATCACTGGTCCTAATGCAAGTCTTGTATTTCCAGTCCATCCTCCTAAAATCTGACACAGTAGGGCCTATAAATGTTTTTTGTTTGTTTGTTTTTAAATTGCTTGTGTAGGCTTTTTAATGATGCTGCTGCTAAAGAAGTTGATCTGGTCACACAGTCCCAAGTCAGAGATTTGCTTCCAGTCTGACCTTTGTTCTAATGTGTACAACACGTTGTGCCTATTCAACTGCTTTCAGGGAAGGTTTTTCTATTAACTTGCAGTATTGCTTTTGCATAAGGAGTGTGTTGGCAATCTCACCTGAGAAGCCAAGGATTGAACTAAATGAGCCGCAGAGACTAAGCTCTCTTCTCACCCCTGCTAAGTGCACTCCCTTAGGTCAAGACTGAGGTGCCTTGGCAGTGGGCAGTATGGAGGGGAAGCTGCTGCTGCTTCTGATGTACTTCTTCTGTAGCTGAAGAGAGGCCCACAGACTCCACCTGGAACATTGTTTGTTAGTGTCATATTGAATGAAATTCATATACAGGAGTTAGCAGAGACGTGCACATGGATCTGGCAGGAAACCAGAATTCCCATTCCACAAGAAATTCCAAAATTAAAAAAAATCATTCTGAAATGCAATGAAACAGTGGTTGGTGTTTTTTAAAATTTCCCACCAAATGGGAATTCTGAAATTTCATTTTGATCCTTTTGAAATGTTTCTGAAGCTTCCTGAACTGCACAGAGCTCTGACAGACCACTGGGTGGAGAGTCAGGCAGCTCAGGGAGCTTGGGAACTTGAAAGGGCTGGCTCTGGGAGCCTGGGAGGCCGGGCTGGCTCTGGGAGCCTGGGAGGCCAGGCTAACTAGTGGCCTTCCAGGCAGGCTACTGAGGAGTGAGGGAGCCATGGATCTGGGAACCATTTTCCAACTGAAAATAAAAAATTTCCTGCAAAACTGGGAAATTTTTCAAATTTGCTGAAAGTGAATTTCCTGTCAGAAAATCATTCCAATGGAAAATTCCCACCCAGCTCTACCTGCATGAACTTCATGCAGCTCAATGCCCTTTACAGATACAGGATGCCTCCAACCCCGCTGAAATAAAGAGTGTTAAATCAAAATAGGTTTGAATTTTGCCTCAGGGGGCGGGGGGTCTCATCTGATCACCTTTTATTTTTTCTGTTCCAATTTTTCTTTTGAGGGCAAGATTATTAAAATGACTGCCTGAAGAGAGTTAGTTAGAATAATAATATTTAGCTCTAATCATCCATATATCTCAAAGAGCTATGCATTTTTGTAAAGGGTATCATCATCCCCATTTTGTTGTTGGGGAAACCGAGGCACAGAGTGATTAAGTGACTTGCCCAAAGTCAGCCAGTGAGTCGGTGACAGGGCTAGGAACAGAAACCAAGTTTCCTCACATCTTTATCCACCAGACCATGCTGCTTCCTCTGACACTGGAGTAGCTTGGGACACACCCTCTCAGAAAAATGAGAAACTTGATTCAGTGTAAAATAAATGTATCTTCATTTCAATCTATGTCAGTGGTTCCCAAACTGGGGTTCGTGAACCCCTGGGGGTTCGCAAAATGTTACAGGGGGTTCTCAGAAAAAAATTCCCTAATGGCGGACAGAACTGTCCCTAGGGATCTTGGGCAGCACAGGGCCAGCAGCCCAGAGCCCCTGGACTTCCAAGAGCTAAGCAGCTCAAAGCAAGCCTATCTATCACACTGAGGAGATTTAAACTTCAAGACTCCTTATAAGAAATGGAAAGGGAGGTGGATATTTTTTGATATTTTTAAAATTAAATAGGCAGCTAGTATTGTTTTTAAAATTATTATGAAGAACAAGTTTAAGCTTTGTTGTAACATGCGTTGTTTGCCTGGACTGCTCAAGACCTGAATGCTTGTGTAGGAGGAACTCTTTGAGTTGGCTTCTTAAATACCTTCATGCTCTTTCACATCTGATACTCCTTGATGAAACATAGGAGCCTTGTCTTATAACAGGCTTATTCAAAGTGATACAAGCTACGAAAGTGAGATCTTGGAAGAGTGTTGCCATTTTCATAATATAATAAAAAAAACTGTAATGATAAATAATTAATAATGAATAGTGTGTAATAAACAGTGTCTCATAAAAACAAATTTTATATTACTAAGATCACTGCTTTTATAATTTATATTCAGGTAAAGGAGAAAATCCCTGGAAATATTCATTTTTTAGGAGGGGGTTCACGAGACTTGACATTTTAGCGAAAGGGGTTCACAGGTTCTTAAAGTTTGGGAACCACTGATCTATGTGCTAGTCACAACTGCTACTGTTGCAGACTAGCTCTTCCAGGTGATAGCTCCCTGCAGGCGCCGATGATCCAGCGCCCCAGAGTGATTAGCACATGCTTCGACAGTGCCTCCACTGAACTGCTCAGCAGCTATCCTAGAGCACTGGGATGCACTTCACAAAGCCCCATAATTAACTACATTTTCAGACCTGATCCTTATGGTATTTATTGTCATCTATATTTTTCATAGAGTTTGTTCTCTACTCTTGCTCATTGGGTTCTGAAACTCCATGTGAACAACAAAGTTCTGATAACATTTATTCCAACCACATTTATTCCTTCTCTCCCTAATCTACACTCACGGGGGGTGGGGGGCTGTAAGTTCCTGGCTCTTGTTGGGGGGAGGACTTAAGTGGCCTTCCCCTGTGATAATCATTGTGTGACTGTGTAAAACAGCCAGGAAAGGATTGAGGGCTACCTGCCTGTCACATGATCTGGTAGGGATTTAAAAGAGGGTGTGTCATCTTTCTGCAGCTGAGACAGGGAAGGGGAAAGGGTTTCTGTGGGCTGCAGTACACACTGATCAAGAGAATTGCTTTCTTTGGTGCTACTCATGAGTTTTTGTGTTTGATCAATGCATTGTGTCTTGAAGCAAGGGCCTGCTGAAAGCTGAATTGCTTTGGAGGATATCATCCCTCCTCTCAAGGGGTGGTTGTGTGTGTGCATATGCTATATGTTTGTGTGTTTGGTGCTGTACAGAGAAGGAGGGGGAGGCCGGAGGACCAGGCCGGGTCCGAGACTGCCCCGAAGGAGGGGATGGTGATGACCAGGGCCCAAAAGAGGGGATTGTCGGGGCAGGGAGGCCCCAGACAAACCTGGGATCCCATGGGGGAGCTGGAAGGGCTACCGTGGGAAAGCTCTGCCTTGCACTGGAGAGCGTACGCAAGGAGAGGGACTCCCTGCGTGGCCAGCTGAGAGGAATACTGGGGAGATAGGAACACCCCACCCCCCCGGGATCTTAAGGGGGAGGGTGTGTAGTGGGGCAGCTCCCCCCACTCCAGCGGAAAAAGGGTTAAAGTCAGCCCTGGGAGAAGGTTGTGGCTGACAGCTGCTAAGCTGGGCTGATTGGGCCACGCCCCAATCAGGCCACAGCTGGCCTGTATAAAAAGGCTGAGAGCCAGAGGCTCTCTCTCCAGGCTGGGGGAGAGCAGGGCCTGGCTGCCTATAGCAGGGGTAGGCAACCTATGGCACGCATGCTGCCTGATTTTCAGTGGCACTCACGCTGCCTGAGTCCTGGCCACCAGTCCGGGGGACTCTGCGTTTTAATTTAATTTTAAATGAAGCTTCTTAAACATTTTATAAACCTTATTCACTTTACATACAACAATAGTTTAGTTATATATTATAGATTTATAGAAAGAGACCTTCTAACAACGTTAATATGTATTACCGGCACGCGAAACCTTATATTAGAGTGAATAAATGAAAACTCATCACACCGCTTCTGAAAGGTTGCTGACCCCTGGCCTATAGAAAGGGTACTGGGAGTGAAGCAGGGCTGGGGAGAGCCAGAGGAGCAGGGGAGCTCCAGACTGGCAACCCCCCAGGCTGCAGGGCCTGGTCCAAGGCCCATAGAGATACTGGGAGGCAGAGGAAAACAGCAGGTCTGAACCCCCTTGCCTATGATGAGTGGCTTTTACACTGCAGTCTGCCCCAGGGAGCGGGGGCTTGGTGATGACTGGCAGTAGCCCAGACTGAGACAAGGTGAGGATTAGAGGGTTGGGGGTTTCCTAGAGAGGAGAGACCCATAGAGACTGCTGGGGGTATTGTCAGGGGGCAGCCCCAGGGTAAAGGGGCACCGGGTTCTGGGAGGGACGTGGGGCCAGCTACAAGTGGGACACCGGCCCTGCAGAGGGCGCTCTGATGGCTGGAGGGCTAATTCACTGAGACAACCAGCAGGAGGCACCGCAGGGGTGATCCCGCACCTTTACACTCACCCACATTGTCTCTCTAATATCCTGGGACACTACATGGATACAACACTGCATACAACAATGAAAGGTTTCACCGTATGCACACAAACCTATGCAAAAAATGTTTCCATCAATAGTCATCTAAATTTACAGATAGGCAAAATAAGAAAAATGACCATGAGAAATGATTAGCAATTGATTTAAGGCTATTTACTTTGCATATTTTGACATAGGCTATTGATAATTTGTGTTTCATTAGTTATAAAGCTTTAACTTTTTGAATCTCTAGTTCTACTGTCAATAAATAATTAGTGTAGCCCCCCCACCATAAGATTCCCCAAACGTGAAAGTTTAATTTGATTAAAAAAAAAAAGTTCAAAAATAGACATTGATATTATTCAGCAAAATTATAAAAAAAAAAGAAATTGAATTCTGCCAAGCCTAGATATAAATACTGCAGCAGACCTCCTATCATTCTGTACAGAAGCTGCGGGGCAGGGCAGATCTATTCTTAGAAAAATATTCATGTTAACTGTGGCACTTTTTATAATAAGCTGTATGACCGAATCTCCAAGAACTGGGGAACTCTGCTACTGAACTATTATTGCCACATGAATACCAGCCAACATCCTCTAGCTATATAGTGCCTGTCACCATAGTACAGTATGTTCCAGTTACTAGTACCCCCTCAGTTGCCAGCAAAATGTTGCTGTTATCTGGAAGGCAGGTTTGTGAGGCTCCAGACAGGGAAGGAAGTGCTGGGACGTGCCTTCCCTGGCTGCAGTCTTGCAAACCAGCCTCTGGGCAAGGCAGCAGTGGGGAGAGGTGCTGCAGCCCAGACGCTAGGGCTTTCTATGGGGAGCGGGGGCGCTGGGGGCGTGTGGGGCTGCACTGTACCTCTCCCTGTGCTCTACAGGTGTTTGGACTCATTACGTCTCACTGCTTCCTTCCCGGGTTGCAGCCCCGCAAACCTGTCTGCAGCTGGGGCGTTTCTTCCAAAAAATGTTGTTAATAAGTGGCATGCTGTTGCCAATATTGAAATCCCACTAACATTAAAGTCAATGGGACAGGATTGATTCCCAGCTAAATGCTGCTATTAGCCAGAAGTTGTCAATATCCAGGTTGCTATCAAGCAGAATCTACTGTATCTACATTCATGGTGAGAGAAGTTGGTGATTCCTGAATCCTAACCTCAGCTCCAGCACAGTCACTTTCAGAGGCCTCGGCCAATTAATTCAGGGTATGTCTACACTGAAGCTGGAAATGTGCTTCCCAAAATGAGTAGACAGACATGTGCTAGCTCTGCTTGAGCTAGCATATGAAAAATAAGAGTGTAGCGGAGGGCTGAACAGATGATGGCTTGGGCTAGCCACCTTAGTACATACCCAGGGGGTCCTTTAGCTAGCATGTGTCTGTCCACCCACACTGGGAAGCATGCTCCCAGGTGCAGAGTAGACATACCCTAAGTGGCAAATCCTGTCCTCCACTCCAAGGCCAAGCACAGGGGAACTCCCCAGAAGACTCCTTTCCTACAAGACTGCAAAGAACCTCTGCAGATGATCATGTGGTCAACAGGTTTCTGTAGCTTCCACTTTTGACTGTGCTGGAGAAATGCCAACCAATAACGGTTATGGATCAACTGTCTCTACCCTCATTTCCCTTCTATCTCAGGCCCAGCACCTCAGTGCAGACAAAGGCCCAACAGAGGCAGACCGTTCAGAATCCATTGGGTGTACACCCTCTAGCAACCTCCCAGTGTCCAACTCCACCCTGTGTGATCAGTACTCCCATTATCTGCAGAAGTGGGGGGAGAGGTGAAGGGAACTAGATTGGCTCCTTAACCCTTTCAGTCTCAGTTTACCCATCTATAACATGTCTTTGAAGCTAAAAAGCTCTGTATAAACGTTAAGAATTATCATTCCTCATATGAAGCCCAAAGGAAATCATAACAGTTGATCATCAATCCACAGGTACTCTACCCAGTGGATTTCCAGACCTGCTCTCTGTGCCTCTTCACAAGTAATTTTCTTTTCTGCAACAGTTCCACCAGCTAGGAATAATTAGACAAATCTATGATGTAATCCCTACTGAAACCAAAATCTTTTCATTCCCTTCCAGCCAATTGGAGCACACCCCTGATGTTTTCCATCTCCCTGCTTCTGTGAATGAGAGAGTATCCATGTGAAAATATGCTTTGGTCACCCACTGTGATTTATTCATCGGGAGGCAATTTGGAGGCTGCTGCTTACAATTAGCCACTTGATCTTTATCAGCATTGTTCTTAGTCCTTAGAAAACTGTGTCTCTGGTTACAACCTTTCCGGTATTCAGATGGCCTATTTAATTATACAATTGGACCTATTTGTTCATAGGATGCTGAGCTAACTGAAATCCTAATGATCCCCACCATTCACCTTCTCTATGCACATTGAGAATTAATACATAGAACAAATTACAAAATATGTCCCTTTGTAAATGTTACATTCTCACACCGCAGAGAATGCAACCATCATGCAGCTGAAAAAGAAAACCACAGTAGTATAAAAGATTATATTCTCATCACTACATCCAATTATGAAATTGGCCCAAGTGGCCATTCCACTTGTCAGATCTCAAATTAAGAAGGGACAAGCCTGGTCAGCACTTGGATGGGTGACCTGCAAGGAAAAACCAGGTGCTTCAAGAAAATATTTGTATACGTGTCTTAAATGTAACAAAAATAATGATCAAATAGAAAAACACCATCTTAATGATCTAGACCTGTGTTAGTTTGGGCTACAGAAAGGCCTGTTCAGCCCTTGAATGCATAAGAGAAACAAGAGATTTATGATGGTCTGTGCTGTTTGCCTGTTTAAGAAAATGAGATCAAAACTACCAAGTGATGGTCTGAGGGTATTGGGAGGAAGAGAACTGAATGAAATAAAATGCAGAAACAACACCCTGCTGGAGAATGCTAAGCAGCTAAGCAAGGTACTTTGATTGGCTGAAAAAAACAGTTGCTGAGCATGTGAACAAAACAAGGAGGAGCATGGGGGCAGCCCGAAAGAGAACAAGAAGTGAGTGTGATTCCCCACTGCATTGTAGCTTATATCATCATTCACACCTCTGCAAAGTGGGTGTACAATGCTACCATTCCGATTTGGTAGTGTTTTATATCCACTTAGCACAGAGGTAAGTGGTTCCATAAGGTGCAAGGCAGTGAAGAATTGGGCCCACAGTGTGTAGCAGACAGGAGCACGTAGGGCAGTCAGCTTCACAGATGGTTGAATCCCAGAGTAGCAAAATCTCTGAGAAGAACCGTTGAAGAAAGGCAGAGGGAAACACTTAGTACTTCAGCATACCAGGAAAGTGTTCAATGTGATTCTCAGACTACCACAAACTTCAGTTTGTGCGTTTGTACCCGAAGAGCTATGAATTGTATTAATTAGCAGCCACACTGGCGGTCTCCAGAGAGAGCAAGGAGTAAATGGCGGTAGAGTCCCAAATTCTTGGCTACATTCTGGCTCCTTTGCACTCGTCCTGTGGCATAAAGGAGCCAAAAGCAACCAGGACACCCCAACTAGGTATTCTCCTGATCATAGATCTATTGTAATGACTTTATGCCAACCCTCCTCACAGCCACTAGCATAGGGACATGATAGTGGTAGGCCCAGGTGTGTTGGAGATGGGACTGGGTGTGGCTAGAGTGTTCTGTGCTTCAACTATTCTGGCTGAAGGTCTCTGTGAAAAGTTGCCATAAATTAGCTTTATAAGGGGGACTGTGTTAGCCCCGACTTCAGAAAGTGCAAAGATGGTGAAAACTACCTTTACCCACGCCCTTGAGCTGTGCCTTCTATAAAATGCAGGACAGAATCTGGGCCAGAGATTGAACTGCTCTCACAGAAGGCCTTGTCTTCACTAGGAAAAAGGTAACACATGGTAACTAGCACAAGGTAAAATTCTAGTGAAGACAAGAAAGTTGTAGTTTTAACATGGGTTAGCAGGTTGAAGTAAACCCCAGGCTCCCCCTACTGTTGTACCACAAGGTACCTTAAAATCAGTTTAAAATATACTGTACATCTTTTCCTAATGAAGCAAAAACTAGGAGAACTGAGAGCTCTAACTGTCCCCAGTGGTAGCAGTGCTGGAGTCTATGCTGTAGACAGGGCTCAGGCATTTTTACCTCCATATGGTCTAATCCTGCTGGGTGTCAAATGGGCATTGAAAAACAATCGGTGACAGGACCAGGAGAAACAATTTTAAAATGGTGCTGCTTCCTTCAGGCTTGCTCGAAACATCACCTGTTTCCCAGTAACAATACTTAGCCCATTACAATTTCAAAGCACTGCAACCATATAAACGGATGACTCCTCCCACCACTGCCACCAGGCAGCCAAAGGTTATCAACTTCTTCTCACTGATGGAAAAACTACTGCATGACTTGTCCCAAGCCATACAGTGAGTCAGTGGCAGAGCTGAGACTCAGACTGTATTTCTGTCCTCTGCACCATGCTGTTTCTCCAACCCCAAAACCAAATTTCTCTCCTTACATCCATTACTATCAAGGAAAACGGGGTTTGCATGATAGTAATTCCAGGTGCATGTTTTCTGTAGTCTAAGCAACTCTATGCCTACCTCTTAAACATATCTATCTCCTCAACAGTAGCATAGTGAGGTAAGCAGTGTCCTTTATGGTAGATACACAAGCATGGGGGGACAAAATCAGAAAGGCTAAGGCACACAAAATGAGTTATACCTAGCAAGGGGCATAAAAGCCAATAAGAGGTTCGATAAGTACAATAGGAGAAAGATGATGGAGAGGGGCCTTATTCCATCATAACTGGCCTTCTCCCAAAATGTTGAAAAATACTAGCCACATCACTAAGGCCTATGGTATTACCATAGAATTGCATTGAGACCCCATCCTAAGTAGCTATGAAGAGATGTACAGAGCAGTAAGACCTGCTTGGGTAGTCACATTGGGTATGTCTTCACTGCAATTAAGAGTAAATAACCCAAGTTGAGTTATTCTTCTCAAGTTACCCTAGCTCAAATGGGAGACCCCACAGTGTGCAATAGCACTTGAGCTGCTGTGTCCACACTGTCACTGCACTCACTTGTGTGTAGCACTAAGACTTTTTGGAGCACATCCCATGGTTCTTGTGATGCCGTAAACTAAGATGCTCTATGAATTGTTCCCCTCCACCACCCTCCACCACCCCAGTGAATTGTGGGTGAACTTGTCTGTCCTTTCTGGGCACATAGGAAGGAACTGGAGGACTACAGGCACTCCAGTGGACCTAGCCTGTGTCCATAGGCACCAACTCTGTGAAAATGGTGGGTGCTGAGCACCCACTGGCAGTCCCCCTATCAGCACCTCTCCCTCCCCCCCAGTGCCTCCTGCCTGCCAGCAGGCCCCACCAATCAGCGCTTCCCCCTCCCCGCGCTTCCATGGCGTGTAGGAGGCTGGAGGGGGCGGGAGGAGCAAGGATGCAGCGTGCTCAGAGGAGGGGGCAGAACGGGGCGGGAAGAGGCGGGGGGGGTGGGAAGAGGTGGGGCGGGGGTGGGTCGAGCCCCCCTCAGTACAATGGAAAGTCGGTGCCTGTGCCTGTGCCCACATACAGAGGGGTCATATTAAAAGCACATGAGTTTTGCTAATTCAAGTTTTAGCCTATACCTCCAGACAGGCCAGCCAAACTAATTTAAAAGCACGGTCACATTCAAGTGAAGTGTTTTTGTGTGTGGATGGGACTCAAGTTAACTCTGCAATGAAGACAAGCCCATTAGCACTCACTTTATTACACCTCCAAGTCTATCTGTGTGGGAGGGAGCAGGGCTTGTATTCTTGCTAGTCCTCATCCCAAACAGGTGAGCAAGGACAGAGGATGGGCAGTGGGTGGAGTCTTGGTTTCACCTCCCCAACGCATCAACTAGCAGAGCTGAGCTGATGCAAGGGAAGAAGCAAGCTGCACCCACATTAAAAAGCTGTAGTAAATTATTTCCTACTTGGAGAAATGGGTGCAGGGAGCAGGGAAGTAATTGTGACTGAAGAGTCACATTCTTTTTCAGGGCTCCTCCTCCTGGCGTGGCACAGCTGCGTACTGTCCCCCTGGCTGTCTCAGAGCTGAGCCTAAGGGTTGATAGTGGCTTCCCATGAATCAGAGGCATTTTATTACCATTGAACTACCAAAGTACAACCATGAGGCATGTACTTGGCCTTATGATGCGCATACAGTAGGATAATGCACCTGCTAATTGAAAAAACAGCAGTGGCTCCCTTTGGAGGTACTGAGTTACAATGATGATTTGCATTGATCACATAAGGAGTCCAGTTTGCAAATGTGGACACCTATATTCTATCAGCAAAAAGCCCTCAATCCTGGCCTTATCTGGAGATTTGTCCCTTGAAACACAGGATTAAAATGCTCACTTGTATAACCTCCACACAAAACCCAGCACAGACAGCAGGGCTCCACTTCTCTGACAGCAGGAGGCTGGGGGAGGAAGGATAAAGTTTCCTCCCCTTTTTATATACAACAAGTCAGTTAAGTATGAGGGAATCTCAATGATTTTCTTTACTGACCCTCTCCAAATCCTCAAGCCAGGCCTGTGCGTATTAATTTGTATGATGACAGTGGATGGGGATCAATTATAGTTGCAGTGGGGAGGGGCCTGAAACAATTTTTCATAGGCCCACTCAAAACTGCTAAGGAAAACTCTAGTAGTAGTGAGGAAACAGCATGCTACAGCTGAGTCTGTTGGCTATGCCCTTCATTAGGATGTAGAACAAATCTCTTGCTCCTGGCAAACAGGACTGAGAAACAGAAGAAAAATGGAAATCGGATCTGAGCAATGAATTCCCCATTCAGTCTCAGATCCCTGCATTTGCTCAAGAACTCAAGTTTGCTTGGTTTTAAACAAAGGTAACAGGAAATTTCAGAGCAGAAAGAGGTCAGAGTCTCTTGCTTGTGGGGCCAGCGGGCCCTGGGAGGGCTACTGAGTCAGAACGCTCAGTCCTGGGACGGAAAGAGTGGGGGAGGGAGCACCTCACTCGTTGCTCTCAAGTAGCGCTGCCATCTTTCTACAGTTTGTCCTCAGAGGACAAACTCAACTTTGTGATGTTAGGAAAGACTCCACCAATTCTGTCTGCAATTGCAGAACAATCCATCACTTTGTAAAACATCAGCAACATGATGACTCTGAGTGGCAGTTCCGTGCATGAAGCAACAGGATCAGACCTCTACTCAGTTTACCGTTGCTCCAATTTATATCTCTCAAGGATTTATTACTATTCTGTCCCTGGCTATCGCAGGAAACAACCCAGAGAAGCAAGAAATGAACAAGATGATCAGATCTTTGCTGTCTCTAATGTCTATGACCGCATGATTACTGAAAGAGAGAGAGAGAGAGAGAGAGACACACACACACACACACACACACACACACACACACACACACACACACACACACACACGCACAAACAAAAAGCTTGATTCTGATCTCACCTATACCAGTGTAAATCACAGCTAACTCTGTTGAGGTCAGTGGAGTTGCAATGAACTCAGTGTGAGGACAGAATGAGGCAAAAAGTATTGTTAATGTAATGTTAGGTTTCTCTATTTACTTGATTATCATAACAACATTCTTAAAGGTAGGCAGACTCTGGGAGTGGTGTTTATTGTATTTATGGGGAGAAAGTAATGAAACCCTTACTTAAACTTCTCCGCTGATTGGCATTTTGTTATTTAAGGTCATGTGATAGATACTATTTAATAGGGTCATCACAGAGGAATCGGAATTGTCTCAATTAGTAGTTTCTCATGCATTTTGTATGCAGTGTTGTTGTAGTCATGTTAGTCCCAGGATATTAGATAGACCTGAAGAAGAGCTCTGTGTCAGCTCGAAAGCTTGTCTCTCTCACTAACAGAAGCTGGTCCAATAAAAGATAATACCTCACCCACTTTTTGTCCATTTAAACATGCTTGACTGAATCATTATCAGATGTTTTAACATGTGTCCTCAACTCAGTTCCCTCAGCTGAAGCCTTTAAACCACCATATTAACACCTCTAATTGTAAATAATAAGACAATTTCCTGGCTGCCACTGTATGAGATAGAAGAGAGCATGAGCTGTGGCCTTTAATCACTTTATTAATACCTCAAATTGTAACTGACAGAATAATTAGGCTGAATATTGTCCCAGTGAAGCAGCTTGAACACGGTGGCCATGTCATCACAGTGACAGAATTTAGTTTAGAGGAAAAAAATGGTTCAATGAAGTTTGTACCATTAAAGCAGCTCTCCTTATTGTCTGGAATGACCCTCTATATTAGCGCATTTAAAACTAGACTTGACAGGGAATAATTCTGCATTGGCATGGTCAGAGTCTAGATGATCCAGTACCATACAACTTTTACAATTCTAACTTCGGCTGAGTCTGTCTCAGTCCCATTTACATGGCTTTCACTGTGCCTCACTGAGATGCTCCCTCCGTCTCTATTCCTCGAGAGAATGCAGGTCTAGTTTCTCTAACTGTTCCCCATGAAAATCTTTGCAAGGCGGCCTTCTGTTGCAAATTTTGTTACATCAATTTAATTTTGTTACATCAATTTAATATTCAAAGGCACTAATCTTCCTCTCACTTATACCCATTTTACACTGAGAGAAATCCATTGACTTCAGTGGGATTACTGCCCATTTACTCCAATAAAATTGGAAGGGGACTCAGACCCAAGGTTTCCAGAACTGCTTATTCAATGCTGCAAAGGTGACCTCACTTTAAATGTCCTATGTAAAACTAAAGCTGGCCTACACTTCCCCCTCAGCTCCATATCTGCAAGATCTGGTTGGTGAAAAGCTACATTGCATGATTCGGTCTCCATGTAATTCTTGGAACTACAACTCTGTTAGGAAACTACTTGACTCCATTTTTAAAGTATTACTGCCATGGATATTTTCCAGTTTGTCCCTTTGCTCTGAAAAATATAATCAAACTTGATTTTCTGCTTTTTTCCCCATGTACTTTCTTGGCAAAGTTTAGGATACAATTTGGCAACAATAAAGGAAAGATCTTTAAAAATGTTCCTCAGAAGCCAGTTTGAACAGAGATTTTATCATGATGCTTTCCCACTCAGATGTTTGAAATTCATGCATGGGGGAAAATATCAAGCCTTCTGTATTTGACAGAAAGGGTATGAGGTGTGTGCTGTAAAAATGTTCCTCCACGGAAGCCAAAGGACCACATGCTGCATCAGACATCATAAAATCCCCAGTATTTCATCCAATGGCACTGTTCCTTCTTAAATCAAATTAAAGGATTCATGTCTAGTTAAAAATCATTTTATAAAAGTATTTTAAATTGCTTCTTCCCTGAACTCTATTACTAAGCACCACTTGGATTTCTAAAACCAAAATGGATGTTTGTATCTCTGTTTTTGCCACTATTTATTCTGTTTGCTCTGTGTATTGCCCTGTGAAACTAGACAAGTTAATACCATGTTTATGTATAGTCAGGTTCACTTTCTTGCCTCTGACTCTGGTGTTTGATGAGATGAAGCTAGTCATATGAATGAAATAGTTATGGAACTGTAAAAATCTTACTGTCCTTCACCTCCACTTACAGCCAGGGACATAAGGGGCTAAAGCCATTGCAGCGATGCAACTCCACTCAGGTTGCTACACCAGGGGATGAACTTGGCCCTGAGGAATTTTATGAAATCTTCATCATGAGCAAAGATGTGAAATCACGTAAGGACAGGTTTATAATGGCTTACACAGCCATAAAATGAAAATCTTGATAGGCAAACACTGCATAGTGGGCTTTCATT
Organism: Emys orbicularis; assembly: GCF_028017835.1. Lineage (NCBI taxonomy): Eukaryota > Metazoa > Chordata > Testudines > Emydidae > Emys > Emys orbicularis. Next base: position 83,529,838 of record NC_088686.1, on the reverse strand, counting down.
TGGAGTAGTTTTCAGCACTACCATTGTAAGCTGTTTCAATCATAAGCCAGATACCCCCAGAGTTCAATCATGAGTCAAATACACCTCTACCCCGATATAACACGAATTCAGATATAAAGCGGTAAAGCAGCGCTCCGGGGAGAGGGGGCTGCCCAATCCGGAGGATCAAGCAAGTTCAATATAACGCGGTTTCACCTATAACGCAGTAAGATTTTTTTGGCTCCCGTGGAAGCGTTATATCGGGGTAGAGGTGTACTTGGAATTCCACCTGGCCTAATGACCTGAGATATTGCTGATGCAGTTGACACAGCCATTATCTTAGCATATATTGCACAGTTCTTATTCCTCCTCAGCCATAAATTCTTCATAAGGCAGAATAATTTACTCAGGCATCCAGGATAAAAATGGCTTGATCTCACCTGAATCCAGTTATTTTACCACGTGCTTGTCATGGTAGAAACAAAAGCTCCCCCATTTCAATAAAGAGCCAGAACTGGGACCATCCACCTGTACAGGATCAGAAGCTACCATTTGTTTGATCTGCCCTGCACCTAATCCCTGTGTCAGTGATGACTGCTATTGCTCCACCTTATTGTTGCCTGTAAGGGCAGGCAGAATATCTCTGCCCAAAAGGTTGCCATTTGCTAAAGCAATAGCATCTGGGGCACTACTGAAATGGTTGGTGGTAGAAGAGAGGAACCCTGCCCATAGGATGGAAAATGGCTGCTTGGATACACATCTCTCATAGTAAGTATGCTCCTTTATAAGTCTCCCTGTGTACTGTTTTTTCCAACACAAACTTTCCAAATACTCTCTTTATATGATGCATATAAAATCCTTGCAGTCTTCAATGGCAATCCTAATAGAAAGCAGGTGCTATGCCTTTAATGGAGCTATGGGGAGCTCACTATATCCTCCATTACTATAATCAATCACATAAATAAATATATAAACAGTTACCAATTGGCTAAGTTCACGACAGCATTTGATCACACACAAACACACACACACAATGGCTGTACTCACAGCTTTCACAGTGATTCCCGGTATAGCCTGCCAGACAAGCACATCTGTAGGCACCAACTTTATCAAGAATACATGTTCCATCATGATAACATGGAGATGAAGAACAAGCTGCAAAAGAAGAGGCAAGAATATTCAGTCTTTCATAAGGTTCTTATCTAACTAGCTATGGTTTTCTATAGAACTCATCACAGTAGTTTCTAAAGGCCTCCCAGGTAAATTAGATATGTAGGGTGAAGTACTCAGTAGATTCAAGGAGCCCTCCAATCTTCTTCCTTCCCTGCTTGAAGGAAGATCTCGGGATGTGAAACCTTTTATTGGTGGTTGTTTTTCCTTTTTCTTCTTCCGTCGTGTCCCCCATCTTTCTATCACTGCTTTCGAGTTACAGTGGGTTCACCTGAGGGGTCACATTATCTCTATCTCTTACATACTTCATCCTGGGCTTTGTGAGCAGTATTGCCCTAAAGGAACCTAGCTGTCTTCTTGGGTCCTGGATGCAAATGCAATGATTGATGTTCCTGTGTCCTCTTGACACCTCTTATGAGCTTTTAAATCAGGATTATGATGACCTTGAACTGGCAAAGGAAGCAGGTTGGGAACCAGCCGATTGGGATGCCTCCTGGCACAATTACCCAGGTGCAATTAGTGAAGTGGCACAAAGAGATCAGAAATTTTAAGCATAAATGGGTATCTACATGCATAGCTAATTATTTGCACATGCACCAGGCTTACTAACAAAGGCAAAAGCCACTGTGCTGCACACACATTTGGGCACCATGCCTGCTCTCCCTTTTTAAAAATGTACCCTTAAAGCTACAAATAAATACATTTTAAAACAAATTGCTTAAAGTCAGTTCCTCCTCCACTTATCTGCAGAGATCTGAGTTTAGGCCCTCAGGGTTCTGTATTTCCTCTATTATAGCAGAGGAAAATCCTAATGGAATGTAACACAAGCACTACTTCAAGCGGTAGTGTAGTTCTCAACTGTTTCAGAAGAAAATCAACCTGAACTCAGGTCTTATCAGGTAGAAACTAGTGTCCAAATCATAACATTTAGATCCAGATTCAAATAGGAACATCTCCAAAGTCTGCGAAGTTCTGAATCTGATGTTCTGGTTCAGATCCATCATACCAAGTTAGGCCAGAGCTGTAAAGTTCACATCTAGATCCAAATTGAAGAGTTCACCCCAATTTGCCATAAAAATGCTCTTTTAGGGGACTTTCTAAAGGTTCCTCATAACTTTATTTGTTGAACTTCTAGTCCATCATTGCTACAAAAGTATAAAAAGAGTAAATTCTAATTCACTTAGATCACAGCTGTCTATCAACAATACACCAATTACCACTTAACATAAGGGAGGAATGAACTCTACCACTAAACATCGCTGATGGAGCAAAGCAGGGTCGGTAGTGCTCTAGCTGCCCCCTTAGACCACAATCTCAACCAGAACAATCAGTTTCAGAGATGGCACTAATATATTCAAACTATCAATGTGATGAAACCCAGAATGGCACATGTCAAATCAGCTGATTCTTTTGCAAAGTTTTTTATTGAAACAGGCTTTTCAAGTCTCTTTTGCCCTGCTGGTGAAAGAGAAACAGAACTCCACTCATAACATCAAAACCAGATTTCCGACAAGATTTCATGTGGAGATGTAAAGCTATTTGTATTTAGGTTGGGCAGTGAAAGCCACTGCTAAAACCTTGCACAATCTCTTTAAAGACTTGGATATGAAGATGTGGGGGGGGGGGGGGAGTATTCAAAGTGTGACTGAGGAGGATAACAAATTCCTAAAAACCTTACAAATGATCATTTTGTTCTTTCCTGCTGTTCTAAAATGCATTTGAAAAAAAAGAGAGAGAAGAGGCTGAAGAGCCAGGGAAGCACTGATATTTTGCAACCTACAAGCCATATCTTCCTGTCAGTTGAAGTCAATGCAGTGGGACCAATGGTACGTTTATTTATCACTTCTGTCTTGATAGCACAAGCCATTATTTGTCTGCCAGTTTATTCTGTGGAGCCACTTGTGTCAAATGAATGAGCATGGATGCGGGTTATGATGATGGAGGTGTGACACACAGAAGAGCTGATAAAAATGAGTCTTTATGGCCTGGCTTCAGTCATGTGACATGGAACAAGGTTACAAAAGTTCCCTCCCCATATCACATGGCAGGGATCAGTATCCACTGACCCCAGTGGCTACTGATGACTGTCGTGATTCTCATTAAGCCAGACCCAGCATTATTTCTAATCTGTCATAGTTCACTGTGCCCTTTAAAAATCTAAAACACAGAATGCACCAGAACACCCCCACAGTGACTTAGACATCCAATTTTTGCTCCACTTTTGTGTTCTGGTTTCACCTGAGGAATTGTAACTCCTTCCTGGCTGCATATGAAAACCATTAAGACAGCATCTACTAGGCCTGTCGTACAAACAGACCTATGGACCAAATTTGAATCTCATTGGACTCAATGGGAGTTTTTCTCTGGTGGACTAGGATTTGGCCCTATCTCTCCAATGTGATGGGTATCATGTAACTATCTATAACTAGTTAGGAGAGATGGTTGGAAAACATTTTTTTCACAATAGTTTTTGCAAGGAAAAAAAAAAAGTCTTCCACTTTCCAGCTACATTTTGTTTCAATAGAACTTATCCAACAAACTCACATAACTAGGATATTCCCAGAACCTTTCTATTTCCATGGACACACATTCTATCAAGCCCACCCAGCTTGTCTCTATTATAAATATGAAGAGAAGTTAGCTCCTCTCCCTACTTATGGGATTTCGTATTGACATTTATAATGTTTCACGAGTAATAGTTGCCAGCAAATCAGCTGGGAATCCCTCACCTTGCACGAGGGGATTATTAAAGAAGGACAACCACACACAGGAGCAGAGGGAATTATCCCGCTCATTTTATTTCAATCTTCCTCCCTCCTCCTGTCTTTCACATCTAAGGTCAGCGTAGTCACTTCTGGCCACTCACCAAAGGCTGGATTACCCTTTATCCCTGACACAGTGTTTGTTGCTGCACTCGGGTGGTTAACACCTGCTTCCAGTACAGGCCGTTCAGCTGATTAAGCTGCTTCTTTTATTAACTAGCTGTCCACTGGTCTTTCCTCTAGGGCAGGCCTGCACAACTCGTAACGCGGCGAGGGCCATAGTACTCCAAAGAAAACAGCTGAGGGCCAAAACCCCCCAAACGCTGCCACACCCCCCCCCCAGCGCCACCCAGCCCCCCCGAAACACAACACCCCCCCCAGCACCACCCGCCCCACGGAAACAACCCCCCCAGTGCCACCGAACCTCCCCCCCCGCGCCATCTGCCCCGCAGAAACAAACCCTCCTTCCCCAGCGTCGCCCCACTGAAACAGCAGTATTGAACTTCGGTAATATGTTATAGCGGCCCCTAAGGTAGTATAATTAAGGTAAAAGAAAAATGTCTTTTTGCTAGAAGTAGAATAAGATCTTCCCCCCCACTTTGTAATCGATTGCCCTGTTGAATGAATGAGGTGTGAATGAGGAAGGCGTGGAAGGCAGCACCTCCAGACAGCTGCAACCCTTGGAGAGGGCAGGGCCAGCTCTAGGATTTTTGCCGCCCCAAGCAAAAAAAATTTTGGCCGCCTCCCCTTTCTTTTTCGTGCCCCTCTGCCCCCGGCCCCACCCCAACTCCACCCCTTCCGAACCCCTTCCCCAAATCCCCAGCACCGCCTGCTCCCCCGGCGTGCCGCATTTCTCCCCCCCCCTTGCTTCCTGCGGGCCCCCCGTGACCTCCTGCCCTAGCTCACCTCCGCTCCATCTGCTCCCCAGGGCGTGCTGCCGCTCCGCTTCTCCCCTCTCCCTCTCAGGCGAGGGAGGGGGGAGAAGTGGAGCAGTGGCGTGTTCAGGGGAGCAGGTGGAGCAGAGGTGAGCTAGGGTGGGGGGGCGCAGGAATGGGGGGGTTAGAGGAACCGCTCCCCGCTCCAGCTCACCTCCGCTCCACCACCACCGCCTCCCCTGAGCGCCCGCCGCTTGGCTTCTCCTCCCTCCCAGCCTTGCTGCGCGAAATAGCGGTTTCGCACGTGGCAAGCCTGGGAGGGAGGGGGGAGAAGTGGAGCGGCGGCGCGATCAGGGGAGCAGGCGGAGCGGAGGTGAGCTACGGTGGGGGGGTGCAGGAAGTAACGGGCGGGTAGAGGAACCACTCCCCGCTCCAGCTCACCTCCGCCGCCTCCCCTGAGCGCCCCGCCGCTTGGCTTCTCCTCCCTCCCAGCCTTGCTGCGCGAAACAGCTGTTTTGCGCACGGCAAGCCTGGGAGGGAGGGAGGAGAAGCGGAGCGGTGGCGGCGCGCTCAGGGGAGCAGGCGGAGGGCGGAGCGGAGGCGAGCTGGGGCAGCAAGGGTACTTTTTCCCCATGCCCCGGAGTCGGCACCTATGATGGCCGGCGCCAGAATGCCGCCCCTAGAAATGTGCCGCCCCAAGCACCTGCTTGTTTTGCTGGTGCCTGGAGCCGGCCCTGGGAGAGGGGATGGGAGCCAGACCAGATCAGTAGAACAGGTCAGCCACCGACTCACCACTCGCCTCTTCAGCCCCCTTCCCCCGGCTCGCCTACTCCCCCCCCGCCACTGCCCGCCCACTCGCCTCCTCAGCCCTCCACCCGCCCGGCTCGCCTACTCATTCCCTGCCACTGCCCGCTCGCTCACCTACTCAGCCCCCCTCCCTCACCCGCCGCTTGTCTACTCACCCCCCCCCCCCCCGCGGGCCACACAGTGAGCCCATCTACTCAACCCCCGCGGGCCGCACAATGAGCCCACGCGGGCCGCATGTTGTGCAGGCCTGCTCTAGGGACATACTTTTTGCAGATTATTTTGCATTTACTTAAGTTCCTCTGACCATTTGGTCTCGATACTTCCCCATGTTCGCTCAGTGTCATCGTTTCACGAAGAACATGACTTCTGAGCCGACTTCTGCAAAATCTATCCCACATAGGGTCCCCAGAATAAAGATGACCCAAGTACAAAGTGCCCCACAAAGGTGGACACACGTAAATAAAAAAACTCTGCTCTCACTGCATGAGCCACATTTCCTATCTTCTTCAGTCCAGTGCTAAGCTACAACGGATACCATAGCATCCCTTTGGGCCACTGCTCAGCCTTGGAGTGTGTTTACCTGATCCTGTTCTCAACAATCATGCAGGTGATTGACCTAGTGAGCCCTGTTCAGCCTATTACATGGATGTCAGCTACCCCCTGGGGCTTTGCATTGAGAAGGATTTCAGAAGACTGAATGCTGAAGCTTGCTGCATGCTGCCAGAGCTTTCAGTCCCTCAGCTCCCTCCCCCCTCCCCCCCACGTACATTGTATTCTTCCCATGAACAGTATTGCTGGCCAGGTTAACACTTCACATAAAGAGACATAGTGAGAGCTTCAAAAGCTTTTCACTTCAGCTATTCATCAGGCCAGGACAGATTCATAATAAAGTGCACAATGAGGCCTCCTGACAAACTCTCACCCCTTTGCATCATGCTCTGCATGGATTACCATGCTTGCAGCCACCCAGTCTCAAATAAATACCATTAATAATGGGGTGGAAATAAAGTGCAGAACGCTGCTAGAATACTAAGAGGTACATGCTGAGCAGAGAAAATGGAATCAATTCATCCTACTCCATATCAAAAATGTTAGGCCTAGGAGTGTAGGCAGCCTTATGCAACATACCCCACACCAGGTTTCATTTGGTGGAGGCAACTTTTGCTTTCCATCAGCCCTTTCATTAGCACAGTGCTAGCTCTCATTGTCTAACTGTTCCTGCTGTGACTGTGATTGTATTATAGGGACCAGCACGTAGACAAGTGGGTTCAGTAAATGCAGAAGTGGGGCAGCCATTTGTCCTGTGTGTGTGCATGTTTCAGATTGTTAACTGCACCCTGGGGTATTAGTAACAGCTGAACCCCAATAGGTTTGGAGCTCAGGGGTGCTTTAGCTGCAAAGATTACATGAACTAATTGAACCTCTTGAACTAGATTTACAGCTCATGTGATCCCATTAAATCTGGGACACTGATGTATGTCTGGGGTCTCATATGTCTTACTTCAGGGAGGGATTGGGAAATCCTAATGTTAGCTGTTATAGATCCTGTAGGATTTTCCTATGGCAAACTAGCACACACTGGTTGGCCTCCTCTGCTAAGAACTCTATGGACAGGTTTTATAGACTTGCCCCATACAAGGAAGACACAAGGCATGTATCCCACTTCAGATCAGAAGGCAAAACAGGAGCTATCAGCATTCCCAGTGTTCCTTTGCAGGCAGGCAGAAGGGACAGGGAGTAATGCAGAGGGGAAGGTGCTACCCCGGTGTAAATGAGATCAGACTCAAGCTTAATGCGTTTAATAAATAGATTGGAATTTTGGAACTCAACTTCTTTCATTAAAAACATTTAGCACATCACATTATTCACTGAAGGAGAGAGAGAAATGTTTTTGTTTGCTTTTTATATGGGAAGAGCTTTCTGCATCTTCCCTGTACAAACAATTTTTTAAAAAAAGCCCTACTGATCTGAAATGTGAAGCAGCAGAAATAATTAAAGCATTTTCACATGGGCAATACACCAGAAATGCAACAGGTTTCTACCATTTTAAACTGCTTACTCTGCTTCCACGTACTACTTCAAGCAACTCCCTGACTGCAAGGAGTTGTGCACAAAATTTCCATCTCATCACTCATTCCCAGTTCTGTGGTGCAAAAAGAAACATCACAAACCCATGAAACTTCAGCCCTAAACTGTTGCAATCAGTTGAGTCTTTGCACAAATAATGGGGCTGGGGTCTACTTTAGAAGAGCTTCATTTTAGCAAGCCATATGTTGACTTTGTACCTTGACTATACCTACCTGTATAAACTATGTTGGCAACACAGCATGAAAGTTTTTAATGAAGCAGAACAGCAAGAAAGATTAGTGAGACTGAATTAATGAGGATAAAGTGCCGTGTGCTTTTTTTGATTCCTTTACCTGTAATTTCTTCAAAGATAGCATGAAACCCATCAAAGTTCTTGGATCCATCAGACTGGAAGAGAACATGGAGTGAGGTCCCAGTGCTTCGGATTGGAGGCGGCCTGTCATTGCCACAGAAACGCTTAATTATCCTGCTATCTATATTGTCCCCATCCCGGATCTCCACATAATCATACTGGCACATGTAGTCAAACTCCAGGCTCAGCATGGCAAACCTGAGGCAGAAGGACATCAAAATCAGACTGTCACTCTCACCTGGCTGGACTGTATTTCTAATTCAGTTCAGAGGCTACTGCCCCCCTACAGCATCCATCTAAAGGAGAGGATAACAGCTGGATACCCTGGAGGGGCAGAGAGCTAAACTCTATTTTGGACTTTATTAGTGTTACTTAAATTGTTGTGTTCTGCATTTAGAAACTATGATGATAGGTCCCTTAGAAATAAGATAGAAAGAGATAGAATGGGAACAAAACACAATTTATTTCAGATCAGAAGATAAAACAGGAACTGATTGTCAATAGCCAGTACTTACACCCTTTGCGTAAGAGGGAAGGGACAGGGTTAATGCAGAAGGGAGAGGGTAATATCTGGAGGCTTTTACAGTAAACACTATCTATCCTCTTGTATCAGCCATGGAGCAAGGCTCTCACTAGTTAACAGTATAACATGCTGCTGCTAGCAGAGCACAAAGCCAAAATATTCAAACTGAATATGAATGAAAAACAGACAAAGAGAGCTAATAAAAAAAAGCCTTTAGAGAATAAGCAATTGCCTGAGGTGCTGTGCTCTGCATCTCTGTCCAGGGTAAGGATTCCAAGCTCTGTGCCTGAGAGAACACCACACCACTAACCGCTCAGTAGAATATTTTAAAAATGTAACTTTTAATCTTCCCAATCTCCCTGAAAACTCTCAACTCTGTAGACCATGTTTATTTAAGGGATATAATGGATCAGACCGAGTCTATCATGCTACCTCTTCAAAGGTGGGCTGAATGGTCTGGCAATCTAACATTTTCTAACTGAAGAGAAGGGGAAAATGCACAATCATTTTGGATGCTCAGCATACCCCTACAGTCTACAGTTGATTTCCCCTGACTGTCCTCTTCTGGGGACTCGGTGGCTTCAGAGAGTAAGGAAGCCTATGTTATGTGAAATGGCTGATGCCCTTCTATCCCCTCCCATCAGACTAACATTAATACACACTCACTTGTCTTCACTCAATCCTTATTTTTGTGTTTGGAGAAACAGCTGAACCTCAGCTGGTGTAAATCGGCATAGCTCCATTGAATGAGCAGTTGAATGGAGCTGTACCAAGTTACACCAGAGGAAGATATGGCCCAGAGTTTTCATAAGGGTCTGTTGGAAGGTGGATGAGAAAAAAATGGCAACTGCTTTCAATAAACATCAGAAATTAATTCATCTCAGTTTCACTTAAACTTCATGAGCAATTGGTGAGGCCAAATTCCAGTTCTGTCTGACACTCTGTTACTTACCCATGAGATATCAAGTTACCAACATGACATCCTCAGAACAAACTCTCTTTGGCTGATCAAGCCCTGGGATGTGCTCTTACAGAAGCAATAGATTCATACAAATGCGCAAGGCCCAGGAGCGCCGCCAACTTTTCTGCTGCCCTAGGCGGTGGAAGGTCCCGCCCCGAAATGCTGCCCCCCACAGAGGCGGCGGAAGGTCCCGCCGCCGAAATACCGCCGCAGTCACCGCCTCCCAAATTGTAGCATCCTAGGCTGCGCCAGCCCCGGCAAGGCCTCATAGCTAAGGTGCAGGGATGGGAGCTGACAGACCTGGCACAGGATTTTCAGAAGTTCTCAACATTGTCCTTACTCTGCTCCCAGTGGAGTCAACTGAACACTTTTGAAATCTTGGGGTCTATTGTTGACTAAAGCACAGTTATGGGCAAGTTATTTAACCTTAATTTCCTCACCTGTAAAATTGGGGCTATTTTCCTAACTGTCCTGGATATTATAATGCCAAATTCCCTGATGTTAATGAAATGCTTGGAGAGCCTCAGACTGAAAAGGAGCGCAAAGTACTGTTATGAGGTGATGTTATTAGTGAGTGCATTGAGAATACATCTCTGGGGGATGGGGGGGGTGAGCTTCTCTCCAAAGGAAAAGAACAATTCCAAGATACAGCTCTGTCACAGCATAAAAGAAAATGATTGTGAGTTGTGCGTTACCTAGAGTGCTGTATCTCATCTCCTGATGTGACATGGGCTGAGGGAGCATGATAAATCACAAATTAAAGAAAAATGAGGCTAGAAAATGCACACACAAAACAAACTACTACAGCAACCATTTGTCAAAGCAGGCCTGGTCAGCCAAATCCGCTAAGACAGCATAGCACATCTCAAGTCAGAAGATGATTTATTTTCAGTCCTGTAAGATTAAGAGAGTTTATATTTTGTATTTTTTCTCTATATAACACCCACACACCACTGCAACAGGGCAATCTGCCCTTTTAAAGCCCTGGCTGGGGGGAGGGGAGAAGAGAGAGATAGGGAGCAGCTGACCCTAGGCCAGAGAGCAGCCCCCAAGACAGATGCTGGGAATCAGCTGACACAGCTGATCAGCACTCCTGACTAGCCCACACTCTCAGCTGGAATATAAAGGAGAGCTTAGCAATGCAGGGGAGGGGAGCAGGAGAAGGATATTTGCTGGTAAATAGGACCAGCTGGTAGATCCTAGTCCAAACCTTTAAGCAGATTGTTGTCAGTGTTGTTTTTTTGTATACCTTTCTTGCTATGTTTGGGAAGATAACAAACAGAGGCCTGAAGAAAGCGACAGAAACCTGTCCTGGCTGGTGACTAGGGGTCACTTGTTTCCTTTCTGCTTCACACAGATAGGATCACCAGCATTGCCCTGTGGCAATCACACAGGGTTTGCTGGGGCTATATAGAGACCAGGAATCATGGAGTGCTGTTGTCAGGAATCATGCTGACTCCGCAAACCGTTTGCTAACAATTACTATTCTGAGCTGAGAGTAACTGGCAGAGGGAATCTGCTTGTTTATGTGGAAGTGGAGTAAGTCTAAAGATCCAGGCACAGGCAGCAGGACCAGGATGGAAGAATTTGGTGGAGTTTAAAGTTTAAACTACTGAGTCTCCTAAACCCAACAGTGGGAGCTCCCTCATCAGACTCTGCTTCTGGACACTTTCACCCTAACAGTGGGACTCTGTGGCAAGGGAGGTAGAGGGTTAGTATTGAGTTTGCTGAACTGTGTGGGGAATGGCCACAATGGAAAGATGATCAAATCAGCTAGATGGAAACTCTCACAAGGGTAATGCCACATGTCCATTCAAATCAGATACCTTGCACCCTGTGGCAGCAGTAGTGATAACAATTTCACAGTGCTTGAGTGGTAACACAAATTCACAGGCACAGAACCATCACTCCTCCCCCTGGAAAGGGAGAGGACAGAGTAGTCTAGAGCTGCAGGTTTAATTCCTAGCAGGCTTCCCATGCAGCATACCCTACAATGCTCTTGCGGATGACACCTTAAAAACAAATACCCTGTCTACTCTGCCTGGCAATTAAAGATCCCATTGCACTATTGGCAAGTGTAGAGGTTTGCCCTAATATCCTTCTCCTTTCTTTCTTGTACATTGCTGATCTGTGCCAGTCAGCTGCCATCCTCCCACCCCAGAGATAGCTGCATTCACTGATGCTGTAAAACATAGGACCCAATCCTGCCCCCACTGATAGGATCGAAAGCAGGGTCAAGCCCATCGTTTGTGAAGCACTTTGGCATCCTTAGGAAAGAAAGAGTCTCGTACATAAATATAAAGCAATATCATTTATAATCGTGTTGCTTTTTGCACAGAGTGAGCTACAGCCCAATCCAACAATGCACTTGTAAAAGCAAAGGAAATGTGTCTCAGTCCCATTAAGAGTAATACAGAGCAGCATCAGTCATCTGAACACCAAACTCCCAGTACCATGTTATAGGCACTGCTATATCTGGCCACCCCTGAAGGTACCTACAGAAACTTGCACTTGCTCTGAGGAGGTTTCACCACTGTTAGTATTTGTAATTATTGTTGCTAATAACTACACAGTAGTGAGCATGATAAAGGGACTGGTGGTAATGTCAAAGGAACCCCCACATTTATTTTCTCCTTGGGTGATTTTCCTTCCTCTGATTTAATATTAAAGCTATCTTTAAATCTGTGGTTAGAAATGTGTTTGTGCACCTAACATTGCTTCTTTGCCTGGTCTCCAAAGCTGGTGAAAGATTGATGTGAAGCCTTTAACTCATGTTCTTATTGTAGTTGCTGGAGGGGGCTGAATCTGATCCCCTGCCAAGCTTCCTGCTGTATGTGTGAGCTCTTTGCCACACACATTCAAAAACAAAATTAATTGCACCAAATGAAGACTCTCAGGCACTGGAAAAGAAACCCTGATGAAGGGCTGAGGAGACTGAGCTGTTGGGGAAGATTAAAAGGGCTAGATACGTAGATTGACTGAACAACTAACGATACAAATATAGGAAGCTTATAGGCATCAGGGATGGAAAGGAATTATTTAGGGTAGTTCAAGAGGACGTCACTTGATGTAATTATATGAAATTTAGAAAGGGAAAATTTAGGCTGAATATCAGGAAATACTTCCTGACCGTGAGATCTATTGAAGTCTACAACAAGTGGTGGGCACCCCCTCATGTGAGGCATTTTCCATCTCTGTCTGAGGGAGTTTCCCTCTCTAATGTCTGTGATTCTATAGGGGGGAAAGGTACATTAATGAGAATGAGCTTCAGAACCGCACCAGTTAACTAACTGTGAATTGTTTTCACACAAATTCAGAGTAACCTGAGCCAGTTTCTCCCTGCCCCAAAACACTCCTGAGTTTTGTCTTCAGTGAATCCATTCTACACTAGCCTGGTGCTTCCCTGTTGGACCATTGGATGCTCTGACCATAACGGCACCTAGGGATATATATTGCCCTGGATGTCTCTAGAAACATCCATTGGTATCAGCTGGTGTTCCAAGCAGGAACTGAAGGCAGAACATGGCCAGTAGTGCAGCATTCCCAGATCTCCTGCTGGGCCAGGTGCCAAATATGGAGTACCTTCCTAAGATGGAGGCAGCACTTTCTTTGCCATAGAGCCACCAGAGTCTGACCCAACTGTAGATCAAAATATGATTCCCATCTGTTACACATGCCACCTTGCTTCATACAGAAGACAGAATTTGCTGAAATTCACCTCCCACTTACCTTAATTCGATGATAAACCCAGGTTTAACATGAATGGTCCATTCACAGTGTGCATTCAGTGGATAGCTCTCCAGCAAAATCTGACCCTTGGAAGCCCGAAGAACCTGCCCACATCCTGAAGAGGAAAAGTAAAAACAGCAAGTCCATTAGAGACCTTCAGTCAGCACCTCAGGGAGAAGGGGCCAGAATAGATTTGTTTGACATACTAACATCTGAGGCAACTTCCTGAATGACTAAAATGCCCCACTATATTATTAGTATTATTATGCTACTATATTATTTCAGCATTATCTAGAAATTCAACACCCTTCCTTTAAGCTTATATAGTATCACCTCTCCACATCAGCACCAGATTAATCATAGCTAAGGTCTGGACTCACCAATATTTGGCCTCCCCAAGTCCTACCCTAAAATGTGGGGCTCCCCTAATCCTAGTTCCTTCCCACCCCTCCTCAGAAGGACTCCTTCCCTCAGTCCTTGTCCCCTTCGTCCTCTTTTTTCACATGCCGACATGTGGATGTGGTTAAGAGGGAGACGTTTAACCTTTGCAGTCTCCCACTCAGCAACTAGTCAGAGTGAGGCCTGCAGAGCTGTGGCAAAGTAGGTGGGATACGGGAAAGTTTTGAGAAGGACGGCTGCATCTGGAGCACCACTGGATCCCTTCCCAATCCTGGACCTAAATTTCAGTAATCCACACTTGATCTGCTCCTCTTCCCCACAGCCTGGAGTTAAAGGAACACTTTTAATGCAGAGGACTGGGAGTAAGGAATCCTGGGTTCTATTTTCAGCTCTGCCACCAAACACCTTGAGTATGTCACTTAACTGCATTATACCGCAGTTTCCCCGCTTGTAGAATGGGAATAATAATGCCTATCTCAATGAGAGAATCCTTGTCAAGGATCCTAAAGAACTTTATAAACATTACTTACGTGAAGGTGCAGAGTTATGTCATCACATACCATGCACATCACATCTTTTGATGCCTAATTTTTTGGCTACACCTTTCCCTGGTGGAGTCTTACAGCTTATCAGGATTTTCATTAAGCATTCTGTTAATACACTGCTGGATGATTCTGACCGCATCTTCTGTTCTAGAAATTGCATTGTGGGTAATAACATGCCTGCACTGGGGGATTATGGGTAGGCTGCAGACCAAGCATAGGAGAGAGAACTGTTGGAAGAGGCCAACAGACTGTATTTAAGCTGTGGAGGAGGGGCCAAGAGACTTCCCAGAAGCTTTTCAGCCTCTTTAGTCCATTCACTGCTCCTTGACTGAGAATCAATAAGTTTGATCCATTCCCAAACAGGGACCCTGAGCTGCTCAGTGCACTCCCTTCTTGACTGACGGGACTGTAACTGTAAGTGGCATTTGCCATAAGCCACACTTCCCTTTGGAGGACAAGCGAGTGTGGAAGTGACCTGATTTTCACAAGTGCAGAGCATCCAGAGCTTCCATTGAAGTCAGCCTCTGAAAATTAGGCCTTATGTGTCTGAACTATGGTGAGAGACATGGGAAAATTGAAGGTCAATTGCTCCTGTTTCCTGTTAAGAATTGTCTGTCTAATAAAACACCCTTTGTCGGTTTACCCTCAGCTACCCGCAATTAAGTGGAACCTGATGAAACAGCACTCCAGCTCAGAGGAGTTCATCACAAGTGTTTCATCCTACACCAGGGCTTAGTTGGTTCCTCATGTAAAAGATGAAAATTAATTACTACACTCCTGTAGGCCCATTAGGATGCAGCTAGGATGCCAGAATCTGCTACAGCGCACATGATAATGTGCCTTCCCACAGCAAGGAAAGGGACCTTGCATTGTTACTGGCTCCTGCCTCAAAAACAACCTGAGACAAAGCGGCGGGAAATCTTCAGATTGCGTGACAAGGTTCTTGGATCACCTCAAAGAAAGCTTCCCTTTTGTAACCAGGGCCTTTTGAGCTTCCTTTGCACTCCTGCCTTTCACAAGGGAAGCAAAAGAATGCTTATGTGTGGGGCATACTAAATGCACTTTTCTATTTGGAACAGTACAGTCTGAACTTCTGAACGTCCATGCCAAGGAAGTAGGTTTGGCCAACAAAGCAGGTGGTCTGAAGGCTAAAGAGGAGCCATTCAGAGACTTCCTCCAAAAGAATATTCTCAGATTTGCTTCTCTGCGTGAAGCACATCCGAGATCAGATCAGATCTTCACCCTTTCTCCTGCTCATCTAGCAGACATTGTGCTGCCTCCCCCAGACAAACAGCAGGCAAACAACAGCTCCATCACCTTCTGATCAAATGGGATCTTTTTTCTTCCCCTTCTAAAGCTGTGGGAGACCTGGAAAATTCTCAAGAATAATTTGTACCCCAGCCACTAATGCGGCAAATCCGGCTTCTTTCAGAAAAAAATAATCCACTTTGGAAAAGTGTCAGCATCAGGGTTCCTTTCCTGTCTGGAAAAAAAAAGCTGCTTTCAGCAGCACATAAAGATTCTTCTCTGAGGCCTGGAACTGAGAGAAAAAACAGCTCAAGAGTCCTTTGAGTTCTATCCCATTATGAGAGTTCATACTGGGGGAGGAGACATCTGGTCACAGTTCAACACCTGTTGTTTGGGTTTCCCAGCATCAGTGTGGGGTTCCATCAGGAGCCAAGACGGGAGACAAAGCAACAATGATAGAAGTGTTACATCCACTGGCATTCAGAAATTTGCTGGGGGGTGGAGGGAGCGAGAGAGACAGACAGAACCTGGGTGGCTCAGGAGGACTGGTAATGGTAGAGTCACAGGCCTTCACTTCTTGATCACCACCATTAAGTCTAAGTGAATAATGACCCAAAATTGTTCTCTCCCCACTTGTGCACACTTCACAGTGATGGGCTTAATTTAGCCCTACATATTTAAGCAATCAGCCATCTCATCAGTAATATTTTTACTGTAATGGGAGTGTATGTGTGTACATGTGCACTCGCCTTCTCAAGAATATTTAAGGGTCAGGGTCCAGAGAAAAATTCATATCCTTCTCCTTTATTTTCCCCAAATAAAGACTTTCTAAATCAGGGGTTCTCAAGCTGGGGGTTGGGACCCCTCAGGGGGTCACAAGGTTATTACATGGGGGGGTCACGATCTGTCAGCCTCCACCCCAAACCCCGCTTTGTCTCCAGCATTTATAATGGTGTTAAATATGTAAAAAAGTGTTTTTAATTTATAAGGGGGGTCGCACACAGAGGCTTGCTATGTGAAAGGGGTCACCAATACAAAAGTTTGATAACCACTGTCTAAATCCTCATCAAAACAGCCCAGTGTTAAAATGAAGGCCCCAGAGGCTCAAGTGCAGCTGTGTACCTTTATGCACCATTTGAAGTGAATTTTGTCCTCATTTGTCTTATTCTTACTTAATATTGTGACTTTCCACCCAGCAAACTATGACACAGGGAAAAGAAAAATCAGTTTGCCTCATTCAGCTTATAACCCATTGCAATGTCTGTTGTCTTTACACATTAAAAGAAGCCATTTAAGAGCTTCTGGGCACCATCTGGTGAGTGGATTGCGGTACTGCAGTGTATTTTACACCACACAAAAGGGTGCGTCTCTCTCCCTTTAATCTCTCTGGTCCACATGTATTCACATATGCACAGGTCCCAAGTACTCTGCAGCAAAATGGGCCTCTACTCCGTAGTGAAGAACCCTTCTGACTCTGACGTTCTGGTGTTACAGATGGGAAATGCTATGGTAGCTTCATTTCCATTTAAACATGGAGAGTTTTTACTGCATTAAATATGAAAAGGAATAATACACTCAGGACAAACACCCCTATGTTATTTATTTTGCTACTGAATTTGATTTGACGTTGACACCCCCATTGTCAGGCTTAATGTGCTCCAGATTTTTTTATTCACAATGCTGATCTGCATTGCAGAACTTGCCTGGGCACAGCTGCATCAGAGACAGTTGGCTGGTTGTAGGGTGACCAGATGTCCCGATTTTATAGGGACAGTCCCAATTTTTGGATCTTTTTCTTATATAGACTCCTAGTACTCCCCACCCCCTGTCCCAATTTTTCACACTTGCTGTCTGGTCACCCTAGCTGGTTGGTACCTGGGCAGGCATGGAAGGTAATTTAGAACTGTAGGATGAGCACTTTAGCTGAATATTTCTGCTAAGGTGATCAGCAGTGAAACCGCTCTAAATGTTGCCATTTTTGCCTATCTGAGGGTTTTGTACTGACACCCACCACTGCAGAATGTGTCATCTTTAAGCTTCAGAGTCAACAATTTATTGAGATGAATGGGGCACATCATGCCTCTCAAACTGTAGTGTCAAGATGTCTTCAGATTTAGGAGGACAACATTGGCTCTGCTTTGGTTGTGCTTATTCCCTCCTCTGTTTGCTGTCTCTGAACAGTCAGGTTCTCTAGCGGTCACTTATACAGCCTCTGTTATTTTACAGTCTCTGAGCACCTCCCAAGTATTTAAAAGCAAGAAATAGCGATAACTCACACATATGTTTGTTCACACCATGTGTAAAGTTTGCACACTGAAACCTGATTACCTGGAGTGTTTGCACCTGAAACCTGATTACAGCTGGGAAATCTCCATGTGACTTACATGACCAATCACAACTACATAACAAAGCTCGTATTTCCACCATTTAAGTGTCAAACAGCAAGGCAATTTGCAAAAAATGTCAAATAATGAGTAATCTGAGATCGGCTCCCAGCCATTCCGCCACCAGAAAAAGAAGGGAAAGTCTATTAAACAAGTAAATGATTCTATAAGTGATTATTTGCTCAACTCTAATGGGAAATCACAGACTGCAAACTGAAGTGATGGACCAAAAAATGCAGCTTTAGAATTTTTTTTTTTATTTTTATTTTTTTGCCAACTACAAAAAAGTCTTTCTTTTCATATAGCAATCCACTCTCAATATTTTTCAGACAGTGATTATGGAACCGATTCTGCTCAGGCCATCAGTAAGATTTGACCCTGGAACCTTTTGATCTAAAAGCAAGAGATTCTGTCCCTTAAACTAAAAGACTAACTCCTCTAGCGAGAAGCAGAAGCAGACTCATAAACTTCATATTTGGACCACCACTAGAGGGAGACAAAGGACCACACTATCCTAGTGTAGGCTGCAATTGCTTTTGAGGACAATGCTTTTTGTCCTCTGACCAATGGAAATTGTTCTGGTTTTAAGTAACTATAGGGTCTTTTCACTCCAGAATGCAAACTCTAAAGCCTCATGCTTGAGGTGTGTACAACACCCCAGCTGCCTGTGCATTTTAAATGTTCAATCATAGAATAAAATTAAGGCCATATGGGAAAAAATGATGTGTCCCACATACAGAGGGTCAGATCTCCTAGCTGAAAAGAAACGTTCAGATGTGAGCAGTGAATTTCAGCTGAGAAAACCTTAGAATGGCAGTTTCTGCCAGTTCAGCCACAGAGGCCCCACTTTTTTGGCTCATTTAGCAAAACTATTCCCCACACTGATGATCTTCGTTCAAGGCTAAGCCATGTAAATGTGCAGAACATGGATAAGCAGCCATTCACGGTGCTGGAAAGAGGAATGTGTTCACTAGCAAAGTGCACTCCAGTGTTTAGGTACAGCACCGGGCAGACAGGTCACATTTGTTGCTCTCCTTTGTATCCCCTCAGTCGATTGACACCCTTCTGCTAGCGAAGTGCCCAGAATGAATGCAATATTCCAGATGTGAACACAAGGGCCGTAATGCATCTTGATGCAATGCCTTATCATATGGTATGGGCTGGCTGGTGGATTGCATGCATGCCTTGACCAGCCAAATTTTAGTCCAAGGAACCCATCCTAGTCCCTCCTGCCACTGGAGCCACAATGGCTACATTTTATTTTTAGCACGGTGGCTTGATCAGAGCTAGCACGGGTATGTCTCCTCAAGCTGGGAATTATGCCCCCAGCTCAAAGTGTAGCCATACCCTGTGCTGGCAGAAGGAGGAAGGACTTGATGGACCCAATGGTTCTTTCCTATCTCTACTCTTATGGAAAGTGTGATGGGATCTTTAGTATCAACACAGAGCAGAACGGTCGCTGGTTTTTAAAATGTAGTCAGAAAAAACCCACGTTGCAAACTGTGAGAAACTCAGCTTATCGGCCTCAGAGGAATGGAGGCCTGAATGGACTCTGCTCAAGTTAGAACTTGCTGATCTAGACAGTTTAGGTATTTAAAGCCTGATACTTACACCATGAATTTTTATTTTTATCTACTGAAAGTCTATGGCCTGTGTTACGCAGGCGTCAGACTAGATTATCACAATGGTCCCTTCTGGCCTAGGAAGCTATGAATAAGAGGACACATGATAAATGTGTACAAAATAATGACTAGAACAGAGAAGGTACATGAGGGGCTACTGTTCATCCTCTTTCATAATACAAGGGCAAGGAGATAGGCAATGAAAATGAAAGGCAGCAGATTTAAAACTGAGAAAAGGAAATACATTTTTTTACCATTAGCCTTTGGAACTCCCTAGCAGAAGAGAACATTGAGGCCAAGAGCTCAGCAGGACGCAAACAAAATTTTTTTCCATTATTTTATATACTCTGGAACAAGACCTGAAATAGCCCCACCCTGGTCTGAAATAGCCCCAGTCTTTAGACCGTCAGAGTAAGTTACAAGACACTGCATTTCTGCTGTGGGAGGTGGTTAGATCTGTGTGAGGAGAGATTTGTGCTTTGTTGGGGCCTGAGTTTTGCTGGCTGTGGGGAGAAGCTGCTATTTAATATAATTGTTCTTGTAAATCTTCATGCTTCCTCAAGTGCCTCTGTAGTGTTTGGTTAGGCACCCCTTTTATTTCTGTCTAAATCCAAAGAAATAACATGGATAACTAGAACATCCAGAGTTACAATAGTTAACGATTAAAAAACTACATCAGGAGTTTGGAAGGCTTATAAACACTCATGTTTCAGGGCCTAAGCCCACCTGTCACTGATGAGGGCAAGCAGGTAGTTATCCCTCTGAGCGCTGCATATTATTACATAACCGCTCCCGGCAGGATTTCTTACACCCTCCTCCGAACCATCTGGTACAGGCCATTCTCAGAGGCAGGATGCTGAACTAACTGGACCACTGGTTTGGTATAGCATGGCAATTCCTGACCCGATTAAGTCACCCCCTCCACTATCCCCTCCACTATATCCCCAGTGCCACCCTGCCCAGTTGTAGGGTATCTCACTGAGGGCACTTACTCATGCAGTCCCCTCCATACCAGCCTGCTCTGCACTCCGCACAGTAGATCCCTTTGATGTAGAAGTCGTCTAGCGTTCCACCCCAGGAGCCGTTGCGGCAGGACTTGCAGTTCTCAAAAATGGTGCAGCCTGAAAGCAGAGTCAGTTTGTTGAATGACATCTAGACAGCTGGTGTGGGAGGGAGAGGATGGGGGGAGGAAAGCGGGGGAGGAATCTGTTTGTTTGCGTTTCACAATCCAAATGACCTTGTGATCTTCATGGTGCTGACTATTATGGATCTCATCCGTCCCCCACTTTGGCAAGTTCAAGCTCTCGAATCTGGATCTGATCTTGGTAGCTGCCCTGTATGTCTACATCCCATCCCCCCTGCTCTGAACACCCTTCAGGGAAGTGTGAGTTTGGATGTCAATGCAGCGTGGCTCCATCCCTGGTTGTAAGTAAATCTAATTTGTTCTCAGCTGGTTCTCCCTCTTTCTACTTTTAACTTTGCTTTCCCATTGCTTTCTGAAGAGTCGGAACTCCCCAGCCTCTTTCCCCTCTCATTTAATAATGAAATGTACAAACCAGATCCGGAGGCTGAGGAAATCAAATCCCCAGCCAGAAATGACCTGTGTAAAACTAGTTATGACTTTACCTTGTGGAGAGCTTCCAGGCTTGCACAGAGAACCCTGGAAACTCTCAGCCCATAGTGGGACCAGCAATGGTGCTACATGAGGCCATATGCTGAACGCATTAGCTCACACTGGTGCAGGAGCCGCTTGCACTGGCACAGATGGATCCCTGAGGAGACTAAAAGCAATCCATGAAGTCAGGCAGCCAAAATGGGCTGTGTGCCCCATCTGGCTCTATGCACAACGACCGGCTGCACATGCTGGCACTTCACCACAAACCCTGCGTGAGAGCACAAGAGGTACAAGGGACAATGTTACAAACCAACACACCTGGGTGGATTAAACAGGAGTCACACTCATTTTCCTCATTCCTGCAGCAGGGAATGGTGTAGCCCACTTTTTCTTTCCTGCCGGGGCAGACACACTGTATCTGGTCGTATTCACAGCACTCCCGGCACATGATATTCCATTCAGCTCCAGGGCAGTTTTCATTGATCACCATGTATTCTGAAAACAGAAAGTAAGGTGGGGGAGAAATAATGCATAAAATGCAGAGAATTACCCAGTTCACTGATTGTTATTCAGTTAATAGTCAGATCATACATGGCATGAGGTTGTCCCAGGCCTGCAACATGGCAAATGCCAAACCACGTTATAACATATCTGATCCTGCCAAAATATAAATTGAGTTTGGGTGGCTAAAACACAAAGAGGCAGATCTGCATGGCCAGCCAAAGAGGCACCGAGCCCAGAATTAAGGAAATATGTTCCTTCCTTTCTCTGTTAGACTTCCTTGCTTCTGCATTCAGAGGGGAAAAACCCCAATTTGAAGGGACATTTTCACTTTAAAGCTCTTTTTAAAAATCCCAGGCCTTGTTCACTACCTCATCTCCAATTTAGATTATTTATTCCAAAAGAATTTAAAATATCTGCTGGACTCTTTAATTTTCCTGCCATTTTGTGTATTATTTTGCTATTCATGCAGCTTGGAGAATGGGGAGTCCAAATGGAGAGGTCAATTTCACTTCTGGCTTCTAGTCGAGTTTATTTCCTAGTTTCACTTCACTAGCACAGTGCTGCTTTCATTGATTTTTGTTTGTTTGAAATTTCATTTCATGATAACATTTCTAATTAGATAAGGGTTTTTAAATCATTTTTAATTACCTCTCCCTGCTACATTTTGAGATTTAATCTATCCTGACAGTGCCCTTCTAAGAAACCACAGCTTGAAATACCTTGGATAGTGACTGCAGACTAATACAGTAACTCTACAGATCCCATCTCCCTTCCTCCACCATACTGTCTAAACTCTACAAATTGGAATCGAATGAGCTCATGATGCTGTCAGTGTGTCTCTTAACCAGTTGACAGACCTGATGGCTGTTTTCGTGGAGCCTGATAATAAGAAGTGAGAGAGCAGACTGGAGAGATGAGATGTGAAAGAAACATAATGAGACCCTCTTTTTTCCTTTTTGGCCACAGAATATTCTTTCCCTTTTGTTCTGAGTGATAGAATTGCTTTGTTATTGCAACAAACCAGACATTGCTATTAAGGAGCGGAACTCCCATCCATGCTACCTGGCTTCCTTTTCACACAGTTCCTTTTTGATTCAGTGTGTCTCATAATTTAATTATGAGGTCTGAGTTAACTCTCTGTAGGATTCAGTGGTAGTTCTGCCTCACTCAATTCTCCATGGCCTGATGAAGCCTGAGTCTCAGAAGCTTGCCTTTCTTCTTAATAATAGTTAGTTAGCCCAGCAAAAAGGGACCACCTACAGCTTCTTGATTTTTGTATTTAGCTGGAGAGCTGAATCGCTGTAGGCAAAATTCATCCCTGGTGTAATTCCATAGCCTATTCCTTGCTCTGGACTCACAAACTCCTGGAAACTGCATCACAGTTTGGACTCCATAGTTAGTTGAAAGTCAGTTTGCATTCTAAGCCTGATTGTTGCCTACCTTCTTTCCATCTACAACAAAAAAGCAACTCCTGACATTTGGTGAGGTGGTGGTTTGTTTGGTAATTTTCCAGTCCAATAATATATGCTTGCATTAAGATCATAATAAAACTTAATTCTTATATAACACTTTTCATCCATAGGTCTCAAAGGGCTTTACAAAGATACGTATCATTACCCCCATTTTACAAATGGGCAACTGAGGAGGTGACGGGTCTTTTCCCGTGGTCCCAGAGCAAAAACAGTAGCCAAGAATTAAACTCAAGTCTCCTAACTCCCAGATGAGCAGACAAACAACTGGACCACATTGGGTCCACTAAACACATAACTATACCTCTTTCTTCTACAGAGATATAGATATATGATGTATAGATTGTCTGTGAACTGTATTTTATGCAGATTCCTAAGCAAATTGATTACAAAGGTATAATTATCTGATTTTGCCTGTCCCTGTTCACCACTATTCACCCTAAGCCAAGACCTTCCTCCTAATTAAAACTGCTCAACTTTTGACATTCCAATTCAACACATCTCACCATCCACCATTAAAAAATAACAATGCAATTAGCTGTCCTAGAAAGCAGCTCATTCCTAGTGAAAGCTGAACCCCTGAACAAATACCCTGAAATTTGGAAGTTTTAACAAATTTTATGTAAATCTCTTCGGTTTCCAAAATCAAGCTGGAAATCTCATTTCCTTAAAGATTTCTAGTACATAGCGTTAAATGGGATCTATATCAGTTTAGATTGTGCTGATAAATTTACCAATGCAACTGATATAAGCCAGGTTTAAATCAATCTGAGTATCCACATACAAAATTGTTAGTGTTTTTAACTAAACTGATATCAAATCACAGCTTTAGTTACATTGGTACAACTAGACCAGACCCACAGGCCAGATTCTTCTCTTTTTACTCATGTTGAAATCAACGGGTCTATTTGCAGAGTAAAGCAGCATAGGTAAGGGTTAGCAGGCTCTGGCCCTTAAAGAATTGTAAACATCAGATTTCCTTTTCCCTGTGTCTGCTGTTTGCTCACTTCTTGCACTTAGCTGAGACACTGAAATGGGCTTTCCGTTGATTTATAACCAATTTAATTCACATTCAGGTTCTCATGCACTAACACCGGGCTGCAAAGTTTGGGGAGTACACATGGCAGGGGAATTCGTGTGTCTGGCATTTTCAACCATTTCCTCCGGATTTAAAAAAAATTAATGGAATCTCTTGTTCTTAGGTTTTGTACACTTTTTTTTTTTTAATCTACATAAAGACTTGACAGTGTGTCTTTAATAACTCTGGAATCCAGCTTGCTTTACACAGATGTCTCCTCACCCTGTGTAATAAAAGGCGAAAGGGATATTTTGCTTGGACACTTTAAAGTGGACATAAAAAGAGCGGCTAACATATATTAAAGACCATTTTTGTCTTGAAGGCTAGATTGAGCCTTTAGCAGAGCACATAGATACTCTGCCCCAGCAGGAGCTCCAGGAAGGAACTGTGACTCAGAGAGGCATAATTGCTCCCCTGCTGCTATCCTCTTGCTTTTGGGGGCAGTATGTCACTTCATCCCTTTTTGGGACTCAGTTTACTCCCCCACTCACCCTTCCCATTACTTTCATAATTGAGGGGAGAGGAAGGAAGAGGGGAGGTGGGATTGATTGGTGGAGCTAAATGCAATAAATTAGAAGCTGGACCATTGTGAATCATGGCTAAAATATTTGTGGGGCAGTTAGTGGCTTGACTTTGCTAATAGAAGCACCCTTCAAAGGAGCAAGTCTGACTTGTAGCCAGCAGCTGTATTTCCGGAGAGTGTGAAACATGTCCAGGCAGAGACTTGAAGTGACTCAAAAAGAGGCTGAGTTGCAAAACTCCCCATGCAAAATATTTATCTGAAACATGAAAACAAGAACAAGCAAACAAACAATGGGCTAATTTATAAGGTTTTCATGATGGAAGAAAAGGCCATTAGATCCAGGCACAAACTGCACATAAGAAACCAGCTCCAGGTCATGGAAACTGTGATCAAGAAAGAGCAATGTTATTAAAGAGTGCAAATGGCAGGGGGAAAGGTGTCAGAAAGTGGTTGGGAGTAACTGGTTGACTTAGGAGCATGTCAGTGTAGTGTGGAACTTTTCACCTCTCAGTCACTGGTTCGAGTCCAGTCCTGTTTGGCGGTAATGAGCTGGGATCTGATTTTTAAGAGATCTTCAACCTAGCCTTTGCTATTGTAGGTACGTTTCCAGGTCTATCTACCTGGTCTGCAGGTTCAGTAAGGTACTTAGATGTGTGCATCCTTTTTATTTGCACTCGCGGTTATTAGTAAGCACATAAATGCACCTGTAATGTTGGGGGGCATTATGGTTCATAAGGCCATTACCATCTGATGGTTGTTCAGTACCCAGCAGAAATGAAGGGATCCAGCCTGGCATCCCCAGCTCACTATGTACTAATGACCCCTTTGTGAACTGTCTCATCAGAGAGCCCAAAGACTCACTCGAGGGTCTCACCCCTCGGGTGGTTAACCCAAGCCTCCGCAGGATCCACACAGCTATTTTCAGCACATTAACACGAGCCCTACTAATACAAGTCTGTGCACCAGAGCTGGAGGGCTCACTCCACCTGCACTGTAGACGTGCCTATCAAGGCTATTGCAGAATGGGGTTCAGTTTAGTTTGTCCTGGGAGCTGAATTGCTGAATAGGAGAGTCTGGTCCTGTGGAAAATGCAGGCCTTTGTTCTTAATCTCTTTTTGCCTCTGTAAAAATGATACTCATATTCCCACTTATATACCATATATCACACAGGGCTGGCCCAGGGATGAATCTGGGCCTTTGCACTGTAGCAGCTCCATGGCTAATCTTCAGGGCTGTCAACCTTTCATTAAAAATAACAGGAGTACTTGTGGCACCTTAGAGACTAACAAATTTATTAGAGCATAAGCTTTTGTGGGCTACAACCCACTTCTTCGGATGCATATAGAGTGAACCATATATTGAGGAGATATATATACACACACATACAGAGAGCATGAACAGGTGTAGCCCACGAAAGCTTATGCTCTAATAAATTTGTTAGTCTCTAAGGTGCCACAAGTACTCCTGTTATTTTTGCGGATACAGACTAACACGGCTGCTACTCTGAAACCTTTCATTAGTACCCAATGCACTCTGCAAATGAATCCACAGCAAGACAAGTCCTGAGGAATGCTCCCTGGCTGTCAGTCTCCGACATCATTTCTCTTTCCTTCCTGCCTAGGATACTTTTCTTCCTTGTTTCAAATAGACTTATTTCATCTTCACCTTTCCAAAAAGGCAGCTGCCCCCTCCCACCGAGCGACCTGCTTGTGCTGCCCAGCATGGAGTGTGGCAGAGGAACTGAAACAGTTTATTAATCACATCGCCTTGACAGAAGAGTGTCTGTTTTTCCCATCACTGGGATGGTCGGGGCATACGTATGACTCACCCATCCGCCTCCTTGCCAAACCTCAAATGCAATTCTATCCCAAACTGCAGGACCTCAGAGAACGAGGTGATAAAGTCCCACAAGAAATTATTTTATTACTACTCGGGAAGGTTCACATCTGAGGGGTTGACAGAACTATTGTTTGCAATTCAATGAAAACACAAGCATCCAAAGTTTAGCTTTCACTGCACCCTTCTGAAGAGCTGGAAACCTCTCCAGAGAGGGGTGCAGTCTCTCTTTGCACACTCTGCACCCCCCCTCCCCAAAATAGTTTCATGGTATTTCTTTAAATTTTTAAAAAAAATAAGCTTAAAAGTTTAAAAGGGTTTGCACAGACAATAAGGTCTTACTGAAATAAGGGAGAGGTGGATGGGAGAGAGAGAAAATCTAAATCACCAGCTTTACTCAGTCTGAGGGCTGGGAGAGCATGTAGCTCTTGGGGGCTGACAATGGGATATGGGCCTGATTCCACTCTCGTCAAGTCTTGACACTGACTTCAGTGACAGTTGGAGTGAGCCAAAAAAGCACCAGCATTTCACTGCTAAATCACTGGCAACCCAGTCATAAATCAGGGGCAACCAGACCAGTTCCAGGTTGTAGTGGGAGGGAACTGGATGGTTCTAGGGCATTGGGAGTGAGATACAAAACCTTCCACATAAACATTCAAAAAGTGTTAAGCACCTAAATCCCATTGAAAATCAATGGGATTTAGGCTCCTAAGTGACCAAGGGCTTGTCTACATGGAAAGTTTACGGGTATAAGCTAAGGTTAGTTATAGCACTACAATTCCCCATGGACACTCTCATTCCCAGATAAGAGTCTGTTTTTTCGGTAGTACCAGTATACTATACCAGCAAAGTGCTCCGGGGGCGTCTGCAATTTATATCAGCAGAGCTGTGATTTTGCTGGCATAGCTTATTCGACACCCCCCCCCCCAACAAAACAAACTATACTTCTGGAGGTCTAATTGCATCTATGTTGGAGGCTTTTGCCAGCACAACTGTGTTGGTAAGGGATCAAATCTCATCTCAATATAGCCATGCCAGTGGAAGATTATAGTGTAGACCTAGCCTAAGGCACGTTTGAAAATGTTACCCTGCACCCAGGGCCGGTGCAAGAAAGTTTTGCGCCCTAGGCGAAACTTCCACCTTGCGCCCCCCCCCCCAGCCCTGCGGCAGCTCCCCGCCCCCCCTCCACGCTGAGGCGCCCCCCCGCGACAGCTCCCCCCCTGCCCTGAGGTGCCCCCCCCCGCAGCAGCTCTCCCCCCGCCCTGAGGCACCTCCCCCCCGCGGCAGCTCCCCACCCCCCGGCCCGGAGATCCGTGCGGCAGCTCTGACCCAGGGGAACCCCTGTGCTGCCAGCGGCGTGCTGACCCAGGGGTTCCCCTGCGCTGCCGGTGGCGTGCTGACCCAGGGGTTCCCCTGCGCTGCCGGCGGTGCGCTGACCCGGGGAACTCTTGGGCTGCCTGCCGGCGGCTCAGACTCCCTCTCCCTCCCAGCGCAGCGGCCGCTGTAAAAAAAAAAAAAAATTGGGGAGCCGCTTTTTGGCGCCCCCAAATCTTGGCGCCCTAGGTAACCGCCTAGTTGGCCTAAATGGTAGCACCGGCCCTGCCTGCACCTTTAAGTTATTAGCTGCAACCAGATCCAGGTTAGCATGGACTGGATGTCAGAAGAGAATGGAAAACTGGGATACAGAGACTTTCTCTCATAGGTCAATGGCTTCATACTAGCCATGGTTTGTCAGGGACTGGATAACTCCAGGGGATTCAGAATGAGATATACAGTTTTTCATCTCGAACTAGTTAGTTCATTTAATCCTGATTTTCAAAATACACATCCACGCGTTTGCCCCAGTAACTAGAGAGAAAAGAGGGCAGTGCCCCACTTCCCATACTCTTTATACAAAAATGATACATTAATGCTGTCCAAAACTCACAAAAAGAGAGAGAATCCTATGGCACTGCTGGATCCAACAGTCAGATGGTCCCCAAGAGAAAGGAAGAGAGTATAAACACATTCTTATTATTGTCTGAATTACTACAATTTCAAATCCTACAAGCTACTTCTGCTTTCTCATGGCTCACTTTCTCCAGCTGTAAAATCTAAATAGTGATACTTACCCTCATCCCTAGTCTACGCTTTGAGATCTAGGGATGAAATTTGCTAGATAACAGCTAATGCCTAGATCCTATTGAAATCAGTGGAGGTTATGAGACAAAATATATTTGTGGATCCAGATCTAAACTGTTAAAATATTAATAAGAAACATTCCTGCAACTATCTTGATGTCACTTTTCAGGTAGCAACATCTTCAAATATACTGGACATAAGGCGAAGTTGTCAAGATAAAATAGTTAATTTATAAAAACCTAATCCCACATTTAAAAAAAACTAAAATCCATGTTACTAATCACAGTTTGGGCACTACCAGTCTTAATAATTAAGCATTAATTAAAAATGAAATACTTCAACAGAAATAAATTATTTTGGACTTTTTTTGTATGCTGTAATTTTTTGACCTTCCTTTATTTTTGCCAATGATAAAAGACTGGTCAAGTTCACTTTTGCTTAGTTCAGTTTCCTTAGTACATTGTTGCAAAATTTATGTTGCAAACACTCCAGGGGACTATGGAAATCCATTTAAAAAAACTGTTTTCATTAATGTTAAACAAATCACAGGTTATTTCTATTTTAATAATGGGCTGCACCTAATCTGGAGGCCTAAATTACATGACAGTTTTCCCTTTAAGTAATTATGGCCAGAATTCTGACAATTGTGCTGTGCAAATTGAAAGTGTTTTATAATTAAGAGTAAGCTTGAACAGATATACTCCCTTTACATCCCTTTGGATGTTTATATAACCAATTCATGTTAGACAGGAAAAATATGACCCTTTTTATTTTATTTTCTTCTTACTCTATGATACTCATTAACAACTGTTCTCTTGTATGGAGAAAGCTTGTGTCTGAATTTCAAGGAGCAATTTTTAAAAGCTTTTCATATTAAACAATGTTCCCTAGTGTAATACCTTTGAAATGAGTTTTTCTCATTACAAAAAAAAAATAGCACTGACAGAGGTGAAACCCAACAAGTGGTGATACATTTTCTTTCCCTTTCAGGTCTGTGCTCATTGGTTTTAAATGTGCTTTATTTTTTAATTCCATTGTACTTTCATTCTTGATAATATTGCAATCAGTCTCTGGTCCCCATTCTGTAGGTGTTGTGGGCTGAACTGACATTAAAGTCTATGAGAGCTCTGAGCACACGCAGCAGCTATATAATTTATCAGCTGTAAACAAGAGAGAATCCTGGCTTCACTGAAGTGAATAGCAAAACTCTCCCACTGACTGTAACAGGCCCAGGATTTCAGCCATTGTCTAGTGGTCTGAGCACAAGCCTGGGAGTCAGGAACAATAGCATTCTAACACCGACCCTAAAACTAATTCTTATTGATTTTGGGTACATCACTGAAGCCCTCTTGGGACCCTGGGTATGTACTCAAGTGCCTAGTCCCTGCTGCTGCACTAGCTAGATCAAAGTTAGCTTGGGTACGTTTGTATGTGTTCCAGTCACGCTGCTGAATGCAATGTCAACATAGCCACAGAGCACTAATTTTGGATGCCTTGTATTTTGCGTGCCCCATTTGAGATATCTAGGGACCTGATTTTAAAGGTGCTACACATCTGCAGCCCCAGTGGATTGCAGCCGTAGTAGTTGGTGCTCGGCACCTCTGAAAATCAAGCCCCTTCAAAATATCTCAAGTTGGGCACTCAGAAAGTGAGGCAACCAAAATCACGAATCGCTGCTGAAAATGAAGGTCTTTGTTTTACCCTCTTTTTGCCTCAGTTTCCACGTTGTACAAATGATGCTCATAATACCCAGCTTCCTACAGATGTTGTAAGGATGAAGACAATAATGTCAACTTTAAAAATCATACTCCTCTCTGAAATGTTTGTACTTCTTGTAATTCTTGGAAACAACTAAGATAGCTGAGAGGGAAAAATATTTTCCTGTTCTATTCAGTTTGATTACTTTGTGCATTGGACAGCAACTTTATGAGGACTCAGAGTCATTGTTTCCCCTGTTAGCATGTTTTCCCTGCTATTTGTGTGGCATTTCACACAGAAATAATGGAGGGAAGGAAAACAAAGGGAAAGTGCTTGTATATAAACCACAAAAATTGGCAGGGGAATTCAGGGACAAGTGCTGACGCTGCTTTTAATTCTTTTTTAGGCATTGCTTAGATTCCTGGTTAACATTGTCCCCTTAGTTAGTGAATATTTATAAAGACAAAAAGTGCTGTAAGTGTTATTAAATGATATTTTTGTCATTTTTTAAGCGCTGAAGCTATTTTTAGTTCCAGATGCAGAAGTATATTTGAAGTGGAGTAACTACCCACAAAAAATACTTTCCATTTAAGTACTGTATTTTTTAAAGTATTGAATAAATTATTTAGTATAAATACAACTGCCTGCTGCTGGATCAGGTCTGATCAACTGTGTTTTATAAGCCCTACACCAGTGGTTCTTAACCTGTTTAACCATTGTGGGCCACATATGCAACTCTCTGTGTTATGTGGGCCTCATCCACACAATATGTATACTACCTATATGTCCCTCAGGATGTCACATGGGCCGCAGCTGTGTGCTGATTGGGCTGCAAACAGCCCACAGGCCGTGGGTTGAGAACCACTGCTCTACACTGATAACAGGTAATGGAGACTCTACTGTAGTTCAAGAAGTGGGGCCTGTTTTGATGCAAGAGGCTCTGAGTACTGCAATGAAGTACTGAGTGGCCCAGTTGTGCAGCAAAGTGACAACTGTGAAGTTCCTGGATGGCTGCAGAATTGTTACCGTATATTAAATACCAATACCAAGCACCAGCCAGTCATACCCTTTATAAACACAGGAACTTTGCTTCTTAGCAAGAATACAACAACAAAAACCTCCCATAAGCTTTTCCTCTGTAGAAAGGAAAAGAAAGATTGTTAGTGGGGGAACAAATGACTTTTCAGGTCTTTGTCCTGTCATAAACAGGAATTTCAAAATGGTTTTGAAGTTTGTTTCACTATATGAATGGCCTTGCCTGACCCATCCTAAAAAGCAACTCTGAAAATACCTCCATGTAACTAAAAACAAGGCCAAGTAAAAGTCTGACAAAAGTGAGGCTGTTTGAAAAAGTCTGAGAGTAACTTGGTATGTGCTGGGGCTGGAAGTTGGCCATCTAGGTGGTATGATGGCACGAACAGCACATAACAAGAATATTTCTAGGGTTTTCTGGTGCTTGATCTTCATTGCCGACGTGACACCATATGAGTGGTCAGCAGAACTCTGAGCACAGTCTTCCAACACAAGAAAGTCAATGTTATACCCGTTCTAATTCCAACATGGCAACACCAGCCCTACAAATCCCCCTTGTACAATAAATACTGCAGTGTTCTACAGGCCACCTCATCCCAGCAGGTATTTCTACTGCCATTTTGGGGACTCTAATTTATAGGCAGCCATGACAGGCACTAGGGGGTTGATATTTGCCCCAGCGGCAGCTCTCAGTTCCTTGCTCCCCACATTTCAACGGCACCTTTTTTTCCCCAAAGGCAATTTTTATCACACCCACCATTGCCCCATATTGAGAACTTTCTCCCTTCTTCATTGCCTTATACTGAGCCCACCCAAATTCCCTCTTCCCCTTCAGGCCAGGGTGGTTGGGTCACTAGCCAGACTGCTATGCTACAAGCACAGTCCACAGCAAACCTTGTTCAGATCCCAACCATCTCGAGCACCCTCCTCTTCAACCCACATCTTCCCCTCGCCCTGGAAACCTCAAACCCCACCTCCTCAATGCAGGTTTTTGACCAGTCAGGCCAAAATACAGGCCATAAACCAGAATGAGTGGGATGCTTTCAGCCTCTAAAGCACTCTGGGCCAGTCTGCCCCAACCCTGTCCCCCTCTCAGCTTCCCCTGTGTAGTTTTGGCATTATTATCTTGCTGTAGTTAGTTTGCTATCATGAGTTTGTTTGAGACGGGTCTGTGACTGGGTAAAACAGCCAGGAAAGTGTTAAGGGCTACCTGCCTGTCACATGAGCTAGCAAGGGATTTAAGGGAAAGGTGTGGCTTCCTTCCACCACTGAGAGGAAAGGTGAAAGGCCTCTGAGGACTACAGGCCACGCTGGGCAGGGGAATTGCTTTGTTTGGTGTTACTCCTGAGTTTTTGTGTTTGATCAATGAACTGTGCTGAGAGGCAAGGGCCTGAAATGGACTTGGGCAGGACACTGTTTCTTTCCTGAGCTGGAGGGAGAGCCCACCAGCACATGGACCCCAAGCCCACAGAGCTCAGATCTTTATTAGGATATCGAGCTGAACTTTCCCAAAGTGTGGAGTGTGTTGATCCTTTCCATTCTACAGAGAAGGGCAAGCCCCAAAGTTCAAATCCATCTCCAAACAGCCCCAGCATCTGTGGGTGTTTGGAGAAAGGATTTTGGACTGAACTAGTCTCTAGTCTTTATTATGAATTCTTGTCCATCACCCTGAGCACCTCAGCAGGTTTACTTACAAATAACGTTCCTTGCAATTACATGCAGAAATATCGGGAAAATCCATGAGGCTCCCATCCCAGAATTTCTTCTGAATTGTTCCCGTGGGGATGTGGGATTTACCCCACTCTACACAATGGACATGGGGTTCTCTCCCTAAACTAGAGCATCTATATTGCTTCTATGGCCCCTGACCCCATCCCCCTCTAATATATCCATATGGCAAGACCTCCCCTGGTGGCTGCTGCTCCTGGAAACTCGGAATATTGGGGTTCCATCTCACAGAGGAGACAGCACCCAAAGTAATACTGACACTGGCAGTATTAAGGTGGGGGTCCTTGTGGGTTTGGTGGATGGACAATGTACAGGGCACTGATGAGCTGGTAGGGGAATCCTGCAAGCCTCTTGTTACCAGGTCTGGCCCTTGGGGTCCTATAAAAGATAATCCCAGCTTTCATTTAGAATGAAAGTCTCTAGCCCTTTGTCCTTGTGAAGAGTCTAAAAATACGTAAACTGAGGTAACCCAGTCACTAAGATTGAATGCATCTGGATGTATCTTGAATGCATTTGGGGTCCACTTCTGCAGCAAGAGACTAGAGGACCTCAGCATACGCACACCCTTTTTAGGAAATACGAATCAGCTATGCTTCAGGTTTATTCCAAAACCCAACTCCCTAAGTTTACCCCAGCCTGTCCCCAAATCCCCACAAGCCCTGTACAGTAGGGTGTGATAATCATGGACAGAAATTGGTTACTTCCCTGGGGAGGTGGCAAACCATTGTTTCTGAACCTGCCCCCAAATGTGAAGGCTGCTCTGCTCTGCTCTTTAAAATGGTCCATCTTTTCTGAGTGACCCTGCTGTATGGGGAACTCCCTTCTTGCATCCCCCACCAAATTCTCTAGGTGTATGTGGGGAAATCACCACATAGTCCCTGCACTCCTCCCTGCCACCAGCTATAGCAGTGCAAGAGGAGGAGCAGGAAAGGAGATAGGGCCAAGTGCTGCTGCATTGAGAGGGAGTCCTATAACCACCGTAGCTCACCTCTTGCCATGCTGGTGTCTACCTTCCCAGCATCTGAAGAACTAGTACCAGCAGGGAACCTGGAGGCCCATTCCTCCAATCACCAGCCAAGGAAAACCCATTCCACCACCATCATCAGCCTGGTAAAGACCTGCTCCTCCTCCCACCTCTGAGGCCTTCAGCAGTCATTAGAGACCTGCCCACCTCCAGTTCCACCACCACTGACCACCCAGCCCAACACCTAAGGGGGATTTACTCCCCACTAGAACAACCACCCCATAGCTAGAGGCTGTGGGGTTATTCTTTTGCCACCAGCAGAGGTTGTGGGATGGACGGACCCACCTGCCATCACTGCTGCTAGGGTAAGGAACAGCTGCTGGGTAGCAGAGACACATCAGGTAGAGGGGAGAGTGAAGCATGATAAGTTGTGGGCTGAGGGTTGGAGACAAAAGGTTGATGCATTTGGGAGGGAGAGCAATGGAAAGAATTAATGGGTTTAGTGGAGTGGGAGGCAGAGTATTTTTCCCAGGGAATGTTCACTTGTATCACTGAGTCAGAACCTTTTGGAGGGAGGTTAACATTTTGGAAGCACATGACCTGCATAGAAAGTGCCCATCCTCCACCCAGGGCCTACCTGGGAGACAAGAATAAACCTGCGACAGAGGGAAGCCACTCTGTTTATGTCCCCTCTCCCCACCGAGACTGGGGAGGATCCTGAGCCATTATCATAAATACTGTGTAATTTATAGCTATTGAAAGCTGCATTGTCTGGGTCACTGGAGTGTTTACTTGACATTTACCATCATTAGTTTTTTTAAGAGATACTTACCTTACTGGGAATTCTGATATCATGGGTCTCTCACAACTGAAATGTGAGCAGTGTTTCTCTATCTTTTTGATACCAGGGACCAGCCTGCTGCCTTCCTAAACTATGTCAGGGATCTCTCAGAGACCAGCACTGGTCCACGGACCGGTCGTTGAGAAACACTGATTTAGAGGCACCTTATCTCTGAGTCCTCTGCTTGTTTCTAACGAGTAACACTCCTCACAGAGCAGCACGAAGAGCTGACATTAGGAGCCAGTGTTTATAAGTAGCTAGAGCCGCATTCACGTGTAAACAATGCACATTCTTAGGAATAATCATAGTAAATGTGTGCTTCTATCGAAATGCTCATTGTTAACCTTATCAAGAGGGAACTGAGTATGCTGGTTCAGCAGAAAGTGGAATAAGAATTTGCTATAAAAAGATCATCCAGCTTTAACAAGGTTTCCCCTTTGCAACACTAATACTGGCAGAACTTAAGCTCAGGTCGGAAACAATGTGTGGCTTTTGTTTTCCTTCTTTCCCTCTTGTTTTTTTTTTTTTTTTCCTTGGTGTTGGAGCTGGAGAGGAAAGTCTCTCTGTTGCCAAGATAAACAAATTACACTTTACAAATCATAGACTTAAATGCCCCTTTTATCATTATTTCCTTAGCACGGAGTGTTAAGAAAATAAAGCACTAAGTAGGTGAAGTGATTGCAGCCCCTTCTCTTGATGGCCATTGGCCAATAAATTCAGCCAGTTGTTTCCCTTTTAAGTCTGTTAAATGTCTCGGGAAATTATCCTGGATGTTTCTCCCTGGTGCCAGCAATAAATAAATAAATAAATAAATAATAAATAAGCCCCTTCTATTATTAACATCCCTTCGGATCTCTCCACTTCTCAGG
Organism: Emys orbicularis; assembly: GCF_028017835.1. NCBI lineage: Eukaryota > Metazoa > Chordata > Testudines > Emydidae > Emys > Emys orbicularis. Next base: position 83,494,116 of record NC_088686.1, on the reverse strand, counting down.
ACAGCAGCAAGAGATCAAAGCCCCCTGACCACAGTAAAGGGAAGGGAAGCATTCAGCCATGTATAGAACGCACTCGCTTACTTACAGTACCTCTTGGCAAGCAGGAGATGAAAAGGAGCTGGAGGAGTGCGAGTCCTGTGTGAGTCCAGGGGGCTAGCTCCATGCTGCCCAGGCCAATGCAACGGAGTGACTGCTCAGGGAGAGGGATAGCAGGCGAGCTGCTTTTACTGGGACCTCACCAAGTCCAGGCTGCGAGGCATCTCGGATTTCAGACCTCTGCTCACTCCCATCATCACCAGAGGGGAACTACCTTCAAGAGACTTCTCAGGCGTCCAGAAGCGCGACGTCACCCCAAACCTCTCCACTGCTGCATTAACCCTTTCTGGGCTCCAGCAGGCAACCCACTTAATGGAGCATATATGGGGTGGGGATCAATAAAGGGGAATAATGCCCACATTTAGACAGCATTTTTCATCTTCAAAGGGAAGAAATTATAAAGGGAAAAAAATCCTTTGTATGTCTTACCAGCTAGTGTAAATGAGCAGAAGGTGCCTGTATCCCCAGTAGGAGGTGCTCAGTGCAAGGTCCCTTTAATTGTGCAGGAGTTTGTGTGCTGGTGGAATGATGCACGTTAGTGAAAGGCTGGGCATGCTCTGTGCATAGGGAGAGCATGCCTACCACCCCCATCAGTGGCCAGGAATCCTCGCCATGTGAAATGTGCTGCTCGAGGATGCTTCTGTCATAACATAACCTGAAGCAGAGCTCTGTGTAGGCTTGAAAGTTTGTCTCTTTCACCAACAGAAGCTGGTCCAGTAAAAGATATTGGACCCCCATGTACTTTGTCTCTCCAACATCCTGAGACCAAGATGGCTACAACACCACCACTGTAACACACATTTTTATGCAGGGATCAAATAATGAATAAGGTTATTTAAAGATTTGTTCCACTATGGCTATAAAATGCAAAGTGCAAAAGGAATGGCTCGGAACACCTACCCTAGGGATGGTTGACAAACTTAGTTTTCTATTGGAAAATGTAGTTTTGTTGAAATCTAAATATTTCAAGGGAACACATCAATTTTTTCGTTGCATTTTAATTTGGTTCAACTTTTATATTATGTTTTAATATTCGATTATATTTTATATTTATAATGCTTTGTATTATAGTATAATGTTTCAACATTATCAAAATGAAGTGTTTTGATGGTTCCAAACTGAAAATTTCTACTTTTTGTTCCCATTTAGAACAAAAGCTAATTCAATGTTGGAATTTCCTGCTTCATGGAAATTCTCTTTTCTGACCAGCTCTACCATGCACCTACATCTCCCTATAAGGTCTCTAGGTAGGTTGGGCAACTTCAAGAATCTCAGAGCAGTAGCCTGTGGCATGAACAACATGCCTCCATGACCCATCCCTCCCAACTATTTTCCTGACTGTCACAGAATCCTCCCCTACTGGTGGCTCCTCGTCTGCCCCCAGCCCCTGGCAGGAGGAAGAGCATCTGTAAACTTGTGATAAAATCTAAGGAGTTGGCAGCACAGTTTTTGATTTCACTTTGCAAGAGCGCATGCAAATATTGTTTTCTCAGTTTCGATCCTCGTCGGTTTGAACTCCCAACACCGGTGGCTTCTTGTCTCACTTTGAACCCAAAAGCTCCAAGAGCAGCCTGGTTGAAAACACTAAGCTTCACCTGCTCTCACAATAGAGAAGTAGGAAATCAGAAATCTGACATACTTTAGATGCAAAACTCTAAAAAAGCCCAGGTTCATGAGCCTTATAGGGACCATGTCACTGACCAGACCTGATTCCTGACTGCCAGCTCTGCCACTCCAGTCAGTAAACTAGTCATTCTCCTCTCTGTGTAAGAAAAAGACAAAGGTCACTCAAAATAGCTGAAGGATCTTGGAAAGAATAGAACCTGGAGGTTTTTATCGGCTGGCAAAACAAAACAGCTCTAGTGTCTGTGGAAACATGAATAGCTTCTTTTATACCCCTAGTTTATATGTTACTTGATGAAAGAATGTAACATAGGCAGTCTCGGTAAGAGAGAAACTGCAGGTTAGCTTACAGCTCCCTGAGGGGGTGTTCCACAAAGGTCTGAATAGAAACCTGCTCAGGCTACCGGGCAAGGGAACACTCCAGAGCATTAAAGGATGCTGGATACAGGGAAGTGTAGAGTTAGATACTGGACAAGGGCCAATAACAAATGGAAGGAATTGAGAGGGGCCCACTAGTGTTCCTGTATTTGAGCCATTTCCTGTGGCCCAAGTAAGAGCCGTGGCAGTCCTTGAACACAGCAGACCAGGGGTGGTTCCATTTTAAGGGGCATAGAATGTGGAGAGCAACTTTGCAGGGGCTCCTTGTGTCCTTGCACGGAGGACTATTTTCTGGGTGAGGTGGGCCAGAGCAGAGCAGGGCCAGTGGATCTGACACTAGGCTCCATCCTGCAAAGTGCTAGTACTCCTCTGATGGGCTGAGAACCATCTGCTCCCATTGACTTTAGTGGGAGGTGAGGATGCTCAGCACTACTCAAGAGTGCTTAGCACCTCGCAGGAGGGACCCTCCATGTGGATCCACCACCATAACAGCCCTCCTCTATCCCCAGAGAGTGGTTGGCGCAGCATCCAAAGAGTTGACTGCAGTCATAGACCCCAGAGACCTCCCAGTGTATGGCCCAATATGTAAGATGAACCCTTGACCCAATGGCTCTAAACTGCTTACATAGTGTTCTTGAATATACTTCTTATGTCTCCATTGAGAGGCAGGGGATGAACTAGCCGATCACGCCAGCCAAATATTTCAGGCTGTATGTAACTCTTGCTGACAGAAAGCAAATAGCTGAAAGCTCTGAGCCCTGTGTGCTGTGCTGCTCAGGAATCTCACTGTAGCACTTGGCTACAAACTTTATATCTGTCCTGGTGCTGCACATACAGTGTACGGGTTTGAAAACTGCATGCCAGTCTGCAACTGAATTGTAAAACAGAGCGTGCAGGCATGGTGGTGTGAAAACTGCAGGCAATGTGTTATGACAGAAATTAGAGAGTAGCTACCCATCAATAATCCATCATTTTGTTCTGTTTTTGTACAGTACCTAGCACAGTGGTCCATGATGAGGACATCTAGGTGCTTCGGTACTACAAATAATAATAATTAATAAGTGACTAATTAATGATTAAGGGATAATTTAAAAATAAATTGCATTTCCATAGTGCTCTCCATCCAAAATTGTAAAAGTGCTTTACAAACATTGTGTATCCCAATCTGTGAAGTGGATAAGGATTATCACTATTTTACAGCTGGGGAAACAGAGCAATGAAGTAACATCTTCCAAATACAACAGTGAGTGAGTGACAGAGCCAGGAAGAGAACTCAGGAGTTCAGATTCTTCGTCCTATAAGCTAACCACTAGACACTGACTGTTGGGTATGGGTGAACTGATTTGAATAAAGTCAGATCAAACCTGAAACTAAGCCCATTTCACAGGCTGAGCCAGAAGAACAAAGCTTTTTCTTTTTTTTTAATGTTTAGTGAACTTTTTCTTTGTTCCTATTTCCAGGTACCTCTGCAATCACTTGTTCTGTGTCAGCCCTGGAGTGCTGAAATACCATAAGAGGGTCCGTTCTTTTGTGACTTCCACCCCAGTCTTGCAGTCCAAAGCAATTTAGATGATCAAGATTTGAACACTTGCCTAAACCAAGCATGTCAGTCTGAGATTTGCTCATCCCCAATACCACTGACCCATTGTCCTATCTCTTTCAGCAGAGTTTGGTCCTGATTCTGCAGTTTTCTCTCAGGCAAGATGCCCATTAAAATCACTGGGAGTGTTTTCTGCTAAAGAAAGAATTTGAATACTTGCAGCCAAAACTTGAAGCCTGTAAAGTTTTGTTATGGGCGTCAGTGACAGCATGATCATGCCCACCTTGCGCCGGTCAACACTGAAGAAACCATTCAAGGTAGAATGTAAAAGAAAATGAATTAGTCGAGATGCTGGAGTGGGTTTATATCTCAGAGTGGAAATTACATTCAAATGAAAATCAAACCTGAGGCTTTAGGAGTAGCAGAAGCAACAGTTCAATGAAAGATTAACACTAATGTTTTATTCCTCCCCTCAAAATTTTATTGCTGGATGAGGGAACCCTTTCAGTGGAGAGGTTACAAAGTGTGTACCTTTAAAAGACAGCCTTTAAAAGAAATCCCAGACCTTACTGTAACATCAGAGGACTGTTTTATAAGTTACTCAGTGTATTAAACTAAGGCCATGCTTTTCCCTTTGAGCTTCAAGTTCTACTATATGTGCCCATAATGCAATATCCAGCATTTATGAACTGCAATAGAATTTTATCAGCATTCCTCCAGAGGCAGCTAAAGGCGAGAGCTGTTTGCAGAGCTTTGTCTGGACTCAGTTGTATAGTCTATTCCCATCTCTGAGCAGGACCCTTATCCTCAGCAACAGAAATATTCCTCTTCGCAATCCAGGAGAGCCCATGAGCCAGAATGGAAGTAACCAAAAGAACTGGAGGCCATAAAATTGGCATTAATTATTGACTTCAACCTGATGGGACTTATACCAATAATAATAGTGTTTTTATTTGTTAACATATTTATTCGGAAAATGGAGTCAGTTTAAAGTTTATGATTGCAATTATATTTCTGGGCAGATGACCAGCAAAACAGGGCCAGACAAATGTAAATGCTTAATGGAATCTAACAAGCCATATGTTTCTTTCAACGTTATTTCATGCCTTGATTTGATTTTACTCTTAGTGATTCCTTCTGTGTTCTTCCTTTGTATACAGTATATAATGATCTTCACCATGGCAACCTGCAGTGAGAGAAGAAGGTGGGAGAAGTGATAGGCAATTACAAGACTAACTAATATCCAAGCCCCAACTATCAATCAACCAACCACTGACAGCACCAAGAGTCGAGCAGGCAAAGGCGAACTAGGCAGCTGCATATGGCAACAGATTTCTGGGCAGCTGCCCAGGGCAACAGATTTGGCCCAGCCACCCCACTGTCATGAGTAGTGTTGTGACCCAGTACAGCAGGTTGCAACACCACTCAATCAAATTTGGCCCGGCCACCCCTCTGTCATGACTCAAATTTCACCCAAGTCAATGGGAGTCTTTCTATTGGCTTCTGTGGGCTCAAGTTCATAAATTAAATTATCCATCTAGGTAGTTATACTATACTTATCACTGATATTTTAGGCTCTGATCCAGCAAAGACTTAAGCGTGTGCTTATCTTTCAGCATGTGAATAGTCCCACTGAGTTCTTACAGATATGCATGTTAGTAAGTCTTTGAAAATTTAGGGCCTTAGCACCGAACTAAAATTCAGACAAATAACAGAACTCATCTTGCGATCCAATTGAAAGTTTCCTGCTTGTTACATGCTTTCATGGGCTGAACTACATTCCTTCAGTCTCAAATGATATTGATGATCATTATTGTTATTGTTATTTATTGCAGTAGCACCCAGTGACAACAATCAGGGATCAGGCCCCCATATTGGAGGGCACTATACACACAGAGTAAAAAAAAAAGATATTCCAGCAGACTGGACTTCCAGCTGGGTAAAAGCAGTAAAATGGCACCAGCATCCCTTGCTGCTGTGGAGAGTGACAGGAATTTCTAAACAAGACAGCTGTGAACATTCACTGTTAATAGATATATGTATATCTTCTTTTTTAGTAAATATTTATGTAGCTGACTGAAGGATCAGAAGTCATCACTGCAACTTCCTTTTAAAGCTTTGAAAACCCATGTGAAACAAAGTGAAAAACTTTGTCACTGAGGTGCAGCTCCCCGAGCTAGTGAGTGGTGTGCAACTTGACAGAGAGGTTATTGATTTGTATATTTTCAACATATCTGTGCAGAAATAAGCATACAAGGAGTATCCGAGATCCCTGTTTTGTCCAGCTGGACTTCAATTTTACAAGTGGAGGGAGTACATAAAATAAATAGTCTATTTCCCATCATTCCATCTTGCCAAGGTTCCCACTTTTTTTTTTCAATGTCTTCTAGTTATTTCTCCATCTTTAAACCAGTTCCTCAGTGGTGGCACAGTGCGAAACTTCTGAAATCTATTCATGTACCACTGATTTCCACTACATTGTGACATACAACATTGCCCAAGAAAAAAGTCTGTCTGTAACTAGCAAAATCATTCTCAGGAAGAATCCCCAAGAAACCATCCTTGGATCCAATGGAGCGTTTTCAGTCTCTCCTAGCAGTTCATTCACTATTTGTTGTCATTTTCTCTAGTGGTTTTTGTAGCTGTACACAACTTCATAGTGCTTGTATGTCTTCTTTATCACAGCTCCAAAATTTGTTAGTTGCTGATACATGTTTCTATTTCAGTTTTGTTCACTTTTTTAATCCACTACAGCCTGAGCCAAAGTGCATAGGAGTCAGTGGAAAGACTATCATCGACTTCAAAGGGCTTTGGATCAGGCCCATGAAACTTATGATTTGCAGCTGGTGTAAATCAGCATAGGCTCAACTGAAGTCAATGGGGCTATGCCAATTTGCACCAGCTGAGTATCTGGGTCCGTGATGCTGGAAATAATAATGTAAATTACATTTTGTAGTTATTGTAGATATTTTGTGCTAATGCACTAGAATTCTTACAATAGTCCATCCATTAAGTGTCAATGGTTAGGAACAAATTTTCCAGGTGGGGCAGTTTTTCCATAACTGCCCAGTATGGGTTTTCTTGTATCTTTATATGAAGCATCTGATGCTGGCCACAGGATGCTGGGTTGGATTGACTGGTTTGATCCATTATTGTAATTCCTGTGTTATGGGAGTCTCCAGATAGGTTTCCCATGCAACTTTTCTAATTTGTTTTTTTGAACAGAATAAAACAGATCTCTTTCCTCTAAGACAACTAGTTAGTGCCATCATTTTATTTATGTATTTATTTATTACAGTAACACCTAGAGGCCCAGACGCATATTAGTACCTTGATGTGGATAATGCATACTAAATTGTGATGTAACTACCTGCTACAGTCACACAAATAGTAAAACAAATCATGGCAAATAATAGGCACACACTGTATCCTCAATATTGGGATTTCTGAGCAAATTTCCCCCTGGCATCAACTGGAATTCCACACACAGAACAGGGTTATTACCCAGGCAAAGAGAGAGTGATAATTTTTGTCTTACTGAAAATAATTGTCCACTTATGGGAGAAGCTTCTCTAATAGGAAGAACCAGCTATTAGTCAGTCCTAATTGGCAACCTCACCTGTTCTTCCATTCCTGGTTTCCCCATGCAGTTCTACCACTACACCTCAATCTTAACCTGCCACAGTCCCTAATATTCAAGTCCCGGCTCTTCCATCTTCAAACACCAGCTGTCTTACCAAATTGTGTGGGTTTGCATGGGTAGAAAAAAGTCCTATCCTAGTCAATGAAACAGATTTAAGATCTGTACACTCACATCCACGGCACAAAAGCCCAGTTGCACTAATCTAATTTGCCACTGACAATTAGGTGAAATTTTTGTGTGAGTAAAGCACACAGAGGGTCACATTGTCAGCTGGTCTAAAACAGCATAAGATTATTGGCGCCAATAATGCTATGCTGATTTACACCAACTGAGGATCTGGCCCTCAGTGTTTGGGGCTTGCCAATAAACTTCTGCTATTTACACCTCATTTGTTAACCTGCTGCAACTGCTCCAAATGAAATGCTCTACAGTCTGCTAGAAAATACCATCATCCAAACTGAGCTGCATGTGCCACAGAGTAAACGGGTCAGAGGGAATGTTAATGTCCAGGGCATAGAGTTCTGCATATTCATGGACATCTGGTTCATATGTTGTGCTATAGCATCGCCTTCCTTCATGTGATCCACAGTTAAGACTGAGACAGCACTTCCTTTTAAAACCTCTGCTTCCAAACTTTGATAAAACAGCTGTAAAAAGCAAGCAGAAAGAATTGGTTCTAGTTACTGCATTAGCCTCCAAAAAATTGGTGGGGGGAGTTTTCCCCATTAGACGGATGTCAAGCAAACAGGTTTATCAGTTTAAGATTCTTTTATAAGGTCACCATGCTCAGTATGTGTGAAAACATGAAATTTGGCAGGCAATAAGTTCATAACATGATCTAATCATACTTGGTATTTAAAGGGGGGGGAAATAAGGAAACTGGCTGAAAGATGATGGTTTCCAAATTGACGACCAAGCAAACACTCTAACTTTCTCTATGGAAATCTCATTAGAAGAACAATTTTTCAGAACCCTTCCAGATTTTCTCCTTTCAAAATATTTTTGTATTAATGGAAGTGTTGACTGATAATCCTGGATAAAGCTCCCAGCGCACCTCAGTCCTGACCCAGTATCCCCTGCTATTCCAGCACTGGATTCCCACACAGTTCTGCCAATAAGCCTCAGTCCTGACTTGTAATTCCCCCTACTCTTCTGAACCTACGGCTCATAGTTCTGATGATGCACATAGGAACATAAGAACAGTTGTCTGAATCAGACTGCAGGTCCATCTAGTCCAGTATCCTATCTCCTACAGTGCAGCACCAGGGGCTTCAGAGGAAAGGGTAAGAATCCTGCAGGTGGCAGAGGCCACCATCCGTGCCATTTCAGCCACAGTGCTATTTTTAGTTCGAGTAGAGCTAGCCTGTGTCTGTCTAGTCACGCTGTGAAGCAGTCTCCCAGCTGCTGTGTACCTATACCCTAATAATTAAGAGATTGGCATAAGTCCTGAAGCATGATGGTTAATATCCCTTCCAAAAAAATGTAGCATTAACTATTATAACTATGGATATTCTTATTATCCAGATAAGATATAAATGTCCAATTGCTTTTTTTGGTTCTTGCTAAATTCTAGGCCTCAGTGACAGCAATGGTGAGGCCTCATCTGACAATCAGTTCCATAGTCTGATAACACACTGTGTGGAAACATATTTGCTTTTATCAGGTTTGAATTTGGCACCTTTAATATCCCATAATGCCCCCTTGTTCTTATGGTTCAAGGCAGAGAGAACAGAAACTCCCGATCTGCCTTCTAGACCATTCATTATTTGATATACTTGTATTGTGCCCTCTCTAAGTCAGCTCCTTACTTACATAATTTTAATCTTTTCAATCACATTTCATATGAGAGGGTTTTAATGCCCTTAATCATTCTCATGGCCCTTTTTTGAACCCCTTCTTGTTCTGCAATAGCCGTTTGAGATGGGATGACTCGTACTGCACACAGCATTCCAAGTGAGCTATTGTTTTATATAAAGGCATTTTAATATTTTCCATGTTGTTCTCTGTCTCATTCCTTATGCATCCTAACATCATCTTTGCTTTTTTTGACTGCAGCTACACCCTGAGCAGAGCTCTTCATTGAGTTGTCCACAGTGAGACCCAGTTCCTTTTCCTGAGTTGATATAGTTAATTCAGAGGAGTAGTAGTTTAATTTTTTTCCTCCAGTGTTAACATTGAACTCCATCTGCCTTGTACTGACCATTCACCTCTCTAAAGTTCCTCACAGTCCTCTCTGGACTCAACTAATCTAAATAATGTTGTGTCATCTGCACGTTTTGCTACCTCACAGCTCACCCCTCTTTCCAGATCATTAACAAATATATTAAACTTCACTGGGCCTCGTATGCAATATTCAGGCACCTTACTGTGCCCAAGGCATCGCCTGTGAGGAAAATTGTCATTTAGTCCTATTCTTTCTTTTCTGTGTTTTAGCCAGTTTTTGATCCATGACAATACTTTGCCTCTTTACCTCTGACTACTTAGATTCCTTAATAGCCTCTTATGAGGGACTTTGTCAGAGGCCTTATGAAAGTATAAATAAATTATATCAGCCCCCTCTCCTTTACCCACTGCTTTAATTATATGTGCACTTCAGTTCTCATCTGTGATAGCCATTGCAATTCTAAACCTAGGGCTCCTCACAACTCTCCGAATGTACTTCAATTCTGACCAGCAACACGTCCTGCTATTCTAATTATGGACACTGCACAAACACCCGCACATGCACAGCTCTGCCCGTGTACCTCCATCTTGAGTTGCATTATCACCTGCTATTCCAGTACTGGGCTCATTTATTCAGACTGTAAACCCTTCAGGGCGGAACCATCTTTTATTCTAAATGTACAGTGCTTAGCACAATGGACCCCATGTTACCATAATACAAATAATAATGTAACACGCAGCTTCACTAGTGTACCTCAATCCCGACCCCTCTTATACCCTGCTGTTCTAATTCTGGGCTCCCTTGCAGCTCTCCTAATGCACTTAAATTTTGACCTGCAGCACTCCCTCTTCTACTTCTGATACCAGTTCAAATAATTCTCCCAATGTCTGCTGTGACACAAATGTCACTGCAAAGTCCTTGCAGTTGCAGCTGGACTCACAATTCTTTTCTGATACATTCGTGCAGTCCTTTTGTAAATGTCCAAGCACTGTGCATGGATCCCAATTCAAGATCATTATAAAATGGCAGCATTTTTATATCAAGAGAATTCACATAACAAACACAAATTAGCAGTTTCACTGTCATTTAATAGTGACTCCTCTTCCCAAAAAGCTTTGGCAACCTGACAAAGGGCAAACATTTAGGAAAAGGGAATATTTTTCCAGTATGAGTAAAATGCTCAATAATATAAATATGAACTCCCTAGAGGCCACTGGCCACCAGTATCTAATTTCATCTGCCAAGAAAATACATTGTTGTTTCTTTTATTACTCTGAAGCTCCTCAGGAAAAAGAATGTACTGGGGACGTTTAGTCTGTAGACAGTAGATTTCCCTTGTATAGCACTCACCTTTCCTATATTTTCTCTTTAACCCTTATGCAACTGACTAATACTTAGGTGTTCAAAGTTTTCTGGTTTGAGGCTGGGTCATTGGGGTGTACACAATGGGCAAGTTTCCTTTAGCTTTTATAAACTGTCTCTATTCTATCCCTCTTATTTGCAGTGAGATCCTGTAGGAGTTCCTTGTGGTAACAGAACTAAATAACCACTGATACCGTGAGACAGCTAGCCCCACAGAACATTCTCACGAATATTTCTGCTCTAGACCCCCATCCCGTGAAGCATAAGTATTTAAAAAGCACTTATGCATGTGCTTAACTTCAATTGGACTTAAGCACATGCTTTCCTGAATAGAGATGGATTTAAGCATTGCTTAAGTGCCTTAGCCTTCCAGAACTGTCACACTGTCCAATAGGGAATTCCATAGGGATCCTTCATGACCAAGATTTGCTTTTAATAGGTTTGTTGAATGTAAGGTTTACATAAATTCAGATGTCTTAAGAATTGTAATTGGCTTATATTTTTAAGAACAAACCTTGGTATAAGGCAGGGGTGGATGTCTCTGCGTGCCCCTGGCAAGGGGGAGGTGGCTCCGTGTGCTGCCCCCGCCCCCAGCACCGTGCTCATGGCTTCCATTGGCCGGAAACCGGCCACTGGGAGCTGTGGGGGCAGTGCTTGCGGGCACAGGGAGCGCATGGAGACCCGCTGCCCTCCCTCCCCCTAAGGGGCACGCAGAGACATGCCAGCAGCAGCCAGCCACAGCCGCTTCCGGGAGTAGCGTGGGGCCATGGCATGCAGGCAGCCTGTCTGAGCCCCGCTGCGCCACTGGCCGGGAGCCACCTGTGGTAAGGGCCTTCCAGCCAGAGCCTGCACCTCACACCCCCTCCCACACCCCAACCTGCTGCCCCAGGTCAGAACCCCCTCCTGCACCCAAACTCCCTCCCAGAGCCCATACCCCCTCCTACATCCCAATCCCCTGCCCCAGCCCAGAGCCCCCTCCTGCACCCAAACTCCCTCCCAGAGCCCACACCCCCTCCTGCACCCCAATCCCCTGCCCCAGCCCGGAGCCCCCTCCTGCACCAAACTCCCTCCCAGAGCCCGCATCCCTCACCCTCTCCTGCACCCCAACACTGTGCACCAGCCCGGAGCTCCCTCCTGCACCCAAACTCCCTCCCAGACCCCCACGCCCCCTCCATTAATGTAGTAGAAATGTGCGGCCCATGACGACTTACCAAAATTCGTGGAGTGGCCCCCCTTGCGAAAATTATTGCCCACCCCTGGTATAAGGTGTCAATGGGAATAGCAGCTGCTTATTGCTATCCTCAGATTTTCTATAGGGCCCATCTCATAGCATCTAAGCATGTATTCCAAGGCTGAATCTGACCCAACCCAACACATTTTAAACATAACTCTCCTTGTCTATGCTAAGGAAAAAATCCTGATTAACATCATGTTAGTTATAACTGTTACAGCAATATTGTCTTTAATTAAATGATCACATGTTATTTTCCCACTGCACACTATTCAAACCTTTCTCAGAAGACAGAATTATTAATTTCCTTGTGACTTTTTATGGCACTCGTCACCACAGTACCTGAGTGCTTCAAAAATATTAGTGAATTAATTTTCACAACTCCCCTATGAGATGAGGAAGTATTATTATTGTCTCCATTTACAGATGGGTAGCTCAGGCACAGAGAGCGTAAGGGCAAAAGTGTCCATTAATTTTAGCTACCCAATCTGAGACTCCTCAGGACTCTTTTTTTTCCAAAAGTATTTTGACATTGTATAGCACTTTGATCCCTTTATATGTTCAAAATACAGCTCCCTTTGACTTTAGTTGTAGCTGTAACTGGTCAGCACGTCTGCAAATCAAGACCCCAGGGTCTCAGATCAGGCACAATTAGTCACCACCTGTGAAGTTTGGTTTAGTAACTTGCTTGGAATCACAGAGGAACTCTGTGGCAGAGACAGGGATAGAACCCAATTCTCCAGGGCAGCATTCAACTGCCTTAGTCATGAGACCATCCTTTCTCTCCTGAAAGCCTGTCTTTAATTCACTACACACCTCCCATCTTCTTCAAAAAATGAAGCTGTGAGCCTACAGACAACAGCTTCTTTCACTCCATAACCCTAACTCATCCCCACAGAAGGTCCATCCTATGCACCTAGTGAGGCAGAGGTCCTGTAGAAAAAATAGTATGTGATCATGTAATTAAAGAAAGTAGTGGAGAACTTTAAATACCTGGGTAGTGTCATATCCAGTGATGGATCACTGGATAATGAGATCAACGCACAAATATCCAAAGCAAGCCAGGCGCTTGGCTGTCTGCGTGTCAAAGTTTTAAATCACCACAACATCCGGATGTCAACAAAACTGCTTGTGTACAGAGCTGTTGTTCTTTCATCTCTTTTGTACGGGTGCGAAACATGGATACTATATAGGCGTCACATCAAGCAGCTCGAAGCATTTCACATGTGCTGCCTCTGCAACATCATGAAGATCCGCTAGCAAGACAAAGTGCCCAATCTCGAGGTCCTCAAGAGAGCCCAGATGATAAGCATCGAAATGATGATCATGAAGTCACAGCTACGTTGGACCGGTCATGTTAGCTGCATGGATGCCAACAGAATCCCCCGTCAGCTTCTGTATGGTGAGCTCTCCCAGGGCATCCGGCATATAGGTCGTCCACGGAAACGTTACAAGGACACCATCAAAGCCAATCTGCAGTACAGCAGTATCAAACCTAGGGACCTTGAGGACGCCGCCAGCGACAGAACACAGTGGCATGCAACAGTCAGAAATACCTGCATCGCCTTTGAGGAAGACTGCTGCCGGCGTCTACAAGAGGCACGCGAACGACGTCACAGAGCATCAGCAGCGCACAATCCACTGACCGCGAACTTCCCATGCACCATCTGCAGCAAAATGTGCACCTCTAGAATTGGCTTGTACAGTCATCAGAGGGCACACCATGAGACCAACAATAGATGATCTGCACAGATTTGTCATCATCAGATTGATGGACTACCAAGACATGCTGCAAATGCACACAGGGGGCAAATTAAGGTTGCATAGGCAACCTTAATTTTGGCATTTCCTAACTTTTGAGCACTTGACTTTGCAACCTTAACTTTCTTTTAACATAGTTTTTTGTGTGTGGTGTGTACACACACACACTTCTGTGTGGGCATCATTTAAGCCATTTGGTACCCTGCATTGGCCCTCTTAATGAGTTACATCCGGTAAAAGCTTTTCTTTTGTATCTTTTTTTTTTTTTTTTTTTTACTGGAAATGCAAAGCATTTGATAGGAAATTGTTGTTTTAATGGGTTGTTTTGGTGTTGATTTAATTCCAGTGTGACCTTTCAGTCCGTCCTTGAGCCACTTCCACAAATTTCTGCTCTCTGCATAATTTGTTTATTTTGTTTTGTTACATTAAGCAATGTTGATATATTAAAAACTGCAAGCATTAAAAATGCTGCCATGAAGAGTCAAGGCTAAGAGAGTATATTTTGAAAACACAGCTGGCCCCACTTTTGATCTGGGATATCTCTAATGGTGTCTCAGTTACACCAGAACTGACTTGGGCCCAGCCTGTTCACAAACAATGACTGAGCTTCAGAGTGACTTGCAAAGGAAAAAGCAAAATAAATGTGTGTCCTTCTTTGTTTCTTTTTGATGCATAAAGGAGGCCTGAAATGCTGGCATTTTCATCCACCAAAATCTTCTTTCTCTGCTTGATGCTTAACCTTTGAAGTATCAGGAATGTATAAGATTCTGTGGATGTCTCCGGTGTAGTTCTCAGCCCTGATGAGTGAGATTAATTGAATCTTTAACAAGCTCATGTTTTCTTCCAAATGTTTACAAGGTTTTTGAGTTAAATGGGTGTTAACAAAAACAGAGTTTTACAGTCTGGAAAAAAAAAAACTTCCCTTCTCAATAAATCCAGTTATACTTTCATTATAATCCTATTCATTCACTCGTTTTCCATAGAGTCTACCAAGAAAAACAGGGGAGATAAGAGCTAAATTTCTAATATAAAAGGTATGCAGGGAAAAAAACTTTTAAAAAAAATCTATAAAATGAAACCTTTTCAGGCCTTCTTTGTACATAGTAAAAAGAAAAGAGCATAAACCCATTTTCCCCCTTTTCAGATCACCTCTAAAAGATGTGAAACAGCAGCTTCCAGCCTAGACAAGCTCAGCACAACTCCTACCAGATTGTCTTTGGGAAGATTCCCTTTTGGCTCATCTGGCACAACTGCTGCCTAGAGTCCACAGTAATCCTAGTCCAGGCACTGTTGTCACAGTTCAGGGCAACTGCACTTGTATTCCCCCTCCAACATTCCTTGAGGGCACCCACATTAGTCTCCTGGCTCCTCAGCCATCACCATCCTGTGAGGAAACCCATGTCTCTCCCCATCCTGACTGAGGTTTTTCCAGGCTTACAGTTCCCTCCTGCCAACACTATGATATTCCCAGCATACCAGACTGCCTAAACAGGCAGTGTCTGCACTTTGCTTTCTCTTCAAAGGCTACGAATAGTGTAGTTGCCCAGCGTTATAAGGTACCACACAGCTCTTTCTGTGCAAGCACATTTGTTCTTAAGGTAACAGCATTACAGAGAAAACATATTAAAAACAATAAAAAGCCACATGCTAATAAAATTACGAGATCACACCACAACTCCAACAAAGGTTCTGGTAGGACTCAGTCCTTCAAACCCCGCAAAGGGTTTTTTCTGTTGTCACAAGCTCATAATAGCCTCAGCTCAGAAAAAGCACACTCATGAATTAGTTAGTCTTTCCTCTATACCAGTGGTTCTCAAAGCCAGTCTGCCACTTGTTCAGGGAAAGCCCCTGGCAGGCCAGGCCGGTTTGTTTACCTCCCGCGTCCACAGGTTCGGCCGATCATGGCTCCCACTGGCCGCGGTTCGCCGGTCCAGGCCAATGGGGGCTGCGGGAAGCGGCGCAGGCTGAGGGATGTGCTGGCTGCCCTTCCCACAGCCCCCATTGGCCTGGAGCAGCGAACCACGGCCAGTGGGAGCCACGATCGGCCGAACCTGCAGACACGGCAGGTAAACAAACCGGCCTGGCCCGCCAGGGGCTTTCTCTGAACAAGCGGCGGACCGGCTTTGAGAACCACTGCTCTATACAGCTTGGGCCTTTGATCCTGAGACTCTGGGAACAGGTAATCAGTAGACAGTGGTTCCCTCCTCAGGGCATGGCTTCAGCGGGTTGGGTTTTTGGATAACTGGAGGTGGGGAATTTGCAGCATTCACATCTCCCTAGAGAGTCCCCAGGCAAACCACTTGACACTGTTTGTCTCAAAAGTCAATTTTTGTCTGGCCCATTGTTCAATACAGTCTTTTGAAGTTCATAACACATCCCAGGGTTCACATAACATCACTATCCTAGAAAGATCACTGTGACCCTAGGCACGCCTCAGTGCCAACCGGCAAAGGGTTCACTGTTCTGTAACAGCAACATCTGACAGGCCTGACAAACTCACTACACCCAACACATTACTTTCAAAATATTTATCCAAATATGGTCAAGTGAGATATCTAATAAAAGCTTATGGCTTACTGATCTTCATAACCATTGTGAGATGTATGTACTGATGATATTTAGGGAGTTGTGTATATGTACTGAAAAATATGTTTTTAAAAATCATAACAAGGCAGAGTTGACAAACAGGTTTCCTGCCAGACCAGAGATGTTTATTCATCTCTCTGCCAAATGTAAATTAAGCATTGTAAGCTGACACAATGGGTGCTCATCTACATACAAAGTCAACAGAGACGTGAAGTCAACATGAAAAACAAGCAAGGGGGAGAAGAGCCTTATCTGGAGGTGCGCTTCAAAGAGTTACTGAACTATAACTGGTTTCAGAGTGGTAGCCATGTCAGTCTGTATCAGCAAAAACAACAAGGAGTCCCTGTGGCACCTTAGAGACTAACAAACTTATTTGGGCATAAGCTTTCGTGGGCTAAAACCCACTTCATCAGATGCATGGAGTGAAAAAAACAGTAGGCAGTATATATAACTTCAAAAACAGACTTCAACGGGAAATTGCAGAACTGGAATTAATTTGCAAACTGGACACCATCAAATTAGGCCTGAATGAGAACTGGGAGTGGCTGGATCACTACAAAAAGTAATTTTCCCTCTATTGATACTCAAACCTTCTTGTTAACTATTGAGAATAGGCCACTTCCACCTTGATTGAATTGGCCTCATTAGCACTGACCCCCTCCCCCCCACTTGGTAAGGCAACTCCCATCTTTTCATGTGCAGTAATATATATACTGCCTACTGTTTTTTCACTCCGTGCATCTGATGAAGTGGATTTTAGCCCACGAAATCTTATGCCCAAATAAATTTGTTAGTCTCTAAGGTGCCACAAGGACTCCTCATTGTTTGGACTATAACTGGGAATCAAGTAAGGCACCCTGTTATCCAGTCACTGAGGAAAACCCCTGGTGGAATGGGGTGATTCATGAATGTTTGAAGTCATAATATCAAAAACCAGCTAGCTCTGCAAGGGACTGAGTCTGTGGGGGGAAATCTATTTTATTATACAGACGCCCCCTGACTTACACAATCGTTCCATTCTGGAAAGCCTTGCGTAAGTCGGAAATGTATACCCGTACATTACGCAAAAATGTCCACAACTCGAAAATCCTATTTCTGACTTATGGAACATTTTCCGTAAATGCGAATTTGCATAAGTCGGTTCTTGCGTAACCCGGGGAGCATCTGTATAGGAAAGGTAACCATTGATAAGTGTAGACCAGGTTTGGGTTTTGTTTTTTTGTTTTATATGTAACCATTCTGTTTTCATTATCTTTACTCACTCTCTCTTGGGGCATGGATCAGTGTTCACGTCGCACTCCCTGTCAGTATTCGGCCTAGACCAGGAAAGTTAATGATACGACCTGCAGACCAAATTCAGTTGTGAATCCTGGTCACATGCCACCTGAGGCATGCTGCCCGCATGCTAAGAAGAACCTCAGTGCTGTGATATTATATTGGAGCTGACCCTCAGTTGAACAAACACATTTGTGTGCACACTGTTCCTTTGGGGACAGGTTACCTGGTAATTTCAGTGAATGTCCAGGGGTTATTATGGCTGGATATTGCAGGATGTGCTTGGGGGATGGGGATCACTAGCCTGCACAAATGGGATGAAGTCTGTGGAAACCTGACACAGTGCTTGTGTGGCCAGAGGCTGGTGGTTTCAGGGAGCTGAGCTATAGCAGGCACAGACAAGACTGCTTCCTGCTAAGGGCAAGTAGTGGTGAGGTGTCTCACAATCTTGGGTACCTCTGAGGAGCACCACAGTAGCATACAATCTTGGCCTTCAATAACACATACCCTTTGCATTTAATACCATGGACCCCAAAGATACTTAAACTTAATTCAGTAAGGTTCTTCAAGGACGTTGCAGGAAATTGCTGTATCTGTCACAGCTATTCCATGAGTCTTTGCTGATTTCATCTGTTCTGGTGTCTGTCTGGCTACTGACTGTCAAATAAAACAGAGCTACACAGTCATCACAATCAGAAAAAAGAAACCTTTCGATCCTCCAACAAAGAAATCCAGTGGAAGGACAAAGACTCCTATCAAATGTAATATTTCCTAGTTCCATGCAAAGTTTAGCTGTGTTGTACCAGGTGGCAAATTCCCCCCAAATAACAAAGGCAATAGATGTCTGTATTGACACTGGGTCAGTATGTAGCCATTGTTTAGTTCAGGCTGTATTTCAGCATCAAGCTTTTCATCACTGTGACATAGAGATGGCATATATGCCCTTACTGGACAGGATTACAGGAGCATGAAATTTAATGTACTGGCTGTGGACATGTATCATTGGCCACTAGTGGTTGTCATACAGAAGATATAAGTCCTACTACTAGTCCAGGCCAGAGCTGTGCAAAATGTTCCCCGCCAAAAGATGAAACCACATAAAACCAATGTCACATACTTGAAACTCAGATTGGGTTGGTCAGAAAGGATCCCCTGGTTTGGAGTGTGTTGGGCCTCTTTCTGAGGAAACTTGAGTGAATTTATGGAAACAATAAACTCTCCATTTTTTACTTTATTATTACTATTATTATTTATGAGTATTTCCACAGCAAAGAACTGCCCCCCTCGCCCTTGGCAAATGACATCCTTAATTTTATCATGCAGAAACACGAGCAGTTGGACGTGAAGACAGCATCTTGAAGAGAGAGGGCAGATTTATTGTGGCTTTTCTTGTCCTGTAGCTGCTCTGGTCAACATTGTGTGTGCCTTTCTTTTTCTTATATTTTGTGAAGAAGATTTACAGTGTCTGTGCACTGAAACCTGAAGCGAAGTCTGCGTATTCCAGTAGCCCATTAAGTCCCTGGAGCAGCAGACATTCCAATCCACATACCTCATGCTTGCTGCGCTTTCTAATTCCTCGCAGCCTGGGTAAAGAGTGAGGGTAAAGATGAGAAGACCCCAGGAATGGCCCCTCAAAGGCTTAAGGAAGGCAGAAGAGAAAGAGGCATATAGTGCTATGCATTTAAGAAGGTCCTTTTGGGTTGCTAACAAATGACCCAGATGTTAATCCTGGTGGGTTTCAAGGAGTAGAATCTTGTAGAGGAGTTTGAATAAAACAGGGAAACAACCTTAGAAGCCTATTTCTTTTCTTTTTTTTCAAAGGGAGCATGAGACCGACAAGATTACTGCACCTTCCACATTTCTATACAGAGCTCACTAGGTAGCTGTTCAGGAAGCTCAGAAACACAGTGAGCAGCATAGTATAAGAACCTGCATGCAATACAGTAGGAAATCTGGGAGCTCCTGTCAATCTAGTCGATGTACTTTTTAAAAGAATTTTTTGTATGAAAGTCACACTTTCAGATTTTAGCTGAAGTTGAGGTCCCATTGTGATAAGTGCTGTATATACATATTGTAAGAAAGAGTGCCTGCCCCAAAGAGCTTATGATCTAAATTAGATGGACAAAGGATGAGAGAAAGGAAGTATTAATATTCCCATTTTATAGATGGTGAACTGAGGTGCAGAGAGATTAAGTGACTTGCTAAAGGTCACACAGGAGACCCGTGGCAATAGCACAAATTTAATCCAGATCTCCTGAGTCCAAGTTCAGTGCCTACAATACCAAGCTTCCTCAGCTGAGCCCTATTCTCAGCTATAAAGCCTAAGATTTAGTGTTTGCCCATATCTACCTCCACACACATCTGTCCCAAACTCTTCTGCCTTGCCCACATGGGGCAGTTCAGACCCCCTAGGGAAACTGAGAGACCCAAAAGAAATTATGTTCAGAATTGCATATGTGAAGGAAGTTAGATGACGTGTATTGAGATCTCCTGTTAGCCAGGGAGCCTTGGGGTGAAAGGAAACCTGTGATATACCACTGCTAGCTAAATAGGGATGCGTCCAGAATCTCTATGAAACTTAAGTAATTATTACCAGAGGGTTCTCAGTCAACATGTAGCCACCCACTGGAAAAAGCTCATGCTAGCATTGAGACCTGCCTTTGGGAGGGTGGGACTCTGCCATCAGGGGTGGCAAGTTGTATGGGCCCATGGTGCCCAGAATTCATGAATATTCAGGGCCTGGGGGCCCGGCTCCACCAATGTTCGGGGCTGGGTCTCTCCCCCCGCACCACCTGCCACCCCTGCGTGCCTCCGGCCCCTCCTGCTTCCCCCGGGTGATTTAAAAGGGCCCAGGGGCCCCCAGATGCCGCTCCCACCACCAGCAGTGCAGCAGGACTGCCCACATTACAGTGCGGCCGCGGCAGCGCTGTGACATGGGCAGTGTAGTCACACTTTATCGTCGGGAGAGAGCTCTCCCAGCGATAAAAAATAACCACCCCAAATGAGCGCTAAAACTTTGGTTGCTCGGAGGTGTGTTTTTTCACACCCCTGAACGACTAAAGTTTTAGTGCCGAAAGTGGCAGTGTAGACACAGCCTAAGGCAGCTTCCTTTCCGCCCACTCCGCGCTGCTCCGGGAAGTGGCCAACATGTCCCTGCGGCCCCAGGGTGGGGGTGTCTCCACGTGCTGCCCCAGCCCCGAGCGCCGAGCTGCTGCCAGAGGGGTGTGCAGGTCACTTTCGGGAGCTGGCACCCCCCAAGGTAAGCGCCAACCCCTTGACCCCCTCCTGCACCCCAACCCTCTGCCCCATCCCAGAGCCCGCACCCCCACCCAAACTCCCTCCCAGAGCCTGAACCCCCTCCTGCACCCCAACCCACTGCCCCAGCCCAGAGCCCGCACCCAGCACCCAAACTCCCTCCCAGAGCCCTGGGAGGGGGGGATTTGGACCCGTTCTGGGCACCACCAAAAATTATCCAAACCTGCTGCCTCTGTATGCCACAACTCCAGAGAACTGTGCAGCAGAGGTTTGGCAGCAGCATCTCAACCAGCCCTATCTGTGGCTTAACAAATTACAAAGATATGCTCCCTACTGTTGTATCTACAGTACATGAATGGAAAGAAGGAAGCATGAGCAATGTCCGTGAGAGTAATTAACCATTGGAACAACTTCATACATGCATAGATTCCTAGGCCAGAAGGGACCATTGTGATCATCTGGTCTGACCTCCTGTATAACACAGGCCATAGAATTTCCCCAAAATAATTCCTACAGCATATCTTTTAGAGAAGCATCCAATACTGATTTTAAAATGGTCAGTGATGGAGATTCCACCATGACCCTTGGTAAACTGTTCCAATGGTTAATTACTCTCACAGTTAAAAATGTACAACTTATTTCCAATCTAAATTTGTCTAACTTCAAACTCCAGCCATTGAATCATGTTATACCTTTCTCTGCTAGACTGGGAAGCCCTTTATTAAATATTTTCCCCCACTTTTAGACTGTAATCGAGTCACCCCTTAAACTTCTCTCTTTGTTAATATAAATAGATTAAGCTCTTTGAGTCTATCACTAAAAGTCATCTTTCTGAATCCTTTCATCATTCTCATGGCTCTTCTCTTAACTCCCTCCAATTTATCAACATCCTTCGTGAATTGTGGACATTTTTGTCAAAAGGGATAATGTGAGAAAAGAAGTTCAGTTTCCAAATGTCACATGTCACTTTAATGGACTTCAGATGAAAGCCACCACACTAAATGCTATCTATCTATCTATCTATCTTCATGCATCTGATTTATATCATTTTAATAGCTAAGTGAAAAGTTACTCCATCTCTTTGGCCCAGCACAAAAAAACCTCAATAGTTCTGTTGTATGTATGTTTCCCTCCTCTAGGCTCCAAAAGTCTGAGCTTTGAGCCTGTCTCTTTAAGCCTTGTTTGTTATGTCCCTTGTTTCCATAGCACTTGTGTTTCCATGTTGTAGGCTTCTTTTATTTTTTTCCAGACATTACCCCACCAGCACATGTTCCAGACCTGGGATTCCACCCACTTTCAGCCAAAAGGAAACTAACTTTTTGTGGTTGTAAAAATACCAGGCCATGTAAATACCTGTGGCTGGGATCTAGGTCTCTCTGGCTAGGAATAGCAGCACAGCTGAGAGCGAGCACAGGGTGAAGAAGAGAGGCCTGGAGAAGAGCCAAACAAGCCTTTGTGCTTCTCTTCTCGCTAATCTGAGCCAGCCTCTCCTGTCAAGAAGAGGATGAAAAACAGGAACTGTAATTTCTCTGCCACAATAGCACAGCCCAAAGCTTTCCACGTACAAAGGCTTTGTGCCTTCACCTTGCACCCATGAGAAAGGTCCACCAGAGATGGGCCATGCTGCAAAATCTGGATCCCGATACCAACTCATCCCAAAGCTGAGCGGTTCAGATCCAGGGACTTAGTCTGAGCCTGGGGCTGATCCAAAGGGACTGGCAGGCCAGGGAGAAGTCAGTAAGACTCCAAGTGATTTTAATGGGGAGCTGGATCAAGCTCTTAGCCTCAGTTGTGCCTAGTCATTAGGCAGGTGGGCAGTCAGAGTAGGGGCAGAGGTGACAAAAGGAGCCACTCCCCCTACATCCCATTCCCATAGCCTGCATAAGGGCCATGCAGGAGAACATCTGAGAGGGTGGGAAGGAGGGAAGCGGGGGCGGGGTCTCCTTTAGAAAACAGGACTGGTCCAGTGTAGGAGGGGAGGCATGGTACAGTTCTGCACTGCTGCTTATGCTGGGCTGTGCACAGACAAGCCCTTAGAAAACATCTCTATGGAAAATATGACAGCACTCTCCACAGTACTGGTCCCAGAAACTCATGCTGCACTGGCAGACATTGCACTGCTCTGGGCCTCAGGTTCCCCATCTGGAAAACAGAGGTAATGATAGTTATCTATGGATGGAAAATACTATATAAGAGCTAGTTAGGAATAAATACTGGCTATTTACTTACAGCATGATTAAATTGGCTTCTCACAAACTTTGTTTTGCAGGGCTCCTGACTGACCCATTTAAGCCACTGAAATTCTTTGTTAAAATTGCCCCATTTAGTGTGCTGTGCATGCTCTGCTCATCTGTTGGTTTATGCATCTCTCATCAGGACAGCTGTCTTGTGAAATACCCAGAGTGTCCTTTCACAGATGTCCTCAGATCTGAGAGAGGCATCAGTGACCCTGACCCCAACCCCCAGCCATCAGTCTCCGGGCTCCACAGATTTCCCTTTAGAGACGGATCTGGAGATAGCAGGACATAGAGGTCTGAAAAATCCCCAACATTATGATCTAGCTAAATGAATTTAGTGCCAGACACTGAAGCTCTCTGCTCATCCCCAGACTAGATATGGCACAGGCGACAGCAATATATACACTGTATCTATATCACACTTTCCGTATTCTTCACCTGTGAAAGGTAAGAGGGAAGTTCAGATACCACGGTCCTTTCAATCTATAACCTCTGTGAGACTGCCAAGGAGAGTGGCAGACAGTGTCAGTAATATGGACCATTGTCCAGTAGGAACTGGATTGAGGTTTTTTGCTCATTTAATCTGAACCACTAAACAGTCAGCCGACAGAAACAACTTTCCCTTATTAACAACCTGGCTCGATTGTAACTGGTGATATAGAGGTGGGAAACTCTATATCCGATTCCCCCAAACAGCCAGCCCCCCAGCCAATGTATCACTCATTTCTCTAAACAGTGTGAGTGTATCCATTTAGTCATAAGGCTTCACTGAATGGACTGGGTGAATGAGTTTCGGACAACTGATCGTTCATAAACTGTTGTTTTTGACTATTCACTATTTGTCTTGTGCGATTGGTCACCTAAATCACACACAGTATTGTTTCTGCTCTCAGACTGAATGACTGGAGCTTCGTAAGAATAACTAAACACTGAATGCTCTCTCTTCTACAAATTTTCTGTCAATCTTAGGTACTTATATGGCTACCTATACTGTAATATCTGAGCGCCTCAGAATCTTTAATGTATCTATCCTCACAATCCCCCTATCAGATAGGGAAGTGCTATTATCCCCATTGTACAGATGACAACTGAGGCACAGAGAAACTAAGGGTACATAGTAGTCCTGATGTTATAGCTAAATTTGACATTTTTTTCTACATTCTGCCTATTTGGGTTCTCCCTGTGGTTACACATGGATGTCTTCTTTACTTCCTGTCTTAAACTCTTGGGTAGAATTTCTGTAGAGTATTAAACAGATTTGGCAGTCATCCCCAGAAGCAGAACATTTCACTGATGAATCTTTCTGGCTGACCCAGTGTAAAATACTATTATTTTATTATCTTGATTATTAAAATAAAAAGAATTAATAACTCTAGCAAGGGAGAAAGAGTTGATAAAAAATGTTATGTGACAGTCTCCTGTTGAACTTTTCCTGAATGTCAAGGAAAAGGAGAGGGATAATGATCGTAGGAATGAAAGAGTAGGCTAACTCATGATTAAGAAGTCTGAGAACACTGAAATGCCACACTGTTCATCAGGGAAATTAAATTACTAATCCTTATTCCATATGGGGCGTTGTGCAACTATGCAGGAGCTTTCAACAGCTGGCTGTGAATGGCCAGTGCAATGGAAAAGGGCTGTAGATCCGCTGGGTTCTCTATGAATGCTATCAAATAGGAGTTGATCACTGCTAACAAAATGGAAGGCAGGGGTGCAGAAGAATGTGAGTTATGTGTACGTTTGTAGGGGAACCAAGAATAGTGAAATCTCTGGTATATACCACTGTTTCTGGCTGTAGCAGATAGGGGGCAGCAGACGTCCTGACTGAGACCTTTGTAACTGTATGGTCTATGGTATTATGTCCGTGCCAGTCCACTATAGAGTCTGTTATAAAGGCTAACAAGACACATGTCTTGGAGCTAATAAAGACTGAGCCACACAGCAAACATTCTGTGTCTGATCCTTCTCCTGCAGTAAAAACCAAGGGAATGTAAAAAGGGTTGGAAAGGGGACATATGCATTCAAGAAACCATCACCTGTTCTGCACAGCAGAACTGCCAGTCTGAAAATCAAACTGAGACTCTTCAAGGACAGAGACTTCAGACACAGCTGCTAACATGCCAAAGAGTCAGTATTGAGTATCACCAACACAGAGAGCTTTGTAGAGATTTCTTAGAGACATACATATGGCCCCAATATAGTACCTAAACTGCAGATCTGAGATCCCTGGCAGAAATGTGCTATAAGACATTATTTCTGTAGGACCACACTTGTTCCTGACTTACACCCCATGTAAACATATTGTAGTCATAGTCAGGGCAGCATTTGACCTATCCTGAGTACGCATAACAATCATTGTGCTCTCTGATACACCTGCCATTTATTCTAGGACTCGTGTCATTTCTGTCACACTCCCAAATTCCTAACTCTATGCACTTCCCCAAGCTGATTTTAACTCTCTTTTTTCCGGCCATTGGAGCCATCTGCATTTTTAATAATAAAACTCTCCTGCCAACCCTACATGAAGGAAAATGCCACAGGCAACCACCTTTCCTGAAGCAAAGGTTTGATTTCATTTGTAGTTGTTGTTGTTTTAAAGCTGGCATATGTAGAAGCTGGCATATGTATAACCCAGTTCATGGCATATTCTCTCTAATTATGCTCTTATCATTGCATTCAGCTACATCCAAGAATATAGTGTCAAAGGAGCGGAGCTCCAAGAAATGTCTCTACTGGCTCTTTGCTTCTCTTGTCTTTTGTACTCAATTTTCACACAGAGAAAAGCCAATCTCTATCTCGTGTGTAGCTGACATCCAAATCTGCAGGGCTCTTATCCCAAGGATTGCTTTTTATTGCTTTGTTTGTTTCTCGCACAGACAGGAACAAACCCATGTGCTGCAGATGCAGTTAAAATATAAATTGCACACAACAGAGCTGAGCTCAGAACCCTCATCTTTTATATTTAAACATACAGTTATCTAATACATGAACTAAATAAAAATATGTGTAACTGTTGGGAGTAGTAGGTCATTTACCCCAGTATTAAGCCAGCCACTAGAGGGCAACATCACTCACTCGCTCTTACATAGCTCACTCACCCACTACCAGTACATTACAGCACTGCTGTTTGCTTAGCTCTCAATGGATGCTTTTCTTTTAGAATCTAGGTGATATAATGATTTTTTGTTTGTTTGCTTGCTTTTGGTTCTGTCTTTTGCTTTCCTGGTTCCATTTCAAGCAATTGTGGGAAATTTAAGGGAAAGAAGGTTAGCATAGACAAGGCTTTAGAGAAATGAGCTGTTTGTTTCGGTGCTGATATTCCTGCCCCAAGCCCTACCAAAAAACAATAAATCACAGAGCAAAAACCACACTTACATTTAACTACTGGCTCTTAATGGCTCATTGGCAGCATTTTAAATACTCCTGGATATCACAAAGCATTTGACCTTAAGCAGAAATGGTTAGATTCAACCTTGACATTTTAACATAATAAAACAATTTAGGTGGGTGTTGCACATTAAATATTATTTGGTTTCCTGACCAGACTCCATAATGCAATCCCAGTTTGGCATGCTGTATCTCCTGACTCTAGGTCACTGATAAAAATATTTAATATAACAACAGATCCCCGTAGAACCCCACTAGAAACACACCCTCTCAAAGAAGATTCCCCATATCAGTTAGTCAGCTTTTAATCCATTAATGTGTGCCACGTTAATTTCATAACATTTTAGTTGTTTAACAAAAATGTTGTGTGGTTCCAAGTCAAATGCCTTACAGAAGTCTAAGTATATTATATCAACATTATTACTTTTATCAACAAAACTTGTAATCTCATAAAAAAAAAAGATATCAAGTTAGTTTGACAGGATCTGTTTCCATAAACCCATATTCATTGGCGTTAATTATATTATTCTCCTTTAATTCTTTATTAATCAAGTGCTATATCAACCGCTCCATTATCTTGCCCGGTATTGATGTCAGGCTGACAGGCCTATAATTTCCTGGGTCGTCCCATTTGCCCTTTTAAAAAATTGGCACAACATTAGCTTTCTTCCAGTCTTCTGGAATTTCCCCAGTGTTCCAAGTGTTATTGAAAAGTAATGAGGTCCAGTGAGCTCCCCAGTCAGCTCTTTTAAAACTCTTGGATGCAAGTTATCTGGACCTGCTGATTTTAAAATGTCTAACTTTAGTAGATGCTGTTTAACAACCTCCTGACATACTAGTGGAATGGAAAGAATTTTATCATAATGACGAGACTGTTTTTTCCCCAAATACAGAACAGAAATATTTATTGAACACTTCTGCTTTTTCGGCATTATTATTGACAATTGTACCATTTCCATCTAGTAATGGACCGATACCATTGTCAGGATTCTTTTTGTTCCTTATATAATTTTAAAAACTCATTATTATTATTTATTATTATCTTTAACTCTGCTGGCCCTAGATTTCTTATTCTATGCCTTTTGCTTGCTTTCTGAGTTTTCTACAGTTCCTAAATACTGATTTATATTTATTACTATCAGCTTCCCCTTTCTTCCACGTGTTTTTATTTTTTTTTATTTTTTTATTTATTATAGCTTCCTTCATCCCCCCTCTAAATCAGGTTGTTTTTTTAATCAATACAGACTTCTTCCTTGACTGTGGCATTTTGGGAATCTAGCAAAGTGTTCTTAAACAATTTTTCTGATTAAATTCTTCCTCCCAGCTGATTTGGCTCATAATTGGTTTCAGCTTTGTGAATCTGACCCTTTTAAATCACCAAGTATATATATATTACTGCTCTGGACTTTATTCTGTTTGCACATTATAAATGTGATCAAGTCATGATCACTTGCACCTAAGCTACCATTAATTTTTAGTTCTGTGATCAGTTCCTCTTTATCTGTCAAGAGCAGGTCTAACATAGAATTCCCCTGAGCTGATTGCAACACTCTTTGAGTTACAAAACTGTCATCTATGCCTTCCTGGCGCTCCGGGGCTGGGGCTGCGGGCGCGTCACCCGCCCGGCGCACTGGGGCTGGGGACATGCAAGGGGGCCGGCTGCCGAGGGTGGAGGGGTGCTCTGGGCTCCAGTGAGGAACAGGGGGCAGAAGGGAAGGGGCAGAGTGGGAGTGGCCGGGGTCTAGCCTCCCCCAACCGCACGTTCACCTGCCGCCCATGCATCAAGGTCACCAAGAAGCAATACATTTGCTCTGATAGCTCCTTCTCTTTAACACATTTTTATACACAAAGGAAAGGACTGGGACCTTCATGTTTCCTTTATCTTCATTGCTGGGCTGGTGGAAAGAACATGTCTGGGCTGGTTAGAAAGAGATGAAAACTGATGATAGTGAGGCTTAAACAGAAAGGGAGCCTAGGAGAGAAGTGTGGCTAAAGGTCTGTGTATACTCTAGGCACAGGTGCATTGTGAGAAGAGGTCTGAGAGCCCAGGTAGTCCTGAGTTTGGATCCCAGCCCTGATACTGAATCCCTCTCTGGTCTTGACAAATCACTGTTATCCCCATCAGTAAAAGAGAATCATATCACACAGAGGTCCTGGGAGGATTTGTTAATGTGAAAGCAGTATAAAGTTGAATCATTCCATGTTATTATTATTATTATTATTATTTGAATTACCCTAGTGTCTAAGAGCCCTTGTCATTGACCACAACCCCAGTGTGAGGTGCTGTACAAAGACAGAACACATGACAACTCTACAAACACTTGCATAGAAGAATAATTATCAAAGTTCAATGTATAATTTCTTGAAACGTCCTTAGTCCTGACCCAGAATACAAAAGGTCTGGTCACCTTGGAATGGAATCTACAAGGACTGCCTCTACTTCAGTGACTCCAAAATCCTGGTCTGAACCCGGAGGTCTTTCTACTAGAGAAGATTTTCTTGCACTTGGAAGAAAGTGGGGTTCCAGTGCTCTCAAATGGGAGCCTGAACTGGCACAGTTCCCACTGGATGGTTTGCCCAGGATAGAAGATAAAACATCGTACCATTTCCAGTCCATCTGGACAGCTACATATAATTTCTTGCCTGGCAGACTATATTGAGTCATTTATTCTCTAATACTGTTCTGTGTCTGAAGAAGTCCAATGCTTGCTGTGATGATAACATGCTGGATTTTTTTAAATACTGCAATGATGTCCCTTCTAATGCATGTCAAAGCTCAAAAAATAAACATCTCTATTTTCGGAGTTGCTCCATGATTCCACTGCTTGTTTATACTGCCTTATGTTATCTCTATATGACTCAGAGGAAAATCAGCTTCTGTGATCGTTAACAAAGAGCAGGGAGAACTGGCTCCAGTAACTCATGTGTTGTTTGGGTTTTTTTTCTTCTTTGGATGATTTATTTTATGGCTTTCACTACAGTGTTTACAGAAAGTTCAATGGCTCAGCACAAAGTCATTTGCAAAGAAACTGAGATGAAATCAAAACAAATATGTTGGTTAATTTCCCAGAGGAAAGGGAGCTCTTTGTGTAGTCTCCATATCGCCCTGACTCTCCACCCATGGACTGTAGCAGCTTAAATAAAGCAAAAAGGGGGAAGAGATCTTTTTCCAGAGCAGGGATGGAGATTAAGATGAATCTGGATCTGAGGGCCCGGGTGGTGGGGGATGGGGAGGGGACTGAAGAAGGGGCAGTCATTCTCAAAAAGGTTTTGTTTTGAATTTTGGTATCAGTAAGGAGGACACAGGCACTGACAAATTCAGGGTTAATCATGAATAATAAAATCCGTTAACCTGGTATAGCACCTTCCAACTGGGACTCTCAAAGCCCTTTACAAACATTAATAATGAATGCATTCTCCCATGTATCATTATCCCCATTTCACAAATGGGGGAACTGAGGCACAAGCAAGCTAAGAGATTTGCCTGGGGTCACATGGTAAATCTGTAGAAGATGCAGCAATAGAAACCAGGGCCCAGATCATCTACTCTGACCAAACTGCACTTGGTGCAGGACGGGGTGGATGAGCTAAGATGGCTTTATGCAACCTTTGTGCTCCCCAGTGCTGGAACTGGCTGGGAGCTGATAAGGCACCGATATAAATAAGTGCAGTACGAGGGTTACTGTAATTGACCCTCAACTGCCAACAACCCTGTCAGGGTTCCCTCCCCACTCTGAACTCTAGGGTACAGATGTGGGGACCAGCATGAAAGACCCGCTACGCTTATTTCTACCAGCTTAGGTTAAAAATTTACCAAGGCACAAATTCTCCCTTGTACCTTGGATTAGGTAATGCTGCCACCACCAAGTGATTAGACAAAACCCAGGGAAAGGACCACTTGGAGTTCCTACTCTCCCCTAGTATCCCCCCAAGCCCTACACTCCCTTTCCTGGGGAGGCTTGAGAATAAACAAGATGAGCACAGACCAACCTTGGGGTTTTTTAGGACACTAAAAAAGCCAATCAGATTCTTAAAAAAACAGAACTTTATTAGAAAGAAAAAAGGTAAAAGAAGCACCTCTGTAAAATTAGAATGGATGATAATCTCACAGGGCAATCAGATTCAAAACACAGAGGATTTCCCTCTGGGCAAAACTTTAAAGTTACAAAAAGAAAACCAGGAATACACCTCCCTCTCAGCGCACAGAAAATCACAAGCCAAAATAAAAGTAAGCTAACACATTCCCTTGCTAGTACTTACTAATTCTAATGGAGTTGGATAGCTTGCTTTCTCGATCTGTCTCCGGCAAGCACACAGGACAGACAGACAAACGAACAGACAAACAAAGCCTTTCCCCCCCTCAGATTTGAAAGTATCTTGTCCCCTTATTGGTCCTTCTGGTCAGGTGCCAGCTAGGTTACCTGAGCTTCTTAACCCTTTACAGGTAAAAGGATTTTGTGCCTCTGGCCAGGAGGGATTTTATAGTACTGTATACAGGAAGGTTGTTACCCTTCCCTTTATATTTATGACAAACCCCAAGGCAGCCAGGAATTGTTAGGGGAAGGGGATGAGGAGGCCCTAGTCACACTTCTTTCCTCCCAAAACGTTGAGTAGGCGATATCTCAGAAGAGCAGCGCAGTGCACCTGAGAATAGCACCTATATCCCCTGACTCCAGGTCCTGAGCCACCTCTGGTTGCTTAATACTGCATTGTGTAGCATCCAGGCATAGGCTTCGTAGGCCAAGGGACTAATAGTTGTTCTGGATCAGTTACACTGAACAGTCACTGAAATGCATTACAGTTCTCAGAGGAAGCACCTACATTTCATTTTGATTTTAAATAGATTTTGATCCAATAAGACCGCTATAATAAATGCCTATTGACTATAAAAATGCTGAGGGCATTTTAGATACAGTGCACACTGCACAGTGCTAACCCTTTGATGAGTGCTTTAATAACGAATTTCAGTCATATGCAATAACTGCCTTTTGCATCTAACTATTTACATGTATTAAAAGGATGCTTGGTAAATAAAAATGTAATCAATGGGGCATTTGTTGAATATTAATGGTCTGGTTACTAAGGCTTAGAAATTTGGAAAGGATCAAAGTAAAGTGTAGAGTGAGCATCAGGAAACATTCCCAGTATTGCCAACCCCAAGCAATCAGAAATCATGAGTCAAGTCCTTTAAAATAATGACATTTAAAAAAAAATACAAATTTCTTTTGATTTGCCTTTATTTGGTGTTGGTGCATCTAAGGTGCATGTTTTCAAGCTTTTCTCTGTACCCAGAAGGGCGAGAAACCTCCCCCTTCTTCTTTTTGACAGCTGAGCTTTTCGAGCAATTTTCTGATTCCGATGGCTGGTACTTCAAAAAAAATATCAAATATCACAAGAATCATGATTAGGGCCCTACCAAATTCACAGTTCATTTTGGTCAATTTCACAGTCATAGGATTTTTAAAATTGTAAATTTCGTTATTTCAGCTATTTAAATCTGAAATTTCACAGTGTTGTAATTGTAGGGGTCCTGACCCAAAAAGAAGTTGTGGGGCGGGTCACAAGGTTATTGTAGGGGGGGTTGCGGTACTGCTACCCTTACTTCTGCGCTGCTGCTGGTGGCGGTGCTGCCTTCAAAGCTTGGCAGCTGGAGATCAGTGGCTGCTGGCTGGGAGCCCAGCTCTGAAGACAGAGCTGCCACCACCAGCAGCGCAAAAGTAAGGATGTCATGGTATGGTACTGCCACCCTTACTTCTGCACTGCTGCTGGTGGGGCGCTGCCTTCAGAGGTGGGTGCCCGGCTAGCAGCTGCATCCCTCCGGCCACCAGCCGCCGTTCTCCAGCCACCCAGTTCTGAAGGCAGCACAGAAGTAAGGGTGGCAATACCGTGGCCCCCCTAAAATAACCTTGCAACCCCCCTGCAACTCTCTTTTGAGTCAGGACCCCCAATTTGAGAAACGCTGGTCTCCCTTGAGAAATCTGTATAGTATATAGTAAAAACACACAAAAGACCAGTTTTCACGGTCCGTGACGCATTTTTCATGGCCATGAATTTGGTAAGGCCCTAATCATGATGAAATCATGAGAGTTGGCAACATTTTCAACATTGGTGTTGTGACGGGTTTGGTCACAGAAACTCCCTCAAGACTGTCACTAGATGTGCTGGAATACCACTGAGAACAAACCCGCCTGCCAGAGAAGGCTTCCTTCCACTCCCGTCTTGCTGAGCTAGACACTCCAGTCAGCTACAGCACAGACCAAGAGGTTGGGCCATGTCCCCCTGCAGTTCACAAAAACTAAGATTCACTTAGTCCAGAGGTTTCTCAGTTAACAGGTATTTTCCCAGCACCCAGTATTCAGTCTTTCTGGGAGCCTAAACCCCAAATGAATTCGTTTTATTCTGTATAAAGCTTATACAGGATAAACTCATCAATTGTTCGCCCTCTATAACACTGATAGAGAGCTCTTAATTAATTAATAGGCAAAAGTGATTTTATTAAGTATAAAAAGTAGGATTTCATAGATTCTAGGACTGGAAGGGACCTCGAGAGGTCATCGAGTCCAGTCCCCTGCCCGCATGGCAGGACCAAATACTGTCTAGACCATCCCTGATAGACATTTATCTAACCTACTCTTAAATATCTCCAGAGAATGAGATTCCACAACCTCCCTAGGCAATTTATTCCAGTGTTTAACCACCCTGACAGTTAGGAACTTTTTCCTAATGTCCAACCTAGACCTCCCTTGCTGCAGTTTAAGCCCATTGCTTCTTGTTCTATCCTTAGAGGCTAAGGTGAACAAGTTTTCTCCCTCCTCCTTATGACACCCTTTTAGATACCTGAAAACTGCTATCATGTCCCCTCTCAGTCTTCTCTTTTCCAAACTAAACAAACATTTAAGTGGTTCCAAGTAATAACAGACAGAACAAAGTAAGTTACCAAGCAAAATAGAACAAAACACGCAAGTCTAAGCCTAATACAGTAGGAAACTGAATACAGGTAAATCTCACCCTCAGCGATGTTCCAATAAGCTTCTTTCACAGACTAGACACCTTCCTCATCTGGGCCCAATCCTTTTCAGACCAACCTTGTGTTTTATGGCCTAGGTCCAGCAATCACTCACACCCCTGTAGTTACAGTCCTTTGTTCCAGTTTCTTTCAGGCATCTCTTTGGAGTGGAGAGGCCATTCTTGAGCCAGCTGAAGACAAAATGGAGGGGCTTCCGGGGCCTTTTATATTCTCTCTCTTGTGGGCAGAAACTCCATTGTTCTTCTGTGCAAAATCACAGCAACAAGATGGAGTTTGTAGCCACCTGGGCAAGTCACATGTCCATGAATGATTCAGCTTTTTGCAAGCCGACACCATTGTTTACATGTTAGTTTGAACATTCCCAGAAAAGCTCAGATGTGGATTGGCGTCTCCCAAAGTCCATTGTCAGTTAAGTGTTTCTGGATTGGGCACTTACTCAGAATAGTCCTTTCTCAAGAAGCTTATCAAATGCTTCACTGATGCTACTTAGAATCAAACGCATTGAAATACAAGTACATAGCCAATATTCATAACTTCAAATACAAAAACAATACACACATACAGACAGCATATTCATAACCAGCAAATTACAACCTTTCCATAGACACCTTACTTAACCTCCTTTGTACAAGATTTGGTGCAACTATAGGACCTTAGTTGCAACAATGATCTATATGGTCACAGTTCATGTCAATAATGTCACAGGTTTCTACTAGATTAAAATGAGGAGGGTGGAAACCCCAACACTGGAATCATTCTGGTTCTCAGTGGTAGCAGATGACAGAACAAGGAGTAATGGTCTCAAGTTGCAGTGGGGGAGGTTTAGGTTGGATATTAGGGAAAACTTTTTCACTAGGAGGGTGGTGAAGCACTGAAATGGATTACCTAGGGAGGTGGTGGAATCTCCTTCCTTAGAGGTTTTTAAGGTCAGGCTTGACAAAGCCCTGGCTGCGATGATTTAGTTGGGAATTGGTCCTGCTTTGAGCAAGGGGTTGGACTAGATGACCTCCTGAGGTCCCTTCCAACCCTGATATTCTATGATTCTATGATTTAAGATTGGACAGATAAAGCACTGGAGAATGTAGCATAGGGAACAATCCTGCACTGCGGCGGGAGGAGGGGAATGACTGAGATGTGACCTAATAGGTCTTGTCATCTCTAATTTCTAAAGTGGGGGAACAGAAGTTCCTTTACGATTCATGCAGAGGGAATCTGCTACACATAGGCAGAAAAGACTGGTGTCAGATGCCACCACAGCACTGTCCTTCATCCTCCACCCCCTTCACCCCGATCTCATGAAGAGTCAGGGAATCTGCAATAGGGAGGAGGAAAATCATAGGTGGAAGACAAGGGCAAGAGACCAATACATTACGCTGTGCCTTTCCTGTCCATTCCTGCAAGCTTTTATGTGGGAGGGGCTGATGTGCCTCTGGAAAGAATCTGTGACCCGATACTCCCTTAATGCCTGCTGGAAAGGGGGTTACAAGAGTATCTTGATTCTGGTATGTACATTCTGGTTTACCAAAGAACGTCTTGTGATGTCTTAAATTAAACCCAGGGTCACACTGATCAATATTGCAGTGAAATGTATGTACAGATACTATGTAAGGAGTTACTTATACTGAAAATATGTTCTTAGAGTCTGTATCAATGTATGAGTCTTCTACAGAGGTGACAATACAGGTTTTCTATCAGACAAAAGATGCTTATTTGCCTGTCTCTCTGTCAGGATGTAAATTAAGCATTGTAAGCTAACATCACGGCCGCCTGTTTACACACAAAGTCAGGTGTTAACAAAGAGATGGGAAGACAACAGGGAAGCAGTACACAGGGAAAAACAAGCCACTGATGGTTATCCTGTGTCTGAGGACAGCCAATGAACTCTGTGGGTATATGTAGGAGGCAAAGAAGATACCCCCTCATCCTGCACCTAGGAAATAAATAGGCAGTGTGTTTGCATTCATGAAAACAGGATCTCAGCCAACCTGGGTTGAAATCACTGAAGAAAACATTGGGTGAGGTAAAATTTCTTTAGGTGGGAGATTAACCTGATAGTTTAGTCTCTAGAAAGTGTGTTATGATTTTGTTTTGTATGTAACCATTTATTTCCAATAGCCT
Organism: Emys orbicularis; assembly: GCF_028017835.1. Classification (NCBI taxonomy): domain Eukaryota; kingdom Metazoa; phylum Chordata; order Testudines; family Emydidae; genus Emys; species Emys orbicularis. Next base: position 83,458,433 of record NC_088686.1, on the reverse strand, counting down.
AACTCACTATCTCCTGACTCTTTGATAATACATTTATTTGTATTACCACTATAAATATATCTCAGTGCTATGGTGTTAAGGAAAGTGCTGGTCCTGAGCGGAATCTTAAAATCTGGTGTATATGCTGTTCCTTTGGGAATGGCAGACCCAGTATTTTCTCTGAGTAGCCAGTGTCTGAGGCTGAACACTTCTGGGGAAAGCTTCAAAGGGACTTGGGGACTGGCATGCAGCTATTGTTAACCTGTAAGGCAAGTAAGGGCTGGCATAACCTAGAGGAGAGTGCTTGAGTGGCTACAAGGCTGGTGGTATTAAGAAGCTGACATCCAGCTAAGCACAAGTAAGACTCCCTCACGCTGAAAACAGGGGTTAGTAGAGAGGCTCACAGTCCTGGGTACCCTGAGAAGTGTCACAGAAATTGATTGCCTCTCTAGGTTACACAAAACAGAGCAGGAATATGAAGGGTTTGAAAGTTCTGCATTGCTGTTTAAGCCAGTCCTTTTCTGTTTCAGTTAGAAACAACCAAACAGCTGTCTTTTCACTAGCACAGCTGGTGTTTTTACCTTAAGATTAATTAGAACATTTTACCAGCAATGCAGAAGCTGCACTTTTTTAGCATTTGCTGAAAAGTTTCAGATTTATCCTGGATATATTTCTGCAGGTTAGGATAAAATTGTGCCAGCACTTTTTGTTTTAAAAAATTGACATTCTATTTTCAGTCTGGCCTCATTTTTCTAGTCTAGTCTAGCCTATATAGGTTCTTACACTGGGACCCTCACAGTGGTAATTGAGTGCCTAGCAAGAACATCTAAATAAAGCATGTATTTTTAACAGTGAGAATGATTAACCATTGGTGCCCTTACCAAGGAATGTTGTAGACTCTTCATCACTTGCAGTCTTTAAATCAATAGGAAATGTCTTTCTCAAAGATATATTCTACAGTCACAAGTTATAAGGCCTGATACAAGAGTGAGTGGATGTGTTATCTATGAGATCAGATTGGAATATCATAACGGTCCTTTATGGCATTAAAATCTATGAATCTTGAGATGTTTAAAGGTGAACGAATCAAGATCAGCCTATTCACATCTATTTGCTTAGGTATCTAGCCAGCCTTGATTCTTTCTCTGTTTCAGTAACAGAGTGAGGTGGCCATTTCAAGAGTGAATCCAGACATTGGTTGGGGTTAGGTGGCCAAAAAGGTGGGACAAGTGATCAACCAGGACTATATAGAAGAAACCTAGGGGTTCATTATCAGGGAGGAGTTCTGGATAAAGACAGTGTCAGGGAATGGCTTTCTAGGCCGGTATACAGCCTGGCAGGAAAGCCACTGAAGGTAAAAGAGAAACTAATCATAGCAATGTAGACCTGGAAGGGACCTCGAGAAGTAATCAAATCCAGTCCCCTGCACTGAGGCAGGACCAAATAAACCTAGGCTATGCTTGACAGGTGTTTGTCCAACCTGTTCTTAAAAACCCCCAATGATGGGGATTCCACAGCCTCCCTGGGAAGCCTAGTCCTGAACCTAACTAGCCTTATGGTTAGAAAGTTTTTCCTAATATCTAACCTAACTCTCCCTTGCTGCAGATTAAGCCCATTACTTCTTGTCCTAGCTTCAGTGGACATGGAGAACAATTAATCACAGTCCTCTTTTTAACAGCCCTTAACATATTGGAAGACTGTTATCAAGTCCCCCCTCAGTCTTCTATTCTCAAGACTAAACATGCCCAATTTTTTTAACCTTTCCTCATAGGTCAGGTTTTCTAAACCTTTATTTGTCTTTGTTGCCCTCTTCTGGACTCTTGCCAATTTGCCCACATCTTTCCTAAAGTGTGGTGCCCAGAATTGGTCACAGTACTGACACAGGCTGAGGCCTCTACAGTGCCAAGTACAGCAGGAGAATTACCTCCCTTGTCTTACATAAGCCACTCCTGTTAACACACTCCAGAATGAGATTGGCCTTTTTTCACAACTGCATCACATTATTGACTCATATTCAATTTGCTATCCACTATAATCCCCAGATCCTTTTCAGCAGTACCACCACCTAGCCAGTTATTCCCCGTTTTGTAGTTGTGCATTTGATTTTTCCATGCTAAGTGAAGTACTTTGCACTTGTCTTCATTGAATTTCATCTGGCTGATTTTAGACCAATTCTCCAATTTGCCAAGGTAGTTTTGAATTCTAATCCTGTCCTCCAAAATGCCTGCAACCCCTCCCATCTGTCCATCCAACCAACTTGGTGACATCTGCAAATGTTATAAGCATACTCTCCATTTCATTATCCAAGTCATTAATGAAAATATTGAATATTGACTAGTACTAGACCCAGGTACTAACACTATTCTGTGTCTACACTACACTATAGTGGCACAGCTAGCTCACCATGGCTGTGCTGGCATAACCCCATAGTGTAGACATAGCCCATACCAATAGAAGGGTTTTTTCTGTCAGTATCAGAACACCACCTCCCTGAATGCCCGTAGCTACAATGACAGAGGCATTCTTCCATCTATACAGATACATCTATACTGGGGGCTAGGTCAACACAGATATGTCAGTCGGGGAGTGTTTTTCGCACTTGGGACTGACGTCACTATAGCAACCTAATTTTTAAGTGTAGACCAAGCCTGAGACCTGATGTGATGTGCTGTTTCTTCTAAGGGATCTGGGGAGGACAGGACAGGACTGTGCAAAATTCCTAGAGATAGGCCTAGACAGGAAGTGATCTAGAGAAATGAAATAGGGTTGGAATGAAGTGGTCCAATCACTACTCACAACAGCATTCCTGGATCAGAACCCAGAGTAAAGAAAGGACCTGCGTTCTCCTACCGTGCCACTGGAAGGTGGTGGTGGAGAAATCCTTGAGCTACAGTAGTAGCACCAGAACAGGGTGGTCTTACAACCCTGCTTTGTGACATAACTAGAGAGCTAAGTTATCTCAATGTTAGCAAAGTTCAGAAAACTTCTTCATAAAAGCACCACAATAGCCTGTAAGTCTGGGGAAGCTGATTGGAGAGGGGAAATTGATGCAACGATACCAGCACCCATCGCACTCCCATATATATGGGTCTGTCCCTGGCTTCTGGAGCTTTAAAGGGGGTTGGAGTAAGGCCTCAAGGTGATGGTAAATACCATCTTCTGCCAAGATGCTACTTCAGGCTGGAACTTGCCTGAGCCAATATGAGGACTAAGCATTTCAGCAGCACTAGTGAGGCCTGATCCCCTGCAGGGAAGCTGCAGCTGGATACCCATTATCAGCTTCAACTAATATAAAGTGGGGAGTCTTTCCAGGAAGTGTCAGAATTCAAAGATGCTGATAGCAGAGGGGGTCACTGCCTTGATCGTGAAGAGTATCACCGTCTTCTCTGCTAAACAAAGAGGTGGGAGAAAAGAGACCTCTGTTAAATCCACGAGTGCTTTGAACCTGTTGATTGGCATAAGACTTGCATGTGATAAAGCCACATTCTGTTCCTGTACTTCATTGCTCAGCAAGGATTGTTATTGGAGTCTGGAAAGAGAAATTTTAAAAAGAGCATATGCAAGCTGAACAGGAAAAATAAAGCATCCATTTGCTTCCTCACTAGGAGCACAACCTTGAGCCCATTGAAGTCATTTAGAGTTTGGCCTTTGACTTCAATAGCAACTGAACCAAGCCACATATGCCAAATCCTGAAGTCTTTATTCTGTTCTTATTGTCAGCTAATGTCAAAGGGCTGAACCAGTGCCCTCTGCAATGACTTCTCCCCAGTGTCAGTATGAAGCCACAGTGTTCCACAAAACCCCCAGCTCCTCGTAACAATGCTGCATATCATGGGTTCAGGAGTCCCAGAATGTATGCCCTAGACTTTCTGAGCCTAATTCTCCCATCCAGCTGAAATGCATTCAATGCAGGAAACAAGGGAGGGACAGGGCTGCCCGGGGGGGGGGGGGGGGGCAAGTGGGGCAATTTGCCCCAGGCCCTGCAGGGGCCCCCATGAGAATGTCGGAGGCTCTCCCCCCACCCCCGCCTTCCCCCATCCCCCGGCGCCTCAGCGCGCCGCGTCCAGGAGTGGCCCTGGACAGCGCTGCAGTGGTGTGGCCTGAGCTCCTCCCGCTCAGAGCCACGTGGTAAGGGGGCGGGGCTCTGAGCGGCAGGAGCTCAGGTCCCATGGAGCCACGCTGCTGCAGCGCTGTCCAGGGCTGCTCCTCGATGCGGCGCACTGAGGCTCCAGGAGAGGGGAGAGGCGGGAGTAAGCAGCATGGTAAGCCCCTCTGAGCCAGACACCCCCCTGACCCCCAGCTCCGAGCCCAGCCTCTCTGAGCCGGACACAACCCCTGACCCCCCCCCCACAGCCCTGACCCCCAGCTCCGAGCCCAGCCCCTCTGAGCCGGACACCCCCCTGACCCCACTCCCCCCACAGCCCTGACCCCCAGCTCCGAGCCCAGCCCCTCTGAGCCGGACACCCCCCTGACCCCACTCCCCCCACAGCCCTGACCCCCAGCTCCGAGCCCAGCCCCTCTGAGCTGGACACCCCCCTGACCCCATTCCCCACACAGCCCTGACCCCCAGCTCCGAGCCCAGCCCCTCTGAGCCAGACACCCCCCTGACCCCATCCCCCCACAGCCCTGACCCCCAGCTCTGAACACAGCCCCTGTGAGCCGGGCACCCCCCGACCCAGAGCCCAGCTCCCCACCTAGCCCTAGGCAACAGCAGCGCCACCCCCAGGCAGCGACAGCCCATTGGCACCAACCATCACCATCACCCAGCGACAGCCCATTATGTAATTGCAAATGTATACATACCATTAAAGAATTTAATGTTTTTAAATAATGTATTTTGTGTATTTTCAAATTATTAAAAATGTATTTCACTGGTTATTTTTTACATTTCCAAATACATGTTACTATAGTATTGCAACTTTTTTTTTATGGAAGGGGCCCCCAAAATTGCTTTGCCCCAGGCCCCCTGAATCCTCTGGGCGGCCCTGGGGAGGGAGGCCAAAAGTTGCTTTAATTTATCTTTGCACCTCATGGGATTCCAGGCCCAGCCAGTAGCCAACTCTACTCCCCAATGTAAGTTAGAGCAGCTCAGAGACACTCATGATGCTCATGCTGCTCATAGCAATGTCTGCAAAGTAATAACAAGACCTTTACATTGCACTGATCACAGTTTCAGAATATTAAACATCTTGCAAATCAAGCAGAAATTCAGCTTGGTTGGTGGCTGTCCAACCTGGTAGCAAGTGTCTTGTTTTTAAATACTCCAGCTTGTGGTGTCTGTAAATTGGCCAACAGGCTAACTCACCAAAACCCTAGATTATTGTCTTTGTCGGGTAGTGTAGGACAATAGCTAAGCATTTTTTCAGGTGCTGTTGTACCATATCCCAGCTATTGCTTTAAGGGATTCAGTCAAGTTATGGCCATTTAACTAATTTCAAGAGGTATGCTGTAAATAGAATGAGTGTCTTGAATACCTTCAAGTTTATTTCACTCTGAAAACAGGAAATAAAACATTCTTATCAATGGCAAAGGTCCTTTCCCACTGAGATTTTCCAGCACAGGAGATACCAACTGATTGTTCATTATAAGCATAATTTATCCTGAGAGAAGCACAGATTTTCATTTAAAAGGGATCCAGGTAAAAATCTAGTGTCTATAGGGGATGAAATTTAATTTACAGCCCTGAATCCCTTTCCATCGGGTTTTTTCGAAGCTCGTTACAGGAAACAGAGAGGCTATTCTGTGTCATTACTGGAATAAAAATATTCAGTCTGCCATTGAATAAGAGGCTGCTAGTCAATGTAATGGCACTGTGCATATCAGGAACTGTGCATTGTAGCAATCACCTGCCATAAATTACACACCTGGTGTTCATTGTTCAGTGCATATGGATTCAAAGATCAAATTTTAGTGTAAAGCAGCATCCAGTGATAAGGGTTCAGTGTTGGAGAAGAATGATTCCTGAATTCATGACTAGCAAGGTGAGTGATTATACTGTGTATTATAGTAGATGGGAATCATTATTGTTAGCAGCCTGGATAGTAACTCCATCTCATTATTTCAGTGAATCCATGTGGCATATGATGAAGCCATTGTACGAATACTCTAACTTCTAATGGCTACAATTGGATGTGACATATTGCTGTTAGAACAGGTCAGTATCATGAAACTGTGTGCTATTCTTAATACATGTTGACAACTTCTTCCACTGTGCCTTGTATTTCTTTAGTGCCTTTCATCCAAGGACCCTGCAAACAAGAATTAAGTAATTATCCTTCGCAACACCCTTATGAGTTACAACAGGTCTGATCAGATCTGCTTTCTCTATGGATACACTGCTGCACAGTAAAATTAACAGGCAAATCCATCCTCCTCTTCCATAGCTGCAGAAGGCCCCTGTGTAGCTGAACCAGGAAGGTGACTGTGGAATGTGCAGTACAGACCCTCCTCCATACGCTAACACAGGGAGGGAGGAGGTGAGACATGGGGCTAACCAACAATTGCTCCTTCTGTCTCTCTACACTGGGGGAAGCATAGGTGCTGAAACTAGGGATGCTGGGGGTACTGCCGCACCCTCTGGCTTGAAGTGGTTTCCATCACATATAGGGTTTACAGCTTGATTCAATGGCTCTCAGCACCCCCACTATACACATTGTTCCAGCACCCCTGGGGAAGGGAAAGAGGATTTTAAATGACAGGTTTCAGAGTAGCAGCCGTGTTAGTCTGTATCCGCAAAAATAACAGGAGTACTTGTGGCACCTTAGAGAGGTGCCACAAGTACTCCTGTTATTTTTGAGGATTTTAAATGCTATACAGCGGCTTCAGTCTTTTGGTTGATGTAGACATTGCAGAGCAATGCTATGACCTCTGGGGGGAGCTAACACAACATCATATGCTGAATTCTCAGAACTGCAGGGAGATGTTTAGTTGTTAGAAAACCAATATTGTTTTAATCCAGATTAACAAAAAATAGAATGAAAACATTTCTCTTCATATTTCATACTGTTATCATATAAATGTGGGTCCTAAAACCAGTTGACTGTCTCCTTTGAAGATGAACCCACACTATATAAACTGAAGATGTTGCTTTCTGCAAACACTATAGTGAGAGCCCTGCGTGGATACAAAATTTGTATCCACATCTGATCCACAATCCGCAAACATTGTCTGCGGGTACAAAGCAGATATCTGCGGATTTTCAGGGCTCTAGATGATAGGTGCTGGAACTAGGGGTGCTGGAGGTGCTGCTGCACCCCCTGGCTTGAAGTGGTTTCCATTATATACATGGTTTACAATGGCTCTCAGCATCCCCACTATAAAAATTGTTCCAGCTCCCCTGCTCTAGATATAAAATTTGGATCAGCATTCTTCCGCAATCCGCAAACATGGTCCATGGATATCCACATCACTAAAGATCACTCTAGATCTGGTAAAATGAAGCACTGGTATTAGGTCTTCAACGTAAACACTTTGAGCTTCCCTAAGGAGTTGTGAGGTTTGAATTTAAAGATGAAATGCAAAAAGGAACAAAATACGCTTGTGCTTTGCTTAGCTTATGATGCATAAATGAAGTCTGTACATTGTTTGTTTGTTTCTTTGGGGGGGAATTGTTTGTTTGTTTTGTTGTTTTTTCCAACAACAAAGCAGGGGAGAACATGGAGTTGTCTTCGTCTTTCCATTTGAAATCCAGGTCTCGTTTAATCAAGAACTCTATAGTGACTGGAGAACTAGTGACAATGTGACATCCCAAAAGTCCAGGAAAAGTTGAGCAGCAAGGGACTTCTGATTTTGTTGTTGGATTGTCATACTGATGCCAATCACTAAAACTAAGCTTAGAAATCAGAACATAAACAGAAAAAATACTTTTAAAAAATGCCCTTTCCCCATCTTCTTCATGTAGCATAAATAAAACTAGAAGGGGGAAATTCCAATATAAAGAAAAAAATCCTTTCCAGGCTACCTTTAATTCTTTCAGCTACAGGAAATTCCACTCTGCTCCACAAGGTGGAAACCTTCATTACAGTTTGCCCAAATAAAATAATATCCGAGTCCATAGACTTGTAAAACTTTGTTTTAGTTTAAATTAAAATACTGAAAGAAATGACTAGCCAAAGTAAATAACGTGGCATTTAATAGACTTACGCATTTTAATACATCTATTCCAGGTCCAAAATGATCCTTTCTACAGATGCTGGCGCAAAGAAGCAATTGTATCATGCAAAAAGTAGTGTAAATAATAATACAGAACAGGCTGAGCAGTGAAATTAGATCAGATTCTGTTAAATCTTCTCTTCCTGTTAAACCAGATACTCCTCAAAGCACCAGTGCAGAAGCTCAGCACTTAAAAATCCCTTATTTTGATTTGATCTGTTTATAAAGGCCCTGATCCAGCAATGAGCCCAATGTGGCACAAGGGTGACTTCACACGAGTGGGACAGCATCCAGAGAGGATCTGGCCACAGTGATTTCATTGCAAGAGTGAGGTTAAAGTCCATAACTTTTTGTGTCCTTTTATGTAATTTTTACATAAATTGTTCCACTATTCTTTTTTCTTGAAGAACCAATAAATTCCCATAGCCCAGTATTCATGAGTGATAACAACCCAGTATGTGAATTCCTGCACTCCTCAGCTAATTTACCTCCCCAAAAAAGCTGTGGATACAGCCCACTGGGCATAAGCAACTCACCAATAACAAACCAGTGTGTGCACAGGATTGAGGGGAAAAGGAAATCCTGTAAGATAACAAATGTCAGTGTTATGATAAGTGATGGGTTAAGCAATGGGTTTAATTATATAGGAATGGCTTGGCTGACTAAACTGCAATGGATGGATTTAAGTGATGCACAACCTAATACAACTTTACTGTCATGCAGATTTTCCTGCTAGAGAAAATTTAGGCTGACTTGAATTTCATCCCATTAGTCTTGGTGGTTTTCCCCAATAAATCCTCTTCATCCTTAGCATTTATATTCTTCAAATAATGGCACTGGGCAAACATTTGACAGTTTCTAAAAGCCACGCCCCCAGTTCATAGAGAGATCCGGGCAAGGAATAAAATTGGCAGAAAAAGAAAACACTGATCCACAGGTGCTTTCTGCATTGATCTGTGGGCGCCGGCACTGAAAATGCGGGTTTCTGAGGGGAGAAGAGATGGGTGATAGATACCACAGAGAGGGAAATACAGGATCATACAAGATGATCCGTGGGAGTGTAAACCTCTGGTACCGACAGAGCCTCAATGAGTTCATTAGTGCTGGGGGTTCTGCCTGAGCAGATTAATCTGCAGGATCAGACAAAACAAAGGATCTGCATGAACCCGACAGAATTTGCCATGTGCCTACCATGGTTTCTGCTTGCGCATTGTATCCCTTTTCTGCCTTTGTTCTTTAGAGTGTGTGGCGGGGGAGAGGCAACGGTACCGCCCTGTGTTTGGAGAGCGCCTAGCGCTAAATGTAATCTGAGCAATAAATGCCATTAATAAATAAATGGCGATAACGAGCGGGAACTGAGGGAGTGTGTTTAGAAGGCAGGAGCGGGACCAGAACTGCACAACGGATACAGTAACATCCATCGGGTATAAAATAGTGATTTAATCAAACCACTGGCATCCCTCCACACTGTTACCAACGTGCGTTAAGGGACGAAGTGCCAAGAACTGGACCTGAAGCAAAATCCCGCATCTATCCAGCTGCCCCTGAACGTGGAGGGATTTTGCAAGTGCCCCCACCCCCATCTATCCCGTAAACTAAATCAGATCCGCTGCCCTACCCCGCCCCGCTCCCCAGCCTTTGGGGCATCTGAAATTTGGGCCTGAATTTAGTAGCTTGACCCCCTCTCTCTCCTGTGCCCAAAGGTGCAGCATCCTTGGTGCTTCCCGAGGACGGAAGGGATGTGGGGGTGACGGTGTTGGTGATCTGCAGAGAGGTGCCGGTCTCCTCCCTTCACAGCGGTAGATGCTACCGCTACCAGTGGCCGCGGTGGCTCAGCGCTCTGTGTGGCTGGCCGGGATCCCCTCCTTCCCTGGTGCCCCCTGCGGGCAACTCCACCCCAAGCGTGGGCCCACCGAGCTCAGGCATCGCCGCTTTAAGCGGAGGACCATGCTGGGCGCGGGGGAGGGTCTCCGCCCCCCCCCCCGCTTCCCCACGTGGTCTCGGTCGGTGCCTGTGAATTTCAATCGCTGGAGGGTAGCTCTTGGTGCAGACACCGGTCGAAGCTGCCGGCGGAACGGCCGGTCCCGGAGCTGAGATCCCGACACCCCGTAGCCGGCCCCGAGGCTACAACCTCCGCCCGCCCAGCAGCAGCGTCTCAGCCGGGGGCTGGAGGGTCCCGGCGCCCCGCGCGGCGATGAATGAGCGTCGCTCGGAGTCGGGGAGCGGCGGGGCTGCACCGCCGCCAGGTCCCGGAACAGCGGAGTGAAGCGGCGGCGGCGGCGGGAGGATGAAGCGGCCGGGCCGGGCCGGGCTGGGCTCCCTGGCCGCGCTCTGGCTCCTGGTGCTGGGCTCGCTGCTGGGGCTCTGGACCGGCTTGCAGCGGGAGCAGGAGCAGACGGCGGAGCAGGAGCGGCGCTTCCCCGCGGGGACAGCCGGCCGGAGGCTGCTCCAGGAACAGCGGGGCTGGGAGCGCGGCAGCACCGGAGCTTCAGCTCCCGACCGCCGCTCGACAGGGCAGGGTGAGTCCCGCGCCGCCCAGAAAACTTTCCGAGCGCTGCTCACGCTGCCGGCCGCCGGGGACAGGGGCGAGCCCCTGGAGGGGCCGGAGCAGCCCGCGGAGCCCGGACAGAGCTCGCAGCCGGAGCCCCGGCAGAGGCAGAACTTGGAGCCTGGTTCCAGGGAGCGGCTGGCCCAGGAGGCTCCCGCGGACCCCGCCTCCCCCGTGCAAGGGGGTATCTTCTGGAGCCGAGCGCTGGAGCAGCAGGTGCCCCCGGGCTTCGGCCCCGAGCAGACGGCTTTGTGGTTGGAGACTGCCCGGGCGGCTCGCGTCGCCTCCCTGGAGCGGGGCGGGTGCGGTCGCAGCTCCAACCGGCTGGCTCGGCTGTCGGACGGGAGTCGCGCCTGCGTCCGCTACGGCATCAACCCGGAGCAGATCCAGGGCGAGGCGCTCTCCTACCGGCTGGCCGAGCTGCTGGGCATCCAGCAGCGCCTGCCGCCCATGACCTTGGCCCTGGTGGAAGCCCGCGGCAGGCAGTGGGGGCAGGTGCGGGACGAGCTGCGGGGCTCGCACTGGGCCGAGGGGGCGGTGGTCAGCCTCACCCAGTGGGTGGACAACTTGACCGACGTGGTGGCCCCCGCTCCCTGGAGATCGGAGGCGGGGTCGGGCAGGAGACTGCAGCCTCTGGCGGCTGGGGAGCTGGGCGGCCTCACCCAGTCCCAACTGGTGGAGCTGGTGCAGTGGACCGACCTGATTCTCTTTGACTATCTGACGGCCAACTTTGACCGGCTGGTCAGCAACCTCTTCAGCCTGCAGTGGGACCCCAGGGTGATGCACCGGGCCACCAGCAACCTACACAGGGCACCCAACGGGGGCCTCGTCTTCATAGACAACGAGGCGGGCCTGGTGCACGGCTACAGGCTCCTCTCCATGTGGGACAAGTACAACGAGCCCTTGCTCCGCTCCGTGTGCATCTTCCGGGAGGCCACTGCCCAGCGGGTGCGGGACCTGCACCGCCTGCAGAACGCAGCCTCGGAGCTGCTGAGACTCTACCGGACTCACGAACCCCTCTCCGGCCGGCTCGGCTTCCTGTCCGAGCAGCAGGCGCAGCTGCTGCAGGGCAGGATAGACTTTGTTCACAAGCACATTTTGCACTGCAAAGCCATGGCCACTTCACTGTGATCAGTTTGTCTGTACTGTCCTGTATTTATGTAACCCGAGGGTGAGGAGTGGGTTTTCCCCACTAACCTTTTTGCAGTTGTAACATGTTCTGGGACTCTCTAAATAGGAGACTAAAATCATTCATTCAGGAACCAGTTTCCTAGTGGGAAGGAGGAGTAGGCTAGTGGGTTGAGTACAGGACTGGGACCTCCTGATAGTGGTGTAAAGGGCCCAGTTTCCTCATTTCTGGGTGCTGGAGCCTTTTTAATGGTCCATTTAGTTGAGTGCTTAAAAGACTAGTCCTGTGAGTCCCTTCCACTCTTTTTTGACCTCACAGGAGTCCAATGTACTCAGCTGCCTAGGAGAGTCACTGGAGTAGGATTGGGCCCTCTACATGGCTTTAGATGCCTCAATTTAATTTGAATATTCTTTGCCCCGTGAATTACTGTTGTTGGCCTCTGTGAAGGGACCCTAAAACATCTGCTTCTGCTCACTGCATCTGTGAAGCGTGGGTAATAATACTTACCTGCCTGCCTGGCAGGGCTTTTGTGAGGAGTAATTAGTTAATGTTTCTAAAGCGTTCTGAAGATGAAAACTGCTATCAGTATTATTATATCTCTTTGTATTAGTTCCACACTGGGTCTCTTTCCAGAGTTTAAAAAAAATCATGCCTCTTAAGTATTTCCCTTAACTCACTCAGTACAACTGCCCACTTAAAAGACAGTGTACAAAAACTATTGTCCTTAACTGGACTGGGATCAACTACCTTTCTTCTAATGGAGGCAGGCAGGTAGGTACACTTATGTATTTTGTTGTTATGATCATTTATTAAAAAAAAAATGACATTCATAGACTAAGAACTGATTGCACAGAACAGGAGCCCTTGACTAGCAAAACTGCCCCATCCATGGAGGCTCTTTTCCTATTGATGTCTCTATCCAGAATGGATCTATTAACTGTTTGTTAATCTTGTCAATGAAAAGTATATAGAGAGTCGATATTCCAGTGTTTGTCATCTTTGTTGTTGGAAGCATCTGGTTAATCTGATTCAGGTTATAAGTGTCTGTTATTTCTAATCACTGTCATTTGGTTTGAATGCTAAAATAACTGACTAATGGGTAAAAAGAAATCATCCCAGGGTTTTAAATATTGTTATTGTACTAAGATTTTGGACACATTAGTCAAATTGGGGGGGAAATCAGTTTCATGCACTTTACTTTGACTTTTTATTTTTTATAAGAAGACTTTTATTTTACAAAGTCTGCCTTTTCTGTACATTATATATGTTCATAAGTTCTTCTGTAACATACAAAAGAAACTGATATTTCAGTAAAAGGGTGTTAATGTTTTACCTCTTTGTTCCAAATACTTAGTTTGAATTTAAAAAGAACACTTACTCTTCAAGTTTTTTCCAAAGAGAAATAGAGCCTGATTCACTAGCACTACTCCTGATTTATACTAGGTTAAGAAAGAGAAGAATCAGGCCTTCCAACTTTCCTTTTTCTTCCTTTCCTAAAACCAATTTACTTATTTTAGTGCAAGTTGGTATGTGAACATTCTTATTTTGGAATAACAGTTCCTGTTACCGGCCTTAGTTAAATAGACTTGAGTGACTTTTATTCTGAAATGTGTTCACCCCCACTCTTCCTCTGAAATAACTAAATCAGTTTCTTGACATTAACTTGCTTAAGTCAGTGCAAGTATGGTGTAGACAACCTCATCATATGTTCAGATAGTGCGCCAACCTGTTACTGCAAGCTCAAGCGCTGCTATAACAAAAGCATCCCTTGTGGTGTCAGTCCGTTATCAATAGGTGGTACTTTATACTAGCTTTCTATCCTTTGTGTTTTGACTTTATTCATCCTGTATTCACAATTAGGAACTAACTCCAATTACAGCACCGGAAAGCTTGTCCAACAAACAATATAATTTAGAAAATTTCCATTGCACTGAGTGTCATAAGTTTCTTGGGACTGAGTGTACAAACTAAAAGAAAAATTACACAACTGTCAGTTCGGTTTTTTTGTTTGTTTGTTTTTACCAAAAAACAACTTGTAACGGCATTACTGATACAATAATAGACCGTCAAGACGCAAAGTAAAGGCCAAAGTTGGGGTAGGGAATAAGACAAATTAAACCTTCTCTTTAAACCCCAGATACAAACTATGATGCGATCAAATAGGAATACAACCTCTTCCACATCTGGACAGGCATATCTTTGTTGATTCAATGCTGCAGTGTGCTGAATGGAAGACAGCTAAGTAGGTGCTTTCACTGTTATTTGGAGCATTACATTTCCCATGAATTCAATGAGTACTGCATATGTGCACATTTATACTAGGAGACGGTCTCTCATATCTGTTAATAATTTATGCAGGCTAACCCCCACAGCTGAACTGTTTTCTTTGACAGTTTATTCTTTTAATTTTTGTAAGGGCAAGAAAACAGTTTTACAAACACATGAATAAACTTGGTACAGTTACAATGTGTAGTGCTCTTTACCAAGTATATTTTTTAAATCTTACAGCTGCCCCAACAGCAGCTTCCACTCAACTGCTTTAACTGACAAGGCTCTTTATTTAACTTGCATTTATAGCTCTCAGCATTTATCTCTCAATACAATGCACAAAATCCCATGTGGTGTCCCTTTTCTATTTACATGACAATGTACAATTTAACTGTGTAATTCTTAATTCTTCTTTAGCGCTGTTTGTCAGCATTACTTTGTAGCTCACTCAGATGCAACGTTTCAGTTGTGTTCACCTAATGAAAATACGTCTAAATAATAAACCACTGTCATAAATTTTAAACCACAGTGAAGAGCAAACTGCTGTGCCACAAACATCTAAGGTTTCATTTCTGTTTAGTAAGTATTTCTGTAAGTATCAGCACAACTGCAGTTTTGACTGCTAATGGGCAATATATCTTCTTTGCAACGTCTTTAGAACCAGACCCTAGATAATTACACCTTTCAAGAAGAAACATGATTTTCTATTTGATGATTGGTAACTATCTTAAGTTATATATAGGTTGCATGTTAGAAGATGGGGATAGTTATAGGCTAATGATGCTAGAGATAAATCTGCAAGCAACTGGAAGAAATAAGCTTATTCAATGAGGATATAGAAAACCAGCTTGATTGGATTATGACACTTTACTGTGTGCTTTATGTGCTTCAGGAAAATACTAAGAGCCTCAATGCATTTTATTTGTCTGAAGTAAGATCATCTGTCTCTGTGCTAGAAAAAGCTTTGAATTAGCATCAATTTAAGGAAGATTAAGGCTATGTTTAACTCTTCTGTTCAGTTTCTTTAAGGCAGAATAATTACTTGTAAATTCTTGGTCTGCTACATTCTTTGCATTCCTTCTCAACTTTATATGCTATCTGATGTCTGACTGTCTCTAACAAGAAAAAAAAGGTGAACAACTTTTAAACTTTTTTGTGCCCAATTCTCTTCTAATTTACACCAGTTTATCTCCTTTTTCCCCCATGGAGTTACTCCTGATTTTCACCAGGGAGAGCAGTGACTCAGGCCCTTCCTGTTTTTGGTGTACAATGACCAGAAGACTTAACAACCAAGGAGTTTGATATAATTTCTATGTGTAGCTAAATAATTATATGCCATTGGGGTTTTTTATTCTGATCATACACTGCTGTAGCTTAGAAATAATTTAATTGGATGTCAAAGGAATCACACTCGTGTAAATGAGTTTAGAATAAGGCCTGGGGATTTTAGGCCTTAGTTCAGCAAAACACTTAAGCATGTACTTAACTTTAAGCATTTAGCAGTCCCATTGAAGTCAAGGTAACCACTTGCATGCTTATGGGCTTATTTGGTTTGCTGCACTTGGTCCTTAATTAATTGTCAATTGTTACATATAACTGGTAGGAAAAGGTAGTTTGAAAATGGCTGTAGATTTCAGAATGTGAAACACACCTCCTTTAATCCCTTATCTCAGAACCCTCCTGTCTGATTATCTTCAGAATTCCTTCCCCCAAAGTCTCCTCTAACTGGAGTCTAAGAGCATGATTCTCCTGTCATATACAGTTTAACTCCATCAACATAAATGGAGTTACCCTCAATTTACACCAGTGTGAGTGGAGAATCCGGTCCTAGATTCTTTTCAGGCAGAGATGGGTTTACTCGTGGACTTTAGGGTGAGGGTATTACAGCCAGACTTGTAAGGGAAAGTGAGTCATCACTGAGCCCTCGCAGTGCAGTGAGCATCAGAATCTCATTGAATTTAATAGGCTGCCCACTGAGTGAACAGAGCCAGACTGAGATTAGGTGGATAAATGTGCCTGCCACCTCTAGAGTATATCCCTGGCACAGGAGCTGGCAGAAATGGGCACAGCTCCTTTATTTAAGGTCAGGTCATCCCATTTGAAGATCATGCCAGTACTTTAGGCCCAGTGCTAAACACAGAGTTATGTTTTGATTCAGTAGGTTACATCACACCCTTAAGACCACTAGCATAGTTTTGTGGTTTATTTTCCTTTGAGGGTTTTTTTTATGATAATAGTATTTAGAATTTGCTCACTGCCATGCTAGGTGGTCTAGGACTAGCTTGGATGTGAGATCATATTAAGACTTAATCCGATCTTGTATGTTATTCCTGCTTTGCAACCACAGCATAAAATTTAACTGCTCCTTTAGAGCCATGCACTCTGGATTGAATGCTGTGAAGCTCTGGCAATAATAGCATAGACTTTATAATAAGCAGCTCCTGCTGGGGGTCTGAATGACACTTAGGATTGGTAATGACCTATAAAACCTTTTTTCCTTGAGGTCACTAGTTTTAATGCAGCTCAGGGCTGTAACAACTAAGGTTTTGTCTATGCTGGGGATTTGTCCTGGTTACAGCCATCAACGGCCAGCCACTGATGTAGCTGCACTGGTAGAAATCCCTATTGTAGACAGGCAAAGCAATTTGTACTGGTGCAGCTTACCCTGGTTACAGGATGGGGTAAATTGTACCAATCTGAAGCACAGCACAGCATATAGCAGTTTTCTTAGTCTATGCTAGGGTTTTGCCTCAGTGCAGCTATCCCAGTGGCTGAAATCCCAGTGTAGACAAAGCCTCAAAAGCTGTGACCTTGTGAATGGCCTTGTTGAAAGGAATTAGTGCTCTCGATTTGGTTCCCAGCAGAGAGGTGTCCCCATCACAAAAACTACTGCTGCCAGTTGGAAACTGTGTGGCACTGTCAGCAGAGAGGGCAAGGAGTGAATGGATGATTGAATCTGACCTCTCCCTCCCACGCTGTAAAGGGTTACAAATATTTGGTCATTTCATTTTGGAGCATTTCACAACCCAGAAATCCCATTTTTCAGGAAACTTTCAAATGGGGCAACACCGGAATTCAACCTTTTGCATGTTTTGCTATCAAAATTGATTTGTATTTTTCATTTGGCCAATAGATCTACATTGGAGGGGAAATAGACTCATTTTCATTTTTTGTTGTTGTTGAGCAAAACATTTGGGCCACAGTGAATACGTGAAACGAAATGCAGACAACCAGGCACATCTCTACCCCCTTTCTCTCCTGAAGTTGGCCTCTCCATGTCAGAATTGAGACAGGTTGGCAGAGCACAGTGTGAAAGCTTGCACTGCTGCTGCTCATGCTGCAGATAAATAGAGAACTTCCATCTTGAGAGCTGCTAGTGTTTAACTGCTGTTAAATTATCACACACAAAATAGGCCATTGTCATCAGAAGCTATTAGAACTCTACAAATTTCAGCTCTCTTTACCACTTAACTGTCTAGGAATGGGCTAAATATATCTAGCATACCTTTTATATTTTGGCAAAAAGAATGCTCTGCTGCTGGTCTCCACTAGGTGCAAGATAGAGGAGAGAGCTTTTTAGAAGATGTGTCTTACTGCTTAGTATTCTGCCTGTTACACTGTGAGCAGGGAACATTGCCTAGTGCTGAGAGCATGGGTCTGGGACTCGGGAGATCCAGAATGCTAAACCCCAGCTTTGTTTCAGACTTCCTATGTGACCTATTCTAGTTAAGTTTTTATACTGTGCCTGTCAGTGTAGTATCTGACCGTGTGCATGTCACTTAACCTCTCTCTGCCACAGTTTTCCTATCTGTAAAATGAGGGTTGTCATACTAAGATGTTGTGAGAATTAATTCATTAACATTTCCAAAGCACTTAGAGACCCTCAAATAGAAGATGCTATGGAAAGACAAAGCATTATTATCAATTGAATAATGCATTTTCACTTTAGATTTTTAGAAGCATTCCCCAAAGTGACAAACCCCTCCATCCAGATCCAATGAAATAATCTCATTGTCACAACAGACAGTATTCTGATCAAGCTGTGCCCCAGAATGGAGTCTGCTCTTCTGCAATGTGTAGCACTTCAGTGGGGCAGGACAGACAAGAAGGGTGTGTATGCTCCAGCACTTAAAAGGAGCAGGAATAGATGTGGGATTGCATTGCAGCTGCAGCAAAAGGACCCAACCCCGGTGCTGCTATGTGGACCCAGCACATCCTGATGTTCAATTAATAGTGACTTTTGAGTTCCAGCAGCACAGAAGACCATAACTGGGATCAACCAGAAGGCTGACATTTTATTTTATTAACTAGAGGTTTTATTAGCTAGAGGTTAGATTTGAAATGATTCATCTTATTGCTTGTCTTTTTTAATCCCTCTGTCCCTTCGCGCCCCCCCCCCATTCCTCCTCTAATTCAAAAGTGGCTGAGTGATTTTATCTCAAAATGTGCTCCATTTTACAACAAAACAAAACAAAACACCACCCTCCCAAAAAAGCCTATTCATTCCACCACTGAGAGCTTGAAATCCCCTGAAAGTGAGGACAGACAGGCACTTAGCTAAAGTGGTATTAACACACTAATAGCATTAATGTAGCACATAATAGAGAAAGGAGTGAATACATTTTACATTGGTATCTCAAATGTAGCACAAAAGAAGTGTGGTTTATTTCTGCATATCTGTAAATTTCAGTTGTAGGAGTCATAATTTTTTAATGTGCCTGTCTTGCTAGCTTCCTCCTTGTGTCCTGCTGTGGGGGAAAGTGCATTAATAAACGATGTTTCAAAGCTGCCTGTGTGAATTTTTTCTTCTGTGTATGATTTTTTGGAGTTGAGCTGGGAACCTATTCACTGTATTTGTTTAAATGACTGTAGTTAGTCAATTTCCCTCAGTTTGGCTGGCTCACCTTCACACTCCAAGAAGTTTTTTTTCTGATAAGAGAACTAATTGATTCCTTTGATTTGTTAAAATTATACAGAATTTGCACTGGTGTCCAAGGTTTCAATGCAAAATCATGTGACATACATTATGGATGAATGTGGATTGATATAAATGGTTTTATTCTCCTTTCACACCAGTCATACAGCAGAGTAACCATTCACATCAATGAAGATATTGCTGATTTACAGCCATGTGAGATCAGAATTAGGCCCCACTAAACTTGCAATTTGTCATATAAAAGTAGGCTAAATTCTGTTCTCATTTACACCTAGGAAGGGCTGAGAGCATGAATTTGGCTGCAATTTGGAGCTAAAAGCTGATGATGATCATATCAATGGCAAGCATTATTTATTACATGGTTTTATCCTGCTTGTTTTTAACAGTGACAAGGAGACTAACAGCAGTACTCCCTGCTCCTTCCTCTGCTTGCAAGCCAGCAGACTTCCAGGAGCCCAACTAAACAGAGGGTTACAAGAATCAGGACTGTAGGACATTTTATGAGCTGCTGTATTATGGGATATTTCAGACTATACCAAAAAGCAAGGCAATCATCTGAAGGCTCGTAAAAACAATTACCTGTGTAGAAATCGATCAAAAGTAGGGGGGGGGGGGAATTTACACTGGGAAAGTCATGCAGGGGCCCGGTTATATTACTGCCAGGCTCATAAAAGAGGTTACTGGGTGGCATTCAGTTATTACCCTTCAGGAAATATACCACAGCGTGGAGGGGCACAGGAAATGACCTGGAGCCTGGTACAAACAACTAGTGGGATGCTGCCTCAATGCTATAGACCCCTAAGGAATTTCATAGAAGAACGGTAATAAACAAGAAATCTGAGACTCAGAAATCAGAAATGGAAGAGTCCTACTGAATCATCTAATTCAGGGGTCGGCAACCTTTCAGAAGTGCTGTGCCAAGTCTTCATTTATTCACTCTAATTTAAGGTTTTGTGTGCCAGTAATACATTTTAACATTTTTAGAAGGTCTCTTTCTATAAGTCTATAATAGATAACTAAACTATTGTTGTATGTAAAGTAAATATGTTTTTTAAAATGTTTAAGAAGATTCATTTAAAATTAAATTAAAATGCAGAGCCCCCCGGACCGGTGGCCAGGACCCAAGCAGTGTGAGTGCCACTGAAAATGACCTTGCGTGCCGCCTTCGGCATGCATGCCATAGGTTGCCTACCCCTGATCTAATTCATCCCTCCATTTAGTCTCTGGTCAATGCAGAATTTCTTTTCCTACAAGTATCAGAGGGGTAGCCGTGTTAGTCTGGATCTGTAAAAAGCGACAAAGAGTCCTGTGGAACCTTATAGACTAACAGACATTTTGGAGCATAAGCTTTCGTGGGTGAATACTCACTTCGTCAGATGCATGTAGTGGAAATTGCACTGACGAAGTGGATATTCACCCACGAAAGCTTATGCTCCAAAACGTCTGTTAGTCTATAAGGTGCCACAGGACTCTTTTCCTACAGTATATGCTCCAAGGTTATGCCCAGTGTAATCTCAGGTGACATATGATTGGGATTCCTCAGTTTCTCCTGGGAGACTATTCCACAGTCAAACAGACCTCATGGTTAGGTACATTTCTCCCCCTGATATTTACCCTCAGTCTTCCCTTAGAAAAGTTCTTCTTGGAGGATAGAAGGTTCTTAAATAGGAAGGACTAAGAAATAATTGATAGAACAAATTTGCCGAGGAGGAGCTGGGTCATTTCAGTTGATGTGGTATCCTTCGGAGGAGAGGTGCTGTATAAATGTAGGAAATTATTACCTCAGACTGTAACAAAGGAGAATAGTTCCTTGCTGTATATTTATGTGTATGAACAGCAAATCTGAGAGACTTGACAGGTGTGATATGGATGAGAGCTTCCATTATGGATGTTAATGAGGTTCTTCAAGTGTCTGTCAGCTATTGAACTGAATAAGGATGTCAACTGATGACTGACAGCTTTCACAGCAGCTTGTGATTTACAGTGAGCTGCTGCTATGTTTCAAACTTTTAAAAGAAAGACACTCCTGTTAGACATGAAAGGCTTAAAGGGATGTTGCTAGTTGCACCTCATGTTTTTAAAAAGCAAATTTCCTTCATTATGTTGCTAATAACACTTAGATTATTGAAACTGGAGATAAAATAAAAATGTAATTTACTGGTCAGCATACTGTCTATATAGTTAGTTTACTTTTTGTACTTCATTCAATGTATATAATGGAAATCAATGAAGCACTCTATATTTATAGTGAGTTTCTAATCTGCTTAATTTTCCAGTCCTTTTCTTCATTAGCAGGATGTTACAGAATCTGGGCTGTGGATGTTATCCCTTGAAAATTAAGCTGTTGACATAAAAAAAAAAAATCAGGAAAAAATTTCCATGGATGTTATTTTGTAAAATTATCTCTTTAGAAAACCTTTATTTTGATCTAAACGGACCCATCGATATATTTTTAAATCTATATTTTTCAAGCTCTCAGCTTGAGCTCCTTCATGCTGGAGGGAAGGTAGGGAAATGACTCACACTCAGACACTTATCTGCTGTGAAACTACTGTACATAGAAACAGACTAGAACCATGTTTCCGCTAACAGGGCTTTTGATTATAAGTTCTGCAAGACATTTATAATGCTGCCCTTGATCATATAAAAGAGACTCAGGCCAGGGATGGTATAAACACCAAAGTACATTTTTAACAGTTGGTTGACAAATGGGTAATATATTGCTGCTCATAGGTCACCAATTCACATAAAATGTCAAAATTGAACTTGGATCAAACAGCTGTAAGCACAAATGTTACTTAGGACATCTTTCTTTGGCTCTGGATGAAAGCTGCTCAGAACCAACAACACCCAAACCTCTTTCTCCCTCACTTCAGTGTGACAATGGCTCCTCATGTGCCTGAGCAGGCAGCAAGACTGTACAGCATATTCAGACAGGAGTAAAACGGACGGTCAAGAAAACAGTAGGCTCCATGATAACTCTACCAACGCACATGCAATATATCATCAGAGGGATGGTAGGAGGTGTAGAATTTTGAGATGGACTTTTCCTAAAGCGGTTGTGCTGTCTTCTACAAACATATTATTACTCTGCAGGTTTGACTGACTAAAGCTGCTAGCAGCATAAGATTCTTTTTCTGCATTCTGATAGTTGCACACAGATTTTATCCAAAATAAGTGGGAAATTAGGCTGACATTTTCCAGCAAGACTGGATGGCAAAAACCAAGCTTTCTGTGTATTTACTTCATGAAGGTAGTTATTGATTTACACCAAACTTTCACCTTTCTCCTTGTCAGTGTCACATTCCTCCTCACAGTGAAATTAACAAGGGTTTTACATGTCAAAGTGGTAGCGTTTGTATCAGAGTGTTTTAGACCCAAGCCAAAGGTGTCTCCCCTTTTTGTCCTTTTTGGAAAAGCTATTTTCCATCGAGGCCCTTCCTTTTAGCTTTTTACTATTTCAGCTACTACTACTACTAATAATGCCCAGATTGACCCCCTCACATCCTAGATTTGTGTAGAATGGGGCCTCTGCTGTCTACATTACACCCCGCCACCACCCGTGGACTCTGTGGATGTCCTTCCACTGGGATTCCATAATGCTGAGGCTCTCTGAGACCTTATGGGTGAGGCTGGAAGGGCAAGGATTAGGAGATCATCCATCTCCATGATGCCATTCTCTGCTCAGATCCCAGATTACTGCACAGAAGTCTAAGAGGCAGTTTGAAGCTACTTGATCTCCCGCTTGGTTGCCTCCATGGCTGCTAGTGAGAAGTGGCATGAGGACCCCGGGCAACAGCATCCTGGTTCTTACTGGAGCCATCCTGCCACTGGGGAATAGGTAGATGGAGATCATAGAATCACAGGACTGGAAGGGACCTCAAGAGGTCATCTAGTCCAGTCCCCTGCACTCATAGCAGGACTAAGTATTAGCTATAGATCTATCTTATCCATGAACAATCTGAGCACAGTAATCATTACAAAACCTACAACACACCTCACCAGAAAAGGGCTGGCTAATGAGAGAGACCTTGCAGTATGCCATAAAGGCCAAAAAATTTGGACTCTGTCAGTCCAGCTGAGGAAATGAACTCCAGAGGTAAGTGTCTCTTAACAGAAAATGCCCTGTCTCCAGCTTCCAGACATTTTATTAGGAGACTGTTACCTCAAGTGACTCCGCCTATTTCAACTACCAGGATGGAACACTCTCTAATGAACTACGCCTTTCAGTATACCTCTGATGTAGGTAAAAAGTATTATGTCCTTTTTGTGATGGGGAAACAGAGGCACAGCGCAGGTAAGCAACTTGCCCAAGGCCACAGCGTGAGCTAGTAATATATCTAGAAATAGAAACCAAGAGTTTGGACTCCTAGTCCCTTGCTCAAATCATTAAGCACGCTACACCTCCCACAGCATGTAGACAACAGTCACGCTCATCTACACTTTGCTACAGGTTCTCAGATGCCAACATTTTCAATACATATAAATGCCTGCTATAATTTAAACCGTTTTTTAGGACATGAGCCTGTGCTACATGCCCCCTTCTATTTGCTGCCCTGGGATAAGAGGGCATGCCCACACAGAGACATGCTTCTCCAGAAATTCTCTCAGACACCACTTATGGTGATATATTGAAGATGACAAGTTATTTTATTATACAAATGCAAATAGGTATTTACTTCACTGTTACTTTCCAATGTGATGGCATTTTAATGGTCCCCATAAGCTTCTTTCACTTACAGCAAATATCAGTATGCTCACAGTCATCAAGAGAATTTATTCTCAGGTAGGGGGAATGTGCTCGTAGAATGACTTTAAAAATGATCATGCTGCCTGATCTGGATTATTCACAAAGTTTGTTAGCATTTCATTTTTCAGTTTGAATAATAGCACAATAAATATAGGTTTGTCAAATGGATTCCTTTATGCGACTAGATGTGACAGCATCCCCCAGTCTTGAATTTTAACATTTTTATGTGTTCACAAATCTTGCAGAAATTTGTGAAAAAAGGCAAATATAAGGAGAAGAGAGCAGCATCTGTATACAACTGTCAGGGACCTGTGATACAGCATGAATATATAATAAAGAATAAGAATGCTTATTAATAATATAGCACATCAAAATCTTATCAATAGTAATATAAATGCAGTGATATTAACAATGTAATATTAAGGCTTTGCACTACTATAGGACCTTTCATGCATGAATCTTAAAGTGGTTTACAAACATGAATCAAGCCCCTTGTAAGGAGTATATTATTGTCCTTATGTTACAGATAGGAAAACCAAGGTACACTGAAGTTAACTGATGTGCCTAAAGACACAGAGGAAGTCATTGGAAGGGTCAAAAACAATAAATCTAAGTGAAGTGAAGGATGTTTAAGCTAGAGTAATTTATACCTTCTTGCAGGCCCCTCCATGTAAGTTACACCAACCTTAGACTCCCTCAGGCTCACATCACTTATCAACAAACAATTCACAGCCCTTTACAAAGCTCTTCTGAATATGTCCCACTGGGCCAATGGGTTTGTCTACATTAAAAAGTTGCACTGTTCTAACTTAGGGCTTGGCTACACTTGCAAGTTATAGCACAGTAAAGCAGCCCCGGGCGCCCTAAATCCTGAGGTGTCCACACTGGCAAGGCACGTACAGTGCCGGAACTCTGCAGCTGGAGCACTCCTGGTAATCCACCTCCATGAGAAGCATAAAGCTTGCTGCGCCCCGGCTGAAATGCCTGGGCGTCAGTGTGGACAAGGTGTTGCATTACTGCGCTGTGATTGGCCTCCGGAAACGTCCCATAATCCCCTGAAGTCAAGTGGCCACTCTTCTTATTGTTTTGAACTCTGCTGCAGACATGTGGATATCCCCTTTCAAAGCTCTGTTTCTGACAGCCGGCATGCTTATCTGCTCCAGGACAAAGCAAACTATTAGTGTGGAATGCTGCTGTTGTGAGTGTGTGTGGGGTGGTGTCTGCTGCTGTCTGAACTTACAAGACAGCATGCTGACACACTCTCTGCCCCCGAAAACACACTGTCTCTCCCCCCACATACACACAACACACTCCCTGTCACACTCCCCCCTTCACCCTCCCCCGCATTTGAAAAGCACGTTGTAGCCACTTGCACACTGGGATAGCTACCACAATGCACTGCTCTTTGTGGCGTTGCAAGAGCTGCTAATGTGGCCATGCCAGTGTGCTTGCAGCTGACAGTGTAAACACACGGTAGCGTTTTTCCTGCTGCTGTCTCCAAAGGCTGGTTTAACTCCCAACTCTCTACATCTGCAAATGTAGCCAAGCCCTAAATCTACTGAATGTTAAAGTTGGTAAATGAATGCTCAGATAGACAATGATGATTTCATGTTGGAGAATTATGCTCGTTTGGCCTGGAAGATTAAAAACGATATCTATTGAAATTTGAAGTTGGCTAGTGGGTCTAGCCAAATTCAGCACCACATATATAGTGGTGCTGCTAGTAGAGGTTCAGTCGTACCGCCTGGCTTGAAGTAGTAATAACAAACACCAAAGACTTGGTTTCCATGACTTCCATCAGCAGCACCCCCACTATAAAAATTGTTCCGGCACCCCTGCACATAGACACATATGTCTATATATTGAACAATGACAAAAGAACGCACTGGCAAGATTCAGTGAAATGTAACCTCTTGGCTAGACACATCCAAATGTAGGACCTGATTTTCCCCTGCCTTGCCCCTTTTGTAGTAATTTGCATCTGTGCAATGTTGATGTAAAACTAAACGGAATCAGACTGGTAGCATCTTAGTCCCACTTTGCACTCACTTTTTGTTGGTGCAAATAATAAACAAGGGGCAAGGCAGCAGAGAATCAGTCCTGTAATTTTTTAAATATGCTTTGTATGCTATTAACTACCTAATTTAATTAAGTTAAAATACTATATCAGATTGATTATTTTAAAAGAAAATAAACCTTAGCACATAAAGATAATGAAATCAAGTAATTACAAGCAGGTGAGACCTCTATAGATCATTTGATAACAAATGCAATTTAATTGCAAGTGTCACCTATTACTGTTAATGATTCCACTAATCAAGAAGGAATAGGGGATCTAATTCTGATCTGACTCACCCCCAGTTTTACAGACTGGTTCTTCTTCTTTATACCAGTATAAGTCAGGGTAGCATCAGGTTTTGGAACTTATTGGCCCAGCACAAAGCTTTCCTGAGATTTGATCCTAGGCTGCTTTCAAATATTTTTCTTCTTTTTCCCCACTGTTGCTTTTTGAAAATATTTATTTTCTTTGCGTATAGCTCTCCGGTTAGGACTAAACGGCTCAGAATGGCAGATAAAGCAGCCAACAGCATTCAGATGCTCCTCACAGAGCCTCAAGTTTTGCTCTATCAACACTTTTCTTAAGTGCGTTGCATTAAGAATTCTGTATGACAGGTTTCCACCTCAAGGCAAAATCATCTTTTTTTTCTCTCTCTCTCTCGCTCTCTGACTTGAAACCTGAAGTCTTTTCACATCAAGTATTTAATTTTCCTTTGTTCGGGATAAAATGGTATGTAAAATATGTGTTGCCATGGATGCAAAACCTACAGAGCTTATTGATCCTCTTGCACAGGTAGATTTTAACCAGGTCATCTAGCATTATACAGTATTAAGGCATGGATAGGGATGGGGCAAGGAGAAACAGCTTTTCAATTTTAAGTTCACTCTGCTTGAAGGCAATGTATTGAAATTAAAAAAAGCGTTTTATCTAAAAGGAGAGTTGGCTGGACTGGTTCTAAATGTGTTGAGCAACATTCCTTTGTCAGCATTTGATTTTTCTTCCCCCGTATATTATTCCTTCACTGATAAAGGTTGACAGCAGAACTCTTGTGTTTCCCAATGACTGAGTGGGATTGTTTGCTTTAAATAGGTTCCTAAACCAACTGCTTCTTTCTGACTCATTTTAAAACTGACATTTTCCCACACTGCCTGAGGTGGAATCCATGTGAGACTTTGGGGTACATTATGGATCAATGCTCAATTGCTTCCTCTGCACCCCCTTCCAAAAATACATCTTCATGTTCTGTAAAAGCACCATAAACATGTATCCATAATAACTCTAAGAAGCTTGTCATGGAATCCCTCCTACTACCCGATGACCCCAGCTAAGAACTGTATGCAGGCATTGGTGGCATGTCAGGAGTCATACACTCATAAATATGTGGAGCGTGCACTTCCACCCCAGTGTTCTGTTCCAGAATGTCCTTTTGTGACTCCCGATTAAGAGGGCCTGTGAAATGGCTTCTATGTAAGTTTGGTATAGATAGCTGAATAGGAGAGGAAAAGTTCTGTCCTGCAGTTCCTCACTGGGCCACAGGTTTTGTTTGTTTTTCAGTTTGATCTTTTAATCAGCACCTATATTTGGTTCCACCTTTTGAGCAGTAGGGCTCACTAATTGCGTATCCCTAACTTTTATCATTATGCTATTTGCCAGCTGCATTCTTAATAGATCCCTAGTAGTGGGTCTACAGTAGTAGGGTATTCAGCAGGGATACGACTAGACTGAGGTTTGATTCTGGGGTCTGCTCTGTCTGATTTGCTTTGCTCCAGCAACCGCTGACTGAGTGCACACAGCCCTATCAGGATTCCTTTTGTGTAGGAGGAAACTGGTTGATGCAGAGCCATCAAAGTAGCTCTGCCATCTCTCCTCTTGACCCTAGTGTAGAGGGTGCTGTCTGTTAGGTAAAGACTGTGTAGCAGGGGCATCCGCACACCCCACAATACCTGGCTGTCAAAACGGCCCATTAGGGCTGTTGCTAATTGGGCATAAGAGCAGCCCTCAGGGCAAGCCCCGGCCCCTGCCAGTCACAGGATCAGGGTAACACAAAAGTGGTGTCAAGTATCTCTAATAGTTCTCAGGGTAGCCAGGACTGTGAGACACCTTGTTACCTCCTGCTTATAGCATGAGGGAGTTCTGCTTGTGCTTAGTTGGCTGTCGGCTTCCTAACATAGCCACTCAAGCACTCTCCTCTGGGCTATGCCAGCTCTTACTTTGCATTGCAGATTAATAATAGGTGCACTCCAGTCCTTGAGTCTTTTTGAAGCATTCCCCTGTGATATCCAGCCCGTCACTGGCTACTCACAGAAATACTAGGTCTGCTGTCCACAAAGGAACAGTGTATGCACCAGATTGTAAGATTCAGCTCAGGACCAGCACTTTGCTTAACACCATAGCACTGAGATATAATTATAATAAAAATAAGAATACGTTCATAATCAAAGATTCATAATTCAAGTGATTGTGAGTAAGAATATTGGAAATGAATGGTTACATATAAAACAAAATCATAACACACATGCTAGAGACTGAACTTAACTATCAGATAAACCTGTCTAGAGAAGTTTATCTTAATAAAAGTCTTTTGCAGCATTTCCAACCAAGATTGGCTGAGATTTTCATGAATGTAAGTGTGCTACCCAATTATTTCCTAGGTGCAGGAAGAGGAGGTGTCTTCTTTGCCTCCTACATATACCCCCAAAGTTCATTGTCTGTCCTTGTTTTTCCTGTGTGCTGCATCTCTATTGATTTAACATGTCATTGTTAACATCTGACTTTGTATGTAAATAGGCATCCATTGTGTTAGCTTATAATGCTTAATTTACATCCGGACAGAGAGAGAAACATTTCTTACCTCCTGTCTGGAGGACTAGTTTTTCACCTCTGCCTTGATACAGACTTTAAAACTATATTTTCAATATATACGTAACTCTTTACATAGTATTTCACATAGTACATTTCACAATGATATTAATGACCTGTGTGACCCTGGCTTTCATTTTAAGACCTCACGTGACATTCTTTGGTGGACTAGAATGTACATACCAGAATCAGGATATTCTTGTAACCCCTTTGCCACTTGGCATTAAGGGGTTCTTGAGTCACAATAACATGTGCCAACTTTGCCCCCAACAAGTTCAAGAGCATTGACTCTATGCTGTCCACAGTTTAGGTGGACTGTAGAATAAGGGCTTGGGTGTCTGAAAGGGGTAAGGGAGAGATACAGTTACTCCCAACTGAGGACATTCTTTAGAGGCACAATCCTGCTCCTTTGGAAGCCTCCCTCTCTCTCTCAGACTGAGATCTAGGATCTTCCTGAATTCTAATCTAAGTGTGCTCACAGGTTTGATCTGTGGCTTTGGACAAGTCATTTAGCATGTCTGCCACAGGTTTTCCATCTGTAAATGGGACTAATTCTATTTAAGTACTGCACGTGGGAGTTGTGAGGAGTAATTAAAGCCTGTACAGTTCTATGGGAACTAAATATTAGCATTACATGACACGGTGTACATTCTCTGTTTTGATGGCCACAAGTTTGGCATGCCCACATTACCTGCCAGTTGTGGCTTGTGGCACTTGGTATAACCCAAACAGCTCATAAGAACACTTTTCCATTCTAGAGAGAAACAAGCAGGAGATCTCTGGTACACATATACTTTAAAAAGTACTTTACAGAGTCCCTCTAAGTTAATTTAAACCTTATTTTGTAATATCCTTTGTATTTTTGTGGCTTCATCTCCTTTCATTACAGCAGTAGCGCACTTGCATTAGAACATCAATTTGCCCATCATAATTACATTGGACTGTGGCCTCCATAGAGCTGCACTAAAATTGTTTCTTTTCATTTTGTCTAAAGAGTGTAACGTTGCCTCCATAGACTTGGACCAAAATTGGTTCATTTCTTTTCAAATGATCTCTTCCCAGTAGGTTGCATTATAATTGCTTGCACTCATTCCTTACTGCTAGATACACAAGCTTCAATCCAGCTCAGATGATACATTAGATTGATTTTGGGGGAGGGTGAGTTTTCAGCTCAGTATCCTCTGTGACGGGATCCCCGGGGTGCAACCTGGGACTGTGGGACCACTGTACCCCCTGAACTCTCTCCCACAATGCGTTGCTAGTGACAAGCAGCAAGCCCCTCCAGGTGCTGTGATCACTCAGCACAACCGGATGTGGAGCCCCACACCCAGCTATATTACAAGATGAGCAGTGCAAATTTATTAATTGGTTCACCACTTCATCAGTGGAAAATGGATATACACCAGCCTTTGCAAACCTGAGCACATTTGCCACACACTTCAGGCAAACTCACTGGTAAAGATAAACAGTAAAGAAAATTTATTGACTACAAAACATAGATTTTAAGTGATATTAAATGATAGGCAAAAAGTCAGAGTTAGTTACCAAAAGAAATAAAATATAAGCACACAGTCTAAACTCTCAACCCTATTAGACTGGGCAACAACTAGACTAAGCAGTTTTTCTCACCCCACTGGATATTGCAATCTTCTCTGTTGGAGAAGTCTTCAGTCTTCTTCTCAGTGTCTTTGTTGCTTGCAGCATAGGTGGGGGCAGGCGAAAGGCGAAGCATGGGCCTGCTGTGTTCTGTTTTATACCTTCAGTCCCATGTGCTTGGGGAACACACAAGTCCAGGCAGGTCTGGGGGGCATTGCTGAGTCTGTCCAAGCAAGGTTGAGCAATTCCCCTGGTGTGGCCTCATGCAGATGAGTCATTGAATTGTAGTTACCTTGCTGGACAATGGTTGTTGATGGGTTGTCTGACACCCTGCCTGGGTGTTGGTTACTTTCCTTGCTGTTGCCTCTGGGGAGCTAATATCTAGCTGATTCTCCAACTTGTTTTAGTGACAACCATACAACACAATTCTCATAACTTCATGTGCATAATGATATACATATATGGATAGAGAAATGATTTTCAGCAGATCATAACCTTTCCCCTGATACATATAAAGCATGCCTTGTAAGGTAAGATCACGATTATATAAAAATGAGGAATGGGGGGGGGGGGGGTTACAGGCTGCTCCCCCCAAGGTACAGAATGTCACTCCCTCTATATATAAAAAAAGTAGGGCACATCAGAGGAACTTGGTCAACAATTTGCTCAGTTAAGCATGTGGAACTGTTGTACCTGCTCCAAAGGAACCTGGAACTAAATAAGCATGGTGCCTGAATAAGCTACTTATTCAAGAAGAGTGATCTCTCCACTTTTGGGATGAAGGAGACATTAGGATATATGCAGAAGGGATGTTAGCCATTGATTTCTTTGTTTCACACTACAGAACATTATTTTCCAATAGGGCTGTCAGACCCTGATTACTCATGAGGGCTACAGTAGCAGAAAACTGCATTCTTCTTTCTAACTGAATTGGGGCTTTAATAAAGCTATTGTATTTGACCACCAGCGTAGGAAACAGTAATGTAACACAATAAGAAAAAATCATTAATGCTCATTGAACATAGCACTCATCTCTAGCTTCTGCCACCCTAGACAGAAGAGGGAAATTCTCTTTCTATAATTGAAGTCTACATAACTGTATATTTAATTTTTCACCTCCAGCACTTTTTCCAATAAACTGTGTGATGTTTGCTAATTTCCTCTTAAAACCCGAGGTAATGCACACATAAAGGGGCTGTCATGCCTGTCAGCAGGAAAATAATTGTCTGGGATGGTTCCTTGCAAATAAAAACTTGCTTCCTCTCACTCAGATGGCTCTATTGGACCTGGGTCACCTTCCAATTACTTCCCATGCCCACAATGGTCTAAAGTGGACTTTGTAGATAGAAATTATCGTTACATTTTATTCTAAAATCGCTGAAGAGCAGAGGCACTGTGGCCACATATACTTTCCCTAGCCATGCCCCCAATATGTCACCTACTACAGGGACTGTAAGGCATTCTGCCCTATCCAGGGACTATGCAGTGAGAATTCTTGGATAGTGAGTTAAGCTGGCTTTCCTCCTGTGGCATTAAGCAGAAGGAATGAGGTGCCTTAAAGTTCTTTGGACTAACGCCTTACTTTTCTAGGGAAGTAAATAGGCCAGGAAATGCCCAAAGCCATGGAAATTGTTGTGTACTGTCCCTTTCTTGAAACCTAGATCTGGATCCAAATTTTATAGCTAGCCTAATCTTTATAATGGGCTGTACATAAACCCCAGTTCCAAACACCTCAAAGACTGGGGTGTTCAAAATCTGCTTCTGGATCCAGATGGTTGTGGTTTGAGATTGTCTCTAGCTACAACTGGTCCCGTGAGAATAAATCCTGGCCAAATTCACCCTTGTAGGCACTGAGGCAAACTGGTGAGTCCTGCTGCTGTGGAAGCCCACTTCAAATCCCCATCAAGTTCAAGAAACAGCTTGCTCTCCTGCCGGCAAGCAAAAGTTGAACCACTTTGGGCTAGATCCACAGAGGAGACTTAAGCTCAGCATTGCAATGCCCGACTTTAGGTGCCTTACTGCCTAATGGAAAAAACAGCTCCCCGTTAGGTGCTCAGGCTCCCTACACAATGCACAGGTAGAGTTAGGTGCCTGAGAATGGGATTCATAAAAGCCAGCATGCTGAGCAGGAATCCACCTAAGCTACATGATAGGAAATGATGAGGAGAACGTTGTGACCTAAGCCCCTCTTCCCTCCAGAAAAGCACGTAGACACCTAACTCTGGGCCAGAAGGAGGCACCTCTCTCCACTTGGGATTCACAGCCGTGAATCCTCTCCTGGAATTAGGCATCCTAAGCCTTTTCTCTCAAAAAAATGAGGAGGAGCTGTGGCCCTTATTTATAACCTTGAGCCCAGTGGTTAGAGCACTCATCCAGGGTGTGGAAGACCAAGATTCAGATTGCCCCTCGGCCTGATTCAGAGCAGGGATTTTAACCATATCTGAGGAGAGCACCCTAACCACTGGGCTATGAAGTATTCTGAGGGTCTCTCTCAATTTCTCCTGTTGAAGCTGTTCCCCTTTGTATAAATAACTAAATATTCATTGGGCTAGATGAAGAGTGAGAATGACTCTATGTTCTAGAGCTTAGGGCACTCACCTGGTATGTAGGACTCAGACCCAAATTCATGTCCCTGCTGAACTTGGGTTTCCCAGGATTAACAGGGGGCCACTACCACTTGTGTTCTGTTAGCTGACCTCTGAGAATGCCTACCAGATTGGGTCCTGGAGGTGAGATAGGTGAGGGAAGGCCTAGTTTGAGGATCCTGCTGAGGCTTAGGCATTTGGATAATGGGACTGAGGCAGCTGTGCACATGCCCTGTGGTAGATCTTTACACGCCTAAGGGACTGTACCAGCAGAAACTTAGATGCCTACAGAATTAGATGGCAGCTGAGCAGGGGGGTTGAAGATCTAAATTTTGGACTTAGGTGTCTAAAGTAGCATTTAGGTGTATAAATCCCTTTGTGAATCTAGTCCTTTAGCCCTAAAAAAGGGCAGACTGGATCTTATTGAGTACAATGCTTCAGTACAGCATTAATAAAACCAAATGTCTCCAAGGAAAAATTTGATACAACTAACAATGTTACATTAGCTTTATTTCAATGTAATGAAAAAGAGCACGACAGGAAACTACTAGTAAACACTTTATCCGGGCTTCTCTTTAGAGCACTTCTTGGTCAATTATGCCACCATAGAATACATCATCTTCACTCTCCAAAAAACCTACTATAAGGGACAAAAATTAGAGGACATGACTAACATGACTACATGATTAAAGATAAATAGATGATCGTTTTTGAGTAGCAAATCATCCTGGATAAATAATAAAAGGCTTATAAATATGTATGATTATATTTCATGTTAGAAGTTTCTGTTTACAAGGCAAAATGCAGCAATAATTTACAAAAAGGACTATTAAGAAATAGTTTGATCCATAATAATAAGTCTCTGTGGTTCAAAGTGGTTTTGTTCATCATATTAATTTTGTGTGCAGGTGTGCGCATGTAATAAGGGTAAGTGAATAAAATTAACACAATTCATCAAACAGCATTTGTGGATTATGGTCAGGTAATATAGGCAGTGTAGAGGTTAAATCACAGTTTTTCTAATGAGACTAGCAGTTTACATTCTTTCATGAGCATGGAACATTAGCAACAGCTGGGATTCTTTCATTCACAATATTTCTGAAATGGATTTATTCAGCAAGGGGACATCACATTTCGCTGCAATGAGCTCTAATAAGATAAGATGTTGGCTAATATAGTAACAGCAGGAGATCAGAAAAGGTGATCTCGTGGGCACGCCTGGTAAAATGAAATCGGTCATAGAGTCTAGTTGCATATGAATATTGTATACATTGTGTGCAGGATTATCTGCATTAGACTGTGTATAAAACTAACTAGCTAAAAGCTTCCCTGCTCCTTCTTGAATTTACTCCTTTCATTACTTCTCCAGCAAAAGCAAAGGTTTTCAGTACTGATCAGCATACCCAAAGTTACAGTGATGTGGAAATAAAGAAATAGCTCACTGATCACATGAAAAGGTTTTACGCACGGGGGAAAAACTAGCATCTATTTAGCAAAGGAAAGTAACTGCCACATGAGACTGGGCTGACACAGATTCTGTAATGTTTGCTAAAATATTGTTCCAAGGGAAGGTGCAAATGTAAGGGGTCCTAGTTTGCACTTAATAGAAAACACTTTCCCTCCTGACAGCCCCAGATAGGTGTTAATGGATTCTGATTAATACCTTAGTTCACTGCGTGCTGAACACATGAGGCTGTATTCTAATCTCAGTAACACCGGGGTAAATTGGAGGTAACTCAGTGTATTTCCTCCAGTGTAACTGAGATCAGATTCTAGCCCAAGGTGCACTAGCTGCAAAGTTCAGCTACGTATTCCAATCATTTGAAGCAGAAAAAAAACTGGATTTGCAAAAACTGTTGAGGACACTGGGACAATCTTAGTGTTGCCATCCCTCACAATTTATTGCAAGTTACCAATCTTCACAATTTTATTGCAAGTTTCACAATATCTGGAGCTTTTCTTAAAGCCTAGCTTCTAGATCCATGTGATTAGAGAAAAAAAAGTAGGGTTTTTTAAGCCCTCAGGGTTGTCGAGAAACACTTGGAAATGTGACCCCCAGTGCAACCTGCAGGCTCAGAAACCAGAGGAAAATAAAAATAAACCTTTTTTAAAAAACTGATTTTTTTTAAGCCAAACTCAGGATTTGGAGGAGGGAGGGAGCTGAACAAAGCCACGCTGCAAAGACGACACTATTTTGAAGAGCGCACTGCCCTGCTCTCACTGGAGTGACCTCGCATGCAGCATGTGTGTGAGGTCACACCAGCAGAGGCGAAGCATCAAGTTCTTCAAAATGGCATCCTCCATCCATGATATCAGACAAAACTGCATCCAGTTTTGTCTCCATACTGGAAATGGGACACAACCATAGAAAAAGAGGGTTTTGTGGCTTAAAGCCGGACGAATGGCCTGTCTAGATGGAGGTCCTGCTCCAAATTCTGTTACTGGATCTCACTGCTGGCAGCACAGCAGAACAGAGTACGTTTGGTAGCACCATGCAGCTAGAAGGGAGTTGGAAGGTCTCAGGCCTGCTGTGAGAATAGTGGCTTCCTAAAATGGTGCAAATCAGGGGTTCTCAAGCTGGGGGTCACAAGGTTTGTACATGGGGGGTCACGAACTGCCAGCCTCCACCCCAAATAGGGTGACCAGACATCCCAATAATATCGGGACCGTCCTGATATTTCGGGGTTTGTCCCGAGCTCGGTCATGCCGCAATTTGTCCCGATATCCGCCGGCAGCGGATTTTTTTTGCTCCGCCGGTGGGACTGACTCGGCTTTTTTTTTGTGCAACCCCCCCCCCCCCCATGTGTCCCAATATTTTGTTTCCCTCATCTGGTCACCCTAACCCCAAACCCCGTTTTGCCTCCAGCATTTATAATGGTGTTAAATGTATAAAAAGTGTATTTAATTGATAAGAAGGGGTCGCACTCAGAGGCCTTCTATGTGAAAGGGGTCACCAGTACAAAAGTTTGAGAACCACTGGTGTAAATCATATGCTCCTATTGGCATTGCTATTAGCTTTCTAATCCTCCTGTAGCCACTACGGACAAGGGGCCTGATTCTTTTCTTGCTTAAGCAAGCAAAACTCCACTGGCTTCACAGCAGTTACTCCTCACTGATGCTAGGGTGACCAGGTATCTGGTTTTCGACCGGAACACTCAGTCGAAAAGGGACCCTGGCGGCTCCGGTCAGCACCGCTGACCAGGCCATTAAATGTCCGGTCAACGGTGCTGTGGGGCTAAGGCGGGCTAGTCCCTACCTGTCCTGGCTCCGTGCTTCGCCCTGGAAGCAGCCAGCAGATCCAGCTCCTAGGCAGGGAGGGACCCACTGGGCTCCGCACACTGCCCCCGCCCTGAGCACTATCTCCACACTCCCATTGGCCGGGAACCACAGCCAATGGGAGCTGCGGGGGCAGTGCCTGCGGGTGAGAGCAACGCACAGAGCCACCTGCCGTGCCTCTGCCTAGGTGCCAGACCTGCTGGCTGCTTCCAGGGCCCAGTGCAGAATCAAGACAGACAGGAAGTCTGCCTTAGCCACCCTGCTGCATCTCTGACTGGGAGCTGCTGGAGGTAAGCCTGCGCCCCAACCCCCTACCCCATCCCTGAGCCCTCCCCCAACCCAGAGCCCCCTTTTGGACCCCAAACCTCTCATCCCTGGCCTCATGCCAGAGCCTGCACCTCCAGATGGAGCCTTCACCCCCTCCTGCACCCCAACCTCCTGCCCCTGCCCAGAGCCTCCTCCCATACCCTGAACCCCTCATCCCCAGCCCCACCCCAGAGTGTACACCCCCAGATGGAGTCCTCACTCCCTCCTGCACCCCAACCCCCTGCCTCAACCCATAGCCCCTTCCTACACCCCTCATCCCCAGCCTCACCCCAGAGCGACACCCCCCTCCTGTACCCCAATCCTCTGCCTCAACCCACAGCCCCTTCCTGCACTCTCATCCCCAGCCCCACCCCAGAACCCACACCCACAGATGGAGCCCTCACCCCTCCTACACCCTGAGCCCCCTCCCACACCCTGAATCCCTCTGCCCCACCCTGGAGCCCCCTCCTGCACCCCAAACCCCTCATCCCCAGCCCTACACCAGAGCCTGCACCCCCTCCCGCAACCAAACCTAGTGAAAGGGTACGTCCAGACTACCCGCCAGATCGGCGGGTAGCAATCGATCTATCAGGGATGGATATATCACGTCTAGATGAGATGTGATATATCGATCCCCAAACGCGCTCCCGTCGACTCCGGAACTCCACCAGGGCGAGCGGCGGTAGCGGAGTCGACAGGGGAGCCGCGGCTGTCGATCCTGCGCCGTGAGGACGGGAGGTAAGTCAAAATAAGATACGTTGACTTCAGCTACGCTATTCCCGTAGCTGAAGTTGCGTATCTTACATCCCCCAGTGTAGACCAGCCCAAAGTGAGGGAGGGAGGAGGAATGTAGTCAGTGGGGGGCAGGGCATCAGGGAAGGGGCGGGGCTAGGGTGTTCAGTTTTGTGTGATTAGAAAGTTGGCAACCCTAACTGATGCTGAATTTAGCCTCTGAACACCTTGCCCTAGGAAACATACAATGGAGTGAGATTTTTAAATTAGTCACTGAAACAGTGTTGTTGCCACCATGTTGGTCCCACACCTGAAGCAGAGCTCTGTGTAAACTTGAAAGCTTTGTCTCTCTCTAACCAACAGAAACTGGTCCAATAAAATATATTACCTCACCCACCTTGTCTCACTAAAACACACACACGCATTTTTCATCATACCAAGAGGGAGATACTTAAAAAAAAAAAAACTACCTTAACATTAATCCCAGCAGGTGAGGGATTTCCCCTTCAAATCAACGTGTTCTGATAAATCTGATGCTTCCTGCAGTTTTAAAGGGAGGGGAGAGAAAAAAGGCCATTGCCACTTTAAATGACTCAGGAAGTAAAAACCAGGATGGCCTGAACTTTAAAAGTGAAAGTAGCTGCTAATGTGTATTGGGCCCTGCTGGTTTGTTTAGAGCAGCAACTGGGATCCCAGCACCCTGTTCATCAAAACTAAGGGGGGGGAGGTGAGGTTATTTTGGCGTGTTAAATCCCAGTTGCTCAGAAGGTGGGAGGCGGAGGGGATCAGGCCGGGAGCTCAGCCAGGAATAGAAGGAGAGGGATTGTAGCTGGAGACGAGGAAGCAGAGCAACTGGGCCGTTCAAGTGTCGCAGGGCAGAGAACAGCTGGAGGCTTGTGCTGGAAGGGGGAAAGCTGCTTCCCAGCTGAGAGCTGCCGCAGGGAAGCGACCAGGAGGGGCAGGGGGCTGCGGCACCAGCCAGGCCAGGCCGCCCCTGGGAGAGGCTCGCCATGGCCTCTGCGAAGGGGGAGCGCGCCGAGGAGCTCCCCCCCGACGGCACGTGCGATGTCTGCGAGCCCGATGAAGCCGAGAGCGCGGTGGGGGTGTGCGAGGAGTGCGGCTTCTCCTTCTGCCAGCCCCACGCCGAGGAGCATGGCCAGAAGTACGCGGCCCACCGCCTGCGGGGCCCTGCCTCGGGCCGCGACGAGGCGGGGAAGGGCGAGGAGGCGGGGGAAGAGGCGCCCAAGCTGGAGCGGAAGAAGTGCGAGGAGCACGGGCAGGAGCTGAGCCTATACTGCAAGGAGCACGAGAAGATCATCTGCGTGCTGTGCGCCGTCACCGGCACCCACCGGCAGCACCAGCTCATCACCCTGGATGAAGCCTACCAGACCATGAGGGTAAGCGCCCCTCCCTGCATTCTTCCCTCGAGCCTCTCCAACAGGCTCCTCCTGCCTTCCCCCGGGTTCTCACCGCC
The DNA here is from genome assembly GCF_028017835.1 of Emys orbicularis. Classification (NCBI taxonomy): domain Eukaryota; kingdom Metazoa; phylum Chordata; order Testudines; family Emydidae; genus Emys; species Emys orbicularis. The sequence goes on along the minus strand of NC_088686.1, from coordinate 83,419,785 downwards.
CTGGGACCCTCTCCTCCGCTCGCGGGGTGCCGGAGGAAGAGCTCCAGTGAAGTGGCAGCATTGCACCGGTGTTGTGAGTGGAGCCCCATTGCACATCCTGGGGAAACTGAGGCACAAAGAGGGGCAGTCGCTCTCTTTGCAGGGCTGTTATGCGGTGTGTCAGTTTCAGGGTCCAGTACGGCCTGCCAGGATGTGTTAGGCCAGACTCACTGGTGCCCCATGTGTCCTCCCTTCTTATGGCTCCCCATCACACTAAACCATAAACAAAAGGGTGGCAAGAGATGGAGAAAGAAGGGGCTTTAGAGCAGGCCCAAGGTACCTCTTTAGGATGGTGTAATCTCATGTCTGCCCCCCACCAGTGCAAGAGACAGGCCACACTTCTAAATTGGGTGTTGGTTGCCTGAGATGATCCTGCACTCCAGCAGTTCCCCATTGCCCCAAGCTCCTTTGGCACTAGGGCATTGGGGGATGTAAAATAGGCTAATGCTCAGGACTGCAGTATTCTGCAGCGGAAGCTGAGCTGGCCCCCGATACTCCTGAACAGGGGAGGCACAAGCAACCTCCCCTCTGCCTTTGTGCTAGTGCAGAGGTTAATTCCCCTGAGGATGGTCTATAAACTCTTGGGTATTGTGGGCTTGATTTTTCTCTTGCATGAGTTGACACTGGAGTAACTCCACTGATGCCAGTGAAGTTGCTTTTGAATCCCATCAGAGCCTCAAGAGAGTAAGGCCGTCTGTCTTTTTGTCTTTACAGTGCACCCAGGAAACAAACATAACCAAATTCTCTATTGTGTATTGCTGCTTACAACCCAAATATAAACCAGACCCAACTTTTGCTGTGTCCAGTTGAGAAGGTTTCATTTGGACCCATCAGTAGGCTGCCTATTGAAAGCATGGTTGTTAATGCACTCTAAGGCCTGATGATCCATGCTGCAAAGTTTTATCAGTAAAATTTGCCTTCTGTTGGCACACAGGCTGTATGCAGTGTGTTCCTTCTTAGAGGTCCTAGGAAGGTTTTGTTTTTCAGCATTTCCATGTCTGCCCCAGAGGGATGGTTTGTGGTGTCTTTAATATCCTTGGCAAAGCAATCATTTCTGGGAAGTTTTTCCACATACTGTTCTCACATCTGACCTGCCCTTCCCCTGATGAGGGCATTTTCTATACTGAAACTAAGTGAGTTAGCAAACAAATCCCAGGGTCTGTCACTACAGGCTCAAGAAGCAACCAGCCAGACCAAGCTTCTTTTCTCTGCTTCTGTGGTACTTGGGGCAGCTACAAGAGCATGTGTAGATTGGCTCCAGGGAGTTATCAATAGACTGCTTCTTTCTCCATCTCTTCCAACCCTTCTGTTTATGGGTGAGTGTGATGGGCAGTCATAAGGGGAGATGACACGGGGCAAGAATCAAGAAAGGGGGGGGGGAATACATGGGTTAGAGATCAGGGGAAGAGAGATGGTGAGATGGCAGCAACTGTGCTGGGGCATTGACATGTGAGGACATGGAGAAAGGTAACCAGCCACCAATCAGTTGTAAAGAGCATCTCCAATGGTGAAACAAAACATGGGAACTATGGAATGAAATCTGACATAGGCAAGTAGCTCTCAGTAAATGTAATATTGCTGGGTTTCCTTGGAGGTTATTGACATGTATAAACCTCTTACTCTCTGAAGTGGGAAATTCTTGTATATTTCAGTAGCCTGCTGGTGCAGCGTGCTCTGGCAAACCAAGACACAGCTGGTAGGTTTAATTTTAGGCCTCCCTTCCAGCCTTGATGGTTGTTTTTCTGCAATCCCAAGAAAAGTGCTGCTCTGTCTCTTAGGAAGTGTGGGAGTTTTTAAAGACATGGTGTTAATTTTCTAAGTATCAAAATAGAAAGGGGAAAAATACACAGACGTGCTGCTTCCTCTTTGTTCACTTCACTGCAGATTTATTTGTTCCATTAACAGCTAAAATGACTAGCTAAAGTCTACATCTACACTGCAGCTGGGAGCTTAGGGGGTTGAGTGGGCTGGAGATCCCAAGCTCCAGCCCATGCCGCTATGCCCACACTGCTGTTTTAAGTGTGCTAACACACGCCTTGCCAGCTCAAATCCATCTACCCAGGCTGAGAGGCTTGCTCCCTGCTGCAGTGTAGACATACTTTCAGTCTACCCTGCTGTTGCCTTTCAGCTGCACATTTCTGAAACCTTCTCCCATAGTTCCACAAAGAGTGGACTGGATGATTCATGGGGGGATTGGTAGTAAGATATTAAAAGCCTCTGAGTTGTATCCAACCCCCATTAGTTGCTGCTGCTGTTTAGCTGAGAGTTCCTACCGTCTGATGGCTGTTGGGTGGCCTGTGTGAAATAAATTTGTTGGCTCAGTCCAGTTTCACGGTCTACATCGTAAAAATTGCTAGCGCCCGTAGCGCTGTTGTTTGGAGTCTCAGCAGAAGGGCCACTGAGAGCAGGCTCCTCTCCAACTCGGAGAGCTGATCCCTTTGATCTGGGTTGCAGCACATAGGGGAAGCTTGTCTGGCTGCTCTCCTTGCATTGCCTGTTTTCTCTCTAAAGTTGGGACTTCAGTCTCCAGGGCTGTCAAGACAACTCCTGTTGTAAGCACTACATTCACGTGCACAATATGTTTTTTTGAGGAGTGCTCCCAAGCCATACTTGTTTCAGTAATGTCACTTCAGTGTCTCAGATTGTTATTGTGCTTCCCTTAGAAGAAGTGAAAGCGTCAGTAACAAAGACGCCACCCCCCACCCATTCGCAGAGGTGAAGGGGCTGGATAATAGGCTGAAATCTTGTTCTTGTTTGTCAAGGTCATTCTTTGGCTAAGAGTTCCAAGTCAATAAGATGAAACACAGAAAATTAGAGATGGGCCTGACCTGCTAAATTGGAATCTGAATCCAAGCATTGCCAGCGTTTGAGGAGGTGAGGGGGTAGTGGTTCTGTTAATAGATTTTTGGTTTGAAAGAAAAGTATATGGGCTGACCCCTGGAGGGAACCTTACATTTTTTTGAAATTGTTATTGGAATTTCTTTTGGCGCTCAAGTAGTTGCTGATTAGAACAAGGCTAGTAGTGCAACAGGATTAATGAATGCCCATTTCATTAAGGGACTTATTTCCGATGTGCTGAACACCCATAGCTTCCAGTGACTTGAACTGGAGCTGTGGGTCCTTAGCATCCCTTTAAAAACAAGGGGTGGGATCCTTGTTCTCTCCCTCCAACCCCCCATTCCAGCTCCTTTGTTCTGGGTAAAAAGGCTGAAATGGTGTAAGCAGCTCTAAAAGCATCAGATCTGGAAGGGACAGGCCGGGGGCAGGTACTGTGGAGGCAGCCATAAGGAGTCCTTATGAAGAGTTAGCCTTCACAAGCCTTGGCATTGGGGGCAGGGATGAGAGGGCATGTTAGGGGTGGGGGTTGCAGCAACCAGACAGTTTCGGGCAGTGGTGCAGTCCAGAGCAGTGTTGCCAATGTAGCAAATTTGTTGCTAATCTAGCAGCTTTTTAGTCTCAGAAAGATTTGTCAAGCTTTGCTGCACCAGGCTGCTGAACAGTGACTTTTAAATAAATTTGTGGATACTCTGGTGACTTTTGCTTTTGCCCGTGCTCAGGGAGTGAGCTTCAGTTCCGGTCAGACCTTGCTTGGAGTTGGAGGCGCCTGTCCATGTGCACTTCAGGGGTGTCAGATTTTGGCGGGGGGACGACGACGAGGGGAAATGCGGTGGCACCAGTCGCTCCTTGTGTAACTCTAGGCAGCGGCAAGCAGCAGCTGTAGGCTGCCCTGTTGTCACTCAGGACCCAGCAGTGTGGAGGATGGAGCCTCCGGCTGCAAATGGTCTCGCTGGGCTCAGCAGGTAAGAGACTCTCAGGACTGAGCTACCTGCCTCCCCCCACTTCCTGCAGGCACTCGCCATGCAGCCCTTTGCATTTCTCTAGACACTCAGCACCAACCCTGGCATCCCCCAGACACCCAGCACACATCAATCCCCCCTCAGACGTTGATCACCCACAGCCCTTTACAAAGGGTCGTTTACGATGAATGTGGAATCAACATCATCTCGGCATGATCAAATACAACTCGAATAGATCCTGAATCCTCCGCTGTACAGTTGCGAAACATGGACACTATGTTGCTCAGACTGGACAAAGCTGGAGGCTTTCCGCACAGAATGCCAACATCGTATATTGGGCATAAAGTGGAATGACTTTGTAACGCAGATGTTTACAGTTGCTCCAGTCTACAGACTACTGGGGCCATTTGTCCATAGCTGGCATCTTATGCTTTTCAGACATATTGCCAGAATGCCACAAGGTGTTCCAGCAAATGCCATTCTCTGGGTGGCTTGGAACATCCGGGATACAATTCCACCAACTGAGGGGTGGAGGCAGCCCAGAGACAGACCCCCCTATTACATGGGTGCATCAAGTCTGTTCCAACATAGGACTTTCAACTGGTCAAGGCCTTGCGGCCACACAGGAACAGACCAAATGGCAAACAAGTGGTACAGCCGATTGTTCAGCTAAGCATCGAAAAAGAAGAAGCACCGCCTATTTAGCGCCCCTACCATCCCCTACACAGAATCTCTTGTGTGTCTGTCAACCTTGCAGTACCCACAATGCTTCCCCAGAGCTCTGTCCACCCTCCGGCACTTCACCCAGAACACTTAAATCTTGTTACAATATATTTGAAAGGGGAAACCTTTGCAGGAGAGCAGTCGGGTCCTTAGAATTGTCCTTTTCAATAAATCTCCGCAGCCATGTGGAAGAAAGGCAAATGGTTGTCTTGATGCCTGTATTCGCTTTATTTAAATCAGTTTTAATTATTTTAAAACTCCAATGAATGCGTCTCTAGCTGTCCTAATGTTTACCACATCTGTCAGAGAAGCAACCTTTTCTTTTTAGCTTTTATACTTGTGGATTTTTATTTCAAATTGCACATTCAAAAGCATAACATTTACAACTGACTCCACCACAAGTTGGGTAAAATCCATTCTGAATCGTTCAAGGGCATACTGACGTAATTCGTATGTTAATCACTTTTTCCCCAAAATAAGAAAAAGAAACAAGGAAACAAGAAACAATTCATTACGATGTGTCCCTGCAAACAAATCTATAAAGCTTTTACCAAGTAGCAAAACATTGCAGTCATATGTACTTTAGAAGTCTTGTTGGCTACAAGACTTCTCCTGTTTAGGAAAAGATGGAGGGACTGCTCCCGCTGAAGTCGGTGACTTCACTAGCAGTGGATTCAGGCATCAAATCTAGAAAGTAGTGTGGAGTTGGGGCTTCTTTGTACCATGTGATGACAGCAGCCAATGGAAAATGATCACCCAGATGGCCACACTCAGATAAAATACTGGCTCTCTGGAGTTTAGAGAGATTTTTGCTCCATCTGGAGACTTTTCAAGGTCCAAATGGTGACTTTCACTGAGTGGCAGTTGCAACACTGACCCAGAGCACAGTCCTTGGATGTTGCCATAACTTAGGCTTTTAGCCATCTGAGCCTTGGCCCCATCTCCTCTTGGGTAGCATAGAATCTCACCCCGGCACACGTTTTCTTACTTTAAACTTTTGTATCCCAAAGTTCACAGAATAAATTAACTGAATACACTCCTGGTTCATATTTACCCAAATTTAACCATGATGCTCCCATCTCTATTACAGATTGGGCAGGTGCATACTGGGTGCAATTTTAATTTCCTTGGAGCACTGTTTCTTGAAATGAACTAGCCAGTTCTCATTGTTCATCCTGCTTCTTACTGAGTTCCTAGCAGGGTGTCTGTTTCTAACTTCACCTGCTCTAGAAGTGCAGTCCCGCAGGGTGCTGAGTGCTCTGGACTCGGTGAAATCAGTGAGCATTGAGGTTGCTCTGTACCCTTATTTGTGCAATGGTAGGCCTGCAGTACCAAGGATGTAATCAATCTGCTTCAGTCAGGTGGGTGGGGGGCTAAGGTTGGTTAGGTTTTTGCAAACTTCAAATTGCTGGCTGTACTCCTGTATCCACAGTGGAGAGAGAATCTTTAATGCGTAACAAACATTTTTAGCTGTAGCTTGGATCGTTCTAGTTTTGGAATGTGTGTTCAGACTCAACTCTCCTTTCCAAAAGAGCATGCTCCAAGTAATAGCATCAATACCTTGTCAATAGGTGACAATAACCAGCCTTGTTCGACTTTCAAAAGTCATACTCTGATAGCTTATTTATCAAAAATAATTTGGATGATGTTTTAATGCTGTGGAAGAGCCACATGGCAAGTGAAATGAAAGACTCAGGTAATGCCCTTAGCAGATCCTAGTCTCTGAACTAGGATCAGAGGAGCTACTGTGGAGGATCTAGAGCACAGAAGTTTAAATCAGATGGGACATGCTCACATTTCTCTGCTTTGACATTTAATGTATTTTGAGAGGAAAAAATGCTCTTGTTTTCTGTCTCTGGGTGTGTGTTAAGGATCACTGGGATGCTGCTTGCATTGTTTAAATCACTCTGCCTTCTGTCCCACGTCAAACTAGTCCTTCTGGACACTTGCCATTGATGCCTCATTGAAAAACTTCTATTTGGAAACAGTCCTGCTTATATACCATATTTTAATAGTTTACCATTTATTTGGTTGATTACTTGGAGCACCTGTATACAAATAAGATCTTTGTTGCTTTTGATTTTTGTCTGTTCCTGCTGCTTCCGCCTCCTTTGAAATCCTAATCTGAATGTCATAATTGATTGCTCAAGGAATAGAAGATACGATGCCTGGAAACTGACTGGCACTATATAAACACCTTAATTAGGTAGGTTTCCAGTGAGGAATGAGCAACAGAAGCAGATGACATTATTCCTGTTTTGATGCAGCTGTCCCAAGGAGTGTGTGTATATATGTATTTTTTTTTTTTTTTTTTAAAGGAAGACATCAGAAACCTTCACTATAAGCAGAATCATCCTGTGCAAATATCCTCTCAAATAAGTGTAACTTTACTTTTTGCAGAGAACAGTTGAAGCAAAGGAAATGAATATTCCAGGGATTCCATAAGTGCCTATCACTTCACTTCTCTCTCCTGAAGTATGAACTCTTGATTGCTTCCTTAATTAGTTCTTTCCTTTTTTTAATCTCTCTGCTCCTGTTTATAAATGGATCTACAAAAAGTGCAAGATTAAATTATCAGGCAGCCGGTGCCCATTATAGAATATAAATGTTACATGGACCCTGGCCACCCCATTCTTGCAGATCCTCAGTAAGAGCCTTATCCTGTAAAGTGCTGAGTGCCTCCTGCAAGTTACTGAGCCATTGGCTTTAGTAGTAGTTGAGGGGCAATGAGCATCTTGTAGGATTGGGCCCTAATTCAGTGAACATGGGTACAGCCGAGCCATGAGACAAAGCAATGAATGAGTCAGCCTGTGCAATTGCATTTAATTTTCATTCCAATAGTTTTCTCAGCTCACTTGGCGGCAGCTTTTTTTTTTTTTTTTTTTTTTCCTCGTGCCTTTTGCCTGAACAAAAATAGTCCCAGAAGCGCAGGCAAATGTATTCATGGGTTCACTGCAACTTGGCTGATAGAATTAGCTGAAAAATTGCTGCCTCCCATTGTCCTGTGAAAATCCTTGTTGTGCTTGGTAGAGTTAAAATGAGTGCTGTTTAGTGACCTCTGTCCTCCCTTCCTTTTAGAATAGAGAACCCGTTGACCTGAAGGTGGCCATGCTGGAGATGGTGGAAAGGTTAAAGTTCAAGTGTGCAGACCCTAAAGTAAGTTACTGAAATGATTGTTTGTTTGAATGCACGCGCTCTCTCACTCTCTCTCTCTCTCACCTTTCCTTCTCCTTGAGCTAAGCGTGGTATATTGTTAATGACTATCTGAATGTTACATTGAGATCTAATTAAGCATGTCAATCAAAACACAGAAAGCAGACTTCTGATAGGCCTAGTGATATGTCATATATTTTTCCCTTGTACAAAGTCATAAAATAGAATCATTAATTGTTTTCCCTCAACTGCAAACAAGTGTGTTAATTTTCTTTGCAGTAGCGCTTACCTTAGAGGCCCACACCCACTCTAAAATCAGTGTAGCTAAACAAATTGTGAAAGGTCCACAACAAGCTATACTGTTGCTAAGGTGGCATCAGAGAAACATGATCTATTGGGGAACTAGGACAACAGTCTTCCTTCCGTCATCCAAGTGGAGATAATAACCAAGAGCCCTTTGGAGAATGCGCTAAGGCTCCATGTGACAAGGAATCTTGTCAGAAGATGTAAAGGTGACCTTCTTCCTGGAAAAACAGACCTCCTGGAAAGAGAAGGGAAGGTATAACATCTCAAGTGTACGTATTCCAGTGCAGAGTCAGGGAGCGGACTAAGAACTACTTACTGGTATGACACCTGTTAACATGGACTCCCATTTGCTAACCAAAAATCTGCAATGGAAATGGCATCTGCAAAGCTTCATTTGAGGGCCTGGGAGTGGTTGTAAGAAGGGGGAGCCACAAACAGGAATTATCATTGACAGACAGCTCAGCAGGAGAGAGGAAAGAGGGCTTCTACTTCTCAACATTGTGGTAAGTATAAGGCATACATCAGCAAAATTGAGGCTAAAGTGGTTTATACAAGTGCTGGTAGCTATTCTCCTCGTGGAGGTGGTTTTATTACAGCGCTAGGAGAGCTCTCTCCCAGCGCTGGAGCCGCGACTACACAGCCACGTTAAAGCGCTGCCGCAGCACTGCTTTAATGTTGGCTGTGTAGACATACCCTTACACCAGCTATCAGGAAAAACTTCCAAGCGGCAAGATCTATTAGATAATGGAGGAGTCTCCTAAGGGAAGTTGCAGCAAACCCCATTGCTTGATGTATTGAAAACTCAATGGGACAAAATAGTAGCATAACAAAGGTGCCACAATGTATAGAGTATAGATGTGTAGAACTAGTCAGTTAACAACACCAGAGCTATGAACTTGCCAGTCAATCACACACCTCATTTGAAACCAGAAGTACACAATCAGGCAGAAGCAGAGACCAAAAAAAAAAGGGGGCGGGGGAAATAAAGTACAGTACTGTGTTAGACGTAAACTACTAAAAATGTAAAGGGAGAGCAGCATTTTTGTTCTGCATAGTAAAGTTTCAAAGCTGCATCAATGTTCAGTTGTAAACTTCTGAAAGAACCATAACATTCAGAGTTACGAACAACCTCCATTCCCAAGGTGTTCGTAACTCTGAGGTTCTACCGTAGATGATGGGATAGGTCTTCCTTATCTCTTATCCTGTGCATTTGTATTCTCTTGAAGTTTCCTGATTGTTTCCGTATTTCCCTCCAGTTGCTAAGTCATGTATTTACTTATTTGTAAGTACTTCCAGGGTTTGCATAGTGTGTGGTAATTGTATCCTGCTTGCTCCTCACTAAGGGTTGTTTGGTACTGGAATTCCAAAATGAGCTGGAGGGAAGTTGTGATCAGATGGACACTGAGTATACCGTACCAGATCATGGACTGTAATGTAACAAATTCTGTACTAACACCCAAACCTCACATTAACTGGGTTCTGGTACAGTAGCTGGGGTGGCTGATTGCCCCCCTCCATTGTGGCCAACATCTATTTTTCCTTCTATAATAGACTATTTTGGTACTGAGATTTTTTTTTTTTTCTTTTTCTTTTTTTTCCCCCCTTTCCCCTGCTGTAATTCTCCTGGAACATCTGCTTGAACAAGAAACAAACAGCAGTTCGTTTTCTGGATACTGCGTCCTTGCCTGAATGCTCTGGCCCTGAAATCCTCCAGCGCTTTGTTCCTGTAGCGTGTTTTCCCTCTGGCACTACAAGACTTGATTAATCCAAATGTTGAAGTCCCGCAGGCACTGTAGTTATTTTTAGCTTTAGAGCTCTGCAAAAGGTGGATGAAGATTTATGATTTCATCTAATATAAATCTAGCAGCTCTTCCCTTCCCAGCTAGGACTTGGATGGATTCCAGCAACCTCCTCCCCTCTCTTAAATAGCCTTTTATTTCTTTAATTAAAAAGTTCAGAAGGGCCAGTGAGTCCTTCAAGATCCTAAGGAGCATGGATGAAATAGGTACAATATATAACGTTAGGAATTGCTGTGTATGGCTGCTTTCATTTGGGGATTATAAATTGTTTTTTGCAAACGCCTGTTTATTTTGTGCATTGGTTCAATGTCTTGGGGGTGGGAGGAAGAGGAGGCTGGAGTGGTGAGAGAGGCTGGTTAGACTAGTGATGAACCTTAAAAAGTTTTGAGATCCATTTTGGATGCTTACCTAAAGTTCTAAGGATCTCTTATTTGAATATCTCCTTAAGAATGGCCTCTGTCTTTACCCCACCCTTCCATTTCCCCATGTAGTTCATATTTTACAGTTGGCTTTCAGAGACGTTGACTCTTATTCTGAGGGGATAAACCTTAGAACATAAGAATGGCCATATTGGGTCAAACAAATGGTCCATCTAACCAGTATCCCATCCTCTGACAGTAGTCAACACCAGATGCCTCAAAGGGAATGAACAGAACAGGGCAACCATCAAGCGATCAATCCCCTGTCATCCAGTCCCACTATCCGGCAGCCAGAGGCCTAGGGACACCCTGACTATCTTGTCTAATAGCTATTGATGGACCCATCCTCCATGAACTTATCTAATTCTTTTTTGAACCCAGCTATAGTTTTGGCCTTCACAACACCCCCTGGCAACAAAGTTGACTGTGCATTGTGTGTGTGAATTAGTACTTCCTTGTGTTTGTTTTAAACCTGCTGCCTATTAATTTCATTGGGTGACTTTGTTCTGTTTGGTTCTCGTGTTATGTGAAGAGGTAAATAACGTTTCCATATTCACTTTCTCCACACCATTCATGATTTTATAGATCTCTATCATGCCCCCCCACCCCCCGGTCATCTCTTTTTCTAAGCTGAACAGTCCCCATATTTTTAATCTCTCCTCATATGGAAGCTATCCCTTGCCCTTCTCTGTACCTTTTCCATTTCTAAAATACCCTTGTTGAGATGGCGCGACCAGAACTGCATGCAGTATTCAAGGTATGAGTGTACCATGGATTTATATAGTGGCATTACTGTCTTATTATCTATCCGTTTCCTAATGGTTACTAACATTGTTAGCTTTTTTGACTGCTGCTGCTGCACATTGAGTGGATGTTTTCAGAGAACTATCCACAATAACTCCAAGATCTTTCTTGATGGTAACTGCTAATTTAGACGCCATCATTTTATATGTATAGTTGGGATTATGTTTCCCAATATACATTACTTCGGATTTATCAACATTGAATTTCATCTGCCATTGTGTTTTCCAGTCATCTGCCATTGTGTTGCCCAGTCACTGAGATCCCTTTGTAACTATTCAGTCTTCTTTGAACTTAACTATCTTGAGTAATTTTGTATCATTTGCAAACTATGCCACCTCACTGTTTACCCTTTTTTCCAAATCATTTTTGACTATGTTGAACAGCACTTGTCCCAGTATAGATTCCTGGGGGACCCGGTTATTTACCTCTGACCATTTATTTCTACCCTTTGTTTCCTGCCTTTTAAACAGTTATTGATCCATGAGAGGACCTTCCTTCTTATCCCATAACTGCCTACTCCGCTTAAGAGCCTTCGAGACCTTGTCAAAGATTTTATGAAAGTCCAGCTTCACTATATCCAGTGGATCACCCTTGTCCACATGTTTGTTGACCCCCTTCAAAGAATTGGTGAGGCATGATCTCCCTTTACAAAAGCCATGTTGTCTCTTCCCAAACAGATTGTGTTCATCTATTTGTCTGATAATTCTGTTCTTTGCTATAGTTTCAACCAATTTGCCTGGTACTGAAGTTAGGCTTACTGGCTTCTAATTGCCAGGGTTGCCTCTGGAGCCTATTATAAAAATTGGCATCACATAAGCTATCCTCCAAACGTCTGGTACAGAGGCCGATTTAAGTGATAGGTTACATACCACAGTTAGTAGTTATGCAATTGCATATTTGAGTTGCCTCAGAACTCTTGGATGAATACCGTCTAGCCGGGTGGCGTATTACAGTTTAATATATCTGTTTGTTACAAAACCTCCTCGATTGGCACCTCAATCTGGGACAGTTCTTCAGATTTGTCACCTAAAAAGACTGTCTTAGGTGTGGGAATCTCCCTAACATCCTCTGCAGTGAAAATCAATGCAAAGAATTTATTTAGCTTCTCCACTATGGCTTTGTCTTCCTTGAGTGATCCTTTATCACCTTGAGAATCCATGGCCCCACTGACCGGCTGTCTGCTTTTGATGTACTTAAAATTGTTTCTGCAATTATTTTTTTGCTAATTGCTCTTCCAGTTCTTTTTTGGCCTGCCTAATAATACTTTTACATTTGACTAGCCAGAGTTTATGCTCTTTTCTATTTTCCTCCATAGGATTTGACTTCCAATTTTTAAAGGAGGCTTTTTTGCTTCTAACAGCCTCTCTTGCTTTGTTGTTTAGCCATGATGGCATTTTTCTAGTTATCTGTTTATATATAATTATATTTATATATAATACAATTTGAGGCTCTATAATAATTTTTTTTTTTTTAAAGTTTCCATGCAGCTTGCAGCCTTTCACTCCTGTGATTGTTCTTTTAATTTCTATGTAACTAATTTCCTCATTTTTGTGTAATTCTTTTTGAACTTAAATGTTACTAGGGTGGGCTTCTTTGGCATTTTCCCCTTCACAAGGATATTAAATTTAATTATATTATGGTATCTATTACTGAGCAGTTCAGGGACATACACCTCTTGGATTAGATATTGTGTTCCACTTAGTACTAAATCAAGAATTCTCTCCCCTTGTGGGTTCCAGGACGTGCTGCTCCAAGAAGCATTCATTAATGGTGTCTAGAAACTTTATATCTGCATCCTTCCCTGAGGTGACATGTACCCAGTGTATATGAAAGTAGTTGAAATCCCCCATTATTATTGAGTTTTCTATGTTTAAAGCCTCTCTAATTTCCCTGAGCATTTCACTTTCACCATCACAGTCCTAGTCCAATTGTTGGTAGTATATTCCTATTGCTATACTCTTGTTATTCAAGTATGGAATTTCTATCCATAGAGATTCTGTGTATAGTTTTATTCATTTAAGAGTTTTACTATATTTGGCTCTGTGTGCTTTCTTTCACATATTTAGTGCCATTCCCCCACCAGCACGACCTACTCTGTCATTCCTATATATTTTGTACCCTTGTATTACTATATCCCATTGATTATCATAATTCAACAAAGTTTCTTGATGCCTATTATATCAATATCCTCATTTAATACCAGGCACTCAAGTTAAACCATTTTAGTATTTAGATTTTTACCATTTGTATACCAGCACTTTTAGTTGTCTGCCCTCCAAGTGATGTCATTGAATGGGACTCTTTTTCATTTTACTGTTTCTCTTCAGTTCTTCTCTGTACTTTATCAACTTCTATCCTCTCCTCTTTGCTAGAATATAGAAAATCCCTGATAATAGATCCTCCACTATAGGATGTATCTGTCTGAACTGTGTGCTACTCCACACCTGTCAGCTTTCCCTCAGCCCTTAGTTTAAAAACTCCTCTACGACCTTTTAAATTTTACATGCCAGCATTCTGGTTCCGTTTTGTGGTTTAGGTGGAGCCCATCCTTCCTGTCTAGGCTCCTCCTTTCCCAAAAGGTTCCCCAGTTCCTAATAAATCTAAAACCCTCCTCCCTACACCATCGTCTCATCCATGCTTTGAGCCTCTGCAGTTCTGCCTGTCTAACTGGCCCTATATGTGGTACTGGAAGCATTTCAGAGAATGTTCCCGTGGAGATCTTGGGTTTTAATCTCCTACATAGCAGCCTAAATTTGGTCTCCAGCACATCTTTCCTACCTTTCCATATATCATTGGTACCTACGTGTATCACAACCGCTAGTTCTCCCCCAGCAGTGCACATAAGTCTGTCTAGTTGTCTGGAGAGATCTGCAACCCTTGCATCCAGCAGGCAATTTCCTTGGAGAAGAAGGATTTGGCGTGGAGCTTTTGGAACTTGTTTGTTAGCCTTCAGGCCCACTTTTACTGCTTGTCTGTGAAGCGATGGATGTTGGCTGGGTAGCAGCAATGTAGGGAGGTTAACTTTTCTCTTTGTGTATTTTTGGTATTTTTATTTGATCTTGGGTAATTAACAGGTTTGTCAAAGGTACCTAGAGCATTGTATGAGGCCATTGTATGATTGTTTGCATTTTTTTTATTACACAAAGAATGAATAAAAGGCCCAGACTATAAAGTTGTAAAGTTCTTCTAAAAATCTGGCCATAAATACAAGCAAAAGCTTCATGGCTTCGTGACCCCACACATGCTCAGCAGCTCATTGGCCAGCCTGTGTTCCTGTACCCACCGCCCTTCGGCAATTGGACCAGAGGGAGACCTAACTTTTTTCCCCCTCCCTTTCCTATCTGGTAACTTGGAGGTCCTGCTCCTCCTTGGGGGTTTGTATATCAAAAGGTCAACCTTGTTCTTACAGACTCTGACTCGCGGCTCTGCTCCCGCTGTGCCTCTTGAGTGTCTGCAGACTAGAGTTCAACATAAATCCCAGTAGATTCATACATATAGACACAAAGTGAGGTTCAGAATTGTGAAGTGCTAAGAATCCCTAACTCACATTGAAGTCAATGGGAGACCAGGGTGTTCAGCAACTAGCAGGATCAGGCTCCTAGGAAAATGGGTCCCTTTTAAATTGGCATATTGTACTTTCTAATTTACCCTGCTTTTCTGTACATTAACCGTCCATTTCCAGCATGATAGTTTACGGTCCACATGGTTATCAGCAGTCTCCTTAATCTGTTCTTGCTGCAATGCTATAAACTGTATGTAGTTATTTTTATAACTAACGCAAGCAAATTAGCATATCAGCATCTGAATTAAAGGAACCCTTCTTTGTTGCACAGAACCTAGTTTTCAATTAACTAGTTCAGTGTAGCTGTTACCTGTGACCACCGGTGTAAGTCTAACAGGCTGGGGGTTTGTATGTATTTATACAAACAGGAGATCAGTGCACAGAGGCAATTAACTGGAGTTTATAAGTCTAGTTAACAACCTTTCTGGAGCCAACACAAAAAGGCAGCAACAGTCCCTGACTTGTCTAAAAGGGAAATAGTTGCAGGATGTACCTTTTTGTTTTGTGGGGAAGGAGAAGCAGGAAGGGGAGAAGATTAAATGTCCTTTTTTAAATATCAACTTCATTTTTTAAAGCCGTGAAATGTTCTTTGTCACCTCTTCTGCTTTATTGTTACTGTCAGAGAAACGTTGGCTTTAAACAGTTCAGTACAACTACAAAATTGCCTCTTCATCTAAAGTTTTAGCAAGTAGTTTTCAGTAACAGTCTCTGCCAAATGGTGATTCATTTGCCTGAACAGCTGATTATGAGGCAAATGCCATTTTGACAAGCTGAGCAGAGCTGTCACTCTTTTTCCCTATAGGGAACTACATTTCATGTTTCCAGTGCCAGATGACATGTGACGTTTAATTTAAGACCCTTGCTACCTACTTATAAAACTTTACTATGGTAATAGTGATAAAACAGCTGAGTGTTACATTTGACAGAGTCTTCTTCCCGTTGCCTAGTTCATCCGCCTGTTCAGTTTGGGCTGAGGTGCCTTACTTGCATTAAATAAAGAGGCTTAACCCTACAGTTTTACGAATTAAGGAGATCTGACTTGTAGATAACAGTCTAACAGTGAATCTCATTTAATCTCTTTGGTCATTCACTGGCTCACTTGTTATATGCCAGGCAAATGTATACAATGCAAAAGGAAAAAGGGGTAGAGGATAATGGCATCATAGGGAAGGGTCCTGTAGTTAGTTCATACAATTGCTAATTTCCCACCGGAGTGACACAAATTTCATTGATCTGTAATTAAAATCCCCACACAGGAAAGGGCACTAATAATATTGACAAGCCTGTTACTGTGAAAAGAAAAAGCTGGGTTTTTTTTGTTTTTTTGTTTTTGTTTTTTTTAAGTTCATTGATGGTATTGGCATTGGTGTGACCCTGTCACATTCTTCAGGCTAAACTGTGTCAGGCCAGCTCACTCTTTGAATGGGAGACCTCCCAGGAAGCAAGGTTAATGATTCACTGAGTGGAGTGTTTCCTCCTTGGTCAGAGCAGAACTCATGCCCCAGTGTAGCACTGGTGGGTGTTTTCCCTCAAGTGAGATATAAAACAAGCGTTGACCACTGGTGGTGGTTAATTTGGCAAGAGCAGAGGTGATAATCCTGGTGTCTGACTAAATTCCAGATGGTATAAATCACTTTTTGCCTATCAAAATTACTCCTCCTTTCCCCCCCCCCCCCGCAGTGCTGCAATTGGATAGTGTGCTTCCAAACCATGGTCCTCTTATCAATCTTTGATAGTGGGAGTTGTATAAGTATCTTACTATCTGAGCACCTCACAATCTGTAATGTATATATTTATTCTCACTGCACCTCTCTGTGGTACAGAAGAACTACTATCCCATTATATGGATGGGGAAACTGATGCACAGAGAACTAAGCAACTTGCCCAAGGTCCCTCCACATGTCTGTGGCAGAGCAGTGCATTGAACTCTTGTCTTCTGAGTCCCACAATTCACTGATTTCTATGGAAACAGAATTGATGGAAGTTGTGACATAAATGTAAATTATTTATTGTTGGGGCAACTTTGGACTCCAAGCATAGGGTGTGGCAAACTGTAAGGCTGCAAGTGGATTGATCACTTGTAACTGGGAGATTAAACATCTAGAGAAATGCGGTTGTGTCATCATACATTCAGCAGTCAGAGATGTGGCAGTTGCTGGGTGAATGGCAGACTTGCATGTAACTGTGAGGTCCCAGGCTACCAGTTCTGTTATATTGGAAAGCATTCTTCCACCATTGTAAGTTCACCCACAATGCTGCAAAAAAAGGAGGGGGGGGGGGAAACCCTTGGAATGTGTACAGTCCAAATGAATTGTCCCAGTTCAGGGAAAAGTGGAGAGCAATGGACAGCCAAGCAATATCCACCGTCTGAGTGGTTGGGACTGAGGCAGCTTCTACTATGAAGTGCACATAGCAAGCCCAGCTTTTGGCAGAGAGGCAAACAATGAGGCCTTCTTTGTTTTTCTCTGAGCCCTCATCAAGCTGCTGCAGCAATTTTATTGAGATGTCTCTTGCAAAGAATGTTTAATCCTGATTTTTACTAGGAGAGGAAAATAATAACGGGAGTCCATAAGGTTGCAATCTCCCCACAGATGCCCTTGCTGTATGTACATCCTGCATGTTGCCACAGGTGAGACTCCAACCTGGCCATTCGGTACGTAAATTGCTCCTTTACCAGGTGAACTAATAGGAGCTGTGCTAAGGTTGTGTCCTAACTCTCATTGGCTTGGTCTATACTAGCCTTATTTTCCTTAAAAAATTTCCTACTATTGCGCTACCACTAGTGCTGTACCACTTGTGTTAGCTGGGGGGTGGGGGGGGAGGGGGGGAGTGATGCTTCCAATCAAGAAGTTACATTTTGCAGTCTTGCACCAGAACTAGAAAGCGCTTGGGTAGGGAAACCAGGGGACTGATGTTTTCACTGTCTTTCATTTTGAAATAAGTGGACTCATTTGGGCGGGGAATGAATCATATTTTGTCTCTGTAAACCGAATGAAATATGTTCTACATCAGTTTTAAATATAGTGCCTGCCTGAACAAAGAGCCCCCACAAACCTTTCGTGTCACTTTCAACCACCCACTTCCTATGTGATTACTCCTAGAGCGGAATTGTTTCTCTAGGTTTAGAGAGGAGTGGGTAGGAGAATTGCAGAAATCCAATAACATTAGACGGCCATGATTCTTGGAGTGGCTTGTGGCTACGTCTGTAGTGCTTTGTGCTGCCTGTTCCTAAGATGGTTAAAGTATTATTTAGATTTAGAGACCCTTTACACAGAGAGAAAGGGAGGACAAATCCACTGAAGCAACATGATTCTTATAATGTGGTGCTGTGTTCTTTCCTCATGGAAACTTATTGCCTCATAACATTCTAAACAAATGGCTATATTCTAGAAACAACAAAATGTTGGCTGCATGCCCGTTACTAATCAGCTCTTTCTTAGGTTTTGTTAAATCAGGGCAGTTGCTATATATTTACACTGGCAAACTGACCTCACGCGCCTGATGACTAGCCATCAAAAGGCAAATGCACACTGTACTAATGAGCTACTAAGCTATTGTCAGAGCCATAATTTTTAATAGGACTAAATTGCACTGTAAACAGATGAAGTAGGATGTCTGTGAAGGACTGTTCCTGAAATTGCTTGAATGATTTCTAGTCATGAGTGGAGATTCCAGTTTTAATTGGAGGGTAGGTTGACTGCGTTCTGCTTTTTTGGGGTGTCTGGTTTAGAAACTTAATGTCTGTTTGTCCAGTAGGATCTGTCGCCTAAACTAGCAGATGAAGTAATGGTGTAAATGACTACTCAAGGCGAAAGACAGTGAAGAATAAAGCCCTGCGTGTCTGGAGACATCGATCCAACTCCTTGTTCCTACAGCAGACTTGGTTTGACTTTGGGCAAGGCATTTAGGCTACGTTTATGCTACACACCTTTGGTGGCGGCGTGTAGTGTACATGTATATGCCATAGTGAAAAACAGGCTGTGTCCACACTGGGGTGTGTGTGTGTGTGTGTGTGTGTGGCTACACATGTCAGTGAAAGGTTCTGGCAGAGGGGAGGCAGCGGAGGAAGGCTTCAGCAGGGGGGGGAGCCACCCTACTGCTGGAGCCTTTCCCCACTACAGGAAAGACTCTGGCAATGGGGAGGCAGCAGGGACGCTACACTGCTAAAAAGCAGGGTAGACGGGAAGGCATGGTTTGGGTTACTAGTAGGTTTGCCAACCCTCCAGGATTTTCCTGGAGTCTCCAGGAATTCAAGATTAATCTTTAAATTAAAGATTATGTCCTGTGATGAAATCTCCAGGAACTCATCCAACCAAAGTTGGGAACCCTAGCTACTAGAGAGCTGTGTAGCTAGGGCCCTTCGTTTTCAGTTTTTATTTTATTTAATTTTTCCCAGGAATTTATCAGAGTTTATTACCACCACAACAAAAACAGGTGAAAATCAGTCCAAAAACCTCTTAATAATTTTTCTGGGTAAATATCGGGGTTTATTTTGGTGGATGGAAAGATAGGAGAAAAAAGTATTTGGTAGATTGATTAACAGAATTCAAAGCATTAATGTGGTTTGCTGCAGAACTAAAACAGAACTCAAAACACAATGCCACCTCTGAGTTTGAGAAAACAATACATCTCTAATCCCCAAATAAAACTTTTTTTTTTCATTTGAATAAACAGTTTACTGTTGTAGACTTAGAACTATTAGCCTATAAATATTTACATTTAATAATTGGGCCACACCATTTGCAGTGCATACACTCACTTCATCCTTTTCTCCTGTTTTTGTTAAACTTTTGAATACTTCCTTGTGTTCTGAAATGTATTCTGATCCAGGTTTTCATTTTCTTCCCATTTAATGTGTCAAATCTTTTAAACCATTATCTGCTAACAGCTTGAAATGTGTATGCGGTGGGTGTGAGATTCATCAGTATGTTCAGATGCGCACGCATTTCAGAGCTTGAGTGGGTGCCTGTTTCTTTATTGTATGTATCTTCTAGACTAATATATAGCCTTACTTCAACAGGCAGCTTTGCATATACACACAAACTAATGTATTATCGGAATACATACATCTCATGCAATGTATTGTATTGTCCTAATAAAACAAGTTATTTTTTATATATATTTGAATGATACAAAAGTAGGGTGAAAATCAGAAAAAAACGGAATAATATTTTTTGTAAAACTTGGGAATTTTTCAGTAAAAATAGGTTTAAACTGAAAATGAAGGGACTTATGTATAGGGTTGCCAATTTTGTAATATATAAAAACTGGACACTCCTCCTCATCCCCCTGAGGCCCTGCCCCGCCCCGCCCCTTCCTCCTGAGTTCCCACCCTCTGTTTGCTCCTTTTTTCCCCTACCCCTGTTGCTCACTGCTCTTTCCCACCCCACGTAGGTCAGGAGGGACTTGCCTGCAGAGCCGGAGCTGGGAGCTGCAGCTGCCCGATGCAGGTAGAAGGTGGCCCCAGCTGAGTGGGGGCTGGCGTGGGTAATGACTAGGTACCTCCCCCGCCTGCTGTAACTGGACTTTGGGTGTCCAGTCAGTAGATCTGACTGGACACCATCAGGTCCCCCTTTCGACCAGACTTTCCAGTTGAAAACAGGACACCTGGCCACCTTAGGTCCTTGTAAAACTCACATCCATGCCCTTTGGGCCTGTTCACCTAAGCTGTGTGGCCCAGGTCTCATGGTCTACACTACTATTCTGTGCTGGGGGGCTGTGCGTGTAGGGAAAGCCCCTGGCGGGCCGGGCTGGTTTGTTTACCTGCCGCGTCCCAGGTCCGGCTGATCGCGGCTCCCACTGGCTGCGGTTCGCTGCTCCAGGCCAATGGGAGCTGCTGGAAGCGGCACGGGCCGGCGCTGCTTCCAGCAGCTCCCATTGGCCTGGAGCAGCGAACCGCAGCCAGTGGGAGCCACGATCGGCCGGACCTAGGACGCGGCAGGTAAACAAACCAGCCCAGCCCGCCAGGGGCTTTCCCTACACAAGCAGCGTCCCAAATTTGGGAAACACTGCTCTACACTGTCGAAAAAAGCATGCAGTATAGACATACCCTTAGGCTTTGTACCTCTGTTTCCCCAGGCTCACCCCTGTTGCAGTGCTGGCATACAAAGAAAGCATGGTTATTGTATTTGTCCTCCCAGCAGTCTTGTGATTGCTCCTGCAACCGCTCTGTTCAAGGTCTTCTGTAATCCAGATTATTATATTGCAGGTTCTGTAACTTTTATGTATGAGTTTTCTGTGTTTATAAGGTGTAACGTATGCAGTCTTACATTCTGTATTTAAACAAGAAATACTCTATTACAGTACATACATTAGAGGGTTGCACACTTCATTACTTCTGTTGGCTGAGCTCATTGCATTTTTCTCCCCCCCCCCCCCCCCCCAAGCTTCCTGTTTGCCACTCCAGTGCTGGGGCTCTGTGCATCCCCTCCTCCATTATTTCTTTTCTTTCTGTCTGATAAGTCATTCATTGTGTCAATATTTACAACTGGTTTGATATATAGAAAATTGCAGAGCTGGTTGAAGAAGCTGTTGAGTCTGCTGACCAGATGCCAGGCGTTCCGTGTGTCCCCCATTTCTCCCTTCTGGTTTTCTGATTTTCACCAAATCAACAGGGTTCTTGATGCTTAGAGCATTCCCTGAAATTTTGTAATTTGATGGGAGGCAGTGTTCAAAAGTTACCATGTTACACTGACTTTGATGGCATCTGTTTGTAAGGCCTCTTTTCTCCCTCCCCTACCCACTGTCTCAATGTAATTTTGTTTTGGCCAAGTAATGTTGGACTCACAGGACACAGTACCTCAGCTGGCAGCAGGAGAGAGGAGTTATCTTGGGGGTGGGAAATGGGTTGCTGGGTCTACTCTAGGGAGTACTTGTGATGAGCGTGACCCAGCTCTCTTTCTTCCTGCCCCAGGTGGTACCTCCGGGGAGGGGTATGGGGCCATGTGCTGGGTTTGTTGGATGGGGGTAGGGGGTCGGGAGCCATCCAGGCTCTCTTTGCCCTCTTGCCCATTCCAGCAGCTCCCAGGCATTCTCACTGGTGCAGCATACTACTGATTTGGTGGCAGGGTGGGCATGGCTCGTTAGAATGTGTGGTCAATTATTACTTGAGCATTCTGCCACCATATTCCTGAGGAACACCAGCAAGAGAAGGGAAATGATGATTGTTAGCCGTTAATATATCTGGAAAACCCACTGTCCTTTCAAAGGACAAAGAAAAGGCACTTCTCTAGCCAGAGGGCTTTCCTGTATCTGCATTTCAAAGGCCTGCTGCAAACATGGAGGTGTCGGAGTGTCTCTAACAAGTTGCAAGAATCTTTTATTCTGGGAAGTGTTAGGCAAACTAAATATAGGAGTCACTGTCAGCTCCCCCTACAGTTTTTATGCGCTGTTGAGGCGTGTTAATTTTACAAAATACCCACTGTTTTATACAATGAAATGGCAACTTACAGAATTTATATTTTGAAAATTCAAAACTCCAAGGCCGGATGGCTGCTCTGACAAAGCCCTATGGCAGAGAGCTGTGCTGGGAACTGTAGGAGACGTACTCTCAACTGACTGGTAATACAGTGATGGGAGTGCTATGTGGGGACTGAACTTGTTTTACACAAAGCATGATGATTAGTGTGGCTACCTGGAACTGTTGAAAGTTACAGTGGTTCAGCTGAGCCCTTGTGTGTCCAGAGTAGATGAGGATCTGTCAGGTTATAGCCGCTTCTCTTTAATGTAGTGGATACATTGGAGAAACCAAAAAAAGGAACGTTATATTTACAATCAAATTACAAACCTGCTCACTAGGCAAAGTTACTCCCCCTTGCCGCCTTTCTCATTCCCATCTCCAATGTACCAACAGATGATGCTTTAACAAGAGCTAACTGACCAACAGATGTCCAGTGTCCTGCCATGTAGTCTGGGGGAGCAGTGGAACCTGGGTGGGCCCTGTGCTGCCAGTTCCCATTTGGTTCTGCCCTAATATAGAGAGAGAACCTGGTTTAGAAATTATGTGGGGGTTGCAGACTTATTTGAGACATGGCGCTTATGTTAGTCACGTGTTTTTGTTTCATTTTTTGAAAGAACGCTGTGCAGGAAGTGTTTTTGACATGCAGATCCAGCCATCTAATTAAACTCAAAATGTCAACAAAATCCATCATTTCTATGGCAAATCAGAGCCCTGGAAGCCAGCAGGATAAATCTGTCAAGAACAAATGAAGACATTTTCACTTCATGCTTATGAACTTCAAACCCCTGGTGTGCTGGTGCTACTGTGCCTGCTCTCTGTGCTGGCTGGGACAGGACAGATTCTCACATAAGTGCCATCTTCTCTCACTTTTGATATTTTTTTTTCTTTTCTTTTCAGAACCGTGACCATTCAAATGAGCATCTGAGGTGGTACTCTTGCCTTGATTTTTATTATTAGATCTGTAGTTTCAATTCCACTTTCATTTCAGTCCTTTCCTCATAAGGTGAGGCACAGAATGGCTTCCTTTATACCTGGCAGGTAGTCTGGCTAATAGGATGAATGCTTCAGAAGCAAGTGAGCCATTTCAGCTTTCTATTTGTGCTGCTTTCTGCCCTTGACCCTTGCAAGTTTTTGCCGGAGAATGCCCTGTGAGTGTTTTCAAGGAGTACTTCCAGCACAGGTTTCCATCATTATCTAATCGTGTCGATTAAAGGGGGAAATGTATCACGTCTTGCTACTTGCTGATAACAGCCCTGCCAGCAGGTCTGGGATTAACTGTCAGAGGCTCACAGAATGATACCTATAAAGCTTCTGTGTTTTGTGTGTGTGATTAATTCCATCTTTTTTTTTTTTTTCCCCCCTTCTCATTTTTAACTGTTATAGGTGGGGCTGGTAGCACTGCCTACTATAAAGGTTGCCTGGGACTTTCTATTATAAGATCCTGTTTTCAGTTGGTTATAACTGTAGCCAACTTTAACTGGTCTCACTGAAATTTTCCATACCAAGTGTCCATCTCAGACCGGATTTGTTTGGAACTTTTCAGCCAAAACAGTTCTGCCATTTTTAAGAGTGAGGTTAAAGGGGGGGGGGGGAAGTTGTTTTGCAATGTTTTTTAGAAAAATAAAATGGTGGTAACCGTTTCCTTGAGAAGCTCTAGCATGCTGGTACTTCGATGCAGAGACTTGAAATTTGACAGGGTGGTGTTCTCTGTGTCAGGGATGTGCCTTTTGCTTGTTGCTCCAGTTTAGAATAAGACCAGGGACTGGACCTGAGAGCAGGGAACCATTTTTTCCTGACCTGCACCTCTTCCCCTGTAAACCCCTCCCTCCCCCCATGCCCATTCAGTGTGTAGGAAGAAGCTGCCTGATTTGAGTACAGAGGGGACAAGAACTGGACTGGGGGAGGAGGGGAAGAGTAGATTGGGACAAGGAGGCTAGTGGGACTGGATTGGAGGGAATGACTGGGAGTTATGCTTGAGAAACAGAGACCGGGAACTAGGGGGGTGGGGGGAGTGGGACTGGCTGACTGGGATGGGGGAGGAGAGGTAGTGGGTGTGAGCCAACAAGGGAAATGGTTGGGGAGACTGGGAGCCAGTTTGTGGCGGGGGGGAGATATTGAGACGCTAATGGGAGGAAGGAGACTGGGAACCAGGGGGGAAGAATGGACCTAGAAGGGGAGTGGTGACGGATGTTGTGGAGCAGGGGTGTGGGGGTAGAATTGGGACTAGCTAGGCCAATAGATCAGTGGGTTTCAAACTTTTTTACTGGTGACCCCTTTCACACTGCAAGCCTCTGTGTGCGACTCCCCCACCCCCCAATAAATTAAACACACTTTTTAATATATTTAACACCATTATAAATGCTGGAGGCAAGCGGGGTTTGGGGTGCAGGTTGACAGCTTGTGACCCCCACCCCCATGTAATAACCTCGCAACCCCCTGAGGGGTCCTGACCCCCAGTTTGAGAACTCCTGCAATAGATCATACAAGGAGCTGGGGATGTGGTAGGAGGAGGGAGAATGAGATTCTATGAGAAGGGGAAGGAAAACTGGGATTGGGAGCCAATGGAAGGGGCTGGGAATCCAGGGAGAGAATGACTGGAGGGTGGGTGGGGAGAGGAAGGTAGAGACGGATCAGAGAAGGAGCTAGGATGGGGAAACTAGGACTGGCTGTGCTAGAACGTGACTGGGATGAGAAGGCTTAGGAGTAGAGACTGGGACAGGGTAGGCAAGGAAAATAGGACTGGAGTGAAGAAGTGACAGGACTGGGACAGGAATAGGCTGTAGAGGATGTGGCCGAAGAGGTTCAAGCTTGGGTGGGTGGGGGAATGCTTCAAGCGGTTTGTGTACACCAGGGGTCGGCAACCTTTCAGAAATGGTGTGCCGAGTCTTCATTTATTCACTCTAATTTAAGGTTTCGCGTGCCAGTAATACATTTTAACGTTTTTAGAAGGTCTCTTTCTATAAGTCTATAATATATAACTAAACTGTTGTTGTATGTAAAGTAAATAAGTTTTTTAAAATGTTTAAGAAGCTTCATTTAAAATTAAATTAAAATGCAGAGCCCCCCGGACTGGTGGCCAGGACCATTCCTCCTGCAGTCAGCATATATCTGTGAAACCTCATCCTTCTCTAATCAGTACTGGTCCTTATAGAGGATGACAACCTACTATTGCTATAATTTACTCCATTTGCTCATGTGGGAGTGATGTGAGCAGTGGATCTAAAGGTTCCAACTCTTCTAATGACCCACATGGCTTTCAATATGATTCCACATTATGGAATTTGTTTTTTCAGTTTCCTCTGCTTTTAAAAAAAAAAAAAAAAAAAAAAAAATTACACACACAAAAATAGGTTAAAAGAGCATTACGCTTGCAAAGTCAAGCATTTGATATTTAGGAAATGCCAGAATTAAGGTTGCTTAGTGCAACCTTAATTCAGCCCCCTTGTGTATAGGCATTAGGATATAGTTTTTAATTAAATGATCACAAACTATATTTCCAGAGGCCCAGCTTCATTCAGTGCACGTGATGGAGCTGCTTTGGGGGAGTGATGAGGATTGTATAGTAAAGGAGGCTGTTGTCTGTAGGGCCCCCCTGCTTTGTTGTTGCAGAAGCCAGTAGGTGTATGGTGAATGAGGCAGGGGATTGCAGGAATAAAAAGGAGAGTCTCATGGTTTAGGCAGTTGAATGCTGTCCTAGAGAACTGGATTCTGTTCCTGTCAAGCAACCTTGGGGGCAGACTGTTAAGAAGCAGGGCACAAATCCCAGATTGGCGGTGAGCTCTATACTTAGAGTTCACTAACCAGTTATCAATTATGAACACCTCAAGCACTATAACAGCCTAAACATGGTGTCATAGACAGTCCTCTTGATTGCGCAATCTATCTTGTCACCTAGGCAAGTCTACT
This sequence comes from Emys orbicularis, assembly GCF_028017835.1. NCBI lineage: Eukaryota > Metazoa > Chordata > Testudines > Emydidae > Emys > Emys orbicularis. Next base: position 83,393,818 of record NC_088686.1, on the reverse strand, counting down.
TTTGTGATAGATGGTCACTTACACCATGAATCGCAGCAGTATTCAGGTTACTTCCAGTCCCAAAGGACCAGTCACTTCCCCCAGGTCAATTGCACTGTAGATCTCACACAAAACAACACTTGTCACCAATCCTATAATAAACTATATATAGATTTATTAATAGGAAAAGGAAATAAGTTATTTACAAGGTTACAGCAGGTAAACATATATACACAAATGTTATACTCTTAAATTTTCAAAAGGTGAAAGAAGCTTCTATAATGAGCATGCTCTGTTGTCTTAAAGGGCTAACCCAGGCTAAGCAGCTGGTGATTCCTTACTTTGTCCTACTTTTCCCCCATAATCCAAGTAGCAATGAGATGCAGTTCCTCCTTATTAGAGGTTTTTATTCTATTTCCCCCTTCTGCTTTGAGCTGCAAACGCAGCTGATGGCAGGAATTCACTTTCAAGAATTCACTTGATGGTTCTGCCCCGACTTCATTGGGGCAGAACCAGGAAGAGAGAAAACAACAAAGTCTTTTGTCCTCTTTAATGTTTCACTTCAGTCCATCTGGTGTCCAGGGGCCTTCCTTGTCAGGCAGGTCATAACACTTTCTGTTGGAGACCAGCATTTCACACTAGTTAATGTCTCTCTCCTGTCTGGTGATTTACACAGTTACAAAGGCTTAAAATGCCAATGCTCAAATATTACTTTACCATATGGGATACAGATCTTATCAGTGAGATTAATGCCTGCAGCAACTCACAAGCATTCAATAAAGTCTAAACACATTCTTATAATTCTAAGACCTGTTTTAACAATGCTAACACAGAGATGAGCCAGACTGATTACTGACAAATACATGGCTGAATTCAACTGAAGCATGGGGACTTTGAGATGAGCTGGCACCTGGTTTGCCAGTGTCACAATCCCTGCCTCTGCCACAGAGTTCTTATGTGATGTTGGGCAAGTCACTTAAACCAGATTTTTCACAAGTGGCCACTAATTGTGTGTTCCTCAGTTTCTGGGTGCCTGACTTGTGACGCTGGTGTATAATCTGCAGGAGTCTTGAGCACTCACAGTTGCAAGTGAAGTCAGTGGGAGCTGTGCTTTGAACATATAAAATGCTATATGAGGCAATATACTCTGAAAAAAACAGGTCCTAGTTGTCTCAGATTGGGCATCCCTTATTAGTAGATTATCCTGACCTACGTGTTCTGTGCCTCAGTTTCCCCGTGTGAGATAATACTGCCTCATCTCAGAGGGGTGTTGCCAAGGAGGAAAATTAACAATTCTGTCTTTGGAGCAGGGTTTGAATAGTGTGCAGTAAAGTGTGTCAGCTTTGCAAAACGTGTTTCACCAAATCTGCGTTTTTATCAAAAAATAGTTTCAGCCAAAAAACTTCACCCAGGTCTAGATACACAGGCAACCATAATTCTGGCATTTTCAGAAGATATTTAAAGCTGAGGTCCTGCTTGCTTGTGTTCATTAACCGTCCTGTTTGTATCACCAAGGGGGATTAACCTTGGTGTGCTGGCCAAATTCTAACAATGGGAATTTAATTCTCCCTAACTAAATTCCGTCTTCAGTTTCACTTGCACACAGTGCTCTTGTTATGTAGTGATAAAACAGGAGCTGCTGAGTTTGACTTCAGAAGTGACTGCATTTTGGTAGTGGATTAGAGTAATCCTTGACAAGTTTTTAGATTCATCTATGCTTGGAAAGTGCTTTGAGATGAAGGATGCTCTATAAATATAAAGTGATGTAATTTAGTCTAATTATTGTTCAGAAAACTATTGGATTTGAGAAGGTTGTATTTCATCTTAACCTGAAGTAATACTGTAATTGAAACATTCATCTGTTCTTTTACACTTCCAAACTGCCCACATGTCTTAGGTCCCCATTTAAACTGTCTTTCGTTTGCACCTCAGTTTCCTAAAATCTTGGAGGGACTTTGCTATGGAGTGATGTCTTCCTTTCCAGAACACTTCATAGTACAACTCCTAGGCTAGGTCTGTCAATCTGAACAGGGGGATCTTAACTTACACGTTCTGCTTGGCCCCAGTGTATTTAGAAAAGAAGACCGTAAGATCAGAGTTTTTGTTAAGGTCTGACTGTATTCTCGCTGATGCACAAGGCACAGATGAAGACCATCTCTGTTCTGAGGAGCTACTGAATACCCCTCTGAGGGAAGGTCATGCCCCCTTTGGCTAAGAATTTCTTTATTGAATTCAAGTCTGTGTGAGACAAATAAGGAGTCTGATTGCATTACTGCAATGCACTCCTTGTGGGGCAACCTGGGAAGGTAACTCAGACTTCAGCTAGTGAGAGTGTGGCTGCCTGCTTAATGACCAGGGTTTCACATGGAGCATGTTATACCATGTCCGTGCTTTCAGTTGGTCTCCATGGGTAAATCATGGTGTTGGAAAAGAAAACCTTTTGTAGTATCTTAGAGATCATCTCCCACTCAGCTTGCCTGTGCTAGGAGAAATTGGATGCCTAATTCACTGCTGGTGGGGACAGTAGTGAGGGCTGGAGTGTAGAAATGCTGCAGGTGCTGTTGCTACTGCATCAAACTGTAAGCTATCCACTATTGTGAACAACAGTGTTGTAATATTGATGCTGAACTATGGGTCCAGTTTTGCCAGTGCAGATGCAGCCTTTTCAGGCTCCAACTTGGCATTTAAGATCAGCTGGCACAGTTGAGCTCACAGCCTTCTGGTTTGTAAGTCTGAGGTCTGGGGGCAGGCTGGTCCCAGAGGAGGGCCATTCACTCTGGAGCTCACTTCTCCTCTTGTTGCACTTGAATCTAAGACTATTTTCCCACAGGGTATGGTCTTGTGGTTAAGGCATTGGACTGAGGTTCCAAAAATCTCGGTTCAGTTCCTTTCTCTGCGAAAGACTTCAGTGCGACTTTGGGTAAAGTCACTTAAGTCCAGATTTTTGAAGTTCTCAGTACCCACAACCTGGGGCCAGATCTTCAAAACTGCTTAACATCCAGAAGCTCCCTTTCAGATCAACTTAGCACCCAACATGCTGAGCTCTCTAAAATCCATCTATTTTGGTGCCTAAACGGGAAATGACCTTTTAATCACTCTGTGCCTCAGTTCCCCCTTTCTAAAATGAGGAGAATGCTTCCTTTGTCTTGTCTATTTAGATTGTAAGATCTCGGGGGCAGGGATTGTCTGTCTTACTAAGAGTTTGTATCATACCTAGAAAAGTGAGGTCCCAACCAAATGACTTTGTTCTTTATTATTTTATTACTGTCATCTCAGGAAAAACCTTTCTGGTGTGTGGAAGAAGTGTTTGAGGGTTTTCCCTTTGAGGGTGGAGAACAGGGAGTCCTTTGGGCATTGATTTGGTGCTAGATGTAGACGACCTTAGTGTTCATACATGCACCTAAAGGCTGAAATGGACGCTTTTCATTATTGGTCTTTTTCCAACTTCTTAAAAAAAGAATAAGGAAAATTTTTCTGTTAAAGCAAAAAGCATATGGAAAAACTGCCATATTCTGAAGGCTCCTGCAAGCCGTCCTATTTAGGAAGTGTGAATTTATGCATTAAGTTGCAGGCCCCTGCTCAGACGAAACTGGATATTCGTCAAGATTAACAGAACCTTTACATGAGGAGTGTGAAAATGGGTTGTCAGCATAACAAATGTGTTCCTGTTGTTCTCAGTTTTGCGACTCATGCTGTCATCTTAATGTGTCTTTTTAAAAAAATGTTTATTATTATTTATTTACATGGTGCCAGTTATGTGCTAAGGGCCTTTACAGACAAAGAGCCTGATTCTAAACTCACTTACACGGTTGAAACTTCATTGACATAAGTGGAGTTACTCCCAATTTACATAGTGGTCAGATCAGATTCTGAAGTATCCTTTCGCTCAAGGGTAGGCTAGGGCCTTTTGAGTCAATGTAGGGAGAGGCTAAGGCCTTGTCTACACTGCCACTTTACAGCACTGAAACGTTCTCGCTCAGGGGTGTGAAAAAACACACCCCGGAGCAATGCAAGGCCTTGGCTACACTTGCAGATGTACAGCACTGTGAGTTAAACCTGACTTCGTACAGCTGAGTAGGGAAAGCGCTGCAGTCTGTCCACACTGACAGCTGCCCAGCGCACTGTCGTGGCCACATTTGCAGCATTTGCTGCGCCATTGGGAGCGGTGCATTATGGGCAGCTATCCCACAGAGCACCTCTTCCCATTCTGGTGCCGTGGGTTGTGGGAAGGGGGCATGGGTGCGGGGCATTCTGGATCCTGTCCCAACGCCCTGTGATGCATCGCTTCGCATCCCAGAAATCCCTTTGTTTCCGTCCACCTTTGGCGCCATCTTTCAACGGTTTCTGTGCAGCGCGATCTGTCTGTGGGAAATGGAGTCCGAACTGCTGAGGTATATGCTGACTTATCTCACCAGCACGTTCCGTTTGGCTGTTGAACTATTCCTTAAGATCCAAAGTGAGAGTGAGGAGTCCGACGATGCTATCGAGCCGCGAAACGCGTATGACACGAAATTGCTTGTGGCATTCACGGACATGCTCAGCACCGTGGAACGCCGCTTTTGGGCTCGGGAAACAAGCACCGAGTGGTGGGATCACATCGTCATGGAAGTCTGGGATGACGAGCAGTAGTTGCAGAACTTTCAGATGAGAAAAGCCACTTTCATGGGACTGTGTGAGGAGCTCGCCCCCCACCCTGCGGCGCAAGGACACGAGATTGAGAGCTGCCCTGCCAGTGGAGAAGTGGGTGGCTATTGCAATCTGGAAGCTGGCAACTCCATACAGCTACCGGTCGGTCACAAACCAGTTTGGAGTGGGAAAGTCGACCGTTGGAATCGTGTTGATGCAAGTTTGCAGGGCCATTAACCGCATCCTACTCAGAAGAACCGTGACTCTGGGTAACGTGCAGGACATAGTGGATGGCTTTGCACAAATGGGGTTCCCTAACTGTGGAGGGGCGATAGACGGGACGCACATTCCTATTCTGGCACCACCCCACCTAGGATCCGAGTACGTTAATCGGAAGGAGTATTTCTTTATGGTTCTCCAGGCGCTTGTGGATCACCGTGGGCGTTTTATTGACATTAACACAGGCTGGCCCGAAAAGGTGCATGATGCACACATCTTTCGGAACACTTGGCTGTTCAGGAAGATGCAGGCCGGGACCTTTTTCCCAGAGCGGAAGATCACGGTAGGGGAAGTTGAAATGCCCATTGTGATCCTTGAAGACCCCGCTTACCTGTTAATGCCGTGGCTCATGAAACCCTACACAGGGAGCCTTGACAGCAGCAAGGAACGGTTCAACTACAGGCTGAGCCGGTGCCGAATGACTGTGGAGTGTGCCTTTGGCCGTTTAAAGGGCTGCTGGCGATCTCTGTATGGGAAGCTGGACTTGGCTGAAAACAGCATCCCCGCAGTTATATCCGCATGCTGTGCCCTCCATAATATTTGTGAAGGGAAGGGTGAAAGCTTCACTCAGGCATGGACCTCCGAGGTTTAACACCTGGAGGCTGAATTTGCACAGCCAGAGAGCAGGGCTATTACAGGGGCCCAGCCCAAAGCTGCAAGGATTAGGGATGCCTTGAGGGAGCAACTTGAGGCTGAAAACCAGCAGTGTTATCTGGTGCCCTGCAGGGGAGTGAAGTGCAGTAGTTCCAATCTTTAGGAATCAGTGTTTGCTAAGCAGACAAGCAGACTTGCAGTGCCTGTTTATTTCCTGGGCTAAGGAGTCTTTTACTTTATGCAATTAATAAAGAATGTTTTCAAAGCCAAAAAATCCATTTATTGAAAAGAAACAAGGGGGTGGAGTGGGGAACGGTACAGTCACAGATTCGCGTATGTCCTGTCTGGTGTGCTGTGCAGTGAGTGCTGCACTTCAGGATAGCTATACTGCATGGTGATGGGAGTTGAGTGCAGAGGGTAAGAGTCATGGTTTTCAGGGCTGGGTGGTGAAGATACTGGTGTTGGAGGCAGCTGGTGGCGTGAAGAACACGGAAGTTGAGGAAAGTGGGTTGGAGGTGACTGGGGCACAACGGAAAGAGTTTTGGGACAAGGGCTGTAGGTGGGGTGGCGTTTGCGGTACTGCTCCTTCTGCATGGCTACGAGCTCCTGGATAGCGTCTGCTTGGCGCTCCAGGATGCTTATGAGCCGATCCGTGCTTTGCCGCCAGTGCACTGCGTTTTCCTGGCGGATCCTGTTTTCTCTCTCCCTCCAGTTCTGTGCTTTCTCATTCTCTTTAATAGATATGCTGCAAGAAGTGATGCGGCAGTCTTCTTTGCTTTTTTGCGGTCTCTTCCTGAGTCTTTACAGTCTCTGAGCAGGCGATAAGAGGGACGGCTGAGGTCTCAAGGTTGATGCTGCTGTATAGGCAAAATGCAACATTTTAACAGAGGCAGCATTGTTTATACCAGACAGAGTAATGATTCCCTCCCGCACTTAAGGAGTAGAAAACACACAGAGTCTACACAATAGCATAATTTTCCCATCCGAAACAGAGCACACACATCCCACGGGAGCCTCAAAATGGTGAGTAAGGGGGACTGATTGTTTCAGGGCTGCACTGTCCTCTGGGTTTCTGTGCCTTGGGGAGAGCCAACAGCTTCAGGGGGCACCTACACTGAACACTGTCCCAACATTTTCCACAGGACTTCGTCCTGGACGATATCTCGCTGCTGAGGGTGACCTGGGAAGCAAGGGAGGGTCTTCTACTGCAATGCGGCTTCCGCCCTGGCCCATATGCAGCTTGCCTGTGTGCAGCAATGGTCCCCTCGCGGCACAGTGGCGCGGACACGTTAGCCTGGCTGGGACAAGGACCACGGTGGCTCTCCTGATAAACCTGCGCAAGCGCATTGTACACGTTCTGGATGAGACATTCGAAGAGATTACCGAGGCCGATTACCGCGATGTGATAAACCACATCAATGCACTATTCCTCATGTAGGCATGCATGCAGCCCTAACCCTCCTCTCCCAAAGAGCCCGCACCGAAAAAATTCCTTCCCGAAATAAAAACCGCTTACCGGGAACCTGCTCTTCTGTTTGTCCTCCACCAAGTACCGGCCGCTGCGACTGGCTACCTTCCTCCTGGCTCGAGAAGAGCTCCTGGCTGCATGGCTTCAGGGATTCCGGGGTGTCTCCATCCGGCCCACCTCCCTCACTCCCGTTTTCCTCCTCCTCCTCCTCCCCCCCACCAGCTCTGAAGTGTCCATGGTGGTGCTCGGAGTGGAGGTGGGGGTAACCCCAAGTATTGCATCCAGCTCTTTGTAGAATCGGCAGGTCGCGGGGGGGAGCACCCGAGCGGCCGTTTGCGTCGCGGGCTTTGCGGTAGGCACTCCGCAGCTCCTTCACTTTAATCCTGCACTGCAGGGCGTCCCGGTCATGGCCCCTTTCCATCATGTCCTTTGATACCTTCCCGAAGGTATCGTAATTCCTACAGCTGGAGCGCAGCTGGGACTGTACAGCTTCCTCCCCCCAAACACTGATGAGGTCCAGCAACTTGCCATTGCTCCATGCTGGGGCTCGCTTGGCGCGTGGAGGCATGGTCACCTGGAAAGATTCGCTGATAGCATGCCATGCCGGGCTGAGCAAACGGGAAGGGGATTTTTGAAATTCCCGGGGACTGTAAAGGGTGGGTCACATGGTTGGTTACCTGAGGCCAGGGCAGTAGAGTTTGTACTGATGACCAGAGTGGCTAGAACAGGCATTGTGGGATACTGCCGAACTGGGATACTGCCGATACTACTTCTGAAGGCCAGTCACAGCGCATTGGGCGGCCACACTGGCGCCGCAGCGCTGCAGGAGCAGCGCAATACATGCTATTCCTCTCGGGGACGTGGAGTACATGCAGCGCTGCAGCCACGGAGATGCAGCGCTGCAGCCACGGAGATGCAGCGCTGCAGCCACGGAGATGCAGCGCTGCAGCCACGGAGATGCAGCGCTGCAGCCACGGAGATGCAGCGCTGCAGCCACGGAGATGCAGCGCTGCAGCCACGGAGATGCAGCGCTGCAGCCACGGAGATGCAGCGCTGCAGCCACGGAGATGCAGCGCTGCAAATGCCTTGCCAGTGTGAGCTACAGCGCTGGGGGCGGCTTTACAGCGCTGTAACTCGCAAGTGTAGCCAAGGCCCAAGTTTCAGCGCTGTAAAGTGGCAGTGTAGACCATGCACCAGCGTTGGGATTTAGTAAGTAAAATCATTAGTCTATTCATCAATAATCATCATGGCAAAGGATGAACAGTAAATCTAATGCCAGGATTGTATATTTGCAGGACTTTCTTTGCCAGGCTGATAATTATAGTAGAGAGAGAAAATTACTTGAAGTTCATAAACAGAAGGATACTGTGGCAGTGAATGATCTAGTTCCAATTTCTTTACTTAATTGGTGTGGCCCTTCTTTGATATCCATATCCTAGAGGAACTACAGGGAAAACTATGTGCAATGTATCTCCTCTACATCTTCTTTGAAGAGTCCAGTGAACAAAACTGACATGTTCATCCAGTACCACTTGCGCAACTAAGGGCTTATCTGCACATCCAACGCTGCAGTGATGCTGCTGCACCACTGTAGCACTTAGGCTATGTCTACACTAGAGAGCTTACTTTGGTGCAGATGTACTGATGCAGTTGCGTCGCTGTAAAATCTCTCTTGTAGCTGCTCTGTGCTGATGGGAGAGAGTTCTCCTGTAGACATAAATCTACCCCCAATGAGTGGCGGTGGCAGTGTCGGCAGGAGAAGCTTTCCACCAACATAGCGCTGTGCATACTACTTCTTATGCCGGCATAATTTATGTCGCTTAGGGAAGTAGAATATTCATATCCCTAAGCGACATAAGTTTTGCTGACATAAGTGGTAGTGTAGACATAGCCTTAGTGAAGAGACTACCTACGCCGACAGGAGAGCTTCTCCCTGAGAGGCAGTAGCTATGTCAGCGGGAAAAGCTCTCCCATCGACCTAGCCCTGTCTATACCTGGTGTAACTGCATCACTCAGGGATATGGACTTTCCACACCCCTGAGCAACATAGTTGTACCAGCGTAAGTCTGTAGAACAGACCAAGCCTAAGGGCTGGTCTACACTACGGGGGGGTGGAGAGGATTGATCTAAGTTACGCAACTTCAGCTATGTTAAGAACGTAGCTGAAGTCGACGTACTTAGATCTACTCTACCGCGGTATCTTCACTGTGGTGTGTCGATTCCCCTTGCACTTCTCGTTGAGGTGGAGTACTGGAGTCGACGCTAGAGCGATGAGCGGTCGATTTATCGTGTCTATACTAGACACGATAACTTGACCACCGCTGGATCGATCGCTGCCTGTCAATCCGGCCCGTAGTATAGATAAGCCCTCAGACAAAGTGCTGTGAAGTGTACTGACGTGGGCAGATAGTTTTGTTGTTAACTGTTGGGTCCTTCACCTTGCTGCAGTAGCAAACCTTTTGTTTATCTCGAGTCTGTCTTATGCCAATTTTGAGACCTTCCAAGTTAAAGTAATTTCAATAAAGTAAAATTATTTTAACTGCTTTATCCTAATCTTTGGTAAATGAGATAATGTCCCACTTCCTATCAGGTAATTGATCTTTTCAGGTTTATTAAGTATGTTTAGCTTTGACTCACCACACCTCTGAATCCATCCATCATTTAGCTTACAGGGATTAATGCAGGCTCTTTGCTGCGCAGAATCTCCTGTTTAAATATAGAGCCAGACCTCTACATTTCATGCCGCTAGGCTGGAAGCGTAGACTTGGGAGCAACCTGAGAGTTAGGGGTATTGAAGGCTGTACAGAAATGTGAGGGAGAGTTACGCTGCTGCTGGAGTGGCAACAAAAATAGCCTAGCTGTCATCCTTTCTATGTGGGGAACGAACTCCATGTACAGATGGCGATCAGAGATTCACTTGAAGGAGGAGAACGATGACTCCTAATTTGAAGGAATGGGGCTCTTCTGGAAATATTTTGTAATAGAATTTTGTTTTGGGACAAACAGGTGCAGCAATGGAGAAGAGATTCTCAGATGCCTGGGGAGCAGGGAACAGTTCAGTGCTTTGCCTGCTTCCAAACAATCACTGAAAGGGTGATAGCTCAGACTCTTGCACTATAAAGCTGTTCTCTAACAAGCAACGTTCTCTCCCATGTGTGTGATCTGCAGGTGACTCGGAGTGAGATGAAACTGTGTGTTCAGCAGGAGTTTGACACTGTACGGCGGCTGGTTTGTGAGGAGGAACGGAAAGCTCTCCACCTAGTGGACCTCCAGGAAGCAGTGGCCACTGCTCATGTGACAGAGGTGCTGGCGGAAATCAACGTCCACATGGCAAAGCTGATGACTGAGATGGCAGAGATCAGAAGGCAGCTGAACACCTTCAATGAGTTAGCCCTGCTCAAGCCTGAGGTAAAAACTAAGAGCAGATGAAATGATTATGGCAGGAGGCAACACAACATTGTGATGGATGCAGGAAAGAAGTCTCCCCTGTTGCATATGTCAACATTAAAGATGCCCACAAATGCCACTAAATGTTTGACGTGATAAGCCAAGATGCATGTAATAGTGCAGGATGAGTTGTGCGGTCATATTGAATACCCACATTCTTTAAGTGGTTAAAGGGGCACAAAGCCAAATGCCTGTAACCACTTAATAGTGGATTTCTAGTGTACTGCAGTTGTAATTTTTTGAAGTGTGCTATTGCTTCATAAAACATCTAGAGAATGCTTTAACATTCTTGTAAGATGGCTAACAAGTGGTGAGCTTCAGGGTTATAATAGCCAGCCAGCCTGCCCTCACCCTCACCACTCCACCCGGGATACCCATTTTTTGCATAGCAGGGCAGGACTGTTGTAGATATAATAGTGCATGTGCGTTCCTGGGAAAATGAAACACCTAGGACAGTGATATTCCATCCTTGGTTCTTAAACTACATGTAGATCTCACAGCATCTGTGTCTGATCAGCACTCTTCTCCCCCTACCTGGGTTCTGAGTTTGGGATTGGATAAACAGCCACCCAAAATTCATCTATAGCCAAACTCCTTGCGTGTGCACACCTAACTAAAAAAATCTCATGTAACTGGCATTTCTGCTTCTAGTCCTCATTTGAATCCCGAAGTGCAAAGATGGGGGGGCAGGGCAGGGGGGATTATGGTTGGGGCAGGGAAAGGGAAGCATATTCAAACGCTTCAAATGTGTACAGCTTCAGTTCTAAAAGCCTGTAGTGGGTTTTTTGTTTGCTTTTGTTTTTCCCCAAACCAATTTGCCTCTCCCTTGTCTATCACTTTACCCATCAATTTATGCTTCCTCTGTCTTCAGCACTGTAAAAGCTTCATAAAACACTAGCTTTTTTGAGGTATTCATTACATGGTGAATGAAATTCCTGTAACTGTTTAGACTATATAATGATATGGTAACTTGATATATGCCTGCTAAGGGAAGCCCATTCTTCACATCTGGGCTCCTAGGTAGGTGTGTACATCAATGTGGAATTATGTTGCTTTTGTTACAGTATCGACCAAAGGCCCCAACCAAGATCAGAACCCCTTTGTGCTAGGCACTGTATGTTTAGTAAGAGAGAGTCCCTGCCCCAAAGAGTTTGTAATCTAATGTTGAACACCTTTATAAGGCCCACATATGGGAATACAGGTTTGCAGTTTAAAGATGTATGGTTTTAATTCACATAAGTTTTCTTTTAATCCTCTTCATAGACAGTGGTTGAAATTCAGCCCTGGTGAAACTGTAGCTACTTCCCTGGAGTTACAGCAGGGATGAATTTAAGAAACTCAGGTTGGAAAGAATCCCAGTAGGTCAAGAACTAAAACTTGAACTTTTTGTGATGCTCTAGGAACAAATTAATTCTGCTCAATCTCTTTTGATGCAATTGCACCTGTAATGTAAAGGGAACTGAAGACACTCTGATAGCTGAGTTGAATCAGCAATCTTTCGCTGTTGGTACCACTAGTGCAGGGATTCCCAAACACGGTTCGTGGCTTGTTCAGGGTAAGCCCCTGGCGGGCCCCAAGACACTTTGTTTACCTGAGCGTCCGCAGGTACGGCCACTCACAGCTCCCAGTGGCTGCGGTTTGCTGTTCCCGGCCAATGGGAGCTGCGGGAAGCAGCGCGGGCCGGGCCATCACTTCCTGCAGCTCCCATTGGCCAGGAACAGTGAACCGCGGCCACTGGGAGTGCGAGCGGCCGTACCTGCGGACGCTCAGGTAAACAAAGCGTCTCGGGGCCCGCCAGGGGCTTACCCTGAACAAGCCGCGAACCGAGTTTGGGAATCCCTGCACTAGAATCTGCTTTCACATTATTCAGTGAACTGCCACCGAAGTGCCTACAGCAGTGGTACCATGAAGAGATTATTTTTCTCCAGCAGTGAGAGAAGAGTGTTGCTAAATCGTGACACTAGCCATTTTGACACTGGTACCAAGAGGTTGTGCACTTAAAGTGAAGGTCTTAAAATGAGAATTTTGTATGAGTCTAACTGTTAAGGTGTCTTGGTTTCACCTCTGATGCTTCCTCTGAACCAAGCTTTGAAGAATCTCCACCTAGCACAATGGGGTCCTGGTACATAACTGGAGCATTACTGCAATATAAATAATTGCTTTGATACCAGTCCCTGTTTACAGATCACTGTCTTGAATTTGAGTCACCACTGGCTTGAACTTTGTGCATTCCAACTGTGCAAAGTGGGTCCAATTTTCAGTTACACTAAGGCCCCTTTACACTGCTCTTACAACATAACAAGACTCCTAAATAATGCTGGGATTTCGGGGGGGCTCCCAGCCTGCTATAGCACTGCAATAGCAGGCAGACCCAGCTGGGAAATTGAACTGGGAAATGTGGCTGGAGCAAGTTCTTTTCTGGCTATTCTCTCCTTCCTGGGAGCCAGGGGAAACAGAGTGCACATTAGAAAGGTTAGAGTAACCCTGAGGCTAGTGTAGTTTTTCTGAGGGCCAGACAGAGCTCTGCCAAGCCCAGAACACAGGGAACTCAAAGAAAGCTTGAAGCCATCTTTGCCCCAAGCACAGTGATGGCAAAATAGATGTAAGAGTGCTACTGATCTGCTTTGGTAATCTTGTACCCTCTTTGCATTCCTTGGTATAATTGTATATGACTACATCAAGTGCAAGGCAGTGATTGAATCAAGTCTAAAAAAACAAATTCTGTTCTTGGTTACAATTGTACAACCCTAGTGGAGTCAACTGCCTCACCAAGGGCAGAATTTAACCCCCTACTTTAGAAACCATGGAGCAAATCAATCCGTGTTTGGAATCCTTTAACTTCAGTGCCGTTACACCTGAGGTTGAGTTGTCCCACTGTGTGCCGGAAACTGAAATTTGGATTCACTGATGGAACAGCATGCCTTCTGGTAGGGTTGTGAATTAATTTGTGTCTGGAGTCTCCGTGCTTAGTTGTAGAATTCAAAGTGAACAGTCAACTCCTCATTATTCTTTTGTAAATAAATATGGTTTTGTAGAATTTTCAAAATTCCAGTGGAAAGTTGGTGTGGGGGAGGAAATGAGGTGTTTTCTCTAAATGAATAAGCCTGGCCCTGTGGAACTTGCAGCCTAGTGTTGGTACCTGAAAACCTAAAAGTGAAATTGATTAGAAACCCAATTGTGATGTCACTTACACTGAAGTAAATCTGGAGAGCAGAATTAGACCTGACTATAAACAGAAGTGAAGGTCCAAGCTGAGAGAAATGAAAGGAACTAGAGAAATAGCTCAATAAGTAACAAGAAAAGTAAATCAAACTGTTTGGAATTCTCTTAATCTAAGGTTAGATTAGTAACTTAGGGAAAAAAACATATTTTTTAAAAGCCTGACTGTGCTTTTAGCCTGACCATGGCCCTTAAACTTTTCTCTGTCTGTGGTTGGAAGACTGATTGGTACATGTCAGTCTTGGGTGCAGCAAGAACAAACCAAAGTCTGCTTCAGCAGATGGGCGGTTGGTTACTGACCTCAGATACGCAGGTGAAAGATACTGGGGTGAGCAACCAAATGTGACCATGATTCTTTGCTATGGTGGATGGTTGATGTGGAAACATTTCTGATGGGATGCAGAATAATGACTTGACTTGGGGCAGATGACAGTCCACACAATTGCCACTTGTGCATATGTCCTTAGCTTTGCTTACAGATAATTTTCTCCTTTATAATTATCTAAGGTAATGTCAAGTTTTTGTCCATCAGGTGTCAGGTGTTCTATAAGGCAAATGATTTAAGTATTTAAAGATGTATTGAGGTATGCTGTAGATATGTAGTTGCCTAGTTATGAAAATCATGAAATTGCATGACTACTCTGGTTTATATAATATTCTATATCAGACTGTCCAAGCAATCAGAAATCAAAGCTTGCTTAACATAGCTCTTTTCTTTTGCTTTTCCCTAGGGGAAGGCAGTGGAATGGGAGTGTTGTTTGTATATCCCTATTGTGGAAATGCTGCAATTTGCATGGAATTTGTGACTGATGTAATTGCAGTGCTCATGCTGTATTAACATCTGATGTAAATGGTTTTACTGCTCTGTACTGAATGAATAGCTTCAATGAAGACTGACTGATTCCTTCTTGCACCAGTTTTACATCTGTGTACTTTCATTGACTTCAGTGGAGCTATTTCTTATTTACCAGTGTATGTGAACTGCAAATCAAGCCCAGCCTGTTTTGCTTTATATGCAGTTACTATTTAAACTCCCCTATGTATATATAAATGTAGACTATCAGATGCTAGGTAATGTTAGGCCCTTGTGCATTTACACACCGTCTGCTCCCACACATACTGGATATCTGATCAACCTGTCTGCGTAGCAGGTAACAGGATGGTGTTATCACAAAGGGATTGCATTGAGCCTGATTCTCCTTTGGTGCAAGTGGGAGGAAAATGGGGCCTAAAGGATGTGAAAATATTTCAACTGTATTGGAAGTTGATGTGATTGCGTACTGCTGCAAGATATTGGGCTACGTAGGCTTTATAATAAACAATGACCTATCCCTCTTGATCGCTGGTGAAGCCAAGCCTGTGACTTTTAAATGTGATCATGATGACCTCAGCTGTTGGAGTATAAACACATTCCTGCCTTTAAAGACAGCCAGCCCTGAATGTGCCTGTGCAATAGTAAATAGCTTACAAAAATGTTTGCTTGTATCTGAAAAAACAGTTTTCAAAGTGCTGAACCCAACACTGCTTTTGTTTTTGTTTTTCCTGCAGAGCAACGATGAGGAACCCAGGTAAGAGTACTTCATTTTTCTGCTCGTCTGTAATGTCTGAAATTCCATTTGAAAAGCAATATGTCTTTAGACTAAAGATTGTGAGAAGCAGCATAGTCCAGTGGACTGATCGTGGGACTGAAATCCAGGAACACTAGAAGTCTAGTCCTAGTTGTGCCTCTGACTCCCTCCACAGTCTTAGGCAAGACTCTTCTGTCAGAATATTCAAACTTAGGTTCCTAAAGTCAGGCAGCTAACACCATAGTTAAGCTCTCTAAATACATGGCTTGATATTCAGGGATCCTTAACACCGGCAGCTCCCGTTAGCTCCAGGTATACCTGGATTTGGCTTAGTATTTGTTTTAGAACCAGTTTTAATATAATATAATTTTGTTTCTGTAGCAATCCAGGCAGGGCAAAAATTTATTAAAGCTCAGTGACTGTAAAAGAAGCTGTCGTTCCTGGCCTTACCCAATCCATTGCAATGTAAAACTACCTAACTATAAAGCAGTTTTAAAGAATATGAATGTGTGCACCACCACCCTTTACAAGAAGGATCAGACCTGCTAGACTGAATGTCATAAACACTATACTTTTCACAGAGATTCTCCTTTTAGCTTTGGTTGAGTAGGGGCTTGTGCTTTTGGAGCAGGAAAACTTGAGTTTATGCTTGGCTTGTGGCCATTGTTGCAGACGAACTTCTCACTTTGTTGTGGGATAAAGTAAATTGAAGGGGCCCAATCTCCTTTAATCTCATGTTACAGAGGTGAACAAGTACAATGAGAATCAGTGGATGCTGACCACTGTGGTTACTGTTACATTATGTAACTCTTATTCAGTCCTAAATTAAATATATTTACCTTCTTAAAATGAGAAAATACATGCATGCTGAAATATTAAATCCAAGAATTAGAAAGAAGGGGGGAAGTGAATTGTTGAATGTAGGGGTTGGTCCATTATCATGTTTTCAACAGTGGCCAGAGAAAGGTACAAGAAACTTCAGAAAGCAATTATGAAATAACAAACTCATTGCCCTAACAAGGAAAGTTTCTTACTACCCCCCATTAGTTAGAAGTGGTCTTATGTCCCAAAACGTGAGGGTTTATAACCTTTCCAAAACTTAGTTATTTCTTTAATCCTTACTATCACAACTCTGAATATTCTTACTATCCAAATAAATGTCCAAAAATTGTAATCGGCCTGCAAATTTTTGCTTTCTGTGTGGGTTTCGCTTGGGTGCCCGAGCTACTGAACTCCAATTACATTGTGTCTTTTTAGGACCTGTTTTGGACTGCCTTATAACTTTTTTTTGGTATGTTGTGCTTCTTGTTTTTCTGATTACAGCATTCTTTTGCGCAGACCCACCTGCAGGGCAGAATCTAGGAAATGGGGAAACATCTGGACAATGTCAGATGCAACCCTTAGAAAGTCCTGTTTTCTCGATTAACATTCTTTATTTTAGACAGCCCTAGTTAGTGCAGGCTGATATGGCTTGTTCTAAGTCTTCCTCTTCTTGCCTTCCCTTTCTTTTCCCCCCCATGGCTCCATTTTGTTCTGCATACGGGGTGTCTGGTTTAATTCTGTATGGGGCACTTGGCATTCCTACGCCTTTAAGGATATTGGTATTTTACAGACTGCCAGTTCATTGACACTCAGGAAAGTGTTACATGTATGCTAATAGTCTTCAAAAGACTTGTAGCATTCTACATATGTAGGATCCTAAATGAACAATTGACTCTCTGTGGATGGGCTGAATTGGGGAGTATGGTAAGAATGAACAGCTTAAGGTAATGGGATGATAGAGGTAAAGCAGGTCTTCATGTTCTATTAGTGTGGGACTTTTGGTCTGGCTGCAGATGGGTTAGTGTCATTTCAAGATTGTAGCCAGTAGGTAACAAACGGTGTTAAGTTGTTAGAACCCAGTGATGCGTTGCTGCCTCCATGGAGATGCACTGGTGTACTCACTGGTACTGATTAGTGTGTTTATGCTGAGCTTCTGTCTGACTGGATCTGTTGTAACTAACACTTCGGTGCCAATTGTTGCTGTTCTTATTCATTCATTTATGACATTCTCTTCACCATCGCTGAAAGCCCACTGCATCTTGTTGACAAAGGTGTTGATAACAATTTTGGAATGCAGCTTAATGTAAGAGAGAGATCAGGAGAGGCAACAACGCTTCTCTAAAGGGGGGAGTATAGTTAAAAATAACACTATGAATTGCTATTCTAATTCTTGCACCAGCTTGGATTGCCTGGAGCCCAGGGCAAGTAATGTTGTGCCAGTTGTTATTAGACCATTCCATGCAGTGTTCACATTCTTTCTCAACGGTGTTAATAACCCAAAAAAACTATGGCTGCACTGTGGTGCACTGAAAATGTGGAAAACGTGTAGAATTGACTTTAATATCAGAATAGCCCAGGGGTTACTGTGCTGATTATTGTCTGGTTAATAAAAACCTCAATTCTTTCAACACATCTGAAGCTGCTGCAGAGTCAAGGGACCCTGAAGCAGATTTTAGGTCCAGTGTGCCATGGAGTAAATGAGACCTTGTGCATAGATTGAGGCAGCTGGCCATGAGTCTGTCTACTCCAGCAGAGGGAGAAGAAGCAGCATCAAAGGCCACCTAGACCACTGAAGCAGAGCCACAAGAATAACTGGGTTAAAAAAAGAATTAGATAAGTTCGTGACGGATAGGTCCATCAATGGTTGTCAAGATGGTCAGGGATGCAAACCCATGCCCTGGGTGTCCCTAAGCCTCTGACTGCCAGACACTGGGACTGGACGACAGGAGATGGATCACTTGATAATTGTCTGTTCTGTTCATTCCCTCTGGAGTGTCAGCACCAGCTGGTGTCAGAAGACAGGATACTGGGCTAGATGGACCATTGGTGTGACCCAATATGGCCGTTCTTATGTGGTGGCCCAGGGAGTAGGAGAGGCCTCAGCTTGTCCAAAGAGTAGTGGTGGTGAAGAGAGGTCTCAGCTATTGTATGGGTGGCCCTTTCCACTACCACCCCAGTTAAAGAGTGACAGGACTGTCAAGGCCTCCATATAAGGGTATTCCTAGGGGCTAGACTGCCTTAATCTAGCCCATGTACAAGTTCACATGTGTGTTTGATTTTTAAAAGGACTTTATCCATGTTCTTTGTGGATATTAAAAATTTCATCAAAGAAAAGAGGAGTCGTTGTGGCACCTTAGAGACTAACAAATTTATTTGGGCATAAGCTTTTGTGGGCTAAAACCCACTTCATCAGTTGCATCTATGAAGTGGGTTTTAGCCCACGAAAGCTTATGCCCAAATAAATTTGTTAATCTCTAAGGTGCCACAAGGACTCCTCGTTGTTTTTGCTGATACAGACTAACACGGCTACCACTCTTAAAAATTTCATGGCCCTCTTTGTAAGAGGAGGAATTTGCATTGGTGTCCTTGCCAAAATTTCCTTTCTCTGCCTCTCTACTGTTGCCTTCCCTGCTGAATGGGGTTTGCATTTTGCTCATGCTCTGTTTCCAGTGGAAATTTAAAATGCCATTTCTCTGGGCTAAATGTCTCCTCGTGACTTCGCCCTTCCCACTTACCTCCAAGCCTCCGTTTTGTAACAAATGGCTTAGTACCTTATATCACATCCATGCTTTCTTTAGCCACTTCACCTTCCATATATGCAGTACTAGTATCAGGTACTCTGGGTGCTGTGCTTTGCAATAGCTGAGCTACAAGGCTTTCTATGCTGCTCATATCCTAGGATTCAGAATATAACCCATCATTATTCTAAACAGCAGTGAGTGAAATCCCTGATGAAAGTGAAGAGTGATGTAAAGCAAACATGCACAAAACGAAGCTTGCACCCTACCATAGTAGTGTGTATGCTGTATGGAGTCTGCACATAGCTCACTTACACTGTAGCAATATTGGACAGTAATTTTCTCATGCACTTTTATGATCATAGGTTCTTATTCCTGCATCATTTACAAATACTGTTCAATGTGATGAATAAAGGAAGAGCTTCAGAGTTACTTTGGGCACCCATCCAACCCTACAGCCATCGGAGCCCTAGCTTTACTAAAGCTATCTCAGTGACAGTAAAGAGATATTAACAGGATCCCAGAAGAAGAGTAAATTATAAACAGGAACAATCTGCTCACCTTACATAGAACAATTTTGAGTTAATAGCCCGCTTTGCCACTAGGGAGTAGTTGTCCATTGTCTTTCCATCTGCCCTTATTCGTCTCTCTCTGATTAGAACTTGTTTGGGCGGGGGCGTATTGATGTGCATGGAGATGGAGGTTTAACAGTGCTTAGTCATTTTTAAGAGGGTTTTTGCCGAGGGCAGACTCGTAAAGCGGACAGCAATTTTCCATCTTCTTCCTGCTATTCCTGGTTCTTTCAATTCAGGTGGGTTTCTTATCCTCCTTCTGCCTGATCTGGAGGTGAAGTATTGCACAGTATGAAACTGTCATAAAAAATTTCCAGCCTAAACACAAAATCTAATCGCCCACCCTTAGCATGATGATGAAAAAGCAAATGGCATTTTATTTGCCCATCAGATAAAATTATTTGCCTTAAATTTTGTATGTCAGATGACACTACCAAGGCTTCCAGGCTCCATATAATACCCTTACAACTTCTCCTGCCCCTTACATAAGCTAGCCTTGCTTTAGGAATATAACTGTAATACAAAACTGGCACTAGGTGTTAGGAAACTAAGTAATAGCCTTAAGGTTCACAGTTGCTAGAATATGCCCCCTTAATACGTCTGTTCAGAGCTCCATATGCAGGGCTAGCCCTGGTTATGCTTTAAAATTACGGCCTCTCTCTCTTCAGAGAGCCTTCTGCATACTAGCAATATAGGGCCAGATTCTCTTCATAGTGCCCTTGTCCCAGTACAACTCCAGTGAGTTAAATGGAACTGAGAGGGTATAATTGAGAGGAAAAGCAGGCCCATAGTATTTAAATAAGATTAACATTTTTGTGGGAGTGGGTTGACAAAAAGACAGTGTCTATATTTGTGACTTGGACAGTAGGTGTCTTGTTAGAAAGCTTTTGTTTTTTCTTGTCTGCTGTGAGTTGCTCTGACACACAAAGTGTGCTCCATAAAGTGATCAGTTCATTGCACTCTGAGCAGGAATGCTAATGCAGCCATTTTATTTCTCTGCTGTTATGAATTCATTGCTTGGTTGTTGCATTACCTTCATTTCGGTGGGCTTCCTCGTAAGCCCAGGCATATGGCTGTGATACTAGGGAAGCAGAGAGCATGTGAGAGTGGAACCATTTATTATTCTGAGAGACCTTCAAATACCCGTGTAGGACTGACGTAAAGAAACTCACCTACCACACTTCAGCAGTGTAGGGTGAGCAGGATCTTTTTTCCCCTCTCCTCTCTTTCCCTCAGTAGGATGAAAAGTGGGGCTACTTTATGTGAGCTCTGTCTCTAACAAAACCCAAGCAGTAATTGATTTTCAGAGCATAACAGCTTGCTAATTGCAATGCTTTTTATTTTGTAAGTTTCAGCATGCTTCCAAGAGAATCCTGTCCACACTAGAATATCTTAAATGGTGCCTCTGTAACACTTATTGCATCTGTTTAATGCTGTGAGCATAATTCATGATGGCTCAGGTTGGGGGATTGGGGAAAAGAGATGTGGGTGATGTGGTAACTGTGTGCCCATTTATGGATGTTTAGACTGGTGTATCTGAAGGGGTCACTATGCAGGGAGCACTCCAGTAATTACTTATTAAGAAAAATGGCTGTATGACCTAGAATAAGATTCCTCCAAAGTCTCTGAAGCCAGCACCAGAACTGACCACTCTGTGATGGGTTGGATCAAAGAAACCCCCTTGGGAGCTGCCACCCGATGTGCCAAGACTACCTCTGCTCCTGCTTTCCCTGCCAGCTCGGGACCCCAGCACCCTGTCTTGCTGAGCCAGACACACCCGTCTGCTCCAGCAAAGACCCAGGGTCTGAATTACTTGCCCCAAAGTTGCAGGCTTCACTGAAAACAGCCCAACTCCCAATGGGGTCTAAACCCAAATAAATCCGTTTTACTCTGTATAAAGCTTACACAGGGTAAACTCCTAAATTGTTCGCCCTCTATAACACTGATAAAGAGATAGGCACAGCTGTTTTGCCTCCCCCCAGGTATTAATACACACTCTGAGTTAATTAATAAGTAAAAAGTGATTTTATTAAATATGGAAAGTAGGATTTAAGTGGTTCCAAGTAGTAACAGACAGAACAAGTAAGTCACCAAGCAAAATACAATAAAATGTGCAAATCTGTCTAATCAAACTGAATATAGACAAGATCCTCACCAGTTCCAGAATGCTCCCTTTTACAGACTAATCTCCTTTTAGCCTGGGTCCAGCAATCACTCACACCCCTTGCACACTGTCCTTTGTTCCAGTTTCTTTCAAGTATCCTGGGGAGTGGAGAGGCTCTCTCTTTAGCCAGCTGAAGACAAAATGGAGGGGTCTCCCAAGGGTTTAAATAGACTTTCTCTTGTGGGTGGAGATCCCCACCTCACTCCTATGTAAAATCCAGCTCCAAGATAGAGTTTAGGAGTCACCTGGGCAAGTCACATGTCCATGCATGACTCACACAGTTTTTACAGGTAGCATCCATTGTTTACATGCTACCTTGAATGTCCTCAAGTAGACTTCTTATGTAGATTGGAGCATTCCAAGATCCATTGTCCTTTAAGTGTTTCTTGATTAGGTACTTAATTTCAACATTCCTTTCTCCAGGAACTGACCAAATGCTCTACTAAGGTTATTTAGAAATCATGCCAGTACACAGCCAATATTCATAACTTCGAATACAAAAATGATATATGCATACAAATAGGATTAATAGATTCAGTAGATCATAACCTTTGAGATATGTTACATGGCATATGTAGCATAAAACACATTCTAAGCATATTTCCATAAAGCCTTATGGGAGGTACCATCACACATTTTACGGTTTCTTTAAGAGCAGGTTCCGTGGTGAATTCTTTATATATTGTTGGCCTTAACATCTGATGGTCCCATGATAAGAAGACATCAGGAATCCGTGAGCTTGCTTTCTCAGCCTCATTTAAAGGTAAGGTAGGCCACTGGCCTCTCTCCTCCAGCCCAGTAAAGACTAATGCCACACCCCAAATCTGTTCAGGGCCTTCCTTCAGGGTACAGTTTTATTCCTCAACCATAAGACTCACAAAGTAACACCAAATAAAGCTAGTCCCCATACCAAAGCAGGCTGCGGGGGCCCAGAAGCCTCTTTCCCACTACTCCAGGGCCAGCCACAGAGAGCCATCTGCTCCCCACAGCTTGCTTGCTCAACTGAGACACTTGTTGGCTTGTATAATCACTTGATCAGTCTCAGCTGGGAAGTAGCTGATCATTCACAGATGAGATTGAACCCCCACTTCTTTAAAAGGGTCAGTCACCCTGTGACAGGTAGCATTTTACTGAAGAATCAGAATGCAATATTCTCCTGCCATCCAGCTGCTGGTTAGTCTGACTGGGGACTCTGAGGTTTGGCCTATTTTTTAGTATATAATTGTAATAACTGCTTTGAGGTTCTGGCCATAGGTGAGCTGGTATTTCCTCTTCTTCCTAATAGTCTGCATACCAGTTATAAACTAAAACCCTATCCCGTCTTCATGGAGAATGTATGACCTTTTTAGTGATGCAGAAAGAGAGGCATTTAGTCAGAAGTCTGACAATTGTTAACTTTAGTTTTGCCACGGACAGAACTGGCACTTTAAACTACCCTGACTGACAGTGCCAAGATGTTCTTTCAGGAGCATAGAGTTTTCACTTTTCTGACATTGCTCCATTCACCTTACCCTTATCTACCATGCATCTATTTGCTAGGGCTTTTGGGGTAGGCTGTTAATATGGGTGGGACAGGAGTCTTTAATGTGGGCACAGTGTGGCTGTATGTGCATGCTTAATTATTGGCTGTCTGATCCCATTGCTGTGTGGGTTTAGCTATGAGGCTATTAAATGGAGTGTCATTTTGAATAATCATCAAGATGCCTAGAGCTGAAGTCGATCTAATTTTTTTTTTTAAGTGTTTCACTTTAGTACCCAGTCTTAAACATTATTCATGCAGATTTCAACTTTCTCTACTCATGCTCATGTCATATGGTTCATAATAAAATTTCATATTTATTTTATGATCCAACCAGCTGGTGAACTCAGTACGGGGCAAGAATGAGAAATCCTGATGAAACCTTTATAAGTCTAATCTAAGCAGGCATTTACACTGTGATATTCTTGCCGGGGTATTGTCGGTGACTTCATCCTCTGCATTGCTGGAATTGCAGACCTTACTTTGACTTATTAATTTCTCCCACTTACTGAATGTGATTCTGATTCATTTTTAGTGAATACAGTTACTCTTTATGATGTAATAAGGGATGTTTTTTAAATACCTTAGATTTCTTTCCTGTTCAGCTACTTGATGGACTTTCTTTTTTAAAAATTTAAATACATATACTGAGGACTTTGCTCCCTATTTCCAGTGTTGTGTAGAGCACAGGTCTGCAGCCCAGGGAATCTGGGACCATCTCTTGATAAGAGCAGGGTTACAGCTGCATTGTCTTTATATAAGACCATTTTAATACAATTCAGATTTTAAAAATACAATAAGGAAGTTTCTGATTAAATTGCTATTTCCTTAGAAGTAGCATACTTTTCTCTGCTACCTAGTCTTACTTGACTTGTGAAAGTATCTTTTAAAATTCTGGCAGTGATTTGTAATACATCCCATGGAGCACACATGCAACTCAGCACAATTAATGTAACATTAATGAGAGGTGACACTGACAGGTAGCGGACCTTACTACTACTACTTAAAATAGTAGAGGAGAAGAAAGATTGTTCCTTTTCAAAGCTACGATGACTTATCTGTCATCCCAGGGGACAGATGGGGCAGAGGGTGCTCAGAATCCAGTGAAGAGATGGCATAAAATGTGTCTAAGGGTATGTCTACACTGCAGTTAGATACCCATGGCTGGCCTGTGCCAGCTGAATTGGGCTTGGGCTAAGGGGCTGATTAATTGCACTGTAGAGGTTCAGGCTCGGGCTCTGGGACCCTCCCACCTTATGGAGTCCTGGAGCCCAAACCTCTACACCGCAATTAAATAGCCCCTTAGCCTGAACCCTGTGAGCCCAAGTCAGCTGGCAGAGGCCCGAAGCAGGTTTTTAATTGCAGTGTAGACCTATTCCAAGTGCTTGCAAAGGGTCCTGGCCTAATCTTCTGCATATGTAAACATAATTTCCTGTGGGCCACAAAAAATAGGGTATTACCGCAATCTCTCAGTAAATGGAGTATTTGTTCTTGTCTTCCCAGTTCAGTTTCTTTTTTTACATTACTGCTTCCTGGAGGCTGGATGGTCACAGACGTGTTACCTGATGGATATATATATAATATTTTTATTTTTTATGAATTATGTTCTCAGCTGTGGCACAGTAAACAAGACAATATGACAGAACTTAATGAGCTGGCCAGGCACATTCAGTAGGACAGCTATTCTGCTTAAATAACAAAGTGCAGCTGAAAGCTCTCCTGGTTTCCAGATGTATCTAGTTGAATACAACTTGACCAGCATCTGCAAAAGTATCTATTTAACAAACACAAGTGGGAGAAAACGGTGGGGAAATGAGCATTTGGCCAACTATCTTGTGTGCAGGTCCTGATCAGGTAGGTTTGGTCACAGGCCACCTACCAAATCGGGTCCCATTTGAAATTGAGGGAGTGGTGACCTCACTGCCCACCGTATAGCCCAGTGGATAGAACACTTGCCTGGGCAGTGGGAGATCAAGGTTCAGTTCTCCCTCTCTGCCAAAGTGGGGGAGAGGATATGAACAGGGGTCTCCCACCTTTCAGAAGAGTTCTCTAACCACAGAGTGATGGCATAGTCTGATGTGGGATTACTTAACAAGTGCTTAACTCATTCCCATGAGAAGTGGCCTAAATGCCTAAGCCACCTGACTCCAGGAGGTGGGTTCCCATTCATGGATTGCAAGAGATAAGAGAGGGGTGTGCACGCATCTCTGCAGTCGGTATCTCTGATTGGTGTGTTTAGGCTGCTCTCTGTCTAGCGTGCTGGCTTTTGTGAATTGCATAATCTCCGGTGCCATCTCTCCCCATTCATTGTCTAAGGAGCCTGGGTGTCTAACTCCGCTTTGCGGCTCACAGTGGTGTTCCTGTAATTTTTCTATGTGGCTAAAAGTTAAGTGTTTTGATGCTCAGCATTGCAGCACCTAAGACCCTTCTTGGATTCCACCCTACCTGCTTTACAAACTCTGTGCCCCTTTTCTCCTTCAGCCCCTGCACTTTTTACCTGGCATCTCCTTATTCCCAGGTTGCTCAGAGACCACGTGGCCCGCAACAAGGTGAGCCTGGGCATCTACTCTCCTTTAGTATAGCTGCGTTTCAATACAAAGGAAGCCCAGAAAGGTGAAAGGGCACCGAGAAGGGTGCTTTAAAGCACATTATATCCTCAACAACTCGGGATGCAGTGCTGCTGTATGGCATTTTTAACTCTTTCTCTGGAGAGATTTCAACTTGGGTGCTTATTCATCAGTGACCCTTAACAATCAACTACTAGCACATTTTGGCATAACAGAACCATAACAGTTCTGTTATGAGGAGAGAGGACAAGGTGCCTGTTAGATTCAAGATTGTTCTGTGTGATATATTTTCCGCGTTTTTTTTCTATTGCACTTTAAAATGTCTCCAGGGTTGGGGCTTCTGACATTTCACTCCCCTTGGGAGATTTTTTCAGTTTTCTGCTGTATAGATCTTGCTGTCAAGAAGTTTTTCCTTGTTAGAACCTAAATTTCTATTCCTTAGCTTTATCCCACTGCTCCTTGTTATTCCCCTCTGTACAATGCAAAATAATTCATTATCTTGCTGTTTACTTCCTCTTTTTTTATAGAAAGTTTTCCTCATTCATTCTGATCAGGTGACTTTTTCAGTGTGAGGTGCTATGCAAACATAAAATATTTGTAAATGAATTATTCCAAGGGGATTTTATAGATCTGGCGAGTTCCCTCTGTCTAAATGGGGATTGGCTAGCACCATTTTAAAAAAAAGTAAAAAGTAACGCTATCTCAACTACTTTTAAACATATTAAAAGACTTCAAAAAAATCAGACTTGAACAAACTCAAAGAACGGGTAGATAAGATCCCATGGGAAGAAAATCTAAGGGAAGGAGTTCAGGAGAGCGGGCAATTTCTCAAGGAGACAATATTAAAGGCACACTGCAAGCTATCCCAATACAAAGGAAAGATTGGAAGAATAGTAGGAGGCCAATATGGCTCCATTCGGAGCTCTTTAATGACCTGAAAATCAAAAAGGAATCCTACAAAAAATGGATACATGGACAAATTGCTATGAAGGAGTACAAAAGAATAGCACAAACATGTAGGAACAAAACCAGAAAGGATGAGGCGCAAAATGAGTTACATCTAGCAAGGGACATAAAAGGCAATAAGATGTTCTTTAAATGCAAGAGAAAAATGAGGAAAAGTGTAGGTCCTCTAGTTAGGAGGGAAGGAGAACTAATAATTGATGACAAGAAAGCTGAGGTGTTTAATGCTCATTTTACTTCAGTCTTCACTAAATAGGTTAATGGTGACCATACACTCATCACAATTAATATTAGCATTAAGGTGGAACGAATGAAAGCCAAAATAGGGAAAGAACAGGTTAAAGAATAAGAATATTTATAATAGGTATATCTCCATATATTATTATATCTCATAGAACTGGAAGGGACATCGAAAGGTCATCGAGTCCAGCCCCCTGCCTTCATTAGCAGGACCAAATACTGATTTTTGCCCCAGATCCCTAAGTGGCCCCTTCAAGGACTGAACTCACAACCCTGGGTTTAGCAGGCCAATGCTCAAACCACTGAGCTATCCCTCGCCTTGAGCTAGAGAAGTTAGATGTATTCATGTCAGCAGGGTTTAATTAAATTTATCCTAGGGTTCTTAAGGAGCTAGATTAAGCAATATTGGAACCGTTAGCAATTATCTTTGAGAACTCCTAGAGGATGTGTGGGGTCCCAGAAGACTGGAGAAGGACAAACATAGTACCTATCTTTAAAAAGGGGGATGAAGAGGACTCAGGGAATTATAGACCAGTCTCCCTAACTTCGATACCTGGAAAGAAACTGGAACTAATTTGTTAGCACCTGGAGGATAATAGGGTCATAAGGAATAACCAGCATGGATTTGTCAAGAACAAATCATGTCAAACCAACCTACTTTTCTTCTTTGACAGGGTTACTGGCCTAGTGGATAATGGGGGAAGCAGTAGATGTGATTATATCTTGATTTTTAGTAAGGCTTTTGGCACAGTTCTACATGACATTCCCATAAGAAAATTAGATTAAATTACTATAAGGATGGTACACAACTGGTTGAAAGACCATACTCAGAGTAGTTACCAGTGGTTTACTATCAAATTGGGAGGTTGCATCTCGTGGGGTCCTGCAGGAGTCAATCCTGGGCTCAGTATTATTCAATATTTTCATTAATGACTTGGATAATGAAATGGAGAGTATGCTTATAAAATTTGCAGATACAATACATCGACCCCCGCTAGATCGATGCGGATAGTGAAGTCCTGCCCTACAGAAAACCTGACCTTTGAGGAAGGGTTAAAAAAACCTGGGCATGTTTAGTCTTGAGAAAAGAAGAGAGGGGGAGGGCGGGGGGAAGAGGTCTTGATAACAGTCTTCAAATATGTTAGACTGTTTATACAGAGGACTGTGGTCAATTGTTCTCTATGTCCACTGAAGGTAGGAGAAAAGTGTTGGGTTTAATCTGCAGCAAGGAAGATTTAGGTTAGATATTAGTAAAAAAGTTCTAACTATAAGGATAACTAAGCTCTGGAATAGGCTTCCAGTGGAGGTTGTGGAATCCCCATCAGAGGAGGTTTTTTAAAAGCAAGTTAGACAAACACCTGTCAGGGATGGTGTAGGTTTACTTGGTCCTGCCTCAGCACAGAGGGCTGGACTTGATGACTTCTCAAGGTCCCTTCCAGCTCTACATTTTGATGATTCTATTGTGATTTAACAAAAAAATCTGAGAGATTTGCTATCTCCGAGGACTAGTAATGGCATATGGAATCTTCCACTTCTCCCGTGCACACTAAATCAGTAGTGACCAAAAGTTGTTACTGTTTTACAGCAGTGTGCAAACTGAATGTATACTCTCTTGTACTCTCCCAATATAAACCCCACCGGCAATTCTTTTAGGGGTTGTCAGGGGCTAAAACTTTTGTACAGTGCTTTTCATCCATGGACCTCTGAGAAGGGTAAGCATTTAACCTATATTAGAGATGGGAGAAATCAGCATACAGAAAATTTATGGACAAATGTTTTAGAGGTGGGCATGATTTTTGGTTTTGCAACCTGAACCAGGTTGGGTTGGAGGTTTTTGAAGGTGGTTGAAGCTGGACTTCAGCTGGAACTCAGCACCTAGAAAATCAGGCCCAAGATGTCTCTAATTGGGCGTCCAGAAATATTGGAGACACCCAGAATTAGAGGGCACTCTTGAAAAATTTGATCCTAAGTCATTTAATAAACATCGCACAGAGAGTCTGTGGCAAAGCTGGGTATAGAATCTAGGTCTCCTGACACCCTGTCCACTGGGCCACACAACCTTTGAAACAAGGTGGGTGAGGTAATATATATATTTTTTTATTCTACAAACTTCTGTTGGTGAAAGAGACAAGCTTACACAGAGCGCTTCTTCAGCTTGAAAGCTTGCCTCTCTCACCAGCAGCAATTGGTCCAATAAAAAGATATTACCTCATCCACCATGTCTCTAATATCCTGGGACCAACACAGCTACAACACCATTGCATACAATCTTTGTATATGGTAGTTTGCTCCTTGTACTCAGTTTTCCATATAATACACGCAGAATAAAGTCACCTATTGCAGCCAAAGGGGCAGCCAAATCTTCAGCTGCTCTGTGTGGGTGACAGTGTCTGTTCTTTGCAGCCCACACGTTGGGCTGCCTAGAGCAGCAGACTGCCTACGGCTGGCACTCCCTAGCTACATTCCCACCAAACGACCCTCTTGTCCCTTCCTAGATGGGACTCTCAATGTTTACATCCGACTTATGGGAAGAAATCACAACCGCTGCTATTGTGACTTTGTTTCTTTCCAAAAGTGCCACTGTTCATCCAGTGACAGATGCGGGCCAGTTGTTGTCATGGCAACAAGGGCAGAGGGAGGAAAGCAGCTTAATTCCAGAGCTGATAATTAACTGGGGGGGATAATTGTAGCAGGAGGGGAAGCTCTCAGTAATTATAGGAGAGCAGCACAGATGAAAAGGCAGGGCACAGATGCTGTCAGTGTTGTGTGTCCTGCTGTAGCCGTTTAAGTTGTCGCAGGCTGGGAAGTGTTGTGAAATGGGGGACACTGCCATTCGTAGTAGGGCAGAGCACCTCCTGGGGAGCTTTTACTTGGGGTGGGATTAGAGGAACAGATCCATTAGGGAAGCAGTAAGGAGATCATCAGAAAGAGGGAACCACTTACATTTACAAAGCAGATTCCAAAATACTTTATAGGCTGCTAACCAAATTCCATCCACATGTACACCAGTATGTACCAGTAATACAATGAGCTGAAACTAAAACAAGTGGTAGGTAGACAGATATGGGCACAGAGAACATAAGGCCTATGGCTTGAGTTCAGTTACTCAATGCTTACACTGTGTGATGAAGAGCAGAATTACAATTAGATGAAATACACACATGGAGAGCTATGAAATGCAGCCATTTCTGGGGTGGAATACTGCAGCCAGTCATTCTGGCAACATTAGACAGTTCTTCAGAAGGCAGCGTCTACTGACCACAAGTTGTCAGGGCTTTGGCTTTATATCTAATCTGAAAGGCAGCAACACAGCACCCCCATCACTATGCTGAGCCCTGCTTTATTGCTGACTCAGAAAGACATGAAGCCCACTTTCTGAATTATCAATGCCATTATCTACAGCTCCTGTTTCTCCTTGGAGATGAGACTAAGCCTGACTCCCTTTAGTCTGAGATCTGACAGAATCACAGGGAGAAGTGGCTTTTAGGATGTTACTTGAGGTGAACTTTGACACTCCCCTTCTGTGCCCTAAGGGCTGCAGAATAGATGGTTCGTGATAGAAGTGGTTGTGAGGAGAGCGGTTGTGAGGGGAGGGGAAGTTGTGCGGTCAGTAGAAGGATATTCAGTAGTGCAGTGACCTACTTCTGGCCAAGCTGCTGGGATGTTTGTAGCTACCCTACTTAGGATCTGTTCTCCTAAAATCACCATGGTTTTCTGTTAATAACATGAACTTCCTCTTTGTTTCCTTCCCAGAATTTGCCATATACCAAGCTGCTGTTGGAATTTGTAGAGAAGCAATTAGTATTAGAGTTGGGGTGTCTGACTGACACAATAATTATGCTGGAAAATGTAATTTTCCCTGCATATTAGCGATGGGATTATTTCAAGGAGCTCTCATTAATGTGCTGTTTGCCAACAAAGAGCCCAGTAACCTCTCTTTTTTAATAAGATTAGTGTGGGGGTCATAATGCAGCAGGCTGTTAAGATGATATATTCAGCTTTTTGTTCTAAAGAAAGAAATTATCTTCTGCTATCTACAAGGGTATAAAGGAGTAGCTTTCATTTAGAGAGATGGAGATTTGACAGTCGCTCCTTTCCTAGTAACCGGTGCCCACCCTTCTGTGTACAGATGCTGTGCATCCTCACAGTGGAAGTTTTGGAGTTGGGAAGGAGTGTGGTGTAGTGGCTAGAGCAGAGGACTGGCAGCTAGGTCTCCTGGATTGTCTTCCTAAACCTGCCACTTATGTGCCATGTAACCATAAGCAAATCCCTTTAACATCGGTCTCATTGTACCCATCTATAAAAGGTAGATATTTGCCTACCCAAAGGCTATTGTTTGTAGAACATTTTAAGTTCTACATGCACCTACTGTAACAAAGTATTATCATCGTGTTCATCCTGCTGAGTTCCAAATGCAGTAGCAGGTACATAGGAAAATAACACAGTGAGGTTCAAAGGGACTCTGGCAGTTTGAATTATTTTTAAATTAATTAATTTATGAAATTCAGCCTTCCGGTGGAGCACCCTTTATGTAACGTGTAGACAGTTGTTTTAAAAAAAAAAAAAAAAAAAAAAAGTAGGAATCTTTCATTGCTCCCTGCTGATGTTTGTGAGGGTGTTTTGGGATGAGCCAGGGGACAATACAACCGAACATGCTTAGCTTTCTCCTTCCACTCTGTGTACACATCTGTCTACCACCTGTTTTGGTTTCAGCTCTACTACTGTGTTACTGGTAAATACTATCTTGCAGGGCCTGGAGCACAGAGTGCATGGGAGCTTTTTCCATCTAGACCAGTGTGTAAGGCAGTGGTTCTCAAACTTTTGCATTGGTGACCCCTTTCACACAGCAAGCTTCTAAGTGCGACATCCCCCCCCCCCCCCAAAATATAAAAAATGTGTTTTAAATTTGTAACTCGATTATAAATGTTGGAGGAGAAGCGGGTTTTGGGGGTGGAGGCTGACAGATTGCGACCTCCCACGTAATAACCTCACAAACCCCCTGAGAGGTCACGACCCCCAGTTTGAGAACCCCTGGTGTAAGGGATGTCTTCTTGATAACACACCAAACAGGAAGTGCAATTGATAGGGTTGCCAACCCTACAGGAGTCTCTGGGAATTAAATATATTAATCTTTTAATTAAAAGATTATGTCATGTGATGAAACCTCCAGGAATACGTCCAACCAAAACTGGCAATCCTAGCAATTGACCATCAGCCAAACAGTGAAAGTTGCTATATGCAAAGTGCTGCATCAGGGAGCAGACCAACTAGGATCAGCTGCTGGTCTGCTCCGAGTAACTTTGCTGCTAGGCACCCAGTGAGCCCAGTTTCACTGCCTTGGAACTGATAGAGTGGCCACAGCCCCGATTGGCTGCTGGTTGAGCAGCCTTGCTTATAAGCCTGGCCCCCATCAGCAGATCAGGAGCTGCCCATAACGTACCAAGCCTGCAGCTGTGCTTGCCCTTGTTCCAGTCCCTGCTCCAGGCCTCTGCTTCCCTCCTGCTTCAGATTTCTGGCTTTGATCCCCAGCTCTGCCTCTGGCTTACAACTGTGGTTGACCCTCTGGTTCTGGCATTCGGCTTCTCTCTCTCTCCCCAGTACTGACTCTCAGCCCGTTTCCTGGACTCTGCCCACCATGCACCCAGCTCTAACTGGCAGCCTGAACTCTCGCTTCCACCAGTAGGCCTGACCACCCACAGCCTGGTTGGCTATATGATGTCATGTGCATAAACAAACTGGCGGGGGTGGGGAATATATTTTTTTCTCCTTGTCCTAGTTACTTTAGCAACAGTAGATACAATATTTTCAGTTAGAAATATTTTTTCCACCCCTACATGAAAGACCACATTTTGATTTATGACCCACCATGAAAGCTGTGCTCCACTTGGACAATGCAGATTGCAAAGCCCAGGACAAAATGCGTGAGAACTGGGATCAAAGCATTTTCATTCAATGTGATCCAACTACGGCACAGACTTCTAGAGGAGATCAGGGAAATCCAGGGACTGACCATTTTTAGAAAACATTGCAAAACCTTCCTCTTGTGAAAAAGCCTTTCCACTGCAAGAAACACATTCACAACATGGACACCTCTTCTACTCCAAAACCACCACTAACTAACTAAAAAAAATATTAAAAACTACTTCAAGCAGTTTTTACTCCAGAATGGAAGATTGTGCCAGGAACTTTGTGAAATCCACTAGGGACTTTGCTAATGCTATTGATTTTTATATAGAAGGTGCTCCAATACCATCGTGGTAGCAGGCAGGATAAAACTCTTAGATAGCTTTAAAAGTGGCATCAACTTCCATCTATGTGGGATTAGCTGCTTTAGCATAAATAACATTGCTTATTGTCTCAGTTTCATGATATGATATAATTGTGCTTTGAATAATTTGCAACAATTGAAGTGAAAATACAGTGCATTAGATTTATGTAGGATGGAGGGTCATTTGGAGCTGTGATGAGGGGCCATTCCAAGCTATGTTTGGATGCAATTTGCTTATGAAATAATTAGTACCTGGTGTTAATGGGTTTTGATTATTTGTGGATTACATGTGGATAGAAGCTATGTAGTACACTGCAGAGCCATGTTCTTCTCACTTGCCTTGCTCTCACTAAAGCTCCCTTAGGAATTATTGTAACATACCAAACCTGGTCATTGAATGTCTTTATTTTAAATCTTATCATTTTGCAGTCTAAATAGACAAGACGAATATAGGGCAGGGGAAAAGATGCAATGTGTGAGTAGAGTTGGGTGAATAACTGATTTCTTTTTTTTCCAGTTTGCTGGCAGTTCTGAAAAATGGAGGGATAATTGGTTTGGGTTGAACCAAATCAGGAATTTTTTGGAATTTTTGGCAAATTGAAAAAGTCCGTTACTGGTTGAACAAAATATTTTGTTTGACCCAAAACGTTTTGTTTCCAGGCATTTTTAAAGGGATAGATTCACAAAACGGGAAAGGTGGTGCCCTCCTTATAACTTCCAACCCAGTGGTTAAGGTGCTCACCCAGGAGGTGAGAGGCTGGGGTTCAATCCCCCCCCCCTTCCTGATGTGGAGAAGGTCTTTGTACTTGGTCCCCCTTTCCAGGTAAGTGCCCTAACCACTGGGCTATAGGCTGCTGTTCTTTCTTGGGTGGGTTTCTCTCAATCGCTCCTGTTGAAGCTATATATTTTTTTATAAATATTATATATAATTATATATTTTTAATTTTATAAATAATTAAAAATTCACTGGAGCAGGGACTTGAACTTGGGTGCCCCGTCTCCCAGGCTATAGAGTCAGTCTCTCTCACTCTCTGGCATAATGACAAAGCAAGTACTGTATTTATTTTATTTATTTATTTATTTATACAAAGTGGAACAAGCAGAACTCAAATAATAAACAATGGTTACTTCGGTTGCAGTCTCTTCTATATGTCTTTCTGTGAACAGATTATGCCTCTAAGAGTGGGCTCACCGCTGGGGGGGGGGGGGGAGCTCTTTTGTTGTTAAGACCAAAGTACGTTATTCCCCAAAGTTGGTAGTGAGCCCTTTCTTAGTATGTCGTAACCAAAACAGTCTGTAGATGGACAAAGGAATTTTGATTTAAGGGCAGGTGAGTCTTGTTCAGTTTATAACCTAAACAGTTTATAAATGGCTAAAGTGAGTATTAACTAAGTCCTATGAAACCAAAGAAGTATATTTTGAAATCAGTTCCTCAAAAGAAGCAGTTCAAGGAACTGTCTTAAGACAGATAAATTAATAAATATTAAGAATCTTATTTGAATTTGAATGAAATCCCCCTACAGTAAAAGCTGTGTTATCTGGAACGTTACCAACCGGAAAACTCTAGAAACCAGCATTTCTGATATTTCCCAATACAAATCTTCAATAGGGTTGCCTGGCTCCATATGGCTGCCCGGAAACAGCAACATGTCCCTGCTGCTCCTAGGCAGAGGAATGGCCACCGGGGCTCCGTGCACTGCCCTGTCCTGCCCGGAGCTCCACAGCTCCCATTGGCCAGGAACCATGGCCAATGGGAGCTGTGGGGGTGGTGCCTGCGGGCAGAGGCAGTGCACAGAGCTGCCTAGCTGCGCCTCCGCCTAGGAGCAGCAGGGACATGTCACCGCTTGCAGCAAGCTGTCTGAGGTGAGTGCCGCCCAGATCCGGCACTCCCTCCCACACTGCAACCCCCAGCCCTGAGCCTCCTCCCACACCAGAACTGCCCCCCCTGAGCCGTGCCCCCCCCCCCATGCCCCAGCCCTGAGCCCCTTCCTGCACCCAAACTCCTTCCATCCATTGGTAAGTATAACTCTTAGTTAACTGGAAATTTTGACTAACCGGCACCCCTCATTCCCCCAACGTGCATATAACAAAGCTTTTACTGTATTTATTTTACTGATTAAGGAAGTTTTTACATTAGAAACTTTGCATTTAGATAAAATATTTGGAAATACACATCTCAAAAGGGGCTTGTCATCTCAAACATTTAAATAACCAAGGTTTGCACCATTGAGAGGAAACATAAAATGGAAGTTAGTAACATCTTCTGTAAAACATTTTCCAACCATCAATGTTTTTCTTAACGTTTGAAGATTTAGAGTGCCTATAAAAGAAATTACTTTCGTTGGGAATTTTATAACTGGGGAGTTTTTTCTCTATGAAAGAAGGTTGGGAGAAAGACAGCCCACTTATGACTTAGTCTTATAACTCTGACAGCACATCTGTACATTCCTCTTGGCTCTAAAACAGAGCATTCTTATATTCTTTTGAAGTCAGGATGCTTTCTAAAAATAAATATCTTACTAAGATTGTTTATTTTCTTGAAATGTATCTCTATACCAGACTGGTGTCTTTTCTCTGAGAAGACAATCGTGTCATTTGTTTGTCATTTTGACCAAAATGGTCCTTTCATTTACAACATGCCATTTGTAGAATATTTACAATTTGCAACTAATGCAGGTGTGGGCAAATGACAGCCCGTGGGCCGGATCCGGCCCACAGGATTGCCACCCCCATGCTGCCACGGGCCCCGCGCCGCTCCCAGAAGCGGTCAGCACCAAGTTCCTGAGGCCCGTTGGGGGGGGGGGGGAGGGGGGAGAGGGCTCTGCATGCTGCCCTCTCCTGCAGGCACCGCCCCCCGCAGCTCCCATTGGCCAGGAACGGAGAACCGTGGCCAATGGGAGCTTTGGGGGAGGTACCTGCAGGCAAGGGCAGTGCGCGGAGCCCTCTTGCCCCCCCCCCCTTCCCCAGGGGCTGCGGGGATGTGGTGCCAGCCGCTTTGGGAGAGCCGCAGGGCCAAGGCAGGCAGGGAGCCTGCCCTGGTCCCAGTGCGTGCTGCTCCAGATAAGCGGCGCCGGGCTGGAGCCTGCACCCCACACCCCTTCTGCACCCCGCACCCCAACCCCCTGCCGCACTCCGCACCCCTCCTGTACCCCAACCCCCTGTCCTGAGCCCCCTCCTGCACCACATACCCTTCCTGCACCCCAGCCCTGGCCCCCTCGTAACTCTGCACCCCTCCTGCACCTGAGCTCCTTCCTGCACACCGCACCCCCTCCCACACCTCGCACCCCCTCCCATACCCCAACCTCCTGCCCCAGCTGTACATGGCCCTGCATGCAATTTCCCCACCCAGATGTGGCCCTCGGGCCAAAAAGTTTGCTCACCCCTGAACTAAAGTCTTCTATTAAACATGCTACACAAAGGACAACAAACAATGCTTGTGTCCATTTTCAAAACCTAGCATAAAAGAAAATAGAAACATAAAACAAAATAGAAGTTTATGAAAGCTGCATTTTAGAGCTTGTGTTAAGACACTTGAGTATAATAAACATGGTTTTGAGGCCAGAGGTGTTATCTTCCCTGATATTTGTCTTGTCCCTGGTGACAGAAAGCAGAAACCTCTTGGAATTTCTTTAAATTAGCCTGACATTTCATTTAATAAAATAAATAACCAAAACCATAAGCTTGTGTTATATTCTTCAGGCATCATGGATACAAACAGAGTTGTAGGTATCTCTTTACATCAATATTGCATCAATGTTGAGGTTGCTTGCCTGGGAGATCCTCTTTCCTCCAAACGTCCCCTTATTCAAGGCCCAAGGTGAGTAAGATTCAGCTCTGGGTAGAGTTTTTCTGTACTGAACAAACTTGAAAAGCTGTGATATTTTATATGTAATATCATGTCTCTGCAGAGCTGGAAACAGAATCTTTAAACCATTGAGAAGAGAAGATTATAGACAATCCATTTTTGTCCCCAAATGTATTATGTTCACTTTTTTTTTTTTTTTCTTTTTGCCAGGATTCAGGCTTGTAAATTCCAGTGATGTTGTGCCTATGAGTCATTTCTTTGTTAACACAACTGAGAATGGAAGACTGATGGCTAGGAAATCCTAGGTGAATTCAAAAGGACATGCGTAGCCAGGGTCATTTTTCAGTACTCACTAGCCCAAATCCCAGATTTCATACCTGCTCAGTTTCTGCTCTCACATCCCATTATTTATATGTATAACTTTAAAAAAAAATCTTTACTTTCTCTTCAGTGCCAAACAGTAGGTAACAACACAATAGCATTTTCCAAATAGATAAGCCAAGTGGGACTCTGTGTTTGTAGAGATAAAGTTCGACTTTAGTAAGTAAACAAAAAATATTGAACATTTCTCTTTAGTTTGAATGATGTAAACATTACTCCAGCTTTTCAATATATGGTGGAGCACTTTTTATGCTGTAACATATGATTTCAATATTATTACCAGCTAACTCTGCTTGTGTTTGTAGGGCAAAATTGCCTTAAAGAAAAAAAGTGTGTAGTGGCCATATGGGATTGCAGTAAGAAAAAAATTAGTATGTGGAACTGCATGGGTTTGAGAATGGGCAATACATAGATTAAAGGTCAGAAGGGACCACTGGATCATCTAGTCTGCCCTCCTGTGTAATATAGGCCATAGAATTTCAGTTACTCCTGTACTGAGCCCAGTAACTTGTGTTTGACTAAAGCATCTCTTCCAGAAAGCCTCCCAGTCTTGATTTGAAGACTTAATTAAGCAGCTGTTCTCAGTCAGCTGTTCCAGTCCAGCCTGTTCAGATCCAACTAGACTGATAGTGATAAAAAGTTGTTACCAGATGATAGCTGTGTGGTAGCATATGAGGTAGCTTGGTGGACTGTGTCTAATTCCTAAGGGAAAGGTGAATACTTTACAGAAGTCCACCACTAGAGCTGGCACTAATTTCCCCTGCCTGCAGTTAGGCCATGGATTGAATGGGCCCTAGCACCTCAGCTCCTGTCTCCTCCTTAGAGGTACGCCCTCCTCCAGCTTTCACAGTGTCTCCTGCCCTCTCTGTTTTGGTCCTTTTTAGGAGGTGGCTGTCTCTGTCTTTGTGTCTTGTATGTTGCCGGTCACTTGTGGTCATTGCTAAACAAAAGTAATAATGGGGTTTTTCTGTCTATTCATATGTGATGAAATAAGGGTATCTCTGTCATAACAAATGGCATCATAAGGGTATAAAATGAGGCAGCCATTTCATTTGGATGTCTGTAGCTTGGCCAAGAATGTTTCATTTGTTTGCTTTCTCTTTAAAATTAGATGGATGTAAGGGGAAATGTAGGGTAAATAGGTACTTGTACATCATGGTGATGAATGTGCCATAAGACCGTAGGAGGCACCTTCATTTTGAGGGTGGGATTTTTTTAAAGCACTCTTAATCAATCTAACTTTACATCCAATTGAAGTCCATAGAAGAACTCCCAGCCCTGATTTTTTTGGGGTGTGTTGGTCTCTGCTTTTGAATATATTTTCCTGAGAAGTTTGGCCCAATCTGCTCAGGAATGCGGCAGAGATTGTGTCTCTCTCGAGTGGGTCTCTTCAGCCACAGCTACAGCTGCCATAAAACCAAGTAAGTAAATTCTTTACCTCTCAGGTACCTCTCAGGTACCCATGGTCTCTTGAGACTGAAGGATGCCTGCTACAGGATGCCTTCTCGGCCCAAAAGCATATAAGGCTTTACTGCTATATCCAGCCCTTCCGTTTGCTTGTGGTACAGCCCAGGCACTTTGTGCTCCTGTTCTCTTGTGAAACAGCTTCTGTCGGCTGCTGTTAATGCACTGCATTTTCCCTGAGTGACGGGGATGATGCTTGGAAAGAGAATTCTCTTTTCCTTCAAAAGCAATGTCTCTCCCAAAGATGCAGCAGCTTCTTAGAATTCTGTCTCGGCCTCCAAAAGCTGATGCACAGACGTTGAGAGTTCCAAAGCTAGAATTCTGCAATATAGGTTGAGTTGGGATCCTATGGCATTTCTCAGTGAGACTGAGGTTACCCCTCTGTGTCCAGGCTGAGCTGAAGGTCAATTAGTTTGATTCTCCTGACCATTGGGATACTGGCAGGGAGCTGGGCAGGAGGAGGTATTAAAAGTGTGAGACAGGTTGAGTTGTTCTGACCTGAGCCTTGTTGTTGGCAATATTAAGCAACAGTGGTCCCTCTGAAGGTTACAACTGAGTTTCCATGATAAGATTTTTGGTTCCCTCTCTAAAATCCACAGATATATTGGTTTCAAAATCAGTAGTGAAATTTTTCTAAAATATGATTTGAAGTGAATCAGGCAGAACATGCTTGTGACCCTAAAAGCCGAGCTGTTAAATATGTCTTCGTATACGTGTAAGTTCTCTGCAGCAATAGCAAACCTTGGAAAGAGAGGGATCTTACGCAATGGCTCTTTGCTGAGATCTAAAGTAAATATTTCATGCACACCTAAGTGACTTAGGAGCCTAAGTTCATTTTCAAAAGTGACTTCAGCTCTGAGGGATTTAAGTTAGCTGGGTGTTGCAACTCTGAGTGGAGCAGTGCCTTTAAAAAGCCGGGCCTTAATCACTTAGAGCTTTTATACATAAATATTTAGTTTATGGCAAGCTGAGATATGACTCTACCTCTCAATAGCCACCCATGGACTAACTATCCCTGTGGACCCTGTTGGTGCACATTAACAGTTTGTTAGTTTATGCTGATGTAGTTCCATTTCAAAACAGACTAGATGAAAGCATGTTAACTGTTGGTCTGCCTCAGTAGGATCCACATGGAAACTTAGTCCCTGGCAGGCTAATGCAGGGTAGATTCACACCCCCAGCTTGCCATGAACTACATGTTAGTGTAGACAAGTCCCTAGAAGCTCTTGAAAAATTGCCCCTAGTGCCTAGGACCAAAGTTTCTAGTTAAATTTTCAAATGGAATTACCAATGTTAGAAGCTAAGCTTTCATTTAAAAAAACAAAAAAGTCTTTTTAGCTCTTTTTTTTTCTGTGCAGAGCCAGATCTTAAAATGTAAGTAGATAACACTAGTGAGGTTTTGTCAGTGTTCAAACCAGAAGTTTTCTACCTAAAGCCACACAAATGAGGTCCAGCAAGCCTCCTAAACCTTACTGTGGGTCTTGCTCTCCTGCAAACCTGAGGAGAGTCACAGAAAGGATGACTGCATATTCCCTGTGGTAAAAAAAAAAAATGGACTAAAATCAATGCTAGTGATTGTAAGCATTGAAACCACACTGATTCCAATGGCATTGCATCCCTTTTGCCCCAGTGGTGGAATGTTCTGTCAATGGGCTGGTTTTCCCTGTTTAGGCTGGGCGTGCATAGCCATTTGTTCTGAAGGAGTGGGGGTGTCTTTGTGTTTTCTTGTATCTTTGATTCCAGGGAGGGAAGTGCATAAACTTGAACAAAACATTTTCTGGCAGAATGATTTGGACAAAATTGCATGTTGCTGAAGAAATTGCAATTAAAATATTTGTCTGCATTCCAGTCTGTGGGCTGGATGGCTGACAAACTCTGTTTCTGCCCACAACACGGGAGGGAGCGGGGGCGGGAAGCTGACACAGAACCAAGGATGGGGATTCTGGATAGAACTCATTTCTTTCTTCATTACAGAAACAAACTGAATGTTTGGGTTTTTCATTTCACCATTTCTTGGTGAATAGCCTAAATTAGTGGAGTCCTGCCTCTGGGACACCCAAATGGTGAGTGAAATAAACATAGAGACTCTCAAAGCCATACATCTCTCATGTTTCTGCCGGGGGAGTAAGCCACAGCAGTTGCTCACCTTCAGGTTTTTATTTTGTTTTTAAAGTAACTTTTTAGTGCTGGTGAAAGCCAGAAGTGCAGTAGTGCAAGTTTCACACCCTCTGTGCCTTGCTGATGTACATTAGTGCTCAACTGAAGAGATGCCCATTGAGGGAAGTTCAGGGTTAGGGTTAGGTTTGCATGCTAGCTGAGCTACATTTCAGCCAAGGCCTCCCTCTGGTGTCCCTCCCCTGCCCCCGATAAATGTCTTGACTCTTTGTTTACAAATCTAGTGCAACACTGGAATTGAGATGTAAATGGTTCATACAAGACCCAATTTTTCTCCTGGCTGTTGAACAAATAAAGAAGGTAAATTTAGGCTGAATATCAGGATTTTTTTTCCCCTACCTATCAGTTTTAACAGACTGTGGTGTAGTTTCCTAAGGGAAGTGGTGGAAGGTCTTCCTCTTCAGGAACCTAAAACTAAGTTGGCTAAAGCAGTGGCACTCAACCTTTTCAGCCTATTGTACCCCTTTCAGGAGTCTGATTTGTCTTGTGTACCCCCAAGTTTCACCTCACTTAAAAACTACTTGCGTGCAAAAGTCACAGCACACGATTACTGAAAAAAATGCTTGCTTACTTATTTTTAATCATATAATTATAAAATAAATCAATTGGAATATAAATATACTTACATTTCAGTATATAGTATGTAGAGCAGTATAAACAAGTCCCTGACTGAATGAAATTTTAGTTTGTACTGACTTCGCTAGTACTTTTTATGTAGTCTGTTGTAAAACTAGGCAAATATCTAGATGAGTTCATGTATCTCCTGGAAGAGCTCTGAGTATCCCCAGGGGTACGCATACTGCTGCTTGAGAACCACTGGACTAAAGCACTAGTAAATGTACTATAGTAAATATACTATGTGCTGTAGTAAATATCCTGCAGTGGCCAGAGAAGAGGCTCTCTAGAAGACCAAATCAGCTCAGATTTAGAGATGGAAAAAGACCTATATTAGGGAAGAGTAGGAGAGTGTTAAGAGCATGTGCACTTGTATCTCCCTAGAGCCTTTGAAGTGGCAGTTTGCCATTATGCCCGAGTATCCCTTTAATTTATGTGTTACACCCGTTTCCTCATTATCACTTTTATTGACATGAAATCCAGCAACACATTGCTTTTTAAATGTCCTGCCATTATGAATGCATTTGCTGTTCATTGTAATAGCGCTGATCATAATTAATTTATTTTGCATTCATGCGGATGTCACCGGCACTTTGGATTGTTTAGCTGTAATTTATGTTGGTAAATGGACACTTAAAAGCATTATCTGCGTGCCCATTACTCCACCAAGAGAGCAAGGGTTAAGTCAGGTTTGTATATCACTCTGCTTAATCAGAAAGCTTCCACCTGGTTCAAAATGGGTGACCAGACATTCTAGATTGATTGATTTTTTTCCTTGTGACAGCATATACCCTATCCAATTTGTTGCATATGCAACTTGCACATCAGTGTTCGCGGTATAGGTGTTCCACTGTGATTTAGAAGTTGGCTCAGTTTAATGGGCCACTTCCTATATCAAATATCTGTCTTAAGTTTTTCAGGGCAGGTGAAGAGGGAAATCCTCTTAATTTATCATAAGAAGCATTCCTGGCTCGTTTGCTGAATGCTGTGTGTCTTTCCCCTCACATGTGCAGGCTTTAGCTGAGAGGCTGGCACCGAGATGACGAGTCTGTTGTCAGTGGATAAACTCTCTAGTTCAGTGATGCAGAATCTCTGCTCAATGAACCGAGAGAGAGAGATAATTTGGTGGCAGATGTTTGGAGTTCAAAAAGTACAGACATCTAAATGCTGGTATGAAATGTAGTGTGTGGGGGAAGGGAAACAGAGGAGGGCAGAGCGGGGGACCAGAGAAGCTAAGAGCTCATGTAGGCCCAAGAACAAAGGGTGAAGAATGCTGAACTGAGGCATTTGGGCTCTTTGTAACATTCTTAATGTGGGAACTGAGCTGCACTGGATGAGTCCCATTAAAAAACAAAAACTTGTAGGGCTGGCTGCATGTGTAGTAGCTCTACGTATTTCTTGACCCTTTTAAGCCCAATCTTCTGAGTGTTAGGCATCAGCTGGGAAGCGCTGAGTGCACTCCACGAACAGTGACTTCAGTAGGAGTGGACAGCACTAGAAACCAGCCAGGAAATGTTCTGCACATGATTGGACATCTGGAGTACCTATACCTCCAACTGTGAGTTTGGTATTATTCCCATTTTAAAGGAAAGAAACCAAAGCACAGAGAGACGGAGTGACAGACTGAGTCAGTCATAGCTGGGATTAGAATTTGGAAGCTCCTGGCTCTCAGCCCTGTGCTCATTCCATCTAGCCCTTTTCTCTCTCCTCTGTTCTCTCATTGTAAGCTCCATATGCAGACCTGAAAACAGGAATCCTAGATGCAACTTCCCCACATCCCCACCAATTGGGCATTACTTCCAGGCATGATATGCTCGTATTACATTCTGGAGCGATGTATTTCTTGGGGTTGCATCCATTAAGAAGGTATTGTCCCCAACGTCATAAGTAGGTTAGATATATCTATATCTATATATATCTATATCTATATATATATCTATATCTATATCTATATCTATATATATATATGGGATACAAACACAAACAAAATGTACTTCAGCTGATCCCACTGTTTGGCTCTAACTAGTGTCCTAAGCAGTAAATCAGCAGATAGAACAGAACATTTAAATCTAGAAGCAGTTGGTTCAATTTTCAGAGGTGCTTGGGAGATAGGGGACCAGGAAAGCTGGAGAGCAGAGGATTGGGCCCCAAACCCAAGAGTAGAAAATACTGAATTGGGGCCTCTCAGCTATCCTTGGAACACTCTCATGTCTTGCAATGCATAATCCAGAGCATTTCATCTAATAAAGGCCCATGTCCCGTGAGTTCTACTCACTTTAATGTAGTGTAATCTTTGGACCCTCTTATACACAAGAGAAAATCTGACTTGTGTGAACATATGAGAGAGAAAACTCTGAATTGTGAACAGTAGGCAGAGCATTGGTTAAATCTTAAATGAAGTGAAAGGGCTCCTCTTAGAGCCATTGCTCTTGGTTGTTTTTCAGCTGAAGACTTTTAAAAACTAACGCCTGCTGTTTCATGGCAGTAGCAATGAGTGGAACATTCAGTAGCTAGTAGGTGTGTGTTGCTTTAATGCTTTTGACCAAATTAATCTCTGCTGACTTCCACACAGCTCCAGCGGTAGCTAAGCCTGAGGACCATGATCTCCAGGCACATTTATCTTTAGTTTATTAGAAATGAGGGGAAAGGGTTAGTCTTTTTTCCACATGAAACTCAAAACCCCCAACCAATACACCTCTACCCCGATATAACACGACCCGATGTAACACAAATTCGGATATAACGCGGTAAGGCAGTGCTCCGGGGGGCGCACTCCAGCAGATTAAAGCAAGTTTGATATAACACGGTTTCACCTATGATGTGGTAAGATTTTTTGGCTCCCGAGGACAGCGTTATATTGGGGTAGAGGTGTATCTGTTCTGTAAAGTGGTAGGATTCTGGGACATGATCCTGCAAGGTGCTATGTCCTCATACCCCACTGATTTGAAATCAGGGGCCTAATCCTGCAAAGTGTCACACGCCTCCAACTCCATTGAAGTTGTAGCATGAGGCTTTTGATTTCCTGCCCATTCTGAAATTCAGACCAGGTTCAGTGATGGGTTCACAGGTGATTGGCAGCCCGTCGAACCAGTGTAGGCTGAGTTTCAGGGGAATCTGTGCCAATTTATAGTGGCAGTGTGAAACTTTTTTTTTTTTTTTTTTTTTTAAGTTGATTTCAGCCCCAAACCAGACAATGTATAACATTTTTAGAGGAGTTTTGCCCTGAATTTTTGGAACTGAAGATTCAACTCAAAGCAACACTCAGGAAGGAGGATGCAAACCCAAATTAAATTGGAATGGGAAAGAAGGTTCTTGTGAATGGAAATCTCGGTATTTCACTCAGCCCT
This sequence comes from Emys orbicularis, assembly GCF_028017835.1. Lineage (NCBI taxonomy): Eukaryota > Metazoa > Chordata > Testudines > Emydidae > Emys > Emys orbicularis. Next base: position 83,348,998 of record NC_088686.1, on the reverse strand, counting down.
AACAGTAAAAGGGAACATGGGCTGCAGTGGTTATTATTGGCATTACCAGTGATGCCTAGACACTATGGAAGATGTTCTTCACCTGTGCTTTGCAGGCCTGCGGAAAGCTGGCTGGTTACCTGGTGCTGGTCCCTCCTTGTTTCCAGGTGCTAAACTGCATTAAAAGAAGTTAAACATACATTAGGGAAATATTTAAATATATTTAGAGTGTTTTAATGTAAGAAATCGCTATAGAATCTTCAGCAATGATAGTTCTCAATGAGAAGCAGCCCAGGAGATCATAAAATGCAGAGGATGTGTTCCTGACTTAATTTCTCTAGTAAGATGTCATCTGCACTGTGGGAATGCTGGAGAGAACTCCTACACTACAGGGATTAGAAATGCCTGAGATAGGCAGTGTTAGTAAATATACAGTAATGATACTAATTCTGTCAGGGACTGCTTACATGCCACCCTGTTGTCCAAATCTTCATACAGTCAGAGCTGTTAGATCCAGGGGCTGTCCAATGATCTATTGAAGCAGTTTATGGTATGTGGTGTGGCCAACCATAATCAGTAATGCCTTTTATGGGAGTGCAGAAAGCAAGAACCAAAACTCCTCATTCAGAGCACAGTGCTGTTCTACCTACTGTGTAATTTTCTCTGCTTCCCTTGCCACTCTGGCGTTGTTCAAATCAGCTGAGCCAGCATAAAGAGATCTGATTGAAGCAGTACGCCCCCAGTTCTCTAGCATTCCCAGAGACAGGCCTAGGTCTGATTGATGCGTCAGCAAGTTGGAGTGAAATCTGGCAGCTCTGTGAAATCACTCGAAAGAGACAACCTCAGAGACTAGACACAAATGATAAAGATGTGAATAGCCTAATAAAGATGTCGCATGACTTTTAAAGAAGTGTTCCCTCTCTCCAAAACATGCAGAGATGTGGCTAGAGATGTGATCTGAGCTTTGCATAATCATAAAGTCCTCATATTGTTTCATTTTTATATCTATTAGTCTCTCTTTAATTTAAAGCTGTATTTTCCACCTCCATCATCCTAATCTCCCTTGCCTTTTTAATTTAAAATATTCAATTAACTGACACCCTGGCTTAATGGACATCTTCTCTGGCCGGTCAGTGTGCTTGTTGCATAAGACTAGGTCTGGGGCTGTTGTCAGGTTTCAAGAGCAAAAGTTTGTTCCCACTTGTGCAGAGGTAAGGTTTTGAAACTTTACAGTGTCTCTGCTTTGGAACAGAGGTGGGAAGGAAGTGATCTGTGGCGGATCCCCACTCCTCCAATGAAAAGTACCAGCGATCCAGAGCCTAGTTCAGTAGCTAGGAATATTAAGAAAGGCTAGCTGTTTTGTGGTTAAGAGGATGTGGGGAAAGATGTTTAGGTCTAAGGGATTTGGATACCCAATTCCTATTAAAAATAGTGGGAAATGAATGTTCGATTTCCCCTAGGCGGTTTTAAAAATTTCAGTCTTAGGCTATGTCTACACTAGCGCTTTTGTCAGTATAACTTGCGTTGCTCCAGGCGTGAAAGAAACACTCCCTTGAGCAATATAAGTTACAGCGACAGAAGCACTGGTGTAGCCGCCAACATAGCTCCTGCCTATCATTGGGGGTGGCTTAATTATGTCGACGAGAGAGCTCTCTCCTATCAGCATAGAGCGGCTACATCTGAGATCTTACAGCAGCACAGCTGCATCGGTACAGCGCAGTGCCGTACAAGGGCGAGGCGAGTGAGGCACTTGCCTCGGGCACACAAAGCTGGGGGGGGGGGACAGAAAGCGGTGGAGAGAAGAAAAAAAAAACAAGCTGCTGGCAGGCACAGAGATATTTATAACCCAGATGATCTCCGCCCCCCTGCACCTCCCACTGCCGTCCCCCCGCCCTGACTTGCCCCGCCCCCTTCCCCCGCCCCGGAGCAGAGCAGCTCGATGCTGCCTCCCTGCCGCAGGGTCCTAGTGCCCCCCATCTCGACTGCCAGGACAGACTGACTCAGAGCCTGCCCTTCCCCCTCAGACCCTTTCATTTTCCAGTGGGACCCCCCTGACCACAGTCACCGCTCCTGCCCCATGCTGGGCAAGGAGGCAGCCCCATCCCTCACCCCCAGTGAAGCTACAGTCAGGGGCAACAGCAGGGGAGGAGGCGCACGCAGCGCCCCCCGGCACCCACCACGGGGGAGGCGAGGGCAGGGCCGGCTCCAGGGTTTTGGCCGCCCCAAGCAGCCAAAAAAAAAAAGTCGCGATCTGCGGCGGCAATTCGGCGGGAGGTCCTTCGCTCCCGGCGGGAGTGAGGGACCGTCCGCCGAATTGCCGCCGAATAGCTAGACGTGCCGCCCCTCTCCGGAGCGGCCGCCCCAAGCACCTGCTTGCCAGGCTGGTGCCTGGAGCCGGCCCTGGGTGAAGGAGATTCCTGGACCTGAGAGAGGCCCTAGGAGCACATGCAGTGACAGTGGTGGGGGTGAGCCTACTCTTGCCCTGAGCCCCTCCCACACCCCAAACTTCCCATTCCCAGCCCCAGACAGAGCCCTCAGCCCTACTCTCGCCCTGAGCCCCTCCCACACGCCAAACCATCTGCAGCCACAGCCCTCACCCCTGCACCCCATCCCTCTGCACCTCTCCCATTCCCAAACTCCCTCCCAGAGCCTGCACCCCAATCCCTTGCCCCAGCCTAGGGCCTGCACCCCAGACCGCCTCCTTCACCTAAACTCCCTCCCAGAGCCTTGGGCAGGTGGAGGGGGCAGAGTTTGGGCGGGGGCGGGTTCTGGGCACCACCAAAATTTCTACAAACCTGCCACCTCTGATCCTGCCCTGCAAACCTGAACTCCCAGCATTCTCAGGACAAATGCTGATCCCTAGTGGCCACTGCTGATATCCAGCACCTCCCTCCTCTCTTAACCTGTGAGTCCCTCTCTGGATTGGAACTGGACTGGAACCAAAGACCATGTTGGAAGCAACATTACCAGCCCAAGAAGTCAAAAATCATGAGTTGACTCCCCAAAATTACAGGCTCTACCACTGCCCCTTCATTCATTATTTGGCGGCAGGCCCTTCCCTCCGACAGGGACTGAGGGACCCGCCGCCGAAGAGCCAGCCCTGGGGGAGGGCGCAATTTTAAATTCTTGCCTTGTGCGCAAAAATACCTAGTTACGGCTCTGGTACAGCGGTGCCACTGTAAACTCTCTAGTGTAGACGTGGCCTTAGATAGCAGAACAATATTAATTACAAAAGCCTTTGGGGAATTAGAGCTAAGATCTAAGTGCAGAATAACTGAAGAGCAAATCCTGAAGTCCTTACTTAGTATGTAGTTGGGGGGGGGGGGGGGGATCCCATTGAAGTCAATTGGAATTTTTTGCTTGAGTAAACATTAGGGTTTAGCCAGTATAACAGCAGGCTCATGTTTCTAAGCAACCCAGGTGAGAGACCTTTCAGGCTAAGCGACAGACTTGACTGGTGCTCTCTCTCTCTCTGTCTCTGTTGGAGTGGGTATTTCTCTTGAGTGGTATAGCTGAATCCTACTAGCAGTGCTAAATGGCTTTCTGCTATCGTACTCCATGCTGACAACTGCACTAGAAATTCCATGTATTGACACGTGAGTTACAGAAAGTGGGCCTGAGTTAACCTACTCTAGGTCAGTTATGTGCCCACAACTAATTGTGGCCCTATTTTATTGCATTTTCAGTTCACTGTGATGGTAGAAAGTTGTTTTTCCTCTATGATTTGCAGGCGTACACTGGTATTTAGTCACCTAACTCCTAATGTTTGCACCCACAATTCAGTCTTGACCAATCATTACTTAAATTAAATAATTTTTTTAATTAATGGAGATATCCTATCTCCTATAACTGGAAGGGACCTTGAAAGGTCATGGAGTCCTGCCTTCACTAGGAGGACCAAGTACTGATTGTGCCCCAGATCCCTAAGTGGCCCCCTGAAGGATTGAACTCACAACCCTGGGTTTAGCAGGCCAGTGCTCAAACCACTGAGCTATCCCTCCCCCATTTATTAAAAATGTGAAGTAAATAGTTGGCTATTAAATCAGATTCATCATTCTGTTTTTGCATGCAATGGTAGCTGTGCATGTAATTTGAATGTATGATCTAGAAATGGAAAATCCATTTTTGTTTATGGTCCTAGATGTAAAGTACTCAAGTTCTGAAATCCCTCCAGGTGGCTCAATGACCTGTCTTTTTTTCTTCTCTTGAGAGTAGCGTTGCCCTCATTAGTGAAGAGTGGAGGAAGGAAGCTCCCTTTTAATAAAAGGGAGAGTGGAGGACTGTCTTTCATTTGTGTCTAGATCCTTCCCCCCAGCCTACCTTCATGATTTTCTTAAGTGTGTTTTAATGGCTGCTTGACACTGGAAAGAGATTCCCTAGTGTGAATTCAATTTGTCACCCCTGCTTGTTGCCAGAAGTGACCTTGTGGCTTGCTTCTCATTGTGACCTGCAAAAAAACCCTTTGCTTTTGCAGAAGTGCAAGATAATAGCCAGATTCATTCATCCCTGTGTAACAGCAGAGAAGAAGCAGGTAGCACCTCTTCTATTCAAGGGTGAAGGGGCTGGTACAGTGCAGACTAGTGCAGCTGTGAGAGCTGTCCTAATTTGCGGCTCTGTAGCAATGACCCCTATGGTCCATTGCAGGGTGCAGAATTGCCAAAGCACAGGCCTGCCTGAGAACCCCCCCTGGACCAGGGCTTTCTGTAGGGGGAGCTGGCTCCAGCAAAGGTCTGCATATGCTGCAGGTATTCCTTGAAATGGGGGCCTCGTGGGCCCTGTGCATTGGCTTAGGTAGCAGAAGATGACCGCAGTGCCGGTGTGAATTTCTCTGTTACTTACTGGGAGGTAGGAAGAGGGCTGGAGGTTGTTCTTTAACTTATCCTAGCCCCTATGTCATGGGCATACATGAAGTCTCACACAGACTTAATGATTTAATGAGCAAGAAATGGCCAAAATATGCTACATGCCTTTGAGGCACTCCTTGGGTTTATGTGAGCATGTGCTATACTGGGAAAATAACCACTGAGTGCGTACTTGGCAAGGTGGAGAAAACTGAGTGATTAGTGCAGGTCGGACTGTCACGTGTTCAGCTTTACTTCTGTGATTTTTCAGTAATAATGTGCTGTGCCACTTTTGTATTATGTCTGATTTTGTAAGCAAGAAGTTTTTAAGTGAGGTAAAAGTTGGGGTCTGCAAGACAAATCAACCTCCTGAAAGGTAGTGGTGTGAAAAGGTTGGGAACCACAGGTTAGAAGGCCTAAAGATAAGAGGGGGAATCTACCTTAGTCTCTAGTCAATAGCTGCTATATTTCTTTCCAGAGGTAACTGCAGATCAGGGGTGGACGACACAGTCATATATATATAATTGTACTTCGTTATACCAGTGTAGGTCAGGAGTTCATTTTACTGGTGTATCTGAGAGAGCAATGTGGTCCACATTTTATACTGCACGCTGGGATCCTGAGATGGGGTGAGGTTTAGAGTAAGCAGGGCATTTGCCCTATTTCCCCAGTGAAATGAATGTGCAAGTATATTCTAACCCAAGATGGTAACAGTATTGGATTTCTTACAACCTTCATATTGGAAGTATCTTTTGATAAGCCATGTAAACAAATGAACACCTGACAAGTGGTAGATGAATAAGTGGAACTGATGGAGGTCCTGAGGAGATTTGGCATTTGTGCAGGGAGAGCCAGGTGCTTCTCTAGTTTAGGATGGATGGCAATCCTTGAGGAGTTCACCTAGCTTTGTTTAATAATTGCTAATCTTGTCTTCATTCCCTCACCCCTCTTTCTATGGTATATTGTCTTTCTGATGTGGCTCACATCATGAGGTTTCACAGCTACCCAGAGTTTAGATTTTTATGGGGGAAGGAGATAACTGAGGGTGAGCCAAAGGCTCACAATCCCACATGTTAATTGGGAGACGGGAGTCACCCTGTCTACTCCTCCCTTCTTATTATATGGCATGGGAACTTTCCTGAGGAGCAGGATAATATTTTCGCAAATTATTTGGCAAACAGGATTAAACAACAAATTCAAGAAAAACCCCTTTGATTTTTAAGAGCAGAAAATGAGGAATTTGTTGACTTGATTATCCATTATAAAGTATTCCTTGTACTTTAGCCCCTTTCTGGGAAGAATGGTGTTTGAACCTGGCTCTGGATAACACTGTGGGCCTAAGGTCCTACATTCTAACCTCTACCACTGTGGAAACCTGTGTGCTGAAGCATGGTTCAGAAACACAGTTGTCACATTTATATTCTGGGAATCACCAGGTTCCCAAAAACCACAGAAATTCCAGTATCTGGCTAATTGGTTGAGTCCTGTATCCTTCCCTTAAATTGCTGGACATGTATAGAGATATCAGCATTCTTGCTTCCTCCAGGCTTTGTTCTCCCGGATACAGCATTTCAAAATGTTGAACACAGAATTTAGAGCAGCACATTGTACTTTTTGTGAGAAATTGGACATGAATGGCACAGAATAGGGCCATCTTTCATGAGGCAATGAAATGACTACCTGGCAACTGCCTCTTGCAAGTCAATTTTGTCAGGGAGCAAGGCTGAATTCAAACTAGTTTGACATCTACAGTATAGTGAAATGATACACTGTCCTGAGAGGCAGGCATCGGCGCTGGAGATACATGTGGAGAGAGGGTGCAGCTAGTGGCATTGTGAACATAAAAAGTGCTCATTAATCTAGCTTCAATGTTTGGTTCTCCTTGATAACAACAAGAAAGCTTAGGTGGTGGCGGCCTTTCCATTCTTGAGCCCTATTTTCAGTCTCTTGGACACTCCTCCCCATCTTCAGTTTCAGGTAAAGCTTGTCATGCTTCAGCTCAGTTTAGAAGTCAGTTTGGTTTGGGGAAAGCTTCCTTAAAAATCTATTTGACAGTGTTGAGTTTGGCGCTTGGGAGGCGGGGGAAATGCACATTTTACAATTAAACTTTGCAGATGCTTTTCTTTACACATTGGTAGCTAAAAATGTGTTGTAGCCTGACAAGAATATAGTCCCACGTGATGAATGCATGCTTTCCCTGGTTGTGAAATACCAACATTTCTTGTAAGAGAGTTGTAAGTATTGAAAGAGTGTACTTGGTGTGGACAGCACATTATTTTCCTTAAGAGTTGTAATCTACACTGTGATGTGGTGATTCCCAGATCTCTAAGGGAGTATGTTGAAATATATAAGTAGGAGAGGGGGAAGGAGCCATTTGTTAAATTGGTATTTGGATGCTTTTGAAAATTGTACCTGATGTCTATTGGCAGGGAAAGGATTCCAGTACCCCTCTAACCAGAAAAGCCTGCTCTATACGGTTTCTTTCAATGATAAAAACAAAGGAAAACCTGGGAATACGGTGAGGAAAACAACAGATGAAATTTAAAAAAGCTTTTTTCCCCCTCTCTCTGCAAGCCCAGAGCAGTGAATGGCAATAACTGGACAGTGTTTAACAGACTTGTTCAGCCACAGCTTTATTCTGTGCTGTCCCTCCCTCAACCCCAGAAATATTTTCCTTTGGCATAACAGTTGGGGTGAAATCTTGGCTCTGTTGAAGTAAATGGTAAAACTCCCGTTGACTTCAGTAAAACTGGAATTTCATCCCAGACCATTTTGTTGCTCAGTCTAACATAATGTCTGCATTACAACTTTAGTAGTGTGAGGAGACCCCATTACAACAGCAATGCTCTGTATTGCTATCAGGATGTTAACTGTCCCCATACTGACATGACCATGGCGTTTGCAGAGTTCAAATAGAAGGTTTAAAAGCTGAATCCTGTCTATGCTACAGAATAGAACAGCATTCTTACCATGTCCCTTGACCGAGTTCTCAGAGCTATCATGCCTAAGATTGCTTAACAACCAGTCTACTGCATTATTTTCTTTCAGTGTTCTTAATAGGTAGATGACTGACATGTCAACACAAGAAATATCACACCAGTGAAGGCAAAATTAATTTCTGAGGCCTGGATCATTGTGTCTGAGGAGAACGAGGAAAGAAAGCATGATTGTCCAAATAGCTTTTGTAGCCACCAGTCTGTGGCCTTTGGCATTGGAAAGAGTAGGACAATAGTTTTAGGTAACACAAGCGTAAAGATTTAGGTCTTGGTTATTAAGAACTATTAAAGTACAAGGTAACCCAGCAATGCCAGAAATGTACTAATGAAGCTGCAAAAATTAGAACTAGGTTATTAGATCATTAAAAAATAAACACCTTAACTGCTTAACTGCCTCTTACAAAAACAAAATTCACAGCATTTTTTCCATTTGAAAGGTGTAAATTCAGTGCACTTTTATCACCAAGTTGCATTAGAAACAGCAGAAGGGCTAAAAATAGTTTCCTATATGGGTGGTTTTAGTTTTTCCTTTTAAGTAGCTTGATTTTTCAAAGCCTAGTAATCTTTTTCCTCTTCTCTAAGCAGAATGATCTGGTCCATCCATTAGTAACCGATTGTCTCTTGTCATTTACTGCACTAGTAGAGCTCTCATTTCTGTCCCTTGTTATGTTAAAACGCCATTTGGGTACATTCTGAGCACAGAATCCATTGGAAGGAGGCCTGTAAATTCCATCAGAGAATTCCAAGACATGCATGAGGCTGAAATCTCCCACGTAAAGCCATTAGAGTTCATGTATAATTTACTTTTTATGTAGCTGTTTTGGTGCTGTGAAATATCTTTAACAATAACTTGCTTCCTTTAAAAACATAGCGATGTCTGTAGATAGGTAACATGCTCTTGGAACAGTGAAACCATTTGTTGCTTCATTAATTTATAAAATCTCCTTAATTATAAAACAAACAAAAACAGTTTATTTTCCCCAGTAGCCTGAGAGAGGAGATTGTCAGTAGATCTTGGCTGCTTTGGACCAGGAGCAGAAGCACAATCCAGTGTTTAGATCCTACTGAGAATACCTGTTCCCTAGATGTACAGATTTTTGAACTGTTAGCTCAAGGGTCCCATCTGATCTCAAATATAGTGTTATCATGCAGAGATGCTGTCTATACTGGCCTTTTAGACCTAAAATTTTCCTCCAGTGCCGGTACGTAGATGGTGTCAACAGTAAGAGTAGTAGTGTAGACCAGCTGCTGCTACTTTTAAATGTCCAGTCTTGCTCCAAGCAGGTCTAGACAATGTTGGCAACTCTCAGGGCCTTGTCTACACTAGAGCTCCCGCCAGTACAGCAGTGGGATATTTTAAAAAAAATTAGACTAGTATAGACCAAGCAAGGGGAAGAGGAGATCTCTCCAGGATTCAAGCTCCCTTTATCAACTAAAGGGAGCGCCATGGTGGGGAATAAGAGGGTTGGGTTACAAAAAGCAATGGCAAGTCAAAATCAGGAGTTTACCTTGCAGCCTGTATCCCCCTTCATCAAAGGGAGATGTAGGATCGGTGTTGACCATCTTTCTGGTGACCTATGTGAAATGAGTCTGTGGTTTTTCTTTCGTTCTTAGTAGGAAGCTCATCTGCATCACAACTAGCCCCCACACTGTCAGTCTTAGCAGAGAGGTAAAAGATAGAATGCAGACTGAATTCTCCTGTGGGCCGTAGAGGGGTTCCCTCTAAAATAGGACTGAGGACATGCTAATGGGAGAGCACAGGCACTGCTGTGGGGGAGCTTGCACTGCTGCTGTACCTGTTCAGTGAACGAATCGAGGACTTCCTTCCCGAAGGTGGTCGATCTCAGCTCTTTCCATGATCCCTGAATTCACTGAGAGATCTCAGCCCAACAATGCACTGTGCTGTTGTTGTGGAGGATGTGTCTTACTGTGGGGGATGGCGAAATGGCACCTGCACGGAGATGATCGTCATGCCAGGGTTGTGGTTGTGCAGCTTTTAGGAAAATAGATCTCAGCCATCCATCTGTCTCAGAGGATCTTGCATGTCTGCTCTCTTGATCTCCAAGGGAAAACCTCAGGCAGTGAAAAGTATTCCAAGGTCTCCCTTGCTTCCTGCTTCTTCTAATCTGCATTCTCAGGAATGAATCAAAACTGTGAAAGGAGTTTGTGTTTGGTCCTATGCTTTAAAGGGAGGGGAAGAGCAGGGAGAAAAGAGATGAGATATATTTATAAGCCAAGAACAGACTTTTCTCATCTGACACTTCAAGGTCTTATTTGAGCAGACAGTCTGGTGAGAAGAATAGTTACATGTGTGTCCTACTCCCCCAGCACCTTAATAATAAATAGTGATGTTATAACTAATACTCCAAGAGATTTGAGTGTAATTTTTCTATTTTATCTTAGTCTCTCGCTGTGTATATGCTGTGTATATGTGTGCTTTTATATTGAGCTGGCATCTTTCCGTATTGAAAGGGAAAAAATGAAATGAAATAAAATGCTGGTTTGGTCAGATGACAGTGAGTTTGATTGGAGACTTATCCTATCTCCTGTCTGGGCTGTGTAAGCCTTTGCCTGTTAGGGGCAAATGAATTTTAACAAAGCCTGGCACCATACTGCCAGCCACTCAGGGAGTCTTTTTTTTCTTTTATTTTCCTCCAACGGGGAAAACTCTCCTGCAGGCGAGATCACTTATGAACATTTGTACTGCAAAATATCTAGAAATAAAAAGGCAAAGAATTAGGAGAGGCAGTGTGTTCCAGTGGCTGGAGCAGTGGACTGGGAATCAAACGACCTGGGTTCTGTTCCCAGATCTGCCACTGACCTCAGGCAGTTCACTTTGCCTCCATTTCCCCTTCCCCACCCCCACTTCTTCTCTTTGTTTATTTAGATTGTAAGCTCTTCAGGGCAGTGGCATTCTCTCCTTATGTGTTTGTGCAGTGCCTAGCACAGTGGAGCCCTGATGTTTGTTTGGGGCCCAGAAGTGTACAGTAATAAATACAAATAGGTGGGGGAAGCACTGAAAATTCCCATTTCTGCTTTTCACTTTCATTCTAGGTGACCATTTGCTTCTAGGAAATGTGTGTGGATATTATATATATTTGCATAAAGAAAATACATAATGCCTGAGGCTTAATACAATACTTGCCTTCCCAGTGAGAAAAAACTGGTGATGTGGAATTTTTTTTTCACTCACATTTAGTGACCGTTATATTAACAAAGAGTACAGAAGAGATTAAGTGGCATCCTTGCTAAATCATGCCTGATGATGTCATCTTCCCGCATCCCAGAATTTTAATTTTGCCAAACATGTGTGAAACTCTCTGGCAAACGGGGAGACAATTCTGCAAGCTGAGGAACCTTGTCTTTCTTGGCTCGTCCCCTAAGATGCTCTTCCCGGTGATCTACTCATGACTGGCACATGTGCTATCATTCCAAGCGCTCTCCCGGTTGTGTATAATGTGTAAAATGTTTGTGAGAGCCCTGGAGTTTGGATGTATTGCATAAAACATTCTCTGTCTACTTTTGAAACATCTGTGTTTTTGCTGCCTCCAGCAGGATTGCACTGCAAGTGTTCCTGATTATCTAAAACACAACCTGAAACATGGAACTACTGAACCTCAGTGGGATAACTTGGTTTTTCTATAGGATTGGCCAGCCTATTGGTTGGTTTTCCCCCTCCCTAAGAAAAGGTCCTCTGCTCTCCAAAGGTTCCTTCTACCTCCTTCTAGCTACTGACTTCCCCTCCCGGCTTCATATCATGCCAAACGTCATCCTAGAATAGGGATGAAGATCTGGCTCCTTCCTAAAACTAGAAAAAAAAATATGGAGCAATCCTACACAGGCAACGGGTTGAATTAGTTTCAGCAAGTAGATCTCCCCCATTTCTATTATCTATGTTTGAAGCTTGTCTCCAAATTGGCTAGAAGCGATCACTGTGGTGTGGTATGAGGCACATTCCCTTCCTCTGGGGACTGAGCGTCCTGCCAGCTAGGGAGAAGAGGTTACTCCTCTTCTCTCCAGCTGCAAGTACACCCATCCCAGGAGCGGGACAGATCTGATGGAATTGAAGAGATTAACTAAATGTCAGCCAGGTCTAATCAGAGGCAGATAGAACAGGTCAGGTAGATTTATTGGGCACATGCTTGAATATGACACTTTAATGGGGCCAGCCTTATGAGATCACTGGTTATGAGCTGTCTTCTATCACCTCCCTTTGGGAGTTGGGCCATCAGTTCAGACTTCACAGGACACCAAGAAAGTGAGGGGATTTTCCTCAACCACCTTTAACTGAGGGCATCATGCACTCCAGGACCCTCCTCCTTCCAACCTGCAAACCCTTGAAAGAAAAGTTCCATTAATTGCTGAGTTTGCCCCTTTTTCCCCTCCCACGGCCCATCCAGCTCTTTTCAGAAACTGTCCCACCCTTCGGTTGCAGACTGTTTTTTCCCCCACCTCTACATTTGTCTCAGCAGTTGTCTGCAGCTGTGCCTCTGTAGAGGCCATCACTCTATTGATGTCTGCATAAACTGGGAGATTGTTCTCCCCCACCCTCCCGCCACCCCATCTCCTTCAAATGATGGATAGGCTGCAAAATAGACTGTGTGGAAGATGAATACACTAGGGACACTCTCAGCATGCCTCACAAAATGGAACTGACTTCCTGAGATTCCCACTGCTTTAGAGAGCCACTCTGCTACTGCTTAGCATAACTTCTCAGGACAAGTCTCAAGTATTTCCTGAAGACAGCCTGTCACCCCTCTTTAGTGGGTTACCTTGGTGCTGCTTATTTGCATGGTCATGCATGCAGTATTTTTATGTGTAAAGCACCTGCATGCCCGCCCAGGCTGCTCAGCAGAACTACGCCAACCATGTAAAAATATGACCAACAATATAAAGCTCAGAATTAAAACAAACAAAAAATGCAACCTAAACAAGCACATCATCTCCGAATCAGGGAGGGGCCTCACACATGTAGCGCATGCTTAAAATACAGTACGACTCTAAGCAGGGATTTATTCTGCACTATCTACACCTGCTTCTCCAGCAGTACAGACTGCTGGTGTGTGGAAAAGCAATTGCCATCCTATATATATATATATATATATATATATATATATATATATATATATACACACACATGTCCAGCACAAAAACATGATAGAGTACAGCAAGCACTTTGTTGGAGGCAATGACCTGTTGCACGTAAACAGAAACCAATTTGCGTACAGCTGTGTACACACACTTACACAGTAGAGGTTTTATATGCACTGTGTATCCTGCATGACATTCAATTGCTTATACAAAATGCTAGTGCATTATAGCATATGCTCACTTAGAGTGGTCTGAAAAGTCTCTTGGTTTTAAGCAATTGTTAGTTTTTGGCTTAGTGTGAACTAATGGCCAGAACAAAGGATTGGGAGTCTAGCTTGCTGGATTCCATTCCAAACTCTGTCACTGACCTGTTCTGTGACCTTTGGCAAATCTGTTAATCTCACATTGCTTCATTTCTCCTATCTGAAATGAGCATGGTGATACTTGCCTTTCTCATAGGGCTGTTGTGAGGTTTTGTTAATGTCTGTTGAGATCCTCTGATGAAAGGCCCAACAGAATTGCAAAGGTGGTATTATTATCTTCTAGGCTTCTCTTCTTTTACAGATACACGTTCACTTGCAGTCAATATCTAATTATTAGCACAGATTTCAACAATTTAAGATGAGCCAATAGGACTCCGTTCTTTTGTCCCCTCACAAAGAGGAATGCTCTTTCAAAAGTTCGGCACGTGAGCCAACTAGATGAGCTTTTGTATATGCTGAGGACAACTTGACAGCAGGGATAGAGGACAGAAGCAGAATGGGTGAACTGGTCTCCCTGGGGAAATGCTTTTTGCAGAACCCCTGATTCAGTGTGTAGTGCTCTGGGGTGTGCTCTGAAGGATTTCAGTTTCTCATCTGGGTTGGTAATGACTGAAAGTTGTGATCATTTGATGGCTGATCAAATTGTGATAATTTTGCTGAACCTGTGTGAAATGATTTTTTGCAGTCTCAGTCCAAGTCCCAACGGACAAGTAACCACATCACAAGCCACTACCACACATGGCACTAGTTGATCTTTGCTGGACATATCAGCAGAGACTAAGAACTGGATAGACCATGGACACTGACATTCACTCCACTCATTCCCTAACAACATTCCCTGCTGCTCAGGGTTGAGGCGCGCTGGCCGGGCCCATTGTGGGGGAAGTTTACACTGCTGTTGCCTATGCTTCCGCCTGCTTTGTGAATAAATAAATCTTCAGTCTTCAGGGCTGTCTGTCTAGCACCTTTCAGTAGCACGAAAAGAAGGACCAAAAGAAACAAATGAATTCATCAGCATGAATTCATTAGGAATAGGTTTTAAGATTGCTAATTGCCTCCCCTTGCAGCCAGTACTCATGTAATGGAAGGGGAAGGGTGTAAGAGAGTGCTGTCCTCCCTGATTAGCTGGAGATATGTCCCCTGCTGTTGCCTGCCATGCCTCTACTAGTTCCTATTTTCCTTTTCCTGAGGGCATGTCTACAAATAAAAATTACAGCTGTGCCACTGTAGCACTTCAGTGTAGGCACTACCTACGCCAACAAGAGGACTTCTCTCTTTGGCATAGGTAATCCACCTTCTCAAGAGGTGATAGCTAGGTCGATGACAACCTAACACTGTCTACACTGGGGATTATGTCAGTGTAGCTATGTCTCTCGGGTGTGGATTTTTCACGATGCCTGAGAGATGTAGCTATGCCGATGTAAGTTTCTAGTATAGACCAGCCCTGAGTTTCCTAAGCGGGGAGATGTACATGTGTCTTGAAAGCTGCTCACAGCTGGATGCAGAGTTCAACACATTGCCACCTGAGCAGATGTCTTATGCGGATGACAGATTAGTGCAGACGTTCACAGAGATTAATAGATTTAGCCAGAATCCTTGGTTGGAGTGTGCATGCTAGTTTCTGGGTTGTGTGTTACCGATTTCATAGTGAAATAAGATTTCCCTCACCCCCACTGTGATGACACTGCTCTTCCTGCCTGTTTGTGTCAGCAGGCAGCTCCGTCTAATCTCTTCATTACTGTGTTGTTTTTTTATATTAGTTTAGAAGAGTACTAGTCATTTATGGTGCACCACTCAAAGTACAATTCCTAAGGACATTTACCTGTGAGAGAGATCGTTATCACTGCATAGAGACCCTAGACAGACAAACTGAGCTTTCATTTTACCGGCATTAGTGAGCAGTGACTGGAAAGCCAGGCTGAGCATCTGTGAAAGCAAAGGGGGTGGTGAGGTTGTGAAATTCTCAAATATCGCACTGTGCACAGCCGAGCCAGAGCATCAGGAGACGTGTGAACCCATTAATCCACTGCAGGGCAGCTGCCAGCTCTCTGACTTTAATTGGGGGCCTTCTAATATTTAAGCTGACTTTTGGGGGTAGGGAGTACTGTTAGAGAATTTCATTGCCTTCCCAATGAGGCTGTCAAGACACAATGAGGTGTGAACTTAACTCAAGTTTGCCGAGTGACTTGCAACTACTGGGGGAAATAATTTTACTCAGCACCATTTTCCTTCAAAGATTGCTGTCTCGGCAGCACGTTTAGATTTTTGTATATTTATCTCTCTCAATTTCCTAGCCCTCTATATCAACGATTTACAACGTCGGTGTTTAATAAGGCTAATGAAGGGCTTAGGAATAGAGGGAGCGGGACAGAGGGGAATAAAGGAGGGGCGATTGCAATTACAGTATCAGAGGTGGAAGCCAAACTTGACCAGCTAAATGGGACTAAATCGGGCGGACCGGATGATCTCCATCCTAGAATATTGAAGGAGCTGGCGCGAGAAATTGCAAGCCCCTTGGCGATAATTTTTAATAAATCTGTAAACTCGGGGGTGGTACCAATGGACTGGAAAATAGCTAATGTGGTTCCTATTTTTAAGAAGGGGAAAAAAAGTGACCCGGGTAACTACAGGCCTGTTAGTTTAACTTCTGTAGTATGCAAGGTCTTGGAAAAAAATTTGAAGGAAAAAGTAGTTAAGGACCTTGAGGTGAATGGCAATTGGGACAAATTACAACATGGGTTTACGAAAGGCAGATCGTGCCAAACCAACTTGATCTCCTTCTTTGAGAAAGTAACAGACCTTCTAGATAAAGGAAATGCGGTGGATCTAATTTACCTCGATTTTAGTAAAGCGTTTGATACTGTGCCGCACGAGGAATTATTGGTTAAATTAGAAAAGATGGGGATCGATATGAAATTCCAGAGGTGGATAAAGAACTGGTTAAAGGGGAGACTGCAGCGGGTAGTACTGAAAGGTGAACTGTCGGGTTGGACGGAGGTCACCAGTGGGGTTCCTCAAGGTTCGGTTTTGGGTCCGATTTTATTCAATCTATTCGTTACTGACCTCGGAACCGAATGTAGGAGTGGGCTGATAAAGTTTGCGGATGACACAAAGTTGGGAGGTATTGCCAATTCGGAGAAGGATCGGGATATTCTGCAGGGAGACTTGGATGACCTTGTAAATTGGAGTAACAATAATAGGATGAGATTTAATAGTGAGAAATGTAAGGTGATGCATTTAGGGATGACTAACAAGAATTTTAGTTATAAGTTAGGGACGCATAGGTTGGAAGTGACGGAGGAGGAGAAGGACCTCGGAGTCCTGGTTGATCGCAGGATGACTATGAGTCGGCAATGTGACGTGGCTGTGAAAAAAGCTAATGCGATTTTGGGATGCGTTAGGCGAGGTATTTCTAGTAGGGACAGGGAGGTGCTGCTTCCGTTATACAAGGCGCTGGTGAGACCTCATTTGGAGTACTGTGTGCAGTTCTGGTCTCCTATGTTTAAAAAGGATGAACTCAAACTGGAACGGGTACAGAGAAGGGCCACTAGGATGATCCGAGGAATGGAAAACCTTTCCTATGAAAGGAGACTCGAGGAGCTCGGTTTGTTTAGCCTAACCAAAAGAAGGCTGAGGGGGGATATGATTGCTCTCTTTAAATATATCAAAGGGATTAATACCAAGGAGGGAGAGGAATTATTTCAGCTCAGTAGTAATGTCGACACGAGAACGAATGGATATAAACTGGCCGTGGGGAAGTTTAGGCTTGAAATTAGAAGAAGGTTTCTAACCGTCAGAGGGGTGAAATTTTGGAACAGCCTTCCGAGGGAAACGGTGGGGGCGAAAGACCTTTCTGGCTTCAAGATTAGGCTTGATAAGTTTATGGAGGGAATGGTTTGAAGGGATAACGTGATTTTAGTCAATTAGGCATTAACGTGCCATCGCGGGTAAAATGAGGGTCCGGCTGTAGAATCTTGCCTGTATGCTCGGGGTTCTGCTGATCGCCATATTTGGGGTCGGGAAGGAATTTTCCTCCAGGGTAGATTGGCAGAGGCCCTGGAGGTTTTTCGCCTTCCTCCGCAGCATAGGGCAGGGGTCGCAGGCTGGAAGATTCTGTTGTGGGTGGGTCAGCTTTTGTGGCCTGCATCATGCGGGAGGTCAGACTAGATGACCATATTGGTCCCTTCTGACCTTAAAGTCTATGAGTCTAATCCACTGCATTTTTATTAAAGATTCTCATGGAAGGAAACTGCTTTGGAGAGAGTTGCTTTTCAATATCCCTGCCCTGAGAAGAGGGGGTGAGAGTTGGGGGGAAACAGTTACTTAACAGGGAGAGGTGGTTTGGGAAGTGTGTATTTAAGAAGAATGGTTGAAAGTGTATCTCATAAATTCCACCCACTCTCTAATAGAAGAGGGTGCAGGTCTATATAAATCAAAATACCTACCTGGCCATGAGGACTATGTGACTTTGCACTACAGTGAAGCATTTCAAGAAACCCAGCTGCATTGTTGCAAGCAAAATAGGGATGCACCGCCTCTCCCTTTTTGTTTTTAATTGAACAGAAATTGAGCCCTGATTTGTCATTCCATGCTGTATATCATTTTCTCCCATGATTTTTTAAATGGCGGTTCTGTGGCATTTGGTAACATAGTGCTACCACCTGGCTAACCCGTATTCCCAAGAGTATGCAAGACAACGAGCCTTGAGTCTGATATTGCACCGATGTTACCCCAACCTTTCTTCTTTGATTTCAGTGATGTTGCTCCTGATTTTACACTGGGGTAAGTGTGAGGAGAATCAAGCCCTATGGATGCAAGCTTGCAGTTGTATAGCTTGTACAACTGTTACAAGGTGCAGCCCTGTGTCCAGAGGAAGGCTTCTTTGCAGGTCATCTGTCACGTGGGGGGAGTCCTTCATTGGTGTATTGCTTACGTGGGCTCTCAGCTCTTTCCCCATCTCTGTTTTGTTTGATTACAGAGCTAATCCTTTCCCTCCTGCCTCTCCTTCCCGAGGGAACAGGCGATATGATGACAAGGACCCATCATCGGCTAACGGGCCCTGCTGAGACAAGACGGGTTTGGCTGCAGTGGAGACGTTACAGGTATTTTTCATTTCCTCATCAACT
This sequence comes from Emys orbicularis, assembly GCF_028017835.1. Taxonomy (NCBI): domain Eukaryota; kingdom Metazoa; phylum Chordata; order Testudines; family Emydidae; genus Emys; species Emys orbicularis. Next base: position 83,330,702 of record NC_088686.1, on the reverse strand, counting down.
GCTACCTCTTAAATTTACAACACAGGTAAAGGTAGGAAGGACCATGCTCTTCCATTGACCTCCCACACCCAAATGACGGCAGGGAACTGACTGACTGGGGATAAGGCCCACCTGCTCTGAATAGAAGGACAAGCTAGTTTATTTTGGTTTTTACATTGCACCCCTCACCATGTATCTGAGCAGCTTCTAGTGATACATTACGCAGTGTGACTGGCCCATGTTGCCTTCTCCAGAAGAAGGTAAAGTCAATTCTAAGATCTTTTGAAAATCTCCATCTAAGGGGCTATATTATCTAGGCACTCAAATTCCATTGAATTTCAGTTTGGCCCATTGAAAATCCGAACTTTAGCCAGTATGTGCTGGGTGAAAAAAGTCTCAAGCCCAATATGGCAAACGAGTTACTGTTCCAATGTTAAAGTCTGAGGATCATCTGTTCACCATGTTTAATCATCTTACCCTGTTTTATATTCCATCTCTTGGTAATGCTAATAGATTTCCTTAAACCATAGTAAAGTTGATTCATGTGCTGGGAAAAAGGCAGCCCAGACATGGTTGATTAGTCATATTTTCTTTAATCTATTTGGATTTTCAGCCCCACGTTCAGTAATAAAAGCAAAGGGGAACAATAAGATCTTGCTTTGGGTTTCATACCGGTGGGGTCCACGGACACAGTTCAAACTCTGCAAGGCTTCTGGTGGGAGTCTTTCACAAAAGACACTTTGTTCCCTTTGGGACAGATGCCACCAAAGAGTAGTTTATTTCGTAATTATTTTTCCAGGGCCTCACTGTTTCCAGCTTGCTCACAAATACTTCACATAGAGATTTGCTTGGAATGGCACGAAGGGGGACCGACACTGGGGATTTGCTTTCTATGCATGGCATGGTTTGCCCTGTCTGCATGAGCTCTTTCTTGTTCCTAGGATACACTTGCTTGCCTTAATTTATGGGGCTAGTTTCCCCACCCTCCCCTTTGGCTGAGATGTGTTTTGACTTTCTCACTAAGCTCCTTTAGTGCAGGGGCAAAACCACTAGCAATTAATTTAAATGAAATGAAAATACAGTCCTTGTGCTCAGGTAGGGTCTGGGCTTCTGCAACACACTCCTGCTCAGATGCAAAAGGAACCTCATGTTTTGTTCAATGGGAACCCGTCTGAAAAGCAGAGCGCCACTTGTGGGGGCTGCAGAAGGACTCTGTTCTCATCAGTGTAGGTTGAAAGATGTGAACTACAAGAGTGATGGCATGTGAACTAAGGAAAAGAAAGAAAAGAAATGACCCATTGGATCAGACCAAATATCCACCTAGTCCTCTCTCCCAACAGCAGGTAGTTCCAGATGCTTCAGAAAATTATACAACTCCTCTCCTTCCCTTGTGCCACAGTGGCTATTAATAATGGAAAATAATCATAATTACTCACAGCATATAAATAAATGTTACCAAAACTAATGATGGATGCCACTTATTACTAATAAAAAAGAAATTTACCTCATTCTGCAGTAACATTCCAAGGGTTGTGGGGAAGGACAGTTTCTTCCTGACCACTAATTTGTGCTCTGAAGCATGAGGATTGATGGCCCTTGTAACTCACTGCAGCTGGTGTCATTGCAGGTTTCATTCTTGTTCATATGTATGTAACATTTGGCTTCTTCTTGCACCATTTCAAGGCTGCACAATGGCTCCCCAGAAACATTATTACCCCAGGGACTAAAAGGGAAATCTAGTGTTAAAATCTATGTCTCTTGTAGGCACTTGCTTCTTAGTGTGGACTGGATGTGTCTTCCTTTAAACCAGTAAGAAAGATTGAGAAAAATGGAGTCATTTAATTACCTATTTACTGTCTTTCATGGTGTTGCTGCCCACAATGAACTCAAAGTCTGAGCTGGACAAAATCTCATATTTTCTGCCCATCCTCCGTGGGGGGGAAGTTCAGTGATCAGGTCCCAAGCTTGGGGGTCTTGCTCTTTTGACTCTTGATGGTCTAGGAATACTATGATAGACAGTCAGGGGAAGGGGAAAATAGGATTATGTGGCTCTATAGAGAGCCACAGTCCCTGTATTCAGATGTTAATGTCAAACAGGGGAATGAGCAAAGTAAACTAGTCAGACTACCTAGTGCCCTCCATAAGGGACTGGATGGCTCAGGGGTTGATAATGGGATTTACTTCACGGTCCCTGGTTCAAATTCAGCCCAGATCAGTAAAGACTAATAGTGTTTGTCATCCAGTGACTACTAGGTGGCTAATGAAAAAAGTGTTTCGGCCTCAGTCCAGCTCCTAGAAAGCAGGAGTCCACATAGTTTTTTATTATCTCCATTGGTAGGTTTGTCTACAATCGTAACAGAGAAGCCAAGTATTGGATAAGCAAGACACTGTACTTCCTTCTCATCCCTTGAGGTGGCTCAGTCAGCACTGAGGCATATTAATAGGGCTTGTACACAGTAGCACTTACTCTGGTATAACTTAAGTCGCTCAAGGGTATGGAAAAGCCGCCCCCCGGAGCGATGCAAGTTACACTGAGCTCAGCGCTGGTGTGGACAGCGCTATGTTGGTGGGAGAAGCTCTCCCACCAACATAGTTACCGCCGCTCGGGGACGTGGAATACTTATGTCGACAGGAGAGCTCTGTGCTGCTGTGCTGTGCTGCTGTAGCGATTCTAGTGTAAACTAGCCCATAGGGGGCAGTTTGGAGGAAGCTTGCAATTTCCCTCCCTGTGCTGTACCTGCTTTGTGAGTGGATGGATAGATAGATAAACTCAGTCTCCAAAGCTGTCACTCTTGCATATCCAGCTAGCACTGGATTAACTTAAACTAGATTAACAAGCCCTTTATGTCAATTGTTTCAAGAGCATCCTTTTGAAGTTAAAGGTCCCGGAAATCTATTTTTTGTGGAACCACTGGTACAGCCATATACATTGAGTTAAAGTTTTAAACTCTGTCAGGTGTCACTTGCATGCAGCTGAGCTGGTATTTGTCTCCTCTTATTCAAGAGGTTAGGAGGGGTAGAAGAGCAGTCATGTAATACTTTACTTATCGTGTACAGAAAATGTAATGTGGTCCCTAGAATCTTCACTGCATTTTCTACTGTATCTGTGTTTGTCATTGTTGGTCCCAGCGATTTTGCTAGTAATGAAATAGAAATAGCAAAGGAAGAAAGAAACTAGACAGAAAGAGTGACTCTTGCTCCAAGCAGATTGAGGTGGATTCAAAGAGCTGATGATTGTGTGGGCTGATGATCTTTGAGGGAGGAGGAGATAGGAGAATATATTCTAAATGTGACTTATGATAAGTGGTCATGGGATATAGAGACTTTGTAGGCTCTTCATTTGCAATGTAGCCTAAGACCTAGATACTAAAATTGGTTACCAGCTAGTGACTGTTCATTGGTCTGTGTCCAATGAGTTGGAGAATCTCAGTCCAGTTCTCCTGTGGACAGGTGCCCACATCACAAACGTGGCCCCACTATAACTGGCACTAACTGCCCCCCTTGTTGGCAATCTCTATAGAGTGCCCAAGGATTGAATGTGTGATATTTTCTCATCCATGACATGGTTGTCCAGAATCCTGTTGCGACATGCCAATGGTGAGAAGTTGGCTTGCACTGTCGTTCACCTTTTGTAATGACCTACCCAGGTGGGTCATCAGCAAAGCTTGATCTTGGGACCTTTAGGGTCAGACCTTTACTAGAGCCACAGGAGTAACTCCCTTAGCTGGTAGCAATAGTAGGCTGTTCCCCTACTAGTGGCTTGTCCACTGGTGGACATCAGTCATGCCCTCTGCCAATGTATTACATATGCTGTCTGTCCCTGTTCTTCAGTCTAGGGCTGTCAGTTCAGCCCCTTTCACCAATACTAATGCCTCTAAATCAGTACTTCTCAACCAGGGGTACTCATAAGTCTTCCAGGGGGTACCTCAACTCATCTAGATATTTGATTAGTTTTACAACAGGCTATATAAAAAGCACTAGTGAAGTTAGTACAAACTAAAATTTCATACAGACAATGACTTGTTTTTACTGTTCTATATACTGTGCACCGAAAAATAAGTACAATATCTATCTTCTAATTGATTTCTTTTATAATTACATGGTAAAAATGAGAAAGTAAACAATTTTTCAGTAATATTATGCTGACACTTTTGTATTTTTATGTCTGAGGCCTGGTCTACACTACGAGTTTAGGTCGACTTTACCAGCGTTAAATCGAATTAAGCCTGGACACATCCACACGACGAAGCCCTTTCTTTCGACTTAAAGGGCCCTTTAAACCGGTTTCTTTACTCCACCTCCGACAAGGGGATTAGCGCTAAAATCGGCCTTTGCGGGTCGGATTTGGGGTAGTGTGGACGGAATTCGACGTTATTGGCCTCCGGGAGCTATCCCACAGTGCTTCATTGTGACCGCTCTGGACAGCACTCTCAACTCAGATGCACTGACCAGGTAGACAGGAAAAGCCCCGCGAACTTTTGAATTTCATTTCCTGTTTGCCCAGCGTGGAGAGCACAGGTGACCACGCAGAACTCATCAGCACAGGTAACCATGATGGAGTCCCAGGATCACAAAAGAGCTCCAGCATGGACAGAACGGGAGGTACGGGATCTGCTCGCCATATGGGGAGACGAATCAGTTCTAGCTGAACTCCGTAGCAGTAAACGAAATGGCAAAATATTAGAAAAAGTCTCAAAGGCCATGAAGGACAGAGGCCACAACAGGGACGCACAGCAGTGCCGCGTGAAAATTAAGGAGCTAAGGCAAGCCTACCATAAAGCCAGAGAGGCAAACGGAAGGTCTGGGGCAGAGCCGCAAACATGCCGCTTCTACGCGGAGCTGCATGCCATTCTAGGGGGTGCAGCCACCACTACCCCAACCGTGTGCTTTGACTCCATCAATGGAGAAACACGCAACAGGGAAGCGGGTTCGGGGTACGCGGAAGATGATGATGATGATGATGATGAAGACAATGAAGATAGCTCACAGCAAGGAAGCAGAGAAACCGGTTTCCCCAACAGCCAGGATATGTTTATCACCCTGGACCTGGAACCAGTAACCCCCGAACTCACCCAAGGCATGCTCCCAGACTCTGAGGGCACACAAGGGACCTCTGGTGAGTGTACCTTTGTAAATATTACACATGGTTAAAAAGCAAGCGTGTTTAATGATTAATGATTAATTTGCCCTGGCAATCGCGGCCAGTACAGCTACTGGAAAAGTCTGTTAACGTGTATGGGGATGGAGCGGAAATCCTCCAGGGACATCTCCAGAAAGCTCTCCTTCATATACTCCCAAAGCCTTTGCAAAAGGTTTCTGGGGAGGGCTGCCTTATCCCGTCCGCCATGGTAGGACACTTTACCACGCCAGGCCAGTAGCACGTAGTCTGGAATCATTGCATAACAAAGCATGGCAGCGTATGGTCCCGGTGTTTGCTGGCATACAGACAACATCCATTCCTTATCTCTCTTTGTTATCCTCAGGAGAGTGATATCATTCACGGTCACCTGGTTGAAATGGGGTGATTTTATTAAGGGGACATTCAGAGCTTCCCGTTCCTGCTCGGCTGAACAGAAATGTTCCCCGCTGTTAGCCACGCGGTGGGGGGGGGGGAGGGGTGAAGTGATCATCCCAGAGAATTGTGTGTGTGGGGGGGGGGGGGGGGGAGTTGGGTTTGTGCTGCATGTTAACCCGGAAACCCCAGCCCCTACTTTTACATTGCAAACCCATTTTAAATGGCCAACCCAATGGGTCCTTGGTATGGGACATGAGGGCGCTGCTGTTTGAAACCATTCCCACATGTTATGAAGGTTAAAAAAGCCAAAAGACTGTGGCTTACCATGGCTGCCTGCAAGCCGAATTCTGTTGCCTGGCACTGCGTGAGTGAGCTCTCACACCAAACTGGCAGGCCCTCAATATAAGAGGAAAATCGTGACCTTGTAACGAAAGCACATGTGCTGTGTAATGTGAACAGCAAAATTTAACGTGAAAGAGTGTACCCATTGTTCTCTAAAATGTGTCTTTTTTTAACCACCTCTCCCTTCTCCTCCACCAGCTGCAAATGTTTCTCCTTCGCAGAGGCTAGTGAAGATTAGAAGGAGAAAACGGCGGACTCGGGATGATATGTTCACGGAGCTCCAGATGTCCTCCCACGCTGAAAGAGCACAGCAGAATGCGTGGAGGCAGTCAATGTCAGACTACAGAAAAGCACAATATGAACGAGAGGATTGGTGGCGGGCTGAATCGCGGAATGAACAGAGCAAGTGGTGGGCTGAAGATGATAGGTGGCATCAACTTGCAGACAGAAGGCAAGAGTCGATGCTCTGGCTGCTGGAGCATCAAACTGATATGCTCCAGCGTATGGTTGAGCTGCAGGAAAGGCAGCAGGAGCAGAGACCGCTGCTACAGCCCCTGTGTAACCAACAGCCCTCCTCCCCAAGTCCCATTGCCTCCTCACCCAGACGCCCAAGAACACGGTGGGGGGGCCTCCGGCCACCCAGTCACTCCACCCCAGATGATTGCCCGAGCATCAGAAGGCTGGCCTTCAATAAGTGTTAAAGCTTTAAACTGCAGTGTGTCCTTTTCCTTCCCTCCTCCCCCACCCCTCCTGGGCTACCTTGGCAATTATCCCCCTAGTTGTGTGATGAATTAATAAAGAATGCATGAATGTGAAGTAACAATGACTTTATTGCCTCTGCAAGCGGTGCTCGAAGTGGGGATGGGAGGGTGGGGTGGTTGGTTTACAGGGAAGTAGAGTGAACCGGTTGGGGGGGGCAGAGGGTTCATCAAGGAGAAACAGAAGTTTCACACCGTAGCCTGGCCAGTCACAAAACTGGTTTTCAAAGCTTCTCTGATGCGCACCGCGCCCTGCTGTACTCTTCTAACCGCCCTGGTGTCTGGCTGCGCGTAATCAGCGGACAGGCGATTTGCCTCAACCTCCCACCCTGCCATAAATGTCTCCCCCTTACTCTCACAGATATTGTGGGGTGCACAGCAAGCAGCAATAACAATGGGGATATTGGTTTCGCTGAGGTCTGAGCGAGTCAGTAAGCTGCGCCAGCGCGCTTTTAAACGTCCAAATGCACATTCCACCACCATTCCGCACTTGCTCAGCCTATAGTTGAACAGGTCCTGACTACTGTCCAGGCTGCCTGTGTACGGCTTCATGAGCCATGGCATTAAGGGGTAGGCTGGGTCCCCAAGGATCATGATAGGCATTTCAACATCCCCAACGGTTATTTTCTGGTCCGGGAAGAAAGTCCCTTCCTCCAGCTTTCGAAACAGACCAGAGTGCCTGAAGACGCGAGCATCATGTACCTTTCCCGGCCATCCCACGTTGATGTTGGTGAAACGTCCCTTGTGATCCACCAGGGCTTGCAGCAGCATTGAAAAGTACCCCTTGCGGTTTATGTACTCGGTGGCTTGGTGCTCCGGAGCCAAGATAGGGATATGGGTTCTGTCTATCGCCCCACCACAGTTTGGGAATCCCATTGCAGCAAAGCCATCCACTATGGCCTGCACGTTTCCCAGAGTCACTACCCTTGATATCAGCAGGTCTTTGATTGCCCTGGCAACTTGGATCACAGCAGCCCCCACAGTAGATTTGCCCACTCCAAATTGATTCCTGACTGACCGGTAGCTGTCTGGCATTGCAAGCTTCCACAGGGCTATTGCCACTCGCTTCTCAACTGTGAGGGTTGCTCTCATCCTGGTATTCTGGCGCTTGAGGGCAGGGGAAAGCAAGTCACAAAGTTCCATGAAAGTGCCCTTACGCATGTGAAAGTTTCGCAGCCACTGGGAATCGTCCCACACCTGCAACACGATGCGGTCCCACCAGTCTGTGCTTGTTTCCCGGGCCCAGAATCGGCGTTCCACGGCATTAACTTGCCCCAGTAACACCATGATTTGCACATTGCTGGGGCCCGTACCTTGTGTGAGGGCTATGTCCATGTCAATTTCCTCATCACTCTCGTCGCCGCGCTGCAATCGCCTCATCGGCTGGTCCTTGTTTTGCTTTGGCATGTCCTGGCTCTGCATATACTCCAGGACAATGCGCGTGGTGTTCATAGTGCTCATAATTGCCGCGGTGATCTGAGCAGGCTCCATGATCCCAGTGCTATGGCGTCTGGTCTGAAAAAAGGCGCAAAACTGACGGAGGGAGGGAGGGGCGACTGACGACATGGCATACAGGTACAGGGTATTAAAATCAACAAAGGTGGCTGTGCATCAGGGAGAAACACAAACAACTGTCACACAGAATGGCCCCCCCAAAGATTGAACTCAAAAGCCTGGGTTTAGCAGGCCGTTGATTTCACGGAGGGAGGGGGAAGCAAATGAATACATCTATTTTTTACATCTTAAGCTGGCAGCAGACAGTGCAGCATGACTGATAGCCTTCGGCATCTTCTGGGTGCTTGGCAGAAGATACTGTACTACGACTGCTAGCCATCATCGTCAAGATGGTTCAATAGGACTGCCACAGGACTGAGTCTCCAGGAGACAAAGCATGTCTGCCCAGGTGCCTCTGATTGAACTGGAATACGACAATGATGGATACCAGTCGTAATACACCATCTACTGCCAAAAGGCAAGGAGGTGCTGCTGTATAGCAATGCAGCCCCACGTCTGCCAGCACCCAGATAGCCAATGATGGCTACCAGTCATACTGCACCGTCTACTGCCAAAAGGCAATTAGCTGCTGCTGTGTAGCAATGCAGTACCACGTCTGCCGGCACCCAGATGACATATGGTGACGGTGAGCTGAGCTGAGCTGGGCGGGCTCCATGCTTGCCGTGGAATGTCGTCTGCACAGGTAACCGAGGTAAAAAGTCGCGAATCGATTGTCTGCCATTGCTCTGACGGAGGGGGAGGGGCTTCACGACATGTACCCAGAACCCACCGCGACACTGTTTTGCATGATCAGGCATTGGGATCTCAACCCAGAATTCCAATGGGCGGCGGAGACTGCGGGAACTGTGGGATAGCTACCCACAGTGCAACGCTCCTGAAGTCAACGCTAGCCTCGGTACTGTGGACGCGGTCCACCGACTTAATGCACTTAGAGCATTTTATGCGGGGGGACACACAATCGACTGTATAAAACCAATATCTATAAAACCGGCTTCTATAAATTCGACCTAATTTCATAGTGTAGACATACCCTGATTTTATAAGCAAGTAGTTTTTAGTGAGGTGAAACTTGGGATATGCAAGACAAATCAGACACCTGAAAGGGGTACAGTCATCTGGAAAGGTTGAGAACCACTGGTCTAAATGACAGAAAGAGAAAATGTTCAGGGTTTGATTGTGTTTAATTCATGTAGGCTCTTACATTCCAGCTGGGCAGACCTATTCATCATCATGAGCCATACATTTTCCACCTGTAGATCACCTGCCATTTCCCTGTTGTTCCCTTACTAACAGGAAATATTCTTTTCCTTCACAGAAGGATCCTCTCCACACAGACTCCATGTGATGATGAGAATGCAGGAAGAGTGTCTTAAGTCACACAACTGCAGCACAAGCAGCAGCAACTGTTTCCTCCCTTTACTTTGCTGTGTCTATGGATCTCCTAGATAAAAATGTGATCCTTCCCCACACCTGTCCTTTGGGAACACACTTACTGTCACGCCTAGCGACATATTTGCCAATCCGCCTTTTCTTAGGAGGACAAATATCCTGCAAAGATATGACACTGGGCTTTGAAAATGTGGAGCCAGTAATTAAAATGAAGAATGCAGTACAGTAGAAAGTAGAAATGAGAGTCTAAAAGCCACAGTGGTGTTTTTACTGATGGGGGTTATTGAGGACTTCAGTTTAATAATTCAGTGCAGCCAAGATTAATAAATGATAGGAGGTGGAAATGGTCTTTCAAGAAGAAGGATTGGAGTGGTATGTTAACTGTTTAATTTAGTGTGTTCTGAAAAATGCTGCATGAAACACTGTATAATAACTGGGCACAGTCCTAAGGTTTCTCAGCCTTGTAGTGGGGAGAATGTGTATCACGAATGATGTTTATGCCTCGTGAGTGAGGCTGTCTGAGCACAAGCTAGAGAGTCACGGATGCCAGCTCTGACACTGGCTTCCTGCAAGTCTCTTCATCTCTCTGTCTGTAGCATGGCATTGACTCTCATTTTCCAGGACAGAGGGCTGCCACCGGGAACTCCCATAAAGCACTCATCTTCAGGTTTCCCACTTGTAGCAAGTCACAGCCCCTGAGCACTTGATATATTGTCATTCCCTGCCACCCCTACTAGCCTCTTTGCTCCACCTGTCTGTAATGTCAGTGAATTCCAGTCCTGCTTAATGAAAGGGCTTCAGGAAACGTAGGGTAAGAAGTTAGATGGGGGGTCTATGCAGCTTAGAGGCCCATTCTGCCACCACGTACTACAGGTCATTGGCCCAGATCTACAAAGGGACCTAGCTGCCTAAATACTTAATCATTAGGCCAGAGAGAGAAAAATGACAGTCGCCTGGTGGATACAGGTATCCAACGGGGATGTGGGAGACCCAGAGTCCAGTCCCCCTGTTCCAGTGAACTTTTAACTTATCCAAAGTGGAACAGCTTCAACAGGACAGATTACAGGAGCCCCTGCCCGCCCCATTAGAATATCCCATAGCTCAGTAGTTAGAGCACTCTCCCGAGAAGTGCTTGTCCCTGTTCAAATCTTTTCTCTCCCTCAGGCCAAGGAGGAAATCGAACCTGGCTCTCCCACATCCCATCTAACCATTGGGCTAAATGTTATAAGGGAGCTGCATCCCTTGGGAACAATGAAACTGTCATCCAGTATGGGGAGGCTCATGAGAATAGTGATTAGACCCTTCTGAGAAGCTGTGAGCTCACTCCTGTGAAAGATAAGAATGCCTACTAACCATGCCTTATTCAGGCCTCTGATTCATCGAGGTACTTTTAAGCAGTGAGTGATCCCTTGACTTCCTCCTCCTCCTCCTCCACTGTTCTCCCATTCCTCACTCCAAATGTCTCCTGGCCAGTGTTAAATTGATTGATTGATTACCTTGCTACTCTAGAGAAGATTTGGGGAAAATCTTATTTCCTGGCCATGCTTCAGATCTTTGTATATACTACAGCCATACTGCTGGGGGTACAAGTGATCTAATGAATTTACTGTCAGGGATGTGGGATGTCATAATATGCATGCACATGTTACCCTGGCCTTCTCAAACATGTGCCCATATATTCTCCAGGTACCTCTTGCACTATCATACATTTAGTTTATGCCACTCTGTTTGTTTAGTTTTGACTTAAATATAAACAAACCAATAAAACCTCTGCTTTCTTTTTCCCATTTGATCATTAATTATTATTGAAGAACTGGGCCAAATTCACTACTGATGTAAACCAATCCAATTCCATTGAAGCCAGTGGAGTAATCCTGCTTACAGTAGTGGTCAATTGGGCTCCATGAGTTCAATGGTATAGATGGAATTAATGACTTCCTAAGGTGCAGTATAATGTGTCAGTTTCTAGAATAGCTTGAAATTGAATGTCAAGGTTTGGGAAACAGATGGGTTACTCGTAGGTATACAAATAGCAACATCAATGGAACCAGGCATGTGCAAAAGGGAAGCAAATGTGGCCCTGAATCTCTAAACAACAGAATCCATCCAGTAAACAGGATTGTCACAAATCTCAGAATTTCACAGGATTGTTTTTATTATGATTATTATTTTTTTAAACAGCTCCCACGGGGAGGTTTTTTTTCCCTCTTCAGCAGCACAGGGTTTTGCAGGCTACACCATTTAGATAGAATTCAAGCGGAAAAGATATTTGAATCTCTGAGTGAAACAAATGTTTACTTCCTAAAATTGTTTTTTTTTTAATTTGCATAAAAATGAAGACTATCATCCAGAAACCTGTTATACAAAACTCAATAATCGAGACAGAAAGAGGCACTGCAATATATTTTTGGAAAGGTTTCTGATCTCTTTTGCAGTCGCATGCTGTCTAGGACACCTGGTAAAAACTTGAAGAGGGGAGAGCATTAAATACAGAGCAATGGCTTGTACAGAATGGCCCATGATTTCTGTTTTATGCATTTGATCAATTTAAATCCTGTGATATTTCCCATGATTGCTCCAGCAGCTTTCCATAAGCTACACAGTGCCATATTAGTCCTTCAGCATAAGAATTACATTGTTCCCATTTTGTTCTTAAGCCATACTGTGGAAGTGCAGATGTATTATTCAGATTGGATTGAATTATGTTTTGATTTGACATGTGCTGCAGTGCTCACAGAAATACCAAGTAAGCCTTTATCAGGGGAGCAGGTAACAGCTTCTGTAATGAATCAGGAGCTGAATAAAGGTGACTGGTTTCTATCCAAACAGAAGAAAAAGTTCCTTTTTAGCATGGCTCATTAAAATGATGGTGCACCCAAGTGGGTAATAGCAGCAGAAGAGAAATCCTGTAGGTATCAGGGCATCAATACAACTACATTGGGAGGGAATAGCTGAAAAGACATTTAATTCCCACTGCTTTGCTCCCCAAATGCCTCTGCCACTGGGTTGCAAAGATGGACAAATCAAAGTACTTTATGGACCTAAATTAATCTCACAACCACATTTATCTCACAACCTCCCTGTGAGATAAATGATTGTTATCCTTATTCGACAGGTCAGGAAACTGAAGCATTAAACAGCTAAGTGACTTGGCCAAGGTCCCTCAGTGACAGAGGGGGGAATAAAACCCAAAGCTCCTGACGCAGTCTAGTTTTCTAACCACTACCCAACAAGATCATTCTTGTGTGATTCTCTTCCCTGCTGTTTGCATTAATAGGAACCTTGCTGTATCCTGCCCTGAATGTGTAGTAGTTAATGTCTGATGCAGTGTTTAGAAAAAACATACAGCATCTAGGCCAAAGGATTAAAAATATTAAACTCATGGACATACTGGAAACTCAGCTGATGTTAGTATGAAGCATCTTTGGCGGTCCAGATAGTGCTGTATATTTTTACATAGACATTAGGCTGGTACCATTGCAGCCTTAAATATAGTTGCAGGTATTTTTCTCCAACCAAGGAAAGCCTGGCTCCTATTTTTGCCATTTATGCTAAAATGCATAAAGCTAAAAGACACTCCTGTCAATAAGGCTGCTTATATAAAATTCCCTTTGCTGCAGTTCCGGCAACAGAACCATTGCATTATAATAGAGGTTTCAACTCCCATGCTGCAAATATTGCACAGCTTTTGGACAAATCTGTCTTCCTCATTTAGCTTTGGCTCCTACGAAGGAGGATGATTGGAATGCCAATTAATCTCCATAAAAGCCACAAATCAAGCCCCGTCATAACTAAAGAGTGCTCAATGTGGTGTCATCATTACTTACCTCTGGGTGAACATGAGAAGTGGGGCACTCAATCCGGGCCTAATTGCAAGTGTCACAAATTACTTGTAGTTGAGAGATTAGCTCATTAGTTGAGGGCCTTTTGCACTGGGAGCCCCAGAAATTCTGATGCAATGTGGCACTGCAGGAATGGAGTGAGAAGAAAACATGCTTCTGAACCACCCAAAATCACAAACAGTAGGATCTCTCTTCAGGTCTTGCTGTGCCACTCTGATGATTAGCTAAAAGAGGAGAGGATTCCCTGGGTAGAGCCTTCTCTACTACAATCCATATCCCACAATCTATCTTTATTTAGGCCCTGATTCTGCAAAGCTCTTAAGCCTATGCTTAACCTCAAGTACATGCTTAAGTCCCATTGAAGCTAATCATGTGTTTAAGTGCTTTATGTAGAAACTACCACTGATTAGTAACTACTCTTGTTCAGTTGCCAAATGTTCATCACACACGCCACAGGGAAAAGCTATTACATATGACTGCCTCGGGGCTTATTGAAAATTAATACAATTTGCAGTTTCTCAATGAAAAATGGCATGGCTATTTTTTTTTTCTCTTTCCAGATCTTTGATCAGTCAAATCAGTTTCCACTCATTTACTTTTGAGGAGGAGGCATGCTTTGAGTATGCACTTGGAAGTCAGGAATTTGAGTTCTAATTCCAACTCTGGCCTTAGGCATGGCATGTAACCACTCAGTGCCTCAGTTTCCCCATTTGAAAAATGGGGTTAATGATACAAGGGTGTGGTGAGAATTAACTAAATTCTGTTCAAGTGCTTTCAAGATGGATAACTATGTAAATGTTTGGTTTGCTTTTTGCTATCTAAGTCTTTTCCTTTCTTCAGTCTCTTTAGACAAAAATACATGCCTCAGGCTCCACAGAGTGAAGCTAATTTTTTCATAACATGATTGCTTTAAAATCCTAATCTATGCCCAATGGCTCTTATTTTAATATAGTCCCAGGTTAATTGGACTGGAACATATGTATATTTGCCAACAAAGTATAACTAAAATGTTTATTCTTTAGTTATTGAGAAAATAATCTGCAAAGAGTCATAACTATGGTCCTTGTCCTACAATCCGTTCTGTACAGGTGGACCTCGGTTCCCATGCTGACCCCTGTTGATGCCAGTCGATTTACATGCACAAGCAGGGATTCACACTATTTGATCCATTTGCAGGACTGGGCCCAAATTGTGAAGTCCTTCCTCGCTTTTCTCAGTCCTTTTTCAGGCAAACATTATTAAAGGGAATTTGCCTGAAGCAAGATGACATGTCTGGGTGAGGACTTCAGGACTTTGACCCTTGGTGAGGGCAGATAGGTGCCTCAATGGGAGTTAAGCACCTAGGTGCTTTTGAAATTCCCACTAGGCACCTAAGTGCACCTTTATGTACCTAAATGCCTTTAAAAATCTGGCCCCTACGCAACTCACATATACAGTGCTCATTGGGGGGGGGGGGGGAAGATAATTACATCCACACAGAGGGTCAAAAGGCACCTATCTGCATTTTTAGGCACCTAACTCCTGTTGGTTTCAGTAGGCATTAAGAACCTAAATACCTTTCAGGATTTGAGTCTTAAATACCTTTGGAAATCTGGCTCTACATCCCTTCTGTGTCTTAGGTTGGCCTTTTAGACCTTGTTTACTTGAAATATTTAAAACAACCCTCTTTAAAAACAACAACATTTGTAGTATTATATTTCAGTTACAAAGCTTGTTAAAAGGGGGAAGGATCTGTATTTCCAAACTGGAAAACCAGACAGTGTCACACTGGTTTGATTTTTGTTTTCAGGAGAATGCAAACATTACTTTAATGTAAAGGACAAATCAAATCCCATGAGGTATTATCGACATCAGCACTATCACAAGGGAAACCATGCAGACTCCGTTTTAGCTTAGGATGAGCTTTGTAATATACATAATTCTTAATAAACTGGAAATATTGCTTTTTTTGCACTTTCTGGGCTCTGTGTCTTAAATCCAAGTTCTGTTCTCCAGGAGCATTATTTCTTAATGGTTTAAAGTTGCAGATGGATGTTTATTGCCTAGACCAGCCCAACTAAAGAGAAAAAGTGAGTCTGCAGCCTGAAGAGACTAAGGCCTGGTCTACACTACGAGTTTAGGTCGACTTTAGCTGCGTTAAGTCGACTTAAGCCTGGACACGTTTACACGACGAAGCCCTTTCTTTCGACTTAAAGGGCCCTTTAAACCGGTTTCTTTACACCACCTCGACGAGGGGATTAGCGATAAAATCGGCCTTATGGGGGTCGGAATTGGGTAGTGAGGACGGAATTCGACATTAGTGGCCTCCGGGAGCTATCCCACAGTGCTTCATTGTGACCGCTCTGGACAGCACTCTCATCTCAGATGCACTGGCCAGGTAGACAGGAAAAGCCCCGCGAACGTTTGAATTTCATTTCCTGTTTGCTCAGCGTGGAGAGCACAGGTGACCATGCAGAGCTCATCAGCACAGGTAACCGTGATGGAGTCCCAGTCCCAGTCTCAGGATCGCAAAAGAGCTCCAGCCTGGACCGAACGGGAGGTACGGGATCTGATCGCCATCTGGGGAGATGAAGCAGTGCTGGCCGAACTCCGAAACAGTAAAAGAAATGGCAAAACATTAGAAAAGATCTCCAAGGCCATGAAGGACAGAGGCCATAACAGGGACGCACAGCAGTGCCGCGTGAAAATTAAGGAGCTAAGGCAAGCCTACCACAAAGCCAGAGACGCAAACGGAAGGTCCGGGGCTGAGCCGCAAACATGCCGCTACTACGAGGAGCTGCATGCCATTCTAGGGGGTGCAGCCACCAGTAGCCCAAGCGTGTGCTATCAGTCCCTCTCTGGAGACAGGGAAGCGGGTTCGGCGGACGAGGAAGATGAGGATGGAGAGAACATCATAGATAGCTCACAGCAGCAAGGAAGCGGAGAAACCAGTTTCCCCAACAGCCAGGATATGTTTGTCACCCTGGACCTGGAACCAGTAACCCCCGAACTCACCCAAGACCCTGTGGGCACACAGGGGACCTCTGGTGAGTGTACCTTTGTAAATATTACACATGGTTTAAAAACAAGCGTGTTTAATGATTAATGATTAATTTGCCCTGGCAATCGCGGCCAGTACAGCTACTGGAAAAGTCTGTTAACGTGTATGGGGATGGAGCGGAAATCCTCCAGGGACATCTCCAGAAAGCTCTCCTTCATGTACTCCCAAAGCCTTTGCAAAAGGTTTCTGGGGAGGACTGCCTTATCCCGTCCGCCATGGTAGGACACTTTACCACGCCAGGCCAGTAGCACGTAGTCTGGAATCATTGCATAACAAAGCATGGCAGCGTATGGTCCCGGTGTTTGCTGGCATGC
This sequence comes from Emys orbicularis, assembly GCF_028017835.1. NCBI lineage: Eukaryota > Metazoa > Chordata > Testudines > Emydidae > Emys > Emys orbicularis. Next base: position 83,314,008 of record NC_088686.1, on the reverse strand, counting down.
AGACAACATCCATTCCTTATCGCTCTTTGTTATCCTCAGGAGAGTGATATCATTCACGGTCACCTGGTTGAAATGGGGCGATTTTATTAAGGGGATATTCAGAAGTGCCCCTTCCTGCTCTGCTGAACAGAAATATTCCCCGCTGTTAACCACGCGGTGGGGGGGAGGGGTGAAGTGACCAACCCAGAGAATTGGGTGTGTGGGGGAGGGGAGTTAGTTGGGTTTGTGCTGCATGTTAAACCTGAAACCTCAGCCCCTCCTTTTACATTGCAAACCCATTTTAAATGGCCAACCCAACGGGTGCTTGGTATGGTTAATGAGAGCAGTACTGTTTTAAACCATCCCCACTTGTTAACAAGGTTAAAAAAGCCAAAAGACTGTGTCGTACCATGGCTGCCTGCAAGCTGAAATCTGTGGCCTGGCACTGCGTGAGTGATCTCTCACACCAAACCGGCAGGCCCTCAATATAAGAGGAAAAATGCGACCTTGCAACGAAAGCACATGTGCTGTGTGATGTGAACAGCAAAATCTAACGTGAAAGAGTGTACCCATTGTTCTCTAAAATGTATCTTTTTTAAACAACTCTCCCTTCTCCTCCAACAGCTGCAAATGTTTCACCTTCACAGAGGCTAGTGAATATTCGAAGAAGGAAGCGAAGGACGCGTGACGAAATGTTCACTGAACTACAGACTGCCTCCCACGCTGACAGAGCACAGCAGAATGCGTGGAGGCAGTCAATGACTGATTTTAGAAAAGCCCAATATGAGCGAGAGGAGAGGTGGCGAGCTGAATCGCTGGCTGAAGAGCAGAGGGTGCGTGCTGAAACGCGGGCTGAAGAGGAGAAGTGGCGTCAGCTTGTACTCAGAAAGCAAGAGTCGATGCTCCGGCTGCTGGAGCATCAAACTGATATGCTCCTGCGTATGGTTGAGCTGCAGGAAAGGCAGCAGGAGCAGAGACCGCCGCTACAGCCCCTCTGTAACCAACAGCAGGAGCAGAGACCGCCGCTACAGCCCCTCTGTAACCAACAGCAGGAGCAGAGACCGCCGCTACAGCCCCTCTGTAACCACCAGCCCTCCTCCCCAAGTCCCATTGCCTCCTCACCCAGACGCCCAAGAACACGGTGGGGGGGCCTCCGGCCACCCAATCACTCCACCCTAGATGATTTCCACAGCAATAAGTTTTAAAGTTTTAAAGTGCAGTGTGTCCTTTTCCTTCCCTCCTCCCCCACCCATCCCGGGCTACCTTTGCAATTATCCCCCTAGTTGTGTGCTCAATTAATAAAGAATGCATGAATGTGAAGTAACAATGACTTTATTGCCTCTGCAAGTGGTGCTTGAAGAGGGGAGGGGAGGGGAGGTTGGGGTGCTTGGTTTACAGGGTAGTAGAGTTAACCGGGTGCGTGGGGGGGGGGCTGCGATTTCATCAAGGAGAAACAAACAGAAGTTTCACACCATATCCTGCCCAGTCACAAAACTAGTTTTCAAAGCCTCTCTGATGCGCACCGCGCCCTGCTGTGCTGCTCTAACCGACCTGGTGTCTGGCTGCGCGTAATCAGCGGCCAGGCGATTTGCCTCTACCTCCCACCCCGCCATAAATGTCTCCCCCTTACTCTCACAGATATTGTGGAGCGCACAGCAAGTAGCAATAACAATGGGGATATTCTTTTCGCTGAGGTCACAGCGAGTCAGTAAGCTGCGCCAGCGCGCTTTTAAACGCCCAAATGCACATTCCACCACCATTCGGCACTTGCTCAGCCTGTAGTTGAACAGGTCCTGACTCCTGTCCAGGCTGCCTGTGTATGGCTTCATGAGCCATGGCATTAAGGGGTAGGCTGGGTCCCCAAGGATCACGATAGGCATTTCAACATCCCCAATGGTTATTTTCTGGTCCGGGAAGAAAGTCCCTTCCTCCAGCTTTCGAAACAGAAGAGAGTGCCTGAAGACGCGAGCATCATGTACCCTTCCCGGCCAGCCCACGTTGATGTCGGTGAAACGTCCCTTGTGATCCACCAGGGCTTGCAGCAGCATTGAAAAGTACCCCTTGCGGTTTATGTACTCGGTGGCTTGGTGCGCCGGTGCCAAGATAGGGATATGGGTTCCGTCTATCGCCCCACCACAGTTTGGGAATCCCATTGCAGCAAAGCCATCCACTATGTCCTGCACGTTTCCCAGAGTCACTACCCTTGATATCACCAGGCCTCTCATTGCCCTGGCAACTTGGATCACAGCAGCCCCCACAGTAGATTTGCCCACTCCAAATTGATTCCCGACTGACCGGTAGCTGTCTGGCGTTGCAAGCTTCCACAGGGCTATTGCCACTCGCTTCTCAACTGTGAGGGCTGCTCTCATCTTGGTATTCTGGCGCTTCAGGGCAGGGGAAAGCAAGTCACAAAGTTCCATGAAAGTGCCCTTACGCATGCGAAAGTTTCGCAGCCACTGGGAATCGTCCCAGACCTGCAACACGATGCGGTCCCACCAGTCTGTGCTTGTTTCCCGGGCCCAGAATCGGCGTTCCATGGCATGAACCTGCCCCAGTAACACCATGATTTCCACATTGCTGGGGCCTGTGCCTTGTGAGAGGTCCATGTCAATTTCCTCATCACTATCGTCGCCGCGCTGCAATCGCCTCCTCCTCCTCAGCTGGTCCTCCTGGTTTTGCTTTGGCATGTCCAGGCTCTGCATATACTCCAGGACAATGCGCGTGGTGTTCATAGTGCTCATAATTGCCGCGGTGATCTGAGCGGGCTCCATGATCCCAGTGCTAGCTATGGCGTCTGGTCTGAAAAAAGGCGCGAAACTAGTATCTAAAGACCAGGGGAAGAAGGGAGGGAGGGAGGGAGGGGCGGGCGACTGACGACATGGCGTACAGGTACAGGGAATTAAAATCAAGAAAGGTGGCTGTGCATCAGGGAGAAATACAAACAACTGTCACACAGAATGCCCCCCCCCCCCCAGAGATTGAACTCCTAAGCCTGGGTTTAGCGGGCCGTTGATTTGACGGAGGGAGGGGGGAAGGAAATGAATAAAACACAAATCTATTTTTTACATCTTAAGACGACAGTGCAGCATGACTGATAGCCCTCGGCATTTTCTGGGTGCTTGGCAGCCAATACTTGGCAGCAAATAGTATACTACGACTGGTAACCATCATTGTCCAACGAGGACGGTTAAAGGCAAGGGGTTGCTGCTGTGTAGCAATGTAGCCCCACGTGTGCCAGCCACATGTCTGCCAGCACCCAGATCGCCCTCGGCCTTTTCTGGGTGCTTAGCAGACAATACTTGGCAGCAAATAGTATACTACGACTGGTAACCATCATTGTCCAACGAGGACGGTTAAAGGCAAGGGGTTGCTGCTGTACAGTAGCCAGAAGGCTCGGTAAAGGCGCTCAGGCTACAATAATCTATGAGCATTTCAGGCAACCTCTAAATTTACTTGCTTTCAGACCTGAGGAAAGCTCTTCTTTCAGATCTGCTGAGCACCCAGATTGCCCTCGGCCTCTTCTGGATGCTCAGCAGACAATACTGACAGGACGGTTACCAGTCGTAATAAACTATCTACTGCCAAAAGGCAAGGGGCTGGTGCAATGCAGCCCTACGGCTGCCAGCCCCACAGCTACCAGCATCCCGAGCGCCGATGAAGGCTACTACTCATGCTGCACCGTCTACCGCCAAAAGGCAGTAATCTGCTGCTGCTGTTTAGCAATGCAGTCACACGTTTGCCGGCACCCGGAAGACATATGGTGACGGTGAGCTGAGCTGAGCGGGCTCCATGCTTGGCGTGGTATGTTGTCTGCACAGGTAACCCAGGTAAAAAGGCGCGAATCTATTGTCTGCCGTTGCTGTGACGGCGGGGGAGGTGCGTGACGCAATGTACCCAGAACCCCCCGCGGCACTGCTTTGCATCATTCGGGCATTGCGATCTCAACCCATAATTCCAATGGGCGCCGGAGACTCCGGGAACTGTGGGATAGGTACCCATAGGTACCCATAGTGCAATGCGCCGGAAGTCGACGCTAGCCTCGGTACTGTGGACGCGGTCCGCCGACTTCATGCACTTAGAGCATTTTATGTGGGGACACACACAGTCGGCTGCATAAAACCGGCTTCTATAAATCCGGCTTCTATAAATCCGACCTAATTTTGTAGTGTAGACAAGCCCTAGGTTGAGACTTTTGGAAGGCAGCAGAGCTAAATGGTGACAGTGAAGCAATCAAGCGGTCAGTCTTAGTTACTGGAAAAAGAAAAAGGGATGAAATGCTACTTGAAGTCGACTGAGTCATTAGCAAGCTTTCAATATGACAAAAATGCTACTGCCCCTGTGGCAGCTAGCCTCGCTTGCCTTGTTTATTGCAGTCTAAGTATCGTCGTATGCGTCTATAGTAGGTCCATTTCCATCTGCAGAGAGTGTAACGGTCTCAGCCTGATGCTTTGTAGGCTGAACTTCTTAAAAATCTATTTTACTGGGATGGAAAGTAATGAGCAAGTTATAGATTAGATTTATAAACTCATTTATACAGCATAGTAAGAGCTCGTTTCTGATCTCATTCATACCGATGTAAAGCCAGAGTAACCCCACTGAAGTCGATAGAATTTGCACTAGTGTAAATTAAGTTAGAATTTGGCCCAGTAGTCTAAGGTTTTCCCCGTAAAGCTCAGGACATTTTTAGTCCTGCAACACTCAAGCCTCTTTATTCATGTTCCCATCTGCTGATTTGGTTTAAGACAGCACTAGCAACAGACACTTTCCCTAGGGCCACATCAAAACTCTTTAAGACATCTGAATCTGAAGATTGGATGAGTGGTGGGAAATGCAGCTGACAATATTCACCCTCTTCTCTCACAAAGGCCTAGGTAATGAAATCTTTAGGCAAAACAAAATGATGCAAAGAAATTCAGAGTTTCCTGTGGGCTTAGAAACCATTACAGCAGCCAGCTTCTGAGAGACAGATTTAATTATACCAATCTAAGGGGGCACTGATCACTTGACATCTCTCCAGCCCTCAGTCTTAGAACTGGACTGGAGAAATCGCTTGAACGCAGTGGTGCTCATTCAGTATCCAATTTACTAGCAATAGTCAGGAAGGCATTACAATTGGATTGATATTATAAAATACTCCCTCTCCATGTCCTTTGTGCCAAAATCAGAGAGAGAGTTCCTCCACATCCCCCGAAGACAGCTGTTTGGTTCCTTCCCCCCTGTGCTGTGATTTCTGGATGCTCCCTGTCTGCACTCTTGCAGCAGGTCCTATAGTGATATTTGGGGGGGACTGAAGTGTTGTGAAATATTTTTGCAATGCGGGAGATGCAGGTGAGTTGACTGGGTGAGAAAGATGCCAAATTGACCAAAGACACCTGTATAGCCATAGGACAGCAGGAGGAACAGCAATGTAAATCCCCCATGCAGTCCTCCCTCAACTGACCTGCCGGGACTATATCTAGGGGGATTGAGGGTAATTTAGTCCCCGTGACCTGTGCAGTCTTCTGCTGTAACAAGGGCGCCAACTATTGCCAGTGGACACCGGTCTCCTAGGAAGTGGATATGGGTCCATGCTGCACGTGCCATGGTGATGAGTGGTATAAAAAACTAGGCAGTGGATTATATAGGAGACTGAATGCTGTCAGATGGCAAATACCTTCATCACCACTGATCTAAGCTGGAGTTAAAGCATTGCCCTAAAAAGGAGGGGGCTCTATGGACCTGATTCTCAACTGCCTTGCACCTTGTGCAGTCTCTTACACCTGAGCAGGTGTACCAGGATGTAGTAGCATTTCATATGCACTTTACAGGTGTAAATAATCACAGAATCTGCACAGCAGAGAACCAAGCCGTGTATCCCTGTTACCACGCAGGCCACCATTCTGCCATTACTTTAACACAGCAGTTCTCAAACTGTGGGTTGAGACCCCAAAGTGGGTTGAAACCCCATTTTAATGGGGTCACGAGAGCTGGCATTAGACTTGCTGGGGCCTGGGGCTGAAGCCAAAGCCTGAGTCTCACTGCCTGGGGCCAAAGCCATAGCCTGAGGGCTTCAGCCCTGGACGGTGGGACTCAGGTTACAGGCCCCACACTTGGGACTGAAGCCCTTTGGCTTTGGCCCCCCCCTTCCAGGGCAGCGGGGCTTGGGCGGGCTCAGGCTTTGGTCCCCCCTGCGGGATTGTGTAGTAATTTTTGTTGTCATTATGCAATGAATTTTGGGTCATGGGTGCAATGAATTTTGAGAACCTAGTCCAAATCAGGGCTTAGCTGCTGCAATAACCAGGAGACTCCACAAACTCTGGGTTAGGTGCCTAGACTCCCTACACAATGGATGGGGAGAAACAGGTGCCTGAGAATGAGATCCACAAAAGCCAGCGTGGTAGGCAGGAAGCCACCTAAGCTAGCTAAGAGCAAATACCAACCAGAAGGATGTGCCCTAAGCCCCCACCTCTCTCAGGGAGGGAGGCACTTATCTCTGTAATCTCTATTCTGGAGTCAGGTGCATAAGCCATTTCATGTTATAACATCAGCAGTGCACACCTAATTCCACACACAACAGCTGCATAGGCAAGCCTCAGAACCTTTAGCCCAGTGGTTAAGGTACTCACCCAGGATGTGGGAGACCCCCAGCTCAATTCCCTGCCTGATGAGAAGGGATTTGAACTAAGCACTCCCACCTTTCAGGTAAGTGCCCTGCCCACTAGGCTATGAAATATTTGGAGGGTGGGGCTCTCTCAGTTTCTCCTATTGAAGCCATGCCACTTTGTATAAATAAATATGCATGTAGCCACAGAAAGAGTGAGACTGATGCTATCATCCAGTGGTTCAGGCACTCCCCTGAGAGATAGGCTACCCATGTTCAAAGCCCTCCTCCTCCTCAGGCCAAGCGGGGAACTGACCAGCATCTTCCATATCCTGGGTCAGTACCTAAGCACTGGGGTAATGATTATAAAGGAGACCACATTTTCCCCCTCCCCAGCCATTTTGTGTGGAGGCAAGCGTGCTCACACCTACCATATTGGGCCCCACAAGTCAGATAGGTAGGGCAATGCCTGTCTTCACCTGGTTTGACAATGATGCTGGGGTATAGGTACAAGATAGGCAACTGGACCCCTGCTTTGGACAGCAATGCTAATGCTCAGAGGCAGAAACTTAGCCATGTAGGGAACTGTTACAAAAAAAATTAGGCCCCAAGTGAGTCGAGGCATGTACAGAGTTGGGAGGCAGTGGAGCAGGGGTTTTATGGATCTCACTGGTGCCTAAAACTGGGGCTTTGTGGAAGGAAAGGAAGTCTTAGCAACATTTATTCCCCCTTCCAAAGCTTATTTCACTATAGAAACTTCTAGCCTGAATAGGCCAATACGTCACCTAATCTGACATTCTGTCTCCAATAGAGTCCAGTCCTTGAGGCTTCTTCAGAGAATGCATAAAATCCTTCTAAAGGATCCAATGGCACAATGCTATGCCACAAAGGGACATTCTTCCTGACTCCAGCTTGTGCTCAGTTTATGCCTTGAAGCATGAGAATTAACTAACCTTATAATTTTATCCTACGTAGGGTAACTACAAATACTATTCTGAAACATAGAACTCTTCTCTAAAACTTCCCAAGTTCCTCATCTCATGCATTGCCCACGTCAACAGGTGCCACAGGTTACAGAAACCAGCTACTGAGGCTCTAACGTCCCTTACACCTCTTTGGTACCCTGCACATGGCTTTCCTCATACCTGATCAGAGCTCTTCTTGCTTTGCCAGCTGTAAGCAATTCAAACAAAACACCAATAAGAGGGCCAACAAGAGGCCACAGGAGACAACAGAGAAAATAAGAGGGTTGTTCACTCCTCCATTTCTGTTTGCAGCTGAGATAGAAGAGAATGAGCTTCTGCCCCTTAGGCAGCCAGAGAGGAAGGCATCCTAGGAAGCCACAAATTCATCACTATGCAACATCTGCCTTGCAAGGCCTTCAACAAGTTGGTGCATCAGCTCTTGAAGACAGCACAGCCAAAGCTGTCAAGAGCTTCTGCTGCAATCATTTTATGGTTCCTTTCCATTCCCTGTGACAGGGCCAGATTAAGTGCAGTATAGGGCCCAATAACCCTGATAACTGAAAGCAAGAGTTTTATTCTCAGAAAAGGAAAAACAGAACATCTCACAAGCACTTTAGTGTAATTCTGACATTGCTGTGTGACCCCACCCCCCTCAACTGAGTTTGAGCTGCTAATTCAGGCTTTAAACAGCTAAGCCAGCTGTCCCATCAAGCAAAGCTTCTTTAAAGAAACAGTGACAGCATATTCCAGATCCCTCTGCCCCTTGAAACATCAGCTTCTCTGTTTCCAAAGGCTCTTTCAGTTTAGGAGTCATTTCCAAAAAATAAACTCCAAGCTCCCGCTGGATGCTCCCTTACATAAGAGGACAACCTCAGCATGGTCCCAGGAAGTGTTTCCCTTACACTCAAAAAGGAAATAGAAGAGCTTCAAAGCTACTGAAGCAAGAGAGAGAAGCCCTTGCCTTTGAGACCCCCCCAATCATAGCAGGTAAGTGTATTAGCACTGCTGTTCCCAGACACACGGTTACAGAGAGCTACAACCCAACCCCTGACAAACAACCTTTCCCATAAACAACTCTTTCCCTCAGCAGCTCTAGCTGTCCCATAGGAAAGGAAGGCAAGGGGAATAGTGAGACCTGGCCCACTCCTGCCCCAAGAGCTCCACTTTCACGAACTCACAGAACATGGATTGAATTAATGCCCACACCTGTGATGAGTGTGTCAGGACTCAGCCCACAAGTCAGTGTTTAAATGCCCCTGAAAGTAAACCCTTCTCTCTCTCTCATCTTCTTCCACCTTGATGAGTAACTAGGTAAGGGAGCTGTATCCCTTCATCACACTCCCTATGATGATTAACTGGATCCCCACTTATCTAGCAGATAAGCTATTTGATTTGCTCTCCATTCCATGCTCACTTTTTTTTTTTTTAACTGCTCCTTTTCACTGTGGCACCTTATGAGTTTTAAGCTAGGAGTTTCTGTCAGTGAATACAATTTATTTCTGTTCACAATCTTTTTATTCAACATAACCTCTCTCACAGCAGGCAGGATTAAATCGTAATAGGGCCCAGTAATGGCATAAACAGTAGAAAAAAGGAGAGATGGAAAGTGACTCACTGCCCTGGCTTCCTCTCTAATATCTGGCTTCCAAGGCACATTCAGATTGTGTCCAAAGGAAGTCTATAAATTCCTGGTGCTTTTTAAAATGAAGTGGCAGCCTATGTCACATCTGTAATTCAAAGTGAAATCCAGGATTTGCAGTCTGTGCTTCTCCTAGTGGAATTCATTCACTGTATCTCACTTTTCCTGCAAGCCTAAGAGAGTGTTTAATATTTATTTCCACTGATCCAAAAAGACAGGTTAAGTCAATATTTAATAGTTGGTTCTGCTTTTGGAAAGTTGAGACCAAGTGATTTTTCCCCCCCCTAGCAGGTAGCACAGCCGTGACTTGCTATCTTCATAAACGGCAATGGAGCTGTAAAGACAGTGAGCTTGTTAATAGGGAGGCAGCCCTGGAGGTTTACAGCACAGTTTATTACAGCTCCAGGGGCTGGAGGTCAGGATTCCTTAGTGCCCAAGGAGATTTGGTATCCCACCCAGGCATAATGCCTGCACGACCTGAATTAAGCAAGGGTCTGATCCTGCTAGGTGCTTGATGCCTCTTGCAAGGTGCTCAGCACTTCAATTTCCATCAATTCCATGGGCACTGGGGGCACTCAGACCAGAAAATACTTCATTTGATCTCATCTGAATGGCAAGCATCAGCGACAGGATAAAATGGCAACAAAAACAATTTGAAAGAGAAGCAGGAATTTGGCCTGCTAGACTCAAGATTAGGTTACAGTGATTTATGAGGCTGGATCCCACCCTGCCAGGGGCATAGCCAGGTTCTAAGTGCAGGGGGAGCAAACATAAAAAAGGCATCCCCCCTTGGCTCCTCCTCTGGCCACGCCCCCCGGCTCCTCCTCCAGCCACTCCTCACCCCCCCCCACTGGCTCCTCCGGCCGCGCCGTGTCCCCCCCCCTTGGCTCCTCCAGTCATGCTGCAGCCATGCTGTGCGTCCCCCCTCGGAGGGGCTTGGTCCGGGGGGAGGGGGTCGGGCGCCTCCTCCTCCCCCACAGTGCCGAGTCCGGCGCGACCTAGGAGCCGGCTCCCCAGGGGGAACGGAATCTGTCCCCGTGGCTCGGGCAGGGAGCTTCCAACTCGTCTCCTCCTGGGTTGGGAGCAAGTGCCGGGCTCGCCATCCCTCCTCCCCAGCAGGGGCTCAGGCAGAGTGGGCTGGCGGTGAGGGCTCGCTGGGGCTGCCGGCTCCCCCCGGTGGAGCAGCAGGTGCAGCCTTCGTGGGGGCCGGAGGGCTCCTCATGGCGGAGGTGGGAGGAGAGCCCCACGGATCCGGCCGCGTTCCGGGAGCGGGGCGGTGGGGACGGGGGTGGCTGCGCACCCCGGCTTGTAGCAGGTGTCCCCGCCCCACCCGGGGGGGCGGGCTGGCTGACAGAAGGGGCAGATGTCCTGCCTCCAGCCCTCTGCCATGCGACTCTGCCCGCCTCAGCCTGCGCAGGACTGCCGCCACAGCAGCTTCTCCCCTCCTGCCGCCACGCAGGGACCCAGAGCTCCGGCAGCCGCTTTTGAAAAATGTGCTGAGGGGAAGTGGCTGCTTCCCCTGCACCCCACTAGCTATGCTACTGCACCCTGCTATTTAATAATCACCACATTGAACTGCGTGGTGAAAGCTTATCACTTAAAGTTGTCTCTCCCTGCTGTAATGTCCAGGCCTCAAGGAGTGTGAAAGAAGCAAATATGAGTAGTAAGACTCTTTACCTTTTAAGATTGAACTAAAGGAGGGCCTGAACCTAGGCCTCCCATTCTGCACACTCTTTGGCTCTTGATGTAAACTTCAGTGCTGGTCCATTTTTTCCAGACTGGAAAACCTTAGATCTTAACACCCTCAAACTCTGGAGAAGTTCAAGTCCAAACTTGGTGGTTTAGGCCCAGCTCTGACCACAGTTGCTCAATCTAATCACTCAGCTGAGCAAAAAGAAGCTTTAAAATGAACAACAGTGTCATATGGCTCTTGTAATCAGGGCATGGTTTTTAGATCTTATACACTGTAAGACATTGGAACTGCAGGCAAAAATAGACGTGTATAAAAGTTCATGAAGACACCGCAGAGGAGCCACTTTTTGTCTTTGCTTCCTCTTGATTTGTAAGACTTCTGGGGGATGGGGGGCGGGGGGTGAATACCATGCACAGATGCCCAGGCTCTTCCACGTAGAATATTCTTTCCCTGCTACAAAACCGCATTGTTAGGTAATAGCAGCTGAGATATTTCCAGAGGGAAGGAAATAAATAAGGGCTCTTTTTTTTTTTTCCAGGCTTATTACAGAAAACCCACCCACAGTGTATTTGAGAAAAAGAGAAAGCAAGTCCCTCGGGAGTAAATCCAACGAAAAAGAAAATAAATAATGAATTCCTCCCTATTGAGGGATATCCCCAACCAGGGTTTGGCATGCAGCTTTTTTCCCCCTTGAAGTGGTTCTCCATCCTTGTGTCACAGGAGTTATGAGTAAGAAAAACAGGATGAAAGTGAACAAAGGAAAACAGAGAGTGAATATCAAAGGAAACTTGGTAGCAATGAAACCTATTAAGCTGCAGTACACTCTTTCAAGGGAAATGGCCAATGTCCCCCGGCTGAAGTTATGTAAATCTAGGCTGCACTGGGGAACAATCCTGCTCTGACAGGAGAGAGGTGGGTTAAGGCACTCCTCTGAGATGTGGGACACCAGAGTTCAAGTCCCAGCTCCACATCAGGCCACTACCATGGCCTCCTTGGCTTTTCTTGAGAGAGCACTGATCTGGGTTGGACATCTAACTCCAGGAGAGGGTTCATGGCTGTGAATCCCAGATGAAGATAGGTGCCTCCATCTCGGGTGGAGGGAGGCATCTAAGTTCTTCTTGGCATTTCCTACGGGTTGGTTTAGGCGGTGTCCTACTCAGCATGCAAGCTTCTGTGACTTCCTTCTTAGGTGCCTAACTCTCCCCATCATTGTACAGGGAGCCTGGGAGCCTAACTCAGGGTTGTGAATTCCACTAGGCAGCAGGACACCTAAAAGTGAAGCACTGCAACGCCTAAGTCCCCCTGATGCTACTAGCCCATGGTATTTATCCCCAGGATAACTAGAATATGACACTGGCCAGTCTAGTTTCACTCTCCAACTTCAGTGAAATGCAAAAATCAGACTAACAATGGTGGAAAATACATTAGAATTCAGAATTCTTACAGCCGTTACAGTTTCAGCATAGGGTGCTGGATTCACTAAAAATTCTTCATGCTTAGGTTAATCACACAGTTAAAGGAACTTTGTCTATTCATTTATCGCAATATCAGTCCTATGTGTTTGACAAGCCAGCTACCGTTTTGGGTGACTGACCTTTAAACTAGAACTCGCACATGCCCAGAACAGTTCACAAAGCCAATCTGCTGCTCCTGACAGCAACAGTATCTTGGGACACAAAGCTACCTGTTTCCTTTTTTCCTCACTATAAGAACCAACATTAGCATTCAACATATGCAAGTGCACTTCACAGTAGCTGCTGTTTGTCTCGGCAGCTGGCACCATCTGTGCTCTGTCGTGGCCCCACATTGAACTCCTGACGCAGCGAGGGAGGAGGATGGAAGTTCCATGCTCAGTGAGTCGAACACATGCTGAACAATGAAATGTGGCTCTATTTGTTAGAGTTGCAAAGCAGGGCCCGCCTCCCCGCTTTTGTTGCCATCTCGTTGAGGCAACCTTAATTTAAAACAGTTCTAAAGTGACTTGCCATTGAAGTGAGATGTGGGTGGTGCTGCCAGGATCAGATGAGTCGGTGACAGGGCCTCCTTCTGCATAGTTGCTGCCGTGGAGGGGAGTGCCCCTGCCAGCCACCAGATGGAAGGCATGCCTCCATTTTAACCATAAAGCACACAGGCATGTCAGTGTTATAAAGGTATCCCTCAAAGTGACAGGCTCTGTTCTGGTTGTACTTGTCGAGGTGACTGGGTATGTTGTTGGTCTGGTGGTAATGTTTGATTATAGTGTGAATGGGACACAATGCATTTATTATTTATATTACACAGTGCTAAGAGGCCCCAACTGAGATCAAGGCCCTGTTGTGTTAGGTGCTGTACATATGCATAACAGCCCCTGTTCCAAAGTACTTACATTCTAAATAGGCAAGAGAGACAAAGGAAGAACTATTGTCTCCAGTAACAAGTGCAGAAACTGAGGCATGGAGCAATTAAGTGACTGGCCCAAGGCTATATGGGAAGATGCTGGCAGAATGGAGGAGTGACCTCCTGAGGCCCAAACCAGTGCCATCCTCACAAGACCATCCTTCCCTTCATATGCATCCTCTCCACAAGCCCATATACATCCGTCTCATTTGTATGACTGAGCAAAAGATGCTCCATGGAGAAAGCACGACATGTAACTGACACCCTGAACCCACAAAACTCTTGCCACAAGGGCCAAGAAGAGCTGGACTCCAGCAGATTGTGCTTGGGGTACAGGGAGTGATTGCCTGCTGGTGTGCGAGAGTGCTTTGGACTTGACCATTCTTTGGCTGGATGAGTATTGAAGAACTCAGCTGTGGAGCCATTCCCAATCCCTGCACTTAGAGCAGGCTTTCTAGTGAGCTGAAAGCAAGGGAACAAATCAATGAATTTTGAGGCTGGGTTGGACAGGACAGCAAGCAAGCCAACATTGTTTGGGTCTCTAGGCAAGGCTCTGCTCTTCTGGCAACAATCACAGGGATTCTTCAGCTCACTCCAAAGCTTTGGAAGTGCTGCGGCATGAGGGAAGGACACTGCGGCCGTGGAGGCAGGAGGAGGGTGCCTGTCTGCCGGTTAATGCTGTCTCTGATACAGTCTGGCTCCTTTTCCTTCCAGAGTTGCAGTCTTTAGTCATCAAAGCCCGGGGCATCCCATCCCCAATAGTGATTTACTACCCTTACCACCATTCCAGGTCACTATCATTTCAATTTTCCCAGGGCCACCAGAGCAGCAGAATTAAAAAAAAAAAAGAGTAGAAGGCTGGGGTCATACAAGGAAGAAGAAGGAACCCCTGAGGAATAAACATTCTGCAGCTAATGAAGTGTGAATCCAAATGGCAGGGTGGGGTTAAGTGACCAGCAAGCCACCAACCAGCATTCATTAAGCGGCAGAGTAACTTGGAAACATAATGAGGGTCACAGTCCATCTGTCTGTGATCCACAGCATCTAATGAGGGGCCCAGCCCATTAAAGTGAGGTAATGAAATGCATGAGTTTTTTTCATGCCCTCATTAATTTCTCTCCTCCTTTAAAAAGGGGATGGGAAGTGAGCAGGGATAAGAGATGACAAATATTGAGGCTTATGCCTGACCAGAACTACAGTGTTACTGTGGCCATTCTAGGAAGATGGTGTTGGATGGCTGTAGAGACCAAACCAAAGCTCCTAAACTGTAGAGGCTGATTGCTGTGTGCAGAGAAAAGAATTTCCAGAGAATTAAATATGCTAGTTTATTTCAGCTCTGGCTGTGATGCTAAACTAATCCAGCAGGTGTCTGACTACTGCATTTATCAGACAAAACAGCTTACAAGAAAAATGTTCGACTCTTTTGTGGACAGTAGTTGCCTGTTAATCAGAGCCGTTCTCATTGTAAAATTTCATCCCTTTTCATAATGGGGATGCCAACAGTATATCTCATTCTTCTGGAGAAAAAGTAAATCAAGACTTTTTTTATACACTTGTCAGCATTGAAGTATATCCAGTACACTACAAGTCAAGCCTTCACGTTACCCAGAAGATATCTTCATTCAGAGAGCCACTTCAGGCCAGCAGCTTTCCAGCATCTGTGTATTTCCTGTGGACTGCTTCTTCTGAAACACAGATCAGGACTAAATATTTGCGGCAAGTCACCAACACCAGCAAATCGTTTAGGTCTCATAGAGAAGTTTTGTTACTAAATAAAGATTTCAGATCACTGGATGTGGCTGAGACTGAGGCATACAGAGCACCGTGCAGTTACCTGATATGTGCCAGAATCAAAACCTGGGATCTGAACAACCCAAGAAGGTGGGTGGATTCAGAATCAGAACCTGGATCCAGATTTGCACTGTTGGGTTCCCTCCCCCATCTTTATAATGGGCTGAATCCAAACACCTCTGAATTGTGGGATGGTTAAGATTCAGATCAGATTTTTCAGCTTGGGAGCATCCTAGCTATAGGTAGACATGATGTCTTTGGAAACACCTAAGAAGACTCTCCTCCCTCAACAATTTTAACACCAGTGTAAGTAACATCAGTAACAGCAATGTAGCTACACATGATTTGCACTGGTGTGAATGTGAGAGGAACCAGGCCTTAAGTTCCTGCTCCAAGGAGCTTAGGCCAAAATTTTCAAAAGTGGCTATTCATCTTGGTCTCTGGGTGTCCAACTGGAGACCCTTTGGGCCTGATTTCCAGAACTACTGAACATCCAGAGCTCCAGTTTAAGTCAATGAGAGTTGCGGGCATTGAGCACTTTTTGAAAAGCAAGTCCTTTTTCAGGTGTTCGAAGATGAACCCTAAAAAATGGAGGCATCCAATATTACTAGACCCTTTTCAAAATAGCTATTACAGTTTAACTGTGACAATGTGATACTTGAGACAGGAGGTCAAATGAAGAACTTACCACTAAGGGTTTGCAAAAGAAATGGGGTTCAGGCATAGGAGTACGTGAGCAGGAGTTGCCAAGACTATTTTCTATTAAGTTTCATTGGAAAGGGTCTTTTTCTGCTTATTTCTATCTTTTGTGTTTTTAACACTTCCCCTGCAGTGTTGGGAACCCAGACCCCACAGTGGCCATGTGCTAGGCCATGAGCCCCAGAGTATGAATCTTCCTGAGTCTTTAAGGCATGCTTGAGTCACGATTTCAAGTTTCCCCGCAACTGTTAGGGTTAGAAACTAGTTTTGTAAATGAAAGCTGATATTCTCACTTCATCACATGCCTCCAGCAGCTGGAGATTTATGGAAAAACAGTACATATCAGGAGACTCGCAATAAAATTGCAAGCATTGGCAATGCTACAAATGGCATCATCTCTTTTAAGAGTCCAAGGTTTGTGTTCCTGTATTTTTCTAATAACATTTTTAATTGGTTGACAATATTGGGCCAAATTGTCCCCTGGGTAATCCCAGCACAGCTCTGTTAAGGCCAATGAACCTGCACCAGTGCATCTGAGGGGAATGTTTGTCTCAGTGTTATCAGCAATATCACCCAGTGGGTCTCACAGCTTCAGAGCTCCGAATAGGAGGGGCATGGTATTGCTAAGCATAGGCCCAAGTCAAGAAGCCATTGTGGCACCTGTTGACTCAGAGTGGGGGTGGCTCATAAGTATGTCCCTGTTGGGGTTGCTGGATGAAGGTGAAGCAGAGAGTGATCCCATGGTTGGTGGCTTGGAGTGTCCCTGGTGAATTTTACTCTGCCTCCTCCACCTAAAGTAGTGGGAACTAGGAAGGAATATTTTTGTACTTGCTATTGCTGCACAGTCACTACACTCCGCCTCCAAGGGACAGGAGGTCAAGATGAGCCGCCAGCGACCCCTGCAGGATCCAGAGTGAGCATTGCCCATCCCTCCCTGTTCGGGAACTGCAAGGTCTTGAGGGAGAAGGAGATAGTATAGTGTGCGGAGGGAGGAGGGTGGACATGAAACTGCTGCACAGTAAATAGGAGAGGGAAGAAATGTTATCAAACAAAAGTGTATTTCTACTGCTTCCTCCCCATGTGCACAGCAGCCCAGCTAATGTGGGTGTGTGCCTGTAAATTCTCCTGGCTTTAGTGGGAGCTGCAGGTACTCAATTCTTCTGAAAATCAGGCCATAACCCTCTCTCCTACCACACTCTGTCCACCTTTCTCTTTTTCAAGCTAGTTGTAAATATAATTCCATCCCCTGTTGTTTCCAGGGTTTGGGAATTAATTGTGGTTAAATGCAATTGAAGGCACTGTTGCCCAAGCCTTTTTTGCCCTCATGCTTTGTGACAGCATTGGAAATCTGGAGCAGACCTTATCTTGCTGCCTGGGGTTAAAAAAAAAAAAAAAAGTTTTGGAGTTCACCTTGCACTACAGTTGCTAACCTCGTTAAGCTCAGAACTGCTGCAGCTCCCCTTTGGTGGTTAGCGTTATTTCTGTCAGGATCACTATGTAATTGTATTAGATCCACTCCACTGCTACTGATAAAGTGCAGCCCTGTGAACAGATGAGAGCAGGGACAAGGCATATAAAATTAGATTGGTTGTCACTCTGTGAACTCAAACAGATATTTTTTTCCCAACATTTTATGTCCCAAGTCCAAGTCTTTCTGTGTATCTCAATAAGACTTCTTTCTCTCCCCCTCTGTGTAGCTTAACTTCCCCCACTGCACACACATCTCACCCTCTCTCCCACATATGCCAGCTTCTCCCCTGTGCTCCCTTTCATTCCATGGCCTGGTAGCCACAGCCATTTCTGCTTCCCATTATACTGTGTCCTTGACCCATATATGTGCCTCTGCTATTACAGCATGTGGCCTTTGCATTCTCCCATATCTGCCTATAAGCAGTCGATCTAGTGAGCACAGGTCACAAGAACAAATACTGGACAGTGTGACTGCATTTTAGTCACTTGCTTTGTTTGTTTGTTATTGTGTGTTTTACAAACTCTAGTAACAGGTCTATATACTAAACACTGCATTTTGTATATATTAACTCCAGCCCATTCTAAGACAGAACAATCCTCTTCCACTGCTTTTTTTTCCATGCTCTGCTCTGCCATCCCTTGCCACTCCTGCTTCTGTGCTGCTCTGTGCCCTTGTGCTAGGGCACCAAAGTGGGGATGGAGCTACTGCAGCTCATCAAAATTTAATCTTTTCTGACATCAGTAACAGCTGCAGGGTGGCAGGGAAAACACACACAACACCTCAGCATGGAGATGAATAGACTGTCTCCAACTAGCCTCTCCAGGTGAGTTCACTGCCCCAGAAATGGAGAGATGGTGTGAAAAGTGAAAGGAATATGTAACACTGCTGGTTTTACAAAATGAAGGCCTGGACCAGACAGGGAGTGTGTGCGCACTACTCTCACTGGCATCAAAATAATAGCCCAATGTGCACACATCTGCTTATTTCAGTTCTGTGATTTCTATGTGATAATGATGCTGACCTCTTTTGTGAAGTGTTTTGCGATCTACTGATGACAAACACTAGATAAGAGCTAGGTGCTGTTTTACATAAAAACAAATACTGTGATGATACTTACTTGCAGTACATTTTTCAGCCACTAGATGGTTCTGTGTTCTGTATAGCATTCCAGTCAGTGTGTGGGCCCTGGTAAACATGAGAGACAAAGCTGTAACCCAAGCTGTGTGGATGTATTTTTGTTTCTGTGTAGTTTGTAGCCATTTTGTTTTTTAAATTCCTACTGTTTACATTAAACTTGATTCTGTAGATCATGACTAATGCCTAAATTTGAGCAATAGCTAGCAACAAAGATAATCCATTCATATAACATTTCCTAAATGCTACAGGAAAAACAGATCCCACAATCAGCATTTGGAATCTGACACTATCACTTTCTTACATGCAAAATCAGGAACAGAGCTACATACAATGTAACTTCCAAAAGCCACATGAACAACGAGTCTGGTGGCACCTTAAAGACTAACAGATTTATTTGGGCATAAGCTTTCGTAAAAACCCACTTCTTCAGATAAGTGGGTTTTTTACCCACAAAAGCTTATGCCCAAATAATTCTGTTAGTCTTTAAGGTGCCACGGGACTCCTCGTTGTTTTTGTGGATACAGACTAACATGGCTACCCCTCCGATAAAAGCCACATGTTAATCTTCAAAATACCTAAATACGGTAAAACAGTAAACTTGGCCAGAGTTAAGGCTGCATGTTGGTTGTTCAGGTTGAAGGTGGACTTGGGTGGGCTGAGCACAGTGAAAGGGAAGTAGCTGAGGTTGAGAAGGCCCAATAAAGTGTGTAGTGGAGATGGGGTGTTGAATGACTCAGCTGCTTATTCTCTTGCTTTTTATGGTTTGCACTCGCAGAATATGCAGCCTAGCAACCTTAACTTCAAATTTAGAAGTTTTGTGAGGGCATATATATAATACATATGTAGTACAGCCTCAATTATTCCCCAAATTCTTGTTATCCTAAACAGGACCATGTTACCAGGATGTCTATTAATTATATTGAAAATTCCTTTAATTATATCTGTACTTAATGTTTCCTGTAACATTCAGCTAATTAAGGCTGTACTCTGTGTGTCTGTGTTTATTTTATATATATATATATATATAATATTTTATATACACACACACAATGTGTGTCTGTGTGTTTACATCAGTCACTTTAAAATTCCAGGGGAAATGCAAAGCCAAGCCATCTTAGATGCTATATATCCTCCATTGTGCTACCTGTATGGTGTACAGGCTCTTGCTGTCACTATGAAAAACAACATAGCGAAGGCCCATCAGCAGTCTTAGTGCCACACAATTCCCCTTCTCTTTCCAATTTCTGTGTCCTATTTGCTCAACCCGACATATTTATTACTAGTCTCAGTCTTGCATGGTCAACTGTCTTATGAGCTGTGCAGTGCAAAGCAACAGGGAGAACTTAATAAAGGCAAGTCAGACTGCACAGGATATTCCTCAGTGCTTCTGAGGGGAGAGATGGACTTTATAGGCATGACTTTGCTGCTCTGCAGATATGCTAACACCATACCTGCCAGTATTTCTAGCTGAGGAGCACAGCTGTTATTACTTTGGCAAGGGAGGCTGAGATATTTTCATTATTTACTCTAGGAGATGGTTCCCAGGACACTAGAAGTCATGTTCGTAAGCTCGCACTGATGTTTCGTCCCACAGCAGACAGTAAACCAGGGTAAAAGAATGAGAGACAAGGGAGTAGATAGTTCATGGGACCATAGAATAGAAACAGCATTGTACGCTGCTAGATCATGGTTCTGATCCAGCCCAGGTCCTGAGTGAGTGAAAGCTGTTACTCTAAGGTCCACCACACAGCCACCAGTGTGAAGTGAGCTGATGTCTCAGTCTAGCTTCTGATGGCCTGGGATCCACATAACAAAAATCCCACTACTACAGCTGTTGTTAACTGGCTCCCATGCTACCAGTTGTAGCAGAGAGGCCAAGGACTGAGGGGTCATACTGGCAATCTGCAAGACAGTTTGACCTGTACCTCATCAGCAGATAAACTGAGCAGTCCAGTGCTGTCAGTCTGCTAGTTTGGCTTTGGTATCTACCAGATTTATAACTCTGTTTCCTAACACAATACTTTTCTATTGTCAGAGCTAAGAAAAAAAATGTCATGGGAGTCACAAACATGTTTCACGTACTGTGTGGGTGGGGCAACAGGCAATCAGCTGATCTCTGCAAGAACATTCTCCCTTCTGTACAGAATGGGCCAGGACTCTTCTGGGAAGTTGCCAGATATTGTAACAAATCAATCAGACACAGTTACTGTATAAGTCACTTATGGGAAGCTGAAACTAGAACATTGTCCCTTGAGGTCCTAACTCCAGGCCTCAATCACTTGAGCTAAAGAAGGATTCCTCTACTAGTTGGTAACAGTAGCAGGTCTCTTATGCTCTGTGGACCATTGGTGGAGTCTGTTATGGCAAATTCTGTATACCTAAAGGGAGACTAATGAAAGACCAATGGGAATACTAGTGAAAATGGTCCAGTGATCTGATGTAGAGGAGAGAAAGGAAGGGAAGACTGACATGTTGGTAACATAAAATCTATAGTCCGTGGAAGAGAGAACTAGGTATCTGGCTAGTGGGTCTTGCCCACATGCTCAAAGTCTAACTGATTGCTGTATTTGGGGTCCGGAAGGACTTTTTCCCCGGGTCAGACTGGCAGAAACCCTGGGGGAGCGGGAAGGGGGAGCTGGTTCGCCTTCCTCTGCAGCATAGGACATGGGTCACTTGCAGGTTTAAACTAGTGCAAATGGTGAAATCTCTGTAACTTGAAGTCTTTAAACCATGATTTGAGGACTTCAGTAACTCAGCCAGTGCTTAGGGGTTGTAGCGGGGTGGTCACCCGCTCCTGCCCTGAAGGGCTCGAAAGCAGCCCTGGAGAGGGCTGCAGCTCTGAAAGCTGGGCTGATTGGGAAAACCGCCACAGCTGTAAGTGGCTTAATAAGGACCCAGCTGGCCCTTATAAAAGGGCAGTGGGCCAGGAGCAAGCAGAGACTCTCTCTAGCTTTGAGAGGGAGGGACCTGGCTGCAGAGAGCTGAGAGAAGGTACCTGGAGTGGAGTGGAGCAGGGCTGGGGGAAGGCCAAGGGAGCTGGGGAGCTCTGGCTTGGAAACCCCAGTGGCTTGGAAGGCCAATTAAATACTGTGGTTGCAGAGGGCAGCCCACGGGTAGGCAGAGGCAGCAGGTCCAAACCCCCCTTGCTTATGATGAGTGGCTTTTACACTGCAGTCTGCCCCAGTGAGCAGGGGCTAGATGGTGACTGGCAGTAGCCCACAACTGAGGCAAGGTGGGGATAGAGGGTTGGGGGTTCCCCAGGGTGGGGAGACCCTGAGACTGTGGGGGTATTGCCAGTGGGCAGCACCCCAAAGACAAGGGGCACCGGGTCCTGGGAGGGACCTGGGGGCCAGCGGCAGCGGGACACCGGCCTGCAGAGGGCACTCTGGAGGCTGGAGACGCTAATTCCCTGGATGACCAGCAGGAGGCGCCGCAGGGGTGAGTCCCGCACCGTCACAGGGGTCTATTACACGAGTGGATGGGTGAGGTTCTGTGGCCTGCAATGTGTAGGAAGTCAGACCAGATGATCATGATGGTCCCTTCTGACCTTAAAGTCTATGAGTCTATTTCTGAGACATTAAGTGTCTATTGGGGAGTTAAAAATGCAAGCCAAGCTGTCCTGCTTGTTTAGTGGACATGAGCACCACTAATGAACCTGAAGATAAGTTCTCATTACTAAATGCACGTTCGTGTACAGGTCTGATCACAGCTTATGCTTCATGACTTGACAGCATTCATAGAGGCACCTCACAACTCTTCAGGTGGTTAATAACAACTGGGTCAGACAAAGCTGTTATGCCAATAATAACGACCTTGTATTTATGTAGTGCTTTTCATCTCTGTACAGCTCAGGTTCCTTTAGAAACTGTGGAGCTGATTTTTAAACAAAGTATGTGCTGGTAATACCTCAACTATAAAAGCAACTGACTTGATTTAGTTATTTGCCTATGCAATTACCACATTTGTATGTACAGTTGCAATTACTGTGCATGCTGCTCATCATCCTTTTAACGGAGTTCAGGAATGTTACATGACAGTTCAGGACAGGAAGTGAAGATTACCCTTTCCAACAGAAACTATAGGGAGAATGTAAGGGCAGAGACTCTGTCCTGGAAACCAGCATGCAAAGGGTTTCTTGTGAAAAGTTCTGTGGGGAATTTTTAAGCAGTCTGGCCCTTCGTTTTACATCTCACCCAAAAAACAGGACCTCCAGCAGCAAAGAGGCAGCACCATGCTGAAGCACTGGAAAAATCAACACTATCTGAGCAGGGCTGTGGACTCACTTTGTGTGCGTGTGTGTGTGTGTATCTCTCTGTTCATCCATCCATTTCAAAATCTGTTTTGGACTGAATCTTGGCTCCTTCATACCATTTAGACTCTATCCATCCAAACATGTTCTAGGGAAATACACTTCTCAACGTTTCTCTTGTTAGTAACTAGGACTTGACCTTATTTCTATCTATATTATCTATTTAATGAAAACTGCGGCAGAGAAAGGAAAGCAGCACAGCAGGGCTGTCAAGTAAATTATAGAAGATGTGCATGTTCCTACCCAATGCTCACAAGCTGTTCTGCAGCAACTGCTTTCTCTGCTGAAAGAGATGTACAACACTTGTACATTAAGCCTTGACCCTAATGCCTAGTACCAGCCAGATCCATGAGAGTCACGAGATAAGGAAATTCCCTGGTGTCAACACATTCCCAACTGGCTCTGCTTCCTCCCCAGTGTGAGACTATAGCAGAGAGAGTATTTGACAGGGAAGTTTCTGAGGACCACCAACTTTGTGTCTTCATTAGAGCCCAGAGTAAAACTGTGAGCTACCTTGACAAGCTTGGGCAAGCAATTCTCTTAGTCAAGTGCTACTGATAAATGGTATGCATCTGCGTTCCTTATCAAGTGTTATTGAGAGGAGCAGCATTTCAGGCAAGCTGGGCACCAGACCAACCTACTCTTGAGACACTGAGAGCTTTCAACAGTAATGCTGTCTGTCAGTTTCTAGGACCGCAGTGTTCCTAGTCACATAATGAATTCCCTAGAGCTCAGTCCTCCGTTGAGGGGGATTTTATCTGTGGAGAGCTTGTACAAAGAATGGCAGGAAGTTAAAGTCTTAGGGTCAATTTTGGAAGGTGTCAGGTGCCTTCAACAGTCAGTGAAGTCAAGGATCATCTGACCTTTAAGTTGTACCATGAGATCAGCTGTTCTTGCACATAGAATGCCGTTACTAGTAACTATTATTTGTTATTATTCATTTATATAGAACCATTCAGGTAGGTCATTTAAGTCCTACAATCATTCCTCCCCCTGCACCGCTAACTCTCAGCAATGTAGCTTTAAGTGTAGTTTTAGTGGGGCAGTTTGGGGCCAGATCACTCCCTCAAAGGAGAAAACCACTGGAGGGGACTAGTGAGGCAAGCAGGCTGCCATTGAGGAGTTTCTTGTAAATCATCTCCTTTTGAGGGGGGTGGGGCTCAGCAGGGTTTCGAGAAGCAAGATTTCCTAACTCACAGATTAAGGCATGGGGAAGGGATCTCCTCCCAGACTCATTGAGGGAGATCTTTGGTGCAGGGCCGTGCTTAATTTGTGCCAGGGCTTAGCTCTGGCACCTCTAGGCTTGGCAGTTTATAGCCCCAGCACCTCTGGGCTTGCCGCATCAGTTATGAATGTAAAAAAAATTGCTTGAGCCCCAGTACCTCTTTCATTACAAATTAAGCACTAGTGCAAGGACTGCCTTTTTGTTCTGTGTTTTTACAGTGCCTAATACAGTGGGGTCCTGGTCCAGGACTGGTGCTCCTAGACACTACTGCAATACTACTAATAATTAATAGGGGCTGACTTGTAATTCCAATCCCTCTCTCCCCTGCTGGCATCCTCTCCCTCCCTCCCTGGCAGAATGGCTCCCATAGGAACATGTCTCCATTGGCTGAGCTCCCTGCAGTTACTGAGCAGTAGCCACTCAGGAGATCCAAAGGCAGTCACTCCAGTTTTAGGTTGCATTAACTCTCAAATGGATCTCCATGTGTAAATGCTGAGGCTGGGGAAGGGATGGTGCCACAGTGAGTCTTGTCCCCTGCCCAGCCTCCTCTCAGACCTGCAACCAGAACTTCTACACAAAGCCCCAGCAGAGGGTGATCAGCAGGGTGCTAGAGGAGGGGGCTACAGTGCGATGGAGGTGGTCTTTCCATGCAGGTGGGGGATCCCCCCCATGGAGGGGATTTCTGGCCCTTTGCTCTTTCACTGTAAATAATATGTTATTAGCAATACATTCAATTTTCAACTTGGCAACGTGCTTTTAAAAACCTCCGAAGTTTGGGCAGGCAAAAGGGAGCAAAAAAATTTTGGCCATACAGTGACAGCTGTGTCTTGGGCAGATGCAAAAGATTTGATTAGAGAGTGATTGAATTCCTAGGGTTCTATACAAACGAGATTGCTTTCCTGGAGAGCAGAACCCCTGACATTTCTTCAGTGATTAAAATAGAGCTTTCTTCTGCTGTTACTGAACCAGCTGTAGATAGCTAGGTTTGTATATGGCAGCCATCACCATGGTATCTGAGTACCTCCCACAGTGACATGAAGGTATACATCTCTATCTTCCCATGGACGTTATTAGCCTTTCCTCTTGTTTTCACAGCAATACTGTTTTTGCTCAGACAGGGAGTCAGAGGCAATCTGCCAAGCAGATGATAAAACCCTACAATTTGTCCAAAGGATTCCCAAGCACTTTGCGACTATTGTTCCCACAAGTCCTTCAAGGGGATGAAGTCAGCACCTGTTGATTGCTGCTCCATGGCATACTCTGCTGGAATGCTGAGGTTCAGGCTTTATGGTGTGAGAGGGAGTGGGATGATCCTTCATTTATTGCCCGCACACGTGTTGAGACTGAGGGTATGTCTACACCCAGCCGCTAGTTCGGCGGCTGGGAATCGAAGTTCTGGGTTCGACTTATCGCGTCTTGTCTGGACGCGATAAGTCGAACCAGGAAGTGATCGCCGTCGACTGCGGTACTCCAGCTAGACGAGGAGTACCGCGGTGTCGACGGGGGAACCGCGGCGTCGACGGGGGAGCCTGCCTGCCGCGTGTGGACCGAGGTAAGTTCGAACTAAGGTACTTCGAACTTCAGCTACGTTATTCACGTAGCTGAAGTTGCGTACCTTAGTTCGAATTGGGGGGTAAGTGTAGACCAAGCCTGAGATAGAGCCAATTCCTTCTTGACTGTCATTCGGGGAGGAAGCTCCGTGCAAAGGCTCAAACCCACAGTTTAAAAATAATGAACACGAAAAGAAAATAGCTGCAGTGAAGGCAACCTGGCAAGCACTTAAAGAAAAAGGAGCAATAAGTAAACAAGGCAGACTCAGAGTAGCTGGTTTTCACACCATTTCACAAAATCTTGCCATGAAATATCTCATGCCTGGTTTGAGCCATTTACAGTCAAAGTACATAAATAGCTGATGTGAGAAATGCCACTGTTCCGGGCTCAGAAATGTTTTACTGCGATAACTGGGACCTTCAAGCACAGAGAATGGGAAAGATGTGCATATGACAAAAAGCCTTTTCGTTACCCACCATAACAAGTAAAAGGCAGAGCCAGGAACTGGCTGCCTAGGGGGCTCAGGAAGAGGCTGAAAACTTTCCCCTTTAGATCATTCGCTCAGAGATGACCCAGCTCAGTGGTGACCTATCAGTACTATTGGATGACAGCTTGTTATGTGGAATGAGTGGGTAGTTCTCAGTCCTGATGCCTACTGTTCAAGTATCAAAATGCTTCTGTTCCCATCATAATTGGCAGTGACAGTAGCAGTCAAGGATAACAGTAGCCTGGCTGAAAAGGCATGGAGGCTGAATTCCTCTCTCATCCCTAGTTGTGATTGCTCAGGAATAAGGATGAGGCCATATGGAGGAAGCTTGCATTGCTATTGTCTGTGTTCGGTGAGTGAATAGAGGATTTCAGGGCCTGATTTCCAGAGGTGTTCAACGTTCACAGCTCCCATTGATTGCAAATGAAGTTGTGGATGCTCAGCACCTTCTGAAAATTAAGACCCAAATTCAGTTTTGAACAAAGGCAAAGCTGAATTCTGCAGGGCCTTTATAAAGCAGCTCCCACCACGCAGAGGGAGCTCCAGTGCAAGCTAGTTAACCAACCAGGAAGCCCATCCATCATCTTCTTCACTCTGACATCTTTGGGCTGGATGCTGATCTCAGTGATGCTTCAGTAATTCTACTGACGTTGTCAGAGTCACCAAGACCACAATCTGGCCCTAGGTCTTTATTTTAGTTTAGCACCTCTGCTTCTCCTGAATGGTGAGGTCATAAATTTCTGGTCATTCCTCCTGGGGCAGGGAACATAACCAGATCTCCGGGCCTTTGAGATGACTCATCTTACTAAGAAGAACGAGGTGTCGGCTGATCAGAAAGATCCCTCGGGAAGCATTTACCATTGTCAGCTCTTGAAAGATTCATAGATTCATAGATTCTAGGACTGGAAGGGACCTCGAGAGGTCATCGAGTCCAGTCCTGCCCGCATGGCAGGACCAAATACTGTCTAGACCATCCCTGATAGACATTTATCTAACCTACTTTTAAATATCTCCAGAGATGGAGATTCCACAACCTCCCTAGGCAATTTATTCCAGTGTTTAACCACCCTGACAGTTAGGAACTTTTTCCTAATGTCCAACCTAGACCTCCCTTGCTGCAGTTTAAGCCCATTGCTTCTTGTTCTATCCTTAGAGGCTAAGGTGAACAAGTTTTCTCCCTCCTCCTTATGACACCCTTTTAGATACCTGAAAACTGCTATCATGTCCCCTCTCAGTCTTCTCTTTTCCAAACTAAACAAACCCAATTCTTTCAGCCTTCCTTCATAGGTCATGTTCTCAAGATCTTTAATCATTCTTGTTGCTCTTCTCTGGACCCTCTCCAATTTCTCCACATCTTTCTTGAAATGCGGTGCCCAGAACTGGACACAATACTCCAGCTGAGGCCTAACCAGCGCAGAGTAGAGCAGAAGAATGACTTCTCGTGTCTTGCTCACAACACACCTGTTAATACATCCCAGAATCACGTTTGCTTTTTTTGCAACAGCATCACACTGTTGACTCATATTTAGCTTGTGGTCCACTATAACCCCTAGATCCCTTTCTGCCGTACTCCTTCCTAGACAGTCTCTTCCCATTCTGCATGTGTGAAACTGATTTTTCCTTCCTAAGTGGAGCACTTTGCATTTGTCTTTGTTAAACTTCATCCTGTTTACCTCAGACCATTTCTCCAATTTGTCCAGATCATTTTGAATTATGACCCTGTCCTCCAAAGCAGTTGCAATCCCTTCCAGTTTGGTATCATCCGCAAACTTAATAAGCGTACTTTCTATGCCAATATCTAAGTCATTAATGAAGATATTGAACAGAGCCGGTCCCAAAACAGACCCCTGCAGAACCCCACTTGTTATGCCTTTCCAGCAGGATTGGGAACCATTAATAACAACTCTCTGAGTATGGTTATCCAGCCAGTTATGCACCCACCTTATAGTAGCCCCATCTAAATTGTATTTGCCTAGTTTATCGATAAGAATATCATGCGAGACCGTGTCAAATGCCTTACTAAAGTCTAGATATACCACATCCACAGCTTCTCCCTTATCCACAAGACTCGTTATCCTATCAAAAAAAGCTATCAGATTGGTTTGACACGATTTGTTCTTTACAAATCCATGCTGGCTATTCCCTATCACTTTACCACCTTCCAAGTGTTTGCAGATGATTTCCTTAATTACTTGCTCCATTATCTTCCCTGGCACTTCCCAGATGATCAGCTGTTAGATTAATCTCCCATAACATATCACTTAGGCCAAAGTGAGTTAGTTAAATCTGTGGTCTTAAGAATTTGCAAAGTTCCCATTTTGGCTTAAATACAGAGAAGAATAAAGAATCTGAGGTTGCAGGTAGAGGATTTTTATTGTGTATGCACTGAATGGAGCAGCTACCTGGCTTTGCTTGTCAAGTATTCAAGTTGCTGAGATTTTACTGCCATTAGAAAGGGTCGTCACCTCCCAAACTGGTCTAACATTCCCTGTCTCACTTATGAGACATTTATATTTAAAATGCTGCAGCTGAGCCACTGTAGCGCTTCAGTGAAGATGCTACTACACCAACGGGAGAGCTTCTCTCATCAGTGTAGTTAATCTACCTCAGCGAGACGTGGTAGCTATGTCGGTGAGAGAAGCTCTCCCGTCTACATAGTGCTGTCTACACAGGGGGTTAGGTTGGTATAACTACATCGCTCAGGGGTTTTTCACACCCCTGAGCTACATAGTTATACTGATGTAAGTTTATAGTGTAGACGCGGCCTCAATTAATCCCATTACTGGTGGTTTGAGAGAGGCACAGAGTACGTAGACAACAGATATGAGAAGAGGATGGCTGGGAGGCCAGAATTTGAATGCCAGGAATGACTGCTGTGTGTGAGTCTCACTTTGTTCAGCAATTACCCCTGCTGTTCAACAGGAAGCAGCACTGATGGGAGTCCCACTAGAGGAAACGGCCCCTCAATGTGGACTTTTCAAGGAGATGAGACTAAGAACAAAGGTACAATTTAGATAGATCTTACAGTCTAGCACAATGCTGAGCTGCCTTAGGCTCCGGATTTCATATCCTATTCCAAAATGGCTTTTTCCACCCAAAAATTGGGCTTCATCTATGGGAAGTAAATGGCAGAATGTGACCAAGACAGTTGCTTAGCGTGGGGGAGGCCTTAGATCAGAGAAGGAACAAAAATGGGAAAGAAATATAATAGAGATGTGAAAGTAATAGCACCTTAGAATACTGGAGTTTTCCAGTCAGCCATCCAGGTTAATGCTTTCTCTATATCTATCTGACATTTGCACTTAAATTCCTTTCCTGAAGAGATGATGATCTCATAGCACTTTATAAATATTCATAGATTCCAAAGCCAGACGGAACCACTGTGATCAACTAGTCTGACCTCCTATATGACACAGGCCATAGAATTTCCCTGAAATAATTCCTAGAGCATAGCTTTTAGAAAAACATCCAGTCTTGATTTTAAAATTGTCAGTGATGGAGACTCCACCACAACCCTTGGTGAGTTGTTCCAATGGTTAATTATTGTCACTGTGAAAAAATTTACAACTTATTTCCAATCTGAATTTGTCAAACTTCAATACCGAGCCATTGGATCGTGTTATAGCTTTGTCTGCTAGACTGAGCCTTGACCAAGCCTCTCTGTGTGAGGTAGGTAAGGAATATTCAAAGATAACTTCATCCAAAACCAAAAGGCATCCAACCTCTAGAGTGGAACACAGCAGCTTTTCAACAGCACACAGCAACACCACACAATAACTTAGCAGAGAATTTGAAAAAAAAAATGCTTCTGTAATTGCAATTGCAGAAAGAATACTGAGGCCTGGTCTACATTACGAGTTTAGGTCGACTTTAGCAGCGTTAAATCGAATTAAGCCTGGACACGTCCACACGACGAAGCCCTTTCTTTCGACTTAAAGGGCCCTTTAAACCGGTTTCTTTACTCCACCTCCGACGAGGGGATTAGCGCTAAAATCGGCCTTTGCGGGTCGGATTTGGGGTAGTGTGGACGGAATTCGACGTTATTGGCCTCCGGGAGCTATCCCACAGTGCTTCATTGTGACCACTCTGGACAGCACTCTCAACTCAGATGCACTGACCAGGTAGACAGGAAAAGCCCCACGAACTTTTGAATTTCATTTCCTGTTTGCCCAGCGTGGAGAGCACAGGTGACCACGCAGAACTCATCAGCACAGGTAACCATGATGGAGTCCCAGGATCGCAAAAGATGGACAGAACGGACAGAACGGGAGGTACGGGATCTGCTCGCCATATGGGGAGACGAATCAGTTCTAGCTGAACTCTGTAGCAGTAAATGAAATGGCAAAATATTAGAAAAAGTCTCAAAGGCCATGAAGGACAGAGGCCATAACAGGGACGCACAGCAGTGCCGCATGAAAATTAAGGCGCTAAGGCAAGCCTACCACAAAGCCAGAGAGGCAAACGGAAGGTCTGGGGCAGAGCCGCAAACATGCCGCTTCTACGCAGAGCTGCATGCCATTCTAGGGGGTGCAGCCACCACTACCCCAACCGTGTGCTTTGACTCCGTCAATGGAGAAACACGCAACAGGGAAGCGGGTTCGGGGTACGCGGAAGATGATAGCTCACAGCAAGGAAGCGGAGAAATCGGTTTCCCCAGCAGCCAGGATATGTTTATCACCCTGGAACCAGTAACCCCCGAACTCACCCAAGGCATGCTCCCAGACCCTGAGGAAACACAAGGGACCTCTGGTGAGTGTACCTTTGTAAATATTACACATGGTTTAAAAGCAAGCGTGTTTAATGATTAATTTGCCCTGGCAATCGCGGCCAGTACAGCTATTGGAAAAGTCTGTTAACGTGTATGGGGATGGAGCGGAAATCCTCCAGGGACATCTCCAGAAAGCTCTCCTTCATGTACTCCCAAAGCCTTTGCAAAAGGTTTCTGGGAAAGGCTGCCTTATCCCGTCCGCCATAGTAGAACACTTTACCACGCCAGGCCAGTAGCACGTAGTCTGGAATCATTGCATAACAAAGCATGGCAGCGTATGGTCCCGGTGTTTGCTGGCATGCAGACAACATCCATTCCTTATCTCTCTTTGTTATCCTCAGGAGAGTGATATCATTCACGGTCACCTGGTTGAAATGGGGTGATTTTATTAAGGGAACATTCAGAGGTGCCCGTTCCTGCTCGGCTGAACAGAAATGTTCCCCGCTGTTAGCCACGCGGGGAGGGGTGAAGTGATCATCCCAGAGAATTGTGTGGGGGTGGGGTAGTTGGGTTTGTGCTGCATGTTAACCCGGAAACCACAGCCCCTCCTTTTACATTGCAAACCCATTTTAAATGGCCAACCCAATGGGTCCTTGGTATGGGGAATGAGGGCGCTGCTGTTTGAAACCATTCCCACATGTTATGAAGGTTAAAAAAGCCAAAAGACTGTGGCTTACCATGGCTGCCTGCAAGCCGAATTCTGTTGCCTGGCACTGCGTGAGTGATCTCTCACACCAAACTGGCAGGCCCTCAATATAAGAGGAAAAATGCGACCTTGTAATGAAAGCACATGTGCTGTGTAATGTGAACAGCAAAATTTAACGTGAAAGAGTGTACCCATTGTTCTCTAAAATGTCTCTTTTAACCAGCTCTCCCTTCTCCTCCACCAGCTGCAAATGTTTCTCCTTCGCAGAGGCTAGTGAAGATTAGAAGGAGAAAACGGCGGACTCGGGATGATATGTTCACGGAGCTCCAGATGTCCTCCCACGCTGAAAGAGCACAGCAGAATACGTGGAGGCAGTCAATGTCAGAGTGCAAAAAAGCACAATATGAATGAGAGGAGAGGTGGCGGGATGAATCGCGGGCTGAACAGAGCAAGTGGCGGGCTGAAGATGATAGGTAGCGTCAGCTTGAAGACAGAAGGCAAGAGTCAATTCTCCGGCTGCTGGAGCATCAAACTGATATGCTCCAGCGTATGGTTGAGCTGCAGGAAAGGCAGCAGGAGCAGAGACCGCCGCTACAGCCCCTGTGTAACCAACAGCCCTCCTCCCCAAGTCCCATTGCCTCCTCGCCCAGACGCCCAAGAACACGGTGGGGGGGCCTCCGGCCACCCAGTCACTCCACCCCAGATGATTGCCCGAGCATCGGAAGGCTGGCCTTCAATAAGTGTTAAAGTTTTAAAGTTTTAAACTGCAGTGTGTCCTTTTCCTTCCCTCCTCCCCCACCCATCCCGGGCTACCTTGGCAATTATCCCCCAGTTTTGTGATGAATTAATAAAGAATGCATGAATGAGAAGTAAAAATAACTTTACTGCCTCTGCAAGCGGTGCTCGAAGGGGGGAGGGAAGGGTGGGGTGGTTGGTTTACAGGGAAGTAGAGTGAACCGGGTGGGGGGTGGAGGGTCATCAAGGAGAAACAAACAGAAGTTTCACACCGTAGCCTGGCCAGTCACAAAACTGGTTTTCAAAGCTTCTCTGATGCGCACCGCGCCCTGCTGTACTCTTCTAACCGCCCTGGTGTCTGGCTGCGTGTAATCAGCGGACAGGCGATTTGCCTCAACCTCCCACCCCGCCATAAATGTCTCCCCCTTACTCTCACAGATATTGTGGGGCGCACAGCAAGCAGCAATAACAATGGGGATATTGGTTTCGCTGAGGTCTGAGCGAGTCAGTAAGCTGCACCAGCGTGCTTTTAAATGTCCAAATGCACATTCCACCACCATTCGGCACTTGCTCAGCCTATAGTTGAACAGGTCCTGACTACTGTCCAGGCTGCTGGTGTACGGCTTCATGAGCGATGGCATTAAGGGGTAGGCTGGGTCCCCAAGGATCACGATAGGCATTTCAACATCCCCCAACGGTTATTTTCTGGTCCGGGAAGAAAGTCCCTTCCTCCAGCTTTCGAAACAGACCAGAGTGCCTGAAGACGCGAGCATCATGTACCTTTCCCGGCCATCCCACGTTGATGTTGGTGAAACGTCCCTTGTGATCCACCAGGGCTTGCAGCAGCATTGAAAAGTACCCCTTGCGGTTTATGTACTCGGTGGCTTGGTGCTCCGGTGCCAAGATAGGGATATGGGTTCTGTCTATCGCCCCACCACAGTTTGGGAATCCCATTGCAGCAAAGCCATCCACTATGGCCTGCACGTTTCCCAGAGTCACTACCCTTGATATCAGCAGGTCTTTGATTGCCCTGGCAACTTGGATCACAGCAGCCCCCACAGTAGATTTGCCCACTCCAAATTGATTCCCGACTGACCAGTAGCTGTCTGGCGTTGAAAGCTTCCACAGGGCTATCGCCACTCGCTTCTCAACTGTGAGGGCTGCTCTCATCCTGGCGCTTCAGGGCAGGGGAAAGCAAGTCACAAAGTTCCATGAAAGTGCCCTTACGCATGCGAAAGTTTCGCAGCCACTGGGAATCGTCCCACACCTGCAACACGATGCGGTCCCACCAGTCTGTGCTTGTTTCCTGGGCCCAGAATCGGCGTTCCACGGCATGAACCTGCCCAGTAACACCATGATTTGCACATTGCTGGGGCCCGTACCTTGTGTGAGGCTATGTCCATGTCAATTTCCTCATCACTCTCGTCGCCGCGCTGCAATCGCCTCCTCGGTTGGTCCTGGTTTTGCTTTGGCATGTCCTGGCTCTGCATATACTCCAGGACAATGCGCGTGGTGTTCATAGTGCTCATAATTGCCGCGGTGATCTGAGCGGGCTCCATGATCCCAGTGCTATGGCGTCTGGTCTGAAAAAAGGCGCGAAACTGACGGAGGGAGGGAGGGGCGACTGACGACATGGCGTACAGGTACAGGGAATTAAAATCAACAAAGGTGGCTGTGCATCAGGGAGAAACACAAACAACTGTCACACAGAATGGCCCCCCCAAAGATTGAACTCAAAACCCTGGGTTTAGCAGGCCGTTGATTTCACAGAGGGAGGGGGAAGCAAATGAATACAGAACAAATCTGGTACATCTATTTTTTACATCTTAAGCTGGCAGCAGACGGTGCAGCATGACTGATAGCCATCGGCATCTTCTGGGTGCTTGGCAGAAAATGATGTACTACGATTGATAGCCATCATCGTAAAGAATCAGATGCCCAGAGTGGAAAGTTTGGTGCAGTATTCCTTAGAGGAATCTGCTGAAGAACTTTCCCGGGTGCCTCTGATTGAACTCACTAAGGAGTACGACGACGACGGATACCAATCGTAATACACCATCCACTGCCAAAAGGCAAGGAGCTGCTGCTGTGTAGCAATGCAGTACCACGTCTGCCGGCACCCAGATGACATATGGTGATGGTGAGCTGAGCTGAGATGAGCGGGCTCCATGCTTGCCGTGGTATGTCATCTGCACAGGTAACCCAAGTAAAAAGGCGCGAATCGATTGTCTGCCGTTGCTCTGACGGAGGAGGAGGGGCCTGACGACATGTACCCAGAACCCCCCACTACACTGTTTTGCATGATCAGGCATTGGGATCTCAACCCAGAATTCCAATGGGTGGTGGAGACTGTGGGAACTGTGGGATAGCTACCCACAGTGCAATGCTCCGGAAGTCGACGCTAGCCTCGGTACTGTGGACGCGGTCCGCCGACTTCATGCACTTAGAGCATTTTATGTGGGGACACACACAATCGACTGTATAAAACCGATTTCTATAATACCGGCTTCTATAAATTCGACCTAATTTCGTAGTGTAGACATACCCTTAGTGTGCTGGTTACAGTCCAAATGGAGAATTACATTCCATCTACTCAGGGTAACAATCCTATCTTCGTGGAGTTAATTTGCAACGTCTGTCAATTATGATGCTATAGGGAAATGTTACAAAATGCAGACTGCTCTCAGCTCCTCAAACAATGGGTGATCAGTCTGTCTTAGGATGGGGTTCATATTAGGGGAGATTCTTCTATCAAGGAAAACCAGCTACATCTTCCCTGATGGTTATCTCCTATTTATGACTTTCCCATAGGGAGAGGAAGGCTGGTCCAGTGGTTAGGTACTAGCCTGGCCCTCAGGTGATCAAGGTTCAATTCCTAAATCTATCACATACTTCCTGTATGACCCTGAGCAAATCACTTATCTCCTTGTGCCTCGGTTCTCTATTTGTACCTTATCTTACAGGGGTGTTGTGAGGCTAACCACATTAAAGGTTGTGATGTGCCCAGATGCTATGGTGATGTGGGCCATATAAGTGCCATAGATAGATAAGTTCTTATTTAACCAGCATATCCTCCCAAAAAGGAAAGGCATTCCCTTGAAGGGAGGATGTTGTAATTTTATGACTGCTGAAATCAACTGACAGACCAGCTTACTTACCCTACACATAAATATTGATAATACAAAAAACATCTTGAATTTGTCACTGCCTCTGATGCAAAGGAGAAGATTACCACAGAACCACCTGGTACTGCAGGAAAGGTCCATCACTGCTTTGAGCAATCACTGAACTGAGCTGTTAGCCCTTGATCAGACTGTCACAATCAGTGAGGTGTGTGTTTGTGTGATATGCCTTATTACAGGTGGCAGGCCTGCCTTCTGCTCTGTACAAGAGATTGGAAAGGAAAGAGGCTATTTATATAAAGTTAATTAACTGTTCCTGATGAGCAAGGCAGAAACAGCCAGCAGAAGCAGCACTTCTTATCTATTTCTTCCTGGATACAGCATCTGGTTTATAGAGGAGATACTGTCAAAAGAGTATGTTCCTGCTTCCTTAGGACCAAGGGTCTCAAACTGGGGGGTATGCCGCCTTGTTGGTGTGTGGAATGTATTCTGGGAGGGGGATAAGAAGCTTTAGGAGAGTGGCGGCTGCTGGCTGGGTACCCTGCTCAGAAGGCAGTGCCACCGCCAGCAGCAGCAGCACAGAAGTGAGGGTGGTGGTATATGTACTTGTGTGGTGGGAACGGGGAGAGGGTCATGTAAATGACTACAGACACAAAGAACGGGGTGTGTGATCAAATAAGTTTGAGAACCACTGGTTTAGGAGAGTAAAGCGTAAAATGCTAACACATTGTGTGGGTAGGGAATGTGTAGGTGGGAAAAATACTTCTCAAGCTTGGTTTGTTATTGCTAGGATGACCAGGTGTCCCGTTTTTAAAGGGACAGTCCCATATTTAAGCCCTCCTGCGGGTGTCCCAACTTTTTCTTTAAAATGGGCAAATTGTCCCGTTCTTTCTATCTCCCCTCCCACCCCATCAGGACTGGCAGGTCCAGCTGCTGGCTGGATCCCTGCTCGCCACCTGCCTGTCCACCAGCGGTGAAGGGGGAGGGTCCAGTGGCCGATGGTGGGTGTGTGTGTGTGTGTGTGTGTGTGTGTGTGTGTGTGTGCGTGCAAGGCTGGTGGCGGGGCGAAGATGCAGCGTGCAGGGCCGGCCACTCTCCCTGATGGTCTATCAGTGCAGCCCCCACTGCGTGCCGGCTCTCGGCCAGCAGAGCCCCCTCCCCCCCGTCCCATTTCCGGCCAGCACTAGCTGTGTGCTGTGAGCTGCGGTGGCTGGTGAGTGCAGGCAGGTGCCAGGCGGCGGCCGGTTATGTGTTGCCTCTGCTGCCCACCCATCAGCCCTTTATGTGCTCCCCCTCTCACTGTCCTCCCCCTGCTTTGCCCCTTCACCCCTCCCCAGCTCCACTGCTCTTTCGTATCCCACCCAGCGGGGCGCATCCTACTCCCAGCGCTGTGTGGAGAACCAGCCCCTGGTTGGAACGCTCAGCTCACCAATAGCCTGGCTGGCAGGCACCTTCCTTCCCCGACTGCCTCTGCCTGGGGCAGCAACCCGGGAAAGCCCAAGACCCTCTGGCTCGGGGCGCTGGCCGGGAGGAGCCAAGCCAGGGTGGGATTTAAAGGGCTCTGGGTTCCCCGCAACGGCAGGAGCTCCGGGCCTTTTGAATCCCCGCCCGAGCCCGGCTGCTGGGCTGGGGCCGGGATTTAAAGGGCCCGGAGCTCCCGCGGCTGTGGGGAGCCCCAAGCCTTGCCGGGCAGGGGCCGGGATTTAAAGGGCGAGCCCAGAGCCCTTTAAATCCAGGCCCCAGCCCGGCCGCCGGAGCTGCGGGTGGGATTCAAAGGGCTCTGGGCTCCCCGCAGCGGCAGGGACCCCAGAGCCATTTAAATCGCCGCCACGGAAGCCGGTGCGGTCCGGCACGGCATACTGGCTCTTGCTGGTACGCCGGACCGGACCAGACCGGCTTACTTTCATCTCTGAGCCAAGCCCTGTATGTGCCAAAGCCCACACAGAGCTGTCATGGGAAGCCTCTCCACCCCTCAGCTAAGCTCTGGAATGGTGGTGGAGGAAAGCGATTTCCAGCCTGTTCACACCCTGAACCTGCAGGCTCCACAGCAGCCCCCAGGGCAGGCGCTTAGTACCCACTTCACTGCCACCCCCACCCGGCCACCCTGGGTCCTGGCTCCAGGGAGCACACGGTGTCTCCGAGGCTCCCTCCCCTGCTGAGCCACCTCTCTGGCCGGGTTTGCTGAAGCCTCTGGAGTCAGGTTCCCTGTGCTCTGGTGCACAATGCATCCTTAGGGCTTAACCTCTTCCTGCACACCCAGTAGCCAGAGGCAGCTGGGTTATGTCAGTTGTCAGCAGCAGCCTGGGAGGTGTTAGCTGCCTTTTGACACTGTGCAGGCAGGAAGGGACAAACTGCTTCCAGCCACAAGGGGGAGGAGGGGAGAAGAGATGAGCTCTGCAAAGACACTGGCAAGTCATCCCTTCCCCCCATCCTCCTCTCCTGTGGCTGAAAGCAGCTCCACTCCCTTCCTTCCCACACAGTGAAGGCTGATGCTGGTCACATTCTGGTGTGAAGTCTGGCAGAAATTTGGAGGGGCATGTGACCCTGCGTGCCCCCCCACCTGTTGCCTCGGGAAGACATGGCTTATTACACAGACCTGTTTCCTCGGGAAGACATGGTATCAGAAGAGGTGGGTCCATCCCAGGGACCCAGCCAGGCATGGAAGGCAGAGAGCGTAGGGCAGGAAGGGGAGGGTCAGTCAATCAACCCCCTGAGTGAGAGAGGCATATGGGAATGTGGGTGTGGGTGTGGGGGGGGGCAGGTAGGAGTGTGTGTGTCACCCCTCCCCGTGTGAACCGTAAAGCCTTGTAGATAAGAAGGTAAATAAAAAGAATCCAACTATTCAGTATTTTTTTTAACGGGCTCAGTCAACTTGATGCTAATTAATTTGAATGTTTGTACTGCATAGTTCTGATTGATTGCCATTGAACTCGCTTGAATACGAGTAATTTTACCAGGTGTCCTATATTCAGCATAGGGAAATATGGTCACCCTTGTTATTGCAAGGTTGCTTTGTGAAGTCAGACCACCATGGACTGGTCTGTTATTGTAGGGTTGCTGGTGAATATTAGGCTACACAAGCTGATTTGTTATTGTAGGGTTGCTTTGTGAGTGCAGCTATGCATTGGTTTGTGATTGTAGAGTTGCTGTGTGAGTGTAGGGCTCTACACATTGGTTTGTTATTGTATGACTGCTGGTAATTACTGGGTCTTAGTTACTGGGTGTAAAATTATCTTCCGGTATCTGGGCCATCCTGCCGAAGAGCAAGAGAGCAGCAGACTGTGCTATCTGGAAGACTGATTGAGGATCCCAAGCTACGTTAGGGGAGGAAGAGTCGAAGGGGCTGATTCAGCTTTGGAGAGGAGACTGGGGGCAAAATAGGGATGGTGACGCTTCATTAACAGCTCCTGAAGACAGGTTTCAGAGTGGTAGCCGTGTTAGTCTGTATCAGCAAAAAGAACGAGGAGTACTTGTGGCACCTTAGAGACTAACAAATGTATTTGAGCATAAGCTTTCGTGGGCTAAAACCCACTTCATCGGATACATGCAGTGGAAAATACAGCAGGAAGATATATATAGCTTATATGATGGTGTCCCCTGAATATATATGTGGACAGAGTTGGCAACGGGCTTTGTTGCAAGGATAGGTTCCTGGGTTAGTGTTTTTGGTGTGTGGTTGCTGGTGAGTATTTGCTTCAGGTTTGGGGGCTGTCTGTAAGCGAGGACTGACCTGTTTCCCAAGATCTGTTAGAGTGAGGGATCGAAGACAGGCCAGTCCTCGCTTACAGACATCATAGGACCTAATCCCATCAGCCACACTATCAGAGGCTCGTTCACCTGCACATCTATCAATGTGATATATGCCATCATGTGCCAGCAATGCCCCTCTGCCATGTACATTGGCCAAACCGGACAGTCTTTACACAAAAGAATAAATGGACACAAATCAGACGTCAAGAATTATAACATTCAAAAACCAGTAGGAGAACACTTCAACCTCCCTGGTCACTCAATTACAGACCTAAAAGTTGCAATTCTTCAACAAAAAAACTTCAAAAACAGACTCCAACGAGAGACTGCTGAATTGGAATTAATTTGCAAACTGGACACCATTAAATTAGGCTTGAAGAAAGACTGGGAGTGGATGGGTCATTACACAAAGTAAAAACCTATTTCCCCATGGTAATTTCCCCCCCCCTACTGTTACTCACACCTTCTTGTCAACTGTTGGAAATGGGCCATCCTGATTATCACTACAAAAGGTTTTTTTTCTCCTTTTGATAATAGCCCACCTTAATTGATTACTCTCGTTATAGTTAGTATGGCAACACCCATTTTTTCATGTCCTCTGTGTGTATATATATCTTCCTACTGTATTTTCCACTGCATGCATTTGATGAAGTGGGTTTTAGCCCACCTACGCTTATGCTCAAATAAATTTGTTAGTCTCTAAGGTGCCACAAGTACTCCTCATTTTTTCAGCTCCTGAAGAGGCTTTGATGTTTTGCTTTTAGTAAGCCCTCAAAACAGTAAGTGCAGGGCCTGCTTCCTCCAGGCCTTGATTTTTCTCAGAAACATGAAATGGAATTTCACTTACAAACATCTGAACCAAACATAGATGTACCAGAGAAAATCTACATGAGGGGCAAATATAAGCGGGGTTCTCAGACTGGCAGCTTGGAGGATGTCCTGATCTATTTGGAAAGTAGTTCAATATGCCTCCACTTTTTGCAGGATGAGTGGAGGACTCACATGTCATGATTGAAGCACGTATGATGGCGGCGGGGGTGTGTGTGTGGTTTTGCAACATTCCAGGCCTCACATTCCTGACGCAGTTAAAGTTGGATACGTTTTTCCTTATTTGCTTCCCTAAGCTACTGCAATAATATTGGTGCACAGTTAAACAGCTGCCATTTCCCACACCCAAGGTGACTGCATTTCAGTCGAGGGTGAAGTGATTACTCTATAGATAAAGGGAAAATGGCTCCATTCAGCTCCCCACAATGGATCTCAGGCCTGATAGGCTGCTCTCCTTAAATGCACCGTATTCTGCACACATAGGTTGAATGTTGCAGGGTAATCTGAGCCTTTAAAGATGTTCCAATGTAGACCCCACTGGTTTCTGGTTCTCCTATTAGGTCATGGGACTTATAGTTCAGGGATCATGTGACTACGAGCCAGGAGCAAGGCTTGCTGGGAAGGGAAAAACAGGATAAAAGGGAAGTCCTGTTCCTTAGTGGAGAGAGAGCAAGAAAATGCTAGGGAGGACAGTAGCTGGCTGAGGCCTGGGAGAAGACCTGGGGAAAAACAGTAGCTTGTTGGCAGCTCTGTCCCTGGGCCAGCCAGTTGGGGCTGAAACCATGGGGGTTTCCTGCAGAGAGGGAGCTGGGAATGGAACCTGTGTGGGTGTGGCTGATGAAGGCATGGAAAGAGAGAGGCAGCTGTAGGAGGTGGCCCTAGGAATGATGATGCAGGGCAGTTTGTAGTGGAGGAAAGACAGCTTTTCCATAGTATCCAGTCCCAGGTTAAAGACTAGAGTAGGAGGAGGATCCAGATTTCCTACAGTGCCACCTAGAAGCAGTGGGAAAGTCCTGTGACTGAGAGGAAGGACTTAGAGGGAAGCTAAAGGCCAAGGATGGATTGACCCCGATATAATGGGTGAATGAGCTCCCTGAAAGCAAGAGGGAAGGACTTGCCAGTTTCACAGGCCGTAGGCAGAGGGCCTGGCCCACAGGGATTGCAAGGGCTCGTTTTGCTTTATGTTTGGACTTTCCTTACCCTGGAAAGGGAGGACGACCAGTGTGGCCAGAGGGCCAAATCACCAAACTACCAAAGAGCAGCCAGGAAACTGAGGCGCCTGATGGTGGAGAGGTAAGTTGTACCCTCTCAGTGGACTTCTCCTGTTGCAGAGTGTGAGCACAAAGCCTATGCACCAGTGAACCCTCACTTAGGCCCTAACTGAGATCTCGAGATGGAAGATGCATGGAAATGCAGAGCAGTGCTGTTACATTTTAAACAATATACAGCTCAAAATTCAGTCTCTCCAAAAATCTGCATTTTTGCAGAAATCTGACTCTCTCCAAAATACCTTGGAAGAAAACCCATTTCATGCTCAAACACTTTGGGGCCAACCTTCTGCCATTATGCAATTCCTTGTCTCTGCTCACAGCCACAGTTTACTTCCTGTTGGGAGATGGCTCACCAAGAAGAGGAATTTGTCCTGTTTCTGTATTCACACCAGAAGTTGTTCCTTCCACTCAGTCCTCAACTCCCCAACACAGGAGTCCTGTACTTGGGTTGTGGAGGAAGAGCCATTACTTTTCTTCCAGCCTTAATTATGGTTTCTAGGAGCTTGCATATCGCTGAAGGGCAGCATGCACCTGGTTGCACAGTCTCTGAATAGGCCCATTTGCTCACATTGTTTAAATGAGAAGATTCAAACAGCATCAGTTGTAGGAATCTGTTGCTCAAAGGAAACAAGAACATCAACATGTCATGCCTCACTCCCACTTCTGCATCCTGTGTCAGGAAGTTGCAACACAGGAGACTCTGGAATTCATGCCTATAAAAAAGCAATGAGTGTGTGAAAATCAGCCCTGTGGAGAAGGCTTGTGCGTCACTTAAGTCAGTGGTGCCCAACCTTATTTCACAGGAGTGCCACGTTGGCTCAACCTTGTGTGAGCCAAACAGTTTCTACATATTTTAATAAGATTTTAAGTCACCTGTATTGATTTATATTTTAAGTTCAGCTTGTTTTGTATGTATTTAGATGTATTGTTTCTAGGTACAGTATTGTCTATTTACACATTTGTGTAAACTAAAATGATGTAAACATGATGACAAAACGCTAATGAATCGGCCGTTAGCATGTTGGGTTGAAGCAGGCTGCAGGCCTTATGAAATGCTCTGGTGGGCCGTGTATGGCCTGTGGGCCATAGGTTGGGCACCATCCTCAAAATAGGGCTCAAGTGGGACTTGGATGTTGCATGGGCCTTGTACTGGCGCTCTGGACAGGGGTGGATTTTGTCCCAGGAAGATAACACACATCATCTGACTTCAAAGGAGCCGTTGTCATGGTTTTTAACACTCAGTCTGGAACTTGTCCTTGTTCTCAATTCCGGAGGGGTTAATTAGAGTTTGTACCCTTCCCACAAATGCTTTCTCCTGAATGGCACCTACATATTGTTGGTTATTACAGAGATGCTCGTGAGTGGTGGGTTGCATATATTGATTTGTTGTTGTTTGACACTTTGGCCATATAGGTTGATTCATAGATAGCAGCAGAAATGGACCAGACTTATCAAATCATCCAGTCCATCTCCCTGCAGATGCAAGATTGTTTCATACAGGACACTACCTAATGTGTCGCCCAGTCTAGTTTTAACCCATCCCAAGCAATAGGAGATTTCACAAATTCCCTAGGAAGACAATTGCGTAGCCTAATATTTCTCATTGGTTTGTTTTGACAGGGTTGCTCTTGAGTGCTGGAGTTGGCTGGAAATCTTCCAATTTTCAGGGATCCGTTTGTTTGAGGGGGGGAATCTTTTTAGCTCAGCTTGAATGAATACTCAGCTGTGTACACACACAGGTCTGACTGTTGCAGGGATGCTGAGCTTTGGACTGGCAATGTCCGTTTGTTATTTCAGGATTACTAGTGACCCTCTGCGTTATGCCCTCTGGTGTGTTATAAATTTGAACATGCCAATAAGAGCCACAGAGGCAAGTAATAAAATAACATTATTTTGCAACCTAAATAAATGCCATGCTATAATCTAACCCCTCCCGCCACCAAGTCTTATGTAAAAAGTCATGTGCAATTTTTATGTCATTTTTTTAAAAAGAGAAAAAAGGAGGTGGGTCAAGGAGGAGAAACAGACCTTTTCCAAAAAGGAACTCTTTGTTGAGCAGTTCCAGTGGATAGCTGTTCTCTTTGTTTTGGCACAGTGATAGACATAAAGTGCTCTCTGAGGTAGCAGGCTAGGTGATTGGTGTGTCCCAAATCAACCTGGCAGACTCTTATTTCTCTGGATGTATTTATTAAGTGGCTGTGGTGCTGGTGAGAGGCGCCAGATGGCCTTTGGAGACTGCACACAATGGGTACAACAGAGACAATGGCAACAGCAAGGCTCACACCCACTGGCAGCACCCTTATGGGCCTGATCCAAAGCCCACCGAACAGGACAAGAGTAGTTGTGTTTTTTAACTGACTGCAATAGGTTTTTGATCAGGCCTGTGAAGGGGGAGGTGTGCACTGTTTCTCTCTGAATCTGTTCTAGTGATGAACACAAGATTTCAGTCTCCAGGACTGTCAAGCTGGCAACATCCAGCAGCATAGGTGCTTCTTTTGGAGGGGGGTGCTTGCTTTGGTAG
Source organism: Emys orbicularis (assembly GCF_028017835.1). NCBI lineage: Eukaryota > Metazoa > Chordata > Testudines > Emydidae > Emys > Emys orbicularis. The sequence continues at coordinate 83,270,465 of NC_088686.1, read as the reverse complement.
TGGTATTTTGTGATTTGATACCTGACCAACTAGGAACCATTAACTAATTTCCCATAGGAGACCACTTAACATCAGATGGATAACCAAGTACAAGGAACTCATGCAAAACGTAGGATGGATTCAAATCTGGCAGACCTTTCTAATGACCTCTTGGGCTCTTGCAGCCGTATTTGCCACGGGAATCCTCCTTGGTGGCCTTGCTTTCTTATTTCTACAGCCATGGTTCTCTGTTCCAGGAACACCCATGAAGTTGCTGATTCTCTGAGAACAGCAGCAGAGGGTCAGTGTCAGTTGGTGCAAGTCCATACTGCACTCTTGGAAGGGGTGGTTGGAAAAACACTTTACTGCAAGAATTTTTGCAGCTCCATATTTATCCAACCAGTAAAGACCAAATCCTACTCCCCTGTTTTCTGGCTCAATGAGCAAAGTAAAAGATAAGAAGGGTATTTTTTTATCTCTGCTGAAAAGATTAATGTCAAAGTGGGAGGATTAGTTCTCTACAGTGCAGGAGATTAAGTTTGGATTTTGCAAACTTTCCCATTATCAGTTTCCCCCCCTAGACAATCCTCACAGGGCTTCACAACCCCTCTCTGCCAACACTGGAGTTCAATGAATTTGTCTCTTATTCAACCATTTTTTCCTCTTTCACAACCTCTTCATTAAAACAATCTTCACATAGCAGGGCTGTGTTTCATTCTGGGATTTTGTTAGCTTTTGCCAGGCATCCAATTCTCTCTCATACACACTGCCCTCCCGCCTAGCCATACACCTAAATCAAAGCTTTTCTCTATATTTAGAAAGGGAAATGTACAAGGTTTTGTCTGTCTTCTCAATCTAAAAGAACAGGCTTACCTCCCAATAAAACATACCCTATGTCCAGATAAAAGAGAGCTGCAAATTATACAGTCTCTTTAAAACAGTAGTTCTGCTAGCCTTTTGGCTCATGCATCAACAGAATTGTTAATGTTGTTCCAAATGCAGGATGAGTTTGTCCTTAATTACACTTCTACATGGTACTCTTTGCTAACCCACTCACTAGTTACTGTTGCTCAGACTAGCATAAGAATGGCCATACTAGGTCAGACCAATGGTCCATCTAGCCAAGGGGTGGGCAAACTAAGGCCCGCAGGCTGGATCCGGCCCCTCAGGGCTTTGGATCAGGCCCACGGGATTGCCCCGCATGGCACTGCTCTGCAGAAGCAGCCGGCACCACTTCCCTGCGGCCCCCGGGAGGGGGGGCAGAGGGCTCCGTGCATTGCCCATGCCTCCAGGCACTGCCCCCCGCAGCTCCCGTTGGCCGGGAACGGGGAACCGCAGCCAATGGGAGCTTCTGGGGAGGTACCTGGAGGCACGGCAAGGGCAGCAGGCGCGGAGCCCTCCGCCCCCCCCCCCCCAGGGGCCGCAGCGCTTCCTGGAGCGGCGTGGGGCCGGGGACAGGGCAGGCAGGCAGGGAGCCTGCCCTGGTCCTGGTGTGCGCCGCTGCCACCCCGGAGCCGCTTTAGGTAAGCGGCGCCGGGCTGGAGCCCAAACCCCTCCTGCACCCCGCCCCAACTCCCTGCTTGCACCTCACACCCCTCCTGCACCCCAACTCCCTTCCCTGAGCCCCCTTGTACACCCCGTACCCCTCCTGCACCCCAACCCCCTGCCTTGAGCCCCCGCCGCACCCCTCCTGCACCCCTGTCCTGAGCCCCCTCCTGCATGCTGCACCCTTCCTGCACCCCAATCCCCTTCCCTGAGCCCCTTCCTGCACACCACACCCACTCCCACACCCCGCACTCCCTCACGCACCCCAACCCCTTGCCCCGGCCCTGCATACAATTTCCCCACCCAGATGTGGCCCTCAGCCCAAAAAGTTTGCCCACCCCTGATCTAGCCCAATATCCTGTCTTCTAACAGTGGCCAATGACTAGGGTGACCAGACATCACGTTATTATTGGGACCATCCTGATATTAGCAGCTTTGTCTTATATGTGCAATATACCCCCCACCCCTGAAAAAAAGCATTCCAAATTTTCACACTCACTATCTGGCCACTCTACAAATGACAGATTTTTCAGAGGGAATGAACAGAACAGGGCAATTATCGAGTGATCCATCCCCTATCGTCCATTCCCAGCATCTGGCAGTCAGAGGGTTAGGGACGCCCAGAGCAGAGGGTGGCATCTCTAACCATCTTGGCTAAAAGCCATTGATGGACCTATCCTCCACTAACTTATCTAATTAATTTTTTAACCCAGTTTTACTTTTGGCCTTCACAACAAATGAGTTCCACAGGTTGACTGTGTTGTGTGAAGAAATACTTCCTTTTGTTTGTTTTTAAACCTGCTGCCTATTAATTTCATTGGGTGACCTCTGGTGCTTGTGTTACGTAAAGGGGTAAATAACATTTCCCTATTCACTTTCTCCACACCTTTCATGATTTTTATAGACCTCTATCATATACCCCCACAGTCATCTCTTTTCCAAGCCGAATAGTCCCATTTTTTTAAATCTCTTCTCATATGGAAGCAGTTCTATAGCCACAATCATTTTTTGTTGCCCTTCTCTGTAATTTTTCCATTTCTAATATATCTTTTTTTGAGATGGGGCAAGCAGAACTGCACACAGTATTCAAGGTGTGGATGTACCATGGATTTATATAGTGGCATTATGCTATTTGCTGTCTTATTAGCTATCCCTTTACTAATGGTTCCTAACATTCTGTTGGCTTTTTATGACTGCCACTACACATTAGAGGATCTTTTCAGAGAACAATCCACAATGACTCCAAGTTCTTTCTTGAGTAGTAACAGCTAATTTAGACCCCATAATTTTGTATGTGTAGTTGGGATTATGTTTTCCAATGTGCACTACTTTGCATTTGTAAGCAGAGTCAGGATGAGCTCTACCCTGACATCTGGTGGTGAATTATGGCGAGGGTGGAAAAGAACTTCAGGGGCTGATCTTGTTTGCATAGGCACACCCACCTGCCTAGCCTGGGACAACAACAACTGAAAGTGGTTACTTTGGCTGGTGTGGGATCCCCAGTTTCTCTGTTATTGGGGCAGGAAGAATAAAGTGTTGTTACCCTGATTCTGTGAATCAAGGCCAGTGGAACTGTTGTATGACAGAGGGACTCACCAGTAACTAAGTAGCACTCGCTAGACAAGGGGCATGGGTTACAAAACCCAGTGGATTGAGAGAGGCTGGGGACAGGTATGTATACCTGATGGTATGGGTGCCTTTTGAGGGCCTGGAACACCAATTGCACTATCCCCTCTCTTCACTGTTGACTAGCAGAGCTAAGTTTGCTTCCATTAGTAGTCTAGCTAGAAGTTGCTGAGCTGAATTCACTTTGGGCCAATGGTGTACCAGCACTGAGGCTCCCCTCCTACAAGCTGAAATCACTAAGAGCTGAAAGCACTAAAAGAGCTAAAATTGCTGAGCTGAGATCACCGAGTACTGTGTTAACTAGTGGGGGAGCCTGAAGAAATATTGCTAAGCAGCTGGCAGAGCTGGGACAGTTGGAGTGGCCCATGGAACAGCGAGCGGAGCGGATCTGAGCCGTTTGCGAGGGCAGCTGGAGCAGTTCATGGGACGGCTGGTGGAGTGGAGCAGCTGGCAGAGCTGAGCAGTTTGTGGGACAGTTGGAGCGGCTACGGAACGGGGAGCAGAGCAGAGCAGTTTGCGAGGATGGCTGGAGGAGCGGAGTGGCGTGGCTGGTAGAGCGGAGCCATTCATGGTAAAGGCTGCAGCAGAACTCCACGGAGAGGTGGGGCAGTCGGCCTCGGACCACGTAAGGTGCCCCTTAACACCCCGTGTGCCCTCCCCCCCATTTCCGCCCAGGCTGGGAGGGTAAAACTCTGCAGATAAACTTTTGAACTCTGGGGCGGCACTGACCAGGGACAGAGACTTTGGGGTTGTTGGACTTTGGGGTGATTGGACTTAAGACCCTGAGGGGAAAAGGACACTGCCAAACTTACTTGGAAGTGGGTCTTTTGCTCATGGTTTGTGTTATGAATCCTGTTTGTGGTGGTTCCCCAACATAATGCCGCATCGTTTCCCTCCTTTATTAAAAGGCTTTTGCTACACTCAGACTCCGTGCTTGTGAGAGGGGAAGTATTGCTTCCTAGAGGCGCCCGGGGGGGTGGTGGTATGTAATTGTCCCAGGTCACTGGGTGGGAGCTCGAGCCGGTTTTGCATTGTGTTATTGAAACGGAACCCCTAGATACTGAACCCGGCCCTTGTTGCTGCCAACTTAGAGGGGCAGAAGGGTTACACATTTATCAACATTGAATTTCATCTGCCATTTTTTTGCCCAGTCACCCAGATTTATGAGATCTCTTTGTAACTCTTTGCAGTCTGCTTTGGACTTAACTATCTTGAGTAATTTTTGTTTTGTTGGCAAACTTTGCCACCTCATTGTTTACCCCTTTCTCCAGATCATTTTTGAATATGTTGAACAGCACTGGTCCAGTACAGATCCTTGGGGGAGCCCACGATTTACCTCTTTTCCACTGACCGTTTATTCCTACCCTTTATTTCCTGTCTTTTAACAAGGGACCTTCATTCTTATTCTATGACTGTGCATTTTGCTTAAGAGCCTTTGGTGAGGGACCTCGTCAAAGGCTTTCTGAAAGTCCAAGTACACTATATCCACTGGATCACCCTTGTCCACATGCTTGGTGTGGTGATACCCTCAAATAATTCTAACAGATTGGTGAGGCATGATTTTCCTTTACCTTTACAAGAGCCATGTTGACCTAACATATCGTGTTTATCTATGTGTTTGATGATTTTTTTCTTTTCTATAGTTTCAACAAATTTGCCTGGTATGGAAGTTAGGCTCAGCAACCTGATATTGCCAGGATCTCCTCTGGAGTCTTTTTAAAACATTGGCATTACATTAGCTATCCTCCAATCATCTGGAACAGAGGCTGATTTAAGTGATAGATTACATACCACAGTTAAAAAGCAACAGAGGGTCCTGTGGCACCTTTAAGACTAACAGAAGTATTGGGAGCATAAGCTTTCGTGGGTAAGAACCTCACTTCTTCAGATGCAAGTAATGGAAATCTCCAGAGGCAGGTATAAATCAGTGTGGAGATAACGAGGTTAGTTCAATCAGGGAGGGTGAGGTGCTCTGCTAGCAGTAGAGGTGTGAACACCAAGGGAGGAGAAACTGCTTCTGTAGTTGGATAGCCATTCACAGTCTTTGTTTAATCCTGATCTGATGGTGTCAAATTTGCAAATGAACTGGAGCTCAGCAGTTTCTCTTTGGAGTCTGGTCCTGAAGTTTTTTTGCTGTAAGATGGCTACCTTAACATCTGCTATTGTGTGGCCAGGGAGGTTAAAGTGTTCTCCTACAGGTTTTTGTATATTGCCATTCCTGATATCTGACTTGTGTCCATTTATCCTCTTGCGTAGTGACTGTCCAGTTTGGCCAATGTACATAGCAGAGGGGCATTGCTGGCACATGATGGCATATATAACATTGGTGGACGTGCAGGTGAATGAGCCGGTGATGTTGTAGCTGATCTGGTTAGGTCCTGTGATAGTGCTGCTGGTGTAGATATGTGGGCAGAGTTGGCATCGAGGTTTGTTGCATGGGTTGGTTCCTGAGTTAGAGTTGTTATGGTGCGGTGCGTGGTTGCTGGTGAGAATATGCTTAAGGTTGGCAGGTTGTCTGTGGGCGAGGACAGGCCTGCCTCCCAAGGTCTGTGAAAGTGAGGGGTCATTGTCCAGGATGGGTTGTAGATCACTGATGATGCGTTGGAGAGGTTTAAGCTGAGGGCTGTAGGTGATGGCCAGTGGAGTTCTGTTGGTTTCTTTTTTGGGCCTGTCTTGTAGCAGGAGGCTTCTGGGTACACGTCTGGCTCTGTTGATTTGTTCCTTTATTTCCTTGTGTGGGTATCGTAGTTTTGAGAATGCTTGGTGAAGATCTTGTAGGTGTTGGTCTCTGTCTGAGGGGTTGGAGCAGATGCGGTTGTACCTCAGTGCTTGGCTGTAAACGATGGATCGTGTGGTGTGTCCGGGGTGGAAGCTGGAGGCATGAAGGTAGGCATAGCGGTCGGTGGGTTTTCGGTATAGGGTGGTGTTAACGTGGCCATTGCTTATTTGTACTGTGGTGTCCAGGAAGTGGACCTCCCGTGTAGATTGGTCCAGGCTGAGGTTGATGGTGGGGTGGAAGCTGTTGAAATCATGGTGGAATTCTTCCAGGGTCTCCTTCCCATGGGTCCAGATGATGAAGATGTCATCAATGTAGCGTAGGTAGAGAAGGGGCGTGAGTGGACGAGAGCTGAGGAAGCGTTGTTCCAGGTCAGCCATAAAGATGTTGGCATATTGTGGGGCCATGCGGGTGCCCATAGCGGTGCCACTGGTCTGGAGGTATATATTGTCACCAAATTTGAAATAATTGTGCGTGAGGATAAAGTCGCAGAGCTCGGCAATAAGTTGTGCTGTGTCATCATCAGGGATACTGTTCCTGACAGCTTGTATTCCATCTGTGTGTGGGATGTTTGTGTAGAGAGCCTCTACATCCAACTTCAGGACCAGACTCCAAAGAGAAACTGCTGAGCTCCAGTTCATTTGCAAATTTGACACCATCAGATCAGGATTAAACAAAGACTGTGAATGGCTATCCAACTACAGAAGCAGTTTCTCCTCCCTTGGTGTTCACACCTCTACTGCTAGCAGAGCACCTCACCCTCCCTGATTGAACTAACCTCGTTATCTCCACACTGATTTATACCTGCCTCTGGAGATTTCCATTACTTGCATCTGAAGAAGTGAGGTTCTTACCCACGAAAGCTTATGCTCCCAATACTTCTGTTAGTCTTAAAGGTGCCACAGGACCCTCTGTTGCTTTTTACAGATTCAGACTAACACGGCTACCCCTCTGATACTTGATACCACAGTTAGTAATTCTGCAATTTCATATTTGAGTCCCTTCAGAACTCTTGGGTGAATACAATTGCTCCTGGAGACATCTTATTGTTTAATTTATCAATTTGTTCTAAAACCTCCTCTATTGACACGTCAATCTGGGACCATTCCTCAGATTTGTCACCTAAAAAGAATGGGCAGGTGTAGGAATTTCCCTCACATCCTCTGCAGTGAAGATCAATGCAAAGAATTCATTTAGCTTTTCCACAATGGCCTTGTCTTCCTGGAGTGCTCCTTTAGCATGTTGATTGTCCAGTGGCCCCACTGTCTGTCTGGCAGGCTTTCTGTTTCTGATGTACTTAAACAAAATTTTGCTATTAGTTTTCGTATCTTTTCCTAGTTGCTCTTCAGATTCTTTATTAGCCGGCCTAATTATACTTTGACACTTGACTTGCCAGAGTTTGTGTTCCTTTCTATTTTCCTGAGTAGGATTTGACTTCCAGTTATTAAAGAATGTATTTTTGCCTCTGACTGCCTCTTTTACTCTGCTGTTTAGCCATGGTGGCATTTTTTTGTGATCTTCCTGTTCTGTTTTTTTTTTTTTTTTATTTGGGGTGTACATTTAGTTTGAGCCTCATTTATGGTGATTTTAAATAGTGTCCATGTAGTTTGCAGGCATTTCACCCTTGTGACTGTTCCGTTTAGTTTCTGTTTAACTAGCTTCTTTGTTTTTGTGTAGTTTCCCTTTTTGAAGTTAAATGCTACTGTGGTGGGTTTCTTTGGCAGTCATTAATGGTGTCTAGAAATTTTATCTCTGCATCCTCTCCTGACGTGTCAAATACCCAGTCAATATGAGGATAGTTAAAGTCTCCCATTATTATTGCATTTTCTGCCTTTGTAGCCTCTCTATTCTCCCTGAGCTTTTCACAATCACCATCATCATCCAGGGCAGGTAGTTGGTACATTCCTGCCACTATACTCTTATTGTTTAAGCATGGAATTCCCATCCATAGAGATTCTGTGGCACAGTTTGATTTAAGATTTTTACTTTATTTGACTCTATGCTTTCTTTCACATATAGTACCACTCCCCCAGTGCACCCGACTCTGTCATTCCTATATATATTTTTACTCTAGTATTATCATGTCCCATTGATTATCCTTATTCCACCAAGTTTCCATGATGTCTATTATATCAATAGTCTAATTTAATATCAGGCAATCTAGTTCACCCATCTTAGTATTTAAACTTCTAACATTTGTATATAAACACTTGGACATTTCTGTAAATATTCAGTTCCTTGTCTTCATATGTTACATTTAAATGGGACTCTTTTACATTGGATTGTTCCTCACTAGCTCCTTACCTGTACCTTGCCACGTTTTTTCCTATCCTATTTCACGTCAAATTTTGCAGAGATCTAAGGCAGCCTCTTTCACGGTGTTCTGTGTGGAAGAGCTTTCTGTCCCCTCCTCTCCCGCAAAGAGGGATCCAGTGTGCAGTGGAGATTGGGGGAAGCCTTCCAGAGGAAGGTGAAAAACTTTATTAGGTGGAACAAAAGTACTAGGCTGTGGTGATGGGTAGAGGAAGCAAAACTACTCTATAAATAGACTTGGAAGGATTAGATTTTTTTATAAATAAATGTCAATGTTATCGTACGTACACAAACCACTGAAAACATGTTCCCAGCAATAATAATCTAAATTTACAGACAGACAAAGTAAGAAAAAAATCTGCATAAGAAATTATTGGAGTTTGATTTAAGGATGTTTACTTTGTATATTTTGACATATGATGTTGACAATTTGTGTTTTAAATGATTATAAAGCATTAACTTATTGAATCTGTGTCTATTGTCATTAAATAATTATTGTCTGCCCCCGCATTCCATGATTTCCTATAACTGAAATTTTAAATTGATGATCTTTAAAAAATGCTTCAAAATAAACATAAAAAATTAATTCTGCCAAACCTATCTATAAATAATCTTGTTCTAAATACCTGTTTTCATGTGGAATTTTTGAAGTTTTCAACTGAACAATATAACATTTTAAAAAATATTCAAGAATAGTGGTGTAATGAATAGCCTATGTGGATCACTACTGCCCGAAGTGGTATCATAACTGATCAGTTATGTGTCCTAGACTCTGTACTGCAACAGTAGAGTCCCCTTTACCTTAGATTCCCAGAATTTTTATTTTTATTTTTTTAAGACAGGATGGATCATTATCCTATCACTGCTGTTGATATGAGATTCTGAGTAGCTTCAAATGCATACATGTACAGTATGTTGGTAAGTTAATAGGCTGATATGCCCCTAGTGAAGTCAAAAACATTTCTTCTAACCTCATGAGTCCTATGTTGTTTACTGGGAACAGCTACTAGGGAGAAAGGAAGGAGGTACAAAGAAATGGGCATTAAGTTGAAAGGAAAATGATTATAGTGGATGTGATATCCAATCAACTCAAGGCTAATATTTTCTCTCTGCTGGAGGCACTTAATTTACTAGTGAAGTGCTGGGATAAGGAACCATTGTGCTCCCAGAATTGTCAAAACAAATGTAAGATTCTCAGGCTGGCATTGAAAATGACTGACTGATCCCTCTGCAGAAAGCTGGGCTAAGGCAATCATGATCAATGTCACTGTGTCTTCTCATGTATAACTTTGTTCATTTCAGTCTACATACAAGAATCCAGAATTCCTGTGCAAGGGTGAGGCCTTTCAGATACAAATACAACAGCTGTGACTCAAACCAAACCATATGCAGAATTAAAATATCTTCAACTAACAAGAGATGACTGTTAAGGAATTGGTATATAAGCTATAATTAAGAAATTAACAAGTTCTATTAAATGAATTTAATTTTGTTAAATAATAGAACCAAGGAATTAAACCAAGCTTTGCATGTGTTTGCTTGTATCTCATGCCTGTTGGGAGATCACTAATACCTCATTATATTGAGAGAAGAGGTGCCAAGTTAGGGTAAATGACCTCTCAGATGCCACATGACACAACCATTAACTACTAATGATTTAGAAGGAGAATTCATGTCCAAACACTGATATGTTCAGGGCTACCCAGGGGAAAATGACACAACTGCTAGTAAACGAAGCAGTATGTAACCAAAGATGTGCAAGGAACAATTATGTTGTATGGAGGTATCACAGTACTTAACCCTAAGTGCACTTTAATCATAGTATCCAGATACTCTGCAGCTGGATGCCTTAGATAAATGTTTCGTTATAATACTACAGCTGTTGCATGCCTCCTACGAGAGGACAAATCGTGTCTGGAAGTTATGCACATCACAGCTAAAATATTATCTGGGGTCATATAATATGAAATACACGGTCCCTGTATTATGATACTGCTTTTAAAGGCTGCTGTGCCACTCACTGAAGGTGCAGTCTTTTGGTACAATGAGAGTGTTATTAATTTGTTATTTACACTTTCCAAGCAACAATATTCCTCTCCTTCCCTTTTTTTGGATGTGGGGATTCCAGTCCCGTTTCACTGCATTAGCTCCCCTTCTCTGCCACTCTTGAAAGGCCTGGGTCAAGTTGGTTCTCTCTTTTTCAGCCAACCTGCAGGCACAAGCAGCATGTTATTCCTGCCGGGGCCTGTATATGCTGCTCTGGGATGAGCTGAAGGGGTCTTCTAACTTGTGGTCTTCCCAAGATCTGAATGAACTAGCCCCAGAGCACCTGCTAGTTCCAAGGGAATAAATGAGTTCAGGACCCAAAAACAGAGCTCCTACTCTGGCAACATCACTACAGTGGGAAAGGTATCTTCTTCTCTGTTTAATCTTTTCTTGAAGTGGGCAACCCAGTTCAGGGAATTCATTTCAACCTGGTATAAATAGTCTGAGTCCAAGCTGTAGCTGGATATGTCCTGTCTGGAGGAATTCACCCATCATGCTATAGCTTGAAATGCAACAGCTGTGGAATTCCAGCAGATATGCTGAACAGGGGCAGTTCATTTCTGTCGGGACATGTTATTACATGACTCCAGTAGTTCTGGAGGCAGGCAGTAGGCCACAATACTGTTTTGCTTGGAAGCTGTTACTGTAAATTATGGCATTTTTAATGTATAAGCACTGTACTAAATCTGGTTAATGTGTGCTAGCCTGTTCAGTACTGCAAATCACTGGTGACTGGATGTCCCAGGGGACTGGAACCTTTCCCCTACAGATCAGCACGTTCAATCCAGCCCAGATCAAGTCAAATCTAGCCCAGTTCAGCTGATGGCTATTCACTGGTCTATGTGTAACATGCTGATGCTCTCAAGCTAGTTTCTATCAGAAAACACTGCCCACCAGTCCCAAGCATCACATAGGCTTGCTCCATTGGCCAGCATTAAGTTCAGTGGGGAAAAAAGATGGTTTTTTTTTTAAAGAGGTGAGCGAATGCGGCAACCTTTATTCAAGGTAAAATTGTCCTGTTTTTAAGGGCAAACGCTGTATAATACACCCAAACACGTTTATGTAACAATAGCACCTAGAGGCCTCCATCAAGATCAAGTCCTTCTTGTGCTAAGTACTTTACAAACACACAAAGAGCTTACAATCTAAATTCATAGAGGGGGAAACTGAGGCACAGCGAGGGGCAGGGACTTGCCTAAGGTCACACAGAAGGTCAGTGACAATGCCAGAAACAGAACCCAGGTCTCATGACTCCAAGTCATTATCTGCAGGACCATGCTGCCTCTCAATAGACCATAGGATAGGATATATATATATCCTATCCTATCAGTTCCTTACTAATAGTATTTGAGAAGTGGCCTATGTACAGCTGAGTTATGGTGGGTATTAACAAAATGTATGTGTTAATCTATGCAGCTGTCAGGATAGCGTTTTTAAAAAAAATAACACTGTGTGTATGCTAATACCCCACTAGGCGTTATTGTTGTAAAATGTTTGGCCAATTTTAAATAAGACTGCTTAGCAAGACTGGCAAAAAAGACTCCATTTATGGAGGCTAGCTTTATGTCATAAGTGAGATTAAGTAGCAAAATTAGTGGAATGGGATTTCTGTTCTGACTGGCCTGAAATAACACTAGAAATTCATGATGGTAATCTTGATGCCAACAATCAAATGTTCTAATGGGGGCAATGACTTACATTTTTGAGCCAGTCCCATGATTTGAAATGGCTTTGCCAATACCTGCTTAAATCCCTGTTCTCATGATCCCAGATGTAGGTTAAAGGCAAGGGCGTGTTCTCCATTTTTAATATCCTTTTTGTTATTTTCCAGCTGCCTTCACTTGCATCCCTCTGATATTTCCCTTAAGGACATTCCTCAGATATATCTCTGCAATGAGACCCCGATGGAAGGGGCTGCTAAATGTAAATCTCAGATGTTTTGGAATGTTTGCTAAAACAGTTACCAAAAAAAGAATGGAACAACTTCTCCAGTTGGGACTTTTTTTACTCCCTATCATACAAGCTGCAGCAATAATATATGGTAATGAAGTGTGACAATCTTATTAGAGCATCCCCTGTCCCAGAAGGATTTCCTGGATATAACAGGCCCCTGGCATTTTTTGCTTTTAGACCATGCTGATTCTCCCCTCCCATGTAACCCACACACACACAGAGCTCCCAGGGGACCTGTATTCTGAACTCTGACCCTGCTGACTTGACTTGACTCGGATCTTCCCCCAGAATAGGAAAAACCACAAAGAGTTTCATTCAGTTTCACTAGCATTAATAAAGTTGGGGGGGAGGGATAGCTCAGTGGTTTGAGCGTTGGCCTGCTAAACCCAGGGTTGTGAGTTCAATCCTTGAGGGGGCCACTTAGGGATCTGGGGCAAAATCAGTACTTGGTCCTGCTAGTGAAGGCAGGGAGCTGGACTCGATGACCTTTCAAGGTCCCTTCCAGTTCTAGGAGATGGGATATCTCCATTTAAAAAAAAAAAAAGTTTGAAAAGGAGGTAAAATACAGAATGGCTTTGCTTCTGTGCTCAAAGCTGAACACAATAAGGAATCCCTATGGGATTTTAGACTAAACAGTTTCCAATAATCCAGTCAAGTTTTGGAATCAACCCATCTGACTAGACCCTCAAATAGATATGCTATCAGACAGCCTATAGACCAGTCCAGTCCTTGTAGTATAGGTCCTCTTGTATAATCATCTTCTACAGTAAGGAATAATCCATGCAGGGTGTGTAGTGGTTATTGCCAGGGCATAGAATATAGACACAAAGAGGTTACTAGGATGGAATGCCCCCCTGCAGCTCCTGTCTTTCAGAGAGGCCAGAATAAGGGCAGTCACACACTGGTTGCAGGCATTCTGGCATGCTTTGGGGGCAGTGCTACCCACAGTTTGGCCTGTAATGTCAAATTTGGAGGGAAAAAACGGGGGTGGCTCATGCCTGCATTTTCACTCAAATTGTAATAAGCACATTTCTCATTTTCATACCATTGCATTACTTCTAACTGCCAGGGCTTCAGATGATCCAGCTAGGGACCTAATTTGCACTAAAAGAACAGGAGTACTTGTGGCACCTTAGAGACTAACAAATTTATTAGAGCATAAGCTTTCGTGGGCTACAACCCACTTCTTCGGATGCATATGCATCCGAAGAAGTGGGTTGTAGCCCACGAAAGCTTATGCTCTAATAAATTTGTTAGTCTCTAAGGTGCCACAAGTACTCCTGTTCTTTTTGCGGATACAGACTAACACGGCTACTACTCTGAAACCCGTCAATTTGCACTAAAGTTAAGCTCAGTGGAGCAGTAACTGTGTCTTACTCTTTATATGTTTGGATTTTTACAAACTGTACTAAAAGAGAGCCCATCCAAAGCTCTGGCCACCCTTAACAATATACCAAATAATTAAACAGACATATCAATTCCCGCTAGACCAAATCAAATAATACAGTAACAAAACTGCAAAAACAAACCAACTTCCCACAACATGTATTTGCACAGCACATAGCGTAGTGATGTTACTGTAATATAATGAAGCTAGTTAGAGATGAGTCAAAATCAGATCCTTGAGAATAAAATACTTTGTTTTTTGGGGTTGTGATGAGGTGTGCTTCCCACACTAGCCCTGCAAGAGCTGAGTTGGAGCAGGTGGGCCCAATCAGCTAATTAGTCTGCAAGCAGAGGGAGCTTTAGGATGGAGGCAGTTAATTAGAGAGAAGCTTACCTGCAAGAGACAGGCGGGGCTTCTATAAAGGAAAGGAAAATGGAAACAGAATGGGTAGCAGGTTGCAATTACACCCTGGGAAGAGGGAGGAGTGTTTGAGGGGCAGCAGAGACAAGTTGTCCAAAGTTACTCCCTGGGAGGAGGGAGTGAAGAGACTGGAAATCCAGAGGAGTGGGGAAGGTCAGAGGTTGACAAAGCCCTGCCTGGGATGATTTAGTTGGTGTTGGTCCTGCTTTGGGCAGGAGGTTGGACTAGATGACCTCCTGAGGTCCCTTCCAACCCTAATCTTCTATGATTCAGCCCAGGGAAAGGCAACAAGGTACAGGGAATGGACCTTAACTGCTGTGTAGAGGGTCCCTGAGCCAAAACCCAGAGTAGAAGGTGGGCCCAGGTTCTCCTGCCAGTCACTGTAGGAGGGGCAGTGTGAGACAGTGAAGCTGAAGACTGCCTGCGATTGCTGGAGAGCAGGAACTTTGGTACACTCCCTCCAGAAGGGGAACCTCAATAGCGACCTGGCCAGAGGGCTGAGTCACGAAGAGGACAAGCTGTGGTTCCTGACAGCCAGAGAGGGACTGCTGGGAGGGGAGTTGGCCTGACTGAGCTAATCCCCAGAACTACCAGAAGCTGGTGCCATCCAGCAGTGAGTAGAGCAACCTGTCCCGTGACTTGTATTCAGATCAAATCTGCCCCTGCTGGGCTGATTCTGAACCAGATGCAACCAGAAAAAAGGTGAGGCTCCAATTCAGCTGTGGCTCAACGATTGTGAGATTCTAGCTCTCCCATTGCTGTGCCTGTAGTTAATATGGGGGAAAAGAGAGAGCATTGCCCCCTACCCTTGGCTGTTAGTCTGGCAGCTTTTGGCAGCACTAGACTCCTTTCAACAACGAATTTTAAAGCTAAATGCTAACAATGGCTTTATTTTTAGTGATCTTGTACGTCCTTCCCTATGTCTGTAAATGCTGTACACTATCTCTTTAAATCAGCTAGACACTCAATTACATGATGCCCTGCCATTGACTTGTGTAACATGATCTTAATCTTGTGTTCCAAACATTCCCTGATGTACATGTGCAGCTTTAGAAAGTGCTCTATTAACTATTGTAGGAGTGAACATGGCTTCTCTATTATTAAATCAGCAAGACAGCAAAACACATTAACAAACAGTAGATGTCCTGAATAGTAGCTTAAACCAGATCTTTTATTTAAATCGGACTTTATAGCCAGACATGGGGAAACATAAGGAGGGCTTTTGCTGATGGAAAAGTGGCAGCTCGCACTGGGAGATGCTAGAATTTCAGATGCTAGCAGAGCTATTGGATTCTAAAGCTAGTGTTCTAGTTTGAGGGTGTGGCCATGCAATTCAGTAGCAGCACAGGCAAGTTTCCCAGCGGTAGTGTACTGAAAGGCCCTTTGTGCTCATGGCATGCAAATCAAATGTCAGTCTGCCCATCTGGGTGAGTTCCCCTTCCTTTCTTCTCTAGTGAGATTTCAGGAGAGGAGGGGTGGCTGATGGTACATTGTTATGGAGTTTGTTGGTTGTGTACACAGCTTTCAAAACTAACTGCGTTAATGGGAGACTGATAGAAGATAGACAAGGGGCCTGCTGCTCTCTTGTGTGTTGTCCGGAAGAGCAGAAGGATGAAGGCGGGGGAATGCGGGGGGAGAGAGAGACTGCAGTGACAGTGCATTGGTAATAGGGTGACCAGATGTCCTGATTTTATAGGGACAGTCCTGATTTTTGGGTCTTTTTCTTATAGAGGCTCCTATTACCCCCCCATCCCATGTCCTGATTTTTCACACTTGCTGTCTGGTCACCCTAATGGGTAATCTAATTAAGTCATAAGCATTTCCTATTGCTGAGCATCAGTCACATCATTAACCCTGATATTGGATCCTGCCTGTCAGTGACACTGTCTTTCAGATCTGGACCATCTTACCACTGACATTTCCCGTTTGCAGTCCAAGCTGGCGCTGGATTTCCCAGTTATGCCAACGCATACATGGGGGGAAGATTTTAATTGGTTCTTGCTATGGATCAGGGTCATTATCTAGCTCAGTGGTTTGAGCATTGGCTTGCTAAACCTAGGGTTGCAAGTTCAATCCTTGTTGAAGGGGCCATTTAGGGGAGGGGACAGTACTTGGTCCTGCTAGTGAAGGCAGGGGACTGGACTTGATGACCTTTCAAGGTCCCTTCCAGTTCTATGAAATAGTTAAAAATGCTATTGTTCCTCATGTAAAAATATCCCCCGTCTTGTTAATATTTCTTTTTTTTCCCTCCTAAACCACTTTACCCAAAACAAAAGACAGTGGCTATAAAAGGGATTTTTAAAATATCCCCTTAATCCATTCTATGTGCTGTGCATGTAATCTCTACCAATGACTAGCCTAATGGGTCCAATTCATCCCTGGTGTAACTCCACTTTCTGTGATGGGGCTACACTATGGATGAACTTGGCCCAGTATATTTGGCCTATAATCTTACAAGCTTATGCTGGGATCTTGTAGGCTAAACATGGTCTGGCCAGCTTGCTGCTTGGATGGGTGATCTCTAGGGAAAGCTAGTGTTTGCAAGAAGTGTTGCTGGTGATTCAGTAAGAGGTGCACTTTCTGGTAAATCATTATTGACCCCACTGCACTAGCTGTGTCACTATGCTGCTGGATGCGGAATTTTATTTCCTCCCCCCCACCCCCACCCCTGTGGTCCCAGATAAGATGCAAGACTGTGGTCCTTAATATTTGTGGTCATTAAATAATCCTTGGCATTCTTTGCAAGAGTGGGGAGTCCTGGCCAAATTCCAGTGTGGATCATTGTTTTCTGTTTATCTTAATCCTCCTGCACTTTCAGTAGCATTG
Organism: Emys orbicularis; assembly: GCF_028017835.1. Classification (NCBI taxonomy): domain Eukaryota; kingdom Metazoa; phylum Chordata; order Testudines; family Emydidae; genus Emys; species Emys orbicularis. Next base: position 83,253,594 of record NC_088686.1, on the reverse strand, counting down.
ATTCTTCTTTGCTGTCCTAAACTCCTATTTTATGTTGCTGCATTTCACCCAAAGAGCTGGATGCGCTTCAGAGGTAAGCAAAGGGGTCCGAATATAGATTTGTACACACATAGTCAGTTAGGATTCAATTGTGCAAGGGGCTGAGAGCTCTGGCCCTTATCCAGTAAAGTGATTAAGCATATGCCTTACTTTGAACACAAGTAGTCCCACAGACTTCAGTAGAACTAGGTACAGTACATGCTTTACATTAACCAGGTGTTTCAGTAGATCAGGGCCAGAATGCTCAGGACCTAGCAGGACTGAGCCCTGATTGAGATACTCAGTAAGGTAAAAAGATACATTTTGGGTACCATCTGGATGAAAGGTTTTATATAAATGTAATGTCCTGGTCAGAATCCTAGATCCCTGATTGACTTGTTAAAAGTGTAATATTGTACACTCAACAACAGAGATAATCAGACCCTCAATTTGTTAGGGTTGTAAAAGAAGAAATTATCAACTTCCTTCTTTTTTAAAAGGACAATTGTTATTGCAATTGGGATCATAGCTGTCCATATGGGGTCCTCAACCATCCTCCTTTCCAGCATTTCAGGATGGATCATTTTTTCACCAGAGGTCAGATCCTGAAGTCTTTACTCGGGCAAAGCTCTCACTGAAGTCAGTGGGAGGTTTGCCTGGTTAAGAGGTTTGCCCAAAGGTTGGATCCCAATAGAATTAATTCCGGGGCTGAGCGTTAGGGGACTCTGTCTGAACTGAGCTTTAGAAATTCCTGAGGGTTTTTGTTTTTTTTCCAATGAATGTTCCTTGATAATCTATTTCCCGCCCCCACCTTGTATTCAATGTGAACTGCTTTTCTATCTCATGTTACATCTGTACCATCCTTCCTCTAAAGTCATCAGTGTGGTATAGCACTGAGTGTTTCAACAAGGTTCATCGTATATATAAATACATATACTCCCACGCACACATAGAGAGAGAGAGGCTTTCATTATGTATTTCTCATGACCTGGTGCTAAGGGAGAGCGCACTAATTTTAGAAGTGTTAAAACAGAGACTTGAAATGAGACTACAATATAAAATCCTCATGGGCCAGATCCTGAACTGGCCTAAATTGCTGTAGCTCCCATTTACACTAGCTGAGGTTTTAACTCCTATATATGCATGTGTAACAAGCAACCTTATGTTATCTGCTTCTAAATTGCACGGTTTATTTCACTATCCAGACTTGATTTGTTGATTTGCCTCATGTAATTAATTTGTCAAAACCTCTGCTAATGGACACTGGGAGGTAATCTTATATCTATTGATCTGGTCATTCATTTATTGATTATCCACTGTTCTGTCAAATGATCGTCTCTGATCACTTGTCTTCATTATACTTTGAATTCCGGGAGCAGCTTGTGTACTTTACACACTGCCCATTATGCTAATGAGAATTATTGATATGGTAATTGTCTAGGTGGTGAGCTCAGGAATTGTAGATGACATAATCAACTTGCATGTCTTCAAGTTGTCTATTATGAGTATTCTGGAATAATTAGCAGTAAATATTGACATGTTGGTAGCGTTAGATAATTAATTTAATTCACATCAAAAGAACCAGAGACACTTTTGGAATAAAATAAAACACTCCAATACTCTGGATTTCTGACTAGTCCCTCCAGAAAATAAAAAGACTCAGAAGATCAGTGTAAAAAGCTTGACTCAGGGGAGGACTATACAAATATAAAACCAAAGAGAGATTATAGCTAGAAAATTTTAGCCACCATCTCTTTCATATATTCCCCCAGAGAACAATTATGGGGGAGCAGAGCCCTAATGCTTCCCCCTACACTGACCACATGGGATGGGCACCCCTCCTCCTGATGAGCAATCTAGGGTCCTCATCCTTCAAATGCACATGTGCCTCACTTTGCTACCATGAGCTATTATTTTGAAGTCAGTGGGACTGTTCCTGGTAGTAAAGTTGTGTTTGCAGAGGAGGTCACCAGCTGTCCTTTGTAGGGAATGCTTAGGGGTGGGAGGGGCATTTGGGCAGGCTCTACCAATGATGGGAGGGGCATTTGGGCAGGCACTACCAATGATGGGGGTGTATGGGGTGGCCAGGGAGGGGTAGTACCTCTGATGGGGGGACTTGTCATACCCTTTGGGGGTAGACCGTCCACTTTGGTCCCCACCTGTCACTCAGCTCTCACCTGTGGCTCCAAGTAGCTGCAGCATGAGCAGCGGCCACACCCCGGGCAACGGCTTCGACAGGCTGGCCAAACCAGGTGAGTGTAACTGATGGGACTCAAACCCTCAGTGAATTTGGGATATGCCTACCCCGCATGCGACGTCAGCTCCGGCGGCTTGGGCGAAAGAGATCACTAAGATCCAACAGCCAAGAAGGCGGTTCTGCAACACTTTGTGGAAAGCGAAGGACTTGACGAGGCATGAAAGACGTCAAGGCCATCCACTGCAACCAAAGAAGTTACCAGTCGTGACGATTTTTCGTACCATTGGTGTCTGGCTTCTAAGGTCGAGAGAGTGGGATTGCTCCTGTGCAACGGCTCTACCACTCAAAAGCTTTCACGCACAGGTCCTGTGCAAATCATCAAACATCATCATCATCATCATCATCATCATCATCATACTACCCAAGTCCTGCGGCGATGGGGGAGGGGGAAAGCGACAGGTGGAGGTTACCACTGGGAGTCGTAGTCCCAATCCTGCATGCAGGCGGCCTGTGGATAGGTGATCGTCCAGCTCTGTACTTGGGGCAGCAGAGTTGCCCGGCAGCATCCCAGGCATCTGAGCAGCCCTCTTCAGGACACGACTGCTCACCCTAGTAAGGGAGGGGCCTAGAAAAGGTGGCCTAAAAATTGCCTGCCCTACAACAACTGGCCAGCAAGCCACGGCTGGCAGTTCAACCCAATCTGCGGCCGAAACCAAATGAAAAATTTGAGAAAACTTACCATTGGTGTATGGAATGTTCGTACCCTCATGGATCGAGAAGCTGTTGCAAGACCTGAGAGAAGGACAGCCCTCATTGCTCGAGAACTAGTCCGTTATAACATCGATATAGCGGCATTAAGTGAAACAAGATTGCCTGGGGAAGGTTTCTTGAGTGAACCAGGAGGTGGTTACACCTTCTTCTGGAAGGGTAAGACTGAGACAGAGGACAGAATACACGGAGTTGGTCTGGCAATAAAAACCTTATTGATGCAGCAACTCCCAGACCTTCCAGTGGGTATCAATGAAAGATTGCTGAAGCTACGCTTCCCACTAAATGCCAAACGTCATGTCACCATCATCAGTGCATATGCACCCACTTTAACATGCTCTGACAACTCAAAGGAACAATTCTATGAAGATCTCGACAGACTGATCAAGGCCACACCTATAACAGATAAACTACTCCTACTTGGAGATTTCAATGCCCGAGTCGGGGCTGACAGCGAGAACTGGAAAGGAGTAATCGGGCCACATGGTGTAGGCAAAATGAACAGTAATGGATTACTTCTTTTGAGTCTTTGTTCTGAAAATGACCTGACCATTACCAACACTCTGTTCCGACAAGCGGACAAATACAAAACGACGTGGATGCACCCTAGGTCCAAACAGTGGCATCCAATAGATTATGCCATTGTTAGAAGGCGAGACATCCAAGACGTACTGATTACCAGAGTAATGCGAGGCGCAGAGTGCTGGACAGATCACAGATTAGTCAGAACGTCTCTTCAACTTTACATCGTTCCTTCTCGTCACAAACGCCCTAAGCATGTGCGATCTGCTTTCAGTATAGCCAAACTGAAGGATGCTCAATGTTTCAACAAATTCCAGAAGAGTCTTGATGACAAACTGACATCCCATGGACAACTGATCGGTACTGTAACCGAAAAGTGGGACCAGTTCAAGCAGATAGTGACTGACACAGCAATAACATCTTTTGGACCAAAGAAAAGAACACATCAGGATTGGTTTGATGAGAACCAAGAAGAAATAGGTTCAGCATTGGAAGTAAAGAGAAAAGCCTTTATCGAATGGCAGAATGACCCCCTCCTCAGTCTCTAAACGGGACCATTTCAAGTACCTTCAGAGCAAAACACAGAAAGACCTCCGTCAGATACAAGACAACTGGTGGGAGAGCAAAGCCAAAGAAATTGAGCACTCTGCTGAGACCCACAACTTAAAGATGTTCTTTAGTGCTATTAAGACTGTCTATGGACCCTTTAAACCAAGGACCACCCCATTGCTCTCATTAGACAACACAATGCTGATTAAAGATAAAGAAGGCATCCACGAAAGATGGCGAGAACACTTTAGCAACTTTCTCAATAGACCATCAACTGTGAATAATAATGTCCTTAATGAAATTCCACAACAACCTGCTCTGACAGATCTTGACTTTCCGCCCATTATAGATGAGATTAAGAAAGCTGTTAGCCAGATGAGTTCAGGGAAAGCTCCTGGAAAAGATGGGATACCAGCAGAGAGATATAAAGCAGCAGCACTAGCAGTGTTCCACAGCGTGATCATCAACAACTGGGAGGATGAAAACATACCACAGGACCTTCGCGATGCTACTTTTGTCTCTCTTTGCAAGAACAAAGGCAGCAAAGCAGAATGTGGAAACTATAGAGGCATATCCCTCCTCTCTGTTGGAGGGAAGATCATCGCCCGCATCATCTTGAACCACCTAATAGCCAGTATTTCCGAGGCAAATCTACCTGAAAGTCAATGTGGTTTTCGACCTGGCCGGAGCACAGTCAACATAGTGTTTGCTGTCAGACAAATACAAGAGAAGTGCATTGAACAGAACATGCACCTGATGCTGTCTTCATATATCTGACAAAGGCGTTTGATACCGTCAACAGGGAAGCCCTTTGGACCATTCTAACACGACTTGGCTGCCCAAGAAAATTTGTCCAGATTATACGCCTTTTTCATGACAGGCGAAGTATTGTCTGATGGAGCCACATCAGCCCCCTTTAACGTCACCAACGGCGTGAAACAAGGATGTGTTCTCGCTCCTGTCCTATTTAACCTGTTCTTTGCATGTGTCCTTAACCATGCACTGAAAGATCTGGATCGAGGGTATATACTTGAAATACCGGCACGATGGTTCACTTTTTGACCTCCGTCGCCTGAATGCAAAGACTAAGACAGTGCAGAAACTCCTTCTTGAGGCACTCTTTGCTGACGACTGTGCCCTCATGGCTCACACTGAAAATGATCTTCAGCACATTGTCAACAAGTTTGCTGAGGCCTCGCAACTTTTTGGACTAACTATCAGCCTCGGAAAGACAGAAGTTCTCCATCAACCTGCACCTGGATCAAATGCTTCTGTCCCGAGTATCTCTATCGACGGCACTCAGCTGAAAGTAGTGGAGAACTTTAAATATCTGGGTAGTGTCCTATCCAGTGATGGATCACTGGATAATGAGATCAATGCACGAATATCCAAAGCAAGCCAGGCACTTGGCTGTCTGCGTGTCAAAGTTTTAAATCACCACAACATCCGGATGTCAACAAAACTGCTTGTGTACAGAGCTGTTGTTCTTTCATCTCTTTTGTATGGGTGCGAAACATGGATACTATATAGGCGTCACATCAAGCAGCTCAAAGCATTTCACATGCGCTGCCTCCGCAACATCATGAAGATCCGCTGGCAAGACAAAGTGCCCAATCTCGAGGTCCTCGAGAGAGCCCAGATGACAAGCATCGAAATGATGATCATGGAGTCACAGCTACGTTGGACCGGTCATATCAGCCACATGGATGCCAACAGAATCCCCCGCCAGCTTCAGTATGGTGAGCTCTCCCAGGGCATCCGGCATATAGGTCGTCCACGGAAACGTTACAATGACACCATCAAAGCCAATCTGCACTACAGCAGTATCAAACCTAGGGACCTTGAGGACGCCGTCAGCAACAGAACACAGTGGTGTGCAACAGTCAGAAATGCCTGCATCGCCTTTGAGGAAGACCGCTGCCAGCATCTACAAGAGGCACACGAACGACGTCACAGAGCATCAGCAGCGCACAATCCACTGACCGCGAACTTCCCATGCACCATCTGCAGCAAAATGTGCACCTCTAGAATTGGCTTGTACAGTCACCAGAGGGCACACCATGAGACCAACAACTGATGATCTGCATAGATTTGTCATCATCGGATTCGATGGACTACCAAGAAGATACCAATGATGGAAAGGGGAAAATGAGGGAACTGGGGAAACTGCCTGAAGGATTGTTATAATACAATTTAAAAAATAAAATGAGCTAAACAGAGAAAAAAACTAGGATAGCTATTTTTTTCCAAACTAAAGGCAAGGATTATATTAAAAAAACAACAACCAATATTTAAAACAAAGAACAAATATATGGAACAGGCTAGTCTAAATATCTATTTTAAAAACATATAAAATGGCAAGGTTTAAATAATAAGGGCAGGCCCTAATCCTGCAATTGTATCTGCCACTGCAGTCTCTGTCACTCTGCAGAGCTCCATTGACTTCAGGGTGGGTTTATACTGGAGGGACTGAGATGAGAATCTGGCCCTATAGCTCTGATTTTGGGTTGTGTTCTGGCTCATTTACAGCAAAAGCAGCTAAAACCCTGCAGCGGGAATTCCCCTAGCACTGGGTCCTGAGAGGCTGTTCCCTGGGAGGTGTAGGGTTGGCACATGTCTGGTGGGGGGCATGTTGGGAGGGGGAGGGGTCTGTATTGGAGATGGATGGAGCACGTGGCACTCCAGCTATTCTGGGTCAGCAGGCTGGCTAATAGAAGGCTGCTGGAAGTTGCTGTAAGTTAATATAGTTCTAGGTAAAGGGGGAAAAGGTAAAGATGCCTTTGCCCTTCCTCCTAGGCTAAAGCTACTGAGAGGTGCAGCTCTGAACTGGGCCCTATGTGTTTAATATGGGCAGACCATGAATAACTCAGTTATTATAATTACCTATTAATATGTGAGGGGTGCACATGCTGAGGGCAAGGCTGATGGTTTAAGACACGTCCCCCATTGTTGGTCTATGTATCAGCGTCTGCTCCTGGTGGCATTGTACTGGAGCCCTAAACTGAGTGGCCTCTGCATGCCTGTTAACAGTAGAGCATCGGCTTCCCGGCATGGGCCTGGATCTGCTGCATTGTGGGGGGGTGGCCTGGCTGAGATTGCAAGGCACAAGGAGGGGAGAGGGATGGCTCATTGTGCCCTCCCCTTTGTGCATCTGTGCAGGGCCAGGCACACTAACATGCCAAAGACAGAGAGGTGTATGAGGGAGGTTGTTCTAACTAGCAGGGATGGAATGCAAACAGGAAAAGGGAAATGGAGGCTGAACATCAGGATCAGTTTCCTGACAGGGAGTTCTACTAGAGTGTGGAATAGTCTCCCAAGGGAAAGGGGGAAGCCCCCTTGCTTGAGTCATTAAAAGTGAAGTAGACAAAGCACCCGGTGATTTACTGTGCTGTAGGGGACAATCCTGCATTGTCCGGGGAGGGACAAATTGACCTAACAGGTCTTTTCCATCTCTAATTTCTGAGTCACAAGCACTAACTTACAGTAAAACCATCTTTCACATTGAATGAGAGCTATACAGCAGGGGGCCACTTGCAGACAGCTGCTCTGTGAGGAATAGAATTAGAAGGAAAGGGCCTGCTCTGTACACAGCACTCAGGGCCGCCCAGAGGGGGGGGGCAAGTGGGGCAATTTGCCCCAGGCCCCGCAGGGGCCCCGGCCCAGCGGCAGTCCGGGTCTTCGGCGGCATTTCGGCGGCGGGGGGCCCTTCAGTCGCTCTGGGTCTTCGGCGGCATTTCAGCGGCGGGTCCTTCAGTGCTGCCGAAGACGTGGAGCGACTGAAGGGCCCCCCGCTGCCGAAATGCCTCCGAAGACCCAGACCGCCACCGGGTGAGTACAAGCGCCGCAGCTCCCCCGCTTTGCCCCAGGCCCCCTGAATCCTCTGGGCGGCCCTGACAGCACTAGAATATACTAAGATTCTAGCTGGTTATTTCTGAGCAAAAGAGCAAAAATTCCTGTGCAGCTTCTAAAATATTGACTCCAAAGTCTGGCAGAAGAGGAGGAGGATTTAACATGACTAGCTTAGTTATACCTAGAGTAGGATCCCAGTTTTTGAAAGTTAGGTCCTTAATGGGATGTCTCAGTTCTGCATCTGGATGCTCCTATGGGCACTTTTGCACACAAAGGGTATGTCTACACTACGAGGGTAGTTCGATTTCTCTTAAATCGAATTTGTGGAATCGATATTGCAAAGTCGAACGTGTGTGTCCACACTAAGGACAGTAATTCGACTTTGTGAGTCCACACTAACGGGGAAAGCGTCGACATTGGAAGCGGTGCACTGTGGGCAGCTATCCCACAGTTCCCGCAGTCCCCGCTGCCCATTGGAATTCTGGGTCGAGCCGCCAATGCCTTCTGGGTAAAAAAAAAAAAGGGTAGAGGGTGCTTTTGGGTAATTGTCGTCATCCGTCCGTCACTACCACCCTCCCTCCCTCTCTGAAAGCGCCGGCGGGAAATCAGTTTGCGCACTTTTCCGGTCAGTGACAGCGCGGACGCCACAGCACTGCGAGCATGGATCCCGCTGCGACCATCGCTGCAGTTGTGGCCATTGTCAATGCCTCGCAGCTTATCATCCACCTTTCCCAGAGGCAGATGCAGATAAACCAGGCGAGGAGGCTACGGCACCGCGGTGAGGGCCTGAAGTCTGAGAGTGGCACAGACCTGTCACAAAGCCCGGGACCCAGCGCCGAGGACATCACGGTGACAATGGGTCATGTGGATGTTGTGGAACGGCGATTCTGGGCACGGGAAACAAGCACGGACTGGTGGGACCGCATAGTGCTGCAGGTCTGGGATGAATCCCAGTGGCTGCGAAACTTTCGCATGCGGAAGGGGACTTTCCTTGAACTTTGTGAGTTGCTGTCCCCTGCCCTGAAGCGCAATGACACCCGGATGCGAGCAGCCCTGACTGTCCAGAAGCGAGTGGCCCTAGCCCTCTGGAAGCTTGCAACGCCGGACAGCTACCGGTCTGTCGCGAACCAGTTTGGCATGGGCAAATCTACCATGGGGGTTGCTGTGATGCAAGTAGCCAACACAATCGTTGAGCTACTGCTCTCAAAGGTAGTGACCCTGGGAAACGTGCAGGTCATCATAGATGGCTTCGCCGCGATGGGATTCCCAAACTGCGGTGGGGCTATAGATGGAACTCACATCCCTATCCTGGGACCGGACCACCAGGCCAGCCAGTACATTAACAGAAAGGGATACTTTTCAGTGGTGCTGCAAGCACTGGTGGACCATCGGGGACGTTTTACCAACATCAACGTCGGATGGCCGGGCAAGGTTCATGACGCTCGCGTCTTCAGGAACTCTGGTCTGTTTAGACGGCTGCAGGAAGGTATTTACTTCCCGGACCACAAAATAACTCTTGGGGATGTGGAGATGCCTACAGTGATCCTTGGGGACCCAGCCTACCCGCTAATTCCCTGGCTCATGAAGCCCTACACTGGAGCCCTAGACACTGAAAAAGAACTGTTCAACTACCGGCTGAGCAAGTGCAGAATGGTGGTGGAGTGTGCTTTTGGCCGTCTCAAGGGGAGATGGAGAAGCTTACTGACTCGCTGTGATCTCAGCGAAACCAATATCCCCATTGTTATAGCAGCTTGCTGTGTGCTCCACAATCTGTGTGAGAGCAAGGGGGAGACCTTTATGGCGGGGTGGGAGGTTGGGGCAAATAGCCTGGCATCTGATTACGCCCAGCCAGACAGCCGGGCGATTAGAAGAGCCCAGCGGGACGCGCTGTGCATCCGGGAGGCTTTGAAAGCTAGGTTCCACAGTGAGCAGGGTAACCAGTGACTCTTAAGTTTCTGTACAGAGAAGCTGAACCTGCGACCGTTTCTTTACCCAGTTAATGTTGACTATCCTCTCCAGTTACAGACCCCCTCCACCCCCTTCCAAAAAAATAAAATCAGTTTTATTTTGTTAATGAACACCGTTGTCTTTAGTACTGTTTTTGCGGGAATGTTTTAAACCTGGGACGCAGACTGTGGTGGGGAGCGGGTGTAGTGTACTGATGCAAATGATCCTTCTAAACTCCAGGAATGACAGGATTCGCAGTGGCGGACTGGTTGTTTCAACGTAGCCTGCCAGCCCTCCTGAGCGGAACTGCGTGTATGTGGGGGCTATGTGAGTTTATGGCAGGGGGAGGAGAGTTACAGATCCCCTGCTGCGTGGCTCTGTGATCCAGGACAAGGACCGCTGCATAAGATTTGTAACTGCCCTCCCCCGCAACAAAGTCACAGTGCAACCCCCCCCCCCCCCGCACAGAACATGAAAACCACCTCCCAGACTGACCAGGGTAACTAGTCACTGCACTGTGTATGTGCCCTGCTGCTGGACCTGCCCCCGCCTCTGTACCCTGCTAAAGGTGACTGTCCTGTCCAATTACCAAGCCCCTTCCCCCCCTTCAGACAGACTCTCCCTCAAAAGAACATGACTGAAACAGTAATGAACAGAAACGTATTTTTTATTAACAACCACACATGAAACTGGGGGGTGAAACTTGGACGGGGGCTTGGGTGAGGCGGGCAGGAAAGGACTTTTCAAATTTTGGGGAATGACAGCCTTCTGGTGCTTGAGCAGTCTGCAGGGGTGGAGTGAGAGTTTTCACGGACTCTGCCGCCCCTCCTTCTTTGGACTTTGGGCGAGGGGGGTATGGGACTTGGTGGCGGGGGAGTGCGGTTACTGATAGACTGCAGCGGGGCTCTGTCCTCCTGCCTCCGTTCCTGCAGAACATCAACAAGGCGCCGGAGCGTGTCCGTTTGCTCCCTCAGAAGTCCAAGCAGCGTTTGAGTCGCCTGCTGGTCTTCCTGCCGCCACCTCTCCTCACATTCCATGTGTGTCCGGTGCATTTGGGACAAATTCTCCCTCCAATGGTTCTGCTGTGCTGCCTGGGCTCGGGAGCAGTCCATTAGTTCTGAGAACATGTCCTCTCGCGTCTTCTTCTTCCTCCGCCTAATGTGCACTAGCCTCTGGGAGTGTGATGCCAGGCTGGGTTGGGAGACAGTCGCAGATGTGGCTGTGGGAATGAGAAAAAGGTAGTGAATTCCTCCGAAAGATAAATGTAGTTGTGAACAAAGAACATAGTCTTTCTCTGTGAACAAGACCATGCACCGCACCTATCACATGTGCACTCAGGACCTCGCCTTCAGTGCCTGGGGTTTTGCACTGCAGATCTGGGAAGTGTGGCAGGACACCGTAATCTCTGTAGCAGGCAAAGATGGTAAGCCGTAGACTTGTGGCTGCTTAAAACTTTAATAGTACCACTGGCCTCCTTTCACATTGAAAGCAATGCCAGTCTCTGCTGCCAGCAATCGGCCAAGCATGAACTCTGGCCCTGTCCCACCCCCTCGCGGATGTCCCAGGGAAAGATCCCTGTATGCTGCCCCTCTCCCGCATCCACCGCGTGGCTGCAAACCAGCGGTTACAGTTCTGTAAAGGAACTTGCAAGCAGTCCCAATACTAACAGTCCCCTACCTAATTCAAAGCAGGTCATCATGAGCGACATAACTATCATGAGGATCTCGGACACCGAGAAGGAAAGGATGCTTCGAGAAAGCCTGCAAAGACCAGGGCCCTATGCCGCCATGCTGTGCAAGGCAATGATACCGGAGTACTTGCTTGTCTCCTGGTGCGGGAACGTCTCCTACTTCGGAGGACCCAATAAGGCCGCTCTCCCCAGGAACCTGATGAACAGGCTTTCCCATTACCTGCAGGAGAGCTTCGTTGAGATGTCAGTGGAGGATTATTGCTCTATCCCCGGACATATAGACCGGATTTTCATATAGCTGCAGTGGCAGGGACAAAAGAGTGGAGCAGCTTGGGCAGCAGAATCATGCACAACCGGACACTGTTTGATTTTTTTTAAATAGTTGGAACTGATTACATAAGCGCCCAGGGTAAAGAAATCATGAAGCACATTGTTCTTATTCTTAATATTCCAGTTTTGTAAAAAATAAATGTTTAGATGTTTAAAGCACTTACCGCTTGATCCTTCCCCTGAATCTGTGTCCGGGTTACATGCTGGGGAGGGTTGGTAGGGGATCTCTGTAAGGGTGATGAAGAGCTCCTGGCTGTCGGGGAAATCAGCTTGGTAAGCGCTGTCGACTGCCTCGTCCTCCTCATCTCCTTCCTCATCTTCCCCGTCCGCTAACATGTCCGAGGAACCGGCCGTGGACAATATCCCATCCTCAGAGTCCACGGTCAGTGGTGGGGTAGTGGTGGCGGCCGCACCAAGGATGGAATGCAGTGCCTCGTAGAAACGGGATGTGTGGGGCTGGGATCCGGAGCGTCCGTTTGCCTCTTTGGTCTTCTGGTAGCCTTGTCTCAGCTCCTTGATTTTCACGCGGCACTGCGTTGCATCCCGGCTGTATCCTCTCTCTGCCATGGCTTTAGAGATCTTCTCATAGATCTTTGCGTTCCGTCTTTTGGAGCGCAGCTCAGAAAGCACGGACTCATCGCCCCACACAGCGATGAGATCCAAGACTTCCCGATCAGTCAATGCTGGGGCCCTCTTTCTATTCTGGGATTGCACGGCCATCTCTGCTGGAGAGCTCTGCATCGTTGCCAGTGCTGCTGAGCTCGCCACGCTGTCCAAACAGGAAATGAGATTCAAACTGCCCAGACAGGAAAAGGAATTCAAATTTTCCCGGGGCTTTTCCTGTGTGGCTGGTCAGAGCATCCGAGCTCGGACTGCTGTCCAGAGCGTCAACAGAGTGGTGCACTGTGGGATAGCTCCCGGAGCTATTAGCGTCGATTTCCATCCACACCAAGCCTAATTCGATATGGCCATGTCGAATTTAGCGCTACTCCCCTCGTTGGGGAGGAGTACAGAAGTCGAATTTAAGAGACCTCTATGTCGAACTAAATAGCCTCGTGGTGTGGACGGGTGCAGGGTTAATTCGATGTAACGGCGCTAAATTCGACATAAACGCCTAGTGTAGACCAGGCCAAAGAAGGAACATCTCCAGATACTATTCATAATATTAACTGCTTGCATTCATCAAGTACACAATGTAACTGTCTGAGGGATAGACTCCAGGAAGTCAAAAACAAGGAGATCTAGGTAGCAGATTATATCCACTGGATAGAGGCCTGAGACTAAATCTGGCTACTTCTATAGCATAATGAAAGACATCACTTTGTTTAGGTGACCCCAGTTACTGTGGGCTCTGGAACCCCTGGCATTTAAGGGACTGGTGAGGCTTTTCTCTTCAGAGGTTAATATGCGGCTCCTTGCATAGGCGCTGACTCCGAGGCAGGAGCTACAGATGCTAACTTTCCAATATGCTGTGGGGTGCTCACTGCTCAACCTCCTGCTCTGCCCCAGGTCCTGCCACCACTCCACCCCTTCCCCCAAAGCCCCTGCCCCTTCCCCCGAGCCTGCCATGCCCTCGCTCCTCCCCCCTCCCCACCAGAGCCTCCTGTGCACTGCAAAACAGCTGATTGTGGTGGGCTAGAGGCATGGGGAGGGAGGGGGAGGTGCTGGGAGTGGGGGGGGGCAGAGCTGATGAGGGAGCTGCTGACATATTACTGTGGCTCTTTGGCAATGTTCACTGGTAAATTCTGGCTCCTTCTCAGGCTCAGGTTGGCCACCCCTGCCATATAAAGATAGTGCAGGGATGGGTGGCTTATAAATGCTTACAATATGCCCCCTTTACATGCCAGGTGTGTCCATTTGAGCAATCATCGTGGAACTGTGGATGGGAAGATTTGACTCTGTTTTTTAAGTTGAATAAAGTTGGAGTAGTTGAAAGAGCTTCTAGCTTGCTGTAGAACTACTAAGATCAAAACTTTTGACAGCCATAATGATGAGTGATTCTAATGGGCAGATGGATACATGCCAATATGCTAATGTGCATGTTTAACTTAATAAATGCTAATGATGAAGATGATTTTATAGATGTTTTGGGGACCTACATTTATCATTTTGTCATGATATATTAAAAACAAGATTATTATTATTTTGAATGCATCACAAAGCTGTTGCTAAGCACAATGCTAAACTTGCTGACTTGTCTATGTGGCAGCCAGTCATTTATAAAACACTGCAGTATATTATTACAAGTTTTTGTCCTTAATTAACATAACCCTGAATTTTCATTTCCATCAATCCTGCCAGCAGGCCTGACGCCTGAGCTCATATAAATGACCAGAATTAATTTTTTTCCCAGAATACTGCGTCCCAAGTGAAGCCAGAAGATTTAGATTGTATTTGGAGACATTAGTAGATTTTTTTTTTCTCCTCCTGCATATCAAACCAGTCTAAATTTCTGGATTATGATGAATTAAACTAAATGAGTCGTGCAAAGTCTGCTGGTTAGAAACAGGTTATCAATACCATATTTGAGGCTTGGTCTTCCCAAGTGTTGAGTGCCCTCAACACCCATAGATTTCAAGTTCTCTTGAAGAAGAACATGCCATGTGAGTAGTCCTTAGTCAAGCATTAATGAAGATCTACAGTATTGCCAATGGCCAGTGAGGGCATTTGGCACCTTTCAAGACCAAACCCTTTATGCTTAGAGTAACAGATAAGTGCCTTTTCATATTCAAAATGTCCTGAAGAGTTTAATATAATTTTGTAGGAAAATGTGGAAGCTAATCACAATAACTTTCACTTATATGGTACCTTTCTTCTGGGGCTCTCCAAGGACTTTACAAACATTAGAGAATTAAGCCTCTGGGAGGTAGGTATTATAAACCCCATTTTACAAATAGTCCACAGCGATTATGTGACTGGCCCACAGCTGCACAGAAAGTCAGTGGCGAGTTTCACATAGGACCCCAAAATCCTAAGACCCATTCCCCTGCTCTAACTATGTACACAGCCTTAGGAAAAATATCCTATTTTACGAGAGAGGGGATTACTGAGAAAGACACCTGGATTATCCTGAAAAATGCCATGATGAGTTCTTTAACTTCCATGAAGATAGCCACTTCAAAAGACAGAAGGGGCCTTGGTTTAATATCTAATCGTACCCCACCCCATTTTAGTACTGCGTACGAAATCTAGCCCTGGTGTGGGATGTGAACTCATAACCTTTCAGAGGCAAAAGTGCTACAAAATGAGCCACACAGACACCATCATCACTTAATCCCATTTAATAGTATTAAATGGTATTTTACGTCAACACACTGGGATGTTTAGAACTAGAGGATTATGATGACTTCATTGCAGGCAGACACAGAAGCTGCACTTGGGGAAAATCCCTCAGGAAAAACCACACGTATCTGTTTAGAATAGTAAAGGGAACACTAGAAACTATGGCCAGTAGCATGGATACACACCTCAATGTGCTTTCCCTACACACCTGACTCTGTGAAAATTTCTCTCTATAGCCCTTGACTAAAATTGCACAAAGTTATTATACCTGCGTATGTAACTTTCTCATATACATCTAGCTAATCTGTTTACTAAAGTTGAGAATATAGGCCAGTCCGCTCTGTTATATGAGTGAAATTGCCAGTGAAGACAAGGGGAGCAGCACCCGTGAAACTGAGTGGAGAATATGGATTTATCTTTATACTGTACATAGTTCCTTACTATATTTTTGACTATGTTCCCCTATTCCTGATACCCTGTGCTGCTACTGTACATTGAGGATCCATGTAGGTACTGAGCACCCTGAAGTATTTACGGGCTTATTCTTACAACATCCTTGTGAGGTAGGGGAGTGGTATTATCTACCAGTTTCATCAGGAAACTAGCCACACAGGAAGTATGTGGCAGAGTTGGACATTGAACACAGATTGCATGAACTGAATACCAGCCCTGTGTCTTTACCAGAAGACACGGCTCATTTTCCATGATTTGTAAGCAGTTCATACCATGTCAAGGTGGATCAGAATAGATTGCAGCTCATAAATTAGGGGGTGGGGTGAAGAACCTCTAGAAAATGTGTTGATTCCTACATCACTGGAAATCCACTCCTTTAACTGTCTTGGACTTGTTCTTGCTCCTATAGAAGCCAATGGGAGTTTTGCCCTTGAGTTAATTAGGAGCAGGAACAGGAGCACTGTACTGAAGGGCTGAATAGAAAGAAACTCATTCACAGCCCTAGAACCTCTCTTGCCTCCCTTTCTCCTGCTCCCAGCCCACTCTCTCCAATGACCATGGAAACCCTTCTTCTTGGTAAATGCTGAAAGAGGCTCCTGCCCACCTCACTGTACTGCTGGCCCCATATCCCTGCATGAAACTTCTCTGGCTTTCATGCTTGTTCTTCCCTATCTCTGGCCCGAGCAGCTGATATACACTGTTACTTTCTCTTGCTGGCCTGGGAGAGTTGTTTGAAGCCAGCAGAAGGGTGAAAAATGGTCTCATGGGGAGCACAGGGCAGGGGCAGGTAAGTTGTGGCATAGGAGTGGTCTGGCAGATGGACGGAATTTGCACTTCCTGCAGCATTGACCCAGCCACACCTCCCAGTGGTGGAAACCCCTCCTCATCTCTGGCACAGAGAAACAGTCATCAGCTGTCGGAATTAACTTGTTGTTGAGTTGACATCCTCTTGGGAATTTCCTATTAATGGTTAAAGCTGCATTCAAGAGGTAACAAATGATAAAGATTAGATATTAAAATAGAACTCTTATTTTAAACAACAAAATACAGTGATCTTTCCAAATAATGTGAAATCCTCATCAATAAATCTCTAGCCCACAAGCTAGTCTGACTCTATTAAACATGAATTACAAGAACTCGGCCAGTACCCAGCAGTATTTTTGTGCTGATTATTTGAAGACAATTTTAGAAACAATTTGGCAGTTTTTGGCTCTTGTAAACTGACTTCTTAGCCAGAAGAACTTGTGCACTCAGCATTCTCTGCAACTATTAAATGTATCCTGTGAGCTTTTCTGAAAGTTAAAGTTTATAACACACATGCAAATTTATTCACCTACCTACTACACATGCAGGAATACTTCCTGACATGAAAGGTATCAATTTTCTTAATGAATAAGAGCAACAGTTTCCCAAGAAAGCAAAAGAGATCAAAATGTTGTTGTGAACTAATGCTGGTCTTTTAATCCCTACTTGTTCCAGAGTGACAATCTACCTTCCTAAAACGGGCCTGCTCCTGCTCCTGCTCCCACTGAAGCCAAGGATTTCAGTAGGATCCGATTGGGCCCTTAAACTGCAACTATAAATATATTATGGAAAGGAATTACAGATTCCTAAAGCTCGGGTTAGGTGACCCTGACTGTACTTCACAAGGACTGTAAGTGCCACAGACTATCTTTGTTTGACTGGTTATATTGATAAAATCTGTTATTTTCCAGTGATGCCAGGAAGACAGGTCGAGAGGAAAGGCTCTTTAAGAAGTTAGTGTGACCCAGGAACCCCCCAATGCCAACTGGCAAGGAGGTTACAAGAATATCCTGATCCTGGTAAGTACATTCTAGTTCACCAAAGCATGTTGTATGAAGTCTTATAAGAAAGCCAGGGTCACACTGGTCAATAATATTGTTGTGAAATGTATGTACAGATAATAAATAAGGAGGTATGTATGTATACTGAAAATATGTTCTAAAGACTATATCAAGGCAGAGTTGACAAACAGGTTTTCTGTGAGACAAAAGATGTTTATTCATTTGTCTCTCTGTCAGCATGTAATTAAGCATTGTAAGCCAACACAATGGTAACCCTATTTACATAGGAAGTCAAGGGAGGGGATGTGAAATTAACAGGGAGGCAGCACACCAGAGAATAAGCCACAGGGGGTCATCCTGACTCTGGGTTCAGACAATGAACTTTTGGGGATATAAGGAGAAGGCAAGGAAGACATCCCTTTATCCTGCACCTAGAAAGTAATCTGGCAGTGCGTTTACATTCATGAAAACAAAATTTCAACCTGCCTTGGATGAAACACTGCAAAGGACGATTGGGGTGAGACAAACTTCCTTATGTTAGCCTGTTAAATTAAAGTTAGTCTCTAGATACCATGTTATAATTTTGTTTTATGTGTAACACTTTTGTTTCCATTATTCTTACTCACTGTCTCTAGAATCTTTGATGATAAACCTATTGTTGTTTTCACTATGAATATATCTTAGTGCTGTGATATAATACTGGGAGAGGATCCTGAGTTGAATCATACAGGCTGGTTCCCTTGGGTACAGCAGACCTGGTATTACTGTGAGTGTTAAGTGGAGAAGGGGCTGGACACTACAGGGGAACACTTCAAAGGGGTTTAGGGTACAGCTACCATTAACTTGCAAGGCAAAGGAAGGGCTGGCTTAGCCCAGAGGAGAGTTCTAGGGTGGCTAACAGCTTTGAGGTGTCAGGGAGCTGACAGCCAGTTCAATGCCTTAACTAACTGTGGAAAGGAGACAGTCTCCCAAGGTTCATGTTCTATTTGCCTTAGTTCTGCCCCCCTTTCCAGGCTGCAGTACAAGGACCCATTCATGCAGGTGTGCTACCAGATGCACAAGATATCAATGCCTAGATATTACTACAATGTGTTACTGGAAGAATCAGTATTGTCAACCCCAAGCTCAAAAATGTTTCTAGGAGTTGGGGATTTACACAAAACACCCTAAATCACTGGCAACACACACACACACACACACACACTGTTACTATCATTTCAGCTTAGCTTGTAATTGTGTATGAGCCACTTTTCCCTTTGAGTGTGAACATGGGTGGCAGCATATTATTTGTTTGTATGTGATAGGAGAAGTGTGTGAATACAATGTGAGTGCAACTAGGAACCACATGCTTAGAATGAGCACTATGTACAGCAGTAGAGTTGCTTGCTATGGTTTTTGTGTCTGCTGCTATTATTATTACATGCATTTCTGTAATGCCCATCACTGTAATGTCTGGTCACAGAGATAGTGTGTTTGGTTGGTGAGTGACAGGAAAAGAACTGGACTCCTTGATGGGAGTTTGAGGTAGGCCCTGGGCTCTGAATAATCCAGGAAGACAGGAGTTGCAGTGGCAGCTCCCTGGTCCCTGTGGCAGGGAGAAGATGCACTGTTACCTCTCTCTGCCAGTGTATGCACCAGCCAAGGGAGGAGAGGGTGTAATGATCCCCTCATGTGTGCAGCAGGCTGGGGAGCAGGGGTAACTGGTAACTACCCACACATGCATCGGGTTAGGAAACGGGATGCAATGCTAACTCCCCTCGCTGTGTGGCCGGCTGGGGTGCAGGATTAACAACACCCTCTGCTCCCTAGTCCGGTGCATGCATGGGCGAGAATCTCCGCCCCAGGTGCGCCAGCAGGGGAAGAGGGAGAGAAGGGCACCGGGCACAGGAGCCGAGTGGGCGGGTCCGCAGCCAGGGTCCCGGCCGGGGCTGCTGCGCTCTGTGGCTGCCCGGAGGGCCCCTCCCCCGGCCCCGCCCTCGTCTCCCCCTCCCCCCGCCCGGGCCCGGTTCGGGCGGAGACTTGCTCGCGCACGGAGCAGGCGGAAAGGAAAGTTTGCGGAGCGGCCGGCGCGGGGCCATGTGGCTGCTGTGGCTGCTGCTGGGCTCGGCGGGTGAGTGAGGGCGAGCGGGGCGGCAGCAGCGGCTCCTTCCCCGGGCTCGCGAGGGAGGGGAGGACTGGGCTCTGGGGGGAGGGGGCCGTGGGTACCGCCCCTTCCCTCTGCGTACCGGGCTGGGGAGCGGGGTGTGTGTGCAGCAGTGGAGGCTGCCCCCCCCCGTGCACCAGGCTGGGGCGGGCGAGGTGCAGTGGAGGATGCCCCCCCCCACGCACTAGGCTGGGGCGGGGGAAGAAGGGCTGTTTGCAGTGCGTTCTCCTCTGCTGCGCCCTGTGTGGTCCAGCAAGAGGAGAGGAAGGTGTATGTACACAATGGGTAGGGGGTTTCCTCCCATGAGCGGCGTGTTGCAGGCTGCGTTGTGAGCATTGGACCACCTCTTTAGTTAGGACTTTCTCCTCACTTCTGGATGCATGGAACCAGCAGACTAGGTTGCTTCTGCCCTTGAGGAGTTGGGGTCGGTGGCTGAGCTACTTTGGCCCCTGTGCTGACCTGGTGTGGTTTCCCCGAGCTGTCACTTGTGGCTTGCAGCTGCAGCTCTAGTCCTTGGGTTGAGAGCAAGGAGGGGAGAAGAGGGGTCAGGAATTTGTCTTCTGCTTCTGGAGTTTGGCCCTTGGATACAGTAAGGTTAGGAATAAAGCTGCTCCTGTGTCCATATGGCATGTTGTTAGTGGGCACTATTGCAGAGCAGCCTGGGCCATGCTGTCATGCAACAAGATACCAACCAGTCTGGGCACATTTATAGAGGGCCATGACTGTATGCTGTACCTTGCAGTGCCAACTGAAGGCCCTGTTCCACAGACCTTACTGTCTGAAAGCCTAAAGGTGTATGGTATGGATGGCAAACACATGATCAGGGTGGATAAAGATCAGTGATTTAAAAAACAAACAAAAAGTCAGATTTTTTTTATTTAAATGCTTTTTGAGGAAGAAACTTCTCTAGAGAGTTTTAATTAAGATGCATTATAGCGCAGAGATATCTCATCATGGAATAGGGATTATAAATTCTAATTCTATAGTATGAGACAATATATTCATGTCATGTTTAAGAAAAGTTTTGTAAATGAGTTCCAATAGTTCATGGATTAGGGACTCAATTTTATGGAGTTCCAGGGGCTTCTGTATAGATTATTTAGGTTAATCTTTCTATCTACCCAATGGGACTCAGTGCTCAGTCTAGAAGATACCACCGGAGATGCTTAGTTTTGCAGTTCTCAAACTGTGGCTTTGTGTCTCCAGAGATAACATGCTTGTTAACAGCAAAAATGATTTAAAATAAATAATATATAGAGGTGAGTAATAACAGACCTCAACTCTGTTGTCCCTCTGCAAATTTGTGTACACAGAGGGTACGTCTACGCTACCCGCCGGATTGGCGGGTAGCGCTTGATCTATCGGGGATTGATCTATCGCGTGTAGTGTCGACGCGATAAATCGATCCCCGATCGCTCTCCCGTCGACTGCTGAACTCCAGCTCGGCGAGAGGCGGAAGCAAAGTCGACAGGGGAGCCGCGGCCATCGATCCCGTGCCGCGAGGAGGCGAAGTAAGTAATTTGAATTCGATCTAAGATACGTCGACTTCAGCTACACTATTCTCGTAGCTGAAGTTGCGTATCTTAGATCGACACCCCCCCCTCCCCAGTGTAGACCAGGCCAGAGTCAATCCCTTACCTCTCTCTAAAAGTACAAAGTTTCAAAAAGTTCAATGAACAGAAGATTGTTGGGGGCGGAATAGATCTGGACAAGGAGAAGAAGTCTGGAGATAAATGTGAGAAGTCAGGGACATATGCTTGTTTTGTTAAAATATTATATGTTTGCTGTTGAAGAAAAAAATCCAGGATACTTAATGTTGTTGTTTTAGTTAAATAAAACAATTTAAATGTCTCTCTAGTGATATTCTCCTCCTAATACTGCATGGCAAGAAAATCCTCCAAATATTAATGATTAACCTGTTGAATTGGAGATAGTTCACCTCCCAATGACTTCATAAATATCTGCTTCAGTTACCTTTGGTAAATGAAATAACCAAACAATCATTCATTTTCTGATATAGCTGTAAAATTAATCTGAAAAGTTTTCAGAATAAATCACTGTTTGAAAATGTATAGTGTGTACCTTCTAAAAATGAAACCTACATCTATTTCTGAGTTGTGAAGAATATGTATTAAGGTTATAACAACCAACAAGAATGCACTTTTATGTAGAAAACCATGATTAAATCGAATCTTCCTGACTAGTGATTTAAATCAATTTGATTTAAATCAAATCCACCCTGCACATGATATGTTTTACAGAATGATGAGACCAAGCAAGATGGACCTGCTGAAAAGGAATTTGGTTCAGTGCATGTATTGCTGATTATAATATGATACTGAATCTATTTCTTAGGCTTTGTCTTCACTACCCGCCGATCCGGCGGGTAGCAATCGGTTTATCGGGGATCGGCTTACCGCGTCTAGTGAAGACGCGGTAAAATCGATCCCTGATCGCTCTGCCGTCGACTCCGGAAATCCACCTCGGCAGGAGGCGGCAGCGGAGTCGGCGGCAGCGCGGCAGCGGTCGACTTTCCCGCGTCCTCACCGCTAGGTAAGCCGACCTAAAATACGCAACTTCAGCTACGGTATTCACGTAGCTGAAGTTGCGTATCTTAGGTCGGACCCCCGCTGTAGTGTAGACCTAGCCTTAGGGTGTTACTGTTTTTCCAGGTTTAGAAGTATTGGCAGTACTTGAGCTATAGCATCATAAAGATGGAAGGTAGTCATTGCTTAATTTGTGCCAGGGCTTGCCAGGGCTGAGCCCTGGCACATCTAGGCTTGGCAGTTCATAGCCTCAGCACCTTTGGGCTTGTTGCGTCAGTTATGAATGTAAAAAAATTGCTTGAGCCATGGCACCTCTTTCACTACAAATTAATCACTGAAGGTAGTACCTGGTGGAGGTGTGCGTCTTCCTCATGTGGCAGCAACCATTAAAGTATCAGAGTGAGTCACAGACTTTTAATATATTTATCCTCACAATATCCTTCTAGGTGTGACTGTATTGTTCCCATTTTACAGATAGGGATCTGAGACAGATTTAGGAGGAGACATTCAAAACTGTCAAGGGGATTTAAACACACAAGTCAGTGGGTCAACATCCTGTTGACTTGTGTGTCTAAATTCTTAGGTGCTTTTAAATATCTTCCCCCTAAATGAGTGGCCGCAGGTCACATAGGAAGTCCTGTGTCGGAGCAGGGCATTGACGTTGGATCTTCTGAGTTACACTGCCCCTCATGGTAAAGCAAATTACTTGACAAGTGCAGGAAGGGGGCATTTTGACTTAAGTAGGAATCTATCGCCCACCTGTTCAGTGAATAGTGTAATAACTCAGCATGCCTGTTATAGGTTAAAGTTTAGATTAATGTTTACTGGAAGATCACAGGTTCCAACAGCAAACCTTATTGGGGAGTAGCCCAGAATGCTGTGCTAGGAAAATAGGTGAAAACATGTACAGAGGATGGGTCAAGTGTCTGACTGTATCTGAATGACTTGATGTTGGATTAAAAATAAAAGATGGATCTGTAGCTGCTAAATTCATACGTATAGAAATGCTTTTCACATGGCGGGCATATGTCTGTCAAGGTCTCTATTCTGATTATGCTTTTTGCAGCTATGCTGCAGGTATAAATTATTTCTGCAACATAATCTTAGCAGGCACTTTTCCAGAGTATTTTGGTAGAAGTGTAAGTGGCCTGGCTTCATGTTGCCATGTCTGTTACTGAATTGCTTCTTGGTGATGGGGTGTCTGAAGTGATGACACATAATGGGTGAAATCCAGAAGATCATGCTTAATTTTCTCAGAGCATCTGTCATCAGTGTGAAACTGTTATTTATCAAATTTCATAACTTCCTAGATAAAACGGATTGATGTGGTTTGCACTTAAATTAAATGGGCAGCTACCAATACCTACCCTGCAGCTAATGCTTACCCGTGTAAAGGACTCTTCCTCTTTAAGAAGAAGCCTTAAAAATGAGGAAAGGAACAATAAAACGTTGTGCTCTTTGAACTCCTGAGACTTGTAACACTTTGTGGCTCACGAGTAGTTTTTGCACAGACTTACCTTTTCTTAATTATTATTATTGCCCCAGCAGTTGATCTTTTAGAAACCTTCAGACAACGCTTGGGTGTGTGCATTTAAATTACATTGGCTTCATCCAGTTGTTATGTGCCATTATACTCTGGTAGTGTTGCCAAAATTTGTCTAATTTAATTACTCCTAGTAATATGCATATCTCCATGTACTAAAAGCAGTCATATTCCTAATATAGCCAGTGTGTCAACATGTGTGAGGCCATGGAGGGTCTGTGCTGCAGAATAAGGGCCTGTTTTGTTCTAACATATTAGTATCAGTCTCATTTTCTTTGTGTTTTTTTTTTCTCCCCCCCCCCCCCATCTGCTCTCATGCTTACCTTTTCTTCATGAGCACAGGGGCAAATAAGAGTGATCTTTCTTATTGGAACTAGTACTTCAGATTTCTGTCTGAAGTCTGCATAAATCCACTACGGTGGCTGTGCAACAGTTTCCCTTCAGTTATTTAACCGGAGTCTCTGGCTTATGTTGGTGTAAGATGGTAGTTAACATTCAAAGAGCTTTCTAAAAATATTTTTTTAAGAATACCTGTAATGTGTTCAGATTTTCTTTTGAAGAGCAAAATATTGGATCTTTGTTTTTTGTTTTTTTGGTAAATGTTTCTTCCTCTCTCTATATTGACTCCCCTGCAGGCTTCCCACAGGGAGTATGTCTTTTTTCCTAGCCCCTAGTCTTCTCTTGAATTTTAGTTTTTGATAATTGGTTAAAGTGGCTTTTCCATAACTGACATCTTTTGGGATGCAGGTAAGGGAAACTTGGAACTTCTGGGGGCATAGAAATCCCAGTAAATTTACGAATGGTTGATTTAAGTTCTTGTTCTAGAGAGCTTGCAAGAATGGCTGTAAACTTTGTGTCAGTGAATATTAGCAAAACAAATCTTAATCTTTAAAGTCATGTACTTGGCCCAAATGTTGCTTCTGATCAGGTAAGGCCTTATCTACAGAGGAAAGGTTATGGGGTTTTGTTTTTTCAGTATAACCTAGAATGTGAATTTAAACCAGTGTAGTCATACTGGTGTAACGCCCTGTGTAGACACTCTTAAGTCTTATCTACATGGGAAAGTTTTACTGGTTATACAGCTATAACCTCCTATGTGGACGCTCTTATCCTGGTAGAAAAGTGGCTTTTTCCATTTAGCATAGGCTATGGCTACACTGGCGCTTTACAGCGCTGCAACTTTCTCGCTCAGGGGTGTGAAAAAACACCCCCCTGAGCACAGCAAGTTACAGCGCTGTAAAGCGCCAGTGTAAACAGTGCCCCAGTGCTGGGAGCCGTGCTCCCAGCGCTGTAAGCTAATCCCCTCTTGGAGGTGGAATACCTGCAGCGCAGGGAGAGCTCTCGCCCAGCGCTGGCGCGCGGCGCGACCACACTCGCACTTCAAAGCGCTGCCGTGGGACTGCTCCCGCTGCAGCGCTTTGGAGTTTCGAGTGTAGCCACGGCCTTAAACTCCTTCCCAAGTTGATTAGGCTAAACAGAAATGAGTGTCCACACAGGGGGTTATACCTGTATAGCTAGTAAAACTTTTCTGTGTAGATGAGGCCTAAATGAAGAATTAGCTGTACCTGAATTTTGATCCTGTCTATTGCTGTGGTGTGTTCTATCTGGATGTTTTAGGCCTCTTCAAGCAAGTCCAGATGTAAAATCATTGGGTTTTAATCCAGTGGTTTCTTCTCCTGCTGAGAAGAGCAAATGATCAGAGATTGCCTGAACCACTGGTGCTTAGTATAGGTAAATGTAGAGTTCCCTTTGATCATATTTTTCAGGGTTAAGTGTAAACTTGGGAAAAAAACAAGTGAGACGAATTCTTGTTTTTCATGCTAAAAAGCCCTGTAAAGCCTACCTGTACTGTTGATGTGATGCAGGTCTTGGAAATGTGAAAAACCTTAGACAGCTGGAAAGTCAGAATGCCGTTCACAACTGAGATTCCTGTGTGTCCAGTCTTAGATGCCAAGTTCCAATTTTACGACTTCCCTGTTGAACAACCTTTACATATGATATGCATGTTTACTAAAAATGTAGTCAACTGACTGAGTACTGAGCAGGTCCTGTCTTTAACTCTTTTTTCCCCTTTCACCATAGCTAATGCTGCTGGAATCAGCAGAGTACTGCCAGTGAACAAACTCAAAACATGCGCACACAAATTTTTAGCGTTGCAGACATTTGTGCACTTGGGAACTCGGTAAAACACAACCAGAGACTTGCTTAGCAAGTAAAACGTGACATTAATGCGTATTAAACTCAACAGTGCAGATTAACTTAGAACACTTGTGCACAATTACACAAATGTAAAATATTTGCTTAGGTTGGTTTTGATGTGTACTGACTTTCAAGGCACTGCACAGAGTTTTTTTTTTTTTTTTTTTTTTTTTTTTTTTTTAAGTGGGAATTTTGTGGCTGAGAATCCCATGTAGCGCATATGGTAAACTAGCCCTGACATCTTTATCATATTGCCACATATTTTCCTTCTCCACCAAATATCTAGAATCATCTGTTTGTCTTGAGTAGTTACATTAAAATATATATGGAAGTCATAAGTATTATAGAAAGTCGCTTTCAAATAATAACTTGAAGAGGAGTGGGAGTACTTTTGTGAATGTTATCCCTATTCACTGTCCTGGCTGACAAGGACAAAATCATACATGGTAGTCTCTGCAATGTGTTCTCTCTATTCTGTAAAACATTGGAATGGACTTTAAATTATATTTGCACTCCTTGGTGCCATCCTATTAAAACTTCTGGGTCTTGAAATTCACAAAGATTCTGACAGTAACTGTGTACAAGTCAAGAAGCCACCTGCTCAAGCATGCTGGTGGGAAAGAAGGAATAAGTGCTGCAACAGAGCTCGAAATATTTGCCAAAGAAATAAATCTGCAAGCCAAAGGCTGATATGAAGGATGGGAAGTAGTTGAAAGGCAACGTGCTACTGAGAAGCCCTATTTCAACTGCTTGGAAGGGTATTAGAGAGACAAGATGGGCAAGGTAATATCTTTTATTGGACCAACTTCTATTGGTGAGAGAGAAAATCTTTCCATGGGTATTGGAATTTCTATCAGGGTGATGTCCCTAAACATTGCTTGAGGGCAATGCCTTTCATATTAAAGGCTGGCTATTGGGAATCTGAAGTTTGAAGACAGCCTAGGTTCTGTCTATCTAAATTGTTATTCCCCTACTTTTTGGGCTGCTGGAAGGGAAAATGAACGTATCTTCTCCACCCTCTTGTCCCCAACAAGAGCCTCCTAGCAGCCAGAAAGGATGTGTTTCCCAACTGAGGGTGGGTGCCTCTGAATAGCTTCAGTCCCTGACTCCATCCTTACAATCTACTGCTGTTTAGAAAGTCTATTTGCAATTGATGCTATTTTTGTCAATTTCACAGCAGCTTCAGGGGTTCTGAATAGCAGCAATGATACTTAACCACAGTCATGTCAATTTCCGCTGACTGGAAAAGCTATGAGCAGCCACAGAGGCATTGGAACTTTGTGTCATTGGAATCAGGATGATTGTGCTACAGTGGCTTGCATCCAGCTGCAAAGGATTGTGAGGCTGGAGTTTGCAGCAAGGAACCTTGGTATGAAGAGGAGGCGTAATGCGACAGGGTGACTTTTGCTTATGAAAGACAAGGAATAAGGTATATCTTTACTGTACTATGAGAAGAAGGGAGCACAAGATGAAATTGCTGGCAGGTAACATTGATTATACGCTGTGTGAAAAAATAACTTCACCACAATCTGTTGTCTGCTGCAGTGGGAGATTATCAAGTCAAATATGGTGGCTAAATTAAAAAGAAAAGCTGGATAATTTTATGAGAATGCTATAACATATGTACCTATGTCTAATGGGGCAAATGTAAATCAGTGTCATGCTTCTGGACATAAACTGAGCACCAGTAAAACCAGGAAGGAAATGCTTGCCTTCATAGCTAGCACTGCAAAATTGGCTAGCTATATTGATGGGGAAGGGGCAGTCTGTCTTCTGAAGCATCAGATATTGGCCTCTGTGAGGCAGTGGGATATTGGAGTTGATGGACTGATCTGGTGTGGCATATCCTACATTTCTTACATTTTCAAAACAGTACAATTGAGATGCAGCTGCAACTCTGTGGCAATTTAGGGCTGCTGTCTAGGAGGACCTGATGCAAAATTAACCTAATTTGTCACCTATAAACAGATTTTTATGTATTTTTTTACCCAACAAATCCCACTAGGATAGCGTCTCGCTCTAACAAGTTCCTTCTGTGGTTGTGTTGTCTGTTTATGCAGGAATGGAGTACCCTGGCATGCTTGAGAATTCTGTTGCTGGACTGCAATCTGTAGTAATTAGAACAGTACTCTGAATTTTAGTGCCTTCTCCATGGCAGGCCAAATGATCAGTTTTGTGAGCTGGTGAGTGACCCTGTAGGTTGTCATTATTCAGTTGTTGTGCCTGGCACAGATTGAAGCTGATGATGTCCTGGCTATAGTAAGCAAGCAGCTCGCTGCATGTGTTTAAAGTGACATTTTCCAAAGTTTGACTTGAAAGCAATTTCAGCATCAGTCATTTGAAGGTGGAGGAGAAGAAAGACTTTTGGCTTCTAAGTTTAAAAACAATTCTTGTTACCTAAGGAAAATTAATCCCTTTTTTGGCAAAACTGTGACAGAACATGCTAAAATAACAATCAAATATGTCAAGTGAAGTCAGTTTTAAATGATGGGTTTCCTTTTAAATGATATATCTGACATGAAGTAAGTGACAGAGTTGGAGAAGTGCTGAGTGTCCTTTTGCAAGTCGCATAATTGCCACCTGCCTCAGTTTACCAAGATATAAAATGTATACAATACTTCCTCTCACCACACGGCAGGCTGTAAAGCTTAATTTATTAAAACTTGTGAATTGTTTGTAATCCTGAATTAAACATGCTATTATGGTATAATGTATTATCTTTCAGCAGAGGCAAAAGAAATGTTTTTTTCAGTTTTTACTAGTATTTTTCCACCTGGGAGCTTGCTTTGTTAGGCCTCCCTTTGAAGGTCTACTCTTGTGAAGCTACTTCATAGGCAAATTGTCCTCTGAGAGGGTCTGTCTTGAAATTCGGGTTTTCAGTTTTCATAAACAATGTTTCTGGAAATCTGATTGTTTGTTTTACGAAACTATATGATTCTAAATGGAAACAAAACTGCACCAGTTGGGAACCGGTCAAACTTGATGCCTTTGTCAGCATGTTGTGGAATAGCTCAGTCCAGAGAGGGAAAAGTCAATTCTCACTTAATGTTTGCCAGAGTATTTTGTTTCAGTCTCTGTTGCAGGTGGCATGGCACTGCAGTAATCAGGGGTGTGTACACTGTAGGTCCATCTTAAGATTAAAGCATGTGAACTCGGGCCGCTAAGGTTCATTTAATTTTCCAGTTCTAGTCCCTATATAGAGTTTGGTCCTTCCTTCATGCCGCCTCCTGCTTTGGAGAATTTTCCTAATTTAGAGGGGGAGATGGAAGGATTGTGAGCTTTAGCAGTATTTTGTTGTGGAGTTCTGCATACTGCATGCAGATTCCTCATAGATGGAAATTCAAGAGCAGGAGCATGGTCCCATGGATAGGGCACTGGACTGGGACTGAGTGAGCTTGGTTCTCTTTCTGGCTGCATAACTGATCTGCTTTGTGACCTTGGGCGGGTTCCTTCCCCTCTCTTTCTCCTGCTAACTGATGTTTGTCTTACCTGTTAGATTAGAAAATTTCTGGGTCAGGGGCTCTTTCTTTACAATGTGTTTATACAGCTCCTAACACAATGGAGCCTTGATCTCAGCTGTGGCCCCTAGGTGCTGTTGTGGTACTACAAATAATTCTCCTATGGATGCAAAACCACTCTTCAAGTTAGTCATTCCTCTAGAAACACTGTCCCTACTGGTAGAACTGGTTCATAACAATTATTTTGTGCCTTGGCCACTGTAAATTCATCTCTGGCCTTCCTCCTCATTGCAGGATTTCCCCATATCCCTTCCCCCTATGCCAGGGCCTCTGTTTTTCCCCTTTTCCCCCTCCCCTCAATTGTAGGGGATCTGCATGCACCCCATTTCCCAATTTGTGTAGGATCTGTATTTCTTTGGCCAATAAAATTCAAGAGCAGATGCGATGAATGGAAACCTATCAGATTATTTTATTTTGTTGAATTTCTTTTTTCTTGTTCCCTCTTGTATCTCAGTACTTGCTTGTTCTGATTTATAAGCTCACTCTGTAGGTCATGTTTTGGGCTCCGTGGACCTTGGTAATATCTCTTTAGTAGTCATCAACAGGTAGGGTATTGTCTAGTTAGAGCAAAGGGAGAAGGAAGTCAGGGCTCCTGGATTCTCTGAATTGATTTAAATTGCTTTAGTTAAATCTTCTATTCATTCATGATTTAAATCAGCAAGTAGAAAACCTTGACTTAATGAATTTTAATTGTATTTTGCATTTGTACTACTTAGGGGTCTTTTTTCTAAAGAGAGGTTGATTCTCTATTAAAACATTGATTTGCAACTACTAGCCTTTACACTAAATTTGGTGCTTCTTTTTGCTAACCAGGAGGATATATACATTTATAAGCAATTATATAGCTTACTCATAGACCAGGGATGGGCAAACTTTTTGGCCCTAGGGCCACATCGGATACAGAAATTGTATGGAGGGCCAGGTAGGGAAGGCTGGGGGAGGCTATGCCTCCCCAAACAGTGAGGCGTGGCCTGGTCCCCTATCCAGCCCCCTGGAACCCCCACCCCATCCAACCCCCCCCCTGCTCCCCACCCCGACTGCCCCCTGGGACTCCTGCATCCTATTCAAACACCCCTGGTCTCTGCCCCTGACCATCCCCCCCCGGACGCCTGTGCCCTATCCAATCCCCCCTGTTCCCCACCCTCTGACCACTCCCCTGGGGCCCCCTATCCAACCTCTCCCTGTTCTCCGTAACGTGGGGTGGGGGAAAGAGGGGCTTAGTCCTTTCCTTGTGTGTTTCCCCTGCTCGTTTGGCTACTCTCCCTGGCAGTCGGGCTGGGCTCACTCCCTGTCTGGACTTGGCTGCTGGGTAGAGGGGCCAAGCATGCTGGAGGTGGAGGGGGGCCCTGGCTTGCTCTGCCCCGTCCCTGGCAGGAGGGCCCAGGACCCTTGACCGCCCCCCTGCTCCCTGCCCCCTGACAGCGCCGCCAGACCTGGGGGAACTGTGACTGCGAGGGAGGCGGGGAGGGAAGGGGAGCAGAAAGGGAGGGGTCAGGGGGTAGCCTCCACCCCGCTCACCACGCGGTCGGGGAATTGGGCTGGCTCCTCCGCAAGCCTGTCCTGACCCTGCTCCCTGGCAGGAGCTTGGGGGCCAGAGGGAAGGGTTCTTCGGGCTGGATGTGGCCCGCAGGCTGTAGTTTGCCCCTCGCTGTCATAGACTTTAAGGCCAGAAGAGACCATAATGATCATCTAGCCTGACCACCTGCACATTGCAGGCCACAGAACCTTGCCCACCATTGCTGTAATAGACCTATAACTTCTGGCTGAGTCATTGAAGTCCTCAAATTATGATTTAAAGACTTCAAGTTATAGAGAATCCACCACTTACACTACTTTAAACCTGAAAGTGACCCTGCCCCATGTTGCAGGGGAGGGTGAAACCCCTCCAGGATCTCTGCCAATCTGACCTGGGGAAAATTTCTTCTCGACCCCAAATATGATGATCATTTAGACCAGGGGTGGGCAAACTATGGCCCAGGGGCTGGATCCGGCCCGCCAGCTGTTTTAATCTGGCCCTCGAGCTCCTGCTGGGGAGCAGGGTCTGGGGTCGCTCCATGTGGCTCCCAGAAGCAGCGGCATGTCCCCCCTCTGGCTCCTACACGTAGGGGCAGCCAGGGGGCTCCACTCTGCATGCTGCCCCCGCCCAAAGCCCCGCCCCCACAGCTCCTATTGGCCGGGAACCTCGGCCAATGGGGGCTGTGGGGGCGGTGCCTGTAGACAGGGCAGTGCACAGAGCCGCCTGGCTGCGCCTCTGTATAGGAGCCATAGGAGGGACATGCTGCTGCTTCTGGGAGCTGCTTGAGGTAAGCGCCGCTTGGAGCCAGCGCCGCTTGGAGCCTGCACCCCTGAGCCTCTCCCTGCACCCCAACTCCCTCTGCCCCAGCCCTGATCCCTCTCCCGGCCTCCGAACCCCTTGATCCCAGCCCAGAGCACCCTCCTGCACCCCAAATTCCTCATCCCCTAGCCCCACCGCCCACATCCCCAGCCGGAGCCCTTACCCCACCCCCCACACCATATCCCCCTCCTGCCCTCTGAACCCCTTAGTCCCAGCCCGGAGCACCCTCCTACACCCCAAACTCCATACCCCCAGCCGGAGCCCTTCCCCCTCCCCCCTGCATCCCACTCCCTCACCCCAGCCTGGAGCCCCCTCCCACACCCTGAACTCCTCATTTCTGGCCCCACCCCAGAGCTCTCACCCCCTCCTGCACCCCAACCCCAATTTTGTGAGCATTCATGGACCACCATACAATTTCTATTCCCAGATGTGACTCTTGGGCCAAAAGGTTTGCCCACCCATGATTTAGACCAGTGGTCCCTAAACTTTTTCGTCTGGCGGGTGCCAGACGACGAGCCACAGAGGACCGTGGTAGCGGACGAGCATCCGCCGAAATGCCGCCCAGAAGCAGCGTCATCCAGAGGCGTCGCCGCTGAAATTCGGTGGCGTTTCGGCGGATGCACAGGCGCACTTAGACGCCCCGGCGGGCGCCATGGCGCCCGCAGGCACCGCGTTGGGGACCCCTGATTTAGACTCCGAGTATATGGGCAAGACCCAGCAGCCAGACACCTGGGAAAGAGTTCTCTGTAGTAACTCAGAGCCCTCCTCAACTAGTGTCCCATCACCGGCCGTTGGAGATATATTAACTTACGTTTATTCACGTTCTTAATTTGTACATTTGTATTATGTTGGAAAATGGATAATGATGCATTATTTACTGAACAATTTTTTTACTTATTTTGTGTCAAGCTCTGCTTGGACAGAATTTCAATTAAAAATGTACAAAAACAGCATTTTAATGTTTTTATTAAATAAAATTAAATAAAATTACTGTAAGATTTTTTTAACAATGTGTTTTTAATTTAAAACTAATTGATTTATTAAACGAAGGAGGTATTATCTGTTTGTTTCTGGTCACCATGACCTTTAAGATTTTGAAACTAGTAGATCACATTCTCTCACATTATTTTTATTCATATATTGGTAGAGGGGGGAAAAGCTTTCCTGCTTTCTCAACTCCCAGTTGGTTACTTGACTTTGAATGAATGTCACTGAAATGAACTTGTTGAATAAACAGAAAAGAAAAAATTCTCTCTGCACCTGCAGAAGAGGCTACTGCCGTCAAAAGCTGATTTAGCACTTAAACTAGTTCCTGGTGCTTAGCCAGTGACTTCCACTAGTTCGGTGGTTTGACTTTCTTTAAAACTTGGCAGCAAAGGTGTCCTGCTTCATATTATTTTTGTAATTAATTTACACGGTTTTAATCGATAACAACCTATGTTAAGGCCTAAATTTATTATAATTTCAAATTTAATTTGAATGGGTGTGGTTTTTTTTAAAAGTAAACCCTGTAGTTAATTTAAATAAAAACATCTGATTTATTTTTATTTTTTAATCAATTTTTATTTACCCTGTTCTCTTCCCATCTTTTCTACTGACTCTGTGCATCCCTGAACAAGTTATTTAATCTTTGTGACCATTAAAAACGTAGGGTAGTGGTGGTCGGAGACTCTCTGCTGAGGGGGACGGAGGCACGCATCTGTCGCCCTGACATTTCATCTCGGGAGGTATGCTGCCTGCCGGGAGCCCGTATCCGAGACGTTACGGAGGCATTGTCGAGGATTATCCAGCCCTCTGACTACTACCCCATGCTACTCATCCATGTGGGCACAAATGATACTGTGCGGTGTGACACTGAGCGGATCAAGAGTGACTACAGGGCTCTGGGAGTACGGGTGAAGGAGTTTGGAGCGCAGGTGGTATTCTCTTCGATTCTTCCTGTCAAAGGTAGGGGCCCGGGCAGAGACAGATGCATCCTGGAGGTGAATGCCTGGCTGCGAAGGTGGTGTCGCCAGGAGGGCTTTGGCTTCCTAGACCACGGGATGCTATTTGAGGAAGGACTGCTAGGCAGAGATGGCGTTCACCTTTCGAGGAGGGGAAAGACCCTATTTGGACACAGACTGGCTAACCTAGTGAGGAGGGCGTTAAACTAGGTTCGACGGGGACAGGTGAGCAAAGCCCGCAGGTAAGTGGGGAACATGGAGACCTGGGAGATGGGTCGGAAACTAGAGGGAGTGTGGGCTATATTGGCAGAGAGAAAGGAGAGTCAGGACAAAACTGGGAGGAAAGATCAAACCAGTATCTTAGATGCCTATATACAAATGCGAGAAGTATGGGTAATAAGCAGGAAGAACTGGAAGTGCTAATAAATAAATACAACTATGACATTGTTGGCATCACTGAAACTTGGTGGGATAATACACATGATTGGAATGTTGGTGTGGATGGATACAGCTTGCTCATGAAGGATAGACAGGGGAAAAAGGGAGGAGGTGTTGCCTTATATATTAAAAATGTACACACTTGGACTGAGGTAGAGATGGACATAGGAGATGGAAGTGTTGAGAGTCTCTGGGTTAGGCTAAAAGGGGTAAAAAACAAGGGTGATGTCATGCTAGGAGTCTACTACAGGCCACCTAACCAGGTGGAAGAGGTGGATGAGGCTTTTTTTAAACAACTAACAAAATCATCCAAAGCCCAAGATTTGGTGGTGATGGGGGACTTCAACTATCCGGATATATGTTGGGAAAATAACACAGCGGGGCACAGACTATCCAACAAATTCTTGGACTGCATTGCAGACAACTTTTTATTTCAGAAGGTTGAAAAAGCTACTAGGGGGGAAGCTGTTCTAGACTTGATTTTAACAAATAGGGAGGAACTCGTTGAGAATTTGAAAGTAGAAGGCAGCTTGGGTGAAAGTGATCATGAAATCATAGAGTTTGCAATTCTAAGGAAGGGTAGAAGGGAGAACAGCAAAATAGAGACAATGGATTTCAGGAAGGCGGATTTTGGTAAGCTCAGAGAGCTGATAGGTAAGGTCCCATGGGAATCAAGACTGAGGGGAAAAACAACTGAGGAGAGTTGGCAGTTTTTCAAAGGGACACTATTAAGGGCCCAAAAGCAAGCTATTCCGCTGGTTAGGAAAGATAGAAAATGTGGCAAAAGACCACCTTGGCTTAACCACGAGATCTTGCATGATCTAAAAAATAAAAAGGAGTCATATAAAAAATGGAAACTAGGACAGATTACAAAGGATGAATATAGGCAAACAACACAGGAATGCAGGGGCAAGATTAGAAAGGCAAAGGCACAAAATGAGCTCAAACTAGCTACGGGAATAAAGGGAAACAAGAAGACTTTTTATCAATACATTAGAAGCAAGAGGAAGACCAAAGACAGGGTAGGCCCACTGCCTAGTGAAGAGGGAGAAACAGTAACAGGAAACTTGGAAATGGCAGAGATGCTTAATGACTTCTTTGTTTCGGTCTTCACCGAGAAGTCTGAAGGAATGCCTAACATAGTGAATGCTAATGGGAAGGGGGTAGGTTTAGCAGATAAAATAAAAAAAGAACAAGTTAAAAATCACTTAGAAAAGTTAGATGCCTGCAAGTCACCAGGGCCTGATGAAATGCATCCTAGAATACTCAAGGAGCTAATAGAGGAGGTATCTGAGCCTCTAGCTATTATCTTTGGAAAATCATGGGAGACGGGAGAGATTCCAGAAGACTGAAAAAGGGCAAATATAGTGCCCATCTATAAAAAGGGAAATAAAAACAACCTAGGAAACTACAGACCAGTTAGTTTAACTTCTGTGCCAGGGAAGATAATGGAGCAAGTAATTAAGGAAATCATCTGCAAACACGTGGAAGGTGGTAAGGTGATAGGGAACAGCCAGCATGGATTTGTAAAGAACAAATCATGTCAAACCAATCTGATAGCTTTCTTTGATAGGATAACGAGCCTTGTGGATAAGGGAGAAGCTGTGGATGTGGTATACCTAGACTTTAGTAAGGCATTTGATACGGTCTCGCATGATATTCTTATCGATAAACTAGGCAAATACAATTTAGATGGGGCTACTATAAGGTGGGTGCATAACTGGCTGGATAACCATACTCAGAGAGTTGTTATTAATGGTTCCCAATCCTGCTGGAAAGGCATAACGAGTGGGGTACCGCAGGGGTCTGTTTTGGGACCGGCTCTGTTCAATATCTTCATTAACGACTTAGATATTGGCATAGAAAGTACGCTTATTAAGTTTGCGGATGATACCAAACTGGGAGGGATTGCAACTGCTTTGGAGGACAGGGTCATAATTCAAAATGATCTGGACAAATTGGAGAAATGGTCTGAGTTAAACAGGATGAAGTTTAACAAAGACAAATGCAAAGTGCTCCACTTAGGAAGAAAAAATCAGTTTCACACATACAGAATGGGAAGAGACTGTCTAGGAAGGAGTACGGCAGAAAGGGATCTAGGGGTTATAGTGGACCACAAGCTAAATATGAGTCAACAGTGTGATGCTGTTGCAAAAAAAGCAAACATGATTCTGGGATGTATTAACAGGTGTGTTGTGAGCAAGACACGAGAAGTCATTCTTCCGCTCTACTCTGCTCTGGTTAGGCCTCAGCTGGAGTATTGTGTCCAGTTTTGGGCACCGCATTTCAAGAAAGACGTGGAGAAATTGGAAAGGGTCCAGAGAAGAGCAACAAGAATGATTAAAGGTCTTGAGAACATGACCTATGAAGGAAGACTGAAAGAATTGGGTTTGTTTAGTTTGGAAAAGAGAAGACTGAGAGGGGACATGATAGCAGTTTTCAGGTATCTAAAAGGGTGTCATAAGGAGGAGGGAGAAAACTTGTTCACCTTAGCCTCTAAGGATAGAACAAGAAGCAATGGGTTTAAACTGCAGCAAGGGAGGTCTAGGTTGGACATTAGGAAAAAGTTCCTAACTGTCAGGGTGGTTAAACACTGGAATAAATTGCCTAGGGAGGTTGTGGAATCTCCATCTCTGGAGATATTTAAGAGTAGGTTAGATAAACGTCTATCAGGGATGGTCTAGACAGTATTTGGTCCTGCCATGCGGGCAGGGGACTGGACTCGATAACCTCTCGAGGTCCCTTCCAGTCCTAGAATCTATGAAATGGGGTAAATAGTTACCTATCACTGTGTGTGTGTGTGTGTGTCTGTGTGTGAGAGAGAGAGAAATGAAAGGTGCTAGAGCAGGCAAAATATTGTTAGTTATGCAGAATAGATCAACTTTGTTAGACACTACAAACCATATTATCTCCTCAAAACAAGATTTGTTACTAGACTCAGCATTTTTAACCTCCACAGGAAGAGGATGAGGGAGAGAACAAACCATAAGTAAAAAATGTTAAACCCGTCACAACACTCCTGGAAGGTGTATGGATATTAGTGTGATGAGGGAACTATAAGAACCTACATAGAACAGAATATGATAGTTTTTGCGTGATGTTGTAAAGTATTGTAGGATTTAAAAGGTAGCGGATCAGTCACTTCACCATATAACTGATATTTTGCCCATTCTAGTCTCGTTCTTTCATAATTAAAATCTGTTATTGAAGTTGCAGCAAAGGGTTGAAGTAGTCTTTGTTTTAAAAACAATTTTGTCTAGCTATTGTCTTTGTTTTAAATGGAGAGATTTTCCTCTGTTTAAGCTGAGTGTACTTGAATCAGTTTAGTGGATGGTTGATGCAGGACAGCATGAAAATAAATCCTTGGGTATTTCTGTCACTGAGCTCTAAAAAGCAAACTATGAGCTGTTACCATAGAAGGGTGAAACCTTCTGTTTTCTGTCTGAGTCTAGAACCATGAACAGAGAATATAACGTTCAGGAACCAAACCAACTCCTTCCTTCCCCTCCCATCCACCCAAAAAAAAAAAAAAAAAAAAAAAAAGGAGGCGCGGGGAGGGAAAGGAATTGAAATCCACGCAGTTAACAACTTGGCAGGTCTTCAAGATTGGACTGAACTTCATTTTCAAGGCAGCCCCAACAAAGTGCCAAAGAAAACCGTGTTAAAGGGCTGGCAGGATGACCAAAAGATCCATGCACTGTCCTGTTGCTAGCGCAATCCTGAATGCTCTTTGTAGACACTGATCAAACATTGCATCAGAAATCTCCCTTGGAGCATGTTAGGGTTTCTGGATTGCTTCAGCAAGTTTGAGGCACTGATGCAGCAGGGCTTTCCCCCCTAAAGAGGCAGCACCACGCTTTCATTTTCTACCTTCTCATTGATAGCCTTCACTTTCTAACATAGTCCAGAGTAATTAAAAATAAACAATTTTAAGATATACCTTTTTCATATCTAGATTGTTCCTCCTCCCTGGTTGGCACATGTTGACCATTTCTTGCTTTGGTCCTACTGTTCCATAAAATCTTGTTGGTGGAGTGGAAAAGGGAACTTTTACATATAGGTATAGTTTCCCTTTTGAGAGATTGTATCCCCACACTGAATATAATAGACTTGGCCAAAAACTTCAAGTGTCCACTAATTTTGGTGTCCAACTTGAAGGACCGATCTACGAGAGTTCCTGAACACTTGACACTCCCATTGAAGTAACAGTATCTGGAAGTGCTTAGTCTCTTGGTACCTTATATGGGACACCCAAAATAAGTGGAAACATTGAAAACACTGGCCATGCACTGATGTATGAAAAATCAGTCACTTTGGTTTTTATTTGACGAGGAGGCATTTTAACATGCATCAAATGAGACCGTGTATCTTTCTTTCTCTTTCTCCATCTCTACTCCTGTTCATGTGATCTGAGTTAAAGGCTACTTATTAATGACTTCTACACGAACTAGACTACAATGTCTAACCAGAATGGATCTCCTTAAAATTTCTAATGGGACCTTTGAAAATCTGCCAAGGGAGTTTTTAGATTTTCCGATGAATTCTTAATGGAAGCTCTGGCCAGTTACTTGGTTAACAGCTGTCAGGTTAGCCTCGGGCCACTTACTTTCCAATTTCCAAGCATTATATATAGAGAAATGTCCACCTCGTTGGATCTTATTACTTAATTAGCTGAGTCAAACTAAATCTAAAAACGTAAGAAGCAGTTTTGATCACTCTGACAGGGCACTCAAGTCCTAGCTGAGGTTGAATGGAGAGTTGCTTGCCCATATGATTTATTAATTGTTTTCTTGGCTGCAGCTCCTCAATGTGTTCTCATGGGAAACCTATGCAGTCAGTCACCATTGTGAGTTATATAGAGCATAGTCTAGCTTCATTTTTATCTCTAGTGCATGTATTGCTTGCTTGCTCACCAAAAATCAGTGTTAAGCAGCACACCTTGTGTAAACACACTTTCCCTTTCCTTTTTAAAAAGCAATCCGTGTAACTTCCTCAGTGCTTACAATGGTCAAATCCTAGAGGTTGACTTATTTTAAAGGGATTTGCTGCTGAAATGTTTATTGATGATGTGGTTAATTGATTTTTGGCTCATTTAAAAGTTTTAACAACAAAAATGTACTGATCATGAACGCAAGTTTTTGATTTAGTTGTTAGCAGTTTTACTTTCATTTGAATACTTGGTTGCAATTTTAGTTTTGAAATGAGGTTCTTTATGTTGTTTCACATATTTTAAAATACTGACGTTTATTTTAATTGACTAAAGAAATATGAAGTCTAAAGACAGCACAAGACTGAGTCAGACCTCCTGATTTCTAATCCTTGCTCTGCTGCTGACTCACTGTGTGACTTTGGGCAACTCATTGAACTTCTGCCTCAGTTTTTTGCCATCTGTAAAATGGGGATAATAGAAATGTACTTACCTCATAGGATGATGTTTGTAAAACATCTTGAGGTTGGAAGCAAAAATTCCACACAGGTGGAGCCTTCTGTATCATCCAAAATTGAAAGTGTTAAATATAGGCCAAGTTGTTCTGTATTTTTGTAACATGAGCAGTAACTTTTTTGGGTGCCTAACTTCCAGGGGCCTGATTTTCAGAAAGTTGTAAGCTCCGTTCCCTGCTCGTCCC
The DNA here is from genome assembly GCF_028017835.1 of Emys orbicularis. Classification (NCBI taxonomy): domain Eukaryota; kingdom Metazoa; phylum Chordata; order Testudines; family Emydidae; genus Emys; species Emys orbicularis. The sequence goes on along the minus strand of NC_088686.1, from coordinate 83,213,892 downwards.
TTTAAAATGTTATGAGCTGGGCACCAGAAACTGAAGCATCCAAAATCACTGGTCATTTAAAAACCAGCCGCTCCCCCGCCCCCGGAACATCAAAACAGAAACAAATAACTAACTCTTGGCCAAGGTATATGATGAAGAAAAGACCTGGGTTACTATGGATTTTGTAAATGTCCTCCTGTATTTACTTTGGTTGAAATGAGCTGTTTGCCTATCGTATTTCAGAGATCCTGTTTCATTGAACTGCTGTAGTAAATCTATTTAGTTAGGGAATCTACTGAGAGAGAACCAAGCCATTAAAATTTAATATTGATTACAGGTAGCTTTTCCAAGAATAGAACTGGTAACACTACTACATATTTTATCCATGAAAAATGCATGCAAAAATTAATATTTGTATACAATAGAGCTGCTAAGAAAACGGGGAAAAAATGACTTTTTCACTTTATCTGATTTGGGGGTGTGGGGCGTGAAGCAGTGCTAATGTACAGTGTTTACAGCTGCAGGATAAGAACATACATCAACACACGTAGATCAGTGGTTCAGATCCAGCCCAGGTTATTGTGACCAAAAGCCTTTAAAATCTGCTGGCTATTAAGCTGCCTACATAAAATGACTTGGAGAGGGGGCAGTTTTGGTGACTCAGTTGTCTGCCTCAAAAGCCACAGTCACAATTAGCACTAGTTGGCAGGCTCAGCAGAGGCTAAAGACTGAATGGGTTTGGAAACCCAAGTTGCTCTTTTTGCTTAGATGTAGGGTTACCTGCCTATATAGTAAGGCACATCCTTTATTTGCATACATAATATCCAGCTGCCTGTGTCCAAGATGGAGCTATTTCAGAACTCTCTGATCACTGTAAGTACACTTTCAAGCAGTAAGCAAGCAAATGATCATATGGCCTGGTATGCTTTATTTTGTACTATATTTTGAACCGTGTGATATGGTGCCTCTTTAAATAGTATTTTATGTACTTGGAGTACAGATGGTTACCATGCATGTATATCTAGTTAGTTTTGTAGCATCTAGGCATCTCACAGACATGAATGAGTTTATGCTTGCGGTATTGCTGTGAGATAGGGAAGTGTTACCCATATTTTACAAAAGGGGGGTGGGAATACTGAGGCCCAGTGAAGTGATGTGCTCAAGTGTACATAGTCTGTGGCAGAGCTGAGACCAGAGTCCAGATCTCTTGAGTCGAAGACCACCATCCTTATTTGAAAGAGATCCTACCATCAGGGTTAGAACATGATGGGGGGTGCCTATGTTAGTCTTATTTCTCCTAAAATTCCCATCGGTACACCCCCATTGGTGGGAAGACTAGTATAGGTCAGCCCACCTGCATTTTAGCTGCCATATTGTCTAACCTTGTTCTGACGTGTGGACACATCGTTAAAATACTGGAACTTGTCTGTCGAGTTCTTTTACCATTGCAGTGGCTGATGGGAGCTCTAATTAGGATATTTTAGGAAAATACGTAAAGTATAGGAAATGTCCAGGGCTGTCAGTCTAGTTTATGTTATTTCCTAAACTCATTCTTAAATTGATGTAGGGGGAAAAAAAGTTGGCTGACATGATGTAAAGTAAATGTTTGCGCTGCTCTTATATCTCTTTCATTGTCTAGTAAAATAAATAATTATGTGGCGGTGAAAGGCTCAAATGTGGGTTTGGGTAGATATCAGCAGATGGTGTGTGTTGTTTCTCCCTATCCCCATAATTGTCCTCATGAATTATGCATTAGTGATAGGAAATGTGCCTGCATGGTATGAATTACTGACAATACAGTATTTGTATTGCTGGCTGCAGTATTTGACAACCAGTGTTGAATTACTTGGCTTTCCACTGAGCTTGTAGTCGACTTTATTTTTTACTAGCACAAGAAAGATTTGTAACTCACAGGCATGTTGTTCACATTACAGCAGATTTAAAGCGTCTTGGAAGAGCGGGATTTGGAACTTCTTGGTATATATGGGGTAATTAGGCCACTGGCAATATGTTGGGGTGTAAGTTTTCCAAGGCTTTAGAGGAAATGCAGCTCCTGGCTTTATCTTTGGCTCAGTTTCTGCTGTCCTTACTGTTGGTGATGTTGTAGTTTTCTTTTTCAGGTCTAACACTAATATAATGTGGTGATCATGTTTATTCAAATTTGTACTTAAGAGCACCAAGTATTTTACAAATGGTGAAACTGAGAGACAAATTAAGGTGAGTTGTGGTTGTGCACAAGTATGACTGGGTTCTAATCCTACCTCTGGGGGAGAGTGAGCAAGTCACTTAATGTCTGTCTCAGTTTACCCCTTCTGTAAAATTACTACTTATGTACCTATCAGCAGTGCTAAGCATTTATTAGTGTTAGTTATGAAGCTGAAAAACACTGTGATATTAATTATGCATTATCACTTAGTTACTGTAGTAGTTTGATTATTAGATTTGTAAGACAGATAGTGGAAACTTAAAATTATGGCTTGTTTCCTTAGACAGTTTCAATCTACTGCTCTGGAAAACAGCCTTGACATATGGTACTTGTTCTAGTGCCTTCTACCACTTTGCACAAGTGCTACAGTAACAGTGAAGATATTTATAAAAAGAATAAGGTAGACACAGCCTCAGAAAGAGGGTTCCCTTTGGAGATGTGGAGCAATTTTCATATTAATAGTACATCATCAGATTGGGAGAAAGATTAGAAGGCTAAATTTCAAACAAGCATCAGTTGAAAGACTCATGTCCATATATAGCAAACTTAAAACATAAATGAGTTTGTCACTTCTCTATCTGTTTGGCTCATCTGTTCAGACAGAGAAGTTGCTTCTGGATTGTCTGCTCCTCCTATCCCCCGTTGTATAAAGTTCTGTCTCTGTACCGTCTGTCTTGCTCATTCTTTGTTTTTATAGGCTTGGTTGAATGGGCTGTTTTTGATTTTGTCTGCTCCCACTTCGGAGTGGTTTTCCAAAGTCACCGGCAGGCATGCTGTATAGTGTGGACTGCATTTGTTAACCACAGTCATTTAAAAAACAACAAAAAAACATGAATATATATAAAATTATTTGGGTGTTAAATCAAGGCAACAGGCATTAGGAGTTGGGATTATGTGGTTTCTCCTTTTAGTGCTTCTTTATCAAAGTGGCTCCAGTTTCCCGATGGTGCACACTTCCAGATGGGAGAGTGAATAGTTCTATCTTGGCTACAGTCTAGACGCTGCAAAGAGGCTTTCAAAATAGATACCTAAGAACATACGTGGCAGCTGCTCTTTGTTAGCATAAGGAATCTTCATCCTGGATAAAAATAAAACAAGGAAGCATTGCAAAATGACACACAGCAGTCTCCCGTAGTCTTATAAATTAGAGTTGGAAAATACCTATTGGTTTATCTTTCCCCTTCCTTCCCAGGGCTAATGCATTATTCCCTAGAGTATATAGTCCAGTCCAAATGTAAATGAGTACCACAGAGGACTTTAATATTTGCCATATTGTCTTTTAATCATTCCTTTTTTTTTTTAAGACTGAGGCATAGCTTTGGTTTTGTAAAATAAAGACTATTTAATACGTATGCACATTCTCCAGCGATGTGAGTAGTTCTCAAATATTGCACTAGATTTAAGTATACGCACGTACTTGAAGACTGTGTGCAATTAACTGAATCTGATGCACTGTCAAGAAAGCATGAGAGGAGAATTTTTCACCCCTCACCAGTGTAGTTTCAAGCTGGATTCAATTGTTAAGTAATTTTAAATCAACACTCTAATGTATAATTGAATAATTTTTAGTGAGGTCCTTGGTCTTTATGCTCCTTTCATTTACACTGATTTCACACTGGTGACCTCAGTGGATTTACTCCTGCTTAACACTGCGATGAGAAGAGAAACAGACCACCGATTTCTGAAAATCGGGTTTTAAAAAGTTCTGTAACTGAAGCTTCTTGAACTTTAAAACTGGATTTGTAAAGTCCACAAGGGGACAAACAAATATTAAAAGGAAAAGAAATCCATTTAGAATGGTCGCTTGACAAACTGGGGCCTGATCCTTTTGTCTCACTTGTGTGGAAAAAATCCAGTGGATGGTTTCTGAAGTCTTTGAAGCTCCATTGCTATAAAATGGGGACAAGTGGCGCTAAATTGGTTCCAAGGAGCCTATCGCTGTCTAGCAGAAACTTATTTTGCTCTGCCTAAACAGCTTCTGAGTCATGAAAAAAACAGCCGGACCCAAGGGAGGCTATTTCTATATTCTGCAAAATGGTGAGTGATATTCTGGACCCATTGAAGTCAATTGCAAAACTAATCCTGACCACCATTGAAGTCACCGTCTCTTAGAATGACATACCCATGCTGGTGACATTCCTAAATTATCTACTTTTCCAGTTGCTCACTGAAAACGTTGTTGTTTTTTGAAAGAAGGGCAAATTGAAAAGAAAAAGTAGCGATTAACTGCTATTTTTAAGACCTGCCGAGTGTAAAGGCATAGAGCTTCAAAAGGCTCATTTGTATAAACAGATCCTGTGCTCCGTTCCACCAGACCAATTCCATTAGCTTCAAAGGAATCAAACTGATGTAAAGCTGGTGTAGCAGAATAGAGAGTCAGGCCCAAAGTTTTAAAAGAATCACTTGATTTCCATTTCCACTCATCCACAATACCTTGCTTTTATGTTTCTCTCTTTTCAGGGCCTCATTCTGTTATGTTATGTTTATTTAGATATGGTATGATCTTGATTTTTATCTTGCAATGCAAAATTGTTTGCACTAAGTAAAAGTGTTTGATCACAGAACATAGCTGTTAGCATAGATTTCTTGTTGGCAAGGTGTCTCTGAAAACCACAATGTGTCTTGTGCTTCAGGAGAAGTTGGCAGTGTCACCTGGCTCTGCTGTCACGGTGAATGTATTAGCAGCTTGCTTTGTCTGGCCCTGAAAGCAAATGTCACTGCAGGAACCTAAACTTGCACTCTTTGGTTGTGTAGTGTGTTCAGAATGCCCGTCCTGTTTATCCCATTTACCTCCTTCACTTTTAAGGTTTAATCAACAATTTCTTTATTTATTCTGGTAGTGGGACACTAGCCTTGCTAAAATATTTCCTAACATTATTTGACCCCTGTCAGCTGAGAAAACATTTTCCAGGGCCAGCCTCAAAAAAGTGTGTCTCTAATTCAGACAGAGAAGATTTGTATCCATATCTTCTAGTTCCCAGGTGAGTCTCTTATTCACAAGACTATACTGTTGTATTTCTCTCTCTCTCTCTCTCTCTCTCTCTCTCTGGCACAAGGAATATTCAAATATTTATACAAAATGGAACAGCCTCAACGAGAGAGTGAGAGCTACCCACCCCAGAATAGCCAGTAGCCTGGTTAGGGCGCTCACCTGGCATGGTGGAGATCTGAATTCAAGTCTTTGATCCAGAGTTGAGATTCAAACTTGGGTCTCCCACAGGGCACAAGTGCCCTAACCACTGGGCGCCAAGGGATAAGGCAGCATGTGCACACACACACAGAGTCTTCCTTTTGTGAAACCGACTGGACTCTTCTGACAAATTCCAAACGTGTTCAGAACCAAGTACTTGTTCTGATTTTCCAGTTTGCTGGCAGAGCAGAAAAAAACAATTATTTGGCCAGTTCTACTGTTTAGTTTTATTATTTATGCAGTACCATAGGCATTCATGGTACTTTGAGGCAGGTAAGACAGATACTTGTCCTAGGCTTACAGTAGACAGCAAACGACTGATTCACCTGAAGGGTGTGAGGAGAGCAAAGGTAATCAAAAGGAGGGAGTTGCAGCATGAGGGGATATAGTGTATAGCTGAGAGCATGAGAGAGAAGCTGGAGGATTTTAAAATTTCTTGTTCCTTTTTCTCTAAGTTCTTAGGGGAGGAGGAATAGCTTAGTAGTTTGAGCATTGGCCTGCTAAACCCGGGGTTATGAGTTCAATCCTTGAGGGGGGCCACCTAGGGATCTACGGCAAAATCAGTACTTGGTCCTGCTAGTGAAGGCAGGGGGCTGGACTCGATGACCTTTCAGGGTCCCTTCCAGTTCTATGAGATAGGTATATCTCCATATATTAAGTTACTAGATCGGGGTGTCCAAACTGCGGCACGTGAGCTGCATGTGGCTCTTTTACAGTTAAAGTGCAGCTCGCGAAGCCCCCCAACCCCCTGATTCATCGCCCACCAGACTGGGGGAGGAGCTCAGGGTTTCTGCCCTGTGGTGGGGAGGTGAGGCTAGGGGCGGAGGGAGGGCTCAGTGCATCTGCTGGGGCTTGGGGCTTCAGCCCCGGCAGATGCTTCCCAGCTTTCGAACTTCTGAAGATTGTCATACGTGGCTCAGAGGGTCAATAAGTTTGGCTAGATGCACAAGGATTTTGTATCAAATCAGTCAAGCAAAGTTTTCAGTGGCAATTCGAATGAGAGAGTGGCTGAATGAGGCACATAAAGAGGGGAGATGGTTCCATGTGTAATGGCAGCATGAGTGCGAGTGCTGGGCAGATACAAAGGAAACAGTTCGGTGGGAGGTTACAGTGCACGTGAGGGAGGCAGGAGATATGGCTGTGGAGTATTGGCAGGAATGGATTTCTGCTTGTCTAATCACAGGATGTGTAACCAGTGGGGTGAAAGCTGCCCTCAATCTTCATCAGTTAATATCTTGGATTTGTGATCAGGGTTGTGACTTTGCAAATGGAAAGGAAGCAACTATCTTGAAACACTTAACTTAATTGGTCAGTAGATCTAGGCATGGGATAGTGTCATACCACGGACACACTTCAACCCTGCCCATCCCCACCTCTGCAGATTCATGTTGTATTTGCCTACTTCAGTGCTTAATAATAATATTATAAAAAAAAGGCAGAGAACAATTTGTGTGTGAAGCCATTCCCCCTCCAGCTGTGATGTAGTCAGTTGTGATCTAGTGAGTTTATAAATTAAGAAACGCTGCCCTTTAGGAATCCTCTATGGGAGAACGCCGGGTGCTTGTGGAAAAGCTGTCAATAATTTAGTAGGTGCTACTTTCCCATCCAGGTTGGTACTTACCCTGTACTCCAGCATGGGGCATCTCCCTTTCATGTGAAGTACGGTTAGAACTGTAATCCTGGCCATTAAATACTCATAGCATTTCTCACAGGAACTGGGTTATTTGTTAGTCCCATTGTCCTGGACAAATTTTAGCCATTGTATTCTATCTACTGTACCTAAATTTTCCCCTGTAATTTCAGTTGGATGGTCCATAGCAGGAAAGTCAACACAAATGGTTAACAATGGTTAACAATTTGTAAGTATTAACTTATTGAATCAGGAATGTCCTGGTAGGCTATTCACAGCAAAGCAATGACTGCATAAATCTCCCTCCACTGTATGTTATAGACTGTATTGCATTTAAATACAGGGAAATTAATTGCATAAGAAGCTAAGATGACAGGAAAAACCTATAATAGTTTGTCACATTCTGTGGATTTTATGAGTGTTATAAATTTAAGTTATACGAATTGTATTTATTCTGTAGGCTTCACACATTTATCATTCTTTTTTTTTAAATAGGGCTGATGAATAGAAACCCTGTTGTTTGAAAAGGAAGCAAAGGCAGGCAAAGGAGATGCCTTCAACATAATGGACACCAGCAGAGTTCAGATCTCATGAAAATTCTCCAGTTACATGGCCACTAATAGCTAAATTATTAATGCAGCATTGATCGAGGAAGAAGCTTTGGACAATTGGCTATCTTTTTACATTGGCATGTTAATAGCTGGAATTATAGGAGTGTCATTCCGTATGGGGCCTTTCGTAACACAAACAGGCTCTCTTTTCAGATTCAAAGGAGAGAACATGGACTGAGTTTCTAGTGTTGTTTTAGCAAAGCTCAGTTTCCTAATTCTTGAATGCAAGAAACTTACATTTGGGAGTGTAGTGGGATAAACAAGGAGTGAGGGACAGAGACAATATCCTCTTAGGTATCCGACGGTGAATCCAATGTTGAATTAATTAGTCTAGGGTGAGCTTATGAGGTCTTCCTTTAATAATAATAATAAATTAATTAATAATGATAAAAAATAGAACAACCTGCCACATCAGATAATGTAAAATAATGGGTTATCGAACAGAATCACCTTTCTTTCTCATGTTCATGAATCTGGTTTTAGACAGTGTTAAATATTGTTTCCTGTTGGTGTCACAATAGTAGAGCCATCCTGTGGAGTTGCTGCGAGAGGGCGTGCCAAAGCATTTTCCTTTACAAAAAGGAAACTGCTCGTTTTGAAACTTGCCCTAAAGGGCAGAAAAATATATTTTAATTAAGAACTTGTATCCGGATTCACAGTGAAATGTTGCCTGCTTCCCCAGATTCATTGACTTGTGTTATCTAGGTGCAGGGAGACTTTGTCTTACTCCTTTGTGGACAGATACTTTGCATTTATAAGACTGCCTTCAATCCTGAAATGCTTTTCTAGCTATTGTTCATGGTGGGAAGGGGCGAATTAGAGAAAGTTGTTTCTAACTGACTTCTGTTAACCACTGGAACAATTTACCAAGGGCTGCGGTGGATTCTTTATCATGGGCAATTTTTTACATCAAGATTGGATGTTTTTCTAAAAGCTATGCTCTAGGAATAATTTGGCGAAAGTTCTGTGGCCTGTGTTATACAGGAGGTCAGGCTAGATCAGTGGTCACTGACTGGTGGATCCTAGAGGATCTCCCAGTTGATCGCGATCTCTGGCGATGCAGCGGTGTTGTTGCTAAGGCAGGCTCCCTGCCTGCCCCAACCCCACGCTGCTCTCGGAAGTGGCCAGCGCGGCCCTGGGGCGGGGGTCTCCCTCTGTGCGCTGCCCCTCTCTGCAAGCACCATCCCCACAGCTCCCATTGGCCGGGAACAGAGAGCTGTGGCCAATGGGAGCTCCGGGGGCGTTGCTTACAGAGAGGGGCAGCACGCGGAGCCATGTGCCCCCCTCCCTCCCCTGCTAGGGGACGCAGGGGTGCGTTGGTTCCTTCCGGGAGCGGCGTGCTGCCAAAGTAGGCAAGGAGCCTACCTTAGCAGCAGCCATGCTACACCACCAAGTGGGAGCTGCTGGAGGTAAGGGCTTCTCGGCGGGAGGCCACACCCCAGCCCTGTACCCCCTCCTGCACCCCAACACTCTGCCCCAGCCTGGAGCCCCCTCCTGCACCCAAACGCCTTCCCAGAGCTTGCACCCCTCACCCCCTCCTGCCCCAGGCTAAGCCCAGAGCCCTCTCCCACACTGCGAACCCCTCGGCCCCAGCCCAGAGCCTGCACCCCAGCCCAGTGAAAGTAAGTGAGGGTGGGGGAGAGAGAGGAATTGGCGGGCGGTGGGGGGGGAGGATGGAGTGAGCGGGGCAGGGCTTTGAGGAAGGGGCGGGGAAGATCCTGGGTTCCCCTTAAATTCAAAAAGTGATGTTGGGCATAAAAAGGTTGGAGACCACTGGGCTAGATGATCACAATGGTCCTGTCTGGCCTTAGAATCTTTCCTCCTCACGTTCAGCACTCAGCTATATATGCCTTACCTTTAGCTTTGCCATTCACTTTTTAATTGGTTTGTCTCCCTTTTGAATTGCACGATCTTTGTAAATTTCTAAAGTGACTTATTAAAATGTCAACTAAAATAATCTTTTAAATTTATAGTGGGGGCCTTTTCATCCCAAAGCACTTTTACAAATTACATACAGGGGATCACTTCACCCGCCTGTGAAATCTGCAGCTGTCTAAGAAAAAAGCATATATATTTCTCATTTTTGCCAGTGCACAGATCAGAAGCTGTGAAACTGCCCCGAAGGTTATTCCTTGCATGGGGCAGTTCAACAGGAGGGCCAGTATGTTACTTGTCTTTCTCCCTCTTTTAGAAAGCAAGATTAATTTTGGTTTCAGAGACTTCCAAGAGAAGGATCTCGCCCAGGAAGAATGATTATATTTCTTGTGCCTGGTGAGAGGGGTGTTATTAGCTTGCTCTCTGTCCTTTTCATTCATGAGATGGCGTTTGTGAAAGGAGACTACGTTACTCAGTTTTCTTTCTGCATTACGTTTGGGGCAGGCTTGCAAGACTCAGTTTATCTCTAATATATGCAGTATGTTAAAGGGAAAATATTCTTGGCAGTAGCAACAACTATTGTGGGGCTGCAGATAGTGCACAGGGTTAGCCCTGGGACACACAAGTTCTTTCTTGCTGGGCCAAAGTGGGCTCAGCTTGGCGGCGGCTAAGGCTTGGATTTTCAAAGGGGCTTAAAAGAGTTAGCCAGCCAAATTTACAACTTGTTTAGGCCCCTTTGAAAATCCCAGCCCAAATGGTTATTTTCTGACAGCTCTGGATTCACACCATCTGCTTTTTATGTCCCACAAGCAATCCTCAGGTTCACCACTAGTAGGCAGTCTCGGTAGAGAGGCCAAGGATGGAATGGCCTTCAGAAACTGAACTCCTCCCCCCTCCCCCCATGACAGGGATGCTGCCCACTTGTACAGTTGGTGGTGTTGGGGAGGCTTTCACTGCTGCTGCCCATGCTGTACCTGGTGTGTTGGTGGTGCATTTTGGTGGCAATGGCTTTCAGTCCAACACTACATTTGTTTTTAAGAAATCTGGCATATGGCATAACACCTACTGTGCACTGTAAATTTTCACTGTTGTCTGTATACCCTCTAGCATGAGGAAATGTGTATGTGTTTGGAGTAGTGGAGAACCATAGTTGGAGCCATCCTTTCACAGATTCTGCTGCATGTAAAGGTTGTTTAGACAAACTTGCTATTTATTTTGAAAGTGTTTTACTCTCTGTCACCTTTTGGGGGATTCCCAGTTTTAGCTGAACTGGCACTGGTGCTAACAATTCTTTGTCAGGTTGAGATTGGGAGAGCAATTATTAAAAATCAGCTTTTTGTCTTCATCTAGTCCTACTTTTTACAGAGCACAGAATAAATAAATTTCTATAGAAGTATGATTTTTTCCCCCCTGATTAAATTAATGCATTCCCTGTCAGTAAAAGAACGTGGTGGGTGAGATCCACCCTGCTAAATTTATACCCTGTAATTTTTAGACATTCAGTGTCCCTGAACTGGCAGAGTGGTTGGAGCCAATGCTACCTGCTTTGCAGTTATATCTGCTGGGTTGGTATTTATGGGAGAGAATAATTGGGGCAATGAGATCACAAATTAGAATTAACTCTTTGTGGCTGGATCCTAAAACTGTTGTTTCATCGGTATGTTCATCAAGTTTCCTAGATTGTAAACTTACTTAGAAGCCCCAGTCATTCTGATTCTAGGTGCTGCTGCAATACAAATAATAAGTATTTAGTTCATTGGCACCCTGAAATTAGTGGAAATTACAAACTTGTGCAACATGGGGGCTTAGATCTTGATTGGGGCCTTAGGGTGCTACTGTAAATACAAATGTTAAATACAAATAATGATATCACTCTGACATATATCCCAGTGGAAATAAAATCCATATCTAGTAGAATTTCTATTTTATTAGATATATTTTAACAGAATGTTGACTCTGAGGGGAGTTCTGGAACTCTTGATCACATGGTGGTCCTTCATTCCTAGATTTCTAGAATCCTTTCATGGCTTCAGCTGAGGTCTACATTGCTGTGTAGCTATACCCAATCTTTCCGTTGCTCCCATGGGGAGATGATTCCAGCATCTATTTGAGAACATTTGCACTTCTTTGCATTCTAAACCATCCGCTGCACCACTTTGCTCCATTATTCCTCCTTCTGTTATATTGCAAAACACAGCTTTTGTTGAAAATTCCACAGTCCGAGATGCATATTTTTATATCGCAATGTAATGTATTACTTTCCTGCCAGCTTTGAAGCTATTTTAATATACAACATACCTGACTTGCTGTAGTCATATTTGTTGGGAAGAATTGGTCACCTATGCTATGCAAAAAGAGTAGGCTCCTCGTCCCTCCCCCCACCAAAGAAAAACCTTTTGATGACAACCCCATATTAATTTCCATATGTACAGACTGAAACTACATTCCATTGTAATGGAGCTATATAATTTTATTTCAAATAGGGCTTCTGTTAGAATGAATAAGTGGAGTAGATAAGGTGAAATTAAACTCCCGAGAAAAGAATGAGCCTTTGATTTCAATATAATCCCAGCTGTGTATGTTCATAACAGTGTGTTTCCCATTGACAAAATGCAAATGCCATTCATTTTTCTGTTACTGATTTGCATACAGAAATCAGGTGAAATCTAATCCAGGCAACAAATGCTGAGTCACTTTATCTTCTGTATGTATTTTTTAACATTACTGTATAAAGCACATCAAAGAACTCCAGTTGAGGGGAAAAAATCATGTTTTAGGAAAGGTGTTATAAACTTATTTTTTCACTTGAAGTGATTATTTTCTAGCTGTCTGGCAGTGATTACAGGGATTTCCCAACTTTTGAATAAATAACTACTTATCTACTTTTTTTCCTATTTAACTTGCTCTAGGGATTGCCATGGGGCATAGGTGCCGACTCCGTGGGTGCTCCGGGGCTGGAGCACCCATGGGGAAAAATTGGTGGGTGCTTTGCACCCACCGGGAGCTCCTCGCCATGCCCCCCCCCAGCTCACCTCCGCTCTGCCTCCTCCCCTTAGCACACCATGTCTCTGCTTCTCCCCCTAGCTCCCAGCGCTTGCCGCCGCGAAACAGCTGTTTTGTGGCGGCAAGCGCTGGGAGGACGTGGGGAAGAGGGGGATCACGGCGTGCTTCGGGAAGAGGCAGGTCCGGAGCGGGGATTTGGAGAAGGAGTCCAATAGGGGCAGGGAGGGCGTGGACTTGGGGCAGGGACTTTGGAGAAGGGGTTGGAATGGGGGTGAGCACCCACCGGTGCTGAGAAAAGTTGGCGCCTATGCCTTGGGGTGGAGATACCTAACCAGAACTTCAAGAACTTGGAATGTGAGTGGAGTGCTTTCTCTTAATGGACTTCCAGAAATCTCTGGTCTGAAGAGACTTTACTGTTGCTTTCAGTAGTCCTGCAGCTCTAAAAGGCTTCTGTCCTGTGATGTCACAGTTGGACTGGACATATTTGTGAGCAAAGGTCTCCAAAGTGCCTTTGTGAGCATCAAGTGTAGTCCGTGGCATTCTAAAATGTAACTTTTGGCCTCTCTACATGGTTCACCACATTTTGGATATAGGCAGGTTTTGGGTAGAATGGGCCAGAGCTCAAGCCTGCTATTGATCTTGAATATGGCTTTTGAACACCTTGATTTTTGTTCATTTAAAAAAAAATTCTGTGAAACCTAGCATAATTATTTCCTTGTAATTACAAAGGAAGATGAACAAAACTGCACATTTTCATTGCTGATGAATTTGGCCGATAAGCAAATTGTGGCCCATCTGCCACAGAGTTCATAAGCACAAGTTGCTTATCCAGAACAAACAAATGTTGGAGATTTGTGCCTTGATTTTTGCTCATAAACTCAGTTCCCATGTAAACTTGATGGGGCACTTGGTGAGATGTTAGTGCAGTCCTCAGCACGGCAACGTTTGCACTTCTGATTTAAAGGGCCAGGTCATATTGATCAAGAACACTCATGGGTGTGGTGTGTGATGTGTGCAAATATATACTTTCCTTTTTTCTCAGTATTATTAATTTATATTATGATCGGATCCAGTGGCCCTACTCAGAATCTCAGTCCTAAATTCCACTCATCTTGTTCTGAAACCTCCTTTTGCTCTCTCATCCTGATTTTTTTATTATTATTTTTATTCTGAAGTATGGCACTTTTGGAATAATAAAAATGGAGGCCATCAGCCAATGCCAGTTCTCCCCATCATAGACACTGAAGTTTCTGGCTACTCTCCTCTTCTTAACCCTTTCACTTGCCCTGGTGACCATATCCATCCTAACTCCTGATCTCCCTCACTCCAGCTCTCATCCCCTACCTTACTCTTGTCCTTAATCTTTCACTCTCCTCAGGCTTTTTCTCAGCACAAACATGCTTTAGTAAGTTTCTCCCATACTAAAAACACTCCACCCTTTGCCCCACTTGCCTCAACTACTGCCCTTCTCCCTTTCATTTCTAAGCTCCTTGAACATGCTGTCAGGAGTTCCTCTCCTCCAATCTCATAAGAACGGCCATACCGGGTCAGACCAAAGGTCCATCTAGCCCAGTATCCTCCTGACAGCGGCCAATGCCTCGTGCCCCAGAGGGAATGAACAGAACAGGTAATCACCAAGTAATCCATTTCCTGCCACCCATTCCAAGCCTCTGGCAAACAGAGGCTAGGGACACCATCCCTCCCCATCTTGGCATTAGCCACGTATCCTCCATGAACTTATCTAGTACAGTAACTCCTCACTTCATGTTGTAGTTATGTTCCTGAAAAATGAGACTTTATGCGAAATGATGTTAAGTGAATCCAATCCATTGCCCACTTGCTACATTTTCAAGCAAGCACTTTGCTCCCGTGCTGCCCTCACACTTGGGAGGAGCTTCCGTAACCATCTGAAAAACTACCTCATTAGCCTCCTTCAAAACCCTCCTTCAAGCTTTCCTTTGCTGTGATACCTACAAAAAAAACCCCAAACCAAGCAAGCAAACAATGGGACAACAATTAGGCTTCTGGTGTGCTGAGACCACTGCCTATTATGCTTACTGTATCCATCTGTTGTCTCTTGTCTTATACTTAGACCAGGAGCTCTTTGTGCAGGGACTGTCTTTTTGTTCTGTTTGTACAGCCCCTAGCACAATGCAGTACTGGTCCGTGACTAGGGCTCCAAAGCAGTATTGCAATACAAATAATAAATCAGAGGAGACATTCTTGTACCAAGCGTTCATCTGTTCCTGTTGGTAACTATCTTGCAGTGTTGCTACAGTCAGTCAGACAGTTGCTGCATTCCACCCTCTAGGTGACTGCACTTCAAGTGATCTGTATAATACTGTGGGAAGAAAAGCACTATAGAAATGCTAACTACTAAAACTGTAGCATGAGTGTGCCCACTAAGTAAAAAGGGAGCAGGGGAACATTCCTCTGGCTGTACTGTTGTCTCATGTCAACACTGCCGCCATGTCGCTTGCATTCTCACAGCTCCTCCTCTGCCTCCCCCAACTTTTTCACGTGACTGCACATCCAGTTATTAGTGCTGTTTACATACAGGAGTTCTGTACAGCAGGAAACCTGTGCCAGACAATCAGGTTACTACTCCACAGGCCTTGTGGTATAATGTTCCTTATAATAAACACAGAATGTTGACTAGTCACAATAGTAAAATGCTTCACAGAATTGATGGAGATTGCAGGAGATTTTTAAATTAAAAAAAAAAAAAATCAGCCAAGAAGTTTGATCACTTAAATTATAATTTAAATGTGTTTAGCTTGTACAGTCTTGTAGTTGATACCTGCCATGCTTCTGGAATTCCTTTTCAGCACAGTCCCTTTTCAAGTATTTGTTACATCACACAGCGAGCGAAATCTATTGATGTTTTGGTGGCAGTTGTGGGAATAAAGGTGTAAGCAAAGCACTTTGCCTTGACTGGTCACAGCAATAACTGTGGGGTTTTTCTCATGTGACATAATGAAAATGGACAAATCTGACTGGCTGGTGAGTATACTTGTCCTACGGTTTGTGTGACTAATTGCTATCAATGAAACCTTGGTACTACTTAGGGCATGTCTACACTTAAAATGCTGGATCGGCGCAGCTGCATCACTGTAGCGCTTTAATGAAGACATTCTATGCCAACGGGAGAGAGCTCTGCTATCGGCATAGTTTATCCATCTCCCTGAAAGGCGGTAGCTATGTTGGTGGGAGAAACTCTTCTGCCAACAGAGCACAGTCTACACAGAGGGTTAGCTCTGTATAACTACATTGCTTGTGGGTTTTTCACACCCCTGAACGATGTAGTTATATAGGTCTGTAGTATAGATTAGACTACAGAAATGAATACAAACTTTAAAGCAAGAAAATCTGGTCAGCAGCAGCAGTTCAAAGGACCTGCTCCTGCAAGGTGTCCAGGACCTTGCAGGATCAAGCTCCAAAAGAGCAACACACACCATCTTTTTTATAATTGTTTGAAGTAATGGCTCAATCTTTTGCAGTTAAGGAAACATAAAGCTTACTGTAATAATGTAGTTCGTTTTATACATTTTTAAAAGGGACACTACAATGAAAACAATTTAACGCTCAATCTCTTTCTATGTTACCAAAAGCACGTAGATGATTCAAACAGAATTGCCATTTACCAGTCTTGCAGTTAGCTTGCTTTTCACTCGTCTTCAACATTGAAACCTACCATGTCATCTTTGCTTCCTGGTTGTCAGGAATTTACTCACTGCTGTTGTGGCTTTGGAGTCCCAGGACTGCAAGGGATTGGCAGGAAGCTGTTTAATAACAAACTGACATTTATGATTTCGTGCATACACTAATTAAGCTCATAGTATCCCTAAAGTACATTTAGCATCCAAAGTAGATAAACTCCAGGTATGCAATTCCTTGTGCAATTCTTGATGTATTTTTCTTTCCCTTATCCTTTACTGGATGAAGTATTAAAGCTTTTTTTTTTTTTTTTAAGGCCAGTGTTCATGCAGGGTTTCTCCCTTCCAATTCTGCAGCCTGTTTACATGTTTGTTCAAGCTTGAAATTTATATTGAGTGATGCTGGTCAGAAGTATTCTGTTGACAAGGGAAATCTTAGAGGGCTATGTTTTGCTGGAAGAAAAAGTTTGCATTTCAGACATGGTGTTTGTGTATACATACACATCTAAAAAAGATTCTTAAATATTCGTTTTACAAAAGATACTCAACAAACAAGACTATAGGTACCTATTTAGACTGCAAGTTTAAAATGTTCCTGTATGCAAGACCTAATGCTGTGTTTTCAGATTCTATGCTGCATACTGTTGAGTCAGCAGTTTGTGAAATAGATATATTTGACTGTTTTTCAAACAAGATCTGTGAGTTCTGTGAAGCAAGAGGAAGACCAAGGACAGGATAGGTCTATTAATGAGGATGGAAAGACAATAACAGAAAATGCAGCAATGGCCAAAGTGTTAAATGTGTGTTATAGTTAACATCCTTTGGTAGGATCTGAGGCTAAAATAGGGAAAGAAGAAGTTAAAAATTACTTACACAAGTTAGATGTCTTTAAGTCAGCAGGGCCTGATGAAATACATCTTAGAATACTCAATGAACTGGCTGAAGAGATTTCTGAGCCATTAGTGGTTATCTGTGAGAACTCATGGAGGATGGGAGAGATCACAGAGGACTGAAAAAGGGCAAATATAGTACCAGTCTATAAAAAGGGGAATAAGGACAACCAAGGGAATTATAGACTACTCAGCTTAATTTTGGTACCTGGAAAGATAATGGAGCAAATAATCAATTTATAAGCACCTAGACATGGGCGGCAGATGAACCCCCACTTTGGGGAGGCTAGCCCGCCCTGCCCCCTCTTCCACCCAAGGCCCCTCCCCCTGCACACTGGAGCCCCGAACCTCTGGCGCCCCATAAAAGGAAAAGCCCTGAAGGGCCCCCCCAGACCTGAGGAGCCCCAGCCACATCAGGCTGAGCTGCTGCTGTTGGCCCCCCCAACACACTGCCCAGCCCCAACGCCACCAGCGTTGGGCTGGGTCGAGGTGCTAGCCCCAGTGCTGGGCCAAGCCTCCTCAGTCCGTCGGCCGCTGGCTCTCTGCGTCGCTCCTCACTCCCCTGTCCTGAGGAGGAGGGACACGGCGAGCAGCGGGGACCTTCGGGGTGGGTGGAGTAGAGGAGGTGGTGGGGATCTTGGGGAAGGGACCCAGTTGTCCGGCGGCAGGTCGGTGGCAGCGCCAGGAAAGGCTAAGCCTTCCCTGGCTGCTTATACTTGCCTCCCATGAACCTAGATGACGATAAAGTGGTAAGTAACAGTCACTATGGATTTGTCAAGACCAAATCATGTCAAACCAACCTAATCTCTTTCTTTGATAGTGCAACACGTGGATGGGGGCAAGCAGCAGATGTAATATAGTTCAACTTTAGAAAAGCTTTTGATACTATCTCACATGACCTTCTCATAAGAAAACTAGAAAAATGTAGTCTAGTTGGAATATAATACTAGTTGGAAATCCATACTAGGAGAGTAGTGATCAATGGTTCACAGTCAAGCTGGAGGGACATATCGAATGGGGTTCCTCTGGGGTCTTTCCTGGGTCCAGTTCTATTCAATATCTTCATAAATGTTTTGAATAGTGGCATAGAGAGTACAATTACAAAGTTTTGCAGATGATACCAAGCTGGGAGGGGTTGCAAGCACTTTGAAGGACTGGATTAGAACTCAAAATGATCTTGACAAACTGGAGAAACAATCTGAAATGGATGAAATTCAGTAGGACAAATGGCAAAGTACTACACTTAGGAAGGAATAATCAACTGCACAAATACTAAATAGGAAATGACTGCCTAGGAGGGAGTCCTACAGAAAAATATTTGGGGATTATAGTGGTCACAAACTAAATGAGAGTCAACAATGTAGTATAGTTGTAAAAAAACAAAAAAACCCAAACATCATTCTGGGATGTATCAGAAGGAATGTTGTAAGCAAGACACGAGAAGTAATTCTTCCATTCTACTCAGCACTGGTGAGGCCTCAATTGGAGTACTGTGTTCAGTTCTGGGCACCACACTTCAGGAAAGATGTGGACAAACTGGAGAAAGTCCCAGAGGAGAGCAACAAAAATGATTAAAGGTCTAGAAAACATGAACTACAATGAAGATTGAAAACATTTGTTTGTTTAGTCTGGAGAAGAGAAGACTGAAGGGGACATGGTAGCAGTCTTCAAGTACATTGTTATAAAGAGGAGGGTGACAAATTGTTCTCCTTAAATAGCCCAAGAAGCAATGGGCTTGAATTGCAGCAAGGGAGGTTTAGGTTGGACATTAGAAAAAAAACTTCCTAACTGTCAGGGCGGTTAAGCACTGGACCAAATTACCTAGGAAGATGGTGGAATCTCCATCATTGAAGGTTTTTAAGAACAGGTTAGACAAACACTGTCAGGGATGGTCTAGATAATACTTAATCCTGCCTTAGTGCAGGGGACTTGACTAGATAACCTACCAAGATCCCTTCCAGTCCTACATTTCTATGACTCTTCAGAGGTAGATAAGCAGGTACCATGTGGTTTGCTATGTGAGGGTGAGTCTGTAGAGACTTAAACTATGGTCCTGTCTGCTCTATGCAAGTGTCCTTGAGCCAACCCTCTATTCTGTTGTGTCCTCCCCCCCCCCCCCAAAGTTATGTAGTGTGTTCTGTTTTGTTTTCGGTCACCCTTTATCTCAAAGTTGGCTGGATTTTGGTGAATGAAGATTGTATAGTGTATAGGGTTTTGTGAAGCACTTTGATTCTTTGAGATGAAAGGCACTGTGTGTAAAAAGTATTTGGTTTAGTGCTCTGTTGGTATCTTGCCTCTTTCCTAAAGTGTTTTGAGATTCCTTGTTTGTAGAGGGTATAAATACAAAACCAAATTCTACTGAGTTTAGCATGTTTGAATATGCAGAGGGAGTTGTTGAATTTTGTCAGTTCAGGCTGCCCTGCTGTTAAGTTGCTCGTGCTGTGCTGTTTTGTATTGCTGTGTACTGTAGCATATTGCCAACATCACTTTCACACCCTGTCATCAAATTCAGATTTAAGAAGCTAAACTAAAACATACATTTCTAGCCAAAGAAGTTTTTTGAAAGGGATATATTTCAGACACTGGTAACATGAATGCCATCAAAACAAAATTATGTAGGACAGTTATTTGCTTAGGACTTAGCACTTTGATATTCTATAAGGGTGTAAACCAAGCTCTTGGCACTAACGAACAGTGCTGAGAATGTTGGAGCAGTTTCAGAAAAGGGTAAATCTGCTCTACAACTTAGGAGGACCTACGTTCACACATGCTGCAGCTGAACTTCCAAAAGATCAATCTGGAAGGCAGAGTCCCACCACCTTGAGGTGTTGACTTGTAAACAGTGAAGAATTAAAAAGGAACAGTGCTTGGGTAGTGTTCCAGTATTTGGGGTGGTATTGGGGAGTCAATAGGTACCACCCTTCCTTCTGAACTGGTACCCACATGTGATTTTGAAGGGCAGTGTGCTGCTGGAGATGCCATCTTTTGGAGATCTAAAACTGTCCAGACCATTTGTGGTCATTAAAGACTTTAGACCTTTAGGGGACATCTACACAGCAAATAAATGCATCTGGCTGGTCTAGGTCAGCTGATTCTTGCTCGCAGGGCTAGGGCTGTGTAGACGTTTGGGATCTGGGATCCTCGCCCTACGTGGGGTCTGAGTTCAGGCCCCAGCCCAACTCCAAACATCTACACAGCAATTTTAAAGCCCCGCGAGCCTCAGTCAGTTGACCTGGGCCAGCTGCAACTGTGCTGTGGGTCTTTTATGCCAGTGTGGTTTGGGCTCTGGCTGTCTGAAGAAATGGCCTTTCTTCCCTGATAATTCCACTGCAGCTGAAGCTAGTAGAGGAGTTTGAGAAAAATCCCTGTGTTTTATTATTGGCAATCAGGATCCCATTGTGTTAAGGTCTGTATTACTGCATAGGAAAAATTATTCCTGCCTCAAATTGCTAACAGTTGGAGGTCCTGTTTCAGCAAGGAACTTGTGTGTGCCTAACTTTAAGCATGAGTTGATGGGAATACAACCTGGTGTTGATGGGAATACTTACATGCTTAAAGATGGACACAGACTTATGAACCTGAATCTGGGTATAATTTAAAGGTTTGTAGCCTGGTATGGTTGGGGCATGTGCTTATATTTTGGATGTTTATTCTTGATCGTGCTACTTTTTCTACAGTGCCTACAGTTAATGGTTAAGAACTTCTGAAAATATGAAGAAGAAATAACTTAAGAATAGAAAAGTCAGCTTGCTTAAAATCACTGAAGAACCTGGAGAGGTTTGAAAATAATAACCTGGAATGCTGAACTTGCAGCAAAGGTGGGTGGGCGTTGTGGAATCTTAGTATGTAATCAGCAGGTGGCTTTCCATTATGAGTGACTTTTATGGGGAACATCCACTGCAAATATCACCTCGTTATTCAAATTCCCGTTACTCTCAATGGGTAGAAGCCATGCCATACTGTTATTCCTGCTTCACGGGGATAATCTTGCTGTAAGCCCCACTGTCTCCCATTAGTGGAGACTCTTAGTGTAACAGAGCTGCATATTTCTTAAGTCTCCAATGACTGCAAGGGATCATGAGCTTTATTCTTCAGGGAGAATAAGGGCTTAACTCCTTTAGCCCTGAGTTCTTTTTATGACAGCCAAAATGCACTATATATAGTTTTTAGGGGTTAAGCTCTTAATTATGCGTAACTCTGAAAGACCCAGTAATCTTCTGGCTGCTTGCCATTCTAATCACAGTTTTTAGTGATGAGTGTATCACCTCTGAGACCGCAATTAAAATCCTTTGGCTGGCCCATGCCGGCTGATTTGGGCTGGGGGGCTTGGGCTATAAGGGGCTGTTTAATTGCGGTGTAGATGTTTGTGCTTGGGCTGGAACCCAGGCTCTATGACACTACGAGGTAGAAGGGTCCTGGGGCTTGGGCTGTACCCCGAGCCCAAACATCTGCACCGCGCTTAAACAGCCTCTTAATCCAAGCCCCGTGTGCCTCAGTCATTTTAGTGTAGACATACTCTGAGGCAGCTGAGCCCATTGAATAGGGCACTAGACTGGGACTCGGGAGACCTGTCCTTGACCTGCTCTGTGACCTCAGGCAAATTTTTATTCCTGTGCCTCAGTTTCCACCCAACCCTTCCCTGTCTTGCGTCTTTAGCTATAAGATCTTTTGGGCCAGGGCTGTCTCCTATGTGTATGTACAGTGCCCAGCCCTGTGATGTGGCTCTCAGTCAGGGAACTTTAATTACTACAGTAACGCAAATAAATAACATGGATAGTGACAGCATACACCTCTGATACTCAAAGGGAAAGAAATTGAGGGAGTCCATCTTTCTAATGTTCACTTGAGCAATGCAGAAGACCCTTTTGCCACTTTTCCACAGTATTTAAACAATGGTGCCTGGCTACTGTAATGTGCAAAGTCAACAGGGGTCTCTCTCCATCGCACAAGATAAGCAGACTTCTTGAGAGCAGATCACATGCCTATATCCTGTGAGGTGCTGAGCACAGTTGACTACCATTGCGGTGTGATTGGAGTTGCTGTGTGTCCTCAACTATCAGGATTATGGCTCTGTTTGTTCATCTGTCTTAAATACTGCCAGATTTAAGCAGTATTGACTGGTGGCATGGCTTTGAATAGATTTAATTTCTTCATCTTCATGGCTTGTTAAGTCTAAACTCCTAAGTAAAGTTTGCACACACTCTATTTTGGCTTTCTGCAGCTGAAACGGGAGTTTCTCTCAGTTGTAACAACAGTACAAACACAAATTACATCATCTTAAAACAGGAAGAATAGTCTTGTGGCTAAAGCACAGGACTGGGATTCAGGACTTCTAAATTCTGTTCCTTGCTGTGCTACGGATTTGTGTATGACCTTGTTAAGTCCCTTAAAGTCTCTGTGCCACAGTTTAAAAATATTGAAAATGAGGCTGGCATCTCTGTCCTAGTGGTTTTGTGGTGATGAATTCCTTACAGGCATCAGGGTGCTTTGAGACCCTCAGATGACAGGTGTGCTAGAATTTTGGCATATTTATCCTTGCTATCTTATAAGGAAGAGACCTGGTTGGGTAACTTAAAAGTTAAATAGGGGCAATGTCTGACCTTTCCTTTCCATTGATTTCTCTCCTGTTTGTCACTGCTAACAACATTCCTTCCTACAGTCCTGTCAATCATGTCAGGAGCCAGTTTGGTAATTAAATAAGAAGCCATTTCCTCTCTTCACACTTTGCCCATTCTGTTTAAAAAGTTTGTATTGGTTTGGTGTCACCTATTGCTACTACGTGGGCTGTTTACAAACAGTCAGTGTTCCTCTTTTCCCCCACCACTAAGCAGGCCTCATGAGCTTTGGCCATGTGTGTGTTTGTCTGTATCCAGGCAGAAGTAACAGCTGTAGTGGAGACAGCTAAACTCAAGCCTGGGGATTTCAGCAGAAATCCCCAGCTGTGAAGCCCAGCCATGCAGTATTGTGGGATTTAAAATAGGCCCAGTGGTCCTCAGTTCAATCCTTGTACAAAAAAAATTCCCTGTCCTAGTCACTCCTCAGAAAGGAAACTAACATTTTAGTAGCATGTTTATTTTAGAAAGATCCTCAAGTGATGTACACACACATCTTTGTACCCAGCTTTGAAATGCAGCCATCTCTGGGGTGGAGCATGTCAGCTGTTTAATGTAACAATACTATATGATGATGCTTAGAATAGAAAGTAAAGAATATAGAGTCCTCATCTTATTATTTTTTATGGTAGTGTTGCTGACATTGTGGTTGCTGACATGCAAGAAGGAACAGCCCCCTGCATTGAGGAACTCCCAGGACAGACATCCAAGTAGGTGGAGAATAGGGGAAAGGCAACAACACACAGGGAACAACAAACAGATTTAAAAAAAAAGTCAGTAAGATTCAGGCAACCCAGCAGAGATAAGTCTTTAAAATAGATTTAAATAGTGATGAGGGTGATGGCTTAGTGCAGGGGTGGCCAACCTGAGCCTGAGAAAGAGCCAGAATTATTCTTATGGGTTGACATTATATTATACCTGTCTATCTGTCTTCACGAGTAGCCCCCACAGCTTCTAATGTTGGATGCATCAGAAATGTAATCATCAGGCAGTTTAAGTGGTGGTGGGTGGGAGAGAGGGATTAAAATTGTTTAGAGATTAGGAGTCTTCAAATAATCACTAGTAAGTGTCCTTTTCTTTGCTTGTGACAGATGGTTTATGTGCTGCTGATAGATCCAGAGAGAGCTAGCCTGTCTCATCCGTCACTTCTTGGAGCCAGTTTGGAAGTACATTGGGATGCTTGTCTTTTGTTCTGCCAATGCCTCTTTGGCAGCAATGCAGACAAAAGCAAATCCAGCTGAAGTCTGGGCTCTACAGAGATTTAGGAGACAGGTTGACAAACAAACAGCTGTAGACAAACTCATTGGGTGGCATCAAATGTAATTATTTAAGAAGAAATGGGAAGGAAAATTAGTTTTTGTTTGTATTATTACTTTATTTACTTCTATTAACAAGGGATTTCAGTGTGCTTTACAAACTTAAGAGTAATTCAGGACCCTGAGCAATAGGTGTACTATCTCCATTTTACAGGTGGGTAAACTGATGCAGAGATGTTAAGAGACTTGTACACAGAGAATCAATGGTAGAGCCAGGAGCAGAACTCCCAGTCCTTACGTTCAGTATTCTGCTATGAGCACAGGTGAGCACTGCCTCCCCATTTCGGTGTACTGAGTGTTAGTAAGTCAGATGTTTCAGTGTTGGGAGGAGGAAAGCAAGAGCGGTAACAGGGCCTAATTGGTTAGTTCTCTTGCTCTCGTGTGGACAGTGTAGAGCAGTGGTTCTCAACCTGCGGGCTGCTTGCGGCCCAGTCAGCACACAGCTGCGGCCCATGTGACATCCTCAGGGCCATACAGGTAGTATATATGTTGTGTGATGCGGCCCATGTAACACTTGGAGAGCTGCATACACAGCCCACAATAGTAAATAGGCTGAGAACCACTGGTGTAGAGGCTATTGACTGTTAGGTGCCTGCATGATGTTGTCCTGAGTCAAGTCTGATGAGTTACAATGCAAAACCCAGTGTTGTGAGTTCAATCCTTGAAGGGGCCATTTAGGGATCTGGGGCAAAAATCTGTCTGGGGATTGGTCCTGCTTTGAGCAAGGGGTTGGACTAGATGACCTCCTGAGGTCTCTTCCTATTCTATGATTTATATCAGCACTTGAATGGAACCAGAACGCACCATTGAGAGCCAGAATAGTTTTCAATACCTCTGATGAGGGTGTGAGCAATGAAACGGAGTGGGGGCACAGAAGGCCCAGGACCCTCCCTCTAGGCCAGCTGTGAGCACAGACCTGGCTGCCTCCAATTCCTCCCCTCCAATCATACTCGAGACAGCAGTGCAGGGCTGCCAGCAGTCGACGTATCGGGCTGGGGCACCTGCATCCCACCCAATGAGGGAACTCTGCTGGCGTTCCAGTGCTGGGAGCGGAGGCCCCAGCCTTCCTCGAGCCCCCTGGCCCAGACAGGGCAGCAGGGAGGAAGGAGGCTGCAACATGGATGCAGGCGTTTTCCACAGGCAGCTGGGGTCCCTCAGTGCTGCACAGTATCCCTGCCTCCCTTGTGCTCTCTGGGCTGTGCACTGCCCTGGCACTGAGGGGCCCGTCCCGGCACTTCTTTCAGCTTAGCTGCTTAGCACATCCCCAGCCCATTACAGGCTTGGCTGGGTGGGGAGGTAGCAGCTGCTGGGTGTCTGCTCAGAGCTGGCCATGGCGGGGCCTGGTTTCACCTCCTGTTTTTCCCCCTGTCACTTTAATGCATTGTATCCGAGCCTGGTGCTATAGGAATCTAATGCAGTCCTCCATGAAGGAAGAGATCTGATTCACTGTGATTAAACTGATCCTTGCTGACCCTTGTATTTTAGCAACAAGAAGGTGATCAGGGAAAGTGTGGGACCTTTACTGAATGGGGGAGACAACCTAGTGACAGATGATGTGGAAAAAGCTGAAGTACTCAATGCTTTTTTTTGGCCTAGGTCTTCACAGGCAAGGTCAGCTCCCAGACTGCTGCACTGGGCAGTGCAGTATGGGAGGAGGTGAGCAGCCCTCAGTGGTGAAAGAACAGGTTAAGGTTAGAAAAGCTGGACATGCACAAGTCTATGGGTCTGGATCTAATGCATCCGAGGGTGCTGAGGGAGTTGCCTGATGTGATTGCAGAGCCATTGGCCATTATCGTTGAAAACTTCTGGTGATTGGGGGAGGTCCTGGACGATTGGAAAAAGACAAACATAGTGCCCATCTTTAAAAAAGGGAAGAAGGAGAATCCGGGGAACTACAGACCAGTCAGCCGCATCTCAGTCCCTGGAAAAATCATGGAACAGGTCTTCAAAGAATCCATTTTGAAGCACTTGGAGGAGAGGAAGGTGATCAGGAACAGTCAACCTGGATTCACCAAGGGCAAGTCATGCCTGACCAACCTGATTGCCTTCTATGACGAGATAACTGGCTCTGTGGATATGGGGAAAGCAGTGGATGTGTGATATATCTTGACTTTAGCAAAGCTTTTGATACAGTCTCCCACAGTATTCTTGCCAGCAAGTTAAAGAAGTATGGATTGATTGAATGAATGGACTATAAGGTGGAGAGAAAGCTGGCTAGATTGTCGGGCTCAATGGGTAGTGATCAATGGATCGATGCCTAGTTGGCAGCCGGTACCAAGCGGAGTGCCCTAGGGGTCTGTCCTGAGGCCGGTTTTGTTCAAAATCTTCATTAATGATCTGGATGATGGGATGGATTGCAGCCTCAGCAAGTTCACAGATGACACTAAACTGGGGGGAGTGGTAGATACGCTGGAGGGTAGGGATAGGGTCCAGAGTGACTACACAAATTGGAGGATTGGGCCAAAAGACACCTGATGAGGTTCAACCAGGACAAGAGCAGGGGCCTGCACTTAGGATGGAAGAATCCTATGCACTGTTACAGGCTGGGGACTGACTGGCTAAGCAGCAGTTCTGCAGAAAAGGACCTGGGGATTACAGTGGACGAGAAGCTCTATATGAGTCCACAGTGTGCCTTGTTATAGAATCCTAGAATATCAGGGTTGGAAGGGACCTCAGGGCCAAGAAGGCTAACGGCATATTGGGCTGCATTAGTAGGAGCATTGCCAGCAGATAGAGGGAAGTGTTTATTCCCCTCTATTCGGCACTGGTGAGGCCACATCTGGAGTATTGCGTCCAGATTTGGGCCCCCCCAGTACAGAAAGGATGTGGATAAATTGGTGAGAGTCCAGCGGAGGGCAACGAAAATGATTAGGGGGCTGGAGCACATGACTTATGAGGAGAGGCTGAGGGAACTGGAGTTATTTAGTCTGCAGAAGAGAAGAGTGAGGGGGGATTTGATAGCAACCTTCAACTACCTGAAGGGGGGTTTCAAAGAGGATGGAGCTAGGCCAGGGGTGGGTGCCAAAACTGTATGGAGGGCTGGGTAGGGAAGTCTGTGCCTCCCCAAACAGACTGGCCCCTGTCCCCATCTGCCCCCTCACAACCCTCCACCCATCCAACCCCCTACTCCCCACTTCTTGTCCCCTGACTGCTGCCTCCCGGGACCCCCCACCCCTGACTGCTCCCTCCCGGGACCCCACCCCCGTCCAACCCCCTCTGCTCCCTGTCCCCTGACTGCCCCGACCCCTATCCACACCCCTGACAGGCCCCCCCCCCAGGACTCCCATGCCTATCCTACCCCCCGTTCCCTGTCCTCTGACTGCCCTCCCAGAACCTCCGCCCCATCCAACTGCTCCCTGTCCCGACTGCCCCCCGGGACTCCTTGTCCAACCCCCCCATTCCTCACCCCCTTACCATGCTGCTCAGCAGCATGTCTGGCAGCCGCGTCGCCCGGAGCCCGCCGCACTGCCTGGCAGGAGCTCGCAGCCCCGACATCCAGAGCGCTGGCAGCATGGCGAGCTGAGGCTGCGGGGGAGGGGGCACAGCAGGGGAGGGGCTGGGGGCTAGCCTCCCCGGCCGGGAGCTCAAGGGCCGGACAGTCCGGCTGGCCGTAGTTTGCCCACCTCTGAGCTAGGCTGTTCTCAGTGGTGACAGATGACAGAACAAGAAGCAATGATCTCAAGTTGCAGTGGGGGAGGTCTAGGTTGGATATTAGGAAAAACTATTTCACTAGGAGGGTGGTGAAGCACTGGAATGGGTTACCTAAGGAGGTGGTGGAATCTCCATCCTCAGAGGTTTTTAAGGCCTGACTTGATAAAGCACTGGCTGGGATGATTTAGTTAAGGTTGGTCCTGTTTTGAGCAGGGGGTTAGACTGGATGACCTCCTGAGGTCTCCTCCAACCCTAATCTTCTATGATTCTATGAGTCAAAGATGTTGATCCAATTGACATAGCTCTAGGAGATAGATTAGAGGTTGAAGCATTGGGTTTGGAATATTTAGACTCCTGAAACAGGAGGTTAACATCCACCGTGGATGAAGGGCTGAGTTAACACTGAAGTCTGAGTGTTTCTCTATACTGCGCAAAAAAAAAAAGGTGCCCCACATGGTGAGTTTCAGATCCTGGTTAAACTGACTTAGGGTCCTGCTACAGCAGGGGTTCTCAAACTGGGGGTTGGGACCCCTCAGGGGGTCACGAGGTTATTACATGGGGGGTCATGAGCTGTCAGCCGCCACCCCAAACCGATTCGCCTCCAGCATTTAGAATGGTGTTAATATATTAAAAAGTGTCTTTAATTTATAAGGGGGGGGTCGCACTCAGAGGCTTGCTATGTGAAAGGGGTCACCAATACAAAAGTTTGAGAACCACTGCACTACAGGGCTAAAAACAGCAGTGTAGACATTTGGGCTTGGGCTGGGCCCAGGCTCTGAAACCCGGTGACTTTTAGAGCCCGAACCTGAATATCTACACTGCTATTTTTAGCCCCATAGCATGAGCCCTGCGAGTTGGAGTCAGTTGACGTGGGCGTTGAGACTTGCTACTGTGGATCTTTTCTTGCAGTGTTACTCATGAGGACATTCTGTGCCAAAAAATTAAAAATTCTGTGCACAATATTTTAAAATTCTGCAAGTTTTATTTGTCAATAAATAAATGCAGAGGCTCCAGCATGGCAGTGGGGAGCACAGGCCACTGGCTGCACGAAGGTGGGAGATCACCCTGCAGCCTCCCCACCCCCACCCCTGGGACACGGACTCAGTGGTGAGTTTGCACCTGACCCTGACACAGCACAAGACCTGAGCCTGCCCCAGAAACATCCTGGGGCCCTGCCCCTCTGCACCAGGTGTGGGGCAGGCAGACTTAACCAGGCAGATTCAAGTGTGAAGAGGCTCAGTGTGGGGGGATCCAGGTGTGGGGTGAGAGGATTCTGTGTGGGACAATCTGGGTGCAGGCAGATTGTGGGGGGGATCTGGATGCACAGAGGCTCGTTGTGGGGGTTCCAGGTACGGGGCAATGGGACTCTGCCAGGGCTTCCAGTTGAAGGTGATTGGAGCTCAGCTTAGGAGTCTGTGTGCTGGGGGAATGGGGCTTGGTGTGTGTGGGGGTCTGGGTGCAGTTGGGGATCAGTAATGTGGATGTCTGGATGTGGGACCTCAAGGTGGTGTGGGGGGGAGGGGCTTGTCAGGGTCGGGGTTTGAGAGCAGGGAGCTGAGTGGGGGGGGTGGTCTGGGGTGCGGAGGTGAAGATCCGGAGGCAGGGGGCTCCAGATGCAGGGGTTGAGGTTCAGTGGGATGGGGTTCAGGTATGGAGTGCTAGGGGGTGTTCTGGGTATATGGGATGAGGCTTGGCATGGGTGTCTGAGTATGGAAGGTTGGGAAGATGGGGATCAGCTCCCTGTACAATGACCCCTTCCCCCGCAGCTGAGGAGTGATGGGGGCAGCAAGCGGGGGAGGATGCTGAGCTTCCTGCAGCTGGGGGAGGTTTCTGGGGGTGGGTCTGACATAGCCCCAGCCACCCTTTGCAGGGGAAGAGGAAGTCCCGTCTTCTCCTGCTTCCAGCCCAGCTGGGACTAGCAGCTGATCCTGGCTCAGGGCAGGAGCCACTGACTGGGGTGTCCCCAGCCTTGCAGTTATTTATTTCTCCACCGGCTGCTCTGGGTGCCTGAAACGATGTACCTGCGCTACTAGGGAGTGGTGTGTGACTGCTCTTGCAGCTTCCCTGTCAGAAAGTCATTTTTCTGCGGGGAAGCCAAGAAATCTGCAGGGGACATGAATTCTGTGCATGCACAGTGGCGCAAAGTCCCCCAGGAGTACAACATAGACATACCCTGAGTTTCACCATATCTACTGTGTGTAGATATTTTGGAAGAGACCTTAGAAACTCTGACCTACTCTAGGTAGATGTTTAAAGATCTTATTGAACTTCTTGCAGCAGTTTGTCCTGATATCCTTGGCCCAAAATGTCGCTAACTCTAGTTATTGCACTGTACCTTTCACCCCAGAGGTGGCTGCATTTCAGTGGTGCTATATGTTCTGTAGTTTTTAACGGGCGTTGGAACCTTTGAGGCTAAAGGTACCATGTCAGAAATATCCGTTTCTGGCTGTGATGATAGAAAGTGCAGTGCTCAAAGGTGACTTATTTTTTGGGGGAGTGGGAATTGCTGCTGTATTCTTCAAGCTTTTTTAGCAAGTATTCAATATTTAGATGCCAGCATTTTTGGAAGTAGCTGTTTAAACCAGACTGGTTTCCCTCGTCCAATCCCCTTTTAAAATGAAACATGAGGCCCTTTTTATTCAGCCCAGATGGTGTGCTTTTTTTAAAGTGAGCAATGTGTTGCAGTGAAAATGGGCCACTTTTGCTTTTCTTCTTTTTTTTCTTTTTTTTTTAACTGAACATATCCATGCATCTAGTGTTTAGTTTGGATTCAGAACAAGAGAGGCTGCAGGGTAAGTATGTCAGCTATTGGAAAGATTACTCTGCCAGACTGAAGGAATTTCTACCATTGCCAATAGGCTGCACAAAAGCTGACATCTGTATGGACTGTATTTTAAACCCTGGTTCATCCCTACAGGGAATTAAACTGGGTGATCTAATTTGGTCCTTTCTGTGGCACCTCCCTTTGAATTATCCAGCAGGCTGTGCCTTGGGTGAGGTGGAAGGCAATGGGCAAGAGCATCACATTCCCAAGGGTTGAGAAGCAACAACTGGATTGAGGCTTTCCTTATGGGCTTTGGGGTTTTTTGAAGTTGATTCAGTAGAGAAGAGTGAGGGGATTTTTAAAGCCAGTAAGCAAAAAGAGAACTGTAACTTAAACTATTCCACATGTGGAATTGTTTTGACAGCTCTATGTCCACAATTGGATTCTTTAGAGGTGGAGTAATCTGAATAATGAATATCTAGATACATTTAGTATATGATTTAAATGCTTCAGCTCGTAACCTCTGACTTTTCTAGCAGTTGATAAGGGCCATCTTAGAAAGCAGTTGGTTGGTGGTCTAGATATTGGACTGGAATTAAGGAGATCTCTGTTCTAATCCTACCCCTGCAACAAACCGCTTGTGTAACTTCAGGCAAATAACTTAATCCCTTGGTATCTCCGTTTCCCCTTTGGTAATACATCCCTGCCTGAAAGGGTGGTTGTGAGGATAAGTTCAGTGGGTGCCATAGAACAGTCTATAAATATTTTACTGGGCAATGGATGGGATTTGATGGCTGTTCTCAGAATGTCCTAGTCTATTCAGGAAAGGACAATTATAGTCGATTTATTAAAGTGGGATTGTAAGAATGTTCAAAGGTTTCTCTCTCAATGAGATTTCCTTTAGTAATGTGGTAGCTTTGAAATGAGTCTGAGGAACATGGCCAGTTTATTTTCAGGAAAAATACAAATAAAACTAGAAGCGGATGTTGGGCTTTCGACCCTCTCTCTTCTCAAGGGGCTCCAGAGTCTGTAAGACCACTGTCTTTGTATCATGTACATTGGAAATGCATCTGACAAGCTTTCTTCCTCTGAAATTCCATGATCTTTAGAGAGGAAAGATGGGTCTGTGGTTAAGGCAAAAGTCTGGGAGTTGGGAGACTTGGGTTCTGTTCCTAGCTCTTCCACAGACTTCCTGTGACGAGTCACTTGCTCTGATTGTGTCTACACCAGGATTTTAGTTTCAAATGGGTGCAGCTCCATGTGTGATTTGAGAACTATTAGATAACATGGTGGCAAAAAACAGACGAAACTTTTCTACAGCTTCCTCCTATGCAGTCATCCATGGATCTGCACCTTTTGGGAATGGCAGATCAGAAAATCCTAATGTCGAGTAGGTTTCTGTGCCTTAATTTCCTTTTCTATGAAATGAGGATAACACCCCCTCACAGTGATTAACAGCTGTAAAACATTTTGCTCTTTCCATCCCAGGATCTCTTTAGAAATACCTGTCATTGTTATAATTAAATAGCAACTGGCTACCAAAAAAAGTGTTCCTTTGATGCGGTGCTGACCTCTCTATAAAATGTATATTTTAAAAATCCTGCTGAATCTTAAACTGCTGGATGCTGTATAATAAATGTAAGGTGAACACAGATCAACTGTACCTTCACAAGGGGAAAAATAGTTCCAGCTATCTTGTTTCATATTTCTTTACCTAACTAAAGAAAACCTTAGTTGGTATGATTGTTATAGGTTCTCTTCGGTTGCAGGCATATGTGTTGTATTATTAGCACAGTGGTGGCTGTTTGCTAATAGAGGGTTGCTGTAATATTGACAGATCGTTTTCACCTTCTGCATTATTGCTAAGCAGATACAGATCAGTGATGAGAGAAATGACTTGAACTGGATTAAGGCAACAATAAAAGTTGACTTGGTGGTTGAGCATTAGAATGCCAAACTTGTGTCTATGGGTGTGTCTGGCAGCGCCTTAACATGGCTATGTAGTCGTGGCTCCAGTAATAAAACCACCTCCGCGGCTCCAGTAATAAAACTACCTCCGCGAGGGGAATAGCTCCCAGTTCTGTAGCACTGTCTACACTGGCACTCTGCAGCACTGAAACATGCATCGCTCAAGGGGGTGTTTTTTCACACCCCCGAGCAACGAAAGTTTCAGCGCTGTAAGTGGCAGTGTAGACAAGGCCTATGACAGTGCTCTAAGGCTCTGCCCTAATCATGTGCCCTGCTGCAGTTGAACTGCTGGTACACACAATTTTCCCTGCAGGATAGCCCAGGACAAATCATTTTTAATTATGGGGGAGGGATAGCTCAGTGTGAGTTCAATCCTTGAGAGGGTGACTTATGGATCTGGGGCAAAATCAGTTCTTGGTCCTGCTAGTGAAGGCAGGGGGCTGGACTCGATGACCTTTCAGGGTCCCTTCCAATTCTAGGAGATAAATATATCTCCATATATTTAGGGGGGATGGATAGCTCAGTGGTTTGATCATTAGCCTACTAAACCCAGGGTTGTGAGTTCAATCCTTGAGTGGTACATTTAGGGATCTGGGGCAAAAATCTATCTAGGGATTGGTCCTGCTCTGAGCAGGGGGTTGGACTAGATGACCTCCTGAGGTCCCTTCCAACCTTGATATTCTATGATTCTTGTTTAAAACAAATTATTCAGACCTGACCCAGAGTTGAATTGACTTGTCCAATGCCACTGTCAGCAATGGATGCTTTTCTTGGTTAAGACAAGGCTAGAGTGAGCAAGCACTGAGCTTGGGGACTCTTTCCAGCATGTGCTAAATAGCAGCATTTCTGCACTGGGAGGTGAGGAGAGTTAAATCTGTTTCACTTGAACAGGAAAGCAGTGAAGTAGGGAGTGAAATAGAAGGTTTGGATGAAATTGGTAAAAACAGAAAAGGAATGGTCTGATTGGGTCTGTTGTGTTCTCAGTGGCAGCTGCTTTTTTTATACAGCACTGGAGACAGTTAGTAGTGGAGCCTGTAGTTAAAGCTGCCCAATCTGTCCCATTATAAGTAGGGCTCTACCAAATTCACGGTCCATTTTGGTCAGTTTGGGCAGCTGGAGAGTGGCGGCTGCTGACCAAGGGCCCAGCTCTGAAGGCAGCAGCGCATAAGTAAGGGTGGCAATACCATACCATGCCATCCTTACTTCTGAGCTGCTGTCAGCAGCAGCACTGTGGCTGCCCAGCTCTGAAGGCAGCGCCGCTGTCAGCAGCAACGCAGAAGTAAGGGTGGCATGGTATGGTATTGCCACCCTTATTTCTGCGCCGCTGCTGGTGGGGCGCTGCCTTCAATGTTGAGTACCTGGCCAACAGCCGCTGCCGCTCCAGCTGCCCAGGTCTGAAGGCGCACAGAAGTAAGGTTGGCAATACCGCAACACCTCTTAAAATAATCTTGCGACACCTCCCCACCCCCTGCAACTCCCTTTTGGGTCAGGGCCCCCAATTTGAGAAATGCTGGTCTCCCCTGTGAAATCTGCATAGTATAGGGTAAAAGCACACAAAAGACCAGATTTCACGGGGTGAGACCAGATTTCATGGCCCTTGACACGTTTTCATGGCTGGGAATTTGGTAGGGCCCTAATTATAAGACCTGATTATCAGTTGCTTATAACTTTGCCAATCTTTAATGGTTCAGGCTGAACGGGTGTCTGCTGCAGGCTGAATTTTGAGGGGGGAAGCTTCAACAAAAACAGCTCAGCCATTTGCAAGAATAAAATTAGGGAAAAATGCTAGGGATTTCGGGAAGAGTCTGATTGTCCACCATCCCTACCTCACCTTCTCATCCAGAGTTGGGGCCTGGCTGGGCAAGGAGTTTAAGGAGGGGCAGGGTAGGGAGAAAGACAGGGATGAGGAAAAGGAAATCCTCCATATCCCATCCTGTACTGTCACTTGTTGTTCCGTTTCAGACCTGAAATGCAGCTTTGGAGAACTTGCCTTTCCCCTGGGGTGTGGGAGGGGGAACCCTATCCCTGAATCTTCATTTTTTGACCTGCAAACTAAACACTTTCCTAATTACGTATTTGCATACTCCCCGTATCATCTTCCTTCATTGGAGTTTAGCTCTCTGGGTGATGTTTGCATTTGTGAGCTTCAGTGCATAAAAATGCAAGAGCTTGACTGATATTACTGGTTAGAGTGTCTCATTTTAAATGTAGCGCTAAACTTCTCCAACATGCTTCTGTCCTGATCTGCAGCATTCCTGCCATTCTAGTACTGAACTCCCTCTCCTTGGCAGGCTGCTTTAATGTGCCAACTGCCTTACTAGCATGTGAACAGATGTATGCCAGGGGACTAGATTAGAAAGCTCACTTTTAATTTTGACTAGCAGCACTATATTTAAAACTGAATTGAAAGGTTAATATTCATTAACTAACATGCCACCTAGCTTCGAGGTGGTAGGAATATGTTCTGCAGACACAATACTGATCAGACAAAGGTATGGGGATTTGGAGTCCAGTGTGTAGTCTCTCATGAACTTGTTAGACTGGAAATATTAGGAAGGAAGAGAAAGATTAAAGCTAGCTCTGCTCTAGTGGGTGGGAGTAAGGGGAAAGGAGGAGAAGATGGCGCTGCTGGAAGGTGGGGAATAGTGAGCCCCTTTCGAAGCATTGTGAAGGGGTAGCCTGTACATTGTCTGTGTTTAATCTATCATTGATGGACAGTATTATCATTGGCTCTCCATGTGTTCATCTACCACAGGGATATGCCTTGTGAAGTTAAAGCCGGTCCTGTATATTGGGCGTTTGGTTTTTTCCCCCCCTTCTGTTGCAGAGAGCCAACTGTTGCCTGGGAATAACTTCACAAATGAATGCAACATTCCTGGAAACTTCATGTGTGGTAACGGACGCTGTATCCCAGGGGCCTGGCAGTGTGATGGGCTGCCCGACTGCTTCGATGAAAGTGACGAGAAGGAATGCCGTGAGTGACCCCTGTGATTATCTTACATGTTTTGTACCATGAGGCTCAGTTAGATAGAATTATTTGCATGTGTTGTGGTCTATATTCTTCAAGTGATGAAACATTTCCCTGACTTGTTGTTTGCCTTTTGTTAGTGACAAATAATGTACCTTTACAGTACCTTTTCATCCTGCCACTAGCCTGATCAGAGCCTTCTCCTCTGCATCTCTTGCTATTAGGAATAGTTCCTGTATCTCACCACCTCATCAACTCCCCACCTTATTTCAGATATTCGCTGAACACATCTCTCATGCTTCTTCTGTGATTCTTAATTTTTTCTCCCTCTGATAGACAGAACTGTTGAAGCAGCTTCAAATGATACATAATCATCTTGCTGGCTTACAGTCTTTACAGTTTAGAAGTGTGAGCAACAAGGGTGATGTCATGGTGGGAGTCTGCTAAAGACCACCAGACCAGGGGGATGAGGTGGGCGAGGCTTTCTTCCGGCAACTAGCAGAAGTTACTAGATCACAGGCCTTGGTTCTCATGGGAGACTTCAGTCACCCTGATATCTGCTGGGAGAGCAATACAGCAGTGCCCAGACAATCCAGGAAGTTTTTGGAAAGTGTAGGGGACAATTTCCTGGTGCAAGTGCTGGAGGAATCAACTAGAGGCAGAGCTCTTTTTGACCTGCTGCTCACAAACAGGGAAGAATTAGTAGGGGAAGCAAAACTGGATGGGAACCTGGGAGGCAGTGACCATTAGATGGTCGAGTTCAGGATCCTGACACAAGGAAGTAAGGAGAGCAGCAGAATACGGACCCTGGACTTCAGAAAAGTAGATTTTGACTCCCTCAGGGAACTTATGGGCAAGATCCCCTGGGAGAATAACATGAGGATGAAAGGAGTCCAGGAGAGCTGGCTGTATTTTAAAGAATCCTTATTGAGGTTGCAGGAACAAACCATCCCGATGTGTAGAAAGAATAGTAAATATGGCAGGCGACCAGCTTGGCTTAACAATGAAATCCTTGCTGATCTTAAACACAAAAAAGAGGCTTACAAGAAGTGGAAGCTTGGACAAATGACCAGGGAGGAGTATAAAAATATTGCTCAGGCATGCAGGAGTGAAATCAGGAAGGCCAAATCACACTTGGAGTTGCAGCTAGCAAGAGATGTTAAGAGTAACAAGAAGAGTTTCTTCAGGTATGTTAGCAACAAGAAGAAAGTCAAGTGTGGGCCCCTTGCTGAATGAGGGAGGCAACCTAGTGACAGAGGATGTAGAAAAAGCTAATGTACTCAATGCTTTTTTTGCCTCTATATTCACGAACAAGGTCAGCTCCCAGACTGCTGCACTGGGCAGCACAGCATGGGGAGGAGGTGACCAGCCCTCTGTGGAGAAAGAAGTAGTTCGGGACTATTTAGAAAAGCTGGACGAGCACAAGTCCATGGGGCCGGATGCGCTGCATCCGAGGGTGCTAAAGGAGTTGGCGGATGTGATTGTGGAGCCATTGGCCATTATCTTTGAAAACTCATGGCGATCGGGGGAGGTCCGGATGACTGGAAAACGGCTAATGTAGTGCCCATCTTTAAAAAAGGAAAGGAGGAGGATCCAGGGAACTACAGGCCAGTCAGCCTCACCTCAGTCCCTGGAAAAATCGTGGAGCAGGTCCTCAAGGAATCAATTCTGAAGCACTTAGAGGAGAGGAAAATGATCAGGAACAGTCAGCATGGATTCACCAAGGGCAAGTTATGCCTGACTAACCTAATTGCCTTCTATGATGAGATAACTGACTCTGTGGATGAGGGGAAAGCGGTGGACATGTTAATCCTTAACTTTAGCAAAGCTTTTGATATGGTCTCCCACAGTATTCTTGCCAGCAAGTTAAAGTATGGCCTGGATGAATGAACTATAAGGTGGATAGAAAGCTGGCTAGATCGTCAGGCTAAACAGGTAGTGATCAATGGCTCCATGCCTAGTTGGCAGCCGGTATCAAGCGGAGTGCCCCAAGGGTTGATCCTGGGGCCGGTTTTGTTCAATATCTTCATTAATGATCTAGAGGATGGTGTGGGATTGCACCCTCAGCAAGTTTGCAGAAGACACTAAACTGGGAGGAGTGGTAGATACGCTGGAGGGTAGGGATAGGATACAGAGGGACTTAGACAAATTAGAGGATTGGGCCAAAAGAAATCTGATGAGGTTCAATAAAGAGAAGTGCAGAGTCCTGCACTTAGGACGGAAGAATCCCATGCACTGCTACAGACTAGGGACCGAATGGCTAGGCAGCAGTTCTGCAGAAAAGGATCTAGGGGTTACAGTGGACGAGAAGCTGTATGAGTCCACAGTGTGCCCTTGTTGCCAAGAATGCTAACTGCATATTTGGCTGCATTAGTAGGAGCATTGCCAGCAGATCAAGGGAAGTGTTTATTCCCCTCTATTTGGCACTGGTGAGGCCACATCAGGAGTATTGCGTCCAGATTTGGGCCCCCCACTACAGAAAGGATGTGGATAAATTGGTGAGAGTCCAGCAGAGGGCAACGAAAATGATTAGGGGGTTGGAGCACGTGACTTATGAGGAGAGGCTGAGGGAACTGGGCTTATTTAATCTGCAGAAGAGAAGAGTGAGGAGGGATTTGATAGCTGCTTTCAGCTACCTGAAAGGGCGTTCTAAAGAGGATGGATCTAGACTGTTCTCAGTGGTACCAGATGACACAACAAGGAGTAATGGTCTCTAGTTGCAGTGGGGGAGGTTTAGGTTTGATATTAGGAAAAACTTTTTCACTAGGAGGGTGGTGAAGCACTGGAATGGGTTACCTAGGGAGGTGGTGGAATCTCCTTCCTTAGAAGTTTTTAAGGTCAGGCTTGACAAAGCCCTGGCTGGGATGATTTAGTTGGGGATTGGTCCTGCTTTGGGCAGGGGGTTGGACTAGATGACCTCCTGAGGTCCCTTCCAACCCTGATATTCTATGATTCTAAAACATCAGACCTGAATTGCAGCATCCGTCTACCTAAGCACGTTTTGTGGTTCAGGTGCAGGACTGGGCCTCAGTTCCTCATCCTGTAAAATGAGGATAATAATTTCTCTTAGCGATTTAGGTGTTAAGCTCTTAGGGCTGGTCTACACTGGGGGGGGGGAGGGGATCGATCTAAGATATGCAATTTCAGCTACGCAAATAGCGTAGTTGAAGGCGAAGTATCTTAGTTTGACTTACCTGGCCGTCCTCACGGCGGCAAGTAGACCGCCGTGGCTCCCCCATTGACTCCGCTTACTCCTCTTGCGGAGGTGGAGTACGGGCGTCGATTCGGGGATCGATTTATCACGTCTAGATGAGACGCGATAAATCGATCCCTGATAGATCGATTACTACCCGCCGATCCAGCGGGTAGTGTAGATATGGCCTTAGTAAGATGATTCCTACCCCACATGACTCTACAACACCTAGCACAATGGGGCCCTGATTTCAGTTGGAGCCTCTGGGCTCTACTGTAGGACCAGAGTGGCTTGGATTTCCTTCTGAGCTTAGCATGTTCATTAATTAGCAATGCAGGAGTTGTCACTGGGGAGACATGACACTCCCTATTACACCAACCTTCCAAGAGCTAAATGTGCTCCCAGCCCACAGAACAAAATTGGCATCTTAAAGCTGGTTGAAAGAAGGCATTTTTAAAACCTAAGTATTTATAGGACGCGGTCTAGGAGGTTTTGCTATCTATTGCCTGAAAACTGTCATTTCCCCCCAGATGCAAATATAGAGACTCCTAATGAAAGAGCGCAGGGCTGGAGTTAGCATTCATTTGTTCATGAATTGGTAATAGCCAAATGTGCCTTGTCCCACCTCCATTCAAATGCTCTCGTATTATGAAGAATTGTCTGGATCCAGTGTGAGGCAGATGATAATGAACACAGTAACAGACAATAAAATTTAAATAGCTGCAAAATCAAAGTTCATAAAATCATTTTTTTCCAGACCGATTGGAATGAGACACGCCGATCTAAGTTATGCTGCCACTGTGCATTTGGATGTCAGCAGAATTGTCCTTCTTTGGATCTTTTTTCATTTAAATAAGGTCATCCAGTTTGATAGGATTAGCCAGTATTTTTGGCTGTGTCCTTTTAACCCGGCCCAAACAAAGAGGTAATTAGGCCATTCTTCCCTCTTCCCACACCTTTATCTTCCACCTGATCTATTGCATAAGTGTAAAATTAGCATGAAGACGAGAGACTGGGAGAGCAAGTGATTCATATGCTGCCCTGGCCTGCTGTTGACAGGTCACATAAGCCAAAGGGGAAGGGAGACACTCATAGGTTTAGGGATTCAGATAAATAGATCTTCACACAAACAGTCAGGTAATCTATCCAAAGAGCTTTAAGAGACCAGGGTTTTCCCTTATCCTAGGGCATGGCTACACTTGCAGATGTAGAGCGCTAGGAGTTAGACCAGCCGTTGGAGACTGCAGCAGGGAAAAACGCTCCCATGTGTTTACACTGTCAGCTGCAAGCGCAGTGTCGTGGCCACATTAGCAGCTCTTACAACGCCACAAAGAGCAGAGCATTGTGGTAGCTATCCCAGTGTGCAAGTGGCTGCTTTTCAAATGGGGCGAGGGTTGGAGTGTGACAGGGAGTGTGTTGTGGGTATGTGGGGGGAGAGACAGTGTGTTTTGGGGGGCAGAGAGTGTGTCAGCATGCTGTCTTGTAAGTTCAGACAGCAGCAGACCCCACCCCACACACACTCACAACAGCAGCATTCCACACTAATGGTTTGCTTTGTCCCGGAGCAGATAAGCATGCTGGATGTCAGAAATGGAGCTTTGAAAGGGGATATCTGCATGCCTGCAGCCGATTTCAAAACAATGAGAAAAGTGGCCACTTGACTTCAGGGGATTATGGGATGTTTCCGGAGGCCAATCACAGCGCAGTAATGCAACACCTTGTCCACACTGATGCCCAGGCGTTTCATCTGGGGCACAGCAAGCTTTATGCTTCTCGTGGAGGTGGATTACCAGGAGCGCGCCAGCTGCAGAGTTCCGGCGCTCTACGTGCCTTGCCAGTATGGACACCTCAGGAGTTAGGGCGCTCGGGGCTGCTTTAATGTGCTGTAACTTGAAAGTGTAGCCAAGCCCTTAGTCTGGTGGCTCCTAGTGCAGTGCAAACTGCAGAGATTCTTGCTAAGGAACTTGCATAGTGTCAAGTATCAGGAGGTAGCCGTATTAGTGCATCTGAAGAAGTGAGGTTTTTTACCCACGAAAGCTTATGCCCAAATAAGTCTGTTAGTCTTTAAGGTGCCACCGGACTCCTTGTTGTTTTTGCTAAGGAACTCACTCCATCATTTACTCTCAAGACACGTCATTTACCTCAGCCCAGCCACAAGCCCCTCCTGTTTCCATGGCTGTCCCTGCAATGAGGGCAGACATCTGACATCACTTCTGTTGGGTTAGAGGCATCACATCTTTTCACATCTGACAAAGACAGGGAGGTATCCCCTCCTCCCCCCGAGGGCAGGCGGTACATCATCTGTTGCTTGGAGTTGATTAAGAAATGCCTTCGATCGGTTGTGCATGATTATCAGCCAGTACTGATATGGGACCCTAAAAGGGTTGTATGAAAGGAGGAGGGTGGGGAGATGGTGAGCATAGCCTGTGACCAGTGGCAGACTGATGGGAGTTCTTTGGGGCCCTCCAAGATCCTGTCAAAAAGTGTGTGAGAATTCATAAGATGATGAATTTTAAAGTATAAAAATGACCATATCAGAACAGTTCCATCATGTAAATTATTCTATCTCCAGCAATGGCCAATACCAGATGCTTCAAAGAAAGGTGCAAAACCCCCCAGAGAGGACAATTACGGAATAACTGGCCATAGGGGAAGTTTCTTCCCAACTGCTGTCAGTTAGTGGCTCATTCTCTGGAGCATGAGGGTTTCTTCCCTTTTTTATCCCATCTTAATACAACTGTAGATGGTCCTTGTTACCCAAAAAAGCATGTATTCCTGGTCTGATCCTGTTGAGCTCCTGGCCTTAATGATGTGTGGCAGAAAATTCCACAGGATAACTTGTGTGTGTGTATCATATTTTCAAAATATTTCAGTAGGTTGGAAGAAAGGCCAGTTCCCAGGGGATACCAACATATTTGTCACTGATTTGGTCCCTTTTCTTGACAGAGAGGATTAGAATTGAATGGGCTTGGGAGCCTCAATTATCTTCATGCCTCTAGAGATGGTGACAGTACCTCCGGGTCAGATTTGAAACCTCTTAAGAGCCAGCCTTAGCATTTTGGGGTGGGCCTAAAAATCCACTTATTTTGGTTGGGGAAGGGCATAAAAACATAACTGACTCCTGTCTGCTGTGGTCAGACCTACCGTAGGGATTTTGGGGCAGAGGGTCAGCAAGATAACTTTGGCGTCATTCCCCAAAGAAAAATACATGTGATATGAGGAAAATGTTTTTGGGGCATTACCAGTCTCCTCTGTTGCTGGAGAAGCAGAGCCCAGCTGCTTGTGCTGAGGTTCAAGAACAGTCACCAACATTAAATGTATATACTCATGCTGTCAAACGGGTGCTGGAACAATTTTTATAGTGGGGGTGCTGAGAGCCATTGAACCAAACTGTAAACCCTGTATATAATGGAAACCACTTCAAGCCAGGGGGTACAGCAGCACCCTGAGGACCCCTACTTCCAGCACCTATGCTCTCAGGGCTTGAATTAATGCCTTCTTAAAGCTAATGTAGCTTGAAGGAGAGTGGTCACACTGGAGAACAACACTAGCAGCATTAAATAGATGGACCAGCTAGCTCAAGCTTAAATCATGCTTAACTCAGGCTAGAGAAGTTGGGAGTTGGTTGGGGCAATACTTGTTCTCTGAGCTTATCTCTGCAGTGAAGACAAGTTCATCAAGGCAAGTAAGTCAGAGTTCTGGAGGCCACTAGGTTCTGGTCACCAAATGGTTTTGCTTACATGCTGGTAAATGCCAGGGTCTCTTCATTCTTTTTCTTTGACTAGTTAACTATAGAATCCAGAGTAACCAACAACTTTATAATAATGCAGTTGCTCAGAATATTCCACCCCATCCATGTTCCCATTAATGTACTGAATGATTAGCCATCTGCCAGAGAAGTAAAAATTAAAAGGGAAAAAAAGCTGAATTAAATCAGCCAGCTAAAATTTACATGTCTTGCTCCCTCCTTCCATTTCTTTAGTCCCTTTTCTCTCTCCTGCCATGTGTGACCTACTCTGTTAATCAGATCACTTTCCACATTTCTGCCTAAGGTTCCTTTTTTGTTTCCTCTCCTCTAAAAAGCAGCATCTTTCTTTTCATTCTTTCCACTTCAACCCATCCTGTGCAGACCACCCCTTTGCCATGTCTAATTGTTTCTTGCTCTCTTCCTTCAGTCCTCACTGGCTTCAGCTGTGATCATTCTATGGTCCTCTCTGTTATGTTGGTAATTATATTTAGCACATATGTAGTAAGCAATTGTCACAGCACTTCTATGAGGGAGGAGGGTATTATCCCATTTATCAGGTGGATAAACTGAGGTGGAGACAGAAATATGAAGCAATTCACCTATAGGGGGAGACTTTGTCAGAACTTGGGTCTCATACTTAGTTCACT
Source organism: Emys orbicularis (assembly GCF_028017835.1). Classification (NCBI taxonomy): domain Eukaryota; kingdom Metazoa; phylum Chordata; order Testudines; family Emydidae; genus Emys; species Emys orbicularis. Next base: position 83,170,985 of record NC_088686.1, on the reverse strand, counting down.
AGATCTGTGTTTCTCAACCTTTTTGATACAAGAGACCAGCTTTGCTGCCTTCCTAAACTATGTCAGGGAGGTCTCAGGGACCGGTGTCGGTCCACAGAGCAGTCGTTGAGAAACACTGCACTAGATCATGTTGTCTCTTATTGCTAAGCTGCTGCTCCTTGTGACCAGACATCTCACTAGCTTTTCATTAGTCATTGCCTGAGCTGCAGGCTGTTAGCCAGGAAAGGGGTTTGCAATGTCACGTAGCATCCGTGGCTGCTGCAGGAAGATAGTGATTTCTAAGGGAAATAGCCATAACAAACATATAAAACCAATAACTAGGGTAGCATCCTCCACGTTGTTTTCAGACCCACATACTCTTCATAATGGTTAGCTGAGATTACTTCTGCTAAGTACAGAATCTCAAAACCTAGGATGAGCTGGGGGAGTTTGGGGCTGTTACCTCTGTGGCTCCCAAAGTCCTCTCTGGCCACGTTAGCAGTGTGTGTTGCTTGTGCGCTCCCTGCACATGTTCTGATTATAAACAGAGGGCTTCAGTCTCAGGGACACTGTTCACCTCACGCACAAATAAGATCCATAAGTGTATATGGGAGGGCTTGGGAGTGTGGAAAAGCTGGGGAGTTGCAGGAAAACAAATGGAACCTAAGAAGGAAAAAAAACAGGTTAGAAAGATGTTCATTTATTCTAGACTGTTTTGAGATGGATACAATAGAAACCTCTAATGTTGATTCTATTTCAATTGAGATTATTATTTTAGGGCCAAATCCACGTCCCACTGATGTCAATGGGAACCTTGCAGTTAACTTCCATGGAACCATGGTACAGTCCTTCAAGTGGTTGCACACACACATTACCCGCAAGCCTGCATGTGCCCTGCACTCCGGAGCCAGAATTATCAGTAGCAGTGCCATTTTCCCCAAGACCATAATTTCTTCTGGAATCTGTATTTCCTGTCCATTTTTCCCTTTGTTCTTTTTGTTTAAGATTTTGTTCTTTCTAAAATCTAATAAAATGTGAACATTGAAAATGGCTTTTGTCAGCTAATGAGCAACAGCTACTAGAGGGATGGCATGTTGCTGCCTTTCTGTCAGCTAACGAGCAGCAGATGGTATAGATTTGGAGCATGGCACATCATCTGAGTTAACAGCCTGACATGACAGGAGCCAAAATTAGGGATGTACCAAATACACAAATTGCAGCTTCTCCTTCATTCCTCTTACAAAAGAGGAATTTCTTTTCTGCCAGGTCTGTGTATGGAGCTCTTTTTCTGTGAACCAACAGTGACACCCAGTGACAAGTCACTCTAATCCAAGTGGTGTGTGAGGGGTAGAAGGACTTAGAGGTTTTAGTCAGAAAAAATGACTGTGCAAAAATGTCCTTGGGTTCTCTCTCTGTGTGTGTGTGTGTGTGTGTGTGTGTGTGTGTTAGTGGTTTCAGGTCACACATGATTCTGTTTGCAAGTAAAAAATGTTTGTTTAATTACCACCACTGCAAATTCAACCTGGGATCTTAGAGTCAAGTTGGTTTATTCATTGTTACCAGTAATAAAGGTTCTGCAACTGGAACTTGGTTAACTAAGTTAGATGCATGGCCGTCCTTAGGATTTATGGGGCCCTATGCAGTATTATTAAACTGGTGTCCCTATGCCTGACTTGAGGCACAGCCACCACCCCTGCCCGCGGACCCCCAGAAGAACCCCCCCCTTTGCTGACACACACAGAGCTTCGTACGCAGGAGACGCTGCAGCAGCCCGGGGGTGGGGGAGGGAGGAGGCAGCAAAGGATACTGAGCCGCCCGACCCGCCTCACGGGGGGTGCAGAGTCACAGTTCCCCGCAGAGACCCCCGTACCTCCTCCCTCACGCAGAAAGCGCAGCGCCAGCGCATTCGGCTGTGTGAGTATGGCCCCTTCCTAAGGAGACTGCAGGGCGCGCTGGATGTGTGGGAGCTGACCTGCTCTTATCTGCTATCCTGGTGGTGCCCCAAATTTTTGGGTGCCCTACGCAGCTGCGTATGCCTAAGGACGGCCCTGGTTAGATGGATGATAGATGGTGCAGAATAGAGCCCAGACAGCACATGTTTAGCTAAGCGGGCCTCTGCTAGTAAAAAATGTTGTCATAAACACACTCAGGAAACAGAGTAAGAGGTGAGTATGAAGATGCCTTTTGAGAGTCACTTTTCTTATCATTAGCACACTTTACAAGTATGAATTAATTTAAACTGATGTGGGGAATAAAGCACCCTGGTTTTCACATTCCATGTTAGTTTTATACATTTTTCTATAATTTCTCTATAGGTTAATTCAGTAATTCCATATAATCTGTATACACACACTTAGCATTTATATAATACTTTGGTCTCATTTGCGGAGAGAAAAGCAGCTGCACAGGCCTTTGGAGAATACTCTATTGGGGAAGGCCCCCTAGGAAGTGCAGATTCCCCCTGCAAAAACCCCCCCATAAGTGAGAAGAAGAGTTGGCTGGGGCCCTGGGAATTTCCTCGCTTTCCTAACCACACCAGGCGTAAAGTGGTCCCCAACAGCACCAGAACAGGATGGGCAAGCTGCCCTCACCTCTGTCTCTGCACTGATACCTGGATGGATCGGGGGGGCCTTTGGGCATGTGTTTGATCCCTCCCTACGCAGGTGTACATCTGGAGTTACTGCGCTGAAGTAGGTGGACTTCTGTGAGATGAGAACCAGGCCACAAGTCCGCTATGCTGTTGGATTGCAAGCTGGAATCATAGCCAGAGTTGAATGCTGTCTGTTTTCTGCACTCTCCATTACATGAATCACAGAATAAAATTATGCCAAAGCAAGAATCTGACTAAACAGCTACTCTCACCCTCTCTACACAATCTTTTCTTCCTTTTTCCACCTGTGCCAGACACAGTTTGGGGTTGTTTAGAGGTCGTACGAGCCTTTGTCCTTTCCTTCCTCTCGACTGGTTGTAAGAGCAGGCAGACCCACGGCTTTTTTGTCTGCTGAGGATAAATATCCAGTTTGTCAACTGGCCATGTGAATAATAAAAATAAAATGGGCCTTGTAGAGAAAGCAAATACTGGAATCTCTCTAAGCTGTTTAATGACTGCGTGTTACCATGATACAATTATTATGGCTGAAGTTCTTTTGCTTGGATTTAGCCACTCTGCAGCGTCAGAGGCTAATGAATGGCTTTTATGTACAGGAACAAAGGGCACAGAATAGCTCAGGCTGCTATCTTTTAAATACTAGGCTTTAGGATAGACATGCAGAGCTCAGTGCACTGGAAGAATGAGATGCAGCATTTCACTAATAAGAAATGTCTGCCCAATTCAGTGGTAACATCAGTAAGCCCCAAGGATTGTCTAAACCAGCTGAGATCTTCCTAAAATACAGCAGCAGTCCAAGAACTCCAATCAGACTAATCCGACCCATCTGTAAAGATTTCTGACTCCGCACTGTTTAATATATTGATGGCAAAAATTATGCTTCTTGGAACATCAGTTAGCTTTTGCTACTTAATATCAGTCTCTTCTTTATATGTAATGTACATATGTACATTATTATGTACATACAGGCTGCTGTGATTAAGATGGAGCCTTGCATACGTGGAACCATTCTCTGGGCTGCACTGCCTTATTTAAAGATGAGGGCATCTACAGCCTGCTCCCTTGTGCTGCAAACTAGCTGCAGCCCTGGCACTCTTGGCAGGTTGCCAGTGCAGCTTTTGCTTAGGTTAGATTTGGACTCTCACTTTCTAGTTGTTAAACTAGTGCAATCTAACTCTATAGCTATACCTAGATTTCCCTCTGGGTACCAGCGCTTGGGAGTCCTACTTCCAAATGCATATGGTGATCTGATTCACTTCAACCTACTTGGTGCTAGGAATGTACTGACTGGAGCTGCCCTCCTGTGGATGTTGTATAAACATTAGTCTCAGGAACAGACATGTATTTTTCCTTCACAGCGCGTCATAGAACTGTTTGGTGGTTGTCATGAATTGAGTAGGGTGTCTGATTACCCTCCACTGGGTGGAATCAGCACTGCTCACCTGTTATAAACATACAGGTGAAAGAGTGCCAAAGTGACTTGGCCTAAATCACTTTTAAAAATGAGGCTTAAGCTTCTAAACTATTTAGACATGTTTGAAAATTTCACCTTATACTGCTAACAGCTTAAGAAAATTCTCCCTTAACTCAAAAGTAATAGGGCCTTTGCTTTTGGGAAAGGAGGAGGCAGCTTTCTGGTCTATCCCCGCTATCACAGAAGTTCTGGGTGATCATTGCATGCAGCATAACAACAACAGTGGAGTCTCAGGTGGCCATGAACTTGTTTCATTGCTGAGTGCTGTCACTGAAGAGAGCACTGAAGAGGACATATCCACTGCCCCAAGGAGCTTACAGTCTGAAAAGACAAGACAGATTAGCTACACATTTCTGAATAACCTAGAAATGAAATCTTAACAGACTGCAGGATTTAAACCAAGTGCATTCCTACTACTACAGATAAATGCTGACAGGTTCCTTGGAGTAGATATGATCTGAGTGGTGGGAGAACACTAGATGTACTGAGGGAGGGTGTGGCAGGTACAAAGGACAAGGGTACAAGGCATGCAGATGAACACAGAAGAAGGGTATCATGGACTAGGCACGAGTATAGATGGATTGAAAGGAGGAGGAGGTGACTAGCTTTTAGTGTATGGAACATACCAATCCCACTGAAACTAGTGTTTCCTGATTTGGGAATGAATTTATTTTAGAAAACAGAACTGCAGTTTAACACAGTTTCCACCCCAAACTACAACCCACCCTGGGTCTTTCGTAAGATCTGCAGATCTGGCACAAGTTTCTAATAAAACCTATAACTAGGTGAACTTTTCTTGTTTTTTTTTTAATTTTTAATTATTTTTTGCACATGAATGTAGAAGGAGACAGTCAAGCAGTGATGCCAGAATTAGGGAATAGATTAGTGTGTTTAAGCACTCAAACCTTGAGGGTCCATGCTAGGTACAGTCATAATGGATGATGTCTTAGTGGCCCAGGCTGAGTGGGCGTAGCCAAATATTAGGTATTTTTTAAAGGTTTATAGACCAAACAGACAGCTTTTGATTTTCAGCCGTGTTGACTTTTTTTTTCATAGAGCTGGAATGTGTAGCCAAAAGTGACGAGTTGCTCTAGAGGTTTTATACCATTGAAGTGATGATAGCACATGTAAGATGATGGACATATAAGGCATTAGCAACTTCTGCTCATTACATTGATGACATCTAGTTCCACCCTCACTACTTCCTCTCGCCCGTCTGTTGTTCCAGGATACGGTGGACCTAGGAAGCGTTACGGCAAAAAGCTTGAAATGGCAAGTACCATTCCAGATGTGCCTCCATATTCCCAGAACCTTTTGAGAGTGCTTCATGCATTTCTTAAATTGAAGGAAACCTGGGGCTGTTTCTGTATATTGGAAAGGGGGACACAAGTGCCACTGAACCCTTGTCTGCAAGTCATCAATCTGTCATACCGCCACTGTTTAGCTTATAGCACTTCATTCAGAGCACAGACTTCAGACCTTTAAGAATGTTTAGAAATGGAGTCCTTGTTAACAGCACAATAAATCTTTTGGATCTAGTCTGTTTGGGCTGTCAAGAGGGCCAGATTTCTCCCTGAACTTTACAGTCCAGGGTCTGTGTGCAGCTCTGCTTCCTTGTTCTGTGCACAACAGGCATCAACATAACCTTTTAAAAGCGAATCGATATATTAACTTTAAAAAGTTCAAGCAGTTGATCAGGGATCTTAGCTTGAAGTTCCATCAAGTGCCTGTGATGAAACAAAAGGGCTTGTATCAGAGGAGACCCGCGAGGGGACAAAGAAGCATACTCTATCCCCTGACTACAGGAGAAACTAAGGGCTCTTGTTCAAGTCTGTGGCAAAACCCCCATGGATTTCAAAAGGAGCAGGAGCAGGCTAGTGGAGCCCATTGATCTTGTTTGTACTGCACTCTGAAAAAGGAGTGAGGGAGTGCTGCTGGAAAACGAAAACCAAAAAGCTTGGGGAAGAGGGGTTGTTGGAGCAAGTAGTATTTTGGGGACCCGGCTCAGTGGATCCATTTCTTCAAGCCGTAATGCTCTGTGATTAGTCCATTCAGGGGCCTGTAGGCCTGTTCCTACAACACGGGCTTGGATCTATGTTATTTTTTTCCTAGGAAAAATCTGTGGCTTGCCATTTGAAAGAATAAGCCATTAAAGGATCCAATGATTCGGGGTGGGGGGGGGGGGTCATGTAACATGAATGCTTTAAATATGGAAAGGCAGATTTATTACCCTCTCCTCTTGTCCCATGAGAAGTGGCATCAGCTAGATGTCAGTTGGAGAGATGACTTTTAAAGCAGACTTTCCCTCCATTTGGAAGCAATTTTGAGGTTTAAACACCTTTGTCTGGGAGAGTCATGTGGTTCTGTCTAGCTGTCAGCTAGATTTGATAGAGACAGACAATTACATTCTGTCTCTATTCCTTCCTGTTCCATGCTTCCAGCAGATCAGTCTGTGTTTAATGATATTTACGGTAGTATTTCATTAGAAGGGTACCTTCTGTCTGAAGCTCTCAAAGCACTTTACAGACATTAAGGAATTTACCCTTGCAATGTTCTTGTGAGGTAGGTTAATATCCTCATTTTACATATGAGCAAACTGAGACCTCCGGCAGGTGAAGAGACTGGCCAAATGTCAGAGTAAGTCTGTGCCAGAGCCAAAAGTAGCACTCAGCTCTCCTACCTGCTAGCCCAGTGCCTTCAGCACAGGACCAGACATCATGTTACCATTTCATTAGCCTTGTATCTCATTCCTACGAGATGCTTGTTGTTCGAGTTGCTCCACTTAAAATCAGAGAGCCTCAAAATGGCCCTTTTAGTCCAGCCTGAGTTTGCATCTTTTATTGCAGCTGTTAACTAGCCTCCGGTCTATCAGCTGCCTAGCTAGGAGCCTAAGTTTTCAATGGAACTTCTGAGAAATTGAGCTGGAAAGGGAGAATCATGGTGACTCTTAGCAAAAGGTTAAATTCTGCCTTCCAGTAGATGTCATCTGGCTAGCACAGCCTCTAGAGACTAAAATTTTAGTATGGCTCTTTTAACTGAGTTCTTGGGCAGTGTTCTGTTTCCAAGTGCTGAGCATCAGAATTTTTAAACAAAGGTGAGCATTATTCAGTGATTGGAATAGTGTTCATGTCAGTTTGGAGGGTGCTCTAGCCAGGTGTTGATTTTTGTCCCTTGTTCCCAGTCCTTGAGCTCTCTGAATATTGAACTAGAATGAACTCTTAGCCTCATTCACACTAGCAACCAAACACTCAGAGCATTTATGATTGTTTCAAAATGAGATGACTGTGCTGAGGGTTTCATTTAATTTGAATTCCAGCTATAACTAGGAGTGTTTCAGTAAGGAGTAGTAGTATAGTAACTTGCATTTATATAGTCTTTCAGGAAAGTAATTGAAGGCACTTTATAAACACAAATTATTTAACCTTCCCAACGCCTTTATGAGGTAAGTTAACATTGCCATTTTAGAGACTGAAACTGAGGCAGAGTTGTTCAAGATCAGATTGAGTCAGGAGTGAAGTAGAGAATAGAAACCAAGAGTTCTGCTGTCCCCTGTGTTAATCACTAGGCAAAAACAGGGTGGTGAACTGTATTAACTAACACACTATGCTCTGAACAGAATGTGGATCTACTCGTTCAGTGCCTTAAGGCCGGATCCCATTACATCAGTGTAAATCCAGAGAGACTCCATTGTCTTCAGTGAAGTTACTCTGGAATTACAGTGGTGCAATAGAGCTGATTTTGGATTTGTCCCTTAATACTTAAATTAGAGCAAGCAAAGGCTACCATCCCTTTAGCACCACAAGTACAAAACTATCTTCCTCTTTCCTCTTTCAAAGGAAACTATTGTGGCAGTATTAAGGGGCTGTGAGTCTCTCTTTTTTTTCCTCTTTTAAATTATTTTCCTTTTACATATGTGTGCTGTAGGTGAGTGGGGTGTCTGGTTAGGGGCAGATGCTGATTTATTCTCACCAGTGTAACTTTACTATTGATTCCCTTAATTACTCCCGAGTCCCTAGAAAAAATACACAACCTAAAATAGGTTTCTATTTCAGACACATTTTCTATTGTGTTCCTCTAGTTATAATTGCTTAAAGATCTGTGTGTGTATCTACACAGTTTGAATGGTTAGACAAGGATCAAGGGGGAGGGAATAAAAACAGATAACCTAGGGAGCTTTCTGAAGGATACTAGGCTGGTCACCAAAAGGGTTTGCTCACATCCTGGTAAATGGCCCTGTTTTGGACAAAAGCCAATTGAAGTTTGGATAATCACATTTGTACTGTGTGCGCAAATATACAGTGTAACTGACTTTGTGTATGAATTTAGTGCTGAGGAATGGTGCCAGGCTGACAGCCTTATTTTCCAGAGCGGCCCTGCCAATGTGCCCCTACTCTGCCCTCATGGGACCACCTTTAAGGCAGAGGATGATGCATTCCCACACCCCTACAATGTGCTGTGACTGCTGGCGGTGGTGGTGGCAGTTTTTGGTGGTGATGGTTGGTTGTCCACTGGGAAATGGACTGAAACTACCAAACTCACTTGTATAGGGCCCACTAATTAACTAGCTGGATGCAACTTTGTCACAGCTGAGCTGGTTTGGATTTTGAAGCAGCAATTTAGAGGTGAAAGGCGTATCCCATTGCCATGGCTGCATATGCAGTGTAGTTGCCTGAAGATGATTCTTCTTCCTTGTCTTCCATTTATGCTAATCACTGTGCTTCAAGCGTGGAGTGTGAGTGAAAGGGAGCATTATAACTCTTTCACAGAGTAGTTGCTGTGCTGCTGCTTCACATCCTGGTTGCATCAAGCCATTTGAACTTCCAGTATTGCCCTGTGGCTCGGTTCACCATGATGCTCCATGGTGACTTCAATGGAATGTCAGCTCACCCAAGAGGGCCACTGCAAGAGCAGCTGGCATTAGGGTGAACTGGCAGAGAGGTGGTTAAGAAAATATCAGTGGCAGTGAAGTGATGCAGCGTCTGCACAGGATACAGAATCAGTTTAGAGAGTTGCTGCTGTTGCATGGAAGGTACCAAGATTTGATTAGTCAAATACATCATCGTTATTGTAGGATTGAGACCTGTGATTGTGAAGCAGCATACCGCTACTTTGCATGATTGCTACCTGGGGAGGTTCTGAGGCAACAGTTTGAGTGGAAAGATACTGATATTGAAATACGTGTTGTTCACTTTCAGCTGCGGATAGCCTCAAAATGTCTGCTGCTTATCTGGCTACGTTGTTAGCCATGTTTCCCTGGGCCCCATCTGAAAATGATTATGGAGTTAGAGAGCGTTCTTTTAAATAATTTCCTTAATTAAAAATAGGAAATCTGCCTGTTCTGTGTCACATACCGTCATAGATGCAAAATGCTGGTGACATGGTTCAGGAATTAAAGCTCAGTCAGCAAGTTTTCTTCTTTGAGGTTTTATTTGCAAAGCTCAGCACAACAAGAAAAAACACCAGTTGTAATAAATATGTTTTAAAATAAACCCTGCAGACTGTTCCAGCCTAGCGGCCACCAAACAGGTGGCTCTGGGTTCTCAAAAGCCTTTTTTTATGACTTCCCAGCAGTGTGCTGTTGACCAATATTTAGATTCCCTCTGCGAGGTTGCTTGGACCTTTTGTACCCAGCCCTTGTTTGTTACTCCTCTCTCGCTACACCTTGCTTGCTGGTAATTAGGTAGCACATCTGATCTCTTGGTTGATCAGTTGCGACATTACACACACTTAATTATGCAGTACAAAAGCATCGGTGCCTCCAATAATGAGAATCCATTGCAAGGCTGTCCATTTCCAATCATGTTTTGGGACCCTCTGAGCTGGGGGGCTTGATAATTTTGTTAATCCAACCATGTATAATTATGCTTGTACGTTATATGTGCCATGTCTCTGTTTGGTTCCACGCTGTAGGGAATTGTTCTTCTCTATGCTGAAAAATCCATAAAACAGATTAGACTTTTTAAAAAGGGAATGTATTATCTTCTGAGGTTCTCTATTGGTGCCCTAAAGCTAGTAATATTATGTTCTTTTAATCAATGCTGCAGAGTGATGCCTGCAAGCTGTCATTTCTGTGTTGGAATATACAACCCAATTCTATGGAAATAGCTATAAAAGCTATAAAGTGGCTTTGCTTTTTGGCGGCAATTGACCTCTGTGCAGAGGGGCAGCATAAAGCTGCCAAAATAGGACTCAACTGGGACTTAACTTGAGCGTAGGCTTTGTGCTAGCTGTCTGCACGGGCTGAATTTCACCCTTCATTAGTGAATCAGTGTGGGGTTTCGTTTTAGAGACCAACTTTCGCTGTGGTGAAGCGCTCTTCCCAAACCAACAGAAAGGTAATTGATTAAGTTAGATTTTGAGAGACAGGTGGTGCTTTTTGGTAACAGGATTTACTCTCAGTGGTTAATGGTGGCCAAAAGAGGATCTGAAATGCGTGCTTCAATGATGGAAGGATGCACTTGTTCTGTTGTTCCTAGTGTCCATGGTGCTGCAGCTCACTGTCAGTTCTCATTTTACTCTATGTGCATATTCTGTTTCAGCTGATGTGTATATAAATTAATGTAATTTACTGCTCTTGGGTCACATCTGCCATGACACAATATCAAATGGGGTCTGGAGAAGGGGAAATCCCTCCAATTTCAAGCAAAGGCACATAAATGTGCCAGAAAAATATTGGTTGGTTGAATTCCAGCTAATTGCTTTTCTTTGTACTTGATGTAATTATGTAAAAGCAGTCATGCTATTTCTCCTGGAGTGCAAATTTAAATCCCCTTGCTTTGGGTGATCTGTGTCAAGAGGGGGAAACTAAAAATAAGTAAGGATCTTTGTATGTCCTGTGTAACTTAGAATATCAGTATGCTGCCTCTTGTAACTCATCAGCCAGATTTTTATTGTCTTCTGGATTTGGTGCTAGTAAGTAGGGGCTGAATTGACAGGGCTGTAGACTGAAGTCCCCCATTTATCCAGACAGCAGGTGCAGCATAGGCAACAGCAATTGAAGCTTCCCCATGTTGACCTACCACTGTATTTGTGTCCTGACTTGAAAGAACCAATTCTAAGATATGAGGATATTTCAGTCTCCAGGGGCCATCTACTCTTAGCCCTCACCACTGAAAATGATGGGTGAAGTAGTGATTTATGTGGTGTGGACTCTTGTTCACTAACAAGTGGACCGAAGCCAACAAACTCCATAATGCCATATTTAATCATTAGATTATAGCAGTTTCCTCTCACTACCAGCATGGGCTACGTTTAAACCTGCAACCTGAAAGTGAAAATCTCTCTGAATCCCACCCGCTCATTAGACCTTGGCTATTTGAGATTCTAGAAATATGGGAAAGGCCTTTTTAAAACTTAGACCGCCTCAATAGCAGCATGAAACTCCTTGGACCTAAAAGTTTTGCTCTTATAGGTATCTAGAGCATGTTGCTTTCTTTATCTTCTGACTCCAGTGGGATCTGACTTAGCTATTTTGTGTGCAATATACTGTGGTCACAGAACATTATTATTAAGGTTGCTAAATCAGGCACTTAAAAGTTAGGAAATGCCAGAATTAAAGTTGCCTGTGCTCAGTCGCTCTGTGGTGTTGGTGCACGCGCAGCCTAGTGAACACTGAGAGCTGAGAGAGTCTGGAGCATGCTCAGTGAGGATGGACTCTTGGGAGATTTTGACTGCTAAGATAGAAGTTGTCTCTGACCATGTACAAACTGCAGTTTTTCAAAGGCTTATAACTTGACCAAATGTGGGTACATTTTTCCCAGCGATGGTAATAGGCACATCCCTGGTCTAAAGTATGGAAGTGCTAGAGCAGTGGTTCTGAACCTATTGACTATTGTGGGCTGCATATGCCGCTGTCCATGCGTTATGTGGGCCGCATCCACACGATATATGTGCTACACATATGGCCTTGAGGATGTCACATGGGCTGCAGCTGTGTGCTGACTGGACAGCAAGGTGAGAACCACTGCGCTAGAGCTATTCAAATTAAAGGTCACCATAGTTTTTAACATGGGCAAAACTTATTTTTCTCTAGCCTGGTTCTTGGAAATGGGTGAACCGTTTTGGCTGAAATTTTCCAAAAAAATTATTCAGGCAGACAACTCTGCATATAGAATAGCAGCCCGAACAGTTAAAATTTGACAAAGTTATAAGCAACCGAAAACAAGATTTTTGCAATGGGGAGTGCTGGGCAGCCCTAATAGGCAGCGCTGTGAACCCTGCCTATCGTGAGGGTGTGATGACAATACAGTCTCACTGCCACTCGAGCCAGCTAGCTATCTAGTGTGAATGCAGAGTCAAATCCATAATACGCACCAGCTACCTGGTGGATGTGAACAGACTGTGCTTGCCACGGGGGTACTTTCGTGGTCCTTGGATTCTGCAGCTGAAGTGTAAAATGCTCAGTGAAGTATGGACTTGTCTCAGAGCATAAGGCTATTAAGATATGTAGCTCTAATGCAATATGGAAAGAGTTCTGAGGACGTAAAATATTTTTCAATTGAGATTTTTCCGCTACCAAAGTTAGTGTGTTTAAACATGGCAGTAACTCCAGGATAATTTATCGCCTATTTTCTTCAAAGCAATGGCCTATTATTTCTGAGTGGACCTTGGATTCTGTTCAGGAAAAAATGGTAGTTGGTGAATATCTGAAGTGATACATCTTAACTTATACTTCATAATCCTAATTGAGAACTACTAATACTGTAAAGAGAATGTGCAGGACAGGGACAGCATGTCTTGGTTTTGAAGGAAACTAAATCAAGTAATAGTTGCTGTGACTGCTCTTAAAATAGTTTATATAATAATATCTGCTGAGAGACATCAGGGAAGTTTTCATTGCAGCTGTGTTGACTTTATCTCTGCAAGAGAGAATCTCCTCTGAATTGATGCCAAAGTCCTGGCTTCTTTGCTCCCTCACCTTTCTTAGTTATTTCCTTTCCTTTTTCCTCCCCCACTGTTGCACTCCTTGTGCCTCCTTTGCTATCTTCTCGTAACACTTCCTCACCATCCCCCAGTTAAACTTTGCCAGTCTGTGAGGTACAGATTCATTTTGGGCATAAAGGCATTGCCTATCACCATCGCACTCTGATTTCCAGTTCAGGGAGTCCTCATAAAATCAATGTGCTGCAAATGCATAAATATCAACACATTATTGTAGGGTTAGAACTGGGGACATTCAATTCCCAAGAAAACAGGCCATTACCATCTGGGCCAAAGGAGAATCTACATTAGCTGTACAATTTAAGTCTTCTCTCTCAGAGGCTAGTGACTAGAGGACAATATGTATTCTATTATAATCACACAGACTTGAGGAGGTCTGATTGCATGCAGGTATATGCTAGCGAGTGAGTGAACTGGATCAGTGATTGGCTGTGACTTCTAAGAAACCTTTCAAAGAGGCCAGAATCCACTAATACTGCTTCAAGGGAAATGCTAGCTGCATGCCAATGTGAAAAATTAGAAGGGAGGGGATAAAGGAATTTGAGCAAACATGTCAAATCTTCTTGCAGGACCTCTCGGAGGATGTTTTGGGAGAATGGTTTGTTCTTTGGTAGTGTTAACCACAGGTGTGAAACTTAGCTTAGAAGTGGTCTGTGCCCTAACAAGTGTCCGCCCCACTGACCATGGAAAGAGATTTCTTCTCCTGGCTTTTTGATTGTGCATTGATTGTATTCTGTACCCGTTTATTGCTGTCTTCTTCCTTGGAAGTATTTCCATTTTAGAGGATATCTATAATCTGTACAGCTCTCTGAAATCTTTGGAAAGGCAGGGCAGGATAGAAATATGAAATGTTTGGACCTGACTAGAATACGTCTGTACCATTGGCTCCTACTTGGTGGAATCAAAGCTGCTCAACTGTGCCATAAACACGGTGATGCTAACAGTTAAATGGGACTTGTCTTGAGCTCATGTGGTAGAAGCTGAGGCTTTTTGAGTCCATGGCTCAGAGTTATGTTTTTGCTCTTGCCATCATGATGTGAGTGGCCATGTTATGCAGCACACAGACCTCTACCACTTACGCTAATGGAGTAACTGATAGAGAATGACAACCTACTACTGCTGCATGGACCAGAACTGTAGTGGGACTATCACAGATTCTCTGTGTGAACACATACTTTGCCAGTGGGTTTCACAGATATTTTCTGACAGCAGAGGGATGGTGAGACTCAGAAATTTTGGGTTATATTCCAGGCTGTGGAGGGGATCATGCTCTAACAGTTCGCCCCTTCTAAGTGTGGCACCTTTTGCTCCATCCCTTCTAACCTGTCCCTAGTCTTACCCCGCTGGACTGCCTATCCCAATCTCCCGCTTCTGTCCCCAGTCTCTTTGCCCAGCTAGCCCTTGTTCCCCACGTCCTGTTCCTCATCTGATCGTTCTCTCCCCGACCCTGGCCTCTAGCACCCCCTTCCCTTAGTTCTCTGTCCCCATCCCCACATAATCCCAGTCCTAATCTCTCTTCACAGGTTCCTTGTCCAGTATTGCTGTCCTTCTCACACCCCACTTCCTTGTCCCACTCTTTGCCCAGCCAGTCCCTGTCTCCTCCCACACCCTGACTACCAATTTCCCTCCCCTCCCTCCTCCTGCCAGCCTCCGGTCCCAGTCTTCCCACCCTCTGGCTCTTCTCTCTTTTGCATTTGAATCAGGCATCTCCCTCCTCCACGTTGCCTAAGCCCAGTGGGCAATTTGTCCTGGGCACCTGAGAGACAGGCTCACTGCTCTCCTTTCAGGTCTGTGGACCCAGCATGGTCCTCAGCGGTCCAGAGTCCAGGCCAGAGTCTGCTCCATGCAGACAGAATCTTTGGGGGTTTTAGCTGCAGAACTCTAATCGGTCTCCACAGTTTGAACATGCTCGGTAATTTTTTTTTTCAAAGCCTTATAACTTGGCCACATTTGATCAGATTTTCACAAGGACAGCAAAAAAAAACATATCCCTGACACACAGGCCCTCCATCCCCTACCAAATTTCATGTCCCTGTTCTAGAGCTTTTCTAAGAGAAGTTGCTAGAATTTTTTAACATGTGCAAAACAACGTATTTCCCCCCTAGCCTTGTTCTCAGAAACAGATTAACTGTTTTGGCTGGAACCCCCCCCACCCCCCCTCAAAATAAAATACCAAAAAAATCAGCCTGAGGCAGATACCCTGCATGGAAAATTTTGTCAAGATTAAATCATTTAAAGGACAACATTTTCCAAGAACTGAAAGCAGGGTCTTGTAATGGGGAGTGTCTGGTTAGCCCTGCGTTTAGGGGTCAGCAACCTTTCAGAAGTGGTGTGCCGAGTCTTCATTTATTCACTCTAATTTAAGGTTTCGCGTGCCCATAATACATTTTAACGTTTTTAGAAGGTCTCTTTCTATAAGTCTATAATATATAACTAAACTATTGTTGTATGTAAAGTAAATAAGGTTTTTAAAATGTTTAAGAAGCTTCATTTAAAATTAAAATGCAGAGCCCCCCGAACTGGTGGCCGGGACCCAGGCAGTGTGAATGCCACTGAAAATCAGCTCGCGTGCCGCCTTCGGCACATGTGCCATAGGTTGCCTACCCCTGGTTTAGATCCTTCTGATATGAAGATGTTTTAATCTCCTGCAAATTGTTTCCCTAATTCTGGCTGTCTTTGTGTTTCTTGTCTTGCAGCAAAAGCCAAATCCAGATGTGGCTCCACGTTCTTCCCCTGTGCTAGCGGAATCCATTGTATCATTGGCCGCTTCCGGTGCAATGGCTTTGAGGACTGTCCAGATGGCAGCGATGAAGAAAACTGTAGTAAGTGCCAAGTCTACTTGCACATGGAGAAACATCTTGTTTGTTTCAACAAATCAATACTGTACAAGAAGGAAACGTTCAGTTCTTTAACCCTGATTTAGATGCACACTCCCTGTTTACTACCTAAATCATCTTGTGGCTTGTTTGCTTTGTAACTGCAGGGCCTCTTGGTAGCAACAGGAGATTTATAGAGTTAATAAATGTCAGAAACCTACCTCATCAGACAGTGTAAACTCTACTCCTCAGAGCATTCTGCACCAAAAATTTTAAAATTCTGCGCACAATATTTTAAAATTCTGCAAATTTTATTTGTTAAATAAATGTGGAGGCTCCAGCATGGCATTGGGGAGCACAGGCTACTGGCTGCCCAAAGGTGGGAGATCACTGTGCAGCTCCCTCCCAGGGACGCGGACTTAGTGGTGAGGCTGCACCCAACCCTGACACAGCGCAAGGTCTGGGCCTGCCCCAGAAACACCCCAGGGTCCTGTCCCTCTGTGTGGGTAGGCAAGCTTAGCAAGGCAGGATCCAAGTGTGGAATGGCTTCATGTGGGGGGATCCAGGTGTAGGTTGACAGGGTTGTGTGTGGGGCAAGCTGGGTACGGGCGGCTCAGTGGGGGATGCAGCTGTGGGGGGGATCTGGATGCACAGGGGCTGGTTGGGGGTTCCGGATGCAATGGTAATGGGACTCTGCAGGGGGGTCCAGGTGAAGTTGGTGGGGCTCCGCAGCAGGGAGTGGGGTCTGGGTCACAGGTCCTGCCTAGAATGTCTTTATATTCTTAGTTATTAAAGCATTATTGTTTGTGGTTGATCCACATTAAACACTGAAACATAACCAGCCACTCTTTGCACCCTCCAAACACTCACTGCCGAGCTTTGTCTTTTTTTATAAACCAACCCATGTCTGCCTGCTGCTACTTGCCAAGGGTGTGCTCGCCAGTTTTATTACTGGTGCCCTTGCTGACAGTTCTGTTATAATCGGGCAGCGGATGGTGGGGTAGGGCTCCGCATTAATGTTTATCTAGCTTTAGCTTTCTTTACAGACAAGAGAGTTTCACAAAATAAAAAAGAGTGGATCATAGTAAGAAATTGCTCCCTGTATCTCTCTCACAGGGTGACTTCCATGATCTGGGCATTGCTTATCTTCTCTCATTCCTCTCTTTGTCATCTTTTGTCTCCTCGCCTGCTCTGCTTGTCCCTGGATTACACACCTGCTGACTTCACTAACACAGCCCTGCAGAGCCAATATGGCTGAGGGAGAGCTCGTCTACGTCGTGCATCATCAACAAAATTGTCAGCTAAGTTCTGACTGCTGACTCTTTATTACTGGTGGGGACGGAAGGACAAAGAGCCTGGCTGGACATTCAGATCCTGGGAGCTAGCTGTTAGAAAAACAATATACCATTTATACTCATTCATTAGCCCATTCGTTTATAAGCCGACCCCCCCAAAATGGATAAGTAAAAATAGCAAAAAGTGTATGACCCTTTCATAAAGCGACCCTATATTTCAGGGGTTAGAAAACTTTGGCTCCCAGCCCGTCTGGGTAAGCCGCTGGCAGGTCGGGGCATTTTGTTTACCTGCAGCGTTCACAGGCACGGAGATCCTCAGCTCCCAGTGGCTGTGGTTTGCCGTTCCCAGCCAATGGGAGCTGCAGGAAGTGGTGCGCCACTTCCCGCAGCTCCCATTGGCTGGGAACGGCAAACCGCGGCCACAGGGAGCCGAGGGGCTCCATGCCTGCAGACGCTCCAGGTAAACAAAATGACAATGTATTAGATATTCAATTCAATGATTCCATAGAGTTTAAAATCATCACATTTTGGTGTAGACCCCTGCTCTTTAATGCGTCGTTTTTTTACCAAAAATATTTGGCTTATGAACGAGTATATACGGTAGTTATTTGATTTGAAAGAGTGAAATTCACCCCTGTATGGAGAACCAGCACAAAGCCTATATGTCACTTAAGTGTGACTTAAAAGCTTGAAATGGGACTTGGGTGGGTTCTATACACATGGGTGAATTTTCCCCAAATTGGGCAAGCTTCCTATGAAAGTGACAGAAAAATAATTTATCTTTCTATGTTGTTTGACCTGAGCCTTTCTCCCCATCAGTGGTTTTCAGGGAAGTCACAGCAGAAAGTTAGTTTTAATACATTTTTACTTGTGCTAAAACCTTTGCACGTGCTGAATTAGACCCTTTTGTATCAGTAACTACAGCAAGGATATAGCATAGCGGTAAGGAAAGGTTACGTTCGATCAGGCAGCTCTGCTGCCATTGACTGGAATTGGTAAATACGTTGATGAGCTCTGGGTTTGCAGGTGACAGCTTTCAGCAAGTGCTTGCTCACTCTTACCAGAGCAGGCTGGATTTTTTTTTTCTTAATGACATTTAAAGGTCAGGAGGAGGACAACAGACAGCAGCTTTCTCAGATAACAAAAGGAGCAATTTTTACAGTGATACATCACTGTCCACTGCATGGGGGGACATTCCCTTTTCATCTCTGTGTTCCCCCCACACTGAGGTGTCTCTATGGTAGCACCAACATCTCTGACCTTTCTTTAAGATGCCCTCTGTTGATGGCCTGTAGTGACTGTTTTGGGCCCTGCGAGAATGTGGTGGGGAGATGGCACTCCCGGAGAAAGAATGAAGTTAGAGAAAGAGGATTAAAGTCAAGGGAAATGATTTGTGGTCTTTGGGTTATTCTTGATCAAATGGGACTAGAAGGAGCTTTGGACCAAGGTGCCTTGAATAATAAATCCTGTGAGGTGGTGGAAGGAAAAGTTACAGATTGCACATTTTTAAAATACATCAGCTCAACACATATGTAATTGGTTATGAATTACATAATTTCCTGTGTGCGCGCAATATACATCTCTGAGTGTGCCTTACAGTGATCATAGTGCTCCTTTGATCTTCTACCCTTCCCCAGATGTGGTTAAAGATAATACCTTCAATATGCTTAAACTACGCCTCTACCTTCTGCTCAATTTCTCTAGGAGCAATGGTGCTGTAGACCCTGGTGACCACTTTGAAATCCACATGCCATGCATTTAGCTTAAAGGCAATGCAGAGTTGGCATTTTCATTATAAATGAATGTTGCAGGGTTACAGGGTTGTATATATGTAATTTGCTCAGATGTGTGTGGTGTCTGTCTTATATACGGGGGATTGCATGAACAGAGGTCTTTAAACTGTGTTTCATTTCAGAGATTCAGAAGATGTACTGTTTGGGAGGCTCTTTTGGTTAGTTTTAAAGAAAAAGAAAAAAAAAAAAAAAAAAGGAAGGCAGGCAGCCTGTTAGTCTTTGAGAACTGTAATCTCCTTGGTAATTGTGCCAGTTCCACACTTGGAAGCAAACAAGGCTTATAAAAGGGCACTGTCAACTTCTTTTTAAAGTTTAACTTTGAATATTGCATTCAGTTTGAATCATCTTGTTTCCAGAAACTGGAGGGAGTTCAGAAAAGAGCGACAAAAATGATTAAGGGGCTGTAGGGATTGACATATGAGGAGATATTAAAAGAGCTAAATAATGTCTAGCTTGGTTAAGCAATGAGTAAGAAGGAAGGTATGGTTACATATGCTGTATATGAAGGGTGCAAACACCCTTCAGGGAGAGAGATTATTTAGTGTGATACTCAGGGTATAACTAGGAGTAGAACGATTAAATTAAGAAAGTGGAAACTTTGGCAGATTTCCTTGGTATTTATCCTGATAGTGAGATGTATTAAACTGTGGAATAGTCTCCCAAGGGAAGTGGTGGAAATCTTACAGCTTGAGACTTTTCAAATGAGACTGGACAGAACAGTAAATGTGCTGTAACTAACAATGCTAGGTTAGAAGGGGAAAGTGGATGATGAAATTTTTCTGCTTCTGTGAATCTACTTAAATTATAAAATCTTTGACCATATACAGCCTTTTTGTTGGGTGTTTGTATAGAGCCTAGCACACTGGGGTCCTTGCCTATGAGTGGTTCTCCTAAGCACTATCACAATATAAATATTACATATACAAAAACTTAAAAGAACATTATTAAGGTTGCAAAGTCAAGCCCTGAAAAGTTCGGAAATGCCAGAATTAAGATTGTCTGTGCAACCCTCATTTGATCCCCTCATACATATGCATTATGAGACATGCTCTCTGCTCTCAGTTCCAGAGTCAGACCAACACCCGGCATGGCCCAGAGCAGCTGGGAACTGTAATTGCATGGAAAGTCCTGCTCACCCCCAGTCTAGAGCATGCCCATTCTTGATAGAATCTTCGGGGAATTAAGCTGGGAAGCTCTACTAAGTCTCTACTGAACACTGACGAATTGCAGTTTTTCAAAGGCTTATAACTTAGCTATATTTTCACAGAGTTGGCAAAAGGCACATCTTTGATACAAAGGTCACCACCTGCTAAGTTTCAAGTCTCTGCTGTAAAGCCTGAGGTTCTAGAGCTTTTATAATTTTTTTAACATGGGCAAAATAATTCCCCTTAGTCTCGTTCTCAGAAATGGCTGAACCACTTTGGCTAAAAATCCCCCCCCCCCAAATATAGCCTGAGGCATAAGAAACATCTGCTCAAATGGTTAAAGTTGGGCAGTTTTAGATGTGCCTGTTTTCAGGGGCGGCTCTAGGCACCAGCAAAGCAAGCAGGTGCTTGGGGCAGCCCATTTGCAGGGGCGGCACCTGGCAGGAATCCAGCCTGGGAGCTGAGAACCAACAGGGGGCCTTGGGAGCTGTAGTTCCTTGGTTAGCTCCCTGCCTATAGAGCCAGCCCTGGAGCAGGGAAAGAACTACATTTCTCAGCATTCCCTTGGCCGCTATCAACAGGAAAGGGAGGGGGAGGGAGTATGGCAGCTGAAACCTCATGCTGCATCTTGCTGTGAATGGAGAGCTCACTGCTAGAGAGGGGTGGCCCTGTGAATGGGGAACAAGCGTGCCCAAGGAGTAGAAGGCTTTGGCCCAGATATCCCCTTCAGAAGACATCCCCAGACTGGATTAGGGATACTGGTGTGACCTCACCTTGCAGCCCCCAAAGAAAGAATTGTGTGGACTAAATGGACAGTGCACCTCTCTATCTGAAGCCTAGCAAGGGAGGTATGTGGATCCCACTAGAATTTAAAATGAAAAGTAAGGGAGGGGAGGCTGTACTGGACCTGGGCAGCTTTAGATACAGTACCAGCCACGTAGGAGGATTTCCACTTCTGAGCCATGGAAGTAGAAATTGACTTTTCCTTTCCAGATGTATCCAATATTCAGAAAGGGAATCTAGCATCTGCCTTCCAGATTTGAACACCCTCAAATTTCAGGAGTGCTCAAGCTCAACTTGGGCAGCTGTTATTTCATTTCTCCCAAATCAAATATACTGATCCACTGTAACTTGCTGTAGAAAAAGTAGGATAAAATTGAGCAAGAAATGCTTCCCAGTGGTTTTTCGGACTGGAATTGCTATTTTCAACAGCCATTGCCTTTTTTTTTTTTTAGTTTTATTTGTTTAAAAGGAAGACAGTGATATTGCATTGGCAAATTCCCCATAGAAACAAAGAGTGGAACAAAAGAATAATAAAGGCACCTCAACTTTTCCTCATTTATGGAGGACAGTCTTATAATATGCATCCAGATATCCTCCAATCACACAAGCTGAAAATTGTTCCACTTTACTGCAGTTCTGTAACCATATGGGAACCAATCCTGTCTGTGTTCTGTGCACATCCAAAATTCCTGCTGAATGACCCGCCCTGGGAGCAAGTTACCAGTGACCCAGGGCTGGGGCGGAAGGAGGGTGCGGGTGGAGGGGGCGGCAGGGGGTGTGTGGGTGGGGGGGCACTGGTGGGGGGGAAAGAGGGGAGCCCAGAGCTGGGGCAGCACAGGGTGTGTGGGGCGGAGAGCCCAGAGCTGGGGTGGCAGGGGGTGCTGGTGGGGGGAGGCCCAGAGCTGGGGCGGCAGGGGGTGCAGGTGGGGGGGGAGAGCCCAGGGCTGGGGCAGCAGGAGGGTGCGGGGGGGAGCCCAGGGCTGGGGTGGGGGCAGCCAAAATTTTTATTGCTTGGGGTGGCAAAAAACCTAGAGCCGGCCCTGCCTGTTTTGCTTATAATGGGAAGTGTTGGGCAACCTTAATAATAGGCTAACATCCCTGCCTAAAATAGGAGTAATGTTTAAACATCTAAGAGTGAGTGATACAGTTTGAAGAGAAGGTCTATCCATAGCTGTGGGTGGACTAGCTCTCTGATCATTCTAATGAATATTACATGAATTGAAACTTCCAACTCCCGTCATTTAGAAGTACTCAATTTACTTGACTGTCATGTTACTCTCACAGGCTCAGCAAACAGACCAAATGTTGAGTTGTGACCCATCTCTGTAGGAGCCCTTAGGGAGTAGTTCTCTGTCTGGGTGAGAGCTAGTTTCTAATGAAAGATCACGCTTTTGTTTTCACAGCAGCAAATCCCTTGCTGTGCTCTACAGCCCGATTCCACTGTAAGAACGGCCTTTGCATCGATAAAAGCTTTGTATGCGACAGTCAAAATAACTGCCAGGACAACAGTGATGAAGAAAGCTGTGAAAGCCCTCAAGGTAGGCACAGGGTTTTTTGATTGCACTCTGAAGGGTTAAGCAAAGCCTAACTACTGAGGACCAAATTTAGAAGAAAATATGACACTCCTGACTTAGCCAGTGGTGCAAATAACAGTTCTGTCTTTCCCATGCAAATAATCTTATGGTGATGTTTGTTGCAACTCTCCAGTTTGTGTGTGTAGTTCATTATCTGAGCTTTCAAAAGCTTGCAATAGCACATTTCATCCGAGGAGCTCAAACAGCTTACAAGGCCTGATCCAGTTCACATTGAAGTCAGGAGGAGTCTTTCTACAGTGGGAGCTGGATTGGGCCCAAAGAGAGAAATAAGAGAACCTCCCAACTCCCAGCATTCTTTCCATTTCACAGATGGGTAAACCTATCTACACATAACACTATAGACTCTCATTGCACAATCACATTCCATTTTGCAAGACACTTTTCATAGTAGGACATGTTTTTTTTTTCTCACTCTTAAGAAGGCTGAACCTTTTTTGCTCAGACTTTCAAGGGAAAAATAATTCACCTTCAGGTGGAGACCAAGCCTGAAAAATTTCAGGCTAAAAAAAGTGAAAGTTTCAAAAATTATAGCTAGCCGAAAATAGAGAGAGGGGACATTAGAAGGGAAAACAAGTTATGCAAATGTAACTCTGGTCTGCTGCTCCTGCTGTTCATGACTCAGATAAAATATTATAGGAAGGTAATGAGACAGTGTGTTCTGGGAGTGTGGTTCTTTTATTATTTGTTCAGTAGTTTGCCACCTGTTTTCGCATTGTAGGCTCAATAAACTGTGATCATATGGGCATGTTAGTGTCCAAAGCGGGGGACATGGAACTGGAAGTCCTGCATTCTGTTCCCAGCACACAGACTAACTCAGACTAACTCAGTATGACCTAGGATGCAGCTTTGTGCCTCCTTCCCTTCTGTAACATAGGAATGATCATTTTTCCTACCTTGCAGGGTTGTTGAGACCTAATTAATCTGTCCAATCTTGTGACTTCCGCTAATATTTTGCACTTCTGCAGTGCCTTCTATGTTTATAATAAAAAAAGACTTATTAAAACTCCAGTTTTGCATTTTCCTCCTATAAATGTGTATATGGCGTCTTATAAAACGTGGGGGGAGGGGGAAACCAAGATGGGAATAACTTAGACAAATACAAAACATCTGAAGTGCTATCTGGTGTGAGAAGGTATGGGGGTATTGCTGCTCGGGAGATCAGGGGAGGGAAGGTTTTGTAAAAGATGGGATGATTTGCAGGAGAAGGAAGTGTGCTTGGCCCACAGACACTTAGGAGGCTATTCCTACCACAAAGGTGAGTGGCATGCAAGAAGGCAGGGAGTCAATAAAACTGAAATGAGAACAATTTTTTTTAATAGTGGCTGGCAGTACTGATGAGGTGATACTCTAAAGGGAAAAAAAATCCCAAACATAAAAATACCCTTGAGAAATGTGAGGAAAAAAGTGCCACTGTCACTTTCCTTATCAGAAGCCAATGTAAGGAAAAAGCACTATTGTAACAATATCACCAAATTTTTTTTAAAGCATGTTTCTTCCCATCTCCCTTTCCTTCTTTACCTACGAAAAACTCTTTCCTTTTGTTCAAGACTTGAGCATAAAAAGGGTCACGTTGATACTCCTGGCACAGAGACGGTTCAGTGAGTGGGCAACCTGCAAACACACCTTTGATCAGAGAGAGGCCTGAGAGAGGCCGGTTTAGAATCTTCCTGCTGGACTAGTGAAACATTGTGATCTAATGCTCCTCTTGGAAACGGGAGGAGAAAAGACTTGAGGCATAGTCACTTGGGTGCTGCTTCTGTGATAATGCTGCTGTTAGTTTGCCAAGGGTTTTTTTTTTCACTGTAGGCAGGGCTTAAATTCTCAGAGATTATTTCCCTGAGTCCCCCATGCTCCCCCCCCCATTTGGGGCTTCGGGCTTCAGTTGAGGGGTGGGGGTCTCGGGGCTTCTGCCCTGCAGGGCAGGGACGGCATTGGGGCTCCTGCGGGTTTGAAAATATTTACCAGCGCTCTGCTCCGGACAGCTACAGCGGACTAATAAGGTTAATTTGTGTGGGGGTTATTGTGCCGTTGGAGGTTTAAAGCAGCAGCATTCTTTCCACACTTGGGATGGCTGTTTCCTCTGCAGATTTATTGGCTGGATTGTCTCCAGGTTGTGTGCGTTGTCATGACAATCTGCTTTTGGAAGTGACGGGTTGGACCCAGGAGAAGAAAAGAGCCGTATTTCATGAGGATGTTACTTTGTCTTTATCTTTGCTTCTCTGGAAAAGTCAGATTAAGGGGAGGGTTAAACGAAGTCATTCTGTCTTATTCTGTACACAACTGAGCCCCCATAGAGAGAAATCATACTTTCACTCTACACTGTGATTTCAGTGTGACCAGAATAGCAATTGGAATAGCTTAATGCACTACAGAACAATTAGGTGCTTTCACAATTCCAAAGAGCGATGGAATCAGAACACAGAACTGGAAATAAGGAATTCCTGAATCAAATCTTGACTCTGACAGACTTCTGCGGCATTGGACAAACAGGGCCGGCTCCAGGCACCAGCCCACCAAGCTTGTGCTTGGGGCGGCACCTGGAGGGGGGCGGCGCGGCGCTCCGGCCGCCGGGGAGAGCGGAGCCCCGGCCGGGCTCGCCGCCCTCCTCCCGGCGCTCTGGACGCCAAGGATAGCGGAGCCCCGGCCGGGCGCTCCGGCCGCCAGCGGAGCCGCGGCGGGCTCGCCGCCCTCCCCCCGGCGCTCCGGCCGGTCGGGGAGAGCGGCCCGTGGCCGGGCTCGGCGCCCTCCCCTGCCGCGCTGGGGGGGGGGTGGCGGCGGGAGGCTTTTTTGCGTGTGGCGGCAAAAAAGCCAGAGCCGGCCCTGTGGACAAATCCGCATAGCTCTATTTCCACATCTGTAAATGATACAATGCTTGCTTACCTGCCTGTCACAGATGTGGAGATATAAAGTGTGTAATGGGCCAAATAGTCTACGGGAACATAAATGAAGAGTCACTGTCTCCAAATTCACTATTATGTTTACACTAGACTTTAAATTACACTAGACTAGATTAGATTAAATTAATATAAATTCATTATTTAAAGTACTTAGAACATTTATAAAAGCTAGTTTGGGAACTCTCTGCACATTTGCTCTGAAAGTAAAGAACAGATATCTGTAGCCAGGATCAATGGTGCATGGAGTGTCCACACTAGCCTTTACGAAGCGGGAAGTACCTTGATTTAAATGACAAACAGTTACCTTGTGTATATAAAAAAAAAAATGTAGTGAAGACAAGCCTTGGGGTGAAATTCATCATTCTGCAAGGGGCCAGCATAAAGCTTATACATCACTTAAGTAAGTCCCTTTTTTTTTTTATTTATTTAAAGGATTTAAGGGAGACTTAAGTAGTACATGGAGACTCCTGCTGGCCCTTTGTACATTTCAACCTATACATGAGTTTTGTTGCTCATCATGGTATGCCCTTTTTATATACCTCAGTATACTTTTGTGCAGTCATATATACTTCCTTTAAACGAATAGATGATAGACAAGAAATCAGACTATTTTTTGAAGTGCTGGGGTTGTAAACTACTTAAGTTTGCCCAGGCTGTAGTATTCATGCATGGAATACTTTAGACTTAACCAGGAGTGTCCAACATGCTCAGGTTTTCTCTACACACACGTCTCCTGGTGAGCAATTCTCATGAGTCATTTTGACTCATGTATCAGAGTCATATTTCCTCTGGTAGTCCGTATAAGGGGAATAACCATTTTTCATTTCTAAGGCAGTCCTCATTCATTGTACAGGAGATCTGATTAGCATGATGTGTATTGTGGAATTGTGCTACAAAAGTATACTGTAAAAATTTTCTCCCAGTAGCCTTGTCATAATATTGAATGTATTGTGTTGTGAGACTTAATGGCTGTTTGTAAACTGCTTTGAGGTGTTCTGATACAGTGTGCTATAGAAGTATGAATGATCATGTTACCTTCCTTTCTGCCTGCTCTTTGGGTATCCTGACACTTAACTCCTCCCCTGAACTTCAAAGTCCAGTCATTGCTGAAAGGATCCAACAGTGTGTTCATTGGACTGTCAAATACTCTTCTCCATGATGGAGTAAAGGCCCTTTCATTGGGGGATGTTCACTGTCCGTGAAATGTAACCAACCCCTTAGTGAAGACCTTATTGCTCTAGTACTGGTAGGACTTCAAAATGAACCATCATTGGGAAGTAACAACTTTGTTAGGTCTTTGTATGCATTTTTTAAGTGAACCTAAAGGTGTGGGGTTACCAAGTTTTAATTTTCACCTTGATGGTGGGTGGATGTGTGTGAGGGAGAGAGGAGGGGAGGGAGAGAGAAACCCCTAGATTCCATTGTAGAAATAGGACAATGGTTAATTTGTCTTTCTGTAGGCAAGTGTTTTTCCCCCTCTGTAAACGAATGCTGCACATTTATAAGGCTTTCAAATCACGGATGAAGCAGCAGTTTAAAATATCTAAAACATTTTGGTTTAAAAGCAAGTCAAATGATTTTGTACTCATTCATGACAGTAATTATTTGCAGATCTTGTAGCTGCCATGGTAATCTTTAGAGCTGTTCCTTTAATCTCCACCTCTTAATGCTTCTCTCTGTGGCTTCTCTGTACATTTTGGTACTGTAATAGGCTGGGTGAATCTGTGACCAGGTTACTAGAGGTTCTGGAGTGAAGTATTAGTCCTGATGTGTCTGAATCATAGATGGAATTAGAATGAACATCCAATCAATCTCTCTACAGCTAGTGCAGAATTGCTCTTTATAGGATATTATTCTGGTATTGTTTTTCTAGTTTTTTTCAGTCTAGTTTTAACAATTCCAAGCACTGGGACTCCTTCTATCCCACTGCCAAAAATATGTCACTGTCAGGAAATTTTCTTGGATATTATGCCTAACGTTTCCCTTTCTTAATTTTCTCCTATTACTCTAAAATCTACCCCATATATCAAACTAATAAATGGTCACCACCATTTATAACATCTGTTCTGTGGACACTCCTGGAGCCTTAACATTCTACCTGCCTTGCAGGGGATTTTCTGTTTAAACAAAGACCCTTCCCACAGAGCAGGCGGGTTAGTCAGGCTCTAGGTCTGCATGTTCAAATTATGCAATTATTCCCTTCATCAACAATTATTTTCACATGTTCTTCCTTTCTTTGTAACTGCTCAAATGTTTGTATGTTTTTCTTTCTGGTATCTTGGCCCTTTCTGAATCAATTTCGTCCTCCTCCATGGACCTCCCTTTTCCCTTGATATGTTTAAAAGCCTTTCTTATTCCATTTAACCCCTTTGGCTAGCACAAACTCATTTTTGCTTTTATGCTGCTCTTATCTCTTCCTGCAAGCCTGAACTAACTCTGAATGATGTTTTAGCAGCATAGAGTGCTGGTAATATCCCCACAACTCTAGCCGTGCTGTTATTAGTTTAATGATAGCATTTTGCTCAATTGCAGGCTGGGTGGTCTGAAAACCTCATTAATTGTTGGTTCAGGGAGCCTACTACCATATATTCAGGTCATTCTACTTACGTCATACATTTGTTGGTGATAGAGTTGCTACTTATCCAGCAAAGTTCTGTTCAGATTCAACATCTAGTTTGCAGTGAAAGCACTTCTGTTCGTAAACAAGTTTTCTAGACTAAGGTAAAAGGGCTCCAGTGACTTACCCAAATTTGTAGTAGGTTAGCAGCAAAGCTGCAATAATAATCAGGGATCCTTGTTTTATCCAATAGATGACACAACCTGTCAGAGATGGGACATAACAGAATCATACATTTATGCTTGACATTTAGTTGGCCACATAATCCCATCATGGCCACATACAGATAGGTACATTCTTAAGCGTGTATATTTCCAGAGTATTTCATTTGGGATCTTAAAGACTTCATTTTGTGAAATAAATATTTGGAAGCTTATCAACTGACTCTTTACTAAAGAGGGTGAGATGTATCTGCTTCCCACTGCCAAAAGCCTAACGCATGCCAAAAATTGAAATCTGACCCAGCTGCCAAAATCCCTAGTGAAATCTTCCCACCCTGTGGTTGTGCACGGTCGATACAAAAATCTGCAGCACACTGAAAACTGAAAATTTTGGAGCTGTGTGAAATAGACTGAGTTCAGGCTCAGTAATACAAGGAAATCTATAATGACTACTGAAGAACTAGGTGCCACAGGGTTTGAGGGGCTTTGCTTGCCATCCCTTAGGGAAATGTGGGTGCATCCCAAAGGTTAACTTGCTCTTCAGAAATGTCTTGGAGCCAGGGAATAAGTCATCCCAGGCAGTGGGGGGATTTTGCAGGATTCCAAGAAAGGATTGATGTCTGTGCTTGTGACAGTGTAAAAATTGAAGGGGAAATATTTGGGGAACCTGTGGGGATTTCCCCTGAGTTTCCTGAGACACTTGATACCATAAATATTCCCGCTGACTTGAGTGGCTCACAGTAGTAAGCTCTAAGTCCAGCTGTGAGACTTTGCAGGATCAGGCTCAAACTCCGAGTGGATGCCAAAGCTGTCTGCCAAATGGAGCAGACATACCCTGATTTGCACTGAAATACCCTAATATTTAATTTATTAAAGGCAAATAGCTCCCAGCACATCCCGCCCCATGTCAAGCCTGTAACTGATCCTCCACACGTGGCAAATGGAAAACCTTCTTAAATTCCCAATTCTGTAGTATCGCTTAGTCTTCCCAAAGCCTTGCAGCCTGAATCTGGCTGCTTCTGGCTGTGTACGTTTCCTTTTATTGAGTCTGTCTTTGACTCATTATTTACATAGGCTGTAAACTGAAACTTAACTTGCAATTACTGTTCGTTGGCTTAGTCTAAATGCAACCTACATCTGGAACATAATAGTCAAAGGCAGACTAAATAAAAATCAGAAACTTAAGAACAGATACAAATAAAATGTTACTGAATGCTTAATTAAATAAAGGCTGCACTGGTGCATGTTTAGTAGTTTCAAAACCCTTGCTTGTAACAGCTGGTGCAGGAAAATAGCTTTCTCAAAGTTATGTCAGCTGTGAATAATTTTCCGGGTAATTTCATTCTCTTCCTCTACTTTCTTCCCCCTTACTCCCCACAAAATGACTTATTTCAGGGGATTCTTATGGGGGTAAAAAGCAAATTCATTTGCGCAGGAGCTAACAAGATAAGATATGCTGTACAAGGCAGCACTAGAAGGCATTTCAGATGATTCCTGTGATGAGTTCATCTGTGAATTTATTATTTTGGCACAGTGCAGGTCCCCGTGGCTGCACCCCAGGGCTAATTCATGGTTTCTAAAACTGATTATTTAGCCACTTGGTTTGGACATCAGATAACTGCAGGTTCTTTATTATCAATTATCCAGTCTTGCTCCATCAGAAGAGGGGTAACTTGTGAGTGTTGGCCTGAGAAAGGCTCTGATTTTAATCAGAGAGCCTCCTTACATGGAGGGGTGTGTGTTTGGAATCACATCAGTGTGTCTTGATGTGCTGCTATGTCTTGCAGTTCCCTCACCTTACAAAAGTGTGAGATTCTTTTGTTACCATAAGAACAAGCATGCAAACACTGAATAATCCTTTTGTCTTTGTCAGTTAACCGACCCAGTGTCTGCTGTGACCTTTAACATTCTGTGCCTGGTATGATGCCTTTTGTCTGGAACATATCAGGAGTCAAGTGGCTATCTGAGGGCATCAGAGGTTCAAAATAGACATAAAGGTCTTATTAAGGTGGCTTATGGGTAGGGCCCTTCGTTTTCATTTTTTATTTTAATTAATTTTTCCTGGGAATTTATTGATGTTTATTACCACAGCAACAAAATCAGTGCAAAAAATTAATAATTTTTCTGAGTAAATATCGGGGTTTATTTTGGTGGATGGAAAGATGGGAAGGAAAGTATTCAATAGAATAATGCTTTGAATTCTGTTCATCAATGTGGTTTGCTGCAGAACGAAAACAGAACTCAAAACACAATGCCACCTCTGAGTTTAAGAAAACAATATATCTCTGTTCCCCAAATAAAACTTTTCATTTGAATAAACGATTTACTGTTGTAGACTTAGAACTATTAGCCTATAAATATTAACATTTAATAATTGGGCCACACCATTTGCAGCACATACACTCACTTCATCTTTTACTTCTGTTTTTTTTTTTTTTTAACTTTCAAATACTTCCTTGTGTTCTGAAATGTATTTTGATACAGGTTTTCGTTTTCTTCCCATTTTAGTGTGTCAGATCTTTAAACCTTTCTCTGCTAACAGCTTGAAATGTGTACATGGTAGGTGATATTAGTGACATGAATGGTGACCATATAGATCATTGTTGCAACCAGGGTCCTATGGTTGCACGAGGTTTTGTACAGAGGAGGTCAAGTGGGGTGTCTATGGAAAGGTTGTAGTTTGCTGGTTATGATTATGCCGGCTGTATGTGTGTATCATTTTTGTATTTGAAGTTATGAATATTGGCTATGTACTTGTATCTCAATGTGTTTGATTCTATGTAGCCTCAGTGAAACATTTAGTCAGCTTCTTGAGGAAAGGACTATTCTTAGTAAGTGTCCAATCAAGAAACACTTAACTGACAATGGACTTTGGGCGACACATCTGAGCTTTTCTGGGAACATTCAAACTAACATGTAAACAATGGCGTCGGCCTGCAAAAAGCTGAATCATTCATGGACATGTGACTTGCCCAGCTGGCTACAAACTCCATCTTGTTGCTGTGATGTTGCACAAAGGGGTTTCCACCCACAAGAGAGAGAATATAAAAGGCCCTGGAAACCCCTCCATTTTGTCTTCAGCTTGCTTAAGAGATGGCCTCTCCACCCCAAAGAGATGCCTGAAAGAAACCGGAACAAAGGACAGTAACTACGGGGGTATGAATGATTGCTGGACCCAGACTAGGAAGGAGTCCAGTCTGTGAAAGAAGCTTATTGGAACATCTCTAAGGGTGAGATTTACCTGTATACAGTTTCTTAATCTATTAGGCTTAGATTTGCGTGTTTCGTTTCATTTTGCTTGGTAACTTACTTTGTTCCGTCTGTTATTAGTTGGAACCACTTAAATCCTACTTTTTATACTTAATAAAATCACTTTTGCTTATTATTGAATCCAGAGTAAGTAATTAATACCTGGGGGAGCAAACAGCTGTGCATCTCTCTCTATCAGTGTTATAGAGGGCGGACAATTTATGAGTTTACCCTGTATAAGCTTTATACAGAGTAAAATGGATTTATTGGAATTTAGGCTCCCAGAAAGACTGACTACTGGAAGCTGGGAAAGTCCCTGTTAACTGAGAAGCCCTTGGGCTAAGTGAATCTTAGTTTCTGTGAACTGCAGGGGGGCGTGGCCCAACCTCTTGGTCTGTGCTGAAGCCAACTGGTGTGTCTAGCTCAGCAAGACGGGAGTGGAGGGAAGCCTTTTCTGGCCGGGGGGTTCTCAGTGGTATCCCAGCACATCTAGTGACAGTCTTGAGGGAGTTTCTGTGACCCAACCTGTCACAGGTGGGTATGAGATTCATCAGTACATTCAGATACGCACGCCCTTCAGAGCTTGCGTGCGTGCCTGTTTGTTTGTTGTGTGTATCTTCTTGACTAATACATAGCCATACTTCAACAGGCAGCTTTGCATATACACACAGGCTAATGTATTATCATAATTAAGACAACGATTATGTCATGGCTGTGACTTCCAGCGACGCAGCCCAGCCTCCGCAGGCGGGGGGGACCCTCCCGTGGGTGGCGGGACCCCTGCAACTGACTGGCTGCCGGTGGCAGAGGGACCCTGGAGCTGCTCAGTGTCCGTGGGTAGGGGGACCATTGGGGAGCCTCCCGCAGCTCCCCAGCCGCTGCCGCTGGCAGGGGCCTCCCTACGGCTCCCCTGCTGCTGTGAGCAGTCGGCTCCCACCTCAGCTCCCAGCTGCCGCCGACGGCAGCAGAGGGACCCCAGAGCTGCTCAGCAGCTGGGGGACCCCCCACAGCTCCCCAGATTCCACCGCTGACAGGCTCCCCCCCCCCCACCCCCCAAAGCTCCCAGTCCCGCAGCTCCAGCCCTTCAGGGTGGTGGGGACCTCTCCCAGCCACTGGGCAATAGGGTCCCTGCAGCTCCCAGCCACTGGGGGGGGGGGGGGGTGGACGGATCCTCCTCCCTCCCCATTTTGTCAGGGATGTTTTTAGTAAAAGTCAGGGACAGGTCACTGCTTCCATGACTTTTTGTTTATTGCCTGTGACCTGTCCCTGACTTTTACTAAAAACATCCCTGACAAAATCATAGCCTTAATTATAATACATATATCTGTTGCAATGTATTACATTTTCCTAATGAAACAAGTTTTTTTATATATTTGAATGATACAAAAGTAGGGTGAAAATCGGGGGGGAAAAGGAATAATACTTTTTGTAAAACCAGGGAATTTTTTTGGTAAAAATTGGTTTAAACTGAAAACGAAGGAGCTTACTTATGGGATATACAGCTTTTTCACCTAGCTCACCTGTTCAGATCCAGTTCTGGTGAATGGAAACTGAAAGCAATTTTCATTGGATGATGGCTGATTTGGTATAAAATCAATTCTTAGTTTCCCTGTGGGTGCTCCACTCTAGGTGCGCTTGTGCCCCCTGCGTCATTTGTAGATTTTTCATAGCAGTGTCCGTTCAGTCTGTGCATGCGTGTTACTCCGCCTCATGCTGTATGCCGTTGCCATATAGCAGGGGTGTCCAAACTTACTGACCCTCCAAGCCACATACGATAATCTTCAGAAACTCGAGAGCCGGGAATGCCTGCCGGGGCTCAGGGTTTCAGCCTCACAGGAGGTGCCTGCTGGGACTCGGGGCTTCAACCCTGCGGAGGGCTGGTGGGACTAGGGCCTTCTGCCCTGGAGGAGGTGCCTGCTGGGGCTTGGGGCTGAAACGCCAGCAGGTGCCTCCTGTGGGGCAGAAGCGCCGAGCCCTGGCAGGCACCTCCTGTGGGGCAGAAGCCCCTAGCCCCACCACCGGGCAGAAGCCTCACCCCCACCCCGGCTTGAGACGGAGACTTAGCTAGTTGCCTGAGTTGAGATTTTTGCCTCAACTGTGCCTTCTTAGCTTTTGTAGTTAGTGTATTATAGTACTTAGTAATGGTTAGTTTATATATATATTTAATTTTTTTATACAGAAATAAAAAAAGATTTGTGTGTGTATATATATATATATATGTGTGTGTGTGTATGTGTATATATATATAAAAAATTTGAGAGAGAGAGAAAACTTCTCCCCCCCATACCTCCACAGGAGTTGGGTTTTGCCATCCCTGCTGGACTTGTTCTGTAGTCAGATTTAATTCCTCGGGCTGTTAGTTTAGGCCTTTTCCCAGCACTAAATATACCGAAAATGAAATATTGTCAATGGCTTTTAATCTATGCAATGTTGAAAATGATTTGCATTAGTACATTATGGAACTTTTTTTCAGGTGCAGTGATCGATTTTGCAGCCAGGGCTGAAATAATGGTACTATTTCTGTAACTGGCTTAAGGACAGGGAATAGTAACCCTGTACCCAATTAGGTATTGATACTTCTCCTTTAGATTATTGGGTAATCTTGGGAGCCGGGGATTCAGACTGTAAATGGTATATTTCTTATCAGGCAGAAGTAAAATATAAATTCAGACAATTCTTTCTAGGTATTTTAACTTCATCTCATTAGTGACACTTATACATAATTTACAGTTTGATGAAGATATGATTACATGTAATTCCAGTTTCCAGAACCAGGTGGTCAGATGTTAAAGGCTTGTCTCCCTATGGTTTAAAATAAAAAAATTTCTTTCCCATCATCCTCAGGATTCATTAAGTTCTCTGTTGCATTGTCATGGATAAAATGATTCCTATGAGGTGACCTTTCTGGATCTGCAACAGTGTGCAGGTGTTTGAAATGTATCAGAATCCTGGTTCATTAAACTGCAGTAACTTTTCTTGGGGATCGTTATAATTTGATTGCGAAAATGACTCCTGTTGGAGAGCAGTAAGCACATGCCTTAGTCTTTATATTATCATTGGAATGAGTCCAGCTACTGAAGGCACAAATAAGGTTAATTTCGATTTGCTATAGAACAGAGCTGATTCCAGGAAGGCAGAACAGAGCATCTTGATCCAGATGATCCCTGTAGAATTATGAGAGCACAGTGTTTGCATATATATAAATTGTGGTTGCTTTTCCGCAAGTCTTCATCATCGGTGCTTCAAAAATCCACTTGCTGTTGGCAAGAGGGGTGTGTCCATGGGGGCAGCTCAGCCATCATTTTCAAGGCTCCATTTTAAAAAAAAATGTACTTCTCTTATGATTACTAAGATAATGCTTCAAACGTGAGCCATGTGTGAATCAATTTGGTGTCTTGCTGAGTCCAGACAGAGAGCTCCATTGCTTTTGCTGCAGCTCATATTTTCGTCACACAGCAGCAGAGTGAAATTTTATGCACTTGATTTTACTACTGACTATCAGAACCCAGTGGGCAGCGGTACAGCTCTCAAGAATTCTGTCAAATTTAGTTAGCTGATGGGGATCCAAAAAGTGGAAGCTGGGGAAGGAGTTTAGGCCTGGTTTAAACTCAGCGTTGTCCTAGTTCAATTAAAGTTGTGATTTGATACAGATTTTAATTTAGATGTTTCCCCATGTGTACATTTAAGCTGGCTTGTTAATTTAGCTTGTTCCTGTACATTTACAGACACAAGCTGAGTTGATAGAACCAGTTTAAGCTTGCACCAGTTTAACTAAACTGATTTAAATTAAAGCTGATGCAGCTTCTGTGTAGACTGTGGACTTGTCTTCACTACCCGCCTGGATCGGCGGGTAGAAATCGATCTCTCGGGGATCGAATTATCGCGTCTCGTCGGGACGCGACAATTGATCCCCGAATCGACGCGCGTACTCCACCAGCCCAGGTAGGAGTAAGCGCCGTCGACGGGGGAGCCGCGGCAGTCGATTTGCCGCCGTCCTCACAGCGGGGTAAGTCGGCTTGGATACGTTCAAATTCGCGTAGCTGAATTTGCGTATCTTAAATCGATTCCCCCCCCCCCCCCCCAGTGTAGACCTAGCCTCAGAGAGTAGTGGAGTTGTGCTGCTTTAACTGTATTGGTAGAGTTAAAGTGCTATGGCTCCCTGGTAAGGATGCAGTTCTACTGTTATAAAGTTTCCTTGTATCAGTAGAGCTTATTCCCATAAGGGAATGGGGGGGGATGAGCTATACTGATATAACTACACACAGGAAGTGGGAAGTGGCAGGATGTACTGGTGTAACTATTTTGGTTAAAAACAAACAAAACCTCACTCTCCTAACCCAAGATAGTTATACCAGTATGCAAAATGTATGTTGACTAGTCTTTAAATGGTGAATACCTCTTCACTCCCCCCTGCATCTTCTGAATTCTCCTCTGAGCCAGGTTAGCAGTAATGTTTAGCTTTCTTCAGCCGAAGCAAATAGGATTTTAGGATTTTGTCTTTTTACATGCAGGTAAAGTTAAGTTCTTAAGTTACTATACCAATGTTTTCTGTTCTGAGGAGCATAAATAACTGCGGGGGTGATTCTAAAACCAGAGCCAGTTACTAATTGAAGTGCCAGGGAAAGGTATTTCATACAGCCTCATCTAAAACTAGCAGATGTAACTCAATAACCAAACAAATTCTTATTAAGAACAACAACAAAAATTTGATCCCAGACGTAGGTTCTGCCAAGATTCATCCTCATTGAAGTATTTACAGCAAAGGTATAAATCTGTCAAAGATGGGGCTCATCAAATCTTAGCTCTCTTCTTTGCCTCTTCCATTTAATTTGGGCTGCTCCTGCTATGCATTTGGGACCTCTCTCTCTCACTCACACATTCACACACTCTCACACACCAGACTTTCCCAATGGCTACTGAACATAATGGATACGGAGCACTGAGTCCTTGGATCTGTGTGGTGTTCCCTGGCTTGCAAAGGCAACTCATACGCCCGTGTCACGTTACCAGATAGTCTATGCTAATTTGGTATAAAGAATTGTATTAAAAAAACAAAATACATATTTATGAGGGATGTTAAAAACATAAAGCAATTATATGGCTTGCAATTAAATAAACATCAACATGAAATGGGAATTAGAAACTAAATAATTAATTTTCCATTTATTTGGAGTCTCTAAACAGTAAAACCTGGAGAGCAAAGAGAGGGAGGAGTGTAGGTGGTTTAAAGAAGTAGTGCTTTTTGTCTCAAGAGATCTGTGTTCAAACAAGACTGAGGTCACAATGTATATGTTGTATTTTCCTGCTTGGGGAAGGGCTGGGTGGCTGCGAGGCAGTGTGTGTGGAAGTCCTCATTATGCAGTGGCCCTGCTGTCTGTTTGGAGTGTATTTGCTCAAAATGGGCCAAGAATTGGAATAGCAGCATATGATAGCAACATAGTCTAGTGCACTGAGCATAAAAAAGTCTAGGGTATATAGGATCTCCTGGGTTCTATACTGTTTCTGCCACTCATACTAAATTACATACTTCTAGGGTGTTGGGAGGATTTCAAATTGTTTTACAATCATATTTGAAGATAAATTTTGCATGCTGCATTGACATGCACCTACAGATCTGTGTGGGGCCTAGGTCTGGATTAGAAGAGGAGGGTGTAGTTCAGAAATGAGTTCTGGAGGAGAAGTTTGAACAGTCGCTGCCCATGTTATCCCTAGCTTATGGCAGTGCCATCAGCACTATATCTCAATGAACAAAAAACAAGCTTCTAAAAAAGGCAGAAATACACTAAGGCAGTGTTTCCCAAACTTGGGACGCCATTTGTGTAGGGAAAGCCCCTGGCGGGCCGGGCTGGTTTGTTACCTGCCCCGTCCGCAGGTCCGGCCGATCGTGGCTTCCACTGGCCGCGGTTCGCTGCTCCAGGCCAATGGGAGCTGCTGGAAGCGGCGGCCAGTACGTCCCTCGGCCCGCACTGCTTCCAGCAGCCCCCATTGGCCTGGAGCAGCGAACCGCGGCCAATGGGAGCCACGATCGGCCGGACCTGCGGACGCGGCAGGTAAACAAACTGGCCTGGCCCGGCCCGCCAGGGGCTTTCCCTACACAAGCGGCGTCCCAAGTTTGGGAAACACTGCACTAAGGGATTTGAGATGGTGCCTTTGGCAGATGTTAGGAATGCACTGAGCTCTGCTGAACCTATGGAGAATCAAACTTGTTTATACCAGATTGTTTAACTTTATTCGTAGATCATTGTTTCCTTGAACCTTGTAGATGCTGAGTAACTAGTTAACATCAGCCTCTTTTTAGAGGTTGTCCAGGAGACCAGTGCCAGGTCTTACTGAAACACATGTTGTGGGAAAACCTGTTGGACTGGTCTTGCAGTTTGTCACGCTTAGGCTCATCCTGACCTGTTATGATGGAGAGGTCTAGAGCTGACCATTTTCTCTAGAGAACCCCTCTCCGAGCCCATGAGAATTTGACCACTTAAGGCTGCCAGCATTCATGTCCCCGTTAACTGTAGTTGTCATAGAGGGCAGGACTATTTCTGAAATAAAGGCCTTGGCTGAAGCTTAAAGGTTTCAGAGATAGAGGACTGTACCTGGAATGGAATGGGGAGCCAGTGTAATGTATGGGGCACCAGTGATGCTAGAAGCCCCAGAACTAGGGGTGCTGCAGGAAAAAGTTACAGGGCCCCCTGTAGGGGAAGAAAGAGAACTGCAGAGACTCACCTGCAGGCAAGTTTAATTTGCTTATTTTTCACTCACTCCAGGATATTCTCGTGAAGTGGCATTATTGGGAATTTCTGTCTGTTGTCCATAAGAAGGTTTATAAAACTGGTCATGCAGCTAAATATGTGAAAGGGTAGAAGAGTGTATGACTTAATGAAAGGGAATATTTTGGAGAAAATTAGACACTCTAGCCTAATAGTGAACTCTGATTGGGTAGTTGAGCCCAAGTTGGAGAACAGCAAGAACAGACACTGAAGGCCAGTGAAAGATTCCAATCCAGAGTCTCCAACTCCATTGGAAGTTGATTCCGACATCCTATTGGAGCTGATTAAGTCTGGAGCAGACTTGGTGGATTGGACTGAAGGACCAGAGCTAACCTCAGTGGACCAGAGCAGTTTATAGCAGACTGTGCAAGCTGATAGGGAGACCCTGCACCAATCTGACCACTGCAGAATTAGACTGGATTTGGAAGTAGTAGGTAGAGTTTTGCTTGAAGCAAGAATTTTGAGGTTCCTGCAAGCCAGCCAGTGAGTGACAGACTCTGGGTTCAGCTATACCTTGCATATGGGTTTTTTGTTTTTTCTTAATTTCATTTTAGTACTTGATATTTGTCTTTTTCCAAATACAACTCTATTTCCAATATCTCTTGTATGTGCCTGATGAGTGGAGAAAGGAACACTGTAAAAGATGACATGAACTTTACGTTCAAGTGGTTAGAACGTGTATGTGAATTAAGGTTGTAGGTGGGGGTTCAAGCCAAACATTCTCTTTATTTTGAAAGGGTCCCCTACTTGTAACCCTGATAGCCCATTTTACTGCTACCGCACAGCAGAAGGGTCATGATATCGTGTTCTTTGACCTGTACCAATTAGGAGACGGTCTGCTTTGTGGTGGATAACTGCAGTGTCTTCTAGGCCTATGTTTTCAAGTCCAGTTTCTTGCCCATTGCATAGAACTTGTCAAGAGAAACAATTGACTTGGTGTAACACCTGCACAAGACAGTGTTGGAAACTTCCCCTCTTCAATTCTTCCTTCCTCCTGGTGTCAGCTTATGGATTCTAGACAGGAGATGATTAGACACCAACACTGTGAGATTGATCTTTAGCTGTGTTTGGTAATTACATGAAAATATCCCGAGAGAAGTTTCCCAGCCAAACTGGATATAATTCAAGATTCTTTAAATAAGGGAATTCTTTGGGTAGAGGTGCTTGAGAAAACACACTGAAGTGTTATCGCCAGCATCTGCGGTGGAGCAAGAATGCAGCATGATGCCTTTGCAAGCTGTTGTGAGGGGTAATGTAGCCTAACAAAGGAAACCAAGCAACATGGAAAATCTTGTGCATTTATAATAATTAATTTCCCAGAGAAACCCAAGAAAGACTTTTGTCCTATTTGTTACCTTTCTACCAGTACCCTGACAATGTGTTCCTCCTTCACAGAAAGTTTACTGTATATTTTGGGGAGAAGGGGATATTGTAAGGGGTAAATAATGAAGGAAAACAGTCCCAGGAGACTTTGAATACATTGTTTGATAAATTCCCCTTGAGCGTGTTCATTACATATTCACGGATTAGTACTTCAACAACTGTTGAGTCAGCAAAATATCACAAAAACTGCATATCTAAATAAATCAACTGACAAGCCTATCTATCTGTTTAGGTTCTCCCATTATCACTGAAGTATCTGAGCATGCACCTCCCAAGTAATGAAAAATAGAAACAATAATCTCTGCCTTTTTTCCTTCCCAGCGTGTAGGAGAAACAGCGTGATTAATTTATCAAGTTTTTGGCTTCTGTGTATTTGAAAAATTAATAGAAGGAAAGCTGAGTCGAAGGCTTGCCTCGCTTACTTTTGTTACTTTGTCATTCCTAGTTTCACTCCACTTCTTTCTTATAATAAGCCATGGTGTGTCTCTTCCTCATACCTTCATTGACTGTTTCTTATCTTATTTCATTTTCTTTCCTAGTTCCTATATTATGCTCTCGTCACCTATTTTTTCTCTTTCCTGGAAATACTAAAACAGGCCCTCTATATGCAGTGCACAAAGCAGCCACTTCCAGAGTTTGTTCACCTGTATGCAGCTAAACTAGGGCTCTTCTACTCATACATCATTATTCTTATACTTAAGTAGTATCACTAAGGGGGTAAGTGGTCTAGGTTAAAAAAAAAATGCATGTGGCAGAATCTATTAATTTTCCCCCCAATGGCTCAAATCACCCCATACAACTTCCTGTTAGCGGCCATGGTCTCTCTAGTTTTGTCTGAATGCTGGTGGCTGGATACTAGAAGTCATATCCAATTATCTGAACTCACTGCCACTGGCTGGAATTGGGCTGTGTGTGCATCCTTTATCTCCTCTCAGCAGAGACTCAGATCTCAAGAACTTAAAGCTGCTGCTTTCAAATCCCGATCAGGTGAGCCTAAGAATCTGTCTCTGACCCAGCTGGGCTAAGCCTGTCTCAGCAGGAGTTTCCTCTCTGCATACTTTACTGCATGATCTGTGCGCCGTATATTTTACTATCTTGATTTACTATATTTGTCATGGGTGATTCTAGCATTGCTGGTGATTCTGTATATTCGGTTAACTTGGTGGGAATAGCTTCCTGATGCTTTTGACATTAGGGTTGTGTTTTGGCAGCAGTGTCTTCCTGTTTGACACCAGAACCAAACAAAGATAGGGGAGAAGAGGGCCTTGAAAGGAGTTACTGCATTAAAACATCTGCTGGCAGTGGAAGTTTGAACAGGTACTGGCATAGCGATCTAGTTCTGGAATGTAATCTGGGATTTACCACCACCTCTTCATTTGCAAACAGCAGGTAGCACATGTCGAAGCAGTTCAGTTTAATACAGCAGACTGAACTTTCAGTCTTTGGCCTAAATCATCCCCTTCTGCAGTAGGATCCCTGGGATGGCTCTCAGGGGGAGAAAATCTGAGTAAAAGTTGCAGGGTCTTTCCCCTAAACTGGTGGGGCTGTGTCTTGGTACCAGCCCTAGCCCCTGGTGATTTCCCCCCTTTCCAGTTCCCTAGCTACACAGCTCCACTGGAGAGAGAGCTGCCACGGTCTCCAGATGCCTCTGGAACTACACTGCCAAGATGTCTTGTCCCAGGGAATTGCCAAGGGACTGGAGGGAAGACCGTGTGCATTGTCTCCCTCCAGCTTTGTCATTTGTCCTCTGTCATTCCAAGCTTTCATCCCCTCCACCCAGACTCTACAAAGAAGCATCTAGAGGGGTGGGAAATGGTGCCACAAACAGCTGAACCTCCCTTCTGTACAGGAGTGTGAGAGAGCTGCATAGTGTGTTCCTTCTGTGCATGGATCTTGGGGTACGAATGAAAACCAAAAAAGTTACTACCAGTGGGACTTTTAAAGGACCTATTAAACATCAGTGGGACGTCTATGATTCTATGACTTGTGTCCCTAAATCATTTAGGGTAGGATTTTCAGAAGTGCCTGTGTTTTTAAAAAAGTAAAAACAAGACAGAAAATTCAGGGCTGCAGATTGAAGAATTAATGCAAACTGGATGCAAGGTTTCTAAATGTTATAAAATGCAAACAAAAGACGTGTAAAGATGTGTAAAGATTTTAATTACATAATTAAAGTTTTGATGTCCTGTTTTGAGGGAGGCTTATTTAAGTAGCAGTCACTCGGTTTTTCATGTTTTAATTCCTGAGGATATACAGAATCATAAAAATTAGGGCTGGGAAGGACTTGTAAAATCTCTACTCCATTTCCTGCCAATTCAGCATCATTCCCCACAGGATACTGTTCTCCAGTGCTTTGTCCAGGCTAAATTTCAGTGCCTCAGGTAATGGGGATTCCACTAAATCCCTTGGGAGATTATTCTACCTTCTAAGAGATGTTGTTATTATTAAGTTTCCGTGTTCTGGCATCTCATTTTCCTCTAAAGTTTATACAGCTTTGGACTGATTTAAATATTTCCTTTCCTTCCTGGAGTCTGTGCTTCTTAGAGCTCTGTAGTACTGGCCATTTACTTCAAGAATGTTAGAACAAGTCTTTACGTACATCTCCCTTCTGTTATGTATGCGCAACAGAATCCCCTAAGTCTGAGCCCACCCACCTCCCCCAGCCTGAATGAGAGTGGGTTTATCTGATCACTTGTGGGCAAAGATTGATGCAGAGATTAAAGAGCACATTACACTGCACCACTCTCCAGTGTGCTTTCTCTGTTTCTGTAACTATGCTGTGTATCTACCATGTCCATTTAATTTGTACCCTACATTAAATAAAAATTCCATCCTCATTCTGCACCATTAAACCACCCCTAAATTGTGTTTTTATGGGGGTTGCCTGGGCCAGTCACTGTCCAGAGGTTTTATTAAGCCTTATTGAATTACTTGCCCTTGCAGGAAGGTCCTAATTGATTTAAAAAGATGATGGTGGTAGTGCCAAATGTATTTTGACAATGGTTAATTTTCCGGGTACGCTATCAAGGTAAAATTAGTATATTTTTGAAAATGGTCCCTCCTTGTGTCACTAGTAACATTAGATTATTGCAACAGAGATTTTTGAAACACTGTATTTACTTCTACTATTTTATATGTGACTCAGTCAAGATAGGGAAGCCTGGACTAGTCAGTTTCCCTTCTCTGCTTTTTCAAAAGATCTTAAATTACTTTTCCATTCATGGATGGAGACATGGGTGGGCACAGAGATGTCACTTACTTCAGGTCGTGCATCAGGTCAGTGACTGAGCAAGGTCTTGTGATTCCTGTTCCAGTGTCCTGTCCGCTGGCCCGCGTTGAAATTATGGAAACTTTCTGTTGTTACTGGCTCTTGTAATTCCTAAACTCTAACCCTACCCCACAGAGTCCACTTCAGTATTTGTGCATTTTCAGTCATTAAGCTGATGCTTGCAGCATGCAGTCTTCAGGTTCCTGTCCTGTTCTGCCCCACAGAAAACTTTGGAAGCAAGTTCAACAAACTTGAGGAAGCAGGCAGTCTGTGGTTACCAACATTTAAATCCATGGGGCTTGGGTGCATGAATTTAACTTAATTATGAATGCTGGCCACATTGAGAGATGATTTCATACAATAACTTTTTTGCCTTTAGACCAGGGGCGGGCAAACTTTTTGGCCTGAGGGCCGCATCAGGTTCCCAAAATTGTATGGAGGGCTGGTTAGCGGAGGCTGTGCCTCCCCAAACAGCCAGGCGTGGCCCGGCCCCGCCTCATATCTGACCCCGCCTGCTTCTCGCCCCCTGACGGCCCCCCCGGGACTCCTGCCCCATCCAACCCCCCCCGTTCCCTGTCCCCTGACTGCTCCCCTGCCACTCCAGCCCCTGACTGCCCCCTTGCCACCCCATCCAACCCTCCTCTCATTCCTGACTGTCTCCCCCTCCGCCCCCCCGGATCCCTGCCCCATCCAACCACCCCTTCTCCCTGTCCGCCCCCGGAACCCCTGCCCCTGACTGCCCCACCCCGCACCATCCAACCCCCCCTCCTTCCTGACCGGCCCCCAGGGACCCCACCCCCATTTAACCTCCCTGTTCCCCCGCCCTCTGACCACCCCGACCCCTATCCACACCCCTGACCCCTGACCACCACCCCGAACTCCCCTGCCCTCTATCCAACACCACCACCACCCCGCTCCCTGCCCCCTTACCACGCTGCATGGAGCACCAGTTGCTGGCGGCGCTACAGCTGCGCCGCCCAGACAGGCAGCCACACCGCCTGACTGGAGTCAGGCCGGGTTCTGCAGCTGCGCTGCCCCAGGTGCTCGCAGCCCCGCCACCCAGAGCATTGTGCCGGCGGCAGAGTGAGCTGAGGCGGTGGGGGAGGGGGAACAGTGGGGGAGGGACTGGGGGCTAGCCTCCAGTGGCAGGAGCTCAGGGGCCGGGCAGGAGGGTCCCACGGGCCGTAGTTTGCCCACCTCTGCTTTAGACTGTACGTGGCCTTTCCTTGTTGGAATTGGAAGAACTCCATCTTGTGGCTGGACACTGTGTATGAGAGGCTTGTGCTACCTGTGCAGGCTGGGAAAGCAGCTCAAGGCATTTTTTTCCCTAAGCACTTTCAAACCTGCCTGAAAGATTTCAGGAAGTTAAGCCTGTGTCTTAGTTTGCAGATGTTCAGGGAACAGATCGTGGAGGGGGAAAGGGGGATCTTTTTTTCCAAAGACACCTTTGGTGCATTTGTCATGGCTTTAAATCATGTTTTATCACTGCTTGTAATGTGCTTA
The DNA here is from genome assembly GCF_028017835.1 of Emys orbicularis. Classification (NCBI taxonomy): domain Eukaryota; kingdom Metazoa; phylum Chordata; order Testudines; family Emydidae; genus Emys; species Emys orbicularis. Next base: position 83,126,715 of record NC_088686.1, on the reverse strand, counting down.
AAATCTGTTTACTTACTGACTTGACTCAGTCCTGTTTCAAGCACAGATTTAGCTAACATCAATTTTGTGAGCCTGTCTGTATAGGAAAGTAAAATGCAGCTTCAAGTGTGTCCTTTGATGCTGATGTTTACGCTGCTCCCTCCCAGTTTCCAATTGCAGAGCCATCACATGCAGGAGAACAATTTCAAGCCGAGAGTCAAAAAAAAAAAAAAAAAAAAAGTACGTTCTATTGAGTATCTTGATATGCTTATAAAAGATGCCTTTTTTTTTTTTTTTTTAAGTGTTCGCAAAAAGAGTGGCCATGCTTGGCAGGAAAATGCGTATTCAAAGCCATGAAAATGCTAGAAGTTACATGGCTTCCATATCACCTACACATTGTCTTTTGGGCTTGCACTCCGTTTCCCACCTGCCCCAGTTTTTGTGCAGTATTCCCATAAGCCTTTTTCTTCTGTCCTCGCTTCAGTTCCCTGCATTCTTTGCTTCATGTGGATACACTAACACTTTAAGAAGAGTCTACCAATAATTTAAAACAATTATCATTATTACTAGAATAAGCACATTGAAATGGTGAGCCCAAGCTTATTAACATTAAGTGTAAAGAGACAGCAGGAGGTGCTGAGCATATTTTTAAAGAAAATATTTTGTTTGGCCAAAATGTTCTAAATCCATTGGAGTTTCCCCTTTTTTCTGCATATATTACTCTCATAAAAACTCACATCCACTGATTTCCAGTGTCAAAGTGTATTCATTTATTCACTCGCTCATTCATCCGCTCAGTCTCCCATTCATTCACTGGTAGTTTTTAAGCAGACCAGAAGTTCCTCCCTCTCACTAACCTATTCAGTGAAAACCTTTCATTTGCCCCTCAACAAGAGTGCCTTGAAGTAGCAGGCTCTTGTTAGGTGGCCTTCATTTGCTGAATGATGGAGGCCTCCAGTGAACTGAGAGAATATATTAACTACCTAAGAGTGCAGCGAGCTAAGATTATTGCCTGGATTGGTAAATTTGAAGCCACTCAGTTCTCCCCTTTCTCTCTTTAATTAGAGAAAATATTCTTGGTTCCTCACATTGATTCAAGTCTTGAATTGTTCTGATGGGTGTGTGTGAAAGACATCTTTCTGTGTTTTGCACAGATACACTTTTGCAGTAATGGACACAAGCTTTGAAAGCTCTAGAAGGTGACATTTTTGGGTCACCCTTCACTGCAGCAGTTTTGCAGTGGTGATGGTGTTGGGAGTGGGGGGAAGGGCTGCTGTTTCAGTTCAGGTGCCTTTGCCATATATCCTTTGATGCAACCCTTAAAGTATATGTAAACAAATGAGGGAGCTGCACTGGGGATGAGTGGCAGATGAGAGAGCTCAGCTTTCCCTACCCAGGGATAGCAGGTCATGCTCCCCTGTTTTTAGCTACATGTCCCAATCCCTTCTTACTACTTATTTGATGCCCCCTTTTCCCAAGTAATTCCAAAGGGCCTATATCTCGTGGACTGTATGACACTGACTCCCTAAACTATGGGTAACAAGACTGCCCAACTCAAAAGATAATGGCACCTTGAAATGTACATCTAAATATTGTAACTAGAGTAGACAGCAGATTCCCATACATTTAATAATAAAGTATAGTTTATGGGGACTAAACGTCCCAGCACGCAGCTCAGCTAGGTTCGAGATCAACCATTGAGACATGCAGGGCCTATTACTCTGTGTTAAAGAGAAGTGCAGCAGTAAGCCATGTTGTAAACACCATGTCTCATTTGGTTTTTAGTTGCTTCTTGGACATCCTTTCCCTTAGACCTAAAGGAGGCATCCCCCATCACACTTCCTTGGTCAAGCATCTACGCATTTATACCTTTCAAAGATGGGCCTCTTATCTTTGAACCACTTATAGATATTGTACTAAATGAATCAATTTACAGTAGAGAGCTTTTCCCCAGTTCCCAGGTTTGTTTGAATTGAGGGACAGTGCGGTCCCTCCTCCCACCCCCTTTTGCTGTTCTCTGTGGCTAGAGCGCACACTATCAATTGACCAGCAGACGTTCTGAGAAGAACAGGCATAGCCAGTGGGCATATCTGGTTCTTTCTCCATCCATCAGAGTCTAGCTCACTGTAGTGGCATGTTGCACTACCGCTATTGCACTTGGCTCACTTTTAGTGTATTGTAACTAAACACATTTTAAAATCCAGTACTTCACTCAATTTTGCTCCCACCACTCTTAAATACGTAGTCACTTGAGATGTGTTTTATCTCCAGTTGCTTTTCCCAAGTTCCATAGCTCAAACAATAAGAGTATCTGGGTCAGAACAGCCTGTTCATAGAAGTCCGGAAGGCTAGCTAAGAAGCCCAAGAGCTCAGATGTAAAAATGACGTTGATTTCAGCAAACAACCCTTTCCATAGTAATTCTTGTGTTCCCTCTGGATAGCTTTCTGGAAGAGTTGTGTCTGAGGAAATTATAGCAGCATTCTCTGTAGGGCATAGGATTAAGGACCAAGGATTCCAGGCTTTGACAATAACTTCCACTGTGGTTTTGGGCAAGTCATTTAACCCCTTTGTGATTGTTTTAAAGAAACAGGGTGCCTGCCTACTTCATGGTGGCTGTGATTAGGAGAGTTAATCAGCTAATGTTTGCAAAGCATTCTGAAGATGTAAAGTGACATTTGAATTCTAAGTAATATAGTTAATCTGTCATTCGCATGGGCGTCATGATAGATCTGTGGATCAATAAAACACTTAGAGGGTAGATGAGTATCATTACTGGTTAGACAATACTCCATTTATACACATACATTTCTGTACAACCTTTCATTACACACACTTTACTGATTGTACAGCTTTTATACAGGAATAATTGAAAGGCAGCCATTTCTGGGGTGAAACATCTGTTTAGATGCAGCTGCTTAGGACACGAAGTGAAGCATGCATTACTGAATTTAAACTACACGAGGAATATGTTAGCACAATGTCATTACCCAGACTGGAATCGGGCCAGGGCACTGTGGCTATCAGTCCCACTCTAGCAAAAAGTGCCATAACAACTTTAACAAGTGGTCAAGACCTTGGTTTAAAATTTCATTCCTGGCTTGCAATGGTTTATCTCACATGGTTCTGTAAATGGCTTTTTTTTTTAAACTTAAACACCTGAGCAGTTGGCATGAGAATAACAGAGTCTAGCTAAAGCAGTGCACATTCAAAATCTGGAATAAAATAAAAGTATGCTGTCGAAACAAACAGCCATGTTGCTTTGATTTATAATTAATCTGCAAAGTCTTAGTCTTGTCAGTATAAAACAAACAGAACCTGACTATCTGACAGTGTCATCTGCTACTTGAGATGAAGGGTCCTGCATTGTATTGTTTGAATTCCACTGAAACATGATAGCTTACTCTTGCATAATTGCTGGCTTTCTGGGGCTCTCATGAAGAAAAGATGCTGTGGTGATAAGCTATCCTACCTTAAATAAATTATTTAATTCTTGAAAGTAGCAGTAAATGTGTTCAGGAGCTCAGGTTCTGGCAATACTTTTAAAATTGTTTTGTCATCTCCCAAAATATACATAGCTTGTTTGCACTTTGTGTTTAGATAAGTGCGGGATTTGTGTGAGCCTCTAAAGTGATATTTGGGAACACTGTGTGATTCTTCACCTCCAAAGAATGAAGTTCATGCTTGTCAGTTGTAAATGCCTGTGGTACACTGTGATAACAAAAGAGAAGAATTTGTGTGTGTGTGTGTGTGTGTATACACATATCTGGAACATCCTTCGATGGGTGAAGGAAAATCACTATGACGCTTACTTCAGGCAGATGCCCTATTGGATAAGCAATATGACAAGTCTTGTAAAGTAATCTTTTCGGAAAGTGTATTTTATTAGAATGGATCTAATCAGACTTTAAAAATAAATATGTAAAGTGTGGGAGGAAGTGGAGAGGGCTACTGAGGGTGGGGAGGAATAGAGAACGGATAGATAACTGACACACATCTAGTGGATAGGAATTCACACTGTGGTTTCTATGACAACACATAGATCGAGCCAAATCTGTGGTCTTCAGAGCGCTGGGTGAATAGAGTGAACTCTCAGTTACTGCCAGAGATATGAAGGCGTAACTGACACTATAGAAGGACAGTATTGTTTGTGGGTCCTGGTTGTAAATAGGGCGGTGAGGACAAGGTATAGAAATGCATTAAGATTTGCATCTGGAGAGCAGTACAATCTATTGGGGGATTACAATATCTGTTGCATGATGTCAAAATGCAGGATCAGAATTTTTCTTTTAATCTGATAGGTCTGATGGCTTTATGGAGGGAGGCCCATAAAATGGTCTTGTAGGCTGTGTATGCAGGCTTGTCCAGTCCTCTTCTGAAAACAAATCCCTCCTGACTTTTGACAGCAACAGGAACTTAAATTTCAATGGTACTTTGAATGGACACCTGATCCAAGATCTGACTTAAAGACACATTTCTCTTTTAAAAGGATCTTTAGTAGGGCTGTCAAGCGATTAATTGCACTGTTTAACAATAATAGAATACCATTTATTTAAATATTTTTAAATGTTTTCTACATTTTCAAATATATTGATTTCAGTTACAACACAGAACACAAAGTGTACAATGCTCACTTTATATTTATTTTTTATTACAAATATTTGTGCTATAAAAAACAAAAGAAATTGTATTTTTCAATTCACCTCATACAAGTACTGTAATACAATCTCTGTATCATGAAAGTTGAACTTAAAATGTAGAATTATGTACAAAAAATAACTGCATTCAAAAATAAAACAATGTAAAACTTTTGAGCCTACAAGTCCACGCAGTCCTACTTCTAGTTCAGTCAGTCGCTCAGACAAAAAGTTTGTTTACATTTGCAGGAAATAATGCTGCCCGTTCCTTGTTTACAATGTCACCTGAAAGTGAGAACGGGTTTTCACATGGCACTGTTGTAGCCAGCGTCGCAAGATATTTACGTGCCAGATGCATTAAAGATTCAAGTGTCCCTTCAGGCTTCAACTACCATTCCAAAGGACATGCGTACATGCTAATGAGGGGTTCTGCTCAATAACAATCCAAAGCAGTGCAGACCGACGCATGTTCACTTTCATCATCTGAGTCAGATGCCACCAGCAGAAGGTTGATTTTCTTTTTTTGGTGGTTCGGGTTCTGTAGTTTCCCCATTGGAGTGTTGCTCTTTTAAGACTTCTGAAAGCATGTTCCACACCTCATCCCTCTCGGATTTTGGAAGGCACTTCAGATTCTTAAACCTTGGATTGAGTGCTGTAGCTGTTTTTAGAAATCTCACATTGGTATCTTCTTTGCGTTTTGTCAAATCTGCAGTGAAAGCATTCTTAAATCGAACAACATGTGATCATCATGTTGTCATCATCTGAGACTGGTTGCTATAACATGAAATATATGGCAGAATATATGGAGTTATGTAACAACAACAAAATCTACATTTGTAAGTTGCATTTTCATGATAAAGAGATTGCATTATGGTATTGTATGAGGTGAATTGAAAAATACTATTTCTTTTGTTTATCATTTTTCAAGTGCAAATATTTGTAATAAAAAATAATATAAAGTGAGGCACTGTACGCTTTGTATTCTGTATTGTAATTGAAATCAATATATTTGAAAATGTCGAAAAAATCCAAAAATATTTAATACATTTCAGTTGGTATTCTATTGTTTAACAGTGTGATTAAAAATGCAATTAATCGCGATTTAATTTTTTTGAGTTAATCGCGTGAGGTAACTGCTATTAATCACAGCCCTAATCTTTAGCCTTGTTTAGGGCCTGGGTTCTTAACAAGGGAGCTCACAAATAGGTGTCAGGAGGTCCTTCTGGGAGGAGGGTTCTGGCTAGAGGGGATGGGTGCTCTGTATGGAAAAGGTTGAAAACTGCTGGTTCAGATTAACGAGTCTTTACTCTCTTTACTCTGCATGTGTGTGCGCGCACACACAGCTCAAATTAAATTGAAGTGGAGGCAAGTAACACGTGCACATGGAGAATAGTGCCTCTTAGCATTGTGTTCTCAGGCTGCTTCAACCTATTCAACAAACTTACTATATATAGCTAGAAATGACTATATAATTGTTTTAATATTGAAATCTGTCAGTGCTTTTCCAGTCTCTCTATTCATTAAGCCTTTATACAGAGTGTGAAGAGGATAGCTTTAAGCTTTGAACAAAATGCAGTAACTTGATTGTTTTCAGCTCAGTGTAATCTCTGCAACCTCTTCTTTTAATGGCAAGGTTTGATTTAAACATTACACTGCTATCCTCAGGGATATTGCAAATCCTCTCCCTTCCAGCCCCCCAAATTCACCCAAATGAGTCATGCTAGATTTGCCTATGCAATGAGCTGCTGCTTCAGCACTGACCTGTCACATGAACCTCAGCAATCTTCCCGAAGCATCATCATGAGATGAACTTTATGTGAAATGATGTACATTAATATTAAATGCTCAGTGATGATTGTTCCCTTTCCTGTGACTAGTTGACCATTGGGTCGCCATTATGCTGATCTCTGGAGAAATGGATGTTGTGAGAGGATCTCCACCCTGACTTCATCTATAAGTGGATTCTTTTCCCTCATTTTGGTCATATGTTATCCATTGACTTCTGCAATGCAGTCTGCTTTATGGATATTGGCAGTCAGTGCTTCATGCCCTGTCCTCTCCAATGAAGTGATTGCACTGACTGTTGTAACTACTCAAAATATTTCTCACATTTCACCACAAAGTTGCAAATAGGCCTTTCTCCTACCCATCACAAATTGGAATATGCCTGTTTTCCACTGAAAATCAGCCCATTTTCAAGCAAAACCCAGAGCTATTACAAACACAAGGTGCCTTTGAAATTTGAATGAGACCTTTCACAGGATGAAGCTCAAAATTGGAAATGTCATATTTGAATATCAAAATTTTGCATGTTTTGCTGTGAAAATAGACATTTAGTCTGTCTTGCAGAGGACTGAAATTTGAGGTGTGTGAAATAACTTGAACCAAAACTGAATAATTTTATACAAAATATTTCCCCAGCGTTGCGCAGCTATAGTTCTATTAAAGGAGCAGTCTTGGGCTCTGTGATTGGATCTAGCCATCTAATACATTGTGGGGACTCCTGACATAGGTAAAATACTAATATTGTACCATGCCTTTTTAACACATTAGAATAATGCACACATGAGTGTAAGGTGTATTGATACCAGTGGTCTTATGTAAGTGGTCTATAGACTTCATTTTCAGGGTGTCAGAGCAAAGAGAGGGTAGTCCAGCTCTGCAGTCATGAAGAACTCTGGAATAATACTGTTGATTGACTCTCAGCATTATGTGACAGATCACCATCACTTCACTGTGTGACACTGTCTTTTTCTCCACCATTATTACACTTAAAGATGGGGAGATCTGTAGGCTCTATCTCCAGAATGATGCGGCTGACTATTGCATGCTGAGGTGTCTTAAACAAAATGTTGTATAATTAAATGTGTACTTCACTTAGCTGTTTGCTAAACCTCTTACATAAATTTAGAGCTTGTGAAAGGTACCACTGATAATCTTTGAAACTGATGTAATCTGTTTATGGGCAGCTTGGGGGGCTACCAATTTAAGCATCCATCATGCGCACTTCCATTTCATATCCCCCTGAGCAATCAAGTAGTGTTCTGGCTCATTAATATTGGTTCCCCTGGTATGTTGTTGTTGGATATTGATCTGTAGCTGTTGGGTCAGCTGTTTGTGTATTAAATGCCCGCTGTTTCCAAGGGAAGATGTTTCTATATCTTATTGGGTTTTTATTTATCAGGATTTAGAGGGAGGCTGACGTGCTCTCCTGAATGGATCGCGCATGTCAAGGAAACCTGCTGTCCATGGATAATTTGTAGGCATTGTTATTAACATTGAATATACTGTCAAATGTTTTATTTTCATAGACTGAGTTCAACATCATATCAGATGACATTCAGCTTGTCGTATCTGAATCCTTTTGGGACCATCAATTCTTTGTGTGCGCCTTTTGGGATTTTGGGTTTTTGTTGGGTTTTGTTGTTTTTGCTTGCCATCCTTTTTTAAAAAGGAAAGGATGCTGTCATCTTAAAGCACTGATGGTTTTTTAAGGCATTTTGTGCTTGTGAAAGGTGTTGTTTTTTCTAGCCCTAAAGAACGAAGTCCTCTGCCCATAGCTAATTTATGGGTGGGAGCACTGCAGGTTTCCTCCATGCTGTCCTGAATGTGTATCAAATGTAAGAGAGGTGATCAGTCTCTGAGGACTTGTGTAGAAGAACGGTTAATGTGTGGGAAGCTGGGGTGTAAATCTACTAGATTGTCGCATACTGGGGGAAAAAAGCTCCCTAGCGTGCTTTGATCTATATCACTTGAAACACTAGCAAGAATGGCATTTGTGATTTCTCCTCTAGAAAGTGCATTGAAACCACCAACCCATTTCACTTAGGCCAGCAAACATCGGTTGGATGGTAATTCTTTAGTCACTACTTGCTTGGTAGAGAACTAGTCACCTAGACTTGAAAGGCCTCAAATCCCATGAGGCACAAGATGTAACATATCACTTCACTTATTTGTCCCTAATTTTCTAGGCCATGAATACCTCAGAATTTGACACATGTACTTTGTAATCATCCTACTTTAAAGAAAGTGAGAATCCCAACGGCTTGTGCCATCATTCTCTATTGCTGTTGACATAGACTCCAGAGCAGAGTATCAGCAATAAATTCTTAAGCTGCTTTGTTTTACTGATATTGTAATGGTTCTAATGATCCCTCTGTCGCAGAGTCTTTGTGTGGCGAATGAGTGCTATTCTCAGGGTTGCACAGAGCCAGGCCTTATGAATATGACTTCCAGAGAAGGCAACGAGAGGAGGTGTCTGACATCTAGAGTGCTTCGAATGGCTTGCCTGCTGAATATTCCGATGTGCCACATTGTTGAAGTGTTTTATGAATCATCATAAAAGAAGATTCCTGCTGGAAGCAAATAACTTAGTGTAGCAGCAGATGCTTATCTTTTGAAACGTACAAATCAGTTATATGTACAGGGGCTCTCTGTCCTCATGCTTTATGGCATAAGATCACCACCACCTGGGGTCAGGAAGAAATTGAAAGTCAAAGATCATAGGAAGGATGGGTCAGTGGTAAGAGTACTACCGTAGGACTCGGGAGACCTGAATCAGTTCCCTGCTCTGCCATGGATATCCTGTGTAACCGTGGGCAAGTCACTTAATCTCTCTGTTCCTTAGTCTTTCTGTAGAATGCAAATTATAATTTCCTACCTCATAGGGGTGTTGTGGGGATTAATACATTAAATATTTGCAAGGTACTTAAATAAAGGGGGCCATATAAATACCTTAAATCAATAGAGTCCCCCACCATGGTAGGCCATGGCGAAAATGGTTCATTGTGGGGTTAATTTTGCATCTTCTTCTGAAGGGCTTGGCAGTGGCTGCTGTCATAGAGAGGATACACCAGGCTTGTTGGCTCTGTGGTCTCACCCAGTCCTCCTGGAGCCGGAGCTGTGTGTAAGGTGCAATAGTTATGGTCCTACCAAATTCATGGTTCATTTTGGTGAATTTCATGGTCATAGGATTTTAAAAATCATAAATTGCACGGTTTCAGATATTTACATCTGAATCTTCATGGTGTTGTAACTGTGGGGGTCCCAACCCAAAAGGGGGTAAGGGAGGGGGGTTGCAAGTCTATTGTAGGGGGGTTGTGGTATTGCCACCCTTACTTCTGTGGTGGCGGTGTCTTCAGAGCTGGGCTCCCACCCAGCAGCCATGGAACTACCTGCAGCCGGGGGAGGTTCCTGAAAATGGGTCTGACCTGGCCCCAGAAGCGGACGCTGCAGCGGGAGAGAAAGTCCCGTCCCTCCCCAGCCTGTCCGGGACTAGCATCTGGAGACAATCGCATAAGAGCCTCCAGCCCTGCCCCTCCCCTGCACTACCTGGATTTCACAGGTGATAGCAGATTTCATGGGAGAGATCAGCTTTCACGGTCCGTGAATTGTTTTTCGCAGTTATGAATTTGGTAGGACCCTAGCAATAGTCCATAAAGTAACTAAGGACAGAGAGAGGGGGCAGTGAAACACACAAGTAGAAGCCAGTACACACCTATAAACTAATCAAGCTTTTCTCCTATTGGGGGAGGACCCTGGAAGTTGGGGCGAGAGGAGGGAAGAGTTTATTTCTTCATTTGGTATCTGCCCATCTCCCAAGTATTTAAAGTGATGGGTGGAGGGGCATGTAAGTATCTTGATAGATAGAGATCACAATTTATGGTGGTGGGAAAAAAGGTGGTGCTATCCTGTGGGGAACCATCTCTGAGCAGATGTGTTTCTAGTGGGGTCCCACAGGAATCAGTTCATGGCCCTATGCTATTTAACATTATCAAAGGCCGGGGTGGCGGGGGGCAGAGGGAACCTTAAAATCATCCCTGATAAAGTTTATTTATGAGGCACAGATTGGGGGAGTGGTAAATAATGAAGTGATCTAGGTCATTAATACGTAGCAACCTACATTGCTTGATATGTTGGGCACAAGCAAATGAAATGCATTTCGGTAGGGCCAAATGTTAAGTATGTAGGTTATACTTAGGGGATGAGGGTTGTTGTATCCTGGGAAGCAGTGACTCGAAAAAGATTTGGGAATCATGATGAATAGTCAGCTGAAAATGAGCTCCCAGTGTGATGCTAATACCATCTTTGGATGCATAAACAGGGGAATCTCGAATAGGAGTAGAGAGGTTATTTTACCTCTACATTTGGCACTGGTGTAATGTATTAAATATTTTTGGATGTGCTGGATGTTTTTCTACATTTTCAAATATATTGATTTCAATTACAACACAAATACAAAGCATGCAGTGTGCACTTTATATTATTTATTACAAATATTTTCACTGTAAAAATGATAAAGAAAAGAAATAGTATTTTTCAATTCACCTCATACAAGTACTTAGTGCGATGTCTTCATCATGAAAGTGCAGCTTACAAATGTAGATTTTGTTGTTGTTACATAACTGCACTCAAAAATAAAACAATGTAAAGCTTTAGAGCCTACAAGTCCACTCAGTCCTGCTTCTCATTCAGCCAGTCGCTCACACAAACCAGTTTTTTTACATTTACGGGAAATAATGTTGCCTGCTTCTTATATCACTTGAAAGTGAGAACAGGCATTTGCATGGCACTTTTGTAGCCAGTATTGCAAGGTATTTACATGCCAGATATGCCAAACATTCGTATGCTTCGTCCACCATTCCAGAGGACATGCTTCCATGCTGATGACGTTTGTTAAAAAAAATGTGTTAATTTAAATTTGTGACTGAACTCCTTGGGGGGGAGAATTGTATGTCTCCTGCTCTGTTTTACCCGCATTCTTCCATAAATTTCATGTAATAGCAGTCTCAGATGATGACCCAGCACATGTTCGTTTTAAGAACACTTTCACTGCACATTTGACAAAACATAAAGAAGGTACCAATGAGATATTTCTAAAAATAGCTACTGCATTTGACCCAAGGATTAAGAATCTGAAGTACCTTCCAAAATTTGAGAGGGACAGGATGTGGAGCATGTTTTCAGAAGTCTTAAAAGAGCAACGCTCCGATGCGGAAACCACAGAACCCCAATCACCAAAAAAGAAAATCAACCTTCTGTTGGTGGCATCTGACTCAGATGATGAAAATGAACATGCAGCAGTCCACACTGCTTTGGATCATTATTGAGTAGAACCGGTCATCAGCATTGTCCCCTGGAATGGTGATTGAAGCATGAAGGGACATATGAATCTTTAGTGCATCTGGCACATAACTATCTTGCGATGCCGGCTACAACCATGCCATGTGAATGCCTGTTCACACTTTTAGGTGACATTGTAAACAAAAAGCAGGCAGCATTATCTCCTGCAAATGTAAATAGACTTGTTTGTGTGAGCGATTGGCTGAATAAGAAGTAAGACTGAGTGGACTTGTATGCTCTAAAGTTTTACATTGTTTTATTTTTGAATGCAGGGGGTTTTGTACATAATTCTACATTTGTAAGTTAAAGTTTCATGATAAAGAGATTGCACTATAGTACTTTTATTAGGTGAATTGAAATATATTATTTCTTTTGTTTTTTACAGTGCAAATATTTGTAAGCAAAAATAAATATCAAGTGAACACTACATTTTGTATTCTGTGTTGTAATTGAAATCAATACATTTGAAAATGTAGAAAGAATCCACAAATATTTAAATAAATGGTATTTTTATTGTTTAACTGCCCAATTAAAACTGCGATTAATCGCGATTAATTTTTTAATTGCTTGACAGCCCTACTTGATTCATTTCACTATTGTGGGAGTAAGGCTTCTCTCTTAAAGTAGGTTAATTTTATGTCATAGAGTTGTCTGAAAGTGGCTATCACTTATTTTTACAAGATTGTTGTCTTGGTTTCTCATAAAATTCATACAACACCTGAATGTGGACCCAATTTTAGAGAAATGCAGTTGGATGCAAAGCTCAGCATAATTTTGTACATATCTGTTTATACACTAAGCTTCCAAACTGCGGCAAAGAATGACAAGAGATGAAAGTACACTTTAATCATCTGATCAAGAGCTTTTAAGAGACTTTTTGATTTGCAGTGTTTTCTAAAGGCAACATAAATCAATTTTTTTTTTTTAAAAATTGAGAAATTGAAATGATTTGTTGGCAAATGTATTTGTCCGCTGCAGCCCTGAGATTTGAATTCATATCTCCCATCCTACAACTCTTTATGCTTATTACCATCATGACTTTTTTTAACATACATAAAAAAATAAGTTCCTCTGTCCTCAGGGACTCTGATAAGCTTTAGGGGAAGGGGGAATAATTGCTATAATTTTAAGCTTGAAAGAGAAGCTATAATTTCAGGCAATTTAAAAAAACAAACTGTGTTACAAATAATAAATTGGCTGCGTGTTGAAGAAGGCAAAATCTCCTGGTCCTTGCATTTGGAGTAATGTTGTTTGCACTCTGATATGGATCCAGACCCTGCACATGGATATATATTCAGCAAAAGATCATATCATCTCTATTTTTAACAGAGCATTTTATATCTTCTATGCATGGATCAGGATGCAGAGAAGAAATGCATTGTCTAGATCAGGGGTAGGCAACCTATGGCACGCGTGCCGAAGGTGGCATGCGAGCTGATTTTCAGTGGTATTCACACTGCCTGGGTCCTGGCCACCGGTCCGGGGGGCTCTGCATTTTAATTTAATTTTAAATGAAGCTTCTTAAACATTTTAAAAACATTATTTACTTTACATACAACAATAGTTTAGTTATATATTATAGACTTATAGAAAGAGACCTTCTAAAAATGTTAAAATGTATTACTGGCACACGAAACCTTAAATTAGAGTGAATAAATGAAGACTCGGCACACCACTTCTGAAAGGTTGCCGACCCCTGGTCTACATAGAGCTTCTGGGGAATGGGAAAGCAAACTTCATTTAAGTTGGAAAAAAATACAAAGTCAGCTTCCACACTGAAAGTTGCATGCCTTTGTGTAAAAACTGTTTAAAATGAGCCATAGATAACCTTCAGGGTCATCTTATAATGTGAGCATTAGTTTGTTGTGTTTTGATACCAAATGGAGCAGAAATTGTGCTATGGCTAGTCTCCATAGAGACATTGTTCAATGAGAAGCTGATGGGTTACATCAGGGATCGGCAACCTTTGGCACACGGCCCGCTGGGGAAAGCCCCTGGTGGGCCGGGCCGGTTTGTTTACCTGCCGGGTCCACAGGTTCAGCCGATCGCAGCTCCCACTGGCCTTGGTTGGGGAGCTGCCATCGGCCGAACCTGCAGACGCGGCAGGTAAACAAACCGGCCCGGCCCACCAGGGGCTTTCCCCAGCGGGCCGTGTGCCAAAGGTTGCCTATCCCTGGGTTACATAGTAGGGGTTTGTTTCTCCTTTCGATGTGTTGGGTGAGGGGAGGGGTTAATATGCACAATTCCTCTTTGCATACAGATGAGACAGGACCTTTCAGTGTGATGTGACGTTTCTGTTGATGGGAACCTACTGCATATTTTGTGACGTATAGTAACTCCTCACTTAACGTCATCCCGGTTAATGTTGTTTTGTTACTAGGTTGCTGACCTATTAGAGAACATACTCATTTAAAGTCCCCTTATAACGTTGTTTGGCTCCCCCTGCTCCACCTGCCCGGTGCTCCTGCCAGGGAGCGGGGTCGAGGGGCAGGGTCTTGCCCTGCTCCACCCGCCTGGCATTCCAGCCGGGGAGTGGGCAAGCCCCTGTGCCCCGACCCCGCGCCCTGGCAAGAGCGCCGGGCGGAGCAGGACAAGCCCCTGCGCCCTGACACCGGTCCCCGGCTGGAATGCCTGGCGGGCGGAGCGGGGCAAGCCCTCGCGCCCTGACCCCACTATGCCCCTGCCTCAACCAAGCTTCACAGTCATCATTGGTGAGTACAGTGTTAAATTGTTTAAAGTTATTTAAAAATTATACTGTATATGTATATTATATGTATATAATGTATAGCTTATTTGGGTACTGGTATAATCTATACTGGTCAAAGGACACTCTTGTTGGTATAAGCTGCGTCTTCACTAGGAGGTTTTGTCTGTATAGTTATACCAGCAAACCCTTTCTAGTGTAGACAAGGCCTGCAATCCCTGAGAGACCATATACCATCTGAGAATTGGTGAAGGGGAGTGGGGTTCTGTTTTGTCCCTGACATACCATCGCCCCAGGCAGGGGGAAGTTGACATCCGAGCTGACTCAGCTGGCTTTACTCCTTCACTGGGGGAATTCTCAACTGGCCAGCTACAGACCGATTACATCCTCCATGTGCCTCTCAGGTGGCACTGAGGAGATGGAACCAGGTCTGAGAACCTTGCCAAAGATTTCTGTGACATACACTCTGTTAAAACAAAATGTTCAATCTGAAAACATATACTCTGGTGCTAGAACAGTATACTCATAAGTGTCTTACCTTCTTCTGGTAAGACGTCAGAGGGAGTTTTGTGCCGGGATCATATTTATCTAACCCTTCAAGGCATTTAAAATATATTGGTAAATGCCTTTTTGTCTTTAATATTAAAACATGAGATAGTGGTTTTGGTTCTCTTCTGTTATAATCAGGAAGCTTGCCTTCACTTCCCTGCCATATCTTTCTTTCTTTCAGCTGCTAACTGTGAATAGTAATTGGGTTTTTCAGAGAGAAGAGGATGTGTATATGCCCTATTTTTGTTGTCAGGTTTGACCCTCAAAATTTGGTACCTTTAAATGTCACTTAGCTCACAGTGTGGGCTGTTACCTTTTTTTAATGCCTGAAAAGCCAGCCAATTTGAATTTATCCAGCACCATTAGATGTCCGTCCCCCTTTCAGACTTATGAATTAAAGTGCTCAGAAAATGCAGTTTATGTTTAAAAAGATATACTCCTGCAGAGCCCAGAATGAGTGTTTATCTCCAGAGCAGGGGGCTTAGTTTGCCTTAAGAAGCGGCTTCAGGGTACAGTATCAGACTCACTGGAACCACATGTAGAAAGTATGGTCCAGTGGATAGGACTCTGGATGTGGACTGAGGCATCCCGGGTTCAGTGGTCAGCTCAGCTTTCCCATGTGACGTTGGACAAGTCACTTTTTTGGGCATGTCTACACTATAACTTAAGTTAAGCTGTGGGGAGTTCTTGTGGAAGTGGAGTTATGTCAATGTAGTGGGGCACTTGTATCGGCAGGAGCAAGGCTGTAGTGTAGACACTGACATAATTAGGTCGACATAAGCTGCCTTACATCAACCTAACTCAATAGTGTAGACTGGAACTTAATTTACTGTGTGCCTCTGTTCCCTATGTATAAAACCAGGATAATACTCCCCTATCTCACAAGGGTGTTGAGCATAAAATCCTGTAATAATTGTGGGGTGCTCAGATATTTACACTCATGAGGACCATAAAAATGTCTAGATGGAATGATTTGGGGTTAATACAGCCCTTCATTCTTCTACGGTGGATTATTTCAGTACCATGGAGTCTTTTGGGGGTAGAAGGGTGTCTTTCAGTTGAGAGCTTATCAAGTACGCATGTATGCAAGATCCTCTGAAACAGAGGTCTTTCAGATAAGAACAACGTGGTCCACTCCACACAGACACTATTGATGGTGCTGTTCATAAGAACAGATAATTGCTCCAGTGTCCTTAGCTAAAACTCACATTTTGTGCCGTGTGCCAGTTGTCTTTGTGGTCATGACTCTTCACCCCAGAGCTGGATGCATGACAGTGAGTGCTGCCTGCATATTACTTGGGAAGCACTTTGGGATCCTTAGGAATGAAAGCTGCTTTATTATTTATTTAAGCACCAGCAATGTACTTGGTGCTGAACAGGGCACAAATAAAAAAAAAGTCCCTACCCATGCAGCATAAAATGTGAGACAAAGTAGACTAACGTGAGACTAGTAGACTCAGAGAAGAGTGCAAGAGTGTTAATGTAATATGCGTGAGAAATGTTGTTTTGGATTGACACACATTGGAGGGAAGAGCATTAATTTAAATATAAATGTAATTGCTAAATCTCAGCCATGAGAATTTGCTTGTAATGTAATTTTAGACCCTTCAGAATACTGTTTTTATAGAACACACTGTTGGAAATAAACACAGCTATATCAACTAAAAATCCTAAAAGCTAACAAATTTGGAATGAACGTAAAATCTGTTGAGATTACAGGATTCTTGAAAAATAAATTCCCATGTTTTGATCTTTAAATATAATATGTCTGTACATTGTTTTCATTCATTTCCAGCAAAATATGAAAAGATACACTTCCCGGTCCTTTTTCATATTTACACCTTGTCAATTGACATGAGTACGGGTGAGTGTGTTGCTGCATATTAGTGCCAGAAAATAATCCACTTGCTGGTTTGCTTCTGTGCTGTGCGTGAATATGGATGAAGGGAAGTTTAGTCAACTGCATCTCCCATCTTCTGCGTTACTTTTGGTTTTATACACACATGGAAAATAAATTTAATAATCAGAGACTAGAATAGGACTATCTGTCTCCTGACTGCCTAAAGAGGAAGCACCCCACTTTGTAAGCACAGTTAGGTACAATATCATGAATAACATCGTACATTTGTTTGACACCTTTCATTCCCAGGAATGCCCAAATGCTTTACAAACTATGTATACACAACACCAGCTTTCTAGCCACAGTTGGTATAGGAGACCAGCAACCAGAGAGGAATGGGACACTACCACCCATGTGGGAGGAAGAACTTGGACTAAGAACATTGGGACAAACCCTATTAATATAAATTATGCCATTGAATCTGTAATGTCCAGGAAGAGGAGACTGGACCTTGGGTTTTAATTATCTCCTCCAAAGTAAGCCGCATAATGCTGAATTTCTCAGCCTTTGAGGTTGAAGTGCTGAGTTGACGGTGTCCTGATTTAAGCTTATGGTTCCAGTGAATCTAGATGTTTCATACTTAATCCCCAAACCACCCTCTCTGACGTAGTTTTCTTATTACCCTGATTCATATTGGAAATTCAGGTATTTTTCTTTAATGGAGCATCTTAATTAATCAAATACAGTGGCCCAACAAGAGAAGAAAGTCTCCTGCTTAAGATAATTGGGTTAGTTAAAGGCTACGAGGAAGCAAACAATCAGTTTTTCTTAATCTAATGCCATTTTTATCCAAGCTATTCTTGGTTTGCATATCACTGCCTTTTAAAAAAGGACTTGCATTTATAGGGCACCTAACAGATTTTAAGTAGCAGTGGAGAGTGCAGAGCAGAGGCACAAAGATTTTTCAATGGGTAAAACAGCATTGGAATCGTCATTTAAAAAAAAAGAACAAAGTGGATTATGTAACTAACAAGAAGCATCATTGTCTGGTGGCTTGCAGAATACTTCAGTTGGCCTAAGAAGTAACTTCTGTCATTCTTCACTCCTCCAGTAATAATTACTTTTTGTTGAATTTGTTCATACATTTGAGTCAATTGGCTTAATTTTACAAAATGTAGAATCTTGAATCAGTATTCAGGGTGTTGATATTCCATCTCATCTGAAAGACTTGTAGAGATGGGTGGAGGGGACATGGGCTCTTCTTATAGATTTAATCTGTTGTACACTTTGTGGTGATCTTAGATAGAGGCTTCTACATGCTAGGAAGGTCCGTCTAGCCCAGTATCCTGTCTTCCGACAGTGGCCAATGCCAGGTGCCCCAGAGGGAATGAACAGAACAGGTAATCATCAAGTGACCCATTCCCTGTCACCCATTCCCAGCTTCTGGCATACCAGAGGCTAGGGATTTCATTCCTGCCCATCCTGGCTAATAGCCATTGATGGACCTATCCTCCATGAATTTATCTAGTTCTTTTTTGAACCCTGTTATAGTTTTGGCCTTCACAACATCCTCTGGCAAAGAGTTCCACAGGTTGACTGTGCGTTGTGTGAAGAAATACTTCTTTTTGTTTGGTTTAAACTTGAACTAAAACTGTTCACAATGATTAGTTGGTTCGACAGGTCCTCCTTGCAGTTTGATATACCTGGGCATTCAAAAATGATACTATGTCTGACACCTCAAATAACTATTTAATTTTAAAAGCATAGTTCTAAGCAGCAACTGGGAATCACCAATTTTCTCTGAAAATCTGACTGCAGTTTCCAAGCTTTGGCATAAAACGAAATAATTTTATATATAAAACATGAATCATCTAAGCAATACCATTTAGTAACATAAAGTGACAAAGTTCTGCATTCAGTGCTGGCCATTAAACTACTTCTGTTCAGTTACTTGGGTAACATGAGAACCATTTTCCTTAGTTCACAAACTTCATTACTGATCATTCTAAAAGTTATTGATAAATCCTGCTCAAATAAATGTGATGGCAACACCATCTCTACTGCTTTTAATCAGCAAAGCAAGCATTGGTCAAGCTGAAAATCCAATAAAAAGGAGTCAGGAAGTTTCAGGGGGCAGCGGGGGAAGCATAATACCTTAAAATGCATAATTTTCTAAGTAGAAAAGGCCAAATGGAAAAAAAATGAGTGGTTGGAACAAATATTAAAATTTATATTCATCAAGGAACAATAAACCAGCTGTCCCTTTATTGCACTTCCGCATGGCAGGTACACTTTCAAATGACTGATGATTTACCAGATGAGCTTCGATACTGAGCCCTACAATAATGAGTTCAGCAAAAATTGAAACAGTGTAGTAATCACCCAAAGATTTAAAGTGGGACCATGACAGCATATTTTTGCTTAACTGCTTTATTGCCATGTCATTTGCCACATTTTTCAGTGTTCTGTCTAGATACACATTCTAAGCTCTTAGGATTGCACTTCTGTTTAAATAATTTCAATAATAAAAACCATGTTCATTTGCAGTCGGTTGTTGCAAGATGAAAGGCTAGTGAACTGTCTCACCTAGCTCCACCACTGCAGTCTTGGGAATACAGACTTCCAACCCTGTTGGAGCATGTTTATAATGAACTCAAGGCAACTGATCATGCAAGTGTGAGTAAATTAAAGCATTTTAGTCTAGTGTCTAGAATAGTGGTTTTCAACCTGTGGTCCGCGTCCGCAGACTCTGCATAAGATTTCCAAAGGGGTCCGCACCTCCATTTGAATTTTTTTAGGGTTCTACAAATGAAAAAAAGGTTGAAAACCACTGGTCTAGAAAGCTAATTTGTGGTGACTTGCTTTCCAGGAGTCTTTCTGACTTTCTTCAGAGGGTTACGAACATTGTAAGAGAGAAATAGATTCTAATGTACAAGGGGGACCCATTGTCAGAGGGAAAAACTATGGTACCAAGTCTGGCTGGGAAATGAACACAAAAGGCCAAGTTGTGCCTGTGACATTTCACTCCATATTCTTTATGGAAATATGCTTATGATATGGATATGACAGAACTGAGATGTACTTTATGCAAGATGACTCGTGTAAGGTATCATTGGAAATGTTATGATTTACTGAAGGCGTTTATCCAATTTGTATGCATGTATCGTTTTTGTATCTGAAGGTGGGAATATTCACCATGTCTCTGTATTTCAAATACGCTACGTTGGATGAGGCCAAACAATGTTAGTGGCTTATTGAAGAAATGCACACAAGCACAAGGATCACCCCAGGAACTGTGTGCAATAGAAACCTCTCAGGATAGCTCTATACAATGGGACCTGTTTGACTCAGGTCACAGCAAAAAAGCTTTCCAGCAAGTGAGGGAAAGATATAAAAGAGGGACAATGACAATATGAGGGTCCTCACTCTGCCTACAACACACCTGAAAACACCTCAGGAACAAAGACTGAACTGTGAGAAGTGATGGTCCCAGGCTAAGATCTTTAGCCTGTGTAAGAAAACCTGGGAAAGCCAAGGCAACCTGTGCCTTAAGAATCTGCCAGACTGTTTATCACTCAGGGTGAGAATTTGTTAATTTGTATCCTACCTATCTAGTGTGTTAAACTCAGTCTGCTGTTTTTGTTTATTTACTAAGGTAATCTGCTTTGTTCTGTTTGCTATCCCTTTAGCCACTTAAAATTCACCTTTTGTAGTTGTTAAGCTTATTTCTTGTTTATAATAAAACCCAGTTTATGTAATTTCTAATGGGGGGGGGGGAGAAGCCGTACACATCTCTCTTCACATTGAGGAAGAGGGCGGATTTTTCTATACAGTGCAAGACAGTATTATTATGGGTCTATCTCCCAAAAGGGGTGTGCACATGAGTGCTGGGGGGGTCCTCTCACACAGAGCTGACTTCAGTTTGTGGCTGTGTGTGCTGCAAGAGTCCGGAGAGCCTAATTCAGCAAACCAGGGAGAGGGAACCCTGGCTGGTTGAGCAAGAGAGGCTTAGTGAAATCCCAGTACATCAGGTGGCACCCCAGAAGGGCGGTCCAACCCATCACAATGCCATTAAAGAAATTCCCTGCATTGGACACCCCATAGAGTCATCCTCATGCTCTCTGGCAAGCAAGGGAGTGTGCCTTCTGCATCACCCTTAGACAAATGCAACATGCTCTGTTCTTCCTGGCCAAGCTGCTGTAATAGTTCAGTGAGGAGTAGCTGTATCTGTAGCCCTACCATTTACTTGTCCTCATTCCTTTTGGCCCCACTGCTTACCCATCCCTAGGAGAAAAGCTTAAGGCATACAATTGTGCATGGCCTTTATATGGAAGGGATGCCTAAGAGGCGAGGAAGGCTCCTTGGAACTCCACTTTCTCCATCCCTTTCCCCCACATGCTTGCACAAATGCCAGGCACGTTTTGTCACAAAGAGAGCAGTGAAGAAAGAAGGTTGGGTGAAGTGTACAAAACGGGTCTAAAATGGGACATAGCTGAATGGAGTCTTGATGTAGGCAAAGCAGGGCTGTGTAGAACATTCGTATACATGGGAAGTTTTTTAATAAAAGAAAACACTTTTGAATAATGTCTTGTAGTCTGCCCTGGTATCTAGAGCAAATCTGCAGCAAGATGAGTTTATGCCTCAGCTTAAATACTTTTCAGCTAACAGCTCTTGGATGTGCTGATCGGATCCGGAAGAGAGGAGTCAGCTTCTCTTCAATTGGCAAGATAGGCTTTGACAAAGCTCATCAGCCCTTGGCAGCCATGTCCATTGGGCCCGAGCTGTTCTGTAGCTCTGGTGAATTGAAAATAATTTTATGGAGTGTAGGCGTGCAAGGTCAGGATCAGATTCTGATGGAAAATATTTTATTTCAGCAGCACAGTGTATTAAAAATTCATTGGCATTGGTCAGAAAATGAAACGTCTGCTCGTCAGTATAAGCTCCACCAAACGCCTGGAGCTAGACTCCAGTATTAGTCTGTTAAACCGGTTCCAAATAACGATCAATTCAGATGAGGCGGGGAGGGGATCTTGTTTGACCAATCTTAATGTGGCTCATTCTGAAAATGAGAACACATGTGTGATGGGTTTAAATCCCTATTGCATGAAAGAGCATTGTAGCCTTTAAAGGGGCAAATACTTCAAGGTGAGTGGCTGACCTAGGCGAAGCAATATTCGGGTCAGCAAAATGTTCAGGGCCTGATTTTGATGTCATTTATACTGGTTTAAATTAGGAGTTTGATGTCTGTGGGAAAAAAACTTCCTAGTGCCAGCCCTGCCAACATGAACTCTGGTTCCCCATGCCTGCTGCCATTCTACTTTCAAGTCTGAACTCACAAGCCTGTGTAACCAGAATGCTGTAGGACAAAATCAGAGTACTCCTCGGGGAAGAGTGTTTAAAGAATCAACTGCTAACCTCAGTTATGAAAGTTAAGCCTGAAGCCAGAGAGAATGGTAAAAAAATTATAGAATATAAAAAGTGAATGTTACTTTAAAAAAATCAACCCAATATTGATGGAATTGGCTTAGGTTCTCAGCTTTCCTTTCACAAGTCCCAATTCTGTCTGGCTTTTCTCACAGACTTGCTTTATCAGTGTTCTCTTCACTCCCTGCGTTCAGGTTGCAGTACAGCTGGTTGACAGATGAGGGAGAATTACATTTGTTTTTCTTTGAACACACTGTATTAATTAAAATGCCTCCCACTGGGCTTGCACTTCTCAGTAAGTAGCACATATTTCATTAACATTTGCTTTTTAAAACCAATAGGATCATAAACTTAAGACTGCTTTAGCCTAAATGCTTTCCAAATTTAATATGCATAATATAGCTCAGAGGCAGAGCAGTAAATATGGGCACATGACTGGGTGCACCACCACAAGTGTGTGTGGTGGTTTTTTTAAATGGGGCAGAGGGAGGGGGAGGTAAATAATGGGCTTAGGTTTTACCAGCAAAGTTGACTGTCAAGAACAGACCAAAGAATTAAAGCTATAATTAAAAAGGAACCAAGTTATAAAAGCCTGGATTTGAAGTGGGTTCTTTTACCCTGCAGGCATCTGCACTGATATTATCTGAGTGCAATAGGGCTGCAATGATTTTTCCTGCTGTGGTGCATTCAGTTCCATATTACCTACAATCAAGAGGCTTCCTTTAGGACAAACCTTGGCTTTCAGGGGGAAAAAGAAGTCCTTGAGCTTCAGAATCCCACCTATGAAGCTGGAAGGGAATGTCCTTTAGGATAGGAATTCCCTTGATGGACAGGTGGAAGCAGGTCTTTTAAAGCAGACATTTGAAGGCTCAAGGGCTTTATTTGTATAGCAGGAGAAGCTTGGAATTCAGTAGGAGAAAACAGATTGATGCCATAAGAACCAGGGAGGAAGAGGAGGTTTCCAGTGCTAGTTGGTTTGCAGTAAGTCATTGAGAGAGGAATTTTTAGGGACTTGGAGAGAGTGCTTCAGGAACCTGCATTCAGTTGTAGGCTAGGACCTAGGCAAGGCACCAACTATCCTTACCAGCTTCCAACGGATCTTTGTTAATATTGATACAACTAACCATTTTCACTGTTAACTAAACCTGAACAGTCTACGATGGAGGAATGAAACAGAAACATGTCCCAACTGGAAAGGGGGAGTTTGTGTACAGGGTTTCAAACATCTACCTTACTCCTACTAGCCCAAGTACTAAGCCTATAGTGAATGCTTACAGGTTTTTGACTGCAGCATTTCTCTGCATGCATTGGCAGAGTAGTATACTTAACTAAATTTCATGAAGTTTTTGTCTGTTGGATGTTGCACTGAAAATCCTTTTCCCTTTGTTTAAAAGTAATTCTGGAAGTATTGGCCCTGGGCTATGTAATTGTGTTTATCTTGACTCAGCCCACACTTTAAAATGCAGTGCAATGTAAATGCTCGTTTTATCAGGATGCATAATTCATGAAATTAAATACTTTATATTAATTCCAGTTAGCAGAGAAACAAACAGAACAAACAGTGAGTGAAGACAGGGTTAGACTCAGCCGTGTTAGTCTGTATCCGCAAAAATAACAGGAGTACTTGTGGCACCTTAGAGACTAACAAATTTATTAGAGCATAAGCTTTCGTGGGCTACAACCCACTTCTTCGGATGCATCCGAAGAAGTGGGTTGTAGCCCACGAAAGCTTATGCTCTAATAAATTTGTTAGTCTCTAAGGTGCCACAAGTACTCCTGTTATTTTTGAGGGTTAGACTCGGGATTTCAGCCAAGAAGCTACCTTAATGAGAAGTCTAAAGGAGTGTTCACAGCTAATGTGTGCCATTATTTAAGAACATGTGGATAGCAGCTAACGCTGAAAGTGATTGTATGACAGAAATGCAGACCTTGTTAGTTTTGAAAGGTTAATGGCATGGAGGTGTCAAGTAAATATCCTAAAAAAGGAACCTTGGCTTGTGCTGCTGTTCAGCAGACCCATGTTCAACCAATGTGCATCCTTGAGCAAGGGACTTCCAGCTATTCGCACTCTCCCAGCTGGTAATATTGAGACACAGTGGGGTGAACCCAGACTGTGGTAAGAGTAACTGTCTTACTGCTCAGCTATCCCTGCCTGCTGGCCAGATAGGTATAGATATGAACCTGAGATGGTCACCCACGGAGGGGAAAGATGTGAGGACAGCTGTTTTGAGGGGGAGGGGAGGAAAGAACTGGGGATTGGAATTCTAAAATGGTGACCTGAGAGTAAAGGTAAGGACTCTGTGGTAGGAATTGGGGTGGGGATTTGACTAGTTCAGGGCCATGGGTCCAATGAAGAACCATGCTGTGTCTAGGGCAGTGGTTTTCAATCTTTTTTCATTTGTGGACCTCTTACAAATTTTGAATGGAGGTGTTGATCCCTTTGGAAATCTTAGACATAATCTACGGACCCCCAGAGGTCCACGAACCACTGTTCTATGGTAATGACAACCTTTCGCGGACCCCTTGGACATGGTCCATGGACCCCAGGTTGAAAACCACTGGTCTAGGGATCCACTGCAAGTGAAGCCAAAAAAAAGATGCTGTAAAACACTTAGTGAAGAACAAGGTCGAATCATAAGCGTTATGGAAGTGCTGTGTTACGAACTTTCTGTTTGGAGTCTGAGAAAGATGTGGTGATTGAAGACAGGGTGGGTAGCATGTTAAATCATTATCAATTTCTCTACCTGTCGTCGTATTCTCAAACTGATTTCAGTTATCCTCCTAGGTGCAGTCTATTGCGACTCAGCGAGCCCTTCCTTTGCTCCAGTTTTGAAAGTCGCTTTCAAAGACATGGTGATCTTCTCAGTCTGTGAAACCCAATTTATTGGCAAACTCCCTTCAGGAGAAACTAGAGACTGTAGACTGTAAAAAGCTATTATGTATTATGCTCTGTAGGTTTGTATCTAAACAGAGTATAAGACCCCGGTGTAGTTCTAAAGATTCACAGGAATATCTTGTGTTGAATGTGGGGAGAAGTTTTCTGTACTGGAGACTTTTAGTTGTGGTTTGCTCTTGATACAATATTTATTTACATTTCAAAAATCAATCCGTCCATATGGCCACTATTGTTTCTGCCTAACTAGAGTTGACAGCTGTAGTCGAATAGTTATGCACTTGGCAAGTGCATTTCTGAATGACCCTTGTCTTCCTGGGGTTCTGTCCAGAGCCAGCATCACAATAACCATTTGAGAAGTGCCGTAACCCTTAGGGATTCGTGGCCTGAAATCTTAGTGAGATAACAGAATTAATGTATAAACATAAAGGAAACAGCCTGCCTGGTACAGGGACTGGATATCAGTAGGGCCCTACCAATTTCACAGCATGAAAAACGTGTCTCAGACAGTGAAATAAGCCCTTCCCCATGAAATCTAATCTCCCTGTGCAGCTGGGAATGCCCCATCCGGGGCTCCTAGCTGCTAGGCCAGGCCAGGCTGGGGAAGGACAGGATTTGTCGTTCCCCTGCACAGCCGCTCTTGGTGGGGAGACCAGAACTACCTCCAGAGGCAGGGCAGGAGAGAGTGCTACGACTTCTGCCCGGGCTCAAGGCTTCCACACCTCGGGGCTTCTGCCACCCATGGCTCATGCCAGGGCTCAGGGCTTCTGCCCACCACGGCTCCTGCCACAGCACAGGGTGCCCATTTTCCCCCAAACTGACCAGGGCTCGTGCATTAATCTGCCACTGCCTGGGGCTAGCAGCTAGGAGCTCCTGGCGAGGGCGCTCCCAGCAGCACAGGGCGATCAGACACACCTGCACCTCTGGGAACCTCCTCCTGCTGCAGGAAACTCCAGAGCTGCTGGCTTCACAGCCTCCTCCTGCTGCAGGAAGCTGGGCTCTGAAGGCATCACAGATGTGAGGATGTCAGTCCTGCGACCCCCCCCCCCCACCACAGCTTTGCGACACTGCCCCCCAACCCCCTTTTGGGTCGGGACCCCCCACGGTGTCAACACTGTGAAATTTCAGTTGTAAACATCTGAAATTGTGAAATTGACCAATTTTAAAACTCTCTGCCCGTGAAATTGACCAAAATGGACTATGAATTTGGTATGGCCCCAGGTATCAGTGATGTGGGTCTGACATTGCTGACAGCCAAGCCCAGAACTCTTTTTATTCTTAGTTTGGGGGAGAGAACACCTTGACATTGCCCCCCAGGCTTTTTGGTGTCCCCCACGTCCCTTATGTGAAGAGGCACTTTTGCAGAGAGACTACCATGGGAGGTGCTAATTCCTAAGAAAATGCCCATGCTGCGTGTCTGAGAGGAAACGTTCCAAAATTAGACTCCTGCTGCTCCCTTGCACTCATTCAGAACACCAAAATAAACTCTCTCCCAGCTCCCCTCTCTGTTCTAGTTGGTTTCATACTCGCTCCTCCGTGCCACAGCCCTGACTATCTCATCAAATGTGCTTCTGTCTCTTGGCTCCTGTGCTGAGGATCTGGAATTAACAGCTGAAAGAGATGGTTCTTGTCAGAAGAGCAGGTCAAAAATGGAAGGTGCCAAATGGACTTGAGGATGCTCAACATCTCTGAAAATCATGCCACATTTTTACTAAGATAGATTGAAATAACTATTTCAGAGCCAAACAGGGTTACATATTCTCCCTGTTCCCTATGTTAATAGGTAAATGGATATTCTTTAATGTAGCATTTCCTTTTCTTAGATAAAAGTTATTCTGTAATTGTCCTG
Source organism: Emys orbicularis (assembly GCF_028017835.1). Lineage (NCBI taxonomy): Eukaryota > Metazoa > Chordata > Testudines > Emydidae > Emys > Emys orbicularis. Next base: position 83,099,720 of record NC_088686.1, on the reverse strand, counting down.
TTCCTTATTTATTTGCAAATAATATTCAAACATGCAGGAGGACATAGCATCATGCCACAGAGAATGTGTTGTTCAACTGCATCAATAGAGGATAAGCTCCTGCATTCAGCATCTTGCCAAATGGGATTTTAGGTGAGATTGAGGTCAACTCAGTAACCTTCCTTAGTTCCAAGGGGAAGCAAGTTCATTTAAATTGCAGCACTAATTAAATCTGCAGATCTGCTTAACCAATTTGATATTTAATTAAGGCAGAAGATTGGTGTTGGAATAGTGAAAGTGAGTGGCACAATCAACCTTGCTGGAGTCTGAAGGTTTCTAGTTCCTTTAAATTCATTTTTTCTGATTTTTCCCCCCCCAAAATGTTTCTGGGCGTATACACACAAATTATTAGAAAATATGCAGTAGAAATTATGCTGATACATATGGCTTCCTAAAGGGTGTTCCAAGTGTTTTGATTCTTGCCATAGAAAACAGACTACTTTGTATGTAATCAAAGGAATTCAGAGCACTTCACACCAAACCATGTATTCCATATATGTAATATGCACATGTGCTAGTATTGTCGGCCATTAAAAGAACACTGATAGATGGCATTTAATTTACATGGTCTTAGATTAGTTTGTAAAGCACTTTGGGATTATAGAGGCACTATTTCAATGCAGGTTGTTATAATAAAAAGCATGCTTTTGAATTTTCAACATTTCTTTCCCTTTTTAAATTGGACAGTTCAAAAAACAAGTAGGGATTTTACTCGATGGATTGCAAATTATCCAGGAGACCGAAATCGTTGCTTTCAGACACTACACCTAGCCTAATCTATTCAGTACCTTCTAGTTAATAATACACACCGCTCATAGGCTCAATAGCCCCTAAACTACTGATGTAGAACAAATACCACCCATTCATTTGTGTTACTGGTAAGAGATCGCTAATCATACCTTCTTACCTGCAGTTGTACTCAGTGCCTTTTTGACACCCTCGGCATCTTGGCTTCAATGAGTGTTCTTTTTATTATCTTTTTAATTACTCCCTGATCCATCCCTGGGAATGTACTATTTGCTTTGTTCTCAGGAGCATTAAAATGAGCAATTCCCTTTGGCCATTAAGGGTCCATCTTCATTGTAATAATCATTTTAGGCAATCTGGCTATGACGTGTTTCCTAACATGGTGAAAACACAATTCTGTCTTACAGGCGAATCCCATCTGCACTAAATTTTTATCATATACCCTAACCCTAATGTAACATTGCTGTGTCCAAGGCTCTAGCATCATTCAGTCACAAAATTTCATAGGTTAGGTCCAATATACAAGGTAGGTAAAATTTTGTGTTACATGTCTGGGGACAACCGTGTTACGATTCCCTAACATGATGGCTATATTGCCACGAAGCTTTTCAGAGCTCTCTCTCTTATCTGAAGGCATAGCTTACATTATCCTTAAACTCTTTGTCTTATGGGTCCTCCATCCTTCACCTGTTTAATTAAAAGAAAAGGTAGCAGTGATAGCTTCCCCTTCTCATCAAATGACTGGTAGCTTGAGTCTTAGTGGTAATTTTATGTCAGAAGGGTGTGTTACCTTGGATATTTGTCCTTGCTGCACCTTCCTTGGTTCTCTGGAGCATACTGGTTAAGTCAAGGAAAACTGATTTTAATAACGTGAGCTCATCCCCACTGAATGGTGGTGGTTTTCTCATGATATCAGTAAACAGATGCTAGGCTGTTCAGAAGAGCTTCATTTTTAAAGTAAGACTTCAGAGAAGGTAATGGTCTTCTTTATTGCCGCTTTTGTTCTCTGTGTCCCACCAGTTCCGTATAGTGCAGCCTTGCAAAATTGTCATGAAAAATCTACCAATTCAGCTACATTATCTCTCCATGGGGATGATGGAAAAATGAATATTTTACTTGCCAGCCCTACAACCACCACTACCTTTCCTGTCAAAAATGTCCTGGCTGACTAAACTCTTGCAAGGCTGCTAGAATGCATCTTTGGCAGAAGGAAACGTTTTAGACTGATACAATCCAGAAAATGGTGCTCAGAAGCTTTAAGATGAGGCTTTATGACAAAGATGGATTGACTTGCTTTTTGTGAGAAATTATTTTATTGGGACTAAAAGCTTATGTTGCTGTTAAGGGCATAGCTAGGTATAGATAAAATACCCTTTATATTGAGCCAGTTCACATGTGTCCATGTGGCATGGACTCGTGAGAGAGCCTCTTACTGCTTGGGTTGTTGGAGATATGCTGGGTATGCACTGGGCCTCTTTGTGGGAGCATAAATTGTATGCTGGAAACTGCTAGCCAAGGTCACAGAGATCAGCTATGAATAACTATTATGTGTTTCAGAAGACACTGTTTGATGTAGAGAATGAATTTCTCTCTCTTTCAGGGATTGGTGGGGGAAAGCTTTACTTCACCACTTTAACCTCCTTCCCTCTCTCTGATCTCACAAACCTATTCTGACTGTGTTACTTAGCCTTTCTTATTTTTCTGGTTGTCCACCCTCCCTCTCATTTATGACCTCTGTACAGATCTTAGGCTTTGCACTGCAGTTCTTGCCCCTAATCTTGTTGAGACAGCATTGATAACTGTTACATGGTGAGAGGAGGTGCTGCTGGTGACAGCAGTATTGAAACGGAAGTCATGTTGAAATGCACCCACCCTCTCACCTGGCCCTACTGTTCAGATTCTGGGAACCAGGTAGTCTTATGGAGACCATGTCCCTGGGCTTGTATCTTCTTGGAGATAGATTTCATTTCTAGACAAGACGTGTGAAAGGCACCCAGGCATTTGTCTTGGATGCAGGCCTGGCATTGTAGCTTTCATGTGAGCCTTTGACTTTTTTCCTGAAAAGGAACGCTCTCCAGACTGCGACAAAAAATGAAATCACTTGAAAATTGTCTTCAAAGTTCCTTTCCTCCCTCTTCCCCCCTGCCAACCGCAGAGATACAGCCAGCACTGACCCATCCATAGTGTGAAAGATTAATAAGGAAATATCGTGATGGAATTTACTCAAAACCATCTCATGAGTTTTTACACAGAGAGAACGATTTAATGAGACTTTCACACAATTATATATTCATGGATCTTGAGGAATGTAAAGGGGGCAGGTTGCCATAAATACACCTACCAATGTGTGCTACAGTACTTTAGATTTTGTCTTCCTGTTTAACACATGATTCTACCACCAGCAAAAACAAAATTCCCTTAGAAATGATGTTTAGATCTGATATTCTGATTCTAATCTGATATTCATGATTTTTATTTTTTTTATTTTCTTGGCCTGTTGCCTGACAGCTTTGCTCATCCAAAGAATTCAGAATTGCAAATGAAAAGTTCAAATCAAGCTAAAAATAATAAAATTATAGTTGCTTCTGATTTCCCTATTGTCTCCCCAGGGTTTCTGCATTCTTGTGTCAGCTTCCACACAGCAGGAGATCTAGATGTGTTACAATATAGTATAAACTTGTGTTGTATAGCATCAATCATACAAACCACATCTCCAAAACTCAGTACAAAATCACACACCGTAACATAGGCAGAGCTGGTAGCACCACCTACAGTTAACTTTCCCCAACACTTCCCATTTGCTTACAACTTTACGAAAGCCAAAGTTGCTTAAAACTTTGCCAGACTTTGACCTTTGGGACTGAAATTGGCTGTGCCAGGTGTCTGCCTGAGACTGACTTTTTATTTGAAAGTTTCATCAAAAGCAGGTCCATCATTTCTCAGAATGAGGTTAGGGGAAAATACGTTGTTTTGCCCAGGTTTAAAAAGAAAATTCTTTCAACCATTTTGATGCATTGCTCTATGCTTTCTGTGGTTTGGGGCAGAGACTTGAAATTGGTCAGGAGGGTTGCTCTGGTATTAGGGTTATGCCTTTTGCTGTTGCCTTGAAAAAACAACCCCCTCTGGCCAAGTTATAAACCTTTGAAACATTTCAGTTGGTACATACAGTAGAGACTTGCTAGAGTTTGGTAGCTAAATGTTTAGAAGATTCTGTTGGACTGGACGTGCTCTAACTGGGAATCACAAAGACTGAACAGGAATTTCTATGTAGTTGCTCCTCCTGGTTGCTGTGGTGCAAGGCCAGGAACTGAGAGCAGGGAGACTGTGTCTCATAAGAACGGCCATACTGGGTCAGCCCAATGGCCCATCTAGCCCAGTATCCTGTCTTCTGACAGTGGCCGGTGCCAGATGCTTCAGAGGGAGAAACAGAATAGGGCAATTGTGTGATCCATCTCCTGTCATCCAGACCCAGCTTCTGACAGTTAGAGGCTATGGGGTTGAATCCGTGACTATGTTGGCTAATAGTCATTGATGGGCTAATCCTCCATGAATTTATCTAGTTCTTTTTTGAACTCCGTTATAGTTTTGGCCTTCACAACATCCCCTGGCCACGAATTCCACAGGTTGAGTGTATGTTGTGTGAAGAAGTAATTCCTTTTGTTTGTTTGTTTTTAACCTTCTGCCTATTAATTTCATCAGGTGACCCCTGGTTCTAGTGTTTTGCAAAGGGGTAAATAACACTTCCTTATTCATTTTCTCCACACCCTTCGTGATTTTATTCGCGATCTCCTGTGCTGTCTCTGCTCCTCATGCTGGATCTAGAAATTATGCTCTAGGAATTATTTTGGCGATTATGTTACGGTCTTTAATTACATGATCACACACTTTTTCACTCCAGGACCCCCGTCTCATTTGGTACACAAGACGGGTGGTGCTTTAGGGATGAGTCAGGGTTGTGTGGTGAAGCAGGCTGTCGTCTGTAGGACCGCTTCCTCATTTTGTTATAGAAGTTGGAAGGCATGTAGTCAGTCAGTCAGAGGACTGCAGGAAGAGAAAGGATGAAAGGAGCAAGCAAGGGCCATAGGGAAACCAGGGCTAACATTTTTAAAAGAAGAGTGATTTAGGGTGACCCAAATTTGGGGTGCCCAACTTGAAACTCTTTACAAGGAACCTGGTTTTCAAAATGCGAGTGCTCAGCGCTTTCTGAAAAATCAGGACCTTTTTTTTTTAAAAAAAGCTGAGGGACCAAAAGCATTAGTCACTTCAGAAGGCATAGGCACAGGTCTGTGGAAAAAGCTGGGACACCTTTTTCTTTAAAGGGCAGCTTTCAACTAGATCCAGAATTAAGTGTGGCACCACTAGAGGTGTTTGAGCTTAGGAGGGTGACATCATGTTTCTGAATGTATTGGGTAGATGGTGGACAGCGGCAGGCAGATATCTTGAAACAAACAAATGGTACTAAGAAATACTGTACTTGTTCTCATAAATACTATATTTACTGTAAAAATCTATTTTAAATGGTGAAATTTACAATGCTGTATGTACCATAAGCTATTAAGAGAGCATTTTGGTGTACAGCACAGTCTGAGGTAAAGCACTATGCTTGCAACGACTTGGTTTGAAAAAAAATAATTTTCAATTAAGCTTGAAAGACAAAATGCAAAATTAACTAACCTGCAATTAATTTCAGTAGTAATTATGTAAAAATTCCAGGCATGTGGAAGACGAGGAGTGTGGCATAATTAGTTGTGGGGGGATTTTTTTTGCTGCTATAATTACTGTGATGAATATGCATGAGACTCTTTGGGAAGTAAGGCACAGCAAGCAAGTGTATTTAATTAAACTTTTAGCTATCTTAGCTATGGAGGCGGCTCTTTGTTTTAATCCCATCAAAACTATTATAGAATTCCCAGAAAAGAAGTTGTACACCAAAGTATGAAAGTGGCATTTTATGATCCATTTTTCTTAGCAGAGATCTCCAGGGTTATCTATCATTTTCTGAGCCCTGGGTCACTATTACGATTTAGTTTGCCAGCTCTTGAAACCTTCATGCAAGACTTGATCAAAGCAAACTGCACCTTTTGTTGCTGGGGTATTTAAAATGTTTTGAAGAGAAGAATAGGTTCAAAGTGGTGTTGTGTAGATGAGAACAAGATTTGGGAACAGTCCTGATCTTACCGATGTAAGTCAAGAATAACTCCATTGTAGTCAGTGGTGTGAGGTCAGAATCAGGCCCTGAGTCTCCATAACTCTTTGTTGGAAACCTTATCAGTACAAAACATGCAGGAGTTTGTCTAAACGATTAAAATGAGCTAAATTGGAAAGGGAGAGAGAACAGAGTCACAAAAGCGCTCCAATTCCAAATGTTTCCTATGTTCTACTTAGTCCAGAAACCCATGTGATTCTGATTCTCCTTTCCTGATGTGCATGTCCAATCAATTTTTAAACTGATGGGTAGACATTTGGGTGAAAGGCAAATGCTTTTATGCTGTAAGCCACGTTTCCAGGCTCCTGCTGCCACTTGGATACAAGGATTTTACATAGCATATGAAAAATACCATGAAATGTTCTGGGGTTTTTAGTGCTTAGACACTAGAGGATAATTAACAAATTGCATCAGAAAATGTTTTTTGTTTTGTACATGATGGATGTTACAGGATCCCCTATCAGTGTGTGTAGAGAAAAGGGCATGGTCTGCTAGTCTGAGCACAGGACTGGGAGCCAGGAGCTCTTGAGTTCTAATCTCCTCTGACACTGCTTTGGTCTTGGGCAAGTCACTTTACCTATCTGTTTCAGATAAGGATAATATTTACCTACCTTTCAGGGTTATTAAAGTCATTTGTTAGTTCCTCTAAACTCTTAGCTATTTTATAGTTCTTATCTTCTAACACAGTTATGCACATATTATGTAGGACTGGAAGTAAATATGTCATGTGTGTTTCTATTTAAACATGTTTGAAATAGCATAAAACTTTTTAAAAAATGTATTTTAATCTTTTCCTAAGATGCCGTTTGTTACTGATCTGTCTGTCTTACATACATGCATGGATAGCCAAAAACATTCCCTTGTGAACCCCACAAAGGGCAGCCAGCTACTGTCAAGCATAGAAATCAATATCCCTTTAACCTCTTAAATTCTGTAGTCATCCAATTTTTGTTTAAATACAGTAATACAACTTGATTTCACCTATTCACCCTTTTCTTTGTCAAATACATCCATAAGTTCTTTTTACATATATTCCCTCCTAAACTTAAACCTATGCCCTTTAGTTCTGCTCTGTCCAACAACCTTAAAATAAATCATCAAGCTTAATTTTATAATAACCCGTAGCTATTTAAAATACTCCAGTCATGTCACCTATTAATCATCTTTTCTCAAGGCTAAATAAATCCCACTTTTGTCGCTCTCTTGATATTTAAGCCCCTTTTTCCCATTCATTGACTTTGTTTCTCTGTGCTGTACTCTCTCCAACCTAATTCTGTCTTACTTCAAATAAGCTGACAAAAACTGGACACTACTTCAACTGTGGTCTCACCAGGGCTTTATAAAACAATAGCACAATATGTTTAGACTTGTGTAACACTGTGCACATTTTATAAGCCACCATCCTATTAACCTTCTTTGCTGCTGCTACACATGGTTCAAGAATTTACCAATATAAGATCATTTTCCTCTGACATATTAGCTAATGCAGTGCTTTTTAAACTACGCTTAGCTGTACTAATTATTATTATTTGTCTGCAGTCTCTCACTGCAGAATAAAAAGCAGAAGTAGGCTACCAAAATCTCTTCATTTGTCCTCATATACCGTCATTATTTTGACATAGTGATTAACAGTCATGATTCCTGCCTCTGAATATTGTTTTTGAAGTACTCTGTTCTTTTTCTGCATTGTGCACAAGTACTTTTCCGATCTAGAATAATATACAATTTGATATGACTAGTTCAGGCAATCAGCAGTGGTCAAAAGGGAAATAAACGTTTCCATGATTTCTCTACAATAAATAACAAGCTGTCCATCTTTAGTAAGAGCAAATCGGGCATGTCCACTTCCACCTGCCATTATTCATGCCTGATAACAAATCTTGTGCCAAGTGCAACAGTTTCCTCCATTCTGTAATTAAAGCAATTTTTTGCTTAATTTATTTATGTGAAAACTTGCTGAAGTGAGACCAAATCTTTTTATAATATGTATGTCAAAGGGGAATGAAGATTCTGGATAGACTCCCAGATATTGTAATATCTTGATTTACTGTCTGAAATGCTAGCAAAGGCCATCTACAAAAGAAATCTAAATTTTCTTTGCACAGTACTGAAGGAGATGATCTCTCTATTCCTTTATGCACCCATGATTTGCTTGTAAGGGTTTAGAATTTATGGATTTGCCAATGGGATATGAACTTTTGACTGAAATTGGCATTAGAGCAAGATCATGCAACAAGTGTCGTCAAATCCAAACAAGACCTGAATACGGAGGTCATTGTTAGATGTAGAGGGCTTTTGTCACTGGTGGTGGGGACTAGTGTGAGACTAGTGCGGGTGGGTCAAAATTATTTGGAGGAGAGGGTTTTTCTGTGCCTAACTACAGTCTGTGGGCTAGAATATACATTTTGAACTTCATACCCCTCCCCCCCAGTGTGCAATGGGCCACGCAAATGCATTGTGGTGGCTGTATGTAGCCCATCGGTCACATGTATGACACCCCTGGAATAATAGCTCGGGACTGCTATTCATTAATAGACCTTTTCACATCTTGAAGGGGTTCAAATCCAGCCCAGGTTGGTGATAACTGAAAGTTAGAGCTTTTTTGGTGGGCCGTAATAAATGAATTTGGGAACTGGATTGAGGCCACCAATGGACAGTAGTCCATGTTGTCAACCTTGTTGGTAGTTTCAGCAGGAAGACTAAGGACTGAATGGGTCATGAAGACAGAACTGTCCTTTCCGCCAAGAACCATTCCCATCCAGATAGAGACTAAGGCAGCCAGTATTGGCATGTGGATATGTAGGAGTTCAATCTCCAGTGCACTTCAGCTGGGACTTTGCCTCACACCTTTCACCAAAAGTAAAGTTATACCGTCAATGGGGTCTTGGTCCAAAACCGGGGCTCCAAGGTGCTACGATAATGCAAATAATAGTAAACTTTATCTAGTTTTAATCCATGAAAAAAGGAACCCAAAAGTTGTCTGAACCTGGCCTGCATTCGGCCCCATTTTTCTAGTAGTGCAAAGACCTGTAGATTGACATTTTTTCTGGCGTTTAGGAAAATGATAGCAGTGACAACTTTCTCTAATATTCTATCACTATTAATTGTACACATATACTATTGATAAGTTAATGGCACTCCATTTCACAACTAGCAGGTAATCCATGAAGTATTTGCATTTATATAGTAATATCAGAGCTTATCCTCTGAGATTCAGTTAATAGGTGACAGGTCTGCTGCTCCATGCAGTGTTGGGCATGTACATCGTGGGAGGGCAGGTAAAAGCAGTGTAGTCCATGTTGTCAACCTTGTTGGTAGTTTCAGCAGGAAGTGTGTCATACAGATTACTGTGACCCATCCATGTGTCGCCATAACAGAGTCTCCACACCAAGATTGGTGGGTATCATGTATTATCGATGCCATTCCTGTAGATATATGCATGTATGTATGCAATCTGTGCCACTTAATCAGATCCCTCCAGCACCTGTTTAAAGTCAGTGATACTTAATAACAATGGCTGGTGCTCAATGGGGGGATTTAGTGCTACTTAAGTTTTCTGTGTGTCCCCATCTCAAGTTTTTCTTTTTTTTCCAGTTTCCTTTTCTGGTAGCAGCTTTCCAATCCTCCATTGCGGGATACAGAAAGAAAGCACATGAACTGCTCAAACAATGCCAGTTCCTGGCTGTTAGCTTGCTTCTTCCAGGGAAATTATGCATGCTGCTCTGCCACATCACACATCTGATAGCTGCCCCTGTCTCTACTGCAGTAAATATAGCCTTCTCAGCATCATGGTGGGCCCTGCACGCCCTGGAGAGAAGGTTTTGAGATTTAAAAACCCAAATCCCACTCTGACTATGGAAAGCACATACCCAAGCATATATCCAAGCCATATTCACATTATGAACTGAACCCCAAGATTACTCAAGATGATTGTTGAATTGCTGTGAACCCATGATATGTATAGTGCTGTTGAGGACAAAGAAGTTGAGGTGCAGTGTACAACCCAACTATAATTTATGCTTCTGCAGTAAAACAACTTGGAGGCCCCTTGAACAAGAGTTCAGTTAAACTATTGCTGCTGTTATGAGAAAAGAAACCAAAAGAGTCTAGTGAAAGGTGTTGGCCATGTGAATCCTGCCTGAAATGTTTTTGTTTAATTGTAGCTAACAATTACAACAAAACAAAATAGTATTTTTTGCTCACATCAGATACTTTGGAGACTTCTGTTTAGGAGAGATACTCATCATGCATACAGTAACGCATGCAGTAGCTGTAGTAAGAACCACATAAAGGTGTAACCTCAGCAGAAGCTCCCAGTCATGACTGATTATGAACTATCCTTCTCCAGAGCCACTGAAAAAACAACCTTCCCCCCACCCCACCCCCAAAAAACCCTACACAGTTAGTCAAGTTCTTCTTCGAGTGCTTGTTCACGTCCATTCCACATTAGGTGTGCGCGCGCCGCGTGCACGAACGTCGGAAACTTTTTCCCTCAGCGGCTCCCGTCGGGCCCGCAGGGTCTCCCTTCCCGCCAGAGCGGCGCCCCGCCCTAGCGTATATATATCCCTGCCGGCCCGACCCTCCCTCAGTTCCTTCTTACCACCCGTGGCGACGTTGGAACAACTCTGTCTCTCGCTTGAGAGTGTCCCTTAGCATAGCCATTAGCAATAGTTATCAGTTCATAATATAGTTAAGTGTTTAGTGTTAAGTAGTTAATTAGTTCTTCACAAAGACCAAAAAGATTTTGGTGATAGGGGTTTGGTCAACCCCGGCACCAGCCCTGGGCGGCGGGGCATGCCGCACGCCCAAGGCTTCAAGGCTTGTGCCACGTGCCGCAGGCCTATGCCAGTGAGCGACCCGCACGAGTCGTGTCTCCGTTGTCTTGGGGAGGCACACCAGAAGGAGCGCTGTAAAATTTGTAAGGCTTTCAAGCCCAGGACTAAAAAAGAGAGAGACTTTCGTCTTAAACAGCTCCTCATGGAGACTGCGTTACAGCCCTCCGCTTCCACGGTACCGTCGGCTTCGGTGCGGAGCGCTCCGGCATCGGTCCGCGACCCTACACCGGCGGTGCAGACTAAGCCTATGGTGCCGCCACGGCGAGATCACGCCCGGCACCGGTCTGCTTCGCCGGCCAAGTCCAAGAGCCAGCCCAAGGCCCGGGGTCGCTCCCCACACAAAAAGGTGGCACCAGCAAAGACAGCAAGTGCAACCAAGGCCGTGACGGCCCCGATACAGGTCCCGGTACCAGTGGCTCCGGCGCCGAAAGGCCCGTCGAGCCCCGGGACAAGCGCGTCGAGTGAGGAGGAAGGGCTGGAGGAACTGTTGGAACAGCCCTCCACCCCGGACACATTTGAGGCGGCAAAGGACCTCATTGAATTGTCCTCCGACAACACACTCCGCGCTAAAGACATTCCGCCGCGACTGCCTTCCAAGGGCAAGCCGGCGATGATGCGCCCATCGCGGTCGCCATGTCGGCACCGTTCACGGCGCCGGTCCCGGTCGAGCTCCGCCTCGGTGGACTCCCGGCTTCCCGCCGCGCAACGGGCCACCAAACAGCCAGGCCCCGATGCGAGCGAGGCACCGTCCCAGCAGCCCGGCTCGAGCAGGCACCAGGACGCTTCGATGGCGAGGTTCCCCAGACCATCCTCCCGCAGCCGTTCCCGGTCCCGCGGTCAACGGTACCGTTCCAGGTCCAGATCGGCACGGCGCTACTCACGGTCCCGGTCCCGACGGCACCGCTCCCCGACACTGGACCGGCACCGCCCCACGGCACCGCCGTGGCCCTCTAGGTCGCCGTCCCTAGCGTCGGAAGAGGGCTCGGGGCTTTCCAGATATGGCCGCAGAGGGCACGCCGCTAGAGAGCACGAGGCCTCTTGGCAACCGCATTGGAGCCATCCGGGACAGTGGCCGTTCTGGACCCCGTGGGCCTATCATCAGCAAGGCCCTCCGTCCAGAACCTCGAGATCGGGCCCCTCAGGAGACCGGTCCTGCTCCCCACGGTGCCGTCCTGCCTCCCGTGCGGAGGCCACGGTCTCCAGACCACCTGACACAGAGAGGGTGGACTCGGCACCGAGCCCGGCACCGTCCCTGACTCAGGGCAGGGGACGCACCCCGGAGGGCCACCCCGCTGAGGAGGAGTTGCAGGAGGACGAGGACGCTCAAAAGGCCATACCTCCTCCTCCTCACCGGCCGAAGCCGTGGCGGGCACAACAGTGTCTGGCCCTCCCCCGATTGACCACCGGGCGCACCAGGACCTGCTCCGACGGGTAGCCCTCAACTTGGGGCTACAAGCGGAGGAGACGGTTGAACAGGAGGACCCGATGGTGGACATTCTGAGCTCGGAAGGTCCCTCCAGGATTGCGCTCCCGCTCATAAAAACGGTCCAGTCAAACTATAAGACCGTATGGCAAACGCCAGCCTCCTCTGCGCCAACTGCAAAGGGCGTAGAAAGAAAATACTTTGCCCCGTCCAAAGGGTTTGACTTTCTCTTCTCCCATCCGGCCCCATGTTCGCTGGTCGTCTCGGCGGTTAACGAACGGGAAAGGCATGGCCAGCAGGCCCCAGCCCCCAAGGCCAAGGAAGCAAGACGGCTAGACCTATTTGGCAGGAAAGTCTACTCGTCCGGAGGCCTCCAGTTGCGGATCGCAAACCAGCAAGCGATCCTGAATAGGCACAACTTTAACTCATGGGCATCAGTGTCCAAGTTCAAGGACGCCTTGCCTCAGGGCTCACAACCTGAGTTTGCGGCCATAGTGGACGAGGGGAAGGCGGTGGCCAAAACCTCTTTACAGGCCTCACTTGACTCTGCCGACGCAGCCGCTAGAACAATCGCGTCAGGCGTTGTAATGAGACGCTCTGCATGGCTGCAGTCTTCGGGCCTTCCTCCGGAGGTACAAAACACCCTCCAGGACCTGCCGTTTGAGGGTTCGGGCTTGTTTTCAGAGCAAACAGACGCCAGACTACATAGCCTCAAGGACTCTCGGGCTACCCTCAAGTCCTTGGGGATGCACACCCCGGTGACACAGAGGAAGCCTTTTAAGCCCCAACCTCCGCAGAGGCAGTACCACCCTCGCCCTCGGCAAGAGCCGTACCGCAGAAGGGGCAGGGATAACAGGCGCAGACGCAACAATATGCCTGACCAAGGCCAAACCCAAGGCCAAAACAAACCGCAGCCAGGAAACAAACCAGGGTTTTGAAGCTGCGATCGAGGACAGTGTACCCATCTCCGTTCCGGAACCACCCCTGTGTTTCGGGGACCGCCTGTCCCATTTCTACCGTGCTTGGTCCAGTATAACATCAGACCGTTGGGTCCTCCGCACGGTGGAGACAGGTTATACTCTCCAGTTTTCCTCGCCCCCTCCCTCCCACCCACCAACCCCGTCCCTCTTCAGGGACCCCTCTCACGAGCAACTTCTCATGCAGGAGGTACAGACCCTCCTTTCACTGGGAGCGGTGGAAGAGGTTCCCCCGGACCTCAGAGGAAAAGGGTTCTACTCGAGATACTTCCTCATTCCCAAAGCAAAAGGGGGCCTCCGTCCTATTCTGGACCTTCGCAAGTTAAACAAATACTTGCTCAAACCACGTTTCCGTATGGTCTCCCTTGGTACCATCATTCCTTCCCTGGATCCGGGGGATTGGTACGCTGCCCTCGATATGAAAGACGCCTATTTTCACATCGCCGTCCGACCCGCCCACCGGCAATTCCTGCGCTTCACTGTCAACCAGCGCCATTTCCAATTTACGGTCCTGCCCTTCGGCCTGGCAACAGCCCCGCGCGTTTTTACAAAATGCATGTCAGTGGTAGCGGCTTTCCTTCGAAAAAGAAGGATGCGCGTCTTCCCGTACCTGGACGATTGGCTCCTAGCGGGCAGGTCGGAGGCGGAGGTTCGCACCCATGTGGCACTGGCGCTGCAATTATTCCGAGAACTCGGCCTGTTGATCAATGTGCCCAAGTCTTCACTAGTCCCCACACAGAGGCTGGACTTCATAGGGGCAGTCCTGGACTCGGTGGCGGCACGGGCGAGTCTTCCTGTATCGCGATTCCTGGTTATCCAGGAGGCCATAACCTCCATTCAGCGATTCCCCACGACCACAGCCAGATGTTGCTTACAACTCTTGGGGCACATGGCAGCATGCACACACGTAGTCGGGTTCGCCCGTCTCAGACTCCGGCCTCTGCAGCTGTGGTTGGCCCAGGTGTATCGCCCCAACAGAGACCCATTGGACATGGTCGTCACGATCCCAGCTCGAGTATCAGGCGCCCTCTGTTGGTGGCTCGATCAGCAGCAGGTTTGCGCGGGGGTCCCGTTCGCCGCCCCACAACCAGCTCTGACGTTAGTGACAGACGCGTCGGACCTGGGTTGGGGGGCGCACCTAGGGGACCAGCGCACTCAGGGCTTGTGGTCCACGGAGGAACGGTTGCTCCACATCAACCTGAAGGAGCTGAGGGCGGTTCGCCTCGCCTGCCAGACCTTTCACGCCACCATAAGAGGACACAGCGTGTCAGTTCTGACGGACAACACTACCGCTATGTTTTACATAAACAAGCAGGGCGGGTCCCGGTCCTCTCCCCTCTGTCATGAGGCTCTCCTCCTCTGGGACTTCTGCATAGCCCATTCAGTGCACCTTCGGGCGGCATATCTCCCCGGGGTCCAGAACAGGCTGGCGGACCGTCTCAGCCGGTCCTATCTCATGCACGAGTGGAGGCTGAGACGAGACGTCCTCCGTTCTATTTTCCTGAGGTGGGGGTTTCCCCAGGTGGACCTGTTTGCCAACAAGGACAAGAGCCAGTGCCCGCGATTTTGCTCATTCCAGAACCACAGTCCGGGCTCAATGGCGGACGCCTTTGCAATCCCGTGGGGCGGAAGCCTGAAGTACGCCTTCCCCCCGTTCCCACTCATTCACAGGGTCCTCCCGAAAACCCGCAGGGACAGGGCGGCAGTCATTCTAATCGCCCCGGCGTGGCCACGCCAACACTGGTTCACAACTCTGTTGGAACTGTCCGTGACCACTCCGATAGCCCTCCCCCTCCATCACGACCTCATCACCCAAGATCGGGGTCGCCTGCTCCACCCGAACCTGCCGTCGCTGCATCTCACGGCATGGCTTCTCTTTGGCTAAGTAGTGTGGAGCACAGGTGTTCCCACGAGGTCCAGCAAATCCTCCTTGGTAGTAGGAAACCCTCCACAAGGGCAACCTACCTTGCCAAGTGGAAGCGCTTCTCCCTGTGGTGTGAGCCTCAACACTCCCAGCCCTTGCAGGCCTCGATACCACTGATTCTGGACTACTTGCTGCACCTCAGGCGTCAAGGCCTCGCCCCCGCTTCTATTAAGGTGCATCTGGCCGCCATTTCGGCGTTCCACCCGGGGGAATCGGGCAGATCCGTGTTCTCCAACCCCATGGTAGCCCGTTTCCTCAAGGGACTGGAAAGGGTGTTCCCCTACTCGCGCCCTCCTATACCCCCGTGGAACCTCAATCTGGTCCTCACTAAGCTTATGGGGCCGCCCTTTGAGCCCCTGGCCTCTTGCTCCCTCACGCACCTTTCATGGAAGGTCGCGTTCCTCGTGGCCATCACCTCGGCTAGGAGGGTGTCGGAATTGAGGGCCCTCACCTCGAAGCCTCCTTATACCGTCTTTTATAAAGATAAGGTGCAGCTTAGGCCTCACCCTAATTTCCTCCCTAAGGTGGTCACGAATTTTCACATGGGGCAGGACATTTGTTTACCGGTGTTCTTCCCCAAGCCCCATACGGACCCGAGCCATCGCAGCCTGCATACCCTGGATGTTCGGCGGGCATTGGCTTTTTATCTGGACCATACCAGACCTTTCCGTAAATCGACTCAGCTATTTGTGGCCATTGCGGAACGGATGAAGGGCCAGCCTATTTCGACGCAGCGCCTGTCGGCATGGATCGTGCGTTGCATAAATACGTGCTACGAGCTCGCCAACATGCCTGCACCTCAGATCAGGGCTCACTCCACTAGGGCCCAGGCGTCCTCGACGGCCTTCTTGGCACAGGTCCCGCTCCAGGAGATCTGCAAGGCAGCCACCTGGTCGTCGGTGCATACCTTCACAGCCCACTACGCGATCCACCATCAAACCAGAGATGACGCGATGGTCGGCAGGGCGGTGCTTCAATCAGTTATTCCTTGACTCCTACCCTCCTCCAATGGTAAGCTTGTGAGTCACCTAATGTGGAATGGACGTGAACAAGCACTCGAAGAAGAAAAGACAGTTACTTACCTTCTGTAACAGTTGTTCTTCGAGATGTGTTGTTCACGTCCATTACACTTCCCACCCTCCTTCCCCTCTGTCGGAGTCACCGGCAAGAAGGAACTGAGGGAGGGTCGGGCCGGCAGGGATATATATACGCTAGGGCGGGGCGCCGCTCTGGCGGGAAGGGAGACCCTGCGGGCCCGACGGGAGCCGCTGAGGGAAAAAGTTTCCGACGTTCGTGCACGCGGCGCGCGCACACCTAATGTGTAATGGACGTGAACAACACATCTCGAAGAACAACAGTTACAGAAGGTAAGTAACCGTCTTTTTTTTCTCCCCATCGCTGCATGTTCAATTACTGCAGTTGAACATGGCTGTTGTAGCAAAAAGCTGGGACCAGAATTTTTCCTGGAAGAGCCAAATGGCTAGCAAGTGAATTGAACCAGATTCACTTATTTCAGGTGCACAAAATGATTTTATTTACCCAGCATATTTCAGATCTTGGGAATGAAATTGCAACCAGTTGATTAGTCTATGGTCTCTTCACTAATAAAAAATAAATGTCTTTGCAAAGAAATAAATATTTCATTGTAAAAATCCTACTCAAGACGTAGCTTTAACCTTGATGTAACTAGTCAAGATTTATAGCCTTCATGATCGCAGAGGAAAGCATAAAAATGAGGCCCCAGCGTATCCTAAAAACTCAAACCGTAAGGCAAATAAAATGAATCCAAAATATTTTATTTTTTTTAAAAACTCATGACTGGTTTAAAATCTCATGGCTTTTCAGAGCCCAATTTATTATTTTTAGCTATCTGGGGCTGGCAATACTATTGTCTTCACTAGGATTTTACAAGACAGCTATTTTGTGTTAACAATCTCATTGCAAAAGATGCACCTATTTGTACTAGTGAAGACACCGCATATGGGGAAAGCAGGACTTCCTGGCTAACGTACCAGCGCCAGCTCTCAGGACACCTGGATTCTTTTTCTGACTCTGCCACAAATTTTGTATGTGACTTTAGGCAACTCACTTAATTGTCTGTCTCCCTTGCTTTTTCCATCTGTAAAATGAAAATAATGTTCACCAGCTTCACAGGAGGTTTGTGGCTATTCATCTTTGCAAAGCTCTTGGATATCCTTTGAAGGAAGGTGCTGTGTCAGTGCAAAGTATTATACTCTTCCACTTTCAGTCTCTGGGGCAGATGATGATAACCTTGAACTACTGGTTACTGTAGCGGCGGTGAAACTAACAAGAATATTTCAGGCAGTAGCTGCCTGGGCTCCCAGGATCTGTGGTGCCAGGACAACATAGGGTCCCTGTCAGCCCTGCCATATGGGCTGGGCTTCCAGACTCCTAGGCCAACTGGCATCCAACTGCCTCCTCCGGAGCATGGTGAAGCTGCAGTGGACCCTAGAAGCCCTGAGGTCCCCAGGCTGAAGGAAGTCTGTATGGCGGAGCTCCCCAGAGCCACAGACCCTGGCAATCATGTAATGTCCAGCAGCCTACTTGGAAGCAAGGCCTGGTTCCATCAGGACGCCATCTATGATTAAACTAAAGTTCATCAAACCCAAGATGTTTCCATGAGATGTTTTGGGTTCACCAAATTGGCATTTTTCAATGATGCTGTTTTGTTAGAAAATACCTGATCAGGTATTAATTTGTGTTACAGCACCTAGTAAAAAATAATGTGTTTGAATGAACTCCAGGGGAAGTTTTAAGGAGGCAGAATGCATAGCAACCTGATGAGGAATTTGAACAGGGCGTAAAGTTAAACACACCTAACACTTGTAAAAATTTCCAAGGATTCTTTTAAAAAATCACAAGTGCCAGGGACCTCTGTGTGACAGATATGGCAATTTCTGGCATATCCCAGACACACTTTATTGAAAGAAGTTAAACCTTCTTGAATTAAGTTTAAGTATCTTAGGAGTTCATTGTATTAAAATACAAATGTTTGTGTTTCAGCTATTTCTTTGAAGCTCATAACACTCCCAAGTTCGGTCTCCTCCCTAAAGACTTTACATCCAATCCCACAATAACAATGTGAACTTTTAAAGTTGTGTGTTTTCCAGGAAATCTATAGGGGGGTGGGGTGTATGCAAAGGTAAACCTTCCAGGTATGCAAAAGCTCAGCCTTCTGAAGCTTCACCCTGAATAGGGGACCTTTTGTCTGGTGATCAACTGTTATGTGAAGACAGATCAAAGATCCAAGCTGTATAAGAAGTGACTCTCTGATTCCTGGCAGTTTTTGTTCTGAGGCAAAGTGGTTATGAACTTATATCCACAGAAAAACCCCTTGGTGAGGTCTGAAGGACTGTTCACTTGCCAGAGCCCTTTTTGGAGTTGGGTTGATCGCTAGTAAGCTTAACATTCATGTAGGTTATTTTATTGTTTTCATGTGTTTTCTCTGTAATGCTTTAACCCTAAGAATAAATGTGCTTGCTTAGAAAGAGCTGTGTGGTACCTTATAATTGTGGGCAATTATGCTGCTTATAGCCTCCGAGGAAGCCTCTTGCTGAGGCAGTTTGCCATGTTGGGGAATTCACAGTATCGACAGGGAACTGTGCAGCCTAGAAATACCCTGGTCAGGTGGCAGAGAGCGGTCTCTCCACCCCAGAGCAGTGATGGCGACAGAGCCAGAAGCCTAAGAGTGGGTGCCTTTGCTGGACCACAGAAGGGGAATACAAGTGCACCCTGAACTGTGACCCTGTGTTTCACATCTCCTCTGACAGAGGACACTTCAGTTCTCCCTGCAGCCATATTGGAAAATCAGTTCAGCGGGAAGAGTGTCACATACTGACTCATCTTCACCTGGAGATGTCCCAACACTGGCCAAACTTAATATGTAGGCTCTGACAAGATAGCACAGATTGAGGGGCTACCACTGCTGGTCATTGTGGAGATAATAGTCATATAGCTAAAACTTTTGGACTCCTTCAGGCGTAAAAATAATCCAGATGAATCATAGGAAACACAGCAAGGAGGAAAAATTGCAAGTGAAAACCACAGTGTCTTTTCCAGAGAATCACAAACTTTAAAACATTTTCCACATCAGTCATGTTTTCTAGTTATCAAGTGGGATGCTTCTGCCATTCAGCGTTAAAAAATGTCGTCTTCCTGGTTTCAGGCCTTCTTTGGGCTGTGAGATAGCCCATTTGTATGCACCAATATCTGAGAGACTTCGTTGGGGAAACTGCTTTGTTCTTTTATATTGCTCTGTTATATTAACACAAGGGCATGTTAATGTTTTAAAGGCTGTGCAGAGCACCCTTTTCTCATGATCAAACACAGGGCTATCTTAAAGCTGCCCTAAGGACAGATTTAGCATTGTTACTGCTTTTTATATATTCCTTTTTCTTTTACAATATAAATTGATGTGAGATTAAAAAAAAAAAAAACACCTGACTGTGATATTTACTCATGCATAATTTAACACCCAAATAGAATAAACTCTCTCATACGATGCCAGCTGGTATTAAGATTAACTCATGTGGGGATAACATACCTTGCCTAGTGGTACATTAAAATACATAAATTAGTCTTCATCGCAGTAGGCATGAATATGGAATGACCACATATAGTCAAAGGGGAAGGATGTTTATTTCTCAGTGATGACAGTAATGTAAAGTCTGGTTTTAAACATACTGAGCTTGTTTTGCCCCTGTGGTGAGTGCAGGGGGTGCACTTTGCGCAGGCATCACTACATAAGCATCGCTGAGGACACCAGTTGGATTGCCAGAACCTTTGTTATTGGTGATGATTGTCCCATGCTGAGCTTGCAGGGCTATCAGCCAGGAACAAACCCCCCCCCCCCCCCCCCCGTAATTTTACTTGCAAACTGAGCACATCTGATATGAAATCAGAGCAACTTAATGAATATGGAACCTCATGATGCCATTTATATATAGAACTACATTTAAACTCCATCTGGGCTTGACTCAGGAATCAGCCCAACTTCATCTGGTTGCCCTGGCTTGCCGCCCACCCTGCCCAGCCCTGCACTCTTCGTGGGCTGTACACCAGAGGACCCAGGGCCCTTGTTGGAATGGTATTTGTCATTGATTTGCACCACTAAATCCCTGACCCAGGAAAGCTTTCTGCCTGCAGAAATCAGCAATGCAGAGACCGTAACTATGTCCCTCTGTATCTTAACCAGTGAAAGATTGAGATTAAATATGACTGACTGGACCACTTGGGGGGTGGACTAGATGACCTGTTAGGTCTTGTCTCTCTCCAGTTCCTATTTTGATTTTTACCCATGATTCTGGTGTGCTAAGTGTTTCTAAATCATCAGACCAGTATCTTTAGAGAGGGAAACCATGCAGGCTGCTTATCTGACAGAATCTATTCCTCTTCACATTTCTAGACAGAAATAGGGTTCATAAAAGTAATATACAAGTCACAGAAGATAGACTTTGTGCTAGCAATTTTTCATAGGGACTGTTTCTTAACATACAATCCTTGAATGATTAGACTACATTTAGAAGCTGATTAAAAATACACTCCACAGTATATCTAAATCACACATAAGCTAGCAGTATTTCTAACCAAGTACAGCTGACTCTGCAGGCTCAGTAAACCCTTCCATTGTAACTCTTCAAGCCTTATTATCCGTCTTATGTACCAACTGTCCATACTGCTAACACAACATCTGGGAAGTACTTAATTTGCAATTTCTAGCTAATGCCATGTATGTCTACTTCTCACCCACTCCCAGCCCAAAGTAAAACAAGTAAACGTGTGATTTAAAGTAAACTCTTATTCCTGCACAATAGCTGGTTCCATCTAAACTGTATACGTTTATATAGGCTCATAGATTTTATAGATTTAGACCATCCAGAATAAATCAAGCGTTTGTGCTTTTGAGACTTGCGCTTATTTGATGGAAACAGGTGGATGGATGAAGAGTGCACAATTTCTCATCTTCCCTCAAGCTTGAGTACTTTACCTTTTTTATTGGAATGCGTTTTTTAAAATTCTGTTTTGTTTAGAAACTTGCCCTCCACCCCCCAAGATTTACAATGATTACATGGAAAATTAGCTAAAATGCCAACCTTCCACAGAGGTTTAGATTGTAAGCTAGCAGCATCACAGATCTGGTGACTTTCTTCCTTTTTGCTTTAAATCCACTCTTTTGCTGATTTGGGCAAGTTGTTTCTTTATTTTCTCTCACAATTTGTCTTATGCTACTTAAGACCCTTTAAATTATACCAGGCAAAGCACTCAAAATTATATTGTGGGGAGTGTGACCCAGTGTGTCTGGGGCAGCCCTTACTGAAAATGCCAAGGTCAGGGCAGGCTGCAAAAGGGAGAGCAGATACTCCCGAAACTGGTAGTTAACACTGAAGTTAGACTCACCAAACAGTCACAAACTATGCTCCTGATCTCCCACACTGGTTATCAAAAAGCTAAAAAAGAAATCACAGAGCCCCCTTTACTGCATTCCAGTTGTCTGACTACCAATCAGCACATAAGTCCAGTATAGTAAGAAGTTATTTAAAACTCTGCTCACTATACAAAATGTTCTTGTGACCCCTAAGGGCCAGCCACATTGCCAGGTCAATATTAGGTTGGATCTTATCCAAAATACCACGCCGCCAGCCAATCCTTTAGTGTCTAACACTAAAGGTTTATTATAAAGAAAAAAAGAAAGAACAAGAAGAGAACAGTTAAATGATAAAGCACTCTGATCTATACAGAGACTTCAAAGTCCATATATCAAGTTCTTAGCAGTATTGGTGAGTTTCCTGGCTTGAAAGTCCCTCTGGAACACATCCACAGCTTGGATGGGTCATTCAGTCCTTTGTTCAGAGCTTCATTTGTAGAAAAGTTATTCCAGAGGTAAGCAGGAATGAAGACAAAGATGTACCTGCCCTTTATATCCCTTTTGCCATGTGGCTTGTACTTCTTGTGTCCCAAACACAAGCTTCACAGCACATGGCATGGAAAAGCCTTAGAGTTCTCTGTCCATAGGCATGCCCCTACATGCCTTGCGGACTCATACGGTGTAGCCTCTACCTTCTCTCAATGGGTCAAGTGTATAGCTGACCCTTGATGGGCCATCAAACAGGCTAGGCAGTGCTGATGCCAATTGTCTGGGGGTGTCACCCAGAAATACAGCACAAGTTTGGAAATACAGATATACCATACATATCTATAACTCACAATACAAAGGTGATAGAAATATATAAACAAGATCATTATACTTGGCAGATCATAACATTTTCACAGATACCTTACATGGCATATCTGGTCAGATTTCTTGCAATTTTATAGTATTGGTATCAACAATATCATAAGCGTCTCCCATATTTCATACAGTGTCACAGGGACCAAAACTCTTGCACAGCATCTTGCCCTGGCAGAGAGCAGGGAGCAAAATACAACTTCCAAGCTCTTATGTACCTCAAAGTTCTATTGCTCTCATTAACTTTTTCAAAAGAGAAGATGATGCACTTGCACATCAGTTTGCTTCTGCTCCCCAAAGGAATTTAGTGAAAAATCCATGTGAATGTTCTGTCTTTATTTGCTCAAAGGAACAGAGCTGCCACTGATGTGGGAGACTCCACTAAAGACCTCCTGGGTTTTGTGGGCTGGGTGCACAACTCTTTTTTCTTTCCATTAACATATTCCTTCCCTCAAATCCCCATGGCTTTTTTCCCCTTGTTCTTTAGAATTATCTAATCGCTCCTCCTTCATGGAAATCTCTCTTCTCTGGCACCATTTTGCTGCATTCTGACCCATATTGGGGCATTTCTTATACAGTTGAGATCCAACTATATCCTGGGGTTGGTGCAGACCCTTTTGGTTAATTGCTGATCTCCTTTGCATCTTAGTTTTCATGAGTACAAAATACTCTAACACATATTCTTCAAAATGGGGTACAGATCAGCCCTCCAGATAAACAACTCCGTGTTACAGTGCTGTTTTTGTCATCTCCACTGCAGTTGGAGAACGCTGGCTGTGGCTTGATCCAGACAACACATAGGTAATGTCTTTAGGTTGGGGTCAGCTGCCAGCAGTGTTGTAGAACTTATATTTATAACACAGATGCACAGTTTAGGTGTGATGTTAGACCCTAGGATGCAACTTGCTATGACCAAGAGCATTTTCAGGTCCTACAAAAAGAGTACAGCTTTTGTGCCAGAGACCTTGCTCCATTTACCAAGTCTGTGTCACCATCAGGTTAGAAAGCAGAGCATTTTGAGACCACCCGTTACAAAGCTGCTGTAAGTAACTTGTTGGTAAAAATGTTGGAAACTCCCCTAGAGCTTTGGCTATGCTAGGCTCTCACTGGTAGGAGTCATTTTGTAAATTTCTCTAGTGCAGCTAAGACTTTTTAGTATAAGGAATGAAGAATCCATGTCCAAGGCAGCTTTCTTGATGATTCCAACATGCACAGCATTTTTTGAAGAGAAAAGAAAGACAGGAATAGAAGAAACTAAACTACTCCAGGTTACCAGAGGAGAGCATTATTAGGAGAACGTTCTTCCTCTTTGTTTTGTGCAGCGTTTCCATTCTGCCAGTATTAATCAGATCACCAGCCACTGGAATATCAGATGTCCATGAAGTGATGCTCATATTCACGGCAGGACGGTCCTCCTTGTTTTTCAGTAACACTTTAATTTCCTCTTTGGCCTTCATCCAGTTGCAAAACCTGGGCCCTTGTTTCCATGCTTGATAGCAGATTCTGGCTTTGCAAGCTTTTACATCACCCTCAAGTTAATTTTAGAACTTTGGTTGCCATGGTTGCAGCTAAGTATTTTTTAATTCTCTACTTGTTTGCTGAGTTTGCTGCTCTGCCCTTTTTTCTTTAAACATGTAAATTGGGATGCAAGGAGTGCGTTGAACAATTATCCAACCTTGTCTAAGATAAAAAGGAGGGCATGTGAGAGGTGAGACTCTTGAACTTCAATCTGATGAGTCAACATCTGCTCATTCAGTACTACCCAGCAGCTGCAGAAACTGTCACAAGCTCTCTTCTTGTATTGCACAGTCAGGGCAAGAGGGTTTTAAATTTTACATAGGTAAAATGCTAGCACAGAATACTGGACTGGGTAAAGAGCTTCTATTCTCTCCCTCCTGATCCCCTCCTCTTTTTAAGCACAAGAGGGCACGAATCCCTGTTCTGACATCCACTTTGCTGGAAATATAAGTGAGGGGAAAGCATACTGCACAGACCTGCAGTTAAACTCTTAGGGCACCTTCTGACCTGAATTAGACCTTCTTAAAGAAAAACAATATAGTGACATTATGATACCACACTGACCAGACCGGTTTGTACTTTAAAAACAAAAACCTGAATACAGAAATTGAAATAGGCCACACCAGAGTAACGAGCCATTTGACGGTCCAATCCACGTGTGATTTGTTTTAATGGAACATGAAACCATACAAAGATGAGAAATTTGGGAGGTTGGGCCCTTAATCCTTAAATGAAGCGTGTAAGCGCTAGTACCGTACAAATAATAAATAATGTGCTAACAGTCTGCATGTCTGTGTTTGAATTTCGTCTGTTTGAATTTCGTCTCCTGTAACCTTCCGAGGCTGCAGCCCCACTTTTGAATGGTTTGGAATTTAAATGTGTTGCTACAGTAGTGTCTTTGTTGGAGATGGACCGTGACTTGTGTTCATTAAGGCTACAGATGTCGGCTCAGATTTCATGTTTCAAAAGCTTTCTCCCTGATGAAGTGTGAAAAAAGCCAAGCTCGAGCAGAGGCTTGTGAAAGATAGAATAATAGCCCTTCGTCCCAGTGTCTGACAGGCTTAATGCCGTTAGTCTCAGATCTTTTTTAAAACTTTGAGAGAGCAAATTTGTTCCCAGTCAATAAAATAGTCCTCTGAGCGCAACTCGTAACGTTTTCCTGATCAGCCTTTTCCTAAATTGTTTACGAAGTTTCTTACACTCAGAAGCTTCTAGTTTGCACATTTAGCAATTCCCGGGTAATAAGGTTTAATAGGCATTAGTGGCATTGATTAACTGTTTATACATCATGCTATCAGAATACATAGATCTTGTTAACAAAAAAATATGAATCTGATTTAAATCAGTCTGCCCTCTCTCTTTTTCTGTCAAATACAAGAAACAGCAGAGCAGACATTGCTTTGTAAACCTACCTGGGTAGTACATGTCTGTCCTTTTCCACTGGAAAAGATGACTGCATTACCAAGAAACTTAGTTCAGCGACTTCTGCAGTGTGTAAACATTTACTGCAAGTTATTAGAACAGAACTAAAGAGTCATATATTTTTCTAAACCACTATCGTGCATCCAGCCAAGATGCTGCCAGGGTCCTTATTTCCGCCCCTCTGCCTATCACATTGTGCTCTGTATGTATGCTCCTACAAATTCACAAAGCAGAAGCTGCTGGCCCATGCCACTGTTCTGGATATGGAAGTTGTGTGATAACAGAACGGGACATGTATGGGAAGCAGCATTGCACCTACAGTCTCTCACTGGAAAGCTTTCTCCTCAAATTAAAGGCTTTGGTAAGAAAACATGGTGATTAAATTAAAAAACAAACAAGTGAGTTAGGTGCATCCTTTCTGAGAGGAGAGCATGCAGGGCTTCCTCTTATTGAAAGATCTCCTGGGTAAAGAATTCTAGATGGAGAGTGTGACGTTGCACCCCATAAGGCTTTATGGAAATATGCTTATGAATGTATATATGACATAACTGGAATATGTTTAATGCTACATATGCCATGTAACATATCTCTGTAAAGGTTATGATCTACTGAATCTGTTCCTCCTATTTGTATGCATGTATCATTTTTGTATTCGAAGTTATGAATATTGGCTGTGTACTTGCTTGATTTTAAGTAGCCTTGTAAAGCATTTGGTCAGCTTCTTGAGAAAAGAATGGGCAAGTTAAGTGCCCAGTCAAGAAACATTTAATGGACAATGGATCTTGGAAGGCTCCAATCCACATAAGAAGTCTATTTGAGGACGTTCAAGGTAGCATGTGAACAATATAAGTTCTGAGTCATGCATGGACATGCGATTTGCCCATGTGACTCCAAAATTCCATCTTGTAGCTGGGATTCTACGCAGGGGGAGGGAGGGTGTCCACCCACAAGAGAAAGTCTATTTAAACCCCTGGGAGACCCTCCATTTTGTCTTCAGCTGGCTCAAGAGAGAGCCTCTTCACTCCAAAGGATACCTGAAAGAAACTGGAACAAAGGACAGTAACCACGGGGGGTGTGAGTGATTGCTGGACCCAGACTAGAAGGAGACTAGTCTGTAAAAGGAAGCTTACTGGAACACCTCTGAGGGTGAGGTATTATCTGTATTCAGTTTTCTTACTGTATTAGGCATAGGCTTGCGTGTTTTGTTTTATTTTGCTTGGTAACTCACTTTGTTCTGTCTATTACTACTTGGAACCACTTAAATTCTACTTTTTGTTTTTAATAAAATCAGTTTTTACTTATTAATTAATTTTTTTACTTATTAATTAACAGAGTATGTATTAATACCTGGGAGGGGGAGCAAACAGCTGTGCATATCTCTCTATCAGTGTTACAGAGGGCGAACAATTTATGAGTTTATAGGGTAAAACGGATTTATTTGGGGTTTGGACCCCATTGGGAGTTGGGCATCTGAGTGTTAAAGACAGGAACACTTCTTAAGCTGCTTTCAGTTAAGCTTGCAGTTTGTGGGATGTGGTTCAGACCGGGGTCTGTGTTTGTGGCCGGCAAGCGTGTCTGGCACAACCAGGCAGGGTTCTGGAGTCCCAAGCTGGCAGGGAAGGCAGGGGGAGAAGTAGTCTTGGCACATCAGTTGGCAGCCCCAAGGGGGTTTCTGTGATCCAACCCGTCACAGAGAGATCTGTCATAAGTCTCTCCAGAAATACTTTTGAAATATATATATAGCGATAGCATTTTTTCTTCTGCAAATGTTTTTTGACAAAAGAAGTAGTAAAACCTCATCAGAAATATTATATGATCCATCTTAGTAGGAAGAAAACATGCTATAATATCTTCCATAGCACAGCTATGGAAAGGTCTTTTTTTAATTTTATTTTTTTAAAGAGGTATAGTCTTCCTCTCTGGCGAATTGTTCTGAAAATTGACCTTTAAGGGATGCTTATTGTTTCTAATCTTTGTTTGAACTGGAAGCTTTGCCTTTTCAAAGAGTGCAAACCAAACAGTACTGACATGGCAGGATCACGTGATAGGACTCCCTCATCTTTTGCATACTGGATTTATCAACTTGGCATGCTACAGCCATACATCAGGAAGATTAGATTTAAGATTATTCTGTTTAAATAGCACTGAAATGGAGAAAGAACACCAGTAAGTTTCCATTGTGTTAGGTCTTCTCAAGCTAACAGAAAAAAGTTAAACTATTGACTCTGTACAATCTTGGGACCCCCTATTGTCCACCACAGGATAGAAGAGAAGGGCCTCTTGACAGTAGCTGTTGCTTTTCAGACTGAACCCTGATCCCCACAAGTGGAGTAGGCAGTAAGTAGTGCGTACCTGTTCCTGCAAAGGGAGAAAGTTTCTGAAGTTTACTGCAAGATTTTTTGGAGGGGAGACAGGGAGGGATGCCTTTCTCTGAAGCATCAGGCATTGGCCAGTGCTCAAGACAGGCTAAATAAACCAGATCTGGTATGTATAGCTCTTAGATTACTGTGGTTGTAGCAGCTTTCACGGAAGTACAATGAACTGGATGGGAACACAGGAAAATTAATCATGATTAATCGCACTTATAACAATAGAATACCAATGGAAATTTATTAAATATTTTTTGATGTTTTTCAATATTGATTTCAGTTACAACACAGAATACAAAGTGCGCAGCGTGCACTAAATATTATTTTTATTACAAATACTTGCACTGTAAAAAGATTAAAGAAATAGTATCTTTCAATTCACCTCATACAAGTACTGAAATGCAATCTCTTTATCGCGAAAGTGTAACTTACAAATGCAGATTTTTCTTGGTTACATAACTGCACTCAAAAACAAAACAGCGTAAAACTTTAGAGCCTACAAGTCCACTCAGTCCTTCTTCTGCCAATTGCTAAGACAAACAAGTTTGTTTACATTGACAGGCAATACTGCTGCCTGCTTCTTATTTATAATATCACCTGAAAGTGAGAACAGGCGTTCGCATGGCACTTTTGTAGCCGGTGTTGCAAGGTATTTACATGCCAGATATGCTAAATTAAGAACACTTTCACAGCAGATTTGACAAAACGCAAAGAAGGTACCGATGTGAGAGTTCTAAAAATAGGTACAGCACTCGACCCAAGGTTTAAGAATCTGAAGTGCTGTCCAAAATCTGAGAGGGACGAGGTGTGGAGAATGCTTTCAGAAGTCTTAAAAGAGCAACACTCTGATGCAGAAACTACAGAACCCAAACCACCAAAAAAGAAAATCAGCCTTCTGCTGGTGGCATCTGACTCAGATGATGAAATGAACATGCGTCAGTCCGCACTGCTTTGGATCGTTATCAAGCAGAACCCATCATTAGCATGGAAGCCTGTCCTCTGGAATGGTGGTTGAAGCATGAAGGGACATATGAATCTTCAGCGCATCTGGCACATAAATATCTTGCAATGCCAGCTACAAGAGTGCCATGCAAACGCCTGTTCTCACTTTCAGATGATACTGTAAACAAGAAGCAGACATCATCTCCTTCAAATTGTAACCAACCTTGTTTGTCTGAGTGATTGGCTGACCAAGAAGTAGGACTGAGTGGACTTGTAGGCTCTAAAGTTTTGCATTGTTTTATTTTTGAATGCAGTTTATTTTGTACATCATAATTCCACATTTGTAAGTTCAACTTTCATGATAAAGAGATTGCAGTACAGTACTTGTATGAGGTGAATTGAAAAACACATTTTTGTTTTGTTTTTTTACAGTGTGAATATTTGTAATAAAAATAAATATAAAGTGAGCACTGTACACTTGGTATTCTGTGTTGTAATTGAAATTAATATATTTGAAAATGTAGAAAACATTCAAAAATATTTAAAATAAATGGTATTCTATTGTTGTTTAACAGTGCGATTAATCGCAATTAATATTTTTAAAACTATTAGCATGTCTCCTCTCTGTTGTCCATGCCCCCCTCTCCTTCCCCCCCCCCCCCCCCCGGGTCTTCTCTTCTCCAGACTAAACAAACCCAGTTTTTTCAATCTTTCCTCATAGGCCATGTTTCCTAGATCTTTATTTTTGTTACTCTTCTCTGGACTTCCTCCAATTTGTCCACATCTTTCCTGAAATATGGTGTCCAGAACTGGACACAGTACTCCAGTTGAGGCCTAATCAGCACAGAGTAGAGGAGAAGAATTACTTACTGTGTCTTGCTTACAACATTCCTGTTAATACATCCCAGAATGACGTTTGCTTTTTTGCAACAGAGTTACACTGTTCACTCATATTTAGCTTGTGATCCACTATGACCCCCCCAGATCCCTTTCCGCAGTACTCCTTCCTAGGAAGTCATTTCCCATTTTGTATATGTGCAGCTGATTGTTCATGTTAGTTTAAAGTTTATGTATCCATTTAGGCTGCCTCTGCTTGCAGAGAAGTTGACATATAATGCACTGCACCCATTTTTCTCCTTTTATTAAAGATATTGGACTACCCTGCTTCAAAGCAATCCCCTGGTAACTAATTAGTCTCAATTCTGCACTGATGTTCTCTTCTCACCCAACTTCCACAAATGGCCAATTGAGCTGAATGAAATTTGAGTGGTAAACAGTAACAAAAACACTGGGACCTCGTAATGTATGTAGCTTCCTCACACATAGACACCACAAGATAATAGTATTTGGCCTTCAATCTGGGATTATAGTTTCCTTAAATCTGTTGCAAATAAAATATAAATATTTGGGACATAAAAATCATCTGGATTATCCATGATCTAGAAATAAGCACAAAAACCAGATAGATGTAATTATCTTTATTCACCTGAAAACTAAAGAAGAATGACAGTGTTGACTGACAGAGGAAGACCAAGTTAGAGTTGAGGCATGTTAACTGATTATCACTGTTCTCCCCACTCTGGCCCATCCTTATGTAATGTGACATGAACTCAGCCATTCAGTGAATTCTGGAGCGGATTACAGAAAAAGCATCAGTATGTGATGAGCTGTAAACACATGTACTAATGCAGGTAAATTCCTTTGCTCCTTCTTTCTGCTTTGCTTGACTTGCTTTGAGATTCTTCACACGTACGATCTCGAGTTCATTTTACTGAAGTGAACCAAGAACAAACATTGGTTGGTAATTTGAGGTTTTTAAAGCTTCCAGTCCAGCACATTTGTGTGGAGAGGCATAGAGTGTAGAGCATAGAGTGTCTAAGGGCCACAACATTGGCAGCATTAGTAAAGATGTTCATTGAAGTCTGACAATGAATATCATGGAAACTTGGAATGATACCATGGTAGGACTTGGATTGTTATTGGCCCACAGCAGAATTTTTTGGTTTGTGGTAATAATGATCTTGTCAATGAACCAGATTTATTTGCTTCAAGAAGAATAGTTCTTCAGATTCAGATAATGGCAGGAAATTATGTTCCCTCGTCTCAGGCATTCTCTTTGTTTGGAAGAAAAAAAAAGAATCCATTAACCCTGAGATATTTGAAAGTAAAGAATGGAACATTTTAAATTCCATTCCCTGAGTAATGGGAAATAATTTTAAACGTTGCTGTCAAGTGTGTGTTGTGCATTTATCATCAAAGTGAATTACCAATATGAAATTTGAAACACCAAGAGAAATAGGCCAAATATCCTGAGGCTGAGATCCAAGGAGAGCTTTCCTGAGATGTCATAAAGCGCTTCAAATCTTTGTGAAATTGTATATATGTCTTTGGTTTGGTTTGTTTCACTGCTAGCGCAATCATAACTGGCAAAGTTTGGAACACTAGGTGGCCAGCAGTTTTGCTAGTGTAGGCAGATAAATGGAACAAGAATTGTCTGTCAGCATTTGCTATCCTGATGCTCTATAGTCAGGAATGCGGGGGTTGGATGGATGGCTTTTCTGAGGTAGAGGGATGTTTTTGTCTTGTACTTCAGTGGCATTTAATTATTGCTGTATAAAGAGAGTCGTCCTCTAAAAGACGACAGTCTTAACTCTTCAAAAAATATTACTGAAAGGCAGCGTGTTCCTGTGGCTAGGACACTTGTTTCCATTCCTGCCTCTGCTGCTGACCTTGGACAAGTCACTTCACTTCTTTGAGCCTCTGTTTCCTTCCCAACTGTGTTTATTTGGATTGTAAGATCTTCAGAACAGGGATGGTCTCTTAGGATGCATTTCTATAGTGCCCAGAACAATGGGGCCCCAAGCAAGACTGGTGCCTCTAGGCACTACTATAATACAAATAACAATAGTGTTTAGGGTGACCATACGTCCCATTTTGGCTGGGACAGTCCCTTTTTTAAACCCTGTCACGGCTGTCCCGACTTCTTTGGCAGAAGTGGCCATTTGTCCCGTTTTGCTCTTGCCAACTTGATCAGGGACAGAGAATCTGGTTACTATTTGTAAAGCACCACGTAAACTTACAGTGCTGTGGAAGAAGAACAGGAGTACTTGTGGCACCTTAGAGACTAACAAATTTATTTGAGCATAAGCTTTCGTGGGCTACAGCCCACTTCATCGGATGCATGTGCTTCATACAGTGCTATGGAAGGTTGTTGTTTATTTAACATTAATAATAGGCCTTTTCCATCTCTAATCTGTCTGATTCAGTTCACACTTTTTGCTGAATACACTTTCAAAGTACTGTACCTACATGTCCGCACACAGTCCTCACCTTAACCCTGAAAAATCTGCTGTATTGGTTAGGTGCAGGTGTGGAGTTGATAACAAAAGCATGTGCACTGTAACAAAGTGAATGATTCCAAGGCAGTCTCCGATGTATAGTGTATTTCCTCTTTCCAGTTGGTTTGCTATCTCCTTCTAGTGCATGAGCACATCTGTGCATCCGAGGAGGTCTGAGTGATTCTGTCAGCCAATATCTGTTTTGTGCATGCATGTTTTCAATAAGCTAGTTTTCCACAGTTCTAAGGAAGGAAGAAAATTCATTTGGAAGCCAGTCAGGCAGCATATCAAATGGTACATTAGCAGAAAATGCAGCTGATGACAAGCACCAAATTCTTCGCTGAGAAAAATCTCAAGCTTTCCCCCTTCTTTTGTGTGTCTTGCAGAAACTGGCAGTGGCCAAGATTATGTGACCTCAGAGAACCAACTGCTATATTATCCCAGCATCACCTATGCTATAATTGGCAGCTCAGTTATCTTTGTGCTGGTGGTGGCCTTCCTCGCCTTGGTTTTGCACCACCAACGAAAACGCAACAACCTCATGACCCTGCCTGTGCATCGGCTGCAGCACCCTGTCCTCCTGTCCCGGCTGGTGGTCCTTGATCATCCACACCATTGCAGCGTCACCTACAATGTCAACAATGGAGTTCAGTACATGTCCAACCAGACCTGCCACAGGCCACTGGATCTGGATTCTCCACCATCCTATTCAGAGGCTGTGTTAGACCAAAGGTATGTATGGGAATTAAGTCTCCCCAAAGTTATGCTAACAGTTGCAATTCCTAGACTCTGTGGGTCACCATGCTTCCTGTGTGTTCTCATCGTAGCATTTATGCTCATTGTTTTATTTGTCAGGGTACAAATATTCCCTGTATTCTAATACTATAATTGTACTATACTATAATGACCTATAATTAGGTTTGGAAGGATTAAATTATATTGGTAAATATCGTTTTCACCGTACACCCACACACTGACAAAAATTATCGAAATATACAGATAGGCAAAGTGAAAATATGCTTCTAGAGAACTTATTAGAGTTTGATTTAAGTATATTTACTTTGTATATTTTCACCTGTGATGCTGCCCATTTGTTTTTTAATGGTTAAAAACTTCAACTCTTTGAATCTCATTGTCTGCTGTCATTAAATAATTGTCTGACCCCTCCATTGTCTGACCCCCCCCCCATAATTTCCTGCAACTGTGAAAATTTAAATAGAAATTTAAAAAAATACTTAAATAAACATTGATATTATCCATCAAAATTATTTTAAAATCAAATTCTGCCAAGCCTACCTGTAACTATTGATTGTTCACTTACGTGGGAACAAATTCAGCCAGCCTCTTTTGTGTACACAGGAAAAAGGTTCCCCCTCCCAGCTTCATCTTAACGTGCAGAATTAATAGTCCAGAAGTCTCTCTGCACCCAGTGGCATGAAAGAGATTTAAGGATTCAAGGGGCATCACCTGAGTACACTTCTCTTTTGAGGTCACTTCTGCTCTTCACACAAGTAATCAGTACCCCCTGGCTCTTTGGGGTTCTACAGGGTTGACTGCAATATGGAAGAAAACTATCACTTCAGCAGTGTTACTTCATGCCAATCTGGGAGCAAAATATGAAAACCCTGAGATTGCTCCATAGTAAATATCAGATGCTCATAGTTTAAATACACAGGGCCAGCTCCTGTAGCACTCCCAATGAGTCTCCCTTGATTAAGGGCTGCAGGATTTGTCCAAAGATCAATTGTCATCTTAGCCAAAATGAAATCTAAAAAATTGTATCTCACAAGGTCTTCAGTGCTAGAGGCATTAAGTGTAATAACCCAGATACATGGCACTACTCTGCTTCCAAAGGTATTAGACGAATAAGACTTATGCACTTATTTAGAAATTCAAAAAAACAATATATATATATACGTGACGGGTTCGGTCACAGCGATCCCATTGGGACTGTCACCTGATGTGCTGAACTTACCTCTCAGCCCGTTTTCCCTGCCAGCTTGGGACTTCCAAGAAACCTGTCTTGTTGAGCCAGACACACTAGCCTGCTGCAACACAGACCCAGGGTCCGGGCCACACCCCCAAAGCTGCAGGCTTTAAGGGAAAACAGCTCTGCAGGTTACCTGACCCCAGACACCCAGCCCCCAGTGGAATCCAAACTCCAAATAAATCTGTTTTACTCTGGATAAAGCCTATAAAGGGTAAACTCATAAATTGTCCGCCCTCTATAACACTAATAGAGAGATATGCACAGCTGTTTGCTCTCCCTTGTATTAATCACTTACTCTGGGTTCATTAATAAACAAAAGTGATTGTATTAAGTATAAAAAGTAGGATTTAAGTGGTTTCAAGTAATAACAGACAGAACAAAGTAAGTCACCAAGCAAAATAAAGCAAAAACATGCAAGTCAAAGCCTAATACATTAAGAAACTGATTACAGATAATAGCTCGCCCTCAGAGATATTCCAATAAGCTTCTTTCACAGACTAGACTCCTTCCTAGTCTGGGCTCAATTCTTTCCCCTGGTACAGACCTTGTTAGTTCCAGCAGACATCTTAGGTGGTAAACAGGAGCTTTCTCATGACTCTGTCCTGTTCCACCCCTTTTTATAGCCTTGGCACAAGGTGGGAATCTTTTGTGTCTCTGGGTCCCCACCCCTCCTAAATGGAAAAGTCCCAGATTTAAGATGGATTCCAGCATCATGTGACATGGTCACATGTCACTGTAAGACCTCAGCCTCCATTTTTCGTGGGCTGGCCCACACCTACACAGGAAGGGTTGCAAGTAAACAGAGCCATTTACAGTTCATTGATTCTGAAGCACCCTTAATGGCTTCCACTTAATATGTTTACATCAGTAATACAAGTTGATATCTTATTCTCCTAACTTCAGATGTAGAAATAATACATGCAAACAAATAGGATGAACACACTCAGTAGATTATAAGCTTTGTAATGACTCCCTACAAGAGACCTTTTGAATAAAGCATATTCCAGTTACATCATATTCACATTCATAAGCATATTTTTATAAAGCATATGGCATGCAACGTCACAATATATATCTGTGAACCCCCCAAAAACATGTGAATTTGAGTATGCTGTTTCTTTCCAACAAGCCCGTAGCCCTTTCTGAATAGTACTTTTTGCCTATTTTTTCCATAGTAACACCATTGACTTTATTTGTAGAGAGTCATATACACAGCCCCAGATTTTTCACCTCTGTTTGTAAATTTATAAATGAATTCGGTGCCTGTAAATGATGTCCAGCTGAAAGCTCTAGAGCAGGGGCGGGCAAACTTTTTGGTCTGAGGGCCGCATCGGGTTTCAGAAATTGTATGGAGTACTGGTTAGGGGAGGGGGTCGTGGCCCGGGTTCCCTGTTCCCTGACTGCCCTCCCGGGACCCCTGCCCCATCCACCCCCCCTCCTCCGCTCCCTGTCCCCTGACTGCCCCCGGAACCCCCGCCCCTGGCTTGCCCCCACGGCCCCATCCAACCCCTCCTCTCATTCCTGACAGCCCCACCGGGACCCGGGACCCTGTTCAACCCCTGTTCCCCGCCCTCTGACCGCCCCGCCCCCTATCCACACCCCCGCCCCCTGACCACCACCCTAAACTCCCCTGCCCTCTATCCAACCCCCCCGCTTCCTGCCCCCTTACTGCGCTGCCTGGAGCACCGGTGGCTGGCCCGGCTGGAGCCAGCCATGCCGTCGCCACCGTGCAGCACAGAACACCGGGTCAAGCCGGGCTGTGCAGCTGTGCTGCCCCAGGAGCTCGCAGCCCCGCCACCCAGAGCATTGCGCCGGCAGCAGGGCGAGCTGAGCTGCAGGGGAGGGTGAACAGCAGGAGAGGGGCTAGGGGCGATCATCCCGGGCTAGGAGCTCAAGGGCCAGGCAAGAGGGTCCCACGGGCCGGATGTGGCTCGTGGCCCGTAGTTTGCCCACCTCTGCTCTAGATCCTGAAGTCATCTGTTTATGAATAGAACAGATATGGCAGTGCAGGCGTTCCCACACTGCCTTTCCAATGTTCCTCAACAATGCCTTTCGGGTCTAGGGAATAATTCAGTGTTCATGCTCCTTCATGTCTCTCTGCTGACACTGGCAGCAGTGTTTGCTGTTGTGGTGGTAACTTGTAGTGGTGACACCTTTCTACTGGAAATTGGACTCCGCCCAACTATCTGAACAGCTGTCCAGATTTTCATCACCATTAACCTGGGCTGATAACTACCAGCAACCCTAGTCTAAAATGTATATATCTCCCTTTATTCTGAAGTATCCCTAAACACTCTCTTAAACTGTAATTGTTATACAGGAACTTTTCACCCCATTGCTGAGTTGAAGCCATCTTTGGGGTGAACCAGGGCAGCTGTTTAACAGTGCACAGTATTTAACATTTTAGGGCAGGAAGTGATTACCCTGTGAAAAGTGAAACAATAGAGAAAATTTAGGGAGGCAGAATGTAACTACCCCATTGGAACTTGACCAGGACACAAGTTTAACATCCCTGCTGTTGGTGGTGCATAGGCCTTGGGCTAGCCCCTCTGCACAGGGATGAATTTCCACATGTTTGCAAAGCACTTTGAGATCCTCAGATGTTGCTATAGAACTGTTGTTGTTTTATCTCATGTCGGGATGGAAACTCGTAACCTGTTAGAACACAATTCTGGAGCTCGTTATACTTCCCCCGTACCATTGTCTTCAGTAACCTTGTTACTCTCTTGTATTTGCAGCAGACCCCCTTGGTTTGATCTTCCTCCACCCCCTTACTGCTCAGAGTCTGAATCCCCCAGTCAGACAGATCTCCCTCCTTACCGATCTCGGACAGGAAGCTTGGTGAGCACAGACACTCCAATGGCAGGAAGCCCCTTGAGCACAGGCAGCAGTCGGACAAGAGGTGTCAGTAACAGTATGGACCATCACAGAATGCTTTGTGAGAGAACACCTGAGCAAAATGACTCTCTGATCAGTCCTGTTGCTGAAAGAGAAATGTGACCGGGGAATTGAAAAGGGTATATGGGTTAGTCTGCTGTGGCTTGTTACCATCAGAGATGGGCCTGAGCTGTGATGTTCAGAATGGGATTTGATTTGAATCCAAATCCCAACTTCCCCAAGTTTTACAGGTGCTCTGTTTTGGTGTTTGGGCTCATCATAGGCAAAGACCAGAGCCATGAGCTGAAGATCCAGGTTCACATCTGAACTGCCCAGAGTTGATAGAGGAAGGGTTAAGTCTGGGATTCAAGTTCAGATCTGTTGAATACTTAAGACTTTGTGATTTAATGTATTTCAGGGTGTACTTTACTGTATATGTATATATATATGTGCATGTGTAATATCTATAGGTATTCCACACAAAAATACTGTTTAAAAAAAACATTAAGGTTACCAAGTCAAGCACTCAAAATATAGGAAATGACAGAATTCGGGTTGCCTGGGCAACCTTAATTTGACCCCCTTTTTGTGGGCATTAAGGTACAATCTTTAATTACATGATCACACACTAATTTTTTCCACAGGATTCCTGCCTCTTGGTGTGCTCAGGGTGGATTGTGCTCCATTAGTGAGCAGCTATTCAATATTTTGTTTTAGCCTCATTGTTCTATTTGTGGTTCTAGGCTTTATTTATTGCACACTATTCAAACCCTGCTGTGAAGGCAGAATTATTAATTTTCTCATGGTTTTTCTGTGGCACTTATCATTATAGCATCTAAGAAGCTTCACAAACATTAATGAAGTTATTTTCACAACAACTCTGAGATGAAGTGGTGGGTATCCCCATTTTACAGATGGGAAATGAGGCACAGAGAGATTAAGGTCAAAAGTGTCCACTAATTTTGGATGCCCAATTTGAGACACCTTGGACCTGATTTTTAGAGCACTTACCATTCTATAGCACTTTATATGTTCAAACATACCTCCCATTGTCTTCAGTTGCAGCTGTGAGTGCTTGGCACTCCTGCAGGTCAGACCCCAGAGTCTCAAGTCGGGCACCCAAAAACTGAGGAACACACAGTAAGTGGTCACCTCTGAAAAGTTTGGTTTAAGTGCCCAGTGTCACATAGGAACTCCGTGGCAAAGGGAGATAGAATTTCAGTTTTCCAGGGCAACTTTCAACTGCTGTAACCATAAGACCATCCTTTCTCTTCTGCAGTCACCTGCTTCATCCACTACACACCTTCCAGCTTCTGCAGTAAATGAGGCAGGAGTCCTACAGGCCAGTCGCTTTTACTACACAACCCTGATTTATCCCCAAAGCAAGTGCATCCTGTGCACTGAATGAGTCAGGGGTCCTATAGAAAAAATAGTGTGTGATCATGTAGTTTAAGACTGTACCCTAATGCATATGCCCAAAGACTCCAAACTAAAGTTGTGCATACAACCTTAATTCTGGCATGCCCTAACTTTTGAGTACTTGATTAGCAAGCTTAATGTTTTTAATGTAATTTTTTGTGTGCAATTTCATAGGTTTTTTTAAAAAGCAAACTGAAGAAACAAATTCCAATATGTAGCATCATATTAACATCCAGCATAGGTCATCAGCAGGGCTGGAACCTTTAGATCCACTGCACAGACTTCTGCCACTTGAGCTAATGGAGTAACTGATAGCAGTAGTAAGTTGTCATCCTAACAGGGGATGTGATACACTTTGCCAGTGGGTTTCACAGATGTTTGCTGACAGCAGAGGGATGGTGAGACACAGGAACTGTGAGTTTCATTCCAAACTCTTGAGGGGAGTGTCCTCTAGTGGCTACAAACCCCTCTGCCAATTCCTCTCATGCAGTGTCTTTTGTTCCATTGTCTCCAACCTGACCCTGTTTTGTCTTTTCTCCACCCAAGCTCCTAATCTCAGTTGCATTCTCGTCACCTAGCCAATGCCAATCTCCACTCCTCAGGCTTCTCATGCCCAAACAGTCCTAGTCTCCCTCTCCTGGCTGTCAGACCCAGTTTCCCCGCCCCCCTCCATTCCTGGCTGCTCATCCAGTTTCTCTTCACCCTGCCAAGGATCCTCCTCCATCTTAGCCTTTCCTCACCCAGTACACGGCTCTTTGTTCCAGACTTTCCCCTCTCCCTGGCTCCTTGTCTGTCTCTTTGCCCTGCCAATCCCATTTCTCCCCCCACACCTCAGGTCCTCATCAGATCTGTTTTCCCCACCTTCGCCTTGGCTCCCTGTCTCCTTGCCCAGCCCGTCTGTCTCCCTCCCTGATCCAGTTTGGCTTTTGTCCTCTCTGCATTTGAATCAGGTGGCTCCCTTCTCCACACTGCCTGAGCTCCAGGAGGGGGTTCACTGATAGTGTAGAAGAAACTGGCTCCCTGCTCTCAGTTCCAATGCCCAGCCCCCCCTTCCCCTCTCTGCTCCCCACCTCCCCACCTGCAGCAGCCAGGTCCTGCTTCTCCCACACCCCTCAATCCCTGGGCTGGAGCATGCTCAATGTGAACAAAACCTTTGGAAATTTTAACTTTGAAGCTATGACAAGTCTCTGAGTGAACTGAGGTTTTCACATTCGGATGGTTTTTTCCACAGGAAAAGCAAAAGGCACATCCCTTACATGAAGGCCACTTTCTGACAAGTTTCAAATGCCTGCTCCAACATATGAGGGCACTAAAACTTCTCAACCAAATGGTTGTAAGAATTGTTTTAATGTGGCAAAACAATATATTTTCCCTAATTTGGTGCTCTGAAAGTGCTGGACCATTTTGGCTGAAACATTAAAAATAAAAATCAGTCACTGGCAGATATCTGGCATGGAAAACTTCAGCCCGAATGTCTAAAGTTTGGAAAAGCTATAAGCAAACTGGAGACAGGGTCCTATAATGAAAAGTATCAGGCAACTATAATAAGAGGCATACTGCCAGCACTGCCTGTAAAATGTATATCCATGTATACACATATGGCTTTTTACATAACATAAAATGGGTGTGTGTGCATATATATGTAATGTATTTCACTGGCATAGATATCTTTCTGGTATCTTTGGAAACAATACTTAAATTTCATACTAAAAAATATTGGTGACATATGGAAAACCATTTATTTTCTACAACGTTTGCTATTATTCATAGTTTCCCTGGTTGAAATTTAAGTTTCTGCATAAAAACAAAAGCACAGTGGAATTACACAAGGCATTAATTCAGCCCAGTATTTCTCTTCCATTTTATGTTCCCATTCTTGGAATATTTCCATCTGAAATGTTTGGACCATAAGTGAAATAGTGTTTAAATGCCACTGTGAAAAGCAGTGTTGTAGGTACAGGGAGTCGGTGTGGAAGGAAGAAGGCTAAGCTGTCCCTGTTGCTGCTACTTTAAATGCCGCTATATTCCTATGGTTTATTTTTATATACAGTAGAGATGACAGTGCCCTTTCTCATATCCAGACAGAAATTAGCCCTGAAATATAGTTGTATCCGTTTCTTCATACAGAGCCTGATACACCATTGCCTTACTCCAGATTTATGCCAGTGCACATAGGCATAAAATAGGAATAATAGGGGTGAAACAACTTAAGGTTTTCAGAGCACAACTCCAAACTGATCTTGGGCAAACTCATTTAGTTTATGGTCCCAGCATGCATATGAATGAGCATTTGTCAGTGTTACATTTACCTATGTATCATAGGCATCAGTTCTGTGCCTATCACTGTAGTATCTTGGAGCCAAAAATGTTGGTGAATTCTACAAATGTGGGTGGATTTAAAAGTGAGACGGTGCAGTAGAAAGCATCACTGATACCTCTGCTTGCCCCTCAAATTAATTATCAGCAGCATTTCCATATGGTCCCTGCGCAGCCCATCTTTCTTGGGGCACTCAGGACCGTTGGTTACTTTGTTACCCCCTGTCTATGTGCAAGAGAGACTTGCTGGTGCTAAACTGGGTGTCACTCCAATCTGTTAGCCACCCCAAACAATCTCCTCAGAAGCTCTGCTAGCCTTTACTTCACCTCGCGGGTTAACATTAGGTGCACCCCAAGCCCCATTGAAGAGTGTTCCCCTCTAGTATCCAGTCCCCATCACTGGGCACTCTCAGAAATTACCAGATTCATTATCTCCAAAGAGACAATGTACAAACCAGCCTGTTTGATTTAGCTGAGGAGTCGCATTTTATTTTATGTATGGCATTGAGGTGGATTTATAATATGACAAAGGATACGTTTATTAATAAAGACCAGAGATTTAATTGATACTGAGTAAAGATAGTGGAAACGGAATTGGTTACCAGTAAAACAAAAGTATAACATGCTTCTAAGAAACTAAACCTAACGTTAGCAGTCTAGACTCCTTTGGCTAAAATGGTTTCTCACCCTCAAAGACTTTCTGCAGAGCTTGCTGATTTTTCAGTCAAATCGGGATCCAGATTTTTCATGACTCACCTCTCCTCCGCAAAGGGTGTTCCTGAGTGGAATGGGTAACACAATGTCCTTTTGCTTCTCCTTATGTTCCCCGAAGTTCAATGTCTTCGTTTCCAAAGTCAGGATGACCCCCGTGCGGTTCAGACCCTGCTTTGAACTCCAGGGTGCTGATGGAATGCTGCTTTCTCACCCTCCTGTTAACTGTTGCCTCCTGTTTACCTGACATGCAAAGGTGTAACGCCCATTGTATTTGGCTTATCCTGCTTAATGTGTATAGCCGACCTAGGCAGACAAGGTAAAACAACATTCCTTTGTCTAGGGCTAGGTCTACACTACAGCGGGGGGTCGACCTAAGATGCGCAACTTCAGCTACGTGAATAGCGTAGCTGAAGTTGCGTATTTTAGGTCGACTTACCTGGCTGTGAGGACGGCGGCAAGTCAACCGCTGCCGCGCCGCCGTCGACTCCGCTGCAGCCTCTTGCCGCGGTGGATTTCCGGAGTCGACGGCAGAGCGATCAGGGATCGATTTTATCGCGTCTTCACTAGACGCGATAAGTCGATCCCCAATAGACCGATTGCTATCCGGCGGGTAGTGAAGACGTGCCCTAAGAAAGACTTGTTTATCAATCCTGCCTGGTTACAGAGTTTAAACATATTTTCAGTGCATGCAACTTTTTAAATATCATCCATACATACATCACACAATGACCAGTAGGATATAAGCTTTCATTTGATATCTCCCATGACCTTCCTTACAGATAAATACGATGACAGCATTGTGTTAAATGTTGTGTTTGTCAGGCCTGATAGGAGTTGCTATTACAGAACAGTGAACTCTTTGTCAATTGGCATTGAGGGGCTCTACGGGTCACACCATCCCGAACTGTAAAGCTGAGGAATGCTGCTTAAATATTAACTACTTGTACATCACACAAACATAGGGCCAGATTCACCTTTAGTAGAAGCTCATGCAATGTAGTTATGCCCTCCTGCACTAGGCTGAGTGGGCAGCTAACTGTGCTGTCCTTATAGCCCACTAGAGAGCTAAATATTATCTTTGGCATGTAGCTAATATCCAGTCCTTATTTTACAAATAAGTAAATGGAGGCACAAAACTGAATTGGCAAAACTGGAGATTAAATTCAGTTCCTGTCTCCCAGACCTGTTCTGTAACCATGAGACTCTGCTGCCTTTCCTTTGAACAGCCTTTTACTAAAGTGCTACATAATAGAGCATCGGAATTAATCTGTGTGTTTCCTATCCCCATTCATATCACTGGCATTTGAAATGTTACTCCACATTTCTAAAAAATTATTATTCAAAGGTTCATAATTTTTCCACCACATAATTGTAATATTTTTAACAGTCCCCTAAGGTACTGGGTGAAATTCAGCCATAGGGCTTAAGTGGGATTTACATGGTACATATCCCTTGTGCAGGCCTTCTGCATGGGCTGAATTTCAGCATGTGCGAATAGGTACTCCCAGACATCAGAAGCATGTACAAACAGCCATGCCTTGGAAGCACTGTCTCCTATTGCCAGGGCGCACGTACCAAGTGGACATCATGTCATCTGCTCCTTCGTCCCACTGTATCAGTCACTGTCATATATAAGTAAGATATTCTTTCAGGGTGTGTATATTCATGTAAATTTGAATTGAAGTTGATCCATGTGGACTTTTTTTTTTAAAAAGAATGCATTCTAGTGGTGTGTGTTTGCTTCCCTTCCAGGTAAGGGTGTATTTATCTCTGTATAGGAAAAAAGTGT
Source organism: Emys orbicularis (assembly GCF_028017835.1). Lineage (NCBI taxonomy): Eukaryota > Metazoa > Chordata > Testudines > Emydidae > Emys > Emys orbicularis. Next base: position 83,056,629 of record NC_088686.1, on the reverse strand, counting down.
TTTAAAAGTGGGGATTGGGCATTGAAATTGGGTTGTAAAAGGAGATTGTGCCTTTCCAGTTCAATGTTGGAATTTTTTTGGTAACAAGACACATTAGACTAACCTGTGTGGTAGCAGTTTGTGCATTGTTGCACTTTTGGTTATTTATCAAATTCTTGAAGAATACAGGGCTAGGAATACATCTCTTCTCCATCTTGGTGGTCCTTTATTTGTGGAAATGTAGCGTTACACTCTACAGTATGGGAACTAATGAATTTTGAGGCGTCCTGAAACCTCAGCACTTCATCCTAGGAAACAACACTAAAAAGTGAAGTAAGAAGTTTTGCCGTTACACATTTTCATAGTGCTAAGAATGAGTTTGCTAACCACCCCTTATTTAGAAAATGCTATAGTATTTCACAGGAATTATCTGTAATGTGACACCTTCCAGAAGTGTTACTACAGTGCATAATTCAGTGATCTTTTTAGAAGGGGTGGTAGCAACTGTGGCATTGATGAAATTGAAATCTGAAGCTTCTTGATCAGTTCAGCATGTAAAGCTGAAGTTGAAAACAGTTATGCAGCACCATGTGAAAGAAATTTTTCTCTACATGCCCAATAAAACTGGACTTTACTATGATCTACTTTGCAGCTATTCTTGACTCTAAACCTTGGTGTCCATACTCAAGGAGCTTTTGGTTACATGTTGCACCAGAACAAATGAACAGCTCTTTAAGGCCTGATCTTGCATGACTAAAGACTATGGGGATTTTGCTATGGGGCCCAAATCTGATCATCTTACTTGCATTGAGTAGATCAGGGGTCGGCAACGTTCGGCATGCGGCTCGCCAGGGTAAGCACCCTAGCAGGCTGGGCCAGTTTATTTACCTGCTGACGCGGCAGGTTCGGCCGATCGCGGCCCCCACTGGCCGTGGTTCACCGTCCCGGGCCAATGGGGGCGGCGGGAAGCGGCACGGGCCGAGGGATGTGCTGGCCGCGGCTTCCCGCTGCCCCCATTGGCCCGGGACAGTGAACCGCAGCCAGTGGGGTCCGCGATCGGCCGAACCTGCCGCGTCAGCAGGTAAATAAACTGGCCCGGCCCGCTAGGGTGCTTACCCTGGCGAGCCGCGTGCCGAACGTTGCCGACCCCTGGAGTAGATCCATTGGTACTGTGGTACTAGTCTCAATGGGTCTACTCAGAGCAATTAGAGTATTAGAATAATGTCATTTATTTCAGTGGAACCACTTGAGGAGTAGAGGATCAGAATGGGCCCAATGGAAGCAGGGTTTGGGCTTGGAGGGCATGTATTTCAGAAGTTCTGAGCATCAACAAGCCCCATTGAAGTCACTAGGTGCTGCAGATACAGCACCTTGAAATTTAGCCTGTGATTGGATATATTTATAATAATCTGAAGTAAGATATAAAACAAATTACAATTAACCTCTGGTTGTTGTGCTAATGGAAAACTAGAGTAGTGTTTTTAAAAGGGTGTCTAGGAATAACTTTCTCCATTCTTATCTATGCTGAAACACACAACAGCACCGATTGCATCGGGATTCTAAATAACTGGCTTAGTTCTTTGTCTCCTTTTCAGTCAGATCAGTTTTATTTACAACATTGTACTTAGATACAGCACATGGGGCCCTTGTGATGGATTTAGAAGTTGGGGGGGGGGGGGAAAGGAGAGGATTCCCATTTGAATTAATACTGCAGCATGATGATCTTGGGCTCTTTACTTTTAGACATCTTAGAAAAGACAAATGGCTTCAGCAGATAAGGGGAAATTATTACTAATGAAAAGAGCAGAGGGACATTTTTTATTCTGAATGCAATTATTAATGAATATTTAAATATAAAGGAGGAACTAATGCTGTAGTTTTGAAGTGGTGAGCATATGGCAAACACTAATTTTTAACTAATGCCAGACAGAAGCTGTATTGCATGTACTACCCTTGAGTAAATTAGGAGGACTATCCTTTTTTGTTTGTGAAACAGAATCTTGCTGCATATTTTACCATTGTAAATGATTTCTGAATATAATGCTAGACCCAGATCATGCAATCAGATAGGTGACTTTCAGAGAGGTGTGAGGATCATACATCCAATTGCAGGGTTGTGGCCTTAGTTTCCATCCTGTTCCCCCTGGTTTTGATCTTGCTTTTACTTCTGTAATCAAGATTTTACATGAGAACCTACAAAAGAAGTTGCAAATTGAAACCACACCAAGTTTGTTACTATAAACTGGAAATTTTAAAATGTATTCTATATTCTTTAATAAAGTTAGTTTCACTTGTCAACTGTGTAAAAACTCCGACCAGTTTGTCCTCCATAGTGTGAAGTCTGTGTCATTCTTGCTTGTATTCTGTCAGATGTAGCCTAATTTTTCAGTCTCATTTCATGTTCTCTTGTTGCTATTGTTAAACATTGTTAACTCTGTTAAACATATTTGTTGTTAAATGTTGACCTTTCTAAACTTTTTTGTAAAAAAAAAAAAAAAGTAATATAGTTTTTTTTAATATATATAAATGAACATTGTTTTGCTTATTTTTGTCTTTCTACATCGTCTTTTTGATCTATGCTTCATTTTACAACCGGGCGTCTGAAGCAAGTCATAGTTTTGTCATTATTATTTATTGTTGTTTGTATTGTAGTAACACCCCAGAGGCCTCAATCAAGATCAGTGCCTAATTGTGCTGGGTGGCTATAGAAACACATAGCAAAAGACTGGTATTAGAGGGGTAGCCATGTTAGTCTGTATCCACAAAAACAACAAGGAGTCCAGTGGTACCTTAAAGACTAACAGATTTATTTGGGCATAAGCTTTCAGGGGTAAAAAAACCCACTTCTTCAGATGCATGGAGTGAAAATTACAGATACAAGCATAGATATACTGGCACATGAAGGGAAGGGAGTTACCTTACAAGTGGAGAACCAGTGTTTACATTTTAAGGCATAAAAATTAATGTTCGGCAACAATCTCTGCAGGTGGTGTCTCTTTCCATATTGAGGGTATGCAGCTTCCTGATCATTCAGTTTAGATTATCGGTCAGTCAGAGAAGTGAAAGGTCCTCCTAGATATGATGCACTACAGTCCAGAAAGGTGATTTATTGATTACATGTAATTGAAGTAAAGGCATCTTGGTAAGAAAATTCACAGCCCTTTATTAAGCGTCCTCTTCAAAACAAAATCCAGGGTGTGGGGGGGGGGGGGGGGGAAGGGCGCGGTTATTGCATTCAGTACCTGGGGAAAGTGCTGGATTGACATCCTTAGAGAGTGAAAATCCCCATTTTATCCACACAGCTCAGCCTAGACGGCAGCAGTGAAAGCTGCTCCACCCATCCTCATCAATGTCCCTTACACCTGACCTGGAGGACTGTTTCGCTGGAATAAATGGACCAAAGGTGTTAACGTAACCCAGTCCCTGTCCAACATTAAACAGTGTTAAACAAAGTTTGGAGTATGGTATACAGAGACCTCAGCCTGTTTAGTACCATGGCAAACACACTGTTAAAAATCCTTTTAGCCTTTTATTAAAGATAAAGACAAGAAGGAAAAAGCGTAAGGCTTTTCATTTTAGCAACATCCCTTTTTCCCTTTAGCTGGAGAGCGTTTAGAAGAAAAAACTCCCATGTTTAACAATCTCTTAGATGGTATCAAAGATGGTAATAACTGTCCTGCGGGGGGAGAAAGTGGCTGAGATGGGCTAGAGCTGTTGTTGTTTAAATCTAATCCTGTTTCATTGCAGGTTGTGTTTGGGATTCAGCTGGAGAAGGGTGGTGTCATCTGGGTCCCTTTCTCTGGCCCAGCCTGGTCAGGACGTCTCTCAGAATCAGGAGGAGAAAGGCCCGGGGTCCCAGGAGATGGTGGGGGTGGCTGCTCACTCCAGTAGCCAATTTTGCTCCCCAAAGTCTCTTTAAGGACCCACAAGTGGAATGGCAGATGGAATAGCCTATCCCATCATTATTTTGTCCACCAATTAGGCCTAATTTCTGACATGCCAATATTGGTTCACTGATTTCTGGTCCCATGCTTATTTACCAGGCATGATCTTAACACAATTCTTGAATTATATCAGTAGGTCTTTTTGTTTGGATTAATTCACTCTGTGTCTCCTTTTCATACCTTATCCCATCAACATTTGTTGTTATAGGCTACTGTGACATTTTATGCACTCTCATGTACTTTTTACAGTTGAGCTTACATTTAGGGTAAATGTGTAGACCCAATTATTACAATAGGACCACCATTGGGAAGGAAAGATTTCTGTGGCTCATTCAATCCTTGGCACTTTTGCTGAGATGGACGAAAAGGGGTCAATGAGGGCTACCTGTATTGGTGCTGTTCTAGGATGTGGACATCTAGTTTCTGAAAATAGGTCTGAGACAACCAACGCTTCTCACATTTGACCCGAGAACCATTGTAGGGGTAACTCCTTTTACTAGCAACTGACCAAAGGTGGATTCCAAGCAGTGACCTTGAGGCATAGAGCTCCATATCCCTTTGCTTGATACTGCAACCTATAAATCCTTCCTGTGTGTGACTGATCTCTAAAAATGAAGTTACAGCAACCTGTTACTCAGTGTAATAACAGCATGTGTTATAGTCCCTTTCCACCCAAAATGGCTCACTTTTGAGATGCCACATCATTCTTTATCCAGTGAATGAATTGTCTGTTGCATTTAATTGTGAATACCTGCTGTTTCCTTGACACGAACAAACACATTGCAGTTAGAGTGATGAAGAAAGATGCCGCTTTATTTGACAGTGTAGATTTATTTTCTACCAGTTTGTTTGTGACATAGAGAGACTAGAAAATGCTGTTTGTCTAACAAAGCATCTCAAATATTCCCTGCTTCTATAGACATGGAAGAAAAATTCTAAGGTAGCTTAATTTATATTGATATAATTCTTTAGTGGTTTTGGACTAACCACGCATGGAGGTATACGAATGGTACAGAGACTTTTCACACACTGCAGATTAATTATGTGCTCTGTTGTTGCTGAACTCTTGATATGCAGTGTATTAACGTGTGTGTTTGTCTAATATATTCCGGAGAGAATTGTGTTCCTTTTGCAGCTGTGCCTGTGTGCTGCTGTTCCTTGTTTTAGTTCACAATATAGATACAGAACTGTAGCTGCCAACTGAGACAATAGAGATCCAATTCACAATGGGGAAGCAATTAAAGAAGGAAGATAAACTGGATATTGGGACCGCTGCCTCTCCCATACAGTGGTCTATTTGGGAGCAATTTATCCCATCTTTAGTTAGTCTTCTCTTTCTAGCTTTTGCAATTCTACCTGTTATAACCAGGAGTGAATTCTACAGCACTGGCAATGTTTCATGCATTCACAAGCTACGTAAATGCTGTCAATATTTTGGCTGTTCTATTGCAGGTTTTGTTTATACAATTATACTGCAAAGACAAGCAGTGTACTTCTCTGTGTTTACTAACATGCCCACCATTATAAGCAGGGTGGAGGAGTTAGTGTAACCAGTGAATTATCCCAAATGGATTTGGATAATGCCATGCTTTGGAAATAGTGGAGTCAACTCAAACATTCTCTTTCTAAGGTGTTCTATGTTAGATATCCAGATAGGATATGTGACGGGTTCGGACACAGAGACCCCTTGGGACTGTCACCTTATGTGCTGAAATTACCTCTGAGCCCATTTTCCCTGATGGCTTGGGACTCCAGAAGCCTGCCTTGTTGAGCCAGACACGCTAGTCAGCTGCAATACAGGTCTGAACCACGCCCCCAAAGCTGTAGGCTTTAACCAAAAACTGCTCCGCAGGTCACCTCTCTCCAGCACCCAGACACCCAACTCCCAATGGGAACCAAACACCAAATAAATCCGTTTTACTCTGTATAAAGCTTATACAGGGTAAACTCATGAACTGTCCACCCTCTATAACACTGATAGAGAGATATGCACAGCTGTTTGCTCCCCCAGGTATTAATCACTTTGGGTTAATTAATAAATAAAAGTTATTTTATTAAGTATAAAAAGTAGGATTTAAGTGGTTTCAAGTAATAACAGACAGAACAAAGTAAGTTACCAAGCAGAATAAAACAAAACACACAGGTCTACGCCTAATGCATTAAGAAACTGAATACAGGTAAGTCTCACCCTCAGAGATGTTCCAATAAGCTTCTTTCACAGACTAGACTCTTTCCTATTCTGGGCCCAATCCTTTCCCCTGGTACAGACCTTGTTACTTCCAGCTCAGGTGGTAACCTGGGGATTTCTCATTACTGTCAGCCTCCTTTGTTCAGTTCCAGCCCCTTTTATATCTTTGGCACAAGGCGGGAATCCTTTGTCTCTCTCTGGGTTTCCACCCTTCCTTCTAAATGGAAAAGCACCAGGTTTAAGATGGATTCCAGCATCACGTGACATGTTCACATGTCCTGTGAGATTTCACTGGCTGGCACCCAGCATACAGGAAGGCTTACAAGTAAACAGAGCCATTTACAACCAATTGTCCTGATCTATGGGAGCCATCAAGATTCCAAACCATCATTAATCGCCCACACTTTGCATACAATAGGACTTCAGAGTAATACTTCATATTTCTAGATTTAGATACAAGAAGGATACATACATAGAAATAGGATGAACACACTCAGTAGATAATAAGCTTTGTAATGATACCTTACAAGAGATCTTTTGTATGAAGCATATTCCAGTTACATTATAGTCACACTCGTTAGCATATTTCCATAAAACATATGGAATGCAACCTTGCAGGATATATATCATACAATGGTGCGTTAATTAAATTCATATCTGAATTTATATGTGGGAAATTGCCAGTCTGCTCAACCATATTTACCTAACTGATCTTAGGTCTTGCTGGAAATGTGTTCATTCATTGTTTTGCTTGGTGATTGTTTGTGCTCCTAAACATTTCTTTCATATGTCAGTTTCTTTTATTCAACTTTTCTCCATACAAATATTTAGTAAAAGACAAAACAGTTTTAGTTTTACCCAATCTGGATCTATGCGTGATGTAGCATCAGGTTTTTTGCATCACATTCGTGTTCTGGTGAAACTTTAGGAAGCTCCAGCCTCCACAATAAGAAAAAGATGCACAAAGGAAAAGAAAATGAAGGAAGTTCACAAAAAGAAATCTTAAAGGACGGAAAAGCTAATGCAAAGGACTGATAATTAATTCTTTGCTGTGCCGACTCCCACCTTCCCAACTATGCTCTGTTCCCTAGCTCGTACATGTTCTACAGTATGACTTTCCCCATCACCCCAAGTTCTACTCATTCCTGCACTTAACTATACTCTGCAGCATTGAGGGGCCCCCAGCCCTCATTTTTCCCCACTTCCTCTATGTGTTGCCTTCCAGCCCAGGCCTGTGCCTTAGGATTACAGAAACACCGTTGCTTTCCCAAGTTTTCTGTGCTAATCAGACAGGCTAGCACTGCAGTATTTATTACAGGAGTTCTGAAACTCCACGTAGTTAACACCATGCTGGTATATTTGATTGTATGTTTTAAGCAGGACAAAACAATAAGTGAACCATGTTTCATTAGGAAGAGGTTGCTTTTAGGAACAAACTTTGAATTAAATATCCTTATTCATAGACTGATAGACTGTAGAGCCAGAAGGGGCCATTATGCTCATCTAGTCCAGCCTCCTACATCAGACAGGCTACAGAGATCAGCTAGTGATCCTTGCATCAAACCCAACAATTTGTGGGAATGACAAATGTATCTTTTAGAAAGACATGAAATCTTGATTTTAAAACTTCCAGTGGGTGGGGAATTTACCACATCCCTTTGTAATCTGTTTCAACGGTGGATTACTTGCTTTTTAAAATGTGCATTGTGTTTCCAGTTTGAACTTTGCCTGGAATTTCCAGCCACTGGATGTTATGCCTTTGTTGGCTAGGTTAGAGCATCCTCTAGTATCCAACATCCTCCCACTTTGTAAGTAATTAAAGATTGTGGTTGTATTACTTCACAGCCTTCTCTTTAATAAACTGAATAGACTGAGCTCCTTTGGCCTGTCAGTACAAGGCTTATTTTTAGGCCACAAATCATTCTTGTGACTCTTCTCGGACCACATTCCAATTTTTCCACAAAAGGTATAGTTATCCTTTGCCTTCTTTTGCAAATGGGGAAACTGAATCACAGAGAGAACCGTGCCCAAGGTCACACAGCAACCCACTGTCAGATCTGGGAACGGAACTCAGATTCCCAGGCTAGTTCCTTATTCACTGGATGGCACTGCCTCACTCATATACCCATTCATAACAAATGTCCACTAGTATTTGGGGAGGTGGATTATTTATGATGCTTTCCAGTCACGAACAAATGAAGAGCAAAGTCTGAACCTATAGGTGATTCTATTTCAAATTCTCATTTTTTCTATAAAGATGGTAGAGATTAAGGCACTGGCAGAACAATAGCGAGGCTGAGGCAAATTTGCCTATTGTTTCCCTTCGCCTAACTTCTGCCTGTTTGTCTGTTTTAGCTTTAGGGCTTATCTACACTTTGGAAATTTACCTTATTAGCTATTCTGGAATAACTGCCCACGTGGGGATTCTTATTCTGAAATGAGTGTCCAGAGAGGGAGTTATTCTGGAATAGCTATTCTGGTAAATTTCAAAGTGTATACAAGTGTGTATAGTAGGGACCTTAATATTTGGAAAGTGGTAAAGTTTTAAGTAATGATGATGTATGGGCAGGGCTGCCATGGAAGTGCATAAAGGGGCAGAGTTGGGTTACTGGGGCTGCAGTAACAACTATCACATTTTTAAAGACAAGACTTCTTGCTTACACCACTAAAGAAAGGGAGGAGAAAATGTAACTTTGACCGTGATCATAGTAAGTAGCCCAAAATGTCAGGGAACTCCAGGGGAAAAGGGCAACGTGACCACTTTCATGCTGTCAGCTCTTTGAAGCGTGGCGTGATTAAAACGTCCCTGCCTACCACATAAATGAGTATCAGGAACAAGATGACTAAAAGGTGGGGAAGAGATTGGATTGAAATTATTTTTGGATGTTTTTTTCTTCTTCCTTTGAAAATTCAGGTGAAGTTAATTAGATGGAATGGCAGCAGTATCTGATCTGAAGCAGGCTTCCTTTCATCTTACCTCTGCTTTTAGAATATGTGCATTCTTATCTCCACTCCGGGGAAGAAGAAAAGTGGGGCGGGAGAGGGAGGGAACCTGCACACTCAGGTCCGGCAGTCTCCAGATGAATGAAATACTTTGTAAGTTCTGAGGCCATTAAAGATTGCAAGTGGAGAATTAATAAGAATTTAGGAACTAATTTCCCAAGATGAAGATGACCGGAGGAAGGAAACTTCATGGCCTGCAGAAGAAGAAACATTAAAAATTAATTAGACCAATTATTTTAATAGTGTCCAAAATATGTTCTGTTTAAAAAGTAAGTAGACACAAGAATTTGGTGAGATGACGGGTGTTTCCCCTAATGTCCTCTGACAGTCTCAGTCACTGAAGTGCTCATGTTAACCCCTCAGTTCATTAATCAAGCTTAAGTCGCAACCATTAATCATTATTAAGAATAGCCTGCCATCAGGCCAATGGCATTTTTATATTAATCTAATAAAGTAAGCAGAGAAGAGCTCAGTTTCCAAAATGGACTAGGTGTAATCACATCATGTAGAGGAATACATTCTTTAGACGACAGCATTAGCGTGCGATAGGGTTAGTATAATGGGGTGTATGCCTTCACTGCAAAAAATAGGTGTGATTTAACAATGAGACATATCTCTCACTGTAAAATTCTAGCGGAGAAAAGACACTGGTAGCTTTTACCTCACTGTAGCTAGTCAAAGTCAATGCTACGAGACCTCTTCCCACCCTAGGTTTCCCTTGACATCAAGATTAAAACTACTTATGCCTTGTCTCCACTAAGATTTTTACAGAGAGAGCTATCTCCCATGTAGACACACCCCTCTTTTACAGTGAAGACATAGGCTAAACTAAGATGGCTACTATTCATTTGGATGGGAGACCTCCAAATAAAATCCAGAATGCTGCAGGAAATTATGTCGGGATTTCATTAAGTCACATTCTTCCACTGGGGTGGATGCTGAACCAAGGCTCCAGCATGGTGTAAGAGGGCCATATGCGGAGAGAAGTGACAACTTTCAGATGAGATGCAAGTGGGAGAGTTTTTCTTTTGTTAATGGGAGGGGAGATGAATGAGGGAAAAGGTATTTGGGTCCTCAGTCCCTTGCTATAGAATTCTCATAAGGAATACAGGTCTGTCGCATCTTATGCGCATTTAACATGCGCAATTTCAGCTTTACGCAGTCGGCAAAAACAAAAAAAAAGAGAAAAATAACAATTTTAATACTGTACGTGTAGTGCGGGCAATTCCGCCTACCATTCAATTCAATGTAATTTTGACTATACGCGGTTTTCACTTTCACTTTCACTTTAGCGTTCACGCGCTAACCGCGGAACGGTCCCCCGCGTAAGATGAGACTCGCCTGTATAGTTCTCGGCATCCTAAGGCTACAGGCACTACAGTGGAACAGCGATGGCACTATGGTGCCACAGTGTAGATGTTTCCTACAGCAATGGAAGGTTTGTTTCTGTTGCTGTAGGTAATCTACCTCCCCAAGAGGCTAGGGCCATGGAAGAATTCTGTTGACCTAGCTGAGACTACACCAGGGGTTGCCATAGCTACAGCTCTCTAGGTATGTCTGCATTGCAATAAAAGACCCGTGGTCCGCTGACTTGGACTTGCGGGGACAAGCCCAAACATCTTCACTGCAATTTTATAGCCCTGTGACCTGAGTCAGCTGACCTGGGTCAGCCACTGCTGTGCTATGTGTCTTTTATCAGAGTGTAGACATACCTTCAGGTCATTCTTAAGGGTGGACGAGGTCAAAGTGTTAAATTCTAGGCCCCCATCACCCCTGTGTCCAATAGAATACCTATGTTACAGAGATCAAGAGTTTGAATTCACTGTTTGAGATCTAGAATACTAAGGGTATGTCTACACTACGGGATTAATCCGAATTTACAGAATTCGATTTTTGGCAACTGATTGTATAAAGTCGAGTGTATGAGGCCACACTAAGCACATTAATTCGTCAGTGCGCGTCATGTACTGAGGCTAGCGTAGACTTCCGGAGCATTGCACTGTGGGTAGCTATCCCATAGCTATCCCATAGTTCCCGCAATCTCCTCCGCCCATTGGAATTCTGGGTTGAGATCTCAATGCTTGATGGGGAAAAATACATTGTCGCGGGTGGTTCTGGGTACATCCTCCCCCTCCCTCCGGGAAAGCAACGGCAGACAACCTTTTCGCGCCTTTTTCCTAGGTGAACAGTGCAGACGCCATACCGCAGCAAGCATGGAGCCCGCTCAGCTCAAAACAGCAGTCATGAACATTGTAAACACCTTGCGCGTTATCGTGCAGTTTATGCTGAACCAGAACCTGCAAAACCAGGCGACGAGGAGTAGGCTACGGCAGCGCGGTGACGAGAGTGATGAGGACATGGACATGGAATTCTATCAAACCGCGGGCCCTGGCGCTTTGGAGATCATGCTGTTAATGGGGCAGGTTATAGCCATGGAACACCGATTCTGGGCCCGGGAAACAAGCACAGACTGGTGGGACCGCATAGTGTTGCAGGTGTGGGACGATTCCCAGTGGCTGCGAAACTTTCGCATGCGTAAGGGCACTTTCATGGAACTTTATAACTTGCTTTCCCCTGCCCTGAAGCGCCAGAATACCAAGATGAGAGCAGCCCTCACAGTTGAGAAGCAAGTGGCGATAGCCCTGTGGAAGCTTGCAATGTCAGACAGCTACCGTTCAGTCGGGAATCAATTTGGAGTGGGCAAATCTACTGTGGGGGCTGCTGTGATGCAAGTAGCCAAAGCAATCACTGAGCTGCTGCTACCAAAGGTAGTGACTCTGGGAAATGTGCAGGTCATAGTGGATGGCTTTGCTGCATTGGGATTCCCTAACTGTGATGGGGCGATAGATGGAACCCATATCCCTATCTTGGCACCGGAGCACCAGGGCAGCCAGTACATAAACCGCAAGGGGTACTTTTCAATGGTGCTGCAAGCACTGGTGGATCACAAGGGATGTTTCACCAACATCAACATTGGATGGCCGGGAAGGGTTCATGACACTCGCATCTTCAGGAACACTAATCTGTTTAAATGGCTGCAGCAAGGGATTTACTTCCCAGAACAGAAAATAACCATTGGGGATGTTGAAATGCCTATGGTTATCCTTGGGGACTCAGCCTACCCCTTAATGCCATGGCTCATGAAGCCATACATAGGCAGCCTGGACAGTAGTCAGGAGCTGTTCAACTACAGGCTGAGCAAGTGCAGAATGGTGGTAGAATGTGCATTTGGACATTTAAAGGGTCGCTGGCGCACGTTACTGACTCGCTCAGACCTCAGTCAAACCAATATTCCCATTGTTATTGCTGCTTGCTGTGTGCTCCACAATTTCTGTGAGAGTAAGGGGGAGACCTTTATGGCAGGGTGGGAGGCTGAGGCAAATCACCTGGCCGCTGATTATGCGCAGCCAGACACCAGGGTGATTAGAAGAGCACACCAGGAAGCGCTGCGCATCAGAGAAGCTTTGAAAACCAGTTTCATGACTGGCCAGGCTACGGTGTGAAAGTTCTGTTTGTTGAAAACCCGCCCCCTTGATTGACTCATTCCCTGTAAGCAAACCACCCTCCCCCCTTCGATCACAACTTGCTTTCAAAGGAAATAAAGTCACTATCGTTTAAAAATCATGTATTCTTTATTAATTGATTATAAACGTAGGGAGAGAACTGACAAGGTAGCCTGGGTGGAGTTTGGGAGGAGGATAGGAGGGAAGGAAAAGGCCACTAAAAAAGTTCAAAGTAATGACAGCCTTTTGCTTGAGTTGTCCACTGGGGTGGAGTGGGAGGGTGCACAGAGCTCCCCCCCCCCCCCGCGTTCTTATACATCTGGGTGAGGAGGTTATGGAACATGGTGAGGGGGGAGGGAGGTTATACAGCGGCTGCAGCGGCACTCTGTGATCCTGCTGCCTTTCCTGAAGCTCCACCAGATGCCAGAGCATGTCCGTTTGATCACTCAGCAGCCCCAGCGTTGCAGCCTGCTATCTCTCATCTCGAGCGTCCCTCATGGCCTCACATTCACTGGCAACTTTCCTGTACTTTGATGCCGTGTCCTTCCACTCATTCAGATGAGCTCTTTCATTGCGGGTGGATCCCATGATTTCAGAGAACATTTCATCTCGCGTCCTTTTTTTTAGCCGCCTTATCTGAGATAGCCTTCGGGATGGAGGAGGGAGGCTTGAAAAATTTGCAGCTGTGGGAGGAAGGGAGGGAAAAAAGGGAGAGAAGTATTTAAAAAGATACATTTTACAGAACAATGCTTATACTCTTTCACGGTGAACAACACTATTCACATTACATAGCACATGTGATTTTGGTACAAGGTCGCATTTTGCATCTTAATATTGAGTGCCTGCGGCTTTGGTGTTAGAGATCACAGACGCAGGTCCAGGCAACATAATTCGGCTTGCATGCGGCCATGGTAAGCCACTGTCTTTCGGCTTCTGCAGCCTTAAAGCAGCGCCCTCCTTTCCCACATACCAAGCAAAGCCCGTTGAGTGCTGTGGTTTTCCTGTTAAGGTGCAGCAGCAGAAACCAAACTAACACCCCTCCCCCCCAATTCTCTGGGACGATCGCTTTATCCCTCCCCCCCACCGTGTGGCTGGTATCAGGGACGATCCCTGCTAGCCAAACACGAAAAGCTCAGCGCCAATGATACACACACACACACACACACACCCCGCTTGGCTAACTGCAGAGAAGGATTTATTTTCAGCCACAGGCAAACAGCCCAGTAGGAATGGCCACCTCTGTCCCCTTAATTAAATTCCCGTATTTCAATCAGGTTACCATGAACGATATCACTCTCCTGAGGATAACACAGCGAGATAAAGAACGGATGTTGCTTGAATGCCAGCAAACACGGGGACCATATGCTGCCAGGCTTTGTCATGCAACGATACCAGATTACTTGCTACTAGCATGGCGTGGTCAAGCGTCCTACCATGGAGGATGGAATAAGGCTGCACTGCCCAGAAACCTTGTGGAAAGGCTTTTGGAGTACCTCCAGGAGAGCTTCATGGAGATGTCCCTGGAGGATTTCCGCTCCATCCCCAGACACGTTAACAGACTTTTCCAGTAGCTGTACTGGCCGCAAATGCATCCCAAGACCTCAGGGCAAATTAATCATTAAAAAACGCTTGCTTTTAAACCATGTTTTATATTTACAAAGGTACACTCACCAGAGGTCCCTTCCATGGCCTCATTGTCTGGGGGTTGGGAGGGTACTTCAGTCAGGCTGAGAAAAAGATCCTGGCTGTTGGGGAGAACGGAGTGCTGTGTGCTCTCCGCAAGCTCGTCGTCATCCTCCTCCTCATCATCTTCCCCGTCCGCAGAATCCTCAGGCATGGCTGAGATTACCCCCTCCTCGGAATCCATGGTCAGAGGTGGGGTAGTGGTGGCGGCCCCCCCTAGAATTGCATGCAGCTCAGTGTAGAAGCGGCATGTCTGTGGCTCTGATCCAGAGCGACCATTTGCCTCCTTTGTTTTTTGATAGGCTTGTCTGAGCTCCTTAACTTTCACATGGCACTGTAGTGAGTCCCTATTGTGGCCTCTCTCCATCACGCCCTTAGAGATTTTTTCAAAAGTTTTGGCATTTCGTCTTTTGGAACATAGTTCTGCTAGCACAGAATTCTCTCCCCATATAGCAATCAGATCCAGTACCTCCCGTACGGTCCATGCTGGTGGTCTTTTTCTATTCTCGGACTGCATGGTTACCTGTGCTGATGAGCTCTGCGTGGTCACCTGTGCTCTCCACGCTGGGCAAACAGAAAATGAAATTCAAAAGTTCGTGGGACTTTTCCTGTCTACCTGGCCAGTGCATCCGAGTTCAGATTGCTGTCCAGAGCGGTCACAATGGTGCACTGTGGGATAGCTCCCGGAGGCCAATACCGTCGAATTGCGGCCACACTAACCCTAATTCGAAATGGCAATACCGATTTCAGCGCTACTCCTCTCGTCGGGGAGGAGTACAGATATCGATATTAAGAGCCCTTTATATCGAAGTAAAGGGCTTCGTTGTGTGGACGGGTGCAGGGTTAATTCGGTTTAACGCTGCTAAATTCAAGATAAACTTGTAGTGTAGACCAGGCCTAAGGTAAAAATGACAAACTACCAAAATGTTTTCCAAGGATTTTTAGTGGGCAAAAGACCCAATGAAAGGCGGAGGGGGAAGCCCTAAGACTACCGCTGAGCAAAATTTTTTGGATGAAACTTTTTTTTTAATGCCAAAAAATGCAGCTTTGGGTCAATCAAAATATTTAATAAATTCACCTGAATTTGTTTCATTGTTTTGGTTGAAAAAAAAAACAAAAAAAAATCCCAAAGAAGTCAAAAAGTTTCATTTGAACATGTTTGAAACAAAGCATTTTGACTTCAGAAATGACTTTTTGTTGCGGGGTTGTTGTTTTTTGTTTGGTTGGGTTTTTTTAAGAAAAAGGTTTAAAAAACTATTGAAAATGAAACTGGTCTGAAATGAAACTTTTCACCAAAAAAAAAGAAAGAGTGAGGCCACAAAACTGAAAAATCAGTTATTGGTGGAGCTACCTGTGACTGCTTCCAGCAGTGTGGTGTTTCCTAGAGTGGGGGATTTAACACATGCCCCATGCTACTGTAGGCTGCATAGATTGACTGGGGATGGTATTTGACCCTGAGTAACAGCCCCAGAATGGCTCCTTTTCAGAGCCCTTAATCATATCCTGGGACTCAAATCCACGTAGGAAAAAGCACACACCACCTCCTCTTTAACCAGCAAATCCCAGCAAAGGCTTGATGAGGTGGGGGTGGCATCCAGGTTCCTTCCCAAACAGAGTTTTGAGCTGGTCCAGGGTTAGTGAATGCACTCTTCCCTTTCCCTCTCCTTCCTCAGTATAGCAAGTTTCACAGTCAACAACCCGTTAAAATGAATGGAGCAGTTGTTTTTTGAGGCTGGCTGATACTCAGGCAGACATTTGGTGAATTAGTTATGCTGAGTTCTAATTTCCAAGGCTTTCTTTGCCAAAAGACAAAAAGAAAGTTTGCAACCACTTGTGAAAGTTTATATTCTGACATCATCACATGACTCCAGGAACCAAGTCCCTAGGCAGAGGCCTATGTCTTAAGCCTAGAATTTAGTAAAATGTATGTTTTAGTTGCCACACATTTAAAAACCAAATTAATTAGCAAATCAGTGTGTGCTATTACTGCTCTGCGCTATTTAGTGGGCTTCTAACCCATCTGATATAGGTTCTTATGCTGCATCCATCACGACAGACACCTTACATATCAAAGTGAGTGCACACAGTTCTGCTTCTTTCTCTCTCCTCTTGCTTTTTCAAGATGGGTTTATTTCCCATCCTGTGCCATGCATGGGTCCAGAGCTGATTAATGGTCCTTCCTCTGGCTTGTTGAGAAATGACTCTCGGATCCCTTCCAAGATCACTGATTTGCTGTCATGTCCCACAAATCTGGCACTCCTTGGTGGAGACATGAAAAATGACTCTTTGCCTTCCACGTGACGGCAGTGCTCTGGGTGAAAAATGCACGCTTTTCATGCCTGCTTACTCCTTGCCTTTGTGCACTCTCCTGATAAGCTGTGTCTGCCAGAGCCCTCTCCTTAATCAAATGCACAGCTGGCCTGCGAACTGCTAGCCTAGAGCCCTCTCTACTGCTGAGCTCATCACCATCTGGACACCACGAGGAGAAGTCGGGGGAGGAGTTAAGTTGGATGAGTGGGGGTGGGAGAGAAATAATGTCTAATTTCTTTCCTGAAAGCTAGTTTCCAATGCAGAAAACCAAAATAAATAAATAAACCCACCAAGCATAGCCCAGTTACTTAACAGCTCTTTAAAATGCATGAAGCTTTCACTCCTTTTGGGCTATAAGTAAACTAATGTTTTCCAATTAAAGCAGGAAGGAAAAAGGAGGGGACCCAGAGAACTGCACTGAGGGCGGGAGTTAGACACACAATTTCTGACAAGAGGCAAATAATGGCACTTTTTCATCTTCTAATTGGATATATTAGTTCCAAAGCTTTTAATTTTTGTCTGTTGAATGCTCTTACAAAAATATCCAGAGCGACACTTCTAGCCAAGCATAGTGTTTTGATTACAACAAAAGGAAATAATGAAGATGTTAATGTTTTTTTTAAAGCAATCCTGTCCCCTGGGTTGATGAGGCTCAATGGCTTGTCCCTAAAAATAGACAGAAATGTTTGTGTTTAATTTCACTGTAAAATGTTTTAATTGAACTGACCTTTAAGCCACGTCTACACTAGCGAACTTGCAGCGGCACGGCTTTAGCGATGCAGCTGCGCTGCTGTAAGAGCGCTCGTGTAGCCGCACTATGGCAACGGGAGAGAGCTCTCCTGTCGACATAATAAAACCACCTCCACCAGTGGCAGTAGCTGTGTCGGTGGGAGAAGCTCTCCTGCCGACAAAGCACTGTGCACATGAGCACTTATGCCGGTGAAACTTGTTGCTTGGGAGGGTATTTGTTCACACCCCTGAGAGACATAAGTTTTGCTGACATAAGTGGTAGCGCAGACATGGCCTTAGTCCCCTGCAATGTTGAATCTCCAGACAGAATAGCTTGTTCATGGGAAAGTGAAATTATCTGAAAACTACATTGAAAACAACCAGCTGTTTCTGTGGTACAAGCTGAGAGAAATACAAAATAACACACAGCATATATATTGTAAAGTCCCTGATTAGATTTTTAAATGTCTTCTGCTGCTAATAATCTAAGGAGGAGTTAGGGGAAAATGCAGGAAGGGGGGGAAATCTGCTATTGATTGTCTTAGAATCTCTTTTAAAGAAGATTAACCAATAAATACAATCTATGCCTACAATGTTACGTCCATGTGAGTGCAGGGGTCAGTCAGCCTGTGCACATCTCGTTGCAGGATCGGAGCCTTTGTGCAGCACGTGTCTGCTCTCTCTGAGGAATTCGTGAGAGAAAAACAGGACTCTTTTTCTATTCACCCTCCCCCCCCCCAAAAAAACCTTCAAACAAACAAAAAAATGAAAAACGTCCACTTCAGCAGGAGTGCTACTAATACTTGGCCTTTTGCTAGCACTCCCTTCTGGCGGGCTCAGTGTGCTACACAAACATTTTTAAATTCAGACACACCAATCCTTGTGAAGAAGGGAAGTTTTATTTTACATTTTATTTCAAGGTTGGGGGAAAATGTGCTAGCATCTGTCCCACAGGTATCCATTTTCACAGTGTACAGATCATGGGACTTGGGGTTGAATACTGTCCCTGCATCTCCACTAATTGGATTAATCATTGTTCTTTTTGTCTAATAAAGAGGTTCTGGAAGGGAGCAGTGGGTTCTGCTATTGGGGAAATGGGGATGCTGCTGTTGCATTTAAAACATTGAAATCACCTCAAGTTACCTTCCTCTCAATTCTATGGGGCATGCCAGCTGTTAGGTACTGCTGTTAACACTTTCAAGTGCTACATACTGCTCAAGTCACCCAGTGTGTACTGAACATACTCTAGTGCAGTGGTCAAACTGCGGGTCGCGACCCAGTATGGGTCATGTAATGCAAGGCACTGGGTCACCTTGCTCAGCACCCAGGGACCCTGGCGGCCGGCCAGTAAAAACTAGTAGTCCCTACCTGTTCTGACACCACGCTGCGCCCCGGAAGCGGCCAGCAGCAGGTTCGGCTCCTACGCAGGGGGGCCATGGAGCTCCATGCACTGTCCCCTCCCCAAGCACTGGCTCCGCACTCCCATTGGCTGGGAACCGGCCAATGGGAGCTGGTGGGGGGCGGTGCCTGTGGGTGAGAGCCACGCGGAGCTGCTTGCGCTCCTCCGCCTAGGAGCTGAACCTGCTGCTGGCTGCTTCCAGGGCTCAGCATGGTCTGTGGTGCTGGAACAGGTGGGAAGCCTGCCTCTGCATCCTGGGTGCACTGCTGACTGGGAGCCGCCGGAGGTAAGCACGCGCCCCAACCCTGTTCCCCAATCCCCTACCCCAGCCCTGAGCCCCCCCAAACCTGGAGCCCCTTCCTGCACTCCAAACCCCTCATCCCCAGCCCTACCCCGGAGCCTGCACCCCCAGCCCAGAGCCCTGACCTTCCTCCTGCCCCCCAACCTCTTGCCCCAGCCCAGAGCTCCCTCCGACACCCTAAACCCCTCATTCCTGGCCCCACCCCACAGCCCTCACCCTGTACCTCAATCCTCTGCCACAGCCCTGAGCCCACTCCAGACCCCTCAGCCCTATGCCCTCTGTAGCGTTGTGGGCATCAACAATTTTCTTCAACTGGGTTGCCAGAAAAAAAGTTTGAAAACCACTGCTCTAGTGTGTGGTGGGTACAGTTGCAGGGCAGGCACCCACTTTCAGTGACTCACCTGGCAACCATAGCAGAGAACCCAAAGGCATTTTAGAAATGCTTTTCATGAGCACCCCCCATCTACAACTCTGCCCTACAATCCCTGCATGGAGGGTTTTGGTGAAAAGTGAGATAATCCTTTTCTAGAGATGGGCCTGAGCTATGACATTTATATTGATCCTAATATCTCCAAAGCTGGGGGTGGGGGGTGGGGGGTCAGATCTGGTATTTTGGTTTGGATCTCTCTCGCTACTGCTCTGCTATTTCCATTTAACATAACATTGCTTTTCTGACTTGAGGTCTGAGCCCTATCACTGTGATAGCGGAGCACTTCTTCCTCCTCCTTTGTTGCACAACCCAGCCCACCCCCACATTTTTATGATGAACAAAATCCTTCCTCATTTCTGCTCTGCCTGCCTGTGATCTGCATGAGTGAAGCTGCAGGGGTGGGGGTGGGGGGGGTAAGAGTAGGTTGTTTTCTGCGAGTGTGCACTCCAGCTACAGAATGTTTTGGAGCCTGTGCTGTCTGAATCCTCTGCCACCTCCTCTCCCCATGTGGTCAGCTTCCAAGCCCTGAACCCTTGCTGCGTCCCTCTCTCTAGTCATTATGATTGTTATGATTGCCGGGAACATTTCTCACAGCAGAAATCAATAGGAGTAGTGGGTGCCCTGGCGACCCAGCTTGGTGCAGCTCATTTTTGGGCGGATACAACTGTGGGAGCTGCCAAAGCTCACAGAGAATCTGTTGTGTCACTTTGTGCCTCTAACTAGGTATACTGAATTATAAATATGCATGATAGGATACAGCAGCCTTCTCAATCTCTCTGCGTAAGCATAGACTCATAGATATATAGGACTGGAAGGGACCTCAAAAAGGTCATCTAGTCTAGCCCTGCATTGAGGCAGGACCAAGTAAACTAGACCTTCCTTGACAGGTGTTTGTCCAACCTGTTCTTAAAAACTACCAGTGATGGGGTTTCCACAACCTCCTTTGGAAGCTTTTTCCATAGCTTAACCACCCTTATAGTTAGGGAGTTTTTCCTAATAGCTCCCTAAATTGCCCTTGCTGCAGATTAACCCCATTACTACTTCTCCTACCTTCAGTGGACAAGGCGAGCAATTGATCTTGATAACAGTCCTCAATATATTGGAAGTCTGATATTAAGCCCCCTCAGTCTTCTTTTCTAAAGAGTAAACGTGCCCAGTTTTTTTTAACCTTTCCTCATAGGTCAGGTTTTCTAAACCTTTAATCATTTTTATTGCCCTCCTCTGGATAGTCTCCAATTTGTCTGCATCATTCTTAAAGTGTGGTGCCCAGAACTGGACATAGTACTCCACCTGAGTCCTCACTAGTGCTGAGTAAAGCAGGACAATTACCTCCCAGGTCTTACATCCGACTCTCCTGTTAATACACCCCAGTATGATATTAGTCTTTTTCTCATTTGTGTCCCATTGTTGACTCACATTCCATTTGTGATCCACTAGAACCCCCAGATCCTTTTCACCAGTACTCCTGCCTGGTCAGTTATTCCTGTTCAAGTATATGCTCAAACTGCAATCTCTTTGGGAGGGGAGAACTGAAACTACAATAACTTACTTCTAGCAGGAACCTCTGTGCGGAGAATCGTGTAGCACTTTACAATTAACTAAGCCTCACGACTTGTTTGTGAGCTGGCTTAAGAATTATTTTTCCTATTTCACAGAAGGGGCATCTTAGGCGAAATGACTTGGCCAAGATCACAGTACAGGTCAGGAAGAGAATCCACAAGTCCTGACTTCTGGGCCACTCTTCTAAACACTAAGTCACATACGCTTGCTATAAAGAGGAAGGTTCACTGAGGGAGACCTTCAAAAGTACCTAAGAGATTTAGAATCACAAGTTGGGAACTTGTGCTTCTAAATCCCTTAGGTGCTTTTGAAAATTCCCCCCACTATCAATATTTGCCATCTCTGAACATGATGGCGGAGGCTCATAGTGAAAAATAGCTGTAAATTACTCCACATTAGTAGGTATGTACGAAAGCGGAATAAACACACAACTTGCAATAGCTCTGAGGCCAAAAGCTGTGTTTTCAAGCCCCAGGCTTGTGTGAGGTCCTAGTCTAAACTATATAATTAATTGCACTATTGCTTTCTACTGTATGGAATCTAATTTGTATTTCATAGGCTCTATATTGCTAAAAGCAAATGGAGAGTTCTTTAGCTCTGTGATCAAGGCCTGGGTTTTTAGAACTAGAGGATCAGAGTTCTATACCCACTATTACTAAGATGTTCTACATAGCAGTGGTCTGAAATTCTAGGTGACCATGAATATGTTACATAGTATGTTTTTTTACCTTTTTGAAACAACTGGCTGCTGAGACCTGTCCCGGGTGATTACACTGGAGATAATCATATGCATGTGGGAAAGGCTGTGGGGTTTTCCACGCTGGATGGACTATTTGGTCACCAATTCTGGTAATGACCAGAACCTCAGGCTGATCCTCATTTGGGACTCTTTTCATTGCTCTGGCTTCCATGCCTCTCTGGGTGCCTGGGTGTATTTGGCATAATGGTGTTTAAACTTACTTAGCTCAGGCATGTCCCTATAGCTCTGAAGGGCTTCTGTGGTCCTCCAGGGCCATAGAAAAGAGAACAGGCTAGACAAGCCAATTTCAAAGGACTAGTGCTTGTCTAGCCTGCTTGGCTTTCTTCTTTATTGCTCTCTGAAGGAGTGTAGGCATCCTGCAGGATTGCAGAATGGAGGAGAAGCCTGGCTTGTTGTTCAGAGCAGGGCACTGGAGACAGGAGGCGTGGAGAGAAGGTAAGGACTGAGAGAACTGGATAAATTCATGGTGGTTAAGTCCATTAATGGCTATTAGCCAGGATGGGTAAGGAATGGTGTCCCTAGCCTCTGTTTGTCAGAGGATGGAGATGGATGGCAGGAGAGTGATCACTTGATCATTGCCTGTTAGGTCCACTCCCTCTGGGGCACCTGGCATTGGCCACTGTCGGTAGACAGGATACTGGGCTAGATGGACCTTTGGTCTGACCCGGTACGGCCGTTCTTATGTTCTTATGAGAGGGAGAATGGGCCTGGGGAGGGCCGTGTGACTGGGGCCAGAGCATTAAGGAAGAGACAAGAGCCCTGAGGGGAGCAGAGGAGAAGATTGAGGGGTGACAAGCAGGGATAAAAGGAATTGGGTGAAGGGCATGTTTGGATCTGCAATCAATAATCCAAGGGAATCTGTGGGTTTGCTCTTCTGGGGTGAAAGTTTGTTTTTTAAATTATAGTGTTTCTGGTTTCAGAGTGGCAGCCATGTTAGTCTGTATCCGTAAAAAGAACAGGCGTACTTTTGGCACCTTATTGGTTTAACTGATGGCACTGACCTTTGCAATGACGGGAGCTAGCTGATGTGCATCGCCAATTGCACTTCCTTCAGCGCATGGCCTGCTTTGTTCAGGGCTCAGGGTGTCACCAAGGCCAGGGGACAGGAGAGTTGCTTGTCTGTGGGGCTTATCAGAGTAGAAAGAGGCCACAGGGCTCCCTAGGCCATGGAAATAGCTGCTTTTCAGGAGTAACCCTAAAGAAGAGATTTCTCCGTGTGTGTGAAATGAGAGAGAAACTGGCTTTTATTGGCTGCATGAGAGAGAAACTGGCTTTTATTGGCTGCATGAAAGGATCGTAGGGTAAATGTAAGGCTGGTCTCTGGGGCATATCCCCAGCTCAGGGGGCCCATGCACTGTCTCTGCAATGGCCATGGGCACAGGAGGCATTGGGAAAGGCTGGTCTGGAAATGGAATGTGGGCGGGTTAGACGAGGAAGAGAATGGAAGGGGATGTGGGCAGGCAGACCTGACCCCTGGCTTTTCTGTACGAGTGCAAAGCCCCATAGGGACTACTGAGAGGTAACCTTAGTCTGCATCAAAGATGGCACTGGGGTCTCTGAAGTTTCTCTGTCCCAGTGCAGGTGCTGGGATGAATTTGGCCTTATTAGTGATAGTAATTGAGACAACAGGTGGAGAGAGGAGTGAAAAGAATGAACATAGCATTTTTAAATGCCTTTTTTAAAGGAGGACAGAGAGGGGAAGATGGATTGAGCCTTGAGGAAAAGAAGGATGGTATTGTGGTTAAGGCACTAGACTGGGACTTGAGCAATATTCAGTTCCCAGCCCTGCCACAGAATGCCTGTGTGACCTTGGGCAAAATCACTTAATTGTTGTGCCTTAATCTCCCACTCTTTAAACTGGAGATAATGCTTCCCTACCTCATTGGGGTGTTGTCAGGATATAAGATTGTGTGGTGCTCAGATAATACAGTGATGGAACTTGGCCAGATAGACCCTAATATGGCTTTGGAGACACTAGAAAAAAAAAAAAAAAGTAGAAACAGTGCCCTAAATATCAACTCTTGTAAGTGGTGCTTTTAGCTGTAGTATCAGAGTGGACACAGCATCCCTAAATAAAGGCATTTAAACCATTCTGTTTCATAGAATATAGATGGAAAGAACACACGTTCAGTCCTTCCTCCCTGGACTAATGCAGGATTGTTCTCCTTGCACTACTTTTGCTGTCAAGTCTAGTGTGACTGACCCAATCAATGGCAGCTTCCAGTATTCCCCTTGAGCATTTCTTTTGTGGTTGAACAGACCTCCTAAGTGTTTGGAAATTATTCTGATATTCTCCCTAAACTTTACTGAAGTTGATGCCTTCAACTTTGCAGTCCAGGAGAAACTGGGAAGAAGTCTCCCCAGATGAACTTACCACCAGCTCTGGGCATTTTCTCGCCTGGTCTCTGACATACACAAGTGTCTGCATAAAAGGAAGGCTATGCAGACATGGTAAGATTTAGCCATTGACCTTTTGCAAAGTATTGTATGAAAATGATGGAGAGGGCGGAAAATATCAAAGTCTCTCTACATCAAAGGCAGAGAGAGAATCTGTGGTTAACATAGGCAGATATGGGGCAATCCAGTGGGAGAGAAGGTATCTGAATTTGCAGAAAGTCCTGGCATCCCCTTGTCCGGAGCCCTATCAATCTTGCCGTGGAATGTGACAGGCAAGGAAAGCCGAAGAGCAGGTGAAAAATTCTGAAATCAAAAGACTTTGAAAGCTGGATCAGAGGGAGAAGCACAATTTTCCCATCTGCTTTGAATTTATTGCTGCTAATGTGGAAGCAGCCTCTGGTTTGAATGAATGTGTTAGACCAAAGGGGTCATTCAACATTTCCATCATTTTCAGGAGAGGATAACAAAGGCTCGCTTTCTTATTTAACTCCTTCTTTACCAAACAGGTACAAATCAACAAGTTAAAATAGTGAAATTGGGAGCAGAGGAAAAATTGTTCAGCTTTTTTTTTTTTTTTTTTTTTTAACTAAAAGGCTATATTGTGTTTGGACTCCCAGTTCTGTCCAGCTCCACAATCATCCCCTCTTGAGTATACTTACTCCCCTTGGACAAAAAATTTGACTGGACCCCAGACTGTATTTTAATAGCAACTGATGCCTCTATGGCTAAGGCACATGCAAATACCTAGCTCCAAATCTAGGAATTAGTTGGATTATCTGACTACACCACATATAAAAGACTTATGGCTGTAGCTGGGGTCTCTGTGTCAGAATCTCAGCTCATTAGGAGACAGTGGGTGGCTCATGGGATTCTGGGCCAAGATTGTCTAGGTTGCTGATTTGAATCCAGCTTTGTTATGTGTAGCGATCAAATGTAACCACTTGATGTTTCTTTCGGTGACCTATGTGAAATAAATTGATGGCTCTCAGTCCAGTTTCTAATGGCCAGGTATCTATGAAAAACAAATGGAACGAAACAAAACAAGCTTCAGGGAAGAGGTCAAGCATTGAATGAGCCATGTCTGCTGAACTGCCCTCAGACCCAAAAGAAGTGATGGCCCTGCCAGCTCAAGGTTGAGGCACGTTGCAGGGTGTCGGTGCTGTGTGGGAAGCTTGTGTGACACAATGTGCCTGCTTCCTTAAAGACACTGTTGTCATTGGCAGTGGATCACGCTCAGGGCCTTCAGCTCCAAACCACAAGCCCATGGCTGCCGGCTGAACGAAAGAGTAGCAGGTTCTTATCCTCAGTCTAGGTCAGTCACTAGAGGGAGACATGAAAACACACATTCATCTGGTGTTTTATATGCTCATTCTGGGCCTTTGAGGTCTCATGTGGGGTGCTGTTTTGTATTGAATTCCTGACCATATATAGACATCACTTGCCATCAGCAAGGATTCAACCCAGGATCCTCAGCATGACTTCTTGCTCCTTGCATTTATATCCAATACCCTCTTAGAAGTTGCTCCTTTAGTGCAGGTGATGGGGGATTGTGCATACAGTGCTCTGTCCTAGGCACCAAAACCTCCTGATGACCATGGTGTCTGTATAGTCTGGGTTTCTTACACTTGCATTGCCGCTGCATGTGTTACATGTGTTCTGCTCAGACAGGACTGCAGACTGCATGGCTGTGTATCCAGCACTCAGACTGACTTTAAAGGAGTAAAGAAAAAAAATCTCCAAATACTTTAGTTTTATATATATCTATATAAACTGCTAATCATTCTGTGGATAAATTACATCTAGGCCCCAAATCCCCTTCAGGTTTGATGCTGTCACTGTCAGCAGAAGTTATATGAAATGCTACTGCTCTTTTCTCTCCATATATTAGACCTTCTCTCTCCCCCAACCTCCCCGCTACGTTTCCTAAGCAACGGGAACTGCATGGTGGTTTGGCTAGGCAGCAGATAAGGAAGGCGGTCAAGCCAATGAGATTTCGTCAGAACTGATTTTAGGTCTCATGCTGCTCATGAGTATTAAGGAAAAGATCCCTCAATGTTGAAATCAGAAGCTTTGTTATTTTTAATAACGTTTGGCTTTTTTTTTTTTTTGTGGTGCTCCCCAGTAATCGCTGCCAGTTGCGCTAAATGCTGGAGCCGTCACATTCTATTTGCCTTGGCTACTTCTAATAACATTGCGGACATGGCGGCCAAAGACTAGAGCCATGGCGAGCTGCTCTCTGGGGTTATGAACCCTGCTCAGAGCTGAACCAGATACAGTTCTAGGCTGCTGCATGTCCAAGAGACTAAAGCAAAATTTGTGACCTAGCAGAAAATTCCAACTCTTCAGAGGAGGGGACCCTGCAAGAGGGAATGTTGGCATGAGAGTGGAGTGGATGAATCAGTGAATCTAAGAACTTGTTTTTTTGCTGGCCATGGGGACTGTGTTAGAACTAGAGAGGTTTGAGGGCTCACGCTGCAAAATTAGACTCCAGATCTAGGTTTTGAACATTTCAAAGTTCAGATCCAGGTTTTTGTTCAGCCAGTTACAGGAATAGAGGCCGACTGAAAAAATCAGTTCTGGATTTGGGTTTGGCTCACCCACAAGGTGTGATGTGTGTTCAGATCTGGGGGCTTGTGTGGGCCTAGTGAACCCCTTTCTATAAAAATGTGCTTAAACAGAGCTCATGCTAACGTAATATGGATGAGTGGAGTGGGAGGTCTGGAGGGGGCACAGGCTGGGCCTTAATGCAGCACTTATTGTCACAGGATTTCCAACCTGGCCCGAACCTGGCAGTACTATGTATCTAACAAGGATCCAGTTCTTGTGAAATTTCAAGAACCAGGATTCTTCTCTGGAACTTTGAGGGTCACTGCTCATTACTCCAGACAGAATTTCAAGTGGTTTTGTTTATTATTATTATTTTATTATTATATAAAATTAATGCTCTGTCACCATATTTTCTTCTCTAGTCCTTTGTCATCTTGGTGCTCAGATACTATTGTCGGGGACTTTTTAACCCAGACGGCAAGGTTCGTTGTCTGACCGCAGAATGAGAGACAGGCAACACCAGCAAGGTCCAATACAAGCTCTTTATTGAAGAGTGCACACAACAATAGAGAGCGGCCCGTCTCCAGAGAGAACCAGCCACGATTACAATAACTAGTGAGATTATATAGACAGTTCCGTCGCGTCATAGTTAAAACAACCCAATCCCCCCCCTTTACTAGTTAAAAGCTTCTAATATTCATGCATATCTATCCTTTTGACAGTACAAACAGTTCATGATGCCTCAGTAGCTTTTTATCAGTTTTGTCGTCATGCACCAGAGACTGGGAGAAAAGAGGGAGTTGAGTACAGATAAAAAACAGAAACAGGGAGTGAAGACTGCAAGTCTCCATCTGTCCAACAAACTGTTCCTAGCACTTTTGGTACAAGAATGCGGCCCCCACCTCCTATCTTATCCCCTGCAGCTTAAGCAAGCATGCCCTCAGGTCTTACAGAGAGGCAGGAATGGCCTAGCAACTACTGTTAGCCTGACTTTGGCTAAGCTGGCCAAACAATGTTCTATACTCCATATTTTTGGGCCTAACACTATGGTGCCCTAGAAATACCTAACGCTGGTCCAGGACTGGGGCTGCTAGGTGCTACTGCAGTACAAATAATAAGTAATATCTGGCAGATAGTTGGAACAGATAGTTGGGACTGAAAAGTGAGAATTACTTGAGCCTAAAACAAAAAAATGAAACCATCCTTTTAAGCTTCATTCAAAAATAAAGCCACATGTTGGGATCAGACTGAGACATATCAAGATTTCTCTGTTGAAACGAATTAAACTAGGAAAGCAAGGTTAGCTCTCTACTCCTGACTTACCACAGGAGGCCAGCTCATTGATCTTACATTCTTCTGAAAAATTATGAAGTGTTTCCCCATCTTTTTCTTCAGTTATTTGTCTACCTGAGTACCAGGATAAGCAGTCATAGGGAATCCATCCAGCTCTACAGAGTAACACTATCTAGAAGCACTTTTGTAGCCAATATGGTTGCTTATGATGTAGCATATCAAGTAGAAGAGACGTCCCAGAAGTGGATGACAGATGCTGTGGCCATTGGTTTTGTAGTGGTTAGGACTATGCTTTTAAGGAGGAGTGTTGGGAATTAAAGGAACAATCAGTTTTCAAGGACATTTGATCTACTGGGAACGTTTAGACCAGGAAATTTACAGTGTTGATAATGTAACAGGATTAAAGCTCATAGCTCCTGATTCCATCAGGATAAGCACAATTTAGTTGCCAGCTATTAGCTAGAGTGCAAAGCCCTTGCATGGCAGTTTATTCTCTTATTTGGAGGTCTTACTGTTCACTTCCTGTGTTCTTGCTAAATTTCAAATATTGACTGACTATTGGCAATTTAAAGCACTGTCTATCCTTGAAACCTCATCCCTGAACTGATCTTTACCTAACCACTCTCTAATCCATGCTAGGCAATAAGAGCGGAGTCACCAGCCATTGCAGAACTCAGTGGAGGGAAGTCTACCTGTGACGTTGTGCAGTCTATATGGTTTTATAAAAACATGATAATAAGTGAATATAATGTAACTGGGATAGTTTTAGAAAAATTTGACAATAAGTGAATATAATGCAACTGGGGTATGCTTTGTGCAAAAGGTCTCTTGTAAGGTATCATTACAAAGCTCATAATCTACTGAGTGTGATCATCCTATTTGTAGAAATGTACCACTCTTGTATCTAAAACTAGAAATATAAAACATAACTCTGAGGGCCTATTGTAATTATGTAAAGTGTGGGCCATTAATGATGGTTTGGAATCTTGATGACTCCCATTAACAAGGACCATTGTCTGCAGATGACTGTGTTTACCTGTGAGTCTTCCTGTATATGTGTGTGCTGGCAAGTGAGTAATGAAGTCTTGCAGTGACATGTGATCATGTCACCTGAACTGGAATCCATCTTTAACCTGGTGCTTTTCCAGTGAGGGGGGGTGGAAACCCAGAGGGACAAAGGGTTCCCGCCTATGCAAAAGATATATAAAGGGGTGGAAGAGAAGAGAGGGGGGAGGAGCCATCATGAAGAATCCCCTAGCTATCACCTGAGCTGGAACAAGAGCTGTACCAGGGGAAAGAATTGTGCCCAGGCCTGGAAGGTGTCCAGTCTGAGAAAAACTTACTGAAGCATCTCTGAGGGTGAGATTATCTGTATTTAGCTTGATTAGACATAGATTTGCGCATTTTATTTTATTTTACTTGGTGACTTACTTTGTTCTGTCTGTTACTACTTTGAACCACTTAAATCCTACTGTCTGTATTTAATAAAATCACTTTTTATTTAGTAATTTAGTCAGAGTATGTATTAATACCTGGGGGAGCAAACAACTGTGCATATCTCTCTATCAGTGTTATAGAGGGCGAACAATTTATGAGTTTGCCCTGCATAAGCTTTATGCAGGGTAAAACGGATTTATTTGGGTTTAGACCCCATTGGGAGTTGGGCATCTGAGTGCTAAAGACAAGCACACTACTGTGAGCTGTTTTCAGGTAAACTTGCAGCTTTGGGACAAGTGATTCAGACCCTGGGCCTGTGTCTGGAGCCAGACGGGAGTGTCTAACTCAGCAAGACAGGGTGCTGGAGTCCTGAGCTGGCAGGGAAAACAGAAGCAGGGGTAGTCTTTGCACATCGGGTGGCAGCTCCCAAGGGGGTTTCTGTGATCCAACCCATCACAGTGGCGTAGTCGGCAGGATCTGTGCACAGCTGATTGCTTTGAGATACTGGTAGTGATTTTAAGTGAGTTTTAAGTGTGGTGGCTGGAGAACAGACAAAGTGGTTACTGGTTTGTTATTTTCTGTTTGCTTATTTCGGGAAAGGGAAGTAGGGACAGAAAAGGAAGCAAAATAGGTAAGAATGAAGATGAAAAGAAGCTAAAACTACACAAGTTTCAAATTGCCCAGAAAGACTGAACAATGGGTGCTGGGAATGTCTCTGTTAACTAAGAAGCCCCTGAGCTGAGTGCATCTCAGTTTCAGTGAACTGCAGATGGGTGTGGCCCAACCTCTGTCTGTGCTGAAGCTGACTGGAGTGTCTAACCTAGCAAGACAGGAGTGGAGGGGTGCCTGTTCTGGCAGGAGGGTGTTCTCTGTGGTATCCCAGCTCATCAAGTGATGGTCTCAAGGGAAGACAAATGGAAATTGATGTACAATTTGCCTGGGAAAAGGCAGACCTGGGAAAGGAAAAGGCTGCCCACCAGCCTGGACTTAAGAGACAAAGCAAGTAAGACCCAGAAGCATGACCTGGCTATAATGGAGTGGAAGAGGTGCACAGAGACATGTATCGTGGAGCTGGAAGTTGCGGTCCTGGTGACTGCTGCGGTGGAAACAAACCCCAAGGACTCTAGCTGGAAGCTAACCCAACCTGAGTGAAAGGGGAGGGGGGGATTTTGCTGGCCAGCGAAAGGTCTCTCATAGCTTGGAGCTGTGAGCCTACAGCTGGATCAGGGTCTCTTTCCCTTTTGGGGGACACAGGAGTGTCTGCCCCATAGGGGAGCCCAAAAATGAATTTTAGGTATACTGCCTCCGCCATGGTCAGTATCCAAGTCTCTGGCAGTAAGTTCAGGAGGAGGTTGTGACGTTGTGCAGTCTATATGGTTTTATAAAAACATGACAATAAGTGAATATAATGCAACTGGGGTATGCTTTGTGCAAAAGGTCTCTTGTAAGGTATCATTACAAAGCTCATAATCTACTGAGTGTGATCATCCTATTTGTAGAAATGTACCACACTTGTATCTAAAACTAGAAATATAAAACATAACTCTGAGGGCCTATTGTAATTATGTAAAGTGTGGGCCATTAATGATGGTTTGGAATCTTGATGACTCCCATTAACGAGGACCATTGTCTGCAGATGACTGTGTTTACCTGTGAGTCTTCCTGTATATGTGTGTGCTGGCAAGTGAGTAATGAAGTCTTGCAGTGACATGTGATCATGTCACCTGAACTGGAATCCATCTTTAACCTGGTGCTTTTCCAGTGAGGGGGGGTGGAAACCCAGAGGGACAAAGGGTTCCCGCCTATGCAAAAGATATATAAAGGGGTGGAAGAGAAGAGAGGGGGGAGGAGCCATCATGAAGAATCCCCTAGCTATCACCTGAGCTGGAACAAGAGCTGTACCAGGGGAAAGAATTGTGCCCAGGCCTGGAAGGTGTCCAGTCTGAGAAAAACTTACTGAAGCATCTCTGAGGGTGAGATTATCTGTATTTAGCTTGATTAGACATAGATTTGCGCATTTTATTTTATTTTACTTGGTGACTTACTTTGTTCTGTCTGTTACTACTTTGAACCACTTAAATCCTACTGTCTGTATTTAATAAAATCACTTTTTATTTAGTAATTTAGTCAGAGTATGTATTAATACCTGGGGGAGCAAACAACTGTGCATATCTCTCTATCAGTGTTATAGAGGGCGAACAATTTATGAGTTTGCCCTGCATAAGCTTTATGCAGGGTAAAACGGATTTATTTGGGTTTAGACCCCATTGGGAGTTGGGCATCTGAGTGCTAAAGACAAGCACACTACTGTGAGCTGTTTTCAGGTAAACTTGCAGCTTTGGGACAAGTGATTCAGACCTTGGGCCTGTGTCTGGAGCCAGACGGGAGTGTCTAACTCAGCAAGACAGGGTGCTGGAGTCCTGAGCTGGCAGGGAAAACAGAAGCAGGGGTAGTCTTTGCACATCGGGTGGCAGCTCCCAAGGGGGTTTCTGTGATCCAACCCGTCACACTACCCTCCCAGGATTTCACTGAACTAGAATTTGTGGTCCTGTTTTAATTCAAGCTGGTCCCTCTGGTAAACTACAGACATTTGTGCCCTGGAATAATCATTTGTGGACTGTCTAGACTAGAATTTACAGCAGGATTATTTAATGCAGATTACTTTGCAATCAATTAACTCTTGCTAAAACAGGATCTATGCAGCCCCCAGCCCCAAAGTCTGCCATCTGCTGTCACTGAGGCCTGCTGGCTGATATTTTAAATCTCATTCCTTTATAGCGAAGAGCATAACAAGAGCTCCTCTCCCTTGCTCTTCTTCTAATGCTCCTAGTGACGAATAGGAAGAAAAGCTGCAGTAATCAGAGCATTATTGATGCTGTCACTCCCTAATAACTGCTCCTGCCAGGTGACTGGAATACCACACTGTCTGCAGTAATGTCATGTAGACACACAAAGCTGGGATTAACATCAAAGAGCTGCAGCACTGGGCTCCAGTGGCAGGCTTGCCGTTCAAAGCTTTCTTCAAACTGGCAGAAAATGTGCTAACAAGGCTGAAACAGAGCTTCTGAGACCAAAAAAACCCAAAACAAACAAACAATCAAGCTGTGGAAGATGTTTTGGGTTTTTTAAAGTAGACACGCTTATTCAACCACTGCCTGTAATGTTGAGAACTGTAAAACGAACCATCTGCTTTGTAGAGCACTTGGAGATCTCCTGCTGGAACGTGCTATATAAGAGCAAAGTATTATGATGATTTATTATTATTAGTGCTATTGGAGGTGCCATTTTATGGTCATGAAAGATCCCGTGAAAAATCAGCCTGAGCCGAGCTAAATTAGGTCTCCCTTAGGTGACAGTAGTAGATCCCTTATCCTCTCCATGGGCCAGCCCCATCTTAGAGCAATATCATTTACACATTACAACAGGAACAAAGCTACACTGCTGTGTTATAACAGGGTGCCCCAACAGGGGTACACGTAGGAGTGGAGACAGGTGCTAAGGTACTGAACGGCTATGGTGACTTCCCTGGTGCAGCCCAGCTAATGGGCAGAGATTTCTTATTAGGCCTTTTTCATCCCTGATGGCTGAGACTCGTCCGTTCATAACCTAATCGGGTTTCTTCCCCACCCTCACGTTTCTGCTTCTTCCCCTTTTCATGTTCATACAGGTCTGAGCTAAGCATCACTCCATACATGGGCATAGACAATGCTTATGTCTGCAAACTCCGCTGAAGCCCCATGCTCAAACAGCACAGGAAAAGACCCTTAATTGAACAATATCCCCTTTAAAGATATAAAGAGGCCACACTGCCCATATTGCATACAGTCCTACAGTAAACATGTAGAGGCTTGACAGCCTCGCAGAAAATAAAACAACCCAGTGAACAGGGACCCAGCTGTGAAAACAAAACTTCACATCAGTAGGGTTCACATCCATCTCTAGGGTCGATTAATTCAGAGGTGCCAAAAATTCCTTCCAGCCGTGCACAGACTTGCACAGACATGCACAGTTGGCTTGGATAGAGAGATGCATAGGAATAGGGGACATTGATGTACCTGAAATCTCCTCTACACCCCTTGAATTCAGCTCCCCACTGGCCAAATCTACAAACGGAGAGGCAAGTTTTAAGAGCATTGGGCCATCTCAGTGGGGAGCCAAGTCCTGGGACCTTCCTCTGATGAAAGCAAGCAGGGTTTCACCTGGCATATTTCAGACTGAGACAGGACAGCAGGGGCCTCTTAAGAGATGTTAAAGACATGAGCTGCTCTTTCATTGTGGCCTGTGTTCACAACAAACACATTTTCTTGTAAAGGGCTCGGTTTTCAAAGGAGTGAGCCATAAAGGCAAACTTTTAAAGTGGGCCAGGGAGAAGGAGGCCATGCTCTAAGCTTCACATACCAACAGAACACACATTTCCTTTGAAGAGGATTATAATAAAGTTTCAGATTTTAGTCTGGGTCAAGACTTGTTAAGCTTGTTTTGAAAGCTGTCTAGTGCGGTGCTCTAAGGGCCAGATTTTTAAAGGTATTTAAACACCTAACTCCCAGTGAAATAAAATAAAATAAAAATCTGGCCCTAAGGCACAGCAAACATTGATACATTCTACAAACAGCCATTTTCTTGGTAGCTGGCAAAGATAATTTCAGGCTGTCAGATAAGTAAATGGGAGGGCACTAACATAGGATCTTTCAGTGCTAATGCCTTTTCTCAGCTAAATAACAATACCTTGTACTCTTATCAGCACCTTTGCCTAAAGACCTCAAGAGGACTGACTAACATGAATCACTTAATTGTCCCTGCTCCCCTATGAGGTAGGTAAGTCTCAGTATTACACCCATTGTACAGAAAGGTAAACTGAGCACAGAGAGGTTAAGTGACTGGATGGCAAAGCTGAGGATAAAACTCAGGAATCTTGACTCACTGTCCCACCACTAATCACTAGATGATGCTGCCTCCCCAGAATTCCTATTAATAGAGATAGCTGCATGTGTGTTCAGTTTTATGTTAAGAATAGCTACCATCTGTGACCAGGATATTTAACTTGAAGTGATTGCTTCCAAAACTTTCCCCTTCTGCTGAGAACTATCAATGAATTGAATTCATTACCTGAAAGTCCAGTTCATTTTCAATCAATGGTAAACTTCATAGCTCCTGTGATTGCTTATACAGAGAGAAGGTGATATTGGTATGATTGTTACCTTAATATAAATTTCTTGACATAAAGGGATCATTCTTAAACCCATCAAGCAACAGACAGGAAACCTTCACAACCTCTGGATGGCAGTCAGGGTACAGTATGATAGACAACAGTGGGGAAAGGAGCAATATTAGCCAAAGATGCCCTCTAAGCAGGGCATACTGCTGCTCTTACAAAAAGTGCCTTGGGATCTGGGAAGCAGATAGGACTTTGAGGCTGATTTTTGAGAAGTGGTGAGCATCTGACATTCCAGCCAAAGTCCATGGAAGCTGTGGTTGCTCAGCACCTTTGACAATCAGGCTTTCTTTACAAGGTGTCATCACATATGCACATTCACTTAATGTTAATCTAAGGATGGATGAGGGACTGAGTGGGCACTGCTATGATGGGAAACCTGCAGATGTAAATTGTCTAGTTAGCTGAAACCTCATCCTGCGATAACTAAGCTATCCCTACTTCACGTTACAAACAGGAGGCAAAGGACAATGTTATTTTGAGTATAGCATCAACAGGGTGCTTTGGCATTTTACAGACAGATACAAAGACAGGGTCTTTGCCCCAGATAACTTACAGTGCAGAGAGAGAGTGCAGAAACACAGTAGAGGAGCAGCGTGATTAGAATGGTGCATCTTAGGTCAGCCACAGCTTTTGCTTAGGTTTTTATTTTAAGGAGTAAAGCTTTTTCAGTGTCAGTTCAATATTTGTCTGAGGAGAGGGGCAAAGAAAAAAGGCAGAAACATGTGCAGCTTACATTCTCCTGCAAGGGTCTGTGCTTTATTAGGAGCTACAGTACCACACCCAGACCAGTGCAGTTTTGTGGGTACCTGCTTTATTTTGTTACTATCAGCCAGAATTTCTCATCTGGCAAATAACACCAAATTGAAAAATGAGGTGACGGGAAAGCAATGGGTAGAAACTGTAAATAGGAATGTTCACAATGGTGCTGTCTTACATAGGAGTGTTATTGGCGTTTGATGTTTACCATCTGTCCCCTGGAAAAGAAAAACATCCTGAGAAACAGGACGTACATTCTCCACACTTCTCCCTCACAGTAAAAGTAAAAATGAGGAAATATGGGCTGATTTAAAATACATTACTGAGATTAACATTCCTGGCTTTCTTAGATTTCAGTGTGACCCTCTGATTATTTATCTGTTACCACATCCCTGTTTTAATAAAGCATATTTTCCTCCTGGTAATATCTAGGTCAGACTTTCATGATTCTCCCTGCACCTCCACCTGCCTGGATTAGCAGACCACAAAGTAACAGCTGCCATTATTGCTGCTGGGGCCAAAATAATTAAGAGCTATCTCCCTACTAGGTGAAGAAGGGCATCCAAAATGATGCAGGAATATTCCTGGGGAAAAGGCACTAACTTCCTAGGACCCTGACCCTGTCATCAGCTCCGTGCAGGCAGAACCCTGTTCCCATGTGGAGCACATTACAGGACTGACATCTAGCTGCTTGCTTAGCAAGCCTTACTGACGTGCATAGGGTTAAATTTAGAGCAGATGAAGGAATTTGCCTCTAAGTTTATTGGCAAGGAACTGCGGTCACTCTTTTCTGGAGCAATGAGTGAGGATAATTCATTAGGATGAGGTGGGTATTTCAGACTAGGTCAATTTGCTGTCAGTGCAGGTGGCAGGCAGTGATGTACCGCCATCCTTATCCTTTAGGTTTCCATGTTCGTACCAATAATTTATGACATGGCCCAAAGTCTCAAAGCACCATTGGGATTTATTATTTCTTTTAAAAAAGCTCACTCCGAGGCCCAGATCTTATATGCAAAGTTTCATCCTGCATTTTATTTTGCATGGCTGAGTTATAACCCCCTAAATTACAAACAGAAGCCCTGGCAGACTCTTGCTAAGAGCACTAATGGATGCTATTATAAGTCTACCGCTCGTTGGCACTGAACCTTCGCCATCTCATCTGCATAAAGGGACGTTGTCAACTTGAAAAATCGCATTTCTGTCTGAAAAAGCGATACTTTTGTTACAAATAATACCTCCGAGACAGTAACTGGAAGAGATAAGGATAGGGTGGAAATGTATTGAATGCTATTCAGTTTGTTTACTTTGTGTGTTTGGCAGCACTTTGTGTCATGTCTGTTCCACTGTTATGCTGATGCGCAGTTGTGCTTCCTGTCCCCCGTGCTAGCGAGATGATTTCCTTCCTGCACTGCTCTAGGGAGGATCTCATGCACTCTGTGTCCCAGGCCCTGCACCAATAGCAGCAGCAACGCTGAAGCTGAAAAGGCAGCAAGCAGGTGGAAATGTGCCCAGAGAGGAAGTGGAGTGGGAGGAGAGGTGCGCTCAAGCATTTTTCTCTTGAGTTGGTTTAAAAGATCTTGGTAATATTGCAGAAGAGGAGAAAACCCCTTCGAATATTATTGTACAGACCTTTTGTAAATGTCTGTTCATGCTGTTATTTAAAGGGGCTATATCAGGAATTTGCATTGTTTGAAACTCACTCATTTAAAAAGATTTCCAATTTTCAGTGTATAACACTGTTACTGTCTCTTGGGGTGCCAAAGCTGTCCCGGGCAGGATCTGCGTCAAACACAGAAGGAAGGATTCATACTTGGCATGAATCCTTTTCCATTAAAAAGGCAAATGACTGGCGAAGTGTTCTACTGACAGGCATCGGCTCCCTCCTGTTCTGCCAGCCTCCCCTGGAATCTGCTCAAATGCCGCGGCCCACAAATGTGCTCATACATGACAGGCCTTTTGCGAACCAGTGAATAATCTCCCCTTCACCCCTCTTCTTCTGCCAAAGTAAGTGGCTCTGTTTAGGCTGTGGCAGGCACCTGATTCATCCCAGCCTCTCATAGCACCAGCCCCAGGCTGTGCCTTTCTACAGATATACTGGGATGATGGATCAAATTAGAAGGCCAAGTTCGCCATCTTCTGGGGAAAACACGCAAGCTCCCTGAGAGACAAGGGGAGTGAGGTAATCTTTTAGTGGACCAACTTCTGTTGGTTAAAGAGACACATTTTCAAGCTACACAGAGCTCTTATTCAGGTCACTGCAAACAAGCTACCTGGACAGTTGGCACAAACATGTATTCATTCATTCCTACCATTCATTCCCTCACTCCTGTTCAGGGCTGGTTTAACCCATCACTGGGCCATTGGCAAACATACACTTCTGGGTCCCTTTACTGGCCAGCTAAGCTAGCTGCTCCCAAGCAGTATGGATGCAGGTATATTAACCCTGTCCTTGCTGGCACAGCTGTGCTAGTGCTCTATTAACCCAAGCATGTCTGGCTCCTGCTGCACAGATGTTGCTTACTTAATCCTCCCCTACCCAGGTCAGTGACTAGCTCCTGATGCACAGACACTGCCTTATTGACCCCCTTGTGACTGCCCTGCCCAGGCTTCTGGCCACTCCCCTCCCAGCTGGCTGCCCCATATGGGCACTCACTGCAGCTCTCTGTACATGTAGCAGTTCTTGAGGCTGTCATTGAGCGAGTCCGGTGTGCAGAGCAAAAGGGACATGGTTTGCTGGAAGGGGAAACCCTGGTGCAGGATCCAGCCCCACGGCAGCAGCGAGGAGGAGCAGTGCTGACCAGTGTTCCCGCTAATTTTTCCCATGCATGTGCAGAATGAATTTTGTTATGTGCACTAATATGAAGAGGAGGTGATGTGTGACTAATTTTGTTATTAGTGCACATAACAAAATTAATGTGGCAAGGGTGGGGCCGAGGGGTTCGGAGTGTGGGAGGGGACTTAGGGCTGGGGTAGAGGGTTGGAGTGTGGGGGGGTAAAGGCTCTGGCTGTGGGTGCAGGCTCTGGGGTGGGGCCAGAGCTGAGGGGTTTGGGATGCAGGCTGCCCCAGGGCTACAGTGGGGTGAGAGGACTCCCCCAAGCTCTCTCTCCAAAGCAGCACCTGGGCTGGAGGGGAGAGGTGCTTCTCCCAGCCGCGGCAGCTCCAGGGCTGGGGGGAGACATCTCTCCCCACTGCAGCCCTGAGTGCCTACAAGGTGCTTAATAGGCTGCTGTGTGGCCTTTAGAGGGAACTTAGGTGCTGACTGCCCCATTGTTCACTTAAATTTGACCTGGCAGCTCCTCCCTCATGGCTGCTGGGCCAAATTTGAGTGTGTGGCATTGCTGGTGCCCAGGGTCACAGCACCGTTCAGGTTGCCCCCCCCCATCCCAAATTTGGGCTGTAGGCACATGCCTCCTTTGCCTATGTATTAATCTGACCCTGCTCCTGTTAGCATATTCATGAGAGAGGTGTGGTCTGAGGACAAAACCAGACATTAAAGTCTGCTGTATTCTGGTGCTAGCTCTGGCACTGCTATGCTCTGTAAACTTGGGCAAGCTGCAGACCCTGTCTGTGCGCATATCCATCAAATGTTGGTTAGCATCCTTACCTAGCTATCTCATGGGCACAATATATCAATGGGTGTAAAACTCAGTATTCTTATTATGCGCAGGTGCATCATTAATGTATTTCAGCAGCAGCTTCAGAAATGTCAGTGGATATATGTGTACTTTGTCAGCCCACGAAATGAAGAGTTACAAGGAGATGCTGCTGTAACCACAGAACAAAGCAGGCTTCCCCTACATTTAAAGTGGCAATGACTGGAAGTGGTAACTAGCAAGTGCACGGGTGCACCTCTTTAGAACACATGGAAAATCAGGAAATCCACAGTTGCTCAGCCGGCATAGTGATTATTTATGAATGGACTAATTCATTTTACTAGTGTATTATTTATTGATAAATATTCAAGCCATGATTTTAAAAAATGGATGCAGACAGTTAGGCTCCCAAGTCAGCACTTAAATAAGTGCCCTGATGTTCAAGGGCCGAGCATCCAGCACCACCCATTGTCTTTCAAATCATATTGGAAAAATCTCAGTTCCTTGTCTCTAGTTTTTAATTTGTCTCTGCTGTTGGGGAGGAAGTATGGTCTAAGGCGTAGTGCATGGGCCCTCAGACATGCTGGGCTTCATTACCAGCTCTCTCATTGACTCCTTGTGTGGCCTTGGGCAACATTCCTTATGGCTCAATTTCAGACATGGCAAACCCGTGAAAAAAATGCAGAAATTGGGCTTGTTTTTGGCTTAATTGGCTTGTGAGTTGCTTGCTGGTTAGTTTTTGGCTTGTTGCTTGATTGGCTTGTAACTTGTTGCAGCTTGTTGCTTTTTTTTTTTTTTGATCGGCTCCTGGCAAGCAGGGACAGGGGGGCGGGAGGAGAGAGTCAGGGATGCACAGCAGGCCCACCACAGTCCCAGACTGCATGCCGGGGGGGGGTCTAGTCACATAGGGTGTTGGGGTTCTTAGGGATGGGCTTGTTTTGGCCTTGTTTTGAAATGGGATTAGCTTGCTTTTTGGCTTATTGTGAAAGTCGGGGTGCTTATTTACCATGTGAAAGTTGGCAACTGTGCTCAATTTACTCATATGTATAACTGGGACAATAATTCCCAATGCACCTGCCTCTGAGATGTGTTTGTGAGGCTTAATTCTTTAGTATCTGTAAAGTGATTGGCAATACCTGAATCAGTGCTATCATCACCATATTAGTGCTAGTAGATAACGCTGTAGAACATTTTAGGATACAGCATTAAGGGGACGTATAGTATTGCCTGTACTTGTACAGAGCTTGCTAGCACAGTGACATCTCTGATGTGCTTATTGGAAAGCAGAAAACCTATAGAAGGTTAAATTATATAACCTTAATCAAGTTACATCTAGGATGTGACAGCTATTCAATAAGCAAGGCCCAAGTGGCGCTAGTATTAACCTTCTATATAAAAAGAAATCAGCCAACCACCTACGCAAAAGCTGCCCAGAAAGAAGAAAAATGTGCAGAGGTTAGTGTAATTACTATACCATGTAATTAAAGTTTCTAATGCCAGCAAAGGTGCTGCGGTTGAAGGCAGTGTCACTTGTAGACGAGCTGGAGGCTGAACAGTTAGTCGCTGGCATAGTGTTCATAACCAGTCACCATGCAGAGCACAATCTGGCTCTCTTGGAAGTGAGGGTGCTTTCATTTGAATGAGTTCTCTTCTGAAGGAGCTATTGTCCTCAAACGAGAGGACTGAAAAATCAGTGAGTCTCCCTCTTATAATAAAGGCCCCACACTAATTCAGTAACATGAAATAACATGTTTAAGTGTCCTCATCAGGAACCCAAAAATCTATTCTGAGGGAGCTTATACCACGAAAGGCAGTGTGATCAAGGGGTTGGAAAAGAGGCTTCTGAGCCAAGACTTGCGGGTTCTAGTTCCCGCGCCTGCCAATGATTCATTAAGACCTTAGGCAAACCGCTTTACTATTCTATGCCTTAGTTAAGTCACCTGTATATTATTTCCCTGAATTAATTAGTGCTTGTAAGGACTGAGACCCTTTTCTACGTGCTAAGGAAGTGCAAACTGTCATCAACTAAAGACGGGCCTGAGCTGCAGAGTTCAGTGGTGTTCAGATCCAGGGTTTCTATTGGGCACATTATAGAACGAGGAGCCTACATGAAGCGTGGATCTAGATCTTGGGTCTCAACTGTTCTCTTTCCCCACAAAACAGCGTGAGGGACTTTGAATGAGATTTTGCCTCAGGCCCATCTCTAATAACATCCATGAGATGGGAGAGGGCAGGAAAGATGAGACTCATTTGATCTGGAACGTCACTCCAAAAGGAGGAAAGAGACAGCTAAAGGATCAGCTCTGTCTGAGTAAGAGCCAAAGAGGGGAACAATCCTGAACCTGCCACCCAACCAATACAGAGAGCAGGTGTCACAGCGAGACAGAGGGAACGTGTCTGGAGAGAAACGAATGTATTCAGAATAAACCTGAAGTCAATCAAGTAACGGGTTTATTTTTTCTTTTATTAAAAAGATTTATTTTACATGAAGATGTAACTTGGCCTTTTGGGGGTACAGGTACCAGCTGTGGTACACACAGTTGCTACTGATTCTTTACCATCTAAATCTCTCTTCGCACCTTTTTTCGTTCTGCAGGGAAGACAAAGCCTAAGTCTATTAAACCCAACATGAGAGAGCAAACCCCACCCCCCTTTCTTTTCAGCCAGAAGGAGGAAATTACTTGCTACTAAAGATGTTCCAACCCAGTTACTTACAGTGAGGTGCTCAGACTAGTCATTTTGCAAATAGTAATATGGAGTCGATCAGAAGGGAATGCACCGCAACATAATTGCCCTATTTCAAAACATTATCCTATAATAACGATCTGTAGCCTAGCTGTGCCTCATTGAGAGGGGGAGAGAGAGATACATACAGCATACACCTTCAAGAGAGAAGCACTCTTGTTGTCTGGTAACGCTGGAAGCCAGCCCATCAGCTATCCTCAATCTTTTCGTCCCTAATCTCAGGGCAGGGAAACAGCGTTTGCTCCACTGGCTGCTGCTATTTCCCATTACAACCCTTGCGATTAAGCCAGGCTCTGAGCCTTTAAATCCTTCTCTGAATGGGAGACCAGTTTTTGTTCAACAACATTAGTAAAATGCTTTTGGCACCACAGCAAGTGCACACTGAAGCATCTGCTTTTGGAAAGCCGTGTTATCACCTCCCCCACCCCAACAAAAAAAATCAAACCATTTTTAAATATTGTTTGGTAGAGAAAGAGAGAGATACCAGTCTGTAAGATATCAGAGCTCTATTTGTAATACAGGAGAGTTCCTTTCCAGGTACAAATGGCAGGTGAAATTCACATCCCAGGCATTCATTTGTTTGCTACTGCAGAGAGTTGGTCTCGGATCCTTCCCAGACCATCTAACATAGTGTCTAGGGTTTCTTTATTCAGCTCCACAGTCACTGCAGAAATCACAGGGTTATCTCCACACAGTGCAGCATCTTCCTGAATCTGAAGTAGAAATGTGGTTTGAACTCACATGAACATCCACATATACAAACCCCCTCCCCCTCAATGCCTCCATTCAAAATCAGAATTG
Source organism: Emys orbicularis (assembly GCF_028017835.1). NCBI lineage: Eukaryota > Metazoa > Chordata > Testudines > Emydidae > Emys > Emys orbicularis. Next base: position 83,014,055 of record NC_088686.1, on the reverse strand, counting down.
ATTGGAGATGGACTAAAAATCGCTGACCTACATCACAATCTTCCCTCCTGAAGGACCACAGTGTGCTCCCCAAACTGTGTACATTACCAATGAAATGCAGCTTCCTCTGTTGGAGAAGGCAAGCAACTATCTGGCACAACAATGAGTAAAGGGGAAGTTCTGACTAAGGATACCCGGGCAAAACCCCATCTCGTATGAGAAGTGTCTATCTGCTACTCTTACTAGAAATATCAATGGGCTCTTTAGAGTCCATACAGAGTACACAGCTACCAGATTTTTCTCTCCCTGCCTAATATCTCCTCCAGAAGAGACCGCCCATCCTAACTCACTTCAATGGCTCTTGAAGAATGAAGGGCTGAATAGACCCTCCGGGGATTTAAACTTGTATGGCTAGCTATTTCCACCCCATCTCAGCTGATCAACATATCAGTGAGTGAGGTCTCTTCAAAGTCTACTGCGAGCCAAACACTACCTCCAGAATAATCTACTAAAGAGGGGTGGGCTGAAGAGTGAATAACTGTCTTGGAGGAAGGGCCAGATGGCACCTTATGATTTGCTAGGCTAATGCTGTCCCCATATTTCAGAGAACTCAAGTTGTCGTAGGGCCCAGCAAGCTGGCTCCTCGTAACAGCAGATCCCTCTCGCATACTGCAAAGAGTCTGTCACGGTTTCCCCTCTAGACCTCATACATGGGGGCTCCAAGTATACTGCTCTCTTGCATTATTTCTGTTTGTGCCCATCTAGCAGCATGAATAGCTTGTCACTGAACTCCTCTGTGCTGCCACAGAGAGTTCAGGTGCAAGAGAGTCAGTCACCTAGACACTATAAACCAGGGAAGGTTAGACTCCATTAGCATTACCTTCAACTGTAGCAGGCAGGTGGGCACTGCCATTCTGCTGATGCTGTCCGAGGATGTCTTGATGTCCACTCTCCAGTCCATATCAACCAGCCGAGGCAGGGAGACTGCAGAATTGAAAGTTACATGTTAGTTAAATTAATACTTGGGGTTGTCCACGTGCAGTAATCCTGCCTTTGCTATGGGAGCCAGTGAACTGTTCCAGATCCACATTTCCACGCCGGCAAATTGCACTGAAACAAACCAAAGGCTTATAATTTCAAGCCTCTTGGTTCTCAATCAGCCCTCTGCTCTGCACGACACATAAGCTGCAGGCAGCGGACACCCCCTCCCATGGCAATGAAACAGCACACAAGGTTATCCCAGCACCATACGCAAGGGTGGTAGCATGCAAAACAACCCTAGAAAGAGTGTCAAACAATTGGGGGAAGGGAGCAATAAGGTTCACTAACTCCCCTCTCCAAAGGCATCCCAGCATCCCTCTTGCCTTATTGAACTGGCTTGCTGCCTGCAGCATACAACCAGCATTTGAGCGTGCCCTGATTTGAGCCCTACAGCGTGTCTCACTCCATGCTGCAGCCAAAAATAAATCATGTAGGAATGATCTGAAAACTAAGCAATGTAAAGTACATGATTTCCACTCCCATGCCTGCTAGCAAAGGAACTCCAGTGTATGTACAGGGGAACACCCACCTCTGTGTGCCTGGCCAATTCATTAAAAGCACTGAGACACTTCTACTTGATGGATGACTAATGGATCTCAGCCTGACCTTATTTCTATTGGACTAGATCTAATGAATTCAACAGCAATTCAATGCAATACTGATGTAGGTGCTTAAAAGGCCTGAAACACTATAAACCCTTCAAGAGAATGAGGCTCTTTGAACTTGGCTGACAGTTAAATTATTTGTATATCTGTATTCCACCTAGGAGAGCAAAGGGTTACATTGTCTCATCTGACCGAGTGCCCACAGCCTAGCTGTGTCTTGCAAGGTTATTAAGAGGTCAGAGGCTGTGCAAGCTTAAAAGCATCAATACTACAGCAAGTCTGCCAAGGCAGCAGGATGATCACATGACTCACCTTGTGTCCAAACTGGAAAAGCTACCGATACGTGAAAAGCCTTGGAAAATAACTACAAGCTGCATTCCAAAGCAGAGCTGGGCGGGAAACTGTTCTCCCATTCCGCAAAAATATAAATAAATAAAAAAATCATTTCCCATTCACCACGTGGAGGAAACCAAGACCTTTCAAGGAAAAGCAGAGAGAGACCCCAAAACAGCCAATTGGTCAGGGGACTCACCTGCAATGGGCGAGGCAAGTTCAAGCACTGATTCAGCCCAGTTTGGAGCCTGCTCTTGCCATCTGTCCCCAGAGCTGAACCCCAGGGGGCAGGGCAGCCATGGCTGGCAAGCCCTTGCCTTTGGAAGCCACGCCCAGTTACAGTTCAGTATTTGGAAGCATTCACAACACAACGTAAGATGCATCTGTTTAGTCTTGTCTTTTAATTGGCAAGGGAGTCATTGCCGGTAGCTTTGGAGGTCCAGGAAACTGTCCTAATCTTTATGAGCATGTCAATTGACCATTCATAATGTTTGTTGTTTCAATCATCGTATCTGCCCCTCTACAATGTGCAGCAGATGCCTTATAAATAGCAATAGCATAATCCAACATTTCCCAGAAAATAATCTCTCTTTCCAACAGGATATTCCACCATGTTCAGCAGTTAGTACTGGGTTAAAATAAGGGCCAGAAGCCCTAAAGCAGGGGTTCCTGAACATGGTCCGAGGGCCACCAGCAGAGCCATTGCTGATAAGCCACGGAGAGCTGGTTGGGCACATGGCACTGGCTCATCTCATTTCCTAGATCACATTGCAATGTGAAAATATGTGGGAAAGTATGGTCAGGACAATATTTAGTGTAAGCAATTGCTGTAATTGCCAGTGATGCTATGCAACTGTGGAACAACCTCTCTCCACGATTTGTACTTTATCAAGATGTTTGAAAACCCCTTCCCTAATGATTCTCTTACTGCAGTGTTTTCCCAGAGTGTTTGGTGTGCTGCCCCCCGCCCCTACCCCATTGGGAGGGGCAAGGAGGGCCCATACTCTCTCTAAAGTGTCAGCTTTCTTTTGAAAGAAAAGCTTTAAAAAACCAGTGTAGCAAGTGTAATCAATGCAGAGAAATCTGCTTGAGTTTGCAGAGAGCCTGAAAAAATGTCTGAGGGGTGAACTGTCCAGACACTTAAAAGTGGGCTAATTCAGATGCCAGTGATGATGCTTTAAATACACTGGTCTACAATTTTTGAGAAGTCGTCTGCTTCAGAGATAAAATGTCCTATTTATTATGTATTTTGATGTGCTGAATTCAAATATGACAATTAAAACAACTGATTGGCTACTGTTTCTAAGATATTTAAGTTTTTACATTTTATGTCTATGTATATTGTGTAGATAGTAGAGTTTTAATCATAAATTGTAAACCTAGGTCTTTTCATGTGTTTATGGTTGCTTTACATGATAATCTTTCTCCTGTCCTGTTTATGTAACACTTTAAAAATCAGCAAAAGGGTTATATAAATAAAATTTATTATGAAACAAACAACTATTCTGTACATAGTTTAGTCCTATTCAGTGTCTACTCGGCGCTTCTTGACTTGATTAAATGGAGCATCTCTTGTCATTGTCCAGCAATAGTCTGCAAGCATTGATGGGCTCCATTTGCCCTGATAGCGTTTCTCCATTGTTGCAATGTCCTGGTGAAATCGCTCGCCGTGCTTGTCGCTCACTGCTCCGCAGTTCGGTGGAAAAAAATCTAGATGAGAGTGCAAAAAATGTATCTTTAGTGACATGTTGCAACCAAGGCTTTTGTATGCCTTGAGGAGGTTTTCCACCAGCAACCTGTAGTTGTCTGCCTTGTTGTTTCCGAGAAAATTTATTGCCACTAACTGGAAGGCTTTCCATGCCGTCTTTTCCTTGCCACGCAGTGCATGGTCAAATGCATCATCTCGAAGAAGTTCACAAATCTGAGGACCAACAAAGACACCTTCCTTTATGTTAGCTTCACTTAACCTTGGAAATTTTCCACAGAGGTACTTGAAAGCTGCTTGTGTTTTGTCAATGGCCTTGACAAAGTTCTTCATCAGACCCAGCTTGATGTGTAAGGTTGGTAACAAAATCTTCCTTGATTCAACAAGTGGTGGATGCTGAACACTTTTCCTCCCAGGCTCCAATGACTGTTGGAGTGGCCAATCTTTCTTGATGTAGTGGGAATCTCTTGCACGACTATCCCATTCGCAGAGAAAACAGCAGTACTTTGTGTATCCAGTCTGCAGACCAAGCAAGAGAGCAACAACCTTCAAATCGCCACAAAGCTGCCACTGATGTTGGTCATAGTTTATGCACCTCAAAAGTTGTTTCATGTTGTCATAGGTTTCCTTCATATGGACTGCATGACCAACTGGAATTGATGGCAAAACATTGCCATTATGCAGTAAAACAGCTTTAAGACTCATCTTCGATGAATCAATGAACAGTCTCCACTCATCTGGATCGTGAACGATGTTGAGGGCTGCCATCACACCATCGATGTTGTTGCAGGCTACAAGATCACCTTCCATGAAGAAGAATGGGACAAGATCCTTTTGACGGTCACGGAACATGGAAACCCTAACATCACCTGCCAGGAGATTCCACTGCTGTAGTCTGGAACTCAACAGCTCTGCCTTACTCTTGGGTAGTTCCAAATCCCTGACAAGGTCATTAAGTTCACCTTGTGTTATGAGGTGTGGTTCAGAGGAGGAGGATGGGAGAAAATGTGGGTCCTGTGACATTGATGGTTCAGGACCAGAAGTTTCATCCTCTTCCTCTTCCTCGTCTGACTCAAGTGAGAATGATTCTGGTGCATCAGGAACCGGCAGTCGGGTACTGGGCGTATAGCTGATGGAATGTTTGGATAATGCACAGTCCACTTTTTCTTCTTTGACACACCTTTCCCAACTGGAGGCACCATGCAGAAGTAACAATTGCTGATATGATCTGTTGGCTCTCTCCAAATCATTGGCACTGCAAAAGGCATAGATTTCCTTTTCCTGTTCAACCACTGGCGAAGATTTGTTGCACAAGTGTTGCAGCATATGTGTGGGGCCCACCTCTTGTCCTGCTCTCCAATTTTGCAGCCAAAATAAAGGTGATAGGCTTTCTTACCATAGTGGTTATACTGCGCTTTTGTGATGCAAAAGTCACTTCACCACAAACATAGCAGAAGTTATCTGCACTGTTCACACAAGTACGGGGCATCTCTGCTCACTTTGGCTAAACAGAAATGTGTCCCTTTGCAAAATCAAACACTGACTAATAAGAGAGCACAACACTGTATGATTTCTAGAGCTGATATAGGGCAATTTGTTCAGCAGAGTGATGTAAGCTTCGTTATGATTGCATCATCCATGACTTCTAGGAATAACATGATGCAATTCATATCATGTATGACGCAATACCAGCTTCAGATTGCATCATTCATTGTTTTGCCTAAAAAGCAAGTACTGTCCAAACCCAGTCATAGATTTATTCATAGATCCAGTCAAAGATGTATTTTAGTCATTTCTGGTTTAAATTGAGATCCCTTCCCTTTATAACTCACTTATCCTCCGCCATTCCCAAGTCAAGGGTCGTATATACTGACCCAATAGCATATCTTGAAAACTAGAGCCAATCAACAATTTTAAGCATCATTTTCGTTCTCAGTGACCCAGAATTAGTAAAGTTTGACTACATTTATTTCAGAAGCATTTTGGCTGTAGAGCAGTGATATCAGCACTGTTAACTGTTCACTAAACACCAAATCATGTGAGAAAGCAGAGGAATTGTATTATAAAGATCTATGCTAGTGTTTTCTAGAACATGTGAGGGTGGGGGGGTCGGAGAGCAAGGACAGTTTGGGATGGCATTGAAGATGTATACGCTACAATACATAAGCCCTTGACAATCCATGGGAAGGTTGCAGAGTGGGGGCAACATTGCTTTCGCTTTCTGAAGTGGGGCTCAGTTTTCAAAGAAGTTTGGCAAACACCATTTTAGTATACCTCACAGTTTTACATTTCAAGGTCTCGCTAATCCTCTTGGAAATATTAATAGCCTTAAAATGCAACCTGCTACTTACTCTGACTTGATTGTGCTTCACTCCTCCAGACGGAGCTGCGAAAGGGAAGAGAGAGAGAAAAAATATGATCAGGGCTTTAAAAGAGATTACAGCAGCAGTGCAGAGCAGGGATGGTGAGCAGGGTGGCTCCTTTCTGAAGGATCAGTCAGAAAAAGTGGGTAGAGATATGAGACTACCTATAGCAGGTGGCAACTTTATTGTGGCAACTGGAAGAGTTGGTGGGGTGAAGAAACTAGAACAAAGGGGAAGGTTGGCCCGTGGTATTCAAGACCAAATTGCTTTGCCATCAGAAACTTGGTGCAATTTACTGATGACCTGTATATTTATCTTCAGGCTCCACAGCATAGCTTTAATCTTTACATTTTCTCCCTTAACTGTGAGACAGTCTGATAGGTGGTAAGGATGGGTCATTGGTGAAGGCACTAGTCTGGGATTTAAGTGACAGAGGTTCAATTCCCTGCTCTACCACACACTTCCTTGGGCTAGTCACTTAGGCCTGGATCACAAAGGGACTTAGGTGTTGCAATACCTTTTAGGTGCCTAGAAAAATCACAGGAACAACGCTGCAATCCGCAAAGCCTGAGTTAGGTGCCTAGGCTCCCTAGGGGCCCATACAATGAATGGGGGAAAGATAGATGCCTTAGAACTAGATCCACAAAAGCCAGTGCATTACGTGGGGAGCCACCTAAGCCCCACCCCTCTCACAGAGATAGGCACTATATATGAGGTGCAGGGAGGCACCTATCTTTGCTAGTGATCTGCAACCAGGAACTGTTGGAGTCATATGACTGAAGTGCCTAAGTCATTTCTTGTGAAAATGAGTTAGGTGCTTGCCTCTGTCCACACAAAACAGCTGCAAGAGGAAGGAGAGGTGGTACTACCCACCTTATAACTTACCCTAGGTGAGTGCTCTCACCAGAGTTATGTGGGAGACCCAGGTTCAATTCCACCCCTCTGCCTGAAGGACACAAAGGATTTTAACAGAGGTCTCCCACCTCTCAGGAGAATGCTTTAACCACTGAGTTTTGGGATATTCTAACACAGGGCTCCCTCAGTCTCTCCTGTTGAAGCTGTTCCATTGTGTATAAATAAAAGTGATTGGAGCAGGGGGACTAGAACCTGAGTCTCCGACCCAGAACTACACATTCACTCACTCTCTCTCACCAACCCAATGACTATGAGCTTGAGAAAATCCGTAGCTCAGTGGTTAGAGTGCACGGATTTCTCTAGTGCTTAGATGGGATATGGGCATCTGGATGCCTAGAAGGAAGAAGCAGTGCATGTGCTCAGAGGCACAAACTCAAGCCGCGAGTAAATTGTTATCCTGAAAATTTAGGGTGAGTTTACCCAAGTGAGTTTAGGTGCCTACGTGATTTGGTGGGAGTTTTGTGGATCGCAGTGAAGCCTGAAACCAGGGTTTAGGCACCTAAGTACCTTTTTGGGTGTGGGTCTGGGTCTCTGTCTCAGTCCCATCTGTAAAACAGGGAAAGTAGTACTTGCTCTCAGGGGTGTTGTGAGGATAAATACATTAAAGATTGAGGTACTCAGATACCATGGTAATGGAGGCTAGATAAGTACCATCGACAGAGGGACGGCTTGTCCCTTACTGCCATGTTTCTCAATCTTTTGAATACCAGGGACAGGCTTGCTACCTTCCTAAATTGTGTCAGGGAGATCTCAGGTACCAATTGTTGAGAAACGTTGCCTTACCCCTTCCTAAACTCCTGGGGAAAACCTTAGCATGCATTCCAGGGTATAATCTACCATTCTATTGCAGAAAGTACCCTATTACATTACATCCCTCCCCAGCCCCATAGTGCTCAATGACTGTGGCAAAGGCTCACATCACTAACCCTTACAATGCTGAGGTGTTCCAGACTGCCAGCCATGTGAATACTTGGAATGTCTAACACCCTCTTGCTTTACATCCAAATGAAAATCAAATGGCAAGCACTTACGCATTTTCCAAAATTATCTTGGTCAGGAGGTTTTTTAGACTCTGGTGGAAGTTCTCTGGGAAAAGAGAGAGAATTTCTTCCGCAGATGACAGGCCCCGATACACAATGTGCCTGGTGAGGTTGTGCAAAGAGCAGATCAGCTGCAGGAAAGGAACAGATAATGGAAAAGAAGCTGAAGTGATGAAGGGCACTACATACTGCACAGGGAATGACTTAATGACTTCAGTAACCAGATGCGGTGCAGGGCAGCGTACACGCATAGGCCCAGCTCCAGCAATCAGATGCATGCTGGCAGGCCCTCATGGAGCCAATTGCAAAGTCACGGTCACAGAATTTCATTTTATGTAAGGAATGACAATGACCTTGATACGTGCTGCTCACAATCCACTGTACTCCAACCCGCACTCTCCAAACACAGACAACTCCAGCTTCCTGTTAAGGATTCTGGGTCATGTTATCCAACTAAGTATTAAGCCCTTTACTAAGTACTATAATTATAACTACTGCCCCAGGGTTTTCAAAAACAGCCAGGGCCCGATCTTCAGTGGTGCTGCGCCTCTGGAGAGGCCTCTAACTTCAATCTAAGTTGGAAGCATTCAGCCCTTCTGAAAGTCAGGTCCTAATTGCTCATATTACTACTTTACAGAAGAAATTACATTTAAGGATGAACTAGACATATGAAGTTACAGAAATTGGAAGCAGAATATGCTTATTGGGTGACCTTGCCCATCCCTCTGCTGATGAAGGGTTGCTTCCTATAGAATAGTCCTACCTATATTTTGTACTGCTTGTTCAGCCTTGGGAAAATTGAAAATCAATGGGACTTGAGCTTCTAACTCACTTAAGCACCTTTGAATATTTTAACCCTAGATCTTGAAAAAACTTAAGCCGGTTAGCATGATTTAGGCCCCAATCTTGCATGGTATTCTATGGGACACAAGTGTCTGTGCCAGCTGATCCCGATATAGGACTGGAGTTTTAACCATAGGCAGCAATTCAGTTTGAACAGAGCAAGTTTTAAAGCCATATTTTCACTCAACTCACAGAATGAAACACAATTTATTAAAAACCTTGGCTAGGTAAATGGAGGAGGAAAAAAAACCTGTTTGGATTGTACCCAGTGCTTTCTTAACTTACTGCATGAAATAAATTGGAGAGACTTTTAGAGGCATTTAATGTTTGTTCTTACACTGCTACAATTGCTTAATTATATTTAAGCACTTTAGACCTTTAAGGGGCTTTGCTAACATTGACTGATTCATGATCCCTGCTGTAAGGTAGATGAATGTATATAGAATTTGCATCCCTTTTGAGTGTACTTGTTGAGCAGAATTTCCCATTTTGTGCTCTAGTATCTGTGAGGACGTCCTGTCCTCACAGGCCAACACAGAGCCCCAATGGAGTTCTGACAGCCTGACTGTCGCATTGAGGACTTTGTACTGCCTCATTAGCCATCACAGTGAAAGCAGATTATTAACTACTGACTTTTAGTTTCAAAATCTGCTTCTCACCAGTGTTTGGCTGCTTGTGAAGAGAGGAGCCAGAGGGAAAAGCACCTGTTACATGCAAGCCCTGTCAATAAGACCGTATTGTCATTGATGAAGTGTCGTTATGTAACTCGCACACCTTCTGGGTGTGGTGTTGTGTCCCATCTAGTGGCACCGAGATCACTTAGAGAGATAAAATGGGTCTGCTCTACAGCCTTAGCTACCAGCCAGTTGGCTTTTAGCTCATACAGTAGAGGCTCAGGTCTATTGGTGTTACAATTGTACTCTTACTTGAGCTGCTTCTTCTGATGTCACAGACAGATTGGAACGGGTGCTGTCAATCAATTTGCTCGAGCCTCTTGTTGAGCTAGAAAAGCACTCTTGGCATAGTTGTCTAACTACGTCTTTTGAGGAAGCCTGGAAAATAATGAGTGCAGGGTTCAGAAACCATTATTTATATGCAGAGAAACGTGAGTACTTCTATAGTGTTTGACAACTGCAAAGCACTGAATTAATAACTACTTAGTCTTCAAAACTCCCCTGTGCAACAGGTTAGCATTATATTAATTTTGTAGACAGAGAAACTGAAACAAAGAGGTGAAGTGACTTGCCTGAGGCCACATGGGGAGTTGGTGGCAGGAGCAGAATTGGAATTTAGGAGCACCAGGGTCCCAATCCTGTGTTCAGATCATACTGTGTTGCTGAATTATTTGTGTGTGTTTTCAAATCTGGAATCTCTCCCCTCCCCCCTTTTTTTTATCCTTAAAAGAGCAACAAATTAAATCAGTCCTACAAATCCTTGACCACACCAACCAGGAAAAAAATACTGCTTGAAAGGATGGGAGGGGGTGGTCATTTATTAATACAGAAGCTTTCACTTTACATTCTTCTGGTTCTGTCGTTAAGAGGCGATAGGGCTTGTAGAGCTCATTTATGTGCACGGAATTGATCCACCATGGGGAGACAGCATTTTTTGAATGCATCACCAATTTAAAACCTCATCTCCCTTGTTTCCAAAGTTTGTATAAATGACTACATGCAGTTCATCTCTATAAGTGGCAGCTTCCAAAGTGCACCACTGTTGAGGCCAGGAAGAGAAACACCATTTAAGGCAGCAGCCGAATGAGCTCAAACACTTTTCATTGTCTCTTTTTATTAGTCACATTTAGCTGGCATATTTCTTCCCAAACTGCTTTACAAACTCTATCCAGGGATCAGTGAAATGCAGCCACCTCTTGGGCAGAATTCAGCAGCTGTTTAACAGTACAGGGATTTTAAAAAGCAAACACCATGCTAACTTAGTACATTTGTGTCTTTTTTTTTTTTTTTTTTTTTTTACCTTCAATAAGATCTGCAGAGCTGCAAACTGCTCTTCTGTCACTGCAGCCATCTTTACTCTTTCATGTGACTCTATCATGTGACTGCAGACGCTAGCAATCGCAAGAGCTCAGTTTAAGTCATATGATTAGAGCTTCAGTTGCCTTGCATTCTGGAAGTAGTAGTTCTAGCTGCAGCCTGGTGATTATTTTCATTTAATCCATTACATTTTTTAATGGCTTCAAACAAATAGTTCCTGGCATGGTTTTTTAAAAGTATATTGCTGAAGCACTGATACTTCAAACACTTAGGCATACGTGTAACTTTACTTACATGAATTCCTAGTGAAGTCACTGGGACTGCTCACGTGAGTAATTCTACTCATGTGAGTGTTTGCAGAACTGAGGCCTAGCTTTGTAAAGGGGCACTGTCAATTTAAATTTGGCTCAAGGTTTGACAGTTGTAGAAACAAGCCCTTGTAAAGCCCAGCACCAACAAAAATATTTCCACAAATTTAAAAACAAAAGCCAAAACCTCCAACAAAAGCAATTGTTTAAGTAAATAAACATTCCCCTGCTGAGTTTCACACCCAAATATTAGAGCACTAAAGACTTAAAAGTGAAACATTCTAAATAACCAAAAGTCAGAGGAACTTAATTGATTCTCATTGTCCATTTTGCACAGAGACTGTTTTCTGCTTCCGTTTCCCTGGCAGATCCCATACCTTTCTCTAAAACTGTGCTACTGTATGTGATCGCAAATGTCCCTGAGCTAAAGCTCTGTATAGGAGTTTGTACTTGCTTTGTGTCCTTCATTCAAGAATCTCAAAGTAGTATATAAACATTCACTTTCTGTAAGCACTGTAGCACCCCTGTGAGGTACGTGAGGTGCACTGTCCCTTTGTGTTGTTTTTATTACTGTAGCCAATTTATGGTTGAGTAACCCTACTTAGATTGTAAGCACTGTCTTTTTGTTCTGTGTTCGTACACAATGGGGTCCGGGTCCATGACTAGGGCTCCTAGGCACTATGGTAATACACGTCAGAATTAAATAATAGTACTATTAATAAATATAGAGGCAGGGAAAGATGATTTGCTCATGGTCACATAGTGAGCTAGTGGCCCTGTTGGGAATGGACTGATGCACTGGGGGCTAAGAACACTTGTGCACAGGGGCTCGGGAAGGACTCAGAAGTTTTCCCACAATATGCCATGAACTAATTCCTAAAGCGGCTCAATTTAGTGAGGTGCTAAGGCCCCTGGGATATGTCCCTCAAAAATCCTAGTGCCGAGCCTGTATAATCACAGGTACATGGGTGTGAGTTGTGTGCAACTCTGCAGTGCAACTGCTTGGAGGCGGGGTCGGCAAGCACGGCTCTGCGTGCATATGAGCCACCAGCTGGGTACACTCTGCAGTGTAGACATACCCTAAGACCTAATAGTCCTGATTTCCAGTCCTCTGATCTAATCACTAACCTACACTCCCTCCCAAAGCTCCAAGTATCTTCTCTATAGTGACAGGTTTCAGAGTAGCAGCCGTGTTAGTCTGTATCCGCAAAAATAACAGGAGTACTTGTGGCACCTTAGAGACTAACAAATTTATTAGAGCATAAGCTTTCGTGGGCTACAACCCACTTCCGAAGAAGTGGGTTGTAGCCCACGAAAGCTTATGCTCTAATAAATTTGTTAGTCTCTAAGGTGCCACAAGTACTCCTGTTATTTTTTCTCTATAGTGGATGCATAGCCTGGAGAAAGATGATCTAAGGGTTTGATTCTGGGAAGTGCTGAGTACCCATTATCTTCAGCTGCTGGAAGCTGAAGGCATAGGGTTTACCATTGTATTACTGCAATGGTATGGGCCTTTATTCTAGGATACTGTTATATTTTCCCTTGAGAAGGGAAATTTAAATAAATCCTCTTTCAGTGAGAGAAACAGTCTCCTTTTGTCCTGTGTAATTCACCGCACATGTAGTACCTTGCATTTTGCACAATCCAAGGACCTTCCCCATCCCCACGTCTCTGCCATACCACTGGCACCTCAATTTTCATTTGCACTGCTCCTCTGCAAATGAAAGAATAAATTGAAAGCAGTGTAAATGTGCAACTGTTATTTGCAGCATGATGGAGAGCGCTTGGTGAGGGGAAAGGGCTTCCGCTCACAGAGGAACTGATTTCACTTTGGGAACCCTTCAAGGGCAGAAGAATCTGAAGGGAGAGGAGTTTATTTTCTATCATTTTTCATGAGCAACCGGAAATGAGACTCTGGGGGGAGCTATTTCAAGGTATGAGTTTACCATCTGTGGCCTCTTGAAATTAATGAGTATGATTGATCAGCTTAGAGAGGCACAATATGTTTGTGCTGCTGTTACCGTTAAGTTAACCCAGTATGGGTAGTATATTATGTAAAGCTGCCTTACAGATCCATCCCAATGGAGGCACCCTATCTGGAGTACTGACATGCTGTTTTGTAGGATGAAATGGGAGACAGACGTGACCTGATTGTTCAGCCAGGCAGTCCCATTACACAGCCCAATCCATAGATCTACCCTGATCAGCAAGGGAACACGAGCTGTAATCAGATTAGGGAAACTGCCACATCAGCTGTCCTTCCCCCAGGTGATATACTTAAGCTATTCTGGGAAAAAGTCTGGCCCTGGGGTTGCCAGGTGTCTGGTTTTTTACCAGAACGCTGACCGAGCCATTAAAAGTCCGGTTGGCACGGGGCTGGCAGGTTCCCTACCTGGCTCCGCCCGACTCCCCAGAAGTGGCAACATGCCCCTCGGCTCCTAGGCGGAGGGACGGCCACGGGGAGATCTGTGTGCTGTCCTTGCCCCACTTCGAGTACCGGCTCCGCTGCTCCCATTGGCTGCGAGGGCAGCACCTGCGGGCGGAGGCAGCATGCAGAGCCACCTGGATGTGCCTCTGCCTAGGAGCAGAGGGACATGTCGCCGCTTGCGGGGAACCGCCTGAGTGAGTTCTGCCCGGAGCCCGCACCCCAAAGCCCTGACCCATTTGTCTAAGGAGTGAATTACACAAAGCGTCCTGCCAGTTGGACAAATAGGAGGAGAGGTGGAGAGACGGAAAGGAGGGGTTTAGATGACTATCATGGGCATCAAGGAGTCTGTGGCAAGAGAGAACATTTACTTGTGAGTCACATATTCGGAACAAAGATATCACCTGCCAGTAAACACAGCTGAATTGTATTGCATTCACGCTCCAACTGCTACTATGCACGCACCTCCTACTCAGCGGTGGCTCCAGGCACCAGCGCTGCAAGCGCATGCCTGGGGCGGCAAGCCGCGGGGGGCGCCCTGCCGGTCCCTGTGAGGGCGGCAGTCAGGCAGCCTTCGGCGGTATGCCTGCGGGAGGTCTGCCAGTCCCGCGGATTCAGCGGCAATTCGGCGGCGGGTACGCCGAAACCGCGGGACAGCGGACCTCCCACAGGCATGCCGCTGAAGGCAGCCTGCCTGCCGTGCTTGGGGCGGCAAAAAAGCTAGAGCCACCCCTGCTCCTACTGTCATCATTTCCTCACTGTAGGAACCTTCTAATGATGGGGAAACAATGACATGTTTGAGTTAATATAAAAATGGAATTAGCGGATAGCTCAGAAGTGGTCAAAAGCTGATAACGGTGCTCAGTAAATATGTTGTATTTGGGGTGGGTGGTCTTTTTTTTATTTGTAGTTTTTCCCCTCTCTTTCTTGGCAGCCTCAAGGAACAAGAGGCCAGAACCAGATTTTCCCATGTAACAGTTGGGGCAGAAACGTGTTTAAACCATTGTGTCTCATCATTTTGCAGAAGGATGGTCTGGTGGTTGGGATGCTAGCCTGGGACTTGGGAGCCTTTGGGAGCAGGGATTCGCTCTCTTCCACTGACTTCCTCTGTGATCTTGGGCAAGTCCCTTAGCTTCTCGGTGCCTCAGTTCCCCATCTGTGCAATGTGGATGATAGCACTTCTCTACCTCCCAGGGGGATTGTGAGGCTAAATACCTGAATGACTGTGAGACTCTCTGATACTATGGTAATAGGCTTTAGATAGATTCTGTAAGCTGGTGCTTCCTGAATTCAGGACCTCCCCAGAGAGTGTGGAACTTCTGAGTTGCGTTTCCGTGTGTCCCCTACATGGTGAATGCCCCGTGCTGTAATGAGTTCTGTTTGAGCTCCCTATTGACATCAGTGGGGTTTCATGTGGGCACAGAGGTCCACTGACAAGTTTATTGGTCCGGGCCTAGATAAGTGTAGGCAGAGGCATGGGGTAGCAACTATTAAATTTCATGGTGGAGTTTTCTGGTGAGTTCTTCATTAGGCCTTTCACTTAACTATCACAGCAGGTACAGTTAGGTACTGCCTAATATCTTATCAGGCTGGGCCACATTTCATATGTGAGCATAATGCTTGTGCCCATATGGACCCCAGTGAAGTCAAAAAATCCTGTAGTTAGTAGTGCAATATGGGTAAGGGCATGTGCCAGCTAACATCCATATGGGATTATCCTGCTCTCAGGGTTTATGTATCCTGCTCTCAGCTGGACCATGAAGGAATTAAGCCTTTCCATTGGGGAGGAGGGAGAACAGCTCAACGCGTAGGGAAGACTGCCTCTTGCAAAGGAAAAAAACTGGGATTTGTGCCCCTTTTTGCTTCTTCATAATGGAAGAACAAGGCCTGAAAGCATGTTGTAAAAACAACAACAAACCAAAACCAAACCACCCCCCCAAGAAACAAAAAAACCTAAACAAACCAACCTTTCGCTCCTTCTTTATTCATCATAAAGAAGCAAAAAACAAAGGACCAAATCTAGTTTTTCAAAATTTCAGGCCAGCCACCTTTAACCTTTGTCAGGTTCTGGAGAGAAGCCCATAGCTGTGGCTTGTTTTGGAAGGTGCAGGTGACAGCTGGGCCTCAGTAAGAGAAACTCATAAGACATTAAGGGTTTGGTTGGGAGACTCCAGGGAAGGAGTTAAGTTCCTGCGTACTCTGGGGCCTGTGTTTGGGAGCAGTGGTCTCTTCTTTATATACTTCTTGCTGCAAGGCAGGCCTGTGCTATCGAGCTACATCCTGCTTGTGTGTTTCATTTCCCTGTTGCTTTGGGAAAATGACCCCAAAGAACTGATTTTGGTCTGAACTGAAGAACTGATTTTGGTCTGAAAGAGAGAGAGACATCTTAGTTTATGCTGCTTTCGTATTGCTTGCTTCTTTTAAAGGGTGAGCATTTTGTTTGCAATAAATGGTGTACACAGGCAGGCAGAATTGTAGAAAAGACATGTTTATTGGTGGCCAACTTATATTGCTGAGTTCCAGGTGTCATGCCAAAATGGATCCATCTTGAAACCTAGCCATCTTTCTCTAGTCCCACTTATGTTTTGACACTGGGCAGCCCCTCTTACAAACCCATTTTGAAAATACGGTCTCGTGTGTGTAAGGGCGTGCCTGCCTTGGGGAAGAGGTTTTGGTAGACTGTGTATAGGCCAGAGACAACAGATCTAGTAAAGGGAGGATGAATTTCAGCTTTCTGTGTCCTGGCCCTGACTCGGTTGGCTCTCATTAAAAGTTAGCTTTTAACAAAACCTGATTTCTCTGTTTGTTCCATGTAAGCGGCCACATGAGCAGTCATCCAGCCTCTCCAGAGACTACAACAGCCCTCTGTGACTATAGACATAGAGTCCTAGCAGCCCTGGGAGGGAGCACACATAAGTAGTGTAAGACCAAGATATGAGCAGCTTTAAGACTGTTAACATCTAGAGGAGCATCTCCATTCAACTTTAAATATTATCAAAAACTACCTCAGCTATTCCCTAGACAAAGAGTAAAGACAGTAGCCAGGGTCCTGGCACCTGACTAACAAAAGCTACTGCTAGAACTGTGTATATTCTCGTTGATCTCACCAGTGATGACCAATGTACATATCAAGAAGCAAATATAGGTTTATAGCAGCAGATTTTCCATTCAAAGAACAGAAGCAAAACATTGTTTGCAAAATGGACAGAGAGGAAAATTACTAAAGGAAGAAACAGAATGTCAAAATTGCTTCTTAGTCTGTGTGAGTCCTTTCTAGGATTCTGAAAGAATTTGACTTGAGCAGCAAATGTAGCTGGTTTATTTAAAAGTTTATTACAGATAATAATTATAAGTTTTGGGAAACCAAAATAGCAATCTCAACAAGTACATTTATAGGATCCTAATCAGTCTCTAGGTCACAAGTCTGAATGCTCTCTGCCTGCTTCTTAGTTGCACTCAAGCATATTAAACATAGGCCAGTATGCAATATAAAGATGCACCTCAGCCCCCAATTCTGCAATGATGGCAGATATTAGTGGGTCTCTGAATGGACCCAATGATTCACCCGTGCAGAGATAATTGCAGGATTGGGGCTCTAGTGTGTAATTTATCTTGCATTCAAACACATACCTTTCTCCAGTGCTTTTAAAGTGATAGTGATTTTTTTTAAGTTGACAGTGCTGTTGAAAACACAGCACAAGTGAATAGCCTAAATATCAAATGATATTCTTCTTTATTTGTATTGCTGTTGTGCCAAGGATTCCCAATCACGGACCAGAGCGCCATGGTGCTAGGCGCTGTACAAACACAGAACAAAAAGACAGCTCCTACCACAAAGAGCTTACAGCCTACACACTTTTTAACTGAAGATAAAATTCACCAGAAAAGGTAACAATTATGGGTTTTGTTATTATCCCCTAATATGCAAGTAAGAAAACCAGTCAAGCTTGTAAGATGGGTTTGTTAATCACTGGCAGTCACTGGGCCAGATCCTCAGCTGGTATAAACTGGCACAGTTTGTCAATGGAGGTCAATGAGAGTGTGTCGCAGCGTGTTTGGTGCTGTACAAATGAAGAGATAGTTCCTGCCCATCAAAAACCTGATCATTCTTTGATTCAGGAGTTCCAGGATTGGGCTTTTCTATTGGTGCAATAGATAGAGCACCAAACTGTGAGTCACCTGAGTTGGGTTCTATTCTCAGCCTGACCGTAGACTGACTGTGTGATGTAAGGCACAAATGCTCTGCGTCAGATTCCTCATATGTAATTGGAGGAAAATACTGCTTCTGCTTATCCACCTTTGTGGAGCACTGTACGATCTACAGCTGGAAAGCCCAATACAAGTGCTAAGTATTATTGCTGTTTATTATTAAATAAACTGTGAAGAATGTAGAAATATTGAAAAGCAATACAGATAAGACTACTTGACAGTTGCCTTTGAATGTGTATTGATTTTAAGATCCTTGTGGGCATGAAAACAAGGCTTTTGCATTTAGCATCTTGACACAGAATTCTGGTTATTGTAATGCAGACTCATTGATTGGTGTTGAATGATTCAGGAAAGCTTCCCTATTGATTACTGTTGCTGACAGATAATTCTTGCCTTGAGGACTTATCTACACGAGACTTCACCCCCTCAAAAAAAAAATTTCCCACGGTGGTTGTTATTGGTGTAGCTCCACTGATTATTGCAATGGTGGGAGTGCTAGTGTAGACATGTCACTGGCATTTTAAACACTGTGGACCTGATTTTCCATTGCCCTGTACCCTGTGTGGTCATTTACAAAGTGCAGAATGGGTGAAAAATGCTACTGAGGCTAGGTCTACACTACCCGCCTGAATCGGCGGGTAGAAATCGACCTCTCGGGGATCGATTTATCGCGTCCTGTCGGGACGCGACAATCGATCCCCGAATCGACGCTCTTACTCCACCAGCGAAGGTGGGAGTAAGCGCCGTCGACGGGAAGCCGCAGAGGTCGATTTTGCCACCGTCCCTACAGCGGGGTAAGTCGGCTGCGATACGTCGAATTCAGCTACGCTATTCGCGTAGCTGAATTTGCATATCTTAAATCGACCCCGCCCTGTAGTGAAGACGTAGCCTGAGTCTGAATGGTAGAATTTTGTTCCTACTTTGCTCTGGTATAAATGACTAAACAAGGTGCAGGGCAATGGAGAATTGGGCTCTGTGTTGACTAGACGAGCTTTGATTTAGAGTTTGGGCCCCATCTCTAATCATTAAATATATCTCATCCTAACAACCTTTCTACTCTTCTTGTTGAGTACACAGAGAAAGGCCCGGATTGTGATTTCAGACCCTGGTTTGTCCCCTTCATCCTTACAAAATCTTCTGTCATCTTTAAAATGGCTGTTTTCCCTCTTTCTCTGGCCTCTCAGCTGAAGCACCTGGTACCTTTTGAGTTTCACTGGTTGACATTTGAGGCTCTCGTGATGGGAGTGTTAATGTCTCTGAGGACACCATCTGTCAAGGCTGATTCCCCACTCTGGCACTTCGAGTGCAGTAGGTGGGGGCCCGCAAGGATTTTAAAAATTAATAGTTGCCACTCCAGGCAAGGTTACAGCTTTTCTCTGACCTTGGTTTGGTAAACACTGCCACCACCCAAATGCAAAACCCCTTTTTTGGAACCCAGGAAGGCGCACTTGGGAATTCCTCCCTGTGGAGTACCCTCAAGCCCATTCACCTCCCCTCCAGGGAAGAGCTGAGAAAGAAAACAAAGGAAATTAGCTGTTGCCACCAGCTAATTAAACAACATATGCACAAACCTCTTAGGACACCAAAAATCCAATCCTGTTCTTAAAAAGGGTAAATTTTATTAAAAACAAAAAGAAAGAAAATACATCTGGAACTTAGGCTTTTGCTAGATTTTAAAAGAGCAATTCCAAAAATTAAGCACCCAAAATAGCTTTCTTGGGGGTTCAGCTTAAAGGTTACAAGCAAACAAAAGCATCTGGGATTAGCACATAGGAGGTCACTAGCCATAAGAAATAAACAGAAATAAACCTAATTGCGTCTTTCTAAATATTCTTGATCTACTTACACATTTGGGAGTTCCAGATAAGTAGTTCTAGGTATGATCTGATGATTTATGATCATACCTGGCTTAAAGCTTCTCATAGCATAACTGCTCCCTGTTCACCTGGTTCCCAGACAACAACAGCAGCGACAAAGGGGAAGTTTTTTCCCATTTTAAAAAGTTCTAGCCTTCCCATTGGCTCTTTTGGTCAGGTGCCCACTCCCTTTCCTTCACTTGGGGGACTTTTTTAACCCTTTACAGGTAAAGCAATCAGAGAACAGCCACCAAGAGGGACTTTACAGCTAACTTACTGGCTGGATGTCCATAAAAGGGAGCTACCTCCCCACCCTTCATTTATCATACCATCACTGACAGATGTGACCTGTAAGATACCAGCGGTGCTCCCAGATGCCAATACGTGTCCGTGTTCTATATAACACTGCAGACATTTATTTCTATTATAATTGGAAGTGATCGTCTTAATGTCAGCATGAAGAGGACACTAAAAGTTAATGGCTTGAATAATGCAATGTCCCTTCCCCCAACATGTTGAACCCTCTCAAATGACCCCTTAAAATTTGATTGACGGGTCAGGCCACTCCCCACTGGATGATGAATCTGACTAAATTGCAAGTTGTCCCAGAGAAGACAGGCTACTATATTTCAGCAGGACGCGTCAGGCTACTGCCTGAGACTAATCCCCGGGTGTTATAACCTTTATCCATGATCTCATCCTACCTTAACAAACATTAATTAACGCTCACAACACTCCTGTGAGAACATTAGGTTTAACAAATCTCAGATCAATAAAAAGGTTTCCATTTTTTCAAAATGTGAATTAAAGCAGGTTTTGTTTGTATTTCAACATTTTCCCCTATAGTGTTTGCAACTCAGACATTGCAGCAGAGCTAGTGCTGGAGAGTCAGAAGGGACAAGAGACTAGGGACAGAAATGGAACAGACTTAATCTCTCTTTATTTTCCTAGTGGAGAGAAAAGCATAAAGTAAACAAGCAGCATAACTAAGGCCTTGTCTACACTACAAAATTATGTTGACCTAATTTACGTCAGCATACAGCCATCACAGTTGTTAAATCACTTGTGTGCACACTTGGCTCCTTGTGTTGGCAGTGTGTGTCCTCACCAGGAGCGCTAGTATCAATTGTACTGTCAGTGTGGAGCATTGTGGGATGGCTCCTGAAAGCCAGTAACAGTCGACGTAAGCAATGCAGTGTCTATGCTGCTGACACTGCATTGACCTAGCTACATTGACCATGACTCTATGCCACGTGGGGAGGTGGTGCTACTCAATCGGCGTAGAGAGGCACTTACATCGGCAGGAGCCAAATTTAAGTGAAGATACTTCCACAGCTCAGTCGACGCAAGGCAGCTTACCTTGACCTAACCCTGTAATGTACACCAGGCCTTAGTAAACAAGGTCAGGTTACACAGTGAATGAGCGGCAAACCCAAGTTCTGACTCCCAGTTCTCTACTCTGATCAATTAAGATTGCTGTGCCAGACTGTAAGGCCTGGTTTATACTTAAAAATTAGATCCCTCTAGCTGCATAGTTCAAGGCTGTGAAAAATTTCACAACCTGAGCACTATAGTTAGGTCAACCTAACCTCTGGTGTAGGTGCAGCTAGGTCAACAGAAGAATTCTTCTGCCAACCCATCTATTAGATGGACTAACTACATCGACGGAAAACCCCCTTCTGTCAAATTAGGACATCTACGCTGTGGTGCTACAGCGACTGTAGTATAGACATGGCCTAAGTTAGAAAGTTCCATGGCTCAGAGATGTTGAACAAACTCAGCATTGGTCTGTCTCTCAGATGATGTTACTATATTTGGATATTTTAAGGCCAGCAAAGACCATTGTGATCACTTAGTCAGATCTTGACATGCAGTAGTTTAGGTTATTGTACTTGGAAATGACTGAGTTCTTATGTTAACAATGACTGTCAGCCATAGGTCCTCTGTGATTGGTATTCAAAACAGTTTAACAGTAAGTCTCAATCATACCTTCTGCAATGGTATGGGAAATGGTTCCATTTCCAAACTATACTATGTTAATTTGTCATCAAGGCCAGTTGAGGAAAGCCCATTCTGGAACCCATTGTTGACAAGAGCTCAATTTCCCAGTGTAGATGGAGCCAAAGGGACATTCTAATCTCCCCAGAGCCATGGATTACAACCTTCAGTATAAGAACTGAGTGAAACAGCAAGAGGCTGTGAGGAGTATAGTGAATTCTATGACAACAAACTGGTTTTAGAGACATTGCACTGGTACATCCAGCAATTAAATGTTCTGTTTTCATTACAAAGGCTTCCCATGTCACAGCCTTTTGCATTCACCTCCAGCCACTGGATATATGGGCCTATAGGCATTTTGAAAACCCATTATTAGTCTGCTGATTCTGTTGCCTTTCGTCTCTCCCAACCCACCGACTCCCATTATTTATTATTCTCTGCGCCTCCTTCTTTAACCACTAGGTGTCACTGGGCCTCACAACAAAAGTCCATTTATATGCTGGTTCTTCCTAAGTAATGGGAAATGATCCATGCAGATAAACAGGAGCCAGAGAATGAATCTGCATGGTGTTCCCTAATGCAAGATCTGGAATAGTTGCAACTTGGACTCCTTATGCATTCCATGGGTGGCGTACCCGAGCCCACCTATCCACTGACACTTTAAAAACCCTTGCACCCCAATCTGGGTCTATGCAGGATATGCGATATATATGTATCTTCTCATCCTTGCAAACGATACCTGTAACCCCCCATAACCCAAGCCTGACCCCAGATGTACAGTACCTTGCCTCTTAACTAGTGTGTATTTCATTTTAAACATTAACTTTAATAAAATTTTTAAATCTATAGCTGGTAAATTCATCCGGCGGCAATGCAGAGCACATGTTGAATTGGGGTGGTGCTGGGCCAGTTTTCAATCACTTCATCTAGTTTTGTTTGTTTTTGTAATAAATGTAGCTCTGGTGAAAGGTGCTATCAAGGGCAATAGCAGTGCAAGCTTCCCCCACACTTAAACAAATGTGCTGCAATCCTACCCCGGAGGGACCACGAGGGGAGAGTAGGTAATTCAGTGTCTGAGTTCATTTTATCCTTGACTTCCCCTCTCAGAGTGCCCCCAAGGCAGTAAGTTAACACCTGACATTGCAATGGTTTTGTGACTGGAGATCAGAACACAAAGTACCACCTGCTCACTTTGCATTGGTCCCCAAACAGCCAACATAAAATCTCTCCGTTGCCACTGACCTAACCTAGATTTAAACAGGTAATCTGAATGCTGAGGTGAAATGATCCATATCCCATTAACAATCAACTCCTTGCGTCATCCAATCCCTTGTTGTTGTTGCTGCTATTTTTTAAGATTTAAAATTATTATTACTTAAGGCTTAATCTTACACCTCTTTGGGGGAATGACTGTCTTTTTGCTCTAGGTTTGTATAGTGATTAGCACAATGAATTCTGGTCTGTGACTGGGGCTCCTAGACTCTATAGTAATACAAATAATAAAGTAAATGTAAAGCTTCCATTAACTTCTTTTTAAAAAACTTTTATTTGTATTGCCTTTATATAAAATATAAACACATAAAACAAAACGCATGTAAATACACGCACAAGATGGAAACACCATATAAATTACAAAATTCAATGCTCATTATTTATAAAACCTGGAAAAACAAAACATAACCAAACAAAAAATCCTGAACCCACAGAGGTCATGCAGGGCATTAATTATTTAAGTGACTAAATAGATAAATAAGAGAACATAACCTATGAGTATCGGGGACTATTATATACTAAACTGCAAAAGTATGCAATAGTTTCGTGTGTGAGCAGACACCCTCATTTTCCTCCCAAGCATTTCTATTAGACAGAGTCATTTTTTCCATGAATGCAGCAGTAAAGAGCTCACTATGCCAGTCTGTTTATGAGGGAGGAACGGCAGAGTTCCATTTTCTCAAAATAACTCTTCTGGGTACTAAAATAGTTACTGCAATCCATTTCTCAATGTTAACTGGTAATACCAGCTCATCCAGCACCCGTAAAATACACAAGTTTGGAGAAAGAAAGAAAGAAAGATAGCAACCCTTAAAGTTTTTGAGAGAGCACTGAATATGGTGTTCCTGAACACATGCATTTTTAGACAGGTATAGAGGATGTGTGAAAGGTTGGCACGTGGTTGTTTGCATCTCCACCACTGTGTTGTAAATCTAGCCTCAAACAAATGTTGGGGAGTCCAGTAGTATCTAGAAGAACAAGTCTCTTTCATATTAAGCCAGGTATCCTCCCAGGTTTCTGTTGTAATAATAAGGCTAAGTTCTTTTCCCCATTTTGGTTTGAGACAGAGGTTGAGAGGATAATGCAAAGCATTAAGCCACCACACATAATTCCTACAAAGTGACTTTTGATTTCATATTTCTTAACATGTTCTTTTAGAGGAGAGAAAGTTGAAACAGAGCAGTTGTCTCCATCCTTCAATGAATCCTTGAGCATAGCCTCTGAAAGAAGGAACTGTGAGACAGCGGTAGCTGATATTTCTTACACATGTAACTGAAGGAGACCAGTCTACCATTTTATAATACGTCTTTAATTTTTGTTAACCCTTTTCCTATCCAAATTGCTTTAAGCATGGAGTTAGCCTTGACCATGACGCATGGGTTACCCCACAGTGGAATGAGAAGAAAATTAGTAAGATTGGATGCTGTAACAGGCTTAATGTTGCAGGGAGCCCCATGTAGATACAAAGATTGGATTGGATTTTCCCTTAAGGGTGTGGGTAACCTCTTAAGGTATATAAAAGAAGGGAGGGAACCAAATGGCATAGCTAAGCTTTTTTCAATCTTAAAACCAGGCTGGTGTATATACAGAGCTACTGGAGGGGAACCACCTTATAATAGGATGCATTTGGAATGCTAGATAATATAGATACATCTCTGGCGACCCCATACCTCCAGTTGCCAGGATTTTTTAAGGATCTTGTGTGACAAGAGAGGCTGTTTTTTATCCCATATAAATTAAATAATAAACCTGTTTATTTGAACAAAGAGCAAGGGAGAGACCTTGAAAGGCAATAGGCTAATGATACAAGTTATTTTTGGGCAGATATTCATTTTGGCTATTTCTATTCTCCCCAATAAGGACAGAAGGAGGAGACACCACTCCTCTACATCTTTGGAAATTTCTTTTAACAGATAATCCATATTTATAGAAACAATTTTGGAAAGATAGGACAAATGTTGACACCTAAATAAGTTATTTCCTTGCCTATTTGAAATGGAAAATGCTGAAATTGAGAAGAATCTGGTCTTTGGGTATACCCATTGCTTGTGTTTTATTCCAGTTAATGCGAAAACTAGAGATTTCCCCAAAAATATCAACTACATTCAGTAATGATGGATTCCATTAACTTCTGTGATGCTGGATCAGGCATTTAATCACAGCAGAAATGAAACAAAAGTTATTTCTTTCCCCAATTGTTTTGGTTTAATTGAAATACACACAAAAAGATGTGAATAGATATGAAAAGCCAGGCACACCCTGTACATTTGGAAAGTTTCCATAACAACTCCTTAAATCAGAAGGAGAACAGGACTTTGAAAAGCTCAGAACCTAGATTATAAATGATCTGTTCTCTATCACGTTCTCCCGCTGAGCTTTACCCCATCACGACTACTGGCTTAAATTAGCATGCCATTGTAAAGGAAAATGTCAAGATAAAAACAAAGTATCTTAAAAATAAATTCCTTCCTTGCATTACTAACAGTCTTATAAATTATTATCAGAGAGTCCTTTAAAATCTAATTAACTTTTCATTATTTATCTCATGTTTTATCTTTGAACATCATTGGTCATACATGATGAAACTCGATTGGCCATAGACCAACCCCTAAACAACGGGGATTAGAAACTTTTCTTGTGAGCAGGTTATTCCATAACTGCCTTCTGTAGTTTCTTACACCTTCCTCTAAAGCACTTGGTACTGGATGCTGTCAGAGACAGAGTGCTGGACTGCATGGGCCACTAGTTTGATCCATTATGGTAATTCCTCTACTCAAGTTTTCCTCGGGCATCTTGGGAATTGGTACTGCACCTCCCATGGCCAGGCCCACTATGTATATAATATATAACTAAGCAGGAGACGGGAGCTAAAGTGAAATCTTCTCCTCTAGCTGAGGTCTGGTTTACACTTAAAATTTAGATTGACCTAGCTATGTCACTTAGGGTGTGAAAAATTCAGATCCCAAACCAAAGTAGTTAAGCCAACCTACCCCCACAGTGCAGACATCACTAGATTGATGGAGGAATTCTTCCATTGACCTAGTTACTATCACTCAGGAATATGGATTACTTACATCAACGGAAAAAAAACATTCCATCGATAGAGGAAGACAGCTGTGCCTATAGGGTAGACATGACCTGAATCAACTTGAACCTAGCTGGTCTCAGCTGGACTTCGCTCTTGCATAGATCACAGTGTATTCTAAACAGTTATAGCATGGAGTTTCTACAGCTGGCACCAGCCCTGGATCAAGAGCCTGTTCAGTCCAGTGTGAAAGAGTAAAGAGATTTTTATTTGCACATTTCTCTTCACCTCAGAACATTGACAACTAATTAACTCTATTAAGACTTCAGTCCACGTTTGCTTGAAACATTAAGCAACAAACAGATTGAATCCATCTAAGTCTCTGCTGGCCTTCGACCAACAGAACAAGTATGAAATATGATACTAGATGAAATAATTCTCTCTCTTAAAGGAAGTGTTCAAGAGGACAACACAAGATGCATGGATGGACTCTTCATCCCCAACCTGCATAGTCCATTACAGAGTAAAATGAAGCATATTTAACAAAAAATTAATACCACACTGTTTTCTCCAGAAGAGGTACCCATAACCACTGTGCATGAATTCATTATCCATCATGGTCCCCATTCCCTAAACAGTGATTTGGACGTAAATGTAATGAGTTTATTCTGAACAGATTGTGGCCCTGATATTAGATTTCTTTGGCAAAAGTTTTGCATGCATTAGCAGTACATTAAGCAGGCACATTAGATTAGGGTTTACAGTGAATGCTTTTCTGCAGGAAGTACTGGAACAGAACGTCCCATAAACAGCTAAAATAGCAGGGTAGGTGTCTTGATGTGTCAGCCACTCAGTGCTCTCTGCTTTGGAAAGGTCAGAGTGCAGCATGACAAGATAAGGGCTTTAGAATGTGAAGTGGCCCTCGGAACACTCCCATGGGATGGGCATTATTAGGCAGATGGGGAAACTGAGGTACAGTTTGAAATTATGTGACTTTCCCAAAGTCACACAGCAAGTTGGTGGCAGAGCTGGGAATAATACTGAGGTCTTCTGTCTCTGAGGCCTCTGCTTTAAACTCAAGACCATGCTTTCAGTAAACAGGTTCATACCTGGCTTAGGCTGGGAATTAAATGTTTCATTACAGGCTAGTTCCTGGTAGCCTCAGTTGTCCATTTTACTACTCCCCCATGTTGAGCAGCACAACTAGAAATCTTGACTCAGGTGAAGAATAGAATGGGGATAGCCAGGGAGGCTGCAAGTCAAGACCGAGGTGCATTTTCTGAGCTGTGTGGAGCCCCAAACTGTAATAGCTGCACATATTGAGGCTCAAGAATGGGATGTGGAGTAATGGGCGGGGTCGGGGGGGTGGGCAGAGCTCTAATAGAAGTGGATGCTCCTGCAGGTGAGGAGTGAAATACAGTGGTAGAGGAGCCTGGAGCCCAGGACTGACATAACAGGGAGCACTGTCAGCAGCAGTGTTTGTGGCTCTGTTCAGTACCATCAGTATCTCACTTTCAAAGGCATAACACTCACCCTTAAATTATTAAGTACCCAGAGTTCTTAGATTAAATTAGCTGTCATTGATCACACTGGGGTTGGATGAGTTAAAATGATCACATGCCAGGTTGCCCTCAGAATAGTTTATGGCTTGTGGGCATTTGCAGGCCGGGGCATTCTCTGAAATTTTCCTCATGGTACACACTCACCCTGCAGTGGCAGTTTGGCTCTTGTCCTGAGGGGCTGGGCCTTGCTCCCTGCTCCGGGAATTGCACCCTGGTGCTTGGAGTCGCATGACAGAGGGGCCACTGGGCCAAATTTCAGTGAGTGGCGTTGTGAGCTGGTGAATTGGGTCGCAATATCACTTGGTTTGGGGCCCTCTCAAACAGGGTACCCATGGCAAACTGCTTCTTTTGCCCCCCATCTGGGTGGCCCTGCCCCCCAATTGGTGCCCCTGCCAATAATACGCACTGTGCACACTGTCCATACATCTGCAGGCACCATTGTTTACAGTCTTTTCCAGTCAGACTTACTTTGCAGAAACAAACACATGACAAAAAAGTGTCTTCTGGGAGATTCAGCATTTAATGGAGGTGCCTTGGGAATGTATCCATATCTTGATCTATCAGTCTGATCCTTTGCTATGCCAAGGAGAGCACCTAGGCACTGGTGTGTTAGTTGTTGTTTTTTCTCTGGCTGACTGGTACATCAGTCAAACAAGTTGACATCATCCCTAGATCTCACAATGGGAATATTGTACATTGACTGCAGGCACAAATCCTCATTCAGCAATAGGAATCATGCCTACCATAGGAATCATGGTACCAGGGCTTGAATTGAAGGGGTACTGAGGACTGGCACAGCCTTAAAAATGGCATTGTTAGACCCAGAATTTGTCTCCACACCCCCAACATTACAGTTGTTGTTTACCCTCCATACTCCCCTACACATCTCCCATTCCCCTGATAAAAATCATCTGCCTCTGAAATGGGTATTACAACCGTGCTAGAATCTCCTAGGTTTTGTAGAGCCATCCCCCATCTTCATTCCAAAACATCCAGGACAATCCTTATTATCTTGAGTCTGTCTTACAGGAGTCTCAAATTTATCCTGCGTCTCTTGATGCAATGCTGCGAAAGAGCATCCCAGCCTGCATCTTCATGTGGTGATGTTGAGTTAGTATGAGGTGATGTAATGCTATGATGTAACTTCATCATACCGTGATACAAACATCACAGTGTTGCAGCATGGGCTTTATTGTATTTCCCAAGTCCCAACAACAGAACATTCACCCTCAAATGAATAAGAACCTAGATTTGTTGTGTTAAATCAGTTCTGTGTCACTGACTACAGTGGACAGAATTTATTTCGGTATCTTTGGACACAGCCTACATCAGATAGGCGTTTAGGTGCAAATATTTTGTCCTGCAGGAGAAATGCCTAACGACAGAAACCCTAAGGCTGAGTCGAAACTGCAGACCAAGGTTGTTGGGATCCCAGATAAACATGTGTTCATCATGCCATCTGTCTACACTCGATGGCTTTGTGGTTGTAATATATAGGGAAGTAGTGTCGTCTAGCAGTGGGTTGAGCCTGGGACTGATGTCAGAAGCTCCAGAATTCTAATACTTGTATTGCCACAGTTTGATCTTGAACAAATCACGTATTGCCTGATTTTTAAGAGTAGTTGAGTACATCCAGCTCCTATCAAACTCTGAAAAGCAGGCAAGTACCCTCGTTGCCTCAGTTTCCCCCTCTATAAAATGGGGATAATACTTTAACTCAAAGGCAAGTTGTGATTTTTATTTAAATCATTATAATACAGCACCCCAGATGTGTGACATATTACTGCTCTAAACACATGGTTGATATAAAGTGATATCAGTGCAGAAAACCTATTACTAAAATACCTTTTATCATGTGGGATCCCCAAGCATTTAATAAAATATACTTATAAAATAAACACTTCACCAGGGCCGAGGCGAGGGAGGGGAAGCCGGTACAAATTACCGGGGCCCGGCAGTCTGGAAGGGGGCCCGGGACCCGGCTTCCCCCCCCTCTCGTCAGCCCTGTTTAGCCGGTCCGTCCTTGCTGGGGGGCCCGAAAAAATTCTGGGCGCGGTTCCCCCCCCCTCTCGTCAGCCCTGTTTAGCTGGTCAGCCCTTGCTGGGGGGGCCCGAAAATTTTTTTCACCAGGGCCCGAACCCGCTCTCAGAGGCCCTGCACTTCACCCATCACTGAAATGTAGCCACTTCTAAAGTGGAACATATCAGGTGATTAACAGTGCACAGAGTTACTATATAATAGTTCAGGACAAGAAGCAAAGAAGACTCCCTTGTCTAAGGAGAATTTAGAACATATCAATCTAAATTGAAATTCTGTCAGCACTTATATCCCTATTTGAACCAAAGGTGTCATAGAACCTTTAAGCAGTTAAGACCCTGCTTGTAACATTTCATTGAGAAACAGATGATCTCAAAACCCCTACTTAAAATGATTTGAGGGGGGGGGGAAAAAGTCCCCTAGAGAGAAATAATGGCTACAGTGAGAAAGACACTGGTGAGATTGACCCAGATCTTCAAAGGTATTTAGGTGCCTACTTCCATTGATTTAAATGAAAGTTGGGAGCCTAAATACCTTTGAAAACCTGGACTTTGTCTTTAATATTTTCCCTGTATGGCACTTCAAAAGGAACAAATAAGCATTTGACATGCTGGTCAATGGAAGGTCTTTGTTTACATTAGCAGGTTACATTAACAGTGTATGGAGGAAGTGGTGTGTTAGTGAATCATAGAGGAATATGCTGCATTTTTTCCAAGCGATGCAAGGACACTTTTTCCCCCTAAAGTAGAAGTTCAGATAATTCTTTAAGGATCAGCAGAAATTCTGGTTTCATTCAACTTTGGAAGGCAAAGTCTGTAATTAAACAAAGTCCTTCCTTCCTGGAACAGGAAATGTAAAAATAAGGATAGTGTATTTCCAACTTCTACTAAGGGAGGTGAGAATATAGCCACTTCTTTTTGCCACAAGACTGTACGTACATCTTATTTCTTGAAAGAGACAGATTTCAAATATGCATGTCCCCATATAATAATAAACATGGTGAACTAAACAGTTTCAGATATAAATATGCTTATATGTGTTTCTTTTACAGCAGCATATGGGCAAGATGAAGGCATACAGAACTTCCATCCATCCTGATTTCCAAGGCAGCTGCAGCATGTGCTAGTGGACTAGACATGGGACTGAGAACAAGGGATTCCTGTGTTCTGGTAGGGTTGCCAACTGTCTAATCACACAAACCCAAACACCCTTGCCCCGCCCCTTCTCTGAGGCCTTACCCCCTGCTCACTCCATCCCCCCTCCCTCCGTTGCTTGTTCTTCCCAACCCTCACTCACTTTCACCAGGCTGGGGGCACGGGGTTGGGGTGCAGGAGGCAGGGCTAGATTAATGCAGGGGCTTTAGGGGCTGCAGCCCAGAGCGTTGGGGTAAGGGGGGGCCCACAGGCCGGATGCAGCCCGTTGCTTCTTTTCATCCAGCCTGCGGCAAGTCTTCACGCCGCAGGCCAGACACCAGTCCCCGAGCCTTGGCGCCTCCCCCGGGGCTGGAGCCACGAATGCCGGCTTGACGATGTGCCCCTGCGGCCCCTAGGCAAGGGGCGTTCAGGGAATCTCGGCACGCTGCCCCCGCCCCCAGCACCATCTCCGCAGCTCCCATTGGCCGGACACTCCCAGAGCCCACACCCCGAACCTCCTGCTGCACCCCAACCCCCTGTCCCATCCCTGGCCCCACCTGAGAGCCCACTCCCCCAGCTGGAGCTGCAACCCCCTCCTGCATGCCAATTCCCTGCCCCAGCCCTGAACCCACTCCCCCACTCCAAAACTCCATGGACCCCACAAAATCCAATAGCACCGGGCCCACAGGAGAGTTAATCCAGCCCTGGCAGGAAGGGGTGTGGCGTGCGGGTTCTAGGAGGGAGTTTGGGTGTGGGATGCAGGCTCTGGGCTGGGGAAGTGGGTTGGGGTATGGGAGGGGGTGAGGGGTGCAGGCTCCGGCCGGGCGGTGCTTACCTAGGGCGGCTCCCGAAAGTGACTGGCACATCTCTCTGGCAGCAGCTCCTAGGCGGGTAGGACAGGGGGTCTTTGTACGCTGCTGCTGCCCACAGGCACCACCCCCGGAGTTCCCATTGGTCACAGTTCCCGGCCAATGGGAGCTGTGGAGTCAGCACTCAGGGCGGGGGAAGCTTGTGGAGACCTCCTAGCCCCACCCAGGGGCCATAGGGACATGCCGGCCGCTTCTGGGAGCGGCATGGAGCCAGGGCAGGCAAGGAGCCTGCCTTAGCCCCGCTGCACCACCGGACTTTTAGGCCTAAAATCTCCCGGTTTGGCTTCAGTAGCCTCTGGGAGGATTGGCCACCCTAGTTCTGACCCTGGCTTGGACATTGACTCTCCCTGTCCCTTTGGTCAACTCACTTAAAGCTACATTTTTAAAAAGTGGGTACCTCAGTTTTTGGGTGTCCAACATGTGCCTCATTTTCAGAAGCATTTCACACCCAGAAATCTAGTTTGCAGTCAGCAGGAACTGCAAGCATTCTGACAATCAGAACTCAAGCATCTCAGATTGGGCATCCAAAATCTAAGGGCACTAAAAATCAGAGGACAACTTGTAAAACAAAGACCTTAACCTTCCTGCCTTTGTTTGCCCACCAATACAATGGTGACTGTAATCCTACCTCACAGAGAAGTTATTAAAGTTAATGGAAAGCATTATAAATCCTAAATTTACCAAAATATACATAAAACCCTCCTGCAGATGAGGCAGTAGAATTCCACCTATTTGGACAACAGTCCCTTGCAAAACACTTCCCAAATCTTGGCTAATAGGAATAGACTCCAATACAAGCAGCCCCTGCTCTGCTTCTCCTGCCACAGGAGCCAGAGGAGCAAATTCTTCAGGTTGGACTTTGGGGGCAGTCAGAGGATAAAAGAAAGGAGTCAGTTATGTTTGAGGGGAATGGGGTGGAGAAAAATTGTTTCACAGGTGCTCCCAAAACTACTAAGGCCAGCTCTGCTCCCTGCCAGTGCTGGATAGTTCTCTCCTGAACATTTGCTAGGGCTTTCTTCAATGTATACAGCCTGTATTCAGCTACTTCTGGAAATATGATCTGTATGATAAGCTGGAACTGAGTCAATGCCCTAGACTAGGGAACAGGATACAGGAGGACTTTATTACGACTTGGGTTTCCTGGAGGGAAGTCCAGTCAAAGAGGTGGCTTGCATTCTCCCCGGGGCTATTGTTCATTCAGACTTGGACCCTGGCCTTTTCTGTTTATTTATCCAGACTGAGCATCTCCTTGCATGCCAGTCCTCCTGTATACAGTAAACAATGGCAGCTCATTGTAGTGGTAATAAATGCAGCAGTAGCTATGACCTTCCTCCTCTTCCTAGGATCATCTGATAATCTGAGTTCCCTCTGCCCTCTTCCTGCTTGTTGCCAGGCTCAGGCAAGAACACAATAATATGTATTTTCTAGAATTTCATTCCTGGTCTGAACAACTATATATAGGCACTTTCACCAGTAGAAAAAGCTGTGGTTAACTTGAAATTTTGTTTGTTTTTGTACAAAGTCCCATTTTCACTTGCTCCTGCCTTTCTCAAAGATTCTCCTTTGGGGTTGGAATTTGCCATGCTTGCCTCTGCGATTTGTGTTTGTGTGTGTGAAAGAAAAGTTTGAGGACGATCCTTTCGATTGTTTTTGAGATACAAGTGTGAGTATGGGGTACAGGGGAGAGACACGGTGGACCAGATCCTGAGCTGGTATAAATCAGTGTAGCTCCATTGGCTTTTGTGCTCAGTGAAGTAAATGGAGGTGCACCGATTTATACTAGCTTGGGACCAGGCCCTTCTCCCTTCTCCCCCACTTAAAAAAGGAAAAGAAAAAAAAAATCTGACTCTCTTTTAGACACCATGCAGATAACTCCAAATTGGCTGAGCTTTGCAATGCCAACCTGTGAATGGCAGTTTCCCTCAGCAAGGTGTCTGCACTTTGCAAAGTTTTAAAAAACAAGACTGGAGAAATAACAGGGATAGACGTCTGAAAATATTTCACCTGGCCTGCACAGTAAGTAGAATGTGCTGATGTGGCCAGCCCTTGTACATACACAGCTCAGAAAGCATATACAATTAAATAGCAATTAATCCCTCCTTAAGAGTCTATTTTGCCATGGTGCCTACAGAACCCAGACTGCTGATAACAGGTAGGGAAGTGACAGTGGTGCCTGTTCCTCTTTCCCTTTTTCCTACAATCCATCATCCCTACCTCTTTCCCTTTATAAAAGATCCTAAACATGTAGCTAACTAAAGCTGTGCTAAATCCTCACCATATTCATTTTTTGTATGTTTTAGCCTCATCTTCTACCCTTGGTCTGGTTGCATCTTTAGACTGAAAGCCCTTCAGGGCAAGGGTTTTCCCTTTTCTATGTTTGCACTGTGATCTCAGTCCCGCGGTGACCACTCTCATACTACACATATTTAATAATAATAAGCATAGTGGCTGAGATGGAAGTGCTGGGCTTTCAGTTGCTTGTAAGGATTTTTAAATAAAGGGGATACGGTGCAAGGGTGTCTCACACATATGTACGTTAGAACGCCTCATACCCTCCCAATCCCCATGTATATATATACACACACTGTAACTCCTCCTTCCCCAACCCACTTTAATCTTCTGGTTTCTTTGAGTATTATTTCCCTCCCTCCCTCCTTCTCCATTTTGCTCTAAACCAAAGAAATTCCATGAAACAAACAAACACAAAATCCAACCAAAAATACCCTACGCTAATGCAACAGTCATCAGGAAACACTTAGCTGAGAATGAACTCTCACCTTACCTTAACTTCGTCCCCTTTGTGCTTAGGTATCATTATATGGTCTTTAATTTGCAACATGTTGTGTATTATACTGAATGTCTTTGGCTTCAAGCTTCTAGGATCCATTCCTTCAGGATGCTGTGGATTATTTTCTCAACCCTTCTGCAAGATAAGGTTTCTCTACATGGGGAAATTGCCCAGCAGAACTGTACCGGTGTAATTATACCACTGTAGCGGTATGACTATAATTCCCTGTGTGGACATTCTATTCTGGAATAAAAGTTACTTTTTTGGTACAGCTTAAACTGTTTCCAATGTGACATGAGTTATAATGAAAAAAACTCTCACGTGTGCACGTGGCGGAGTTGTACTGGCATAGCTATAGTGGTATAATATTAATGCTATAGTTCTGCTGGTCAGTTTCCCCGTTTAGGCAAGCTTTAAGCAGCTGAGGTTTTCCTCTCTCTCATCCTAGCCACTCCCTGGTGAGGAAGAGTTGAGAGTTCTGAAAACCACTGAAGAGCAGACTAGGGAAAGTACAACTATGATTCCTTTTTAGTTTCAAAAAGTACAGTGACTATGGATGTCTGTAGCAATCACAGAGCCCCTTTGGGCCTGATTTACAGATGTGAGTGCCTGAGTCACAGTGCCGGTTCTGCATGTGCATATTAGCATGTAAGTGACTAGACAGAAAGGAGCAATGGCAGCTGCCAGCTAGTCTGCAGGAATTTCTATGCTGCTAAATCTGTTGTAATTGACCTGGTGTTAGCAACCATAATTTAGGCAGGGCCTAAGCTAAGGCGCAGGAGTTGTGCTTCTGATGTACCTAGTGGATGTTTTATCCCAGTGTGGGGCTGGTAATTTCAGATAGCTGGTTATATTTTATTGTGCTTCCTCCTGGTAAAGAACACCTAATCATTTCTGCGAGGCGAGGCTAATTTGTCAAGGTGGGATGCCAGCTGTGCTGCTTGTGCGATGAGATAACAAAATGGGAAACTTGCTTAGAGTGGGAAATAAAGGTCCGCTAGTCATCCTGCTTGTGGTATGAAGCCCAGATAGGCTCACGGCTGTCTCCCATTCCTCACTGAACATAAATCCGTCAGAGGCACTATGATCATTTCCAGTATGACACACTATTTGTTATTGTCTCTGACTAAACCAAAGTTTTCATGCTGCTCAGCTCAGGAAGCGACCAGGCCTGTGCACTGCATCCTCACCACCTTGCCAGCCTCAACGGGCCCTGAAAATAGCATTAAACAAAGACCAATGGTTTCTATTAGACTTTTTAATGAAGAAGCCTTGGGTTCCAGATGTGGCGATCTACCCCCAATGACAAAATAACCATTTTCAATATGCTTACATTTCAGGAACATAGAGATTCATTTCACACACACAAGCATAGCAGCCGTTGCATAGTCAGAAAGGCCTGTGCAGACCTGTGAAGGGAATGCAAATGAATCACAGTGAGGCATGGAGTGAGGGAAGGTATCTTAAGAGCTGTTCCTAAATGATGGGGCTGTTATAAAGAACTCTGTATAACACCCAGTGTGATTTGACATTCATTCACTAATCAGAGTCATCCAGCTCCCAGTGAGTCACTTGTTCCACTCCTCTGGAAACATGTCTCATACTGTATCCAAAACCACTTGATTTGTTCATATAGTTTTAAAAGGAACGGACAAACCATAGTGACCAAAAGTTGTTGCCGTCTGAGAGCTGATCCATGAAATGAGTTAACAGACCTCAGTACAGTTGCTAGTTGATGGGTGTCTACATCACAAAAAAACACCCCACTACAGTATGCACTTGGCAGTCTCTGTGGAGCAGCATCACCTTGGCTTGGATCCTAAACAATCCTCTTGCTCTTACATCTGGTCTACACTACACCTTTAATTCGGATTTAGTGGCTTTAATTCGAATTAACTCTGGAACCGTCCACACAACGAAGCCATTTAATTCGAATTAAAGGGCCCTTTAATTCGATTTCTGTACTCCACCCCGACGAGCGGAGTAGCGCCAAAATCGAATTTGTCAATTCGAATTAGCGTTAGTGTGGCCGCAATTCGATGTTATTGGCCTCCAGGAGCTATCCCACAGTGCACCATTGTGACCGCTCTGGCCAGCAATCTGAACTCGCATGCACTGGCCAGGTGGACAGGAAAAGCCCCGGGAACATTTGAATTTCATTTCCTGTTTGCACAGCGTGGAGAGCACAGGTGACCACAGAGAGCTCATCAGCACAGGTAACCATGCAGGCTGATAATCGAAAAAGAGCACCAGCATGGACCGTACAGGAGGTACTGGATTTGATCTCTATATGGGGAGAGGATTCAGTGCTAGCTGAACTGCGTTCGAAAAGACGAAATGCCAAAACTTATGAAAAAATTTCCAAGGGCATGATGGAGAGAGGCCACAATAGGGACACAGATCAGTGCCGCGTGAAAGTCAAGGAGCTCAGACAAGCCTATCAAAAAGCAAAGGAGGCAAACGGTCGCTCCGGGTCAGAGCCGCGGACATGCCGCTTCTACGCTGAGCTAAATGCATTTCTAGGGGGGGCCGCCACCACTACCCCACCTCTGACTGTGGATTCCGAGCTGGGGATAATCTCATCAGGGACACCTGATGATTCCGCGGAAGGGGAAGAGGAGGAGGAGGAGGAGGACGAGCTGGCAGAGAGCACCCAGCTCTCCGTTCTCCCCAACAGCCAGGAACTGTTTCTCACCCTGACTGAAGTACCCTCCCAAGCCTCCCAAGCCAGCACCCAAGACCATGACCCCATGGAAGGGACCTCAGGTGAGTTTACCTTTTAAAATATAAAACATGGTTTAAAAGCAAGCATTTTTAATGATTAATTTGCCCTGAGCACTTGGGATGCATTCGCAGCCAGTACAGCTACTGGAAAAGTCTGTTAACATGTCTGGGGATGGAGCGGAAATCCTCCAGGGACATCTCCATGAAGCTCTCCTGGAGGTACTCCAAAAGCCTTGCCACAAGGTTTCTGGGCAGTGCAGCCTTATTCCGTCCTCCATGGTAGGACACTTGACCACGCCATGCTAGTAGCAAGTAATCTGGTATCATTGCCTGACAGAGCCTGGCAGCGTATGGTCCCGGTGTTTGCTGGCATTCAAGCAACATCCGTTCTTTATCTTGCTGTGTAATCCTCAGGAGAGTGATATCGCTTAGGGTAACCTGGTTGAAATAAGGGAATTTAATTAAGGGGACTGAGGTGGCCGTTCCTACTGGGCTGTTTGCCTGTGGCTGAAAAGAAATCCTTCCCTGCATTTAGCCAAGTGCAAGGGGGGGGGGAGGATTGGCCCAGAGCTTTTCGCGTTTTGCTAGCAGGGATCTTCCCTGATACCAGCCACGCGGTGGGGGGAGGGATAAAGCACTCATCCCAGAGAATTCATGGCGGGTGGGGTGGTGGTGTTAGTTTGGTTCCTGCAGGGATCTTCCCTGATACCAGCCACGCGGTGGGGGGAGGGATAAAGCACTCATCCCAGAGAATTCATGGCGGGTGGGGGGGGGGTGTTAGTTTGGTTCCTGCAGGGATCTTCCCTGATACCAGCCACGCGGTGGGGGGAGGGATAAAGCACTCATCCCAGAGAATTGGATGGGGGGGGGGTGTTAACCTTCAGCAGCAGAAAACAAGCTAACAGGAAAACTGCAGCACAACGGGCTTTGCTTGGTATGTGGGAAAGCAGGGCGCAGAAGCCTAAAGACAGTGGCTTACCATGGCAGCATGCAAGGTGAATTCTGTTTCCCCGACCTGCGTCTGTGATCTCTAGCAGCAAAGCCACAGGCACTCAATATTAAGAGGCAAAATGCGACCTTGCACAGAAATCACATGTGCTATGTAATGTGAATAGTATACACCGTGAAAGAGTATAAGCATTGTTCTGAAAAATGTATCTTTTAAAAAAATTCTCTCCTTTTTTCACTCCCTCCAGCAGGTGCAAATGTTTCAAGCCTCCCTCCTCCTTCCCGAAGGCTATCCCAGATAAGGCGTCGTAAAAAAAAAACGAGAGAAGAGATGTTTTCCGAAATCATGCAATCCACCAGGAATGAAAGAGCTCATCTGAATGAGTGGAAGGAGACGGTTTGCAAGTATAGGAAAGAAGCCAGTGACCGTGAGGACAGGAGGGACCAACGTGAGGACATGAGGGACCAACGTGAGGACAGGAGGGACCAACGTGAGGAGAGGAGAGACGCTCGAGATGAGAGGTGGCGGCAGGAAGATCAGAGGAGTCGGGAAGCAACGCTGGGGCTGCTGCGTGAGCAAACAGACATGCTCCGGCGTCTGGTGGAGCTTCAGGAACGGCTGCTGGAGAACCGAGTGCCGCTACAGCCCCTGTATAACCCCCCTACCTCCTCACCATGTTCCATAGCCTCCACACCCAGACGTGTAAGAACACGGGGGGGGAGGCTCCGTACACCCTCCCATTCCACCCCAGTGGACAGCCCAAGCAAAAGGCTGCCATTTTTTTAACCTTTTTTTACTGGGCTTTTCCTTCCCGCAGATCCTCCTCCCAAACCCCACTCAGGTTCTGTGCCGCTACAGCCCCTGTATAACCCCCCTACCTCCTCACCATTTTCCATAGCCTCCACACCCAGATGTGTAAGAACACGGGGGGGGGGAGGCTCCGTACACCCTCCCATTCCACCCCAGTGGACAGCCCAAGCAAAAGGCTGCCATTTTCTTAACCTTTTTTTACTGGGCTTTTCCTTCCCGCTGATCCTCCTCCCAAACCCCACTCAGGTTCTCTCCCTCTTTTTATAATCAATTCATAAAGAATAAATGATTTTTAAACAATGGTGACTTTATTTCCTTTGAAAGCAAGCTGGGGGAAGGGGGAGGGTGGGTTCCTTACAGAGAATGAGTCAATAAAGGGGGCGGGTTTTCAGGAAGGATAAACAAACATAAATTTCACACTGTAGCCTGGCCAGTCATGAAACTGGTTTTCAAAGCTTCCCTAATGCGCAGCGCTTCATCGTGTGCTCTTCTAATCGCCCTGGTGTCTGGCTGCGAGTAATCAGCAGCCAGGCGATTTGCCTCAGCCTCCCACCCTGCCATAAAGGTCTCCCCCTTGCTCTCACAGAGATTGTGAAGCACACAGCAAGCAGTAATAACAATGGGGATATTGGTTTGGCTGAGGTCTGAGCGAGTCAATAAGGATCGCCAGCGACCTTTTAAACGGCCAAATGCACATTCTACCACCATTCTGCACTTGCTCAGCCTGTAGTTGAACAACTCCTGACTCCTGTCCAGGCTGCCTGTGTATGGCTTCATGAGCCATGGCATTAAGGGGTAGGCTGGGTCCCCAAGAATAACAATTGGCATTTCAACATCCCCCACGGTTATTTTCTGGTCCGGAAAGTAAGTCCCTTGCTGCAGCCGTTTAAACAGATTGGTGTTCCTGAAGACGCGAGCGTCATGAACCCTTCCCGGCCAGCCCACATGGATGTTGGTGAAACGTCCCTTGTGATCCACAAGTGCTTGCAGCACCATTGAGAAGTACCCCTTGCGGTTTATGTACTGGGTACCCTGGTGCTCCGGTGCCAAGATAGGAATATGGGTTCCATCTATTGCCCCACCACAGTTAGGGAATCCCATTGCAGCAAAGCCATCCACTATGACCTGCACATTTCCCAGAGTCACTACCTTTCGTAGCAGCACCTCCGTGATTGCTTTGGCTACTTGCATCACAGCAGCCCCCACAGTAGATTTGCCCACTCCAAATTGATTCCCGACTGACCGGTAGCTGTCTGGCGTTGCAAGCTTCCACAGGGCTATCGCCACT
Source organism: Emys orbicularis (assembly GCF_028017835.1). Lineage (NCBI taxonomy): Eukaryota > Metazoa > Chordata > Testudines > Emydidae > Emys > Emys orbicularis. The sequence continues at coordinate 82,973,987 of NC_088686.1, read as the reverse complement.
CGCTTCTCAACTGTGAGGGCTGCTCTCATCTTGGTATTCTGGCGCTTCAGGGCAGGGGAAAGCAAGTCACAAAGTTCCATGAAAGTGCCCTTACGCATGCGAAAGTTTCTCAGCCATTGGGAATCGTCCCACACCTGCAACACTATGCGGTCCCACCAGTCTGTGCTTGTTTCCCGGGCCCAGAATCGGCGTTCAAAGCCTATAACCTGGCCCATTAACATCATAATCTCCAAAGCACCGGGGCCCGCGGTCTCAGAGAATTCTGTGTCCGTGTCCATGTCCTCATCACGCTGGTCGCTGCGCTGCAATCGCCGCCTCCTCCTCCTCCTCGCCTCTTGTTTCTGGTCCTGTGTAAGCATAAACTCCACGAGAAAGCGCGAGGTGTTTATAATGTTCAAGACTGCGTTCTGGAGCACAACGGGATCCATGCTTGATGCAGAATGGAGTCTGCAGAGTTCACTCAGGAAAAAAGGCGCGAAATGGTTGTCTGCCGTTGCTTTCAGGGAGGGAGGGGGAGGCTGTACCCAGAACTACCTGCGACAATGTTTTTTGCCCCATCATGCACTGGGGTCTCAACCCAGAATTCCAAGGGGGGTGGAGACTGCGGGAACTATGGGATAGCTATGTAAAAGCTACCCACAATGCAACGCTCTGGAAATCGATGCTACTATGGTAGCTTGGACGCAAACCACCGAATTAATGGTGCCTAGTGTGGCCGAATACATTCGAATTTACAAAATCGGTTTCCTAAATTCGAATTATATAAATTCGAATTAATCCTGTAGTGTAGACATACCCTTAGAGGTGATCCCTCTATGTCAAGTTGAGGCACAGAGTGGGGAAGGCTGCACAGCTGTTAACAGTGCCTTTTCTTGAGCCTCCTTGAACCAGCCCTGAATTAATTAAAAAGATAAATTAAGAAAAAAAAATTAAAAAGAAAAAAATAAAGTGCAAAAGGCCAAGAACTCCATAGTACCATTTCCAAATATGCAAGATACAAGAAAAGAGGATGGGACAGCACTTTTTCAGTGGTTCTCAAACTTATTTGATTGCACCCCCCTTCTTTGTGTCTGTAGTTTATGCCCCCTCCAACTCCCCCGGCATACAAGTTCATATACCAGTTAAAGAAAAATCAACCTGCAACTCTCACTAAATATTAAAAACGGTAAGGCATTGATTCAAACAGAGCCAACGATCCATTGTAATAAGAGCAAAAGCAAAACTGCGATTGTGGTCAATGCTTCCAAATTAAATGTGCACACTGCGTCGTAGCAAACGGATTAACGTATAGAGGGCAACGACTTTGTATAATGCTATGCAAGATTAACAGAAATCTGTCAAAATGCACAGCGCCATGTAGAGTCAAATGCACAGCGCCCTCTGAGGACCTGATATGTCCGGATGAATCAGCTTTGCTAGTTATTCATTGCTATGGGTAAAATGTGCACAGTAGGGTTTTTTTTCTCTCCCCTAAAGCTTCTCAGGCCTCCCCAGAATACATTCCATGCCCGCCCCCCAGTTTGAGAACCTCTGCTTTACATCATCGTGTTAGGGCCTGGCCTGGGCTAAAAGTGCTTTATGAGCCACTGTAAACAATTATCAGCCACTGATGGAGAGGCACTGGGAAGAGTGTGGATGCTACATGCCAGCTTTATGAGACAATGGGGGTAAGAGAGAGTGTGTGTATGTGATGGGCCACTCATCGAGTGAGAACAGAAGGCCTGTTAGGCGCAGTCACACTTAGAACAAGGTACAAGTCTCGGTGTTCTTGTTCTACAGTCTGGTGTGGAGTGGAGCTATGGCAACCCAGCCTTGAAAGAAGCATGTCTACATGGAGCAGCTCCTGTCCAGGATTGGATTTAGGGACAGGTGACTGCCATGGGTGCTGGGCTTGGGGTGCGCTGGGCTTGGGGTGCTCTTTTTATTGTTAGCGACAAAGGGGAACATAGAATATTTGAAGTAAAATGTTTCAGGTATTCTGTATGTGGATCCATTTTTCACTAATCTCCTAGAATGTTCTGGGCCTTCGTAGAATCTCGTGAAAACTTCCAGACTTTCTGAGAACTACATTTTCCTCCAACCTCCTAGAATGTTGTCAGCCATGCCCTTGTGGGTATTTAAGTGGCGGTGCGTCACCCGTCAGTCAGTGAGATATAAGGACGAACTGAAATGAAGTGAGAGCCCAACTGTGACATGAAGAGAAGAAATAGGGGGATCCTTGCACTGAATCCAAGAGCTCTCTTCATCCCTTGTGGCTGCCATTCCTTCAACTGGTTGTGTCAGATGCATCATCATCTTCTTTAGATTCAGTATCCTCTTCGGAGTACTGCAAAGGATATGCTTCCTGTTTTCAGCATCAGATGCAAGATCCTATAGACAGTGGTACAAATTTGACTGTGAAGCTGGTAAGTGACACTCATTATTTTATTACTTGAAAATGCCATTGGCCAGTCTTTGGATCTCTCTGATGCTGTGCTTCAGTTCGCAAGGGCAAAGGCAACAAAAACGACCTTTTTAACCTAAAGGACTAGGGTTAACATTCTAAGGCTGTCATCTACTGTAACACTATTTAATACTGGTCCATCCAATGCTGGTGCACAGTTCAATTTCTTGATGTTAGTACATTTCAGTTATTCTTAAAATTAAAAAGTTTCTATAAGCTTAGAGGAAACAAATTTTTTTATTTGTTTATATATGCCATGAATAATCACAGATTTACAGATCCTAGCATGCAAATTTATCATCTTATATGACAGGAATAAAATATGCATGCTGAGTGGAAAGAATGAACAATTTGTGGCTGTGAATGTTTGTCCATGTTCTTAGGAGCTTAACAGTATCATTTCCAGCAAAAGTCTGCATGAGGACAGTGTGTTGCATTGGTTTTTTTTTACTATGATTTCTGGTGTGACTGTAGAATATTGTAGGCAAACACTTCTTTGGTCCTTTTTTCTCTTTAGATTTTCCCTCCCGGAGGGCTAGTCTATTTGCCTTCTCTCTTACAGGTTTGCTTCAGACATGCCAAACAGTGTCCTAAAGAGGAGAAAGACTTAGAACCACAGGAGTTAGAGATGGAAAATCCCTCAATGTAAGATCAGTTAGCCCACACACACCATCAGCCAATGCAGAATTGTGCCTAGACACAGATAGTCTAGCGCTATGCTCAGTCTCATTTTAATTGTCCCAAGCAATAGGGCTTCCAGAGTGACTATTCTACAGTGTAACAGATTTATTTCATAGCCAAAAGACTTTTAATGGTACTCATCCTAAATTTTATTTTGCTTAATTTCAGTCCCTTATACCATTACTCCTAATTATACCCCCTTGTGCCTCCCCAAATAGTCCTCCTTTCTCCTTGGTGTTTTACACCTCAGATAGTTCTAGACTCTTATCTTGTCCCCCTAGCACACCTAGCCATATTTAGATCTTAGGTCTTTACTCACAGGGCTGTTTCCAAAACCTTGATAATTTTTGTTGCTGTTCTATGAGCAGCCCTATACTTTCTGATAATGGGGTGCCTAGAATTGAATGCAGTATTTCAGATCTGTTTGCATCAGGGCTATACAGAAAGGTACCATTATCTCTGTCTCTGTGACTTATGCAGCTCAAAATTGCATAGGTCTTTTTGCTGTCATCTCACATTAGAAGCATGTCTAATGCCCTGTCCACTCTCCAGCTACTTTAGGTCTTGTTCAGCATTACCACTTCTCAGAATCTTCCCGCCCCCTGAATATCTGTGATTCAGAGGATCTCTCACCAGATGTAATACAGCCACACTTTTCCATGTGGAATCATATTTTGTTTCTTGAGTTTTGACTTGCCAAGCTAACAGGATAACACAAACACAGTCAACACTTTCAGATGGCGCTCAGGACTTGAACACCACTGCTCCCTTTTGCCAGAAGGCACCTTTAAGCAGCAGTAAATGACATATATCTAAGAGGTGAGTAACTGAGGCATAAAGTGGTGATATGATTTGCACAAAGTCACACAGCAAATCAGTGTCTGAGCCAGGAACAATATTCAGAATTCCTGACTCCTTATTCATTGCTCTAGCTATTAGCTGTGTAGGCAGAGCTACAGTGTGGTCTAACTTCTGGGAAGCGTATGATACAGAAGACAGGTAGGATCAAATATCCATGATAAAGTTATGCAATGTGCTGCATCCACATGGATTCACTCTTTCACCTGACTGAAAATATAAAATATATTATAAGCCAAACCAATAAAAGGTCATGTTTTTTAGTGACACCTCTTGTGGGTTTGCCCTCTTTAGAACAGCCTGTGTGAGAGCAGGACATCTGAATGGGTGAGGGCTGCAGTGCTATAGCAATCTTGCTGTGGGGAGAACGTGTGGTTAAAAAAACCCCAAGGTATTGCTGCAGCAATTTCATGCATAGCTGTTCAATATGTAAATGGAAGTGATAACATCTTTGGTGATGCTGATTTGGGTGTTCTTCAATTCTTTTAATGATGCTTTAATCAGATCCTACAGGGAGTAAACTCCTCTGTCCCACAGTCTGTTTGCAATGTGCTGTTTGATCAGGTGCTAAGTATTGTCGTTTTCAGATGATTGCTTTTCTGAGTGGTGAAAGGAGTTTCCATCAGGAACAATCTTCCTGTACTTTTTCATGACTGAAGCTCAAAGGCAAAATGAAGCTGCTAAAATCATCTTCCTTGCCCGTTAAACTGACCACAGCACCTCACTCTTTAAATCTTTCCACTGGCTCTCCCTGACACCCTATTAAGTTTACATTTCCTGTCCTCCCCTTCAAGGTCTTTCACATCTCTAACCCTCCCTTCTTGTCTCATATCACATTGCAATCTCATTGCCTCCACTCCACTAACAAAGGCAGGCCCCCGGGACTGAATTAAGGCATTTGGGGGTCCCAGGCACACCATGACAAAGGGATCCCTTGTGGCCCCACCCCCAACTTGGAATGGAAGTCACAGGGTGCCCTCCCATCTTTCCTGGAGAGGCATGGACAGCAGTAATGGGGCGCTTTTCCTCCCCAGGAGAGGCAGCAGGGACTCTCTTCGACCCCCTCTCCTCCAAAGAGGCAGAGCTGGCAGCAGAGTGTCTCCTCAGTCCTTAACACAGTGTATCTGCTTTGGTGGCTGGAGTGGGCTCACCTCACTTTTCTCCTCCTGCCACACACACTGTCCCCTGCTGGGATGGAGTTGGCAGGAACTCCCCTGAGAAGTGGATCTTGGAGTTAGCACCCCATTGAAATGCACTACAGTCCCCTCCTTCAAATCCCTCAAAACCCACTTCTGCCATGACAACCGACAGGAAATTCATTAATTATGGCTGGGTTGAAGGGCAGATGAGGAATAAGTGACACTTTATCGACTTGGCATAATTAATAAGTATACAGATATATAAAAACTGTATATCTTTGTATGTCACATGTTTTCTTCGGGGCAGGAACACAGGGGGAAACATGTCCTTTGTTCAGCCTGATTGGAGCTTTTAGGCACTTATTCAATAGTAATACATGCTGTTGATATACCCTTTAGCAGCGTTTCTCAAACCAGGGTCCGCGAACCCCTGGGGGTCCACAAGAGTACTCCAGGGGGTCCACAGGCCCCACTGATCAACTCCTCCCCCTCTCCGGCATGCAGGAGGCCCTGGGAGGGAGGGAGAGAGAGGGAGGATCAGGGAAGGGGCACGCTTGAGGGGGGGCAGGAAGAGAAGGGGCAGGGTGGAGTGGGGTTGGAAGAGGTGAGGTGGGGCCTTGGGGGGAAGGGGTGGAGTCGGGGTGGGGCCTGGGGCTGAGCAGGGAACTTGGGGGTCCACAAAAATTTTTTAAATCAAAATGGGGGTCCTCAGGTTGCTAAAGTTTGAAAACCGCTGGCCTATATAATAACAGTGAGGTTCCTTAGAGGGAAAAATACAGCTACATGATTTTAGCTGTACACTCATTTGTCTCTAAGGTACAGAAATATGGGTTACATTTATTTGTTACACATATTTAGCACCACTTACTTAAAGGTCTTGATGGGTATTAAGTTAGACTCACAACACTCCTGTGAGAGAGGCATTAATTATACCTTTTAATAGGTAAACCGAGGCATAGAGCTATTAGAAGCCCATTCCTGAAGCCATTGAAGTCAATGGCCCCAAGAGACTTGCTCCAAGGATGCACGTGGCATGGACGTTTGTGCATTGGGCTTGTGCTAGCTTAGCCCATTGTAGGATCAGAGCTCAAGTCAGCTGCATAGATGTGACCAGAAGGCACTGAAAGGCAGTAGTCCTAACCTCCAGCCCTGTTGGTCACAAGTGTGCAGGTCAGGTACAGGTTACTTAACAGAAGCAGAACTCTCCTAATGTGTTAGCAAGTAAGCAAGACGTGTGTGTGTGTGTGTGTGGTTTTTTACAAACTTTGGGCTTGACCCTGCAAACACATCAGCACCCGAGTAACTTGAATCACCTGGGTAGCTCCACAGACGTCAGTGCGACTGTTTCTGTGCGGAAAAGCGACTCAGGCATGTGTTTGCAGGGCCGGGGGTCTGTGGCTTTTCGGAGGCGCTGCAGGACTCTGGCTGCACGTGAATAGCATTTCAGCAGCGTCCTGCCCAATGCCGACTGACGATTACTACCGCTAAACAGAACAAACTGCAAGGAAACCTGCCGCCACCGGAAAACCGTAGAGAAAGCTGGAAAACAAACCAACCCAAACCACCTATCGCGCACTGGCTTTCCATTTCTAAGGCTGTCCAGCTGCGTAATGTCCTAGATGCGCCTCAGTTACTTCGTCTCTCACTCCTTAATTAGTGTCTGAGGCAAATTCCTGCCAACCTTTCCCCTGGGCGTGCAACGCATTTGGGCTCAGACCCTGCTACGCTGAATGCTGACTCCGTGGAAAGCTGGGAGAGAAGCTCTCTCTTGAAGTGAGATTCGTTGTTCTGTTGAAAGCATCCAAGATCTGATCATATTAAGGAACCGCCTCCTGCCCCCCTCTTAAAGTCACAAAGCCATAATATTTTGCCTTTCAGTTTCCCCCTCGTGGCGTGCTGTGCTTATCTAAACTCCCACCCACCGGAGGCTGGATGCAATTTCAACACATTGCTGCCAATTAAATGCAGCATTTCAAAAATGTTTGTATTTAGCAACAGAAAGCCAGTGACCAGCTCCTTGGCAGTCCAGGCAGGCGCTGTTAAGGGTGAGCTTTAACTGTGCAGACTCACACATCCCGTGCACGGTGCCCCTAATTCAAATCTTTGGTCCCCTCCCTCCCCTTAAAGTTTCCTCTGATCGGCTTTGTTACACTTGAATGTCTAGCATTAGCTGTGCCGGAGGCAGAGGTGCTCCAGGAGGAGGAGGCATGTGAAATTGTTGCATCCTTTTCTCTCTCTTCTTTTTCTTTAAAGGCTAAAGAACTTAAACTTCCTGAAATTATTGAATAGAAGCGGAGCGGACTTTTCTTCTTCCCCCAGGAGCTGGAAAGTGACTAACAGTTCAAGGAAGGCTCCAAAGCCGAGAGAGATCAGCAGCACACTTCCTTTAGGGGACTCCCTGGACTTTCCCTCTCCCCCATTTGTCTCTCCGGGGAGGAGCCAGCGAAAGGCACATTGTAAAAATAAAAACTGGACCGGAGCCAGCAAGTGTAAAATTCTAAGTGGTATTGGTCAGATCGCGGCGGATAAAGTAGAAACTCCTTTACTTCGTGATGTGAAAAGTCTCAGGAGAGAGCTGAAACATTTCTAGCAGCGGTGGGTTGTTTCATCTCATTTCCTTCTCCAAAAGCCGCGATGCAGCCCTAACTTAACATAAAAAGGGGGTGAGTGTAAAATACACTTTCTTTTTTGTCTTTACACTGGCAATCTAAGGTGGTGGGGAATGCATTGTAGTTTAGCGTAATGCAAAGAGGGGAGGGGAGACCTCTGAGGAGCTGCAGCAGCAAATGGCAATCATGTAGATTTCGGATCAGAGTGTCAGCATTTGTCTGGTTTGAACAGGAGATAATCGCAAGGTTGTTGCCATTAAAACGGCCTCTGTTGTGTTAACAAGATATTTATCTTGAGAGAGAGTTTGCAACAACAACAAAAAAGTTTGGGCTGTGTCTGATCTTCTATAAGAACCGTGTGCTTTATATTTTAGGATGACACTTTCAGCTCGTTGGGTTGTTTTTGTCCAGTTGTTAATGATTATTGAGGCATGGGATGCACTGACAGCGAGAGCCTGCTTGATTCAAAACAAAACAAAAAAACTCAGCAAGTTCTCCATTAACATAAATAAATAAAAATAGAATCTCCGGGCTTTTGATATCTTTGAAGAGCGTTGCCAGTGTAGACTAGCTCTGAGTCATCCCGAAAACAAAATGTCTCATTCTGTCCCTTCCCCTCAGGAGACACAATAATTCTGAAACGGGGGGTGGGAAAAAGAGAATTTTCTCTGGCATTTTCGGTTTGCTAAATGAATTTAATTAGAACGTAGCCTGTTGCAAAGAGACTGAAGCCATGTAACTGGCAGTGATCCTGTCCTAAAAGGCAGAGCAGAGAAGAGAGATCCATCCCTCTTTAAGCACCCCCCCCCATCTTTTCTCAGTAGTTGTGTAAAGTTCATTTGTCTGTCTGTTTTGTGAATGAAAATGGAAAGTTTCTTGTTCCCTAATAACTGCTCAGGGTCTCTGTGCACTGGGAGATTTTTGTACCTGACTGTTTTTAATAGACAAAATGTTAATAAAAACCGAGGAGTCCGGTGGCACCTTAAAGACTAACAGATTTATTTGGGCATAAGCTTTTGTGGGTAAAAAAACCCCACTTCTTCAGATGCATAGAGTTAAAATTACAGATGCAGGCATAAATATACTGGCACATGACTGTTAATATTTTCACCAGAGTTTCTATTAGTAGAAAGAATCCCAATACCCTTCTTTCCCCTGTTTTCCGAAATGTCCCAGCACTTGCAACTCTTGTCACTTGCCTGGGCTGGGCAGAAATGCGAATGTGCATATGCAGGTTTTGGGGTGATTCAGTTTATAACTGTCTATACTCTTTTTGCTGGCCTTCTAGTCATATGAGCTCTGTCCCTCGATTTTGTGTATTTTTGTTTGTCAGCACCAAGTTCTGCGCATATTTGTAGACAACACTGTAATTCTGTGGTATGAAAGGTTTCAGTTATGCTGAAGTCACCAGTGTCTGTGGTTCAACACATAATATCTGTTTACAGTGTGTGTATGTATGTTTAGAGTATATAGACAGTTATGACTTCAGCTAGGTTGCATAAATTCAGCACAGAAATTGATCTACAATCTTTCTTTTCCTAGCATAAAAGCCATAGAGAAACTGTATCACAGGCCACAGTGGCATAAACTACTTCTTGGTTAGTTTCATGTCTTCATAGTTCTAATATTTATTCAAGATTTTTCCCTAAAAATCCCCAGACATTCTAATAGCTTTACAAACTATGTCAATTCTGCTCTCTTTACCCATGTGAGTAACTTCATTAGCCTTGTCTACGTACAAAAATGACCTGTGACTGACAATGTGTGTGAGCAATCGGTGCAGCTAAATATGTGCAGTGCTGAACATAATCTGTCCTGGTCTGCAGTTGCAGTTAAACCATTTCAGCACCAATTCAGCTGCGTCTGTCATCAGTAGTGGGAAACTTCTCATAATACAGACAATGTTACTGATTTCTGTGTGAGCAGAATTTGTTCCACAACATGTCAGTGCAGCCATCTCTGGGGTGGACCGCACCAATCATTTAAAGGAGTGCACAAGAATAGTATAAAAACAATAATAAATAATATAATAAAAAAAAGGCCATTTAAATAGTTTGGGACTGACAGGAAGAAATACTTTTATCCAAGTGTTTTGGCAGGGGGAATTTAGTTAAGCAGAATGCATTTACCTTTGCTGTAATTTCCCCAGGACAAGGTGGTTAAATCTTCCTTAAATCTTAGACGTCAACTGAAAAGTGACATGGGCTCAATTTTGCAAACCTCATTAATTTATTTCTCTCTTCCCCAAACCATTTAGTTTTCCTGGTGTCTTGATTTTATGTATTAAAGCCCACTTTTGGGGGTAGTGTTGGCTGCAGGTTTTAGGGGCTGGATCTCTTTCTCATCTCTTCTTCTACCCCAGACTTTACTTTCGTCCTACCTCTTTCGGAAGAGCCTTGTGCTGTCTTTACATATTGCATCTGCCATTTAAAATCAGAAGGAATAGCTTGGCCTTATTACAATTAGTGTGCTGGGGCTAGGGAAATCTTACCCATTTCCTGTCCTGACTACTGTAAATGAGGATTCCAGGTGAAGTTTTTATAGACGCATTTGTATGAGACTATTAAAATGCTTGTGTGGTGAAACATGTTTTACAGATGTTAATATAGTTTTACTGATCTTTTTTATTGGAAGGGAACTACGTAAAATGTCAAATGTATATATTTTTCCTGTTTTATTACCCTCACCACAATGTTATCCTGATGTCTGGAGCAAAGTATATCTTAGACCAGTGGTCTCCAAAGTGGGGTGCGCGCAGTTTTTTTTTTTTGCTTCTGCAGTTCGGGTGGGAGTCCGAGTTTTTATTTATTTATTTGCTTCGGCGCAGTGCTCAAAAAATTTTTACTGATGGGGTGCACGATCAAAAAAGTTTGGAGACCACTGTCTTAGACAATAACTGTAAGGATACCAGTGATAAATATTTAACAAATCCATGGTCACCTACAATTTCATGGTTGTTGTTATGTTGCTCCCCATGGCTGCTTGGAACCTCAGTAACAGTAGTGATAGAACTATGATCTTCTGCTTCATGAGCATAGGACCCTATTATGGGAACTAAAGGAGAATCTCCATTAGCTGTCGCAGCATAGGGCAACAGGTCACACAGTTCTACGGTTTTAAATTCATTTCCATTAGAGTCCAGTGGTACGTGCAGCCACACACCAGCTCTTCCATTATACGTCATATGGTATGTACATTTGAGGATATGAAATATGGCAGTAGATTTTAAGATGGAAATAGAGATTTCATTAGATCTTTATTTCTTTTAATCTAGTAAGGAAGAATATCTAAAAGCACTTTTATTCATAGTGTCTGGGCTCAGTTTCCCTGATTAACACCATTCATAAATTCTAAAACCATTATTATCTAGTCTGACCTCTTGCGTAATGCAAGCCATAGAACCTCACCCAATAATTCCTGCCTCAAACCCATACCTTCTGATTGAGCTGTAGCACGTCTCTTAGACAGGTATTCATAATTTCTTCTCTGAGTGAATATGTCTAGGGTACTACATTTTATATGAAGAAGGTAAATCAGGTTCTCCCATTTACTTTCTCATAATTCAAGAAAAAGGGGACTTCAGATGTAATGCTTTTTTGTTACACAACCCATAATTAACACGTGTCACTCACTGCCAACAGGATGTCATTGTGGCTAAGATCTCACTAGGATTGAAAAAGGGATTAGATGCGCATATAGCTAGGCAATAATGCGTTTACAGTATGCTCAGGTTACAAGCCAATCACTAATTGATGGGGTTAGGAAGAAACTTCCCCACAGGCAGATTATTCCATAATTGTACAGCGTGGGAGTTTCTGGCACTTTTGTTTGAAGTGGCTGGTTTTGGCCACCGTCAGAGACGGGACACTTGGCTAGATGGATTTGATCCAATATGGCAATCCCTGTATTCCTATTCTTCTGCCCATCAATGATGAAAACTTTCATTTCAAAATGGTTTAACTTGGGGATACTGTGGTGGATTTTTTAAAAAGAACTCTTGATACATCAACAGGCAACAAAGCCCATTAGAAAGCCTTCTTTCACTCTATAAAAGCAAATAAAACTGGAATGTGGATATTTACAGTGTAGTTGACAGCTAGCATGGATATCATAATTGCACTCACCCTTCAAGATAAAGGCTCCTCTAAACAGTTTTGTGTAACCAATTCATGGATTATACAATGTCAGTTCAGATGAGTTCAAAGACTCGCAAGGTTCATTTTCAAAACTGAAGGGCCCAGCAATAAAAAGCTGTGTTGCCATCACTCACAATATTTGGTGTTTTTCTTAAAGTCCCAGCTCCCAGGAAACCTCAGCTTCCATTTAAAAAAAAAAAATTCTAGCTCCTATAGTTGTAAGGAAAAACAATTTGAAAACAAGAACAAAGTCTATCTCTAAGGCTCAGAAACCAGATGGCAAGGAAAAGAACTCAAAATCTATTAATTTTTTAAAACCTTTTGGTTTTTAAGTCAGTCACATGATTTTGGGAGGCTTGACTCATGATTTTTGAACATTTAGAGTTGACAGTACTGTTAACCACAAAAGTCTGACGTTGTTGTCTACACTAGATTTATTCTCTTAACATTTATCACTGGTGAGACTACAAATGTAGATTTTATACACTAAAAAGACATGTACTGTGATCCTGTTCTAGTGTTTGTCTAATGGAGGATAACAGCCTACTACTGATGCAAGCTGAGAGGTCATCTTTAGTTCAGTTATGTAAACAGCCACTAGTGTTCTTAATGGGCACGTTTTCTAACCCAGGGATAGACAACTGATGGTGAAAACACCGGTGGCTGGTCTGTTCAAGTTCTCCCACTGTTGTTACTACTGGTGGAGCTGCAAAGGTGGGAAATGCTAAGGAAGTGTCCAGTGCAGAAAAGGTTTAATTTTGCTAGATCACTTCTACTTATTGTATGGATGGACCCTAAAAGATTTGTGGTTATTTAAATTGGACTAAGTCATGTCTAAAGAGATCTTGCGTTCTCTCTAATTAGCATCTCATAAGCAATAAAATAGGTCATTAAATTTAAACTGACATGGCTTGCTTGCTTTCACTGTGATGTGGGATTTTTTTTTTAATTGAATTTGAGCAGTTGATCAGCTACATTTTTCTTTTTCTTTTAAAAAAAATCATTTTGCCAGATTTCTCCATATGCAGAGCAAAGCTCTTCTAATCTTCACAAACTATTCTGTGTGACTAGGACAGTACACTTGTCTGAATTAATACATTTACATGCTTCCTGGAGTGTTGCTGCAGATGTTACTAGTACCATTGGAGAGAGACTGAAAACAGGATACAGCAGTTGAAAGTTCATGTTGGTTTTTGAATTTGAATACATAAATGTGCTAGTTATTCCTCCGGCCAGCTAAGGCCCAAATCATGCAAAAAATTTAGGCCCTGTCTACGCTAGAAAGTGTTGTTGCTTACTCATGGTCATGAAAAATCCACACCCTGGAGAGAGATAGCTATGCTGACCTAACCCCTGGTATAGACAACACTAGATTGATAGCTGAATTCTTCCGTTGATCTAGCTACCACCTCTCAGGGAGGAGGATTCCTACTCTGATGAGAACCCCTCCCATCAGTGTAGGTACTATCTTCACTGATGTGCTACAGTGCCACAACTGCAGCGCTGCAGCCGTGCCACATTTGAAGTGTCAACGAGCCCTATGTCTTCACTACCAAAAAAAAAGTGTGATTTTTGCAGGGAAATAGCTGGAGTTAGCTATCTCACGGTAAAATTCTAGTGGAGACAAGGTATAAAACAGTTCCCTCTAGGGGTTTTCAGCAAGGTTTGAAGTGAAGACCTTCAGCACAGACTTCTACCATTTGAGTTAAAGTTAACCCCTTAGCATGTACCATGTAAAGTTAAACCCTTTAGCAGTAGGCAATTATCCTTCACTGTACAAGCTCTGGAGAGGGACCATGGCACAGCTTTTGTCAGTGTTTTAAATCTACACTAGCACTTTCACCAATGGTAAATTTTAAGAAAATAAACCTACTGTAGAGAAGGCCTTACTTCTATGGTTAGTAGTATTGCCAACCCAAAACATTCAAAAATCATGAATCAGGCCCTCAAAAAGCATGAGATTAACTTGCTGTAGTTAGTCACGGTCAACACCACCAGGGGGTTATCTTGACTAGCTACACTGTGATGGGAGAACCTCAGATGTTTGGATGCTGCTAAGCTTGGCAAAGCTATGAGCAGTGGAGGCACTAAAGCTCTCTGTCTGCAGACTCAGACAGCATTGGATTGGGTCATGGTTAAAGGTTACATTAGCCAGAATAGCTAGAACAGGGATTCTCCAACTGGGGGTCGGGACCCCTCAGGGGATCACGAGCTGTCAGCCTCCACCCCCAAACCTCACTTTGCCTCCAGCATTTATAATGGTGTTATAAATTAAAATACTTTTTTATATATTTAAGGGGGGTGGCACTCAGAGGCTTGCTATGTGAAAGGGGTCACCAGTACAAAAGTTTGAGAACCACTGAGCTAAAATGTTCTTTTTAAATGAAATCTTTCAATTCTGCAAAAAATGATGGTTTAGCACTCCATGTTTCTCTATTCTCCCCTTCCCCCAATCAGGAAAAGGTTCTTACTTGTCCCTGGCAAATGGTGTGTAGTTTTCTTAAGGCCTGGTACTGGATCTGTATTATTTCAGTTTTAAAATTTGGTTGTATCTTTTTGCCTCAGGTTGTAATCAGTCTTGTATTGTGGTGGTTGCTTAGCGGGAAATCTAGTTTGTCTTAATCTAGATTAAATCAATTCACTTCTCTTAAAGTCTGTAATTCAAAAGCGCTTTTAATTTCAGGCAGATCTGCTATGTGACTATATGGATGAGTTGTTCTTCTCTAGCACTTTCCACCCAAGCATTTTAAAGTGTTCTACAAACATTTTAAGCCTCTTGACACCCATAAAAGGTAGGCATTATTTCCCCCATTTTTCAAATGGAGAAACTGAAGCACAGGAGTTAAGTAACTTGCCAAAGATCAGACAGGAAATCTGTGGTAGAGACAGGAATAGAACCTAGTTCTCTTGGTTGCTAATCCAGTGCCTTAATTACAACATCATTCTTTCTCTGTATGCTCTGGAGCATGATCTGATCTCTTTGGCTCAAAACTAAACTAACTGGTCATAAAGAAGTTCAGCCTTTTATTTTCTTAGAATTTTCATAAGGAATTTTAGTGCTCGTAGTACATGCGTGACATACACCTATTTCACACCATAGGTTCCAAAGAGGCCTCTGTGGTGTCAGAAATAGAGTGGGTCTTTTCAAACTGTGGTGGGCTAAGTGCAAAGATTTTTCTTATGCTTCGGTTCTCAGACTGTTCCTACCACCCCCACCAAGTGTCTTGCTTGGAGTTTCAGGTTGATTCAGCCTCAACAGCTCAAAGCAAAAGTCACTTGAAACCACTGAGTTTCTTTGTAAACTTTGCATGGTTTTGCTGTTAAATCATTCATGGGGCCCAGGTTTGAGAGAACTTTCACTGAATCTGTTTAGAGGCTATAATGAAATCTTTCACCTTGGAAGTTTCCTGGCAAACACTGGAGAGATGGTTGCATCCAGTGGGTTGGGAGACCTGGACTCCATTGCTACCTCTGCTGCTCACTCATCTGAGGGAGTCACTCTAGGGCTCTGTAATTGCATTCCCTCATCTGTAAAATGATATCATGATGCTTTCCCTCCTTTGTAAGCACTTCGGGATCCTTGTGGAGTGCTAAGGATGAACACGTCACAAAGCTGTCTGGATCCCTTGTGATCTTTCATGAGATTATTTACCGAAATGAAAGAGGGGCTGCAAAGCACGATATGTTGGAAGGGCTCGTGTGAGGGGTTCAAGTACATGCCAAGACTGCGTTTTGAACTTGTTACTACTCCCATCCACAATCGCATCACTGCTCTTAGATCAGGGTGAGATGGTGGGAGATATAAGCAGAGGTACATGTTTTCCTCTGTGTTATAATTTGGAGATGTCGTCAGCCTTAAGTTAGTTGAGCTTCCGGGCTTTAGTCCAGCTAAACATGGCCGCCTTTCACATTCTTTAATCATTAATTTTTGGTATTTAATTATAGTACATGTGTTTTGTCTGGGTCATGAAGCATGTGCTTTGTGTTTCTTGGCTGGCTATTCCTGCATTCTTCTCTGTCTTTTGCTCTGAAGTCCAGCCGGCCCAGTGTGGCACGTAGTGTTTTAGTCTTCTGTATTCCCCTAGCTGGGAGCCTGAGACTTCTAAAATTTTTGGTTCTGAGGAATGGTGAAGCGGCAAGTTCAGTCTTCTTGTTGGGGGCAGCAGAGGGGAGGAGCTGGAGGCGGGGAATCCTGGTCATATCACCCCTCCTACTTACAGCTGTGAAATTGCATGCAGAAGTTGTTGCTCTGGCACTTTGGAAAGGAGATGCGTATGTACATGTTCTTGACCAAAGGTAAGGGACCTACAACAACATGCATTAAAAGGGGAGTCAGATATTGTCATTTTGTAGGCCTTGAACTTGGATATTTTCTTATATAATTGTTTGTTTTACTACTGCTGTACCACTGGCAAGACACTAACTTCACGAGCACCTAAACCAATTCTTACATACAATTCAGTTCTCTCTCCCCCAGTAATTTTGTTTTTCAGCGTACAGATAATTTTGTGAGCATGTTTGTTTTAAGCAAATGATGAGTAGAAGCTTCAGTCCTCACCTTCCAATTTGCTTGTGTTAGTTTTTTTGGGCTTTTATTGCTGTTAAATAACTTTCTAGGAGAAATCAGAACTAACCTGGAGGAGGAGATGTCAGTTACGTGGGTGGGGTGGTGTTAGTACAGTACAAATATTTTCAAACAAAACAGTGGCAAATGTGGCTTGTGATTAGGGATATCATCTGTCTATCTTTTTTTTTTTTTTTTTTTTAATTTGAGAGGGAAGTAACAGCATTTTTTTTTTTTTTTTGAGTGGCAGGTTTTACATTTTATTTTGTTATATTAGAGTAAAAATGTTTGTTAGCTTAGGTTTGGTATCAAAGCCCGCACTTAAAGCTGATTTTGACAAACTGAAAACAGTGAATCTCTTTCTAAAAATAATGATTTGTTATAGCAGCAGTTGCCTGTTTTCATTATGTTGTTTCATTCAGGGTCTACGCTAGTAAAATATCTACCTGCAACTTGGGTTAGTGGGGGTGCAGTGGAGTGGTGTCATTAGCTCCAGCACCTCCATGGGGGAGGTGATGTTAATACTCATCTGGTTGAAGTTTACTGCTTTGCAAATTGGCTTGCAACCAGCATTGCAAACTTGAGTCATTGACATATGACTTTGCAGTGGTACAGCAAAACCGACAAATAGTGCCGGTAAGATGGCAGCTGGCCATGAGGAATATTTTCTTCCCCCTCATGTTTAATCCTGTTCTGATTTTGTGGAATAGAAACAGGATGAGCCCTAACATAGTCCTTTACTTAGTCTAATGTCTTTAACTAAATTCATTAATTCCTTGAACTAGACTTTCTGCTCACAGAATTTACACGCTATACTGGTTTTACCAGCAAAGTTGGTGACTAAGGGTATGCCTACATTGGCAGACTTACATCGCTGGCAGTTACATCGCCACTCAGAGAGTGCTGAAGGGAAACCACTGTTGTGTGTTCACATTGTCAGCTGTCTGTGCAATAGCATGTTCACACTTGCAGCGGTATTCAGAGCGGTGCACTCTGGGCAGCTATCCCACAGAGCATCTCTTCCTCTTCTGCCGCTAAGAGTTGTGGGAAGGCAGAGGAGGTCACGGGGCATCCTGGGTCCTGTCCCAATGCCCTATGATGCATTGCTTCGCATCCCAGCAATCCCTGTGCTTCCGTCCGCATTTGGCACCATCTTTCAACGGTTTGTGTACTGCACGCCCTGCCTCTTCAGTCTGTAGGAATGGATCCTGTACTGTTGACCAATATGCTGCTCGCTCTCACTAATACGTCACAAGTGGCAGTGGAGTTATTCCTTAAACTACAAAGGCAAGAGGAGTTCGACATTGATCTTGCCACGCGTAGTAGCTACGACACGAGATTGCTTGTGGCATTCACAGAGGTGCTGATCACAGTGGAACGCCGCTTTAGCGCTTGGGAAAAAGCACTGAGTGGTGGGATCACATCATGATGCACATCTGGGATGACAAGCAGTGGCTGCAGAACTTTCGGATGAGGAAAGCCGCATTCATGGGAGTGTGTGATGAGCTCGCCCCAGCCCTGCGGTGCAAGGACACGAGAATGAGAGCTGCCCTGTCATTGGAGAAGCGCATGGCGATTGCACTGTGGAAGCTGGCTACTCCAGACTGGTACCGATCGGTTGCTAACCAGTTCGGAGTGGGAAAGTCGACTGTTGGACTCGTGTTGACGGAAGTGTGCAGGGCCATTAATCGCATCCTGCTTTGAAAGACCGTAATTCTGGGCAACATGTGTGACATTGTGGATGGCTTTGCACAAATGGGCTTCCCTAACTGCGGAGGGGTGATAGATGGCACACACATTCCAATTCTGGCACCAGACTACCTAGCCACTGGGTACATTAATCTGAAGGGGTATTTCTCGATGAATAATAGAGCTGGAGCATAAGAATAGTATGGCTTTAAAAAATGCGTGTATGGAAATATGTAGGAAGGCCAGTTGTGGTTGGTTTAAGCCGATGGTTAACTTACCAGGGGCCTCCTCTCCTGTTTTCGCTTTGCCAAGCTCCGACAACTGTGACTGGCTAGCCTCCTCCGGGGTAGAGAAGAGCTCCTGGCTGCATGCATCTCTGACCTCCGAGTCGTCCTCTGCCCCTCCACATCCTCATCCAAGATTTCCTTCTCCAGGCTCGTTCCACTCTCGACTGGCATGCGAGCCACCGAAGTATCCACAGTAGCCTTCGCAGTGGAGGTGGGGTCGCCACTGAGTATTACGTCCAGCTCTTTGTAGAACTGGCAGCTCGTGGGCGCAGCACCAGAGCAGCAGTTTGCCTCCCGTGCCTTGTGGTAGGCGTTCCGCAGCTTCTTCACTTTGACCCTGCACTGCAGTGTGTCCCGGTCATGGCCCCTTTCTGTCATGCATCATGAAATCTGTCCGTAGGTATCATAATTCCTACGGCTGGAGCACAGCTGTGACTGCACTGCCTCCTCTCCCCAAATGCCAATGAGGTCCAGCAGCTCGGCATTGCTCCAAGCGGGGGGTTGCCTGGTGCATGGAGCAGGCATGGTCACCTGGAAAGATGTGCTGAGACCACTGCACGCATCACCGAGCAAACAGGAAGGGGACTTTCAAAATTCCCAAGGAATTTATGGGGTGGGGATGACAGTTGGTCACCTGAGGGCAGGGCAGTAGAGTTCAAACCGATGACTAGAGAGGCAAGAACAGGTATTGTGGGACACCTCCCGGAGGCCAATCGCTGCGCTGTAATTGACCAGGGTGTCTACACTGGCACCGAGCCCTGGAGCAGAAAGCTGTACGCCTCTCGTCGGTGGTTTTTCTTTTTTTTTTCCTAGCGCTGCAACTACACAGTTTCTGCACACTAAGTGGCTTGGCAGTGTGTACAGCTCGGGATTTGCAACGCAGAAAGCTGCTTTACTGCGCAGAAACTTGGCAGTGTAGACAAGACCTAACTGGGACTTTATTCCTAAAGAGATATGCATGAGAAGCTGTTGACTCTTGATGCTGAGAATTTGACAATCTTATCAGAGGGGTGTATTCAAACTTGTAGTGTGACCCTGCAAACCCTACTCTCATCCTTGGACTGTGAGCTCTTAGGAGCATGGGCTGTGTTTGTTCAGTGTTTGGAAACTAGTCTATACTGAGCACTAGAGTAAATAAATAATGAGTAATCCTTATTCCCAGGAGAAGTCCTATTGAAGGCAATAGGACTGCTTACATGAATAATGGTTTGCAGGATTAGATCCTTGCCTTGCTTTCTAAGAGGCTGATCCAAAGCCCTTTGAAATCAATGGTTAGATTCCCATTACTTTCAATGGGCTTTGGATCAGGTCCTGAAGTCGCTATGGACCCGATTTTAAAAGGTATTTAGGTGCCGAAAGAGAGAGAGAGGCACATAATGGGGTTTTCAAAGGCACCTAGGTACCTAACTCCCATAGGCACTTATGTGCTGTTGAAAATCTCTATCTGTGTCTTTAGGCACCTAAATACCTTGGTTCAATGGGCCTAATTCAAATCCCATGGAAATCAGTGGGAAGACTCCCATTGACTTTGAAGTTTCTACTTTCACCTATCCTTGAATTAGCTAAAATAATTTCTGATCAGAGCCTGTTGTTTTAGAGCGGGGTTTTGTTAATTATGTGATTTTTGGGGGGAGAGGGGTGGGCATGGGGATTAAAACCTTAATTGACTTGGTTTAAATTCATTCTTCCTTCTCTCACTCTACCCCTCCAAAAATCAAACTCACATGACGTTTCCTTGAGGAAACTGAGCAACTGGAAAAACAAATGGAAATTGGATTGCAGCCTTAAGGGTAGCAGGCACTATCTGCGCTCACTTTAAAAACACCACAACTGAGCCCTGGTCGTCACTACAGACTAATGTCAGTATAACTACGTTGCTCAGGGGCATGGAAAATCACGCAGCTATTCCAATCTAACTACCCGTGTAGACAATGCTATGTTGGTGAGAGGGCTTCTCCTGTCAACACAGCTGCCGCCTCTCTAAGCTAAGCAACGCAGCTGCACCGGGGCAGCGCTGTAAGTGTAGACAAGCCCTTACGTTCATGCGCATGCCCACATCGTTTTGATGAACTGAAGGGCACTGAGATAGAATTTTGTGGAATATCTGCCTTTGTCAGTGTGGCCCTGAAGTAAATAATGTAAAGAAATGTGATTCAGAAAGAATCGTGACTGGATTGTATCAGCTGAACACACATCATTTCATTGATCACGTGTTTTGTTAAATATTTACTGGGCTTGAAAAAGAAGCAGCTAACAAAATTCCAGCCTGGTTCTTTCTGCACCGTTTTGTATCTATTTAGGTTGGCTAAGTGGGGTGGAGCTGTGTTTTTACTGAGGGAAGCAATTCATGGAATTGTAAAGCTGGCACAGTGGGAAATCCCTTTTGAAATTATTATTTTTCCTAGATTTTTATGCAAGAGTCCTAAAAGTTTCTGGTATATGTTATTTTTTCCAGTTGCATGAATTTTAAATCCCATTTTAAGTGTGCCTTACAATAATATCTGTGTTGCTTTGGTGCTACCTCTTGAGTCTAACTGTAGCCCCCTCCTCCCCTTTTCTCTGTGGCTAGATTGAGGAGGGCTGTGAAGGTTTTGTTGGGTGAAGAATGCTCATTTGATTTTTCCTTCTGCATCTGGTTTAAAGTTGCTTCTTGGCTTGTGGCGTCTTGGTGTGAATTTACTTTTGGTCTTGACAAATACAAGCGGTGCCAGTTATCCTATTGCAAGTCTTTCTGTCCCTTGTGCTACTGCAACGCCTGCCTCCACTGGCAGCCATCCAACACCCATGCTGCCTTTCCAAAGGAACTTGATTCCAGTGCATATTGGACCCTGCTGCCCTGGATCTGCAGAAAAAATACCAGGGAAAAGTAAAAATAATCCAAGACACAAACGGTCTGTTCTCTTGTTATTTAAATGTTTGGTTTTTTTAATCAACCCTGCATCATCTAGATTCTAGAAGATGCATATTCTTGAAGAAGTGCTGCCAACTTTCTCCCTTTGTCATCCCTTCTTTGGTATTCCTGAAGTTCCAACAAGGAGCAAGTCTTTTTGCTGATCTTTCTTCTCTTCCAGGCAGCCAGATGTATTTTGCCTGTTGCAGGGACACCTTTGGCTAAAATCTTTTTATAATGAATTCTTTGGTGGTTTTCATAACTATCAGGAGATAAACAATTTATAAACTAGCATTGGTTCCTTAATTTGACTGGTGGTGAGGCTATTTCTTACCTGATTTTTGGAAATATTAGCTTCCAACAGACGTGTGTCTGTACATGTGTTTCCTATTGCCCTGTTTGGAATCTCTAATGAAAGTGTTTTCTGAAATGTAACATATTGCAGATGGATAACATTGCTTCATTGTCAGGTTATGCATATTCTCCTGTTTAGAAATCTGGTGCCCAATCATGCATTGTTTGTGCACTTAAGGACCACAAAACTCTGTGGGCTATCTTGAGTGTGTATCAACTACAGATCTGCTTTGTTTGGGCTTCAAAGGCTTTTTGGCAGACAGATATTAAGCTTATAATTAGGGATGAGTGAATCAGTTTGGGTGTGGGCCTGTGGGATTGCGGTGGGGAGAAGACAACAATAAAACATCTCCTTGAACTTTGACAAGCGTCATATCTGAAAAACATCCAACATAATTAAGTAGATTGGGTGGAGGATCATGTTGCCAAAGAAGACAATGACTAAATTACCATGAAGAGGGCGCTACTCTGTTGCATCTAGAGGTGTTTCACAGCACTGAACCATGTGCTTGTACTGGGCTAGGTTGCAATGCTGCTGCCCAGTGCTATATGTGGCCTACAGTTCCTGAACTTGTGTTTCATGAGCACTAATAAAAGGCAGTATTGCCTAGCAGCTAGAGCACTAGACTGGGACTTGGGAGGCTTAGGCTCTATTTCCAGCTCTGCCATTGGCCTGCTGGATGACCGTAGGCAAGTCGCTTTACTTCTCTATGCCTCAGTTTCCCATCTGTAAAATGGGGAAATGATACTTCCCTCCTTTTGTAAAGCATTTTGAGATCTACGGATGAAAAGTGCTATATAAGGCTGGTGGCATTATTATTATAGTCACATGAAACATTTTACAGGCATGGAGAGGAAAAAGCTTGGACAGGACTCAGTGAAGAGCAGTAGGAGGGGGGGATACCTTTTGCTGAAATCTTTTTTAATCTAATTGATTCTTTAAGCGTTTTCATACCAAACAGAGGAAAAAGAGTTATAAACTTGTCATACTCAGCATTTTGTTACGCACTGTGGCATTCCTGGTAGCCAAAATAGCCGGAATATCATGAAGACTCCTTACAAGACTATAACTATATTAATGCCTCTCTAACCACAAAGATAGTCTCTCTCAACACAAGCTGTAAATTACAAATTACAGAACACACAACATGGACACAGCCAACAAACAACTAACACGATTTGCCTGCATAGAAGAGACAGAGTTTATAAGGAAGCCTTGTTTTGGGGACCTTTTGTTGGGGGATGGGGCAGGGGCCCAGGGTCTCATTACTGTAGAAGGAAAATTTGGTCTCCATCAAGTCTAGGAAATGCATCTGTTTGGCAGATACTGCAGAGTAATGATGGGAGGTTCAGGATCTGGTTGGATGCTTAGCAAAATGTAAAATGATCATAGAATATCAGGGTTGGAAGGGACCTCAAGAGGTCATCTAATCCAACCCCCTGCTCAAAGCAGGACCAATCCCTAGACAGATTTTTGCCCCAGATACCTAAATGCCCCACTCAAGGATTGAACTCACAACGCTGGGTTTAGCAGGCTAATGCTCGAACCACTGAGCTATCCCAGGTCTGCAAAATTTAATCTTGTTCTATCAACAGAATGTTGTCTTGTGAGCATTCTCTTTTCTCCTGCTTTTTGGGGTCTGAAAATAACAAGAGTAGACTGTAGGATGGGGAAAATGGGCTCCCACAGTTTTTGACACTTCCATTTGGAGCCAGGCAACACACTGGCTAATGGTGTTTTGATGCCCTCTAGTGACTGGTGCACATAAAGGATAATAGCTTACTATTCTTACTAGCTAATACTTGCTGCTTTAATTTAAATGGAAGAGGCTTGTCTCTTTAGGTTCTGAAGCAATGGAAAGACTTCCAATGACTTCAGTGGATTTTGGATCAGGCCCTTAGTGCTGAAGGTCTCAGGTTCAGTTCCTGCTGATGACCTGTAGTTAGGATTGTTGCACAGGAATTGAAGATGTGCATGAAAGTATGATTTGGCAGAGGGGAGTATTCATCTTTTATACACAGACCAGAACATGAAGTATCTGTCTGTGTGACTTACAAAAGCTTAAGGAAAACAACATGTAAATTGCAATGAGCAAGAGTGAGCACATTCTTTAGTAAGAGCCATTCAAGAAATCTGTTGGAGGGCCCTGCAAGATTCTGCAGCTGTAGCTGTGGAATTTGCTGCAGAACCCATTTCCTCCTACAAATTTATGCTCCAGAATCTAAGCTTTCATTTTAAGAAAAGTTTTAGCTCTCTTAACTGCAATTAAGAATATGAACCTAATGCATTTTTTAAGGGCTGGCACAGGTGTCTTAACTATGGTTCTGTACACTGCCTTGTGACATAGTGTGGCAATGCCTGTACCTGGTGTAAAATAATGTTTATACTGCACTGCATCAGCACTGAAAAATGCATACACGTATCTTGTATGTATATTCTGAATTAATAACTCTGAGAGGTGTGAACTTACCCTTATTCATTTCAATAGGCTGTTTTAACTCTGAAACCTAAAGATGATACATGTCAACACTTAACTATCTCACTGCTAATCTTTTAGGCAGAAGCATCCAGCTAACTTACTTATTCCAAACCTTTGTTCTAAATGTTAAATCTTTGTTTCCAAAAGAGCTGACTTCCCTGTACCCAGCTACCCAAACTTTCAGCTTCTCCCTTGGCAACTTCTACAATGTGGCTGGACATTTTCAATACCAAAATCTGTAGCGCACTTAAATGTCAGGACAGTGTAAAACACATGAAATGTAATATGACAGTTGTGATACTGTCCTAATCGTATTATTTATTTTCATACTTAACTTATAAAACCTCCATATTTTTAATTGAAATATAGTGGATGCAGAATCTCCAGTCTACCACCCCAAAGCCCCATTGAGCATCTGTGTAGAATTTAGGCTCATCTTGCAGCAGGTTAACTGGGGTTTTGCATCATTTAAAGGTGCAGTGCCAAGAAAAAAATGAATTGGAACATCACTGCTGCATGTGCCACAGAGCTCTTATCAGTTAGAGCTCTTATCCAAACTGTATTGAACCTGTACAAAGGATCTGGGTGAAGCTTTGGACAGAGGCATATAGACTTTAAGTTCTTTGGGGTGATGACTATTTATTAGTATAGCACTGAGAACATTCTTGGTGCTTAACAAGAATGAGGTTCCAGTCTTGTTATTTTCTTTAAGATGATTCACCAATCTGTAGTCATAACACAGTGTTCTGAGACCCTGGTAGTGAATGGCATCTCTGTGGAAAAAATGCAGTGGTGAGGAGGGTCATAGCAACCATGCCTAAATCAGTCAGGCTCTTTAGCTGTCATAGATTCTGGGGCTTCCTTGAAGTCTGAGACAAGCTCCTGAGGACAAACAAGTCTTAAAGCAGTAGGTCATAACCTGGCAGATGGATACGAAGGGTGGGGGTGGGGAGGTGAAGTCATCCTAAAACTGGACTAGTTTGGTAGGGAAAAAATGTGCCTGTCACCCATGAAAAGGTTAATTTGAAAGCTGCTAGAAATGGGTTCATGTCTTCAGGGAATGACCAGTCAATGGGAATTTGTTGTGTTGGTGCAGTGTTTCTAAACTGGATTTTCACTGGCTGACTATATTGTCTTTTGCTATCCTGTTGGAGGCATAGTGGAAAAGAGAGGTTCCTGCCTTCCATCTGTGCAGCTTAGCTAAGCATAGCTGTTTGTTTTCCCCCTAAACTGCTTGAAACTTCTAAAGTACCATGTCTCCAAATACTACAGGAGGAGACAGGTAGGAGGTGGAGTAGAGAGGCTTCAAAAGTTTTGGCTAAGTCGTGTACAAATTTTTGAGAGTTTATCCAAATTCCACCTAACTTCTGACCCTTCTGCAGTTTACCCAGGGCTACTTAATCATCTCTTGGAAGATGACAGTTGGGAGGGAAGTGCTTCTACATTTTAAACTTGGACTAGCAGTTGCACCTGGCTGTGTGGAGTAAAACCTTCAGGCCTCCTTTTGTTACATCATTGGTTCTCAAACCACTTTTGCAGTCCCCTTATTTTGTTCCTTGCAATGGGTGTTTGGGTAGCCTTCACTTCCTCCCCAACATGTCCTCACACCCAGAAAAGTTACAGATGACATTGTCTCTTCATCTTCTTTCTCCCTGTATGTTTGTTTGTTTCTTCTATTCTCTGTGTCTTCCCCTCCATACT
This sequence comes from Emys orbicularis, assembly GCF_028017835.1. Classification (NCBI taxonomy): domain Eukaryota; kingdom Metazoa; phylum Chordata; order Testudines; family Emydidae; genus Emys; species Emys orbicularis. The sequence continues at coordinate 82,948,156 of NC_088686.1, read as the reverse complement.
GCCTGGGATGGGCATAGGGATGCACTAGTGGCTCCAGATTGAAGTGACTCTCACAGAAGTATTTAGGCACTTGTGCTCTCACAGCAGAGCTAAATTAAATGGGAGGAGAGAAGAGATGCTTCGGCCATTGGGCTGCTGGCTTGTTCCCATGGCTGGCTGCCATTAGGTACTGCTGCAGGGGCAGGATGGGAAGGTGGGCTGCTTTCAAAGAGCTACCTGCCACTTGTCCTAAGTGTACACTTGTGGGAGGGGTGACTTAGGGGGTATGTAGGTTTCCTTGCTCCCCTCCTGTGCCCTACACCCTTCCTTCTCTTCACCAGTCTTCAGAACTATTTTGTTTCCTGAATGCTATCTTGGAAAATACCTATCTTAAGGCATTCCATACTGTGCATGCTTGTTTAGGCCCAGCAATTACGAATCAACTCTTTGCTTTTGTTACAGGCTAAACCCTTGGATTTGAAGGAAGGAGGCCCAGTGCAATCACAACCTTGATACCCTCCTTAGTTTGACCTTCAAAAGGAGAAGACTTCTGGCCCCCTTGACACCTTTCAGTCCATCTGAATCTATGACTGGGGGTTCCATCCTAGCCCCACCCTTTGCTGTCCCATTCCAGAAAATGGGTTCATTTCGAAGGCCCAGGCCTCGCTTCATGAGCTCCCCGGTGCTCAGTGACTTGCCACGTTTTCAAGCAGCACGACAGGCTTTGCAGCTTAGCTCCAACTCTGCGTGGAACAGGTGAGGCCCTGCCAGTCCCAGGCCTGAGGTAGCTCTGTTTGTAAAGATCTCTAGATTTTGACCTCAGGCGACTGATCCAAGGTATTTCAGACTTTTTTTCAGCTTAATCAGTCTGCTAGTGAGGATGAATGAATTTTGGGTGCTCCTCAGATTTTGTCTGCATTGGGAAACTGACTCATTGTTGATACAGGTTGGTTCTAACAATCTGCAATTGTCCTTTCTTTAATGGTGTTGAGAGACTGTGTTCATCTCCACTAACAATTAAACCATTGTACACACTGGTGCTGTCTACAGAACTCGCTCCAATGTGGACAAGAACCCACAAATATTTCAGATGCACTGGTTTAGTTAGTCATCTACCCCAGGAACAACGCTGGATGCTTTGGGTTAGGTGCTGCAGGAATCCAGAAGCACTGGTACAGCCATGATTGTAAGACGTATAGTATGTGGATGTGCCACAGCCCAGAACTTTTGTGCATTTTGTGTAATGGTTTTCCCTTTAATCACTGTAGATACATTTGTCTCCCCTGAAGAACACAGACAAACAAGAGCAGTGATTTCCAGGGGAGAAAAAGTGGAAGTATATAAGTGCAGTTAAACTCCCCACCCCATTATGTCCACTCAGCTGTTGGCAGCTAGCTCACATTGCTTGGTGCGTTAAATCATCCTGACGTGTGTTATTTATGGATGGTGTACTGTCTTATTTCTCTTTGGCAGTGTTCAAACAGCAGTGATAAATGTGTTCAAAGGGGGAGGCTTGCAAAACAATGAACTTTACACCCTCAACGAAAACATCAGGTATGTTGCCAAGTTGTGTGCAGAGAGCCCTTTTGGTGTCAACCAGGTGGTGAGGTGGGGTGGAGTTTTCTGGGGGAAGGGGAAAGGCTGTGTTCAACTTCCTCTTCTTTTGCCATTGGGGGGTGGGAGATGTGTATCTAAGGTTTGGAATCTGCTGTTCTGGCCTGTATGGATGCATGTAGCTTTGATCAGAGCAAGTTTTGCGTTGATTTGGGTAGAGGGGATTTTTTCCCTTCTTTGGGATTTTATCTTCTTTGTTAGATACTAAAGCAGTGTTGCCAACTCTTACAATTTTGTCATTAGCCACATGATATTTGGTGTTTTTCCTAAAGCTCCAGCTCCCAGAGTCATGTGATTATGGAAGACTCTCTGCTTTCTTGTAATAAATAAATAAATAAGCTACTAGCCCTCGTGGTAGTGAAGAAAAGCTTGAAAATGTGAACCCTAATGGTTCAAAACTAGAAGATTCTTTTTATTTGCCTAACATTAGTTATTTTTAAAAGCTCATAATTTTTAGGCAAATCTCATGGATGTTTGAATGCTTACGGTTGTCAGGGTTGATTCAACTAAGACCTCCTAGTCAAGGGTGACTTAAAAACCCACTCTACATTAGGCGACTCGAATCTTGGCTGAAAACGGACTTCAGTAACAGGTCTGCAAAATGGTTTACTTTCTTATTGAGACCAGACCGAACTATTTTCAATATAGTTGAGACACTGAGACTGAATCTTGGTTCTACTTCGATTCTGTGGTAGAATCCATTCACCCTTTCATTTTCTGGCCTTTCCTACATTGAGAAATTTTCTTATTTCAAAACCTGCTGAATGCAGCTTCAAAACCAGTTCAGTGAAAAAGGCCCTGGCTGCTTTAATCCAGGCCTATACTACAACTCCCAACTGTTTTTGATATCAGTTTTGCTAAACTGGTTTGAAAATGGGTTCAAATTGTTAGAAAAACTTCCCCAGTGTAGCTAGGCTAGACTGAAGCTGTATTTTTCAGTCTGGTCTACTTGAGAACTTTAAACTGACTTCAGTACTGGTTCAGAAGGATCTGCAGCTTGAAAACTATTTTCAGCAACAGGTGAATTTCCTAGTGTAGATAGGACCGGTGGTAAGTGAGTCTCTGTCCCAGCCTCACAAAGACTGATTTCCTGTCGGCTTTTTACCAAATGACACTTGGTTAAGATACTTTCCTGGGCCAGACACCCACAGATATTGCTATTATGTGGTGTTTTTCCTTCCATCAGCTATCTCATTACATACACATGTACTCAGTTTGAATGTTGTCACAGAAAGGGAAGTTGACATCTTTTATGTAAAAAATTAACCATGTGGCATTATTGCAGTTCTGTTGTACACTAAATTCAGACAGCTGTTCCAACTGAAACCCTTATTTTCAGCAGCCTAACCAACCCTTTCCCTACTTTCAAAATAAAACCTAAAGGGCATGAAACTCTTCCCACTTTATCTCAGCCCAAAGGTCAAAGCTTCATAAAATTCCATGCAGCCACTTTTAAGATCCTCTGAGTAACAAAACAGTACCTTCCGTGCCTTTAATTACCTCTGTAGGTGCTGCCACAGGAGTCAGAAATCCCCAGATTTAGTGCCCCATAAGGGGAGCTGCATTTGATCTACATGAAGAAATACAGTTTAGAAATAAATGTCTTAATGATTTCAAAATAGTGTAGTCTGTGGTGCATTTGGTTTATCTTGCTGAAATTAATACAGACTGTAAAGAGCTTGTTAAAGAACAAGATTTTGGGGTGAAATTTAGAAATATTACTACCACCTTTAAATGCAGTGTGTGTTCCTCCAAATAGAGAGACACTTCTAGAGCTTGGGAGCACAATCATGAAATAAACACACTTACTTTTATTTAACATTCTAAGTGTTCCCAGTGTTGGTTACATCTCAGTGTCAGTTCTTAAAAAAATAGCCTCCCAATTCATTGAGTAGTGTATTAATTTCAACCTACGGAGCAAAGGATATGGATTTGCGCACACACAGATCTGCACTCAGCACCTGTGATTCTAAATCTTTCTTCTGGCAAACTGTCAATAGATGTGCACACTAGCCTGAGACCTGGCAAAGAAACAAACCTGGTGAAAGGCTAATTCTTGCGTGCCATGAGATTGAGTCAGTGTGTTTTCCTGGTTTGTATTACTTGGTTCATGTTACCCACTGAAATCGCCCAATGCAAGATGTTTTTTAAAAGAAAAAACAAAAACACTAACAGCATCCCACTGATGCTCCACGGAGCTTGTTTATGTGATATGAGGGAAGAATGAGAGGGCGCTAAATGGGGTAGCAAAGATGGGAATAGGGAACAACAGAGTGGTAACATTCTGCTCTGGATCGCTGCCACAGAGTTTCCCATCTCCCTGTCATTTGAGATTGCTTCAATAGCTCCTTTTTTGTTTTCCTGTACTGAAGAGGTAAGGAGCTCAGCAAGAGGAAAGCTTGGTCTATACTTAGGTCGACATAGTAAAAACCAGACTCCTGACCTACATTGTTATGCCAACCTTAGTCCCAGTGCAGATGCAGCTTTGTTGATGCTTCCCGTGATGTAAGTATTTTTGTTCGGGGAGGCAGTGTTCCTGCGCCAATGGGAAAAAACCTTCTGTTTGTATAGGCTGCATCTATGCTGCGGTGCTATGCTGGCATAGCTAGGCCAGTATATCCTCCATACCATAGTCACATCCAAGGTGTCAGAATGCTGCAGAGAGGTGGAATTTCCGGAAGCAGGAAATGAGCTGGCCATAGTTAGGCCATGTCTACACTACAGGCCCTATAGCGACGGAGCTACGGTGCCGCAGGTGTGCTGCTATAGTGCCATAGTATAGATGGAAGGGTTTTTTCCATTGCTGTAAGTAATCTACTTCTCCAAGAGGTGGTAGTTAGGTCAACAGAAGAATTCTTGAGCCTCATCTACTCTGGGGATTAGGTCAGTTTAACTATGGTACTCAGGGTGTGAATTTTTCACACTTCTGAGGTATGTAGCTAGGTCCATCTGAGTATAGCCCACGTGTTAGTGTGAGACAGTTACGATTCCCTCAGCGCAGCAGGTGCCAAAATGTATTGGTTCATGTCTCACCTTCTTAAAATGTTGTGAAGTGAATGGCTGGAACATCAGCCTCGCGTACCACCAGTGGTACATGTACCACAATTTGGGACCCCCTGCCTAGAGCCTTCAGTTGCAAGGGAGAGGAATTGTCACCAGTGCTTCACTCTCTGAGTCCTCAGATTCATTCAGCGTCCACTGACTAAATATTCTGTTTTTTTCACATCAGTGATCTGGCTGAAGCCAGTGGGAGCACTTCTGAAAATCAGGCCCCAAAAGACTAACCTTCTTATAGTTGCCGTCCCCTAGAGAGAGAATTTAACAGTGAGTCTGAGTCTCTCTTATTCCAGCTCTGTCCACCCTCTAAGGAAAGTTTCTGCTGGTAAACAGGGATGTTTAATTTTAGTGTTGTGCAATGCAATCACTCCTGCAAAATGCCCGAAATTGCCAAATTAAACTGGCTGACAAAATACAGTCCTGTTCCAGTCGCTCCTGATGCAGCATTATGGTGGTGTTTTCTCCCTGTCATTGAGCCCATATAGCATATCCTTCCCCGCCCCCCACATCCCTTTGCATTAGTGGGAGATAGGTACATATGCTGAAAACTCTACAGACCTTTGTTATCGTCCAAAAGGCCCTCGTGCGTACATATGTGCAGAGATCTAAGGGGAAATATGTACACATAATACGTATGTTCCTATGTAGAGACCTTTATACATCCTCAGAGGGTTGAAGCACCAAAAGATAATTTTATGTAAGAAATATTTTATCATGAAAATTGACTTTTTCTGAAGACTGCAAAAATAGTGGTAATGTTGTCTAGGGCTTTGAACATGAATCTGGGAGTCAAACATCTCTCTAACTCTAATCTTAGTTCCACTAGAGATTTTCTATATGACCTCTCATGAATGGTGTGGAGAAAGTGAATAAGGAAGTGTTATTTACCCTTCCCATAACACACAAACCAGAGGTCATCCAGTGAAATTAATAGGCAGCAGGTTTAAAACTAGCATAAGGAAGTACTTCTTCACACAATGCACAGTCAGCCTATGGAACTCATTGCCAGGGGATGCTGTAAAGGCCAAAAGTATAACTGAGTTCAAAAAAAGGATAAGCTTATGGAGGATAGGTTCATCAATGGCTATTAGCCAAGATGGTCAGGGACACAACCCGTGCTGTGGATGTCTCTAAACCTCTGACTGCCAGACACTGGGCCTGGATGACATGGGATGGATCACTCTGTAATTGTCCTGTTCTGTTCATTCCCTCGGAAGCACCCGGCATTGGCCACTGTAAGAAGACAGGATACTGGGCTAGATGGGCCATTGGTCTGACCCAGTATGACCATTCTTATGTTCTTACCTTGTGCACAGTCACCTCTTGGTGCCTCAGTATCCCCATCTGTAAAATAGGCATTACAGTACTAATCTTCTGGGCATGCTGCAACCCCTCCCTCATGTTTGGTTTGAAAATCTATTTAGTCAAAAAAATTAGCATTTAAAAAACACCCAACAATAACATTCTCTCAATTTAATAACTTTCCCCACACTTCACCCCCCCCCCCAAACTGGAAATATTGTGGGGGGGTTTTGTTTAAAGGGAGGGTAACAACTTTCTCTCACTTTACTTCCCCTGTACCCTCCATTCTCCAAATGAAGACTGTGGGTGGGGGAAATCCCCTAAATTTGAAACGAAACAAATTCTTGCGTAGAAATTTTGTCAAGTGGTTTAAAACAAAACTGGTAAAATGTTGACTACAATGAAAATGGTTTATTGTTTAAAAAAAAATATCTTTCGTGCGGTAGGGAACCATGTTTTTCAGCCACCTCTAGTTGTAAGGCCTTTCTATACAGGACTTTAGGGAAGAGATGAATTCCTCCCTAGTCTGTACATAACCTCCATTGGCATTATAGGAGGTATGCAGAGACATGAAGGGAATCTACCTTTGATCAGAATGACTCTCTCCTTTCTTCATGGTGTTCCACTTACACATATCAGGATGTCTTTGGTATGACTGTGGAGGTGATGGCAGTGTAAATTTATGTATGAGCGGCAGAGTTATTTCAGAAAAATTCTGTGGGAGGCAAATTTGTGTCAGAGTATAGAACATTATATGTGATTATATTATACCCTGCAAGGTCTGGGGAAGGTGGGGAAGGACAGAAAGTGGAAGACATAATAGTGTGCCATAGACCTATGTAAAGTCTGGGAGTTGGAGGGGTGAATCCATGTCGAGGAGGCAACTGCCTCCTTTGCTCCATAGCGAATGACACCCTGCCTGTGAGAAATGACCTGCAACCAGTTTATAACGCATGTTCCATTTCTTTTCAGACGTTTGCTGAAAAGTGAACTTGGATCCTTCATCACAGATTATTTCCAGGTAAGACGTGTTCCTTAACAGATAACTAAACGTTGCTCAGTTTTTTCTTTGTTTTAGTTTGCTCTTGAAAACTTTTTCATATGTAGAAAAATAAATAGAATCGCTTCTGACAAGTAGGTAGCCTGCATTCAGTGTTCTCTGCCACGCAGGTTCATGGACTCAAATACAGTATTTGGATTTTTTTTACTAAGGGCTGCATAGTCTGATATTCAATAATATTTGTCGTTATACATGGTAAAATAAAGATGACCAGCTCCCATGCTTCAGTGTGTGATGTGATCACCTGCTGGGATCAGGAAGGAAATGCCTCTCTTGAGCTCTCTAATAGAGAACTGGGTGCACTGATGTTTCTTTTTGCCTTGGGTTGGCAGTGGTCTCTAGTGGTTAGAGCACAGGACTGGGGGGCAGGGATGGGGCGGGGGGCAGGAAAAAATGTGATCTACTCCCAGTTCTGTCAATAATTTGATGTATGGCCTTGAGTAAATCACTCTGTAAACTAGGGCTGATGCCCACCTTTTATAAAGTGCTTTGAGAACCCTTTGAGATAAGTGCAAAGCATGGACAAGATAAACTAATGTGGTATGGGAATTCCTATGTTTCCAATGCAGATGCTCAGTTTCTCAGAGTGTAACTTAACCCCCCCCCCAAATATTTAGAAATAGTGGATGAAAGTTTCTTTCTCTAGAGGCGGGGGGCAGGGGGGGGGGGAACCTTACCCTACCCTACCCTACCCTATCAGCAGGAATTTAGTCTGATCACTATCTTGGGATCCCAGAAATGTAATTCCAGATTGTGGTGGAGCAAAAATCTAAAGCCCGGAGAAGAGGTAATTAGTCACAAATGTGCATAAATGTAACAACCTTTAACTAATAATGTCATTTTCTGCGGTCAGACATAACCACATAAAAGTGTGTTTGAGATGAGTGCAGGGGCATGCTGATGGTTTCAGTACTGCAATCATTCAGTGGCGCTATTTAAAAAAGAGCAGGACTGCTGAGAACAACAGGGATTTCAGTGTTGGTTTTATTCTCTACCAGTAAAAGAGAAGAAAAAATTGCACCACTTCCTGAGGTGGCTGAAGTAGCTTGTGCACTGTATCAGTAGTAAAAAAAATAACTGACTGGTGTTGTTTCCTTTCAGTATTAGATTGCATGACTTAAAAAAAAAAAAAAAAAAAAAAAAAGCGCTGTTGAGTGAAAAATAAACTCCCGTGTTGCGGGCAGCTGTGTTTCACCTCTTCAGACCCTATCTTCACAACCCTCTTTACTGGAAGGAGAAAACTTTTGCTTCACTTAATGGTAGGACATTTCCTAGAATGTGAGCCAAGAGTCTAGCAGCAGTGAGACAGTAATGCAGTGAGTCCATATTACAAAGAGTTTGGTCTGAGTGGAAATCCACTATTACTGTAACTGGCTTTGGGGTTTTTTTTTTTTTTTTAAATATTGCAAACCATTATATTTGTTTAGATTTGTGAAGGACTCCAGAAGGGCCTATGCAGGTGGTCAGATATTACGGACAGGCCTGATATAAAAACTTCAACACAAGAGAAAACGTACACTTGAGGTACGTCTACACTGTGATAAAAGATCTGTGTTATGGCCATGGCTGGCCCAAGTGAGCTGACTTGGGCTCGGAGGCTATAAAATTGAACGGTTGGTGTTGGGGTTTGGGCTGGAGCCCAGGCTGTGAGAACCTGTGGTCCCACCCAAACCTATACACTGCAATTTTATAGACCCACAGCCTGAGCCCCCTGAATCAGCTAACCCGGGCTCGGAGACTCAGTGCTGCAGGTTTTTTATCACAGTGTGGACATACCTCAAGTGTACGTTTTCTCTTGTGTTGAAGTTTTTATATCAGGCCTGTCTAGCAATGCATGCTAGAAGGAACAATAATAAAGTGCTAGTATATAAGCACTGATTGGCTCTTAATGTTCTACGTCCTGGACTATACTGAAAGAAGCAAGTTTTGTTTTTTAACTTTGAATAAGATGTGCTTACATTATGCAAGCCAATCAGAAAAGTCCTGGAGGACTCAATGGCTAGAGGCATGGGTCATAGGTTCAAACGCTGTCTAGGCCAAATGGATACCTGTGACATTAACTGATGCTTGCTCGACCTCTCCACAGTACAGCCAATGATAGAATAGGCCATATAGACTAAAATCCCCTCTCATCCTTAGTGACTGGGCCTCCAGTTCAGGGCCAAGTCATATTAGTAAGTGGAACCTTGCCTTGTTTTGTGGATAATATGGGGATTCTTTCACCAAGGTTGTCAATCAGCAACACTGGAACTCAGATAGAATTGTAAAATATATCACTTTGATAGAACAGCAGAGTAATGATATTATTATATTATTGCCCCCTAAGTCCACAATCAGGATTGGGATCCATATATGCTCAGCACTGTACAAATACAGAAGACATGATGGTCCATACCCCAAAGAGCTGGCAGTGCAAGGGCTAGTCTACACTTGAGTTAATTTTAGGTTGTTGGGAGGGGGATGGGAGTTGCACTGGTATAACTACATTCATGCAGCATCACCAGTCCTAACACGATGAATGTTTTGCCATAGAAGTCAACAGGGCCAGAATTTTACCTCTAGTATAGTCAAGTGCTAAAAATGTGACTTGCCCCAGTCTGACTCACACTGATGCAAAAAAGCTTCAGTGCAGGCATTCCATAAGAGGATAAGCAATATGAGATGTAGACTAAAGAAGGAAGCAATTTATCTTCCCCTGGTGTATTTGTGAAAGTAGACTTACAGTGCACATTATTGACTATAAAAAGTTGACATCCCTTTCCATGGATCTCAAGGCAGTAGAATGGGGCAGTCTGTTTGTTACTAACCAAACTATCTTGTTGGTAATTCTCTATCAGAGAAGAACTCTTTTCTCATTAGGTTCTCTAAAGTTCTCTTTTTTTTTGTTTTCCACCTTCCTTTGCATGGGTCACTTACTGGTTTAAACTAGAGTAAATGGTGGATTCTCTGTAACTTGAAGCATTTAAATTAAAATTTGAGGACCTCAGTAACTCAGCTGGAGGTTATTGGCCTGTTATAGGAGGGGGTGTGAGATTCTGTGGCCTGTGATGTGCAGAAGGTCAGACTAGATGATCATGATGGTCCTTCTGGCCTTAACGTCTATGAGTTTAAAATGTACAACCTGCCCTCCTCTGTCCCAAAGATAGATATGTTTCCCCCTCAAGATGATGTGCGCAATACTCTAGTGGCAAGTAGGACAATTACCTGAATCTTCCAAAGTTTGAAAATTATAAAGTGCCTTCAACATTTTTCGTCCTGTTACATTACAGAGTACACTACACTATTAGTAAATGCTAAGATAATTGTCAAATCATATTTTCCATAGTTTGAGTGCTGGCTCTTACATTTTTTTTAAAGAATTGTTTCAACCACTGAAGGTTAAGAACTTTTCCATGGAACATAGTTCAGATGCTAAGACAAAGCTAACTTTGTGAGTCACTTGAATTGGTTGCTCAGAAGTAATTTTCACCAACACTCATGGAAATTTCCAGTTCTTACACTTCATGGAATCTTCAAGAATGGAATGAGCTAGTAGGTATCTTCATATTTCTTAGATTGTCCTAATGAAGTCCAGGGAGATTTTATCTTCAAAATTCCCATGGTCCCAGTGTTATCAAGTCTGTCTTGTCGTTAAACCAAATCATACTATAACAGACTAATGCACCCACTCATATAAAGATCTCAGTGGCAATTCAAATGTTTGATTCTGAAGGAGGTTTGTGTTACTAATCTGCTACCTTAGTAACTTTAGAGGAGATATACACCATGTTACTGAAAGTGACTTTTGAGCTTTTAAAGACCAAATAACCAGCGCCCAGTATATTCTGCCACTTCTGATTTTCTGCAGGATCTACCCTGTGCTGAATGTTTCTGAATCCACATTTTCAGTTATAATCTTGCTAGCCCTCATGGATGTGAAGAAAGCCTTTAAAAATGTAAACCTATTGCAGATTGACATATACCTCTACCTCGATATATAGCTGTCCTCGGGAGCCCAAAATCTTACGGTGTTATAGGTGAAACCGCGTTATATCGAACTTGGTTTGATCCGCCCCCCAGGAGCACTGCTTTACCGCGTTATATCCAAATTCGTGTTATATCGGGTCGCGTTATATCGGGGTAGAGGTGTATTGATACATTATGTACCTGAGTCTGCAGGCAGCCTGAAATGATAGCTTTGGCTGGGGTGAATTGCTCCTTCTCACATCCCAGTGGGTTGCTAACTCTCAAATCCAGAGGTGGAAAATGTAAATGTTAAGTATTTAACTGCTGACCGTTTTAGCCAAAATACCCAGCTAATGTGCTTACCCCAAACTGAGTCCTTCTGAGGTGTGGAAACCCCAGCTGTTCCTTGCCCAGCTGCCAAAACCTCCAGCTTCCTCCAACATCTACATGCAGTACAAAACTGTGGTGTACTGAAAGCATAGAGACAACATAAAATATATTGACTTTGATATCAAAATCAGTAATAGGATTCTGTACTGATTGTATTCTTATATTTAATTTAATCAAAACCTCAATTTCTTAAAATTGAAATGAAGCTGCTGCTGAATTTTCAAGCCTGTGGCAGCAGAGGGTTGCAGAATCCAGAGACCTTGACCCAGAGTTTAGGTCCAGTTTGCTGAGGCATATACAGAGCTTTGCAAATAACCAATATATGGGATAGCTAAATCCCCATTAGGGTGTCCAGATTTTCAAAGAAAATAGACAAATTCATGCTAGAGCTGTGCTTAAAAAAAAATCACGTCTCTTCCTCTATCCCCCCCAGTTCTTGAAAGAAGAAGAAGATTTTAGCCCGAATGTTCTGTAGCTCAAATCTGCTTTTTCACCTGCTGATGGCCATGGCCCCTCTACCACGCCCAGCCTATTGGGTTAAAACTGCATAAGGCTCAAGGCTTGAGGAGCCGAGCCAGAGGACTAATAAAATTTCCCCTGCACCTGGCACTTTCCCCTGCTGGGCTCTTAGGGGGACAGCTCCACCAGAGACTCCTTAGGATTGGTCCAGTCCTCTGAACTTGGAGGGGCTTAATAGGCAAAGCAACCCCAATGGGCTGTGTGTAGGATATGATCCTACTAGAGGGCCCAGTTCTGCATGGTGCAGGTGACTGTGGAAGGTGTTCACCACCTTGCAGGTCTAGCCCACAGCTCCTTTGTGGAACTGACTGATTCACCAGCAGGGACTCTGAATTTTAGTTGTTGCCACTAAAATTTACATGAAACTGTGGGCCCTGCTTAGTCACTTTACTCTGAATTGCAACCGTATGTGGGCAGGAGTGTTGTCTGTTTTCCCTGTAGCTGCTGTAACACTGAAACATTGTGGGCTGGATTCTTACAGTAACACTCTCTTTGTGAATGGCTGTAACTCTGCCTGGCACACACTCTGTCCTCTTTACTCATACTTAGGCCTGGTTTACACATCAAAATGTTAGGTCAACATAGCTACAGCACTCAGGGATGTGAAAAATTCACACCTCTGAGCACCCTATCTATGCCAATCTAATCCCTGATGTAGATGCAGCTATGCTGACCGAAAAATGTTTCCGTTGACTTCGCTACTGTCGCTTGGGGAAGTGGAGTTCCTACAGCGATGGAACAACCCACTGTAGGAAACGTCCACACTAGGGCACTGCAGTGGCATCGTTCTGGCGCCCGTAGCTGTGCAGACATGGCCTCAGTCACTTTCTCGCTTTGTCTGCCCGTAAAGCCTCCCTCCGATTTCTTTGCATTAAAAGTAGTGAAAGGCTTGCCCAAGCCCCCTAGATCTAAACTGCTTTGTATTTTTGAGGCATTGTGACATACAAAGGTGAAAGGTGTGACAGAATACACCCCTGTATTCACACCCTACACACTATTGTAATAATCTTTTTGTACAAGATATGCCTTGTAAGGTATTATTTGAAAACTCCTAATTTGCTGGTCAGTATTGTTCTGGTAAAATATGTGTGGCAACATTGTATGTGAAGTTACAAGATTTCCCTGTATGGTGGTGGTAACACATGTTCCAAACCCTACTGCCCTGCCCAAGCAGAAGTCAGATCTGTCCTAAACAAAGGAAGGAATGTGTCCTTGCCTTAATTTGCATTTAAGCAGTAAACAGAGTCATCATGCAGGAAGGGAAAACAAAGGAAGTTCAAACGGGTGAAAAAACTTGCAGGGAACATCCTTCCATATAGAGTCTTTGTCTCCTGGGTCTCAGCTGGAAATGTTTTTCAAGAGGGGGACTAAAACAGTAAAAAGAAGGGACAAAAACCCCAAGGCACCCCACTCCCTCTCCCTGCCCAAATCAGTCTGTGCATCTGAGAAGACCAAAGGAAACCGCTATTGGACTTTGGTCCCCTAAAGAGTTTGGTCAGTAACTTTGCTGGAAGCAAGTGGTGAGAAAGTTTGCTTTGCAGCTAAGATAGTTTCTTAAGTAGTTACTAGTAAGCATTTTACCTTTATTTTTCTTGCACCCGTTTCTGACTTTTATGCCTCATTACTTGTACTCATTTAAAATCTCTCTTTGTAGTTAATAAACTTGTTTTACTTTTTATCTAATCCAGTGTGTTGAAGCTGGAGGTCTGGGCACACTGATTATAATAATAATATGGCATATTATTCCCTTAAAGGAATAACGGAATTAATATATTTGTACTGTTCAGGAGAGGGCTGGGCAGTACAGGATATACATTTCTGGGGGAAGATCTGGGATTGGGGTGTGTTGGGGTCACCCTGCAGTATAACCAAGGCTGGTCAGAGCCAGGATGTAGCTGCCAGAGTGCAGTTACACACAGACACTCTGGTGTGGCTTACATGCTGGAAGGTTGTTTGTGAGCGGCCCAGGTGGGAGCTTCTACTGCAAGGCATTATAAGGCACCCAAGGTTGCAGGGCAGGGGTTACACAGCCCCAAATAGTCTGTATTGTGCCCTGGTATGTCACAAGTATCTCTTCTGCTTCTGAATGTTGTGGCTTATTCTGTCTATTGGACCAAAATAAACTCCCATATCCACCCACCTAGCTAAATTTTGGGGCGTTTCAGGGCTGAACTCTGCAGCTAAGGCCCAATTGTGGTTTTAAAGCAACTCCTACAAGTGGGAAGATGTGCATCTACAATCTGGAGCTGTACAGAACTGGCAAATGTCTTTCTGAAAAATTATGGGAACACAATTTTAGGTGACACTTGTCCCTCAGATGTCCGTTTCCTTGCAAAATTTGATGCCAGAGCTACACGTTCAAAGCAAGACCTGTGCAAATTGATCAGAGATGGAGCTTGTATTGGGCTAAAGAAATTATGAAATATGATGTAAAAAAAATTCAGTGAAACAGGCTCAATTTTTTGAATTTGATAAGGAAATGAGACTTTCATTTTGAACAGTTGTTTGTCCTTGGTGAGTATATTTTTTAGAAATACAGGACATCTCTAGTGCTGAAATTTGAAGGGAAAAGAATATTGAAGTCGTTTCTGATTTTGTGTGTGTGTGTATTTTCTTTTGTAAAGAAGAAGAGAGGCATGTTGAAGAATGTTAATTGCTTTCTTTGGTTAGTTGGAGAATTCCTCCACCCCCTTTTGAACTTCAGGAACGTGGCCACAGGCATATCCATCTTCCAGACAAGATGTGAAACTGCTTGTGATGGCTAAAGATTCCCCTGCTGCTTTTCGTAAGATTTGGGGTGTTAACTGTAGCATCCTGGCCAATTTCCAGCTCAGGTAATTGCATTCTGCCTACTTAAAATTCACCCTCCAGATACAATTGGAGAGGTTTGCTTCATTCCCGTACAGAAGAAAAAAACTTCCGTGCTTTGTCACTTGGACAAAGAAGCTGTCACCCACCAAGTGACTGCATTTTGCTGATGGGCATGTGACTCCCTTTGGGAACTTTCTAGTCCAACAATGTCCATACAGAGCAGACAGGACTCAGTGTTTGAGGCTTTATCTAAAGAGCCCCCTTGCCACACACCTGCCTCCACACGTGCATGCGCTCTCTCTGTCTCTCTCTGTCTCTCTCTCTCTCTCTCTCTCTCTCTCTCTCTCTGACTCACTCACTGGAAAATGTATTGCGCTCATCTTCCTTGAGGAGAAAGATCTGAGTTGACTTGGCTGGGATTCTTGGCCCTCTCAGATGCTCCTTCCAGCCACAGACCTGTAACAGAGTTACTGTGATTTTATATGCATTATAAAAACATAGGAGTGCTCATCCTATCAGACTTCATACATCCATTTGTTTGTATCTGCTATCAAACACACACCTTCCCAAACTTACTTGGGCCACGTTTGCTAACTGTTTGGGGGTTAATCCAGGGTCTTGTTCCTTCTCAGTCCATCTTCTCTTCCCACAGTGAAGTAGTAATACAATGTTTGTGGCACCCATCACTAGACCTACAGCAACTTGTGATGCCCTGACTGTAAGGTTAAGATTTCACTATGGGATCCAGGAGAAAGTTGACTCCGAAGGGGAATAATCTCTTACCCAAGCATACAATTCTTCTATAATAGCAAGTGGGAAGAAGGTGGGTGGGCAATGTAGCTCCCTTTCATATAGACTTGTGTCCTTCAAGCTTGCTTGGTGGGTATGAGGCTTTATGGGGGGAGGGATAGCTCAGTGGTTTGAGCATTGGCCTGCTAAACCCAGGGTTGTGAGTTCAATCCTTGAGGGGGCCATTTAGGGAACTGGGGTAAAAATCTGTCTGGGGATTGGTCCTGTTTTGGATTAGATTACCTTCTGAGGTCCCTTCCAACCCTGATGTTCTATGATCTGCTTGTAGCTGTATCAGATTATTTTTCCCTAGGCTATATCCCTCTATGTTGCCTATAGCAACCAGGGATAAAGCAGTAATGAGACCTGTAATCTAGATAAGGTCTGGTGCAAACCTTTGCTTCATTCTGTATTTGTTAGAGTGTATTCATTCCTCAGCAGACTACACTGTTGGATTTTTTTAAATGCAAATATATCTGGCTGAGTGCTTGATCTTGGGAGGAGGAAGCTTAAATTCAATATTTCCAATCTTGGTGTCTTTTGGCAGTAAAGCAAAGCAGCTCCTGGATTAATCAACAGAAAAACCTGTTCTGCTAAATTAATCCAAAATCTGTACAGAGATGAGGTGGGTGAGGTAATATCTTTTATTGGACCAACTTCTGTGTCACTTCACCTTGACTTGTCCCTTAGAATATGTGCTAACTACCTATGCTTATCTGTTCAGTCTTGTATTTAGCTGTGATACTCTCAGTACCTTTCCCAGACCCATAGAAGAGCTCTGTGCAGGAGCGATGGAAGCTCCCTAAAAGCAGGGGAGCACGGGGGCACCGGTGCCCGAACTGTGGCCCTGCCCCCCCCTTGCTGCCCCTTCCCCCTGAAGCCCTGCCCCTGCGCCGCCCCTTCCCCCCAAGGCCCCATCCTCATGCCGCCACTTCCCCCCAAGACCCGCCCCTGCTCACTCCCCTCTGCCCCTTTCCCCCCCCATTGCTCACCCTTGTGGTCGGTAAAAAGTGATGGGTCCATGGCCCTGTGGCCCCCCCTGTTCCAGTGCCCCTTGCTCTGTGTGACTCGAAAGCTTGTCTCTCTCTCTCTCACCAACAGAAGCTGGTCCAATAAAAGCTATTATCTCACCCACCTTGTCTCTCTCAGATCCTGGGCCCAACATGGCTACAACTGCATCCAAAATCTGTAGTGATGTACCCAGAAAAGTGAATGTGTCTCTCAAAGGACCTGTCTTCACCCTCAGGAAACTTTGAGTCAATTAAAGCTCCACCAGTATTTGCAATGTAGGAAGCCTGAAGCTTTGTGGGCACAAGGTTCGTCTCCACTATAGAGCAGGTTGGAAAATAGGGGGTGGGATTTTCTGCAGAAATGTTTGACGTTTTGTCAAAAAACCAAATCAGAAAGTTGAAATTTTTCACAAAAAGCAGACCCTGTTTGCAAAAACCTTAGTTTAGTCAGGCCAGGTCCATAGTACAAACTTACATTAGTATAACTACATCGCTCAGGGGATTGAAAAATCCACACCACTGAGCGACACACTTATACTGACCTAACCCCCGGTATAGACACTGCTATTTCGACTGGTGGGCTTCTCCCATCGACATAGCTGCTGCCTCTCGTGGAGGTGAATTAACTATGCTGATGGGAGAGGCTTTCCTGTTGGCGTAATAACGACTTTACTGAAGTGGTTTAAGTGTAAACCTGTTCTCACAAACCCCAAATTATCCACTGGAAAAAAGTTTTAGTGGAAAATGCTTGACTCATCCTAGTTAGCAACCTTAGGAGCTGTAGCATGGATGGGGTGACATCTGCTGCTGGCATTCAAAGCACTGTGTTATCTGACCCTACTAAAAAGCATATTGTAACTGCATTTCTAAATCATGCAAAAGCCTTTGACCTTTGCAGGGCTGTAGCATGATGCAGAAACAAAGTGCCATCTATGATGTATGCCCAAACCATAAATTGTTTCTGTGGACTAAAGTGCTGTTATCTAGTCCCCTAACACCATTGCATCCACACTGATCTGGGTAGCTCTGCTGGTTTGTTCCAGGGATGTGAAATTGCCTGCATGCAGGGGCTAGTATGTGGGGAATGGAGCCCTAAGGGCCTATGCATTTGAATTCCTTAATCTGCTTGCAAATGAGGCACAAATGATTCTCGTTAACCTTAGTTAAAAGCTTGTGGATGCCAACAGGAAAAAGCAATGTGCTGGCAAGTCTATGATTGCAGAATAGCTGCTCTTGGCATTGTGAGAATGGCTTCCAGTTTGACAGCTTGAATTTCTGATCTCTGATGACATCCTTGGCCCTTTCTATGCCACCAATTTCCCCAGTGTTGGCAATTTTGGCAAAGTACTGGAATAATTAGAGCTGCTTTGAACAGGGTCAGATAACATGGTTTTAGAAAGCCAGCAATAGCCAGCACTCCATCCACATTGCAGCTCCCATACATGCTGTCCAGTCTAAATGTCTTAACCATCTCTGGCTCCATCAAATGTATATTCCTTGAAACAAATTCTGTCTTGACTTGCCTTCCTTGCAACATCATTGACTTGAAGGCAGATTTTGGCCCTTTCTGTGTATTTGGGGAACCTTTCTAGGTGAGTTGCGTATGGGACAGCCCGAAATCAAGTTACTGGAGCTGTTCTCTTTCTTAAAGGCTCTTTGCCAAGATTTCAGACTAAAGTAAAGATGCCAAAGGAAGAAGGTTGCTTTTTAATCTCAGGTATTTCTAGGGCACCTATCAACATAGCATGTCAGTGCTAAGCTTTAATTGCATAAGATTCCAGGGCAGAAGGAGCCTCTTGCTGTTTTGAATTCAACGACTGATTTGCCTAGCTGGGAACTTTGGGGTCTTGCTGACCCTGGCAACATTGAGAGGTCAGATTTAACTCACACACACACCTACATGGATAAATTCTTAAGTCTAGTGCATGCAGATAGATGGTCTCTTACACCAACGATCACATTAATATTCAGGTTGCTCCCAGTCCCAAAGGACCTGTCACTTACCCCAGGTCAATTGCACTTTAGATTTTTATACCAAAGACAACACTTGTAGCCAATCCTATAATAAACTAACTAAAGATTTGTTAGCTAAGAAAAAGAAAATAGTTATTTACAAGGTTAAAGAAGATAAACATATATACACACACACACGCAAGTTAGTCTTGGATTTCAAAAGATGGTAGAAGCTTCTATAATGAGCAAGCTCTGTATGTCCTTTAGAGCTACTCAGGCCAAGCACTGGCAATCCTTTGCTTATGCTTAGTAATCCTTGTTCCTCAGGGTCCAAGTAGCAGAGTTCAAGCTGATGGGATGAGTCCTTGTCATAACTATAAAGGGAAGGGTAACAGCTCTCCTGTGTACAGTACTAAAATCCCTCCTGGCCAGAGACTCCAAAATCCTTTTACCTGTAAAGGGTTAAGAAGCTCGGGTAACCTGGCTGACACCTGACCCAAAGGACCAATAAGGGGACAAGATACTTTCAAATCTTGGGGGGGGGGGGAAAGGCTTTTGTGTGTGCTCTTTGTTTTAAGGGGTTGTTCGCTCTTGGGACTGAGAGGGACCAGCCATCAATCCAGGTTCTCCCGATCTTTCTAAACAAGTCTCTCATATTTCAAACTTGTAAGTAAAAAAGCCAGGCAAGGCGTCTTAGTTTTACTTTGTTTTCTCAACTTGTAAATGTACCTTTTACCAGAGTGTTTATCTTTGTTTGCTGTACTTTGAACCTAAGACAGAGGGGGGTCCTCTGAGCTCTTTAAGTTTGATTACCCTGTAAAGTTATTTTCCATACTGATTTTACAGAGATGATTTTTACCTTTTTTCTTTAATTAAAAGCCTTCTTTTTAAGAACCTGATTGATTTCTCCTTGTTTTAAAATCCAAGGGGGTTTGAATCTGTATTCACCAGGAGTTGGTGAAAGGAAGGAGGGGGGGAAGGGTCAATTTCTCCTTGTTTTAAGATCCAAGGGGGTTTGGATCTGTATTCACCAGGAGTTGGTGAAAGGAAGGAGGGGGGAAGGGTCAATTTCTCCTTGTTTTAAGATCCAAGGGGGTTTGGATCTGTATCCACCAGGAGTTGGTGAAAGGAAGGAGGGGGGAAGGGTCAATTTCTCCTTGTTTTAAGATCCAAGGAGTTTGGATCTGTATTCACCAGGGAATTGGTGAGAGGTTTCTAAAAGCTTCCCAGGGTAGGGAATGGTGGCAGCGGACCAGAACTAAGCTGGTAGTTAAGCTTAGAAGTCCTCATGCAGGCCCCCACACTTGTACCCTAAAGGTCAAAGTGGGGATACAGCCTTGACAGTCCTCATGCACTTTTCCTCTTCATGTGTGTATGTGTGTGGGGGCAATCAACAAAGTCTTTTGTCCTCTGATGTTCCACAGTGGTTTGTCTGGTGTTTGTGGGCCTTCCTTTGTGGGCAGAAGATAACACCTCCTGTGGCAAACTAGTATTTAACACTTGGTAATGCTTCTCTTCTGACTGTTCATTTACAATTACAGTGCAAACACGTGGCAGTGTAGGGATGGCTATGTGCTATGGAGGCCTGTGACTCCTGCTGGTCTAAAGGCTGCTTCTGTGTTACAGAATATTGTGCGGACAGTGTACATTGGGCATTCAGACTGGCACTGCTTCCCCATTGGTTAAAGGAGAATAGGGGACGAAGGTTGTGACTCCCACACAATTACCTGTTCAGAGTAACTGATTCTCGGGGATATTATGGCAATGAAAAGAAACAACAACCTGGTAGATACCAGACTTTGCACAGTGGGAGAGAGAGATACCCCCTGAATATCCATTTTGCTCTGATGGTACAGCATTTCCCATGAGCAGGAGGCACATTCTCTATTGATGCAATGCCTGTGGTAGGGTCCAGCCTTTCTGAGATGAGAATATGTACATTACCCATCTCTAGCTCTTCCATCCAAGAATCTCAAATCATTTCAGAATAACTGATGTTCTTCCCACAACAGTGCTAGCAGGTTGGTAAGTGTTAACCCTTTTTACAGATGTGGAAACTGAGCCACAGACAGTCTAAGGCTGGATTTACAAAGGCATTTAGGCACCTAAAGCTGCAACTAGGTGCTTACTGGGATTTACAGAAGTGCCTAAGAAGATTAGGCACCTTTGTAAATTCAGGTGCCTAGCTGCATCTTTAGGTGCCTAAATACTTGGGTAAATCTGCCCTAAATGGCTTTTCCTTTGGGCACATGGGAAAGCTGTGGCAGTCCCAGGAAGAGACCTAGCTGATTCTCCTGATTCCCGTCTTGTGGCCTAAAACAAGCTCATCCTTCAGTTCACCTGAAAGTCCAGTTGTTTTGTGAAATGCTCCATGTATCTGCTGCACCTGTTGTTCTGCAAAAATAGCTGTAGGCTAGGTAGGGGTTAATACCCTGTGTGAGATTCTTAAGGTGCCCAAGTCCAGTGTTAGGGCTGGGAGTGCTCTGACTGAACTTTAGACACCTGCATGTCAAGCAAATAACAGCAATAAAACTCTGTCTTCAAAATTTATTTTAAGTCTTGGGAAAAGCAAATGCATGTCTCTCTCTTCTCTCTTGGCAGAACCAGCTCCTTGCGAAGGGCTTGCTGTTCATAGAGGAGAAGGTTAAGCTGTGCGAAGGCAAGTATAGAGAGACTGTTTTGGAATGGGGTCCTGGAGGGCCCTTGTGAGTCAGCCTTTGATGATTGGACAGCTGAGATTCATCTGTCATAACCCCATCATCTTCGAATGATTCACACGACTGGAAATTCTAAGGCCCCTTCTATGCAACTGAGATCACATGCACTGACTAAGCCCAGTTCAAGCTAGCATACCGCTGAACGAGTTTAACATATCCATGCTACCCCTCTGGGAACTACATTGTACTGCAGCCTGTATGTTACTTGAGGGATGTTGGATCTTGTTGAGTCAGAAGCATGACTGAGGCTTTTCCATCAGCCCCTCTCTTCGCCAGGAAGACTCACACATGGTTCTGCAGTGTAATTTAAACCCAGATTCCAAATGGTGCCAATCCTTGATGTGAATCCTGTTTCCCTGCTTTTAAACAGTGTTAAGCCCCTACAGGCTTTTGCCTTATTTCTTAAGATGGTTTGAAACTGTGCAGAAAGGCCTGAACTCATGAGTCTTGTGACCATAACCTTGGTACCACTAATATCCTAGCTTTGTTCTGTTGAAAGCCCTCAACAAATGTACTAGAATGAGTGTGTGTTTCACCAGGATGGGGATGAAACCCCATTAGGACTCAAACTCTCCATATGTGAAGAGCTAGTGGCCATTCAAACTGCTGGCCCCACAGTGTCATGCTCCAGTTGCACCTGAAGGTCTGGTGGGGTGAGAACAGTGGGACAGCGGCTGTTATGGTTGAGCTTTGGTGATAAGACACTTTTGCCTAATGGACTTGTGCAGCTCTGGCTCTTGAAAACTAGATTGCCATTTGCTGACCCAGTTTTGTAGCCTCTGATCATCAGCAAGCCAGCTTCCCCATTGACCTGCTTTTTCTGGGTCATTAAATGACAATAAAGACACATACTCTTGCACTGCTGGATTCCTTAGCACTGCTTTCTTTTAAGCTGATATCTCAACCCCTGTGTTGCCAGTGAGCAGGTCGGTAATCCCAGTGTGCAGGAGCCGCAGGGTTTGCTAACCTCCTCCTTACAGGGGCCACCTTCCGTTTGACTTACTGCCCACTTGTTTGGTGCAGTCCTGTAAAGGAGAATACGGGAGGAATGGAGTCTGCACACTATATCTAAGGGCTTGTAGACACGACCACTTGTGTCGGTATAACTCACGTCGCTCAGGGATGTGAATAAGCCACCTCCCAAACGATGTAAGTTACACCAACCTAGTGTGGACAGCACTATGTTGGCGGGAGAGCTTCTCCTCACGGTCGAGGGGAGAATTCTCTCCCATTGCCATAGGGCATCTCTACCAGACGAACTACAGCTGCATTGGTGCAGCTGCGCTGCTGTGGCTCTGCTAGTGTAGACTAGCCCCAAGGGTGTGCTGCACTCAGTATCCGAAACAGGGATCTCTGTCTTGCTTTTACCAACCCCTCCGCTTTCTAAAGAACAAACACTGGCCAGTTAACAAAACTCTAAAACAAACAGACAAAAAAACCCTTGTAAAACTGTCCCAATTTGTGATGCAGATTAAAACATACAGCTCCCGTTGGCAGCGGGTTTGTGAGTCATCCATCATCATGTTAAAATGAAACAAAGGTGCCAGCATGTGGCTGCTGATTGCTTGGGAAAGATGTTCCAGCTAGACAGACAAGGGCCTTCCTGCTGCCCTTTCATTTGTCTGAGGTGGCATTGTAAACACGATGCTTACAGGAGCTAAGATCACTGTGATGCAGTTAGGAGCCAGATGATTAATGGAATTTCCAAGCATTGATTTTTTTTTTCTTCCCCGTTCTTTCATAAATTTATCGCTTTGTTCCAGAGAATCTTGCTTGTGGTCACTGCAACAAGAGCCACTTGTGCCCACTTCCCAGTTAGCTTTGACTTCCAAAAAGGGAGCTCCCTTCCCAGCTCTGAGTCGAAGTAATGCCCATGCTGCAGAGAGCAGCAATGTTTTTAGTGCATGTTTGTCTTAATCAGAACTTCTGCTCTTAATGCAGCACTTCAAATTTCTGTAGGATTTATGATCTCTTGCACAAATACACCACTTCCCCGTCCTAAAGATTACCTTTCCTTTTATTTCCATTCCCACGCACTGCAACAGCTCAGCCCTGAGACAGGTAGGAGGGGGATCCTAAAACCTGTCCACACACTCATTGCTATTAAGGACAGAAAGGGCCATCATGATCATCTAGTCTGACCTCCTGCACATCGCCGGCCACAGAACCTCACCCACCCATCCTGTATTAGGCCCAAAACTTTTGTCTGAGTTACTGAAATCCTCAAATCTTAATTTAAAGACTTCAAGTTACAGAGAATCCACTGGTTACTCTAGTTCAAACCTGCAAGTCACCTGTGCCCCATGCTGACAGGGAGGCAAACATCCCCTCACTCCTCCCTCCTACCTCCCGTGTCTGCCAATTTGATCTGGGAGGAAATTCCTTCCCGACCCCAAATATGGCTATTAGACCCTGAGCATGTGGGCAAGACCTGCCAGAGAGACACCTGGGACAGAATTCTCTGTAGTAACTCAGAGCCCTCCCCATCTAGCATCCCATCTCCGGCCGTTGCAGATATTTGCTAATAGCAGTCACAGGTGGCCCGCGTGCCATTGTAGGCAATTCATCATACTATCCCTTTTATCAAACTTGAAAAAAAATTAGGTTTTTTGCCCCCACTACTTCTCTTGGAAAGCTGATCCAAAACTTCACTGTTCTGATAGTTAGAAGAGTGGTCATGTCTACACTGCCACTTATGTAGGCAAAACTTATGTTGCCCTGAGTGACATAAGTTTTGCTGCCATAAGAGCGTGTGTGCACAGCGCTATGTTGACAGGAGAGCGTCTCCCGCTGACACAGCTACCGCTGCTCATTTAGGCAGTTTAATTATGTCGACAGGAGAGCTCTCTCCCATTGGCATAGAGCGGCTACATGAGCGATCTTACAGCAGTGCAGCTGCATCGCTACAGTCGTGCTGCTGTAAGTTTGCTAGTGTAGACATGGCCTACGTCTAGTTTCAAGCTAAAACTTATTGATGGCCAGTTTATATACCTTTGTTCTTGTGCCAACATTGGCCCTTAACTTAAGTAACTCCTCTCCCTCCCTGGTGTTTCCCTCTGATGTATTTATAAAGCGCAATCATATTTCCATCGGCCTCCTTTTTGTTATTGTTAGGCTAAACAAGCCTAGCTCCTTAAGTCTCCTCTCATTAAGCAAGTTCTCCTCTCATTAAGCAAGTTCTCTGATCACCCTAGTAGCCCTTCTCTGAACCTGTTCCAGTTTGAATTAATCTTTCTTAAACACAGGAGACCAGAGCTGCACACAGTATTCCAGATGAGGTCTCACTACTACCTTGTATAATGTTAATAACACTTCTCTATCTCTACTGGAAATACCTTGCCTAATGCATCCTAGGATTACATTGTTTTTTTTCATGGTTGCATCACATTGGTGGCTCATACACCCAGGTCTTTCTCCTCCTCTTTCGCTTTCAACTGATACATCCTCGGCTTATAGCAAAAATTCTTGTGGTAGTCCCTAAGTTCACTATTGCAGTATTAAATTTCATCCCATTCCTATTAGTTCAGTTTTCAAGGTTGTCCAAATCTTCTTGTATGATAGTCCGGTCCTCCTCTGTACTGGCAATACCTCTCAACTTTGTGTCATCCACAAATTTTATTAGCACATTTCTACTTTTTGTGCCAAAGTCATTTAATGTAAATGTTAAATAAGATTGGTCCCAAGACTGATCATTGAGTAACTCTACTAGTAACCTCCCTCCAGCCTGATAGTTCACCTTTCATCATGACCTTGTAGTCTCCCCTTAAACAAGTTTCTTCCCACTTTTTGATTCTCATTTTAATCCCCATTTTCTTCAGTTTAACTAATAATTTCCCATGTGGAACTGTACTGAAATCTTTACTGCATTTCCTTTATCCAACAAATCTGTTATCTTCTCAAAGAAGGAGATCAGGGTGGTGTGGCATGATCTACTTTTTGCAAAAACATTTAGTATTTTATCCCAATTACTGTTTACCTCTATGTCTTTATCTACTCTGTCTTTCAAAATTTGTTCTAAGACCTTGCATACAATTGAGGTAAAAATAACGGGCCCGTAGTTTGCCAGATCACTTTTTTCCCCTTTCTTAAATAAAGATACTATGTTTGCAATTCTCCAGGCATAGGATACTACTCCCATGTTTACCGATTCATTAAAAATTCTTGCTATTGGGTTTGCAGTTTCATGTGCAGTTCCTTTAATATTCTTGGATGGAGATTATCTGGGTCCCCCGATTTGGTCCTATTAAGCTGTTTGAGAATGGCTTCCACCTCGGATGTGGTAATTTCTACTTTCATATCCTTGTTCGCATTAGCCACCCTGATACTGCCCCCACGCTCCTCATTACCCTTATTGAAAACTGAAGCAAAGTATTCGGTTAGGTTGGGCCATACCTAGATTATCTTTAATCTCCATCCTATCCTCAGTGCTTAGCGGAGTCCTACTTCTCTCTTCCCTGTCATTACAGACAGTGTGAATAAAGCATGGCTCCATCAGGGCTGATAGATGAATTTTTTGGTGTATTCTTGTAGTTGGGATTAAAAAGCAGACATAGGACCTGATCCTGTAATCCGTTGAAGTCAATGGGGCCTTTACTCCTGGGAGATAAAGCTTGCAGAATCAGGTCCTATGGTTGCACGTTCTCTTTCTGATGGCTTAGATCACAAGTAAGGTGTGCTACAGTCATGCTAGGGGAAACAATCAGTAGTAAACATGAAAACGGAAAGTCTTTGGAATTTTCCTGCATTTGGAAAACATTTCAGTACAGGTAAATAATGTTCTTGTGAGATGCAACTTAAAGAGAGGCAACTTATATTTAAGTCCCTCTGTGAGGAACTGATACAACTGCTACACACAAGTTTAAAACTGAGATTTCAAAGCTGCTTAGGGCAGGGTTTCTCAACCTTTTTCTTTCTGAGCGCCCTCCCTCCTCCCCCCCCCGCCCTCCCCAGCATGCTATAAAAACTCCACGGCCCACCTGTGCCACAACAATTGTTTTTCTCCATATAAAAGCCAGGGCCAGCGTTAGGGGGTAGCAAGCAGGGCAAATTCCCGGTGCCCCATGCCACAGGGGGCCTTGCGAAGCTAAGTTGCTCAGGCTTCGGCTTCAGCCCCAGGTGGCAGGACTTGGAGCCCCGGGCTTCAGCCCCAGGTGGTGGGGCTTTGGCTTTCTGCCCTGGGCCCCAGCAGGTGTAATGCCAGCCCTACTTGGCAGACCCCCTGAAACCTGCTCACAGCCTCCCAGTGGGACCCAAACCCCTGGACTAGGGGATGGGAAACTGGATGTCCAAATCCACTAGGCAGCTTGGAAATCTCAGCCTAACTTTTTAGAAACACAAGAAGCTTTGTGAATTGAGTTTATTCATGAGTTAATTAAAAAATATTCCATTTAAATGACCAAATGTCCCCATTGCATGATCATTTATACATCACTTTGTGATGAAAGCTACGTGCTTGCCATGTGGGTTACGGGTTGCATGACTTTCAGTCTGCATTTATTTTAAATATCCAAACTTGTGACAGTTGAAGCTTTTGTTGTGGCTGGCTGGATACAATGGGAGCAGTTGAACCTTGTGAGTTGCCAAGTTTAAAACTTCTCTAGGCACTCTTCTCATTATGGCTTTGTGGCTTGTTACAACGGGTGTGCGGGTGGGTTTGTTCTGTGACTTCTAGATCTATGTTTGGGGCAGGGAGAATCTCAGAATTAATGTAGCTGGTTAAAGAGGTATCTGTACAGCATTGGCTCCCTGACTTCAGCCTCTGGGCTCTCTCCTGTCTGCTTCATTCACAGCTGCTCAGTGAGACCATACTGGAATATCAGCTTAATGTTTATTAGGTGCTTTTTAATTGCAACATACTTGGCCAGTGGAGATAGATCCTATTGCCTAAGGAGCAGCATCACCCTTTTACTTTAATTGGGCTGTTTTACATTTCACGTGGAACTGTGTTCTTAGAGCTGGGAGGGACTCCGCTGTTTCTGATCATAGATTTATGCCCCCTCACTTCTTTGCTGTGAACAAATACCAAGCAAAACTCAGCTAAAGCTGCCAAGACTTGTCTACTTTGGGGTAGGAGACGCTAAATGAGGTGGGTTTGTGATGCTCACCTAGAAAGGTAAAGAGCACTGGGACATTTGAATCTGACTGTAGTATCCTAATTGCTAAAGGGTTTTTCTCCCTCCAAATTCCTGTACTTTTAGGTGAGGATCGCATTGATATCCTGTCTGAAATCTGGGATCACTTCTTCACAGAGACCCTTCCCACACTCCAGGCGATATTCTACCCTGTCCAGGTAAACCTGATTAACATATAGTCTGGGAGATGGGGAGGGAATGCAATGACAGTACCTGCTTAATGGTCCCTTGGTGCTTCCCTTCTCTCCCTGCAGCAATTAAGGCTCCATCTCTGCTGGCTAAACAGGTTTTAAAAACTGTAAACCATGGTTTGGGCCAAATGGGCTCCTAGTGAAGTTTGTCCTAGTGAATTATGTAAATGGAACTAGTGTGATAAACTAGGTAACCTAAGGTAGAGTGCAATGTTTTGAATCCTGTTTGGTCCTGTCCTCTCTGGCTGTTAGGAGCCTGTCTGTGGTGGAGTTTAAACAGTGCTTAAGCACTGATACAACACTGTACTTGGGCCTTGTCTAGACCGAGGATTTGTCCCAATTATCTTCATTAGTTCTTTAGTCATTGCGGTAGCTATAGCTCCATCACTGCAAGTAGTGGCTTTGCCTGTCTGCATTAGAGGATAGCACTGGCACAGCTATTCCAATGTCTGGCTGGCACTGGGGCAAATCCTGCGTCCAGTCCAGGGGAGAAATTTGTAAAGGCGCATATGAAAGATTTCTAACTCCCATTGACTTTAATCGGAAGTTAGGCACCTAACTGTCATTTGTGCCTTTGAAAATGTCTCCCTGGGTCTTGGATGCTTTCGTGATGAGTGGCCATATATGTACAGTACCTGCAAAGTGACATCACTCTGGTTTCTCTCTAAGTCCCGTTTACAAGGCTAAGCAGCCGAGTGTCGCATTCCTGAAGGAGTTTTGATTTTAAACCTATATTTTACTTCTTTAATTTGCTTAGATTGTAAACCATTTGGGGGCAGGGACTGTCTTTTTGTTCTCTTTGTACAGTGCCTAGCGCTGTGGGGTCCTGGCTCATGACTTAGGGCTCCTAGGCGCTACGGTAATACAAATAATAATAGTTTTGGTCAGGATTTCCAGCACCAGCAATCCTAATTGTTGAGGAGCTATTGACAAATGAGCATGTTTATAACTTCTCACCAGTCATGAGGGAGGCGGTGGAGGGAGGGGTCTGAAAAGGCACCAAAAACACATCATCTGTGTAGAATGAAATTCTTAGAAATGTTAGGCCTTCCCTTTTGGTCTGTCTCTGCTCCTGGAGAACCAGACTCTAGATACATTCGATTTTTCCTTTTATCACTTGAAAGTCCGCAGTTGAAATTTGAAGGTTGCCCTTTCCTAATGATTAAAGTTGGCATTTCCTAAAAGTGGCCAAGAACTTATCTAAAGATGATTGCTAACTGTCCAATATATTTGTTTTTACTCTCTCCTGGCTGTACTTGCTGCAGATGCTAGAAGGTATGTGTGTTTGGGGGGTGGGGTACAGGTGAAATTGTGCAACTGAGAAGTCTTTTTACTCTTTGTGCTATGTGTGTGTGCGTGCGCATGTTCATGTGCGCACATACTCTGGAGACATGGAGTGACCTAGTCTAGCAGGGTGAGATGCCGAAACCTGGTTTTTAATGTACTAAATTCCTTGAGGAGAAGAATCTTTCTTTCCATTTTATTGGGAGTTGCTTCTGCTCTCCTTGTATTTTAACAGCTCTCCTGGCTACAGAAAAAGTGATATCGTGTTGCTTAGTGGTGACACCCTTTTCCACTAATGGCTCCAGGGAAAATCTCTTTGCTGCTATACGGTGTCTCAATAATAAGAAACTGAACAAAAGTTACTGTAGAACTTTGTGAATTTTTAAAGTAAATGATATGAAGGAAATCAAGATCCTTTGTATTTTATTTATTTTTACATTTTCCTAAGGCATACATCCCCAGTAGTATCGGAGAACCTCATAAACATCTCCTTGCCACTCCCTTTTGAGTTAGGGAAGCACTATTCTCATTTTACAGATGAAGAACTGAGGCACAGAGTGACTTGCCACAATCACACAGGGAATTGGTGGTGGATCTGGGGACTGAATCCAGATCACTGGACTCTGAGTCCAGTGCCTTAGTAACAAGAACAGCCTCCTTTCCCTGCAGAAAGGAACTGTATTGATCCACACATGTGGCACTGTTCTGGAGGAATCATGTCTTTGAGTGAGAGGGTCCTGTCAGTTTTCGGACCCATTCAGCCTGTGACTTTTTTACTTCAAATGCCATTAAGGGTATAGTAGTGGCTTTTGTGATGGGGACAAGTGTCCACTTGGAATGTAACTGAGCCCTTCAACCATAAGCTACCGAACCTCCATCATATGGAAGTGATTTCTGGTTACTAACACTGTGACGGGTTGGATCACAGAAACCCCCTTGGGAGCTGCCACCCAATGTACCAAGACTACCCCTGTTCCTGTTTTCCCTGCCAGCTCAGGACTCCAGCACCCTGTCTTGCTGAGCCAGACACTCCCATCTGCTCCAACACAGACCCAGGGTCTGAATCACTTGCCCCAAAGCTGCAAGTTTACCTGAAAACAGCTCACAGAAGTGTGCTTGTCTTTAGCACTCAGATGCCCAACTCCCAATGGGGTCTAAACCCAAATCAATCCGTTTTACCCTGCATAAAGCTTATGCAGGGCAAACTCATAAATTGTTCGCCCTCTATAACACTGATAGAGAGATATGCACAGTTGTTTGCTCCCCCAGGTATTAATACATACTCTGAGTAAATTACTAAATAAAAAGTGATTTTATTAAATACAGAAAATAGGATTTAAGTGGTTCAAAGTAGTAACAGACAGAACAAAGTAAGTCACCAAGCAAAATAAAATAAAATGCGCAAATCTATGTCTAATCAAGCTAAATACAGATAATCTCACCCTCAGAGATGCTTCAGTAAGTTTTTCTCAGACTGGACACCTTCCAGGCCTGGGCACAATTCTTTCCCCTGGTAAAGCTCTTGTTCCAGCTCAGGTGATAGCTAGGGGATTCTTCATGATGGCTCCTCCCCCCCTTTGTTCTCTTCCACCCCTTTATATATCTTTTGCATAAGGCGGGAACCCTTTGTCCCTCTGGGTTTCCACCCCCCCTCACTGGAAAAGCACCAGGTTAAAGATGGATTCCAGTTCAGGTGACATGATCACATATCACTGCAAGACTTCATTGCCCACTTGCCAGGACACACATATACAGGAAGACTAACAGGTAAACACAGTCATCTGCAGACAATGGTCCTGGTTAATGGGAGTCATCAAGATTCCAAACCATCATTAATGGCCCACACTTTACATAATTACAATAGGCCCTCAGAGTTACGTTTTATATTTCTAGTTTTAGATACAAGAGTGGTACATTTCTACAAATAGGATGATCACACTCAGTAGATTATGAGCTTTGTAATGATACCTTATAAGAGACCTTTCGCACGAAGCATATCCCAGTTGCATTATATTCACTTATTATCAAATCTTTATAAAACTATCCCAGTTACATTATATTCACTTATTATCATGTTTTTATAAAACCATATAGACTGCACAACGTCACAAACACCTTCAGCTAGGTTTGAACCTGTGACCTACGTATGACCCTAAGACATCCAGTCCCCTAAATTGCCAACTACATGCAAACAGTTTATATAAGTCACACCGCTCTCACTGAGTTACTGAGTGACTGCTCTGCTGGGCTTGAGAAGAAAAATGAGATCAAATCTTTCTGTTTTCTATGGGATGTTCTTTTTAACTGAGATAGTAAATTAGTTGGGTTAAATTGGACAATAGGAATAAATGGAAAAAGAGTGTCATGTTATTGCTGAGATACATTTCTCAGCTTTGTGCAGCTCCTTTTTACACCTGGCATTCTCAAACAAGCATTGTGATGTCTTAGAAGAGCAAAACACTCATGTAATGACCAGGCCAGTCTTGGCGATAGGTCTTAAGTTATTTGCATATTGATGTAGCTGTTAATTGCAACATTAACCCTATTTTAAATGTATGGTTAACTGGCGTTGATTCCCTCCAGTCAGAGATTTGCTTCACTGTGTGTGTGTGTTATGGATCCCGAAGCAGAATATAGGTCAGAGTTTAATTCCCTCAAGAGAGAGGGGAAGAGACTCCACATTGGAAACCGTTGGGGAGGGACGGGAAGAAAGTTTGAGCAGTGAAATCTTAGCTGCAGTTGGTTTAATGCAGTGGTTCCCAAACTTTAACAACCTGTGAACAGTCTCGCGAACCCCCTCCTAAAAATGAATATTTCCAGGCATTTTCTCCTTTATCTGAGTATAAATTATAAAAGCAGTGATCTTGGAAATATAAAATTTGTTTTTATGACACTTATTACACACTATTTATTATTTATCATTACAGTATTTTTATTACATTATGAAAATGGCAACACTCTTCCAAGATTTCACTTTCGTATCTTGTATCACTTTGAATAAGCCTGTTATAAGACAAGGCTCCTATGTTTCATCAAGGAGTATCAGATGTGAAACAGCATGAAGGTATTTAAGAAGCCAACTCAAAGAGTTCCTCCTACACAAGCATTCAGGTCTTGAGCAGTCGAGGCAAACAGCGCATGTTAAAACAAAGCTTAAACTTGTTCTTCATAATCATTTTAAAAACAATACTAGCTGCCTATTTAATTATAAAAACAGCAAAAAATATCCACCTCCCTTTCCATTGCTTATAAGGAGTCTTGAAGTTTTAATCTTCTCAGTATGATAAATATGCTTGCTTTGATCTGCTTAGCTCTTGGAAGTCCAGGGGCTCCGTGCTGCTGACCCCGTGCTGCCCAGGGTCCCTAGGGACAGCTGTGTCCACCATTAAGGAATTTTTTCCCGAGAACCCCCTGTAACATTTTGCGAACCCCCAGGGGTTCACGAATCCCAGTTTGGGAACCACTGGTTTAATGGTATAGTAGACTGTGTTGTGCGTGCTAGGCATAGCACTGGGTTACTGTGATGCTGGAATGTTGGACTGAGCTCAATTGTGTTTAAATATGCTGTGAAATATTTCAACATCTTCATCTGTTAAACCTTTACAGGTGCCCTACATTAATGTTGAAAATGAAAACAAAACACTCTTTTAACCTAGTCACATTGGAAAGCCAAAGCTGTTGCTTTCCTCACTTTCAGTGTAAAGAATGGGACAGGGCTTGGCTCTGGCCCAAAGTGAATAGTAAACCTAATAATTAATTAAATTGTATTTTCGTTTGCAATTTCCACCGCTAAATGTTGGTGTTCAATATGGGGTCTGACACAGACTAGAAGCAGGTGCATGCTATACAAATTCATCCCCTCCCAGCATAGCCAATGTGCCTCAAGTCTGACCAGCAACACAACAGTGGCTGTACCAGTCCTGGGCTTCAGACTGCTAATCCTAATCACAACCAAGATAGTGGTTTGGGTTTTGTGAACAAGTGACATTTTCTGCTGAAATCATGGCTCATTTTTTGCATGACTGTCACTCATAGATTAGAAATGGGGCAGGAAAGGTGCTCTCTAGATAGGCTACTCAACAGTATAAGGAATCATGAGGCTGAGCAGCGGATGGGTGCTCTACCATAACAGCACACAACAATAATTTGCAAGACAGGCTTTGGGTGTGTGTGGGTGTGCGTGTGCGCATTATGCACACACACATTTCCAAATTGTATTTTTTCAGGGTCAGGAATTGACTATCCGCCAGATTGCCCTGCTCGGCTTCAGAGACTTGGTCTTATTAAAGCTGAAGTTAGAAGAGATTCTTCCTCTAGTCCAAACAAAGCTCCCAGCTTCCATTGTCCAGATGCTGCTGGTTCTACAGGTAGGGAATTTCCTTTCTTTTTTTCTCCTTCTATCTGTCTCTCACCCATGCATACACATCTCACAGCTACCAATTCATATTGCCCCTGGAAAGAAGAAAACCAGTCGGCATGATGAGATTGGGGAAGGAGTTGTGTGTGTTCATGTGGGGAAGCTGGACATGAAAATGAACTAAACTGAACATTAAGCATTGTGGCTTGAGTTTCCTGAGCAAACAGATGGAAGGGGGTCAAGCTTTCCCAGTGGGAAGGAAATGAACCAAACTCTGGGGTCTTGGGGCTTTTTCCTTGGTGACTGAGAAGTCCCAGTGCTCTTGCTTCACTTACACACAGATCTTAGAGCATCTCCAAATGCCTTTCACTTCTGATTACAATTCTCATAGTTGCGACCCCCATATACGAGTTCTTCTAGTTCAACAGCTTTACACTGACAGGGAAGTGCTCTCTCTCACTCACATGAGACAATGGAATCTAATGAGCACTGGCTATTCACTCTTAATACTCAGCTAGTTAGGGGGTTGAGCTGGGGTCCAGCTTTGCCTGTGAGGGGAAGAGCACTGATGGGAGGAGTACCCTTGGCAGCAGGCAGTGGGCTACAGATCTTCCAAGGGCCCCTCTCAAGCAACACAAATGTTCTAAGGGAACCAGCCTACCCATCCAAACCTCAAGGGAACAGGAACAGAATCTTCCACATATGATCTGTGCATCCAAGTGTACCAGCTGTGTCATCGTATACAGCCTGATGTGGAAACCATGGAAAATATCCAGAGTCCAGACCTTTATGTAGGCTCCTCTGGGTTTTATTTCCATACAGTTTCCATGGTTTGTTTGTTTTTTTTCCTTTAAAAGGAAGAGAGAGAGAAAAACCAAGAGCAATTAAAGTTTCTGAAGCACAATCAGTGTGGAAAGTGGCTAAGTTTGTGTTTACCTAAGAACTTTTAGTTTTCCAACCATAATTATTGTAACCCAAGTGGTGCTAACAGGAGCCATCCGAGTGAAGGTTGAATTTCTCTTTTAAAGATTTTAGGAAAAGAAGGTTGAGTGTGGAGGGGCAATTACCAGAGTGAGGAATTTATCACTAAAAGGAGAAATTCTTAACTAGTCTTTGCAAGAAAACTATAGAAATCTATAATGAGTTTCTATCATCAAACACCTGGGTTAGATAGGTTAGCTTTACAGATAAAAGAAGGAGAAGAGAGGGGTGGTGACTCACAGTTCCAGTTAAGGGAGGGGCAGTGATTTGCCCAAGTCAATGTAAGGACTTATCTTTATAGGGAAATTTATTGGCAGAACTTTACCAGTATAATTATATTAGTACAGTTATACTGATATAGTGGACACTCTTATTCTGGAAGACTAGGGTCTTTATGATGCTTTGCAACATAAACTAAACCAGAAAAGGCATTCTTCTTGCAGAATAAGTGGGTCCACACATGAAGAGTGCCTTTTTCTGGTTTAGATTATGTTGCTAAGTGTCATAAAGGCACTCTTGTTCCAGAATAAGATGTTTACATGTGGAGTTATACTGGTATAACTTCAGTGGTATAATTCTGCCATAAATATCCCCATGTTTCTACTCCTTTAGAACTGGAAGTAGACCCCAGGCATTCTGGCTCCCAGAATATGTGATGGAAGCTGTGTAGTTGTGTGATGACACATTTGCTTTGATGCTTGAATTGCAGGGTGTCCATGAACCTACAGGCCCCAGCAAGGGCTACGTATTGCTGGAAGAGCTGGTCAAACAGGTGGTCTCTCCATACCTGGGCTTGTGTGAGGATCACAGCTTCCCTGGCGGCACCTGTGCACTCGGTAAGACATGCCACACTGTAGCTATTGTAAGTCCTCTTATTCAGGCACCTCCACTGGTTAATGTAAGGAAATGTGCAGCTGTGCCAGACAAAGAGATGGGAACTGACAGATGCACAGCTCCATGAGAGAGAGAATCAAAGGTTAAAATGTCCCCAAGTGGATTCCGATCAATACAGCCCTGGATGTAATTTATGCACATGTGAAAGGCTTTAATCTTTTCTCATGCCACAGTGAGCTGTAATGAAACCCCACAACATTCCCCACTCTCAGGTTGCTCCTGTGGGTGGAATGATTAAAAGCTGTCACTGCACTCTGTTTATTTCCAGCATCTTGGCTTTTAGATTGCTCACCCCCTCGCCCAGCACGAGATCTGATCCCTCCTCCTTCAACACTCACCTCCTCCCTCTTCTATCTGATCCCCTCATTCCACAACCACTTCCAGTTGCCAGTGTTCTCCTCTCCCCCTCAGTTCCTGGAGTAGCTGATACATCTGCCAGATTGCTAAGGCAGTGAGTTTCCAGGTGTTGGTTCTCAATGGTTAAGTTTCTCTTACAGAGATTTTCTACTGTCTTTTGGTGTTCACCGCCTGGGGTTTCTGGGCAAGAAAAGCTACCCCAAAGATTGTGAATAAAAAGGGGTGGTTTAGGTCTAGACTAGTAGGTGGCTATCTAGAGCACTACACTCTGAGTGAGGGTATGCTGTGACTCCAGGAGATGTTCCTCTACAAAAGGAATCTCTCCAATGGGTTACCATGCTCCAGAAGCCCAGCTCTGGATCCTGACTTTCGGGAGAAGGCAGAACTACCAGGAGTGAAAGATCACAATCTGACTGTGCAACCAAAGGGATGGTATAAAAAAGTGTCCCCCGTTCAGTTTGTAGCATTTCATAGACGATAGGTCTCATTTTAGAAAGGGGTCACAGTTTCAGGGTAACTACACCTATATTCCCCCTCTGTGGTTCCTCAACAGCACCCAATTTAGGCTTCGAGCTCCCGGCCATCATCTCTTTTGGCTGGAGACCTGTGTCTGACTCTCTCTTGGAATTTTAAGGCTGTGCAACTCCGCTCCTTATATTACACTGTGATATCCACAGTAAGCCATATTGTCTGAAAAATCCCAGCGTCTGTGCTTTGCTTCTCCCTGAGGGCTATGATTGGTGTGTTGCCCTCAGTTATAAGTTACCACACAGCTCCTCTAGGCAAGCACATTTATTCTTAAAGTAAAAGCACTACAGAGAAAACATATAAAAACAATAAGAATTCCTACATGCATGCTAGCTAACCAGAGGTCATCCCCAACTCCAACCTCAGGGTTGGGTAGGTTCAAACTCACAACTGGGTTTTCCCTATGGTTACAAGTTCATATACCTCTTAGATCCAGAACCAGAACAAAGGCTGGGCACATCAGCCATTTCTTTATACAGCTTGGGCCTTTGATCTTGGCCTTCTGTAACAAGTAATCCGTAGACAATGACCCTTTCCTCATAGCATAGCTTCAAAAGGCTGGGTTTTTGCGTAAGTGGAGTTGGGGAATTTGCATTAACTTCTTCATAGGACTTCCCCAGGAAATTACTTAACATTTATTGTCCCCAAAGTCCATACTTGTCTGACACATTTTCAGTGTAGTACTTTGAACTCCCAGGTCTTATATCTGTCACGTCTCCCCCTAGAGAAGTTACATACAACCCTGGCCCATGATAATACATAAATTTAATAGAGTAAGGCCATTTAAGAATATTGCAGGAAATTTCCATATCTGTCACAGGACTCTCAATATGATAGCTGGAGACACATAGCCTCTCATCCTCAGTCTCTAGAGCAGGGGGAGAAAAGATAGCCTTGTGGTTATGGCACCTGACTGGTACTTGGCCTCCATCCTGGCTCTATCAAAGACTCACGGTGTGACCTTTAGGTGAGTTATTTCTATGGGCTTTTTGTTCCTCGCTTCTCAATAAAATGGGGATGTTGGACAAATTAGCAAATATTCAATATATGCTGTAGCAGTGCTAAGGTGCCATCATTGTTACATCCATTCATGAAGCTAGAAGTGGTTAGTCCACCTGCACTTCCACATGCAAACCCGATCATTGTACAGACTGCTTGTCCTAGATGATTAACCCTTACCCCACATAGGGTAACTGAGTGTTGACCCGATGGGTCTATGTGTCTGGTCGCTTCTGGGGATTTGCATCCTGCTGGAATAGTTTGAAGTGTAGCCACCTGACCCCTATGAAAGTTTCTAGCCATCTTGTTTCCTGCCAAATAAAGAAGGAGCTAGTGTCATAAAAACCAGTTAAATCCAATCTGGCCTTGTAAAGTTTGTGCATTTAAAATCATTGTGTTTACTTTGATTTAGTTGCTGTTAATTTGTGGTTTTTTTCCCAGATGGTCTTTTTCTCCAGCCCGCCCCTTCCTTTTTTGAGCTGGCAGGGAAAAAGAAGGGAAAACTTGTGTTTGCGTTACACAGTCTTGACAGCAAAGCAGAACTCTTCCCCGGATAACCTTGGCATTTCAAAAGCACACACACATTTTGCAAAACCCTCTCCCTAGTCTGCAGGCTCCTCTCTCTCTCTGGTTCTGAAAGAGCCAAGAGGTAGCAATCTGGGCTCTCAATGTGCAGCATAACAGCTGTGAAATCCAGAGGGGTCCAGGTGATTGCGTAGCTCTGTAGTAGCCTCTGCGGAATGATTAGTTGGACTCTGGGTATACTTGCATTCTCAACAGAAGCCAAGGACTGAATAAAAGGGCTGTTGAGCCTGAATTAACCTCTCCTCCCTAGAGCTGGATCCTTCAGGTCAGGATTAGGGAATAAAGCTGGGTTGGTTTGTTTGGTTTTTTGAGATAAGGAAGTTTGCACTGGCCAGGCCTCTGCTGTAGGTAAAGAAAGGACTTCAGCCTCCAGGGTTGTCAATCTGCCTACCTTCAATTTACATTAAACTTGATTTTAAAATGGGCAGGGATTGCAGCTGGAACCAAAATAAAAGGGGATGATGGAGACTGGGGATATTAGTAGTAGTAGCACCAAAAGCAGCAATTTACAAAGATAAAATGTGGCACTGGCAGGGAAGGCAGGATCTGAGAGCCTGAGCATAGGGAGACTGGATTCAGCCCTTGAGAACCCATTTTACTTCTGTCCTGTCATACAGCAACCTGTCACTGTGAATGAGGTTGGATCTTGGCAATGCGACACTGTGTTAGAGATTAGCCTCCCCTATTCTTTCAAGTTCTCTTTCACTGCTCTTGCCTTACCCCCTTCCTGTTTGTAGTTCTGTCCAGTATAAGTTAACCACAGCTACCCCAGAAAACAAGTGTTTGCATTATAAATGGGGAAGAAGATAAGCCCTCCTCCCAGGTGGAACTGCTTGACTGACCCAACATGCAGAGGCTGTTTGGCAGGAATGTCAGTGCTCATCTGGGTATGTATCCAAAGATTCCCTCCAAAAACCTCCCATTCAAGTTCCTATTTCACTCCTAACAAATCAAATGTGAACTGAAATCCCAGCTCAGCTATTCATGAGAATTTCCTCAGGGCAGAATCTTGTGTGGCTTCTGGGAGGATGTGAGATACGGCCTTGTTTCTGGTTTGAATCGTCTCCTATAAACCCATGAGTAATGCTGTCCATACCCACAACCAGCGCTCCCTTCACCTTCTGCACAGCGAGTTGGCTGCACTGGGATTGAGCCCAAACTCATCCTGGCTTTCAGCCCTTGGCTCTAAGCTAGGGTGACTGAGTTTTGGAAATGGAAAACCAGAACACCTTTTTCTCCAGAGTCCTGCCCTGCAGGAAAGTTTTGAAGATCAGAAAGGAGTAGAGTGAGGTCTCTGGTGTTGCATGTGTCAGAACTCTACTTCGCACTCCAGAGCCCCTTCTGGTACTCTCTTCGAGGAGCCAGGAAGGAATTTTCTTCTCTCCTACTCCTCTGCATGACAGCCATACACAACTGTCTAGGTACATTGCAACTAGCATTGGCTGGTTGTTATGGATTTGATGCGATGGAATGCTGCATAATGAGCAATGCGTGGGGCTGAGTAGAGAACAAAGCAAAACGGGCTGAAACACATTTGCCACCATTGGTGGCAATATTAGACTTGCTGGACTCTTGGTCTAATCAGGTTTAACAAATTCTGGTGCCAGCCATGCTAATTGCTCAGTCTGACCAAGAGGAGTTGAGCCTTGGTTCAACTGATGGCCACCAAACTCCCTGCCCCCTGTCTAGTTTTAGCACCTCTCCAGACATCATCTGCCCAGGTGAATCTATTGATCTCTCTTCTTCTCATAGCTGTAATTTGAGGCTACCCATTTCCAGGTACAGACAGGGGCAAAGAATTATTCTAGCTTCTTTCATAGTAGTGCAGAGTCAATTCCTTTCCACTAATTGTTACGGTGTTATCCCTTCTGGAGTATATATGTGTTCCCCATTACATTAGTATCTAAGCCCACCACAATCTTTAATATATTGATTTATCTCACAACACCCCTGTGTGGTAGAGAAGAGCTGTTATCCCCCATTTCACAGACAGGGAACTGAGGCCTAGATCCTCCTTTAGGTGCCACTGACATTTTCAAAACTTCCACCTTAACCCTGCCGCCTGACCCTGTAGGTGCCTACATTTCTGTCAGTTGGCACTCCCAAAGCTGCTTATGCCCCAGTTCCACGCCACAGCTAACAAGCTGCTCAGAGCCCTGGGTGCCCCAAAGCAGGATTCTCAAACTAGGCAGGAGAATGCCTGTCTCACCAGAGAGGCCTGATCTGAGCACAGACCTGATTCCTGGTAGATGGGCTGAAGCATGATACTGTCAGAAAAGACAGCTAGGGGCACAGGGAGACCTAAGGTAAATGTAAGAGAAGTGTGCTGGGAGCCCCAGGGTGCAGCCTGGCACTGTGGGGTCACTATGCCCCCTTAAGTCTCCACCCTGGGCTGTCTCTCAGTTCTTCACTAGTGACAAGCAGCAAGCCCCTCCAGGCACTGTTATCAGCAAAACCGCATGTGGAGCCCCCCCGTCCAGCTAGATTGCATGAATGCTCCCAGAGCTGCTCATGAATCACACAGAGAAAGGCACCAGCCAAATCCCCCTAGCTCCCAGCCTTGTACCTCAGGAATATACCATCGTGCATTGCTCACGATGAGCAATGCAAGTTTATTAATTAGTTCACCACTTCATCAATGGAAAGTGGATATACACCAGTCTTTGTGAACCTGAGCAGATTTACCACACACTTCAGGAAAACTCACAGATAAAGATAAATAGTAAAACAAGTTTGACTACAAAAGGTAGATGTTAAGTGATTATAAGTGAGAGGCAAAAAGTCAGAATTAGTTACCAAAGAAAACAAAATACGTGCACAATCTAAATCTTAAACCTGTAAGACACTAGGCAGTATTTAGAGCAGAGGTCTCAAACACGCGGCCCGCTGCAGCCCGCGAGCCCCTCGCAGCCCCCCAGCCCTCCCGCAGTTTTTACCAGAGGGGCGGCCGGACGTGGACCGGGAGCGGGGCAGGCTCCCTGCCTGCCTGCCCTGCCCTGCGCAGCTCCGGGAAGAGGCTGGAACGTGGGAAATGGGGGGCGGAGGGGCTGTGTGTTTCTGTTGCTTTAGGCAGCGCCCCCAGCAGCTCCCATTGGCCGGGAACGGAGATCCGCGGCCAATGGGAGCTGCTGGAGGCGGTGCCTCAAGCAACAGAAACACACAGCCCCTCCGCCCTCCCTTCCCCATGTTCCAGCCTCTTCCCGGAGCTGCGCAGGGCAGACAGGCAGGCAGGCAGGGAGCCTGCCCTGCCCCCGGTACGCGCCGGGCCAGATCCTGCCCCCCGAACCTCTCCTGCAGCTGAACCCCCTGCCCTGAGCCCCCTGCCATACCCTGCACCCCTCCTGCACCCCAACCCCCTGCCTCACCCCTCACCCTTCCTGCATCCCAACCCACTGCCCTGAGCCCGATGCCGCACCCCTTCTGCGCCCCGACCCCCTGCCGTACCCTCCACCCCTCCTGCACCCTGACCCCCTGCCCTGAGCCCCCTAACACACCCTGCACCCTGACCCCCTGCCCTGAACCCCCTGCCATACCCCACATTCCTCTTGCACCCCAACCCACTGCCCTGATCCCCCTACCGCACCCCACACTCCTCTTGCACCCCGACCTCCTGCCCTGAACCCCCTGCCTCACCCCACACGCCTCCTGCACCCTGACCCCCTGCCCTGAGCCCCCTGCCACCCCTGCCATACCCTGCACCCCTCCTGCACCCCAACCCCCTGCCTCACCCCGCACCCCTCCTGCACCCCGACCCCCTGCCGTACCCTGCACCCCTCCTGCACCCTGACCCCTGCCCTGAGCCCCCTACCGCACCCTGCACCCCGACCCCCTGCCCTGAACCCCCTGCCACACCCTGCACTCCTCTTGCACCCCAACCCCCTGCCCTGAGCCCCCTGCCGCACCCCGCACTCCTCTTGCACCCCAACCCACTGCCCTGAGCCCCCTGCCGCACCCTGCACCCCTCTTGCATCCCAACCCCCTGCCCTGAGCCCCCTGCCGCACCCTGCCACACCCTGCACCCCTCTTGCATCCCAACCCCCTGCCCTGAGCCCCCTGCCGCACCCCACACTCCTCTTGCACCCCAACCCACTGCCCTGAGCCCCCTGCCGCACCCTGCACCCCTCTTGCATCCCAACCCCCTGCCCTGAGCCCCCTGCCGCACCCTGCCACACCCTGCACCCCTCTTGCATCCCAACCCCCTGCCCTGAGCCCCCTGCCGCACCCCACACTCCTCTTGCACCCCAACCCACTGCCCTGATCCCCCTGCTGCACCCTGAACCCCTCTTGCACCCCAACCCCCTGCCCTGAGCCCCCTGCCGCACCCTGCACCCTGACCCCTTGCTGTACCCCTCACCCCTCCTGCACACCACACCCCAACTCCCTGCCCTGAGCCCCCACCACACCCCTCCTGCACCCCCTGGGGGCAGGGAGGGGGCAGAGTTGGGGTGGGGATTTCGGGGAAGGGGTTGGAATGGGGGCAGGGAAGAGGCGGGGCCTCATGGAAGGGGTGGAGTGGGGGCAGGGCCGAGGGCGGCGGG
This sequence comes from Emys orbicularis, assembly GCF_028017835.1. Classification (NCBI taxonomy): domain Eukaryota; kingdom Metazoa; phylum Chordata; order Testudines; family Emydidae; genus Emys; species Emys orbicularis. The sequence goes on along the minus strand of NC_088686.1, from coordinate 82,906,165 downwards.
GGGAGGGGAGGGGAGGTGTCAGTAATGCGGCCCTCGGGCCAATGTACTAGTCCTCATGTGGCCCTCATGGTCATTTGAGTTTGAGACCCCTGATTTAGAGCAAGCAGTTTTCTCACCCCACTGGATGATACAGTTCATAATACACAGGTTTCACCCTTGAAACCTGGGCCAGTCTCCTCTGTTGGAGTCTTCAGTCTTCTGAGTATCCTTGTTGCTTGCAGCATAGGTGGGGGGAGGAGGAAAGGCAAAGCATGGGGCCACGCTGTTCTGTTTTATACCCTTAGTCCATGTGCTTGGAGAACATAAGTCTGGGCATGTCTGGTAGGCATTGCTGAGTCACCAGGCAAGGTTAAGCAATTCCTCTGGTGTGCCTTGTGCAAGTGAGTCATTGCATTGTAGCTCCCTTGCTGGACAATGGCTGTTGATAGTAGTTTGACATCCGCCCGGGTGTTGGTGATGCCCCTGGTTATTGTCTTTGGGGAGCTAGTATCTGGGTGCTTCCCAAACCCACTGCATATTTTAGTGACAACCATACAACACAGTCTCATAACCATACAACACAGTCTCATAACTTCATATGCACTAATGATATACATATTTAGATGGAACAGTGGGTTTTAGCAGATCAGAACCTTTCCCATGATACTTTACAAGGCATGCTTTATATGCAATATCACAATTATGTACTAATAATGAATACAGGGGGTATAGGGTGTACCGTGAGTGTCGCAAGAGGTATCAAGCATGAGCAGGAGAAGGAGAGAGAGGGTTTCAGTTGCTCAGGTTCTAAGCTGCCTTGGGGGCCTACTTCCAGGAGAGAGTTCACAGCTGAGGATCCTGCACAGAGAGAGGCCCCTCTCTTTCGACCTGGCACATCAGAACAGACACTTAGGTGTCTAAACCCTGCCCTCTCCCCAGTATTTCCCTCCTGTGTTAGTTTATGTGGCTCCCTACTCAGTTTGCTGGCTTCTGAGGAGCCCTTTCTCTAGCAGGACTTAGGTGCACTAAATACAGGGGGAGAGTTGGGCTAAGTGCCTGCTGAGGATTCCACAAGGCAGCAGGCCCGATAGCCATTAGGGGTTGCAATGCCAAAGTAACCTTTCAGGATCTGTCCTGAGAGACTTTAGGCTCCTAACGTCCATTGAAATCAATGCTCATCTTTCAGGGAAAGTTAGGAGCCTAAATACCTTTGTAGATCTGGGTCTAACTGACTGGCCCAAGATCATAGAACTGAACCTGGGTCTCCCAAGTCCTAGGTTAGGGCCCTAACCACTGGACCATCTTTCCTCCCTTAAGCTCAGCTAAGATCTTCATTGCCTCTATACTTCTTCTGAATGGGCTCTTGCCCCTTCACCTGGCTCCAGTTGGTGTAACTATCTGCTCTGTTGCATTTGGGTTGGAGAGATCTCATCAGGCCTTTCTTGCCAGCTTCACAGAGGTTTTCTAGCTGCCTTTGTTGCTGTCCTTCCAAGCTGGCAGCTGGAAGGGATAATTGAAGGTATGGAATCCAGAGTTCTAAACAAATGAGAGACATATGAAGCCACTGCAAAATCTAATTTAGAAAAGTGGGGTCATATGCTGGCCCAATAGAATGCTGCCATTCAGCTCTCTCCTTATCCCAGCTAACTGCAATAAATAACCTACAGTTTAAACAGCCTCAGTCCTAGCAAATTCCAGCAGCACAGGAGATCTTAGCCCTGTAATTTTTGAAGCTGTCCCTTTCTATTAAAGTCCACTTTGCTTGGTTATCAAGTCTGTTGTCATATGCTTCCCATTATGTACTATTGCACTGCAACTGGCTCATAATACCAACTTGAGCAGCACTTTTCATCCCAAAGCATTTTAGACTGCAGGAAGAAATCAGTGAAATGCAGCAATCTGTGGGGTGGAATGCAGCAGTCTGTCTGCATCAGCAGCTATACAGAACAATTTTTAGCAGAGAGAGTTAGGATTTAACTTCTCCAGCTGAAAACACAGGAGAAGGAGTTCAGTCACTGGCGATAAGTTACTGAAATGTGGCTACCTATGTTCTTGCAAAAGGTATTTTGGGAAGGCTGACTAGCACCTCAGCTTTGATCCTCACACAAAGGACAGCAGCAAAGCACCCTATAGCCATGCTGGGGCACTGATTTAGGGCTTACTAAGAGCACCACCCGTTGAATCACTATCGCCACTTGTTGCAACTCTTTTTATTTAAAATCTCCCAATCCAAATTCTGACCAGGCTTGACCCTATTTAGCATGTGAGAGCGGATGTGCTGGCTGTCCACATCACAGAAATTGCCAACAGAGAGGCCAAGGAGTGAGAGGCAAATGCGCTCTCTTTTGAGTCCTGGGATAGCGGGAGCATGGTTTGTGAGGAGGCTTGCATTGCTGTACTTGCTCTGGAAGGACTTTAATCCGCAGGGTTGTCAGGCTTGCCTCTTTCAACAGAACGAACATTTACACACACTCAAAACCCAATGGAGCTTTATTCCTAGAGAAGTAATTTTTGAAGTGAACACAAGAGGCCTATTTGCTTGTGACTTTTCTCCTTGTGTTGAGTCCCCTGTTTGTTCTGGCTGTGAGTTTGCCAGGTGAACTGTCTTGGGCTTGGCTAGTCCTCAAATCTGCCCTGCTATGATGAAGGATATACAAGTTTTTTAAAATGGAGTGTTTAGAAACAGAGAAAAGAACCAAAATTCCATTTTCTAATGCAGAACCTGCAACAAAACAGGGAAGTGGGCAGCATTTTCCATAGCTTAGTTCAGTTTGATCTCCTGGAGACTAAGTACTAATACAGTAAACCCTGGGGGTTGAGATGAACCTCCTCCCTAAAAAGCAATTGAGCCACCTTGCCTCCTGGCCCTTGGGGTTTGGAAAGCCTGAGAGGGTTAAAGTCTAGTGGGATTGAAGTTACTGAGCTAAGTAACTGTTGCGCTGGCTTCTGTCTCTCACTGTGTCAACCTTTGGGTTTGTTTACTTCAGTCAGAAAAGCAGAAGCTATCATATGATTGCTCTCTATAAATACGCTAGGGGGTAAACACCAGGGAGGGAGAAAAGCTATTTAAGGTAAAGGATAACGTTGGCACAAGAATGAACGGCCATGAGCAAATTTAGCTAGAAATTAGGTTTCTAACCATCGGAGGAGTGAGGTCCTGGAACAGCCTCTCGGTAGGGATATTGGGGGCAAACAACCTAACTAGTTTTATGATGGCACTTGATACATTTATGAACAGGCTGATATGATGTGGTTACCTGTGATAGCTGGGGACTGGACTCTATGACCAGGGAGGTCCCTTCCAGTCCTAAGTCCTATGTTTCACCAGGAAAGATGGAGAGGCAGCGACTGCCAATTACCACTGTGTAGTTTAGGTCTTGTCTATGCTAGACTAATTTTCCTACGAATAAAAATATCACTCAGTGACCACTCCTCCCTTGGGGAGCACTAGGGTAAACCAGCCACTCACAGCCAGCAGCACACTAGCACACTTAGATGACCCAGGGCATAGTCACTGAGTTTTCTTTTTCCCTGGGGGTACTCCACCCCTGCTCCGCCCACTCCCCTGAGGTCCTGCCCCCTCTCTGCCTCTTCCTGCTCCCCCCCCCCGCTCCACCTCCCCCTGAGGCTTCACCCTTGCTCCGCCTCTTCCCTCCTCCAAGGCCCCGCCCTCAGCCTGCCCCTTCCCGCCCCGCTCCAAGCCCTCCCCCAAGGCCCAGTCCACCTACCGCTCCCTGCTCTCCGCCCTCCCCCAAGCTCCGCTCCCAGCCACCAAACAACTAATTGGCAGCAGCTGCCTGAACAGCTGATTGCCAATTGCCACTGAACAGCTGTGGCTAGAGGGTGCTGAGCACCCACTATTTTTTTTCCGTGGGTGCTCCAGTCCTGGAGCACCCATGGAGTTGGTGCCTATGACCCAGTGGTTAAAATGCTGTTGTCCAGTCTACAATAGTGTTGCCCATTGTTAGTATCATTGGAGGTGCACATGTGGTGGCAATGGTGAGACATTTTAGGAGAAAAGGGCTAATGTGGACACCCCCAACAATTCTCCCATATACCCAGTCCAGCTCGCAGTGGGGCTAGTTGGAGTTGGGTCTGAAATAATGCATTTACTGTGCCTGTAACATGCCTAAAACTGATTCCACCATTCTCTTAAGCCTGAAATGAACCTTTTTGAATGAGTGCATTATTGGCAGCATCAGGGTGAAGTTTTGTCATAGCCTGACTGCTGCCAGTGGTGGAGTTTTGGCTGCTCCCCCATCCCTCCCTGTCACAATATAGAGTTTGTTTCGTGCCTTTCTTACTGATGCAAGCTTCCAAAAATGTTTCATAACCTTCAACGACTAGTGCTTTGCAGTTTGTTATTCTGTGTCTCATGCTTTTCACTTTTTGGCTGGACAGATTTTATAGGATCTCAAAAGTGCTGCCTAAGAATTAATTGTTCCTTGACACTCTCTTAGGTCATAGATAGGAGAGATACAGGGATCCACATTATCTGCTATTGGAATACAGCCACTTCTGGGGTAGTGCACACCATCTATTTAACAATGCATAGCAACTCTGCACAATGGTTTAGAGCAGGAGATGAGAAAGAATGCTGTGTTCAGTTAGAACTGCTGGGGGAATTTAGCTGTGCAGATTGGAATTACCTGAATAGCAATTAGCCAGGACACAGGAGTTAAAACTCCATCTCCTCCTAAAAATACCAAAGTCAGTATTGAATCAGTGCCTCAGAACGCTGGTGGGATGCACTGTGATGCAGGAGGTGACATCTTAGATGTTGAGTTTAAAATTAAGGGACTCTTTTCAGCCTTCTTGGATGTTTTGCAGAGAAGGTGGTAGGCCCCAAGTCCTGGCTGTTCTGATCATTCCATTCTGCATACTAAATTTCCCCCAGCAGTTCTAACTGAACACTGAGTTTTTCACTTCCTGTCCTAAACTGTTGGCCATGGCTGGAGATGGGACACTGGGCAGGGTGGGCCAGAACTCTGAGGTGGCACCAAACATTCTCTGTCTCAGTTGTTTGGCTCGCTGGTTCTTGCTCACATGCTTAGGGTTTTACTGATCACCATATGTGGGGTCAGGGAGGAATTTCCCCCCAGGTCAGATTGGCAGTGACCTTGATGGGGGAGAGGGGGTCCATCTTCCACTGCAGTGTGTGGGTCACTTGCTAGGATTATCTGGTATCTCTCATTTAACCATTTACCTGCAATTTTGGGGGCCTTGGGCACTGCTACACCTCGGTCCCTCCTATTCTTTGCCTGTGGTACATAATAGTCTAGTTTCCTTGGATGTCATTTATTTTGGCTAGGGTGACCAAACATCCTTTTATAAGCCCGGTCCCGGCCAGCCTGCCTTTTTTGGCAAAAGTGGGCAAGAGCAAATGGGACAAATGCCTGCTTTTGTCAAAAAAAAGTGGGGTGTGGAGCAGTGTTCCCTCTAATATTTCCCACCCATGTGTGGAATGAATTTTGTTAGGTGCACCAATATGGAGGTGATGTGTCACACATCACCTCCATATTGGTGCTCCTAACAAAATTCATATGGCAGGGTGCGTCTGAGGGGTTCGGAGTGTGGGAGGGGGCTCAGGGCTGGGGCAGAAGGTTGGAGTGCGGGGGCTGGGCTGAGGGCTCTGGCTTGGGGTGCAGGCTCTGGGGTGGGGCCAGGGATGAGGGGCTCAGGGCTGGGGCAGGGGGTTGGGGTGCGAAGGGGTGAGGGCTCTGGCTGGGGGTGCAGGCTCTGGAGTGGGGCTGGGGATGAGCAGCTGGGCAACAATGGGGAGAGAGGACTCCTCCCCCCAGCTCGCTCTCCCTGCAGCACCAGGAGCACCTGAGCTGTGGGGACGGAGAGGTGCCTCTCCCCGCTGTGGCAGGTCCAGGCTGCGTTGGGCCGGGGGAGGGGTGCCTGTCCCTCGGCCACAGCAGCTCTGGGCCAAGCCGGGTCAGGTCCGGGGGAGGGGCTCCTGTCCACCGGCCGTGGCAGGTTCCGCGCTGGGCTGGGTTGGGGCAGGGGAGGGGCACCACAGCAGGTCCAGGGCTTGTGGGGAGGCATCTCTCCCCCGGCGCAGCCCTGACTGCCTGCGTGGCGCTTAATAGACAGCTGCACGGCCGTGCAGTTTAGGGGGAACTTAGGAGCGGAGAAACATGTGAGGAGAGGGGGGGCAGGCGGCAATGTCTGGTGGGGGGGAAGGCAGGGCTCAAGTGAGCAGTGACACCAGCCCCAGCCTTTGGGAAGTATGCTAACCCTATTCAGTATGCGCATCGCTGCTCACCCGAGTCTTGCCTGCCCCCTGCGCGGGGAGAGGGGCTTGGGTAAGTGGCTCTGGCCAGCCCCGCATGGGGGTGGGAGGAGGCTCGGGTGGGGTCGGGGGACTCGGGTGACTAGCTCGGGCCAGCCCCGCACGGTGTCGTATTTTCCCTTTGGGAAATATGGTCACCCTAACGTTGGCCTCATTTCAGTTGTTGGGTTTAATGTGTGGGTGTTGGTGGTGGCCTGTGAAACACAGGAGGTCAGACTAGATCTAGTGGTCCCTTCTGGCCTCAAATTCTATGACACTTTGTGTCCCACCCCAGGAGTGGCCACATTGCAGCAGCGAGTGACATGCTTGTTGCACATGTAATCTGTATAGTGCACGAGGATAGTGCTGGCACCTCAGGTGTGTGCAGCTGTGACAAAACAACCTGTGCCCTGCCCCAAATAGTGGACTGCACAAGTGTAGTGTGTTTCATATTGACTTTATCTGATGGTAGAGCATTTTCTTGCAATACATTTGTTAGGCCAAAAGAATGGCTCCCCAAATCCTCTCTGGGGCTTTCCTCGGAGACAGTTGAGGAGGGAAGTTAGGCACCCAACTCCCATTGACTTTCAGTGGACATTGGGCCCCCAGGTGCCATTTGTGTCTTGACAGTCTCCCCCAGAGAGCCTGTTTACCACTCGTGTTTATCCCAAGTTAACTCATTGGCTTCAGTGCAGCTACACCTGATTCCCACTGTCATAAGTAAGAGGGGAGTCAGATCCAGACACTGAAGAAGTGTCTGAGTTGCAAACTCCCTGTCAGTTTTTGTCCCACTATCCCAGCAAGTGGCATTGCCTCTGCTGCATGCACTTTCAGGATACCCTAAGGCCAGTGGTTCCCAAACTGGGGTTCGTGAACCCCTGGGGGTTCACGAAATGTTAAAGGGGGTTCTCAGGAAAAAAATTCCCTAATGGCGGACAGAGCTGTCCATAGGGACCCCATAGGGCCAGCAGCCCAGAGCCCCTGGACTTCCAAGAGCTAAGCAGATCAAAGCAAGCATATCTATTACACTGAGATTTAAACTTCAAGACTCCTTATAAGAAATGGAAAGGGAAGTGGATATTTTTTTCTGTTTTTAAAATTAAATAGGCAGCTAGTGTTCTTCATAATAATTTTAAAAACAATAAGTTTAAGCTTTGTTGTAACATGCGTTGTTTGCCTGGACTGCTCAAGACCTGAATGCTTGTGTGGGAGGAACTCTTCAAGTTGTCTTCTTAAATACCTTCATGCTGTTTCACATCTGATACTCCTTGATGAAACATAGGAGCCTTGTCTTATAACAGGCTTATTCAAAGTGATACAAGCTACGAAAGGAAAGTGAGATCTTGGAAGAGTGTTGCCGTTTTCATAATGTAATAAAATACTGTAATGATGAATAATAATTAATAATAAATAGTGTGTAATAAGCATGTCATAAAAACAAATTTTATATTTCCAAGATCACTACTTTTATAATTTATACTCAGGTAAAGGAGAAAATCCCTGGATATATTAATTTTTAGGAGGGGGTTCGCGAGACTTGACATTTTAGTGAAAGGAGTTCACAGGTTGTTAAAGTTTGGGAACCACTGCCCTAAGGCAAGCTCTTCAATTCAGCAGGACACTGTTGGATTTATTTATGCCCTGCTGATCTCTCCTGCTTCATTTTTATTTTCCAGAGAGACGGTATTCCAGATCTCGTCCCAAGGCAAACCTGCTGAGCTACTCTTCCCATAGCGTGACGGTTCGGCAGCCCAGCGAGACGGCCCTGACGCCACTGACGGAGCAGGAGGGTGAGGCTTACTTGGAGAAATGTGGCAGCATCCGTCGCCACACTGTTGCCAATGCTCACTCGGATATCCAGCTCCTGGCCATGGCCTCCATGATGCACACAGGGATCGTGATAGAAGAGCCAGACAACAGTGACAAATGCCTCCTCCTGCAGCCCAGCTTCAGCCACAGGCAATGCTCCAGTGAGCCCAGTATTGCTGATGGGCCGGAGGGACTGGTAGCAACGGGCAGGCAGGAACCTACGGAACTGAACTGCACCTCCGTCAGCTAGAAGGGATGTCCCCTCCAGGAGAGAGAACCATGTGCACTAAACCAGACGATGGGCGGTTGTGTTCCTGCTGGGAACGGTGGAGAACATGAGCCTTGGGGATGTATTTGCTCATGTTGTGGGAGCGGTCTATGTTCTCATGTCTCTTGGGAAAGGCACCTTAGATTTTTATCTCTGACTTTCTAGGATCATTGTCAGTGGAGGTACCAGGCTGCTCCCAGCAGAGCATTCAGGACTGCAACGGTTTCAGTGTTAAATGCCACTGTCTCTGTATTCTATAGAGTTTCTTCCTGAGCTGCTCAACATCCAAGTTCCACTGCTATAGCCTCAGGTTCCCTCCCTTTTCTTTTTAGTGAAAGAAATTAATCTAAACGTTTTTCAATCTCATGCCTAACTCCCTGGTCTCATTAAATGGAGCCCTCCTCCAACTCCCAGCAGCAATTGGAGAGACTGTGCTAAAAGCTCACTTGGTCCTTGCCCTCAGTTGTAGGATGGTGATGCCTGGGGTTGGGTTTTTCTTTTAAATGTATTGTACTCAGGGATTAAACTTTGTGAGTCTTGTAGAGAACTCTGCCCCAGATGCTTTGTGGTTTCTGAGGGTTGGGGAGGGATTTCCTTTCTTCTTTGCTCCCACTGCATACAGGGGAGAGACTTCATCTGACTTAGCGAGAAGCCCAAATCAGAGTGAGCTAAAGCTCTGAATGTTTTTTCCTCTGAGAGTGTTGCCTGTCCATGTTCAGCCCCAGTGTGCACTCCCCCTTTGAGGTCAGTGGAGTCTTATGGGGAGTAAATAAGGGTAGGATTTGGTCCCACGTGCCCTACTTGGACGTTGGCATCAGGCGTGCTGTCAAAAATGTTAGCATTATCAGGATTCCACCATAAGGAGAAACCTAAACAGGTGGCTTCCAAGAGAAAAGGGGCAATACAGTAACTGAGGGTATGCTCCTGCATTCGAAAGGTGACTTGAAAGTGGCTTTTCGAGCCCAGGCATCCATGGGTCCAACCCCAGAGCTAACATGGGGGAAATCAGCTTTGGATTGGTGCCTGAACTTCTAGCTCTTACAGAATTTATGAAATCAAAAATAGCCGTCTGGGTTAGAGACAGGACTCTAGCTCTGTTTGCAGCTAGGTTTGGGGTTTTTTTGTTTTATTTGGAAAGCTACAACTTGTCCAGTTCTTAAGCAATGTTAGTGTCTGTCTGACTGTGGCATACAGTGAATTCCACTCTGACTGCTACAGAGGGACCGATAGGTACTCCAGAAGCTGCTCCCATAAGAGTGGAGTCAACCTGCTCCACAAATCCCCCTAGATATTCTGCTGATGTCTTGCTAAACAGAATTGTAAGTGTAATTACAAGCTGCTTTGAATTTCAGACTCCATTTAAAAAGGAGACACCTCCCCATCATCTCTCAGAGTGTTGCCATGTTCAGCCCCGATGTGCACCCCCACTGATGTCCCCATGGTCATCAACATGCACATGTAGATGACAAATAAATCCGTGATTGGAAAGGTTTTCTCTGCCTGCCAGGACCTGAATTCAGGTCTCTGTATTTCTCATGCTATAGGTAATGACTTTGTGTAAGGTCGGCTTTTGCAAGGCGGTGAGCACAGCTCCATTCCCATTGACTTCAATGAAAGTGGAGGTTGCTGGGCATCTCTCAGGATTGGGCCTCAATCGCCCGAGCAATGTCAGGAGTAGAGATTCTTCCGAGGCTGCTGTTAGCATCAGAAATACCAGGGAGGAGCCCTGAGCTCTGGAGCTCTTTGCAGCTCCTGTGGTTGGTAACTGTCGGTCTACAAATGCATTTGACAAGGGCCTGCTTCTGCCCCTGGTCAAGCTGACTGGAGTTTCACTGTTGGCTTTAGCAGAAGTGCACTGATCTGGGAATGCAACCAGCTGTTTGCACTTTAAAATCCTGGTCTACCGTTATGTTCAAGCCTCCCAAGGAGGAGCAGCACAGAATGTGCAGCCCAGCAGGAGGAGGGGCCACTTTTGCTCTACCTGGATTCCCCTCCTGGCCATTACTTGGCCTGCCCCCCTACATTAAGGCTTTTAAGGTGGGGTGCAGGATTGGGCTCATTATGTTGGCCCTACACCGCTCCTGCACCAAGATTATTATTCTCTGGCCACTTGTGGTACTTTTATGGCTCTATTGGATACCAGTGACGGGATGTGGTGCGGGGAAGATAATCTCTCCATAGCATTTCAGTTCAACCTCTTCCCCCTATTTAGTAAATATCAGGAATGTTTTTCAATAGCCCGTACAAGCTTCTTTTTATGACTAAACAATGAGAAATGGCTGTTTGTTTCCTGACGTACTCTGGGATCATCATCCATTTCCCTCTCTGGGAAGGGGAGTCTCTGAGGAGTATGGGACTCCATGCCTGGTATTAACTTGAATTTCTTTTTTTATCTAGCTCTATCCACTTGTTTGACCTTTTTTAAATTTGTGTGGGTCTGCTACTTTGCAAAAATTTGTACCAAGATGGTCGGAGTTGGGCACGTCCCACGTTTGATTTTGGCAGGGGAGGGAAGGGTAAAGCTGGTGGTTCCATTTTGTAAACAACGTGCGAGGCTTAAGGAAAGAGCGAGGGTGTTTAGAAATGAGGTGGGAAAGGTGATGCTTACTGGGCCACCAAATGAACATATAAGGTGCACAAGCTTTTGGAAGCACAAAGAGGCTTGGTCTCCTGTGAGCAGCTAATGCAAACTAGTGTTGTAGAAGGTGAGTAGCCTGCCTGCTGTGACTTGCATGATAGGCGAGAGGAAGGGGTTGCATTGAAGGGCAGGACACTGCTGAGTGCTAGGGCATGGTTGCATCATATTTGCCCAGTGGATGGCAACAGGCTAGGAGCTCTAGGAGTAAAAGGAGCCAATGACAACAGTGATCCCTGCTGCTCAATAGAAAATATGACCTGTGGAAGGTTTCGAGCATGCAGTGATCTATCTTGATTCAAACAGCCAGACAGGGCTGCTTTGATATTGGTCCAAGGCAGGTCCTAGACCTCCTATCTACATGCCTTCTTGCATTGCTATGGACAGTAGGGAAGGTGGGTGGGAGGGGTTCAACTCCCCTGTATCCTGCCATTTGATGCAAACCTCTATAAGCTGCCAACAAGTGATGAAATGATTCCCCTCCTACCCCCCAAGGTTGTACAGTACCTCCTTATTGGATTAAGAGAGAGAGTAAGTCACTTCCCACCTCAGTTGCTCTGTCTTACTCCTACCAGATTCAAGACCACGTGGACAAGTGGTTTGTTATCACCTCCATGTGTCCATACAGTTTTGCTGTAGTCTGTGATGCAGATTTACTTAAGGGTCCAGATTGAAACCTAAATTTTAGTAAAACTTCTCATTTTTCTACCACCCTCATGGGTCAAATGGTATGGTTTTATCACTAGCAAGTTTAGTCTCCTCCAGTCCACTACTGGGATGGGCAGTAACCTGCTTTTATATTTTAATTCTCAGTCCAAACATAGGCAGTAAATCCTGTTGCTATTAAAGCTTGGTTGTCCCTGACAGCACATGAATTGCAGCTGGGTTTGGAAGGACCTTCATGTAGTATTTTTTTCTTTAGGTTTCCACCCTCCCCAATCTTATTGCTGGGGTTCCCTTGGGAGTAAAATTGTTGAAGCCTGCAACTCTATGTTGAACCTACAGTGGTTTTGGTCCGCATACTATGTCTAAGATTTCCAAAGGGTTCTGCACCTCCATTTGAAATTTTTTAGGGGCCCGCAACTGAAAAAAGCTTGAAAACCACTGCTGTAGTCTGAAAACTCTCATTTTATGGATTGCTTGTGCATTGACAACCTTCTTACTCACTACACGTTGTTTTACACTAGCTACGTGTGTCTACTTTTGCTCATAAAGTTCAATTTTTATACAGAATTGTTTTTGAACCATGCAGTTCTACTGCAGCCCCAAGGGAACTTGTACTTCCAACTCCACTGCCTGCCAGCCTGTGTTATCTTTTCAACACGTGGGGTGTAGTTCTGACCCTATTGCAGCCATTGACAAAACTCCCATTGACCTCAGTGGGGTTAGAACGAAACTTAACCTAGTGCAGCAGGCCGTTACCATGGCCCTGCTCTGGACCACCTAAAGCTGACCTGCAAAGGACACAAACTGGCCTTTCTGGTAGGAAGAATGCCTAAAGGGCTCATTGTTTATGGGCTGGTGCTGTACAAGACAGTCAGCCCCTCCTGATGCAAGTTGCATTGGAAGAGCCAGAGATCAGCTGGTGTAAATCACCATAGTGCTGTTGAAATGAGTGCTAGCCTGACTCACAGGAGCTGAGGAACTAGCCTTTTTCATCCAGTTGCCCTCTCCACACTCCTTCAAGGGGAGGATAACATCTCTGGGGCTAGGGTTAGTGTTTGTCAGGCACCCTCCCTCTCCCCACTTTGGGAACATCTAGTGGTTCCATGCAGGGAGGGATGGGAGGGGGGTTTGGGGCTAGTACTGTGCCTGGAGTGAAGGGGACATCAGCTGACACAACAGTCTGGCTGAAGGCCAAAGTGGAGTTGGATTGGAAAGGGAGGGTGAGGACTGTAAATGGTGGGGAAGGTGATTTGGAGAAGGAAGTGGGGCAACAATGATCCTTTTAGCAGCTGTGCCTGGGCTTGAGGCAGTAGCCAGGAGCAAAGAAATGCTCATTTTTTTTCATAGACTCTTTCAGCACCTGGTATAGTCACATAGTTTCTGCTTGGCAAATGCCAGCTCTTTCTGCACTTCTCTGGAAGGGCTCCATGGGCCTTGTCACCAGCACTTAGCTGTCCCAGTTGCCAAGCCCCTTTGGGTAGCCTTCATAAGGAGGTCCAGCTGGCTGTGCAGGCTGGAGCCTAGGAAGTGAGGGAGGATGTGTGTGTCCCTGGTGGTGATGAAGCATCTACATTACTCCCCTCCTGCTGCTTAGATGCAACTCTCAGGGGCTCACTAGTAAATTTTTAGCTTTACATCCTCATTGCAGCTGCCTCAGAGCAGTATGAGGAAGTGCTGCCTCCGTATTTTGGAGTTGAACTCCAGCTGTTGCTGCTGCCCAGTGTTGTTGACTCGGTCAGTGTATGTTTGTTTGAAGCTAGAGCCATTTTGGTAATTGCTACTTCCTGTGAAAAACAACCTGTCAGTAGAGTTCAGGAAACTCGTGATAGAGAGTGGAAAACAAGCCCTTTTCTAACACAAAATGTGTCAGGAAGGACCTGGAGGTGGTGTTAGCTGCCCAAGTCTGACACTTCCATTGTAACTTAACTCAAAGGCACCCGCAGAGACACATTGCCGCTTGCAAGCAACCAAGGATCACTATATTCTGGGACTTTCCTAGAGGGCAGCGTGCCTGTAGCCCATGAAGTCAATGGAATTTTGACTGTTAATTCAAGAGGAGCAAAATGAAGGCAATGCTGAATGCTTTTGAAGATCTCACCCCGCTGGGCCTCCTGGGCTGTCCTCAGCCCAGTGTGGCTAATCAGATTCTTTGCCTTCATTTAGAGAAGGCAGGGTCTCTCAAACTGTTGTGCGGGCCACTCTTTGAAATAGTGATGGTTGCATGGAAACCACCCCCACACACACACACCTCCCCAAATGCATTTCACAGAGCACCTGCCCTCCTCCCTGCAGTCATAACCTTGGATTGATGATAGCAAATGACTAGCTGAGGAAATAATTACTAGGGTTTAGCACATGGAGCTGAGGGGAGGCCCACTAGCAATCTGACAGTCACAGTTTGAGAACTGGTGCCCTATATTATCTTATGTTCTAAACGCCCTTTGTAAAGCAACTGCCAGCTTCCACCCTAGAGCTGGCTGCATTCCCCTATTAAAGGGTAAAGGGAGGGTGCAGTTGGTGTAGACTCCTCAGCCATCACATACCCATGGCACCTAGCTTTAGTGGGTTCACAGGCCTGGGTTGTTTCCCCCCTCCTCCCCCAAAAAGGGTCAGCATCTACCCTTTGTTGGGACCACTGCAGTGTGTGGCATCCTCCCCCCCCCCCCCTTTTCACCTATGTCACTTATATACACTGTAATAAATGGGATGGTGTTTTTGGGGCATGCTGCCCTGCTTGTAATTCCTTCTCTCGGGAGGGTCCTGATTAAATCACTTTGCCTGACCAACTTGATCTCACTTAGCTCCCACAGCCGTGGCAGCTTTGGTTGTACTATAGTGTTCAGCTGGTATGCTGAGGCCTAAACCAATCCCAGCATTACAAAACTGAGTAATATTAGGAGATTTGAAAATTACTGTCATGCTGTGGAGAGTTACTGGCCTTCCATAAAAATTTCAGGTTGGCCTGGGCAATCTACCTATGGGGTGGGGTGGTGATACACATACGGAGTCAGTTGAGCAGCTGTATGCTCTCTCATCACATAATGATGGAGGAGGAAGAGGGTTAACTATAGCTCAGTTACAGCTGTTGAACTGGTCTCTGCCTACAGTCCCTAGATTAAAGGGAAAGAAAAACCCAGCTAAAATAGTAGCTTGAATGCTTTCAGATGGAAGGTGGAGTGATGTATCTCTTCCCCCACTCTGGTAGAAGAGCTATAGGATTTGGCTAGAACAATCAGAGGGTTTCCTGTTGTAGCCCTAGTCAGTAGGCTTCAGAGTTAATTCCCACTGTAGCTCAATGGGCTTCATCTCTGTCCTCCAGTAAGTGGTAGAGACTGTAAAGCAGTAACCTGTCCTAGCCAGTGAGATGACAATGGGCCCTGTTGCTTTTAAAATTGTAACCCACAGCAGTTCTCTTCAGTACCCATAAGCACTACGTCATTATTACTTTTGTAAAATGAAAGCTTAAGTTTGTATGAACTGACAAGATTCCTAACAACACACAGAGGCCCCCGTGCTTAGAACTAAATCCAACACCTGTATGAGTAAACAAACTGATACTATTCCCCTTTGGCAGATGCATTTCATGGCTTACTGTGAACATGTATTTGTACTAATGAACTGCAGATAATAGAATGAAAATTCAAGCTGCTGAAGTAAGAGCTGTTCAAACCGCTGTAGAACGTGAGCCTAATAAGACTTCATTTGAGGGCTGGAGTGATGCTGCCCCCTGGAGGCAGATGTTGCCTGCATCTCTCTGAGCAGAATAAGCCTTCAGTTTTTTACTATAACCTTGCTTCACTGGGTGACTGCAATGCACAGCAAGTACAGGTCCAACAGCTGTTCCAACTGCTCTGCCTGAGAGCCTGTAGTTTTAACCCTAATTAAAATGGTTTAATGGCTCATCCTTAATATTCTGGCATTAAAAAATGACAGCAGTTGAAGAGCTCTCAGGTTATCTAATTGCTCCTCTGCTGAAGGAAGATTATTCCCTACTGTATGTCACCGATTGGCAGCATGCCTGTTGTACACCATCACATATCCACAGGATTGGTATTACGCTACCACTTTTGGAAAAGTCTTGAGGAGGAACCTGTAGGTCAGTCCCCAAGGGCTCTCACTCTTCCGGCACAGGGTAGTCCATATGGCTTCACTGCCTCCTTACACGGGACCCCTGCTTCACCCTGTGAGCTATCTCGGTTGGACTTGCTGAACAGACGCCTGGTAGAGACTTGTACATGCTTCAGGGATTAATGCACCTCGCCCAGCATTTGCAGTAACGCTCAACAAGCATTGTCAAAACAGTAGGGTTTATTAGTCACCTGGAACACAACACACAAAGTCCTTAGGTTAGCATAGGGAACTGAAGGTTAAAGCGTTGTCCATTCTGGTTAGCGCAGAGCCCAGTCATGCTTTGGAGAACCCCTGGGGTCAAGCTCTGTCTCTCACTCTGACCTCCTTAGTCGCTTCTCGGGTGACACCCCAGCTTCCAGCAGCCAACTCTTATCCCCTACCTCACACCTCTCCAGTCCTTTGTTCTGGAGCTGGCATCTTTGTAAAACAGCTTCCCTGCTGAGAGGTGGAGAAATCCATCTCCCTCTGGGCCACTGGGTGCCAATCCTGCTGATTGGATTTACCATTGTTTTCTCAGATTCTCCATTGATATTGGGTCAGTCTCAGCCAGTCCTATTTTAATGACTTGTTCAGGCTCAGACAGCTAGGTGACATTCATACCTCTGTCTTTTAGGCTATGTCTACACACTACCACTTATGTCCCTCAGGGGTGTGAATATTCTACCCCCCCAAGCGACAAATTATGCCCGAATAAGTGGTAGTGTGCATGGTACTATGTCGGCAGGAGACCTTCTCTCGCTCACATAGCTACTGCCGCTTGATGGAGGTCGTTTAATTATGTTGACGGGAGAACTCTCTCCAGCGGCATAGCGCAGCTACACGAGAGATCTTACAGCGGTACAGCTGTGCTGCTGTAAGCTCTCTAGCGTAGACATAGCCTTACTCTGCTCTGAGAGCAAACAGTCCTTTCTCCCCCCACTGAGGTTCCCATGAGAAATATAGGAGAAACTGAAGCACACATAGGATTTATAAAAGTATTAGAGAATTCTCATTGTGTCTCACACAGATTACAAATACACCACCACTGAGACAAGAGCTAAGGGAACAAAACAACCACCTTTCTCTAGACAAAGAACTGATGCTCCCCCCCAATCTAAATCCATTGCTGTGTCCACTCCCTGACCCCCTCCCCAAAAAGCGCAGCCCTTCCCAATTCACTACCTCAACAGTGGGAGTAGTCTTATGATTCCATTCGTCTTAAAGCAACATCAATAAAATTAACATAGCTCAAATTGGAGGGCCCACTTCTGCCTTAGTGACACTTGCACAGGCGACATGGAGCTCTGCACACGTGGTTCCCTTTAGCTTCAGTGGAAGTCGAATGCTCAGCACCTGTGAAATATCGGAACTAAATATCCAAATAAGGATACTCAACAACTGAGGTGCTCAAAAATTATAGTCCACTCTTGCAAACATGGGCATTCATAAACCAATTGAAAACAAGGGGTTACAAAAGGTGTAACTGGGTGCAGAATTTATCCTGCAGGAAGAATGGTTACTTACCCTATAACAACTGTGATCATTAGAGATGTTGTCCACTTGGATTAAACTCTAGATACACATGTGCCCCATGCATGCAAGATTGGATTGTTTGGGCCAGCAGTGTCCACAACTGTGACCTTCATGTCCTTGCACGCCCCTCACCCTCCAAGCTTGTAAGAGATAGAGTGGGCCCAACTGTGTCTCAGTTCCTTTGCCAGTACAGAATCCCAGAGTTAAGGGACTCTGCGGTAGTGGCAGAGAAGGAGAATAGCTTCTGGGATCCAAATGGACAACACATCTCGAAGAACCAGTTGCTGTAAAGTAAATAACTGTTTGTTGTTTTTAGAGTAATTGTACACAAGGCTCCCATTCTAGGTGTCTGGCTAGCAATTGTCTCCCTAAGGAGGTGGCCGTCATGAGTTCTACTTAAATAAAGACTGCAGGACTGCCCTATCAAACAAGGCAGCAGATCTAGTAGCTGCAATCAGCACATAAAATAAATATAAATAAATAAATAAAGCTATCCTGTCTCCTAGAACTGGAAGGGACCTTGAAAGGTCACCGAGTCCAGCCCCCTGCCTTCACTAGCAGGACCAAGTACTGATTTTGCCCCAAATCCCTAAGTGGCCCCCTCAAAGATTGAACTCACAACCCTGGGTTTAGCAGGCCAATGCTCAAACCACTGAGCTATCCCTCCTGCCCCCATGATACTGAATAGAAGTATACTCTAAGTGGCTGCCCTGCAAATTTCTGATACAGGGACATTCTTCAAGTATGCCAAGGAGGTTATGTGGACCATAGTAGAGTGTGCTCTAAGTGTGGAGCTAATTTATTTAGTTCATAGGAGATCTTCATGCACTCTTATATGCATTGAGCATCTCTGCGTCAAGATTGCTTTGTTGCTAAATACTACGAAGAGTGTGAGTGACTTGTACTAGGGCTTTGTTCTATGGAGGTAGCAGGAGAGTGCCCTCAAGACATTGAGCATATGAAGTCTTGCTTCTCCAAGAGTCAAATGAGGTTTGGGGAAAAACCCTAGAGACACACACATTGATTCAAATGAAAGTCTGAGACCACTCTGGGTAAGAACTTAGGGTGAGGACTGAGGATCACCTTGTCTTTGTGTAAGGAGATCCTGCCATTAATGCCCGAATCTCTCACCCTTAATGCAGAGGTAGCAGCCACCAAAAATGCTGTCTTGATGGAGATGAAGGAGCACAATGCTCAAGACTCAAAAACTGCAGAGCCTCATGAAGGGAAAAATCCCACACTGGAGGAAATCCATGGATTAGATCTTTCAAGAATGTAGCCATAATGTGAGAATATAGTGTGACCTTGAATTGGAGGGTGACAGGCAGATATTGCAGCTAAATGAACCCTAATCAAGTTGATTAAGAATCTTGAATGTTTCAAGTACAATAGTCCACGGCTACCCCTCTGATAATACTCCAGAATGACGTCTCAGAGTTGACGGTCACCCTGAACAGCCCAAGGAGAAAATCATTTCCATTTGGTTCTATACATTAGTCTTGCTTGGAATCAGAATGTCTTGTACCTCAGTGAAGCAGCTCCTATCTATAGCACTTAATCAGCTAGCACCTATGTTGTCAGATGTAAAAATAAGGAGTCTGATTATAGGATAAAGCCCTGATTCTGTAAAATAACATCTGGAACAGCTGAAAGACATGGGCGGCCGAGCTGATATTGGTTTCAGTTCTGAATGCCATGCTGGTGCTATCCATCGTAGCACGGTTTGTCCAGTCTTACTTTTGTGAGGACTCCAGGGATACATCAGTTCTCTTTTCCACTGGATTTGGAATGGCTTTGACAAGGGGCCTGTGCTCATGCCTCTTCAGGAGCACTTCATGTTCAAATTGGTGGGAGAGAGGTCCATGGTGCAAAGACCCCATCTGAGGAAGATTTGACTGAGAACAGAGTCTTTGAGGATCCATTCGTGACTAATGAAGCATTACCAGCTGAGTTGGACTGCCAGGTTGTTCTGAAGATCTTGTTAGCGTAGGACTATGAGATTGTCCTGGTTTTATATGCATCAATCCTGACAGAGAGGGATGAGCTCACTACACCTTGCCTGTTGAGGAAGTGCATCGCTGTAGTATTGTCTGTCAGGACTTGAATGGTGATCCCTTTGAGGAGGGGCAGGAAAGCTCTGCATGCTAAACATGGCTCTGAGTTCTAACAGATTTATGTGCAGATAAGAATCTGTTACGAACCACCAGCCTTGAGTGTGAAGATGGTCTAGGTGTGCTCACTAGTCCTGTTTGGAAGCATCCGTTACCAGAGTGTGGATGGCAAGGCGAATGGGACACCTCGGCAGACTTTTTGTGAGTCCTTCCACCAGAATAGCAAGGATAAAACGTGTGGGGGAACTAAACCCTGCACATTTGTGCTGTGCCTGCCAGGTTGATAAACTGATTTTAACCACGCTTGAAGAGCTGAAGGCCAAGTCTGGCATCAGGCCTGATGAAAATGCACGTGTCTCAACAATCTGATACTCTCCTTTGCTGAGGTATCCCGATGATGGCATAGATTTCAAATGAGGTGCATCATAAATCCTAGGAGTGCTGATCTTGTTTTAAGGAGAATTAAAGAACAGCTGCCAGCCTGAACTATTTCTCTTTTGTAGAAGGATGTAATAGAAACAGACCTGTTGTGTGGGAAACAAACACTAGCAAGCAGGAAAGAAAACAGCCAAAAATAAAAGTGTTGAGCCCACACATACTATCCCAGGGTTTGAAAGAATCTACTCCTCTACTTGAGATTGAGGAATGGGATTTATTTGAGGCACTCCAGTGGCCGAAAGCATACATTTCTGCAGTGTGTGTGTCATGGTTACCAGGTGAGCTGTGCCATAAAGCTCTTTTGGTCACTTGAGTGCATCATTGTGTGCCTCACTCTGGGTGGAATCACATACTCCAACCATTCAGACCAGGTCTCTGGGCTGCAGCCCCTTGTTTACACAATTATATTATTCCAATAGGCCCGACTGTGTTGGGCACCTGTAACAGCAGCTGATTAAAGTGACTCAAAAACAGCATAATCAAAAACTTAGTAGTATTTAATTGCTCAAGGAAACACAGCATTTAGGAAAATGGGTTAATACAGAGTCCTATACACATTTCTTTACTAAGATTAACTTCTCTAGTCATAGCTCAGGTAAACCCATCTCTGGCTGGGAGAAACAGACTGTCCTCCTCACAGCATGCTGTCTTCTTGCAAGTCTGACAACAGTCACTGACTCACTTGGCAATCCCTCACTCCTTCCTGAGGCCAGCATCTTTAAAGGTTTATAATTCCATTTAATCCTATGCAGTCAGGTTTTGGAAGAGTAAACTATGCCAGCCTGGTGGGAGCCAAGCAGGTTGCTTCTTCCCAATCAATGGCCCAGCCTTTGCTATCTTAACTCTTTTGTAGCTGTTCATGCCAGGTATCTTATCTTTGCCATTGTTTGGTTTTCTATTTGCTTTCCCCTCCACTATTGACTGAACGCTGGCAGACAGGCAGTTAGCAGATAACCTGTGGGCAAAAGGACATTTATAAAAAAACAAAACAAAAACACATAACTCCTTCTTTCTCCACACTTTGTTAGCATCTACAAAGAGCATCTAGTTCTCATGGTAGTAAAGAAAAGCTACCGAACACAGTCCTGCTGCAGTGTCAGAACTTTCCGAGTCTTCAGACAACTCCAGTGCTTCAGCTAATGGCATCTCCAAGCAGCAGCCAATAAAGTTAAGATTCTTGTCCATTTCTTTTCATCTATTAAGAAAGCAATAGATCAGTGGGTCTTAACCTTTTTTTCATTTGCCGACCCCTAAAAAATTTCAAATGGAGGTGTGGACCCCTTTTGGAATCTATTGTCTGTTCATATAGTTGACTTATGATCAATCAGTTTTCAGTCGTAAGTTTTTTGCAGACCCCTTAGACCAAGTCCACAGACCAGAGGTTGAGAACTACTGCACTAGATGGGTAACAAAGAAATTAACATGGAAGGCAGTTTCACTACGCTGGAGAAAGCAGAACAGCAGCAGTCATAGGCACTGGAGATCCACATTTTTCAGACTAGTGTATTCTCATAGCAGGGCTTCACTCATTTTTGAGTGAGCAGAAAGTGGGGGAATTTAATGGATTGTCTGCAGCAGTGAACACCCTGTAACTGATGAATCACAAGAGTATTTATGCATATTACTGCTCCAAGCTTTCAAGGGAGAATAGACTGTCATGGAAAACTACCAAAGAATGTTCAAGTAGATCCTACATCCATATCACCACAGGCTATAACCTAGCCAGGTCTCAATCTAAGCAGGGTGAAACTGGCTAATACTCAGATGAGAAACTCACCAGGGTAACTTAAAAACATACAGGAACAGATGTCAAAGCAGTAGGTGTACATAAGTACATAAAGTATTGAATTGGATGGTGCAGTATTACATTAGGTGGCACTTTGCTGAAGATATTCATTCAGATGTGGTGGAAACTCCCATCCTCCCACACAGGCTCAGTACTTTTCATCCTTCCAACGCACTTCTTCTGTGAAGCCCACAAACTGTGAGCCTATAAAAGCAACAACAATCTAAGGTAGAACCTGCAGGGTCTCCAGCGTGAGTGTTATGCTATGACGACTGTAAGTTCAGCAGGAGAAGAACTGATACTGTGCAAGACAGACAAGTAGGTTGGTGGCACTTCCTGACCTTCTGTACACTGTTCACAGGTTCAGTAACAGGCTAAATAATCACTTGATAATATCTAAGCAGTTTAGCAATTATATAGTTCCTTTCATCCAACTCATTTGACAGTTACATGGCAAAGTGGGTCACAGAACAAGAGCTGAAGCCTGCACAGCATCAAACTCCTTGGCATGTGGTAACCTAATAACTAGGTAAAGCCACACCAAAAAGCAGCTAGCTCTGGGGCTTCAGTTGAAGACCTTATTTTGACAGAAAGTCAAGTAGGCACCAGCTCCAGCCTCTCCAACAGCTGAGCTGAAATCACCATATACTGCCCCCTACAGCTCAGAGAGCTGCATGTTTTATTGGTTTATGGATTAGCAAGAATAGCAAACTGGGCAGGGGATGACTCCATAATTCAAGGTTACAGCTTTAGAAAGCACCTTTGGGGCAAAAACTGAGGGCAGAGGTCTGCATATACACAATAATATTTATGCACCCACATTTGCACACAGACTGGGGAATATGCACAGATGAACTAGATACCTTGTAACTGCCTGTCTCTTTACATGCAAAATGGCTAGACACAGGTGCAGGTGTCATATTTTACTGCAAAAAGTGATCATATTTCTCTTCCATCTATCCAAAGGTACATGATTACACACTTTGAAGTATGGGCAAAGGAAATCATGCAATAGATGAAGGTATCTGGAACCCCATTTCTGTAATAAGCAAATTTGACCTCCCCTTTTTATTAGTTTGACGACTGGCTTTCTAGGTGTATGACATTTACAATTACATAGATATCACATTAAATACTACATTCATAGTAATCAGGATCATGTTTCTTGCTAACAGTTTCTTAACTCTTAAAGACAAATGCTTTCTTCCAAAGAGGACAGAAACTTTAGAACGGTTTTAGTATTTAAAAACGTTGAAAGCCGAATACTCTTCCCCCACCCACCTTGAAATAAAGCTGAGGAAATTTAGCATTCACGCAGAGATTAGGAGCACTGGTCTGAGCAAAGCGTAAAGCAAACAGGCTGTGTCCACTGTGAAGTTTGGAGTCAAGGCTCCTCACAATGAACCAACCTCCATGATCTCTCAGAGCTGGGCCTCTGCAGTTGAAGTGCTAAGTTTATCAGGAAGCCTAAGATGGGCTCACTTTCATTTTAGCCCAAAATGTTCTGCCTATAGGTTAAAGGTTAATTGCCTAAAGTAGGGCTGATTGTAACTTTTTTCATAGCTCAACCCACATCAGACAAAGGATGTCCAAGGCATGAGAAAAATACACAATTAGTACTGGAAAAGTTTGAGTTTATTTTTGAAAAGTTGTTTGACTGAAATAAGCTTGTGCATTAGTTACAAAATATATTAATCTATTGAGAGATACTTCAGTGAAACCAGCAGAGTGTGCATTGTGTTCAAATGCAGATCAGAGCGTTTCTTCAATAATACTGACTAGAGTACTTGTTTGCACCAAAGCATTAGTGCACATTTGATGAGAAAAAGAATGTCTTCTAGTAAGGCAAACAAAGGCCATCCATTTTGTTTACTACCAGATTTAAATTATTCAATAGGCAGGACCACTTGCTACATAGCCAGCCCATAGAATGAGTTTTTCCATCTCACAAATATAATTGCCTGCATATAAGTATGTGCTGACAATTTTTAAAGAATTACTCCCCCTGCCCTGCAGGGGGACACTGAGCTAAAAAGAGGAATCTCATATGCAATATATTATACTCAGAGAATTCTGAGAGCAGCAACTTTGCAAGTACACCCATACATAAAGAATACATAGCAGGAATAAGGGAGAGACAAGAGAGAACATGGGAGGAGGGAGGGGGAAATCAAATAAGTATCTTAGATATCTGTACACTAATGTAAGTATAGGGAATAAGCAGGAAGAACTAGAAATGCTAGTTATTGAAAACAGCTACGACAGTTGGCATCATAGACTTGGTGGGATAATACACTACCGGTATATTGGTATAGAAGGGTACAGGTTGCTCAGGAAAGACAGGCAGGGAAAAAAACGGGAAGGGATGTTGCTTTGTGTATATATTAAATGTATACACTTGGAAATAGGAGACAGATTTGTTGAAGGATAAAAGGGATAAAAAACAAGGGAGATGTCATGTCAAGGATTTACTATAGACCACCTACTCAGAAAGAAGAGGTGGATAAGACTTTTTTTTAAACTAACAAAATCATCCAAAACACAGGACTTGGTGGTGATGGGGAACTTCACTACCCAAACATCTGTTGGGAATATAACACAACAGGGTACAGATTATCCAATAAGTTCTTGGAATGTATTAGAGATTTTTTATTTCAGAAGGTAGAGAAAACGACTAGGGGAGAGGCTGTTCTAGATTTGATTTTGACAAATATGGAGGAACTGGCTGAGAATTTGAAAGTGGAAAGTAGCTTGGGTGAAAGTGATCACGAAATGGTAGAGTTCGTGATTCTAAAGAATGGTAGGAAGGAAAACAGCATAATAAAGATAATGGATTTTAAGAAGGCAGGCTTTAGCAAACTCAGGGAATTGGTAGGTAAGATCCCATAGGAAGCAAGTCTAAGGGGGAAAATGGGGGACTGGACTACAAGATCTTTTGAGGTTCCTTTCAGTCCTACAATTCTATTATTCTAAGACTGTTTGACACAGGTAACAGAAATTTGATTTAAAAAATAGAAGATGATATATACACACACACACAATATTGCAAAAGCACCAAGAGTCACAGAGAAAGCTATACACAAAACCTAAATTCAGCACTTCCCTTAAAAAGTTAACAGTTGAAAACTAGGCTAATCATTGCAACTCCACGTTTGTTTTAGATTGCTTTATTCCAAAATTTTTCATAAATCTGTGGCAGTTGTGATCCATAATCCATTCTCCTTTTAAGTATTTTCCAAGATCATTCTTCAACTGTCATAGCATAATGATATCTTAAAAGAGAAGAAAAACAGACCTCTAGGGGAAAAGGTGAAGCAAATACACTATAAAGCTGTATTTTATCACGGAAATTGAACTCTCAAACAATGCCAACTCAAAAAGAGATTAAATAAAATAACATTAACAACTGAGATTGTACATATCTGGATGGCTCAATCCACCTTTAAGTTCTACAAATTTCTTTCCACCAGCTGAAATTACATTCCCACGTGTAATATGACAGACAATTCTGGAACTGCACTGTAGCAAAGATAATTTGAAAAAAAAAAAATTAAGTAGTTGAGTGAGGTCTGCATAGATAAGTACGTAAGGTTAGTAAGACAGAATATATTTGGCTGATATTTAACATATCACCTCAGAAAGTCTCCCATGTAAGCTTTGTGGTTAAATCAGCTTGGCATTGGGTTAGAATTCCATAGTGCACCTTTAATAAGTACACAATAGATACAATATCAGCAGCAGCTAAAACTGTTAATGTTACATATTTTTTTCTGCCAGTGTACCATGCACCAACTTTTTTATTTCCTATTAGGCTGCGCTATTTTACATTCTCCAATTGAAATAATAAAAACGTATGTATACTACAGAGCTGCCACCATGCTGAATTTCATTTCAAGTCAAAAGTAGACTAGATTGAGATTTTTAAAAAGCAGATAGTTGTGCCTGGGAATTGACAGTCTTTTGTAAAAACGAATCTTAAGGATTTTGAAAGGGTAATGAAAATGGAACTCCTAGAGGTGTTAAGTTGGCACTTCAAAGACCCGTACACACACAAAAAACCACCTGTTATAACATGGTGCTCCGACAATGAAGTTTGTAACAGAATGGGCCTTTGTGCGTTAACTGTCCTCCCTCCCTGTGGTTGGTCCTTGTTGGGCTGCTTAGAAGGGGACTGATACTTGGGCTGCCCTGTAGCAATATTCACCCAACTAGAGGTGAGGCAAACCCCACTTGCCAGCTTCCCCATCTCAGAAAAATACTCCATGTTGACTGGGAGATATTCATACATTTATGCATGGCCTGGTTCCGTATTTTCTGTATCAGATTGTCTATATGCCTATCACAGGACAAATAAGGCTTTTTTTTGTGTGTTTTAAAAAAGTAATCTCTGTGTTTATATACAAATCTGAAGATATTGTAGAGTTGAAAAGAATTCTATACATTAAAATCCATTATTTTTCTATTAGCAACAGAGAGTTTGGACTAACCAGCTTCTAATGCACAAGACTACAACATTAACATGGGATGCAGACAATCAGTCTAGAAAGCCAAGAAATAGGCACAGGAATCTCCAAGGTTTTTTTTTTTTTTATAAAGTAAATGTAGTGTTTGTGAAAGATGCCACTAAAGAAACTAGAATGTGCTCGTTTATTATAAGAACACATAGCAATGCAAGTTCACCAACACTGCCCTACTAGCGGGCTACCATCCTGTTCTTTTCTAGGTGGTGAGGGTGGCTAACCTACTATGTCCTAGAGCTCTCTAGTTCAACAAGCCACCATCACTTTTGGCACTATATGGACAATTGTTTACTGAGAACTAGTGATAGACCCTCCACCACATTTTACACAGGCCACCTGAGTGCCATTTGACAGGAATGATTTTAGAACTCTGGTAAGTTTGGCACAAGTCAAGTGTGACCAAGAGGTAAAAGTTTCCATGATCCCTGAGCCACCTAGTATATATCTTCTTCCTCTCTGTCGAACATATCTCACACCAATATGATCTATCACCACAAAAAGCATCCCTACCAATGCAGAACTTTAACCCATCCAGCACCACCTTAGTTATAGTAGAAGAGCGTCAGCCATGTTTTTACACAATTGCAAACAAGGTGAACACACACATTTTGGGAGGGGGGAAAAAGAATAAATAAGTTACAGGGAGGCCTAAAAGCCATAGCTTCTATCAGTGATCTCAGCACATTCAGCAGAAACATTTGTTTAGCCTTTTCTGGGGCTGTATTGCACGGGTTTTGTAGAAAACTTTTCAGAAGTCCAAGGTTGATTCAACACCATCATGCGGGTTCCTGTTTGAATGTTCCTGAACATAATTCCCCGGGAGAAAAAAAAAGATAGAGACAGACCGACAGATGTCTAGGGACTGTGGACTGAGTCCTAATCTTACTTCATATTCCAAAAGGAACATGGTAAATTCAAAGTGATGGAGTTTCCCTTGCTGCACATTCCCTGGCTAAGCTATAAAGGCACTAAAATAGTCTGTACTTTTGTTTCCTTCCTCTATTCTTGCCATTTGGATTTAAGTCCTTTTAGAAATGGTCTATGTTGCAAGGTGAATATCTCCTGATTTGTAGCATGAGAGCACCTTCCATAGTTGAGCTAGTTCACTTCCGCTACAGTATGTGCGTTGCATCCCCCTGGGCAGTGGTGTAGTCACACTGGAACACCATTCTGGTACTATTAAGCAGCAGCTGTGGCAATGAAGTCAATCCACCTCTCTAGATAGCAGGGGAAACCCTCATTCTGAACTGTGTCCCTTTGAGCAGCCCCACGACATGGCCCCCTATGGGGCCAGTCTGTTCACCTACCCTGCCCGGCTCAGCCCCTGCTACGCTGCTGCTTCTCTCAGTGTTTCTGCTGCCTGGCAGCAGCTGGTCACAATGGGAAGTGCTTTGCACGCTGCTGCCACTTGGTGCCTATCCCAGCACTGGCACCACTGACAGCCTCCTGGAGGCTTCATATGTATTTTAGTTAAAGCAGATGCTCAGCAGTGATGGTGCAGGGCAGCTCAGATGCTCCCAGGAACAAGAGGCTGCCGTGTCTGGTCAAGAGCCCTGAGCAGCAGCAGAGTTTTGGCCCTGGTACTTCAAGCCTCTGGCTGAGATAGGGGAGAGGGAGATTGACAGACAAAGGGACAAACCAGCTGAGACTGAAGGGCAGAGAGCAGGACAAATGGGGGGAAGGTCTATGGGGTAGGAGCACAAGAGGTCAATCAGGAGGACAAAGGCACTTAGGCAGGTGCACAGGCACAGAAAGGATCCCACAGGACAGAGGGGCAGACAGGCATATACAAAGTGGTCAGTGGGGGCAGCTGCTATTTAGCCCTCAAGGAAGGACAGGGAGGGGGATGATCTCAGAGCACCAGCTGAAATTGGAGCCAGAAGCTGGAGGTGCCATTTCCCAGGAGCAAATAGGAGAAACTTCCCTGGGATTCTGGGTCCTGTTGCGTTAACTCCCCAGGGAGATGTGACCTGGACCAGCCTGAACTAGTTGTACCTCTCTCTCATCCTGCCTGTCCCCTGGCCCTTAGCCTCCTTATGCTAGACACTGCTAGCCTGAGCCCCAAGTAATCCCCCTGCTTTATCCTCTACCACCCCCACATGACCCCCACTCCTCCCAGCTGCTTCCCCATCCTCATCCCCTGCTCTCTTTTAGTGGCATTCCAATACTTTCATATTTAGGACATCTGGGGCATTTAGCTTCAATGCTCCACTTTTTCCACAGACTTCTAGAAGAATTTCACCTTTGATAACACAGCAATACTTCCCTCAGCTTAATACAGTAACAGAGAACAAGAAGAAATATTTAATACATGACCCACAGAGGAAAAAGCTTGTATACCAAAGGCAGCAAATTCTATTCAGTTAAATCAGCTGTATTAGCCTGCACAATGGCATTGTTCAACCCAGATAACTGCTCTTATCATGAAGCTTTTCCCCTCTGGAAAATCCCTTCGTTCATGGTCTTATCCTTCCAATCTGTTGTGGAAGAACAGCAGTGCGGGGCTCCCTTAGTTAGGGCACAACAGACTATACAGCCCCATCAGTACTGCGAGGTTGAAAGCCCTCTTTCCGTACAATGTTCAAGTCTAAACGTGTTACAACCTCACAGCGCACCAGAAGAGTATCATCTTTTACATAGGTTCTTTGCTTCAAAGCTTGCAGGTGCATGAATGTCACATAACCAAAACCTTTTGGGTTGCGGTGGATTGCTGGTCTCTGGAAGGCTAGAAGCTCAGGTTTGGCTTCCATTACTTCTTCGTGATTCTGCCTTGCAAGTCCCTCTGATTGATCCAAAATAGAAAGTCGTATGGTGCCCTGAAATGGCCAAGGCAGATGACTGTCATAGTCTCCTTGCATAGTATGGACAAAGAGGGATATAAAGTTAGCACAGCGCTGAGAATTTGGTAACTGGATATGCAGGCGCAAACACAGTTTGTAGCCTGGTTTCCCAGTGTAGAAGCCAGGGCTGTGGATCACAACAGGTCTCTCTTCTTCTTGGGCTCTCAGATGTGTGCTGAAGTTCTCAATCTTCCAGATGTAAATGCCGTTACATTGTTGTGCCTCCATTTCGGCAATTTTTTCCTCTAGATTTTGGATAGTGCGTTTGAGGTCTCCCACGTGAGCGCTCTGAGTCTCCATTTTAGCAATAAGCTCTCTGATCTGGTGATCTTGTCTTACCAGGCGACCTTCCAACTGCTGAATGGTTTCCTTGAAGTTCTCAACTTCTGGGTTGCAGTCATATGTGGCAGGTGGGACATGTGAGAAGAGAGATGGCTCAAAAGATAGGCCACTGAGGTAGGACATGGGAGTTGTGGTAGTAACACTAATACTCCGGAGAGTCTGAGCCATCATTCTCATGTGAACCTGAGTGAACTCTTGCATATGACGTGCCAACTCATTCCTCTGCATCTAGAATTTAAAGAGACATGGCATCAAACTCTCGAGCAGCAAAAACATTTCCTGCAACTAAGCCACAAAATATTGGGCTTCAAAGATAAACTGCAAAATAGAAATGGCTTTAGCTAACACAGATCAGCTGGAACAAAAACTAAGACAAAACAAGTGATGTGACAAAGTCAAGTCAAGTCCAACTGAGAGGACTTTGTTTTGGACCAGCCTTAAGATCAGATAGCTCAGAAAAATAACCAGTCCAGGTGCCTGTACAGACAAATAGCGTTTAAGTCAAAATGATTTGTTAAAATCATGATGTAAAAGGTAATAGAATTCCTCCACTACTTTGCATAAATTTAATACTGCCATAAATACAATCCTGTTAGCAATCAGCAATGTATTCCCTACATTGCACTGCAGTAGTGGCACTAGAGCCCTGAATATGACAGTGTATTCAGGAAAGGCAAGGAGAGCAATCGGTTGAAGATGAGAGAAACGTACCGTTAAAAAGAAGTACTGTAATTAGAAAACTTGGAACTTCCCCCACAATTTGCACTGTTTCACCAAAAATCATGAGTTTGAGGATCAGGCGGATTTTAAGTAATCGCCACTTGCTTTCCCTAAACTACAAGAGTTATATACCTGGCATTTAAAAACTTTCATAAGGCAAAGTTACAGAAGACAATTGGTATTAATATACTCTGAAATCAACACAGGTAAGAACAGCAAAATAAAACCACCCCAGAAAATTATTAGATTTAGGGTAGACTTTGCTAAAGCATCCAGGCACTTGTCTAATCAAGCTGTCATTGTCTTCAACAGAAGCGGAGTCAGGTCAATGCTAACAGCTTTTGAAAGTCGAACTGTAAAAATCAAACCCGGGAAATTTGTGACACAGACTGGATGAAAGGTACTGAGGAGTTCTTAGCATTGATGCGCGTAAAAGAAAGATTTACCTTTTCAGGACATCCAAAGGCACTGTATGTACATGGTACTGGGGCGGTAGGGCAGTCATTATCATAATGATTAGGCATCTAAAATCAAAATGAGAGTTAAGGTTAATTTTTCTTTAAGATGAATAGTTTACATTCTCCTCTTCAGATCAAAGTCTTCTTGTTTCAGAAAAGAAATTATGCCATTCGATCACAAAACATGATGAAAGAATTAGCGACTGTGTGTTAAGCACACAGCAACATTCCAACTCTCAGGATCCAGCCTAAATACGTGGCTATACTTAAATACAACAGATTTCAACATTTTAATGGAATAATGAGCAACCACACACCACTAATTTGCACTTCAATAGACACTAAGTGTTAAAGGCCATTTAGTAAATTACTGCAAGGTAATGCAGCAACATCACTGCAAGTCACCCCAGTGTAATATTCCTTGATAACTGTTATTCTCCGTAAATTTGAGACTCCAGGAAAGGGATTAGTTATGTTGACCTAGAGGGTGACAGGACGTCTCCAATGACAGTCACCCCTGTGCACATTCTTATACACAATATGTGTACAGTTGACTTTAGAACTGATCAGAGCCTCGAACAAACTAGACTTTCAGGATCAGACATAAGTACAAGCAGTTGCTTGAAGTCCTATTTGATGCCACTTACGATCACCATAATAGCCAGGCACTTTGCGATGTACTCCATGGTTCCAATCCAGATTTCTGCATAACAGAGTTTGCTGTCAACAATCCATGTGTTTAAAGTTCACCTGAACTGCAACTGCAGACAGGAACACCATTTAGAGCAGTGGTTCTTGATCAGGGATCCCGGAGGTGGGGGGCGATCAGGTTTCAAGGGGTCTGCCAAGCATGGCTGGTGTTAAGACTCACTAGGGCCCAGGGAAGAAAGCTGAAGCCCCCGCGCACAGGACTGTGGCCCGGGACCCTGAGCTCCAGCATCCGGGGCTGAAGCCGAAGCCACTTAGCTTTGCGGTGCCCCTAGTGGCGTGGGGCCCCAGGCAATTGCCCTGCTTTCTACCCCTTAATGCCAGCCAAGGCTTTTATATGGAGAAAAACAGTAGTTGTGGCACCGGTGGGCCGTGGAGTTTTTATAGCATGCTGGGGGAGGGGGGAACCTCAGAAAGAAAAAGGTTGAGAACCCCAGATTTAGAGGAAGTTTGACGTGTGAGAAATCAGACACTTACATGGGTTACCATTAAATCTTAAATTGTTTGCAGCTAGATGGGTTAAATATTATTTAGGATGCACTCCAACCTGACAGACAGACATATGGCGAAAAGGTAGGCTCTTACCTGTTCTCTGATGAGCACTGTATTGCAATATTCACAAAACACATTTGCAAGTGGACAGTTCTGGTCATGAAGCTTCATTTTTTGAAAAGGTGAGAAAGAAAATGAGAACTATTAGTAACAATTAAATGATTATTAAAAGAGAAGGGAGCATCGATTTGCCTGTGTTCTAAATGTCTATGTAAAATTCTTGATCATTTATTTTTTAAGTCTCAAGCTTTGTATCTTGCTGGATTTAATTAGGAAATAACCCTCCTTTCTGATTCCTGAATGAGTCTTTTCATTTTCTGGAATTTTATTCTTGTCTCATCAGAAATTCATAGTGATAAGTCCTATTTCTGATTCTACAAAATTCTGATTCTAAAGTTGCCCAAGACATTTGTGAAGTTTGGGTTTAATTAACTGTATTAAGGATGTAAACATTTTAAAGAATTTTCTTGTGTAATTGATATTAATGAATATATTAAGAAGTCTTAACATTTGACAAAAAGGGTCAAAAGGGTCACAAACATGATGTGCATTAACGTGGGAATTTTCAATGGCAGATTTTGAAGTGCTTTTCAGATAAACCTAATATACCCCCTGAGACAGATTATGTCTATATAGAGATAAGGAAATGAAAGCTCAAAACACAGAAGCCAGATGCTCAAGATCACCCAGGAGTCAGAATCAGAGCTAAGAACAGAACCCAGAAGTTTTGCTCCAACTCTCTTGTTCCAAGGACAGATTTAGGCATTGAAGCACAGCTCTCCCTCTCTACACTCGTTCATGTTTCCAGCAGGTAACGTGTTTGTGTGCAGAGCAAGACAGCCTGCCAAACACCAGTATTTTTGTCCTATCCTGTTATCTTGGCCCCTCCCCCTTTTCTTTTTAAGGTCATTGTGGGATGCTAATGCTGACATCTCTCTTTGTAAGGTCAAAATTAAAGGTCCCCCCTTATACAAACCCTTCCACCTCCCCATGCACCATAGGGTCTCTAAAAAAGGTTTAACCAAGCATGACACCATCTTGACCACACACACACACAAAAAAGGAGGGGGGGGCAGGGAGACTAGTCTTCACCTGTCCAAGAGAGGACAATCCGGAGGTCACAACCTCCTAATGTCCAGCAAAGCAGCACAGAAAGCTGTTTCTGGATCAATTTACTATTCTGATGAACACCCTTTATTGATATTGCATTAACAATTGAGGACAAATGTTACAATATTTTTCATCCACTCTAATATGTTTCAGCACGTGCCTCTTTATCTTCATAAGCCATAGATGTAGCACAGTTTGGACAGCAGACCTGCCGCCGTGGGCATTCCAGTGTCATGTGGTTTTGCAGCTGGTTCTTCGGGAAGGAGCTCTGGCATTGTAGGCATTCCACAGAGCAGAAGTCACAATTCAACTGATGCTCCTGCATAAGGAGCAACAAAAGGATGTGGTATTAGAAACCCCCAAAAGTGCTCCAGGTACCAGCTACTCATACATCTCCAAGATGGACCAAAATGGCTCCAAGAGGAATACAATTGGCACCTTTAATATTCTTTCAGGCCCCAATCCTGCAAAAGGATTTGCCCGCATTAGCCCTTAAACCTAGAACCTCAATGACTTTTATTGCAGTCCATACGGAAGAGCTCTATAGCAGAGCCAGGGTTTGAACAGGACTATAAATTCAAAGCTCTGCACAAACATTAATACTGAAGAGTTATCATATGGCTACTTTTTACAGTTTAACACACTGTTTAATTGGACAACTTCCAGGAGTATTTAAAAATTGTTTATATTTTATTCAGATTGCTTTGAGCAGGTATTAACTGTCATTTTGGACACTGGATATAGAAAGCATATGGTTGGTGACAAAGCACATGGTTGGTGACAAAGACAGGCCAAAGGGAGACTAAAATGATGAAACTAATAC
Source organism: Emys orbicularis (assembly GCF_028017835.1). Taxonomy (NCBI): domain Eukaryota; kingdom Metazoa; phylum Chordata; order Testudines; family Emydidae; genus Emys; species Emys orbicularis. The sequence continues at coordinate 82,872,480 of NC_088686.1, read as the reverse complement.
CACTGTTATTAACATTATAGGCACTATCTTTTGCTGTATGCAAGCTGTGACATACGCTTGTGGTAAGGTAACTAAGATCAGCCACTTATTTCTTTCAATTAGAGAAACAGAACCAGCCTTGATCAAAAACAGTGGATTTGAAACCACAACCACCAAGAAGATGAAGACCATCTACATAGAGTCATTTTGGAGATTTTTTTAAAATTTCAAAATGGGAAACTATTTTCCATTTTTAAAATGATTCTTACCTCTAGATGTCTCAGCTCCATCTTCAGAAGACAGCCCTTGTTGGGACATCTCACCTTCAGTGAGAGGATTTCCCGTTTGGCAAAGTTGTCAGGGAAGAGTTGGTTTTCGAGTAGAATTTCATTGTCTACTGGACATTTGTGACCTGCATCTCTACCATAAAAAGAAGAGGATGAGGTGATATGTATGCACGAGAGAAAAAAATATCTAGCAAATCTCAGACTTCTTTCCCTACCCTTATTTTAAAGTCTTCTCTTACACTAATTAAAATTTCATAATATTGTCATAATAAAGTGTTAAGGCAGTCATTGGAAATAATGGCAGTTACACAGCAACTAGCATGAATTATACCATAAAATAACCTGATAACTAATGTTACCAGAATACTACATGTATGTAGGTTTCAAAATAATTCCATTTGTAGCAGCATTCCTTTGGGTTAGAATAGTGTTAAATTTGCTCAGATCCAGCTGGATGATTGCACTGGTAAGCATTCTGGGAATAAACCTGCAAAGAGGATACACAAAGGCTAATAATTTAGGTTCCCATTTCCGCACCCATTTCATGAACAATTCCTATTGAAGTCAATGGGTGTTTGTTCCACACACAAAAAGGATTTGGAATCAAACATCTAAAGAGTTCTGCACCTTTTGTCCCTTCTCCTCTCACTTTATTTATTTTTTTTTTTTTTAACATGAAAACATACCATTGTTACAAGTAACACCCACAACTACCATAATTAGAAGTTGAGAAGCAAGTATTTCTATTTTTTCCAGTTTGTTTACTTTATATTTGACAGCACTTTTGTCTAGTCAGTTTCCCCGTTACCTTTGTATAATCAGTTAGACTCCTTTATTTTGTGTCTTTCACACAGCAACAGGAATGAGAAAAGCCACTGGTAAGAAGCCTTAAGTAATGCTCAAGACATAAAAACGACGAGGGATTTGGGGCAAGTGTATCTGAAGCCATTTTAAGAAAAGAAATTGAAATTGACTAGATTTCAAGTGGTGCCCCTTAAAAGTTTAATGTATCATTTTCCTCGTTTTATACTCATATATGCACAGGACACATTTAAAAAAAGAGCCGCTATGTAATGCAATTCAAATAGCAATTCACCCATACAGTCTCCCACGCCCCAATTTTTCTCTGGAACAGCAGAGATTACTTGGTACCTGCCTTCAGGTGTGAACCAACACATGCATATGGGAATGTACAAAGTTAAGTAATACAGTTAAACAGAAGAATTCTGAATTGTGGTGCTAATGGACAATACTGCTAGTGTGAAAAAATGTGGATTAACAATACTCTGAGTGGGTTGTGAGTCAGAGGGCCTTTGAGGTTCAAATATCATTGGATTTGGGGGTGGGGAGAGGTAGATAAATAGTGTTGTTCACTTGATAAGGAAATCATTCTTATCAATACTCTGTTACCTCCCTTTTCTGTAGCAGTAATGCTAAGTTTAGACTTTAGAAAGAGACCATGACCTTCCTTTTTATGGTTTTGCTTTCAGGAGATGGTTTGCCACAAGAATCTCACTCCTAAACAAACGGAAAAAACAAAGCAGTGGTCTGCAGTTTCAGATCTTATAGCTCCCCAGTCCAAACACTGGTCTCAGTGTCACAATACACAAACATTCATTCTACTTACAACCTACAACCGGAAGTTGGTTGTTACAGGTACAATGTGGTGTAACGCATTACAAACTTCCTGCTTATAATTAAGTTTATAGTTAGCAACTGGACCACATTAAATAAAAATCAGCATTTTTTCATGGCCAGGGGAATGGGAATTGCCTCAGCTCTAAAATGGGGATAACACACACCCACCCCTTTACAGTGACGGGATAAGGATTAGCTAATCAATGACTGCAGAGTAGTATATAAATGCCAATTATTTACAACAAATATTTTAAGTAATGTATTCGTGAATTTGATGCACTTAAGTGTTTGCAAATGTGACATAAAGACTGGTTAGAGCCAGGCTTAGTGTGGAAAGATGCTATACACACTTCCCACACACAGTTCAATATATGCACCCTAGTACCAATTTGCCCTGCTTGTTATTCAAGATTGGGAGCTTTCCTGCAGAGGCGCCAACTTTCTGAGTTCTCCGGGGGTGCTGAACCCCCAGCTGACCCCTTCCCCCAAGCCTCCACCCTGCCTCTGCCTGCCCCCTCTCCTGCCTCCCCCTCAATGCCTCCTGCACGCCACTGAATAGCTGCTCGCCGGTGGGTGGGAGGCGCTGGAAGGGAGGGGGAGGAGCTGGGGGCCTACCGGCAGGTAGGAGGTGATGGGGTAGTGGTGGAGGAGCTGGGGCCCACTAGTGGGTGGGAGGTGCTGTGGGGGGGTGGGGAGGAGCTGATCGGCAGGACTGCCAGTGGGTGCTCAGCACCCACTATTGTTTTTCCATGGGTCCTCCAGCCCCGGAGCACCCACAGAGTCGCCGCCTATGCTTTCCTGAACAATGACTGAGAATCATGGTAAGTTGTGCCACGATGAGTGGTTCTTGTGACATGGCCAAGAATCTACTAGTAAGTACATTGAGAATATTATATTCACTAGTGATCTAAATTCAAAGCCAAAGCACCATCTAGCCTCTAAAAATTGCTCAACAAACCTTTGCGTGTCTGAGCAGCTTAACTGAAGTGTAATGGTGCCTCTGTACACGATTGCTTTATTGTGATTGTATCTTATATATGCCTATCAATGAATATTTAGATTGGGAAAGAGGCAGGAAGCTTAAAGGAAAAAGACAGAAAGTGAACTAGCCTAGTCAGGCTATAAATAGCCATTGCTACTAGAGATGGCTCAGTAAGATACTCAATGGCAAAAGTTAATTGGAGAAACCTGAAACAGAGAAAAAGGTAAGATTTACTTCATCCTCAGCCTGATATTTAAGAGAGTAGCCTGTTTGGGGCTTAAAAAAAAAAAATCTTAGTCACATTTTGGTTAGGTCACAGACATCCTTGGCAACGGTTCTCCTAACACCACAGGCAGGCAGGCCCCTCACCTATAGCAGTAATTGAAACGTTAGGATTTTCAGTGAAGTTACAGAGTTAAAAACATTTTTAAAACTCTTCAGTGTTTTAAATGTCACTAGTAAAAAGTAGAAGCATAGTGTGCATTACACATTCAGATTCCTTGAGGCGTTTTAGATGAGCTTCTAAAGAGGTTTTACGACTATTGCTACTATAGCTTCAGACTGGATAATATGGATGGATGCACTGACCAAGGCAGGCATGTCCCTTGAAGTACAGTCCCATATTAAGGATGTGCAAGAACATTTTAATCCTATGTTCCAGATGTTTTGTGGATGGGCTCTTGGACAACGTGAGCAATGATGCTGCACTGGAACAGCTATAGGCTTGGCAGCCTTGGTTTGCTGAATCCCCTTTGTTGTTTTGCCCTATAAATAAAAACTATATGGTATGACCCCTAGCTCCGATTTGCAAGTCATTTGACTAGTTTTTCCTTTCAGCTGTTGAATGCATTATTTGCAGATATCTTTTTTCCTACTGTGCAGCTCTACAGATTGTTGGAAATTATTAGTCAAGTTATTTGCTGCTTTTTCTGGCAGTTTTTCAACCAGCTGTAGTGGCTGTTTCAGAGACAGCCTCTCTTTTCCTGTAGTATCACAGCACGTATAATCAGCCAAAGAGCTTCAGCTTATGGCCCCCCAAACTGAAATGGGAGGGAAAGTGGAGGCCGTGTTTTTCCAGTGAGGGGCATTTGACTGTAGAACTCAAGCCACTCATTTCTGTTGGTCCATCAGATGCATCACATATCAAATGTCAGAAAACTCCTCAAGTGCTACATAAGTTTTGGCATAATGAGATTATAGGGGACAGAAAACTGGAGTCACGTTTTATTTTTTCAGTATTATATTGGTGCTTACAGATTGTTTTTGGTTAGCAAATTTTAGAAGTAAAAATAAAAGCCAATACCTCTAATGTGGAAACACTAACAGTCACCTAAAGAAGCCATTTTCTTTGCTACTGTAGGTCAAATAACCCATCCCTTAAAGGTGTTTTCTAATGCTTTACTTACAAAAAAGCCAACACTTTCTGAGAAGCAATGTAACGTACTGCGATCCAACCCACATGATGTATTTGTAGCCTACATGATGTAATCTAAAGTTCATTTTTAAAAAGCTTCTAGCCCTGGATGCAGAGAGAGTTTTTCAAATGTGGACTAAACGTAACCAATGTAGTAACATCTTCCCAAGTCTGCAGAAAGCTTGAAACAATGCACTGAGGTCTGAACTCCTCTGCCCCTTACTAACTGGATTAGAGTATTAATTCTAAAGCCCAATGATGGCACTTCCATGTCAAAATTAACTCAGAGGCATGGGAAAGGGTAAAACAGAGATGGGGAAGGACAAGAAACAAAAGACAGAAGTAGAGATGGCTTAAAAGGGGAACAGATTTTCCCACTGAGTGATGACTGTGACAATCACATACTGAACAAATAACTAAACAGTTACTATATAAAAGTCAGTTTTCCCCTTGATCTCTGTGGGAGCCTCCTGTTGATATCAGTAAGTGTGCTGTGGAAAGTATGCACCCTGAATTAATACCCTGACTGATGGGCCACAATTAAGCATGGAATTCAGCCCTGTCCTCCAAATGTTTGACACTTGCACTGCAAATCCCCTATTTTCACTATCACTAGTCCCCACTCAAACCACACTGCAGAGACAAACTTCAATAGCAATGAACCAGAGAGGGAATTACTAATAACACTCAAAATATCATGGGGATGATCTGCAGTTTCCCAGATCTAAAAGATGTGGCACCTCTGTTTGGTATTCACTGAAATAGTCAGTGCTGAAATGAAAGGAGACAGAAGTAGGAAGTTCCTTTTCTGTGAAATAAAAGCCTTTTGTTATTAGTACCCTCTTACAGGTCAAATAGGTGTCACTTTAGACTGAGCAACTGCACTGTAGTTACAAGGAAGAGAAACCAGTTCCCATGCACTGAGGTTTAGAATGGAAGTTTCTCCACCTGTGTTTTCTTTTGAACACCTTATTTCCCTATGTTCCACATTAAGCAATATGATGGCAAGCACCTATTAAGAAACAGAATTTGGGGTGCAGTCATTAAGTGGCAAACTATAAAAGCATCTCAAGAGCAGAAGGATTGGAAAATAACACAGTTTTAGGTATGCAAGGATCCTAAAGTAAAGTGAATATGAGGAACCTCTCACCAAGTGAGAATTTTCTGTAATATTTTTATGATTCCTATGCACGCCTCAGTTTCAGTATGTATTTTGCATCGCTATCTGGGGGCACAAAAGGTTTAAACACTTGAGATGTTGGGTCACCTAGGTGTGGGGTGGAATGAATGGGTTATTAAAGGACTGGCTGAAACCAACCTATATCAATGGAGAATGGAAACACAATGGAAGCCTGAAGGACTAAGCAACTGACACTTATGGGAATCTCTGGCAGGCAGAGCATGTAAACTCAACATGGGCCAACAAGCTCTGGATAAGAGTTGGCTTTTGGGACGGGTTCAGCAGCTCTCACCTGGGAATGACCATGAGACGGAGCCACCCAGAGCCAGAAGCAGATTCCATAGCAGCTTGGCCAGATGGAAAGCTGACTTGCCCAGAATGGCCTATGTTTTAACCTTTATTTCTCGATGCTAACCTAAGGACTTCCTCATGCTGTGTTCCAGCTGACTAATAAATCCGACTCTGTTTTGAAAGGCTGCCAGATGGCACTTCAAATACTTGCTGAGGTGCACTGGTCCCTGAAGAGAGTAAAATTCTGACCAGAAGTCTATCTCTGTTGGATTCACTGAGCAGAGCTCACAGTGTGAAACAGCAGCGCTGGAGCCCAGATGTCTTATAGGTGCTGAGTCTATGTGGCCTACCCTCAAGGAAGAGTGGGACCTCTTGAGGGTCTGACACAGAGCGGTTCCTCCAAGGGTCCTGTTTAAAAGCTGGGACATAGCAGAGCTCTTGTGTATCCGTGACAGAACTCTGACAGAAAATTTTAATTAAAAAAAATCTGCCTTTTTATTCAGTGAAGTTGTTTTTCCTTGAAGTGGTTGGGAGACTAAGGCATTTCTAAAGCTCCATATTCACTTAAGTATCTAGGTGATCTGCTTGTAAGATCAACACATACTACATCCCCTTTGAGTGTTTTGATTCCTTGTGCAAACTTATTTATAAAATCCTAAGATTAGTTTGAGCAGAGGATATGTGCTGGTGCTACTGCACACAAGAAGTCAGGCAGAAATAAATCCTGGAGTCCTGACTCCCAGTGGCCTGGCCTAACTTCATATAAAAATACTTAAAAGCCTGGTATCGAAGACTTGTAAGTTATCCAGGTATGGATTGGATAACAAACTCCGTTCTAGTGAGAAGTGTATACTATATATAAATTGCACACGAGAACTACGTTAAGAAAATTAAGATTGCAAAAGTCATGCACCCAAAAGCAAAAGTAGTAAGGTGTAGATTATTGACAGTGAAGGTAATTAACCATTGGGACAATTTACCAAAGGTCATGGTGGATTTTCCATCCATCACTGGCAATTTTAAAATCAAGACTGGATATTTTTCTAAAAGCTATGCTCTAGAAATTATTTTGGGGGAAATTCTATGGCCTGTATTATGCAGGAAGTCAGACTAGATGATCACAACGGTCCCTTCTGGCCTTGGGATCTATGAAAAAAAAGCAAGTGTTAGAATTAAGGTTACCTATGCAACTGTGCATTACAAAACAGTCTTTAATTACATGGTCATATACTCCCCGCTCCCGCACATCTATAAGTCCCTGCCTTATTCACTGCACAGGACTGACTGTGCTCATTTAATGAGCAGCTATTCAATATTTCATTTTATACTTGTTTACTGCTCACCATTCAAGTTCTGTTATGAATACAGAATTAAATTCTTCATGGCTTTTCTATGGCTATCATCACTATATACAAGTGCTTCACAAACATTAATGCATCTATCTTCATAACAAGTCAAAAGTATCCACTAATTTGGGTGTCAAGTTTGAAAAGTGACTAGGACCTGATTTTTTCAGAGTACTTGGCACTTTACACATTCAAATACAGCTCCCAATGACTTCAGTTGCAGCTCTGAGCATTCAACATTCTTGCAAATCAGATCCCAGAGTCTCAAGTCAGGCATCCAGAAAATGAGGAACACAGTCAGTGGCCACCTGTGAAAAGTTTGGTTTAAGTAATTTGCCCAGTGTCACATAGGAACTCTGGCAGAGATAGGGATAGAATCCAAATCTCTAGGGCAGCATTAAACTGCCTAAGCCATGAGACCATCTTTTCTCTCCCTGTAATTCCCCACCCCATTCACTACACATCTTCCAACTTCTACAAGGAGTGAGGCCAGACAACAGCCTCATATCGCAACACAACTGATTAATTCCATGAGCATTGTCCATCCCATGCACAGAATGGGGCAGGGAACCTGCGGGAAAGACAGTATGTGATCATGTAATTAAAGACTGTATCATAATTAAGGGTGGTGAAGCACTGGAATGGGTTACCTAGGGAGGTGGTGGAATCTCCTTCCTTAGAAGTTTTTAAGGTCAGGCTTCACAAAGCCCTGGCTGAGATGCTTTAGTTGGGGATTGGTCCTGCTTTGAGCAGGGGGTTGGACTAGATGACCTCCTGAGGTTCCTTCCAACCCTGATATTCTATGATTCTATAATGGGCACACACAAGGGTGACAAATTAAGGTGGCACAGGCAATCTTAATTCTGGCATTTACTAACTTCTGAGTGCTTGATTTTGCAGCCTTAACATTTTAATGTAGTTTTTATGAATGTTATTTCCTAGGTTTTTTAAAAAGCAAACTAAAACCCCTCACAAATTCTATCAGGTGGAAGCCCACTGATTTTTACATGGGTCATCTAAAGGTACTAACCCTGCTGATCCACAGCACAGATCTCAGCTACTCACTTTGCTCAGTGGCAGAGAGCAGTAGTAGTTTGTCATCCTCTATGTAGGATGGGCACATTTTACTAATGGGTTCCTGTGACCAAAAGCACCCATGTTCACACACTACATACTACTGTAATAATCTTGGTACAAAATACACCTTGTAAGGTATCGTTTGAAAACTAATAACTTGCTGCTCAATATGAAATGTGAAATGCTTGTGAAATGTATGTAGCAACATTATATGTAAAGTTATGAATTCCTCCTGTGTGATGGTGTTAGCACATGTTCAAACTCATGCAGCCCTGACTAGGCAAAAGTTGTTAAGCAGGTCTATCCTAAACAAAGATATGTAAATTCAGGTAAATACACATTCAAGTACTAAACAGGGTCCTTGATCCAGCTAGAGGGTGAAATGGCAGGAGACAAGCATATACAGGGGAGAACAAAGAGCATGCAACCACCCTCACCATTAGCCTCCATGTCGCCTTCTTTACTGTTTGAATAAACTTTGCTTTGATGGGTAATCCTCAGAAGAATCCAATTCAAAAGGGTGGCTGGACTACAAAACTGAGGGGCAAAAACACCCCAAGGCATCTTTCCCTATCTCTCTCTTTTACCTAAGATAACAAAGGAACCAGCCCCTGGACTTTGGGGGAGATCCTGACCTCAGAATTTGGTCAGCAATGTTGTTGGGAACATACCAGTAAGGATTTTACCTTCAACCAAGTCTAACTTGTTAAGTTTTAGCTACCAGAAAGCATTTTATCTTTATTTCTCTTGGAATCATTTCTGACTTTAATACCTCATATCTGTACTCACTTAAAATCTCTTTAAAAATACAACAAGTTTATTTAGCTACAATCTAAACTAATTCAATGTTGTGTTTCAACTCAGCTGTTTGGTAACTCCAGTTAAAGTAGCAAACTGTTGACCATTGACCCGTCACAAGGGCAATGAACCTCTAATATCTGAACTGTTCAGGAGAGGGCTGTACAGTGCAGAACACAGGTTTTGGGGGAAAATTTTGGACTGGAAGTGTGTTGGGGTCACCCGACAAGTAGTAACCAAGGCTTCTGGAAGCAAGAGTATGTCTGGTGTGTTGCTGACAGGCTGCTGGGGTCAGAGTTGCTGGGTCAGGGCTGTATCTACCTATACAGAGACACGCAGGGTGTGACCTGCATGCTGGTAGGCTGTTTCTAAGCAGCCCAGAAAAGCATTGTGAGGTACCCAAGGTTGCAGGGCAGGCAGGGACAACTTCTCATTGGTCTGGACTGCACCCCGGAATGTGACAGTTCCACAGTTACTTGCTAACAGAGGAATACTGAGACTCAGGAATTCTGGGTTCTATTTCAGGTTCTGAGGCAAGTGTATTCTAATAGAAAGAGACGCTTCTGCCCTACTCCCTGCTCCCTCAGCCCCAGCCTGCTTTTGTTCCAGTTCTTTCCACCCCCTAGCTCGTCATCTAAGTCCCCCAATGGCTTTGTCCCAGCCTGTTTTCTCACCACTCCCCCCCTTATCCCTCTGCATTCCAGGCAGGCATCCTCCTCACTGCCTGGGTACCACTATGGAGTGGGAGGGGTCGGGCACTGAAAGCAAAGTAATCTTCCTGCTCAATTCCTGTACCTGGTGTCACAGTGACCCCTGGCTATAGGAAGGAACTGAAAATCCTACTCAGCCTCACAGCATGCCTAATGCAGATGAAATCAGAGAATTTACTTGCCAAAGAAGTTTCTATTGAGCTTGTACAAACAGATTTTCAGAGGCTCATAACTTGGTCAAAGATGGGCAAATGTTCACAGGGATGGCAAAAGGCGCATCCCTGACTCCAGGGTGACCTCTGTGCCAAATTTCAAGTCCTTGCTCAAAGGCAAGGAGGCTCTAGAGCTTCTCAACAAATTTTGAAGCTCATGGCCTGAACATCTTATCCTCCCTGCCCCCCCGAAACCTAGTTCTGAGAAACAGCTGAATTGTTTTTACTGAAAGTTTCAGAAAACTTCATTCTGAGGCAGACACCAAATATGGAAAATTTCAGCCTGAACAGGTAAAGTCTGGCAAAGATATAAGCAATTAAAAATAGGGTATTATAATGGGGCAACATTAACTATAGGCATTGCTAACTAGGCCACCCATAATATAGCATCTTTAAAGACATGCTCAGTCATAACACATTGAAAATATAGCAACAATAAGACATATATAATTTGTCCTCACAAGTTGCACTAAGTTATGTTGCCACAGAGCTGCTACACTCAGGTCACCATTCTTCCTAAATGCAATTCCTACGAGCACTCCTTTACCTTATTGATTTGACAATGCAGCCTTTGCAAAACCGGTGTCCGCATGGCGTCTGCACTGCTTCCCGTAGAGCCATCAAACAGATTGGACATTCATATTTACTTTCCAGGGGGGGATCAAACTCCACGTCATATCCTTGAGTCTCCTCCGTGAAGGAGTTTGGAAGGTTTCCAGTCCCACTGCTGACAGAGACACCTATGCTGTCTTCTTTAGCTCCAGCACTGCACGCACTGGCCATGGCTGCACAGCAGCCAGTCTCCAGATCTCTGGCTCTATAGCTGTTGTCACTCTGTATCAAGCTCATAGTAACTAGCTGAGTACCGAGGAGACGATCTGGAAGAACAAAGATATGTTAAATCAAGAATTCTAAAAGCTGGCTTTCCAGGACCATTCTCCCTCCCACACTCAGCCCTCATCTTGGACATAAAAAGGGGGTCACTGGGTCCCGAAATGTAAAACCTTCAGCCAAGTTGTTTCAGCTCATGGACTACCTTTTTATTGCCCTAACTTCCCTTCTATCTCACCTCACAATCTTACAGCCTGTAGGGAGAAGCAGCCTTAATTTTTTTTAAACCGCTCTTGCAGTCTGCTCCATCTCTGATTTGCCATGTTATTTCAATCTCAAAAGAAAACATCTTTTCTCCCTATTAGAAGGGTCTCTCTAATATTATTTACCCCCATAAAGCCTTCTGAGATAGTTTGTATGAAAAATGCTGTACAAAACCGTTTTATTATATGAAGCAATCTCAGTTTCACATTCTGTGCCACTGTAAGTCATCTTTGACATTTTTAGGAAAGTAGGATTCATGGTTTAGGTTTCAAATTATTTGATATGAGTATTCTGGATGTACATCAGTGAATAAAATAGTACAAGAAACAAAGTAGATGTTCAGCTGCAAATGCGAGTCAAACAATATTGCAACGCTGATAAGATTTTTATATCAGCAACAAGATGTTCAATTTAGTCAGAATCTACAAAACATGAGAAGGGTCAAATTTCTGCAGTACGATCTGGAAAGGCTAGACACAAGCTAATAGTACTCTAAAATGCTTTCCTGCTCTTCTGTACCTCCTCCAATATAGCTGGAAAGACAGCATCAAAACAGGAAATGAATCCTATTTACCTGCAGAAGGGAGAATATTGTTAGCAAAGTTAGTCTTTCAAATGCTGCTCTCAAACATGAATTCATTTAGCAATAAAGCTGATAAAGGCTAGTTCCTAGCGTTCAAAGCTTTAGGGATACTGCCAACTCTTCTCTGATATTCATCACTTAAGTATACCGCTACCTCGATATAACGCGACCCGATATAACATGAATTCGGATATAACGCGGTAAAGCAGCGCTACGGGGGGAGGGGGGGGCGCTGCGCACTCCGGTGGATCAAAGCAAGTTCAATATAACACGGTTTTAACTCTAACGCGGTAAGATTTTTTGGCTCCCGAGGACAGCGTTATATCGAGGTAGAGGTGTATATTTCTTTAAAGCCCTCCTGTCCTTTTTAACAATACTTTTACAAGCCTGAAAAAGTCTCTTTGCACCAATTTTGTCATTTATTATCTCACAAAGATTGGTTTTCTTCCCGTATGTGTAATGACGATGGTTGGGTCCCCCCTAGTTTTTGTTTTTATATTATCACTTCTTCAAATGACATGAAGTCCACAGAAGCATGGCACAAGGGAGCATAGCTAGGGTATTACATAAAAAAAGAAGAGAATGTTAAGGTTGAAAAGTCAAGCACTCAAAAGTTAAGGAATGCCAACATTAATGTTGCCTGTGTGAACTTAATTCAGCTTCAGTTACCTACTTTTTTATTTATTTATTTTACTGGACCCCTGCCTCAGTCAGCACAAAAGATGGATGTGCTCTGGAGGTTAATCAGAGTTGTGTACAGAGTGAGGCTGTTGCCTGTAGACCCCTGCCTCACTTATTACAGAAGCTAGAAGGTTAATGATGAATGAAGCATGGGATTGCATGAAGAGACAGGATGGTTTTATGGTTAAGGAAGTTGAATGCCATCCTGGATAACTGGATGATATCCCTGCCTCTTAAACCAAAATGTTAACAGGTGGCCAGTGATTGTGTGTTCCTCATTTTCTGAGTGGCCAAACCTGGGGGGGTCAGATTTGCAGAAGAGGAGCGTGCTCCCAGATGCAACTGAAGCAGATTGGAGCTGTGCTTTGAACACAAAACACTACAGAAATGCTACCAAAAATAGGGTCTACTAATGGAAAGTGTTAGGCAAGCTAAAATATAGGCATTGGTGGCGTTATCAACACCACCTACAATAATGGGATAAGAAGTATAATTTTGGCCAAATAACAAAACAAAAGTTTCTAATAGTCAAATCTATTAGATTCCAGAATAGTCATTAAGTTCCCACGTTTGGGTCACTTAGAACTAGACTGGAAATGGCCTTATGGGATATACTTTATCAGTCAACCACTGGTGTAGGGAATGGTATAGAAAAACGTAATAGGGCTTTCCGTTCCCAGGTGCTAATTTCTAGGAGTTCTAGCTATACTATTTATAATTGTCAGCAGGAGGACTTAAAAGGAATATCCACTTTTTTTGGTGTAGTCTGAGTGGTGGAATTTTAATAACTTCATATCAATTAGTTCTGAGATATGTCATTTAGGATAGACTACTTGGAATATTATGTACAGTAAGTGGTTTACAGGTTTAATTCAAGGTGCTAGTTTAATTTATAAACTACTCTATGATTTCGGGTTCAGGCTACTAGAAAACCGCAACCCTACATGCACACACTTCAACCTGGCAACTGAGATCTCCTGGGATGCTCAAGTTAAAAGCCACTGGATTTGTAGAACTAGGATTGGGGGTTCTCAGTAGGCTCTCATTTCTGGAATTCTCCATCACTGACAGTTTGGGTTTGCTGAACTCAAAGGCAAAGTCTAATCTAGCCATTCAGTCAGTTGCCTCAAAAGCTAGGCAAGGCCAAGTTGGCAGGATGGGGTGTAGTTCTCAAGTTTGAGACCATCTCTTGTGTGCTTTTATATTCTGTACAGGCATGCTGAGGTGCTGATAGGCAGATTCTGAATAAGTAGTAATGCTTCTAAAAGGGACTAGTACCAAACCACTTAAGATACAGATAAGATCAACAGTGTGATGGATCTGGAGTTTTCTGTAATAATTTATTAACATTTGAAATTGACCTGGTTATTGTGATATTTACTGAATGCATATACTGAGTTAATACTGCTGTGGAATTGTCAGGAAATGCACTAAGGGAGGGGAAGGGTGGATCCATACATAGGCTTCTCAGTACACACTTGAGGCACAATGCAAGAGCCATTCACCTTGATCCTCCAGTGAGACCCCCTGGGTGGACTGGTCAGACAGATTTTTCCAGGTACAAATCAGTACCTGTGAAGGGGGAAGGGAGAAAAATAAGACAAGAGGGCTTAAAGAATCACACTCACGGGGACACAGGTTTTTGAGACTGACCTTACAGCTACATTATAGCTTAAGTCGACATAAGCTATGTCACTCAGTGGTGTGAATTAGGCCCCCCCCCCCCCGAGTGACATAATTTATGCTGATTTAAGCGCCGGTATGGACAGTGCTATGTCTGCGGGAGAGCCACCATCACTGGGACTCTCTCCTGTCACTAGAGAGTTTACTAAACTCTCTAGTGAGGCCATATAGCAGGGGTGGGCAAACTTTTTGGCCTGAGAGCCACGTCGGGATTCCAAAACTGTATGGAGGGCCGGGTAGGGAAGGCTGTGCCTCCCCAAACAGCCCGGTCCCTGCCCCCTATCCGCCCCTCCCACTTCCCACCCCGACTGCCCCCCTCAGAACTCCCAACCCATCCAACGCCCCTGCTCCCCGCCCCCTTACCATGCCCCTCAGAGCAGCAGGACTGGCAGCCGCGCTGCCAGGCAGGAGCTTGCAACCCCGCCACCCAGAGCGCTGGTGGCGCAGCGAGCTGAGGCTGTGGGGGAGGGAGGACAGTGGGGGAGGGCTGGGGGCTAGCCTCCCTGGCTGGGAGCTCAATGGCCGGGCAGGACGGTCCGCGTAGATTGCCCACCTTTGCCATATAGCCTGAGAAACCAGTCTGCTGTGTGGGGCCTTCAGGAATTAGACTCCTGGCATCCCCTCAGAAGGGTGTTTAGACTCTAGGTAAGCTAGATACGCATGTAGACCTTTTGTTATTTTAAGATCCTTTTCTCTGAAATACTTTGTTCCTATGGTTAAACAAACAATACTTCTGTTTTAAGAAGGCTGTTTTGGGTTATTAATTCACTGGTCACAGCTCCTGAAGGGAAAAACCACAACTGCCCAAACCCAATCAAACCTTCAGGGTAAGAACTAGGGCCATGGCTACACTCTAAACTTCAAGTTTCAGAGTAGCAGCCGTGTTACTCTGTATCCGCAAAAAGAACAGGAGTACTTGTGGCACCTTAGAGACTAACAAATCTTCAAAGCGCTGCCGTGGGAGCGCTCCCGCAGCAGTGCTTTGAAGTGCGAGTATGGTCGCGCGCCAGCGCTGGGAGAGCGCTCTCCCAGCGCTGCAGGTACTCCACCTCCACGAGGGGATTAGCTGGGGCACTGTTTACACTGGCGCTTTACAGCGCTGTAACTTGCTGCGTTCAGGGGGGTGTTTTTTCACACCCCTGAGCGAGAAAGTTGCAGCGCTGTAAAACGCCCGTGTAGCCAAGCCCTAGTACTGTAGACTGGTGCCTAATTTGAGAGAGAATGACAGGATTCCACCCCAGGAAAAGGGAAGGCATAAGACCTAAGGGGGTGCACTCAGAAGAGATGAGGAAACAGACAGGGATGCAGCTAATCCTGTAACCATGACACACAGGTATTCAAGAAGTCAAGCTGAAAGGAAGAAAAGTAATAGAGTAGGCCTTGTGCTTTCATCACAAGTATGAGCATTCCATCTAGTTTATAGAGCAGCATCTGTTAAAGACAGATCTCTTCCTTGTGATCATCATTTTATCCTTCTGGAAAATCCTACTAAAGTAGTACTCCAGGAGAGTAGGATTTTACCCAGTATAATCCTAACAATTTATCATTTACAGCACTTTACAGTTTCTACAGGAGTTTGAAGCATTACACTTACTCCTCTCCAATTTGAATTGCTTTCCTGTAACCAGAGTAGCTATGAACCATTCAGTCTATGGGGAAAAACATCAGAGTGATCTTAATGGATGAGTCAATGAAACCGATCAGCATCCTATTATTGCATAGAAAAATCCCTAATTTAAATTATAAACTAATACTCCTTTCTTATATGGAGCTTTCCATCTGCACACCTTGAAGAGGTTTATAAAAGGTGGCCATCTGTTTTACCTCTGTTTTATGGGGAAACTTCAGGCACAGAGAGACAATACTTTAAACAAATTAATCAAGTCAGTTTTAAGTGAGTTGCGGTGGGGTTCCTTCCAACACCCAGTGACTTAGGGCATGTCTTCACTAGCAATGTTAAAGCTACGAGGGGAGTAGCTCCCAACGCTGGTGCACTGTCTACACTGCCACTTTACAGTGCTGAAACTTGCAGCACTCAGGCGGGTGTTTTTTCACATCCCTGAGTGAGAAAGTTGCAGCTCTGTAAAGTGCCAGTGCAGACAAGGCCTTAGTTTTATTTTGTCGTAAAGGAAAGTCCCTCCCCACAAGGGAGAGGATGTTTCTAAATCTTGAAGTTTACAGTGTAGCTGTAGACGAACAACTGAAAATCTAACAATTACTTAACCCTAATTTTAAACAATTCCTTCATGTACTTTTAAAAAAAAAATGGAGATCCTTTATTCTTTGTGTGTGCATCTGTTTCCTCGTCCTCCAATACTCCACCTGTACTCCTACTCCTGCACAACAGCAGTACTGGAGCAGCATACCAGAGGGAGACAGACATAAACCTAATCTCTTTTACTGTAGGATCAGACACTTCTCCCTTGGCTGAGCTGGGGCAGACAATGAAATGAACTAACAGCGACTTGATTATGGAAGCAGTGCATGTGCACTAGCATGATTCTTTCCTGGGGAATTTCCCTGCAAGGGGAATTTTAAATTGCTTGTAGTTCAGGTGAAGAGGATAGATTTGAAAATGCAGGTTATTCACCAAGTCAAATTTAACCCTTTCTTCGCCACTTCACTGGGAATTTATTCTCCAGTCTAGAAGTCTCAGGAATCCTTTCCAGATATTCAGCTCAAGTTTTTATCCCATTCCCTCCTGAAAAATACTTCTCTGGTCACATTTTAGCACTCATATATACAGATTAGTCTGGGAAAATGATGTTTTGTCAGCCATGATATTCCTTTAGCCCAGCACCACACAGCTATAGTCATCAGAATAGCTTTGAAAGGGGGTGGTACCACCTCCCCAGCAACAAGGGCATAGAATTGAAGAACTGTTCTCTTCAAGTTTACCTACTCAATAAACATGTCCATAGACCAGAGCCACCAGAATTTGTCTGCAATTCAGAAGCCTGGACAAGTTATGTGGAATGCTTTATACGCACATTGTGGCCTAAATGTCGGCCATTTATTCTTGGTAACTAAAGGCAATACCAAACTAAGCAGTTCAGGCTATATTTTGTTCAATTAACTGAACATCTGAAACTAAATTGGAGTGCATACATATGTCTATAAATCCACACAGTAACTATTTAAAAAAAAAAAAAAATGAAACAAGCTCAGAATTAATTTCCGTAATGCTTCTCTTTTTAAGGAACCGTGTAGAATTTTTAGCCTGTGTGTAAAATACAGTAACTCCTCGCTTAACATTGTAGTTATGTTCCTGAAAAATTCTACTTTAAGCGAAACGATGTTAAGCGAATCCAATTTCCCCATAAGAATTAATGTCAATGGGGGGAGAGGGGGTTAGGTTCCAGGGAAATTTTTTTTGACAGACAAAAGTGGCTGCAAACATTCCCTGTGGAAACTGAATGTGATGATGAACCCACGGTATCCCACTGGAGCGCACCACTCCCTCGACTTTCCAAAGTGCGGGGGGGGGGGGGGGAAGGGAGAAAGAGAAGGTGTGCATGTGTGTGAGACAGACACAAACACCATGTGTGTGACAGAGAGAGAGAGAGGCGCATTGCCCCTTTAAGTACGCTGACCCCACTCTAAGTACACTGCCTTTTAAAGTAGATTGGCAAGTTGAGACAGCAGCTGCTGCCAGCAAGCTCCCTCCGTCCTGAGCTCTGTCCCCCCCATGATCTGTGGAGATGGGGTACAGGAGCGGGGGGAAAGGGGGACACCCTGACATAAGCACTCCTCTTCCCCTCCCATCCCCTGCACAGAAAGCAGGAGGCTCCCGGGAGCAGCTCCAAGGCAGAGGGTAGGAGCAGCGCATGGCAGTGCGGGGAGGGACAGCTGAACTGCCCGGGGATAGCCTGCTGGGCAGCTGCTGCACAGGGAACTTAGGGGGGCTGCCGGTCCACCCTGGTTCCAAGTCCCCACTAGCTAGCTCCAACAGGCTGCTCTTTCTGCAAGCAGTGGACAAAGCCGGCGGCTGCCAAACAACGTTATAAGGGAGCATTGCGCAACTTTAAACAAACACATTCTAATTGATCAGCGACAAAGATACAACGTTAACCGGGACGACGTTAAGTGAGGAGTTACTGTAAGATGCACTCAGTTTTGTCCTACAGACGACTATTTGACAGGAGCCTGAAGACTTCACCTCTTAGGGGCAGTAGCTGAAGAGATGCTTTCTGAGTTGGGTAGTCAGGCACGGCTTTTCCTGATAGCTGCTGATGGCTGGTGCTGGTTGTCACAATTTACATCAAATTTACTCAGACTGCTACCAACAGAGAAAGCTGCTCTGATAAAAATGGAGAATGTAATGCTGAACACTTCTCTGTCAGTCACATCCCTAGGTCCAGAGAGCAGGCCCAGGCTACATTTTAGGACTCCAAAGGCCCCTCAGTATTGCCTCTTGTGCTTTAAGATCAAACTGTAACTGAACTTTTAACCAGCAGGTAACTTGATGCTGTGAAGCTACTTGCACTCCTGCACTATGAAGCAATGAGACTACACGGGTTATCTCAGTCAGACCAGAAGAGCTGGCTCTTACATGAACAACACGTCTCATGATTTACCCTCCTCCCGCCAAAAGGCTCAAAATACCAATAGCCGTTTCTTTAGACTATCTATGCAAGATAAGAATCTACATTCGAACTTAAAAACTTTTGTAACACGGTAAAGATGTTTTAAGTAAAACAAAGAAAACTCCAAGTTTAGGTAAAATAATTTAAATGCCCAATCTACAAGTCACACAATGAGTCCTAAATCTCTTTTGCACTCAAGACACCTGTTGAAGTCAGCAAGCATTTCGGATGTACAAGGAAGGCAGAATCACACAGTAAATGGTTACACTCAGAGTGACTAGTGAGGGACTAGTGAGAGAGAAAAAAAAATTTAAGGAGGTAACAAATCCTATTGCTCTCTCTCCGCACGTTGTATACAATTTATATTCCCTTATATTCTACATATTTGGTATGTACCTTGCTAGGCTTTCTAGAATCAATATAAGAGATGTATTAGTCACTATAACAATCTGTGCCTGTGACTGCTATGGGTACCCGCATGGCCCCGTAGTATGCTAACATTTTTATGGCTGACTTAGAAGCTTCCTCAGCTCTCATTCCCCAACACTCCTACTCTACTTGCGCTACATTGAAGACGACATCATTATCTGTACCCATGGAAAGGAGGCGATGGTCACATAAACACCACCCTAAACCTACTGACTGCTATACTTACCTACATGTCTCCAGTTTCATCCAGACCACATCACATGATCCATTGTCTACAGCCAGGCTCTAAGATACCACTGCATTTGCTCCAATCCCTCAGACAGAGACAAACACCTACAGGATCTATCAAGCGTTCTTAAAACTACAATACCCACATGGTGAAGTGAAGAAACAGATTGACAGAGCCAGAAGGGTACCCAGAAGTCACCTACTACAAGACAGGCCCAACATAGAAAGTAACAGAACGCCACTAGCCGTCACCTACAGCCCCCAACTAAAACCTCTCTGGTGCATCGTCAAGGATCTACAACCTATCCTGAAGGACAATCCCTCACTCTCACAGACCTTGGGAGACAGTCCTCGCTTACAGACAGCGCCCCAACCTGGAGCAAATACTCACCAGCAACTACACACCACACAACAAAAACACTAACCCAGGATACATTTGTTAGTCTTTAAGGTGCCACAAAGACTCCTCGTTGTTATAACAATCTGAAGTCATGTATACTAGACACTAGGAATTTTCTATACATTTTTACTATTATTTCTCTGCCTCATGTATAGGGCTGACAAAAAGAAAAATACATATTGACTAGTCAGGATATAAGGAAAAATCAATAAAATGAAAACAGGCCAGAATAGTTATGGAACAATATTCTTCCAATACATAATACCATGTAAAAGGTATTAATTAAATTATTCGGCAATTACTCTTTCACCTTACCATGTGAATTTGCTCTTTTTTAATCTGCAGAGGCAGAGCATTTGGGGGGGGGGGGGAGCGGCAGTTCTGGGCAGTGCAGAGAGAAGCCTGAGAGAAGCCGCGAGGACAGAGAACACCGGCGCCTGCAGCCCCGGAGTTCTCTGTCCCCAGCAGGCGCGGGGCCCTGGCTTCTCTCCCCTGCTGGGCACTAGGCGGGCCCTGCGCCTGCTGGGGACAGAGAACACCGGCGCCCACAGCCCTGGAGTTCTCTCTCCCCGGCAGCCGCGGGGCTGCGGCTTCTCTCCAGCTTCAAAGCCGGAGAGAAGCCGCAGCCCCGCGTCTGCCAGAGACAGAGAACACCGGCGCCCGCAGCCTGCAGCCCCGGAGTTCTCTGTCCCTGGCAGGCGGGGGCCGCGGCTTCTCTCCCCTGCTGGGCACTAGGCGGGCACACATAAATGCCCCAGCGCGCCATGGCGCCCGCGCACACCGCGTTGGGGACCACTGCCATATTCCTTATATGAAGTTACTAAACCAAAATCTAACCCTGTTGTTCCAACCCTCCAGTCTATACAATGTTGCCAGCAGAGGCAATTACTTCAGTGCAAGGAAGGAGATGGTTTTGATGCAGATGCAGGTTTGGAAGTCAAGAGATTGCCATTCTAATTCCAATCTGTGCCGCAAATTTGCCATATGACTTTGGGCACCTTACTTAGAGCTCAATCCCATAAACACTATTACAAGGCATATTAGTCAATAGGACTACTCACTACTTTAATGTGCACTATATCCAGAGAAGGGTGCAGGATCAGGTCCGTAGTCTCTGAGACTCACTCACTTTCATCCCATTTGAGCAGTGGTCCCCAACGCGGAATGGACCGAATGTTTATGATATTTATTTTGTAAAAACTCCTTAATTTTGCCGAATAATTTAATTAATACCTTTTACATGTAAAATTACATAATATATTAATCCATAAGGTAAAAAAGGTAATATTAAATATGATGTTTTTGGTATTATTTAATGTACAGATACAAAATAAGCCTTGAAAAATTGTTGGCGCCCGCCACACTCTTCTGAAAACATGAATGTGCTACTGGCCACAAAAAGGTTGGGGACCACTGCATTTGGGGATAACAATACAAAGAGTGTTGCAAGTTTACACTAATATTTGTAATGCACATTGAGATCCTTACATTGGAAGGTGCTAGAGAAGCAAAATGTAATACATTCAAACAGAGCACATGAAATGCAAAAAACAGAATTTCTGTTTTCTTGCTAATGCCCTTAGTAATAGTTGATTTTCATTCCAAATTTTTCCTTGAGGCATAGAAGTTCTTTACTAGTGACAGTTAAAACTCCCTAATCACTTGGCCAATAACAACTGTGATTAAATATTATTTAACTGTCAACCTAAGACTATGAAAATGTTCTTGTTCAAAGCAAAAAACAAAACAAAAACAAAAAACCCCAACAGCAATAACTGAAGTCTGTAAGACTTCATTTCAGTTCCAGTCATTGGTGCTGGATATAATTGCTCTTTCTTTAGGCCTCTGGGAATTTCTGAAGCTTTCTAGCTAGTTTCTCTTTGCTTGGAGAGAATGTTGACAATCTTTTATGATTAAGTAATTGCATACTTAGTGTTACTTAGGAGATTAGATGGGGGCTACTCAGTTATGCATGTAGTCTCTCCCCCGAGGGTGCATGTCCTGGTTAATCAAAACTTTTTTTTTTTGGTGGGGCTTTTCTTACTTTAATAAGATTTCTTGAACAGGAGGCAAATTATGATAAACAAAAAATGCATTCACAGTCCAAGGTAGAACACTAAGAAAAGGATCTCATTTCCATTGAGTATGTTTTAAATGGCCCCAGGTGTGACTGCCCTTGAACATCAGATGGCAAATAGTGAATAAGTGTAATTAAAAAAAGCTTATTAAATAATTTAAAGAGCCAGTACATCTGTTGACACTATTTTTTAATTCAGCTGAAATACTTCTCAGCTATATTCAGTTTCTCAAAATAATACTTTAGAGAGATTGTATCGATATAAGTAAATACAGAGCAAGTGTCATTTATGACACACAAAGGATGGTTCACGGATTAGGATGCCAGCCTGGGATGCAGAAAACCAGGTTTAATTTCCTGATCTGCTACAGATTTGCGTTTCTCACTATGCCACAGTTCCCCATACTCAGAGGTGCCGTGAAGATTTATATTAAAGATTAGGACAGGGATCAGCAACGTTTGGCACACGGCCCGCCAGGTAAGCCCCCTGGCGGGCCGGGCTGGTTTGTTTACCTGCCGTGTCCGCAGGTTTGGCAGATTGCGGCTCCCACTGGCCGCAGTTTGCCGCTGCAGGCCAATAGGGGCTGCGGGAAGCTGCGGTGAGCACATCCCTCATCCCGCGCCGCTTCCCGCAGCCCCCATTGGCCTGCAGCAGTGAACCGCTGCCAGTGAGAGCCGCGATCAGCCGAACATGCAGACGCGGCAAGTAAACAAACCAGCCCGGCCTGCCAAGGGGCTTACCCTGGCGGGCTGTGTGCCAAACGTTGCCGATTGCTGGATTAGGAGGTGCTCAGATATGGCGGTAAAGGGGATGATACAAGTACCTAAGATTGTCTGTCTGCTTTAAGCATAGCCTCTCTTCTGATCCTGAAAACACTTTGTGCATGATTAGATTTGTTTATACTAGTCCTATTGACTTCAATGGGAGCAGCCATGTACTTAAAGTTAAAAATACGCATACTTTCAAAAGCAGGGCCAAACAGGACTCCTGGGTTCTATTTTTGGCTCTGCCATTGATCTGCAGAGTGACCCATGTCAAGTATCAGTGCCTTATTTTAAGGCATCTTCTAACCTCATAAAATGGTCATGAAGATTAGTTAGTGTTTGTAGAAATGCTGTGAGACCTTTGGATAAGATGGTGCTACACAACCATACTATTGTTAAACAACTGAAATATCCCTCCTCTTTTTACTCTGATATTTACTTTTATTTCCACTTTGACAGGTGAAAGCAAGAGATCATTTGTGTTGCACTATGTGTTTGTACAGCCACTAACACAATTGAGCTCTGAAATTAACTTGGGCTTCCGGGCACTATTGTGATATAAAAAGTTATTTTTCTGGAGGTTCTGGATTAATTAAGTTCACTGAACTGAAAACATGTACACTTCATCTCCAAAGATTTTCCATGGAATGGATTTTTAGTAGCAAAACTATTTGCAGTATGATTTAAAAAACAAAACAAAAAAACAGCACAGCATATTAATTTACAACATTAAAACCTGAGACCTACATGGTATTTCCCTTCTCATTCACTAGTACCTGGTGAAACTCCAGAAAAAGTTTAATTGTGAGGAAAAACTGGAGAGGAACATGGAATGAGCAGCAGACCGGTGTGTACGTAGTGTGGGCAAGAGACTCATTTGCTGGCCATCACCAAAATAGTTCTACTGTTTTATCAAGAGTACTTAATACGTGAATAAGTTCTCTGCATGGTATTGAGACTAATTTTGTGGTCCTTTCATGCTACAACAAAAGTGAAATAACATGAATATAAAGTCATGGACTAGACAACTATGGCTCTTGATATTAAATTTATTCACAGGATCTGTAGAGAAACTCAGTTTGCTAGCACTCTTCTCATCGCCTGTAGCTTACAGAAGTGTATGGAAACAAGATGCTATAGCTTCAACGCAATTATAAGCAGAAAAATGACTTAAAGGGGTTCCATGTTTAGAACTTGCAAATCAAAAGGTGACTTTCTAATGACAAGCGCTGATTCCCAAACTATATTCTTTTTATCTTTTCCATCACTGAAGATGGTATTCAGAACTTAACCATTCTGTTGATATGAGACAGAATAGAATCCACATTGCTCATGAATAGCTGTTGGCTGTGCAGTGCTAAACATTTGTCAGAGGCATTCTTTGCCTCTGACAAGGTGGTTCCATTAATCATTTGTAATATTATGACCACACTAATTCTCTAGGATTACAGACTATCACTTAATAGGAGGAAGGTTTCCCATCATCTTAAACAATAGATGCAATCCAAACTGGTCTGACAATCTCATCAGTTTTACAACTCTCTTGCCTCAAATCTAAAGAGGCATAAGGTTACCTTGTTTGAGGCAGAATTTATTAAATGAAACCAGTGTTATTGCACTCATAACTTATTGCACAGATGGAGAGGGATACCAGGTAAGGCAAGTTATACTAGGCAGGGTTTCTTTTCCTCTCCCCACACCACCAAGAATAATCTTCACATCTAACACACTGAGAGCTGTAAACTCACATATACACAGCTAAGTCAGTCTCTCTTTTTCAATACCATTATTTGTGTTGCATCCTATGAATGTCAGAAAAATACCACAAACTATGGCCTCATTAATGGGGTTAACAGATGAAAAGTTAGAAAAAGCTCAAAAGAGAATCTACCACCAGTTTCTAGGCTCAAAGAACTGAGCAAAAATACAGGATGATCATTTTTTAAAGCCAGCATTGGCATTAGCAAACTAATAGAAGGCAGCAAGGATCAGGATCAAGTGAGAAAACACACAGTATCTATCCCAAGAATTTACCCCAAATAAAAACCCTTCAAGCTATTATACTTGGCAAGGGAAGAACTTAAAATATTTGTTATAAATATCAAATACTGCCTGTCTGTACCAGAGAGCAACTACCATTCTTGCAAGCAAATTGTATGCGCTCTCAGATTTCATTTTTAAAGCACTTATAAATCAATTAACCAATTCCTAAAGCACTTAAAGTAGATATTATCCCCATTTTACAGACGGGAAAATGGAGACACAAATGGAAATCAAGTGATTTGTCCAAGACTATACAAGGACTCTGACAGAGTTTGGGTAGAACTCAGGATGCAAGCCACTAGATCACACAAAAAGAAGTCCATCTGGATATCAGGGAGCAGGATCAATTAATCAGTGGCCAAATATTCCCCTCATGTAAACCAATACAAACCTAATCTCAATGGGACGGGTGCTTGCTGTAAAGAGTGAGGGAAGAATCTGGCTCACAGTGTCTACAAACACAGCCTAGACTGAAGGCATAGTTTCCACTGAAGAAAAAAATCATGCTGCTTTAGAGATTTCAAGGCCAGAAAAAGGACCATTGGAATCCTCTAGTCCAGTGTTGGGCAACCTGTGGCCCGCGGGCTGCATGTGGCCGTCAGGGTAATTCACTGGCAGGCCGCAAGACAGTTTGTTTCCACTGATGGTCCACAGGCACGGCCACCTGCCCACAGCCCCCAATGGCTGTGGTTCGCCGTTCCCAGCCAATGGGATCTGCGGGAAGTGGCGCGGGCTGGCTGCCGCTTCCCACAGCTCCCATGGAACGGTGAACCGCAGTCACTGGGAGCTGTGGGCCGCCGTGCCTGCGGATAGTCAACGTAAACAAAATTGTCTCACGGCCCGCCAGCAAATTACCCTGACAGGCTGCAGGTTGCCCACCACTGCTCTAGTCTGACCTTCTGTATAAGACAGGACACAGAACTTCCCCAAAATAATTCCTAGAGCATAGCTTTAAAAACATCTAATTTTAGTTTAAAAACTGCCAGTGATGGAGAATCCCCACCCACCCTTGGTAATTTCTTCCAGAGGTTAACTCCCCTGTTAAAAATTATGACAAATTCAGACAGGAAATAAGGCTAGTGTCAACTTCCAGTAACCACTGGAATGGGTTATACCTTTCTCTGCCAGACTGAAGCCCATTAGCAAATATTTGCTCCCCATACAGATACTTACAGACTGTGACCAAGTCATCCCTTAGCCTTTTCTTTGTTAAGCTAAGTAGCCCCCAGCAGCTCACCTATCACTCTGAGACAGGTTCTCGCCTTCTGTGCTCGTTCTCGCGGCTCGTCTCGGACCCCTCTCGCGTTTATCAACATCCAGGATTTTGCCCTTTCACCCTCTGGGAAGACCCCCAACCCGCGGTCAGTCTGAAACCCAACTGCCCTGGGCCACGCTAAGCCCGACCCACGCTCCTAGCCGCCCGCTCCTTTCCGCCAGCCCCAGTGTCCCGCTCTCTGCGGGCCCCCCCGGGAGGGAGGGAGACGCCGCGGGCCCCTCTCCCAGGCCCGGAGCTCGCCCCATGCACCGGAGCCCGGGCAGGGAGCTGGGAACAGAACCCAGCGGCCCCGACCTCGCGTCAGGGCTGGGAAGCCGGGTCGGGGCGGAGCCGCCTGGACAGCCCGGGCTGCGGGAAGGGGCCGGTGGGGCCCAGCGATCCCCGCCCGGACACTCACCTCCGGCCGAACCGCCGCCTTCGCTTTCTGGCCCCAGCCAGGCCACTGCTTCCGGCTCCGGGCGGGCGCCGCGGCCGAGAGGAAGGAAGGCGGCCAGCGCTGCACAGCGCCCCCTGCGGCCGGTCCGCCCGGACAGGGACGCTCTCGCGGATACTTACCCCGCACCGCCGGCGGCAGCGACACCGCCCAGGATGGGTGTCCGCCCTGGGCAGCACAGGGCGGGGAGGAGCATTTGTGCGCCGCCCCCGCTGGAGATTTACCAGCCTGAGCCTCGCTGCGCTGGAGGCTGGTGCCTGACTCCTCTCAGGCCCTGTGCAGGGATCCCTGCTCCGGCTGAGCCTCTCCTTGCAGCTCACCCCCCGCAGCGCTCCAGCATTGGGGTCAGCCGAGGGCAAGTCAGGACTCAGAGCCGGTGCTAGCCCACTGGGGGCCCTAAGCAGAATATTTTGGGTCCCCCTCTCATAATACTAAAACAGGCAAATAAAAAGCAAATGGGGGTTGCATGGGCTACCTAAACAGCTGATGAGGTGTAGGTGCCTCACACAAGCTTAGGGTTTGCAATTGGAGACTCTGAGCAGAAGGAGCCAGGCCACCTAGCACCAGCCCATCAGCCAGGTGCACCCAGTCAGCTACTTACATGTATAAGCCCCCTCTCCACTCCCTGCCCCTCTCCTTAGCATTTCCTACTAGCTAATGTAGGTAACTTCCCGTTCAGCCTTTGTGGATCTCTTTCTTAGGCTATGTCTACACTACAAAATTAGGTCGGATTTATAGAAGCCGGTTTTATAGAAACCGGTTGTATGCAGCCGATTGTGTGTGTCCCCACATAAAATGCTCTAAGTGCATGAAGTCGGCGGACCGCGTCCACAGTACCGAGGCTAGCGTCGACTTCCGGCGCATTGCACTATGGGTACCTATCCCACAGTTCCCGCAGTCTCCGGCAGTCTCCGGCGCCCATTGGAATTATGGGTTGAGATCGCAATGCCCGAATGATGCAAAACAGTGCCGCGGGGGGTTCTGGGTACATTGCGTCAGGCCCCTCCCCCGCCGTCACAGCAACGGCAGACAATAGATTCGCGCCTTTTTACCTGGGTTACCTGTGCAGACAACATACCACGCCAAGCATGGAGCCCGCTCAGCTCAGCTCACCGTCACCATATGTCTTCCGGGTGCCGGCAGACGTGGGACTGCATTGCTACACAGCAGCAGCAGATAACTGCCTTTTGGCGGTAGACGGTGCAGCATGAGTGGTAGCCTTCATCGGCGATTGGGATGCTGGTAGCTGTGGGGCTGGCAGCCGTAGGGCTGCATTGCACCAGCCCCTTGCCTTTTGGCAGTAGATGGTTTATTACGACTGGTAACCGTCCTCGTCGGACAATCATGGATATCAGTCATAGTATATTATTTTCTGCCAAGTATTGTCTGCTGAGCACCCAGAAGAGGCCGAGGGCGATCTGGGTGCTGGCAGACATATGGCTGGCACACGTGGGGCTACATTGCTACACAGCAGCAACCCCTTGCCTTTAACCGTCCTCGTTGGACAATGATGGCTACCAGTCGTAGTATACTATTTTCTGCCAAGTATTGTCTGCTAAGCACCCAGAAAAGGCCGAGGGCGATCTGGGTGCTGGCAGAGATGTGGCTGGCACACGTAGGGTTACATTGCTACACAGCAGCAACCCCTTGCCTTTTGGCAATAAATAGTATATTATGATTGGTATCCATCATCGTCATACTGGTACGCGCCCAGTATTTGCTGCCAAGCACCCAGAAAATGCCGAGGGCTATCAGTCATGCTGCACTGTTGTCTTAAGATGTAAAAAATAGATTTGTTCTGTATTCATTTCCTTTCCCCCTCCCTCCGTCAAATCAATGGCCCGCTAAACCCAGGCTTAGGAGTTCAATCCCTGGGGGGTGCATTCTGTGTGACAGTTGTTTGTATTTCTCCCTGATGCACAGCCACCTTTCTTGATTTTAATTCCCTGTACCTGTACGCCATGTCGTCACTTGCCCCTCCCTCCCTTCTTCCCCTGGTCTTTAGATACTAGTTTCGCGCCTTTTTTCAGACCAGACGCCATAGCTATCACTGGGATCATGGATCCCGCTCAGATCACCGCGGCAATTATGAGCACTATGAACACCACGCGCATTGTCCTGGAGTATATGCAGAGCCTGGACATGCCAAAGCAAAACCAGGACCAGCTGAGGAGGAGGCGATTGCAGCGCGGCGACGATAGTGATGAGGAAATTGACATGGACCTCTCACAAGGCACAGGCCCCAGCAATGTGGAAATCATGGTGTTACTGGGGCAGGTTCATGCCGTGGAACGCCGATTCTGGGCCCGGGAAACAAGCACCGACTGGTGGGATCGCATCGTGTTGCAGGTCTGGGACGATGCCCAGCGGCTGCGAAACTTTCGCATGCGTAAGGGCACTTTCATGGAACTTTGTGACTTGCTTTCCCCTGCCCTGAAGCGCCAGAATACCAGGATGAGAGCAGCCCTCACAGTTGAGAAGCGAGTGGCGATAGCCCTGTGGAAGCTTGCAACGCCAGACAGCTACCGGTCAGTCGGGAATCAATTTGGAGTGGGCAAATCTACTGTGGGGGCTGCTGTGATCCAAGTTGCCAGGGCAATGAGAGACCTGGTGATATCAAGGGTAGTGACTCTGGGAAACGTGCAGGACATAGTGGATGGCTTTGCTGCAATGGGATTCCCAAACTGTGGTGGGGCGATAGACGGAACCCATATCCCTATCTTGGCACCGGTGCACCAAGCCACCGAGTACATAAACCGCAAGGGGTACTTTTCAATGCTGCTGCAAGCCCTGGTGGATCACAAGGGACGTTTCACCGACATCAACGTGGGATGGCCGGGAAGGGTACATGATGCTCGCGTCTTCAGGCACTCTCTTCTGTTTCGAAAGCTGGAGGAAGGGACTTTCTTCCCGGACCAGAAAATAACCGTTGGGGATGTTGAAATGCCTATCGTGATCCTTGGGGACCCAGCCTACCCCTTAATGCCATGGCTCATGAAGCCGTACACAGGCAGCCTGGACAGGAGTCAGGACCTGTTCAACTACAGGCTGAGCAAGTGCCGAATGGTGGTGGAATGTGCATTTGGGCGTTTAAAAGCGCGCTGGCGCAGCTTACTGACTCGCTCAGACCTTAGCGAAAAGAATATCCCCATTGTTATTGCTGCTTGCTGTGCGCTCCACAATATTTGTGAGAGTAAGGGGGAGACATTTATGGCGGGGTGGGAGGTAGAGGCAAATCGCCTGGCCGCTGATTACGCGCAGCCAGACACCAGGTCGGTTAGAGCAGCACAGCAGGGCACGGTGCGCATCAGAGAAGCTTTGAAAACTAGTTTTGTGACTGGCCAGGCTACGGTGTGAAACTTCTGTTTGTTTCTCCTTGATGAAATCGCCAACCCCCCACCCACCCGGTTAACTCTACTTCCCTGTAAACCAAGCACCCCACCCTCCCCTACCCTCCCCTCTTCAAGCACCACTTGCAGAGGCAATAAAGTCATTGTTACTTCACATTCATGCATTCTTTATTAATTCAGCACACAACTAGGGGGATAATTGCAAAGGTAGCCCGGGATGGGTGGGGGAGGAGGGAAGGAAAAGGACACACTGCACTTTAAAACTTTAAAACTTTAAAACTTATTGCTGTGGAAATCATCTAGGGTGGAGTGATTGGGTGGCCGGAGGCCCCCCCACCGTGTTCTTGGGCGTCTGGGTGAGGAGGCAATGGGACTTGGGGAGGAGGGCTGTTGGTTACAGAGGGGCTGTAGCGGCGGTCTCTGCTCCTGCTGCCTTTCCTGCAGCTCAACCATACGCTGGAGCATATCAGTTTGATGCTCCAGCAGCCGGAGAATCGACTCTTGCCTTCTGTCTTCAAGCTGACGCCACTTCTCCTCTTCAGCCCGCGTTTCAGCACGCAAACTCTGCTCTTCAGCCCGCCACCTCTCCTCTCGCTCATATTGGGCTTTTTTAAAATCAGTCATTGACTGCCTCCACGCATTCTGCTGTGCTCTGTCAGCGTGGGAGGCAGTCTGTAGTTCAGTGAACATTTCATCACGCGTCCTTCGCTTCCTTCTTCGAATATTCACTAGCCTCTGTGAAGGTGAAACATTTGCAGCTGGTGGAGGAGAAGGGAGAGGTTGTTAAAAAAGATACATTTTAGAGAACAATGGGTACACTCTTTCACGTTAGATTTTGCTGTCACATCACACAGCACATGTGCTTTCGTTACAAGGTCGCATTTTTCCTCTTATATTGAGGGCCTGCCGGTTTGGTGTGAGAGATCACTCACGCAGTGCCAGGCCACAGATTTCCGCTTGCAGGCAGCCATGGTAAGACACAGTCTTTTGGCTTTTTTAACCTTGTTAACAAGTGGGGATGGTTTAAAACAGTACTGCTCTCATTAACCATACCAAGCACCCGTTGGGTTGGCCATTTAAAATGGGTTTGCAATGTAAAAGGAGGGGCTGCGGTTTCAGGTTTAACATGCAGCACAAACCCAACTAACTCCCCTCCCCCCCACACCCAATTCTCTGGGATGGTCACTTCACCCCTCCCCCCCACCGCGTGGTTAACAGCGGGGAATATTTCTGTTCAGTAGAGCAGGAAGGGGCACCTCTGAATGTCCCCTTAATGAAATCGCCCCATTTCAACCAGGTGACCGCGAATGATATCACTCTCCTGAGGATAACAAAGAGCGATAAGGAATGGATGTTGTCTGCATGCCAGCAAACACCGGGACCATACGCTGCCATGCTACTGGCCTGGCGTGGTAAAGTGTCCTACCATGGCGGACGGGATAAGGCAGCCCTCCCCAGAAACCTTTTGCAAAGGCTTTGGGAGTACATGAAGGAGAGCTTTCTGGAGATGTCCCTGGAGGATTTCCGCTCCATCCCCATACACGTTAACAGACTTTTCCAGTAGCTGTACTGGCCGCGATTGCCAGGGCAAATTAATCATTAATCATTAAACACGCTTGTTTTTAAACCATGTGTAATATTTACAAAGGTACACTCACCAGAGGTCCCCTGTGTGCCCACAGGGTCTTGGGTGAGTTCGGGGGTTACTGGTTCCAGGTCCAGGGTGATAAACATATCCTGGCTGTTGGGGAAACCGGTTTCTCCGCTTCCTTGCTGCTGTGAGCTATCTATGTTCTCTCCATCCTCATCTTCCTCGTCCGCCGAACCCGCTTCCCTGTGTCTTTCTCCAGTGAGGGACTCATAGCACACGCTTGGGGTAGTGGTGGCTGCACCCCCTAGAATGGCATGCAGCTCCGAGTAGAAGCGGCATGTTTGCGGCTCAGCCCCGGACCTTCCGTTTGCTTCTCTGGATTTGTGGTAGGCTTGCCTTAGCTCCTTAATTTTCACGCGGCACTGCTGTGCGTCCCTGTTATGGCCTCTGTCCTTCATGGCCTTGGAGACCTTTTCTAATATTTTGCCATTTCTTTTACTGCTTCGGAGTTCGGCCAGCACTGATTCATCTTCCCAGATGGCGAGCAGATCCCGTACCTCCCGTTCGGTCCAGGCTGGAGCTCTTTTGCGATCCTGAGACTGGGACTGGGACTCCATCACGGTTACCTGTGCTGATGAGCTCTGCATGGTCACCTGTGCTCTCCACGCTGAGCAAACAGGAAATGAAATTCAAACGTTCGCGGGGCTTTTCCTGTCTACCTGGCCAGTGCATCTGAGTTGAGAGTGCTGTCCAGAGCGGTCACAATGAAGCACTGTGGGATAGCTCCCGGAGGCCAATAAAGTCGAATTCCGTCCACACTAACCCAATTCCGACCCCCTAAGGCCGATTTTATCGCTAACCCCCTCGTCAGAGGTGGTGTAAAGAAACCGGTTTAAAGGGCCCTTTAAGTCGAAAGAAAGGGCTTCGTCGTGTAAACGTGTCCAGGCTTAATTCGATTTAACGCGGCTAAAGTCGACCTAAACTCGTAGTGTAGACCAGGCCTTAGGTGCCTAACTCTCTCCATGCATTGTATGGTGAACCTGGGTGCTTAGCTCGGGGCTGAGAATTTCTGTAGCTGGCAGGGCACCTAGGGAGTAGGTGTTTCAACCCTGAGTTGAAGAACACTTAAGTCCCTTTGGGCATCTGGGCCTTCCCCACTCTGTGCCTCCTTTTCTTTATCTATAAAATGAAGATAAGAACACTTTTCCACTCACAGAAGGCTTAATTAATTAGTTCCAAAAAATGTCTTTTAAAAAGGCCCATTTGTTCATACAAAAATACACATGAAACACCATACTTACATTTCTACATGGAGTAACACAACTACAGGTTGCAAAATAGGCACTTGTACAAGCAGATGGTTATTTTTGCCCCCATTCCTGCAAACACATATATGCTTTATTTTAAGTAGGTATGTAGTCCCACTAGTTTCCAAATAATTGTTCGTAGGATGGGAGCCTTTTTGTGCATAATGACCATCATTGTGCACCTTTTTATAGTAATGATGTAAAGGTGTTTTGAGACCTTTGTATAAAATACACCATGTAGTGGTGTGTGTTAAAGTGGCCAGTACTTCTATACTCATCCAGCCACATAGCTAACATACTCCCTGCAATTAACTGCACTGTGTATTAGGTACCCACCACTCTACTGCACCACACAGGGCTGGCTCCAGGCACCAGCTTACCAAGCAGGTGCTTGGGGCGGCCACGTGGGAGAGGGGCGGCACGTCCAGCTGTTCAGCAGCAATTCGGCGGACGGTCTGTCACTCCTGCTCGGAGCAAAGGACCTCCCGCTGAATTGCCACCACAGATCACGATCAAGGCTTTTTTTTTTTTTTTTTTTGGCTGCTTGGGGCGGCCAAAACCCTGGAGCCGGCCCTGGCAACACAGATCAAAATGTTGACCTAGCAATTATCTTGAGAACTTGTAAGCAGTTGTTCTAGGAAGTGCTTTTGCAACTACATCTTCTTGGGTGGGCAACTGGGAATTTTTTTATCACTGTGATTTCTGTGTCTTGCACTACTACTGGCTCAGCTCCACTGGTACTAGCAATGGGCAGAGAGATAATATAGACAAGGCACAGGCTGGTCTACCACAGTACCATCTAACCTTGTTTAAGGGTTGCTGATAGATTGAATGAAAATGTTATTAGGAGAATTACACCTGCATCTCTTTTGTATGTCAACAGTGCCATCCTGTGTTAGACTTATAAAACTTCAGGCAGGGGGAATGAAAATGAGAATTATTAACAGCTCTACTTAGGAAACCCTAAATTGTATTTTATGTTTGCAAAAACAGAGCAGTATATTGACTTTTCCATGCTCAGAGGTCGTTTTTAGAGGCTGTTATTTTTCCATTAACCTCCTCCTTTGCATTGGAATTCATATCATATGTGTATTTTATATATAGCCTCTCAAACTGCATCCCACAGCATTTAGATAAATAACACTGGCATAGAGCTAAACAATAAATCACAACACAGGGAAAGAGCCATTTGAAAAGAGGTGTGAAGGCTGATCCAGATGGCAGGAAAGAGGAATCCTGCAACTACAAGGACCAGGACTGAGAATACAGCGACTTCCTCTAGTCCAGGGGTCGGCAACCTTTCAGAAGTGCTGTGCCGAGTCTTCATTTATTCACTCTAATTTAAGGTTTCGTGTGCCAGTAATACATTTTAACATTTTTAGAAGGTCTCTTTCTATAAGTCTATAATATAACTAAACTATTGTTGTATGTGAAGTAAATAAGGTTTTTAAACTGTTTAAGAAGCTTCATTTAAAATTAAATTAAAATGCAGAGCCCCCCGGACCGGTGGCCAGGACCCAGGCATGTGAGTGCCACTGAAAATCAGCTCGCATGCCGCCTTCGGCACCTGTGCTATAGGTTGCCTACCCCTGCTCTAATCAACTCATTGATGGGATACAGAGAGCTGTGTTTGGCTCTGTCCGAGGGAAAGCTATTTTGAGGGTAGGGGCTGAATGAAGAGTTTCTAGGGGGGTTGAGTATCCCATTGAACAGAAAAGGAAAAAAATAATATTTTTTATTTCTGTTGGGATTTTTATCCCAAAGGTGTAGGGATATTAAAGAAGGTACTAACAGTGATTCCCCCAAGTGACAGTGACCCCCCAATAATTTGTCCCCCACACTTTAAAATCCAACAGTTTCACCAAGTACAAAAATCACTTGGGTCTTCGGTTAAAACTTGTAAGCTACTGTCTGTAGAAACCATTGATTGTATCTATCCTGTGAAAGATACTTTATTACTATGTAAAACTTACAAACAAGTTAATTGACTTTGTTCTTGAAGTAACTGATACAATGTAAACAAACACTATAAGCCTTTAAGTGACTTTCACTTCATTGTAACAGCAACAGCTCCTAGACCCCCACCCTCTGGGATTAAAGGGCCGGGAGTCTCAAATGAATAGCACACACCCTGAAAGTGGTGGAGACAGTAAATTAAAATATGGTTAAGTTATGGAATGTATGTTGATGAATGCTTGATGTACATGAATGGTTAGGGAGGTGCCAGCCTAGAAAGGGAGTATCCATCGGCCGAAGAATGTGTAAAGTGGACCACCAGAACCCCCGGAGGGTAAACTGGGATCCACCCCATCACCTGGAAGGATGAGAAACACAAACTTTGGACTGTTTGGAGCCACCAGGAATGTGCCCAGGAATGTGCCATCTGCTGATTGAGTCAGCAACAGCAGAATGAAACAGCTCCCATAGACTAACATAGGAATTAATTCCTATAAGAATGGACTCTCAAGACTGAGGATTTTGAGTCTCTGGTTCTGCTGCCAGCCTCCAGGAGCATCAGGTGCACCTGACACAGACTCGGCTCCATCCTCATGACCAAGATACCTGGCCAGTAACTTGGCATGAGCAACTTCTAGGCCGGTAACTATAACACCTATACAGAACTTGAATGAATGATTGTGTGAATGAATCTATCTATCTATGTGTGTGTGTGTGTGTATAAGGAATAAGTAGTGATAGGAATAAGTAGTCAAACAATGTTGTTTACTTTTATCTTTTGCTTTATCATTATATTTACAATAAATGTGGCATCTTTGCCTTATCCCTCTTAATAAGATCCTGCTGGTTTTTATTCTATTGGTATAACAAAGGATGCCAAAACATTTAACCCACCACTGAAATGCAGCCACCTCTGCAATGGAACACAGCAGAGGACAAGAAGTACAGAAGAATAGAGTGTCCAGTTGAAATTGCAGGGGGCATTTAGGGAACCAGAATGGAATTAATAGGGATGGGAGCTCTCCACTTTCTCTCTCTGATCAAATGCCAAAGAGTAGCCACCGGTATTTGGTAAATAGGGACTCCACATCAAAAGTTATCAGCCTTTGGATTTCACGGGATTGTCAAGATTTAGACTTTGTCATTAGCATGCACCCAAGGGACATGTAAGGTCTCTGCATGTGTCTGCCCCATTAAGGGTAGCTGGTAAAAATGAGGACTGAAAATTCTTAACCTTCTCTTCCAAACAGGAGAACAAGAGTTGCAAAAATGACTGATGAGCTGCTATAGATTTCTGGTAGCCCTTGATTTAGCACCTTTGCCTTAACAAGGAATTTGGCCGTTGAGGAAGGGAGTTGGGTCCATAGAGTAGAGGTGATCAAAATTGGTAGTAAAATGTAGTTTTAACACAAATTTCCATCCAAAACTTCGTCTTTTTTGTTGAAATTTCACTTACATCTTGCATTGAAATGTTGAATTTCAAAAATCTGCAACCAATTCATAGATACTTTTACAATTGGGTAATTCAGTCAGATTGATTTTCTCTCAATCCTTCCACTGTCAGGGGTCACAGGAATTTAAAAATACATAGGGCAGCTTCTATGCCCAGCTTCTAGCCCTAGAGCTATGAGTAGTCAATGCTTCTTTCTGTTCCTGGCTCAAACTTTGGAAAATCCAAACTTTGGAGCTGGTTGAAATTTTAAGAAGTCTACATCATGAACATTTTTGAAATGTTCAAGTTGATTTTAGTTTGCAGGTCTCAATACAGAACCATTTTTTCAAAAATGTTAGTGACTTTTTATTGAGATTGTTAGTGGAAATATTATCAAAGTTATTAAAATGGTTATTGACTTTTTAAAATACCAGACCTGTGTTTCAATATATGCAACATTTTGATTACCACTTCAATAATGTTTTTGATAAACATCTCAATTAAAAATGTTTGAGGAATGTTTTGAAAAGCAAAATTTTTTTTTTAAATTATCAACATTCTTTTGGAAAATGTGGTGTTGGGTTTTTTAAGAGAACAAGGCCATTTTTTAATTGAAAAATGTTCTGAAAATTTTCTACCAAATCTACATTAAGTTAAAAAAAAAAAAAAAAACAGGATTCACATGTGGCTCAAATCATTATGTGCACGGATGTCAAAGGGAGCTCTTTGTGAGGCTTGAGACCACAATATGCAGTAGGGACAAGGCCACAGTACAATTTGGAAGGGACACGTGACATTTGCCCTATGGATGTTCATGGTGTAAGCTAATTCACCATGTCTGATTCCAAGCAGAGGTGGCTGTGAACCAACACAACAGTCCAGATTTGAAAATGCACACATTCTGAGGGATTCAAGAATCCAAGCCCAGATACAAATCTCAATGGTTATGTCTCTTGTGAAAGAGTAATGACCAGGGCTGGCGGTCGCCTAGGGTGCTAACATTTGGGGGACGGCGACCATGGTGACGGATCTTCGGCCGCCCAGGTCGTCATCGGTATTTCGGGGGCAGGACCTTCTGCCGCCTCTGTCGGGGGCGGCATTTCAGGGGCGGGATCTTCTGTCGCCTCGGGCGGCAAAAAAAGCTGGCAGCGCTCCTGGTAATGACAGGACTCAGCTGTAATTAACAAATTCTTTATTGAGGCTTTTGGATACAGACAGAGTCTGTGGTTCTCCCTGGCTCTTTAGTTCCCAAACGTAGCTTCTGTTGCCCAGAATCACCACAAGTCCCTAAGACATGTCTATATTGCAATGGGAGCTGCCCCTGTACAAAGCTGTTATGCAGGGGAGATTAACAAGTGGTTTATCTCTCTGTTAATGGGATAGTCAGTTCCATTCCAAGAGTGGAGGAATGCAAAGCAATGGCCTTACCTCATTAATTTTCAGCGTGTGGTTCAAGAGCTGGTGTGACTTGTCAGGGCATTGAAGGTGTTCTTCCAGGAACCCACACCGGAGTCATATTTTGGGCAGACCAAACAGAGTGCTGATTACTGGAATACTCTTCCCGGATACCTGATGCACACAAGGAGCTACAGGGAGCAGTGCACTGAGCAAACATACTGGATCTGCCAGCATCTATCTCAGCCAGCCAGGAAGGAAGGGAGGAGAAACACACCACAAAGGAGATGAGTGAGAGGACACCCTATGTCAAAAAAAGCCACCGAGACACAAAATAATTCTCTTTGGGAGGCACCATTGGTCACTAGTTGGAGCAGGAGAGTTGGGCTCTGTTTCTGTTGGGTCTCTTTAAATGACCCTTTCTGTCTACTGTATTTCAGAAGGCACCAGAACCCTGCAAGAGCAGCAATACATATAGGTAGCTGTCAGGAGACCAGTTTGTAGGTGGTCAGACCTAGTGGTCAGAGTCCAAATGCCAGCATCAAGGGTCAACATAACAACATAAGACCAGCCATACTGGGTCAGACCAAAGGTCCAACTAGCCCAGTATCCAGTCTTCCGACAGTGGCCAATGCCAGGTGCCCCAGAGGAAATGAACAGAACAGACAATCATCAAGTGATCCATCCCCTGTTGCCCATTCCCAGCTTCTGGCAAACAGAGGCTAGGGATACCATCCCTGCCCAGCCTGGCTAATAGCCATCAAGACAGAACTGGAGTTAGAAATAAGAGCCAAGCATCAGAAAAGATTACTAGGAGTCAGGGAAGGCAGGATCAGGGTTGGTTCTGAGACAGGAACAAGGCTGGGGAAGGGCAGGATCTGAGCTAGAGCTGTGGAGGAGCAGAGCAGGGGCTTGATGAGAGATCAGGACAGAAGAGAGTCTGTGGACACATATGTTGAGCACCAAGCAAGCTACTGCTGCTGCTGAGCTTAAGAACAGGCCTGCTACCTTCTGCAGCCAATCAGGCAGGGTGTCAGGAGTACTGAGCAGGTGCAGCTGCAGGGCCTTACTCCTGACAATGACTAGGTCTTGTGAGTAATATAGTTTTAATAAACACTGTGATTTGGACATCAACGTGGCCATGGGGTTCTTTCATATTATACTTGTTGTGTAAAGAGAAAAAGACCCAACATGTGCCTCAGTGTGACCTTGGGTAAGTCATTTAGGCTTTTTGTGCCTCAGTCTCCCGATCTGTAAAATGGGAATAATGATACCTTTGTAAAGCACTTTGAAAGCTTTGGATGAAAAGTGCTCTTGCTGTTCCTGTAACCCACAAAATAATACTAGTGCAGGTGCTCATCCTAGGAATGGGAATATTCAGGATTCTGAAATCCCAGTCAGAGTTTATTCTGACACTTTATTTCAAATCTAGTTTAAATGACCATATTCAGTGCAACCTCCAATTTCTAATGATTTATGAGGCACTGAGGCCCATAGGGGCTGTCCATAAACAACATAACACCCTTTTTGGTGATTTTTTTTGCAACCCAACCCTTGTAACACTGAAACAAAACAGGAAAATTAAGGACCTACCCACCCCCTCCTGCATTAGGTAATTTATAGACAGCCTTATAGGTTATGTCTGCACTTGGAGCTGGAGGTGTAAATTGCAGCTCAAGGAACATACCCCTGCTAGCTTTGATTGAGCTAGCCCACTAAAAATAGAGTATAGTCCTGGCAGGACGGTTTAGCCACCTTAAAGATGTGCCTAGCGCCTTGGATAGGTATGTACTAGGGAAGGCGATCTTCCCCAGCAGGTACACTCTATTTTTAGCACACTAGTTGATCAGAGTTAGCGCAGACATGTCTCCTCGAGAGGGAATTTACATCTCCTGCTCAAATGTAGACATACCAATTGCTGCCAGATGCCCACCTTGTGACATAAAGTGACGCTGAAACACTGTTCACCACTTGGTGGTGCCAGCTGCATGGGGAAAACAAATACCCATCTGGCTTAATACCGCACACACTACAGCAGCAATTACACTTCGGCTGGGAATTAACCACAGCCGATGCCTAGGCTGCTGCAATTCAGGATGAATTAAAACATTTACAAGCTGACTTCTTTACAAGACAATTCCACGTGTGCTTGAGAAGCAAAGCATTAAGCTGCATGCATAAGAACTCAAATGGCTATTTCCTAGAGTACCTGATAGTCTGTGTTAAAATCCCTGCAGGGAGACAGAGCAGGCATCCAGCCATCTAGGTGATGTTCTGAGTAAACACCTCAGAGAGGGATTTGCTAATCTATTTACCAAACAGCCTCTCCAACAATCCCCATTGTTAGTGAACTGTATCTGTGCTGCTTCATGTAAGGAAGGAAAGCATAGCCTGTGTCAGTGGAGAGAGATTTTGATTGATACCTGCTATTGCAGCCTGACTTGGAGGGCTTTGGAAATGTTTTCTCCAAGAGCTAGTGGGCGAATAGTTCCACTCAGGTTACAAGGAAGTCCAGGCAGAAGGGGGATTGGAGAGGCAGCAGGGCCCACGAGAGGCACTCTAGTTAAGGGTCCAACATTTACAGAAATTAACAGTTCAGCTGTGAGATTTTCACTTTCCTGCTGACACTTGGCAGGGACTGTCTTAGTCTGGGAATAAGCTCTGTGTTTTCTTTTTCACTATGGACCCAATCCTGAAATCCCTGCTAATTTGTTACTCAAGCAAAAATCTCAGTGATGTCCTTGCTCCCCCAAACTTCCACTCATTTCAGTGAGAATTTTGCCTGGGTCCAGATTTGAGCCAGGTTGTCAGGCTCTGGCTCTGCATTTGGTTTGGATTATTGTGAACAATTTGCTCTGCAGTGTCTCATTAAACCCATTTACTGGGGCACGGTTAGCATCCATTATGGTACATGGTGCAATTTGAACCACTGACTCAGGAGTAGCTGCACTTCTATAGGCCTCATCACTCTTGAAGCAAGTACTCTTAAGGGGCACTGGAGTTGGGAAGTATGGAACCCTCCCACCTCTTTCCCCAGTAGCAAGAAAGGTGCTACTGTGTCTTGTATGAGAAGATTTAGATAAATAACATCTTAGCGAGCACAGTCTAATCGGAGAGAGGCAACCTGATCCCGAGGAAAGGGCACCTGACTGTGAATCAGGAAACCTAGGTCTCTCCCTGGCTCTGTCTGCTCTGTGATCTGGGCAAGTCACTTTACCTCCAAGTGCCTCATTTTCCCCATCTGTAAAATGAAAATGGTGATATTTACTCTTATTTATAAAATGCTTTTAGATCTCTGGATGACAAGTGCTATAGAAAATAGGAATTAATTAATAGGAAAATAGGAATTAATAGCTAGAGAAGAAGGTGGGGGTGTTAGACTCTTGAGACCTAATGGCAGTTGTGACACTTTCTCACTATTTGATCTAGAGTACTTTTTTTAGGGTTCAATTCCCAAAAGTGGGTGCCTAAGCAAGATGCCCGAATCCCTTGTTTGGATATATCATCATTTAATCAGGGCTTATGTGAACAAAATATGGGATTTTGGGAGTAGATATAACTTTTGCCACATCTTCTGATTGCTTTCCTCAGTCTGACAGCATCACTGCAATCTTATCTTGATTCAGCCTCAGTCAGCTAGTCCTCATCCCTGCCCCAGACACCATATAAAGCACTTGATTGCATCAACTGGGAATCGGTAGATATGGAGACATGGGGCTGTTGGTCTTCAGCAGAATGAAAGCATGATAGCCCATGTTTCCTTACTACCCCTCAAACTGTCCCATACTCCTGTTGAATAAGGGTATGTGCAGGGAGGGGGAGAAGGAAGACAAGCTGGAATCTTGTGGAAACACAGTGAGAGCACTCTATGAAAGAAGAGCAATTTGCATGTGCAGTCAGGGATGTAGGTGTTTATGTAGTTATGGCAGGAATCACAAGGTGGTGTGTTACACTGAGGCTATGTCTACGCTTGGAGCTGGGGGTGTCATTCTCAGCGTGTGCAGACATACATGCACTAGATCTGCTCAAGGTAGCACTAAAAATAGCAATGTAGCAGAAGTAGCATGGCTAGTGGTGAGTGTGTGTGTGTGGGGAGGGTGTTGCACTCAGGGTGGCTAGCTTGTCCCATCGCTTGCCACTGCCCATGCTGTCACAGCTACAGTACAATTTTTAGCATGCTAGTTTGAGCAGAGCTAGCATGGGTACGTCTGCATAAGGTGAATCAAACACCAGCTCCAAGTGTAGATGTAGTCTTAGTCTGCCAACATCCTGTTTTTAGCATATGAGCAAAAGTTCAGTATTGGGAAGACTAACTGGGTGGTTAGATTTTGTTATGCAAGGTTCTGTGTAGGGGACTGGTCCTTAAAGAGCCTACTGTGTGAGCAACAGGAGAGTTTGCTCTCCTCTTTGCTCTTTGATCAGAGTCAATTCTTGAGGCAAAGCTTCTTCCTGGGAACTGGTTATGGTGTTGGGGATGAGATTCCTAAAAAAGGGGATTGTCTGCATGCTTTTTGTGACCACCTCTGTTCTGGACCTGGTGTATAGCACAGAATCATATAGTAGGGCTGGAAGGGATCTTGAGAAGTCATCAAGTCCAGACCCATGTGCTGTGGCAGGAACAAGTAAACCTAGACCATTCCTAAGGCCTTGGCTACACTTGCAAGTTAGAGCGCATTACATCAGCCCCGGGCGCCCTAACTCCTGAGGTGTCCACACTGGCAAGGCACTTAGAGTGCCTGGACTCTGCAGCTGGAGTTCCCCTGGTAATCCACCTCCATGAGAAGCATAGTGCTTGCTGCGCCCTGGCTGAAATGCCAGGGTGTCAGTGTGGACCACATGTTGCATTACTGCGCTGTGATTGGCCTCTGGAAATGTCCCATAATCCCTTGAAGTCAAGTGGCCACTCTGGTCATTGTTTTGAACTCAGCTGCAGGCATGCAGATATCCCCTTTCAAAGCTCCGTTTCTGACAGCCGGCATGCTCATCTGCTCTGGGACAAAGCAAACCATTTCTGTGGAATGCTCCTGCTGCAGAGGCAGGCGTTTGTGCGTGTGTGTGCCTGTGTGTATGTGAGAGAGAGAGAGAGAGAGAGGGGCGGGAGTGGGGGCTGATGTAAGGGTTTCCCTCTTTCCCCTGCAGCTGTCTGAACTTACAAGACAGCATGTTGACACACTCTGCCCCCCAAAACACACTGTCTCTCCCCCCACATACACACAACACACTCTCCTGTCACACTCCCCCCCCCCCATTTGAAAAGCATGCTGCAGCCACTTGCACACTGGGATAGCTACCACAATGTACTGCTCTCTGTGGCATTGCAAGAGATGCTAATGTGGCCACGCCACTGCGCTTGCAGCTGAGAGTGTGAACACACGGCAGCGTTTTCCTTGCTGCAGTCTCCGAGGACTGGTTTAACTCCCGGCGCTCTACATCTGCAAATGTAGCCAGGCCCTAATAGGTGTTTGTTCAACTTGTTTTTAAAAGCTTCCAATGATGTGGACTCCATGACCTACCTTGGAAGCCTATTCCAAAGTTTAACTACCCTTGTAGTTAGAAATTTTTTTCCTAATATCTAACCTAAATCTCCCTTGTTGCAGATTGAGCCCCCCATTTCTTGTCCTACCTTGTCCTAGACATGGAGAACAATTGATCCCCGACCTCTTTATAACAGCCTTTAACATACTGGAAGACTATCAGGTCCCCCCCTCAGTCCTTTTTTCTTAAGACTAAACATGCCCATTTTTTTCAACCTTTCCTCGTAGGTCAGATTTTTTAAACCAGGTGTTCTCTAACTTCATTGCACTGTGATTCCCCCTTCTGACAACAAAAATTGCTACATGACCCCAGGAGCGGGCACCAAAGCCTGAGCCCGCCCAAGCCCCGCCGGGTAAGGGGGGGTCAAAGCCAAAGCCCAACTGCCCCAACGGCTTCAGCCCCTGGCAGGGGGGCCTGTAATCTGTGCCCTACTGCCTAAGGCTGACACCCTCAGGCTTTGGCCCTAGACAGTGGAGCTTGGCCC
This sequence comes from Emys orbicularis, assembly GCF_028017835.1. Classification (NCBI taxonomy): domain Eukaryota; kingdom Metazoa; phylum Chordata; order Testudines; family Emydidae; genus Emys; species Emys orbicularis. The sequence continues at coordinate 82,829,237 of NC_088686.1, read as the reverse complement.
CTGGCCCCAGCAAGTCTAAGCCAGCCCTGGCGACCCCATTAAAACGGGACCGCGACCCACTTTGAGGTCCCGACCCACAGTTTGAGAACCGCTGTTCTAAATCTTTTATCATTTTCTTGTTCTCCTCTGGACTCTTTCCAATTTGTCCACATCCTTCCTAAATTTGCGGTACCCAGAATTGGACACAATACCTCAGCTGGGGCTTCACCAATGCCGAGTAGAGTTAGACAATTACTTCCTATGTCTTACATACAACACTTCAGCTAATACACCCCAGAATCATATTAGCCTTTTTTGCAGCTGCCTCACATGGCTGCCTCACATTTCAGTTTATGGTCCACTATAACCCCCAGATCCTTTTCAGCTAGGGTGACCAGATGAGAGGAAGAAAATATCAGGACACCGGAGGGGGTGGGGGGACAACAAAAAAAAAAACTGCCAGCGGAGCGAAATATCGGGACAAGAGATCGGTTGGGACGCAGGACAAACAGCTAAAAATCGGGACGGTCCCGATTTAATCGGGACGTCTGGTCACCCTATTTTCAGCAGTACTATCACCTCACCAGTTATTCCCCATTTTGTAGCTGTGCATTTGATTTTTCCTTCCCAAGTGAAGTACTTTGCACTTGTCTTTATTAAAATTGGTCTTGTTGAATTCAGACCATGTGAACAAGTGAAACAAGTTACACAGAGAATATACCTAGAATCTACATCACTGATTTATCTTCCAGTGGGTAGCTGACCTGCAAGACCCTGGCCATCTGCATTCATCAGAGGGGTAACAGTATTGTTAGAATGGGACATTACACTGGTGTCAGAAGAAAGGGCAACGATATGATTCATATTGTCAGCACAAAATTCCACAAACAAAAATGGAAGCGTGGTTATGTCTGGACTGATAATGTAGGCTTAAATGTCAGGGTCCTTAAAAGGGATTAATCCTGTGAAAAAGGGTGGCATGACTGGGTCCCACATTCTTCTCCCCAATGTGTAACCGAGTGGAGAAATTAGCTCTGGAGCTATAGACATAAAAAAGCAAATACAAAAGTTTAGTCACGTAAAGGTGCAGACACTCTCCTGGAATGGCTCTGCATGGAATTAAAACTCATCTTAGAGACCAGGGGTCTCTCAAAGGAGGACCTTGTTTTTATTAACTTCATAGTTAAGCCTCGTAAATTACCAGGTGCCACCTGGAGTAGAGACTTCTGTATTGTGTTGTGGTTGATGGTAACTTGTGGTTAGCACCAGAGCGGTACTGGAAGATGGGAGGGACAGGGATAGGGTGAGACAAACAGCACTGCAGTGAGCTTTAAAAATCAGAGGGGAGAAGGGCAGAGAGAGAGATCGAGAGAGATCTTGACGTTTGGAACCAACTGAGCAGACGTACAAACGACTCTACAAACTGGCAGTGAGAGAAAGGTAGGCTAACAGTCTTAACTGCAATAACCCAGCTGCTTGTGAGACATACAAGAATTGATTCAACTATTTCCATGTATTAATGTATATGTCATTAATCTGATTTTATAAACTCTTTCTCCCAAAAAGTAGCACCTCACTCCACAAACAGTCCCCCTCATTTCAGTGGGGCTACTCACAGAATAAGGTATTACTCAGTGTGAGTAATACCTTATTACATGACAATCTGACCTTGTTTTAGAAGGACCTGAGATATTCTGAGAGGGCCAGAAAAGGAATTTTATTTTTCTTTCCAAGCTAAAAAGAGGTAACATTAAACACAGCCGTCAGATCCAGTTAAATTATGAGTGTATTTGATGGTTGGGGCGTGGGGTTCATCGTGGAGGATTGTTCAGTGCAGCCCAATTAGAACAACAGAGCAAAGGCAAATTTCTAGTGAATGTCAGGGAAATGTTCCCAGCACTGAGGTCTGTGGAGTAGTCTTCCAAGGGAACAGGTGGAAGCTCCATTGCTTAGGAGCTGGAGAATTAGACTAGATAAAGTATTTGATTAATAGACTGTAAGGAACAATCCTGGACCGGCGGAATGGATGATCAGGTGACCTAATAGGGCTTCTTTGACTCTCATCTCTTTAGGACATATTTGCTGAAAGGAAACAAATGAATTTTTGAACTTTTTCTCAGCAGGGGGTAAGAGCCATCTGCTATATTTGAGTTGCAGTTTGACAGCAAGGTCATGGGCCTGGGATCAGGTGTGGTACTAAGATGACACACCATACAAGGGTGGGACAAGGAAAGAAGGTATTAGCTACTTTGCACTGGATTTGGAACATACCTATTGCTGGCTGGTTCATCACAATAACTAGTGAGCAAACTCAGGGGTGTCATTTCAGAAAAATTATGGTGGTGGGAAGGCCAAAGTTGTATCTGCATATAGAACCTTAGATGTGAGTATACTATATCCTGCAAAGTTTGTGGGGGGCAAAAAGTGGAAAACATAATGGAGCATATACAGCCTCACTGGCTGGAGGATTCTCTGTGACTTGAAGTCTTTAAATCACGATTTGGGGACTTCAACATGTGAGTCAAGGGAGAGAATTATTCCAGGAGTGGGTGGGCCAGCTTTTGTGGCCTGCATGATGCGGGAGGTCAGACTAGATGATCATAATGGTCCCTTCTGACCTTAAAGTCTATGAGTCTATATACACCCCTGAAAAGTTTTTTAGGGGCAAACTAAGGTCAGGGGAGGCAACTGCCCCTCGTGGCCCCCAAGCAAATGATACCCCTGAGGAAACCTTAGGGGGCATAGCTTGTTGGCTGCTCTCCAAAGCTGGAGAGGTGCTGATGATGCAGCTAGAGACACTGGGAATCTCAATGAAAGTCCCTGTAAACAGGTTTCTGCTTTGGCTGCAAAATCACAAAATCCAGGATCATTGTTAGTGTGTGTGTAATCAGTAAAATGGGAATAATAATACTTCCCTATGCCACAGATATGCTGCAAAGATAAACTGACTAATGTGTATAAGGTGCTCAGATATTCCATTGACAAATGTTTTGGAAAAGACTATAGGCAAGCAACAGCTTTATATGTTACTTGCAGAATAAATATTGACCATTTAACTGATGAATAAGTACTATGCAGTAGCAGGATAATTAAACAGGAAAGTACTATGTGGTTACAAATTCACTACATGATTATGTCGGTCTTTTATAACACAGACAAGGTGGGTGAGGTAATAGCTTTTATTGGACCAACTTCTGCTGGTGAGAGAGAGAGACAAAGCTTTCCAGCCACACAGAGCTCCTGAATAAGGGTTCAGTGTCACTCAAAAGCTTGTCTCTCTCACCAACAGAAGTTGGTCCAATAAAAGCTATTACCCCACCCACCTTGTCTCTCTCAGATCCTGGTACCAACACGGCTACAACTATAATTTTATAGCACAGTTCAGATACCAAATAATTCACAGGTTAGTGGGCCAAATCCTAACTCCTTACTCAGGCAAAACTCCCAGCTTCTGCATTTGAACTTATCAAACTAGGTAGTGCAGTATTCCCAGGTAAAACCTTTGGAGGTACCACACAAGTAACTCCATGATATTTAGTGCACTGTGAAGTACTCTAGTGTGAGACAGGCAGGTCTTATCTCTGGACTGACAGTCACCTAAGGAAAAGATATTTTGTAATATTTATTTTTGTCCTGCTGATCTCACCTCTTCTCCTCCCATTTGAATTCTAGCAAGGCAATAGAGCAGCTCAAAGGACTGTAGGAGAATAGGGTAAAACAGTGAAGGACAACAAGTCATTCAGTCCCTCTGCAAGCAGCAGAGTATAGCTCAATAGGCAAACAGGACTTTTGTGGGGCAAGCAGGACACTGCTCTGCTGGTAGGAGATTTCGACAACTAGGTCAGCAGGGTCCACAGCAGGGTCCAGTCAAGCAAGACAATGGGTACAGCCGTCATACATCTGCACCAGATAGTAGGTTACAGTTTTATAGCTAGCAGGGTACAAACAAGCAGGACAGCAGGCTATAGCCCAAAAGGACAGCAGGGGATGGCAGTGCAGGCACTCATATTCAGCATTGTAGGCAGCAGGGCATAGCAGTGCAGGCAGATGGATATAGCAATGCAAGCAACTTGTTCTCAGTGGGATGGAATTAAGAGAAGCTGGAAAGAAAACAAACCCTTAATTTTTTTGCCAAGGTGCACTTGAAGGATTTTGAAGTTAAACTCTTAAGGCGAGAGCTGAGCAGGTTGACATGTCACTCTGGATTTGGAACTTAATCAGAGCCAGTAATCCTTTCCAGCTGGACTTTGGAAGATTGTATTGAAATATTGCTCTATTGAAAGGTTATATATTTTTAAAAGAGATAATCTCAGAAACATAATGCAGGAAAGACAGATCAAAATTTCAGACACTGAAAGGAACACAGGCATCCTCAGAATAGATACAGTGGTCTAGAGAGCATTATAGCTAAGTGAAGATACAGCCTTTATTTGAAACAAATACTATAAGGTTAAAATAATATATTCTTAAAATACATTTTACTTTGTTTCTGTTACTAACCAATTTCATTTTCAATTTCATTTTCATTACTAGCCAATTTCATTTTCAGACTCTCATCCACTAGCACAATGTTGCAATGTTTGAATTGCAAGTCCCTCAAAGGAATATTTATTTGTATAAAATGTCATGTTTCCACAGCAACAACATCAGTGGTGTATTTGATAATAGATTGTTTTTACAAAATCTAAAATTTGACCAGACATTTTCAATTGTCCAAACCATGTAACTCTTCCACATAAGGTCGCAGTTCAGCAAGGTATTTAAGCACATGCCTGTCTTTAAGCATGTGAGTTGTCCCTTTGGGGCAGTAAATTGTCATGGCTCCATTGACGTCTGCTGAGGATCTGTTCCGTTGAATTTAAGTCAGTATGTGGCTAAGTGCCTTCTGAACCTAAATGAGGTCATGATTCTGCATTGGGATCAGCTAGCATGGAATGCCTTTAAAGGAACCACACACTAATGATCCCACTTCAGGATCAGGGCCTAAAAAGTGAAGTGGTGGTAGTGGTGTTGATGAATTAAAAACATGGTATGAGAGATGTATATTTCCACTTTTCAGCCTCCAGTTTAACTCAATTTCATATAAGCAGTGATCATAAGTCATCAGATATCATAGTCTTTACTCACTCAAGTAGTTCCATTGACTTCGGTGAGACTACCTGTGTGAACATGGATATAGGTGTGAGCAGTTAAGGTTGGAGGATTGGATACTGCTATCTGTTAGTTGTTCGCTGTCCTATGGTGTGTGAAGTGAGTTGGTGGTCTCAATGCAGTTTTTATGGCCATTTGTCCACATCAGGGTCAGGGCTGAGGCACATCGGTAGGGCTGTGTGGGGAAGTGTACAGTGCCCCTACCTATGCTGCTTCTGTCCTGTAGATAAACAGATGGACTGCCATTTTTAGGCATCTCAATCTAGTACCTGTCATGCACACTCAATAGTTTAATCCCATCCCCTTCTGGATAAAATCAGAGTATGCATGTTAATCAGTATTACTGTGTATTCTTATTACACTCAAAATGTGTAAGGTGCTTTACTGACATATAAGTAGATAGACCACTACCCAAAAGAGTTTATAATCTCAATAGGCAACATACAGGCAAAGGAGTGTTTGGGGTCAGGTGAGTGCAGAAAGCAGGTGCTCTTCATGTGCAAGCATCCTTTACACAGGCCTGCCAGCGTACCTTACTTCTCAGTACCCTTCTCTCCTGATTCCATTTCCAGCCTGGGCAAAGGTTACCAATTGTGTAATGTTGTACGGCAACTCTGCAGTGTGGGTAAATATCCTCAGTTTACACTGAGGTCACCAAATTGATTTTACTTGTAACTAGAGGTACTTGAAAACTGGAGAAAATCTATTGCATTTGCACACAGTCCCATCCATACTTTAACATCTCTCCCAGCATCTTTAGTAGTACCAAATGTGTGGCTCTCTAAGGATTAACAGTTGTCACACACCAGGGCCATTCAGATCTTTAAAGTAAATGTGGCAATAGAATCAAATCTTTTTCATCCAAAAGCCTAGGCTCCTACCACTTGAACTAAAGGAAACTCTCCTTTAGTTGTTAGAAGTATAGAGCCTATGACACACAGAAGATCTGTTCCAATTCTGTCCAGTAGAGGGCAATGGCACATACACTAGCCATTTCATTACACTATTATTACCCCCAATTTAAGATGGTACTATGCTGTAGCCTGTGTCTGTTTAATTCAATCATGGAATTTCTTTCATGGAAACATTTGCTTATTTTGCAATATGGGTGAAATTTACTCCTGAGTTCTGAGTAGAGTGGCAGCACAAAGCCTATGCAGCACATAAGCCTCACTTAAACCCTGATTTGAGGGTTTAAATTGATCTGAAGTGGTGCATAGGTCTTTTGCTGGCCCTCTGCACAAGGGTGAAGTTTACTCTTTGTGATTGTCCAGATATCTTATTGGCGTGACATAATTTATATCTACAATGGTATTTCAGACTTTGGGAAATAGCTTATTGTCAAAGCATCTACCAGTCATTAATGACTGTAGACTTATGCCTCTTAAAATCCACATGCTTCATACATTTGCACCATTGTTCATTTTGGAGTATTTCACTTACCTACAGTGCTCTCTTTTTTCCCCTCAGGTAATCCAGTTCCCGCCAGAATGGACGTGCTGACGTCACCAAGCATGGGCCTGCACACCATGCCGGAAGAAATCCAGCACCCATATACTAAATTTTCTGAATGGAAGTTCAAGCTGTTTAAAGTGAGATCATTTGAAAAGGCACCTTCTGGAGACAACCAAGTGGCAAATAAAGAGAAAGCAGAGAAGGTGGCCTCTTTGGACAAAGGCACTATGGTGCAGATGGATGCGGCAGTTCCAGTGGCAGAAAAGCCACTTCTGGCAGATACAGACTTAAATCACAATAAGCAGGCGCTCGAAAAAGATGCCGACAACCTGAAAATGCAAGAGAATGCAGCTCATCAAGCACACCTGCAGCAGCTCTGCCGCATCTGTGGCGTTTCATTTAAAACTGATCGCTACAAGAGAAGTCATCCTGTGCATGGACCAGTGGACAGTGAAACTCAGGGACTTCTGAGAAAGAAAGAGAAAAGAGCAACATCTTGGCCGGATCTTATTGCCAAGGTTTTTAAGATTGACGTGCGAGGAGATATCGACACAATCCACCCCACTCGGTTTTGTCACAACTGCTGGAGCATCATCCACAGAAAGTTCAGCAACGCCCCATGTGAAGTGTATTTCCCGAGGAACAGCACCATGGACTGGAAGTCCCACTCCCCAAACTGCACTGTTTGTTATACTGCTCGTCGTGGGGTCAAGAGAAAGAACCAGCAATCCAATTTACAGCTGGGCAAAAGGCTCAAGATCATTGCAGAACGTGCCCGAAAAACTAAAGGTGTAAAAAAACAAGTACAGGTGAACAACAAAAACCTTATGAAAAAGATTGCCAACTGCAAGAAGATACATCTTAGCACCAAACTTCTTGCAGTTGACTACCCTGCAGATTTCGTTAAGTCCATCTCTTGCCAGATCTGTGAGCATATTCTGGCAGACCCAGTGGAAACGACATGTAGTCACTTATTCTGCAGAACCTGCATCCTTAAGTGCCTCAAAGTTATGGGCAGCTATTGTCCCTCCTGCCGATACCCTTGCTTCCCTACTGACCTGGTGAGTCCAGTGAAATCCTTCCTGAACATCCTCAATTCCCTGGCTGTGCGATGCCCAGTGAAAGAATGTGATGAGGAGGTTTTGTTGGGCAAATACTGCCATCATCTCTCCAGCCACAAAGAGGTGAAAAGGAAAGAGATTTACACGCATGTAAATAAAGGCGGCCGACCGAGGCAACACTTACTCTCATTGACCAGGAGAGCGCAAAAGCATCGTCTGAGAGAACTCAAGCTTCAAGTCAAAGCTTTTGCTGAGAAAGAAGAAGGAGGTGATATAAAGGCTGTGTGCCTAACCTTGTTCCTGCTGGCTCTGAGAGCAAAAAATGAACACAGACAAGCAGATGAGTTGGAAGCTATAATGCAAGGGAAGGGATCAGGGCTTCACCCAGCTGTTTGCCTGGCAATCCGAGTCAACACCTTTCTCAGCTGTAGCCAGTACCATAAAATGTACAGAACTGTAAAAGCTATAACTGGGAGGCAGATCTTCCAGCCATTGCATGCTCTCCGCACTGCTGAGAAGGCACTCTTGCCAGGTTATCATCCATTTGAGTGGAAACCCCCTTTGAAAAATGTGTCCACTAATACAGAAGTGGGAATTATAGATGGGCTGTCAGGGCTGCCACACTCAGTTGATGACTACCCAGTAGACACGATTGCCAAGAGGTTTCGATATGATGCAGCCTTGGTTTCTGCCTTAATGGACATGGAGGAAGACATTTTGGAAGGCATGAAAGCACAAGACCTGGATGACTATTTGAATGGCCCCTTCACTGTGGTGGTGAAGGAGTCTTGTGATGGGATGGGAGATGTCAGTGAGAAGCATGGAAGTGGACCTGCTGTCCCTGAGAAGGCAGTTCGATTTTCTTTCACGCTCATGAACATCAGTATAGCTCATGGTAATGAAAATGTAAGGATCTTTGAAGAAGTCAAGCCCAATTCAGAGCTGTGTTGCAAGCCCTTGTGCCTTATGCTGGCCGATGAATCGGACCATGAGACTCTGACAGCCATCCTGAGCCCTCTCATAGCAGAAAGAGAGACCATGAAAAGCAGTGTTCTGCTTCTTGAAATGGGAGGCATCCTCAGAACATTCAAATTCATCTTTAGGGGTACAGGGTATGATGAGAAACTTGTCCGTGAAGTGGAAGGCCTTGAAGCCTCAGGCTCTACTTACATCTGCACCCTTTGTGATGCAACCCGCCTGGAAGCCTCTCAGAACTTGGTCCTCCACTCTATAACAAGAAGTCATGCTGAAAACCTGGAACGGTATGAGGTATGGAGGTCCAACCCATATAATGAATCTGTTGATGAGTTACGTGATAGAGTGAAGGGTGTTTCTGCCAAACCTTTTATTGAGACTGTTCCTTCCATAGATGCACTGCATTGTGACATCGGCAATGCGGCTGAGTTCTACAAGATATTCCAGTTTGAGATAGGTGAGGTGTACAAGAACCCTGACATATCTAAAGAAGAGAGGAAGAGGTGGCAGTCGACTCTTGACAAGCACCTTAGGAAGAAGATGAACCTGAAGCCCATAATGAGGATGAATGGAAACTTTGCTAGAAAGCTTATGACCAAAGAGACAGTGGAAGCAGTATGTGAATTAATAAAGTGTGAGGAAAGGCATGAAGCCCTAAGAGAACTGATGGACCTTTACCTTAAGATGAAACCAGTGTGGAGGTCTTCATGCCCAGCCAAAGAGTGCCCAGAATTGCTGTGTCAGTATAGCTTCAACTCACAACGTTTTGCTGAGCTCCTGTCCACAAAGTTCAAGTACAGATATGAGGGCAAGATTACGAATTACTTTCACAAAACTCTTGCTCATGTTCCTGAAATCATTGAAAGAGATGGCTCCATTGGCGCCTGGGCAAGTGAAGGGAATGAATCTGGGAACAAATTATTTAGGCGTTTCCGAAAAATGAATGCCAGGCAGTCAAAATGCTATGAAATGGAGGATGTCTTGAAGCACCACTGGCTGTATACCTCTAAGTACCTGCAGAAGTTCATGAATGCCCATAATACATTGAAAAGCCAGGGCTTCACAATCGATCCAGGGCAGAGTTTAGAAGACTCTCTGGCATTGGAAAACACTTTAGAAATGACTGATTCTATGGAATTCTAAACATAACGATCATTTGAATTGGGTTTGCAATTAAGTCTTCCTAGACGGGGTGCAGTAAGGCCTGCAAATATCACTTTTGCACTGAGTGTTAAAGGGAATCTGTCCCTGCTCAGAGGAGTTTGGTAAACATCTGGATGGTAGTTTCCAGAAAATGGTAATACAGAGTAACTGGTTGGTGTCATTTTCCAGCCATTTTGTGAGGTAAAAGTGGAAAGAAAGGTGGTCAATTTACTTTGGTCTCAGATTATTGTTTAATAAATAGCCAAAGTGACCCAAAGTTTTTAGACTATGTGATGTGTGTGAAATGAAGAGGATTCAGAAGATTTATGACAGTTGCAAAGAAAGTGAGGATGTTTTTTTTTTTCTGTTTGCATCATTGCATTTTACTTACTATTTAAGAATAGTTTTTCTTTTTTTAATTGATGGCCTCTTGTTTCTTAAAACATGGAGACATTTAGACAACCATTCTGAAGTACAGAGTCAGTATTTTTTGTATAACACATTGATTCAAGCTCCAAAGGTTGACCTCACCAACAGTTTAAAATATTATTTTATTTAACATTTATATTGTGGTAGTGCCTAGAGACCAATCAGGTTTGGGGCTCATTATGCTAGGTACTGTACAAGCACAGAGAAAAATTACTCAGCATTTTAAAATAATAATTATAATCTAGTCAATTGTTCTATAATGCAAGCTTGTGCATAAGCTTTGAAATCAGACCTTAAAATGAAATATTTTTTGTCTCTGTACATTGTATACTTTCAAGCTTTGCTAACAGCTGGCACGCACAAGGAATTTTGTTCAATAGGCAATCTGTACTTCCAAGATTAGATCCCAAATGGTGTATATCATCTTAGCTCCACTGGGTGAAATCCAATGAAGACAATGTCACAATTCATATTGACTTCCAGAGGCAGAATTTCCCCTATTGACCTTAATGAAGCTACACTTATATACAGCAGCCAAGGATCTGGCCTATAGTGATTCCTCAGTTCTGTATATTGCTATTATACTCTTCTATAGGGTATATTTCACAGACTAAGGAAACCTTTTATTGTGTTCTAGTCCTGGCTCTGATATTGACACTGCTGTCTGGAGCATGTCATTTAATTTCTCTGCCTCAGTTTCAATGCCTATAAAATGGAAATAGTTTTTACCTATCTCACAGGCATGTTGTGACAATTATTTAGTCAATAATGGTGAACTGCTTTGACAATGAAATAGCTATTTAAGCGCTAAGCATTATTACTTCAATATTTAGAAAGCTCACAAGAACAGTTTACATTGGACTAGGGGCATCATTAAAATGGTGACAATTTTCTTGTACAGTGATATTGATAGATGCCTTATATACATAATGGGAATAGATCAGATAGCTTGACTCTTACAGGTGATAAATATCCAGTCTTTAATAGTGACCATGGGTAAAATGATTTTAACATATTCGTTGAATATTTATTAAAAAATGTGGTGAAATTTGGCAACCAAATTATTCCTGAACATACTAATTGAATTAATAGCATACTTTTATGACCCTGATGTGGCAAAGCACTTAAGCACATGCTTAATTTTAAGCACGTGAATTGTCCCATTAAACTCAGTATGACTACTCGGATGCTTAAAGTTAAGCACGTGCTTAAGTGCCTTGCTGGTTGGGGTCCAAATTTAAATTACAAAATTAATCAGATAAACTTTTCAGGAAATATAATTCAAAAGTACCTAAATGACTGGGAGTTATGCTCCTAAACTCTTTTGAAAATCCCACACTGCATGCTCATTACGCAATGATTAGCTGAGGTATTTTGATATTTGGAGAATTATACATGACACAGGATTAAATGCACAAATAACTGCACGTGTTTTTTTTAAGCAATTCAATTTTGCTTTTATTTTCTGTTTTGATATTGCATTTGGCTCATTGGCAGTTAAATTGTAAAGAGCTAATAGTTTTTATCTTTTGTAGTAGTTTTTAGTTGCGATTATATACTGTATCTTTTAGAATTTGGTATTTACCATTTATAGACAATTTATAGGGAGAATTAAGTGCTAGTAATTCCTAAATATATTTTAGTGTTATTCTGACTGATTATTTTGATTTTATTGGATGCAATATCTACTTCTCATAAAAGAGTTTTATAATTTAGATTTCACACTTCATATCATTTCCTTAAACAAACTTTAAGCATTACAGAACTTTGGGTTGCCAATATTTAATACAGGGTTTTTTGGAACTTACATGCTTCCAAATAATTTTTCAGAAGCACTGCAAAAAATGGTGCCTTTTATATATTTTGCAGTATAATTTTCCATTTATAGCATAGTGCTGATTTTGATCATTTTAATTCTTTTTCTTCCCAGATCAATTTTTTTAACTCTTTACATAATGTAGCAAACTTTTCTAATAAATTCAGAAACCAACTCAAACAATATTTTTAGTTTGGTTTGGAAATATTTCATCATGCAAATATGTTGTATCCGTTTTTTTGCATGTTTATTTACTGTGATTGTAATATACCATGTTTTTTATACTTGAATCCGTTTCAGTACCTCAGCGTCCAATCTAGCAACCCTCACTCATGGTGAAATTCATCCCTGTGCTGAGGGCCAGCATAAGGCAAATGCAACATTTAAGACTAGTCTTTAAAGTAGGGTTCAAATGGGATTTAAATAGTGTATGCTAGCCCTCTGCACAGGAGTGAATTTCGCCCACCTTACTCACACATGTAGTTCCATCCAAATCAATGGGCCAAAATCTGCTCCTTTTGTGCAAATTATCTCAGTACTTTTACTGAAATTCTCAAATCAAAAAATGACTTCAACAAACTGCTTATGTAAAAGCAAGTGAGTTTTGACTCACTGACTTCAACAGGACTAAGTAAGGATTACTCATGCACTTAAGGATTTACAAGACTGGGCACATACTCTGGGGAAGTTCAATACACTGAACAGTACATGGACTGGGACTTAGGAGTGCAATGGAATTTAAACATATTCTTTTGTGAAATAACAGCGTGGAAGTTACACTATTAAGCCAGCAAGACATATTACAAGTACTAGCAACTATGCACAGTTTGGCTGGCACTCATCAGAAAGGCAATTGTTATTTTTATTTTTTTTAACAAACTTGAATTTAGTTTCATCTCTTTTTTTCCGTTGTTGTCATATTATTTAAATCAACAGACTTTCTGCTTGAAAGTTTTAACTCATTAAACCAAACAATTCAAATGCTAAACACCTGCTGCAAGTGAAGCTTTTGTACACAGAGACTAGAAAAACAATACTACAGACGCACAGGCATGCATCTGAATGCAAGTGATTCTTGATTGCTAAAAGGTGCACTGGGTTTTCCCTCCATATTTGAGAAATGATCTATCATTAAGCTGTTTGATTTTGAAGTGGCTTTAAATAAGTGGAGACACTTGTATTCATTTTATGCTTTCAAAAATCATATTTTTTTCTACTCTAATAATTAGTATAAATACCTCAGATGATTACTTTGTAGGCAATGGTTTTCTTGTTGTGAAAATTGTATTGAATTCATGCTGTTTTTATACAATCATACTCTATATCTTTCTTTGTTTAAAGTTTCTGTAAGAACTTATTAAAGGCATATTCAATTATTGTGCTGTGAAATGTTGTGTAGCAAGCTAGGGTCCTGATTCTTGTCTCACACCATTTTTTTTTTCATAAGGATATCTCCATTGACTTTAATGGAATCAGTCCTGATTTATGCTGGAATAAAGGAGTTCAGAACCAGACCCTAGATATTTACAACACCATAATTTCTAATTTGAATAAGATGTTTTCAGTGCATTGTAACACAGCATTTGTCTACGGTTTTTATTGTTACTTATTGTATTCCAGTTTCTTTATTTTTAAAATTGGTTTTAAATAAAGTTCTTAGAAATAGACTTTGGATTTGTATGTCTTGGACAGTTTTTTAGCTGTGCAAACAATTTAAAGATAATTATCTTGCATTTATTCAGTACCTTTCATTCAAATCATGAGTATTTGTCAACATTTACATTATAGTAAAGCCAAAGGCCCCAGGCAGGATTTGGGCCCTGCTGTGGTAGCCGTTATACAAACACATATGAAGATTCCCCATGAAGCCCAAAAGCCCACTCCAGCCCCTCACTCCATAGGACATTACATGCACTATAGCACAGTTAAAAACTCTTTTACTTTTCTTGGAATCTCCTACTGCTTCATTTAGAAATGACATCCGATCTCTGTTTAAATTCATCTACCTTGCTCTGACCATGTCCAGCCCTTCTTCAAGTCTCTCCACTGACTTCCTCACATCCTCTGCATCAAATTCTAGCTCGCCATCCTTGGCTTTAAAGTCAATTGCAAAAATAACTCACCTACCTCTTAGTTATTGTCTCCTTTCATTGCCTCCACTCCACCCAAGATACACAATCTCTCTCTCTTTTTGTGCCCATCACAGTGATAGCTCAAAAATGTATGTGAAACATCTATCAGTTTTGTGAGCACAAATGACAACATTTCATCTTTTAGCTATCTGCTTTTCTTGTACAATCAGGTAATTAGACATCTAAATGCTATACTTTGTACCTTCAATTTTATACTTTCAATTGACATTTGACACAAAATGGTGGGTGGAAAAATTGAGGCCATGTTAAAAAACATAGCCCAATGAGTCTCCTGAGATTTTGGATTAGCTTAATTCCTTCTCTGGGTTTCACTTTCCACATATATTTATAGCATCAGAATCATAGGGGAACTGGAGGATAAAGAGCACTTGTAAGGAGGTAGAGCCCCTTTCATCTCCAGGGCACTGGTTCAAATCCACCAGTTGATGTTTGGTGACCTGATTAAATTTGACCTGATTTGCAAAGGTTTTGAGCACCAGCAGCTCCCAACAACTCTGGTGCTTATTACCATTGAAATCAGGCCAAATTGTTCTTAGTAGTGTCTACATCATACAAATATCAACATCTTAAAACTACAGCATTCAGAAAGCAGTAATTGGCCCCCTTGGCAGTCTCAGGAGAGGGACCAAGAAATGAAGATGCTTGGAGTTTGAACTACCTTTTCACCCCAAACGGTAGTCATTGTGACAGTGTAACATGCTAGCTTTGTGTTTATGAGTACACCACAAAGAGGCTAAGGTACCTACTATTGCTATGAGGTAAAGAAGTTTATTGGCTCACGTGGTATAGAGTTCTGTGTGTCCGCCTCCCCACCCCGCCCAACAGATATATGAGTGTGTCAGAGATGGAGGTTTATAAACTAATTGGGGCCTATATTTATCAAAAAGTGACTAGTGAGTTTGGGAGCCTCAATTTTTGAGCCCCAAACTGAGATGCCTTAATGGCAATGGGGCCTGATTTTCAGAGGGCTGGTGCTTAGCAATTTCTCAGAAGTCAGTTCCCTTTAAAAAATAATAGAATCATAGAAATGTAGGGCTGGAAGGAACTTTGAGAGGCCATCTAGTCCAGCTCCCCTGTGCTGAGGCAGGACCAAGTAAACCTAGACCATCCTTGAGAGGTGTTTGTCCAACCTGTTCTTAAAAGCCTCCAATGACAGGGATTCCGCAACAACCCTTAGAAGCCTATTCCGGAGTTTAAATATCATTATAGTTGGAAAGTTTTTCCTAATATCTAACCTAAATCTCCCTTGCTGCAGATTAAGCCCATTACTTCTTGTCCTACCTTCAATGGACACAGAGAACAATCGATCATCATCTTCTTTATAACAGCCCTAAACATATTTGAAGACTGTTATCAGGTCCCCCCACAGTCTTCTTTTCTCAAGACTAAACATGCCCAGTGTTTTTAATCTTTCCCCATAGATCAAGTTTTCTAATCCTTTTATCATTTTTGTTGCTCCCCTCTGGCCCCTCTCCAATTTGTCCACATCTTTCTTAAATGTCTCAAGTTAGGTACCCAATAGTGGAGGTACCCATAATCACTAGTCATTTTTTAAAAACTATGCCTGATTGTTTTGTCTGTAACACATAGATTCTTTACAGAAGATGTGTAAAGCAGAGAGATGTGCCTTGGAAGCCTGCACTACCACTATTTATGCTGTACCTGTTCTATAGATAGAAGACATGTCAGACTCCAGGTCCCTTTCATAAACATTAAAATCCATGAATGAGTCTTTTGAAAGCCAATAGCAAAATCATGTCCCTAAAATGAGATTGGAGATCATGATATTGCCCATACTTGTTACAAAACACAGAGGTCAGATAGATGCAGATGTGAAAGAGGGTTACTTACCCATACATTAATATCTGCTATATTTTATCTTCTTAACCAACCCTCTATGAAGAAGGAATACTTTCTATTGATTATCCATCTTTTGGAACCAATCAGCACTTTTTCACAGCACACATCTGCCTTCTAGTGGCATTGGAGACAGCACAAAATCAATTACCGTATATACTCGTTCATTAGCCCGTTCATTTATAAGCCGACCCCCCAAAATGGATAGGTAAAAACAGCAAAAACTGTATGACCTTTTCATAAGCCGACCCTATATTTTAGGGGTTGGAAAACTTTGGCTACCGGCCCAACAGGGTAAGCCGCTGGCGGGTCGGGATGTTTTGTTTACTTGGAGTGTCCGCAGGCATGGAGCCCCTCAGCTTCCTGTGGTTTGGTTCGCCGTTCCCAGCCAATGGGAGCTGAGGGGCTCCATGCCTGCAGACGCTCCAGGTAAACAAAATGACAATGTATTAGATATTCAATTCAATGATTCCATAGAGTTTAAAATCATCAAATTTTGGAGTAGACCCATTTATAACCCGACCCCCACTCTTTGATGCGTCACTTTTTTACCAAAAATATTCGGCTTATGAACGCGTATATACGGTATATTCTCTAATCTTGAATGCTATGTTAAGCATCTTCACAATAGTGACTAATGACCACTGATCTCTTATTTCAGTCCATCTGGGATATTATATTTTATACTGCTTATGACTTCCTTCTCCTGCAGTAATTATATTTTCTGATTTCTGATTTGATACCTGTTAAGCTGCCTCTAACATCCAAGCTGGACTCATGGTTTCACTTAGCAATTTTCTTCTCTATTTGAAATAAATGCATATTTTAAAAAGGCAACACAAATATACAATTTATTAGTACAATGGACTGGGCCCCTGGCTGGACAAGTGATAAGGCCAGCTTCTGTGCTATTTTTCTCAGAAGGCACATCCCGGGAGAGGAGGGGCACAGGGCGGTGACTAAACAAAAGGTGGCTGTAAGCCATTTTTTGTGCCTGGCAGATTCTAGTCTTCCATATTATACAGTGCTTTGGAAGCTGATGTAGACCCCAGTGTAAATTTCAGCAACCACAGGGGCTATTCTAACATATTGAAGCCTCTTCATGTCTATCAATGGGCTGCTATGTAGTTCAGAATAGCCTGAGCACAGAGGACTTTGGCCATGACCCCTCCTACCATTAATCATTCCTCTGATGTGATCTCATGCTGCAGGATGTGATGGTGGCAGTGTGGCAAAAGTCACCTATGCCACTCTATGTGCTAGAGTTAGTCCCTGGAGATTGTTTCTGGCTCTTTATGTCTCCAGAATAGTGTGGCCTTAGCAGAGTAGAATCTGCCCTACAGAATATGGATCTTGGCAGCCAAATTTCTACCAATTTTAAGGGATATATTTCATGTTCTTTGGAACAACATATTGAGCTTGATTCTGCTCTCATTTATGCTGGCATGAAAAAGGAATAACATCATTGAAGCCAATGGACTTACACTAGTGTAAAATTAGTGTGAGAGGAGAATCAGGTTGACTCACTTCTGAGTTTCTGCACTGCAGCCCCCAACACACTTAGAAGCTGGAAACTGACATTGGTTTATTGTAGATCTTTGCTTTCCTCTATTGCTTACGTGCATACTGATTGTTATTGTAGGATTGGACATGAGTGTGGTGCTGTGAGCATTCCTTGGTGACTATAGGGTTGCTCAGGAATGTTTGACTACATATACTGGTTTGTAAGGGTTGCACGTGGCCAGAGCTGCACAGGTTGCTCAAGAGTAGTGGCCTGCTCATGTTGTTTTTCTTTTTTATCCAAGGGCCAGGCATGCGAGTTGAACTATGAACACACTGCTCTAGTATCGTAGGCTCACAAGTGTTGATCTGATTATATTGATTTTTTTTAAGTGAATTGGAACAGTAACAAAAGTAAAATAAAATAAATTTAAGACTTACAGGGACTTTACAAACAGGTAATCCAAGACACCACAAAAAGTTAATAAAATATTGGGCCAGTCAACCTTGACAGTGACTTTTGCCATCTGAATTCATTCTGCTTTGAGCACACAACGGTATTAGTTTCCACCCCTCACAATGGCCCATTGGCAAAATGAACCACTATGAGCTACAGTCTACATTTCAATACTTTCACACCTGCAGAGTCACTCCGGGGCAGGGGGCAGGGTAAAGAAATAGCAGGGTAGCAGTGGACCCAAGGGAAATGATAAAAGTCCTGTTCAATGTGAGGAACTCTTTTTGAAGTCAATGGGAATTCTGGGCAAGAAGCGGCTGCAGAATCAGGCTCTTTATCAGACTTCACATAGGCATCTCAGACATATATACTATACCAGTTAAAGTCATTGTTTGCAAATGAAGACAGAGCTATTTCCAACCTGAGATTCACAGTACTTAGCTACCCACATAATAGGTGGAAACAAAGGTAAAGGCCATTTTTATTATAAACTTTATTAGTTCATTATACTTTTTAAAATACAAACACAAATGGCAGGCTGAACAAATTGATCTTTCTTACATGGGGAGGGCCTGTCCATGAGACCCACCTTGAAAAATGAAAACAAAACAAGTATTTCGGCACCTAAATAAGTGGCCTGATTTTCTGATGAGCCGAGCTTCCACAACTCCAGCTGGCGCTGATCTGTGGCTGCCCAGCACCTCTCAAAATCAAAATTAGGTCCAAAATTAATCACCCCAAAATAGAGGCATCCCAAATTAGAGAGCCCCTTTGAAAACTGCCTTCATATTTTTGACACAATGGGCCTGAACTAACACGGCTTTACTCCAATATAACATCAGTTTAAGTCATCTGATTTTAATTCATTAGACCAGTGTAAAACTGGAGCAATGCAATCATGAATTAGACCTGATATTTCTAGTTCTATTGATTAAGTAGATTGATTTGCAAAAGCAAAATGGGTAACACTGTGCTTCCTATGGATCAGAGTCTACATCATTATTCACACAGGGTAGTGCCTTACTCTTCAAATAGTTTCTGTAAAGTCAGTGGGGATATTTATGAAGTAATTGTACTATTCTATTTGAGGAAGGCTATCTAAATATGATCCTATGTGTTTGTATAGTGCCCAGCACAATGGGGCACTAATCTTGATTGGGACCACTGAAAGCTACTGCAATACACATAATAAACATTGATGTGTGAGCTACATTAAACTGAAATAATCTAATAATTAAAATTAATAAAATAAAACACCACTAGGAGCTCTAATATTAAATTCTGTTGCAACCATCATTAACTATCCTTGGTTTGTGATTTCTTCATTTAATCCTAGCTGAACCTTAATCATTAGCTCAAATCTACTCAAATAACCTCCGAAGAAAAGATTTTTTCACTGGAGTTGCTAACTTCATGGATGTTTTTCTGCGCAGTAGTTTCATGGGTTGTTTTTTCACAGGCAGAACCTTCTTCGGTGTTTGCAGCCCTCTAGCAAGATCAACATGCTCATTGCAGAAGTACTTGACATTTGCCTCTGAAAGACGTATGAGCATGCCCTCAGTCAGGTCCATACACTGAGCATGGACCCAATGGCCATCTCCATTGGAACAGTAGATCATAGCTGGCTTGTTCAGTTCAGTAGAATAGAAAGGGACCCAAGTGTTGATGTCAATGTCACAGTTGGCAGAGCAGGTGATCCAGTAGCCTGTTTCTGATTCATCTTCTTCATCATCTTCGTTATAGGTGTCAATATCATCATCGTCAAAACGATTGGCTTCGGCACTAAAACAGAACTCCTCTGAATCTTCAAATGGAGTGGAGTCCCCTGGGTCTTCTGTAGATGTCTGACTGCAAGTTTGTGCCGCCTCCTCGTCATCTTCTCTTGTTCCTCCACATCTCAAAATGTAAAAGTAGTTTGCATCTGAAATTAGTTGCCTGTTGTCCCCTGGTATACCAAGCAATATGGCCCCATTACCCATATCACTACCAAACCATATCTTGCAGTGTTTAATATCTGGTGTCCAGTCTGGGGTCTCCCTTTCCACAATCTCTATGTTGTTATCTTCTAAAGAGATTGTATTACAAAACATCCTCTTCTGGTTGTCACACTGGTAGCCCCCAACCATGACAAACTCTTTATCGCCAGTCTGAGTCACAAGAGGACTGGAGACAGAGATCCCCCCAGGCAAGATGGTGCAGCTCACAGCTGGGCTGCCTAGTGGCAGGTCAATTTTTAGCCTGTATAGGTTGGGGGGTCTGATGTTATTTTCAAGAGAATGACCCCCTAGGATGTAGATGGTATCATTTCTGGCAATGGAGACATGGAAAGAAAGTCCATCCTGAAGCTCTGGAAGGATGTATGAGGTACAGCATCCAAACTCAAAATCAACCAAAAACACATGGGGCATACAGTCTACTACACTATTCCATTTTTCTGTGGTTCTTTGTCCAAGAGGGATATATGACCTTCCCCCAAATATAACACTCATGCTTTTACCTCGGCTATGAACTACATTAATGGTATGGCCATATCTGGCTTCAGGAACATCCCCAACTAACTCTTTCTCTGTGCATTTAAAGGTGATTTTCTTGCCAGGCTTGCATGCTATACCCATAACATAAATCTTATCAGATAGTTCATTGTTTGGTGTTTTCCCACCATGGATGACATATTGGCATTTCTCAGACTCTGTTCTGCCCCTGAGAGGGCAGACAGCAGGGTAACGGAGAGGGGGAAGATAGCAGGAATCCTTAGAGAAAAATGCAGGCTTCAATTTGAGTTCATTTTTTTTTAAGTCAAGGAGAAAAACTCCAGTGGGGCAAGATCTCTTTGGCCAGCCTTTCTGTCCAAAAAAAAACACCTGCCCATCAAAATTCAGCAGAGAAAAGCCTGGCTGAATCAAGGATGAATTATTAATAGCTGATATCATCTGCAGGGACATTATGTCTGGTGATTGCGTCATGGTACTATCAGTATCTGAAAAAAAAAGATACAGAAAACCATATCAGGCATCCTTTAAACAATGTCAAGGTGATCAGCTAGGCAACTGACTGACTGTGTGACCTTGGACAAGCCATGTCAATTCTGTACCTCAGTTTCCTCACCTATAAAATGGAGTAATGATATTTACTCAGCCTGGTAAAATGCTTTGAGATCTACAAATGAAAAGTGCAATATAAGAGCTATTAAGGTCTAAATAAGGAATTATGCTAGAACTGGGTGAATATTGTAAAAAAAATATACCCCTCTGAATATTTGACTGCATTTGTGACCCTTTTTCTGTGAACTTACTAGGTAACAAGTATAACAGAGGGAATGGGGGGAGAATGTTCACTGAAAGGGTGAATAATGCAGAATGTTCAAGAAAGGCAGATTCTGAATTAGTAATCATGACTATCTGAACCAGAAACCTGATTCTCAGAGTCGCGCGCCGTCGGAGAATAGAAACATACCATGTGACCCATGTGTTCAATTAAAAGTTTGCAGTTTGAATATCAACACTATAGGTGAGCTATAGACCAAGAATTAGTCACAGAAATTATTTGGTGCATTTTGAAAAACAAATTAAGCTGAGTAAATCACAATCTACAGAAATCTCCTCTCTCCACCTGACTCTCCTGCAAAATAAATTTGTTATGAATTTATTTGCTGGACTCTAACAAGAGTTGCCACCTGTCCAGGTTTTCCCAGAATCATCCTTTTTTTAACATAGCAGCCCTGGGAAATCTGAAAGGGTGCTCAGTACACACTCCCAACTGTCCAGTTTTATGGGCTCAGGATCATCCCAGGTGTCCTGTTTTTTTTGTACCTAGTGCAAACTACCGTATCATGGTTCACTACATAAGCTTCTCCGAGATGTAGTTTCAAGTTGTTCTATAATTGAACCAGGCTGAGCATAAATAAAATATTTCCTTAAAATGTATTCATAGGTTGAATTTGGTGTTTGGATAGTAACTCTGGATTGGACTCCATAACTTTCGCATATGTTAAGTAATATTTACTCCATTGATTGGCACTACTCACTTGAGCAAATACCACTTTTGTGGGTAAAGGTGGGAGAACCAGGCCTTCCCTGAGCTGTTAGTTTGATCTTTAAATGGACACCATACTAAGTAACTAATCTCAGCCTGTTGCTTGGTTGGTTGCTGAGGTCAGGTTTTGTTGTATTTAATTACTGCTGGTATTTCAAATGTTAATAAAGAGGGGACTCTTTCCCCTACCTGTTCACATCCCCAACCCCTATAGACCCTTTAGCAGAACCATTCTGCACCTACACTGCCTGCCAGCCGGGATTGCCTTTAAAGAGACACTTGGAATCACACCCCTTCTGGGAACTGGAGTTTTCTCTCTCGTTAGCGTCAATCTCCCAATAGGGAACTGCCCAGCGGAGGGAACTACATTTCCCAGCAGCTGCCTGAGCCCGAGTACGTTGCCGATTTGCCGTGGCCTCCGCCGAGTGGGTTTCAGGTAGGGGAGATGTCAGAGCTGGGGTGTGAAGGGTTAGGCTGCAGGCTCGTTAGATGAGAGCAGAGGTCTGGTGAAAGCCGTGAGATGGGAGAGGAGGGAGGCTGCAGACCGATCTGGGCGCGGGAGACGCGCCAGGGCATGGGGGTGGGTAAATGGGGGGGGGGGGGGGCGAATCCCTCCATGTGTTTGTCAACATCATGTCAGGGGCAGGGATGGCTGCTGGACCGCCTCCCAGCTCCAGATCGCAGCGTGCATTGTCCCGGAGGCAGGGCGGTTCGGTCTGCTCTGGGCTCTGCGTCTGGCTCTGATGCTGACCTATTCTGTGACTGGGGGCAAGTCACTGTGCTGCCTTGTATCAGAGGGGTAGCCGTGTTAGTCTGAATCTGTAAAAAGCAACAGAGGGTCCTGTGGCACCTTTAAGACTAACAGAAGTATTGGGAGCATAAGCTTTCATCTGAAGAAGTGAGGTTCTTACCCACGAAAGCTTATGCTCCCAATACTTCTGTTAGTCTTAAAGGTGCCACAGGACCCTCTGTTGCTTTGTGCTGCCTTTGTGCCTTAGTTTCCCCAGGGTAGTGTTCGTGAAGATATCACACTGTAGGCTGCACTCCTGGCCAGGCGGAGCGGGTATCTCCTCTCCATTTCTCTCCTTGAAGCTCCTAGTACACTCTGGATGCCACAGAGACTGGTTTATTTTCCTTGCCCTATTTTGCACAGTGTACATGCTGTGAGCAGGGAAGGGGGCAGAGCACAAGGAACCTCCATGTAGTCTGGGCCAGCAGTTCTTGTGGGGGGGGGGCCACAAGCAGGTTTCAGGGGGTCTGCCAACCAGGCGGTGTTAGACTCACTGGGGCCCAGGGCAGAAAGCTAAAGTCCAGCCGCGCAGGGCTGAAGCCCTTACCCTCAGCCCTGCCATCTGGAGTTTATGCCAAAGCCTGAGCAGCTTAGCTTCACGGGGTCCCGGACAACTGCCCTGCTTGCTACCCCCTAACGCTGGCACTGGTTTTTATATGCAGAAAAATAGTTGTTGTGGCCGTGGAGGTTTTATAACATGGGGGGGAAGGGGGGGTGGTTTCAGAAAGAAAAAGGTTAAGAACCCCTGGTCTGGGTTACAAAAACTTAAAGACCAATATGCTGGTGGGAAAATCCAGTTTTGTACGTTTTTCCTTCTTCCCTCTAGTCATATTGTTTAGAATATGGACTGAACTTGGCATAAACATGATACTGGCCCATCCAGGCATCAGAAAGATACTTGTGGCAGAATAAATAAAATGCTTGGGCTGTGAATTGTAATCCACAAGCCCTATTCAATAATCTGGAGTCTGCGAGTGAGAAAACATTTAAGACCAAGCGGTCCAAAAATGACTCTGTTCTCCATACACACACAAGACCTGATGTACTGTAATATTTCTCAGTGAAAATCCAGTTGAACATTGAGAAATTTGAGAATTTGCAATAAAAATACTGTAACATTTATTTAAATGTATGGGCCAAATTCATGTCAGAAATAATGTCACCATGTGGGTGTTATGAAGGTCCTAGAGGATGAGGTCATAGTAGTTCAGGTTGGAATTTGACCCACTGTATCAGTTTGGTTTGAAAATCCCAAGATGTTTTTTGTTTGTTTTCATATTATGCTCAATTTCTTTGTTGTTTGTATTTGTTATTTGCCTTTGTCATTCACCACCTGCTTCTTTGAGACAGGTTCTAATGGAATGTTTTGCATTTGCTTTCTTTATTCTAAAACCTCAGTTTAAAATAATGTATAAATTTACAAAACATGTTGGAAAATAACACTGAAGGGTCCATTCTTCCATTTACCTCTGGGGATCAGAGAAATTAGAGATGGAAAAGACTGACCAGTTTATTTGCAGCATCCTTTTGTCATAACAGGATTGTGCTATTCAATCATAGAATCATAGAAATGTAGGACTGGAAGGGACGAGAAATCATCAAGGCCTGACCCCTGCACTGAGGCAGGATCAAGTATATGTAGACCATCCCTGACAGGTATTTATGTAACCTGTTCTTAAAAACTGCCAGTGATGGGAATTCCACAAACTCTCTTGGAAGACTATTCCAGTGCTTTGCTACCCTTGTAGATAGAAAGTTTTTCTTAATATCTACCCTAAATCTCCCTTGCTGCAGATTAAGCCCATTACTTCTTGTCCTACCTTCAGTGGACATGGAGAACACAGGTAGATTGAGTGAGGTGATGATAGGCACAAACCTTGTCAGAAACAAAACTTGTTGGTTACAAATTATTTTGTTAAATAAACCTACTTAATTTCCCTTATCCCTTGTCATCTCCCAACAACAATTACTAGCTTAAATTCCAGAGATCTCACACCCCTCACTTCCAACATTAGAACTTGCACTCTGCATAAGTGTGTGGTTTAATGAGTAAAGGAGAGAAAGGTTTCTTATAAGAAGAGAGGATGGTGGGTCAGGAGTGTTCCATGGATGTGTTCCATGGGTAGGGGGCAAGGTGGAAGATGATTGCGGGGGGAAATGGACAAATGAGCATTTGTCCTGGCACCACAGGTGGAGCACCAGATGGGGTGGGAAGGACACCATAACTAAGGCTATAATTTTTTCATGGAGGTCGCGGAAGTCACAGAATCCGTGACTTCCAGCAACCTCCATGAATTCAGCCCTGTTGGCCGGAAGCTGCAGAGTCCCCCCGCTGCTCCCTGCGGCTGTGGGTGCCGGGGTCCCCCGGAGTTCCCAACTGCCATGGGCAGTGAGGCCACAGCTTCTGGCCTCAGTGAGTGGCGGGGAGACCCTGCAGCTCCATGTGGCCGCAGGTGCCGGGGGCCCCATGGACTTCCCAGCTGCCATGGGCAGCGGTGCTGCAGATCCAAGTTGCCGTGGGTGGCGGGGCCACAGCTCCTGGCCTCTATGGGCAGCGGGGCCCCCCCGCAGCTCCCGGCCAACACAGGCAGTTGGGCCCCCCAGAGCTCCCTGCCACTTGCGGTGGCGGTGGGGTCACAGCTCCTAGCCGCAGCAGGGCTCCCGCAGCTCCCGGCCGACACGGGGGGTGGGGGCCCCCCAGCTCTGAGATGCCGTGGGCCCCAGGAGTCCTTCAGAGCTCCCAGTCTCTGCGGGTGGCGGGGGTACCCCGGAGCTCTGAGGCTGGGAATCCTGGAGCTCTGAGTCCCCACAGGTAGTGTGGGCACCCAGAGCTTGGAGCAGCCCCCACAGCTGGGCTCCCCATTTTGTCAGGGATATTTTTAGTAAAAGTCAGGGACAGGTCACGGGCTTCCGTGAATTTTTCTATATTGCCCGTGACCTGTCCCTGACTTTTACTAAAAATATCCCTGACAAAATCTTAGCCTTAACTATAAGAGACAAGGGCAAATAAGGGGGGTGGGGGTGGGGCAGAGTTATGTAGGCAGTGTTGCCAAATCTTGTGATTTTCATGCTATCTAGGATTTTTATTAAAGCCCCAGCTCCACGACAGGTGGTTTGATGAGAATCTCATTTTTCATTTTAAAAGAAAAAATAAGTTTTTAGCCCTTATAGTCGCAAGAAAATTGTGAGAGCGTGATCTGTGTGCACGCTAAAGGCTCGAAAGCCAGAAGAGAAATAAAAAGAACCTTGAATATATTATATTTTAAAATCTTATGCATTTTTGGGGCTTGAGTCATGATTTTTGAATGCTTGGGACTGGCAATACTGTGTAGGGTATAGAAAGTGGTAACAAGAAGCTTGGATTTGATGTGATTGAGAAGGGAGAATGAGTGGAGTCTGTCTGTCAAATAGGAGTCTGTCTACATGAGGATAAAGAATAAAGGTGCTTTTAAAAACTGAGTTGGCTAAAATGATTTGAAACCTCCTGTCGTGCCTACTAGATACAGATCTGCACCTTTAAAATCGTGTTGTGGGAATTGTGTTAGAACCTAGTGAGTGGGGAGCCTGTGTTACCAACATGTCCAGCAAAAATGTCTTTGTTTTTTCAGAAATAGCCATTGAAAAGCTTGGGATGTATAGTTTTCAGATAACTCTTTTTTTCCCTTAACTGTATCCTCTTTGAGTATAAATGCTGTTTGATTGGTCACCTAAGTCACATGATAATGTTTCTGCTCTCCAAGTGGATGACTGAAGCAATTTAAACAGGAGGATAATGAATAACAAACATTGCTATTTAATATGAATTTTCAAATATATAATCATTTGGCTAAAATTCATAAAACGTTTAGTACCCACAGCTGTTTTCACAAATATCTGGTAGCTGTCTGGATACTAAATTGCAAGTAATGAATGATATGACCCCATGAATCTAGTGAACCAACTCAGCTTCTAGTCACAAACAGATTTGCAAAGCACTTTATTTGCTATTTCAATAGCTTTTATTAGAATGTTAGACTGCTGACTCTCTAAGAGATTAGATCCCAGGGTAACATTGAGTCTTAATTTGTAAATGCTCCCTCTGCTGTTTCTCAAATTCTCCCATCAGTCTGTAATCACTGGTATCTTGGCAGGAACACAGGTGCTTAGTGCAGGGATTAAAAGCTACTTTGCAAAATTACATTTTATTTTCCTCTCTGATGATTCTGCCATTGCAGCATTTTCTTCAAAAAGATTAACCCAGGGCCTTCTGAAGGAGCTGGGGCTAACTCCCCACAGCACACACCCAAGACTTGTAGACTGAGAAGCAAATGTGGCTCCTAAATTCTTTAGGATCAGATTCCCATCTGGACCCCCCAGACAGCTCTAGTCTAAACCAGCCAACTACTGAAGCATGTAGATAACATTTCTCAAAGCTTTCTCTAACTTTGGAACCCAGGGTTTGTTTGGGTAAAACAATAAGCATATTAGACGTACCTGGCTGATGGAGGGTTTTTGCTTCCTCCTGAAACCTTTGTTTGTAACGGGGATTCAAAAGTCAGCACTTGTGGAATCTTCTGTGACTGCACAAAGAGGGGCTGTGGCATGGACAAGCAGGCAGGCAGAAGGTATGTATGCTTAGCTTGCAGATGTGCTCCTTAGTACTCCTCTAATGTGGCTAACTGTCTGTGACCGTTTTTTTTTTAGATAGTGCAAAAAGAAATCCATCTTGCACCTTTAGAAGTTTAACCTGTTCATGCCTAGCCAGCTCAGAATGACAGTAGACCTCTGTTATTTAGATTGTAAATTCATTGGGGGTAGATGCTATTTTTTATTTGATATTTGTACAGTGACCAACCCAGTGGGGTCTGATTTTTGCTGCGACTTTTGGATACTACTGTGTTATGAAGTCACTGCTAAATTCAAAGACAACGTTTGGAATTCTAATTTCTACAAACTTAAACAACCCCAACACTTTGATTGGAATAATTTTTTCCCCTTGGAATTCTCAGGCTATAACTAGATTATGACATTGAAACTGAGTAAAAGAAGTAGTAAGTGTGTGCAACCGAATAAGTGAAGGCTTAAGCTCTGATTCAAAGCCCATTGAAGTGAATAGAAACTTTTCCATTGACTTCAAAGGGCTTTGTTTCAGGCTCTAAAAGAATATTAGTACTCTGCACACTTCTGTGGCACTTTTCATCAGAGTTCCTCAGAACCCTTTTCACACAAACCATAATTAAGCCTACTAATTCCCCTGAGAATAGATCCCTTTTACAGATGGAGCAACTGGGGCTCAGAGAGACTAAGTGACTTGCCTATATGATCACTCAGCAACTCAGTGGAAGAAGCAGGAACAGAGTTCACAGCTGCCTCACCAGCTCCCTTCTGTGGTTGGCAAGGGATCATTTCAGCTACCACTGAAATACAGCAGCCTCTGAAGGTGGGACACAGCAGCTGTTTTACGTCACAGAGCAACTCCGCACAACAGTTAAGAACAATCTGGTATCCAATTAGGGTGACCAGATGTCCCGATTTTATAGGGACGGTCCCGATATTCAGGGCTTTGTCTTATATAGGTGCCTATTACTCCCCACCCATTGTCCCGATTTTTCACACTTGCTGTCTGGTCATCCTATATCCAATTGAAAGTGCAGTGGGAATTTAAGGGCTTGGCTACACTTGCAAGTTAGAGCTCATTAAAGCAGCCCCGGGCACACTAATTCATGACGCGTCCACACTGGCAAGGCACGTAGAGCGCCCAGACTCCATGGCTGGAGCGCTCCTGGTAATCCACCTCCACGAGAAGCATAACGCTTGCTCAGCCAGGCGTGGAGTGCTCTCAGCGAATCTTTCCAGGTGACCATGCCTACACGTGCCAGGCGATCCCCAGTATGGAGCAATGGCGAGGTGCTGGACCTCATCAGTGTATGGGGGGAGGAAGCTGTCCAGTCCCAGCTGCGCTCCAGCTGTAGGAATTACGATACCTTCAGGCAGATATCAAGGAACATGATGGAAAGGGGCCATGACCGGGACGCACGGCAGTGCAGCGTTAAAGTGAAGGAGCTGTGGAATGCGTACTGCAAAGCGTGCGAGGCAAACTGCCACTCCGGTGCTGCACCCACGACCTGCCGTTTCTACAAAGAGCTGGACGCAATACTTGGGGGCGACCCCACTTCCACTCCGAAGAGCACCATGGACACTTCAGAGCCCAGTTCAACAAGGCAGGAGGAGGAGGAAAGCGGGAGCGAGGGTGCTGAGGAGGAGGGAGACAGCCCGGCATCCCTAGATGCATGCAGCCAGGAGCTGTTTTCAAGCCAGGAGCAAGGTAGACAGTCGCAGCCAATGGTGCTTGGGGAAGAACAAACACCAGAGGAGGTGCCCGGTAAGCGACTTTTATTTTGGGAAGGAAGTTGTTAGGTGTGGGCTCTTGGGGCAAGGAGGGTTAGAGCTACATGCATGCCTAGATGCGGAATCGAGCGTTGATGTGCTCTCTCACATCGCGGTAATCGGCTTCAGTGATCTCTTCAAAGGTCTCATGCAGAAGCTGGGCAATCCGCTTGCACAGGTTCCTTGGCAGAGCTACTGTGCTCCTTGTCCCAGTAAGGCTAACATGTCCATGCCACTGTGCCATGACGGGCGGGGGGACCATTGCTGCATACAGGCAAGCTGCATATGGGCCAGGGCGGAAGCCGCATTGTAATAGAAGACCCTCCCTTGCTTCCCAGGTCACCCTCAGCAGCGAGATATCTTCCAGGACGAACTCATCCTGTGGAAAATGTGGGGACAGTGTTCAGTAGATATTGGCTCTCCCCAAGGCACAGAACCCCAGAGGACAGTACAGCTGTGAAACAATCAATCCCCCTTGCCCCTGTGCTTAGTCACTATTTTGGGGCTCCTGTGGGTTATGTGTGCTCGCTTTGGGATGGGCAATTTCTGCTATTGTGTACACTGGACTTGTCTTTAAGTATGGCCGAATCATTGCTCTGACTAGTGTGAACGATGCTGCCTTTGTTAAGTGTTGTATTTTGGCTTTACAGATGCAACTGTGAGATCCCAGCCGTCCTTGTTATCAACGGCCAAAAGACTCCAAAGAATCAGGAAGCGGATGTGTAGAAGCAAAGAGGACATGCTGCATGAAGTAGTGCAGCAGTCCCTTAATGAAAATCAAAAAGTGCAGGAGTGGCGGGAGAGTGAAAGGAGGGTCCGCCAGCAGAATGCGGATCGCTGGCACCAAAGCACGGAGCAGCTGCTAAGCATCATGGAGCATCAAGTGGACTCGTTACAGGCGCTCATAGCAATGTAGGCGGAGCACTTCTGTGCCCGCCTCCCCCTCAGCTCTTGTCCCAAAACTCTTTCACTTATGCCCCCATGTCACCGCCAACCCACTTTTCACAACATCCAGGTTTGTATCGCCACCAGCTGCTTCCAACACCTGTAGCTTCACCACCCAGCCCTGAAACTACAATCCTTACCCACTGCACTCAACCCCATCACCATGCATTTTAGCCAGCCTGAAGTGCAGCACTCATTGCAAGGCACTCCAGACAGGAAGGCTGAGTATGATAACAGGACATACGCAAATCTGTGATTGTCCCGTTCCCCACCCCACCCCCTTCTCTCGTCCCAAACAGCACAGTTGTGTCATGCCCTTTCTGTTTCCCAAGCAGTTGTGTTTCTTTTCAATAAATGATTTTTTTGGCTTTGAAAACATTCTTTATTATTGCATTAAGAAAAAATTCAACCGTAGCCCAGGAAAGCAACAGGCAAGTCTGTGCATCATATGTAGCAAACACAGATTCCTACTAACATTGGAACCACTGCACTTCACTTCACTCCCGTGGAGGGCACCAAACATTACTGGTGGCTTTCACCCTCAAATTGCTCCCTTAAGGCATCCCTAATCCTTGCAGCCCCGCGTTGGGCCACTCTAATAGCTCTGCTCTCTGGCTGTTCAAATTCAGCCTCCAGGTGTTGAACCTCCGAGGTCCATGCCTGAGTGAATCTTTCACCCTTTCCAAATGTTATGGAGGGTACAGCATGTGGATATAAGCGTGGGAATGTTGTCATCGGCCAGGTCCAGCTTCCCATACAGACAGTGCCAGCGGCCCTTTAAACAGCGAAAAGCACACTCCACAGTCATTCTGCACTGACTCAGCCTGTTGTTGAACTGCTTCTTGCTGCTGTCAAGGCTCCCTGTGTACGGTTTCATGAGCCACGGCATTAAAGGGTAAGTAGGGTCTCCAAGGATCACAATGGGCATTTCGACTTCTCCTATGGTGATCTTCTGGTCTGGGAAGAAAGTCCCGGCTTGCAGTTTCCTGAACAGGCCTGTGTTCCGAAAGATGCTTGCGTCATGCATCTTTCCGGACCAACCTGCATTAATGTCAATGAAACGCCCACGGTGATCCACAAGTGACTGGAGAACCATAGAGAAATACCCCTTCCGATTAATGTACTCGGAGGCTAGGTGGGCTGTTGCCAGTATTGGAATATGTGTCCCATCTATTGCCCCTCCTCAGTTAGGGAAACCCATTTGTGCAAAGCTAGCCACAATGTCACGCACGTTACCCAGAGTCACGGTTCTTCTGAGTAGGATGCAATTAATGGCCCTGCAAACTTGCATCAGCACGATTCCAACGGTCGATTTTCCCACTCCAAAATGGTTAGCGATTGATCGGTAGCTGTCTGGAGTGGCCAGCTTCCAGATTGCAATAGCCACCTGCTTCTCCACTGGCAGGGCAGCTCTCAATCTTCTGTCCTTGTGCCGCAGGGTGGGGGCGAGCTCAGCACACAGTCCCATGAAAGTGGTTTTTCTCATCCAAAAGTTCTGCAGCCACTGCTTGTCATCCCAGACTTGCATGACGATGTGATCCCACCACTCAGTGCTTGTTTCCTGAGCCCAAAAGCGGCATTCCACTGTCATGAGCATGTCCGTGAATGCCACAAGCAGTCTCGTGTTGTATGCTTTATGCGAGTTGACATCATTGTCGGACTCCTCACTGTCAGTTTGTAGCTTAAGGAGTAACTCGACTGCAATTCGTGACATGCTGGCATATTCCATCAGCATATTCCTCAGCTGTTCAGGATCCATTCCCTCAGACAGAAAGGGAAGACAGAGCACGCAGTACAAAAAATGTTGAAAGATGGCGCCAAATGTGGATGGAAGCACAGGGATTGCTGGGATGTGAAGCGATGCATCACGGGGCAACGGGACAGGACCCAGAATGAACCGCACCTCCCTGCCCCCTTCGCAGAAGCCACAGCGCCAGAATGGGAAGAGGTGCTCTGTGGGATAGCTGCCCATAATGCACCGCTCCCAATGCCACTGCAAGTGCCGCAAATGTGGCCACGCCAGTGCATTCAGGGGCGGCTCCAGGCACCAGCGCACCTGGAGCAGCAAGCTGCGTGCCAGTCGCCGTGAGGGCGGCAGTCAGGCTGCCTTCGGCGGCATGCCTGCGGGAGGTCCGCCGGTCCTGCGGTTTCGGCGGCAATTCGGTGGCGAGTACGCCGAAGGCGCGGGACCGGCGGACCTCCCGCAGGCATGCCGCTGAAGGCTGCCTGACTGCTGTGCTTGCTTGGGGTGGCAAAATACATAGAGCCGCCCCTGAGTGCGCTTGCAGCTGACAGTGTGAACACACTGCAGCGCTTTCCCTGATGCGGTTTCCGAGGGCTGGTTTAACTCACAGCGCTCTACATCTGCAAGTGTAGCCATGCCCTCAAGGGAAAGAACCTGAATTGGAATTTGTCCAGGACATCAGGATGAATACACTCTTGTAAAAAGTGCCAGGAGACCTTTAATGACTGTAATGCAGACATAAGGGTGGCTTTATGTCTCATCTGAAATATGGCACCTCCAGCAGCACAATGTCCTCTAACACCCGTGTTGGTACAGTGCTTCAGTGCTGACACTTGGAGGCCATCACATTAATAAAGATGGACTTGAACCACAATGTTCAGATCCAGAATTGAACTTCCCCAAAATTCTGGGCTGTTCAGATCATGTTCATTTCTATTTCCAGTAGCACCTAGATGATATTTGTCAGTTTCCCATCCAAGTATTGACCCAGCCTGACCCTCTTTAGTTTGTATGATCAGAGGAAAAGTTGGTCTGACTGCAGAAGTGCTGCACAGATTTGAAAAGAAAATTGACAATTTTTTTCTAGTGCCTCACCTCATATTTTAGACTCATTTTACTCTTCCTGTGTCACTTAGTGTGTCTTGTCCTTAGAAAATGCTTGTCTTTCTGATATAATTAATTTGGCTCAGAGGAAAGGGAGGTTAAACTTTGCCTGCAACAAAATGCTGCTAATCACAAGTACTGCCCTACTGGATGAGAACAATGGTCTTTTTAGTACAGTTGCCTTTCTCCAACAGTGATCAGCTCCTTCAGAGGAAGGGGCATGAAATCCTGCAGTAGGTAGTTTTGGAGTCACCTGTCCACAAGGGAAATCAGAAGAATCCTGTACACAATTATGTGCGCTCAGAAAACTCAGATTCCTAACATGAAAATGTCGGATTCTCCTCCTGAATTTGTTTGGCAGTTAAAGGCATAGCACCATACAAAAACTGTATCCATTTAACAGACCCATTCCTTTAAAAATAGTATTTTAATAAAAATGAATTTAGGTAGCAGGTCTTTAACTGATCACTTGCTAACTGGCCAGATTGTTTCAATTGGTTTATTTCTTCTATGGGAATTCATTTGAAATATGTCTCTTACATTTAATACACGATCCTTCATTCCAAATGATCCCAAATTGCTTTAAAAATTTCAAAAAACATCTGCCAATGACATGCAGTCACCTCTGAGGTGGACCTCATCAATTGGCTAACTGCACTGCAGTTTGCTATGGAGAGTGAAGGATGTCTTATTCAAGTGCAAGAGGGTTGTAGAGCTGACACTGGCTCTGGTGAAAAGTACCATGGGGTCCTTAATGACCTCAGAACAGTGCCCTTTAACACTATACCTTACTGAGCATCAGCCGTCCCTTGGGTACGGCGAATTGGGGCGACTGCTCTGGGCCCTGCGCTTTGGGGGGCCCCACGGGCTGCTGGTGCAATTGACTGGCGCCGGGCACGGTCGGTCCCGGAAGTGACGGATTCGTCACTTCCGCCCCAGGCCCCTCACCCCCCCAGGGACGGCCCTGCTGTGCATTCAGCACTGACATGGGTTATGTTTATACTGCCTGCAGCAGCAAGTCTCAGAGACAGACTCGGGCTCGTGATGCCTGCACTATAGCACTAAAATTAGCAGTGGAGACATTTGGGCTCAGGTTCTGAAGCCAAGGGAGGGGGGTTGGCCAAGCTCCAGGCCAAGATGTAATTTCTGCATAGCTATTTTTAGCTCTGTAGTGTGAGCCCCATGAGCCCACGTCTGTTGACCCGGGCTCTAAACTCACTGCTGTACTGTTGCTCACTGTGTAGATGTACCCAATGTTAAAGAGTGCCCAACTGCATTCCTAACATCACCTTTTGAAGCAAATGAGGTTTCTTTGGAGGCCTCCCATACCAGAACTGATGAAACCCACCAGCGCTTATTCTCTGAGATCTGAAAAGTTCACACCTCATGGGATTGTGGCTGCTGGTTTTAGAAAAAGAAATTTACCCTTGTAGCCAGTCCAATTCTTTTCTTTCCCTAAACAATCTTTTAAGTAGGCAGCACTGTCAGAGCCATTTGGAATGCACAACACCTAATTAGGCACTGAACTCAGGTAATATTTCCACAATCAAACAAGAGCAATATGGTTGCTTGCAGTTAAAGTTCTTAGATAGCAGGGCATCTGCAAAGATGAGATTTAGGGCCAAGTATTATAAAAGCACAAGCAAATCCCAGTCAAGTAAATGGGTGCTGCACACATAAATTAAATTAAATTAAATTAAATTAATGGAGATATCCCATCTCCTAGAACTGGAAGGGACCTTGAAAGGTCATCGAGTCCAGCCCCCTGCCTTCACTAGCAGGACCAAGTACTGATTTTTGCCCCGATCCCTAAGTGGCCCCCTCAAGGATTGAACTCACAACCCTGGGTTTAGCAGGCCAATGCTCAAACCACTGAGCTATCCCTCCCCCCACACATGTGCACCTAAAGGCCTGCTCCTTCTCCCACTAAAGTCAGTGGGAAACTTCCAGTGACTTCAGTGGGATCAGGCCCCTAGGTCTTGAAAACAGTTTGAACAAAAACAAGAAACATCCAAGAATCATTTGAAAGTTTTTCTCCTTCATAACTGAAACATCCATGCTTTGAGTTCGTTCATATAGTTCAGTTGATCTGCACCTGCTCATAACCAGAGGCTTAGGGTCTTCTTTAAAGTTCATTCCAGGAGCTGCTGTCTAGTTGCAGGTGGCTGGGGGTTGTGGGAGGAGGAGATAGGTAGGGCAGGACTGTAACACAAGGAGGGGAGGGAGTTTTTCTGTACAACTGCAGTGCTGCAATCCAACCAACATGACAAACTGCTGTAGAGGAATGTAGTTTTTAAAAAGTTGTTGCTCCTGTCTCGAGAAAGTTAGGGATCCCCAAGCATCACCCCTCTTATACCTCTTTTATTCTCTGTTCTCTTGAGGTACCATGTTGTAGTGACTTTTCTGATATATGGAATCAATTTAAGCTCTTCTTCAACAGGAAGAAAAAAGCTACAACTACAGACAGGCTTCCATTCAGCTTGAGTTCCACCTTTGTCTCTATTGTTTACCAGGGACCACACCCTGTTTGGAACTATACAGCACACAGGACCATCTAGAGGCTGAATGATATACTGTGAGTAAACATATTACAGGGACTGCCGTTCTGGCCAAGGTGGATGGACCACAGCTTTCTGAAGAGTTTGTCACTGAGGTTCTTGAGCTGTCCAGTAGGCAGGGGATAGGACTGTGAAATGCAGGGTACTTATGACCCATCTGTCAATTGCACCATGTTACGAAGCACACTTGCTTAATTTAGACTCTTGCTTAATTTAGACTCACATTTACTTCTGCCCTACAGAGACCTGATGCTAACTCATTGTTTATTGCAATAATAATAATATTGTAGCAAATCCATAGCCACCTAAGACTTCATGGTGACCTCCATGCTGATCACCATTGTGACAGTGGGGACAGAATTCAGACCCTGTTGCTTCAGAAGCATAGACCCCTACTGCTAAGGCTAAGTGAGAAATGGCTGTAGGTGTTAGCAGTATAGGGTATATGAGACACAGTTCAGCTGTAGCAGGGGCCTGCTTCCCCTCCTACACTGCTGCATGCCTGGCTCTCCCTTAGCCCCTATTCTGCCACCCTAGCCAGGCCACAATTCAGGGCAAAGGAAGTTCCTTGCATGGAGGTTTTGCTGGTGCAAGAGCAAAGTTAGTAAGTTTTACTGATGAAAGGTGCTATAGAAATGTATGTGGCTTATCACTGTCATCTAGTCTGGAAGAGAACAGATTTTGGTTTTATAATCTGGATATCTCAAGGAGATTTGGAAAACAATGATTTGAGTCCGGTATAGGTAGTGGAATGACTGTGTAGGGGAATGAATCAGGCACTATACAGTTAAAACAGAGCATCTGACGTTAAACTAATACAGTTGTGGAGCCTGAGACATTCAGATTTAGATGATAAACTCTTCAGGACAGTGACTCTGTCTTCCTGTATCTCTACATGCATCTAAATACTGCTCTATAAATAAATATACTAATGAATTACCTGTTTTTATTGAGGATGATTGTTGACAGATCCAAATTCCCAGCATTGGAATGTGACTTTCCCCTTTGTATGATAATCAAAAAGACTATACCACATAATGCAGTAGTGGAATATTTATTTCTGAACAGTCGAATTATGTAGGATTTTTCTATGTGCGGTTAGGCACTGCTGCTTTCTCAGTTTATAAGTTCGTAAGTTCATTTTGCTTTCACTGGTTTAAAAAATATAATGACTTAAAAAAATAGTAATGACGTGCTCAAAAATGCTGTATAAAACAAGAAGTCCATGTTTCATAGCTACTACATTTTTCATTTTTTAATGGAATTAATAACTGTGGAATTGAAATCATGCTAATACTCAGCCAACTTGCCTCTGGGATACACTGCAGACATCTCTGGTTTGGTTTAAACAGCTGAGAGGAAGACTACATTTTGGGAAATAAAATTGATTCTGCACAATCTGCTGATGATCAGCAAGCCTTAATGAATGATAGCCTGAAGTAACCTCATTACTGTAACTTGGATGGATGAGCAGGAAAGGAATGCAAATTTTTCTAAAAGAAAAAAATTTGGTTTCTGCTTAAACACATCATTTTCTGAAACTCATATTCTGTTACTATTCATAAGAATGTAAAAACAACCATACCGGGTCAGACCAATGACCCACCTAGCCCAGTATCCTGTCTTCAGACAGTAGCCAGTGTAGATACTTCAGAAGGAATGAACAGAACAGGGCAATTATCAACTGATCCATCCCCTGTCATCCAGTCCCAGCTTCTGGCAATTGGAAGTTTAGGGACACCAGAGCATGGGGGTGCATCCCTGATCATCTTGGCTAATAGCCATTGAGGGGCCTATCCTCCATGAACTTACCTAATTATTTTTTGAACCCAGTTATACTTTCCCTCCAGTGCTTCTAACAAGTGGAAAGGATTCAGGAGGATTTGACATCCTCTTCCCCCAAGGAGAAACTTCATAACTCTTTTGATGTATTGGAGGGACTGCCTCTGGGGAGAAAAGGGATGATATCAGTCATCATGGTCCATTCAGGCCTTGTTCTCATTATTGAGACTGTTAGCGACAGCAGACATCAGATCCACTAGGAATTGTACTAATTCACCAACAGCTTTTACATAGGCAGCCAAACAGCTGTCATGTGACAGTGCCTTTTGGCTGATATCAACCTGAGCTAGATTTGAACTGGTGACCTAGCAGTCAAAGTTTCCCCAAGCCAAGGGCTCATCAGGCTGATGCAGTTCAGGCACCTCCAAGTCATAGCTAACAGTACACAAGGGAATGATGTAGCCAGCATCACGTCCAACTGCCTTTGACTGCCCTAGCCCAATAGGTCAGGTATCTGTTTTACAGCTGGGTGAACTGGAGGTGGCCTTTCACTGTGAGATTGAGCGAGACTCAAACCCAGGTCTTTCAGGACTGTCATTGAGCACCTTACTACTCAGCCATCCTCCTTTGAAAGGCTCTATATGCCCCTATTTTTCCTTCAGTCTGATTCTCTCCTCTGCAAGACAAAAAATTGACTTCAATCCCTGCCAATTTTCTGATTCTATATTGTCTCTTTTCCTCTAGATTTGGGTGGAGGTACCACAGTGTAACGAATCCTTAAAAAGTCGCATCCTGAGAAATATGGCCACATCAAACGTAGAAATCCTGAAGGATTCTCAAGCATTAGGAGATCCAGAATGCTAAGCTAAGAGAAACTCAGTTGCTTTGTTGATATGAGTTCAGCTAGGGTGCCTCTTGTATATTGTGAATTGCATGAATGCACTAGCCTTTAG
This sequence comes from Emys orbicularis, assembly GCF_028017835.1. Taxonomy (NCBI): domain Eukaryota; kingdom Metazoa; phylum Chordata; order Testudines; family Emydidae; genus Emys; species Emys orbicularis. Next base: position 82,790,987 of record NC_088686.1, on the reverse strand, counting down.
CTTTTGGAGAGCAGGGTTCAGATATGGGTTAGTTCAAAAACGAAAATGAGAGTTTGATGGTCAGCCTGGTTTCCCTTGTTTGCACCACAAAATTTCTGCACAGGGCTGACACAGTCTGAAACAACTGCTGGTCTTTATTTAAGAGAGACACGGGACTGGTGTAGAAGCGATGCAGCAGGAAGCCACAATGGAGTAAAAATGTGCCAGTATAAGAACGTAGGCAGATAGTGTTGGGACAGTTTTCCTAACACATTTCCAGCCATGTACAACTTGTCAATTTCAAGAATGCTAATAATCCACCAAGTCTCAACCCTTATCATCCAGACCCATGCAACATAGAACCCCAAACTTCTCCAGAGTGACTAGAATTAGAATGAACAGACCATTTGGGTGTAGAATCCGCATGCAAAACGATTTGCATATTTCATGGTGTGGAAAATCGGAGGTTTTTTATGATTGATAGAACCTTATGCTTCTATAAAGAATCCACCTGATTCTTCCTAGTCACTATCTCCTAATGTTACTAGGCCTGCAATAGACCCCTGGAAATAAAATAGCAAAACCCTAACACACATCAGCAGGGGTAAAATATACTTGTAGGTGACAATAAATGAAAAGGAGGTGGGTTTTTTATCTCCCATCTCAGGATTTATCAACCGTATAACTAATTATTTTGTTCTGTAATGCGCTTTTGTGGTTTTCAAAAAATGTAAAAGGAAATTCACCCTATGAATTATACAGATTACAGTACTTATTTTATTTCCTTAGCCAAGATGAACTATATTTCACTCTTCAGCATAGCTAAGGCCAGACACTGGTCTCATTTACACTGGTGTACATCTGGAGCAACTCCACTGACTCCACAGTTACACTGCTGTAACCAAGAGCAGAATCTGGTCCATTCTTTTGCAGAGAGACTTTCAAAACTTGAGAAAGTGACCATTTGCCAAGCCTGGAAAACCACTGGGAAATTTTCTCTCATGTCTTTAAGAAGCAGCAATAGAATCAGTGGGTTTTCTCCCTATAGTGCATGTATAAATGCCAGTATCCAGGACTGGCTCTTGAAGAGATTAGGGTTCCAGACTTTACTCCTGGTATTTGGCTGGACATCCTCACCTGGAGGTCAACATTGCATCTTCTCTCCAACCTTAATTATAAAACCAAGGCCCAGCTTTTTGTGTCGAATCCTGGTGTGCCATTGCTACCCTGCCTGTTATTCAGCAGAGGATGTTCGCACCTACAACTGAGCTGAGACGGCTCCAGTTCTAGCATTTAGAGCCTCTCAAGTTCTGTTACAAGTTAGCGAGTACACAAGTAAGTGAGAGATGGGCAGGGGCCCTGGACTAAGAGCCAGCACGAAGACTGGAACTCAAGCTGATCATTAAGGAAGGGTGGTTGCAGGGCCTGCTGGATGGGAAAGTCACTGATGAGCACAGCTGGAGTCTTAGTTTGGTAAAGAGTTACAGTTGCCCCCAAAAGTTGGGAACCACTGGTCTAAGATACTAGCACAGGGATTGACAACCTTTGGCTTGCGGCTCGTCAGGGAAATCCGCTGGCGAGCCGGGACAGTTTGGTTACCTGCAGTGTCCGCAGGTTCGGCCGATCGCAGCTCCCACTGGCCGCGGTTCGCCGTTCCATCCCTCTGCCCGCGCTGCTTCCCGCAGCCCCCATTGGCCTGGAAAGGCGAACCACGGCCAGTGGGAGCTGCGATCAACCGAATCTGCAGATGCTGCAGGTAAACAAACCATCCCTGCCCACCAGTGGATTTCCCTGACGGGCTGCGTGCCAAAGGTTGCTGATCCCTATACTAGCACATAATAGAGCAAAGGATCATTAGGAGATTTTGGCTGTATTCCCAACTTTACCATTAGCTCACTGGCAAATCTCTTTAACTCTCTGTGCCTCAGTTTCACCGTTTGTAAAAGGGGGATAATATTTCTTGGCACTTACCACCCAGGAGGGTTGTGAGTTGAATTCATTCATGTTTGTAAAGCACTTAGAAATCCTTAGCTAGCAGGTGCTGCAGAAGGGCAAAGCATTGTAATTAGTATTTAGATCTTAGATTAACAAATGAGGTTCTTTCATAAGTCCTTACAAGTCTTAGCCGTTCGCACATTGAAATTTACTTAGAGTAGTGACACTAATAACTGAACAGTGATGAAAATATAAAACAAAGCATTGCTTCCTCTTGAAAACCACTAGAATTTGCATAAACCACGTTGTCCGTCTGGTAAATGATTATCTGCTCGGTCAGTGCCTAGAGTGGTTAATATTAGCTTGTTTTTAGTGAAACTTAAAGTTCTGTGTTTTGGACTCTATGTGTTTTGGTTTATTTTAAACTTCAGAACAGTCACCTCCTGTGACAATCAACAGCACGACAGAGTTAGAATTCATGGTTTATTTTGATGCTGTGGTTTGGATGTTCCGGGTTCATTCTGCTTTAACTGCAAATCCAAAATAAAAGGATAAATAAACGTAGCCCCACTGAGATCAACAGTAATATTGCCATTGACTTCAGTGGAGCAGGTTTTCACCTCTTAAGTTGTTTCTTAGTGCTCCTGTAAATTAAAGACTGTATTTCCAAAAGGCAAGAAGCCCTGGGCAGCGTGAAGACATTTGTGTGTAATTGCACGCTTAATATGCATACACATCTATAAAAATTGTGTATACAAACTGGGTAGTTACACATGCACAGCTAGGCTCCCACATGGCCACTTGAGTGTGGGACTGCAGTAATGTGTAGAAATTATGCATGTGTGCACGCTAGCCTGGTCCTATATGTACTGAATTTCCATAATAATAATACATAGCACTTTGAAGCACTGTACAACAACATTAACGATGTAGTTGAAATGCAACTGTCTCAGGGGCCGTCACTTTCCTTATGCCCTATTGAAAGAGTCAAGATCAGTTGGATGCTGCAGCTGTCTAGCCAGAGCGTTAAATTCCTGGAGACAGCAGAGCATTGTCAGTGGAGGTCCCGTAGTTCTCGGCATTTGTTCTTTGCCTTCCACAATGTGTCTCTTGTGCTGATTGGGGCCTTTGTGTTCTACGTCAATACAAATAAATAATAAGGTAATATCACATTCTTCCAAAGCTTGGGTTTAGTGGCTTTGAGAATATAGTACAAGATGCACCTGTGAAATGAGCTGGTGGATTCAGTCCAAGTTCCCTGTGTACAGGTGTCCCTATCATAAAATCTGGCACCACAACTAGTGCTAAGTGGCACCCTCTCAGCAAAGAAAGCAAGGGTTGGACAGGCAGTGTTACTGAATTACTTAGACATGGTCCCTCCTGAACAGGGTGGAAGCATGTTGGTAGGACATTCTGGGAGACACAAGCACTGTTGCGTTGCCTACACAGTACCTGTTCTATGGATAGACACCTTCTTTCTCCCAGGATTCAAATAGGCCACTTATTTGTCACCTAAATGCACCTGAAATAATTGTGGCCCTAATCCTACAAATGCCTTCCCCTGTGCCTTCCAAGAACCCTAATGAAGTAATCACGGCCTACAGAAGGAGAGAAATAGCTGATTCTCTGAATTCCAGTGCTCACCTGTACTATGCTAACTAGAGAAACTCCCTCTGAAGTTAAAAGACCCTCTGATTTGTTTTCTGCCTGAAGAATAAAAAAGGCTTTGTTATTATATATGGTTCTCCCTTTTTTCATTACAGAGGAATCCTCTTAGAAAAGGTATGCCTGTTTGACTGTCATGGTCATGGATGATGGAAAAGCAACCGTCAAACAACAGTGTCCTTGATCAGTTTATTAATAGCCAGGAGCAGACATATGAAGAATTTCTCAGCACGTTCACTTATCTTTGGAAAGGTATGTCTGCTTCTAGAGTTTCCCATAACAAATTACATTGAGAAAGGAAGAGTGTAAGCATAAAGAGAGGCAGTGTTGTCTAGTGAATAGGGCGCTCTACTGGGAGTCAGGACACCTGGGTTCTTTCCTGGTTTTGCCACTAACCTACTGTGTGACCTTGGGCAAGTCACTTCAACTCTCTGTGACTTAGTTTCCCCTGCCACCTTTTGTTTGCCATATCTATTTAGATTATAATCTCTTGGGGGCAGGGACTCTGTCTCTCTCTCTTTGTATGTACAGTGCCTCGCACAATGAGGTCTCAGTCTTGGTTGGGGGTCTCCAAGTACTAGTGAAATGATAATAGGTTGGCCAGGTTTTTTGTGTTTTTAAGATACAGTACGAGTGGAATTCACAACCACACTGCTATCCACAACTTTACTTCACTTGGTTTATAGGCTGTTGGTCTTGACATAATGCTAGATGTGTATTGTATAAGAAGTTCTGAATTTTTGTTGGGCATGCAGTTCAGTGAGTGTAGGAAGGTGGAAGATTGCAGGCTGCTTGGAAGAGTGCAGGCTAGAATTTCCAACCCTGGGCGATGTCAGTGGAAGCTGTGGGTGTTCAGCACCTCTGAAATCAGATCATTGTTATGTAGGTGCCTGAATATGGATTTAGTTTCCCCATGTTTGAAAATTTTGACCACAAAGTATAGTGCATTTCACTGAATTCAATTACCAGTTGATTTGACTTTCTGATTGATTTGATCAACCCCTCAGGAAAAATGTTAATAAAAATAGCAAAACTTTGTTCCTTTATTTTGATGAATTTTGACCACATTAGTTAGATTTTATTGGGTGATTCAATACCTGTCTTGAGTTTATCACTAATAAGGAGGGGACCAAAAATTTGAACGCAAGAAAGATAAAGAGTCCAAGGAAGATACACAATAATAAAAGATGCCTTGTGGCTCATGGTTAGGGCTATGATTTTGACATGGAGATTATTCAAATTCATGCTTTCCATGGTCACTGTAAAGTTTGTGAAATCTTGAAAATGGCTGCTAAACACACATTTGATTAGGCCCCCAAACCAAATGGCGTTGCAAACTGGTGCACAGGGACACAGGTTCAGCCTGTCTGCTACTCCATCTCCATGTATTGAGGGGTGAGGGTGGGGGCCAAACATGAGTGGCACCGTGACCCAGTAAGACAAGTCACAAGGCCCAGCCCTGCGGTACAAGAGCTGCCGCTGCAGGGTGAATGTGTGGTGGGCTCTCTCTCGAACCCCTCATCCCCGGGTCTCATCTTTCAGCACCTCCACTTTATTCCTGTGTATGATGTAGAAAAACCTATATTATTTGGTGACCTTTCTGAGACTTACTGTTTTTTTTCCCTGCCTCTCTGCTGTGAAATTTACTAAAAATTTCCTTTCTCATGGTTGTGTTATTCAGGCACTCTGATTGGCATTATAAGTGCTGATTACATGTGTTCTGCAATCTGTGTTATGCACTGAGCTGGTCATATGGACAACTTAGATCGACAATTGATAAGGAAGGATTTAAAGTGAAGGAAGACCCTGTAGTGAATGAAAGACTAAAGTGTTTCTTTCAGACAGCCATGCTTTCTGAATGAAGTAAGCATAGCAGGTGGAGCTGAAACTGTCTCCAAGATCCAAACACCCACAAACTCTAGCGAAGTTCAGATCTGGTTTCAAACTCTACAGCTCAGGCTCATCACTGGTAAAAACTGCACCCCTGGGTTCTTTAAATCAGCCTTACAAAATGAGTATGTCAATTTAATATTCCCCAATTACATTGCTCTTGGCCACCGCTTTCTATTAAGAGTGATATCTTCATCTTATTCCAGAAGCAGAATATTTTCCAATTACACCATGCGGCATGCTCCATTGATTGGCACTCAGAACCCTGCTCTGTCCTTGTCTGTCAGGCACTAGAGCCTTGTCATTCACAGGCACTAGAAAACGCAGTTGGGGGAGTGGAAACGGTCTCAGCAGTGCTCCCATGCCAGTCTTCCCACTCCCAGAAAACCAGAGAGAAGGTGAGACTCTGGGGGGGATCAGATAAGAGGGTTAATACTAGGGTCTGGACTGAAACAAACTTCTTTATGTACAGCTGTTACACTGGGGAGAGCTCAGATCCAAGACACAGGGTGCATCTCGCTATGCAGCTTGCAGAAAGCCACAGCATGTACTTCATTCACCTTGGTTCTCAACACAGCATCTGACTCTAAATGTGTGTATAAAACGTATCTGAAGTTCTAGCTGAAATAAATGATTGTACCAGCCCAGGAAACTGCATTTCTAAACAAAATAACTTGGGTTGCTTTCTTTTTTCCCTTTCAGAATACCCAAAGGCACCGGTTCACATTATAAACTAATGACCTGCAAAAATTCCACTTAAAGCACAAAGCCTTAAGAGCTGGAACAGTGCAAAAATGCATTTTAAACTATTAGACTCCTATTTTATTTCTTTGGTACTCAAATATAATGAAAAAGAGCCATTTGGATTTTAATGAAAATAATTTAAAAGGGCAACTTGGGTAGATCAGGGTATATCTGATAATGAAGCTCAGAGCTTTTCACTTCTAGGTCAGCACCAGTTCAAGTCCCTTGTATGGCCAGACGTAAAAATAAAAGACTGCTGATGTTTTGCACATTTATTTGCATGATTAAATTTGCATGCACTGTAAACATGATTATGCTTTTACAAACCAGGTATGTACATGTGAAAATGCCTAGTTTGTGTCTGCAGTCTCAGTAATTTCACATATACATTTTTAGACCTCTAAGTACCTATTTTCATCCTCAAATATCCAATGTGCATATGCCCTTGTGTGTGCAAATTGAGATACTTAGGTATACACACATTTTTAAGATGTGGACTATGGGCATCTTTTTAAAAACAATTTTTCTTGCAAGTGATCCCCATCTAATGGCTCTTTGGTGGTCAAACTGCTGGGAAATTAGGAGAAAAAATCACAGAGTTACTTGGATCCCATTGGTATCTCGGGGTGTCTGTGTGTTTAGATTCTTACTCATGGTGATTCTTGTTCATGTGCATGGGGTCAAACTGCCTTCCTGATTTGGGGTCAGGAGGAAATTTTCCCTAGAGGTTTTTATTTATCACTCAAGCATCCTGTAAGGCTCTATCTGCCTATTATTAATACATTATTTTATCCTTATTTGCAAAGCATCAATAGCTCCAACAAAACACAGAAGAATGGATGGTCTCTGTCCCAGGGAACTCATGATCTAAACAGACAGGCAAGACAAAATACAATGGGAGATCCAGAGGAAGGGGCCTTTTGGCAGTACAAGTATGTCACCCAGGAGTTTCCCATTGTGTGCATGTAGGGGTCATCTCTTGGTTTTGTATTCCAAAACCTGTTTCTTGGAATTGTAGAAAGCTGAGTATTAATGGACCTTAGTACTTCCCATTTTCTATGGCTATGATAAAGGCTATGATCCCAATAAAACGAAACTAATTTTTTATAATACTTACTCTCTCTCTCTCTATATGAATGTGTGATGTTACTCTCTATTGGCTGCTCTACAGGAAAGGTAGAGGATCTATTACTACTCCTAGTTAAGGAAATTCTCCTTTAGCTCAAGTGGTCCAGGTCTATGGTTTAGGAGTGGAAGGCTAAGATTCTCAGCCTGTTTCCCCAGTTTTGTGTGATTTATCTAGTAGTAACTGTAGAATATAGAATCATAGAATATCAGGGTTGGAAGGGACCTCAGGAGGTCATCTAGTCCAACCCCCTGCTCAAAGCAGGACCAATTCCCAACTAAATCATCCCAGCCAGGGCTTTGTCAAGCCGGGCCTTAAAAACCTCCAAGGAAGGAGACTCCACCACCTCCCTAGGTAACGCATTCCAGTGCTTCACCACCCTCCTAGTGAAATAGTGTTTCCTGTAGTGTTACAACAACTGTGTCTGTTGTAAGTAGCCATGGAGCCATGGTAACTTGCTTGGGGGAAAAAGCCGGGTGTTTAGTACAAGAAATTAAAAATTTTTGATTTTGGGATTCCTAAGCAGAGCTAGCTTGAGTTGCTATTATTGCATGCATACTACCCGTGGCAGTGTGAGGATTCAAGAAACGAAGTGTTATACCTCACTTCTACCAGATCTGATAACAATGGCAGATGGTTAAATGTCATTTAAAAAAGAGTGAACGCAGCATTTTAAAGGTCAGCACTCCTACAAAAGATGACCCAGATTTTTTTAATATATCATCTTTTAAAAAATTGACAGTATGTGGCAGCACTCGATGCATAATTGGTAGAGATTGTAATCATTTTTATTGACCCTATAAAAGTCAATAAAAAAAAAGGAGGTGGTGGAGTCTCCTTCCTTGGAGGTTTTTAAGGCCCGGCTTGACAAAGCCCTGGCTGGGATGATTTAGTTGGGAATTGGTCCTGCTTTGAGCAGGGGGTTGGACTAGATGACCTCCTGAGGTCCCTTCCAACCCTGATATTCTATGATTCTATATTCTACAGTTACTTGAAGGCTAAATTGCAGCTCCAGTAAGTCCTATGGTTTTCCTGTGAATACTGTCCCAGGTATTTCCTTCATCCTAAGGATAGCATTAACAAGGGGCGTATAATGTTTAGGGCATTGATGGACCTTCAGACAGGCAATATAGTCTAATGCAGTGTTTCCCAAACTTGAGACGCTGCTTATGTAGGGAAAGCCCCTGGCGGGCCGGGCCGGTTTGTTTACCTGCCCCGTCTGCAGGTCCGGCTGATCGCGGCTCCCACTGGCCGCAGTTCACTGCTCCAGGCCAATGGGAGCTGCGGGAAGCGGTGCGGGCCGAGGGACGTACTGGCCGCTGAATTCAAATTTGAGAGTGTTTGGGTACTGTGTTTAAGTTAGTGTGGCCAGATAGCAAGTGTGAAAAATCAGGACAGAGGGTGGGGTGTAATAGGAGCCCATATTATATTTTTAATATAAAAATGATGAAATAGAAATAAATAAATAACATTTACTTCCAGGCGTTGGGAAGTTTCAGTGCAGAGCAAATATTAACAAGAATAGTCTGATTGTGCAATTGGGCCCATTTGGATGGACTTTCATGGGTTGGCGAAATCCCAAGCTGGATCTCTGCGTGGATACAGAGATCCAGTTGCAGGATCAAGGCCTGAGTTAGAAGCCTGAGAAAAGTGGGTTTACAATAGAAATGATGACACGGCTTTATTTAGGTTGGAAGATGAGTGATATTTTCAATACTGACCATTCAGTAGAGCTGTTTTATGCCCCACATCTCTTTGAATTTGAGCAAAAAAACCTCACATATTTTAACTGCCTTTTCCAGCTTTAAAAACATGTTTTGAAATCTGCTGGTACAAAATAATAAGACAGCATCTGCTTGTTTTTCTAACTTCAGAGTGGAATGGGAAGTTCACTAGAGCATAAAGTATCTTCTTCCTCCCTTCCACAGAAACACAGAGAAAAATTAGAAATGGTCCAAGCTGCAAAATTTGCATCTGGATTTTAAATCACCCTTCTGAAAATCTGGAGGTGTTTTGATCCAGCATATGGATTAGCCTGTTATATAGATAGAGGCTGTCAGTAGTTACATTCTGATCTAAATTCGAGTTTGAGTTTGGGTACTGTGTTTAAGTTAGTGTGGCCAGATAGCAAGTGTGAAAAATCAGGACAGAGGGTGGGGTGTAATAGGAGCCCATATAAAAAAAAGCCCCAAATATCAGGACAGTCCCTATAAAATGGGGACATCTGGTCACCCTAGTTTAAGTTCAGTCCATTATAGTTATTATATGTTCTATAGTTCACATCTCAAATATAGGGGTTTAGTTTGGATCTTGGATTTTTGATCGGACACATTAAGAAAATGAAGTTCTTTTTCTATGCAGTGCTATTGTAGCCGTGTTGGTCCCAAGGTATTAGAGAGACAAGGTGGGTGAGGTTTGTCTCTCTTCTCACCAACAAAAGTTGGTCCAATAAAACATATTACCTCACCCACCTTGACCCTCAACACTGTTGTTTTGATACTTTTGCACCCAGCAGCAGGCTGGCTAGCAAAGGAAGTTGGAAACTGACTGGTCACTTTTGTGCTTCCAGGTGGCATTTAAGAGGCATTTTCTGTGCTGTTGTGATCAGGTTAATTTAATTCCCCAGTGAATGTTGAGTGGTGTAGTTAGTTCACACTCCATTTAGCAATATCTGTCTGCTTCCTTTTTTTCGTTAACCACGTTTAAAAAAAACAACAAGTTTAAATTTCAGCATAAGTGGCTATGAAGGCCCTTTACACATGTGAGTTTAACAGCATGAAGCATGGCTGAAAATAACACAAGGGACAGCAATAAATTTACTTTAATTTAAAAAATGGACCAATAGGATGGCATTAACCCCAAGAGAAATTTGTAGTAGGCCTCGTATGAGTGGATTTGCCAATAAAAGCAACTAGGCAGTTCAATAAAACTAATTAAATTAATCTGTCATCCCCAGGGAACTTAAGCAGGGCATGAAATAGGGAAACAGCCTCAATTCAGAGCTTTTTATTGATGTGTTTTGCCGGATCATTGGAAAATAATTGGTGGGGAGAAAAAAAGGTTTGCAATTTTCTATTGATCATAAATTCACTGCCCATCTCTATGTAATCTCTTTCATCATGGTGTAAAAGCAAATATCATACAGAGCCCTGAAGTTAAAAAACAGCTATGTGGATACAATGGGCTGTAACAGATTCGTATTGCAATAATAATAGCTTATCTGTCCTCTGAATGATTTTCATCCATAGATCTCAAAATATTTATCAAGGGAAGGTAAGTAGCATTATCTCCATTTTACAGACAGGGAAACTGAGGCCAAGAGCAGGAAATTTATCAGCCCAAGTTTGCAAAGTGGGTCAGGGCAGATTTAGTGTGGCAGCTGCTAATAGTCACTGAATGACACTGCCTCTCAAAAGTGCATGTCAGCAATTGTTTCTTGCTGTTGTGTGGGATTTCTACATATTATAATCAAACAATTAAAAAAAAAGTTATTATTTTCTTTTAAATTGTAAAAGATAAAACATTGCTAGCTTGGTTGCATAACTGATTTTTTTCTGTTTCCAGAAAGAAAGATTTAGAGCAGATTAAGTCATTTCTGGTTTGGATATTTTGCTATAAATCTCTTTCTACTGTTTTATACATTGTATGGTTGTGTAGTATGCCTGTTTATGAAATAGTAATACATAGTATGTAACAATAGTTTGGTTTGCCAGAGCCCTCTTCCACCAATGATACCAAAATGCTTTGTACATATCAATTAGCTAAGCCTCACAGCACCTGTGAGGTAGGGAAATATTATCATTCCCTTTTATACGTGGGCAAATAGAGGCACAGGGTAAACAAAATTTCCCAAAGTCATATAGTGGATCTGTGGGAAAACCAGGAGCATAATCCAAGAGGTCTACACCCCAGTCTTGTGCAGTAGACACTAGACACACTGGCGAAGGTTTCCCAAAATAAATCAAAGTGTCTCAAATTGGGCACCTCAAAATTGATGAACTCCAAATCACTAATCACTTTTTAAAATCTTGTCTGTTTCTTCTTTTTATCCTGTTCCCTGTTTGTCTCATATATTCTATGATAGTAATTGGTCTGGGAGAAAGAAATTGTATGGAACTATTAGTGTCAGATGATTGGGCCATTTAAATTGCATCCAATTTCGACAATACATGCAATGCTTAATGAAACCAGCTGAGATATCTACCAGTTTATTGAATTCCACCTTTATGAGATTTACATACAACTTTTCAAGTCCGTCTCTGTCCTTATTTGAATATTGTTAGTGTATCACTCAACCATTCTACTGTCTCTCTCTTCTTGGCAGTTCCCAGTGTATATACATGTTTAGCAGCTAGGAATTGTGCTGGGGAAGCAAGAAAGGATTCTAACTTCCCGAGTAGAGCTTAAAAGCTTGTGGTAGGCTTTGTTATAAAACAGAAAAGTTAATGTAATGAATGCCTTTAAGAACCAAAGACAAGTACATCAGGCTTCCCTCAGTCAAGGTAAAAGTAAAGGTCTAAACTGTGGGTCTATCGGTCAAGTTCAAGAGAAGAAGCGGTAATTACCCCTAGGTGTCCTTCATCTTCTTTTGATAGCCTTCTTCTTGATGCTCCCTGACAGACTTGTGCCCAGTTTTCCCTAAAGAATGCCCCTCTTATTGTGTGTTTTTTGGAAGGAATTAATTATTTCCTCACAGCTGGCCCACCTGCGGTCAGGTCAAGCAACGGTAAGATCACCCTGTAGACAGAGGGAGCAGGCCAATTTCTCCCAACCAATTTCTGGAGAGAGTTTATATCCCAACCACATGTGCATTTAAACTCTCAAGTCCAATGCAAATTGTACAATATATACCTTTTAAGAAGTTGCTCCTGGGTTTTTTCACATAGTCACTCACCATTCACTTGATTTTTTTAGCTAGAGTTACGTATATGATCTACTGTTTTTACCCTTTCTGGGCCAGATCCTCAGCTGATGTAAATTGATGTAGCTCCATTAATAGAGGAGCTACACCGATTTACATCAGCTGAGATTCTGACCTTATATTTTTGTCTTGGATGTTTTGAACCTTTGCAGAATTATTTTTGGCCATTGTTGTGGCACAGACGTTTGTTTCTGTGTTGGAAAAGGTAGGATCTTGCCCATTCAGGAAGCTGAAATAGTCAGGTGAACATGTGCCTTGTGATTCAACTGAGTGGGTGCATATTCAAATATGGAAAGTTTTTAGCAACATCACTGTTGAACCGTGGAAGAAAAATATTTTTTTTAAAAAAATGGTCAGATGGGCAAAAAAGTGGCACAAACAGGAAATGTTTCCTCTACAAAGTCCAAACATTGACAACATGAAAAGCAAAGCATAGACAAGGAATTATTTTTTAAATATCGTATTTAGGTTACATAAGGAAAAAGGAGAAACATTGATACAGTAAGAGAATAGTTAGGCTTCTGCAAATGTAGAGCTGCATTTGTTACAGGGAAGTAGTGTGGTACACTAAAATAAGGTAGATAAATCAGTAGTGGTTGAATAGTACCTGCCAGCAGCAATCAATTTGTTATTGCAGGATGATAAACAAACAAGACAAAGAACCTCAAAAGGAAAGGACTAAACATAAAGCACTTGGACATAACAGTCAAAATCTAATACTTAGGATTTGATTCTTTATTCACACCAGTGTAATTCAGAAGTAATTCCAACACAGTCAATTGGCCAGATTCATGGAGCACTGATTTACACCAGCTAAGGGTCTGAGAGAGTGGAGTTGCACCAGAATAAAACTGGCATAAGCGAAAGGAGAATCAGACCCTTATCGGTTGTAGTAGAACTTTTAATGAAAATCTATAGCTAAGTAATCTTTGCTGTTTACCTATGGTCTGGTCTGGGTAAAACCAAAGGAGTATGAGGGAGAGATCTAGAAGGGCTTGATTCTCCTCTGACTTACACCAGTATAAATTGGGAATAACTCCATTGAAGTCAGCAGAGGTACACTGTCTTAAAACAGGTATCAGTGAGAGGAGAATCAGCCCCATAAATGTTTTTATTATGGAAGAAGGAGATATGATACAGAGGGGAATAGTCAGGAAAGATCCTAGGAAAGATTCCCTACAGTATTATATTGATTGTTGGCTCTAGTCTTGTTTTAAAATATTTCAAGCTGTAGGGTTTTCATCATTCTTCTTTGGCTACTGTTTAATTTAATAGATTTCACTGTCAGGAAATTGTCAGATAATCCTGATACCACTCTTCTCTGACTTTGTGATAACTGATTTCACTATTCTTTGAAATAGGTGGGTGACCAGTGGGCATCTCTAGGAGAAGCCAGTCCAAATGGGACGACAAGAATTATTTTAAACAATACAAAGGTTGGATAGATGGACAGAGAGAGCACATCAAGTTGGATACGCTTCTCTGATACTAATGTGTTTATAAAGCCTGGCACCTACTTCTCAGAGACACTTGATTATAATTTATGTACCTCACAGACTTATAGACTTTAAGGCCAGAAGGGATCATCATGATCATCTAGTCAGACTTCTGACCATTGCAAGCCACAAAACCTCACCCACCCACACGCCTGTATTAGACCCATAACGTTTGGCTGAGTTGCTCAAGTCCTCAAATCTTGATTTAAAGACTTCAAGTTATAGAGAATCCACCTTTTACTCTGGATTAGACTGGCAAGTGACCCGTGCCCCACTCTGCAGAGAAAGGCAAAATCCTCCAGGGTCTCTGCCAATCTGATCCAGGGGAAATTCCGCCCCAACCCCAAATATAGCCATATGTGGGCAAGATCCAACAGCTAGACACCTGGGAAAGAATTCTCTGTAGTAGCTCAGAGCCCTCCCCATCCAGTGTCCCGTCTCCGGCCGGTTGGAGATATTTGCTAGTAGCAGTTGTAGATGGGCCATACGCTATTGTAGGGAATCTCATCATACCTTCCCCCCTATAGACTTATCAAGACTTCCTTAGAGGTTCATATTTTGCTTTCCCACTCACCCATACGTGTTTGTTGTTTCATTGCTTTAAGACAGTGTTTCCCAAACTTGGGATGCCGCTTGTGTAGGGAAAGCCCGTGGTGTGCCGGGCCGGTTTGTTTACCTGCCGCGTCCGCAGGTCTGGCCGATCGCGGCTCCCACTGGCCGCGGTTCGCTGCTCCAGGCCAATGGGAGCTGCAGGAAGCGGCGGCCAGTACGTCCCTCAGCCCGCGCCGCTTCCAGCAGCTCCCATTGGCCTGGAGCAGCGAACTGCGGCCGGTGGGAGCCGCGATAGGCCGGACCTGCGGACGCGGCAAGTAAACAAACCGGCCCGGCCCGCCAGGGGCTTTCCCTACACAAGTGGCGTCCCAAGTTTGGGAAACACTGCTTTAAGATATTGGCAGTGGAAATTATGAAAAGTAAAACTGAGTTTGGAAGACTTTCTGCAAGTCAAATAAATGAATCCCTGCATTATTTTAGGCGTCCTACTCTGCTACTTTTTATTGTGTTTGTGTCCTTTATTTTGGGCCTTTGTGACATGTTATAAAGGCCAGCGTGGTACATTTGGGTCTTGGCAGATAGAGAGATATGGCTGTGAATAATGAGTCAATTATTGCTTAGCCCGGGGGAAGGCAGACTGATCCTCCCACTGGCTGGAATGTGGTCCCTGCTTCTTCCCCCGTCTCCTTCACAGGGAAGGACAAACAAATGGTTGGCTTTCAGACCACTGACAAAGGAATTTAGCGAAAACATTTGTCTACAAAATGTAGTTTCTTTAGGTTTAGTCCAGTTTATGATGGAGTGTTTTTAAATTACTTATTTATAATCTCTACTGCAACCGCTTCAGGGGAGGCCAGTTACTGAGATCCACTTGGTAAGGAAGCTATGGACTGCTCTAGCTAGTATGTACAAATCAAGAGTAAATCTCACTAGCCCAGAGGGACTGTGCCCCAGGCTACCACTGTAATGTTAAAATAAATCCCCAATTTATACGGTGTAGCCTCATTACAGACTTGATAGCATATCTTGTATTCCGTTGCAGCATGCATTTTCAACTGCCCTGGGTTGCTTGGATTTTTTTCTTCCCTGTGACTTTTGCTTCCTTTCCAGTCGTGAATCTAGCATCTCATTGCTTCTGTGAACATTTCATCAAATGAAATGCTTAGTATTATATAACCCAACAGCCCTGGAAGGGCCTTGGCAACAAAAACATTTCTGACAGTACTTCACGTCTGACCCAAGTGCCTCACCTTTGGCTTGGGGAAAGGGAGAGTTCTACTGGTTGGTTATTTGGGATTGGGAATACTACCCGTGGAGCTGAAAGGCCTGTATCTGTTGAAATTACACTTGATTGTTTATTTGTTCATTTGATCTGAATAGCTTTTCCTTTTGAAATCAAGGGAATAACTGTGCCCCCAGAAAATATATAATCAACATAGTATAATGAGCTTGTGTGTGTGTTTTGTGGATGTGTTGAATCGGAACTGCTCTTCTATGTATCATAGGCCCTATAAGGCTAACGAAGACATCCCTTTAGCTGAGGTTTTGGAGCCGAAGAATGAGTTCTATCTTCATTGCTGCCATGAAGTTCTGAATGGCTATGCTCTACAGCAGGGATCAACAACCTTTGGCATGCGGCCTGTCAGGGAAATCTGCTGGCGGCCCAGGGCAGTTTGTTTACCTGCAGCGTCCGCAGATTCGGTTAATCGCGGCTCCCACTGACCTTGGTTTGCCTTTCCAGGCCAATGGCGGCTGCGGGAAGCGGTGCGGGCCGAGGGATGTGATGGCTGCCGCTTCCTGCAGCCCCCATTGGCCTGGAAAGGCGAACCGCAGCCAGTGGGAGTTGCGATCGGCCGAACCTGCAGATGCTGCAGGTAAACAAACCGTCCTGGCCTGCCAGCGGATTTCCCTGATGGGCCGCGTGTCAAAGGTTGCCGATCCCTGCTCTACAGTATAATAATAATACCTAGCTCTCGTATAGTGCTTTTAAACAGCACATCTCAAATTGCTTTACAAATGAAGGTCAGTATTATTATCCCTATTATACAGATGAGGAAACAGAGGCACAGAATGATGAAGTGACTTGCCCAGGGTCACCTAGGAGGCCAGTGACAGAGCCAGGAATAGAATCCAGGTCTCCCGAGTTACAGCACAGTGCTCTATGCAGTTTCATACGCTGATATGGATTTGTACCCGGAGGATCATAGAATGTCAGTTTTGCATAGCATGGGCTTGATTCTTCTTCCTTTGAAGTCACTGAGATTCTTCTTCATTGACTGAGAATTGGATTGGACCCCTACTTTTCCAGTGTTACATTTGTTGCATTTCTGAAACAAGATACTGGTTGCCCTGGTGGCCTGGTAAGAGCAATCAGCTGGAAGTGTGCCTGGTATCAAAATAAATTGAGATACCATTCCTGCAGAATAATGAAACATTAAAAAACCTTTGGAAAAACTTCTGTTTCATGTGTATTAAAATTGTGACTTAAAAAATGCCAAAAGAAAGGTGGTGGAGACTTGTTGTTCCATGAAACACTGTTAGATTTTGTAAAACATATGTCTGACACTTTTTGCAAAGCAAGAAATATTAGGGGTGGGATGAAAGAGTGGCACAAAGCTCTGATGAAAAATAGAAATGAAAATGAGATGAGACAGACATTTATGTATCAAATTTATGTTGCCAAATGCATAGACATGGGAAGCATCTGGCTAACTAAGTAATCAGAGCTTCAGGCCAAACTGTATTCTGGGGCTCACAAACATCATTTTGTGACTTGATAGCTCTGAAAAGGACCTTTTCTCTTTCAGTCCTTAAAGCAGGCTGCTTAACTTTTGATTAAAAAAAAAAAATTAAAGCTTTTCCAATGACTCAGTTTGCTGTTTCTGTTATTTTGGGGAAAAAGAAGGATGCCTTCAGATAGAAACCAACCATCTCATCTCAAGGAGAGGTCTTCTAGTGAGATACAAAGTTGTTTCATTGGCTTGAAAAAAGGAATGGTGGTGAGGGGAATAAGTGGTGAATGCCCTTGTGTCATTTTAATTTCGTCTTCTTTTAAAAAAGAAGCCTGTGGAGTTGTAAAAAAGCAGTGCGAAGTCCAGTGTTCAAGGGGGATATCTAGGAGGTAGGAAATGCTCAGAGAATCTTGAGCCATACATTAGCGGAGAGAGAAACCTTTCTGTTATTTTACTCTGACCTGTAAAGTGCATCTTACTTCATTAATTCCTATTAATATAGGCCTACTACTGCAGCTTTTATTTATATGAGTGAGGACTGCAGGGCTGTGGCCATAGTATTGTCATGATTTGTATACAATAATGACTGGAGCACAGAGGTGCCCCTGGGGATTAATAATTAACTGGGAGAGTTGATTTCTGAGGATACTAATCCTGAGGCTGTCATTAAATTCTTGGAAAATGCTCCATCCACATTGCACATTGAGTGGTGTTATAATGCTTGATTGACTTTAAATGCATGAGACATGTAATCATGCCTTAGAAATGCATTGCAGATTGCTTGTTGTTGTTATTAGAAAATGTAATTTTCAAATTAAAAATAAGGCAGATAGACTTGTGCATTTATTATGCATTATGAGCATAGGTGTGCTCTTGGCATGAAGTGAGACATCCATTTGTGCCTGTTGTTCTAAAGCCATTTAATAATTTTTTTATAGAAAAAAGCAAAGTCACAGTTTACTATTTTCCTCTTGGCAGCCTCCAAAATATTTTTGTAGTGCTGCAGGAAGAAAACCCTCCTATTGTTCAATGCATGGTCAGTAATCAATAATCCAGTTATTAAACATGTCCTGAACTGTCAGGAATGCCTAGACTGAGCTTGCATTGCTGAAATCTGGTTAGGTGACACTGCTAGCTAAGTCCTATCTCAGCAGATGCATCACAGATTCAGTTGTTGGGATTTTCAGAAGCACTCACAGTTATTGAGTCCTAACTCTGCTTCTATTGAAGTTGGGGAAATTTTCAAAGGCACAAAGGGCCATTAGGTGTCACCCATCTACTAATGAAAGTCATTTGTTCTTTGAAAATCTTCACCATTAGTGGTAAAACTTCAGTGGGGGCAGAGTGAGGCCAGTACTGTGTACTTTTGAAAATCCAACCTAGAAGTCAGAGTAGCCATACTATTCTAATCTAACCTTCAGTGACAGAGAAGTCCTCCAAGAGAACCAACCTTGTTTGAATGCATCCACTTAATCTTTGCACTCAGGAACAAGACCAATACTGGCATCCTACTGACGGTTGTCTACCAAACAGCAAGTGTTTCCTAGTGTAATTTCCCGCATCCAATGGGTTTTCAGGAATGCTTTGGAAAACCAAACCAGGAACATGCCAGTGCAGAGGGTGATCTGCACTCTGCCCTGTAAGCTATCTTGGAAGGATCCCAATAAGCACTCATGCATGGCTCAAATGAGAGGATTCTTTACTAGGGCTGCCAAGAAGGAAAGGATGCAAATAAACTAGTACAACAGCTTAGTTGCATACAGACAAGGATGAACATAGTAATTCCCAATTTAGCCTTAGGTGGGTGTCCAATACAGGGTAGAATGCTAACCTTGTCCCATGGGGTTCCTCAAGCATAATACCTGTGGTGTCTCTTCTAGTCTGTTCCTTTATGAGGGGGCTTGTAGATTGCTGTGGCCAGATCACAATCCCTGAGATATGTCACTGGGGCCCCTCCACATTGTACCCCTGTTATCCAGTTATAGCATTTGCCTCCTGCCTCCTTCCTGCCAGCTGCTGCAGTGTGGGTGACAATAGGCTACAAGCCCACCCCAGAATCTCTTGTCTGTATGTCCTAGGACCTAGACAGGCAGAGCTAACAGAAACATTGTCCATAAAGGTGCTTGAGTTCCCCAATCCTGTTGTCCTGGGAGACTTCAAACACCCACAGTAGCAATGACTCTGACGAAGAAACCTCAGAGCCGTATTTCTTCTCTAGCCACCATGGGATTCTCCCAGATGGTCTCCATATCCACATACATAAGGGTAGAAGCTTGACCTGGCCTTCACTCTAGAGGAGGAGATAGGAGGTACAAGAACTACTCCTATCTTGTATGGCAAGAAGATGCTCCCACAGTATAGGGATATGAAGGAGGAGAGGGAAGTTACTTAGTACAGTGGTTCTCAAACTAGGGCCGCTGGTCGTTCAGGGAAAGCCCCTGGTGGGCCGGGCCGGTTTTTTTACCAGCCGCGTCTGCAGGTTCGCCGCTCCAGGCCAATGCAGCCCTAGTTTGAGAACCACTGACTTAGTACATTGCGTGGGGGATGGCCTTCTGGGTGCAGGGAGCAGCATGAGAAATGGCCAGTGGGATTTTGTGAATGCAGCTTCCACAGTTGTGCATGCAAATGTGTTAGATTATTGAAAGTAGACATATAGTTGCTGGAGTGTGTTCTGGTGTTGAGGAGCAGGAGTCACATTCTGGTGTAAATCTGACGTAACTCTATTGAATGCAGTTACTCCGGATTTTACTGGTATTACAGAAGATTCTGGTTCTGTCTGCACTGGTGTTTATTTGTCAAGTGAGGGCACGTGCACAAGTGTGTGCCATTTTGCCAACCCGAGAACAAGTACCCCAAAGCATTTAAATGAAGAACAAAGTAGCAACCTTCATTAGGAACTGGGCTTTTGTCTTTCTGTTTTTCATTCATTGTGTTATTTTATCTAGTTTTCTGTACAGCATATGAAACTGCATGACAGCAGTGAGTACTTGAAGAACAAGGGTAAAGGGGACTTACTGTGTTTTACATATACAAAATGTTTATTCAATTTTATGAAAAAGACCACACAATACATGCCATAAAACACATGCATGTATCTCAAGCTCCAAGTATGAATGGAAAACGACATTGAATAGACAAAAGAAGCAGTTATAGTAATAATGCTTGTTCCAACAAGATACAATGTGCATTTGTTATGCATCTTTCTTTTTTCTTGGAGGGTGTATTATGTTTTCTAATGCACTATGATTTCTCCCTGCAGAAGAGGTGAAAATGAAAAGCCGAGTATCTGAAATGGATTCCATAGAAAATACATTTTCAATGCTTGAGTTGTCAAACAGAAATAAACAGAATGTCTCTCCTGTAAGAAACAAAGAGCCATCAGTGTCTCTCTCATCACAGACTGTGGATGAAGACCAGGTAACGAGACTGGCATCAGTCCACAGAGGCAAACATTAAATTAAAGAGAAGACAGGCAAAAATATTCATGCATGGAGAGGAAGAGGCTCTCTTCTGGCTCTAAAGGCCCTTAGAGATTGAAGCAGAGGAGATGCACTGGCTGAGTGGTAGTGACTGAAGGCAGTATCTGATCTGAAGCAGATTCCGTAGAATCCTATGTAAGGTGTGGGGCACTTGAGAGGGAACACAAGAGGCACTTGAGGGGAACACACCAGCCATTTGCTCTACCTGTACAGCAGCTGTAGTATACAGGGATGGCCAGGCTCCTGCAGGGATCATAGTCCTGTGTGAATGAAACTCAGATAGGAGTTTTAAAAGAATCACAGTCTTTCAGACCCTTGTATAATATTACTGATAACAGAAACTTTGTACTGTTTCTCTCACCAAGAATATGGTTCCATCTTTGGATAAACTGCCTTTCGGTCTCTTGTCTTAGCCACTTGGGAACTGGCTTTGTGCCTTGTAAAGCACGATGAGACCTCCACTATCTCTTAGTTAATAGACTATCCTAATATTTATCTTTGTTGCTATAGAACAAAAGTTTCAGGCATGATTGCATGTTTTTGTCACATTAGTAGTTTAAGAAACAAATCCAGTAATAACTGGATGCACTGGAAACATTACTACAGTAATAGCACAGAGCATTCGTAATGCAATGAATTGGCTGCTGTAACCTTTACACCTGCCTTTGGGAAAAGAACAGAGAGAATGACTGCCGTTGAAAACATTGCTTCTGTTCTAAACACTGCTGTTGTGCTTATTTTGATTGCTCATTGTGTTTTTCCATTGGACCTAGTTTGGATATATTGAAGATGATATTCCCTATCCTCTGTTCAGAAACCATTTCATTCCCTCTTTTTTTAATTCCACATACATTTTAAAGGACCCACACATGCAGCCCTTTTGCAAGTGTAAATCAGTGGGAGCTTTGAATGCAATCTGTATTCTTGCTTCATTTTAATGCACGTAAATATCTCTGCAGATAATGATGGGTGAAGGCTGGAAAGTTGGCTGCTCTAACCAAGATGACCTCAGTCTGGCAAGAAGAGTGAAGGTAAGATTTGCTTCAGTGCTTTTCAAGGTAGGAATTATAAGCAGAACACATCTAATCTCTGTCTCATGCACTGATTTACAAATTATTTTACTTGGGGTGGGGAACGTGTCTGGAAACACTGTGTTTGCTTCCACGATCATTCTGAGGGAAGGAAGAACTCTAGCAGCACCATCTAACCAGTTTTTTTCTGTTAACAAGTTTATACCTTTAATATGATATAAGAGTGTGCTCTTTGTAAAGGCTTAAATTGCAAGGGGCTGGTTGGAGGGATTGGTCTTGAACTGGATGAGATGATTAAACCTTCTGCATCTCTAATTTCTCTGTGGTTCTGTGCTGTAAGCTCAGTGCAATATGGGCCAACTCTCCAACTCAGCAATGCTACTTCAAAGGAGCATAGTACAGCTGTGCTTCGTGTTTGCTCTGGTTTCCAGTTCACTTCCAGGTGTAGTTCAAGATGCTCATTTTGACCTACAAATCCCATTCTGGATTGTGTCTCCTCCCTTCTTTTAACCTAAGACCTGAGGTCAGTTGAGATGCTCTACCTGACAATCCCTGAATATGTCTGCGAGTTGGGGGAAAGGCATTCCCAATGGACAGTTTCTACTATGAAAGTTACTCCCCACTTTGCTCCTACTGAGCTCAGATTCATTGACCTTCATCCCATGTTGCCAGGGCAATCTATTTTTCCAGGCTTTTTCTAAGGAGCTTGGTTGAGTGGAATGGGTGGGGAAGGTCTCAGTTTTTTAGCATGAGGTTGAGTCATTTTGAGATTTTTTTGTAATGTGTGTGTAACGACTAGACTGTTCATATGTTCAGAGTTGCAGATAGACACATTGTTTATTAGCATAGCATAGTTTTCTATATCTCCCCTCTAAGAAAAGCAAGTTCCAAGCCCAAGGAGGAAAAGTTTCCTGTCATTTATCTTGTATATTGTGACAAAGTTCCTCCTCTATCTTGGTGGGTCCTGCGCTTATTGGCGGATTTTCTTGCCTCAGAGATTCACCATGTGGGTTGGGGAACAGCCCAGAGACCTTCCCCTCTGGAAGAACCCACAGTCCAGGTCAATTGGGAGGTTTGGGGGGAACCCAGGCCCGCCCTCTACTCCGGGTTCCAGCCCAGGGCCCTGTGGACTGCAGCTGTCTAGAGTGCCTCCTGTAACAGCTGCATGACAGCTACAACTCCCTGGGCTACTTCCCCATGGCCTCCTCCAAACACCTTCCTTAGTCTCATCACAGGACCTTCCTCCTGGTGTCTGATAACACTTGTGCTCCTCGGTCCTCCAGCAGCACACCCTCTCCCTCTCAGCTCCTTGCACCTCTTGCTCCCAGTTCCTCACACTCACACCACAAACTGAAGTGAGCTCCTTTTTAAAGCCCAGGTGCCCTGATTAGCCTGCCTTAATTGATTCTAGCAGTTTCTTCTTAATTGGCTCCAGGTGTCCTAATTAGCCTGCCTGCCTTAACTGGTTCTAGCAGGTTCCTGATTACTCTAGTGCAGCCCCTGCTCTGGTCACTCAGGGAACAGAAAACTACTCATCCAGTGACCAGTATATTTGCCCTCTACCAGACTCCTATACCCCACTGGTCTGGGTCTGTCACAATATGTTATATATTTAATCAGTGAACTCATTTTATCATTTATAGACGCTTAGGAGGGAATTCTATTTTGAATGGTTAAGAAGGTCTCAAATGGGGCAGAGGACTTTTTCTGGCCCTCTACACCCATCAGTACAGAGGGTGAACTTAGTGAGTGAAATTTTGTCAGGTTTGAATATTTATAAAGTTGTGCCTGACCCTTATGTAGGCAACACTGGTGGGGAGAATCTTTGTTCCCCCTCCCACTATGCACCCATGGAGAATTTTAATGATAAAGCAATATTCTTACAAAGCACTTTAAATACGCCTAAGACATTTTTAAATGACCATTGTTGAGGCTAAAAAGAAATAACAAAAAAAATCCTGATTTAAGTCTGAAAAACATTCAAGTAAGTTGTTTCTTTGCTTTTTTCACTTCAGCCAGCTTGAACAATGAAACTATAATGGTCAGTTTCTCTTTTGTTTAGAGTCAGTTTCACTTTCTGGGTCTCATGCAGTGGATTCCCAAGACTGCAGAGTAACATTTGTCTCTTACTCCATTTACAAAGAAAAATGTTTTTACATTCTTGTAAGTTATGAAAATATTGCTATTCAAATTAGGCATACTAGAATTTATGAAATCTTTTTTTCTTCTCCCCAAAACCTAAAGTTGATACTAAACTATTTGTCAGTGTTTCTTTAACTACTTTTAAAAATACAGAAAGTATACCAAACATTTCTTTCAAATAATAATAATGATAATTTTAATAAACTTTCAAACTCCTGTAAAAGCTACAAAGGGAATGGAGAAACTGATGTCTACAGTCATAATTTTTGCTTTGCTCCAAGTTGTAGTGAGAACAATGGAAAGAATAGACTTAATTTTATTTGTTCAGTCTTTTGGTTTTGGGTCTTTTCACAGGTGGACAATTACTTGGAGTTGGAAGATTTTGACACAGATGATGAATTCGGTCAAGGGATATATAGTGGTATGTTTCTTTTCTTTCGCTCTTGTGATTGCTCTCTGTCCCTAGCTCCAAATGTCTGAATTTTCCTTCCTCTTTAGATTCTGAATCAGGCTGTGGTTAGGAAAAAATAACTCACGCCTTCACTCTGGAAGTAAGTAACAGCCTAAGATTTATTATTCTGGCTACTGGTGAATGGTATTTTTTGATAACTGTTCCTGAATTTTTGTCCACACTTTTATTTTGTCCAGAAATCATTCTGATTTTTGCAAAATTTCTCAGCAAGGCTACCAAGAGATGCAGAATCCTGAAGTTCTGTATGTTTTTACTGTGGAAAAACAATTTCACTCAAATGTGGACCCATGTTCAGTATAAATATTTTGTTATAGTTTTAACATTTCACAAAGTTGGACCCATTTTGAATGTGTAGAGACATGCCCCACAAAACTGAAAATATTTCATTGCAGATATTTCATACACCTATAGTAATTTTAAACCCCTCCCCTCAAAAAAAATCCTATAGGTGCAATTCTGCCAGAGTCTATCCTAGATACTTGTGTGTCCCCCACCACCCGCCATTACCACTGTGCTTCAGAGCACCTTACACAGTCTTTAACATACAGTATTTATCCTCACAACACACCTGTGAGATAGGAAAGTGCAGATGGGAAACTGAGGCACAGATAGACTACGCAGCAATTAAACACTCGTGGCTGGCCCAGGCCAGCTGACTCAGGCTCATGTGGCTGTAAAATTGCTGTGTATAGATGTTAAGGTTTGGGCTGGAGCCTGAGTTCTGGGGCCACAAGAGGGAGGAGGGTCGCAGAGCCCAGACTCCATCCCAAGCCCGAACATCAAAAATTGTTTAGCCCTGCAGCCTGAGCCCTGTGAGCCTGAGTCAGCTGACCCCAAGCCAGCTGTGTCTATCCAACGGCTCTTTTATTCCAGCGTAGGGGTACCTTACGTATCTTGCCTAAGATCACACAAAGAATCTGTGGCAGAGTATGGAATTGAATGGAGGGTTCTGAGTCCACAGTGAGTGCTCTAACTGCTTGACTACCCTTCACTTCTCTGTGTGTACAGAACTTCCATTGAAGCCAGAGGGCCTGCAGGAGAATATTCAAAGTCTGGCTTTAATTCGCAGAAGAAAGCAAATAGAGAGTTAATGTTTCGTCCTTCACCCCTGGCATTTCAGAACACAGGCTATGAGATTGCACTCCTATATTAGGCCCGGACAGCAAAGGTTTCTATTCAGTGTGATGGTCCTTAGTTTCCTCATTTTCCCCTTTATAGATTTCCAGGACTCAGGTCTGAATACCTCTCAAATTCTAAGTATAGCTGTTAAAGAATTAAGGGTTCCATAGGTGCAGTGAGTTTACTCTCTAGGCTGCCTTTTGACTGGAAACCTGAATTCAGATCTGGTTTATATCACTAGTAAAATGAATTAAGTGATCTTAATCTAATCCATAGTGAACACCTGTCCTTATTTCAGAACAGGTGACAAGGTGATAGGTCTGAAATAATTGGCAGTAAGGCTGTTGATTAATCGCAGTTAGCTCACGCAATTAACTCAAAAAAATTAATCGCACTGTTAAACAATAGAATCCTAATTGAAATGTATTAAATATTTTGGGATGTTTTTCTACATTTTCAAATATACTGATTTCTATTACAACACAGAATACAAAGTGTACAGTGCTCACTTTATATTATTATTTTTTATTACAAATATTTGCACTGTAAATATGATAAACAAAAGAAATAGTATTTTTCAATTCATCTCATACAAGTACTGTAGTGCAATCTCTTTATCGTGAAAGTGGAACTTACAAATATAGATTTTTTTTGTTACATAACTGCACTCAAAAACAAAACAATGTAAAATTTTAGAGCCTACAAATCCACTCAGTCCTACTTCTTATTCAGCCAATCGCTAAGACAAACATGTTTATTTACATTTATGGGAGTTACTGCTGCCTGTGTCTTATTTACAATGTCATCTAAAAGTGAGAACAGGCTTTCACATGGAACTTTTGTAGCTGGCGTTGCAAGGTATGCCCCTTCCATGCTTCTGCCACCATTCCAGAGGACATGCTTCCATGCTGATGATGCTTGTTAAAAAAATAATGTGTTAATTAAATTTGTGACTGAACTCCTTGGGGGAGGATTGTATGTCTCCTGTTCTGTTTTACCTGCATTCTGCCATATATTTCATGTTATAGCAGTCTCAGATGATGCCCTAGCACGTTTGTTTTTAAAACACTTTCACTGCAGATTTGACAAAACATAAAGAAGGTACCAATGTGAGATTTCTAAAAATAGCTACAGCACTTGACCCAAGGTTTAAGAATCTGAAGTGCCGTCCAAAATCTGAGAGGGACGAGGTGTGGAGCATGCTTTGAGAAGTCTTAAAAGAGCAACGCTCAGATGCGGAAACTACAGAACTCAAACCACCAAAAAGAAAATCAACCTTCTGCTGGGGGCATCTGACTCAGATGATGAAAATGACCATGTGTCGGTCTGCTCTGCTTTGGATCGTTATCAAGCAGAACCCATCCTCAGCATGGACATGTGTCCTCTGGAATGGTGGTTGAAGCATGAAGGGACATATGAATCTTTAGTGCATCTGGTATGTAAATACTTTGCAACGCTGGCTACAATAGTGCCATCTGAATGCCTCTTCTCACTTTCAGGTGATGTTGTAAACAAGAAGTGGGCAGCTTTATCTCCTGCAAATTTTAACCAAACTTGTTTGTCTGAGTGATTGGCTGAAGTAGGAATGGGTGGACTTGTAGGCTCTAAAGTTTTACATTGTTTTATTTTTGAATGCAGTTATTTTTTTGTACATAATTCTACATTTGTAAGTTCAACTTTCATGATAAAGAGATCACACTACAGTACTTGTATTAGGTGAATTGAAAAATACTATTTCTTTTGTTTTTTACAGTGCAAATATTTGTAATAAAAAATAAATATAAAGTGAGCACTGTACGCTTTGTATTCTGTGTTGTAATTGAAATCAATACATTTGAAAATGTAGAAAACATCCAAAATATTTAAGTAAATGGTATTCCATTATTGCTTAACAGTGCTATTAATCGCACGATTAATCACGATTAATTTTTTTAATCGCTTGACAGCCCTAATTGGCAGTTCTCACTCATGGCAGGTCCAGCACTAGAATAGCACAGATGATGGTCAGGAGTGAAGAGCGCTGGCAAAGGTGTCTAATAGCTTACACTGCAGCTTCCCACACTTGCCTAGCTGTATGATGCGCTATCACTCATTTTTGTGAGCATTAATATTAATCACATACATTTAAAAACACCAGGTTAAACAGATTGCATTTAAAGAGGTTGAAAACTACAAAAATGATCATCTGCTTGCCTTGCCTAAATATAGATTTATGGTAGGAATGCAAACCATATTGGATTAATCTGGCAATTGCTGCTTTTATGGGTGATTATAAAATAATCGTAATGTTCTACCTTCACTACTGCAGATTATCACTGAGCTAAGTACTATCCTTTTACGTGACACTTGATTTGGTTTGCAATAGCTTCTCTCCTCAGCTTGTCCCATGAGAAAACCTTCATTGCACAATACCCCTTAATGCAGGAGTAATCCTCATCAACTCTCAACAATCTACAGTGTACATAACAACACTAAGGGTTTATATAGTGTATTATAGCCTTGAAAGCGCTGCACAGATATGAACTAATTCCTCATAATCCCCTGTGAATAAGGTAAATAGCATCCAAAGTTACAGATGGGGAAACCGAGGCATGGGAGTTAGCTTTATATTGCCTATGGCAACAGTGGAGACAGTTGCAAAGCTGAGATAGAATTCAGGAGTTCTGGGCTCCTGGTCCAGTGCTCCGACTACTAGACCTCACTGATTGGTTTGTATCTTGTATGGTAAAACCATCGTAATAAGCCTAATGAGAATGAAGGTACTGTCCTCTATACTGTAGAATACACACCTGTAAAAAGTGTAAATCTTAAAAAAAAATTAATGAACACAAGCATAATTGATCACAGGTGTTAAAATGTCCCAGTTAAACTAATATTTTTTTAGGGTGTGACCTGGAGGAAATCACTCTCTTTTCTTTCCTTTTTTAAATTCTGTGTCCAACTAACCTGTCCTTTCAGGGCTGGGTGTAGCTGCTGCTTATGAACAAAAGAATTCCTAGAAATACAATGGCCTCTATAAATCAGCTGGCCAATATACAAATAAACTGTAGTTATTTTAGTTAGACAGCAGTCTTGCAACTGAAAGCCTGGAACTAGTCTTTGAATTGTGGGAATTTGGCATAATAACTCTAGTTAGCCATGCAAATCTGATTCTCCAAACCATAGCTTTAACCCACTGTGTACAGACAGCACGTGCATGGAGGGCCATTTAATCTCTCTCTTTCTCATTAAATTTAATCTCTGACTGTAAGTAGCTTAAGGCAACAATACAAAGGATCAGGAATTCTCATGGGACATGGAGAAATACCTGGTTTCCACACTGTGGCAGTATGATTCATTTTACATCTAACCTTTTTCAAGAGTGTTGACAAATCATTTTCTGCACTGCTCCAAGAATGGCTCAATTACTGGGTCTTCTCTAAGTAAAATGTAAAATAAAAAAAAAATCCTATATGCATAACAGCTATAAAAATCTCAAAATGTGTTAAGGACACAAGTACATATAAATGCAAAATGATTCTGAGTGCTGGGTGAGGGGAACAGCATCAGAAATAATACCACTTAGCACTTATTTTGCACTTTTCATCTGTAGATCTCAAATGCTTAATCATTTCCCCCATTTTACTGATGGGGAAACTGAAGCACAAAGAGGGGCCTGAGAGATTTGTCCAAAGTCACTAGCAGAGTTGCAAACAGAACCCTCCTGACTTCCAGTTTTAGGGCCTTTTCATGGACCTACCATCTCCCAGTTAAACTTAAGCTTTCAATATATAACCTCCTGATTTTTAGGGGTTCATAACTTCATGGTAAAAATGCCCTCCAAATACGAGCTCATTGGGACTTGGCATTCTGTAAAAGACAGTCACTGTCACTTCCAAAACCTCTTTTAAAGGTGATGTGCAAGAGAACTAAAGTAAAATGGTGCCTACACACAGAGACATATTCAGATAATTCCAAGAGATAATAAAAGAGCTATGATAGATATAATTTGGTTTTAAAGAGATTTTATTGCATGTTGTGATGTCCCACTCCCCAGGGCTCACTGTCTTTTAAAATCTCTATGGAAAATTAGTGACTAGGACAAACAGATTTCCTTGTAATAAGTGAATCAGAGCACATCTACGGAAATATTATCTTTTCATTGCTAAGGGCAACTCTCAGGTTATGAGGCCTGAGCTAACACTGCTTCAAATAATTCTTGGCAGTGCAGATTATAATGGTTCTGAGGAACCATTTTGATTTACTGGGGGAATGTTCCACGTACTGGGATGGGGGACCTAGTGTGTGACTCATCTAGCGCTTGATCTTACCCCATTGAAGTAAATGGGAGTTTTATCACTGACTTAAGTGAGAGCAGGATCAGGCCTTAAATACAATGATACCAGTACGAGAGGCCTGTCAATGGGGCTGCTTGTGTGAGTAAGGGTTTGCAATATTGGGCCTTAAGACAAGCACCGAAGAAGAATACACTATCCTGTTGAAACTGCAGTGTAAATGCAGAATGGAGTAATTTTCTAAGTTCAGCACACCATTCTTATTCAGCAAATCACCTAAGTATGTGCTTAAGTAAGGAATTTGCTGAATAGGGATGGATGTAAGCATTTTACAAAATGGGGCCTACTGGTCTAATTGTGATACACTCATACTGAGTAGTACCTTCCTCCACAAATAGTTCCATTGGAATCAATGTAATTGAAGAGTAACAAACCATTCTACATGGCTAAAGGTATCACAGCCTAGCACTAAGCTGGTTTAGGACCACAGGACACTATGGACCTGATATTCAAAGGTAGGGTTACCATTCGTCCGGATTCCCCCGGACATGTCCGGCTTTTAGAGCTAAAAATAGCGTCCGGGGGGAATTTGTAAATGTCCGGACTTCCCCCCCCATGCAGAGCGCGCGCGGCTAACAGGGCAGCCGGCCGGATGGTGCCACTTACATGGGGCTCCGACAGCCAGAGAGAGCCCCTCCTCCACTTTCCCTGCAGCAGAGATCACTCCCTCCCTCCCTGCATTTGCAGATCGCCTCCGGCAGTTCGCACCGGCAGTCTGGAGCTCCTCCCCCGCTCCTCCTCCCCGGCACGCTGGTCTGAGCGGCAGGGTAAGGGGGCCAGGGGGTCGGAGAAGGGGCAGGGAGGTTCTGGAGGGGGCAGTCAAGAGACAGGGAGCAGGGGGGGGAGGTTGGGAGTTCAGGGGGGGCTTTCTGGGGGTGTGGATAAGGTTTTGGGCAGTCAGGGTACAGGTAGGGGGTAGGGCCCTAGGGGGGGCGGTTAGGGTGGGGGGGGTCTCAGGAGGGGGCAGTTAGGGGACAAGGAACAGGGAGGCTTAGGTAGGGGGTGGGGTTCTGGAGGGCAGTTGGGAGCAGGGGTCCCAAGAGGGGTAGTCAGGGGACAAGGAACGGGGGGGGGTGTTTGGGAGTTCTGGGGGGAGGCTGTCAGGGGGCAGGAGTGGGGAGAGGGATCGGAGCAGTCAGGGGACAGGGAGCAGAGGGGTTTAGATGGGTCGGGAGTTCTGGGGGGGGGCTATCAGGGGGTGGGGAGTGGTTGGATGGGGCATGGGAGTCCCGGGGGTCTGTCTGGGGGTGGGGGTGTGGATAAGGGTTGGGGCAGTCAGGGTACAGGTAGGGGGTAGGGTCCTAGGGGGCCAGTTAGGATGGGGGGAGGGTCTCAGGAGGGGGCAGTCAGGGAACAAGGAGCAGGGAGGCTCTCTTAATGGCTCTCCATGCGTCTCTGGACCCTCTCAGCTGTCGGGCTTGGACGGAAACATTGCCTGAGGGTAGTGAGAGAATGGGTTATCGGTGAGGTGGGGGTGGGCGTGAGCCCGGTCAATAGGGGCAACCCCTACCAAGATCTGAGCCTTTTCTCACACGCCCGTTAGAGCTCGACATTATGCTGTTTGGGACCCCTCTTCGAGGAAAGCCTCTGGATTGCAAGTCCAACCGCTACCTCCTCGTGGTGAGAGTCGGTAACTGGCTTGGATAGCCAGGCGGATTGCGGAGGACGAACCCACATCCCACATTCAGTGGGGTGTGGGACGGGGTTGGGCAGCCCCATATGGTGCCACATGGATGCCCCCCTGGTAAGGGTAGCCTCCCCCAGGTACGGGTTGACTCCCCCTGGTAAGGGTTAGATTCCCCCTGGTAAGGGTAGTCTCCCCCAGGCACGGGTTAGTTTCCCCCTGGAAAGGGTAAGTTTCCCCCAGGTACGGGTTAGTTTCCCCCTGGAAAGGGTTAGTTTCCCCCTGAGAAGGGTAAATCTTTTAGCTATGGAAAAAAGTAATTTATATTTTTATACCGGATTGGCGCTGGACCGGGTTAATAACGCCCCCGCTGTTGGCTTTGATGCCCCGGCTGACAGTGTTAAATATATTAGGGGTGTGATTAGGGTCGCTGGACCAATGGATAAAATGGTGTGGACTATAATGAAGTCTCATGAGCATGAGAGTGAGAATCAAGTCCTCCCAGTGGAGCATGGAGAGGAGGTAGAGGAGACTGTTTGTGATGATCATGGTGAGGAGATTTTATCTATCTTACCGATGGTTTTTACAAGGGACACTTTTAATGATTTAACTATGGAAAGTTTTAATCCAGATTTTAAGTATTTAAGTACATTTGATGATCCATATGTTAGTGAATCGGGATATCTTAATGCTCATTTAGTTAATGGGTCTAGTTTATTAAATAGTTTTAGACCAAGTACTGATTTTAATAGGGATCGTAATAAGGATCTTAACAGTACTGGTAGTAATATAAATATATTAGAAAGTAGTTCGTGGAAGGATGGGGTTTTTTATTTAGAGTATCCCGTTGATAGTTTTAATTGTCCAATATGTCCCCAGATATTACCAACATTTGGTAAATGGGCCAAACACATTAATGTGGTTCATAAAAGTAAAGCCATACGAGTTGTATGTAGTAAATGTGGAAAATCTTCTCAATATCATAATATAGCTTGCCACTACCCCAAGTGCATACCCAAGAAGGAGGATACCCCAATGAAGAGCCATACGTGCTCGGTCTGTGGGCTTGGTTTTCATACTAGATCTGGATTGAGCCAACACTGTAGACATAGACACCCTGCTGTGAGGAATGAGCAAAGAAAAGAAGATATGGCTGCTAAAAGTAAGATCAAAGAGGGATCGACTAGATCTCGTATATGGACCAAAGATGAGGTTGCGCAGCTTATACAGTTGGAAAGGAAATATATTGGGAAAAGGAATATAAATAAATGTATTGAGAGCGAGATGAGGACCAAAACGAATAAACAAATATCAGATAAAAGACGAGAATTAGCAAAGAAGAAGTTAGTGGTAACAGGAGATAGGGAGGAAGTGACTGAGGTAGAGGACATTAGAGTAAATATATTAGAAATTCCGCCCCCAAGAGAGAGGATTTTCCCACTAAAAGGACATCCAGAAGTGGATTTAGTGGAGAAAATATGTAAACGGGGAAAACAAAGTAGGGAGGGAAGAGAAATAATAAATAGTTTAGGGGAAATTGAAGGATTATTAAAGGAGGATTTAACAAAAGCTCTCGGATGGGCAATGTTGGAAAAATTATGTTATTCATTAGTAGAGGGAAAGGACCCTAGAAATGAAAGTCAAATAGAGTTGAGGAATAAAGGAAAAGGGAAGATGAGAAAGGAGGGGAGAAGGAAGCAATTTAATGCAATTAGGAGATATGCTACAAAGAAAGCTAAGTATAAATTCTATCAACAATTATTTGATAAGGATAGAAGAAGATTGACTCGCATTATAATGGGAGAGCCAGATAAGGCTAAGTGTGCTATCCCTATGAAAGAAATTGAGGAATACTATGTGAATATTTTGGGAACAATTGGACATGGTAATATGATAGGGTGGCCATCATCCACAGAGAATGCGGATAATGATATATTAATGAGTCCGATCTCTGTGGATGAGATTAGAATAGCTTTAAGAGAAATAAGAAAAGATAGTGCTCCTGGCCCAGATAAAGTAAAAGTGAGCAATTTGTGGGATATTTTTAATTTAGACTCCTTAATACTTACAAAAATTTTTAATATATGGTTTCTAAATGGACAGGTACCAGATGAATTTAAGAAAAATAGAACGATTTTAATACCAAAGACACAAGATGAGGAGGAAATGAAGAAGTTAACATCTTGGAGACCATTGACAATTGGGTCAGTTTGGATTAGAATCTATACCAAAATATTAGCAAAAAGACTGGTGGAAACAGTTAAGATATGTAGTAGACAAAAAGGGTTTATATCCACCCCTGGGTGTGAGGAAAATATTGCTATATTAGATAATTTGATTAAAGGGGCTAAACGAAATGGGAATGAAATTGCAATAGTGTTCGTAGATCTGGCTAAAGCTTTTGATTCTGTGGGACACGGACATATAATAGCCGGGTTGAGAAGATTTGGTATAGATGAACATTTTATAGATATTATTAGGGACCTTTATGATAATTGCACAACTAGGTTATGGGTGGGTGATGAAGTTACTGAGTCTATTTTAATTAGGAGGGGGGTCAAGCAGGGTGACCCGTTGTCCCCAATTTTGTTTAATATTGCTATGGATCCCCTTTTAACTAGATTAGAAGTAGAAGGAAGTGGTTTTTATGTTAAGGGCAATGGTGTCACGTCATTGGCTTTTGCTGATGATGTGGCAATTTTAAGTAGCTCATATAAAGGAATGATTAAAAATTTGGGTATCTTAGAGGAGTTTTGTAAAAATACTAATCTCTCTGTTAATGTGAAGAAAACGAAAGGCTTTCATATTTTAACTAAACATAAAACCTATGTAGTTAATCCTAAGGATAATTGGCAGATAGGGTCAGAGGAGATTGAATATGTTCAACCAGGGGATTTTGAAAAATATTTAGGAGCTAGAATAGATCCCTGGATAGGTGTAGGGGGACCGGTACTTAAAGAAAAATTGAAAGATTGGAGTGAGAATTTAATTAAGGCCCCATTAAAACCGGCCCCAAAAATATTAATTTTACAGACATATATTTTACCGAAGCTATTTTATAATCTTCTTTTAATAGAACCCCCTTTTAATCTTTTAGACGATCTTTATGTGTTAGTTAGAAAAATAGTTAAAGAGATTTTACATTTACCTCAGTGTACCACAGATGGGATATTTTATTCTAGAGGTAGGGATGGTGGTTTAGCTCTCACTAAGTTTAGTGTGCAAATCCCAAATATGTTAATTCGTAAATGGAGGAGACATATTGTCTCGAGAGATGATTGGATGGACCTATCTTATCTATATGCAGGAGAAAATCTTGTGGATAAAATATTGTCATTTAGTGCAGTAACATCTCATCCCAAGAAATGGAGGGAAGAGGAATTTTTAAGATGGTCGGAACTGAGATGTCAGGGAATAGGGATAAAATATTTTAAAAATGATTTAATTAGTAATTCGATTTTTAGAAACTCTAGTAAAGTTAAATCGTCAGCGTATATCGCAGCATTGCAGCTTAGGGCAAATATTTATCCTACTAGGGAGACATTAGCAAGAGGAAGAGGAGGTATGAATGCTCTTTGTAGATGGTGCGGTAAAGTGCGGGAGACTGTTCCCCATATCTCAGGACAATGTTATAAGACTAAGAATGCTAGGATAAAAAGGCATAATAGAGTAGTGTCTGCAGTTGTAGATAAGGTTGGTAAATTAGGGTGGAAGGCAATGATAGAGCCCCATTTGAGAAATAGTAAGGGTGAGTTAAGAAAGCCGGATATTATATTTATAAAAGGAGATACAGCAGTGGTGGTTGATGTTACAGTGCGATGGGAGGATAATGCCGGAAGTTTGGAACAAGCCCACAGTGAGAAGGTGGCTTATTATCTTGAGTTAGAGGAAGAAATTAAAAACTTAACGGGAGGTAAAAATATTCACTTCTTTGGTTTTGTGCTTGGGGCGCGTGGCAAGTGGAGTGAAGGTAATAATGATTTGTTACAATTATTGGGAATGGACAGAAGTAAAAATTTTAAGGAGAGTATATGTAGACTTGTTTTATATTCCACTATTGGTATGATGGCTATATTCAGTGACAGGTAAAGATTCCGGAGTTTCCATTCCGTGTATCTTGCCAAAACTAAATTTTAGCTATTTTGGTTTCCATGTTCTAAATTTTCAAATTTTTAATATTGTTTTGAACATTAATTTATTTAGTGTTATTTAATATCTGTACTTCAATAGAATGGTTTTAATTATATAATAAATACTTATTAATGGATGAAATTCCAATTTAAATTATTAGTTTATTTAATTACTGGATGTGGATGCGGACTGGCCGCGTATAATAACCAGGAAAGGGCAGGTAGTCACGCCTGTACATAAATAGGGGGTGGAGTCCTGGGGGGCAGTTAGGGGCAGGAGTCCCAGGAGGGGGCAGTCAGGGGACAAGGAGCAGGGGGAGGGTTGGGGGTTCTGAGGGGGGCGGGAAGTGGGAGGGAGTGGAAGGGGCGGGGCTAGGGCAGAACGGGGGTGGGGCTCCTCCCGTCCTCTTTTTTGCTTGCTGAAATATGGTAACCCTATTCAAAGGTGCTGAATACCCACAACTCCAGCTGAAGACAATGAGGGCAATAGGTGCTCAGTACCTCTGAAAAATCAGGCCAGATATCATCAGTTAACAACCACTTTAATATGTTTTTCTGTGGGTGAAAAGGATCATTACCCATTATTTTGCGTAATCCATGCTTCCTTGTTTACATTTTGAACCTATATTTACATGCAATAAAACAGCTTGGAGAACCAGATTCAGAGTAAGTACTGTGAGTTTTTTTTAATACTAGGAAAAAAAAATCCATGAATAGCTTGTTGTTCCCAGCCTCTGCAACCTAGTTTTAGCACTGCTTCAAGACAGTTTCACATGAGGTAGCTCTTTAGGGCTGACAACCTGACGCTTGAGAATCAGAGGAGATAGGAAAATTGAGCTTTTAAGCTTTCTATTTATTTACCAAACCTCCTGACAGCCCCTAGCAATTTTTTTTTGTCAGATGAGTTCTGAAAGTGGTAACCTACTTGGGTCCACTATAGTTAGACATGGTGGGTTGTATTGAAGATATACAGTCAAGACTTTGAATTTCTTCACACTTGTGAGTTCAAACCAGGTCGATAACATTAGCATTAGTTTTTTTTTAAGTTTAATTAATATGTCAGTGCTACATAACTACCTAAGAAACTGGCTCATTTAACAGTGTTCACTGATTTAGCAACCACTTGCTGCTGATCCATCATAACACCAAAGACTAAAGATAAGAGAATTGCTCAGTTTCCGAATCTGCCCTGCTGTGCTGTGTTGTATGTTACTAGAATCCCAGGATTTCACAACCACCTCATCCAGAAAGGTGATTCTCCATAGTGTTAAGAAAGGTGCATTCCAAATCCTCCTTGCTTTTCTGATATCAGTACCTCCTCAATTATCTCTATCTATATGATGTCATTGGCAGCGTCCAAGGCAATCCTGTTGCTAATTAATCACCACCAGTGACAATGTAATTAGCAGCTTAATTAGGATCATCATCTTCCACTAGTGCTGTAGCATTGGGCTAAGCCAGCTGTGAGGGACTGGCTAGATCTTACAGAACCCTACAGTTCCTGTGGAACCTCCCACTGAGAAGGAAGGCTGTCAAGACTCCCTAATTTTTCTCTCCGAAGGAGTTTCTTGATTAAACATTACCAAGGAAAGCAGCATTTACTGATTAGGCTCTCATTTGCTGTCGCACAGCCAGGGTACAGAGAAAATGCTCATTTCTGACATGTCTACTGGCAAACAAAGGTTGATTACCACATTCTTATGGATTGAAAGAAATCTGAAACATTGTTTGCATTACTAACAAGCTTTAAAAAATTAGGACTGACATCCTGAGTATGACAAAGCACTTCTTGCTGAAAGCAAAAATACATTTCCTTCTGTTGTCCTAATTTTTAAGTGTTGTCTTTTGGAGATTTTGCCAGATGGTTTCATTATGGGGGTCCCCCCCCTCCACAAATTGGTCTATTGGGAATAAACAGTGACATATTTGTTCTTTATACAGAAATGATCAACGATTTACATCAGGAGGGAATGCGCAGGCATGCCTCCTGCAATAAGTACATTGACCAAGTGAATTTGAAACAAGTTGGGGGAGATCCCACCATATTTAGATGTTGGCCCACTTCTTCCTTCTGTAGCAAAGGAATAGTTTTGATCCCTATGAGTCATAAACGAATGGGTGTGTTCTAGTGAGGTCCGGCAGGGATTGGTTCTTGGTCCTATACAAAAATATAGCTAAATGTAAATGTATACATCTAGGAACAAAGAATGTAGGCCATTCTTACAGGATGGGGTGGGGGGATTGTATCTTGGGAAGCAGTGACTCTAAAAAAGATTTAGCCATCAGGCCCCTCAATCAGCTGAACATGAGCTCCCAGTGTGATGCTGTGGCCAAAAGGGTTAATGCGATCCTTGGATGCATAAACAGGGGAAGCTCAAGTAGGAGTAGAGAGGTTATTTTACCACTGTATTTGGCACTAACGGTTACTAGTACCACTGTATTTGCTGCTGAATACTATGTCCAGTTGTGGTGTCCACAATTCAAGGATGTTGCTAAATTGGAGAGATTTCAGAGAAGGGTCATGAGAATGATTAAAGAATTAGAAAACAAGCCTTACAGTGATAGACTCAAGGAGCTTAGTCTATTTAGCTTAACAAAGAGAAGGGCAAAGGTTGACTTGATTACAGTCTATAAGTACCTATTGTCACAGTTCAGGACAAATTCAACTGTATCTCCCCTCCATGATCCAGCAAGGGCACCAACTTTTAGATTTCCAGCTCACAGGTATCACGTCTCTTGGGTGGAGACCATGTCTGTCTCCCTCCTGACCAGAGAATTCTAGGCTGCATGGTTCCCTGCCTGCATTGTGAATTCCCCAGCAAGCCAGACTGCCTAGACAGACCAGCACTGCACTTTGCTTTATCTTCAGAGGCCACACAACCCTTTATAAGCAAACACAGTTATTCTTAATATAAAAGCATTGCAGAGAAAATATTACAAACAACAAAAATACCTACATGCATGCTAATAAGTTTACCAGAGCTCATCCCCAACTCCAATAATGGCTCTGGCAGGTGTCAGTCCTTCCAACCCTTCCCTAGGAATTGCTCCCCGCCCCCTGGGGAGAAGGTTCTGTCTGTTTGCTGGATCAGGAAGAAGACCCTGAGACAGTGTAAACTCAGGCTATTTATCCAAAAGCCCTTTCTTTGTCTGTTGGTCTTTGGAGAATCCAGTTTGACCCAATATATGTGAGCCTCTCCAGGTGGTGGTACCTCTCTGCAGGTGTTACAATATGAATAAATTGGTCTAACCAGCCCACCCTCCCCCCCACTGTTCTTAATTCCTGGAGGACTGTGGTCACCCTCCTTAATGGAATTATAGACAATCCCTGGCCCAAAATGATACATAAACTTAATATAGTAAGATCTCCCAAAGATCCCACAGGAAATTGCCATATCTGTTACACCTACATGGGGAACAAACATTTAATAATCGGCTCTTCAGTGTAGCAGACAAAGATAAAACTTGATCCAATGGCTCAAAGTTGAAGTTAGATAAATTCAGAAGTGGAATAAGTCATACTTTTTAAATAGTGACAGTAATTAACCACTGAAACCATTTACTAAGGGTCATAGTGGATTCTCCATCACTGACCATTTTAAAGTTAAGGTTGGATCTTTTCCTAAATTATATGCTCTGGGAAGTTCCATGGCCTGTGTGATGCAGGAGGGTAGACTAGATGACCACAGTGGTCCCTTCTGGCCTTGACATTGATGAATAATGGAAGGAGCTTCCTCTGCAGCATGGGGCATGGGTCACTTGCAGGTTTAAACTAGTGTAAATGGTGGAGTCTCTGTAACTTGAAATCTTTGAATCATGATTTGAGTAACTCAGCCAGAGGTTAGGGGTCTATGACAGGAGTGGGTGGGTGTGGTTCTGTGGCAATGTGCAGGAGGTCAGACTAGATCATCATGATGGTTTTGTGGCCTTAAAGTCTATGAGTGGTTGAACATGTCAAGGCTTAGCACACACCTATTAGCAACCTTATTCAGGTTCTTTCTATCTTTCAAAAGGCTTTGCCAATCTAATTGACCTGGAAGATGCTCAAATATTATGGAAATGAGAGCCAATACAAACCCCTAAGATACAAAGATTTATGGAGCAAATTACAAAGTAATAAGGCTGAAAGGTGAAAACTTTTATTCCTCGACTTTCATCTTCTGGCTCATGATTTGAACCTAATTTGAGATACCAGGGGGGATGAATTTCAGCTCTTTAATAAAGAAGAGTCCCTTTTACAAAGCCACTGTGTATAATCTTGCTGACTTTGACACAATGAACAATCTTCAGAGGAGAAGCTAGATGAAGCTAGGCCTCCCTGGGACATCCATAACCTAAATAGATCAATGGGACTATGTAAATTCATCTCCTGTCAGCAAAACTGGGAAGTGAAGAGATGTGGCTGGATCATTGCCCTCTTGTGAACTTCCCAGGTGCCCCACCACACCCACAAGTCACCCCAAGAAGTCTCTGTCTCCAGGGTCCACTGAGACAGGCTCCATCCTATCTAGTTTACAGATGAAGAAACTGAAGTGAAGGGATTTGCCAAAGGTCACCCAGCAGGTCAGAGTTGGGGATAGAACCCATGTTTCCTGTCTCCCACTCTACTGACCTCTGCACTGGCCCTTGCCTCCTCTTTTGAATAGAGGGGCATCCAGATCTAAACTTCCCAAGAGTTTGGGGGTCTACATGATCTATGGTTTTGATTTAACTTATTTGAGAAATTGGGACCAGCCATCAAGTTCATATCCAATTTGACTTCCCCAAAGTACAGGCATTTTTTTGATCTGGCTTTTGGTTCAGGACTGCATCTACTCTAAAGATAAGTACCTGTATTATATTTTGTACAACAAGAAAAGTATAATACAAGTGCTACCAAGCTTCTGAGCTCTGAAAGATTTTAGAGTATGATTTTGCTAAATTATACATTGAGTGGAAGGATTGAGTCAAGTATTTTGTATTCAGCAGGGTCATTAGTGCTTCCAGGAGAGGTGGAACAGACAGCGACTTGCTATACACCTTCCTTTGATCAGCCTACTAATCTGGAGTTCGGGACCTTGTCAATTACACAACCATCAATCAGCAAAACACAAGAGGTATGAGGTCAGATTTATTGAAACATAGTTTTCTTTTTCCTGAGTGGATTTTAATGCTATTTCCATACAGGAACAGAGGGATGTAGAGGGAGCTTTGTGGAATTGCCTTGAACTGAGTTAGCAATTCATTTTTAAATATATTAAAAAAAATTAACAAGTTAAAGTAATTATGCTCTTTGATGGAACAGCTCCTGATTTGTGATGCACACTGCGGCTGTATAATAAATGAGCCGGGTAAATATATCACTTTTTTGCTTACCTGTAATTTTAGCCAATACATTTTTTATAATTGGTAAAGCTCACAGGCTATTCAAGCAACCTTTGTAGCTCCTGACCTTTTAACAAAACATTAGGTTACATAGAATGAGGGACCATTTAATTTCCTGATGGCTTTGGCAGTATTACACTACACAAACTCTTGCTGGGGTGAGTGCAGAAATCCATGTCCCAAATTGCAGCTAGAGCAATTCCTTTAATGCCACATTAAAAACAAAACAAAACAAAACAAAAAAGAAAAAACAAAACAAAAAAGAATCCCTAGAACATATCTTGATCACAGATTTGGAGTTTATCTTTTGGAAATTATTGTCATTGAGATGCAATTCAGTATTAGCACTGTCTACCAGGTGAAGTGCAGAGGACTGGACCATGGCATGTCAGCAATCATCAGCAATCAATATATGTTTTAATTTAAATTGCCCCTTTCTCTCAGAATTTCAGCCCCACTCAAATCAGAAATGTAGGTCTAGAATGCTTGCAGGCTTATTTTATGTCTTTAAATCTCCCGACAAATCAGCCAGTGTGAACATTAACTTTAGAATAAGGAATTTTTCTGTTGCAGAGGTGGTGTGTTGTTGTTGGTTTTTAGTTTTGTTTTGTTTTGGGTTTTTTGGTTAATCATTATAATGGACGCTGAAATGTTAAGATTGCTTCTGGCTAAAATCAGGCAGCTTTGCTAGTTTCATTTGGTTATTGATATCCTATGAGGCGTAAATCAAGATGATAAAGATATTTGACCAATAAAGGATTGATGCTACTGCATTGCATATGCAGTTTTGCCTGCTGAGCTCAAATGTATTTGATTCTTTGCAATCAACACTAGAAAATATACTGTTAAGAACAATTCTGCATTGGCAGGGAGATGGACTAGATGCTCTAATAGGTCTTTTCCAGTTCTAACCCATATGGTTCTGTGATTAAAATAAAAACCTCTGAAATGACCTATAACATGGTAGTTAACCTCCATCTTTATACCTTTAGAAATATACATTTTTACACAAAAATACTATGACATATTGAAATGCATATCCCAGGAGATTAATGTATGGGGACATAAAAAAGAAGGGGGTTGCAAAAATTTCAAGTGTTAATAAATGAATGCACATGACACTGGAAGCTACAACTTATGAGAGGTGGATGAAAATCCCATTCACTGCAGCATTTATTTCTATTAGAGGAACAGTTTGATCATACAGTAGAACCTTGGAGTTATGAACACCAGAGTTACGAACTGACCAGTCAACCACACACTTCATTCGGAACTGGAAATACACAATCAGGCAGCAGTAGAGACAGCTCCCCCCCCAAACAAATACAGTACAGTACTGTGTTAAAAGTAAACTATTAAAAAAAAAGGGAAAACAGCATTTTTCTTCTGCATAGTAAAGTTTCAAAGCTGTATTAAGACAATGTTCAGTTGTAAACTTTGAAAGAACCATAACAATTTGTTCAGAGTTACGAACATTTCAGAGCTACGAACATCCTCCATTCCTGATGTGTTCTAACTCTGAGTTTATACTGTACATAAAATAAACGGAGTGTTATAGGGGACAATGGAAGGATGTGAAGGTGTGCTAACATGCTTAATGCTTTACCGGATACAAAATGAAGCTAGTTCCTATCTTAAATTATACATGTGTTTATGGCCATCCACTTAGACAGTATATTTAGGGGCTAATTTTCAGAATTGCTGAGCTCCCACAATTCCAGTTGAAGTCAATGGGTGCTGTGAGTGCTCAGTACCTTGATAAACAAGTCCTAAGCTCTTCAGGGCAGGGAACCTGCCATGGGACATGGGAGAAGATTATTTCCAGTGGCTCAAAAGAGCACAATCATCTCCATCCCTTCTTTCAACCCAAACATGTCCCAGCCCATCAAAACAGCTGTTGGAGGAGGGCAATAAAATACCGCTATCTATGCTGTGTTACTGGGATTTGGCTTTTCCATCCCCCACCCCCTAAAAATACTCCAAACCACTAGTATGCTACAGGATGCTGAAGGAGAGTCCATGTCACTGACATACTGTGTGAGGGATTTGGGAGAACGTGTAGTTTTCATCAAATGGCCACAGTTAATGTGTTTACTGAGGGGAAATTACATGCAAGTGTGCCTAAAGAGACGCTCATCTTCCTGAAAATTATCCCTCTCTCAAATGCAATGAGAACAAGGATGAGCGACTCAGTAACTTGTTCATTTTGGCTAGCAACTTAGCTTCCATTTTCTCCAATGGTTGTAGGCATGTGTGCTTCCCCTTATAGTAAAAATACCACGTGCTGTATGAATGCTGTCACAAACTGCAGCTTGTGAGTGTTACTGCCAGATATGAGTCCTTTACCCTAGAATACTCGTATCCCTAGCCCAGACAGTCATCCCTTTCTCGACTCCTACTCATACCTTTCTTTCAGCCCTGCCATCCTTTTTCTCCACCCTGTGTATTCATTTCTGCTTCCCCAGGCCCCTCCTTTCTTGCTCTCTTTCCCCCACATGCTCTCTAGATGAACATAAACTTGCCATCGCACGATACATATATGCTTCCTTCCCTCATCACCTATCTCTGTCCAGTTAAAGTATTTATATAGTGCCAATCACTGTCATTATTAATTATTATTATTATTTGTATTATGGTAGCACCTGCAAGATAAAATCCTGTCCCCACTGAAGTCAGTAGCAAAACTCCCATTGATTTCAGTAGGTTCACAATTTTACCCATAGTCTTGTACCAAGATCAGGGTCCTATTGTGTTAAGTGCTGTACATACCCATAATAAAAGCAAGGGCTTGCCTCAAAGAACCTCCAGTCTCAAGACAAGACAGACAAAGGGTGAGAGGAAGAAAATGCCGTATGTCTATGCTGCAAAACCCCCCTGCGGCAGCAAGTCTCAGAGCCTGGGTCAACTGACTCAAGCTCGCGTGGCTCCCGCTACAGTGCTAAAAATAGCAGTGCAGA
Organism: Emys orbicularis; assembly: GCF_028017835.1. Lineage (NCBI taxonomy): Eukaryota > Metazoa > Chordata > Testudines > Emydidae > Emys > Emys orbicularis. The sequence continues at coordinate 82,747,295 of NC_088686.1, read as the reverse complement.
TGTTCCCGCTCGAGCTGGAGCTTGGCTTCTGAGATCCACCCCTCTCTCTGGGTTTCAGAGCCCGGGCTCTACACTGAGTGGGAATATCTACACTGCTATGTTTAGCCCCATAGTGTGAGCCACATGAGCCTGGATCCATTAAGCTGGGCTCTGAGAATCGTTGCCATGGGTTTCTTTGTTTTTTGCAGTGTAGACGTACCTATAGGTTAAGTGACTTGTCCAATGTCACACAGAAAATCTATGGCAAAAGTGTGAATTGAAGCTAGGTTTTCTGATTCCCACCTCAGTGCCTTAACCTCCAGACAATCCTTCCTTTCTCCAAGTATCTTAGCTCATCATTATGTTCATGTGTACTCTGCCTACACACATTTTTTCTATCTTTTCCACATGGGTATTGAGCTGGTCAGTTTTCCCTTGAACATACAATACATTCAGCAGTGTTTATCTGTGGGGAGAACCCTTTACATAATTTAAACAAGAGAACTGTAGATTGCCCCGATGTAATGTATCTGCACAGAGATTAAATAAAAAGAAACTGAATTGCCAACTATTAATAGACTCTTGAAACTCTCAATTTAGGGTGTTTTATTTACAACATTACTTTGCAAAGTGGCCTCCAGCAAAATGCTCCAGTTATTAATCTGAACATTACATTCTTTCTTCTTTAATTTGGACTTGTGGTAGCTGTGAATGAAAATGATTCTTCCTTCAGAGGTGTCTCCGTTCGAGTAAATCACATGGGCAATCTTAAGAAAACTGGCAGTTCTCTAATAGAGCACAAATTCTATTCCCAGAGAGCTTCCAGAAAAGATTTCAATTAGATGTTAAATTAGACATACACATATTTCTCTCAGCTCCTTAGGCAAAAATAACAAGATAATAACTTGATTCACTGTTGTTTTTGTTCAGCTGTGAGGGATTCGGTGGTCCGTAGCAGAATTTTTTCCTTTTGAAATAAATCAGAATTTCAATTTGCAATCTAAAGGCCTTTGGACTGATTTCCTTCATACGAGGCTGAAATGAAATAATACTTGGGAGAAGATAAAAACCAACCAAACCCACTGCTTTCAACGCTTGCCTGAGAGATGAAGCACACAAATAGACATACAGCTGAACTAGACTTTTTGAAACTTGCAATGAGGAGATAACAGAGTGAAGTCTGGTGTGTTCTACTCTTACATCCAATTTCATTTGGAATTACATGTACATTTTTCTTTTTTACAAACACTTTTCCATTACACATCTGCATGTTCATGAAATGGTTTAGTTAAATGCAAATCAAGACAAGGTCATAGTGGCTGAATGTGTATTCTCAATATCGTAATAGCTTTGGTGCAGAGGTGACAGATTTGATTTTGTAGAACTGCTACAAAGGTTTACTGCAATCTGAGGTTTTCTTAATTTAATTACCTGTAATCATGGTATCAGGCACTGTTACAGCTACAGCAAATGGAAAAACATTTTGAGATTTAATAATACATTATAGGGTTTGTTTTTGGATTTTTCTCTTAACTGAACACTTAGAAAATTAAGATAGATCACTGTTAGATCTTAAAGGCATACTCCATGGCATGGTATTTTAACAGGCTTCTCCTGGGAGAATTAGTGGAATGGGTACTGAGTGGGTTGAGGGAGTAGGACTTTAGTTTTGGTGGGTCAAGAGAGCTTGTTTGTGGATATTGACTCAACTGAGCTTTATTTGAATGTTATTTTTAAAAAAACATGGGTATACCATTCTGCACCTAAGATTTGACCCAAAGCACACTTAAATCAATAGAAAGAGTTTCAGGAATTAGACAGGTACAGCTGATGAAAGGAAATTAAACAAATCAAGACACACAAATACCATTCGTGCAGTCTGTTCAGTTCTAGAGTCAGTAGTTTTAGCTTTTGCAGAGAACAAGGTTTTTGGCGGCAACACTAATCCTTTCAGTGGAGCCACAGTTACTGACCTCCTGCAGATCTGGAATCTGATCCATTCCTTACTGAAGTCAGTGGGACGACTCACGTGCAGGATCAGACTCTTATTTCCTAACTGTAAGTCTGTTCAGCACCAGAAGGGTGATGAAATTTAAGCCATTTGCATAGAACAGAAATATAGAAATTGAACATCTGTAAGTGCATCCAAAAAGTGAAGGGAAAGCATTCTAATTCTTCCGAAGAGACTTAAAGCTAAGTTAATACTAGTCAGACTCATTGAGACCTGGAAGATTCTACTCCCACATATTTAATGTTGTGCATTTCCTTTGGGTTTTTTCCAGCAGACTTTGCGAACTGGAGGGTAAATATTTTTGATTGTAAGCCATCCCCTCCTCCCGCCAACAAAACAAAACAAAACAAAACAAGAGTCATGCTTCAACATAATGAGGGTACACACATTGCTGCATTGTTAGCGCTGGACCATCAAAAAAACCTCATTAAAATTATCATGATTGCTTCTTAGCCTTGTGACTAAAATCAAGTGTAGAGTATGATCAGTTTAATATCTACTGTATGATCAAAACCTACTCTTGCAGGAGGTGGATCTGGTGATCTTACAGATCTTTTCTATATCTAACTCTAATGTCTATGATTTATTATGTGAGATTCATTGTGGCAATACGACCTCTTGCATAATCTCAGCAGAAATCCCATGGGATAATGTGACTCCCAAATTGAGTAGCTAATGAACACAAGTGTGAATTTTAAATACGGGCTGGAGTGATTTCCTCTTCTTTTGAGGAAGCCTCTTTTTTCCAGGATTATCCCCGAAGTGATCCTATGTTCTTAATCCTGGCTCATTGATGGATGTTTGTGAGTCTCAAAATAAATTTCAGAGATTCCTAAATATTGTTGAACTATGACCCAATGACATTTTGACACAACAGGATGACGCACTACTTCGTCATTGTGCTATGATTTAAATGTCACTTTCCCTTGATGCACAAGCCTGTTCCATTGTACAGTCCTGATTGGAAATTCCAGTTAGCTCCATTAGAACCCTTCAATAGGTCTTAATTGAATTCTGCTGGACTCTGTTGATTTCAGGTAAATTACAAGTTTGCACTGAAACTAGTAGTCCAGGAGACCTGTTACTGTGTTTCAAAACTTTGTTGCTAACTAGAATTAATAGGAAGCAGGAGTATTCTGAACAGGAATTTCCACTAGATGGCAATTCCTAATAAGAACTTGAGGATTTTACAGCTTTCATCCGTATGCAAGAAACAAAAAAGAGCTGAGATTGGATTTCATGCTATGACATAGAATTCTTAGCAGTTTTCTCACACCAGCTTCCATGCCTGCTTTCACTTCTGCAGCCTGAAAAGCTGCTCATCCTGCAAACACATTGATGTAGGATCTTTAAATGCCACGATAATCAAAATCAATTTTCATCCCAAAAGGTAGGAAACTGATGCAAAAGGTCATCAATTTAGATGATCGTGTAAACTTCAAGGGAATATAGGGGGGGGGAAAGAGGTGGGGTGAACACTTCTGCACCATGATTATGTACTGTAAGAGATCTAAGGTAAAGGCTAGACATTTCCTTCCATAGACTACAATTTAATGAATTTGTTTGAGGGAAAAATAGGTGGATTATAATAGAAAACCTATGTGTGCCTGCTTCAAGTTACATTTTACTACTTCTGCCAAGGTCATTGTTTATACCAGAGTTTCTGTCATGAAAGTGCGAGTGACAAAAGTTAATAATAGTATCACAGGAATTAGAAATAGGAAAGATCTATGAGTGTGAGGTCATCTGGCCAACCCTCTTGCCAGTACAAAATTGTTCTCCAGTGCTTTGTCTGGTCTTATTTAAACTGACTCAAGAGATGGGGCAGTCCCCATGGGAGACTAGCCTGCAGTGTAACAGAGCTCATGCTCAGGAAATTGTTCCTGATATTCCGCTCACATTTTCCCATTAATTTTATCCCATTGCCCCTTGTTACACCATCTGACCTCCCCTCCCTTGAACAATCCAAAGTGTTACTAATTGATGAAAAAATCTCAACCCCAGTGTGCAAATAGTAAGATATTGAGCATCTGGCACAAAGCTGCATGTTACACAAACTCAAGTGGAAAACAGAAAACAGAGCAAAACAAGTCTAGGCTGAGATTTTCAAAGGTGCTCGGGATTAAGGCACACATCTTTTCTCTGTTTTGCACTCAAGCTGGTGTAACATGCTGATTTGTGCCACACTCTTGATATTTTCGACTTGTGAATTCTGAAGTGTCCCATCACATGCAAAGCATTTGGGGCTCAATTTTGCAAAATGATCTTATCCAGCACAGCATCTAAGCTTGTGCTTAACTTTAAGCAAATGAATAGCCTCATTGACTTCAGTGGGATTAACCACATGCGTGACATTAAGCATGTTTAAACACTTTGCTAGAGTGGGGCTGGAGTGTTCAGCACTTTGTAGCATAGATTTCTTGATGCTCAAGAAAAAAACATCGTACTAATAATGAATTGTCTATGATTATTGAAGCCCCATAGGGTTGTCTACACTGTGCACTGAGGCCAGGCTCTGACTCAGGTTAGAGTCCAAGCCACACGTCTGTCCACAAACAAATCAGTCTGATTTGGGTCAGCAAGCACTCAGATCCTGAGAACTAGGGCCCTGCTTGTAGGGTGGATCAGAGCCTGAGTCCCACTGTGACTTGGTTTGAAGCCCTGTCATTTAGCAGTGTGGATGCAGCTTGAAACACAGACTCGAGTCAGAAGGTCTGTGTAGTACAGTATGGACACGTTAGCACAACTGTGAGACCCAGGTCCAGGAACTATAAACCCAGGTTTACAAAGCAGTATGGACGCTCAAGCATGGGGTTGGAAACAACAAGTCCACAAACCTAGGTGCCACACACCCGGGTTTACAGTGCAATGTAGACCTACCCATAGACATATTATGCTAAATTGGGCAAAGCACAGGGAACAATCCTGTACTGGTGGATAGCAGGGAGGATGTAAAAGATGTGCTAACAAGATGTCCCCATCTGTAATTTCTAGGATTAATTTTATCTAGTGTCTTATTGAAAACATTTTATGCTATGGTCCCTCTGCTTGTCCTTATTAATATGCAGCCTTTAAAATATTATGATTTACTTATTTATCCTATTTATAAATTGTGCCAACTGAAGTCTTTTCAAAACACATTTATAATTAAAAATATTCAATGCAGCATATGTCAGCTGAGCCAATACTGACTAATTCTGCAATACTGTACCTCCCATCAACCAAATAACCCATTGCACACCTCTGCAAGCAACTTCTTTGGTTAAAGGAAACAGGCCTTGCAGGGTTTGAATAACTGAAAATTGATTATGCTTCTTTGCTCCTTATAGGCATTCCCATTGCTACAAAATGTAGTATCAGTTGAGTAAACAGCACTTAAAACTAGCCAAAATCTTAAAGTTGTGGGATCTATCCTTGCAACTTAACGTAGCTCTACATATTTTTTCCATATTGTCACAACCCTGCTGCTACAAGTGGTGGAAATGTAATAGATGTATGCAAGGGAGGTTTTTTGATTCCTTGCCTTGAGCAAAAATTAGTTAATGATATTCATTCCGATACAGTATGGTACAAATGGGGCACATGAAATGGCTTAAATTAGGTCAAATTGAATAATTGAATTTGTTCTTTTACTTAAAAACAGCTTAATCAGCTGAGAGTGCTGGAGTCTAAAAAATAGTTTAATTAAATATTAATCAGGAGTTTATGTTTTGAGCTTCTTTATCGTTACTTGCTGCTGTTTTATTTATATTTCTATATTTTTCCCTGTTGCAGCTCTGTGGGGATGAAGTTCAGCTGTTCTCCCTTGATGAAGAATTTGACTATGACAGTGTGGCATTGACCCCCAGGTTCTCTGAGGCTGAGATGAAGGCCATTATAAACTTGTCTGAACAGAAAAAAGTAAGGATCGGCCTTAAGTCACCAGGATCTGAAGACTGAAGCTGACGTACCTTGCTGGGCATTCTCTGTTATTCAGCTGGAAAAATATTTTTAAGGGGAAAATCCAACTCCCTCTTCTGCAATCATAGAGGCCCCTTTTCAATGAAGCCAGTGTGGGCCTGTCATAGAACCTGTGGGATGTTCATATACCCTGTGCAGCACTGGGCTGAAGTAGCCTCCCCGTAGTATTATTATTTATTATTTGTATTACTGTAGTGCCTAGGAGCTCTAATCATAAATCAGGACCCCATTGTGCTAGCTGCTGTTCAAACACAGAACAAAAAGGTGGTCCCTGCTCCAAAGAGCTTACAATCTAAGCATAGCAGCTCCACCGCCTGGAGGGTAGATTCCTCTCTCTCTGCCCCCTTTACATATCCCTAGAGCAACTTGGCTAGGTACTCATACTGGATGCTGGGGTCTGGACTGGTTCCTATATGCATACAATTCCTACATGTGTCGGTGGGTTTTGAAAGACTTAAGCCCTGGTTCTCAGCCCCAGTTCCAGTTGCTTTGTTGTTCTCTGGCAGCACAAAGCAACAGGAATGGTTCCTTAAAAGGCAGCTAGGAATTCCTGTGTTGAAGAAAAATCCTTGAGTGGCATATAATGTGTGCAGTGCTAGAATAATGACTCCTTAGGGGTCAGTATAAACTGGTGTAAATTAGACTGTTTTGTGCTGGCTTCAGCCCCCAACCAGCCCAGAGTTGTCTCAGGGCCGTTTTTGCCTGGCTCCCTCAGGAGTGTAAACATTAGCTTGTGGCAACTGAGCATTCAGCCTTTAGTCTCTTTTTCTGGCATTATAAGGTGAAAAGATACAGAGCTGTGGACCAATGATCAAACCCAGGAAGGATGTTGATACCTTCTGTGTGATTTCAGTTCTTCAGATCAGTAATATTCCTATTTTTTCAATGTTTTTTCCTTATGTGGGTTTGAATTAAGTGTGTATAATTCCTGAAAATCACAGTAACATCTTTTTTCTTGGTCACAAAAAAGTCTTCAGGGCAGGAGAAGCAGAATAGCAGTGATTTAACCCATTACCTAACTCGACAAGCAAAATTTAGACTGTAAAGACGCATATTTCATACATTTATATAGGAAATGGTCCCAAGGTTTTTCACCATGTGACATACATTCAGCACCACTGAAATGCAGCAACCTGTGGGGTGGAGCGTGAAAGTGCATACATCATGGTGCATAGCATGTGAGGAAAGGAGAACATGTGGCCAAAGGCCCTGGGGAAGATGCTTACTCTTACACAGAGAGTCATGAGATATGTAGGACTCAATCCTTCTTACTTTTCATCAGCCACTGGGGCTATTGCATGAGTAAAAGTACCAACACCTGGTCCATAATGGGTCAGATACATACTGGTGTAACTCCATTAACTTTAGTTTGTGGACCAACAATTCATCTTTGGCATAACACCATTAACTTTGCGATAGAAGATTACAGTGATGAGTGTGGTAAGAATGCCTGGGTAGATAGCTTTGGGATTGAACAACATGCAGTTTAAACACTTTGAATGAAATCCATAAGGCTGGATGGCTGCTCCAAAGCCAACAGTTTCCATGAGTCAAAAAGGGGCATCCTCGTTCCAAAGGAAATGATTTGTTTCAATTATATGGCAAATTATAAACAGGCACCACTGACAGCAGGATATTTTTTGTTTTGATTGATTAGACAACATCATTTGAGGCAGGGTTAATAAACAGGGGAAAGGAAGAAGAGAGTGCCCAGATACTATGTAGATAGGCAGTCATATAAAGCCCTAACATAGGCTAGGTAGAGAAGGTAAACAGTATAGAACCAACCTGGGGGGAGAACATGAGAACATTTTTTAAAACTGTCTTTAAAACTATGCTAAAGCTGTGGTAAAAATGGACTGAAAACACTGTCCTTAATTCATTTTGTTTTGCCAAGTACAAAGCCCTGTGTATAAAATGGGGGGAGGGGAGAGCCATGGCTAGATTTCAGCTGGAGGAGAAGGGGGACCTGGAAGGGCATTGTTATAGAAAAGGTTGAGATCCAGTATATTAAGACATCCAGGCCTCCCTTAAAAACATTAACTAAGGCTCACTGCATCCCTGTTATGTAAGTTCAGTGAAGCTGAACTTCTCTAAGGTGCCACAAGTACTCCTGTTATTTTTGCGGATACAGACTAACACGGCTGCTACTCTGAAACCTACCTCTAGTAGGCAACCCTCTGTTTAAGAGACCACCGTAAAACATCCCCAGAGTTTCCAGACGTTGTTCAACCCCAAGCTGAAGAACCAACACTATTCGGAAACAGAGTTTTGCAGGTCCATGGGATGATTTGTTTAGGCCGGGTTTCATTGCATTCGTTGCCCTATTTTTCAGAAGGATAAACTCAGGCACAGCGAAGTTAAGGGTCAATTCCACTTCCATTGAGGTCAATGACAAAACTTGGCCAAAGTTGCATAATGTATCAGTAGGCCAAATCTAGCCCTGGTAAATGTAAGCACATCTACTATTGACTCCAGTAACAGTTGTGTCCCCTACCCTAGGGATAAAGTTAGCCACTACCTTCCCTTTCTTTCATATGGATGCACTTCTCTTACCTACTTCTCAGGGTCCATATTATGTTCTATACACTGTTATTCAGATGGATCATTACGTGGTTCAGTTTGGGATAAAGAAATACACCTCATTGGTTAATGCTGAACAATTGTTAAACTCTAGTACAACATTCATCTTGTGCAGAGAGGTGGGATACTTCACTTAGGCCTCTCATGAGTTATCCTTTCTCCCTCTGCTTATAGAGATAAATATCATAATGGAGAGCAGGCACAGTAAGTTAGACTTGCTGGTCAGCTCATTTTATTGACCTGCTTAGATGTAATTGAGTTGTTAATGTACCGTTTCATTGCTTATCTGCTGCTGGGATATCATATTTCCTATCCTGTAATTATTCATCAAGTCTTTATTCAGTTTATATTGATACCTAGATAGATATAGATAGATAGATATCTGGTATTGTTTAATTGTCTGCATAATAAGACTTGGGGGCCTGACTGGTAGATTCCTTCCTCCCCACCCAGTAATTAGCATTTGGCTGGGGGGGGGGGAGGGAAAGAGGGGGAGAGAATGACCTAACACACACACACACACACACACACTCTCTCTCTCTCTCTCTCTCTCTCTCTCTCTCTTTATTTGCAGCCAATTGTACTAAATTAATTTTCCTCTCCTCCAGAATCAGTTCTCCTGTACATGGCAAAAATCCACACAAGGGACAAGAAACAGTTCAAGGTTCCCCCTTGAGGAGTTTTTCTCTAGATTGTTCCTTCAGGGTGGGGTTTTCCCCCCTCCCAAAATGACCAGGATTTTGAACTGCAAATCTCACAGATCTCGGAGAATTCATCAGGATGCAGAAACTATAGAGGGGAAATGTAGAAAACAGAGCTTAAATTGTTCATTTGTTAGTTTCAACACGAAGTCCTCTTGCACTCTTTCTCTACCTGCAGACACTTAAGAACACCAAATTTGTTATATTTAACAAAGAAATCTAATACATTTTCAAATCATGTTTAGAGCAGTTATTTTCCCAATCCAAGTTAGTGTTAATTATAATAAAGATTAATAATTTTTTAAGAGGATAACTTGCTTGCAAGTGGTGCTAACAGACACACACACACACACACACACACACTCTCTCTCTCTCTCTTCCCATTTCTTTTAAAGTCTTGTAATCTAACCTATCTATATGAGGATTGGGAAAACCTAGGGCAAAATTATGTACACTTTGGAATTGTTTTTAGAAGTCCCCACATTACTCAGAAATAGTGACAGGTTGTTGAAGAGGTTCAGATATTGGGCTCAGAGCCAAACCTTTGTGGTATAGAAATCAACATGGAACTAAATTCCATGTATGGCACAAATCCAACAACCCCATATATTGCACAGTTTGACTAACCAACAACTTGGATGTCAAAATATCCACTTGGCTAGCAAGATGAATATGCCCACTATGGTTTTTACCACTCATTTTTAGTAGCACTCAGTGATAGCCTGATTATCACTTTGGCCCAGATTCTGCAGTCCAAGTGAGGGCAGGAAAGGCCAAGCAGAGAGTGGAACCTGTTCAGTTTCACTTCACCAGGGGCCTGCAGCCTCTTCAGACTGCACTATGAAGGGTCCTAAGCCCTAGTTCAGTTGCATGCAGGTATGCACATCTGCTGGTCAAAACTCCCTGCATAAAGAATTGTGGTGGAGCAGCTGTGGGTGCTACTGCAGCCCTGAAGCTGTAGTATTGGATGCAGAGTGGCAACTGAAAAGGGTGGGGCAAAGATTCATTTGCTCTGATCCCAGCAGACCTCATCAGCACATAGTTCATTTACTGAGGCTGAGTGCTGCTGAGAGGGCTTGAAAATGTTGGCTTCACAAACCGCAAAAATTCAGCTCACGATAGTTCAAGTGACACATGAAAGATGAGGAAACCCTTGATAATGATTCTTGACAGCCTCACGAGATGAGTTCCCTGCACCACAGAGATGAGCACTTGTGATAAGTAAGGGCATTCCCACCGCTATGGACTTTCTTGTGGTGAACTGGCAGTTAGCACAGGTGGGCGTGAGGTGCCACATGTACCTTGGGGGTTCTCTTGAAGGGAATGTATCCTTTTCACGGATTGGTTGGTTGCTTTGGCCAGTCCCTGGCATCTGAAATTCTGCCAGGTGTTAAATGTCTGCCTGTCCTTTCTGAAAACAAAAAGGTCGTTTTCTCTTAAAGGGCTTTAATTAAGTTCTAAACTCCTCAAATGCTTATGAGTTTGGTAAAGCCGTTTGAGGAGACATCTTGTTCTGTGTTGGCAGAACTATTGTACAGCCATGTCACATGTTTATGATACTGTCAGATTCTAAGGAAGCAAAGTGGAGATATTTTAGCTTTACCACTTGTTTATGAAATATTTGCAAGAAGAAAAGCAAGGGTTAAGATGTACTGTCATTCTTATAGTCAAGCTAATTTATATGAGATCACATGGACTCACAGCTAAATGGAAATCAATTGTAATAAATTGTGAGAATGCAAAATGGTTGTCTTATTTACATAATCTCTGACAAAGACAATGGCAATGAAAATTCCCCAGAGCAATCAATTGCGATCTTATACAGGATATTGGGTATCTTCTTCAGAACAACTATTCACATACTCATGTTTCAAAATAGCAAGTAAGGATGGATGTAAACCAAACCCCGGATCTGATTTCAAGCTGAGCTGCAGGGGCTAACCCCACTCACTATATCAAGGGCCAAATCACACTCCCAGGTCTGAACACCCCAAACTTTGGGAAGTTCAAACTTTGGCCTGTCTCTAAATGTTTCTTAGTGCTGTTTCTAAGGGCTCATCTGTACTACAAAAATAACAAAGTAAGGGGACCTGCCTGTGTGGAAAAGTATCATGGAATTTAATAATAATGAAAACAATTGGGTTCTATAGAAATGTAATAGCGTTCTATAGAAATTATTGTAAAAACATAGAAATTACATGGAAAATTATCTTTTCTATAAGTTGAATCAGCCTAATAAAAATTCTATAGCATGGATATAATTTTCTAGTTAATTTTATAGAATGGTTCAAAAACCTATGGGAAGTTTATGATTTTGTCATGAAGATGATTACAACACAGCTGTCCTTTGACCCCATTACAATAAGGTTAAAATTTGTAGGCAGGACTTAATTGTGTTTCATAACCATGCTAAAGTCCAAGGCTTTTTCTTGGTTGCATGCAATGATTACAACAGAGTTAGAGCCCATCAGCATAACATTTTTGAACTACGTTGTAACCGGGCCTTCAGACATGGTTGTTTTTGTCGTGCAAACAGGCCCTAGCAGTAAATAAACCTCAAGATTCATAGGTATTGTAGAACACATCTGCTATTCTGTTCCTATGAATAAAACCTTAGAATATCTAATATGCATAACTTTCAGAAAGATGCAAGTGTCATCCATCATATTACTCCTGTTTCTCAGAATAAATCAGCTAGAGGACAAATTCCACCCATTACTTAGAAGTGTTGATGCTGCCATTTAGATTCGCTGCAAATTGCACATTCACTCTTTAAAAGATGGAAGCTGAGATGCATTTTTTTGGTTTGTGTCAGATTTACAACTAGCTTCCCTAAACATGACAATACAATACATTTGTCCAATGAGCTATTTTCCTGCTGGATACATTTTTACAGTAAAAGAAGATGGAAGGCTAGTGTCTGTCCCAGACAGCATCGATGCTGTGTTAGTATTTTTATGCATAAGCTTAATATTTACAAACCTTTCAAAAACAAAGAATCAGGAAAGTACAAATTATGGTCAGACTGCTTATTGAATGAAAATGTAATGCAGGATTGTCCTTTGTTTAAGTTAGATGCTTAGACTTAGTTTCCCAGCCCACCAAAAGTTCTGTTGTTAACTAGTCTAGTTCAAAATCCAGGCTGTCAAAACACTGACAGCAAGCACTAGCTGAATAGTATTCACTGAATCAAAAATTTGACCAATTTAAGGCCTTTTTGTTTTGTTTATGTAACACTTGCAAACAGTTCCTGAATTCTGCAGATGTCTGTCACTCATAAGCGTTCATCAGATAGACTGGATGAATAATTTCCTGACTTGGGCTTGTATAAGGACTGGATGCAGAAAGATTTACTGTTTGCTGTTTGTGGCATGTGATTTGTCACATGGCATATTTTTCGCTCTCTGAGTCATTGGATGACTGAAACTCTTTAATCAGGAGAATATGAACTAGGGATAGTAGATAACGAGCAGACAATAATGGAAATGAGATGTGAATAGTGAATAATGCATCTCTGGTGCAAATTTGTGGAAATTTTGCTGTCACTAACACCACCGTGAATACTTACAATGATATTAGTATTCACAAACAAGGCCTAATCCTACAAGATGTTGAATACCCTCACCTTCCATTGTCTTTAATGAGAGCGCCTTGTAGAATGGGGCCCATAATGAAGGACCCCATGAATAGCTGCAAATTGAATTGCTTGACGATATATTCAGTCACCTGTTTTTTCATTACTCATGCAGCTATATTGACACCCAGGACTCTGATACTGATATTTTAAAGGATCAAAAACTGGACATCAAACTTCTGCAAGTCATATTTGCAACTCAGTCAGTATTGTGCTTTGCAACCCATTCCATATGCTCCCTTCTCCTAAGCCACAGCAGCAAGGTAGATATCTACCAGGCCATTACTTTTTCATACGTAGATGTTTGACATAATTTAATTTAAATTTATAATGAACATCAAAAATATTTCCTGAATTAAACAGAGATCTGTGTTGATGCTGGAAGTCCCTCAAGGGAAGTAATAGAAGCTGACTTGCTGGTGTTATTAAAGCTAGCCTGGACAAAACATTGGAATATACTATAGAGATGAATGCTTTACTCTAGCCAGAAAATGGACTGAATAACCCGACATGGATTTTCCATCTCTAATTTACAATAATATGAGAGTCTGAGTGGTTTTAAATTTGAGATTTTATTTGTTGAGATTTCAATTTAAGTGGTGGGCTCCGTTTGGAGGTTTTGATTTTTTCTTCTGCTCACAAACCCAAAGAAATTGTCTGCTAGCTGCTGATTTGTACACAGATTGGACATTCTGTGACATAAAACATTGCTCCCAAATACACCAAAAAAGACATCACAATGTTGAGCTATTTGAATATCTATTTGAATGATCAGTAATTTGAATAGACCTGGTACGTTAAAATAACCACCTAAGACATGAGGGAAGGCTTCATTTTTACCTTTACAACTACTGTAGTGCTTAATTTACAGGTGGGCCTGAATTAAAATGTTAGATCAGATTCACTCGGAACTTTTGGAAAGCTCACATCTGGAACTTGATCCAGACATGAACTTCATGGCTCAGGTACATAGCATGGATCTGAACAGGAGTCCTGGATCCAAACCCAACTGAACTTTGTGATTCAGCTTTGTCTTGAGTTTAATTAATGATTAGCCTGACTTTGGGACACCTCAAACCAGACTTGCTCCAGAATTCATTAATTGCTGGTGTGAATCAGCTTTAGATTTAGAAATTAGATACACTGACAAGTGGATGCTGAAATAACAGAAGAAGCTATCATAGGTAGATATTGGGCACCTATCAACATAGGCTCACAGTGTCAGGAGATGGCATCGCTACCCTTTCCAGAAATGGATTTAGCAAGAAATAATTTCCAAGGGAAACAATAAACATGTCTCTTAGTTGGAAGTCTTTCCCCTCCCTTGCGTTCCTTTTTCACGAAGAGAAGTTAAAGGTGGACTGTAAATTAAGGAAATGAAAATCTAGTTAAAAGTAGTTTAGTCCATTTTCTGCTGAATGGTTGATGCCAACCAGGTGGTGGTGATGGTAATGGTAATCGGAGATCAGTACACAAATAAATTCAATTAACCTTTTAAAAATTATTTCCCTAATCCCCTGTGAAATCCTCTTGACCTTCCTGCTTCACTGAAAGTGCCCCAGAACCAGCACATGAAATCAAAGAAGTCTAATTTCAATCCATGGTATTTATGATCTCATATAATGAAACATTCTGGAATACCTTAAGTGATATACCAAGCGGATTTCACAGAGGGGAAAATACTTTTTAAAAGGTGAATCTGATTTCTGTGCTAACTGTACACCTCTATCTCCACCCCCTACAAAGAAAAGCATGGTTAGAAAGTGCCCACCATTGCTATGGTAATGGGCATATCCCAAATACTTTAGACAGCTCATTCAGCATATGCGCCTGCTTTTACTCAGTTTTCAATTTTGCTTTGCAGATCACCTTTCCCAACCTTTTGTTTCTGCATGGAATTTACATAACCCACAAGCACAGAGGAAACAAAAAGCTGTGGGTCTTTCAAACCATCACCATCTTATTAGCACTCTGAAAGATGTTTGCTGAAGAATTCAGTAAAAGAGGGTGCTGATTGCTACCTCATGTTATGGTTTCTCTGTTTTAAATATTAAATATTAAAACAGAGAAACCTTACTCGAGATTTCAGTGGCCTCTGAGTCACATTTTTTATGATGGTTGATGCAACCTGTCACAAGATGGGAAGAAAAAAGTAGCTTGATGGTCTAATTTGAAGTAACCTCTAAGAGCTCAAGAGGACTGATTACACATAAAAGCACCACAACTTTTATAAAGCTTCATTTGAATGCCACAGGAAAAAATGTTAGAAATTCAATTAACTTTCCACATGAAAAAATACCTCATATGGTGGCTAAGCTCACCTTACATAGTTTCTTGATTATGTTTGGAAGCAAATTGCCTGGATTATACCTTTGACGGGAAGGGAAGCCTGTTAATTAATTGCTACATGCTATAGTGGTGCTAAATTGTATCATGGAACGATTAAATTAGCTTTCACCGATATTTGTCTCCTGTAGAAAATAAATATTGCTCACTCAGTCAGTCTCAGTTTTTGCTGAGTTGGCACAACTAGCTGTTCATTACCATGCATGTTAAAACAAAAATTATTACTCTGTTATATACAGAAAGGTAGAAGTAGTAAACAAATTGCCTACATAGTTGAAATGAGATTGAAACAAATCTCCCTGGTTCAGAGCACCTCTGAATTTTAGAGAAGTTTGGATTTGAACTTCACAGCTGGCTTGTATCACTGCACGTGCTGAACAAGAGCCCCAGATTCAAACTCACCAGAGTTTTGGAAACGTTCAGGTTTGGATCTAAATTCTTATTGCTACTGGTCAGTGGCTGAACATGGTTCAAGTGAGAAGTCAAATTGGTTTCTAAATTTGTCCTGTCACTACATAAGAACCCCCCCCCCAAAATTGTACAATTATTATTTTTAATAATATGATTAATACTATTATTATTTTATTAGTTTCTGGTAGCATATACAATATTGTAGGTACTTTCCAAACAAAACAGAAAGTATGGTCCCTGACCCAAGGTGTTAATAATTTGAAAGATTTACATACTGTCAATTCCTTATGTTCAAAATGTGACTTACATGTAGAGACAACGCCAAGAGTAAAATGCTGTATTTATAAAAATATGTCCTGGTGTTATTAATATCATAGCAGATTATTAAAACAAAAAGAATGTAAAGAATCTCCTTTACTTGTCTCTGCTGTTTGTTTATTTTCACATTTTGTTCAGTTAGGGCAGTGAAACCAGACTGGTCAGTTTCACTTTCTGGTTCTTATGAATTGGTGCTATAATCATCTGCACAATCTCAAAGTGTAGTTGTGGGGGCTTTCCTGATGTATTGTGGGATTAAATATTCTGAGAACCAACTAGTGGGATTAAATGTTTGGAGAGGCAGATTCCCCACAAGAACATTCCTCTGTTTTATGAAATTGTCCACAGAAGTCAAAGCTAGGAGAACTCATTATCTCAGCATGTCTAATATCCCAGAGCAGGGAACAATACTCTGACTATAGCCCACTAATATCAACCATTTCTGCTTTCTTAGAGATGAGCAAACCAGAGTGAGAGTTGAAAGGGAAGCTAATATTCATAGCTAGGGAAAAATCCTGAAGAGAGAAAGGTTTCTTGCAGTATGCTCTCAAGGTGAATCTTTGGCAGGAATGAACTCTAGAGCTGAAGAACCACGACTGCAAAGGCCTAACCTTTGGTCCGTAACACAGTCACACAGGGCCAAATTCATTCCTGGTGTAACTCAAATGTAATCTCAATAGAGTTACACTAGGGATGAATTTGGGTCAGAGTTTCAGCAACTATATTATAGGCAGTGTCCTTTTATTTGTTTGTTTGTTTGTTTGTTTGTTTGTTTTGGGAATTTAGGATGTAGTATATTTTGATTTATGAGTTTCCCACCCAGATCAGGGATCATTAATTAATAACTCAAATTGTGCCCTGAGAATAGAGGAAAACAGAAAGAGAATATGAAGTGTGATTCTAGTGTTGTGGAACTTCCATAAGAGGTTAAAGGATGATGGACACGCTTTCAGGGAAGGTTGATTAAGAGAGGGTAGCACAATGGCTACTAACTAGGAAGCTATTGTCTGTGGAGGAAGAAAGATTGAATGAATGACAGCAAAAATGTGAGTTTGAGTGTGGAAAACTTGATTACAAAATTAATATTGGGCTCCTTTGATTGGCATCATTTCTCAGTCCTAGGACACTACTTTGATATTTCTGTGCACTGATTTCCTGCTTCCAAGTTCAAAATAATCATCTATGTTGTAATGGAAAAAACACATCCTTTGGAAGCACTTAGTTTTTTTAAACTACATACAGGAAAATAACATGGTCATCTAAAAAAAAAAATCTCATTTGAGAACACATGGTGGCAATGTTGTACCATTTCTGACTATACAGTAGTTCAGAGTACTTACCCAACCAATATTAATTTACTAAGCAATAAATAGGGAGATGCAGTACAGTGGTGCTTTAACCAGGGAACATTATACTTGTGCTTGGTAGCACTGACTATGTTTTCTAATAAAATATAGAGTATGGTATGGGAAAAATACATTTTTGTCTTTTTATAACACTTGTATAATTCAAATGCATAATAAACACAGATACAGCTTGAATTCCGGAGCAATAATATACCCAGTTTTGCAGAAAAGATCTGACTAATTAGTTTTATTCCATCAAACCAACAGTACCTGCCTGAGAGGAACATTTAATGTAATAAAACAAACCACCCACCAAGCACACAAAGAAACCAGGAGCCGCATCACACCAATGTTACAAGGCAGAGTTCTTTTACCTCTCGGAAGAAAGATTTACTGCTCTGATGTGCTCACCATGAACTCTCTCTCTTTCTCTCTCTCTCTGTCAGAAAGCTCTCTATTCTAAATATAAACTTCCCCCTTAACTTGAATACCCAAAAACATCTTTGAAAAAATGGTGCCACTGCAAAATGTTTCACAGAGCTCAACAGGAAAAGCTTCAAGAGGGACGTTGCTGGTCCAGTTGCCAGCACAAAAGTGTCCACATCACTAAACCTACCACCCGTGGTATTATAATTGACCCTCCTTGTTGACAAACGCAGCATAGCAGCCAAAGAGTCGATGGGCCATGGATCTTCACTACCCTCGCAGCCCTGCAGAAGGTTCCTCCAAAGCCAAAGCTGAGCCCAGAGGTGAAAGTAAGCCGGTACGGGCTGGTATGGCCTACTAGTAAGAAAGTGGCCCCTGGTACGGGCCAGTGCACAGCCGACATTAAAGCGCTGCTGTGGCAGCGCTTTAAGCACCATACCAGCAGGGCTGCTGATGGGGCGGGGAGGAGGGGAAAGGGGCAGCTGCCCCAGGGCCCGGGGACTTAAAAGGGCCCAGGGTTCCTGGCAGCAGCTGGAGCCCTGGGACCTTTAAGTCGCCACTGGAGCCCTGGGCGGCGTGGGCCAGGCAGCACTGAAGGACTGGCTGGGGGAGTCTGGCCCCAGCCCCGCCCCTTCTTCCAGAGGCCCCGCCCCTTCTGGGGGTTCAGAGCCACCCCCCCCACACACCTTGCCCAGCATGGGAGAAGCTCACACTGCCATGGCCAGTGCTGTATAGAGGATTTCAGTCTCCAGGACTGTCAATCTAACACCCTTCATGATGTCCTGCTCTGTTATTGTACCTCTGACTTTACACCTGTGCCTGTCCCTTGTTTGGTTGTCTCCCACATTAGCTGACCTCTATGTCTTTGTGGCCCCTCCCCTATTGCAAAGAGGAGGCCATTGCTTTTCCTGTAGCTCCATGCCCTGCTTAGATGTCAAATAAACTGATATCTTCCACCACCACTAAATTAACATTTTAAGGGGGCGTTTTTTAAGGCTGTTATGCTCGAGGGGAGAGCTACCACTTGTCACCATTGGGTTATTGCGATAGCCCTTCACCTCTATAGAAGTGAATTCAAATCCTGAATTCAGGGATGACTTACACCAGGGATGACTTTGGACCAATTGGTTTATAAAAATAATGTAAAAGGTACTTTGCCTATGCCTGTTTAAGGTGAAGACTGGCAATCCTAGAACTCTTAAATTCTCTCTTTATCTACAGAACAAGCAAAGCATTAGCAGTAATAGGGCAATGTTCCTCATTTTTCACTGCCTCAAATTTTAGATGGAGAGGCCACTTTGACTGCTAATCAGGAGTTCAGTATCTATTGTCATTGGTCTCAGTTCTGAGAAAGAAAACTAGAAATATATCTCTGAACTTGCCAATTCCAAAAAATATTCTTCATGCAGGAAACTTAAAATGTCATTCCTTTGGGTGTAGATACCAATCTATGTAACCTGAGTTTTAGGATTCTTTATTTCTGACATCAATAACTTTGAACAAGAGAAGTGAGAAGCCAAATTTGTGTGGAATGGTGGTAACTTTGGGACTAAAATGAGTAACATTCCTTGAAATGAACTGTACTTGAGAGGTATGACTAGAAATTGGACAGAGACCATCACATTCATTTTATGTAGGCCAACAAATAGCCTTCAGATGGCACTATTTACCAGGGTTGATTGATACTGGTTATTACCTTTGTATCCGGCTACTAATCCCAACAGATATCTTGTTCTTTGATTAAGGGACTGTAAGAAGTGTTTGTTTTTTTGAAGGAGCTGAGAAGGTAAGTTTCAAAGGTATTTTTTCTTTTATTTCCTCTATTCAACCTCCTCCAAGTTCCCATCTGCGTTATATCTCCTTAAATACTACCTTTCTATTGCACTATACTGTGCAATTTTCAACATCTATTGCCTCTCAGACTGTTCTTTTGGTCTTGTGAGGATTACAAATGAGTAGGATTTTCATTATGTGCTGTTGACCCTAGTCTGGACAGGCATGAGGCAAGGAAATATACGACTTCTGTATTTCCAAACAATTTGACTTACATGCTTCCTCTTCTTCTTCTTTTTTTAAAAAAATAAAGTAAGCTTGAATTGAAATGAGATGGAACACATTTATCCCCATTATTAAGAAAATAATAATTTCCCTTTTGTAAAAATTACTACCTGTGATCTACAGAGAAGATGTGAGGCCTAATATTTTTATTTTTAAAAGGGACATTAAGATTCATTCCTTACTACTTCCACTTCTTCTTCTCCTCCTTTTTAAAAAAAGGCTTTGGGCTCTCTCTCTCCCCGACAATACACATTGGTAAAATATAGTAGTTCTGTAGTCTCAAACAAGCACTAAGAAAAGTAGCTTTGATATTGATTAAGAAAACAAATTGCGCCCTCAGGGCTTTATATTAATGGCATGATGATCCTTTGCAGTGCTCTCTGCCCATCTTGCTTAAAGGATGGTGTGAGTAATGTTAGGCAACAAGTCCCCAGAATCCCTTGCAAGGATTCCTTAGCATGCAGATTTATTTCCACTATGTAGCTGGAAATACTTCAGGATGTGAAATATACCGTAGAGAAATACCATAGTTACAGATAGCCCGGCTTTGAGGGCAGGTTCTGTAAAAACATTGCCCGAAGGATAGAAAATTACTGAGATTGTTGAGTCTGGTCCTGGCCATTATTTCACATCTGAGGAAACCTCCCTTCCCACAGTGGTACTATTTTACTTGGGTGTTGTTTGAAAAAAACGTCTTTGTTTTGTGTGATTTTTCTTTTTGAGACTAATACACAGAAAAGAGTGTGAAGTTTACTAGAGTCTTCTGGATCTATCATCTTGTTTTTATGGAAGCAGAGACTATCTAAGCCTGTACAGGGATGCATTGCTTGGGTTTGAGAACTTGATTTTCCAGGGAGTCCACAAATGGTTTTGAAGCATAGGGCCAAATTCCTTCTCAGCAGGTAGAGGGGATGAAAACCCAGTAAATTCCCAGTTGGGGGGCAAAGAAATAGAGTCATCCACCTCTGCACCAACATAATCCCCTTTGCTCCCATACACGAAGGAGATCCAGACTAGGAAGGGATGGGGGCAGGAGGGAAAGAGCTGGTGGAGATATGGCTGTGCCATATGGATTATCCTTCTCCTCATCCCCCCACCCTCAATGCTCTCGAACCACTAGGCCATCCACTTTGAAGTTAATACCAGTTGAGGCTGTATTAATGTTTGTGCACCTCCATTCTGCACTAAGAGAGTTCTGGAGGCAGCTATCTGCATTGGAAGCCCTGTCAGCATGGCTCCATGGGAATCATGCTCAGAGGGAGCGGAAGAAAGCTGGAGTAGGATGTGTGGACAGCCCTGGCCTCCCATAGACCTGCACATTTGGGGTGGTTAGATTTCCCCTACCCCCCATTCTGCAGGAGGAAAGCTTCCTTTCCTGATGCAATGATCAGATGGAAATTCAGTGAGGGGAACCTCATGGTATTTCCTGAGTCCTATTTTGGGGTAGGGGAACAAAGAACATAATGATGAACAGGTTCATAAGTGATAACACATGCATTGCAGCACTGGAACAATTCTCATCGGTTGATCAGTGTCC
Source organism: Emys orbicularis (assembly GCF_028017835.1). Taxonomy (NCBI): domain Eukaryota; kingdom Metazoa; phylum Chordata; order Testudines; family Emydidae; genus Emys; species Emys orbicularis. The sequence continues at coordinate 82,725,985 of NC_088686.1, read as the reverse complement.
TGCCTTCAGGACACTGTTTCTTAGTCACGTTTGGTTAGCCCGTCTCCTCACCCACCCCCCAGGATTGGAAAAGCCATCTCCCATCATCAGGTGGTTTCAGAAGCAGCAGGTGGGAGGTAGGGGTATAACTGGGGAAACAAAGGGATCCTTTGCTTGAATCAGGTGTCGTGGCCCCATTTGAAGCAATGTTAGGAGTAAATTCACCACCTCCCTAAGGAAGGCTCTACTGCAGCAAGCTCTGCCACCTGCACTACATGTTAACCTGGCCTTTCCAGAAGATATAATATGGAGAAGAGGCATGTGAAGATGACCATGCTACTAACACTGGTGCACATGTGCACCTAAAGGTGAGACTGGGGATATGCTACATCACAATGACACCAGAGTCCAGTGCTGGGCTCAGGGCTGTCATATCATAAGAACTATACTCTCGGCCTTTCCCTCATATATCTTGGGTTGTTTAATTCTGTGGACAGATTTCAACACTAGGTAAAATGCCAATGTTTCCTTTCACCCTTTTCACCAAATGCCTGAAAGTTTAAACTATTTGTCCAAATGAAATGGAGATTTTTGACCAAATGGCTGAATGTCTTGTTTGACAGAGCAAGTGCAACAGAAATACACCACAGGTTACAGGTTACAGCCCTGTCCTGCTCCTTTTATGTGTCATGTGGCATCTTAACAGAGAACATTCTGGGATATGCCGCTCCCATGATGGAATGCCTGTTATTTTCCTTTCTATGATGGATGCATGGTGGTATTGCTACCAAGGATTTTTTGCTGTTCTAGGCATTTGTAAGTGAGAAATGGAAAGAAAAATCTATCCCCAAGGAGGAAAAAAAACCAACCTCTTCTTGCCCAACTTTTGTTTAATTTAAATGTTATACCTTGGGGTGAATGAGGATGTTTGAAAAAAAATTAACAAAATGTCACTACACTGGTTTCAGCTTTTATGCTGCCTGGATTTCAGGGATAAAGACACTAATGTTGCTAGTAAACTTTGGCCTAGAAATACTGTCCTTTTCAGTTTCTAACATTAAATAAGGAGCATTTCTTTCTAGCCTACAGCAGCAAGAGTTCACATTTATTTATTGCCCCCCATTTATATCACATGAAGTCTTCAGATGCTTTACGATTAACTAGTGTAATTGGCTTCTAAAAATCAAAGAATTCACATGGGAAAAGCCCTGTAATAAAATAAAGCCTGGATTTTATCCAGATTTCAGGTAGGAAAAGGAAGAAATAGGCCTCTAATACCATGAATAAAGGCAATCAGTGACAAAAAAATGGCACCCCGAGTTGTTAACAGGGAGACAGAGGGGTCTAATATCACTAAACAGTATGGAGAATGTAAGTAAACATGGAATGCTCAAGTCATCAATGAAATCCAGGAACTGGCCGGATAGCGTAGTGTTGTCAAAATAAGCAATAAGACTGCTGTATTCAGGAAGCACGGAATAACTCTTCTGAGTCATTTGCCCCAGCCTTTTGCTGCTCAGGACGTAAGCTTATTGATAACAGTCCATTCCACTCTGGAAATGTATCTTCCTCATAAATTCACCTCACAGTTGGCTGCATTGCTACGTGGCTGCCAGTCTTTGTTCAGAAAAAACCCAAGAGTAGTCACCATAGGTAGGGACTGTGCAACATTGCCATCTTGAGCCTGAAATTGTACAGGTAGGTGCTGCATGCTGTGCCTTTGCTCTAACCAGTGCTCTGAATCACTATCATTAATTAATAGTAAAATTCTAGATACAAACATGGTTAGTCAGTCACTATCTACACCAGTGTTAATAATATGGCTCAGAACCATTCAAATACAAGGGAGCTTGACAGCTGCAGAATTTTGCATGAGCTGTATTCATGGGAATCCAGCATGGTGGAAAATATCAGAATCAGCATGCACCCAGACAACAGTATAAGTGCAGTAGATAAGCTGTTAAATGTTAATGGCTTAGTCATTTAAACATCTTCTCTGAAACACCTAAAATCCCTAGAATCACAGCTTCAAAACCTTCTAAAGCAGCTAGAGTGCAGTTTACTCTGGGTTGTATTTTTTTGGGGGGGGGAGGGTGAGTCCTTAAAATAGTACTCTGTCTGCTCTGCTTGGATATTTAAGATCCGGTGGCAGTTTTTGTAAGACTAGAGTGTGACGGGTTGGATCACAGAAACCCCCTTGGGAGCTGCCACCTGATGTGCCAAGACTACCTCTGCTCCTGTTTTCCCTGCCAGCTCAGGACTTCAGCACCCTGTCTTGCTGAGCCAGACACTCCCGTCTGCTCCAACAAAGAACGAGGGTCTGAATTACTTGCCCCAAAGCTGCAGGTTTACCGGAAAACAGCTCACAGAAGTGTGCTTGTCTTTAGCACTCAGATGCTCAACTCCCAATGGGGTCTAAACCCAAATAAATCCATTTTACCCTGTATAAAGCTTATGCAGGGTAAATTCATAAATTGTTCACCCTCTATAACACTGATAGAGAGATATGCACAGTTGTTTGCTCCCCCAGGTATTAATACATACTCTGAGTTAATTAATAAGTAAAAGGTGATTTTATTAAATACAGAAAGTATGATTTAAGTGGTTCCAAGAAGTAACAGACAGAACAAAGTAAGTCACCAAGCAAAATAAAATAAAATGCGCAAATCTATATCTAATCAAACTGAATACAGATAAGATCCTCACCAGTTCCAGAATGCTCCCTTTTACAGACTAACCACCTTTTAGCCTGGGTCCAGCAATCACTCACACCCCTTTGTTCCAGTTTCTTCCAAGTATCCTGGGGGTGGGGAGGCTCTCTCTTTAGCCAGCTGAAGACAAAATGGAAGGGTCTCCCATGGGTTTAAATAGACTTTCTCTTGTGGGTGGAGACCCCCCTCCTCACTCCTATGCAAAGTCCAGCTCCAAGATGGAGTTCTGGAGTCACCTGGGCAAGTCACATGTCCATGCATGACTCACAGTCTTTACAGGCAGAAGCCATTGTCCACATGGTATCTTGTATGTCTCCAGGAAGACTTCTCATGTGGATTGGAGCATTCCAAGATGCATTGTTCCCCAAGTGCTTCCTGATCGGGTACTTAACCTTGCAAATTCCTTCCTAAAGAAGCTGACCAAATGCCTCACAAAGCTTACTTAGAAACCAAGCAAGTATACAGCCCATATTCTTAACCTCAAGTAGAAAATGATATATGTGTACAAATAGGATGAATAGATATGGTAGACCATAACTTTTACAGAGATATGTTACATGGCACAGGCAGCACAAAACATATTCCGGTTATGTCATATTCCCATAAAGCATTATGGGGTACAGTGTCACATAGAGGTTTTTCCTAGTGTCCTAACTAGAAGTCTTCCCCTGCTACTCTTCAACTACTATGCAGTGTACCTCACCCCAGCCACTGTAGAAGTGGGTAGATTTTCTAATTACTCAGTAACAAAAGACCTTAAAACTAATCCTGGTCTTCAGGAATGCAAAGTTTTTTAAATGTTTTTTTAGAGGAACTCAATGTTATTCAATGAAATTCACCCTACAGAAGAGAAGGAGTTGTAAGGTTTTTGGAATGTATACAGAACAGGAGTCAAATAAGTGTGATTTGGGTGGCGGGAGCACAGCTCCTTCTCTGCTTAGAGTATAGTGCAGTGGTGGGCAACCTGCAGCCTGTCAGGGTAATCTGCCAGCAGGCCACGAGACAGTGTTTACATTGACCATCACAGGCATGGCTGCCCGCAGCTCCCAGTGGCCGCGGTTTGCCGTTCCCAGCCAATGGGAGCTGCGGGAAGCGGCACGGGCCACAGGGATGTGCTGGCTGCCGCTTCCCGCAGTTCCCATTGGCTGGGAACAGCAAACTGCGGCCACTGGAGCTGCGGGCAGCCGTGCCTGTGGACGGTCAATGTAAACACTGTCTCGCAGACCGCCAGCGGATTACCCTGACAGGCTGCGTGCGGCCCATAGGCTGCAGGTTGCCCTCCACTGGTATAAGGCATATCTACATTGCAGTTGTGAGTGTGTTTCTCAGTGTGGGTAGACAGACATGTGCTAGCTCTGTTTGAGTTAACATGCTGAAAATAGCAGTATAGCCATGGGTAGCATAGACAGCAAGTTGGGCTAGCTGCCTGAGTACAAACCTGTTTGGGCTAGCCCGAGCAGACATCTATGCTACCCCAGGTATGCTGCTATTTTTAGCACGCTAGCTCAAGCAGAGATAGCATATGTCCATCTACCACTCTGGGAAGCATCTTCCCAGCTGCAGTGTAGACGTATCCATAGGGAGAGCACGCACTCCTCTTTCATGGTGTGGTGGTGAGAGCTCCCCCTCCTTCTTCAATCCATTCTACCCAGTAATATGGAGCGATGGACTTTGATGAACTCCAGCCAGTTTTTGTTTTTTTTTACTACAGAGCTGCATTTTAGAGATGGGAAACAAATAATAATACGACAGAGTCTGAAGAAACCTGACGATGTTCTCTTGTTAATAAAAGAAAATTGAATAGAGGAAGGGATAAGACAGAGGAGATTAAATGACTCCTTACCTCACAGTGCACTGACATTTTCCCATCCTGATTAGAATTCTAGACCACATCTAAGAATTGTGTTAGTAAATGTGTATATTAAAATTCAAAACTACTTGCTGAACTTTAAATTCCCCCCCCAATGGTCATTAGATTGAAAATTGAAAAAAAAAAACAACTGCATTGCTTCTTTATTTGTGAATAAAGCTGCCTTCAGCTGGCTTTATTTTGTGAGTTGCTAGTAGCTGAAGTCTTGCTTTACCTATATTTAGAATGGCTAGACTTACAGAGTGATACATAACATATTGTGAATTAAATAATAATTTGTGAATAGGTGTACAGTATGCAAAAATGTCACAGAGTTTGCAGAGATTAATGCATGAGCCAAGTGCAAATATATTAACTTAACCAACTATCTGGAAAGTAAGCTTAATGAAAACTGGAAATGAATGCAACTGGGGGAGAAAAAAGCATTATGGTGACAGAATATTTTATGTAGAATATATAACCTAACATGGGGACGTGTATGACATAAGGGCTCATCTGTGACCTCAAGTATGCAGACATGTATCACGAGCAGGAGAGGACATATGGTCCGGGATAAGCCAACTGCATCTGACTCTGACAAACACAACTCTAATGCTGGAGGTTTGGAGCTAGGTCTTTTAAATGGTTGTGCCATGGCAACATGACATCACATCTCCAGGTACTGATGCATTGTTGTGCAACATTTTCAAGCAAATACCCATGTCTCATGCCACCAGCTCCCATTCTACAATGCAGGTAAGTTTAAAAGGCTGGGCCACAGCTGAATGTCTCCAGATCTGAACATCTCTAGTAAATTACTTCATACTGAAAGATCTGCTCATCTTCTCCTGCAGACAGGTGTAGATTGCACATCTGAGGTCAGTATTGAAGCCAATCCCAAGGTCTTCAGGTGTCTGTGTTACCCTTTAACACATGTGTAACACTGACAGATCCCAGTTGGCAGCAGACAGAATTGAATCTGGGACTTCGGGAGCTAAATGCATGAGCTTCTACTGCATGAGCTAAGAGCCATATGACTTTTAGGCTAATGCTGTAGAGCAAACTCATTAATCTCTCTGTAAGTGGTCTCAGGGCCACTAGATGAGACAGAGCACCACACCTAGGAGGTGTGTGGGTTACACATCGAGATTATTTGCATGACACTTTTCTCTACATTGATGGAATTTGCCATGCAAAAATTCCTGAACTATTTTGTTGATATCAGAAAGGTGGTTTGTGTGGGCTATTTTGTGCCTATACTTGGCATGGAATGACACACTGTGATTGTAACCTTTTCCAGTAATAGGAGGTAGTTATGCTTAAGCTTAATCGAGACTACAGCTACCTGGGAACGCTACCATCAAGGGAAAAAGTCCTGACTCAATGTCCCACATATTTTTTCTATGGTGTGAGGCCAGCTAGCCTAATTTTCTCCAATACTTTTTGATTTCAGGTATTATAGATGGGTTGTGCTACAGGAGAGACCAGACTACACTTCAGTGTCTTACCACAACTATAGACCCAGTGCTCTGATTAGATAGGAGCAATGACTCTGGCTGATGCTCTTCTCCTCAAAGGGGAGGAGAAGCTGGGGAGCAGCATTCTAACTGGCATGGTTTTCTAAAGCCCATAGTAAATTGCCCTGGATGACAATATTGGCCAGAAATGTATGAACTCCCACATTTCAGTATTAACTGCCTGTGAGAATGGCCTAATGTAGCATGGCACATGAGCTAGCCATGTTGTCAGAGGGAAAGGAATTTCCTGAGGATCCCTGGCCTAAGTGCCACATAGGGGAATAATGCAGGAGAGAAACCATGCCAAGGTTCTCACGTTGATGTATTTAGCTAAATAACTGTAATGATCCTGTTTTCTGCCGATGGCTCCATTACATTTACGGGATCCTGCTGTGCACAGAACCAGCTGCCATTTTGTGAGGTAGAACAGATGCAGCATGTTACAGAGAGACATACACTGTGGTTCATTATGAAGACTTTTTATTTTTTCTTGTTTTGCTGGTTACCATAATCTAAAATAAATCACCCAGACGCAATTACCATTTGGGACATGGAAAAACAACACCTGCACTCTTGCTAGACTACCTCTTCTCCTTCTAAGGGGGTTAGATCGGAAACTATGGGTTCATGTTCCTCAGACATCATAACGTTTCCCCACATGACATTTTGTCTCTGTTTACAATTTTATTTGCAGATATCCATTTAAGGAAATAGCTCATCCTGCTCCATTTACATATATCCTGCATTTTTTTAATAATATGTTTTTCTAAGATCCTTTATGTAGAAAGACTACTACCAATTTTGCCATAGTAATATTAAGGTATTGTTAACTCAAATATGCACATCACTAAGTAAACACTCCACACAGTAATTGCCCATATGTTTCCTGAAAACACAGTTTTAAACTTTGATATGTGTGATTTCTTAAAATGATACTGAAGAAATCAAATACTGTCTATTTTAGTTAATAATTTTGTATGGAAGATAAAACAGAACTGATGACAGTAAAAGCTATTTTCTAAATAAGCAGCCAATGTGTGGTTGTAGATGTAAGGGCGTACTGTAGAGTTGAATCTATATGGGTTATAGTAAGCATGCCTGCTTTTAGAAAAGTTGTTAATTATTATTTAGTATTTGCCAAACAAAAAAAAATATGATTGGTTTATTTTTTAATCAGCTCTTCTGTCTTGGGCCATTGTTTTCTCCAATAGTTCTAATAAAGAGAATGAAGCCATTCCATTTTGTTTAATTCTTTTATTCTTGCCCACCACATTTCTATAGTAGGTATTAGTTATTTGAAGCCAAGGGGCAAGATTGTCCCTTTGCTTCCAGCCATGATTAAAGGGTGGTGAGTACTACTTTAGAAGCAATATATGGAAAGAACTGCACCTCCCCTACTGTCCCCTTGCTCCAAGGGGATAGTAAAATGCTACTGGAATGGACCACTAGTATATTACTATTCCATCATGTACTGGCTCAGTTGCACTGGCTGGTGTGTTGGAGGGGCAGAGCCCAGGTTCTGCATATTCCCCACTCACCTGCTCAGAGAAAAGTGGGTACATAGTGCCCAGTTACCTCTGCACACCTGGACCCAAGGTCTGACTCTCTCTTATGCATGCAGTGAGGCCCACATTATGGCCTGTAGCTATGAAATACTGTACATGAATTAGCTTCCCCACACCATCAGGTTCCTTCCAGCATTTTGCTGTGAATTCCATGTCTATTTTCTTTTGTAAGACTGATGTGCAATAATATCGAATGAAAATTTTCTACTGGTATTCACTCCATGAGGGATCATAGTGCTATGCATTATATTCTTCCAATACTCCGGAGAGATTTGTTGGTTCATTTCTTTCCCCCAACCTAGCTGCACAATATCAATATAGCCTTATAGTTCTGCAGAGAAAGGTGAAAACAATGTACACATTTTTTTTCACTAGAGACCTTATTATCTTCTAATTTCTGCACATAGCTCTCTACTGGGGATAAATCTGATTTAAACTACCTCCAGGTCTTATGATTTTGTAAATAATGGGTATGGTTCTGATTTTACCCCAGAAAATGTCCATTGACTTCAGTGGAGTTACTCCTGATTTACACTGGCGTGTGGGGAGAAACAGGCCTAATATCTTTACTGTAAGAAGATGGAAAAGTCCTGGTTTAGGAACATATTTCTCTTGCCATTCTATGTTTTGTCAAAACATTTCCTAGGGCTGGATTCTGTCACCATTAACCACTGGTTTTAATGGGAGAGATTGCCATTTACATTAAACCCCCTTAGTACTCCCCATGCAACATAATTGAGTCCTGCAATAAAACCCCTTTACACTGCCAGACTGGTGTAAAGGGCCCTTAGTGTAAATGAGAATCTGGTACTATATATCTACTCTCTGAGTAAGGTACTACAAAATGAATCTGATCCAAAGTCCATTGAAATCGATGACAGTCTTTCCATTGATGTCAATAGGCTAAGGACCAGCCCCTAGGTAAGGGTGGCAGGGTCTGGGTCTTGTATATTCTAATCATTCTGTGTCCATTTTTCCCTTACATCTCTTGTGAAATTAAGTATCAATCATATGGGACGTTATAAAAGGTGATCAAAAGCACCAGTGTTTTCTTATATTGTCTGCACACTGGAAATCCACAAATTGTTTCCTGAGATTTGGTGTTTGTTTCTGATTTAGTTGACCAATATATACCTCTTTCAATGTCATTAATTGGGTCTCATCTTTTCCAATCTGGTAACCATTTTGATCTTATCATCTTTGACTGACTCTACCATAAACTTGAAGTGAGATACACAATAGCATAATCATACATTTGACCCGGATACTCTTCCATAATTTCTGGTTCATATGAATCTTTCCATGTGCTTATCACTTAATTCTGTCTCTGAGGTATTGTTAGTAGAAAATATTGGAAGAAACCCAATATTTCTAGGCCCTTTGATTATTTCTATTAGATCTAGTAAAGATAAGGGCAGACTATCCCATCTATTTAAATAATCTTTTATTCCTTGGAATAATTTACTGTAATGTTCTTTAAATGAATCAATGAGTGCTAGCTTTATTTGTGCTTCGTATGTACTCCAGTCCCCCTTGGTTCCATTTAAATATATCCATAATACCAGTATTATCTGTTTACCTGTTGTTTAGCATCATAGCTGCTGTTTTCTGGTCATTTATCTTATAGCCAGAAATTGGGTCATATTCCTTTATTGTTCTGAATAGTTCTGGAAGGGTTTCAAATAGACTATAAATCATCATCCACATAAAAGGAAATTTTTATGTAAGACTTTTCCTATTATTATCCCCTTTATTTTTTTCTCTCTCTAATATTTGTCACAATTAAGGGCAACTGCACCTGTATTCCCTCTCTGTAGTCCAGCAAGGACACCCATTCCAGGTTCCCGCTTTCTCAGCCATCACCTCTCTTGGGCAGAGACCCACATCTTTCTCCCTCCTGAATGGGGATTTTCCAGGCTGCAGATTTCCCTGCCTACACTGTGTTATTCCCAAGCCAGACTGCCTAAAGAGGCCAGCATATGCTCTTTGCTCTGTCTCCAGAAGCTATAAGCAGTCTAATTGCCCACCGTTATCAGTTACCACACAGTTCTTTCTAAGCAAGCACATTTATTCTTAAAATGAAAGCATTACAGAGAAAATATATCAAAAACAACTAAAGAATCTACACACATGCTAATAAGCTTACCAGAGATTGCACCCTCAGCTCCAGCAGGGGCTCTGGTAGGAGCAGTCCTTCAAACCCCATAAAGGGTTATTTTCTGTGGTTACAAGTCCATAACAGCCTCTGCTCAGAACAAGCACATCCATTTGGTTAGTCTTTCCTTTGTACAGCTTAGGCCTTTGATCTTCAGATTCCGGGAACAGGTAATCAATGGTCCCCTCCTCAGGGCATAGCTGCAAAAGACTGGGGTTTTGCTTTTGAAAGGGGGGATTTGCATCCACATCCCCCTAGAGACTTCCCAGGCAAACACTAGAGGGTCCTGTGGCACCTTTAAGACTAACAGAAGTATTGGGAGCATAAGCTTTCATGGGTAAGAACCTCACTTCTTCAGATGCAAGTCTTCAGGCAAACACTGTTGGTCCAAAAGTCCATTGTTGTCTGGCCCTTGTTCAATATAGTCAAATAGCAAAAACAAACAAAACAAAACAAAACAAACAAACAAAAACAAAAGGCAAAAGCTGGTATGTACCCATGGTGGATGGTGCTCAGAATAAATGAAGGCACTGCAGGTGGCCTGTTCCCCTCTTCCACTCCTAACATCCTTCTGCTGCAGGTAGATCTTAGTTTCAAAGAGAAAAACTGTGGTTGTAGATAAGAGAGGCTGTGTTAGTGGGAGATAATGGAGGTGAGTAGGGAAGTAGAAAGGAAAATGGGTGCCCTTTCCCATCCCCCACGCTCTTCCACTTTCAGAATGAAAAACTGGGACACCTGAGAAAAATCCTCAGCTCAGAGTCTCTCCTGGTGATGGAACTAATGTGGTTCTGCTATAAAATGGGCAGATGGGGGTACATAGGTACACAACCCTGGTATGATATGGGATTCCCTGTGCAGGAGGACACTGGTGAGGGTGAGCCCAGATCTGCCACTAGCTCAGTCCTCCACCTTGTGGAAAGGGCAAATAGAAAGTAGGCTAAAGAAGACTGCATGGAGGAGGGCACTGTTGATTTCAATGGGAATTCCACATGCAGAGCAATTACAGGATCAGGCACAGTTGAAAGGGTGAAATAGATTTCACTGTTTTATTTATATCTTCACTTCATTATATTTGCCACTCAAATATGTTTAATTTAAAAAAAAAAGAGAGACAGTTAAATATAATAATAATAAAGAAAGCAAACCTTGTTCCAAGCACGTGTCAGGCCAGCTGGTGTTCTTACGTGTTTTACAGTATATTACAGTCTAGTGTACTTTAATGTTAGAGTGCAAAAGAAGTCTTTATGTGATGGCCATTAAACACTGTGATTTTTTCTCAGTGTATCAAAGTTACAGAAACACCCTCACTAAATAACTATGTTTGATGACGTTCAACATTTCTCATTTCATACCTGTGGTGTGATGGTCTAATTGGTACACTGGATGGATGTATAAATCATGAACAGAGATGGGAATCACTAAAGTTTTGTATTTACACAGCCTACAAGTTAGAACAGACATTTCTTACTTTCTCTCTCTCTCGTCTCTCCCTTTGCCCTCTCTTTCTGATATGTCTGGCTCAACCCTAGACTAAATTTATGATGGATCTCTCTGGATCCAGATCTGATTACTGCTTCATTGATCCATCTCTAATATGAACGTTTGTTGGACATTACCGGGTGACCTGTGAATATCCATACACAGCCCTTGTAATCTTGCCTGAATTCTCAGAAAGGAAGCCCTCAATTGTATTTATAATAAAATGGTTAAGTGTGTATGATTATGGCCTCCCCTACTGGCTGGAGAATGTATGGAGGATAACAGTTTAATATTGCTACCAGTTAATAGATTTATTCCTTTAGCTCAAGTGGTAGAGGCCTACACTGAAAGCTGCATGTTAAGTACCCACTTATAATCCATGGTAAGTGTCATTTCATGTGGAAAATGAATATGAAGTTGGAGTTTACTATTTGGGATTGGAAAAATAATTATAGACAACATACAGTCTTATTTATTACTCAAAGTTGGATAGAAGCTCAGGATTTTATTGTTTGGAAATGGTTTATTTCCCAAATTATACAGCAGATGTAACAGACTATTACCAAATATACTGGTGTTTAGAAACCACACTAGCTTTCTGTCAGTACTTTTGGGAATGTATTAAAATCTAGACAATTTGGGTAAAAATATAGGAGGATCCGTCAACCACGATTCAAGTCATTACCCCACTCTGTCCATCTCTAATGGCCCAGAATGAAGGATCACACTTTCAAAAACAGAAGCTCAGATGTTTTGGATGACTTGGGTACATAAGATATTTGGATGGTCTGGACAGCTGAAATGGAATCCACTTTCATCACAGGGGGTTACACTGGGAGTGGACTGGTCATGGGCATGCTGGTACTTAGGTGGGGAGGTGCTGAAGAGTCTGAGGGAGGGCATGGTGAATGGATGACAGCTGGTGCTGGGAAGGGTCAGAAGGTGTTCGTGGAGGAGGTCATACTGGTGCAGCAAGATGGTGGTGCTGCTGGGTGGTGATATTGATGAAAGAGGCTGGGTAGGGACTAGTAGTTGCTTCCTCTCCTCCCTCTCCCCTCCTTCATATCACACTCAGCTCCAAGGAAGCACCCTTTAAAACACGGTAATGAGCTGACTGAGCACTGAGAGCAATAGAGACTGGAGTCAGTGAAGTGACTCCAGGGATATATTTGGCCCTAAGACATGAAATCATTTCCAGCCATGTTTTGTAACATAACTGTACAGTTACAAACCCCATCACAATTGTGATCAGAAGGTACCTCAGGCTCTAGTAACATGGCTGTTCTTTATAAGAGAAAAATCTCTTTCTATGTAGGTATGGAGAATGAGAGAGATATCTCTATTTTTGATAAATATATGTGCCTCAATTTACTTGCTTGATACTATTATTCTGAAAAAATGGAATTGAATAAAAAAGGGCTGTTAGGAAGAGCAAACAGAAAAGAAAACAACAGTCAGAGATAGGATAGAAGAGCAAAGGGAACAATAGCCGAGCCATTAATTGGGAAGGTGCTCTTTCCAGGCATCAGCCAAAGAGATGCTTGGTCTTTTATTCATCCTCCTCATAGCATACTACCTGGAGATTTCAAAAGAGTTGTTTAGGTCAGCTTGAAATTTTCACATGGTTATACATACAAGGCCATTAATACCCTTTCTGTAGCCTTCACATCAATATACCCTGCTGAGTTAATGTTTTGGATTCATTCATAGACTCTCAAGGGCACATGTAGACACATAAGAACCTAACAGGCAGTGAAGTAGTGAATCTGAAAAGATGAGATGCAGTGAACATAAGACAGTAAATGTGCTTCATTTTTAGTTTCCTGGATAATCACAGCTTGGAACAGAGCTGTTGAAATATTTTAAAATGTTCTTTAGATTGAAAGCATAGCTCGTGAAGCATAGACAATCGTATTTAAAGAAGTTGGCTGAGATCTGTCATATTTTGTAGCAAACCAATGAGGGTATGTTACAAATAGAACCCTTTATGCTACCTTAAGAGAAGGAGAGCAATGCAAAGATAACACACTGGGTTTCTGCTTAAGGCTTCTTTAAAAAGGTAAATTTGGCATTGGATTATTACTGTGTGTAAGTTATATGCAAAACAAGCTGCGGAACATGGGACTGTTTCTATTATTCACCCTTGCGAAAAACAAGAGCATACAAGCAACACACTGGGGCTGTGTGTGGCACCAGCAGGATTCATTCATCCAGGACATTCATTTCGGGAGGCCATGCATTTTTATTTCCAATTTGATGAACTCGCTCTCCATAATGCAAATGGAACTGAGCATGTTAGGGAATGCAATAGTATTTTAGCATACAGTAAGCAGATCCATATTAATAACAGGCTCATAGCCCAAGGCAGATTTACTCTGTTTAATTTTGTTTGTTGCAAAGGAGAGGTTAAATCTAGATACATTATTGAGCAGCTAAAGCAAATTTTTATACAGTGTTTACAGGAGCAACATCAGTTCCTAGGAGCTCCGTAATACTGCATAAGCAAATCACATGTATATGAAACAGCTCCGTGAACGGCCTTGTTAACATCTAGGGCCAGATCTATGACCCTCCATCGGGCTACTTTGCACTGCTCAGGCAATGCAAAGAAGACAAAAGGGACCACTAGATCATTTAGTCTGACTCCTGTATATCACAAGCCACCAATACCACAAAACACCTGCACTCTAAACCCAGCAACAGAAATGAGAACAACCCACAGGAGACTAGACTATTATATGCCACAGTCTGCTAATAGAAGAGACCGAGGTGCACCAGCATCTGAAGCCCCTGCAATGGCAGGAAACTGATTGAATGACATATACACAGTTAATCCTGGTAACAGGTCTGCACTCACAAGCTACAGAGGAAGGGGGAACCCCCCCCCCAATGTCACTGGCAATCTAACCTGATGGAAAATTCTTTCCTGACCCCACATAAGGCGATCCTGTGGGGTAACCTCAAGCCCTTTCACCCCCCCTTTGGGGAAGAGCTGAGAAAGAAAAAAAAAGGGAATCAGCTGTTTTAAACAACATGTGCACAAACCTCTTAGGACACAAAAATCCAATTCTGTTCTTAAAAAGGTAAATTTTATTTTTTAAAAAGGAAGAAAATACATCTGGAAACTCAGGCTATTGCTAGATTTTAAAAGAGCAAATACAAGGATTAAGCATCAAGAATAGCTTTCTTGAGCTTACAAGCAAAACAAAAGCACCTGGGTTAATACAGAGGAATCTACAAGCCATAAAGAAATAAAAGGGATAAACCTAATTGCATCTTCCTTGACATTTCCTGATCTACTTACATATCTGGGGTTTTAAATGAGTAGTTTCTAGATATGATACTCATGATTTTTTCATACCTGGCCCCGAGCTTCTTACGGCATCACTGCTGCCCTGTCCCCTCTCTAGCCAGTAGTACGCCCACAGACAGACAAAGGGGGAGTTTTTTTTCTCAATTTTAAAAAGTTCTAGCCTTCCCATTGGCTCTTTTGGTCAGGTGCCCACTCACTTCCTTTTAACTATGCATAGCAGTGAGACTTTTTAACCCTTTACAGGTAAAGCAAGTAGAGAACAGCTACTAAGAGGGATTTTATAGCTAACTGGCTGGCTTGGTATCCATAAAAGTGAGTTATCCCCCCACGCCCTTCATTTATCACATGTTCCTTTACCCAAAGTGTATTGTATTAGGCCAGTATTTTTACAATCAGCTTGAGATCTGGTGGTGGTTTCTGGGGAATGTGGAGAATTGATGGCCTGCTACATCCCTTCTAGAATGCTTCTGACACCTCATAGAAGCACCTGGGGTCTGATTTTTTCAGAAGTGCTGAGCACCACAGCACCTGTTGAAAAGCTGTAGGAGCTCAGTACTTCTGAAAAGCAGGCTCAAGGTGTCAGATGAGTTCCCAAAAAATGAAGCATCCCAAATGATTGGGCATTTTTGAAAATGTTGGCCTAAATTTTCCAGAGTGACTAATGACTTTGGGTGCCTCCCTTTTTTCAACCCCTTAAAAAATTCTGGCTTTCAGAGGGTTGATGCTCAACACTTTGTGAAAACAGCTCTTTCAGGTGTCTCAAAATGGGTATCAAATAACTGAAATACCCAAAATGTCTAGTCACCTTGGGAAATGTAGGCCTTTTGGCATTACCTGCAGTTGCACAGCTCTCTCTTGACACACCATATAACAAAATTATAGCTTTATTATATTTTTGGTATTTGTCTTTCTTGCTATCAGTCAGTTTAATCAGATGCTAAGCATGGAAGAATTTTCTTTGCTTCTGCCTCATCTTATGACATTTCTTTTATAGCACGTAGTTTACAGTAGTGTCGCTGGTCTTTATAGCTGCTACATGTAGCCTACATTATTTATGTACTGTGTCTCATTCGTTAATGTAAGGCCTTTTGAATTTATTGTGGCTTGATCTCTCAGTGAAACTAATGATAAGCCAAACATGGTACTGAGATTTTAAGGGGGAAAAAATTGAGAGTAGGAAATATTTGGAAGTTCCACCAAACCTTCTGGTTGCCATAAAATGGAGAATTCAATTTCCAGTCTTTAGGGAAAAACTTCAAGGAGCAAATCCCACAATACTATCCACTTGACGGTGTGTTTTTCAAAAGCTATAAAAGACCAACGTCAAAGAGAGAGAGTGGGGAATATGAGGAAATGGGAAGGAGTTGGCAGCATTAAATTAAATGTCAGAAAAGAGCAATATTAACTGCACTGCAGCAGACTCATTCAGGAGCTGTATTTCATGGCCTTAAAACCAGAAATGTGCAGTTTAGGGGAAAAATAAGAATGGATGGCAACTTAATACAAGTATGTCAGCATCACATAGGCATGTAGCAAGCTTCACGAATGATCTGTTTATTTTTGCATGGACTGTTTTACAGGGAGAGAAAAAAAGTCTGTGTAGAGGCAGACTGTAAAGGGCCTAGTTTTGCTAACAATGTCATATGAGTAGCCCTCCATCATGCACTAACCTCACTGACTTCCATGAGCATATTCCCTGAATATGGATTGCAGGACTGGACCCAAAAAATTTAATTCCACAATTATTAATTAACACATGGGGTTTATTTCGCAGAGGGGCAAAAAGCAGAAGTTGAAACATGTAAAAGCGATTTCTTCCTTTCCCCTCTAAACTTCATGTACTGGCTTGGCAAGAGCAAAGATCAGCCATTTGTAACATACAAAGAATGATTTTATGAGGCCGACAACTTTCAGAAAGTAACTGAGAAGGGGGAGGGGAGAAATTGCATTGCTCTAAGATGTTAAGCTATTTGATGAGATTGACTTTTTGGCTATTCTAGTCAGACATTGGATCTGTGCCAGATTCTGCACAAGAAATTCCAGTAATTAATCCACAGAGACACCTTTGCAACTAATCAAATTTAATATGGGACATTTCTTGGCACAAGTAACATTTTATCATTGCTTAAGACTTGTATAAATTGGCATCATAGACCTGCTAGTTTGACTGTAGCCAACACCTGTACTGAACACGTGAACTCTGACTTGTCAATAAACCTGTCTCAATCTTTCCTATTAAGAGAAGGAAAGGGGAGTATGTAATGAGGAACTGGGAAGCTCTGAAGCCTTAGCCCTATTGCTAAGAGCTGGGACATTTAAGAATCTATTCTACACTTCTTGCATTAAAAAAATGTTCAATCAAATTATTTTAGTGCCAGCTGTTAGCATTAAGGCGAGTGAGCAAAGGTGATTCAAAATGTGACCTCTATGGGGACATAGAGATGAGATGACCGGAGGTCTCATCTCGCAGTGCCTACCCCTCTAATCACAGGAATTGTATCTTAACACCCATCTGAACCAAATGGCTATTCTGTGCTCATTGCTGAAGGGGAAGATGAAAAATCTCCAAGATCCCTGTCAATATGTCTTTGGGGAAAATTCTCACTCCTCCAAGTTGGGTGATCAATTCATCCTCAAACTCATGAATAAAAACCTCCAGGGTTAAGTATCTAATAGTAGTAAGGGTACTGAGATACCTTTGGCATCTAAGAAAATATCATATTTTTTCCTTTTGAACTCTAGTAACGTGGACTCTGTGGATACCTCCTGGAACAGGTGTACTACAGCATGAATGTAATGTTGTAGTCACAGTGATCAGACCAGGAGTGTATATCTTGGGCAGTGCCAAGTGATGCACTGCAACTTGATGGTAGTAAGACGTCACCGGTAGTGTTCTATCCTGTAGAGGTTTGAATGAGGGATGGAAGAGAGTCACGCTGAAACGCCAGTGAGGCTGTTAACCATGCTGCTTTGCTATTCACAGTCCAATAAATTTATATAAATTAAAGAGAGCAGGTACTACAGGATTATTATTATTATAGCTTGGGGAGGCTCCGGCCAAGATGAGCTCAAGGCCCCATTGTGCTGGGCATTGTGTAAACACATAGATACAGTTCTTGCCCCAAAGAGTTTACAGTGTAAATAGAAAAGCCAGAGTGTGAGAAAGGAAGTCTTATTATCCCATTTTACAGAGGGGGAAGTGAGGCACAGAGAAATCAAGTCACCTAGGGAATCTAGGGCAGAGCCAGGATTTGATCCCATTTTTCCTGAGACACAGTTTAGAACATTAACCCCAAGTCCATCCTTATTCTCTCTTGGATGGTAGGCTGCAAGACCATTGTGCCTAGAATAAGCCATTGGGTACTGAATATCGTCCTGTGAGAAATACTGCTTTCTTAGGATATGTCTACACTGGAGTGCATACCTGAGTTCTCGATCATGTCCATGCTTGTGCATGCTTCCCATACCCATACCCATACCCGAGAATCCACATATGCTGTGCTGGACACAGATATAATGCTGTGTACCTGAATCCACATTGCCACTCCAGTATGTGAGGTTACCGCTATCATTTCATAGGCTGTATCCCAGGGTCCTTTTTTTTACTGGGAGATACTCTAGGAACTGCTTTGTCATGTGTTTTTATACCTTTCCCTGCCTTCACACATGTGCCAATGGCACTTCTGGATCATGTAGTCCCTCACTTGTTTCTCTGAAAAACTAGATCGAACTCATGGATCAACTGGTTGACAATGTTCTGCCCCTGTTCCCTCATTGTGGGAAAAATCTTTATGCAGTGTAGGATGTGCTCTGGGAGATGCCAGATGCCTTTTCAGCAGCAATTTCTGACTCAAAGATGTCAGGCCTTGAGGGTCAATGAAAATTCAGCTATGTCACCGATGACCAATATATTGATTGCTGCTATTGCCATGATATCCTTTTTGGTTCACTGTTGCTTCACAGTGTGGTGAAATCACATAGTCTTGCAAACTTGGGATGACCAGTAGTGGCTGCAGAACATCTGCATGAGGACACAGACCTTCATGGAGTCATGTGAGGAGCTGTGTAAGGAGTTTAAACCAACTCACCAACACTGGAACACCCAATCAGTTCAGAAGCAGGTTGCTATTGCCTATGGAAGCTGGTTACCCCAGCCCAGCTATACGGCCTTTGCAAACAGCTTTGGGGTTGGAAATGTCACTGTTGGGGTCATGGTTGTGCAGGTTTGTGAGGCAATTAACACTGTGATTTACCCACAGGGTTTGCCATAAGAAACATTCCAGAAATAATAGCTGGTTTTCAGAGGCTGCGATTGCCAAACTGTGCCAGGCCATCAAAAACACTCATATCCCAATAGTTTGCCCACCACATGAAGCGAGTGAGTGTGTGAACCAAAATGGTTACTGTTCCATCATTCTGCAAGGCGTAGTGGACATGGAGGCAGACTCATGAATACTAATGTGGGGAACGCTAGAAAGGCTTATGATGCCAGCGTACAGTGGAGAACAGGATTTTACTTGATGCAGGAAGAAGGGACTTTATTCCCCAGAATGGAGATTGGTCTGTATGGTGTATCTATGCCAACTGTTATTTTGAGGGATCCTGCATACCAGCTCCTTGCCTTGGGTCATGAAACCATACCCTGATGTAAATGGCCCAGGAAAAAGGGAATTCAATTTCAAGCTAAGTAACTGCAGAATGGTTGTGAAATGCACACTTGGTAGGCTCAAGGCTCATTGGCACTGCTTACAGATCCATCTGGATGCCAGCGTGGTTCATATGATCATCGGCTGCTGTGCGACACAGTATCTGAGAGGGTAAGGGAGTGTATTTTCATCGCAAGTGGGCTGAGGACACATTCAGTATGCAAACTCTGTACAGGCAGCCAGATCCCATACACATGTATATTGGTCCTGGGTCCCAGAGGGAAAGGGAAATTAAGGACACCATATGTGCACACATCCTGGTACAGCAGGGAGGCAGAGGATGACATCTGCCTTGTACTTGTGGCAAAGGACACTTTCCCATCTTTCTGTGAAGCTGCTTTACATCAGGGAACATACCTATATTCTTATGGGGTTACATATCTTTTTAAGGGTTTTGTTTCCACTTTATGTGCTGTTGCTGAAGTTTGTTATCCACTGCTGCAAGTTACATTGCAAACATTTACAAACCCAATTATTACAGGGCACTTACATTGGGTTAAGAGCTTGGGTCTGGGTTTCTGCTGTTGAGGATGGTGGCTGTGTTGTTATGCACTCACTGTTCAATATATTTGTTCTTCTCACTATTGATGCCTGAAAGTAAGCCAGTCCCTCACTTGTGATTCATTGTAAAAAAACAAATGGGGTAGGTCTGATGATGGCGAATGTTTCATTCATTTGTACATGACTTTTTTATTTTATTTCTCCTCTTCCTAACTGCATGTACAGATGTATGAGGAGCTTCCCTTAACTCAGTTCACACAGTGGTTTCTGCTTGGAAAAGTGAAGGACCCATTTGCACTTCTTTTTGTGAAATACTGGGTTTCCAAATACTTTAATCAATAAAACATTTCACTGATGAATGCAACCCCTAATTTCAGCCTTTCGAGAGCTGTTGAAGGTGTGGGATTTTCCTAGTGATGGAGACAAATGCTCTCATTGTGTGCCTGAATAACTTTTCAATGCCTCAAGTGCCTGTCACACTTCACATCTCTTTTAAAACCCCTGCTATTTGTATTTAAACTTTCCTAAGGTGTTATTGATTGCTGTTGGTGGCAGGGGCAGATATAGTCTCCAGATTCCATGGGTGTGGGGACAGAGAGGGCCCAGGCCTGTGGGATTTCTGCTCTCCCTGCGGGGGAGGGGGCGGAAGGGAAAGGGTGGCAGCATGGGCTCTGTCCTGCATGCAGCCAGGTGGCCACTCCTGGTCCCACCTTTCATTGAACTGCAGTCCCTCTGCATGCACCCCAGGGGGTGTGCAAGAGGATCCTTGGGGGTGCGCGGCAGGAGGAGCGCTTTTTTTTTTTTTGCTTCGGCAGTTCGGGCAGGAGTCCGCGTGGCTTTTTTTTTTTTTGCTTCGGCAAAAATGGTAGAGCCAGCGCGGCAGGGGGTGCATGCTCAAAATTTTTTTACTGCTAGGGGTGCGCGATCAAAAATGTTTGGAGACCGCTGGTATAGGGTACTGACAGATGCTGTGTGATTTCAAGTATGTTTTTTTCTCTCTGTTTTTGATTTTCAGCATGTTCAATAAAGTCAGAACCCCTAACCCCCTGCAACCAACCAAACAAAGACATCAATCCACCCTTAGTGCCTACGTATAAGACATCTGCTGTGGTGAGAATTAGTAGAGGCTTTTTATAGCAGAGAAAACATACACTCCATTTCTCCATTCCTCCTGCTTATCTCTCGGACTTCAGATATTTGTGAACCTAGGGGGAAGATGCAAAATTTCCATTATAATGGCACCAAAACATTACACATGATGCCATTACATTACTCACAAGGCTTAGGGCTCATTCATGAACCGAAACCAACCAACCAAACAAAACACTCCCCTCCCCACATCTTAAGTTTGCCACACCCAGGAAGGAGGAGACACACCATTAAACAAATTATACAATGTTTTGAAACTCTGAGGTAGAAGGTGTATTTTCTAGAGAAATGTAAAAAAAAAAAAACAATTAAGGCAAGATATGCAGCCAATAAACTACTGAAACTGTTTCAAAAGTGAAATTTTCTTTGGAATATTTTAAAGGACATATTTTGAAAGTAAAACAATAATAGCTTTTTTAAAATGTAGTGATGACAACCAAGAAGACCGCCCACACTTCAATGGCTTTGCACCTGTCTCCTGCCCCTCCTAATCAGAAAGGGTGAATAATGGTGGGAGGGGGGGCAGGGGTGATGGCTCCTGGTGACATGTTGGGTGTCTCCTGTGAGGGATTTCAGGGGCTGGTACATGCTGGTGTTCTGGGACGCTGCAGGCCCATTGTTGTCCTCCTGTATAGTATTTGGCAGAGGATCTCCAAGCTCAACAGTACCTTGGGTGGGAGCCAGAGGAGGAGGAGGAGAAAGGAGCTGACGGGTTCTTCCTGGGGCCTCGGCAGCTGGAGGAGGCTGCATTCTGTCAGCCACCAGCCCTTTTAGCCACTGCAGTAGGGAATGTTTCTGTTCCCTATGCTGTCTCTCCTCCTCCAAAAACTGGGTCATAAATCTCTCTTCCTGGTGAAGAGACTACTCCTCCCGTTTCCTGAGAGACTCAGATTACTCCTGGATTCTCCTCTCCATTCCTGTGAGCAAATCCTCCATGGTCCTTCTCTGTCTACTCTGGCCCTCTCTGAGGTTCTGCTCCTGCCTTCTTGACAGCATGTTTCCCCTCTCTGGAGCCAAAGGTCCTGCCCATACAAAGCAAAGGAGAGCATTACATTTTGGACCTTGGGAACAAGCTAAGAAATCACCCCATATAACATAACTTTGCTGTAGAAGGCCACAATTTTGATACTTTTGAACATTTCAGGAATGTGACTGTCTCAACATTCTTAGTTCTCATAAGTAAGGCTATGATTTTGTTGTGGATATTTTTAGTAAAAGTCAGGGACAGGTCACGGGCAATAAACAAAAAGTCACGGAAACCATGACCTGTCCCTGACTTTTATTAAAAACATCCCTAACAAAATGGGAATGGAGGAGGATCCAGCACCCTGCCGCCACTCCGCCCCAGCAGCTGGGAACTGCAGGGACCCCATTGCCCAGTGGCTGGGAGTGGTCCTCCACTGCCCTGTGGGGCTAGAGCTGCCCCCCCCCCCGCAGGGCTGGGAGCTGCAGGGTGGGGGGACCCTGCCAGCGGTAGAGTCTGGGGAGCGGTGGGGGGGGAGCTCAGCCACTGAGCAACTCCGGGGGCCCTCTACTGCCGGTGGCTGGGAGCTGTGAGGGGAGCCGACTGCTCACGGCAGCAGGGGAGCTGCAGGGAGGCCCCTGCCAGATGCAGCGGCTGGGGAGCTGCAGAGGGCCCCCCAAGTGTCCCCCCACCTGTGGCTGCTAAGCAGCTCTGGGGACCCTCTGCCGCCAGCAGCTGAACCGCTGCAGGGGAGATCCCTGCCAGCAGCAGCGACCGTGCAGCTCAGGGGTCACCAGCAGCAGCCGGTCAGTTGCAGGAATCCTGCCGCCCACAAGAGGGTCCCTCACCGCCTGTGGAGGCTGGGCTGCTGCGGGGTCCCCAATGTCATGGAGGTCGCTGGAAGTCATGGATTCCGTGACTTCCGCGATCTCTGTGACATAATCTTAGCCTTACTCATAAGCTGTTTGCAGCCCATAAGGAAGGAGTAGAAACACATAATGGTGAGAAACATTCAGGTGTGATTCTAACAATTTACAATGTTCATACTGTCTCAAGGGATTGAGAGGAGGTGGAAAAAGTCCTTGCAGGGTCTATGTTGCCAGTTTACAATTTCTTCTTTTACGGCTGGCCAACACTGGGATAACATAGCAGTATTCAAAGTATCACAATGGAACAGAGAAGTGGCTTTTCAGTCCTGTGGAAGGGTTCCATCAAGCTATGCCAGAGAAATGTTTCTGCTAATGGTCACTCTATAGATTGCTGAATGGAGTGTTTTGGTCAACTGTGAAGGTGGTCCAAGCAGATTTGCACTGCTGGTGAACCTCAAGAATGAGCTGGAGTTTCTGTTGCAAGAGAAAGTTGCTGAGATATGCCAGGAGGGGGAGGGAATCAGAATGGAAATCAACTACATTCTGACCTAGAATATG
The DNA here is from genome assembly GCF_028017835.1 of Emys orbicularis. NCBI lineage: Eukaryota > Metazoa > Chordata > Testudines > Emydidae > Emys > Emys orbicularis. The sequence goes on along the minus strand of NC_088686.1, from coordinate 82,702,670 downwards.
AAGATTTCATGCAAAGGTAGCTCTGAACCACAAACTGCCTCTCCATCTCAGCTGCAGCAAAAAAATCCTGCCCCTATGCCTACATGACAATGGTGAAATGGACAGGGAATGAGAGACACAGAATACATCTTTATTAATTTTCCTGAAAATCCAGGTCAACACCACAAGTCTTTGCCTCAGACAACCAGAAACGGACACTAAATTGCTTTTTCTATGATGACCTGGCTGGACCCTTTCCCCCCACTGCGCCGCCTGGCTTAAGCAGCATGGCTCTTTGTGGGGAGAGTGCAGACAGAAGGGACACAGCTCACCACTGCAAGCCTTCACCTCAGACAACGGGAAAAGGAAACTACACTGGTTTTAGTATGACCATTGGACCAGACACTTGTCTCCCCTACTCAGCCCAGCTTATGTGGGGAGAGGGAAAAGATCAGTAACAGACACTTTAACTTTGCAAACTTCACGGGGACAGGGAGAAATCGATGTTGTATCTACCCTTTCCTGAGAGAACTGTAAATTCTCTTGACAAGTGTTCCCGCTTCCACAAGAATGGCCTTTTTAGCCACTCTCTGCCCCCACCTCCTAGGTTGTGTGGCCCTAGGACCATCACTGCCTGACAGGGGACTGAGAAATAGACAGACATGGGGGCAGACTGATTTTTACTTTGCAAACTTTTAAAAAATTGCATAAGAATCCAATGCACAGACTTTCTAACGGTGGTTTCTCAAAAATCAAATAAAATCATTGATTTGTAACTCAGGGTATGTCTACACAGAACCCCTAACCCCCTGCAACCAACCAAACAAAAAACTCCCACAGCAGTGATTCTCAGAGCCTGGATCTATTGATTTGGGCTTTCCCGATGCTGCTAAAAGTAGATGTGTAGACATTCTCGCTGGGGTCTGAAACCCAGGGAGATGATGGGTTATAGAGCACCAGCTCCAGCCTGAGCCAGAATGTCTACACTGCTATTTTTCAAGCTGTAACATGAACCTGAGTCTGTAGACCCAGGCTCTGAGACTTGCTGCCATGTTTTTTGTTTGTTTGTTTTGCCTTATAGATGTACCCTCTGTCTGACGGCTATTTTGGGGCGTTGCAGAGCAGGGGCTAAGAAAGTTGAAGGAGTTTGATGTGGGTATGGGGTGTCACAGTGGAGTGGCTTCAGGTAAAGCACTGGGTAAAGGTGCAGAATAACCTCCTCCTCACCCTCCAGGTTTTTTTGGGGGGACCTCCACAGTCCCTGCTGCCTCCTCAGTCTGGCCCTCATCACTGTCTTATCAGACAATGAGGCTGGCTGGGTTGAGGAGGGAATCATGAGCCACTTTAGGCTCAATACTGGGGGGCCTTGACAACACCTTCTACAATGAGCCCCCCTGGAACTGTCTGAGTCCTCGGCCTTCCTGTACAGGAAACTCAAGTGTTGTGCAATCCAGTGAATGCCAGTCTACCCCAGCCTCCATGAAATTTGCCTTTACAGGTTACAGTTTCTGCCACTCTCGCCAGAATCATGGAGGGTGCTGCATTCCACTCAGAAAGTGATTAGTATTCAGGTATCCTTGGCAGGCCAAGTGGCTGCTTTTGGAGCTGGATCCATTGTCACCTGTAGTGATCTGTAAAGAATGCAGTGGAAAGCTATTCTGATGTGATCTGTGCAGCATGCTACTACCTGCATATAGGGGTGCCGGAATGGGGGGCGGGGGACAGGGGCCATGGCCCCATCACTTTTTACTGGCTGTAAGGGCAAGCTATGAGAGGGAGGAGGCGGAGAGGAGCAAGTGGGGGGTGGGGTCTCGGGGGAAGGGGCAGCGCGAGGGTGGGGACTCAGGGCAAAGGGGTGGCCTGGGGAGTGCGGCCATGGTTCAGGTGCTGGTGGCTCCCCCATTTTTAGGGAGCTTCCTCCATTCCTGCATGCATACGGGGTTCATATGGGGGACAGGCACCTTTCTTATTATTATTACTTGAGGGCTGCAACCTTGGTAGCCCATTCTGTTTGATAGTCTGCTAATTTCATTGTGGATGAATAGTCCTTTTGATCCATACAGGATACCATGTTGTCCATCCAGATCTTCTTTTTTTGCCCTGTGGTCTTCTGCTATCAACTTTCCCTTCCAGTACCCATAAACATGCATCCTGTTAAGCCTCTTAAAATGTGTCCTGCAAATCAAATGATCTTTTCGTAAGATCTCTGACTAGCGTTTGCTGAGTTCCAGCAATCCCCAATACTTTTTGACTGGTTATGCAGTCTATCTATGATATTTTCAGAAGTCTTCTATAATACCATAATTTGAAGGACTGTAGTTTCTTTTTTTTATTGATTATTTGAATGTCCATGTTTCACAGCCATAATTTAACACAGACCAAATGTAAGTTTTTCAGGGTTGGAATTAAGCCTTCAGATTTATGTTCTCTCTCATCAGATGTTTATTCTTTCAGAATTCTCTTTTTCACTTGCTATTCTGGTGCTGACTTCAGTATCTGATCTTCCATCTTCTGTAATGATGCTTCCTAAGCAGCAATAATTTCTCACTTGCTGTATGGCTGTGTCATTCATTGGAATCTAGCATGTTTTCCCAGCATCATCGTATACCACCATAGTTTTTGTCTGTTCCACATTCAGCTCTAGACCATATTCTTTGCCATATTTATATATAATCTCCACTAACTTTATTAGACTTTATTCTGAATCAGCCAACAGCACTATTATCTGCATAGCAAATGTTATTCACCCATTTTTCATTCATCTTAATACCTTCTTCTCTTTCTTTGATTAATTTAATCAAACACTTGCTATAAATGTTGAATGAAGTTGGTGACATTATACAACCTTGTCTCACTCCTCTCTTGATCTCTATTAGATTTTCATTTTCAACTCCCATTATAATCACCTGCTGATTCCAATATAATTGTTTTATTACTCAGAGTTCATATCCATCAATCCCTATAGATCTTAATATGTTGAGCAATTTGTAGTGGTAGATTCTGTCAAATGCTTTTTGGAAGTCAATAAAACACAACTGTACTGCTTTCCCCATTTCAGCCACCTTAGACTGTGTGAAGGTCAGGAAGGAAAGGGTTTAGAGCATTGTGGGAATGGGTGTGGAGGACTACTGAAACTCAGTGTCATGACCCTATGGGTCTTGAACCTGAGGGTTCCAAGTTAACTGATGTCATCCTGCTCTCACCCAGCAGCTCGCTATCAAGCAACCGGGGGTGGAGAGACCATGAAACCTGAAGCTACATCAGGGAGGCTTCCCTTGGGCCTGGACTGGAGGAACACTAGGGCTTCTGATTGGTCAGGGCTTCCTGTTTAAACCCAAAGAGAGAACATGGACTACCTGGCTGCTGCTCAGGTCCCTCACCAGACGATACAGACTCTGACATGCCTGATTCCCAATATCCTGACCTTGGCCTGACTTCTGGTAACCCAAACAGTACCCATCCCCATCTGGATTAGTTTGACTGGCTCCTGCCTGATTACTGGTAACCTGAACATGACTCTGCTGAACTAGGTGGCTGACCACTAGACCCAGCTGCCTACATCCTGATCCTGACAATTTGTTTGTACTGAAACCACAAGAAGTGGGCCCAGCAAAAGAATGAGAATGGAGCCAAATGGTCAATCTCAGCTTCAAGAAGAACCAGGCTTGCCTGTCTCCAGGCAGACAATCAAGCACTACAGGCTTGAGTTGTACAATTGACTGCTAAGACTGTTGCAAAAGCAGGTAAGCCAACTCTGCAATGAGAATACAATGCTGTGGGCATGACCCTGATACCTGCCCCTGAGCAGAGTACCTCGAAACTTCTGCTGGAACAATTTGATTTTAATCGTCAGTGGTTCCAGGATTTTATGAATCAGTGCCGCCTCCAGTTCTTACTCTGTCACCAGGCCTATGCCTCTAGAACAGGACAAAGTATGCCTGATAGCTAGTTTACTGTCTGGGGAAGCTTTGGATTGGGCCTTTCCCCTTGCTGGAGGGCCACAGCCAAGTATTGACAAACTGGGACACTTTTCTTCAGGAAATACTATCAGTTTATGATAACCCTCATTGTGTCCACTTGGCAGAAAGCACTTTAAAGAAGCTTCAGCAGGGACAGGCATCATTGCGTCTTACTCAGTGCACTTCCACTGGCTTGTCATGGACACTGAATGGAGTCAGGCAGTGCAGTGATACCAGTTCCAATGGGGTCTGCGGGAGGAAGCTAAGGATAAGTTAGCCCAGATAGAGAATCCTGCAGGCCAGAATACTTTTATCAACCTTGCTAGCCACACTGGTGACTGATTGTGAAAATGGAGAGAGGAAAAAAAAGGGGTTCCCTCAACCACCCTGTCCAGGTTCATTGATGGATGATCAGCCGATTGAACCAAAGCAGATAAACCTAGCTCACCAGCAGTGTGTCCTTGAACAGGAGGAATGGCACTGAAAATATCATCTATGGTTCTATTTTAGCAGTTTCTTTAGTATAAATTAGAGACAGGCCTTGTAACGGTAGCCACTGGAATTGGTGGAGACTGATTATAGTGACAGGGGTATTCACCTTTGCCACCTTGACCCATATCCTATAACTGGAGCCAGCAAACAAAGTCCAGCCTTTCCCCATCACTCCTGTGTGTTAGATCCCCAACTACAGGTCTGAAACAAAATCCCAGATTCAAATATTACTTTCTCCATCCACGATCTTTGGTGAGAATTTAAACTGCAGATCTAGACTTTGCTATGTGGGCCCATCTGCAACAAAATCAAAACACAAGACCCAGTAACTGTAGTCTCTACCTAATTATTTCAAACCTGGTCCACTCATGATGGATATTTATGGAACATACACCACAATTAAAGTTATAAACTCACTTGGATTAAGCGAGCAAAGTAATTGGATGATGATCATTCTCTTAACTGAGCCGAATGATTCATATGGTCTAATATGGATTAATCTATATGTAAATCATCTTGGTTCAATTACAACTTCTGCTTGACAATCTGTCTTTACAAGGCAGAAACATATTTCTTGTTATTATAAGGATTTTGTATTATATAAGATTTTATCACTCCTGCCCTAGAAACCTTATACAAAAAGCCAGAGACCAACTCTTTTTAATTCATCAGAGTTGTGATAATCACATATATACCAATCCAAGCCTGTTATTTTGCCCAGTTGTTTGATCAGTATCTTTATATGGAGACAGGAAACAACAAGAGATCAATCAACAAAACAAATTCATTCTTTGGTTTCTTGTGACAGGATAGTTGTTTGGTCACTATGAGCATTTCCTAGTTATTCGCACCAGCTGGTCAGTCATCTAAGTCACATAGTATTTGTTTTGTTCCCTGATTGGATGACATAAGCTTTATAAACTGGAGTCCTTTCTTTTTGCTCACAAATTACCCTTGAAAATCTGTAGTTGTTCAGTAAAACCACTGTGTGAATAATAAAACATTGTATTCAAAGTGGCTGAGAGAGCATTTCTAATGCAAATACTCTGATGAATATTTTATACACACTAGTACTTGTGATATTAATATCCACAAACATTCTTGCATACAAAAACTTGCTTACCTGAATGCTCATGGATAGTTGAAGAAAGAGGTCATGAATATCACTAAAGTGGGTGTTATTCACAAAAATTGTCACAGAACCTTTTTTTCTTCTGTCTACCCAGCTCTCTTTCTGATAGGGAACAATTGCTGTGCTCCTAGCTAATGTTCTGGGGAGGAAACAAATAACAATATTATAAGGAATAGTTAATATTATATATAATATATATTATAATATGCAAAGCAAACCTGCACAGCGCCTTCAAAAGACATGCGTGGGAACTTAAATTCATAACTTTGCTAGACACCAAAAAACATGGGCTCAGGCCTGGTCTACACTACAGAGTTAGGTTGACATAAGGCTGCTTATGTTGACCTAATTCTGTAAGTGTCTACACTACAATGTAGCTCCCACCGATGTAACTCACCCCCTACACCAACATAATAACTCCACTTCCGTGAGAGGTGTAGCACTTAGGTCGATGCCGTGTCAGTGTAGACACTTCACTGCTTACGTTGACTGTTTCTGCCTTTCAGAAGCCATCCCACAATATGCCACACTGACAGTTAAATTGGTGCAAGTGCCCCTGGTGAGGATGCGCATTGCCGACACAAGGAGTATAGTGTGGACATGCAAAAGCCATTTAATTACTGCTGTGGCTGTACATCCATGCAACATAGGTCAACTTAATTTTGTAGCATAGACTTGCCCTTAGAGTGGTTTTATAAATCACTACAACAATTTGTAACAATCCCTGCTGCTACTAACTCTCCATTGACCTATGACTGCAGAGGTATTAAGTGCCCATTTCATCTTAAGTCATCTCCTACAACATGTATTAACTATTTATGCTTAGCAACCTGTTCCAACTTGTATTTACCTTCTCCAGACCTGAATTTTCTCCCTTCCACCAACAGAAGTTGATCCAATAAAAGATATTACCTCACCCACCTTGTCTCTCAACAATATTAGGTACACATAGCAACAATAAAGTCTATTTTCAACCATGAGTGGTAAATTTATAGAGAGAAACATTTTTTCATGCACATTTTTAGTGATTTATAAAGTACAAAACATTTGATGTCTAGTATAAGTTGAGATGATTTGGCTGAGCCCAGCATCCTTTTAACTCCACCATTGTTAGTTCTGCCCTCATCAGAATGTATTACCAATAGTCAAATAAAGCTGAAGCATTATACAAAATATAATAATGCAATATTTGCATTAATAATGCCATTTTCAGTTGTTGAATAGGACAAAATCATTCTTTACAAGTCCCATCTGCAGTTGCAATACAAAAAGACACCAGACACATGCAAAAGCAGACACTCAGGGGTCTCAAAGTCCCGGCCCTCGGGCCATCTGCGGCCCGAGAACCAACCCACTGCAGCCCGCGGAAACTTTTTAAAAAGTTCTTTCATCCGGTCCTCATGGCTGCCGGCTGAGTTGGGGGGCGGGGGGGGGGGGCGGGAGGGGAGCGGGCAGGAGAAATTCACATACCCCTCCCCCTCAACGTTTTTCCATCCTGCTGCTCCTGGGACCCTCCCAGGGGTTGCACTCAGCAATGTGTCATTCAGCTTGGGCAGCTCGGTTCCCTGCAAGCAGTTCCATATCCCTGCTGTTGCCAGCGGAGCCGTGGAGTCACGCTGCCAGCTGTCTGCTGCAGGCGCCACCCCCACAGCTCCCATTGGCTGGGGAGAGGGACAGAGATACCATCACTAGTTACTGGGCAGTCAGCCATGGAGGCAGCATCATTAGTTGCCAGGCAGAGTCAGCCAGGGCGGCATGAGGCCAAGGGAAAAGGGTGGGAAACGTGCTGGGAGGTGGTGTGAACACCATCTTCAGTGATATTGGCCCGCTGGGAGGATTTGAGGACTGGCACTGGCCCTAAGGTAAATTGAGTTTGAGACCCCTGGTCTAACTCTATGAAACATAGCTCATGGCCTGTCAGCCACCTGTGGACCTCAACATGTTACTGCAGCCTCTTGATGATCCCCCCCGCTACCCTGGCCCCCAGTTACTGAAGACCTGAAGCTTTCATATAAAAGAATATTAAGCTTCCAGCTCTTATGGCTAACCACAAGGGACAGCCATTGACACAGAAATGTGTTCGAGTTTTCCAAGGGCACATCTCCATAAGCAACTATACACGTGTCCTTGAGTGGGTTTGTCTCATAACCCCCCTATTGTCCACACTTAGATCCCTGAAGCACACATCACAAGGTGAACAGAGGGTGAGGAAGCTAGCATGACTGAAGGGGGTGGTTAAGTACATGTGTTAGCTGTGGCGCAGCCTTGTACCCATTCTGGTTTGCAGTGCAAACAAGGATAAGGGGTGTGTAGCAGGTCTCAAGTGTACGGGCTGGGATGTAGGTGGCAGGCTTGAGTGGTTAGCAACCTAGTTCAAAAGAGTCATGTTCAGGTTACTGGGAATCAGGCAGGAGCCAGTCAGACTAATCCAAATGGGATCGGGTACTATTGGACCACTACACGCAAAAATGATTAAAAGTCAAGCAAACATGACCTATGAGGGAAGATTGAAAAAACTGTGTTTGTTTAGTCTGGAAAAGAAAAGACTGAGAGGGGGACATGATGACAGTTTTCAAGTACATAAAAGGTTGTTACAAGGAGGATGGAGAAAAATTGTCTTAACCTCTGAGGACAGGACAAGAAGCAATGGGTTTAAATTGCAGCAAGGGGGGGTTTAGGTTGGACATTAGGAAAAACTTCCTAACTGTCATGGTGGTTAAGCCATGCAATAAATTGCCTAGGGAGGTTGTGGAATCTCCATCATTGGAGATTTTAAAGAGCAGGTTAGACAAACACCTGTCAGGGGGGTCTAGATAATACTTAGTCCTGCCATGAGTGCAGGGGACTGGACTAGATGACCTCTCGAGGTCCCTTAGAGTCCTATGATTCTATGAAGTCAGGTCAAGGTCAGGATACTGGAATCAGACAGGAGCCAGTCAAACTAAACCGGCTGGGGTCAGGCACTATTTGGGTCACCAGGGTTCAGGCCAAAGTCAAGATACCAGGAAACAGGCAGGTCAGAGTCTGTAGTACCAGCCAGGCAGGGGGTCCAAGCAGCAGATTTGAGACCTGTGGGGTCATGACAGTATTCCCTCGCCCTTTGGGGTGTCTTTGGGGCAGTGCCAGACCAGGTTTCTCAGGGTGCTTTTGTGGAACACCTTCAGCAGAGCAGGGGTGTGAATGTTTTCTATAAGCTCCCAAGTATGCTTTTCTGGGCCATATCCTTCCCAGTCTATTAGGTACCAGAATTTGCCATGTCTAATTTTGGAATCTAGTATGGATGATGTACTCTTCAAGGTCTTGCACATGTACTGGTGGAGGAGGTGATTGATCCCAAATAAGGGTAGGGGTTTTCTGTGTATGGTTTTAGTAATGAAACTGGAAAATAGGATGGATCCTGAGGGACTGAGGCAGGTGTAGCTCAAAGGTGACTGGGTCGATCTGTCATTGGATTTGATAGGGACTCAGCAACGGGTGGTCCAGCTTGTGTGAAGGTTTATCTGTACAAAGATGTTCTGATGAGAGCCACACCTTATTGACACCCACCAAATAAGGGGAAACCTGGTTGATGCTGCTGCCCTGCATGCTTTTGATAGCTACTGTTACAAGGCCTACCTCTAATTTATTTTAAAGAAAATGCTAAATTACAGTCTTGGCACTGGAAATTTAATTTTCCTGACACACATTCTTTTCCCAGGGGCGGATGTGCCCACGTTAAAGGAGTGAAGGTATTTGGAGAAACAGAGAATGCTAACTACTAGAGCGATGTGCCTGACAATTCCCACGTCCCCCAAAACCCTTCTGGGAGTACCATGCCACTTTCCATGATATAGGATTCTGGCATTTCAGAATAAAAAATCACCCTGATCAATCTTTACTAATCTGCTGCTCTAGATGCAATATGAAAAATGCATAGAAATAAGGAAGGAGCTTTCCTTTCTTTTTATTCTCTCTCTTGAGTCAAGTTAAAATGGAATACAGTCATTAAAAGGTTATCTAGTGTAACAACCTAGCCAGTAAAAGGCAAAAGCAGAAGGCTATATTCCTCTGTGAGTTGTTTTATGAAGTATCTCATGGCTGACAATCAGTGAACTAAATCCTTCGACAAGAAGAGATTTACAAGGACTTGTCTACAGAGACAAAGTGTTTCTACAGACTGCAGGCAGCTCTGGGACCAGGGATTAGTAGAACTGCACATAAATACAGCTTACAGCTATAGAATGCCACTACTGGGAGCTTTCAGTGGGAAGCTATGTGTAAATATGCCTATGGAAATGGGCTTTAAATACTGATCATGGAATGTATAGGTTTTTAATAGCTGTACAGGCCTTTTGATTGGACTTCTAAAAGGTGTTTTTCTTAATTAACTCACAATATTTAATTTATGCCCCCAGAGTTTGGAAATCAGGCATCTCCTTGGTATCAGCCTTTTGCAGAAGCCACCCTTTTACAAAGTCTCTTACTTGGGAAATTCCAAGTCGCCATATGGCTTTTTGGATAGTGGCTGATCACTGTCCTGTGCACTGGTATATTGCTAACTTTCTGTGTTTTTATCCATGGTGGGCATTAGAACATGAATAAAGCTCTTCAATATTACAAGCTGTTTAATATTTAACAGTCAAACAATACTTAATTAAGCAATAAGGCTCGGCAGGTAGTCCATGTCTGAATGGTTATTGCACGCCTTGGGTGGTACTATACAGGAAATGCATGACGTCTGATTACCTTTATTGAGCACCTCAGATGTGTAGTAATCAACTACCATAGAAATTCCCTGCCTGAAGAGTACATTATTATCAATGAAATGAAGGAAAACCATGCACTGTCTGGGCATTACGGTCATGCACAAAACAGCCCTGACAGAATATTAAATATCTCAGTTGTGAACAGACAGTTCTAAAGCTGTTGCATAATGCTGAGTCTAAGAAGGGTTCAGTTAGGCCAGTAATTGGAAGGGAGCCCCCTGCCTCTGAACATTTAATTGCTACAGGAAGTGATGTAGGTGAATCAGTAGCAGATACTCATTGAGAATTTAAGTGCTCAAACATCATAGAAGCAGATACGTGCTGTTGCTGAAGATACCCTACTGTATTTCCGAGCAAATGTCACAAGGAATCCCTGAGTGCTAATGGTCATTACAGATCACATGACATTTTTCTAAGAATAAAGGGATTCATAGATTCATAGATTCTAGGACTGGAAGGGACCTCGAGAGGTCATCGAGTCCAGTCCCCTGCCCGTATGGCAGGACCAAATACTGTCTAGACCATCCCTGATAGACATTTATCTAACCTACTCTTAAATATCTCCAGAGATGGAGATTCCACAACCTCCCTAGGCAATTTATTCCAGTGTTTAACCACCCTGACAGTTAGGAACTTTTCCCTAATGTCCAACCTAGACCTCCCTTGCTGCAGTTTAAGCCCATTGCTTCTTGTTCTATCCTCAGAGGCTAAGGTGAACAAGTTTTCTCCCTCCTCCTTATGACACCCTTTTAGATACCTGAAAACTGCTATCATGTCCCCTCTCAGTCTTCTCTTTTCCAAACTAAACAAACCCAATTCTTTCAGCGTTCCTTCATAGGTCATGTTCTCAAGACCTTTAATCATTCTTGCTGCTCTTCTCTGGACCCTTTCCAATTTCTCCACATCTTTCTTGAAGGGATGTTAACCCCAAGGCCTGAACAAAATCTAACTTGGCAATTACCTTCCACCTAAGCAAATCCCTGATTCAGCAAAGTATGAAAATATGTGCTTAATTTTACTTGAAGTCAATGGGACTTAGCCTGTGCTTAAAATTAAGCATGTGAGTAAGTGCTTTGCAGAATTAGGGCATAAATTTTCCCTCTCTAGTTTCAGTTGGATATAGCATTCTTCACTTCTTGCTCTGTCTAAACTGTTGTGTAGTCTGGTTGTCACTGTTAAATAATTAGCAAATCCACCTCAGATCATGTGATTGTAATTCAGTGGTGGGTGAAGTGATAGCTCCTTTTATGTATGTTTACCTTCTTGAGTACATTATTATGCCTCACTTATGCTCTGCGCACTAACCCACCATCCTGGGAATGAAGTAATAATTCTAATCCCCTGAGCAGCTCCAAACACTCAACATTTCTTTTAAAATCAACTGGCTGGAGAAATGTTTCTTTTTTCTTCAGTCAAAGGGATATTTTCCCTCAACATTATCCTGAGGTAGGGTGACCAGATGTCCTGATTTTATAGGGACTGTCCCGATTTTTGGGTCTTTTTCTTATATAGGCTACTATTACCCCCACCCCCGTCCCGATTTTTCACACTTGCTGTCTGGTCAACCTACCCCGAGGTGGTCAAGATTTGTCCATGGGACGTTGCTGGGTTTCCTATATGTAAAAATGGCAAAATCTGAAGCCCATTATCTCACAGCCCTGCATGGCTAGAAGTGGGAGCATTATTCAGTTTGAACGGGGGGACTCCCAGCTCCTCTGGCCCTTGCTTCTAGCCCCGGAAGAGCCTGAAATAACAGATTTAAAGTCACGGCACTGCTATGCATAGAAAGCTATTTGGTTATTTTAAAAAGATTTTAGAAGGATCCAATTTAAATCAAGATTGGATTTTCCCCTCCCCTAAAAACTATACTCTAGGAATTATTTTGGAGAAGTTCTGTGGCCTGTGCTATACAGGAGGTCAGACCAGATGACCACAATGGTCCCTTCTGGCCTTGGAATTTATGACTCCTGCTGAGCCCTCTGAAGTTGGACCCAAAGGGTATATCTACACTGCAATTAAACACCCACGGCTGACCCGTGTCAGCTGACTTGGGCTCGTAGGGCTAGGGCTTCAGGGCTGTTTAATTGTGGTGTAGACATCTGGGCTCAAGCTGAAGCCTGAGCTCTGGGACCCTCCCACGTCATGGATGGTGGATGATGGTTTTATTGCAACTCATTTGGGTTACAGCCATCTCTTGACAAATACCAATAAACCCTTCATACCATAGCACACCATAATGTGTTCCCTATATAGCAGATAGATAGGTTTATACAGAGCTTTGGGATCCTTCAGAATGAAAGGCATTTCATTAAGGTAAGGTATTATTATTTAATCATATCTTTAGTACATTTGTTATGCACTAAGTTGATGCTATTAATAATACCCATTTTTTCACATGATCCATGCTTCCTAGCAATAAAACATCAACTTGTTTATTTATGTAAGTGGTGTGAAATAGACAGAAAGCAAAAATGGTAACTTGGGATCAGGGAATGCTACTTAAAAATGTCTCTCAATAATATTAACAGAGAGTCCTGTGGCACCTTTAAGACTAACCTTTAAGTGGGTGAATGCCCACTTTGTCGAAAGCTTATGCTCCAATACATCTGTTAGTCTTAAAGGTGCCACAGGACTCTCTGTTGCTTTTTACAGATCCAGACTAACACGGCTACCCCTCTGATACTCTCAATAATATTGCTATTTTTAAACTTCTGCCTTTGGCAAACTTTCCTCCCTCAACATGATTACTGATGAAGATGTTATTATTATTGTGTGTGTGAGGGGGATGTAAGATACTCTTTAAAAGATTTAATTTAAAAGAAATAGAGACTGAGTATTTTCATTCCCCAAAGTACAGTGAAGACACATCATAGAAAGAAAGCAACAAAATCCCAGGGGCCAAGCTTCCAATGCATGAGGGAAAAAAAAGAAAAAAGAATAAACTCTTTCTTCTGTAATAGTTTCTTCTTTGCTCTTCATACTATGTGTTTCTCATTTTATTGTGAGAAGAAACATGTGTCCCTGAGCTGGGACAGTTTAGCTATTCTGACAGTCAAGAGTGATTATAAAAATAGAAAAATCACAATGGACAACTTGAAATCCACCTTAGTACAGAAAGTGCTGCACCACAGGCTTGCTGTGTGTATAGAGGGGTTTTTCTTTCACTTCTCAAATAGCTGTAACTATTTTGTTGTTATTTTAAGATGAACACCTATTGAATAACAATACCAATTAACAATGAAAACATACATTCTGAGATGCATGCAATTGTGCTCCAGGCAACTGGTACAGATAGTCCTCTTTGGATGTTGCTAAAATGTCTTTATACTGTAAGATGGTTTTTCAGTTTGAGCCTTCTTGAATCTTTTGTGCTTAAAGTTTTGAGCCTGTAGTTTTGGAGTACATCAGGCCTTGTCTATACTGGCAAGTTTCTGCATAGTAAAGCAGCTTCCTCCTCCTGGGACCCTGCCTTCACCCAAAGTGCTGATGTGTTTTTTTTGTTTGTTTGTCTCTCTCCTCCAGTAGTTGTTTTTTTAATAAAAGAATTTTGTTTGGTTTGAAAGCAATCTTTATTCCATTAAATGAAAGCAAACAGAGCCCTGAAAAGCAACAGGCAATTTTCTTAAACCTTCATAATGCATCGTCTGCACCAATCACAATCACCTCCTAGCATTACAAGCAATGCAATCCTGAGCATAGCAACAAATATTAGTGGCTTTCAGCTTCAAATTGCTGCCTCAAGGCATCCCTGATCCTTATGGTCCCGTGCTGCACCCCTCTAATAGCCTGGTTTCTGGCTGTTCAAATTCAGCCTCCAGGCGCTGAGCCTCAGTGTCTAGCCCTGAGTGAAGCTTTCACCCTTCCCTTCACAAATATTATGGAGTGTGCAGCACGTGGCTATAAGCATAGGAATATTGTCATTGGCCAGGTCCAGCCTCCCATATAGTCAGCACCAGCGGGCCTTTAAACAGCCAAAATCACACTCAACAGTCATTCTGCTCTTTCTCAGCCTGTTGTTGAACTGCTCCTAGCTACTGTCAAGGTGCCCCATGTATGGCTTCATAAGCCATGGCATTAAGGGGTAGGCAGAGGCTCCCAGAATCACAATGGGCATTTCGACTTCCCCTACAGTGATCTTCTGGTCTGGGAAGAAAATCCCTGCCTGCAGCTTCCTGTACAGGCCAGTATCCCGAAAGATGCGTGCATCATGCACCTTTCTGGACCAGCGTGAGTTAATGTCCATGAAATGCCCAGAGTGATCCACAAGCGCCTGGAGAACCATTGATAAATACCCTTTATGATTAATGTACTTGGTGGCTAGGTGGTCTGGTGCCAAAATTGGAATATGCATGCCATCTATCGCTCCTCCGGCATTTGTGCAAAGCCATCCACAATGTTACGCACATTGCCCAGAGTCAAGGTCTTTTGGAGCAGGATGTGATTAATGGCCCTGCACACTTCCATCAAAATGAGTCCAATGGTCGACTTTCTCACTCTGAATTGGTTAGCGCCCAATCGGTGGCAGTCTGGAGTAGCCAGCTTCCACAGTGCAATTGCCGTGCCCTTATCCAATGACAGGGCAGCTCTCATGCTTGTGTTCTTGCACTGCAGGGCTGGGGTGAGCTCATCACACACTCCCATGAATGTGGCTTTCTTCATCCGAAAGTTCTGCAGCCACTACTCGTCATCCCAGAAATGCATGATGATGTGATCCCACCACTGAGTGCTTGTTACCTGAGCCCAGAAGTGGTGTGATGAGATCAGTGTCAAACTGCTTTTGACTTTGTAGTTTAAGGAATAACTCCACTGCCACTCGTGACATGTTAGTGAGAGCGAGCAGCATATTGGTCAACAGTGCGGGATCCATTCCTGCAGAACAAAGAGGCAGAGCAGAGTGCGCAATACATAAACCGTTGAAAGATGGTGCCAAATGCGGATGGAAGCACAGGGTTTGCTGGGATGCAAAGCAATGTGTCATGGGGCATTGGGACAGGACCCAGGATGCCCTGCGACCCCCTCCGCCTTCCCACAACTCTTAGCAGCAGAAGAGGAAGAGATGCTCTGTGGGATAGCTGCCCAGAGTCACTGCTCTGAATACAGCTGCAAGTGCCGCAAGTGTGAACATGCTATTGCCCAGGCAGCTGGCAGTGTGAACACACAACAGCGGTTTCCCTTCAGCGCTCTCTGAGGGGCACTGTAACTGCCAGCACTGTAACTCTGCCAGTGTAAACATACCCTTAGAGAGAAGCTTAATTCCCTTTTTCTGAAGTGAGTTAGACACTGAAGAGCTAAAGTCTTACTGAAGGTCAAGGGGACTTAGGCATTTAGAAGCCTAAGTCACTTTTAATATGGGATGTGACCTCCTAAGTCACTTACAGGTTTTTGAGAATTTTACCTTTTTTTAGAACCATGGTGAATCTAAAAAGTAATTTCTGATATGTTGCCTTCAAAGGACTACAGTGGTAGCAGGACCCTGTCTAACTGAGAACAGCAGAAGGTCTATGTCTGGGTGATATGAAAGGATGGAATTCTAAAGTGAGACATAGCTGACAAAGAAGACTTGAAGGAAGAGACTCTTCTCTGTTTCATCAGCACTAAATAATACCTCAAGTAAGCAGAGTTATAAGTAACAGAGCTTCATTAAACATGCTACATTTTGAGGTACTGTTGTTTACCCATTATCAGCCAGCCGCTGGCTTGCATTTCTGAGCCTCTGGTCCTTCACCAGTGTAAGTCCATCCTTAAGTCTGATCTTTGCTCCAGTGCCACTCATCATGCCATATTCACAGGGCCGGCTCCAGGCACCAGGCAACCAAGCTGGTGCTTGGGGCGGCACCTGGAGGGGGGCGGCGCGGCGCTCGGGCCGCCGGGGAGAGCGGGGCCACAGCCGGGCTCGCCGCCCTCCCCCCGGCGCTCTCGCCGCCCTCCCCCCCGCGCCCTCCCCCCGGCTGCCGGGGGGAGAGCGGCGAGCCCCTACCGGGGCTCGCCGCCCTGCGCTCTGGCCGCCGGGGGGAGAGCCGAGCCCCAGGCGGGGCTCGCCGCCCTCTCGCCGCCCTGCCCCCGGCGCTCTGGCCGCCGGGGGGAGAGCTGAGCCCGCGCCGGGGCTCGCCGCCCTGCCCCCGGCGCTCTGGCCGCGGGGGGGGGGGGGGGGAGAGGTGAGAGCCGAGCCCCCGCCGGGACTCGCCGCCCTCCTCCCAGGGCTCCGGCCGCCCTGCCCCCGCTGGGGCTCGCCGCCCTGCCCCCGGCGCTCTGGCCGCGGGGGGGGGGGGGGGAGAGGTGAGAGCCGAGCCTCCGCCGGGACTCGCCGCCCTCCTCCCAGGGCTCCGGCCGCCCTGCCCCCGCCGGGGCTCGCCACCCTCGCCCCGGGGCTCCGGCCGCCCTCCCCCCTGGGGCGGCAAAAAAGCCAGAGCCGGCCCTGCATATTCAGGGGAGGACTTGGTGGCTCAAAGGATTGGGAATAAGCTACAGAGATAGTTGGTTAAAACTGGTTCAAATTGCAGTCCATTGGCTCAAATCAAACAGGGCCGTAAGAGCTAAAATTTATTACTACCTAGTCATATGATTTAGTAGTTGTGGGTCAGTTTCTAGTGGACAGGAGAAAATCATTACAATAGGGAAATCTCAGCAGTGAGGCTAAGGAATAAATAAGCAAAGGACTATCATTTTACTCTTTGGGTACAGTGGCAATATTAAGTATAAGAAGTTATATAGACTAGACTAAAATAGACACTACAGAACTTAATTCCAATTTTACTGCACCAGTGGTAGCAATGTGTGGGGAGCCAGAACTTCTCTGGCTACCATATTAAAGAATAAATGAAAATATCCAAAGCCAGTAGTTCCCTGAGAGATCTTACACTTGTCAAAAAGCATCACACCAAACACAGTTTTCTTCAGGAAGACAGGTTTTTAGGTTCTCTTTAAATCAATGATCTAATTGAAAAGTCATTCCATACAATATCTTGAAAATTGACTCCATTGTAGTATATACTTAAAGTTGTAATGTGTTTCTCTCTCATATCTAACCCCTTTCACAAAGCATTGAAATCCCCATCCCTTCAACTTTTCCTTATTCTTTATATGAAATTATCATTAGATCCCAGAGAGGACTGCAGATAAAAGCCCTTGCATTCTGTGCCAAGGCCGCTTACTGACTACAACTTCCAGTGAAGTCAGTGGGAGTCTTTCCACTTCAACACAGAGTTAGATCTGCTCTGATTGACTTATTTAATGACCATAAAAGTACTGCTATAAAATTAAATGTCATGACACTGATGCTGCGTGCTTAATAGGCAGTTTCACTGGTCAGCCTGGGAGGAAGTGATGACTGCTTCAGGATGGCAAGTACAAAATTGGCACAAGCTCATTGTAAACAGATTTGAGAGAAAGATTCCAGGACTAGAACCTCCCTTCTAAAGGAGATGGGAATAGATACTGTGTAGCATCTTCAAAAAAGCTGTAAATGAATGTTTCTCTCTTCCCTTCTCATATGGTTTATGTGTATTTGAGCTGATTGAGAAATGGGGAAAAATGTTCTGATGTAATATCTGTAAGTAAGGAAAAGGAGTCAGCATCATGTGACCAGCCAGCTTTCCACTGACCACCAGTGGTCTGCCGAACACGATTTGGGAACCACTGATTTACTGGAACACTAATAGCTCCAATCTGGCATGTTTTGAGCAGAGCAGTGTTCTACTAGACAAAAAGCTGTGCAGTAGGCGAACTCCTTTCCTGTGTACGTCACCAAATCCATAGGAGAAACAGGAGAAGATCAGTCTTGGACCATCAACACTTAGGCTGTCCTAACTATAGTGGTTAATCCTGCTATTGGGGACCTGCTGTGTCAGGCTAGCTTTGGGGGATTGTTCTACTCTTAGTACAACTTGGAGTCTTCAGTCTACAGTCTTGGAGCATCAACTCTTAGGCTTCCCTTTAGTTAGAGAAACAATTGTTAAGCTAGATCTCCTTTGGCAAAGGCATTGGCTTAAATTACAGAGAAGGGGAGGAAATATTCATAAATTCAAACTAGTGTTGTGGTCAAAGACCCCCACGCAGTCATTTTAGTTCAAAGACTCAAGCCTGAGGCCAGTTTATTGACATACATACCAGTGCACTGGGGTGCAGTCCGAAGACTGACACCCCGAGCAGCAGCTCGCATGCTGCGTTATTTCGTCAAACCGCAAGCAAAGTACAAACAATAGTCATGAGTTAAGAAATTAGGGTTGGGGTTAGTCCCTCCCCCAAACCGCAAGTTAAGAAAGTAGGGTCGGGGTCAGTCCCCCCCCCCCCGTACCTTCCTTATTAATTTTCCGAGAAGTGGTTTTCCCCAGGGGTGGTACTTGGCACCAGTTTGGGTACATTTCTCAAGACACGTTATTTTCCGGGGTCTTTTGGTTAAAGATTAGGGGGGGTTCCATGGGACGCCTAAAGAGGATCTATGATTGGCTATTTTTGCAGATAGCTGGAATTGGAAAATGTTGCAAATAGCTGTAGCAGCAAGGATGATTAACTCTTTGCAAAAACAATTTCTTAATGTAAGCGGATATTCTATTTTTCGAGCGATTTCATAAACTTGCAGTTATTATATTGCTAAAGCAGTTTCTTGCTGCAGCTTTTAGCATTATTCTGTGTTTCTTTCCTCCCTCCTTCCTCCCTCCCTCCTCTGGACATGACACTTGACTGAGTTTGGCAGAAAACTGTGTTTTTTAGTCTAGTTCAGGCCCTGCCCTGGGCCCTGCTTTGTGTAAGGGTAGTTAGCATAACAGATCTCTGTTGGAGGGTTTATTTCGGGGCCCACAGATTCAAAGCTCTGGCTATCAAAAAGAAGGCCCCCTCCTCTATTTCCCCACACTAGTTTTATGAGCCTTGTTAACCCAAGATATCATTGGAATGGTTTGCAAACCCGTGAAGTCTGCCTATCCCTTATTATAGTTTTTTATTTATTTATTGACTTTCTCTCTCTCAGTTTTAGGCTACTGCTCCTTATCCTACCATCTTGTGATAACGTTAGTAATCCCCTTCCTTAATTTATATTATCTTCTTGGAAATATTTATAGACCTTGGTTCCCCCTGAGTCTTCCTTTTTTACAACACATATTAATTTTGTTTCCTCTTTCTCTTATTCTCCTAGCTCTTAGCCTATAATCTTTCTATAATATCCCCTTGTTGCCCTTCTTTGTATTTTCTCTGGGTTTTCGATATCATTTTTTTAAGTTGGAGGTTAGGACTGCATATAACTTCCCAGGCATATGTGAATACGTGCCATCTGCTGCCCTATTTTTCTTGATTGCACAAAGAGCAGGGAAGAGGCATGCTTTCATTGCTTGTTGTGCTGGATCCAGCTTGGAGACTGGACAGTCTATAAGAAGGTGGAAGTTATTCTATGAACATTTGTTTAGAAAATAAAAGGGAAGGATTTGGCCGCCTCAGTCCAGTTCCAGAGAAGGGTCCTTATCTCAAAGACCACAAATCCAACTGGGACTAATTGACACCCTGTCACCGTGCCTCAGTGGGTTACAGCTGAGAATGCCAAATTCAGGACAGACTGCTAAGAATTAGGGCAGACTCACCTCAAACTGGTGGTTATTCCATCATTAGCTTATATCAAGCCAGTAACAAAAGTAAACTTTTGTCTCACCACATTGGTTAACAAGAAGCCAAAAATGCAGTTTCCTTAGGCATTCCAGCCCTTCTCTCAGCACCCAGACACTAGACTTTATGATGAGTGATTAATGAAAACCAATTATAGGCCAAATATAGGATCTTTCTAATCCCAAGAGATGAGCCACTTAGTCAGGTCAATATATAACTCAGATCTTACCCAATAATCATGCTGATGCCAATACTTTAGTAACTAAAAACTAAAGGTTGAATAATAAAAGAAAAGAAGAACAGAGTTAATAATGGTTAATAGATCATATACATACAAATAATTGCAAAGTTCAAATACCAGGTTTGTACCAGTGATGGAATAGATTGCTGGCTTGTAAAGTCTCTCTGGTAACTTTCAAAAGATTGGAAAGTCCTCACTCCATAGTTCAAAATGCTCCTTTTAGTTGTAAATCCATAGTGTGAGAATCAGAGCAGGAAAGAGGCAAAATGGAGATATCTTAGCGTGGTTTTTTTGTAATATCCTCTGCCACGTGCCTGGAAATTTATTGTCTCAAACCAGGCTCACAGTCCGGTTTGTGGAAAGTTACTGGCTCAAGATGGATTCCAGGGTCACATGAGCATATTACATGTCCTTACATAGCTTGATGACTCACAGGGGGTAGCCGTTGCCCATATCCCTGCTGAGGCATCTACAAGGAGGCTTATTGGGCGGGATGAGTTTCTTCTATGGCCCACTGTTAGAGTGAAGTGTCCTTAATGGGCCGTCAACACATAGCTGTCTAGCCTTGATGTAAATCGTATCTGGTGGGTGTTACCCAGGAATACCACAGGCATAAGATACAAGTCCATGGCCAATATTCATTACTTTAGACACAGAGATGATACATGGATTTAACCTGGATAATAATATTTGATAGATTGTAACTTTTCCATTGACACCTTACATGACATACAATTGCAACAAATCTTGTACAAAGTATAACTGGGGTAATATTAATGATATAAATGATCATCTTTCCTATACACAGCATCACACCCCCTTGCTGGCAATCCCAGCAGACAGAATGGATAACAAATACTGAACTATCCTCTTGCCACTGTAAGTAGCAGGGTTGGTGCACAACAGCAGGCCAACATGAGGAAAGCTCATGTTGCTGCTGTCTGTGCTTTATCTCCAAGACCTTTCACAAGCATTAAATTAAAGAGGACAAGAAAACAGAAGAGAATAATATAATGTTTTCATTTTTGGCTCAATATTACAAAAGAGAAAAGAAATATGAAGAAATTAAATAGCTCTTTGAAAAAATCATGCATGACCTCTGATTCAATAGGGCTGATCACTTTTTTGTTATTGCATCATTTGCTTAGCACAGTCTAGTTCACCAGCAATCAAAAGGAGCAGTGGGAAGTGGTTGTTGGCTTAGGTGTCAAACATGATTGCGTTTCTAGCGTAGGCCGGGCCCATCATGGGAGGAAGAGAGGAATCGTGCTTTAGGTGGCGAATGACACTCCCTTGAGAACAAGAGGGATGACTGCCCCTGGCTGAATGAAATTATCTCTACCGGGTGAAGGCAAAATTGAACATTTTCTTTGGTGATGTGCTGGGTGCAGCACAGCTGGTTTCAGAGCATTGTAAGGTGAAAGCTGTAGGGTCAAATGCATTTCAGCCACGAAGTGGTCTTCGTTTTCTGCATTTCGCCCACCAAAGTAACAAAGAGGGGTGGAAATGATGTTGGTTTTTAACTGACACTTGTGAGAATGAAGTCAGAAGGAAAGTCATCATTAACACTTTTATTGGCATCTTTTCAAGGAGTGGCAGCTGTCTGAGACTGCACTCAGAGGATTCCATCTATTTATTCTTTCCTTCAATAGCTATTGTGTCCAACTTTTGTCCTTAAACACTATAATTTAACACCTAAAGTAGCACTTCATGTTTCATTTAGACAAATGTTCAGTACAGAGGTAATGTCTTGGTTTAGATTAGAAAAATTATTAAGATTGCACTCTGTTTTGGTGATTCATACATCTATTCATTTGTTCCTGTAATAATAACACATCTACCAGCCTCATTAACTATAATAGACCTTTCAGCTCTTGTTGGCTTATAGGGTTCTAAAGTATTACAAAGTAATTCATGTCACTATAATTTAAACATGATGTTGTTGTTATTACAGAGTCTATTTTATAAACTTTTCTCTCCTTACTGAGTATATGCAGAAATGCATAATTGTATATTACACTTGGCTGTAGTGCTAACAAAAAAATCTGGGTAATTACAGCTGATGAATGCTGGATACCTAGAAGTATCTTCCTCTCTAATACCCATCAAAATGGAAATGCTACAGTATAATGCTAATTGAGTATATTACATGCCTGGCTTTGAAAAAGAATCCAAACTGAGATTATCATGCATGAAAATGCTTAAATCCACTGCCAGGAACTCTATCAATCAACTCTGTCAATACAATGGAATGACAGAGCATCCTAAATTGTTTGTAGTGTTTTTGTAGCCATGCTGGTCCCAGGATATTAAAGAGAGAAGGTGGGTGAGGTCATATCTTTTATTGGAAGCACTTCCATTGGTGAAAGTTGGTCCAATAAAGGATATTACTCACCCACCTTGTCTCTCAGAGCATCCTAAGGCCGTGCTCAGATCCATACTGGGATCTTGGAATTTTTGTGCCTATACAAAATAAGATTACTTGAGTCATTAATGAATAGCAGTCATGGGTGAATGCCTCCTTATTCACAGGAATGATGCTCCTGTCAAGCATTGGATCAAGATAAGGCACTGCTTTATATTCTGCTTTACACTTACTCATGAGAGAGCAATGAGAATTTCTTTTGCTTTTATAATAACAATATTTCTTTTGACTAGTATGATTAGTAATAATATTTAATAATATTAATAATAGAGTTTCCATGCTGCTCAAGCCTACACACATGGGTGAGCTGGTTAAATCTTCGTGATTCTCAGGTGTAGGCTCCCACAATGCTTGGAGTTGCTGTAGAGCAGCTCTAAGTTACTTCACTTATGTAGGGTCAGACCCTATGCCAATAGAAGATAGATATAGCATAGCGGTGCCTCACCTCCTTCCCCTAACCTTTCACCCACAATATGATCCCTACACTATAAGCAGGTATATAGAGGTGCAGGGCCCAAATCCAGCACAGATAAATAAGCAAGGAGTTCCCCTTTGATAAGGGAAATTCTCTGCCAGTGATTTGTGGCTAGAGTTTGGCCACTTTACACCAGCTGTATGGCACAAAAGGATCAGATGTCAGAAGAGACTATGGCCCAATATACTTAGCCCAAACTTATCCACTTCCTGCGTGCAGCTTTGTTGGTTAGTCAGATAACAATAACAAATTATTACATTAATAACAACTATTTGTTTGTATTGCAATAGCTCTGAGAAGTCCCTGTTTGGAGATCAGGGCCTCGTTGTGCTGGGCACTGCAAACATATGTCATAAAAAGACAGTCCCTGCCCTGAAGAGCTTACAATCATGACATGAGACAAAAGGTAGAGAAAAACAAACAGGGTGCATTATACACATTTTACAGGTGGGAAAATGCAAACACAGGTTAAATGACTTGCTCATGGTCACTAAGTGAGTCAGTGGCACATCCTGGAATAGAATCCAGGAGTTCTAACTCCCAGTCTTCTTCTCCTGTAGGCACTAGACAGCATACCTGCTTATATTCTAAAATGTACTACAAAGTTTTGTTTTCTCTCTGTGTTTTTGTTAGTAGTGCCTGCTAATAGCCATGTGATTTTCTTCGTTGCCTGAAAGTTACTTGGGCCAAACTTCAAGTGGAATTATCCCAGGGATGATTTTGGCCCCCTGTCTCTTTTATAAATGTAAAACAGAGAACAAGGGGAAAATATGCAGTCCAACTCTAATTGGACAAGAACTTGTAACCTGCCAAACCAAACCTGAAATTCCCCCTGTAGTTGCAATATTTGATTATGAGGTCTCACACTCTCTGGGCTAAGTTGGCAATGTTATGAAGATGGAAATCTTCCATTTTTTCGCCTCTTTCATGAAATAACATAATATCCCAGAGGACTAGGCTTCAGAGCACAGCATAATTATACCAGTGTGTTAGCTTTCCTCAACTCTTTCTCTCTGTCTTGTGTTTAAACATGGGAGATAGAGAAGGAAATATTTGCTAAACCTGTGCTACTGCAGATGTGTCAAAATGCTCAAGATAACAACTGGATTATTAATCATTTGAAAGGACTAAGCTGACAATCCCTAAAAGATGAATGGTTTCTATTTGTAAAAAAGATCTGTTCACTCAAGTTGGTAACCCATGGCAGACTTGACAACTGTGGGTCAATAATTACTCCAATAGCTGAAGCTGATTTTGAAAAGCTAAATTGAATTCACAATAGCTCTGTAGATATAATTATGGATTTTCTTAGTGCTCTGTAATATTGAACAGATCGTACGTAGTGGTACGGTATGATTTACATGGACAAAACCCAGTAAAGTGTTTGGTCAATGGCTTTACTGAAGGGATTAGAACAATACTATTAATTATGTTATTATCAATAATTTGAACATCATAAATTGCTCCGCTGACATATGGAACCCAGAAGGTATGTATGTTGTCATTATCTATCAGCACACAATTTTCATGTTAAGATTTGCAACCTGTCTCACAATCCTAATCTCCCTAAGGATTCTCCATGTCCTTTCTGAATATCCTGTGTCGTGAGTGCTACCTTACTAGGTCAGAAGTTCTGGAGAGGACCTCTGGAGCCTATCAGTTTTGATCCTTACGCAGCTAGATGGATAGCTATACAAAGATGCAAGGCACTTGCTCCCTCTAGGGCAACGGATGTACTGCTTCCTCAGCACACCATTCCAAAACTGACTGCAAAGAGTTACAAAGGGGTCTCACAAAACTGGGTGACTAGGCAACAAAATGGCAGATGAAATTCAATGTCAATAAATGCACAATAATGCATATTTGAAAACATAATCCCAACTATACATTCAAAATGATGGGGTCGAAATTAGCTGTTACCACTTAAGAGAGAGATC
Organism: Emys orbicularis; assembly: GCF_028017835.1. NCBI lineage: Eukaryota > Metazoa > Chordata > Testudines > Emydidae > Emys > Emys orbicularis. Next base: position 82,677,694 of record NC_088686.1, on the reverse strand, counting down.
TTTGAGTTATTGTGGATAGTTTTCTGAAACAATCTGCTCAATGTGCAGTGGCAGTCAAAAAAGCTAACAGAATGTTAGGAACCATTAGTAAAGGGATAGATAATAAGACAGTAAATATCATAATGCCGCTATATAAATCCATGGTACAGCCACACCTTGAATACTGTGTGCAATTTGGAAAAGAGATGACTAAGCGGGAATATGATAGAGGTCTATAAAATCATGAATGGTGTGAAGAAAGTGAATAAGGAAGTGTTATTTATCCCTTCACGTAACACAATAACCAGTGTTCACCTGATGAAATTAATAGGCAGCAGGTTTAAATAAACAAAAGAAAGTACTTCTTCACACAATGCATAGTCAACCTATCAAACTCATTGCCAGGGGATTGTGTGAAGGCCAAAAGTATAATTGGGTTAAAAAAAGAATTAGATAAGTTCATAGAGAATAGGTCCATCCATGGCTATTAGCCAACATGATCAGGGATGCAACCCCATGCTCTGGCTGTCCCTAAGCCTCTGACTGCTAGAAGCTGGGATTGGATGACAGGGATCATTGACAATTGCCTTGTTCTGTTCATTCTCTTTGTAGCATCTGGTGTTGGCCACTGTTGGAAGACATGATGCTGGGCTAGATGGTCTGACCCAGTATGGCCATTCTTATATTCTTATGTACCTGGTGAACTGAGGAGTAGTAATGAAACCTGCGTCCATCTCAATGCAGCTATAAATCCCCATATATGCCACTTAATTAGACCTCTTCACTCTGTGCATTAAGAATTTTTATTAAAACGTTGTTCCCACAATAGGCTATCTGAAATCCGGACATTAATTAATGAGATGCCCAAAATAACTTTGTTCAGAAAAGCCTGGGTGACTCAGAAGATGGAGGCACCCACAGGCCATGTATTATCCCTGGGGCTGTGTAGTACAGATCATCCTACTAGTCAGTCCTAAATGAATTCATTTATGCAGTGGATGAGTGTTCATGCCTTTTTTTTTTTTGACTAATGGAAAAAATCAATGAATGATGAACAGTGGCCTAGAACTTAATCAATTTTAAATAATTTCTTCAAACCAAAAAGAGAGGAATTGTTGATTTTTTCCTTCTCCTGCAATTGTGAAGATCCCTGGCTTCATATTTATATATGAAGCCAGGAATCTATATAAATACACCAGGAGTGAAAGTAAGTCAGGACACTTACCGGTACAGGGCCGGGGGGACTCCGGCTCCCGGAAGGGGTGGGGCCTCGGGCGGAAGGGGTGAGGCTGGGGGGTCAGCATCCCTCAACCAGGCCTTCCAGGCTGCCTGGCCCATGCCCACCTGGGGCTCCTGTGTTGATTTAAAGGGCCCGGGGCTCCGGATGCCGCTGCTGTGCTAGTGGCAGCAGCGTCCGGAGCCCCGGGCCCTTTTAAATCGCTGGCCCCAGGGCAACAGCTCCCTTTGCCCCCCCGCCCATCGGCATCTGCCGGAGGGGATGAGGGGTGGGGGGAGGGAAGGGGCAGGGACATTAAAGTGCTGCAGGGTCCTTTGCCGCGGCAGCACTTTGAGGATCCTTAAAGCGCTGCCGCAGAAAAGCACTTTAAGGTTGCTGCCCCTTCCCCCTGTCGGCGGCCCTGCCAGTAGGGACCCTACCAGCAGGGCTGTTGACAGGGGAGGCAAAAGGGGCAGGGACATTAAAGCGCTGCCGCCTAGGGTAGGGGCCGGTGCGTGTTCTTACTGGTACGCCGTACCGGCCCCAACCGGCTCACTTTCACCCTATATACACAGAGAGAGAGAGGGAGAATGCGCCTAATGGGAATGGTCAAAAGCCTAAGAAGGAAAGCAATAGCTGTGCTGTATCCCTTGTCAACAATTGGAGAAGTGTCTGCTTCACAAACCGAATAACTATATAATCCCATCAGAGAACATGGCTGAAGCAAGTGAGAAAATAAACATTCCCACTTGGTTTCAGTGAGATTAAAAAATATAAGCAACTTTGCTTCTTAGTCTCTTGAGCCCGGCAGGAACAACAGGGAGAGCAATAAGGCTGGGAAGGCAATCTTGCTGTAGGGCAAACTGGCTTGTCCAAGTTGACAAGGTTATTAAAAGATTCTGAGTAGCGCCGGTACTGGATTACAGCAAAATGTTTAACTGTGCATTACCCCCGCCACTGCCGAGCTGCTGCCTTCATTTGAAGGCAGCCATAGCAACTCCCACTTTCAGGGTACTCAAGCTATTCTGATTTACACCAAATGAGGATCTGGCACTCAGCGTTTGAAACGCACATACAAGTGGACAGAAATGCTCTCTCTCTTCTGGGTTGATAAATTAATAGACTTTCCAGCACAACAGTCTTCATATAATAAACTCATATAATTAAATATCTTCAATGTATATTGTGCAGCTTTCATCCCAACAGATCCTGCAGGAGTTAAACAACTTAATGCTTTCCCATTTCCTGAGCAGTCAGAGTAGAGCGTGGGGTGGGTGGGGTGGGGTAGGATGGGGGACTGGGGAGGGAGGCAGATCCTCAGCTTGTGTAAATTGTCATAGCTCCATTGAAGTCAATGGAGCTATGAGCATTTACACCAAATGAGGGTCTGGCCCTGAGACTTCTGAAGTGGGTTGATTTGTCCATGGAAAAGCAATGAATGATGCTGAGATTCAAGATATTCCTCCTAGTCTAGCTCACAAACAATATGTTTGTCATTTCTTATTCACCTTGTATAAAGAGAGCAAAAGCAACAATAAACAGTCACATAAGCAATTCACCCTCAGGATTTCAACTAAAATACATCTGTGTGCCAGTAGCAGCTGCTATCTGTCTCTGTATCCTGCTTTCTCCCACTCTGATTATTCTTTCTGACCTTGCGTACAGTGGTTATTTTGGGGAAATTTCCTACAACAGTGCTACCACCTGAGCAGTTCCACTGGTGCTAGCAAAGGGAGGCGATGATAGGAGCCCTAGTGTAGACAGGACTCGGTCATTTTTACCATTATACCCTAGAAACCTGGTCTTACCATGTTTAATCAACACTGTGCTTAGGCCACTGATGGTAGCCAGTGGCCTATCTACTCTAGGCCCCCTAGACATGCTTAGATCAATGGAAATGAACTGGCTCCTATTGATCATCTAAGCACCACATCATTTAACCCTGCTCCAAACAAGTCTAGTTTACGTGAAGCATAAAATGGTGACAACAGCAGGTGGCCCATCCTTACTAGGACTGCCAGCATTGCTAACACCCTTAGGGTGAATGGGTGTTAGAAATGGTAGGAGATTTTCTAGAAACTCATTTGAAATTCAATGACCTGTCCTTCAGTTCTGGCAGCAATGGAGCTTGCTCAGGTCCCTGGGCTTAACACCTATAGCCCTTGTAAAAAGTATCATGGGATTGCAAATGATCATAAAGCAGTCAAGCTGTTTGGGCTTTCTCTCTCATCCAGTACTTTAACAAGTGCTTTAGGATGGCTGAGATGTTGGGTGCAGGGGCCCCCATAAGAAAAGGATGGAAAGTTTCATTCTTCCATTCCAACACCCCAGTAACACACACACAATATCACTGTTATTTTCTGTTCAAGTTAATGGTGGTTCTTTTCTGAGTTGGCAGGGCTGGGCAGGAGTTAGTGAGTGCTTCTATCACTAGTAATAATGTGAGAAAACCTATTATGTTTCAAGGGAATAAAGCCCTGATTCTATAAGGTGCTGAATGTCATCTGGAAGGTGCTGAGCTATGTCCTAGAGAAGTCAAGGAGGTTGACACTGCTCAGCACCTCACAGGATGAGGCCTTAAGGGGGCATATCAGTAGCAAGTTTATTTATTTTTTTCTTCTCAAAGGATAATGTTTAAGGGTACAAAAGAGTTCAAATGCCTTAACAACATTAAAGCAATACAATACCATTTAGATATATGTAATAAGTCAGTATTGAACTATCATCCAAAATGAGCTGTGTAGGGTTATTAAAATTAACTGCTTCCTCTGGGAACTGGCTGTGCTTATTATCCATGAAAGTTTCAGATCAGATTTCTGTTATTTTAATTTTCACTCTTTTCCAAAAACTGCTTTGGGCAGATGCTGTTTTGGAAGAAAAAAAAAAAAAAAAAAAAAAAAGACAAACTCCATATTAAATGTGTTGTGTTTGAGGATAAGGTTCACCATCATGATCATAATTAATTTTCATTGCCTGATTCTGCATGCATTTGCCCTTCCATGCTAAAGCCATTATAATGTCAAAATAGATCTAGTCCAACAATTTACCATATAGTGTTAATACTAGATAATAATATTATCAGTTAACACTTATGTGATATCCAAGTCTTGCTACATAGGACAGAGTCTTAAAGGAAACAATGAGTCAACATGCTTTACATATCAGCCTCCCCCACTCCAAAGTCTAATGTTTTAGTGCTCTTGTGACTTTGTTGTTTCATAAATCTGATCACATAGAGCTCAGATTCAGTAAGGCTGTAATTTTGCTCTCAATTACATTAATGTAAATCTGAGTAACTTCACTGAAGTAAATAGAGTTACTTTGGATTTACACTGATATGAATGAATTTGGCATGGTATGAAGTGGGGGAAGGATGTCCTTGTTAAGGCACTAGTCTGTGACTCAAGGGATCCTTCCCCAGACCTCCTTTGTGACCTTGGATAAATCACTTACATCTCTCTATGCCTTTGTTTCCTCAGATATAAGATGGAGATAATATTTCCCTACCTCACGGGGCGTTAGGAGAACAAATCTATAAAAACCCCGGGAGGTATTCAAATAATGCAATCATGGTTCCATATAAGTACATCAATGGGTATGATTAAATCTGACAGTCTCCAAAAAAACTGCAGCTTATCTTCTTTTACTACAACACAGAAGCTGCTGTGTTATGCATAGGGTAGCCTCGGAAAATGAAATGCTCAGAATGACTCTTATGTGTTTGCTGAAATTTAATAAGACAAAATGAAGTAAAATAAATAAATTTAATTTTAAAAAAGATGTATAAGAAAACAAAACTATCAACCTATTTAATAAAAATTAAAAAAATCCCCTTTTTTGAAGTAAATGAAAAAAGTGTCAATGAAAAATGGACTGTCAGATTCGTGCTAGTCTAATGCTTTAAGTGAGTTGAGAGCAACACGTTGGAATTATTTTGAGCTACTATGTATCATTTCTTTAGAATAATACAATCAACTATTCTATCTCTGGCAAATCGGTCCCTTAAGCAATAAATGTCTCCTGATTATTTATCTCATAAGCAGTCAACTAGAACAGGGGAAGGGGTGGGGGGGGGGAGAGAAGTTGTACTTTCGTACTGAATTTCTCCTGTGTGGCAAACACGCTTGCAGAAACAATTAAGCATCTTGAAAAGAACATCTCTCATTTCCTATGATGCATAGTGGAATTTGGGAGCTAGCATCTGTGAACATAGGAAGATTGCTGGACTACCCGGTTAATCTGACATATATACTGACATAGTTACAAAGGCATGGCCACCTACTGGGCTGTCCATTTCATATAAATATAACCAACAGACTTGGGTCCAATAAAAGATTTTACCTCACTCACCTTGGCTCTCTTATATCTGGGGACCAACATGACTACAACAACAAGGAAAACACATATATTAGTCATTTTTGTCTTCTCTGTTCTAAATGAGAAGTATAAATACTTGAAATATACAGTGCAATATATTGCAATATATCTGTCTTTTCCTGGCATGTATCCAGGTTAACTGGGCCCAACCCTGCTAGCTTACTCACACCAGTGGTCTCATTGAAGTCAATGGAAATGTTCAGGTGAGTAAGGTAAGCAGGAATTGAGCCATTATATGTGCACTATTTTTACTCTTTGCAAGAGACCCTCCAATGCAGAAGGTAATTAAGTGGTCTCAATTGCTGTTTTAGTGTTGGATTCTGAAGGTTGGATGTAAAAAACAGATGTTCTCAATGTCAGAGAATACTCCAGCAGTTCCTTCGTGTAATGGGTGAGGGATGTGGGCAACACAATTGGAAAGCGAACTTTTCCTTTCATCGTTGTATGACATATCCTTTTACAATATGCCTGCAAAAGAAGGGTTGGAATTGAAAGCACTCTTGGCACGGGAAGAAAACCCTTCTTGTCCATAATGAATTGCAGAAATCATTCACAACAATTCATTTGAGTGAAAACCAACCCTCTGTGGTCCTTGCAGTGTTCTGTCAGTATCAACTAGAGGGTTATCTTGTGATTGACTAATTAATTAGTTAATTAGCACTTTGAAGATAAGTATTATTCCTATCTACCTCAATTAAGTGCTTTTGCCTAAAGTTAGGGCACCCTGGGATCTAGTCTCACTTGTACTTGCATTCCCCCCTATTTTTTAACATTGCCTATGTGCAGCAGTGTGGTGATTAAGAACTATTGTGCTGCAGTGGGCTGCTCCTCACCCATCTGTTTGTCATACTCACTTGTTCTCTCTTGTCTTACTCTTTGATTGTAAGCTCCTTGGAGCAGAGACTGTCTTTTTGTTACATGTTTGTACAGCGCATAGCAAGGTGGGCCCCAGATGCTTGATTGGGACTTATAAGCACTACCACAGTGCAAATAAATATTACATAGAGCTGGTCAAAAACTAGGAACATTATACACAAAAAAAGAAAAATCATCCTTTTTTTCTTCACTGAAAAATCAAAATTTGGAAAATTTCTACCAGCTCAGATAGTAAATAACAATAATAGCTAATAGTTAAAAAAAGGGGGTGGGGAGTCTAAACTCACGGGATCTCATTCTGACTCAGCCACTGACTCATTCTGTGATTCATATAACCTCTCTTTCTCTTGGTCTTACCCATCTGCAGAATGGGTATAAGGCTACCTCCCGCACTTTCAGGGGTGGTGTGAGGCCTTTGATAAGACGTTAAAGTAAGGGAGAGCATAGGGGAAAGCTACCAGGCTTTGGAGCACAGTTCTCAGTCAGAGCACCCCCTCCTCCCTTGGCTGATGTCACGTAAGCTCCCACTCCTGTTACAATCTATATTAACCACTGCAGTTGAGAGCCTATAGATGGGATTTTCAAAAGCACTCAGCATTGGCCTAACTCTATGTCTTCTGAAATCAATAGTAAAGCTTTTATTGGCTCTAACAGGTGCAGAGTTAGGCCAATTTGTATTTCTCAACCTCAAAGTAAAAGTTCAATGCATTAAATCTAGAAGCATTTAAGAGGAACATTGTCAACATAAAAATCAGCTGTTCAAATAAATCTTTCCCTGTGCTATTTACTACTAATGCCATAAATTATAACTACAATCACTTTACAAATCTGATTTCCTTTTCACTGGCATCTGTGTCATTCATTTGCTTTTTGCAATTCATTCAGCTTGGACCATGACACTAAAGTGGTCAGTTTCACTTTATGTTTATAGTTTCTGTCACATTCTCCTTTTCACACACTGAACATTTATTTTATTTATTAACTTATCTGCGTTTCATTTACTGGAAGAGTGTTTTTTTAATAAAAGAAAACAAATCCCTGGTTTTACTGCATTATATAATAAGCCATGAAAACATTTCTTTTCACAGTACATTCTGCAAATGTCTCATTTATTGTTTTAACAGTTGGGCCCTAGTTTCTTGGCAGTGCCCCTTTAAATAAAAGGCATTAGGACATGAACATGACAATTGCGGATGATGGTTGAAGGATTTGGCACATGTGGCATCTGTGGAAGATGGGAAGAGGGTATAAGTCTGAACTCACACCAGTGAAAGTCAGGGATAACTCCACTGACATCACTGATATTACATCAGTGTAAAACCAGTATGAAATCAGAATCAGGCCCAGGATATAGATGAAGATTGTGGCCCAGATACCCAGAAGTATCTAGGCACTTAACTCCTATTGATTTCAATGAGAGTAAGGTGTCTAAATACCTTTGATGATCTGGGCCCGAGAGCATTCAGATACACATTAAAGGATGCACACATTCATCTGGCTGTGCTAATGTATTCTCATTAACAACAGTAATAGGATTCACACAGCTAAATCCCTGCCCATCATGATGAAAATTTACTCCTGACACCTGACTGCAAGTAGGAGGGGGTGAAAAGAAAGAATAAAAATGACATTTTATCCTTTTGTAGAGAATCATCTTGTACTTACTGAGTGACAATGATCACTCTCTTTAGAGTTAGATTTTTTCAGGAGTGGCTTCTTTTCCTTTTCTGGTGTGTGTCGGGGGGGAGAGAGGTGGGGAGAAGAGGACGATTACCGTAGTCTGGGTAAACAATGAAACCTGAATCTTGATGGCTTAAAACTCAAGATAATTCTAGCAAGTAGTGAGCAGTGCAATGGGATAATTTGAAATGTAAATGTGACATTCTCCTCCACAGTAAATTAACAAGACATGACTGCAGGCTCTCCTTGTCACTGCAGTCATATTCAAAGAGTCACTCGCTCTCTCTCCTTTCATCTAATGCTATGACAATAGACAATCACCAGGAGCCTTCTTCAAATAAATATCAAATCAAGTCTTTTCCATACACAGAAGTGACATATGCACTGAATTATCTTTTATTCATTTTGCTCAGAATCATGTTGCTATAAACACAATATTACAGGACAATGCGACAGGAATGCACACACTCCCCACACACCCAATAGCACCATAGAACAGGAAGAGTTTTCTCCCCTTACTGGGTTATACAGAATCTATCTCAAGATCAAGAAGCCCCAAATTTTATTTTATTAAACAAATTGAGAATGTAAATGGGGCAGTGACTGATCTTGTTCTCTGATCACCTTGTAATTTTACAAATATTAAATAAGGTGTCTCTCAAATGGAGAGAGATGGGTTGGAAATTTATATTTAAATTTAGATGGTGCCATACTTATTAATGAGGCAGGTCCTGTGCTGTGTTCAGTTTGTGCTGTGCAGGGCAGAGAGAGAGGGGATGGCAGGGAGATGGCTAAGGCTCCCTGATTCTTTGCCCAACTCCCTCACAAGTTAGAGCATCTTCCAGGTTATGGTCTCATAGGGACTGTATGCCAGCTGGGGGTAGTTGGAGTGCAGCATATGCCAACTAGTCCTCACTCCTCATCCCTTCTTGCCCTCAGCTTGTCCCTCCCCATTGCCAACACACCCTTGAACCAAGTCCTGTGGGAAGAGTAGGAACCAATTCCACTGGCTCTACCCCTGCTAGGGATCCCTGTATGGCAGGAATATCCTCTAGGGATTTGCAGAAGGTTTTCCCTCACTTCGTGCTGCCTAAACATTGTAAGAGGAGCAGATTGTGGCACAAAATATGCCCCCAAAACCTCAGTAATAGCTTCACACTAGCTAGATCGAGGCTTCCTTTAGTATAAAATAAGAAGGTACCTCTCTTGGGGCTACACCTTGGGCTCATGTAACTTGCCAGGACGCAAAGGTTTACAAGTGAGCAGATGGTTGAACTGCGGTATTCCCAAAATGAGCAGTGCCAGAACAAAGGTGAGGAGGTCAGACAGTGAAAGGGTACAACAGCGCCACTGGGAACTCCAGCATGACTTGATTCTTTTGTGTTGAACTTGATAGGATCTTCCTTTCGGAGGATCCATGTTGATAGCTCCCTTTGAGCTGTACTCTCCTCCTTGGTTCTCAACAGGATTCTTGGTGCTTGGGAGAGAGTTTCAGCTCTATCAATGGTATTCTCTATTAACCCATTCACTGGTGCATCCACAGACTTTTGGATGTTTGATTTCTTTTTGCTTTCTCCTGGCAGACACACAATAGCTAATACATAACATTCCTTCTAGAATTTCCACCTTACAGAACTTAGCTATAATTGGCTCCTGGGACTCCTGGTTCTGTAGAAACCAACAAAAACTGTCAATTGGAATTTCTAAGAGGGCAGAAATTCAAAATGCAGTTTGTACATCCAGTGAGCCCAGTTGGTTGATTTTAAACAATGGATCTACCCAAACACACAGCAATCAGAGCATTCAGCCAGGGAATACACTGTATACAGGTTTTTTTGGAGGTTGGGGTGTGTCAGGTTTTTAACAATTTTGGATTGCCTGGGCGAGACGGATTTGTATGCAAATTAAATCTGATTCAGAAATTTGTCACACACACCTGAGAAATACAAAATATTACCATAAAAGTTATGCACACAATCTCAGGGCTTCAGATCTGTAGATAAGACATTAAACTGAGGTCACTGCTGCCTGCCTTTAGTATCTGATCAGGTGGAAGTTAAAGAACCCATGACACACTTTCAAAGAGGGAGAGGAGAATGCCTGTATTCAACATTCCTTCTCTCAAGATAAAACGGGATCTAAAATCAGCATTTAGCTTCTTATCTGGAAAAGTGCCTTGATTAGAAGAGAGGACGTGAGTCAGGATCCTGGGGTTCTGTTCCGGGTCCCACATTGTATCACTGGGTTGACTTTATGCAAATCACCTAGCTGCTCTGTGCTTCACTTTACCCTACTGAAAAATGACTCCAATAATATTGACAGTAGCAGAGAGAGAATGTGCTGTGAGGCTGAATTAATTCATGTTTGTAAAAACCACTGTGACGTCTTCAGCTGAAAGGTGCTTATAGAAGTGCAAAACATTATAGCAGTTGCCTGGCAGTGACCACTAACTATAGTTAATAGTTGCATGAATGAATTCAACCACTGGAGTTTTATTTTATGATTGTACTTTATGTTGATGTTTGACAGGAAATGGGCATTGTCAGTGAGAACAATGAAGTAACTGTGCACATGTCCTACTGTAGCTTGTGTATTGACAAGTGCATTTTGAATTAGAAAAGGAATTTCTAATTTGATGTCTTAGCACAGCAGCCAAAGCTTATATAATAGCTTGTCATCTGCAAGTTAAAAATGCTGATTAACTGTGATGCAAGAATACTTTAAAGTGGAGCCCTTTGATTTTCCTATTTCCTGGCAGATAGAAACTAGTTATTGAATAACATTTGCATGATGTGTCTGTTTTATCTCCTTAATCAAATTAAAAGATTTAAGGGAAAATGCATTATTTATAATAGTTTTATGTAACAGGGTTTCATCTTAGTCTGTTGAGTATTTATGTTATCTACAGTTCTTTTGACAGATGTTGACACTGCCCAAAACCTAAAAGAAAAGAAAAATATAGTCAGGAATAGTAAATAGCATTTCCCCTGACACAGTTGGAATATGAAACAGCAGAGAATGTTCTCCGCCAGGGTTTTAAATTTGATAGCTATTTTATCCTCTGTATTGTTCTTTTGTACACTCACTGTAACCACTCTGCTGCTGTGTTACGGATCAGGATTTCTAAGATTGCTCTTTGCAAAAGGGTGCGTCAACTCACAATATAATCCATTTTTGTCTGACAAGAGACAAGGTGATAACACAAAGACATTAGGACCAGGCTAGCATAAAGTCAAGGGGACAGTGAATTTAATAAATATTGAAATATATGAAAAAAGCTTCATTAGATTATTGGTTTTCAGAGAGATTCAGTAACTCCTAAGAGGCTCTGTATAAATGGCCATATTGTGAAAGCAGGAATAAATGATCTTTTTTGTCATTAAAAAGATGGTACTAATAGTAAAATTAGAAATTCATTAACTTTGCTCAGCAAGGTCTGCAGTAGCCTCATTTATTCAGCTTTCAATAGTCCATTGTGCATGCCAAGATAGACTTTCAGTCAGTAATATGATTTTATTTTTCATAAAATGGTTAGCTTGCATTCATTCAAATACTATATGTCACACAGTTCATAAATTGATTTACAAATCCCATAATATCAAATGTCTATTCTCATCAGCTCTTACATAACTTTAATATTTATATGATTTAATTCAATTTCGTTTGGCTTGGACTTTTTTTTTATGCATAAAGACAGATTTAGTGACCATTGGGCAAAACAATTGATTTGATTTGACATCTGTGTTCCAATAAAATGTAATACTGTCATTAGTTTTTTTCCTTTTGACAGCTGAGAAGAAAGATATTTAATCTTATGACAAAATGTCACTGCAGTGATTTAGGAATCACAAGGACATATCAGCCAGTTAGAATAGTATCAAGGACAGACAAAATGAGAACATATGCATGTTCAAAATAATAAAAGGTCACCTACATTGCAGCATAACAGACACATCAGGCCAGATGTGAGAGAGCATCAGGCCAGATATAACCCCTAAATAACAATTTGGGGCAGTTGTTTTACCGCCTTTCATACAAGGTGTTTGGTAAAAATTCAACTTTTTCCTGATTCTGATCTCACTTACACATGAGTGTGTAGCATAGGTGCTGGAACTAGGTGCTGGGGATGCTGCCTCGCCCCCGGGCTTGAACTGGTTTCCATTCTATACAAGGTTTACAGTTCAGTTCAATGGCTCTCATCACCCCCACTGTACAAATTGTTCCAGCACCCCTGATTTATAGTCAAGTTATTCCAAATTTACACTGGGGTAGCTTAGATCAGAAGCAGACCCCTGGATAAATAATTAAATAGTTATTGGAACTGGGAGCTGGCTAATGGGCCTTCCATATCCCAGGCTAGTGCTTGAACTACCAGGCTATAGAGTCATTCTCTCTCTCTCTCACCCAAAAGAGGGAGAGAGAGCACAAGCATGAGAATGACTCAATAGGAGTGTATACCTATGATGGGTACTAAGGGTCACAAACAGCAGTGGTGTCACAAGAGGCTATCCTGCAGTTGTATGAGGTTGTCACCTCAGACAGACACATGCTATATAGGAATAGGTGATGCCATCTCCAAACCCAGAAGGGAGGGAGATCAGGGACATTGAGTTGGCCATGTTGCCTGACAAGGTATCAGACAGGCAACAATCACAGCAGGTTGAGATAGCTGAGCCCTAGGACATGGCACAACTGGAACTAATGGATTTACTGCCCCCCTTCCCCGCATGACAACAATGGTGCTGATGTCTCAGGAGACACTCGCAAGTCCGCGTGACAGTGCAGGGCACCTCAGAGACTAACTGAACATTATCATTTACTTTAGTTAGTAGGTTGGTTATAAGTATTTGATATTCTGTGTTATGCTAATGTTGATTGTCAGTGATTATTGTTATGTTTGGCTGGGAAAGAAAGATGTGGGGAACTGTACCTTTAAGAGGCACTGGCAAAAGCTAGTTGGAATTGGTTGTTATGTTATGCAGAGGCTCATGTTACACAATGCAGATCAGTTAGAACTGAGCCACTGAATGTAACAGGCCTTTGTGAGCCTCCTTGGCTCTCCGTGAGCACTGAACACCACACATGAAGCAGTAGGACTTCACATGATTTAGTGGAAGATTCTTGACCAGCTGAATTACCAGCATGTTCTTAGCAGAACATATTCATGGTGAATTTGTTGTCAGGCAATTCTGTGGAGAACCCCTTTATATAGTGCTTTGAGATCTATGGATGAAGAAGCCTTACATCAGAGCTAGGTATTATTATTATTATTAGCTCAGGAATTTTCATACCAGAACAGATCAATTGTCTATTTTAGTTCCTGTCTCTAACAATAGTCAATGACTGATTCACTGAAAATTGAACTCCTCTCATAATGCATATAACTGCAATATGAAGGAAAATAATTCCTAAGGAGAAAAATTTCTTCCAGACTCAAGCTGGTGATTGGCGTATGCCTTGAAGCATGAGGACTGATAGACCTTGTAATTTTATCCTACCTAGTGTAATTGCAGATGCTTTTCTCATGGTATTCAGATGTGTCTAATCCTTTTTTTTTGAATCTTGCTAAGCTAGCTGCCTCAATAATTCACTTTACTTTGCTCTGGTGCTGATGTAGGTGAAGATTTGTAATATTCAAGATTGGTTCCAAATCTCAGCTTCTTGGTTCTTCAAAATTCACAAAGAATCCTGCCTCAAGGTTATTAGTCATGTGTTCCTGGAAATGTTGCGATTATACATAATAATATTGAGGACATTAAACAGCATCCGAAGTTTAGCTGTATGCCTACTGTATAATACAGTGTGCCTTGTTTACAAGGTAGTACAAATGAACAAACATCTATTAACAAAATTAATGATGAACAATTGCTGTAATTTCACTTTGCTTGGAAAACACTTCTGGTAAATGAATTGGGTTAATAGCAGCTTGCTGATTGGCTTTATCTTACAAACAAGACAATGAACTATGTAAACAAATTCACTTCAGTTACATAAAGTTGTGGTACAAAAAGCCAATAAATGTAAATTTGTGGATCTTGTGAAAAGCAGATATAATTAAATCTATGTCAGTACAGTTCTCTGCAAGACACCGTGCACTGATCAGAGACCTCTGCAATAAACTAGTGTAATGGAAGAAGCTACTGGCAGGGCAGTAGCTTTCAATCTATACTATCGAGGTATTTGTAAAGCACCCAGCACCATGGTAACTAAGAGCCAAATGCAACAATGGCAAGAATTATTTTTTCATGAACAGATCAATTTCTTCACTCTTTGCATGGGTAGTAATGCTTCTTATGGGACATATATGGAGTAGGGATTTGGGAGAAGGGAAAATCTTGCCTGCTCCATGTGTTTATGTAGCCTGCTCTGTTGGGAATAACATTGATTTTATAGTTAAAAAAAAAGGAGAAACATGGGCTTGCTCTGATCACCAGTATGACGGTATTTCCCAGCGGAGGATCCTTTGCCAAAAATGCTCCTCCTCAAGCTCCCAAAAGATTTGCCTTGGTTTCCAGCTGTTGTAAATGCATTGTTTGGCAAAGGCAGTTTCATGCTCTGAAATACTGATATATGAATATTTGTTATTAAACTCTCCATGAAAAAGATTAACCAGAGTACGCTTTCCTCAATGGATCCCAGAAGGGCCAGTGACAGCAATTTCATCCAGATGGGCATAAAGGGTATTGTGTGGGTTAAGCCCTCTATTTTGTCAAATGGAAGCACACAGAAAAGCCATTTCTAGTGGACCGTGGTTGTAGCTGAACTTGTGTGAAGAGTTCCTTTGCTGAGAAGCTGGACCTGAATTAGCTCATGCACAGCATTGAGACAATGAGCTCCAAGCAGTTCAAGAACCATGTGGTTTTAGACTGAGGCATTTTCCAGGTCAGAATGCTGAGGGTCGGCAAACCATAGGAAGGGATGGCGTGCTACTGAGTGCAGGAGAGAGGTAGGCAGTGTGTTGAGAGTTCCTGATAGAGAGCTCCTTCCTGGCCATGGGGCTGTCTTAAATGGGGTTCCTACAATTGCCAGTGTATAGTTTGGTTTTTTATTTACCATCTCTCCAAAGAAAACAGGACTGGTGGACATGTTCAGAACAAAAACAGACCATGGGAAATATCCTGACTCTCTGTGCCACCAATTTCCTTCCCAAAAGGAAAATGACCCATTCCAAAAGCCCCCAAAACTGCTACTGCTCAGCAAGGGAGAAGAGCATTCTTAGTGGGTTACATAAAAAGAGATGGCCTTTAAGTAACCAATCTGTGGTCCATTGAAGTTTTCATAGAAAAGATCTAGGACCACCAGAAAGTGGAACTGGAATTCAATGGGAAGCTAATAGAGATCCTGGTGCATCAGAGCAATACATTCATCAATGTGTCTCTGCTAGGAGATATCTCATTTTTGGGTGTATTAATTTTCATGTTCCAGCAGTAGTTTTTGGTTGTTTTCTCTTGTTTATTAATTTAAGTGTTCATGAAAAGTGCTTGGTTGCCTGCTCTGGAGAATGAAATAGTCTAGATGTCCACAGAGGTAGTATGGGCAACAGTGTTGTGACCTCACACTTTAAGTGTACTTCAGTGGAGACAAAACCAATCTCTAAGGTTTATTCAGTTCTTTGGTTCCTGGGAGACTATCAATAATAGTCATTCCTGATGTACTAGTGTATATTGATAGCAATTTCACATGAAAATTTCTTCTTGTATGTATGTATAAATATTAAACCTATATCCTCTTTAAATCCACTCAATAGTTTTCCCCATATGAAATCAATACCCATTACACAGAGAATAGAAAAGGCTGTTCATTGTTCACTAGTAAAGCATGATTACTGTTAAATCAGATATAAAAGAGAACAATTTTCTTAAAAACTGTTGTACTCCTGCAATGTGATTGATGTTTGCTGTTACTAAAACAACAGAGAAAATCACTTAATGACAAAACAAACGCTTCTTTTTAGTCTGGAAAGAAGTTGCTTTACTCTAAAGACCCCCAAGTGGGTCATAAACAGGTGTCAAGAGGTCACAACCATGGTGCTGTTCCCATACTGGCGAATGGGAGGAGGGTCTCCCCAGTTAGATGGGGGCAGTTCTAGAAAGGATCTTGCAATAGACAAGGGGAGCCCAGTATGGACAAAGCTTGAGGACCACTGGTCTAATCTTCTTTACCACCTCTCTGGAATCTGTCCATCTATCACTAGAGCCCTGATCCTAATTGACTTCACACATTCATGTGCAAGAGGAAAACTGGAGTGAATAAGGATTAGACAAGACTGGACCTCCTAGTGTTCCCATCCCTGTGGTATCTAAGTGCCACTAAATATCATTTTATCCATACAAAGGAACACTTTTTGTACCATGGGAAGAATTAATAACATTAATTTTAGTAATGATTTTGAGGGTTAAAAAAAACCAACCAAACCAAGTTCCTCCCTTTTTTAAAAGACTGTTTTCTTAATCCATTTGCCGTGACATTCATTTCTGCAGTGAAATCATTTTCACTTTGTAACTTTCATCGAGAAAAAGGAAAATATTCTTAATGAAGCAGTTTACTATAAAAAAGCACTTGGCATTAGAAATAAATCAGCTTTAAGCTTCCAGAGGAAAAGCTGAGAGGAAAAAAGTGAAACACAAAATAGTATCTTTAAAAGGAGGAATTATATTTGTGAAATCCTCTTATCGATGTCTTCACGATAATCATTGCTTTACTGCAAAAATGTACCATCAGCTTGTCATCTTTATGTTATTAAGAGCATGCCATTCAGATATGTATGTGGATGCTTGCTATCCATTCATTTTGTTGGCAGTATAATAAAATAAATAAATAAATAAATAAATAATAAAACCCTATTGTTATCAATATCCTCTCTTCTATCAGGAGACCAATGGGATCTCAAACCTTTTGACCTTAGTTATCTGTATTTCAATAAACACATTAGAATATATTGTTCTTAGCCTTTATTTGGCTGCATGGGAGAGCAAGGTGGAGAAGTCCCCCTCTCATCTCCCCGATTTACTCCCCTGAGCAAAGTATTGTGGTTCTGGCCATGATGGGGAGAGCAGTGGCTGGTTCTCTTATATTCCCCTGTTACCTGTCAGCTCTGTGTTCTTGGGGAACCAGGGTGCAGTACCCAGCATGTCTGACTCACAAAAGACCTTCTCCCCCTCCTCCCCCCCACCACTGCTTGAACCAAAAGTGATCAGAAGAAAGACTTACAAAAAGCAATGAAAAGGCAGGGAGAGACACACCTAACTCCTGGGATAAGCATGACAGGATTAAGGAAACTACCCTAGCCTCATTTGCATTGAAGATGGGACAAGGAGGCATCTACATTAGCATACAGAATGGAGAACAGAGATTCCAAGGCAAGAACCGCACAGAACTCTGGGACCAGAAAAGCAGGGAAGCAGTGCATGATGGGGGATCTCTGCTCCAGATGTTAATGAACACGCCTGTACACACCCAGCTCAGTAGTTAGACCAATTCTAGTAATAAATCCTTTATTGGTATCCAAAATAGTGAAGCTCCCTAATTGCATTGTGAGCTCCCTCCAAGGAACACCGCCCAAAGCCAGAAATGATCAGCTCCCAGGCTGAAAAAACAACTTTGGTATGCTCCCTTGTTTACACATAAACAAATCTAGTGTTCTCCCTTGAACCATTGTTGTTTCTCTACAAAACCCTTACCTATGCTAAAGTACGTGTTCTGATGCCTGGATCCAGAATCTGCATCAGTTCCATTGGGGCTTCATCTTCTCCTGACTGATCATGCTGGGGGCTCTGCTTGACTCCAGCACTCAGGACCCTTAGCTACCACCACCACCTGGGACCCCCGATCGATTCAAGCTTCATGGAGTGGTGAGAACCCAGCTCTCTCTCTCTCTCTCGGTATAGCCTTCTGACCTTGACTTGTGTGATCAGTTATAGTTTTGTGAACCTGACTTTTATAATCAAGTTTAAGTTAGTTTTAATATTATAACTGTTTTGTTTGTTTGGCTCCCCTATGGTTATTACCTGGCAATAAATAACTTTCATGATTAAGCTGGTTGCCTCTCTCTCACTAATACCAGGGTACAAAATATATTGGAAGGACAGAACAGGTTGTGCTGGTGGGGGAGTGGCACTATATGTGAAAGAAAGCATAGAATCAAATGAAGTAAAAATCTTAAATGAACTAAATTGTACTATAGAATCTCTATGGATAGTAATTCCATGCTTGAAAAATAAGAATATAGCAGTAGGGATATATTACAGACCACCTGATCAGGATGGTGTTAGTGACTCTGAAATGTTCAGGGAGATTAGAGAGGCTATTAAAATAAAAAACTCAATAATAATAATGGGGGATTTCAACTATCCCCATATTGACTGGGTTCATATCACCTCAAGAAGAGATGCTGTTTCTTGACATCTTAAATGACTGCTTCTTGGAGCAGCTAGTCCTGGAACCCATCAGAGGAGAGGCAATTCTTGATTTAGTCGTAAGTGGAGCACAGGATCAGGTCCAAGAGATGAATATATCTGGACCGCTTGGTAATAGTGACCATAATATAATTAAATTTAACAACCCTGTGGTGGGGAAAACTCCACAGTGGCCCAACACTGTAGCATTTAATTTCAGAAAGAGGAACTACACAAAAATGAGGAGGTTTGTAAAACAGAAATTAAAAGGTACAGTACCAAAGTAAAATCCCTGCAAGCTCCATGGAAACTTTTTAAAGACACCATAATAGAGGCTCAACTTAAATGTATACCCTAATTTAAAAAAACATAGTAAGAGAACCAAAAAAGAGCCACCATGGTTAAACAACAAAGTAAAAGAAGCAGTGAGAGGCAAAAAGGCATCCTTTAAAAAGCGGAAGATAAATCCAAATGAGGAAAATAGAAAAGAGCATAAACTCTGGCAAATGTAAAAATGTGATTAGAAAGACCAAAAAAGAATTTGAAGTAGCCAAAGACTCCAAAAGTAATAACAAATATTTTTTTTAAATATATCAGAAGCAGAAAGCCTGCTAAGCCTGCTAAAGGAGCACTCAAAGACGATAAGGCCATTGCGGAGAAACTAAATGAATTCTTTGCATCGATCTTCACTGTTGAGGATGTGAGGGAGATTCCCAAACCTGAGCCATTCTTTTTGGGTGACAGATCAGAGGAACTGTCCCAAATTGAGGTGTCATTAGAGGAGGTTTTGGAACAAATTGATAAACTAAACAGTAATAAGTCTCCAGGACCTGATGGTATTCACCCAAGAGTTCTGAAGGAACTCAAGTGTGAAAATGCAGGACTACTAACTGTCATTGCAGGACTACTAACTGTAACCTATCATTTAAATCAGCTTCTGTACCAAATGACTGGAGGATAGCTAATGTGACGACAATTTTTAAAAAGGGCTCCAGAGGTGACCCTGGCAACTACAGGCCAGTAAGTCTCACTTCAGTACAGGGCAAATTGGTTGAAACTATCATAAAAAACAAAATTGTCACACACATAGATGAACATAATTTGTTGGGAAATAGTCAACATGGTTTTTGTAAAGGGAAATCATGCCTCACCAATCTACTAGAATTCTTTGAGAGGGTCAACAAGCATGTGGACACAGGAAATCCAGTGGATATAGTGTATTTAGATTTTCAGAAAACCTTTGACAAGATCCCTCACCAAAGCAGTCATGGGATAAGAGGGACGGTTCTCTCATGGATTGGTAACTGGTTAAAAGATAGGAAACAAAGGGTAGGAATAAATGGTCAGTTTTCAGAATGGAGAGAGGTAAATAGTGGTGTCCCCCAGGGATCTGTACTGGGATCAGTCCTATTTAACATATTCATAAAAGATCTGGAAAAAGGGGTAAACAGTGAGGTGGCAAAATTTGCAGATGATACAAAACTACTCAAGATAGTTAAGTCCTAGGCAGACTGTAAAGAGCTTCAAAAGGAGCTCACAAAACTGGGTGACTGGGCAACAAAATGGCAGATGAAATTTAATGTTGATAAATGCAAAGTAATGCACACTGGAAAACATAATCCTAACTATACATATACAACAATGGGGTCTAAATTAGCTGTTACCACTCAAGAAAGAGATCTTGGAGTCATTGTGGATAGTTCTCTGAAATCATCCACTGTGCATTGGCAGTCAAAAAAGCAAACAGAATGTTGGGAATCATCAAGAAAGGGATAGATAAGACAAAAAATATCATATTGCCTCTATATTAATCCATGGTACACCCACACCTTGAATTCTGCATGCAGATGTGGTCGCCCCATCTCAAAAAAGATGTATTGGAATTGGAAAAGGTTCAGAAAAGAACAAAATGATTAAGGGTATAGAAAGGCTTCCGTATGAGGAGAGATTAATAAGACTGGGACTTTTCAGCTTGGAAAAGAGGTGACTTAGGCCTGGTCTACACTAGGAGGTTATGTTGAATTTAGCAGCGTTAAATCGAATTAACCCTGCACCCGTCCACACAACGAAGCTATTTAGTTCGAGATAGAGGTCTCTTTAAATCGATTTCTGTACTCCTCCCCGACGAGGGGAGTAGCGCTAAATTCGACATGGCCATGTCGAATTTGGGTAGGTGTGGATGGAATTCGACGCTAATAGCTCCGGGAGCTATCCCACAGTGCACCACTCTGTTGACGCTCTGGACAGCAGTCCGAGCTCGGATGCTCTGACCAGCCACACAGGAAATGCCCCGGGAAAATTTGAATTCCTTTTCCTGTCTGGCCAGTTTGAATCTCACTTTCTGTTTGGACATCGTGGCGAGCTCAGCAGCACTGGCAACGATGCAGAGCTCTCCAGCAGAGGTGACCATGCAATCGCAGAATAGAAAGAGGGCCCCAGCATGGACTGATCAGGAAGTCTTGGATCTGATCGCTGTGTGGGGCGATGAGTCCGTGCTTTCGGAGCTGCGATCGAAAAAACGGAATGCGAAGATCTACGAGAAGATCTCCAAAGCCATGACGGAGAGAGGATACAGCCGGGATGCAACGCAGTGCCGCGTGAAAATCAAGGACCTGAGACAAGGCTACCAGAAGACCAAAGCGGCAAACGGACGCTGCGGATCCCAGCCCCAGACATGCCGTTTCTACGAGGCACTGCATTGCATTCTAGGTGCGGCCGCCGCCACTACCCCACCACTGACCGTGGACTCTGACGATGGGGTATTGTCGACGGCCGCTTCCTCGGAGATGTTTGCGGACGGGGAAGATGAAGAAGGAGATGAGGAGGACGAGGCAGTCGACAGCGCTTTCAACGCTGATTTCCCCGACAGCCAGGATCTCTTCATCACCCTCACGGAGATCCCCTACCAACCCTCCCAAGGCGTTAACCGTGACCCTGAATCAGGGGAAGGATCAGTTGGTAAGTGTTTTAAACATGTAAACATTTATTTTGAACAGAACAGGAATGGAATATTAACAATGGGTTTTTCATGATTACTTTGCCCTAGGCGCTTAACTTTTTAGTCCTTGCCAGTGCAACTACTGGAAAATTAGGTCAATATGTCCGGGGATAGACCTGAAATCATCCTGGGACATCTCCACGAAGCTCTCCTGGAGGTAATTTGAAAGCCTTTGCATGAGGTTCCTGGGGAGAGCAGCCTTATTGCGTCCTCCATGGTAGGAAACTTTTCCGTGCCAGGCTAGCAGCAAGTACTCTGGGATCAGTGCCTCGCACAGCATGGCCGCATACGGCCCTGGTTTTTGCTGGCATTCACGCAGCATGCGGTCTTTCTCAGTGTCCGAAATTCTCATCAGAGTGATATCACTCATGGTGACCTGCTTTAAATTAGGGGAATGTTAGTATTGGGACTGATTGCCTGTTCCTTTACGTAACTGTAACTGGTGGTTTACAGCCACGCGGTGGAGGCGGGACAGGGGCAGCATACAGGGATCTTTCCCGGGGACAGCCGCGGGGGGGGTGGGGTGGGACAGGGGCAGAATTCATGCTGGCCGGATTGCCGGCAGCAGGAACTGGCCAACGCTAGGGGCATTGCTTTGAACGTGAAAGGAGGGCACTGCTATAAATTAAGCTTTCAGCAGCCAAAAGTCTACGGCTTACCATGTCCGACTGCTACCCGAATTCCGCTGTCCTGCCCTGCTTGTGTGATCTGTACTCCAAGACCCCAGGCACTGAATGGGAAGGCCGAAAATTCGACCTTGTCCTGAGTGCGCATGTGATAGGTGCTGTGCATGGTCTTGTTCACAGAGAAAGACTATGTTCATTGTTCACAAAAATGTATCTTTCTGAGGAATTCACTCCCTTTTTCCCAGCCCACAGCTGCGAGTGTCTCCCGACCTACCCCGGCATCCCCCTCCCAGAGGCTGGCGCAGATTAGGCGCCGCAAGAGAAGGACACGGGACGAGATGTTCTCCGAACTTATGGGCTGCTCCCGAGCCGAGGCAGCCCAGCAGACACAGTGGAGGGAGAACTTGTCCCAAATGCACCGAGCAGTCATGGAACGGGAGGAGAGGTGGCGTCAGGAAGACCAGCAGGCAACTCAAACGCTGCTTGGACTAATGAGGGAGCAAACGGACACGCTCCGGTGCCTTGTAGATGTTCTGCAGGACCGGAGGCAGGAGGACAGAGCCCCGCTGCAGTCTATCTCTAACCGCCCTCTCCCGCCACAAAGTCCCATCCCCCCCTCACCCAAAGTCCCAAGAAGGAGGGGCGGCAGGGGCCGTGAAAACAGTCACTCCACCCCTGCAGACTGCTCAAGTACCAGACGGCTCTCATTCCAAAAGTTTTGATAAGTCCTTTCCTTCACTCCAAAAGCACCTCACCCAAGCCCCCGTCCCAGTGTCATCCCCTGTCTAGTTGTTAATAAAAAACACGTTTCTGTTAATTACTGTTTCCGTCATGTTCTTTTAGAGGACAGTGTGTTTGAAGGGGGGAAAGGGGGTTGGTAATTGGAGAGGACAGTCACCTTTACCAGGGTACAGACACGGGGGCAGGTTCAGCAGCAGGTCACACACACATTGCAGTCACTAGGCACCCTGGTCAGTCTGGGAGGTGGTTTTCATGTTCTGTGTGGGGGGGCTATGTGAGTCTGTGGCGGGGGAGGGCGGTTACAGATCTTATGCAGCGGTCCTTAGCCTGGATGACAGAGCCACGCAGCAGGGGATCTGTAACTGTCCTCCCCCGCCACAAAGTCACATAGCCCCCACACACAGAGTCCCGAAAAGGAGGGGTGGCAGGCTCCATTGAAACAACCAGTCCACCACTGCGGACCGCTCTAGGAGCAGGAGCCTGTCATTCCTCGAGTTTAGAAGTGTCCTATCCATCACTACACCCGCTCCCCACCACAGTCTGCGTCCCAGTTTCAACCCTTTTCCACAAAACCCTTAATAAAGAAAACGGTGTTAATGAACAAAGTTCCATTTATTTTATTTTTAAAGGTGTGTTGGAAGGGGGGAAACGGGGTGAAGGGGGTATGTAACTGGAGAGGATAGTCAACATTAACTGGGTAAAGAAACGGGGGCAGGTTCAGCTTCTCTTTAAACAAACTTAATAGTCACAGGTTACCCTGCTCACTGTGGAACCTAGCTTTCAAAGCCTCCTGGATACCCAGCGCGTCCCGCTGGGCTCTTCTAATCGCCCAGCTGTCTGGCTGGGCGTAATCAGCAGCCAGGCGATGTGCCTCAACCTCCCACCCTGCCATAAACGTCTCCCCCTTGCTCTCACAGAGATTGTGGAGCACACAGCAAGCTGCAATAACAATGGGGATATCGGTTTCGCTGAGATCAGAGCGAGTCAGTAAGCTTCTCCATCTCCCCTTGAGACGTCCAAAAGCACACTCCACCACCATTCTGCACTTGCTCAGCCGGTAGTTGAAGAGTTCTTTTTCAGTGTCCAGGGCGCCTGTATAGGGCTTCATGAGCCAGGGCATTAGCGGGTAGGCTGGGTCCCCGAGGATAACTATAGGCATCTCCACATCCCCAACAGTTATTTTGTGGTCCGGGAAGTAAATACCTTCCTGCAGCCGTCTAAACAGACCAGAGTTCCTGAAAACACGAGCGTCATGAACCTTGCCCGGCCATCTGACGTTGATGTTGGTAAAATGTCCCCTATGGTCCACCAGTGCTTGCAGCATCATTGAAAAGTAGCCCTTTCTGTTAATGTACTGGCTGGCCTGGTGCTCCGGTCCCAGGATAGAGATGTGAGTTCCATCTATAGCCCCACCGCAGTTTGGGAATCCCATCGCGGCGAAGCCATCTATGATGACCTGCACGTTTCCCAGGGTCACTACCTTTGAGAGCAGTAGCTCAACGATTGTGTTGGCTACTTGCATCACAGCAACCCCCACAGTAGATTTGCCCATGCCAAAGTGGTTCACGATTGACACCGCGGTAGCTGTCTGGCATTGCAAGCTTCCAGAGGGCTATGGCCACTCGCTTCTGGACAATCAGGGCTGCTTGCATCCGGGTGTCCTTGTGCTTCAGGGCAGGGGACAGCAACTCACAAAGTTCAAGGAAAGTTCCCTTACGCATGCGAAAGTTTCGCAGCCACTGTGATTCATCCCAGACCTGCAGCACTATGCAGTCCCACCAGTCCGTGCTTGTTTCTCGGGCCCAGAATCACCGTTCCACTGCATCAACATGACCCATTGCCACCATGATATCCGCGGCGCGGGGTCCCGTGCTTTGCGAGAGGTCTGTGCCACTCTCAGACTTAATGTCCTCACCGCGCTGCCGTAGCCTCCTCGCCCGATTTCTCAGCATCTGCTTCTGAAAAAGGTGGATGATAAGGTGCGAGGTGTTGACAACGGCCATAACTGCAGCGATGGTCGCAGCGGGCTCCATGCTCGCAGTGCTGTGGCGTCCACGCTGTCACTCACCAGAAAAGTGCGCGAACTGATTGCCCGCCGGCGCTTTCAGGGAGGGAGGGCGGGAGTGACGGTTGAATGATGACAGTTACCCAAAACCACCCTTGACAAATTTTTTCCCCCAGCAGGCATTGGGGGCTCGACCCAGAATTCCAATGGGCAGCGGGGACTGCGGGAACTGTGGGATAGCTGCCCACAGTGCACCGCTTCCAATGTCGATGCTTGCCCCGTTAGTGTGGACTCACAAAGTCGAATTACTATTCTTAGTGTGGATACACACGTTCGACTTTGTAATATCGGTTCCACTAATTCGATTTAAGTAAAATCGAACTACTCTCGTAGTGTAGACATACCCTAAGAGGGGATATGATAGAAGTCTATAAAATCATGAGTGGTATAGAGAAAGTAAATAAGGAAGAGTTAATTTACTCCTTCTCATAATACAAGAGCAAGGGGCCACCAAATGAAATTAATAGGTAGCAGGTTTAAAACACGCAACGCACTGTCAACCTCTGGAACTCCTTGACAGAGGGTGTTGTGAAGGCCAATACTATAACAGGGTTCAAAAGGCAGCTAGATAGATTCATGGAAGATAGGTCCATCAATGGCTATTAGCCTGGATGGGCAGGAATGGTGTCCCTAGCCTCTGTTTGCCAGAAGCTGGGATTGGGTGACAGGGCATGGATCACTTGATGATAACCTGTCTGTTCATTCCCTTTGGGGCACCTGCCATTGGCCACTGTCAAAGGACAGGATACTGGGCTTGATGGACCTTTGGTCTGACCCAGTATGGCCATTCTTATGTTCTCCCCCTCGTGGGTGTTTTTTGGTTTCCTCATTTGCTCTGCAGCAACACTCCTCGTACCTAAGCTAAAAGATCCCTGCAGCACCCCAAAATCCTGTGGGGTTTGCTCATCAAGTGGGTTACTACCAGAACAATTGCAACGTGAAAGTGGGGATAGGGACGTGCTGAACCTGGGACATATGAGGGTGCAGATTGGAAGTGCTGCTCGACCCAGTCTGCTGAGTCCAGGGACATATAAGGGGTCAGTCTGGGAGTGCTGATTAACCTGGTCCTCTCAGACGCGCTCTGTTAATATGTGTGTGTGTGCCTGTGTTTGTCTGATTCTGGGGCTGGAAGAACCCAGCCCTGGGGAACCTAGGTCCTGCAGGATAGCTCCATTGGGAGGGAACTTGCAGCATGGAGAAGTAGAGCTCTGTATGAGAACACAAGTGACACAAGCCGTACATTAATAGAAGTACAGGACCCCTCTCCCCAGATGAGTAACCCTGTGATAAATGAAGCGGGGGGTAGCTCCCTTTTATGGGCACCCAACCAGCCAGTTAGCTGTAAAATCCCTCTTGGTAGCTGTTCTCTGCTTGCTTTATATGTAAAGGTTTAAAAGTCCCCCAGGTAAAGAAAAGGAAGTGGGCACCTGACCAAAAGAGCCAATGGGAAGGTAGAACTTTTTAATATTGTGAAAGAAACTTTTCCCTTTGTCTGTTGTTCTCTGGGCCGCAGGGACACGGGGCAGCAATGCTATAAGCAGAAATGCTGTGTAAGTTTTGAACCAGGTATGAAAAAGTATCTTCCATACCTAGAAGAAATTATTTGGATAATTATTAGTTAGATGCTATCAGGCTTATTTCTTATTTTGGCTTGTGGATCTACTCTGTGCTAACCCCTGATGCTTTTGTTTGCTTGTAACCTTTAAGCTGAACCCCCCAAGAAAGCTAGTTTGGGTGCTTAATTTTTGTAATTGTTTCTTTTAAGATCTAGCAAAAAGCCTAAGTTCCAGATGTAATTTTTTCCTTTTTGTTTTTAATAAAATTTACCTTTTTTAAGAATAGGATTGGATTTTTGGTGTCCTAAGAGGTTTGTCCATGTTGTTTGATTAGCTGGTAGCACAGCTAATTTCCTTTGTTTTCTTTCTCAGCTCTTCCCCAGAGGGACAGTGAAAGGGCCTGAGGGTACCCCACAGAGAGGAATTCTCAAGTGTGCCTTCCCGGGTTCAAAGGGGGCTTTTTGCATTTGGGTGATGGCAGCGTTTACCAAGCCAAGGTCAGAGAGAAGCTGTAACCTTGGGAGTGTAATACAAGCCTGGAGTGGCAAGTATTAATTTTTAAAATCCTTGAGGGCCCCCACTTCCTGCACTCAGAGTGACAGAGTGGGGATTCAGCTGTGACAAAAGCTGTACATTGATAGAAGTACAGGACCCCCCTCCCCAGAAGAGTAACCCTAATAAATGAGCGTACCCCAAAGTAATGGGCAAAGCTGGTAACACCCCCTTATGAGCAAATTTGCCGGGAGTGGGTCACAGACTTGGCTTTACTCCCCTATTTGCTGACCAGAATAGCTCGGTTAATGGTAGTAAGCTGCATTCTGTAAAAAGATGACGCACTCTACTTCTGAGAGCAAATGGGGTGTTCTCTAAGTCACAATTTTTTCTCCAAGCTCCTTCTGGAGTGGGGCATTTGTCTATGAACTGTTAGAAAATATAGTTATTGTGTCACTGTCATCTGTCCCCTCACTGTAAAGGAAACACTGCATTTTAAAACCAGATTTTATGGTGTTCTCTCTTGTCTTATCTCCGCCTTCACTTCGGAAATGCAGCTGAGATCATAGGAAATATTATTGTCACTAATAAAGCCACATGCATTTTACCTTCCATTGCTAGTTTCCTTTGTGCCTCTCATTGTGCTGGGGTTTGGTCAGAGAAGTGTGTCTCAAATTTGGGTCCTGGTAGGTCGAAACATATGAATCAATTCAGTGACAATACCGGGGCTTACTAGGAAGTCTCAGATATGGAAGGTGCTGGAGATTTCTCTAGGATAAAGGGATCACATGATCAAATTGGGTGATATTAAAAGGGCTCAGAGGCACTATATCTTCCAATAACAGTTTGCAGGGGCACCTTCTAATAAACTTAAGCCAACACGGCAGTGTCTTGAGAAGATTTTACTGTTTCAAAAGGAATATGCAAAAAAGAAGGTAACAAATGATTTTAGAGAAGTACAACTAAATCAGAACTGAAAATGAGAAAAGTTGATCAAAGAACAAAGAAAGAACTGCATTAAAATTAATCACACTAGGGCCATAAAATCAGTTATAAACCCTTAGCAATCAAAAATTAAATGAAGAGGAAGGTAATGTTTTAAATGGATTTACATTTTCCAATATAGGACTTGATAGTTTCAGCCTATTTGGCCTCTCACAAGATTTATTACAGGCTCAGTCAAGTCTGGTTGAACCAGAGGCAGCTGAAAGCATAAATCAGTCATCAGATAAAAAAAAAAAAATGTATCCTAGCATTGTTATGCAAAAACAAAGTGGTTTTTTTTTGACTGACTGAAAATAATATTGTTCTGTTCAAACTTTAAAGACCTTAGCCTATGCCTACTGAAGTTTATGAATGGATTGGTCTGTTTAGTAATAGTAAAATGGATAAATACTCCTTTTTTTCTTTAAATATATATAATATATATATATATATAAATATATATAATATATTTCTTTAAATATAACTGGTCTGTTCTATATCAAACTACCAGATCCACTTCTTGAATTAAAATCAAGACAAAATGGAATTGTTATTGTTGAGGTGTTGTCGGTCTGATAAGTGATATACAACCCCTCTCAAAACCAAATAAACTTGGCAGTCCCCAAATTTCACATCTGACTTCAAAAGTATGCTGAAAAGTTCTTGAAGTACAAAATGTAAACTACTATACTTTCCAAAGTGAATTTTTAATTTTCTTGTAGTGTTATCTACAGTCATTCAAGATTCCTGTGGCAGGAGATGGCACAGCTTTGCCAGTATATGGGCTCTGTTGTGTGTTTTCTCTAAAGCATTTGGAACGGGCCATTTCTGGAGACGGGAAAAGAAACTGAATGGTTCAGTGGTCTGTTCCAGTATGGAAAATCCTGGTGTTTCTATTTATTTTTAATAGCTAGCATTCCCTAATACCTGAAGGTTTAATTTAGTCCCCTCAACAACTACAGGTGAGAACCTGGTAGAGCCCTTTAAAATTAAAACATTGTCATAAGAAAGTGATTTCTGCCATAGCTATACGGTATAGCTAGCTTTATTCCTCTAGGGTCCAATCATGAAGTTCATATTTAGCAAAATTCTCACTAATGTCAATGTTAACTGAATAAAATCTTCTGAATTAAGTCCAAGGTCTGAATTTGGCCCTCATAATCCCAGCAGAAATTGTGTATCTTTATATGTGTAGGTATGTATGTTTATCTATAGATAACATAGCATGGAGTTATTTTGACAAGATTCACAATGGGTGAAATTCAGCTCTTTGGAGAGGGTTAGTTCAGGATCCTATGTACCACTTAAATCCCATTTTTGTCCTAAGGGCCTAAGTAGGCCTTAATTGGTGCAGTAATCTTGTGTTGGCCATCTCCATGGGATACATTTCACCCAATAAGACTTTTTTCTGTCCAGTCCCAGGCTGACTGCTCCAAGCATCTACTTCACAAGAGTGTTGTACCCTAGCAGAAGCAGAACACTCACTAAAGCAGATGCGTTATGTGCAAAAATAAAAGTCCAGAGCATGCCAACAATTTTTAAGCAGAACACCCCATTGAAATCAATGTGGGGAATCCTGTATAAATAAATCTAACAGCATGATACAGCCCAAAGAATGTAACTATTTAAAAACTGTGAGCCAGATCCTCAGCTGATATGAATTGCTGTAGCTTCATTGAAGCCAATGGACCTGCAGCAATTTACACAAGCAGAGGATCTGGTCCTTCAATTATTGCAAAATCTTGATTTCAGCAGTTTGTCTCATATAAAATAAATACATTCTGATAGATGGTCACCAGGGGAAACAATTATTTTTAAAGTAAAAAATAATTAATTCAAAAATAATGTGTAAATGCTTTTTTGCATTTTTATGGGAAACCCAATTGTAGTATGTAACTTAATAATTATACATGTATAATTAAAATAATGCATTTTTATTTTTAATATGCACGTGGCCAAATTCCTCTGGACACCTTAAAGATTAACTAACCATATCCACCTACCTGAATACATTTACCAGGAAAAATAAAATAACACCCAGTATCCCACCTCTCAACACCCAAAATACAAACTCCATATCAAACACAAACTATAACAGCAACAGAGAAGTCTCAACTCCTGCCCTTATGAATGTGCTCTGGAGAAACTCAGTATACCAAGTAGTATGCACCAGTAGCAAACCTTTGGTAAAGAATTTTTTTCTCCAAGCTCCTTCTGTCCCTTCAAGACTATCTGAAGAGATAGCAGTTCAGATCGCTATAATTTTAGTTGTTACAATGCAAGAGAAAATCTTTACAGGTAGGATAGATTAACATATGGCTCTAATATGTTACTGTCTGCCAGAGGCGACTCATCGGAGGGAGGGCATGAAGGGTTGAGTGCCCCCCCCCCCCAGTAGCCGTCCAGAGTGGAGAGTGGAGGGGGTGGGGCCAGAGCCAGAACAGACGGGGTGGTGCCAGAGCCTCTTCCAGTCATGTTGGTACACTGCCTGGTGCAGTGCAACAGCTTCCTGGGAGAGCGCCTGGCTGTGGCAGCATGCAGCTCCCCTGCCCAAGCTCAGCTTCTGACCTTTAATCATTTTGGTTACTCTTCTCTGGACTTTCTCCAATTTGTCTACATCTTTCCTGAAATGTGGCACCCAGAACTGAACACAATACAGTACGCCAGTTGAGGCCTAATCAATACGGAGTAGAGTAGAAGAATTTCTTCTTGTGTCTTGCTTACAACGCTCCTGCTAATACATCCCAGAATGATGTTTGCTTTTGTTTGCAACAGTGTTACACTGTTGACTCATATTTAGCTTGTGATCCACTATGACCCCCAGATCCCTTTCCGCAGTACTCCTTCCTAGGTGAGTCATTTCCCATTTTGTATGTGTGCAACTGATTGTTCCTCCAAAGTGGAGTACTTTGCATTTGGCCTTATGGAATTTCATCAGACCATTTCTCCAGTTTGTCCAGATCATTTTGAATTTTAATCCTATCCTCCAAAGCATTTGCAATCCCTCCCAGCTTGGTGTCATCGCCAAACTTTGTAAATTTACTCTCTATGCCATTATCTAAATCACTGATGAAGATATTGAACAGAACCAGACACAGAACTGATCCCTGTGGACCCCATTTGATATGCCCTTCCAGTGAACCACTAATAACTACTCTTTGGGAACAATTTTCCAAGCAGTTATGCTCCCTCCTTATAGTATCTCCACCTAGGTTGTATTTCCCTAGTTTGTTAATGAGAAGGTCATGTGAGACAGTATCAAAAACCTGCTTTGTTTTGTTTTGTTTTGGTTTATGGTGCAGGTGTCAAAATACTTAAACTAAATTACATGCTTTCACTGGGACAAATTTACCTCTGGTGTACCTGTGTTGAAGTCAACGAAGTTGAACCATGAAAGAATTTGGTCCACTGAGTTTATTGATTATATACTTACAAATCATGGACAATATTCTGCCTTTGGACACATAAATTCAACTCCCACTGAAGTCTGTAGGTGTCATAAATGCACATCTGTTACCAGACAATGGCTGCAAAATTGTAACTCTAACTTACACATTCATAATCATCCGTGGAGTGTGAAAACTGCAGTGTCTGGGGTTCTAATACACTGATTCTTTGTGTGAACTTAACATATGAACTAGCTTTTCTTGTGCTTCAGTTAAATTCTGCTAAAAAACTAAGGACAGAACTTCCAGGAAAAAAGCAAATACTGACCATTAATTGAAAGTGCCTTTGTAAATAACTTATGCAAATATAATGTATAATATATCATGTTATATTATATATGAATGGGAGTTGTGGAGAGGACTGGCTAGAAGATAAAACCATATGACACTACCAGAAGTGCATGTAAATAAAAGTTTTTATTTTTAATATGACACAGCTGGCTGTGAAGGGGGCCTTTGTAATTTATAAGGCTTCCACATCTGGTTCTTTGTTATAAGCCTCTCAGACTTTCATATAGACCCAATCCTGAGATCCTTGCTTGAGAGAGCAGGCTTGTATGACTGAGAAGAAACTGAGCATGTAGTGCAGAATGACAATTCTCTATTCCTCTTAGATGGAAACAGGAAAGAGTCCAGAAAAGGTATGTGGTGA
Organism: Emys orbicularis; assembly: GCF_028017835.1. Lineage (NCBI taxonomy): Eukaryota > Metazoa > Chordata > Testudines > Emydidae > Emys > Emys orbicularis. The sequence goes on along the minus strand of NC_088686.1, from coordinate 82,645,612 downwards.
CCTACAAAAACAACAAAAGAGCTGGGTTGTCTGATATTGTTGCCTAAAGTTGATCAGTGTGGAGGAGTGCTTTGAAACGGATTCCGCCCAGCTCCAATCGTATATAGAACATGGGAGGAGGAAAGAGGGTGGGGGAGAAGTTGTTACCCACAAATCCTCCCAGTGTTTAATCTTCCCTTTACATGCCAAATAAAGAGCTTTAGTACATTAGGATGCAATTGGTCATTTCCCCACCAGCAAAATGAAGAAGTCCTGGCTTGTGCTTGAGAAGTGCCCCGAATTTCATATTATTTTCATACTGTATATATAAGGACCAGGCACGCATACTGCATGCCAGTCATATAAAGGGCAAGCTGATAAAAGCAGGAAGAAGCACAGAGAGATGTGATGTACTGAGAGAGGCATGTTCAAGTGGTCTGAGTACAGGACTGGGAGATAAAATAGGCATTCCAGGATCCTAATGCCATCTCTCTCACAAAGAGTCCAGCTACGGGGCGTGGGGCAAACTGCTTCACCTTTCTATCTGGCTCTGGTTAATGTAATGTAACTGTACTAGAAACAGCTGACACTTGGGAAATCATGGCCGCTGATTAACCAAATAGAGAAACTCATTCAAATAGGGAGCAGAGACCAGATTGTGAATGGATGAAGAATGGCACACTGAAAAAGGCTGACTGGCCATGACTTGGGGCCAACCAATATCCTTTCCCATCACATTGGGATTGATCCAAAGTCCACTGAAGTCAATAGGAATCTACACTGAATGCAACTGGCTTTCAATCAGCGACTTGATAGTGTGCTTTTATTGGTAACAAGTTGCAGCGATGGGGGTAGGGATTAAAAAATTGGTGTATTAACATCATTAAATAAACCAATGGTCTGATCTAGTATCGCAAAGACTCTGTGTTCCTATACCACAGCAAGAAATTTGGATTTTTCAGTGGTTTTCCAGTAAAATCAAGAAGTTCAAAACCATATTGAATTAGCTACTTTAATATCTCAAGTATTATTTTTTTCCTCTTTCAAAAGTCACCAAGTCCAGATTTAGGGCCACAAATCTGGCTTTTTTTTTTTGGTTAAAGTCCACTATTTTGTTTAATTTCTTTTTGCAGTAAGAAAGAAACCTTATCATCTAGGAATAAATGTTTACTTTTACTCTTTGCAAACACACACCCAACTCCTCAAATGGATTGATTTCTCTCTAGTTTGACCAAATGTAAATTCCTCCCAGGCTGAGAGCTGGTCTTCCCATCCTCATTCCCGAATGGAAAGATGTATTTTTGAAGTTATAAAGACTGGAGGGAAAGGAATTAAAAATTCCTTGATCCATCTATATAACTCCCATTTATATCAATGGAAGTTTCACATGGGAGTGTAAAAGATATTATATGACTCAGGGTATAATATCACAGGATGCATTAGCTAAGTACCAGCAATGGAACAAAACCAACAGAAATAAAGCGAGTTATGACCTGATTTGCAGAGGTGCTGAGCATCAGAGTCTCAGTCTAAAGTCCATTGAAGACTAAACTGAAATCATGTCTACACTTATCTATAATGCACAGTACATACTCTTATAAAATACTGCAGTATTTACATTGATAACCCAGAATATTATAGTGAATCTATTGAAAGATGCAGTGTTTTGCTTCATTACAAAAAATTGTACCAGATTTTCTTTGATAAAGCTGTGTAATAAGTATTTCTTTGCTCCCATTTGTCAACTCCACCTTCCTCCATTTCTTGAGCCCTGCTTCTTAAATAAAAGAGGAAAGAAAACAAGGATTTTACCAACAGTGCAAAATAGAAAAGGAATGTTCCATTGTTTTCATTAAATAAATTGTCATAGAAATTTCTTGCTGATCCCCCACTTCTCCAGGACCCTGATAACATGGATCTGAATAAGCAGTTTTTTATTCATTTTAATGAAGTGATGAATGCAGAAAGACACGAGCTGAAGTCCTTAACTGATGTTATGAAAATAAACAAAAGTAAAATATCAACCCAAAAGAAAAAAAAAAAACCTAGAGAGGAAAAAATATCCAGGAGTAATATAATGCAATTCTAGGCTTGGCTCTTACAACAAACCATCAAGTTAATTTAATTCCTCAAACCCCATTGCTCCAACAAAATGTTGTTTAAATCAATTCATTCTTTCATTACGCTGCTTAAGAGCACCGTGGAGTGATGAGAAATTACTGAGAAGACTTTCATGTATCAGAATCCCTTCAGTTTCACTTCATTTTCCATCCTGACATGGGATTAATGTGCTGCATTTGCATGCTAAAACAGTATATTTAAATGTAAAAGTGGTGTTGTCAAATTACCTTCCAATGAGTTTATTTCAAATGGTTCATTAAAGTTTTCGAAATCGCTCACTGTACGATTGCATCTCTGCTGTGGGTTGATGTATTATATTTCCCACCAATAACTGGTACTGAGGAAACCTTTACTTGATACACCGTTTGCTAGTCCAGCAGGTTTTGAACTAAAAGCAATCACCAGTAACATAGGACACAATTCAGCTAATCATGTAAGCGTGTATTTGAGTTTATTCCTATTCAGCAAAACACAATATACCCCTTGAGTGAGTAGTCCGAAAAGAGGGTAGTAAGTCTGCTATATCTGATGCGTAAGGGACTTATAGCCAGATTTTTAAAGGTATTTAGGTGCCTCATGGGTTTTCAAAAGCACCTAGGCACCTAAAACTCATTGAGTTCAATGGATGTTAGGTACCCAGATGCTTTTGAAAGTCCTACTAGGCACCTAAATATCTTTAAAAATCTGGCCCTTAGTCTTCTCCCTTGATCTTTAGCATTGAAGGTCTGGGGTTCAAACTCTGCTGTCAGCCCAAGACAGATTGCTTATATACATGGTACCCAACTTGGAACTTGAACTCCCAAAGACTGCAGACACTCGGGATGAGTGTATCATTCCCAGGCATGGGAAGTGTATATAACGCTCCTTTAGCAGCACGTGGGTCTTCATCCCTTACTATTGGCTGGTCCACATAAGAAATTAGTGGATCTTCTCCATCAGACGGCTAAGTTTTATTTTACTCCATTCAGTTTTTTATGCATGATGGCCATAGTTATAGTATCTGGACACCTTTCAATAATGCAGCAAGTGACATGACTAGCATCAGTCATGGTGCCTTTCTTCTTTCTTTCTTAATCATTCCTTCCACTCCCTGGAGGGAAAATTACATGTGGGTAGGTTTTTTGGTGGTATGGTGCACTAAGAGTTTGTATTAGTGACGACCAGGTTGAAGAAATGTATCTGACTCTGGAACAGAAAGTGGTAAGGTTTGTGGTAGGGATGGAATTTAGACTCCTAAGTGCCTAAATCCCTTTTGAAAATGAGTTTTAGACTCCTAAATCAGTTAGGTGTAGCAACACTGTGTGCAGTAATGCTTAAGTACCTTTAAAAATATAGGCTTTAGCTCAAGCAGTAGAGGCTCATGCTTTCAGTGCTGAAGATCCTGGCTAGAAGTCCTGCTGCTAGTCCAAACGATATGGGTCTCCTACATTCGGGTATCACTTTTCATCCATAGTTGTCAGAGTACTGTACAAAGCTGAATTAATCCTCCCTGCAATGTGAGTTTTTCCTTCTGTTATCATATCTGTAAAGCATATTCTCAAATTAAAAATGATAAATAGAAACTATTTATATTTAGACAACTGGGCTGGTCAATCAAACCTTGACTGTCCTGTCAAACCAATCTTATTACTGATTAACTGTACTTTCTCCCTATCAATAATTGTTTCTTTTTTATTAGCACATACAAGTGATTGATGATTTATTGACATAACACTGTCACTCTGCTTCTAGGAGGTTTGCAAAGCAGGGAAGGTAAAGAACACTAAATTGTTTTCTGTGACAAAATTACACCTTAATCAAGGGCATCTCGCACACAGTCAGACTCAGGGGGATTAGTGAGCATTGTGGTTAAGCATTTTGGCCTTCATGATTTTCTTAATGGACATGCAGCCCTGAGATGCAACACAAAGCATCTATTGTAATCCCCTTACCAAAAATGATCAGGTGTTTCACAGCGCAATATGGGACAATGGCACTTAGATGCAAATCCAATTGAATGAAATATTTTAGAGTGATTTAATGGCTTGGAAATGTGGAGGCTGGGTTTACCTATCTTTTGTTGATTAGCTCTCAGAGAATATATGGAGAAGAGGAGAAAGCTCCTTGATCTCTATTTCAGGCAATGCGTGCTGGGCACTGATTGAGTTTGTAAGGCACAGCTCTGCACTGGACTTGCCCTTGAGGAGGTCAGGGTGCGTTGTGATTCAGGCAGGCCCGGTTACTCCCTGAGCTCTCTTATGTGCATTGCATATGTTCAGGTATGTAGCACTGTCTGTGGGCCAGTGGGGAGCAAGAGTCAGGGCCATAGCTCTCATCTTTTCGGCACTCTTTTCTGCCTCACTGGGCTGGTGTGCACCTCCAGGGGCACACTGAGAGAGCAGGGATTGATCTTCTCTGATGCGTAGGCAAGGGGGTACAGGAGGAGACTACCTTCACCCTTCCAGGCTGTATTGTCCACACAAGAGCCAAGGACAGGGGATGTATGGTCCTGGGGGCAAGGATCTAGTTTTCATCTACATACAATTTTCTTCAAACCTCGGTTTATTTTGTAGTTCTCTTTGGGACTTCAAGTCAAGTCTGAAGACTGTATACACTGTGCTGTAGCCTACCACTGTTATTTATTTCAGTGCTTAAAGAAAGCTTTCATACAGTCTCTGGTGCTGGTATAAGAAACTCGATTGTGGGTCATATTGAATTAACAATATAAAGAGACCATATTTTAAAGAAGAGACTAGAGTTACGGTTGAATTTCCAGTCTAATTTATGAGCTTTCTTGACTTTAGAGAGCTTGATTTCAACCCTAATGTTGCATTAATGCTATTTTTTAGTTTGTTCTCTGTCTGTGTTTCTGGGCATGCTGCCCACACATATACTTGATGGTGGATAGTGAAAGTTATGCTTTGTTTTAATCAATGATTAGCACAAAATGAACTCACATGTGAGCTGTACATAGTCATCATCTGAATGGAAATTGCATGGTATTGACTATTTCTGTGTACTAGAAGAAGATTGTACTGTAATATAATGGAAGAGTGTGCATGATGAGCACCACTGTCCTCACACAGGAGGGTCCACCTGATGAAGTGTTTGTGACTATGTCACCCTCTGGTTGTTGGCTCCCAAAAGGATAAACACCTTTATACTAGTTACAACAAACAGAGTTTCTCTTATAGTCTTAGCGGTAGAATTTAAGGACTTGGTTCTAATCTCATTTAGACTCAGCTGTAAATCCACTGGGGTAAATGGAGGTACACTCATATAAATCAGAACAGAATCCCAATACTTTTGTTAATGGAGATGATCCTGAGTGCTAGATCTCATCTGCGCATGGTTTAATCTTGCATTCATGTACTGTCTACAAAAAGGCATCCAAGGTTCCTCATGACCTATTTGCAGAACAATTGCTAGGTACAATATTTGATTTTACTTAGAGTTACAAATGTTATTAGTATATGTTGCAGAAGTAATATGATTTACTGATGTTTTTTGTTTTCTGCTGCTATGTCAGCAATTGTTTTATTCCAAGTCTGTTTAACAGATTCTGATTATATCTGCTCTTAATGTAAAAACTCAGCAGCTACCAGAAAGGGAAATTAAAAATAAAATTAAGTACCCACTATGATAATTTAATGAACACAAGGAGTATTTTCCTCAAATCTTTTTTTCCATCTTTAACAACAAAGATACTGTAACAGTGCTGAAGCTTTGCCATAATAATTGTTTCCATTGTGTAGCATCTATTAAATTTTTTTCCTTACATAAAAAAATACACAGGGCTTAACATTTATATACATTTAATAGCACACTATTGTGTCAGTCTGGGAAAACCAAAATGAAATAAGGGTTCGGTAGGTGAAATATAATATGTAATATGTAATAATAGAATTATTTAAGTCAGTGAGGCTTTCAAAAGTCATTGTGAGATTACCAAAGATGGCCGGTGGTGTTCTATAGCTTTTAATTCACGTTCGTGGTTCAAGTCTGGTCTGGTTTTTAATGAAGACTTACAAGGTGGAGGGCCAGATCCTCAACTGGTATGAACGAGCATAGCTGGACTGATATCCAGCTGAGTGTCTGGAATATAAGTCTTTAGGTCATTTTTTGTTGTGTACATCGTACTGTACTTTTAAGAAATGACAGGTTTCAGAGTAGCAGCCATGTTAGTCTGTATCCTGCAGGGGTATCCCACTCAAAAACCAGTGGGAGAACACTTTAACCTGTCTGGTCATTCAATGACAGACCTGCTGGTGGCTAATTTACAACAGAAAATCTTCAAAAACAGACTCCAACGAGAGACTGCTGAGCTGGAATTGATATGCAAACTAGATACAATCAACTTAGGCTTGAATAAGGACTGGGAATGGCTGAGCCATTACAAACATTGAATCTATCTCCCCTTGTAAGTATTCTCACACTTCTTATCAAACTGTCTGTACTGGGCTATCTTGATTATCACTTCAAAAGTTTTTTCTCTTACTTAATTGGCCTCTCAGAGTTGGTAAGACAACTCCCACCTGTTCATGCTCTCTGTATGTGTGTATATATATCTCCTCAATATAGCTTCCATTCTATGCATCCGAAGAAGTGGGCTGTAGCCCACAAAAGCTTATGCTCTAATAAATTTGTTAGTCTCTAAGGTGCCACAAGTACTCCTGTTCTTTTTAAGAAATGCTGGTTTAAAGAGCTGTATTTCCCCTACATCTGAGGAGTCTTCTACAATGTTTTTTCACCCTGCCATCTTAAAGGCCCTAAATCACAACCACCATTCTTCTGACTGAGGAAAACTGGAGGGGACTTTGTTACCTAACAGCATTGCACCTTAATCTGAAGGGGTCACTGTTGAGCAACACTGCAGCACTATAACTACACTACCAGTCTCTTGCTTGATGGGGCAGAAAACCAGCCCATCTCAGACTAAAGCTGCTTGTCACGCTGGAAGATCCTTTCCATCCCTCTTATTTTCCTTAGCTAGAGAGGGAGGGATCAAATTCTGCTTTCATTTACACTAGTGTGAGGGAGGAATAATACTTTTGACTTCAGTGGAGTTACTCTGGATTTACACTGAAAGCAGAATTTAGACCATGACTTTTACTTGCAGTACCCAGTGGACAAATGCAAACTTGACAACAGCTGGGTATCAGAGCAACAGGCTGTTTGGTGAGACAGCTCCACTGGCTGGCTAGAAGGGGTGCTGTTCTTAATCCCAGCACAGTGCACAAGCAGCCAGAATTCCTTGGGCAGGGGCTGTGGCTTCTTTTCTGCCCGGAGGGCACCTTGCACATCAAAAGGAGAAGCATATCTCAGGCTGCTGCTGCTCTCAGTACAGATCATGTGCATTTCCCCACAGTTTCAGCAGCCGTACTGCAGGATCTCTCCCCAACCCAGCTGACAAACACAGGTGGAACAACTAAAGGGGACACAGGCAGGTTGGGGGAAATCCACCCGCACCCTCTGCTATAGTTCCTAGCCCCAGGAACCCTAAACAACTGAACTGTATGTCCCCAAAGCCTCCATCTGCCCTGCTTCTTCCTAGGACATCTTCCTATTCTCCCAGCCCCCTGGCTGCCTCCCACTCTTTATAGAGAGCTGACTCCCTAGGCTCATCTCTCTGCACTCATCATTTGATCTGCCAGGACTACGCTCCTTTCTGTTCAGCAACCCCTTACTGAGCTACAGACTGCTCTTATTTCTTTCCTTGCAGACCTGCTCTTAGTCACCTAACCCTTTATCACTCATTAGCTCCACCTGGAGAGCTGAGCGAAGTATGGTACAGGTGCAGCAGCTGAGTCCCAGTCCCCTTAAAGGGTCATCTCATCCTGTTACAGGTCTACTTTGCCATGGGTAGGGAATCTGGCTCATAAAAATACCACCAGAGATCTCTAAGAGGGCCTTATTCTTCCCTTCTACAAATATTGCTCTTCTCTCTGCAGTGAATATATCGCCCCCGTTTCCCATGATTTCGAGCTACTCGCTGATATTATTTAAGCTGCTTTGCACTTGCCAGTCCAGCTGTAGAGCTCTCACTGGCAGAGCACTTCACCCCAGCTTTTCCTCCCCTCCCTGGCGTACTGTACATGCAATGGATCACTTCTAAAAAGCTACAACTATTATGTAATTCCAAGGCTCATTTTCTGGTATCAATATCAAAAACTGACAGATGGCTGTCAGGGAGACCATCCATAAATGCTGACAGTGTAGGATAGAGCTGCTCTTCTTATTAATTCACTGATTTGACAGCAGCCTTCCAAATCTCTACACAAATGCCAGTGTGGCAGTACATATCAAAGGTAAAAATAGGCTGTGGCACCATTTATACAAATTCGGGGATCTATAGAAAGACACCACTCTGTAAATGGTTTATTAGGACAGCTATACAGGTTGCCAGAAACATTATTTCTTAAATTTCTTGTTCGGATTTATTACAGTTTGGTCAGGCTCTGTTTGACTCAGTAATGTCACTGCACATGCATGTTGTGCTCATAAGACCATGGGCCAAATCCAGCCCTGTTGTAACTCCATGGGTTTCAGACTCAGAAAGCATCTCAGTCTGTAAGGGCTCTTTTGAAAGTGACTGTATGGATCTCAGCTCATCCATTGCAGAAGGGTGAAGGGAGAAGTTGAGCCTGCTGGGATTCAGACGGGTGGTTCCAGGGAATTTAGATACTGCTGAGGCCAGTTTCCATGGCCAAATCTCTATTTGAATTTGCATATGGATGCACTGGCAATTTTTTCATATGTACAAAAGGGATACTCTTTCAAATATGGGTCTTAAAGATCCCACAACACTTTTCATATAACAAGCAGGGGTTTGAGATGGTATCCCTGTTCTGTTGCATAGTTTGTTGTCTGTCTGGTTGCTGCCCATCACACCACAGGAAGTAGACAAGATAAGCATTCTTGCATCTATAGAGTCAGACTTTGGCTTTTATTGGAAGGGAACCTGGAAATACAGTGGCAGGGGAGCTGTAGTGGCAGAACAGAGATAGTCTAGGTAGGGCAAAGGCAGGGTTCCTGTGCAGGTGCACAAGTGGGATAGAGGGAGGTTGGCAGCATGATCTTCCCCCCAGCCCAATGTACCTGTGTGCGTTAGCCAGAATTTTACCCATAAGTTGTAAAGTACTTTTAAGAGTCTCCAGGCTGCTAGGTGCTATATACATGAGAGTGGGTATTAGTGAAGCTGAATTGGCCAAAAGCAGTTAAGAGGACAGATAGTTCACGAAACTGGTGAATTTAACAAGCATTGTCCTGCATGAGGATCTGTGAACTAAAATCAGGAGAGAGAGAGAGAGAGACAATCAGAAACAAACTTGAAAAAGCAAAAGCTAGGAGAGCAGGCGGGCACAGAGAGCTACTTTAAGCATGAGGTGCTTAGTTTCTTATCAGAAATTGAAGAGACATCTCTGGTCCACACCAAAATAAGAGATGTGCTCAAAATGTATCAGAAGCAAATGTAATTGCTTGGTTCTGAGGAAAGCAGTAAGTGCCCAAAACAGCAACTTTTCTGCTTGTTCTTACCTTTTGTTTAACAAAAAGTAATTAAGTTTGCATCAGATTAGGCATTGGATTTGTCCTTTTGCAGCACAGCGGAGATAATTCCTTTCCTCTCCGTTACCATTTAGTTCTTATTGTATTATCCAGAGTATTCTGCCAAATGAGTGTGTGTGTGTGCAGTTAATAATTTGATGATGGTTAAAGGTGCTGTATTGGCAGATCTGGAGATTAAAGTCTTCTTCATCCATACTATGGGCAGCAACACTACACATTTCATTCCTCACCTTGACCCTCAGTGTGCCTGGCACTTGACTGAAGGGACTATACCTATGGGAGTTAAGTAAGAAAAAGATATTTTTGAATATCACCCAAGAGAAAGGATGCCAAATACTATGGAGATGGGTGGCAAAAGCAAGAAACTAGATAGATAGATAGATAGACCAAGTGAGGTTACTGCTAGCTGTGATGATGGATCTGTAACATAGATACTTGTTCAGTAGGAAATGGAGCAAGAACACCAAACCCATTTCAGACTAGCCATTAAGCAGCAAGTGGGTGGGATTAACTTTAAGACACTCCTGAATTGGGCTAGATTAGAAATAGCAATTTAGAGGCAAAAGGTTCTGTGTCCCTTTGCCCTTGAGTAATTCAGTCCCCCATCCATTTTAGGAAAATGATAGCTCAGTAGTATTGATGGCTTGCTTGGCTAAACCGAGGCAGCAGGCTGAAAGCCATGCTTGATAGAGTGCTGTTTAGAGAGTTAACATTTACTTCAATCAGATAGAAAACTTGATCTGATTTGGGGATGGTTGTTTATACACAACTTGTTTTATATTTTCTTCCATCGGGGGTCACCTTCGTGCATTCCCACAAGGTTTCATTAGCAGCTGAACAACTCTGAAAGTCATTTGCTATGATGGGAAATCTTACATCGTTTGTGAGACCCAGGCATCCATCTCTGTTCATTATACTACTTTTTTAGCAGAGCCCTTCTTACTTATTTGTGTTTTCAGCATTTTCCCCAGACAGACCAATGGCCTTCTCCCACCTTCTTTTCTCATGCAGACACTTTTAGTTCTGATTATCTAGCTGTCACACAAAGTATACTGTATTGTGCTTAAAAAGGAAACCCACCATCTGCAAATCATCAGAAGAGTAGAGGTTGAAATTCTGTCTCCTGAGTCAACATGACTGTAGGAAGTTGTGAAGAGCAGAGGAAGGAGTCCCACCTTTTCCAATACATGGCTGCCCTCTACTGGCTGATATCTGGAAGGTAATGGAGGCTGCATCCATTTTTTTGCACAGTACATTCACATGACAACTCAATATTATTTATTTTTTAAAGAAAAACTGGAGCTTATTCCTAGCAACTAGCTAGCTGGGTTAACATCACATGTGATACAGCATTAGAGCAGGAGAGGACTGAATGAACCAAAAAGTGAACAAAATATGGTACACTTGGTACATCTGCAAGACGTTTTCATATTCCTGTGAGATACATACACAGGTGACACACTCATGAGCGAATGCAGCTAAAAATAAAGGGAAGGATAGTGGCTATAAGCCAATGCCTGCACTGTGGGATAAGGAGGGGTTGGCTCAGCTGCAGCTGGTCCTAGACAGAGACAGTGTGCCTGAGGCAGACACAGTACCTTTGTGAGTCACAAGTCTGTTGGCCCCGGACATACCCAGTGTACTCCTCCTCCCCATGTCAGACCTGCTTTGCCGAAGGAGGAAAGGGTCCATGGCCTAATAGTTCCACCCAAACATCTCCTCTGTCTTCTACCTCCTCTCACTTCCGGCACCTCTTACTTATGATGTCCTAGGATGTCTACATTGCACATTTAACCAAGATCTGGGCACTTGGGTTAGCCTAGCCCAAATATGAGTGTTCCCAAAGTCCTACTTGTGTCACTGTGCCTTCATTGTTTCTACATTCACCTATGTGTGTGTGTGTGTGTGTGAGTGGGGGGGTGGGGGAGGTTTATCCTATGGTTCTTTGTTCTGAGATGCTCTAGGATTCTTTCCCAGTTAATTGTACCAAGTGTGGAATAACCTGTCTGTCCCTTTGGGGGAATTGTGGGAAGGGCATTTGGATGACTATCAACATTCATGTGATCTTGCCTGCATCCTCACTACAAAGTGGGCAGATTCCAACCTGAGCTAATGTTCAGGCTTTAACCCAGGGGTCGGCAATCTTTCAGAAGTGGTGTGCCAAGTCTTCATTTATTCACTCTAATTTAAGGTTTCGCGTGCCAGTAATACATTTTAACCTTTTTAGAAGGTCTCTTTCTATAGGTCTACAATATATAACTAAACTATTGTTGTCGGTAAAGTAAATAAGGTTTTTAAAATGTTTAATAAGCTTCATTTAAAATTAAATTAAAATGCAGAGCCCCCCATACCAGTGGCCAGGACCCGGGCAGTGTGAGTGCCACTGAAAATCAGCTCGCGTGCCGCCTTCGGCACCTGTGCCATAGGTGCCTACCCCTGCTTTAACCAATACTGCAGCTGTGCAGGCATGCATGGGTTCAAGAGCAAATAATTATATGCTTGAGGGTGTGTGGATGGTACAGGGTATTGGGGAAAAACTTTGAGAAGCATGGGCTGAGACTACATTTTAGACATAATCTTAGTTTTGGAACAGCTTCCAAGAATCCTGCCTCTTCTCTTTCCAGTGTCTTCTGAAGTGGTCTATGAAGACTTCCAGCACTGTACTGTTGTTTTCAGATTGTAAACTCTTCCAGATAGGGAATCTGTGATTGTTCTTGTGCCCTTTACCTGCTGTGCAGCGTTCTGTAAACCCACCGTGCCACGTAAATAGCAATGACTATTCTTATTGGAACTATTGAATTTCTGCCAGCTATATGGAGCAGGAAAACTCATGAAGGACTGGGCTTTCTTGTGAGATGATATTTACTTTCTGCTGTCACTCAAGCCCCAAATGCCATGGGAACAATTCTGCCTCTCACTGCTTCAGCACTTTCACATCTAGCTGGAACCCAGAAGTGTGGTGAAAAGTGGTGGCGGGAGATAAAAGTTCTGAATGTTTCTGACCACCATGACCACCACAACCAAAATTGATCTGATCTGGAGATTTATGACTCCTTATCCCATTACCAGTCCCCTGAGTCCACACAGCTTCCAGAGCAATGGGACATTAGAGACGTTTCATGCTAATGGAGAGTACTTATAAAATGGATTATTCTCTTCAATACTGTGATGTATCCTAGCATTTTCTGTCCATTTCCTGTTAGTTAAACTGGCACAGAGTGCCGAGATTACACCTATTTGAGATTCGGATTGGGGATTCAGGAAGTGAAAACATCCATACACTGTCCTACTGCTGATCTGGAAACATCACTTCAGTCTCCATGGCTCATTTACAGCTTTGGCCTTTCTGCCAGTTGTGACAGTTTTTGTGATGTGGACGCTTGCCCATCAGACACGGTATAGAGGGGAGACCACAGCTCATTCTTTAACAACCCTTAGATGGAGATAGTTTTCAGCCACTATTAGTTTGCCCTAGATTGAATATCAAAAAGGCCTAGAACTGAAAGGCTGTGTTATCCCTTTACTAATCCTGTAAGACATCCACTCCCACAAGAGTGTCAGTAGATTTGTTGCCTTTCAGTATGTGGACACTCAGATAATTAGTATAGTTGGAAGAATAACATGGTTTGTAGATATGTAGATACACTGCTTGAGAGACACATTTCAATTTTATTTAAATTTCATGTGGAGATAGACAGCAGTGTCCCTGGTAGTCATCTTCCTTTGAAAATTGCTCTACACTATGAGGCTTCTGCATTAAAAAAACAAACAGCATCACCTTGCATAACAGCACTATCCCTTTGTTTAGTAAATTACCATGTGTCCTTTACTAGGGTGACCAGACGTCCCGATAAAATCGGGACTGTCCCAATATGGAGAAGTTTGTCCCGCGTCCCGACCGAAGCACGGTCGGGATGCCATTTGTCCCGATATTTTGTTTCGGGCGGGTTTTTTTTCTTTCTTTCTTTTTGCGGCGGTGACAGGCAGGGGGAGCGCCTTTTGAATTGTTACACTCACCCGGCACGTCCGGGTTTTCAGGTCCTTCAGTTGCTGACGGTCTTCGGCGGCATTTTGGCGGCAGGTACTTCTTTCTTTGGTGGCAAAGTTTATTACCCGCCGCCGAACTGCCGCCGAAAACCCATACGGGTGAGTGTAACAACTAAAAAGGCACTCCCCCTGCGTCGGTGCTGATATTTTCGAGTTCTCTTCTGGTCACCCTAGTCCTTTACACACATGATGCACTAAAAACCAAGGAATGTGTGCATTAAATTTGAATAATGGACCAAAAGAAGATAATATCTCTACGCTGACAGGATCCTATTAACCACTCGTACACATAACTATTCTTCAGTGCATAATTGTGTTCTTTAAAGTAGGGGTAATGGCAAGACAGCTAACTAGGAAAGGGATACAGGTTCCAAAAAGTCACATCTGATTGATGTACTTGACAAGTTGGTGACAAAATTAATTTTTGCTCAGAACAATTTGGGATAATTGATTTGGTTTATGACTTTGATCAGAATGTAGACACATACAACATAGCTTCATAATGTCATGCTAATTGTTCAAATTACGAAGAGAAAGTGAGAATGGGAAAAAAAAGGTTATGAAAATGGTTAATTAGAGAATTCAAATGGAGTAGATGAAATACCCCGTCACATTCTGTGGTGCAATCCAGACCAGTGAGGGGTTGTCTCACCATCTGCCCTGTAACCGTGGGTGCCTCGCAATGCTTTACTGTTGTAGATCTCAACATGGGCTGCTCCCAAACAGCCTACCAACATGCAGGTCTCACCCAGTATTTCAGAGAAATATTATGGTTCATTTGCTCCTTTAAGGAGACAAAACACACCAGTTTGCCACATTAAGTGGAGCCAACATTCAGTTTCATACAAACACAGCGCTGTTGGTTTAGATTAATAGTAAAACAAAATATAAAAGTCTGAAACTTAATCTAGCAAGTTTTAGTTCAAGGCTTCATTCAAGATGACCTTTCTCACTCACAGTCTTCCAGCAAGATGGAGAGTGACTCTCTCCTTGGTCAGGATGTTTGCCAGAGGCCAAAAGTTATTGCTGCCTTTGTCTTCTTTGGTGAAAGAGATATTTGGGGGTTTTCTGCCCCTTTCTTTTATACTCCAATGAACCTTTGAAATGGATTCTGCTGAAGGTTATCCCTCAAAGTAAAGTTTATTCTAGCAGTGAGGAAGGCAACATGGAGCCTGGTGGTGAAGTAGGCTCCATGTTCTTCTTTTCCCTCTAACTTGTGTTTGCTGTAATGGAAATTGGTCTGTTTCCTGTCATTTCCTCCTACTGCTCTTGATGGTCTTGTTTATTACTTATGTGCAAACTGAGGTAAACACACATTCCTTCATTTAGGATAGTCCACTTAATAACTTTTGCCTAGGCAGGGCTGTCTGGTTTTGAAAAAATAACATCATCCAGGGGGAATTCATAACTTCACATATAATGTGGTTACATATATTTTGCCATGATATTATTGACCAGTGAGTTATTAGTTTTCAAATGATATCATACAAGGCATGTTCTGTACAAAGATTATTACAATTCTCTAGGGTGTGAATACAGGGGTGTTTTTGGTCACAACCACTTCTTCTGCAAAGCCCAGAAATGCTATCTAAGTTATATCAATAAAAATGCTGCCACTGAAAAATTATGGACCTGATTTTGTAATCTTAATCAAGTCTCCAGTTTTCTACCCACAATTCGTTGTAGGTGCAGGTGACAGAATTGGGATGTCTGACTTCCTGATCAGTGGACACCTCTCTTTCTGTGCAGCATCAAGGCTATTGTGACAAGATGTTATGCTGGAAACGACAGTCCTCAGAGCTGTGTGCCTGGAGGCAGATTATAATCAGCAGAGGGTCCTTAACTCTAGAATTTGTTTCTCCTGCAAGCAAAAGAAAACCACGGTAATTTGATTTACAGAACCAGACTGTGGCTAAATCTTGCATGGATGTGCAAAGCGGGGGACACAAAGAGCTCTGCTGTGCAAAAGTGCGGCTTCCTGCTATCACCTCCTGTGGTAAAAGCCACCAAAATAGGGTGTGGGCGGACTTATGGCTATGAATCCTCTCCATACAAGGCAAGAGAAGGAAGTGCAAAACTGTGCCTTCTTAAGGGATGACACAAAGCAAGCCGAATATGGAGCCATAATTAACTTTGACCCCAGAAGTTTGGTGGTAGGGGACAATGGGCATAGGGATTTGTTTCTGGGAGGAAGAAAGTAGAGTCTATTTTTAGTTAAACACTGGAAAACTAATTTCATTGTATTTAAAACAAAAATGTGTTTCTGTGGCTGACAGGGAATTGTACTGGGCACTTTCTTTGAAAATTAATGAAAAAAACCCAGTACTTGAGCAGTGTAGTGTAGCAGCAGTTCTGAATCTCCGACATATGCTTCTGGACCTGAGCTCAGGAGTGTGAATGTAGGAGCTAGTGGAACTGTTGTGTTACATGTGCTGATTATTAATTCAAATGGAAGGGTTTGTGGACAAGTGAGATTCTGGTGTATTTGGGTAAGTATTGTTAGCAAATACTGAACTTGGTGCAGTGATATCACACAATGCATGGATAAGAGCATACACCTATAATTTTAGCTCATTACACTCATTATTTGACTTTGTAACTTTTTGGCTATGAGCAGCTCACAAGCAGGAGCCTAATGCTTTTCCAGTGGGTTTCAGGAGTGTCTGATTTATGCCAGATTATGAAAGGCTCAGTATAACAAATGGGGGGAGGGATAGCTCAGGGGTTTGCTAAACCCACGGTTGTGAGTTCAATCCTTGAGGGAGCCATTTAGGGATCTGGGGCAAAAATCTGTCTGGGGATTGGTCCTGCTTTGAGCAGGGGGTTGGGCTAGATGACCTCCTGAGGTCCCTTCCAACCCTGATATTCTATGATGCTGTCTGGAATGGTTCATGACTGTGAGAGCCAATCTCAGGGCAGATACGCCAAACTCGTGTTATGGTCTATAATTAGATTTCACCAACCCAATAACAAGCGTGAACTCTTGAAGCACTAGAACAGTTTTACGGAGTCACCGACAGTCCCCTAGGGCACTCCAGTCTATCTTGCTACCCAGGCAAGCTGGATTTAGTGATAGTTGGCTGCTAGACACCAAAGATCACAAAAGATTCAGGTTGCTTCCAGTCCCAAGAGACCAGATCAATTTGTTACCCCAGATCAATTTGTACCTTAGATCTCATGCCAAAGACTGCGCTTGTAGCCAATCCTAGAGTAAATCAACTAAGGATTTATTAATTAAGAAAAGAAACGATAGAGTTATTTACAGGTTAAAACAGGCAAACATATATACACAAATGAGTTACAGTCTGGGGTTCCAAAAGGGGATAGAGTTGCAGCAATCTGTCAGCACTGAATGTCTCAGTAAAAGAGATGAAACATTTTCTTGTTCACTATCTTTATTTCCTTCTTCCAGAAGTCAAGCTGATGGGTTGAGACTTTTTGCACATAGCCTCTTCATGAGTATGAAGGGACAATTAACAAATTCTTTGTATTGTGATGTCCCACAATGACCCATTTAGTTTTGATATCCTTCTTAATGAGCAGGAGACGGTCCCTTCTGACAGACTGACAGTTTCAGGGCAAACATATTTTACCGTCATATAGCAAAAACTTAAATATTACCTTATAGCATGTGATAAAGATATAAGTGAGATTAATGCATGCAGAAGCGTTTCAAATTCTAAAAGCTAAACACATTGTTATAAGTCTAATACTCATCTTACCCATACCAACACACAGATGAGCTGGACTGGTTTTCTGCAATGAATTTGCCAGTGCTTGGCTGAGGCCTAAAGACTTGGTAAGAACTGGCACCTGGTTTGTCAGCATCACAGACACATTCATTGACAAGGGACATTTAAAAGGATACTGCCTTGCCTAGCTGTGAGATCTCCTACCTAAGGAAATGCTCACTCCTCCCATCATACTTGGCATTTACGTTGCCTTGCAATTTTAGCTCATTTCTGCAAAGACTTGGTTGTTCAGTAAATGCCTTGATTGTGGGTGCCAGCTTCAAAACAGAAGATTACACAGTCATCATCACAGACAGCCTGATAGGGAAAGTGAGAGTTAGAGAAAGCACTGAAAAACTTACATGATGTATTAAAGACACTATAAATGCTAGGGAATCTGACACAGTCTTTTACATTTGAAGTGTGGGATTTATTTTACAAGAAAAAAACTACCAAGGTTTGAGGAGTCCTTTCCTTTCTTTATTTAACAATAATTTATGTAGAAAGAAGCAGATTAAGTATTTTTTATGGAAGCTGGAAAGCTCGGTCTGTGCAAGATTTATGATTTATTTTGTAAAAACATTTTGTATTTTGGACAGCAATAGGTCCTATGAATGTGCTAGAATGAGAAAGCATCTTGTTTTGTTTCATTTAACTGAAAATCAATAAATTGCTATTTTTTGATATACCATCTTTTACCAGCCACCTGCCAAGCATTCATTAAATATCAGCTTTATTTACTTATTTTCTTTGTCAGGTTAAAGAATTAGTTCCTCTGTAGAAACCTTGAATCAGGGATTATAAATTAGTGTGGCATAAGGCGATTATTCCTGTGCTTTTTGGAAAAAAAACAGTGTAGTGTCACTCTGTATACTGGTTGGAAAGATGTTGGAAAGAAGAGGCGAAATGGTGTATCTTATTATATAACACATACACATTCACCTAGAAAATACCACATCCTCATTCCTTACTGAGGCATAGCTTCCAATCACATGCCTAAGTAAAGACTGAAAGATTTGGCCCATAGACCAATTAGCAAGAAATCAGATTTCCTGGTCTAGGCTTACCTACTTTGCAAATTTCACTAACCTTCAATATGCAGCATATCTTTTCCCATGATCACAGTTAAGTCCCATAGTTTCTTTCAGGGTAAAAAATGCAAAGTACCTAAATAATGTAGGAGCCTAAGTCCCATTTTCAAAAATGAGTTAGATACGAAATAGCCTAAATCTCATGGAAAATCAATGAGACTTAGCCACTTCCAAAATTTTTATTCTTAATAAACAGTGTAAGAAAATGAGAAACAACCCCCATCCAAGTACCCTGCTATACAGAAAGTACACAATGCCGCCATCCCTACTACCTACAGGGAGGTGAAAGAAACTGGGCATGCTGAGCACTGAAATCTTACTGAATATGAGAGGATTAAACAATGAGCATTGGTGCACAACCCCCTTTAACGCCCTGATCCAGCAAAGCACTTAAGCACTTGCTTAATTTTATGCATGAATAATCCCATTGAAGTCAGTGGCACTAATCATGTCTTTAAAGATAACTAGGTGCCCAAGCACTTTGCTGGTTTAGAGTGTAATTCCTTGATTTGAATGGTTGTGGCAAACAGTTATCTCTGATGGAGGAAAGGAAAGATTCTTGGAGAATTTGGTCATGTTTATCACTGAATAACATTCCATGGAAAGTCTTTTATCACAACCACACCACCTTGCAAACACTGGGCTCCGTGCAGTGTGATTCTAAACACCTATACACACTAAGTAAATACATGATTTCACTAGCTTTTATTGCTCTCTCTAAAAGGTGGAGAAAATGACCATATTCCACAGTCTCTGCTAATCTTTCTCCTTAATTAAGCCATTAGAAAAAGTTAATGTTCACTGCGAGCTTTTGTTAAAGAGGGTTGTTGAAATAGAACCTGTGGGATGCTTCCTCTGAGATTTACAATATAGTATAGCTTTATTTTTCTGAGGGGGCGATATTAAAGTCTCTGCATGTTTGCTCAGAGGGACAAATGTGTCAAAGTACATGCACAATCTTGTATGTAAAGGCCTGATCCTGTTCCTATTGAAAACAATGGTAAACCTTAATGGGAGCAGAATCAGTTAAAGAATTGCCATGTGGCTTTGGGAAGCCTGTTTCTAATTATATACCCCTGGATGACATTAAATGATGCCTCAGAAAGTTATGCTTGGGTTTAGTTGAAACGTAACCTTAAATAAATGTTTAAGGTTATATTTGTAATAAAAGAGTTTTGTTGAGCCACAATGGATAGGATTTGGGTGCATGATGTCTATCTGTTTAAAAGTCTGTATACTGTATTTTAAGTATAAGTGAATTACAGAGCATTTTCTGTGAAATCTGAGAGAAGAAGAAACAGCAGGAACACAGCAAGAAAACTAGAAAAAGAACTGAAGTGGACTTTTAATAGCTAATTAGAGCAATATGAGCACTTCTAGTCTGCATAACTAGAGGCACCATGTCATGGAGCAGGGATGTAAGAATTCTCTCTACAGCTGATGTGCAACTATACCTGGAATGCTGCATTCCTTTCTGGGCATCTCAGAGTCAGACAGCTATGGACAAATGAGAGGGTATTCAGACAGGAGAATAAAAAATGTTAGGGGGATATGGGGATCAACTTATTAGGAAAGATTGAAAGAGTTTAAAAGAGATAATTACGTGTTGCTTGGCTAAGGTGGAGACATAACAGTCTAGAAATTAGGAATGTCTGAACTCATTTGCCTCATTTTGAATCCATTTGAATATTGTGGGTTCAAAAGTTGTACTTAAACTCAACTGCATCTCTCTCCCCCCACACATTTGGACCAACATAGTTTTAAAGAAGTTCTTTTATCCTTAGCACATGGTTCCCTTTAATTAGAAAGCCATGATTTTTCTTTTTTTCCCCAATAGAATCATACTTGAACAAAACTCAAAAGACAACATGGATTTAAATTGCATGACAGACTCCACATTGTTTTGTGAACCCAAGAAAGGAATGTGCAAACAATCTTGCCTGATCCATATTTGACAGCGGCCCCTTTATTTCAATGGGAATGGAGACAGAAGACAGTGGAGCTTGCCAGTTTACACCAGCTGAGTCTCTGGCTCTGCATTCTCCTCTCAGCTCTTCAGGTGGTTCTTACAAGTGAAGATTGAGGCACATTTGTGAGGCAGGATGGGTGAAGCTTGCAGTGCTAGTCTCTGGGGTTGTCAATCTAACACCTTTCACCAGCTCTAAATGAACTTTAAAAAGAAAAAAACAACAACAACCCAGTGGTGTCCCTTTAAATATAAAGAGTTACAACATTCTGTTCTCAAGTATTAGATCCTAACAATGCAACAGATTACAATAATAAAATGACAAAGAAAAGCACACTTTCCACTTTGCAGTCACAAAAGCATTCATCAAATATAATACTCTCAGCAGAACAGAGGCAGGGGCTCTTTTTTAAGATAAGGATTAGCTAAAAACATTTAAAATTCTTTACAAATATATATATATATATATCCACAGGGTGGGCTCTCTGTATAAAGATTCAAAACATTAGAACAATAGAATAAGATTCATTATTATGGTTTTCATCAAAGATGAATTCTTACACAGCTTTTAAATGAATTCAACCTTGGGAAGTAGTCCTCCTGCTGGTTAGTTAGCTCAGATGATATTTGCAGCTCAGTCCTGAGTCTGAATGATTAAGGTCATGTCAAGATGCCTTGGGAAAAATCAAGCTCTGATTTATACCCTAAGGCTATGGCTACACTACCAATTAAGTTGAATTAGCCACCCCCTGAGTGACATAACTTTTACCAACTGAAGTGCCAGTGTGGACAGTGGTAAGTTGGCGGGAGAGCTTCGCCTGCTGACAGCTATGACCACTCGTGGGGAATGGAGCAATTAAGCTGATGTGAGAGCTCTCTCCTGTTGGTTTAGAGCAGCGACTCAGCTGCGCCACTATAAGCTTTCTAGTGTAGCCATAGCCTCAGTAATTCCATTGACATAATTGCCTGAGGTTTAAATCAGGTAGAATTAGTCCCCTTAAATTTGTAGTGCCTTTGAAAGTTAGCTTAAGGCATCTTGACACTAGTGGCGGATTAGCTACTGGGTCCATGGGGCCCAGGCACAGGGGTTCCCGCCAACTGGGGGGTCCCCCACTTCTGCCACATGGCGGGAGGGGCGGAGGAAGACCCCATGTCCCCTGACCGCATCCCCAGCAGAAGCTGCAGGACGGGGGAAGCTCCCCAATGGCCCCTGGCCCCAGAAGAAGCCATGGGACAGGGGAAGTCCCCACAGCGGTCCCCCAACCCTGGCAGAAGCCCCCGGGTGGGGGAAGCCCTCCCAGTTGCTCCCAACCCCATCCCGAGTAGAGGAAGCTCCCAGTGCCCCTTCCTCATCCCCAGCAGAAGCCACAGGGTGGCAGGGGAAGCCCCCAGACCCGACCCCACTCTCTGGCAGAAGCACCAGGTGGGCGGAGTGGGAGAAGCCCCAGCGCCCTGTCCCTGGTCCCTTGCAGAAGCGCGGAGTAGCGGGGGAAGCCCCAGCACCTGCCCCCGCTGTGGCCCTGGGACAGGCGGCGCGGCGGGAGGGGCCGTGTGGTGAGGGCCCCGCTGAAGGAAGCCCCGGCCGTCCCCCTTCTTTCCTTCCCCCCCGCTCCCTCCCTGTCCCCCCGCTAGCCGGGGCGCGCACTCTCCTGCCCGGGGCACGTCTGCAGCACAGGGAGTCCCCCTGCACCCTGACTCCGGCCACCCCGCACGTTTTTTTTTTTTTTTTTTGCTTCGCCGCTCCAGCCGCCCCGCAGGTTTTTTTTGCTTGGGGTGGCAAAAAACCCAGAGCCGGCCCTGTATCTAACAATCTCAAATATTAAATAAGGGTATGACTACATTGGCAGAGTTACAATACTGGCAGTTACAGTGCTGCCCAGAGAGCGCTGAAGGGAAACCGCTGTTGTGTGTTCACACCATCAGCTGCCTGTGCAATAGCATGTTCACACTTGTGGTGCTTGCAGCTGTATTCAGAGCAGTGCACTCTGGGCAGCTATCCTACAGAGCATCTCTTCCTCTTCTGCTGCTAAGAGTTGTGGGAAGGTGGAGGGGGTTGCGGGGCATCCTGGGTCCTGTCCCAATGCCCTGTGATGCATTGCTTCGCATCCCAGCAATTCATGTGCTTCCGTCTGCATTTGGCGCCATCTTTCAACAGTTTGTGTACTGCGCACCCTGCCCTGCCTCTTTCCGACAGCAGGAATGGATCCCGAGCTGTTGACCAGTATGCGGTTTGCACTGACCAACACGTCACGAGTGGCAGTGGAGTTATTTCTTAAACTACAAAGGCAAGAGGAGTTCAATATTGATCTTGCCATGCGTAGTAGCTATGACACAAGATTGCTTGTGGCTTTCACGGAGGTGCCTACCATAGTGGAACGCTGCTTTTGGGCTCAGGAAACAAGCACTGAGTGGTTGGATCACATCGTGATGCATGTCTGGGATGATGAGCAGTGGCTGCAGAACTTTCGGATGAGGAAAGCCACATTCATGGGACTGTGTGATGAGCTCGCCCCAGCCCTGCGGCGCAAGTACATGAGAATGAGAGATGCCCTGTCATTGGAGAAGTGTGTGGCGATTGCACGGTGGAAGCTGGCTAGTCCAGACTGCTACCAATCGGTTGCTAACCAGTTCGGAGTCGTGTTGACGGAAATGTTCAGGCCCATTAATCACATCCTACTCTGAAAGACCATGATTCTGGGCAACGCGCATGACATTGTGGATGGCTGTGCACAAATGGGTTTCCCTAACTCCGGAGGGGCAATAGATGGCACGTATATTCCAATTCTGGCATCAGACCACCTAGCCACGAAGTACATTAATCAGAAGGGGTATTTCTCTATGGTTCTCCAGGTGCTTGTGGATCACCGTGGGTGTTTCATGGACATTAACTCAAGCTGGTCCAGAAAGGTGCATGACGCACGCATCTTTCGGAACACTGGCCTGTTCAGGAAGCTGCAAGCAGGGACTTTCTTCCCAGCCCAGAAGATCACTTTTAGGGTAAGTCAAAATGCCCATTGTGATCCTGGGAGTCTTGCCTACCCCTTAATTCTGTGACTTAGGAAGCCATACACAGGACACCTTGACAGCAGCAAGGAGTGGTTCAACAACAGGCTGAGCAAGTGCAGAATGACTGTTGAGTGTGCTTTTGGCCGTTTAAAAGCCTGCTGTCACTGCCTATATGGGAGGCTGGCCCTGGCTGATTACAATATTCCTATGCTTATAGCCACGTGCTGTACGCTTCATAATATTTGTGAAGGGAAGGGTGAAAGCTTCACTCAGGGCTGGACCACTAAGGCTCAGTGCCTGGAGGCTGAATTTGAACAGCTGGAGACCAGGGCTATTAAAGGGGTGCAGCACGGGGCCATAAGGATCATGGATGCCTTGAGGCAGCAATTTGAAGCTGAAAGCTACTAATATTTATTGCTATGCTTGGGAGTGCAGTGTTTGTAAAGCTAGGAGGTGATTGTGATTGGTGCAGATGATGCAATATGAAGGTTTAAGAAAATTCCCTGTTGCTTAGCGGGGCTCTGTTTGCTTTCAATTAATGGAATAAAGATTGCTTTCAAACCAAAACAATTCTTCTATTAAAAAACAACAACCGGAGACAAACAAAAAACACATCAGCACTGTGGAGGATGGGGGAAGGGAGGTCCCAGGAGGAGGTGGGGTCCCAGGACAGTTAAAGATTTGTGTATGTCCAGGTATCATATGCAATCTTGTCCTTTGGAGAACAGTAGAGTGGGTACTGTACTTCAGCAGGGCTAAACTGCAGAGGGACGGGTGTTGAGTGCAGTGGGTACTGGGAGTCCGCAGGGCTGGACTGTGACAGGGCATGAGTGCAGCGAGTACAGACTGGAGCCAGGAGGTTGATAAGAGTATGTTGGCGGTGTCTGGGGGGGCATATGGGAAAGAGTTTTGTGACCGCGGCTGCAGGGAAGGGTGGGCGCGGAGCTGCTTGGTTTGTAGTGCTAGTAGCACATGGAGTGTGTCCATAATTTATAGTGCTAGTAGCGCTTGGTGGTCCATAATTTTTAAGAGCTGCTCCATGGCTTTGTTCTGGTGCGCTTTGTTCTTATGGTCCCTCTTCTCGCTGTCCTGCCACTCCTTCAATTCCTGTTTTTCGGCTGCGGAGTGCATCATGACATCATGCAGAAAGTCCTCTTTAGTATTTTCTTCAGCAACTTGTAATGCTACTGAACCTTCTGTAGCCAAGAAGTGACCTAATGTATGCAGTATAATGGCAACAATTTACAGAAGTCAGTTACAAACTATTTTACCCAGCAAATACCAGAGAGATCATATAAATGCAACAAATATGTATTTCTATCATATTCTTGGGTGATTTCTACACTAAAGACCAGGATGGAGCATGGCAGAAGAACTCCACAGAGCATTCAGAAAATTGTTGCATGGAGTGAATGGTTGCTACTTGTTAGCATAGCCATATAGCCTGGAAATGAAAGGGGCCATGTTGACTGAAGTCCTCTATTTTTCCATAGATCTGGTACAGCACTGGTTGGAATAGTACAAGCTCCCCTCTACCTTATTAATGTGACAACACCTCAGCAGGGTCTTGCAGGGACCATTTCTAGAAGTGAGAAGTTAGTCCAGACTTTGCCCACTCACATGGCCTTTCTCCTAAGACTGTCAAACCAGGTGCCAAAGCTTGTCTCCCTTGCCAACAGAAGTTGGTCTAATAAAAGATATTATCTCACCCACCTTGTGTCTAATATCCTGGGACCAACATGGCTACAACAACACTGCATATAAACCATGTGCCAGTCAGTGCCAATTTTGATAGTTGTTTGGCTGACCTTTCCACTAGGAACTAAACTTAAACTATCACTAGATAGTTCACATCAAACATATATTTCAGATACACAGCCACGCAGAGATTAAGATGGTACTCTTCTTTAGTCGTGAGTAAATTGGGCTGAGCTTGAAACAGTGCAGAAGGTCACAAATCCCCTTATTAAATGTTCACCATTTGAGTTTTTTGTATGCAATAATTCATATTGATGCAACTAGTGTTGACATCCTCACATTGAGCAAAGATTGTACCCCTACGAATTCTGCTTACAAATCCCACTAGCAAATAAACAGACACACTGTTTGTGAAAGGCAGCTTAAGGGAGAAAAAATATCCTATTAACTCCCTTCTCCCAGACAATATGGTGGTGTTTTAGGTGACTTGTCAGGTCAAAATTAACATTTCTGAAATGTCAACACTACTGGCTCATTCAGGTGGAGACTTTCAATCAAGCTGTGTTCTTTCTTCATCATCACCAGCCATCACCCACCATAACAGGGTCTAGAACCAAAACTTCATCTGTTAGTGATTCCTGAGACACAAGAAAAGCCAACTTTGTGTCTGTGTATAGCCACAGCCCTAGTCCAGCAGCTCCGACCCCAGCAGCCTGTCAGAAACACGCCAGCCACACTCTGGCTTCCAGTCGGCATAGGTGCTGGAACTAGGTGCATGACCTGCTGGCTTCAAATGGTTTCCTTCATATACTGGGTTTACAGTTTGGTTCAATGGCTCCACAGTACAAATTGTTACAGCCCCCCTGCGTGCAGGGTGACCCCAACACATTCCCAGCCCCGGATTTCCCCTCCATAATGTATGTTCTGCACTGTCCAGCCCTCTCATGGACAGTCCAGATATATTAGGTCCATTGCAGCTCTAAGGGGATCAAGATACAATAATTTGTCACCTTAAATGGAGTTACCCACACAGTTCACCACACTGGATTAGTTTTGGTTAAAGAATAAAACAAGTTTATTTAACTACAAAGAGGTAGCTTTTAGGTGAGTACAAGTATAAGGCATTCAAGTCAGAAATGTTTACAAGAGAAATAAAGGTAAAATGCTTCCTAGTATTAAACTTAACAAACTAGACTTAGTTCAGGGAGACATTTTTACCTCAGGTTTTCAGTAGCATTGCTGGCCAAGTTTCAGGCCAGATCTGCTCCCAAGGTCTAATTGTCTTCTTATGTGAAAAGAAAGAGATGGACAGGGAGAAATAAGGTGAGAGGCAAAAAACACCCCAAGTTAATAGTTCAGTCACCCATTTTCCTGAGCCTGACCCCTAGTTAAAGTTCTTTCCAGCTGAGAGCAAAGAGACATGGAGGAAGGAGACTTCATGCTGTTTGTTTTCATCTGTGTATGCTGAAATGCAGATTTTCTTTGTCTTTTTTCTTCCCCCTTTCTCTGTCTGAGGACTCTGTTTACAGCTTACATGCAAACTGGGGTAAACATACATCCCTTTGTTTAAGACAGGCCTGCTTGACCAGTTCTACCTAATTGGGACTACATGAGTTTGAACATGTGCCTTTAACATCTTACAGGGAAGGGGGCATTTCATAACTTTACACATAAGGTTGCTACATACATTTCACTGTGATGTTATTGACCAGTGAGTTATTATGATACCTCACAAGGCATATTTTGTACAAAGATTATTACAGTAGTTTGTAGGGTGTGAATAGAGGAGTGCATTTGGTCACTTTTTACCAGCCGCATTTGTGGTACTTATTATCCCTTAAAGAAAAGACATTGCTAACTGCCTCATTATTTTTTTTTCTGAGTCATCTGATCACTGTAAAGTAATTTTAGAACAGTAACTAATGAAAGATGGTGTTGTGGCTAAGCACTGGTTTGGGACTGAAGAAACCTTGGTTCAGTTTCTGGCACTACCACAGATTTTTGAGTAGCCTACAACATGTAACTTTATCTCTCTGTGCCTTGATTTTCCACCTGTGAAATGGGAATAATAATGTTTCTTCTGTCTATTTAGATTGTCAGCTTTTTGGGGCAGGGACAATTGCTTAGTGTATTTGTACAGCACTTAGCACAATATGGTGTTGATCTCAATTGGGACTCCAGGGTATTTGTGTAATACAAATAATAACAATAATTTGATGGATTGTATAAATGATCACTTCCCAGTAGTGGCTGGCATACAGAGGTGCAGGTTTCACACAGAAATGATATATAACAGGAAAAGAAGTTAGCCGTACTAGTATGAATCACATAAAAGTTTCTCTCATGGGTGAAGATTAAAGTTGACTCTTATTTTATCCAAATGTGGTCATCCATCCCTGATGGCGAAAACTTCTGGTTGAATGCCCTCAAGTCCCACTGACTTCAATGAGTGCAATTAGCAAACCTCAAGACCAGCGCCTACTTTGCATGTCTCACATAGAATGGAACCAGCTTTACTGATATTGACAGAATCACTAAAAATTCCTGCTTCAGTGTGGCCCAGCCCCAGGGATCACTACATGACAGCTGCCTTCCACTCTCATGGGATCAGCTGGCAAATAGTTATTTAGCTCAGATAAGCATTAGGAAAGCTTAGATCGCTGTCCTCCAAGTTTTATTGCATCTGATTAGGAAATTATTAAATCAATGAGGATACGTTAGAGACACATCAGCTTTAAGCCTTACCGTGACTTATTATAATTTTTATCAATAAGCCACAATAACCAGATTTTTAAAAAAGTTATACCCAAGCTTGCATTTGCTTTTGTAGCTATATATAGAATATGGGGGGAAAAATCAATGTGATTACAGCAGACAAAGTTAGTGCCTGAGCAAAAATGCACACATGCAGGAGAGGGGGGTCACAGCTGCTTTCCATATAGCTAATACAGTGTGATCACATTTAGAATATTGCCTTAAATTCCTTGCTGCATCCAACAGAGAGAGGGCCACCAGGGAGGCTAGGGGCTGTTCTAAGCTCCATCAGCTGACAACAGCCCTGAAGAGACTTTCTGTCAGCTGGGGATAACCAGAGTGCAGAATGCCCACAGAATGCCTGTTCTATATGCTGGAGCTGCCTAGATGGTGGGGTAGGGGGTAGTTCTGCTGGCTTTATGCCCACTGGGAACTTCTCTACCCTAGCAGAGGAGATGACTGCAGATTCTTGTCCCTTTATGCCACTTGGGAGCTGAATGAGCCAGGGAATCTGGCCATGTCTGTTCAGTTCCAGCCTCTCTGATACCAGAAAAAAATAGACACAATGGAGGATGTTTAAAGAAGATCAACATATCTGATTAAAGAGGATTTATGGTAAAAAAGAGTGTTTAAAAACTCTCCCCACTCTCTTCCGTACACATGCAGCCCTACTAGAATCTGAGGGATTACTAGTGTCTTATTTGTTGTACAGCTGGAAGAGGCTATAGTCTAATGAGGACATTCACTTTTTTTTTTTTTTAAACGAGAAATTATTGGGAACGTCTGAACTTCCTACTGCTTATCTGTTATTGCTTTCGGGTTTAGTCTCATGGCTCTTGCAGAACCACTGCAACTCAGGATGCCCTGAAATACCCGATGAGAGTGATTTTGTTTGGTTATGATCATGCGAGATCAGACCTCCGTGTGCTTCTTTAAAAAGGTAGAAATTTCTAATCAGTAAAGACACTGAAACATCTTGCTATGGAAAGGAAACTGGAACCTGGGATATATTAAGAATTGAAGCCTGCAGCCCCGTGAAACCTATGGAACAGGATTTTCCATATTCCTCTAACAGCTCAACTTTGGCCCTTTCCCAGAGGAATTGCTAAGTATCTGTTTTTATGGTGCCTTTTGTAACAGAGGATTAGGAGGTGGCTACAGAAGCATGCTGCCTTTTCCATATCTTAAAGAGCTGCCCTTTTTTTCAATGTTATCTTCCATGGGTTCTGTACCTTGGTCCATTCTAAGGCTAATAAAAATCATGTGCTTTAACTGACATAGGGTTTATGCCTCCTGTTCAGGGATAATAATGTGAATACAAACATACTTACGAAAAAGCACATATGTGGCCTGCATTGGACATGTGTGCAGAATAGACAATGAATAGTTTTGATTATCTGTCATGTAGGATACAGGCACTTTACATCTATAAACTTTAATCGTTGTTCATATACCTGTCTAATTTTCTGGAGGTATCAGTGAGCTGGAGGAGACTTTCTGAGGTCCAACTGGAATAGCCATTGGAAGCGCAGGTGTTTTTTGAAACTGCCTCATCACTAGTGCTCATACTCTTCCTGCTGGCTATAAAAAACGTTGATATACAAAGTTACTTTGGAGCCAGATTTTATTTAAAACACATTATCAAGTTGCATTATGAATTTTAAAAACTTATTATGCAAGCAAGTGGGAGGATATGTTATTAACAGCAGCAACTACAACAACTAATTAAGAGTAACATATGCTTTTTTACTAAGATACAATATGTTAAACGCTGCCATGACCTTTTGTTCTAAAAGTAAAAAGATAGATAATACAAATACAGTATGATGCAAACTGTGATATGTTTTCATGCTGTTACCTCCATTAAACCATTGCCATCAGTTATTTCAAACGAATTATCTGAACTCGTTTATAGAAAACATTATGTATCTGTAGCTCTTCAGAGCCTAAAACTTCAGATGGCACTGAACAGAAATCCTCAAGGGAAAATGGTATTTTACACATGGTTACAGCCAGTTTTCTCTGCATAGATATTAACCCTTTGGACACTGGCCAGGCAGATACCAACTGGGAACTGGCTATTTAAAAATTATAGTTCTACTCTGAAAAGTGACTATGAAAATGGCAACTTCTTATTAAAGAGATCTGCTTTCAATATGCATTTAGTCATATCTGTTTATTTTACTGGTTATAACCCCAGTTCAGCAAGGTACCTATTAAAAGTGGGCCTGATCCTGAGAAGCACCAAGCAGCTGGCTCCCACTGACTTCAGCAGGTGCTCAGCATTTTGCAGGATAGGTCTCCCATGTTCCTAATTTTAAGTGTGTGAGCAGTTTCATCGCAGTCACTGGAACAATTTATGTACTCAAATTTATGCACATGCTTAAATACTTTGCTGAATCAGGCCTAAAGTCAGTTTTTCTCTATTTTACACTTGTTAACAGAGACATTAGCTGGAGAGGCCTAAAGTCAGTTTTTCTCTATTTTACACTT
Organism: Emys orbicularis; assembly: GCF_028017835.1. NCBI lineage: Eukaryota > Metazoa > Chordata > Testudines > Emydidae > Emys > Emys orbicularis. The sequence goes on along the minus strand of NC_088686.1, from coordinate 82,615,181 downwards.
GTTAACAAAGCCATTAGCTGGAGTCTATTGTGGTTTGTGCATCATCAACAGAACTGTAAGCTAAGATAGAAAGAACTTAGACCTTGATTTTCAGATTCAGAGTTAAGTTTGGGGCAGTGGCAGTGACCAACCTTCTTTTTACTTGTAAACATCAGATTTGCTATAGAAATAATTGAGGCACAGTAAACATGGAAGGAACTCCGCAGTGTCATCCTGGCAATGCTGCTTTTCCTAGCAGAATCTTACTTTAAAGGATTTTGAGTGTGGAGGCGAGGAAGGTCAGATGAGTCCCCCCTTGTCTCTGTGGTGGTGAAAACCCTGTTGATCTCTGTCATGTGCTCTCTCTATATGATTCACCACTCAGCTGCTGATTACCAAGCCCAGAGTCAAACTGAAAAACAGCATGTTTGAGAAGAAAGCATTCAGAATAATGGGAGCTGTTGGGTGCTGCTGAATACTTCTGAAAACCTGGCCTCGTCATTTATTATTAGATTAATATTGCTGTAGTGCTTGCAAACCAAACAAGTCTGTGCCCCATTGTGCTAGGTGCACTACAGCCATATTGTAAATAACAGTTCCAGAGATGTGATTAAGAGGCCTGATTGGGAGCTGTTGGATGTTGAGCTCTTTTGAAAATCTAGTGTTTAATGTTCTCAATAGACAATCGCTGCAAGCATGGTGCTGCATCTTAGTTGGCTTGAATTGCCATGTTAATGATCAAAAAGATAAGCAAACTTGAACACAGCAGGAATGGCACCTTTATTTATTGACTTTACATGCACACAATGTTAGCTATTTAATTTTGCCCAATTTAATTGCTTTCATATTTGGAGGAACATTTGCAGGTGATATATATCCAATTATCTCAAAACTTAACATGACTACTTTAAGTAGCAATATTTATTTAGGACAATAGGAAGCTATGTTTGTTGCATAACAGCTCATGCATCACTAACAGAATGATATTGCAAAAGAACATTAATTTTCTAACATAAAAAGTGGGATAGGAATCCATGCACCCAAATACAAAAGATTAATCATTTAGTTATTGGGGAAAAAATGCCCAGAAAGTCAGGGGACTAATCTGATTAAAGTAGAAAATGGAGTAACGATGTTGTTCATTAGCAGTGTCTTTTGAGCTATAATGAAATGATAGAGTTTAAAACTAATTGCTAGGTAAAGTCAGCTGTTAGCCTAAAATGCACAATACCTCTAAACTAGTGGTATCACATAGTAATCCTTGAATCACAAAATCATCTCAGGCTACATCTACACTACAGGGGGGGGGTCGATTTAAGATACGCAAATTCAGCTACGCGACTGGCGTAGCTGAATTCGACGTATCGCAGCCGACTTACCCCGCTGTGAGGATGGCGGCAAAATCGACCTCCGCGGCTTCCCGTCGACAGCTCTTACTCCCACCTTCGCTGGTGGAGTAAGAGCGTCGATTCGGGGATCGATTGTCGCGTCCTGACGGGACGCGATAAATCGATCCCCGAGAGGTCGATTTCTACCCGCCGATTCAGGCGGGTAGTGTAGACCAGGCCTCAGTTACTTACTTCCCACACCACCCCCTACTTTCAACTAGTGATATTAGGAAGATAAAATCCAGGGACAAACCTTCTTTCTAGTCTGAGGACACAATTGCTTTAACCCTTTCATTAACATTCGGTGATGCAGCAATAAGCTAGATTTGTAAGAAGCAGAGCGTTATTAACCATGCTGAGAGGTCAGTATTACAGGCTGAGAATCTGCCATTTGTCATTTCACAGCTAGCCGCAAGCCTGTGTTCCTAAACCCCAGTACCTCACAATCTAGGTCCACCTGAAACATGATCCTCTTTCTCTATTTCCACTCGTCATACTATAACACGGTGCTTGATTTTGCCAAAGAGCAAAATGACTCTGTAAGGGCAGAGCAGACAGATGTTCAGAATTTGACCTTATTCACATGAGTTTTACATGGGTGTAACTTCATTTCCTTCACTGAAATTACTCTGGATTTATATTGGGGTGCAAGTTAGATCAGAATCTGGTTCTCAAAGTTTGGCACCCTTGCCATATCAAGGGTGTTTAAATCGACTGAACAAAGAGCGTATAGGCCAAAGAGGGATGAAGATATACTTGGTGAGCCACCAGGTCTTTTCTAGAGCTGGGGGGACTATTTCCAGTTAACAGTTTGTTTAATGAATTTAGCTCTCTCTTTGAGTTAAATTTCATAGTGGTCACTGTGAGTATTTGCTATTCACTGTATGTGATTACTCATCTGCTTGGTATTGTTTCTGTTTCCTTACTGGTTAACCTAAGCTTGTGTTGCCAAGCACTTAAAAATCATGAGATTTAAAAAAAACAAAACAATAAGTTTGGAGTTCTTTTTATTTGCATAGTGGTTTTGAGCTTTAAAGGGTCATTATTTTCTCTGCAATCATCAGGGCTGAAAATGTACTTTTTTTAAAAAGTGAAAGCTGACATTTCATGTAATCAGTTCATTTCAGGAGCTGAGGCTTTTAAGAAAAACACTTAATATTGTGACATTCATGCTAAAATCACAATAGTTAGCAACTCTGAAACAGGTTAACTAGATAAAAAAAAAGAATTAGATAAATTTATGGAGGATAGGTTCATTAGTGACTATTAGCCAAGATGGTCAGGGTGTCCCTAGACCACTCAATGCTCTGGGTATCCCTAGACCTCTGACTGCCAGAAGCTGGGACTGGACAACAGATTACTTGATACATTGTCCTGTTTTGTTCATTCCCTCTAAAGCATCTGGCACCAGCTGTTATCTGAAGACAAGGTATTGGGCTAGATGGACTGGTGGTCTGACCTAGTATGGCCATTCTTATATTTGTGCCATAATCATTGTTTTCTTTGGACTCATGGTTAGTTCAAATTCCTTACAAGCTAGCGCAAAACGATTGCAAAGCTGCTGGAGCTCCTCTCCACTGCGTCATCAGCATCATGAGCACTGCGTCATCAGTGAAAAGAAATTATTTTATCAGCAGGTGTTTGATTTTGCTTTTGGCTCTTAGATGTGCAATATTGAAGAGTTTTCCATCTGATCTTGTACAGAAATCTTCTCTCTCGGTGCTAAATGAGAAAGTATGACAAAGCAGGAGAGAGAAGAATACACCAAAGCGTGTTGATGCCAAAACACATCCCTGTTTGACACCACTGAAGGACTGCAGGTACTAGTGAAGTGGATTGATAATTTTTATTTACAAATATATTTGGGAATGCTTTTTTTGTTCTATTCACTCAGTTCTAGCTGTTTTCCACCTGCAGTTTCTCTGATTCCCACTCAGCTATTTTAGTAGAACAGTTTAAGCTGCAGATACTTTTGAGGATAAATGCATTTGAAGTGGACAGGACAGTCAACTTCTGCACCTTCAACCAGATCTTCCGCTGGTGAAGCTCAGCACAACATTATCGAAGTCAGTGGAGCTATACATTTTATATGAGCTGTGGATCTAGCTCTTTGAAATTTTTCTTCCTCTAACAAAAGTGCATCTATAACCATTCATATCTTCCTGGCAAGGATCTGCAAGAGATAAGGAAGGTCAATGAGGTTCACTCATTTGGAAGACAAAAGCAGTGATCAAGATGCACTTTTATCAGAGATGACAAAAACAAGTAGGGAAAATAGAAAAATAAATCTCTTCTCTGTGATCTAGTAAGGCCAAACAGGCAACATTTGAAGGGAAATGGTGTTTCATATTGTACTCAAGTATTACAAATGTATAATATGGAATGAGAGTTATTTTATCTTGAGGGATTAAAAATTCCTAGAATATCTATTGTCAACTTGTGCTTAATGTTTGTTGACAATTCATAACCTTAAATTCTCCACCATGTGTACAGGTTGCACTTAAAGCCCATTTATTGGCATTTCTTCCACACACATGATCTCTAGATCTCATAAACCTAACAAAGCCTGTCTAACCTTTACATTTTCTGACCTTTGGGAATGCTAATGATGCAACAGCGTAGGAACATTACAGCCTCTTGCTATCATGATAACTGTAGCCGGTCCCTGCTGTTTTCAATAGATTACTGTCTGGCACAAATAAGTCTGAAAAAATACACTGAAGAAAGGAAGTACTGATCACAGGCAGTGGGATCATTGTAACAGTAAATGTTCCTGAAAGTCTATATAGTGCATCCTCAGAATAGTGGGTTGTAGATGGTGTGCTTAGGAGATAGGTAATGTGACACAGACCCTTTCAATGCCAAGTCACTGTCACAGCGGACCATTGCTTGTAGTAACGAGGTGCTATGACTAGGGCCCCATGCAGTGCTGTGGTCACAGAATTCATCCCTTGCTGTAGACTGGTGCTTCAGAATCTCAGCTTTCCTTTAAAAAGAATGTTTTTAGCCCTTATGGTTGCAATGACAACCATGAAAATGTGAATTGAGTGTAACTGCTGTGGAGATAACCTGTCTGAGTCTGCAGAGAGCCTGAAGCAACAGCTCCCCATTTATCTCTTTCAGGATCCTGGGGACTCTACCATTCTTCAGCCACAAGCTTTGGTATTTTCCTCAAGCTCAGAATTCTTTCTGCTAGTGTAGCCTGATTTAGGGTGTACTGATAATATTAATTTAATGTGTATTTAATGTTTACTTTAATTAATTAGATTAATTAATAATATTAATAATAATCAATCATTAATCTATTTGGGTATAGGAAAAACAAGCTAAAAAGTCAACTTTGCTTTCTGGGTAAAAGGGCACAGATATAGATATGCTAACCTTGCTTTAGCTCAACATGCAGGTTTCTGGCCTGTAGGTTTCTCACATTACAGCCAAGCTTATTTTTAATATAAATCTATAAACCTATTGCAATACTTAAACTATAAGAAAAGATATATATATGTAAGCAAGCAGGTTAGTCCTGTAGGCTACATTAGGCACCATACAAACATAACAAAAAAGATGGTTCCTGTCCTGAAGATGCCATTGAACTCAGCATTTTTGCCATAGAATCCACTATTTTGCTGCAGCTAGGAACCAGGAGCTGCCTTTGCTCTATAGCTAGGGCCTTACCAAATTCATGGTCCATTTTGGTCAATTTCATGGTCATGGGATTTAAAAATTGTAAATTTCATGATTTCAGCTATTAAAATCTGAAATTTCAGGGTGTTGTAATTGTAGGAATCCTGAGCCAAAAAGGAGTTGCAGGGAGGAGGGCGCCGGGAGGGGGGAGTTGCAAGGTTATTGTAGGGGGGGTTGCAATACTGCTACTCTTACTTCTGTGCTGCTGCTGGCAGGGCGCTGCCTTCAGATCTGGGCACCTGGCCAACAGCCGCCACTCTCCGGCCACCCAGCTCTTAAGGCAGCACAGAAGGAAGAGTGGCCATACCACGAAGCCTCCCCCCCCCCTAAAATAGCCTTCTGACTCCTCTGCAATCCCTTTTGGGTCAGGACCCCCAGTTTGAGAAATGCTGGTCTCCCCCCGTGAAATCTGTATAGTATAGGGTAAGAACACACACAAGACCAGATTGCACGGGGGAGACCAGATTGCACGGTCCATGACACGTTTTTCATGGCCGTGAATTTGGTAGGGCCCTATCTATAGCTTTCTCCCCAAGGAGGAGCTAATTGGTGTACAGCGCATGCTCCCAGCAGTTACATAGAGCCAGGCCATTGGGAGGCTGGGGAACCAGAGACGGAGTCCTTTTTGTGCCAAGGCTGGGGGTGGGGATCAGAAGCATATGCGGGTGAACTTGGTTTCATGTAGAACACCACAGCAGGCAGGGCACAGGGAGTTGTGGGGTTGAGTTGATCTAGCTAGCTATGAGCTCCCTCCTTCCCAGGCACACATTGTGGAAGAAGGCTCTGAACTGGACCACCTGGAGAACACTGCAGGAGCTGAGAAGTGGGAGTGGAGTCTGCTGCCTGGAAAGAACAACAAAAAACACATCCACAAAAATAATCACTCGAAAAGGGTTATCACCTGATTTTACATGAATGGGTGTTTTCAGTTACGAGCCATAGTGGTGCATGTATGGGAGAGGTTGTCAGGGTGGAGAAGAGAGGAAACAGGGTTAAAACTGCAGCAGAATGTAGGGGTTGTTGTCATGGAAGTTGGTTCTATTATGGTGGAGCATGTATGTGCGTTTTGGTGATAGCCGTGTGACCTAGTTTGGTGGCCTATGTTAAGAATATTGAAGGCCAGTGCTCAGAGCAGAGATGCCCACAACTCAGTCAGCAGGGAATGGACAAAGTTTGTAGCACTTTACACTTTAGTTTGGTGTGTTTCCTAGTGCCAGTGTTGCATTAATATTGTTATGATTGCTTTTTCATTACTAGCAAAATGCACCAGCTCAAATAGAATGAAAAGAAACATTGTTCATCAAGCTTCTATATTTTTCCTCCCAAAATTCTTAACATTAGTAGAAGGGCAAAAGCAAGTGTCATGCGGAGTTGACTAGTTTCATTGCCGAATGGTTTAAAAAGTCTGCAGAATCCCCGCAGGTGCATTTAACATCAAAAGGAGCAGCAAGTGGCTCTGCTCTCCTGTTTCCTTGCTCTCCTGCTGACTCACTTGCCACTTGCCTAGCAATCATTTGCCACTCTTGAGTGACTGATGCTGATCTTCCCAGTGCCCTGTGCAGCTGTTTGATTGACTGGTGTTGCCCTTATGCTGTCCTATCTCCCTGACTGTCTGATGCCGCTCGCCTGTTCAGTGTCTGGTGGTGCTTTCCTCCTGCCTCATCCACCTGTTTGAAATTCACCTCCCAAATGAATCATTTCCCTTCTGATCCACCATTTGAAAGAAAGCTAACTCCCTTTCCAAGCCCCTTTCATTCTGAATTCTTGTGATGTGCCTGCCATCCAGTTGCTTGGCAATATGAAATATCTTATTAGTGGGTGGGATATCACCACTCATTGTTAGCTAATATTTAAAAAATAGCAGCTATGTAGGTTAAATTGTCCTCAAGTGTGGTTGGTGGACAGAGCAGGGGATTGGAAACAGGACTCCTGGGTTCCATTCCCAGCTCTTTCACTGACTCTGTGACTTTGAGCAATCACTTGCCCTTTGGGCTTCATTTTAAACATCTGTGAAACAGATCTAACAATATCTAACTTCACAGATTGTTGCAGATTTCAATTAATTCTGTCTGCAAACAACTTTGGTATGCCTGGGTGAAATGTGCTCTGTAAATAAAATTATTATTAAGAGAGCAGAATTGAAATATTTGGGCCAGAAATTCAGTTCTGTCTTATTTTAAAGCTGCATCAAACAAAAACCCAAAATAAATAAATAAATAAAAAAGAGACTTCCCTCTGGGAAGGGCCAAATTAAGGGCTTGGCTTCACTTGCAGATGTAGAGTGTAGAGTTTGACCAGCCTTTGGAGACTGCAGCAGGGAAAATGCTGCCATGTGTTTACACTGTCAGCTGCAAGCGCACTGGCGTGGCCACATTAGCAGCTCTTTCAATGCCACAAAGAGCAGTGCATTGTGGTAGCTATCCCAGAGTGCAAGTGGCTGCAGTGTGCTTTTCAAATGGGAGCGGGGTGGAGTGTGACAGGGAGTGTGTTGTGTGTATATGGGGGGAGAGACAGTGTGTTTTGGGGGGCAGAGAGTGTGTCAGCATGCTGTCTTGTAAGTTCAGACAGCAGCAGACCCCCCTCCCCTCCCACCTCTCTCTCTCACAGCAGCAGCATTCCACACTAATGGTTTGCTTTGTCCCAGAGCAGATAAGCATGCCGGCTGCCAGAAATGGAGCTTTGAAAGGGGATATCTGCATGCCTGCAGCCAAGTTCCAAACAATGAGAAGAGTGGCCACTTGACTTCATGGGATTATGGGATATTTCCGGAGGCCAATCACAGCACAGTAATGCAACACGTCGTTCACACTGACACCTGGACATTTCAGCTGGGGCGCAGCAAGCTCTGTGCTTCTTGTGGAGGTGAATTACCAGGAGTGCTCCAGCTGCAGAGTTCCAGCGCTCTACGTGCCTTGCCAGTGTGGATACCTCAGGAGTTAGGGCGCCTGGGGCTGCTTTAATGCGCTCTAACTTGCAAGTGTAGCCAAGCCCTTAGACATAGGCACTATAGAGATGGTTCTAGACCCCAGCTCCTGGAATCACATGATTACATCAGAATCTCAGCTGCTTTTTTCTTTTTTTAAAGTATGTCTTTAGTTCTAATAATTGCAATGAAAAACTTGAAAACACAACTGAGTGTAAACCAATGCGGAGATGTCTGCCTAGGTCAGCACTATAGTTCTGAATGTGTGACTTGCCCCAGGCATCTGAATGGGGTGTTAACTGCTCAGAGAGATCCCCGCCCCACGCCCAACGCCACCCTATCAGGGGATTCTGTGTTGCAGGAGAAGCAGAGTGCAAAAGGCTTAGTGCACTGAGGTAATTTTTACACTATGAGGACTATGCCTGTAGTGTGGATGTAGGATTTTTCACACCCTGAGTGATGTGGCTATGTCAACCTAAATTTTAAGGATAGACCAGGTCTTACTCTAGCGGACATACCCTGGTTGCTGATCTAATTAATGGTGGTGGTGGCGGGGGTGTGTGGATTGCTGCTGCTCTTGCCTTTAAGGGAGGAGGGCCCCTGCCACTCCACGTAGGGGATGGGGCCACATTGCAGGGATGAGGCCATGAGGGGTGGGGCTGTATGCTGTGGTGTGTCTAGGGTCCCAATTGCCCTTAATCTAGCCATGCCCCTGTGTGGTTGAATCCTCAATTGGCATAGGGTTTATGTCTCCTATGCCTTGCCCTCAGGCATAAGAGGTGTGTTGGGGTAGAGGTGGAAAGCACAAAGCTTAGACTTCTCTGGGGTGATTTTGGCAACCCAGGATTATAGAAATGGAAAGGTGAGACAGCGCTACATCTTCCCCATCCAAGATGCACTGATGTAAATTCAGCACACCTGAGCACCTAGTCCTATGTTTGCTTGGTGGGGTGGTGCAATCCTCTCTCATATTTCCATTGATGAACAATGGAATTGTTTGGATGGTTTTAAAATGAATGTTCTTGAAATCTTTGGAATCAAACTCCTGGGAGTTTGGATGGTTTTAAAATGAACGTTCATGAAATCTTTGGAATCAAACTCCTGGGAGTTTGGATGGTTTTAAAATGAACGTTCTTGAAATCTTTGGAATCAAACTCCTGGGAGTTTGGATGGTTTTAAAATGAACGTTCATGAAATCTTTGGAATCAAACTCCTGGGAGCAAAAGCTTATTCAAAAGCTTATGTAATATTCTTTTATATACATTGGGAACAGAGTGCTTATAAAAAACCAAGACAAACTGAGGACCCTCATGCCAGCTGATGATTGGAAAAATCATATCTTAAATAATTACCATATTGGAGTGGAACAAATGCTGTTGAAACATCTAATGGAGCCATGTGTTCTAGGAATTTAGTTTGTCAAAAAGTCTTTGAAAGGAATCAATGGCTTTAATGACATTAGCCCAAAGGGCAAATATACTGTAAGTAGAGAGATGCTGTAACCTTTGTGGTTGGATTGCAGATAAATTAGGGCTTCTACTATATTTACCAAATGTAATATAGCTAAATATTTACTTGATTTTCTGCTTTGGTATTTTATTTTTAAAAATCATATTCATGGAATATGACAGCTGTAGAAATAGGTAGAATTCTGCTCTCTGCACTGCCTATTTTTCATCTGTCAAGTGCAGTGTGTTCTCTGGTTTAATATTTTTTTCTTCATTTTCTTAGCCCTTTGTTACTGGAGGATCTCAAAGTGCTTTATAATTAGGGTTCAAATCATCCCTGTGAGTTAGATAAATATTATTGTACCCATTTCACACATGGATAAACTTGAGGCACAGGAAGATGAGATCACACAGCAGTGGCAGAGTCAAGAATGGAACCCATAAACAGCTAATGTCCAGCCCTTTGTTCTAGCTACAGGACTATATGGTCCCTGGCAAATGGCATTTCTGAGAATGGAGTACATAGTTGAAATTGAGATCTGCTATGCCAAACAGAGAGCAGAATTTTCACCAGGAGTCTCAAAAGTGAATAGTCATTTCAGCTCCCTCAGTTTTTGAGTGCCCAATTCGAGGCACCTTAACGGGGCCTGGAATTTAATGTATGGGTGCTCAACATTTTCTGAAAATCAGACACCATTCTGGTGTCTCAAGATTGCCATTCAAAAACCGAGGCATCCAAAATCTTTAGTCATTTTTGAAACTCATTGTCCTCAGTTGTGTATTCAGCCTGCCTTACATGGCAAGAAATCAGGAAGTCTGTGGCAATGATGAAACATCTGCTAAACAAACATCTTCTTTTACATTGCAATGTATAAGGAAATAAATATGAGTTGTGATTTGTCTTATCTCACCTGGCTTTTTAAAATACAAACACATCCACACCGAGTTTGATTTTCTAATATATAACGGGCAGGCAGCTTGTTCCCAGAAGTGCCTAATTCAAACACATTGTGTGTTAAAATATACATACTTGGCTCTCCAGACATCCCTCAGTTAAAGAGATTGTGCACTTGAGTAAGTGTCAGTTTGCTGTTTTTGTTCCCTTCCCCAGATAAATGCAAAGTAGCGACGTCTTAAATCAGACACTTTTAGTGCATCATCAGAATAGCCACCACAGTTTGCATCCTTAAGGTGGCAGCAACAATCAAAAAAGTATTTAAAGGGAAATAAAAACCCTTAAAATTGGAAAAAATGTGAGAACTAATTCTTCTAGAGCTCCTTCTTTAATCCTCCATTTTCTGCTCGGCAGAATCATATTCATGGCCAGATTATTCATTATTAACAGCTTATTTCAGATCAAACCCTGTATGTCAGTAGATTAGGACATGGAGGAAGATTAGCTTCTCACAGTAGGTGGTGGGAATAAGTTCTTTATCTTATCATTAGCATGGACTTTCATGTTTTTTTATCATAATTATTAATTCTGCCAGCAGACTTTTGCACAAGGATTAAAATGCGGATAGGTGTCATTTAAATAACATAATCAAACTGAAAGTGAGGGTTAGTGGCAGGCAAATCTTCTGTTTTATCATTTTCATTTTTGGAGTACTTTTTAACCAATTTTGTTGCTTTTTATTAAATTAAAAATGTTTCCTTTCATGTGCTTGTGGGAGAATTTTATTAGTATTTTTTTTTAAAAGGAAAATATTTTAGTATTCTAGTGAACTTTTGTTCCGATTAGTATAAATGGCACGTACAATGCTTAAGCAATATTTCTGCACATCTTTGCATTGTCATAAGTGGCAGCCAAGCATATAGATGAAGAATTACTGAATGAATTCAAATTAAATCTTTCTCTCGCTTTTTGTTTTTTCTCTGTCGCTCTTTTTTCGTTTTTCTGATCTCTTTGGGCTTTATTCGCTCCGTGATTGGGGATTGGTGTTATGGTTTTCAATAGATAAGAAACTGAAACTTTGCTGCGATCTCAAGGAGAACATTTTTAGAACCTCAGAAAAATTCAATTCACTTGCCCCAGGGCATTTCTGAGCATCCTGACTGCAACCAGGAATGAACTGACAAAATCCCATATGAAAAGGCATTTTAGTTAGACTTCAAATCAAAATTTTACAGAGCCATAGGGTCTGTGTAATGAGCCAAAGCATCCAAATGGTTGGGTGCTTAATCAAACTGAAACTTTTGACCTTCTCACTTTGTCAGTGCATTCATATAATTCTCCTTTACTTTACAGCTATATGCAGGTAGATGGAGAACAGATGCTCACTCATTTATAGAGGCGCCATTTGTACAGCAAACATTAGGGTAGTCAGTTGGCATTTGTTTCCATTCCAAATTTGACACTAGTTAGGCAGCTAGTATTATGTGACCATCACTTATCACACAAAATCACAAGCATCTCGTTCTTACCTGGCAATTCCCCCTTCTCACTGATTTGTTGTATCCGCGTGTTGTTTCTCATCTTAACTTATACCGTTTGCTCTTCGGGGCACTATCTTTTGTCATATGTCTGTACAGCATCTCTCCCAAAGAGACTGGGGCCTCTAGATGTTACTGCAGTATATATAATAATAACGATAGGCACTGAGGCCCAGGCCCTGAAATCAATGGGAGTTAGGTGCCTAAATATCTTCCAGGATCTGGACTTGAATACTAGTCTTGGAGGCAAACAATCCATGTATGAAACTATGAGCACAGGATATGGCCTTTTGCCTCTACTTTTTAGGGCTTTATGGGTGGTAATTTCCTGGAGGCTGGAACATGACAGAATTTATTAGGTATTGTTACAAAAGATGACAAAATTCCAGAGATTATTTTACAAAGTGCAAAAATGTGCATTCACTTCTGGGCAAACATTTAAAAATATGTGTCTAAGTGACTTGCCCAAGGTCACATAGCAAGTCAGTAAAAGAGCGAGGACCAGAACCCACGAGTCCTGAGACATAGTCACCTGTGAAGGCAAAATCTCAACCAGGCATTGTAACTGAATAATCTGAGGGTTCTTTAGAAAATATGCTGTTTGGCTAACTTTTCCAGTATGAATTAATTGCAAGTCTCTTTCCAGCTCTTATTGGTTGTCTTAGAACACAAATATGCCCACCTTAAATCCTCCTCTTTGCTACACAATCCATGCTAAGCCATTGTTTAGTATTGTTTTGCTGACCTAAAGAAAACTACCTCAAGCAAATGATGTGTTCAGAACTCATAGAATTGACAGTGGAATACTTGACATAATCTTCTTTCACTATGGAAGAACATTCTGTGTGACAGGAGCTGTTTACCAGACAAATCCCACTTGAAGCTTAAAACTAGGGCTTGTCTATACTGGCACTTTACAGTGCTGCAACTTTCTTGCTCAGGGGGGTGAAAAAAATACCCCCCTGAGCGCAGCAAGTTTCAACGCTGTAAAGTGCCAGTGTAAACAGTGCACCAGTGCTGGGAGCTACTCCTCTCATGGAGGTGGTTTTTTTAGAGCACTGGGAGAGCTCTCTCCCAGCGCTGCGCTGCAACCACACAAGCCACGTTAAAGTGCTGCCGCGGCATTGCCAGTGTAGACTAGCCCCTGGTGAAGTTTGTTTTAAGATGAATTCAGAATGACGATGTTACACTTGTTTCCAGACAGCCAATGCTCACAAAATATGTATAAATTCCTCACCACAAATACAAAATAGGGCTTTGGAACCTGCACATATTCCGCCCCCTCCAAACCACTAGTGTTTGGGCTCACACAACACTTTAATGCATTCTAATCTCAGGCATGTTGTATGTCTAAATAAAAAGTACATCTGGAATTAGAACATGACTCAGAGAAGTAGCGGCCAAAATATTCACCTGGTTCATTTTGACCAATTAGGTGAAGGATGGATTGAAAATCAGCACAGTTATTTCTGTGGCTGTTTTCAGAAGGGATGGAAATTTGAGATTTTTCTTCTGTAACAAAGTAGCACCAAATCAATTCTGATCAGTAAATTTATTCTCTTATTCAATAGGGTATCATAAACCCACACAAAATAGGAGCGTTGGCTGCTGCTGTGCATGTCTGAAAAATTCAGCTATATCTCTGAGTTATATTGGGGATAGGGAAAACTTCTGTGCTGCTTATTCAATCTGAGGTCCAGTTCATTTCTCATCTTCTATGTTAATGAGCTGATTTTATGGGACCAAATCCAAACTCATGCAAAATTTGCTTTGAATTCATTGGGCTCAATTCTGCTTCCATTTACACTGGACTAAATCCAGAATAACTATTGACTTTAGTAAAGTTTCCAGATGTACAGAAGTGTAAATGGAAGCAGAATTTATTTCAGAAGGAGTTCTGGGTGATTAAAAACAGAGTAAGCCCTGGGGAATTGGCCCATTATTATACAGCTGTGTACTTGGTGCTGTACAAAACACAGAGGAAAACCCAGTTATGGCTCTCTATTTATTTTGTTGTTAAGAAATACAGTATAGTGCTATAATACCAACTGATCTCACTTACTGGAATGTGAATGTAGAGAAAGTGGTGGCTTGCTTGGTGCACTAGGGAACACAGCGAGTTCAGGCCCTAAGTGGTGAGCTGGACAAAGGAGTGAAGAATGAAGTAGTGGATGAATGAACAAAAGCCTTGGGTGAGAGGAAGAGAATGAAACAGTGACTAGGAAGAGGAGAAGAGAAGTGTAGACAAGAGAGGGGATGCACAGAACCTTGAAAGTGAGGATGAGAAGTTTGAACTTGATATGTCAGCAAAGAGGAAGACAGTGAAGGGACCAGGTTGCTGGTGCAGCAGGAGAAAAAGGAACTTTTAACAGTGACAAGGTGAGAAGCAGGGACACAAGAAGGAGATGACATTGCTACATAACACTACAACAGTTCCTGTGTCTCTGACTGTGAGGAGTTAATGTGAATGTACCTCTTATAACTTCACAAAAACCTTATTATTCTGCGTAGGATTTGTTGAGACTTCCCTCGAGCAGGACTGTGTGTATTTTCAGAGCTTTCCATCTGTTTATCAAACAAGTTCTACTAGTAGCTGAAAAGTAGCAGACAATTCCTAGTATGAGTATTACGAGTATACATATGTTCTTTCTGTCCTATTTCCATTTGCAATGAGCAGACCACAGGAGGTGACAAGGTTTGGTTCAGTTTGTGGTTTGCATCATACACTCAGACCATGATCATATACACATACACTCACACGCAACACATGCACATATCCCACACCAAGATCATATACTATCATGATGGATATGGTATAATAACCTAAATAGACAGAAAGATGCTTATTCACAATTTACCCAAAATCCCTGAGCCTGGAAATCTCACACAAAAGATGCTCCTGACTGGGGACGGTGAGGTGGCATAAAGAGGGTTTCCCAATACTGAGGTTGCTTTGCTGGAGTAGGGGCAGCTCTAAGTTACAATGGCCCCAAATGAATACTACAGTAGAAGAGGATTGGCTGGATGTAGTAGTTCCTTGGCCATGCCTCCTTTTTCTTCATTATGCCACCAGTGCTGGAATGCCCCATGTGGGCCCTTTGCTCCTGGGAATACCTTCATGAAGGTGGAAGCAGCAGATAGCTGGTTAAGCTGGGTTTTCTGCCTGCTTTTTGTTGCTGGAACAGTGCTAAGTGGGTTGAATAGGGGCCACGATCTTTCTCTCAGATGAAATTGCTGGTGAATTCCTTGGCAGCCACCAACAGAGTTCTAAGGATACATTTTGGCCCTTAGATTCCATTACAAGGTGGGTTTTGTTTTGTTTTGTTTTTTGTCCCATAGCCTTTTTGTCATTAGTTCCTTCGATTAACTTCTCCACACAGTTAAATCAGTCCTGTCTGTGCCTAACTGCGTTTGGGCTGATCTGAGTGGATACAGACTACAATGGGACTTTGCTAAAAAATAGAACGACCATGCTAGAAACCTGTTCCTCTATGGCACGATTCCAAAAAATGTCATGGAAGGGGAGGAAGCTGCAATGACAAAGAATGAATGAGTTGGAATTAGATCAGGATTGTTTTTCTCCTGAAGTGATAGAATCACATAAACTTGGGAGCTAAGGCTGTGGTATCTATCTGTAAGAATCAGTGTTCCAGCAGCTCAGAGCCTGGCTCTTACTTGTTGATGGTATGACAGTGATGTGGATGAGGATGTCAGGAAGAAGAAAGAGAACTTAACCTAAAGAGACAAGACATACAACAAACAGAAACACCAGATAAGAAAGAAAGAAAGAAAGGATTTAAACTAAAGATGAAACAGATCATTTGAGTCCAGGTATGAGTGTGATCTTTTGGTTTGAGCATGGTGGTTGTCAGCAGGGCCGGCTCCAGGGTTTTTGCCGCCCCAAGCAGCCCCCCGCCCCCCAAAGCCACGATCGCAATCTGCGGCACTTCCGCCACGACTCTACGGATGCCGCTTCATTCTTCGGTAGCAATTCGGTGGCGGGTCCTTCCCGCCGAGAGGGAGTGAGGGACCCGCCGCCAAATTGCCGCTGAAGAGCCGGACGTGCCGCCCCCTTCCATGTGCCGCTCCAAGCACCAGCTTGCTACGCTGGTGCCTGGAGCCGGCCCTGGTTGTCAGGACTCCTGGATCTTAATGGCTAGTTCTGCCATAGTTTTGATGTGTGACCATGAATATATCATTAACCTTTCATTATATCAATTTACTCACCCGTGAAAAGGGCATAATAATATTTATCTAAAGAAGTGCAAAGTGGATTTTCCAGTAATTAAACCAAATTTGTGCGATTTTTTGGCTATTTAATCACATTTTTATTGATTTGTTCATACTTATTTTATAGGGTTGTCATCAGTGTTAAAATAATGTGTTATTTTAGGATTCCAGTCCTTTTGGGAAACTGGAATATAAATACATTAATTGGGGGGAAAATAAACAAAAAAGAACTTGAAATAAATGTCCGAGCTCATTTGAGTTACTCACTTTAGTTACTCCAGATTTACAGCAGTCTAATGGAGATCAAAATTTGGTTCTTATGGTGTCTTCATATATTTGAAAAAGTTAAAGATCAAGGGGAGAGAGGAATTGTTTAGGATGATAGAAGGGATTAAATTAGTTAAGGGAAAATTTAAAACAGGCTGAATATCAGGAAAACACTCGTAATGGTGAGATCTGTTAGAGCATGAAATAGTGTCCTCAGGAAATAGTTAGTCCCATCCTATGAGTCATTTGGAAATGGATTAGACAAAGCACTCAGAAATATATCAAAGGCATTTTCCCCATTTCTAATTTCTGTGATTCCATGGTATTCTAAACGGATTCAATAATTCTAGTTGCCATGACACTCATAAAGACCAGTAGGTAGACGCCATACTTTTAAGTAGACGGCAGTAAGCCAGTGAAGAACAAGAAACAAAATTAACCTGTGTCAGAAGTGTGAAAGATTCGTTCCATTTGTTAATCCATCTGGGAAAAGGAGAAACATAATTAAAAATACATGTCTATGCTCTCCTGAAAAAAACTTTGCAGCAGCCCCTAAATTAGTAAGAATCTAAATAGTAACAATTACATTAATTTCATTACTGAAGGAGCAAGGTCACAACAACAGCAATTATCTGTAATTTCCCATTCTGGCAATTATATTATTATGAAAATGATCACTTGCTAAGTGCAATAAGGCTTCCAGGGGCACTAAAGTGAATTCTTGTTCACTTCAGCATGCTTACTAATTGTGTTCAAGACCTTAGGGTAATGTGATTAACATTGCTTTTGTTTCATTGGCAGAACAACAAACAATAGAGAGATGGTTCTTCTTTCATGCCTGGTACCCATATAACTATTTTGTTCAGGGGTGTAATATTTATACTAATACATCCCATAATGTAGTTACATCACTATAAACTCCAGTACTGTATAAACCATATGAGAATGAGTCATACCAGTACAAGCAGGTTTATATTGTTAGAACTGGCTTCACACTAGAGTGGTTGTACACTCTAGCTATAATACCAGTACAGAGTACCAGTATATGTGTGTAGACAAAGCCTTACTTACACTGCTTTTATACAGGCAAATCTATTAAATTAACTGGAATTACTCCTGATTCAGAGACACTTAAGTGAGCTTAGAATTTGGCCCACTTCTTTTATTATTTTGCATTTATTTACTTTTGTACATCTCCCATCAATATAGCAACTAAGGGTTTTAATTAAAAAAAAATAAAATAAAACCACAAGTAATGTATGCCACCTTCTCCCTACATTGACAGGGCATGGCATGAAAACTAAAACTACCACTAGCATAACTGCCATCAGCAAACTTTTGGAAGTCAAATGTTACCCAAGATACAAAACCACATTTTTATTTGTAAGATTTCTGGTGATGCTGCTTGGCTTGAGTGGCTAGTCAATATTCAGGGGAAGGTATATCTTTGGTGCAATCCTGTACATTTGCAAAGAATGTACATAACATACTGTTTCCCTGAACACAGTAGGAACACAGTAGGTTCCTTGTTCAGAAGTTCAAGCCTACTTCCCAGCCAGTCCTGTGCCATTAAAAAAATCTCTTTCTCTTGCCTTTCCTCCAGGGATACACTCAGACTGTTTCTTTCACTGTCAGTTGGCTTTCAGTCTAGCTTTTGACACACACAGCTCCACCAATCAATGGCCAAGCTCCTGGGGTTTCAATCAGTCCCAAGGAAACCCCTCTTATTCTGTTAGTTCTTCCTCATGCCTTCCCAATTGACCCTGTGGCTTGGGCGATGTCTTCTATTGTCTCAGCTATCTTACTCCACAGAGGAGCTTAATTGTTTCTTCCCTTTAGCCTGAGTGGAAGGTGACTGCCCATCAGCATAGATCAAATACTTGTTTACTGGTAGCCACCAACACCCTCCAGCACAATATTTATTATCTGTATTGCAGTAGCGCCTGGGAATCCCAGTCATTCATGGATTCATAGATTATAAAGCCAGAAGGACAACTGTGATCATCTAGTTCAGGGATTCTCAACCATTTTCTTTCTGAGTCCCCCCCCCCGTCCCCCCCGCATATGCTATAAAAACTCCAGGGCCTAGCGGGGGCTTAAGGCAGGGACCTTGGGCATAGGTGTAGTTTGACTTCTATTTTGGGGGGGGCACGGCCAGCGGGGCTCGAGTTAGGTCCACACAGCGCGGTCCAGGGAGGGAGTGCCACCTCCACTCCCTGACTCACCTCAGCAGGCCACCCAGCCTGTTTGGGTTGGGGGGATGGGCAACCAAAAAATTATAAATCAAAGGTGGGGGACTCAGCTCAAAAAGTTTGAAAACAGCTTAGGGTGCAGGCAGGAGGTAACTAGGGGCTGTGTGCGGGTGGGGGGGAGGAGCTCAGGGTGCAGGGAGGAGGTAGCTAGGGCCTGTGCGCAGACAGCGGGGTATCTCAGGGTGCAGGGAGAAGGGTACTAGGAGCTGTGTGCTGGGAGGGCTCCCCTGTGGTCCCTGTTCCCAGAGGACTCTGCTAGCCATGGAGCTAGGTCTCCCAACCCGGGTGGCTCTTACCGGCTGCCTCTGCAAGAGCAAAGGGTGCTGGGAGCTGAGGCGCAACTTCGACCCTGGGCACCAGCAGCAGCAGGAGATGAGGCAATACTGCGGCTGCCTGCTCCGTGGCACCAGCCAGAGCAGCAGCTGCCGTGCACTGCCCGGCTCAGACTTCCTACCTCCGACCTGGCCAGGGGTCAAGGAGAGAAGGAGATGGAGAGGGGACGTGTGGTGCTGCCCCTGGGACTGCCCTGCTCTTGCGCTGCAGTTTGGGGGAGGAGGCAACACCCTCCTGTGGTGGGTTGGGTCACAGAGACCCCCTTGGGACTGTCACCTGATGTGCTGAGACTACCTCTGAGCCCGTTTTCCCGGCCAGCTTGGGACTTCAGAATCCTGCCTTGTTGAGCCAGACATCTTAGCCTGCTGCAAACACAGACCCAGGTCTGAACCACATCCTCCAAGCTGCAGACTTAACTGAAAATGGCTTAGCAAGTGCTCCTGTCTCTAGCACCCAGACACCCAGCTCCCAATGGGATCCAAATCCCAAATAAATATGTTTTACTCTGTATAAAGTTTACACAGGGTAAACTCATAAATTGTGCACCCTCTATAACACTGATAGAGAGATATGCACAGCTGTTTGCTCCCCCAGATATTAATTACTTACTCTGAGTTAATTAATAGCCAAAAGTGATTTTATTAAGTAGAAAAAGTAGGATTTAAGTGGTTCCAAGTAATAACAGACAGAATAAAGTAAGTTACCAAGCAAAATAAAATAAAACAAAAATAAAACAAAAAAAAAGTCTAAGCCTAATACGGTAAGAAACTGATTTCAGATAAAAATCTCACCCTCAGATGTTCCAATACGCTTCTTTCACAGACTACCCCCTTCCTAGTCTGGGCCCAATCCTTTCCCCTGATACAGTTCTTGTTAGCTCCAGCTCAGGTGATAACTAGGGGATTTCTCATGACTGGAACCTGTTCTGTTCCACCCCCGTATATAGCTTTGGCACAAGGTGGATCTCTTGTCTCTCTGGGTCCCCACCCCTCCTTCTAAATGGAAAAGCGTCAGCTTTAAGATGGAGTCCAGTACCATGTCACATGTTCTGAGAGACCCCAAGCCTTCATTCTTCCTGGCCTGACTCACAGGGAGGCTTGCAAGTAAACAGAGCCATTTACAACCAATTGTCCTAGTTGATGGAGCCATCAAGATTCCAAACCAGCATTAATGGCCCACACTTTGCATAATTACAATAGGACTTCAGAGTTATATTTCATATTTTTAGTTTCAGATACAAGAATGATACATTTATACAAATAGGATGAACACACTCAGTAGATTATAAGCTTTGTAATGATACCTTACAAGAGATCTTTTGCATGAAGCATATTCCAGTTACATTATATTCACACTCATTAGCATATTTTCATAAAATCATATGGAGTGCAGTGTCAGACCTCCATGCCCCCTAACTCTGCCCCATGGGGAGCACCAGGGCTCGGGCTCCGGGATTCAGCCCTGCTGCTCCCAGCGACAGCCCTGCGGGGGTGTGTGCCAGGGACTGGAGCTTCAGCCCCACAGGGGGTGCTGGAAATAGGGGCCTCCGCCCTGTGGGGGGTGTCAGGAATAGGGACTTCAGCTCCACGCCTCTCAGCTTCAGCCCCGATGGGGGCGCCGGGGATCGGGGCTTCAGCTCCAGCTCCTGACTTCAGCCCCATGGGAAGTGCTGGGGCTCAGGGTTTCAGCTGCAGGGCCCTGTGGCCCCCTTGAAAGGGCTTGCGGACCCCCAGGGGGCCATGGATCCCCGGTTGAGAACCCCTGATCTTGTTTGACCTAGTTTGGCCTTAGGATTTCCCTGACTTAATTCCTATTGGAAGTATAGCATACCACAGTTCAGGAGCCTATTGTGCTAGACACTGTAAAAGAACAGCCCAAACCCCAACCAACAAAATAATAAAGATTCAAACCCCACTCCCTGAGTCTTTAGGGAAGGCAAACAACCAGAAATGGGCCCTAAAATGATAATCTGGAACTCCTGCTGACGCTTCCACATCATCAGCTGACATAGTGGCTGAATGAGGTCAGCATAACTTAGAGCAGTTTTGGCGTTTGGCCAGGCCTCCATCAAGGGAGTAGGAAGAATGTGGCTCAGAAAAAAATAAATAAATAAAAAAGAAAGAAAAAGAAAACCATCAAGGAGAAATTTGCACCACCACCACCACCACCACCAAAAAAACCAACAACCCAACACTGCACATTCAAATCCATTTGGTTTCCATAGGGTTTTGGATTCAACTCCCTCTAGCTAAATCCATGCCCTCTGGGTTTTGGCTGGCTCCTACCCAGAAGAGAGTCATTTTCCAGTTCTGTTTCAGATATAACCAATCTTTTGTGAGAACAACTGTTTCTACCCAAGTTGGTAGAAATCTAGGGAGATCAGTGATCTTGTAAGATTTTCACCATTTGGGACTAAAATATCATAACAACAGCTATTGAGATTTGACACTGTCAGATCCAGTTCTGAGCCCCAGCCCTGATGGACAACCACAAAATCTAATCTAGATCCAGATCTTAACACTGCTTTCTCAGCCCAACTCTACAATGAGCCGACTGTTGAACAAAATAAATGGTCCTTATGTTGTGCCCTGAAACACCTCCAGACTCAAAATATTGCAATCCACCAATCCACCAAGGAGACTGGATCCCAAAGGCATGCAAGGAGAGCCCACTGCTGCTATTGGTCCCACAGAAACATCAAGGCACCAACAGCAGCAAGTGCATTCCAGCTGATCTTAATGACAAAGACTAATTCTCATTAGTCACTAGAAGGGCACTAATCACTGTAGGATTATACTGAGACACATTTTATGTTATCGATTCCATGACTATAACATTATAAAACACACACTGTCTGCAACAGGGTCACAACATGTGCAGACACGTAGTGGGCTTGACACACTAGCTCTGAGCTTTCGCATACATTTAAATGTAAGAATTTCAATAGTTAATTACACTTTCCTGTTACCCCAAAAAGGGGTAGTAGGAACGCCTGACCTGAAATGTCCTAGAGTCTAATGAGAATTCAAATAATTGTTGCAATAATCCCCAGGTTTTGTAAACTTTAAATGTATCTGTTATGATTCCTACATGCAGCAAATAAACTAGCCCTATTTGAATCTATGGTAAAATGTTCATCCATAAAATTGTAGTGATAGGAGGGTTCTTTTTACAATTTAATAGACTTGATTCTGGTCTCATGCTAGTTTTATCTTGGAGTAACTCCACTGACTAAACTGGAGTTATTCCCAATGTTCATTGGTATGAGATCAGAATCAGATCCAGTAGCACTAAAAGTTGTTTTACAATGAGCGTCACAGTATGGTATTAACTTGTGACAACAAGCTGCATTGCTGTAGTCTCATGAAGGCTCAAAACCCCTATACTTTGTGTAGCAGCATTTACCTCTAGCTTGGTCTCAGGGAACTGTGCCCTCAGGGCTGGGTTCCTTTCTTGTGCAGCCTCTATGGTTAGCTCCAGTTCTGCAGCTTTTCCCATTTCTTTAGGCTTCTCTTTCCAAAGAGCTCTAGTCTAGATCTCCCTTCCAGATGCAGGAAAGGTTATTTTCTCTCTCTGGATGAAGTGAAACTAACATCTGTCTTACTAGTTACTTTTAAAGTGTTTCTCTGGAGTACAGGAGTGTAAACACAAATACGGAATCTTTGGTTAATCTCCATGTTTACATTTTTTCCCCCAAAATTTTCTTTCCCCCGCTTTAAAGTACACTTTGTGTTGGTGAAAGATACTAGACTGGCAACCCTGAAAACTGAAATCATAAGCTTAGGTAACAGTATCATAACTTAGGTAAAGCACCAGAGTGCTTGGATAAGACAATTTTTAGGGCTGATACAGTAGGAGAATTCACTCTCCATCTCCATTTAATTACTGGCCTTTCTGATGAGACTACCAAGCATGGAGCCAACTAGTGCTAATTATAATAGTGGTGGATAGTGTGATATAGGGCCAAGGAACTGGACTGAATACTACCAGCAGGGCTGATGAGAGAGGGGGAAGCCCGTACAAATTACCGGGGCCCGGCGGTCCGGAAGGGGGCCTGGGGCCTGGCTACCCCGGCTTCCCCCCACTCTCCTCGGCCCTGTTTAGCCGGTCCGTCCTTGCTGGGGGGCCCGAAAATTTTTTTTCACCGGGGCCCGAACCCGCTCTGGCGGCCCTGACTACCAGGCAGCATGTAGGTCATTGAAGAGTTGTCAGATGATAACCTTCTGTCACTATAGCCTGAGGTGGATTTTGAACCAAAATCATTTGTATTTATTATTTTGCTCTACTTTTTATATTTAAGACATTGAAATGGCAATTTGCATCTATTCTGCATTTCATTATTCAATTGAAAAAGTTTTTATTCTGAGCTGTGTGTTTCTGCCTCTTCTGATAATTATTTTTTTCTTTTAAAAACAGAAGTGGAGAATCTAGAAAAAATATTTTGTGCTGTGTTAATTAACATGGCAATGTGCCATGCTCACGTTTATGTCACAGCCATAAGAGATTGTTTAGAAAAATGCAAACCTTCTGGTGTCTACAGGAAGTACCATTACTTTTGATAGCTGTCCTTAGTAGACATACTAGTATGAAGATATCCCTGTGGAATATCCATTAGAGATGTGAAGTACTGTTCATCATGGCACATAATAACATCAACCATCAAAAGTGAAGTAAAAAAAGGGTACGTTTTTATACCAGAATAGCTAGATCAATGTAAAATCCTAGCAGAGGCAAGCACTGTGGTTTTTACCTTGATGTAGCAAGTCAGGATAACCACAGGTGGGGGTTATAGCTCCACTCTGAGGTAAAAGCTACGTGTGCCTTGTCTCCACTAGGATTTTATATTGAGATAGTTATCTCAATGTTAAAAACACATCTTTTTTGCAGTGAAGACAAAGCACAAGAGAGTTTGAACAGTTTAGGAGGGTTTTAAAGTGTAGATGGCAAGTCAAAATCTCATCCGTCTTCAAAACTGCCCTTCTGTGAAACCTACAGAGACAAGGTGGGTGAGGTAGAATCTTTTATAAACCAACTTCTGTTGGTGAAAGAGACAGGCTTTTGAGTTATACGGAGTTTTTCTTCAGGTCTGGGAAAGGAAGAGTGTCACAGCTAAATACAAGATCAAACAGATAAGTTTAGCATAAGTAGTTAGCACATATTCTAAGGGACCGTTCAAGGTGGAGTGGCCTGTTCTGTGAAACTGTCAAAGGAAAACTGTAAATCATGGTAGCTTTGCCTTTTTTTGCTTGCAGAACAGGATCATGCAAGATATGGTGTTTTCTGTATGGAATATTTCACTTTACATTTAGTCTGAGGGTGGCAAATAGCCTGGGGTCTCCTATTTATGATTCCCTCCCTATCTGGGATTTCAGATGTGTTTGACATAAAGACGCATGTTTGTATTAGAGCTATGTAAATAATAATGCTAATTTACATTTCTACAGACCCATCAGTTTGAAATCTCCAACCACTCTGCAGTCGTTAACTTACCAGCTCCTTGTGATGCAGATATGTATTTTTACTCTCATTTTACATATAAAGAAATTGAGGCACAGATAATTAAGAGGCTTGGGCTATATCTTTCACTAGCATAAAAGGCGTTTTTTTTTCAGTGAAATAGCTGACATGCTTTAGCTATCCTGCTGTAAAATCCTAATGGAGACAAGGCTCCTGTAGTTACCACAAGTAGCTAGGCAGATCAGCATTGTACCACCGCCGTTGGCGTTCTTGCCTAGTTTATCTCACAGGAAAACTACAGGGCCTTGTCTCCACTGGGATTTTACAGAGGGATAACTAACACTTGTTAATCGTTCCGTGGTAAAAACACACCTGTTTTTTTAGCAGTGAAGACAAAGCCTAGGTCAAAATCATGAATAGAAAATAGGGGTATGTACACTACAAAGTCTGCAGCAGTACAGCCTCAGTGTGGCAGCTATCCCGCTATAGTACTCTAGTGTAGGCACTGACTACAGTGATGGAAAGGGTTTTTCCATTGCTGAATTAAATCCACCCTCTTAAGAGCTAGTAGCTAAATCAATAGAAGAATTCTTCCATCCACAGAGCAGTGTAACTGGTGTCTACATGGGGGCTTCGGTCAGCTTAACTATGTGTCTCAGGGGTGTGAATTTTTCACACATCCCTGACTGACACAACTAGGTTCATTTAAGTTTTAGGTGTAGACCAGGCCTAGGATACCTGACTCCGTCCCCTGTATTGACCACTAAAAGACATTCTTTTATCCCCTATTTTTAAATGAATCCTGATTTCAAATACATCTGACCCCAAAACTCATATTTGTAATAGTTGTAGGTGAAAAATAATGAAGCACAGCTCTCTGAATGAGCAGAGCAGAGTGGGACAAGCAATGAGAAAGGAAGTAAGCTTACTTTATTTTTCTGCTCTGGAGCATTTGTTCAGCTTGTGGCATTTCACATCAAAACCAAATGTCTTCCAAAAGCTGCAGTCTCACTGTTAAAGATCACAGATTGTTAATAATTACACTAACTGTATTTCATCACATGAATATTTAGATTCCAGTAATAACAGGATATTGGTGTCACGAAGATTTGGAATCCTAAGAAACCCGCCCTCCCCCCCCCACACAGGATAAAGAAATTCCAATCATAGCTAGTATTTCAGCAATGAATTCTACTAAAAATTAGAATGCAAGAGAAGTCAGTTTAAAATTCTTAAAAGATGTGTAATTTTCACCCCAGCATCCCAAAGCGATGTATCAAACACATGAAAAACTGCAGCGCCCCTGCAAATAATCTGCATCCCAAATTGCTTCTGTATTGGCCCCAATGCAACCTTTTAACACTTCACGTTTGGCTGCCACTGTGCATAAATGTCTCTGAATGCGGTAATATTCAAAAGCCCTGTTGGCTCCCTTAAAGGAGAGGTAAATCCATTTTCCTTACCTCAGGAACTTTTAAGTTAAAAAACCAGGAGGCTCATAATGTCCTGAATACGCGATGCTGTGAAAATGACAATTAGCATTTATGTTTGCAGTGTTGTTGTAGCCACGTCAGTCCCAGGATATGAGAAAGACAAGGCATAGGAGCAGTGGTGAGCTGGAGCCGGTTTGCACTGGTTAGCAAGAACCGGTTGTTAAATTTAGAAGCCGGTGTAGAACCGGTTCCTAAAGGGGTGGGTGAGCAAACTCCGGTCCGCAGGCCACATCCGGCCCGCGGGACCGTCCTGCCTGGCCCGCCTGAGCTCCCACCTGGGGAGGCTCCCCCAGCCCCTCGCAGAGCCCCAGCGCGCCGCGCTGCCAGCGCCAGCGCTCTGGGCAGCTCTGCAGCTCCTGCTGCGTTGAGGGGCATGGTAAGGGGGTGGGGCTGAGCTCCAGCGGCCGCGCGGCATCCTTACACAGCAGCATGGTAAGGGGGCCGGGCCAGGACTGGGAGGAGGGGTGGGTTGGATAAGGGGCAGGGAGCGGTTGGAGGGGGCAGAGGCTCGGGGGGGGCGGTCAGGGGATGGGGAACGGGGGGGGGGGGTTGGGTAGGCGTGGGAGTTCCTGGGATCTGTAGGGGTGGTGGTGGATGGGGTCGGGGCAGTCAGGGGACAGGGAGCGGGGCGAGTTGGGTAGGGGGTGGGGTCCTGGGGGGGCAGTTAGGGTGGGGGGGTCTTGGGAGGGGGTGATCAGGGGACAAGGAGCGGGGGGGGGGGGTTGATGGGTTGCGGGTTCTGAGGGGGGGCAGTCGGGGGCAGGACGTGGGTTGGGGTCGGATGGGTGGGGGAGGGGCAGGAGACAGGCACGTGGGGCTTGTACTCACCGCGCGGTTCCCTACTGCGGGGGTGTGTGTCTTCACTCGCTCCGGGTGAAGTACCTTCCGTGGAAATGCCACCGAAAACCTGGAGCGAGTGAAGACCCCGCCCCCCGCCGCCGCCGAAATGCTGCCGAGGACCTGGTAGGGAACCGGTTCTTAGGATTTTGGGAGCTCATCACTGCATAGGAGCATCTTCGCTAAAGCGCTGCAGTGGTTGTAGCTGTAGTGCTGCATGTGAACACAAGCCCTAAGGTGAAAAGCTCAGGGACTGGGGCAGAAAGATAAGAGTTAGTCTTTCAGATTGAAAAAAGAACAGGAGTACTTGTGGCACCTTAGAGACTAACAAATTTATTTGGGCATAAGCTTTCGTGGGCTAAAACCCACTTCATCAGATGCATGCAGTGGAAAATACAGTAGGAAGATATATATACACAGAGAACTACGAAAATACTTGATGCTCAATTTCTGCTCCAAACAGGGAATTGATCTGCAAGACCACAAAATATGTCATCACTTGGCAAAGGGGTTCGTGTTAAAGTAGGGATGTCTAACCTTCAGAGGTTTTACAAACCAGTGGGAACTGGTTTTGTTTTGGCTCCATACAAGATAGGATCCACTAAAAAAATGTCCACAGAACTAATTACTCCAAGAAAGTGGGAGCTACAGTACTCAGGGTCCACAAAACCACATCAAGTTTGGTGAACCCAATTTTGAAATTTAAACCTATATCTAAATTTAATGTAATTAATTTTTTTAACGTGCTTTTTCTTATTAGTTGGCAGTTTGCTCTGTCTTAGTAATAGAAGAATTGCCTCTGCCCCCCTCTTCCCAAATTAAGCTAGGCTGCCACTAGTAGGTGGCAAATTGCATCAGTGCAAGCCCCTCTTTGCACCATTGCAGCCCTTCTGCCTTGGGGACTTGCACTGGTGTAGGTACCTCACTGTAGTTATGCTGGTGCAGACATCCCTGATGTAAAAAGCCCTAAGACTAGAATTGGGTAACTAGCCCTTTTAGGCTAGAAGTTATTCTCTGCAATATAGAGTTATCACTGTATTCCATTTGTAACACTAATCAACACTAGATAGACAGGAAATCAAACTGTTCAGTGCTTACGGGGTAAACACGAGGATTTGTATCAAACTGCAGCACTTAGCCATAGCTTATCCAGATTGTCCCCCTAGAGCTATTTTCAAAATGCATCAGCAAGAAGGAGGTTATGTAAAAAGGCCTTAAACCATATGTTACAAGGTTGTACTCACTTACATCAAATACATTAAGACCGATTATAGAAGTTTGTAGGAGGACACTGTGTGCAACATCTTGCATGAAATGAATTTTCACAAAACAGGGCTCGATAATCTGTCACTAATTCCAAATGGTGGAAACTAATGTATAATGTAAACTGCTTTTGCATTTCGCTAATTGAATTACCAAGAAAAAGAATACCTGTACATAAAACAAATACTTCCCTGCTATGGGGAACAAGAGTTCAGTAGATTTATCCAAAATATAATCAGCAGATTGCATTTGAGAGTGAAGTATGGAGAAGTGAGAAAACTCATTTGAAAAGAAGATTAAAGTAAATATTAGTCTGAATTACAAAGCTAATGCTCAGCAGGGTTTATGGGCAAAGTAGGCAGGGTTTTAAGACAGGTGAATGCCAAAAAAAGATCTGCTATTTCCTCTTGATGGCTAATCTGAGGCAATAACCAAGAAGGCTTGACTTTAACTGCTGCTTTATCTGCAGTTGTCAATCATTCAGTTAGGATGGGAGATGATTACTTTGGTATGTTATAGAGGCAAGATGGGTGAGGTAATATCTTTTACTGAACCAACTTTTGTTGGTGAAAGAGACAAGCTTTTGAGCTGCTACACAGAGCTCTTCTTCAGGTCTGGGAAAGATACTCAAAGAGTGTCACAGATAAATAGTTTAGCATTAGTAATTACCACATATGTTAAGGGATCATTCAAGGTGAAGTGGCCTGTTAACACTCTGCTGTCATAGGACGAAAAAGGGGGGTTAGAGGGTTACAGATTGTTGTAATAATACCATGATTTTTAGTATCTAGCAAAGCTATACATTTAAGCTCCCAGCTTGTCTTTTGAAGGTTTTGTGTTGGTTTCCTTTGAGGACGAGGACTGAGAGATCCAAAATAGAGCAATCATTTTGTGGAAAGTGTTCAGCCATGGTCTTTTATTATTTTTCTGTGTGAGTTCATTCAAGAGTGTAGTAATTGTCTGGTTTCACCCACATAGTTGTTATTGGGGCATTTAGTGCACTGGATGAGATATGCTGCATGTTGTGATAGGCATGTATAGGACCACAGATCTTGTGTTGTGGGGAGTATTGATCATTGTAGCACTGGAGATATGTCTTCAGGTATTGCAACTGTTGTTCTGGCAGGGTTTGGTGCCACTTGGAGTTGGTGGTGAGTCCTGGTCTGTGAGGAGCTTGCTTCTTATGATGAGCTTGGACAGGTGTGTGTGTGTGTGGGGGGGAGGGGGGTGTTTGAAGACCAGAAGAGGTGGTACAGGAAAGATTTCTTTCAGGATGTGGTCCACATCCAGTATAGGTTGTAATTGCTTAATGATAGCTGGCATGGGTTCCAGTGCTGTGGTAGGTGACCACAAGAGGTGTGCGGCTGGAGGTGGGGGGGTTTCTGTACTGAATCATGTTCTCTCATGTTATTTGGGTGACACATTCCATGAAGCAATCTACTTATCTGATGGAGTGTCCTTGTTTGGTGAAGGCAGTTTAAAGTGCATTAAGGTGTATATCCTGGACTTTCTCCTTGGAGCATATTCTCTGGTATCCGAGTACCTGGCTGTAGATCACAGTTTTCTTGATATGTTTATGATGGTTACTGCATCTGTGAAGGTTTCTCTTATATAGTTGTCTGTAGGGTTCCATTGCTGAAGCTGATTGTGGTGTCCAGGAATTTGAAGCTGGTGTGGGAGTATTCTAGAGAGAGTTTGATGGATGGGTGGTGGTTGCTGAAGTTGTGGTCATAGTCTTAATATAGACACTGGATTTATGGTTTATTACAACACTCTGTAGCCCACTTAGCCTCCCTTCCCCTTTTTCTCCTGTGACTACAGAGTTGTTAATGGGCCACTTCACCTTGAATGGTCCCTTAGGGTATATCTACACTGCAAAGTTGTCGACAAAACTTTTGTTTTTCACAGGTACTTAAAAAAGCCCTCCCACGAAAGACAAACGTTTTGCCAACCCAAGTGGCAGTGTGAACGCAGCTTTGTCGACAGGAGCGCTCTCCTGCTGACAAAGCTAATGCCGCTTGCGGGGCTGGAAGTATTTTGTCTGCAAAAGTGCCGACAAAGTACTGACAAAGAGCGTTTACACAGCCTTGTCGCTAAAAGCTGTGTGGTGTAGACAAGCCCTTAAAATATATGGTAACTACTTATGCTAAAGAATCCGTTCCATGTTATATTTAGCTGTGATACTCTGAGTACCTTTCCCAGACCTGAAGAAGAGCTCTGTGTAGCTTGAAAGCTTGTCTCTCTCACCAACAGAAGTTGGTCCAATAAAAGATATTACCTCACCCACCTTGTCTCTCTAATATTCTGGGACCAACACAACTATGCCAACACTGGTATGTTATAGTCTTATAAGGAGTTCTGTAGCCTTCATCCAGTCTCATTCCACTGCCTGACTCAGTTCTTCCAAATTCCCTGCGGCTGGGAACGCTATTTGCTATTCTTCTATAGTGAACTTTTCTGCAACATTTTACACTAGAATTCTAAACTGTGATTGGTGCTTTTCTACCAAATTACTCCGTATTTGTTTTTTCAAGTTAGTTACGGGAAGTTGTTACCCCCAATGACCAATAACTGAAGCTTCAAATTTTGTGTATCGTTTATTTTTCAAATATTATCTAATAAACTTTTAAATCTGCCACAGGCTCTTCAGTGTATTCACTGGGATATTCTTTAACTACGTATGCTCACTGCCTATCCATATATGGCATATAGGACCAAATTCATCCCTGGTGTAATTCCATAAGTTTACACCATTGCTGCACAGGGGTAAATTTCACCTATAATATAATATAATATAATAAAAAAATGAAAGGGAGCTAAAACTGCTTTGATGTCCTAGTCCTCTCCTATTTTTTTTTCCTTTCTCACAGCCTTCTCTATATTTTCATTTCATTTTAGAGTGTTGTTTTGAAGTGAGCCATTCAGTAAGTATTGAAACATTTAGATACATAGCAGCCTTCCTCTTATTTGGATCTAATCCATTCCTGTCACTTTGGCTGAAATAAGCAGGTGATCACATTCATGTGATTAACTGAAGTGCATATTGGAGCTTGCACACTACACACCACTACTTATAAGGTCAAGATCTTATAAGGTCTAGAAATTTGTCGCTAATAATGTCTAAATAACACAACGGTAATCACAAAAGCTTTTTCTCCTGTTTCATCCACATAGGTGACCCTTCTTAACTAATTAAAATATAGCATCTTTTTCTAGCCAGTGAACAAATTACACAGTAACACCTGCTTTAAAGGTAGACATTGTGTATTTGTCATTTGAATGATTGGATCAAATTAGATAAAAGATCAGATTAACGATCAGTTGAATAAAAGGCATTGTACTGCTACATTTAGACCAGATTCTGATGCATTTAGTCCTATTTGATATAACCTTATTTCATAAGTGGTCCCATTGACTTTAGTAGGATCACCCACAGAATATGGTATTTTTCAGCATGAAGAGTCTATGTACCATTCAGAAGACTCTCTCTGTGTTTACACAGGAAAAAATATAGCATTTAACATTTATTCATTACAAAACCAAAGGAAGAGAAGTATAGATTGTAAAATGTAGACTTGGAAAAAAATTGTTTGAAATTTGGTTTGGTTTGAGTTTTCGGTCTCATGATGTATTTGAATGAGGATTAATTGTATGACTGTTTTGTCTAGTAAGTTTTACAGCTAAACTATTCAGCAACGCTGGCTTTCAGAGGTGAATAGAGATGGAGTTTTCAATGGAAACAGCAGCAAAGAACTCTACAGCATTGCATGACTAATAAAATAATGTATGAAGTCTGTAACTACTTCCTGATTTGACTGCAGGAAAGGATTTGTACACTGCATGTAACAGTAGTCTCTCTCTGGCCTGGACCTTGCTACCATCATCTATAATCATCTTCAAGATCACACTATTGCAATGCAGTCTACATGGCTTCACAACTTAAAATCAACTAAGGGTATATCTACACTACGAAATTAGGCTGAATATATAGAAGTCGATTTTTAGGAAGCGATTTTATACAGTCGATTGTGTGTGTCCCCACTAAGTGCATTAGTGCATTCACAGTACCGTGGCTAGCATTGACTTTCAGAGCGTTGCACTGTGGGTAGCTATCCCACAGTTCCCACAGACTCCGCTGCCCATTGGAATTCTGGGTTGAGCTCCCAATGCCTGATGGGGCAAAAACATTGTCGCGGGTGGTTTTGGGTACATGTCGTTAGTTGCCCCTCCCTCTATGAAAGCAACGGCAGACCATCGTTTCGTGCCTTTTTTCCATGCAGACGCCATACCATGGCAAGCATGGAGCCCGCTCAGCTCAGCTCACCATCACCACTACTGTTGTGTCCTGGGTGCTTTGACAGCTTGGTGGAGCGGAGTGAGCGGAGCTTTATGGTAATTGCGGTTCTCCACTGGTGAAGAAGACGGTGCAGTAGGACTGCATGGTCACCTGTGCTGATCAGCTCACCATGCTGGCCAAACAGGAAATGAAATTCAAAAGTTCCCACGGCTTTTCCTGTCTACCTGGCCAGTGCATCTGAGTTGAGAGTGCTGTCCAGAGCAGTCACAATGGAGCACTCTGGGATAGTTCCCGGATGCCAATACCGTCGAATTGTGTCCAGACTACCCCAAATTCAACCCAGTGAGGTCAATTTTAGCGCTAAACCCCTTGCCGGGGAGGAGTACAGAAATCGATTTTAAGAGCCCTTTAAGTCGACAAAACAGGCTTGGTCGTGTAGACGGGTGCAGGGTTAAATTGACCTAACGCTGCTAAATTTGACCTAAACTCATAGTGTGGACCAGGGCTTAGAAATGGAAGCTTGTGCAGAAGACAGCAGTCTGCTTATTAGACAGTGTGTCTTGCCAGAATCTGCATCAGCTGCCAGTTAGTTTCTGGAAGGAGTTTAAAGAATTAACGCTGACCCTTACAGTTCTAAATGGCTTGAACCTGCCTACATGTGATCAGCAGGGGCAATCAACGTGAAGCTCCCTTGATATATAAGAGAGGCAGCTGCTAGCAGGGCATTTTTGAAAAGGATTGCTTGACTTGGAATTCACTCCCCAGCTTGGTTGGAAATAGCCAAAAGTTTAACATTTAAAGATATGCTGCAAAGTATACCTATTTCGGAAGGTGCTTAGGAAGCCCTGGATGGTTCAGATGGGGCTTGGATTAGGAGTTTGTTGGTGCTCAGGAAAGGAAATTTTGTCATGTGGACTTACTTCCTTTTTGTAGAAAAAAGTTGACCCTTTGCTGTGGGTTTTGTCCTAGAGGGGTTGTATTTGTAGTTATCTGTCAGGAATGCCTAGAATCTGGGAAAGGTTTTCTGTTTATCTTAATATGCTGAAATAAAAACATATTTCTCTCACTGGAAAATGGGCAATACTTTGACAGCCTGCTGCTCACACTATGGGAATCCAGGACTAAATATGTGGCTATACATAAAACACAAGCTTTTACTAACAGGAAAGGCCAAGGGTATGTGAAATTTGTTGTGTAGTGATAATGGGGACATCATAGTATGTGTTCTGTCTGAAGAAGAAAACAGTGAAGCTATCTGGATAACCATAGAGGGGTGAGCGATGTGCTGGCCGCGGCTTCTTGCCGCCCCCATTGGCCCGGGACGGCAAACCGCGGCCAGTGGGGGCCGCGATCGGCCGAACCTGCCGCGTCAGCAGGTAAATAAAACTGGCCCGGCCCGCCAGGGTGCTTACCCTGGCGAGCCGCGTGCAGAACGTTGCCGACCCCTGTCCTAGAGAACTTGAAACTGGCTTTCCCTTCTCATTAGTATAATTAAAATATATATACACAGAAATTATGCCATGTCTGTATGAGAGCAACAACTGGGATATTAAAAAAACACATTATAATGAACTGGCTGTGTGAGACTGTCCTCTACTGGACATAAACAGAACCATTAAATTGTGTGCAGTAGGCCTTATAATGTTAACAGCTGATGTTAATTGAGATTCACCATTAGCTTGAGTTGTTTGGGTGCATGCTTTTGGGTGTGTGCTCAGGAAGTTCTGAATTTTATGTCCCTTGCTAACATTTGGTGTGCAGCATAATTTAATAAGAGGAAAAAAATCATTCCAACCTGTGTTATTACATAAAAGAGCGTGTACTGAGAGACAGTGTGGGTAGGAACCTGGATTGGGACTGAGAAAACATGAGTTCTACTCCTGGCTTTACCTTGGGCACATCACTTTACTTGTTTCCCCTGCCCACCTTTGTCTGTCTTATCTATTTAGACTGTAAACTCTTTCAGGTAGGGACTGTAACTTACTATGTGTTTGTACAGTGCCTAGCACAATGCGGCTACTGCAGGGCTTAAATTCGTATAGAGTATTTCCTGGAGCTCACCACGCCTGCCCCCCATTTGGGACTCCGGGCTTCAACTGCAGGGTGTAGGGTCTCGGGGCTTTAGCCCCATGGGGCACACCGGGGCTCAGGGCTTCAGCCCTGTGGTTTTGAAAGTATTTATCGGATTTCCGCTCTGGACAGCTCTGGCTGAATTTAAGCCCCAGGCTACTGTAACAGAAATAACAAATAATAAATCTAAGAGAAAACAGCAGCTGAGAATTGAGCATTGTTCAAAACTCAGACCCTGCATTGCTTGGCAAAGCACAGCTCCAAGATCCAGATACACCACAGGTCTGTTTTTATTTTAACCATACTGGTTCTCACAACTCTAGTATCTACTCTATAGCTTTTATCTGTGCTTTTCTGTTCCCATCATGCAGCATGGTCCATTATGACTTGCACAATCTCTAGTTTTTTATTTTTTGGACATAAGTTTCCAAAAGACTTTCTTTTTCAGTGATACATTTTCCAATCTGTACTATAATTTTCTTTTATTCTGTGAGACATGGATATTATATATATTTGAATGGAATATTAATAAGAAGAAAACCACTTATAACCTTGGTTTCTTGAATTGAAATAGATTGTATAAATCCTGGATGAAGTCAACATGGACTTAACATTTCTTTCTCCTTGGTATGCGACTTTTCATATAATCATCTTCTTTAATGGACATATACAGTGGTAACTTATCTTACTACATGACAGGTAAATTTTACTGTAAAAAAAATCAATTTCCTTCTTTCAATATTTCTTTTAACAATGTTGAAAATCGTATATCTTAACATGAAATGTTCCCAACTACTGTGATTAACATGCAAAGCTGTTTCTTAACAGTCTTCACTCTTATTTTAAAAATGCCACTGAGAGCTTTGTGGCCCTTTTCTTAATTTTTAAACCCACTAATTTCACTGTTCCTGACACAAAGCAGAACATCTTCACCGTAATTATTGTATAAGTTATTTTTTCCCCACAAAGTGGTAATTTTCCTAAAATTAGCTGAACTGCCTCAATTATGTAAATTGTATATCTTGAGATGATAATAACTGCATTGGGAAGAGCACAATAGAACTTAACAGAAACTAACGGGAGGGTAGGGAAGGGGAAAAAAACAAACGTCGATGCTCCTTTCAATTAGAACAGCCGCAAATCCTCTGCCCTGCTGGTAAACTAACTCACAAAACTTCTGGTGCCTGAGTGCGACCAGTAGCGTTGGCAAGAAGTCCAGGCTAACATTAAAGCTAATATGCATGAGAGGAGTGTGAGATAAGGCTAGGGTTGGAATAGGCTTTTATTTATTTATTATTATTATTATTTTTTTTTTTTGTGGGAGCTGGGCACTGGATAAAGAGACAGTTATTGCCCAAAAGAGTTGACAATCTAAACTTTAAGATGAGAGACAACAGAAGATACGAATGACAGATGAGGGGAGGAGGCAACCACATGGTATTAGTGAGATAATTATAAACAATATAAGAAGGTTGCAACACACCAACTTCCTAACCTTTGTCAAATTTTGACGGCATCATGGTACAGTAACTCCTCACTTAACGTCCTCTCGCTTAAAGTTGTTTTGATCTTATTTCCCTGCTCAATTACAGAACATGCTCCATTTAAAGTTGTACAATGCTTCACTATAACGTTGTTTGGCTGCCTGCTTTGTCCACAGCCGGCAGCCCCCCTATTAGCTCCCTTACACACACCCCCCACAGTGCCTCCCACCCGCCGGCAGACCCTGCGGATCAGTGCCTTTCCCCACCTCCTCTCGCCTTCTGCCCACGGCAATCAGCTGGCTTGTGGCATTCAAGAGGGAGCGGGGTGGAGCGAGGACTCGGCACGCAGACTCCCCCTCCCTCCCAAATGCTGCAAACTAGCTGATTGCTGTGGGAAGGAGGCAGGGGAGGGAGGGGGGAGCCTGTGCGCTGAGTCCTCGCTCCTCCCCCCTGCCTCCTGCCCCCTGAACGTCGCAAGGCATCTGATTGCTGCGGGCAGGAGGCGGGGGGGGGGGGGGGAGGAGCGAGGACGCGGCGTGCGGAGTAAAGGGGGAGGAGGGGGAGGAAGAAGAGATGGGTTAAGGGTGGGTCTTGAGGGAAGGGGGGGAATGGGCGGGCTGAGGGTTGAGCCTCCCGCCCCTGATGCTTGCAGAGTAGGGAAAGCTGCCACTGCTGCCAGGGATGGCTCTATGTATTTTGCCGCCCCGAGCACGGCAGTCAGGCGGCTTTCGGCGGCATGCCTGCGGGAGGTCTGCCGGTCCCGCGCCTTCGGCGTACCTGCCGCCGAGGCAGCCTGACTGCCACCCTCACGGCAACCGGCATGCCGCCCCCCGCGGCTTGCTGCACTGGTGCCGCCCCTAACTGTGGCTGCGCAATGTGCTTCTCCTAGCCTACAGCACCTTCAGCCTCCTTGCCTGCCTCATTGTCTCCAGTGCCAGTGGGCTGTGCCTGTGTGGGGTACGGCAAGGGCACCTCCCAAATATAGTAGTGTACTGTATGGCAAAAAATTTTTTTCCTGGAACCTAACCCCCACATTTACATTCATTCTTATGGGGAAATTGGATTCGCTTAACGTCGTTTCACTTAAAGTCACATTTTTCAGGAACATAACTACAACAATAAGTGAGGAGTTACTGTAGATTATTATTGTTCAAAACAAAATGGTTTTAATCTCTCAGAAATCAGAATTCCCAATCTATACAGGAAATTTGAGAGTACCCAGTAATCTTGGCATATAAAAGTGCTGAAGAGCATGCAAGAACCCATTCTTGATATGGTAGGCATACAACACAATTCTGATGCAAACAACAACAACAGAACAAGCTTCATGGCCAGACTGTTGCAAAGCATGGAGGCTATTAAAGTTACATAATATAAGCTAATTATTTTTTCTTCTAGATCAAATGAAGCCTTTGAGAAGATAATATTGCCTTAGAACTCCTTTAAACTCTATCAGAACACAAGACTCAACTAAACAAGAACATAATTACTTCATTTACCACACACAGTTTCATCTGGTTTGCTGTGGATGTCTGTAGGAGGGATCTTCAATTAAAACACAGCTGACAAGGTCCCATGCATTATAGCTGAAGCTAAGCACCTAAGGATATAGAATAAAAATCAAGGCACACACAAAAGAAAACACTGTGATGTGATTTATTCACTCTGATACATCGCATCTCTGATATGTATTGTTGGTAATCAGGCTCTGGCTAATTAAAAGTCTAAGAAAATAGGATTTTAAAGAAGATTTTGATTTACCTGTATGGCCACTTCAATTTAGGAAAGTCAAAAAGCACCTTCAAGAGCATATTTTTTTAAACACAGCTTCCTTGAAGAGCTGGAAGTGAATGAAATGACCCAGAGCAATGCAAACTATAACAAAGAATTGCTGATCCTTCAGGAGTGCCTGCAAACTGTAAGTATGGAAACAATATCTCAGCTCAGAGAGTACTTATGAAAAGATTTTTTTGTACACAGTGTAGCCTTATTTGATTGGTTGAGGTACTGATTATTGATTAATGTCTTAGCCTGCAATGGTCAATAAAGGCTTGGTCTCCTGAGGGCTACAGCATCAGGAATATTATCAGTACTGTATCATTAGAATGAGAGACCCTAGAAGCACACGAGAAACAATTTCAATTTATTACAAGTCCCTTTATTAACAAATCCTCTAAGCAGATAAACAATCCCACAAACACAGAAGCGTAATAGAAGATAGAGAGATAGTGCAAAGTGTTTAGCCCTATGACTGGCCTCATTCCCATCTTCCATTTCCTGCTGGAGGACCCCATAGTGTCAATCACTATCTTCCAATTATAATTTGTGATTGTCATCCTGGCATGCATTCCCCCAAGAAGAGAGGCCGGGTAATAAGTTTTATCCTGAGGTACACATATACCTACTAAGGCTCATACATATGAATAAGGGTTCCAACCCCTTTTTCCTTTTCCATACATCCACACACCACTAATTTAGGAGTGCCCAATTTTTCATAGGCTACTTCATTAGTTCCCTTTTTGCTCATTAACCTTTACGTCAAATAGTTTCCATGGCAACCTGTGGTCAAGCTAAAATTCCCCAAGATGTAACTACAAGTCATCTTGCGATAGTAACTGATACATTGTGACATACTTTCCAGTCTTTTGCTGCACAGTTTCCAGAACATTAGTACTTACCACATCTTTTGCTATAATCTTACACTTTACCAGTACAGGGTTATCTCTCAGTCAGTAATCCCAGCCTGTGTCAGGCCAGAGGCTTTCTATGGCCAAACTACATATCTTATAAATCTAAAAACTGTAGGCCTTGCATTACAGCTTATCTTACTTACATATCTAATACACACTGATCAGTAATACATGCTTCTACCTTACCATTTTAACCTACAACTCAAACCTAATATATTAACCATACATTGATTATATAATTATATGATTATATATATATAATTAGCTACCCCATTAACACAAGTTATTAGGCCCAGGCATAACCTGGATGAAATGATGCTGGGTGAAATCTTAGTCCCATTTACAATTTCTCCTGATCTCGCTCAGATAATTATGAAAATCAATGGAGTTTGGACTAGGTGAACTCATAGTAACCATAGCACATCTTGCAAAGCTCCTTAAAACCTGCTTCAAAATTTCCTTCACATTTATGTGTGGGATTCTCCAATATGCTTCTGTGGTGGTGGCAAGCTGTGGAAGCACTCCCCCAGATCAGCCATCGTGTAAAACAGCTGTAGGATGCACCACAAAGGTCCCCTTGTAAGCCCCAGTGGAGAAATCCTTGGGGCTATGGGGATTCTTCATTACACTGCAGAGCAGCCCATTGGCATCTTGGGTGTAGGTGGTGTAATGTGACAATGTAGAGCAGCTCCTGGGTGCTCTATTTTAGGTGGGTTGGTTGGGGACTGCACTGGCTCCTGAAGCAGTTCAGAACAGGGAGGAGCTCCTTGAAGCCAACTTTTCACCTTCACCCCTATGCCACCAGGGGTCACAGCACAGAATCGAGTGAGGTGTACAACCAAGGCCAATTGCAATGTTCATTCTAGTGGGGGTATTAACACTGGCAGCCAGGGTAAAATCCAATCTAGATAAGAACATTCCAATAAAATATCTCCTTCTACTTGTGCTATCAGATAGACAAAGCACTCTTTCCTTCCTGTCTTAAAATGGTACATATTATTGCTGTATTCCCCCTAATCTTCCTGTAGCTCCCATTTTCTTAGCTATGCATAATACATAACATTGCTGCAAGTCCAACTAAGAAACAAATCTTGAAATGAAAAATATCACATTTAAAAATATTTCCCCTACACCCTGTCTTTCCTCTCTTTGTTACAAAGGATATGTGCCTAGAAAAATGGACCCTTTGCCTCCAAATCATAGGGGCTTTCACACTGGAATAAACATGAAAGGAGAGCAGAGATAGAGATACACAAACACACACATGCACCACCACCACCACCACCACAGCCAACAACAAAACTCCTCACTCTTTGCCAATCATTTTCTTTGCTTTTATTTTGGGTATTTGTGACTAGAGAGTCCTTGTTACTTTGCAACCTGTCATCCTTCTTCTGCCTGAATTCTTCAGTGAAGTCATAAGAAAAAGAAAAACAAATCCCCAATAAAATAATTAGCCTATTTTACTTGGTTTGGGTTTATACCAATGCTGAACACTTTTAAAATTTGTGTTTACTGCCGTAGCCTCAGGAAATACACATTTTGTTTCCACGAGCATCCCAGGGGACTACAACCATAATGCTGTTCAAGTATCCTTCAGTGCAGTGTAAACAATATAGTGTGAGACACTCAGCATATGGTAGTAACACTGAGCGGTCACAATTTTAATCCTTTTAACGATGACAAGGCTTCATAAAATCATGGATTAAGCAATATGGCTTCCTGATTTCAGCACTGGATTAAAACAAAATGGGGCCCAGATGCACCAAAACCACAGAACTCTTTGCTTTATATAAAGAACCATGGCCTCATACCAGGCTCATCTTCAACAATTGATACAGGAACTTCAACACCAAAACTGAAATCTGTACTAAAGGAGAGCTCTTTTAGCTGTGAGATGGTAGTAAGACATACAATCATTAAGACCAGCCTCTAAAGGAACATATGCTCAAGAAGCCTGACCCAACTCCTACTGTAGTCAATGCAATCAGTATCATATAATAATATACCTATCTCATAGAACTGGAAGGGACCCTGAAAGGTCATTGAGTCCAGCCCCCCTGCCTTCACTAGCAGGACCAAGTACTGATTTTGCCCCAGATCCCTATGTGGTCCCCTCAAGGATTGAACTCACAACCCTGGCTTTAGCAGGCCAATGCTCAAACCACTGAGCTATCCCCCCCATTACACTAACACCAAACAACATAGAAGGATGGAGATCAGTGAGTTTAGCGTTAGCCTGTCCGGTTTACTCAAATAACTGACGATCCTTTTAGAGATCCATGGTTAAGTTGCCCCTCCATGTTTTAATGAATCAGGTAACTTTTTCCAGCTATTTGAGGAAGAAATCTCAAGACAAAGACAACTCAAAGTAGCTTTCCAAGAAATATTCCATTCCTCTGTCATAGAGTTTATGGCCAGAAGGAACCACCAGATCATCTAGTTTGATCTCCTGTACATCAGGCCACCAACAGTACCCAGCATGCACACATTAAAACCCAACAACTGAAATTAGACCAAAGTTTTATAGCCCACAGGAGGTTACACTAATTGTGTGCTACAGGCAGATAATAGACGGAACCAAAGTGCAACAATGCCCGAAGCCCTCTCAATGGCAGGAATTGATTGAGATATACCCAGATAATCCCAGCAATTGACCTGCACCCCATGCTACAGAGGAAGATGAAACTTCCCAAGGTCACCGTCAATCTGACCTGGGGGGAAATCCCTTCCTGACCCCACATATGGTAATCAGTTAAACCCTGAGCAAGAACCAGCCAGCTAAGCAGAGAGAGAGAGAGAGAGAGAGAGAGAGAGAGAGAGAGAGAATGCTCTGAACAGTATCCCATCTTCAGCCATGATCATTGCTGATGTTTCAGAGTAAGGAGACAAAACAACAACAAACAAACAACAAAAACCCAACCAGAGTACATTGGGGGTGGGGAATACCCTCCTGACCCCTGCAGGTGATAGCTGACCTGAAGTATGAGCTCTTAGCAACAAAAGACATAAACTGGAAAGAACCCCCAGGGTTCCCAAGCCCTGCCCTCCACCAACACAAGCACTGTCAGTAGACAAGTTTTTAATGTGTGTGCTTCACTCATAATCTCTCCCTCTTCTGATCTTCAAAATCAAATCTTCCCACCTATAAACGTTTTACATAAGTCCAAACCTACCCCATTCCCTCCTCTGCTTATCAGTGCCTAAAGGAAGAGAGGAAATCCATGAAAGAGTTGTCCTGTTGAGGCCTCTTTCTCTCTCTCTTTCACTCTCTGTCTCTATTGTCTCTTCCTTTCTTGGTTCCTCTGATGCCAAACCTTCAGTTCTCTCTCTCTCACACACAGGGCACAAAATAAAAAATAAGGTTGCTTTCCAAGTAAAGTAATGGCTCACTGATCTCATTAGGAACATACCTTATTCTTTCTCAGCAGATCCCTTGGCTCCGGCATTTGAAGCGGTTTGAAATTCTCTGGCAGCTCAGGGGGGAAGACGCTGAGTAGCGCGGTATTTGTTCGCTCCTCATTGCCAGCCTGACAAGCGAACAGCAGTTCACCAGAGTTCAAACATCTGGCAAACAGCTCACTGCAGCTCTGAGCTGTCAGACATTAATAAAGACCAATTGTGCCGTCAAGAACATGTTGAGAAGTTTCAAGCAGGAACAAAGCCAAGGGGAAATGTGCTAATTAAAAGTATCTTATATGGAGTTGTACTGGATAAAAATGATTAACTTACCATTCTAATCTTAAAGGCAAAGCTGTATTGCAGGATCAAATATGAACTTCG
Source organism: Emys orbicularis (assembly GCF_028017835.1). Taxonomy (NCBI): domain Eukaryota; kingdom Metazoa; phylum Chordata; order Testudines; family Emydidae; genus Emys; species Emys orbicularis. The sequence continues at coordinate 82,572,870 of NC_088686.1, read as the reverse complement.
ATTAGTCTAACTGGAGAGGACCAGATTCTGCCAGCTTTACTCCTGCTGAGCAGTACCTTACTCTGCAAGTATCCCACTGAATTATGGAGTGAAGTACTGTGGCCCATACTATGTAGAAAGTTAGAAGATCAAATGATGGTTATGGTCCCTCTTCTGACCATAAAATACATAAATCTGCTACAAAGAGAGCACTGAGATCTAACTACTAAGAAGTCACCTTTGTTCATGTCTGCAGATCATCTTTGCAGCTCTTTATCCATCAATAAGGTATTTGTTTTCTAACATCTTTTAGGAGAGAGTTAGAGAGGACAACTCAGAAAAAGAGGTATGAAAATGACACTACTTACACGTGGAATATCATATGAAACTTTTTTGCGTTTTTTCAGCTGTGATTGTTGCCTCCCACCTCCTAGATTTCAACTAACTTTTAATTTTCAATAAATTACTGTTGTTTGGCATCAAAAACATGAATTTTCTATGTGAAACCCATTTTTTCCCAGTTAAAAATGGGACCAATTTTGTTAGACATATACACAGAACTTTTAGCAACATTTTTCACCAGGATAGGTTTAGATTTGTGATAAATTGGTAAGCACCATACATTCTAAGGGCTTATCTACACAATCTCCTCAATGCACACAAGTAGGGCATGAATTCTACAATGCACCAAGATGTGTGCACTAACTGGACCATGTGCAGACACTGCTGGCACATACTAGAAGTTCCCTAGTGTGCCAGGTGACTGGAAATTTGTCCTAACCTTATCCATTGTGTCTGAATCACTTTAAAGCTGCAGATTTGGTGTGGAAAATGCATGTGGTCTGGAGATTAGTAATGGCAAATGCAGCCATCAACCTTTAGGTCACAGGTTGGACCAATTTTATGACAGTTCAGTGGCCTGTATGTGATAAGTTGACAATTTAATGTATTTCCTAGTGCACTAGACCATGCCTCCTCCCCCCCGGCTAAAGCCATGACAACTCTTAGCACTATTTGGCAATTTTAGCAGAGAGGCCAAGGACTGTGGAGGCATGGAAAGTGAATGCCTAGGTTTAAACACATTGATAGGACAGGGTATGGAAGCTTGACTACCACTACCAGTGCTGTACCTGTTCCGAGGATAAAGAAAAGTGCTGTAAATCCAACACCTTTCATTAGCACTATTTTTTTGACAATGAAAATTTAAATGAGTTGGAGAATAAGAATGTAAGATATTTTTATTTTTTGCTTGATTTTTTCTGTCTCCTTCATTTGAGGTAAGAGATATTAAGTGGGGATCAAAGTTAACAAGACAGACTGACACAAAACATTAACAGCCTAGAAAGACAATGCCAAAAAGGAGGAAAAAATTAGATGAGGGACAACATGGGGGCATAAAAATCCATAGGCTCTAAAATGGGGGTTCTTGAACTTTTTTTCTGGGCCCCCCTTTGAAATTATTTCAGGTAGTGACACCCACCCCAAAAGTGATGTGCCCCCATACCATGCCACTCTTCCTTCTGCGCTGCTGCTAGTGGAGGTGCTGCCTTCAGAGATGGGTGCCTGGCCATCAGCCACCATGCTCCGGCCATTCAGCTCTGAAGGCAGCATAGAAATAAGGGTGGCAATACTGCGACATCTTCCCCCCCCCTTCATCCCCTCCTGACAATAGCCTCACGACACCCTTTTGGGCCAGGACCCCCAGTTTGTGAAAAACTGCTCTAAAATAACGCATCAAGGTAAATTAAACTTATGGAGTGGTAGAGGTGGAAAATGGTACCTGGGAAGAAGAGAGAGGGAAAATAATTAGATAACAAAGAAAAGACGGTTCTAGCTAAAAGGGAGAAGAGTTCAGCTGAGTCTGGTGTTCTGTGGCTGGAGGTGTTTCCAAGGCAGACATGGAAAGAATTAAAAAATAAAATGGAACAAAATAACGGTGAACATGCAGTCTGAAAGCTGAGAGGGAAAAACAGTCCCCATCTAAAATTCCCTCTCTGTATGCTGAATTCTCCAGTTTTCACTCTGGTAGTATTACTGTTATAAATAGTCATGGTTGGAAGTTCAAATTTCCAGCTCAGAGAAGCACCCAAAACTTGAGTAGCATGAAATGAGCTGATTTGTGCATGAGTGCATAACCTAATGGTCAGTATGAGTTACATACCCCATTTGCCAGTTGCCAGAAAAATAATCTGCCGGGTGTTTTTTTTTTTTATGTGGGTCTAGAGATTTGCCTTATCATCACAATACACTGGGATATCTAATGTTAAAAGTTTCTGTGTCCAGCTAAAGATGTAGCAGTGTTCCCACTTCTGCAGTTTAAGCAATAACAGATCAAAACTGTTGAAAATACAGCAACTGTCTGCCCACCAACACGCAAGGGGCACCGCAAGTGTGTGTGAGAGAGGGTTTGCATCACGAGTGAGGAGATGCTGGAATTTTATCAGTCTTATCTACATATGTGTTCTCTCTCGATACTATAAGTGGCTGTTGAAGGAGGAGGGTTGTGAAGTTGCCTTGTGGTTGGAGGCTGAGGTTGCCAGGGGCTTGCATTTCAAAGGTGGTAACCCTAATCTAAATGCATAAAGGAAATTAGATAAATAACTTTTAAAAGGCAAACTGAGCAACAATGGCACCAAAGCAATACTATCTTCACAAGCTATGCTTTTACAGGAGGGTCCCTGTGAGGTGATAAAGAGACTAAATGAAGTCTCTTACCATGTACAGAAACCAGAGGATGGTCTGGGCTTATCCCAAATGTATATATTAAAGCTTACTATACCAGGGGGACTATAGAAAACATGATGTACTGTGCAGATGAGGACCACAAAGTTTTGTCTCTTCTAGACTGAATGTGTTAGAGTAAGGAAAGGATCTCTTTAGAAATCATTAATTTAAATGAAGGCTAACCCCTATAGAAAGGAGAGTAGTCATGGCTGTGTTTCAAAGCCAAAAGAGGTATTTTCTAACAAACCTAGTCTGACTCACCTGAAAAAACACCACATTAACAGCAGTGAGGCACACCCTGTAACTAGTAGTGTTTACAGGACCATAGGGCCAACGAGGGAATATATTATATGGAGAAGGTGCAAAGCATGTTAAACATGGAATCATAGCAGTGTTAGATGACCCCTGGACTCCCCCAGTTGTTCTAGTCCCAAAGAAAGACCAGAGAGTAAGGTTTTGTGTGGTTTATAGACAACTTAATTCTGTTATAGTCCCAGAGGCTTACCCTATGCCTCACGTGGATGATATGTTAGATAGACCTAAATATTTAACTACTTTAGATTTAACTAAATTCCCTTGGAAACTGAGTCACGGGGAAAGTCAGATTAAGGTACTGCCCTTCAGATTAATTAATGCAGGAGCCACATTCAAGAGGCTGGTGTGATGCTGGAAGACCAAGTTCCAGCTCATGCCAAGGTCCCCATGTCTCAACTAAACACTGACAAATGCATAGCTCTGCCCGGGCAGAGACAGATGCATCATGGAGGTGAATGCCTGGCTGCGAAGGTGGTGTCGCCAGGAGGGCTTTGGCTTCCTAGACCACGGGATGCTATTCGAGGAAGGACTGCTAGGCAGAGATGGCGTTCACCTTTCGAGGAGGGGAAAGACCCTATTTGGACACAGACTGGCTAACCTAGTGAGGAGGGCTTTAAACTAGGTTCGACGGGGACAGGTGAGCAAAGCCCACAGGTAAGTGGGGAACATGGAGACCTGGGAGATGGGTCGGAAACGAGAGGGAGTGTGGGCTATATTGGCAGAGAGAAAGGAGGGTCAGGACAAAACTGGGAGGAAAGATTAAACCAGTATCTTAGATGCCTATATACAAATGCGAGAAGTATGGGTAATAAGCAGGAAGAACTGGAAGTGCTAATAAATAAATACAACTATGATATTGTTGGCATCACTGAAACTTGGTGGGATAATACACATGATTGGAATGTTGGTGTGGATGGGTACAGCTTGCTCAGGAAGGATAGACAGGGGAAAAAGGGAGGAGGTGTTGCCTTATATATTAAAAATGTACACACTTGGACTGAGGTAGAGATGGACATAGGAGATGGAAGTGTTGAGAGTCTCTGGGTTAGGCTAAAAGGAGTAAAAAACAAGGGAGATGTCATGCTAGGAGTCTACTACAGGCCACCTAACCAGGTGGAAGAGGTGGATGAGGCTTTTTTTAAGCAACTAACAAAATCATCCAAAGCCCAAGATTTGGTGGTGATGGGGGACTTCAACTATCCGGATATATGTTGGGAAAATAACACAGCGGGGCACAGACTATCCAACAAATTCTTGGACTGCATTGCAGACAACTTTTTATTTCAGAAGGTTGAAAAAGCTACTAGGGGGGAAGCTGTTCTAGAATTGATTTTAACAAATAGGGAGGAACTTGTTGAGAATTTGAAAGTAGAAGGCAGCCTGGGTGAAAGTGATCATGAAATCATAGAGTTTGCAATTCTAAGGAAGGGTAGAAGGGAGAACAGCATAATAGAGACAATGGATTTCAGGAATGCAGATTTTGGTAAGCTCAGAGAGCTGATAGGTAAGGTCCCATGGGAATCAAGACTGAGGGGAAAAACTGAGGAGAGTTGGCAGTTTTTCAAAGGGACACTATTAAGGGCCCAAAAGCAAGCTATTCCTCTGGTTAGGAAAGATAGAAAATGTGGCAAAAGACCACCTTGGCTTAACCACGAGATCTTGCATGATCTAAAAAATAAAAAGGAGTCATATAAAAAATGGAAACTAGGACAGATTACAAAGGATGAATATAGGCAAACAACACAGGAATGCAGGGGCAAAATTAGAAAGGCAAAGGCACAAAATGAGCTCAAACTAGCTACAGGAATAAAGGGAAACAAGAAGACTTTTTATCAATACATTAGAAGCAAGAGGAAGACCAAAGACAGGGTAGGCCCACTGCTCAGTGAAGAGGGAGAAACAGTAACAGGAAACTTGGAAATGGCAGAGATGCTTAATGACTTCTTTGTTTCGGTCTTCACCGAGAAGTCTGAAGGAATGCCTAACATAGTGAATGCTAATGGGAAGGGGGTAGGTTTAGCAGATAAAATAAAAAAAGAACAAGTTAAAAATCACTTAGAAAAGTTAGATGCCTGCAAGTCACCAGGGCCTGATGAAATGCATCCTAGAATACTCAAGGAGCTAATAGAGGAGGTATCTGAGCCTCTAGCTATTATCTTTGGAAAATCATGGGAGACGGGAGAGATTCCAGAAGACTGGAAAAGGGCAAATATAGTGCCCATCTATAGAAAGGGAAATAAAAACAACCCAGGAAACTACAGACCAGTTAGTTTAACTTCTGTGCCAGGGAAGATAATGGAGCAAGTAATTAAGGAAATCATCTGCAAACACTTGGAAGGTGGTAAGGTGATAGGGAACAGCCAGCATGGATTTGTAAAGAACAAATCATGTCAAACCAATCTGATAGCTTTCTTTGATAGGATAACGAGCCTTGTGGATAAGGGTGAAGCTGTGGATGTGGTATACCTGGACTTTAGTAAGGCATTTGATACGGTCTCGCATGATATTCTTATCGATAAACTAGGCAAATACAATTTAGATGGGGCTACTATAAGGTGGGTGCATAACTGGCTGGATAACCATACTCAGAGAGTTGTTATTAATGGTTCCCAATCCTGCTGGAAAGGCATAACGAGTGGGGTACCGCAGGGGTCTGTTTTGGGACCAGCTCTGTTCAATATCTTCATCAACGACTTAGATATTGGCATAGAAAGTACGCTTATTAAGTTTGCGGATGATACCAAACTGGGAGGGATTGCAACTGCTTTGGAGGACAGGGTCATAATTCAAAATGATCTGGACAAATTGGAGAAATGGTCTGAGTTAAACAGGATGAAGTTTAACAAAGACAAATGCAAAGTGCTCCACTTAGGAAGAAAAAATCAGTTTCACACATACAGAATGGGAAGAGACTGTCTAGGAAGGAGTACGGCAGAAAGGGATCTAGGGGTTATAGTGGACCACAAGCTAAATATGAGTCAACAGTGTGATGCTGTTGAAAAAAAGCAAACATGATTCTGGGATGTATTAACAGGTGTGTTGTGAGCAAGACACGAGAAGTCATTCTTCCGCTCTACTCTGCTCTGGTTAGGCCTCAGCTGGAGTATTGTGTCCAGTTCTGGGCACCGCATTTCAAAAAAGATGTGGAGACATTGGAAAGGGTCCAGAGAAGAGCAACAAGAATGATTAAAGGTCTTGAGAACATGACCTATGAAGGAAGGCTGAAAGAATTGGGTTTGTTTAGTTTGGAAAAGAGAAGACTGAGAGGGGACATGATAGCAGTTTTTAGGTATTTAAAAGGGTGTCATAAGGAGGAGGGAGAAAACTTGTTCACCTTAGCCTCTAAGGATAGAACAAGAAGCAATGGGTTTAAACTGCAGCAAGGGAGGTCTAGGTTGGACATTAGGAAAAAGTTCCTAACTGTCAGGGTGGTTAAACACTGGAATAGATTGCCTAGGGAGGTTGTGGAATCTCCATCTCTGGAGATATTTAAGAGTAGGTTAGGTAAGTGTCTATCAGGGATGGTCTAGACAGTATTTGGTCCTGCCATACGGGCAGGGGACTGGACTCGATGACCTCTCGAGGTCCCTTCCAGTCCTAGAATCTATGAATCTATGAATAGCTTGAATCAGTCTAGCTCACCTATGTGTTATTATTGTTAAAATAGGCATTAGGATTGTATGAATGTGTTTAGTGTTTAGACTTTATTGAATGCTTGTGAGTTGATGCATGCATTAATCTCACTTATAATTTCTGTATCCCATATTGTGAAATCATATTTAACCATTTGTATTGTAAGCTTCTGTTACTGTGTAAATCACCAGAAGCAGGGAGACATTAACCCATGTGAAATGCCGGTCTCCAACAGAAGGTGCTATGTCCTGCCCAACAAGGAAGGCCCATCAACACCAGACGGACGAATGTGGAACATTAAAGAGGACAAAAGACTTTGTGGTTTACCTTCCTCCCCATGAAGATGAGTGATGCAAGTGAATTCCTCCCATCAGCTGCGCTTGCAGCTCAGAGGAGAAGTAGAGAAGGGGATAAAACCCTCTAACAAGGAGGAATGGGATCTCTATGCTGCTTGGACTCTGAGGGGCAATGTTTTCTTGGCATAAGCAAGAGCTTTGCCTGGGTTAGCCCTAAAGGGCATATAGAGCTTGCTTATTACAGAAGTTTCTATTTTCTTTTGAAACTTTATTGAAACTTATTTGTGTGTGCATGTTCACCTGCTTTAACCTTGCTTTATCTTTGGTATGAGAGATTAAGAGCAATTGACCGGGGATAAGTGACTCGTCCTTTTGGAATGGAAATAACCTAACTATTGCTCTGAGCCTTGATATAAGGGACCATCTTTTACAAAGGTAGACTTACCCAAGGGGACTGCCTGTGACTCCATGTTGAGGCTCTTACAGTGCATGAGGCATTTATGTTTGATAATTGGTTGATGAAATCTAAGTACAGAAATCACAACCAATTTGGGGTTTGTGCCCCACTTCCTAACAGTCTGCCCTATGGTAGGTACTCATGCTCTTGAGCCACTGCAAGACAGCATGAGAGCTGCTTACTCAAGTATTTCACGGAGTTCCAGGACTTTGGTTTCAGCTACATAAATGACATTACTATATTTAGCAACATCTGGGAGGAACACTAAACACATGTGAGGAAGGTATTGAAAAGCCTCAGGGAGGCAGGCCTCACAGTCAAAGTGTCAAAGTGTATGGTGGGGACAGTGAAGATCCTTTACCTGGGCCATAGGGTAGGCCAAGGCAAAGTCCACCCAGATCCCCTGAAAGTAGAAGCTATTGTGAATTGGCCCATCCCCAAAACTAAATAGGGGTCAATCTTTTATAGCTCTGGCTATTATTGAAAATTTCTGGGAGGTTTCAGTGACATAGTCACTCCTATCACAAGCCTATGTCAGAAAACAAAACCAGAAAAAGTGGTTTGGTTAGATGCCTGTCTAAAGGGTTTTGTTACAGTGAAACAAATTTTATCAAAGACACCCATTTTGGCCAGTCCAGATTTTAAGATGTTTTAATTGTGCACTGATGCATCCAATACAGGTCTCAAGCCTGTATGGATGTAGACCAGGAATCATAACAATAAACACACATTGAATTTCTGAGCAAAAATGTCTCACACTGAACAGAACTACTTTGTAATAGACAAATGTTATGCTATTGTGTGGGCTATAAAATAGAATAATAGAATCGTAGACTCATAAGACTGGAAGAGACCTTCAGAGGTCATCTAGTCCAGTCCTCTGCACTCATGGCAGGACTAAGTATTATCTAGACCCTCCCTGACAGGTGTTTGTCTAACCTGCTCTTAAAAAGCTCCAATGACTGAGAATCCACAACCTCCCTAGGCAATTTATTCCAGTGCTTAACCACCCTGACAGGAAGTTAGGAAGTTTTTCCTAATGTCCAACCTAAATGGCCCGTTGCTTCTTGTTCTACCCTGAGAGGTTAACAAGAACAATTTTTTCTCTCCTCCTTGTAACAACCTTTTATGTACTTGAAAACTGTTATGTTCCTTCCTCAGTTTTCTCTTCTCCAGACTAAACAAACCCAGTTTTTTCAATCTTCCCTCATAGATCACGTTTTCTAGATCTTTAATTATTTTTGCTACATCTTTCCTGAAATGTGGCACCCAGAACTGGACACAATATTCCAGTTGAGGCCTAATCAGCACAGAGTAGAGTGTGAGAATTACTTCTTGTGTCTTGCTTACAACACTCCTGTTAATACATCCCAGAATGATGTTCACTTTTTTTTGCAACAGTGTTACACTGTTGACTCATATTTAGTTTGTGGTCCACTATAACCCCCAGATCCCTATCTGCAGTACTCCTTCCTAGGCAGTCATTTCCCAATTTGTATGTGTGCAACTGATTGTTCCTTCCTAAATGGAGTACTTTGCATTTGTCCTTATGAAATTTCATCCTATTTACTTCAGACCATTTCTCTAATTTGTCCAGATATGAATTTTAATCCTATCCTGAAAAGCACTTTCAACCCCTCCCAGGTATCATCCGCAAACTTTATACATGTATTCTCTACGCCATTATCTATATCATTGGTGAAGATATTGAAGACAACCAGACCCACAACTGATCCCTGTGGGACCCCACTCAATATGCCCTTCTAGCTTGACTGGGAACCACAGATAACAACTCTCTGGGAACTGTTTTCCAACCAGTTAAGCACCCACCTTATAGTAACTCCATCTAGGTTGCATTTCTCTTGTTTGTTTATGAGAAGGTCATGTGAGACAGTATAAAAAGCATTACTAAAGTCAAGATATATCACATCTACCACTTCCCCCCATTCACAAGGCTTGTTATCCTGTCAAAGAAAGCTATTAGGTTGGTTTGACATGATTTGTTCTTGACAAATCCATGCTGAGTGTTACTTTTCACCTTATTATCTTTAGGTGTTTGCAGATTGATTGCTTCGTTATTTGCTCCATTATCTTTCTGGGTACTGAAGTTAAGATAACTGGTCTGTAATTCCATGGGTTGTCCTTATTTCCCTTTTTATAGCTCAGACCCTATCTGTTAATAAGTGATTCAGTATGTACAGGGTAACAGACAACCCATTAGTTTGGCCCCTTAGAACAAAATGAACCAATTCCAGATTGCTACAATGGAGCATAGCTTTGGAGGACTATGATTTGCAAATTAAACATATTCAGGAGTTGGAGAACAAGGTAGCAAACACCTTGTCCAGAAAAGAGGGGGCAGAGGTGAAACTTACGTCATGGCCATGGCCAAAACTCCAGCATCAGACTCACAAGGGGTGTGTGACAATATAAATCCAGAGACCCCAAGGGGATAACAGGGGGTCTGGACCCCAAAGAATAAGCAGTTGAATCAACTGGTTGCGTACAATGTTATTGTGTTTAAAATATGTCAAGTAAAGTATTTTATGAAAGCTTGTAACGTTCTGAGCTTTATGGGCATTATGAAATACATGTGCAGGTTATGGTTATGAATGTATGCACACATGCACACACACACATATATGCAGAAACTGTCATTGTAATGTGGTGCAACATCAGTATCACCTCACAACAGGCCAGTGACACAGGCCATGTCTACACTACCACTTATGTTGGCAAAACTTATGTCATTCAGGGGTCAGAAAAAAACACCTACCTGAGTGACATAAGTGGTAGTGTGCAGAGTGCTATGTCAGTGGATAGTATGACATAGCCATTGTCGCTCATTGGGGGTGGTTTAATTATGCCGACAGGAGAGCTCTCTCCTGTCATCATAGAGTGGCTCCACGGGAGATCTTCCAGCGGCACAGCTGCATCAGTACAGCTGTGCCGCTTTATAGTCTCTAGTGTAGACATAGCCACAGTCAGGCAGGCAGGGGCTGCAGACAGACAAGACAAGCTCCTAGCATTGTACAACCCAGGAAAAGTCAAATGAAGGGTCATTAGGGTTAATGGGAAAACACTGAGACATCCCAGCTAGAATTCCCCCACCCTAAGTAACCATGAGTCACCATGCCAGGAGAAAAAATAAAAAAACAAAACAAAACGACCAACTCCACCTCCCCCTGCAAAAAAATGGAAACAGGAAAAAAGCCCTTTTAAAAGAAGGCTTGAAACTGAAGTCTTCATGCAGAACTGTGAGACAGTCTCTAAGGCAGAGGGCTATCTGTGAATGCTGGATATGCTGGATCTCCCCTAGAGTTAGGGGGCACCCTGGAAAACTGTTGAAAGACAATAGTAACTTGTAGAAGAAAAGGGAATTTAGCTAATATGGAAGTGTAAAGCCTGAAGTTGTGTCTTTATGTTTCTTCTCTGTGTAACTTGTATGTATTTGCTTTTCCCTTACTATTTTATCTTTGAATCTGTGATGTTTCTACTACATACACGTTTTGTTTATTTTTGCCCAGAGCAAGTCTCTGGTGTGCAAACTATGTGAAGTGCGTGCTAAGGTGAACTGATAACTGAGGGGCACATTTCATGCCTTTGGGGGTGATGAACCAAAGGGGAAATTCTGAGGCCTGGTCTACACTGGTGGTGGTGGTGGTGGGAATTGATCTAAGTTACGCAACTTTCAGCTACATGAATAACGTAGCTGAAGTCGATGTACTTAGATCTACTTACTGTGGTGTCTTCACTGCAGTAGGTTGACTGCTAACACTCCCCCGTTGACTCCGCCTATGCTTCTCGCTCCGGTGGAGTACCGGAGTCGACGGGAGAGCACTCGGCAGTCGATTTATCGCGTCTTCACTAGATGCGATAAATTGACCCCCGCTGGATCGATCACTCTGGAGGTAAGTGTAGACATGCCCTGAGTGTGTGATAAGACCTCGAGTAGATGGATTTGAGGAGACTCAGGACCGGAAGGGCTGTTGGGGTCACCCTGCAAGGACTAACTAGGCTGGTGGAAGCCAGGGTGAGACCTTTATGCTTGTGGGCTGGCTACTGGTGTCAGGGCTGTGAGCCATAGCAGCACAGTATTAAGGCACTGAAGGTTACAAGGTGGGCAGTAACAGAACCTCTTACTGGTCTGGATGATCCCAAAAATGTCACAATTTGTAGCACCCTTTTCCCTTTTCAAAGATTTTACTGTAGAAGTTGTTCTAGATACCATAGAAATTCTCTGGTAAATTACAATTCATCATAGCTTTATGGTACTATTTCCCCCCTGGGTATTCTTAAGCTTTTATGGAGTCTGACTATATATCCTGGTTGTTTACAGTGTTTATCAACAAAAGTGATGGCAAAATAGTCTTCTGACACATGATTCACAACATTATTGCTCTTAAAATAATGTATCTTTTCTTCTCCCTTTTTGATGAGTAGATTTTCTTCAATGCACATAAAAGGAAGTATATGATCATAATATTGAGTGTATGGTAAATGAACACTGTAGGGTGAAAGTTACTAAGTAATAGCAATCTTCTGAAATGCTGGAAGCCCAATTCTTTGCCTAAGGTTATAATAGTAACACAGTATCTAATATTTAGTGCTTTCATTCTGAATGAACCCCTCCAAAATGCTTTAACGAACTATATATAAGGATATTTTGTGCTCAACTTTTGAAGTGTAATACAACATTCTGAGATCAATACACAGAAGAAAAGAAAAGGCAATTTAGGTCAGGATGTGAAGAAGATTACAGTGTAGACCCTTTTCAGAGTAGCAGCCGTGTTAGTCTGTATCCGCAAAAATAACAGGAGTACTTGTGGCACCTTAGAGACTAACAAATTTATTAGAGCATAAGCTTCCGTGGGCTACAACCCACTTCCTGTAGACCCTGGAAATCTGTGGCTATCTGCTTTATGTTTGTGGATCGCAGATGGATGCAGATCCAAATTTTATATCTCGAGCCCTGCAAATCTGTGGATATCCACTTTATATCGGCAGTTGCGGATATCTGTGGACCATGTTTGTGGATCATGGATTGGATGTGGATACAAATTTTGCATCTGTGCAGTGCTCTACTACAGCACACAATTGAAAAGACTGGGGGAATTTCCTATCTATTACAAATGAGAGAGCCCACAAAGTGACTTCAAAGAAACCACTACTGTGGATGCAGCCTATTATTATGAAATTGCTCCTATCTAACTCATGATAGTTAATTTTACTACATGTTTACAAGGTTCTATTACTGAGCATGAATCACTACCCTGCTAGACTTTAGTTTAGAAATTCAGAGGAAAAAACATCCCTCCCATGAAAATAGAGGGGAAAAAACCCAGAGGAGAATGTTACGTTATATATCTGTCCACCTTGAAACATGGGGATGTGCAGTAGATCTATCAGTAATCTCTGATAAAGCTTTCAAAGGAATTCAAACTCACCAAAATAAGCACCTTCAGAATATGGAAAGCAAAAGAAAAAGGATGAGGGGTCAATATTATTTCAGATAACTATGTGACAGGTGCCAACAGTTCTGCAGCTTGTGGGAGAGGATGATTTTGTTCAAAAACTCCATTGTTATAATACCTTTAGTTTGAGGGATTGCACAGAGAAGGTCTGATAGTAACTTTAGTTAAGGGGCCAATCATCAGCTGGTAAATCAATGTAGCTCCATTGACTTCACAACATGGGTTTTCGCAGACAGTGGACAGGTGATGGTTGGGCCAAAGTTATTTCCAGGAATGGATAACTAACAGGATAAAACTTCCATGGGACTTATATGTTAAGGCCTTTGGGACAGTGACCTCTCTCTCAAATACTTTATAAAGCACATTGCACTACAGAATTAGTTATAAATAATAACCACAGCTACAATAGACTCCTTGGCCAAAGAAACATCACTTAGGGTAGGTGGTAACAGTTCTTTAGACTAATATTATGGCCTCAATCTAATAAAACCAACCCTGCTGATAAAAAGCAAATGGGAAAGAGATTTGGGAATCCAAATCCAGGATGAAACCTGGCATGTCATGGTTTGTGTGCAGAGTAGTATGTGCCAGGAACATTATAAAATTTGGCTTCATTCTAATATAAAGCTATATCAGTTTAATGTTGGAAAGTCACAAAACTGTTTTAGATATCTAGGTAGGGCTTCCTGCAAGTGCTGTGGGCAAGTTCCCATAAGTAAATGTAGTGGTCTAATGTGATGAAGATTAACACAAAACTTTGCAGTGCCATTGTAACAATGGGGCTGCTGGGAGATGCTGCATGTCTCTTGGGAGGAGCTGTACACCCCTTTAATTTCCTTGGAGCTCAACGGGAGTTGTGGGTGTTCAGCACTTTGCATGATAGAGCTCATATTGAACGGGTGTGTGACGGAGTGTACCAGCCCCGCACTGGGCCACCAGGGGCAGACCAATCATTGTGGGCCCAGGATGCCACACCCCCTCTTCCCTGCTGCACATGTTCCAAGTGGAGAGCTCAGATAAAAGGAGGCAGCCCAGGCCAGGCCACCGGGGGGTGAGGGGGAGGGAGGAGGGACGGACAAAGGAGGAAGGGAGCACACTGCTGGCTCTTGCAGGGGTACCTGCAGCGCCCCTGGTGGTAAAGCCAGATGACCTGCCGACTGTAGACACTGCCGTGGAAGCTGAGCCACCACCCGTTGAGGAAGCTGCCTAAACTACGCCCCAGTCCTGAGAGACGTGAGGCCTATAGACTGTTTGCTTGCCTTGTCCCACCCCAGGGTTGCAGTCTGCTTGCTGCTTCACCCTGACCAGGGGGCTAATTCCCCTGACTGTTTGATTGTTTTGCCGCTCAGAATCCATGTACCACCCCTTTAGGTGACCCTGTCCGGGGTCCGGGCCTCACTTGGCACTTAACTCGCTTAATGGGGAAGCCCACTACCAAGTGGCAGAGTGGGCCACCCCCATACTGGACTGATGGGGGCGCCCCAGCTCAACCAGCAAGGCCCCACCCATCACAAGGAGTAATTTAGCCCCACCCATCACAAGGAGTAATTTATGAAGGGAGCAGCAGCCTAGGTTTGAAAGAAACTTCAGAGCGCAGAATGTCGGTGGAATAAGCAAACTTCTTCAATGCTGCAGTACAATTCTGAGCCACAAAGCAAGCTATCTGGGGATATGGCACCGGAGTGTGCACACCAGAGGAGAAATTAATTGTTGTCTCTTTTTCTCTCGTTCATATTTTATAACCTTTAATCTCCTACTTCATTCTGGGAATCCTGGCATGCTACATTCCTTATTCAAGCAAAACTGTCAGATTATTTTCTTTAAATTCAGAAGTGTTGGTACTTGACTCCTGCTGGGAATAAAAGTGATTGAGCCTGGCACTTTGAGCACTGAATGTTAGCTCACAGGTGACTGCAGGAGCTTGGGTGCATCTTTGATGTGACTGTGAGCAAATGGGTGAGTGCCCATGACTGTGCTGTGCTATTGTTTGAAGAAGAGCAGTTTAAGCATTTGATGTTCAGTGCGTGCAGGGGTATCATTTGCTATCAGGCTGGAGAGGGAGAGGGGAGGAGAAGGCATTGTGGCTTCCACTCTACCCTGACTTTGCAGGGTAGAATATAATCACAAATCATGTTCTGTATGCTGATACAACCTTGAATCTTCCCCTTCAAAAATAAAAAACAAAAAATAATTCTACTGAAACAAAGACTGAAAAATGACACCTTTAAGAGAGTAAAAAAATTATATATGTATTATATATATATATATATTCAGGTGCCCAACACCACAAATACAAACCATTAGGGGGACCCCCTGTGATACAGAAACAGTTACAAACAGATGTGCTGCAGTATTTTTATATTACTTTCAATAGAAATATAACCAGAGCAGTATATCTTACATTTTTAATCAATTTTCCATTTTACAGCCTCATTTTCTGAAGAGGCAGAGCTGGAGTTCTGTGAAACCATCACTCCTGTAGTGCTGAATGACCTCTGGGATATTCTTTGCTGTAATAAAAGTCATAACTAGTAAATATGTCATCCTTATTTGCTATTGATTGATATGTGGCTGTTAAACATGTTTTTATAGAGATGACAATTTTGACATCATATTAAACTGCAAACTGGCAGACAAACTATAAGTAGGCCCAAAGATAGACTGATTCACGGGTGGATTCAGAACCAAGCACACAGTTGTCACATCATGAGGCCCTCAGGTCACCCCCTGACCATGTGTACGGAGGAGAAGGTAATGACTTTTGCTAAGGTACTGGCAATTACCCTGGATTAAATTCCACGGTAAACCCAAGAGCCTGAAGGGAGGAGGCTGGGAAAAATTAACTTTTTATATAAACATTTAATGAAATGGTTTAACTTTGTGCAAAGGGAAACCACATCACGCTCAGATCTCACAATTGGGCATGGCCAATAATAGCATGGAGACACGCAAGGAAATTGAGGGTGCTTTTGGAAGGTGAATTACCCTTAGTATGTGGCTCTCTTCCCTCTAAATTGGTATAAAATTAATGCCCAAGTATTGTGATACTAGGCACTATGCTGTGATAGGGGCAGGCTTTGGGATGAGACATAAAACAGGCTCAGACCACTTATGCTCCTTAACAATCTCATGGCACTTTTCACAAAATATAGAAGTGTTAGCTCTAGTGTCCTGGCCAAATTGTAATCTGGGTATTTGCATTCTGCCAAAAAATAAAATTTCTAATGCAGGATTTAAAATTTTTTTATTTTAGACTTGATTGTACACTTCATTATACCAGTTTTACACTGGTATAACCTCTCTGAAATCAAGTATGTTAAACCAGCTTAAAACTGATGTAGCAGATGGCAGTATCAGGACCTCTGTTATTTACTTCCTGTCCTAAACTGTCATTTAGAGTTGCATTGAGCTGTTAAACAGCTGATTATTTCTCCCCCCCCCCTTCACCAGTAGTGCAATTTTTACTGGATATCCCTAATTCCACAACTCCTGCTGTTTTCCTTACTGTAGAAAAGCATTCAATTTAGTCCCACATGTTATTGCTAGCATATGAACAATGAGATGAAGACATGCTAAAGGATTCAGCCAATACTACTGAAATACACATCATATTTTGTGTCGAACAAGCACCTGGTGGATAACTGATTAAATCAACACTTTTCTGCCTCCTGTAAAACCCAACTTTGGGCCCTAGTCTTCCCATCATATGCAAAGATGGGAATTGCTAATGTACACAAATAAATAATAATAATTATTAAGAAATCAAACAAAAACTTCCTAATACAAAAGAAGCGAAGGGGAGAATCCTCTATGGACATCCAGATTAGTCTAAACTTCTGTATTTAGAATCTGGTGATGGATACTCTAGAAATATTACAGACAACTGGAACATGAAAAGTCTAAATGCTTTCATTTTGAACACTGGCTAACTGCATGGCTCTTTGTCACCAGTGGATATTCATCTCTCCTCTGTTTTGACAATCTAAGACTTATTTTTAACTGCCTTGCTTCTTTGGGAATATTTTCAAAGGCACAAATGGCAGTGAGGCCCCTAACTCCATCTTCCACTTCCACTGTAAATTAATGTGAGTTCAACATCTAATTGCCATTTGTGCCTTTGAAAATTATCCCCTTAAGTTATTTACAGCTATGCAAAGTGAATATAAGATGCTAAAGAATGGTTGTGTTTTACACTCACTTTGCACATGTGTAAATGACTGAGCAACATGCCTGACAGTGGAAAATCAGGTCCTAATCTCATATGTATTCAATCCTTTAGACTATTGGACTTTCAGGGTTAGTATATATTGAAATTATTTTTTTCTCTCCTTCAATAGGGATCATATTTGAATACTTTGTTAAAACTGAAAAACTTTGGTTTCCTTGGGATATCTTTTAAAGAGGAATGGATCTAGCAGATCCTTCAGAGCACAATGGTCTTTTGCCTTCCAAATAAACCTCTGTACTGCTTTTTGTAGTTGTCTAACTCCAAACGGCGGCTCTAGAAGGAATGACCTCAAAGCATGAGATGCCTAGGCACTGCCAATGCATTTTTTGTATCACTGTGCAGACACAGCCCCAGCAGGTGCATAAAATACAATGTTCCAACCCATTTCACCCTGCAAGGTAGAGTGAAGTATGTTCATTTTCACACTCTGCACTCACTGTCTGCTCTAAGCCAGAAAGTCAGAGCTCATGTGGCTGTGCAATCTTGAGCCTCTTTTATGAGCTTAGCTGGAACACTGCTGGGTATCTGTCCTTGTCGGAGCTTTTTTAATCTTGGCTTGCAATATCAGAAGTTCTTCCCTGACTGCGAAGATGATTGCCTTACTTTAGGTAAAGTCTCAGATACCCTGAAGTATCTCATATAGCTTCTCACAATATCCTTTTCAGCACTCCCTTTTCACTGCTACACTTGCTGCGCCATTTTAATTCTGCAGACTGGCTATTGATGTATTATTTCTTGTGATTTACTAGCAGCCAGTCAGTCTTTTGATTCAGGTTATTTTTACATTTGATTTATCTGCTCTGCTGTCAGAGAAGCATGTTAGTGTTTGTCACATTTTGAACCCAAGACTGGAGCAAAAAAATAACTGTGCAGTCCATCGGAAAAATGAATAGGATAATTTCCACAGAGCATAATTAAAAAAAAAAAAAGACTCCGTTACCTGAAATATAGCGTGAGTGAGCAGTTTGGTTTGTATGGAGGATTTGTTGCTAAGTCTTATAATGTATTTTATAGTAATTTTCTTTAGTCTGTGTTAAATTGTACCCTTTCACCATCTTCTAACCTCAAAAGTAAAGATGGGACCCAACCACAACCCCAGATTCAAACTCCTCCAAATGTCAGAGCTCCCAGATCCAAATGTTGTGGCTGTTCCTCAGTTTTTGTAATACAGCGAATCAAAATCTCACAGTCAAATCAACTCCAAATTTGGGGAGTTCTGAGTAAACATTTCACCAGTTCTTTTTAATAAACCATTTCATCCCAGTGTAAAGTCCTTCTTGTCCTTCACCTAGAACACTGGGGCTCTGAAGGCTATATATATATTTAATGGTCTCCATCACAATAGTATCGGAAGGCTCCCACACCATTTATGGATGTCTTCTCATGACAACTTTGTGAGGTGGGAACATAGAACTACATTCCCTTTACAAAGAGATTAATTGATTTTCTTGAGGTCACATGGAAATTCTGTGGCCGGTCTGGGAATTGAACCCAGATCTCCTGAGTCCCAGCCCAATGCTTCAACCAAAAGACCCGCCTTCCTCTCTGTTTTTATTTGTTACATATATTTTCAGCAGTTGGCTGTAAAACCCCCAATGTAATGGGTCTAGAACAGCAGTTCTCAAACTGCGGGTCAGGACCTCAAAGTGGGTCACAACCCCATTTTAATGGGGTCGCCAGGGCTGGCTTAGACTTGCTGGGGCCCAGGCCCAGGCCCGGGCCTGAAGCCAAAGCCTGGGCCCCACAGTCTGGGGCTGAAGCCAAAGCCCGAGTCCCATGGCCCGGGGCTGAAACTGAAAGCCAAGGGCTTCAGCCCTGGGTGGCGGGACTCAGGTTACAAGCCCCCTGCCTGGGGCTGAAGCCTTTGGGCTTTGGCTTTCACTTCCCCACCCAATCCAGGGCAGTGGGGCTTGGGCTTTTCCCCTCCAGCCCCACCCAGGGAAGCGGGGCTCAGCTGGACTCAGGCTTAGGTCATGCAGTAATTTTTGTTGTCAGAAGGGGGTCATGGTGCAATGAAGTTTGATAACCCCTGGTCTAGAAAATGAAATTTAAAAATAACAATTATTCCATTATTTCCAAGGTCCAATTAGTTGTATAGGGATATGTTGAATATATTAAGAATAAAGGCTATAGGGATATGGTGGTTCATTAACAGCATAAACCATCTTATCATTTTATTGCAGGCTGGTCTAGAAGTGCCTTTTTAAAAATAAACATTATTTGTAATTACAAGGAAGTAGGATATCTAATATTTATCACCCATATGTAGAAATATGATTCATACAGCTTTGAAGTTTAAACTACTTTTTTAGGCTAGAAGTTCATTTTTGGAGATCTGGAATATTGCCCTTCCACCTTTGGCACCTGATTTCAAACAAGTGTAATCTCCAAAAAGCCAATTCAAATTCATCATCATCATCACCACTCCCATAACCGCATTGGTCATTGGGGCACCATCATTAATGAGCAATCAACCAATTTTCTCCACCCCTGATGATTGTGTCAGTGCTTGAGTCTCCGCGAAGTCCATTCCTGTCTGTTCTTTTATGTTGTCAATCCATCTCTTCTTCTATCTACCTCTTTTTCTCTTCCCCTGTACTGTCCCTTGGAGGATGATCTTGGATAGGCCAGATCTTATTTACATGGCTGTACCACTTCAGCTTGCGCTTCTTCACGGTTGTCAGGAGGCCTTCATATGACCCAGCGTATTGGGTGTTGATGTTGCGGACCTCTTCATTAGTGACATGGTTGAAGTAGAAGATGCCCAGGATTTTACGGAAGTATCTCATCTCTACTACCTGTATTTTCCATTCAAGTTCTGCCGTAAGGGTCCATGTCTCGCACGCATACACAAAAATGGAAATGACCAATGCGTGCAGCAGTTTCAGTTTGGATTCCAGGGAGATGTTCTTATTCCTCCAAATTGGAATTGTCACTGCTGCTGGTGTTTGTGGAGTTCTTGCCAGAATTTCTGCCTTTGATCTTTCATCAGTGATGATGGCCCCCAAATACTTGAACTGTTTCACTGTCTCCAGCTCTTGTCCACTGACAGTGATACGTTTGTTTGTCATCAGCTTGGTTTTCTCTGCACTGATTTCCATGCCGTATTTTGCAGAGGTTTCATCCAATTGTTTCACAAGGTTGGCAAGTTCATCTTCGCCGTCAGCGTCATCAGCAAACCGAAGATTTGAGATTGTTCACCCCCCAATGCTGATTGTGATCTTACAGGGCATCAGTCATTGTGCGCTCCAAGTAGATGTTGAACAGTGTGGGCGAAAGCCTTCCTGGACTCCAACAGTGGTGCAAAACCACTCTCCTATTGTGCCATTGACGAGAACTGCACTGCTGGCCTTGGCATACAGTTGTTTGATGGTAAGAATAAGCTTACATCCAACATCATACTTCTTCATGGTTGCCCAGAGAGCTTCATGCCATACTCTGTCAAACCCTTCTTGAAGTCAACAAAGATGTGGTGAATGTCCTGCTAGTGTTGTAAGTACTTCTCACACAGAACAGGAAGGTTGAAAATCTGTTCTGTGGTACTTCTTCCAGCATGAAAGCCAGCCTGTTCTTCAGCAATGAAATTCTCCGCTTGTGGCTTCAATCTGTTCAATATGACTTTCAACATCACTTTGCTGGGATGGCTAATTAAGCTTATGGTCTGGTAATTTTGACACAATTGCAGGTTGCCTTTCTTTGGCAGAATGATGATTAGTGACTGTGTCCACATGTTCAGTTTGGCTTAGAGATTTTGAAACACTGCGCCTAGTTACAATATGATCTGATATTAAGTGAAACTAACTAGTAGGATGTTTACAAGGGCAAGTAAAAGAGCCCGAGTCTCTTCTCAGTCTTTTGACACCATTGACTTCAGTGGATTTAGTTCTGATTTGTATAGTGTAAACTGAGAGGAGAATCAGGGAGAGAGGATCAATTCTTGGAAAGGGTATTTCAAATAAATTGTTAGAGGAATGTAAAAGTATTTCATTACAATTTTCAAAGGTGGAGTTTCATTCCTTTTCACAGAAAATGTAAAGGAATAGCAGAAGTAACTCAGGGAATGTTTTGCTGGTACAGATCACTTGTTGCTTATCCCTTTTTTTTAAAGTCATGGGAGCACAGAGGTTGACAGGAACTGTTAAGGCCAAGAAAACTTAAGGCCTCCCATTGACTAGAGAGGCTCACATTGACTTCACTGATCTTTGGATCAGGTCCTAAATATTCAATTTGCTGTACAGCACCATTCAGCTAGCCAAAAGTTTCCAAATGTCAGTTGGAACTTATTGCATTCAGCTGCTGATATCTGGGAGAGCATGTGCCAAAATAAATGCAGGGAAAGTTTCCAAGTCTCATGAAAGCATTCCAGACAATAAGTGCTTGGAGTTAGGCTGTCAGTCATGTGACCCAGGCAAATTTCATTCACATGTATCTAGTTCCACACCTACTAAAAAGAAAAATAGAACCAAATCCCCATCCCTCCTACCTTTGTTATGCTGCTGCCCTCACTCCACCACCTATCCTATTATAGTTAAACATTATTATTTACGATGCCTATAATACCCAAAAGTATGGTAAGTGTTTTTCTAGTTAACTCCCATAATACTTCTTTAATCTGAATCTTCTCCTGACTGACCAGGTAACAGACCCTCCAAATCTGAATTTTGGGGGTGTTTGCTATTGCTTAATCTGTACAATTATTTCCAGCGTTCAAGTTAAAGACCAGCCTTCCCGGGGTATCATTATTGCTCAGTAAATGACATACTTTCTTACTGAAAGCATAGGATGCATTCTGCATAATGTCTTATGAAATAATAATTGATGGCTTTGTGCAATGTCTCATGGAATCATTGCTTGTTTGGTGCAATATTTTCACTGAATAATTCTTTTTCGTTTTTTCTCTGCTAAGTATTTCTCTTCTAATGTAATGTTTCCATAAAGATTTTCTGATTTGGCGTAATTGGACCATGGGCTATGAGAGCCTTTAATTGCTGAGTCACACACTGCATTATGCTGCTATTATTTTTAGACTGCTAGGTGGTTTTGGCAAGAACTGCTTTTTAAATTCCTCTTCGAAGTACTTGATGTTTGTATTTCTCTGCTACATATAGCAATATAATATTTTCCATACCATAACCAACCACTGGTTCAGCAAGTCCAGCAGCTGCCAATACCTTATGGTTCAGAGGAAGACAAAAACCAAACCAAACCCATAATACAACTGGCTTTCTAATCCCTTCAGGCCATTGCCCTGAAGCATCAGGTTTGTGAAGTCAGCACATCCCAGGTTCTGGCTGAAAAATGGTGCATCAGTAAAAGTGGGCAGGGACAACCTAGCTAGAAGAGACACTGATTCAGTGCCTTTTCCAGGCAGATTCAGCTGGAGGGATTTCAATGGAGCCTTGGCCAGCTTTTAAAGCTTCTCACTCTGTCCTACTGGAACTCCCTGGTGGGGGTACCCTGTGAACAACTGCCTTCCAGAAATGCTGCTAATCTTTTGGGCACAGGGGTGCAAATTGAGGGCGGGGGAGGGAATCTGCATGACCTCCATCATAACTGTCAAAGTGGTATAGTTACATATACTTTGCTTATTGCCTTAGTTTTGCTTTAATATCTGCTTTACAGATATTAGCTAATATATTGTGCTACAACTGTATTGTTTTATTAAGGCAGCCATATTTCTATGTTCCCATAAGTACATTTCTTTTTAAGTATTTTTTTAATGTTACTATGAACTGAAGGGCTTAATGGGTTTCCTTTGCCCAAAACTAAAACTCCTTCCATTTGGCAATGGAGATATATGGAGCGGATGTGAGCGGATGATCATTAAATCCTGAAAGATTTGGCACACAGTGCAACTATTGTTTATTTATAAACTGTATTAGGCACCTTCAGAGAATGCATGTTTTAGGGATAGTTAAAACAGGCCAAAAAAAAAACCACCAGTATAACCTAGATTTAGCAGAATCCTTATTTATAAATGGTTAGGTGTTAGTTTTTCCTTGTACAATACTCCAGTAAGTAATCTGCATAGTGCAGGCTTTCTTTTCTCTTTATTTATCTCCACTGTACCCAGAAAACTACTTTCCTTTATGAAGTTAGTGACATCAGATGGGCCCAAGTAGTAGAGAATCTGGCAACATAATTCCAGTCTAAGTCAACATATTCACAAAGAAATAATTTAGTAAATAATTTGTGAAAAATCATTGCCAGGATTATTTTCTAGCCATTGCAGTTCAGTGACATGCCAGAGTGAAGATGTCATGGGATTCAATTCAGATAAAATTATTTCATCCCAAAGTTTGTCAGAATGCAATGGTGGGTCAAATCCTGGTTCCATTGACTTCAGTGGGACCAAAATTGGACTCTCACAAGATAAGTACTTTGGGTACTTTGGCATTTCTCTTAACATTCCATCTGAAGCAAATAAATAATAAATAAGAACAACAATAGAATGCAATGATGAGACAAAATTTAAAGTAATGGAAAACAGAGATGACTGAATATTGAACCCCATAAAAGTTCAGTCTTTATTTTATCCATGCCAGTTTTTCCACCTTTACTGCAATATGAAAACAACAATAAGCACTTAATGAGGTCTAACACACCTATAAATGTGGCAAAACACACCTCCAGTGCTGTCCAGGAATCTCATCGTTAGGGCAGTGACATTCCAATGGAACATCATGCTTACAGGAATGCCATTAAGTTCCAGATGTGAAGATCACAACTGTACTTCTCATAACTTACATTTAATTTTCCTGATACAAAGGTAGTAGGGAGGGAATAGCTTTTACGTAGAATATCATCCATCAGCCTTATTAATTAGTCACTTTGTCACTTAATCTTAGATAGTAGTGCCAGAAAAATTCCCTGGGGACATGCAGTCTGACCTTTCTCCATTTTGAATTATGTCATTCCTTCTAACTTGTATGCTCACCAGAAGCATGGATTTTGAGATTGGTACTATAGTCATGTGCAATATGGGCTTGATCTAAAGTCCATTGAAGACAACAGGCATCTCTCTATTGACACCAGTGGGCTTTGGAACAGGGCCTATGGGCAGAGTTATTAAAAAAAATAATCTGCGACTATCCAGAATTTCACAGTCAACAATAGGGATATATTCCTTCTGCACAAGTGCAGCTTTCTATCACTTAGCAGCTAAAGGAGAATCTACTTTATCAACTTCAAATTGTGGTTTAAGCAGCTCTCAAATTCCTTCCAACAGAGAGCAGTAGGGATTCATACACCTTCTCCAGTACTATATCTTGAATTTTGGTCAAACCTAAAGGTTGGAAGTTTTTGTGACAGCTCACATCCTAGCGTGAGGTTATGTGGCACTGTTTTGCTGTGTATATGGATATAAGGTCAGAATTCCATTCTCTGCCCCAGCTAAAAGTATACTATTTCCACAGGAATGCAGGCCTTAATTGTTCAAGAGGAGGAATCCAAGTTTGGGATTAAAATGTGGACCTTTATCTGGGCTGTGCATGTCCCTGTCATAAATTGACTGGAGCCCTCCAGTTTCAACATACATCGATAACAAAGAGACAGTATCTCAGAGTGACCTGTTTCTCATGTCCAAACAATGCTACAATTCAAAATTAAGCAGATCATGTTTTCAATCCACATTAACAAGCTTGAATATATTGGACACCTGATATAAAGCTGGATTCTCCTTGAATGTCTTCATCATGAGGTGGGTTTTTTTTTTGTTCACAGCTATTGAAAATTCAACTGACAGCTGGTCTTCTGTGCTGGAAGCTGCATTGTTACTTTTGAAAAATACTATTATTAGTCTTTTTTTATTATTATTTCAAAGCTATTTCTTTGCCCTTTATTCCCTTATCCATAAATTATACTTGACAGAAGTTTTTGTCTGATGATAATTTAACTAAGGGCTTCGTGGGGAAAAAACAAATGTCAGATTTGTGCAGATACCATGGAAGAATATTTTGTAGCTAATTACATCGGCTTCCTTCTGTGCAGGTGCTTAGCCTAGGGGAGCACCAAAGGGTGAAAGGAGCACTACAAACAGGGCTGAGTCAGATGGGAAAGCAAGATGTGCAAGCCTTCAAAAACTGGGCTAAAGAAAGTAATACAATGAAACCTCCGTGAAGGATTCCACTCAACTAGGCACCCTCCTGTTCCAAGAGACCTTTTTAAAGTACCTCCATAATCTCCAGTATGGATATGCCCAACCCTAGTTAGACTATAAACTCTTCAGGTCAGGGATCATGACAGCCACTGCTTGAACACATATTGGAGAGGGGGCCAGTTGTGCATAAATTGTGCACCTCATTTTCAGAGTATTTTTGGCTATATCTTCTACCCCAGAACTTTCAAAAAAGTTCTCAAAGGTTCACAATAATTCTATTTTTTTTTTGGATTCTCATGTTTCCCTAACTCCACCACTACCTTCATGAATAAGAGGGTCAGTAATATTTAGTATTGTAACAGTCAATTTACTGGGGTAGTGTAGTAATGATTTGGACACAATCCAATTGCCAGCAAAGTCAATGGAAAGATTCCCATAGACTTCTATGGACATTACATCAGGTCCTTGGTGTTCAGGGAGACAGAACAGCACCCAGAATGTCCTTGTTGATGTGATAGCATTTTGGAACAAAAAGACATAGGGAAAACAGGCAGCAGATTAGATTTGGGGATAAAAAGGCTGAGAACACAAAACAAAAATAATCTCAAACTCTTTGCAGCCTGGAAAAAGATAGTGACATGTGGCATTCTACTGAGGTACATACATTCTTAAATGGTTTAGACAATGTCATCACAAATTACTATTTCCAGCCTCACAAAGTCCATCTTCTAAAGAGGATTATGAGATTACAGTTTTAAGAGCATAACAAGAATGGGTTAAATCTCAGCCAGTTCCTGTTCCCATTACCGTCATTGTCTCAAGGCGGGATTAACATTGTGCCATTTTCTGTTTTCATTAAGCCTTGTTATGAGATTGGAATGTCATTTTAATGTCCCAGGGAGTTCTCATGGCCATGCTGTGAACTTTGACTTCTCCAACCATTTATGATAGGTTGGCCGTTCACTGCCCCCTCCTGTCTATCTAGATATCTAGTTTAGATATGTATATTGCCCCATTTACATAGTATCTGAGCACCTCATAATCTTTAATTTACCTATGCTCACAACACCCTCAGGAGGCAGGGGAGTGCTATTATCCCCGTTTACAGATCAGGAACTGAGGCTTAGAATCATAAAGCCCAGATTTGTAAAAGTATTTAGACATTGCAACACTGAGTGGAGTACCATCTAAAATACCTTTAAAAATCTGGGCCTTTGCCTGTCTGTGCCTTAGTTCCCCATCTGTAAATGGGGATAATGCCACTTCCCTACCTAACAGTGGCATTGTGAGGATAGGTACATTAAAAATTATGAGGTGTTCAGACACGATGGCCAATAGAGCTATATAAGTCCTGCTGACTTTCAATAAGAATTAGGCTCCTAAATTCTTAAGTCAGTTTTGGCAATGAGACTTATGCCAAATTTTTAAAGGTATTTAGGTGCCTAACTGCCAATGATTTCAATGGGAGTAAGGGGCCTAAAAATCTGTCCCTTTGGATACTAAGGCAGTTAGGCATTGCAATGCTTAACAGAACAATGCCTAAATATCTTCAAACATGTGGGCCTAAGCACCCTAACTGCTGGACCATCCTTCTTCTCTCCCTCCTTTAAACCCCTGAAGCTGCAGTGATGGGGTTGGTATTGCTAGTCAATTAAACTATCAAACACCGAAAGGCCAGAGAAGTACAGCCCATTGCTATATTTCACCCAAGGTATAAAGGCTTTTACATTCTGATGTCTCATTTAATGACAAAGATTGCAAGGGGAATACAAAATGACCCCCATGCATTAATCCATCCTTGGGATAAGAGATGAGAAAGGACTAATGGTATCAATTTCTCCTACTCTCATTACACTCCAAAGATTGCAATCTCAAGGCCCTTTGTGGCTGCTCATACTGTGCCTCTCTATTGGATAGTGGAACAAAGAGCCCTAAATGGAAACTGAAAGACAAATGAATTCAGAACAGACTGTCGGAAGCAGTTTTTCTTACAAAAAGAATAATACAAATGTGTGTTACAGCGCAACAGGTTACTGAGACAAAAATTAAAATAACTAGCTAGATGACATCGTAAGAGAAATACAATACTTAGAACAAATTTGATGGGGAAAAAAAGATTTCACAAGTCCTCTAAAAAATTTCTTCCATTAAAGAACAGGAAAACTAAACCCACAAATCACTCAAAACTTGTCAGAACCAAGCACTGGAGAATCCTGGGGGACTTTCTAGGATGGTGGACAAGAGCACCTGATCTAATAGGTCTTTTCTACCTCTAATGTATTAGTCTAGAGTTATAACTTGATATTTGTAGGCAATGAAAGCTCTGCCTTCTTGGATTCACCACAAAAAAATTCTGGTGTCTTCTAGAGAGAGAGAAGCAGTGTATCCCTGCTTCCTGGAAAAGAAAGAAAGGAAGGGTGTGGAGGTGTTTGTCTTTTGTTGGTGAGAAGGCACTGCGAATGAAAAAAGGGGCTAAGGGGCACTTAGTACAGCTGACAAAGTGGTCCAACACTGCACTTTGTGCTTCTCTGATCTCAGGCTGTCCATGCTCTAGGTCAGTCTCTGGCACACATTAGAGCAGCCTGATACCTGTTTTTATTCACATCTGCTGCCTAGTGAACTCTAGAATCATTTGAACACCTGGGGATTGCCGGACATGGGGGAGATCCAGCCATGTCCTCTTTCTCCATCCCCTGAGATGGGAGATAGAGAATGGCTCCCCTCTTCAGGGATCACTGCCCATGCACCAAAGCGGTGTTGCTTCATAGCTAATAGCTGCTATTCTTATGGGTGGGGGAGACAGGGACGGGGCAGGATGGAGATGGGGGGAAACAAATCAAGAACAAGATGGGCTGCTTACAGTGCCATGGTGAGGGACAAAAATAGAAATTATATGTGTTTTACCCATGCATACACATGTACCCACTGATCAATTACAAATACAAATACAAGCACATACACTTACAAGCTCATCCATGCATCACCCATGCATCAGATATAACATTTCCCCTCAGTGAACAGAGACAAGTAAAAAAGGAAGTCAGGAGAACCCCCAAAGGTAAGTGAGGAGAACACACACTTAGCTCAGGGTCACTGTATGTCAGGAGAATCCTCAGGAATGGTAGACTGGGCTAGGAGAATCCCAAGCACCAAATACAACCTATGGGCTCTATTCACCACAAACATCATTGGGCGTGGCTGGCAGTGCCATGGGAAGCAGCAACAAGAGCAAGAATAACTCTGGGGCAAAGTGAGAGCTTTAAACACTAGGAGTCTTGTCTTGAGTACTGAGCGGACCATGAATGGCAGTAGTAAGACCAACAGCTGTGTACAGTGTTTTTAACCGTAACTACTGCAATGTCATAAGACTTACATGGCTATACCTAGTCTGTGGTAATGACAAACCAGATTCCCCCAGGGGAATTGCTGTTACTAATTTATCTCCAGTGTTGCTGGGGTGCTAATTATACTGCTTTCACAGATATTAATCTCTTATCCTGTTGCCACAGAACTTCTGCTTTGCACATTTCTTTGGCACACTCATTCTGAACAATATTTTGTCTCTTTTTTTGTATGCCCCTTTGTTTTTATTTGTGCTTGGGTTGTGCAGAAAACGCCTGTGTTTCGAATGGTAAGAAGTTCATTTTCAGCTCCAGCCACAGGGACTCACTCACCTACTGTACCCAGTTGCTGTTGTGTGGCAAAAGTGGGAGAGCCCTAAAGGAACCCGTTGCAGGTCCCTGATCTTGGGGGCTAGTTCAGGGCTGCTGCAGAACTGCTCTAAGCAATGCCTCACCTTCAACGGGGCCCCTTTCGAACTGGGAAGGGGTTGGTGTAGGGGCAGCCATATCAGCTTTACATTCCCTTCTACACCAGGGAGGGTGTTTATACTAGCTTTATGGCAACACAAAGGGGTTGTATGGAGGCTCAGGAATGAATTTGTGGTGTACAGGACATTTTAAATGTACAGATCATATTAGAAATAATCATATTTTCAGGTGCACAATATACTTCACCTTTTAAGGATTTCAAAGCATTTTGCCAACATTATTTAGGCATCACAATATCCTTGTGAAATACTAAGCATTTGTATACCCACTTTATTCAGTTTATTGGTAAACTAAGGGATAGAGAAACTAAGAGATTTGCCCAACTTGACACAATGTAGTGACAGAATTCAGGAATCCTGAGTTCATGTCCTATACTGTAATCTTATATTCAATACATCCATACATATACATACATACATACTCACACAAAGTATTACAATGGGTCATTCTGCAGAATGCTCTCAATAGCAGAGTACGTATTCTGAAATGTATAGCTTTTGTTTTCAGAATGTCTCGTACTAAAGGATTAATTACAATAACAAGAATGCAGGAGGAGGTTGAAAAAAAAAAAGCTGAAAAAGTCTGAGTGATGGACTGAAATACTGAAAAGATTGACTAGGTTCTTGTGGCTCTTTTGAAATGAGACAGTGGCCAGAGAGGAAGTGGCAACAGTACAGGAATGAATGGGAAATGAAGTCACTGAGGATGTGAAAAGAGCTGAAGCATTAAATGAATACTTTACAGGCAAGAACACTAAAAGATGTGCCAACTGAAACTGTCTGTTGTATCCACTATCACGGATGACTTCAGAGCTAGTGAGGCAGAGATATTGAATAAGTTAAGGGAAGTCGAAACCAACAAATCATCCACACTGTCTGCAACTGGTCCTAACATCTTAAAGGAGACTGGATCAAAAAATGGCATGGGGAGGCTATTACTTATTCATTACCCCCTACGTGCCAGATTCACAATAAGAATAAAAGAGTGAAGATGCCATGGATTAAATGGACATAAAAACTTAACTATCATCTCATGACTAAAGGGAGTCCATCCAAGTCAGGTCTGAACCTTCTATTGACTCTGTGAGTAAACAGAGGCCTTCAGTCATTCTTTTAGCCCAGAATCTTACATATGTTTACAGTTCATATGCTTACACAAACAAACAATAATTATAAATGTGTCCCCTTCTAGTAGCAAGCATCTCAAGTGCTTTACAAACTATAATTAACTAAGCTTACAACACTCCTATGGCTAGGCCAGTCAGCAGTATTACCCCTATTTTATATATATATATATTATAAATATTTATATTTATGGGGAAACTGAGGTAAATAATGTGTAAGTTACTTCCTCAAGTTCTAACAGTGAGTCAGTGGCAGATCAAGGAATAAACACAGGAGTTCCAAGTGCTAGTCCCCTGCTCTAAGCAGTAGCCACACTGCCTTGGATTAAGTGCTGTGCACAACTGCTATGGTAGATTCCTATCACCAGTAACACTTCACTAATAATAGGTATTTTCCCTAAGGAAAACCCCCTGCATGTTTTTGCTATTCATAGCATCTCTCTTGGACTAAGAACAAGTAGATGACCAGTTCACCACCAGTGTAGTAAGTTTCAGTGTCCAATGAATGTAGTTGAAAGCATGGCAGCTGAGGACAGGTTAGTGCATTTCTAGTTCCTTTTTCTATTTCATCTGTGCATGTGCAATAATAAAACAAACTATCATTATCAAATACACATGGTACATCGTCATGTCACCTAGGGAGTTTATGTCTTAGTAAATCCAGAAAGATCATTGTCAATTTTTAAGATAAGTGAAAGTAAATGAAGAACCATACCACTTCAGTGGCTGCTGGCTGAAATACAAATACAATGGGAAATGGGATTTTGGACAACATAGAGGAGGACATCACAAAGCACCACTGTATACAGCAGGGATTTACTCTCATTCTTGATGGCCGGCACCTGTTGGGTTGAATCTGCTCACAAAGTGGGTAATCGGAAACTTTATTCTCTCTCATACAGGCCTTAATCCTGTAGCCTTTATTCACATCACTAGGATCACCGATGTGAGTAAGAAGAAACAGAAACTAATAGTATGAGTGCTCGAAACAGAAACTCATAGTATGAGGAGAAGGATTTATTTTGTGTGTACGCATGTATAAAAATAAGCAGACAATTCTCACACAGCTAAATAGTTTCTATAGATCATCACTGAACATCTGCAGTGATTTAGTAGCTATTGCTACCTTAGTGTCTATTGTGAAACTTCACCTTAGAAACAAATTTTGTGATAAAGGAAGAGATTGGGTTGCTGCTAACCGCAGCAAGTAAAACTGGTCAGAATTGTGCTAAAAATCAAAATATAATATTTTTCTTTTGTTCAAATATTGCAGAAATTTTAGGCTGATTAAACTTTTTTAAATAAGAAAATTAGGTTTTGTTTTTCCCCTCATCTTTTTTTCACTGAATCAAAAAACTTGTTTTGATCAAGAAACTGAAAATTTTGCTCCAAAACTAAAATTTGAAGAAAAACAAAAATCAGTAAAAAAAGCCACCAATTTTCATTAAAAGATGTTTCAATTAATTTTTTTTGTCCAGATCTGCTGACAAATGATCCTCAAAGGCTTGTGGCTTCTATTCATGATATCATCCAGAAGTTTGAATATGTCTCTGCAGAGATTCAGATGCTTTGGAGAATAGTCAATCTGCAAAACTGAGATGAAAATCTCCAGTAAAAAGGCTTTTGTGAGATATGTGAGATACTTTCCACTTCTGCTTGGGCCTGTCAGAGACCCACAGTTGAACCAGACCCAGCTCATTGCCTTCTGCTGATTCAGCTAATGAGCCTGGTCTCTGGATTGGCTGAAGATTCCAGAAGGTACAATCTTAGACCCTGCAGCAGCACTAGGTCCCTGGCTGCTCAACAGTATTCCAGGCCCACAGTTGCATTTCTGATCCACTTCCTGTTTCTTGCTCCTGTTATCAACAATCTCTTCACTCTGGCCCTTGCTACTTCCTCCAGCTTGTTGTTACCACTCCTGGTCTCCTTATCCTTGCTCTCGGTTCTTGATTCCTGCTCCTGTCCTTGCTCCAGCTGATACTCTGTTTCTGACCTCCTACTCCTAGCCCCGGCTCACTCCCTAGATTTTATATTTGGCTTCTGATCCCAACTCTGATCCTTGACTTCTGGTTCCTGGTCCCCTACTCTAGCTTGTGTCCTGGACTTGGTAATTGAACTCCAGATTTGGGTTCTGGCCACTAGGCCCAATCATCCCAGTTCTAACCATTAGGACAACTTCCCACCCTGCTCATTAGGCAAGGCCAGCCATGGCCCAGTCCATAACAGGGCCACAAATCCTATGTTGAGATCTTCCCTTGTGATATTTCAGCCTGTTTCCACTCCAAGCACAGTCAGTACAAAAAGAACATTCACGAACCCAAGAAAGTTTCAGTCCAAGGTTAGGTGTAGGTTCAGGTTTATTCTTATTTTAGTTGTCCCCATTCAATAAAAATCTACTTTCAAACCTTTATGTATAAACTGAAGGGAGAATAAGGAATCATAAATGATTACGTGTGGATATTCACATTATTGTCAAGATTTATTTGCATTATGATAGTGCTTAGAGACCCCAAAGAGATGAGACCCCCATTGTGATAGGTGCTCTTCACAGGGCCACCGAGAGCAGGTTTGGGCCCCGGTGAAAAATTTTTGGGGGGCCCGCCAGCAAGGGTGGACCGGCTAAAGAGGGCTGACAAGAGGGGGGGGGGAAGCTGGGGAAGCCGGGCCCCGGGCCCCCTTCCGGACCGCCAGGCCCCGGTAATTTGTACCGGCTTCCCCTGCCTCTCGTTGGCCCTGGCTGTTCAGATATATAGTAGAAGACATCCATTGCCTGAAAGAGTTTACAGTCTTGGGTAAAGGCAAGATGCACAAGTAGCTGAAACAAACAAATGGATGTGTAGGGGTGTTTTTGCATAAAATAGTTGTCTGTCCAATTTGTAAACAGACTATAACACATACAGGTCCTTGCTTTTTATAACTTTGGTTGCAATTAATCATCAAAGCACTGAGTAATGGTACTTTAGCAAAGTTCTGTGTGTGGATGAAAGTTGTCCATTTCTTATATTTCAAAGACTCATTTGGTTCTCCAACTTATTGCGCTGATAGCACAGCATGTGGTCACATTCTCGTCAATGGGATGAATTGAAAAGACTATTTTAGATATTCCTTTGCTTTCCCAGCAATTTAGTGGATTAATTCCTGGAAGTTAATTTGTTCTCCCCATCATTAATTATTATTTCATTTTATTTTACCATAGAAATCGCTATAAACAGAACTGAATGGTTCTAGGTGGGCTGTATAAGTCTAGCCCCTTTAATTTTGCATCTGCTGAGGTCTTTACTCTTCAAGTGAGGCACCTCTAAAAGATAACTGCTGAATGTTTCTATACAGCAATATTTAGGGATCAAAATTAATCACACAGGATTTTATGGCCAAAATGCCGCTTCCTCCAGAAAGAACTATAACATTGTTAATCTGATTTGCTCTCTGGATTTAAAGAAATTGCACATGAAGAGAGCAATTCTATCCATTTATAATATTTTCAAAGAGAAGCAGCCCATTCTAGTAGCTCTCATTTTTCATATGGCTCTTTCTAATGCTGCTTACTCAGACACTGAATCCTTTAAGTCTGTAAAACGCCAGCTGCCAGTCCTTTTACCATCCCATTCCCAGAAAGGATTTCATCTACTATGGAGTTCAGTCTGTAAACTGTGGGAAAAAATTGAAAGAAAAACGAAGGTGTTTTTGCTCTCTCTAGGAACCATATACCCATGTATTGCGGTATAAAGGTTTTATCCATATGGGTTTGGGGTGACACACTGTTATGGTTGTTATCAGATTGATGGGTTTGGAATAAGCTGCATTATTTACCAATAGCAAAGCCACAAATGAGGTATGCAGGTCAGCCCAAACAAGAGTATCACACCTCATTATTGTTGTTATTTAATTGTATTATGGTAGCTCCTACGGGCTTCAGTAGAGATTAAGTCCCCATTGTTCTAGGCACTGTACAAACACATGCTAAGAGTTAGTTCCTGCCCCAAATAGCATACAGTCTAAACAAAACACACAAAGGGAAAGGAAGTATCATCTTCCTCATTTTAGAAATGGAGAAACTGAGGTACAGGGTTTTTTTAAGGGTGGGATTCATAAAGATACTTAGGCACCTAACTCCCATTCAAATCAGTGAGTAAGTTGCCTAAATACATTTGTGAAGCTCTCACCCTAAGTGACTTGCCAAGGTGACACACAGTACGTGCCTAGGGGTGCTGGCATTCTAGGGGTGCCTCATCTCTCTAAAACTGTGCAACACAAAGGTCAGCTGTAGATGGGGGTTCTGAAGATGCTGTGCCTAGGGGCACGTAAGGTGAAAATCTGGCCCTGCACACAGCTAGAATGTTAGAACCACAGTCATGTTTCTTATGCCTTCACTAAGCTACAGATTTTACAGAAACGCCCTTTTTTATAAATATTTTAGAGTTTAATTGATCTTATGTTTAAATTTTATGTCCCTCTGTCTGTACAGCAAGATCACCAATCATTCCCACTGTATAGTCTTCAAAAAGAGACCTCTCCCCACAATATCTCACCCACAATACCTTGTATATGGTTTGGTATCTCAGGTTCTTCCTGCTGTGTGTTGCACTTGGTGTGGTCAAAGACCCCCACGCAGTCATTTTAGTTCAAAGACTCAAGCCTGAGGCCAGTTTATTGACATACATACCAGTGCACTGGGGTGCAGTCCGAAGACTGACACCCCGAGCAGCAGCTCGCAGGCTGCTTTATTTCGTCAAACCGCAAGCAAAGTACAAACAATAGTCATGAGTTAAGAAATTAGGGTTGGGGTTAGTCCCTCCCCCAAACCGCGAGTTAAGAAAGTAGGGTCGGGGTCAGTTCCCCCCCCCACCCCCCGGTACCTTCCTTATTAATTTTCCGAGAAGTGGGTGTTTATTTGGGTAGAGGGGCGCTTGGTGGTTTTCCCCAGGGGTGGCACCAGTTTGGGTACGTTTCTCAAGACACATGTTATTTTCCAGGGTCTTTTGGTTAAAGATTAAGAGGGGGGGGTTCTATGGGACGCCTAAAGAGGATCTATGATTGGCTATTTTTGCAGATAGCTGGAATCACGGAGTGGGTCACATATCACCCAAAGGAGAAGCTGCATGAGTCAGTTTGCATTTAGCTAAAGTTACCTATTGCTTCACACAAGCGGTTATTATATTTCATTAGTCATGAACATATTTCATTAGTGCTTCTGCTGGGGCTTTTTATTCTTTCACTCCTTGCCCCTCCTCTGGACATGACCCTTGACCGAGTTTGGCAGAAAACTGTGCAGTTTAGTCTAGTTCAAGCTTTAGGCCTGCCCTACTCTGTGTAAAGGCCATCAGCATAACAGATCTCTGTTGGAGGGTTTATTTGGGGCCCACAGATTCAAAGCTCTGGCTATCAAAAAGAAGGCCCCCCTGTTCTATTTCCCCACACACTGGAAAGCTAGGAACCATCCTTTACAATGCTTTATGGCACCCAATTTCTAGCCCAAATATGTTACTAGATACTGACTTTAAAACTCTCAGTGGTGAGGGACTGAATAGTGGCTGTCCTTATTCTCAGACCCATGATTTTTTTTTTTGGAGGAGGGTGGGGAATGGTGTTGAAGTATGAGGGAAGAGGAGAAAATTCCACATGTTGGGGAAGGAGGAAAGTAAATATTTATCTTAAAAAGGGAGGGTGGGAGTTTTTGGAAGGTCCTTGGAGGTCTAGAATATTGGAAATAGTCCTGTTGGATCTGAAATGGCAGGAGAAGTGGTCAAAGATCCACAAGAAAGGCAATGTATTACACAGCTCTGAAAATTACCATACATGGACATTACTTCTTTATTCGTAGTGTGTATGGATAGTATATGCGCACCCACAGATTTTTCTCTTTGTGATCCCTTTTGCTTTACTGGGTTAAACATCAACTGCATCTAACACTAACAACAGACGGCCAGATTCTCAGCTTTGCTGAGATCCAGTCGATACAGGGGAGTAGGATTTTGGGGGCCACCATTACATCTCCATGATCCTGAGGGCCAGTCTGCGCCAGTCCCAAGGGACCACATGTGTCAGCTGGGAATGGCAGAACATAGCTGCACTCCGCTGCTGGCCCCACAACATCCCCTACACAGGGGCCAAGGAGAAAAAAGGGGGTAGTTGATGTAGGCACGCAGTATATCAACTAACACCCGTCACCGTCCCACCAGATACTGACAGATTCTGGCTACCTTGTGCCCCTTAAGTAGTACAAACCAAGTAATTAGGGAGAAGAAAATCTAGGACAGAATTTATAGGGTTGAAAACTCATCCAACCACCTCCCATCCAACCTCCTTACACACATGTATATGCACATCAAATATCATTTCCCTGTCTTGGTTTGTTCTACAGTTACCTTAAGTTGTATAGAAAAGCCAAAGAAAAAAGATGTAATATTGAAGATTTCAATATCCTTCCTGAAAGCTGTATTATCCCAGTTTCAAAATTAGGAATATATCACATTGGTTGGGTAGATTGAGTCAGGTATCAAATTCAACTATCACCTCAAAATGAGAGCCCTAGCTAATGGGGGATTTGCTCATTTTTGTTTCAAGTAGTAATTAATGATAAAAATCCATCAGTGAAGATTTTTTGTCTGAGTGATTCTTTTCCCAGTCTTAATCTTAAAATCTGTAATCTCATTTGGTCTCTGGATTTAAAGAAATTGCACATGTAGAGAGCAACTCTATCCACTTATGAGATTTATCAGGGAGGAGAGGATAAGGCTTTGTTTTTCATCACACAGAGTGAATGTCTGTGAATAACCAAAGTAGCCACTGAATGTCATTCTGTTAGTACACAAATGGCAGTCAGAAAATACTCTGAAGGAAGGCCGCCCAGCTGGTAACACTGCTCTACAGCCAAAATGCTTCTGAAATAAATGTAGTCAAACTTTGCTAATTCTGGGTCACTGAGAACGAAAATGATGCTTAAAATTGTTGATTGGCTCTAGTTTTCAAGATATGCTATTGTCAGTATATATGACCCTTGACTTGGGAATGGCAGAGGATAAGTGAGTTATAAAGGGAAGAGATCTCAATTTAAACCAGAAATGACTAAAATACATCTTTGACTGGATCTATGAATAAATCTATGACTGGGTTTGGACAGTACTTGCTTTTTAGGCAAAACAATGAATGATGCAATCTGAAGCTGGTATTGCGTCATACAGGATATGAATTGCATCATGTTATTCTTAGAAGTCATGGATGATGCAATCATAACGAAGCTTACATCACTCTGCTGAACAAATTGCCCTATATCAGCTCTAGAAATCATACAGTGTCGTGCTCTCTTATTTGTCAGTGTTTGATTTTGCAAAGGGACACATTTCTGTTTAGCCAAAGTGAGCAGAGATGCCTTGTACTTGTGTGAACAGTGCAGATAACTTCTGCTATGTTTGTGGTGAAGTGACTTTTGCATCACAAAAGCACAGTATAACCGCTATGGTTAAGAAAGCCTATCCCCTTTATTTTGGCTGCAAAATTGGAGATCAGGACAAGAGGTGGCCCCACACGTATGCTGCAACACTTGTGCAACAAATCTTCGCCAGTGGTTGAACAGGAACAGGAAATCTATGCCTTTTGCAGTGCCAATGATTTGGAGAGAGCCAACAGATCATACCAGCAATTGTTACTTCTGCATGGTGCCTCCAGTTGGGAAAGGTGTGTCAAAGAAGAAAAAGTGGACTGTGCATTAGCCAAACATTCCATCAGCTATACGCCCAGTACCCCACGGAGAAGGACTGCTGGTTCCTGATGCACCAGAATCATTCTCACTTGAGTCAGACGAGGAAGAGGATGAAACTTCTGGTCCTGAACCATCAATGTCACAGGACCCACATTTTCTCCCATCCTCCTCCTCTGAACCACACCTCATAACACAAGGTGAACTGAATGACCTTGTCAGGGATTTGGAACTACCCAAGAGTAAGGCAGAGCTGTTGGGCTCCAGACTACAGCAGTGGAATCTCCTGGCAGGTGATGTTAGGGTTTCCATGTTCCGTGACCGTCAGAAGGATCTTGTCCCATTCTTCTTCATGGAAGGTGATCTTGTAGCCTGCAACAACATCGATGGTGTGATGGCAGCCCTCAACATCGTTCACGATCCAGATGAATGGAGACTGTTCATTGATTCATCGAAGACGAGTCTTAAAGCTGTTTTACTGCATAATGGCAATGTTTTGCCATCAATTCCAGTTGGTCATGCAGGCCATATGAAGGAAACCTATGACAACATGAAACAACTTTTGAGGTGCATAAACTATGACCAACATCAGTGGCAGCTTTGTGGCGATTTGAAGGTTGTTGCTCTCTTGCTTGGTCTGCAGACTGGATACACAAAGTACTGCTGTTTTCTCTGCGAATGGGATAGTCGTGCAAGAGATTCCCACTACATCAAGAAAGATTGGCCACTCCGACAGTCATTGGAGCCTGGGAGGAAAAGTGTTCAGCATCCACCACTTGTTGAATCAAGGAAGATTTTGTTACCACCCTTACACATCAAGCTGGGTCTGATGAACTTTGTCAAGGCCATTGACAAAACACAAGCAGCTTTCAAGTACCTCCTTGGAAAATTTCCAAGGTTAAGTGAAGCTAAGATAAAGGAAGGTGTCTTTGTTGGGCCTCAGATTCGTGAACTTCTTCGAGATGATGCATTTAACCATGCACTGCGTGGCAAGGAAAAGACGGCATGGAAAGCCTTCCAGTTAGTGGCAATAAATTTTCTCGGAAACAACAAGGCAGACAACTACAGGTTGTTGGTGGAAAACCTCCTCAAGGCATACAAAAGCCTTGGTTGCAACATGTCACTAAAGATACCTTTTTTGCACTCTCCTCTAGATTTTTTTCCACCGAACTGCAGAGCAGTGAGCGACGAGCACGGCGAGCGATTTCACCAGGACATTGCAACAATGGAGAAACGCTATCGGGGCAAATGGAGCCCATCAATGCTTGCAGACTATTGCTGGACAGTGACAAGAGATGCTCCATTTAATGAATACAAGAGACAAGCCAAGAAGCACCGAGTAGACACTGAATAGGACTAAACTATGTACATAATAGTTTTTTGCCTTTTGTTTCATAATCAATTTTATTTATATAACCCTTTTGCTGATTTTTAAAGTGTTACATAAACAGGACAGGTGAAATATTATCATGTAAAGCAACCATAAACACATGAAAAGACCTAGGTTTACAATTTATGATTAAAACTCTACTATCTACACAATATACATAGACATAAAATGTAAAAACTTAAATATCTTAGAAACAGTACCCAATCAGTTGTTTTAATTGTCATATTTGAATTCAGCACATCAAAATACATAATAAATAGCACATTTTATCTCTGAAGCAGACGACTTCTCAAAAATTGTAGACCAGTGTAATGAGTGAGAGTCATCTGAGGGTTGCTGGACACATTAGCATCCATATACACACACAATCATTTTACAAATATTCAGGATAGATTTAGGAGTAAAGGGTGCTAAATAGTTTACCAATTACAAAACAAACAAAATAAAATATTTTTTATGTATAATATTAATTCTGATTATATCAACACTGCTATTCTGGACTAATGGTCAAGAATAACCTTTGGAATTTACTACAGCAGGATATTATTGAAGCAAATTGCTATGCACTTTTTAAATAGAAAACATCATCATGTATATGAATAAAAACAGTACCAGCAATTACATTATCTGTGCTGAAATATAAGAGTTTTCAGTCCTCATGCTTCAGGGAATATTAGAGGTGAAGTTATTGGAATTAGTAGTAAAAACTTAATTTTATAAAAAAAACATAAAAACTATGTTAAAAAAAAGAATTAAGTTTGCAAAGTCAAGAACTAAAAAGTTAGGAAAAACCATAAGGAAGGTTGTGTGAGCATCTTTAATTCAGCCCTTTTGTGCATTATGATACAGTCTTTAATTATGTGATGGCCTATTACTTTTTCCACAGGATCCCTCCTAGTCTTGGGGTGAGAAGCAAAGTATTGTCATGGATCCAAAACTGGCTAAGAAACAGGAAATAAAGAGTATTATTTCTTCAAATGTGATGGGTATGCATATAACACACCCATAGAAATTCTCACTCTGTGAAATACACAAACATGCACAATCCATTTTGCATTGCTGGGCCAGTTTTCATCATGGTTAGCAGTTGGGTGCATCATGGTTCTATTGGAGGTCCTGTGTTTAATATATTTATCAATGCTCTGGAAACTGGGGGTGAGCAGTGAAGTAGCAAAATTCGCAGATGGCACAAAGTTATTTAGATTAGTCAAGTCTAGAAAAGACAGTGAAGAACTTCAGAGGGACTTAACCAAGCTAGGTGAATAGGCAACACAGTGGCCTAAGAAATCTTAACCAGTCACAGCTGGAGATGGCCTGACTTCAGGGTAAGAGAAATAATATAGTTTATTTCAGAAGCTGGAATAATTTCATATGAAGAAGAAAGGCCTGTTTAGTCCCATAGTAAGCAGTTGGTACTGATCTGAGATTCTGAGGTGTGTGTGGAGCGGAGACTTGATTTACCTCAGTTTAAACACTAAGTTAAAACACTATTGATCTTTTGGCAGTAAGCCATAGGAAAGAAGCAAAATGAAAACTAATCATATTTAATGTTAAAATCAATGGCATGGTGTCATGAAAGCCTGTAGGAAAAACTCATGGAAATAGTCATCTCTTTGCGTACACGGTAATAGACTGTGGGGTCAAGAAGAAGATATATTAGTATAATATTTGCTGTTTCTTAAAATGGTTTTCTAATAAATTGCATACATTCCCTTTATAATATCTTTATTAGTAGCGCCAATTTTTACTGCCTATGATTATCACCATGGACAGCAGATGAAAAATCCTCTGCTGACAATAAACATAACAGGGGTGTTACATCAGGGAAGTATTTGGCCCACCATGCTTAGAAAAAGATTCAGCCTTTGTGCTTTTCTTTATATCATAAAATAGCTATATGACAAACCTCTTTCCTTTACAGGTAACCTTTAACGTTCCCAGGCTCCGTGGGATCTTTGAGCACAGTATCAGATTTCACAGGAGAGGGAATACATCACAGTTAGGGAACCATTTGCTTTCTACATGCATTTGGCATAGTCCTGCGGCTCAGCAATGTACCTTATCCCACAATCAATTTCCCTTCCATCTTGATTGAAGGAAATGTATGACTTAGCTGCAAGCTCTGTTAAATTCCCTACAAAGATCTCTGCAGATATGTAAATGAACATTAGCTGCAGAATATCAGATTATGGAAATACTTAAAGAGCCTTATGGCTTGAGGAAGGGGGAAAGTAGTCTCTTGCCAGCAAAGTCATTTTCTCTTTGAAGGAATCACTTGAGTGACATGGAGTTGAGGCTAAAATATAAATTAAAAATGAAAAGTTGGACAAGATGTAATTATTAAAATGATTTGGATTAGCTGGGGAAATTCAAGGCCTGTTCCAACAGAGAGCTTGTGTGCATGCATATCAAAAATATATGAGTTCATTGGGAGGCTGTGAATTTAGTGTAGCCTCACAGAAGAAATGAAAGTATATATATGTAAAACACCGCTACAAAAGGATGTGGACAGACAAGAATCCAATAGAATGTAATGAACTGTGTATGTGAGCCATAGCCATCTGCTGGATGGAATGAGAAATGTTCACCTGTGTGCCATTGCCTCTAGACTGCTAATGATTAACTGGGATTCTTTTTTAGCTGCTGAAGACCTGTATGTTTGGAGCAGGTAGATTTAGGTTTCACCCTGATTGCTATAGTACAATGAAGTTGCAAGTGGCCATGAGGCCCAGAAGGACAACCATGAAGCTTTAGGTGGCACATGTGTTTTACAAAATGTTTGCTATTTCTCTGAAATTTTCCATTCTGTGTCCAATACCTCAGTTTTGAAGAAATTTTTGAGGTGGAATAGAAAAGAACGCACAGAAAAAAATACTAGATTTACTTTTCCTTAGCCTAGACACAATTTTTTCAAGCTCTTTTTTATTACAACACAAAAAAATCATTAAAAGAATATTGAGCTAGTGATCTGAACAAATAAATGCAAAACAAGGGAGAATTAAGAGGGATATGTTCCATAAATGGAGGCATTTTGCCACATTCAGAAACAAAATGAAAGTCAAACAGCTAAGGCAGATTCCAATATTAGCGGGTAGAAGCTGACAAACAGAGCCAGATCTCAATCTTACATGTGCTGGTGTCAATTCTGATTGACTCCAATGGAATGTTCAGGGAGTTATTCCAGATTTGTGCTACTGTAACTGAGATCATAATCTGTCTCGCAGTACGGCGTATTTGCTCCTTAGCTGTGCTTTTTGCTTTTAATGGTTTGTGCGACAGTCCTACATTTGGAAATTTTCTTTTTGTTTGTTTGTTTATTTAGAAGAAGACATATTTGAGTTTTCCCATGGAATTTCACTCAGTTCTTCCCTTGACATCCCTATGGCATCTGGATGTGTTAAGGGGGATTGGATCAGATTCTAATGTGCCTGTACCTGTGTGGGAAACAAGTAGGAGGAAAATGAATTTTCTCTCTCTCCTCTGCCATGAGTAACAGACTACTTATCATTAGCAGTTAACAGATGAAAATCTATTGGGTAACTCTCCTTTAATAGAAAAATAAATCAACTGATTGTACCAAATTGTAGAAATAATCTC
Organism: Emys orbicularis; assembly: GCF_028017835.1. Classification (NCBI taxonomy): domain Eukaryota; kingdom Metazoa; phylum Chordata; order Testudines; family Emydidae; genus Emys; species Emys orbicularis. The sequence goes on along the minus strand of NC_088686.1, from coordinate 82,530,030 downwards.
TTTCCTGGTTAAGATTCTATTAGTCACTTCTCAACCAAAAAGGAAATGTTTTTCAAAGAGTTCTAGATGCCTCAATATATGAGACACTAATAGTCCTACCTGAGTTCACTCTAGTCTCTACCTTTGATCTTGTCTTAAATTATGTTACCATCCACTCCACTGATCCAACCCTGGGTGCCTCACCCCTCTCCCGGACCTCCCCATATGTATGGAATATACAGTCCATATACTGATTCACCCAGGCCAACACATCTTCTGCAGTTAAATTCCTTGATCCTCAGTTCTGTGGCGCATGCAAGAAACCAAACAACAAAATTAAATTATTCTTTTCTTTTGGTTTCATAATGTGCTGAAGTTTTCTCTGTTTCTATGCAGGATTCAATGGCTGTTAGCCAGGATGGGCAGGGATGGTGTCCCTAGCCTCTGTATGCCAGAAGCTGAGAATGGGTGACAGGGGATGAATCACTTGATGATTACCTGCTCTGTTCATTCCTTCTGGGGCACCTGGCATTGGCCACTGTTGGAAGACAGGATACTGGGCTAGATGGACCCTTGGTCTGACCCAGTATGGCCGCTCTTATGTTCTTATTATAAACTTCTTGGGACAGGGGTTGTCTTTATTTTGTCTCTAGAGCACACTGTTGCCAAATAGATAGTAATAAAATAATGATAAACACATTGAGAAAACTTTATTTGTAGTGTTGCAACTACGAGACTCCAATAAGAGGCTTTCCTGAAGCTTCCTGCCTCTCCTGTTTGCTATACAATGACCATCTGCATAAATCGTTAAGAGCAACCACATTTTCCAGACAACAATTTCCTATGTATCGAGACGAAATACATCCAGAAGGTAGTGGCAGCGTGTTGCAGGCTTTATGGCCTTCCCATGGGTGTGAAATGTCTGAAGCATGAATTCCAAAGCTGCCAGGGCAGCTTTCAACATCATCCACAAGGGAGCTAGGTACTGTGCTTGACACAATATGTTCTGCAGTTCAGCATCTGGGCCTTTTTAATTGGAGAGAAGCAAGTAGGGGAGCTGGAAGGTAGTACAGCAAATGGTAGTTTCCTTCCAAACCTTTCGTCTGCCTTTGTTACCTCGTAGCCTTGTAATCATCTACCCGCCTGTCAAGGACTCTACCCTTAAATTATTCACTTCTTTGTGTTTTTTGAAATCAGAAAATAATAAATAAAGATGAAGAAGAACTATTACTCTGTGGCAAACGTGAACAATGTGATAGAAAATACTGTTTGATAACTTTGAGAACAATATTAGATAAATATTTGCTTTCAAAGCTTTTAAATAAATGTGTACAGTTCATTGTTCCTTACATGACCAGGTTTCCATGTGTTTTGCTACTTAAATGGAGTGGATGCTTGTTTATCCATTTCCTAAATTAATCTGGTTCAGAGACATACTTATATGTACAGGCAACATCCTGCCTGACTTAACTCATAAGAGTGGTCCCAGTGGGTTCAATGGCACTATTCATACTATTTAGAGCCTGATTCAACAAAGCCCTTAAGTACTTGCTTAACTTTAAGACCCACTGATGTCAAATCAATGAAAAAGTTAGGCATGTGCTTACGTGCTGTACTGAATAGAAATGGACTCAAGTTTATGCTTAAGTGCAGTGATGAGTCTGGGGCTGTACTGACTTCACTGGGATTTCCTGCATGAGTAAGGCAAGTAGGCTTTGTCCCGATGTAAGAGTTCTGGTGTAGTGGAATGTTTCTGATGAAATGTTTGTTGTGGCACTTCCATGTTTTCTTTTTTGCTCAGTTCTAATCAGAGATAGGAAAACACAGAACTAATATATTTTAAGAAATGTAGGGGTCCTAGTCCTCAAAAGGGTCATAGAACTGTAAAAGCTTTTAGGTTTTTTTCCACTAGGCCTTGGGGTGATGGGCAGGTTTCAGAATGCCTATTACAGGCCTTGGTCCCTTTAAGAACAGGCACTCTGAGAAATGTCGTTTCCTAGGAGGGACTGAGAGTCTAGAAGTCACATGGCTAGGGAAGTATCAGAGTGTTACATTGTACATGTACATTGGCCAAACTGGACAGTCACTACGCAAGAGGATAAATGGACACAAGTCAGATATCAGGAATGGCAATACACAAAAACCTGTAGGAGAACACTTCAACCTCCCTGGCCACACAATAGCAGATGTAAAGGTAGCCATCTTACAGCAAAAAAACTTCAGGACCAGACTCCAAAGAGAAACTGCTGAGCTCCAGTTCATTTGCAAATTTGACACCATCAGATCAGGATTAAACAAAGACTGTGAATGGCTATCCAACTACAGAAGCAGTTTCTCCTCCCTTGGTGTTCACACTTCAACTGCTAGCAGAGCACCTCACCCTCCCTGATTGAACTAACCTCGTTATCTCCATACTGATTTATACCTGCCTCTGGAAATTTCCATTACTTGCGTCTGATGAAGTGGGCATTCACCCACGAAAGCTTATGCTGCAATACTTCTGTTAGTCTTAAAGGTGCCACAGGACCCTCTGTTGCTTATGGCTAAGGAAGAAGATGACCATATTTGGGAACTATGTAAAGGATAGTCTGAGCTAAGTATGAGAGAATGAGGGCTGGAACAAGATCCTAAATGGCAGTTGAGAATATTTTGAGTTGCTTTGTTCTGTCCTTTTGTTTGGTCAGACAATAATTCCTTTGGAAAAGCACTTGAAATTATTATTTATTATTTGTATTTACCATAGTGCTTAGGAACCCAAGTCATGGACCAGGATCCCATTGCACTAGGTACTATGCAAACACAGAATAAAAAGGTTTCAGAGTGGTAGTCATGTTGGTCTATCAGCAAAAACAACGAGGAGTCCTTGTGGCACCTTAGAGACTAACAATTAATAGTAGAATACCAAGGGAGGAATACCAATGGGTGGCCCATTTCAAACAGTTGACAAGAAGGTGTGAGTAACAGTAGGGGGAAATTAGTATGGTAAAATCAGTTTTTGTAGTGACCCATCCACTCCCAGTCTTTATTGAGGCCTAATTTGATGGTGTCCAGTTTGCAAATTAAATCCAGCTCTGCAGTTTCACGTTGGAGTCTGTTTTTGAAGTTTTTTTGTTGAAGAATTGCCACTTTAAAGTCTGTTATTGAGTGACCAGGGAGGTTGAAGTGTTCTCCTACTGGTTTTTCAATGTTATAATTCTTGATGTCAGATTTGTGTCCATTTATTCTTTTGCGTAGAGACTGTCTGGTTTGGCCAATGTACATGGCAGAAGGGCATTGCTGGCACATGATGGCATATATCACATTGGTAGATGTGCAGGTGAACGAGCCCCTGATAGTGTGGCTGATGTGGTTACATCCTATGATGGTGTCCCTTGAATAGATATGCGGACAGAGTTGGCTCCGGGGTTTATTGGAGGGTTTGGTTCCTGGGTTAGTGTTTTTGTTGTGTGGTGTGTAGTTGCTGGTGAGCATTTGCTTCAGGTTGGGGGGCTGTCTGTAAGCGAGGACTGACCTGTTTCCCAAGGTCTGTGAGAGTGAGGGATCATCCTTCAAGATAGGCTGTAGATCCTTGATGATGTGCTGGAGAGGTTTTAGTTGGGGGCTGTAGGTGACGGCTAGTGGCATTCTGTTACTTTCTTTGTTGGGCCTGTCTTGTAGTAGGCTCGTTCACCTGTACATCTACCAATGTGATATATGCCATCATGTGCCAGCAATGCCCCTCTGCCATGTACATTGGCCAAACAAGATAGTCTCTACGCAAAAGAATAAGTGGACTGATTTTACCATACTAATTTCCCCCTACTGTTACTCACACCTTCTTGTCAACTGTTTGAAATGGGCCACCCTCATTACCACTACGAAAGTGATTTTTCCTCCCTTGGTATTCTACTGTTAATTGAATTGTCTCATTAGACTGACCCCCCACTTGGTAAGGCAACTCCCATCTTTTCATGTACTATGTATATATATTCCTGCTACTGTATTTTCCACTCCATGCATCTGATGAAGTGGGTTCTAGCCCTGGAAAGCTTATGCCCAAATAAATTTGTTAGTCTCTAAGGTGCCACAAGGACTCCTCGTTGTTTTTACAGAATAAAAAGACGGTCCCTGCCCCAAAGAGCTTACAATCTAAGTAGACAACCGATGGTTACAGACAAACAGGAGAATATAAACAATGAGAGACAGTGCTTTAGTGCACCCACAGCCTAACTGTTCTCAAGTTTTTTGTAGGCATCATGGCAAAGAGAGTTTTGTGACTTGTCCTTGGAACTTCCTTTTTTTTTTTAAACCTTTCCTGGCTGGTGAACTTTCTTGTAGGCTCCCAGATCTTTTGTCTGGCAGTGGGTCTGGTGGGGAGAAGAAGATGGCATCACATGAGGGAGGGACAGAAAATATATTCTGAATTTTGCTTGACATAAGTTTTGTCAGACCCTGTTAACACAGGTTGCGCTGATGAATGCACTAAAGGCAAAATAGCTAGAAAACAATGGATAAAAGAAATTAAAAATATGACACTGTCTAGCTTTCCCATTGTTTTAAAATAAATGACATTATATTTTACATACACTGAAGGGTATTCACAATATGTTAAGCTAAACTTTCTAGATGATGTACAGGGATTTAATAGCATGAACTCCATTAATGGAAATGCAAACATGGCTGACTCTCCAGTGGTCCCACTGTCAACATTGGCTGGGCAGAGTTGGTCAGAAGACAGAAAAATATTGTCACAATAATTTTCACAAAAGTTCGCTTCTGAACAGGTTTCAGTCAAAATTTCATTTTCACTGGACTTTTCTGACCAGTTATAGTACTGGACAGAGAGCTCTGGAGACTGAATTTCTAGGAACAACCTGGGCAGTGTCAGTGTCAGTTCCCCATACATGGGCCTGCAAATGTGCCTTGCCCCCTTTTCTGGAGGGACCGCCTCTAAGAGAAAGATGGTCATTTACTTTCCTAACTCATTCAGTCCCTGGTTTCTCTGCAAAGATTGACAATTAGATTAGTGTTGCTGGAGGTAGATTTTGTGACGTGGACACCTCTCCTTTGGCAAGATGGGACTGGACTAAGATAACCCATAGAACACTGAAGAGCCATCAAATGGTGACATATTTTAGCCACTACCAATGTGGGCTGGATTCAGAACTGCCTTCTAAAGATGAAAGGCACCTCTTTATCTCCATTGACCTAGCTATCCAGTTAATAACCAGTGCTCGATTCCTGCAGGTTATATATGCTAGTGTATGAGCAATACATGTTAGAGATGGACACATACTAGAACATCTGACCTAACCCCTCCCTTGAGACGTTAGGATCCAGAGTCAGATCCAAATCTAAACTCTGCAATTTGGACTAAAAGATGCTGTCTGGGTTGAGAGTGTCAATTCTTCAGTGTATCCAGCTACCCAGTCTCCTGTTATTTGTAGAAGAAGGTTCTTTACAGCCAGTTCCAGCAGAGACCAACTTTTCTCACACTGCACAAGCATCAAATTCCCACAAGGCAGCACTTAGTGGCAATAGATGGTGAGTCCATAGAGAGAATTAAGAAGTAGTTGTCCGAGACTCAAGAATACTCCGAGCAGCCTCCAGCATTTGCTTCCCAGCATCAGGCTTAGTCAGCTCCACCTCTCAGGCATTCATATATACCTTTTACCCACCAAGGAAAGACAGGGCTACATAACAGTTCTGACTCAGTCTTAAAGGGATAACATTACTAGAGTCAATAAATATACTTCTCATGGAAAATAACTGTGGTGTCTCACAGGAGACTACATGAGACATGTGGTAAATGGTAGAAAGGTACTCCAAAGCCCCAGTGGGTGAGGAAATAACCCCCGACCCTGCCTGTCACATAGGTGATTGGAGATGGGAATATAAAGATAGAGAGGATGCAGCACTGGTGATGGCTACCTAGGGGGAAAAGGGTGTGTGCCCTTCCCCTTCCAGCTACCTAAGAAGCTGGAAAGGTCTGTGGCAACTGAGATCCACTGTTCTAAATGGTTTGTTTTTGTCTGGAATCCTTTGTTTAGGAATCAATAAAAGAAGGCCCTGAGGAAAAGGATTGTAACTCTGCTGCTGGTGAGAGTGTTATTCATCTTCTCTGGTTGATGGTTCTGCCCACCGGCACACAACATGGTGTAGAACAAAACCAAAAAGACTTTTTGAGGTTTACAGTGCCTTATAATACAAAATCCCTTTAAAAATTCTCTTTACTCTTATATTCCTTATAAATATTGTTGAACAATTTGGGGCAAAGATTTTGAAAAACAGCCGCCTAATGTTAGGCTCCCGAATGTACATTTTAGGTATCTGCCCAATTTGTCAAGGCGTAGAACATCCAATATCTCAACGGCATGTTCTGAGCAGCTGTTGGGTGCTCAGCACTTTCAAAAAGCAGGCAGACTACTGTTTTTTAAAAATCTTGGTCTTGTGGCTCACTGCAGCTCCAGATATAACCCTCTGACATTGTTACAAACGGAAGGATCTTATACAGATATGACAAAACCTTAGAAATCAGAAAGAGTTCTCACTAAATTTTGAAGTAGCATGACTACACAATTTGTAAACAAAACATTGTTTTCTCTTTTTTACTAATTTGATTCATGAAGGGGAGGGAATTGCTTTGTTTAGTGAGTGGAATTTTTGATAGGTGCCAAGTTTCATGATGCAGACTAATATTTTTGCAAACTCGAATGCATTTTCTCTTTTTTTTATTAGCTCCCACAAAGGGTTTTCCATTTTCCCTGAGCAAATAAAAAACAGAAGCAATTTGTATTCCCATACATAATTATTTAGCTTCCTTACTGACATGTTCTAAATAAACATTCTTACTGAAAGTATATGCTAATCAATAATAGAGAAAAAATGTAAGATCTCAGCTGCATAGAACCACCCAAAAACTGAGTGACCCCAGCAGAATGGAGAGAAGGCAACAGAGAATTCGAAGCAGGGTGGCTGGCAGCCTGGGAAGAGTTATTTGCATGTATTCTCTCCCACTGTTTCTTTACGACCAATCTATGTGGACTGGTGGTGTTGGGCTTTTGTCCCTGTGAGTTGGGCCAATCTTTCCCTCAGTAGATCAGCCTACTGCACAGGCAGTTTATCTGGTCTTCTGGGACTCACCATATGTAGCGGCCTGAATAAGATGATCCTAAGCTATATGTCTCATTAAATATTCTGTAGTGATGAGTTCATTATACAGTGCATAATATAAGACTATTTTATTAAAGTCAAGATGGTGCAAGCTTGTCATAAAATTGAGAACTTTAAGAGCCAAAATCTGATCTCCACTATGCTGGTGTATATCCAAAGTAGCTTTGCAGAAGGCAAAAGAAATACACCTGTGTAACTGAAATCAGATTTTGATTCTAAGTGCTTTGAGATTTTTCTTCACAAGATTAACTTTGGGGTTTGGCGGGGTAGGGGGAAGCAGGTTCGATGACTGAAGGAAAGATCATTTTACCTTCTACTGAACAGTGCCTCTTCTGTTTGTCCTTGTAATGATCATTTCATGTATCTTCATTTCTGATCCTGAACTGTTGTGTAGTGTCACTGTGCACTGCCTAACTGCTGTTGCCTTTCACACCAGAGACTGCTTGCCAGTGATAGATGAGTTGTTCCATACATATGGCCAATTTCTCTCCTCAAATATACTGAGAGTTTGTTCTTCTGAACAGAATATGATCTGTAAGGGTCTGATCATAAGACTCCCATTGACTTCAATGGGCTTTGGCTCAAGCCTCAAGTATGTAAAGTGCTTTGAGATCAAAGGCAGTGCTAGCCCATTAGGGGCCCTAAGCAGGAATATTTTTGGATGCCCCCTACAACACTGACAGCCTGAGCCCTGCCTTACGGGGCTGAAGTTGCGTAGGTCACATAAAATCATGGAATCTGTGACCTCCGTGACCGACTTGTAGCCTTAATAATAATAAAAAGTGAATAAGGGGCCACCTTGAGCTGCTTCAGGCTCTAAGCAATTGCTTAGTCTGCTTATGCCTAGCGCTGGCACTGTTTGAGTTCCTTCTGGAAATAAGGTGGTATATAAATGTAAGTCATTTTCATTACCAGTGTGGAACAGTAAATTGTCAAATAATTAATATGGGAAGGAAGTTAAGTCTGAGTGGCATAGAAGCCCCAGAGATTGGTGAGTAATAAATTAAAGCATTTCATCTCATTTTAGTGGCTCATATCCTTGCCTTCTGACTCTTTTGCTGGATGGCAGTAAGACAGGCTCATTTGTAAAGGAAGTTCATAGAAATTTTTGGTATAAGTTAAATATGGAAAATTAGCTGATGCAAAATAATATTTTAAAGGGAAAGAAAAAAATAATTAGACAAGTCACTTGATTCTGTTGTATCGTTATAAGGAAAATATAACTACATGGAAATATAATGCTTAACATATATTCTTTATGGATTATTACACATTGCAAATGACTGCACTAGCTACACAACTTCTTTTAAAAGGACAATTATATAAATAATCTACTTCTCTTCTAATTTGTTCTATTTATGTTCTCATATAATAAACCATCCCCAGGCTATCTGTTCTCTAAGCATGCACAAACCAGATACATCAAAAAGCTACCCTTGTATCTAGAACTGGTTGAATTTTTTGTTGAAAAGGTTTTTTAACCCAAAATGTGAAACAAATGCCATACATATTTTTGTGATTTTTAAAAGGGCTTCTGACCTGCTCTACAACTGTCTGGAAAATTTCCATTGACAAATATTTTCAGTAAAAACATGACAATTTTATTTACTATTTTATTCAGTTATCCATCTCTAACTGTGGCAGATATGTAGTTAAGTACTTCATGGTTGTCTTGTCACTATGGTGTCCACTATGGTCACTTGGAATTCCCCAGATGCAACAAGGAAAGAGCTGACAGTCCAAATTCCATTGCCTCAAAAATAATAGCTCTTTCCTATCCCTTGATGTAAAAGAGAATTTCCATTAGCTGTTAATAGCATAGGCCATACGATTCACATTTGACCAGCTTAATTTCACACAGGGCAGGGCACTGGTGACATACACACAGTAGCCATTTAATTACAATATTATTAGAGAGATGTTCCAAACTTGAACCTTGAATGTAAACCCCTTTATATTTGAGGGTTTCAAGGACTAAGGTGATCCAAACCTGTCACATAGGTTTGGTTCTGGGTCACATCTAAACCCTAAAGGATCATATCATTGGTTTGTGACTTGGAGGTAGCCAGAATTTTGTGAGAATGTATTACAAGAATTGGATGCTGTCAAATTAGAACAGAAATCCTGACCCTTGTGGAGCATCACATTCAAACTGTAAACTGTTGTGTGTCAAAAGCTCTGCTGCACATCTCTAGTTCTTTATATATATAAATATATGAATCCCCAAAGCATATTTGGCTCCAGTGAGTGGTAACAGGGTATGGAAACTTTCATTTCTAGGTCATTCATTTGAATCTGTGCCAGATCAAAAGTTATCTTCTCTTTGCTGTTTGCTTTGTTAGGTGAAATGCATTAGTAGGCTCAAATCATTCCTAGTCTCTCTAACACAAAGAGACCATCACATTTGGAACCACTTGGCACTTTACTTTCCAGTCTAGCAGAGAGGGCAGGACTGAAAGATGTGGAGACTAAATTATTCTCTGAACTCTACCTCAAGCTGTAAATAATGGTCCATGTGGTGTGGTGAACCTTGCATCTCTGCTGTTTTTCTGTGGATGTAGGACTCTGGTCTTTGGGCTGCCAGAGTACTAAATTCCCTTTTTATTGATTATTATTTTGTCTATAGCACTTTAATTGCATGGGACACAAACAATAGGTAGTGTGTGAAGAACACAAGCCCTATACCGAAGAGTTCCATAGTCTAAACAAGAAATCCACATGCACTGAAAATAATGTTAAGGGCCAGAGAAATTCAGAGGTGAGGGAAATGCAGAGGCATCCCTTTCCACAAACCTGGCTATTTTGAAAGGTCAGATGCTGAAAATACTCAGGTTTGAATTTATTTTCTTTTTGCTATCCAGGTACTTGAAAGAAAGTCATTAATTTGTTTCATATATAAGGAGAATTGCTTTCTTTTTCCTGTCATCTCCAAATGATCTATCTCCTGGAGATAAATGAGTACAAACAACCCTAACATTTTTTTCTGTAAAGGAATGGAGAGAGGTATGATGGGAGAGAATTTTTTTTCCAGAGTGGGATGTTGGAAGGATTTGACATTCAAATCCAAATGTAATAGCTGGACCTTTTGCCCTCTAGATTCAAACACCCCAAACCATGTGTAGTGAGTTGCAAGGAAATGCATGCAGAGTTTCCAAAATCTCAATGTGATTCTGAATATCTGATTGTATAATGGGTTGAACCAAAGCTCCAGATCTGAACTCTCTTCCCAAACTTTGTGGTGTTCAAAATCTGCTCTAAATTTTGCTGCTTGGCCCATCTCTGCTTCTGGGTTGGCCAATTATGCCCTGGTTTTATTAGGCCAGAGGATTTCAACTTTGGCCTAAATCATAAATACCTGAAAAGCAGGAGCTGAAAATTTATGAAGGAAACACTAAGAGCCCCTTATCTACAGTGACAAAATTGCCACCACCATAATCTCTATTAAGTGCTACAAAATTACAGTGTAACAGCTCTGAAATTACTTGTGACATCTGCATGAATACCAAATCGATTCATTATGTTCAGCCCTATTACAAAAAGCACTTACTGAATTTGTACTGATTACAACTCTTACAAATTAACAGTTACCCAAGTGCACTCACTTTCCAATGTACATATATTATTTAAAGATTACAGTTCAGTTTAACAGAGGTAACAGCAAAATAATATTGCCACTCACTGTGGAGTACCATTTCTGTATACAGTACCCCAATTTTTAAAGCTTTTTTAAAGTGGTTGAATTTTAGATAGAAAAGTCTTTTTTCTTTTTCTTTCTTTCTTCCTTTTTTTTGGTTAAGTGCAGCACGTCATTCTCCCACTCTTTCTCAAGAAGTGAAGTCTACAGAAAAAAAAAAAGGAAAATGATAAATGCCCACATTATGCAGAATTTGCCTTTTTGAAATCCCATTCCCCATTGAGCAAGCCAGAATTTTATAGAGATATAAATCACAAAGAAATAAGAAGCCAGTAATGAGATAGAAGTATATTTGAAATATGGATGCAAATCCTCACCACCTGCTGAACAAAAATAGTCTTTGGAGACTGTCCTGAAAACTGAACTGCCATTAACATCTTGTAAGCACTAAATTTGCAGCAGAAGAATAGTGGAATTATATCCCTGTGAAATGCCAAAGGCCTCCCTGATTTATCTCTAAGCAGAACGTTTCAGCCACATCTACATAAATATTTTAACAGGAATTTAATTTTAATTTTAGTCACACAATAAATCTTTTTATTCAACGACATCATTTTGTCCTAAACGAGTTGCCTTTTTTGTGCTCGCATGCACAATATGTGTTCATTCTTTTGGGTCTGACAAATACAATTTTCATATATCATATACAAAGTATCAGTGGGTTTATTTCCACAAGTGTCTTGCCATAGGCTGTTTAATTTTATCTAGAACTTCTATTTATTTAGACACAATTTATCTGGCAGCTACCAATTGACTTGTATCTAAACTCCTACATCCCAGCTTTGGAGCTCTAGGGCACAGCGTAATAGAACAAAAAAGGAAAACTATTTAATGCTGCAAGTGTATGTACTTATTGGGTTTGGTTATAGATGCACTGGCAGTGGAAGCATACAGGAAGCTGACTACTTCATCTTATTTTCAGTGTATTTTATAAATAGCAGTGTGAACACAGGTAATTCTTGTCTGAATCATATATTACTTACTATGCATTTCAGATGCCATTGCTGCTGTTTGATGATCATGTAACATTAGAAACAGCAAATATCTATACATATATATACCTATCTCATAGAGCTGGAAGGGACCCTGAAAGGTCATCAAGTCCAGCCCCCTGCCTTCACTAGCAGGACTAAGTACTGATTTTTGCCCCAGATCCCTAAGTGGCCCCCTCAAGGATTGAACTCACAACCCTGGGTTTAGCAGGCCAATGTTCAAACCACTGAGTTATCCCTCCCCCCATGCATAGCCAGTCACTTAGAATGTCTCCAGAGGACATCAAGACAATGATGGACTAGTTTACTGCTAGGAGGATGAAGACTGTAAGCTCCTGATGGTAAAAAGTCCACCTGGAGCAGGGGTAAAGTGGTGCAAGTTACCATGTAAGCCCTATTCTGTTGAGGAGAGTGGAGCTGACTGGCACAACCCACTGAGTAGGCTGGTAAGTGCACAGGAGAGATGTGCTGATACAGCAGATCTCTCCTGCAGCCTCTGTTGTTGGAGGCTCAGGGAGCCTTAGTCAGAATATAAAGTTACCCCCTGCTGGTAGAAGGTAGGGGCGGGGATTATACACTGTGTAGAATCCTGCTTACGTGTTACAGCTCCCTTCTATGCAAAGGGTACAAATTGCCCTTCCCTGCACTCACAGGGATGAATTATCCCCATATATTTAATCTGAAAGTGTAACTCAGAGCACTTGCTATGGCACTTGAGTGGGGACAGTCAAACATACAAATAACAAACAAAATTGGTAGTTAAAATTAGATATTAAGGGGGAGATGTTCAAAGGCACAAATGCCCAGCTTCCATTGAAAGTTTAATTATGTCTAATCAAGTCTTTCACTGGGTGCTGGGCACCTAACTCCCATTGGTGCCTTTGAAATCTTCCCATAAAACTTTCCAGCTTTGATTATTGAAAATCGGACCTCGACATATTGTTGGGTGATCCAGTGGTTACTGGGGTAGGCTTTAACCTTTGGAAGCCCAGTTTTAAATTCAACTGCGGTTGAAAGCAGTAACCTCAAAAGATTCAGAGATGTGGGCTATAATAAGCAGCCAAAAGTTTAAATAATGATCTGAAGCTTTTGGTAATACAACCACCTGTTCTAAGGAGATATAGAGGATTTTGGGCATTAGGTGGTTGTCTAATCAGCACCATACTAAATTAACCAAATTGACTAAAAAAATGTAGGAAAGAATACACACATGATTTACCATAAACCTGGGCATTTTTTAGAAACACTGTTAAATATACTGCTAAAAAAGCGCAGATGTCTAAAATTTAAATGGGTGGTGATGAAAACTTACATACAGAATGAGAGTCTCCATTATAGGACAGGCTAGAACAGAACACAAAGCAATTGCAGTCCATCCTTGGTCTGAAAGATCATTTGTAATGTCTTCAGGCTTATTCGGTCTTTGGCCTCTGTATTAAGATTGCTGAGTCTTCTGTCCCCCCTCCCCTGGTTGACCTTTTGTATTTCTTTCCCTTGCTCTTTCCATTTCCATGACTGTCATGAGAACTTATAATGATCTTATCTAGGTGAAGCTTATTTTATTCCACATTATATTGAAGAATCTCAAAGCAAAGATTTCTGTAACATTTATTATACAGAGAAAAAGATTTTTTTTTTAAATGAAAGATCAAAACAGAAGTCTACTCAAAGCCAACACACCTCTCCTTTGTACCTCTTAAATTGTTCTTTTGCAGGACTGTTTTTAGAGTAATTAATAGGAACATAAGAATGGCCAAAGGGGGTCTTCTGACAGCAGCTGGTGCCAGATGCTTTAGAGGGAATGAACAGAACAGAGCAATTATTGAGTGATCCATCCTATCGTCCTGTCCCAGCTTCCGATAGTCAAGGTTTAGGGACATCAGGAGCATGGGGTTTTGTCCCTGACCATCTTGGCTAATAACCATTGATGGACCTATCCTCCAGGAACTTATCTAATCCTTTTTTTAACCCAGTCATACTTTTGGTCTTCACAACATCCCCTGGCAATGAGTTACACAAGTTGACTGTGCATTGTGTGAAGAAGTACTTGTTTGAAACTTGCTGCCTATTAATTTAATTGTGTGCCCCCTGGTTTTTGTGTTAAGGGGCTATTATTAATTTTCTCCACACCATTCATGATTTTATAGACCTCTGTCATATCCCGCCTTAGTCATCTCTTTTTTAAGTTGAACAGTCCCAGTCGTTTTAATCTCTCCTCATATGGAAGTTGTTCCATATACCTAATCATTTTAGTTGCCCTTCTCTACTTTTTCCAATTCTAATATATCTTTTTTGAGCTGGGGCAACCAGAACTGCACACAGTATTGAAGATGTGGGCACACAATGGATTTATATAATGACATTATAATTTTTTCTGTCTTATTATCTATCCCTTTCTTAATGGTTCCTAACATTCTGTTCACTTTTTTTTACTGCCACTACACATTGAGCAGATGTTTTCAGAGAACTGTACACCATGACTCCTAGATCTCTTTTTTGAGTGGTAACAGCTAATTTAGATTCCATCATTTTGTATGTATTGGGGAGATTATGTTTTTCAATGTGAATTACTTTGCACTTATCAACACTGAATTTCATCTGCCATTTTGTTTCCCGGCCACCCAGTTTTGTGAGATCCCTTTGTAACTCTTTGCAGTCAGCTTCAGGCTTAACTATCTTAAGTAATTTTGTTTCATCTGCAAATTTGTCACCTCACTGTTTATCCCCTTTTCCAGATCATTTATGAAAATGTTGAAAAGCACTGGTCCCTGTACAGATCCCTTGGGGGACCCCACTGTTTACCTCTCTTTGCAGTGAAAACTGACCATTTATTTCTACCCTTTGTTTCCTGTCTTTTAACCAGTTACTGATGTATGAGAGGACCTTCCCTCTTATCCCATGACTGCTTACTTTGCTTAAGAGCCTTTAGTGTGGGATCTTGTCAAACGCTTTCTAAAAGTCCAAAAACATTATATTGACTGGATCACCCTTGTCCACATGGTTGTTGACACCCTCAAAAAGTTCTGATAGATTGGTGAGGCATGATTTCCCTTTACAAATGCTGTGTTGACTGTTCTCCAACATATCATGTTTATCTGTGTGTCTGATAATTCTGTTCTTTACTATAGTTTCAACCAATTTTCCTGGTACTGAAATTAAGCTTACTGGCCTGTAATTGCCAAGATTTCCTCTGGAACCTTTTTTGAAAATCCATGTTACATTAGCTATCCTTGAGTCATATGGTACAGAGGCTGAATTAAGCTATAGGTTGCATACCACAGTTAGTAGTTCTTCAATTTAATATCTGAGTTCCTTCAAAACTCTTGGGTGAATATCATCTGCCCTTGGTGACTTATTACTGTTTAATTTATCAATTTGTTCCAAAATCTCCTCAATCTGTGACAGTCCATCAGATTTGTCACTGAGAAAGAATATGACTCAGGTGTGGGAATTTGCCCCACATTATCTGCAGTGCAAAGAGTTCATTTAGCTTATTCTCAATGGCCTTGTCTTCCTTGAATGCTCCTTTAGCAACCTGATCATCCAGTGGCCCCACTGATTTTTTGGCAGGCTTCCTGTTTCTCATATATTTGAAAAAAATGTTTGCTGTTAATTTTTTTGTCTTTCGCTAGTTGCTCTTCAAATTCTTTTTTGACCTGCTTAAGTATATTATACTTGATTTTCTCTTTCTATTTTACTTATTAGGATATGACTTCCAGTTTTTAAAAGGATGTCCTTTTGTCTCTAACTGACTCTTTAACTCTGTTGTTTAGCCATGATGGCATTTTTTTGGTCCTCTTACTGCTTTTCTTTTTGTCTAGTTGGGGATATACATCTAGTTTGAGCTTCTATTATGGAGTTTAAAAATAGTTACGATGCAGCCTGTGGGCATTTCAGTCTTGTGACTGTTCCTTTTAATTCCCATTTAACTAACTTCCTCATTTTTTTGTAGTTCCCCTTTTTGAAGTTAAATGCTACTGTGATGGGTTTCTTAAGCATTTTTCCCCTACAAAGATGTTAAATTTAATGATATTGTAGTTGTTATTACTGAGTAGTTCAGCTATATTTATCTCTTGAACCAGATCCTGTGTGCCTACCTTCACACCCAGCAGTGAATTTACCAGACGGTTATCCCAGTTATCACAAATCCAACTATCTATATTTGTAATAATCAATCCCTCATTACTATTACCCAATTCTTCCTAATAACTGGGGTTCTTTTGCCTGGAGGGGTATCCTCAGCATGAGAGGATGCTGTGACATCATCTGAAAGGATGAACACAAAAGAATGCTACAACTTTAGATTCAACAAGGCACTGTATTTTTATCCCATTCCAGGTGCTTTGAGCAAATAGGGGCACAGCAGGCACCACTTGTTTTATTTATATGTACAACAGAAACAGATAATTAATCTTTCAATTGCTGGATTATATTTGCTAAGCACATTAACACCCTCCAATAAATAATAACAAAACTTCATGCCTATATTGTGCCCTCCATCCCAGAAATTCAGAGTGCTTTGAACCTTCAGGAATTGAGTCTGGGAAATGGGGAAATATTACCTTAATTTTACAGATGGATGGATTAGTGAGAGAGGGGGATAAATGAGTTCTCCAGAGTTTCAGAGGAAGTCTATGTGAGAATCAAGGAGAGAGCCATCCCACCACAGGAACAAAAGGCTATATTCTGAGGGATTGCAAACACTCTTTACGTTTTCTTGCTGGATCAGCTAAAAGATATTTAGTGCAGATATTTCTGTAATTGTGACATATTGGGAAAATTTAGTGTTCAGTGATCCTTAGATTTACAGTTCATTTTATATGTTATATGTATAGATTACAATGGGGTATGTTATAAAATCTTTGGGAATACTGACTGGCTCCAGACCTGGAAAAGGATTTTCTTTTCTTTTTTCTTATGCCATCTGTCCCTCTTTATTCACTTAGATGTGATTTGTTTCTGCGTTCAGATTGAGTGAAATCCACTCTATCTACCTAAAGCTCAAAGACTTGAGGACTTCATACAGATGCAGTGTGAGGGAACGGGAGGTGAACCTCCTCACCCACAGTTCAGGGTAAAGGTGCAGAGGAATTAAAATTGCTTATCAAGTTGTAAAACTTGCATTTGGTGACAGCTAAAGAACTTGAGATTGACTATATCCAAAATTCAGGTAGCTGAAATTTGGACAAGAGTTAAAAAACCCAAAAGGAATTTTTTAGCATTTCATGAGATGTTATCCAAAATGAAATTCTTCCCCCTTGCTCACTTCAAATACAAACTAGTTAGGGGATCTGATTAAAATGCACCTGGTCCTTGACATGGCTAATCCACAGTTCATTTGATATGTACACTGGACCTCCCCGGACTGAACTAAAGCCTTCCATAGCATCTTGAACAACAGGAAAGCTGGGAAGCACCTATTAGCGTGGAAATCTAGCTCTGCCACGGCAAGCTAGTCCAAGGCTTTAACACAGTGAAGGATCCATCTTGTCTGCAAAATGGATGAGTGTTTTAACTGTGTCAGGAGACAACTACATTTCAAATTGACCCCCTGAGATGGTTTTGTTTGTAGTGTAGATAAGGCCTTTACCTTGAGGCTGAATTCTTCTCCATGACTCTGCTAGGTTAATGTGTGTAGCCTTCTTTATTTCATTGCTCTGTTCTTTATGTAGCTTTATGTTCAGATGGAACCTTGAAGCTCACAGTTCTCTGACTGCTTCCTGTGCTTCACAGGTTCATCACTCCAAAGTTTTGGATAATGTATGATCTGACAGTCAGACAAAGGTGAGTATCATTCTTTATTTCATCACTCTCTAATGTGCTTCTCTCTATCTAGTCTCTGAATTTTGAAAAAATCCCATGAGACTGCATTCGTAACTCAGATTCCAAAATGTCCTATTAGTTCATTTTTTCCCAGTGACTTAGAAAAGACATAGATTTCCCAAAGGGATTAAAAAAAAGGTTTGCTTTTGAGAGGCTTCAAAACTCTTTACTATATTTGAATAGGTGATTGAGTAGATAGCTGTTAGATCTGCTGCTGTCTTGACTAGGAAAAATGTCAGCAACGCTAACTTTCATGCAGGAGTAACACCTGCAATATGATAACAGACTGAATTACCTTGTGTATGAACTGCAGTGATTTTACATCTTTTATAAGGGATATGTGTTAAGATACTGTGGCACTTTCCTTCTAGATTATTCCAAGTGCAACTCATGCTGTACAGTATCTGTCCACACAGAGTTGGAGCAAGATTCAAATCTCAGTTTTACCAGTGGAAATTAGGAGAAACTCCACTGGTATCTACAAAGTTACATTAGTGTAAAACTGACCTGAGTAAGATCAGAATTAGTCCTTTGTTCTGTACATCTTTCTGAGAAACCTTTAATTGTGGTAAAAACTTGATTAAAAAAATCAAGAAAAATTTTAGTTAGAGATGGTCCTGAACCAAAACCCAGATCCAAACATCCTTAAACGTTAAGAAAGCTCAGATCTAAATCCCATCTGTTGACCATGGTGATTTGTGGTTCACCACACCTTCTTAATCCAAGAGACAGTGCTCCGTATACAGTATATTTAGAACTCAATAGTGGAAGGGAAAATATATAAATATTTGGAGGCAGATCCATTTGAAATCAATGGAGCTATGCCAGTTTATACCATCTGAGGATTTACCCCTTTGCATTTATGTAGTGCAAAACTGAATTAGCACATGCTGATCAAACAGTTTATCAAACCCCTTTAAATTTACCAGGCCAAATTGTAGCTGGCCCGCCATAGTGTGAAAAGGGTTGAGAGTTGAGGGCCCAGGAATCTTCCCCCTCTATTTTTTTCTGGACCATGTGGCTGGGGACCACTGACACTGCTCCATGCTAGCCCCAGCAGTGGCACTAGCTTATCAGAGGAGTGAAGGAAATGAGGGTGGGACCATGCCTCATTCCCTTCTGCATCTGGGCTGCACAACACACACTGGATCTATTTAATGGGCGACACAGCTGCTGCATGCACTCCCCAGGAGGAATTCTCTCTGATTCAGGCAGAAAGGGGCAGCAGAGGATCCTGCCAGGGAGCACTGGGGTTGCACAAAGCCACAAGTAGTCAACTTTACACCACAGGCTGTTCCTCCCCTCAGATCGCTGGGTAAGAGTGCACTGGGCATGAGTAGGGGTGTATTTTGGGGAAGGTCAGAGTGCATGGTATATACCAGATCGTCAGCTGTTGCAGCAGCTAACTGCTTTCAGTTATACCAGTGGGTATTTTGGCTTCTGGCTAGATCAGGACTGGGGGAGAACAGAAAAGTGGCTTTTAGTTTTAGCCATACAGATCTGTCTCATGTTACGCGGGGATTCCGTTCCGTGGTTAGCGTGTAAAGCGAAAACCATGTATAGTCAAAATTACATTGAGTTCAATGGCGGGCGGAATCGCCCGCACTACAGGTACAGTATTAAAATTGTTATTTTTCTCTTTTTTTGGTTTTGTTTTTTGGTTTTGCCAACCGCGTAAAGCTGAAATTGCGCATGTTAAATGCGCGTAAGATGCGACAGACCTGTACCTCCCACGAGCTGCAATCCCAGAATTCCTCCTGGAGACTCCTCTGTTTCAGCCTCGCAGTTGTTTCCATAACACAAGGCTGTGTATTTAGCTCCTGGTTGTTCTCTTCAAGGACTGTAGGTTTGTAAGGTCTATAGATTTACCGTTCGACTCTCCAATGGAAACAAACTAATAACAACAACAACAACAACAATAGTGTACAAGGCAAGAGGGAGAATGGAAGAAATCCCTCAGATATATTTCATATGCCAAATCTAATATTGAAATATAAGTGCTTGTCTAGCACAGGAGCGCTGCTCAGCAGAGCAGTTGTACAAATTGTCTCTGTCTAACGACAATAAAAGGCCTGAATCTATGTATTCCCAGGGCATTCTAAAATCTGAGTTTAATATATTGCACTTTCATTTCTGAGCCTAATGCAATTGTATAAAAGTCATTTTGTTTAAAAGAACACTTTGCTGCAGATACTGAAGTGCAAAGGGATGGCTTAGACTGTTGCTGGCCATTCCTTAGAAGAAGAGTTGGATAGAGAAATTCAACTAAGGAAGTTCATCAACACTTATTTTTACAACATGGTAGCAAATTTCTTACATTATGCTTATGTTTATTATTGTTATGATTATTGCCCCTCTGGCCCAAGCAGTTAGCCAAAATTTGAGGCTTTGCCGGGTTGCTTCAATTAGGATTAGAAATTGGTGATGTGACAGGTATATTCACAATGTAATCATGTTTGTTTTGAAAAGATACAAAAAATCATTTTTCTCTGCCAGTAGAAACCAATATCAACAGACAGTTCTTTGCTCAGAAATCCCCAAATCAGCTACTCCAGTGAGCTCTGTGCTCAAACAATCCATGTCCCTTAGCTTTTTCTCAGGGTCACACTCACAACTGTTTCTCCTGGCTTTCACTGACTCCAACATACACAGCCTACACCCAGGCTCATAGTCCCTGTGTTCGCAACCAGGGAAACCCCTTAGTCCATGTGGCTTAGCTCTAACCTACCATGCCAAGGGCAGTTGCTTGCTCCATGGACCCAGAGCTGTTTTTACTAAATAAAGAGGCTTCATTGTTCCTGTTGAGCCTGAAAGAGTTGTACTTGGCACACCCATTGGCTTTAATGAGATCTGTGATGGTCTTTGCATCCAAGACTCACCTGCCGATGGCCATTAGCCCCTTTCATCATAATACTATATTGAGTATTTATATTGAAGTAGAACCCAGAGACCCTGATCAGGATCAGGTCCTATATAAACACAAAGGAAGACCTTCTTCCTGATTCAAGTGACACAAAGGAAGGGATAAAATCAAAATAGGAATACTGTTATATCTTAAAAGGCCTCAGTGTGGCCCTTATTACTTGGCTGATCTGATTTTGGAAATCACCAAAAAAAATCCAGAGGCGTCTTTGATATACAAAAACCCTTCAAAATCTCTATGAAGGCTCTGAGACCCTTCTTTAAGATGCTGAGTGACCTCAGCTCCCACTGAAGTCCACACCTAGCAGGCTGACTTCCTCCCTTCCATAAAATAATAACTAAAAAAAACCCCTAGACCAATTATAATCTGAGAAATACAGTGAGGCACAAATTATTTGCTATGCTGTGGGAAAGCCATGATGTAGTTACCACTGTTTCCCAATAGTAATACTGCAGCTACTTTATTGTAATTCACAGTGAGCCACCAGAATCTGCAGTCAATTCACTGTCAATCCGCGCTATATTTCATGGCTGCTAATGTGTATCACCAGGTTATTTCCTCTCTTCATCTCTCTCTCCACAGAATCTTCCTAGCAAGCAACATCAAAATGCTTTGCAACAGTGAATTTTTAAAAAGTTTGACTTGACAAGCAGGTGTTGGAGTTAGATGTAAATCTTTGTAAGCTCTTCCAAGAAGAACTACAGAAAGGAGAAGTTTGGAGATGTCATACCAGGGGAGCATAGTGTGATTAACCTATCAAGTTTTCATGTGAGGAATAAAGAAAAGGCCATAAGAAATGGAAGGGCTGTATGTCCTGTAAACAAATCTGGGCCCATCTATCTATGGCCTTATATAAAAGCTGCAGAATCTTGCAGTGAACCTTATATTCCACCAGTAGCCAGTATTCAGTACTCAGTAGAGTAGCCATGTCTTAGAAACTGGTGAAAGACCAATGGATCTGATACCTTGGAAGGTATTCCTCATGAAAGAAAGTGATAAGGAATGCATGTCCCAGAGCTTCAATGTGCACAGAAAAGAATATTGCAATAATTCCATCTGATATTCCACATAGTACCCTGAACCCCACAATCATCCCGGGGAGGAATCCCTCCCTATGATGGCACAGCACTGAAAGGTCCCCCAAAGGTAATACACAGAGTCAGTATGCAAAGACATACATGCACTGTCTCTGGGCTCTAAACTGGAAAATACGTTTTACTGACTATCACAGTTTGCCCTCTCTTGAAAGAGCTGCAGTTATACCTGAATTCAACATGGTACCTAAGCATGTGTGCTTAGGTGGTTAATAGGCAGCAGGTTTAAAACAAATAAAAGGAAGTTCTTCTTCACACAGCGCACAGTCAACCTGTGGAACTCCTTACCTGAGGAGGTTGTGAAGGCTAGGACTATAACAGTGTTTAAAAGAGAACTGGATAAATTCATGGAGGTTAAGTCCATTAATGGCCATTAGCCACGATGGTTAAGGAATGGTGTCCCTAGACTCTGTTTGTCAGAGGGTGGAGATGGATGGCAGGAGAGAGATCACTTGATCATTAACTGTTAGGCACCTGGCATTGGCCACTGTCGGTAGACAGGATACTGGGCTAGATGGACCTTTGGTCTGACCCATTACGGCCGTTCTTCTGTTCAACTTTTGGCATATGAGAAATCCCATTCATGTCCACATGTTATGCAGCTACCTGCTCTCTAAATTGCCCAAGTTTACAAAATGTCCAGCTTAAAAAGTTACATAAAATTGTTTAGAAAAAAGATTACGAGAGAGAGAGACTGGATTAGTTGAAACTAAAAGGTCTACTGATACCACCCCAAGGACTGTGTTGAGATCTTGACTATTGAATAACAGGAGAATGGAACCAGAAATTAATGGACCAAAAACTGATATGTTGGGAATTAGGCCTAATTTGTGTAAAAAAGAATGAAGGGATTTGTAGATTCCCAGGCCAGAAGGGACTATTGTGATCATTTAATCTGACCTCCTATATAACACAGGCCATAGAACGTATTGAAAATAGTTCCTAGTGCATATCTTACCAGGGTTGGTGGTGGAGTCTAGCTATCTGGGGTTTGTGGCCCAGGTCAGTGGAGGATCCATGAAGACAGACATGACAATCCAATCAGCATGACATTTACTACCTAACAACTATCAACTCTGGATGGCCCATCTTTCCTGGAAGCCAGCCGTGTTTGACCAGCTGGATGTGGTGTTTATTTGCTGCTTGTATTATTAGAACTGGGAGCACTGGCTGTTGGGAGTCGGAAAGGACAGGAAACAGGAAGGAGGGAGGAGGAGTTGAGGAGGCTGGGAGAGTTACAGAGTGTGCAGCTATTGCTTGGAAAAGAGACTTCCACTGTAAATAAAGTTCTGTTGAAGTTGTTAATACTTTGCCTGGTGGATACAACATTTTGGCGATGAGGATGGATCTTCTGCCTCTGAACCCACCTGCACCCTTTCTGCAAAGTCCAGGTGAGCCCCCAATTGCTTTTACTGTCTGGATCCATATGTTTGAGACTTATCTGCTTGCAATCAGTGCTACAGAGATTTCTGAAGTAAGAAAGCGTGCTCTGCTAATCCACTGCCTTGGAGCAGAAGGGCAGCGTATATTCTACACTTTTTCCCTTGCAGATGATAAATATGAGACTGCACTCACTGCATTAAAGAACTTTTCTGTGCCAAAAGTGAATGTAGTAGCTAATCGCTACAGATTTCGCCAGCGTGAGCAGAAACCAGGGGAGACTATAATGCAGTATATTGCCTCCCTGAGGAGTCTGATTGCAACTTGTGACTTTGGGAATATGGCAGATGAGATGATTAGAGACCAGCTCATTGAGAAAACAACCATGCTTCGTGTAAGAGAACGCTTACTTCTAGAACCACAACTTACACTAGAAAAAGCAATAACCATTGCTACTCAGATTGAGTCAGCTACAGCTGAAGCCAAAATAATGAGCACGGGTACAGGAGGCCCTGTCCAGACTGTGACTCCTTTGCAGAAAAGTTCACTATCACTGCAGACAAACAATTGCAAAAGGAAAACTAATGTAAAGCCACTGAATCAGCGAATGCAAAATACAGTAAAAGCATGCTTTCGCTGTGGATCCCCACAACATCTTGCAAGCTACATAGGATGTCCAGCAAAAGTAGCTCAGTGCAATCATTGCAAAAAGATTGGGCATTTTGCTAAAGTATGTCGCAGTAGCCAGTTCAATCAACGGGTGCATGCAGTTACAATACCAGATGTTACTGTGCTGAGTGTAGACAAAATCACTACTGCACATATTCCAGAACAGATAAAGTGCACTGTAAATGTTTCTGCCATACCCTCAGGCAAATCACACTCTATTCAGCTAATGTTGGACACTGGCTCAGCAGTATCTATACTACCTGATTCCATCTATTTGCGTTACTTTAAAGATGTGCCTCTTACTGAACCCAAACTTCACTTGGTATGCTATTTGAAAAACCATATTCCAGTACATGGCTGCCTGCCAGCAATAGTTACTTTTGGTGATCGCTGTGTAACTGCGGAGTTCTACATTGTCCACAAAGGCACTGCTATCCTTGGCAGAGATTTATTAGCTGCTTTAAATCTCAGGGTAGTTAATGGACAAATTGATCTTCCTCAGCAAAGCACTCTTGCGGTACACACACCAGTTTCAGCTGGGACCCAACTCCAGGTTGAGGAGAAACTCGGCTGTGCTTATGGGTTTCTGCATAAAGTTAAAATGCGGAATAATGTGATGCCTGTATGACAGAAATTACGGCGGTTACCATTTTCAGTCAGGGAAGCTGTTTCAGAGGAACTTAGAAAACTTGTTCAAAAGGACATTATTGAAGAGATTAACTCCTCAGAATGGGTTTCACCTATAGTAGTGATGCAGAAGAAGGGTGGAGACATTCGCCTTTGTGTGGACTTAAGGGAGCCAAATAAAGCTATTGTGATTGACAGCCATCCTCTTCCTCACATAGAGGAAGTATTTGCAGAACTCCGTGGAGCAAAGATGTTTTCTACTCTTGATTTGCAGAGCACCAGGTTATGTTGCATGAAGATAGCAGAGACCTCACAGCATTTGTTACACATGAGGGACTATTTCGTTTTAAACGTGTTCCATACGGTCTCGCATCAGCCCCAACTGCCTTTCAAAAAATGATGTCATTGATTCTGAAGAATCAACATGGAGTTCAGTGCTATTTGGATGATATTATTGTGTTTGGAAATACTAATGAGGAGCATGACAATAACCTGCAGTCTGTACTAAACTGCATCAACAAAGCAGGCCTCAAGCTCAATAGGTCCAAATGCAAATTTAGACAAACTGAACTCTCCTTTCTGGGGCATACAATTTCACAGGCTGGACTAAAACCTGATCCAGATCATATCCTGGCAATTTCAAATGTTCCTCCTCCAACAGATTTGCAAACCTTACGTTCCTTCTTGGGTCTTACCTCCTGGTATGCAAAATTCATTCCCAATTATGCTTCTGTCATTGAACCGTTACGAGAATTACTACGGAGAAGTTCAACTTTAGTGTGGACAACAGATGCACAAGTTAGTTTTGAAAGGGTGAAAGACTTGATTGTACATAGTCCAGTACTTGCATTATTCAGTCCCGCATTGCCCACAATTGTAACTACTGATGCTTCTGATTATGGACTTGGGGCTGTCCTCACACAACTTCATGAGGACAACACAGAGAGGACTGTTGCATTTGCTTCAAGGACACTAAGTAATGCTGAGAGAAAATATTCTACAGTTGAAAAAGAAGCACTTGCTTGTGTCTGGGCTACTGAAAAATGGAGAACTTACCTGTGGGGCCGCAAGTTCAAGTTGCGCACAGACCACAGCCCTTTGACAATGTTGCTCACCATGAAAGGACTGGGAAGAGCAGGATATCGTATTGCTAGATGGTCTGCAAGACTACTTTCTTTCAGTTATGAACTGGAATATAAGCCTGGAAACAAAAATGTGGTAGCTGATTGCCTTTCTTGCCTGCCTTTGCCTTCACCAGATGGTCCACCGGAGGATGAGGATGTAGTAGTTGCGCTTATTACAAGCACTCTTACTGCAGTTACAAGAGAACAATTTCAAACTGCTTGTTCAGCGTGTCCAATTCAACAAAAATTACAGGAATTTCTGACAAAGAGATGACCCAGTAACCCTAAAAACCTTGACCCAGTTTTGCTGCCTTATTTTAGAGTTCGGGATGAACTTTCTTTGCTCGATGGCTGTGTCCTACGAGACACTATTTTTTGCTACCACATTTGGAACTTCAATGAACAGTCCATTTCAACTTGCAGCATCAATCCATTTCTAGTATGAAATTAAGTAATTTTCTACTTATACAATAAGATTTATCTACACCGTTCTTTTGATTTTGATCCATAGCAGCAAAGGCACTGTACATCAGCAGATCCACAGACTTAAAAGATTTTTTTTTTTTAAAGCATTAAAAAAAAAAAAAAAGTCACAGATCATAGTTTAACAGCAACAACAACATAAAAAGATAACACAATGTCTCTGGCACAATGGCACAGCCTGTGTTCATTTCGGGGACATCCAACTAAGACGTGGATAGAACTGTAGGCAAATAAAGCAAGTCCTTCTCCCAAGTGAGAATCCATTCTTTTCTGAACTTCAGAATGAGTGCTCTTGTAAACCCTACCTCTGAGGTCCTTGCTTTTGTAGTCTGTACATTGGTAGGAATCCATGCTCATTTCAGTGCAGTTTCCAATGAATATAGCAAATATTTTCTGTAATCTCTTGTAATTGCAAAATTGCTGAAAGACACACATCTCCCTTCTCAAAGAAATGTGGCAAAAACATCCAGAAGAGATAAAGTTGGCTCTTTACGAGGTACACACCGGCTACTTGTGCCAGAAGAATTACAGTCAAAACTCATACACCTGGCATACGATACTCATCAAGGAATTGTCAGAACCAAACAACGACTACGGATTCTGTATTGGTGGCCAGGGATGGACTCTCAAACTGAAGCACTCATAAAATCCTGTGTCACTTGCCAAATGCATGTTAAGACAGCAGTGACATGTACCGCTCCATTACAGCCTGTTCCTCTTCCTGAATCTGCATGGGAAAAAGTGGCGATTGACATTGTAGGACCCTTTGATACTGCTCCAATTGACTGTCGTTATGCCATCACTTTAATAGACTATTTCAGCAAATGGCCTGAGGTAGCGTTTACATCGCAAATTTCTTCTGCTACAGTAATTAAGTTCCTCTCTTCAGTTTTTAGCCGGGAAGGTAACCCCAAAGAACTGGTTTCAGATAATGGTAGTCAATTTACTTCCCTGGAGTCTGAAACTTTTCTAGCAGAGAGGAACATTTTACCCAGGAGGTCATCCCTATATTACCCTCAAGCCAATGGGGAAATCGAACGGTTTAACAGAAGTTTGAAAGAGAGTTTGCAAACAGCTAAACTGGAAGGGCGATTGTGGATACCCTTCACTACTGATTTCTTGCAAGCATACCAGGCTACACGACATGCCACAATGCAAAGATCACCCGCAGAGTTACTTCATGGGAAACAGATGACTACTAAACTGAACATTGCTGGATTGTTAAAGGCACGACCTGATGCCCCAAACAAAGATGATGTGAGAACGATAGTTGAACAGAACCAAGCAAAGTCTAAGGCTTTCACAGACAAACGGCGGGGTGCTAAGGAACCAAAGTTTGAGTGTGGTTCCTTTGTTAGAATACGAAAACCTGGAATCTTACGCAAAGGGGACCATAAATTCACAGCTCCTCTTAAAATCATAGAGAAGAAGGGACCTTACACCTATCGACTTTCTGATGGGCGGGTATGGAATGCTTCTTATCTTGCACCTTCCTATGCACCAAGAGGAGATTATGCCAACACCCAGTCTGCATTGGATGACTTCACTGTAGAACCAACACAACAAGACATTGCACTGGAACAGGGGCTTGAGAGACGGCCTGTCAGACTCAGACGACCACCTGCCTGTACTAAAGACTATGTTATGAAGTATCTACAGTGTTTTCAGTGTAATATTCCTGCCAACAGTATAGTGTCTTGTTTCATATTTGTTCCTGGGGTTAGAACAACAATGTTTATTTTAATTTGGAAAGTTTCTTAAGAGAGGAGGGAATGTGGAGTTTAGATGCTGCATGTGATTATTAGAACTGGGAGCACTGGCTGTTGGGAGTCTGAAAGGACAGGAAACAGGAAGGAGGGGGGAGGAGTTGAGGAGGCTGGGAGAGTTACAGTGTGTGCAGCTACAGCTTGGAAAAGAGACTTCCAATGTAAATAAAGTTCTGTTGAAGTTGTTAATACTTTGCCTGGTGGATACAACACTGGACAACAAAGGACTGAGGAGGGGCCATGTGGGACTAGCTCAGGAATTTGAAAAAGAGGACAAAAGGGACAGAGCAGAAGCCAAGGGTGGACACTGTTTGGCTGGGGCTCTGGGTATCCAGAATGGACCATGCTATAACTTTATTTTCTCTGTGCTAACCAAGAACTTTCTATGCTGTGTTCCAGACATCTAATAAACCTACTGCTTTTACAATACTGGCTGAGAGTCACTGCAGCTACTGAAGGTGGTGGTGTTTTGCTCCCTTTGGCTGTACAAGCAATGGTGGATTAGCCATTGGGCCAATAGAGCCCATGCCCACGGGCACCAGCCAATTGGGGGCCCCTCCAGAAAAATGGGTGCCCCTGTGCCCCAACCTGCTCCACCCACCGCCAGGGAGTAGGGGAAGCCCCTGCGTCCTGATCCCACTCCCCGGCAGGAGCTCCGGGGGGGACTGCAGGCAGAAGGAGTAGGGAGGGACCCCCACTTGCTCTGGTGCAAGGCCCGACAACCCTCTAATCCGCCTCTGTGTACAAGTCTCTCTCAGGTGCTCAACTCAGGTGGACTGACTGAAGGGGCTCTGAAGGCTCTGAGGTTAAGTCCAAGGGTAAGTACCCTAGCAGCTTATCCGAGTGACAGAGTGAGACACTAAGTGGGTCTGGCACACTGAAGGTGTCCTCCTAGGGATTGTTCCAGAGCTGTTACAGAGCACTGGACCTGTGTATTCATGACGGCACCAAATGGGGGTTGCATGGGCAGGGTGTGAATGTGAGTCCCTGTCACCCAGTGTGGCAATAGGTGTTGTAGGTGGAATCCAATTGTGGTTCAGGTACCTGGCCCACTTTTCCACTTGGGGCACTTACACGGGGGAGCAGAGGGTTGACTTAGGGGAGTAATAAATAGGCCACGGGGAGCACTGGGTGTCCTGGGAACTGTATCTGAGATGTCTGGGGTAGAAATACCTTCTATGGATGCTAATGGTGTTACATAGCTGCTGCAAGCTAATCTGCAGTTGCAGCCGCTGGGACAACACATGGGTGCGGAGGTCTGGAAGGGGTAGTAATGGAAGCCCAGCATGGGCCCGAGTTTGGGAAGCAGGAGATAAGCAGGGCAGGGCAGACCCCTCACCAGGGGATGTGAGCCCCTAATGGGGGGTAGATTTCTGGGCACCTTTTGATTCACCCATTGACAGGGACTGTAAATTCATGGGATAGAACTGCTGCCCCAGAGCTTGCTGGGGGGCAACAGGACATGGAGTGTGCCCCAACTGTCACCCTGGAGTATGGTTACGCTGGGGTGGCTGACTCGATGGAGTTCACCTTTTCAGTACTACCAGGGATAAAATGTTGAGAGGTGAATATGTACACATATCAACTGGGGCAATGAAATGGCCAAGCAGGCACGGATAGCTAGAACATGGGGAAATTGGGAGACTGCCTTCCTGATCTATGTAGGAGTTATTGCAGAGGCTTACCTGGACAGAAGCACCAACATTAACTAAATATATCATAGAAATAGCAGGGTTGGAAGGGACTTCAGGAGGTCATCTAATCCAACCCCCTGCTCAAAGCAGGACCAATCCCCAGATTTTTATGCCAGTTCCCTAAATGGCCCCCCTCAAGGATTGAGCTCATAATGCTGGGTTTAGGAGGCCAATGCTCAAACCACAGAGCTATCCCTCCCTCCTTGGATCTAATCAGGCTGGCATATAATAAGTTTAGGAACATGGCTTGGTTTAATTATGACAAACAGTTTAGATTGAGGTGGCCACACAAACTGAAATCTGGTGGGACATATCACATCATACTCTGTGGTTGGAGTGAATGATGCCATGGGAGCCTGAAGTCCACGTGGACAGTGGCCTGTTCATTCTGTCACAAGCCCAACAGAGGCCTGAGGCATGTAACAATATTTGCTGGGCATTCAATGAAAGCATTTGTTTTTGTAGCATCTGCAAATTCAGGCATGCTTGCAAAATGTGCTTTGGGGTCCCTACAGCCCATTCTTGACAGATCAGTAGGGGAAGGTCACAGTTGGGGAACAGAATAGGGGGTAGGTCAGGTGCTGCACATAGGCACAGGCGGGAGCAGGAGATGGGGGACAAAACAGAGGCAAGGGTGGGGGGTGAGCTGAAAACAGTGCGTTGGACAAAGACACCCTCCTCAGTTAAGCTGGAGGTGTTAAGGGTTCTCCTTTAGGATTACCCTGACAAGGTAGATGGGGCATATTTGTGGGATTAGTTTACTGTGGGGTTTAGAATCATCTTTACAGGGAAAAGGGGTTATGTGTTGCCTCATTTTCAGATGGACAGATTTTGGGAACCACCACCAGGAGCCAACAAGGAACCCGAATGGATTAGCTAGCCCTATGGAACCTTGGCATATGATGGCTGTCAGTGTAGTGCAGAGGTCAGTGGCTCCACAAACACTGCAGAGCTGTGGGAGAAGTTTTAATGATTTTGTGCAATTTCAGGATCTGGAAGGCCAGTTACCCACATGGCCCATTATAGAGGAACATGTGCTGCAGTAAATGGTAGCGTTAGTAACCCGACAACTGGCGTCCTCAACTATCTCCAATCACCTATCAGCCCTGACATTTGTAAATAGGCTGAAGGGTTACCCCATACTCTTGCAGCAGTTTTTTAGTTCAACGGTTTCTAGCAGGGTGGTCACGAAGCACTGACCCCTGACTCCAGGGAGCATACATATTTTCCCATCACAGTTGGTACTCTTAGGGATTTGGTGGGGATGCTGGAGAATATATGTCATATATATCCTGGCCACAATGAACAGGCGGTGGCCTTGTTCAGGGCGGCATTTTTGGTATCACTTTTTGGATTTTTTAGGATCAGAGAATTTGTACCTGGTCCTGTAGGGATTTTTCTGGAAGGGCTTTGGAACTGTTGGATATACACCGTGATTCCAGTCAGCTCTGTGTTCTTGGGGAACCAGGGTTCAGTATCCAGTCTGTCTGACTCATGAAAGACACCTCCGCCCACCAGCCTCTGCTTAAACCATAACCCATCAGAGAAAAGACTTGCAGAGAGCAATGAAGGGAGTATGGGAGACACACCTAGACCCCTCCTGACAAGGGTGACAAGATTAAGACATCTCCATTAGCATACAGAATGAAGAACAGAGACAACTCCCCTAGCCTCATCTGCATGAAAGATGGGACAGGGAGACATCTCAGTTTGCATAAAGAATGGAGAACAGAGAACCGCACGGAACTCTGGGACCAGAAAAAGCAGGGAAGCACTGCATCATGGGAATCTCTGCTCCAGATGTTAATGAACGTACACCTGCCCACACCCAGCTCAGCAATTATCAGACCAATTCCAGTAATGAATCCTTGATTGATATCCAAAATACTGAAGCACCCTAGTTGCATTGTGAGCTCCCTGGAAGAAAACACCACCCACAGCCAAGAGTGATCAGCTCCTATTGTCTAGCCTAAAGAAAACCTTTGAGTCATCAATTTACCCATAAACAAATCTAGTGTTCTCCCTTGAACCATTGTATTTTCTCTACAAAAATCCCTACTCACCCTCCAGTAAGTGTTCTGATGCTTAGATCCAAACTATGCATCAGTTCCTCTGGTACTCCATCTTCTTCTGACTGATTGTGCTGGGGGCTCTGCCTGTCTCCAGCACTCAGGACCCTGAGCTACCACCATCACCTGGGAACCCCGACCAGTTCAAGCCTCATGGAGTGGGTGAGATCCCCTTATTTCTCTCTCTCTGTTTTCCTTTCTACCTAAGGTATTTACCTTTAATAATGTATGTTATGTTGGTTTAGGCTCTCCTTGTGTAGTTATCACTAAATAACTTTTATGGTTAAGCTGGTTGCTTCTCTCACTCTTGCTGAACTTTACTCTTTTGTGTTTTTAGCTTCCCCCCATGTACTCTACAGCAACACTTCTTTTACATAAGCTAAAGATCCCTGCAGTGCCCAAAATACTGTGGGGTTTACTCGTCAAGTAGGTTACTGCCAGTACAATTGTCATGTGAGAGTGGGGATAGGGACGTGCTGAATCTGGGACGCATAAGGGTGACAGCTTGAAAGTGCTGCTTGACCCAGCCCATTGAGTCCAGGGACATATAAGGGGTCAGCTTGACAGTGCTGATTGACCCGGTCCACTCAGACTTGCTCTGTTAATGTATGTGTGTGTGTGTGTGTGTGTGTG
The DNA here is from genome assembly GCF_028017835.1 of Emys orbicularis. NCBI lineage: Eukaryota > Metazoa > Chordata > Testudines > Emydidae > Emys > Emys orbicularis. The sequence goes on along the minus strand of NC_088686.1, from coordinate 82,497,928 downwards.
TTCATCCAGTTCTGGGGCTGGAGGAACCCAGCCCTAGGGAACCTAGCTCCTGCAGGATAGCTCCATTGGGAGGGGACTTGCAGCAGGGAGAAGTAGAGCTCCATATGAAAACACATGTGACACAAGCAGTACATTGATAGAATTACAGAACCCCCCCCCCCAGAAAAGTAACCCGAATAAATGAGCATACCCCAAAGTAATGGGTAAATCTGCTAACAACTGGGAGGGGCAAATGGTTATAGTAACCTTGTGGAAGACAAAGACAGATCAAGGAGGCTGGGGTGAATCCATTATCCTATGGGAGGGTGGTGAGCCCAGGGTCTGCCCAGTGGAGGCTTTGATGGCCTACATGGTGATAAGAATGGGGATGGATGTGCCCCTCTTTATGCACAGTGACAGGAGTCCCCTCACAGCATATGAGTTTGTTACAGTGTTGAGATGGGGACTGATGAGATTGGGGCTCCCGGCCCATGAATTTGGTTCCCACTCATTCAGGATTCGGGTGGCAACATCAGCGGCACAGATAGGTATGGGGACTATGCAAATTCAGGCAATTGGGCATTGACATTTGGAAGCATACAGAACGTACGTAAGACCCCAGGTGGGCAATTAGCATGGGCAGCGGGTGAACCCCTGCTTTGGGGAGGCTAACCTGTAGGCCCCACCCCTTCCATCTAAGGCCCTCACACATACACCAGAGCCCTGAACCCTCCCCGCCCATAAAAGGAGAAGCTCTGAGGGGCCCCGGCCCACCCACCTCAGCCACATTGGGCTGAGCCACCACCGCCAGCCACTCAACCCTCCTTGGACCGCCGGCCGCTGACTTTACCATTCCAAGGAGGAGGGACGCGGCGAGCAGTGGGGACTGTGTGTGTGTGTGTGTGTGTGGAGTGGAGGAGGCAGTGGGGGTCTTGGGGAAGGATGGCTTCAGGTGTCCGGTGGCGGGTCAGCACCAGCACCAGGGAAGGCTAAGCCTTCCGTCGCCTCTTATACCCGCCGCCAATGGCAATCAGTATTAATTTTCCTTTGTGTTTTCGTTCCAGATGCAGGAAGACAGGCCAGGCAGATGGTGGTGTGAATCTGCGGGTACAGTATTGCTTTCTGGGTGCATAGGCATGCTTCCAAGTTCACAACTTGGTCTCAGTGATCAAGCCATCCTGAGCTGGCATGGAAAGAGGGGTGTATTATGGGACCAGCTGATGCCCCTTCTGTACACCGTAGGGGCCTGTGAGTGTGCAGCAGATATAATTGGAGTTCACCTTGGGGAAAATGCTCTGGGAACGTGTAAAGGGATAGCTTTAATACTCAGTGCTAAGAGGGACTTGGGACAGATCTTGGAACTTTTCCCAGGTGCAAAAGCACTTTATGGTTGGACATGCTGCAATGCAGGGTGTGGTGGTAGCTGTGATGCCCCCACGGTCAACAAGGCTAGGACGTATGTGAATAGGGAGGTGGCTAAGTTCATGGGAGTTATAAGGGGGGTTGGTAACTTCACATCCCGATATAGTATATGGGGCCCCAAAATTATTCAGAGAGAATGGGGTTCACTGGTCAGACTTTGGGGGCTGACATGGTTTTGGCTGATATTAAAGGGGGCATTAGTGGATGTCTGGGAACCCAGCTGGATATAGGGTGAGAGGCAGCCAAGCCAATTGAGGCTGATATCAGTGCAGGTACTCTGTAGGGAAGGGATACAGTAACCAGATAAAGAGATTGGTAAAGGATTTAAAGGTGGTATTCACTAAAAGGAGTGGGAATGGGGGTAGAGGGGTTCAGGGCTCCTATGACTAGCACAACAGGAAGCCAACCCCCCTGCTTTGTAACCTACCTTTACCCTCATTCGAGGAGTGGGGCTGGTAAGGTCCCAGCAGCGGGTTGGCTGAGGACTGGGATGGGAAAATAGGGGGGGGGGCTGACGGAAGCCCCTGGGTATATATTGAAATGATCATAGAATTACCTGCACTGTACACTTATCTGCCAGCAACTCTCAGACAGTTAATAATAAAGTTACAGTCTAATTAAACCACATCCAGTGTCTCCTGTCGTCCCCCCAGTACAGCCGAATAATGCCACACAAGCCTGATCTGATGTGACTTGCCAAGCATTTCTGCTCTTGAGCAGCAACAGCACACACTTCTCCCGCCCACCACTCCACAAAAGGAATTTGTGAAACGAAAATGTAAGAGTGGTAAGAATCTAGTCTCCCTGAACAAAAGAGCCTTGATATTACATTACTGAGGCATCTCGCTAATGTGGGTTTCTCCTGCAGATGAAAGATTACAGCGTGAAATACTAATAATGAAGATGTGCGCACAGGCACCTAATGCCCTAGAACAGCCATTATGAAAGCCAAGCACATCACTGCTTCATTCTGCAATGATATTTCCCCCTGTTCTATTTATCATAGCTATGTGCTTGGATTTCAATTAATTTCATTCAAAAAGATCCAAAGCTGTTTTTTTTCCTGTTCCCCAGTATACCTCACAGCCAAAATGTTTCTCCATGCAGGTACTCATGTGGGAGAGTTTTTGGATATTGAAAATACCCACCTAGCAAGGAAGTTACTTTTTAATAAGTGACAAGAACACAGTTCTTTCCAAAGCTACTTTTGACAACTTCTATGATTCTAAGTTAGTAGAAGATGCTGTGTTATCTGCCTTTAGTAGAGGAGAATAAGGAAAAAAGGAATTGAATGGAGGAAAAGGCTCCGAGTGTAACATGATAAACTTGGGGATTGAATCAAAGTGACATGCATGCAGATGGATCATCTGTGATATGAAAAAAGTCTCAAATGGTTGTACCTGTGCTTAAGTCATTATCTGCCAGATATTCAGAGGAACTGAAGTTTGTTTTACATCATTCACCTCCACAGCACACAGTAAATTTTTACATTACATTCAACACAGTTATTCTAACACAGTTCTAAAAGCTCCCTCCTAGGCGTTAAACATTTATATTGCTCTGTGCCACATTTTTCATGCCAGCCTTCTCCCAAAGTTATTATAGAAGGAAGTTTAGCTGCTCTAGTGGTGCAGTCTATTTTGTATCTATTAATTTCACAGCATGGCTGGCTCACTCACTTTCTAACCATCCCCCATCCCATTCCACCTACCGACTCACTCAAACAAGATTTAATTTCTTTCAGAGGATATTAGCTACAAATCCCAACTGCACATCTACCCACCCTGCCTGTTAGTTTAGCTCAGCTCCTTGCTTCTGCTGCTGCTGCAGTTCTAATTAGCTTGCTGGTCGGGGTCAGGCCTGTCCTTCTTGGATTTCAATGGGCTATGACACCACAGTGTACTAGGCCCCTGCACCAAATTGGATAGGTGTTTTAAATAATAATGCTTCAAGAGCAGAGGAGAAGAAGAGATGGAAAAGGACACATCTATGTCTCGTTTTTATTTGTTCCCCCACTTGATTAACATTTCATCTGACTTTGAATTCATTAAGAATCTTCAACTTGCTCCACCGTAGATAAGGCAAGATTTTTTTTTCCTGTTTAAAATAAATAAATAAATTTGGGTGTAGGAAGACGGGGGCTAGCAGCAGTTGTAAAACCGCTCAGGTTATTATTGGGAGCTGGGCTCCCGTTGCCAAGCAACTGCTGTTTGTGGAGCCAGCAGGAAGTTTGTGCACTTGTACAGCACAGGTATGAGCTGGATTCCCAGAGATAATGGGATTTTGTATGGTGAGGGGTTTTTGTACATTCATTTCCCACTCATTACTAAATACAAAGGTTAGACTCACCCTCTGCCTTTTGCTGAACAATGATGCATGAGTTGCTAATTAGGCAGCGAGGGTGTTGGTAGGATGAATGTCTTTAGCGTTTGCAAATTATCCTGCACACAGGAAATCGTTTTGCTTTGTATTTCCTTCAGAAAAGCAGTTGCCACTTGCTGCTGCTCTAATCTGATGTATTTTTTTTTTTTTTTTTGCTGCACTGTGGGCTGCACAAGCTCTTTATTAGAACTTCTTAGAATAATACATTTTGAACCTGACCTTGCTTTCCTACCTGAGGCAAAACTATTGATTTCAATTGGCATTTTGTGTGAGGAAGGGCCATGGGACTAGGTACTTGTAGCACAAGCGTGCATATATCAATCTGCCTACGTGCACATGGGTCATCTTTAGGACCAAGGTTTGGCTCAGGTAAATTCAAGGTCCCCAGCAAAGTCATTTGAATGGGGCTCTCCTTCTGCATGATCCAGGATTCTATGTGTGATCTGTCCCAAACTGCTCTGCCATGTGCAAGCTGGGAGAAGACAGGGACTATGCCCGTAGCTATTGCATGTGTTTAAGGATGCAGGGGGCAAAGGGATAGTAGATCAAGCTTTCTTTCTAAACAGGAGGAGGATGTGTGTGAAGGGAAACCTGTGATATACTCCTGCCAGCTCCCCCACTGGAGCTGCAATTGGAAGAAACATCCCTATTTTCAAGAGGGTCCCAGTTATCCTCATACAGCCTAGTCACCACAAAGCAGCTTGTATACCACACATTATGCTGGCTTTCAAACTCACTTTGATCATGTGAAAGCCCCCTACAGCTGCTAATGGTGTTTCCATTCCCTGATCTGTAGTCTCATAGACTGTATTTCCCATTTATTGAAACCTCATAAATTCACTTAGAATGTTCCACTGATAGAACCAATCTAACTGGTATAGTTCCCCTAAAAATCGCTGGAAACTCAGTAACTTATAAACTCCACCAGGAGTCCCACAATGTCCCATAAACTGTTACAGAATAGTTATGGAGGTTTTCTGCAATGAGGAGGACCTGTTTACATGAGAGAGTACAAATGGATCTCATAGAGGTTGTTTAGAGACTTTATTTATCTTCAGTATCTCATCTTCATTAGATTAGCATAACAAAATCCCTCAAAAAGTTTATGAAGTCTTTGGTTCTTCTCCCTTCTCTGGTTACTATTGGAAGTAATGCTTGAAGTAGAGGATTTTTTGGAAGGTCGGGGAATAAGAACACTTCTTGTAACTGTTATCCTGGTTATGATGGAAATGTTCTCTCAAAGAGATATTGCAGCATAACCTAAATGTCATAAAACATCTATTCTCCTCTGGAAGTTCATTCTATAGCCTCATTCCTTGACCAAGAATGCTGAGCTTTCGGTCATTAACTCTGTGTTGAACCCTTCATGTATACTGACAGGATTGTATTATTTTGGATATACTGTTCAAAGCATTTTGGATAATAAAATATGTCTGAAAAGGCAACAAAAATCACCTTCAGAGAGTGGTTAAGACATTCAAGCTGGATGCTAGTTGCCTTTAGGGTCTGCCTGAGGATCTCTAAACATCCGCCAACTGTGTGCATTAGGAATTTTTGTATATGTTAGGGGCAGTTTAGATTGCTATGAAGAACTAAATTTGGGGTTCCGACCCAGCTCCAATTCTAACTGATTGTTATTTCATTAATATTATATTACTATTACTATTAATATTATATTACTTCCAACCTCCAAGATCAAGGGGGGGGGGGAGAGAGAGAGAGAGAGAGAAAGCGAGCGAGCGAGTTTAAATAATTATAAAGAGTAACTGACATTTTATCATCTTTTTGGATCAGGCATTCCTGATTTCACTATGAAATCAGGCAGTGAAATCAAATCAAACAGCAGCTAGGGACAGTTGATCCTATTTCAAAATCTGAAGGAAATGGAAACAACTGGTGATTTTATTAAAAGTAAGAGATGTATACATTAGAGGTTAATTAAAACTGCAGGAGAGAGCATTCCAGTTCCATCTGGGTCCAAAGGAACATTGTCTGGATATCAAGCCAAAAGCACACCACTGGAATAAACTCCCATTGGTCAGTCATGTCCTAAAGGATATGATGTTATTGATAGCTGCTAGTGGATGATTTAGCTGTATATAATTTAACCTTTTATTGGGTGTCATACTTATACTGCAAGGAGCATCCATTTGCATGGATTGTTAATGCTTATTGAAGGTTAGATCTACATGGGGGAAGGGAGTTTTGTATTTTACTGGGGGCTGAATTCTGCTGTCTCCTGGGTGCATGCTGCTATTAAATTTTCAGCCTTGTAACCTGTGGGATGGGTGCAAAGGGCCTTATATAAGTGCCCCTCTTCACAATTATATCCAAAGAACTACTACTAATGTTGCAATACAATGACATTTATTTTTTCTGGGTGTTCAGTTTTGGTTAATTCATTCATTTTAGCTTCAATATTCACCAAAAGAAAGGAAGTGCTTTGTGAAGCTCAAAAGCTTGTCTCTTACATCAACAGAAGTTGATCCAATAAAAGATATTATCTCACCCACCTTGTCTTAAAGAAAAGAAATGACATTTACAGAACCATATATTTCAAGTCTCATTATCTTTTTTTTCTCCCCTTCTTCAGATTTTTGCTCATTAATCTTCTTACAGATTGAGACCACTGGCATGCATTCTTTAGCAGCACGATTTATAGCATGCATAGACAGGGCCTTTCTTCAGGTGTACAACAAAGCAATTAACAACCTTCTGTTGAAATACAAATGACAGGATCATGTGACTGATGCTTACATTTACATCTTGTCTCATTCTGGGATCATTTAAAATCTAATCTAATCCCTTTGTTTTCGGTTTTCTTAGTCACAGGGCCTGGTTTGTTCCTTCAACTTCCATGCATGAAAAGCCAGGTATATCTGGAGTCAGAAGGGCCAGGGATAGCAGTGGATCCAGAGCATCATCATTTATTTCCCCGAACATGCTAGACCCCCCTGCAAGTGGACCAAGATGTTGCGTCTGTGCAGGTCAGGAGGGCTTAGGCTAGTTGGAAGATTGCTCTTTGCAGCATCATTCCCCTTCAGATCATAATATCTTATGCTGGGTTGCTCCTCCTCACAGTGACCTTTCACCATTAGGAAGTGGGAGATTTGAGAAGCAGTTGCTGGTGGGGACCACAAGAGCTGTGCACTCATTGTGGGAAGGGGAGAGGGCATGGCATGGGAAGGCTTACTAAGGCCATGGCTACACTTGCAGCTGTAGAGCGCTTTGGGTTAAACCAGCCTTCAGAGAGTGCACTAGGGAAAGCGCTCCAGTCTGTCCACACTGACAGCTGCAAGCTCACTGGCATGGCCACATTTGCGGCATTTGCAGCGGCATTGGGAGCGGTGCATTATGGGCAGCTATCCCAGTGTTCAAGTGGCTGCAACTTGCTTTTCAAATGAGGGGGGGGGGTGTTGTTTGTATGTTGGGGGGAGAGAGAGAGAGAGGGTTTTGGAGTGCTGAGAGTGTGTCAGCACGCTATCTTGTAAGTTCAGATCCCCGTAGCCCCCCTGCCATTCACTCTCTCACTCACTCAGTAAATGTTTGCTTTGCCCCGTTGCAGATAAGCAGCCGCTGTCTGAAATGGAGCTCTGAAAAGGTATTTCCGCATTCCTCAGTCGATTTCACAACAAAGAGAAGAAAGGCCACTTGATTTAAGGGGATTATGGGACGTTTCCAGAGGTCAGTCAGAATGCTGTAACTTAACTCCCCGTTTACACTGGCCCTGAGGCATCTCAGCCAATATGCAACAGCCGTTACCCCTCTCGTGGAGGTGGAGTACCAGGAGTGCTCTAGCCAGGGAGTCAGAGCGCTGTACGTACCTTGCCAGTGTGGACGGGGAATAAGGTAGAGCGCTATGGGAGGCTTTATTGCAGTATAAAGTGCCAGTATAGCCAAGCCCTAAGAGTAAAACCCATTCCCTGTCCCTCTGACAGAATCATTAGGAAGAAACTACAAAGTTTTTGCTTACAGTTTCCTGTCCCCCAGTCAAAGCCTATACGGGATGATCTGACCTAAGGAAAGGTTCAGGTGAAGACCAAGGTGGGGGGATAAATCACACTATACCTGAGGAAGAAAAATTAATTGTCAAATGGAGCAGCAGCGCCAACTCAGATGTTTCTTGGGTGATTGGAAATTCTGGTGTCCTCCATCAGCAGGGATCCCGTTTCCAGTCTCTGCTCACCCTCTCACTCCTCCCATAGGGACCTTCTGCTGGGGAGTCACTCCTCTCTTACCCACTCAGAGCATGGGCTGGTGTTGCCAGGAGTCAAGTTCTTGATGGATTCCCCAGCGCCCTGCCATACAGGTACAGACTTTCTGCACCTTGTCACAACACCATTTGGAACAGCTGGGACCCCAGATTTGAGCAGCATTGCAATCCTATGTGCCAGGTTGCAATGCCACTCGCAGAAATTTGGCCCAGCCACCACTGCATCTGAGTGGAGGGATGGCTGGGTCAAATATCAACGGTGTAGTGACCACACAGCTGGAGCGACACTCATGCTCCTGACTGCTCCAGCAACAGCCATACTGATTTAATATGGGACCACTGCTTAGAAGTGACCAGGTCGCTCTCCCCTACCCCACACACCCCCGAGCTCCGCAGCCTATGGAACATTGAGCAAGGGCAAAAATCTTGGGAGAGGGAGAAAGGGGCAAAAAGCCCCCTCCCAGTCACCACTAATTGGAGCCACTGAAATGGAGGAAGCTGACTGTGGTGTAAGAAGAGATCATGAGGCTATCAGGTACTGCTAGGGTTGCCAATTTTGGTTGGATGTAACATCCCAAGACATAATCTTTAATCCCTGGAGACTCCAGGACAATCCTGGAGTGTTTGCAATCCTGGGTACTGCCTCTCTCAGAGCCCATCTCTCATCAGATCTTCAGAGCAGCACAAAGAGGTCAAAACAACCCTCCCCAAAAAACCCTGACCACTCCCGAAATACTACAAGCTAGTGACAACAAATGAAGAGGCTGTCTGTGGTATGGTTGACCTGGGGTCATGCCAGCTGGATGAATTCCTAAAAGATGAGAAGGAAAATAGCTCAGGTATAGTTCTTGTGTTTCTTTAACTTCCTGCACACATCCCCAAGAGACTGCATTTGCCCTAATACAATTCCAGCTCATATCAGCATCATAACCTGAGTGGTAGATGCATGCTCCTAAATGTGAGTTGATAGCCATTCAGCAGTTTAGGTCTACTTTGACACAAAAAAGTCCATAAGCAGCTGGGTCTTTTCTGTCATATCCTTAATCAATAGAATATTTTACCTCCTTTAATGTGTTGAGTCTTCATAAGACTTTGTTAAGAAATGGTTTGAAAAAAAACTGAGAAATTAGGATAGAAATTAGGAAGGATAGCTAAATAAAAATGAAAGGACAATAAGAAGGGGGAAATTTAAGGAGAATATATCACAAAGATTTCTTTGCATATTAAATTGAAAAGGTTTTCCCAAGCGAAAAGGTGGAAGCCTCATTCATTAGGATATTTGAAATTGAAATGGACAAAGGATTAGTTAATTTAAAAAAAATCTTGCACTAGCTAGAGTGGGGGACAAGCTAAATAAGCTAAGAGATTTTCTACTTCACATTTCTATTATACTAATAGTTTAGTTTAGCTATTTAGGGAACAGCCTCTCTCCTTTCCAAAACTCTGCCTTTGTTTCTAGGGTTCATTCTGTTTCCTCTCTTCTCAAAGAGTCCTATTGCTCTCTGTTTACAACACACACTGTTTCTCCGTCTGTGCTCGCTATTGGTAACAAAGAGTTCAGAAAAACACAGTTCAGTCAGTTTTAAGACTGTTCCTAGCTCTCAGCCCTCCAAACTGCTCTAGTCACAGCACAAACCTTGCAGGTAGCACCTGTGCTTCCTTTATAGTCTCACTCACTTAACCCAATTAGCAGCTTGTTCATTACCCATATGCAGTGTCTTTTCTCCCGGACCACTGCATTTTAATTTTTGTAACCCGTTGTGACAGTACATTGTCAAAGCTTGTGTTGCTATTGGGAGTTCCAGCCACATGCTTGTCACTATTTAGAAATGGGGTTTTATTGTGTCATCATTTCTACCTGCCAATGTATAGTACCATTAGCCCCTTCATTTCTACTTAGCCTTTAAAATTAAGAAAGGAGTTAAAAATCAGCAGCAGATGTCTGGTAGAGGCTGGATCAATGCATAGAGGTGAGCTTATGGGGGAGCAGCAGTAGAAGAGGGATCCAGCAGGAGTGAACAGTCAGTCAATGCAGCTGCAGTTTTGCTAGCTGGCTGAAAGGGGGCAGCTGCAGGTACATGAAGTGGATTGCTGCCAGGAAGATGTTTTAAGCCTTCAGGAAAAGAGCAGAAGTCAGTGGTGGAATTGCAGAACTGGCTCTGTACAGAGAGAAGTTTGCCCTGTAGCTCTTTGACATTTCCCAGTTGTTCCCAGTGTACTATTTTAATAGGGTTAAAAATGGAATCAGATGTTGGCTTTTTTCATCGGAGAAATACTGTCTGAACAGAGATTTCCCATACACCATTAGATATAATCAGCACATGCTTCCTCCATTGCCTGCTACAGTTGAACGCCAGTATTAGTATTGGCAAGGGGAGTGGGAATCAGAGGGACTGGCCCTGGTCACTCCCATACATTTGACTGACTATGGCCCCTTGGGGCTATGGAATGATAGCAGAGCGGGGGGGGGGGGGGGGGGTGTTTGTGGTTTTTTTCCAAAAACCTTTTGTTAACAGAACCTGACTTTTTCACCTAAACAAAAATTTTCACAGAAAATTTTCATTACTCTTTTTTGGTGTGTCTGTGTGGAGGTGAATATTTACCAAAATAATGAAGCTTCCGGTTTCAGTTCTCTGCTGGAATTTTTTTCACCACAGGAAATTTAGGGAAAAACAAAATTCCTTCAAGAAATGGTTGGTGTGTTTTCAACTAGTGACCTAGCCAGCCGCCTTATAGCTCTGAAGGAGTGCTAGTGGCAGCATACTACCTGCTCCTGTGTAGAGAGCCTGTATAAATACTAAGTATTATTATTTGCTTAGTTTTCATGTCATGTTTGTAAAGTACTTGTAAAGCCCGAAAAAAATGGCATTGTTGCTTTGTTATACAGACAGCACAATTATATTGTCTTTTCATTCAACTTGGAGGGGAAAATGGCGTAGTGCTACCTAAAACAGGAAGAAAAAAGACAGTGTGGTATTTCTCTCTTCATGAGAGTAATGAAAGAATAAATGTGGACTCCATTCATTTGACATTTTCACCATGACCTATGTATGTCAAATAGTTGCTTCAAAGCTGTAAACCAGGTAACTACTGTGACTGTAATATCTCTGCAGAAGTTACTTATGTGATAAACTATAGACAACAAGTTCTAGTATCACATGCTGGAGATTTTATGCAAAGCCCATGTTATAGGGTGACCAGATCGCTAGAGTGAAATATCAGGACACATTGGGCGAGCGGGGGGGAGGGGGGGGGGGGGGAGAGAGACGATGACGACGACAGACACAGGTGCACAGAGCCATGAGAGGGGGCCCTAGGAAGCTGCAAGAGGGGTTGTACGGCCCCTGCTGCAGCCCGCACCACAAGCCACAGGGCAAGAACTCATGGCCCCAGCTCCAGCCCCCAGTAGAAGCCACAGGGCCAGGGGCACAGGGCTCCGGCTCCAGCCCCCGGCTGAAGCTGCAGGACAGGGGCACAGGATTCTGGTTGCAAAGTCAGATCCAGTTGCAGGGCAGGGGAGTAAAGGGTCCCGGTTCTAGCTCTGGCTCCAGCCACAGTCACAGAGGGGTGGCCCCCAGTCCTGCCTTCAGCCCCAGCTTCAGCCACTGACAGCTGAAACAACCTACATCACAGAGGTCTGGAATCAGTGAGTCCTGCTGCAGCACCATAGTGTAGACACTTTCTACATCAATGGAAGGGGGCTTCCCATCGCTCTAGTAAACCACCTCCCAGTGCGGTAGAAAATTTTCCTTGGGGGGCCCCAAAGAATGAAGAGCGGGCATCTACGCTAAACATTAGCCCATTTTCATCTACAGATGCTCGGTAGAAAATTTTCCTTGGGGGGCCCCAAAGAATGAAGAGCGGGCATCTACGCTAAACATTAGCCCATTTTCATCTACAGATGCTCGGTAGAAAATTTTCCTTGGGGGCCCCCTATGTATAATTGTACATTCATTTATTTTCCGTTAGCATATCTCCAGTAATATTACTGCTTAACTTAACTATTAACATATATTTATTAATTTTACATACATATTTATATCCATATGACTATTATATAGGTATTATTAATGAAATGATATGGGACATAGAATTAAACAGCTATTCTACAACATGAATATCGCCACAGTACCAGGTTATTTATTAATCTAGCTAATCACGAGAGATAAGCAACCCTTGTTAGTAAGATACAACATTACCAGTTTCAGGCCCATGTAATAAGTGGCGTACATAACTGATCTATTCTGGCCTCTGGTTGTTTTTTCAGGCACATAGCATTAATAAAGTTCATTCGTTCCTCTTTAAAAGGCCTCTGGTTAATGTGTTCTATACATTAAGTTTATAACCTGGCATACGGTGTTTTTACTTGCATATAGTAGTTCTCTCTTTCTCTTTGTGTCGTCAGGCCCGCATACCTGATACCTGCCCACTCGGTTGAGACTGGACTTACGTTCAAGTTGGTTGGCTTTACATAATTGATATGGTATTATTTAATTAATGCTTGTAAGACATATATTTTTACAAAAACCCACGATAGTAATTTCAAGCCCAAACGATTAAAACTACATATTTTATTTAGCTAAACCCCCCTACCCCCCATAAAACTAATATCAGCCCGAATAGCTACTTAATTCTCGTCAAACCCCGAAATCCGAGAGCAACTAAACTGACGTAACATTAGTTATATAGGTACAAAAGTGAAAATAAAAGTACCTATTTTAATACTAAAAAGATTAAAAAATATCATATCAATCATATTATATTATATTATATTATATTATATTATATTATATTATATTATATTATATTATATTATATTATATATAATGTTATTGTAGCTTATCATAAAGCACGGCACTGAAGTTGCCAAGATGGGTAACCAACATACCCCAAAAACACAAAGATTTGGTCCTAACCTTACTGTTACTTTTTGCTAAACTTACACATGCAAGTATCAGCACACCAGTGAAAACACCCTAACAGTCCCACCAGACTAAAGGAGCCGGTATCAGGCACACCATGATAGCCCAAGACACCTAGCCTTGCCACACCCCCAAGGGTACCTCAGCAGTGATAAAAATTAAGCAATAAGCACAAGCTTGACTTAGTTATAGCAAACATGAGCTGGTAAATCTCGTGCCAGCCACCGCGGTTACACAAGAAGCCCAAACTAACAGACAACCGGCGTAAAATGTGATTAAAATTCTTAACCCATAAAATTAAGGTGAACCTACTACTTCACTGTCATATGTAAAAGTATATATTAACACATTATGAAAATAACCTTAATATAACAGAACTATTTGAACCCACGATCGCTAAGACACAAACTGGGATTAGATACCCCACTATGCTTAGCCCTAAACTTAGATATTTACATACAAAAATATCCGCCAGAGAACTACGAGCATAAACGCTTAAAACTCTAAGGACTTGGCGGTACCTCAAACCCACCTAGAGGAGCCTGTTCTATAACCGATAATCCACGATCTACCTCACCATCTCTCGCCAACCAGCCGATATACCACCGTCACCAGCTTACCCTGTGAAGGATACAAAAGTAAGCAAAACAATATAAATCATTAACAAGTCAGGTCAAGGTGTAGCTAACTGAGATGGAAGAAATGGGCTACATTTTCTATATTAGAAATAACACTCACGGAAAGGAACTATGAAACAGTCCTAAAAGCAGGATTTAGCAGTAAACTGTGAACAGAGAGCCCAGTTTAAACCGGTCCTGAGGTGCGCACACACCGCCCGTCACCCTCCTCAAATAACCAATAAACCATAAATAAATCACAACAAAAAACAGATGAGGCAAGTCGTAACAAGGTAAGTGCACCGGAAGGTGTACTTGGAATATCAAAACATAGCTTAATAAAAGCATTCAGCTTACACCTGAAAGATGTCTATTAAAACAGGACTATTTTGAGCAACAATCTAGCCCAACCAACAAATAATAAACCCACAACAAAAAATCACTACCAAAAACCAACCAAAACATTTTACCATCTTAGTATAGGTGATAGAAAAGACAATAGGAGCAATAAAGACAGTACCATGAGGGAAAGATGAAAAACATGAAATAACCACTAAGCCATAAAAAAGCAAAGATAAGCCCTTATACCTCTTGCATCATGATTTAGCCAGCACACTCAAGCAAAGAGGACTAAAGTCTGAACCCCCGAAACCAAGTGAGCTACTTAAAGGCAGCCAATACCACGGGCTAAATCCGTCTCTGTGGCAAAAGAGTGGAAAGACCTATAAGTAGAAGTGAAAAGCCTACCGAACTTGGTGATAGCTGGTTGCTCAATAAAAGAATATAAGTTCAACCTTAAATTTTCTAAAAACAACTTAAAGTTACTTAAAAGAAAAGTTTAAGATATATTCAATTAGGGTACAGCTAGGTTACTGGAAGAATTCTTCTGTCGACCTAGCCGTGTCTACACCAGGGTCTAGGTTGGCTTAATTACAGCGCTATGTGGTGTGAAAAAATCACACCTCTAAGAGATCTAAGTCAAACTAAATTTTAAATGTAGACCAGGGCTATGCCATAGAAAAGAATGTAGGAATAACCATACTGGGTCAGACCAAAGGTCCATCTAGCCCAGTATCCTGTCTTCCAACAGTGGCCAATGCCAGGTGCTTCAGAGGGAATGAATAGAACAGGTAATCATCAAGTGATCCATCCCCTGTTGCTCATTCCCAGCTTCTGGCAAACAGAGTCTAGAGACACCATCTCTGCCCATCCTGGCTAACAGCCATTGATGGACCTATCCTCCATGAATTTATCTAGTTCTTTTTTGAACCCTGTTATAGTCTTGGCCTTCACAACATCCTCTGGCAAAGAGTTCCACAGGTTGACTGTGCGTTGTGTGCATCAGGATAGTTTGCCATTGTGCCTTTAATACTGTCTCCTTGAGAAACCCTCAGCTCTCCTGAACTCCTACTTCTCTTAAGATTTCCTCCCACCACATTTTCTTCCGTACAAATTCTGAGTTTGTTGAAGTCTGCTTTTTTTGAAGTGCACTGTCCTTATTCTGCTGGTCTCATTCTTTCCTTTCTTTAGTCTTCACTTTCACAACATTCTATGGCAAAGAGTTCTACAGATTGATTGTGTGAAGAAATACTTCCTTTTGTTTGTTTTAAACCTGCTGCCTATTAATTTAATTTGGTGACTTCTAGTTCTAAAAACAGACAGAATAGCTAGTCCTTTCGCCACTAAAGCCTAGAGTGACTTTCTGGAAGGCTCAGGCTTATGGCCCACTTAGGACATTATAGTGACTAAAGCCTAGGGGCAAAGTGCTTAGTCCCGTGAGTGGGTCCACTGACTTTCAGTGGGACTATTCACAGGAGTAAAGTTACTCACATGTGCATTTGCAGGATCAGGCCTTCAACTATTACCAGTAACTGAACTGAACTGAACAAGTTTGTCCAATTAACACCTTTGCTTAAGACCAGATTGCAACTTGCTCTTGTGGGGGGATGCTGGTGGAGGCACAAAACCTTTCCCCAATGAAGCCCTGCCAAATGGCCAGCCAGAGTCACTGCATTTGAGGGACCACAGAGACTGATCCCTCTGTGCACATCCCAGGAAGATAAATCTCCTCAAAGGAAGAGAAGAAGGACTAGAGCAGGATAAGCACAGGACTAGGGGTAGCAGGCTTATCTGGAAGTTCACGGATGGATTGTGTCTCCCCATGGTGAAATCCCTTGCTGAGCTCCCATAGGGGCGTTTCAGCTCTATGTATCTTCTCAGGACTGAGGTATAAAGGCACAATCTAGCCCTTCATAGCCAAGTATTGTAAATTAATAGATTACATATCTGTTGCCCTTTCATCAATCTGAGCAACATTTCATTCGATGAGAAGAGTGACATGGCGCCTGTAGAAATCATTAGCAGAGAGTGTGTTGTTAAAAAAAGAGGTGGCAGTTATTTCAGTGCACTGCGCTACTACAATCTTGTTTAGAAGAATATTACATTAATGACAGACAATGAAAGTATGGAGAGTCACAGATTAGGATGAAACATAAAAGAGAGACGAGGGTGCAGTGGTTAAGGTGCTAGCATAGGACTTGGGAGACCCAGCTTCCCTGCTCCATCACAGACCTTGGGTAAGCCACTTAAGGCTCAGATCCTCAAAGGTAAATAAGCACCTAACTACCATTGATTTTAATAGGAGTTAAGTGCCTAAATACCTTTGAGGATCTGGGCCTTAGGGAAATGATGCACAGAGAGGCTATCTGTAAAATGGGGATATTAGCACTTCCCTGCCTCAGAGGGGAGTTGTGAGGATAAATATGTTGAAGATTGTGGAGAAAGTCCAGAGGAGAGCAAAAAAAATGATTAAAGGTCTAGAAAACATGACCTATGAGGGAAGATTGAAAAAAATGGGTTTGTTTAGTCTGGAGAAGAGAAGACTGAGAGGGGACATGATAACAGTTTTCAAGTACATAAAATGTTGTTACAAGGAGGAGGGAGAAGAATTGTTCTTCTTAACCTCTGAGGAGAAGACAAGAAGCAATGGGCTTAAATTGCAGCCAGGGCGGTTTAGGTTGGACATTAGGAAAAACTTCCTAACTGTCAGAGTGGTTAAGCACTGGAATAAATTGCCTACGGCTGTTATGGAATCTCCATCATTGGGGATTTTTAAGAGCAGGTTGGACAAACACCTGTCAGGGATGGTCTAGATAATACTTAGTCCTGCCTTGAGTTCAGGCGACTGGACTAGATGACCTCTCGAGGTCCCTTCCAGTTCTATGATTCTATGATTGTGAGGTGCACAGATACCACAGTAATGAAGGTCATAAAAATACCCATGACAGTTTACCAAAGTCCAACAGGGAGCATTAATAAGTCTGTAAATTAAATTTACAATATTTTTTCCATGTGTGAGCACAATAAAGTGTTATAGTTGAAATAAACTGAAAGAAAACAAAGGAGCAGAGATTACAACCTATCTAGATTGTCATCTATTGCAACAGGCATGGGCAAACATTCAAGTGTCTGAGATATGCACAAATATTAGATAAACTTTCTTCTTCAGTAGTATAATAAAGCCCCATGTCTGCCTCTGTCAGTGTGTAAATTATGGGCCATCTCCAGGCGTCATTATATGCATGGAACACCTATTGAATTCAATGAGAATTTTGCATGTGAATTTGCCCCTTAATATAAAGATAAACCCAAATCTGTTGCAGACAGGGAAAAAGGCAAGTGGCTTGGTGCTGGTCTCCACTCCCCGAGCCCGCCCCGCTCCCTTCTCTGCAGTTTCGCCCCGAACTCCCTGGGAGTCCCCCCCTTTGGCCGCCAGGTAAGGTTTCACACCTGCTTGGCCAGGAGCCCCCCGAGAGGGACCTGCCAGGGGACCAGGTGAGTCCCAGCAGTGCTCACCTGCTGGAGCGGCTCCCAGGAAGCATCCAGCAGGCAGGTCCCTCCCTCTGGCTCCTAGGGTAGGGTCGGGTCGGGTCGGGTCGCGTCACGTCGCGTCGTGTCGCGTTGTGAGGTTGGGGTGGGTTGAGGGGGGCAGGGGTAGGGGGGGCTCTCTGCCCGGCGCCTGTCGACAAGCTGCTGCAGCACGCAGAGGAGTGGAGACCTCCTCGCTGCCTCTGTGTGCCTGGGGCTGTGGGGCAGGGCTGCACTCTGTCTGCAGGCTCCTTCCGGCCAGCGGGCTGGTGCCGCCGCGCCAGGAGCTGAGTCGCGGGTTGGGGTAGGCGGGTCGGGTTGAAGGGGGGGGTGTCTCTCTCTGCCCGGCGCCTGCTGCCGGGGTCTACAAGCCCCGCCCCTCTGCAGCAGACCTCCTCGCCGCCTCTGTGTGCCTGGGGCAGGGCTGAACTCTGCAGGCTCCTGCCAGCCGGCGGGCTGGCACCGCTGTGCCGGGAGCTTAGCTGCGCTGCCCCAGGGCCCAGGAGGAAGAGGTAAGTGGCGCCGGCGGCACCGGCTTGCCACGGTCCCCCCGATATTGGGACAAAGTGCGTCCCGACCAATATAAGGTCGGGACGCGGGACAAGTCCTCTAAAATCGGGACTGTCCCGATAAAATCGGGACGTCTGGGCACCCTACTATGTTATGTGGTAACGCTTCCAGTCAAACTAAAGGGAGTACATAGCTTTTATTCTATGCCACCTTTTGCAATGTGAGATTTGAAAGAGAGAGCAACAGATCAACATTTCATGTCAACAGCCTAGACAACACATGACAAGGCACAGGAGAGTTGCTTTATGAGAGTTCATTGATACTGAAACATATGGAAGGTTGAGCCTGCCATAATCGTACTAGTGCCAGAATTTTGCTGATCATTGGACAGTTTTAGATAAACGTTATAAAGCAAAGAGGATACAGCTGTTAAGCCTCACCTTTTTACCTTGGCTAGGGAACTCTCTGAGAGAGCAGATGGTCCTGAGTTTCAAGCCATGAATCATTGTCATGGACTCTCTTCAAGCTGTCTTATAGTACGTGGAGTTGATAAACCCCAGAAGGTAACATTTTCATTACTATCTCTGTCACTCTGATAGAGCACTCTTGCAGCTGAAATGATCTTTATTACTACCATGCTAAGGCTCTAGAAATGAATAGAAAGATTCAACTAATCACTGTGGGCTTGTCTTCATTATTGCTTTACGTAGGCACAGTGTGAAGACACACAGTGTAGACACCGCTTTAAGTTGATGTAATTTACGTTGCTCAGGGAGGGTGGTTTTTTACACCCCAAGCGACGTAAGTTACATTGATTTAAGCAGTAGTGTAGACAAGCCCTATGATTCAGTATCTGATAGAGATTTCAAGGTTTTCACTTTACCACTCTTCTTGCTGCTCTGGAGTGATGGAGGAGGAGGAGAAGAAACTATATCTGTTTCATTGCATTTATGCAAACTCATTAACAGAGAGAGATGTTCACATTTTGTTTATGCTGAGGAGATGAAGTGATGCAATGTGCAACATGATAGCTACAGGTATATTTCAAATAGGCTATCCCCATTTTTGACATCCTCATCTACACATACCTGAGGAAGTACCCCAACTTGTGGATACTAGCCCAAGCTTTCCAAGACTACAGAAATGGGCTAATGGAGCTTGAGGAGAAGGAAATTGAGAAAGGAAGGACAAACACCAAGGAGAATGGAAGCCCCTAGATCCAAATCATGGAAATCAACTGAAGAGATGATTGTGCTTAGAGTTAAGAAGGAGAAAAACAGGGTTGGGGAATTCAGGGGATCAGACAAGTTGGGAGAAAAGGGAAAATATCTGACTGGGCTGCGCAGTATTGAGATTCCCTTCAAGACCTTTTCCACTCAGCTTATCAAGAACACCTTCTTCAGTTCTGGGAGAACACTTCATCCAGTTCTCTGGGATCCACAAAACTCAGTTCAACTCTAGATTTCATCACCCATGTTCCTTTATGTTGCATACAGCAAAGCTACACTGAGTTGACAAGACTCAAGTATACGGGGTGGGTATAAGATAGACCACACATCCAATGTTACACAGAAACCTTCTCCCTTCATATACATTTACACATCTCATTGCATTTGGTATACATTATATCACACATTTTTGGGTTTGCTTGATTACTTTGCAGGAACCAATCCCTGTGCAGCATGCTTTGTCCATGCATTTTCCATGCTCGACCTCCTCTGTACATTCCTAACTTATCTTGTTCATTGTTAGCAAATAATTCCCTGGATGTTCTCCCTCTTATCTTAGCTTGTTCAGACATTCTGTCTTTTTAGCCTATTGACCTATTTACTTTAGCCAAATGATTAAGGCTACGATTTAGTCACAGAGGTCGCGGAAGTCATGGAATCCGTGACTTCCAGCGACCTCTGTGATTTCAGCCTGCAGTGCTTGGAAGCTGCAGGGTCCCCTGCCTCCAGCGGGGGCAGGGAGCTGTAGGGTCCCCCTGGTGCCTCTGGTGGACCCCCGGAGCTCCCAGCCACTATGGGTGGTGGGGGAACCCCCAAGACCCTGACCACTGCAGGTGGTGGGGGGATCCCCAAATCCCTGCTGGCAGAGGGCTGCCAGCGGGAGAACCCCCCGGCAGCAGCGGAAGAACACCCCAGCCCCCAGCCACTGGCGGCAGTGGAGGAATCTCCAAACCCCCGGGAGAGGACCCCCTGTGGGGGAACCCTAGGCCTGAGCCCTGGCTGCCGCCGGCGATTGCAGGAGAATACCCGAGCCCCCGGCTGACTGCTGCGGGCGGAGGGGGAATCGCTGAGCCCCTGGCAGAGAACCCCCGAGTCCCCGGCCTCCAGCAGGGGAACTCCTGAGGTCCCAGCTGCTGTGGGAGCCCTCAGCTGTCGCGGGTGGCAGGGGATTCCATGAGCCCCTGGCAGAGGACTCCCGGTGGGCCAAGCCCTCCGGTGGCGGCTGTGGTGGGGGAACCCACCGGCGGCAGTGCGGGAATCCCCGAGGCCCTGGCAGAGGACCCTGGGTCTGAGGCCATGGCCAGCGGTGGCAGGAGAACCCCCGAGCCTCCGGCCGCCATGGGAATCCCACAACTCCTGGCTCCCATGGGCAGCGGGGACCCCTGGAGTGGCAGGGGTACCCCGCAGGCCCCAGCTGCTGCAGGCGGCTCCTAGCCCCTGCACACCTGCCCCACTTCAGGCAGTGTGGGGACCCGCAGATCCCCATTTTGTCAGGTATATTTTTAGTAAAAGTCACGGACAGGTCACAGTTTCTGTGAGTTTTTCTTTTTTGCCTGTGACCTGTCCCTGACTTTTACTAAAAATATTCATGACAAAATCTTAGCCTTACTAATGATCTGTTTACATCCCTAATTCTATCCTCTAAGAAATGAAGTCTCCCTTCATGTGTTAACTACTCATGTCTGGCCAGGCATCAGCTACAGGAGGAAGAAGAATGTAATTGCCAACTAATTAAAAATTGTTGGAAACATATAAATATGTGAATATCTGAGTGACCTGAAGAATCTTGAATATATTCAGAAATGTTTCCCTTTATGTAACCATCATAGGTTACAAAGCGATAGTTCCAATCCAACTTCATGAGCACTTCAGGACATGAACATAACTATCCTAGAGCAAATCCTGTTACCTTTCCCATAGGGCAGAGGAACTAGTGGATTCCACTGCATGATGACTGGTGGGGGCAGATGTGAGCACTACAAGAAAATGCATGTCAGAGAACTCTGCTCTATCAGGGCTCTATTCTTGCCATAGTGGGAGCATAGGGGTGTTTGGATGGTCTTGGTGAGAGTGCAGCCACTGGATCCATTACCGCCATGACATTTGTATAATCCACTAGGGAGTGCAGCCAGAAGCTATTGCAGTGGCAACTGAGATGTATGAGGGGGATTTTGGATCTTCCCCCACTTAAACCACTAGTCCACCTGCTGTGCCAAACCCATTTACGCATTATATTGGCCATTATAAAGTTCTCTACTTTATAGTAGATATTCTCTACTCTATATCTTCTAGGAGTGTTTGGGATACTGTGAATTGTTAAACTACCTAGCATCTATCTAGTTATGTCTTGATTTTATCTATTTATTTATTCTCATATGCATTTGAAATATGATTGCTTCATTCATCTTTCTAAGGATACTGGTCAGATTTTCTTTTGCTGTAATACACCTCCCTCCAGCTGCCTCATTTGCTACATCTCTTTAGGGATTAACCTACAGGAAGGACAGGCAAAAGTAGCACCCCCTGCCTGACCTTGACATTTCTGCCTGGGGAGGTAATAACTACTGGGGTCTCAGTTGCTGGAAGCTGTCTGCCCTCCCCCTCTAACCAGGCCAGTGCTGTCCACTTTTGGGGCTGTGCTAGGTGTCTGAGAGCATTTCCATTGGAGAGGAGCTTATGGACAATTTGTGGCACTACAACCACATTCTTGATGAACTTTCCTTTGCCACGGGACCTGTTCCTTAATTACATCTAATGTAATCATTGGTGGAATCCAATTCTTGGACTTGCAGTTACCTGTCCCTATATTTTCAGTCAATGCATTATATTTACCATAGAGCAAGCTAGATTTGATTAGTAGGGAATATTTGTGTGTTCTTTTTCCTCTTATGGTTACAGAGTATGATTTGAATTAACTTTTTCTTTCTTCTTATAAACTCCACTGAAGAAATCAGGGGGGAAAAAAACATAGGTTGGTTCATTTAACACCATAACCTAATGGATCAGATCAAAAAATCTCCAGGCTGTTCTGAGATATGAGAAAGCCAAACTTTGATTTCATTTCTCCACAGAGTTGTGAGATGTGACACGGAAAAGTGCTAAGAAGAATTGAGCTGTATAGTGTGAGCCCTGACAGAAAACATGAAGCATATGAAGCTGAAAAAGAAAAGGCCAAGTACCCAAGTGGTTGGTATTCAGGCTACTTTCTCCAGTTGAGTTTGTTGTGTGCAGCAATATGGCACTCTGTCTATATCATGGGTATCTTACAGCCTGGAGTACAGTAGATGAAAATTGCAGTTTAAGATGATACATCTGAACATTTTGCTAATAATCCACTATATCTAACACTGGTCTCTCTACTGTAGTTATTGTGGTACAGACTGCATGGCATGGCAGGTCCCGGTTAGATGGGGGATCATGTTAGAAAGCAGCAAGTGAAAAAAAGCGTGGACTCAACTGTAAGCTGAAAAATACCATCAAATACGTGGGAAATCCTTTGCCTTCTTAACAAGAGGTTATATATTAATTTAGTTTAATTGTGTTTTATTCATGTAAATGTGCCCAAAGGTCTAGGCATGAGGTGCATGATTTTACAAACTGAATTATAAACAAACTTGCTATTATTACATTACTACTTTAAATGGAAGGTATTTTTCTTTTCTAGGCTGGTGAAAATAATTATTACAAAAAACAAAAAGAACAGGAGTACTTGTGGCACCTTAGTTTGCAAGTCAAGGCAGGCTTTTATGGATCTCCGTTGTTTCCAAGTAATAAAACTGTTTTCATATTAAGAAAAATTGTGAAGCATCTGTTATTGTGGTACATACCGGTATATTCTTTTGAGAAATGCATTTAATTTGCTAGCATCAAATATCTTTCCATTCTACTCCATATTTTAACAATGGCTGTTTGTAAAAGATTATACATGTGTAGACACATGCACATACTTAATCCTTCTAAAACACCCTCCTTTTCAGAAAACACTGTATAAACCAGTAGTTCCCAAACTTGTTCTGCTGCTTGTGCAGGGAAAGCCCCTGGTGGGCCGGGCCGGTTTGTTTACCTGCCACGTCTGCAGGTTCAGCCAATCGCAGCTCCCATTGGCCTGGAGCAGCGAACTGCGGCCACTGGGAGCCGCGATTGGCCGAACCTGCAGACGTGGCAGGTAAACAAACCGGCCCGGCCCGCCAGGGGCTTTCCCTGCACAAGCAGGGGAACAAGTTTGGGAACCACTGGTATAAACAATAAAAATTGTAACCTCATGACACTTTTGTGATGTGGATATTATCCCAATATTACAGATTGGTAAACTGAAGCACAAAGAAGTGAAATTACTAACCCAATTTTCTTCCCCAATGTTATATGTTAGTATTCTATTAACTTTCTTACACCACACCCATCACCTGATATGAGGGCAGCACAGTATCTCAGATCTGAACTACAGAGGCACCAGAAACATGAAAGAAAAAGTCAAATGAACATTTCATACCCTTAAAAGAACAACCCTGTCTTTTGCTCTCAGATATTCAAATGGACAAAATTACATGGGTGAAGGCTTTATTTTTTACCAACCCAGTACACCCATTGCCTAGTATATATATATATATATATATATATATATATATATATATATATATATATATATATATATATATATATATATATAGTATGACAGTTAGGGTCCAGACACCCCAGTGGGAGAACAGGGGATCTGAACCCAAAAGAGTATGCAATTGAATCAACTGTTTATATAAAATGTAATTGTGTATAAAAATATGTTGAGTAAGGTCTTTTATGAAAGCGTGCAATGTTCTGAATTTGATGGTCATTATGATACATAGACTGTGGTTATGAATCTGTGCATATAAGTACACAGAATACTATGCTCATGACTATACATCTCACAGCAGGGAGGCACTTCTCCAAAGCCAAATGCTTACACAAAACCAGATGCAAGTAACAATCCATGGTACAACCCCAGAAGAGAAAAATGATGGACCATTACTGTTGGTGGGAAGACATTGGGACATCCCAACTGCCAAGTTGAGAGGCAATTTTCCCTAGCATGAATCACCATAGCCTGTGAGAAAGAAATATACAAAACAAACAAACCTGCAAACCTTTAAGAGAGTCATGGTTTGAAGTGAAGGTGATCCAGAAACTGAGGGGGAACCTTTAAGTAGGAAGATGCTCATGAAATGCTGGATCCCCTCTCTGACAGGGGGGCATGCTAGGAAACTGTTCAAAGATAGTAGATAACTTGCATTAGAAAAAATAATTTATTCAATAGAGAAGTGTAAAATCTTGAAGTTGCCTCTTTGTTTGTTTTCTGTGCAACTTGTATGTTTGCTTTTTCCTTTTCTTTCAGCTCGTGAATCTATGGTTTTCCTATTAAATGAATTTTTTGTTTATTTTTACCACAAGCAAGTCTCTGTTGTGCAAATGCTGTGGAGCATGTGTCCCAAAGTGAACTAAGTACTGGAGATTATTTTCACTCCTTTAGCAGTGATGAACCAGAGGGGGAAAGTCTGAATGTCTGGGAGTTAAGAGCTGGGAAAAAGATGGATTTGAGGAAATTCGGGACCACAAGGGCTGTTGGGGTCACCCTGTAAGGAGTAACTAGGCTGGTGGAAGCCAGGGTGAGACCTTTATGATTTTGGGCTGGCTACTGGTGTCAGGGCTTGGAGCCATAGCAGCAGAGCATTAAGGCATCCACAGTTACAAGGCATGGGGTGTTAGAACTCCGTGTTGATCTGGGTGATCCCTGAACCACCACACATGTAAGTTTTGTAAATTTTTCAAGAGAAAAATTTAACCCTGTACAGAGGATTAGGGCTTGGTCTAAGCACCACTGAAATCCATCACAAACTTTCAAACTAAGGTTAAGAGGTGCACAGCCCTTCTGCTGGCCTGCTGAACAGGAGTGAATTTCACCCCCAATGAATACATGAACCTAGTCCAGGAGAAAGCAGCAAATCTTCTCACAATGGGAAACTAAAACAGTCACAGGAATTTTTTTGGCTGAATAAGGACTGAGTGAAATTTGAGAAAGGAATTCAGGAATTGGCCTGTAGTTGCTCTTGATTCATGATGTGAAAGACATTTCGAACCTGGGAACAAATGACTTGATTCTGCTTTTACACTAGTGTAAACCAGGAGTAACTCCATTTCAGGCAATGACAACCAGATCCAAAGAGCCTTGAACTGATGTAGCATAATCAGTCAGGTATAAAAGAGAAGGGGACAAAGATGGATAGCTGTACAGAGGGGTCCCTTAAATATTTTGATATATTTTCATCCTTTTAAAATATAATAATTTAGGAGATTTGTCACATAATTACTTAAATATAAGAGATGTGCTAACTATCTAAGGAAAAGGCTATCATGGGGCATGTAAATCTTTTTATGAAAAAGAAGGCAAACAAAATTTTGACCTAAGTCAAAGTTTATAAAATATTGACTTGGATTATACTCGTTGTGGGAGTAATTTTACTTGAATCCCTCATTAGAGATTCAATCTCTCTTTATATTAGATGATCAATCAGGCGATATCATTGAGTGGCAGGTGGGAATAAGGTCAAAACTGTAATATGCTTACCTTTGGACTCATTGAATAGTTGTTTTATAGCCCTTCAAATAGGACCACAGATCTTAATAATTGAATGATGGTCTGTCTAGACACAGCCATGCGGAAACCAGAGAACATGGTGCCCCAATGGACTCATATGTAGATCCCACAGTACTAGTTAACTGTATCAAATTGTGTATATGGTTTTTTACTACTTTCTTTCTTTCACAATGGATCAGATTTTTAAGTACTCAGTACCCACAGCTGAGACTAAATTTTCATAATTTCTTATACTATGTTCACTTGAAAATCTGGCCACTTATTTTGGTGGTAGTTCAGCTGTTTCGAAAACCCCTTTGAGGGTGCTGAGCCCTACTGAAGATGCTAGCTATTGTGTTTCTTGCATGTCTGTCTTGTTACATTATATAAAATGTTTCATGGTGAAATCTCATGCAGCAGCCCAATCCAGAAGGATAAACACCTCAGTTACTGGAACTATGAAACTTAATGACAAATGAAAAAGAGCACACATGTCACACAAGCATTGAGTCTTTTTAGTGATAAAAAGTTTTTCTCAACTAGCCCAGAATAACAGGCAAGGAAGCAGTGGCGTAGCCAGGGGGAGCAATAAAAAAAAAAAGGTGCCAACCGCTGTAGCGCTTTTACTCACCCGGCGGCACTCCGGGTCTTCGGCAGCACTTCGGCGGTGGGCCCTTCACTCACTCCGGGTGTCTTCGGCGGCACTGAAGGTCCCGTCGCCGAAGTGCCGCCGAAGACCCGGGGCGCCGCCGGGTGAGTAAAATAGAAACGCCACAGCGGGTGGCGCCTTTTTTTTTAATCGCTCCCCCGGGAGAGTACAAAGGCGCCAGGAAATTGACAAGGTGCTCAGTGGGGAAGCAGCCGCTCCCCCCCCAGCTACGCTACTGCAAGGAAGTCAGCAATGAAGTGGGGGGGTTGAGAAAGGAAAACAATTGGTGTAGCACATGCTTAAATATGACATTGTTGGCATCACTGAAACTTGGTGGGATAATACACATGACTGGAATGTTGGTGTGGATGGGTACAGCTTGCTCAGGAAGGATAGACAGGGGAAAAAGGGAGGAGGTGTTGCCTTATATATTAAAAATGTACACACTTGGACTGAGGTGGAGATGGACATAGGAGACGGAAATGTTGAGAGTCTCTGGGTTAGGCTAAAAGGGGTAAAAAACAAGGGTGATGTCATGCTAGGAGTCTACTACAGGCCACCTAACCAAGTGGAAGAGGTGGATGAGGCTTTTTTTAAACAACTAACAAAATCATCCAAAGCCCAAGATTTGGTGGTGATGGGGGACTTCAACTATCCAAATATATGTTGGGAAAATAACACAGCGGGGCACAGACTATCCAACAAATTCTTGGACTGCATTGCAGACAACTTTTTATTTCAGAAGGTTGAAAAAGCTACTAGGGGGGGAAGCTGTTCTAGACTTGATTTTAACAAATAGGGAGGAACTCGTTGAGAATTTGAAAGTAGAAGGCAGCTTGGGTGAAAGTGATCATGAAATCATAGAGTTTGCAATTCTAAGGAAGGGTAGAAGGGAGAACAGCATAATAGAGACAATGGATTTCAGGAAGGCGGATTTTGGTAAGCTCAGAGAGCTGATAGGTAAGATCCCATGGGAATCAAGACTGAGGGGAAAAACAACTGAGGAGAGTTGGCAGTTTTTCAAAGGGACACTATTAAGGGCCCAAAAGCAAGCTATTCCGCTGGTTAGGAAAGATAGAAAATGTGGCAAAAGACCACCTTGGCTTAACCACGAGATCTTGCATGATCTAAAAAATAAAAAGGAGTCATATAAAAAATGGAAACTAGGACAGATTACGAAGGATGAATATAGGCAAACAGCACAGGAATGCAGGGGCAAGATTAGAAAGGCAAAGGCACAAAATGAGCTCAAACTAGCTACAGGAATAAAGGGAAACAAGAAGACTTTTTATCAATACATTAGAAGCAAGAGGAAGACCAAAGACAGGGTAGGCCCACTGCTCAGTGAAGAGGGAGAAACAGTAACAGGAAACTTGGAAATGGCAGAGATGCTTAATGACTTCTTTGTTTCGGTCTTCACCGAGAAGTCTGAAGGAATGCCTAACATAGTGAATGCTAATGGGAAGGGGGTAGGTTTAGCAGATAAAATATAAAAAAGAACAAGTTAAAAATCACTTAGAAAAGTTAGATGATTGCAAGTCACCAGGGCCTGATGAAATGCATCCTAGAATACTCAAGGAGCTAATAGAGGAGGTATCTGAGCCTCTAGCTATTATCTTTGGAAAATCATGGGAGACGGGAGAGATTCCAGAAGACTGGAAAAGGGCAAATATAGTGCCCATCTATAAAAAGGGAAATAAAAACAACCCAGGAAACTACAGACCAGTTAGTTTAACTTCTGTGCCAGGGAAGATAATGGAGCAAGTAATTAAGGAAATCATCTGCAAACACTTGGAAGGTGGTAAGGTGATAGGGAATAGCCAGCATGGATTTGTAAAGAACAAATCGTGTCAAACCAATCTGATAGCTTTCTTTGATAGGATAACGAGTCTTGTGGATAAGGGAGAAGCTGTGGATGTGGTATACCTAGACTTTAGTAAGGCATTTGATATGGTCTCGCATGATATTCTTATCGATAAACTAGGCAAATACAATTTAGATGGGTCTACTATAAGGTGGGTGCATAACTGGCTGGATAACCGTACTCAGAGAGTTGTTATTAATGGTTCCCAATCCTCCTGGAAAGGCATAACAAGTGGGGTTCCGCAGGGGTCTGTTTTGGGACCGGCTCTGTTCAATATCTTCATTAACGACTTGGATATTGGCATAGAAAGTACACTTATTAAGTTTGCGGATGATACCAAACTGGGAGGGATTGCAACTGCTTTGGAGGACAGGGTCATAATTCAAAATGATCTGGACAAATTGGAGAAATGGTCTGAGTTAAACAGGATGAAGTTTAACAAAGACAAATGCAAAGTGCTCCACTTAGGAAGGAAAAATCAGTTTCACACATACAGAATGGTAAAAGACTGTCTAGGAAGGAGTATGGCAGAAAGGGATCTAGGGGTTATAGTGGACCACAAGCTAAATATGAGTCAACTATGTGATGCTGTTGCAAAAAAAGCAAACATGATTCTGGGATGTATTAACAGGTGTGTTGTGAGCAAGACACGAGAAGTCATTCTTCCGCTCTACTCTGCTCCGGTCAGGCCTCAGCTGGAGTATTGTGTCCAGTTCTGGGCACCACATTTCAAGAAAGATGTGGAGAAATTGGAGAGGGTCCAGAGAAGTGCAACAAGAATGATTAAAGGTCTTGAGAACATGACCTATGAAGGAAGGGTGAAAGAATTGGGTTTGTTTAGTTTGGAAAAGAGAAGACTGAGAGGGGACATGATAGCAGTTTTCAGGTATCTAAAAGGGTGTCATAAGGAGGAGGGAGAAAACTTGTTCACCTTAGCCTCTAAGGATAGAACAAGAAGCAATGGGCTTAAACTGCAGCAAGGGAGGTCTAGGTTGGACATTAGGAAAAAGTTCCTAACTGTCAGGGTGGTTAAACACTGGAATAAATTGCCTAGGGAGGTTGTGGAATCTCCATCTCTGGAGATATTTAAGAGTAGGTTAGATAAATGTCTATCAGGGATGGTCTAGACAGTATTTGGTCCTGCCATGCGGGCAGAGGACTGGACTCGATGACCTCTCGAGGTCCCTTCCAGTCCTAGAATCTATGAATCTATAAGTAAAGATTGGTATTTGCTGAGTTTGAATTTTGAATTTTGAATGAAAGTGCAGACTGCTTCGTACATTATCCAAACGATTTGTTTATGTATTGTAAATGAGCAATGATTATTATTACACTCACATACCCAAACAGCAGTTTAAAGCATCTGGGTGTTGAACTGAGGAGGGTACCTAAATGTGGAATCAGGGTAAAATCTTGGCTCCGTTGGACTCATCGGCAAAACTCCGACTCATTGACTTAAACAGGGCCAAAATTCACCCTTAAGCATTGGAGTTAATTCCCAAATGCAAAATTATGTGTCTTAACTCATGCACCCAAGATTGACATTTGGACATAGAGAGCCTGATTCTCATTTACACTAAGGGCTTGATCCAAAGCCCAGTGAAGTAAATGGAAAGATCCTCAATTGACTTTAATTATCTTTGTTTGAGGTCCTAAATCCCTGGCAGTGTAAAAGGGCCTTAAAGTGGATGTAAATGTAAATTACTCCAACCTTAAGGCCTCCTTACACTGCCAGAGCTGATGATTTAATTCCAGCTTGAGGAGACATACTTGCACTAGATCTGAGTGCACTAAAAATAGAAGTGTACCTGTGGCAGCACAAGCAGTTAGAGAGTCAAGTACAATCTCATCCAAGACCCTAGTTACGTACTCAGGGCGCCTACCTGCTTGCACCACCATGGCTATACTTCTGTTGTTACCATGCTAGTTCAATTAGTGCTAGTGTGGGCATGTCTACTCAGTATACAATGTAGACATACCCTTAGTGTGAATAAGAACAGACCGAGAGATTCATAGCTATAGGGCTTGCTACAAAGCTCCCAGACACTTCATCAAATGTTATCAGTTCATAGCAAAACTCAGAAGCTTCATTAAAGGCTTGTCTACATTTGGAAAGTTACTGAAAAAGCTATTCCAGAATAAGAATGTCCACACAGAGTGTTATACGGAAATAATTATTCCAGAATAGCTATTTTGGTAAATCTCCAAGTGTAGATAAACTGTAAAGAGAAAGGTCATCATGCTTATGAAACATGTAATCACGGTCTAGTGGCCGAAACACACATCTGAGAGTGAAAAACTATAAAGTTCTTATCCCCATCTACCACTAAATTGTTGTGCGTGGCTTTGGGTGAGTAACTTTCCCTTGTTCTATTCACAACGTCTTGTTCTGAAAAATGCAGCTAATAATAGTTACTGGGGTGTTGTGAAAAATAATGTTTTTGCAGCCTTTGAAAATTTAATGTGCTATATAACAGCCAAGCTGTGTTCCCTGTAAGCTGCGCACTTGTGCGGCCACCCAGGAGAAATTCAAATGCCTCCCAGCTGATTAGCAGAGCACGCACAGCCGGCAGTGTGTGTTCAGGTGCCCTTGCCCTACGTTGCTCCGTTCTGCAGCTGCTCCCAGGACCCTCCTGCTGGCTGTACAGAGGAGGGGGTGTTGGAAGGAGGGTGCTGATGTCAGGGTGTCCCCCTCCCTCCACCCCTGTACCTCATCTCTGTAGAGTAGGGGGCAGAGGACACAGCCTGGCTCAGGACTCAGAGCTGAGTGCTTTTCTTAAAGAGACAGTGCACTCTTTCTGAGATTTCCCCAGCAGCCAGCTCACACAGTCTCTCTCTCTCTCTCACACACACACACACACACACACACACACACACACACACACACACACACACACACACACACACACACACACACACACACACACACACACAGAATCTCTTTCACACTCACCTCCCAACACATACTTGTATTATTGTTGTTGTTATTTCTTGGTACTTCCTGCAATGCACACATATTCTCTGTAATTTTATTCTTTCAAAGTGTTTTATTTTAGTGTTTTTACTGGTCTATATATTTCATAATTTTTATTTCTCTTACACTTAAATTTAATTCTTTGAGTAGTGAGTTCTAAAATGCCTAACCTGTTCTGGCTGGAGTAATTATCCCTGTGGTAACTTTTAAAAAATATATATTATATCTAGGTTTTGTTGTTTCTACTGGTGGCGCACATCCGCACATACCTCGGTGCACATAACAAAATTTATTCCGCACATGGATGGAAAAAATTAGAGGGAACACTGTGTACCAAGTACTATTATTCTTGTGCCAGAACAATAGCATCAGCCAGTGACTGGCCCAGTCGGTAATTAAAAATATCAAGAGATAAAGGCTCCCAGAATCTTCAGAGGAGTAGCCACCAAAGCATATGTTGAATAGAAAGAGTGTTTGGCACTATTAGCAGAATTTACCAAAGAATCTGCATGTCTTCCAGCTGTAAATGGCTTCACATAGGCTATTCATTAGACTTTCTTTTCAACAAAAGCCAGGGATCTTTTGAAAACTCTTGTATAAAGTAAAGCTTGGGGATTTTCTTTACAGATAGCACACAAAAGCTTTCCCCTCAAAGCCATTCATACTTCGTTTCCACGTGTGGCCATCCAGGAGTTTCCCCCCACCTTTCTGTGTGGCTCTCATATGCCCTTGTAATTATTTCATTGTCATATATGAATTTATTTCCTACCCCACTTTTAAACCTAAATCCAGTAGTGAAATACTGATCGTCAGTGTTAAAGAAGGTGCGATACAATTTGCAGATATCAGTAACATATATTTATGGGGACAATAAAGTCCTTTAAGAGGGCCTTCCCATACATGTGTTAGGATTTATCCCTATGCACAACCTGCAGAAATTCTTGTTTTCTAATTATGGTGGGGGTTATTACTAACTAGAATTTAAGTACAGAACAGACAGGAAAGAAGGCTGAAATGCTTGAATGAATCAGCCAATATATGTGAACCTCTGCCCTCTACTGAATGGTATCTGAACTGCTCAAATGTTTGTCATAGACCCTATATTAACAGCTAGCCAAGAGTCGCTAGCTAAAATGTAAATGTAAATGTAAAGGAGTGTGTTCTTGGAATAGGAGATTATGGATTGTATCTCTATGGCAGCCATGAAGTTAGCTAGTTTAGACAACATACAAAGTTATATTGAGTTATATTGCAATAATAATACTATGAATTTGATCAATATGCCCTTTTTATGTTGTCCTGCACTGTCGTTAAAATTATTTAGGATCAGGGCAACATATAGGAAATAAGCCATTCATGTTAGTTAAGATATAATACACCAGACTGTAAATATATTAATCCAATAATTTAAATTAAAATAACATTATGTTGCAAAGTCAAGCACTCAAAAGTTAGGAAATGCCAGACTTATGGCCCCCATGTGTGTATGTGTTATGATAGTTTTTAACTTCATGATCACATACTTTTATTTCTGCTTATAATGTCAATAAGTATTCAAATGATTATATATAAAATAATGAGCAGCAAAGGGAAATACTAGCT
Source organism: Emys orbicularis (assembly GCF_028017835.1). Classification (NCBI taxonomy): domain Eukaryota; kingdom Metazoa; phylum Chordata; order Testudines; family Emydidae; genus Emys; species Emys orbicularis. The sequence goes on along the minus strand of NC_088686.1, from coordinate 82,465,091 downwards.
TCTGTTTTTGCCACTGCAAGTTAAGGACAGAATTATGCATATGTTATATTTTTAGGTGGTAACTGGCATAATGTAAATATCTAGGTACATGACTGCACCTGGAAATTAATTGGCTAGATGTTTAAATGACCTATATAGAGCTTGTAAATGTGCAGGGACAACATCAGAGACTTAGTTAAAGCTGAGCTGAAAACAGTATGAGGGTACATGCAAATGTTCATTTTTTTATTGTACCAATTGACACGTACGTTTCCGTGGGCCTGCACTGTAGGATTGTAATGATGACTGGTGACACTCAGGCCTGGTCTACACCTAAAACTTAGGTTGACCCAGCTATGCCACTTGTGAAACATTTCATGCCCCAAATGCCATAGTTAGGTTGACCTAACCCCCAGTGTAGACGTGGCTAGGCTGAAGGAAGAATTCTTCTGTTGATCTAGCTCCAGGGTTCTCAAACTGGGGGGTCATGACCCCTCAGGGCGTCTCAAGGTTATTATGTGGGGGGTCGCGAGCTGTCAGCCTCTACCCCCAAACCCTGCTACGCCTCCACATTTATAATAGTGTTAAATATTTAAAAAGTGTTTTTAATTTATAACGGGAGGGGGTCACACTCACAGGCTTTCTATGTGAAAGGGGTCACCAATACAAAAGTTTGAGAACTGCTACTGCTTCTTGACGGGGAGGATTAACTACACTGATGAAAAAAATCCTTTCATCGCTGTAGCGAGTGTCTACCGTACAGCACTACAGTGGCACAGCTGCACACTACAGCTATGCTGGTGTTGCGCCTGTAGTGTGAATATAACCTTAGGGATGTCTACACTACCCGCCGTATTGGCGGGCAGCGATCGATCCAGCAGGGCTCAATTTATCGTGTCTAGTCTAGATGCGATAAACCGATCCCCGAGCACTCTCCCGTCAACTCCTGTATTCCACCGCCATGAAAGGTGCAGGCGGAGTGGATGGGGGAGTGGCAGCAGTTGACTCACCGTGGCGAAGACACCACGGTAAGTCAATTTAAATATGTTATTCACGTAGCTGTTGTTGCATAACTTAGATCAATTCCCCCCTCCACCCTCCCAGTGTAGACCAGGCTTAGTGTGTGAGCACATTCTGTAAATTGAATTTGACACTTCTCCTATGGCTTTTACTTTAATCTTATTTTTCAGGTAACAGCGTATGTGGAAGTCACTTCAAGAGGAATACAGATTTGAATTTGCAGAGCTGGAGTGCTTTACATTGGGCAGAAACACTCCCTTTTTGGATGTCAAGACTTGGGCATGCCATTAATTATAAAGTACCTAGAATACTAATGACTTGATTTTCAGAGTTTAAAGGCATCACAGTTTCCTTTCCTGGAGCTGTGGTTTATTCGGCACTTCTGAGAAAACCAAAATTTCAGCACCCTTTATCTTTATATTTTTCCTAAGAAATTATGAAGGAGATATGCAATACCTTAATCAATTATTTTATACTGTTCCACCATGAGCCATATGCCAAAATAAGCATGTCCAGTATAAGATAAGGAAGATGTTGAATAGTTAACTCTGACATGACACATAAATGGCATGTTAAGAATACAAAAGCAGGAGCCCATCTACAGGTTCCTTATGATATGGCATGGTTCTGCTATTAGGCTATGTCTACAATACGGACCTTACAGCGGCATAGCTGTACCTCTGTGGTTGAGTTACTGTACGATCTCCCGTGTAGCCGATCTATGCCTACAGGAGAGAGTTCTCCCATTGGCATAATTAAACCACCCCCAACAAGCAGCTGTAGCTATGTCAGTGGGAGATGCTCTCCTGCCGACATTGTGCTGTCCACACTGGTGCTTTTGTCAGTGAAACTTATGTCCATTGGGGTGTGGTTTTTTCACATCCCTTACCGCCAAAAGTTTTGCTGACAAAAGTACTAGTGTAGACTAAGCCTTAGAAAACTTCTTCCCCGTCTCCTGATCATGAGCTCCAGTTTACAGAGCTCTCCCATCCTCCTTGTATACCTTTCTTAACCCACAACATCCAGTTTATTCCACTTCCACTGGAAGAAGGTGAGTAAGTCATGGTAGCTGGGAAGTGGAATAAGCTGGAAGTACTACTTACCATACAGGCTGTTGCAGTGTGCATTACCTTAAATTTCTGAACTGCCTTAAAATGTAGCCTCATATACCATACATTGCAATAATCTAATCTTAATGTGCCAAAGGCATAGGTTATGGTAGCAACAATGGTATCCAAAGGGAATGGCTGAAAACTCCTACCCAGATGCAGATTATTAATAATAATAATAATAATTAATTAATAATAATCCTGGCTGTGGCTGCTATATGATCAGCATCTGAGGAGCCAACAGTATCTGTAGATTATAAATACAAGTCACCAATAGTGGACAAAGACAGACAAGGTGGGTGAGGTAATATCTTTTATTAGGCCAACTTCTGTTGGAGAGAGAGAGACAAGCTTTTGAGCTACACAGAGCTCTTCTTCGGGACTAGGAAAGGTACTCAGAGTGTCACAGTTAAATACAAGGTAGAACAGTTTAACATAAGTAGTTAACACATATTCCAAGGGACCATTCAATGTGAAGTGGCTTGTTAACTGCAGTCATAGAACAAAAGTGGAGTAAGTGGGTTACAGATTGTTGTAATAAGCCATAAATCCAGTGTCTTTATTAAGAACATGATTTTTAGTGTCTAGCAAAGTTATGAATTTAAGCTCCCAGGCTCGTCTTTTGAAAGAGTTGTGCAGTTTTCCTTTGAGGATGAGGACTGATAGGTCAGATACAGAGTGATCATTTTGTGAAAAGTGTTCACCCACAGGTGATGTGGTGTTTTTGTCTTTTATCATTTTCCTGTGTGAGTTCATTTTAGAGTTTAGTGATTGTCTGGTTTCACCCAGCACTCTAATATCCTGAGACCAACACAGCTACAACACTGCATGCAATAGTTAACAACCACCATCAATTAAATGGGGAGAGATCACTCACCCTCACTGCATCATTAGATCAATAGCATTATTCATAATGGCTGGGTAATTCTCATGCAGCTTTCAGAAAACTGTGGATGCTACTTCATAAAAACAATGCAATAGACTAGTGCCACTGTCTCCCAATGTGCATGGCTAAATTAACTGTGGTAGCTTTGTTACTGTTTATTGTTACCCTCCTGCAGATTATGATTGACTAAATTACAAGCATTGCATCAAATCCTGAAGTCTTTACCCAGTTCTCCCTCAGAAATTCCCCATGGAAATAAGGGCTCGTCTACATGGGGACACTCAGGGCTTGTCTACACTTAAAACACTGCTGCAGCGGTGCTGCTATAGTGTTTCAATGAAAATGCTACCGACGCCTCCTGGAGAGGTGGTAGCTAGGCTGATGGAAGGATTCTCCTGTTGACCTAGCGCTGTCTACAGTGGTCAGTTTAACTGCATCATTTGGGGGTGTGGATTTTTCATGCCCCTGAAAGACATAGTTATATTGACCTTATTTCCTAGTGTAGACCAGGCTTCAGGAAAGTAAAGGTGAATTAAATAAAGGTGTGAAGTTAAAGGGCTAGTCTACACTACCCGCCCGGATCGGCGGGTAAAAATCGATCTCTCGGGGATCGATTTATCGCGTCTCATCTAGACGGATAAATCGATCCCCGAATCAACGTGTGTACTCCCACCTCGTCAGGAGGAGTAAGCGCAGTCGACGGGGGAGCCGCGGCGGTCAATTTGCCGCCGTCCTCACAGCGGGGTAAGTTGAATAGGATACGTCGAATTCAGCTGCGTATCTTAAATCGATCCCCCCTCCCCAGTGTAGACCTAGCCAAAGTGAGTTAGGCTATGTCTACACTACAGACCTTACAGCAGCACAGCTGTACTGCTGCATCTGTGCCACTGTAAGGTCTCCTGTGTAGCTGGCATAGTTAAACCACCCCCAACGAGTGGCAGTAGCTATGTCAGCAGGAGGGCATCTCCTGCTGACATAGCGCTGTCCACACTGGCGCTTTTGTTGGTGAAACTTATGTGGGTCTCATGTGTGGAAGTAAAGTGACCTTACTTTGCTTTAGCTGATCCCCTTAGGGCTGGTCTACACTGAAAAGTTTCATTGGCATATCTATGTCTCTCAGGGGTGTGAAAAATCCACACCCCTGACAGATGTAGTTAAGCCGATTTAGCCCCTGGTGTAGACAGCACTAGGTTGATGGAATAACTTTTCTATCGATCTAGCTACCATCTCTCAGGGAGCTGGATTACATGTGCCAATGGGAGAACCCCTCCTTTCACTGAAGCATTTACATCAGCATTTCTCAAATGTGGCCACCAGAGGCTTTTCTTGCGGCCAGAGCCTCCTGGACTGTGATGGGGGAGGGGACAGCAAAGCAGCGGCTCCTCCCCTGTGGCTGCCTGCAGGGGTTGGTCCCTACCCCATTCTGGAGCGACAAACACTGTAGGAGCAGGCAACCAGTCTGACTTCCCCACCTTTCCAGGGGTGGTGTGGCTCAGGCTTCAGGCTTCTGCCCTGGGATGGTGGGTGGCAGGCTCTGGCCATGCGGCGGCTGACTCTGCCCCCAAGCCTCAGGGTTTGGGGCTCCATCCCTGGACTCACTGCCCACCATCACCTTGACCCCCACTGCCTCCTCCAGACCCCCCATTGCCCCTAGCTCCCCTGCCTCCTTACCCACCTCCTCATCCAGGGCTTAATTTGTCCCCCAGCATGCCAGGGCTGAGTAAGTCTGCTGTGAAATGTGATATTAACAAATATACAAATATCACTTTTCAGAGTAGCAGACTTACTAACCAGCAATCTAAAAAAAAAAAAAAAAAAAAAAGAACCATGCAAAGCACCTTTTTTTGTTTCTATTCTGTTTAGGTCTGGTAAAGAATAGAGACAACGGTACATTATTTTTATTATTGAGTCTGCAAAAAAACCCCTACATAAATAAATTACTATGATCTAGACATGTATATGTGCATATTTATTGGTTTTTCCTAAAGTTAATTAAGTATTTTAAGAAAAATTCTCAGAGTGGCCACCAGCAAGAGTTGGTGGCTGTACTCTGAGGCCACCAAAAATATGTTGTGAGAACCCCTGGACATACACTTAATTGTAGACATAGCCTTAGAAGGAGGCTTTTGGGGCTCCCCACAGCTCCCTGGCATTGTGGCTGCATTGTAGCTGTACTAACGGGGTGTGTGTGTGCGGGGTCCCTGATTGCTCAGACGACACAAGTTGATTTTCATATAGCCTATGCTGGCAAGATGCAAAGCAGAAATGATAAAGTCAGAGACATTTAGGCAAGGATGTCACAGTAAACAATAAAACATTCTTTAAATACATTAGAGACAAGAAAGCTGCATGTGTAACTTGAGGATTCTCTAGACCAATGAGGGAATAGAGTTGATGTAGGCAATTAAAGCTGAGAGTGGAGTAGCAGACAAGCTGATGCAAAAAATAAAATCATTTAGTCTTTACTGTAGAAGCCAACAGGGAAATTCCTATTCCAAGGACACTTTTTAATGGAAATCAGAGCGTGGCCTTGACAGAGACTGAAGTCTCTAAGGAAGAAGTTATGGAGGAGCTCAACAACTAGGACAGCATAGTATTCATCTGAGGGGTCTGAAGTAAAGAAAGGGAAGTAGCAGAGTTAATGAGGAAGACATGCAGTGTACCTTTAAAACAGTAACCAGTCTTGAAGATGGGAATGTCACTTTTGTGATTCCTTGTACTGAAACAGAAGCCAGGGAAAATCCTGGGATATATAGCTTGGCAAGTCTCAGCTCTGCTCTGGGGAAATTCACAGAGTCTCTAAGGAGTGAAGTAAGTATGTATATAGCCTGACACAGTCACAGCAACCTGGCTCTTTCAAGGGGAAACTGGGACTCACTAACCTCATTGAGGTATCTGAAATAGTTTATAATGTGGTAGATAAGGGCGGACATAATAGCTCGAAAGATTTGACGAGCCCATAAAAAAAAGAGTGTTGAAATAAGTAGTTATAGGCTGAGTGATCAAGAGATGCTCTTCAGAACTAAAAGATGTGCCCTCAGTTTTGGTACTGGGACTAGAGATAGGAGATGATGAATCCATTTCTTTAGGTATTCAGAGCATGTAAAGCTAGCTAGAGTTGTTGATAAATATTATAATGAAAACTGATCAGGTCCTTCTTTTTAACCCTGCCCCATAACAGAAAACAGAGTCACTGGATGAAATGAATGGGAACTAAACAAATCAAATAGGCCTGTCAAGCGATTAAAAAAGTTAATTGCAATTAATCGTGCTATTAAAAAAATTAATTGTGATTAATCCTGTGATTAATCACGCTGTTAAACAATATTAGAATATCATTTATTTAAATATTTTACACATTTTCAAATATACTGATTTCAATTTCAACACAGAATACAAAGTGTACAGTGCTCACTTTATATTTATTTTTTATTACAAATATTTGCACTGTAAAAAAATAAAAGAAATAGTATTTTTCAATCCACCTAATACAAGTACTGTAATGCAATCTCTTTTTATCATGAAAGTTGAACTAACAAATGTAGACTTATGTACAAAAAACTGCATTCAGAAATAAAACAATGTAAAACTTTAGAGCCTACAAGTCCACTCAGTCCTATATATTGTTCAGCCAATCACTCAGAGAAACAAGTGTGTTTACATTTGCAGGAGATAATTCTGCTTGCTTCTTGTTTACAATGTCACCTGAAAGTGAGAACTGGTATTCACATGGCACTGTTGTAGCCAGTGTCACAAGATAGTTATGTGCCAGACGCGCTAAAAATTCATATGTCCCTTCATGCTTCAACCACCATTCCAGAGGACATGAGTCCATGCTGATGACGGGTTCTGCTCGATAATGATCTAAAGCAGTGCAGACTGATGCATGTTCATTTTCATCATCTGAGTCAGATGCCACCAGCAGAAGGTTGATTTTCTTTTTTGGTGGTTCGGGTTCTGTAGTTTCTGCATTGCAGTGGTGCTCTTTTAAGACTTCTGAAAGCGTGCTCCACACCTCATCCCTCTCAGATTTTGGAAGGCACTTCAGATTCTTAAACCTTGGGTCGAGTGCTGTAGCTATCTTTAGACATTTCACAGTGGCACCTTCTTTGCATTTTGTCAAATCTGCAGTGAAAGTATTCTTAAAACGAACAACATGTGCTGGGTTATCATCCGAAATTGCTATAACATGAAATATATGGCAGAATGCAGGTAACACAGAGCAGGAAACATTAAATTCTCCCCCCAAAGAGTTCAGTCACAGATTTAATTAAAAATTGTTTTTTAACAAGCATCATCAGTATGGAAGCATGTCCTCTGGAATGGTGGCCAAAGCATGATAGGACATACAAATGTTTAGGATATCTGGCACATAAATACCATGCAATGCAGGCTACAAAAGTACCATGCAAACACCAGTTCTCACTTTCAGGTGACATTGTAAATAAGAAGTTGGCAGCATCATCTACCATAAATGTAAACAAACTTCTTTCTCTTAGTGACTGGCTGACCAAGAAGTAGGACTGAATGGACTTGTAGGCTTTAAAGTTTTACATTGTTTTGTTTCTAGGTAGGTAACAAAAAAAAAAATCTACATTTGTAAGTTGCACTTACACAATAAAGAGATTGCACTACAATACTTGTATGAGATGAACTGAAAAATACTATTTCTTTTGTTTACCATTTTTAAAGTCCAAATATTTGTAATAAAAAATAATAATATGAAGTGACCACTGTATACTTTGTATTCTATGTTGTAATTGAAATAAATATATTTGAAAATGTAGAAAAACATTCAAAATATTTAATAAATTTCAATTGGTATTCTATTATTTAACAGTTCAATTAAAACTGCGATTAATCACAATTAATTTTTTTGAATTAATCATGTGAGTTAACTGCAATTAATTGACAGCTTTAAAATGAAGTTTAACAGAGTAGAACCCTTTGGATTTACACTTTGCTAATCTGCCCATCGCAGCATGTACACATCAAAAGCTCATCTGCCTCTCCTCACTTATCAGCAAAGATAAAATAGACAAATGCTTTAGTGATGCCTATCTTAGGGCCTAATTCTGCAATGACGACAATCATAGAATTGTAGGACTGGAAGGGACCTCTAGAGATCTTCAAGTCCAATCCTCTGCACTCAAGGCAAGACTAAGTATTATCTAGATCATCCCTGACAGTGACTGTCTAACTTGCTCTTAAAAATCTCCAATGATAGAGATTCCACAACCTCCCTAGGCAATTTATTCCAGTGTTTAAATACCCTGGCAGCTGGGAAGTTTTTCCTAATGTCCAACCTAAAGCTCCCTTGCTGCAATTTAAGCCCATTGCTTCTTGTCCTATACTCAGAGGTTAATGAGAACAATTTTTCTCCCTCCTCCTTGTAACAACCTTTTAATGTACTTGAAAACTGTTATCATGTCTCCTTCAGTCATCTCTTCTTCAGACTAAACAAACCCAGTTTTTTCAGTCTTTCCTCATAGGTCATGCTTTCTAGACCTTCAGTCATTTTTGTTGCTCTTCTCTGGACTTTCTCCAATTTGACCACATCTTTCCTGGAGTTTGGTGCCCCAAATTGGACACAATATTCCAGTTGAGGCCTAATAAGTGCAGAGTAGAGCTGAAGAATTATTTCTTGTGTCTTGCTTACAACACACCTGCTAATACATCCCAGAATGATGTTTGTTTTTTGCAACAGTGTTACACTGTTGATTCAATGATCCCCAGATCCCTTTCTGCAGTACCCCTTCCCAGGCAGTTTCCCATTTTGTATGTGTGCAACTGATTGTTCCTTCCTAAGTGGAGCACTTTGCATTTGTCCTTATGGAATTTCATCCTGTTTATTTCAGACCATTTCTCCAATTTGTTCAGATCATTTTGATTTTAATCCAGTCCTCCAAAGCATTTGCAACCAAGTTTGCTTGGTATCGTCCGCAAACTTTATAAGTGTACTCTCTATGCCATTATCTAAATCACTGATGAAGATATTGAAGAGAACCAGACTCCTGTGATTCCTGTGGAACCCCACTAAATATGCCTTTGCAGCTTGACTGTGAACCACTGAAAACTACTCTCTGTGAACTGTTTTCCAACCAGTTAAGCACCCACCTTATAGTAGTTCTGTCTAGGTTGTATTTCCCTAGTTTGCGTATGAGACGATCATGTGAGACAGTATCAAAAGCCTTACTGAAGTCAAGATGTACCACATCTACCACTTCCTCCATATCCACAAGACTTGTTACCCTGTCAAAGAAAGCTATCAGGTTGGTTTGACATGATTTGTTCTTGACAAATCCATGCTGACTGTTATCACCTTCTTATCTTCCAGGTGTTTGCAGATTGATTGCTTCATTATTTGCTCCATTATCTTTCTGGGTACTGAAGTTAAACTGACTAGTCTGTAATTCCCCAGGTTGTCCTTATTCCCCTTTTTATAGATTGGTACTATATTTGCCCTTTTCCAGTCCTCTGGAATCTATCTTGACTTCCATGACTTTTTGCAAATAATTGTTAATGGCTCAAATATCCCCTCAGGCAGCTACTTCAATTTCTAGGATGTATTTCATAAGTCCCTGGTGACTTGACGATATCTAACTTGTTTAAGTAATTTTTAACTTGTTCTTTCCCTGTTTTAGCTTCTACCTCATTTTAATGCCATTCACTATGTCAGACATCCAATCGCTACTAATTTTTGGGGGGAAAACTGAAGCACAAAAGTCGTTTAGTACTTCTGCCATGTCCATATTTTCTGTTATTGTTTTCCCCCCTCATTGAGTAATGGGTGTACCCTGTCCCTGGCCTTCCTCTTGCTTCTAATGTATTTGTAGAATGTTTTTCGTGTTACTCTTAATGTCTCTAACATCATTACTTTTACAAAATTCACTGCAGAACATTTAGTAGTGAACTATGACATGCTGTAAACAGAGATGGGCCTGAACCAGATCACTAAATCTGAACTCCCTGAACTTTGAGGAACTACTCATGAGGTCCAGATACAGATCTGAATTTAATAACTCAGGAGCTTATTACTATAATGGGCCTGAACTGAAATCTCAGAGCTAAACTTCAATAATTTATGGAGAGTTGAAATTCTTATTGGATTCTAAACTCTGTGACTTGGATTCATCTTCAAAGATAAGTAATTAAAATTAAGTAATACTAACGACAATTGAACAAACTATATTTTATGAAGAATTGTCATTCTATTGTTGCAGTATTTGTTTGATTACTTGATATTATCACAAATCTGCAAGGCTGCTTCATGGAGAGTAGACTAAACATCTGAAATTCACTGCAACAGGAGGTCATTGACTCAAATAATGTAACTAAGGGCTGGAAAAATTTACAACCATTATTTGAATTTCTGTTTATGCATGCAGGTCAGGGTGATCAAAGGTCAGGGTGATCAAAGGTCTCACTTCATGTTCTAAGCTCAGAATTGCAGGAATCAGGGAGAACTATTTCCCCACATTTACAGCATTACACAAATATTAGGTGCTTTATGGATACTCTTCATCTTAATTATTAGGTATTGAGCATTACCTAAGGACTTGATGGACCAATGGTCTGATCTGACATGGTAAACCTTATATTCTTGTGCTGGGGGCTCTGCAGATGCAATGCAGTCAGTCTCTGAAAGAAGAGTATCTAAGGCTAGATTCTCTGGTCTTATAAGGCCACTACAAAGCACAAAATAGCTTTAAACCAGGTGAAGATTCCCACCAGGGAAGCTGTCTTGTACACGAGCTGCCCTTCCTATGCTTGGGGGTGTGTCACAGGCAGGGACATGGCACACCCTGATCCTCAGCCAGTGTAAGATACATTACAGGATTTATGGCAGTAGCAGATTGAGTGTAGACCCCCTCTTGCTCTAACTTCCTCCATGACTGGGTAGTCAAAGATCAGAGAGTGGCAACTAGCTGCTTTTGGCCATCATTCTCCACAGATTCTCTCTAGCTGCCAGGCAAGGCAGGGTACGAAAGCTCCAAAGAAGGTTATGTGAAGCCCTCCTCCCATGTGAGGGAGTCTTACTGAAATGCAAAAACCTGGGGGGAGGGATAGGAAATAAACATGGAAGAAAATGAAGGGATTCTAAAGGAACTTTCTTAGAAAAATATGTTTTCTGAATAGTAACAGCAACACAGTGAAGCTCCATAGCACCTTTCTGTGGAAGGTCTGAAAGTGATTTATAAAGCCCCATAATACACCAACACATAGAGCAAGTACTTACCATTTTACAATTGGGTTTCAGATATTATAGATTAGCTCCATTATATAGATGGAGAAACTGAGGCACAGGCAATCACTGAACCCAGGAGTCCTGGCTTCTAATGCTGTACACAAAAAACAGACCATGCTGCCTTTCTCACTAGTTCAGACGACATCTCATTTCTTTCGAGCCAATATGGATGCGGCTGTCAAACAAGTTCAGATATAAGTGTGAATTTTTTCTTTACATGTCTTTTAAATCTGGAGGGAAAAAAATCAATTATTTAATTCCCTCATTTCTTTCCCTTTTGTAGTTAGTTTCTGAATCAATAGAGAAGGGAAAATGTCCATGCAAAGCCATTTCTAGCAAACTCACTAATTTCCTTCTTGCCAAGCTATTTAAACAAATTCCTGTAGTTAACATGATTTCAGCGGATCCTGAGGATAAGGAGATTTCATTTGTGTCTTTGATATTTACCAGCCTTCCCTGCCCCCCCTCATGATATTACAGTCCATGACCTTGAAATCATTATTGCTCACGGTTTGGCAGACTGCAGCTCATTACTATTTCTCTGCTCCACAGGCAGCAGATTATATCTATTTCTAGAAATAGATCTAGATATAGATTAGATATCTATGTTTTATATTTTGAAATTTATAATGAATGTAATTTAAATTACAAAGCACCTAATTTTAGTACAGTAAATAGAAGAACAATTTAAAACCTTTTTGTGGTAGAGCTGGAAATGTCTCGCTTTCAGAAAAGACTTGGCTTATAAACATCTGCTTATACTGGCAGAACAATTCAACTTGCAGCAGCACATGCTAACCTGTGAAAATGGATTGCTAAAGCAATGATCAGGAATAGGCAGAGAGTTCTGGTTTTGTCTGCATAAGCACCCAAAATTGGACACTTTGGGAATCTGGAAAACTGGGCTGGAAATCTCACAGAAGCATGGGTTCTGAGCAGATTTCTGGCATGTCTGCTTTTCACCATGGCTAGAACCACTTCAAGGAGAGGGGTTTTTGGCACTTGCTATTCAAGAGTCATCTGAAAAGGGGATATGAAAAAAACATATTCAAACTTTTCAGACCCATTACAACTGTTTGATTCAAATATGGGCCTAGAATTCTATGGGTTCTTATTTTTTCTGCACCAGTATGCCTTTGCCTAATATATAGCAAGACCCTAATCTTGCAACGAGATCAACCCAAGCAGATTCTTGCATCAGTGTAGAACAATGGGCTCTATTTGGAAGCAAGGGTCCACCTGCATGGGTCTAATGTCTCTTGACATGTACTTATAACTTGCAATGCAAGTTGGATAAAATATTGTATTATTGCTTCCATCTAGGCATCATCAAGTCAGTGAAAATCAAACTGCATTCTCCATGAAATCCACTGATCATTCTGCTATCTGCCATTAGTGATGGATAGTTCAGGAGGAAGAACTCTTGGAGGTTTTTTCTAATGCCTGTTGCCTCTGAACTAATGGAGGATGAAGAACATTCTCCAGGTTGTTCAGAGAGCCTGACAGTAAAGGAAAAGGAAAAGGAAAAGAAACACCTTGGGTGAAATGCTGGCCTCACTGAATTCAGTGGAAAGTTTTGTTGTTGACCTGAATGGATGAAGGCTCTGGCCCTATATCATTTCAGCACCAAAGCCTTTATTTTTTATCAGAAAGTGTTTTTTGTTTTTGTCTAGTCTGTTCCCCCATGGCTGGATCTCTATAAAGAATTTTGGGAATGAGTTCTGCATTTTTGGTTTTAAAAAGTCCACTGGTGGTAATATAGCCTCTATGCTTTCACCTGTTCATCCTAATCTCCAGATGGTCAGAGCTATGACTTTGAAAAGTTGCTGAATAATGCATTTATCTGATATAATCAGTCTTGTGTCATCAGTGATTGCTCAGATGCCTGCTCTGAGCTTGTCATCTCACTGCTCCACATGACTGTCCATTTCTCTTCTTACCTGTGTCTATTGGATTGCCCAGCATGGGCCTAGTTTTTGGGGGGGGTTTTCTACAGGGTTTTTAATTTTGATGTATAAAATGTTTATGAATTTGGATGATAAAAACGTTATGAGTAATTTAGCATGCATGCTGGAGTGTTTAAAATGGCTTATTGTGTCTAGCTGCACCATCTGTGGAGGAACTCACTTGGCTTTTCTACTGTACTCTCGGGATAGTTATTTTTCAAGCCTTTCTGCTAGTTCCAATGTGGAGTGTCTAACAATGCCAAATAAACTGCATATTGAAAATAAAAATAAAAAATGTGCTTAAATATAGTTATTACTACAGCTGAGGCACTAAGTGTCGGCTTAATGGTACATTAATTAATATTGAATTTCAAAGGCATTCTTCAGGAGGTGCAATATGAATTACATCAATGCCAGCCATAGGGTAATCCTTCCTTATAGCCAGTCAGTATAAGCACAAGGAACTACTAACAGCTCTTCTGTTCAAATTCAGTTGTATGAAGGCAACTGTTTAAGTGATTTAGAGAAGTGACTAAATATAATGGCATTGGGGGGAATTCCCTGTTTATTCTTTATCACTGAGTTACATATCTTCTCTGATAAATTTACAATCCTCATCTCTTTTCCTAATGTAGCAATGAGTGGAAATTCCAAATATGCTCATTCTTCCTCTATGTGAGGAGATCTACCAGACCAAGGAAGAAGCCAGAGTTTTAACCCTATTTAATAATAACCTCACAGTCCACTATTCAAATGATATCAATAACCACCAAAAGCTTACACGTCTTTCAAAAACAAGACTGGAAGGATGATCTTGTGGTTAAGGCACTGGACTAGCACTCAGGAGATCTGGGGTAAGTTCCCAGTTGCACTACAAACTTTCTGTGTGGCCTTGGGCAAAATATTTAATTTCTCTGTGCCTTGTTTTCCCACCTATACAATGAGGATAATAATCCTTCCTTTGTCTGCCTTGCCTATTTAGACTGTAAGCTCCCTGGTGCAGGGACTGTCTTTTACTAGGGCGAGGGTTGCCAACCCTCAAGGATTGGTCAGGAATTAAAGATTAATCTTTAATTAAAAATTATGTCATGTGATGAGACCTCCAGGAATATGTCCCACCAAAATTGGCAACCCTACTATGGGCCCTAATTTCAGCTGGGGCCTTTAGTGCTACTGTAACACAACTACTAATAAAAAAGCACTGATTGCTATTTTAAAATGCCCAAGTTTACAGATCCATTTCCTTATTTCCTCTTTCGTCTCTAGGTTGTGCAAGCTGCAATAAACACACACTGGGTCTGATTTTTTCCTGCCTTACACCTTGTAAAGTCATTTTAAGGCCCTTTCTTTTCAGATTTTTGTTTCAAAAGTCCAAAGAATTTATCAGTATTTATTTAAAAAAAACTAAAAAATGTGTGAAAATTGGTGCAAAAATAACTTTGCAGTTTTCTGCGTAAATATCAGGGTAAATATCACTCTCTTTGCCTGTTATTTTTGTTTTTGTTTTTGTTTACAACTTTTTTTAAAAAAACCCTTATGTTCTGAAACATAGTTGGATAAAAACAACAAGGAGTCTGGTGGCACCTTAAAGACTAACAGATTTATTTGGGCATAAGCTTTCGTGAGTAAAAACCTCACTTCTTCAGATGCATAGTTGGATACAGATTTACATTTGAAACCCATTTTAGCATGAAAAGTAGTTCACTAACTTTTATTTGCTTTGAATGCTGATAACTATCTGTGTTATCTGTAAAGCTGGTAATGTGCATGTGTTGGGCATGGGATTGACAACAGTATGTACACCAGTGCTTAAATCGTTCAGGTACTTCTATTTTGGCTCCCCACTCTGGTAGGAGAGATGGTGGAGGGAGGAGGCAGCATGAAGAGATAGTGCCCTGGGCTCCTCCACCTCTTCTGCTTCCAGCATGCTCTGGATGGAGAGATGGCAGCTCAATAACCTGATCTGCTATCTTGTCTTCCCAAGGGGGGAGCAGTGTCCAGGAAGTTCCAGCACTTCCATAATTCATGTGAAAATTGGTAAAAACTGAATAATGACTTATATAAATCCCAGAAAATGTTCAGTAAAAATTGGTAAAAACAGAAAACGAAGGTCCTTATGTCATTTGTACCTGTGCAAAGTGGGTGAAAAATGCTAGCAAATCAGAAGTCTATGCTCACTTACATGTATGGTAGCATTTTATACCTACTTATAAAAGGTGTAGACTATAACACAATGTTCAAGGCAGTGGAGAATAAGGCCTATTATCTTTGTCGTAATGGTTTCCACCTTCCCTTCACTTCTTGCCTATGGCAGTCAAATGATTTTGGCGGTTATAGAAAATGTTTTCAAGTACAGCTAAACTATTTAATGTGTTCCCAATGATAAGAAATACAGTGTCTTGTTTACAAACCATATTTGGGTCATGCTGTGCACTAGGCTTAATCTCACAGAACAACTAATGCCTAATGTGATTGTCCTCTCTCGCCTTCCAATGTGGCTAGAAAATAAAAAAAAAGGTAAACAAGGGATAAAAATACAGCTAGACAAAAAATGTAACATTAAAATACTACAAATCTCCATACTGCAAAGTTGGATACATGCAGGATGCTTCCTAGAGTGAGATGTGTGCGTGAGTGCATGTTCACGTGTGTGTTATGATATATAAACTACTTAATATCAAAATGATATATAAGAAAGTGTTAGCCTTAAAACGGTTTGACAAGCATATAATTTAATAAAATTTGGTTCAATTCTGACCAAAGCGCCTTGTGCCATAATCACATCACTTTCTTCAAATATTACTGGAAAAAAGAAAAATTATTTTTCAGAGCTGAACATCTGCCTCAAGGTACAAATTTTGACAAATTGACACATTTTGTCTGTAATATTTTATGGAAAGAAAAAAAAACCCCTGCTGCGTATTAAATATTTCATGCAGTAACTGAAAAAGAAAAACATATTGGATGTAAGTAGTGCTTATTTTCAATTTGGAACTAGCAGCCAAGGAGTTTACAAACTGATGAAAAGGCTTGGCAGAGTTAATTGTCCTTATTTGAAGTTTACTTTACTGATGCAAATAGCAGAGAGGTTCTTCGACTGTGATACTGAAGCAACCATGTACAAAAATTTGAACAAGCTGGAATATGGTCCTTTGTGGGTATGCAGTTGGGGGGAAGAGTGTGTAAGGAGCTGTCCTCACCTCCTTGAACCTCTGCACAGGAACTATTCACAGTTCTTGTCCTTGGGCAGAATTTTCATCTCTGCCCTGGCAAGTGAAAGTGTTGGAGTAGTGTAAAGGGGCCACCAAAGCCCTGATTCTAGCCAGGGGATGTCCTTAATACAGTTACTGTAGAAGATAGCCAGCAGCAGGAATATTCTCTGAGGACTCCTCACATGGCCTAGTTAGGGTGACCAGATAGCAAGTGTGAAAAATCAGGATGGGATTGGGGGGTGGGGGGGGAGTTGTAACAGGCACTTATATGAGACAAAGCCCCAAATATTGAGACTGTCCCTATAAAATTGGGACATGTGCAGTGGTGCTGGAACTATTTTTATAGTGTGGGTGCTGAAGGCAGAAACCATGTATTTGGCTTGTTATTATTACTTCCAGCCAGGAGGTGTGGCAGCACCCCCAGCACCCCTAGTTTCAGCAAATATGGACATCTGATCAGTCTAGGGCTAGGGGGCATTCAAAGGGCAGGGCTGGGAGGGACATGTTGCGGAGCGGCCTGAAGTCTGCAACACTGGAGCCCGTAGGCAGCTTTGGAAGACTGCCATAGTTTAGATGGGCCCCCAGGGGTGTTTAAATTATGCTGGTGGGTTAAAACCACTTTAGCTCTCCACTCCACCTGGGCTGTGAGTTCTGTACCTCTTAGAGGCACAGCACAGAATCTCACCCTTGTATTTAGAGAGTGCAAAGACTGTTAGCCTAAGTGCCTATAGTCGCACTAACTTCCCCAGAGGAATCAGTTATTGGTTTGGCGATGGCCTAGGCTGGCCTCCTCTGGTGGGGCACACATGCTGCTCCTGTATCACAAATTGCACCAGTGTGTGCTCTCTCAAATATTCTGAGGAATGATGTCTAAATCAAACACTATCCTGCTGAGAGCTACCTCTTGGAAGGTGCCCCTCTGCTTCTGCATCTATTCTGTGTATCCCTTGGTGTGTCCACAAGTACCTCAATAATTACATATAAAAATACCAGGCATTGCTGCATATGACTTCATAATAATCTGTAATGCTGGAGGGACTGGTTACCTGACCATAGGTTCAACTTCCTGGATGAAAGGAACCTTCCTGTCAGAAATGGCATTAGCTAGCAAAGCAGATATATTCCATTCAGATAATCTGTATCCGTCTGTTTCTTTTGGTAAAGTATTTTATGGGACTTCTAATAATAGGCATACGTTTGCTCCTTTAATGTACAGCCCATGTAAAATACCTCACACATGGACTGCCAGTAGGAGTAAAGTATGGAAAGTATTGAAAACCCTTATTAAAATGAGACCTAATACTTTTTCTCCTCAGTACTTTGGCAATGGGATACAGAACGTTCCACATCTAAGTCACTCTGGATTGAATATGCAGTAGGCCAACAGGTTGCTGAACATTTGTTTTCTTTTGAAGTGTGTTTAAAGTCTAGTCCCTGGAGGATAAGTATATAATATAACCACCCTTGTCTCCTCAGATAGTCCAAGGAAAGTAAACTAATCTGTCTTTCTCTACAGTACTCTTTTCAAGCATGAAGCACATTGGCTAAGTAGCATAGAGAACCTTCCACTGGTGTCCATATTATACCTCTGTGTTTGAAAAGCACAGGACTTCAGTTTCCAAGGCCAATACAGCAGACTAGAGACAACATGCAAACCTGCCCTGGTTCCTGCCTGCAGGAAGGGTATGCCATATATGCAGTAAGGTAGTGGGGTGGGAACCTGAGGGAACACTTTTGACCTCACATATTCTGTATGTGTGAGGTCATGTTGCATGGAGAATGCCATTTTATACAGAAATGCACTGTGTGTGTGTGTAGTCACACCATCAGAGTGAGGTCATGCTGGTTTGAGTCTGGCAGGGGTGGAGTACTTGCACTTAAAAAAATCAGGATTATATTCTTCGTCTATTGTTCCTCCTCTTCTCTCTTTTTCTCTTATTGAGTTTCCTTGGTCATTAGGCTGCAGCTACTAATGGGGTGCTTGACTGGCTGAGTCATCTCACTCCCCTTTTGGAGGCTGCAGAATATACCGCATTTTCCACCTCAGCTTCTCTTCCATTGTTTCCTGTACTCTGCTTTAGAATGTGGCTTTTTATATCAAACTGTATAGACTTATGCTTTTAGATCCCTGGTTCAATCCCCAGTGAGTTGACTAAGATGGCGGCCCTGAAAAACATATGTATCTAAAGGCTTTGAAGTGGTAGTAAGACACAATAGGATGGAATGTCACCAATATGTGGATGAGATACAGCTTTCTGGCTTCTAAGCAAACAAGACAACTGCTGTCATGTAGACATCACAAAGCCTGAAAGAAATATGGATATGGATGAAGAGCAGCAGTTGGCTCAAGAGAAGACTAAAATAATGTTGGTGGGAAGAAGAAAGCACTTCAAGGAGTTTGTGAGGACAATAGTCTCACCTGCCACTGAGAGAATATCCTCTCTCCCATGACTGAGGCATGATGCAGTCTCAGGGATATGTTTGATGCATCACTACTCCAGGACACACAAATAACAACAGTAGCAAAAAGGAGGAGGGATAGCTCAGTGGTTTGAGCATTGGTCTGCTAAACCCAGGGTTGTGAGTTCAATCCTCAAGGGGGTCACTTAGGGATCTGGGGGAAAAAATCAGTACTTGGTCCTGCTAGTGAAGGCAGGGGGCTGGACTTGATGACCTTTAGGGGTCTCTTCCAGTTCTATGAGATAGGTGTATCTCCATATATTTTTTAAAAAGTGCCTTCTGGATGCTCTGCCCATTCCTACTGGACAAAGACCTGGCAACTGTGATACATGTGTTTGTTACCTCAAGGTTATATATCACCACTCTTATGTTGCAGAGAATTCAAAGGGGTGTTGGGCACCTAAAGACCCCCTACCCCCCATAAAACATATGTACCCTTTTGGAAGAGGAAATGAAATAGAGAAGAGACTGTGTGGGTTGGAGAGAGGACAGGAACTGAGAGAATGACAAGGGGCACCTAAGGTTGTTCCTGGTTTTAATGTAATGTGGATTTGGGGGCTGGAAATCCTACCGCAGGAGCAAACGGGCCAACCTTGAATTCTTTCTGTTCTTTAGGCTTCCAGGTTCTTGCTTGAGCAAGTGGCAGATATATTCTCATTCAGGCTATAGCACCCTTTGGGCTGCACAATACCAAATGTTCTCCAGATCTCTCTGCTCTTGGAATGTAAAATGATAACAACACTAGTTCTTCTCTCACAGAATTAGTTAAGTGCGCTATATCCCTGAGGGCTGTAATTAACCAAATGTCATTATTGGCAGCTTTATGTTTTGTGGTTAAACTTGCCACTCTCTTAAGCAAAGGAGTAAAAATAGATAGTGCAACAAGGCTGGAACTTTAATTTCAGGAAATGGAAACTTCTCTTAGGGTGAAATTCATCCCTGTACAGAGGACCCAGCACAAAACTTTCACATCTTTTAAGTGCTGTTTTGAGCACTGAAGTGGGACATAGGCCATGTGCTGATCTGTCACGCAGGGTGAATTTCACCCTAATTGACTAAAGCTGTAGTTTTTAAATTTAGAAATCAAAGAGAACATGGGCACAAAAGACACAGCATGGACTAAAAATAAAGTAAAGGGATGGACAAAGTCCCATCGATGACTGTTAAAGCTCTATATACAAGTTTTCACTTGGAAAGTACTAACAGGCAAACGCAGAAATGATTGTGAATATTTGATATTTAACTATTTGGTGTGTGTTTTGAACATCATTTCATTTGAATATATTCATGCCTACGTGGTACTTGGTAGCAAAAAGTGAATTGTCTTCACGGGGAAGCAGCATTATCCAAAAGATAGGAGTCAGAATAGACCATCCCCTCTTTTATCTGTAGTACTTACATGCCCCCCTCACCACCAGTGTCTGAGCAATTCATAATCTTTAATGCTTTTACCCTCATTGAAGGAACAGTAATCCACACCGTGTAGAGTCAAGCACAGGAGTTTATTACGCACAGCACTGGTGGAGTGTCACTTTGCTTATTAGGCTCAGATACACTGCAGAACAATTAATTACGATAGATTATATAGGGTGCTCATTGGGCGGAGAGAAGCGATGGGGATGGGTTTCCCAAGCCCCTGGATAGGTTCTAGCAGCAAGACACGATAAGCACAATAAGCCAATGGTCTAAAAGATTACATAATGGCTCCACCCAAGGCTCAAATTAACATATTGCTGACACACAGGTAATTACCCCCAAACTATGTCTATTAAAGTGTATAGGTTAAATCCTAATTTGGGGATCCAGGGGAATGAGGTAGCAGCTCTCCCGGTTGACCAACAGGTACATTCCTGGAGATTTAAAGCAAAAAAGCAGTAATTAGTACTTAACAATAACAATTGTTTATAAGTTCACCCTTGCATTTCTGTGGGCTGCAACTGGCAAACATCTGTGTGGGGAGGGTGTCATAACTCGTGTCAATCATATTAGGCCTTTCCCTGAACTCTGTCTGGGATCTGAGGGGTATTGTACCACTATGTCCTCCCTGCATTAGGGAGTAGCCATGAGGCCTTTCTCAGCACTTCATGTGTCTATAACTCGCGATAAGGACGCCCAATTACATTCGGAGTTATGCTGACTCCGCTCACTGACTTGAAACACACAGGGTTATTTTTTTACCCCAGCTTTCTCTTAGCTATGTTCTTTGTTAGCTAGTCCTCAGCCAAGCCTATATGAAAAGTTCTTAGCAGAAACTGTAGTTAAGATTTTACATCCACAGCAAATGGATTTTGGCCCTTCACTCATAATCCCCTTTGAAGTGGAGAAGTGCTACTACCCCATTTCACAGATGGGGAATTGAGGCACAGAAAGCCTAAGTGATTTCCCAGGCTCACACAGGAAGTTGGGGTGGGAGCCTAACCACTGGACCATCCTTTCTGTCTGTGACTTGACTGTGTGATCTTGGGCATTCCTCTTACCTACAGCTTTACATATGTACATATGAGTGTAATGATGCCTATCAATTTTATAACATACCTTGAAACTTACCACTGAAAAGTGCTATATAAGTACAAGGTATTATTTAGGGCCAGGTCATGGTTAACCCTTGCAAGTTTGGATAAGGGCATCAGGGAGAGTAAGATTCTGAATTCGTTCCCCTTTGTTGTTGCGCCATACCTTGGGGCTGAGCAACATGTTTTGTACACCCCACTAGCCTGTGTTACTAGTGCTGACCCCTCAGGATCCCCTGAAGTTTAAACTCCATCTTGTGGGAGTTCTGGGTCCACAGGTTCACTATTCACGGGTTTGAAACCTAACTGGTTTCAGGGCTGAGCTTGATAAGTATTCAAATAGTATGATGAAATTGCCTACAATGGCATGTGCCCATCTGTGACTGCTAGTAGCAAATATCGCCAATGGCTGGAGATGGGACACTAGATGGGAAGGGCTCTGAGTTACTACATCAAATTCTTTACCTGGGATCTGGCTGGTAGGTCACACCAGCATGCTCAGGGTCTAACTGTTTGCTATATTTGGGGTCAGGAAGGAGTTTTCCCTGAGATCAGATTGGCAGAGACCCTGGGTTTTTTCCACTTTCCTCTGCAGGTTGGGGCACAGGTCATTTGCTGGTTTGAACTAGAGTAAATGGTGGTTTCTCTGTAACTTGATGTCTTTAAATCATGACTGAGGACTTCAGTGACTTAGCCAGAGGTTATGGGTCTATTACCAGAGTGGATGGGTGAGGTTCTGTGGCCTGCGATGTGCAGGAGATCAGACTAGATGATCATTATGGTCCCTTCTGGCTTTAAAGTCTATGAGGCTACGGGGCATGTGATAGACATAATATATAAAACACATACACAGGCAGACTTTGCACAGCATTCTAAAACACCACTGGTCTCTAACAGCACGAGATATGCAGAAATCTATACAAAACCCTACACTCATTTCACTGCTTCAGTTTCTTCAGGAGCATACTCTGGACTGGGGTCTGGGTCCTCTGGAGGTGTCTAGGACTCTTATGCTGCAGGCCATGGCGAGACTTTGATGGAGCCTCACGCTCTAGGTCAACTTGCTTTCTTTGACGTTATTGGCCCACAGCTAAACTCACCCCCCCCATGCTACAAAAACATGCCCATCTCTCTCTCTCTCTCTCTCATGCCCAAAGTTTCCTGTCTCTGTGAGTTGCTTGAGTTTATATGTCCCATCACCACCATGTGGTTTCGTTGTCCTGCTTCTTGTAATTTTTCACTCTCCAAACCCCAGCCTCCTATTGACATGCTGGAGGAAGTGGCTTCTTCCAGCTCCAGCCAACCTCCTTAGCATGCCTATTGACCAGTCAGAGTACAGTTTGTTAAGGTTAATTACTCTCCGTTGTACCTAGACTGGGAGAGACATGCTTTTAGGCTTGTCAGGCATTCCATGATATAGAAATTTTAATAAGAACAACCTCACAATAGCAACTAGAATTAATAAATTATACAGACAGATTCCCCAAATTGTTACAAACCCCGTACTTCTGGCAAGGGCACAATCTAGACCTTAATTATTATTTTGATACTTTCCAAGCACCACAGAGTTAGACTTAATTTATTCCCAGATATTCAGTTCTTAACTGGCAGCCATGAGAGCTAGACATGTTCACTAAGAGCCACATAAGTCCCTAAGTTGAATTTTTTCCAACATGTGTGTCAAAGGTTAGGGACCTAAATTAGTGGCTTGATTTTTCAGAGGTGCTGATTGTGGCCTAAATGTTTCTTCTTGCTCTAATTCATCCTGCCTGTCTTATGGACATTATCTCATACTGCTTCAGCATTATACTTGTATGGCACTGAGCATGTCTCTGTCCTTCTAAACAATTTTACCAAAGTTCATATGAGAGTCTTCTCCTATGCAACTCCTAGCATCTAGAGACTCCAGAACAACCTTCCCATATCTCACAGCTTCAACGAAGGAAGTGTTATCTAGTGGTTAGAAAAAGAGTCCACTATTCAGGGATCTTAGGCTCCATCAGTGACTTATGGTCCTTCAGTCTACCCCTATAAAACTGGAAACAGAAATACCTGTCTATCTCAGAGGAATTTTTCTTTGCTTCATTATTTCATGTTTGGGAAGTGTTTTGCAATTGTTAGGAAAAAAAAGTTCTGCCAAATTAAAATGCAAGTATTATTATTACTGATTCTCCATTGCTTTTCAGGAGACATCTGATCACATATCTTTCCTCCCTTGCTTATCCCTCTTAATTACTTTCCCTCTGCTGTCCTTTATTAGTTGATTTTGTAACTGTGCTATTTAACATTTAATAGTTTGAGGATACAACCTATATAAAGGGCACCTGTGACAGAGTGCTGGGAGCTAGCAGGTGAGCCAGCACTCTGATCACTCTGGCACTAATTAGTTTCCCTAGAGAGGCCTATTTGGGGAATGGAGTGTAATTAGCTAATCAAGCTAGCAAGCTAGTTGAGATAAAGGATTAATTAGCCCATCCGCTGAGGACTGATAAAAAGTTACAGGAAGGACATGCAGGGGAGAGGCACGGGGCTGACTGAGCCCAGACTTGAAGAGATTTCAAGAAAGGGAGATCTCTTCCCTTATTGGGCCCTGGGGAAAGGGCTGATAGTATGTTACAAGAGATACTGTAAACAGTATTGAAGCATGGAACTGTAAAAGTGTTGGTTAAGGGATCTGAAGTAAACAGCACAGTGGGATACCTAACCAGTGAAGTCTGAGTAGTTTCTATGACACTAGGGAGCAGGAACAGAGTGAAGCATGCCCTGCTACAGCACCATTTCAGGATGGTCAGCATTCTCAGGAGCTTTTTCTGGTTTCCCTCCAGGAGCATGCAAAAGAAACTCAAGTTGGACTCCAATTCCCAAACTCAGGAGGAGAGAAATGTCACTTGCTCAGCAACTTTCTCTTTCCTTTTAAATAACTACTTTACAAAGCAAGGCATTCTTCACTATGAATGTTTTGTCAGATACTAATCTAGTTTTTTTTAGTTTTTGTTTTAAATGGGAGAATGAGTAGCTTTCCAGGTTACATTTTGACAAGGGATGGAGCCCAGTCAGACTATGAGAAGTAACATTAACAGAACATAATAATTTCTCATCTATCAATGACCTTTAAAGAGAATTGTAGTTATTACCTTACAATATTCTCTCATTTATTACCTATCTCATCATTGAATTCTGGTGCCTTTATGTAGCAGAAATATAGATGCTTGGCTTCAAAATAGAGAAATAGGATTTAACTATTATAATGGCCCCAGGCTGTAAAGTCTAATTCAATTTTTTCTCATTATAAGGAGATTTTTGAAGATGATGGCGGTTACTAGACCAGGCAGTTCATTGGAGAGAGTTGGGCGAGTTTATATCTTAAGGCTAAATTAGTCATAAAAGGGTATTTTTTCGCATCTGGCAGAAGTTCATTAAAGTTATTAGGTGTGCTTCTAAGATAGCAGTCTGAGCTATTATTTCTGGTAAAGTCCTTTAGATTGTAAGCAAAATGATAGATATTGTGATATAGAGAATTATGAGGATGTTCGACCTTTTCCTTCTAGTCACCAAAATCCATCTTTGGTGGAGCAGAACTCACTTAGTGGCAAAATTAGTTTTGTTGTTTTATGATCCCAGGAGCTTCTGAGCACCTTTTATTTCACCTTTTTGGTATCAGTGCTCTTGCAGTAGGCATTCAAATTCAGAAGGATTAGCAATGCTACAATCCAGCATGCTTTACAATGCAGTTAACCCTTTCACAATCTCCCTTCCAACATACATTGCCTTACTTCTGTTATCCAGTAATATTCCATTGAGATCAAGGGAGTTTTAATCCAACCAATTGCAATAATAGCAGAAGTAGTCTAATTGGATGGACCATGAAACATTTAGCAGCAATCAGGGAGAAAAGATTTAGTCAACTGAAGGAGGCGCTCTGGGATTAGATGAATCTTGAAAGGTACTTGGATTACCCAGTGAGGGAGGGAGACAACATCTGGATCATAATCCTGCCAGAGTGGAGGGTTAACTAAACTTAAACATTGTATGGCACCAAATTCTTCACCACATGTCCAGTTTAAAGTTAACATTTAAATTCAAAACAATTTTCTACAGGCTGGCCAGAATGATTTAAACTGCAGGGTTTTGGCTATACTTGATCAGCACTATTTAAAGCAACCCAAAGCTAATCTGCCCAACTCCAATTCTATTACAACCTCGCAGCTAATGAGGCTTGTTTAGATTCTGATGAGAATTTTCTTTCCAAGGCCAGCATAAGTTCAACAAATCATGTTAAAATCTATTTGAAGCAGCACATTTCTAGGCCTCTGCCTCTCTTCTTTAATCAAGCTTCATAGGAAGACAAAAACCACTTATGTACGGTCCAGCATTGTTGTTTGGTTTATTATTTTGACACATATTCTACATCCTGCTTCTAGTTCAGCAAACATGGACCTGTTCTTAAGGACATACAGGAGTGAACCATGCATCATTTATATAACAGGTTAGACTACAGTGTTAAGCCAAAGGGGAGGAGTTGGGGAGCAGAGATGCACTGCCCAGATAGCAGTTTTCTGTCTAAGGCAGGGGAAGTTAATGGAATTACTCTCAATGGCAGCCATCGAGGATCAAGCCCAATGCTTCCAAAAGTGCTGGCACAGTACAAAGAATTACAGCATCTGCTACTCCCTTTTACAGGGTGAAGAATGTTCTCCCTTCACTCTGGACCAGTGGAGTGGGATCAGGGGTAGGGGGATGCGCTTTTTCCTTCTCATCACCTCTGGTTCCTAGTACCAGTTTTGGTGTTAGAGTTCTTCTCAGTTTGGAGTATAAGAACTGAGATTGTTCCTGGTTTGTCCTGGGCAGCAGCCATCTCTTTGTCACTGGATACCCAGTCTTCAAAGTTTAACAATCCTCTTTTGTGAGCCTTTTGGAAGTCTAGTTTGAGATGCAGGTCAAAAGATAGTAAGAAGGTGAAGACCAGACTCACAATAAGAATAATAGAATCATAGGACTGGAAGGAACCTCAAGAGGTTATCTAGTCCAGTCCTCTGCACCTATGGTAGGATTAAGTACATCTCTACCTTGATATAACGCTGTCCTCGGGAGCTAAAAAATCGTACCGCGTTATAGGTGAAACCACGTTATATTGAACTTGCTTTGATCCACCGGAGTGCACAGCCCCGCCCCCCCGGAGCACTGCTTTACCACGTTATATCCGAATTCGTGTTATATTGGGTCGCGTTATATCGAGGTAGGGATGTATTATCTAGACCACCCCGACAGGTGTTTGTTTAACCTGCTCCTAAAATCCTTGAATGATGGAGATTCCACAACCACCCTAAACAATTTATTCCAGTGCTTAACTACCCTGACAGGAAGTTTTTCCTAATGTTCAACCTAAACTGCCCTTGCTGCAATTTAAGCCCATTGCTTCCTATCCTATCCTCAGAGGTTAACAAGAACATTTTTTCTCCCTCCTCCTTGTAACAACCTTTTATGTACTTGAAAGCTATTATCATGTCCCCCCCCACTGTTGTCTTCTCCAGACTGAACAAACCCAATTTTGTCAATCTTTCCTCATAGCTTATGTTTTCTAGACCTTAAATAATTTTTGTTGCTCTCCTCAGGACTTTCTCCAATTTGTACATATCTTTCCTGAAATGTGGTGCCCAGAACGGGACACAATACTCCAGTGTAGGCCTAATCAGTGTGGAATGGAGTGGAAGAATTACTTTTCGTGTCTTGCTTACAACACTCCTGCTAATACAGTCCAGAATGATGTTTGCTTTTTTTTTTTTTTTTTTTTTTTTGCAGTTGACTAATATTTAGCTTGTGATACACTATGACCCCTAGATCTCTTTCTGCAGTACTCCTTCCTAGGCAGTCATTTCCCATTTTGTGTGTGTCCAACCGATTTTTCCTTCCTATGTTTATACTTTTCATTTGTCCGTATTGAATTTCATCCTATTTACTTCAGACCATTTCTCCTGTTTGTCCATGGAGTTTGCATAACATATACAGAGTTTATGATCTCAAATAGAATTAATAAATTGTACAGACAGATTCACCTAGTGATCATAGTTGCAATATCATCATGTATGGAATGCAGAGGTGACATAGCCTCATGCTGATTTCTAAGGTGCTGAGCACCTGTAATTCCGATTGAAATCTCGGCACCTCTGAAAATCAGATAAAAATTAGGGTTCAATTCTTCTCCCAGTGAAGTCAATATCTAACTTTAATTAAATTCAATGGGAGTTGGACTAGGTGCTAAATCTGTGACTATGCTGTCACCATAAAGAATCTAAGGTAACTCATTCTGTGACTTCAGACTTCTGCTGCAAGCTGCTGGGGTGGGTGGGTCCTCTCCTTCAAGTACAATTTCAGTGTCCATCTGACCACATTTCAATTTGGACTTTGCCCACACCTTTGAAAAGGTCTTCACTAGTTGTGGTACCCATGCAGGCATGCTCTGTCCTCCCTTGTCCCTTTTGACAAGCACCCTGTCATAGTTGTTGCTGCCCCGCTGTCTAGACACTTTTTATTTACCACCCCTGCTATCATGGTTTTTGCCATGGGGTGTCCCCAGCGGACCTGTGAAAGGGGCCCTACAAAAGACAGCTGTGGTGAGGGGGTCTGGCAGCCCTATTGGGAGTTTACTGGGTGAGTGTACTCATTGGTATGGCCCTCCTGCAGAGCTTTTTCTTCCATTTTTTCTTCTTTTTCTAAAGCTGCTAAAATAGCACTTACAGTCTTTTGCATTCCTGATCTTCCCATCCCTTCCACCAGAATCTCTTGACCCTGGGGCCAGATTCCACTTGGAAAAGTTTTGAAATCAACACAGCCTGATGTAAACAAATCAAAGAATAGATGGTTCTGTGAGTGCTCAGCATGAAGAAACCTGAGCACAAGTGAGGGAGGTTAGGCCTGACTAGCCATTAAAGAAAGAGTGAAGGAGGTGGTATGGCTCCGAGACACAGTATCTGCTCTGGGACACCACAACTTTTTGGTGGGACAACACCATACCAAGGGTGCCTGGATAGATTTTGTCTGAAGCTCAGCTCTCTGACTCAGATTGGGACCTATTTCCTATGGCCAAGTGCGCAGAGGAAGAAGAACGTGACAGAGGCTGTGACAGACACCACTGAATGGGAGTTACTGGTGCCAATCTCTTTGCGCCCATACCTCCCTTGTCCATTAATACCACTGATTTGGTACAAAGAAAACTAGAGTAATTGGAGCCCATTGCCGAACTAATAGCTGAGCAACAAGAAATTGGGGACAGTATTGTACAGGCAGTGGAGACACCTTAGCAACCTATACCAGGGGAAGTGAGCCTGCACCCCCTTTGTACTTTGAGCTTAATTTTAATGGTGGTTCAAATGATTACAACTACTGTGGGCTTGGGGATGTGTTGCTGGGTAATAAACATGAAAAAGAAAGCACAGAAAGACAGGAATATGAAGCAAATTAAAGTAATGGTAACGTGAAAAAAAAGAAAAAAAGAAAAGAAAATCAGTGGAAGGTAGGTAGGCCTGGCTTGACTTGTTTAATGAGTAATTAAACACGTGAGGGGTGGCCTTATTCCTTGAAAGATAGAATTAGGGAGGTAAATAAATCATCAGAGTGAAAACAGAACATTTGTGCTAGCAAAAATAAGTAAGTAGGTTAGTAGGGTAAAGAGACAGAATGTCTAAGCCAGCTAAGATAAGAGGGAGAACACCCAGGGAACCATTTACTATGAACAAGATAACAATGGATAAAATAAGTTAGGAATGTAGAGATGGGCTGAAGAGTAAGTCAAACATGGACAATGTGTGGACAGAGCATGCTGCACAGGGATTGGTTCCTGCAAAGTAACCAAGCCAATCCAAAAAACTTGTGATGTAATATCTAATAAGTGGAATGGAATGTGTAAATGTAAATAAAGAGAGAGGGTTTCTGTGTAACTTTGGATCTATGGTGTACCCTGCACCCCCCACCCCCCTCTGTGTTT
The DNA here is from genome assembly GCF_028017835.1 of Emys orbicularis. Lineage (NCBI taxonomy): Eukaryota > Metazoa > Chordata > Testudines > Emydidae > Emys > Emys orbicularis. The sequence continues at coordinate 82,435,740 of NC_088686.1, read as the reverse complement.
GAATCTGATCAACTCAGCATAGCATTGCTGTATGCCAGATAAAGATACCTGAGTGATGAAGTCTTGAGTCAAACTGACTTCTTGGGAACCCAAGTGGAAAGAAGTCTCGGAAGGAATCCCAACACCTTATACACTGTAGTCATAGGCTTAACCCCAGGGAGTGGAAGAATAAACATCTGAAGGGACATAAATCTAACGACTAAATTCCAACTCTTAAAAACTTATATTTGGTCTGTGTTAAATTGCGGTTGTGAAATACTGACATTCAAGCAATCAATCATAAAGAAACTACAATCCTTCAAATTATAGTGTTATAGAAGAATTCTGAAAATATCCTGTGTAGTGAAAAAATATGGGACCTCAGCAAATGCTAGTCAGAAATCTTATGAAAACAAAGATTTAATTTGCAGGGCATTTTTAATGGTTTTCTGCAGGCAATGCATGTTTACGGGCATTGGAAGGGAAAGCTGATGGCAGAAGAACACGAGGGAGAAAAAAGAAGATCTTGGATGGACAAGGTAGTATCCTGGTGGATCAAATGGACTATTCGTCTACAAAGAGATTAGCAGAGGATTGTACAGAATGGGCTACCATGGTTGCAAACCTTCAGTAATGGAGATGCCATATAATAAGAAGCAGATATAATATACATTAGTCATTACAGTATGTACAAAGTCACTCAAAAATGTTGAATTTTTGACATCTACACAAAGCTCAACAATTGCTAAAAAGAATCCCCCAAAATGAAATCAATAACCCTGAAAAATATATTCCTTATTTATATGACACCCTGAGCCATTTACTGAGTGTTTAGGAATAATAACAATATTTATTTTTCTTCCTTTCCTGTGGATAGGAGTAAACTGCATGGGTAGATTATGGGGTTTTTAACCATTTGTTTTGTTTTATTTTGTGGCACATGCTTCTGTGTTTGGCCCATAGTGTTTTCTAGGGTTGATTAGAAAACGTGAACATTTTTCACAAAATTCTTAAATATTTCTCTCTTTTCCTTGAAATTATTTTTCATTGCACATTTGCTGCCTCACACTAGTATTTTCAGGCATCGCCAAGAACAGTATGCATAGGAACTATGAGGAGCATTTTCTAGTTACATTTCCAGGCCATTATCAGGAAGTCCAGATCATTTGTATAGGATTGAGTGCTTATTTAGCTACAGTTAGTTCCATATATTTACCCAAATCTCTGAGCTTCTTTAGTTTGCTCTATCCATATTCAGGGAGAAAAAAAAAGTTGCACAATACTTCTAAGATATTATATTGATTATTTCTTTGGAAAGAAAGAATAGAGCCTTAGTGATCAAAACATTTACTTATTTATGAAACTTGGAAGGCAGAAAAGGAGGGGCTTTGCCACAGTGAGCTTTAAACTTGATGGAACCAATTTACTCAATTCCTAGTAGGGACTCCATGCTGAACCAATATGGTTCCAGTTACTATGTCTAACATATTATCTATTAACTGCAAGAGTTCCAGACTCACTGTTTCCAATGGTTTGATTGAATATGCCAGCTGGCATACTTGAATTCCTACCAAGTATCTCACTAACTTTGAGTACCCGTTGCTATTGTGTTTTCTCAGGTCAGAGGGTGGTGGGATTTCAGGGGTGAGAGGCCTTTATACTGACAGAGAGAAGAACAGCAGAAATGATAAGGTCCTGCAAGGAATTACTTTAGGAGAAACGATTAAAGAGCTAAACTATGCCTGAGTGATGATCCCTCTGGTGCACTTTAATGTAGTGCTGTTTGAAACAGTGGTACATCACAGCACTCTAGGCAACCTTTGGTTCTCACCAGCAGGGTCTACATGGACCAACGAATGCACAACACATTAGTGTGCTTTAGAAATAACACCTGTGTAGAGTTCATTACCTCGCCGTGTATACAAGCCTTTAGTGTGATACAAAGAGGTATGACTAAGAGTAATTAAAAATAATTAAAAAGGGGAAATTTCCTAACAATGTGTCTGATCCTGAAATTACCTCTTCATGAGGAGTTCAGAGCTCACTGCAGAATTACAGCCAGTGGAATGTGTTGGGTTTCAGAATAGTCTCCAGAGGCAAGTGATTTAAACTCCATTGTTTAGTCTGTAAATCCAGACTCTTTAATTTGAAAACAACAACAACAAACAAAAACAAAACAAAAAACAAAAACAACAAACCTTGGTATTTCAGCCTGATAGTTAATAATATTATCTATTATTTTTAAGATGTGGACTTTTAATTAGAATGTGAGCTGCATTCTTTGATTGTAAGGTGCCCAGATGGCCATAAAAATAAAATCTATTAATTGCTAAAAGTAATAACAATCCTGTAGCATTGCTGTTGACGCACTGGTAATAATAAAACTAATAATACTTCACACTTATATAGAGACTTTCATCATAAGGATCCCAAAGCACTTTGCTGTATAAACACAGCACTGCTGGAATGCAGCAGTCTTTCTGGGTCAGCAGTACTACTAACAGTTTTTAGGAGAGGAAGTAATTAATAACTTCTTTAATTGAAACTGGAGGGTGAACTTTAGGGAGGCAGAATATAATTAACCAACTTGGAGTTCAGCCAGTAAACTAGGGTTAACACACCCTCACTGTTCTGAAAAGTGCCATGGGATTGTCAATAACCCCACTTCACTTTTATATCTCATGCAAAAGGCAGCACAGTTCCTCCAGCACCATCAACCTGCGGCATTGGTACAGTTATGCTTGACAGAATTCAATTTTTTATTTTTTTATAATTTTGATGGCTAATATCAATGGTTATTTTTAAGTATTTTTTAATTTTTATTGATCTAAATTTTGACAGCTGTGTGACATAATGGGTTTTAAGCATTTTTTCAATTTTCATTGATTTAAATGTTTACAGTTGAGGGAAATTATGGGGGAAGGTGAAACAATAATAATTTAATGACAGTAGATGTTGAGATTCAAGAAGTTAAAGCTTTATCACTATTATAATCAACAGCACATGTCAAAATATAAAGTAAATATCCTTAAATCAAACTCTAGTTCTCAAGGAGCATTTTTCTTACTTTGCCTATTAGTAAATTTCAATTATTTTCTATGGAAATATTTTTTTCATTGGTTTCTGTGTGTACTTTTAAAACAACATTTACCCACATTTACAGATTCAAATGTAATCCTTCTAAGCCTATTTATGACAAATTTTCTTTCACTAACATGATGGGACACTGGAAATTCAGGGTAGGTTGGTAAGTCAGTAGCCATGGAAATAAGACAGCTTCTGAGATGTACTTGATAATGCCTAATAGACTGCCAGCAGTGAATCAACCAAAAAGAAACTTGCCAGATGAATGTATTCTTCTTGTCTGTTAGTAATTCAATTTAGTATCTGTCGACATCAGTAATTCTCTGGTTGAAATCCTATTCAAATCAGAAAGAGTTCTTTTAACTGTTTCTGGAGATGCCCTAATGCACACCACAAAGAAGTTGGAAAAAAGAAACGACTGTGTCAGATTCTATCCAGCCTCTTTTGTTTTGTTCTCTGCTCCTCTCCCCACTAGTTTAGTGCTTTTTGTTATTTTTGCTCAAACAACATTTCTGCTACTGTAGTTGTCCTAGAAATAGTGTGCTGCACTTCTTCCCTTGGCATGAGTTCCTGCATTGTTTGCCTGCCAGTTGACGTCTTAATGTAATGCTCTGATTCTGAATTGTATCACTTTTGAGAAGACCAAAAGGAGAAGAGCTTGGCTGGCTGCGAAAGGCACAGCTTTCCCAAACTAGCAAGACAGATGTTTTCACAAGTTGTCATATGACCCCTTTTTTGCCTTTACATCAGTAACGTTATGTTCTCTAATCCTATTTATATGGATGATAGCCAGGCCTGTTCCAAATGCCTGTGGCAGATTGCATGTATGTCATTGAAATCAGGATAAAAACAAAAGCAACAGAGCCCTGCATCAAGGAATAAATTAAGAAATGTGGAATTCACTGATTATGGCAAGATTAAGTCTGGTCCATGAATGGGTGTGCAGGGTAAGAGGAGGGTGACAGAAGCCTTCACCCCAGTTTGTATTCCCTGTAGAGGGCCAGGCCCAACTACACATGCTGCGGTCTCCTCAAAGCAGGGACTGGTCCCTCCTAGCATTCCAGGGGGATGACTTCTACACCTACCATTAGAGAATGGGTAGACATGTAGGAGGGGTTATGCCTCATTTTCATACAGGGTGGTATGGTGGGTATGCAGACCTTGCATGCTGGGAGCTACAGGAGAGATTTTGCCTTGTTGAAAGATCAGACTGTATTCTTGTCTTGCTTCTTTAGAGCACAGTGCAAGCCACACCTCATAGTAAAGACATTTCTTCAATAAAGACAGCAGTGTAAGGTCAGGAAGTTCCCTTCCTGCTCCTAGACAACCTTCTGATAGTAGAGTCTATGGAATAATATGATCTACCTATAAAATTTATAAAGGGACTCTCACTTTGTCTAATACCTCATCAAGGGAGGAACTGATCCATATTTGAATAATGATAAGATTTTTAATTCTTGTATTTGGCACCTGGATTCCATGGTGATGGGTACATGGGAGACAGTGAATAACAACATAATGAAAAATAACCATATATGCACTGTAGTACATACTTGAATTGGGTTCTTTGAGAATACGTATGGATATTATCAACTGTAGGTGATTTTTGGGTCCTGCCCATTTCAGGTAGGTGGTGATGTTGTGGGTTGTTGTGTTTTTATCACCAACTACAGAATACTCTGGCTAAAGGAATAAAAATTGCCTACGTGAGAACATAAGAACGGCCATCCTGCGTTAGACCAAAGGTCCATCTAGCCCAGTATCCTGTCTTCCAACAGTGGCCAATGCCAGGTGCCCCAGAGGGAATGAACAGAGCAGGTAAATCATCAAGTGATCCATTCCTTGTCGTCCATTCCCAGCTTCTGGCAAACAGTGGCTAGGGACACCATCCCTGACCATCCTGGCTAATAGCCATTGATGGACCTATCTTCCGTGAATTTATCTAGTTCTTTTTTGAACTACATTCTTTGTTATCCCCAAAGACTTATTTTTTAAAGTATTTGATCCAACACAGGGTGTAATATTCATATAGGTCTATAGCAATCTATAAAGTTCATCTTGAGTTTTAGAATAAGACTTCACTAAGACAGTGAACAGCCCAGGTTCGTTCTTTAATTAATATATCTATCTGTATCTATCTTAGATAGCAATTCTTTGTTCAATTCTGTATAATAGTACCAGTGCCCCCCTGCAGTATATTTCTAAACTAACAGGACGCTATGGATGAATCCTTGTACATAAGAAGAATTAATTCAAAGAAGTTCAAAGAAGCTTGGAACCTCAAAACTATCCTTGTACTTTCGTTCTTGAGTGTGACCTTCTTTGATTTCTCATCCTTCATGTGGCTTTTGTGTATTTTCAAAGTAATTTATCACCCATGAACCCCAATGGGAGTTTTGCTTGTGTAATGACTACAAGATTAGAACAAATAGCATCATAACTAGGCAGAAAATCCTACAACATGGAGCAAATCAGTGTAAAGAATATACAATGCAAACACTAATCAATGGCTAACAAAGTGTTTAATGTGGACTGAGTGCATCATTGGAGAATAAGATACTTTTCATTTTTTCTAATAGTGTACAGTATTTATATGGCTGTCTGTTTACACTGAGCTAAGCTCTAGAATATTTAGGCACCAAATTCAGGAATCAAAATACTCAGCATCAGATCCTAGCCAGCAGAAAGCTCTGAATGTTAGGATCAGTATTTAGGATTAGATCCAAAATTATTTACTAAACAAGATAATTTGCAAGGAAAATGTCTTAAGCATGTAGGTCAAATACATCACTGAGATTTCATTTTTTCTAATAGTGTACAGTATTTATATGGCTGTCTGTTTACACTGAGCTAAGCTCTAGAATATTTAGGCACCAAATTCAGGAATCAAAATACTCAGCATCAGATCCTAGCCAGCAGAAAGCTCTGAATGTTAGGATCAGTATTTAGGATTAGATCCAAAATTATTTACTAAACAAGATAATTTGCAAGGAAAATGTCTTAAGCATGTAGGTCAAATACATCACTGAGATATCTCCACTGAAGTAAGTGGAGTTACACCGGGATAAATTTGCATCACTGTGTTTGGAAAATCTTCCCTTTTGATATTACTGTTAAAACAGATTAGGAAGCAAATGACTACTTGTTTGCAGAACATGTAATTTTTCAAGGGATTTCAAGCACTGTTCATTTAGAGCCCTAATTTCCTTGTTAGCTCCATGGGGTCTTGAGCATGTTTGCATAATTGTCACTGCAAGCATGTGTCCAGTTAATTTAAATTACATTAAAACTCCTTATTGTTTTCTTCGGGTCTCATTGAAATTATGTTACAAGGTTTTAGCTTTTAAACTGTGACAATGCAACCCAAATGAGTTAGCCTTTCTGCTACGTTTCTGTGCAAGATGCCAGCCTACAGTGAGCTGAAAGCATCATCATGTCACATCATTTGACATGAAATGAAAATGCTGCATTCTAATGATTTCATTTGTATTGCAAAACACTAGCTCCATTTTAATCTACAATTTTATGAAGCAGTTATGGTGCCCACCCAGATATATTTAAAAATATATACCAAATGAGCAAACTACGTAATGTTAGTGATACACCCGACATGGTGTGTAGGGACAAAACAATACACACATACAAGCCTCAGGTGGATTGTTAATCAGGAGATCAAAATATGCATAAAATGGATTCACATGCCCTTCCCATTCTGAGTGCAAATAAATTTGAAATGATTAGACTGACAGTCTATTCTATCCACCTGATAGGAAGACAGAGACGAAGAACATTCTTCCTCCACCACAGACTGACTGACTGACTATCTATCTATCTTATGAACAGATTATTTATCTATCTACCTGAATGGATCTAATAGACAGTCAGACAGTCAGACAACATCATTCCTCCCTTAAGTGGCAGTATCTGGTCCTTTCTTTGTATAGTAGTAATAACAATTTTTAAAAAACAAATTAAAATATATTGTGTGTGTAGAAATATTACTGTACATCTTCCTGGAGGTTTTATTAGGCATTGCCTCCAGATGGTGTTGGTTATGACTATAGGAAAGAGACCTCTATCTCTTTTAATTTCTCTTCTTTCAGGATATTATTGAAGGCACAGATTAGTTTAATTCAAAGAGCTGCATCAGGTGTGACCTGCAAGTCCAGAATGAATAAATCATGTTTCTCTGCAGAGCATTCCTCTATAAGTAGAAATGACCAGAGAGTATTTGGTTACCTCAAACACTGGACTTTTTCTTACTGATATGATTACAACGCACAAAGAAAGGAGCAGAAATGACAAGGTTAAAAAGACCCACATATTATCCTTGGTGGTTAAGAGACACCAGTGGAAGTCAGGAGAACTCGGTGTCATTCCTAGTCCTGCCACTACTTCACTATGTGAAAGTGTACAAATCACTTAACTTTTCTGTTGTCCATCTTTAAAATAGGGATAATACTTACGCATATTAAAGGGGTGAAGCTGTGAGAATTAATCAATGCTTCTGAAGTGTCTTGGGATCTTCAAATGAAAGACAAAGCAGCTAATTATGTGTGAATACATAATCAGGTCCTATCTTCCAGAAAGCTTGTGATTTACAAAGCTTCCATTTTTTTTGACTCTCTGTAAGATTTGCCATGCAAGGGATCACCATCATCTTCTATATACTAAAAATTTATTTGGGGCAGTTGACTAAATGCTGATGATTGCAATCCTTCTCAGAGGGAGTGTGAAATTGAAAACTGCTCCAATAACATCAGTGTGAGCAGAGTTTTTCTTTATTTTGTAATATAACCAGTCAGCATCTGTTTTTGGTTGGTTGGCTGGTAGGTTTGATTCCCAAAGTCTTGTGGGACCAATCATCTCTGCCTTTGCAGGCAAGAAAATCTCTTGTTGAAAAATACCTTTCTGATATGAAATGCAGTCTGACTGTATCACGTCAAAGCTCAGGTTTAACCCATCATGCCAGCTGCTATGTTGCCCTTGACTCCCATTCAAATCAGTAGGAGTTGAGGTTTCTCAGCATTTCACAGGAAGCAAGCAGTATTTCATAGGATCAGGTCCTTCAGCAACTCTACACTTGTTTTACAGAATGCGTTGGTATTTGAAACAGTGAATGTAAACAAGATCATTCGTCAGAATATTTCTTCACCCACTTTCAAATGTAGATAATTACCCTATCCAACTGAGTCCACTATTACTCTTGTTTGAACCATATCATTCTGAAGGCAAAGTGATATTATACAATAATTGTCAACATAAAACCCACTAAGTGCTGCAGTACTTGAGTACAGTTGTTTTCTTCCTGTTAGGTATATAATCACCTATTATTGCAAAAAGATAAAAAGAAAACCAATAGCTTTTCCCCCTGTACCAGCCCTTATTCCCTGGGTATTTTAAGAGTTATTGGATGTTGAGGAACAGGATGAGAACTCTTTCTTTCACCTTTTGACAATACAGTGAAAAAGAATAACCTGTTTTATCATCTGCAATCAACAAATCCTCCCCATTAGTGCAGCGCTGGAAAGAGTGCGGAACAGCTTGTGTGTGGAGATGTTTGAAATACCATGCACAATGTTTTCTCTGTGCTTTTTTGATTGTGTCATTTTAGCAAATAAATGCCTTGCGTTGTATGTTTTACAACAAATGATGATCTAATCCCAAGGGGCTTGGAAGCGCCTTTCAAATCTTCCTACTTTAAATGTCAGCCCAGATAGGAGCTATTCTTGGTCCAGACCAAGTTATTGGCATCCTCATCCACTTTTTCCATTTCCAATTTGTTTCTGAAAAGAGTATGAAGGAAGATGACCTTGGCATACATACACTTTTTATCACCATAGGACCAACGCTAATGGTACAGATAGGTCCCCAACTAAGCGTCCTTAGAAGAAAAGCATTCCATACAATTTTTTAGCTTGCTGTTTATTACTTTATCTGTATGCCATTCAAGTTACATGGGGGTAGACATAGCTTTCCAGAAAATAATATATTATATCCATTCCTGGTCATGTATCAGAATTATACCATTATCTCCACTGTGTTCTAGAGAAAATAACCCTCTGGAATGTTTCACCTGTTTTTTTTTTTCTTTTTTTTTCATTAGGTTAAAAGTTCAGGTGGAAGTGGAAATTATGAATACTAACAAATATCCCTAGTATCAGAGAACGTAGACCCGGTCAAATAATGGAAAAATGTATTCATGAATAATTGGCATTTTTTTCATTGGACAACATAGTGGAACACCCACTTGCAGTGGAACATCCAATCATCTCTACTCTTAGGTTAGAGACAGAGATACTGGAGAGGGGTTGGAGTTGAAATACACAGGCCAGACTCCTGCTTAAAACTACTAGTCTTGCATATTGGCCCAAATTTTGGGAGTTGCTGGATGCTCAGCATTTTTGGAAAACTAGCCACTTTATAGATGCCTAAACGGGAACTGATGTCTTTTAAAAGTCTGCCTCACTGTACACTGATGTATATGGTTCTAGTCCAGATGTAAATTAGGGGCTGATAACATGAGCTAGACCCAGCACAGATTGGAAATGTGAAGGTTACTGCAGGACAGGACTGAAATGCATTGGCAGAGCTATGCATAGGAAGCTTAAACGTAATCAGCCAGTGGTCTGCTGCTGACAGTAACCTGTGCTTTCAGTTCCTTATTTTCATCAGTGATAAAGTCAGCCCCCTACATCTATATTACATATATCTATCTATATATATTAAATCTGTACATTTTTTCTGCTTCTTCTCATTCAAGAATTGCAATTGACCCATCTGCCCATTCCCATGAGTGCAGCCAATAAAATTATATTAAAAAAGGAAGCCCTATTTACTTGATATTTTGTCCTCACTGTAATGCGACAACCTGGAGAGTAGCACTGGGATGCAGAGTCACAAGAGGGGGATCTTGTCCTTTGCTGCTTGCGACTGGGTGAATCCAGCTTTACTGATTCAATCTATACACTTGGAATAAAACACTGCCCTACTCTCCACATACCGAAGTAAATAACATGGCAACTTTTGACCCCCAGAGATGAAAACTCATCATGTACCATTGTGAGTGCTTTGTTTTTGAAGAAACTGAGTGAAGCTTGAACAATCCAGACTTTTTCAAGTGTCATTCTTACTGCTTACTGCACAGAAGCAGTTTACCTTTTACTGGCAAGAAACAGAACAAAACTAAACAAAAATCTAACTGCAGTAAAATACTTAGAGAAAATATATTCCCTGAAGTGGAGAACTGTGTATGTAAGTTGGTTGCCTAGATGAGGATCGCAAATTGCCTCTGTTGGAATGGGAGTTGCTCTCCGTGTTAGCTCTATGAGCCAATACAATAATAACTCTTCATACTGACATAACAGAGCACCTTTCATTAGGCAATCTCAAAGCACTTTAAAAACATTATCTAATAAAATCTCACAGCAGGTAAACAGGAGTATTAAACTCATTTTTAGAGCTGGTTGAAACACAGAATTTCTATTCCACGGGATATTCCAACATTTCAAATTATCCTTTCAGCCCAAATCAGAACCAAAGAGCAATTTTTTCAAAATTTCCCATAAAATAAAATTTCTGAAAAAAAATGTTTCTGAAATATTGAAATGATCTTATTGAAACATTTTGTTTTGGTAAGGTCAAAGTGCTTCCTTTTAGACTATATCATTCTGACTTTTATATTCAATTTTTTTTATAAATAATATAATGATAATATAAATGTCAAAAAGCAAAGCCTAAATGAACAGCTGTGACCTTATGAAAATGAAATGCTTCAGCATTCATGAAACAAAATATTTTGCAAAGGCTGAAACAAAATATTTTGACCTTGTCAATATGAAACATTTATGATATTTTTTCTTTGAAAATCCTCTACAGTAGTGTTTCCCAAACTTGGGACGCCGCTTGTGTAGGGAAAGCCCCTGGCGGGCCGGGCCAGTTTGTTTACCTGCCTCGTCCGCAGGTCCGGCCAATCGCGGCTGCCACTGACCGCGGTTCGCTGCTTTAGGCCAATGGGAGCTGCTGGAAGCGGCAGCCACTACGTCCCTTGGCCCACGCCGCTTCTTGCAGCTCCCATTGGCCTAAAGCAGCGAACCGCAGCCAGTGGCAGCTGCGATCAGCCGGACCTGCGGACGGGGCAGGTAAACAAACCGGCCCGGCCCGCCAGGGGCTTTCCCTACACAAGTGCCATCCCAAGTTTGGGAAACACTGCTCTACAGAATTGATTCATCCCTGCAAAATGTTCCAGTTTTGTTGAATAAGTGGTTTCTAATGGAGAAACATTCTGCCAAAATGACCAGCTCTATTCATTTTACAGATGGGAGGCTGAGGCCCTGAGAAGTTAAGTGGCCTTCCCAATGTCAAATAAAAAGTCTATAAAAAAGCAGGGGATAGAACCTAGGTGACCTGACTCCAAGTTAATTGTTCTATCCACTAGATGACACTTCCTCTCAATGTGGCCCTGATTCAGGAAAGCATGCTGATGAAGTCCTTCTGTATTCAGGACGTGCTTAAGGGGTGTCCCAAAGAGGTACTGTCCTGAATTAGGGCTAGAAAGAGTGATATTTCATCCATTTCCTTATTTAAGTAAATCACATTTAATAATATTTGTCTTTTTTATTTCAAATGTTGAATGGCTGGGCTGAATGCAGAGACATAAAAAAAGAGGGTATTTTTTCAGGTTTTTGAATCGTAACCAAGAAATAACATTCCTATTCATCATTCATGTATTGAGTTTGGTCAGGCTATTGCACTGTAAATTAACAAATGTATTTTAAAAAGTCATGCACTTGAAAAGAACAAGATTGGCAGCATGGGGAAAGGAAACTACAGATCAGGGTGAAATCCTGACTGCCTTGAAATCAATGGAACTTTTGCTGCTGAATTCACTAGGTCACCCCAGGTACGGCACATGAAGCAGCAATGAAAGCTTGTCTTGGATCACCCTACTTGTGACTGGGAGTGACCACTTTGTGTGTGAGAGAGGGGTAGTTCTCAGTCTCTAGACTCATAAGAGAGGCAACTACTACACTGATGATTTTTTAGACTTGCACATGGGCCCCAGCACATCACTATCTGGAATGAGGATTTCTATATTTATAGAAAACCAGAGCTTCATAAATATCAAACTGAACTGAGGCAGTTCTTCCTCTTGCTCAAATCTTCCTCTTGCTACAGAAACCTAGCTTGAAAACCAGCTAAATATGAAGAGTTTTTTTCCCAAGAAAGGATGTGATTCACTCTGCAGACTCAGGTGGGTGCTTCCCAATGCATAGGGCTACTGTTTTGGAGGAGGATTCACCCCTGGGGAAGGTCTACTTTGGTATTTCCACCACTATACCACCTTCCCTTGAATAATTCCATTGGAGGAAGTCACTTTAACTTATGGCCCGAGTTCCATAGGAGCTACACAAGCACATCTCCCAGGTGACTTGGTCCCATCCATGCCCCAACCACTTTCTGGGCAGCACTGGTTATCTCTGGGCATCTAGCAGAACAAGGATAAGGCAGAGCATATACCATTGTGCTCCTATTAGGTCAAATTTCCACCACTGGGTACCCAAAGTGTGCTTTCCATTCTATGTAAAAATCTGGGGGGAAATGAAGGTGGTTAATATAATAAATGATCCAAAAAACATATTTTGATCAGGCATGTTTTCCTGAGCTTTAGTTTCAGGCAGCATACCAATCTGAGGAACTATATTTTTCTCTCTCCATGTTTCATTGATGACTGGCTCACAGCCAATCAATGAACCATGCCATTAGAGTTTCACCTGCTCGTGCTTGTGGTGAATTTGGTTGTACATGTACTGCAGATAGGAAAAAGGGAAACATAACAGGTTCTGGAAATTTTTTAGTGTGTTCTTTGTATGAAAGACACTCATCAGGGAGATCTTTCTACACAGGTAACCACAGAAAGCTAATCATTATTTTTTTTAAAATTTTCTTTATACATGATTCTCAGATAAATAGTGTGACATGTCATTCCATATTCTTTATGAAAATATGCTTATGATATGAATATGACATAACTGAGATATACTTTATGCAAGATGGCTCATGTGAGATATCATTGGAAAAGTTATGATTTACTGAATTTGATTATCTTATCTGTATGCATGTATCATTTTTGTATCTGAAATTAGGAATATTGACTATGTATCTGTATTTCAACCTTGCTACTTTGGGTGATGCCGACTGCTAACACTTCAGGTACAACAATGGAAAAGCCAGACAGGGCAGACGGCCCATCAACAAGGACAATGAACTGTAAAAGAGCGTAGTCTTCCTGTGAATATGTGGGTCAGCCTGTGAAGAATGGCTACAAGGGCGCTACAGAGGCATGTAACCATGTCACCTGATACTGGAACCCATCTTGCATTCTGTACTTTTCCATGAGAAGCTGGGGAGGGGAGATCAAACTAGAAAACAAAGGACTCCCGTCTTATGCAAATCCTATTTAAGGGTGCGGAGTGAGATAATTCAGGTGGTCAGTTCCCCCTGCTTCCCCACCTAAGATGACTGCTGGAAACAGCTAAGACTGAACTAGGGGAAGAACTGCTGGACCCAGGTTAGAAAAGAGCTGTGAAGGACTCTACCTGAACCAATATCTAGGGTGAGGAATTATTATTTGTAACCAGTTTCTTTAGTGAATCTTTTGCGTGCTCTGTTTTATTTTCTTAGCCCTGGTCTACACTGGGGGGGAGAGGAGGGATCGATCTAAGTTACGCAACTTCAGCTACGTCACTAACGTAGCTGAAGTCGATGTACTTAGATCAACTTACCATGGTGTCTTCACCGCTGTGAGTCGACTGCTGCCGCTCCCCCATCGACTCCGCCTGCACCTCTCACAGCGCTGTAATACAGGAGTCGACGGGATAGTGCTCGGGGGTCGATTTATCGAATCTATACTAGATCGATCGCTGCCCGCCGATCAGGCGGGTAGACATACCCTTAGTAATCTGCCTTCTTCTGTCTGTCTTTATTTGTGGTTTATAATATAACCCAATTTATGTGATTACTAACTGGGGCGGGGGAGGGAGAGAAGTTGTGTACACCCTCCTCCATATTGAGGGAAGAGGCGAATTTCATATAATTTGGGGTTTGTACCTGAAGGGGGGTTGGGAGGATGGACATCTGGGGGCTGTGAGAAGCCCTTTAACTTGAGCCTTCCCAGAGCGGATCTCTGTCTCTCTGTGCATCTGGGTGTGGCCCTGCCTGTGTGCTTGGCTGGAAAAGGCTGGGGAGCCTAGCCGAGCAATACCAGGTCAAAGGGGACCCAGGCTGGCAGAATAGCCTGAGTCAGTGGCATCCCAGCACACCAGGTGACACCCCCGGGGGTCCAGCCCATCACAAATAGATTTTTTTTTTGTTGCTGCAAGGATTCTCCTTTTCCAGCCATCATTCATCTAATTCACAGCAGTGTTCACCCAAATTATTCCAGTCAATATGAGACCCAAATTACTTTACCTACCAATATTCTGCTTTTGTCTTTATTCTAAATATTATTCAATCCTGAAGATATTGTCTCTGCAGGTGCAGGAGGAGTAGGAATGCCAACAGAAATTAAATGACATTTTATCGGTTAGGAGATGGGGTACCTTCATTTTTAAAGGATGATTGCAATTCTCCACACGAAGTTAATGAAGTGGCATCTCTATTTCTTTCTGTTGGCCTGATTCAGCTTCCCTTGCAGTGAATGGTAATTTTCATGGCTGTCAACTGGAGTTGGACTGGGCCCATTATGATTAAGGGAAGGGTATTCATGAAACACAGTAAATTTGGCAATTAGGTGGCAATTTAGTACCTCAATGGATAAGAAATGTCCTAGGGATATTTGTAATAGGTTACCAGAGTAGAGGAACCAATGCTTTCATACTGTCAGGTAGCTGTCTCTGACAGCAAGCACCTGATGATTCAGAGAAGATGAAATATTTAGCACTGTACCTGGTACAAGAGTATGGATGTTTCCTTCCTGACTCATTAGCTAACCCCTGAAGCAGGGATTTGACTGTTTATGTCCTGGCTTTAGCTTCGGTAGCTACCATTCATATTAAAAGTCATAAAACTGAAACAGCAAAATAAAACAATAAAGAACCCTTTAGTAGGTGTTGTAGACCAAACTAGAGGGCCAGATCCGTGGGTGCTATACATCATCATAGATCCATTCAAGTCAATTAAGCTAGGTTGATTTACATGAGCTGAGGCTCTGGCCCTTTATGTTTGAGTGATGTCCAGGAGGATTGTTCTTCAAAAATTGTTCATCTTTGTCCACACACTACTTTAAACTTTGATTGTATTACTTTTGTCTCCAAGTTAGCTGTGCGTAACACAGTTTTTTTTATTTGATTCCTTTCTTGATGCTTACATCAATCACACTGTCAGGACAGTCATTCTGCATGTACGTAACTAATAACACTCATCGCTGGAGCTGTTGATATCTCTCCAATATAATAGAGAGGCTGAGATATGCATTGGCACCCTTCCAGTTTTGACCAGCGTAGTCTAAGGCCTGGTCTACACTAGGAGCTTATATCGAATTTAGCACCGTTACATTGAATTAACCCTGCACCCGTCCACACCAGGAAGCTACTTAGTTCGAAATAGAGCTCTTTTAAATTCGACTTCTGTAATCCTCGAAAACGAGAGGAGTAGCGCTAAATTCGAAATGGCAATATCGAATTAGGCTAGGTGTGGATGGAAATCGACGGTAATAGCTCCGGGAGCTATCCCACAGTGCACCACTCTGTTGACGCTCTGGACAGCACTTCGAGCTCGGATGCTCTGACCAGCCACACAGGAAAAGCCCCGGGAAAATTTGAATTCCTTTTCCTGTCTGGCCAGTTTGAAACTCATTTTCTGTTTGGACAGCGTGGAGAGCTCAGCAGCACTGGCAACGATGCAGAGCTCTCCAGCAGAGTTGGCCGTGCAATCTAATAGAAAGAGGGCCCCAGCATGGACTGATCGGGAAGTCTTGGATCTCATCGCTGTGTGGGGCGATGAGTCCGTGCTTTCAGAGCTGCGCTCCAAAAGAAGGAATGCAAAGATCTACGAGAAGATCTCTAAAGCCATGGCAGAGAGAGGATACAGCCGGGATGCAACGCAGTGCCGCGTGAAAATCAAGGAGCTGAGACAAGGCTACCAAAAAACCAAAGAGGCAAACCGACGCTCCGGATCCCAGCCCCACACATCACGTTTCTACGAGGCACTGCATTCCATCCTAGGTGCGGCCGCCACCACTACCCCACCACTGACCGTGGACTCCGAGGATGGGATATTGTCCACGGCCGGTTCCTCCTCGGAAATGTTAGGTGACAGGGAAGATGAGGAAGGAGATGAGGAGGACGAGGCAGTCGACAGCGCTTGCACCGCTGATTTCCCCGACAGCCAGGAGCTCTTCATCACCCTTACCGAGATCCCCTACCAACCGTCCACAGCCGGTACCCCGGACACCGAATCAGGGGAAGGATCAAGCAGTGAGTGCTTTAAACATCTAAACATTTCATTTTAACATAACTGGAATATTTATATTGTTAAGAATGGGCTTTTCAGTCACTCATTTAAACATAGAAACTTTTATTTATAACAAAACAGGAATATTAACTATATTAGTAATTTGTTGTTCATGATTTAGTTGGCTTAGTGAACTATTTACTCCTAACTATGTATAGAAAATCAAGTACTGTCCGGATATTCATGATTAGTCCACCACAGGACGCTCCACTCTGTAGTCCCTTATGCTGAACTTAAATGAAAAGGCGGTCAATGTGCCCGGGAATGGACAGACAGTCCTCCTGGGATAGCTCGGCATAGCTCTCCTGGAGGTACCGCTCCAGCATGCGCATGAGGTTCCACGGCAGGGCGATCTTGTTCGGTCCCCCGTGGTAACACACGTTCCCACGCCATGAGTCCATCAGGTAGTCGGGGATCAGTGCGCGGCACAGCATGGCAGCATACGGCCCAGGCCTCTGCATGCTCTCACACAGCATCCTTCCCCTCTCGGTCTCCGAGATCCTCATGAGTGTAATGTCACACATGACGCCCTGCTTTAAATTAGGGAGGGGAATGTTAGTATTGGGACTGCTTTACAGCCACGCGGTGGAGGCGGCAGAGGGGCAGCATACAGGGATCTTTCCCGGGGACAGCCGCGAGGTGGTGGGACAGGGGCAGAGCTCATGCTTCCCTGATTGCTGCCAGCAGAGAGTGGCCTTGCATTCAGTGCGAAAGGAGCCCAGTGCTACTATTACATTTTTAAGCTGCCACAAGTCTACGGATTACCATGTTTTCCTGCAGCAGAAGTAGAGGTGTCCTGCAACGCTTCTCTGATCGCAACTGCAGGACCCCAGACACATAAGGCGAGGGCCGAAAATTCGACCTTGTCCTGAGTGCGCATGTGAAAGGTCCAGTGCATGGTGTTGTTCACAGAGAAAGACTATGTTCTTTGTTAGCTACTTCATTTATCTGTCTCAGGAATTTACTCCCTTTTTCCCATTCCCACAGACACATCTGCGACTGTCTCCCAACCCAGCCTGGCATCACACTCCCAGAGGCTAGCGCAGATTAGAAGAAGGAAGAGAAAGACGCGGGAAGACATGTTTTATGAACTTATGGAGTGCTCACGAGAGCAGGCAGCCCAGACGACACAGTGGAGGGAGAACTTGTCACAAATGCACAGAGCAGTCATGGAACGGGAGGAGAGGTGGCGCCAGGAGGACCAGCAGGCTACTCAAACCCTGCTTGGACTAATGAGGGAGCAAACGGAGACGCTCCGGCGCCCAGTGGATGTTCTGCAAGACCGGAGGCAGGAGGACAGAGCCCTGCTGCTGTCTATCTCTAACCGCCCTCCCCCGCCACCAAGTCCCACACCCCCCTCACCAAAAGTACAAAGAAGGAGGGGCGGCAAGGGCCGTTAAAACTGTCAGTCGGCCCCTGCACACTGCTGCAGCAATGGAAGGCTCTCGTTCCAAAGTTTGAAAAGTCCTTTCCTACCCATCTCACACTAGCCCACGTCCAAGTTTCCTCCCCCCCCTTTTCATGTGCGGTTCATAATAAAACATCTGTTTCTGTTAAGTACTGTTTCCGAGAGTGTCTTTTGGAGGGGATTCTGTCTGAAGGGGGGGAAGGGGTTTGTTACTTGGACAGGACAGTCACCTGTAGCAGGCTACAGAGGCGGGGGCAGGTCCAGCATCAGGACACATACACAGCACAGTCACCAGTTACCCTGGTCAGTCTGGGAGGCGGTTTTCTTGTTCTGGGGTGCGAGGGGGTTGATCTGTGACTTTGTGGCGGGGGAGGGCAGTTAGAGATCCTATGCTGCAGTCCTTATCCTGGATCACAGAGCCACGCAGCAGGGGATCTGTTACCCTCCGCCCCCTGCCAGAAAGTCACTTGGCCGACACATACATGCAGTCCCGCCCAGGACTGCTGGCAGGCTGCGTTGAAACAACCAATCCAGCACTGCGGAGCCTGTCATTCCCGGACTTTAGAAGCATCATTTGCATCAAAACACTAAGCCCGCCCCCCGCCACAGTCTGCGTCCCCGGTTTAAAACATTCCCGCGAAAACAGTAAAAAAGAGAACCTTGTTCATTAACAGAACAGAACAGATTTTATTTGTTGGGAAGGTGGGGAAGGGGGTATGTAACTTGGAAGGATAGTCAACAGTAACTGGGTAAAGAAACGGGGGCAGGTTCAGCATCTGTGTCCACAAAGTAAAAAGTCACTGGAGACCCTGTTCAGTCAGGAACCTGGCTTTCAAAGCCTCCCTGATGCACAGCGCGTCCCGCTGTGATCTTCTAATCGCCCTGCTGTCTGGCTGGACGTAATCAGAAGCCAGGCTATTTGCCTCAACCTCCCACCCCGACATATAGGTCTCCCCCTTGCTCTCACACAAATTGTGGAGCACACAGCAAGCAGCTATCACAATCGGGATATTGGTCTCGCTGAGATCACAGCGAGTGAGTAGGCTTCTCCATCTCCCCTTGAGACGGCCAAAAGCACACTCCACCACCATTCTGCACTTGCTGAGCCGGTAGTTGAATAGTTCTTTCCCTGAGTCCAGTGCGCCAGTGTAGGGCTTCATGAGCCAGGGCATTAGCGAGTATGCAGGGTCCCCGAGGATGACTGTAGGCATCTCCACATCCCCAACAGTTACTTTGTGGTCCGGGAAGTAAAGACCTTCCTGCAGCCGTCTACACAGACCAGAGTTCCTGAACACCCTAGCGTCATGAACCTTGCCAGGCCATCCAACGTAGATATTGGTAAAACGTCCCCGATGGTCCACCAGTGCTTGCAGCACCATGGAAAAGTAGCCCTTCCGGTTGATGTACTGGCTGGCCTGGTGGTCCGGTGCCAGGATAGGGATGTGAGTCCCATCTATAGCCCCACCGCAGTTTGGGAATCCCATCTCGGCAAAGCCATCTCTGATGAGCTCCACGTTTCCCAGGGTCACTACCTTAGATAGCAGTAGCTTGACGATTGCCCTGGCTACTTGCATAACAGCAACCCCCACGGTAGACTTGCCCACGCCAAACTGGTTAGCGACGGACCGGTAGCTGTCTGGCATTGCGAGCTTCCAGAGGGCTATGGCCACTCGCTTCTGGACAGTCAGGGCTGCCCGCATCCTGGTGTCCTTTCGCTTCAGGGCAGGGGACAGCAACTCACACAGTTCGAGGAAAGTCCCCTTCCGCATGCGAAAGTTGCGCAGCCACTGGGATTCATCCCAGACCTGCAGCACTATGCGGTCCCACCATTCCGTGCTTGTTTCACGGGCCCAGAATCGCCGTTCAACAGTATCAACAAGACCCAGTGACAGCGAGATGTCCTGGGCGCTGGGTCTCATGTTCTCAGAGAGGTCGGAGCTAGTGTCCGACTTCATGCCGTCACGGTGGTGCCGTAGCCTCCTCTCATGATTGATCTGCAGCTGCCTCTGGTACAGGTGGAGGAGAAGCTGCGAGGCGTTGAGAACTGCCACAACTGCAGCGATGGTCGCAGCGGGATCCATGCTCGCACTGCTGTGGCGTCCGCGCTGTCAGTAATCAGAAAAGCGCGCGAACTGATTTCCCGCCGGTGCTTTCAGGGAGGGAGGGAGGGAGGGCGTGAGTGATGGACGGATGACGACAGGCGCCCAAAAGCGCCCTCGACACATTTTTTTACCCAGAAGGCATTTGGGGCTCGACCCAGAATTCCAATGGGCAGGGGGGACTGCGGGAACTGTGGGATAGCTGCCCACAGTGCACCGCTTCCAATGTCGACGCTTGCCCCGTTAATGTGGACTCACAAAGTCTCACAAAGTCGAATTACTGTCCTTAGTGTGGACACACACGTTCGACTTAGTAATATCGATTCCACATAGTCGAATTAACTAAAATCGAAGTACTCTTGTAGTGTAGACAAGGCCTAATATAATCTCCTTTAAATTCATACTGCAAGAATGTAGCATGTTCAAAGGCCCTTATTGCTGGGTCTTCGTTGCAAACTCTGGGATCATATTTCCTCTCCTCTTTATTCATTACATTGGATACTTGTGCAACATTGCACCGATTTTACAATTCTCACCTGGACATTTCAAAGTCTACCTGATCTTGCTTCCACTTTACTCTGACTGAATTGTAAAACCACTGCATGTTCTCCATGTCTTTCTCTCAAGTCATCCAGTTTGGATTCTCTTGTGCTGCCTCCTCTCCATTTAAAATGCTATAAGTGGGTTTTCACTGTCCTGCTCCTAAACTCACTCAGACAATTGAGACTGCAAGAATCATCTTTAGCTGAAGACCCAAGACCTTCTTATTTATAGTGCTGCCTTCATTACTATGTCTTCACTGTTGGCTCATCTTTACTATAGCTTTGTTGTATGTGAGTTTAATTTGGATAGCGCATTGCTTATAAAGTGAGCTATATAAAACAAAATGGGGATGATATTAGTATGTATTCAGACGCTAACAATGAATAAGTGAAAGGCCGTCTGGAAATCACTATGGAATTTATTGTGGCCATTTTATAGAGAACTTCATATTCAAAATAATACCGCATCTACAGTTACACAAGGTAAGATTCAGATTACAAGAGCTATCAAGTTTCAGAGCATAAGCCAATAACCAGCTGGAGTCACGAATAAATTTTTCTTCCTCAAGGGACAATTAAGTGAATTATCTGGGGTGGCTCTTCTCCCTGCTACAACGTTCCAAAATCTTACAACCATTGAGGAAATAGGAATTCACCCAGGAATCACTCCAATACACAAATCTATCCCAATGCCTTTATTAGCATAGAAGGAACTCCCGTGTCATTGAAAAGAATGGCCAGGCGGCAGTACGAACATGACATAAATGCAAGATGTCTAAAAGGAACTCTGCCTTCACCAGTCACAGTTTTGGTGGCCCCTCCAGCCTTGGCTCCTTAGGCCTGGTCTACAGTAGAAAATTAGCTCAGTTTAACTACTTTGGTCAGGGGTTTGAAAAATCCACACCCCTGAATGGCTTAGTAAAGCCGATCTCAGTTTTCCATATAGACAACACAAGGTTTACAGAAGAATTCTTAGATTCTGATTAAGGCATTTCCTTCTTTTTGAGAAATGGTCTATTCTTATATGCAGTGATGGCTCATAAGGACTGTCACATTTTCAGGGTTGACTGCATCTTTGACCTGCCTCCTTGAGAGCACCACTTAAGGTTTTAGGCCTCTTTGCTGTCACTTCTCTTGGAGCACAGACTCACATCTCTCTTCCTTCAGGCCGGGGATTAGGTTTGCAGTCCCTCTGCACCCCACTGTGATTTCCCAGCAGGTCTGACCATTGTCCAGCATCTGTTTTTAACTCTTTCTCTGGGAGCCAGAACAGTTCTCATAAACATACAGCTAAGGGTAGCATAAAATCCCTCTTTACCCTGTAAAGGGTTAATTCCTCTTTTACCTGTAAAGGGTTAAGAAGCTCAGATAACCTGGGGGCACCTGACCTAAAGGACCAATAAGGGGAGAAGATACTTTCAAATCTGTGGGGGAAGGTTCTTGTTTGTGTCTTTGTTTTGTTCTCTCGGAGTCAGCAAAGGAACCAGGGCAGGGTAAATACATCTCCCTAAGCCATATCTGAACTAAGCATCTAGTATTGCAGAAATAGTAAGTAATAGCAAAGAAATGTGTTAGACTATCTTTTGTTTTAGCTTGTGAATTTTCCCTGTGCTAAGAGGGAGGTTTATCCCTGTTTTTGTAACTTTAAAGTTTTGCCTAGAGGGGAAATCCTCTGTGTTTGGAATCTTTTTGTTACCCTGTAAAGTTATCTTCCATCCTGATTTTACAGAGGTGATTCTTTTAACTTTTTTAAAAATAAACTTCTTTTAAGAACTGGATAGGTTTCAGAGTCGCAGCTGTGTTAGTCTGTATCCGCAAAAAGGAACAGGAGTACTTGTGGCACAGATCTTGGGAGACAGACCTGTCCTCACTTACAGACAGCCCCCCAACCTGAAGCAAATACTCACCAGCAACCACACACCACAGAACAAAAACACAAACCCAGGAACCTATCCTTGCAACAAAGCCCGATGCCAACTCTGTCCACATATCTATTCAAGTGACACCATCATAGGACCTAATCACATCAACCATGCCATCAGGGGCTTGTTCACCTGCACATCTACCAATGTGATATATGCCATCATGTGCCAGCAATGCCCCTCTGCTATGTACATTGGCCAAACCAGAGTCTCTATGCAAAAGAATAAATGGACACAAATCTGACATCAGGAATCATAACATTAAAAACCAGTAGGAGAACACTTCAACCTCTCTGGCCACTCAGTAACAGATTTAAAGGTGGCAATTTTGCAACAGAAAAGCTTCAAAAACAGACTCCAACGAGAAACTGCTGAACTTGAACACCTTCTTGTCAAGCTGTCTTAAATGGGCTATCTTGATTATCACTACAGAAGTTTTTTTTCTCCTGCTGACAATAGCTCATCTTAATTAATTAGCCTCTTAGAGTAGGTAGGGGAACTCCCACCTTTTCATGTTCTCTGTATGTATATATATATCTCCTCACTATACATTCCATTCTATGCATCCGATGAAGTGCCACAAGTACTCCTGTTCTTTTTAAGAACCTGATTGTTTTTCAGTGTCCTAAAGACCCAGGGGGTTTGACCTGTGCTCACTTTGTAACCAATTGGTTAGGATATTATTCTCAAGCCTCCCCAGGAAAGGGGGCGTAGGGGCTTGGGGGGATATTTTGGGGGGAGGTAGGGCTCCAAGTGGCCCTCCCTGAATGTTTGTTTAAATCACTTGGTGATGGCAGCGATCAAGGACAAGGTGGAACTTGTACCTTGGGAAAGTTTTAACCTAAGCTGGTAAAAATAAGTTTAGGGGGTCTTTTATGCGGGTCCCCACATCTGTACGCCAGAGTTCAGAGTGTGGAAGGAACCCTGACAACAGTGTACACCAGTTACCAACTAGTCTTCACCCAGCAAACTGCATTTATTCTTAGGGCAAAAGCATTAGAGAGACCAAAGTTCTTTTATACCTGCTAATTGCTTAGCAGAGGTCACCCATCAGTCTTATCAGGCCTTACTAAGCCAACGTTTTTCCATCTCTTCTGCAAGGGTAGGGGCTCTTGGACACAAGGTTTTGTATGTTTCTTGTCTGTCTTGTATCAAACAGAAGACCCTGATTCAGTTTAAATGAAGTCTTTTTATGCCAATAGCCCTTTCTCTGTCTGTTGGTCTCTAGCAAACCGAGTTTGAAACAGTACATTCAAGCCTGCCTAGGGGGTAGTGCCTCTCTGGAGTATTTACACCTTGAGTGATTCACCTTAATCATCCCACACTGTACCTAATTCCTGGTGGAGCTGTGGTATCCCTCCCCCGCTGGCGTTGCATACAATCCCTGGCCAACAGTGACACCTAAGCCATTCGTAAACTTAATAGAACATAGTCCCCAAAGATATTGAATGCTTTTGCCATACCTGTCACAGGGACAACACACTCAAGCTGCTCCCCCAACCTGAACTCTGGCTCCATTTGAACTCATTGTGGCCCTGCAGGACAGCATGTGCCCTATCTGCTGCAGCCTGTGCATTCCCTTCCTATTCCAATCAAAGGAGAGCTGACAGTAGGAGATAGAGGTGGGATTTCCTGCCAGTTCTCTAGCCAAAAAGGGCTCTGGTGGGATGGATAGGCCCTGTCTGCCTATCTTCAGCCAATCAAGGGTCCAGGGACAGAGCCAACCTTCACAGCACTATTGCTGAACTGTGGAGTGCAGGCTCTACAGTGGGATTTCCCCGCCTTTGAGTTTTGGCATTGACAGAAGACAGGACACCTGACTAGATGGACCAGTCAGCCTAACTTTGATACCTGGAAGATTCTAGAATAAATCATTAAATGCTCTGTTTAGGATAGGATAATAGTGTTATAAAGAATAGCCAACAAGGATTTGCCAAATGAATGTAATTTCCTTCTCTGACAGGGTTACTGGTCCAGTGGACAGGGAGAAAGCAGTAGACATGATTTATCTTGATTTCAGTAAAGCTTTTGACACTGTCCCACATGATATTCTCATAAGCAAACTAGGGAAATGTGGTGTAGAGTAAATTACTATAAGGTGGATGCACAACCGGTTGAAAAACTGTACTCAAAGAGTAGTTATTAGTGGTTCCCTGTCAATTAGGAAGGATGTATCTAGTGGGGTCCCACAGGGTCTGTCCTGGATTCAGTACTATTCAATATTTTCATTGGTGACTTGGATAACAGAAATGAGAGCATGCTTATAAAATTTGTGGATGACACCAAGCTGGGAGAGGCTGCAGGGACTTTGGTTTAGAATTCAGAATGACCTTGATAAATTGGAGAATTGGTATTAAATCAACAAGATGACATTTAATAAAGAAAAGTGAAACATACTTCATTGAAGAAGGAAAAAAATCAAATGCATTACTACAAAATGGGAAATAACTTCCTTGGGGATATTACTGCTGAAAAAGATCTGGGGATTGTAGTGGATCACTAACTGAACATGAGCCAACAATGTGATGAAGCTGCAAAAAAGGTACATATAATCCTGGGGTGTATTTACAGACAACATAGGAAGTAATTGTTCCATTCTACTGAGTACTGGTGAGGCCTCAGCTGGAGTACTGTGTCCATTTTTGGGCGCCACCCTTTTAGAAAGATATGGATAAATTGGAGAGTCTCAACACAGAGCAACCAAAATGATAATAGGTTTAGAAAATCTGAGTTGTTAGGAAAGGTTGAAAAAAGTACGTATGTTTAGTGTTGAGAAAATGAGAATGGAGGTGAGGGAGGAACCTGAAAACATTTTTTTAAATGTTAAGGGCTATTATAAAGAGGATGGTGATCAGTTGTGCTCCATGTCCATTGAAAGTAGGAGAAGAAGTAATGAGATAATATGCAGCAAGGGAGATTTAGGTTAGCTATTAAGAAAAAAAACATTCTAAGTATAAGGATAGTTAAGCCCTGGAACAGGTTTACAAGGGAGGTTGTAGAATCTTCACATTGGAGGTTTTTAAGAACAGGTTAGACAAACATCTATCAGGGATGGTCTAAATATACTGGATGCATTATGTGACATCTTGAAGTCCCTGTATTTTTATGATTATGTTAATTCATCAAGGACAGATGCTTTATTCATTTATACTCACTTTGCCATTGCATGCACTAAGAAAGAATTAATAAAGTCATGTTGCAAGCCAAATTATACTGAAGGGAACAAAATCCAGCTTCCCAGCCTGTGCCAGGCCGTGGAGCTCAGGCACTGTGTGGCAGTTCCCAGACACTGGGTTTGTGTAAATAGAAGGATTCAATTACCTCTTCCCCAGTCCACACCCTCCAATACTCCGCTCTGCATTCCTTCAGGGCTGACATTCACCACACCTCCATGGTGCACAATTGTTCCAGTGCGGCTGGTATCCCAGCCTGTCCCCTATGCAGGGGTACTACAGTGGTTTGCTGGCATGCAGTGCCTTGTCTGTGTTCCCAGTACGGGGGTGAATTATATTCTTTATAATTCTACCTATGAACTGCCCATCCTGTTGCTTTGCTGCCCCCTACCCTCCCATACTAACCATGGCTGCTGTTTAAAGGCTTTCTAGTAGAGCCATAGGCTCACTCTGTGCCTACCATTTTCCAGCACCTGCAACACATAATTTGACAATCTTATAGCATGGCTTCTTCTCCAACTGCCCTAGGGAGCATAATATCAATGGGATAATTCAATAGCATTTCTCGCTGTTTGGAAAAGTGTGAGTGGTGGTGGTCACCATAACGTAATGATGATGGCTTGAAAGCAAACTACTTCAAGTCCTGGCAGACTACAGAGTTAGTTTAGGAAGGACTGTGCAACAATGTATTGGGACCCTGCAATGTGACACTTTGGCTGTACAAATCTATGGCAACAAGCCATGTGCTGCTAGCACCAATAGAAAGTGTAGCTGTTGATGCCATCTCCATTACTGAATAAAAAAAAAAACATGCCACAAGATGTGACACTTTCAGGGAACCCAGAACTACCTTGCAACCCCTCTGTCATAGCAAATGAGAGATTTGCTAGAGCTAACCTAGGTGACAGCTCCCTGTCACCCCAATCTGTTAGGCAAACAATCTCCTCCAAAGCCCTGCCAGGTTTGCCTTGCAGATAACACTTGATATATCCCAATCCCCAAATTCCCTGGAAGATCATTCCCCTGCATATCCAGCCCCTGTCATTGGACACTCTCAGAAATTACCATGTCTGCTTTCTCCAAAGAAACTGTATGCACACCAGCCTGTTACAATCAGCAGAGGAGTCACACTTTAGTATTATAAGACCGAGAAGAATTTATAGAAAAAGAGGAATAAGCTTATTAATGAAGAACAGAGAATCAAGTGATACTAAGCAAAGATAATGGAAGAAACTAAGAAACAGATAGGGTTACAAGTAAAATAAAAAGATAACACACTGCTATAAGACCAGAACTTAACTCTAACAAGTTAATCTTATTTAAAACAGTTTCTCACCTAAAAGCTTTTCTGTAAAGCTTGCTGGTATTCAGTTGTACCAGGATCCAGATTTTCATCCCTACACCCTACAAAGGATTTCTGCAGTAAATAGATAAACACCATGTTCTCCCCCCCCCTTTATAGCCCAGCACATCTTTGAAACGTATGCTTTGACGAGTACCAGCAGACAAAATTCCTTGCCCATACTGTTTGTTCTTTGGGGTGTAGCCACCATGCTGTCTATATTGTTCTTCTGTTAATTTCTTTTCCTGTTGCCTCAATATGCAAAGATAGTCCCCATTGTCTTTGGCTAACCCTAATTAAGTTACAGAAAACCTGTTCTCCTTTTGTTTGGTTACAGACTTTAAAGCATGATATCAGTAAGTATCCATAATTCTGCCTGTCGTGGTAATACATACATTTCATAACGATATTAATGGTCAGTGTATTGTAAGTTTTCATTTGATATCTTACACTATATTCTTGTACAAAAGCCATGACAGCAATGTGTTAGGTGTAGTGAGTTTGTCAGGCCTGATAGGAGTTGCTGTTACATGTCAGTGAACTCTTTGTCAGTAGGATTGAGGGGCTTGTAATGTCACAAGGGAATAGGAAAGAAAATAACATAAGACTGAAGAACTCAGCACTCTGAAGATTTTCCACCTATTGTTTCTTCTTTCAGTGAATTTACTGTTTGTGAAAGGTATCGAGTTGACAACCCTGGAGACTGAAATCCTTTATTCACAAAACAGGTAGCAGCATTGACAGCTTCCTCACACTGCTGCACTCATATTTCTCAAGGTCGACTCTGTCCTGAAGGAACTGCCTGCAGATATGAGAAGGGAGTGAATGTCCATGCCCTTCCTCTCCATTCTTGACCAAGGTGCCACTTAATGCCAACTGAAATGTTTCTTTTTCGTTAGATGGGCACCTGCCCGCTAGGGACAAGAATGAACCTCATCTCACATGCAGCAGGCTGCTGAATAGCCATCACACAGTGACAACTTCAGTCAGTACACATCTAGGCTAAATTTTAAGAGGCAGCCTAGATGTGTACGTTCTATTACCAATGTTTTGGGCAAGGCAGTCCCCCTTTGAATTTAAATGTGTCATATGCATTATGAGGTGCTGGTTATGACTCCTTGCTTAAAGCTAAGTTTTGTACTTAAATCTAGCTTTTACCCATAAAACAGTAACAAAGAAAGATAGTTCTGTGTACTGTATATGAAGTGTTGTTGTAACCATGTCAGTCCCAAGTCTTTCTTGTTCTGTGTAGAGTATGCTGCAGGGCTTACAGTGTAACAATATCTATTAAATTCCCTGAGCAATTCCATAAGCAGGAATCTTGATGAGGGTAACTGTTCTTACATGCATAGGCACCAACTCCATGGGTGCTCTGGGGCTGGAGCACCCATAGGGAAAAATTAGTGGGTGCTCTGCACCCGCTGGCAGCCAAGCTCCCCTCACCCCCTGCTACCTCCTCCTCCTTGTCCTCCCCTGAGCGCGCCGCGTTCCTGCTCCTCTGCCTACCTCCCAGTGCTTCCCGCCAGGCCGCCGCCAAACAGCTGTTTGGTGGCACTAAGCATGCTCCGGGAGGGGGGGAGGAGGAGGAACATGGCGTGCTCAGGGGAGGAGGCGGGGAAGAGGCGGGGCCGGAGTGGGGATTTGGGGAAGGAGTTGGAATACAATCAGGGAGGGGGCGGAGTTAGGGCAGGGACTTTGGGAAAGGGGTTGGAATGGGGGTGGGGCAGGGGCAGGGCCTCATGGAAGGGGTGGAGTGGGGGCGGGGCTGGGGGCAGAGAGGGGGTCGAGCACCCAGGGGAAAGAGGGGAAGTCGGCGCCTATGCTTACATGAAGTTATTCCTGACAGATTTGAAAACCATTGTTTGTGTGATACTTTCCCTCAGTATGCAGTCTTTGTCCTTTCCTTTCTGCGTCATCTGAAACCTACGACACACTATGTTAAAAAAAAATCATATGCGCAGGAATCCTTCATCCAAGACACTACGATTCACCATTTCTTCAATAAAGGCAACTTCCTCCTGCTCTGATAAAATACATTTGGATGCAGGGAGATACTTCTAAAGGAGACAGTATTACCAGTACCATAACTTTTGTCACCAAGCTGTCTCTTGTTTTCTTCCTGTCTGCCTGCATAAATGTAACAGAACATGTAAGTCACCTTTAAACAATGAGTGAGAAACAGTTACTAAGTGTTTGAAAGGAAAAAATTGTCCCATCCAATCTAATCTAAAGGAGCTTCCGGTTCCCCCACTTCTAGTAGTAGTTTCCAGATAGTTAAGTTTGGTACCATTCTCATTTAGTTGCCAGGTGGTTCTTAAGTGTGGTGGACATAATATTTTAGCAAAATGGTGATGAGTCTCAACACATAGCTCTTGGGCTACATTCAGAATTTCAAGGTGGCTCCCATGATATTAGGCTCACCAGACAGCAAGTTTGAAAAATTGGGACAAGGGGTGGGGGGTAATAGGAGCCTATGTAAGAAAAAGTCCCAAATATCAGGACTGTCCCTATAAAATCGGGACATCTGGTCATCCGACATGATATTGCTAACAGAACATTGCACCTCAATTATTTTGTGACTCCTGTTTGGTGGCAAAGGCTGTGCACTGCAGTGGATACTTTTTTTTCTGTGTAGTATTACAAGATAATGTCAACCTTTTCCTGTTTTACCACTTTTATCACAGTCACAGGCCCCTGAGAAACTGAAGAATGAGCGAGGAACTTAAACCTTGTGCTGCACCTAACCCCACATCAATTACCATTGAGGCAGACATCTGAGGAAATATGGTAAAAGTTATGGGCTAGATTGTTGCTCTAAATCTGCACTCCTGTGATAGGGGTCACAGAACTGCACAACCCAAATAGGATCTTACAGAGGTAATGTGCCTGTTTCAGGAATAATGCCTCTTCGGGCTTTGGGAGTTGCATCCTCTGTTGCACCCTTTGTAAGTTTGCAGGGAGCACAAAGACTGTGAATTTGACTAGCTCCTCTATGGGAGGAAAGGTGGTCTTTACCTCAGCCCATACACCTGTGCAGTGTTAGGGTATGTCTTCACTAGCAATGTTAAAGTGATACTGCGGCAGTGCTTTAAAGTGGCTGTGTAGTTGCGGCACCAGCGCTGGGAGAGTGCCCCACAAGGGGAGTAGCAACCAGCGCCAGGAGTGCGGCTCCCAACGCTGGTGCACTGTCGACACTGCCACTTTACTGTGCTGAAACTTGCAGTGCTCAGGGGTGTGTTTTTTCACACCCCTGAGCAAGAACGTTTCAGCACTGGAAAGTGGCAGTGTCGACAAGATCTGAGTCATGATCTACCCTTCTGCATACACTTGTGGGCGTGTGATCTGCCATAGACTATTAGGGCTGGTCTACACTAGGGGGGATCGATCTAAGATACGCAACTTCAGCTACGAGAATAGCGTAGCTGAAGTCGACGTATCTTAGATCGACTTACCTCGCATCCTCACGGCGCGGGATTGATGGCCGCGGCTCCCCCGTCGACTCTGCTTCCGCCTCTCGCCCTGGTGGAGTTCCGGAGTCGACGGGGAGTGTGTTCGGGGATCGATTTATCGCGTCTAGATGAGATGCGATAAATTGATCCCCGATAGATCGATTACTACCCGCCGATCCGGCGGGTAGTGAAGACGTACCCTTAGACACCTTATCATAGATCCTTCACACCTCATTCATCACAGCAAAAGACAAGAGCGTCACATCTGCCAGTGAACCTAATTCTCTCCTGCCTTGTACCTTGTGTAGTCATTTACACCTGAGCAAAGTAAGTGCAAAGTGGCTTAGAATCTCCCAAAATCAGCATAGATGCTTAAAAAAATTATAAACAAAAATTGTTCAGTTTTCAATATTCTTTTTTTGTAGAGAGAGAAGATGGGTGATGTAATATCTTTTATTCGACCAACTTCTGTTGGTGAGAGAGACAAATGTTAGAGCTTGAGACCTGAAGAAGAGCTCTGTGTAAGCTCGAAAACTTGTCTCTCTCACCAACAGAAGTTTATCTAATAAAAGATATTACCTCACTCCCCTTGTCTGTCTAATATCCTGGGACTGACAGGGCTACAACACCATATTTTTTGTAGGAAAATTTCAAAATGAACCAAATCAAAATATTTTGTTTCATTTTAGTTTGAAATGAAATTTTAATGTTAATTCAATTTGGGTTTCGAAAAATAAAATGAAAATATAGACCTAAGTGAAACTAATGAAATGTTTTATTTGGTTTCATTTTGACATTTCTCATTAAAAAATTGAAACATTAACTCAAAAATCACAATTTCCCCAGAGAAAAAAGATGATTTTTTTCAGTAGGAAAACATTTTTGCCCCCAATATTTTGACCACCTCCACAATTCAGAATGATAACATTTGACCCATTTTACACAAGTATAAATGACCGTACAACGAGAGTGGAGAATCAAATCCAGAGTGTCAGTCACCTTTAAAAGAAGTGTCGTTTCTACTTGCACATATGGCTTGCTGATTGTAAAAGAGGATACTGTTACACACAAATCACATACCTAACTAATTATTACTATGAACTGAATCAGACCTTCTGAATAGAATAATAAAAGTATAATTAGAAAACAATATTATCCTGTGACTATGATAGCAACAGCATGTATAACTGCCAGTGTACTTTGGGTAGATAGTTCAGATGTCCCTGCCTACTTTATTTATATATATTCAAGTTGAATACTGAAGGAACTTAGAGCTATCTCCCCTCTCAGCCTGCTGCTAGGAGAAAGACTTCCCTATGTGTTGGCAATCCCCAGCTGCTAGACAGCAGTGCATAATTTAAACCAGCCCTGAATTGCTGTTCTGAATTACACTGGGAACTAGACCGAGCCCCAGAGGTTGAAAACAATAAAGATGATTTAGGGTACGTCTACACTGCAATAAGCAGGGCTAAAAATTGCAGTGTAAACGTTCGGGCTCAGGCTGGAGCCTGTGTCTGAGCCTCACCCCCTTTGGCCTGGTTTCAGATCCTGGGCTCCAGCCTGAGCCCAAAAGTTTACACCACAATATTTAGTCCCAGAGCCTGAGCCTTGCAAGTCGAAGTCAGCTGAGATGGGCCAGTCATGGGTGTTTTATGGCAGTGTAGACATACCCTTAGAACCACCTTGGCCTTTCCTCAGATGTGTTAAGCCTATTTTGGCCACAGCTGAGGATATAGCCCATTGTTTTCTATCTTTTATCCATGCAATTCAATAACTTTAGAAGAAGTGATGATTTGATCAGGCCCTCTTTGTCTTATCAATCCTCAGTAAGAAAGATCAGAGCCATTTTTATTTTTAATATACCTTTACCAATTCTGGATAACTGAGATTGTAGAATATGTATGAAGCATGTATCAGATGGCAATAACTGCATTTATTCCAATGCATCTTCAAGAATAATAACCACAGTCTCTATTTTGAACCACCAGGTTTCTAAATAATTGAAATCAATAGAGGATCTTAGATGTTTTAAATAGCAAAATGCTTGCAGTAATAATTTATAATAGAGCAGCCTTATTATGTCAGAAATGAAGTCCAATTATGCTGAAATTGTGTGATGTGGTGCTAAATGGAGCATATCACAATGCACCCTGCAAGAATTTAATGCAAAAGCAAAATTTATCATATAGAAATTGTGGCTATTAAATTAGATAGCTCCACCCAGACTGTGATAGCCCCAACACATCTCTGTGGATATGTCTGTGCCAATTGCAGGGTTATCAAAAGTCACCAAGCAAAACTAAATAAACAAGGACATTGAGCCTCTCCTGAGACCAGTTTTGAAATTCTTATTCTTTGCAATTCATTATCCTCTTGGGTCTTGTTCCTGCAGTTTCCTCTGGAAAATGTCCTTCTAGATTTAGTAGAATGTTTGCTTCCTAGATTCCAGCAGTTAGGACCCAATTTGGCAGGGTATATGCAATGTATGGTACTAAGGAGCCAGTACAGCTCCAACTGAAGTAAATGAAAAAAAAACTCTTGTTGACTTCAATGGAAGTTGAACTGGGTTATAAAATACCAAAAGAAAATCACCTAAGCCAACAGTTAAACAAAAATAAGTTATTGGCTACAATGTATATTGGGTAAGGCTTCATTCAATGTCTGTAGAGTTTTGTGAGATCCTCATTTGGAAGATGCTATATAATTGCAGCTTCTTTTATATTATTATTCATTCTATTTAGTAGCTATTATCATTCTTCCTGTCGTAAAGATCTTTGCAAGGAAACTGGGCTTTTCAGTTTTATGACTAAAACAAAACTAAATTCTTCTAAGATTTCTTCAGTGCTGAAACTTCTCCATCAACATTCTTTGGAAAACTACTGGGTTGTTATGCTCTCCAAACTCCCTGTCTGATGTGAAGAATCATATTAGGTTGTGTGATGACGCATTGTAATCCACATACCCACATAACTCACAGAAGCTAAATGCTAAATGCTAAATCTTTCACATATTGAGGAATAAAGCAAAACATTCTAAACAAATAGGTTTGCTTAGGAGAAAGACCCAATGTCATATTAGAGTTTCATAGATTTTTCAAAAGATTAGAGTCTGGCTGCCATTCCAGCCCCTTTTGCCACTCTGGTAGTCCAAAGGGATTAGACAGTTGACCTACAGCATAGAATTACCCTTCTGTGGAGAGTCACTGACATAGGTTCTACAAAAAGCACTTCAGGCACTGGGGAAATGTCAGAGGCAGGTCAATGGAAGGAGGCATAGTTAGAGCACTGTTATGCTCTGGCGAGTCCAGCTACTTCAATTCCCTCATGGGAGCTAAACTTGGAGTAATCCTAGGGCTTCCAACCCAGGTTCTGGAAGACAGCCAAATCAGTAGAGTCAAAAGATGGTGAAGCCATCTTTGTTTCTCCCTAGTCTCAGATTTGCTGAGCAGACCTCTAGTGCATTGAGGATCTGGCCCAGCGAGTGGAAGGGAAGTCTAAAGTGATGAGAATGACCACATGGTTATGTGAACCACTCAGTAAACAACAACGTTCCAGAAACTTCGAGGGCCTGGAGTGGGTACAAGTCAGTCGACCTAAAGTCTGACTGGTTCCCCTGTAATCTGCTTGTTGTTCTCACACCACAATTTCTTTTATCTGATTCTATTTCTATTCACTGAACACTTAGGTTCACTGTCAGGGGCAGAGCTCCCTTAATTTCAGCATCCATTGAAAAGAACAGAAACTGACAGCATCCGGATTGGGCCCTAAAATTTGTAAAGTTAGGACCCTGGAAGCTGCAAAGCCTTGCTAACATAAATAGAGCTTATTCCTGTAAGTGAGTTGGTTTCAGGATCAAATGGGGCGTGAGTGGAAATCGCCAGTAACCATTTCCTCCCCATGGGCAGCTTCACCAGGTTCACTGACTGGCGGTTCGTCCACAGGGCCCGACTCAACTGCGTTCCCCTCAACGGAGCCATCCGCCACGGCAACCGGGACAAGCGCTGCAGGAAGTGCGGCTATGCAAACGAAACCCTGCTGCACATCCTGTGTGGATGCAAGCAGCACGCCGGAGCCTGGTGGCACCGCCACAACGCCATCCAAAACCGGCTGGTGAAAGCCATCCCGCCATCCCCGGGACAGACAGCAGATTGCGACCCGACATTGTCGTGTTGGATGCAGAAAAGAAGAAGGTCCTCATTGTAGATGTCCTGGTGCCTTTTGAAAACTGGTCACCGGCCCTCCATGAGGGCTTCAAAGTACACCCCGCTGGCCGAGACCCTGAGAGCCCAGGGCTATGAGGTCCAGATACACGCCCTGATCGTGGGAGCCCTGGGCTAGTGGGACCCCCACAATGAACCGGTTCTGAGAGCGTGCGGAGTTGGTCAACACTACGCCCGGCTCATGAGACAGCTCATGGTGTCCGACACCATCAGGTGGTCCAGAGACATTTATACGGAACACATCACAGGACACCGCCAATACCACACTGAGTAACTGAGACTGCCGACCAGGGAAATAACCCACTTCCTTCCCTGACGGACCAAGGGACACACCCCACCCATGTACTTATCCGCTACACCGATACTGACTTGGACTCCTTATTCATTCCATGGGTGGCGTACCCAAGCCCACTTATCCACTGACACTTTAAAAACCCTTGCACCCCAATCTGGGTCTATGCAGGTTATGCGATATGTATGTATCTTTTCATCCTTGCAAACGATACCTGTACCCCCCATAACCAAAGCCTGACCCCAGATGTACAGTACCTCTTAAATTGTGTCTATTTAATTTTAAACATTCACTTTAATAAATTTTTTAAAACTTTTCTTTAGATTATTATGGCAGCAGGTGATAATATCATGCACATTATAGGCCACTGATCTAGGATAAAACTCTCTATAAAAAGTGTTAAAGTAACCATACGTGCCCATACCCAAGCAATCATTAAAGAGACATTTAGAGGGTAGAGTGCTCTCTAGATGGATAGCTAAATCCTTTCTGTTTAGATTCCTTTGTGTTGCAGAGCAGCTGCACAAAAGGAGGGTGAACTGCCAGGCCACATTTGGAGCCCTTGTGATCCTAGGTGAACAGTTGTTTGTTTTCAGGGATTTTTCAGGTGAAAAGTGAAGGGGTTGAAGGAGGAAAAAGGAACTGTTTGTTTAGTAATGAGATTCTAGGGCTATGTCTACACTGGCAGCTGAATGACAAAACTTTTGTCTTTCAGAGGTGTTAAAACACACACATACACACACACCCCGAAAGACAAAAGTTTTGCTGATGACAAGCACTGGTGTGAACAGCTCGCTGTTGGCAGGAGCGCTCTCCTGATGACATTGCTAATGCCGCTCATTGGGGGGTGGAAGATTTTTGTCGGCAGGAGAGCCGACAAACAGCAGCTACACTGCGCACCTTTTAGCGACACAGCTGTAGCAACACAGCCCTGTCGCTAAAAGCAGCATAGTGTAGACATAGCCTAAGCGAGTCCAAGAGATGTGATGAAAAGGACTAAAATTTATTCACAGACACCTTTTAACATCTGCTTCCACCATTTTGCCTTTAATGAAAGTCTTACTAAATGCACAAATGTGCAAAGATTGTAACTACTTGAACCAGGAGAACATTTTATTGATGACAATGCAAATACAAAATCAGCATTAATAAAAGGAGGACACTAAACTAACAAATGCATGAAGATTCATGAAGAGTGCACCTCTGAGAACTCTAGGAGATACAATAGGGGAAGGCATTAAAGTGAGTCAGCACTGGGCCAAATTCTCAGCTGATGTTACCTCCATTAACTTACTCTAGCAGAGAACTTGATCCATTATCCTCGTTACTTAAGGTTGTATAGTTAAATGGAAATTTCTAAACTCTGTTGACATAACTTTATGAAGGCTCTAACACTATTCAGAAAATTCTGAATGATATTTGGTATACAAATATATAAATCTGCTATGAAAATACTGTGTATGTAGGTCCTACTCCTGCAATCTGATCTGTATGAATGGGCCTTTGAGCCTGGGCAGAGCATCATTAACTTCAATGGGGCTTTGAATGAGTGGCCACTTATGGACGCATGAAATTATACCATTTCATATTCATGGAACTATTATTTTGTGGAAATTTGTTTTTACCTTCGTGCAGGTCTGAATATATATTATTATTTATTATTCATATGCCAGCAAGATGTGCAAAGGACTTCTCAAAATGTGAAGGAGCCTGATTGTCAACTCACACCAATTTTACAGTTTAACTGCATTGGTGTTATTCCTCATTAACACCAGTGTATTGTAAGTGAGAGGAGCTTTAGGCCTTAGTTTAGAATAGATAACTCTCCACTCAAGTAGTTTACAATTTCAGCTAGATGGACAGAATACACAGACAATGAAAGGAGCAAAGCTGTAGTCAGTCAGGCCTGATAATATGAGAATCCAGGGTCCCCAGGCAGTATTCAGACCATGGCTGCCACCCAGCAACTCACCTAAACCCCTGGAGAAGGGCATTAACAAAACTAAAGCTCAGAAAGGGCCTTGCTCATGAAGCTCCTGACTGGGGGAGATGTTCATCCTCCTTGATTGGCTGGAACACACTACTTAAATCAGAAAGAGGCACAGCAAGATCAGGATCTAGGTATGCAAAAATGTGTCTTCAGAAGAGATTTGAAAGTGGGTATGAAGGACATTTGATGCCCAAGATGAGGCAGAAAGTTCCAAAGGTAGCAAAACGGATGATAAAAGTCCTGAGCATTAGAGTATGGAAACAGCAGCTAATCAAGAACCCTGGCAATGGAACAGCCACTCCAACTATGCTTTAGCAGCTTTTGTTGAATGGTAGTGGCTGAAATAACTCCATCCGAAGAAGTGGGTTGTAGCCCACGAAAGCTTATGCTCTAATAAATTTGTTAGTCTCTAAGGTGCCACAAGTACTCCTGTTCTTTTTGCGGATACAGACTAACACGGCTGCTACTCTGAAACCTGAAATAACTGGCTAATTCTCTTTGAATGCATGAGTTGAAAGTTAAAAGGGGGTTAACTAAAGTTAACACAAGAAATAAAAGATTAAAGATGATGTTTAGCTGTCAGGGCTTCTTCTGGCGGTAGAAGAAAATTAGCAGTACATAGCCTTGCTCTTTCTTCCTCAGCCCACAGAAAGCCTTATGGCCAAAACACTGCGTCCAATCCCAGTTTCTGTTTCGGTGGGTTTATTTCACTAACCTATTTTATTCTTAATTAATAATTAGGATGTTTGCTTCAGAGGCTGTTTCAGGGTTAATTACTTTTTAAAAAATAATGACAAAATTTATTCTACCTGGATGTCAATAATTAATTTTGGTATTTAAAATATGTACAACATGAGAAAGAGATCTGAAAAGGGGTATTTCTGCTGCATAGATTAAATATGGCAATGAAAAGCACTTACTTACTATAATGACAGTATTTATATCTTCTTTAATAATATTCTCCATTTATGGAATTAAGTATTCTCCACCAGGAGGTGGCTAGAGTTTCTCAATTGCTAGTACAGTCCATCATTCCCAGCTTAACGATTGTTCATTGCTTAAACATTAGCATTCAGTGGCAATTTCATAAAACATTCTCCCCATACAATCTTTCATCTCAGGGCTGAAATCCTGGCTTCACTGAAGTTAATGGCAATGCTCCCATTGACTTCAGTGGAGACAGGATTTCACCCCAGATGTAAAAATAATAAGCATAACAACACAAGAAGAAAATGGAGTTATGCCTATTTTTACAGACGGGCAAACGGAATGTAAGGGAAGTCGAGTCTAGTGTTTTGAACATAGACATTTCTTTACTGAATCGGATTAACATTCTGTGAAGTCCAGGATCCTGTCTCTTACAGTGGCCAGAACCAGATGCTTCAGAGAAAGATGAGACAAACCTAGTTTTAGACAATTATAGAATAATCTGCCCAGGAAGAAAGTTTGTTCCTAGCCCCTGTCAATTAGATACTGGCTTACATACTCAATCCTGAGGTTTTCTACTTCTAATTATAACCCTTCTATGTAATGTAACTGTGGATGTTCTCATGACACATATACATGTCTAATCCTTTTTTAAAAAATCTTTTTTATAATCTTAGTTTAATAGTTTCCTTGTGACTGTGACTCCTTATGTATTGTGTACAAAAGTAGTGCATCTTATCAGTTTTAAATGTGTTGCCTTTCATTTTAGTGAATGAATGTCCTTCTGTTCCTGTATTGTAAGTAGGAGCACCTGATCTACTTTCTCTATGTCACTGGTTATTTGTTATACCTTTCTCATGTCCCATCTTATTTTTCTCCACACTAAACTAATCTTTCACTCTCACCTCATCCAGAAATCTTTCTATTCCTCTAATAATCTTTGTCTCCCAACTCTGACCCCTTCCTCTATTTCTGCCTTAAAAAAAAAAAAAAAAAACTTGAAAAACAGTATCCCAGGTGAGGGCATGCTATTGATTTAGATAATAATAGTATTTTCAATATTATATTCCTTTCTGTTCCTTATACATCCTAACAAAAATAGCAAAAGAAACAGGAAAAAAAGAAAAATAAGAGAGAGGGGAAAAAACGAAAGGCAGAAAAGGACTGCAAAAAGAGAATGGCTGTAAATAAAAGGTGGTGACCATTGCTCTGGGACATTATATGAGGCAACATAGTAGAAAAGTACTCATCTAGCAGTCCATCGCAAGAGGGAGATCCACTAGAAAAAACAGTTGTGAACCTTTTTACTAGATAAACTTACTGGAGGGTTTGTGCCAAGGTAAAGGAGTGGCACAAACTCTCCAGTAAGTTTTGGCCAGAAAGCTTTGGAAGTCATACAGAAATTCAAATACATTTTAGATCTTTTTAAACTAATGATATCTGTGACTTGATCTACATCTGTAAAGGACTAATTGCATTTGTTTCTTTCGGAGTTGAAGACAAGCTCATCAGGGGTGGGGGCACTCTAGGCAGAAAATAATGAAACACTTCTTGCCAGGGAGTTGTTATCCCATATCTCAGCATGATTATAAGACAAGATGCAATAAACATTTTTTTCCCATTTGTGTAGAAATTGCTGTCACAATATTAATTAGCTACTTCTGTAAATGGAGCAGCAGTATTGGAAGTGGATAAAGGAAAGGACTAGAACACATTTGAATTAAAAATACTACTCAT
The DNA here is from genome assembly GCF_028017835.1 of Emys orbicularis. Taxonomy (NCBI): domain Eukaryota; kingdom Metazoa; phylum Chordata; order Testudines; family Emydidae; genus Emys; species Emys orbicularis. The sequence goes on along the minus strand of NC_088686.1, from coordinate 82,396,065 downwards.
AAATCACTTTTAATCCCAGCGATCTGCAAAATTTCAAGTGAAACCTATCCTCAAACTTTTGTAAGCTCAGTCTAGATGAACTGGGGACAGAAAAGTGGAATGGTACTGTGGGATGGAATGGTACTCAGCTGTGTAAACTGATGTAGCTCCACTGATGTCAATGAAGCAATTCTGATTTACACCAGTTGAGGGTCTGACTCATCCATTTTTAAACTTAATACTTAAAAATCCTTTATCATTTAAAAAAACTACACTGTTGGCAAATATAATAGGACAAACACATTTTTAAAAACCAAATGCATAAAAAATAAAATACATAAAAATGTGCACTAATATTGATTTGGATTTTAAAACAAATTAATCTTAACTGGTTTTGTGGTTAGTTTGTGTTCACAAATTAAATGGCCAGACTGTTCATTGCAACAATGTTTTATAAGTGAATACTGCAGAAAATTCACTGAAATTCAATTTCAGTTTTACAATAATGAGTATTTGCATTGGAAACTTACTTCTAAGGAAACTAAACTGAGAACATAAACAAATGACCAATCAGAAAAGATAAATTTGACATGTGATCTATGTGTCCAGCCAAAACAGCTGAAAATTTTGTAATTCAGATATCAAATACTTACCTTGCAAATGAGCTACAGACCAAGACAAATTAGCAGCAACTACTTTTAAATAATAAACAAGTTTAAATAAATTGTGCCATGTTCATAGATAATTTATGAACAGAAAAAGATGTGATATTTGGTGAGTATATTATTCATGTGGAATTAATCACCCAGCTCAGTTGGAATGTGGCTGAAATATGGTAGGTGATATCAGCCATAGTAACAGTATCTTCACCTAAAAAGCACTTTTCATTTTTTGTAGTGATTTAAAAAAACCAGTAACGAAAAAAATTTGATTTTTTACAGTTTTTCTCCACCCTTTGTTGAGGAGGCTGTTGTTGCCAGCAGCTCTAATTTAGTGCAATAGCTGTGCTACCCTGATCAGGGGCGGCTCTATGTATTTTGCTGCCCCAAGCACGGCAGTCAGGCGGCGCGCCTGTGGGAGGTCCGGCTGGTAACGCGGATTTGGCGGCACGCCTGCGGGAGATCCGCCGGTCCCGCGCCTTTGGCATACCCACCGCCGAATTGCTGCCGAAGCCGCGGGACCGGCGGACCTCCTGCAGGCATGCCGCCGAAGGCTCCCTGACAGCCGCCCCCACAGCGACCGGCAGGCCGCCACCCATGGCTTGCCGCCCCAGGCACGTGCTTGGTGCGCTGGTGCCTGGAACCACCCCGACCCTGATTATTTACATTACAATAGTGCAATACAGCTATGGCAGAGTGGCCTCCCTCCTGATGGAAGAGCGAGGGATCACTACACTCCCCCTGGTGGGTGGAGCCAAACCTGCCCCACCCCCCTCGCTGGAAGTACCGGGGCGGGACAGGAAGTATAAAGGGAGAGTTCTGAAGCTCAGTTGAGCGGGAGCCAGGGAAGGAAATGGATGCTTCCACGCTGCTGCTGCGGCGGCAGCAGCAACCGGGAGCTGAATCTGCACCCTGTAGCACCCTGCCCCTGGAGGAGATGGACCCAGAAGGGGAATTGCCGGGACTACTGTCCACTGTGTACCCAGAGGAGCAAGAGGACCTGTGGATTCCAGAGATACCAAACCCCGGGGAGGTAGCAAGTAGCCCAAGGGCAGCCAACGACGGCCCGGCTATGTGGTGGGCTGCTTCTAGGTCAGCATGTTGCGGCTGGATCCCCGCTGACCCAGTGGCGGAGCACTCTGCCACTGTTAGGACCCTGGGCTTGGACATGGTGGAGGTGGGTGGGCCCGTGTCCTCCTAACCCCACCACCCATCCCTGGGGTGGCCAAACTCCTACCATAGGCCAGGAGGGCTGTGGATCTACTGTCCATCAAACTAGGACACTAGACTGTGTGGGTGCTCATCCCCGCATGAACGTTAAGACTGTGTGTTTTCTGGCTGCCTTGGCCCACAAACTTAGGCTAAAGCCTGCTCTGCCCTGCCCCAAGGGCTAGAGCCATAGACTGTGTGTGTTGCTGGCTGCCTTGGCCAGGAGGCTTAGGCTATAGCCTGCTCCCAGGTTGGCCCCGCCTAGAGGGCGAGGGTCCCAACTGTTAATTACTGTCAGTCCCAGCTGGGGGGCTGCAAGCTAAAGACTAAGTAGTGTGCTGCCCTGCCCAAGGGTGAGGACAAGAGCACCAGACTATTGTTGTTTGTTTACCTCTGTTAGACGGTCCCAGGACTATAGACTACTTATGGCTCGGCCCCGCCAGTGTGACCCAAGCCCGAGGACTACTGCCCTATACAACGAGGCAGAGTGGCCTTCCTCCCCACTGGAGAGTGAGGGATCACTACAAGCTATCTGGGAGTGCATCTCGAGATTCACAAGTCATTGTGTTGCTCTATGCTCCTCTGGTCCCCATGATATAGATGTGTTGACACTAGGTCACACGAAAAATGTCTGTCAGAACAAGGAATTAAACACAGGTCTAGACTAATGTCTTAACCACAAGAACATCCTTCCTTCCCAGACAGGGGAGCCAGGGCAGGCGGAGGAGGGTGGCACCTGAGTCCTTTCCTCCAGCTTATGTGTCACATAGGGATATCCACACACTGGTCCCAACCAAAATAATTGCTGCCACATTCCAGTCCCTATCATGGTTATTGCTATCCAAATTATCAGTGAGTATAGTTCAGACCAATGGACAGGATTTTATTTTCTTTAAAAATGAAATGTTACTAATATAAGTCATCCAGAAACTAAAATGACCTGTTCAGTTTGTCAAGGAGCAATCTACAGAAACTGGCAAAGTCACCTAGAAATTTAAAATAAATTAAATTAAATGGGGGGGGGGGGGGGGAAACAGATAATTGCCTCTGGAGTGGGTTTGAAGGGGGGAGGGGAGGAATGGACTCTTAAGTGAGCTTGTGGAAATCTAATTCATATTAGAGACCCAATCTCCATTCTCATTGAATAGAGCTGGTAGGGAGTAATGTATTAACAGAGCCACAGTGCAGCCTGCATTTAACACACTCCATAATTGAGTCTTTATTCATTTCTTTCTAGGATTACTTATAATTGCAATGGGGCTCACGGTCATTCAGTGGCAGCCTGCGATGGAGAGATCATGCATCCAATTGAATTAAGGCAAATGTGCAACAGCGAGGGAATTAAACTGGAGAAATTGAACAGAAAATGGATGAAACATTGAATTAACGTGGGGTATGCCCTTTCAGCGCAGGTCACTGTACATAAGTCAGACCTGCTGAATAACAACATACACACTGGGTAGGCTATAGTAGCTGGCTGCTGTGACACAATAATTACAAGCACAGAATAGCATATGCTGCCAAAGGGATATTTGCACTGCAAACAGAGGATCAAAGAGAGGTTAAGGTTAGGATTTATGAGTGATAGTCTAATGTGAACTTGGTGTTATCTGGTGTAGTGAGGGCAAAGCTATGAACCTGAGTGAATGGAAGTTGATTTCTGATGCCAACAAGAGCCACAGTAAATCAATGGGTCTTGAAAACAGCATCAGACTGATAGAGATTTTAATTTGCTTTTTTGCCAAACCCACAAACACAGTGAAATTCCATATCTCCTTCCATTCTTTACTTCGTTCTTTAGGACTCAGAACAATGTATGCTGATATGGTGCTAGTGATTTCATCAGTGAAAAATACTAGTTGCTGGTACTTTCATGAGAGCGCTTTGAGGCAAACCCAGATATTCCCAGGAATTGTGGTCAATAAATTAATATAAGTGCCATTCTTCTTTCTGAGCTAGCGATGAACCAACATTCTATTGTAGTGCTCGGGACTTTGGAGGTACTGTCTTTCACCTGAAATGAAAAATTAAGTCCAGACTACTTGTGGTTATTAAAGATCAGAAGGCACTTTATACAAAAGTATAGATGGTCCCCAACATCTTGACCAAATTTCAAGTGGATAATTTATTCTGTTGACCAAAACTTATACCTGTTAATCAATTAGGTATTTGTCAATTGCTATATAATGTTGCTGTGTGCTGTTAATTGGTGGCTGCCTTTCGCTCATGTGTACAATATATATGCACAATCTATTGTGCTTTGGAGGGTCCTTGGAAGAAAGAATGATATACGTGATCATTCCAATTAGTGGATCACTTGATTTAGATTTAGATTAGTCAAGGAACTAAGCTGATTTATACCAGCTGAGGATCAGGTTCATTATTATTGTTACCTTGACATAAGATAAGTTAAGGACAGCATAAATAAATAAATAAATACATGAAAAAAATAAGATTGGATGTCAAACTCTCCTATTCTGATGATAGCAATATTCCACTTTGAAAGGTCTCAGAAATCTAGCATCCCTATTTTGGAGCAACTTCCACCTTTTTCTCTCTCTCAAGGATTCTACTTATTCTGATGCCAGCAATTCAAAGCCTTGGCAGCATCATTCAGAATTAATGCCTCACTCACAGTCACAGAGAGATTATGCAGGTACTGAAGGTGTCTCTGAAGTCATTAATTAATGGTCAGAGCTTATTTCATTTGGAAAATTATTCCAAGCAGAGATGTGTCATGTGCCACATAAATCCTTTTGTGATTTGCATATCCTTATGACCACAGTCAACATATATTATCTGCCTAAATCTTGTAATTTACAGATAAAATTATAAAACTTCCAATAGGATTTATTAATCAAACCGAGCAAACAAACCCTTAAGCCAAAATACAATATGTCCAATCATTTATTAACTCTTATTGTTACCTGGGGTTCTTTCAACCCAAAGCTCTTGGTAACTTTTACTCTGTGTGAGGTGGTGTCAGAAAATAAATCAGGGAAGACACGGCCATCTGACCGATAGATGGCTTGCACAAACAGGACAAGAGTGCTTTCACTTAAAGCTAAACTTTACTTAGTCTCAAGCACTTACACACGTCCGCAACAGGTTAGTAAAACACCCCCAACCCTTGATAATTACCAAAGCTGAGTGTGGCTCTCGAGTGACACAGCGGCAGGCTTCCGGTGGCCAAATCTTCCCTGTGCCAGTGAAGACCGCAAGATGTATACAGAGGGAGAGTCCAACCGTGTCCCAAAAGAGTCCAAATACCTCAATAGAATGACATGTCCCTTAAAGAAAACTTGTTAAGAAAGCAGTTTCAATGGTCAAGCAAGAAGTTCCTTCTGATTATTAATTAACCAGGTGTGAGTTTTTCCAGAGTTTGCAGCCTTGAGGCCCCAATAGACATTCCTGGGGCACATCCTGCTCTTCTAAAATGCATGTATCAGCAACTTCAACACAATTCTTATCAGGAAGGACGCGGGGTCAAGCTGCCCTTTTTGTGGCACCCAAACCCCCCTCCCCTCCTGCCTTGGTCAAGCTGAGACTGCTGACTAGGCTGCTTTTAGCAATAAGCTATAGTGGTTTCAAGCACTTTACTGGTTTGACAAAATCTCCCCGTACATTATGGCAGCAGGAATGTTGGAATACACCAGGCAAATAGCATGTGCTCAGTGTAGGATAATTTGAAAGTTAAAAAATCTTATTATATATCTTTTTAGGGGTATAGCATACAAAATCCAAATATATAAATAATGAATTATATTATTGCAAGCTTAACATTTCTGTTAATTTTCTGAGCCCAAATCTGCAAGCATATGGGCAAATTGAACTGTAAGGCACGAAGGTTTTGAAAAGTACTTGTGTATCATTGTGGGCTGTAAACAAGAGGTAGTGCATAACCACCATAAGAAAAACGAAACCCATTGAGTCAGTATTGAACTTTGCCCCAGTTTGGTGTTAGTGGATGGTCTGCTTCTGGAGCAAAACCAAGACCCTATAGTTATGAAGTATCTCATGGCATTTTTCTCAACACCTAGGTCAATCAAGCAGATGACTTGACCAAATTCCAGATTGCATAATTTTGTTTTGCTGTGGTACTTGATAATTACTAAAAGAAATATCTACTACACTTGTAAAAAATTCATGATAATTAATAGCTTAAGTACCCCATAATCAGCTCTACTTTGAGAGAGCTTGAGTTTTCCAATTGACTAGGATGGAGAAATGGACAAAGAAATGCTGAAAGAAACCTAAAAGTAATTCTGAATGCTAGTTTTGACATGCATTTAAAATATGATCATTCAGTAAAAAAATGCTAACACAGTTGTATGCTGAATTCACTTTCTCTCTAGTGTGAGCTCACTTAGAAGACTGTGTTTATTTTCTGAATAGCTCATTAACAGGAGGCTATTGACAAACTGAAAGGAGTTCACAGAAGAGCTACAAAAATGGTTATGGTGCATTCATACCCTCCTGATACTGAAATATATTAGCCTGTGCAATAGTCTCCCACAGGAAGGAATGCAAACTCCATAGCCTGGCAGGTTTAAAACTGGGCTGGTCAAAATACTGCTCGGTGTATAAGAGGGAACAATCTTGCACCCGGAAGAGAGATGGACTGGATGGCCTACTTACTGCAGTGCTTCTTTTTCATTCTAGACTCTATGTACTAAGCCTCCCGTAGGCAGGTGGACACAACTATTTTCCATTTCCTCCTTTGTTTTTACAGATAAGCTCAAATATTTGCTATAATTTCTCCTGCTCTCCTATTTCTATGTCTCCAAGTAAACATACCACAGGATAATTAAAATCATTTCACTAAATTGAGGACACAATGATTACTAATACAGGCAGACTACACTAGGTCAGATATATAGTCATATTAGACTGGGTTAACAGGATAGGGGAAAAAATCATCTTGAGATGTCCTTCAGAGACCACAGGTACAGTGGATAGGACAGGAGGCAAATAAACTTCCTTGTTAATGCTGCACTCATCGGTCTGACTGTTAATTTGAGAAAATAGAGATGCTTTCACTCTGTATCACTAAGGGTATGTCTACACTACGAGAGTAGTTCGATTTCACTTAAATCGAATATGTGGAATCGATATTGCAAAGTCGAACGTGTGTGTCCACACTAAGGACAGTAATTCGACTTTGTGAGTCCACACTAACGGGGAAAGCGTCGACATTGGAAGCGGTGCACTGTGGGCAGCTATCCCACAGTTCCCGCAGTCCCCGCTGCCCATTGGAATTCTGGGTCGAGCCGCCAATGCCTTCTGGGTAAAAAAAAAGGGTCGAGGGTGCTTTTGGGTACTTGTCGTCATCCGTCCGTCACTACCGCCCTCCCTCCCTCCCTGAAAGCGCCGGCGGGAAATCAGTTCGTGCAATTTTCCGGTCAGTGCCAGTGCGGACGCCACAGCACTGCGAGCATGGATCCCGCTGCGACCATCGCTGCAGTTGTGGCCGTTGTCAACGCCTCGCAGGTTATCATCCACCTTTCCCAGAGGCAGATGCAGATAAACCAGGCGAGGAGGCTACGGCACCGCGGTGAGAGCCTGAAGTCTGAGAGTAGCACAGGCCTGTCAGAAAGCACGGGACCCAGCGCCGAGGACATCACGGTGACAATGGGTCATGTGGATGTTGTGGAACGGCGATTCTGGGCACGGGAAACAAGCACGGACTGGTGGGACCGCATAGTGCTGCAGGTCTGGGACGAATCCCAGTGGCTGCGAAACTTTCGCATGCGGAAGGGGACTTTCCTTGAACTTTGTGAGTTGCTGTCCCCTGCCCTGAAGCGCAATGACACCCGGATGCGAGCAGCCCTGACTGTCCAGAAGCGAGTGGCCATAGCCCTCTGGAAGCTTGCAATGCCAGACAGCTACCGGTCTGTCGAGAACCACTTTGGCGTGGGCAAATCTACCGTGGGGGTTGTTGTGATGCAAGTAGCCAACGCAATCGTTAAGGTACTGCTCTCAAAGGTAGTGACCCTGGGAAATGTGGAGGTCATCATAGATGGCTTCGCCGCGATGGGATTCCCAAACTGCAGTGGGGCTATAGATGGAACTCACATCCCTATCCTGGGACCGGACCACCAGGCCAGCCAGTACATTAACAGAAAGGGCTACTTTTCAATGGTGCTGCAAGCACTGGTGGACCATCGGGGACGTTTTACAAACATCAACGTCGGATGGCCGGGCAAGGTTCATGACGCTCGCGTGTTCAGGAACTCTGGTCTGTTTAGACGGCTGCAGGAAGGTATTTACTTCCCGGACCACAAAATAACTCTTGGGGATGTGGAGATGCCTACAGTGATCCTTGGGGACCCAGCCTACCCGCTAATGCCCTGGCTCATGAAGCCCTATACTGGCGCCCTGGACACTGAAAAAGAACTGTTCAACTACCGGCTGAGCAAGTGCAGAATGGTTGTGGAGTGTGCTTTTGGCCGTCTCAAGGGGAGATGGAGAAGCTTACTGACTCGCTGTGATCTCAGCGAAACCAATATCCCCATTGTTATAGCAGCTTGCTGTGTGCTCCACAATCTCTGTGAGAGCAAGGGGGAGACCTTTATGGCGGGGTGGGAGGTTGAGGCAAATAGCCTGGCATCTGATTACGCCCAGCCAGACAGCCGGGCGATTAGAAGAGCCCAGCGGGACGTGCTGTGCATCCGGGAGGCTTTGAAAGCTAGGTTCCACAGTGAGCAGGGTAACCAGTGACTTTTAAGGTTCTGTACAGAGAAGCTGAACCTGCCCCCGTTTCTTTACCCAGTTAATGTTGACTATCCTCTCCAGTTACAGACCCCCTCCACCCCCTTCCCAAAAAATAAAATCAGTTTTATTTTGTTAATGAACACCGTTGTCTTTATTACTGTTTTCGCGGGAATGTTTTAAACCTGGGACGCAGACTGTGGTGGAGAGCGGGTGTAGTGTACTGATGCAAATGATCCTTCTAAAGTCCAGGAATGACAGGATTCGCAAGGGCGGACTGGTTGTTTCAACGGAGCCTGCCAGCCCTCCTGAGCGGGACTGCGTGTATGTGGGGGCTATGTGACTTTATGGCAGGGGGAGGAGGGTTACAGATCCCCTGCTGCGTGGCTCTGTGATCCAGGACAAGGACCGCTGCATAAGATCTGCAACTGCCCTCCCCCGCCACAAAGTCACAGAGCAACACCCCCCCCCCCCCCCGCACAGAACATGAAAACCACCTCCCAGACTGACCAGGGTAACTAGTCACTGCACTGTGTATGTGCCCTGCTGCTGGACCTGCCCCCGCCTCTGTACCCTGCTAAAGGTGACTGTCCTGTCCAATTACCAAGCCCCTTCCCCCCCTTCAGACAGACTCTCCCACAAAAGAACATGATTGAAACAGTAATGAACAGAAACGTATTTTTTATTAACAACCACACATGAAACTGGGGGGTGAAACTTGGACGGGGGCTTGGGTGAGGCGGGCAGGAAAGGACTTTTCAAATTTTGGGGAATGACAGCCTTCTGGTGCTTGAGCAGTCTGCAGGGGTGGAGTGAGAGTTTTCACGGACTCTGCCGCCCCTCCTTCTTTGGACTTTGGGCGAGGGGGGTATGGGACTTGGTGGCGGGGGAGTGCGGTTACTGATAGACTGCAGCGGGGCTCTGTCCTGCTGCCTCCGTTCCTGCAGAACATCAACAAGGCGCCGGAGCGTGTCCGTTTGCTCCCTCAGAAGTCCAAGCAGCGTTTGAGTCGCCTGCTGGTCTTCCTGCCGCCACCTCTCCTCACGGTCCATGTGTGTCCGGTGCATTTGGGACAAATTCTCCCTCCAATGGTTCTGCTGTGCTGCCTGGGCTCGGGAGCAGCCCATTAGTTCTGAGAACATGTCCTCTCTCGTGTTCTTCTTCCTCCGCCTAATGTGCACTAGCCTCTGGGAGTGTGATGCCAGGCTGGGTTGGGAGACAGTCGCAGATGTGGCTGTGGGAATGAGAAAAAGGTAGTGAATTCCTCCGAAACATAAATGTAGTTGTGAACAAAGAACATAGTCTTTCTCTGTGAACAAGACCATGCACCGCACCTATCACATGCGCACTCAGGACAAGGTCGAATTTTCGGACCTCGCCTTCAGTGCCTGGGGTCTTGCACTGCCGATCTGGGAAGCGGGGCAGGACACCGGAATTTCTGTAGCAGGCAGACATGGTAAGCCGTAGACTTGTGGCTGCTTAAAACTTTAGTAGTACCACTGGCCTCCATTCACATTGAAAGCAATGCCAGTCTCTGCTGCCAGCAATCGGCCAAGCATGAACTCTGGCCCTGTCCCACCCCCTCGCGGATGTCCCAGGGAAAGATCCCTGTATGCTGCCCCTCTCCCGCCTCCACCGCGTGGCTGTAAACCAGCGGTTACAGTTCTGTAAAGGAACTTGCAAGCAGTCCCAATACTAACAGTCCCCTACCTAATTCAAAGCAGGTCATCATGAGCGACATAACAATAATGAGGATCTCGGACAGCGAGAAGGAAAGGATGCTTCGGGAAAGCCTGCAAAGACCAGGGCCCTATGCCGCCATGCTGTGCAAGGCAATGATCCCGGAGTACTTGAGGATCTCCTGGCGCGGGAACGTCTCCTACTTCGGAGGACCCACTAAGGCCGCTCTCCCCAGGAACCTGATGAACAGGCTTTCCCATTACCTCCAGGAGAGCTTCGTCGAGATGTCCGTGGAGGATTTCAGCTCCATCCCCGGTCATATAGACCGCATTTTAATATAGCTGCAGTGGCAGGGACTAAAGAGTAGAGCAGCTTGGGCAGCAGAATCATGCACAACCGGACACTGTTAGATTTTTTTTAAATAGTTGGAACTGAATACTTAAGCGCCCAGGGTAAAGAAATCATGAAGAACACATTGTTGTTATTCTTAATATTCCAGTTTTGTTAAAAATAAATGTTTAGATGTTTAAAACACTTACTGCTTGAGCCTTCCCCTGAATCTGTGTCCGGGTAACGGCTGGGGACGGTTGGTAGGGGATCTCTGTAAGGGTGATGAAGAGCTCCTGGCTGTCGGGGAAATCAGCTTGGTAAGCGCTGTCGACTGCCTCGTCCTCCTCATCTCCTTCCTCATCTTCCTCTTCCGCTACCATGTCCGAGGAACCGGCCGTGGACAATATCCCATCCTCAGAGTCCACGGTCAGTGGTGGGGTAGTGGTGGCGGCCGCACCTAGGATGGAATGCAGTGCCTCGTAGAAACGGGATGTGTGGGGCTGGGATCCGGATCGTCCGTTTGCCTCTTTGGTCTTCTGGTAGCCTTGTCTCAGCTCCTTGATTTTCACGCGGCACTGCATGGCATCCCGGCTGTATCCTCTCTCTGCCATGGCTTTAGAGATCTTCTCATAGATCTTTGCGTTCCGTCTTTTGGAGCGCAGCTCGGAAAGCACGGACTCATCGCCCCACACAGCGATCAGACCCAAGACTTCCCGATCAGTCCATGCTGGGGCCCTCTTTCTATTCTGGGATTGCACGGCCATCTCTGCTGGAGAGCTCTGCATCGTTGCCAGTGCTGCTGAGCTCGCCACGCTGTCCAAACAGGAAATGAGATTCAAACTGCCCAGACAGGAAAAGGAATTCAAATTTTCCCGGGGCTTTTCCTGTGTGGCTGGTCAGAGCATTGTGCTAAACCTGCACTACATTTTGGACTCAGTGTAAGTTGACATTTTGTCCCTTTAATGAAGCTTTTCTGAAACAAGGCAATAAACAGTCTTTTGCCAGATTGACATTTTTCCCAAAATAGAAGGGGTGGGAGGGAAATAAGTGTTTGCAAAATTACAAAGGACAAAACTGGTTTGGAAAGAAATGTTACTTCCACGCTTTTTAGAGAGTGTTACGAACAATGGAGAGGAAAAAATATATTCTATCAAAATGTTCTTAACAATGTCCTGTTACACCGGCTCACGCTGAAGACAATTAGAGACACTGTTGGCCTGGCCGTACCTGCATACAGCCAGGTGGGTTGTCCATGTGGCTTTGTTCAACTCCTGGGCCCAGTCTGCTACTCGTCAAGACAGCAAGGCCAAAGGGTGGTATGGAAACAATGGGGAGATTCTGCTTTTAGATACACAAGTGTAAATCTGGAGTAACTGGACTGAATTTGTTGGATTTACTCCACATTTAGCCTGATGTCACTGAGTTTGGATTTGGTCCAGTGTACTCAGCCTGTAGGAGGCAGAGAGCAAAAGGATTGCCTTCAAGGTCCAGGCAGGGTGGGGGGAAGGTTTTTCCCTAGGTACTGCTTGGCTATTTGGAGGTCTATGGTTTTTGATGGCCTAACAAAGTGTGTCCTTTCTGAGGGCAGGTCTTCACTACGGGGGGGGGGGGGGTCGATTTAAGATACGCAAATTCAGCTACGCGAATAGCGTAGCTGAATTCGACGTATCAGAGCCGACTTACCCCGCTGTGAGGACGGCGGCAAAATCGACCTCCGCGGCTCCCCGTTGACGGCGCTTACTCCCACCTCCGCTGGTGGAGTAAGAGCGTCGATTCGGGGATCGATTGTCGCGTCCCGACGAGACGCGATAATTCGATCCCCGAGAGATCGATTTCTACCCGCCGATTCAGGCGGGTAGTGTAGACCTAGCCTGAGAGTGGTCTGCCTCAGACAAGTATCAGAGGGGTAGCCGTGTTAGTCTGAATCTGTAAAAAGCAACAGAGGGTCCTGTGGCACCTTTAAGACTAACAGAAGTATTGGGAGCATATTTCGTGGGTAAGAACCACAGGACCCTCTGTTGCTGCCTCAGACAGGGATTATAGAGCAATGAACTACAAGTCCTGGGTATACACTGGTAACTTCTCTGCAATCAGAAGCCTTAAGTCAACAAAGCATTTAAGCACATACTTAATTCCTCTCCCGCTCCCCTACACCCTCCTGGACTGTCCTGGGTGACTGCATAGGGGAAGGCAGCCATGCTTTGTGTGGTGCTCACTTAGACTCAGGCAGAAGCAGTCAAGCTCCTATCCTTTTTGCCCTGCGGCAGGGAAGCCAGCAAAGGAGTAACCAGAGCTACTCTATCCTCCCGACCCTGCATTGCAGCAGGCAGCCAGTAGAGTTGCTGATGATGAGCTGCAGAAGGGAAGGAACAGCAGCAGCTGCTCAAAGCATTCCTGGCTCAGACCAAAGCCTCGGGCTTCTGGTGAAGCTGTGGGAAGTACTGGGGTAAGGAAGTGCCCTTTACCTCCTCCCTGTAGCAATGAGGCTGAGTCAAACACTCTGTTTAAAAATTGCAGAAGTAGGTTCAGGGAGCTCATTTTCAATTCATAATCAAATACAGATGTTCTTAAATGATTTGCCCCCTGAGGGCCACCATTTAGAGCCTTGAGGGCCACAAGTGGCCTCCGAGCAGCAGATTGGACATCACTATTTTATTCATTGCTGTGTTATGCTACACGGTTCTAAATCATCACATACTTGAGATCTCTTGGCAGGTTACAAATTCCCAAATGTCACTACTTTAAATTTCAGCATATGAATAGCCTTAGTGCTAAATCCAATTTTTTAAAAAGAGAGAGAAAAGCAACACCTATATCCCATTCCCTCTCTGACAACTTCTGGCAGGTTGTTATATTGCTTCATGGTGTTCAAGACTGATCACAACATAGACCTGTAGGAAATATCTGTCTATCTGTCTGTCTGATTCTATCTGTGTGTGTTTATGTTGCATTAATCACTGTTGCAATGCACATAGAGCCACATCCACATCCACAGGGACTAGCAGAGGGAGGCAGCTCATCCATCAGAACATACCAATGCAATATTGAAAGCTATCGTGTTGTAAATTGGCGTCACGTATAAACTGAATTAAAACCTTTAAGCATGGGGTCTGCTATTACTGATCTAAAGATATGCAAAATACTGACAGACAACTTTGCTGCAACAAAAGCACCTGCTACTAAGGTACTTACTGATCATGGACACTCTATACTCTAAAAGCCAGATTCTTAGCCTCTTTGCACCACCTCAGCAGATGAAAATTCCTCCCACAGCAGGGGAATTCTCAAATCTCATCAACTGCCCCTGCCTCGCAGCATAGGGGTAAAAACAAGTGGGAAAGGAGCTCTGCTCTACTCCAATATGCCAGTTTTCATCCGATGTGCAGTCTCAAAGAGACCATAGCCAGCTCTCATAAATTAGAGCAGCCTTGTGTTTATGGATGTCAATAATCAGCATTTCTAAACACAGACAATGAGATGGTCAGTGGTCCACACTACCATGCTAGGAATGTCTGTCTGGTCAAGAATTTAAACATTTGAAAGGAAGTCAATTTAACACCCAAAGACCAGCTTTCCCACAGTGGACAGTCACGGAGAATGTCACCCAATGGCACATTTACAGACACTTGGGACCAAATTCTCTTTGGGTTTAAAGGGGAGCAGCACCATTTCAATTAAGTATTTTCTATTTATAGTAACAAAGAATTTGGCCTATATTGTGTATGTATACATTGAAAAGACTAGTTGGGGGGCTAGAGTGAGGGAGGAAAGTTCTAGAAATGGGGGATAATTATCACTGTATATAGAAGAGAAACTATTTTATAGACATGATCCAGTGGTATTTTGTTGAAAGGCAGATATAACTTCCTCCTCTGTGACAATGGACTCTCATACCTTCAAGATGAAACAAAGTTCAGAGAATAGTGTAGGATAGGATGTGGAAGTTCCCTGGGTCCAAATCTTTAAAGGTATTTGGGCACCTAACTCCCATTGAAATCCATGGGAGTTAGGCACCCAAATACCTTTGAGAATCTGGGCAAAGATCCTTGAAGCACAAAGGGGAATAGGTGTTTCAGGCTGCTTAGCAAAGAGGGTCAGGGAGGAATCCTGGATTTCTAGAAATGGAAAGTATTTCTTTTTTTTTTATTTTACACTGGAATTAAGCAGAGGTTCTTTATCTAGATTAGTTTGTGCAATGTTTAAAAGTAGATACATTATTCAAACTATTTCTTTTGTTTAAATCATCTTTTAATGAGACTGTTGAATTCTTAAAACTATTGTTTGGACTGTTTCTCAAATGACCCTCCGAAGAGAGAAAATAACTCTCAAAAGTTAGAGCCCCATGAATGGTCTTCTCCCAGAAGTGTGTCATGTATGGATTATGGTTTGAACAATTGCATGAGAGATACATAAGGGCCATATAGGAGACATGAATTTAAGGGGGAACAGGTGATACCAACATCATCCTACATTATCATGCACAAACTATCATCTGAAAAGGCATATTGGGTACATAGATACCTCATTGTAGCTGTAATTATCCAATTTCTGCATGCAAAATGTGTGGGTTGGCTACGTAATGGGTATTTTGACATTTTAATATTACTGATTGTGATGGGATCTATCAGGCCTTCTCTACCCCCTACTGGAGGTGTCAACCCCCGGACACCCCATCCTGAGGGGAACCTCTTTAAGACCAGGATACCAACAAAATTTAGTCCTCCAAGAAGGGAAGAGACAACCAAACAGATTCAGGAGCCAGCAGGCCAGTTGAAAAGACTTGCCAGCTTCATCTCTGAGGGAGCACTGGGTGAAACTGGGTCAGAGGAGGAGCTCCTCAGTCCTAGCCCAGAACCCTGGGGCTCGGTCAAGGCTTGTGCTTAGGTACTGCAATCATGTAGTTACTTTGTTTTGTGTTTATTTGCAAATTTCAAGGCACAGAGAGCCAAATTTTGAGTTCAACCTTAATCAACCCTTAAAGAACTGGCAGCGCTTGCTGCAAGAGTTGCCTTGCTGTGGACAGGTTGTTGTACTGATATTTAAAAATTCCCCTTCAAGGATCTCAAAATGTTTTGTAAATAATTAATTAACACTCTCTGTGAAGTAGACAAGTTCCCATATTACAGATGAGAAATCTCAGAAATGGGCGAGTAAAAGTGATTTGCCCAAAGTTACATAGGAAGTTTGTGGCAGAGCCAGGAATAGAACCCAAATCACCCATGTTTGTATCAATGGGAATTACAGACATGTAACAATGAGTCAATTCCATTGTAATATCAATGTTCCTAAAGTGCATGGACATTGTAATAGCTAATTGGCATGATCCGCTAGTAAGAAGAGTAGTTACATCTACTATCATGAGAGACTTAGTTGACATTTCACATCATGTACACACTCTTCACATCTCAAAATGATGAAATTAGCATGCAGATTGGATGACTTAATATTTTCTACAGTGACACAAACCATCAGGACCCTGAAATAGTCACCTAACTGGATTTCCTCAAATGGCTCTGCAGTGACTGCATTAAAAATGCAAGTTATTAAAACACACATGCATTAATGGAGACCACTGTGTAAACTGCAAAGCTACATTTACCACAGAGTACAATTAGACTCCAATTTAATTCATTTACATCTCCCTCGTTCTGCACATCAAGCATTTTTGGAATTTAATTGGCATGAAAGGCAGAGTAAACTATGCACAACAAATTGAGTGTGAAACAATGTTAATTTAGATAATGCCCATTCTGCAAAAGTGCTATCTCAGCAATACAGTATTTGCAAAGTGACAAGAAGAGAAGTCGCTGGCTTTATTTTAATGTCATTGACTGTGCTGCGTCATAGCTGAGTTTTCATGAGTTATCAGGTTAGCGTTTAATATTTTAACACTAGCTTTGTTTGCATTTATTTCCAGTAGGTGCCAGTTCCAGTGCATCATGATATCAAAAGCCATAGGTTAAGCTACAAAAATATAATGTATATATTCCAAATTACCCTTGCCTGGAAAGAACAAGGTTTGTATAGTTATACTGGTCCTCATTACAGTGAGTTGTTAATAACACAGTGACTGCAGTATTAGCTCGAAAAAGTAGAGGGACTGATTCTGATAATAAATAACAAATGGCAAATGTTTAAAATTGCTTTTTATGAGAAAGAAATTTGAAATGGATGGTAAACCTTGGCTTGGCTCAAAATCAGTAACATTGGTTCCCATTGATTTCAATGGAACTTAGTAGCCTAGCTACCTTTTTGTGGATCTGGGCCTATATGCCTAAATGGATAAATAACCACCTTTTAATGCAGAGTAGTACACACTTTAATGCACGGGAGTATAGGAAAACATCTTTAACATAGAAATAATAAGTAATTCTATGTTCTTTTGCAAATATTTTACGTGAGGATCTAAACTAATTCATTTGAATGAACTTCTAAAAAACTAATCTCAAAGCAGCATTGGTGAAATCATGGCCCTACTGAAGTCAATGACAGTTTTGCCATTGACTTTTATGGGGCCAATATTTCATCCCAGATGTTTTAACATAACATCGTCTGGAAAAGAAGCTCTAGAGAACTGGAGACAATGCAACACAGTGTGCTGAAAATGGGAACTGTGATAAACTTTTTAACTTCATATAGAAGAAAGTCCTGAAAGCACCAGTGACTTGAGCAGAGTGGGAAGGCAATAGATTCTGTAAATAATGTCACAAGTGGTAATAATGTAAGACGTACACTTATTTACAGCTGGTGCAGAAACAGTTAAGATATATAAGCTAGCTTCTCATTATAAGGTTGGGTGAGAGAAGTAAATTGGAAAGGATGCTAGTGAGTGATGAAGGATTACATGGCAATAGAGAACCAGCTGGATCCCTTAACTGTTTATTCTTAGTGATTTTACAGTTTCTTTTTAAGGTACAGAATTTTTGTAAAGAAAGTACAATATTGTGGTTTGGATGTTAGCCGGAATCCATGTAAACACACTTCCAACTGTAACTTACTTTTAGCAAAGATTTTGTTCACGCATATCATATGTCTCCCTCTATCTTTATATATATATATATATGTAATATACCTTACACCATATTATTCAGAGAGCAAAATATGAAAATCAGGAAAGCCAACTCTTATGCATGACTATTGGAAATGTACCCAAATGTACTTAGACTAAAATTGGTACTATAATAGGCAAAATATTTGATATTGTCCTTCCAATGGATTTGAAGATATGCCTATTAGAAATAACAATGGATAAGAAGATTACCAATGTTAGCCTGAAATGAATTACATTTGTGTTAGTCATAGATAAAATTGTATTTTAAACTACTGGACTGCAGAAGTTAACTCTACATACACTATGTGGATCGTCATTATTAAACACCAACTTCTACTAGAACAAATTATAGTATACACTGGATTTCATAAGGTAAAGACATATTTGATAGTAAATCAATGCACATAATGAGACTGAAGACATTTTTGTCTTTGCACTATAGGAAAGAGAGAAAGGAAACACATTCATGTTATACACTATTTTATAGTTATTAATGCACTGAAATGTATGGGGTCAGATTAAATGGTATGCTCTAGCTGCTTTGTACTGTCCTGGTGATTTTTTTTCCAGCTGGATGATGGATCTCAACTACAATGCCGCATCTCTGAAAAACTAAGTGAAAATGGCTAAGGGTGTTGCGAAAAACCCCACGTGGCTGTGAATCTCAGAGCGGGACAACTGGGTTGGGCTCATGCTATGAGGCTAAAAATAGCAGTATAGATATTCCGGCTTAAACTGGACCCTGGGCTCCAAGACCCTCCCCCCTCACCAGATTTCAAAGCTCAGGCTACATACCCTGAGCCGGGATGACTCTCCTTTATCATATGAGATCAAGTTAGCCAATCTGAGACACAGAAGAAATATCATGCACCTTCCATTATATGATTTACTCCATATCATTTCTCCTAGTTAATTAGGTATTAGCTTGAACCACCATCTGATAAATGGCCAGATCCTGTGAGATACAGAGCACTTCCTGAAAGGTACTAAGAGCTCATATCACTGTAAAGGATCAGGCCCAAAATTCCTGGATATCCAGATAGGGTCTAATGTTCTCAAAAAGCTACTAAACTTGGTTCATAGACCCTAACAATGAATGAGCAAATTACAGCTGGTTCACACATACAGGTTGAACTCAAACCAAAGCTGATTTTGAGTACTTTAATGCTTTGAGTCAGTTTACACATTTCTTCTCAATCCTTTCATTCAGTAGTTGGTAGAACTCTGAAGGATTTCAGGCTGTAGTTGGTAGAAATTAAGTTCCTCTCATCTGTCACTGAAAGATAGTTTATCAAGATGCTACAGAAGAATTAATGTAATCCTTATCTCCTAATGTAGCCTGGCTTGATACCTTTACTGGAATTAGTTCTCAGAATTAAGAAGCTTAAGAAATGTTAAGGAAGAGAAATGTCAGCTATTAATTTGCAGTTGCAAAAAAAAATCACATCTAATAGAGAAAAAATATGAAGGAAATAGCTTCTGTGTACAAGCAGAATCCTATGATTCCTGTCTGCAAAGCAAATGTCAGCCTCCAAATTTTAAATATAATGCAAAAGGTATATGAACTGGATTGTTTTCAACCATGGTTTTGCTTTGGTATAAGGTAATATGTTGTGGCAGAAGCTTTTGTGTGTGTGAGAGAGATTGAGACAGAGAGAGAGAGAGTGCTTTGGACTATGCCATCTGCTTTGAAACACTGATATTCTTTTTGAAGAAGTCGTGGTAAATCAGACTATCCAGAAAGGTATTAACTTCAAATGTTTGGCTTTCATTAAACTTTTAGACAAACTACAAAGTAGCAGCCTCTGGTTTCCAGTGGGGTTTTAAACTGTGCCATATTTCATCTGCTGGAGATACGGGTTTGAGTGTGTCACACTGCTTATGCGCCTTGAAAAGATTTTGCTAATGTACTTTCCAAAAGATTACTTCTCAATTCAGAAATGTGCTGGGATGTAAAGAACAGCCATGTCAAACTCATAATCAGAGTCAGGAGTGGAGAAGGAGTGAAATGGGGTAGAAATAGATGTTTATAAAACTTTGCCTTTTTAGCTCACTGCTAAACAGGGCAGCTAATTCACAACCTTACTGTACTGAAAGAAAGAATAATATTAATTAATATGCAGGCTTTTTCTTTCTCTCTCCTCATATTTTTCACTTTGAAATCTTCCCCCCACCCCTCTTTTTAATACCAGTATGAAAAGATGCATGCCAAGGTGAACCCGATTTGTACATTGCTGGTGAAACTTGAAGGTTCATTGAAGGACTGAATCACAGCCCATTGGGAGTCTTTGAATTGACTTCAAGGGGCTTTGGATCAGACCCTATCGTGGGAAAGGGGATGGCTGAAAGTATCATATAAACAAGCCATACCAGTTCAGACTTGCCGTCTAGCTCATTGAGTTTCCTCTGTCTTTGATCAGCTGCTTCAGAGAAATGTGCAGGAAACCCTGCTGTAGGCAGTTTTGGAATAATCTAATATGGGGGGAAATTCTTCCTACCTCCATCACTTTGCAATTGATTTATGCCCTGAAGCCTAATATAATAAAATAATATAATAATTAAATCCTTTTCTGAACTCATGCATTATTTTTTGTGTTTGTTTTTAACCCTTATTATTCTTACTATTGAATGTTCAGTACCCAGATAAACATCCGTTTTTATTTTTTAATCCAGTTAAACTCTTGTCACATTTTCAGACAACTACCAAACTGGTAGTGCCTGAGTCTCCTTTTACAGACACCAGGTTTACCCAGATGTAACTCCAGTGACTGTGGAGGAGGAAGAACTTCTGATTTACCCTGTCTGAGTGGGGAGTTAGGCCCCAACCCCTTTCACTGTCCTATATGCACCCACTTAACCTCTATGGCTGAGATTTTCAAAGTCGTCTAAAGTATTAGGACATCCAAATCCTATTAAACATGATGGGAACTGAGCATCCAAATCCCCTGGGGAGCTTTGAAAATCTCAGCCTATATATATATATATATAGAATTGTACATATAAAATATATAACAATTGATAATAATGTTAATTTTGGTAGTGCCTAAAGACTAAAAAAGAATGAGGCTCCATCTTTCAATAGAAAGAGCCTAAACCAAAACCCTAGATCCAAACACCCGCATGTTCTGGGAGAGTTCAGGTCGGGAGCCCCGGCCATCCTTTTTTATAACGGGAAGAAACAAAGCCCCAGATGCAAACACCCTTACATTTGTGGAAGTTTGGATCCAAAATATGAAATATGTGGCTCAGATCCATCTATGGGGTGGAATTTTCAAAAGCACTCAACATAGGGAGTCAATGGGGAACTTTACTGTTGACTGTAATGGGAGCAGAATTAAGCCAACAATGATTATTTTTTAAAATCACACCCTGAGTTTTTAGTATAATTAATTATCTATTATTTTTCTATGTATTTCACCTGTATATTTGAATAATCACTTTAAACTGAATTCCTTGCTGTATTTATTTTGTCACTGTGCTATTTCATTCACATTTTCTCTGTACGCTTGTGGCCATTAAAAGTTATGCCAACCTTGTTTTCGTGGTATCCTAGCAGGAACTCAGCTAGTGCAGACCTACTACCCAGCTGGGTAATAGACAGCCATGTGGAATCAGTACTTCTTCTCCTGGAAGGAGTGGTTCTAGCTGCACACAAGGCAGGGACAGAGGTGAATCAAGTAATGAATGGAGATCGCCTGGGTCCTCCTGTTCATGTTCAATGGCAAGCTGCAAACAGTAGGAGAAAATCCACCCACAGTAAGCTCTGAGCTCAAGTTGCATCACTGTATTTATGCAGTTGGCCGAGTTACTGTATAGAAAGTTGTATGCAGTGTAGTTGTAGTTGTAGCTGTGTCGGTCCCTCTGTATAGAAAGTTGTGATGTATTAATTTTGAAGTACTGGTAGAACACAAAGCCCCTTATCAAGAGTAGAGGGATAGCCCCAGTAATAAAATGTTCTTAAACAGATTCATTCTCCTTCCACATCCAATCCCAGAGAGAATCTCTTGGAGTTTTGTCCCAGCAAGATGAGGACAGAAAAATACCAGCAATAGTGTCTTAGGCCTGGTCTACACTAGGCTTTTATGTCGAATTTAGCGCCGTTACATTGAATTAACCCTGCACCCGTCCACACCACGAGGCTATTTAGTTCGACATAGAGGTCTCTTAAATTCGACTTCTGTACTCCTCCCCAACGAGGGGAGTAGCGCTAAATTCGACATGGCCATATCGAATTAGGCTTGGTGTGGATGGAAATTGACGGTAATAGCTCCGGGAGCTATCCCACAGTGCACCACTCTGTTGACGCTCTGGACAGCAGTCCGAGCTCGGATGCTCTGACCAGCCACACAGGAAAAGCCCCGGGAAAATTTGAATTCCTTTTCCTGTCTGGGCAGTTTGAATCTCATTTCCTGTTTGGACAGCGTGGCGAGCTCAGCAGCACTGGCAACGATGCAGAGCTCTCCAGCAGAGATGGCCGTGCAATCCCAGAATAGAAAGAGGGCCCCAGCATGGACTGATCGGGAAGTCTTGGGTCTGATCGCTGTGTGGGGCGATGAGTCCGTGCTTTCCGAGCTGCGCTCCAAAAGACGGAACGCAAAGATCTATGAGAAGATCTCTAAAGCCATGGCAGAGAGAGGATACAGCCGGGATGCCATGCAGTGCCGCGTGAAAATCAAGGAGCTGAGACAAGGCTACCAGAAGACCAAAGAGGCAAACACAATAACATGGTCCAACTAATGATATCGAGAAAGTGAAGCTGACTGGAAATAAAAGCAAAACTGATCAATCTACTTTAACTGTCCAAGTTGAGTGAAGTGCAGCAAAGAATCAGCACAAAGCACAGTTTAGAGAAGATTTTAAAATTTCTTTAATTGTTATTAATTCACAGAACAATTATTCACAAGGTAAGGATACATTTTTAATATATGATTTGTACCTTTGTGCAGATGCCTTCATGGATGATTTGCTTCAGCCAAGTTATTCGGCTCAATTCAGCCAGGCTGAAATTCAATGAGCTGTGTTATACAGAGCTCAGAATAGATGATTTAACAAATAGATGATAGCTCTTCTTGCCTTACATCTATGAATCACCTATTTAAATGTCATTATTAGTTGTATCAACACATTTCTGGATGTTGTGGTTTTTTAGTCAACTTCTGCTCCTTCTGCTCACTAGCTATATTCCAATCCTAATGACAAAAAATATTGCAAGGTTGTAGTTCTGGATTGCAAGTGCCAGTTGTTGCTAAGTTTAAAACATTTCTAAGTAGAAAAATGGTCAATTAAAAGAAGATGTTTAGAATGCCAGAGACATGTCTCACATAATTTTAACAGTTTATGGCCTATT
This sequence comes from Emys orbicularis, assembly GCF_028017835.1. Classification (NCBI taxonomy): domain Eukaryota; kingdom Metazoa; phylum Chordata; order Testudines; family Emydidae; genus Emys; species Emys orbicularis. Next base: position 82,373,099 of record NC_088686.1, on the reverse strand, counting down.
TTTGCCATGCTTTATACACCATACACGTAGTAAAGTGTAAATCAGTACAGGATTTGAGCCTTATGGTACAATAGATCAAATTTCAAGCCCAATTATTTGGCAGGGTCCAATTAACATCTCAAATAAATACTGTGTTATCTGTTCTTTAGTCAGGGAAGTCATAACTGACAAGCTGTTATTTAAAACACACAAATCCAGACACATGTAGAAATTGGATAAATGAACATTCTCAAAATTTAACATTCTCTACTCTAGCCACTGATAGGGAAACAATTGTGTTAGAGGACTTACACTCCCACTTCCCTGGTTCTTCTTGCGTGAACAGAGGGCAACAATACCCGAAGTCTGAAGGTGCAAACAATTAGATGTTTATTGGGGTGAAAGTACAGCTTAAATCCAAGTTCCTTTTTCCTTATTTTCGAATCCCAATTTACTTCCTGTTTACCCCTAATTTATATAGTAATATTCTCAGCTATACCTTAACCAATCATTTTACTGAAATCTATATAACCCAGGGGTCGGCAACGTTGGCACGCGGCTCGCCAGGGTAAGCACCCTGGCGGGCCGGGCCAGTTTTATTTACCTGCTGACGCGGCAGGTTCGGCCGATCGCGGCCCCCACTGGTCGCGGTTCGCCGTCCCGGACCAATGGGGGCGGCGAGAAGCCGCGGCCAGCACATCGCTTGCCCGCGCCGCTTCTCGCCGCCCCCATTGGCCCGGGACGCCAGGGTGCTTACCCTGGCGAGCCGCGTGCCAACGTTGCCGACCCCTGATCTAACCAATCTTAACATATTGTAACGTAATTCTCTAACCAATTATATCCCACTACCATAATTAACTTACACCTAACAAAATTAATTATACAGCAGACAGAAACAATTAGAGAACCAGACAGATTAACAATAGAAAAGTGGGGGCCATAAAGATAAAACATACAGAAATGAGGGTTTCACAACCACAACTATTGAGAAGTGATTTCTTGCCAGACAGGATGCTATCAAACTAAGTTTTCTTTAACCATCTTTATCTGGTGGTGATAGGCATTATCGGGACAGGATTGTATTCCTAGCAGCCCAGAAGCACCTTATTTCAATGTGACTGGTTTGGAATGTGAGGATGTGACCATACGCTTCCCAGTTTATGGCTGCCTCTGCTGCTTAGCCAAAGGCCTTAGCCTAAGAACCAGGCCTCAGACTATCCTAGTGAGAGAAGGCTCATACACAAGTGGACTGTGATTTTGATTCTTTGTTTTATACCTCTATAACTAGCTAAGTGATAAACATATACCTAAATTCTTAAAGTATAAGCCTTTACAGACAGGCCTGAACATCTATATCATAACAAATTGTTTTTCTATTTGTAAGGAAAGCAGAGCAAACAACCTTGTGAAGTACTTCACAAAACAAAACTGAAAAAGGCTATAGCCTAATGGAATCCAGGGAAACCAAATTAGAAACCTCTCTACGATTTTGCAGAACTCAGAAGGGTGCCCAGCATGATACATCCACTTAAGTACTATACTCTTGTGAAGAATAGTTGATGGAGTGTACTATGTTTGCCTGGAGGCATGACCCATATCAGTGCTAATTTTGCAGACTGGGTAACCAAAGAGTAATTAGACAAGCAGGGGTGTCATTAGAAGGTGGCACATTTCCTTTTGTTCTCATAAATTTCAGATGCAATCTGATTTTTTATTAAAGAGAGAAGTCAGTGCTTGGTGCACTATTAAAATTCTGAATTATGTTTTGAATATCAGTACACACCATCTTTCTCAAGACAAATGACTACATCCAAGCACCAGCTTTCACCACTTTGCGAGGTAAACAAGATATCTCGTTACACTCACCACCCTGCACTTTAAGCAGGGAGGGGTCTGTCTAGCTGGCCGGGAGAAGAGGGCAATGCTTTCTGGCTTGGGGGAGGAGGGGAGACGTAAACTGCTGGATGAGCAGTCAGCGTGGTGGATGACTCACCACCTGTAGAAAGTGGAACAGGTTACACAGATCCAGGACATCCCGCTCAGGTGATTTCAGGAGCAATGGTAGATGCACAGGTCAGGGATCGCCATCCATGAACCCAGACAAATGCTGTTCACAGTAGGGAACCTTGGTGTAGGACAGTTGTCAGTGTGGTCCAGAGATCAGTGGCACCACGCACGTGGCATAGCTATGAGAAACGTTTTAATGAATTCATAAAATTTCAGGAGCTGGAAGGCCATAGTGCACAGGAGGTGTCCCTATTCAGGGCAGCATTCTTCACAGCATTTATTTGGTGCTTTCAGGATCAGTGAGCTAGTGTCAGGGATTCTACGGGAAAGGCTTTGCAATTTCGTGACATAAGCTGTCACAAACATGCAGTGATATTACACTTGTGAAGGTCAAAGGCTGATCAAGTTGGCCGGGGTACATTCATTATCCTATGGGAGGGTGGTCTGCCCCATTCGGGTGTTGAGGGCCTACATGGCAATACGGTGGAAGGGAGAAGGCCCCCCTTTTGTACATGGAGACGGGAGTCCCCTCACAGCACGTCAATTGATTACCGTGTTAAGACAGGGGCTAACGAGGTTGGGGCTACCAGCCCATGAATTTGGTTCCCACTCATTCAGAATAGGGGCGGCTACGGCAGCAACACAGATAGGAAGCAGAGGCTATTCAGGCAATCGGGCACTGGCAGTCTAATGCATACCGAACATGTAAGACCGCAGGTGGAAAATTAACATGAATTGGTTGTGTTCTCATTTCAGATACAGGACCGCCGGCTTTGCACATGAGGGCACAGTATTGTGGTTTTAGTGCACAGGCACACATCCAGGTTGCCCAAGGGCTCCCAGCTGGGATTCGGTGGCGAAGTAGTACTCCGCTGGCACGCACGGAGGGGCATGTTATGGGATCAACTGATACCGCTGCTGTGTGCTGTGCGGGCGCCTCAGTGGCCACCAGATATATTGGTGATACACCTGGGAGAAAATGATCTGGGAACACTAAGAGGGGTGGAGTTAATGCTTTGAACTAGGAGGGACCTGATGCTCATCCTGGCAATTTTTCCAGGCCTTAACATTGTCTGGTCGGATATGCTTCAGCACAGGGTCTGGCTGGGAGCCATGAACCCCGCCAGGGTGGACAAAACCAGGAAGTATGTAAATAGGGAAGTAGCCACATTCTTGTTGCCCTTGGAGTCGGTGGGGGGACAGTAATTTCACATCCTGGCATATTCTATGGGGCACTGGAGTTATTTCAGGAGGATGGGGTGCACCTGTCAGACTCAGGTGCTGCCATATTTTTGGCTGATATAAAAGAGGGAATCTGGGAACCCAGCTGGGTGTGGGGAGGAGGCAGCCAAGCTAATGGCTGGCGCCTCCTTGTGGCGGATGTTCAGTGCAGGGACTCCATAAATTAAGGCACAAAAGAATGGAAAAATGGCTTGGAAAAGGAATTAAGGAGAGGTGCTTGGTAACTGAACAAGCTGGGGGGCAGTTGGGGACTTCTATGATTGGTACAGCAGGGAGCCAAACCCCCATCATTATAGTCCACCTTAACCCCTCCTATGAGGCGGGGTGTGGTTGGTAAGGTCCTGGCAAGGGAATTGCTAGAGGGACCTGGATAAATAGTGGAGGAGCTGAGGAAGCCCCCCGTCCACCAATTGGCTGGAATTAGTAAGGTCCTGGCAAGGGAATTGCTGGAGGGATGTGGATGAAAAGTGAGGGAGCTGGTGGAAGCCCTCCCCCCCAAATTGGCTGGAATTGGAGGGTCCTGGCAGTGGATCTGCTGGAGGGACATAACTTTTGCACCTGTACTGCACATTTTATCCGCTGGGTTAACCCTAGACATCTATCTAATAATAAGGTTGCGGCCTGATTAAACCCATATTTAATGTCTCCTATCATTCTTTTGGCATAGCCAGACAATGACCTTTCAGCACAGGAAGAGGCTTATCTGTGCTCCTTTAAGTATTTGGTGAAATAAAAGAATATCTCATTTGCAGTAGCAGTAATCAGCTTACCTTTAATCTTTTGTTTGCTCTCTGAATGACAAAGATTTATTGTTTTTGAATTTTCTAAAACCAGAGCCAAAGATCACGTGAAAGTATCTTCTCTGTAACCTCATTTCTGAAAACAGGAGTCAAGACAATAGAGCAAAGAGGTTTTCAAGTGCTTAGAGAAAGCCAACTAAACAGATTTCTTTCTAGGCTGTGGGTCTGTTGTCACTGAGTTTAGGTGTGAGCAAAGCATGTTCTCCCAACAAGCTGCAGTATTTCAATTCAAGTGTATTTAAAATAATTCCTTATTGATTCCGATTTTTTTTTAAACCCAACTCCAGAGAATTGTTGGCAGTTTTCCATCCTTTATTAAAACATCTACTGAACACCAAGCAAGAATTATAACAGCCAATCTGCATGGTAATTCATTACTCCAATGATTGTCAGAATTTGGCCTGACTGGTGGAATTAAGGCTTAAGCTCCAAACTCAGCCAAAACAGATATTAACACATTTCATACGTTACAAACAGTAATTCATCTTATTCATTTATTGCTTGCTCTATTGGAAGGATGATTAATGTAGTTATGATTAATAACTGGACTGCTAATTGCTATTTTTCCCCTCCACTTCTCTAAAAATATGCATTCCCTATTTTGGCCAAAGTTGGTATTTTGTGTAAATTGCATTATTCATTTCTGAAGCACCAGCCTTTCTCTAATTCCCACCCATTTTACCCTCAAGCCTATTAAAATTTGTTTCAGGGAAGAAATTAATATAAGAGCTGGGCAAACAAAGTATGCCATATTTAGCATAAACAGTGCTAAATACATCATTGCATAGGTTAACTTAGTTAAAGCTAATGGGTGTTTTTCAATCAGCTTTAGAACTGGCAGAAATTTTCTGAATTTCAAAATTTTCATGAAAAACAAGATAACTTTTTCACAAAAAAGAAATCCCAATTTTCAACTTGCATTATTGTTTGGTTTGCAGGGACATTGGTATCCCCATAATTACTTGAGGCTTGTGCATTGCCACCACAACTTGATGTGGAGTCATGACCAGAAAGTGTTGGCATTGTAGCCAATTATTTCATTTTATAATTCATTTATTGTGTGATATTATTAACTAATATGTCATGTCAGCTATAATCATTGTGTGTTGAATAGATTTAAATTGTAGGATTATCAAAGTATAAGATTGATCAGTAGCTAGAAGGAATAAGTATGTATTAAATATCTTACAGGCTGAGGCCCGTAAGATTTTAGCTTTGCCATACTGGGCCTTAGAGTTAAGAAATGCTTGAAATAAGTAAGTGACCAAAGAATAACTTCGTGCCACAAGATTATGGGAAAAGCTATACCAATGGGTGATATTGTGAAAGATTAATTTTTTAAATCACAAAATGCCCTAGGGGCACTTTTTTTCCTAACACATGCCTTAACCAATGTCAATGTTAATGAGAATAAAAAACTATACACAACTTAAGAAAAACGGGGTACCCCAATATTCTTGCTGAACACAATACAAATAAGGAAAAAGAGGGTGCACACCTTCCCACACATGCGCAAAGTGTTAGGAGTAGTCAGAATCACAAGATAAAAGAGGGCTCCCAGATTGAGTAAAATGAGTTCCCTATGGGAAAACTCCAGCAGGAAACCACCCTCTACTGATGATCAATTGGCAAGGCATCCATCAGACCCTAAGGATATCATTAAGGATGTGAGTATGACTATATTTGTAACTTGTGCATAGGTCTTTATAGGATTTCTGTATGCATGGGTAATCATAATTTTAATTGTAACTTTAATAAAACTTGTAAAACAGACTGGACCTTGTACTTGTAAATGTATGTGTGGTAAATATCCTTGGTCTCGGTGTGTTCCTAGAGGCTTTAAATCTGAAACAAGTAGGGGAGGTGACTTTAATTCTGTTGAGCTTTAAACTGCAGCCACCAGAGCTGAAGCCACGGTGTTAGTAATACAACATTACTAAATCCACTTTAAATAAAATAAAACGCTACAGCATCACATTGGTGTCATGTGGTGTCATACCATAATCACTATGTGCCACACTGCCAGTGCGTTATGGCTACAAACACTTGCTAAGGGGCCTTGGAAAGATCACTAAAGAAGCATGATCATTCAGTGACATACAAGGAGTCATATGTCACCTACATCCTTGCTGCCAGTGTAGAGGGGAAGTGGGTGTGGTTGAGATGGCATCATGCTTCCCTGATCCTAGTCTGGTTATTCAGTATCTTGTGATGTGACTTTGAAGGAGCCCTGAAACTGTTCTAATGCACTGTGCATGATGGAAGAAACCAAGCAGCACCATTATCATGGCACTCCCTGACCTGTATTGTGTGTGTAGCTAAGGAGCCGACCCAGAGACTTCCATCACAATAAATTTGTCCTGCAGAACAAACAGCAGAAGTTAGCAGTCATTTAAAGTAGCCTGAGGTGAAGGATCAAATGTTCTATGAGTAGGGATGCTACATGACAGCATCCACTTGCAGCCTAGAAAAATACAGAAGCAGCTAGCATGAATATCTGATGCTTGATAATACTGGCAAGATAGCTGCAACTGGACCTCTTCTCCCATCTTTTTGTTCTGCATTGTAATCCCATCCTAAACATCATAGTGAATCTCTCATGGAATCTCTCTCATGAATCTCTCACGGTTAAAACGGATAACAGATTTTTATCTTTCACTGCTGACGCTAGTTGATCATTCAGGCAGCTATTGTTCTTGCTTCTCTAAGCTCTCGCAATGAAACAAAGAGGATGACTCAGAAGTTGTGGTCAACTAGCTCTTCTGGGTTTTTATCATGGACCCTCTGTGCATCATTGTGCTAGACTCACACAAGTTCAACGTACTTCCCCTTTACATTTGAGCATTTAAAGCATAGATATATTGCTGCAGATTTCTAAAATGTTATTCTAGTCTCTCAGGTAAGTATATGCATTTTCAGACAATTTTTAAGGCACTGTTCAAGACAATTATTCTTCCTGAAGCTACTGTATTTCACTCCATTGTGTAAATACACGTTTATCCATTTTTACAAGCTCTGATAAATGTCTTTGACAAGAACTTACTGTAACTTTTAAGAAACATTGCCTACCTCAGCAAACTCACTTTTTCTAAATACACCAAATGATTCTAATATATTTGGCAGCCATACCATGGACTGTAGTCTCGTTAGATCTCCCAAGCTAAGCAGGAGCTGACCTGTCACTACTAGGAGATGGAAATCTCTAAAGATAACTGAGGGTGTTGCTTTAGTGACTTATTAAGGGGCACTCCATCCATTGACTGAGATTGGAGTCAGTGCCCCGGTAGGGCACCAGAAGGGGCATTGGATAAAATCATTTTTTCAGATTTAAAACAGAAGTCCTGATTACTTGCAACTATTAAAGAACCCATATCACTTTTCATTAGAGAAGAAGTTGTTAATGTCAGTATTTCTGGCCTAGTTCCAGTTCAGACTTACCTAAAATTTATCTTTCAGTTTCAAATGGATGTGGTAATTTTCAATGCCTCTTTTAAACTGTTGCATAGTTTTCCTGTCTGCTGTTGAACAGATGATGTGTTCCACCCCAGGTGGCTATGTTTCAGCTTTGGGACAATTGGTTCACATTCTACACACCCACAAACAGGCTGTCAATGAAAACTCAACATTCATCACTCTAGGTATCTGCAATAACTATCCTATACTTAAAACTGGAGCTATAGTATTACAATCCCTGATGAATGGCAAATGCTGAATTGTAATGATGCCTACTTTATTTAGGTTATAAAGTGCTTTGGGATAGGTGCTCTTTGAGATGAAAGGTGCTATAGAAATATAAGATATTGTTATGTTTTGAATTAATCACTTGCCTTCGTCTCCAGAATGGTGGAGAAAACATCTAAACACCTGGTTTTATTTGCAGTCTTGTAACTTAAAAAAGCAAAGGAAAAACAACAAAACAAAAACCTTCAAATTCACTGAAAAAAAAATCATTCTCAGATTGATGCCTCAGGGCTGATCCTGCATTCCTTGCATGTCTAATATTCCCATTGAAGTCACTGAGGCCTGGTCTACACTACGAGTTTAGGTCGACTTTAGCCGCGTTAAATCGAATAAAGCCTGGACACGTTCACACGACGAAGCCCTTTCTTTCGACTTAAAGGGCGCTTTAAACCGGTTTCTTTACTCCACCTCCGACGAGGGGATTAGCGATAAAATCGGCCTTAGGGGGTCGGAATTGGGGTAGTGTGGACGGAATTCGACGTTATTGGCCTCAGGGAGCTATCCCACAGTGCTTCATTGTGACCGCTCTGGACAGCACTCTCAACTCAGATGCACTGGCCAGGTAGACAGGAAAAGCCCCGTGAACGTTTGAATTTCATTTCCTGTTTGCTCAGCGTGGAGAGCACAGGTGACCACGCAGAGCTCATCAGCACAGGTAACCATGATGGAGTCCCAGGATCGCAAAAGAGCTCCAGCATGGACAGAACTGGAGGTACGGGATCTGCTCGCCATATGGGGAGACGAATCACTGCTGGCTGAACTCCGAAGCAGTAAACGAAATGGCAAGATATTAGAAAAGGTCTCCAAGGCCATGAAGGACAGAGGCCATAACAGGGACGCACAGCAGTGCCGCGTGAAAATTAAGGAGCTAAGGCAAGCCTATCCAAAGCCAGAGAAGCAAACGGAAGGTCCAGGGCAGAGCCGCAAACATGCCGCTTCTACGCGGAGCTGCATGCCATTCTAGGGGGTGCAGCCACCACTACCCCAACCGTGTGCTATGACTCCCTCAGTGGAGAAACACACAGGGAAGCGGGTTCGGGGTACGAGGAAGATGAGGATGGAGAAAATGTAGATAGCTCACAGCAGCAAGGAAGCGGAGAAACCGGTTTCCCCAACAGCCAGGATATGTTTATCACCCTGGACCTGGAACCAGTAACCCCCGAACTCACCCAAGGCGTGCTCCCAGACCCTGAGGGCACACAGGGGATCTCTGGTGAGTGTACCTTTGTAAATATTACACATGGTTTAAAAGCAAGCGTGTTTAATGATTAATGATTAATTTGCCCTGGCAATCGCGGCCAGTACAGCTACTGGAAAAGTCTGTTAACGTGTATGGGGATGGAGCGGAAATCCTCCAGGGACATCTCCAGAAAACTCTCCTGGATGTACTCCCAAAGCCTTTGCAAAAGGTTTCTGGGGAGGGCTGCCTTATCCCGTCCGCCATAGTAGGACACTTTACCACGCCAGGCCAGTAGCACGTAGTCTGGAATCATTGCATAACAAAGCATGGCAGAGTATGGTCCCGGTGTTTGCTGGCATGCAGACAACATCCATTCCTTATCGCTCTTTGTTATCCTCAGGAGAGTGATATCATTCACAGTCACCTGGTTGAAATGGGGCAATTTTATTAAGGGGACATTCAGAGGTGCCCGTTCCTGCTCTGCTGAACAGAAATATTCCCCGCTGTTAGCCACGCGGTGGGGGGGAGGGGTGAAGTGATCATCCCAGAGAATTGGGTGTGTGGGGGAGGGGAGTTAGTTGGGTTTGTGCTGCATGTTAACCCTGAAACCGCAGCCCCTCCTTTTACATTGCAAACCCATTTTAAATGGCCAACCCAATGGGTGCTTGGTATGGGAAATGAGAGCACTACTGTTTGAAACCATTCCCACATGTTAAGAAGGTTAAAAAAGCCAAAAGACTGTAGCTTACCATGGCTGCCTGCAAGCTGAAATCTGTGGCCTGGCACTGCATGAGTGATCTCTCACACCAAACTGGCAGGCCCTCAATATAAGAGGAAAAATGCGACCTTGTAACGAAAGCACATGTGCTGTGTAATGTGAACAGCAAAATTTAACGTGAAAGAGTGTACCCATTGTTCTGTAAAATGTGTCTTTTTTAACCACCTCTCCCTTCTCCTCCACCAGCTGCAAATGTTTCTCCTTCACAGAGGCTAGTGAAGATTAGAAAGAGAAAATGTAGGACGCGTGATGACATGTTCACAGAGCTACAGATGTCCTCCCACGCTGAAAGAGCACAGCAGAATGCGTGGAGGCAGTCAATGACTGATTACAGAAAAGCACAATATGAACGAGAGGAGAGGTGGCGTGCTGAATCGCGGGATGAACAGAGCAAGTTGCGGGCTGAAGATGATAGGTGGCATCAGCTTGCAGACAGAAGGCAAGAGTCGATGCTCCGGCTGCTGGAGCATCAAACTGATATGCTCCAGCGTATGGTTGAGCTGTAGGAAAGGCAGCAGGAGCAGAGACCGTCGCTACAGCCCCTGTGTAACCAACAGCCCTCCTCCCCAAGTTCCATAGCCTCCTCACCCAGACGCCCAAGAACACAGTGGGGGGGCCTCTGGCCACCCAGTCACTCCACCCCAGATGATTGCCCTAGCATCAGAAGGCTGGCCTTCAATAAGACTTAAAGTTTTAAACTGCAGTGTGTCCTTTTCCTTCCCTCCTCCCCCACCCATCCCGGGCTACCTTTGCAATTATCCCCCTAGTTGTGTGATGAATTAATAAAGAATGCATGAATGTGAAGTAACAATGACTTTATTGCCTCTGCAAGCGGTGCTCAAAGGGGGAAGGGGAGGGTGGGGTGGTTGGCTTACAGGGAAGTAGAGTGAACCGGGTGGGGGGGGAGGGTTCATCAAGGAGAAACAAACAGAAGTTTCACACCATAGCCTGGCCAGTCACAAAACTCGTTTTCAAAGCTTCTCTGATGTGCACCGCGCCATGCTGTGCTCCTCTAACCGCCCTGGTGTCTGGCTGCGCGTAATCAGCGGCCAGGCGATTTGCCTCAACCTCCCACCCCGCCATAAATGTCTCCCCCTTACTCTCACAGATATTGTGGACCGCACAGCAAGCAGCAATAACAATGGGGATATTCTTTTCGCTAAGGTCTGAGCGAGTCAGTAAGCTGCACCAGCGCGCTTTTAAACGTCCAAATGAACATTCCACCACCATTCGGCACTTGCTCAGCCTGTAGTTGAACAGGTCCTGACTCCTGTCCAGGCTGCCTGTGTATGGCTTCATGAGCCATGGCATTAAGGGGTAGGCTGGGTCCCCAAGGATCACGATAGGCATTTCAACATCCCCAATGGTTATTTTCTGGTCCGGGAAGAAAGTCCCTTCCTCCAGCTTTCGAAACAGAGCAGAGTGCCTGAAGACGCGAGCGTCATGAACCCTTCCAGGCCATCCCACGTTGATGTTGGTGAAACATCCCTTGTGATCCACCAGGGCTTGCAGCAGCATTGAAAAGTACCCCTTGCGGTTTATGTACTCGGTGGCTTAGTGCTCCGGTGCCAAGATAGGGATATGGGTTCCGTCTATGGCCCCACCACAGTTTGGGAATCCCATTGCAGCAAAGCCATCCACTATGGCCTGCACGTTTCCCAGAGTCACTACCCTTGATATCACCAGGTCTTTCATTGCCCTGGCAACTTGGATCACAGCAGCCCCCACAGTAGATTTGCCCACTCCAAATTGATTCCCGACTGACCGGTAGCTGTCTGGCGTTGCAAGCTTCCACAGGGCTATCGCCACTCTCTTCTCAACTGTGAGGGCTGCTCTCATCCTGGTATTCTGGCGCTTCAGGGCAGGGGAAAGCAGGTCACAAAGTTCCATGAAAGTGCCCTTACGCATGCGAAAGTTTTGCAGCCACTGGGAATCGTCCCACACCTGCAGCACGATGCGGTCCCACCAGTCTGTGCTTGTTTCCCGGGCCCAGAATCGGCATTCCACGGCATGAACCTGCCCCAGTAACACCATGATTTCCACATTGCTGGGGCCTGTGCCTTGTGAGAGGTCTATGTCCATGTCAATTTCCTCATCACTCTCATCGCCGCGCTGCAATCGCCTCCCCGGCTGGTCCTGGTTTAGCTTTGGCATGTTCTGGCTCTGCATATACTCCAGGACAATGCGCGTGGTGTTCATAGTGCTCATAATTGCCGCGGTGATCTGAGCGGGCTCCATGATCCCAGTGCTAGCTATGGCGTCTGGTCTGAAAAAAGGCGCGAAACTAGTATCTGACGGACCAGGGGAAGGAGGGAGGGAGGGAGGGAGGGAGGGGCGAGTGACGACATGGCGTACAGGTACAGGGAATTAAAATCAACAAAGGTGGCTGTGCATCAGGGAGAAACACAAACAACTGTCACACAGAATGCCCCCCCCCCAAAGATTGAACTCAAAACCCTCCGTTTAGCAGGCCGTTGATTTGACGGAGGGAGGGGGAAGCAAATGAATACAGAACAAATCTATTTTTTACATCTTAAGACGATGGTGCAGCATGACTGATAGCCCTCGGCATCTTCTGGGTGCTTGGCAGCAAATACTGGGTGCTTGGCAGTTAGTGTACTAAGACTGATAGCCACATTTTTCCTGTATGATGATGATGGCCTTCAGGCCTATTGCACGATCTGCTGCTCAGGGAAGACTCTGCTAATGTGTTACCAGTCGTAATACACCATCTACTGCCAAAAGGCAAAAGGCAAGGGGCTGGTGCAATGCAGCCCTACGGCTGCCAGCACCCAGATCGCCGATGAAGGCTACCAGTCATGCTACACCGTCTACCGCCAAAAGGCAGTTAGCTGCTGCTGCTGTGTAGCAATGCAGTCCCACGTCTGCCGGCACCCAGATGACATATGGTGACGGTGAGCTGAGCTGAGCGGGCTCCATGCTTGCCGTGGTATGTCTGCACAGGTAACCCAGGTAAAAAGGCGCGAATCTATTGTCTGCCGTTGCTCTGACGGAGGGGGAGGGGCCTGACGACATGTACCCAGAACCCCCCGCGGCACTGTTTTGCATCATTCGGGCATTGGGATCTCAACCCAGAATTCCAATGGGCGGCGGAGACTGCGGGAACTGTGGGATAGCTACCCATAGTGCAATGCTCCGGAAGTCGACGCTAGCCTCGGTACTGTGGACGCGGTCCGCCGACTAGAGCACTTAGAGCATTTTATGTGGGGACACACACAATCGGCTGTATACAACCGATTTCTATAAAACCGGCTTCTATTAATTCGACCTAATTTCGTAGTGTAGACATACCCTGAGTATTAATGGATGAGAAATGAGGTAGAAAAGCAGGCCCCCTGTTTATTGAAAATCAGCTAGGAACAGGTTATGATGGGATAGTGTCTGTAAACCCCTTAAAGTAGGGGGATTTAGGATAGTAACTCTGATGCACGTTTAGCTCTGTTGGTGCAAGCACCCCACTATCAGAATGCAGAGTAATTAGAGTAATCAAGATGCAGCCCCTGACTTAAACTTCAGAGCACTGTGTGAAGAGTAATAAATTCATACAAAATAAAAGTGGAAAGGATTTAGCAGTAGACTGGATTGCATATTGATTCAGATGATAGTAAAATTTATGTATATGGACACACTGGTTGTAAATCATCCACCAGGGACTCTATTTCAAATGTGCATAGACACACGCTTCACAAGTATGCCAGTGAGTAAATGAGGGTTTAAGTCAGAGTTTTGTTCATTGCATTTGTTCAGTCAGGATAGAGAGCTGGTATCATAGAAACTAGACTTTTAATCATTATTTTATATTGTGGTAGTGACTTGGACGCAGAACAAACAGATGGTCTCTGCCCTCAAAGAGATTACAAGTATAAGACAAGAAACAACATGTTGCACAGACAGACAGATGCGGTCACACAAGGAAATAATGAAACAATGTTAGGTCTTATCTACACTAGAAAGGGTTTGCCTGTAAAGCTATACTGGCAGACTCTCCTATTGGAAGCTTATGCAGCTTATACAGGGCCGGCTCCAGCATTTCTGCCGCCCCAAGCAAAAAAAAAAAAAAAAAAAAGCCGCGATTGCACGGCAATTGGGGGAAAAAGAAAAAAAAAGCCGCGATCGGCGGCGGCAGTTCAGCGGCAGGTCCTTCGCTCCTAGAGGGAGGGAGGGACCTGCCGCCCCCGAATTGCCACAGGTGCCGCCCCTCTCCCTTGGCCGCCCCAAGCACCTGCTTGTTAAGCTGGTGCCTGGAGCCGGCCCTGAGCTTATACCAAATTAAATAAACAATTCCAACAAAGGACCTTTCCCCCCCCCAGTGTAACTGCATCTACACCAGGGCTTTTGTCGGCATCATTATGTTGTTTAAGGATGTGATTTTTTCACATGCCTAACTGACATAGCTATGCCACCAAACTTTTAAATGTAGACTAGCCCTGGATGGCATGATAGGTGGTGGTCTTAGCACACCAGCTGCCTAACTTCTTCCATCTATCCCTCTCCCCTTGGCTAATGCATGGTTGGTGCTGGGACTGATCATAGGACCCAAAGCTTGAATGAAGGAGATGAAAGAGGATTTTGTTTCTATGTAGAATTATTATTTGTATTATTGTAGTGCGTAGGAGCCCCAGTCATGGAACAGGACCCTGTTCTGTTATCAGAGTTGTCCCGTCCATAGGACGGACTGGGGCAACCGCCCCGGGCCCCACGCTTTGGGGGGCCCCGTGCTTCGGGACGCGGGGTCCAGGGAGGCCTGGCAGGTTAGCAGGGGGCCTGGTGCCAGCAGCAATGAGGGACCCAGCCCCAGCCTGCCCTGCTCCGCTCCATCCCGCTGGCTCCCAGCGTCACTCGGGGGAGGGGTAAAAGCTGGAAAGAGGTGGGGCGGGGGCAGGGCAGGGGCGGGAAGGGGAGGCGGGGGCTTGTCCCAGGCCTAGGGACGACCCTGTCTGTTATGCATTGTAAAAACACAGTTCCTTGTCCCAAACAGCTTACATACTAGTAGATATGTATTCAGTGTAATTTTAGCCCTGTCGGACCCAGGATATTAGAGAGGCAAGGTGGGTGAGGTAATATTTTTTTTGGGACCAACTTCTGTTGGTAAGCCAGACAAGCTTTCGAGCCACACAGAGCTCTTCTTCAGGCCTGGGAAAGGTACTCCCAGTGTAACAGCAATATACAAGGTAGAACATATAGTTTTTTGTTTCTTGCATTGGCTCAGGAAGTAGATGTTGCTTTAAGTTTTGCTTCCTTTTTCTTCATGTTGTGGAGTTTCCATTTCAGACAGCTAATACTGTACCCAACAATGGAAGATACCAAATTTAGTTTGAAGTGGAAACTACCTCTGGGTTCTACCTTCTTCTCGGAGAGTGGCACTAAGCATTCAAATCTGATCTGCAGCACAAGTGAAGTTAGGTCCAATCTTGGGGGAAAATCTTCCAGCACAAAATGAGGTCTGTATAATGGCCTGAAAGCAGAGGAGCTGGAGCATTTCTGCTGCATGTGAACAATGAGGTATGGAAAACCCACTCCTGAGGTAGTTGAACTATCCGCAAGCTGAGGACCAGAATGCCAATGATAAGGTGGGGACATAGCCAGTGGAGCTGGAACACAGCGTATCCACTAGACAAACACTTTCCTGGGTTAGAGGTGTGTGGCAGCTGTGGAGGCTACCACTGCCATGGATTGGTTCTGACAGCAGCCTATAGCTTAGAGGAGAGTAGGATTCTGTCCCTCCCTTTCTGTGGAATTCCCTGGAAAATAGACCATGTTCTCAGAACTTTGCACACGGAAGAGAATTAAACACTTGTTCTCAGCCTAGACCCTAGGGATAATTTCTCCAGATCACAAAACTATTCCAGCAGTGTTGTAGGTAGAAAAATTCTCATGACACCACAGTGAGCAGAATCAAATAAGGCCAACAATTTCCAAATTTGGACCTAACATTAGGTACCCATATCCATATTTAATCACCAAAATAGAAGTAGTCTGCTTTTCAGATACACACAGCAGGGGTGTTGCAGCCACCTGATCTCCTTTAGAATTTCCACTGGTGAAGCAACTTTCAATTATAAAATACCAACAATTACACCACTCACCTTAGATGTAGTTTGGACCCCCCCTATAAGTGCCATAAAAGAGGGTGTGTTTGCTTTTCTTCACAGCATCTTCCTCACCCCAGCTGATTTCCCAGCAGGATCTGTTTAGGCAAAAGCCAGCCTTGAAGGTGCATCTGGGCCAAAGACTTCAGATCTATTCCAGATCCTAGACTCCAGACATAACATTCATTTTTATGTCACCACAAAGCAGTGGAAGCTTTGAAAGTTATTGCAGAGTTGGTATTATTAGTTCTCAGTGGAGATGCAGTAAGTGTTTAAACACAAAAATTACCTCCCCCTCAAAAGTGGAGGCATTTTTCATTATTTACAAACTCAAACATGAGTCCATTTTTCTGAGAATTCTGCTATATTTCTTAAATTCTTTGCTTGAAGATGACCCCTCCTTTTCCACACACACATCTTTCCCAGTGAAAACCAGCCCATTCTGAGCAAAAGAGGGCTTCAGAATCTCTCATTTGAAATTCAGCATTTGCATTTGTCCATCTTTGCAGTTGGAAAATAGCCATTTCATTTTATAGTGAAAAATGAAATCTATGGGACACAAAATCAACAGAAACAAAATGGTACAAATTTTCATGGGGACTTTTCACCAGTTATACACAACACTGGGGGAGGGCGGAGTTGTTTTATTTCTTTTCCTATGGTGGAAACTTATGTCTCTTCTTGCATAGGTGAGAATGCCAAACAAGCAGTGAAATGGTGCAATTCCATTGGGATAGGGAAGAGGACAGCATGCAGGCGTCCATATAGTGAGTTCACACATGTGTTATGCAGAGACCTGATCCTGCAAGGTGTGCAGCATCTCCTGGGAGAGGATCAATACCCACCATTCCCATTGACTTCACTCAGATTCTCAGCAACTTGCAGGATCACCCGCAGGATTCTATTTGCATCAGCTCAGAGGAATGTTATGGTGGTTGGAGCAGGTGCAGGGGAGGCTACTGTATTAACAGCTGAATTTTAGACTCTTCACAGCCCAGTGGGGAGGATTCCATGCCCCTTGGAGAAACAGTGTAAGCCTGTTTACTCAAGCTTAGCACTTGGGAAAGAACTTGGCTTCCTGATAAGATTATTTACAGTAGCACTGAAAACACATTGACACATCTTGCATCTGTATTAAAAAAATGAAAAGTAATAACCTCAAGGAAAATAAATCCAGGAATGAAATCAACAGAGATCCAATTACCAACTGCTGTTTAAAGTGATTGGCTGAAAGAAGAAAAAAAATCAAATTAACTTTAATATGATAACCATTTGTAATTGAATAGTATGTATACAGTGTCCATGGGACAGTGTAGAATTCAAATGGCCAAACTGGTGGTACTTGGAGATCAGTTGCATGGAAAGCAAGAATAAATTGCTTTTATGGGATTCTTGGTTGCACTGCTCTATTAATTTAATAGCAGACTCTGGCTTTATTATAGTAAATAACATATTCATTAAAATGTTTAAATACTCAAATAGAGATGGAGGAGACATTAGCAAGCACTCTGCCAGCATAATTAGCAAAGCAATGGCATAATTGCAGTGGGCTGGTGAATGCTAAGTGGATTATTTTGGTGTACTCTTGTACTGTACATCCATAGCATGGAGTTGAGGAGCCAAGACCACCATTAACAGAGAGGATGTGTGCTACCTAAATACAGTCAAGCTGAGGAGTGACTGCAATCCATTTAGAAAGCCAAGAAGAATGTCTGCTACTTTGAGATGGCTATTCTACTGATGAAATGTCTTTTCTTGTCTCCCAAGATGGGACTATAGGTCAGATGTTGCACACTGACACAGCTTCACCCAGTTGGTTTTCCCCAGCTAAGGTTCTGTCCCTATATCTTCATTTTATAATACATTTCATGACAATTGTATGAGAGAACATTAAGAAAGCAACCTCATTTTTTAACAGTCCACCCCAAACATACTGAAAATCAAAGGCCAGATTCCTTTCTCCATTGGACAGATTTTAGGTCTCTTGTTGTGGTCCAGCTGATGAAGGAAACTTCCTGGGTAGGAGAATCCTTGGGGATTTAGGATTAGGACTCCTACACCACCTCTCCTCTTTGCCCAACATGAAGCGGGTATTGTCTGGAGAATAGTCAGGTGCTTTCCTGTGCCCCAGTGACTCAAGCCATTAGAATGGGCCATGGGACAGTTGTAGATGGTGCAATTTAGAGCAACCTTAAAGCTGTTATAATCTGTGAGAGGAGACCCACCTGGTATTGAGTCAGATGAAGAACAGGAGTCTACAAAGGCATATTAGAATCATTTCTTCCCTACTATGAAGGCAGTCTGTGGCCCTGTGCACACCAAGACACAGGGTGCCCTACTGTGCCATGACACCATATGCTATTTGAAGAGGTGGTGGCAGTGGGCCTGCTTTCTCTTGACAGAGAAGCAGAGGTGGAGGCAAAAGCCCCTTTCTTCCCCCAGAAGTGAAATCAGGGGCCTCTCTTCCCATCAGGAGTAGCAGAGGTGGCAGCAGAGAGCCTCAGAAAGGGAGGGGTGGCTCTTGCCTCCTCCCCACTTCCCCAGGTAGCTAGACTGTATCTGTTTGGGTGGGTGGGACAGACCCACTGCACTCTTCTCCTCTTGCTACATAGAATCCTCTGCTGGGTGGTACTGGTGAGGATCCCAAAGTAGTGGGTCTTAGAGTTAACACCCCATTGAGATGTATGGGGCAGTTCTCCTCAGAGCTATTGTATCAGGCAACCATCACTGTAGTGGTTACACATGGGTCATATTTTAAGGTTTTTCTTCCCAAAGATCAGGCATAGAAACTTACTTCTTAAAAATGAAAGCTGAGATTTTAATGTAAAATAATCATGTCTCCAGAAGCTGGGGTCCTTGAAATATACAAGCCTAAAGCATCTTAATCTGATCCTGTTTCCAATCATGCTCTGAGCACCAACTGGCCAAATTGCAGAATGCTCACCTAATAAATTATTTGGAACTGGTGCTGGGGTTTCCCTACATCTGCCTGACATTAGTTCATAGACTTAGTTTTTGAACATTTCCCCTGTGACACTTCAGTAAATCTTTGCCTACTTTCTTGAATTTGCTAAATGGATCCTGGTTACAGCAATGGCTGATGCCCCAAATAAGTGTTGGGCCTGGGATTAGCAAATAGATAATTAGATACTCCACCACCACACTTTTTTTGACGCTCCTTCTCACACAAAAAGATCTTCCAATAAAATCAGCCACCATGCTAGCTGATCTGAGGCCATCCCCACAATACTCCTCACTGTAGCTTCCACATTGCTCCCGCTGTTCTCCTAAAAAGCAGAAGGCAGCTGCCTCTGAGCTGTGCTTCCCCCCACTTCCTTTCCCATCCTTTCTCCAGGTCACAGGCCTGTAACTGCTGCCTCCCTGGCCAGCTTCTCACTCCTCTGCCTTTACTATCCCCCAGTTGGGCTCCACTTGAGGAGGGGACTGAGTTCTGCATTGAGGCTGCTCCTGTGCTCATACTCTTTGGGGTTAACTTTCTTTAGCTTCAAAGAGGACTGAAAAGGCAGCCTGTGAGTATACACTGATCTCAGGGCTGCTCTATACTTTCAATAAAAGGAGAAGCTTTCTTATGGGCTGGAGGCTACCAAGCTCACCTGCTCCTTTCCCCTGCCTGCACTCTGTGATGCTGCTGTACTGAAGGTGCCAGACACTCCTGCTCTCTCCCTCCCTTGGCTGCAGTCTATCTTGCAGCACTGAAGAAACTAGATGCCTCTGCCCCTTCCTTCCTTCCTTCTGCTCACCCCTGGTGTTTTCTCCATTGTGCAGCTGGAGAGAAGAGGGGAAAGAAAGGCAGCTGTCAAGCTGAGGTTTTGTTTGTTTAAAGAAGTAAAGGAGAGGAGATTTAACAGGTGGGGTTAGCCCCGTTAGGCCCTCATTACTCAGGATCACTGTCTAGTCACCAAAGACACAATCTTCAAATGTGGGCGTCTAAGTATATAGTTGGGCACTTGGGTATGAATGGAGAGGCCTGATTTTCAGAGGTGCTGAGAACCCATAGCTCCGATTGGCCTCAATGTAGACTATTTGCAGTAGCAAGCATTCTGGGCCAAATCTTCAGCTGGTGTAAATTGTCATAGCTCTATTTACTCCAATGGAACTACAGTGATTTACACCAACTGAGGATCTGACTCAATGTCTGTTATTAAGTGTTTACAGGATCAGTCCCTTAGCCTATACTGAAAATTGCCATTTTATTTTCAGACTTTATTTCCCAAACAAGGATGTCATGTTAAGCAGGAAATCTAAATCCATGTCTGGGAGAGTTGGTAAGTGATTTTCAGATATTCTCTGCCTTGCTGGGCTTGGCTGTTGTGTGAAACAGTGCATGAAACAGACTGGACATGTGACCCTTGTGAGCACCAGAGAAAATTTTCATTTGGCAGCTGTCACAACTTGCTTACTTTCTAACACAATAAACTCCATACCTCTTAGAACAACTTCCTAAGAGCACAGCACATACCAGCTGCAAGAATACATGGCAACTTGGAAATCATCCTCCACTCTTCAAAAAGCAGGAATATAAGGGTAAGAAAACAACATATTTACTCCTCTTCAAAATGATCTGCCCAGTGGAGTTACCAACAAGGATGAATTTGGCTCGTTTTCTGTTGGATAACAGTACATCTGTTTGCAACTTGCCTCTATCCCTCACATTGTTGTGTGACTATTGTATCAAGGTCTTTGTTGAGGAATCTGTCAGTCTCTGACCTAGTCATTGCCTGCAAATGTATGGAATGGAGGAAGTAAACATAATGAAGAAACCAAAGCTAAGAGCCTCTGATGCAGGGAGGCTGATTTGCAGCAGACCACATTCATGTAGTCTTTAAGTTGGCTTGGTTGGTTCTGGAACAGCAGTGTGGGCAACTCTCATGATTTTATCATAAGTCTTATGCTAGTTGGTATTTTTCTTAAAGCCCCAGCTCCTGGAGGCAATTGATTGCATGAGAATCTTAACTTATATATTTTTTAAAGTGAGTTTCTAGTCCTCCTGGATGCAGAGAAAAACCTGAGTGCCCCCTGAAGTTCCAGAAACAAGAAGCTTAAATAATAAATAATAACAAAAAACTAAAGCATATTTAAAACAAAAAACAAAAAAAACCTCTTGTTATTTTTGAAAGCAGTTTCATTAATTTGGAGAGTCTGACTCATGATTTTTGAATGTTTGTTATGAGATCGACCCAGGGTAAAGGGTGATCCTTTGGTAATGTACAGCCCCGTGTACAGGCTTTTATGCAACTCTATCTCCCTGTTGCTATAGCAGAGAAAGGGGATTGTGGGTGGAGAAAGGGGAGTGTGGCAAGAATGCCTGTTTACCATGCCAAACTTCAGATGTGTTTTCAGTTTCTTGTGGCTTTTTTGTAGCTAGTGTAATTCATCTGCTTTAATTGCACAGGGAGGGAGCGAGGGAGGACAGGTTTGAATAGAGGTTGCTCTGAGATCAATGGAGTGCAAAGAAGAGTTTTAAGCCAGTTTTTGCATATACCATCCCTGATCTGTGCTCTGTGCATTCCACAATATGGCTCATAATTTTTATTTAGCTTGACAATGCCAGTGGAAGTGAAAGACACACACACACACACACACACATCTAGTTGCTTCTGGTTTTCATATCAAAATCTGAATCTGTTTAGTATGTTAAAGTAGTAGCAGTTTGGCTGAAAAGTGTCTGCAGAAATCTATCATGTTTAGTTTACAATTCACTATGGGTGTTTGTTTCCCTCTGACAGCTGAGTTTGGCCCAATCAGAGCTTTTGATGTGCTTACCTGTCATTTATAGGAAGCAAGTCTCTATTGATTTCCTCAGCAGATGTCAGTCACACAGCCCATCAATAATGCTGGGAAGACATCGTGCCCGAACAGAAAAAGAAACACGAAAGGGAAAACACGTAAGGACGCTTCTAATTTGCCAGCAAGTAGCTCTCCCTGGTGTAAACTCAGAAATCTGTGACTCTTAGAACATGGTTCAGGATGATTCATTTGAAAAGCCACATAGTGTGTAGTGGTTTTAAAAGGATTTAATATGAAGAAATGGCTAATGTATATATATTTTTCATCATCAGGTACCTACAAATGAGTTATCATAAAGTGCATACAGGGAAGAATCCAATGATTCCATTTTCTTCCTTCTGTAGACAGTTACAAAACTCCAGTACTTAATCCTTATGGTGTAACAATTCCTTCTGTCATTGTGAGAAATTGTGTAGGTGTGTACTCCCTTGTAAATTCAGAGCACGGCAGTGTGACCCTTACAGCAGGACAAATGAGTTAAGGCTCTGTCAAACAAAGGCAGAAACATTCAATTGCTGACATAAGTTTACTATTTTGTATAAATGTGTTTGTAGTCTGGCACCAGCATATTGTAACAAGTCCGTGGCCCTCTACCACTTCATAGTTCTCGCTATGCTGCACACTATAGTTACTCAGAACTTCATGGCAGCAGAAGGGATGGAACTCAGATCTTACTGCAATGAAAGCTTGGATCCTTATTGTGTTAGCTAGCGGAGAAACTATCAGCAATTAGCAATACAGGTTCTGTGAAACACAACCAAGCAGTTCTTAATTTTTCCAGTAGAGGGCAGTGGCCTTTCACACTAGTCAGTTTATTACACTAAGTTCCTTTTTTGTTGTTGTTAGTGTGAAAGATAGTTTAGTTTGAGTTATAGGTTATCATTGCTAAGGTGATCAATGCTACAACTGACTATAACAGGTGGGATTTTGAGGTGGCAAGCCCCCAAAAGTTGGAATACCTACATCTTCCATGGAAATGGGGTCCATATTGTTTTCATTGTATGGAATTGTTAATATTTTATAAAAGCAGCAAAGAGTCCTGTGGCACCTTATAGACTAACAGACGTATTGGAGCATAAGCTTTCGTGAGTGAATACATGCATCCGACGAAGTGGGTATTCACTCATGAAAGCTCATGCTCCAATACGTCTGTTAGTCTATAAGGTGCCACAGGACTCTTTGCTGCTTTTACAGATCCAGACTAACATGGCTACCCCTCTGATACTTAATATTTTATGTTTAAATAGCCTTGTTAATGTGGAATGAATGTAAAATTGTGGATGCTATTTCAGGTGGAGTAGCAATACCTGACTGCTTATTCCCCAATCAACACAGGCCATAGGGACACGGGGCCTTTCACTCTGCACCTTTCTTTTTACTCCAGTGCAGTCACATGAATCAACCTCTCTCCTGCAGCTCTCCTCCTAACAGTGCTCTCTCAGTCCTTTATAGAAAACACCTGCCCCTTTCCCAGTTGGGTCTGATAATTGAACAGGGCTGACTGGCCCCAGACCATGATAGAGGCAGGCCATCCTGTTACACACACTCTGTATTTTCAGTTAATAATTGGACCTGCTATGATCTACACATATAGACCAATCACTGAGTATACAGCCAGCTTTAGAAAGAATGTTATAAAATGGAACATTTATGCATGATTAATTTTTTTAGTTATAATCTGGGAGCCTTAAAATTCCACCAGTCATACGGAAAAAGAATGTCCTTGCTGCAGGAACTGAATGTAATTCAATAGTGTTCATCTTGCAGGGCAGCAAATGGAATTTTAAGACTATAGGAATGTTAATTTAAAAAGATATAATTTTGAGAACTACTGTCCCATAACCTAGTATTTTTGAGATCTCTGTCCTAACCTACATGTGCTTGAAGAGACAAACATATGGCAATATGGTGTGCTATGGTCAGCCAAATTATGATTGTTCTCTGAAAATAATGGTTATTAAGAAAGTGACACAGAATTTTACCCATGTTTTTTGAACAAACTATTTTTGCATTCTCTTTCTTTCTCTCACTCACTCACAGATACATTTTAAATTGCCTGTAGCTGGAAACACCATTTATAAATGAAAATATATATACTTTCTAATAGCTTTTGGGATAATATTTTAATAATAAACTTCTGTCTGGCAAGACACAGTGCATGAGCATCACACTTTAAACTGATCTTATAATTTAGTGAACTGGAATAAAAAAGGCAGCAATTTTATGTAAGAGAGTCACACAATGATCTTGGAGAAAAAGACCTTTAACATTGTTTAATGATGGGCTAGTTAATAAGCTAAGACCAGGGGTTCTGGTGCTAGAAGCTGGTACAGACTTATTGTCTTCTATATGGAATACCGTCCAGTTTCTCTGGGAGTTTGAGAACATATGGGTCCAGTTACAGGACAGACACAGGACTACATTGTACTTTACAGAACAGCTCCACATTATAAGTTTGATCCAAAACCCACTTAATGAAATAGGAGCCTATCCATTTACCTTAATGAGATTAGGATCAGGCCTGTGGCGTATGCAGATGGGCCGTGCTTTAGCAAGAGCCCTGTCACTTTAAGGAAAGGTAGCCCTTGCTCTCCTTTCCCAAGCTTCCCTAGCTCTACTGGCCTCACTGCACCTCACCCTCAGGCCACATCACCCCATCCCTTTTGAAGAGGTTAGCAATTCTGGAGGCATTAACATGGAGACTAACATGTCTGGAGACACTAACATGTCTCGATACCCAGCCACTTTATGGCCAGGGTCCAGATCCAACACTCACTGAAGTCAATCCATTGGCTTCAGTGGATGTTGGATCAGGACATAGGTTCATTTGTGCCCTTCTCCCACCAACAAAAAGAAAGAAAACAACGTCTCTTATAACCATATAGCCCAGTTATATGCACCAAATACAAGGAAATTAGGGACCCATATTTTAGATGACAACTGGATGCTAGGGAGAATAACACTCCTTAAATACTATAGATAGATAGACATACACCAAAACCATTCAATTCTCAACAGCTAGAGTGTTCTCAGCAACTTACTTATAGCACTTGACAGGAGCAGACCCTATTTAACAAAGTCCTAAGAAGAGTAGGGTAAATAAACAACAAATAATTTACTCAACAAATTATGTTCTCAACAGATATCCCCTCCTTTTTTATATGCAAATTATACACAGACAGATCGTGATTGTTCACAGATTTATTATTTAAAATGATTCACCAAATAATTTCTGCAAAGAATTGTTGATTTGTAGCTTATTAAAGCAGATGAGCATGAACATTTGATATTCAAAATGCAAGCTGTTTGACTGGACACATGACAAACATGGTATGTTTCTTTTTCCTGATTGAATGGGTGAATCTGTGAGAGTCAGGTTTCTGGTGCAAGTCCTCATTCTTATGATAAGTTCAAAATTTGCCTTCTGTGAATATTTTTCAGTATTTGCTTAAAACTTTCTGTTGTAACCATATTGGCTACCATAGTTGCAGACAGTAACCACTAAAGGGGAATAAATATTTGGAACAAATTCACTTAAAAAATCAAGTTAATATTCACAGAAAATTGTTTGCAGCATTCATCCAGGTCTACTCTTAGACCCTGAGTCAAAGAGCAGGTCTACACTATTGTTTAAGTTGATCTAACTTATGTTAGGGTGCAAAAAAGACACCCCAGACCCTGAGTGACACAAGTTAAAGCAACCTAAGTGCTGTCCACACAGGTGATCTCCCGGCAACATAGCTTCTGCCTCTCGTGGAGGTGGCATAATTATGCTGATGGGAGAGCGTTCTCCTGTCGGCATAGCATCTTCACCAGATGCAGAGCAGCTGCACCGCTGTAGCGCTTCTAGTGTAGATCTGCCCAATGCTCACTAAAGTTAATGGGAGTCTTTCCACTAACTTTGGTACACTTTGCATCAGGCCCTTGACATGGCCCTTGATAAACTGTTGTTTCATTTGTTGTTTAGATTGTAAACTTCTTGAGGGCAGGGCCTATGCCTCCATTTTGTTCAGCTCTGCATTTAGATCATATGGCAGTAAACGGATCATATGTTACAAGACAAGACAAGAAAAGCAGAGTGTTTCTGCATCACTGTGGTCACTCAAAATGCAGTAATCGCCTCCAGATTCTGGTGTGAATCTTACTTCTGTTACAAATGGAACTTTTAATGTCAAATAGTGAAAGAGTTAGATCCGCAGAGTCAACAAGGACAAAACGCCAGTGGTGTTTAAAACAGAGAGGATGAATTAGTTAAATTAGTTAGATAAAACACTAAGAACCAAACCAAAATTATGCTTGGTTCCAAAAAAAGTTTGAATACCTTTGCTTTAGTTTGTTTGTATTGAGAGTTTCACATAAATGGGGCTTGAGAGTGGCTCTTATCACCATAATTATGACCCAAAAGAAAACAGGAAGCCCCTGGAATCTAAACAAAGTTCTCCTCCTCTCCCAAGATTCCTGGTTCCTGTTTGTTCTGTCTTTCATTCTATAGATGATAGAGTGCTCTGCTAAGTCCTCTGCACAAAAAGGATTATTATCAAACTGCTTTCATAAGTATCCTCATAATGAACAAAGCCTCTATGCCACATGCTTAAAAATCAAATAAACTGATTATTACTGCATTATTTTAACCTTCCATTAATTAAAGTGAGCACCAATTGAGAGAACACAGAGGTAAGACTGAAATATATTTTGTTTTGCATTGTTGTTGTTTTTCTCCATACGAAACAGGTCATGACAGTAAATGGGAGCCCACCACTTACTGAAGTTTTAATTACATTCAGATCAGCTAATTTAGTTTACAAGTTATCATCAACCTGTTAATGGAACATTAATTAAGAAATGTACTCAGTAAGGTTAGGTTCATATTCATAGAAAGTGATTCTTCCTGAGTTTTTCCATCTAATGAGGACCAACTTCAACATAGCTGTTTAGCATAATTACAAAGATGAACAACATCCATGCGCTACAGCAGCAATATTTTGTTGTGATTTCCAGAGTATCCTGCAGTCTTCAGCTCTGTAGCCTCGATGGATAGATAATGGGTGGAGGTGGAGGTGTAGGGAAAATAAAGGGGCTGTCTCAGAACTCTCCTCAGATAAATTATTAATCAAATGCAATAGTACACTGGTTGCCAACTGTAGTCCATAGACCCCTTCCTGGCAGTCTGTGGTGAACTCACTAGTCATATGGTGCTAGTTCTGTTCCAATTTCAGCTGCTGAAGTACCTTAAAGGATAGCTAGAGTAAATTTAATGTTACTTTTCCATATAAGCAATTGTGTTATTTGAACACGATTGGAAGAGATGATCTTCACAACTGTGAATGGGATTTCTCTGTTTAAGATGTGGTGCACACTATGAAAAAGTTTGAGAGCCTGTGGAATAGTAGAACTCAGAACTGTAATGGTTGTCAGCAGGGAGGGATTATTAAGTCTTATTATTTATTTAAGTGACAACAATGTGCTTTACCCTGTACAAGATTCAAGGGAGCCCCAGGCTTAAAGAGCTTACTGTCTAAAAGACAGATACAGAAAAGACAGGACACAGTGGGAAACCCAGTAGTAGTAGTAACTTGGCATTTAAAAAAAGAACATTAACTCATTTCTTGTGGGCATCACAAAAGAAGTGAGTCTTTAAGAAGTATTTGAATATAGACAGGAAAGATGAGCTGGGGAACCAGAATGGGGATTAACTATATAAAGGCTTCGGACCATCAACATATCTTGCTTTATAAGTACAAGCCACAGTGGAAATGCTATGTGTCACAGCACTCCTAATTCTACTGAATCTGCTTATGATTTCTAGTGAAGGGAGAACTCCAGAATATTTAAAAGGTATATCAGAAATGTGTCTGAACATATTACATGCCCCATCTCCCCCCAGATCCTTCTCCAATTTCACAATCCCGTACTTCCAGGCTTGGCCTCAAGTTTCTCTTCCCTGACCCTGCTCTTCCTGAACTCTAAATCTCCTTGGCTACTGTGTGTTTGAATTAGACCTTTCACCTCATTGGAATGCAGTTTCTATGGTTTAATTCTAAATGGAACAGTATGTTAGTTTAAACAGGGAGGCTGATCAATAGTTTAATCAGTCATTTTGTTTCTAATTCTTTCTGCACTACCTGTTCCAGCTGTTAATACCTCTTTACTTTGGCCTGCTGCAGCTCCAAAGTCAAACTCAGGTCAAGCAGAGACAGATAGGCACGTGAGAAAAAAGAGACACCATGCCTGTCTGCTGAATTTCTTTGCAGTTGCTGGATCAAAGTAAGCAGAATATGTAAATCCACATACCTATCCTGACTGTTGGCCTCTGCCTCTTTTACGTAAAGAGCATCAAGTTATTTTCAGTGGGAGGCTTTCAGAAGAGGAAGCTAGAATAGGGACTATATTAGGGGTGATTATGATATGTAAATATAAATTCCCTTAAGGCCTTCACATTGGAAAACTGCACTTTGTAGCTCATTCCTTATTGTTGTGCTGCTATCTGCAAATACTAATTTTGGAGTTGGTCAGTTATTTGTTTCTGAAGCAGCCCTTACATTTGCAGAAATATTCCTAGATATTCACGGGTAATTTATGTAAACAATTTCAACATAAAGGGTGTGTATATTCATTTCACTTCTTTGTACTTTGTAATTCATGGCATGTAATTGGCCACCTAAAGTAACATGGCATCGTGTTTGTGTAATACCAACAGACCCCATTCATTGGCGGACAGGATGGAACCTGGGGGCTCTGGAGCTTAGTGCATGAGCCTCTACCACATGAGCTAAAAGCCAATTGGCTGTTAGCTAAGGCTGTAGAGCAGACTCATTTAACTCTCTCTCTGAGTGGTCTCAGTGCCACTAGATGGGACAGAACACCCCACCCCGAAGGTGTGTGGGTTACATTTGCTCCCTGATTGGATGACTGAAACTTCCTAAAGGACAACCATATGACTGGGGTGCATAGGCACTACAATAATACAAATAATAAATACTTGATATTCCTGTGTTGACCTCATTAACACTTTTGGTCACAGCGTCATCCTGGGAGCTCATGTTCAGCTGATTATTCACTGCCAATCTGACTTGGGGGGAGGGGGGGATTCCTTCTCTATGCCACATATGGTGATCAGTTAGGCCCTTAGCATGTGAGCAAGAACCAGCAGCCAACCACCTTAGAGAGAGAATGTTCAGTGCCACTTCAGAGCCCTGGCCTTCCCAACCCAATGCCCCATCTCCAGCTGTGGCCGTCCCTTATGCTTCACACAAAGGAGATCAAAAGCAAGCAAACGAAGAAACCCAAGAATACATTGGGGGGAGAGGGGAATCCCTTCACAACCCCTTCATGTGGCAGGCTGAAACCCTGTAGCATGAGCTTTTAGGTACATGAGACATACACAGGAAGTGAGCCCCAGTGCTGCTGGAACATTAAAATTGAAAATCAGACCTGAATGAACACCCCTAGATTCAAACTCCCTCAACTTTTGGAAAAATTGGACTTGGATACATACTTCGTGGCTTCCAATTATCTCTGCTAGAAGCATTTGTTTGGTTTTTCTCACATGGATAATTATTTATTTTCAGTGCATTCAACCCACTTCATTTCCTATGATACTCATCTCCATTGGATAGGAACATCCTGAAAAGACTGATGTATTAAGCCTCACAACAGCCCTGTTGGGTGGGAGACTATTAGCCTCATGTTCACAAAGAGATGAAGTAATCTGAGCAAGATCACACAGGTAGTGTGTGTGGCAGAGTCAGATATAGACTCCAGATCTCCTGATTTCCTGGTCTTATGTCAAAACCAGAAGACCATCCCTCCATTTTATTAGGATGGGTTTATGTCAGAGATTAAAGGTAATCTTTGATACATTTTAGCTCCTAGTACCGTATGTGGAAAATCACATACATGCATAAAAAGGGAACAATGCAAAAACGTGTCTATATTTCTAGAGGTAAAGATCAAGGCGTATAATAACGAGGAATGTGACTTATGCTAGTTCTCTTGACTGACTGTTGTGATACTGGTAGGATGACCAGATCTTCTGATTTTATAGGGACAGTCCTGATATTCAGGGTTTTGTCTTATTTAGGTGCTTATTACTTCTCCCCGGTTCTGATTTTTCATACGTGCTATCTGGGTCACCCCAGATACTGGCTATGGCAAGAAGCTCCTATTTGCCCTTAAATACTGTTGACCAAAGACAGCCTGGTTGCTTGACTTTCTGTTCAGCAAACAACATTGGGATAGATCCTCAGCAGGTGGAGCTACAGAAATATACACCAGCTGAGCATCTGGCCAAATATGCACCTCAGGTGAAATCCTATCCTGACTCCATTGATTTTAACAGGTCATCATTTCACCCTCCTTTTTAGGTTTGACCACAACTACATAAGTAGTTTAGACAGAAGATCTTTTCGTGGACATAGGATCAATATCAAAACAGCAGCATTACTGAGTAAAGAGGAAGGCGGGAGTCTGAAATGGATAAATGAGAAGCATCTGGAGTAGAGGTGGTTGGGAATTTTTTTGATAAAACTTGTTTTCAATCAGAAAATGCCAGTTTGTGAAAACTGAAACTTTTTATGAAAACAATTTTCATTACGAGGTTTTCTCGGGTACAGGATGGAGGGAGAAAGAGCAAGATACCCAAGAATATCTAATAGCCTGGTGGTTAGGGCACTCGCCTCAGATGTGAGCGACCCAGGCTCGAATACCAACTCCCAATCAGGCTATTCTGGGTAGGGACTCTCTTTCTCATAAAAAAATTCAAAGGGTCAAATTTTCATTCTGATGCAGAATGAAACCAAATGTTGACACCTGAACATTTTTCATGAATCAGAATTCTTGTTTTCTGGCCAACCCTAATCTGGAGTAGGAATACCTTTGAATTCTGAGAACAAAGCAGGCTCCAAAGAATGTACAGAATAGTGATTTTAAACAACTTTGACCTTGAAGGCACGGGATGGAGGGAGAAAGAGCAAGATATCCAAGAATATCTAATAGCCTGGTGGTTAGGGCACTCACCTCGGATGTGAGAGACCCAGGCTCAAATACCTACTCCATAAGTACACTTATGCTATATAATGCATTTCTTTGCTTTGAGATTTCTGGTGTATTAACTGTGATGGGAGTTATAAGAGGGAAAGCTTAATGAATTGTCTGTTCTAAAAACATCCCAGAGAGAGAGAGAGAGAAATACAAATAAGAGACCCAGTTCTATTGTAGTTTATCTAGCCCACCCTAATCCCATGCTGTTTCCTGTTTCACTTCTGGGTTACACTTCTCATTATGTTCTTTGCTAACTTATTAAACTCTTGTGAATAATATTAATGTTAAACATGAAGGATTTGCTCTGGGGCTTTCATAAGAGATGAATAAGGGTATATGTTATGTGAAGCTGCATTCAATATTTGTTTTTGAATAGTACAGCAAATTATCCTTGTGGAACTATGTGTCACTGATCATTATATAAGACTAGACTATCTCAGTCTGGAGAGAGTCTTTAACATTACACCTCACTTTTGCATACAGTTTGGGTATAGCTGATTCTTGACTTAAATACTTTGCAAATAATACTTTGCATCCAAAGATGCCAAAACACTTAACAGATACTAATTTTGCTTCAGAATATGACTGTGAGGTATGAAAATATTATATTGCCAATTTTACAGAAAGTGAAATTGAGACATAGTAAGGATAAGACATACATTTTCATAAGCATCCTCTAATCTTGGATTTCTCAGTTTTTGGGTGTCCAATATGAGGCACCTTGGGCCTGATCTGCAGAGTTGCTGAGCCTCTTGTGACTGCCAATGAAGTACATTGGAGTTGTAGCTACTCACAAGTCTCACAATCAGTCCTAGTGGAGATATACAAAGAGGAGTTGATGTAGTCAGATCAGCAGACTAAGAAGATTGTTTTAGCAGCCACAGTTTGGATGGATTAGAGGGATTTAGAAGCAATCAAGCATTATGTGCATCAGGGAGGTCGGAGAGAAAAGTGGTTGTAGTTATCAAGATTGGAGATGATCAAAGTGGGCAAGACTGTTATCTATCAGGATAGAATAGAAGGTTTGGATCTTCAAAATGTTGTGGAAGAAAACCCAACAGAATTTGGCCACTATCTGGATGCAAACTGCCAATGTGAGGGAGGACTTGACCAAGACCTACATGATACTCTTGTTTTTCCTCTAATCTGGATCTTCAGTAGTTAATACGTAAGACAATATAACAAATGACATATTTGTTTATGTAGGCCACACAGTCAAAAATGCTACATTGCAAAAGCAGGCACTTTGCATAACACACATAAAACTAATCCTGAGCTCTGTGAATAAATGCTTTGCATATTCCCTATGTCAGCAACTGCATTTTTCAATCTATGGAAAAGTAAGAAAAGGAATTCTGAAATTTCCAGTAAGAAGTGAGAAATTATTTGGATTATGACACAAGACAACATTTTCAAAGATAGAAAGTAAGCATCCGCCTTTGTGAGCCAGGATCTCAGTGGACCATCTGATGTAAAGTACAATTAATGATAACTATAGTATGGTATATGCACTATAATGTCTTCATTCTGCTAGCTGACTGCATTGTTTCAATTACTAGAGCAAAATGCATAAAACAAGTTCTTCAGCATCCAATAAAATCTCTGCCAATTGATTAACCACAAAAACATATGAGTACAATTAATTTTCGGTGCACAATTGTAAATGAAAAAAAAAAAGTGACCAGGCTAACATCTTCAATTTCAAATGTTAACTAATAAAAAAAGGGCTACATTTTCTGCTGATGTAAATTGGTGCAGCAACACTGACATCAACCCTTGGTATTTAAGAAAACAAAAGCAGCCAGTCTTTAGGACTCAGCTTTCTTGTTTAAAGAAGATAAACTTAAGCATGAAGTTGTGACGAGTTTGTTGGCAGTTATCACTATTGCATATGTTAGTGTTAGGATGTGCAGGGGGTTTCTATACATGATAGGAGAGCATCAAACAGGCAACAAAAGTATGCTGGAAAAAGTTCCTGAGAGCCAAGCAACAACTGAGGTTTATTGCTCTAGTATCACATTCTATGGTGTGTTAGCGCATGTTTTCAATCTCTTCTTCCTTCCTCTCTGATTATTCTGATAAGGAAAATACTTAAAAGTGGAAATAGGCTGAAGTGATTTTCAGATTGCGTTTGAAGTTCAGATATGAAACCAAATCAGACTGAATATGGGATCAAATTCAGTTGTACTGAAATCTCATGAACTTTGCTCATGAGATTTCAGTGCACACTGCTGTTTGGGTTATTTCTGTCATTTTTAATGATGAAATTCTATCACAAGTGCTGTTCTCATCATATCTTGTCTACATCAAACAGGAACTAGAAATTAGGTTCTCCTGGATTTGGATCCATCTAGAACCAAAACACGCAGGGGTAGGGGTTGGATTTGGGGATTTGGAGCCAAGCAGTTTTCTGTTGCTCTAGTTACAGCTAAGCACAACCATGATTTCATCCTTCACAAAAGTATGTAGCAGGCAAGACGGTAGATCAGAAAGACACAAATAAGAATGTGGACTATATAGCACAATTTGTTAAGGCTTTCCTTGCATTAGTGCAGTGTTTCCCAAACTTGGGACACCGCTTGTGTAGGGAAAGCCCCTGGCGGGCCGGGCCGGTTTGTTTACCTGCCGTGTCCGCAGGTTCGGCCGATCGCAGCTCCCACTGGCCACGGTTCGCTGCTCCAGGCCAATGGGGGCTGCGGGCCAAGGGATGTACTGGCCGCCGCTTCCCACCGCCCCCATTGGCCTGGAGCAGCGAACCGCGGCCAGTAGGAGCCGCAATCGGCCGGACCTGCGGACGCAGCAGGTACACAAACCGGCCCGGCCCGCCAGGGGCTTTCCCTACACAAGCAGCGTCCCAAGTTTGGGAAACACTGCATTAGTGAATGCATCCTAACACTACACTTGTCAGGTAGCTAAACCTTCTTAACCTCCTTTCACTTGAAATCAGTGTGATGACTCATGTAAGAAACATCTCACCAATGAGAATAAGGGGTTTACAGTCAGGTCCTTACCAGTCAAAATATGTTACCAACTTTGTGAGCAGGATGTAAGTTTTGAAAGGTAACAGAATCTAGTTTCAGATGGACTCCATGGTATTGCAGTTACCATTGTTGTGGTTTGTTAAGGGTTTAGGATTCCTATGTTTTCTCTGAGCATTTATATGGCCCATTGTTGATGTAGCCCAGTTATTCTGAATTATGATGGTCTTTATCCAACATGACAGCTATAGTACTTTTGAGACTGTATTGTTGTTTTCATCATCTGGTCTTTCAGCTGTACGTTGTGTTTCACTTTGAAGTGTAATATTTTATTTGATGTTTTCTTTGGCCTAGTCTTTCTCTAGGTTCTTATGGATCAATCACTGTAGTATCTGAGCATCTCCCACAAGTAGAAATGACAACAATGATCTCTCTCTCTCTCTCCTGTTGACAAGATGCAGGCTTGGGCTTTTTTAGATAAAGTATGGAAGCTTGGGTAATATTGTGGGAGCTGGATACTGTATTTACAATGGGCACACTTAAGAAATTAATTCCTGTGTTAAAGATGTTCCCTATTTCAGCAATAGTCCATATACTTCAATGTGGAATACCACTGGAACAATAAGATCTCTGCAACTGAAATAAATACTTTAAATGTGCCCACTGTAGCTCTGAGTGGGGTGAGGTTCATGTTGGAAGAATTTCATCCATTTGAGATGCTCTGATGATGATGCCTGGGGATGTTGTGGAATTCTATCCTTCCCTAATAATATTTTGCACTTCTATAGCGCCTTTCATCTGAGGATCTGAAAGCAACTTACAAAAACCCATTCATTTTAGATAGGTAAGGATTATATATATGTTATAGACAGGGAAATTGAGGCAGAGAGAAATGAAGTGGGCCAAGGCCTCTAAGCAAGACAATAGCAGAGTCAAAGATATAACTTAATAGTCCCAACTCCTGCAGTATTGAAACAAAATAAAAATTTGACACAAGAGAATTAAGAAGTTCAGGCAGTGACAGAGTGCTAAAAGATGATAGATTGATTCTTACTGGGCTATGGGTATCTCAAAAATTCTCTTATTTTGAATGTTATAAATTAATTGTTGTCCAACTAAATTGTAAATCCTGTTTATTTATTTTTAATGTAATGTCTAAAGCAGTGAAGTAACTGGATTAATTTGACAACTTGCTGCATTGTCTAATTGCTAATTATTTTCTTGAAAATCATAGCTCTGATAAAAATCTCTAATCCTCTTTTGAAGTTACTAGATCTGCAGCTATGTGTTAATCACTCAATTTTCTTTCATTTTTTCTTTATATTCATTTGTTATTTTTATTTGGTTTCTGAATCTGCCTTTTATCAGAAAATTGATGCAAGAATAGACTTCATCTTTGCATCCCTAATGTCTTTTGGAGGAACACAATAGGTTCTATTGAATTCTGAATCATTAGCCGATAACAACACATCTCTGAATGTTGCAAGCAAATCAGCTTTTCTTTGCTATTTTTGAACTGAAGAGCAGCAGGAGATAACCATATGCAGTCAGTCCAGGTAAGTGACATCTCTTGTAAAATTACGTCTTTACCACAGACATCCATTGATTGATGCCAACACACCTCAACTGCAGAAGGTTGGTACTTTATAAAGCAGTCTGATTTACAGGCAACAACTTGATTAATAACTAACAATAAAGTATATAATAATTAAAACTGCATGCGGTGGAGAATTTCTAGCTGTAGCTTGAAATATGCAAGCAAGCATCTCTCCTTACTGCAGCCTCTTTCTGCCAACACACCGGTCTGCGTATGCACTGATGAACTCAACATGTCTTTACCATTCCAGCATCAGGATGGATAATCCCCACTTCATAGGAGTTTGAGCACAGAGTGCATCTTGCTAGAAGCCAGGGTAATTTTGTCTGCAGCACAATGGATATTGGAAGACATCTCGACTCAACTCCTTCCTCGTTCCTATTCCTCTGACCTTTATCTCATTCAAAACCCAATAATGAATTACTTAAGTGCCAATAGCCTTTAATACCTATTAATCAAGCAGCTCTAGTTAAAAGGACCATTGCTTGTTCAGTCTCCAAAATCCACACAATCTGCTCTTCTAGCAAATGTTTCTGGACTATTTTTATGTGCCTGAAAACTGCTGTGAATCACAGACTGCTAAGGGCACTTAACTGCCAAACTCCCATGTAGAGAGACAAGGTGGGTGAGGTAATAGTTTTTGTTGGACCAACTTCTGTTGGTGAGAGCTCTCTCACCAACAGAAGTTGATCCAATAAAAGATGTTACTTCATTCACCTTGTGTCTGTAATATCCTGGGACCAATACAGCTACAATACTGCATGCAAACTCCCATGTAGCCTGGAACTGGCACCGTCCACTCCTTTCCACTCCATGAGTTTGGTATGTAAGTACAATGGGTCAAATGCTCCTCAGAGGTAATTCACTGTGCACTGGTGCCGTCCCATGGATTTCAATGCAGTTACAACTTGGTGTAAAACAGAGGAAAATTCACTAACTTATACCAAAATATTAATACCCATATAGTCCCGCTCCCTGTACTAAACTATATATGTGTCTTAGTGTGCTTTTGTAGAGCCTTCCATCTGAGGATCTTAAATAACATTACAAACAAAAGGGTATGATTCTGTCAGGTCCGGCTCTGGCTTTCTGGCCGCCCCAAGCAAAAAAAAAAAAAAAAAAACCCACAGCGGCCAGAACAGCAAAGCAAAAAAAAAACAAAAACCTGCGGCGCGGCCGGAACCAGGGTGCAGGGGGACTCCCTGCCCTGCAGATGTGCCCCGGCTAGCGGGGGGGAGAGAGAGAAGGGGGGCGGCCAGGGCTTCAGCGGGGCACTACCACGCGGCCCCTCCTGCCGTGCCCCCTGCCGGGAGAGCTCCGCACCGCTCCGGTTGGCTGGGAGGGAAGGACGCGGGCTGCCCTGCCGGGCTTGCTGCAGGGCGCTCCTGTCCTCCATGCCGCTGCCCCCTACAGGGCGGCCGGAGTGGAACAACAACAACAACAACAAAAGCAGCCATGCCGCCCTAGGATTGGGCGGAATGCCGCCTCCTACAAGCTGCTGTCCCAAGCACCAGCTTGCTCGGCTGGTGCCTGGAGCCGGCCCTGGATTCTGTTATGACACTGGTTTGACACCAGTACAACTCTATTGACTTCAGTTGAGTCACTTGTGGTTTACACCAGTTTGAGATGAATTCAGGTTTATTTATTTATGTGTTTATATGGTACTGATTTCCATAGAATCTTTGTGCCTCACAAACATTAATAGGGAACTGAGGCACAGACAGACGAAATGAGATGAATAGAACACAGGTCTCCTGGCTCACATTGCAGAGTTAACCTCTACACCACACTGTTATGTGAACTTTTCAAGTTAAAGTAAAAGAGCTCTCATTATTTAATGCACCAAGCTCAATTGTAATAACTGCCAATTCATTGGTTTTTTACACTACTACAGTGCTAGAAGGAAACAAAACTTGATTACTATTCAGATGGTGTCCTCCAATCAAAACTGATGCTAGCAACTGATATCCATTTTTATACTTGATTACCAGAATCTAAGACTCTTGGCTTGTACACTATGAGCCTCTGAAACAGATGCTAAAACCCCCTTCCTTCTGTGTATGCTGAATCCTTATGATGATATCCCATTGTATTGCTCTGGGAACACTTTCCATACCTCAAGGTCTCTCTCATGTTTTCCTAGCAGTCACAGAAAAATAAAAAAGATGCAATATTCCAGCTCCTGCCAGCTGTTTCCATCTGCCTCAAGAAATAACCTTGCAGGCAGAATCCAAAAACCGAATGACAACAGCCTCAGCTGGCAGAAGGTGACCTATTTAAGTGCCATTTCATCCTGAAATAACTTCAAAAGATTTTCCCATATCAGGCATTCTTTACCCTCCCACTTATCGAAACTCTGCTCTTCAGGACGCTGAACAAAGGCAGAAGGCTAATAGACTGCTAACCCACTGCTACCCAAAGGGCACTGTTCTGATCTCATGTACATCATGTGAGAAAAGAATCAGGCTGTGAGCCACAAACTGAGACCCACGCACAACAGGTTCATAGATTTGTAGAGTTTAAGGACACAAGGGACCAATTGTGATCTCTAGCCTGACCATGTGTATATCACAGGCCATAGGATTTTACGCAGTGACTTCTGCATCATGCC
This sequence comes from Emys orbicularis, assembly GCF_028017835.1. Taxonomy (NCBI): domain Eukaryota; kingdom Metazoa; phylum Chordata; order Testudines; family Emydidae; genus Emys; species Emys orbicularis. Next base: position 82,335,229 of record NC_088686.1, on the reverse strand, counting down.
TAAAAGCTTGTGGTTGACCTTGCCAGGTCTTTTAGAAAGACTTCCTTTCTTTCACCTTCCTTCTTCTGAAACAAAAATGTGAGGTGAGAAGTGCAAAGTGTGTGTATTTGGCATGTGGGTGGGAGTAGTAGGGTACAAAAATCCCACTGCAGTGTCCATTGAAAACCGAATTATATTCATTAATAAATGACACTTGTGCTGCAGGCTTCATGGACTGGGTTAATGTCAAAAGGTTAGATGCCAGATTCTGATTTTACAGAAGCTTCATATTGCTGTAACTTCACTGGTTTGAATAAATGGAGTTACTCCCAATTTACACTAGCGTGGATGGATTTACCCATACATTCCAATGAGATTTGCGCTCAAATCACCAGGCACTTTTAGAAAATACTACCGTAGTAGTCTATTTGATTTCATACAGGAATTACCTCACCATCCTCTGTTATCAGCGAGTTATGGGATCTCATTACCTGTGGAATAATATGTACTAGGTTAGAGTCCTCAAAATCTCTGATCATCCTAATTTTAAATTTAGTAAACGAAAGACTCTTTCTTTAATTCATCAGGAAAATGTTGCATGTACAATATTTTATATGATACTCAAGAAATATCATATACAAGTTATGCAGTTTACTTTACTGCTGCCTTTAGGTATTATCAAGAGCTAAATAATATTAGAATCATATTTTAATGGGGATGCTAAATTCTTCCAGTTGCACCAGGGTAAATCCATGGTAAGTGCCATTGATTTTAATGAGTACAGGATTCCCAGGGCAACAAGGTCTAGTAATGGATTGGGTGCTGGCTCAGGTGACTTGCATTCTATTACTGGCTCAGTCATTGACCTGGTGTGTGACCCTGGGCAAATCACTTCACCTCTCTGTGCCTTGGTTTCCCCTCTCACCCTTTGTCTGTCTTGTTTATTTAGACTGTAAATTCTTTGTGGCAGTATTTGTTTTTACAGTGTCTAGCATAATGGGTCCTTGATCTCATCTGGGACCCCTAACTTTACCATAATACAAATAATAATGCTAAGTCATAAGTCTCTAAATGGTTCACATCACCCTTCAGAACATTTATATGCATCCCTTCCACTTGTGTGAATAGGGATTTATATGTAAGTCCTTTCTTCGTTAAAAGGAAAACAGATTCTCCATTCCTAACTCAGGAAAAAATACCAACATGCAAAAGAAGATAACCACTGGCAGTTGTATAGAAATTGCCTTGTCATTACGAGGGTCACATTTACCTGCCTTGACACTTATAGTGTGGCAAGTTGCAGAACTTGGAATAGCAGCAAAACCTCTGAGAAATAAGGGACACTATTCATACATAACAGTGGTGAAGAAGTATGTCCCAAGGCTGGCATTAGTCAGAGTCACTTGCAATGAACAACTTCTGTCTCATCATTTAGAATCTCAAAAATCTAGACAGTATAATTGGACTCCCTGCTAATGCAGGTAGAATTCTCCATTGTCTTCCAGTCTTAATTCTGGGGTCTGTCAAAAAAGAATACTGCCAGTGAATTAGCAATTTAAAAGTTCTTGTTCTTAAAGGGGATATTTATTTGAAAAAAAAAAATTATCTATATTGTTAAAAATAAAATTAAATGCCACTTAAAAGAAGATTGAAATAAGGAAAATTTAATAAACAAACGTGTACTATATTTTTGTCATTAATAGTACTTAATCTATGTTTTGGAATACTCTAAGAACATTATAATTAAGGTTTAGCTGGTTTTTCCATGAATTACATTTAATTAAATTAGGCTTGAGCTTGTGTTATTCACATCAGCCCAAATGTGAATTATTTTTATTAGAATTTTTCTAAAGTGTTTAAATCCATTATCTTAAAAAGAGAATATTAGTATAATATGGACATGTATTTAGATGCTTTTAATGTTAAAGTTCAACTGTAGGTAACATGGTTTAACTTTAAAAAAATAAACTGAGCTAAATAAGTTTAATATATTGGGTTTGTAACATAAAAGATATTTAAAATGGTAGAGACATTTAGGCCCTAAGCCAACACAGCACTTAAACATATGTGTAACTTTAAGCACCTGAATAGTCCAGTGAAGTCAGTGGGACAACTTACATGTTTAAAGTGAAGTATATGCATTTATTAGAAAATCATTCTTGGACCAATCCTGATGTCCGTGATTCAGTATTTGCTACTCAGAAGTATTTGCTGAAAAGGTATCAACCCATAAATATTGTGTTCCCTATGTAAACAGAGGTTGGGTGAAGATCTGGCCCCATTGAAATCAATGGGAGTTTTGTCACCGACACAAGGATTTCACCTTTTGTGTCTTGCCACAGTCACACATAGAGATAGCATAACACAGGTAGATAGTGCAGAGTTGGAAATAGAATGACGGAGTCTTGATTCCCAGTCCTTTGCCCTAGCCAGTGTCTCATTATAGGTACTGAAGTAAAAACAAAATAATAAGGATAGTACTTCATTTTGAAAACAATCTTCTGATATGCCGCATTGTGTTCAATTGTAGAGATATTTCCAGGCTGCATGCCTAAACTAAGCTTTGTTGTTCTCCTACTAGTCAAATCATTTGGAGTAACTGTAGCAATACAATAACTGGTATCATTTAAAGTTAAATATGGAAATACTTCGGTTGAGTTTTTTTCTCCTGCAGTCTTTCATAAAACAGAACCACTGAAGTGTCTTTGGATTGTGCCACCTGAGGAGACAGTGCAGTAAACATATGTAACTCATTCCTGTTACAAACTGAAGAATGTTTCTCATTCTTGCTGTGATTGTTGCCAAGGAAGGGATTAATGTTGTGCGATTTTCACTACAGCAATGTTGCTGTAATTCACAATATGTGAAATATATTACCCTTCAGTTCAAGGGAAAGAAGCAGTAGGTTAAAAGAAATTAAATAAAATACAAAATTTTCTAGTGTCTATGAGCCAGATTCTTCATTACCTTGCACTTTATGTCATTATTTACACCAGTACACAGGGAAAAGAGCTACCATTCTGATAAGGTAGCTTGTGTTGTACACAATCTTAACACTTAACAGGGATTTTACACTTATTTTGCACAAGTGTAAGTGACAACACAAAATTTGGGACAGTGCAAAATCAGGTGCAAAGACTGCTTCTCTTCCCTATTATTCCATTTTTACACCAGTATTATTGAAATAAGTGGAGTTACACTGGCATAAAACTAGTTTAATATTGGAGACTAAGACTTTTAAATTTGAATTCTCCTGGTGTCTGCTTTCAGTTGATTTGCCTCATCTATACTTTCTCCCTTTCTCTCTGTGTGTATATATAAAACCCACTGTAGCTTTCAAAACAAAGAACTTAATCTATGTATCACCAACTCATTTTATATCTTGTTTTTTGTGACACAAATAACAAGCAATGGGAAACAACAGAGTTGCAACCTATTCTTTCTGCAAATTTCAAATCCAGACCATTTTGTATAAAGCAGCAGCAGGGGATGGATCAACTTGATCCTGCATCCCAGACTTAGGTGAATCATTGAGCTAAGTAAAGAGGTACAGGATTAGACCTAAGTTCAAATAAAATGAGAACTATCTTAAACTTTTGCCCTAAACACAAACTGAATTGAACATTTTTTGCAGTTTGAAAAAAAAATGAACTTTTTAAATTTTGTTTTACTCCAATACTCCCCCTCTTGGATAAAGGTTGGGATCATAAGTGGAAGAGCAAAAATACTGCAAAAAGACTGTTCTCATGAGACTCCCAGTTCAATTGTGCAGCCCCAAGTCATTTGGATAGTTCAGAATGTTTGGATTCCTGTCCCACCAGAATAGGGTCTGTATTATTAGCATTTAGACTGCCTAGTCATCCAGTGTCAAGTCCTACTACCATGGAACACAAATGCTAAACTTCCACAGGCTTAATGGGAGGAGATAATGCCCGTTTTACCCAATGCTAGTGAACAGGGTGACTGGTGACTAAGTTTATGTCAACATAGCAAAGACCCTCCCACCCTGCAGGGCCCTAGAGCCCAGGCTCCAACTTGGAAGTCTACACAGCAATGAAACGTCCCCGCAGCCTGTGCACCTGTGAGCCCAAGTCAGCTGGCATGGGCAAGCTGCAAGTTTTTCTCTGCTGTGTGGACATACCCTAAGGGACTGATCCAAAGCCTATTGAAATCAATGGAAAACCTTGTATGGACTTTACTGGATGTTGGATCAGGCCTTAGTAAAAGGGCCATATCTTGCCCCATAGGTCTGCATGCACAGGGATCCTTCCTTCATGTGGATGTGCCCCAATCTGTAGACCCATGAAGATCTATGTGTAAGGAGGGATGAGCAAAGGGTAAGGGGGATTGAGTTTGATCTAGAGCAGATGCAGAGCTGCACCATCAACCATGACAACCTCTGAGGATTCCTCCTAAATGTACTCCTCCCACAAGTTTTCATGCAGTGGTGTGAACTGACCTGGGGATATACTTGCTTTTAACAAACTGTGATGCATTTCAAATAATAGTTAATAATAAATCATCATCATTACATTTCTTCCCACATTACAAACCCCATTTTGATCCCAACACTGAAAAGGATTGTGATTAATCTATAAACCTTGAAAAAGATTGATCATCTAAATGGTCATACAATGATTCTTGCAATTTACTGCAGATAATCTTGTAGTCAAGAAAAATTAGGGCACAGAGCTTTACACAGCTTGGCAATGTCAATGGATATATTATTAGGCGACTGTGCGCAGTAAAACAATATTTCACAGAGGTGATTTACAGGAACTTATAATTTGGATTTCCTTCTCCCTGTCCATAATTACTACAGTCCTTTAACCTCTGTTATTCCCCACAAAGCTGAGGATATATATTTTCTAGCTGTTGTTAACATTTAATGCTGGTTCCATAATAGCTAACACCGAGCAACAGTGCAAGACGGGGGTGTTTATTTGTGAAGTGTTTGTCATCAGAGCAATAGGTAGAAATTTCTGGTTAGGCTCTTGAGATTGATTTTATCTTACATATATGAGAGAGAGAGAGAGCATGAGAAGGTAGGAAAGCCACAGAGCTATTTTGTCTCTTTAAGGAATAACCCTGGGTGGGAAGGCAGGGCTGCTGTGTCACACCATCCCCAGGAATCTCCCAGAGGCATTGGGGGAATTCAGCCCCTCCTCTGTATGCACTAGTGAAAAGGGGCCATGAAGCAGCTGTTGGTCTCCAGGAAATATCCCCTGCACAGGGGGCATGCTGGAATGGAGTGGACATTGAAAGGATTTTACTCTACTCTTCTGCAGTGGTGCAACTGCGTATGGAGAGTTTTGCAGTTCGGGGGCTATTTAGGGCAGCTTTCCAGGCTTCTTTAATCTGTGCTGGCAGCCAAACCGGCTTGGAATAGGGGAGGCACACTGTCTCCCTTCTCAGTCCCTTTGCCAGTCTCAGCGCCAGCACAGGGAAAAATCTGGCCCATTGTACCACATGGATTCTGATCTCAGACCAGTTTTTCAGCAGTGGAATGTCACTGACTTCAGTGAGGTTTCTCCAGTACAAATGAGAGGAAAGTCTGGTCCAATACCTCCAGAGGCACAGGGTGAGCATAGCTATAGAGCATGGCACGCCAAAGGCGGCACGCAAGCTGATTTTCAGTGGCACTCACACTGCCCGGGTCCTGGCCACCGGTCTGGGGGGCTCTGCATTTTAATTTAATTTTAAATGAAGCTTCTTAAACATTTTAAAAACCTTGTTTACTCTACATACAACAATAGTTTAGTTATATATTATAGACTTATAGAAAGAGACCTTCTAAAAACATTAAAATGTATGACTGGCACGCGAAACCTTAAATCAGAGTGAATAAATGAAGACTCGGCACACCACTTTTGAAAGGTTGCCGACCCCTGCTATAGAGTGTGTCTTTGATATGGGTCAGTATGTAGTAATAGGATTTAATGTTTGTATTTTGTATAATTTAGAATGAAGGATAAAGAATAATAATTTAGCATGCATTAAATGTATTGATGTATGATTTAATAATTTCCTGCCAGCCACCCTTTCTGAAAGCAGAAAGGAATGGCTTAGTGTGCCATTGGTAAAGATGCATCAGCCAGAATCTTGTGTCTGAAGCTGATTTCAAGGCAGTGACAGACCTTTAGGGTCACCACTTTGTTGTAGGTTTAGTATTTTTGAAATAAGTAAGGGAATGCAATGATTGTTTTCTCCTGCATTGCAATTTGATGTTCCTGTTCAAATGCTTTGTGTAAATCAATCCTGTTTTGTGTGTGAATGAGGAATGTGTGTGTTAGAAGATAAGTGTGATGGCCATCACTGGACCAGATGTTCTAGGGAGGAATCAAGGACGGACATAAAGGTGCCAGGAGATTGCAACAGGCCCCTATTGAGATGTCAGAGGAGGGCAGATTGACGACTCTAAAAGATGTGGCAGGCACCCATCAATGGGGACAAGATAGCTGTAATCAAAACCAGCATGGGGTAACTCCCTGAGAGACTGATGAAAGAAGATAGAGGATGAGAAGAACAATCTAAGAAAACAAGCACTTGTCAAACAGCAATTGACTACAGCATGATGGTGCAAAACTCATTGGTCCCAATGAAGGAAGATCACCGACAGAATCCAGCTCCTAACTACCCGTGATCAACCTAGCTGGCCACTAGATTGATCCGGATTCTGGACTGGTAACTATAACATCGACTGGCGGGACAGTGTGTGTGTGTGTGTGATTGAATGCATATGCTAATTGTTGTATTTCCAATAAATGCGGCGTATTGCCTTTTCCCCTGAAAAAGATCCTGTGTGCTTCTTATGCATAACAAGTATATGGTCTCCCCCAACTCCCAGGGAAGTCTAACACAAGAAGCAGCACCAGATGAGGACAGACACTGTGCTCTTGACTTCAAGGATACAGTTGTGCCCCACCAATGTGCAGGGTGTAAGGGAGGAGGATTCCTCATGCCCTCTCTCGTCCCTCTGAATGCTTGCAGAGGGCAAGGCGTAGTTAAGCTTGTAATAGTTTAAATAAAAGTTAAAGTTACAATAAAATTAAACAAGAAACCCCAACAGTATAACTAACCAGAAGTCTGATGAGCTAAAAAAATGACTTCCTATTGCAGTAATAGGTGGAGAAATAGAAAGCAAACACACGGGTGTATTTAACATAAATAATATCGTGGCAGTTAGTACAGAAGAAAAACAAAACATATGGATAAGCAAAGAAAACAGAGTGGGCATATGCTTTATAAAACTGACTCTATTTCTTAGTGTGAAAATACTTAGCATCCTGATCCACAAACTCTAACTCCTGTGAGCAGTCCTGACTGATTTGCCTAATCCAATATTTGTTACTTATTCTAAAAATATTCAGTTGATGGGGAGGTTCAGGCATACATATTAACACCAAAAAAATTTGTATTTAAAGATTCACATTCAGCAAGTGATTGATTCACTGTTAATATTTATTGGTTGTATTGCAGTTGTGCTAAAAAGCCCAAGTGGGGATAAGGAGCTTATTGCGCTAGGTGCTATATAAACATCTAGGTAGACCTGGTCTTTGACACAAAGATCTGATCCATGATATGACTAAGCTAATAAATACTAATACAACTATAAAATGAAATACAATTTTCCTAAGGATTTTCTCTGTACCTACCTGAGAATAGGCACAGCATAGTATTTAATGTACCCAGTCGTCTGAAATATTGCCTTAGAACCATCATGTTACTAAGTGGGTTGTATTAGTTATCAGATTTCTAATTGATTGCTAAGTGGGAAGTAGACTGGTCAGTTCTTGAGTGGGAGGCCTTCAAGGAAAATGTAGGTGCTGCAGAAACTGTTGTTTGTTGTTTAGTACATGTTTAGCCAATGATCAAAGTAAAGCCTTTTTACAGTAGTGCACTAAAATGTATTATTATGAAAGATTATCATTATTCTTTATTATACCTACATCTACAAAATATGTGCATAAGCCTCTGGGCACATTTACAATTGTTTTAAAAACACACATTAATAATGAACTGCTAAGAATTGGCAGCAGGCAGGCAGTCCCCATATTAATCACCAACAGTCCATAATACTGGCTATTAACCAAAGCTGCACATTGATTTAGTAAATGCATAGTCTAAAAATCCTCAAATTTGAATGGATCTAGTAGGGGCTTTTTCCTATTCTTCTGATGTACTTGTGTTTACAGATCTTACACATTTTTTATAACTATTGAAGATTTATAGCTGCATATCAGAAATGTCCTTTACTTTCATGTGGATCTGTGCCTCACACTTTCTCCCCACAGGATACGACAACACTGGCTAAAGGGAAAAACATTTGCATGTTAGGCCACTTTTAATTTAATTCCATAGTCATCTCACCCTGCACATGTATGATGGATGATTGCACTTTCCTCTGATTAGAAATCGCCTTTTATTCAAGAAATACCAAAAGAATTACTTTTTGATGCCTGCTTTGGCTGAAATTTATTTCTTTGTAGTGGAAAAAATAAGACTGGTACTTCAGGAGCTTTGCATTGTGCTGAATTTTATCAGCCTGAATAAGAAAAGGCAGCTATTCCTGGTATACTATAAGTAGACAGATTTATTATGTGTTGAATCCTTGTTGAATATTGGAACACAAAGGCTGACACTGAAGACTTCCATGAAGTCTATGGCAACACTCCCATTGACTCCAGTGGGAGAGGGATCATGCTCAGACTTCATTGTTCTACAAATTAAAATAACAAGGCAATTGAAAATATTCTAAAACAATTTTAGAATAAATGGGCCTGATTCTTTTATACACTGGAGTAGCTTTGTGTCATTCCAAAAAGCTGCCTTAACGCTGTTATAACCGAACCCTGGAGTATTTCCCTACCATAGGAGAATCCTTGAATGGCATCGAGCCACCATAGCAGCTCCTATGTCATCCTTCCTTCCAACAGCTTATGTATGGGCATGGTTGGTGCTCCCTTATACCCCTCTGAACCCCAAGCTGCTGTAATGGCTGCTTTAGTGCTATTGGGAGCCAGTATAAATTAGCACATTGTAACCAGGGGTGTGGCCCCAAATCACCCTTATTAATCATATAGGTTTAAGTTTCAGGGAGGGACAGAAGACTTGTAAATGAAAATGACTTTTTGAATCCTTTTGAAAGGTTGCAAAACCTGAAACTTAATTTTATCCATTTGTTAAATAATATTTTCTTTCATCATCTTCCTGGGGTATCATACACAAATAATAAGTTATTGGTTACTTTAAGCAGTTAGTCTGCTGCCAACTGAAGCATTAAAAACTTCCTTGCTTTCCTGCATGTTGAAATAAAGCAGGGTATAGAATCGGTCTTTGGAGAGTCTCTAGAAGGTGGCTGACCAGGTACTGATATGCACGGCTTCACTTGTTTGTGTTAACCATATCTAGCAATCCAATATATGATAAAATTATGGGAGCCCTCAAAGTTTTGAGCTATAATATTTTCCCCTGTTAAAATGGAATTAATAAATAGGAACATTGAAGTTATTATCAAACAGTTAGAAAAGCTAACTGGATGTTCCAGTAGAAAGCACCACAAGATCTATCTTGAGGGTAGAGTAACTCTTATCTATGAATAGGAGCTATTCTGGATGAAATTACCAAACAGAGCATGAACAATAGTCAGTTTATTGCATACACAAGATTAGAAAAGTTAGAACAGCAGTATCTCATGATTTAAGCTAACTTATCTGTGTTAAGAGCTCCATCTAAATAGCTACACAAAATAAGCTTTTTGCAGGGCACAAAACCAAGTTCTATTAGTCCTACAAAACCCAGAAGACATGCCACATATTCTTGAGTACCATCTACTGGCACCTTATCTAACTTTTTACATATGTTTGCATTTCTAATTTACACAGCGCTCCTGTAACAATCTGATACATTGCACTGGCCTATCAAGTAGGACTGCAGGGCTCACTGGAAAACAACAATTGAGTTTGGTGAAAAATTTCAAGTTTCAGAATTTGGGTTCATTCTGGTGCAGAAGGAAGCCAAGATCTTTTGAATGTTTTTGTAAAAACCAGGGATGGAGAGAAAAAAAAAAAACTCCCCATCACCACCTGAGAATAGCCATTGGTCTGGTGGTTGGGGTGCTAGTCTGGGAGGTTCCCTGATTTGGAGAAGGGACTTGAACTGGGTCTCCCAGATCTCAAGTCAATGCCCTAATCACTGGACTATTGGCTATTCTAGGTTCTCTCTCTCATATATTCCATCCTGGACTTGAGAAACCTTCCGGAGGAAAATTCCATTGAAACTGCCACATTTCTATGAAACATTTCAGTTCCAATGGATAAAAGCTTAGTATAGAAAATTTCAGCTAACTCTTCTCTCAAGCTAGTATGACATTCCCCATGGGGAAATATGTAAGGACAAACACATTTAGGACTGGAATAAAATACACAGTGGTAAGAAGAGGTGCAGATATTATTAGTGAATATTTTGTTTTTTTGAAAGTTATCAGTGAAATGAACATCCTAGTTTTGTTCCATATTAGCACTGCAGATGATAAACAATAAGTCATCAATATAGACAAATGCAAAGTACTAAACTTAGGAAGGAAAAATCAAATGCACAAATACAAAAGGGGGGTAACTGGCTCAGCAGTAATATGGCTGAAAAAGATCTGGAGATTATAACTATCACAAGTTAGATATGAGCAAACTATGTGGTGCAGTTGTGAAAACAGCCAATATTCTGGAGTGTATTAACAGGACTGTCACAGGTAAAGCACAGGATGTAATTGTCCCACTCTACTTAGCACTGGTGAAGGCTCAGATGGAGTACTGTGTCAGAAAGACATGGATAAACTGGAGAAAGTTCAGAGGAGAGCAACCACAATGATAAAAAGTTTAGAAAACCCGATCTCTGAGGAAAGGTTAAAAACGTTGGGCATGTTTAATCTTTAAAAAAGAAGATGGAGGGAGGACCTGATTACAGTCTTCAGGTATGTTTACAACTATTATAAAAGGACAGTGATCAATTGTTCTCCACATCCCCTGAAGGTAGGACAAGAAGTAATTGACTTAATCTGCAGCAAAGGGATTTAAATTAGATATTAAGATAAACCTTCTAACCAAAACAACAAGGAGTCTGGTGGCACCTTAAAGACTAACAGATTTATTTGGGCATAAGCTTTCGTGGGTAAAAACCATCTTGCTTTGTCAATCTGTTTCCTCACTTCCCCAGGTGGGTACTGTAGTTTTAAGAATGCTTGATAAAGATCTTGTAGGTGTTTGTCTCTGTCTGAGGGGTTGGAGCAAATTCGGTTGTATTCTGTATCTGTGCAAGTTTTTTGTTGAGATTGATGAATTTCCACTCCATACGGCTAAATTTAGTGCCTTGCATGGTGTCAAGTATCAGGGGGTAGCCATGTTAGTCTGTATCTACAAAAACAACAACCCCTCAGACAGAGACAAACAGATTGACAGAGCAAGATGGGTACCCAGAAATCACCTACTACAGGACAGGCCCAACAAGGACATTAACAGAACACCACTGGCCATCACATACAGCCCCCACCTAAAACCTCTCCAGCACATTATCCACGATCCAAAACCTATCCTGGAAAATGATCCCTCATTCTCACAGACCTTGGGAGGCAGGCCAGTCCTTGCTTACAGACAACCCCCCAACTTGAAGCAAATACTCACCAGCAACTACACACCACACCACAGAAACACCAACCCAGGAACCAATCCCTGTAGCAAACCTCGTTGCCTACTCTGTCCCCATATCTACTCTGGCGACACCATCAGAGGACCCAACCACATCAGCCACACCATCCAGGGCTCATTCACCTGCACATCTACTAATGTTATATATGCCATCATGTGCCAGCAATGCCCCTCTGCCATGTACATTGGCCAAACCAGACAGTCCCTCCGCAAAAGAATAAATGGACACAAATCGGACATCAGGAATGGTAACATACAAAAGCCAGTAAGTGAACACTTCAATCTCCCTAGTCATTCTATTACAGATTTAAAAGTCACTATTATTGAACAAAAAAACTTCAGAAACAGACTTCAAAGAGAAACAGCAGAACTAAAATTCATTTGCAAATTTAACACCATTAATCTGGGCTTGAATAGGGACTGGGAGTGGCTGGCTCATTACAGAAGCAGCTTTTCCTCTCCTGGAATTGACACCTCCTCATCTATTATTGGGAGTGGACTACATCTACCCTGATTGAATTGGCCCTGGTTCTCCACTTGTGAAGAAACTCCCCTCTCTCCATGTGTCAGTATATAATGCCTGCATCTGTAACTTTCACTCTATGCATCTGAAGAAGTGAGGTTTTTACCCACGAAAGCTTATGCCCAAATAAATCTGTTAGTCTTTAAGGTGCCACCAGACTCCTTGTTGTTTTTGTAGATACAGACTAACACGGCTACCCCCTGATACTTCTAACCAAAGGGATAGTTAAGTACTGGAATAGGCTTGCAAGGGAGGTTGTGGAATCCCTCTCATTAGAGGTTTTTAAGAACAGGTTAGACAAACACCTGTCAGAGATGGTTTAAGTATATGTGGTACTGCCTCAGCCTGGGTAGCTGGACTAGATGACCTCTCATTCTATATGATTCTATAATTTTTGTTCTTTAAGAAGCACATTACATGCTGGAAGGGGTATAATGAAAAAGCCCTCTGCTTATATAAACACATGCTGACTCACATGGCAAATCAAAGTAGTACAGACTAATAAATATGTAGGAAAAGTGACTCATACAAAGCACGGGCCCCCAGTGATTGAAAAAGGATTTCTAAATGTACTGTGAAACAATACAGCATGAGAACGAACAGGCAAAGCACTTTCTACTTATGTTCCTTGTAACTGCCCCAGCTATCTCCCATGCACCATTCCTGTTGCATAGGGTCATGCTACAGGTAGCGTCTCTCAGTTTTCCCTTTTGGACCATTCAAATAAGCTTCACTTCAGACTTTTTCTTGATCAAAAAATACCCCTCCATAGGGACCAGGTTTATTAATATAAAATAAACTGTCACTAAAACACCAAAGCAAAGTACATTCATAAGTCCACAAAACATAAGGTTTCTCTTTCTCCTTCTCCTTCTCCTCCTCCTCCCAGGCCCTCCTGCCTGGAACCTTTGCAGTCCCTCTGCTACTTGATCAGGCTCTCTCCAAGGCTTCTCTATCTAGAGAGCTTTCCTTACTGTCTGCAAACTCTGCCACAACTTCCTGACCTTTCCCCCTTTCACTGCAACTTCCTGCTCCTTTTCACACTGAAAACACCTGATTCCTCTCAGGTGGGGCTAATCCTGTAATCAGGCTTGGCTTAGCCCCAAGCTCTCCAGCCCACAGGGTGAGCCATCCTGTTACACTCTTCTACTAGGTACACACCTCAATGTATATTTCTATCTTAAAATTACACTCAGCATGGGGAGAAACAGTGGTTTTCAATCTTGCCAACTGCAACCATTCAAAAATCATCAGTCAGCTTCACAAAAATAATAAAATTGTGTCATGAGCTTTAAAAAAAATATACATTTGGGCTTTTTTAATTTGTCTTTGCTTTTGAGTTTTCAGGGACCACTCGGGTCACATTTTCCTCCACAACCATAAGGCCCAGAAACTCTTCAGTTGGTGTTTTCTGTCACAGAAGTAAGAGAGGGAAAGATGTATCAAGACATATACCTTGCTCTTATTGACAGTAGGATTGTTGCCTAGAGTATATTTTTAGTGCTACACTAAAGTGGTCCAATGCTACAGTATAATGCACCCATTTTTCAGAAGATGGTTGATCAACACTCTCTGAAAACCAGGTCCCTTTCAGATCTGTCATTTACATTCAACATTCAAATTTACTAGTGACCTTTGAAAATATTGACCCTTTCATTTAGAATCATAGAATCATAGAAGATTAGGGTTGGAAGAGACCTCAGGAAGTCATCTAGTCCAATCCCCTGCTCAAAGCAGGACCAGCACCAACTAAATCATCCCACCCAGGACTTTGTCAAGCCGGGCCTAAGAAACCTCTAAGGATGGAGATTCCACCACCTCCATAGGTAACCCATTCCAGTGCTTCACCACCCTCCTAGTGAAATAGTGTTTCCTAAAATCCAACCTAGACCTCCCCCACTACAATTTGAGAGCATTTCTCCTTGTTACGTCATCTGCCACCACTGAGAACAGCCAAGCTCCATCCTCTTTGGAATCCCCCTTCAGGTAGGTTGAAGGCTGTTATCAAATCCCCCCTCACTCTTCTCTTCTGCAGACTAAACAAGCCCAGTTCCTTCAGCCTCTCCTCATAAGTCATGTGCCCCAGTCCCCTGATCATTTTCCTTGCCCTCCTCTGGACTCTCTCCAATTTGTTCACATCCTTTCTGTAGTGGGGGGCCCAAAACTGGACGCAGTGATCCAGGTGTGGCCTCACCAGTGCCGAATAGAGAGGAATAATCACTTCCCTTGATCTGCTGGCAATGCTCCTACTAATGCAGCCCAATATGCTGTTAGCCTTCTTGGCAACAAGGGCACACTGCTGACTCATATCCAACTTCTCATCCACTGTAATCCCCAAGTCCTTTTCTGCAGAACTGCTGCTTAGCCAGTCAGTCCCCAGCTTGTAGCGGTGCATGGGATTCTTCCTTCCTACGTGCAGGACTCTGCACTTGTCTTTGTTGAACCTCATCAGATTTCTTTTGGCCCAATCCTCCAATTTTTCTAGGTCACTCTGGACCCTATCCCTACCCTCCAGTGTATCTACCTCTCCCCCAAGCTTAGTGTCATCTGTGAACTTGCTGAGGGTGCAATCCATCCCATCATCCAGATAATTAATAAAGCTGTTGAACAAAACCGGCCCCAGGACAGACTCCTGGGGCACTCCGCTTGATACCGACTGCCAACTAGACATCAAGCCGTTGATCACTACCCGTTGAGCCCGACAATCTAGCCAGCTTTCTATCCACCTTATAGTCCATTCATCCAATCCATACTTCTTTAACTTGTTGGCAAGAATACTGTGGGAGACCATATCAAAAGCTTTGCTAAAGACAAGATATATCATGTCCACTGCTTTCCCCATATCCACAGAGCCAGTTTAAGAAGCCTTTTCCTAATATTTGATGTCCCCCAGTGTTCAAGTCTTCTTCTTTCCTGTGGGAAAGAATGAGATTACAATTCTAAAGTAGATGTTCCTACAGTATGGAGTAGATGCATGTAAAGAAAAACCTACAGCTGTTGCAGACCTTATTGTGGTTTCTCTCATCCCATCAGGGGACATCATTAAACTACAGCAATTCAATTAACATACTCTTTACCTAAACAAGAACTCAGAAGTAGGTTAAATTGGAAACTTTATCTGAAGAAATAGTGCACAATATGCTACAGCTAATCAGCCCCATCAGCAAAATAACTTTATTTCCCCCAGCTCACCAGAGGATGCTATATATATATATAATTAGTACACTAGCCTTGGGTGGGTGGTATTTACAAATAAATAAATACACCCCCCCCAAGTCTAGTATACTAATAATTAACAGTATAGTAATAATTAACTCTCCTCAAATACAAAAGCTTCCTAACCAACAATTAACTTCAAATGTTTAACATAAAAATTAAACATTTCTCTTGCTGTTATATTATAATTTTCACATTTCACTTTACAATTTCTTGGCTAACATAAGGCTGTTGTGTTCAGGTTTCCAATTCTGCAGTGTAAGCTTTATATCATCATCATCATCATTTTTATTTCAATTAAAAAAATAATGAAAATATTTCTATCCATATTATATTTTGTGAAACGTAAACTCAGCAAACTATGTTATCAGTGACGGCACAGAATAATGCATTCTGGGATATCTTTATGGGATATCACTTGGGTTGCATGGCCAAGAACTCTCTTTATGCCCCAGGATTGGCTATCAATTTTGCTTTCCTCAAATGCTATGATTCATCTCCTCACATGCCATCAAATAGTCTGTGCACAAATATCAATGCCTCTCTACTCTTTCATTTTTAAAAGCTAATTTACACTGGAAACAGACAAGGTTCAATTACTAAGAGAAAGTGGACCGCAAACACTGGAGGTGAAAAGTCAAGGCAACCAGCTGATATTCCAAATAACTACATACTCAAAAGGAAAGGAATGTCCACATTCATAAGTGTGATATTGTCTAAGGTCAATGAGTGGAATCCATGAAAGAATGGAGAGGAAACAAAGGGAAATTTTCTATTTGTGGGTATGAGATAGCTGAATAATTGCTCATCTGCAAAACAACAACTCACAACAGCAGCAAAAATGACACAGTTCATGGTACTCATGGCAAAGCAGCTGAATCCAGAGGAAACAAGGTAAAAAGAGAGAGAGAAAAAAGCAACTATTACAACTATTCAAGCTACAATGTAAAGGAACCCCTTAGAGAACAAAACTGGGTTACACAGGATCACTGGGGGCCAATGTAATACTTTATGTGCACTGCTGGAAGTGTTGGAATGCTGCCACAATTCAGATTTAACTACAAGGGCCCAGTTCCTTCCTGAGTTGCATTATCCAATGATGTCAATAGGATTCATTCCTCCCAGTAAGGCAGTGGAGTTACAGCTGTGTAAAATCTAGAGATTCAGACCAAGTATGAGTTACACCTCTGAAACAAATGGCAGAATTGTCCCCAAAGTATGCGTGTCAAGGTTGCTTTATCTTACGCCCTCCTGTTAGTCACTTTTTGACAGGTTGCATCACTGCAGCATTCCATTGATAAGCCAATGGTATGACCTCTTTTTGATAGATCGTACCTTGATTTCCAGCTATGTCTCCCTACCAGCTTTTGAACACCCTGTGATAGGTTCAGTCACAGAGACCCCTTTGAGGCTGTAACCTGACGTAGAATTACCTCTGAGCCCATTTTCCACTGCCAGCTTGGGACTCCAGAACCCTGCCTTGTTGAGCCAGACATGCTAGCCTGCTGGAACACAGACCCAGGTCTGATCCATGCCCCCAAAGCTGGAGACTTTAACCAAAAACTGCTCAGCAAATCTCCAGCACCCAGACTCCAATGGGATCCAAACCTCAAATAAATCCATTTTACTCTGTATAAAGCTTATACAGGGTAAACTCATAAATTGTCCACCCTCTATAACACTAATAGAGAGATATGCACAGCTGTTTGCTCCCCCAGGTATTAATCACCTACTCTGGGTTTACTAATAAATGAAAGTGATTTTATTAAGTATAAAAAGTAGGATTTAAGTGGTTTCAATAACAGACAGAACAAAGTAAGTTACCAAGCAAATTAAACAAAACACGCAAGTCTAATCCTAATACCTTTAAGAAACTGAATACAGGTAAATCTCACTCTCAGAGATGTTTCAATAAGCTTTGTTCACAGACTAGACTCCTACTTAGTCTGGACCCAATCCTTTCCCCTGGTACAGTTCTTGTTAGTTCCAGCTCAGGTGGTAACTAGGGGATTTCTCATGACTGGCTTCCCCATTTGTTCTGTTCCACCTCCTTTTATATATTTGGCACAACATGGGAATCCTTTGTTTCTCTCTGGGTTCCCACCCTTTCTTCTAAATGGAAAAGCTCCAGGTTTAAGATGGATTCCAGTATCATGACATGTTCACATGTCCTGTGAGACTTCATTACTCAATGGCTGGCACCCACTATACAGGAAGGCTTACAAGCAAACAGAGCTATTTACAACCAATTGTCCTAGTTAATGGGAGCCATCAAGATTCCAAGCCACCATTAATGGCCCACACTTTGCATAGTTACAATAGGACTTCAGAGTAATTTTTCATATTTCTAGCCTCAGATACAAGAATGATACATTCATACAAATAGGATGAACACAGTAGATTATAAGCTTTGTAACGATACTTTACAAGAGACCTTTTGCATAAAGCATATTCCAGTTACATTATATTTACACTCATAAGCATATTTCCATAAACATATGGAGTGCAACGTCACACACCAAAGTAGAGTAGACACTACTGCACCATTCCAAATTGGTGCAACTATTTTGGAACTATATCCTATTTTCTAATTTACACTAAACATGGACATTACATCACTATTTTCACCACAGCATAATTTAATCTCTGGAGCCAAATTCTACTCACAGGTACATCAGAGTATATCTGGAGTAACTCCATTTAAGCCTGTGGTGCAATTTTTAAAAGGAAGTGGGCCAAGGGAGTTACTCTTGATTTACGTCGGTATAAGTGGAAGCAGAATTTGGCCCAATGTCTGTGGACAAGGCCATCTTTAAGTAAGAGTGCAATGTGAATTTTGTTACTGATGGCTGCAGCCTTAATAAACAAATTAAAATATGGAGAGTTTAATGAGTAGGAAAAAAACAGCACACAACTGACAATAGTTCATTTACATTTTATATGTCACTGTCGCCACTCCAAGCTGATAAAAACAAGACTTGAAAGCCCAAGGATGAACACTGTATTCAGAGATCCTGTCAATCAGAAGTAAATCCCGATGATGAACTAGCATATCAAAGACCAAACGCCATGTAATAACCCATTCCAAATGCTGCACATGTAATAGAATCAATAGACTATTAGCTGAGCCTTAGCCACACACCGAAATAACAAAATGAACAGATCACAATCTTCAAGTCAGGTCTGAAGTAAGCAAAACATGGGCTATGATTTACACACTGCCAGAACCCTCTTCCTCCACAGTGGGTTGGCCTGGCTTAAAATCATCAAGAAGGTGAAATTCAACAGTTATTTCTTTCAGTGGGGAATATTCTGAACAGCTCTAAAATGCTGCATTCCTAGAAAAAAAAAAACCACATTGCTGGGCAGTGGTTTCTGTCTTGTTAACTTGAACTTATTAAGCTGACTAAAATTTATTTCAGGTGGTAGTGGTGGTAACATATCACAGTAATGTTAGCTTATCAGCATACATAATATATCAGGTAAGATGGAGTGGGGGATGGCTGGTTAGCTCAATGTGGTTTGGAGCACAACTGCCCAAAATTGCAGCATCCAGAGCTTCTTCCCACCTGAGTAACATCACATAAATGGCGAGCTCCGGTAGGTGCCTGGCACTTGAAAAGATATCACCCAATATGCCAGCTGCAGCTGTGCTGTTTGTTCTTTAGTTTATGGCAGGCACACCTGGATGGGGATTGATAGCTTTTTCTTTTTACATTTACATTCTGGTCTGAAACAGTTGGGAAACCTATTATCACCATAGTCATCAACCAAAGCACAGACCTTACACTGCCTTACTGCTTATTTTTTCAGGATGGCCCTTTTGAGCTGTGCATCAAATAAATACAATCAGAGGCTGGATTCAGTCTTGCTTTCCTTGGTTTCTATGGCTCCATGCCATCAAATGAACCATGAACAAATATCAATACATCTTTATTTCATTTATAAAAGTTAATTCATTCTGGAAACAGACAGGTCTCAATTACTGACAGAAAGTGGGTGGTAAACATCAAGAGTGAAAGACCAAGGACTTTAACTGATGTTCCAGATAACTACATAGTTCAAAGAAGAGGGATGTACATATTGGGTAAGAATGATTCTATCTAGTTTCAATCAGTAGAATCCATAAAAGAATGTAGAAGAAGCAAAGATGATTGTTGAGTGGGTATAAGATGACTGAATATTTTCATATGGGAAAACCCACATGACTGACTGATTTCTGATCAATTCACTGTACTGACTTGGGCTCCAATTCCATACTCATTTCTAGAGCTGGGTGGATATGGCAAACAATATTGGTCTATGGTTCAGATTTTAAAATGAATTCACTTTCTTTAGGTCTTCAACCTTTCAGTTAATTGCCTGTGTACACTAGTGAATGAGATTGCTGGATGTAATGTTTGTTGAAATACTGAATTTTAAGCAAACATTGCAGAATATGAACAGAAAGTAAATTTAGAATATGTAATGATGAGTATTTGCTCCAGAAACCTGATTCTAATAATTATGCTCATCCAATCAGGGAAGAGATACATACCATACGACAAACTGGTATTGGTCTAATAAACACTGCTTGAATTTCAAATATCAAATAATTCAGTAAACTGCTTACAAACAAGCTGCAAACTAAGAATTATCCAGAAAATGGTTGGCAAATAATTTTGAAGGTCTCAAAAATTAAATAATTCACATTTGTCAACAATTCATAAACAGAAAATTTATGTCAAAAATGATTTGCCCAGCTCTATGCCTTCCACAGGCAAAACTAGTGTTGTCTTTATTGAGAGTTTTGATTGCATGTGGATTTCAGGATTGGGAGCTTTGATTCTATCTGGGTATTTTAAAGCCCTAAGCCCTATAATGTCTGAGTACCTCAAGGCTGGGAAGACAGATTGAGTGGTCAAAACCCCTTCTTAGTTATATGTACAACAAGAAGCTGGACTTGCTCAGTCAAGACAGCTTCATTGCACCAGAAAAGCAGCTGTAGACCTCAGCACAGAGAAAGGAGACAGAGTTAAGAATGTCATATTTACCTTATTTTATAGGAACACTGTTTGTTTGCTGCCATCTGTCCTAATCATTTGCTCTTCCCTTATACTAGCAAAATCAATTTAAAAAAATTACTACAGGAACAGTTTGCTTGCTGTTTAATTTTTCTTTTTAATTTGTACTGATGTTATGGTTTGTTGTCTGCAGAGGAGCCCTCAATGATAGTTCCATGAAATCAAAAGGTGAGGGTTGTTACAGTGAAAAAGAAAGATGGTTAGATCAGAGGACCAGGAATCAAAGCTGGTTAGATATATTTTGGTGAGGACTGTGGCTAATAGATCCTGAATAGAAGGGACATAGGTTCTATTTTTGACACAAACTCTCTCTGTGACTATAAGCAAATGCTTTAATCTCTCTGGGTTTGACTGAGTCATTAGGCTCAGACAAAATTAAGCCATGATACCTAAGGTTTGTCTGATTTAGAAACTGCAACACAGGAAGTACAATTTTTTCCTGCTTCTTTCTTACTCTGGGAATGGCTACATAACCTTGCCATGGCTCCATCCACTCCCTGCCCACTTGCTCGCAGGGAAATGTATTAGGCAGGAAGCCTCTGCACTCTCCTCTGTGCCTGGTGCCACAGTCATGACACATCTAATGCAGCCATGGACAGTGTCTTCCACTCTGGCATGGCTGCATAGCTAGAGACATAATCTTGCCCACTCTATC
Organism: Emys orbicularis; assembly: GCF_028017835.1. NCBI lineage: Eukaryota > Metazoa > Chordata > Testudines > Emydidae > Emys > Emys orbicularis. The sequence continues at coordinate 82,314,094 of NC_088686.1, read as the reverse complement.
TTCATTTCCCTATTTGTAAAATGGAGCTAAAATATACCTAGCCTCTCTTAGAGGTATTGTGAAACTAAATTAATTAAGGATTGTAAAAGACATCAAGATCTTCAGATAGGTGACCTTAGAGGGGTGCAAATATCATTGTTAGATATAGACATATTATTTGTATCTTGAACTTTCCTGTTTAACAATACTCGTAATCTAGAGAGGAAACGTGTGGGCACTCTATGGTTAAGTTCTCTGATGAGGTTCAACAAGGACAAGTGCAGAGTCCTGCATGTAGGACGGAAGAATCCCATGCACCACTACAGGCTGGGAACCAACTGGCTAAGCAGCAGTTCTGCAGAAAAGGACCTGGGGATTACAGTGAACGAGAAGTTGGATATGAGTCAGCAGTGTGCCCTCATTGCCAAGAAGGCCAACAGCATATTGGACTGTATTAGTAGGAGCATTGCCAGCAGATCAAGGGAAGTGATTATTCCCCTCTATTCAGCACTGGTGAGGCCACACGTAGAATATTGTGTCCAGTTTTGGTCCCCCCACTACAGAAAGGATGTGGACAAATTGGAGAGAATCCAGCAGAGGGCAATGGAAATGATCAGGGGGCTGGGGCACATGACTTACGAGGAGAGGCTGAGGGAACTGGGGTTATTTAGTCTTCAGAAGAGAAGAGTGAGGGGGGATTTGATAGCAACCTTCAACTACCTGAAGGGGGATTCCAAAGAGGATGGAGCTAGGCTGTTCTCAGTGGTAGCAGATGACAGAACAAGAAGCAATGCTCTCAAGTTGCAGTAGGGGAGGTCTAAGTTGGATATTAGGAAACACTATTTCACTAGGAGGGTGGTAAAGCAGTGGAATGGGTTAACTAGGGAGGTGGTGGAATCTTCATCCTTAGAGGTTTTTAAGGCCTGGCTTGACAAAGCCCTGGCTGGGATGATTTAGTTGGGGTTGGTCCTGCTTTGAGCAGGGGATTGGACTAGATGACCTCCTGAGGTCTCTTCCAACCCTAATATTCTATGATTCTATTAGCCTAAGTGCTGTTTAAATTAGTCTACAGTTTCTAAATGGCTTTTAAAACAAAACTCATAAATGTCTACTTACATTTCACATGTATTCAACGGAACATGTTGTTAATATCAACCAATTAAAAATAAGAAACTACAGTCCATAAATTCTGTTTGCTTTTGCACAAAGAGGATAGTATGGACAAACACAGGGAATAACACACTGATAGACTGCAGTGCAATCCAGCTTGGTGCAAAGTATTTCATGTATTGTGGGCTGCTGTGCAGGATATTTTTGGCAGTCAGTGGATTAAACTTGACATTAGCCCATCTGCAAAACAGACTTTAGGGAACAAAGAGGTCCCAGGGTTCTGCTGGTGAAAACACATTATTCAGTTAGTGTGTCTTTCTTCACATCCTACACACGATTGTAATAATCTTTGTACAAAATATGCCATGAGGTATCATTTGAAAACTAATGACTCGCAACTATATCGTGGTGAAATGTATATAGCAACATTATATGTAAAGCTGTGAATTTACCATGAATGATGTTGGTAGCACATGTTGTAACCCACATAGCCCTGATTAGGCAGGAGTGGTCAAGCAGGTCTATCTTAAACAACGTTTATCTCCATTTACATATATGTAGCAAACAAGGTCCTTGAGACAGCAAGAGGGAGACAAGACACTTTGGCTCCTATGGCTAAATCTGTGTCTGTGTGTCATGGAAATGTTCAGCTATGTACTTACCTTTGTGATTCCTCATCATCTTATGCTATGGTTTTTGCATGCTCAATTGATGAAAATATACACAGAGGAGAAGAAAGACAATGGGGGCACCTTCACCTCCAGACTACACGATGCTTTCTTTATTGATTGAATAAACTTTGCTGTGATAAGTAAGCCTTAGGAGAACCCATTTCAAAGGGAGACTGGACTTAAAAAGTGAAGGGAAGCCCTATCTATCCCTCTCTCTTTCACCTAACCTTAAAAAAACAAACAAACAAAAAAAACCAACAACAGCCTTTGGACTTCAGGAGCAGATCCTGGCCTGAGAATTTGGTCAGCTATGTTACTGGGAACACATGGTAAGGGATTTCACCTTGAACCAAGTCTAGTTTGTTAAGTTTTCATACTAAGTGTTTTATCTTTATTTCTCTTGCATTTCTGACTTTAATCTTATACTTGTACTCACTTAAAATCTCTCTCTTTGTGGTTAAATAAACTTACTTTATTCTTTAATTAAAACTAAATCCAGTGCTGTGGTTGAACTGGGCTGCATGGAAACTCCATTTAAAGTGGCAAACTGTTAGATATTATTTCCTTATAGGGCATCAGACCTAAAATACCTGAACTGTGCAGGAGAGGGATGGACAGTGCAGAACACATAATTTTGGGGGGGGAATTTATGACTGGGGGTGTGTTGGGGTCACCCTGCAAGTAGTAACCAAGGCTGCTGGAAGTCAGAGTGTGACTGGTGTGTTGATGACAGGATGCTGGGGTCAAAGTTGCTGGACCAGGGCTTTGGCTATACACAGATATGCAGGGTGTGATCTGCATGCTGGGCGTCTGTTTGTGAGCAGCCCAGGTGGGAGCTATAGCGGCAAAACTTATGAGGCACCCAAGGGTGCTGGGCAGGGGTTAAACAATCCCTCACTGGTCTGTATTTCACCCTGGAATATCATAGATGCTCAACTGGCATAAATAAATTCAGTTACATTGATTCCAGTGGAGTTAGGCTGATTTACATCAGCTGAGGAACTGGTTTAGTATCTAATAAGAGCCATCAAATGTTTCCAAATGTGTTTTCTTCCTCTTTAATTATATATAAAAAAGTCAAGAGCAGACAATATCAATTTAGTACAGTGAGAATTTATGACAATAACTTGCAAGATAGTTTCTGTAGGCTATAATAAAGAAACATGTTTTACTGTAAATTATAATGATTTTAAGCTTGAGCGCTCTTATTAATCCCTTCTTTTCAGACTGGAAAACTTGCAAATATCCAGTACAAATCACATATAATTATCTGACCTATGAGGAAATGTGAAAAAAACTGGGCATGTTTAGTCTTGTTAAGAGAAGACTGAGGGGGAACCTGGTAATGTCTTCAAATATGTTAAGAGCTGTTATAAAGAGGATGTTGATCATTTGTTCTCTACGTCCACTGAAAGTAGGACAAGAAATAATGGGCTTAATCTGCGGCAAGGGAGATTTAGATTAGATATTAGGGAAAAAATTCTAACTATAAGGATAGGTAAACTCTGGGACAGTCTTCCAAAGAAGGTTGTGGAATCCCCATCATTGGAGGTTTTTAAGAACGGGTTGGACAAACACCTGTCAGGAATGGTCTAGGTATACTTGGTCCTGCCTCTGTACAGTGGGCTGGACTTTATGCCTTCTCTAGGTCCCTTCCAGCCCTACATTTCTATTATTCTATTTTTAATGTTAAAGCTGTGGTTATTTTTATTTTCAGATGTGCTATTATATTAGTCCTTTTTCATTCTCAAACAGGATAAATTCCACCAATCCAGATAAAAGAATGGCAAAAATGACATTGTTTGCTTTATGCCCTTTGTATTAACATGACCAGCCAAACCCCTGCTGAATAACTTTTGGGGTGAAATCCTGGTCCCACTGAAATCAATGGGAATTTTGCTATTAATTTCAATGGAGCCAGAATATTGCTCCTGGTCTTTATTCCTTGACAATTTGGTAAGAGCCTACTTCAGTTGATACTAGCTGCTGGGGCCTGAACAAGGGACTCAAAAACAACTGCCCTACCACTTAGATTGCAAGAGAATCTCCCTCAGCTGTAAGCACTAGTGTATAGGAAAACTTCAGATAGGAGCACTGGTAATTCAACAGTAGTAGGCTACTAACTGGAGCTGCTTGAATAATAACAGCAAGATATTTGTGAATATTTTGTTGAATAAAAGCAATATGTTGGGCTCACAATAATTTATGGTGTCATATTATTTGTTGTCTGCAAGGACTGGGATGGCCACAAAGTATTCATAGACATGTTAGCTATTTCCAAAACTTTCACAAGGTTTAGCATCATGATTGAAATAATTCATACCAGCATGTGCATTATTCGCTATTTATTATTCAGGATTGGTTATTCATCTGTTTAAAAGATTTTAATCATTCAGTCAGAGCGTGACACCAAGTGATTGGGTAACCAGTCACATAGTGAATGGTCAAAGGGAACAGTTTACCAGTAAGACATTTGTCCAGGCCAATTATTGGATGAATACTTATGAATAACAAATATATTAGCAGAAACATGGGCCAGTTAGCAAATGTTTCATGACAAGAAAAAATTCACAATGAGTTATTCAACCAGCTCTGTTACTAGCCTTTTCAGTTTTGCTGCTTCTGCTGTTTTTCTCCACAGAGGATGAGTTACTGTTAATAAGTCTGTAACCTCTTTAATTTTTTAATTTCTCTTTGTGGGGGAGGAAAAAGGTGGTTTAACCAGGAATACTCTCAGTTGACCAGATGAACATAATATTTTTGCACATGTATAGCAGTTACCATCAAAGGATACCAATGTGATTTAAGACAAATGATTAGTGTTGTACCACAACGTCCCTGTGATATAGTTAAATATTATTAACCTCATTTTATGCATGACGAAACTGAAGCACTGGGAGGTTACATGCTTGTCCAAGGTCACACAATGTGTGTCAGAATTGGGAAAGTATTTGATCTCCAGTTCCCAGTCTGATGCCGTAATCACAATCACAATCCTTATTTACAGTGCAATAACATCTGCTGCTACCCTGAACCTTCTTTTGTTGCACTGGAGATGAGGCAGCAGACATAGCCTTAGTACTTCATTAGTTTCTTTGGACTTTATCTCTCTGTCCTGAACTGTAATCACAGCAGTTGCACTGACCTGCTGGTTCACAGCAAAGAGCAGAGTGCACAGAACAGAACAGATTCAGCCTTTCTGGGGAAAAAGGTCATTGTGGTCTTCTCACCATTCCACGCTGGATCGTGGGCATAGGCTACAACTAATATTTCTCAAGTGATGTCCCTTTGCAGTAAAGTCCCTTTTCCTCCTTTGCTCACCTAGGACCATATCACTTTGCCACTGCTACCACATAAAAGGTATGCTACACCCACGATAATGATATACCCTGCTTTTCTCCACATGGACTGCTTCTGTGTTGCTCTCTTAGTGATGTCTGCATAACCTGTAATTAAGGTATAATCAACATTGGTTTATAGAAAATAGATCTTGTCAAACGAACTTAATTTTTTTTGGTGAGATTACAAGGTCCATTAATAAAGGTAATAGTGGTGATGTAATATACTTAAACTTCTGTATGGCATTTGACTTGGTATCATATGACATTTTGATTGAGAAACTAGAACAATAAAAATTGTCTCAAATATTGTCTCAGAAAATATAATGGTAAACAGGGAATTGTCCAAGTGGGTGTGTTTCTAGTGGAATCCCATATAGGGAATTGTTCTTGGTTATATGCTAATTAATATTTTTATCAATTACCTGGAATAAAACATAAAATCATTACTGATAAAGCTTGCATATGACACACAAACTGGGGGAAGCGGTAAATAATGAAGAGGACAGATCACTGATACAGAGCGATCTGGATTGCTTGGTAAACAGGACACAAGCAAAGGTTATGTTTTGTAATACAACTAACTGTAAGATCATACATTAATGAACAAAGAATGTAGGCAATACCTGCAGGATGGGGGGCTCTATCCTAGGAAGCAGGGACTCTGCAAAAGACTTTGGGGTTATGGCGAACAATCAGCTGAACATGAGCTGCCAGTGCAACACTGTCACCCAAAGGGCTAATATGAACTTTGGATGTATAAATAGGAAATATCGTGTAGGACTAGGAAGGTTCTATTGGCACTGGTATGACTGCTCCTGGAATATTATGTCCAGTCCTGATGTCCACAGTTCAAGAAGGATGTTGAAAAATTAGAGAGAGTTCAGCGAAGAGCCAAAAGAATGATTAAAGGATTGGAAAACAAGCCTTATAGTGAAAGACTCAAGAAGCTCAGTATTTTTAGTTTCCTTAAAAAGCTCAGTTTCACAAAGCTATAAACAATAATAAGCCAAATCAGCCAGGAGGAAGAATTGAATAAGAAAAATGTGAATGATAATTGGGAATGGTTTAAGTACACTTAATAGATGCCCTAAAAGCCACAATCTCACAACTGAGGACGAAGGCTATCTTGGTTAAAAGAATGACCTGATTTAGAAGGGGAAGTGAAGGCAGCTATATATACTATCAGATATAAGACAATTATAGTAATGAAGCTAGGAAGCAAAGGGACACAAGGAAAAAAATCTATAGCCAGCAGAGTTACGGACTGTAAGGAGGATTTTTAAAAGTATATTAGGAACAAAATGAATACCAACAATTTTATTTGTCTATTATAAGATGGAAATTGTAGAATTACCAGTAATAATGCAGAAATGGCAGAAGTGTTCAATAAATATATCTGTTCTTTTATTTGGGGAAAAACAAATGATGTAGTTATCTCATGTTTTGAGGATAACACACTTTCCATTCCACTAGTAATCATATTAAAATCAGCAGGTCTAGTTAACTTGAATACAAGAGTTTTAAAAGAGCTGGCTGACAAACTCACTGGACTGTTAAGGCTGATTTTCAATAAGTCTTGGAACACTGAGGAAATTTCAGTAGATTGGAAGAAGGCTAACATTGTGCCAATACTTAAAAAGGGAAAGGAGATGACCCAGGTAATTATAGGACTGTCAGTCTGTGATCAATCCTGGGCACATTGTTGTTTTACTGTTTATTGTCCCATATCAGCCTCGACATAAAACAATTAAAGAGGGTAATCTAATCTGTGTCAAGTAGCCCATTCTTATAGGAGCGGGGAGTCCATTCAGGAAGTAGTGATTCTGAAAATGATTTGGGGGTCATGGTGGATAATCAGCTGAACATGAGCTCCTATTGTGTCAGAGCTAATGCATAGAGAGGGGCTTCTCAAATAATATAGAGGTTATTTTGTCTCTGTATTTGGCACTGGTCTGACAACTGCTGGAATATTGTGTCTAGTTTTGATGTCCACAATTCAAGAAAGATGCTGAAAAACTGGAGAGAGTTCAGAGAAGAACCACAAGAATGCTTAAAGGATTAGAAAACATGCCTTACAGCAGTGGTTTTCAAACTTTTTTTCTGGTGACACAGTTGAATAAAATTGTTGATGCCCGTGACCCAACGGATCTGGGGATGAGGAGTTTGGGGTGTGGGAGGGGCTCAGGGCTGGGGCAGAGGATTGGGGAGCAGAGGTGAGGGCTGCAGTAGGGCCGGGAATGAGGGGTTGAGGGTGTGGTGGGGGCTCAGGGCTGGGGCAGGGGATTGGGACACGGGCTTACCTCAGGCAGCTCCCAGTCAGCGGTGCAGCGGGGGTGCTAAGGCAGGCTTCCTGCCTTTCCTGGCACCACAGACTGCACTGTGCCCTGGAGGCAGCCAGCACCAGGTCTGGCTCCTAGGCAGAGCGGCGCCGCATGGCTCTTGCCCACAGGCACTGCTCCCCAGCCGGTGCTCAGGGTAGGGGCAGCGCGCAGAACCCCATGACCCCCTCCCCCTGCCACCTAGGGGTGCTCCTGGGGCACAGTGCGGTGTCGGAACAGGTAGGGACTAGACTGCATTAGCCGGGCAGCACTTTCGAGAGGACTTTTAACGGCCTGGTCAGCAGTGCTGACCACAGCCGCCGGGACCCAGTGCATTACATTATGTGACCCAGTACTGGGTCACGATCCACAGTTTGAAAACCACTGCCTTACAGTCATAGATTCAGGGAGCTCATTATTTAGCTTAACAAAACCAAGCTTCAGGGATGACTTCATTACAGTCTATAAGTACCTACACGGGGAACAAATATTTGGTAATTGGCTTTTCAATCTAACAGAGAAAGGTATAATACAATCCAATGGGGCTGGAAGTTGAAGCTAGGCAAATTCAGTCTGGAAAAAGACATGCATTTTTAAATGTATGAGGTTAATTAACCACGAGAACAATTTACCAAGGTAGATTCTCTATCACTGGCAATTTTAAAAATCAAGATTGGATGTTTTTTCTAAAAAATATGGTCTAGGAATTATTTGGGGGAAGTTCTGTGGCTTGTGTTACACAAGCGGTCAGACTAGATGATCACAATGGTCCCTTCTAGCTTTAGAATCTCAAGCTATGAATTTAGAAGAACCTGATCCCATCTAATCAGTCCAGAACTGCAGTCTGTAGGGTCTGTCTGTGCTCATGTAGTTTTTCTCTGCTCCCAATTTGTAACTACACTGATCGGTGTGTGAATGCCTTTGTGTGCAGACTGTTGTGAATGCCACACTTGACCCTTTCCATCTTGTACTTAAGTGCTTTCATTCAATGCAGTGGGATTGAGTGATATTTGTCTAGTTAAATGGGTGAAATTGTGAGCTCCAGTCCATTAACACAGAATGTGTCCAATTAAGTTTAGAAGGAGAGGAAATAAAGATGAAATGTGATGAATCTCATCTTTAGCTTTCTAATTTCATTTAGTATGGCATTTTATTTCATTTTTGAATCTTTTCACATTTTTAAAGGGTTTTTTCTCATCAGACTATGGTCCTTTTCTCTGGAGGAACCTGTGGAACAGGACTATTCCTACAAACTCCATGAGTCTTCTTTGTTTTGTCCCCGTGAAAGGGCCTAATCCTAATCACCTGTAACTCAAGAGAGAAAACCTAATTAGGGATGCTTTATAGCTGAGAGCTGATTAACTGAATGCCTCCTAGCCAGCAGAGACAGAGCTAGGTGGTATAAGGAACTGAGAGAGAACCCAGTTCAGGAGGAAACTCGGCGGTCTTAAAATAATAAAAGTTTCCTTGCAACTTCTATCAAGAATATAAGGGAATAGGGCTCAGTAAAAAAAGCTCTTCTGCAATTCTTTAAGTATACCAGGAAAGATGTGAGACTCTAAACCATGAACAAGATTAGAAGTTCTGTGCATGGTGGTCATAGACTCTGGAAGTGAGTCTATTACTGTACAAAGTCCAAGAAGAAGAAGAGGAAGAATTATTAATAGTAGTTCAGGAGGAGAGCCAGGAGAGAGTAGCTAAGGAGAGTTTTCTCTCCCTGATAAAGGATCTGGAGGAAGATCTGACAAGTTGGGTCTGGCTGAGCCAGGGTAGAGTGACAGGAGTAGGGTTATCTCCTGTGGTGCAGATCCTAGAGTGGTGGGGAGCTCTGTGCTAATAAGGTCTATGAAAACTAGGGAATGAGATAGAAACCCATGAAGGGTGGAAAGTAAGGTTAAAGCATACTTAAGACTCCCTATAGGGAAAAGCCTGGTTGGCCAGCACCCTGACAAAGGGGGAAGGATCGGAGTCAAGCCCAGGAGGAGCAAAGGACTTACTGTTTGGAGGTGAGCACAGGAGGGGTGGAAAAACCTTTAGGACTAAAGCCTGGAAGGGGGCTGAACTGTGCATGACTTAGCTGGAGGGTTGAAGCACAGAAGACCCAATAAGGCAGTCAAGAGAAGGAACTGGCTCGAACTGACCATCGTGGCTGAAGAAGTGGCCAACAGAATGACTGAGAGGCAAAGTCCGCTGCAATGGAACATCTGGGCACAAGGGTGCACCCTACGGGTAAGGACTTGTGTTTACAGTCCTTTCAGGAAATGTGTTCTCTCCTCACAACTGAGGAGGGCCTCTCAGACTGATCCATGGAGGATCAGGTGAGTTCATCCTGTAAACCTTCTCCCATGGCACATGGCAGAAGCTATACATCCATGTGGTCTCCATAAGTGGCTGCCTCTGAAATGCACCTCAGGGAGCAGGAGGAGAACGTCAATGAGTAGGAAAGACAGTAGGTCATAGATACAAAAACATAAGTTAATAATTACCTATTTGCATTTCAGACTTTATGGGACAGATGTTGATCTCAGTTTCTGTAGAATAAGATTAAAGGAGTTACCCCAAATTTATACCAAAGTAACTAAGATCTGAATCTAGCCCCTTGAGTCAATGTAAAAGGGAGAACCAGAGAAATCATGTCGTTCATAATGGTGCCTTGCAGGGGAAGAAAAATGATGGCATCAGAATTTTTAGACACAATCAACTTGAACTATTTTGTTTTGGCTTTTTGAAATAGAGCATGATAATTACATTCATGGGAACTGGCTGAGATTGGGCAGCCAGTTCACAGGTGGGAGAAACATCTGACTGAATCCCTTTTAGCAGGAAAGCCGCCAGTGCATGCACCTGTTTTTTCGTAGGAGTTGCTTGCATATGCCAAAATTGTTGTAGAGAGATGATGAGCAAAAATAAACATTGCAAGGAACAAGTCATGCTGAAATTTCAGATAAGAGAGTATCCGGAATGAGGCAAAGCTGGGGTTTGTAACTGGCAGGCTACAGCCTTCCCTTAGGCTAAATTTTTAAAACAGAAAAATTAGGATTTTTTTGCATTGCTGATATTATATTATTTGTTTTGCGGTAGCACCTAAGAACCCCAGTCAAGGATCAGGGCCCAATTGTGATAGGGGCTGTACAAACACACAACAAAAGACAGTCCTTCACCTGAAGAGCTGACAGTCTAAATAATATTAAAGAGCTGCTGATGCATTCCAGTTTCTAGGCCAAGTTCAGAGGTGATGTAAGTTACATATCAGTAAGTTAGTGGGAATGAATGGTAGCTGCTGTAACATTAATGCTGAGGGGTCAAAAGGCTAAAGTATAACAGGAGAACCATCCAAAAGGAGAATGTAAGGTGTGCGATGTTGTGATGGTGGAGCTGCTTTATCATATACGCTCCTGCTGTTTTTCTTGCTACAATCCAGGCTTCTGCCCCTGTCCCCACTGATCTCACTTAAAAGCAGGAGTAACTCTGCAGAAGTCAAAGGAATGATACACATTAAAACCCAGTATGAGTGAAAAGAGAATCAGGTGCTTTGGGACTGATTTATCAATGTCCCAGGATTACTTTCTTAAGCCAGCATAAAAAAGCCATAACAGTCCCCCCAAAATCCTCCTGACATAAGGGAAGGCCCTGACAGGCATTGTGTGGACAGTGTAGTTGGCTTTTTGCCACCTGCACAGGAACCCCAAGTACAGGGAACATGGCAGGGCTGGTTTTGGTCATTGTGGTATTGTTGGGTCATTTCTATGCTCCAGCTATTCCTGACTGCTAAAATGGCCCAGTGGGGCTGTTGGCAGCCAGACCTAACTTTTGCCTCTAATCCTGCGCCAAGCTCAGCTTTGGGCAAGAGTGAATCCAGCCCTGTGGCTATAAAGTATATGAGCATACACTAATTTACACTAATTCACCAGTCTGTAAATCAGACTTCTCAATGTTCTGCATCATGCAGTTTGTGTTAGAGCTGACTCCGCCTCCCTGTCCTGTTGCCCCACATATTAAGGCAGGGACACTACATGGGGCAGCAGCTGGCTGGGAGGTTGAGGAAAGGAGGCGACCCTTCTCCATCAGCTCTGGGTTCCCTGCTCTCTTCTGCACTGCCTCTCCAAGGAGAGAGAACCACCCCAACAAGGAAGCCCAGGGACTGACAGGATTTTGAGGAGGGAATGGGGTGAGGAGAGAGAGAGCAGATGGGCCCACTTTATTTTCACAGTGGGGAAGGAATAGTAGCAGTGGAGGAAGCCCTGAGCAGTTGAATCCCACTCAGACTGAACTACTCCACCCTGCTTAGCCCACTCCTTCTGACTCCAGTCTCCTCTCATGGAAAACAGGTCAGCTCCTGGGCATCTGAACTTCCTCTCTGAGCACTGGGGTGGGGAAGGGCACAGAGGAACAGGGTTGGTCCCAGAGCTACTCTTGGAGCAGCAATAGGTGGGACCTTCCTGGGGACAGCAGTTGTTCAGCTCTGGAGAGAGGAAAGGCTGTCCTAAGTTAATATTTTGGTGGATGGCCTGAATTAATTGTAATGAGAATGGTGGATTGAATTAATTGAATTTGGGAATTATGGCCTAAATAGTCTGTATTGGGGCAACCTGGGACAGAACAGCCCCTTCCCCTCTCCAAACTCTCACCGTCCTGTTGCCCTGAGAAGCTTAGACAGGGACTCTGGGTGAGTTCGACAAAAATATGTAGCCACCTAACCCTCAGATTTAGGCACCTAAATCCCAGTTTTGGCTTTACTGTATTCCACAAAACTCCCACCAAATTCTGTAGGTGCCTAGGTTTTTCAAGGTAAAAGTTCCCTAGGCATCTATGTTTCTGCATCTGGGCATGCACACTGCTGCCTGCCGGATGCCTATCTCCCTCCCACAGCAATCCACAAACCAGGGAAGGCAGGTGTGTGGGGCAGGTGTGTGGTTGCCTAAGTCGCGTGTGGGGCCCGATCTGGTAAGCATGCTCAGAGGGCACCTACCAGATTGAGTCCCATTCAAAAGCCAGCCAGAGAAAGAGGATGTGCCCACCTTCTAACTTTTACCCAAGTAGTTAAAGCACTTAGCCGGAATGTGCAAGACTCAGGTTCAATTCCCCTCTTGCTGCCAGAGGGAAACAAAGGATTTGAACGGAGGGGTCTCTCACAAGAGTGCTCTAACCACTGAGCAATGGGATATTCTGATCTGGGGCTCCCTCAGTCTCTCCTGTTGAAGCTGTTCCATTGTGGATAAATGATGAAAGAGTGATTGGAGCAGGGGGACTGGACCTTGCATCTCCCATCTCCCAGGATGACCTAACCACTGGACTATGGAATCATTCTCACGCTCTCTTTCTCTAACCCAATGCCTATTAAGACCATTATCACACCCCATCTCTGTTTAAATGGGCCTCTTGCCCCTTTTGTGTTTCTCTTCCTTTGCTTTATTAAAACACACACACAAGATGTGTTTTCATGCAACCAAGATCTTTGTTTTGTAAGCTTTTATCTGTTTTTTCTGCTTATTCCTCCCTTGAAGCCATAATCCTCTGCTTGCGATATCACTGTTAGTTGCAGAGATGGCTGGGACAGCACATTCAGAGGATTGTGACTTCAAGTGTGGAATAAGCAGCAAAAGGAAATGAACCAAGAAATATAAATCCCATCTTCATACAAATATCTTTAGCAATAAAAATAAAACTAAGCAGAACCAAACCCCCTCACACACAAAGGGAGAAACATATATTTTCAGTGTTGTTTCCAAATAGACTGAGATGGTCAAAGGAGCCTAATGGGGATTGTGACACTCCGTACCTCAAAGCAGCACCTTGGAACACCCATATTCACCACTGTTGTAAGAACGGCCATACTGGGTCAGACCAAAGGTCCATCTAGCCTAGTATCCTGTCTTCCAACAGTGGCCAATGCCAGGTGCCCCAGAGGGAATGAACAGGTAATCATCAAGTGATCCATCCCCTGTCACCCATTCCCAGCTTCTGGCAAAAAATATAATATAATTATGATATGTTTTCTACAAAGTATGCCTTATGAGGTATCATTTTAAAAGTCTTAATCTGATGAACATTAATATTCTGTTGGATTGTATGTGCTATCATTGTATGGGAAGTTATGAAGGTTTGCTATGTGAGTGTCTTACTGAAATATGTTGTGAGGTTGGGAACAGGTACATCAATAGAGCATCAACACCCATCAAGGAAAGAATCTACTATCCCAGGAACTGCAAACAATGGAGACTTCTCAGAGAGAACATGTAAACAATGGAGTCTGCTTGACCAATGGGTAATGACTAACCCACCTCACAATAAAGATCTTTCCAGCAAGCTGGAAGTAACTATAAGAGGGGAAGTGACATCATCACTTGGCCTCACTCCCCCCACAACTCAACACCTGGAAACACGGCTTGAGGACAAAGACTTTGAATTGGGGGAGGGTGGTCCGAGACAATAACAGGTTCCAGCATGTTATTGAGGATCTGTGATCTGTTTGTACCATCTGTCAGGGTGAGACACTGGTTGATTCAAATCCTGTTTAGTTTGTAGAACTCAGACTATGAATTTATTTTTGTTTCTTAAGTAACCAACTCTGATTTCCAAGCCTACTACTTATAATCAATTAAAATCTATATTTCTGTAGTCAATACATCTGTTTTATGTTTTACTTAAAAGTGTGTTTTGGTTGAAATGCTTGGGAAATCTCAGCTCAGTTTACAAAGGCTAGTGTGTGTCATCTTCACATCGAGGAAGGGGCAGACTGTGTAATGAACTTATACTGGCCAGGCTTCTGACCAGTGCAAGAGAATACAGTTCTGGGATGCAAGACTGGGGAGCTGGGGGGAATTGGCTGGAGCCTCTCTATTGTTGGTTCATGAGTGGCTGCAAAAGCACTCATGTAACTCAGTTGGGTGTGTCGCTGCCTGTGGATGTCTGTAGGTGCAGTACCTTCCAGAGGTTTGTGGCTTGACACAGCATCACAGAGTGAGAGGGATACTGCAGGTTGGTGGGACAGAGGGGTCAGTGGTCCCAAAGTCCAGGTTGTACCCTAGGGACCACGTCACAGCGATAGATGCCCAATTCCCATTCACCTATCCTTAAGCCCCTTTGAAAATCCCAGACAGAATATTTTGCAGTTTTCCAGGAACTGCTCCTGGCCACTTAAATCCTGGCATGCATACAAAATTTTTGCAGGAATCAGTGCAATTCAATGGGATGGTAAGAGACTGCCTCAGCTTGCAATAAACACGTTTATGTTTATTGTCACAAATAATCAATGTGAGTATGTGGGTGTCTTAAAGCCTAATGACATCATTATTTTTTATTTTAATTCTGTTCACATTGGTGCCACAATTATGGTCAGGTTGACCTTTTCCATTATTGACACCTACTGGGTCAAAATCTAGATCACCCAGTCAATGCCTTTGCCAATGCAGACTTATTCCCTACAGCACACATTCTAGTGTTTTCTCTAATCTAGTTTTAAAAGTTCCTAAGGATGGGATTCCACTGCCAAATATATTTCACTATCAGAAAACATTCCCTGTTGTTTAGAAATTTTTAATTCTTAGATTCATGAAGCACTTCTGTACAAAAGGAGTTACACGTGCAAGAACAAAATCACAAGGTCTATTTATCTTCATACTGCTCCCCAGTTGAGATCAGGAAATTATTTCCCTCAACATTATGAGGGTGGTCTTTCACCGACACATAATATCTAGATCCCTTCTAAAGCCAGGATTAGCACAAGATCGGGACATTGGTCTGGGTCTGATATGGTCATTTCTTTGTCCTTAATGGTGGCCTCCAAAGTATTTCTAAAAACGTTGGGCTTGTGACTTTTTGAACTTCTTCATGACGTTGTTGCCCCTTTCGCCTACGTGGTTGGCCCAATATTTGAAGCCTTGCAGGGTTTTTTCCACTAGGAGGAGAAATCAGTAATACAGGTCAGGAAAATCCTTATTTACAAACATGTATTCAAATCCTGTTTCCCTGAACACAGAAGAAACAAACAACACCAGACAGTTTCCTGGCTCAGAAATCACCAAATCTGCTACTCCAACAAGCTCTGTGCCCAATAAAGCTTTGTTTCTTTGCTTCCTCCCTGGATCACACTCACAACTCCTCTATAGGCTTTCTCCCTCAACACACAGAAGCTGCAATCCATTTTTCTAGCCCCCCCCCACCCCCCCGCATTTGCGACCAGGTCCACACAGTCTTGCCCTGACCTGCTATGAAGCCTATTGTCTTGGGCAGTAATTTCCATTTTTTGCAGCCATCTTTATTACATACGGGGGGCTTAATTGTACCTTCTGATGATCTGGAAAGAGTGCTTGGCACAACCATTGACTTTAATGAGAACTGTGATTGATTGTGAATCTAAAATCCACCCCCTTGTTGGCAGCCATTCGCTACTTTCAACATAACCTTATATAAAAAGCACCTGAAAGGAGTTTCTGCAAAGGTTTTCCTTTCTTTCTTTCTTTCTCTTTCTTTCTTTCTTTCTTGGTTTTATTGTTGAAATACCAGGAATGCCAGTGCTGATATTTCCTGGGTTTGCTAGAAGACTAGTTTGGGGATATCAGAGGATATACATTATAAGCTTTCACACCCAAATTGAAGTGTGAGGTTGTTGACAAGCACATCCATTCGCCAAAGAGTTAATTAGTTATTTAAATTAATAGCTATTAACAAAAACCAAATGAAAATAGAGATTTAAATTGTATGACTAAAACTTGTTTCTCCTTTCAACTGCTCAGCTTTCACTCTTTTGATACTTGGGATAGTATCATTTTACTAATACTCGAGGCATCATAGAGCCTTCCAGGCTGGACAGGATCTGAACATGTAATGTAAGAAAGAAGACACCCCCCCCCCACCCGTTTATTTCTAAATACCATGTAAACATGGCTTTGGATTATTTATGCAGTTACTGTGTGTGCTTTGATAATGTAAGTGGAAATAGCTTTAAATAAACTTTGAAGGGTACCCTTTGACTAGTCTGTGCTAAGAAGCGGATTTGTTTTAGCATCAGCAGCAGCTATGCTTTTCTGTAAAATAGTCTCTTTATTACTTTATTGAGATCCAGATGGATTTCACATGGAAATACTTTGTGATGTTGCTTTTGCTGCTACTCAAATGATTGGGAGCTGTTAGATTTGAATCAAGTTACTTCTTGCAAAGTAAGCTGTGTCTTTCATTAATAAGTGAATAATTACCCTGAAGAACTTTGCAGGTACACAGTGCCCTAGATTAGTGATATCACACTGTCATCAACTGCAGAGAAATGAATTCTGAGTTTTTAATCAGCTTGTTTCCATTAGCAATCAAGCTTTCTTTATGTTGTTATATTAAATCCAAATACACATGCTTAATGCTTATTGGCGAATTTGCTCTGAAAGCTTTGCTTCACATACACTCCAAAAGGGGCATGTACAGAATGAAAATACATGAGGTACCACAGTTATCTTTCATTTAAAAGACAACAACCTGATGTTGAGATTGATCTTCAACCCATCATCTCATTATCAGCCCCCACAATTTTGTGAGAGAAAATAAGTGCCACATCTCTGGTGATACACAAACACTTGCATAACCACACAAAGGTATCCATTTTTGTTATATACTCCAAAGCAAGGTGTGTGTGTGTGTGTGTATGTTTGGTGGGGAGGAGACCAGCATCGGGATGTGTGGCCTGTCTATTGCCACACCACAGTTCAAGAAGCCCATTGCATCTCACACATCAATTATTTCCTACGGATTGCCCAGAATCACATTTCTGTGCAGCAGGACATACTTAATGATCTTGCACACCTGGATGATGACAACTTCCACTGGAGACTTCCCAGCACCAAACAGATTGCCGCTGACTGATAGCAATCTGGTTTTGCAAGTTGTCACAGGATGTCTACCAGCTGTTTCTCCACTGTCTCAGTGTGGTGTCTCTGCACTGGGGGGCTGGGATGCTAGTCATCCCAAATTTGTTTCACAATCTGATTGCACCACTACATAGAGCTGGTCAGTGAATATCATCAGCACCTGACTATTTTCATTCCTTGCCACCATCCCACTCCTCAGTTTTTTTCATTTTCATTTCTGCATGCCCAGCCACTCTAAGAGTTGCTGAAGTTCTGCAAATACAGTAGGTCAGGCGCCTTGTCTGTAGAACAGACACAAAAATTCTGTGATCTCTTTGGTATCCAGGCTTCTGCCAATGAGAAGGTATAAAAAGGTTGAAAACTAGTGTGAGGAACCATGGGAATTTTTAAAAAAGGCATAAAAAAGATTTAAGGAATGGAGCAGAGTGTCAAGCTCCCACAATTCCCTGAGAGGAATGCTGGATCCTGCAATGCACTTCCAAAATATCCCAAAAGGCAAAGAGGTATACTTGGATGCCAACCCTCAGCCTACCTATGTGCCATGTCCTTTTCACCAATAGAACTTCTTGCATCTAAGAGACACAGCAAAGGCAGCCAAGTGTGTATATGCTCTAGTAACATTGCAATGCTGGCAGCTGTATGCCACTAAAGTTGCTATTGGTAAAGTTTCTAGTGTAGATATGACCTTACTGTGCTGGTCTTTAATGACTAACCATCCAATGAAGAACATGATATGAGGTATGAAACACACCCCTGTCAGTCAACAAGCACGATAATACTTTCTATGTCATGCAAGTGCCATAAAGAAATTTGACCACTATTAAGATTCACAGAGCCCCTGAGGGACAAGGAAGTATTAACACCTTTTAGAGATGGGTGAACTGAGAAACAGAGGTGCAATGAGTAGCCCAACATGACCCAGTAAATCAGCAGTGATGCTAGGAACAGAGGCTTTGATCCAGACTCCAGGCTTTTCTTCTAGACAGACTGCCTAGCAGCCTTTAAAATTAACCATCTTTCAAGTGAGCAGATGGCCTTAATCAATTATCCCTAGTATCAAATTCAAAAGAAATGAATCTGAGAAAGGAAGAGCAATAACCAGGGCCAGCTACAGGGTTTTTGCCGCCCCAAGCGGCGCAAAAAAAAAAAAAAAAAAAAAAAAGAGCCACGATTGCGATCTGCGGCGGCAATTCGGTGGGAGGTCCTTCCGTCCGCCGAATTGCCGGGAGTGAGGGACCGTCCGCCGAATTGCCGCCGAATAGCTGGACGTGCCGCCCCTCTCTGGAGTGGCCGCCCCAAGCACATGCTTGGCAAGCTGGTGCCTGGAGCCGGCCCTGGCAATAACAATGAAAGATTAGAGTAAGTAACCCATTGGAACTGGAAACTGACAAAGTCAAAAAAAGGCTTGCTAATTGCAATTAGAAACAGAGAGTGATCTCAGCAGATGCCATGTTAACAAATTTCAAATCATTCCAATTATTTGGTTGCTCATTACACCTGTAAGCATGTTAGATAGCTTGTTGCAGAAATCTGGAAAGCTGTTCTGTGAAAATTCATCACTACATTTAGCTTTTCTGGGACAGGCATCAAGACTATGAAGCTGACACTGCAATTATGGTGAATACTTTCCTGCTAATTATATATAATTTTTCACAACTGAAATATAATTAGCAAATCATCACCACCAGGTGCTGTATTACCTAACCACTTATGATGAGGCTGCATTTACAGAACTCCACAAAATGACTGGGTTTACAAATGTCTGAATGGATTTTTTTCTTTTGCAGTTTTGGGTTCTTGTTTCCCATTAGAGTAAAGCAGTCTCCATATAGATTCCAAGGCCAGAATGGCAGAATGATCATCTGCTTTGACCTCCTGCAATCTCAGTAGCCACTGCATCCCAGGAATGTTTGTATGGTCTTTTCAGAGCTGACATTTATTTATTTTTATTTGTTTTTCTAAAGATAATGTAAATATCAGGAAATAAAAGACAAGTGTTTGTTGAGGAGACAGTGGGCATAGGAGTCAGTGTGTAGGACTGGGATTCATGAGACTGGAATCAGGGCCTGACTCTGCCAGTGACATGTTTTGCGACTTTACCTCCCTGGACTCCATTTGCAAAATGGGGATAATGGTACTTACCACCTTTCATCAAAAGATCTCAAAGCATTTTTAAAAGATGAGTAAGTATTATTAGTTCACTGAATAACATTATTAGCTGTGCTTAATGACTGATGCCAAGAAGATGTCTTCTAACCAGGCTGTATTAGATGTTGCCATTAAGAATGTTTTGTTTTATCAGCTAAAGAGGAATGAATTGTCTCCTCCAAAGTGGGTTACATTCTGATCAATATTGCATTGTAAATATTGCTTCATATATCATGGTCCACACTATTCCAGCCATTTTAG
The DNA here is from genome assembly GCF_028017835.1 of Emys orbicularis. Classification (NCBI taxonomy): domain Eukaryota; kingdom Metazoa; phylum Chordata; order Testudines; family Emydidae; genus Emys; species Emys orbicularis. Next base: position 82,294,412 of record NC_088686.1, on the reverse strand, counting down.
AGATGTGAGTATCCTCAAATTTGGGTATAATTTATATCTGGATTCAAACTTTGCTGTTTTGGGCCCATCTTTAATGCTTTTATATTGCTTTGTTGAGGCGATAAAAGAACTCACTGCTACAAAAAATAAATATTTCCCATTATAAAAGCACTGATAATAATGAACTCTGTTAGAGATGAACAGTTCCTTGCAAGCTTGTTCTTCTTTTAAATCTATTCCCCCGTTTATGTACTTCTCACACAGGAAATTGAGGAGTGATAAACATTGGTGCGTTGATGACCTTCTGTATACAGAGCTATGCTGACAAAAGTTTGTAGTTTAGGCCTGGCCTTAGTCTTAGCTAATCTTCTACTTCATTACAAGCTAGATTGGATAGTCTCTCTTAAACTACAGGAACAGAACAGAATCTGTTTCTATTCTCCTAGCAAGCCAGTCTGGCGCTCTCTCTCTCTCTCTCAGGGTCATTGAGTTTAAGGAATGCCCCCCTTCGTCTCTATGCTTGTTTGGGCACAATTACCAATTTCCTTAATAGTTTCTTTGTTCCAGGCCCCACCTGCGATGTCTCCTGGAACCTGAAAATGTTTTTCTCTCAGTTGAAAGGACTGAGAGAATGCTCAGGTGATGGCTGCTCCATTGTTTGGGCAGTTATACTCATTCAGTCTCAACCAGCTGCAGTCACTGGTCTGATGACTGATTTGAAACTGTCAAGTCTTAGAGATAAAGCACAGAATTTACATATTCAGATACAGATCAAAATATGCAATTAATGCAGATACTTGTGTTTAGATGTTGTCACAATTCCTTAATACTCTGAGGAGGAAAGGATGTTTGCCTGATTTCAAGCACTAAACGAAGATCAGCCAGAACCACAGTGTAACACTGAGACATTTCTGTGATAACCACTGAAGTGTTTACACTATGTGAATGGCAATTGAGATATAAAATGGCATCTTTTAGATTATATCAAAATATTATGTTATAGGCTAAACTGAGAATTGGATAACCCAGAGATTACTGCTGTTTCATTAGCAATACATGATGCATGAAGTCAAGAATCAGACAAGCAGACTGACATAAGATGCATCATTTTATTAAACACATCAAAGCTCTGCTGATTATGTCCTACCACCCAGCCTAAGGTTTGCATTCATGAGCCTTTAGTCCTTCACCAAACTAGGCCCCTCTGGAATTCCTATACTCCTATTTCCGCTCATCATACTACAGCTGAGACACCCAGTCACAGGTTCCCTGTTCCCTTCCTTTTGAGTCTCAGTAGTAGCTGTAGCACTAAGGAGATAGAAAACTTCCCTTACGGGGCAGCTAGTGATTCCCCTTGTGTAAGGGATTCCCGGGGTCATTGAAAGCTGGTGTAGCTGGTTCTGTGCTATCTTCTCCTGGCCCACCTCGACTTAGTGGTTGTTATGGGGCATGCTTGGCTGGGAGGGGTAGTGCTGCACTCTGGTGATCTTAAGCCTAGGCTAACAGTGGTAAGCCTATTCTAGCTTATGCTGAGGGCTGCTTCTGTTCTGGCTCCTTTGGTCATGAGGGCAAATTGTGGCAGAAAGCCTATGCTCTCCCTGCCCCCTGCATCAGGTATACTGAGCAGAGCTCAGGCACACCAGATAGTCTAAGCCAGTGGTTCCCAAACTTGTTCCTCTGCTTGTGCAGGGAAAGCCCCTAGCGGGCCGGGCTGGGCCAGTTTGTGTACCTGCCACGTCCGCAGGTTCGGCCGATCGTGGCTTCCATTGGCCCGGAGCAGCGAACCGCGGCCACTGGGAGCCGCGATCGGCCGAACCTGCGGACACGGCAGGTACGCAAAGCGGCCCAGCCCGCCAGGGGCTTTCCCTGCACAAGTGGCGGAACAAGTTTGGGAACCACTGGTCTAAGCCCATGGAGTGCACATTTTAATGACCAGGTGTGCATTATGGTGAACCTAAATTCATATGAATGAATGTTAAGGAGAAGTCTGATTCCTCAGCCTTGAATCACTGTGTTTGCTCATCAGTCATTTTCCTCCGTGGAGAAAGTGGTAGATGGTATCAGGAGTAGCTCCAGGCTAATAAATCTACATATGATTACTGAAAGGCCTGCCTGGACTCTTATTTATATTCCCTTTATAGTCCCTGGGCTTGTCTACACAGCTTTGCAGTTTGGACTATGGCCTTGGCTACACTGGCAATTCACAGCGCTGCACTTGCTGCGCTCAGGGGTGTGAAAAGACACCCCCCCTGAGCGCAGCGAGTGCAGCGCTGTAAAGCGCCAGTGTAATCAGCGCCTGCAGCGCTGCACGCTCCCTCGCAGCGCTGCAAGCTATTCCCCTCGGAGAGGTGGAGTACTTGCAGCGCTGCGAGAGAGCTCTCGCAGCGCTGGCGGCGCGACTACACTCGCGCTTCACAGCGCTGCTGCGGCAACGCTGTGAATCCCCGAGCGTAGCCAAGGCCATATATGGGTGTGTGAATTGCAGTGTCTGCACTAGTGTGCTTAGCTGCAACTCCCCCACATGGACCCTACAGGTGCAAACTAGTTTGCATTAACACAGTCCTGTTTAAAGAGGACTATGTTAACATGAACTAGGGGTACCTTTTAGTTTGTGCATGCAGCATCCACTTGGGGGACTGACTGCAGCATGCTAGTGAAGGCTGAAATTCACACCCCCATAGACTGAACTGTGGGTCCATGTAGACATAGCCTCTGTTAAGGATCTTACTACACACACAATATATTAAAAATGTTCTGTTGAATAACTAAGTTTGTTCTTCTTTGGGGATTTTAGCCAAACAATTTTGGATCTGGATGAGTACTGAGACCACAAGCTGTTACATCTGCTGCTAGCTACCTAGATTGTGCTATGCTGAAAAGTGTGAGAGTTTGTTTCTGTTAAATATTCAATATGTTTAAATTGAACCATATTAGAATTGTCCAATACTGGGAATCTCATGAGAACAGGCTCTCTCTCTTGCATTGCCTGATATTTCTGATCTATGTTTAGGACGGACGAGTTATGAGTTACTGTCTTTGGACAATTTCTGCCTGGTCTGGATGTAGGAGAAGCAGAAGCAATACAAACATTTAAACAACAATAAATCTGTTAAGCATTTTTTTTAAATTGTACCCCTCACAGCTACTATCCACCTAAGAACACCTACAGTAGGCTTGTGGTGCTGTCATCTTAGTCACTCTGTCTTGAGTCTGGATGTCTTGGGAATGGTAGGGTGTTAGTCTAATACTGGATTTGTAAATTTCCCTTTGGATTACAGCCTCATAGATCATGAGGCATGTCCTTTTTATAATGGAATCTGTGAATAAAATCCCAAGCGTACTTGCCATGAGAGGAAAGCATGAGACTCTTTTACTTCCCCGAAGGGTTCTATTGACAGTGAGATGAGCCACAAAATCTGCAAGGTTAGTGAGAGATTGCCTAAGAGAATACTTTGTGGCCAAGTGAACCAAGGAAAACACTCCCAAAAGGGCCAGGGAAAATGTTTCAAAGGCAACCCAAAGTCTAATCTAAATATCCTTAACATTATCCTGGTAACACATTGTAAGCAACAAAGGCAGCATGGAATAAGAACCCCATATAATTCAAAGGAATTGGTATCCTCTTTGCAAAGGAGAAGTGTATTAAGGGTCTGATATTTATTTCAGTGGGCTTTGGATCAGGCCTATAGAGCAATATTAAACAGGACTCCATATCAAATCGCCATGAATGCAATTGCCAAGAATGTAGAAATATTGGTGCTGTTAGCTTTATGGTTGCTAAAAATGACTTTTGAACTATCAGGAAAGAGGTAATATATTTAATAGACTACATTGAGTAACCAAAAGATGATCCTTCTTCAGAGACACACTTTGTGTTTGGATGCTTCATCACTGTGACTAGTCTATTAAGGCATAACTAATTCAGTTCGCTAATTATTTACTCATTATTTCATTAAAAATCAACACATAATGACCCAGTTTTTACCCACTGAATTCAATGGCAGTAAGAACCAGGAGTTGACATATTGTAAAAACTATTTTACTTATTTAATGAATGTATGCATTAATAAGGAGCACAAATGTGGGCTGTCACATGGATGAAAGGAGCTTTCCACTTTTCCATAAATATCATAAATAAAGTGACCCTCATGGAAAATTCAACATTTACAAACAGTAAATATCTGTCTCTCTGTCCATCCATCTGTCTATTTCTAAGGGGCCCAGCACGATAGTATCTGATGGCTATCTTATTTCACATTCTAAATACAGCAGAGGAAGCTAGCGAGGTCCACCTTTTGTGGCTCCTTTCCCCTCTATCTTAAATGAAAGAAAGACAGATGATTTGATTTTTCTCCTCCCTACAAAGTACAATAAATAATCAAAACAAGTTGGGATGCATCCAAGTCTCTATACACAATGGTGCTGCATTCACATCTATATTATGAGTTCAGCAGGTAACTGAGTAAAACTTTCAGAAGATACCTCTGAAAGTGTAATCTTGTTATAAAGGAAATAATTGTTCAACTGGGATAGATAAACTAGAGAGATACCTTCAAACATGGGAGTAGCAAGAGCATTGTTCGCAAGTTAGAGATGTTGAACACCTCAACCTCTTAAGAATCAGTGGGTGCCACCACCTTGAAGTCACTCAGTCTCAGATGTACTGTAGAGGTGAGTGACATGACCATCTAGAGTAGTGTGGCATACCTGATGGGGCCAGATATTCCAGATTTGTCCATGTCTAATATAAAGAATAGACTTATATTAAAGTTAGTCCTTAAACAGATTTTTGTTTAAAAAAAACAAAAAACACCTGACTGTTCATGCGTAATGACACACTCATTTAAACATCTATTGATTATATTTTTATGTGCCATCAAACTTTGAATGTGATCCTTTTTTCTCTGTTTAGAAATTATTTTAGCCGAATAGAACACTTTTTATTAAGTCTGAATTGTGCCACACTTGCGCTGCAATCAAATCTCATACATGATACACTGCATATTAGCCACAAAACTGAATTTATTTTCTAAAAGTTATATTTTCTAAATGGCAAATGAGACTTATGCAGAAAGGACTGCTTAAGTACTGGGTAAGATTGTGTGACTGATGACCTTTCATTTTCTTCTTCGATGCTAGGCTGCGGTCTTCAAATAAGTCTAAATATGATAAAGACTATTTAGACTAGAAGCTTGTCAGGGCAGCAACTGTTGTTAAGCCTTTGTGCTGCAGAAAATGGTTCTGGTGGTTCTGAACCAAATGCCCCAGGAACGATGTTAAGGATCACTGTACTACTGGAGGCTGTAGCGTTTAAGTGAGATGGGGATTTCATTTTAGTGTTCTTGCAAAATTGTAATTTGGGTAATTGTATTCTGCCTACCTAAATTTTTCCTGCAGTTTCAGTTGGATATGTTACTATTCAACTATAGCTCATTGGGGAAAAAAAATCACCCCCCCCCCCGATAACAGGTGATAACACACCTGATAAAATAAATATTCTTCACCTATTGTGTAGTATTGATGTGAGCTATTTGACACCTGACCTCATATCACCCCAAAGCTGGCTACATTGCAGTACCAGTTGAAATGGCACATATGGATGTCAAATTTCTCATATACTTTGGGATCAGCTGGGATGATAGTATTTATATATAGTGAATGTGTAGGATGGAAGAATCCCATGCACTGTGGCTAGGCAGCAGTTCTGCAGAAAAGGACCTAGGGGTTACAGTGGACGAGAAGCTGGATATGAGTCAACAGTGTGCCCTTGTTGCCAAGAAGGCTAACGGCATTTTGGGCTGTATAAGTAGGAGCATTGCCAGCAGATCGAGGGACATGATCATTCCCTGAAAGCAGATTTGATAGCTGCTTTCAACTACCTGAAAGGGGGTTCCAAAGAGGATGGATCTAGGCTATTCTCAGTGGTAGCAGATGACAGAACAAGTAGTAATGGTCTCAAGTTGCAGTGGGAGAGGTTTAGGTTCGATATTAGGAAAAACGCTTTCACTAGGAGGGTGGTGAAGCACTGGAATGGGCTACCTTGGGAGGTGGTGGAATCTCCTTCCTTAGAGGTTTTTAAGTTCAGGCTTGACAAAGCCCTGGCTGGGATGATTTAGTTGGGGATTGGTCCTGCTTTGAGCAGGGGGTTGGACTAGAGGACCTCTTGAGATCCCTTCCCACCCTGATATTCTATGATTCTATGAATGTCATATAGTTAGTATTAGACATTTGCAAAGTTCACTTATCCCTAGTGTGGTAGGCAATTCCTTATTCCTATAATATTCCATTGATCCTGGAGCTGCTGTTGGGGAGATGGACAATATCCACTTCCTGAACTCCATAATGGTAAAGTACAACGGGTCATAGGGGATCTGTTAAAATCACAGGAACGTGTATATTAGAGGTCAGCACCCGTGTTTTCAATGTGTATGATAGCTAACTACTGTCTGACTGGAAAAACTGGGCATATTTTCTTTGTATATCAGGGAAGAGATTAAAGAGAGTACTCCAACACTATGAACAACATAAAGGGATTCCTTCAAACTGAACAAATACTGAAAACCACAGATGTCAGTCAAAAAGGTCATTTTGTCAAGTAGGAAGCTGGCAATCCGGAAACTGTAGACAATAATGTTTGGGTAGTTTCATTTGCCAGTGTAGAGGAATGCAGGAAGTAAATATATCACAAAAGAATGATAGAAGATATCAAAAGGCATTTGCCAATCATATCAATTATAGACTGAAGCAGACTTTGCTAATCATCTGACTGGTTTATGAAACCATCAGGAAACTCTTGACTAGCTATGCTACCTCTAAGCTCCATGTTTTAGGACTGACAAGAGGAAGCTTAAGTTACAAAGTTAGGTAACCTGAATGTGAATATATCACTAGCAAGAACCTTAAGAGTCTGCTATCCTTTTAATTCTCTGTTATGGCTAGCTTCTTGTTTTATTAGTATTATCCCCATCCAAAGATCAAGATCAGACTAGCTTTGTGAAGGACATGGCAAAACACAATACTTTCTCTCTAAGTGCTGACTGGGAAACAATTTGAACAATGATATACTGGAACAATGAAGTAAACATGGTCTGTGGAAGACTAGCTTTGTCTCATGTGGTTTCATTGTGGGAACTTTTTTGTGCAGTTTGTTCAGCTCTTCTGCTTCTCCCTGAGGGAATTTTTATTGCAGTATAATTAGACCGACAATTTGGTAAAAGCTAATTTTATGTCATGGCCCCCAGAGACTAAACAATAGGAAATGCTTGTGAAGGGAAACGTAATGAGGATTGGAGTACTCAGAAATGAAGCTGATACACAGAGTCCACAGACCATACTATTTTCATATGAATCTCAAACCATGGCATTTGGGCTGTTGGCTTACTCAAAGCACAAAAACAAACAAGGTCAGCTTATGATAATGAGTATTTAATTTTGTATTAAATATGCTGTTTTTTAAAATATGCTTCATTTAGATTGTTCACCATGGGGTGACAGTATATATTACAAATATGATCTAGCTGAAATAGAAAATATGAATGGATTATTATCCTGAGAGGGGGAATAATAAATCCCCAGATCATACTGTTAGGGGTAGAATTTTTTTCAGAGGAGTAGTTCTTTATTACAATTGTCTCTGGAGCTAATCAATGTTTATTTGACTGTTCCCCTTGATTTTCATCTCCTCCATCATGAATTCTCAGTCATTTATCTTGGTGGCAGGGTTAAGGTCTGTTTGAAGAAAACTTCACAGGAGACCTAGGTCAAGCAGAAAACCCCTCTATGAGGTTTTTAGTTTTATTTTAAATGATTCTAGCACAGCTAAAATGACTCAAAACCAATCACTGTCTCTGACCCATTCCTTAAACATTATTTTGAAACAAAACAAACAGCCCCACCACCAGCTATCTATAAACACAAATCAATAAACAGCACTTTTCTATCTCCCTATCCTGGCTTATAGACAGCTAACTTTCTCTTCCTTAATGCCAGCGCAGGCTTTTAAAGGTTCTGAGCCTAACAAGGCTCAGCTGCACCTAATTGCCTCCCAGTTTGGCATGCCACCCTGATCTGAGTCTGATAACTTCTGCTGGGATTAAGTTAGAAACATCTCTGCATTATCTGGCTTTGTGATGACTTGCCTATATATACCAGTGGGGGTAGAAGCCATCTTAACTGCAGGGTCCCCTGCAGGGGTCAATTAAAAAAACTTGTAAACATGTCTTATAAGCACCAGTGCTAGCTATTTGGCCTCACCCTTGAGCCATTTTTGTTCAAGCACTAGCAGGGTTACCGTGGCAGCTGCATTTGATAATAACTGGTGGGGAAGGCAGCCAGGCACCCAGTTTTTCCTATGTCATGAACTGCTAAGTGTCTCTGTTCACAGTGTCTATATGAACTTGGGAAATGTATCCCTTTGAATGTTATAATTTATTTCACAAATAACCTACAGAACGTTTTTGCTTTTCTTGATGCCTTTCTTTTGGAAAGTGAGGAGGCAAAATGACAGAAATGGGGCACTCCCACAGGCAGATCAGTGCAGAGGGCCTCAGGAAGGCAACACAGACTGTTATTAGCTGCTAAATTTTACAATGAGGACCCCTAAATAATATGACTACCTTTTAGTCAGAAAGGGGGGGGGGGGGTAGGAATAATAAATTAGTGCCTTGAAAACTTCTTTTCAGCAGCTGTTCCACTGCACAAATGACCTGGCTTTTAACAATTGTGAAGTGTCATGCCACATCCTTTCAGTTAGTTTAGTAGCATCAGGGAAAAAAAAGAGTTTATCTCTCTGCAAAGAGATGTTGCTTTCTTGACCCTATGTCATCATTTGTTCCTCAGCATGTGAGAGGCAGACAGGGAGTTGGACTAGGGGGAGCTATATTGACAACAGCAAAGTTAGCTCATTTTATGTAATTAGTTGTGTGTTTAACCATTTTATTTTCAGTTTGTTTTACCTCCTGCAAATTAACTGTAAATTCTCTTAGCACCAAAGGGAATAAACCAAATGTTTTTTTCCACACACAGTTTAAAAGGGACTTTCTCTTATTAACCACAAGACTCCCCTAAGGAAGTGAACAGTCACTTCTCTAAGGATATTTATGACAAAATAATATACTTTTGATAAGAGCAAAATGCCACTGATATTTCCAGCTGTGTTATCCTAAATAGTTAGCATTATGTAGCAACTATTTGAAGCTACAATACAGGATGTACTCTCGTTTTTCAACTCATAAATGCACATAAGTAGGACAATTGTTTTAAATTGCACTTTTGTCTCATAAGTGGTTTCTAAAATAAATATTCTTAGGAATCCATTCTGAATGCCTGCAAGTATGGAGATACTGTATGTTTTACCACCCTCTATTTCTTCTGGTCTCAAGCACCTTGTAAGGAACAACTTTGCTTGTTCATAGTAAGCACAGATCACTAAAATACCATTATAAGAGCACCCAGCCTCTCCCATTATAATAAGCTGGTGTAATAAGCTGGTACAATAAGCATATTTTTAGTATGTATTGCTCTTAGCACCTTTCCAAAAAGGCATAAAAGATAGTTAGCATTATGCCCATTTAACCATAGATTTTCTGATATTTCACCACCAGGAAGGGAAGTGATGGGACATTTCATCCTCCTCCATTTTTTGGTGATATTTCAGGAATAGGAATGAGTTACTTAGGTTTCCTTAATGCTTTAGGAGCAGTGGTTTTGCAATACAGGACACCACTTCTAGTTTAGGTATTCTAGCTTCCTCCCTTTAGCATTGGTCAATATCTGATGTTTCAGAAGAAGACAAATATTAGAATCCCATAATATAGATTGCCAACTATGGAATAACGTACATGGTGGTGTGGTAATTAGAAAGAAATATTATATTACATGTGTTGTTATTAATGATGAGGATAGGATGGAGATTTGATTGCTCAGGAATAATGAAGGAACACCAAAATGTCCATTTCTATGGTCCCTTTTCTGCCCTTAGTCATGCTTTAAGTTCCAGACTTCAGTGATCTCATTATATATCATAGACTCTCTTTCAAGAATAAAAAGGTTTGCTGAATGCCAGATTTTACTTTGTTTGTCAGAAAGGACTTTTCTTCAAAACTTAGACGATTAATCAAATACAAGGATGACCAGCAGATAATTACATTTCATAATGAAATGCAAGAAAGACAGAGAACAAATAAGCTCTTGGATCAGACTAAGTCTAATATATGTTCACAATCAAATTCACTCTGTTAATTTCTCAGCCGTCTTTTATTTTTTCAACAGAGGAATATAATTATTTTAGTCGCATTAAGATTTAATCAAAGCAGAAAAGCCTATAGTTTTATAAATGATGATTTTTCTATTGAAAATCACATAACTTTTTATCTTCAGTTTCTTTAGTCCTTGTCAAACATTTTATGTGCCCTTCTGTGGTCCCATTTAGATTTGTTGCTTCCCAGTACCTAGTACAAGTTAAATTCTTTTGGAGCATATTGTATTCTCATTTGATGCATGGAGATTTCTAGGCATATTTTCCATTAGATCTTTTGAATAAAAAGGATTTGGTAGTTTAGGAGGTAAAAAGAGATTGTCAGAAGAGGACTTGTTAGGAAGAGAGAGAGAGGAATCAGCAGTTGGGTTGCTTTTTTGAGGTGTCCAGAGAGGGATGGATTGCTCTTCATTCTAAAGTTTAAGGTCCAGATGTTCAGAATAGTTTGGTGTCAAAATGCACTTCTAATGTGCACACAAGTGGTCACAGTTATTTATTTGTGCATGTGAACATCATTTATTTGTTTATTTATTTATTTAGTGCTAGTACCTTGGAGGCCCAGCGTGGACCAGGACCCAATTGTACTAGGTGACATATAAACACAGAACAAAGAACAACCCTGCCCCCAAAGAACTTCCAGTCTAGGTATAAGTGCCATTATAAAATAATAAATTGGTCACAGAGGTGCATACATAGCCACCCATTTGGAGAAAGCTGAAGAGAAAGTCCCTTCTCTTTCCAAAACCATTTCCCTTTAATATTCAACCCTTTATTCCTTTTCCACATACTTCCTCATGTGGCCCTTTGATCTGGGCATTCATGTTGGGTTTAGTCATCATTGTTTTCACTTCTTTCACCAAATCATAGAAATAGGGCCAAGAGTCATGTTAGTCAAACAAAAAAAATCCCTTCAATAGATTAGATTTGTTTAAAGGAAAATAAAAAGTTCTAGAGATCCTACTGTACTTCAGGAAATAATTTTAACTTTTATTTCTGAGACAGCTGTGGCTTTAAAAAGCATATTTCAGCATATAGGTAGTAGGGCAAAGTGATTGCATTTGGGTGGAATTAATTACTACTCATGGTCATAACCAAGTAAAAACAGAATTAACTGAGGACTTTCTTTATTAGCTTCTGCCTGTGCACACATGGCTGTTACTCCCTCCCTCCACCCCATTATGTAAATTCCACAGTCTTGTGCTGAAATATGTAACTGGAAATCAGCTCCAGAATATTTGACAGTGAAATTCACTGATGCAGTTTTCTTCTTCACTGTGTTATCAGGAGAAACATAATAGAAAATAAATAAAAAAAGGATAGAGAAGATGAGTCAGAGGTAGAGATTGAAGACTTGAAACCAGATGTTGTTATATGGAACAGTCACATAGCATATAGTATCCTCACAGTTGGTGGGTATGGGTGGAAATTGTTTCCATATTAGCCCTTGTCCACTATATTGTTCCAGCTTCCTAGAAGTCCCAGATTGTTGGACTTCTGATGTGGGCTGATTCTTCAAGAGGAGAAAAGTGTAAACTCAGAAGCAGAGTAACAGACTTCCAGTCTGTTTTACCACAACCGTTTATACTCTTGAATAAAGGCAGCAGAGCCACAGCAAAGCGTCAGGAAGATAATTCCCCTTTCAGTACTCCAGCCACCAGTTCAATACCTTCATCAAGCAGCAGCAGCTTCTCTATCTGGTCTTCACTCCAAATCCAACTGGCCAAGATTGTAAAAAGTGACCGGTTGTCACATTTTGGGGTGCAATCCAGACCATTCGGAGGTTGGGCCACTGCTTGTTCTGTAACCCTGAGTGCCTTAAAATGCCCTGCTGTTGTAGCTTTCTGTCTGGATGGTCCTGGCCAGCATACAAGCATGCACTGATTGTCTCTGTGATAAGCAGCCCTAGTTCAGTAACTCTGAATCCAGCAGCCTACTTGTTGCACCACAGCCACACTCTAGTCTCCACCAGCCTTGGTTACTACCAGACAAATGGCCCCAACACACCCCTAGTCCTGAATTTCCCCCAAACTGTCTGCCTCTACTGGAACATTTAGGGAAGTAGTAAGGTCTGTTGCACCTTTAAAGAGACAAAACCACAGCAGTTTGTTGTTTAACTGGAGTTAACAATCACTTCAATTCAAACACAGCACTGGGTTGGTTTAGAGCAAAAGTAAAACAAGTTTATTTACAAAAAGAGTGTGGATTTTAAGTGAGTTCAATTGTGAGGGATAAAGTCAGAAATGGTTACAAGCAACTAAAACTGAAAAATGCTTTCTAGTGATCAACCTAGGTAAGATTTGGGGTAGTGTGGGCGCAATTTGACGGTATTGGCCTCCGGGAGCTATCCCAGAGTGCTCCATTGTGACCGCTCTGGACAGCACTCTCAACTCAGATGCACTGGCCAGGTAGACAGGAAAACCCCCACGAACTTTTGAATTTCATTTCCTGTTTGGCCAGCGTGGCAAGCTGATCAGCACAGATGACCATGCAGAGCTCATCAGCAGAGGTGACCATGGAGTCCCAGAATCGCAAAAGAGCTCCAGCATGGACCGAATGGGAGGTACTGGATCTGATCGCTGTATGGGGAGATGAATACGTGCTATCAGAACTCCGTTCCAAAAGACAAAATGGTAAAATATTTGAAAAAATCTCCAAGGGCATGAAGGACAGAGGCTATAACAGGGACCCGCAGCAGTGCTGCGTGAAACTTAAGGAGCTCAGGCAAGCCTACCAAAAAACCAAAGAGGCAAACGGCTGGTCCGGGTCAGACCCCCAGACATGCCACTTCTATGATGAGCTGCATGCAATTCTAGGGGGTGCCCCCACCACTACCCCACCCCTGTTCGTAGACTCCTGCAAGGGGGGAGTCTCACGCAGCAGGGATGAGGATTTTGGGGATTAGGAAGATGATGATGAGGAGGAGGGTAGCACACAGAAGGTAAGTGGAGAAACCGTTCTCCCTGACAGCCAGGAACTGTTTATCACCCTGGAGACAATATCCTTCCAACCCTCCCAAGGCAGGCTCCCAGACCTTGAAGGCGGAGAAGGCACCTCTGGTGAGTGTACCTTTGTAAATATAATACATGGTTTAAAAGCAAGCGTGTTTAATGATTAATTTGCCCTGAAGATTTGGGATGCATTCACGGCCAGTACAGCTACTGGAATGCATTCAAGCAACATCCGTTCTTTATCTCTCTGTGTTATCTTCAGGAGAGTGATATCATTCATGGTTACCTGGTTGAAATAGGGGAATTTTATTAAGGGGAAATTCATTCCCACATGTTATGAAGGTTAAAGAAGCCAAAAGATTGTGGCTTACCATGGCTGCCTGCAAGCTGAATTCTGTTGCCTGGCCCTGCATGTGTGATCTCTCACACCAAACTGGCAGACCCTCAATATAAGAGGAAAAATGTGACCTTGTACCGAAAGCACATGTGCTATGTAATGTTAACAACTTGGTTCACCACGAAAGAGTCTACCCATTGTTCTCTAAAATGTGTCTTTTTAAATACTACTCTCCCTTTTTTTCCTCCTGCAGCTGCAAATGTTTCAACGCTCCCTCTATCATCTCCGTCCCAGAGGCTAGTGCAGATAAGAAGGTGAAAAAAACTCACTCATGATGAAATGTTCTCTGAGTTCATGCAGTCCTCCCACACTGAAAGAGCTCAGCAAAATGCGTGGAGGCAGACAATGTCAGAGTCCAGGAAAGCACAAAATGAACACGAGGATAGGAGGGACGCGTGAGAGGAGAGGTGGCGGGAGCAAGAGGAGAGGTGGCGGGAGCAAGAGTAGAGGTGGCGGGAGCAAGAGGAGAGGTGGCGGGAGCAAGAGGAGAGGTAGCAGCAGCGTGCTGAGAGGAGGCAGGATGCAATGCTGAGGCTACTGGAGGATCAAACTGATATGCTCTGGTGTATGGTTGAGCTGCAGGAAAGGCAGCAGGACCACAGACTGCCGCTGCAGCCCCTGTGTAACCGACCGTCCTCCTCCCCAAGTTCCATAGCCTCCTGACCCAGACGCCCAAGAACGCGGGGGAGGAGGAGGGACGGGCTCCGGGCACCCAACCACTCCACCCCAAAGGACTGCCCAAGCAACAGAAGGCTGGGATTCAATAAGTGTTGAAGTGCAGTGTGGCCTTGTCCTTCCCTCCTCCCCCACCCCACCTGGTGCTTCCCTCCTCCCCTACCCCCCCGGGCTACCTTGGCAGTTATCCCCCTATTTGTGTGATGAATTAATAAAGAATGCATGAATTTGAAACAACAGTGACTTTATTGCCTCTGCAAGTGGTGATCGAAGGGGGGGAAGTCAGTTGGGTTACAGGGAAGTAGAGTGAACCAAGAGGGTGGGTTTTCATCAAGGAGAAACAAACAGAACTTTCACACCTGGCCAGTCATGAAACTGGTTTTCAAAGCTTCTCCAATGCGCAGCGTGCCCTGCTGTGCTCTTCTAATTGCCCTGGTGTCTGGCTGCGCGTAATCAGCAGCCAGGCAATTTGCCTCAACCTTCCACCCTGCCATAAACGTCTCCCCCTTACTCTCACAGATATTGTGGGGCACACAGCAAGCAGTAATAACAATGGGAATATGGGTTTCGCTGAGGTCTAACCGAGTCAGTAAACTGCGCCAGAGTGCTTTTAAACGTCCAAATGCACATTCTACCACCATTCTGCACTTGCTCAGCCTACAGTTGAACAGCTCCTGACTACTGTCCAGGGTGTCTGTGTATGGCTTCATAAGCCATGGCATTAAGGGGTAGGCTGGGTCCCCAAGGAAAACTATAGGCATTTCAACATCCCCAGTGGTTATTTTCTGGTCTGGAAAGTAAGTCCCTTGCTGCAGCTGTTCAGACAGAGCAGAGTTCCTGAAGATGCGAGCGTCATGTACCTTTCCTGACCATCCCATGTTGATGTTGGTGAAACATTCCTTGTGATCCACCAGTGCTTGCAGCACCATTGAGAAGTACCCCTTTCGGTTTATGTACTGGCTGCCAAGATGGTCTGGTCCCAAGATAAGGATATGTGTTCTGTCTATCGCCCCACCACAGTTAGGGAATCCCATTGCAGCAAAACCATCCACTATGACCTGCACATTTCCCAGAGTCACTACCCTTGATAGCAACAGCTCAGTGATTGTGTTGGCTACTTGGATCACAGCAGCCCCCACAGTAGATTTGCCCACTCCAAATTGATTCCCGACTGACTGGTAGCTGTCTGGCGTTGCAAGCTTCCAGAGGGCTATCGCCACTTGCCTGTGAACTGTGAGGGCTGCTCTCATCTTAGTATTCTTGCGCTTCAGGGCAGGGGAAAGCAAGTCACAAAGTTCCATGAAAGTGCCCTTCCGCATGCGAAAGTTTCGCAGCCACTGGGAATCATCCCAGACCTGCAACACTATGCAGTCCCACCAGTCTGTGCTTGTTTCCCGGGCCCAGAATCGGCGTTCCATGTTATGAGCCTGCCCCGTTGCCACCAGAATGTCCACATTGCTGGGGCCCGTACTTTGAGAGAAGTCTGTGTCCATGTCCTCATCACTCTCGTCACCGCGCTGCCGTTGCCGCCTCGCCTGTTTTTGCAGGTTCTGGTTCTGAACATACTGCAGAATAATGCATGAGGTGTTTACAATGCTCATAACTGCTGCGGTGATCTGAGCGGGCTCCATGCTTGCCGTGGTATGGCGTCTGCAGGAGAGCAGGAGAGCAGAGTTGCAGCGGAGCAGTGGCTGACGACGGATGCCACAAGAATAGATATTTATAGAGAACGACCAGAGGACCTGAGAGGTGGATTCATGAGAGCAGGGGAGCAGAGTTGCAGTGGAAGTGGGAGCCCATGACAGCCAACATGGAGAAATTCACTATCGATCGAGACAAGAGCAGGAGAGCAGAGTGGCAGAGGAAGCGGCGGTTGGAAGACCATTTTTGAAGACCTATTGCACCGTCTGCTGCCAGCAGCACCAGGACACAACAGCGGCGGTGTCCGTTAGCTGAGCGGGCTGCACGCTTGCCGTGGAATGGCGAGACAAGAGTAGGAGAGCAGAGTTGCAGCAGAAGTGGTGGATGACGACGGTCATATAGAGGACCTGCGAGGTGGATTCATGGCACCAGGAGAGAAGGAGAGCAGAGTTGCAGCGGATGCCACGAGAATAGATATTTATTCAGAATGATGAGAGGACCTGCGAGGTGGATTCATGGCACCAGGAGCACAGAGTTGCAGAGGAAGTGGTCGTTCGATGACGATGGTTAGCAGTCCTACTGCATCGTCTGCTGAAAGCAGTATGGCGTCTGCACGGAAAAAAAGGCGCGAAATGATTGTCTGCCGTTGCTTTCACGGAGGGATGGGCGACTGATGACGTGTACCCAAAACCACCCGTGACAATGTTTTTGCCCCATCAGGCATTGGGAGCTTAACCCACTATTCCAATGGGTGGCGGAGACTGGGGGAACTGTGGGATAGCTACCCACAATGCAATACTCCGAAAGTCGACGCTAGCCACGGTACTGTGGATGCACTCCGCCGACTTAATGCGCTTAGTGGGGACACACACAATTGACTGTATAAAATCGCTTCCTAAAAATCGACTTCTTTAAATTCGACCTTATTTCGTAGTGTAGACATACCCTTAGCCTCTGCCTCCAATTCTGCTATCTTAGGCTCAATCCTGACACATACTCAACCCCCATTGTAAGAATATGTCTTTGTTTCAGATCTCAGAAAATGTTACCTCCAAGATGGCTTGGCCCACCTGGTTCTTGGATGTGTGGTAGTAGAGTTTGCATGTCACAGCCAATTCCAACAGATATAGTCACATTCAATACATGAGTTGTGATTGGATTTTCAAAGAATTCCTGCCAGTGGAGTCTTCCCAGGAGATGAACTAATCAGCATAATCCCTGTATATCCTGACTTCACCAATTGCCTATCCAGTGTCACTCACGTTTTGGTGCAGTGATGGCTGCTGTGGGAGACTAGGCTTTGTAAGAGCTTTGCATCTCTGAAGCCCTTCTCCCTGTGGACTCTGCCTGACTTCTTCCAGAGTCCATCTTTGTCAGAAAACAAAATACTTGATTATTTTAAGTGCAAGTATTTGAAAGATTAAGAACCAAGGGAGGAGAGGCATCTAGGATGATCCTAGGCATAATAATTAGAAGCAATGAAGAAGCTGGGCAGAGTAAATTTAAAGTGAATATCAGGAAAACTTTTCCTAAGTGTTTCGCTGAGGAAATGGCAGATATTCTGCTCCTCAAACCATTTCAAACTGTACCAGAAAAAAACCTGTAGTATATATGGGAACACTGAACAATTCTCATTGGTCCAGGATGCCGGATATGAACAAGGCATGACTGAGACCAGGTCTACACTACAAACTTACATCAGGATAATTATATCACTCAGGAATGTGAAAAATCCACATCCCTGAGCGACATAATTATAATGACCTAACTCCCGGTGTAGACAACGCTATGTTGATGGGAGGACGTCTCCCATTGACATAGCTGCTGCCTCTTTCAGAGATGGATTAACTATGCTGATGGGAGAAACTCTTCTGTAGGCATAGTAGTGTCTTCACTAAAGTGCTACAGCGCCGCAGCTGCACTGGTATAGCTGCAGTCCTGGACTTGTAGACAAGCCCTTAGTTTCAAAGATTCTATCAGCCATTGTCAGGGGGAAAATATTTACTTCAAACGGTTCATCTTAGTTATGTCACCCATTACAAAGGACAGTTTCAAGCACTGTATGACACAGTATGACTGATATGATTTTGACATCTTCGTTGTCTGCCAAGATATTTAAAGGCATGATGTAATTTTTTCCCCTGAAACTGTAGCCGGGGGATGTTTGAATATTGGCAATTTGGAAAAGAAATAGAATGTGTCAAGGGTTTATTATTCAAGACTTCATTGGAAATTAAAGTCAAATTAGCAATAGAGAGTGAATAATTTCCTGTTCCCAGTTAAAGCAGTTAGTATCCTAGATCTGGCCACATATATAAGAGGATGAAGTGTAGAGACTGCAGATGTAAGTTGTACAACATCAAAATGTTCAGTAAGCGCAAAGGAGATGCACAGTATGGGAAAATACAAGCTAAGGAAAGATGCATCCTCCTTTCTCATGGTATAACAAAGCAGTATACCCCCAATACTTCCTTCTGTTTAAGAGGTGAAACAGCAAAGTAAGATGTGGGAAATGTTGCAAATTAGAAACAACAGGGGCATAGCCGGGTATGGCAGGTCTGGGGCTGCAATCGAGATGGCAAATACTGCACTTATGGTACCTGCAGCATATGAATGAAAATGAAGCAAGTACTGCAGTCACAGACACAGAATTGGGGAACACAGGGGAAGACAGAAGTAGCAGCAAAGATAAGAGGAGCTTCAGAAGTCATGGAAGCAACCTTGGCAGGGTGGCTATTACATTTATGGCAGCAGTACACACAAAACTGCAATGGCACCTGATGAAACAGCAGCTGTAGTTGATGCAAGCATTTTCCACCTCCATTAAAAAGAGCCACCAGCATAACCTAATTGCCACACCAGCTGCAGGAATATGTAATCTCAATCAGATTCTCGTTTCATTCTTCCACAGCCATCAGCTGTTACATTTCTCTACTTAGCCCATCTGCAGCACCCAATTTTATTTTGCAGAAGACACAAAGAGCAGAGTGAAGCTTCTCTGTGCTTGATGCTGCATTTATCCATCTGCAGTATATGTCACATACCTTTTGCTTTCCTCAGGGTGGGATGGGAGGCAGATGCTTTCAAGAAAATCATAGAAAAAATGTGAATGGGATGATTAAAAATAAAGAAGCATTTAGCCAGTATATTTTTGCGGACATGTTGCAAGGGCAGGGCCTTGCTCCCTCTCCTATTTCCTTTCACATATAGGACTTGATCCAAAGCCCCCTATTGACTTTCGTGGGCTTTGAATCAAGCCCATAGCCTTGCTGGGTATCAGGCTAGATAGCAGGAGGCAGTTCTCAAGCATAAACGCCATTGGATAGTGGAATGGAAGTGACCAAAGCACCATCACTGTGGATTTTGAAGTGGGTAGTACTGCAAGATGCACAAGGATGATGATTATGACGCTGGAGTGATATTTCTACCACACCATAGGCATGCCTGGAGTTTTCTAGATAGACAAAATGATATCATGATAAAAGCCATGCGGGGGTAAGTCGGAGAGGGTCCTATTACAGCACTTAGCAGCAGACAACACAGTGAATAGCTGATAGTTGCCTGACAGCATAGGAGGAAAGCTTGTTATATGGTGCTCCTGTCAACCTCTCAGGTGATAATGTGACCTGAAGGAAGCGGAGAATGGCAAGCAGCAGTTAGGAGTCATATGTCTCCTATTCAGCTGGAATATGCACAGTATTCTGCTGGGTCTCCAAGATTTGTGATTTGCCATGACTCTATATTTTTCATAGATCCTGGCCCAATATAGTTTAAATCCACTGTGAGACACTGGGGCCCAGATCCTCAAAGGTATTTAGGTGCCAATTTATTTCAATGGGAGATAGGCACCTAAATACTTTTGAGGATCTGGGCTTAGGCCTTTGTCTGTTTGTACAAACTATAAAGATTACAATAAACACTTCCCAAGGCTGACCCTGACCATTCCATTCCTTTGTCTTGGCTAAGCAAAATGTGTAGATTGTGTCAAATAGAGTCATTTTTTTTGTAATGTGCACAAGATCATGGAAAGGACTATTCTAAATTTAACAATGAATATTCTAGAGACGGCTCTCAACCAAAATTCCAGATCCAAACTTCCCTAAAGTTTGGATTGAAATTCAATTCTTTTTTTGTAATTTGCAGCTGAGCCCCATCTCTGTGATGAGCTGAAATAAATACCCAGTGCTGAACAACCTTAAATTTTGGGAGAGTTCATCTCTAATATTTTCACTCAGGATATGTAATGTATGAAGTATTAATGTACTAACTCACTGGGGAATTAATCCCATTTTTCATCTCTGAATTCTCTAAGTGTTTATTGCTACTAATAATCAGGAGATTTAGGTTCTCTGCCGGGGATCGGCAACCTTTTGCATGCGGCCCGCCAGGGTAAGTGCCCTGGCGGGCCGGGCCGGGCCGGTTTGTTTACTTGCCGCGTCCGCAGGTTCAGCCAATCGCGGATCCCACTGGCCGCAGTTTGCCGTCCCAGGCCAATGGGGGCTGCAGGAAGCAGCGCTGGCCTAGGGATATGCTGGCCGCCGCTTCCCGCAGCCCCCATTGGCCTGGGAAAGCGAACCGCGGCCAGAGGGAGCCGCGATCTGCTGAAGAGGGGATGTGACAAGTAAACAAACTGGCCCGGCCCGCCAGGGCGCTTACCCTGGCATGCCGCATGCCAAAGGTTGCCGATCCCTGTCATAGGAAGTTGTGATGTCTAATGAATGTGTATAAAGCTATTTGAGATTGTGAGATGAAAGATGCTAGAGGAATGAGACTATATACATTTCCTATATAGAGTGGTTCAGATTGTATTCCAAATAGTTCTATTTTCAGTTTTGAATCCAATAAAGAAACTGAAGAGTCATTTATCAGGATGGTCTTGAATTTCCTGATCTGAAAATTAAATTAAAATTATAATCCTCTCATTAAAATGGATAAAAACAGATACAGCATAAAGTGAGAGCCAGCCATTTAAAAAAAAATATTTAAAATAATGTTCAGAGTGAATTCAATGCAAGAGAATCAGGAAAGGTAGCTCATCTGTGGGGATTACCCTCTGATGCCACCGTGCTTATTCACCAAACACTACTGGGGAAAAAAGAAGCCAATACGGTCATACACTGTGCTCAGCATTCCTTCTGAAAATAGCAGGCAATAATACAGTGGAGAGGATGTGAGTATGATTGTCTATCAAAATCAGTAACAACAATGAACACTTTTTTTATTTAAATGCCTATTTCTGTACTGACTATCAGGGCTAGAATAATAAAAAATAGGAATGCAGGGATTTCCATAACACATTAGTGCATCTGGTCTGGTATCTTGTCTCTGACACTTGCCAGAATCATTAGCTTCAATGGAGGTGTAAATACCCTCATAATGTAGTATTATCTGTCCATGAGGGAAATTTTTTCCTAACCCCAGGAAACTGATAGTTGGAATATGCACTAAAGAATGAGGGTTTAATACGTCTCATACATTTTGATCCTGCCCATTGTAAATGTGAAAGTTTTAAGTACCTATGCTTCTAAATAATACTTTGCACTCCATCCAAAGCTATCAAAGTGCTTTCAAATATTTATTAACTAAGCATCACAATAGCCCAGAGAGGCAGGGAAGCAAAGAACTATTAATTAAATACAGCCTTTTATATAAGCAGGTGCAATTTCAAATTAGAGCATTTAATCTCTTTATATCAGGGCTGATTTTGGCCCTATCAGTAGAAACAAATGGAGAAATTCTGCCTTTTAACTGCCTTTGTGCCTTCCCAGAGCACCAAACCCCAAGGATTATGCATGAAATAAAAGGTCCTTAAATATGCCTTTTCCTTCCATTGTCTGTGGTTCTGGTGCTTCAAAAGAATGAGGGTGCAAAGCTTAGTTTGAAACAAGAGGCAGCCAGAATTTGGTTGCGTGTGTACAAGAGCCCAAGGTGAAGGCCAGGCAGAGCTCTGGCCAGAGCTATACATAGTTATGCTAGGATGGGGGCAAGGCTCCACACTAGCACTCTGGTTGGGATCTGGGCTGTGAGGAACAAGTCCGTACCCTTCTTTAAAAGAGCTGTCAGAAGGGACACCGGTGAGCGTGCACCTTGCAGTTCCTCTGGAGACATCTTCCTAGCATCTGGATCTTACAGATATAATTTCTCCAGGGCCCCATGCAGGGTGCTAGACTTTTTCCCAATCCAGCAAAGCTCTCCTTGTAAGGAGCTTTATTTGGCCTTAAATCTCTGTTTCCCACATTAATGCAGGCACTGGGATTAGGCAATAAGCACCTGGTGGGTCTCTTTGGTTTGCTGGTTGGATGTAGTATTTGAATGCCAGCCCTTCTTTAGAGTGATCTATATTAAATGATTCAGTACTAGGTACCTTGGTGTCATAGTAACAAAAATTCTTTTTCACCATTGACAATGGAATTAAATTCAACACACACCAACACACATATCTCCCCACAACCTCCCTTTACTGTCTTCTGGTACAGACATGTGGTGCAGAGAAGAAGGGAGAGGGTTAGCTTTCCAAATCTAGCAACTGATGAGAGGGGGCTGGCAGCTTAGGCAGATCATTTCAAAGTCATTAGTGAGATTCAAGCTCATTACCAACCCTAATAAGGATTATAATTACAGATGTGCCAAAGGAACCTGAAAAGATGTGAATATCACTGCATACTCTGCAGCCGAAAGGACAAATGATGCTAACCAAGTGACAATAGGAAAGCCTTGTGCGCATTCTGACAAATGCTACATCAGTGATAACTGCCACTCTCTAGCTTCCCGAGAATTTGAGGAACATATTGTATTATTCAAATTCCTTTCAGAGACAAGATGTCTTGATCTGGCTTCCAGTTTTAATAATAAATACACACACATTCCCTTGCATAAGTTTTCCATAATGATCTCAATTCTAATCTTTACACGTTATAGTATTTCCTCTAAATTTTGAAATAAATGTGAACTACTTTTTTTCTTTGATCTCTCTACCTTTAGTTTTACAAACTTACAGAAAAGAAACATATTCTTCTCCTAGTATTTTAATTTGGAATGCAGCAGAAGCTCTAGTCCTTAAAAATATGAAATATTTTTTAGGTAGTAGCATAGAGATGCAAGTATTAATATATATCAGTACACACAAAATGAAAATATAACTGAAATATAAATAAAAGGGGGTGAAATTCTGGCCCCGAGGATGTCAGTGGGAGTTTTGCTACCAGTGGAGACAAGATTTCACCCAGGGAGTACAAGGGGTACTCACATATAGGGTTTGGTTTTTTTAAATTAGCATGGGTCCCAATAATAGCAAGCTGCTGGCGTCATTTAGAAATTATGGACTCTTTTATCTGGGTCAGACTTAGGCTATGTCTACACTAGCGATCTTACAGTGGCACAGTTGTACTGATGCAGCTGCGCTGCTGTAAGATCTCCCGTGTAGCCACTCTATGCTGACGAGAGAGAGATCGCCTGCCAACATAATTAAACCACCTGCAACAAGCGGCGGTTGCTATGTTGGCAGGAGAAGCTTTCCCACCAAATTAGCGCTGTGTTTTTTCACACCCTGAGCGACATAAGTTTTGCTGACATAAGTGGTAGTGTAGACATAGCCTCAGAGTAATTTGCCAGAATTCAACCAGCCTAGGTAGCTATACCTTTACAAAAGCACTTTATACTTCTCTAGCACGTGTCATAAAGGGATTTAATTAAAGACGTCAACTCCCACCACCACTCTGCCAGTGATGCTGGCCTTCATAAATTTGCTACAATGTCAAACAGGCACATTTGTGCTTTCTTCCATATCACCCCTTGCACATGGGAGGAGCTCCTGGGAAACACCACAAAACCACCTCATCGTCTTTAAATTCCCTCCTGAACTCTTTCCTCTGCCTCAATGCCTACGAAACCTTGACAATGGTGGTGGTATGTCCATTGCTTTTCATGTTGACCATTGTTGTCTCATTGTTACCTTGTACTCCCTTCCCCATCTGTTTGTTGTATCCACGTGTTTTATCTTGTCTTACAATTAAAATTCTTTTTGTTATGTATGCACAGCACCTAGCATGACAGAGCCCTGATCTTGAGCTACCTCAATACAAATAATAAATAATAATAATTTCATAACATTTTACAAACATAAATTAAGACTTGCATGCATGATATGTATTATTATCTCTATTTTACAGACACACAGTTGTAAGAAAGCCTAATTCCTAGTCCACTACACCACATATTCCTCAGTCTTCCACTTTGCTAGTCTGAAATTGATATTACTGGAGAGTCACTTATCTCATCTTTAATGGCGTCTAATTCAGAAAAATGACTTAGGTTGAGGTTTATTACCCTAGACAGTTACCTGAAGCATGCTTTTTGCAAACCACATTGCCGCATCCTCAAGAGATACCTCACAGTTTGCTATCTTTAACAAGGTGTGTTTAGACATCACTTTCAGAGATGTAGGGGACCTAACTATTAAAGAGAAGGGTAAGAAGAAGGAGAACAATCAGATTTGTTGAACAAAAAGAAACAAAAAATAAAGATCCAAATGCCAATGTCGTCAGCATAGAGAGGAGAGACAAAATGTGCTTGGAATGCCTTATTATAAAAGGATGCAAATCAAAACTCATTTCCGTTTATTTTTCATTGTTGACAACAGATGTTGTGAACATTAAAAGCAGTCAGCGAGTGTGCGGGGATACGTGTTAAATGAGTCTTTGGGAAGATTGACATTTCTGAGTTGCAGCAAATGGACTGATGAAGAGACAATCAAGTCTGCTGACCTTGAGGCTGTCACGGAGTTGTCCTTGTGGAGTTTGCAGTATGGAGGAGTTGCTGACTCAGAGTTTGATTAATAGTTTTATCTCAGAATGAGATTATTCAATAATTTAAGGAACCAAAAAGTAAAGCTTCTTAAAAAAAAAAGTTTGTCCTGAGAGTGGTGCTTGGTGCTTTAAATGCACATTTGACTTGTCATAGCAGAACAACCAGCTTGTTTAAAAAAAAAAAAAAAAACATTCAATGTGAAATGAAGCATAACACTAAAACAAAATCATTCTGCTCTCAGTGGTCTATTCCACCTACAGTCACTTACTAACCTAGCTTGCCAAGACTTTACTTGTTTTGTTATTTTCACAATTGATGGTTGCACATTTATTTAATGTTCACATAAATGTAAAGCATAAGAACAGAATTATTTCATCTTTAACAGATGTCAGTGTCTCAACACTAAATCCAGTTTATTTACAAGAGTTAATAGTCTCCCACAGGCTATCCTCAACTGATGATCTATGTTTGTGTTCTCCACTGTCTATTGCATACTTAACCTTGTCTTTGCTAGTCCCCGTCTGTGAGTTGGATTTTCTGCTTTTAAAAGCAAACGTAAACTTTTCTGTCTGTTACCAACACAGGAAACACAGCAGTCCCAATGACATTCCCGTGCAAGTATTTGAGATATATTTTCATACTATCCTGGGGCACAAAATTCACATGAAGTTGATCAGGATTATGGACCTGATGTTGCAGCTCCCACTGACCTCAATGGAACTATTCACATGGGTAAGGGCTGTCGGATAGGTCTCTACATGAACAGAGTGCAATCCCACAGCCTGACATGAAACCCATATTAGGAACATTCCTCTTTTTTGACAACACTATAAATAAATTCATTAGTATACAACAAAGTTCATTGAGGTTTAGGTTATTAAAATTCATGGTTACTGATTGCTATAATGCAGGTAAATTCACGCTGGCTTATTAGACTCTGAAGTAATTTACTAATGTTGTTGTTTGAGTCCTGACACCAGCCTTTGGATTACAAATCAATCAGTGCAGAGCAGAGGCCACAACAATGCAAATGAGATGCCTCAGACTTCACAACACTAAAAGAGGTATCTGCAGTGTTTTAATTTAGAATGGTGTGTCAAATGTCATAGCTTGGAGAGTGGTAGTACCATTTCTCTCACACAAACAGTGAAAACCAGAATGGAATGGAATTTTATTTTGTGCAATGCTTTTTAAGGTCTAGGTATTTCAGGACACTTCACAAATTTGTAAATTAGAAAATGGTCCATGCAGGGACTATGTAGGTGAACAAAGCAGCCACTTTGTATGTTACAATGGTATGCGCACATCCTTGGATAATACACCTTGTTTCCCTGAGAAAGTGACTGTTGTCCAGGGCACTAGGACTATCTCTGTTTTTTAGTTTTTAAATTATTTTATTTTATTTTTTTAAGTACCATAAGATTTTAAATTTCATCATGAAAGTCCCAAGAGATGGGCTGCATTAATAAAAGATGGAGCTTTCAAGAATGTAGCCATATGTTTTTCCACCGAGAACCATACTTCAGGGTAGTAATCAGAGAGGAGACCCAGCATAGGAGCTAGAAATTTCCTGTATGCCCATGAACACCCCAAGTAACTCTAACTGAGGTGAATACATCAGATTTTTGCAACCCTCCTTGTCCTTTCCTCACTGTGGTGCAATGCATTTCCAATCTTAATGACCTTCTCACCTGATCAACAATGTCTTCATATATTTAAATATGGAAATGATATATGCTGGTGATACCAGTGCTCACGTCCCTCCAATGACCCTAGGATAGATAATGCAAATGAAAATAAGGCACTAGAACCTTCTGAGATTTTCCCATCACCAATCTACATACTAAACAAAGCATATGCAAAAAGCAGATGGTGAATATTTCCGTCTCTTCACAGCAATATGTACCTTGGGGAGAGACAATATCATTGCTGTTACATTCTGAGCAAGTCTAATAATTTCTATTAAAGTTATCACAGTACAGCCTGTTTTTTTGGTATAGTATATTTTGATGAGGAAAACATAGTTCTTTGACAAGAGAAGTTTCAGTTTTCTTATTTTTTTTATAAGCATCTATTTTAGTTTAATTGTCAAAATATGTCAGTTTCTTGACAGCCAGAAATTATGTGGGTGTCTCGTTATAACAAAAACTTTTGTTTTTAATTGTGGCAGCAACTGGAGGAATGTCCAATCTTATAAGTAGTTCATGCCTAGCTAATTTAAAGAGTTGCCAGCTGGTTCACACTACCCACCTGGGTTTCATTTTCTTTACTGCAGGAAACTGAAGAATTTCACTGGAGCAAGTCATGTCTGAACAGCATTTAGTGTAATACACTGGGGAATGGTGACAGCTTCATGGTGCTATAATATGATGCACTTCACTGAAAGCTCTGATTAATAATACTAGACTGATTTTTGAAGGTATTTGACCAGGCAGCTGTTGCCTCATGTATTCAAATCAGTCTTTCAGAAAATCAAGAGCAGAATTAGCATTGTTGCCTCACTGCATGTGTTATTCATCCTAAACTCTTTCACTATAAATGCTGAATACTTGTAATTTATGTTATCAACATGTTTCAGTCCTTTGCCTAATGCAGAAAAGAACTCATTATTATTCTCTATAGATTCCCTTGCCATGGTAAGACTAAACCACAGTCATTTTGAAAAGCAGTGAAGCACTTAAGAAACCACCCACAGGCCAAAGCCTGCCAGTGAAGGAGCAAGCAATAAATGGAATGTTTTACATTTGTAAACCTTATACAGAAAGTTAGTGAAGAAGAAAAGGAGGTTTTAAATGTATACACAAGTCTGTGTCAAGGACTGATGAAAACTAAGCCATCAGTTTGCATAGGTGCAATTGGCAGCATATAGCACTTGGTAATGTTGTCCTTAACTTAGATACACTGACTTCCTCAGACAAATGGGGGTATGTCTACACTTAAAATGCTGTACCCTGTTTCAGAGGACTGATCATTCACTGAAGCAGTGAGTAAATGACATACTTCTTCAGCTCAAGAGTCTATCTCTGAACCTCTGCATTCTGGGTAGTGTGGAAAACACCGTCTCCTATTTATAAAGGCCTCAGTCATCCAAACAAGGAATAGAAACAATATAATGGGACTTAGTGACCAATCATTAACCATAAAATAATGAGTAGCAAATAGTCCAATATTGTCAAAGGGTGAAATTCATCCCTGTACAGAGGGCCAGCACAAGGTCCATGCTTCACTTGGGTTTTACTAAAGGCCCAAATGGAACTTAAGACATACATAGGCTTGTGCTGCCTCTCTGCACAAAGGTGAATTTCACCCTAAATGAATAGCTTGTGAACAGTCTTTACTGTAATTCACTTGTATAAAGTGTTCATTGAACAACTCTGAATAGCAGATAAATTTGTGGAAATAAAAGTCTATTCACTGGTAATTCATAATCAGAAAAAAAGGGCTGCATCTCTTGGACAAATTGTTCACAATGAACATTTTGTCCACCTCTGTAATTAGCTTAAGGGATAAAAAGTGTTGGAAAGATCAAGGAGTTGGCAATAGACATACATTCTCTGCTGCATGCCTTCAAAAGGCATGGATTCAACATTTATTCCAACATGAAATTAAACAATTTAACAGTTACCTCCAAACATCTGTCATTTATACGCTTTAACATTTCATAAGAAATTATTCATGTCAAAAGGAAGAAATCCTAAAACCAGGTTATACCTCATTAGGTTCATTAACTGTGACTCTAACATTATAATATAAATCATCCTCATTCCAATTTTCAAGAATAGAATTAAACATTAAAAAAAATCAATCCTGATGCAGTGAAAAAACAACTCCATAGTCAGTATCACTGCTATTATTAGCAATCCTCATATATCTTCCATGTATTCAAATCACCTCTAATTAATCTTGATATTGCGAGATAAATCCCATTACAACTGATCCTTTCTATCTTATCCCACATCTTATCTACAGAAGTACCCTTGTTAATAGTGATACAGATATTGCCTATTTATATCAGAGTTCTACTAATAGCCCTTTAAGTGGGAAGGTGCTTTCTCTTGTAATGTATCCAAATGTGCATGTTTTAAGGAAACTTACACTTTTTACCAATCCTTCTTACTTTCAGGGTGTCCACCAGGGGGAGTTAGCAGGGTCATGAGCCCCCAATACTTGGCAGGGGCACAGAACTCCTCTGGCCCTGGAGCTGTGGTGGGGAGAGCAAGCTCCTCCGGTCCCAGGGCTGCAGCAGGCAGAGAGAACACTGCCCAAAGGGCAGCGGCGGGGGCACAGAACATGCTACTCCAAAAGTGGTCAAATTTAAATTGCTGCACAGGTCCCTGCTTACTTTGGTTGCACATTATGATTTTGGAGGACCCGACTGGCAATTTTTGAATGTCTGGAGTTGACTGTATTACATAATGAAACTTCTTACAGGAGCAGCCAAACCATAAAATGTCAGGACAAATACTAATAATATTAATAACTGCAGCAAGGCTGGTCTAGAGGTCCATGATCAAGATAAGAAGTTCCATCTCTGGCAATGACTCCTCTCTCTGCTCTTGGACAATTCACTTACCTTCTCTTCCTCATTTTTGACATCTATAAAATGGAGATAGTGGGCCAAATTCAGTGCTGGTATAAACCCATTGGCATTTACACCAGAGTTGATTTTAAGACAATAAAAACTTGCCTATGTAAAATTTCAGGACCATAGCTATTTGTGAGAATAAATTAGACCATGCTCACTTGTACAATGCTTTGAAGATGCAAATAATAGACATGACCCTGATTCAAAACACTTGATCAGTATTGCCCAGAACTTTGAAAAAGTTTAGATTCAGATCAGAATTTTGAAGATAGAGCCCAGCTCTAGTAATCCACCATATAGATTCACATTAAAGGCTCTTAAGCAATGTAAGCAGTCGTGGGATAAGAGAGATGGTCCTCCCGTGGATCAGTATCTGGTTAAAAGATAGGAAACAAAGGACAGGAATAAATGGTCAGCTTTCATAATGGAGCAAGGTAAATAGTGAGGGCCCCCAAGAATCTGTGTTGGGACCTGTGCTGTTCAACAGATTCATAAATGATCTGGAAAAAGGGGTGGACAATGAGGTGGCCAAATTTTCAGACTATACAAAATTAGTCAAGACAGTTAAATCCAATTCTGACTGCCAAGAGTTACAAAAAGTGATCTCGCAAAACTGAATGGCAGATGAAATTCAGTGTTGATAAGTGAAAAGTAATGCACATTGGAAAAGATAATCCCAAATATACATACAAAATAATGCTGTCTAAATAAGCTGTTACTACTCAAGAAAGATATCTTGGAGTCATCCTGGATAGTTCTCTGAAAACATTTGCTCAGTGCAGCAGCAGTCAAAAAACTACCAGAATGTTAGAAACCATTAGGAAAGGGATAAATAAGAAGACAGAGAATATCATAATGCCACTATATAAAAATCCATGGTACACCGACACCTTGAATATTGCATGCAGTTCTGGTCGTCCTATCTCAAAAAATTACTAGAATTGAGAATTGCAGAGTAGGGCAATAAAAATGATTAGGGGTATAGAACAGCTTCAATATGAGGAGAGATTAAAAAATAGGGATTGCTCATTTTAGAAAAGAGACAACTGAGGTGACATGACAGAGGTCTATAAAATCATGAATGGAGTGAAGAAAATGAATATGGAAGTGTTATTTATCCCTTCACATAACACAAGAACCAGGGGTCACCCAATGAAATTAATAGGAAGCAGGTTTAAAAGGAAGTACTTCCCCATGCAACACACAGTCAACCTGTGGAACTTGTAGCCAAGGGATCTTATAAAGGCCAAAAGTATAACTGGGTTAAAAAAAGAATTAGATAAGTTCATGGAGGAAAGATCCATCAATGGCTATTAGGGATGCAACCTCATGCTCTTGGTGTCCCTAAAGCTCTGCCTGCCATGAACTAGGACTGGATGACAGGGGATGGATCATTCAGTAATTGCCCTGTTCTGTTCATTCCCTCTGAAGGATCAGGCACTGGCTATGGTCAGAAGACAGAATACTGGGATAGATGAACCATTGATCTGATCCGGTATGGCCCATTTGTATGTTCTTATGTTTATGTTAGGTACAGCAGACCAATGAACACAATGAAAGCATTTTATTTTATCTATTTACCATTATGTTAAATGTTTCTGGTTGTAGATGTATTCCCACTCTCTGTTAAGGGAATGCCCTTTGCACCAATAATGCCATGCCTAATATGTTGAGCTTGGATTTTCAAAGGATCCTCCGGGAGTTAGGTACCCAGTAAGATTTGGGCACATAACTGCATTATGCTCCTTACAAAATCTGAGCCTTAATTTAGAAATTTCCATGCACAAAGGCTTTAGGAATAAAATGATCACCACCTCTTCACCCAAACATAAAATAATAATACAAAAATGAGGTACACAATTAAACAATTCTTGAAGACTTCTTTAAATGATGCATGGATATATGTTAGCAAAAATAACATTTTCTGTAATCTCTGTTTTACAGTGCAGATTTTTTTATGATAGTAATTTATCAACAAATGTAAAATAAGCCTAGACTAGTGTGGGACAGAGGTCAATTTGGATTAAAAATGAAGGGTGATCTCCTGTAATCAGGAAAAGCTGAGAACTATATTTGGAAGTCTTTGTTGTTAGTTATGAAGAATAACCAAATCAAAAGCTTTCATCAGAACCTCAGAAATCCCCTGAAAAAAAATTCTTTACAAGCATTATTGATGATGTCCCCATAATTCCAAAGGCAGAGGTAGAAGTAAGACTTTATATCATTTTTTCAAAAGATTAAAATTGGTCAGGAGAATGAATCATCAACATTGTGCCCTGTCCTTTCATCTGCATACTAAAATTCATTGCACTTACAAGCAATGTGATTTCAAAGTATGTTTTGTTGGCTGATTAATCTTTTTTATGTTAAAGGGAATCTGCTTAATGTCCATTGATTCATTGCAAATTACTTAATTTAATAATTGTTGTTAAAACAGAGTTTGGAGCAATGTTAATAGAAGAAAATGATATGTATAGGTGGAGGTCCGTATTGTGACGGGACCTTATACTCAGGTACTATCTAGAGCAGGGGTCAGCAACGTTTGGCACGCGGCTCGCCAGGGTAAGCACCCTGGCGGGCCGGGCCAGTTTTATTTACCTGCTGACGCGGCAGGTTCGGCCGATCACGGCCCCCACTGGCCGCGGTTCGCCGTCCCGGGCCAATGGGGGCGGCGAGAAGCGGTGCGGGCGAGCGATGTGCTGGCCGCGGCTTCTCGCCGCCCCCATTGGCCCGGGACAGCGAACCGCGGCCAGTGAGGGCCGCTATTGGCCGAACCTGCCGCGTCAGCAGGTAAATAAAACTGGCCCGGCCCGCCAGGGTGCTTACCCTGGCGAGCCGCGTGCCGAACGTTGCCGACCCCTGATCTAGAGGATGGGGTTAAGATGGAGCCTCCTCCCCTTTTCACAGTCTATGTAAAGGTCTAACATCTTTGCAATCCTTATGCTTGAGGGAGTGTTTCCCCCTGTAATGCACGTTGCCTTGCATGGGGGATACAAAGCCATAGACATGTCCCTCTGTCCAAGCCTACAGAGGGGACTGAGTACACTGAGGAGAGCAGACAACACCATCTAAAAGTACAATGCAGCCTGCACAATCTCCCTGCACATCAGGCCACTTGGAGAGGGATTATGTTTATGTGAGGCACAATGCATCTCCCTAAACTCTTCACGGGACAATGCCACCTGATCCTTCCAGGGCTAAGGCCCTGATTCAGAAAAGCACATAAGCATATGCATAATACCCAATGATTTCAATAGGCACTAAGCATGTCTTTTAAATTATGCACATGCTTAACTGCTTGGCTGAATTGGGGCCTACAGGTCATGATTTGTTCCCCAGTGACATAGGGTTGCAATTCTTGGCTATAGTTCAATGTTATTTATACAAATCAGTGATCACAGCAGTGTGTAGACAAATGTTTCAGCCTCATTTGAATGCCTCTTTAGGCTCTTCTGTTATTTTGTACTTCATTAGCAGAGTAAAATATAGGAAAACAAAACAAAGTTAAAGGTAGGTGACATTTTTGGCTGAACGATCTTACCAATGTTAAAAGGTGGATTAAGGTTCTCATGACTGGAGCTCCATGGTGCTACTGCAATACAAATAAGAAAAAAGAAATGAGGGAGAAAGCAGTGCATTTTTCCTTATTCCGTAATCTCTTTCAACCAACTCCCCAAACAATTCTTTCTCCCTTTCATTTGAAATGGGCTTTCTCTCCTGAATCCTTTAACTTCTTTCCAAGTACGGCAGCCCATCCTACCCCCCATAGCCTGCAGCTATCAGCTACTGGATGTGCTGTTCAGACCCCCGGTGTTCTACCTTGGACTCATTCTGACACCACATCACCCTCTGACTTCATGGCTTGGACACCAACAATCCTGTATTAATTTGTTCCTGGTTCTTCTCATTAAAGCAGGAGCTTACATTTAAGGATTAAATTCCTTTATTTAAATACCACATTTTTAACCCAACAACAACCAGAGCATAGCATAGATTGCACCCTGAAGCTCCCTGATGCCTGCAGTCCAGAGCACTGATGAAGGATAGACAATGGCCTCGACAGCCACCCCTCCCACACAGTTCTTACACAGCAATAACAGCTGCTCCACACAGCTGGGAAAGTGATAGTGTAATAGCAAGATGGATTAGTGTCTCTGGGATTCAAGGAAGAAGGTGTGTTGGTAGGAGTGATTTGAATGAAGAAAAGATGGGTGCTAGAGGCCATTTTAGTCATGTAGTAAAAAGAAAAGAAAATAAAGGGAGTGATGAGGTGAACCATTGGCTGAGCTAAATTGGAAATGAAGGACATAACAAGGGTGTGTCTTCACTGCAGAATTAACTCAGGCTCTTACTCAGTTGTTGTCTCTAACCCTCCTCCTGTCCACACACACAACCATTTCACCCAGAATTGGTGGTGCTTTAAACCCAGGCTAGCTGTACCAACCTAGGGGTATAGTCTAGAGCCGGGGTGCTACTTTCATTCAAGCTGGTAACTTACCCACTTTGCAGTGAGGACACAGGCTAAACTGTTTGAGTGCTAATAGTCCTCCAATTTTCCCCATGTGTCCAGAAGGACAGACATTTTCTCCCATATTTCACTAGGAAAGAATGATAGAACTGCTCAGCTTACTGCAGTACAAAGAACTATGGGATATAGCCCCAGGATTCCTAGAGATACATGAAAGAAGGGCTGCAGCAGTGAAAGCATGGCTTTACCGTGTGGCTGCTTGCACCCAGGCTAACCTGGGTGCTCAGACATGGGTGCTGATCACCTGGGCTAAATGCCTAAAAGGCAAGAGCAGAGATGTAGCTGGGGGCTGAGTTGTACAGAGCCTTGAAGGTAAAGACTAGAATCTGCTACTTTATTCACAGAGAGATTTGTTTGAGTGGCTGCTGCTGTGTTCTGGATGGACAGGAAGGGAATATGATGAGATATGGGAAAGCCAGGAAGGAGAAGGGTGCAGTAGTCTGAGCTCTTCTAAAAGAAAAATGTGCTTTTGGATTTAAAAAAAGTACTGATATTGTTATACTGGAAGATAATTGTGCTGGGCCCACAGAAATACTATTGTTGTAACCTGAACATTCAAAACATGTTTACAAAATAAAATGTGTGTAATTAATTAGAGTAAAAGATAGACTGGACTGTAGCCAAGTCTCCTGGATAGTTAGAATAATAGTTTTCCTGTGCAGGAGTCAATAAAAAACTTTCAGTTGCTGGCCATAATTCAATAAACTATGCACTTTCCACTCAAAAATTGAATGACTCATTAAAAACTCCAGTGGCAAATTACATTTGACTGTATAGGTTACCACACAATTTATCAAGTGATAAATCTCAGTGGAGGACAAGCACATTACATTATAGAGCAACTGAAAAATAATTAATTCTGAATGTTCTTTGAATGATACTATATGTGTGTACTGGAGAATTTTTTAAAAATTAATTCTCATTTCTTTAGGGAACTTTACTCCCAGTCCCCTAATGCAAGATTTACAAAAAAATGTTTGCATCAGTTTAGTGCTTGGATTAACAGAAGTCTGAAGTCTTCACTGCATTCACAGGTCACACACAACACGGGCAATGGCTGCAAAGGTTTTTTGTCACTATTCCCTCCCAATATTCTTCAGACTTCAGATCTTGAAGAACCCCTGCTTGGGTTGACAGAGTAAGTTAGTTTCTATGGGTCCAGTCCACCCTTTTGCCACTAAGTGAAGAATTCCAACAAAGCCACATGTAGTAGTAGCTTTTGTGGTGTGAACATTTGGGCTGGTGCCATCAACACATTTCAGATAGACAGCAAATAACCGTCTTATGCTAATTTTTAGTCACTGTGTACTTGGGCTGCATTCTTCAACAGAACATCATATAGGACAAAATGCATTTGCCCAATGAGAATTTATGAGGATGGGGTGACACATGATAGATTATGGAGATTGCATTCTATGATTTCAGCTAATCCAATTACTGTGATTGAGAAGAGAGAGAGAGAGAGAGAGCAGTACAGAGAAGAGTCACGTTTTTTCCAGCTTCCATTTGCTTCATGAGCCTTTGCTTTACCCAAGGGCTGAATCTTGTGCTCCAGAATGTAAGATCTCATTTAAAGAGTTAGGGGGAGATTTCCAAAGTCCCTAGGGGATTTCAGTGCACAAGTCTCATTACCAATCAATAGGACTTGTGCTCCAACACTCCTTAGGTGCTTTAGAAAAGTCCACCCCCAAAGTTTCCTGCCTTTATGGTTGAAAGGAAAAGCTTCCAAATTTTAGATGGATTTCATAAAAAAATGGTAGTGTCAGTGTTTCATATGGATATAAACCAGTACACTGCTCTCAGCTTGAGTCTGCAGACAGCCTGGAAAAGGACTCAGGGCTTAGGTCTGCATTGTAATACATTATGAATACTATATGCTCTATAAGTTTGTTTGATTATCGTAAGCTTCTCAGGGTATGTCTATGCTGCAATGTAAACCTAGGCTCAGGCTCAAACCTAACTCCCCTTCTGTCTACACACAAATCTTCTAAAACTGTGATTAACCAGGCTCTGTCCAGAGAGATTCTGTGGACTGAAGCATTCTTTTCACAATATATTTTAGTTCACTTTTGAAATGTAACTTTTTATGTCCTTGAGACTCCACAAGAATTAATTCTGTGCTCCTGCACTGAATTACTTTAGACAGTAACCCTCTGTTTCTTGTCCTATTTCAGGCCCCTCAACCTCCACTGGCTGCTGTACATCCAGAACTTAACACCTGGGCCAATGTACCTTCATGGACTGTTCCTAGCGGAAGGGTTTCCATGATGAAGTTATGGTTGAAGTTCTTGAGAGGCTGACCAGCAGATGCAGTACCAGACGCATAAGTATGTAAGACTGGATCAATGGCATGCTCAGAGGCAGGATCAAAGACTGAGGCTCACCATGCAGCTGGAGGACAGGGCTTCAGTGAGGGAGCAGGCACTTGCAATGCAGTTCCTGGAACAGGAACCACAGATAAGGGAGGACAACAGAGCTCAACTGAGAGAATTGTTTGAGTCACTCATCTTCATCATGGCTGGAAGAGCACCAGCTCCTCCTGCCTCTCCCACACCACGGCCTGATCCCCCTACAATGTACCCTCAGTCCAGAAGCAGCTTGGACAACTCCATGTTGGAATGGCCCATGCATTCAAGTCCTGTGAGTGGCTGGACAGGGCAACAAAACCCCATGCAGCCTTCCTTCTTGAACCTCTCTTCTATGGACACCTCCACTCCCTCCCTGGGTGCCTAGTGCACAGAAAACAGGAAAAGAAGGGAAAGGAGAATGTGGGGCCAAGGGGTATGCAGCGGTAGGGGGTTGTGTCACACTGTGCCAGAAGTGATGGTCTTTGTAGGGGGCATCAGGAGCTATGCTAATTGTACTGAGCAGCATCTGACAGTGCGAATCTGCCTGTCAGGGTACTCTTTCTCCTCTGCCTCCTCCTCCTCATGAAATCTGTCCAGTACCTTTCAAAATGTCCACCAATGCCTTGGAATCTCTGTCCGTTTCCTGACACAGGAGTGAAAGTGCAAGAAAGAGAAGTTCTTCAAAAGATGCCTCCTTCACGTTGCTGGCTTCAGTACCTGGGAGTGCTCAGACCAAAATGACTCCCCGGAAGACTGTGTTGGTGGGCTGTTCAAACCTCCTGCAATGTGCAGGGTGCACAATGAAGTTTTCCCACAGTGCGTCACAGTCAAAGGGCTAGAGCAGGCACATTTCAGGAGGGTGCTAAGGATTCTGGGAAATGGCTGGTTTGAATTGGGTCAGTGTGCTGCAATGTGGATGCCAGAGGCCAGGTCTGAGCCCAGGTTAGAAAAGTCTTTATGTAGGGTTAAGAATCAGTGTAGACACTCAAGCCCAGGGTTCTCTAACCCAGATCAGTTGACTTGAATCTCACTAACCATGGGTTTACATTACAGTCTAGACATACCCTCAGGGTAGTGTGTGTGTGTCCCAGTTTATAAACCTAGAAGAAATAAAGCCTGGGAAAGTAAGACAAAGCAACCTGGGGGCATACAAATGATACTTTTGAGGGAGGGTGCAATTGTTGTTAGAGACAGGAAAGAGAGATCTGCCTAGGGTCTCTGCCAACAGATGACAAGCTTTTAGGCAAGAGAGACATGCTTGTAGACCTTTTGTAGTTTTTAAAATATTTTTTTCTTTTATGTTATACTTTATTGCTGCTGTTAAGATTAAACAATACTTTGGTTTGAGACGGCTGCCTGCTCACTGTATTTAGAAACTCTTGAAGGGAAGAACTGCAGGTATCGAATCCTGTCATACCTGCTGGGGTAAGTACAGTCGATACACAAGTACTGTAGCCCTGGGCCCCATGTAAGAGTGGGAAAACTGTGTGATTTCATCCCAAGAGAGGTGAAGGCATAAGAAACCTCACATCTGAAGGGGTGTGTATTCAGTGAAACCAGTGAAAAGGTCAGAGGTGCAGCTAGCCCTGAACCATGACAAGTAACACTAGAGAGGTGAGAATGGTCTCTCCTGATTCACCTCAGAAACCTAATGCTGATGATTTAGAAGTCAACATGGTTAGCTATTTCATTATGGATCAAAAATGAAAGTAAGGTGCATTGCTCCAACTCTCTCCTTCACAGTCACTTCACGTGAGCTTCACTTCACACCTGCTCCCTTGCCTTCTTCCCTCCTGCACTGTCCCTTCCTGTAATTTACTTCCCCTTTCTTTCCAATTAGCTTTTCTCCCTAAGTAATCTCACACACCCCTCACCTTCCCCGCAAAAACTTGTGGAACTAACATTACATTTTTCTGCCATCCCATTGTTCACTCTGCTTGTGTGTTCTACCCATTCCCTCACCCTGTGTCTGTCTTGTCTATTTGGATTGTAAGCTCTTTGAGACAAGGATCATGTACTACTCTGTGTCTGTACAGTGCCTGACACAGTGGTGTCTCAGTCTACTATGAATGGCATCACAATTTAGCATCACAAATGGGTGGCTTTGGGTTGTGAAGCTTTCGAGAGTATCAGCTACTTGTTTGTTTTTTCCCTGGACCAGTATGTTTATAAGAGGCCTAGTAAGAATAATGCTAATGATCTCAAGTTTGTTCTCTCAAACTTTAAAAGTCCCATAGCAGCTCAAGAGTTGGACTGACCATAAAAAAGCACAATGGTTTAATTTCACAAAATATGGCTGTTACACAATGGACTGTGTGAAAAATTAAATGTAAATCAATTTAAATCACTTGAAAATTCCAAGTTCCCTTTAGATGGATTTCAAGGTGATCTTGGGTTTGTCCCTTTTTTCTTCTCTTGGGAGGAACAACTGATGACTTCAGCAATGAATCACATAAATTGGATTTTAGACATTTGAAGAAAAGAAAGCAGAAGTCAGCAGTGCAGTTTTAATAGAATAATCTTTGAGACAGGCTGGTACAGAGAGCTTCACGTTGTAGGTCTTATCCTGAACATTAATAGGTTTGACCAAAAGAGACCAATTTGCACAATTAAGTTTTCTGCATTACAAATAGTTCTGAAACCAAACACCAGATCCACACTCCCTAGAACCAAGGGGAAATTCAGATTCTGAATTAGAGCTGAATTTCTCAGCTTGAATCCATCCCGTTACAACATTTTTTTACAAAATCAATGGATTATACATAGTAACCTTTGGACTGAACTATTGGAATTATTTTGAATGAACTTAATTGGTAACAGGCCCAAGTATATAGATGTCTCTCTCTGATCAATACGACTTCCTGAAATACTATTTTTGAGCATATAATAGTAAATCCATAATTCTTTCTTTACATCATAATACAATGAAACAACTGATATACTGTTCAGAAACAGTTTATCTCTTCTTTTCAAAAGTAGGAAAAAAATTAATGGCAGTCTTATGCAGCCCATAGTTACAGTAGAACCTCAGAGTTATGAACACCAGAGTTACGAGCTGATCAGTCAACCACACACCTCATCTAGAACCAGAAGTACACAGACATCAGCAAAGACCAAAAAAAAAAAAAAAAATACAGTACAGCACAGTGTTAAATAGAAAGTACTTAAAAAATAAAGGGAAAACAGCATTTTTCTTCTGCATAGCAAACTTTAAAAGCTGTATTAAGTCAATGTTCAGTTGTAAATTTTTGAAAGAACAACCATAATGTTTTGTTCAGAGTTACAAACATTTCACAGTTACAAACAACCTCCATTCCCGAGGTGTTTATATACAGTAGAACCTCAGAGTTATGAACTATTATACTTCATCCTACTTGTTAGATACTGTTTTCATTTTATCTTATTAGTCATTCAGTTATAATATGCTATGTACGTCTGGCACTAATATTTTTTTAATTATATAACTCTATGATTTTGTATTCTGAATCCAAATAAAAATATACTGTAAAAATATGGATCTGAATCTGAACACCAAAACTGCATCTCCACCAACTGTTGTGTAAATTGGAATCTTGGTTTGGAGTTCTCAGCTCAGGCCTACCTCAGCTTTCAATAGAGAGCACCAAATGGCCATGAAATACCAAAATGACAGTTTTCAATCCTGCATTATTTGGTACTATAAGATTCTCTACTGTTCCAGCAATTAAGGCCATGTGGACGCAACTCCTATTCATAGTCATGGGAATTCCAGCATGGGTTGATGGAAGTAATGCCTTTAATGGCTTTCAGATGAAGAAACTGAGCCACACAGAGAGAAAGAGACAGAGAGAAAGAGAGAGAGATCCACAGATGTAGCTCCCTGCACAGCGCCATTGAAGGCAATGGGGCCCTGTGGGGATAGAAGGGTCAACCCGCATGAATCAGGATTCAGAAAAGTATTGTGTCTTAAATCTGATGCCCAACAAACATTGCTTATGAAGTCTGTGTTGAAGCCAGGATTATAATCCACATCTACTGACTCTTGCTTTTGTGCTTTAACCACCATCTTTGCTCATCAGTGCCTTGCTCTCATCAATGCAAATGAGATAGGTGATGAAGAGAGTTGAACAGTAAGTGAGGTAGGCAAGAATTTTTTAAAATATATAGAAACATAGACTCGTAGGACTGGAAGGGATATTGAGAGGTCATCTAGTCCAGTCCCCTGCACTCATGGCAGGACTAAATATTATCTAGACCATCCCTGACAGGTGTTTGTCTAACCTGCTCTTAAAAATCTCCAATGATAGGGATTCCACAGCCTCCCTAGGCAATTTATTCCAGTGCTTAACCACCCTAACAGTTAGAAAGTTTTTCCTAATATCCAACTTAAACCTCCTTTGCTGCAATTTAAGCCCATTGCTTCTTGTCCTATCCTCAGAGGTTAAGAACAATTTTTCTCCTTGTAACAACCTTTTATGTACTTGAAAACTGTTTTCATGCCCCCTCTCAATCTTCTTTCTTCCAGACTAAACAAATCCATTTTTTTCAATCTTCCCTCATAGATCATGTTTTCTAAACCTTTAATCATTTTTGTTGGTCTTCTCTGTATTTTCTCCAATTTGTCCACATCTTTCCTGAAATGTGGCGTCCAGAACTGGACACAATACTCCAGTTGAGACCTAATCAGTGTGGAATGGAGTGGAAGAATTACTTCTCGTATCTTGCTTACAACACTCCTGCTAATACATCTCAGAATGATGTTTGCTTTTTTTTTCAATGGTGTTACACTGTTGACTCATATTTAGCTTGTGGTACACTATGACCCGCAGATACCTTTCTGCAGTACTCCTTCCTAGGCAGTCATTTCCCATTTTGTATGTGTGCAACTGATTGTTCCTTCCCAAGTTGAATACTTTGCATTTGTCCTTATTGAATTTCATCCTATTTACTTCACACCATTTCTCAAATTTGTCCAGATCATTTTGAATTTTAATCCTATCCTCCAAAATATTTACAACCCCTCCCACCTTGGTATCGTCCGCAAACTTTATAAGTGTACTCTCTACGCCATTATCTAAATCATTGATGAAGATATTGAACAGAACCAGACCCAGAGCTGATCCGTGTGGGACCCTACTCATTATGTCTTTCCAGCATGACTGTGAAACTCTGATAACTACTCTCTGGGAATGGTTTTTCAACCAGTTTTGCACCCATCTTATAATACCTCCATCTGGGTTGCATTTCCCTAGTTTGTTTATGAGAAGGTCATGTGAGACAGTATCAAAAGCTTTACTAAAATTAAGATATACCATGTCTACCACGTCCCCTCATCCATAGGGCTTGTTACCCTGTCAAAGAAAGCTATTAGGTTGGTTTGACACAATTTGTTCTTGACAAATCTATGCTAATTGTTATTTATCACCTTATATCTTCTAGATGTTTGCAAACCGATTGCTTAATTATTTGCTCCATTATCTTTCCAGGTACAGAAGTTAAGCTGACTGGTCTGAAATTCCCCAGGTTGCCTTATTTCCCTTTTAATAGATTGGCCCTATATCTGCCCTTTTCTAGTTTTCTGGAATCTCTCCCGTCTTCCATGACTTTTCAAAGATAATTGCTAATGGCTCAGATATCACCTCAGTCAGCTCCTTGAGTATTCTAGGATGCATTTCATCAGGTCCTGGTGACTTGAAGACATCTAATTTGTCTAAGTAATTTTTAATTTCTTCTTTCCCTATTTTAGCCTCTGATCCTTCCACATTTTCACTGGCATTCACTATGTTAGATGTCCAATCACCACCAACCTTCTTGGTGAAAACAGAAAAAAAGAAGTCATTAAGCACTTCTACCATTTCCACATTTTTTGTTATTGTTCCCCCCTGCCCCATTGAGTAATGGGCCTACCCTGTCCTTGATCTTCCTCTTGCTTCTAATGTATTTGTAGAATGTTTTCTTGTTACCCTTTATGTCTCTAGTGAGTTTGATCTTGTTTTATGCCTTGCCCTTTCTAATTTTGTCCCTACATACTTGTGTTATTTGTTTATATTCATCCTTTGTAATTTGACCTAGTTTCCACTTTTTGTAGGACTCTTTTTTGATTTTTAGATCATTGGTTAAGCCAGTGGTCTCTTGCCATACTTCCTATCTTTCCTACTCAGTGAGATTATTAAGGGCACAAGAGAAAACTATGTCTCTTTGAAAAACTGCCAACTGTCTTCAATTGTTTTTCCCCTTAGACTTGCTTTCCATGGGATCTTACCTCCCAACTCCCTGAGTTTGTTGAAGTCTGCCTTCTTGAAATATACTGTATTTATTTTGCTGTTCTCCCTCCTACCATTCCTAGAGAATCATAAACTCTACCATTTCATGATCACTTTCACCCAAGCAGGGCCGGCTCCAGGGTTTTTGCCGCCCCAAGCGGCAAAAAAAAAAAAAAAAAAAAAAAAAAAGCCGCGATCGCGATCTGCGGTGGCAATTCAGCAGAAGGTCCTTCGCTCCAAGTGGGAGTGAGGGACCGTCCGCCGAATAGCTGGACGTGCCGCCCCTCTCCAGAGTGGCTGCCCCAAGCACCTGCTTGGCAAGCTGGTGCCTGGAGCCGGCCCTGCACCCAAACTGCCTTCCACTTTCAAATTCTCAACCAGTTCCTCCCTATTTATCAAAATCAAACAGCCTCTCCCCTGGTAGCTTTCTCCACCTTATGAAATAAAAAAATTGTCTCCAATACATTCCAAGAACTTGATGGATAATCTGTGCCATGCTGTGTTATTTTACCAACAGATGTCTGAGTAGTTGAAGTCCCCCCATCGCCACCAAGTCCTGTGCTTTGGATGATTTTGTTAGTTGTTTAAAAAAAGCCTCATTCACCTCTTCTTCCAGGTTAGGTGGCCTATAATAGACCCCTACCATGACATCACCCTTGTTTTTTACACCTTTTATCCTTACCCAGAGACTTTCAACAAGTGTCTCCTATTTCCATATCAACCTCAATCCAAGTGTATACATTTTTAATATATAAGGCAACACCTTTTTTCCCTGCTGGTCCTTCCTGAGCAAGCTTTACCCTTCTATACCAATATTCCAGTCATGCAGATTATCCCACCAAGTCTCTGTGATGCCAACTACATCATAGTTGTGTTTATTTACTAGCATTTCGAGTTCTTCCTGCTTATTCCCCGGGCTTCTCGCATTAGTATGCAGACATCTAAGATACTGATTTTATTCCCCCCACATTCTGTCTTGTATCTCCTTTATCCCATGTTATAACAGCCCAAATTCTGACCCTTCTCCCAGATCTTCATGTTTTTTACTTACCTGTGGGCTTTGGTCACCTGCCCCCTTCGAACCTTGTTTAAAGCCCTCCTCACTAGGTTAGCCAGTCTGTATCCAAATATGCTCTTCCCTTTCCTTGATAGGTGGACCCCCTCTCTACTTAGCAGTCCTTCCTGGAACAGCATCCCGTGGTCAAGGAAGCTGAAGCCTTCCTGGCGATACCATCTTCGCAGCCAGGCATTCATCTCCAGGATGCATCTATCTCTGCCTGGGCCCCTACCCTGGACCGGAAAGATTGAAGAGAACACCACCTGCTCTCCCAACTCCTTCACCCTTATTCCCAGAGCCCTGTTGTCACTTCTGATCTGCTGAGAGTCATACCTTGCAGTATCATTAGTGCCCACATGGATGAGAAACATGGGGTAGTAGTCAGAGGGCTGAATGATCCTCGACAATCCCTCCGTAACATCTTGGATATGGGCCCCTGGCAGGCAGCATACCTCCCAGGATGCTTTGTCAGGGTGACAGATGGGTGCCTCCATCCCCCTCAGAAGACGGTCACCAACCACCACTACCCTATGTTTCCTCCTGGGAGTTGTGGCTGTGATCCTCCGTCCTCCACCTTCGGGGGTCATTCTTCATCACTTGTTGCCAGGGCAGCATATCTGTTTTCCATCACCATGGTGGGTGGGTTGGGAGTATGGGTGGAACACTGCCGGCTGCCAGAAGTAACCAGCAGACAGTGTCCTCTGTGACAGAGCCATATATTCTTCCCCTGGTGGTGTGACAGCAATCCTCTGTAGCTGGATAGCTTC
This sequence comes from Emys orbicularis, assembly GCF_028017835.1. NCBI lineage: Eukaryota > Metazoa > Chordata > Testudines > Emydidae > Emys > Emys orbicularis. The sequence continues at coordinate 82,250,185 of NC_088686.1, read as the reverse complement.
CTCAGCCTTAGATGTCTCCATGTGAATACTCTCAAGGAATTCCTCATGGGCACGGATGTTCCTCAGCCCAGCCAACTCCTCTTGTAGCTCTCCCACCTGCTTCCTGAGAGATTCCACCAGCAAGCACCTTTTGCACTGGATGGTCCTCCCAGCTTGGCTTTCTGTGAGTGTGAAATGCAGGCCACAGTCTCTGCAAATCCACACCAGGCTCTGGGTAGAGGCATCCAGGGTCTGGATACAGGTGGAGGAGACAGGAGCAGTGTTGGCACTGGCAATGCAGCCCTTCCTAACCATAGGGTGACCAGATCGCTAGAGTGAAATATCAGGACACATTGGGTGAGCGGGGGGGGGGGGCGGGGAGAGAGAAGATGACGACGACAGACACAGGTGCACAGAGCCATGAGAGGGGGCCCTAGGAAGCTGCGAGAGGGGGCCCTAGGAAGCTGCAAGAGGGGTTGTACAGCCCCTGCTGCAGCCCGCACCACAAGCCACAGGGCAAGAACTCATGGCCCCAGCTTCCCCCCAGTAGAAGCCACAGGGCCAGGGGCACAGGGCTCCGGCTCCAGCCCCCGGCTGAAGCTGCAGGACAGGGGCACAGGATTCTGGTTGCAAAGTCAGATCCAGTTGCAGGGCAGGGGAGTAAAGGGTCCCGGTTCTAGCTCTGGCTCCAGCCACAGTCACAGAGGGGTGGCCCCCAGTCCTGCCTTCAGCCCCAGCTTCAGCCACTGAGAGCTGAAGCAAACTACATCACAGAGGTCTGGAATCAGTGAGTCCTGCTGCAGCACCATAGTGTAGACACTTTCTACATCAATGGAAGGGGGCTTCCCATCGCTCTAGTAAACCACTTCCCAGTATGGTGGCAGCTAGGTTACTAGGTTACTGGAAGAATTCTTCTGTCGACCTAGCCGTGTCTACACTAGGGTCTAGGTTGGCTTAATTACAGCGCTATGTGGTGTGAAAAAATCACACCTCTAAGAGATCTAAGTCAAACTAAATTTTAAATGTAGACCAGGGCTATGTCAGAGAAAAGAATGTAGGAATGACCATACTGGGTCAGACCAAAGGTCCATCTAGCCCAGTATCCTGTCTTCCAACAGTGGCCAATGCCAGGTGCTTCAGAGGGAATGAATAGAACAGGTAATCATCAAGTGATCCATCCCCTGTTGCTCATTCCCAGCTTCTGGCAAACAGAGTCTAGAGACACCATCCCTGCCCATCCTGGCTAATAGCCATTGATGGACCTATCCTCCATGAATTTATCTAGTTCTTTTTTGAACCCTGTTATAGTCTTGGCCTTCACAACATCCTCTGGCAAAGAGTTCCACAGGTTGACTGTGTGTTGTGTGCATCAGGATAGTTTGCCATTGTGCCTTTAATACTGTCTCCTTGAGAAACCCTCAGCTCTCCTGAACTCCTACTTCTCTTAAGATTTCCTCCCACCACATTTTCTTCCGTACAAATTCTGAGTTTGTTGAAGTCTGCTTTTTTTGAAGTGCACTGTCCTTATTCTGCTGGTCTCATTCTTTCCTTTCTTTAGTCTTCACTTTCACAACAGCCTATGGCAAAGAGTTCTACAGATTGATTGTGTGAAGAAATATTTCCTTTTGTTTGTTTTAAACCTGCTGCCTATTAATTTAATTTGGTGACTTCTAGTTCTAAAAACAGACAGAATAGCTAGTCCTTTCACCACTAAAGCCTAGAGTGACTTTCTGGAAGGCTCAGGCTTATGGCCCACTTAGGCCATTATAGTGACTAAAGCCTAGGGGCAAAGTGCTTAGTACCGTGAGTGGGTCCACTGACTTTCAGTGGGACTACTCACAGGAGTAAAGTTGATCACATGTGCATTTGCAGGATCAGGCCTTCAACTATTACCAGTAACTGAACACAAGTTTGTCCAATTAACACCTTTGCTTAAGACCAGATTGCAACTTGCCCTTGTGGGGGGATGCTGGTGGAGGCACAAAACCTTTCTCCAATGAAGCCCTGCCAAATGGCCAGCCAGAGTCACTGCATTTGAGGGACCACAGAGACTGATCCCTCTGTGCACATCCCAGGAAGATAAATCTCCTCAAAGGAAGAGAAGAAGGACTAGAGCAGGATAAGCACAGGACTAGGGGTAGCAGGCTTATCTGGAAGTTCACGGATGGATTGTGTCTCCCCATGGTGAAATCCCTTGCTGAGCTCCCATAGGGGCGTTTCAGCTCTATGTATCTTCTCAGGACTGAGGTATAAAGGCACAATCTAGCCCTTCATAGCCAAGTATTGTAAATTAATAGATTACATATCTGTTGCCCTTTCATCAATCTGAGCAACATTTCATTCGATGAGAAGAGTGACATGGCGCCTGTAGAAATCATTAGCAGAGAGTGTGTTGTTAAAAAAAGAGGTGGCAGTTATTGCAGTGCACTGCGCTACTACAATCTTGTTTAGAAGAATATTACATTAATGACAGACAATGAAAGTATGGAGAGTCACAGATTAGGATGAAACATAAAAGAGAGACGAGGGTGCAGTGGTTAAGGAGCTAGCATAGGACTTGGGAGACCCAGCTTCCCTGCTCCATCACAGACCTTGGGTAAGCCACTTAAGGCTCAGATCCTCAAAGGTAAATAAGCACCTAACTACCATTGATTTTAATGGGAGTGCCTAAATACCTTTGAGGATCTGGGCCTTAGGGAACTGATGCACAGAGAGGCTATCTGTAAAATGGGGATATTAGCACTTCCCTGCCTCAGAGGGGAGTTGTGAGGATAAATATGTTGAAGATTGTGGAGAAAGTCCAGAGGAGAGCAAAAAAAATGATTAAAGGTCTAGAAAACATGACCTATGAGGGAAGATTGAAAAAAATGGGTTTGTTTAGTCTGGAGAAGAGAAGACTGAGAGGGGACATGATAACAGTTTTCAAGTACGTAAAATGTTGTTACAAGGAGGAGGGAGAAGAATTGTTCTTCTTAACCTCTGAGGAGAGGACAAGAAGCAATGGGCTTAAATTGCAGCCAGGGCGGTTTAGGTTGGACATTAGGAAAAACTTCCTAACTGTCAGAGTGGTTAAGCACTGGAATAAATTGCCTACGGCTGTTGTGGAATCTCCATCATTGGGGATTTTTAAGAGCAGGTTGGACAAACACCTGTCAGGGATGGTCTAGATAATACTTTGTCCTGCCTTGAGTTCAGGCGACTGGACTAGATGACCTCTCGAGGTCTCTTCCAGTTCTATGATTCTATGATTGTGAGGTGCACAGATACCACAGTAATGAAGGTCATAAAAATACCCATGACAGTTTACCAAAGTCCAACAGGGAGCATTAATAAGGCTGTAAATTAAATTTACAATATTTTTTCCATGTGTGAGCACAATAAAGTGTTATAGTTGAAATAAACTGAAAGAAAACAAAGGAGCAGAGATTACAACCTATCTAGATTGTCATCTATTGCAACAGGCATGGGCAAACATTCAAGTGTCTGAGATATGCACAAATATTAGATAAACTTTCTTCTTCAGTAGTATAATAAAGCCCCATGTCTGCCTCTGTCAGTGTGTAAATTATGGGCCATCTCCAGGCGTCATTATATGCATGGAACACCTATTGAATTCAATGAGAATTTTGCATGTGAATTTGCCCCTTAATATAAAGATAAACCTAAATCTGTTGCAGACAGGGAGAAAGGCAAGTGGCTTGGTGCTGGTCTCCCCTCCCCGAGCCCGCCCCGCTCCCTTCTCTGCAGCTTCGCCCCGAACTCCCTGGGAGTCCCCCCCTTTGGCCGCCAGGTAAGGTTTCACACCTGCTTGGCCAGGAGCCCCCCCCAGAGGGGGACCTGCCAGGGGACCAGGTGAGTCCCAGCAGTGCTCACCTGCTGGAGCGGCTCCCAGGAAGCATCCAGCAGGCAGGTCCCTCCCTCTGGCTCCTAGGGTAGGGTCGTGTCGTGTCGCGTCACGTTGCTCGCGCGGGTGAGGTCGGGGTGGGTTGAGGGGGGCAGGGGGAGCTCTCTGCCCGGCGCCCGTCTACAAGCTGCTACAGCACGCAGAGGAGTGGAGACCTCCTCGCCGCCTCTGTGTGCCTGGGGCTGTGGGGCAGGGCTGCACTCTGTCTGCAGGCTCCTTCCGGCCAGCGGGCTGGTGCCGCCACGCCAGGAGCTGAGTCGCGGGTCGGGGTAGGCGGGTCAGGGCGGGTTGAAGGGGTGGGGTGTCTCTCTCTGCCCGGCGCCCGCTGCCGGGGTCTACAAGCCCCGCCCCTCTGCAGCAGACCTCCTCTCCTCCTCTGTGTGCCTGGGGCAGGGCTGAACTCTGCAGGCTCCTGCCGGACGGCGGGCTGGCACCGCTGTGCCGGGAGCTTAGCTGCGCTGCCCCAGGGCCCAGGAGGAAGAGGTAAGTGGCGCCGGCGGTGCCGGCTTGCCACGGTCCCCCCGATATCGGGACAAAGTGCGTCCCGACCAATATAAGGTCGGGACGCGGGACAAGTCCTCTAAAATCGGGACTGTCCCGATAAAATCGGGACGTCTGGTCACCCTACCTAACCATAGCGATTATATTACATCTCCCTCCCACAAACTCCCTCTCAAACTCCTTTGTTTGTGGTCCCCTGGTTGCTAGCTCCCCTTGGTTGTTTAGCCTCTGGCTTTTAAGGCCTTCTCTCCTAGGTCAGCCCTACCCCCTTTCCTCCCCCCCCGTTAATCACACAGGGGAGGGGTGATCACAAGGCTGATTGAGGCTGATCAAAGATGATCAAGGATGATCCAGGGAACAAAGGCTCAAACAGTCCCCAGACACACAATCCCAACTGACTCTGTAACTGAAATAACCTGAAAGAGAAAAGAAAAACACAAACAGCCAAACAAACTCACTATATATATCGACCTGCTCTTATTGGCCTGTATAGCAAAATTTTAGTTGACTAAAATGGACAGACCCTAACTCAGCAGGAGATGGGAGGAACCAGAGTTATACTGCAACTGCTGAATATTCTTTTCCAACTACCCCTATGGTGGGTAAAAATTGTGACATCTGCTTGGATCTATTAGTGACAGCTATATTTTATTATAGAACTCAATCATATAATAAAGATCAATCATTTGTTCTCTTTCATTGTTTAAATCAGTGAGGCTTGAATGACTTGTTAAAATTCAGGGGGAAAGGGAGTCATTTATGTCAGTAATTCAATATCTCATATTTTCCAAGTGGGGATAAATGCAGCATTTATTTTTGAAAAGTAGATGCAAAGCCCAGATGGCTCCTAATATGTGTCAGTCTTATTTCTTTTCCATCACTGAATTCTGGTTTCACTATGCTTTATAGAATCATTGGGGAGCCTGGTGGTTTTCATTCTATCATGTTAGCTACATATAGTAGTTATATTATCAGTATGTCCTTGTATCTTTGACCTTGAGACATGTATATCAACATGCTTAATTTTTCTTTTGTTTGACAATCCACATCCAAGATACTATGATTTTGCTACAGTGCTGTGAGTCCTTTGATTTAACTGGATTTACAGCTTCAACTAGTGACATCATGTGAAGAAATCCAACAACAATAATAGAATTATGCTGTCACATGATAACCTTTCAAAGCAGATTGAGACATTTTTGATTCACTTTCTCACAGAGGACAGAAAATTAGATGTCAAAATGATGATATCAGTTAGGTTTTTTTTCTCTGCACCTGTGTGCATTAGTAATGCATTACAAAAAGAGCAAAGTGACTTTGATTTACATCTTGCAGTTATACTGGGAGTGAGAAAGACACATGGTTTCTCCCCCACATCCCTATGGGATAAAATCAGCTAGGAGAGACAGAAGAGATAAAGGAAAAACAAACATTAGGTTGTCAAATACATTGCTTTTAAATTTGGTCTCTTAAACTCTCCATCATAACTGATAAATTGTTGAGTTAATATAAGCTAAGGTCGTCCTTTTTTCCCTAAAAAAAATATTGCTAAAGTAGCATTCTCTTTTTAATAAAGTCTTGAGGATTAGGAGAAAGCAGTCTGATAACATAGCATCTTCATTTTTAGTACACAAAACAATAATAAGAATTATTGCTGAGAAAATAAGTCAAAATATACAATTTCTTCTCAGGGCTTAAATGAGACTTAAGGTGGCACATAGACCTTGTGATGGCCCTCTACACAGGAGTGAATGTCACCCTTTGTCAGTTGTTTCCCCCTACATAAATAGCTCATGAACAGTAAACTGTGAATATTCCGTTTTCTAATTCATCCTGTATGGTTAGTTAGATATGTGTTTGTCATTATTATTCGTTATTATTTATTAGTAGGAATACAGTAGTACTCAGGTCCCATTTGCGTTCAGGGCCTCAGTGTGCCAGGAGCTGTACAAACAAAATAAAAGATGATCTCTTCTCCAAAGAGCCTATAATATAATACAAGGTAAGAGACAATGAGTGGATGTAACAAACAATCAGAAGGTGCAAGGAGGACGGGCCATATTTTGCACACCTAGATGATCTTGAGTTGGTTAATTTTAAATATATGTAGTATATACTTTATAAATAAACAAGTAAATAAGACATATCAGAGAGAGCTGATGGACTACAAGCCATCTGACCATTTGTGCTCATTGAAAATCTGATAATTTATTTCGTAAGAGTAAGAATGTTAACCTCTGTTATATGGTCCATATTTCAGTATAGGTAATTACACTATGTGTCTGTAAATTCCTGTCTCCTGGCTACAGTATTCTTCTTCATTTTTGTCATCAATTGTTCTTTCAGGTTGCTAAGTGTGTTCTTATCAATAGTTAGTGCGTTTCAACTCAAAGGTAGCTGCATTTCATTAGTGGATAAAGTGATCCATATACATACTTTCTTGGCTTACAATAATGTAAACAATTTCATATAACACCCTTAGTCTTAGACGTTTCAGTCCTCCAGCTTGGTATTTGATTTTACAAGAGGTCAGACCACAAGTTGCCATATATCTGAGAAATGTCTTAAGATTTATGCAGTTGTTGGGTGTGTGGGTTTACTTTCAGTTTTAAAAATAGTCTCTTTTTGTCCCAGATGGGTCTCAGACACTGTTATAACAATACTGATATAATGTGCTTCAGCCTTTACAAGCAACTAATGCTCACAGCAACTTATAAGGTAGATGAGTATTCACTGTATTCTTTTTACAGATGGGTAAACTGAGTGACAAAGAGATTGTGATACTTTCCCAAAGTCATTAGAAGAACTGGGAATAAACCCCAAGAGTCCAGATCCCCCCACCCTGTAGACAGACACCAGATATACATATTTGTTTAGGGCCTGCCTCATAATTTGTGAGGTTCAAGATGCTGGATAGAGGTATCCAGGGTTCAGTTGCCACTTCCCTGTAGTCCTATTGGTGAAGCAACTGAGGGAAATTAGAACAGCATGCAACTGGATGACTCAGTGCGTCACTTTGATGTCTCAAAGATATGCCCTCAAAGCCATTGTTTGCTTCCATTTCCCTTAAGCCAACCCAACATCTTTCTTTCTCTCTGGAAATGTACTGGGGAGTCAACCCAACCCCCTGCTTCCACAAATCAAGAAGGTCAGTGCTGCAGTTTGAATCAGCTGCTTAAAGAGAGGTAAGGGACAAGGTGTAGGAGGTGCTGCACAGGAGGTTCAGCTACATATGTCCTCCCATCCGTGTCTCCTCAGAGAAGGTTGCAGTAATGCTGCAGTAGAGGCTGTTGATCTGTTTTGTGGTCTTAGGCCTGGTCTACACTTACCCCCCAAGTCGAAGTAAGGTACGCAAATTCAGCTACGTGAATAACGTAGCTGAATTCGACATACCTTACTTCGAATTTACCGCGGTCCACACGCGGCAGGCAGGCTCCCCCGTCGACTCCGCGGTACTCCTCTCGTCTAGCTGGAGTACCGCAGTCGACGGCGAGCACTTCCTGGTTCGATTTATCGCGTCCACACCAGACGCGATAAATCGAACTCGGAACTTCGATCCGCAGCCGTCGAACTACCGCGTAAGTGTAGACTAGCCCTTAGAGTGAAGAGGATTTCTTTCTCCACTTCCTGAATATCTCACCTAAATGGGCTGAGCGCTACGGAGAGAATTTGGCCCTTAGCTATTTGGTTATACAGTTACATGTGAGCAAGTGGAATGCGTGATTGGGATTAAAAACAAACAAACAAAAAGACATGGAAAGAAAATTGAAATGGAAGAAACAATTCTGTATGCTGAACCAGACTTTGCAGATTAGATCCTATATTATACATCACACGAACCGGATGGTAACAGGTAAGTACTGAGGTGATCCTTTTCTCTCACAAGTGCAATGTGGAAATCTTGGGAAACTGGAGACAATATGTAACAGTGCATGAAACCATCCAGTACCTTAGGACATATGGTGTGTGTCCAAGGAAAGGGGTATTTATGCTGCCATATGGACATACAGTATGTTGTGTGAGTTGATGGTGCATTGAAAATAACAGGAATGGCCTTTCTCAGGTGTGGACCTTGGGTGTGCTCTATTAAACTACATAGGCATACACAGAAAACCACAGCATGGAACAGAAACTGTAAATGTTGCAGTAATTAAAATGTTATATGAGGCAAAATAATAATGAGTAGTGATTTACCCTGGTACGAAAAGAGTACAATGTTGATTTAATATGCTACAAGTTCAGAATAGTAGCCAGGGCCTGATTAATACATAGGCAAATTAGGCATGAGGCTATGGCCCAGGTTCAAGCATGTGGACCCAACCTGAGTGATGCTGAGACCCTGTGCACCAGGTTGCAACGCCATTCTCTCACAGTTGACCTGGTCTCCCCTCTGGCCCAGTCGCTCCTCTGTTTTGATGGGTGGGTTGGCCAGTGCTGCTGCTCCTCGTCACTGCCATGGGGTAATGGAATGAGTATGAGAGAGGGGTGGCTGGGCCAAACCTGAATGGACATTGTGGTGATCAGTGCTGCTTCTTGTGCTGCTGCTGTTGAGCCAGCACATGCACCAGACTTCTTCATCTCCCAGGAGCCTGCCCGGCCACATCCTGCTTCCAGCAGTTTGTGTCCCCTCTGCTCTTCACACAGGACTCACTCAGTGACTGCCTCAAGATGTACTACAAATACCAAGAGCTGAGATAAGTGTCTGCACAGAGGAGCTGTCCAGGAGAGGGATGGCAGGGAGTTCTGGGGGAGAGATGAAGGGGTTAATAGGGCAGTGTTCATGCAGAAAGAGCCAGTTACTGACTGACTAGGATAAAAGAGCGTTAACTAAGCAACAGCCATGAAGTGGGAGACAGACATGCTTGGGTTAATAGAGCACTAGTGCAGCTGTGCTGGCCATCAGAAGAATAACATAAATGCATCCATTTTGTTTGGGAGCATCTACTTTAGCTGGCCAGTAGAGGGTTAGAAGTGTATATTTGCCTAGCGAGAGTGATGGTTTAACCAAGCCCCTGATGGTAGCAGGTCATACCTACTTTGCACTCACTTTGCATTGGTGTTAATGACTACACAAGAAGCAGGGCAAAAAAGAATCCAGTCCAATAGCTTTGGATCAGAACACTGACAGTAACCCACCCTGATCAATACATTGGCTAGCCAAGTTCTCCTCAGGATCAGAGGATTATACGGTAATTAAAAATGAAAACAACAGGTCTAATAACAATTCTAGCACACTTTAAAATGTGGAAAATAAATAAGTTGTCTTAGTCCAGTCCTTAGAAGACAAACATCTAAGTCACAACAGCTTTCATTTCTTTCAGAACTAATTGACTCCCCTGTTGGCAGTTGCAGTCCAGATGCCAAAGGAGACTGAACTACTCTTATCCCTGCAAATGGTCCTTGCAGATCATGGCTGAAGCATGTTAGTGGTGATGGTGGTTAAAGTGCGGAAATGTTAACTGCCATGGTGAGTCCACTCCCTTTGCTAATTGACATTTTGTCTTTTGAATCCTTCCCTATTTGCTCAGCTTGATAATAACTAGCTTCTGTATTGCCTACCACTACACACCAGTGATATGAAGATCAGATAAGAACCCTTATGAACACGGCATTCATCTGAAAATCAAGCTTCGATTTACAAATCTAGAAGACTTGTTTTAGTCAAAGGGCTCAATATAAGGTTAAATGGATGACATTGTGTGGCCTGTGTTCTACAGGAGGCCAGACTAGGTGATCTAATAGTCCCTTCTGCCCCTAAAATCTATACATTTTATTAATGAAATTTAAAAATAAGCATACATTTTGAAAATAGACCTCTGCAGAAGTCAAAAGGCTGAGGGATTGGGAAAGAGACTGCCTTGAGTTAAGATGCCAAGAAAACTTCCCAGAGTATCTGATATAATTAAAGATGAAAGAGAAACTTGCCAGTCATTTTTGGTGTCATTTTGAAAACATCCTACTTGTTTATGGGCTGCATGTATGTTTCTGACTTAGGGGCACTTCCAAAGATAATTGTTTGCTATTGAAACCAAAAGCAAAAACCCAGCAAAAATATACAAGTCATAATGTTCCAGCTGATGAAGATGTTACCAGCTATTCATATTTAATTATTATTGTTGTTGTTATTATTTATATTGTCTTAGTACCTAGGAGACCTAGTCATGGACCTTGACACTGTTGTGCTAGGCACTGTACATTCTGAGAACAAAAACTGGTCCCTGCCCCCAACAGCTTACAATCTAACAAATTACTATTAAACAGTTTATTTATTGTACGCAGCACACTTGTGTGTTCAGCTCTTTGCAGGCAAACAGAAGACAGGTCTCTGCAATGAGAAGCTTACAATCGAAGCCTCATTAACATAACTAAGACAATTGAAGTCAATGGGGCTACTCATACTAATAAAGGCTTTGCAGGAGCAGACCCTAAGAGAGTTGTGACATGGCAAAAGGATAGATTATGGTATTACACAAGGAGAATGGAGAGGAAGGGACAAGGTGAAATAGAATGGTGGGTAGAAATAGACCACGTATTTAAATCCATGGACATAGGCCCCAATTGACTTCAAAGTGACTTAAACAAATGCTTAAAGTTAAGCAGACACTTGTGCTCTCCTGAATATGATACTTTCCTGAATCAGGGCCTCAATGCTTTGTTAAATAGGGACTGACTTAAGCACATGCTTATGTGCTCTGCTGAATCAGAGCCAAAATTCTATTCCATTAATCCATGCTCCCTCAACATGAAGCAAACAATTTCTCTTGTAGAGGTCATAGAATGCAGCTAAAGGAGGATTTGTATGAGGTTTTTAAGAACTGGATTTTATTAATGTTAATTTGACAGTGAGCAAATGTCAAAGGTGACGGGAGATAGCATTGAAAGTTATGCTTCATTTTACAGTCAGCTCCTGTGTAAAGATTTCCTTATCAAAGGTTGAGGAGGAAGGAATGCGTCAGACTGCCTTTGTGTCTTGTCAAAGAGGTGTTCATATTTTGAAGCGAACCTTTAGTTTACATGACAGATAGAGGGACATTCATTTCTTCCATGCGAGAAATTATTATTGTCTTTTGTTTCTTATCAGTACTAATATCTCAGGACGTTGTCTATTATCTTTCATTTTTGGCATACATTTTCTCTGATGTAACTTTTTTTTCTAGGGCGGCTGTTTGTTCTGTTACTCAAATGTTAAAGTAAAAAAAATCTTAGTTTGTTGCACTTTAAATATCATAGGTAAAATATTGGATGTAAAATGTGATAATTATTTTGCTGAAGTGACTGGCATGTATGTTTACCATTGCTATCTTCTGGATGGAATCAGAACTGATCAACTGTGTGGCATAGGCCCTACGATACTAACAGCAAATAGAGATTTTCCTTTACCAGGAGTGGTAGGGGCCTCTGCTTTGCAGGGCCGGCTCCAGGGTTTTGGCCGCCCCAAGCAGCCAAAACAAAAACAAAAAACAACAACAACAAAAAAGCCGTGATCGCGATCTGCGGCGGCAATTCGGCGGGAGGTCCTTCGCTCCCAGGCGGAGTGAGGGACCGTCTGCCGAATTGCCGCCGAATACCTGGACGTGCCGCCCCTCTCCGGAGTGGCCGCCCCAAGCACCTGCTTGAGAAGCTGGTGCCTGGAGCCGGCCCTGCTGCTTTGGAAGCAGCAGAGTCTGCATTCAGCCCCTGTTGTCACCGTGACATATTGAGTGGCCACGGTGTACAGGATGGTGACAACTGTAAAGTTCTAGGTGGCTAATGATTTGATACACTATTTACCTCACCCGCAATAGTACAGCATTGCACTTCATAAACAAACCAGGTGTGTCATGGGAGTTTTTAGTTTTCCTCTGAATTGTATGGTATGCATTATTGCCATGGATGAGCAAAGTAAGTCTGCTCTAATGTGGCAATTTCTATTGTATCAGCAGGTTTAACAAAGGCTACTGAATGTGTTTATTTGTCAAAGAATCCAGACATCATTCTTGGAAATTAGGAGCCTGACTGCACTTACTTACACTGGCATTGGTGTGAATGGAGCTAATCCTGATTTACAGTCATGTGAAAGGAAAACCAGGCCTCAGGGGTTGAACCAAAACTCCAGTTCAAAACACTCCTCACTCTGAACCCAGGTCTGGATACTAATTTTACAGATGACCCTTATATCACTAACTACAGACTAAAAATATGGATCCAATTTTATAGTTCAGGCCCATCTCTATATCTTATAAAGTTCCCGTCAAGACTTACCCTTAAAAAGCCCCATCGCTTAACCAGTATATGTTGTGACTGTTTTAAAGAAAGCTGTCCCCTTCCCAAAGGTCTGGCTGGAGCTCATAGGAGGAGGAGAGCGAGCATGAGAGTGAGGAGAGACAACCCTGGTGGAGGATTCAGAGGGTCATAGAACAGTAGGGGAGGAGGGAAGACAGAGCACTCCTGGAGGAGATGGGGACACAGTTTCCTGGAGGACTCAGAATGTGAGAGACAGAGGACACAGAGTATCAGAGGGGTAGCCATGTTAGTCTGAATCTGTAAAAACCAACAGAGGGTCCTGTGGCACCTTTAAGACTAACAGAAGTATTGGGAGCATAAGCTTTCGACTTGCATCTGAAGAAGTGAGGTTCTTAGAAGTATTGGGAGCATAAGCTTTCATGGGTAAGAACCTCACTTCTTCAGATGCAAGTCGAAAGCTTATGCTCCCAATACTTCTGTTAGTCTTAAAGGTGCCACAGGACCCTCTGTTGGTTAGGACATGGAGTGTTAGGGGACATAGCACTGGGGCTGAACAGACAGGGGCACCGAATCCTCTGGAGGAAGCAGAGCTGGTAGCTACTAGGACACAAAAATGTGGAGGGAATTGCTGTACACACAGACACATGTACTGTATGAACATAGGACATGGTGCTACTAAGGTGCTTTTGGGAGCTGGAGAACCAAGTTCATATGTACAGCCTGCTCCTTCATGCACTCCTACACCATGTGGGTCAACAATGGCTTGACTGGTGGCCCTCCATTTTTTTTTGTGGTCAGACCTTTTCTGTAGAGACTCCTTGGAAAGTGACCTACAGTAATGACAATAATAAATACAGATTTACAAGGCATCCGTTGCCTGAAGGCCTTGGCTTGCACAACATGATAGAGTAAATAAAATAGTACAAATTCAAAGGCAACATGGCCCAGCAGTAACCAAGGAGAAGGTGAAAGACAAAGCCAAAATGCACAGCATCCAGAGCCTACAATCATATAAGAAAACAACTGGCTTCTCAGGGTTTTTTGTTTTTTTTTCATTAACAAATATAGTGAAGGGTGTGTGTGTGTGTGGGGGGGGAGATAGAGGAGGAAAAGCATGAGCCAGACAATACACAAATAGAAAGAGATTGGTTCAGCAATGCACAGGATTTATTTTCTCTCATGAATGACAATGTAGCCATCATGCCTGACTGGACTGTAATATGCTTGTCTGCCGAGCTATAGTGAAATGAGTAATTTGTAGGTCTCAGGTAGGCTTACCTCCCCAAGGCAAGCAAATCTTTCTTTTCTTCAGGTTACAAAGGAAAGCAGGAGACATTTAGAAAGTGTTGAATAAGGAGTTTATTACCAAGGGTTAAAATAACACACAATGTTCCAAATGTTAAAGATTTCAGTCCCCTTTTTAGGCCCCTAAATGAAGCTGCCCAGTTTTCATTGTTTTCCATTATTCTTAGTGATTCTGCTGGGTGCTGAACTGTTCTGGAGATTTGGCCCCTACTGTGTTGCCATTCTTGCGTGAGAAGTGTGTTTCTTTTTTTTCCCAAACCAAAATATATAGTATACTGTAAAAAATATACAAACGGATCTCTGAAAAGTGGTGGCTACCACCAAAGATCATGTGAAACTGGTCTGGCTTTTTGTTCTCTTACAAACACCAAATGCACTCGAGGCTCAGTAAGAAGATCAAGAAAAAAATATGCAACTTTCAAGTAGGCCTGGAATGAGTTTATGGTTTTGCATCAAAACTATGTGAAATGTTCAATGTTTCATGATTCTCACACAAAACCAGGTGTAGCTTGGAGGTTTCAGATGGGTTTTATTTTGAGCTCTAATGTTTTTTCTGAGGCTCAGTGAAATTCTAGGGCTGTGAACCCATGTGAAGTGAAATGCTTCCATGATCCCCTGGACATGAAACTGTTCAAAGTCACACATTTTTACTCACAAGAGGGATATAATAATCATGTCATATACATTACCAATATATTGCACTATGGTATCATAAATAATCTCTTAGGCTAGTTATAAGCATGAGGGAAATGGACACTCGTTTTCCATTTGGCTTACAGATGAGGTATAAAATCTTCTGTTAACAGATTCAGCCTCTTCTCTGAGCTTTTGATTTCACTCTTTTGAGTCCTATTGTTTTCATTAATATATTTATATATATTTACCAGGACTCTTCTGCCTGTTTCTTGGTAGAAGTAGAAAAGGATTCCTGAAATTATCCTTAGAATTGAAAGTGCAATGAATGACAAGGCAAGCACAGCTCTTGAGATTGTTCAGATAAATAGCATGCAATAGCATTCAATTCTGTACTAATTGAATGTTCTGCTGAGTTTTAAGTTAAAGGGCCTGATTCAGACCAGATGTTACTCCCTTGATTTCGATGGAATTGCATCCACTTACACTAACTTTGAATTTAGCAAGAAGATTGTACAGTATTTTAGAATTTCCTTATAATGTGCTTAGAGTTTTGGTGTGTCCATTGCTCTCGTTTGTTTTTGGGTTTCCGTGCTTTATGATGAGGAGAATTAAGCAGAATAGACTAAAGTCTGATTTTCCTTTCTATTGTATTACTTTTACATTAGTGTGACTTCACTGAAGGCATTCTGTAGTAACTCTAGGAGTAAACTGACTAACATCCCTTCAAATGAGAAATATCTGAGGGGTATGTTTTGCAGTAAATCCAACCCCTAATTTCCTGGAGCTAGGAAGAAACTTCCTTTATAGACAGGTTATTATATGCCTCCTTACTGAAGTATTTCTTGCACTTTCCTCTGAAGCAACAGTATTGGTCTATGCCATAGACAGAATACTGGACTAGACAGACTATTAATCTGATGCACTATTGAGAGTCCTTATCATCCTAATGATTTGTTCAATGAAAGGAATTAAACTTCATTTAATAGAGACTTTATAAATTGAAGAAAGAAGCTGTTTATTTTCTCCTTGCTGCACAGTTTCCTGAAACATATACAATACTTTAATAACAGGCTACATTTTGATCATATATACTTGTGTACAAGAATAATTTAACATCATGAAATACATAATCTAGAAAAAATATGCATTTTGATTTTCTTTTCAGATCCAATGAACACATGATTTATATGGGCTTCTAATTAGAACTGACTGGGAATTTTTTGACAAAAAGATTTTTCGTCAGAAAATGCCAATTTGTCAAAACCGAAACTTTTTGGGATAATATATTAGTTTCAAGTACATTTTCATTGAGAGAGAGATACCAGGTTCACATCATTTGAAGATGACACAAAAATTAGGGGAGTCATAAATAATGAAGAGGACAAGACTCTGATACAGAACGATCAGTTGTTAAGCTGAGTGCAAGAAAACATTATGTTAGTATAGGTGATGTAAATATGTACATCTAGAAACAAAGAATGTCAGTCATATTTACAAGATGGGGGACTCTATCTGAAAAAGCAGAGATTCTGAAAAAGATCTGTGGTCCTAGTGGATAATCAGCTGAACATGACGTCCCAATGCAATGCTGTATCCAAAAGGGGTAATGCAATCCTTGGATGCATAAACACGGGAATCTTGATAGTAGAGAGATTATTTTATCTCAGTATTTAACATTGGTTTGACTACTGATGGAATACTGTGTCTAGTTCTGGTGCCCACAATTCAAGAAGGATGTTGATAAATTGGAGAGGGTTCAGAGAAGAGCTACAAGAATGTTCAAAGGATTTGAAAACATGCTTTATAGTGATACACTGAAGCACCTCAACTGATTTAGATTAACAAAGAGAAGGTTAAGGGGTGACTTGATCACAGTTTATAAGTACCTACATGGGGGAAAATATTTGACAACGGGCTCCTCAATCTAGCAGAAAAATTATAACACAATACAATGGCTGAAAGTTGACACTTCACTTCGCTTCTTTTCTTTTTCCTATTTACATGGGGTTGGAGGTGTCACAATTCTTCACCACTCCTTCTGGTCCATGGCACAGATTTGTAACTCTTGGAATTTCAGTCCTGTTCTCTTCAATCTTCTCTTAAGAGAGTCTTTCCTTCGTATCCTCAGACTTCCATGTCCTTTCTTGCTATCCTCTGCCTCCCACACTTCCTTTGCTGGTCATTCTCCCATTCTTACCACATGTATACCCTCAAATGTGCACTCTCCAGCCTATCACTGAGAGTCCTAAATTAATTTTCCCTGTAATTTCTTCCATGCTCACTCTGTCTACCCTTTGCTGGCCTGGCATTCTTCTCAGTATATTATTTTCTACTGCCTGGATCTTCTTTTCTTCCATTTCCATAAGACCCACCATTTCCAAACTAGAGATCAGGCAGGGACAAACACAGGCAGCATACATTTTCCTTTCAGTTTGTTACTTAATTGATGGTTCCAAAGTACTCCTGCCATCTTTTTCACTGTTGCCCTTGAACCTTGGGTTCTTCTTTTCAGTTCTCCAGATCTCTCTCTGATGGCAGAACATGTACTTCCCAAATACACAATTTTCCCCTCTGATTCAACTTCTTTCCTGAAACTTCAATTAACAGCTCTTCCTCCACTTTCCATACTTGTGTAATTTCTGTTTTCTTTCCTTCAAACCATGATCTTCAAACACAAATGCCCACTTTGATATCACATTTACCAAATCCTCTTTGCTGTCATCTAAAAGGGTCAGATCATTAGCATACATTAATTTTTTCAGTGTCTCCACAGGTTTGGTTTTCTACTAATTAACTCAGTAATGTATCAAGAGAAGTGGACTCAATCAGCACTCTGTCTTGTCTCAGTCCCACCATCACCTCAACATTCTCAAAAGTTCCATGTATTATTACCACCTTAGCTCTTGGCCCTTTATACAGCTCCTCTCCTCTATCATCTCTACTTCTGGAAGACTCTCTCCCATCCATCTCAATACTCCAAACACCAGCTCTGAGACTAAGTCATATGCTTTCTCATGATAAATAAATGCTACATAGTAGTTACGGCCTCCATGTATCATTCTTTCAAATTTTTATCCCCATTGCAAATATTGTGTCCATAGTACTCCTTCCCTTCCTAAAGCCATGTTTCTCCTCTCCAGGTTGCACCTCAACATTGCTTCTAAAACTTTCTTAAAGACTTTAAGGGACTGACTTAACAGAGTGATGCCTTGGTAAGTATTTGGATCATTTACATCACCCTTACCCTTCCAAAGAAGCACAATCAATGTCATTCTCCAGTTGTCTGGTATCCTACCTTGATCTCAGCCAATACACAGTAATCTGTGAAGCCAGTTTATTCCAGTCTCTCCAACTGCTCATATGATCATATGAACTGTTATCTCATCTTCACTAGCCGCTTTACCGTCATTCATCTTATTCAGGGCTTCTATCACCTCCTCTATAGAGATTGATACTTTGTGGGACTACCCCATAATTGTTGGTGGTGCTTGCACCAATGGCTGGAAGTTGAAGCAAGACAAATTAAGACAGAAAATAAGGCATACATTTTAAACAGTGAGGGCGATTAACTTTTGGAACAGTTCACCAAGCATTGTGGTGGATTCTCCATCACTGGAATTTTTAAAATCAAGATTGGATGTTTCTCTAAAAGCAGTGTTCCAGGAATTATTTTGGGGGAAGTTCTATGGCCTGTGTTGTAGAGGAGATCAGACTAGATTACCATAATGATCCCTTTTGGCCTTGGAATCTATAAACCCCTGGCTCTCCCATATCCCAGATGAATGCCCTAGTTTCCAGGCTATTGGTATTCTAGGGTGGATTTTTTTCTCTCTCTCTCACTCTACATCCCTCCCTCACTCCCTCCCTCTCATATGTTTTTTTCAAAAGGTCTCATTTTCATTCCATATTGGAATGAAAACAAATTATGAAACCTCAAAAACTTTTGCTATATGGAATTCTTGTTTTCTATCCAGACCTACTTCTGACAATTTCATCTGTGGTGCATTGATGCTGATGCAGTAATATACCCTGGAGTATATCTGTGGAGATTTATAGCTATGACAGTGTAACAGTAGGTATTAGGGCCTGTAGGTACTAACCCCTGCTTATGTGACAAGAGTATAACTTTTTTGTTGCTCTGACCCATGTAATGTGACTGGAGCAAGGAAATAATCAGCAGTTTCTTACCAGCAATCCTGAGTGTCATATCCTTATACTTTAGAGCATGCAACTGTATCACCTTGGCTGGGATCACATCAGATCTCAACACTATGTTGAGTCAGACTTGTTTATTATTTGGATGTGAGACGTCCAAGAAGAAAACAGGGCACCAGTGAAATTGGTTTAGGTAGCTCTTTGACTCAATTCTGATCCAGAGCCACATGCTAGTAAGGGATGCTATGATGTTGGAGGTGTTGTGTTTAACCTGTAATGTAAAAGTGAGATTTGACACCGCAAAGTAAGCAGGACCTAATTAACTTAATTTGAATTTAACCAGAAGACTGCATAGGGTTACTGCTGCCTGTGCTTCATAAAGTGTAATGAGATTTTAATGAATACCAGTGGTCAATAGAATATCAGTTTTATGTCTCATTCAAAAGTAAGATCTTCTCCAGTGTGGATTTCTAGCATCCGGATATGGCAGTCGAGGTATAGTAGAACTCTCACTTTTGTTTTGGATCTGTGTCTGGTGATTTGTGAAAGCTCAGCCAGCAACTGGTGTGGAATCAAAGCAGTATGGTTTTAATGAAAGGCATTAGAGCTTCTAGGTCAGACTATCAGAGCAGGAAAGGGGCCCCTCCTGGTTTTGATGAAGTTTCGGGTAGCGGAGTGGTGTAGTTAAGAATGACTTACACAATTGTCTTTCTCTCTTATCATTAGAGCTGGAAACCTGAGATTAATGTGGAAAAAGTGACACTTTAAAAGGTTTAGTGCTGTGCTTAACACAGTAGGTTAGTACTGCTGCTAAGTGGGTGCTTTTCTAACTGAAAAAGCATTGTAACAAGGACACTTAGGATGCCATTTGCTGGCATATACTGATCTATTATCCCAATTCCAGGCCTTTATTAGGAAGACAGGATTTTAATTATTTTAGCTTTCAAAATTTTAGTGAATTTTATGCCAATGATATTCGTGAACTGCAGCTCAAGAGGAGATATTCCCACATTGTTCCAGCACTGGAATGAACCTGGTTTTGGAAGGACCATTTCAGTTGGTGGTGTATATGTGGGGGCAGATGATTGGTCATTCTTCATGACCCATTTTTTCCTTGTCCTCCACCTAAAGGACAACCCCCGCTGTGAATGGCAGTTTTTCAAAACCCTTTGCCAGGCCGACGTTTAAGTTTTACACCATATTTTTGAAGGAAAAACATTTTCATTGGCAAATTGATAGTGTCAGCGGATAGGTGGGAGGAATTTCAACTCAAAGTCCTTGAAGTAAAACAGTAACTATTGATCATGATTCTCTTCAATGTTACCAGCAGTATCTTACTACTGATGACATAAACCAGTGTGTCCTCTATACTGTATTAGAGTACTGTATTAGAGAAGGATATCAGGCATTCCCTAGCCACAAAAACATGAAATCCAAGGCCAAAGCTTGAACCTGGGGTTCTGTAAATTCTGTAATATGATAATAAACCCAATAATACACAGTAAACAATCATTCAGTGTAGCTTTATTGAGAAAGCTACAGGAAAGTAGGCACATAATGGCTGCATTATGCTTGATAACTCCAGTAGCTCCTCCAGAGGTTATTAATGATGTATTCTTAAGGCATGTAGAATTCTCTGCTTTTTTCACTTGTACATGTACTTTTTAAACTAGTGCCTGCATTTGCCAAAACTCAGTATATAATGTGTAGTCTTTAATCAAGAGAGGCGTCAGTTTAGAAGAAATGTATCATGGGTTGGGATGGAGGAACTGAACAATAGGGGTTTTTCCACTGGTTTCAGTGAGACTTAGATCAGGCCCTGAGGGGCCTGAGTGTGTGTATAAATAGGGAACATTACTTTTGGTTAGCCTGTTGTTTTAAGTGTTATATTATTTCATGCACAAAAGCAAACATGTATTTTTCAAATGAGGTGACTTTTCTTTTAGATTAAGGAAAACAAGAAACAAAGAAAGAACCATATAAAGTTCCCATAAAGGGGAACACAATAACTCATTCTACAACATTCTGAATCTGAAATGAATACAAAAGAGCAGTTGTCTCCCAGCTACCTCAGTAAACATGTAGGGAGGCTCCTCTACATTTAAAGGTGTAGTAGACATAACACACACACCATTGACTTCATCCCTCAGCACCCAATCTGGGAAACTCTTGCCAACCCACCAACACCTGAGGAGGTCTGCAAAGCAATTAAACAAAAGAAGAACAATAAAGCACCAGGTCATGATGGCATATCAGGTGAAGTACTGAAAATGGGGGGAGAAACACTGACTAACAAGCTTCACTTGCTGCTCCTCAAAATATGGCGCACCGAAGAAATCCCCACTGACTTATGTAATTATAACATCATCACCATTTTCAAAAAGGGAGGTAGGGATGACTGTGGCAACTATTGAAGCATTGCCCTCCTCTCCGTCGGTGGAAAGATTCTCGCTAGAATCTTACTGAATCACTTGCTCCCTCTTGCAGAGGAAGTACTTCCAGAGTCCCAGTGTGGCTTCAGACCATCACGAGGTATCACCAACATGATTTTCGCAGCCAGGCAGATCCAACACCAGGTGCTGTATATGGCCTTTATCGATCTGATCAAAGCCTTTGATTCTGTCAACTGTGAGGCTCTGTGGAAAATCATGTCAAAGTTTGGCTGCCCAAGCAAATTTATCACCATTGTAGGATTCCTCCACGACCAGATGACTGCCTCCATCCTGTGCAGTGGCTCTACTTCTGAGCCGTTTGTCATCCAAACTGGCATAAAACAAGGTTGTGTATTGGCACCCACCCTTTTCTCCATTTTCTTAGCAGCTATGAAAACATTAACCCAAGATCGTCTACCACAGGGCACTGGCATCCAGTATTGGATTGACAGCAACCTCTTCAACCTTTCTCATCTCTGTGCAGAAACTAAAAGTAGTATCAACAACAACAACAACAACAACAATAACCAAACTCAAATATGCAGATGATTGTGCTATAGTTGCACACTCAAAGGAGGATCTATATAAAGCCCTTAATTGCTTCTCTGAAGCTTGCAAAAGCCTAGGGCTAACTTTGAACATCGGCAAAACAAAAGTTCTCCACCAGCCAGTCCCTGGTCAATCATCAAACTCAGCAGGGAATATCTATATCGACAAAGAAGAACTGGAAAATGTAGAATACTTTGCCTATCTTGGCAGCCATTTCTCACAGAGGGCAGATATAGACATCGAGATTCAGCACAGAATTCACAGTGCCAGCCTTGCCTTTGGCAGACTGTCTCGCCGTGTGTTCAACAATCACAACATCAGAACACATAGTAGACTTTTAGTTTATAAAGCGGTGGTAATCCCAACTCTCCTCTATGGCTGTGAGACTTGGGTGATCTATAGAAAACACCTGAAAAACCTGGAATGCCAGCACCAGCACTTTCTTTGGAAGATCTTCAACATAAAGTAGGAGGATCATCGCACTAATGTCAGTGCCCTCACAGAGGCCAACGTCTTCAGTGTTGAGGCCCTGATTATCCAGCACCAGCTGAGGTGGAGCATGCCTGATGTATGCTTACCAAAACAACTGCTGTATGCCCAACTTTCCAAAGGAGAAAGGAAATGGAGAGGCCAAAAGAAACACTTTAAAGACACCTTCAAGATAAACATCAAGAGGTGTGGCATCGACACCACACACTGGGAGACAGCAGCTCAGGATAGGGATAACTGGCGAAGACTTGTCAGAGAGGGAATGTCCACTTTTGAGGAAAATTGCCTTGCCCTGGTTGCAGAAAAATGCCAGAAAAGAAAGGAACGGCAATGGTCACGCAGCAATCGCGGCCCAACCCTGTCTTCAAACACCACCTGCAATGTCTGCCAACGAGCTTGTGGCTCAAGGATCAGACTCCTCAGTCACCAAAGGACCCATGAAAAAATAAAACCCATGAAAGAGATCATCCTCGACCTCAAGAGATCACCGACGATGATGACAACATCTTCTTTTAGTTATATAGGTATATGTACCAAGGAATTATGTGAAAGAAAGTGAGGTAAAATAATGGTATAATAATGGGGGCTTCTCAGTCATATTCTGTTCCTAGCCATAGAGCATAGGAGGAGATAGTATGTAGTTGCTAGACTTATATTCCTTTTCTTTCCACTGTCTTCCCTGCCTTAACCTCTCCCAGATCCTAACTGTGGGAAAATATAAAATTAACACAATAGTATGAGAATGCACATGCACGGCAGATTAGATATGCTGCTATTTTAGTGGCAGAAACTTGGAAATCTCCAACAGCCTCACACCCTGTAACGGTATATGTGTCACTGACTGATCATAACAGCACTGCTGCAGTTCTATGATGGCTCACAATTACCCCTTCCCTGGAACAAGCTCCTAGAATCCTATGATTTCACCTTTTCTGTATCCCTCATAGTCTTCCAATGCCAAATCCTTCTTTCCCAAATGTTGGTTGTTGGATTTTTCTATGCACCACTGCCCTAACTTTTAACTGGCTTTCTTACAGGATAATGCATCCAGAATGTCTCTACAGATTCACTGCAGGCAAAAGAAAGAGCTGTTGAAACAGGTATCTGGACCCATAATTCAATTTTCTTCCTCTGTAGAATCCATTGATTTTACTCAGAAATGTAAACAATAAAAATGGCATTTACTCGGATATACTGTTTTGACGTGTTCTCCGATGACCCTGCTGAGCACTTGAGGACCATCCTCAATACTTATAAGATAGGACCTTGTACTCCTTTGCTAAGGAATCAGGCTGGTTTCATCCATTATTCAGCACTTGTACATTGTATTATACTTTATTAATACCAAGAAAACGTTGCACAATTCTGATTAATTAGCTGAATAGAACCATCACAGACACAATTATTTTCATTTTGCTGGATACAAAAGAATGATTAAAAATTCTGAAAATGTTTCTGGGAAGAAAAATGAAGAGAAAGTGTCTAACTTTAGTGATTGGCGTTACTGTTTTTTTTTTTTTACACTTCATCGAAAATGAACATAAAATAATCAATCAAAATACAAATCCTTGAGCTTAAATATCCGCAGATTTGTTTAGAAAAGAAATCTGTCCTGATAAAATATCCACTGAAATCAGTGGAAAGTTCTTTTCCATGTAACTGAAGGAAAAGATTGGATCTGAGTGGTAACATGATGGGCCTAATTCATCCTGCGCCTGAAATAGCAGACCTTCTATTGATTACAGCAGGAGTTGTTATCTATTTGGACCTATATGTCATTTTTTAAAGAGAAGACAGGATGGTTCAGTGGAAGGGAAACAGGTCTGGGACTCAGATACCTGGCTCTGCCACGAACTTCCTTTGTGATATTGGGCGAGTCATTTGATTTACCTGGTGCCTTCGTTGCCCATCTGTATAATGGGGATACTGTTCTACCTACTACACAGGGTTATTGCGAGGAAAACAATTCAGAGTAGTATCTGAGGCACTCAGATACTGTGGTGATGAGGGCTGGTTAAGTATCTAGATACAAGAAAGTGTTTTGTCCCTTTTTTTTTTACTAGGAGGAATAATACACAAACAAGATAAACTTTTAAAAGTAAATTGTCTGTTCTGTTTAGTCCTCATCCAAAATCAAAAGCTTCTGCTTGTGATGTCTTATTAATTTCCATTGCAACAAGGGGTGATGCCATAAACACAATATTCTGGGCTTCAGTTCCCATTGATTCCAGTGAGATTTGCACCCATAGAATTGAAAGCCAAATTTGATTCTGTGACTAAAGGGGGAAAATTAAGCACCAAAATAAGATGGACACTAAACTATCACTGCTAAAAGGGAATTCCACATTTATTCTTGGAAAACAGGTAACTGGGAATGTAAATACCTGCTGTCACTTTACATTTCAGGAGTTTTTCCTGGTCCTACTTGCAGGCTAAGGGACTCTGTCTGCAGACTTTGCTCACATGCTTTCCTACAGACAGCCTATCTAGAGCAGAGAGGGAGTAAGGGGAGTGATCACCCCAGCTCCTACATGTGTCTCAGCCCAAATATGGGTTGTGTGGCAGACGCTCCATCACCTCCAGGTCCTGCTCTCGCCATCGCTCCTGCACTGGTGCTTGCAGTTACTGCCTCACAATTGGTGGAGTTGTGCATTGCCCTGCCAAATGCTGAAGGGGGCCTGTCCAGAATATGATTGGCTCTCAGTTCCCAGTCAATCAGCCAACGAGAAGGTAGCAACTGGGGCTTGGTGACTTGGGGCAGAGTCAAAGGGGAAGTGAATCCAAGTGGGGGCAGAAACATAGATCAGCCCACACAATATTTCCATTGTGGGGGTGCTATTTCCCCTGCCATCCTGGTTCCGCTATAGAGTAAGTGTGGCAAACCCAGGACAAACAGCTACAAAGGGGGTAGTAATCAGTCCCAGGGGGTTAAAAAGGCCTCTCCCAAGCCACTGAAGAGAGAGTGAGAGAACCAGGGAAGCTGCCAGTAAGTTAGGAGCAGCAAGGCTCTGAACCCTTCCTGCAAGGAAGGCTGCACTCTGTCCCCAGAAGGGAAGATAAACAAGCACAAGGGGCTGACTGAGAAAAGGAATAGCCAAACCCTGTGCTACCTGCAAGGATTTGCCTTGCCCAAGCCTGTGTCTCCAAGGCTAAAAAGGACTGAGCCTGCTGAGGAGAAGAAGGTACTTTGCCACACTTGGTGGCAGCGGTGGGATCGAGTGAGGCGTTGTGGCAAGCCATCTCAGGGCAAGGTAAATCGCACACACACACACACACACACACACAAAAAAGGAGGACGTAGTGAAGGCGTTGATTCAGGCCACTGCGGCCCAACAAGAGGCTACCAGAGTACAGATGACAGCCCAGGAAGAGTCAGTACGTGTCCAACAGGAGACAAACCAATTGCTGATGAACCAGGCGGCCCAAGATCAAGCTACCCTGAATGATGTAGTGAACCAGTTGAAAGCCCTGACCGCGCTGACGCATGGGTCCCAGGGGACCCGGCCGCTACGCGCAAGCAACTATTTACAGAAGATGACAATGGATGACGATATAGAGGCGTATCTCCTTGCATTCGAGAGGACGGCACTGCGGGAGGCTTGGCCCCAAGATCAGTGGGCAGGCCTCCTGGCTCCATTTCTGTGTGGGGAGGCTCAGAAGGCCTATTTCGATATGACCATAGAAGCAGCTATGGATTACCCCCAGCTGAAGGCGGAAATCCTGGCGAGGTCAGGGGTGACGCCGGCCATAAGGGCCCAGCGCTTCCACGAGTGGAAGTACCGGGACGACAAAGCGCCGAGGTCCCAGCTATTTGACTTGATCCACCTCGCCCGGAAGTGGCTCCGCCCTGAGACCCATGGGCCGGAGAAGGTGGTGGAAATCCTGGTGTTGGACAGGTACATGAGGGGGTTGCCGCCGGGCGTACGAGGGTGGGTCCGCCAAAATGATCCCTCCTCGTATGATGAGCTAGTTGCCCTTGTAGAGAGACACTTAGCAGCCCAAGAACTTTCTCGGACCCCCGGGGAAGGAAGGCGCCAGAATCGGAGACCAGTCTCTGCACCGAGGCCCCGGTTTGCCCTAGTGCCAGGCCGGACAATGGAGGGGAGGAAGGAGGCAGAAGAGCAGCCCGTGGTCCCGGAGAGTCTTGAGGACTGGGGGAGAAAGACTCGAGAGATAAAGCCCAGCAGCCCGAAAAATAGGGGGCTGCCCCGAGCGGGGTACCGATGTTATGCCTGTGGCGAAATGGGGCATATCGCTGCCCAATGCCCGAATCTAGGAGAGCCTATGCAATGCGAACTGGGAGATATAGGGGGACCATGTGATCTAATAAGTCTAGTCGGGGTTGCGATGGTCCCTCATAGATACACTAGGCCAGTTAAGATGAATGGTATAAAGACCACAGCCTTAGTAGACTCGGGAAGTGCAATCACGTTAGTCTCGGGGAAGCTGGTCGGACAAGACCAACTATCCCGGGCCAAACGCTCGGGAATATCCTGTGTGCATGGGGATGTCAACTAATATCCAACCATCCCCGTAAAAATAGAAGTTTTCGGAAGCCCCACTAGGTTGACGGTGGGAGTAGTTCCAAAACTCCCCTACCCTGTCCTTATCGGACGAGACTTCCCGGGGTTTGATAGCCTACTCCCCGGGGAGAAGGTAGAAGAAAATAATGACCCTGGGACCCAGGGCATGGCCCAGATCGTTAACCCTCCCCCGACCTTCCATGAATTTAGCCAGGATTTGTTCTCCCCGCCGGGGAAGTCCAGGAAGACTAGGAGGGAACGGAGGGCGGATAAAAGGAGGGGGACGAGGGTCCTGACCCAGTGCCAGAAGTCTACGCTTGTAGGGAAAAGAAGGGGCTCGACTTACAGTGGGACTGGGTCGGCGATCAACAACCCTATCGCCGGACCTGGTTCCCCAGGGGCTTTCCCCGAGGGGGAGACGGAGGTAGACCCCCCCGAGTTTAGACAAATGGGGACCGCACGCGGGAATTTTGGTCAGGATCAGGCCAATGATCCCATATACCACAATATTCTCAAAGAAGTAGTCGAGGTAAATGGGATACCCGTGGAGGGGAGAGTTAAGGGCGCAGGGCCATATTATATGATTAAGAATGACCTGCTATACAGAGTAGTCCGGGTCCAAGAGCAAGTCATACAACAACTCTTGGTCCCACGGAAGCATCAAAGAGCCGTAATGGAGCTGGCCCACATCCATCTGTTCGGGGGCCATCTAGGGGTAGATAAGACCCTGGATCGGATTCTACAGAGGTTTTTTTGGCCTGGCGTTTATGCAGCGGTCCGGCGATATTGCACATCCTGTCCAGAATGCCAGATACATGGGCCCCGACCCCACTTAAGGGCCCCTCTGGTACCTCTGCCAATTATCGAGGTCCCATTTGAGCGTATAGCTATGGACATAGTAGGGCCATTGGAAAAGTCAGCCTGGGGCCATCAATACATTCTGGTAGTACTAGATTATGCCACCCGATACCCCGAGGCCGTACCCCTACGGAATACCACGTCCAAGACCATAGTCAAAGAATTAGTCCAGATTTTTTCCAGAGTAGGAATACCTAAGGAGATCCTGACGGACCAAGGGACCCCCTTTGTGTCTAAGCTGAGGAAGGACCTGTGTACAATGCTCCACATACGGACCCTTAGAACATCGGTCTACCATCCCCAGACCGATGGCCTGGTCGAACGCTTTAATAGGACATTGAAGAACCTGTTACGGAAAGTGATTAGTCATGACGGGAAAGACTGGGACGCCCTGCTGCCTTACTTGCTGTTTGCCGTACGGGAGGTACCTCAGGCTTCCACTGGATTCTCCCCCTTCGAGCTGTTATACAGTCGCCACCCCAGGGGCATACTTGACCTGGCTAAAGAAGACTGGGAAGAACAGCCGAACCCTGGGAGAAACGTTGTTGAACATGTGTTGCAGATGAAAGACAGAATAGCCCAAGTCACCCCCCTTGTGCGCGAACACATGGAGAAGGCCCAAGGGGCACAACGGACAAACTACGATCGCCGAGCAACGACCCGGAAGTTCCAGGTGGGGGACCGGGTGATGGT
Organism: Emys orbicularis; assembly: GCF_028017835.1. Taxonomy (NCBI): domain Eukaryota; kingdom Metazoa; phylum Chordata; order Testudines; family Emydidae; genus Emys; species Emys orbicularis. The sequence continues at coordinate 82,221,938 of NC_088686.1, read as the reverse complement.
GCTCATACCCACGGCCGAGAGCAAGCTCCTGGCCAGGTGGCAGGGGCCATACGAGGTAATAGAAGCGATAGGAGAAGTCGACTATAAGGTCCGACAGCCGGGCCACCGGAAGCTGGAGCAGATCTACCATATAAATCTGCTGAAACCTTGGCACGATAGAGAAGCTCCGGTGGCTGCGCTCGGGGTGCCATCCCCTAAAAGCAACCAGCCCGACCTGGTGGGGATATCCCCGGAGTTGACTCCGGAACAACGATCAGAAGTGATCAGCCTGATCAAACGCAACCAGGATGTGTTCTCCGAAAAGCCGGGCAGGACTACGGAGGTTCACCATCACATCCTCACAGAGCCTGGAGTGAAAGTGAACGTTAAACCATACCGGATCCCAGAGGCCAAGAGAGAAGAGATTAGGACAGAGGTCAGGAAAATGCTGGCCTTAGGAGTCATTGAAGAATCTCATAGCCAATGGTCCAGCCCCGTGGTTTTAGTGCCTAAGCCGGACGGCAGTATGAGGTTCTGCAATGACTTCCGCAAACTCAATGAGGTGTCCCAATTTGATGCCTACCCTATACCCAGGATAGATGAGCTGATTGACAGATTGGGAAAGGCACGGTTTATGTCTACCCTTGACCTTACCAAGGGCTATTGGCAGATCCCCCTGGCCAAGGCCGACAAGGAGAAGACAGCCTTTGCAACGCCAGAAGGTCTATATCAGTACACTGTTCTCCCCTTTGGGTTGCATGGGGCCCCCGCTACTTTCCAACGGTTAATGGACAAACTGTTGCGACCCCATGGAAAGTACGCGGCAGCCTATCTCGATGACGTCAGCATATATAGCCCCGACTGGGAGACTCATGTGGAGAAGGTGGAAGCAGTCCTGGACACCCTCAGGAAGGCAGGGCTGACTGCCAATCCCTCCAAATGTTCAATCGGGTTAGCTGAGGCTAAGTACCTTGGGTATATAGTGGGGAGGGGCGTGGTGAAGCCCCAGCTCAACAAGTTAGAAGCTATACAGAAGTGGCCCCGACCACTCCGGAAGAAACAGGTCAGAGCATTCCTGGGACTAGTGGGGTACTATAGGCGGTTCATTCCCCACTTCGCCACCAGGGCATGCCCATTAACGGACCTAACAAAAGCTCGGGGCCCTGACATAGTAAAATGGTCTGCTGCGGCCGAGGGCGCTTTTGCGGATCTGAGGACGGCCCTCTGCACAGACCCCGTACTAGTAGCCCCAGACTGGGGGAAGGAGTTTATCCTACAAACCGACGCCTCTGAAGTAGGGCTGGGAGCGGTGCTTTCCCAAATGGTCGGAGATGATGAACACCCCGTCCTCTTCCTCAGTAGGAAGCTCCTACCTAGGGAACGGAAATACGCCGTGGTGGAGAAGGAATGCCTGGCTGTGAAATGGGCCATAGAGAGCCTCCGCTACTATCTACTTGGACGGAGGTTTACCCTTGTCACGGACCATGTCCCTTTGCAGTGGATGCACCAAAACAAGGACAAAAACGCGAGATGGTTCCTGTCGCTTCAACCCTTCCACTTCACAGTACGACATAGGTCTGGGACCCGACATGGCAATGCGGATGGCCTGTCGAGAGTGCACTGCTTTCCGACCCAAGTAGCCCAACCCCGTAGTGTTGAGCGGGGGGGGGGGGGATATGTGGCAAACCCAGGACAAACAGCTACAAAGGGGGTAGTAATCAGTCCCAGGGGGTTAAAAAGGCCTCTCCCAAGCCACTGAGGAGAGAGTGAGAGAACCAGGGAAGCTGCCAGTAAGCCGGGAGCAGCAAGGCTCTGAACCCTTCCTGCAAGGAAGGCTGCACTCTGTCCCCAGAAGGGAAGATAAACAAGCACAAGGGGCTGACTGAGAAAAGGAATAGCCAAACCCTGTGCTACCTGCAAGGATTTGCCTTGCCCAAGCCTGTGTCTCCAAGGCTAAAAAGGACTGAGCCTGCTGAGGAGAAGAAGGTACTTTGCCACATAAGATGGAGGGAGTTGTGCCTCTTTGTTTTAGGCAGCAGCCTGCTTTGTCTCTCTCTGTTTTGGGGTTCTTGTGAACTATCAGTTTGAATTCTAAAAAATAAAGTAGTGTTACAATGCAACCGTCCAGCAAGAGCATTTGATGGTTTCTCTGTGTACATGCTGTGAATATATCACTGCATTTTCATATGCATATTTTGTTTACACTCATATTTAGCAGGTGCAATGTAAGGCAAACATTTTAAAAATTGGGTCGCCTTAACTTAGATAATCAAAACTGACAGTTTAGGCCAAATGCATTTTTTTTAAATAAAATGTGTCCTTTAAGGAACAAACTTAATATTTTCATGCAGAGGTCCTTATGTTAACACAGCCTGGAAGACACATAGAAGTATTATATTGCTGTAGCACCTCGGACCCCAGGCATGGACCAAGACACTATTGTGTTTCTGCCTCAATTGATGTTTTATAATTTTCTCCATGTAGTATATGTGAGTCTTTAACCAATAAATGCTGCATGACTGGTTAACAATGAAACAATTCCAGTACTCTAGTATAAGGAAGAGGAAGGCACGATTGCTCTGCAAGTACTTACTTGGCAGACATAGCTCTCAATATAAGGCTGGTATAAGGAGTAATTACCTGCCTGAAAGAATTTCTGAAATCAGCTTTTCAGCAAACCAATCTTATCCTATTACTTCCTCCACTGCCCCGTGGACATACGTTATATGTCAGTGCATTCTGTTCAAACAAGTGAGATCACACTAATGCAGTGTCCTCACTCAAAGGGTTAAGAGCTCAGTCCTGCAAATCCATGGAGTTCTTGAATGCCCGTAACTGCCATTGAATTCAGTGTGGGAGGTGCACAATACCTTGCAGGATTGAGTCCTATTGTAAAGACCCCCTTGACTTCAGTGGCTCTGGCTCAAGCTCTAAATGCATGAAAGCACACACTGCAGCATAACCCAGGACATTTCTTGTTACAGACGAGACTAACCATTTAATTGCTGTTTAATTTACCAGGTATAAGGGCTAGATATATCTCCGTTGTTTCCCCAGGCACCTGGGACAGCTCTAGAAAGATATAAACATTCTTTTAAAACAGATGGATTTTAAGTTTAAAAAAAGCAAATCCAGGAAGATGCCAGACAAAAATAAAATCAATAACAAGAAACGATCATAAAATATGGCAGAGAAATATAACAGGTGGAAAGTAAAATCCTCAATAAATATTTCAACAACAAACATAACCAAATAAAATTTAAACAGAAAAGCATAAACAAGAATACTATAATGAATGGCTAACTGGGACAATAAGTAAATTTATAGTATAAAAACAACAACAAAATGTAGCATTTGTATACTGTTCTTCTTCCAAGGATATATAAGTGCCTTATAAAGATGTGTAAGTTTTATGATGCCTGTTTTAAACTGATTTAGCCAAGGTCTCGTAGCAGATCAGTGGCAGAGCTGGGATTAGAATTCAAAGCCAAGCTCTTCAAAACTGACTAAAGATATTTTTGGGTATCCAATTTAAGATACCTTTATGGAACCTGATTAGTATGTGATTGGCCATGTAAGACATATGGTATTTTTTCTGCTCCCTGATTGGATGTAACAAACTTTTCTTTCCCTCCTTCTGTTTCTAGAAAGATTTCTAAGTGGCCAGATAAAAACATTGAGCACAAACTTTCTATAAACAAGCTGGCAAAAAAAAAATCACTTTTATGAATGTTTGCAGGAAACAAATGAAAAGGGTCATGAATGCCACTGGAGCAAATTAATGGGTTTTATTTGACTGTGATGGGACCGCCAATACTGGACGTAAGTGTCTAACACTAGTCTGAAGAACTGTATCCATGGAATGCTCTGTGAAATCAATAGACTTCAAATTAGCTTTGTATCAGTTCTGGAGTGATTTGCCCAAAGTTATACTTTAAGTCTGTGGCAGAGGTAGGAATAGAACCCAAGTCTCCTAACCCCATGTCCTTAGCCCCAAGTCTAACTCTCCTCTCAAATTTGATTAGCGACTAAATAGTGTCCTTTTTTCTAGGGATAGAAAATCTCTGATGTTTGCTATCTAAACTGCTGTAACCTTAATCATTGTAAAATCCTGTGCATAGTATTCCAGATTCATCTGAGAATCTAAAAATGTTTTATAACCCTCCGCCAGAATTTTCTGGGTTCTGTCAGCAACTTGCAATTCATTTCCATATTTATTTAGTTTTGGGGATCTTATATTTTTCATCAGTTTATTTTAAAAAAATTCACATTCTTAAACCACAAGAGATACAGATGAGATTTTTTTTTTTTAAAGAAACCCATAATTGTCTGGAAATTAGAGTTTTAGTATACATTTTATGACAATAGTACAAAGGTTGGGATAATGCAATCCTCTGAATTTCAGCTATGAGCAATCATTCAGAAAAGAACATTCTTTACTTCCATCAAATGCTCAGTTAAGAATAGATACATTCTGTCCTGGAACAGGTACATTACTTTGCCTTTCAATGAACCTAGTGCATTTTTTTTTACTTCTTAAAAAATAAAATATGATGGCAAGAATACATTCTAACTATAAAATAGGCTGAAGTTCAGAAATTTCTGATTAACATTAGTTTCATCATTCAGAATCAGGCCAGGAATTTGGCAAAATAATTTTGTAATGACCAAAATGGAGAGATCCTAATTTGTATGTTACATTTAAAGTTCTCATGTCACTTTTTTCTTCTTCAGGAGCTGGCGTGTTAACTCTGCTACCTTGGCTCCAGTTTTTGTCAATCTAGAATACCGCCTATAGTTTCAGTTAGGGAAGTTATTCTTCATTATACCTCCTAAACAGGAAAAACTAGCCATGCTTGAATAATGTTGGTTGCACAGAAGAGCTATCATATTCCATCCCAGAAGTGACGGCATTGCAGTGGCAGATGACTGATCCCTATATAGATACAATGGGAAAGGCAGTTCCAATCTCACTGTATATTTCAGATAATTCTGCTATACCTAGCAATGGTTCCTCAATGCACTGTAGTAATTTTTCAGCCATTCTAAATCTAAATTGTTATTTTAATATTCTTTCTTCAAAATGAGAGAGACAGAGACATGCTAACTGTCCCAGTGACTTGTGCTTAAACTTGTCAGATGAATGTTTAGTGCATGATGAGCCTGGGTAGTTGTGTGTGAACTGCTCTCAGTCACAACCAGCAACTCTTTGCTGATATATCGTGCCACTGTAGGGCTTTGGTTTAAATTCAGCAGTAGCATGGAAGGCCCACACAACCCTGAGTGGCCACAAAGGAAGCTCTCTGAAGCCTCTCTGCTCCTGGACTGGCCCTGTTGAAGCACTCTGTAAAAATCATGAGACCCAAGTGTATGTAGATCCAGCAACCTCAACACATTGCACAAAGAAGTTTGAGTAGCAGCTATGAGGAAAGATGGGATGAGATGCTGCGGCCCTGAGCCACAGCTCGAGGCTGGGGATGGGAACAGATGTCATCTCCCTGAGCTGCCTACACTTTTTCAGTTTTAGGCAAGAAGTGGGTTTTATCCTATATGCGGAGGACAGAAATAAAGGCTGGGAAAAGTGATTCTCTGAATTCACATGCTTCTGTTTGGTTCTTTATTGTGTGTGCATTCCTGGGCATGAGTACATTTTGGCAGAGGGCTGGAGGAGAATGGATGTACAGGCAGAAGAGAAATAGATTACAGTACAACCCAAAATGCACAGCATGTACCATTTTAAATTGATCACTTATTCAGAACAATCTATCGGAATTTGGGAACATACATCTTAAATCCTGAAAACTCATAAATCCTATTCTGACAGTTCAGTGGCAAAGGATTCCCCTAAAAGAGCTTCAACGCCCAGCTTTGTCCCACTAATGGTATCTACCCCAAGAAAATCCAGCACTAATCACTATATACTTTGTTATGTTTCAGGGAGTTATGGTCTGTGACAGTTTCAGTAACTTCTTGTGCCTACATACAAGAAAACCCACCATCAACCCCTATGAAGTAGCCTGGAACACTGATTCAAATGCCCATTTCTCTATGTAAAATAAATAAACCAATCAGTCAGTAGTGAATCCCCATATAAACTTCTCATAGGATGGATGGGATACCAAAGTTGCTTATTTTTTGAACATCGATGTTTGTGATGTATTTGTGAACCTGCAGACTATTGCATTGTGGAAATGCATCTTTATGTATAAGGAGAGAAAAAGATTGGCAGGCTCTTTGCTGGTGTGAAAATCTTTTCTTTGATCTCTCTCCCCATAAAGGGTGACAAAAAACAACAACACTAATTTCCCTTTTGTACTTTCTGGTTGATGAAACATTACCAGTTGTCAGTGGATTTTTAAGTATTCATGAATACCAGTGCTCTACAACAGGGATAATACAAGGGCCCTCGATTATTTATAACCTGAGATGTCAAACTGAAAGCTCTGAGCCAGCCAAGTGTTCAGATTACATTCCAGCTCTTTATTCTATTTTGCTTTTTGCTTATTTGTTTCTCTGAAGAGATTGCCTTCTGTTCATGAAACAAATTCATTGCAGAAAAGCATTTTTAAATCAAAGACCAGTCTTGTTTCCTCTGTCTTTCTTATAGTGTCTTTTTTATGACGGATGCTGAGGCTGCCTTTGTTTTTGTTTTTGTGGTTTTTTTGGGGGTGGGGAGTGGAGGGGCATGTGACGGTTTTCTTTAGTGGTTCCAAATGGAGATTATGGGATTTTGTACACTAAATACTGGGTACACAGTTTTAAACAACATCAACATAATTAATAAAGGAATATGGGCCCAATCTCCACCAATTTGGATCTCACCTAAACTAGTAGTGACCAAAAGTATTTATGAATATCTGATGAGTGGTTTGTTGGTCTGTGTGAAACGACTTTCATGGTTTCAGTTTAGTTGCCTATCTCCACAATGATATCACAACAGATATCCGCATTGGAAATCTCTGCACAGAGGACACATTTATGTGTGCCAACAGCAATTAATGTATTTTCACAATTCCCCCTGTAAAATGTTATCTCTCAACCCCAATCTCTTACATCTTCAAGTATGCATTTTATAGTATGTCTACACAGCAATTGGGAAGTGTGATTCCCAGCTTGAGTAGATATACATGAGCTAGTTATGGTTGCTAAATACAGCAGTGTGGCCACAGCAGCATGGGTAGTGGCTTGGGCTAGTCATCCAAGTATCTACTCAAGAGGTCAGATGGGATTGTATTTGGGTGGCTACCCCAAGCTGCTGCCTGTGGCCAAATTGCTATTTATGGCACTAGCTTCAGTAGATGTGATGGCTGGTCATGTGGGAAGAGGAGCTGCAGCTGTGTGCAACACTGCCAATTCAGTATTGTTGTAAGAAGAGAGGGGACCTGGGGAGGTGAACAAGGTAAAGAGCAGTAGATTCAGTTCAGGAAAACCTCAAGCAGGGCTAGTGTGTCTACCCACGCTGGGAATTACATCTCCCAGTTGCTATGTACCTTTAGACTTCTGCTTTTGAATGCCCCCTTTAAAACTGAACTTCTTATTTTTCCTCCTAGTCTCTGTCTACCACATCCCATCTCATCCTTTCTTTTCTTATTATTCCCACTGTTAAAACCCTTCTGTGCATCTTGGTTAGCTTCCATCCTGATTATTGTAAACTTCTCTCTTTCCTGCTCCATCCACTACCCATCTCTTCATTGGTTTCTTGTTTCTTACAACAGCTTCATAGTCCTCATCTTCACTTCCCAACCCCTGCAGAATCTTGTCCCCATCATCAGCTCTCATTTTCACCATTGTCCCTCTCAGGCTGTAGACTCTTCTTCAGTCCTCTCCCTACTGCTTCCTTCAGCTCTTTCTACCTTTACACACATTTTCCCTCCTCTGCTTGGAATGCCACCCCTTTTGTTTGCCAAGAGCCCTCTTTTTCCTCAACACAACCTTGTCTTCCATGGTGGGAGTACAGAAGCCCTTTGAAGCTTCCAAGCCATTCCAAAGAACCATTCCAATGGTTCACCAGGACTAATGGAAAGGAAGGATATTCCAGTAGATAACACTCTACCTCAAGATTTGGGAGATCAGGGTTAAATGTCCTGCTCTGCTGCAGACATCTTCTGAGAACTTAAACAAGATATTTAGCCTGTCTGTGCCTCAGTTTCCCATTTATAAACTGGAGATAATAATAATTCTGTACCTAATCGTGTGTTGTGTGGATAAATATATTAAAGACTGTAGTGCTTTGATATCTACTGATGAAAAAAAAAGCTATATAGGAGCTAGATATTATTAAATGATTAAAAAAATATGTCCTGCATCCATTGCCATTTCATTCTCAAAGTTAGAAAGAAGTCATCAGAAGCAGTAATGTTCATGTGCATGCCAAACACTCAAAAATCATGAGTCAGGGTCCAAGAAATCACAAGATTAGCAATAAAATTAATTAATTATTTGTTCTTTGACTTCTTTTTGAGCCTTTAAGGTAGTGGTTCTCAAGCGGGGGGTCTGTGGCCCCCTGTGGGTTCACAAGCCAGGAGTGGTGTGGGGCTAAAGGGGGTGGCTCACCAATCCCAACCAGGAGCGGCGTGGGGCTAAAGGCGGAAGGCCCCGCATCCTAGCTGGGAGCGAGGCAGGGCTGATGCCAGCACACCCTCAAGCCCCTGAAGCTGGGAGTGGTGTGGGACTGAAGCTGGCAAACCTCCCCCCCCCAAGTCAGGAGCAGCAGAAGGCGTGAAGCCAGGAGCCCCATTGCCCCCCCAAAGCTGGGAGCAACACTGGGAGCCCCCCCACACCCTTGCACACAGCCCCTAGCTACCCCCTGCCTGCACCCCTGAGCTACTCCCCTTCTTACACACAGCCCCTAGCTACCCCCTCCCTCCACCCTGAGCTATCCCCCTGCCCACACAGCCTCTAACTACCCCATGCCTGCACCCTGAGCTACTCCCCTTCCTGCACACAGCCCCTACCTATCCCCTCCCTGAACCCTGAGCTACCCCCTGCCTGCACAGCCTCTAACTACCCCCTGCCTGCACCCTGAGCTACTCCCCTGCCTGCACAGAGTCCCTAACTACCCCCTGCCTGCACCCTGAGTGGTTTTCAAACTCTTTGAACTGAGTCCCCCCTTTGAGTTATATGTTTTGGTTGCATCCCCCCACAGCCCAGACAGGCTGGGTGGTCTCCTGAGTGAGTCAGGGGGTGGAGGTGGCACACCAGATTTCACTAGATTCACAATAAATTCATGAAATTTGGCACCATTGGTGTTCTTAAAGGTCACAAGCACTGCATTTCCCTCTGAGCTTTTCTGCCCAAAGGAATTTCCATAGTGTTGAGAAGGTGTTGTGTTCAGTTCTGTGCAGTGATTTCCCTACACACAGCCCTGAATTTCCCCAACACCTCCCCTCCCCAGTTTTGTAAACTAGTTACATGCCCATTTAGTGACTGTTTGGAAATTTGAATTGAAATTTCTTGCTGTTTGGGTGAGAGCCATTGTATACACAGGGAGGTGCTAGGTACAAAAGTGATGCTAAAAGAGCTGTCCGATGTACTGATTGCTACTGTTGAAGTTGCAAACTTCATAAAAGCTTGACCACTGAACTCATGCCTCTTCTCCATGCTATGTGAAGAGATGGAATCATTGCACCTGCAACTTCTGCTTCATACAGAAGTCCAATGGGTGTCATATGGTAAACTCAGGGAGGAGTGCTGTAAGTTTTTGATTGACTCTGAATCATCACTTCACCATCACTTCCTTGACCCATATTTCCAGGCTTTACTAGCTATCTTGTTGACATATTTGACAAACTCAATGAACTTAAACTTTCTTTGCAAGGTAAGAACTGTAACATTTTAATTATGCATGAAACCTTTGCTCTAGAGTAGCTATGAACTGCAAGACATTATAACTATATTCTTGACATTGTTTTCTATCCTTATGGACTACGAAATATTGGTTCTAGTTAAAGATGTAATTCTGGAGTATTTGTCTCAGCTTTGCACAGAATTCAGTGACTATTTCCCCAAAATAGATGCAAATTAATTGCAGGATTTCACCTGAGTTCAAAATCCATTTTCAGAGGACTTCATAGCAAAGGCTAAGATTTTTGTGAGACTAAAAGATAATTTGATCAATGTTGCTACTCATCGGTTTTGAGAGATACTTTTAAAGCCAAGTCTCTTGATCAATTCTGGTTCTCAGTTCCAAAAGTTTTCCCTGTCCCAAATAGCTATCAAAATACTTGTTCACTCTGTGTTAATGTTTCTGGGTGTAAGTAAGCAAAGAAATACTGACTACATCATAAAAAGTAGATAAGCCATTTGAATGTAGAGATGGATTTGTGGTTGAAACTGTGGGTATGTCTACACTGGCAGAGTTACATCGCTGACAGTTACATCACCACTCAGAGAGCACTGAAGGGAAACCGCTGTGGTGTGTTCACATTGTCAGCTGCCTGCGTAATAGCGTGTTCACACTTGCAGCACTTGCAGCGGTATTCAGAGCGGTACACTCTGGGCATCTATCTCACAGAGCATCTCTTCCTCTTCTGCAGATAAGAGTTGTGGGAAGGCAGAGGAGGTTGCGGGGCATCCTGGGTCCTGTCCCAATGCCCCCTGATGCATTGCTTTGCATCCCAGCAATCCCTGTGCTTCCGTCCGCATTTGGCGCCATCTTTCAACTGTTTGTGTACTGCACGCTCTGCCTTTTCAGTCTGTAGGAATGGATCCCACACTGTTGACCAATATGCTGCTCAATCTCACTAACACGTCATGAGTAGCAGTGGAGTTATTCCTTAAACTACAAAGGCAAGGGGAGTTCAACATTGATCTCGCCACACGTAGTAGCTACGACATGAGATTGCTTATGGCATTCACGGAGGTGCTGACCACAGTGAAACGCTGTTTTGGGGCTTGGAAAACAGGCATTGAGGGGTGGGATCACATCATCATGCACGTCTGGGATGATGAGCAATGGCTTCAGAACTTTCGGATGAGGAAATCCACATTCATGGGAGTGTGTGATGAGCTTGCCCCAGCCCTGCGGCAGAAGGACATGAGATGAGAGCTGCCCTGTCGCTGGAGAAGGGTGTGGCGATTGCACTGCGGAAACTGGCTACTCCAGACTGCTACCGACCGGTTGCTAACCAGTTTGGAGTGGGAAAGTCAACCGTTGGACTCATGTTGATGGAAGTGTGCTGGGCCTTTAATCGCATCCTGCTCCGAAAGACCATGACTCTGGGTAATGTGCGTGACATTGTGGATGGCTTTGCACAAATGGGCTTCCCTAACTGCGGAGAGGTGATACATGGCACGCATATTCCAATTCTGGCACCAGATCACCTAGCCACCGAGTACATCAGAATTGAAAGGGGTATTTCTTTATGGTTCTCCAGGTGCATGCCAAAGGACCTGTGGCAGCAGATTGCCCAGTATCTCCATGAGAGTTTCGTGGAGATCTCTGAGGCAGATTCCCATGAAGTGAGGGAGTCAATCAACACCCTGTTCCGCCACTCAGACTAGGCATGTGGTGGTACGTGCATCATATAGACACAAGCCTGCTTTCTGCTATCCTCCTGCCCCCAACAACTTGCTTCAGCAATTCCAAAAATCAAAGCCACTTACAAAGGGCCTCCTCTCCTGTTTGCACTTCACCAAGCTCCAACAGCTATGACTGGCTAGCCTCCTCCAGGGTAGAGTAGAGCTCCTGGCTGCATGCATCTCTGACCTCCAAGTTGTCCTCTGCCTCTGGGTCCCCCTCCCTCTCCACATCCTCATCCAAGATTTCCTCCTCCTGGCTTAGTCCATTGGTGACTGGCATGCGAACCATCGAAGTATCCACAGTGGCCTTTGCAGTGGATGTGGGGTCGCCACCGAGTATCGCATCCAGCTCTTTGTAGAACCAGCAGCTCATGGGCGCAGCACCGGAGCAGTGGTTTGCCTCCCATACCTTGTGATAGGCTTTCTGCAGCTCCTTCACTTTGACCCTGCACTGCAATGTGCCCCGGTCATGGCCCCTTTCTGTCATGCATCGTGAAATCTGTCCATAGGTTTCATAATTCCTACAGCTGGAGCGCAGCTGGGACTGGACAGCTTCCTATCCCCAAATGCTGATGATGTCCAGCAGATCGGCATTGCTCCAAGCGGGGTATCGCCTGGTGCGTGGAGCATGCATAGTCACCTGGAAAGATGCGTTGAGAGCACTGCACGTGTCACCAAACAAACAGGAAGGGGACTTTCAAAATTCCCAAGGAATTTAAGGGGTGGGACTCACGATTAGTCACCTGAGGGCAAGGCAGTAGAGTTCAAACCGATGACCAGAGAAGTGAAAATTGGCATTGTGGGACACCTCCCGGAGGCCAGTTGCAACGTTGTAATCGACCAGGGTGTCTACACTGGCACCGCGGCACTGTAGCCGTGTCGAAGAAAGCTATACGCCTCTCGTTAGGGTGGTTTTCTGACAGTGGCTTGGCAGTGTGTGTACACCCCGGGAGTTACAACGCAGAAAACTGCTTTACTGCGGAGAAACTTGCCAGTGTAGACAAGGCCTGTTTTAAATTAAACCAAGAATCTGAAAATGGTGCGCTAGCAAACAGGCTCATCCAAGTCACTGAGACAACAGTGAGTCATCAAATGATCTTTTATGTTCAAGTTTATTTGGTAGTAGAGTAGCGATACTGTTCTCTTTATGCTGCTTTCTGTCTTAATCAGTATGGTATGACAGGTGAGAAAATAAAATCCTCTTCTCCATGCAAAAATTCTGCTTCTTCGAAAGAGGGGGGCATGCATGAGACACAAATCTCAGAAAGGGGGCACCACAAAAAAAAAAAAAAAGGTTTGGGAACCTCTGCTTTAGAGAACACATGATTTTTTTTTTTTTTTTTTTAAGAGCCACAAGAAGCAAATGAAGGAAAAGCTATGAGGATTTTCTGCATTCATTAAAGCTAGAACATTGTTTTTGAGGTAATTGCCCTTGACTTACAGGTCTTTGAATCTGACAAGGAAAGAGAATGGCATTGAATTTTGATTATTCAGAATTCCATTATCCTAACGTCATAGTCCAAGGGGCACAGTTTTGCTTCTTCAAGTCACCATCAAGTCTAGCAACACGTACAACTTATTATGCTCCCCACTGAAGAGGGATGGAGGGGAGGGAGAGTACTTAATTATTTATAATGCCTTTTAAATGATTGGCTAATACAGGGAAAATACAGAAAAATAGTCCACACATGCTATAATGGAAAGCTGATACTGTAACTGAACCCTATAGATTGATTACTATTATTTTGGGGAGTGAAGAAAGAACTGACTGCTGCCACCCTTCTCACTGCTGCTGCTGCCACTCTATCACCAGACCTTGTTTCTCTGCTATGGGCAAACCACATGGAAATATTGGGAGTATAGCAGCCTATATGGCTCACCAGGACACGTCCAGGTATAGAATCGGAATGTACATACTCCTGGATACTTCTCATCCTCTGGGTGCCTATATATATAAATAAATGTGTCTGTGTTCTTTCTCTTCCTTTATTCTCTCCCCAAATGACAGTTGCCTAACATGGCACCTGCCTAATTTTGGGCAAACTTTTGAGCTAAAATAGGATGCATTTCACCAGACAATTGGAACAAAAAAATGTGTCCTTCCAAATTAAAATTTCAAGATTCTAAAACTGTATGAAGTGGTTTGTTAAAAATGTCAGAAATATTTTTGGGACCAGTTTTCCCAGCTGCCCCGGATTGCTTGAACACAGGTCATTTAGGCCTTGTCTACATGAGAAAGTTACATCAGTTTAAATGAAGTTATGATTTTAAAGCAATTGAGTTCAATTGTTGTAGAAGTCAATGTGGACAATTCTTTTGGTTTGAACCAGGTTTATATTCGTTTAGTTTATGTTGATTAGGAATTGGTTTAAACTACACCAAAATAAGTGTATACACAAAGGAGTTGGCATCAGTTAAACTCAATTGATTTAAAAAAAAGAGCAACTTTCTCATCTGGACAAACATTATGTGTACATCATAATATTTAAGGAATCTTAAATATTCTTATTTTGCAGAGCAATGTCACATGAAACATTGTTGCTTGGCCAAAGAAAAGGAGGATAATTTGAGAAGCAGGAATTAAAATTCAGGTAAAGGAAGATAGGTATAAATATATAGGCTTTGTCTTCATAGAAAAAAAAAGCTGTATTCTTAACACATGTTAGCTAACATGGAATAATTAACGCACAAGTTACAGGTCAAGGTAAACCCTTGGCTCCCCCATAGTCTTTGTTTCCACCTGCTAATACATGTGAAAGCTACAAACTGCCCCACCTTCACTAGGATTTTACCTCGTGTTAGTTACCACATGTTAGCTAACAGAAGTTAAGAACACACAGTTTTGCCTAAAAAAACTTTTACCAAATGTAGGTATGTTATTTCATGGGGAGGGGGGAATAGCTGTGGGATTCACAGTAAATATAGAAACACTGTTTTCTAACCACCTGCTTTACAGTCAAGAAATGGTTTGTGGCTTTGTGTGCTGATTGTACTGAATCAAAGCTTTATCAAAATAGAAAACAGTATGAGGGAAGACAGGAGACCAGAGCGCAAAGCCACTTAGCCCACTGGAAGCCTTTTATGTGACAATCTGCAGTTGTTGAAGCCACTGCAGGTGGGACACTCCAAGCAGCCATCTGTTACCTGTAGAAGAGTACCTTTCACAGCTGGAGTTTTCCACCCTGCCCAGATAATTATGTGCTGTGGTAGGGCCCTGCATGCTGATTCCACTGCTGGAAGGGGCTGGCTACAAGGGAGAAGATAAAATGATTTTTAGTCTGCGACAAACTGAGAGTCATTCTGTGATGCTTTCATGTGAACAGCAGTGAAGAAGCATTCAGTTGTGCTGCATCCTTTAAATAAAGGGTCAGTGTGCCATGCAATGTACTAGACTTAAATCGTGAGGCCAGGCCATTGTATTATGTGGCCCAGTGGCATAGAATTCAGCAGCAAAATGCTAATTTGGTGGCAATATGAAGGGAGTCTGAAATTGTTCCAATTGCATTGAAAAGGTTGTAAAAATGGAGCATGACGTGAGAATAGAAAACTAAAGCATATTGTTTAATTGCCGTGCAGCTAAGGAATACAACTCCTATAGGGTTTAAAAGCTCCAAAGGAGAGAACCTTTCCTTGAATTGTGTTTGTGTATGTAGGGAGTGGGAATGGAATAGCATAACAGAAAGAAGGGTCAACCTGAAGTACTGCTTCATGGGATCATAGGCTTGTAGAAGGCGGTGGTTGCTATCTGTAGCTCCTAAACTGCACAGGAGTGAAGCTCTATTCCTACAAACTTTGGGAAATCTGCATGGCAGCCACCTTCCCTCACTTGCTGCACAGTTCCTAAACCATTCACCCTTTTCAGCCCCTGTGACTGATATGGGGTGGGACAGTCACTCTCATCACGGCTGCTGTCCTTATTGTCCCAGATTCCAGATTCCCTTCTAACACTAGTCCTTATATGGGCAACAGCTTGAAAGTTGGCTCCCACTGGAGGGAAACACAATAAAAACCACAGACACAGAGAAGGCAGATATCATGCTGGGTAAAGTAGATGAGGAGTTGGAAGATGGCAGGAAGCTGGTTGTTTTGGTGGATTTATGTCAACTTGCCCAAAAAGTAAACCCTCAAGCTTTGACATAAACCAATTTCTAAATATTGGGTATTAGGAAGAAATCTTCTTTGGGAATATTTTATCCCATAACTGCCTACTGCAAGGTTTCTTCCCTTGGTACTGACCAGTATTAGAGATTAGACTAAACTAGACTTGACTAGATGGGCCACTGCTCTGATTCTACAGGGCTTTTTGCAAGCTCAAAAAGATTTGAGTTCAGGATTGGTTCTTCAAGTGATATTAAATAAACTGCTCCAAATAAGAAATACTATATATAGGAAAGGGGCCACCCATACACTGTCCATGATGATGTTCTGAATTATATGCTATTTACACTCATATCCTATGAAGCTAAAAAAAGAAATAACACTAGAGTAATTCTAGAGGTCACATTATTTAAAGCTGAGTGAATAATTGATTTTTTTGATTCAGTGACTGAACTGAATAATTTCCCCAAGACCACCACCACCACCAAAAAAAAAAATCATTTTGGGTCAACATAAAATGGATTTTTTTTCATATTTTCTCTCCAGAACAAACAAAAAAATAATAAATTTGGGTCAAAAATGTTTTGTTCAATCTTAAATGATTTTTCCCATTTATTTTTTTTTTCATTTCATGTTGATTTGGATAGTTTTTATCCTTTTTCTTTTTTTAAATGGAATCTAGCTAAATTTTGAAACCAAATGTTATTTTGAAATGAAAAATCAAAGCATTTTGTCATTTTTTCACCACTTTTTGGAGGGGGCTGAAACTCTTTAATTCAACTCAAATTCGCAAATAGTTTCAGTCAACTCAAAACTGCATTTTTCAACAAATGAACTATTTGTTCAAAAAACTTCACCCAACTTTAACATTATTTGCTGGACAAGGGAAACTCTGTTTCTGCAAAATTAATCTTGATCTTAAAATACAAGTGTTATTACATAACATGGAGCTTTATTATTAATGGAATTTTTAATACACTGTTGATGAGGCTTTCAGACAAACTAATATGACAGCTTATGAAAATATGAGATGTGAAAATGATGAAGAATCTACTTACCAAATAATCTTGGCACATAGTTGGAGATTTAATTTAGGAATATTTGAAGAATGTTTCTAGTTGTATATTTTTCATATGGTTACAACATTTATAGGAGTAATCCTTACTCATGCATTGCTAGAAGCATTTTATTAACAGCAGCAGAAACACACATTGGACTAGTCATGAAGCGCACCCACATCACTGACCTTTGTTTATCTCATAATTATCACTCTCCTTTTGGAGCCACTTATCCCCAATAGACTAATATGGCTACACTGCTGAAAAATGCTTATCTCTAGGAAAATCATTAGACAATTATTCCTATTTCAGACCTCAAGGTCAGGCAGCATTTACTGATTTTGATATCATAGATGATTTAATAATCTGTCAGATGGTGAAATATGTTGTGGTAGGGAGCTTGTTTCATCTACAAATCCCTGCTATTTACAGCTATCAAAACACATAATTAGAAGCAAAAGACCTGAGATGCAAGCCAACAAATATATACATTATTCATTAACTGTTTTTTTTTGTTTTTCTTCTGCTAGCATCCTAAAAACCTCCCTTTCTTTGGAAGATGGCCAGAAGTATGCATTTAGATTAGTTTATTAACAAGATCATTAATCAGGTATCAGTGTTTCAAGACACTTTGTTGATCAGCAATTCTTTTTTTTTTTTTTTAAATTACAAGCCTGTAGGATGATGTTGAACTGAACTTAAAACATCTGATGCATTAACCAATTTCTTTAGTTATATCAGCTTAGTCAGTTGCATGGAGTATGTGGCTCTTGATCAAGATTTCACAACAGTTTGAATATTACCAATAGATTTTGCAATCGATTTCTTTATTCTCTTATGAAAATTCAATGAAATTATCAATAACAAAATCAAAATTAAACAAATCTACTCAGGGTGGAAAATTGGGGATCAAGAAATGATGGGTCCAATTCAGTACTCCTTAAGCAAGAAAATCTCCAACTGACGTCACTGGCCTCTATGCAGATTTATAAAACAATGTCATAATAAAGCCTAATCTATCACTGCTCTACAGCCAAAATGCTTCTGAAATAAATGTAGTCAAACTTTACTAATTCTGGGTCACTGAGAACGAAAATGATGCTTAAAATTGTTGATTGGCTCTAGTTTTCAAGATGTGCTATTGGGTCAGTATATACGACCCTTGACTTGGGAATGGCGGAGGATAAGTGAGTTATAAAGGGAAGGGATCTCAATTTAAACCAGAAATGACTAAAATACATCTTTGACTGGATCTATGAATAAATCTATGACTGGGTTTGGACAGTACTTGCTTTTTAGGCAAAACAATGAATGATGCAATCTGAAGCTGGTATTGCATCATACATGATATGAATTGCATCATGTTATTCCTAGAAGTCATGGATGATGCAATCATAACGAAGCTTACATCACTCTGCTGAACAAATTGCCCTATATCAGCTCTAGAAATCATACAGTGTCGTGCTCTCTTATTTGTCAGTGTTTGATTTTGCAAAGGGACACATTTCTGTTTAGCCCAAGTGAGCAGAGATGCCTCGTACTTGTGTGAACAGTGCAGATAACTTCTGCTATGTTTGTGGTGAAGTGACTTTTGCATCCCAAAAGCGCAGTATAACCACTATGATTAAGAAAGCCTATCCCCTTTATTTTGGTTGCAAAATTGGAGATCAGGACAAGAGGTGGGCCCCACACATATGCTGCAACACTTGTGCAACAAATCTTCGCCAGTGGTTGAACAGGAAAAGGAAATCTATGCCTTTTGCAGTGCCAATGATGGTCTGCAACAGAGAGAGCCAACAGATCATACCAGCAATTGTTACTTCTGCATGGTGCCTCCAGTTGGGAAAGGTGTGTCAAAGAAGAAAAAGTGGACTGTGCATTATCCAAACATTCCATCAGCTATACGCCCAATACCCCACGGAGAAGGACTGCCGGTTCCTGATGCACCAGAATCATTCTCACTTGAGTCAGAAGAGGAAGAGGAAGAGGATGAAACTTCTGGTCCTGAACCATCAATGTCACAGGACCCACATTTTCTCCCATCCTCCTCCTCTGAACCACACCTCATAACACAAGGTGAACTGAATGACCTTGTCAGGGATTTGGAACTACCCAAGAGTAAGGCAGAGCTGTTGGGCTCCAGACTACAGCAGTGGAATCTCCTGGCAGGTGATGTTAGGGTTTCCATGTTCCGTGACCGTCAAAAGGATCTTGTCCCATTCTTCTTCATGGAAGGTGATCTTGTAGCCTGCAACAACATCGATGGTGTGATGGCAGCTCTCAACATCGTTCACGATCCAGATGAGTGGAGAGTGTTCATTGATTCATCGAAGACGAGTCTTAAAGCTGTTTTACTGCATAATGGCAATGTTTTGCCATCAATTCCAGTTGGTCATGCAGTCCATATGAAGGAAACCTATGACAACACGAAACAACTTTTGAGGTGCATAAACTATGACCAACATCAGTGACAGCTTTGTGGCGATTTGAAGGTTGTTGCTCTCTTGCTTGGTCTGCAGACTGGATACACAAAGTACTGCTGTTTTCTCTGCGAATGGGATAGTCGTGCAAGAGATTCCCAATACATCAAGAAAGATTGGCCACTCCGACAGTCATTGGAGCCTGGGAGGAAAAGTGTTCAGCATCCACCACTTGTTGAATCAAGGAAGATTTTGTTACCACCCTTATACATCAAGCTGGGTCTGATGAAGAACTTTGTCAAGGCCATTGACAAAACACAAGCAGCTTTCAAGTACATCCGTGGAAAATTTCCAAGGTTAAGTGAAGCTAAGATAAAGGAAGGTGTATTTGTTGGTCCTCAGATTCGTGAACTTCTTCGAGATGATGCATTTGACCATGCACTGCGTGGCAAGGAAAAGACGGCATGGAAAGCCTTCCAGTTAGTGGCAATAAATTTTCTCAGAAACAACAAGGCAGACAACTACAGGTTGTTGGTGGAAAACCTCCTCAAGGCATACAAAAGCCTTGGTTGCAACATGTCACTAAAGATACATTTTTTGCACTCTCATCTAGATTTTTTTCCACCGAACTGCGGAGCAGTGAGCGACGAGCACGGCGAGCGATTTCACCAGGACATTGCAACAATGGAGAAACGCTATCAGGGCAAATGGAGCCCATCAATGCTTGCAGACTATTGCTGGATAGTGACAAGAGATGCCCCATTTAATGAATACAAGAGACAAGCCAAGAAGCGCCGAGTAGACACTGAATAGGACTAAACTATGTACAGAATAGTTTTTTGCTTTTTGTTTCATAATAAATTTTATTTATATAACCCTTTTGCTGATTTTTAAAGAGTTACATAAACAGGACAGGTGAAATATTATCATGTAAAGCAACCATAAACACATGAAAAGACCTAGGTTTACAATTTATGATTAAAACTATCTACACAATATACATAGACATAAAATGTAAAAACGTAAATATCTTAGAAACAGTAGCCAAACAGTTGTTTTAATTGTCATATTTGAATTCAGCACATCAAAATACATAATAAATAGCACATTTTATCTCTGAAGCAGACGACTTCTCAAAAATTGTAGACCAGTGTAATTAAACTGATTGAAAAGGTGAAAGAGAAAATAAAGAATGGAGTGAAAGCAGAATTATCCAGTGGGCAGGGTTTGACATCCAACTTGTTTGAGTTTCTGGTTCAAAATGCATATTGTGCCGGAGGTGCTGTAGTATGGACCCTGGGATTATCCTTCCCCCAGGAAATGTTTCTAGATGCAATCTGGTGCATTCCCAAAGTAAATAATTTGATTTTCCTAAAACACTTTTTGATCTGAGGATAAAAATCATCTTGGTAGGGATCTGCTAAAAAAACTCCCTGACAAAGCACAGGAACAAATCTGTACAGACACATGCCTAGAACCCCGACCAGGGGTATTCTATTTGCTACCCAAGATCCATAAACCTGGAAATCCTGGATGCCCCATCATCTCAGGCATTGGCACCCTAACATCAGGTTTGTCTGGTTATGTGGACTCTCTCCTCAGACCCTACGCTACCAGCACTCCCAGCTATCTTCGAGACACCACTGACTTCCTGAGGAAACTACAATCCATCGGTGATCTTCCAGAAAACACCATCCTGGCCACTATGGACGTAGAAGCCCTCTACACCAATATTCCACACAAAGATGGACTACAAGCTATCAGGAACAGTATCCCCGATAATGTCACAGCTAACATGGTGGCTGAACTTTGTGACTTTGTCCTCACCCACAACTGTTTCACATTTGGGGACAATATATGCCTTCAAGTCAGCGGCACTGCTATGGGTACCCGCATGGCCCCACAGTATGCCAACATTTTTATGGCTGACTTAGAACAACGCTTCCTTAGCTCTCGTCCCCTAACGCCCCTACTCTACTTGCGCTACATTGATGACATCTTCATCATCTGGACCCATGGAAAAGAAGCCCTTGAGGAATTCCACCATGATTTCAATAATTTCCATCCCACCATCAACCTCAGCCTAGATCAATCCACACAAGCGGTCCATTTCCTGGACACTACTGTGCTAATAAGCGATGGTCACATAAATACCACCCTATACCGGAAACCTACTGACCACTACACTTACCTACATGCCTCCAGCTTCCATCCAGGACACACCACACGATCCATTGTCTACAGCCAAGCTCTAAGATATAAACGCATTTGCTCCAATCCCTCAGATAGAGACAAGCACCTACAAGATCTCTATCAAGCATTTTTAAAACTACAATACCCACCTGCTGAAGTGAAAAAACAGATTGACAGAGCCAGACGAGTACCCAGAAGTCACCTCCTACAAGACAGGCCCAACAAAGAAAATAACAGAACACCACTAGCTGTCACCTTCAGCCCCCAACTAAAACCTCTCCAGCGCATCATCAGAGATCTACAACCTATCCTGAAAGATGATCCTTTACTCTCACAGATCTTGGGAGACAGACCTGTCCTCGCTTACAGACAACCCCCCAACCTAAAGCAAATACTCACCAGCAACCACACATCACTGAACAAAAACACTGACCCAGGAACCTATCCTTGTAACAAAGCCCGATGCCAACTCTGTCCACATATCTATTCAAGTGACATCATCATAGGACCTAATCACATCAGCCATACCATCAGGGGCTCGTTCACCTGCACATCTACCAATGTGATATATGCCATCATGTGCCAGCAGTGCCCCTCTGCCATGTACATTGGCCAAACCGGACAGTCTCTACGCAAAAGAATTAATGGACACAAATCTGACATCAGGAATCATAATACTCAAAAACCTTAACCTTTAACCTTTCTGGCCATTCAATGACAGACCTGCGGGTGGCTATCTTACAACAGAAAATCTTCAAAACCAGACTCCAACGAGAGACTGCTGAGCTGGAATTGATATGCAAACTAGATACAATCAACTCAGGATTGAATAAGGACTGGGAATGGCTGAGCCATTACAAACATTGAATCTATCTCCCCTTGTAAGTATTCTCACACTTGCTTCTTATCAAACTGTCTGTACTGGGCTATCTTGATTATCACTTCAAAAGTTTTTTTCTCTTACTTAATTGGCCTCTCAGAGTTGGTAAGACAACTCCCACCTGTTCATGCTCTCCGTATGTGTGTATATATATCTCCTCAATATATGTTCTACTCTATATGCATCCGAAGAAGTGGGCTGTAGCCCACGAAAGCTTATGCTCTAATAAATTTGTTAGTCTCTAAGGTGCCACAAGTACTCCTGTTCTTTTTTCTTGGTAGGGATGACTTTAACATTTCCCCCTAATGGGATATTTACAGAATCCACAATATCCACATCAGAGGCAGGGGGAAAAAAACCCTTTCATTGACAACCCATATCATTTTCTATTCTACAGTTCAAACTCTGATAGAATCCAGATGTCTTCAGGAGAGTTTTTGCAATGCAGTCTTTCTAGCATATTGACAAAGGTCAGCAAATATGTCCCAATCACTGACAGTTTGTCACAGGAGATAGAGGTAAGAAAAGTAATACACAAGGGCTCTATTCTCATCAGCACCCCATCTATCATTATAGTCAAAAGGAGTGATCCTTTTCTTTTGTCTGAGTAATGACAGTGTCCCAGATTGATGATATGTTGTTATTTGAAATGCACAAGAGCCTCAAGTTTTTTTGAGGAATCATTCATTACAAGATTCAGCTCTGGGATCCCTCAAGCGTATCTCTTGTATTCTGCTAATTTGTTTCTGGTAATAATGTTCAAAGAATTTCAAGATTTTATAAGTTACTTACACACACACACACACACACACACACACACACACACACACACACACACACACACACAAATAAAAAAATCCTTTAAAAGCTGGTTGACTTTTTCTTTGTTTTGTTGTTGTTGTTGTTGTTGTTGTTGAAGAAAAAATAACTTTTTAACCAAAAGATTTTTTTTTAAATTTGCAGTTTTTTAGTAAAAACCCAGAAACTATAAAACTGGTTTAAATTTTTGGGTTTTGAACACAATTTATTTTTTACCACAACCCCACAACATTTACCCAAAACATTTTTTTGAAAACTGATTTTTGTACAGTGTTTAGTTTTCCAATACAAAAACTGATTTTGTGAGAAGAGGGGGGGAGATTCTAATTCTTTTTTTCCAAAATTTCTCAGGAAAAGTCCTTGCCATTTTTCAATCATCTCATTTAAAAAAAAATGTGTTCCAAATTTTTCCCTAAGATCAATCTGTTGCCATTGTTTGCCCTAGAGAAAGGATTCTGACTGCACACCTCTCATAACTCTCCATTGTCATACAGTCCATTTGCTTAAGTTGTGTAAAAGATCATGATTTGGCCCATGGTATTTAAGCAGTATACTTCTGCATATTCTAAAGAGAATTACTAAAGAGAGTTCTAAAGAGAGAGAGAGACTTACTAAGCCAGATAATAGTTTTAATAGAAAGACACTAGCATCTTTGAGCAAAACAATTCTAATGGTATAAAACTATTCCACTATCTCATACACTTAAAATCATATTTAAATAATCAGTTTAAGTCGATGTTAGCTGTGCCCATGCATCTGAGGAAAGAGTCTAGCCTGGAGGTCTTTTCAGAATTCTCATTAACTCATTTTTTTATCTATACTGAAAGGTATTGAAATGATAGTAGACTACCTGAAAGACCATTGGCTGTTATATAGTGTGCTCCTGACATGAAACAAAATCAAGACCTGCTAAATATCTCCAGTTGTTTAAGGGTCTACTTAGAATCATAGAATATCAGGGTTGGAAGGGACCTCAGAAGATCATCTAGTCCAACCCCCTGCTCAAGCAGGACCAATCCCCAGACAGATTTTTGCCCCAGATTCCTAAGTGGCCCCCTCAAGGATTGAACTCACAACCCTGGATTTAGCAGGCCAATGCTCAAACCACTGAGCTATCCCAACCCTATCAATATGGAGGAACATGTACTGACAAGAGTAGTCCCCTTGAACTTCAAAGGGACTACTTGAGTGAGCAAGTAAAACTCCACTGATTAATTGTTGTAAAGTCCGATCCTGAAGCAACAGACCTGCAGATTTTTTCCTTCTGTGGATTAGCAAAGGTCCTTTCATGGACACCTCTCCTCCCAGCCTACCAATTCTGCATCATACATACCCAATACCTGTGGAAACTACAATGCTTGGTCAAATGAAAAAGGACTATTAGACAGTATAAAAATATTGCTCGAGCATGCAGGGGTGTAATCAGGATGGCCAAAACACAAATAAAGTTGCAGCTAGCAAGGGATGTGCAGGGTAACAAGAAGAATTTCTACAGGTATGTTAGCAACAAGAAAAAGGTCAGGGAAAGTGTGGGACCCTTAATGAATGGGGGAGGCAACCTAGTGACAGATGATATGGAAAAAGCTGAAGTACTCAATGCTTTTTATGCCTCAGACTTCACAGACAAGGTCAGCTCCTACACTGCTGTCCTGGGCAACACAGTATGGGGAGGAGGTGAGCAGCCCTCAGTGGTGAAAGAACAGGTTAAGGACTATTTAGAAAAGCTGGACATGCACAAGTCCATGGATCTGAGGATGCTGAGGGAATTGGCTGATGTGATTGCAGAGCCATTGGCCATTAACTTTGAAAACTTGTGGTGATTGGGGGAAGTCCAGGACGATTGGAAAAAGGCAAATATAGTGCCCATCTTTGAAGAAGGAGAACCTGGGGAACTACAGACCAGTCAGCCTCACCACAGTCCCTGGAAAAATCATGGAGCAGGTCCTCAAGGAAACCATTTTGAAGCACTTGGAGGACAGGAAGGTGATCAGGAACAGTCAACATGGATTCACCAAGGGGAAGTCAAGCCTGACCAACCTGATTGCCTTCTATGATGAGATAACTGGCTCTCTGGATATGGTGAAAGCGGTGGATGGGATATATCTTGCCTTTAGCAAAGCTTTTGATATGGTCTCCCACAGTATTCTTGCCAGCAAGTTAAAAAAGTATGGATTGGATGAATGGACTATAAGGTGGATAGAAAGCTGGCTAGATTGTCGGGGTCAACGGATAGTTATCAACAGCTCGATGCCTAGTTGGCAGCCGGTATCAAGCAGAGTGCCCCAGGGGTTGGTCCTGGGGCCAGTTTTGTTCAACATTATTAATTATTTATTAATGGTCTAGATGATGAGATAGATTACACCCTCAGGAAGTTCACGGATGACACTAAGCTGGGGAGAGAGGTAGATATACTGGAGGGTAGGTATAGGGTCCAGAGTGACCTAGACTAATTGGAGGATTGGGCCAAAAGAAATCTGATGAGGTTCAACAAGGACAAGTGCAGAGTCCTGCACTTAGGATGGAAGAATCCCATGCACTGCTACAGGCTGGGGACTGACTGGCTAAGCAGCAATTCTGCAGAAAAGGACCTGGGGATTACAGTGGATGAGAAGCTGGATATAAGTCAGCAGTGTGCCCTTGTTGCCAAGAAGGCTAACGGCATATTGGGCTGCATTAGTAGGAACATTGCCAGCAGATCAAGGGAAGTGACTATTCCCCTGTATTTGGCACTAGTGAGGCCACATCTGGAGTATTGCATCCAGTTTTGGGACCCCTGTGATGGGTTCAGTCACAGAGACCCCCTTGTGACTGTCACCTGACGTGCTGAAACTACCTCTGAGCCCAATTTCCCTGCTAGCTTGGGACTCCAGAACCCTGCCTTGTTGAGCCAGACATGCTAGCCTGCTGCAACACAGACCCAGGTCTGGTTCACGCCCCCAAAGCTGCAGACTTTAACTAAAACTGCTCAGCAGGTTTCCTATCTCAAGCACCCGACACCCTGCTCCCAATGAGATTCAAACCCCAAACAAATCCGTTTTACTCTGTATAAAGCTTATACAGGGTAAACTCATAAATTGTCTGCCCTCTATAACACTGATAGAGAGATATGCATAGCTGTTTGCTCCCTCAGGTATTAATCACTTACTCTGGGTTAATTAATAAACAAAAGTGATTTTATTAAGTATAAAAAGTAGGATTTAAGTGGTTTCTCAACCTCAGAGATGTTCCAATAAGCTTCTTTCACAAACTAGACTCCTTTCTAGTCTGGACCCAATCCTTTCCCCTGGTACAGTCCTTATTAGTTCCAGCAGGCATCTTAGGTGGAAAGCAGGGTGTTTTCATGACTGGCAGCCCTCTTTTGTTATGTTCCACCCCCTTTTATAGTTTTGGCACAAGGCGGGAATCTTTTGACTCTCTGGGTCCCCATCTCTCCTTCTAAATGGAGGTTTAAGATGGATTCCAGTATCAGGTGACATGTTCACACGTCTTGTGAGACCCCAGCCTCCATTCTTCCAGGGCTGGCCCACATGTACCCAGGAAGGGTTGCAAGTAAATAGAGCCATTTACAGGTCATTGATTCTGAAGCATATTCCAGTTACATTATATTCACACTAATAAGCATATTTCCATAAAACTTTATGGAGTGCAACGTCACACCCCCCACTACAGAAAGGACATGGACAAATTGGAGAGAGTCCAGCAGAGAGCAACAAAAATAGTCAGGGGGCTGGGGCACATGACTTATGAGGTGAGGCTGAGGGAACTGGGCTTATTTAGTCTCCAGAAGAGAAGAGCGAGGGGGGATTTGATAGCAGCCTTCAACTACCTGAAGGGGGGTTCCAAAGAGGATGGAGCTTGGCTGTTCTCAGTGGTGGCAGATGACAGAACAAGGAGCGATGTTCTCAAGTTGAAGTGGGGGAGGTCTAGGTTGGATATTAGGAAACACTATTTCACTAGGAGGGTGGTGAAGCACTGGAATGGGTTACCTAGGGAGGTGGAGGAATCTCCATCCTTAGAGGTTTTTAAGGCCCAGCTTGACAAAGCCCTGGCTGGGATAATTTAGTTGGGATTGGTCCTGCTTTGAGCAGGTGGTTGGACTAGATGACCTCCTAAGGTCTCTTTCAACCCTAATCTTCTGTGATTCTATGATAAGTAGAAATGAAACTATTGACCTTATTGAGATGTACCCAGCTGTTTGATTGCATCCCCCTCACATTTTAAGTAGGGGATTGTGATGTGGTGCCACTCACTGCTGTGGCACCTCCTGCTGGCTGTCCTGGGTATTATCTTAGTCCGCCCGTGCACCCTTGTCTGGTGACATCTCGCTGCTGTCACTTCTGCTCCAAGATGTGTGTCGTCCCAAAGCATACAACGTCCTCTTCAGGACACAACCCTCCAGCTGTGTCATACTCTGTTCTCCCCCGTTCCGGGGGAACCGTAGTCCATTGTCCAGCCACTTCCCCAGTGGCAAGTGAGGGAGTATGGTGGGGTCCCAGCCTGGGGCCACGTGCTGTGTCCCCTCCAACCCCTCAGTCTACTTCCTTGGGCCACTTCCCCGCATCCCCACACCTTCTCTGCCCCTGTCTCAGGGCCCCAGCATGTCATCCGGGAGCTCACTCTTGCTCCTCTGATCCTGCCCAGCACTGCTCTGTCCAAGGTGCGAGCTGCCCTCTGCCTGCAAGGCAGCCAGTCCTCCTCATTCCTCGAGCTCCAGGGAGTGACTGATCTGCTCTGCCCTGCAGCTCTTCTTATATGGGACTGTCCATCCCTGATTGGCTACTCCTCGTATCCCTTTCCAATTGGGTGTCTCCTGCACAGTCTCCCTAGGGTCCTCCCCAATTGACTGCCTGTTGCACAGCCTCCCTAGGGTTCTATTAACCCTTTATGGGCTAGTGTGGGGCAGACACCCCATCACAAGGATCTTTATCTTCTTTCCACTGGGTTCATGGCTTCATATTTGTTAGTGGTAAAACTCCCTTTATTGCCTGCAGCCCCCACTGCTCTCATCTCTGCAGGTCATTTTGCCATTTGGTTCTGTCCCTCCATGTGTTTGACACCCCTGCAATTTTGATATCAGCACATTTGAACCATGCTGAATTCACACCAAAGGAACATGATTTTAAATACATTTAGTTGGTTAAACAACCCCCATAAATCGTCAACTGGAACAGGTAGAATGAAGACTGATAGATTCTCAGCATTACTAAATGGGCCACCCATGGAGTTTGAGAACCACTCATCTAGATGGGATCAACATTGAAGGAGATGGTGGTATGACGAAAGAAATCATTTTGTACCAGTTACAATAGAAACCCAAGTTTGCAATCATTGTGACAGAGAAGAAAATTTCCACTTGACAATTTCCACTTCATTATGCAAAGTACAAAGTAATATGAGATAGATGCTTCATCAAGCTCTGAGGAATAATAGAGGACTGCTAAAAAGTGAGAAAGAAAAACCCTGTATAACTTTGTGACAAGGAATGGGGGGAGGTGGGGAAGAGAGAGAGAGAGACTGCAGGAGCAGCCTCATAATGTGTAGCAGCTAGAAATGAGCAGTAATACAAAATGGATCCCCTTTGCCACTACAAAACCAGGCCCTAGAAACAGCTACTTGAGTTTTCAACTTCAGCAGCACTTGTACACATTGCCATGACAATAAAACTATTGAAATGGAAAATTGAAATTGTGTGAAGTTGCATAAAAGAGAAATTACACTTGCCATCAAACATTTTCTTTAAATAGAAGAGTCAAAGAACATGGAATAGTTTTCCAAGGTCAGGTGGAAGCCCTGTCCCTGCAAATATTTAGAAGCAGCCTGGATAAAGTACTTATTCAATAGAGTAGGGATGTTTTCATATTGCAAGCAGTTGGTCTACTTGACTTGCTAAGGTATTTTCCCCAACTGGAGTAAATAAATAATAAATACCTAGCTCTTATACAACATCCTGTATCTTTAGATCTCAAAACCCTTTACAAAGCAGATAAGTATTATTATCCTTACTGTAAAGGTGGAGGAAAAGCGGAACAGATAAGTGAAATTACTTGCCCAAGGCCTGTGAGATGGTCAAGATTAGAATCCAGGTGTCCTAAGCCCCAGTCCAGTACATTATAAAAGAAAGGCAAACAATAGAACTGTCTTGACAAGATGGCCAGACATTTCTTACAGTCCATTTTGTTTGAGAAACATAATTTTCCATAAAGGACCTTATAACATTTGTAGTATAAATCACAGGATGCAAATACAATTGAAATGAAAAAGCTAACACATAATGCCAAGCATTATGTTTAATATATGAATTTACTAAGTTAAATTATCTTCTGTGAATATAGCACCAGAGTCCCACTTAAGTCTTTAAAAAAGGGTGCTCTTGGGAGTGAATTTCACCAATTCTGAAGTTTGCTGAGTGTTAATCAAAAAAAAAAAAAAAAAAAACCTTCTAAAACCTAACTGTATTTCTAAAGTAATAAAATACACATTAACTATATTTTAATGGTGTAGTTTAAAATTTCTCTATCTGTCTGTTGGGAGGGACATCACTGTAGAAATAATCTTTAACTCATCCTTAAATGCTGATTGAAATAACTACATGGAGTGGACAATAGGAGTCCAGACTGCAGAACCTAATCAAGCTCCACTAAATAGTGTATACACATTCTTACATTGCTACCATGGATTCTTTGTGATTGAGCTATGCTACAATGCAAGCAAGCAGGGAAGTAATACTATAATTAAGAATGAATGGGATAGTTCCTCTAAGAGCTTCATTCTTATTTTTAAGCACAAGTGAAAAACACATTTTAGTACATTTGTCAGCTGAATAATTGACTGCATTTGATAATCAGTTGATACTTGCAGAAAAAAAGAAGGGTTTAATGTTGATGCTTAAAAAAAATAAAAGGCACAATGTATAATTCATCACTGAAGGTGCATCTGTAGCAAAGATGGTGGAGCAGAGAGTTATAACAGGCAGAGTGGTGCAACCTCTAAAAGACGAGAGTGCCCGTATTTCAGTGATATTAGTTTCTGATGAGAATCATTAGTCTTGGAGAGACATGACAATTTCAATACAGTACTGTCTTCATTAGAATAGATAATGATGTGTCAGAGGCTGGGTAATTAGTGTGTTGGTTCTTTTCATTTCAGTTATAAAGAGGTATATTATCACATTAATGCCAGGGGAGAAGAAAGGGGAAAGAGAAAGAATGGATTTACAAGCATAACAGCTATTAGTGTTTGTAACCTCCACTTGGAGTGTGCCAGCTCCTGGAACTGCAGACCGAACCTCTAGGTGGGGTCCTAACCTATAGGCTACAATTTTGTCAAGGACATTTTTAGTAAAAGTCACGGACGGGTCATGGGCAATAAACAAAAATTCACAGAAGCCGTGACCTGTCCCTGACTTTTACTAAAAATGTCCATGAAAAATGGGGAGGGAGTAGGGTCCAGCACTCTGCCCTGCTGTGGCTGGGAGCTGTGGCCCCTGCCCAGTGACTGGGAGCTAAGAGGGACCCCCATCTGCAGTGGTGGGGGAGATCACCCGGGGACTGGGGAGCATTGGGGGATTTCCCCCCCCTCCCCGGCTAGGGAGATGTGGGGGAGCTCCGCATCCATGGGGGCTGTGGAGCTCTGGGGCACCACCACTCCGGGTCGCAGGGGTACCCTGCAGCTCCCAGCTGCTGAGAGCTGAAGTCATGCATGTCTGCAGAAGTCATGGATTCCGTGACTTCCGTGACCTCCGTGACCAAATCGTATCCTTAATTATGACATAAATGGCTTACCAGAGCCCTCCAATGCCATAACCCAGTATGCTTGGAGTCTGGGTGGGGACAGAATGGGCTAGAAATTCCTGCTGAGACCAATAGGAAGGCTTCTGCATGAGGTGATCTGGAAGACCAGCACTTTACTGGACCAATGATATGCCAGGGCTGCTCAGGCCTTCAATGGGAGTCTGACTCAGAGACCAAGAGACCAGTTTTGATTTCAGTTTTGAGGGAGCTGAGAGAGAAGCAGAACAGCTCAGGGAGCCTCTGATTAACTCGAACTCCTCACAAAGGGAGACTTTGAAGTGCTGTGGGATGTAGTGCATGGGTCAGGCAGTTCCGGCCCTGCAGAGACCAGCATCCAGAGTGTGAGAAATCCAACCCAGCACCAGCACTGAAAGCCAGCCAAGACCTCCACAGGACTCTAGACCAGGTAACCAGGAGAGGACCCTGCCCCACCCAAAGTGAAGACATAGTAAGGAGATGCTTTGTGTTTAAGCTGGCCAACATTCACAGCACTTAAACACTCATCTCCGGACGCATCCCCAGCATACCACCTTCTTGGGAATGTGCCAGGAAGGGAGCGGGGTCTGGGATAAATTGTGAGCGTTGGGAGATGCAGAAATTGGTGATTTATTAATGTTTTGTACATATTAACCTTAACCATTTCCTTCCCCAGATCCTATTTTCCTGTTCTCAAAAAAGTTCCCCTTTGTAATGTTGTTATTTCTAGGTGTTTCATTTCTTTGCTTGGGTTTGTGTTGATGTACTTTATTGTTTCTTCTGCACTGGGTTTTATAGTCCTTGCTAGCAGTAGTTACATTATTCATTTTTGCAAGGGATAGCATCCCTCGTGTCTTGGGCATAGTGAGGAGTCACCGTGGGCAGAGGCACCAGGCATCATAATAAAGAACCTAGACCTCAGCCTATGCCAGGAGAGGGGAGAAGCCATTCCAAGTACCAAGCACCAGGGAGGAGTCTGAGCCACACCTCAGAGGAAGGGCTACATGTTAATGCAATGTATCTATGTAAATCTCCTATGGTAGCAGTTGGTGAATTAACCCTCTTCTTGTTCAATACTTCTTCCCTTTTTGGTAACTCAGGGCATGTCCACACTACCAAATTTAGTTGAACTAGCTCATGTCAGAATATAGCCAACACAGTGTGTGCGTGTCTACACTTTGCTCTTTGTGTCGGCGCGGCATGTCCTCACCAGGAGCACTTGTACCAATTGTATTGTCAGTGTGGGGTATTGTGGGATGGCTTCTGAAAGCCAGTAACAGTCAATGTAAGCAACACAGTGTCTACACTGAAACTGTGTTGATCTAACTACATCGACCTTGACTCTTCGCATCTTGTGGAGGTGGAGTTATTAAGTCAGTGTAGCAGGACAGTTATGTCAGTGGGAGCAAAATTTTAGTGTAGACACTTACATAGATAGGTTGATGTAAGCTGCCTTGCATCAACCTAATTCTCTAGTGTAGACCAGACTTCAATTTTCAAGAAGATGTACAAACACAAGAATTATCATTTGTATATTTCCTGTCTGTTACAAAGTCCTCTGCTCTATATTCAGTACTGAGATCACTCCTTTGCTAAAGTTAGTGGGAGGTTAGCCAAGAAAAATGGTCTGAATTGCTCAGATTGCTGAAGTGGCTCTGTTCAAGACAGGAATACATGCCCCTTTCTTTCATCAGCAGTTACACACTTTTTTCTTTAAAGATTTAGGAATTTGCCATACAGTATTTAATGGGGATCAAACCTATTTTTATAGGTTTCTGCAGGAATTACTCAAAAACCTATAGAATTTTATAGAGATTATGCTTTCTGTAGTTTTTTTTAAACTACCTTATATAATTTTACAGCAGATATATAATTCTTTATTATATTCTATGGATCGTCCAAGAAGCCTATAATTATCATTTTCTATTAAATTGTATGGGAGTTTCCATAAGGAAAGAGATATTATCATGCCATAATGCATGGCCATAATGCAAGTTTGAAAAAAAGAAAAAAAAAGGGGGGGGGGTTATAAAACCTACTTTAAATATAATCCTAATATAAATATTTACAGATTTAAACACAATTTAAAGTTTAATTTAACATTCCCCTTTAATATTATGCACACAGAGAAAACTGCATTTTGCTAATGGCATGACAGCCAGGAAGTAAAACTAGCTAGAAACAACATTAAAACTGACAAGTCTATTTTCATTTGCCAGAGGGACCAAAATATTCAAAGGAAATGGAATACAGTGTTGTCAAACGTAAACATTCAAAAATCCTGAATCTAAAAGAATGGCTTAAAAATCCTGAGCTTTAAAAAATAATAAATTTTGCATTTATTTTGGTTGCCTCTGTTTTCTGAGACTTTCAGGTATACCTGGGTTATGTTTTCAAACTTCTTTCTACAACTTAGAAACTCAGTTAAAAAAAAAGAAAACAAGCCAGCTGAGATTCTCATGTAATAACCTGACTCTAGGAGCTGGGGCCTAAGAAAAACAACATCAGGAGACTCAATAAAATTGACAGAGTTGGCAACAATGGTAGTACAAGATTAAAGTATAATCGATCTTTTATTTTTTTTCAGTTTTAATAACCAGCAAAAGACAATAAAATTATATGGGACCAAATCCTCAGGCCCAGTTAAGAAGGAATAATGGGTTCACAAACTTGTTACCCACACATCAGGTTAGTCTGCACTGGCAAGCTGACCTTGAACATGAGTGAGATATTGGTCTAAAGAGGAGGAAGGTTCTGCACTTGTTCTGTGGTTTGGAACTCAGAGGGTGGAGGGATCATGGACCTCATGCAAAATAGATTCCTGATCTTTCTCTACCCCTGTCTAATGCGTGGTTGCTTCAACCCCACCATAAAAGGTCCATGCAGAACAGGAGAAGAGCAATTCCTTGAGTGAGAATGTGCCTCTTTTGCTGTTTGGAAGTCAACGATGCTTTCCTACCCTCTCCAGTCCTTTTGGAGAGGCTGGTGCTGGGGGTCTGTAACAGTCCTAATGCTCATGGGAGTATAAATACTGTGGATGAAATGGCCTCTCTGAAAGTCAGTGGCAAACTGTTTCTGGTGGTGGAAAAGTTCTTTGGCCCAGATCCTCCGAGGTACAGTATTTAAGCACCAAATTCCCATTGAAATCAATGGGGGTTAGAGATACCTAAAAACCTTTGAGGATCAGGGCCTTTGTGTCTCCTCCTCCCTCCTCTACAAACTTGCGAAGAAGCCAGGAACAACTGAGTCCATAATATTCCATCAAAACCCAACTAACCAACATGAAGATTTTCTACATTTATTGTCATATGGTCACTCCTCACCAAACAAAAGGTCCCTTCCTGATTACTATGCCTGTGCACCTACCCATTTCAGGATAACACATCACTGTATGTGTGAGGTGACACTTTCTCCTTTGTTTGTGATGAATGGTAAGATCTCAAACACTGGATCTGCAACATCACCAACTGAATCAGGCAGGAGGAGGAGGAATATTAAGTGAGAGCTTCTATTTACACACAAATACACTGGTAATAAGGATCAATGGGGAATAGGCAAAGTAGAAATATGTGACAATTCAACAGGGGTTTAGCAAATGACTATAATTTTTAAAGTTTGCTCAAGTGTGACAGTGCTTATTTGAACATTTTCGTTAAAATGATGGTATACGTTTAA
The DNA here is from genome assembly GCF_028017835.1 of Emys orbicularis. NCBI lineage: Eukaryota > Metazoa > Chordata > Testudines > Emydidae > Emys > Emys orbicularis. The sequence continues at coordinate 82,187,530 of NC_088686.1, read as the reverse complement.
TTTGAGAAAGGAATATTAGATTTTGTGTGCATTGTACCAAGTGCCATACAATGCACCTTGGAACTACAAAACTGCAATTTTTTTCTGCTGCCTCAGCAAATGTCTGTTTGTAGCTACAACTTTGTCAAAAGGCAATAAAGCAAAAAGCTTATTCATCTCACTAAGGGGATGTAAGTTCTATTTATTTAAAATGAAGTTCTAAGACAGGCTTCTTCAGTTTTTGTATGAACAGTGTATCACTTTCATTTAGAGGCAGCAAATCTTCACCCTCAGTAAAACTGCCTTGCAGAGGAAAAAATATGATGTTTACTTAGTGATAAACAATTTTCCGATGAGAGGGGATGTTGGCTGTGAGATGAGTTATGTGAAAATTGAAAATTAAAAAGTACTGGCAGCATGGATTTTAGAGATGTTCCTATTAAATAAAACAAGAGTTCTAAGTCTGTGGAACATGAATGCTTCATAACATGTAACAAGCAAATCTCTTGTTATAGAGCTGACTTTTCAATTAGGAATAGACAAAACAATTCCAATAAAATATCAACACTCAACTGAACATCCACTCAAAACTCAGGGTAAAACATTTATTAAAGGACTCCTTTTTAGAGATTTAAAACATCTGATGATTGTGAATAGAGAGGAATGACAGGCTGGGAAATATCTGAATTATTTTTTATTAATAGAGTCTTCCCCACTGGCTTGCCTCTTTGGGTATGTTGGCGGGCAGCAATCGATCCCCGAGTGCTCTCCCATCGACTCCTGTACTCCAGCTCGGTGAGAGGCACAGGCAGAGTCGACAGGGAAGTGGCAGCAGTTGACTTACAGTAGTGAAGACACCACAGTGAATAGGTCTGAGTACGTTGACTTCAGCTACGTGAATAACGTAGCTGAAATTGTGTAACTTAGATCCCCCCTCCACCCCCCCTCCCCCGTGTAGACCAGGCCTAAGTGTGTGTTTGTGACAGGTTACTTGCCAAGGAGTTAGATCCATAGGGGTAGTTAAAGGAAACCAAGAGGGAAAGGGAAAGCAATGGCCAAGAGAAGGAGCAGCCTAACTTACACTCAACCAGACTAGCCAAGTGTATAGCCAGGGAGCTCCTGGCAACTCCTCGGCCCAAGCGGACTGACACACAACTGTTTTGCCAAGGCTGAAAAGAGAGAGATCAAAGAAATCACTAAACCAACAGAGGATCCTGGGAACTAGTGAAGGATGGTGTTTGAGTGAACGGCCAGGAATACTGCCAAGGTTATCAGTGAAAATGGACAGGCTGGCAAAGAGTTAAAGAGAGACATGGAGAACCTGCTGTGAGCAGGACAGTCCGTTTATCCAGCCAGAGACTGGGATTCACTGGGTTTAGGGGAATTTACAAAAGATGGCAAAGAAAGAGTAAGATGTAAATAAGACTCATGCATATAGGACTTTTATTGATTTTACCCTTTGCTCTACATGCTGTGTACCTTTGGGGGGAGGAACAAACAATGCTTTGTATTGAAGAAGCTTTGTATTTGACTCACTTTAATCAATTCTGTGGTCCCAGGAGTGAAAGGGCTACAGGTGCCAGATAGGGGTCATAGGGTGACCAGACAGCAAGTGTGAAAAATCTGGATGGGGGCGGGAGGTAATAGGCACGTATATAAGAAAAAGCCCCAAATATCAGGACTGTGCGTATAAAATTGGGACATTTGGTCAACCTATGCCAAACTCAACTGGGCCTGTCAGGTTAGCACAGTTGGGAACCAGGGGACTGCAGCCTAGAGATCCAGTGTAAGGGTGGTTGGACTGTGTGGTGCCAACCCAAGTGACATGCAGGAAGCCAGGCCTATCACCTAAGGCAGTGGTTCTCAACCAGGGTATGAAACTATTACTGAAAAAATGCTTACTTTCTCATTTTTACCATATAATTATATAAAAAATCAATTAGAATATAAATATTGTACTTACATTTCAGTGTATAGTATACAGAGCAATATAAACAAATCATTGTCTATGAAGTTTTAGTTTGTACTGACGACTTCACTAGTGCCTTTTATGTAGCCTGTTGCAAAACTAGGCAAATACCTAGATGAGTTCATGTACCCCCTGCAAGACCTCATTTTGGTATATATTTATTTTCTATCTAAATAGCTCTTTCTGTTGGCTGTCTTATCAAATTCCTCAAGTTTCCTCCTCAAGAATCTTTATCAATGTTTAATGTATAATTAATTCAATTTAACCATCAATATTAATGAATCCAAAACCGATGAACCTTACCTAAAATACATATCAGATTTGTTGAGAGGTTTGTTAAGGTGTGAGAATCTTTTGAATAAGGCCTCCTTTTGAACAATTCTTCAAAAATGTTATGGTTTTGTATCAAAAGCATGTGAAATTCTAGATTTCACCTGTTTTTAGTGTTAAATGACTTGGAACACAGTGGATATATTTCAGTTTGAGTCCTTGAGTTTATTTGAACCCAAATCCCAAAGCAAAACTCAGGGGATGAGAACCCATGAAGCTCAAAACCAAAATATTTGTAATCCAAACCAACATAGTTTGAATGGCTCTAAGCAAAACCCCCTTTAAAGTCAAGTTTAATTTCAGTGAGCTTTATCCATCCTCTATGATTTTCTTTTTTGAGACCATGAGTATAGATAGTGTATATATCCTCCTAAGCATCAGTTTGATCAGCAATCAGGAAAATGCCAATGTAAACACATCGGTAATGCGGAAAATGAAAATCCTTGTTCCTATCTTGCTGTTTTCATGTGACAATGGAAAAAAATAGCCCAGTTAGGTAACTGATATTGCGTCTATCTGGGCATTAGTATTCATTAAGTTTCAGTCAGCAATTTTTCATTCACCAAGTTTCAAAAAAAAAAAAAAAAAAAATTGCAAGTCTCCTTGGAGTAAAAGAGGTCACAGAGTCCCCAAGACTGAGAACATCAACTAATGTGTATGTTCTGTACTCTGCAAAATAATGGACTTTTGTTAGCTAATGTCTTCTTTGAGAAATAATAGGCAATTATGAGGAAATGTGCAGTATCCGTTTTTTTATTTTGTAGCTTAGCTCAACCTGTGTGCAAATTTGTTTTAGCAACATTTATTTGATTTTTATTTACATTCAAGGAAATGTCCTGTGAATGCAATATTTCCAATGAGAATTCACAACTTTTATAGCTGACATAATGACATTAACTGTAAACACTATTAGCCCAGTGGTGTTATGAAGCAGTTCTGTTCCATGTGCTTACAGAGTTAAATAAGCTGAGTTTAGTTCCTGAAGTAAGTTTTACTGGGGTTTACTTCTGTTTGCCCTGAAGAGCCAGCACATCTTAGGGAGCTCTTGTTGTTCTTTATCAAAAAAGCAGCTTATTAAGGGCTGATCCTGGGCTGATTCCTCCCTTCCACTGCAAAACTCATCAATTTAGAGGGATGTAAGTTCTGTGAAGATCTCCATTGAGATCTTCTTTCTGGATCATTCTATGGGGAAAGGATGATGACTGCACAGAAGAGGTTGTGGGATGCACCCACAAACTCTCAGCTAGTTCCCTGGTGATCTACAAAAGGTTAAGACCTTCCACAATCCCTTTGTACTTCCACAGCATCTCTGTGCAGCCACAGCCACTTTTAGGATGTCAGAGGATACCCACCCTGAAGAGAGCTTCATGGGAAAGAATTATCCTAGGGTGTCTTATCTTTCACAGGTAACCTCTGTGGAGCCATTGGGGAAGGCAATTTGGATCTTCCAGGTTCTTATCCTATACAATGTGGGGCTGCCTACTCCTCTGCATAAAGGGAACAGCACTCCCTTCCATGCAGGAGGGGAGAAATCTAGACAATTCCAAGCCTACAGAGTGCTGAGGGCCCTCAATTCCTTTTGGCTTCAATGGAAATTGAGGACCTTCAGCACACCTCAAGAGACACTTCTGCATGTTTCAAGATTTTCCTGTCAGTGATACCTGTGCAAACCTGCTGAAGGCAATAGAGTTGCAAACGTGTTACTGAGCGTATAATTTGGCCTGCAGAACCTTTGTTACTGTTGATATGCAAGAAGCACAGAACCAAGCTTGACTCCCATACACCATGTTGGATTTGCACGGCTGGTGCTTAGGGTATGTCTACACTACAGGATTAATCCGAATTTATATAATTCGAATTTAGGAAACCGATTTTATAAATTCGAATGTATTCGGCCACACTAGGCACCATTAATTCGGTGGTGTGCGTCCAAGCTACCGTAGTAGCATCGATTTCCAGAGCGTTGCATTGTGGGTAGCCAATAACATTGAATTGCCAATAACTTCGAATTGCGGCCACACTAACCTTAATTCGGATTAACAATACCGATTTTGACGCTACTCCTCTCGTCGAGGAGGAATACAGAAATGGAATTAAAGGGCTCTTTAATTCGAATTAAATGGCTTCGTTGTGTGGACGGGTCAAGCGTTAATTCGAATTAAAGCAGCTAAATCCGAATTAAAGTCGTAGTGTAGACCAGGCCTAAGGGAAGAAATCCAGCCACCATGGGGCATTAGTTGTAAACAAAGCACATGTGATCTAAAATCATTGGGAGGCAATAAAATGAAAACCTTATGATGTCATTTTAGTCACTTTTCAGAGCAGAACCACATTTTAAATCTGGATTTAACAAAGACCTTTTGATTTTTTAGAAACCATAATTTATTACTCTTATTATTTGTTAAGCACTGACAGTGTGCTGGGAAGTATACAAGACCCAGAACATGACATGCCCTCCTGAAGAGATCTCTTTCCTCATACTCTTCGATTAAGCAAAAAGTGCCATGTAGGAGATACAGGAACATGGTTTCTGTTGACTTTATATTCTGCTCAGACAGCAATGCTTCTCAAATTAGCACTCAGCAACCTCCCTTCTAAGAGCTCCCTTGATTTTAGTTTCACAAAAGATGCTAATATTTTACAAGTTTAATGTGTGAAATTGCTTTGTCATAAATCAGTGCCTTCATTTTGACTTTTACTTCATTTTAATTTCTGTCTTGAAGAGCCCTAGGTGTAAATAATGATTGTGAATTCTGTGTCAACTTAAAAAAAATGCTTTCACATCTCTAGGATACATGGGAAAGAAGAACACTCTTTTAGGAGTGGGAAAAGGAAAAATACACTGTACTCGTGGCATGCAGTACTTTTTTTTTCTTTCTAAGGCCAAAGAGGTAGCAAAAACATACATGATTATTAATGAATCCAGTAACTATTGTGGAAACTCTCAGCTATAGAGCCTCTGCAGTGTGGAGCCTGTAACAACTGGTGGTCTGGCCTGACTGCAGAAGCAGAGATCCTGAAGAACAGACCCTCTGATCGATAACCTCATAGCATATGCTGCCACCAATCCTTGTTCAGGAATGTTCCCATGTCAGGGGATTTTGTTGTGTAGACGATGAACATGTGTAGCAGTTTCCTGATTCATATGTGAGGGCAGGTCCTCCTTCCCCAGCTGAATCAAAAACAGGGAAACATTTCTAATAGTGTCTGGATGACAACTCAAAAATGAAGCTGTCCCCTATGGGTGGAGTCTGGGGTTTATCAGTTCAAAGACGCCATTCATCACAACAATCATGGTGTGTGTGATGTGGGAGGTAGCCTCTCAACAGTCATCTCCCACCACCCTGAAAACCCCAACACTTAGCACATTTTAAAAATTTAAATACATGACCATTGTGGAAAAATATAAATCACCATTCACCAAAGTACATCCTGCTATTCTACTTCCCCTCACCCGATATGTAGGGAAGGATGGTCTGGTAGATAGGGCATAGAATTTAGACTCCAGAGAGCTGGGTGCAATGCCTGCTCTGCCACAGACTGCCTTTGTGACCTAAGGCAAATCATATCTATCCTCAAAAATAACAGGAGTACTTGTGGCACCTTAGAGACTAACAAATTTATTAGAGCATAAGCTTTCGTGGGCTACAACCCACTTCTTCGGATGCGTAAAGTGAGGATAATAACTCCCTACCTTTCAGGGCTGCTGTGAAGATAACAACCATAAATAATTGTGAGCAGATACTATGGTGATGAAGGCCAGACAGACGGTGTTTTGTCCAGAGATTTTTGTCCAAAAGAAGCATTATAACATATTAATGACTTTGATACTTTTGAAAAATGCTGGCTCCACAACCAGGGAGGGTGAAGTCCTCCATTTATACAGAACATGCACAGCAGGAGAAGCAGCCCCAAGTGTGCCTCAACCCTGATATACAGACATCACCTTCTGGGAGCTCAGTATCCCAGTTCAGTCTTTGACCCCCTCCACTGAGTTTGCCACACCAGCACTTTTTCCATGGTTTTGCTGCAATTTACTCAACGTTCTAAAATAATGCTCTCACAGCTCAAGGTGGAACTGACAGTGGATACATCTGTCCTATAGATACAAGCAAGAAGAATAAATGTCATCTGACAGTTGTTAGTGTTGATTACCCAGCAAAAATAGCTAGCTACTCTGCCCTATGTCCCTTTGTTACCATATGCCCTTTTAAAGTTTTAATTTACAGCCTGTACCTCTTGGTCCTATCATTTGGCCTGTTGTTATTGTAACATTTGTCTAACATCACTGCTGTTCCTGTCTCAGGTATCCCTTTATAGGAGTTACTGCATGCAGCGTTGCAGATGTTGCCTGTAGTTTGCTGGAGGTGGATACTTTTTTCCCCCAGCATTGAAACGCAGTCAGTCATTGTTAATTGCTACAAGACAGAGTGTGGCTAATTTCAAATTCAGCTGAAGCTTGCTCTTTGTTTTAATGTATCATCCTACCTAATCATAATGTAATTTACTGGAGGTGAATAAAAAACTTTTTCTTGTGACATTTGAGATGTTTTGTTATATGGATTCTGGCTATGTTCCTTTTATCATGTGTTATGGTACAGGAGATCTCTTAATGGATTTACATATAACGAAGGGCTCTTAATGCCATTCAATTCCTTTCTAGTCCTGTTGAAGTGATCAGCCTTTACAAACTCTTGTGTTCTATATGTTTTATTGGCCAGACTGGCTGCTTACAATGAACATTTACTGTTTGGAATCACGATCCGGGAGGTGAAGTTTAGCTTTCCAGTCAGCAGTAAACCAGTGCACATTTCCCACAGTGATGTCTTCATTACATTATGTCAGCCTTATTTGACAATGCAGAAAGGACAGAAAGATCAATTAGGCTATAAACTTGTGAAAAATGTGTGAGCCTCTTGGTAGTACCTTCTCAAAGCATGCCCTATTTCCTGCTCACAGGATGGAGCTAGAGGAAAATTGGTTGGCTGCATCTTCAAGGGACAAAATTTTATATACTTCTGAGTTTTAAGAAATAGTTTTATTAAGACTGTCCCAAAGTATCCCCAAATGCACTGACTACAGTTATGTTCCACCTTTATTAGAAGAACCTCCTCTATTAAGAAACTGGAGTTTGGTGATCTCTTGAGTAGTCACTTAGGAGAGGTTTAAATGTTAATATAACAAAGAGATTTTGCTTCTTCCCAACCCATCAACTCAGAATTTTGCAGGAAAGTTACTATAATAATAATTTCAAATAAAAAAAGGGAAATTTTCTTCCCAACTCCAAGCACATCCAAACTGGAGACATTTTTGAGATTCAGAAAAAATATATATATATAACTTCACTCTCTTTTTCTCTTCTTGCTGTACTATTCATATAAGAGTTATTTCTGGTGCTAAAGAGAGGAAATATAAATGCTGACCCGCCATGAGCAAGGTTGTTCTCATATATTAGACACAATTAGGAGCAAGGAGAATCAGAAATGATGTGAGAAACACTGCTCCTGTGAGGTTTACAGCCCCACTTCTACATACAAGTCAATAAGCACTGAAAGTATGGATGTCTTTGTGGGGGGGAGGGGAGTTGAGTTGAGTATAATGCAAGATAATATAGTTGATGTTTGTTGGCCATAATCCCTTTAAGATGGATAACCTAGCAGACGCTCTGCAACAGGAAGTGGGCAGACCTGTTTCTGGATATACTGACCGACCATGGGGTCAAGGTGCAAAATTAAAGACCTAGGATCAGAGATCAAAACATCCCTCAAAGTTCCACAGTGTATGGATCGAAGGGTTTGGGAGGCTCCATCTTTAGTGCTAACCACTTCAAATAACATTTTGCTGCATTTCAGTTCTGTAGTTGGACTGTGTATGTGTGTGTGTGGGGGGGGGGGGGGGAGGGTTATGCTATAGGAAACCACTGCAATTGAAATCATTATCTACTCCAAACTGATAATCCTTCTCTGTAGTAAATTAAGTATTATTTATGAACCAGATTCTCAGCTGGTGTAAACTGATGCACCTCCATTTACTTCAACAGACTTTAGAGCCTGTTTACCTATCTATGCAGGTATTTTTTGCATTTCCTTTGTGGAAACTATAGCACCATTAATAGACCTATAACATGCCTGTAAGTGAGAATATTAGTTAATATATTTTAGGTTTTGTGTGGACTTGAAAATATAGTACATGTGCCAGGCCTTTTGTAGTACGTGTTCCAGGCCTTTTTCAAACCCATATTGTCAAGTAAACGCAGGTTTGTTTAGCACCTGTGCAGATCCAGCTCAGTGTTTGAAAAGATTATATTCACACCATCAGACATACTACACTTTTCGGTGTAAATCAGGCATCCATTTCCAGCCATAGGGCTGGCACTGTTAGCACTTTGTATTCCCAGTGCTACAGGTTTCCATAATCTGGTGATGTGGAAGGAACTTTGGAAAATTCTGCTGAATACTAAGTAAGTGGGAGGCACTTTCAGACCAGACCTTCCCCCTACACCTTTCTTCTTCACTTGTCTTCAACACTTGCTGCACAAGTTTCCACCTCTCCCCAACACTCCCCTATAGGCTAAGCAGCCAAATTCACATAGGCACTGTCAGTAATTCCTAAAACCCCAATGTAACCCATGCCTGCTCAGTGTGGTACTCTGTTGTGGTGGCTAAACCCCCCAGAGATTGATGAGCCTGCTATAGCCTTGGCCATCCTTTAGCTCAGGCAGGGGAGGCTCATGCACTAAGCTCAAGAGGAACCAAGTTTGATCCCTACTGCTAAGAATCAGGATCTGTCACCATTGGGCCTATAAAAAAAGTACCCACAATCTAAACCTAACCTTTGGTCTAAGGAAGTATAAGGGTCTGATCCAAAAATTGGAATCTTTCCATTCACTTCAATGGCCTTCGGTGCAGGTACTAAAATTAGTGTAATTTATAACTTCTTCCTTAACATGTAAATTATGTCAATTTAGCTTCACTGACCCGTAATTTACACACCTTATACAGATCAGCTATGAATTTGACCCACTGCATTTTATAAATAAAAGGGTTAAATTCAACCAGAAGGGTGAAATGAGGTTTCCACTGCATCTCCCTGGCAATGATCACTCTGATCATTGACTGAGGGTCAAAGGAGCTGGGATTTCTTCATCAAAGCCGCACCTTAAGCTCATTAACCTGGCTGTGCAGCTTCCAGCAAGCAGGTCTGACTGCAGCCCTATACTTTCCTGCATAGCAGACATTTAGGGACAAAGTTCCTAGTCAAACACTGATTGCTGTCCTTATGGTAATTGTCTTTATGGTTCAAAATAGCCAGGGAGGTTTCCCAGAATGCTTGCATACACTTGACACAAAATGAAAGCATCAGGGCTCAGCAGTATTGTCCATGAATAACCACACAATGAATGAGGAACAAGTCCAAACTGGGTTTAGCACACACATTCCCTTTGGGGACTGGTGACAGAGGAATTTACATTGTAATGGTTTAAATTTCCCCCATCAGTTTATCATTGTGTCAATGAATGATGTCTTCATTTCTTTTATAAAACAAGCGCTAACAAGGTCATTAAAGAGACACAGAATCCCAGCCAATTTAGGAGTCTCTTATACCCTATGCAAAATGCTATTAACATTTTGAAAACCAGCCAGATGGGGTACATCCAGAACAGACAGAGAAGGAAATAAAAAAGATTGCTAAGGAACCTGCAGAAGCAGACAGGGCTGGCTGTTTACTGCTAACAACTAAGCATGTTGTTCTACAGTAACACACATTTACCATTTGGGATGTGTCCCATGTAATATTTAAACTTCTGACAACTGGGTCAGGAGAGAATCCACATGGAGCAAAAAGAAGCCATAGGCACTTGCTAAAAACTCCAGCCGAGCCAACACTTTTGCAAAACTACAGCACTGTGAATTATTCAATGGCAGAAAACCACGAGCCAAATAAATAAATAAAATACATTAAATAAAGCACGCAGTAGCAGGTAGCATGGTGCTACTATGAGTGCGGTGCAGAAAGCGGAAGGAGCTATGGAGGGGAAGAATGGAAGCACAGGACTAACAGTTACAAAGCAGTGAGTGTTGAAATGCCTGGATTATATAGACACGTTGTCTCAATTTTATATATATTTAAAACATTCACATCTGCAATCAGAGAGGATGAGATTCAACTGATCATTATATTGCACAAAGGACAGCATCTGCTGCCTGCAAGCAGGGCCATTTGTTTGGCAGAACAAATCTGCGACCGCAGGGAATTCATCCCAACAAATTTACTGCCACTGACACTGTGTTACGGTAGCAAAACTGAGGATCAGCTTATCACATGATATAGATGGCTGCTGAAGGAATATGCCATAATAGGTTATTTGATATGAATTACCTGAACCACTAGTGTGGGCTCTAAAGTGACACTGACTACAGCAGCAAGAGCTGAATTGAACTTTATAAGGAGTGAACTGCTACATTATGCATTAAATAGCACCGTTTCCAAAATATATCAAAAGTAATTCAAAGCTCTGACTTAATTACTTATACTATCTATTAGGCCATTCTAAAAAGGTGGTATTTGATTATTTTGTGACTGTATATGTTAGTTGGATCTGTTTTCCAGCAACCCTGATATGGAAATTTATATGCAGTGGCAAATTACATCAAGTTATTTACTGCTGTTTAATTTCATTAATACACTCCATAAGAGAAATTGAGCTCAACATCTCTCCTTTTAAGTACAAATAACCCCCTGGGTGACATACTGTATGAAACCCAATTACTATATATAATAAAATGACACTGCAAATAAAAACAAATTTCCTAATTCAGTTACATTTGGAGACAAACACTTAGTAAACATGCATTTGGCACTGACTCAGCAATCAGCACCAACGGATAGCTTACAATAATAATCTAAAACATGTGATTATTGGTGTAAGGTGAACAGGGCTACAGAACCCAGGGTGGCCCATGATTTCTTGATTCCATTGCATAGGTTCACTGCAGGGAGAGTGGGTTGCTTTTCATTAGGCTCTCAGTGGACTCCACGTGATAGAGCTGGGCTCTGTATCACCTCCCCATAGGGTCAATATTTCAATGTCTCGCTAAAATCTCAGCCAACAGATTTGTGAATCTATCTGTTTTGGATATGCCAATTCAGGTTTTGCACCCTTAAAACAAATGTGTTTGCAGTTATTAGTAGCACTTGTTATTTCTTTTAAAGGGGAGGCTAGGTTAGATCTGCACACTGTGTACACATATAATAAAGGATACTTCCTGCTCCAAAGAGCTTACAATCTACATTTTGTGGGTACATTTTTAGAGGCCCATTGAAACTCTGGCTGTTGGAGATAAATGGATGTAGCAGCTGTGAAAGGATCCTAATACGTAGCCCAGCATGTAGAGAAGAATTTGGAATGGGATAGGGGAAGGAAGGGGCATGACCACCATTGGATCCATGATTAAACAGACAGAATGGGCACAGCCCCAACGTATAGGGGGATGAAGGGGTAGTGGACCTGAATCCTGTCCATGTGGGTAACATGGGTAGAATCTATTCCCTCACAGTTTGATCATAGTGTTCCACTCTTGGCCATTTGCTCCAATTTCACCCTAGATACATATATGCCAATGCTGTTATGATTTTTCTGCATGGGCTGGAATTAGTGAATGTTAAATGAAACTTGCTTAAAAAAGTAATGTGGGTCTTCCAATCCTTTACATTTCCTGAGGCACACCTCATAATTCTTTGACTAAATGTTACTGAGATACCAGAATTAGTTACATCAAGTTTTATGAGAAAAGGACAGTTTAAGAGCAAGACAGGAGGGTTTGATTTATTTTCTGTTTTCAATTCCCTCCCCTCACACCGGCCATAAGCAATAGTTCCCTTAGGTGTTGGTTTTCAGAGGCATCTGCTTCACTTTAGATGCATTAAAAAATTCCAATCCAAACACAAAAGTATGACTTAATTAATTCTTTTCACGCCAGTGATTCCCAGTGCTTCCTTGGCAAATGTTCACTTGCATCATTTTGACGTTTAAAAAAAAATCTAATCCCTGACATCAAGGGGTTAATGGCAGGAAAAAGAATACCCCCAAACCCTCTCTGTAAGCCTTTGCTTGCTATTCCAGTCACTGCTGCAGAATGCGATGATTTCACAAACTTATATATAGCCCCCAAATAAATACATTCCCCTCTACATGAAAGCAGGACCATTTATCTACCCTGAGGACACTGTCAAAAGAAAATAAGGAAAGTCAACTGTAGTAATACTCTTGATATACTGGTTGATGACACAACAAGATGTAAAACACAGCTTAGAAAAAAAAAGAGATACAACACAAAGATCACCACTCCTCAAGGCGGGGATCTCCCTCAGGAAACAGTGTGAAAGTAACCTTTGAGAACAATGGAAAGGAGAGAACGAAATAACAAAGAGACTTAAATATAGTACATTTCCCTCACTCTTTTCTCTAAAATCTTTCATGGGCACCAAAACTTTCCACTGCAAGAAATGCCAAGTAGTTATTGTGTGAGTAAACCAGTCACACACACCGCTTTTGGGGCCAACCTCAAAAGATTTAGAGTTTGGATTTGGTTTGGGGAAACATTAGAAAAAGTGGGTGCTTAACGGCAGATTTTACTTTTCAGGTAAGGTCAAGAATGTTGGACCACTCTTGGATGACTATAATTTGCACTCGCAATGGGATGGATTTGATGATCTTTCAAGAGGGGGGACCGATTCCCATGCACTGGCACAAGAATTGGCACAGTGATCTAATGGAATCTTTTTCATCTTTAACTGCTGCGGTTCAACCATAACTGTGAACCTTATGCAAATTGTCCAAAAGTGCTCTGTGTGCAAAATTGGGCTGGACAAGATAACTGATTTTGATTTGGTGTTACTGCTTCCAGTCTTGACTGTAAATATGCAACAATAGCTTTTCCTGTGGCAAGTTAGAAAATTAGAAAATTATATTAGAAAATTAGGGCGGTTTAATTATGGTGGTCAGGGGCGTGAAAAATCCACACCTCTGAATGGCATAGTTAAGCCAGCCCAAGTCCCAGTATAGACTGCACTAGGTTGATGGAAGAATTCTTCTTGGACAGGTGGAATATCTATGCAGATGGGAGAATCCCTCTCATCGGTGTAGGTAGTGTCTACATCAGGGATGGGCAAACTTTTTGGCCTGAGGGCCACATCTGGGTATGGAAATTGTATGGCGGAGCATGAATGCTCACGGAATTGGGGGTTGGGGTGTGGGCTCTGGCTGGGAGTGTGGTCTCTGGGGTGAGGCCAGAAATGAGGAGTTCAGGATTCAGGAAGGGACTCCCAGCTGGGGAAAGGGGGTGGGATATTTGGGGGGAGTGAGGGCTCCAGATGGGGGTGCGGGCTCTGGCGTGGGGCTGGGTATGAGGGTTTGGGGGTGCAGGACGGTGGTCCAGGCTGGGACCAAGGGTTCGGAGGGTGGGAGGGGGATCAGGGCTGGGGCAGGGGGTTGGGGCGCGGGTATCTATATACCTGATAGAGGTATATAAAATCATGAGTGATGTGGAGAAAGTGGATAAGGAAAAGTTATTTACTTATTCCCATAATACAAGAACTAGGAGTCACCAAATGAAATTAATAGGCAGCAGGTTTAAAACAAATACAAGGAAGTTCTTCTTCACGCAGCGCACAGCCAACTTGTGGAACTCCTTACCTGAGGAGGTTGTGAAGGCTAGGACTATAACAGTGTTTAAAAGAGAACTGGATAAATTCATGGTGGTTAAGTCCACTCATGGCTATTAGCCAGGATGGATAAGGAATGGTGTCCCTAGCCTCTGTTTGTCAGAGGATGGAGATGGATGGCAGGAGAGAGATCACTTGATCATTGCCTGTTGGTCCACTCCCTCTGGGGCACCTGGCATTGGCCACTGTCGGTAGACAGGATACTGGGCTAGATGGACCTTTGGTCCGACCCGGTACAGCCGTTCTTATGTTCTTATTATGTTCTTATGAGGGGGTCAGGGGTGCAGGGTCTGGGTGGCACTTGCCTCAAGCAACTCCCAGAAGCAGTGGCATGTCCCCACTCTGGCTCCACACGGAGATGCATCCAGGTGGCTCTGCAAGCTGCCCTGTCCACAGGTGCTGCCCCTGCAGCTTCCATTGGCTGTGATTCCCGGCGAATGGGAGCTGCATGGGCAGCGCTTGGGGCGGAGGCAGCATGTAGAGCCCCCTAGCTGCCCCTACATGTAGGAGCTGGAAGGGGGACATGCTGCTGCTTCCAGGAGCTGTGCGGATTGGAGCAAGCCCCAGACCCCACTCCTCGGTGGGAGCTGGAGGGCCGGATTAAAATATCTGGGGGGCTGGATGCAGCCCCCGGGCTGTAGTTTGCCCAACCCTGGTCTACATTGAAGTGCTACAGCTGCAGCAGCAGCTGTGTCACTGTGTCATTTTAAGTATAGACAAACCCTTAGGTATTTCTGGTTGTAGATCCTGTTCAGAACTGAGAAGTTCAAATTTTCTAAAATATTAAATAAAAAGTTATCTGAACATTCCAAACCCCCAAAAAGAAGTCTAAGTGGAGTTGCTACTCTACATTTAACATGAACACAAGCTTATACAAATTTGCATCTTCTTTAAAAATAGGAATTGTCATCACTACGCAAAGCACATTGGCCCACAATTAGTGATATGCAAAATTAAAGTTAAAGAAGTATGGGCTGGATGAATGGACTGTAAGGTGGATAGAAAGCTGGCTAGATCGTCGGGCTCAACGGGTAGTGATCAATGGCTCCATGTCTAGTTGGCAGCCGGTTTCAAGCGGAGTGCCCCAAGGGTCGGTCCTGGGGCCAGTTTTGTTTAATATCTTTATTAATGATCTGGAGGATGGCGTGGACTGCACTCTCAGCAAGTTTGCAGATGACACTAAACTGGGAGGCGTGGTAGATACACTGGAGGGTAGGGATCGGATACAGAGGGACCTAGACAAATTAGAGGATTGGGCCAAAAAAACCCTGATGAGGTTCAACAAGGACAAGTGCAGAGTCCTGCACTTAGAATGGAAGAATCCTATGCACTGCTACAGACTAGGGACCGAATGGCTAGGTAGCAGTTCTGCAGAAAAGGACCTAGGGGTCACAGTGGACGAGAAGCTGGATATGAGTCAACAGTGTGCTCTTGTTGCCAAGAAGGCTAATGGCATTTTGGGCTGTATAAGTAGGGGCATTGCTAGCAGATCGAGGAACGTGATCGTTCCCCTTTATTCGACATGGTGAGGCCTCATCTGGAGTACTGTGTCCAGTTTTGGGCCCCACACTACAAGAAGGATGTGGAAAAATTGGAAAGAGTCCAGCGGAGGGCAACAAAAATGATTAGGGGGATGGAGCACATGACTTATGAGGAGAGGCTGAGGGAACTGGGATTGTTTAGTCTCCAGAAGAGAAGAATGAGGGGGGATTTGATAGCTGCTTTCAACTACCTGAAGGGGGGTTCCAAAGAGGATGGAGCTCGGCTGTTCTCAGTGGTGGCAGATGACAGAACAAGGAGCAATAGTCTCAAGTTGCAGTGGGGGAGGTCTAGGTTGGATATTAGGAAACACTATTTCACTAGGAGGGCGGTGAAGCACTGGAATGGGTTACCTAGGGAGGTGGTGGAATCTCCTTCCTTGGAGGTTTTTAAGGCCTGGCTTGACAAAGCCCTGGCTGGGATGATTTAGTTAGGAATTGGTCCTGCTTTGAGCAGGGGGTTGGACTAGATGACCTCCTGAGGTCCCTTCCAACCCTGATATTCTATGCTTCTATGATTCTAAAATAAACAAACATGCAAGTCATGGGAACAAAGTAGCAACATGCTACCCTAGTTTATGCATGCATTTTTCATCCAGAAAATTTCATGAAATTTGGATAAAACGCACAGTGTCTGGCAAAGTGACTCATATTGAATGGACATAGCTGCAATTCAGATAAAAGGTTGTTGGCTGAATAGGATTGTAGTACAGAGGGAAGTGACAAGTGGAAGAGTGGATCAGCTGGTTTAACAATGTTTCAAGGCAGCAAGATTTCAGTGCTTCTATATCCTGGGAAATTTCCCAAATTCTGGGAATTTTTGAGTAAAATGTTTTGAATGAAAATTTCCAATTTCCCAAGTTGAAACATTTTACTCACAAATTCCCAGGTTTTGGGAAATTTCCCAGGATATAGAAGCACTGTAAAAAACTTTATCTGGGAATTTTTCACCAGATTTGGGAAATTTTTAGCGCTAGGTTGGGAAAAGTTGGCATCACGATATAGAAGCACTGCAAGATTTCTCCCTCAACGTTTTCATGCTTCAGGATTATAGAGGCCATTGCTTACAGAAAGAACAGCCCTAGGCTAGTTTTACATCATCAACCCTGCATTAGATAGGAGTGCATCCTCCCATCTTCAAAGAATCTTCTCATGTTTTCTCCCAACTATTTTCCTTATAGACTTTCCAGCACTGCCTAAGAGAGCTTGATTGGTTTTTTAAGGTATGTGTACACTGCAATGTAAGCCCAGGGTTCAAACTCAAGATCAAACCTAGCCCCTTTTCTGTCTACACATAAATCATGCTAACCCAGGGTTCAGACCCAGGGTATCAGGACCCCCATGGGGTCCAGCCAGGACACAGGGTTTGCTGTGTATTGCTCTGTAGTGTAGATGCAGCTTCACTGGACTTGTGCTCTGGGAATCTGCCAAAAGCATTCCACAATCCCACAAGCTAACTTTCTTTGTCCTCTGGACAATCAAGACCGGTGGACAGTTGGACTTGGGCTTGCATAATTCAGTGTAGATGCCGTAACCCCAGTTTGGGACCCAGGGTTCAACAGTGCCTAACCTGGGGTAACAAATGAGTGTGGATGCTCAAGCCCTAGGTTAACAAACACAATGTCTGCTAACTTGAGTTCTACTAAGCCTGGTCTTACATTGCAGTGTGGACATAGCATCTCTCCCCAGGCCTCTTTTTTTTGTTCACTCTGAATAGCTGTTTTAATCCCCTGTTTGCTGGTAAACAGATTACACCCCCTACGAAGAAAACAAATGACTTTAGAAGAAGAATTCATGTGACTAAAACAAAGTTTATTTAAAAAAAAAAAAAAGAAATCAAATGATAGTGAAATCCCTTCAACAACACTTTACAAAGAGACTGTATCAATCCAATAACTCACGCTCCTCTTGTTGACAGTTCTTTTGAATCCTTAATGTTCTTGTCAATGGAAAGTTTTTGGATTTCTGAATCCTTTTCCCTCATGGAAAAAGGCCACCCGTCTGGGTACATGACCATTTCCCAGCTGAAAGAGTCCAAATTATTATATGGGGCATGAACAGATGTTTAAGCACCATGGCAAAAATCTGTTCCACCAACAAACAGCTTCTGAATTTTCAAAATGATCGGTGACTGATTCGTGCTGCTTTTTATTGTTTTAAATGTATTTAATGCATAAACAAAGGTGAAATAGGAACACTGCATAATAATTTGACTGAGCAGAAACTGTAGATTAGAGTCTCTCCCATGCAAAGTATTTGGGTGTGTTGTTTGGGCCCATTTTTTGAGCAAAAATATGTAACATCTTTATAAAGTGCTTTATATGAAAAAATCTCTTCCCCTCAAAATAAAACAGTAGCTAAACTACTCTGAAGAGGTAGTGGTCAGAGTAATGAATCTGAGAGTCAGGACGCCCTTCTTTTTATTCCTAAATCTGCCAAGTGCTAGCTGTGGTAGAAAAATCACTTAGGACCAGAGTTTCAAAACAGAGTTTAAATATATATATATATATATATATATATATATATTTGCGGGCATTTCACATGATAGACAGATAGACAGATAGATAGATAGAAATTATAATTATATATATTAATTACACACAGACATGCCTGCCACACACCCCTATCTATCTATATATTTTGGGTATGGGGAGGGGATGGCAGGCATGCCTGTGTGTAATTAAAATTATTCCCTTCCTTGTTTTGCAGTGTGTTTTGTCTTTTACACTATGACCACTTATTGGGGCAGGAACTATCTTTACAAACTGTCTTGTACGGCACTGAGTACACTGCCAACAGTTACAATATAATAAGAATAATTTAAGTGCAAAGTATCATAGCTATTATATGAGCTTTATGAGGGGTTCCATATCTTTTGATGCTGAAATACACTCTTCACAAGCTTGATCTTTAGCTTTATGTTTTTTAAAGTGCTGGGTCTGAAATGTCTCTCCATAGTTTTTTCTTTCTCAAAGATTTTTGTCACAGAGTCAGCATAACTTAGTGACAATACCAGTAGAGACCAGATTCCCCTCCTGTGCTCTGTTGTCATATCTTCCACTGAGCTGGGGCAAGTCATTTCACCTACCTGTCCCTTAGTTTCCCATTCTATCAAAGGTTTATTACAGTGGTTCTCAAACTTTTGAATTGGTGACCCCTTTCACATAGCAAGCCTCTGAGTGCAACCCCCCACTTATAAATTAAAAGCACTCTTAAATATATTTAACACCATTATAAATGCTGGAGGCAAAATAGGGTTTGGGGTGGATGCTGACAGTTCACGACCCCCCATGTAATAACCTCGCAACCCCCTGAGGGGTCCCGACCCGCAGTTAGAGAATCCCTGGTTTATTATGATCTAACTCACATGGGGTGTTGCTGAGAACTAATTAATGTTCTGAGTTTTGAAATCTTTGGTTGAAAGTTGTTATAAAATTGCAAAGTATTGTTATTATTGAATCATCTGCATCTGTTCAGCATGTTATATTTCTAAGAGGATTATTTATTAGGCCACAAGTAGGATTCTTTTGCAATAATGGTGAATTAAATGGTGAATTAAAATGGCATGTTGCAAGCAATTGGCCATTGCCATCAAGATAGCTGTAGGTAGCTGACAATTACTTAGTGGTATATAATTATTTAATCCTATTTAATAATGTATCAATTACTTATTGTAACAATTAATTGCATAGTGGTGAATTAAACTTAATAGAACTTATTCGATGTGTATCCAATCCAGCATTATTTAATAATGCATGTGCAACATACCTATTAACTACATAACAGTATTTGGAACTTAATCTAAAGTGCTATGTATTCCCTTATCCATGTGAATACATACGAAATTGTGCAAGCTTGCTTATCTTTCAGAAACGTAAATGGTCAAAGTATCTAACTTTCAACTCACTCTGCCATGAAAATGCCAAGTGCAAAATGCATTCCTGGTTATTTGAACAAATAGGCTGGCCTCTTTGAAAATTACATTAGTTAGCACCAGAGATTTGCTGAGATTCCTAAAGAAATAGCAAGGTAGGAAATTATTTGACAGCCAATTCTGTTTGAAGAGGTGGAACTCAATTTTACTAAAATGCCTGGGTTTTTTGGCAATTTTGTTTTTTACTTTTTGTTTATTTGTTTGTTTGTTTGTTTCGTTCCCTCACTGGCTTCTTTCTCTGTCTGTAAAAATGGGATAGAAAAACCAAATCCTTCTAATTTTTTATTTGAGAGAAGTTTGGGAGGGAGAATTCACAACCAGATCCATACCATAATTTTACATATGGCCTCAAAATTATTGGATCCAAACACCATGAACATTGACATAGAGGCGTGGAGCTCAAAGATCCATATTCATATTTTCCATCTTCGATCCATCACTAATTGAAAGGCAGAGAGAGATACTGCCAAAACAGCGAGGTTTTGATTCCCTTGGAGCTGAAATTCACTTCAGTGCATAAGCTCTGAGTCATTAATGCCATAAGTGGCCCTTAAGTGATGTTCAAAATTTTATTCCAACCCTTGCTCTAGGTGAATTTCATCCTAAGTGAGAGGCAATTCTCTTATATATCTTCCACTGTCCATGAGTTGGGAAAACAAATGCATCCAGCCGGTTCTAAGGAAGCCTCTTTCATTACTGCTCCTGGAAAGAGCTATGATTCAGTTCAGTCTGGGCCAACTCCCAGCATTCTCAGCAGATTTCATTTTAACCCATTTTTTCCAGACATTTCCATCAACATCAATATTATAAAGTCAACCCAACAAGGGCATACCAGATTTGTTCGACGTCTAGATACAAAGACAATTTAATACAATGAAACACTTTTTTAAAAGACAAGGTTCACAGAGATGTATTTCAATATTTCTAAATTCAACAGCATGTTCATAACTACAAAGAATTAACTAACATGTTAAGGGCTGAAAATCAGTCCCGTAGCAGAGGACTAGCACAAAAACCTATTTTGAAGGCTCAAGTGGAACTTAAATCGTACACAGGTCTTGTAATGACTTCCTGAATTTCACTCTAACAGAACTATAAAGACTATTATCACAGCAACAATTCAAAACATTATGCAATACTGCTAAGAACTACAAATCCAACTTGTAAGCAGTACAGCATATTGATAAATGGGAGCTAGATATCACAACTGTGACAACAAATCTGACAGATTCTGTGGGAAAATTTGGAAGGACATTGTATCAATATCCATAAGTACAAATCATTCATATACCCAGAACCAGACCTCACAGCACACATAATTTACACCAGGGAGATAAAAAATTATACAAAATGGGTTGGCTGAACACAGACTTGTGCTAGTGCAATAATGCCTTTGAAGGCAGTTTCAGAATATATGGTGGGATTGTCAGAATTTATATCATGTATTCATTCATTTTTTCCAGTGGCAGATACAAATCAAAAATAAAAATAAAAATCAGAGACAATTAATAATGGAGTAGTAGTTAAGAAAAAGATAGAACCTCCTGTGAGGCTGGCAACCCAGGTGCCAGCTCTTGCCAAGGCTGCAGGCATTTGCTAAGAACTGACAAAATCATAGCTGGAGATCAGACCGGTTCACTCTCGTGTTAGGGTGCTCAGAATAGGAATTATTTTTAGCAGAATGTATTTCGTGTATAGACTACAGAGAGTTTGTAAATTGCTGCATGCATTACTCTTATTTGTAATGTCTGTATTCCATGCTATTAAGAAATATGTAAGTTTTGCTTTATAACTTTGAAAATGTTTGCTCTAATCTTGTGAACTCAGATGAGAAGAGTGTTTCCCCATGCCCATCCAGAAGAACTATCAGAATCAGTTGGGCCATCAAGGAACATGACAGTACAAAGGATTGCTCAATGGCCCTATCACACCTTGGAAATGCTACATGCAAGGAAGCTTGTCCTATGGCCTTGGAGGCTGAATGAAGGAAATAAAAGACTCAGGAAAATTTTCCATCTCTTTGCTGCTTGAACTCTTACAGGGCCAGAGACACCAGACTGAAGCCAGAAATCCTCAGGGGTTACACCTGGGTTTGCCCTGAAAGACACTTTGAATTGACAGATCACCTCAACTCTGTTACTCTCAGGATTTACAGTACAATTTATTTGTGTATATCTTTGCTTGCTGTAACCGGCAAATAACTGTGATTTATTTTTCCTAACAAACCTTTAAGTTAATTTATTACAGGGTCGGCTTCAGGTTTTTGTTGTTGTGAAATTTAAGATACAAATTGATCTGGAGTAAATGACTGGTCCCTTGGGACTGGAGGCAACCTGAATATTTTGTAATTTTTGGTGTAAGTGACCATTTATCACTAAGTCCAGCTTGTCTGGGTGGCAAGAGAGGGCACTGTCTGTGACTCCATGGTGAGACTGTTATAGTGATCCAGGAGTTCACATTTGTTACTGGCTTCTGGCTTGGTGAAATCTAATTATAGAACATACCACCACTTTGGAGTATCTGCCCTGTAGTAGTCTCTCACAGTTGTGAGCCACTCCAGACAGCATGACACCTGCTATTAGGTTTCTTGTAATTACACCTGTTTTTTAGCAACTGACTGTTGAAATCCTTATATTCCTTTATTGTACTGGGGAATGTCACAAGCCTGAAAAACAATATGACTATGTACTTCTTTGCAATATGTTTGCAAAGCATATAGCGCAGTTGTGTCACAACCAGCTTGGGACCTTTAGATGCTATTGTAATACAAATAAATAACAATATATTAAAATGGAGGAGGCAGGTGGGGAATAGATACAAGGTAACAACTAACTTTAATAGACTTCATTAAAAGTTTAGTTAGGTCCACATTCGGTTTTGATCCTAGCAAACAGTCAAGATTTTTATTTTCATCGAAATCTAGATGCTAGAAATGGAGGCAAGATCTAGCACTGACCTATCAGTCAGTCTTCCTGCCTATATAGGATTCGTCCTTATAGTATATATTTTCTAATGTTTTTAGTACAGATTTTCTGATCTGGTTATCCTATCCCTTATCAATATTTTTTTAAAAAATTACTGTGTACCTCAGTAGGAGCTGCATAATATACTGCATCACTAGCGGGTGATTAATGCAAATTCTCCAACACCAGTTGTGTACATAAGAACGGCCATACTGGGTCAGACCAAAGGTCCATCTAGCCCAGTACCTTGTCTTCCAACAGTGGCCAATGCCAGGTGCCCCAGAGGGAATGAACAGAACAGAACAGATAATAAAGTGATCCATTCCCAGTTGCCCATTCCCAGCTTCTGGCAAACAGAGAGTAGGGACACCATCCCTGCCCATCCTGGCTAATAGCCATTGATGGACCTATCCTCCATGAACTTATCTAGTTCTTTTTTGAACCCTGTGTAAAAACACAGTCTCTTGAAGCTTTACCCTGAGGAGAGGGCCATTGGCTTATGGTTACCTGTTATAGGAGACCAGAGATCAATGGCCCAAACTTGTATAAAGAAATGGCTGGACTGTTTGAAGGTTATTCTAGTTCTTGATCTGACACTTGATATGTACTGGTGGCCAAGAAAGGAAACCCAACTGAGAGGTTTGAAAGACTGACACCTACCAGAGCCCTGTGTTGGAACTTGAGGTGACCTCTGGTAAGCTTTTCTTATGTCTGTAGGTTCATTTATTGTTTTTATATGTTTTTTTCTCTAATGCGCTTTCCCTAAGAATAAATGAACTTTGCTTTGCAAAGGCTGGTTGGTAACTGGTGTACACTGGGGAAAGGTTAACCACTACTCAGACCTTCTAGGGAACTCACAGTGGAGTGCAGAGGGACTGCAACCCTGTTCTGTGAGGAGAGGGACATGGGTCACCACCCAAGTTAGGGGATGCCTGGAGCCTGAAACCTTAAGTGGGTGCCCTCAAGAAAGACCAGGAGTGGGAGAGGTGGGGCAAAGGTGTAGTTAACCCTGCAACTGCGACATTGTCATTTTGGCATTTTTCTCCACATATATAATATATTTCATCAGTGACTTCTGCAAAATTTATTTCAGAAAACAAATAGTTGGTTTTGGCAACAACTGCTTAATTTCAACGTACAAAGCTTCTGGGTCTTATGGTTTCAAAGACCAAAACCAAAACACTTTGGCCAAATGACATCATGTCTGTGCCTCCTTCACTTTGCCTTCCCCTGGTTATAACATCTCCAAGTGTCCAAACCCTTGCAGATCCCGGATCCTTATAGGGCTTTCATGCTTCTACAGCATTAGACGTGGCTCCTGTAAGGTGCTAAACACTAGCTGATTGGTGCTTAGTGTCCTCAACTCCCATTGACTTCAATAGAAGTTGAATACCAGCATCACCTTGCTGAAAGTGCTCAGTGTTTTGAAGTGTTAGGCCTTTAGGACTCAGAACCTCACAGGATTGACCCTCTAGTCCCCCAAGGCTATTGCCTATATAGGGCTATTTATAGGAGAAAACTAAGGCCTTGATCCTGCAAACACTTAAGTATGTGTGTTAACATTCACAGAAGAGTAGTAACACTTGAGTATAGATTTCTAGATATGTATTAATATTGTGCTTTTAAGAACTGACTACTTATGCAAATTGCCACTGCTCAACAGGAAACCAAAGTCTTGACTGGCAATTTACATAGGTAGTCAGTTCTTAAAAGTACAATATTAATACATTATAACATACTCTAATTGTAAACTAGAAATCTATACTCAAGTGTTAATACTCTTCTTCCTTCTGTCTGTGCATCAGATACAATAAGATACTTATATATATCTCCTTACTGTATGTTCCATTCAATGCATCCAATGAAGTGGGCTGAAGCCCATGAAAGCTTATGCATAAATTTGTTAGTCTCTAAGGTGCCACAAGTACTCCTGTTCTTTAAGCCATGTGCCTAACTAAGCATTAGAGTACTGAGATTGACTTATACAAGAGAGTGAAATGCAAGGTATTAATTATATTTAAGTAGGTGCTAATCTCCAACCCTTTGAAATGTTTGTGAATTTCCCCCTTGTATCTAACAAATACGCTACCCAATTCCCCATACATTTCTAGCTGAGAAAGTAAAATTTTACAAATCCTGAATTATGGCTGGTTCAAGAATTTATTTTTAGAGGGAGAGGAGGGCAAAACAATTTTTTTTAATGGAAAGAATCTGTCCTCCACAGAAAATTTAGATCTTTTGTCAAAAATCTGAAACCTTTTAATCAAAAAACCAAAACCTTTTTGGTTTTTATTTTTTGACAAACAGATGAAATTGTCATCTATCCCACCCCTTTCATTTTCCAGCTGCTGTATCCTAAATCTGATGATTGACTATTAATTAATCATTATTAATTATTATTATTATATCCCAACACAAATAAAGGACAAGAAACTCAAGCAAAAATAAAAAAGCCAAAAGGAGAATGCAACTGTGAAAATACCTATTTAAAGATTATTTTACACTTTGATTTTTATTATCCATGGGGACTTTATCAAATGATTAAGAATGTATATTGGTTGCATGAGTGTCACTTATTTCAGACATAAGATTTAACTGGAAAATCATTTAAAAAACCTACAGGAAGCGTCAGACCTTTCTGGCTCTGCACATATAAATAATTGTTACTGTCGATAATCGATCAATTACAATTTAAAAACAAAAGAAGAACATTACTAATTGACTTGTCTTTCCAGTGAGAAATACTTCAGTTAAATTGACATACTGAGCTCTGTTTGAAAATCAATGCTTGGGAGAGTGATCACCGCACCATGAAACCACAATGGTTTCTGGACAGCCCCTATGCTGCCATGCAGTGGCGTGGGAGGATGTAAGGTGCCTTCCCTGCTATGTGACTAAGAGCCAGCCAGGTTTACAGCCCTTGCTTTGTACAGAGAATGTTCTGTACATAAGAACATAAGAACATAAGAAAGGCCGTACTGGGTCAGACCAAAGGTCCATCTAGCCCAGTATCTGTCTACCGACAGTGGCCAATGCCAGGTGCCCCAGAGGGAGTGAACCTAACAGGCAATGATCAAGTGATCTCTCTCCTGCCATCCATCTCCATCCTCTGACGAACAGAGGCTAGGGACACCATTCTTACCCATCCTGGCTAATAGCCATTTATGGACTTAGCCACCATTAATTTATCCAGTCCCCTTTTAAACATTGTTATAGTCCTAGCCTTCACAACCTCCTCAGGTAAGGAGTTCCACAAGTTGACTGTGCGCTGCGTGAAGATGAACTTCCTTTTATTTGTTTTAAACCTGCTGCCTATTAATTTCATTTGGTGACCCCTAGTTCTTGTATTATGGGAATAAGTAAATAACTTTTCCTTATCCACTTTCTCAACATCACTCATGATTTTATATACCTCTATCATGTCCCCCCTTAGTCTTCTCTTTTCCAAACTGAAGAGTCCTAGCCTCTTTAATCTTTCCTCATATGGGACCCTCTCTAAACCCTTAATCATTTTAGTTGCTCTTTTCTGAACCTTTTCTAGTGCTAGAATATCTTTTTTGAGGTGAGGAGACCACATCTGTACACAGTATTCGAGATGTGGGCGAACCATGGATTTATATACGGGCAATAATATATTCTCAGTCTTATTCTCTATCCCCTTTTTAATGATTCCTAACATCCTGTTTGCTTTTTTGACCGCCTCTGCACACTGCGTGGACATCTTTAGAGAACTATCCACGATGACGCCAAGATCTTTTTCCTGACTCGTTGTAGCTAAATTAGCCCCCATCATGTTGTATGTATAGTTGGGGTTATTTTTTCCAATGTGCATTACTTTACATTTATCCACATTAAATTTCATTTGCCATTTTGTTGCCCAATCACTTAGTTTTGTGAGATCTTTTTGAAGTTCTTCACAATCTGCTTTGGTCTTAACTATCTTGAGTAGTTTAGTATCATCTGCAAACTTTGCCACCTCACTGTTTACCCCTTTCTCCAGATCATTTATGAATAAATTGAATAGGATAGGTCCTAGGACTGACCCTTGGGGAACACCACTAGTTACCCCTCTCCATTCTGAGAATTTACCATTAATTCCTACCCTTTGTTCCCTGTCCTTTAACCAGTTCTCAATCCATGAAAGGACCTTCCCTTTTATCCCATGACAGCTTAATTTACGTAAGAGCTTTTGGTGAGGGACCTTGTCAAAGGCTTTCTGGAAATCTAAGTACACTATGTCCACCGGATCCCCCTTGTCCACATGTTTGTTGACCCCTTCAAAGAACTCTAATAGATTAGTAAGACACGATTTCCCTTTACAGAAACCATGTTGACTATTGCTCAAGAGTTTATGTTTTTCTATGTGTCTGACAATTTTGTTCTTTACTATTGTTTCAACTAATTTGCCCGGTACCGACGTTAGACTTACCGGTCTGTAATTGCCGGGATCACCCCTAGAGCCCTTTTTAAATATTGGCGTTACATTAGCTAACTTCCAGTCATTGGGTACCGAAGCCGATTTAAAGGACAGGTTACAAACCTTAGTTAATAGTTCCGCAACTTCACATTTGAGTTCTTTCAGAACTCTTGGGTGAATGCCATCTGGTCCCGGTGACTTGTTAATGTTGAGTTTATCAATTAATTCCAAACCTCCTCTAGTGATACTTCAATCTGTGATAGTTCCTCAGATTTGTCACCTACAAAAGCCAGCTCAGGTTTGGGAATCTCCCTAACATCCTCAGCCGTGAAGACTGAAGCAAAGAATCCATTTAGTTTCTCCGCAATGACTTTATCATCTTTAAGCGCTCCTTTTGTATTTTCATCGTCAAGGGGCCCCACTGGTTGTTTAGCAGGCTTCCTGCTTCTGATGTACTTAAAAAACATTTTGTTATTACCTTTGGAGTTTTTGGCTAGCCGTTCTTCAAACTCCTCTTTGGCTTTTCTTATTACACTCTTGCACTTAAGTTGGCAGTGTTTGTGCTCCTTTCTATTTGCCTCACTAGGATTTGACTTCCACTTTTTAAAGGAAGTCTTTTTATCTCTCACTGTACAGAGAATGTGTTACTTCAGAAGGAATAAGTAGGAGCAAGAAATAGTTGGAGTCATGGCTGGCCATGCTGCGGAAGGAGAAGGATGTGTACATTGAACCTGTTAAAGAAGTGTAATACATTGCACTCTCCACAGTGCACTTGGGAGGTCCGAGAACGAGTCTCTGAATCAAAATGCCTGCACTGCTCCCCTCCTGGGACACGACAGCTCTGCGCAGCCCCGAGTGGAGAGCAGTGTCAAACAAGCATAATTTAGCTTAGTGTCAGTAATGGTCTTTGGGGCAGATATCCACATGCCAGTGGGGCTGACTAGTTGTTTTTAAAAGACTTGGTTTTAAATACCCAGAATTCTTGGGCCCACAATTTTGATTCCCAAAAGGTCAGTTCATACCTTTATTTTTTTAAGATAGTAGGATTATCCCAGAATGCATTTCACAATTTTGCCCCTTTTTCCCCCTTTCCAGAAGTTTCCTTCTTTACTCTCCTATTAACATGCACTGGTTATCTGCCCGCTGACCATAGCCTTCCTTAGAGAAGACTGCATGTCAGTGGTTGGTCATGTGTACAGTTTGTAAAGTGCTTTGAGATTCTTAGGGATAGAAATGTAAAATATCATTATGTCTTCAGAATACACATTCTCTACTTTGGTTGGAAGCAGTCAGACTGGTCTTCCTGAAGGTTTCAGGACTGGGCAGGAATGGAGTGTTTTGCTGCCTCCATGATTGCCTTATACTTGTCTGTAATGGTGTGGCTACATCAGCAATGGTGACTGGGTGAGACTGTGATTCCCACTCATGCTGCTTTCTAATGTGAGGCCATGGACTATTTAAGGTCAGCCATGAATGTTGTGATTGTTATTGGACAGAAATGTGAGAATTAGTTACCCCTCGAGGAACAATGTTCTTCTGAGCTTTCCAGCCCAGTTTTGCAGACTAAAGGGTTTGGATCACTATCTACATTTTTGGGTGCTTACACGAATCAAAACTAAACCAAGACTCTGGAACTTTTCACCCATCAATATTGGCTTTTGACAAATAATGTGTTGTTTATATAACAGAAACAAGAGGTCTGTGTAGCTCAAAAGTGCGTCTCTTTCATGAACAGAAGTTGGTCCAATAAAAGGGACCAACACTGCTACAACAACACTGCAGACATTCTATTATCTTGGCATCTGAATTTATAAGAATACACATATTGGTTCATTTTGAGTTTCTTCAGTGTACAATGTGTGTTTTTAAATGTTTTATATATATTTCACAGTCACAGTATTCAATTTTATATTGCCTCTCAACTGAGTATTTTCTGTTGATACCTGTGGCTTTATAAAAATCAATTGCAAGCCAATTTTCAACACAGCATGGTTTCCCATATGGAAATACACTGGAAAAGGTAGATAAGCAGGTGCAGGAAGTCAAGGAATAGCCTCTGAAAGGAAATATAGCCTCTTACCACTGACTAATTTCAAAACATTTATTTCCATTTGTAAAAAAGCAACTCTCTGGAGATAAAACCCTTGAGGTACTAATAGTTTTCACTCTGGAAGAGTTGTTGACTTTTTCCCATATCAACAGCATTCAAGTTCCTTTGTTCAGTTACACATTCTCTATAGTGGAATGCCCTGTCTTCTATTATAGGCCTCAGAGTCACCTGTATCATTTATAAACCCTGGCCTATATATCTGCTATCGTTTCTAATTAACCTCTGACAAACTCAATGATGCTTGCATGGATGAGTGGGTCAGAGGAAAACATTGCTGATAAATGTGGATGGATGAAACAGTTCTGATGCCTTCCCCCCAAACTAGAACAAATCATGAGAGATGAACCAAAGCCTGGATCCAAAGTCTGGGCTCAATAAGCCATTGAGATGGTGGAGAGGGGACAAAGATCACCTATCTTGATCTTGAGACAGGAACAAGTTGGAGCAGGCTAAGGGCTATTATAACTTATTCTGCTTTGTTATAGCTTCCCTAGGGGTGATTTCATTAGCAGGGATTGGCTGTAACGGTATGCTCTGGCTCCACCTGCAATTAGGCCTCTTCTAACTCCAATAATGGGGATAGGGGAAATGAATGGCATACAGCTTCATGCCACCAGAGGATTCCCCTATTCCTAAGAAATTCTTAGCTGTCCATTTAGGACAACTTTTCAACTGCTTTTCACAGTTCAGAAAGCATAAAGCAATCTGATGCGGGGCAAAGATCTGGCCTCGTTGACTTGAAAGACCTGCTGAGGATGACCAGTCACTGAAGTAAGCCAGGGTACATACACTATTGTAACAGCAGACAGTACATAAATGTGTCTTTTGGATAACAGAAGAAATTGCTTACATTGATTTTCATAATATGCTAAAGCATACGTTTGTGAGGAGCAGAAAACTTTCTTGCTAGAAACTAAAGAAAAAAAAAGAAAACAAAGCACCACAAACTAGTATGTAATGTAAAGGGATAGCATATAGATAAGGCTAGTAAGAATCTCTGTGGTGCTGAAACAAATCAGTAAAACCTGCACCATTTTTATGGCATCCAGGAAGGGCCACTCAATTATAAACAATCTGAAGACTGTCATGAGAATGGCCAAAGTTTCTACAGTTTCACATTTTGCTTATTATCATTGTCACCAGAATAGATTCAAGCTGTGCCCTTATCTGTTCTTATTACGATCTTTGTCACAGGAAGGAGGCCTCTGAATGTTAATACCCAATAGAGTCTAGGAAAGACAATAGTCTGCTGTTCTGCTGTAACCTTTTCCATATTCTGTAGTTGATTGGTTCGTCAAGCCTCTGCTTTCTCACACCTACAGCTGAGGTTGTAAAAGGCGATAAGAGAGGCAGCTGACCAATCAGACTAGAGAACTGCAAAAAGATCAGAGACATAGGTTTCTAAAAATGCACCAGGGATTGAAATAACCACCCCTATTCCCATGGTGAACATGGAAGCAGACATGGTTAGGAGCACAACTGAAGACAGAGCAACAAGGAAAGACATTCTGGTGAACGTGAGTGTGTTATGGACATTTGACATATCAGACAGCACTAATTATGTGAGAAGAACACTAATGTGCAATAGCATTTAATTATGATTGACAATGGTACAAAGAATCACAGTGAAAATTGCTTTCTCTGCCGACTAATCCCCTCTCACAGAGCTAGATTGTCACAGCCCATACTGGGTTGCACAGGGGAGTAAGTGGGAGTAGGGAGCCCTTTATATTCCCATGGTTGGCCCTGCTGTGGCCCTCCAACCACAGTAAGGAGAACAGGAGCTATTTGTCTCATAGTCCCCACTGGGAGGGGATGGAAAGGGGCAGGAAATCGGAGGGTACAACTCCCTGGACTTAGTTGCTGGCTGGGCACACAGAGTGGAGTATGCTGTTGTAGAAACAAAAGGGGAGAAGTAACTTAAAAGGGGACTTTGGGCGGGGAGGGGGAGCCATGATTCAGAGTCACAATTTGTTCTTTAATCTGCTCCTGGGACAGCACCCCAGACAAAGTTACAATCTAGCCTAGAGTTACTGGAAACAGCATGCTTTATTTAACAGATGTATCTAAAATGACATCTCAATAATTAATAGTACAGCTTGCCAAAATACTTCCATAGAAGATTTTTTTTTATATGGAAAATGGCTTTTTGACAAAACGGGAATTTCTATGAAAAAATTCAGTTTCTATTGAGACAAAATGTTTTCAGATGTTAGGTTTTCAGTTTTTTAGCAAAAACTCAAAACATTGTTCATGGGGGAAAAAATATTTTCCAACAAGCCTAAGAAGGAGAATCTACACTTGAGTGACCTATAATGCCACCCAGAAGCTACAGATGGTTCAAAATTCCGTTTGCTTTGTGGCGTGGATAGGAAAACATGTGAATCCATTGATCCATGATTAAATTGGCATCCAGCCCAGATCCATTTCAAATAATTATGAAGTTTTAAATAGACTAAAACCCAGTGACCTAAGAAGCCTTGGCACCTTATTTTGTCAGCTGCATTTAATGGGGATTCAGCAGCTGACGTAGCTTAGCTTCTAACTGACATGGATGAAGAACATTTTATTCCCAGTGCTGTGGTCCCAGCTTTGGAACTCACTATAATCAGGGACCATGCTGTACCCAAGTCCTGCAACTTTCAGGGAGAATTTCAAGACTCTTTTTGTTGTTTTCTACAAAACTAAGGCACTAGTGCAGTCCCATAAACATTGTGATAAATAAATGGCTTTCATGCAAAGGGGGAAATTCTTTCCTAGAAGGAAATGATACTATTCTAAAGTTATGTATTGAAATAAAGATTCTATGGTATAGGCATGTTAGAAATAAAAAAGTAATAATAGTCAATAATAATAAAATGAAACGGGCAGAATGACAATGTCCTGGATTGGTGAAACTGGGCAATAACATGGTGTGTACCCTTCAGGCCTACAGGCCTGATTCTCTACTGTCTTTCACCTGGTGCCATTATTTCCATCCTGCGCAAAGAGAGTGTAAACCATCATATCAAAATAGTTGTGATATACACCCATCTTGCACAGTGAAATGATAACACAAGGTGAAAGGCAGTTTAGAATCTTGTCCAATGTGCTTTAAGACAAACAGAATACACATTAATTTTCCAGGATTTATGCACAAAGGTATCTCTTGTGAAGCTAGAGATTTCTGGAGAACAAAGTATTGTTTTGGTTCTTAAATAAATGAATGTGAATTTAGCTTTGGGCTCTCTGGCTATTTCTCATAATGCATATCCACTTCAGAGATTATACATTCAACAATAAGTCTTCATTGACAACTGCCAAAATATTTGGAAACATACTTGTGTGGCAGAGAACAGATAGACATCCTTATATACACTCAATCCTGCTGTTACATGTATAAATATTTGACTCCTGTGCACTTCATAAGGAACACTGAATTGCTGAGTAAGTTGCCCTGAGGAGACTAAATTGGATGGATACAGTTCAAACAAAGGAGGAGGATGGTATCAGACATACTTATAGTCTATCAGCAATGCTAGATGAGGTGAAAAAGTGAGCTTTAAGATGAGAATCAAAGGTGGAAATGGATGACTCTTGGTACATGGGGGGGGGGGGGGGACTTTTTCAAGCACAGGAAGCAGCATGAAGAATTACAGGGAGATGAGAATAGGAGAAGATGATGAGGGAATGTGATGGACAGAAGAAGCCTAGGCAGAGCAGAGGTGATGTAAGGAGAAATGAAGGAAGAGACATCTGCTGGGACAGATCTGTACAGGGACTTAAAAGGTACAATGAAAAGCTTGACACTTCAGAAATAATTTATTTTCTAAAGTAAAAAAAGAGTTTTTCAAAGGCAGTTCAGAGTGCAGCACTCTGCAAGACTATGCAGACTGCAGTTGAAATCACAAAACAAAGGCAAATGCAAACATTAGTTGCTACCCTTATTATCCATCCATTTGCATTTTGTTCACTTATTACTCATTAATTTTGAATGTTTATGGATGGAAATACTGGGGATGAGACATGCAAGTGAGACAAAGCAGAACTATGCTGTCTCTGTCTTCAGCTCAAACATCTATCCTATATTTGCAAGTAAAGCAGGCTCAGGGTGGGCTGCTGGAACACACTACTTACTGCTAGCCCAGTTGAGAGCAGTGCATATCCGTGTTTAGTGGCTGCTTACAGCAGTTATTCCACTGGATAACTAGGAGTGCAGGATCTTTAGCTAGCAGATCACTCCCCTTGGCTCTGCAGTGCACCTCCTAGTGGGCATTTGAATGCTAGGAGGTATCCCTTCTATGCCACTTATGCAAGGAATGCAGTGAAGACAAAAATGCACCCTATAACCACTTTTCCTCCTTGTACTCCTGTGTTGTAGAGAACAAAATCTAGCCCTATATTTTTTTATTCTTGTTTTGTTTAAAAGGGACGTTGTCGGAGGTCCCCCTGGTGTTAATCACAATCGCTAACACATTTTAAAGCACCATTTCCCCAGTCTAAAGAATCCCATACTGTTTATCTTATGTCAGTTTAATTTAATGTCATTTGTCCTACTCACTAATTGACTTGGTCATCATTTACTTGAGGTGGCACCTTATTGGCATGGCGTGCTTATTTATAATTGTAGAACCAGGTCGGATCATTCACAGCATCTCATGTCAGGCTTCTTAGGGGATGTGACAGGCAGGATTTACGATGGGAGCTGACAAGTGCACTTTAGAATAGCCATAAAAGTGAGGCTTGAGGCCCATTTTGGTCAGCAATGGAGGACAAAGGTTAAGAAGGTTGAAGCGATAAAACTGACTTAAGTGGAGGGTTCTCCATGCTTTTCTTGATATCACATTTTATTTTATCATAGAGTTTTTCATATCACTCTTTGGAATCATTCCCTCTCTTGAATAAGTCCCTCAAATAAATATGTGGGGAGGATAATCAAGCCAGCACTTTATGTGTAATACAGTATTGAATTGCAGTCTTTTTTATCATCTATTTTCTGTCTCTTTAAAGATGAAGGTGTATCGGACTGGAAGTTGCACTGACATAAAGATGCATTCATGTGTGGTTCTACCAAGTCTTCAGAGTAAGCCTGCTAGAGAATAGAGACAGGGGAATTTCAAACAGTTCAGAACCCCAGCATGGACAAGCTTATTCAAAGTTAGGAATTTCAAGAGAAGAAGCTTGTGAGATTTTTCAGTGCTTCTTGCTTTCAATCAGTCAGAAAAACTGAGCCTGATTCTGAACCCATTACAGTATTGTAAACCACGAGTAAGGCAACTGAGTAACACAGGAGGAAATGAGATCAGATTCCACTGCCAGTATTTCATAATGTATTGTTTTGTTCATGGTAGAAAACAGGAAGTAATGAGAGGAATTAAAGCAACAGGCTGGATTTTTTTGAATTGGAGGGGATTAGATTTGAGTTGTGTGTGAAGCATGGTACCTATTTATTTAGAACTTGTGAAATACCGGCTTATGTGTGCATAGATGGGTGTATATGCAGTTTTGGTGGATGTTCTAGCAGAAACCTGCCAAAATTTTAGTCTACTGTGATTTTACTTGCAAACCATTCATATGTTTTCACATAGTCTGAGTTTGAAAAGCACAATAGTTTTCCACCCACTATCTTAGAATGAAACAATATTATAATGAAAGCTAATGATTAACGCCATGCAGGAAAATTCCCTGTTTTTTTTAAAAAAACAGGGAAACTAAAAGAGACAAGTGGAAAATAGAAAGAGAGAGAAGAAACAAACAGCAACAGCAAAAACTTTGCATGCAGAGAAAAAACATAAAAGTAAATAGATATTAGCCTAACAACATCAATGAAGTGAACTAGCTAAATAAATATTTTGAACTAGCTAAATAAATATATCTCTTGTCTATTACCACAAGACAGAGAAAACAAAGGGTTTCCAATAATACTATGTCAAATCTGAGGCCAGCAAGGATTTTGTCATCACCACTATACTATATACCCAAGGCCATTCTGAATGTACAGCAGTGGCAGGGTTTGAACTCAGATTCCTTTTGCTTTAAAAACCAAAGTAATTGCCACTTGAGGCAAAGGGGAATCTCTGTTAACTAGTACCACTATAGGACCCATGATGCACAGTTGAGCTGTTCTGATTCTGTCTAGTAGAGGACAAGGGTTGTCTGTCTCTCACTCCCCCACCCAGGGCCGGCTCCAGGCACCAGCTCGGCAAGCAGGTGCTTGGGGCAGTCAACGGGAAGGGGCGGCACGTCCGGCTCTCTGCCGAATTGCCGCCGAAGAATAGAATGAAGCAGTGGCGGTAGAGCTGCCGCCGAAGTGCCGCTGATCGTAGCTTTTTTGTTTGTTTTTGGCCGCTTGGGGCGACAAAAACGCTGAAGCCGGCCCTGCCCCCAACACACACAGTCAGCAGATTACAGTACCTAAAATACAATTTGTTACAAAACACCACATTTTATACTGTTTTTGTAATGTGTCTATTAGAGAATTTTTCTGTTTTATCTATCTCAGACAGCCTCTCTGATGTGCTGGAAAAGTAGTTATTTCTCTCCTTTTCAGGATAATCCTCTTGGCTACAATTAAAGTAGTAGAGACCCACTTTAAGGTGAGATGGCAATTAAAATCAACAAGACTAAGGCGGCACAATTTAGTGGATGGTGCAAAGGAAAAGAAGTCAAAAAACAAGGGCAGCTGTTTCAAGCATCATTCTAAAATGTCTTCACCTCTAGATATTAAAACAGCGTGTGTGACAGATTTGCAGGCTGCCTTGGAGCCTGACATACCTAACATTATTCCCTAATTATAGTCTATAATATAGCCCACACTGCACTACCTATACATTAAAAAGATATTCTTTGATAGTGCAGTCCATTTTCCAATTAGCAGTCAGAGACTGATTGCAGCTCAAGGTTGAGATATAAAACTGGGATCTCTATTTGACAACTTTCCTTGGCACTATATATGTTTCCCCATTTTCATAGATTTTTTACATTTTTTGGCAGTCAGCTATTCAAAGCATCATCCTCCCCCCTCCTAAATCTGCAAAAATTAAAAACTAAAAAAAGAAACTCATTTTTATCTTTGGGAATGCTCCTCCAATGTGAGCTATTCTTTCTGGCATCCTTTGATAAATGGATTTATTTACTTCCAGAAGACCTGGAGTCACAATATTTCTCAAGGCCATTTCTGTTTGCCGAGTAGGCTGTAATCTCCCTCTCTTCCCCTTACAAACCTCTCCCCCAGCCATTTTTAGCTGTAGCTTTTTTGTTGCTGTTGTTGAGGCTAACATCAAAAGTATTTTGAAGGAATAATACCAACAAGTAATGTCAGAGCCTCAGTGTAAAGATAAAAGAGAGGCTATCAATTGATACCTCTATGAATGCTCAAGAATTCAAAAACTGTGACTATTGCTTTGTGGAACAAGAACTGCAGTCAAGGCTTTTAAACTTGTCAGAAAAAAAAATGAAACAGAACAAAAGCATTACCAAAGACAGTTTCTAGTGTGTAGATTTATATTGTTTTTATTGAAAGAGGCATTTCCTTTTGTAAGCTAAAAATCATAGTCCAAATTTCACTCATATTGTATGTGAGTAACAATCCCTACATAGTGAACAAACAAACAGTACTTTGACTGGTAATAATAGCTAGAACTAGGCAAAAACTACCAAAAGCAAAAAAAAATATTTGCTTGAATTTAAAAGTGAATTTGGGTTGGATTTGTTTTTGGGTTTGCTTTTTGTGAATGTATAGGTGATAGAGTTGTATACATACAACTCTAATGCTGACATAAAACACATCTTTAGCTCACATGTTTGAGTATTTGGAAATAGGACATTTTATATGGGATGGGACACAACCTGATATGATGGAGGGCAGTATTTCCTAAACCCACTGAAGTTCTGGCACAATAGCAATGAAATGAGCTTATACTAGAATCTGACTGCAACTTGGACAAACCAATTAATTACTTTCTGTGAATGAGATGGGAGAAAAGTCATTATAAATCTGCACTTTAGACAATATATCTCATAGAAGCCTATTTTGTAAGCTTGATGCATGTGTGGCTCAGAAAGGTCACAATATAATATATTTATTTCCTTACTCTAGCACATCTGCTATTTCTCCTCCAGTACCAATTTCTTCTTGAGAGATTCAAAGCCTCACTGGCTACTTCATCTCTCCTGATTATGGGCCTAGTCTTAAAAAGTGTGAGCGCCTGACACTTGCTTCCATGAAAGTCAAGGGAATGCTTTACCTCACGGGAGTAGTTTATCTCTTCTTAGGACCCGGGGGGGGAGGGATAGCTCAGTGGTTTGAGCATTGGCCTGCTAAACCCAGGGTTGTGAGTTCAATCCTTAAGGGGGCCATTTAGGGATCTGGGGCAAAAATTTGTCTGGGGATTGGTCCTGCTTTGAGGAGGGGGTTGAACTAGATGACCTCCTGAGGTCCCTTCCCCAACCCTGATAGTCTATGATTCTATGAACTCCTAAGATTATTATGATCAACCAATCAGAGAACAGAAATAATACTATATGACCACTCACAACTAATCAACACATGTTGGATTTCAGCTTGGATTATCCACACTTCCCAGATTGGGAATTAAGGCACAGAGAGATTAAATGACTTGTCCATGGTCACACAGCAAGTCTGCAGAAGAACAGGGAATTGGACCTTGGTTTCCTGAGTCTCACACTGGCATCCTAAGCACTGAACTCCTTTCCAAAAAAAAATAAACAAACAGGCTAATTGTACCTCAAGACATTTGAGAATGAGTTCAGGGATGGGTGGGAGAGAAGGAAGAAATATCAGATAATCTGGGTACCTCAAAAATATATTTCTCTTCCATAGCATTTGTCTTTAAGAAAATAAAACAGAAGATACACAGCAGAGCTCATGAGAGAAGTGTTGTATATCAGACTCATGCCTTGTTTAATTTCTGCCATCTTCTGTAATTTCTAAGGGTTTCTTGGAATTTTTGTAGTCTCATTTCATCAAATATTAATCTGAGAAAGTGCTTAGTGGCTTGAACCTGAGAGGCATTCACTATCCAGTGCTTACTAATGTAAGAAGTCCTATTGAAGTCAATGAGACTATTCAAAATAGTATAAGCATTATGGCCCTGATTCAGGAAAAGCTTAACATTAAATCTTTAGCTGTAAGTGCTTTCCTGGTGGGATCTATGTTCAATATATAATGTTTGCAGCATCAGGCTCTAAATGTAGAAGGGGGCTTAAAATGCTAGAATGAGTTACTAGAGAGACAAGGTGGGTGAGGTAATATCTTTTATTGGACCAACTTCTGTTGGTGAGAGACAAGCTTTTGATCTTACACAGAGCTCTTCTTCAGGTCTGGGAAACATACTCAGAGTGTCACAGCTAAATACAAGGTGGAACAGATTGTTTAGCATAAGTAGTTAACACATATTTCAAGGGACTGTTTGAGGTGAAGTGGCCTGTTAACACTCCTCCAGTCATGGGGGAAAGGAAGTGGGGGAGGGGGAAGGTAGCTGGGGGTGGGGTTATTACTGGATTATAGGTTGTTGTAATAAACCACTAATCCAAAGTCTCTATTCAGTCCATGATATTTAGTGTTTAGCAAAGTAATGAATTTAAACAGGCTTCTCTTTCAAAAGTGTTGTGCAGGTTTTATTTGAGGATAAGGACTGGTAGGTCAGATATACAGTGATTGCTTTGTGAAATGTGTTCACACACAGGTGATAGGGTGTTTTTGTCTTTTATCATTTTCCCGTGTGAGTTCATTCAAGAGCACAGTGATTGTCTGGTTTCACCCACATAGTTGTTATTGTGGCATTTAGTGCATTCGATGAGGTACACCACATGTTGTGAAAGGCATGTGTAGGACCCATGGATCTTGAAAGGTGTGTTGTGGGGATATTGATCAGTGGAGATATGTCTGCAGGTTTTGCATCTGTTGTTCTGGCAGAGTCTGGTGTCCTGGACTGTGGAGAGCTTCCTTCTGATGGAGAGGCTGGGGGGTTGTTTGAAGGCAGAAGAGGAAGTTGAGAAAAGATTTTTTTCAGGATAGGATCCCCATTTGGTATGGGTTATAGTTATAGTGCAGTGGCAGGTAACAACAACTAGGGGAGTGCAGTTGGAAGAGGTTTTATTTCTGTACTGAAGCAGATTTGTTTTTGCTGATACAGACTAACACGGCTACTCCTCTGAAACCTGTTCCATGATGTGATCTACTTCTCTGGTGGAGTGTCCTTGTTTGTGAAGGTGGTTTTGAATGTGTTAAGGTGTATATCCCGGACTTTTTCCTTGGAGCATATTCTGTGGTATCTGAATGCCTGGCTGTAAATAACAGATTTCTTGGTGTGTTTGAGATGGTTACCGAATCTATGAATATAGTTCATATAACTATGAATATAGTTGTATACAGAAATAAAACTCATGGACTGAATAGAGACACTGGATTTTAAATTTATTGCAACACTCTAATCCACTAACAACCCACCCTCAGCTGCATTCACCCCCCTTCCTTTTCCCCCTATAACTGGAGGGGTGTTAACAGGCCACTTTACCTAGAATGGTCCCTTGAAATATGTGTTAATTCCTTATGCTAAACAATCTGTTCAACTTGTATTTAGCTGTGACAATCTGAGTATATGTCCCAGACCTGAAGAAGGGCTCTGTGTAAGCTTAAAAGCTAAGTTGTCTTTCTCAACAACAGAAGTTGGTCCAATAAAAGATATTGCCTCACCTATCCGCTCTGTCTAATATCCTGGGACTGCCATGGCTACAATAGCCCAGCATACAAAAATGTGTATTAAGTAGTCCATTTTTTTTCCAGTTCAGACCACTGCCCCAAAAGAATGTTACTAGAATTCCATTCCATTGGAGAAACTGCAAAAGGATCCTGAATTTAAAAGATTATCACACCTGATAATTTACAGCAAGGTAGCTGTTAATAAAGTACTCAATTCCCCAGGAGGAGTTATTACTGTGAAAAATAATAACTTTACACAGATCTGGTTGTTAACATTTCTGGTATGAACGGTAAAATTGCTACTCTCGAGGCCATCCCAAAGGGTCATGAATCACCGTTTACTCAATTTATTCAGGAACACACAGGACTCAAGGGCAAACTTAAATCAAATTGAGAACAGATTACAAGTCAAAAATATAAGAGCAGTTGAGGTTCTGGAGTCTGTAAATACTGTAATACCTGATTATGTTTTTCTTAAAGGGACACAGTCAACTTAGTTTAGGCTTTAGGTTTTCTAAACAAAAGTAGGATGAAATGAGTAAACCTGAGAAATATATGAAAGACATTGTTTGGAATTATTTTGCTATATAGGTAGATAATATATTGTGATTATATTATATTTAAGCCATCTATTGCTCAATGGATCATGCTATAATTAGCTATTCAGGAGGAATGGAAGGTGTCCTTTCCAGAAATTGTTATAAACATGTGGTTGAGTCATTGTTATTTTACTTGAGTAATCGGTACAATTAAAGAAAAAATTATGAATTTTGGCACATAGGCTACCAAGCAGACATGAAAAAGGGAGCAATGTTTAATTATTACTCATTGGGTTTGGATTTAAACGGGTGATCTTGAAGTGAAAGTCTTCTTCAGTTCTCTTGTGCCATCCAGTTGTCCCATTAAGGAAGTATTTTAAGAGGATTTAGGAACCAATCAGAAATTCCTGTTACTGAGAAAAAAGAACGAGGAGTACTTGTGGCACCTTAGAGACTAACAAATTTATTTGGGCATAAGCTTTCGTGGGCTAAAACCCACTTTTTAGCCCATGAAAGCTTATGCCCAAATAAATTTGTTAGTCTCTAAGGTGCCACAAGTACTCCTTGTTCTTTTTGCTGATACAGACTAACACGGCTACCCCTCTGATACTCTGAAACCTGTTACTGAGAGTTTACCATAATTGACATTTTTAAAGATAAACATCAAGGTGTTTTATCCACTTATCAAGAAGGAGAGTATATAGGGTATATAGGGTAGTCAGCTTGAAAGGCAAGGCTACAGTACAGTCAAATTTTATTTGTAGCAAGAATTCTATGACATCAGAGCAACAATAGCAAATAAGGGACAAATGATGCTCTCTGATTCATGCAGAATTGACATCGGTAGGAGCTGCTTGTGCATTCATACACATAGTTTGGTCCTAAATCTTGAGTAAAAAGTAACATTAGTAAATTTTGGCTTTTTCTTCCTTTTGCATAAAGCTATACAATTAATAGAGCTGTTTCAAATGTTATCAAAAGCTTTTAAAATGAAAAATAAAAAGAAAGATTTCATGAAAAATGTAATTTTACAACCAGCTCTAATAAAGAAATTAAAATAATAAACTTAATGGAAATGAAAGTAAGAGATAGTGATAACATATCAAGCTGGAAAAAGTCAGTGATATGAGGTAAGGTTTAACATTTTTGCAAAATTCAATGCCTGGCTAATGTGTCTTGCTCACATGCTCAGTGTCGTACTTCTCACCACATTTGGGGTGATATTGGCTGGGACCTTGGGGGTTTTCACCTTCCTCTGCAGCATGGGGCGTGGATCACTTGCTGGGATCATCTGGGCATATCACACCTAACCAATTCCCAGCCATTTGAGGGGTCTCGGGCATTGGTAGCACCTTGATCTCTCCCTTTTCTGCCTGTGGTGCGTTATGTAGTCTTCTGGGAATTAAAATGCATTAGTTTAAATAAATCTTTGGTTTGATATAGGGATATATAGGTGAAAATTAATTGGCCTCTTATATAAAGAAGGTGAGACTAGATGGTCTAATAGTCCCTTCTGGCCTTAAACTCTACAAAGCTATGAAAATTCAAAGTTTAGTTCTGCTATAGACATTTTTTGTGATGCTTAATCCAGATATTTCAACCAGCTTCATTTTACAATTTTGACTTTCTGAAAGGGCAGAGATTATTTTTTCCCTTCTGAATAAATGTATGTTCATAAAATCAATCGTTTTTTCCGGCTAGGGGATCCAGAAAGAATAGAAGTCACGCTGTGACTTCAGGGCAGTATCAGAGACAATAACTCATGTGGAAGATAGTGTCCAAACTGACATCTGGAGGATGGTCTACAATATCTAGCTTCCCTTGATACAGAAGCCATCCTTTGGTTATGGAACCTAGACTTCGAGTTCTGATGTCTGTATATCAGAGAGAGAGAGACAATGGGTCTATCCTCATCACAACTGACAATGATTCTGTGAAAAATGTAACCTAATTAAGTCTGAATTAGGGCCAGATATAGTGCAGACTCCTTGCAATCAATTATTTCTCTGGAAAAACAATTTATCAAGTGCTTTCCTATCCTTCCTAGTGGAAATTTTAGTAGACTCATTAGGATCTTATTGAAATATTGGTTTCAACTATGAGGCCAGTAGACTCCAAGAAACAGTCTCAAGAAACAGTAGACCAGTAGATCCATTATTCTCTACTACAACATAGCTAGCGACCTCAACCCAATTTTTGATATATTTAGTCCTTGTAGGCTGAGTTCAACTTCTAAAATTTACATCATTATTTTTAGCTGCCCACCTTTATTTTCATGGTGTAATTTATCTATTGCTTTAATTATATAAACTGATGCAATCTTGGAGAATATTATGTTTTAAAGAGAGAGAGAGAGAGAGAGAGAGAGAGAGAGAGACTGTTCACTAGGTGTGTTTTCCCGTGATTGCATAGTTCCAATAATTTGCGGTAAGACCTTGAAATTCCCTGTTTGCCTTTTATCCTTCAAGGGTCAGTAGCTACAGCTGTGGCAGATGAATTGCAAATGCTTTAGTGTCTGCCTGCCCGTCTCAGGGTCTCATTCACACCCGAAGTAAAATGAAAACAAAAGAACAGGAGTACTTGTGGCACCTTAGAGACTAACAAATTTATTAGAGCATAAGCTTTCGTGGGCTACAACCCACTTCTTCGGATGCATATAGAGTGAAACATATATTGAGGAGATATATATACACACACATACAGAGAGCATGAACAGGTGGGAGTTGTCTTACCAACTCTGAGAGGCCAATTAAGTAAGAGAAAAAAAACTTTTGAAGTGATAATCAAGATGGCTCAGTACAGACAGTTTGATAAGAAGCAAGTGTGAAAATACTTACAAGGGGAGATAGATTCAATGTTTGTAATGGCTCAGCCATTCCCAGTCTTTATTTAATCCTGTGTTGATTGTGTCTAGTTTGCATATCAACCCAACAGGGTTAGGAATAACATATGTGACAAAAGTTTCAAACATATAAAATGGCAGGAGGAGAAAAGGAACGATAGTAAAAACCAACAGCAGCAAAGCCTGGTTCTGCATTAACTGTTTTCTATCTTAAAAAGAGAGAAATGTCTCCAGATAACCTTTAATTTTTAAGTGGAATAGGAAATATCAATGATGTACCTGTGTAAAAACATTGCTGAAAAATAGATTCCACTGCTGCTATGCACATTCATTGTTTCATAATTGCCAAATAGAAGGAGAAAAATATGAAACTGAAAGATCAAATGAAAAAGTTTGGGCTCCAAAAAGCACCTTTATTTTTTTCACTTATATACTCAGGTGCTTACTTTTGTGGGTTTTATTTTAACCTCCCTCCCCCCAGCTTTGGAAAGAAGAGTAAAAGGTTTGGGATTACTCACAGGGCACAAAACTCTTTTTTGGTTAGATTTATATTTTCAAACCGAATAACCCAGATGCTTGCAATTTTGAAATGAAACAGAGGTTTGTAGCACAATGTTATTGCTAAAATAAGGATCACACCAACAAGCAGTGCACCTTTGGAAGCTGTCTTGAGAACCCTGACTGTTTGATGATTTCACACAGATTTAAGGCTTAAAGATCCCAGCCTGAGATCAGATACACATGGGTGGACTCCCTGCATCTGTATGGTACAGAAAAGGGAATGCTGGCATTTACACAAAACCTGA
This sequence comes from Emys orbicularis, assembly GCF_028017835.1. Taxonomy (NCBI): domain Eukaryota; kingdom Metazoa; phylum Chordata; order Testudines; family Emydidae; genus Emys; species Emys orbicularis. The sequence goes on along the minus strand of NC_088686.1, from coordinate 82,143,677 downwards.
ACCTTAATTAATTGTTTCATGTTGTAGACAGGGTTTTAAAACATCTTAATCCCTTCAAATCCAACACTTTTTATGAACAGAACAGTAGAGAACCATAACTGCAGAATCCAGGGCCATAAATAATTTTAAAAGATGTATATTTCCATGTTACAAATGGGTGTGTTTCTTCCATTACAAACCATCCTCTGTATTTCAGAAAACATATGTAATTTGCTCTGTTATTTATATAGAAGCACAGCATTAGTTCTTATTAAATTAGTAAATTAAGTATATGGGAGGAAAGTGCATGCTTGGAATACACTCTCATGTAATCTGTGCTTCATCAGTTTTGTCAAATCTTTTCTTTTTCAATGTTTAAGTATGTACGCTGTGTTTTATGTGGTTGAGATTCAACACAGAAGTGTTTCTTTTTGCTTCCCTTTTTTTGAGGCTTTGATACTTAAGTGTGCTGGCTCCAGTTGATCAAAACCACTTAATTTTAAACATGAGAAGTTCCCACTGATGGCAAGGCAATTGCTTACATGCTTAAAGTTAAGCATTTGCATAAGTGTTTTGCAGGATCAAGCCCTTGGCTTTCATATTTCTTGATGTCCAATGTGAAGGCAAAGAAAGGCTTTATTATATTGCCAAAGCCTGCAACTTCACTCGGAAAATGTCTATTTCAGACATGTTTTCCACTAATTGACTATCCAGTATGAAAGTGTCAGACGTCTCAGAGTTTCTAATAAACCGCTGAGAAAGTATTTGAAGATGTAAAGAAACACTAGAGCAGTGGTTCTCAAAGCCGGTCCGCCGCTTGTTCAGGGAAAGCCCCTGGCGGGCCGGGTCGGTTTGTTTACCTGCCGCATCCAAAGGTTCGGCCAATCACGGCTCCCACTGGCTGTGGTTCACCACTCCAGGCCAATGGTTGCTGTGGGAAGCGGCGCGGGCCGAGGGATGTGCTGGCCGCCCTTTCCCCAGCCCCCATTGGTAGGTTTAGGGACACCCAGAGCATGGGAATGTATCCCTGACCATCTTGGCTAACAGCCGTTGATGGACCCATCTTCCATGAAATTATCTGAATCTTTTTTTAACCCAGTTATATTTTTGTTCTTCACAACGTCCCCTGGCAATGAGTTCCACAAGCTGACTGTGCGTTGTGAAGAAGTACTTCTTTATGTTTGTTTTATACTTGCTGCCTGTTAACTTAATTGGGTGACCCCTGGCTCTTGTGTTGTGTTATGTGAAGGGGTAAATAAGACTTCCTTAGTCACTTCCTCCACTCCATTTATGATTTTATAGACCTCTATCATGGCCCCATTTAGTCTTCAATTTTCTAATCAGAACAGTCCCAGACTTTTTAATTTCTCCTCATATGGAAGTTGTTACATATCTCTAATCATTTTAATTGCCCTTCTTCGTATTTCTTCCAATTCTGGTATATCTTTTTGTGATGGAGTGACCAGAACTTCACATAGTATTCAATATGTTGGCGTACAATGGATTTATATAGTGGCATTATGGTATTTTTTGTCTTATTATCTGTCCCTTTCCTAATGGTTCCTAAAATTCTGTTGCTTCTTTGCTTGTCAGTGCACATTGAGCAGATGTTTTCAGAGAACTATCCACAATGACTCCAAGATCTCTTTATAGTTTATATAGTTATATAGTTTATAAACTTTATATAGTTTGGATTATATTTTCCAATGTGCATTACTTTGCATTTATCAACACTGAATTTCTGCCATTTTGTTGCCCAGTCACCCAATTTTGTAAGATCCCTGTGTAACTCTTCACAGTCAGCTTTGCACTTAACTATCTTGAGTACTTTTGTATCATCTGCAAATGTTGTCACCTCACTGTTCACCCCTTTTTCCAGATCATTTATGAATGTTGAACAACACAGCCCAAGTACAGATCCTTGGGAGACTCCGCTATTTACCTCTCACAGTTGTGGAAACTATATCCACTATACTAACTGGATCATCCTTGTCCACATGCTTGTGGACTCCTTCAAAGAATTCTAATAGATTGGTGAGGCATGATTTCCCTTTACAAAAGTCATCTTGATTCCTCCCCCACATATCATGTACTTCTATGTGTCTGATAATTCTGTTTTTTACTATAGTTTCAACCAACTGGCCTGGTACTGAAGTTAGGTTTACCAGCTTGTAATTGCCAGAATTACCTCTGAAGCCTTTTTTAAAAATTGGCATTAAGTTAGTTATCCTTCAGTCATCTGGTACAGAGGCTGATTTTAAGCAGCAGGCTGCATGCCACAGTTAATAGTTCTGCAATTTCATATTTGCGTTCCTTCAGAACTCTTGGGCAAATTCCATCTGGTCCTGGAATCTTATTACTATTTAATTTATGAGTTATGTTCCAAAACCTCCCCCTACTGACACCTCAATTTGTGACAGTTCCTCAGATTTGTCATAGAAAAAACATATGGCACAAGTGTGGGAATCTCCCTGCAGTGAAGACTGATGCAAAGAATTCATTTGGTTTCTCTGCAATGGCCTTGTCTTCCTTGAGTGCTTCTTTAGCACCTCAATCATCCAGTGGCCCCATAGATTGTTTGGCAGGGTTCTTGCTTCTGATGTACATAAAAAAAAAAAAAAAAAAAGGGTAGTTTTTTTGTCGTTAGCTAGCTGCTCTTCAAATTCTTTTCTGGCCTGCCTAATTACACTTTTATACTTGACTTGTCAGTATTATACTCTTTTCTATTCTCCTGCGTAGCATTTGACTTGCAATTTTTAAAGAAGTCCTTTTTGTCTCAGCTTTAAGAACAGCAGCTGCTGGGGTATTATTTGGGATCTTCCTAAGAAATTTGATTTGAATCATATCCAGTCCCATGGGATCATTCCATCCCCATATAAAATGTGACCTCAGACCTTGGCCTAAAACACTAAAAGGGCTGGTGCAATTAGGCCCCCCCTTCTCCCCCCCCCCATGAATCCAGGTAAAATGTAGCCCAACTTGCATTGAATTTGAGGCCTTCTCTTTTGTTACCTGGATATGCTTATCCCACATACCATTTTGTGTGAACCAGATACTCAGGTTGTGGGGAAGAGCTAACTTGTTCAATATATTGCTCATTTATCCTTAATTTATTCAACCTCTGACTAATGACAATTATTCTCTTTCTTTAATAATTTATCAAGATGCCCTCCCCAGGAGCGCCGCCAGCTTTTCTGCCGTCCTAGGCAGCGGAAGGTCCCGCCCCGAAATGCCGCCCTCCACAGAGGTAGTGGAAGGTCCCGCCGCCGAAATACCGCCGCGGTCGCCGCCCCCCAAATTGTAGTGCCCTAGGCGACCACCTAGGTCGCCTAATGGGTTGCGCCGGCCCTGGCCCTCCCATTGACAGTATCAACAAAACACATTTGATAAATGTTTCAGTCCAAGGGTTTTGTGATAGTAGAACCAAGTCACCTGCAATTAATAAGAAAGACAAAGGGTGATTTATAGTTGTAGGGAGAAAATACTGATCCCCTTTTAATGCTAAAAGTTAAAAAGAAAAGGGGCTAAAAGGCAGCCCTGTTGACTCCCTTTTGTAATTGGCTGGAATCAGTTAATTCCCATCCAGGCCTATCCAAATCTTAGCTACTGTTTGTTTGTGAAGAGCTCTTAAAATAAAAAGGAACTAAGGCTCTATTTCAGCAATCTCCAATTGCCCCACAGACAGCCCCTATCAATAGAATCAAAGGATGATTTTAGGTCAACAAAAGCTGCATACAGTTGTCCCCCCTGAGGAGGCACATATTTGTTGATCAGATAAGAAAGACTAAAACAATTACCTGCAGTAGAACAGCCATTTCAGAAACCAGCATGTTCCTCTGTAAATAAATTACATTTTCCTGCCCAATCCTCTAATCTTCCCATAAGATAGGTAACGTAAATTTTTAAAGCAACATCCAATAAACAAATTGGGTGGTAATTCTCTGGGTCTTTCCTATTCCCTTTTTTATAAAGTGGATTGATAATACTGGTAGCCCAACCTGAGGGGAAAATCTCTGTATTGTTTATATTAGAGAAAAGTTTAGCCAAAACAGGTACCCACCATTCAAAATTAAATAGTTCTATGAGGTTAAAATCCTCTCCTGACACTTTATTACAACACTGAACAAGTACAAATCTAACTTCCTCACTGGATATTGAGACCAGTCTGGAAGGGAACAGGGAATAGAGGCTACCAGATTGTGCCAACAAGTTAATACAGGCCTATGATTATATAGTACAGACAAATATTTCTCCTAACTATGATTGGGAATCAGAGCTTTAATATTACTCCTGATCTTCTTGGAACCCAAAGCTACCAATTTCCAAAGATGTACAGTAACTCCTCACTTAACGTTGTAGTTATGTTCCTGAAAAATGCGACTTTAAGCGAAACAATGGAAAGCGAATCCAATTTCCCCATAAAAATTAATGTAAATGGGGGGTTAGGTTCCAGGGAAATTTTTTTCACCAGACAAAAAAAAAAATTATATATATATACACACACACACACACACAGAGTATAAGTTTTAAACAAACAATTTAATACTGTACACAGTGATGATGATTGTGAAGCTTGGTTGAGGTGGTGAAGTCAGAGGGTGGGGTATTTCCCAGGGACTGCCTTACTGCTAAATGATGAACTAGCTATTGGCTGAGCCCTCAAGAGTTAACACATTGTTATTAATGTAGCCTTACACTCTACAAGGCAGCATGAATGGAGGGAGGGGAGACAGCATGGCAGACAGAGACAGAGACACACACCCTGTGTGTGGGAGAGAGAGAGAGAGATGTGCATTGCCCCTTTAAGTACGCTGACACCACTCTAAGTACATTGCCTTTAAAAAGATCAGGAAGTTGAGACAGCAGCTGCAGCCAGCAAGCTCTCTCCATCCTGAGCCCTGTCCTGTCCCTACCCTGCTCTACATGGAGAACAAGTAAGCGGGGGGCAGGAGTAGGAGGGAGGGGGACACCCTGACATTAGCCCCCTTCTTCTCCTCTCCCCTGCATAGCAAGCAGGAGGCTCCCGGGAGCAGCTCCAAGGCAGAGGAAGGAGCAGCACAGGGCAGTGGGGGTAGGGACAGCTGAACTGCCAGCAATTGGTAGCCTGCTGGGTGGCTGCTGTACAGGGAACTTAGGGGAGCAGGGAGCTGATGGGGGGCTGCTGGTGCACCCTCGTTCCAAGCCCCCACCAGCTAGCTGCAACGGGCTGCTCTTCCTGCAAGTGGGGAGCATTGCACAACTTTAAACAAGCATGTTCCCTAATTGATCAGCAACGTAACAACGAAACAACGTTTACGGGACGACTTTAAGTGAGGAGTTACTGTACAGAATTTTTCATTTTGGCAGCAAATTTGAATTCTTTTCACAGTGCCATGCAATGTTCCAACTTTTTCCTTTCAGCAATCTTTGTAAAGCTTTCTAAAATTAACTAGCTTTTGGATAGAATCCAGTGAGCTATCTTTCCTGACCTCCCTTGCCATAATCTGTAGCTGTTTGTTTTCATCATTAAAAAAAAAATCTCCATCATACCAAATTCTTTTATCTTTCAAAGGGAAAGAATAGTCCTTTTGGGGAGTTAGATCAACCTGTAATTTATGTACAATATTGTTAAATACATTAAGGCATAGACTCGCATCACTAAGATCTAAAAACTTATATTTTAACCCTACAGATGACTGAAGGATGGATTCTCTTTAATTCAATTTAATGGATTCCACTTAATTCACCTTGCATATAAGGCTTCAAAATTAGCAGTGAAATATAGTCCAACAGCAATCAACTGATGTAATGGAGCTTGGGGAGCAAAATTTAACCTGAAAGGGTTGATGGTCACTATCAGATTTAAGGGCCACTGAAAAGTTAGAAAAACAAAGCCAACTTAAAACAGAAACTACAATACAGTCAATCATTCTCCCGGTTCTAAGAGAGGTGTAGATGAAGTGACCCTCGATGTCATTACTGCCCCTATTGGTTAGGACTTCCAGCCTGAATCCATCCAAAATCACCAAAAATATTTAGCTTGCTGAATTTATTACTTTATCTTTAGAATTTCATGGGGGAAGGGCAAAAAAGATTAAATGCACTATTTGATAAATTTAGCAATTCCTTATCTTCCACACCCAATCTGGCATTAAGATCACCTAAAACAAAATGTTGCAGGATAATTTCCAGTCAGCATCTCAATAAGAGATTCTAATTCTGCTCATATAGATTCAGTATAATATGACGGAAGCAAACAGACATCCAAAGCAACTAAAATATAGTTGTCCAGGAAGGTGATACTGTAAACTTGAACACTGGGAGCTAGTAGTTTAGCTATAGCATTTAATTTAATTGAAATAAAAAGGGCTAGACCACTAACTGGTCTGCTCTTGTTTTAATAATAGACTTCAGTGTCACACCCATTATGTTGTTAGAGTTGAGTGAACTATGGTAATTCACAGTCAGCAAACAATTCATTCAAAAACTCACCCTTTTTCAGTCCACAAATTGTTAGTGAAATTACCTGATTAATATTTCATGTGAATGTTTCAGCCTGTAGACTAATAATGAGCTGTGTCTGTGTGTATTCTCTGCTTGCGCTTACTTAATAAAAAAGTGGAGGGCATGATCAATTTAATAAGCCTTTGATTCTCGCTCCATGAGATCCATAAAAAACAAAAAAACACCTTACACAACACTCCCACAAATATGGTATTATTAGACCTCTTTCACAAATAGGTAAAAGTGCTCCCAGAATCTAAACTGGTTTTTTTTTTATATGATTCTCTGTAACAAACATGGTGTTGTGTAATAAGGCCGATGAACTGGACCTCATAAAGGCCCTCATTCAGGAAAAGATCCTATTCAGGAAAGTACTTAAGCATAGGCCTAAATCCATTTAAAGTCAATTGAGCCCAAAACAACTAAATGTAATAGCCAAGCACAAATGAACGGTGACACATGAGCTTGGAAAAAATACATTTGGAGTGCAATCCTGCATTTCTTACTTATGTAAAACTCCGTGGGATGTTATTGTTTCCAAAGATGTTTGGCCAAAAAAGAAGTGCAGGATCAAGCTCTTGGATGAATGATGCGTATTTTTTCTTTTTAAAAAATTACTCAAGCTTACAAGCCAAGATGAGCTGCATAATTATAGTCAACAGAAAAAACATGAGAGCAGCAAGAAATTAAGGAAAATGTACTAGAAATTAAATCTCTTGCCACAATGCATTTAAATATGAAGTTTTAGAGGTCTCTCTGTTTTTTCCTCTTGTCTCCAAGAAACAGCTGGACTATTGCAACTGAAGTCCAGTAAGGTCTTTGAAAATAAAAGCATGTACCACATAAATTTGCTCTTTTTTAAATTTGTTTGTTTTTATTATTTTTTTATCTTGTCCTCAGAAAAACCTCTCTCATCATTCTAATTAGTCACAGCTGTGTGGTGTGTTGGTGGTTAAGTAGATACTACTCTTCCTGGTGAGTCAGTATTGAACCAGTGCCCCAGCACAGCATTAGAGTGTGCTGTGCAGCTGGAAATATGGACTTCTGTATGAGATATAATACAGAAATGCTGATGATTTGTGGCCATTAAAGATACCATGGCACTTTTCATAAAAGCAATGGTGTTTATCACCCAGCAGGGTTAATAATATTCTGCCACCCTAAATTCCCTCTGCAGTTTCAGTTGGAGACAGTGTTTTTCTTTACTTCATGTACAGAACTCTTGCAGCTATGCACTGGTAAACACTTTTAATCCCAAAAATGACTACACTTAACTAAGGAGAGAAAACATCCTGTATTTGTACAGCACCTCACACAATGGCCTCCTGGTCCAGTTATAGGGCTCCTAGCTGCTACAGGAATACAAATAAAATAAATTAATATTTATTATTAATTATTATTATTATTATTATTTACAGAAGGACCTGAACCAAAAACACAGATCTGACTCCATTATGTTTGGATCCAAGTTCATTGTTCTAATCTGTGGCTAAAATGGACCAAATCTGGACAATGAATCCAAGTACCCTGACGTCTGGGAAAGTTTAGCTTTGGGTCTAGTGTTTAAATCCTTGCTCAGTTCATTACAAAGATAAGAAATCTGGATCTGGAATTTCTGCTATACATAATATATAGTTTTTATATTCATTTATGAAGTGCAGTATTAATGTAATAAAATTATGTTTTGCAACATAAAACTGCTAGGGAATACTGAAATCATGCTGAAATGTGATACTTGTCTCTTGCTTCTGGATCTCAGAGTCTTATTTCTGTGTACAATGCTGATTTCTGCATGATAACTCATACATTGGATTCTTGTGCCCACATGATTCAAAAGGAGATATTTTCAGTACAAACTCACTGGGATGTTTGTTTAGGTGTAAGTTCTTTAGTGGATAATGCAGGATGATCACTTTAGCCACATAAATTGTGCTGTGGATACAATTTCAGGTGCATAATTTATGCTACTTTTTTGTGAAAAACCCAATGCTAGTCTGTCTTGCGGAAGTTAACAGCATTGTGGCAAGTAGTTGGCAGAAGAGCTATGATTACCCATGCAAGTGCTGAGAGAATAACTAATTATGCCTAATGTCAGTCGTACACTTTGGGCCACTTGAAATATATATTCCCTCCAGGTTTGGCATCTATTCACATTGCCCTCTGCAACAGAGTGCAGTCAGAGCAATCCAACTGCCTTTTAGAAACACGAGTAAAATTAAATGTGTGCAATGCCAAAGAGCAATACAGTATGGAATAGACAAAACTGAGTCTTCGTACAGAATATGAAGGACTGTGCCCTCCAGCGAGGACATCACCCCACCAATGGTCAAAGTCGTGTGCAGTCTTGGGGTCCTGCTCTATTTAATGCTACTGTTCGACATCCATATAAGAACAGTTGGAGGAGGACATTTCTGACATCTTCAGCTAGCCAGGAGACAGCTCTTTGATTTCAGATTCAGACATAGCCATGTCAATTCATGCTTTTATCATCTGCAGGCTGGACTACTGCAACCTACTGCACTTGGAGGTAGACCACAAAGGAAACTATTGCTGGTTCATCATGGAACCAATACACTGTAGTCTAGAAAAGCAAGCAAAGAAAAAGTGTACCTATAAACAGAGAAATAGATATCAGGTGACCTTTGAACTGAGAAATGGCATAACTATTGAATTGGGACCATTGTCATGGAATCTTTTGGTGTGTTCAATGCATTTCAGAGACACTGGAAAATAGAGAAATAGTGAACCTAGTGTTGCCTGTAGTCTAATCACAGTAGTTATAAGGTATGGATTGGTATGCTGTGGCATAAACTATGCAATGTGCAGCCCTCTGTTCAATGGCTGTTTCCCCACTCTCTCTTGTGGGTTGTAAGTGAATTGATCTGATGGTATATGTATAAGGTTTAAGACTAGATTGAGCCTTTAGGCTCAGCTCAGTGTATGCAGGGCCGGCTCCAGGCATCAGCTTGGCAAGCAGGTGCTTGGGGCGGCCACTCCGGAGAGGGGCGGCAGGTCCAGCTATTTGGTGGCAATTTGGCGGACGGTCCCTCACTCCCGCTCGGAGCAAAGGACTTTCCGCCGAATTGCTGCCGCATATCGCGATCGCGGCTTTTTTTTTTTTTGGCTGCTTGGGGCGGCCAAAACCCTGGAGCCGGCCCTGAGTGTATGGGGTAGCATGTAGCTGCATTGTCCCAGGAGGAGCTCAGAAAGGAATTCTAACTCAGAGACATCGTTCCAGGCACAATTCCTTTGAAGCTCCTGTTTTCTAGAGAGCGAAGGGTGGGCCACTTCACTCCTTACCTGATTCAGCATACTCCTCCCTTCATCCAGCTGGCATTACACATAAGGGGGTGGACCCATAGCACCATCTACTCCCCACCCTTCTCCACGGCCTTTCTGCCCACTTGCTTGAGGAGGATAAAAGGCATATTAAGCATGCCGTTCCTGCTCTCTCACATACATCTGGACCCAAGACCTCGGCAGACCTGTATGGCCTCTCAGTGGCAGGTGAGAGTGTTATTTTCCCTTACTCTTTTATGCAACTGTGTAGGACAAGGTCACAATCTTGCTCTTAATAATTTGTTCTAGGGTTAGTGTTTAAAAAAACAGTTAAAGGAATTAAAAATCTGCCTGCACAACATATTCTTCATTTGCTATGAGGCTCTGATAATCAAGATGATTGCTTAATTGGCACACTTCTGTTTCTGACAGAGTACATGCCACATTAGAGAGTAAGTATGCTGTGAATGACTGTGCATCCAATGTTACAGAGCAATAGGACAAAGGTTCACTTAGAAATCAGATAATCAAGAAAAAGGAAATGAATAATCTCAATAATTTTTAATTGGTGATTATCAGAAGATCAGAGATGTTTGAAGTGCAGAATGCACAGGGCCCCATCAAAATTCAGGAGAAAGATAAGAAGATAAATTGGATAAGCAATAGCAGCCATCTCTGCAGTTTTATTCAGCCCAGGCTAAAAAATCCTTGAGGATTGAAGAGAGTTAATATTTGATATGGGCTGGAACTGAAAGAAAACCCTATTAACTAAGGTTCCCGCAGATAAATTACATTTCTGTTCACTTTAAGATCTCTTTACATAGCCAGGGTGGTGTAAAGAGGCCTTAGTGTAAACAAGAATCAGGCCCACTGTGTTTAAAGGGCTAGTACCACTTGTCAGTTAACACCAGAAAAGCAAGGGAAGCAATGAAGGAAGGTAAGAAACGAGGAGGAAGAAAAATGTTTCCTAATAGAGGTGGGGAAAAGGAAAATAACTTGGAGTACAGTTTTTTGATATGTTTATGCTGCAAGTGAGCTATTATCTGATAGTCAGTTAAGCTATCTACTCCAAAACACTCTTGTTCCTATGTTTGGAAGGGTGTGATCTTTCCCTAAGCTTCACGGTAGCTTGAAGGGACCATGTTCTGTCAGCGTGAAAGGGCTATGTCCCCCTTACGTTCTAAGTCAAAGACTTAAGTGGTTTATAGAACTTGTGTGGCCCTCTGCACTGGGGTGAATTTCACTCTGAGTTTAATAATCATAGACCTGCAAAATCATAGAATCATAGAATATCAAGGTTGGAAGGGACCTCAGGAGGTCATCTAGTCCAACCCCCTGCTCAAAGCAGGACCAATTCCCAACTAAATCATCCCAGCCAGGGCTTTGTCAAGCCTGACCTTAAAAACCTCTAAGGAAGGAGATTCCACCACCTCCCTAGGTAACCCATTCCAGTGCTTCACCACCCTCCTAGTGAAAAAGTTTTTCCTAATATCCAACCTAAACCTCCCCAACTGCAACTTGAGACCATTACTCCTTGTTCTGTCATCAGGTACCACTGAGAACAGTCTAGATCCATCCTCTTTGGAACCCCCTTTCAGGTAGTTGAAAGCAGCTATCAAATCCCCCCTCATTCTTCTCTTCCGGAGACTAAACAATCCCAGTTCCCTCAGCCTCTCCTCATAAGTCATGTGCTCCAGCCCCCTAATCATTTTTGTTGCCCTCCGCTGGACTCTTTCCAATTTTTCCACATCCTTCTTGTAGTGTGGGGCCCAAAACTGGACACAGTACTCCAGATGAGGCCTCACCAATGTTGAATAGAGGGGAACGATCAAGTCCCTCGATCCCTCAGGTTTCTTTTGGCCCAATCCTCTAATTTGTCTAGGTCCCTCTGTATCCTGTCCCTACCCTCCAGCGTATCTACCACTCCTCCCAGTTTAGTGTCATCTGCAAACTTGCTGAGAATGCAGTCCACACCATCCTCCAGATCATTAATGAAGATATTGAACAAAACCGGCCCCAGGACTGACCCCTGGGGCACTCCACTTGAAACCGGCTGCCAACTAGACATGGAGCCATTGATCACTATCCGTTGAGCCCACTCACTACCCGTGAGTGCACATTACTGCACTCACATCAGGGTCGGCGCAACCTATTAGGCGACCTAGGCGGTCTCCTAGGGCGCTAACATTTGGGGGGCGGCAACCGCGGCGGCCGGATCTTCGGCCGCCCCGGTTGGGGATGGCATTTCGGGGGTGGGACCTTCCGCCACCTAGGGCGGCAAAAAAGCTGGTGGCACTCCTGACTCACATTAGTGTAATGAATTGTTCCCTGTGAACCCAGTAAGGAGGGGAGAGTTCTAGAACCACCAAAGGAGATGGAGAAAAAGGAGCAGTTTGAGAGGACCCCCAAACTGAGTGGCATTGCAACCTGGTGCACAGGATCACAGCGCCACTCAGGTCGCAACACCCAGAGTGGGGATCCTAGCCCAGTCCTATGGGATAGAAGCCACAGCTGAGAGGCGAGTGCAGGGTGGGTTCACTCTTCATCTCTCCCTCCCCCCCTCCACCACCTCCTCTTAGTGTTTTTGCACCCTTGGTAATTTTTTGGAAGAGTTTCAAATTGTCCGGGAGCCCCAAAAGCCTCTGTACGACCCTGAATGGCAGAGGGCCAGAAGTCTGTAGAGGCAACAGTTCTCATTCAGCTTTGCTGTTTTAAATGTGTTTTATATATTGTTTAAGTGTGTTAGAAACTAATGGAAGTCTCTCAGAGATACTGGTCAACCCAGCTGTCTACCAGGGTAATAAGAATTGCTAATTATGGATGTGAACTTTTCTACTGCAGTGACCCTCAAATTAAAGTAAGTGTTTAATTATTTATCTTCTATAGCCTCCGTCATACCAAAAGTTTCCAAAGCACTTTACAAATTGTGGATTCAGAATAGGAGAAGCTATAATGCTTATATATGCTCTGAGGGTAACATATCTATATCTTTGAAGGCACTTTAGATCATGCTTCCCTCAGTGCAACACTCCAACCACAAGCTGGTACATAGGAGTGCCAGGAATTGGCCACTCTCTTACTTCACCCAGTTATGTTCCCACTGAGTACTGAGATCTTCAGACAGTGCTAGTACACTTAACTGTTAACCTACCACCTTTCCACTGCTTCCTCTGCATTTGCTGTTTGCAGTAAGTGCAATGATGCTATAAGCAGTATATGACTAACACTGATATTCTGCTTATTACTATGAAACATGCATGGGGGCAAGTAAATGAACATAAGTAATTGGATTATCAAACTTGCTATGTTAAGGATTTGTTGTATTATTATGAGGCTTATTTGAATAGGTTTATGCTGTTTAATAATTAAATGTAGTACTGTTATATGGTTTCTTTGTAAGGCTATAGTTGAGTCTATACTACTTTATTGCCAATCACTTAAATCCCAGAGAGAAAATGAGTTTCTAAGGGAAACTCATGTGTAGTCCATTTTGGGAAAGAACCTGTGATTGATTTTTCATAATAAACATTATAAGTGTGGCAAATCAATTGTCATTATTTGTAAGGGCTACATAACCAGTCAATTGATGGAAATATATATCCACAGGTTTGAGTCATTCATAATCAGAGAGACCTCAGATAAGTCCATTTGAATGGATATATTAGACAATCAGTTAAGTAACAGCACATAATAAAGGTATAGTTACCATAACTTGTGGAACTAGTCCTTGTAGTAATGACAGTGATGTCGGTCCTGTCTGGTTCTGATTGTCTGCCTATAGCCTGGTACAATTATACCCCAGGTTATTTACAGTTTCAGTTTTTATTCATTCCTGTTTTTCTTATACAGACATATCATTATTTTTAGTACATTTCATAAATTTCCAACTGCACAGTCAGACATTTGTTGCTTATTTATTATTTTTACTGTTAGTACATAATATTTATATATTTCACTATCTATTGTGCTTTGTACATTGCTTACTAAATCAAAAGAGCACTGTATCTTTCTCCTGATACTACCTTCAAGCTGGTATTTTTCCATTCCTTAGCATAACCGCAACGAACTGTGGTATTATGGCTCTTAGGCTAGCTAAAAGGCCTAGCAAAGCACAGGTCAAACATATCAACAGCACACATCCCTCCATTGTGCTCAGGGAGCAAAAGAAGCCACATGACTGCTCCCAGAGGGAAAAGAGGCTTCATGTGATCAGTCCACTTATTTGCACCCCTGAAGAGATAGCCCTAATTTAGCTACATACTTACTTCACAAATCACTGAAATACAGCCAGTATGGAGTGGAAGATGGCACTGTTTAACATCACCAATTAAGTACAGGTCCATATAAGCTTGAAAACTTGTTCCTCTCACCCAGAAGTTGGTCCAATAAAACATACTATATCACCTACCTTGTCTAACTATAATAAAGACAGTTGGAGAAAAAATTAAGAGGGATATTGCCTCCAGCTGAAATTTCAGGGAGAATTTAGGTAAACAGAATGTAATTATCTACACTGGAATTTTGTCACAGTGCCTAATGTCACTTCTAGTTTTGTGATGGATGCCCTTTTTTCTCATTTTTCTCATGACTTTACAAGAGGGAGTTGATGCTTTGGGACTGAAGGTCTACTCTTTGATTAATAACATGTACAATGAAAATGAGAGAATGAAGCAAATAACCACATCTCCCCCATAACAAAAACAAATTAACCATCCCTGACTATTTCACCTATATCACCCACTCCCACCCCCAAAACTCTTACAAAGAGGCTCTGAATTTTACCAATTTTCAGAAATTTCTTGATTTCCCCACTGCTGAAAGATCTTGAGACAATGCACAATTCTTAACTTTTCTGTTTTAAGATTAAAATATATAATATAAAATAATTTAAAGAGCTTGGAAGTTTGATTTAGATACTTTCTGGAAATGTATCGCACTACAGTAGTTGCCATTAAAATTATTTGCCAATAATTGCCACACAGAGATGCCAACATTTCTTTTCTTAGAATAGGAACTATCTATGGACATTCTCTGGTGCCAGTTTTCAAATTTTGATTTTGTAATGGCTGCTGATCCTCCAGGATTTGCCAAAGTAGACAGCAAATCTCACACATGCAACTTCTTTTGAGCTATTTTAGCACTGCCATTTACAAAGGGGACAAGAAAGATAACAACATAGAAAAATAGGAGGGAAAACAAGAATTATTTATTTCAAAGCTTTTAAAAAGTATTGCTGGGGGTTACTTTATATTTTGGGTGACATTTCATGTAGGGGGGAAGGGTGTTGATGTTCTTATTTTTTTTCAAAGTCATGTTGCCACTTTCTAAAATACCATCACTTAGCTTTCAGCAGTCTGGTCTGATGATATATTTTTTTTTCTTTTTCTTTAGAAATTACCCTTGCAATTCTTTCCTTCTTTCTCTCTTTCTTTCTTTGAGAGAGCTTAGTATCTCCTCCTCTTGTCCCTTTAAATAATTTTGCTTTATTAATAGATACACATTAATGCGTAAGCTCTGAAAAATCCAATATTGTATTTTAATAAGTAACAACAATTGCTCATGTAAATCACTTTGCATGTTTGAAGTGCAATACAAACACAAGCAAGCACTACTTAAATTAAAGGAATTAGAATTTGAAGAGACACAGTCAGGTTGTTCGCACTATTGTATTCTTCAGTTAGGTACCATTTTAACCTATTTAGAAAATGTTATCTCTTTCTGACAATCAGTCTCGGCAACACAATACAGTATATAATGGCAATCTATTGAATGCCTAACCTTGTTTCATGGACACAGAATGCATTCTTTCAGCACACCTATTCCTTTAACAGACTTTTGCTGAGGACATTATGAAATATATTTGGATTTTGTAGACAGGAAGATGTGTGTTTATTTAGCAATTTTATTTCTTTCAGCAAGTCAGCTTTCAATTGCATTTTATTTTACCCCACTGAAAATGAATTCTTTTAACCGGGATAATAGCTGGGAAAGGAAACTGTGTATTTGTAAGTATTAAAAGGCCTTTTTGTAAGATTTTGCAAAGAGAGATTTATTTGTCTTGGTAAATTAACAGTTTTTAAACTACATTTTGTGTTCCTGAAAGGTGGAAATAAACAAATCTGTAGATAAAGGCTTCTTTTTATCCACAGAACCCATACAACACAATAAATGACAGTACATGATTGCTCCCACACGCTCCAACCAATGTTCCTTTAACCTATATTCTGGAGGTTTCATCCTCAGGATGAGAAAATAGTTCCACATCTATTCAGTCCTTTGGAGATCGCTAAGACAAATGCCAATTAGTGTAAATTTTAACGTGGACACTTGTCCACTAAAAATTAGGCATGTCACAGTGAGAGATGCCCTATAAGTACTTAGAGAGATAGGTAGACATTTTGCCACACAAACATTTTGTCTCCTGATGTCCAGCTGAAATTTTTTTTCAGGAGGTGGACTGAAACTATAAAAAGGAGGGACAAACACTCCAAGGCACTCTCTCTTTTTGCCTGTCACATTCACTGCACCTGACGCAACAAAGAAAGCCTTTGTTGGACTCTGGGAGAAGAGGTCCTGACCTAAGAAATGTGGTCAGTAAGACTGCTGAAAGCATGTGGTGTGAAAACTTTGCTTTGAATTTAACATAATTTAAGTTAGGTACCAGTAGCATTTTATCTTTATTTTTCTTGTAACCATTTATGACTTTTGTGCTTCATTACTTGTACTCAGTTAGATTGTAACTATATTGTTTTTAATCTAATCCAATGTGTTTAAATTGAAGTGTCTGGGTAACTCCATTTGGAGTGACAAGTTGAGTGCGTATTATTTCTTTTAAAGAAATAACAGACCTAATATAATTCATATTGTCCAGGAGAGGGCTGGGCAGTACAGGACATACATTTCTGGGGGTAAATCTAAGAATGGGGATCTGTTGGGGTCACCCTGCAGTATAACAAAGTCTGGGGAGAGCCAAAGTGTAACCCAAGTGTAGCTGACAGGCTGCAGTTACGCACAGACACTTGCATGCCGGAAGACTGTTTGTGAGCGGTTCAGGTAGGAGCTACTTCAGGAAGGCATGGCAAGGCACCCAAGGTTGCAGGGCAGGGGTAATATTGCTGCTCATTAGAATCATAGAATCATAGAATATCAGGGTTGGAAGGGACCTCAGGAGGTCATCTAGTCCAACCCCCTGCTCAAAGCAGGACCAATTCCCAACTAAATCATCCCAGCCAGGGCTTTGTCAAGCCAGGCCTTAAAAACCTCCAAGGAAGGAGACTCCACCACCTCCCTAGGTAACGCATTCCAGTGCTTCACCACCCTCCTAGTGAAATAGTGTTTCCTAATATCCAACCTGGACCTCCCCCACTGCAACTTGAGACCATTGCTCCTTGTTCTGTCATCTGCCACCACTGAGAACAGCCGAGCTCCATCCTCTTTGGAACCCCCCTTCAGGTAGTTGAAGGCTGCTATCAAATCCCCCCTCATTCTTCTCTTCTGGAGACTAAACAATCCCAGTTCTCTTAGCCTCTCCTCATAAGTCATGTGCTCCAGCCCCCTAATCATTTTTGTTGCCCTCCGCTGGACTCTTTCCAATTTTTCCACATCCTTCTTGTAGTGTGGGGCCCAAAACTAGACACAGTACTCCAGATGAGGCCTCACCAATGTCGAATAAAGGGGAACGATCACGTTCCTCGATCTGCTGGCAATGCCCCTACTTATACAGCCCAAAATGCCATTAGCCTTCTTGGCAACAAGAGCACACTGTTGACTCATATCCAGCTTCTCGTCCACTGTGACCCCTAGGTCCTTTTCTGCAGAACTGCTACCTAGCCATTCGGTCCCTAGTCTGTAGCAGTGCATGGGATTCTTCCGTCCTAAGTGCAGGACTCTGCACTTGTCCTTGTTGAACCTCATCAGGTTTTTTTTGGCCCAATCCTCTAATTTGTCTAGGTCCCTCTGTATCCGATCCCTACCCTCTAGTGTATCTACCATGCCTCCTAGTTTAGTGTCATCTGCAAACTTGCTGAGAGTGCAGTCCACACCATCCTCCAGATCATTAATAAAGATAGTAAACAAAACTGGCCCCAGGACCGACCCTTGGGGCACTCCGCTTGAAACTGGCTGCCAACTAGACATGGAGCCATTGATCACTACCCGTTGAGCCTGACGATCTAGCCAGCTTTCTATCCACCTTACAGTCCACTCATGCAGCCCATACTTCTTTAACTTGGCAGCAAGAATACTGTGGGAGACCGTATCAAAAGCTTTGCTAAAGTCAAGGAATAACACATCCACTGCTTTCCCCTCATCCACAGAGCCAGTTATCTCATCATAGAAGGCAATTAGGTTAGTCAGGCAGGACTTCCCCTTGGTGAATCCATGCTGACTGTTCCTGATCACTTTCCTCTCCTCTAAGTGTTTCATAATTGATTCCTTGGGGACCTGCTCCATGATTTTTCCAGGGACTGAGGTGAGGCTGACTGGCCTGTAGTTCCCCGGATCCTCCTTCTTCCCTTTTTTAAAGATGGGCACTACATTAGCCTTTTTCCAGTCATCCGGGACCTCCCCCGATCGCCATGAGTTTTCAAAAATAATGGCTAATGGCTCTGCAATCTCATCCGCCAACTCCTTTAGCACCCTCGGATGCAGCGCATCCGGCCCCATGGACTTATAGTCTGGATTATACCCTTGTATGTCATAGGGACAATCTGCAGGACTCCTTTAGCAATACCCCAGATAAAATAAACATCAACAAGGTTTTATCTTTACCCTGGACTGGATTCCTTGTTGTGATAGGATCACACCTGTTCCCATCTTCTGATGCCCCAGAAACTGCTCAGATCCACTTTCTTTTAGTGTTCAGGCTGTACTCAGTTACACCCTTCCAACCACACCAGTACAGTGCAACATCACAGATTTTAAACCCCTACTTCTTTCAGTCTTTCTTTATTAGGGCACTAGGTGGAGAAGAGATCTTCCTCTCTAAGAAGCTCTTTCAGTTTGGGCTTCCCTACCCCTGTCCTCCTTTCTCCTCCTATAACACTGCCTTACTGGGTTTTGTTAGGTTGGTCATCTGAGGGCTAATTAGTTCCTTACCTCCACAGCCTTCCCTTCTGATTAGCTAGTTATTCAATCGGCCATCACTGGGGGAACTAATTGAGGCTACAGTAATCAGTGTGCTGACCCACCTGTCAGATCTCAGCACTCTGGCACACTGATACACAGTTCACTACTGGTCTACTAAAGTTCATTTGGGGTTCTTATTGCTCATGGACTCTTTAGTTGTTCAGGATGATTTCAGGTGAGATACAAAGGCAGTACACATGCAAGCATGGTTGCCATCTCTAGCCTCTGATTTCTCAGCAGCACCAGCTCCCATGCTAGCATACATAGATATGGGAAAAGCAAAGGGTTTCCTCTGAAAGAGGTAGTACATGGCACACTTGGATTAACACTCTTTCCATTTTCCACTCATATACACACCCAGGTGGGTGACTTTGTTTGACAATGCTTGTTATAACTCTAGACCGTATTATACTATTTAAATAGCTACATGCTACTTCCAGCCTTTGTAGGCTAGAACAGCAGTCTCTAGCTGTAGCTCAGACCAGTTTGTTTGACAAAGGTGAAGACTTTAAAAAGGGGGGGGGGGAATCTGGCATTATTTTTAGAAATCAGGTCAGTGGATAATTATAGAGGGTGCAAAAAAGCCAGTCTTATCCATGTTAGCTCACTTCAGATGTTTTCCTCTAGCCAGCTACAAAATTTTTAAAACTCTAATAGAAATTCAACACTTCAATAAATAAATAAAATCAGAAAGTGAAATATCAAAGGAAAGGAAAGGAAGAGTGAGCTCTTTTGCTTCAGGGGATTTTACACTTTAGTCCTTTCTATTGTGAAGAGAAATTCTTTAATGTTTTGTACCAGAGCCTAAATTACATTTCTTACACACCCATATATTTTAATACTACAAGGAAACAGAGATAATGAACTGCACTTAAGAGAAGTAGATTTCCAAATATGAGTAAGTGCTTCACTGGAAAAAAAATCCTATATTTTATTCATTGTGGGATAGATTAATATATAGGTCTGGATCCTGAGCTGGTGTAAATTAGTATTGCTCCATTGACTATGGCAGCTGATGATCTGGCCTAGAAACTAAAAGGTACTGCCCAGTATTGGGGGTGCACATGTGCACCATGTCATGGTTTATTTTGAAGAAATTGTGCCTCAGGGTGCAAGGATTACAATTGTCCCGGGCTTGTCCAACGGCCAGGAACAGTCTCTCCCTCTCAGATAATCTTATCGAGATGAGAAGTTGACACTTGTTTCAATAGCATTAGAACATATTGTCAGCAGAGAGACGATCGCTGGATTAGTTGGAGGGAGAGAAGTATTGAAACAGGTGACTGTGTATCCTGATGGATTCTTCATAGTGCCCTGATCCTGTAAGCTTTTCCATGGGGCTGGAACCCTGCACTGTCTGCAACTACATTGTCTTCAGTGGGGTTTTGGTGTCCATCTGTGTATAGGGGTATTTTAATAAACAACCAGGTGCCTAAGCCACTGCCAACTATTGGGATGGACTATCAATTATTTTGCTTATTGCTAGGAATAATTATTTAGTAGATCTTTGTAGAAACTTGGCTTAGTTAAGGCAAAGCCAGAAGGGAGAAGAGGTGAACCTGACTCTCTGTGCCCTATTCTTGATGTGCGGGGGTGACAGTCTGTGAAAAACAGGCAGTCTGGAAATATTTACACCTGCTACATTACACCTACTAACTGCTGGAAACCACAAAACTGCATCCTGTTTTGACTTTCTTTGTAACCAGCAATTGATTCCATTTGATTAGCTATGTAACACCTTTGATTGATATGTCTTTGTAATTTGGGGGTATAAAAGGGGAACTGTGGGTCTGGGTCAAGCGTTTTGTGAACACATTGAGAAGATCTCCAGCTGCAGATGGAAAGCTGGCCTCTGGAAATCTGTGGCTGAATTACCCGAAGACCACTCCAAACTCCTAAGGGGTAATCCTGAGGGGTATTTTGCAGTTTGGGGGCACTCTATAACCTATTGTATTTGTGTGTACTTGACACTAGATAAAGCAGTGACTAAGTAGAGGCATTATGTTGGGAGTGCAGGGAATTAATAAAGTACTGGCTTTAAGTGAAACGTGGTTTTGATTTGTTTGTGCCAGCCATATAGCAGACAGAGGTTCTGCATCTCCCTTGGTTTGTCCTGATACTGACTCACAAAGAGTAAATTTACTGAGTTCTTCAGGTTCACTGGAACCCCAGGTAACACCTGCATGGAACAGCTTGTAGGATCATACCTAGATTAAATAGTTCAGATTGCCAGCCAAAGGATAAGCTTTTAGAAATACCCCAGTTAATAGACATATACTTATTTCTGCAATGATAAATGACAAAAATCTTAGTTGAATGTTTTATTTTAAATATTTCATGAAATTTTTTTTTTTTTAGTCTTTCCATGTCTTTTAAAAATAAATATATTGGGACTGATTTCTGTTTATACCAAGGTCACTTTACACTGCTCTGCTTGTAAAAAGGGCTTTCGGGTAAAGTGTAAATGTAACTGAAGGTCTCTTTACACTGTCAGAGTGATGTGAAGTGACCTAAGTGCAAATGGGAATCATGGACTTCATATTTTATTCTTTTTAGTGTCATAATGAAAGAATGCACTAGGTGTCTATTATGAAGCCTTTTGGGAAGCAGGCTGGCTTCCCACCTACTATACCTTAGCAAGAATGAACAGAGACAACCATTTCCCGCCATCCTTAATCTTGCTTCCCCTTTGTCTGGCTGCCCAAGCTTCCATTTTAAAGTTCTTCTCCTGTTTTCTTCTTGGGAGTCTACTGAATCAACATGGGCTTTAGGGAAATGCCCAGGGGAGAAAGCTACTACGAGTGATGCCTATGCTGCTCTGGTATATATATTTTAGCTAAATTGCAGTTATTGTATAATTTCTTCAAATTTTCAGGGGTGGAAAATAAGAAAAAAATATTATGAAAAAAATTCATTAAACATTTTCTTCAGTTTCATATATCCCTGCTGATAGGGACATAGGTCTAAAGAACCTTACAGGAGCTGCTGTTATGGATATGTCCTGTATTTTGGTGTAGTAGTAGCTGCATTACAGGGTTATGTCTAGACTATGAACTAAGGGTGTGGATGCACTGTTCACATAGTCATACTTGCGCTAGATCTCATTGAGTTATGATTCTAAAAACAGTAATGTAGCCACAGTAACACAGGCAGCAGTGACATGGACTAACCGCTCTGAGTACATATCGAAGGAATTCCAGCAGGTTTGTACTCAGGGTGGCTAAGTGAATCACACCCCTTGCTTGTAGTGACGATGTAGCCAAAGTTAAGGGTGTGTTAAAGAGTTCAATTTTAACAGGGGCTTTACACCTTCATTTTGTAAAAAAATCTCTTTGAAATGGCATAAAACAGCTCTATTTGCATTTTTCATGGTGGTTTGATGAAAAATGAATTGATATAGAAAGAGTAGTAGGAGTTTAAAAATCACCCCCTTTGGCAATTTTTTCACCAAAGTGTCTCAGTGCACTCCGTATCACAAAATATGAACAGTCACCTCAGCAGTGTTAATGCAAAATTACTTCCCAAATGCACGAACTGGGTGATGGTCAGATGTGCTGATCTACTGATATTAAAGCATGTGAGGTTCCTGTTAAAGTTCTTCCTCCGAGTGCAAATGGGATGAAACTGGGGTACGTATTACTTTGTGTGGCTGCTGGAGATAGAAGTGAAAGCCATGTGGAGCACAGGGACATGTTGTTGACACTATTGTAGACAATGTGAAGATGGAAAAGAAAACACAAGTCCTCCCTTTAACTTATTGTTTTCATTATTTTAAGGTATGGATGATGGAATGTGTCCTGCCACAACCTTAACTATCACTAAATGTAGTTTTTGTTTGCTGATACCCATGGGGTAGTAACTAAAACAATTTAGCCTCTAACCTTCAGTTTACCTCTAACCTTGCCTCAATTTTTTATGTCATAAACATCCTTATAAGATCTGGGAAAATTAATTAACAGTGTGGGTCGAGGGGAACTGGGTAGACAAGTTACTGTTAAAAATAATACATTCAAGAAGTCTATTTTGACGTAGCCTAAAATTAACAATAGTGAAATGAGTGGATATGGGCAGGTCTACTGATTTAGTTGTTCATTTGCAATTCTAGGTAAAAATAAAATGTGTGGGCAGCCAAATAGATGCTCAGAAAAATTTAGAAGAATTAAATAGTTGAATAATTATTTGCAGTAGATAAGGGAAGTGCTACAGGGCCAAAATTATCTCGTCATCTTTTTTTCCCCCTTACAAAGTGTTTATGGTACAAGATGATAAAAAAAAAATGAGAGAGAGAATACACTAACAAAACTTTCCAACAGACACAATTTATGGAGTAAGACTCCTTTTCTTGACTTTGCAAGAGGAACTTATTTGCTAAAGATATAGATGTAATATAGATTTGATAAACAGACAATTTTAAATCTCTGCAAGAGGTTAAAGGGATTTACAGCCTCTAACACAAAGGGTCCACGGTTTTCCTCCAGTGGTTAAAAATACTATATCATGTAGGCTCTCTCAATAAAGCCGTATTTCAAATAACTTTTGAAGACTGCGTAATCATAAGGCTGTTTCCCTAGTCAGTACACTGATCTATTTTTAGACATTTCGCTACAGACAACTAATCAATATGGACCAAATCCTGTGGCTCTTACTTGGACAAAGCTTTCATTGACCCATTTGCTCTAAATGAGTTTTCTGACAGATAGCTGGCCTCAGGACCAAACAATATATGAGTTATATGACATTGCCAGTTTCCTATCACTCCTGGAGATATAGAGAAGAGACATATTGCTGTTCATGCTCCACCAGATAATGAAGTCATCTAGAAATAGAAAGCAATGGCCAGTAGGATTAGGATATGTGCTGCTGAGTAAGAGATCAAGGTTTGAAATTTGTACTCAAGTTCTCTTTCAAAACTGGCAGACACTGGGAAACACTGCCAAGTAGGTGATCGAACTAGTGTATTGTTTTCAATTTGCAAAATTGTTTATGGCTGCTTTTTCTCTCCAAAATGTTGTGCCATTATGTGTCTACACCTAGCCCATCCCATCTCCTAGAGCTGGAAGGGACCTTGAAAGGTCATGGAGTCCAGCCCCCTGCTTTCACTAGCAGGACCAAGTACTGATTTTGCCCCAGATCCCCAAGTGGCCCCCTCAAGGATTGAACTTACAACCCTGGGTTTAGCAGGCCAATGCTCAAACTACTGAGCTATCCCTCCCCCCGAGAAGTGTCATGATGGTCTCAGAGGCTCAAGTCTGAAGCAATGTTATTCTTTAAAAGGTTTCCCTGGGGGGTATTTTGGAAGATGACTCACTATTTCTATGCCAAATCCTGTCTCGTGTGTTATTTAGGTCTCACTGTCTGGTGTTTTTTACTCAGCAGATTTTCAAAAATTAAAATCCCTGGTACTCAACAGTGATGTACAAACCCATGAACTTTATTAATTATATCAGCACTGACTAAACCTGTGAAATCCCTCTCTTTCCTTTATATTCCATTCCATGAGACCTTCACAGCCTACAGTTTCCCCACTGATTGGAAATGTCTGAGTGGAAAAAGCAGGGGGGTTATTCCATTTGTGAAAACTCCTTCTCACTCCCAGCTGGATTTGTTGAAAAACAAAAACAAAACAAAACAAAAAAAATGTGTTTTTGGTAGGAACAAATTCTCATCATTCTAGGCAGTGACCTCAGCCTCCAGGAGGAGGTGTTAGACTTGCATCATTTCACAGCACTGGCTGATAGAGGGACATTAACCCAACTTCAATGGAAGCTCAGCTCTCTCAGCAAAAAGAGAGTCAAAGTGATATGACACATATGAATAGTACAACAATGGGGAGATTACATAAAGGGAAAAACTAGATCTTCATGAGGCCTCAGGTCACACTACAGAGATAGTTTGCAATGCTGTAGCTAATATTCTACCTGTGCCTGCTCCTGCTCCCAGTAGTGTCAGCATTCTCAGAACAGAATGGTTCGATTTTTGTAACACAATGACTATTCATTTAAAAAAAATATATTGTAAAAATCTTTTAAAATGGAAACACTTTTATTTTGTTTTTATTTCAATTGACTGCAGATGTGTGTGTGTGTGTGTGTGTGTGTGTGTGTTTTAATTAAATTTGTTTCACAGGAAATTCAAAATTCTTTGGTTTTGGTCTGACTTGAAATAAAAAAAAAATCAAAATTGCAGAATTTCCCACAAAAAGGAAAGTCTGGTTCCCATATGGTATATGGGTCTCATTAGAACCATCAGAGCAAGAGAAATGGTTGAATAACTCTCTGAGGTGAGAGTTGATATATTAGGACGGATTGATTTAAAAAAAATGAAGAGAAATAGCATTGAAAAAAAGAGAAAATAATTCACAAAATTAGAAATGTTTGCAAATCTGAAATGTTAAAATAAGCCCTGGAGTGACAAGTTAATGGGTGGTAGGCTGATGACTTGCCCAGAGGTGAGTTCAAATTTCATTTATTGCATGATTCTATAATTTATTGAATAAATTATAGAACAGGGATTGGCTACCTTTGGCCCGCGGCCCACCAAGGTAAGTCCCCTTGCGGGCCGGGCTGGTTTATTTACTTGCTGTGTGCGCAGGTTTGGCCAATCGCAGCTCCCACTGGCCGTGGTTCGCTGTCCCAGGCCAATGGGGGCTGTGGGAAGCGACAGCCAGCACATCCCCCTGCCTGCGCCGCTTCCCACAGCCTCCATTGGCCTGGGACTGCGAACCGTGGCCAGTGGGAGCCATGATTGGCCGAACCTGCGGATGCGGCAAGTAAACAAACCGGCCCAGCCCGCCAGGGTGCTTACCCTGGCGGACCGCGTGCCAAAGGTTGCCGATCCCTGATTTATTGCATGGTTCCATAATTCATCACATATCTATATATCTATATATAGATATATAGGTATATTCACTTTTTATATCCTAATTGCTAAACAGTAATTCTCTTTATCCTTTTATTTCCGTTTGTGATTTAATTTAGTCAGTTTTTTCTTATGGTGTCATTATGTCTGGCAAATTGTCTTTATATCGAATCTTCTCTTGAGTGCAACAGGTTGAAATAGCTGGAGTATTGCAATGCATGGAATAAGCTGCAGATAAAGAACCTTTTGCTTGATCTTTAATGAGATAAAGTTTCTATTTCATTACATTAAAGATGAGTGGTAACACAGATAATGTACTGACTCTGTTAATGCTCTTAACTCCTGAATAACATTTGTTTCAGCTTTTGCTAATTCCTCTTTTAATCCTCTCTCTTCATTACACAACTTTGAATAAACTTGCATGTCTCTTTACCATGTCTATTAATATTGTCTTTACATGATATTTCTTTCTTGTCTGAGAATTCTCCCTCTTTCATTTCTAGAAATAATTACAGACTCATTACTGCTATTGCCCTTTTCTCTGCTTTCATTGCTTTCCCTGAAACCAGCCATTTGTTGAATTTCATTAGTATTAATAAACACAGGACCAGGCTTAAGAGTTTGTTACCCTGAGTGAGACTAACATATTACACTCCAGAGAGGGTTAGCGAGGGTGTGTATCTTTAGCAGGATTTTGTATTAACAAAATGAATGGGATAATTCACTTCCTACAAGACGCTGTTAAAAGCCCATTCTGTGAATGTTGCATTAGCAACAGATGTTAGATAATGGGAATGTGCACGGGTAGTTCTCTTCCACTTTGTGCTCAGCACCCCTGAATATCAGAATTTAACCAAGCAATTCCCATGGAATTCCAGTGGGCACTATGGATGTTCAGCTCTCTTAAAATCAGATCAAAATATTAAGTTACTTATCAGTATTAGAGGGCTGTGACTATTTTACATTTATCAAACAAGAAGTGATACACCAATGAGTTTATGGCATATCTGTTCCTGTGAGTCACCATTCACCAACGTCTGGAAATTTTGTGAAAAGAGAGTTTATCATATGGTTGGAATTATAGCAAGAATAGCCTTTTTTGATTAATTTCTGGCCAAAACTAGGAAGTCAGCGGGGAAGCAAAATTGTAGATGTTTTTCCTTTTTTTCCTTTTCCAAATCTCTCACAAGTTTGGGCCTTAATTTGAGGTTTGGGAGAAACTTTGAGTCAGTTCATATTACACCTTAAATGGTTCAGCCATTCCTAGGGAACATTTAATTTGGTTTATTCTCCTCCAGCTATCCATTAATTCTTGTTTACTTCCTTTAACACCACTAATAATATATACAGAAAAAAATTACGTAATTTAACTACATTTGTGTAGGGATTGCTTTTCAAAGAGAATTCCCAAAATACATAACTGCACTTTTCATACTGTAGTGCTTTATTAATCAAAATGCCAATTTCTACAATATGAAGACTGCTATAGAGGGTTTTTTATTTTTAAATTGGGCATAATGAATGATGGTACACATTTACCTGAACTTTTGGTGAGAGCTTTCTTTCGTACATACTAATTAGCATTATATGATGAATTCCCATGAAATTAATAAAAATTGTATACAAAAATGTGAGCTCAGCACATGCCTGTCTAAACTGAGTGATGGGTGAACTGAGTGAAAACATGGACAGTTCTATTCTAGCCCAGCTGATCAGTGAAGAATTCTTTGAAGGTATGTGGGGAGGACCTACTGAAATCAATGGGAGATTTGCCATTGATTTAAGCAAGAACTGGATTGTTCCCTGAATGAGGCAGAGTTCCTCGTGAGGCAGAAGAGCATTCACTGGCCTTTTGGTAAGGTGAAATGCCTATTTGTTGACCCCCTCTCTTTTTCTAGCTATGAATTTACTTCAGAAAATTTGTACAGTGAGTTGCTATTTTGTGTGTGCGGAGGCAGATGGCACTTTCTTGGAATTGAGAAATAAATGAAGAATGAAGTAGAATGAATGCAGAAATTAATTTGACAGGTAAAAACAAGACACATTTTATCATTGTGCTTTCATCAGGGCCATATGCTGCAGCTTTCAGTCAATTTGACACTGACAAAAATCCACCAAAGACTCCTATCTGAAACAGATTAGCAATAAAATTAAGACTTTCACCTGTATCTGCATTCCTGGTATTCATCTGCTTAAGCTTTTTTTTTTTTCTTCTTCTTCTCCCTACCCCACCCCCATCCGTCTCTTGTTGTACAGCATTTTTCAAATAGGTGGAATTTGTATTAGGATCTGAAAATAGTATTAGGGCTCACTCTGATTTCTACAGGTAGGCTGCTCAGGCAATAGGGAGAATCCTGTGGGCTTATAGCTCCCCAAAGTTTAATCCTGGGTCTTTCTAATATCCTGTATCACTGGTGAGCACAGCTGCCTCGTGGGCCATGATGGATTAAAAGAATCTCTGAAGTAGCCTGGTCCCAGAACATTGAAGATGAAGCCCAGGAATTGAACTGGAGCCACAGTCAAATAGGGAGCTAGTGAAGGTTGTGGAGCACTGTGTGATGCACTCTCAATGACAAGCCTGCTCAAAGGGTGGGCTGCTGAGTGAGATAATAGCTAGAGTTTTGTATTAGTCTTCACTGACAATCCTAGGTAGAGAGTTACAATAGTTCAGACTTGAGGTGTTGCTAGGTCTTACCCAAGAGGAATACACAGTCTACTTGCTCTCCAGAGGTGGAAAAAGGAGATCCTTACTGCTGCTGCAACTTCATTAGCAATAAACCAATGGAAATCTAGAAATACCCAGAGGCCATGCACTACTCTGATAATCAAATGGAAGTCTTCTGTAGAGGGTACAGTCAAGGTGTTAGCTAGTTCCTTGAGGTGTTTTCCTCTCCTAGCTAGCAGCATTTTGCCTTCCCTAATAGGATACAGCCAGCTGATTTTCGTACATGTATTTATCTATTGCAAGCACTATGCATCTGTGAAATGCATTGGTCAAGTACAGCTTGTACCCTCATATTTTGAAAATGAGATGGAATAAGATTGATCGTTGCGGCACCCTACATGAGGTCACTTGAGGATAAAGTGGCTGTTTGGTGACCTCAGTGAAATGAATTGGTGATCTCATTAGTGAACTTCCGCACCACAAAATCACTGACAACTGACACTGATCTGTGGTCTCAGCAGAGAAACCAAGGAATGAATGAACACGTACACTGAGCTATCTTCTCAGCCCTCATGATGTCCCTCCAGCTCCAGTTTGAACCACACTGATGGGGATTGTTGTGGATGGAGGTGGAGAGGAGCTTGCTCTGCTCCTGCATGCATTGCAGCTGCTCTGTGAATAAATCAAGAACTTCAGTCTTCACAGCAGTCAAACCCACACCTGTCACCAGCATAAAAACTCACTCAAAGAGGGAATTAATACATTAAAGAAGGTAAAATATGTATCTTCTAGACCTAAATTGATGCCAGGAAGAACTTCTTTACTCAAATATTCATGGATTTGGCTGTTATAGCTGAGCTTTCCTTTCAGGCTTTAAGTTTAATTCAAATTACAGTATCAAACTGCAAACATCACATCTGGATTTTGAGCACCCCTAAAGCTAGGGATATTTGGAGAAGAGGTTTTGGTTTGTTTTATTATAAACAGAAGGCCACTTGCAAAATTCAGATCCAGAATCAGACTTTGAAAAAGCCCAACATTTAGGGGAGATCACATCTGCCATTTTGGTTTGGGCCCATCTCTGGTTCAAACATAAAATTATAAGCAAAGTTCAAGGGCTGCTAATACATGTGTACAAACCAGATTGCTTTATGACAGATCCCTGCTGGTGACCATACAATCTGCGTCATTCTGTGTGGAGAAACTCATCTCCGTATATTCTAGAAATCATCTAACGTTTGTAAAGGTTTAGAAGCATTTCTCAGTATAACCTTGACCATTTTGCCAAAACACTGATTTTTATTTTATATTAGATATTTCTCAAACCAAGCCACATCCCTTTTGCCCACCCATCATACAGAAATACATGAGATACAAATGACAGATATCGAAGAAAGAGGTAATAGTCTTGACTTAATATGTAGACATGTAAAGTGCCTTAATAAAGCTTTGGGTAGCTGAGCAGAATATATCCCGGTCTGTAGTTGGATTAAGGACTCAGTTGGGGAGGGATGAAATCTTTCTGGAAGTGTCCTTTGCTTCTACATCACAAGGTAGGATGCTCTCCCTCTCTCCATGATGATTCCCATGATGTTGGCTTAGGTAGCAAGAGTCCAGGACAGAAAATCAAACCTGGTCCTCCCACCTGGCAGTGCAGAGTGTGAACCACACCAAGCCTATCAAAGAGATGGTTTCATTCTCGGTCTTGACCTTCTTGAGAATCAGCTATTTAATAGCATGTGTAAAGGTTAGTGAACCAGGCATTTTTTAGAACTTGTCAATGAGATGCTTCTCTCAGAGCATAAAGGTAGACTAAAGTGAATCGGTTTACGATCAAGTCTGATGTAAAATAAAAAGCACATCATATTTAAAAGGGTATTGTTTCTCTCTCTCACTCTCTTTTTTTCTACATGCATCTTCTGTTAGAAGAACAGGAGCACTTGTGGCACCTTAGAGACTAACAAATTTATTAGAGCATAAGCTTTCGTGGGCTACAGCCCACTTTTTCGGATGCATATAGAGTGAAACATATTGAGGAGATATATATACACACATACAGAGAGCATGAACAGGTGGGAGTTGTCTTACCAACTCTGAGAGGCCAATTAAGTAAGAGAAAAAAACTTTTGAAGTGATAATCAAGATAGCTCAGTACAGACAGTTTGATAAGAAGTGTGAGAATACTTACAAGGGGAGATAGATTCAATGTTTGTAATGGCTCAGCCATTCCCAGTCCTTATTCAATCCTGAGTTGATCGTATCTAGTTTGCATATCAATTCCAGCTCAGCAGTCTCTCGTTGGAGTCTGTTTTTGAAGTTTTTCTGTTGTAAGATAGCCACCCGCAGGTCTGTCATTGAATGGCCAGACAGATTAAAGTGTTCTCCCACTGGTTTTTGAGTATTATGATTCCTGATGTCAGATTTGTGTCCATTAATTCTTTTGCGTAGAGACTGTCCGGTTTGGCCAATGTACATGGCAGAGGGGCATTGCTGGCACATGATGGCATATATCACATTGGTAGATGTGCAGGTGAACGAGCCCCTGATGGTATGGCTGATGTGATTAGGCCCTGTGATGATGTCACTTGAATAGATATGTGGACAGAGTTGGCATCGGGCTTTGTTACAAGGATAGGTTCCTGGGTCAGTGTTTTTGTTCAGTGATGTGTGGTTGCTGGTGAGTATTTGCTTTAGGTTGGGGGGTTGTCTGTAAGCGAGGACAGGTCTGTCTCCCAAGATCTGTGAGAGTAAAGGATCATCTTTCAGGATAGGTTGTAGATCTCTGATGATGCGCTGGAGAGGTTTTAGTTGGGGGCTGAAGGTGACAGCTAGTGGTGTTCTGTTATTTTCTTTGTTGGGCCTGTCTTGTAGGAGGTGATTTCAGGGTACTCGTCTGGCTCTGTCAATCTGTTTTTTCACTTCAGCAGGTGGGTATTGTAGTTTTAAGAATACTTGATAGAGATCTTGTAGGTGCTTGTCTCTATCTGAGGGATTGGAGCAAATGCGTTTATATCTTAGAGCTTGGCTGTAGACAATGGATCGTGTGGTGTGTCCTGGATGGAAGCTGGAGGCATGTAGGTAAGTGTAGCGGTCAGTAGGTTTCCGGTATAGGGTGGTATTTATGTGACCATCGCTTATTAGCACAGTAGTGTCCAGGAAATGGACCGCTTGTGTGGATTGATCTAGGCTGAGGATGATGGTGGGATGGAAATTATTGAAATCATGGTGGAATTCCTCAAGGGCTTCTTTTCCATGGGTCCAGATGATGAAGATGTCATCAATATAGCGCAAGTAGAGTAGGGGCGTTAGGGGACGAGAGCTAAGGAAGCGTTGTTCTAAGTCAGCCATAAAAATGTTGGCATACTGTGGTGCCATGCGGGTACCCATAGCAGTGCCGCTGACTTGAAGGTATATATTGTCCCCAAATGTGAAATAGTTGTGGGTGAGGACAAAGTCACAAAGTTCAGCCACCAGGTTAGCTGTGACATTATTGGGGATACTGTTCCTGATAGCTTGTAGTCCATCTTTGTGTGGAATATTGGTGTAGAGGGCTTTTACGTTCATAGTGGCCAGGATGGTGTTTTCTGGAAGATCACCGATGGATTGTAGTTTCCTCAGGAAGTCAGTGGTGTCTCGAAGATAGCTGGGAGTGCTGGTAGCGTAGGGTCTGAGGAGAGAGTCCACATAACCAGACAAGCCTGATGTTAGGGTGCCAATGCCTGAGATGATGGGGCGTCCAGGATTTCCAGGTTTATGGATCTTGGGTAGCAAATAGAATATCCCTGGTCGGGGTTCTAGGCATATGTCTGTACAGATTTGTTCCTGTGCTTTGTCAGGGAGTTTTTTTAGCAGATGGTGTAGTTTCTTTAGGTAATCCTCAGTGGGTTCAGAGGATAATGGCCTGTAGAATGTGGTGTTAGAGAGCTGTCTAGCAGCCTCTTGGTCATATTCCAATTTATTCATGATGACGACAGCACCTCCTTTGTCAGCCTTTTTGATTATGATGTCAGGGTTGTTTCTGAGGCTGTAGATGGCGTTGTGTTCAGCATGGCTGAGGTTATGGGGCAAGTGATGTTGCTTTTCCACAATTTCAGCCTTTGCACGTTGACGGAAGCAATCTATGTAGAAATCCAGTCTGTTGTTTCGACTTTCCGGAGGAGTCCACGCAGAATCCTTTTTTTTTGTAGTGCTGGTAGGGGGGATTCTGTGGGTTAGTATGCTGTTCAGAGGTATGTTGGAAATATTCTTTGAGTCGGAGACGTCGAAAGTAGGATTCTAGGTCACCGCAGAACTGTATCATGTTCGTGGGTCTGGAGGGACAAAAGGAGAGGCCCCGAGATAGGACAGACTCTTCTGCTGGGCTAAGAGTATAGCTGGAAAGATTAACAATATTGCTGGGTGGGTTAAGGGAACTACTGTTGTGGCTCCTTGTGGCATGTAGCAGTTTAGATAGTTTAGTGTCCTTTTTCCTTTGTAGAGAGGCAAAGTTTGTCTTGTAAATGGCTTGTCTAGTTTTTGTAAAGTCTATCCATGAGGAAGTTTGTGTGGAAGGTTGGTTTTTTATGAGAGTATCCAGTTTTGAGAGCTCATTCTTAATCTTTCCCTGTTTGCTGTATAGGATGCTGATCAGGTGGTTTCGCAGTTTCTTTGAGAGTGTGTGACACAGTCTCTCAGCATAGTCTGTGTGATATGTAGATTGTAATGGATTTTTTACCTTTAGTCCTTTTGGCATGATGTCCATCTGCTTGCATTTGGAAAGGAAGATGATGTCTGTGTGTATCTGTACGAGTTTTTTCATGAAGTTGATGGATTTCCACTCCATACGGCTAAATGCAGTGCCTTGCATAATGACAGGTTTCAGAGTAGCAGCAGTGTTAGTCTGTATCCGCAAAAAGAACAGGAGTACTTGTGGCACCTTAGAGACTAACAAATTTATTAGAGCATAAGCTTTCGTGGGCTACAGCCCACTTCTTCGGATGCATATAGAGTGGCTGATCCCACATGGCGAACAGTTGGAAAACATTGTATTTGGAAACATCTCTGCATATCCTGTCTATTGATTTGGGCAGCCAAATTTTGACTGGAGATTCCTAATTATGATTTTAAGATAGATCACAGTGGACAGGTTCATTAGTAGGATGTTCCATATCCCTGCACCAGTGAGGTCCCCTAAACTCCAGAGGGAAGGAGGATTCACCACAGTAGAGGACAGGATGTATCACCATTGCCAGCTCTCCCTCAAGGTTTGTGCAGTGGGAGGGAGAGGTTAACTTTAGTGTATGGCCAGAATGTCTTAGGGACCCCACCAGCAGAGGCTGCTGACTCTATCAGCACATCTTCTAGCCATACTCCTTCCTGTCCAATAATACCCCACTTTGGGGGGTGTGACCCTGGGTCAATTCTGTATCTAGTGTATCTAACGCTATGCTTACACTTGGGGAAGGTAGGGGTATGATTCCCAGCTTGTGTAGAAATACTCATGCTAGCGTCATAGAGCTACCACACTAAAAATAGAAGTATAGCTGTGGTAGCAGGGGCAGCAGCAACATGGGCTAGCTGCCCCAAATCCAAAACTGCCTTGAACCTATGGATATGTACTTGGGGCGGCTACCCATGTCATCACTTACTGCTGCCCATGCTAATGTGGCTATACTACAACTTTTAGCAAACTAGTTCAATGGCAGCTAGTGCAAGTATGTCCACATGAGCTGGAATCACACTCCTAGCTCCAAGTATAGAGGTAGCCTAAGGTAGCAACCAATTTGTGCTGCCACAGCTTCTTCCCCCTAACAGACTTTACACCACTGCTGACCTGCATAGAAGTCTGGAATTGTTTGTTGTTGTTTTTTTCCTGGCATAGGCCTACCCTTGAATCTGGTCCACTTTCGTTTTTTCCTGTCCTTTGTTTTTTGATGGATAAATATAGTTGCAAAATCAAATATCATACATATGTGCTATCAATGGAAATGATATCACTCTTAGAGAGGGATGATTAGGGATAGGGATGAAGCAGCAAGTTAAGATGGGATGACATAAGGCCCCAAATAACACAGGAAAGCATAACATGGAACAAAATGCGAATCAACAAAGAATCCACTTTCAGGGAGATAATAAAAGGGAAATAAAGGAAAGATGATGCACAATCAGAACTGTTACTCATCTGAACATTATCCAGTGTTTCTTATGAGTTACAGAGTGCTCTTTAATTTATCTTAGCCACGGTGTAGGACATAACTATTAAAAATTTACTTAGACAGATGCCATTTTATTCCTGTTATAAATGGAGCATCATTTGGAATGTTTCTGTTTATAAATATTTAAAGGAATTTGATAGTGTCATGGAAAGAAAAACAGCACAAAGCCTTAGGATCACAGTCAGCCCCAGGGGACTCCCCTGCATCAGTGAAGGTTGCTCCAACCCAGGGAGTGTAGCCATCATTACTACCAGCTGTTGGGACAGGCAGCTTTAAGCTGGGCTAGCTGTAGGAGCCCCACTGATAGATACAGCAGTGGTGATGCACTGAATCTCCTCCATCTTCCTGCTGCCATATTCACCATCTATCCTTAGCCAGTACCACCAATTTTTTTTGGATCATTCTACCCATCCTCTAAGCCCTCTGGTGGAAAGGAGATCATAGGCAATGTGTGTCCCCACTGTTACAACTCAGCGTACTTTGTATCTTATCATGATCATGGCATAAACTGACTTTTGCCTACATAGAACTGTGGGTGAATCTAGCCCTTGCTTATATCCAAGGGAATCATTGATCCTGCTTGAATGAAAATAATCCCTGGTTTGTCTGTCTGAATAAATCTTTTGTATTGGCATAACTGTGTGATGGTTTTCTAACCTCCCCTTTCTGTGTTTCAGCTGAAATCTCTCTACCACACAGATAGATCACCTGCCTCTATATTCCCTACACTAACAAGCATTTTTTTTTAAATAACTTATTACATTCTCGAATTCTGGGTTGCATAATGATGTTTTGATTTGTCTTCTCGTATCCTTTAGTTAAAGCTCGACTGGTGAACTCTGATTCTTTTTCATTTTGCCAGCACACACAGAGTTCCTAATTTGTAATCAAAGTAGAAAAGTGGCTGACCTATCGCAGACATCCACTATAGCCTTTTTATTCTCATTTTTCTATATCAGCGATGAGCAATTTCCAACGTGGGAAAGAAGGAAAAAAATACCCCCCCTGCTCCCCCCCCCCCCAAAACACATCTTACCTTAGTCAAACACAGAGTCAGTAAAACACTATTTTATTAGTGCATCAACCATATGATCCTCAATTAGCTTCAAAGGCCTAAATTCTCATTTAATAAGAACATCCTTGAAATGTGAGAAGAGAGAACTGGCCTTAACTGACTCCCTGCAGTGCAGAGCACTTCATAAATACTCAATTATTGTTGGTTCATTTTTTCAGTATTATCAGCAAAGCACATTTCCTACATAACTAATAAATAATGGGCCAGATTATGTAAAGCTGATACAGTGAGATTTAATTTACTTTGGGTCTTGTCTACAGGTTTTTTTTTTAATATATCAATGTAACTATTTTTTTAGTGGTGTGATTTTTCTACCCCTAACTAAAATAGTTAAATTGATATAAAAACAATTTTTACAATTCCTAGTTTTGACACAGTTATACAGGCATCAAGATACAAGTATAGTTATTCCCATAGGGAACTATATCGGTATAGTTAAATTGGTACAATTTTTGTGCGTAGACAAGGCCAGAGTTTGCTCTTTTTTAGGATTACTGCCAGTTGAAGGCATCTTTAATTCATAACTATGGCTTCATTGCAACCCTACCAGAGAAGACTTTTGAAGGGAATGTACCCAATCAGAAGAGTATCCCTTTGCTGCTTTGGTTACCCTACTACCCACAAGCACCAAACACATTGTGGGTTGCTTTGGCCCCTTAGAGAAAAAAATTCACTCATTTCCATCACTGGGACCTCCTCAGTGAGTGCTGACAGAGGCCTCTACCAGGATAACCAAGAATGAGCCCCGAAATGAATTTAGGCTGGTGATTACATTTTTCAAGTATAAGCTTAGGCAATTTGTGATAGTAATTAGTGGTAATGAAGGAACTGCCTGTTACACTTATGCCCTATCACAGCAAACTGAAATTGGTGAGGTTGGAATTGTTTACCATAGTTGAACTGAGGAGCCATTTTGAATTCCAACAAATGGTTGTGAGCACTGTCTAGTCTAGTCTAGTCTAATTGGAATCCCCTGCTGTAACCACAGTACCTGCCATGAAATATCAATTTAGATAAGCAACAGTCACAAGTAAAATATTAGCCATTTTCCCCATCTATAGTCACTAGGGACCTGATCCTGCAAATGACTTTAATGTAACTCCACATTGGTTCAGGGGTCTACCCGGACCAGCAGCTAAGTCCATTCTGGTGCTTTATCATCTCCAGCCAACCACTGAAAGAAAAAAAAATATTTTGTAAAAACTGAGACAGCTTCAGCAGAGAACAGGATGAGATTTAATAGGTTCTGAACCCACTCACTTTCATTGCACATAGTTACTAAGTAATGGTTAAAGTGGGATTCTACAAGAGGTGATGAGGTTGCTTCTTTTATAAGATTTAAACTCTAGTCACACTGTCCTCCTTTTCACCCACAATACTTAGATTTTGATGAAGAGCTCACACTAAATATAGTATGAAAAGAAACCAAATGAGAAATCCTAGCCTTCATGTTCCCATGGCGAGGTGTGATATGTCATCATCTACTACAATGCATTTATGAGTAAACATTAAATTAAATGCTGGGAAATGGAATGCTGCTGCTTTATTAATTATTCAAAATATTTATCCAGTAGAAAGGAGCTCCTGAAATGTAATGTTTTATTTAGAAGAGTCTCCTGACAAGCAAAGTAAATTAGAAACTACTGTACTAAGCAATGCAAGAACAATCTCTCTCTCTCTCACTCTCTCTTGTCATATTTAAAGCATAAGTGCAGTAAATAGACTACACAGTATGTTGGGCTTAGTGGATAACTTTTTTAAATGTTTCAACTGGAATAAAATTGTTTATTAATGCCAGCATGTTCTATGATTCCATCAGATCTCACAAGCTCAGCTGAGCTAATAGTTGCACTGAGTATCTCCAAAGAAAAACAAATGGTGCTACAGGAAGTTATATTGATGATGAATGAATGTTATTATTCTCAATTAGTCAATACTTGCTTGATTCAGTCTATGATCTTCTCCCTAAGTATAGCCCTCTGATCTTTACCCCACGCTCCTTTTATTTCTGTTACCTGCTGCAGTTCAGCATGTGGACTGCCATCTGAGCTCATTCACCAGCAACCGAACTTACAGTACATTTCCTTCTTGAACCAAATTAGCTTGGAAATGAATTTTCATGGAGCTTTCGAAAATGGTTCCATTTTCTTAAGTGTAGATCTGGCTGGATTTAGTTATCATAGAATATCAGGGTTGGAAGGGACCTCAGGAGGTCATGTAGTCCAACCCCCTGCTCAAAGCAGGACCAATCCCCAAACAGATTTTTACCCCAGATCCCTAAATGACCCCCCAACGACTGAGCTCACAACCCTGGTTTAGCAGGCCAATGCTCAAACCACTGAGCTATCCCTCCCCCCTGTTCTTTTTTTGGGTTAGCAATTGTGCATTTACCAGTCCAAATTGTTGGACTGTATACACAAGCTCTCATCATATAGCATGGAGGAATAATTTTCAGCCTATGGATTGTTCATGAATGATTTTCACAGACTAATCATTATTAATTATTAATGTTTTCTGATGTCACCTAAGTCACATGATATGTTCTCTGTTTTCTGTCTGGGTGACTCAAGCTTTATAAACAAGAGGATAAATGAATAAAATACAGTAGCTTTCCAGTCTGAATTTTCACATCAGTGATCATTCCTTCAAAAATGTGTGACATTTTCAGGATTCATGAACATTTTTGGCAAATGCCAGGTGGCTGCCTAAATACTAGCTGAGAATAACACATAAGGAAACCTATGAATCAGAGGGAACCAAACTTCGTCCTTTATAGATGAAAATATTTTTAAATATCTTAAAAACAAAATAACTCAAATGACTAGCACAAAGTCACATTACATTATGGTTCTCCTCTAGATGTTATGTAAATATATTTGATATTGACTTCCAAACGAGAACTGATAATTTATCTTTCACTTCTTCACAATATGAGTGGTTCTACAGAAAACAGATACAAAAAGCTAGAAGGGCTTTCTGTGAGCTAATTCCCAGGTCTAGAATAGATTATAGCTTCAGCTCATGAGGAGAAACAAATAATGAAGGAATTAATAGGAAAACTCATCCACATGAACAGTGGTCAAGGGAAGTGCTGTATTGGATATGACAATGACTTAGGAATCAGGAGTCCTTCTCTGCCTTGGATATGCCTCTGATTTTCTCTGTGGCATAGAGCATGGCACTTTGTCTCCTTGTGCCTCAGTTTCTAGTCAGTGGAGCCCTCTAATGCTAAAGTCTATCCGCTTTCAGTCAAAGCTTAAAATCTTACATTTTTTGATGCTGAAGGAAGTTGAGCACAGGGTTCAGAATCAGAGGATCCTGAATTCTAATCATCATTCTGGCACAGATGTACTGTGTGACCTTGGACAAATCACTTTACCTTTTGTCCCAGTTTTCATATCTGTAAAATAAGGATAATGATACCTACCCACTTATACCACATGGGTGCTGTAAGGATTACTTATAGTCTGAACAATGCTTTGAGCATGTAAATGTTGAGTACTATTATTGGTATTATCTTTAAAGTAGGCATATTAGCACAATTTTAACAGAAATGTTATGAGGCTTAATTATTGAACGTTTGCAGAGAGCATTCACATATTTGGTTTAGATAACATGTTGAAGGAAATAAATATATTGAACTCTGTTCTCTATTAATACTTGGTGATAATTTCTGCTAGCATGAAAGGGCATGATTAAAGATTATGAAAGCAAATTGTACTCCAGTGTTTCTGATCACTACTAACTAGAAACAGCAGATAAATATAACTGGACTTCATCACCTTGAGCCCATCAAATAATGTGCTGATTCCTTAATCTCCTGGTGGCTCTTCTCCATTTAGTACTCAAATCCAGGTCACCCCCAGTTTCAAAACTGAATTGCATGACTGGGACACAATAACAACAGACGGCAGCACAGAAACTGTCTTTCTTAAAGGATTTATAGATTTCAGAGAATGCTATCTGGAATGCCACCTCTGCTCACATCACTGATTCATGAGTTCATCTCTAGTAAGACAGCAGCAGAATTACTTTGCTATAGAGAAGTGATAACATCTTGGTGGAGAAAAGGGTCATACTGTCACTTGGTGAATATCATACAACATAAAACTCAAATACTATAACACTGTAAAAACTCATCACGTATCTCACAAAAGGAGGGCCTTGCTTCTGGGATTCTGCCAGGCAACAATTTTTACTTTGATTACCTAAAGTCACTTCATCTGTCTCTCAGCATTACAACACCTGTAACTTCTCCTTTCCCACCTCCCCCAAAGGTTATTGGATGTATTGTCAATCTTTCTCCAGCATTTCTCAGTATGTACTGTATGATCTTCCTTTATAATAAATTAAAAAATAAACTTACACACACACACACACACACAAACACAGAGTTAGCCAGTCTTCAAAATAATTGTAGTGACCTTTGGATGCATTTCATATTCACCTCTATACTTGAAACTCATGTCTTCTGCCGCTGCATGTTCCATTTTACATTTGCCTCCTCTAATTTTGTTCAGGTCAGGGTCAACAGCAGTGACAAGACATATGACTTGCAACATTATTATGCTTTGATCTTGCCTCAGTGGGCAGCTTTTATACATGAAGCACAGCTAGCTGTTTCCAGGAAAAGAGTGAACTGCACACAGAGTTGAGAAAGCTGTTTCAAGAGACAGTACTTAAATGTGGTCAAGTCATTGAAGGTATAGGTACCGTATACGCACAACATCTCAGAAGTCTTCTTTCATCATATTACCATTGATAAGCATTTTCTCAGTAACCCAAAGGGAAAATGAGAAACAGTCAGATTTTACATGCTTAAAAGCAGAGGTG
The DNA here is from genome assembly GCF_028017835.1 of Emys orbicularis. Classification (NCBI taxonomy): domain Eukaryota; kingdom Metazoa; phylum Chordata; order Testudines; family Emydidae; genus Emys; species Emys orbicularis. Next base: position 82,103,185 of record NC_088686.1, on the reverse strand, counting down.
CTGGAACAATTTGTATAGTGGGGGTGCTGAGAGCCAAACTGTAAACGCTGTATATAATGGGAACCACTTCAGGCTAGGGGGTGCGGTAGCACCCCAGCACCCCTTGTTCCAGCACCTATGCTTAAAAGTGTGCACAACTATTTCTGTAATATGACATTTCTACTATTTATTGTATATAGGCATCCATACACTGTATTCACAGCATCTAATAGCACTTACATACTCTTTCCATGTTTAAAATGCTATGCAGATGTTAACCAGTTAATTAGTTCTTGACATGATTCACAATATTATTATTCCTGTTTTATAGGTGGGGAAACTGAGACAAATTAAGACTACATGACATGCCCAAGATGACAGAGGGAGTCAGTAGCAGAACTGGCACGATTTTCGAGGACTTTGGTTTAAGTCTTAAAGCAGGGGTTCTCAAACTGGGGGTCAGGGCCCCTCAGGGGGTCATGAGGTTATTACATGGGGGGTCAGGAGCTGTCAACCTCCACTCCAACCCTGCTTTGTCTTCAGCATTTATAATGGTGTTAAATATATAAAAAAGTGTTTTTAATTTATAAGGGGGGTCACACTCAAAGGCTTGCTATGTGAAAGGGGTCACCAGTAAAAAAGTTTGAGAACCACTGTCTTAAAGTATAAATCACTTCAAAAGATTTAAGGCAGTTTAAAAGTTTAAATTTGTGTCATTAAGAAACAAAGCCATCTTATCTCCTTACAATGCTTTGAGCATAAATTGCATTAAGGATTAAAAGTGACGCAAGTGCTGAAGCCACCTTAAATGGTAAAATCACCTTTAATCCCTAAAACACCATTTAATCTTAAATTGTTTTGAGAATTTAAGGGTGAGGGGTCAGCCTGTGTGCACAAGAAATGGGCTTTGGTTGGATAACAAAGCTTGAATCATAGAATCATAGAATATCAGGGTTGGAAGGGACCTCGGGAGGTCATCTAGTCCAACCCCCTGCTCAAAGCAGGACCAACCCCAACTAGATCTCTTGCTTGAGTTCAGCAAGAGAAAGAAGTGGAAAAGGCTCTGTCCTGGGATAAGGAGCTCTATCCCTGGGAGCAGGGACTCTGCCAAGAGTCCTATTTTGCTCTCAGTTCCTCACTTGGAGACTCTGTGCCCTGTATGAAGGACTCCACAGAGTTGCCCAACCAAGCTGGTGGTGGTGGCAGTAAAGTGCTCACTTCACAGGACTCCAGCTTACCTGTCTGGCAAAAGCACAGCTGAAATCACTGAGCTGGACCAGGTAGCTGCTCATCAGAGCGGGACCTGGCAGCACAGTTCTAGGGGATTGAACAAGACCAGCAGCAGAGAGTCACCTTGGATGCGTGCTGGTTACCACTGAGAATGACTTTATCCGTGAGTGGGGTTTATGGCAAGACAGGGCTCTAGACCTCCATTGCCTGGCAGATCATGTATTATATTGGACTAGGAAGGTTTCCCTTCTGCTGTGTTAATTTTGGGTTGCTTGTATGACTATATATATCTTTTCATGTTTCTTTTAGCTATGTTCCCCTTTTTTCCTAATCAGAGACACTTGTATTCCATGTCCTAACAGACCACTGAGTCCTTGCAAGTGGGAGAAAAACCACTTGCAAAGATGATCAGGGAGGCTTTATTTGTATTTTGCCATGCATAATACATATAAGAATATGGCACTGGATGGGGGCTTGACCCAGAGTTTTATTTATTATCCCAGAAGGACCCCTAGACACATTGAACCCAGCTTTTGTTGCTGCTATTGGCACCAGCAGAAGGGAAACACCCTGCAGCACCTCACTCTAGACATTGAGGGATTTTCATCTAGTTGAGGTCCATCTGCCTGAAACACCCATGCAACAGGAGTTTGCTTAAAAACAAGATTAAAATAGGGTGAAAATCCTATTAAAATGAAAGAAATGGTTTGCATAACATACCTCATCTGAACAGATTGCAAAATTCCAGACTCCCCTTAATGTAGTTACAGAGAAGAAAGGAAACCCATACATGATTAGAAATCAAATCTCTTCTCTGAGTTCCCATGGTCAGAATGAAAGCCTCTTTCTGCTGCACCTATGTATCCCACTCATTTCTTCTCCCCCACCTCCCAATTTATAAATCTATCCACCAGGGCAATAGCCCCCTCCTCCCCCCATTTTCTGTAACAGCTTGCTGTAGATAAAATACAGGACAGGGGTTGCCTCCTCTATTATACTAAGCATGAGGTAAGGACTTTTGGCAAAGACCAGTAGCTGTCTTTGAAATGCCCAACCAAAGTACACAGTGTTGTTGTAGCTATGTCAGTTCCAGGACCTCACCAACCAAAGTACAGCCTTTCACAGATCATTAGGACAGTCTGGCTCCAGTTTATTCAGACCTCTTTTTAAACCCATTTTTAATAAAATTTTCCTGCCATGAATTATAAAATTAATGACAGACTCCAACCCCTGTCATAATAGAACTCCCAAACTACCTACGGGAGGTAGCTGTCATTTTGAGTTTCAGTTCAAGTTCATTAGTACTATACTCATGGAGAATTTTTTTTAGTTTTTTATTTCTTTCCCTTCACCTAAGATAAATATCACTCAGGCTGAAAGTATAGGTATACTATTATTTTTTAGGTTGCTATTTGTTCTTAGAAAACATAAGTGAACAACATTTTCCACCTAATGAAAATTAAGTGCTTTAGGATTGTCTGAGGATTTTGCTTGCAATAGTCAGCTAACAGGAAACATTTTTTCCTATAGTTAAATAAGCAGGGGAAAAGGGGTGGCTATCAACCGAAAAATACAACTAGATTTTTATAAAAGGTGTTTTTAAAAATACTGATCCAGCTCTTCACCAGAGATGCATGCTATTAGGAAGCACATAATTCACAGTGTAGTTACTGTCAACCTAAAGATTAGCATAATTCCTTTAAAAATAAATAAATAAATACATAAATAAATAGTTTGCCTCATAGTGTGCTGGATAGATGGGAGAAAAGAAACATTTGAGCTGAGTGTAAAACATTTTGTTTCTACTAAGCTATTCAAATTGCTTTTTCTGCAAGATAACTACCTTTCAATTTTTGTAAAGTTGCATAGTTTTGGGTAGAAAAGTGATGATATTTTGGAAGAATTTTAAATTAAAAGGATTTTTTTTGTCATTACTTCTTTTCACGCTGTCTGTTTAAAGCAAAAAGAAAGCCATTCAAGCTGTTGAAAGATTACTTTCATTTTTAAATTGTCACACAGTGCATCCAAAAAGTGGTGTCAAACTCCCCTGCGTGCGAGGAATTAAGAAAGATGTCCCAGCTTCAAAGTGCCATTGTCTGATAGGAACACGTTTTCCTATCCATTTGTGTCAGTTAATTCAGCAGAAAAGTGTTTGTGGGGAAAATAATTAATGCTTGAAATACTTTCAGGAAAAGAACTTCTCTGGCTTTTGTTTCAAATGAACCACAACAATTTAGTTATTGAGTCCCTTGGCAGCAGAAAATCACCCTGGCCAGTACTGTTAAATCACATAGAATGGTTTTATAGGCTTGACTGCTGCTAGATGAGACTTAGTCAAAGCTATCATATTTACTGGGGCTGGGCTCAAGCAGACAGCATCCTGGGTTTTCTTGGAAGGAACTTAACCCACTATGTGTAAACACCTGGAAGGCAGCATGGTCCATGGACACAATACAGGACTAGGAGACCTATGTTCTATTACTGGGTTTGCCAGAATTTTCAAAGCCTGTCAGTGTATGTCAGTGTATGTCTACACTGCAGTTAGACACCCACGACTGGCCCTTGCCAGCTGACTTGGGCTCATGGGGCTTGGGCTTAAGGGGCTGTTTAATTGCAATGTAGACATTTGGGCTAGGTCTGCAGCTGAAGCTCTGGAACCCTGCCACCTCATAGGGTCCTAGAGCCCATGCTCCAGCTGAAGCCCAAATGTCTACACTGCAATAAACAGCCTCTTAGCCTGAGCCCCATGAGCCTAACACAGACCAGCCAATCTCAGTGTAGACATATTCTAAGATGCCTAAGTGGAAGGTGGGTGTGTATAAGTGACTTTCCAAGAGTGACCTCTCTGGGTTCAAAGAAAGACTTGCCTGATCTCTGAGCATTGGGGGTATGATTGAGTATAGGCAGGCAAGTAGAATTTCTAACTGAACAAGGTGGTGGCTAGCAAGACTTAGGCATGTTAAAGTTAAGTCTGTTCATAGCGCATCTAGACTGATAGGCACTGATCCAGGTTATCCATTTCAGAGCCACGTGTGTGCTATGGAGAACACCTGAGGTTTTCCGCTAATAGAAAAAGGGGTTAGTGAAGAAACAATACACACATCAGTGTGATGGAAATGTGATTTTTTTTTTAAAGTATATTGGGTACAGGATAAAAGGCACATTTAAGGAAAAAAAACACATTGGCAAGAAGGGTAGAAGAAACACTTGCCATTTTCTCTTAGTCTTTTGGAGGACGACTCTGGGGTCAGTTGAGAGTGTACCCTAGCCAGTCAAGTGATTTCAAATGGAAGACACATCATTTAGGAATTCTTATAACTGATCAGAACAGAGCATTTTCACCACCAGTGCCTTTTCACCATCAGTGACCAGCTCCTGATGCTCAGAGAAAGGTGCAAAGCTCATTTACTGCACAAGGGAAGTTTCTTTCTATACTCCTTCAGTTATAGGATGGCTTGTGCCCTGAAGCATGTGGTTTTGAATATTCATATTTTTATCCTCTCTAATATAACTGTTGATGTTCGAATTATCTATATATATGTCAAATCCTTTTTAAAATTCTGCTAAACTGTTGGCCTCAATGGAACCTTGTGTCAAGAAGTTCCACAAGTTAATTGTGGATTGTGTAAAAAAGGGACACTTTCATCACATTTTAATTCGTTGCCTTTCAACATCCTCAAATGTCCCCTTAGTTTTGTACTATGAAAAAAAGAGTAAATAGCAGAGCCAGATTTACTTTCTTTCTACCATTCATTATTATTTGAGAAACTCTATCGTGACCCCTTTTATTTGTTTCCTCTCTAAAATAAACTGCCCCAGTCTTTTCAATCCCATTTGGAAGTCTTTTCATGCCTCTATCATTTTTGTTGACTATGTCTGTCTGAATTCCTTCTATTTCTACTTCTTTGAGATGGGGTGACCAGTGCTGAATACTGAATACCAGGCATACCATTGATCCATATAATAATGTTAGAATGTTTTCAATTTTATTCTCCAGCCTAGTCTTTAATGCATCCTAACATTGTTTGCTTTTATGACATCAGAGGTTTTCACTGAGTTGTCCACAATGGTGCCCAGATTGGAATTTGGAGACCTATCAGAGGAAATAGCCTGGTGGTCCAGGTCCAGTAAAGGCAGGGGTGAAAAGGGTTGAAGGACGGAGGGTTGTGATGATTGGTCTGTGGAGATGATTCTAGGGGTAATGACCTAGAATAAGCAGAGCAAGAGACAAACTCATGGAGTCAGCTATTCCAGTTAGGTTCTGTGCTGAAGTGCTGAGGGAGTTAGAACCCCACTTTCAGTTTCTGCAGTCATGCAGGCTCAGCTTACTGATCACTGATAGGTGAGTGCCATCTATTCTTTGATCTATGCTGTGAGCATCAAATTCCTTGAAAACGATCCTGTAGGAGGACATTAACACCTCCTCCTCCTTGGTCAAGTCCTCTGGGCCCTGCCCTCCACAGCTACTTTTGCAGGACAAGGTACCCTGATATGATCCCTGTAGTGGCACTGAGAAAACCATCTTCTTCCTCTGCATAGGGGTGGTGCCAGTCCAGAACTCTGTGTGCCTCCTGCTGACAGGACAAGGGGAAAGGATTATACGCTGCCCTTTTGGCTCAGGTCCATAAGAAATTGGAGTTGGCTTTCCAGTAAAGGGTTGTCAGGGAAGAGTCAGGACATAGATGAAAAACACAATATTATCTCCCTCATTTGCCATTTCAGGTGTATCCCCTCTAGGACTGGACTGAACTTTCCATTGAAAGACCTGGTTTGCTCTGGTTGACTCCTCTTTTGGACAGGGGCATTGGGGGGAAGGGGATGCGTGGGGAGGAGGCTCTGGTTGTCTTGATAGTTCTGTGAGCAAAGAACCTGTTACAAGGTTTCTCTGGTTTTTTCATAGATTCCAAGGCCAGCAGGAAGCACTGTGATTATCTAGTCTAACTTCTGTATAACACAGGCCATAGAATTTCCCCAAAATAATTCCCAGAGTATATCTTTTAGAAAAACATCCAGTCTTGATTTTAAAATCATCAGTGATGGAGAATTCACCATGATCTTTGGAAAATTATTCCAATGGTTAATTACTCTAAGTGTAGTTTTTTTAAAAAGTCTTGTTTATGTCTGAATTTGTCTCATTTCAACTTCCACCCATTATCATGTTATACCATTGTCTGCTAGATTGAAGATCCCATTATTAAATATTGGTTTCCCATGTAGGCACTTATAGATTGTATTCAAGTCACCCTTTAACCTTCTCTTTGTTAAGCTAAATAATTGAGCTCCTTCAGTCTATCACTATAAGGCACATTTTCTAATCCCTTATTCATTCTCGTGTTTCTTCTCGGAACCCTCTCAAATTGTATTAATATCCTTCTTGAACTGTGCGCAGAGCTGGACACAGTATTCCAGCAGCAGTTGCACTAGTGCCAAATACAGAAGTAAAATAACACTGGTCTACAATTTTTGAGAAATCGTCTGCTTCAGAGATAAAATGTGCTATTTATTATGTATTTTGATGTGCTGAATTAAAATATGACAATTAAAACAACTGATTGGCTACTGTTTCTAAGATATTTAAGTTTTTACATTTTATGTCTATGTATATTGTGTAGATAGTAGAGTTTTAATCATAAATTGTAAACCTAGGTCTTTTCATGTGTTTATGGTTGCTTTACATGATAATATTTCACCTGTCCTGTTTATGTAACACTTTAAAAATCAGCAAAAGGGTTATATAAATAAAATTTATTATGAAACAAAAGGCAAAAAACTATTATGTACATAGTTTAGTCCTATTCAGTGTCTACTCGGCGCTTCTTGGCTTGTCTCTTGTATTCATTAAATGGAGCATCTCTTGTCACTGTCCAGCAATAGTCTGCAAGCATTGATGGGCTCCATTTGCCCTGATAGCGTTTCTCCATTGTTGCAATGTCCTGGTGAAATCGCTCGCCGTGCTCGTCGCTCACTGCTCCGCAGTTCGGTGGAAAAAAATCTAGATGAGAGTGCAAAAAATGTATCTTTAGTGACATGTTGCAACCAAGGCTTTTGTATGCCTTGAGGAGGTTTTCCACCAACAACCTGTAGTTGGTCTGCCTTGTTGTTTCCAAGAAAATTTATTGCCACTAACTGGAAGGCTTTCCATGCCGTCTTTTCCTTGCCACGCTGTGCATGGTCAAATGCATCATCTCGAAGAAGTTCACGAATCTGAGGACCAACAAAGACACCTTCCTTTTCTTAGCTTCACTTAACCTTGGAAATTTTCCACGGAGGTACTTGAAAGCTGCTTGTGTTTTGTCAATGGCCTTGACAAAGTTCTTCATCAGACCCAGCTTGATGTATAAGGGTGGTAACAAAATCTTCCTTGATTCAACAAGTGGTGGATGCTGAACACTTTTCCTCCCAGGCTCCAATGACTGTCGGAGTGGCCAATCTTTCTTGATGTATTGGGACTCTCTTGCACGACTATCCCATTCGCAGAGAAAACAGAAGTACTTTGTGTATCCAGACTACAGACCAAGCAAGAGAGCAACAACCTTCAAATCGCCACAAAGCTGCCACTGATGTTGGTCATAGTTTATGCACCTCAAAAGTTGTTTCATGTTGTCATAGGTTTCCTTCATATGGACTGCATGACCAACTGGAATTGATGGCAAAACATTGCCATTCTGCAGTAAAACAGCTTTAAGACTCGTCTTCGATGAATCAATGAACAGTCTCCACTCATCTGGATCGTGAACGATGTTGAGGGCTGCCATCACACCATCGATGTTGTTGCAGGCTACAAGATCACCTTCCATGAAGAAGAATGGGACAAGATCCTTTTGACGGTCACGGAACATGGAAACCCTAACATCACCTGCCAGGAGATTCCACTGCTGTAGTCTGGAGCCCAACAGCTCTGCCTTACTCTTGGGTAGTTCCAAATCCCTGACAAGGTCATTCAGTTCACCTTGTGTTATGAGGTGTGGTTCAGAGGAGGAGGATGGGAGAAAATGTGGGTCCTGTGACATTGATGGTTCAGGACCAGAAGTTTCATCCTCTTCCTCGACTGACTCAAGTGAGAATGATTTTGGTGCATCAGGAACCGGCAGTCCTTCTCCGTGGGGTACTGGGCGTATAGCTGATGGAATGTTTGGATAATGCACAGTCCACTTTTTCTTCTTTGACACACCTTTCCCAACTGGAGGCACCATGTAGAAGTAACAATTGCTGGTATGATCTGTTGGCTCTCTCCAAATAATTGGCACTGCAAAAGGCATAGATTTCCTTTTCCTGTTCAACCACTGGCGAAGATTTGTTGCACAAGTGTTGCAGCATATGTGTGGGGCCCACCTCTTGTCCTGATCTCCAATTTTGCAGTCAAAATAAAGGTGATAGGCTTTCTTAACCATAGTGGTTATACTGCGCTTTTGTGATGCAAAAGTCACTTCACCACAAACATAGCAGAAGTTATCTGCACTGTTCACACAAGTACGAGGCATCTCTGCTCACTTTGGCTAAACAGAAATGTGTCCCTTTGCAAAATCAAACACTGACAAATAAGAGAGCACAACACTGTATGATTTCTAGAGCTGATATAGGGCAATTTGTTCAGCAGAGTGATGTAAGCTTCATTATGATTGCATCATCCATGACTTCTAGGAATAACATGATGCAATTCATATCATTATGACGCAATACCAGCTTCAGATTGCATCATTCATTGTTTTGCCTAAAAAGCAAGTACTGTCCAAACCCAGTCATAGATTTATTCATAGATCCGGTCAAAGATGTATTTTAGTCATTTCTGGTTTAAATTGAGATCCCTTCCCTTTATAACTCACTTATCCTCCGCCATTCCCAAGTCAAGGGTCGTATATACTGACCCAATAGCATATCTTGAAAACTAGAGCCAATCAACAATTTTAAGCATCATTTTCATTCTCAGTGACCCAGAATTAGTAAAGTTTGACTACATTTATTTCAGAAGCATTTTGGCTATAGAGCAGTGTAACCTTTCTACTCCTACTTGAAATTCCCCTGTTTAGGCATCCCAGGATCACATTAGCATTTTTGGCCACAGAATCACACTGGAAGCGCATGTTCAGCTAATTATCCACCATGACCCCAAAATCTTTTTCAGAGTCACTGCTTCCCACGATAGAATCCCCCATCCTGTAAGCATGGCCTATATTCTCCGTTCCTAAATGTATACATTTACATTTAATGACATTAAAATACATATTGTTTGCTCATACCCAGATTACAAAGCAATCCAGATCTCTCTGAATCCTTGACCTATCTTTTTCAATATTTACCACTGTTTCATTTTTTGTATCATCTGCAAATTTTTTCAGTGATGATTTTATGTTTTTTTCTAGGTCTTTAATAAAAATGGTAAGTAGCATAGGGCAAGAACCGATCCCTGTACAATTCCAATGACAACACACCATCTCAATGATGATTCCTTATTTACAATTACATTTTGAGACCTATTTGTTAGCCAATTTTTAATCTATTTTATGTGTGGCATGTAATTTTATATCATTCTAGGTAGGCTGTCAATTAATCACAGTTAACACAAGGGATTAACGCAAAACAAATTAACACTTTTTTTTAATGAGTGTTAATTGCACACCTCTGTTTTGACCCTCTTCACTTACTGTATTTCATCACTTGGAGGACATTGGCACAGATCTACTGTGTTCTCATGATTTGGAATGATTAAATATCAGAAAAAGTTAATGGAGCAAAGCAACAAAACTTCAGGTATTTTGAATGGGTATTTATGGTTCTCTGGATAAAAAGATGATTATCTGTAGCTATTGCAAGGTTGAGTTCCAATACCATTGGAGTACTTCAAGTCTGTAGTACCACCTATGCGCTAAACATGCTTTCACCTCCAGTTCTTGTGCTACAGATAACCCACCAACAGCAAATTAATCCTACCAGCCATGACAGAGTATGCTTACAGAGTTTCAGGATCACTATAAGCCCATGGATCAAATAAAGTACAACAGCTTAACCAAAGCTTTTGCAAAATGGATAGCTATGGGCGGCAGACCACTCAACACTATAAACAACGGAGGGCTAAGGGATGGTATTCAAATTGCATCTTCCAATCAGTCATACACCTTGCCCTTCTGAGGAACCATTGCATCATGAATACATGACCTATGTCAAACTAGAAGACTACAAGTTGGAGCTTCTGAAAAATGCACTAGCTCTTGCTTTGACTAGTAATCAATGGACATCCTTGAGTAATCACATCTATCTTTGACTTGTGGCACACCTGATTGATGCTGCATGGACATTGCAGTCGTTTGTTTTAACAGTAACTCCTACTGAAGAGAGACATTATACTGAAATGTGCAGCGAGTTTCTTGGATGTTGCAAAATAATGGAATTATTCAAGAAAAGGTAACAACAATTAGTACTGATGTAATATGATAGCAGTAGCCAGTCATTTGTCTGTTGAACACATGACATGCACTGCTCACAGTCTGCAGTGATCCATTACAGTAGTGCTCAGTGATGATGGCTTTGAAAACGTGCTGGCAAAATGTAGAAAACTTGTGGGCCATTTCAAACACAATCCAGCTAACAGTACAGAGCTAGAAATACAAGCTGCAAATGGGTAGAAACAAGAACCTCTTATACAAGATATTTCAACCAGATGGAACTCCACATTGGGTATGGTTCAGCGCCTGCTTAGAAATAAAGCTGCTATCACAGCCACATTATTTCTTCAAAATGACAATCTATCAGTGCCGACAAGTAGAGATTTTGAAAAACTGCAAAAGCTAGAAACATTACTTGAACCCTGCAGGTTTGTGACTGAACTCCTTGAGGAAGTTGTATGTCTCCTGTTCCATAGTTTTACCTGTATTCTGCCATATATTTCGTGTTAAGTCAGTCTCAGATGATGACCCAGCATGTGTTGTTCGATTTAAGAACACTTTCACTGCAGATGTGACAAAATGCAAGGAAAGTACCGATATGAGATTTCTAAATACAGCTACAGCACTTGACCCAAGGTTTAAGAATCTGAAGTATCTTTCAAAATCTGAGAGAGACGAGGTGTGGCACGTGCTGGCAAAAGTATTAAAAGAGCAACATTCCGATGCTTAAACTACAGAACCCAAACTGCCAAAAAAGAAAATTAACCTTCTATTGGTGACATCTGACTCAGATGATGAAAATGAAGGTGTGTTGGTCCGCACTGGTTTAGATTATTATCAAGCAGAATCCGTCATCAGCATGGAAGCATGTCCTCTGGAATATGTTCGAAGCATGAAGGGGCATACGAATGTTTAGCATATCTGTCACATAAATACCTTGCAAGTCGGCTACAACAGTGCCTTGCGAATGCCAGTTCACACTTTCAGGTGACACTGTAAATAAGAAGCAGGAAGCATTATCTCCCGTAAATGTAAACAAACTTGTTAGTCTTAGTGATTGGCTGAACAAAGGGAACATCTACATGCCCGAAGGCCCAACAAGGCTTCAAGTCCTAATACTCTGTCATGATGCCCCTCTTGCAGGGCACTTCAGCCTCTTCAAAACTCAAGACCTGGTACCTAGGAGCTTCTGGTAGCTGTCCCTATGCACTTCTGTAGCAACTTGCATAAAGTCTTGTGATCTCTATGTCTAGACCAAGATACTCCATACTAGACCACTGGGGCTCCTTCAGCCCTTACCCATTCTGCCTAGGCCTTCATCCACCATTTTCTCAGACTTTATTGTGGAATTGCTACCTTCCCAGGGGACCACTACAATTTTTGTCAAGATTAACCTTCTAACAAAGATGGAACATTTTGTCTAGTGTCACACTCTTCCCACTGCCTTGCAGACAGACAGCCTTTTTGTGGATAACATCTTCAATCTCCACGGGTTACCAGTGAGTGTAATGTCAGATCTTGGGTCCCAGTTCATGTCTGGCTTCTGGCAGGAATTTCTGTCTCCTGAGTATCAATGCTTCACCTTGATTGTGTATCATGCAAACACAAATGGTCAAGCAGAGCAGGGCAATCGGGTCCTCGAACAGTATCTGCCCTGCTTCCTTAACTATCGCCAAGACAACTGGCTGCCCCTGATTCCTCACACTGAATTTGCTTACAACAATGCTACACATGCCTTGACCCATCAAATGCCCTTTTTGTGTGTGTGTGCTAACTATAGGTTCCAGACTCACTTTCACTCTGAAATCCCCACCATATCACTGCTGCCCTGAGCTCACCACTTGCATCCACCAAAGACAGCATACAAATGGTCTGCTGACTGGCACCATCAGCTGGCCCTCAGCATCTTTGTAGGGAAAAAGGTCTGGTTATCTGACTGAAACCTTAAATCCACTCATACACCTGCGAAGCTGGGCCATCAGTACTTGGGGCCCTTCCGTATCACAGAACAGAGTAATTCTGTAGCATCCAGTTTGCAATTACCAGAATCTTTTAAGGTCTTCCCCATGTTTCATGTCTCCCTTTTAAAACTGTATGCTGAGAATACCTTCCCACAACACACCACTCCTCCCTCCTGCTAATAACAGTTTGGGGCCAAGAGGAATACATGATCTGGCAAATTCTGGACTCCTGACGAGTCCAAGGAAAACTCCAGTATTTAACAGATTAGGCAGGATATGGCCCAGACAATTCACCATGGTAACTTGCAGAACATGTCCACTCCCCAGAACGCCTGCTCACCTTTCACCAAATGCCCTGAGAAACCCAGCCTTATGGCTCTTGGAAGACCCCCTCAAAAGGAGGGGATGCTGTCAGGGGTCAGGCTAGCTAAACCGAGCTGCTAGCCTGCTTTTCTGCTAACTTTGCTACTAGGCAACTAATAAACCAAAATGTTCTGCTCTGGAATGATCTGACTGGCTGCAGGGCCAGCCGCCTGGTTTATAAGCTCAGCAGCAACAGCAGAGCACTGGCTGCTAAACATGCCTTGGCCCCTGGCCCCTGGCCTCAGCCCCCAGCTCTCTCCTGGTTTTGAACTCTCAGCTCTGATGCTTAGCTATGCCTTGTGGCCGTGAGTCTGGTTAACCTTTGACTTCAGCTTTGGTTTCTGACTCCTGGCTCTGACTCTTGGCTTCGCCTTTTTACTGGGACTCTTTGGCTTACCCTGGGGTTTAGGCTTTGGCTTCTGACTCCCAGTTCTGACCCTGGGCTCCGCTTCAGGACCACCCCTTCTGAATTCAGCTCTAATTGATAGGCCAGACTCGTGCTCCAACCATTAGGTCAGACCACACATGACTTGGTCATTGACATAGGTAAGGCTCAGTAACTCCAACTGGGTTATAAAGAAGAAGGGAGTGGCTCTTGAAGGAAAGAGAAGTAGGAACTAAGATAGAGGAGGGTCCTGGAAGGAAATTCTAGTTACAGTCCAATTCAGGGAAGAAACTTAGGGCTTAAATTTATGTTTTAATATACCAGCAAAGCCAAGTCCTAGATAGGGAGTGAGTTTTGACCCTGGCTCAGAATCTCTGCTCTCAGCATGTGGTAGGAATTCATGCTTTAAAAGCCATGACCTTGGTTTCAGCATTATCTTCTTCTGTTTCAGCCATTCAGCCTTTATTTTATCCTCAGATTGCTCTATTCTTTGTGGCATATTATTTTACCCTTTGAGTCTCCTCTGCATCCAGCCTAAGTTCACTTCAGCCAAAACAAACAGCTGTAACCTGGAGCTGTGTGTGAATAGATTGCTGGAGTGACACAATTATTGGAATTAAAGACTGGCTTCCCAGTGAATTTTCACACATACCTTGTTCTCTCCACTGTTTTTGAAGTGATTATTGAGATCAGGAACAGCAAGTGCCAGGTTCAGTAGAGAACATGTTTCAAAATAAAGCTCTTATGGTATTGAAAAATGGGGGGTGGAGGGGAGGGAGGTGGAATTTTGTGAACAGTGGCTGTTTCAATTAGAGCAGGCAAAACAATGAGACTCATGGCAAAAAGCATTGCTGAACTGCTGTGAACCCCTGAATACAGGTTCAGAATCAGTTCAGAAGGATTTTTTTTTTCTGAAGCAGCTACGGGGAGGTCACCCAGCCTAATATCTTCACAATAAAATATTTTCTATCATTATCAACAAGGCAAGGACATTTAGAGTTATTGCTGCCTTCTGCATTCTTATCTCACCCCATTGAGTAGAAGGATAATCAAGCTTCATATCGTTATCTATGTATAGTGTGCCACATACCTCATAACAGCTGAATTAAAGATGGAATGGAAGCCTTCATCACTCTACCCCTCTTCGCATTGGGTAGGCTGAACTCCTTAAGAGTTATTTTAATAACGTTTTAAAAGTTAAATACTTTCTAAAGCTTATTTTTTAAATAATAAAGGAGACTGATGAGATAAGCCTCAACTTTAGCCATTTAGACTAATCATTGGTTTAGGATATAATTTAACAAAAATATAAACCAATTGGCAATGTGATGCAAAACCATCTCTAGCTATCAGGTAGTTGAAAAATCAGAGAACAGAAACATTCATAATAATGCTGCGATCATACCCTCTGCTTCTTCTAGCGGGGATGATGAAAATCAAGCTGATCTTTCCTTGTGACCCATGGCATCACGTGCTCTTTCTCTTACTCCTCCTCCCCCCCCATCTCCTGGTAAACAAGGGAGCATTTCTACTGAAAAATTAGTTCCACGGAGCATCGATATGGGGGCAGATATGAACAGTATCATACCCTGTTAACCACATTGTGCTCCATTTAGAAATCCCCACAGGAGTTAATCTGTGGGAAATGAAATGAAACATTCTCAAACTTCTATTCAGATACCCTGCTGAAATTAACAAAATATCAGCAAATGCAAGAACAGCTACAATTGCCATGGAGATCCATTCTGTGGTCTCCAAAAGGAATAAGAATATGAAATTTTACCTCCATCAACCAAGTATGCATGATCAAACAGCCATATAATGTAAGGCCAGGGACAACAGATAAAACATATTTGATCATTAAGGGTATGTTTACACTGCAGCTGGGAAGGAGTGCCACGCTAGCACGGGTCAAGCGAGCATGCTAAAAATAGCAGTGTGAATGCTGCTGGCTGAGGCTGGAGCTTGGGCACTCAAGCCCAACTGACCCCTTCTGCTTGACACCCTAAGCAATTTTTAGCATGCTGGCTCGAGCTCTAGTTGCATAAGTCTGGGAGGCTCACTCCCAGCTGCAGTATAGACATGCCGTAAGGGGGGTTCAACGTGAATAACAATCCAAAGAGTTACTAACCTACTCTATGTAACTGCCGTGACATCAGCTGAATTTGCCTGATTGAACATGGTGCGCCATTTACATGATTAACTGAAGCTGGTTTCGACTGAAGTATTTAATTTGTGGTGCAGTGTTGTATATTGTTCATATTCAGAACAGTTTGTTTAGATCTAGGGTTTTGATTCAACCTATTCTGTAATTTGGGAACATATGTGAAATTCCAACCTAGAACTAATTTCTTATTTCCGACACCCTCAAAGTTCAGGGGAGTTTAAGTGAGGCCTATCTGTAATAGGGATATCCCTCTCATTCTCTTTTCAAAATGTACATATGTAAGAAACAACTATGAACATGAACATATTATCCATAGATACAAGGGCATTAAGATTTTGTGTGTGATATATATACATACTCTATGAGCTATATAATTCTCCCATGATATGTAGTTTTAATTAGAGCTAGTTCAAAAAGGCAGATTTTTCATATATATTTTTAAAAATATATTTCACTAAGATATCGTAGATATTTCAACAATTTTCAGCCACGCTAGTTTTTGCATCTCCAGTCTTCCTGTTTTCAGAATTTTATCAGCCAGCTTTCTAATATATCTTTGTATATTTCATATGCTTTACTCCACCCATATTATTTTCCGAAACCCCATTTTCTTTTGATTATTTTCCAACCTGAAAGTGGTGCATATTGATTTGACTTTTTGACTGCAAACTGTGGAGACAAGGACAATGTCTGCTTCACAGTACAAATGAATAATGAATTTCTTGCATTTCTGGAATGGGAAGTAGCTCCATTTGTTTTCCAGCTGTGAAAATAATGCTTTTGGAGTATTGTAAATATACGGAGCACAGTTTAGTGGTTACACCAAAAGAAATGAGAGTCAGAACTTCTAGATTCTATGTCCAAATTCTGTCTCTGACCCACTGTAAGAGCCTAGTCAAACCACAGCCTCATATTAATCATCTAAAAAAATGTATGTTATAATATTTAGCTAACTCAAAGGAACATTGTTAAGCTTAATTAATGTGCTGTGAGTCTTAGATAAAAGGTGTCATACACAAGTGCAAAATTGTTTATTGCAGACACACAGCAGGAAGGCTGGTGTTTAAAGCTTTTCTGAAATTGGAAACTGCAGAATTTTATATAACCTGTGATAAGCTGTAACTTTTCAAACTGCTTTTTCTTTAAACTTTTTTTTATATGCAATATATAGGTACAGTATTTTAAAATATAGTAGAGATAGCCTTAGAGATTTTAAGAACTAATCAGGAAAAGAGTTAAGGATCAGAAAGTCTAACAGTTCTAATTTATAAGTATCAAAAAATCATTAAAGTTTTTGCCATTAGGTTTAGGGCCATATATGTAAAATATGTAGAGTAACCATAATGAACAACCTGATACAACTGCAGTAGAAATGTGTATGAGTAGCAGAGTGGAAAACAGTCATGAGAAAGTATTCACCAAGCTATTTTATTCCTACATTTTCTTCTAATGGTACATTAGTTTTCTACTGTATTAATTTTTTCAACTACCAAATGTTGTTTTGACTGATCTTAAGGCTGGAGGTATTCTGTGCTGGCTGATGGGGCTGGCATTGTACTCATCACGTCATTTTGATGGGGAAGTCTGGAGCATAGGTTCTGTCGTCCTCAGTGACTGCCAGTGTCCTTTATTCCAAATACTCTTTCCTTCCTTCTAGATTTGTGTAGGTCACATGTGGCACCTTATAAATAAAAGAGATGGGCATAAGCTATATTTAAACATTATCAGAGCTTAGGCACAGGGTATGGTGGGATGCAGGGGAAGGTGGAAATTTTGGATCAAGAGTTTTAGCTGGGCTCATTATAGATACAGGGCTAACCACAATGTTCAGAGCTTTATAAGAATTTCTATAAAATGTGGCAGTCTCCAGAACTGGGTTTTTGGGTCAGAACTATCTTACTAAAGAATAATTCTTTCATACATGTTGCACAGATTTTCAGTTCATATTGCACCCCCAATTCCTACCTCGGACAAGAGGCAAGCAAGAATTGCAGCCCTGTGTTCTGAAAAGCACAAGGGTTCTTCCCTTTTCTAGAGTGGCTGAGGAAAGTTCCAGACAGGAGTTCTACAGTGAGCAGACAGAGTGCTCTCACTTCTTCTTTCCTGTTAAAATACAGCCTCAGTTGGTTTGACTTGAGAAGGCATTTTTCCTCCCCTGAGTTTTCTGGATATGATAATGGAGTAGTAGCAGACTGTGAAAAATAAACACAATAGGAGACTCCAAACAAACACACAGTGGTACTATCATCTGGCTTAGTGATTGATACTATAAAGCTTTCTCCTGTGGTGCTTGGGGGTTTGTGACCCAAGGAGAAGATTCCTAGAGTGGTGAAACTGATCTGAGAACTTTATTGGGGGTAGGGAAAGTTTTGAGGTAAAGGGACAGGCAGCAGGAGTGAAAGTTGTCATAAAGAAAAAAAGTTTATTTTACGTCTCCCTGCTGGTCAGGAGGAGTTACCAGAGGGTGCAGCTGGTATGGATGTGGGTTCAATAGGAACAGGTTTGTGCCTTCTGGGGAAAGATTTGCAGGGCATGTTCCTCATGGCTAATTCTGAGAGTGGTCTCTTAAAGGGGTAGGATGCAGAAGGGTTTTGCCATGGTCAGGGAGAATCAGAAGAGTAAGAGGCCAAGAATGGCTTAGCAGCTGCATCTATATTTGACCTTTTCTCTGTAAATGGAAAGGTGGGGGAGGGAGTTAATATGAAGGTGTGGAGAATGTGGAAAATTTTTATGAAAATTATTTAACTCACTTTAACCACACTTTTTAAAATTATTATTATTTCTTCCTATTTGGTCTTAAGGGGTTAACTTCTTTCTAGACAGGCTTGCTCCAGGGAATATGCATTGAATGGATGTGGGTTCAATAGGAACAGGTTTGTGCCTTCTGGGGAAAGGTTTGCAGGGCATGTTCCTCATGGCAAATTCTGAGAGTGGTCTCTTAAAGGGGTAGGGATGCAGAAGGGTCACATTGTTGGTCACAAGAACGTGTCTGGGGGTTGATCTGAATAAACTAGCAAAAATTGTCAACACGTGAACCTTGGAGATACACTGGAGATACACTGTCCCAGGAGACTCTTTGGAATATTCATAGGTGATTACATGTCTGACCATAACCTCTCCCCTATTGAGCTCATGGGAGTGTCCACATGAAAACAGCCTGACTAGGACACTCCCAGAAAGACTTAAAAAATTATTGCAAACATAGGATCTCCTGTAATATCATGGCAGGAGGTCTCTTCCTACATGGCTCAATCTACTTTAAGGGACTCTACTCAAGAAGTTACTAAGCAGAGGGAAAAGTTGCCCAAAAGAGTTTATTTTTCTTGAACCCGAGGTTCCTGGCAATACAAAGGGAAGCCTCAGTGAAGATGAGGGAGCCCAGACATCAGTTGAGAATGAGCATCTGAGGAATAGTGACAATAAGGCAGCACCTTGTAGTGTTTGTTTTCATTCATGGGTCTCCCAAGAGGCCATCGAGGAAGAAATCCTATGTAGCAGTCACAGCTTCTCAGGCTTGGACCTTTGGGGAAGACTGTTCTCAGTGGAAGCATGTTCCTAGGATGCCTCAACAAAGATGTATGATTTCACTGCCTTGCACGGAGGACATGGACAAGTGTCCCATTACAGATTTTGTAGTTGAGCTCTCCTGTTAAAATCTTTTGGTTCTCTCCTGCACATTGAAAGGAATGATCCATCTGTCTGGCAGCAGAAAATGTTATGTCAGCTTTTACTCTTATAGTGATGGAGGATTTTGTGGGGAACAGTTTGTAATTAAGAAGGGGACCAGGGACTCGGATGATGTAGCGATTATTTCTTTATTTTGGCCTCCATCAAAACTCTTTTTACAATTTTTACACTATGAAAATATACATGAAATAGTAATGGAATTTTTTACACAATTTAAGTATACATGAAATGGACATTCTATATTGGGTGTCTCATTATACTAAAGTGTTGCAGACAAGACTATGATAGATGTTTGGAATGTTGAATTTAAAGGCACTGTTGAATTTTCCCAGGTAAATAACTTAGTACAATGTCTTCCCAATTATAGTATTTAGGTTCTGAGCAGGGTTATCATAGGTATTCCATGTAGCCATATACTTGTTTTACCTGTGGTTCTACTGAGCATTTTAGTGCTGGCTGTGGGGTCAGGAAATGCATATGCTGTGGATCTCATGCTCACAAGACAGAGGACTGCAAGGATTCATTAGATGCAGTGTGCCTGGGAACTGTGGCCATGTTTATAGACAGTGCCCAGGAGCATGGCACAATAGGGAAAGATCCCAGTTGCACAAGAATCCTTCCTCCTTCCCTGAGCTAGCGGGTCTGAGGATTCCATGTAGCCCTTCAAGAATTGATGAGGCCTCCAGTTTGAGAGGCAGGATCTCTCTACCTTTGGGAGAAGGACTCTGCCATTTACAAATGCTGGATTGGGTTATGGAAAAATACGGGGAAATATTGAGAGTCAGGATGTTACAGATTGGGGCATGAGCACTAATGATATGGGGAAGCCCGATTCAGAGATAAAGGGAAATGGGGTAGGGAAAAGAGAAATTGAGTAAGAAACATCCATAGGATCCACGGATTTCGAAGGAATCTCAAAAAATTAAGATGGATAGGAAGACTGCAGATTGTCCATTGTCCAGCTGAGAGAGAGAGAGAGAGATTCTCAATATAGGAAATGGAAGTAAGTGATCAATAGGAATGCTGGGATTATAGGAATTGAGAGTGGCCTGTTGCATCAGAATCACAAGGCATTTTCACAGTTCTAACAGATAACAGGTTTTTTATATTAGGCACTTGGATATAGTGCAGATCCAGAAAACAAGACTTTGTTCTTTTAAGTGTGAAATCCAGAGGGACTGGAGTTGGGGCCCATCTTTTTGGCTCATTTCCCCATACTTACGATGGAGAAGGGATACTGTTTTTCATCTATGCAGTAATGGGGCAGAGGGGAATAGAAGAGTTCACCGATGGAGGGGTTATTGGTTGATTTCTGTTATTTGACTGTGAGGTATCACTGTGTTACCATTGATACCATATCCAGAGAAAGATCAGTTGGAAGATGACCCAGGGGAGAGGGGGCTGGGACTTCCTGCTTTTTGAAAATGGTCTGAGAGAAGTAAGGAGCAGAATATCGGGGAAGAACTGAAGTTCAAAGCCAGAAAGGCTGAAAGTGATTTAGGTTTTTATTTTTGTTTTGGGGATTTGTTGAAGAATGTCAGGAAAGAATCCTGGCTTTGAAGGAGGAGGGGTGAAGTCTGAAACTTGGGGAAGCTTGAAAGAAACACAAGTACACAGAGGGCCCAGGAAGGGGCTGTAGGAAAGGACTGTTGACAGGCTATGGTAGAAAGAAGCCCAGAAAGGTAGCAGAGGGTGGGGCTGAATATAGACAGCCCTTGCCTGATCCATTACAGGGTCCCTGGGCTAGAACTCTGAGGAGAAGGATGGCATGGGGTTTCCATACAGACTACAGAGAAAGTGGTGGGAAACCTCCTTGGAGAGGAGTATAAGGATGACCGAACCCCGAACGAAGAGTGAGGACCACAGGGCTCATAATGGGGGCATGAAAACCTGACATAAGAACATGGAATTGGGGGCATGAAAACCTGACATAAGAACATTTGTTTTGTGTTGGATTTTGTTACCCCAGAAGGGGTGGGAACAAAAGATGACCTAGCTGAAAGGCCAAGTCATGAGAAGAGAGATCACCACAAGACCACAGTGACAGTTGGCACAGGGCACTAGAAGAGGAGAACTAGCTATGCCATGCCCAGCCATGAGGGCATGCACCACAAGTGACTCAACTCTTCCACTACAGGGACATATTTTTGACCTCTTAAACAATTACTCAGTTACAACCAGAGCAGTGATCAAGATGAATACAAGCAAAGCTGTGTGGGTGGGGATTTTGGGGGGGGGGGGGGAGAAGGGGTCCTTTGCTCTGCCAGAGGATTTACTGATCATGAGGAGCCCTCCTGGGATTATAGATATTTTAAGACTAACCTTCAGCTGAGTAGAACTGGAAGAAGTGATTTGCCTCCTGCCAGGTTAAGGTGATGAGGTGGAAGGGATGAAACCTGACTGTGACTGGGGTCAGCTATGGTCACTCAATTAGGGTGAACTGCAAAGAATGGGGCAGCTAAACCCCCAAAAGCTGGTGGATATTCCAATACTTAGATTTACCAAGCCAGTATAAACAGCTTCTTTATTACATTACTGGTTACTCAGAAGTCCAAACAACACAGTTCCTTAAAAGTGATCCAGCCTCAGGCCTCCATCCAGGTGCCCACGTCAAATATGATGATTTCTGAAAATCTTATTTCATCATATAAAAGAAAAGCTTCTACCATTCCCAAAGGATCGGACACATTACCTCCCAGGTTAATGAATGTTTCAGATCTTACCCAAATACATGCTACAGCCAATTCTTATTAACTAAACTAAAATGTATTAAAAAACAAAAGACAGAGAGTATGGTTAAAAGATCAATATACATACAGACATGAGTTCAATCCATTTAGGTGAAGATTCATAGCAGAGATGGTGAGCTTTGTAGTTCCAAAGAGTTCTTTTAGAAATAGTTCATAGGTTATAGTCCAATGTCCAAATATCATATTCAGGGCGTACCAGCATAACTAGGGCCTCAGTCTTGCGACTCAAACTTCCCCTGATGAAACTTAAGCAGATCTGAGATGAACAGGATCAGGACCCCGGGTCTTTTTATACAGTGTCCTAGCATCTACTTGACCACACAGGCCTGGTTAAACAATAGGATTTTGATGTAACCTTTTGCTTTCTAAACACAACCAGTAATTAGTTACACAAATTAACATAGGGCAGTTTATCCATTAGGCAGTCTATTACAAACTTCAAAGAGACATATAGACAATGACATTATTTTACCCAAGATTCATCCAAATGTTAATAAAATAACAGGAGTACTTGTGGCACCTTAGTATTCCTTTTGATCTCTGAATCAATAGTTATAGTGACAGACAGGAACAGTCTGTTTATGGTTAGCATCTAAGATACACACAATTACTTCTAACAATATAGGTTTGCATTTCAAAGTTCTAGTCTATTTAGCATGAATGGCCCTAATTATCATTCACATACCTTTCTAACATGACTTTAAAGGTGGGCTTTGGGTCATTCAGCCTGCAAGCTGTTTAACCCTTTCTAGCCATGCGTCACATTGAGGTTGGCAGGAAGGGTGATGTTAATTAAAACATTCTTGTTACCTCTCTGCATTTATGTGGTATATGTGGATCCTCCTTCTGGCAAATTGTCAATTAAATTGACAGGGTTATTTTTTTCAGATGCTGGAGGGAAATAAATGTAACATAGTGAAGAGAAGTATAGTTTAATCTACCAGTTAAAGAAAGGGCCTTGGGGATGGTATGCTCAGAAACTTTCTTGTTGGTGTGACAAATTGGAAAAATGTCTGTATTATTTCTTATTAATATTATGTATGACCCTTTTCAAGTTGATATTTTTACATCCCTGAGTGTGATAATCAAATCAAAGGAGGCTGTAAAGAGGGGTTGTTAAGGAACCCAGCAAAGGTAAAACAATGACACAGATAAGACAGCCTTTCAGGTACCCATTGCAAGAGTTAAGATAACAATATATATGCCAGCAGTTGGGGAAAGGAAATACCTCACTAGCACTATCCAAATTAACATCTTTTTTTTTCTCTTCCCAAGAGTAATGTTGATATTGAGAGACCCTGCGGGGTTAAAATGGTACCCCCTGACAGAAAGGTGCAGGGAATAGCCAACTCATCTGGGAGCTGACAGACAGACACAGAGTAAGCATGATGGAGGAGTCTGACACAGCAACTTGAGAGCCATGGCCTGTATTAAGCAGGCTGTAACTTGGTGCCCAAAGAAAACTGGGGGTGGGGGAAAAACACCAAAGTTAAGTCATGTTTACCAAGGTGCTTGAGGGAAATGCCAAGCATAAGACAATATGCATATAGGTCTCTGTTATTTTTAAATCTACTTCTGTAATCTCTGCATACCACTTGGGCAAATAAATCATACTTCGTTTTGGAGACACTGTTTCCTTTTCACTACATAATATTACTGTCTACAGGTCTCTAGAAGAGAACTCTGGCAGGGTCCATGTCTACCTGAGACTGGTACTTAGAGAGGTGAAACCTAGAGATCCAGTTAGACAGTGGTTGGATTACAGGATCCCACCCCAAAGAGAAGTGGAGGTACAAGCCTGCCATTTGAATGGGGTGCATTCAGGGGACTGGAAAAAGTTCTTAGAGGAGGGTGGCCTGTTTGTGGTTTTTAATGTTCATAGGGTTCCTGTGGCATGCATAAGGGATTGTCACTTATTTTCCAACATTGTTGGAAAAGGTAACAGCAGAAGAAATGGAACTGATGGGGGGGGGGAAGAAATGCAGCCTTTAAAAAAGTATGTTTCCTCACAACAACCTGCAGGCTCCTTTTTACTTGCAAAGAGCATTTCCCTCTGTCAAATTCAGGCAACTGCATTCCAGCAGGTTGGCTCACAGTTTAGGAAAGTGCTATAACAGGAAGTCCTTCAGGAATATTTTTTCTGAATGTCATTTGGAAGTTTTGATTTGTTCAGATGATTATTTTACCTACAAAATAAGAAAATTCCATTCAGAAATAGGGATGAATGGAGGCAGGTATTTTATGGAAAATTGTATGTAAGGGGCACTCTATGAGCCTGAAGCAAGAACATAATAAATAAAGCCTGTCTATGGAAAGGCGGCTGTGGATCAGGGGAGACTATAGAACCCTTTCCACTATCCTGTTACTTTAACAGTCATATTTGCTGACCACAAAACTTTTCCATGGCCTTTCTTATGGATGCTTGGTTCTGGTGTTTTTCCAGATGCCTTAGGACTGTGCATCTACTTCTATAAGGAAGGATGGAGTTTTCCAAAAATGGTCTTGGAGATACTTGCAATAGTTAATGAAGTAGGCTTTTTTATATTATTATGGCAGAACTGGTGCACATCTTGTTTTCAGGCACTAGAAGAATAACTTGACACTTTAGTCTGAACTATTTTTGGCAACATTCAATCATTAGTAATGGCAGAGAAAAAATGGATGAGTGAGGAAAGATGTAAGTTAGCATCAGGGCCTATGGAGAGTGGGCTGGAGTACTGAGAGTAAGGCTATGTCTGTTGTGACACTGAGCCAGAAAGAGTTAAGACATATTAGGAAAGTATGTAAATGGTAATTAGGGCTATTCCTTATAAATAGCTAGCAAAGCCTGTTAGACAGACTAGAGTTTTGAAATGTAGGCTTGTATTGTTAAAAAATTGGAAGAAGATAATGATTGTAGTAGTCTGTGTTTACCTATATCTTGTTACCGGTTAACAATGTAACCAGATGATTCCTGTCTGTCACTATGTTTTATTGATTCAAAGATCAAAAGGGAATATTAACATTTAGATGAACTGTGAATGTAGTAATATCATTGTCTTCATTTCTCTTTGAAGTATGTAATACGCTACCTGTAAATGGCAGGAAATGGGCAGTTGCCTTATGCAAATCCATGTAGCTAATTACTGGTGATGCTTAGGAAATAGGGGGTCTATTTCAAAGCTACAATGCTTCACCTATCATTCACCTACTGTCAAGAGGCTGCCAGAGAACTATAAAAAGAACTCCTGGGCCCTGATCCTGTATCTCAGATCTGCTTCAGCTTCATCAGGGGAAATTTGAGTTGCAGGACGGACGTTCCCCCCCGATTTTGGACATTGAACTATATATCCTATGGAACTTATTCTGAAAGAACTTTTTGCAACTGTAAAGCTCACCATCTCTACTATGAAACTGACCTAAGAACTCTATTCATACCTGTATGTATAATGATCTTTTAACCTATACTCTCTCTCTTTTTAAATAAATCTTAATTTAGTTAATAGGAATTGGCTGTAAGCGTATATTCGGGTAAGATCTGAAATATTCATTGACCTGGTGTGTAATGTGTCTAATCCTTTGGAATTGGTGGAACTTTTTATATGATGAACAAGATTTTCAATAATCCTCATCATATTTAACTTGGCTGTCTGGGTGGGAGCCCAAGGCTGGGTTGCTTTAAGGGGGCTGTGTTTTTGGCTTCTGGGTAACCAGTAAGGTATTGTAGAAGCTGTTTTGTTGGTGGCTTGGTGAATCTAATAATTAGAAACTTCCAGTTTTGGGAATCATGTGCTCCATTCTTTGCAGTGTGCCCTGACTGAGCAATCTCAGTGTGGCCCCCCGGGACCCCAGTCACATCTACACTACCACTTATGTCAGTATAACGTCTGTCACTCAGGAATGAATAAACCACCCCCCTGAGCAACATAAGTTATACCGACCTAAGCACCAGTGCAGACAGAGCTTCTCCCACCGACACAGCTATCGCCGCTCACTGAGGGTGGATTAATTATGTTGACAGGAGAGCTCTCTCCAGTCAGTTTAGAGCAGCTATAGCTGTGCCGCTGTGCCTCTGTAAGCGCTCTAGTGTAGACATAACCTAAATATAAGGTGTCTTTTATATCTGAGTACTGTTCTTGTGATTTTTGGTTATTGTTTTAAGGGTTTAATTTAATAAACATGCGAAGAGAATAACTTCAGGAATTATACTGATCATTTTTCAGTGTTAAAAGGAAACAATTCAGATTTTTACTTCTGTCACATAGCAATAGGAAAACGTATCTGATATTAAATTTGTCCATCATTTTGCTCTGCTAATTGACAGAATCAACAAAATACAGATAACAGTGAGGCGCAAACTCAGAAAAGTTCAGAGTTTGGGTTTGGATGCTCATCTGAAGTTAATCCTTTCTGCCCTCCTTGTGTCTGCAAAATTAGGCTGCAAATGTCATAAGTGCAATTTTGCTGCAATATTCCTGGCACGTATGCTTTTCGGTCTCAACTGTAAACTGCACATGGAATAATGTATACAGACTTTTCAGAACCTTAAAGGTTTGCTTGAGGTTCAGTTCTGTAAAATGGGGATAATAGTCCCTGCTTCACAAGCATATTGAATACAATAATGATACAAGATTTTTAAGATAGGTGTAATTGTTTAATCACCAGACTTCCATGAGAAAGAATAGTAATGAAAGATCAGTCTGGATTATTGCAATAACAAGAGGCTACAGAGGATTTTGGAAAGGCAGGAGGTTGCCAAGAGTTATCAAGCAAAAGATTTATCTACAAGCCACCAAATCTGGCAAAGAAATAAATGACTCTAGTCACAAGATCACCCCCCAAAAAATGGACTAGCAAATGAACCAACTGGTAAGCACAACAAAACATGAACAAGGGCTAACTAATACACAACAGGATAGAGGGGAAGTTGAGAAGAATGATGAAGTACTTGAAATAGAATTAGACATTAAATTAATTGTTAGAATTTGCAAACGTAACATCCATTTCTACTTATCTTTTAAAATATTACTTTATCTGAATTCCTGGAGAAGGGCAAATTGTCTGAAATAACAATACACATGAAAAGGACGTAGGAAACTTTTCAATCATGCTCATTATAGAAGACTATCTGGCAACCACATGCTTTTCTCTTGTACTTATTTGGCTAACTTTTCCACAGTGACAGTAATGTATGCTTTCCCTTGAACATCAAAGGTCCCAATTCAGCAAGTTATTAAGCACATAGACTCATAGACTCATAGACTTTAAGGTCAGAAGGGACCAATATGGTCATCTAGTCTGACCTCCCGCATGATGCAGGCCACGAAAGCTGACCCACCCACAACAGAATCTTCCAGCCTGCGACCCCTGCCCTATGCTGCGGAGGAAGGCGAAAAACCTCCAGGGCCTCTGCCAATCTACCCTGGAGGAAAATTCCTTCCCGACCCCAAATATGGCGATCAGCAGAACCCCGAGCATACAGGCAAGATTCTACAGCCGGACCCCCATTTTACCCGCGATGGCACGTTAATGCCTAATTGACTAAAATCATGTTATCCCTTCAAACCATTCCCTCCATAAACTTATCAAGCCTAATCTTGAAGCCAGAAAGGTCTTTCGCCCCCACCATTTCCCTCGGAAGGCTGTTCCAAAATTTCACCCCTCTGACTGTTAGAAACCTTCTTCTAATTTCAAGCCTAAACTTCCCCACGGCCAGTTTATATCCATTCGTTCTCGTGTCCACATTACTACTGAGCTGAAATAATTCCTCTCCCTCCTTGGTATTAATCCCTTTGATATATTTAAAGAGAGCAATCATATCCCCCCTCAGCCTTCTTTTGGTTAGGCTAAACAAACCGAGCTCCTCGAGTCTCCTTTCATAGGAAAGGTTTTCCATTCCTCGGATCATCCTAGTGGCCCTTCTCTGTACCCGTTCCAGTTTGAGTTCATCCTTTTTAAACATAGGAGACCAGAACTGCACACAGTACTCCAAATGAGGTCTCACCAGCGCCTTGTATAACGGAAGCAGCACCTCCCTGTCCCTACTAGAAATACCTCGCCTAACGCATCCCAAAATCGCATTAGCTTTTTTCACAGCCACGTCACATTGCCGACTCATAGTCATCCTGCGATCAACCAGGACTCCGAGGTCCTTCTCCTCCTCCGTCACTTCCAACCTATGCGTCCCTAACTTATAACTAAAATTTTTATTAGTCATCCCTAAATGCATCACCTTGCACTTCTCACTATTAAATCTCATCCTATTATTGTTACTCCAATTTACAAGGTCATCCAAGTCTCCCTGCAGAATATCCCGATCCTTCTCCGAATTGGCAATACCTCCCAACTTTGTGTCATCCGCAAACTTTATCAGCCCACTCCTACATTCGGTTCCGAGGTCAGTAACGAATAGATTGAATAAAATCGGACCCAAAACCGAACCTTGAGGAACCCCACTGGTAACCTCCGTCCAACCCGACAGTTCACCTTTCAGTACTACCCGCTGCAGTCTCCCCTTTAACCAGTTCCTTATCCACCTCTGGAATTTCATATCGATCCCCATCTTTTCCAATTTAACCAATAATTCCTCGTGCGGCACAGTATCAAACGCTTTACTAAAATCGAGGTAAATTAGATCCACCGCATTTCCTTTATCTAGAAGGTCTGTTACTTTCTCAAAGAAGGAGATCAAGTTGGTTTGGCACGATCTGCCTTTCGTAAACCCATGTTGTAATTTGTCCCAATTGCCATTCACCTCAAGGTCCTTAACTACTTTTTCCTTCAAAATTTTTTCCAAGACCTTGCATACTACAGAAGTTAAACTAACAGGCCTGTAGTTACCCGGGTCACTTTTTTTCCCCTTCTTAAAAATAGGAACCACATTAGCTATTTTCCAGTCCATCGGTACCACCCCCGAGTTTACAGATTTATTAAAAATTATCGCCAAGGGGCTTGCAATTTCTCGCGCCAGCTCCTTCAATATTCTAGGATGGAGATCATCCGGTCCGCCCGACTTAGTCCCATTTAGCTGGTCAAGTTTGGCTTCCACCTCTGATACTGTAATTGCAATCGCCCCTCCTTTATTCCCCTCTGTCTCGCTCCCTCTATTCCTAAGCCCTTCATTAGCCTTATTAAACACCGACGCAAAATATTCATTTAGATATTGTGCCATGCCTAGATTATCCTTAATCTCCACTCCATTTACATGCTTCAGCGGTCCCACTTCCTCTTTCTTGGTTTTCTTCCTATTTATATGGCTATAAAACCTCTTACTATTGGATTTAATTCCCCTCGCGAGGTCCAACTCTACACGGCTTTTGGCCTTTCTCACCGCATCCCTACATGCTCTGACCTCAATAAGGTAGGTTTCCTTGCCGATCTGTCCCCTCTTCCATTCTTTGTACGCTTTTTGTTTTTTCTTAATCGCCCCTTTGAGACGCCCGCTCATCCAGCTAGGTCTAATTCTCCTGCCTACTAATCGTTTCCCCTTTCTCGGGATCCAGGCCTCGGACAGCTCGTGCAACTTCAGCTTGAAATAATCCCAGGCCTCATCTGCCTTTAGCTCTCTAAGTATGTTAGCCCAATCCACTTCCCTAAGTAGTTGCCTTAATTTATTAAAGTTGGCCTTTTTGAAATCGTAAACCTTAGTCACAGTTTTATTTCTGTTAATCCTTCCATTTAGTTTAAACCGAATTAGCTCATGGTCACTCGAGCCAAGGTTGTCCCCTACTACCATTTCCTCAACTAGGTCCTCACTACTCACCAGCACCAAATCTAAAATGGCATCCCCCCTCGTCGGTTCAGCTACTACTTGATGAAGGAATTCATCTGCTAGCACGTCTAGGAACATCTGAGCCCTATTATTGTTACTAGCGTTTGTTTCCCAATCTATGTCCGGGAAGTTAAAGTCCCCCATGATCACACAGCTTTTATTAGTTTTTACTTCCTTAAAAACATTAAATAGTTCTCTGTCCGCATCCAGGCTAGATCCCGGCGGTCTATAGCACACCCCAAGCAGTATCTCAGGGGAGGCTCTAGTAGTTCTTTTACCCAGTGTAATCATTGCCCAGACAGACTCTGTCTTATCCATTCCATCACTTATTATTTCTTTACATTTTAGCTCATTATTCACATACAGTGCCACACCCCCACCTTTACCTTTTTTCCGGTCATTCCTAAACAGCACATACCCTTCGATACCTGTACTCCAGTCATGACTACAGTTCCACCAAGATTCGGTTATTCCTATGATATCAGGTTTCATTTCTTGGACCAGGAGCTCCAATTCCTCCATTTTGTTACCTAGGCTTCTCGCATTGGTGTATAAACATCTTACCGTATGCTGTCTATCCTTTCTCCCATTAGTTATGCACTTTGGTACGGACCCCGTAGTGTCCATCCGCCCCCTCCTTCTAATGTCCAATTCCCTACCCCTATCTATATCTGTGCTTATCTCTTCGCCCTCTTTTTCAGTGTTGGAATCTGGCGTGGAGATTAACTGGACATCTCCCAACCATCTCCCCCAAGTTCCTAGTTTAAAGCCCTTTTGATGAGATGAGCCAGCCTCCCTCCCAGAAGTCTATTTCCTTCCCTACTCAGGTGAAGTCCATCCCGCGAGAACAGCTGTCTGTCCCCGAAAGCCTCCCAGTGGCCATACATCCCAAAGCCCTCCTTATAGCACCACTCCCTCAGCCAGCTATTTATCCTCACAATTCTGTCTGCCCTTTGCTGTCCTTCTCTAGGAACAGGCAGAATCCCACTGAAGATAATCTGAGCCTCAACTTCCTTTAGCGTCTTCCCCAGCCTGGCATAATCTCCCTTGATTCTCTCTAGCGAGAACCTAGCCGTGTCATTCGTTCCTACGTGAAGGACGATCAAGGGGTTCTTACCTGCTCCTTTTAGGATCCTTTTCAACCGCAGGTCCACATCCCGTATCTTAGCGCCCGGCAGACAGCACACCCTTCTGTTTTCCGGGTCCGCCCTGGTCACCGGCCTGTCTAACCTCCTCAGTAAGGAGTCCCCAATCACATAAACCTGCCTTTGCCTAGGGGCAGTGCAATCTACCAATCTATCCCCCGTTCCCTGCGGCCGTAACTCCTGTCTGTCTCCATTTTCCCTTATAGTCCCCCTATTGCCATCCTGTATCCTCCCGGGGCCGAGTATTGATGCCGTCTCCATCAACTCCTCCCCCCTGTCTATTGGACTAGCTGCCCTTCTTTTCTTCCTCTGCCTCCCACCATCAGTTACCACCTGCTGTGTCTCCTGCTTGTTAGCCAAACACCCAAACCTGTTCCTGAGTTCTATTTCCCCCTCACTAGCCCTCCTTTTCCTTGGCCTGCTTCTCACGGTCACATGCTTCCACTGCTCTTGTTCTCCCCCCGACATTCCCCCCTCACAGACCATAGCCCCCGCTTCCACCTGCACCCCCGAGCATTCCCCTTCAGCCACCCCTTGCCTTTGCTCCATTAGCTGCTCGAACCCCCTTCTAAACTCTACCATGCCTAACTTTAAGCACTTCCTATGCCCCATGGGACTATTCAGATATTTAAAGTTAGGTACAATATAACACATTTAGGGGTGGGAAATGTAATGTGACTTTAAAAATCAGCTTAGCCTAAGCTGGGACTACAGATACCAAAATACCTTAATCATACTCAAATGGTCATTGCATGGCCTCACTACGGGGGAGAGCTAAGGCTGTTAGGGAGTCCGAACTGTGCATGCCCCTTACATATTTGGATTTCTTCTAAGATTAACATTAACTGAATTTCCTGAATTTACAGTGCCTGTTTATGATAATTACAGTATCCATGCACTGTATTTTACTCTAAATTTCTGATATGTACTGTCAACCTTAATTTTATTTAAGCATAGTTTTTGCCTGGGAATATATAAACACAAACAAACATATATTGCTGGGAAAAAAACAAGCCTTCCTTATTAGACCTGCACAAATATTTGGGGGGCACAAAGGATGGCAGGCAGAGATATGGCTACTTGCATTTACCCTCTAGGGGAAGTCCCCATTGCTATCTGCAAATGATGATTGTGCCTGGACGCATGTCACCGACACTTACTACATTAAATTTCAGACACAAATTGGGAAACTTGGTTATGGCTTCTTTAAAAATCTGATGCCTAACATATGCACTCTAATACCAAATTGATGGGTGTTATAAAACAACTAGTACAGATATATTAGATTGGTAATTACCAAATCTTAAAATTAATTTCTGACCTACTAGGCAGTATGAGATCGCTCCCAGAAGAAAGTGATAAATAGAAAGTTTGAATCAGCATTAGTGATCTATATTTTAGCCATATCTTCAATCATTTGAGATGAATGACTCAAATACCTGCTCTAAATTATATTAATACATGTTATGTGATGACAGGCCCAAAACAAGGTTTATTAATTATCTCCAAGATTGAATTTATGGTTGGATGGACCATCACCTAAGGTGTCACTCTCAACCAGTGACTGAGGTAATTTAGGTGAGGAAGTGACTCATAAAAAAAATCTATCTTGTCTCCAATGAGCTAAAGAATAGGTAAAGGGCTTCCAAGATTTGCTCACAGAAAGCAATCTTTAGAATTCAGAATCTTTGGTGTGGGTTTTCTGGAATAAGGCATCTTATCTATGTCAAAACAGTATTTATATTCCACTGCATACCATGGGAATGAATGGTGTTACCCACAGGAATAATACAAAACCAACAGAAGACTTTAAATAGAAACAGATCCCCTGCTCTGTCCCGCAATAGACTCAAGAAGTAACAGGGATACAGCTGCAAAAGAAAATATTTTTCCTGGCAAGAGAGATATGTTCAAATAGAAATAGTACTTAGCATGTAGTGCTTTTGCATGGCCAAAATGAAGTTCAAATGTATCATTTGATAAGTCAGTTAATTCAAATAGTTTAAAATGAACCAATATGAAATTTAACAGAAAGAAAATAAGATCATCAGGACATATTTTTGAAATCAATGGGACTTAGGTGGCCAAATAAATAAATAAAATCCCACTCAGCACCTGTCTGCGTCTACTTTAAAAATCTGTCCATGAGTGCCTTCTAGTAGGGCAATGTGACATGACTAACTTCACAAGTGGTTTGTTTTTTCTCACGTCCTTTCCCCAGAGGCAAAGTGGTCTATGCACTCTAGTATTTTCCCACAGCCCTCTCCAATACATACACACTTCTGTGTGTTTATACTAGTCAATGCAAATTCAAGGAAATGTGTTTTGTATTTGAAGTGAGGAGTGTTTCTGTAGAAGTTCAATTTTCAGTCTGGAATCAGGCCTCATGTTGCAGAGAAGACAAACTGCAATGTTCTGTATTATTCATTATTTGCGATACCATAGCACCTAGGAGCCCTAGTCATGGGCCAGGACTCCATTGTGCTAGGTTCTGTACAAGCAGAACAAAAAATAATCCCTCAAGTTTCTAAGGGCCGAGGGCTTCATGCCCTGGTATGTTGCATTGTTGTAGTCCAGATGGAAGGTGATGGAGACATGTTTAACTGAGGCCATTCCCCACCAGGATGGTCTCCTAGACCACCAGATGGGAGAAAACATTCCTAACAGAGACTGATATGCGAGAGCTTAGCATCAATGAGGAATCCAAGAGCACTGCTCAACCACAGACTGAATTGGCCAATTGTGGGTGTGTACCTTCAACCAAAAGGAAACTTCACAGTGCGGCAAATTCCTCAATGTGCTTTCCCATGCCTACTAGAATAACCTCAGACTTGCTTGAGCTATTCTTCAGTCTTCTTTATTCATGAACTAATCTCCTTCAAATACACTTGGTGGTAGTGGTATGTGGTGAAAGATAAGTAATGTTTAATTACTTAGTTAATAAACAAAGTACTGTACTGTCTGCAGTAACCCACAATGTTGATTCAAGCTCTATATGGTTATTGGAATCATGGGTGGCAGGTTTGTAGAAATTTTGGTGGTGCCCAGAACCCGCCCCCGCCCAAACTCCGCCCTCCCAAAACTCCGTCCCCCACCTGCCCAAGGCTCTGGGAGGGAGTTTGGGGATGGGAGCGGGTGTGGAGGGAGGGGGTGCAGGTTCTAGGAGGGAGTTTAGGGGAGGGAGGGGGTGCAGGGGTGGGTCTGGATTTGGGGTGGGGCTGGGGATGAGAGGTTTGGGGTGTGGGAGGGGCTCAGGGCTGGGGCAGAGGGTTGGGGTGTAGGGGGATGAGGGCTCTGGCTGGGACTGGGGATAAGGTGTTTGGGGTGCTGGAGGGGCTTGGGCAGAGGGTTGAGGGTGCGGTGGGGGGTGAAAGCTCTGACTGGGGGTGTGGGCTCTGGGGTGGGGCAGGGCTGGGGATGAGTTTGGGGTGCAGGCAGGCTGCTCCGGGACTCCCCCCAGCCCTTTCCCTGCCAGCAGCAGCAAGCTCTGGGGGATGAGCCCCCTTTCCTGCCCCCCCAGCAGCACACTCACCCCCACCACTGTCACTGCATGTGCTCCTAGGGCCCCTCTCAGGTCCAGGAATCTCCCTCCCCTCCCCAGTGGTGGGTGCCGGGGGGGGGGGGTGCTGCATGCGCCTCCTCCCCTGCTGTTGCTCCTGACTGTAGCTTCACTAGGGGTGAGGGATGGGGCTGCCCCTTGCCCAGCATGGGGCAAGAGCGGTGACTGTGGGCGGGGGGGTCCCCTGTGCTGCTGGAGGGTCCTGCCGGAAAAGGGAAGGGTCTGAGGGGGAAGGGCAGGCTCACAGTCAGTCTGCCCTGGCAGTAGAGATGGGGGGGCACTAGGACCCTGCGGCAGCAGTTGCTGCAGGGAGGCAAGGGAAGATGGAAGAGGCAGGGACGCTCTGCTCCCTCCAGGGATGTGCACGGGGGCAGCAAGGAGGGGCCGGGGGACACTCAGGGGAGGCACGGGGGGGGGGGCGGCAGGTGGGGCCGGGGGCAGACCTGGCCCCAAATATTGCTGGAGCTGGGCCCCTGGGCTCCGAATATTGCTGGTGCCCGAGCACCACATGGGTATATAACTTGCCGCCCATGGTTGGAATTGACCTGTTATGAATTCAGTGGGCCAGTACTTCAGCTAGGGTAAACTAGCAGGCCGCAATGAAGTCAAAGCAGCTACTCTCACTTACATTAGCTGAAGATCTGGCCCAGCATGGGTTGAATTTTGGTTTTTAATTTTACCAGTGGTATTTGATGAAAAATTGTAAAATTAATAAAATAAATTTATTTGGAGTCTGATCAAAGCTTACTGAAGTCTATAAGAGTTCTTCCATTAGCTTCAACAGGTTTTGGATCAGCTCCTTGATGAATAATACGTGACAAGTTCTAATTGGAATCCACCTTCCCTAATTCTAACAAAAGTAGGGTCTACTAACCATATAAACCAGACATTTTGCTTTCCTATACAATTCCCATGGTTTCTCTTAGTACCTCAATTACTAGTTCCATTTTGAATTCATACTGGCTATCAGTACATTAATTAAAGAGGCAATGGCTAGGACACCAGACTAGAGAGCTAGACATCTGGGTTCAGTTCTTGACTCTGCCATTGATTCGTTGTGTAACTTTGGGGAAATAACCTCTCTCTGCCTCACTTTTCTCATCTGTAAAATGGTGATTTTAATAATTCTGAATCACCTTTGTGAAGGAATGCAAGATCTATGGACAAGAAATATCATAATTGCTTATTAGTATCAGTATTATGATTACTAAATGGGGATTGGAGGGTGTATTGGATGTATTGCTTACTACTTATTACAGACAAATTCCTCTTCTTCAGTATTTGTGGGAAGATGGAAAAACTACAACAAAAATAATTTAAGACTCATAAATATGAGTCTTATAAAGCTGCTTCCTCCACTCAAGAAACAGCTGCTTTGAAAGTTCTAAAATTCAAACTCTGCTAAAATCACCAACAAAGTGTAGATTTATGATGAGTGATTTTAACCACTTCTGGGAGAAAATAAAACCTGTGTATGACTCATGCAGCTACAGCATATCCTTTGCTGAATGTGGGAAACAAGAGTTTCTCAAACAGCTAGATAGTTTTATTTTCCACTAGGGCTGGGCATATTAAGGTGCAATCAAAACCTTTATGGAAATCTCAGGCCACATCTTTATTGAAAAATGAAAAAGTTTGGTTCATTTTTGATCTATTGTTTTTTTGTAAGCACTCATCTCTGCACTTAGGAAACAATATGCAATATGCCCAGCTCAACCAACATAAGAGGTAGCATAAATTTTATGAGATATTTTTCAGCATGATTTTGCAGGCTCAGGCTCAATTAATATGACTGACTATTAAAAGCAGCCAAGCATTTGGATGCTTATCTCAACTCAAGCCCTCGAATATTTTGAGGATCACCCATCACTTGAGTAAACAATCTGGAGAAAAAGTCCCAAAGCATCCCAGAGTACACATAAACTTTGTGGGTTAAGCTCAAATTTACAGACTTTGGGGCTAAATTCAAACATGAATGCTAGTCTAATCTGGCCTAGACTGAAATAAGTAGCAGCCTGGCATTTACTTGAACCATAGGCGCCGACTTCTTCTGGTGTCAGTGGGTGCTCAGCCCCGCTTTGCCCTAGACCCCACCTCGACTCGACTCTACCCCTTCCCTACCCCGCCCCCATTCCAACCCCTTCCCCAAAGTCCTTGCCCCAACTCCGCCCCCTCCTGCCCCCATTCCATTCCCCTTCCCCAAATCCTCGCCCCGGCCATGCCTCTTCCCTGCCTCCTCCCCTGAGCACGTCATGTTCCCGCTCCTCCCCCCTCCCTCCCGGAGTTTGCTACAGCTGTTTGGCGGCGGCAAGCGGTGAGAGGTAGATGGAGGAGCGGGAACGTGGCACGCTCAGTGGAGGAGGCGGAGGAAGAGGTGAGGTGGGGTAGGGAGCTTGGCTGCTGGTGGGTGCAGAGCACCCACTAATTTTTCCCCGTGGGTTCTCCAGCCCCGGACCACCCATGCAGTTGGCACCTCTGACTTGAACTCCAAGAGAAGAGTTCATCTCTGGAACAAAGGTAGTAAGAACACTGGTGGACCTACTGTATTAAAATTATCATTGCTAATGCTATTAAAACTACATATGAATAGCAACATTAGGTTGGGCAATAGAAGGCTCTAATGTAATCGCAGCATGTTTGCAGTAGGTCAGCAAAGACTGCAACAAAGCTTTAACATTAATTCTACTGGAAAAGTGGGAACCCAAATCTTTGCAAACTTATTGAATTGTGAAAAACACTGCAGTCAAAAACTGTCTGTGTGTAATGTTATTAGAGATGGACACAAAATCCCAAATCCAACAACTCCTGAGCTTTGGGAGAAGTTTAATCAGCAGTCAAAATTGTGATTGCCCTCTTAAACTAAATGCCTGGTCTAACTGCCTGCAAACGTAGAGAGCTTGGATCTAGGAGTGGTCCTGGCAGCTCAGGTGCTTCTTTCATTACCATATAACCTAGTTGGTAATTATTAGATGTTCAGACATCACTTACTTTCTAGGAATTCATCCCCTCAGGTGGTAGGAGTTTAGGAAGAAGTGGCCAGGGAATGTCGTTTATAAACCCTACATATATAGGGATCCACAGGGAAGAGAACTTCTAGATAAGTTAGGCTTTTTGATTTCTTCTCCAGCTCTCCAGACTCCCCTGCTTGAGTTTGCAGCTTTTGACCAGA
This sequence comes from Emys orbicularis, assembly GCF_028017835.1. NCBI lineage: Eukaryota > Metazoa > Chordata > Testudines > Emydidae > Emys > Emys orbicularis. The sequence continues at coordinate 82,065,660 of NC_088686.1, read as the reverse complement.
GGCTGTAGGATTTTGGTCTGTTCTCCAGATTCCTGGACCACCCTGGCAAATCTGACTTTTAGCTAGAGACTTTAGTTTCTCTATCCTCAACCCCTGCGTATCAGGCTTCTTTAACCATCTTCCAGGTTAGGGAAGCCAGTGGCTGAGACTTCCTCCCCACCTTCCACTTACCAGCGAATCAGTCTTCCTTCTGTGCCATCAGCTCTTCCCATCTATTTCAAAGAATGAACCTGGGGGAGTAACTTTGGGTAGAATGCACTGAGCAGCTCGTAAAGGAGAGTTTGACGGGTTGGGTCACAGAGACCACCTTGGGACTGCCACCTGACCTGCTGAGACTACCCCTGAGCCCATTTTCCCTGCCAGCTTGGGACTTCAGAATCCTGTCTTGTTGAGCCAGACACGCTAGCCTGCTGCAAACACAGACCCAGGTCTGAACCACATCCCCCAAAGCTGCAGGCTTTAACTGAAAACCACTTAGCAGGTACTCCTGTCTCCAGCACCCAGATCCCAGTGGGGCCCAAACTGCAAATAAATCTGTTTTACTCTGTATAAAGCTTATACAGGGTAAACTCATAAATTGTCCACCCTCTATAACACTGATAGAGAGATATTCACAGCGTTTGTAGCCGCCTGGGCAAGTTACATGTCCATGAATTATTCAGCTTTTTGCAGGCTGACGCCATTGTTTACAAGTTAGTTTGAAAGCTCAGATGTGGATTGGTGTCTCCCAAAGTCCATTGCCAATTAAGTGTTTCTTGATTGGGCACTTACTGAGAATAGTCCTTTCTCAAGACGCTGACCAAATACTTCACAGAGGCTACTTACTGGTAACTGTGATCAGACTTTGTACTGTGTAGAGTTGATGAGACAGGGAGATGGAGGCTGTTACAGATGACAGGAGCTGCAGAGAAGGCTCTCACGCCAACCATGTAAAGACCGTCTGAATGGAGGAGGTTGGTGCTGTGAGAAGAGATGGGTACCATGACATAGGCTAGGACAATCTAGAGGATTTAAAAAAAAGAGCAGCGAGCAATTTATAGCTTGATATGGAAATGACTGGAAGCTAATGAAATTGTTTGAGGATGTGAGTAATATAGCTATAGAAAGAGTAATGGCTTTTTGCATTTGGATTTTATTTCTGTGCTATAAATGTAATCATTAGTTGAGCATGTATAGTACCTCCAATATTTGAGCTAAAGTTTCTAGCACTAATTTTTTTTCTAACTAAGAGAAAATAAGTGTTCACAATTATTTTTCTTATACTGACTTTATTTTATGAACATTAGCAGATAGATTTAGATAGGTAAGAAAGACCAATTGTTTGCCAAGATATCTGAAGTAGGTGCAATGAATTAAAAGCTATGTGTTCTTTTTTTATTTAAAAGCAGTTCCTTCCCAGCTCTAATTTTCATTCTTTATGTATATTGCACCAGCATTCAGCAGTAACAGTGAGGCTTAGCACCTATTGTGGTAGGTGCTGTATAAACTCAGAAAAAAACACAGCCTCCTTCCTGGAATGGCTTACAATGTAAGACACGATCCTGCAAAGAAATCCACAAGCACGGCTTCTTTCACCCACATTCCATGAGCCTCCATGTGACCAAATGAGTCCATGTTTGCAGGCCTCCTTGCTGTACTCACATTGGATTGATAGGAACAATTGCTGGCAGCAAACAAACAGAGGGAGGGGAATTAGGTTACTCAGTTGCACAACTGGCTGCTCAACAATATAATGAGAAACAATAAAATACTTATATATTTTGTCCCCAGTGCTCTATAACCCACATTCCATTTCCATAGAGTTAAATTTCACTGTTTTAAACTTATTTTTAGTTTTCAAACTTCCTTCCCCTTGTCCTCTCTCCATCGTTCATCCATCTTGCTTTCCCTACCCTCAGCAATCCTCAGCCTCCATTCCAGAACCATTTAGTTCCTACCTCCCAAAAGGCAATGTTTTCTCTGGCAATAATGTGCAGGTCATTGCTAATGGCAGAGTGTTATCAGGATATGTACCAGGGCCTGTGAGGATGTAAAAGTATGCCTGCCTTGCTGCTTGTTCCAGCGATCCAGAGGGATGGGAGGTATGCAGTTGTGGTATACAGGTAGTCAAAGGAAGCAGGCTAGTCTGAATCCCCTTTGTCAGCTACCAGAATCCCTATGCCCCTCCAACAGCTCTGATTCCACCTTCTAGATGGTAGATAGGACTCCTGTGTAAAATAAATCCATTTCACAGGAAAGCCAAGAGTAAAAACCCTGAATTATTGTAGGGAATGTGCTATTTCAACTTGCACTTGAGGTGGTTTAATAAACTGCTCTCTCTAGATGATGGGATGTAAAGCCTGGTCAATTGATTTGCCAAGTACTTAGCAACAGGCAGTAATAGCAGGTTGAGGGACCTGACCATGTGAATGGTAATGTCAGACAATACCTCAATCCCGCATTCTCAAATAAGTTCATGCACACAGCAATAAAGGTTGATCCAGCACTAACTCACAGAAGGAGTCTCATTGAGATCAATTGGGTTACTACCAGTATTAAGAATTTGCAAGACCATTCCCTAAAGATCAGCCCTTTACTCATTTGAGAAATCTTGAAATGAATGGGAGTACTTACCTGAGTGAGAACTGCAAGAATGGACACTAAATGCAGCCAAAAATCTAAAATATGCCTTAGGTAATTTTGTGCCCCTCATCTCTTATTGATCTCACACACAACTAAAAGCTTCATATAATATATGAATTTATCTTTTGATGTATATGAATGAATAAGCCAGTAAAATAAATTTGACAGAACTGAAAGGTTGCTAAGTCTTTTGCTGCATGAAAATAACATTGTATGACATGTATTGTACAGTGTTATCAGTTTGCATGTTAATTTGATTATGTTGGAATCAATCACTTGCCCACCACTCATCTAGTAAACACAGCCTTAGTTCTCTAAGTAGTTAATTAGGTGACAATCTCACTCCAGCCCAAGAGTAGTTTCATTATCTCAAGTCAATTACTGGTTGATTTATCAATTAGTTTTGCCACTGTAGGTTCCAGAAGTATCATGCATTGCAATGTGGCACAATTTAATTACACCAGAGTTTATTAGCACAGGCTTAAAGGCACTTAGAGAAATCTCAGGAGGTTAATAATAATAATAAGCTATATTCAGGTCAAAAAATGAAAGTATAAATTAGGACATTCAAATGTTAAAACTCACCACACAAGAGTATAATAAAATATGCTTAGATTTTCATGCTGATATATTTATGATTCAAGACTTACATATTGCACTTTGGTAAGCATTTCACTTTTTAAATGTTTTACGGCAGTGTATTATGCTGAGCACTAAAGATGTGAGGAAACTACATAACAAGATCAAGTTCTGCAAATGAAAGGTTACAGTGTCATGAACCATAACTAGACTAAACACTATTGGAAATATTCATTTATAAAGACACAATTAATTAGGATTTGTTCAATCCTTTGAACAAAAAAAAAAAAAAAAAAAAATCTGCCTTTAGAGAGAGTCCAGATGGCCTAACTTGTTCCACAGCAACGCTGATAGGCAAGTACTTGTTTTTTGCTAGAATACTTACAAAGCTTGAATGGGCCATTAAGGATGGCGTATTTAACTTCCTGCAATGTCTGTGGAGTTAATTTGTAAAAGCAGTACAGAGCCAGAATAGAACATCCCTGACCCTGCAAGGTGATGAGTACTCCTGTGAGAAATGGTCTGCCCTCCACTCCCTCTGACTTCATTGCAGGGTTGAACATGCTCACTAGCTTGCAGAAGTGTTCAACAACTTGTAGAATTCAGTGCTTAGTGCCTTCATAACCTGGGTTCACACACAAATTCTGTGATCAGTGAGCTCATTGTTTGAGTAAACACAATTCAAGGGAGGGATATATGCTATGCCATATATTAGGAGGGAATTGTAATTACCAATGGGAGATCAGTGATGACTGTAGAGCAGTGGTGGGCAACCTGCAGCCCGCGGGATGCATGCGGCCCATCAGGGTAATCTGATTGCGGGCCGCGAGACATTTTGCTGCCATTGACCACCCACAGACACGGCCTCCCGCAGCTCCCAGTGGTCGTGGTTTGCCATTGCCAGACAATGGGAGCTGCGGTAAGTGGCGGGCTTCAGGGATGTCCTCTGGGTTAACAGGGAAGGGTTTAAAAACTTTTACTTTGGAGGAACAACAACTATGTACACTACTTGAAGGGGGAGTCTGTGAGAAGGTATGGCCTATGGGTGAGGAGTCCTTAGTTCTGTTTCTGCAGAACTTTTCATCAGGCCCCTGTCCTGCAAGCGTCCCCACTCAGAAGGAGTTAGGAGCTTCTCCCATACTATATAAAGAGCTCAGTTATTGGGTGAAGAAAGGAGGTTTGTAGAGGGATTCTACCATCCCTTTCCTGGTGAACTCTCCAAAGGACTGAACCATCTGACCTGTTTAATTCAGGACCCCTGGAAACCTGAAGAAAAGCAATCAGAGAGAGGGACCATGAAGACTAGATGGTCTATTCTTGTTAATTTCTTTGAACCAGAATAGGAGAGTAGAAAATGACATGAAGGACTAAATTAGTGCTTTTTTCCCATTGTATCTTTGGCTGGAGTAAGTCAGATATTTTGTTTGGCTTCATTAAAAGCTGGAATGGGAATTTTTTTGACTTTTTTGTCCTGGGAAAGTGAGGTGTATTCTAATTTCACCAGTGAGTTAAATCATTAGAACACACTGGAATCAGTTTTAATCTAAAAGAGCACTCCAGGAGTCTCAGGATACATCTTCACTCAAGGGGGGGGTCAATTTAAGATACGCAAATTCAGCTACGCGAATAGCGTAGCTGAATTCGACGTATCGCAGCCGACTTACCCTGCTGTAGGGACGGCGGTGAAATCGACCTCTGCGGCTTCCCGTCGACGGCGCTTACTCCCACCTTCGCTGGTGGAGTAAGAGCGTCGATTCGGGGATCGATTGTCGCGTCCCGACGGGACGCGATAAATCGATCCCCGAGAGGTCGATTTCTACCCGCCGATTCAGGCGGGTAGTGTAGACCTAGCCTGAGAGAGAGAGGGAGAGAGTAAAGTGAAGCCCACACCCACTACCTAACCATGGTTAAGAATGTCCCCAAAACACTGATGAATACATGTTATATACCTATGCTCAAAACACATTGCTCTACTTAGACATAAAAATGGTGCCTGTGCACCAAACAGTATATATCAGTGAAATGCTCAACAGGATATACATCAATTTATTACGATAATCTCTGTAGATAGGTATACATTGATCTGGGTACCCAGTCCTGGTTCTGCAGGGTGGGGACGGATAGCTCAGTGGTTTTAGCATTGGCCTGCTTAAACCCAGGGTTGTGAGTTCAATCCTTGTGGGGAACATTTAGGGAACTGGGGTAAAAATCTGTCTGGGGATTGGTCCTGCTTTGAGCAGGGGGTTGGACTAGATGACCTCCTGAGGTCCCTTCCAACCCTGATATTTAAAAAAAAAGTCACTAGCTGAACTCATTTTCCATCTAATTGTTGGGACTCTAACAGTGGGGTTTTCAAAAGCATTCAAGATAGTTAGATACTGAGTGTTTTTGAAAATCTCACCCTCAGGCTTTATTTGTATATCTACCTGCCTCTGAATTACAAATTATATTTATAATTGATCATTTTCAAAGTAAAATTTTGCTTTTTGGGGCTCCAAATGAGTCTCTTTTTTAAAAACTAAACCTGGTCCATTCTTGAGTGAAAAATGTATGTTTTTTTTTTCCTGGGGGCAGCGTGGTTTGTGTGTGAACTTCACATTTCATGATAAATCTGCCAACACTCAGATTTCAAGAGTTTTGAATTCTGTTGCAAAAATTTCACATCATGCTAATGAAGCTCTTAGCTACATATTCTCTCCTTAGGCTTGACTCCTCCTGCTCAGTAGGGTAACGTGGCAGCAGTTCAGCAACACCCATTAGTGCAGGATCGGGGTGATTCTGCACTTCCTCTTCCTGCCCATCATTTTTTACCTTCTGTTTCTACATGATGCACCACACATTTGCACTGGACAGGGTGAAGCCCTATATTTGGTTCTCAAGCAATTGGAGTCACAATGGGAGGAAAAGCAATGGGGGAAACTGAGACAAGAGATCCACCTTCCTCTCTCCAAATCCTTCTGTTAGCACATTTCTATAAACGTATTAATCATAAGTTATTAATACCCGGATACACACTCTATCTCCTTTTATTGAAATCTGTCTCCCAGGCATTCGGGCAGTGTTTTTGACAGATAAGCCAATAGTGCCGCTATTTGCATAACCGCGCTGGCACCTTGCTGCATAGTTAACATGCTGTAGTGTTGACACAGAGGCATATGATGTATTTGTGCTTGGCATAATCTTGATGGCCCACAATCAGTATTTTTGGATGAGGAGATTATAAATAAGTCACAGTTTTAAGTTGCAACTCATTTGATTAATGGTAGTTTTAAACGAAATACAGTCTTGGGGGAAAAAAGTTCCCTTCTGCGTGTTAAACAGTCAACTGTACAAAGTATTATGTTAGGAAAGTAATAGAGTGGGAGAGTAGATACAGAAACAAACTGCTATGTTTTAAAGTAGCTCAGAATATGAATTGCCAGCCGAGAATACTACTGCAGCTACCCTTTGTTTTTACTATGGATTTCTATGGAATATCCAAGTTAGAAGGGACTTACAAAGTCATTATCATTTGATTTCTATCTGAAAACAATAAACTAATTTCACATTGGTTGGCGTACAAGTTCCTACTAGCAAGGTGCTCACATCACATTATTTATGTCCACAGCAAGTTTGTCGGTAGCCATAGAAGAGACACCAACGATTGAATGGATCAGAGAGACAGAACTCCCCTCTCATGTATAAAAGTAATGTATCCAGAAAAGGGTGCTTTTAAGATAAGCTAGTTTCAAAATGATGCTGAATATACTGAAGCCAGAGCAGCAGTCAGCAATGGTGGCATAATAAGAGAATTGAACCCCCAACATCTTTAAAATCTTTACATTTATGTAATACTGGGGATCTCAAGGCACTTAAAATCACTTCTCAAAATACTCCTTTGAGCAGCTAAGAAATTTACTTACCTTTAAGATACGAGCTCTTTTGTTAATTGATCAAAGAATCCATTTGCATGAACAGTAGCTCTCACACAATGGGCCCTAACATTAATTGGAAACAAGCAATAAGTGAATGTGGGGCACTTATGTCTTTCCAAGCTATTGTTCCGTGGTGAAAAGACATAGCATTTGGGAATAAACTATAAACATAGGGCAGGATTATTAATAGTACTGCATGTCTGTGCTTTTAAAAACAAGTTAAAATAACACAAAACAAAGAATTGTACACAGTTTATGGAGTCTTGTGGGTGAATTTAATTTAGGAACGTACAACACAAATGAAGAAATGTGTTGCCACGCTGTAATTTCCATCACTATCTCATTGCTGTGCTCACTGAGGGTTACATGCAGAGGCAATATTGTTCCCTTAGTAACTATTTAAATGCATATTAGTCCTTTCTCTCTTTTGTGTTGGCAATGAAGAGGCAGGGATACAGCTACTGAAAAACAGGTGAGGAGCACTGGATGATTTTAAATTAATGAGGTTCAATGGGTGCATCGTCATTTGATTTTTCCCCGTCTTTGCTTTACAGTTTTAGAAATATGTAAGCATCTATCTCTTCTCCAGATAAAATTTTGAAATACTCTTTCTTAATAATTTTGAATTTAATGGGAAACTTTTATTTTGATCTTGTCTTACTAGATGGATATCAGGATACATGAATTCTAGCTGTTCAGGGAGATCAGACATTTGTGTCTCAGGGTTACAAAGCCTTCCAAAGGTGTTCCCACCAGTTTGAGGTGATCATCATTCCCTTTAATCTCTTTCAATATTTGGTCTATACATATCCACTTTTCTATGGTATACAAAGCCATCCATTCAATCCTTCAGTGACAATTTATTTTAATTGAAACTGCTGGTTGGATATGACTTTGGCCTTATCCATGTTCATTTTTAGACCAACCCTTGGGCTTTCTCATGGAAATGCTTTAATCATAATTTCCCCCTTTGTGTGAGAGATCAAAACACTGTTAGCTGCATAGCTCAAATTATATTTTTCTCAGCAGGCCTGGATAACTCTCAAAATATTATTTTATTTTAAACTGGGAGTGAATTTAAATGCTTGTGAAGGTGTTTGAACATGAAAGCCTTCCAATCTGCATGAGTAGGCACCAGCACAGGGGTGAGGAAGGTGGGGGTGGAGTTTCTCTCTGGTAGTAAAGAGTGTTGAGAGACAAAGGTTTTAAACCATCTTGGTCTGATGAGTTGAGGGTGAAGAATTTGTTTTTAAATGTATCTCAAGGAAGACTGGAGCTTGCGATGGACATCATTTGGTATGGAAATTACTTCTGAACAAAATAGAAATAAGTAAATAAATATTTTCCTAATAGTCTATATATGAAGGGGCAGCAGCAATGCAAATATGAGTCAACATGGACCTTGCAGTCCCCATTTTTAAGGATGAGTAGGTAGAGTTTGGTCTCCATGGTCAGTTATTCCTCAATGTCTCTACTGAGATTTCCAGCAAATGTGAATAATGATTTCTGTGCTGCAGACCCTTGTCCATTGAGAACTGCACTAAGGTTGAATCTTTTTCAAATACACCAGCAAAACATAGCCTTTTACATAGTAGTGGCTTTCCTTTAATATTAACCAGGGCTGCATTTGGATTAGTGAATTAGAAGTGAAGAAGAGGCTAAATGGCTTATGTAGAGCAGGTTAGAAAACAGAATCAGTCCTATTCTATCTGACATTTTATAATCTGCGTTCATTCCAAATTAGAATAAAAATGCTAAACTTTGAAAAATTGAAATGTGGAATGGAAAGTAAAAAAAAATAGATTTGAAAACATGGAGTAGTTTAGCATTGATACTGTCAAAGCATTTTAATACAAAATATTAAATATGAATACATTATAATTATAATAAAATTAAAAATTATTTTTAACATTATACAAACAAAATCAAGAAAGTCAAAATGATTATATATATATATAGCGAGAGAGAAAGAGAGAGAGAGAGAGAGAGAGAGTGGATGGTTTATGCTGAGGAACATTTAGCATGTTATTGGGGTGAGAGGCCATCAGGATAGGAAACCGTTAAGATGAGAATACCTTGGTGGGACATTTATGGGCAGGGCCGGCTCCAGGCACCAGCTTGGCAAGCAGGTGCTTGGGGCGGCCACTCTGGAGAGGGGCGGCAGGTCCAGCTATTCGGCGGCAATTCTGCGGACGGTCCCTCACTCCCGCTCGGAGCGAAGGACCTCCCGTTGAATTGCTGCCGCAGATCGCGATCGTGGCTTTTTTTTTTTTTTTTTTTGGGCTGCTTGGGGTGGCCCAAACCCTGGAGCCAGCCCTGCTTATGGGCCAGTCTCTGTGGCATGGAGGCAGGTCAGAACTGATAGTATGATTGGGAGACACCAGAAAGTATCAGAATTAAGTACAGTCTTTTTTTCTTTTTGAGGGTGTGAGTCTGAAAACTGGGGAAGGATGGATGATTGTACCATTGAGTGTGATAGCATCTTTAATTCTTCTCTCTGGTAATTCTGTGACAGAGGAACTGATGGGGTAGGGATGCAGAGTCCATAGAAGTGGATGCTTATGTCAGCACTACTCACTACTTGTGAAGAAGACACAATGAGTATAAAGTAATCAGAAGGATTTTTGTTTTGAGTGGTACAGTACTGTAGGGTTTGAAAAGTGAACTGTGAAAAGTGAGCAGAGTGGGTGGAAGATGAAGAGGGCATTTGTGTCTGAGATTTTTTTTTTCTTCAGTCAGCCACAAGGCTCACTAGTTAGGCACAGACTGCAGCAGCTGCTTCCCTTCAATGGCCACTGTCTAGGGTAGAACAATACTGCTGTATGCTGGGAATATGGATGCCCAAGAGGCAGGTATAGTTATGAGGGCTCCGATTCCTCGATCCCTGTGGTAGCTGGCAGGGGGAGAGCAGATAATGCATTTATAAGAAGAGCATGGAAACAAAGAGGAACAAGATGTTTAATTTCTGTTCCCTTCCCTCTTATCCCCTCAGGAGGTTATATATTTCAGGAGACAAGAATTTTGGCCTTCAGTGCATGATAATTAATTCTTGATCAGTGGGAAAACAAACAAACAAAACATTACTCCGTTATGATTTAATAGAACATGAGACCCCTCCACCCTCCAAAAATTAATGTGTTTTACCAAAACCTGCTTGGTGAGACTCTTCCATCTTACATCCCACTGAATGGCACCTTATCCCAGGGGAGAAATGAGGCTATTCAACATGCTAGAAGTTAACATTATTTTTCTTTAGGGATAAGGCTTTTCTTTTATGCATATTTTGTTTGTAAACAAAAAAAAACTTTACAAAGTCATGTGAATATAGAATCATATTAATATAGGCTCTGTTTTACACTCATAACCTCACTGCTTATGGAGGGAAACCTTCCATTTTCTGTGTGAAGTCTGCTTGAGTGAGCGAGAGTTAAAAGTGGAGAACATGGCCATAAAAAAAAGGATTTTTGAAAAATAACCGAAACATTTACCATCAGTACAGTGCACAAAATGACTATATTTGGAAACAATTGGACATTTTTCCATAGGAGATTTTGGGGGCTGACTAGAAATAAAATATCATTCATCCTCCATTCCAAGTGCAGGGGTCAGATAACCAGTATGGCAGTGTTATCAGAGCAGGTATCACAAAATTACATGCCTGGAGATTACATGAAAAACGGATTTAGTTTGTACCCCTTGCCACTCGTGTTATAACTACATCTCAAGAATGGAATTTCTTTTCTTGTTATTCTTTCTCATCAAGAGACTGAGGCATCAAATATGTAGGTACAAAAGACACTTTAGGAACAGTAAAAGGCCAGGTAGCCTGACATGCCTGCCCTTTAAATGCAATGCTCAGTAAAATATATGCCACACAGACAGTAATAGCCTGTACTTTCTGTCCTATATTGCAGTTGATTGGTGATTCCATTGTGGCCCAATGATTTTAACAGGATATTGGGATTCAGGATTTCTGTGTTCTCTTCCCAGCCCTGTCTGTTTGTGACCTTGAATAAATCATAACTTCTCATGTGCTTTTATAATTTCACCATCTGTAAAACTAGTATCATGTAATAATCACAACATCATAGAAACTGGAGTTGGAAAAAACTGATTTGCTCATCAGTACATACCCTACACTCTAGTATTAAACTTTAGAAAAGGGTTTTAAAATAAAAAAAGAGGAAGCAAGATAAATAACTAAACTGAAGAGTAATTATATTAAAATCTTTCAGTTCAGCAGGGAGGCTACTTAAGTAATTATAACAGAGGCATAGGAGTTATACAAAAAAAGAAATTATGAAGGAAAGAAACAAACAGTATGATAATGTTACTCCTTTTGTCCCAAGTAGTTAGCCAAGATCAATCCATCTTATCAAGCAACAGCTTAAATATTGTAAACAGCTAGCTCCGGTGAATCTAAATTCATGGAGTAAAAATCCCTCACAAAATGCAACAACAACAACAAAAAAAGGAAGCCAATTTGGTTGGTCAGTTTGGCTGTCTTCCATTCCCAGACTGGCTTAGAACACATTTTAATTTACCTTGAATTTCCTTTTCATGAGAAGCCTAATTCATTTTGCTGGCTAAACACAAATAATGCAGAAGAGACCAATACATTTAAAATAAATGCCTTCTTTGAAACCATACCCAAATTAGCATTTAAAATCCACCATACATGCACCTCTGTTTTCAATGAGGACTTTTTTTCAAAGAGAAAACAGAAATGATTTGGTAATTGGTTTGCTTTAACTCTGAAAATGTACTTATAATACCCCGTTAGGTCATAAAATATATTTAGAGTAGGGAATGAAGAAGGAAGGAACACATTTCAGAAGGAGTGGGATTTACACTATAAATATGCCTCTGGAAACATATCCCTTAATACTCTGCAGCTAACAATCAGATTGTTTCAACATGGTCTTCATATCAGGAGTTTTAACACTTATTCTGTACAAACCATCAAATAAAAAATAATAATAATAAATAATCATGATCATATACATAGAACTTTTAATCCAAAATTCTTGAAATATTTTGCAAAGATAGTATTATCCCTTTTGACCTGAGCAGTTAGCCAATATTCAGGGTATTGCAGGTGTTCCTATTAGGAGGAGAAATTGATGATACTGTCAGCATTTGTTTGATGGAATCCTGTTTATGTACAAAGAGAGTCCCCAGCGTCCCCCTGAACACAGTAGGAATCAAACAAATAACAAGAGACAGTTTCATTTCTTACATCTCCAAGCCCAGCCAGCATTCTGCCCAAAAAGCTCTCTCTCCATTTTTTCCTAAGGGTCATGATACAAGTGTTTCTCTGGTGCTTCCTTGCTCTTTTCTTGCCCGCTTCTGCAGGGTTTTTCCTGATTCTCTCTCTGACACCCAAATCTCCCTCAAGTAATACCTAGCCCACCTGTGGAGGCTCTCCACATACATAGCTCAAATTCCTGACTGGCCTTTTATGCATTTTGGGAAGCGGCTGCTATTGTTTCAACCATCTTATTCCATAAAGGAGCTTAATTGATTCTTAATATTTATCCTGAATGAAGGGTGATTAGTTCACTCACCAGCTTCAACAAGGTTTCACCAGCACCTGGCATAACAGCAGGTATAGAATCATAGAATATCAGGGTTGGAAGGGACCTCAGGAGGTCATCTAGTCCAACCCCCTGCTCAAAGCAGGACCAGTTCCCAACTAAATGATCCCAGCCAGGGCTTTGTCAAGCCGGGCCTTAAAAACCTCCAAGGAAGGAGATTCCACCACCTCCCTAGGTAAAGCATTCCAGTGCTTCACCACCCTCCTAGTGAAATAGTGTTTCTTAATATCCAACCTAGACCTCCCCCACTGCAACTTGAGACCATTGCTCCTTGTTCTGTCATCTGTCACCACTGAGAATAGCCGAGCTCCATCCTCTTTGGAACCCCCCCTCAGGTAGTTGAAAGCAGCTATCAAATCCCCCCTCATTCTTCTCTTCTGGAGACTAAACAATCCCAGTTCCTTCAGCCTCTCCTCATAAGTCATGTGCTCCAGCCCCCTAATCATTTTTATTGCCCTCCGCTGGACTCTTTCCAATATTTCCACATCCTTCTTGTAGTGTGGGGGCCAAAACTGGACACAGTACTCCAGATGAGGCCTCACCAATGTCGAATAAGACAATATCCTAATTTTGCAGAGGAGAAAAGTGAGGCACTGAAATGTTAAGCCCAACATTGTAAAGTCAGGTGGAGGAAGCAGTGAGAAAACAACCCAGGAGTCTTGTCTCTGTTTCCATTTCCTCTTCTGTAAAATGGGTATTGTAATATTTTCCACTACACGGGGCTATACTGCAATACTTCCCAGAATCCCCTTTTCCATGGTCCTGTGCAGGCAACTGCTGTGAAGCTTACTTCAGTGGAGCATGTGTGTCTACAGAGTCCCTATTATGTGGGCTCCATATCTTCCCTACATCCAGCTTCTGTAGTGTATGTGCAACATTTCTGCTGTGTTTGGCTACTTTGTGGCCACATAGCAATATCTGTGTGGAGAATATATGGTGCCAGGATTCAGCTCTGCTTTGTGATAGTGATATTCAGCTTCTGGAAAAACTTCCATAGGAGATGGTTATTCTAAGAGTTGGAGGGTTATCGGTTTTGAATTCCCTATGGAGTTTCTCTCTCAGGAGTTACAAAACAGCATTTCAGCCGAGGACATTAAAGTACTTAGAGGAGATGTTGTGAAGCTAGCCCACCTTTCAATCCATTTATCAAAAGTACTGGCTGTTCTGATTTTCCAGTAAGTGAGACAATAATGCAAATTGAGTCAAGAAAGTTAATCTTCATTTGAGTATTTTAATACATAAAAGATTCCTATAAAATAAATTCTGACCCATTGGCTTTTGCCAATTATTGCCAAATTATGGGGCACATACAGAGTAGAAATATATTACTGCTCATTATAAACCTCCTGAAAATGGATATTTATACTAGAATTATTGGCACAGCCTTAACTCAAGCCCTGTGGATAGTGATGCTAGAATACAGTAAAATGCTGCAAGTCAAACTTTGGCGCAGCAAGCTAGTTTATTTTCTAAACTCTATTCCCATAGATTTATTTTATGGGCATCACTTAATAAGCTCATTATCTACAGGCAACTGTTAATAGTCAAAGCATGGTAACTTTCAGGTTCTATTAAGCCTAAAACACATAGGTACCGTAATCTCTCTCAATCACTCCCCCTTTCCTTTAAATATGTAAATTATCTTTTATTAAAAGCATAAGTAACTATTAATTAATGACTTCTGCTGGTTTTGTGTTGATCTTCTCTTTATTCTTTAGTGTGGCATCCCTGCAGATAAACTACAGTGAGGATATATATTTTAAAGTGAGGAGAATTTCATTAAGTCTCTGACTTTAAACTATGTCAAGCCCTTTTATATACCTTGATACCCGTGCATCACATTGCAGGTGTGTTGTCAGAAGATAACATATGGGAGAAGGAAAATCCATCCATAGAGAAAATGTTTCCTGTCTCTTACACTTAGTGATGAATATTAGTAATTTCTCCCCATCCCATTGAGGCAACTAGTGGGAGGGACACAAAGGGGGCACCAGCTAAAGGGGGGCATGTGACCTCCCCACATGACTCATCCCCGCCCCCCCCATGATCCCCTCACGTGACTCCTCTCCGCCCCGCTCCCCACGTGACACCCCCGCCCATGCTCTCCCTGTCCCCTCCCCATCCCATGTTACCTGGTGGAAGGGGGGGCTCTGCTCCAGTCCCCCGGCATCTCCCAGGCAGCATCTGGCCATGCTGCTTGCCTGGGACTCTGCTCGTGGTGCATCATGCAGTGTCTGCACTCTCCCTGGGAGCCTTCAACCGCTGCCTACCTAGGCTGTGCCAGGCAAGCAGTGAGGCTGCCTGGGAGAGTACACCGCTGCATGACACACCAGGTACTGTGGCCAGAATGGGAGGCTGGAAGAGGAGAGGCTCTGGCCCCGCTTCTTCCCTTCTGGCTCTAGCCCTGCCCCTTCATCTCCCTGACTGCTGGCCTTGCCACCCCCTGATGTTTTGGGGAGGGTCATGTGACCCTTCGGGGCCCTCCCCATGGGTCGCCATGGGGCCTCCAGAGTTATTTTAAAATCACCTGATCACATTCCAAAACATTTTATCCACAAATACATTTTTATACAAGCACTTTGTTCAAAGCCAGTGAGAAATGTATCTTCCGATCCCAATAGGATGTTTTCTTTGTTTTGCATCAGGAAATTATTATTATTTTGTTTAAAGTAATGCAATGAAAAATAAAGTACCAAGTTATTTAAAATAATGTGCTGTTCACTACCGCAAAACAAGAGATTTTCAATACCCCCACCTATAGTATTTGTATTGGTCTAGCAAGCATTCCGAAGTACTCTTGTTTGGAAGTTGTTTTCCCTATAATCATTAGTACAGACTTGGGTCTTTATTGGTGAAAGTGAAATCAGAGTTTTATACTTTTGTAATTATATTGGCTTCTGTAGAGTTACTCCTGATTCACACTGGTATAAATTAGATCACAATATTTTTTTTCCCCCATTAACAAAATGTGGACTTAGATTCTAGAGCAAAAGGATAGAGGCCACCAGGGAAAGTATTGACTTATCAAGCCACTGCATAGTGTCCCTATCCGATCCATTTAAAACTCTAGGCATGAAATTTTGGTCCCATAGAAATCAATGGTAGTTTTGTCATTGACTTAACTGGAGCCAGGATTTCATCCTTGGAATCTACTATCTGCTGCCATTTTGTGTTCAGTTCAGATGTGGCACAAGCTCTCTTGGAGAGTTGACTTTTTTTTATTGTGTGTTTGTTTTTTTAGATTAGATTCTCTTAATCTAAAATAAAAGTAATTCAGACTGAAAGTCTACATTTGGCTTTGTATACAAAAAAATCCAGAACAAACTGACAATCTCTTTTCTATTTTGTTTACTTGCATTTGCTGCTGGGAGTGGGATTGACTAGATAATGGAATTGGAAGGGGAGAGGCAGGCAATAACTGAATATGAGAGAGCAAGGAAGAAGACAACAGTGTCAAATCCTGCAAGAAAGGAAAGACAGTGAAGATAGCCAGAATTTGGAGCCCTGGGAGCACAGATGATGACTGACAGAAGACTGCAAGTGATAACAGAAGACAAGAAGTCTTTCAGCCAGAAAGAACAGAGGAAGGAAGGCATGAGAATCACACCAGGAAGAGGCAGGTCTATGTGAATGGGGCCTCCCTACTAAAAAGAACAGAGAGGCCTGTCACCAAAGTGATCTGGAGAACAGAAGGGTGTTTTGTCTGCTGACAGCTAAGATACAGGATGTGGACCTGAGCTGGAAGAGGATCCTAATGGGAGTAGGAAAGAATTCAACTGATTATCCTTCACAAATGATACTGCTAGATTCTCATTGGGATGCATCAAGGAATACTACTCCAGGAAGAAATGGAAGCTTAAGTGATCGTTAGTGGGATTCTACTAGAGGAGGAGAGCAAAGGTGAGACGAGATTATGTTGGTAAACAGATGTCTCATGCAGTGGTGCTAGATAGAGGCCTTTGGAATGTTTGACCGCTGGGAGGCAGGCATTCATGGACAGAAGACTGTTCTAATGGATGAACTCCACCTGAATAAGGAGGGAATAGACTTCTGCAATGAAGGTTGGCACAACTGATTAAAAGAGCTTTTAACTAGGAATTCAGGGGAAAGGGTTGAGAGATGCTCAAGTAATCTCCACACCTGATTCTAATATTGATTGGGAAGAAAATCAAGTAAAAAGAGGATAAAGCAATACAGAAAAGAACAGAAGGTAGGAGAATGGACAACAAGGGAAAGTATACTGCCAATACCAATGACAGTAACAGTCAGGTAGGCGATACTGGCAGTATAATAACTGGCACCTATTCTGATGAGGAATCTAGGGATGCCAAGCAAAAACTTTTAAAAGAAGCCTGGGAACAAAATGAAGGAACTAGAACTACTGGTGCAAGAAGTGAAAACAGATATTATAGGGAATCCCACTAAAGATCACTTAAGAAAAATGGTGAATAACAGTCATGACTGGAATACAGGTATTGTAGGGTATGTGCTGTTCAGGAAAGAGAAATGACGGTAAAGGTGGTGGAGTAGTATTTTGTATTAATGACAAGGTAGATTATAGAAATTGAGAGTGATGGAATGGATAAAATGGAATCTATTTGGGTTAAAAACATTGGGGGAAAATGATAACAGAGGCTTCACTAAGATAGTGCTTGGGGTATGCTACAGACCCCCAGTATCTGATCTGGATATGGATAGAGATCTCTATTGTATTTAATGTAATAAATACTACTGGGCATTGTGTGATTATGAGGGACTTTAATTTCCCATATATAGATAGGAGGACAAATGCTATTCACAATTATACAGCCCAGATATTTCTGGATGTGATAGCTAACAGATTTCTTCACCAAATAGTCACCGTGCCAACAAAAGGTGATGCCATTTTAGATTTAGTATTGGTAAATAGTGAGGACCTCATAAAAGAACTGGTTGTAGAAGACAACCTTGGTTTGTATGATCATGATTAATTCTGTTTAATTTAAACAGGGGTCCCTAATTCCAAAAGGGCAAAAAAGTATAGGAATTAGTTAGGGAAATAGACTGGACTGAAGAACAAGGATCTGAATGTGGAAATGGCTTGGAATTATTTCTAGTCAAAGTTGCAGAAACTATCTGGACCCTGCAGCCCAAGCGTGGAGGAAAATCTTGTAGGGAAGTGTTACAGAACAAACTGGATGAAGAAGCATCTCAAGCAGGTTATTAAGAGAAAGAAGAAAGCCAGCAAGGAATGCAAGAAGGGATGGATCAGCAAGAAGCTACCTCTTGGAGGTCAGAAAGTATGCGAAAAAATGAGAATTGACAAAAGCCAAGCAGAGCTGGACTTTGCAAAGGAAATGAAAAACAATCATTAAAGGTTCGTTAGACATACAAATAAGCAGAAAACAGGCAAAGAAGTGGGACTTCTAAGCACTGAGGATGGGGTGCAGATTAAAGCATCTAGGCATGAATGTACCTGAACAAATACTTTGTCTCAATTTTTAACAAGGGTCATGAGGAGCTTGGGGGAAATGGCAGGGTGGCTAATAGGAACAAGGACATGGAAGCAGAAATGACCACATCCAAGATGAAAGCCAAACTAAAACAGCTTAAAGTAATTGACACATGAAATTGCAAGCCCAACAGCAAGGATTTTTAATGAAACCCCCAAGTTAATGGACAAACTCTATGACTGGAGAATTGCAAATATAGTATATATATATATATTTTTTTGTGTGACAAAGTTCCTCCTCTACCTTGGCGGATTTTCTTGCCTCAGAGATTCACCATGTGGTTGGGGAACAGCCCAGAGACCTTCCCCTCTGGAAGAACCCACAGTCCAGGTCAATTGGGAGGTTTGGGGGGAACCCGGGCCCGCCCTCTACTCCGGGTTCCAGCCCAGGGCCCTGTGGACTGCAGCTGTCTATAGTGCCTCCTGTAACAGCTGCATGACAGCTACAACTCCCTGGGCTACTTCCCCATGGCCTCCTCCAAACACCTTCCTTATTCTCACCACAGGACCTTCCTCCTGGTGTCTGATAATGCTTGTGCTCCTCAGTCCTCCAGCAGCACACCCTCTCACTCTCAGCTCTTTGCTCCTCACACTCACACCACAAACTGAAGTGAGCTCCTTTTAAAACCCAGGTGCCCTGATTAGCCTGCCTTAATTGATTCTAGCATCTTCTTCTTAATTGGCTCCAGGTGTCCTAATTAGCCTGCCTGCCTTAACTGGTTCTAGTAGATTCCTGATTACTGTAGTGCAGCCCCTGCTCTGGTCACTCAGGGAACAGAAAACTACTCATCCAGTGACCAGTATATTTGCCCTCTACCAGACTCCTGTACCCCACTGCTCTGGGTCTGTCACAATATATATAAAGGGGAAAAAAGTGATCCATGCAACTACAGGTCCATTAGTTTGACCTCAACTGTATGCAAGATTTTAGAACAATCTGGAAAGGGAGAGTAATTAAAAACAGAGGTAAATGGTAAAATACAACACGGTTTTACAAAAAGTAGATCATTCAAGACAAACCTGATTTTATTCTTTTAAGAAGCTAACCAATTTTCTAGACAATGGAAATGCAGTAGATCTAATCTACCTGGATTTCAGTAAACCATTTGAGATAGTTCTACATGGGAAATTATTTGTTAAATTGGAGAAGATGGAGATTAATATGAGACTCTAAAGGTGGGAAGGGATTGGTTAAAGGGGAGACTGAAATCAGTCATGTTGAAAGGTGAACTGTCAGTCTGGAGGGAGATTAATAGTGGAGTTCCTCAGGAATAAGTCTTGGAACCAATCTTATTTAACATTTTCCTTATTGACCTTAGCACACAAAGTAGGAGTATACTAAAAAAAAAAAAATTGCGGATGATACAAAGCTGGAAGGTATTGCCAATATGGAGGAGGACCGGAAAATCATACAAGAAGATTCGGACAACCTTGAAAACTGTACTAATAGAAATGGGATTAAATTTAATAATGTGAAGTGCAAGGTCATGTACTTTGGAACAATTTTTGCAATAAGATGGTAATTTATCAGTTGGAAGAGAGAGAGGAGGAAAAAGACATGGGTGAACTGTTCGATCACAGGATGACTATGTACTGCCAATGCGATGCAGCCATGAAAAATGTTAATACAATCCAAAAATGCATCAGGTGAGGTATTTTCAGTAGAGATAGGGAAGTGTAATTACCATTAAAAAAAAACAGGAGTTCTTGTGGCACCTTAGAGACTAACAAATTTATTAGAGCATAAGCTTTCGTGGGCTACAGTCCACTTCTTCGGATGCATATAGAGTGGAACATATATGCATCCGAAGAAGTGGGCTGCAGCCCACGAAAGCTTATGCTCTAATAAATTTGTTAGTCTCTAAGGTGCCACAAGTACTCCTATTCTTTTTGCGGATACAGACTAACACGGCTGCTACTCTGATTACCATTCAAGGCACTGGTGAGACCTCATGTGGAATGCTGTGGGCAATTTTGGCCTCCCATATTTAAGAAAGATGAATTCCAACTGGAGAAGGTGCAGAGAAGGGCTTCTAGGATGATCAGAGGAATGGAGATCCTGCCTTATGATAAGAGACTTAAGGAGCTGGGCATGTTTATCCTAACAAAATTATCTTAACCAGCTTATCACTGTAAGGCATAGCAACCCCCTTGCAGAAACCTATAAAAGGTCTTTTGAACAAAATCAAGTCAGACAGAATGCTACCTACATGGTATTCTTTCATCAGTAAGATATTGATCAGAGAACTGTTGCAATGTAAAACCATCTTTAGGCAGGTTCTACATAGTCCAATAAACGGATGTCACCCTATCGTGGACTTTTTCCCACCATTCCTACTGAGATTTACATTCTAGCAAATAGAGACCAGTTTTCATCCACAGAAGTCATTACTCATTACCCATTTTTCTTAGTCTATATTAAAGGCAAATTTTAGACTTTAAGATTTCTGTTTCCTCTTGATATTTTTAATGGAGATGCAGAGGAGAGAGATCTAGCTTTTAAAGGTTTGTGTACATTGGCCAAGAAGCACCAGTCATCTTAATCTTTGACTCTCCATGCTCGTATTCAAATAATTCCTGTGCAGGTCACTTAGAGGACAAAAAAGTCTTCAGACACACATTGCATCTGATTCTAATCTGTGACAACACAAAAATATTCTTCACTAAACTGTGGAAAAGCAGGAATGCCAGCTAATTGCTTTCTACTTTTTTTTTTTTTAAGTCTCCATGATAGATCTGAGAGGAGTGGGGGGAGGAGGGCAAGGACACGCCATTAGAGTTTTAGACCATATCTGCAATTTTTTCAAATGATCTGCCCTGTCTTTAGCAGCTGCAACAAGCCAAATGTCCCACATTGGAGTAGTAAATACAAGGAGCTGACTGCTCAACATTGGCCCTCTTTTAGAAGAATCTGGGAATTTTTCCCCTCCCAGTTTAAATTTTAATCATTAGTTCCATTTCAAAATGAGTAATTTCACAGGAGCATTATAAGTGTACAAATATATATGGTGCAATTAGAGTAAATTTGAATTCCACCACATTTCAATGGGAATCTGAGTCATAAGCTTTTTTTTTTTTTTTTTTAAATTGAATGAAAGAAAATTCATCACACTCTAAATATCAAGAGTATGGGAAAGGAGAGAAAATGGAAACTCACATGAAGGAATCTTTTGTAGGTATACTCCTGTGAGTTTCCATTTTTATACAACCTTGCTCCTTTTTAAGCAATTCTTTCTAGAGACTTTAAACTCAGTGTTGGGTGGTAGTCAAAGGAATATTTTGAACAGTGGGGGGTGGAGAGAAAGAAAGAAATGTGATATATACATAGTAGTTTGACAACTTTGAAGATGTGTTAGTGAGAAAATGAGCTCTTTTCTCCCTTTTTGATTTTACATAGTTACTACATAAAGTCTATGTAGAAAGGCCAGTTCTTCTTTAAACCTTCTCCTCTGAAGAAAGACATAGATAAAATATGTCAGGCTGTACACTGTTCCCTTCCTTTAAAACAGAACTGGTGAATTTTAGCTTTTTCTCAGTTAATGTGGAATAATCTTTTTTTTTTTTTTTTCTGGTGGAGTTGCAGGTGCTTCACCCAACAGTTGAAGAGTAGAATCCACTGTGATGTCCAGTATGGACAATGCTATGAGCAAAACTACTTATTAAATCTAAAATACAAATTTAAATAACTTAGGGTTGGATTCTTATTAGCAGAGCTGAGACACACTAGACTGAAGTAGGGTGGGGGTGGCTATCAGAGATTCAGCTGTATCTCCCTGATCCCATACCACCCAGCCTCATTTGAGTAGTGTTCAGTGGTCATAGAGGACTGAGACTGCAACACTTTGATTAATCTCGTCTTTAGAACTAAGATACTACAATAATGGTGCTCTAGAAATACCTAATGGAAGACTGTTCTGAATTTGTTCAGATGCTCATAGTGTTTCAAAAGTATTCAGCATACTTTTTGATCATGTCTATCTAACGTTTCCACCATGTTCTAAAACCCCCAACACTATATATATATATATATAAAAAAAAAAAAGACTGTACCTCGCCTTGTGTTTGGAATGTTCGTCCTTGCACTTAATAAAATCTGAGCCCTAAACAAAAAAGCATGGGTATCCAGGTGCAACTGGGAGAGCTAATGGTGCAAGGAAGAAACAGAGTAAAACAGGATATAGTCGCATGCTAAAACATCACATCAAAAAGCCCCTCACACACAACCAGCACAACCAGGCTCCTATAGAAGGAAGCATGAACTAATTTCTTTTGAATACTAATGTATTACACTTGCAGTAAGAATTAGGTCAAATAAGCCTTAGTTTCTTCATTTTATGGTTTGTGGTTTGGAAGACAGCAAGGTAGGGAAATACTTATCCTTCCAGAGAGTAAAAATTACTCATGCTGCAAGAAAAAAAATCCTAACAGAAAACAAATCAAAATAGGGGTGGAATCCTGAACTTTAAAGGTCCTTTACTTTGAATTTTGTACTGAGCACATAAAGATACCCAAAAAGGGTTTGAAAAACAGCATGCATAGACCTCTGTTTCAAGGAAAATATTGTCAGTGAAATTAGGAAACCTGACTTCCATCTCAACAGGTTTGCCCCTGTGTGTGCTCAGGACTTTAAAGCGTCCTTGAATTTGTTAAGAATTCAGTGCACCACTGAGGGCCCTCATTTAGGTTGTATTTCAGGAAGTTATATATCTTGTGTTTTTTAAACATTAAAATATGGGCTGAAATTTCTTATCAGGTGCCAACTAACGGTTCCCTTTGAAAACCTGGAGAACCAGAATTTTAAATCAGAGTCATTGATTAAATAGAAGTTGCTCATGTTTGTATTAATTCCATCTCAGAAGGATGAACATTTCTTTGGATCTGTCCTAACTGATTTCCTGACTGCAATTTTTCACTGTAATCCAGACGATTAAAAATAATATTTTAAATTTTCCTTTAAGTCAAGTCCCAATGTACAAAGGCCTCAGTAGGCTAGGACCTGGTTAGATTTCTTTTCATATCAGATCTGTGGACTGTATAATTCTTGGTATTTACTATGGCTGAGAAAGCCTCTAACAAAACTCTTATATGGAAGGAGACGAAGCACTTTCAACAAAGGGCCTTCAGCTCTGGAACTTTCAATGGATGAAGATTCAGATGCAATCCTGCTTCACTACTCTTAGAGCTCAACTCAAGACCCTTTGCCAATAAAGGAGGCTTCACCAAGGTTGTTGACATTTTCCTTACCCAACATATTTTCAAAAAAACCCAAACAATAAAACAACACAGCATCATTGAGGGAGGGAAGGAGAAATAGTAGCTAGTGTCTGAATTGCATAGTACTGAGGGTCTACAGCATCCAATGACTTCACTTCTGAAAATAAGATTGTCATTGACCAGCAACTACCTCTCTTCTAATCAATGCTATGTGCCTTGGTTCGATAGTGCTAGATATTTAGTGCAGTTTTCCTGGTTTTGTTAATTAACTCTAGTGGTTATGTTGGATGGATGAACTGGGTGAGATGGAAGGAAGCAATTTAAACTACTTTAAAAAAAATAAATGCCTGTTAAAAAAAAATTAAAGCAATCTGTTTCTGTTCAATTACCTAGGCCTTCTAAATGCAACAGGCAAAATTACTGACAAGGCTTGTTAATAAATTTACAAGAGTGAGGCTAGACCTTTGAGCAAAAGTCCTCTGAAAACCTATGTTTGGAGAAGATAAGGAAATACGTATATTGGGGTCAGGTCACATTGTGCCTCATAACTTCCCTATTCAAATATGCTGAATCATGATACTGAAATACATATATGCTGAATCATGATACTGAAATATGAAGAATTGCTGAATGTTAAAATAAGAGTTTTGTTAGTTTAATGTAATAGTTTATAAATATGTATAGTTATGATCAGTACGGCTTATGTCCAGGCCTTAGGCTAGCTTCTGCTGGCACAAGTGTTGTCTTGCCAATCTCTATCCCTTACATAAACTTGTTTAGGTAATATTTATTGCTGACAGAACAAAGGTGATGGTTTGTTATTGTCCTGGAGGATTTAGATACCAGATAGCATAATAAACACACAAAACATCATGCTAAAAGTCTCTATCTTGGGAAAATCAGGCGTAAGGTGACAAAGACATAATGGCATCAAAACAGTGTAGACAGCAAAAGTTATGTAAACTTGAGTGTACATATTGTACAGGTTATGTAAGACAATGCTTAATGTTGATTGGGGGAAAGCTAATGAATATGTAAGGTGAAAAAGTATAAGAAACAAGTGAACAAGAGCCCAAGTCGGAGAAATACCAGACCAGAAACTGAAGAAATGAGACTGAAGGACCATACCAGAAGGCGGGGACTGAGACCATAGGTGCCAACTTGTGGGTGCTCCATCCCTGGAGCACCCATGGAAAAAAAAATAGTGGGTGATCAGAACCCACTGGCAGTCCCATGGATCAGTACCTCCCTCCTCCCCCCCAACACCTACCACCCACTGTGATCAGATGTTCAGCGGTGTGCAGGAGGTGCTGGAGAGGCTGGGGGAGGAGCGGGGGCAGGAAGAGTCAGGGCATAGGGTTTTGGGGGAAGGGGTGGAGTGGGAGCAGGGTCTGGGGTGGAGTGGGGGGTCGACCCCCCCCCCCCCAGGAACTGAGGAAGTCAGCACCTATGACTGAAGCACTCATCATGAAATACAGAAGAGCTTCCTGGTGCCCAGTAGTTGGCAACTTGGGCTCCACCTGTTTTGCTTTATCTGTTAGGCTCTGTCATAAATATATAAGCAGAAACTATGTGACAATAATTCTGTCTGAAAATGTATAAAGATGAAAATTGGTTCCACTTAAATTGGGTGGACTCGTGACTTAGTTTCCTACCTTACACTCCTTACAAAATCTAACGGTCACATGTCACTCAGGGACTCCAAAAAAAACACACACACTTTTCTTCTATTCTTATTACTGTAACAAAATTGTGGTTACCTCTACAGACCCAAAGACAGACAACTGAGCAATTCTGAATCTATTCAGCAGAAAGCAGAGCCTCCATCCCATCCCATTCCCTACCACACACACACAAACACAAAACAAGTCAGTCTGGCACATAGTTACCAGAACTGCAGTAGTATTCTTAGTTTTGGGTTATTTCTCATTCCTCAATAGTTTCCCCCCCAGACCAGTTGACATTATCCTAAACTTTTACTCTATTTTTGTATCTTTTCACAAACTTTACTTCACAACCAATGCAATATTTATTAAGGGTTAGAAGGCCCTGCCTGCACGAGGTGTCTTTTTTGGAAGGATATGTAAAATAATATTATAGTTTACATCTTCAAAGTACTATTCAAACATTAATTAATTAAAACCAAGGTCCTGACCACTCGTGGTCATTAAACAGCCTTAGTACTATCTGCAAGAGTTAGAACATTAGCCTTAGGCTCCTGGCCAAATTCCAAGCCTGTAATTACATTCTACCCACCTAAATTTCCCTGGCAATTGCCACTAGATACAATGTTTTTCAGTTTCTGTCCTGAACTGTAGTACCATCTAGCTATTAGCTGCTTAAAGACTGACACTGCTTAAAGACTGACACTTTACATTCCAAAGGTGGCTGTATTACACTGATGGAATGCCTTCATCTATTACATATAGTATTGTTTGATGCAAGCTTTGGGATTTTGGATTAAAATAAGGTACTATGCCAGTCAATTATTAATTTTAATTATTTCCTTATGCAAAATAATCTGATGATTTATTCCCTGTCCACCTCCTAACACACGTCAAAAAGGGAATTTGTGTTTACTTTTTTTTTAGTAATTCACCTCTAGCAGAATTATATAAGCAGGTGAGACTATGAACTGTGGGAGTGGAGGCAAGAGTTGATCAGCTTATTAATAGGACTGGGTATTGAAGTGGTTTATGTAATGGATCAAGAGACTTTTAAATATAAACAATTCTCTTTTTTTAATCCCTCACTCCCTGAAGTTTCTGATTTAGCAACAGAGAAAATAAGTGCACAAAGGCTATGTACAACGTAGAACATATTTTAAAGACTTTTCATGTGAACTTTGTTCCGGAGTTAATTAAGAAGCAGAAGAAGGAGATAATTTGAGACATAAACAAGGCAGAGAAAATTTCAGAGTCCAGGAGGTAGAGAAATACAGGAATTCTATTTCATCTGGCTAAAGATATAGAAAAGAGGGCTTTTGCAATGAAAAATAGAAAGACTGTACTATGTGTATGTATTAAGGGTGTGACACAGGAATTCTTCTAAGTGAGCTTTGTTTCTTGTCCCCGGTCACATGATGTAAGTCAGACTTACACAAGGTCAAGAAGCTGTCATGTGACAGGGCTCAGTGTTGACTGACTCCAGTGGCTAGGAAAGGAGGCTGGTGCAAGAGGAGGGAATGTGGAGAGGCAAGGGGATCAGATGCAACCATGCTTCAGAGACGCACAATCTGGGTTTGCCATGTTGTGAACTGAGCCCATGAGACCAAATTCACAGATAGTTTTAAAACTAAGGGCAGCAATTTTAATCTGGGTCTTGAAATAAATGTGGAGCCAGCAAAGTATTTTGAGGATAGAAGTGATGCTGTTGCACTTCTTAGTACATGTACAGCTTCATGGGCAGCAGATTTATGAACATGCTGTGGTGTCATGAAAACTCCATAGGGACACTGGAGAGAAAAGGGATGGGATAGCCAAAACATGTCAACTATATAGACCTGATTGTCCTCACAGATGTGCTAGAATAAATCAGGAGCATGTCCATCATAGTCAGCATAATAGGGAGAGGAGTACTATACCCTCTACATTGTTGCCATTGGGAAAGCTAAATGGTACATTGCATTAATGTGTAATACATGAACTTGAAAAAGAAATCTTCAATAATTTAGTCAAATAGCTGGAACAAAATGAGAATAGAAATGCTTGACAACATCCACTGCTTTATAGTATATGAGTGTGTTCACAACATCATTTATTTTAGTTTGTTTCAAAATGTTATTGACAAAGCAATAAAGTATATAGTATCTCTACTACACACACACAGCAAATTAGCTGAGACAATGCTTTTTCAGATATAACAAATAGTCCTGGAGCTATACACATAAGATTATGCAAGATCTACCTGCATATTAGTCACTGAGCATATAAGCAGCACTCAATGTTGAAAGTAGGGCTGTCAAGCGATTAAAAAAATTAATTGTGATTAATCACACAATTAATTGTACTGTTCAACATTAATAAAATACCATTTCTTTAAATATTTTGGATGCTATATTGATTTCAATTACAACACAGAATACAAAGTGTACAGTGCTCACTTTATTTTTGATTGAAAGTATTTGCACTATAAAAAAACAAAAGAAATAGTATTTTTCAATTCACCTAATATAAGTGCTGTAGTGCAATCTCTTTATCATGAAAGTTGAACTTACAAATGTAGAATTATGTATAAAAAAAACCTGCATTCAAAAATAAAACAATGTAAAATTTTAGAGCCTGCAAGTCCACTTAGTCCTATTTCTTGTTTAGCCAATCGCTCAGACAAACAAGTTTGTTGACATTTGCAGGAGATAATGCTGTCTGCTTCTTGTTTACGTCACCTGAAAGTGAGAACAGGCACTGTTCTCATGGCACTGTTGTAGCTGGCGTCACAAGATATATATGTGCCAGATGTGCTAAAGATTCATATGTCCCTTCATGCTTCAACCGCCATTCTAGGGGACATGCCTCCATGCTGATGACGGGTTCTGTTCAATAACAGAACACAAAGCAGTGCAGACCGACATGTTCATTTTCATTATCTGAGTCAGATGCCACCAGCAGAAGGTTGATTTTCTTTTTTGGTGGTTTGGGTTCTGTAGTTTCCGCATCGGAGTGTTGCTCATTTAAGACTTCTGAAAGCATGCACCACACCCTGTCCTTTTCAGATTTTGTAAGGCACATCAGATTCTTAAACCTTGGGTCGAGTGCTGTAGCTATCTTTAGAAAGCTCACATTGGTATCTTCTTTGCGTGTCGTTAAATTTTCAGTGAAAGTGTTCTTAAAATGAACAACATGTGCTGGGTCATCATCCAAGACTTCTGTAATATGAAATATATGGCAAAACACAGGTGAAACAGAGTAGGGGACATACAATTCTCCCCCAGGGAGTTCCATCACAAATTTAATTAATGCATTATTTTTTTAATGAGCATCATCAGCATGGAAGCATGTCCTCTGGAATGGTGGCCGAAGCATGAAGGGGCATACTCATGTTTAGCATATCTGGCACGTAAATACCTTGTAATGCTGGCTACAAAAGTGCCATGCAAATGCCTGTTCTCACTTTCTGGTGACATTGTAAATAAGAAGAGGGCAGCATTATGTCCTGTAAATGTAAACAAACTTGTTTGTCCTAGCGATTGGCTGAACAAGAAGTAGGACTGAGTGGACTTGTAGGCTCTGAAATTTTACATTGTTTTGTTTTTGAGTGCAGTTATATAACCAAAAAAAAAATCTACATTTGTAAATTGCACTTTTATGACAAAGAGATTTCACTACAGTACTTGTATGAGGTGAATTGAAATATACTATATCTTTTGTTTATCATTTTTACAATGCAAATATTTGTAATAAAATAATATACATTTTGAATTCAATTACAACACAGAATACAATATATATGAAAATGTAGAAAAACCTCCAAAATATTTATTAAATTTCAATTGGTATTCTATTGTTTAACAGTGCGATAAAAACTGTGATTAATCACAATTAATTTTTTTTAAACACGATTAATTTTTTTTAATCGCGTGAGTTAACTGTGATTAATCAAATAGCCCTAGTTGAAAGGGAAATTTTTAGTTCAATAGAACTGCATAATTTTACTACTGCATACACTTGGTGTATTACAGGATGATAAAGGTCAATGATGTGGTTATATTTGCTAGCTACTTTTTAAAATTGTCAAATATATAGTCTAGGGAGCATCTGACTTACTGAAGGAGTGGCCTTCTATTAGTAGACACTCAGATACCATGGTGTATGGTCTATTTCTCTTTATCTGTATCTGGGCAGTCATCTCTCTCACACATACATTTTCAAAACTAGTCAATAATTTGGGGTGCCCAGTTTTGGACAGCTAGGTCCTTATTTTCAGGGGGGTGAAGGACCTGAAACTCTCATTATCTCCAGTTGGAGTTGTGGGTGCTCAGCAATTTTGTAAATCAGACCTAAAGTATGAAAGTGGATGCCCAAAAAACAATTCAAATCAGTTGCTACTTTTGAAAAAAAATGGCCTCAGTTCTTTCCTAACGTTTGAAAATTCATAAACAAGGGAAAGAAAAAAGGGTGAGAATACTTATCCAGGTGGAGTAGCGTAAGCATTAAATAGAAACCTATTAGGTTAGAAAGGGAATAAAACTTGGAGTGCTTACCAGTTCCAAACAAAGCTCTTGTTTCATCTGAAATGCATCTCTACATCAAGGGAAGGTTTCATAAAAAATGTAATGAAGATTCTACAGTACCTCTGACAACTGTTATTTTGGATAGATTCATCATAATTTTTTTTTTTTTTTTTTTTTTTTTGGAAGAGTCTTGAGAAAATTGTTAGCTCTTTGGGGCAGAGAATGTATCTTTTACTAAACTGTCTGTACACATATATCACAGATCCCCCTCTATAGGAACATCTAGGAGCTACTGTCATCTAAATAAACCATAATCAGGAGTTTGTTTTTTAAAAATAAACCATTCCAGACTTCTCTTACTAAAATTGTGTTATCCCGTTTCAATGGTGTATCATTAGTGTGAAGTATTAACCAGTCAAAATCTATATTCATCTTTTTTATCTTCTAAAGATTCATACTATGTTCCATCACCATGGTGTCTGAATACCTAAATATGCTACACATACGAGCAAATTCTAGAAATAAAATATTTGTCCCAACTTGTATTTAGTTCAGATACTTTGATTTCCTTCCCAGACCTGAGGAAGAGTTCTATGTGGCTCCAATCCTTGTATTTTCAACAAACAGAAGCTGGTCTACCTTGTGTCTCTATGCATGCTACAGTCAATGAGCATCATTAAAATTTTGCTCGCATTTACAGTAGTTAAAATGGAAAAAGAAATACAGAAGTAGGTTTAAGTATCAGCATAGGAACACTACTCTAAATGTAAATCCCATTTTACAATAAGGCCTAACGCATATTTCAGATTTTGAAAACGACCATTTCAACTGATAAGGACTGAAAGTAGAAAAGAACATTGGATGGCAGCATGGAAAAGAGATTAAGCATAGGGCAGCTCACATGTTGTAGGAGAACAGTGTAGGGCTTCTGGCATGTGACTGTAATGGAATATACATAAGAACTGCTAAAAATACCTGAGATTATTACCAACGCAACAGAGGAGACTGATACAGAAGGCAGCTTTCCAGACACTAAGGTGCAGATCCTGAGCTTGGTCCTACAGGCATGACTCAGGAAGGGTGGGAAGATAGTTTTAAGTCGCCCAAATCCTCAGGTCCTTCTGCACTGGCATAAAACAGTAGAGCCTATATGATAGCTGCTCATACCCTGGGAGGCCATACCAGCATAGGGATTGCCTGGGAATGAATGGAACAGCAAGAATAATGTTCAGAGGCTGTATATATAAGCTTTCACAGAGTCTGCCAGCATTGCTCAAAGCTCAGAGTATTGTTTTTTTCCATAAAGACAATCATATTTAAAAACTGGGTTTTTCTGAAAGTTCAGCTGTGATGTTATTGACATAAACTGTAATCATATAGATCATTGTTGCAACCACTGTTATATATTTGCAGCAAATATTGTACAAAGGTTGTCGTGTGAGGTGTCTATGACAAGGTTATGATGTGCTGGTTATGATTATGTTATCTGTATGCATGTATCGTTTTTGTATGTAAAGTTATAAGTATTGGCTCTACACTGTCTGTATTTCAAACTTGTACTATGCTTCTGGGGCTAGGTCTACACTAGGGGAGGGGATCGATTTAAGATACACAAATTCAGCTACGCGAATAGCGTAGATGAATTCGACGTATCCGAGCCGACTTACCCCGCTGTGAGGACGGCGGCAAATCGACCACCGCGGCTCCCCCCGTCGACGGCGCTTACTCCTACCTGGGCAGGTGGAGTATGCGCGTCGATTCGGGGATCGATTGTCGCGTCCCGACAAGACGCGATAATTCGATCCCCGAGAGATTGATTTCTACCCGCCGATCCAGGCGGGTAGTGAAGACAAGCCCTGGGTGACATACCAGATAATGTGGGATCAGCACTGCCTAGCCTGATTGATGGCCCCTTAAGGACCATCAGCTATACAATTGACCCATTGAGAGAAGGCATATACACCTTGTGACTCAGCAAGGCATGCAGGGACATGCCTATGGACAGAACTTTAAGGTTTTTCTATGCCATGTGCTGGATAGCTTGTCTTTGGGACAAAGAAAACAGAGGCCACATGGCAAGAGACTATAAAAAGCTGCTGCATCTACTCCATCTTGTCTTCAATCCTGCTTCTGACCTCTGGAGGAGCTTTGCTAGAAACCAAAGCTCTGAACAAAGGACTGAATGACCCATCCCAGCTGTGGATGTACTCCAGAGACTTGATTTGAGCCTGCAGTTTATTCCATCATTGCTACAAACCTGAACCAAGAACTTTGCCATTACTGTATGTAATTGATTACATTTAACTAATTCTAGTTAACTCTCATCTATATCTTTTTACTTTTATGAATAAACCTTTAGATTTTAGATTCTAAAAGATTGGCAACAGCGTGATTTGTGGGTAAGAGCTGATTTGTATATTGACCTGGGTCTGGGGCTTGGTCCTTTGGGATCGGGAGAACTTTTTTTCTTTTATTGGGGTATTGGTTTTCATAACCATTTTTCCCCATAACGAATGGCACTGGTGGTGATACTGGGAAACTGGAGTGTCTAAGGGAATTGCTTGTATGACTTATGGTTAGCCAGTGGGGTAAAACCAAAGTCCTCTCTGTCTGGCTGGTGTGGTGTGCCTTAGACGTGGAGAAACCCCCACCGTGGGCTATAACTGCCCTGCTCTAAGCAATTTGTCCTGAATTGATACTCTCAGAAGTGTCCCACCATAGGCAGCATCATTACAGCAGCATTTTAATATTTTCAGACAGTATGCTAGTATTGTGAGAATAATTGTCCATCATTCTCCTTACAAAGTAATAAATTTTGAAACAACAGCAATATCCTGTGGAGATCGGTGAGAAATCTACATATTATCTAGCAGCTTTGACAGTGCTATGGCATAGAATCAAGCTAACCTGTCCGAATGGTTGAACTAGAGCATTGAAATGATCAGAGGCATTTTCTTTGTAACTGGCACAGCTGTGTATTTTGTGTGTCTTCAAAATCATTTCATTTCATCGGTCATCTATCACCATGACTTATCTTCCTTTATGTTTCTGAACAACTTTTCCCCCTAAAATATAGAAGCATTAGAAAGAGGCCCAGCAGTTAATGCTGGGAAAAGTTAATTCCTGCTGCATTTCCATGAACTCCAGTGTTGCTGCTTCTCCAATCTCAATATTTTTTACCCACAGAGAATTGAGACATTGGGGTCATGGCAATAACTCATGGAAGGTTTTGCATGCCAGGTGTGGGAGTGCTGGAGCAGGAGCGATGATTAGTGTAGGAGTCTGGTGGACAGGCTGGGAGAACAGTTGGGCAGGGGCTGGGTCTGGTAGGAATATTGCAGGTGAGGTCTGTGACTAGGTAAGAAGATTATTTATTATTTGTATTATGGTGGCACCTAGAACAATGGTGGGTAACGTGCGTCCCACGGGTAGCACGCGGCCCGTCAGGGTAATCTGCTGGCGGGACGTGAGACAGTTTGTTTACATTGACTGTCCACAGGCACGGCCGCCCGCAGCTCCCAGTGGCTGCGGTTCGTTCGCCATTCCTGGCCAATGGGAGCTGCTGGAAGTGGCGAGGGCTGGCTGCTGCTTCCCGCAGCTCCCATTGGCCAGGAATGGCGAACCGTGGCCACTGGGAGCTGTGGGCAGCCGTACCTGCAGATGGTCAATTTAAACAAACTGTCTCACATCTCACCAGCGGATTACCCTGATGGGCCGCAGGTTGCTCACCACTGATCTAGAAACTCAACCAAGGATCAGTGTATAGAGTGTTAGGCATTGGACAAATAATATTACTAAAAAGACTGTAGCCCCTGCCTCCAAAAGTTTAGGTGGGGGGGGGGGGGAGGAGAGAGGGAGGGTCCTTAGCATGGGGTCTTCCTCCTTCTGCTCAGGTGTAAATCACTACACTAGATACAAGGCTGTAGAGAATCAGACTCAATATCTCCAGCCCCTAAAATTCATCTGAAGAACACAAGAACCAGTCCTTGTGTCATATAGGTTCCAAAGGTGTTATGCTTTTTACTTTTTACACATATTCTCACTTTACTATATTAATTTATTATTGTTTGGCTCTAACACCAAACTTTCTAGGTTATCCAGGTCTTCGGGTGCAAGAATAATAACTAAAAAATTAAAAGGATGCAGAAAAAAAACATTTTTCTAGTTGAGGGAATTGAAAAATATGAAGTGAAGTTTTTTTGTTTTTTGATGGTGGAAAAATGTCATTATTTCCCATGAGGAACAGTGCCAACAAGACCACATTTATACTACTCCTTCAATGCAAATGTCAGTGGAGGAATGAGAACAGAGCTGCTGCCTTCATTGTTCAGGAACAATTACAATTAAGTGGGCGCTTGCAAACAATCTGTAAACATACAGCTGGTATGTAAAATACCACTGTGCATTATATTCAAGGTTGTTTGGAATTTCTCCATGGACATGGCTGGCATGAGACAGACACAAACTGTAACTCTTGTCAACACAGGACAATAGAAGTGCAATGGGAAAAAATACATTCCTTTGCTATGTTAATATTTATAGAAGAATGGGAAACTGGCACAATTTGCTGTTAAAACATTCTGGGCCAGATTAAAAAATGAGTGCTTAAAAGCAGAATTCTAATTTAATGCTTTAGCACCTAAATAAGTGACCTCATTTTCAAGAAATGATACCCAGTACCTTCCCCTGAAGTGAATTGGAGCTGTTGGCTGCTCTGCACTTTTGAAAGTAGGCCACTTATTTAGGTACCTAAATACAGATGTAGTAGCCTAACCATGGGCACCTATTTTTGTACCATCGGCTCCCACTGACTTCATATTTATGTTGACTATAAACCACGTGGAAATCTCCTGTTTTAAATTTGAGGGTTACCAGGCTCATTTTTGGTACAACTCCTCTCCACAAAATGCTTAACCTACACTATGGACACTGTTACTCAGTGGCTCAATTTTACTTAACGCTCCAAGACTAAGATAAGAATAGTCTCTTATTTCATGTGCTGTAGAATTAGATATTCAAAGAAGCAATTGTTTATAAGCATAAATTTTCAAACCTATGGATAATGACCACTCTCTGTATTTCTTTATGGGAGGAAGCCATGAAACTTTCTTCTGTTGTAACATGGGGTCACAGAAGGGAAAAGACTGGTTACCAGTGTTGAGAAATTGCTTTTCAAACCCTACACGTGATGTGAAATTTGACCAGTTGATAGTCTAGTAGCTGAAGTTGCCCATTATTATTGTTTTGTCAGACATAGTTGCCTCTTTGATCTGATCGGTGTTGTTCACGTAGTATCCTTTTCCTGATCGGGAGTCAGATAGCACAACCCTGATATTACAGTTGTATTCTTATCACTTTGGATTTATATCCATGTATATTATAGTAGGAGGTCTCTCCCCACAAATTTTATCTCATTAGATTCTGTGGAATCTTTTGGTACAATGAAACTCCCCACACCTCTATGACCTAAGCTGTCCTCCTTGTATATTTTATAACCATGTGTTATGGTAACCCACTGATTTTTGTCATTCCGCTTTGTTTCAATAATGTCGATTATGTTATGAATGAATAGCAGTACTGCCTAGGGTAACTGATTGAGACCAAAAGACTTACCTGTTACTGACAAAATATGTCTCACATCTTCATGCAAACCTCACTCTTCCTATTTATACTTTCCATGAACTAGATGTATAATTCACCTGTTTGTCCAATGCACGCACACACACTATATTCTCTTAGTACCAAGTAAAGCACCAGCCAAGTAAAACAAACCTAAACACTTCTGCCAATTATATAATGTATGTGTTCTCATTTTTCCCCTTATATCAGTCCTGATGCGCCTCCTAATTACTCCTCTATTGCCTTGCACCATACTACATATCACCTCTTCCATGTTTGGGACTTCTCCACTTCTTATACAGCAAGCAATCTCCCTCTCAGCTTTCGTATCCTTCCTGGTAACATATTTCTTTCACAAAATCATGCAGTGTTGACCTCAGTGAAGACATCTGCACTATTTATTGAGCCACCTTTTTGTTGTGCTACAAATGTTTGAACTAGATCACAAGCTCCTTGGGCTAAAAACAGTGTCTCACTTTTAGTTTGTACAGCAACAAGCACAGTGAAGATCCTTTATAAATAACAATTAGAATGGAAAGGGGAGCTATCTGGAGGTCTGTAGTTCTTCCTAATGTCTGAGGCTGCAACTTCACGTGCCAGGTCACAACACCCAGAGAGGGAAGCAGGTCTAGCCCATGGGACAGGAGCTGCTGCAGCACGGTAAGTTCCTCTCCAACCCCCCCTCCCCCCAACTCTCATTGGGGCCGCTCCTGAGGCCTAGTCTACAGTGGCGATGCTAAAGCGCTGCCACGACAGCGCTTTAACGTGGCTTTTGTAGTCACGGAAGAGCGCTGGGAGAGAGCTTTTCCAGTGCTCTAAAAAAACCACCTCCACCAGGGGTGCAGCTCCCAGCACTGGTTCACTGTTTACACTGGCACTTTACAGCACTGAAACTTGCTGCACTCAGGGGGATGTTTTTTCACACCCCTGAGCGAGAAAGTTGCAGCGCTGTAAATTGCCAGTGTAGACAATTCCTCAGTGGTAATTTCTTTGAAGAGGTGGGAGGGACTTCCATTTCAGATTTGTCCTGGGCCCCCAAAAACCTCTGTGTAGCCATGCAATGCTGAAATAGATACACTAAAACTTCCCTGGAACCAAGGTTTGTTCTAGGAAAATCCTTGACATTCTAAAACATTTTCATGTTTTGGGGAGAGAGACTTCTTCATTATTTCTTCCTTTGTACTCTTGGGTTCTATCCAGGAGCATAACTGGAAGTGCATCACAAGAACTGTTTCATGGATATTTCATTGGGATTTGAAGATTAAAACTTGAGAGGACCGGTTCTTGGTTACCTGCCAATTTTTGTGTGTGTATGTGTGTGTGTGCAATTTATGAAGAATGTGCACTTCATAACATTCAAATTAGTATTTCAGCTTTTGTTTGCTTATCCAAACCCAAGTTAGATTTGCTCCAATTTGAAAAAATAATTTTGTGGTTTCATCACAATAAAGCTTTATGCAGCTATGAAAAGAGGCATTTTTTTTTAAAGTTAATCATCACAATACTTGCTGACCCTCCAAATTAGATACATATTTGTGTTGTCAGAATAGCAAAGATCAAGCACCACTGAATTCAGCCGGTCAAATTGTTAGCAGTACGTGTACATTTTTTAAATCGCCTAGACAGCTGTATAGAGTCATTTTGCAACTATCTTTTGTTGGAAGGAATTATACCCTTAACCATCAAGAATCACTATTCCTTTTCATTATCTAATTTAAGAACCATTAAAATCTCTCAATATAAATAGGAAAAACCATTATATACTTGTATTTACCTTTGAGCTTATTTGTCCTGAAAATATTTCAAAGTAATGTGTCTAGATGCTCTAAGACTTGTTAAATAATAACAAAAATGAGTAGGCAGATCTTCATTGTTCTGTAGGGAAACAACTGACAGTGTCTTTGGAGGGAGAAAGAAGAAAGTTGAAAAACTACTTCAGTGAACTGTGTGCATTCATTAACGACCATATCCTGGGCTAAACACATAGATCAGGCAAATGGGGTGCATATTGGGTTGGCCTGGCGGGATCAGGAAAATCCAATTTTCCACTTGAGACTGCGTGTTATAGTGGAGGCTGATTAAGAGCTGCTACTACAACCTTTTGACTGTCTTAGCCTCCACAGCAGGTTCATACTGCCTACCCCCAATATTTACTGGGGCTTTAACCAGTGTATTTGCATAATCATAGCTCCACTGGCCTACCTCACTTCAATTTATTTTTTCAAAAAGATATGCTCTAATTCAAACAGGAATTAATAGAGGGAAGTCCTATGGCCTGTGTTATGTAGGAGGTCAGACTAGATGACCACAGTGGTCCCTTCTTGGTTTAGAATCTATGAAGCTATGAAAACGCATCCTACAAATTCAGGGAGGTGTGCACCACAAGATGAACTGGGAGCACTTCCTGAAGGAGGAAGTAGGAGAGGATTTGCTCTTATCTGCAGGTATCCCCACAAAGTTGGCCTCTGTGCCTTACAGCAGTAGCACACTCCCCACTCCCTGCATGGTCCCTGGAATTCTGAAGAATTTTATTGATTCTGTTGCCAAGGGAACCACTGCAACCAGGGAGGCTGGGACAGGATTTGCCCTTATGTACATAAACATTCCCTAACAGTGTTTAAGAGTCTATCCTCCTACAGATGTCTCTAACCAAGATATAAGGTGGCACATGAGGGGGGGCATTTCAGGAGCTGCTCGTTTCACTGCCTTTGCCAACATCAGCATGCTGCTGAGTGCTGCTTCTCCTGATTCCTAAGTCACTCAAATGACTGACTTATCTTCAAACAGCAAGCACATAGAGACAGAGGCAGCTAAAGAAAATGGGCATTTCAAGGCACATTTGAAAAGCAGCACAGTTCTGTTGAATGTCAGCTAAAAATACATCTACAATTGTAACTGTAGACTTTGTTTTTGTGAGTGGAAGAGGCCAGCTTTCTTTTAGCTCTTAAATGTGCAGGGTACAATAATTCTGTTCTTCTTAGGTGCAGGCACTTGTAATGTATCTGACCTTAAAACTGCGGAGGCATTCAAGGATGCTGAGGGGATAACTGGGTATCTAACAATAGACACAAGCAACAGCCATTAGGCACTGGACGTATCATTGTATGTTAACTCTTTCCTTCCCAACTGTAAATATTTGCAAGGCAGCACTGAAAGGGGTAAGACCAAAGTCACTTCACTTACAGAAAAAACTAAGCTTTTGGTACTCTTGCTTGCTATCTATGACATATATATATAGTGACAAAGTTCCTCCTCTATCTTGGTGGGTCCTGCGCTTATTGGCGGATTTTCTTGCCTCAGAGTTTCACCATGTGGGTTGGGGAACAGCCCAGAGACCTTCCCCTCTGGAAGAACCCACAGTCCAGGTCAATTGGGAGGTTTGGGGGGAACCCGGGCCCGCCCTCTACTCCGGGTTCCAGCCCAGGGCCCTGTGGACTGCAGCTATCTATAGTGCCTCCTGTAACAGCTGCGTAACAGCTGCATGACAGCTACAACTCCCTGGGCTACTTCCCCATGGCCTCCTCCAAACACCTTCCTTAGTCTCACCACAGGACCTTCCTCCTGGTGTCTGATAATGCTTGTGCTCCTCAGTCCTCCAGCAGCACACCCTCTCACTCTCAGCTCCTTGCGCCTCTTGCTCCCAGCTCCTCACACTCACACCACAAACTGAAGTGAGCTCCTTTTAAAACCCAGGTGCCCTGATTAGCCTGCCTTAATTGATTCTAGCATCTTCTTCTTAATTGGCTCCAGGTGTCCTAATTAGCCTGCCTGCCTTAACTGGTTCTAGCAGGTTCCTGATTACTGTAGTGCAGCCCCTGCTCTGGTCACTCAGGGAACAGAAAACTACTCATCCAGTGACCAGTATATTTGCCCTCTACCAGACTCCTGTACCCCACTGCTCTGGGTCTGTCACAATATATATATATATATGTCATAGATAGCAAGCAAGAAGCAAGAGTACCAAAAGCTTAGTTTTTTCTGTAAGTGAAGTGACTTTGGTCTTACCCCTTTCAGTGCTGCCTTGCAAATATATATATAAAAGGGCTGTCGATTAATCACAGTTAACTCACGTGATTAATTCAAAAAAAATTAATTGCAATTGTGATGTTGCACTCCATATGTTTTATGGAAATATGCTAATGAGTGTGAATGTAATGTAACTGGAATATGCTTCATGTAAAGTATCATTACAGAGCTTATAAGATACTGAGTGTGTTCATCCCATTTGTTTGCACGTATTATTTCTATGTCTGGAGTTAGGAGAATAAGATCTAAACTTGTATTACTGATATATTACACATGTTAAGTGGAAGCCATTAAGGCTGTTTCAGAATCAATCACCTGTAAATGGCTCTGTTTACTTGCAAATCTTCCCGGGTACCTGCCGGCCATCCTTGGAATAATGGAGACTAGGGGTCTCACTGGACATGTGACCATGTTTGTCACATGATACTGGAATCCATCTTAAACCTGGTGCTTTTCCATTTAGAAGAGGGGTGGGAACCCAGAGAGCAAAAGAGCAGTCATGAGAAATCCCCTAGTTACCACCTGAGCTGGAACTAACAATAACTGTACCGGGGAAAGGATTTGGTCCAGATTATCTGTTATCGAGCAGAACCCCTCATCAGCATGGATGCATGGTCCCCTGGAATGGTGGTTAGGGTTACCATCCGTCCGTATTTCCCCGGACATGTCCGGCTTTTGTGTCTTTAAATAGCCGTCGGGGAGGAATTGGTAACAAGATTAAAAGGTCCGGGATTTTTCCCCCTCCCCTCCCCTCCCCTCCCTTCCATGCAGAGTGCGGTGTGGCTGATTGGGCGGCTGGGCCTGATTGAGCCGCTCCCATTGGCCTCCAGCAGCCAGAGCCCCTCCCCTGCTCCCCCCTGCTGCCTGCAGCCCGGTGTAACCACACAAACAGTCCCACCGGCAGCGTGTTTTGCCTACATGTGGAGCTAGCATCTGACCGGCATGGGCATGGTAAGGGGAGTCCCGGGGGGCAGTCAGGGAGCAGGGGGAGGGTTGGATGGGCCTGTCTGGGGGTGGGGGTGTGAATATGGGGTGGGGGGGTGGCGGGTTATATTCTTTTGTAGTGCCCAAGTTCCAGCAATATCCAAGGCCAGGGGCCCTGCTCCAGCAATATTTGGAGCTGGGTCTCTCCCCCGGCCCTGCCTGGAGCGGCCCCCGGCCTCCACCTGCCACCCCCTCTCCACGCATCCCCCCCACGGGTCACCTGTCCCTGTCCGAAAGAAAGCAGCGCACCCCTCTCCCGTGCCTGCTTGTGCTGCCGGAGTAGTACATTCCTACGCCCTCTCGGCAGCAACTGCTGTCTGTTGCCCCAGGGTCCTAGTGCCCCCCAACCACTAATGGCAAGGCAGGCTGCCCTTACCCTGCCCTTCCACCCTAGCCCTGAGCCTCTCCAACGCCCCAAACCCCTCATCCCCAGCCCCAGCCCTCATCCCCCTGCACCCTAATCCTCTGCCCCAGCCCTGAGCCCCCTCCTGCATCATGAACCCCTCATCCTCAGCCCCAACCCTCATCCCCCCGCACCCTAATCCTCTCCCCCAGCCCTGAGCCCCCTCCTGCATCATGAACCCCTCATCCTCAGCCCCAACCCTCATCCCCCTGCACCCTAATCCTCTGCTCCATCCGTGAGCCCCCTCCTGCATCATGAACCCCTCATCCTCAGACCCACAGCCCTCACCCCTGCACCCCCTCCTATCCCCAAACTCCCTCCCAAACCCCCTCCCGCTTCCCACACACCCCCTCCTGCCCTCAAACTCCCTCCCAAAGCCTGCACCCCCTCCCTTTGCACCACCTCCCACCCCCAAACTCCATCCCAGAGCCTGCACCCCTCACCCCCTCCTGCACACCCACCCCCTGCCCCAGCCCGGAGCCTGCACCCAGCACCCAAACTCTATCCCAGAGCCTGTGCCCTGCACCCCTCCTGCACCCTAATCCCCAGCCCAGGACCTGCACCCCAGACCTCCTCCCCCCACCCAACCCCCCTCCCAGAGCCTTAGGCTGGTGGGGGGGGGCAGGTTCTGGGCACCACCAAAATTTCTACAAACCTGCCACCCATGTGTGGATAAGGGTCGGGGCAGTCAGGGGACAGGTAGGGTCCTAGGGGGGCAGTTAGGGTGGGGGGTTCTCAGGAGGGGGCAGTCAGGGGACAAGAAGCGGGGGGTTGGTGGTTCTGAGGGGGGCAGTCAGGGGGTGGGAAGTGGGAGGGAGTGGATGGGGCGGGGCTAGGGCGGGGCTCCCCCCCAGTGTCCTCTTTTTTGATTGTGGAAATATGGTAACCCTAATGGTGGTTGAAGCATGAAAGGACATATGAATCTTTAGCACATCTGGCATGTAAATATCTTGCAACGCTGGCTACAACAGTGACACGAGAATGCCTGTTCTCACTTTCAGGTGATATTTTATATAAGAAGCAGGCAGCATTATCTCCTGCAAATGTCAACAAACTTGTTTGCCTGAGCGATTGGCTGAACAAGAAGTAGGACTGAGTGGCCTTGCAGGCTCCAAATCTGCATGTTATTTTATTTTTGAATGCAGGGTTTTTATTATGGTATTTTATTTTATTTTTTCAGTGCAATTAATCCCAATTAATTTTTTATCACTTGACTGACCACATATATATGGTCAGTCAAGTGATATATATGTAACCTGTGGTCTTGTTTTTCTGTGCACTGCACTTTTAAATTTCTAAGTGTCTGTTGTCTGCTAATGAGGCAGCTAACATTTTATGAGGCTTTACTTTTATTTTCTTGTTTGTTGTTGCCCATTCTTAAATACAGAAGTCAGTCAGATAATTAGTATGATTGCTCTTTGTGTATGAAAAAGCAAAATATTTTGACAATAATGGGTGAAATCTGAGATAACAAAGAGTTGAGGATGTGAAGGAGCAATAAGGCAATATAGCAATAAGGGGGGGGGAAAGATAAAGTGGACACATTTGGAAATATGGACATTTTTTCAGTTTAATGAAAAAGGGAAATATTTTCGATCAGATGTTCAGAAATTTGTTACAATATCAAGAGAATTATCTGTTCATCTTACTAGAGCCAGAATTACTGTATTGCAGGCCTAATATATGTGTGTGTGTGTGTGTGTGTGTGTGTGCGCGTGTGGAGGGGTGGGGGTAAGCAGACCTAAAATACTCTGGAAAATTCCAAATTTTTTTGCAATAGATTGTTTTGTGTGTCCGAGCTAGGAAACATCACAAGTACATCTTTTGTTTTAGGCTAATAAAGGATGTTTTTAAAAAATGAAAAACATTTCCCCCCATTATAACACACTGGCTAAGTGTGTATCACGTGTCCTTCTAGTTGCTAATCTACGTAGGGGATAACAGCCTTCTATTGTTATTAACTAATCCAGTTTCTTCTTTACTCAAATGGCTGAGGTACGTTCATCAGTGCTGAAAATACTGGGTTCAAATTCTGCTGACAATCCATATGGAAAGCTGTTATACATTTGGTGGAAATGGTGGGAAGAAACAATGATTTTCTGGCTTGTAAAGGGGTTTTAAAGTTTATCAGTCTGGAAAATTGAACCCATCTCCAGATTCATGAAGGCCTTCTAACACTCAGATTTGGAACAATGGGTTGTTTTAGACTGCAGGGATTTCTGTGATCTTGAGGCACTGAAACCAACTGAATAAGTTTTCCACCATCTAATATTTTAAATATATTGTATTTGGTACGTTTTCATTATAAAATATATGTACAAATCAAATATTGGCCAAGAAACTCTGCATTTTTCCTATTGACATTATCCAAATCACGTTTATGCTAAAAAAATTAGAAATAATAATTAATAAAATATCAGTTACTTCACTTTCTGTTTTCAAAACACTGCATACTCATTAGCTAATAATATAATAAGACTCTACATTTATGATAATGCCTTACTGAAGGTCAATGTTGGGTTTGCCTTGGATTTCAATGGGAGCACAGTTAGGCATTAATCCAACAAAAATATTTAAGCCTGAAGACACTCAAATTATTCAGTGATTAAAGTTAAGCATGTGCTTAAGTGTTCTGCTAGACCAGAGCCCTAATGGATTTCCACAAATATACCCAGGGCCGGTGCAACCCATTAGCCGACCTAGGCGGTCGCCAAGGGCACTAGCATTTGTGGGGCGGCATTTTGGGTTCTTCGGCGGTGACCGCAGCGGCCGGATCTTCGGCCTCCCCGGTCGTCTTCGGCATTTAGGTGGAGGGAGCTGGGGAAGAGGGGCGCAGGGAGGGCCGCCTGCAGCAAGTAAGGGGGGGGGGGCGGCACGCAGGGGAACTCCCCGCCCCAGCTCACCTCTGCTCCGCCTCCTCCCCTGAGCATGCCACCCCGCTCTGTTTCTCTCCCTCCCAGACTTGCGGCGCCAAACAGCTGATTGGCGCCGCAAGCCTGGGAG
Organism: Emys orbicularis; assembly: GCF_028017835.1. Taxonomy (NCBI): domain Eukaryota; kingdom Metazoa; phylum Chordata; order Testudines; family Emydidae; genus Emys; species Emys orbicularis. The sequence goes on along the minus strand of NC_088686.1, from coordinate 82,022,039 downwards.
GTGGGAGAAGTGGAGTGGGGCGGCGTGCTCAGAGGAGGAGGTGGAGCAGACGTGAGCTGGGGCGGGGAGCTGCCGCACGGCTACCCAGGCTGGGGGGAGCTGCTGCGGGGGGGGCGCCTCAGGGCGGAGGGCGGGAGCTGCTGCGGGGGGGGACTCCTCAGGGTGGGGTGGGGAGCTGCAGCGGGGGCGGCACCTTAGGGCGGACGGGGAGGCGGAGAGCTGCCACGGGGCTCGGGGAGGGAGGGGGGCGCAAGGTGGAAGTTTCGCCTAGGGCACGAAACATCCTTGCACCCGCCCTGAATATACCAAGATATTTTACCATAGCCAAATATAACATTTTGAGAAATATTACACAATAATACACTGTGATTCAAAATTTAAATAATTTTTGCATTTTATTTTTTAAGATGTTTATTTTATATTCACAATACTACTTTCAAAACTCAGGATTGGATTTTGAAATATACCATACTTATGTTTTCTGACCAAAAATCCAGCTCATTGGCTTCACTTTTTTCTTCAGCTCAAAATCCTAAGTCAAAACCCTCTCATCATAACTTTCTTAATGTAAAAATTTGGAATTTTATTGGTTATTAAACTTGACTCTGCACCAAGTTATTATACATCCCTCAAAATCAGATATCATAGGGACACTTGTTGCTCATTTTCTTTAGACTCTGGTCACATATGTCATCCACCTTGTGTAGTGCTTCATGAATGTATCCCTTCTTTATATGTTGCAGTGGGAAAGTATATGCACATTGGTGTATATGTTACTAGGATCCATGTCTCCAGGAATAAGCGACATTTCAATGAGAGAGGTGATGTTAATTATATCACAGCTAGCCCACAGCAATGACTCCCCCACCCCTGCTTTCACTGCTGAGATGTAACTTTTCAGTTCTTATTTCCTGGGCCTCCACTAACTTTTCTCATTAGCAACTGTTCCGCCATATATACTGACATCTGTAGGGCCGTGTGGCCCTCGGATGTGAGTTACAATGTTCTCTGTATGTCTGCAATGGTCAGTTGTAAGAATAACAGGAGTACTTGTGGCACCTTAGAGACTAACAAATTTAACTGCTGGGATCTAACTTTAGGCAGCCTAAGGTAGTTTGGGAAAAAAAGTTTAGCTGAGGATAACCTTGCTCTTATATAGACTTTTTCATTCAGAAGGAGTCCAAAAGTAGGAGTCCAAAATGTATATATAGGAATCTTTTCACCTACCACTAAAATGTAGCCATCTTGGGGGTGAAACATGGCAGCTATTTAACACCATACCAAAGAACGCCAAATTCCATTTAAAGTACAAAGGAAATTAGAAGTCAGGAAAACATAATTACTCAATTGGAATTTGGGCTCGACATTGAGTTCAACACCATATTCTTGAGAAAAATGCTGTGGGTATATTACACACTGGAGGTGGTCAGGACTTCAGTTTTACTTCTGATGCTTGTCCATTTTTCCTTGCTTTTAATAATACTGCCTCTCTCTCTCTCTAAAAGCTCCACTGGAATGTCCTTTGTCAGGTCTGCTGTAACATCTGGAAGAATGAGCTTTCCCCTAGTGGTGGAAACTCATGAAAATGCATTTGTGAAAAGGGATCTTTTGTGAAAAATCTACTAGACTTTTAGTCAATGCAACAAAAAAAATTAACTCTGAGGCAATATATATGAGAAGCTTCAGTAGAACTGTGTTTAGATTCTGTTTGGAAATTAAATAGACACTGCTTCCTATCAGTTAATCCCTGTGTGAAAAAAACATCACCCAAGTAAAATCCCCCAAATGCCAGTGACTATACATTCAGATGATAAATGGGGAACTACCGTAATAGCAGGAAGAAATTATGTGTTTTCTCTCTTTACAAGTGTTGGGTTAAGTATCTTCCCATGGGGCAGTAAAAGTCAAAATAGTTTATACAGTCATAAATAAACCTCAAGGCAAAGGCAAAGTCAATGCATGTACTGTAGCTAAACTTGTAGGACTTTTTCCCACAGTGAACATACACTTCCCTATTTTACTGCTATTATTTCACACAAGCAAAGCACTCTTCAGAACAAAGTTGTGTGTGCCAAGATTACAACATACAGTGAATTAGTTGTCCAACTTTCCTGCAATATGATTGAGCCAGAAACTTTCTAAATAATCAAATGAAATGAAATCTAACCTGGTCAAGATTTTGGGTGCCTCTGTCTTAAGGGTGCACAACTTGTTGCATGGCCCTACATGGGCCTGGTTTTCAGAAGGTGGGCATCCAGCACTTTCTGAAAATCAGCCCATTTAAGTTGGGGGCCTCTAAAATCACTAGTTGCTTTTGTAAATCTTGGCCTTCTCTGGACCTGGTCCATTATTTGTTACAAATTTAGCCTATTTCTTGTGATATAAATAATTTGTGAACCTGTCCTGATTTCTGCACATGTATTTGTTATTTTTAAGTAGTCACCAATTACTTTGGATAAATAATTCCCATACTATGGAGGTGTTCATGAACGGCTTGCTTGGCTTACTCATGAAAGTTTTGGGATTCTCATATGGTAGATGCATTTATAAAATTTCCTTCTGGTTTTATGGCTATTATAGTTTTCAGATAGATGTTTTGTACTTGAAATGGGGAATACATAGTAGTGTCTCTAGAACAGAAAATGTGCATGAACATGTTCATTTACATCAACACAAACAAATAATTCCACAAATCAGAGAGGCCCCATAGCTTTTATTAGCAACCTTTATACTCTTTGGTTACAACTTGCATACCTGTTACAGATGGAGAAATTGAGACACAGAGTGCTTAAGTGACTCAGCTAAAGCTATCGGAGTCACAGTCTCATAGCTGGGAACAGAACTCAGGAGTTCTTTCTTCCCAGTCCTCTTCTCATTCCAATACACATTTCTGCTTCCTCAACAGAAAAGAGTAATGGGGAGCAAAACCCATGCAAAATACTATTTCTGAAAATTAAGTTTTACCTACTAATTAGTACTATAAAAACAAATGGAAGTCATTTCCCACCCTCCTGACAAATATGGTCTTGGTTATTCCCCCCCCCCCCCAAACGTCATAATATTGTCATATTTAAATCTAAACTCCCCTAGAACTAATGCATCATTATTCCTTTGAGAGAGGATTTATTCCACTGTGCTTTCCTGGAATATGTGGGGGAGGGGGTCAGGGGAGGAGAGAGAAAGAGAGAAAAGAAAGGAGATAATGAAATAATTTCTGGTAGAGCAGTTTGCAGCTGTTTTCACTGTTTGATGACACACAGAAACATTACAGGACACCAAAATTAATGATTTAAAATGAACAATCTGGCAAAAGTCAACCACACAAATCAATCACTCAGAGACATTTTTTCCCTCTTCACTAGTCTCCTCCTTTGAGTTCCCATTCATCATCCAAATTCATTTGAATTCATGCATTTCCATCCACCGTAAAAATGATTCCTGGCTAAGGAGATTTATAGTAAAAGCTCTCAAAGATACAAGTTTAGATTTAATCAAGGAGGCTCATGGATGGGGGCTCATGGATGGAGGCTCATGTCCTTTAATTCTGAACTGTAATTTGGGCTGTTATGGCCAGGGTGGGGTTAAGGATGAGCTCCCAACTCCTATAAAATGCCCCAAATGGCTGCCAAAATAAATCACCTCTGACAGCCAAACTGCCTGTCACTTGCCTTCATGTGGCAGAGGTGTTTCTACTAAAAGTGGAGGGGTGAAAGTTGAGTGTCTGGTGCCTTTAGAAAAAACAACAACAGACTGCTGAGGGCAGGAGGGGTTCTGCGGCCTTGGTAGACAGCCCACCCAGAAGAAGTAATCTCAGAATTCAACCAAGGGTGCCACACCCCTCAAGGCAAATAATCATCCTTGGATGAAAATGACAGTGGATTCTAGAGAGGAGATGGATGCCACCAACATTATTGTCCATAACTTATGACAACATGACAACACTTCACAGTAGAAGTGACATATTGGCTACTATGTTCAGGGGAACAGACATATTTGCATAAGAAAATTCCAGTGGTGCATTCAAGAAGGAATAACTGGATTCCAAGCCAATTAAGTTGGCCAAGAAAGTGTTCTCCATCAGATCACAAAATGTTCATACCATTAAAACAAGTTACCTCCAGCTAATACAAAATGAGCACTTGTCAAATAAGTGGGATGTGAATGGTTTATGAGAGTCCAGAGGACTTGGAATAGAATGATGATTACTACAGAAGAAGACATTCTGTCATCACCATTCCAGATCAGCATAAGACAGCATAGCGTTGTGCTGCTGATCTGGCAGCAGATCAGGCCTTTTGTGATGGTCTAAAAACCAGTCAGCAGCAGCAGTTGATGACCCTCAAATTGGCAGTCCATTCCTATAAAATAACAGTTTTTCAGTGCTACTCCCTAATTACTGACTGTGATAATGAAGGAGTTGAGAAATTCTGTGGCAACATCGAGAAGAAGCTAGCAGCTGTTCTCCGTACAAGGTGACTGGAATGGATACACTGGTCCTCAGAATGACAGAGCTGTGTTGGTAAGTTTGGGTATGGCATGACAAATAACAGAGGACCGTGGCTCATGCAATTTGCAACTGGAAATGACTTACTATTAACAAGTATCTTGTTCAAGCACAAAGTGTCAGAGCGATGGACTTGTACATTTCCAGATTTGCAGACTAAGAACCAGATCAACTTCATCATGATCTCAAAGAGATGGCACTCAGGTCTGATGAGGAGTAGACCCTTCAAGAAGCATAGGATCTGATCAGAACTTAATAATAGCCAACACAGAGACTAAACTTTGAAGCAAGAAATGACCAGCATACCGTCAGAGTCCATTATAATGTTGACATATTGAAAGTCTGTGAAACACTAGTGGAATACAAGAAGACAAAAGCTGCAAGCTGCTGACCTCTGCATTGGTAAATTAGATCAGACAGAGCATAACATCTCTCGCTGTATTACCGAGACCATGGATGAACTCCTGGGGAAACAGATCCTAAAAAAGAAACCTGGAATCATGAAGATTATCAAGTTGTGCAATCCATGAAGGAAGCTAAAAGCTCAAAGGAAAATGGATGAAACTGCAAGATAGAAATATTTCTATATGATGTGAGAAATAGGTGCACAGATTAAAGTGACTAAAGAAGATTGGCTTGAACAACACTGAATCAATATATGCAACTTTTGCAGCAAATGCCACTAGGAATGCCTACCAAACCATCAAGACTCCTCTGAAAGATTTCCCTGGCAGGAAAAATACTATTTCACTCAATGCTTGGGGTAACTATTGCAAAGAACTGCATAATATGAGCAAAGTTAATTCTAAGCTGGAAGTGAAGGCAGAGAAAATTTATGCAAGCAGCTCGATTTATCCCGATGAACTTCCTCTTATGATCGAAGAAGTTGAGGATGCCATGTGACACTGAAAAGCAATAAAACCCCTAGAGTGGATAACGTACAAGCAGAACTAATTAAAAGTGGTGGAGAGGCATTCATCCAGACATACTGTAAGTTTGTCAATGTGACTGGAGAATCTGGAAGATGGCCCAAGACTTGGACAGTTCCTGATGATTTCTATTCATAAAATGGGAGACCTTTTTATTACTGCACAACCTTATTATTGACACATCCTAGCAAATACTGCTGCACATCATTCTGAAAAGAATTGTGTAAGAGAGCGAATTTTCTGGATGAAGAACAAGTGGTTTAGACCCAAAATAGGCACAGTGCAGAAAATAATCTACATGATTTATGCAAGACCTTGCTGGAGAATTCTAGGAAGGTGGTCTATGTTTGTGCGGATTTTGCTAAGGAGTTTGACAGCATATGGCACAAAATATATTTGGACATTCCTTTAGTTGGTTGGTCGGAGTTGGTGTAAATGAAATAAGGCCCATCTCTGGAAGCACAACGGCTTCAGTGTTTGTGGGACGAGAGCAGAGCAGTTGGTTTGCTTGAGGATAGGTAGGCTTGAAAGGATTAGATTTTTATCAGTAAATGCCAACAAACGTCGATTTCCCCAACCACACACAAACTGACAACAAATATTTCTATTTATGATCATAGAAATTTATAGATAGGCAAAGTAACAAAAATGATACTTGTCAACTTAGAATTTGAATTAAGGCTAAAACGTTGACCTATGATGTTGGAAGTTTCTGTTGAATTCGTGACTACATTTCTAGCAACACTCAGCCATGTTCGGAGAAACAAAAGTTATTACCATGAAGGGTAAAATTAAATTCCTGTAGTCTCTTGTCTTCAGCATCTAGCTAGTGAAACATGGATGCTAAGGAAACAGGACATTAAGAGGCTTTCGGACTTCAGGTTGAAATGGTTCAGGCGATTGCTGCATATTAGCTATACCTCGGGTTATGACTAACAAGGAGGTAAACATCCCAATTTACAGCAAAACTGATGATACCTGGTATCAGCAAGACAATAAGATGAAGAAAGCTGAAGTTTTTGGGACGTGAGATGGATGAATGGAGAAAGTTTTGCAGAGACTGGTACCAGGGGCAGAGGTGCCCGTGGCAAGTATGGTTCGATGATGTGGCTGACTAGGTGGGTACAATACGGAGCACTTCTCAAGGCTGTGTGAAGACCATGAAATGTGAAGGAAGATTACTGGCCAATGAATGCTGAATGCTGTGTAACAGTGTTTACTGTTCATTTTGAGGTGATTCTATGGGGCTTTGCATTAAGAATGTAAGTATGTATGTAATTCAGGATATGATTTGTAACATGACTTGTCCAAAGCTACAGGAGGAGCCAAATTCTGGGATGAAATTAGCTTTTCCTTGCATCCAGCTTTGTGTTAAGATCCACAGTCCACTTCCCCTTCATGGACTACAGTGCACAAGTTAAACTGAACAAGAGGATTTCAGTGTTCAAAAATATAACAACAACCAATCATCCTAAAAGATCCCAAAGTGCTTACACATTTTTGTAGAGTGAGCATGATGAACATTGCTCAGTATTGCCAGTCCTAAACTTCAAATTCAAAAATCATGAGCCAGAACCAAAAAGAATCATGAAATTGGCTTAAAGATATGAGATTTTTAAGATTTTAAGAAAACAGAATTTTGATTCTTTTTATTTGCCGTGCTTCCAAACACTCACAGCAACTCCATGCAGTGGGTTTGGTTACAATACTATAATAATTCAGTTATTTGGGGTGGGGATTCCAGTCCCTGGGGTAGCACAAAGGGGACAGAGAACTCCTATAATGAAGTATCTAGGATTTCCCCAGATGCAGCAGGTAAAACCCAGGTGGCATCAATCTGGTGTGGTAGTCTCCACCACCGAGGATAGTGGCATTGCTGAGTGGATCAATGTGATCTTTAGACAGGAGAGTGGTTCTTAGTGAGCTGTTCTAGTCAGCATAACAACTGAGTTGGCTCATGTATGGTTTGGCCCACAGCCAAGCCAACGACAGGGGTGGGGATCAGAAATGTGGCTTAAAACTCCTTTTTGCCTCCAACATTTAGGGTTGTTTTCCAAACATAGCTCAGTCAAACTCCGGGATAGGACCCTGAGTTTATAATGATGCCAATTTAACTATAATGTGCTGTACTTAGATTATAAGGTCCCTGCCCTAAAGAGGGCTCTATGTTTGTACAGCTTGTAGCACAATAGGGTCCTGATCCATGACTCAGACTCCTAGGCACTACAGTAATACAAATAATGAATAATAAAATACCTAATGTGATTTCTGAACAGACCATATTTCACATAAAAGTGTAAAAGAATTGGCTAATTGATTACATTTCTACTCAAAAAGTTTTGCAAACAGCATTTTGTCATGAAAATTAAATGGTTTTCAGATTATATTAAACTAGTTAGTGGAAGTATTGACATGAAACAGGATGCCACATTAAAAATTATCATTATACCCTCTTAACCATGTTATTTCACTATGAAATGTAGTCAGTAATAATACTTGTACATTTCTCATCTAACACCTTTCATCTGATAGCATCAGAGCACTTCACAAAGAATTACTTAAGCATCACAGACCACTATGAAGTAAAACACTTGGAACAGATCCCACAAGTACAGACTTCCAGTGTCTTCAATACTCACAATTAGCCCACATTTCCTCAGTTAAATAATATCATCACATGGAACCAGATTTATACCCAAGACCTGCTTGGCTTGAAGCAGTAACTCTTTTTAAGAGATTGAAAAGAAAACATCCATAAATCAGTGGCTCCAGCACCTCAGGTGGAGACTTGTGTGGAAAAGCCCCCTCAGATGTTCTCATCAGGAGTGAGAGGCAACAAAAATAGAGACTTCATCCTATGTTTTCCACCTGACCCCCAGCACCCTGGGACAGCACACTGGGTAGAGTCTACTAAAAGCAGATGTTTTGATTAAAGCTGCTTGTTTATCTTATTACTGGATAAGAGTGCACTAATCAAAGGTTCCCAGTAACCAAGATTCAACACTTCACTCGCCAGGCATGTTGCATTTGCACAGAGGGTCAACTAGTGTAATAGAGTTGGTGTGCATCTGGAGTTACTCCAGATGAATCCATAACCAGTCTTCAGAGAACCTGGGCTGATTTATAGTTTTTCACTAAAATACTGAATAAAACCAGGTGAAAACTGACAACTTGATATTTTGTAGTCATCTGAAGCTAAATCTCAAAGCAAAATTTGAGGTGGCTGGAACCCACCTAAATTGAGAGCAAAGGAAATGTAGTCATGAGCCCCCGGGGAGTGCAACTGATGAGTGTTAAACATTGCTACTTTTAATCATAAAAATTTACTTCAGTTGCTCTACAAAGCTTTGGGCTCGCTCACTCTGTGTGTGTGTGTGTGTGTGTGTGATATGGTTTACAGGACTAGATACACCTCTCTCCCCCCTTCTAGTCTCTCTGAGTCCATCCCCTCAGGTGTTAGGTTTCAGACCTTTACCTAACCTGGGGGCAGAATTTCACAATTCTCCCACTTGTAGACAGGGCCCTGGGCTATGGTACCTGGGTATCAACTGTTACCTTGCAGGTCCAACTGAATGTTTCCCTTCAGGACCCTGTGACCGGTGGTATTCAGTGATCAGGCAGGCTTATAAAAAACAAAAATATTGTTTATTTTAGAAAAAAAGCATTAAACAAAAACAGGATTTTAAAAACAAACATTCCACATCCATGACTATCTTCCCTTCAGTCCATCCTGTTATGATGACCTAGGCAAACCTAGTTCCTCAAGACCCCGCTGGGGTGATTGGATTCTCAGTCTGGCTTCCCCAAACAGCTACTGCTTCTCTCTTTTCTGTGTTTGTGGGCCTTATCCTGTACTGATCAAATCCAGTTTTGTAAGTTGGCTGGACTTCGTAAGACGCAACGTATAAGATAATAAATCTGACATTGTCCCTCAGGTGTTTACTGAGAAGTGGCTATGTTGGACAACTCTTTTCCTTCCTGGTATTTTTTTTTTCCAGACAGATACCTAATATATGCATAGGCACCAACTCCCTGGGTGCTCTGTGGGTGGAGCACCCACAGGGAAAAATTGGTGGGTGCTTTGCCCCCACCGGCAGCTCCCCGCCTTGCCCCAGCTCACCTCCACCTCCTCCCCTGAGTGTGCCACCGCGTCCTGCTTCTCCCCCCTCCCTCCCAGCACTTGTTTGGGGAGGAGGAGGAACGCAGCGCACTCGGGGAAGAGGCAGGACTGGGGTGGGGATTTGGGAAGGGGTCCAATAGGGGCAGGGAGGGGACGGAGTCGGGGCCGGGCCGGGGACGGGCAGGCGCGAGCACCCACCGGCGCCAAGGAAAGTTGGCGCCTGTGAATATATGCATACAGTAAACATTCCAATAACCAAGACAACATACAGTATTCATAAATTAGTAGAGAGTAGCTCCAAATCTGACACAAATTGTTGGATTTTTTTTTAATTTGTTAAAAAAGAGAAATGAATGTGTGCATTGAATACCTTATTCAAAAAAGAAAAAAATAGAACCTCAAGACCTTTAAATGATCTTTTGGCAATGTTTATTCGAGCACACAATTTCTTATTAAATCTACAAGTGCCTTGGGAATGCAAAAGCTTTCTTTGGCTATATAAAAGCACAAGCTAATAAAATGCAGGGGTTTTTTTTAGAGGGACATAGTCAATTTACAAATCAACACTTCTAGTTTCACTGCTGTTCCTGCTGCTTGTGGGTGTCCCTGCTGTTTAGGGGGTGGGTGGGGGGGCACACAGTGACAGAGGAAAAATAACGGTTTAGAAAAGGAGGATAAAACCCACAAAAAATAGTAAGATGACTCAGGGACAGACCCAGCCCCTGAAACTGATTAACATTTTTCATTTAATTGACAATTTCAAAATGACTTTATTTTAAACCCCTTGATAGTGCAGCCTACATACTAACTATATCTAAATATTGCATGCACACATACACAAAACAAAACTATGGTAAAAGGAACAATAAGGCTGGAAAGTTGAGAGAATTGTCTATGAAGAGTTTATTCACTATGTGATGTTACAGAAAAGAATTAAAAACCTAATTTTTTTTTGTATCTTGCTGCCCTAATTTTTGCTCAGTATATAATCTCCTTTTTCTTTTTAATTCATCTTCCATGGGTTTGCATAAAACATGACTAATTTAGAAATAGACAGGATTAAAGAGAAAAAACAGCTTGCTTATGGGGCAGGTGTTTTCAAAATTCCCCCATTTCAAAATTGTCTATTACTTGCTGAACATTAAGTTACTGAAATGAATCACTATAAAGAATTACATCATCACCAATGTGCAATATTGAAGAGTTCAACATGCTCACAATGCAAAGAAAAACAAAGCCTTACTGTTTAATAAAAGATCTTGTCTATCAAGTAAATTAAAGTTAAAAAGGACTCATAATAGCATGTTTTATTTCTTATTTAAAAAAGTTAATTTAAATCATAATGCATGTTGAGCCTTTCAACATATGCACCATTTGTTATCTAATGGATTATTTCAAGATAATGACAGACACATATGTCAAGATTTCTATTAATTTCATGCTTTAGTACATTACATACTTCAGAAACTCGTAATCCACACTAGAAATTAAGACTAGCATTAATTAGCTGTGTGTATGTACAATTTTAAACTACATTTAAAATCAAGATGAAGTGGGTTTTCCAGTTTTTACTTAATAATCAGATACTTCCCTTCTTTTCTTTAAAACCATTTTCATCTCATCAATGAGAGAGAAAGAAAACACTGTATAGATTACATACAGCGTGCATTCAAACACAAAAGCAATTTAATATGGTATAAGAGTTAAGCTAGTTCCTGAGAGAGTCCTACATCATCACCTGCTCTCAAAAGAGTAATGCAGTTCTCAATCATTCAGAGTAGACCAAAATTTCAAAATGGCTTCCATCATCTATATACTCACACTGTATGTTCAACATATTTTTTTTTAAAAACTTTGTATCCATTTTAACACTCCAAACTTTGGGGTTGCATGGATCTAAGGATTTTAGATTATAAACAAATTATAAACAAATGGGGTAATTTGAAAGTTTCAGATTTGGATCTTGATTCAGCTTTCAGCACAAAGAGTTTGGTGTTTGGATCAGGAGTTTTGTTCTGGACCCATTTCTATCACTTGGATATATTTGTGAATAAAATGTGGCCACAAGTTAAGAGGATGGATTAAGGACACTGTGAAAATATAGTTCAGTCTAATTAAGATAATTTCTGCAATTATTTTAGCATGGATAAAATAAAAAAAAAGTTATCTTAATATCATGCTTCAGGGAATAAACTGATATCCTGGACAGGTCATTTCCCCACGCAGATACTCACCACTTACATAAGCACGTAATAAGTAGAATATTGAATTAGGTGGACTAATGGTGGGTTCCATTACACTGGTCTACAATTTTTGAGAAGTCGTCTGCTTCAGAGATAAAATGTGCTATTTATTATGTATTTTGATGTGCTGAATTCAAATATGACAATTAAAACAACTGATTGGCTACTGTTTCTAAGATATTTAAGTTTTTACATTTTATGTCTATGTATATTGTGTAGATAGTAGAGTTTTAATCATAAATTGTAAACCTAGGTCTTTTCATGTGTTTATGGTTGCTTTACATGATAATATTTCGCCTGTCCTGTTTATGTAACACTTTAAAAATCAGCAAAAGGGTTATATAAATAAAATTGATTATGAAACAAAAGGCAAAAAACTATTATGTACATAGTTTAGTCCTATTCAGTGTCTACTCGGCGCTTCTTGGCTTGTCTCTTGTATTCATTAAATGGAGCATCTCTTGTCACTGTCCAGCAATAGTCTGCAAGCATCGATGGGCTCCATTTGCCCTGATAGCGTTTCTCCATTGTTGCAATGTCCTGGTGAAAACGCTCGCCGTGCTCGTCGCTCACTGCTCCGCAGTTCGGTGGAAAAAAATCTAGATGAGAGTGCAAAAAATGTATCTTTAGTGACATGTTGCAACCAAGGCTTTTGTATGCCTTGAGGAGGTTTTCCACCAACAACCTGTAGTTGGTCTGCCTTGTTGTTTCCGAGAACATTTATTGCCACTAACTGGAAGGCTTTCCATGCCGTCTTTTCCTTGCCACGCAGTGCATGGTCAAATGCATCATCTCGAAGAAGTTCACGAATCTGAGGCCCAACAAAGACACCTTCCTTTATCTTAGCTTCACTTAACCTTGGAAATTTTCCACGGAGGTACTTGAAAGCTGCTTGTGTTTTGTTAATGGCCTTGACAAAGTTCTTCATCAGACCCAGCTTAATGTGTAAGGGTGGTAACAAAGTCTTCCTTGATTCAACAAGTGGTGGATGCTGAACACTTTTCCTCCCAGGCTCCAATGACTGTCGGAGTGACCAATCTTTCTTGATGTAGTGGGAATCTTTTGCACGACTATCCCATTCGCAGAGAAAACAGCAGTACTTTGTGTATCCAGTCTGCAGACCAAGCAAGAGAGCAACAACCTTCAAATTGCCACAAAGCTGCCACTGATGTTGGTCATAGTTTATGCACCTCAAAAGTTGTTTCATGTTGTCATAGGTTTCCTTCATATGGACTGCATGACCAACTGGAATTGATGGCAAAACATTGCCATTATGCAGTAAACAGCTTTAAGACTCGTCTTCGATGAATCAATGAACAGACTCCACTCATCTGGATCGTGAACGATGTTGAGGGCTGCCATCACACCATCGATGTTGTTTCAGGCTACAAGATCACCTTCCATGAAGAAGAATGGGACAAGATCCTTTTGACGGTCACGGAACATGGAAACCCTAACATCACCTGCCAGGAGATTCCACTGCTGTAGTCTGGAGCCCAACAGCTCTGCCTTACTCTTGGGTAGTTCCAAATCCCTGACAAGGTCATTCAGTTCACCTTGTGTTATGAGGTGTGGTTCAGAGGAGGAGGATGGGAGAAAATGTGGGTCCTGTGACATTGATGGTTCAGGACCAGAAGTTTCATCCTCTTCCTCTTCCTCGTCTGACTCAGGTGAGAATGATTCTGGTGCACAGGAATCGGCAGTCCTTCTCCGTGGGGTACTGGGCGTATAGCTGATGGAATGTTTGGATAATGCACAGTCCACTTTTTCTTCTTTGACACACCTTTCCCAACTGGAGGCACCATGCAGAAGTAACAATTGCTGGTATGATCTGTTGGCTCTCTCCAAATCATTGGCACTGCAAAAGACATAGATTTCCTTTTCCTGTTCAACCACTGGCGAAGATTTGTTGCACAAGTGTTGCAGCATATGTGTGGGGCCCACCTCTTGTCCTGATCTCCAATTTTGCAGCCAAAATAAAGGTGATAGGCTTTCTTAACCATAGTGGTTATACTGCGCTTTTGTGATGCAAAAGTCACTTCACCACAAACATAGCAGAAGTTATCTGCACTGTTCACACAAGTACGAGGCATCTCTGCTCACTTTGGCTAAACAGAAATGTGTCCCTTTGCAAAATCAAACACTGACAAATAAGAGAGCACGACACTGTATGATTTCTAGAGCTGATATAGGGCAATTTGTTCAGCAGAGTGATGTAAGCTCCGTTATGATTGCATCATCCATGACTTCTAGGAATAACGTGATGCAATTCATATCATGTATGACGCAATACCAGCTTCAGATTGCATCATTCATTGTTTTGCCTAAAAAGCAAGTACTGTCCAAACCCAGTCATAGATTTATTCATAGATCCAGTCAAAGATGTATTTTAGTCATTTCTGGTTTAAATTGAGATCCCTTCCCTTTATAACTCACTTATCCTCCGCCATTCCCAAGTCAAGGGTCGTATATACTGACCCAATAGCATATCTTGAAAACTAGAGCCAATCAACAATTTTAAGCATCATTTTCGTTCTCAGTGACCCAGAATTAGTAAAGTTTGACTACATTTATTTCAGAAGCATTTTGGCTGTAGAGCAGTGTTATATAATAATTTGTGGTTTTGATTTATTCAGCATGCCAGTCACAAACTTGTAGGTACATGAACAATATTTAAAACACACATATGCAACATACCTTTATACAGTGACAACTAAAACACTAAAATACTCCCTTGGCCTTCAAAACTAAGAGACCTTCTCCACTCAGCCCATCTCCCAAAGTGTGGGTAAATACAGACAATAAGCTTCGTAAGTATTCTGAAGATCTCAATAAATTCACACTCTGGAAGAGAAAGCAGGACTCCAAAACTCAGGGTGAAGTAAATTCACTTCACTGAGAATGCTAGTCCCAGGTGTAAATCTAGAGATTGAGAGGTCCCCCCCGAGATGTACAGAACCCAGCCGATCTCTAATGCAGTGATACAACAGGAGACTTTCTTTGAGATATACAGGACCCATAGGGTAAAGGTTTTATACTCTCAAATCAACACCATAAACAAACACCTGGCAATGCACAAGTTCAGCACAAGTGTAATTTGGTCCCTAAATAGTTCAGCTCAATAAGAGGGCAACATCAATCTGTACTAGCAGATGTTTATGAGTGGACTTCTGAAGTAGCCACACATGTACTGCATAACAATCATCTAATCTGGAGATGACAAAGGTGTGGATCAGTGATGTGAGATCCATACCAGACTTGAAATATCTCAGCTAAGCACAAAATGGGAAAAAAGTAAGCTTGGTGATGGCTTCTCTCCAGATATCCTGATGTATCAAAGGGTTTCATAAGATGATGTATAATAAAAAGAGGGCACACTCTCCTAATCAAAAGGACAGATTTCATCACACGTATCTCCTCTGGTACCTTCCACTACATTCATTCTTATATTCTAGCTGATGTGGAAGGTTTTATTGGTTGTGCAATTGAACTGAGCATACTTTCCAAATTCACAATGGGTTAAGCATTCCATTTTCAATCATTCATTCATTCATTCTGGAAAGTGGGAGCATTGGTGTTCCTACTTATAGGGACACCAAGACATTGTCCTGACATTAACCCTTAGAACACTATGTAGTTTCAAGATGTATGATACCCATAATATAAATACTGTTAAAATTCAGGATGGAATGGTGGGAAGCTGGGAGGGTGGCACGTCAAGTGGCACCATTTGCCTGGGCATAGCAACAAGATGAAGCCATTGAGAAAGGATTGGTGCTCAGTCTTGGTTCCATTGAAGTCAAAAGCAAAAAACAAACACACAAACAAACAAACAAACTACCATTCATTTCACAATGCCAGTTAGACCCTAGGAAAAGGGAATTATCAACCAGCTGATGAGTAAAGTGTAAAGGTAAATCTGGCCCTCAGATATACACTTACCATGAGTTATTTCGCAAGCTAACTGTTGGTTGGTAAGTACTAACTTTTTAATGGCGGCTGCTCTCTGTGCAACTGTACAGTACTTTACTGATTAACAATGTGGCGATGTAAAGATTTATTCTTTCCCTGACCCCACCTATCTGAGAACAACAACAAATGCCCTTAAATCACAAAGAATGCCCTGGGCTTTCCTGCCCAGCAGACAGGAGCTGGCATGATTTCATTACTTATTCAGGAAGAAGTAAATTTATTGCATTGTCCATATATGCATAACTTTCGGTCCATCCTGCAGCTAAAGCAACCTTGAAGTCATTAGGGGCGTATCATTCAGTCTATCCCAACGGCCTTCAGGGATCAAGGACATGATGCCGAGAATCTTGATTCTCCACACTGCAGATCCCTGCTGTGGGGTATTGGTAAGTGAAATGCAGAACTCTGCAGAACACATTGAGGTAATAAATAAATAAACAAATACTGATGTCAGGAATGTAAATACTTGAGGCATTGCATCTGCAAAAAACAGACAGCTTCCATTTAGTTTGAACACATCTAGATCCCAGCAATGACAGAAATAACTATTATCTCTGTTTTTCATATGTCCTCTCTCTTTGCATCCATTGAAATGGGAGGAAGAAATGCAGAAGCAGCAGAGGAAATAGTGTCAGGGGATGACAGTGAATGTTGCTTTTAACTACTTTATCTTATAATGCTTTTTCATTATAGGGGCCACCAATCACATTATTGGTGCTACAAAAGAAAGGATGTATTTTAATTACATTAAGAATTAGTTGGCACTGTGGTTGTCATGAAAATAACAGCATGTTGCAGTCTGCTGGACTGACAGAGGCTTTTACAGATTGCTCTACTATCAATGAGTATTTGCATATTAGGTTTAAACAAGTCAGAAGTTGAAAAGGAATGAGGCCTCTGTCCTGCAAACTCATCTAATGCTGTGCTTGTACAGAACTCCATTAATAGTCTTCCTTTTCCCTTCTAAGTGTATTTCTGAAAGCCCATTATTGGGCTCTGAACAGGTGCACAGGTGCCCCCATACATATAAACTTATATGATCAGCACCCAAATGTGCAATTATTTAGAATTGTGTTTTGCAGCAACCCACACTTGACACTTATCTGGCATAAGTCTGGTGCACAGAATCATCAGAAAAAACACATCTGGATTATTCCTATGCGTAGACAGAGAAATATAACAGATCTATATACATACATATTTTGAGAAGTGTCACCTTCTAATGATTGGCCCACAGAGAGAATAATGTGCCCACTGCTATTGTTAACTAGAGGAGGAGTCTTTTATTGCAAGTGACAGGGTCTTGTTTCTTTGAAGGGCAAAGTTCCAATCTCTGCTCTGCAGATATGTGCATGTAAAATATTTCTAGCAATTGTCTCTTTTGTCTGCAGAATGTGAATTTGCTATGCTCTTTTCCTTGTCAATATGGGATTGTGACCCTACACACTGAGTGCTAATTTCCTGAGAACTGCCAGTAATGAATATCAAAGCAGTGGTAAGCTATAAACTTGACATAGAGCGCAGTAGGGGAAGCGCTGCAGTCCATCCACACTGACAGCTTCAAGCGCACTGACATGGCCACATTTGCGGCACTTGCAGTGGCATTGGGAGCGGTGCATTATGGGCAGCTATCCCAGTATGCAAGTGACTGCAATGTGCTTTTCAAATGGGGGAGGGTGGGGTGGAGTGTGACAGGGAGTGTGTTGTGTGTATGTGGGGGGAGAGAGAGTGGGTTTTTGGGGTGCTGAGAGTGCATCAGCATGCTGTCTTGTAAGTTCAGACCCCCCTCCGCCCCCCACCTCTCTCTCACTCACTCAAAGCAAACAGTAAATATTTGCTTTTTCTCAGAGCTGATAAGCATCTGGCTTCTCCGAAACGGAGCTTTGAAAGGGCATTTCCGCATTCCTGCAGCCGATTTCACAACAATGACAAGAGTGGCCACTTGACTTAAGGAGATTATGGGACGTTTCCGGAGGCTGATCACAGCGCAGTAATGCAACACCTCGTTCACACTGGTGCCGCGGCGCTCCAGCAAACGTTATTCCACTCGCCGAGGTGGAGTACCAGCAGCACTGTAGCCGTGGAGTCAGAGTGCTCTACATGCCTTGCCAGTGTGGACGGGGAGTGAGCTAGGGTGCCTGGGGCTGCTTTATTGCGCTGTAACTCGCAAGTGTAGCCCAGGCCTGAATGTAAAAGACCCTTCATGCTGAAGATATTGTGAGCCGCATCCTGAACTGGTCTAACTCAGTGTGGCTCTATGGATTCACTGGAGCTATACCAACTTACACCAGCTAAGAATGACCCTGTTTCTTTAAAGGCAATCCATCTTTAAAATAGACCAACCCCTTAACCTCCCCTCCAAACCTTAGATAGGAAATTAGACACTTATACCTGGCTTCTGTTGTGAAGTACAAATGCTTTACTTTTTTTTTTTTTTTTTTTTTGAGATTCATATTGTCTTCTGCAACAGAGAAAGATTTTTTTCCCTAATGTATTCCCTCCACATTTTTCTTAACGTATTTTAAAATCTAAATTGGGGTAATTTTGTTAAGAATACCTGTGACTTTCAGAATTAACGAGGAGGGAAATCAGAATTAAACTCAACAAGCAATACAAACACAATTATACAAATATTCCTAAACCTTTTGTTCTACGTCTTAAGTTTCAATAAGGGGTCCGACTTCCATTTCATTCCAGCACCTATAATTATTGTAATATTCATATGTAAATGTACTTTTGTGCAATAACTTATATTTACATGAACTGCCATTTATTTTAGAAAGGCCTGATAAAATACCTGACCTTAAAAATGTCTGTGATTGATCAGCAGCAGTTAGGGATGAGGTAGAAACTTTTAAAAATGTATCCCATTGATTTGAAGGGAGGTTTGGGATGGTTTCTCTGCTATTGGTGGAATCACCCTCTCTTGGTATTGCTAAACTATCTCTGCCAGAGACCGTTTATCCTTGAGGCATATATTTATTTCAAATATCAGAGAGACAGGGTTTTTGTTGTTGCTGTTTTTACGCCTCTGCAATAGATTGTACCAATAGCAGGGGAATTTTTTTAAAAAAATGTATCACTCTTAGATCCCTCTACAAGGTCACTCCTTAATTATTCTTATTAGAAGCAGAGCTGGCAGAGATGTCTATAGTTAATGTTGCCCAACAATTTCCATTATAAGACCAAGCATTCAGAAATTTATGGAAAAATAAAACAAAACAAAACAAAAAATCAACTGTAGTGACATGATCATTGAGGAGTTAACTGGGCTACTCAAAGTATTATGGGTTGGATCCATGCTCCACACCTCCTTTACATCTTGTTTTAGTTACTGTGTCACCCCCCCCACACTGTTTGTATATAGTTGAATAAAGCAGCATGTTCCAAACCTGCCATACTGTAAGTAAAGAGTGTTTCTTGTACACTGAGTGGTCCATTACGAAAACAAAAAACAAACCAACCCCTGATTGTTCAGGTTTAAAGAATAGTATGTGATTATGTAAAGACTGTGTCATATGCATGTGCACAAGAGGGGGGGAGGGGGCATTTCCTAACTTTGAGCACTTGACTTTGCAACCTTAAAGTTTTTCAGTGCAGTTTTTTGTATAGCTCCAAAGGTAGAAAGGGTGCTGTGACCAAAGCACTTTTGTTTCAATGGGAAATCAAGCTCCGCTCTGCAGCAGACACCTGTTGACACACAAAACCACAACACAAATAACATTTTTTTTTAAAGCTGTGGCGAATGAGAAAAAAATAGATGGCTCCATAGACGAGCTGTTTTCCTCCTTCTGAAAGCCCCTCAGTAGCACCAGGTTCTACATATTAACTGTAAGTGTATGTAAGTGTATGTATGCATATGCCTGTCCATATATTTATATATTTATATAGAGCACTTTGTGTCACTCACAACATGCTCTCTCATATTCTGTGTCCCTGTGTCACTCTATGCTCCTTCCTCTGTTTTATGTCCCTCCCCCATTTTTCCTGTCCTCCATCTCATCTGGGTCCAGTCTCCTCAGCAGAGGTTGTCTGTTCTCCCCACCACTGCCAGGGGGGCAGAGGAGCTTCCTCTATTGGTTCTATTGGTTCCCTTATGCTCTTCTTTCCTCTTTCTTTATGTACAGTTAAAGGCCTGCGTCCAGGGCCGGCGCAACCCATTAGGCGGTCGCCTAGGGCGCTGCGATTTGGGGGGCGGTGACCGCAGCGGTATTTCGGCGGGGTGGGGGCAGCATTTCGGGGCGGGACCTTCCGCCGCCCACGGCGCTCCTGCCTGCGTCTGCCTTTTCAATTGGTGTGCAAGCTCTTTTCCTTTCTCATAAGCTGTTAGGTGGTGGTTCTACAGAAAAGGGAGTGCTAGGTCCTCTGCTGGTGCACACAGCAGCATATTTGGGGCTGGATGTACAGAGGGATTGTGCTCAGAACTCACTACTACTGGTAGTTCTAATAGCATACTACTATTGTCTGCTTCCCAGGGCCCATGGAAAGCAGAAAGTAAATCTGAGCAACCCTGAGGCTGATGTAATCCACAGAAGGAGCCAGACAGTTGCATGGCTGCCCCAAACTATGGGGCCTGCAAAGTTGTCTGAGAGACATCTCCTCTCACCCATCCTGCTCCAAGTGCAAAAACAGAGCAACTGACAATCGGGCCCTTGGAATTCAGATTAGTGAACAAGGCCGCCAGCCAAAACATTTGTCAAGAGAATTGTGAGCCTTTCGTTTAATTCAGATTTACAATTGAGTGTTTTCAGTGATGGAGATACATAGTAATTACATTTAATTATAGAGACACCATTAGCCCCAGTATAACTGTAATTAATGGACTGCCAGCATCTCTTTTGTAAACCTCCATTTTAGAGATTTATAACGCAACACACATACACAAAGGGCTGAGTAGGATTTTGGTATTCCAGATCTCCAACAATTTTATACACACTTAAATCATTCTGTTTCAGGGGTGTGTGTGCGCGCACACGAGTAAGAGAGAATGACAGATTGATTAGTGGTTTCAGTTGTTTGTTCTTTTTGTGATGTGCTGCTTTAACTTTTTTTATATTTTAGTGGAAAAGTTGCAGGGAATCATTGTATGGTATGCCTCTAGGTTTTTAAAATACCTTCCAATAGAAATAAATTCAAGATCAAGGAATTATATAACTAGAGCTTGCTGTGATTTATGAGAGTGACACAGTATGTCAGTTTGTGTTACCACTCCCCATACAATATATGGGACAAATCCTAGCTGCCTTCCATATACAAGTGTTCCTACTGAAATACATTTACTGTTTGTGTCCCACATGTCGACTCGCTTTCTGCCAGCCACCTTAACATCCAAGGTTATGACCTTGTGAGTTACTCTGTGCATAGGAAATATGCCATCTATGTCAGAACAGATCATGCTGACATGGAATCACTCCCATCTAATTCAGACCTTTGTTATATTGTGAAAGTTGGTCATTTCAGAATGGCAAATGAGTACAAGCCCCCTAACTAATACTGACTGACCCTAAATATTCTTCCTAAGTTCCTACTTCCTGATATCTATGTTGAAGATTTTAATAATCACCACACCACCTTGGGATACAGATAGTGAGATCAAAATGGGGAGGACTTATCAACCGGGCCTCCCTCCATGACCTTCACCTTATCCATGACCCAAAACAAGGAGTACTTTTCTTTCTGCCAGATGGAAGCAAGACTGCTCCCCTGACCTCAGCACAGGCAATCATCCATATCAAGCTACAAGCTGTGTATTTAAAAAACTTTCCACATAGGCAACATCCTCCGATCCTTATCAAAGGTAGACTAACCATATTACTGTGAGCACCAATAAAACCCTTGCTGGAACTAGCCCAGCTTGCTGCAATTCACCAACTGCTACATCGCTTGTATCCCACACATCTCTATTGAAGAAGCTTACATGAAGTTCACAAAATCCATTTATAAAGCTGCCACCAAGTCAATTCCAGGAGGTTGATATAAGACCTGTATTCCCTTCCTGGATGAGAAATATGCAGAACTCCTCAAGCAATGTGAAGAAAGTGGTGATCCAGACATCACCACACAACTTTTAGACCGCTTGTATGGGTCTAGGCGAGCAAGATGGGAACAGGCTATGGTCGAATTAAACATGTCAAGATCCAGTTGCAAATCCTGAATGCTAATCAGAAAACTTGATGCTGCTCAGAAGCCCCCAGCATGCATCACTATCTAGACTCTCCAAACAGCATTGCTACCCACCTGATAAATGTCACAAAGGCAGATAAGGGCAAAAAGTATGAAGGAGAGTTGAAGTAGTAATGGTGGCAATATAAACAGTATCTACCTGAAATCCAAGAACACTGCACTTTCACTGCAGATGAAATAGAAGGAGCAATTGAAACACTGAAAACAGGTAAAGGCTGGGGGCTTGATAATATCTCCCCCCAAAATCCCTGAAGAAACTGGGAAAAACTAGCAGACAATGGATAGACATCTTTCTATCAAGAGTCACCCAGGAAAATAATATACCTAAAATCTGGCACAAAGCAAAAGTAATAGCCTGGCCAAAACCTGAGAAAAACCAATGATTTGCAACAAGTTACGCCCGTCTTCCTCCCCGCCCCTCCCCCCCCCCCCCGGCTAAGCTGCATGTACAAATTACTTGAAAAGTGTATGCTTCAAAGAATTGCCCCCACCACTGATGATATCCTCAGTGTAGGTCAAGGCAAAACCACAGTCCTTGTGATCAAGTACTGGCAGTCACCAAATGGCTTTCAGACCAGGCAGAAGACAGGCACAGTATTCCTAGCTCTTACGGTGCTTATGACATGATCTGGCATACAGGGTCTACTGCAATGGCGGGCAAACTTTTTGGCCTGAGGGGCACATCCGGTTTCCGAAATTGTATGGAGGGCGGGTTAGGGGAGGCTGTGCCTCCCCAAACAGCCAGGTGTGTCCTGGTCTCCACCCCCTATCTGACCCCCGCTGCTTCTCGCCCCCGACGGCCCCCCCGGGACTCCTGCCCCATCCACCCCTCCCTGTCCCCTGATCGTCCCTGGACTCCTCGCCCCTGCCTGACCCCACTGCCTCTTCCAACTCCTCCTCTCATTCCTGACTGCCCTGCGGGGACTCCTGTCCCCATTCAACCCCCCTGTTCCCTGCCCCTTGACTGTCCCGACCCCTATCCACACCTCCCGACCCCTGACCACCACCCCGAACTCCCATGATGCCCTCTATGAACCCCCCCCGCCCCCCCTGCTCCCTGCCCCCTTACTGCACTGCCTGTAGCACCGGTGGAGAACCAGGACGGGCAGCCGTGCCGCCTGGCTGGAGCCAGCCACGCCACCACACAGCACAGAGCACCGGGTCAGGCCGGGCTCTGCAGCTGCGCTGCCCAGCAAGAGCTTGCAGCCCCGCTGCCCAGAGCATTGTGCCGGTGGTGCAGTGAGCTCAGGCTGCGGGGGAGGGGAAAAGCAGGGGCCGGGGGCTAGCCTCCCAGGCCAGGAGCTCAGGGGCCAGGCAGGAGGGTCCCATGGGCCAGATGTGCCCCACGGCCATAGTTTGCCCACCTCTGGTCTACTGGCATACATTGGACCTACTGAAGTGGGTTGTCATGGCTATGGAACTGTTGCTGAGAGGCCACAGGTTCCAAGTTTCACTTGGACAAAAAACAACTACAGGAGGTCTCAAAATAACTATCTCAAGGCTCAGTTCTAGCACTGATACTTTTCAGCCTCTTCACAAATGATATTCCCAACATCACTGCCAGGTGTTTCGTTTACAGAGATGACATCTGTCTGGCAGTACAGGACCAGGATTTCTGTCAGCTAGAAGTTCTGAATGCTGACATGCAATAGATGGAGACTTTAATCTAGTACCAAAAAAGAGGGTTTCCAGCTGCTTCCATCTATACCACTCAAGGGCCAAACAACAAGACCATTCAGGAAACAAGCTACCCCATGACCGAAAACCTATGTGTCTAGGTGTTATATTGAACTGCACCTTGACTTTCAAGGAACATTTTAACAACACTTTGATACAGAACAGCACAAGGCAAGCCCAGAATTTCTCAGTTTCTGTGCATTGGCTCCCCATGTAGAACCAGCTAGTTTGCTGAGCAAGTTGTTTCTTGTCTTTATTTCCAGCAGAGTATTGCTCCCTAGTGTTGCACAGCTTTTTTCACACAGGATTAGCAGACATCCAGCTGAATGAAACTGTGCATATAATAAAATGTACCAAAAGGACTGACTAACATGGCCTGGCTGCTGCTCCTGTTGAATATCACCCTGCTGACATCAGGTTATAAGTCGCCTGGAAGAATTTGCTCCTTAAGGTGCTAGTCATGCCACACCCACATCTACCCCTGTTTAAAGATGTTTAATCTACTGCGCCACTATCTTAGCTCAAGGCACCCTGTTTGGACAATTCTCCTAGTAACACCTCTGAGTGGTATACAAGGTGTTAAGAACAAACTACAAACATAGCCAAAATTTTACCTTTACCTAGATCTAACAGTCCAGCCCCCTAGTTTTGACCTCCCAGCTTTGGGTAAAGCTCAATCACTTCAGGTGTGGAGTGATGAGATGTGTTGCTAATGACTATAAGTGTTCCTCCTTTGCAGACTGCCTGGGACCCTCACTGATTTGTACAATGTTCTTCCTTCTGCTATTGAATGGATAAGATACTTAGACTAACACATGTGGCTTAACTATGTAGATACAATCACAATATGTACATACACATCCTGTTTGTGAATTTCAGGTGAAGCCAGTGTTATTACTTGTCTGACTATAGCGAGCAAGATTTTGCCCTATACTTCATTTCCATTCTTAACTTTAATGCCAGAATTTTGCTATGGATGTTCTTATAATATACTTACTAAGCAATATAGGGCCTGATCCAAATCCCACTGAAATACGTTGAGAGATTCCCATGGACTTTATGGTTTTGGAACAGGCCCATATACTGTATGTAACATAGATTATCACATTCATTAAAGATTCCATATCCCTCTTTGCAAGATTAGGGTTGTGAGTACTACAGCCCTGATCAAATTCCAATCTGAGTAATTATTAATCCTGCACCATTCAACTGAATACTTTATTCTTCACTTTCTATCTTAGTGGTTGCAGTGGTGTGGTGATGCTTTTGGGATATTAAACTGTCATGATGTTTCTGTCCATCTGTCTGCACCTCATTTTTGGGCCAATGATTTCTTTATTTTTCAGGCCTGATCCTGAAAGCCCTCTGCCTGTAGATATTCTATGGACTTCAGTGGGAACTCAGCACAAACATTGGTCTCACAGCTAGTGTAATCAGTAAAAATCTATAAAGTATTTGAGAAATATTTGAATGAAAGCTATGAAATAAATGCAAGGTCATCATTGTCCTTCATTAATACTCACCATACGTGTATTGAATAAAAGGCCGAAGAGCCTCATGGTTGTTTTGGTGGCGGGATCTACCATTTTACACAACAGAATGTGTGGAACAAATACTGTTCATCACACTCATCTCAGAAGTCCTATCCTTAAGTTATTTATGCTAACTATGAGATTCGTGCCATATGATGATAGAGTGGTCCGGTGGACCGGGCATTGGACTGGGAATCAGGAGTCCTGAATTATATTCCTGGCTCTGCCACTGAACTTCTGTGTGACCTTGGGCAAATTGTTTAACCTTTCTGCCTCAGTTTCTCCATCTGTAAACTAGAGCTAATGATACTCATTTCCTCTGTAAAGTGTTTTGAGATCTATGTAGGAAAAAAACCTTCTAAGCATTATTGGTAACACCTTGCCCTACTGGAGGAAACAATGACATTTTAATAAGAAAAACTGCATTGGCCAACCTGCTGTGGAAATAGTTGTATGATTCCTACTGTACCATAACAAAGTTAGAAAGTAGAATTTGGGATTAAAAACAGAAGAAAGGAAATCAATATTTAACTCTAGTTTTAATAGGCAGCAGGCCTGCTTAGCATGTCTGTGGTGTTGAAAAGCCAAATAATCAGACAGGCTTTGCAAGCACAGCTATGGGACTTCTTTATATTCTCATTTATACCTGTGAGAATAAGAGTTTGTAATACAATGTCAACTCATTTTACGCTTAGCAGTATGAAAAATGTCCTGGTGTCAAGAGCTGGGGGAAAAAAAACAGCAATGGGAAAAGCTGGCCTTATTGTCTCACTTACAGAAGCAAAGAAAATCAGCGTAAAAATTGAAAATCTGGGTTTGCACTCCAGACTGAAATGACTCTGTGTGCCATTAATGGGTTCTGTTCCATCAGCATGCCAGAAAATTGTTGTGGACCTGAAAGCTCACAAGCCAACTTTCACATCCTTTTGTCCCTCTCTCCCCTTATCCCTACTGTCAAAAGCCTTTGCCTAGATCTTTCTTGCTTATTCCCCACCCCACACTACCACCACTTCATGAAAATTAAACTCCGACTCCCTACATATGGTTCTGCCGTTTCCTATATCTCTTCCCTTGTTTCTAGCCACACATGATCACACATTAGTCTCCTGCCTAGACTAATGCAGCCTTCTCTCTGGCTTACCTTGCAGGCCTTCCTCCACCATCCAGTCAATCTGCAATGCTGTCAACAAACTCGTTGTCTCTCTCACCACTCACAGCATATTGCTTTCTCTTTGAGACCCATTTTCTTGCTTATTCCCCACCCCACACTACCACCACTTCATGAAAATTAAACTCCGACTCCCTACATATGGTTCTGCCGTTTCCTATATCTCTTCCCTTGTTTCTAGCCACACATGATCAGGCTCAAAGTTTTATCACCTCTGTTTCCTTTCATGCCCCTTTTGTTTCCTATTCCCATAAGAAATATTTCACCTTCTCCCAGGATGCTCCCTATTCATGGACTATCTTTCCTGATCCCACTTGCCATGCAAACTCCCTCTCCAGGTCCCTCTTCCTACTCTGACTCATGCTAGGCATCAGAGCTCCACAAGGCAGGCTCCGTCCATACCTATAAGAACTCCTTTATTGTGCAGAAATGGAACATGGTTCTTTCAGGGCTTAGGAGCACCAGATTGCAGCTGCCTCATCCTGCAAACCTCCACATCTCATGAGAATGCTTTGGTCCCTTTCTGTCACTGCCTGTGACCCAGTTCTAACCTCCACTCGGGAGCCATGCCAGTTTATTCACATTGCTATATATTATCTTTCCCTGCATCAAGTCATGTGGTATCTAACCTAGATTTTATGCCCCTCAAAACAGGGACCATATGTTCATTCTCTGTTAAGTTCTGTTCACACCTATGGCAGTATATAATGATCCTGGTTTCCTACAGTATCATTACTGTAAACATTTAGGGGAAACATACTCCAATGAGCTCTATGTGGCAGAACCCAAGTTCTTCAGATGACACCAAAGCAAGGATTCCTGCCTTCCTACAGCTGTGGATTCATATAGGGTCTCTAAAAAACCAAAGGGACATACTGATATGGGTTTTCCAGATCCCAACAGCCAACTCTGTTGGGCTGTGAATAAAACAGTGATTGTCAGGAAAAATCCACAACAAACTTTGACCATGCATCAGCAGGTATTCAACTCTGGTCCTTTGTACTAAAAAGCTTGAGCATCTACCACTTGAGCTAAAGGACTAATTCCCTTAGCTGTTAGCCATAGTAGACTCATTAACCTCTTCTGCATACCAGCAACTAGAGGACAAAACCCCACACTGAGGAAATGAGGGTTAGATTTTTAATCCTAGTGAGTGGCTTACAACAATTTGCAGGAGTTACATTTTCAAGGTTCTTTCCAAAAAAACAGAACCACAGCCTTAAAACAAAACATCCTGCAATACTGAAATTCCCTTTACTTTTTTTTTTGTCTCCTCCTAAACTCAAGGGGGCTGTGACTGCAGGCTTTGGAGACTTCCAAAGTCTAGCTTTGGTACACAATAGATGATGTATAGACCCCATAAGAACAGGAGTTCATAATGAAATACTAGCAACCCCTTTATTAATAAACATAAAGCAAAATCTATAGAGATCCATTGCATTTACCTTCCCCATTGTCAATATTCAGCCTTCAGAATTCTTTCTGAAAACTGTTTTGTTTCATATGCCATTTTTCCAGCCCATTCAGTGAGCAGAGATGGAGATTATGTAAATACTGTTTATCTCTGAGGATCAATCTATTATGGAAGAAAATATAAATATTACAGTAACTGAGCAATTATGGAGCAATTATGTTTTAATGAATTACAAAGTGTATACACATGTAACTACAATGCACTTTTTTTTTCAAATTTATGAATGTTTTTGCAGGTATTGAAAATGCCAAAATTGAATAATTTACTCCAAGTATCATTATATACAGTCAAAAATTGCTTGTACATCATCTACTTATTTTTCACAATTATTCATCATATGAAAAAAATATTAAAAATGAATCAGTAATCTGCCCAAAGAGTTGGTACAGCTTTGTTCTGCTATGAGAAATGGGGGCTGATAGGAGGAGTCAATATTGTCACACATTTATTTTAAATTGCTCCCATTGATATGGTATGCTTATCACGCATATAATGTTAGTGTGTATTAGAGGACCAAGATCTGTGATCAGAAATGCAGAGCCTTAAACAGTATTTGTTACATTCTGAAATCCTCTATAAATGAACTTTTATTTATAAATGTTTGTTTGAGTTTATTCCCTATTAGGCATTATGACATCTTTGTGATAGTGCTGGCTGCTGAATATGTGGAAAAGATATATACAGCTGGGGGTCCTCAGCAAATTGTTGGCAGCAGAACCTGAAGTGTCCCATGATCTCTTTAAATGCTCTCATGTGGGTGATGAGGAAGAGGGACAAAATGGATCCCTGCAGGATGCTGTGTGTGTTCTGTTGGGAAGAACAAGGTATTTTTTAGGCCTGGTCTACACTAACCCCCAAATTCGAACTAAAGTACGCAACTTCAGCTACGTGAATAACGTAGCTGAAGTCGACATACCTTAGTTCGAACTTACCGCGGTTCAGACGCGGTCCACACGCGGCAGGCAGGCTCCCCGTCGACTCCGCGGTACTCCTCTCGCCGAGCTGGAGTACTGCAGTCGACGGCGAGCGCTTCCGGGATCGATTTATCGCGTCCAGACCAGACGCGATAAATCGAACCCGGAACTTCGATTGCCAGCTGTCGAACTACCGCGGTAGTGTAGACCTGGCCTTAGTTATACCAGTCGCACATTGTTTGCAACTGTGTTGCAACCTTTAGAGAAGCCAAGTAGTATGAGCACTGAGGTACATTTCTTATTCATTGCCACGAAGAAATAATCTCTTAATGCTGCTAGGGCAGTCTCTGCACTGTGCCTTGCTTTGAAACATGTTTCTGAAACATCTAGTATGTTGGCAGATGTCACATGTTGTTGAAGATTGGTTATCTCTGCATTTCAACGAGTTTGCCAATGGAATGGGAGTTTGGAGAGGTACAGAGGTTTTCTGCATCCAGTGTTGCATTTTTCAGGGATTTTGGCAAATTTGTTTCCTGAGTCACATCTGATTTTGGTGTCATGGTGAGGTGACTCTTGGGAGAGTACCAATCTGATCCCTGAGTGAGATCAGAATCAGACCCAGAGTATATAGCAAAGATTACTCCAATTCACAAAGTTAAGACCTGGATCTGAGTTTCAGTGAAATTTCATGAGTGGTTTGGTTTGAAATGTTGATTTGAGCCTTTTTTTGAATTTATAGTAAAGAAAAATGAAAATGTCAAATCATTCCAAGCCATTGAAATGTACAAATCGCAATCCTGATAATTGTGACACTCTATTTAGAATGAAGTTCTTCAGAAATAAATAGTAATAATTTAAATATAAGAAGGTTCTGCTGTATGAGACACTATATTCCTGTTAGGATAAATTTGTAAGCCTAATTATTAAAACTGTGTGCTCAACTATACAAAGTGAATGAAAGTTCACAAAATGTCACAATAACCTAAATCACCAAATGTTGATAGGACAAGGTGCAAAAATAAAATGAAAAGAAACAGAAAGGCCTCCTGACATAATTCAAGGACTGTGTTAAGATCGTGCCTGATAAACAAGAGAAGGGTGGGAACCAGAAATCAATGGACCAAAATCAGTGTGTCAGAAATTAGGCCTTATTGGTAGACAAAATAATGAGAGGCCAGGCTATTCCACCTATCACTCTCTTTGGGGTTCCTAAACAGAAAAGGAAAAATAAAACTTTTGAGGGAAACAAAATACAAACAGAAATAAATGCAGACAATTGCTGACTGAAAGAAAGGGAAGGGGCTTCACCATCATGGCTGCCACCCCCTCCATCCTCTGGGACCCTGGGATCCAGCATGACACCATTATGCCTTCTTCATCCTGATACTGAAAGATGTCATAAACAGACAGAACAAGAGAGTGGGACCTGATGACATCACCATCTCCACCAGCTGCGGCTAAATCCCAATCACCACCTGGGATGTGAGACTCTCTCTCTCTCTCTCACACACACACACACACGGCCTTTTCCTTTTGCACCTTATTTTTTCTCTTTTCTATCCTTCTTCTTTTGCCTTCTATCTAACAGGGGATTGGTCCTGCTTTGAGCAGGGGGTTGGACTAGATGACCTCCTGAGGTCCCTTCCAACCCTAATATTATTAAAAAAAAAAATAACAAGAGTCTGACTCAGCCCACCAAGACTGTTTATTTTGCAACATTGCTGTAAACCTGTGACCAGAAAGGGGCAGCTAAAAGCAATGCCCTAAACAGCCCAACTGTAGTACAAATTTGCCAGGTGTAGCAGTGGCTGATATTAAGATCATGTACCGTGTCTGTATTTTTCCAACAAGAAGCTTGCAAATGAGACTCAACCACAGAGACAAAAGCTGCATTTTCTACCATTGCTGTTCTCTTCTTTCTTTTCTTGTATGTGTTTGTCTTGTTTTTTCTTCTAGGAAATGGGACCAAACTTTAACAACAGCAATAACAAGAGCTCCAGCCCATCTCAACAACCTTTTGCTCTTTCCCCCAAGAAGTCCAGTGATTATCACCTTTAATACCATATAAGAGACTCTCAATCAGGGGGTTTCCTTCTAAAGGGAAAGTGAACAAGGGAAGTTGTTAAAATGAAAGCCTTACTTAATATTTTACATTTCAAATACTTTAACTTTTTTCCTTCTTTTCTATATATTTAATAAAAGAGTAAAAGAAGAATAATGCGGTGTTTGCCATAATATAAGCAGACTGAGGACTCTGTATATCAACCCCCCAACCCTTGTTTAAAACTGTTTAATTTTGGAAAGTTATAGGGTCATGTTAACACTTTTGACTCTTTGGGCCCATATCTATTCCATCTAAATTAATGCAGCATCCCCAAAGCATTGGAAAGATGGAAGGAAAAAGGACCATTGGGAGAGTTTTTCATAGTTTACTTAAACCAACTGAAGCTAGAAAGCAGTGGAAATTCTTGTGAGAAAATCTCATGAGATTTCCACCTTGATTTTCAAGTTAAAAAGACACTGTACCCAGTTGAAGCCAATAGGAGTTGAAGGCAGTCAGCATCTTGCTGGAAGTGTTCAGTATTTCACAGGACAGGTCTTATGATTAGAGCAATGTATCTGAAATTAACCTCTGAATCATTTGAGATCCATCAAATTTTATCTCACCCTCTACCCAACATACTTACTGTAGCAATTAGTACATCAGCAATAACAATAGCAGTAGCTTGGACTTTGTATGCTGGATTCATTTTGTTTCACAGAAATAGAGCCTTGCTTTCCCTTGTTGCCAGCTGTTATAAAATAAATCAGTCCACTGGATTCCCTTGGCAATAGGACCTCTCTATTTGACAGTCAATTGCATATTATGTAAATATGCAGCTGAAGCAAGGAAAATGTTAACTGTGTCTTTGGGCTGAATTTTTCACCTTTAACCCCCAGTATTATTTTCTAATACAGTAGCAGAGTCTTAATATAAAAACTGTACACATATATTCCTGTATATATATATATATATATGTTAAACTGGACAGATTTGCTGTGTCCTGTTTGAATAGGATTTGGGCTTCAGCTGAATAGAATATGGGAAAGATACTTTAAAGGCAGACTCCCTGTAGCTTGACTTTCACCTTGTCTACCTTCCTAGGCAATTCCCCTTTCTTTCTATTATTTCAGTTTTTTGACAAGCAAATAGAAATGAAAAGATAAAGGCTGACGGACTCAATTTGTCTCAGGCCCGCAGTCTACAGTCACAGTGAAATGATAAATGCACTCCAATAAATCACACCATGGACATCTAGTTTCAACATGGGATTATCTATTTTATCCTTCTTTACCAACAGGCAGAGAAAAAGAAACAGTGAGCCCACCTCACAAACAAATGATCCAACCGTTTGTTTTCCAAAGAGACACAGGACATGCAAATGTGTTTACTGGGAAATGGTACCTTCCCATCTTTGAGCTCCCAAGTGTAAAGTACCTTTTTTCTCAGAGGTCTAGTGATAAGGCTTTTATCATTGAGAAAGCTCCAAAGTACATTACAGCTATTTTGTGAATAACACCTTGGCCAAGAGAAATCAGTGGATAGTTGTTAAGCCCAGTCTGCATGGACTTCCATTCCATTTGCATGGTGTACATTTACAGTAGTTTATGTATTTATTAATAAAAGAAACCCATTCAGGTGCTTTTGGTGTTTTCCAACTTGTAACATGAGGCTACTGAAAAATGATAGGTACAAGCATTGCATAAGAGTTAGGATGTGGCATACAAGGGTTTAAATCAGTGGTTCTCAAACTGGGGCCGCCGCTTGTGTAGGGAAAGCCCCTGGTGGGCTGGGCTGGTTTGTTTACCTGCCGGGTCCACAGGTTCGGCCGATCGCGGCTCCCACTGGCCGCAGTTCGCCGCTCCAGGCAAATGGGGGCTGCGGGAAGTGGCGCAGGACAAGGGATTTGCTGGCTGCCGCTTCCCGCAGCCCCGATTGGCCTGGAGCGATGAACCGCGGCCAGTGGGAGCAGCAATCGGCTGAACCTGCGGACCCGGCAGGTAAACAAACCGGCCCGGCCCGCCAGGGGCTTTCCCTACACAAGCAGCGGCCCCAGTTTGAGACCCACTGGTTTAAATGCTGCGTGCTGTTTTGGGAAAGTCTTTTCTCAAAAGTAAAGACTGGGAGTGGATGGGTCATTACACAAAGTAAAAACTATTTCCCATGCTATTTTCCCCCCCTTTCCCCCTTCTATTACTATTTGAAATGGGCCATCCTGATTATCACTACAAAAGTTTTTTTTTCTCCTGCTGATAATAGCCCACCTTAATTGATTAGTCTCATTAGAGTTGGTATGGCAACACCCATTTTTTCATGTTCTCTGTGTATATATATCTTCCTACTGTATTTTCCACTGCACACATCCGATGAAGTGGGTTTTAGCCCTTGAAATCTTATGCCCAAATAAATTTGTTAGTTTCTAAGGTGCCACAAGTACTCCTCGTTCTATCAATGTAATTCACCTATGAATGTTGCCCACAAGTCTGAGGTATCCGGTTATATACTTGATTTACATATCTTGTGTCAGGAAGTCTTCCACTTAAATACACAATTGTTCCCATCACTGTGGTGCTGTATCTAGTCATCTGCATAACTATTGTAGATGGATGAGATTACTTAGTCCATTCCTGCTGGTGCAGAAGTGTTTCCTGTTGTAGCTTGTTTCATGGCCTGTATAGTCTATTTTAAGTGTCTCAAATGCTGGAGCTCCCACCATTTCCCTTTGGAAATAATTCCCCTTTTTAAGAGATCTTACTCTTTGGAACTGTCCCCTGATAATAGTCTAAATGTGCCTTTTACTCTTGATACCTCTGTCAACAAGCTTTCTCCATCTTTAGAACCCTATCCTGAGAAAAGAATTGCACATCTCAGTGTCAGGTTTTATACCCATCTCACACTGGTACATTGCTATCATGACACCCTAGCTCCATAGATATTTTTTCATCAGGCTCTAAATATTTAGTAATGTTAGCCTTTCCTGACCGTGATACAGAGACCCATTAGTGGTTCACTGCTCTGTCTCAGCAATTCCTATCAGGCCTGACAAACTTACCACACCTAAAACATTTCTGTCATAGTATTTATCTATAAGGAACATGGTAGGAAGTGTCAAATGAAAGCTTATATCATACTGGTCATAAGCATTGCAAGATGTATGTACGAGTGTTATTCAAGAAGTTGTATGTATGTACTAAAATATTTAAATATATTTAAACTCTGTAACCAGGCAGGGTTGATCAACAAGGTTGTCCTAGACAAAGGAAAGTTGATTTACCTGTCTGCCTAGGTTTCTGATGTAAATCAATCATTGTAAAAGCCAAAACACAATGGGAGCTCTATTTGCATATGAGTTAACAGGAAAATCCAGGTTGACAAGGGATGTGAAATCATTATAGGAAGACAACAGAGACTACAATCACAGAGGATTGTCTATGAGTTGGAGGATGGGGATATGAGGAGAAGCAAAAAGACCTTTTGTTGTCCATCACTGAAGGGACAAAAAAGGACTGTGTTTTTTTCAATCCATAAAAACTGGATCTGGGCCCTTGGGGGCTGGAGATGCTGAGAGGTTCCCTTAGGTGAGAAGCTTATCTTAGACAAAGGTTTTAGCCTGAAAGTTATGTTTAGTGTCTTAGAAACATGTTATACTTTAGTTTTATTAGTAAACATATCTATTTCCGCTATCCTTATTCAGTATCACTTAAATCTCTCTCTTTGTTAATAAACTTCTCTTTGTTTTATCATAAGTAGATCTCCAATGTGTAATATTCAGCAGAGTGTGAACTTGTAGTTGAATCAAACAAACTGGTATGTGCACTGTCTCTTTGGAAATAGCAAAATTGGTGATTTTGGTAACTGTCCAGTGGCAAGAGCTAGATACTCCAGAGGAACATTCTTCCAGAGGGCCTGGGAACTGGGGTGCACCAAGTGTTACCTTCAAGGCAAAGTAAAGGCTGGCAGAGCTTTGGATGAGATTGTCTGGGTGGCTAACTAACTGTCAGGGAACTGATATAGTGTTTAACCCCAACAAGTCTTTCTGTTGCTAAGGCACAGTGGTAACTAGGTGACCCATAGTTCTGGGCGCCCCAAGAAAATGTCACACTGATGAGTCAGTTGCTCCAACTACTTACAGTGAAATTGACACCACTTGTTTACAGTAATGCCCAGAGGCCCAAATTGCAGATTGGCATTCTAGTCCTCTAGCAACTGTACAAACACACACTGGGAGAACATCCTTGCCTCAAAGCCTTTACACTCTATTGGTTTGCCTACATGGAAGCTAATCTGGAATGAGATAGGGTGTGAATTTAAAAAAATCCAAAATGGAATAAACTAATTTAGAATAAGGCACTCTTTTTCCAGATAAGAGCATCTACATATGGAGTTCATCTGCAACAGCTACTCTGGAATCAATCCTCATGTAGACATGCCCTAAATAGACAAAGGATGGGAAGTGAAACAGAGGCACAGAAAGGTGATGACTTGCCCAAGGTCCCACAGCAAGTCAGTGGCAGAGCCAGGAATAGAATCCAAATCTTCTGTCTTCCAATCCACTGGCCTATCGACTGGACTATGCTACCTCTCTGTTTACAACAATGCTTTCTATATAGTTCAAGCTTTATTTCATAACCACCATTTCCCAGTTACTTTTTCCTTGGGCTTGTCTCCACTGCAACAGTTAAGTTAGTACACTCAAGTTAGTACACTCTAGTGAGTGTGATCACACTGCAATACATAGGAGGTACACAGAGTGATTTGATTAGCAGAAGTCTGAGTGACATGAAATTGACAAAATATTCTTGAGTTGTCGAGTTTGCTCACTAAATGCAGTTGCATTTCCCCCCCACTAGACTAATTGAATAAGAGTGTGATTTTCAAGCTGCAAATGTCACTTGGGGCTCAATCTGAGCCATCTGAGGCACCATTCAGTTGTTTTTCCAGCTGAGCAACCAGGTGGAGTAAAATGGACTGACCTGAATTTCACCTGGGTTGCAGGGAGAAACAATCAGCCAGTATCAAACAAGAGATTTCAGAACATCTGATCCTCTTAACTGTCAGTAAGGGAATTATAGAGGAAATAGAGCAGATGAAGTTGGCTTGCACATTTTTTATTTTCTTTTCTCTTTCAAAATCTGATCAGATTTTCAAACTTTGTAATCAGCTTCCACTATCGCAAATTCCATAATACAGAATTTTTGTTAAAGCACATTATTAAACAAATAATATACATCATTCACTAGCAATTGAAGGACATAGCAGTGATGGCCAACTCGAGGGCCTGTTTTTATGGGAAAAGTAAGGCACACAAACTTAATAAGAGGTAGTTGCCTCCCAGCAAAGACTCTTTGGGGCTTAAGAGGAACAATGTGACAGTGTGTAGGCTGATAACTAATCATTAGGGACATTTAGTGTCAAGTTAGCAACACAGGGAAGGCTTGGTATATTTTCCCTATTATCTTCATTAAAATAAAAAGTACACATAAGGGGCCAGACCCTCAGCTGCTGAAAATGGACAAAACTTTATTGACATCAATAGAACTGTGGTCATTTACACCTACTAGAATCTGGCCCAAACTGTAGTAGTGAAGGATAGTGCTCAAAAGATGCACAGATTCCAAGTACCTCACTGCTCCTGGAAGGAGTGCTGACTGACTGTGTTGCTTCCAAATGATCTCTAATAAAGCACTTATAAATGACACTTGCCTCTTTGTACACTTGGTTCCTGCCTGCATCAGAATACAATCTCTTGTAGAGGTGCTAAAAAGATTAATCCGTGCATTCTTGTAAAATATTTTGAGATACAAGATTCTATATAAGTGCAGTATATGATTGTTACTGTAAACTATCTTAAAGACAGATTTTTTTAAACTGTGTTTTGCTTTATTTCCATTATTCTGAGAAAGATTTTATTTTCAACCTCATAATTTAAGTGTTGTACCATAATCCAGTTAGCTAGTCTAATTATATTACATTACCAGTCACAAGTTCTAATCATTATGCTTTCCTCACCCAATGTTACTGATTTTTTTAACTTGCACATCATTTGCATAGCAATACACATGAGCACTGACAAAGTTGAAAACCTTCTGGTTATGGGAAGGGATGTTTTCTGCACTGCCTGTTTCTAACCAACTGATTATTGACTGTCTGAATCTCTGAATCCTTTTAACTGCCATAATTTCAGATAGAATTAGATGGTTTCTTTATGCTCTCCCAGTGATAATATCTATACAACCTATATAATCGCTTTACAATAAACTATCTATAAATGCAAAATTAATCCAATATAATCTGAAGATGAGAATAGGTCTGACTTGAAGATCTAGTAAAAATTTAAGAAATTCTGAATGATTATTCATGCACTTGACCCTAACAGCTGAAAAATCCCTCAGTTTCACACTGTAAAATTGTTAAGGAAACTATCACATTTTTATAAAAGTTACGATCATTTGTGTTTTGATCTGCACACATAGCCAGCTCTAGCTGAAGCACTACAGGCACATTCAGAAGCTTACACCCTCAAAAGTCAAGAAGTATCTGAATCTTAATTTTCATTTAAAAAAATTGTTTCTTGCCCTCATGGTTGTGAAAAACCTTCAAAATATCATCCAAGGCTAGGCAATGCACTGATGCCTGCCTGAGTCTGCAGATAATCTGAAACAGTAGCTCTAAGAGACGTGTTTTGTCCCATGTATGTATCTTAATAGGGTGTTAACGGACTGAAGGCAACCGCCAACACTATCCCAGCAGAAGATTGTGGGAGGGCTCTTGCTATTACCATCCTATTTTGGCTATGCTGAGGTAGATTTGGCATATGTGCTACACAGAATATTCTGTTTAGCTGGATGGGAGCCACATCCTTCCTCTTCCTCCATTACTAGTCCCAGTCCTCCATACCACATTCCTAGCAGACAGGTCTTGTGTGGGTGGCTCTGGTCCCTCAAAGACAGGTGGGCCATGATGCAGGGGCAGAGCCATAGGAGGAAGTCTCATGTGAGGGAGTCCTCGTGCCCTGATTGCCTTAATTAGCTTGTGAAGGCATCCCCCACTGATTTCATATTGAAGGTTCTATGCAGAGCTTAGTTTTGAATCTGATAGCCACGTGTCAATTTTTAAATGATGAAGTGTTTTTAGGGTTTCAAGTTGGTGCTCCTGGTTTCAATCCACACTGCTTCATCACTCATGCAGTGTGCAAACTTGACCAAGTCACTTCAGACCTCTGTATCTTAGTTTACCCAACTATACAATACTTACCTCTATATTACAGATGTTAAATAAATACTGCTTGTGAAGTGTTTTCAGAAGAAAAGTACCCTAAAAATACAATGCTATATGAATACATATATTTTATAATAGGTACTAATGGAGGGATAAGGGCATTTTTGCTTTTCTTTTTATGGTTTATTAAACTGGCAGAAATATACAAAGAATATGCAGTAAATGACTATATAATAGTACAACAAATCCATAAATGGGCCCAATCTGACAGATCAAATCAAGTCCAGATCTATTATTCATTTTAGTTTCATTTCTTTAGGCAGTTTTAAGTTTGTTTTTCCTCTTCCATAAGCCAGAAAGATGAAAGGTCTTATTTAACAAATTAGGAGTTTATCTGATACTGACATAATGTGTCTGAATAGCTAGAAAGTAATCAATAGGGACAAGGTGTTCTTTCAAAGACAAATTTCGTTAAAATTTCTACCTTTCAGGTAGAGAGCTTCATTCTTTTCAGATCAATTTATTATTTGCTGAGTAAAGAGAGGGTGTGTTCAGAGCTCTACAAATGAATAGCACAGGGGTCGGCAACGTTCGGCATGCGGCTCGCCAGGGTAAGCACCCTGGCGGGCCGGGCCAGTTTTATTTACCTGCTGACGCGGCAGGTTCGGCCGATCGCGGCCCCCACTGGCCGCGGTTCGCCATCCCGGGCCAATGGGGGCGGCGGGAAGCAGCATGGGTGAGCGATGTGCTGGCCGCGACTTCTCGCCGCCCCCATTGGCCCGGGACGGCAAACCGCGAACAGTGGGGGCCGCGATCGGCCGAACCTGCCGCATCAGCAGGTAAATAAAACTGGCCCGGCCCGCCAGGGTGCTTACCCTGGCAAGCCGCGTGCCGAACGTTGCCGACCCCTGGAATAGCACAACACAGTTTAGTCAGTCAATAAAGTAGCCCAGTGTTCAGCTCCCCAAAATTTGTGTGTGGTCTTGCTGAACTTGGGACGTGCTGAGCCAGTGAGACTACAGAAACACTTTTTCTAATGTCTATGAAGGTTTTCTGAAGCATGGATCAAGTTGGAGAATTCACTATTATTCTTTTCTTTCTATCTATCTTCCCAAGGGAACACTAATTCTGACTACCAGAGCCAAGTACGATTTCACAGTCACTGGCCAGTTGAACTGAATCAATTATATTTCCCCCCCCTAATTTCAAAATTAATCCAGCAATGATCTGTTTAAGTAATAGCACATTGTATCTGCTCGGCCATAACATGCTGTATTCACTCAACCATAGCTTCAGATACAAAGTCTGCAGAAACTGAAATGGTTCTGTATTCAGAGAATGGTAGTGGCCTGTTGTACTAGAAAATGACACTTGGAAGTTTGTCTGGACAATCCACATTCATTCCAATCTGTTCAGAGGTGGCAATATGCTCATTAAGAAGGTGGCATCTATGCCTATTGTACACACCAACCAGATATAGGTGTAAAAGGTTTCTTTATGCATAAACCTATTATGCAAAGAGATCCTTCTCAGGATGAGAAACCCCATATTAGGAATTTTTTTACAGCTAGAGTTGACAAAATGGTGAAAAAACACCTGACCAAGATATTTAGATTCCTAAATGAACTTATCCTGGCCATGTGTGAGCCCATTTTGCATTCTTTTTCTGTCAGCCATTAGAGAGATCAAGTTTTACTGGTGCAAATGTTTGTGAAAAGCTAGCATCAATGTGGTAGGTGTGACTATTTATGGAAACTGAATGTTGCACTTGTCCAGAATTGCTTGCACATTCATCCAACTTGGGACCAGAGACAAAACCATGTGACTTATCTGCACAATCACAACTAACCCACACAACTCAAACAGGAGGCATTGATTACTGAATACTCAGGGATTGTTCTGTGGTTAATCCATAGAGTTAAAAATTAGTCAAAAATATCAAAATTTTAATAAAGTTTGAGGAAGTAACAATCTGCTTGAGAACATTCCACAAGCAGGAAAAGAGAATAAATTCATCCAATTAGTTATTCATTACCTACTGTTCATTCAGCTCTAATTACACAATTAGATCACATTAATAAACATTTAAATACCAGTGAATTCCTTTTTTCTGTATCTCTTCCTCTGAATCCTGTTCAATAGTGGGAGAGGTTAAGAAAAGATACTTATAGGTCTCTCAAAATTATTTTTT
The DNA here is from genome assembly GCF_028017835.1 of Emys orbicularis. Taxonomy (NCBI): domain Eukaryota; kingdom Metazoa; phylum Chordata; order Testudines; family Emydidae; genus Emys; species Emys orbicularis. Next base: position 81,981,873 of record NC_088686.1, on the reverse strand, counting down.
TCCATGAATATCTAGCTTATGAATGCTTAAAGCACAAATTGTCAAACTTTCATAGCAGCAACTGTTCCAGCTAACTACAGCTGACAGCAATTGTTTTTATATGTCAGGAAAGGCATTGGGAGACGACATGTGTTCCCTGTAGGTGACTTTGATTTCTAAAAATGGAGCCTGAGGAGCTCTCCAATCAATATTTTCCTAGATATTATGAACACTATTCAAGAACCTTTCCATATATTGACTATTAAGGAAAAAGAGAGTGCTGTTATTAAATGTATCCTGTTATCTGCAGATTCTGAATGTGAGAATTTCTTGGGGGGTGGGGGTCACAGGAGAACTTATCCATGTATATACACCGGACCCTCGCTAGAATGCGGGATTTGGGATCCATGCGCGGTACCGCGTTAACACAGGGACCGCGTTATAGTGGGGACCGAGTTAAAATGAATTTCAATTAAAGTAATTACATTTGGGATCCATGGCTGCAACCGTGTTATATGTGAATTCACGCTATATAGATGTGCGAGGGTCCGGTGTATCTCATCACATTTTTTAAGTCTTTTGATTCTGTTTGCCCTATAGCTATTGAGTGTTTTACTTCCATCTGCCATCACTAAAAATGGGCAAGGTTGCTTTCTTTGAGATCCAGCAATTTCCCAGACTCCTAGAAATTATATCCTGAGTATTTATGGTAATGTGGCCCTTTTTAATGATAAACAAGAATCAGAATGGGTACCACTATTATGCAACCTGGACAAACAAACAAATCTGGCATTTACTTTTCCAAGCAACCCTTAACTAGGAAAGATACATAATGTCAGCAATAGAACTCTTTAGGAATTTTCCATTAATATTTTTTCAACAGAAAATGCAGTTTTCATGGGGGAAAATGTTGATTTTGCTGACATTATTCAATTTTCTGTTAGAAAAATCTAAAATAAATATTGTATTTGGGGTTTGGTTCACCCAAATGGAAACATTTTGATTTGGCAAAATGAATCAAAATATTTCACTTTGGGTCAATTCAATATTAATCTGTGTCCATCTGTGGTGTCATGGTGTCACAGTGTAAGAGCTGGATTTTATAATGTACTATGAGAATTAATGTATGATTTGATTTCATCCTGTCAGCCACCCCTTTTGAATAGCAGAAAGGAATGACAGACCAGAACAATCCTTATGAGTGATTATGGTCAAACCTTTTGTTTTAGAATAAGTTATAAAGCTACTATGGTTTCCTATATGTATTACAAATTAGGAAGTAAGAGACAGGATTCTCTATTGTATCTATGTTAAGAAGATTGGGGCTTCAGGCCCTCAACATTCCTCTAATGTGAATTGTTTTAGTTATAAGATTTAGCAAGGCTTGATTTACAATGTATTCTGCTGAATATACAATACTGCTGTCTGTATACCTTTGAAGGTTTCTGTAAGAGATTGTTTGTGTGAATGAGGAATGCATGCATCAGGAAAAGATAAGGTGTGAAAGCCATCACAAATGTCCAGATGGTCAAGAAGAAGTGAGAGACTTGGAAAGACCAGGAGACAATCAGAAAACATCCATTGTATCTGATGTTAAACATGTTAGCAGCATTGACGACCTCAGAGGTGAGGCAAAAAGAACAGGAGTACTTGTGGCACCTTAGAGACTAACAAATTTATTAGAGCATAAGCTTTTGTGGGCTACAACCCACTTCTTCGGATGCATATAGAGTGAAACATATATTGAGGAGATATATATACACACACATACAGAGAGCATGAACAGGTGGGAGTTGTCTTACCAACTCTGAGAGGCCAATTAAGTAAGAGAAAAAAAAAACTTTTGAAGTGATAATCAAGATGGCTCAGTACAGACAGTTTGATAAGAAGCAAGTGTGAAAATACTTACAAGGGGAGATAGATTCAATGTTTGTAATGGCTCAGCCATTCCCAGTCTTTATTTAATCCTGTGTTGATTGTGTCTAGTTTGCATATCAATTCCAGCTCAGCAGTCTCTCGTTGGAGTCTGTTTTTGAAGTTTTTCTGTTGTAAGATAGCCACCCGCAGGTCTGTCATAGAATGGCCAGACAGGTGAAAGTGTTCTCCCGCTGGTTTTTGAGTATTATGATTCCTGATGTCAGATTTGTGTCCATTAATTCTTTTGCGTAGAGACTGTCCGGTTTGGCCAATGTACATGGCAGAGGGGCATTGCTGGCACATGATGGCATATATCACATTGGTAGATGTGCAGGTGAACGAGCCCCTGATGGTATGGCTGATGTGATTAGGCCCTATGATGATGTCACTTGAATAGATATGTGGACAGAGTTGGCATCGGGCTTTGTTACAAGGATAGGTTCCTGGGTCAGTGTTTTTGTTCAGTGATGTGTGGTTGCTGGTGAGTATTTGCTTTAGGTTGGGGGGTTGTCTGTAAGCGAGGACAGGTCTGTCTCCCAAGATCTGTGAGAGTAAAGGATTATCTTTCAGGATAGGTTGTAGATCTCTGATGATGCGCTGGAGAGGTTTTAGTTGGGGGCTGAAGGTGACAGCTAGTGGTGTTCTGTTATTTTCTTTGTTGGCCCTGTCTTGTAGGAGGTGACTTCTGGGTACTCGTCTGGCTCTGTCAATCTGTTTTTTCACTTCAGCAGGTGGGTATTGTAGTTTTAAGAATGCTTGATAGAGATCTTGTAGGTGCTTGTCTCTATCTGAGGGATTGGAGCAAATGCGGTTATATCTTAGAGCTTGGCTGTAGACAATGGATTGTGTGGTGTGTCCTGGATGGAAGCTAGAGGCATGTAGGTAAGTGTAGCGGTCAGTAGGTTTCCGGTATAGGGTGGTATTTATGTGACCATCGCTTATTAGCACAGTAGTGTCCAGGAAATGGACCGCTTGTGTGGATTGATCTAGGCTGAGGTTGATGGTGGGATGGAAATTATTGAAATCATGGTGGAATTCCTCAAGGGCTTCTTTTCCATGGGTCCAGATGATGAAGATGTCATCAATGTAGCGCAAGTAGAGTAGGGGCGTTAGGGGACGAGAGCTAAGGAAGCGTTGTTCTAAGTTAGCCATAAAAATGTTGGCATACTGTGGGGCCATGCGGGTACCCATAGCAGTGCCGCTGACTTGAAGATATATATTGTCCCCAAATGTGAAATAGTTGTGGGTGAGGACAAAGTCACAGAGTTCAGCCACCAGGTTAGCTGTGACATTATCGGGGAAGGGTCAATTTCTCCTTGTTTTAAGATCCAAGGGGGTTTGGATCTGTATTCACCAGGAGTTGGTGAAAGGAAGGAGGGGGGAAGGGTCAATTTCTCCTTGTTTAAGATCCAAGGAGTTTGGATCTGTATTCACCAGGGAATTGGTGAGAGGTTTCTAAAAGCTTCCCAGGGTAGGGAATGGTGGCAGCGGACCAGAACTAAGCTGGTAGTTAAGCTTAGAAGTCCTCATGCAGGCCCCCACTCTTGTACCCTAAAGTTCAAAGTGGGGATACAGTATCGTCCTCGAGACAATTGACTGGAACATATTTCAATTTAATGCTAATAGCAATTTGTTGTAAACCTCAATAAAAATGTTAAGAAGCTTATTTATACGTCATAGTCATACTGGGTTTTGTAGTAATGTGTCCCTATCAAGACCACTCATTAACTAATTACAGGCCTTTTGTTGGGATGAAAGGAAACTTTTTTTTTTCTGGTTTAATATGAGGTGTGTATACCTATGTTTCTTTTCATCCCAATTCACAGATCCTGAATTCACCACCTGAATTGTGTATCTTTCAGTACAATGTAAAATACAGCCAGCGGGAGAGGGCTCATGGGACCACAATTTAACAGCATGTGATTCTGATCTGTAGCTTGTGCTAGCAGCCATGCACTGCAGAGTAATTTCCCAGCTCCATCTGCCCCTCCACTATACAGATTACTTTCTTGGGATCTGAGGAAATTGTGCAGAAAAGTACAGAAATAAAAAAGTAAATTTGGTCTTCCTGATATTTCTTGCTCAGTAAAATGTTAGAAACACTCAAGTTAATTTGCCTTTTATCTATTTGCATTTTATTTTCTATTACCAATGACAAGTTGTTACACAAAAATATGCATGTTGGAGTGATCTCATCCACAGACCACATGTTGCTCCATATTTGAGCAGAAGGGTATGCTTTTCCTGTTTCCATGCACATGGGCTGTGGAACACAACACAGTTTAGCTTTAAATATATGTGCCAGTCATTATCCAGATGTCAATATACGCCTTAGACTCACTCCTCCAAGACAGCCTATATTGCTATAGGAGCTGATGAATCATCATAGATGTCAATGACAATTTCTCTGCAGCCCTCCCGCTTCTGGCAGCAATCTCATCAGATGTCAGAAGCTAACCAGAGCAGAGTGGAGCTTGCTCAGTAACTAAGCTGGACACCTCCCAGGAAAAACAAAAAAACCGGGTGCTGCAGAGTGCAAAGGTAGTGGTTCACTACATGGCACACTCTTCCATGTGATTCACTACAGCACCAATGTACTTCAGCATGGTGTTGTGAGACGCTGTGCTGATGAGACCTAAAACAGGAGGTTCCCTCACCTCTTGCAGCCATCAAAGATTCATGTTTGCAGGCATTAGGTATTTCAACATAATTCATTATTCACACATCTCTAAAATGGATTCATTCCCTGGGGGGAGTAGGTAGTAATTCCCTTATAGCAATTTCATCTGAGGATCTCAAGCACTTTACAAATATTTAATTAATTCTCATAACAGGCTTGTCAGTTGGCATTATTATTTTTCAAATGAGACCAAGGAGTCCTGATTCAGTCCTTTGGTATAATCACTAACTCTTTCTCACATGTATGTCTTCATCTGTGGACTGGTATAAAGATCTAGTCCTGGGTTGTTGGGAGGGGAGATACTAGAAACACCACAAATTCTGCCCCAAACCACCCTACTTTTTTTCTACTAAATTGGAATTTAAATCATAGTCATGTTTTATGTTCACTTGTGTGCAACCCATTCTTTATGGAAAAGAAACCCAAGCCTCTTACTAATCTCAGTATGTAGGTTAGGTTTCCCCATGACATTGGTTAACAGTTTGTACTGCAGTAGGTGCACTTGGCTCTGTTACTATTGCCTCTCTCTCTGCATGCCAGTCACAGTTGGATGTAATTCCTTTTTTCAAGCATGGCTTAACATTTGTATTTAAAATGGTTATCTTACAGCAGCTATCAGTCAACATCCAGCTGTGCCTCTGCCCTTGTGCACTAGTGAACTCTCACCGGGCACCACATTTAATAGACAGTTAATTAGGAACCAGGTGACATTCCATTAAAATGAAACTCAAACAAGTTTCATTGTGTTTCAAAGGTTTAAAATAATTTAAGATTTTATTCCTTCAATATTTCTGCCTCTGAATCCAGAACTCAAAGAGAAAGATCAACTCATCTGTATCAATTTCTTTGATCAGTTTACATGACAGAAAAATTAGATGGGAATAAGCTACCCCTCTGACATTAGAAGGTAGAAACTAATTTAGAGCTCAGACCTGCAAAGTACTAACGTCAATGGAAATTGAAGGCATGCAGGTCCTTCATGTGTTTTACAAAAATCAAGCAAAAAACCCAATTTGCATGAAAACTAAGCTGTTTACTGGGGATGGAGGTGGTAGAATTTTACATCAATTTGGCACCACTCTTGGTCTTGGTTTTGAGAAACAATTTCATGACGAATAATGTTTAGATTTATACTAGCTAAGGTAAGAGCATCAGCATGGAAGATGATCATTGCAAGGTTCAGGAAGGATTTATTTCCTTCCATGAAGAGCATTAGTCAGTTTGGTTTCTCTTTTTCTCCAAACTGCACAGAATTTGCCACTGATGTCAGTGAAAGGATACTGAACTTGATGGATTAGTGACCTAATCCAGGATAGCAAACCCTATGCTTCCCTCTTCATCATCCCCATGATTCTGATCCTTGGTGACGGTGGGAAACCAATGAGGAGATTGTGCCTACATGACAGGCTCTAAAATTCGTCTGGAAAGTTAGAAAAATATACTTTTACCAGTTGAACCAGTACTATTTGTTTTCCCACCCTAATCCTGGAAGTAAGGAAAGTACTCTAACAACTGGAGAGGATTTACAGCACTGGAGATGGGTAGAATTTGCTGGTTCAGAGGCAAAGACTGTCCTCTCCATTTTCTCTGTTTCACTGCAACTGAGGAATCAGAACAAGACATTCAGTACAATTCTGTGTACCTCCAAACTGAAAGAAAAACTGGAGTGGAGACAGGAACTCATCTAAGAGCTTTTATATGGTCCCCCATAGAGTGCTCATATCCTTTGTTGTCTGCAAAGCCCCCGAATAGCTCTTTCATTTGAAGGCTGCCCTTTTAATAGAAAAAGTGCAAATTGCTCCTCATGGCATCCTGAGGAAAATAGAACATTTAAATTGCTCTCAAGTGAGGAATAAAATACTCAAGGGTATGCACATGTTTGGCAGATACTAGCCAAACTCAGGTGCCAAATAAGAACCAAGGCTGAAGGCAGAGTACCACCTATACTGCTGCTTTGCAACGCTCATATCCTACAATGGACAATTCTGCTTAAAGTGTTATTTTATAGCAATACACTTAAGTGAATTTAGTGCTGGTAAAAGATGCTGGACGAACTTCTCTGGAAAACAAAGCCATCTCTTTAGCCACAGAACAGGTACAGCAAAGGCAGTGGCCACACATACACTTCCTCCACGTTACCCTGCCAATGTGCCTCTATCCTAACCTGCAGGGCACAGCACTATAGAGGGAACATTATAGTTCATACTCCACACACTCCATTCAGTCACTGGTCTCTTTGCTGAGACTGCCTCTATCTCTGCTCCATGCTGCCTTTTATTTAAAAGAGAAGAAGCTAGTGGTAGAAAAATTTCTGAGGAGCTCTGGAATCAGGTTCCATTCCTGGCCATAAATAGCCTGGGTTTTCCTGATTTTTTAAGCTAGCATTTGCAGAGGGAAGGGCTTGATGGGAATGATGTTTAAGAGTGTTGGGAGTATCTGAGGGAAAAGTTCCCTCCCTTTGAATTGAGGGTTAGATGCTGGGTTTTAATGGGTTGTTTTAAATTCTGTCAAAGGCACCACATGTAAGCATCTTTTTTGTATCCTTATCTTTAGGATACCAATGAGTTCAATTCTTTTACTGATAAGATGTCAGTTTTAGTAGTCAAACATACATCAGCACAAACAGAGGAAAATACATACCGCTCCCTGGGAAACAGGCCTTCAGCTCAAATCTGTTTCAAAGAATATGAGCTCACTTCAGAGTATATTTATACACCCTTTGTTTACAGCAAACAGAAAATGCCCCCCAATTACACCCCTTTCCTTATCTTCTTTTCATACCTGTTTTTCAAGGAAGATAGAACATTTTGACCAATTATCCTAGCATCTAGTCCAGAGACACTTGTACCAATTATCCATGGCATTTGTGCAAACTGTACCCAGAGCACTAATTATTAGTTGGCAAGTCTTAACAAAACATATGTCTTCTTTCTGACAGTTCCTGCATGTACAATATACTGGGGTTATACAAAGTTCACTGTAAGCCTGACATAAGTGAAAAGCATTCTGGGAGTCCTGTTTATAATTAGCATAAGTGAAAGCCTTTTAGAAATATGATATTGGTTAACACTTATAACGCATTGGATTGGAAAGAAAGAAAATAAACAATATATTTGGGATTGGGGATCTGGATTTTGCTCATGTACATATGAAAGGGGGTCAAGAGGTGAGAGATGGTCTGGTAAGTTTCTGGAACAACCTAGCAGGCTATACGGAGTATTCTCATCTGCTCATGTTTCCTCCACTGTCCCTTGACAATGGTTTTGTAAATCCCCCAAAACTGTGTCTGTACTCCCCATCCATCCCTGGCTCTTCAACCATACCTAATGGTCTGGCAATCAGGGATTTTTGGGAGGCAGAAAGATATATAGGTTTAAGTCAAGTTATCCAAATGCTTTTCTCTGTATCATTCTCTATTTAAATCCTGGCAGAAAATGAGAAGAGCTGGACTCAACTATCCTGCATTGCTATTTTCAGGTGCTAATCAAGCTCATTACTTTAAAAAGAATAACGAAACTCATTTCCTCTGCAAGTGTTCCTGTAGAAGTTACTTTGCCAAAGCACTCTGGTAATTAACAAATTATTCCAACATCGCCTTTTCAATTCAAATTATGTTGCAAATTTCACTGAAAGGAATGTTCAATCAAAGAAACGGATATTTGGCACAGTTCACTGATTGCAAGCAAACAAAACGAAAACCACCAGTGTTTCATTGTGCCGGTAATATATACTATCCACTTGTTATTTATCTCAGAGCCTACAAGTACTGACATTTCTTCAAGCAGAATTTGGTGAAATGCTTCATAAATGGATTTGCTGTTTTGCTAGTGATTGACTTGGAGAAAGTATTCATTGCCAAAGCACAGACAAATGAAGGACCCTAAAATTCTGCATTGTGGATGTCTCCTTGTGAAGCATGAAAATCACAGATGAACATAGACCTTTTATTGGATGAACTGATTCCAATAGGCATACATTTTTGCCAGTCCTATACTCCCAAAATAAAGGGTTTCTAGGTGGATGTAATCATGTAGCCAGTTTAGTTCATTTTATTATCCATTTATCATTGTGTTATGTGGTGTTATGGTCAATTCATATGCTATTTCATTTATAATCAATGTATGCTAAATAGATTTAAGTTGTAAATCTATAGAAATGTAAGACTGACAAGTATTTAGGAGTGATGAGTGTGTATTGGGTATATAAGCAAAGCATGGCTGTAACACAAGGCCTACCGACTGAGACCTGTAAGATTTTAGCTTAGATAGACTAGGCCATAGGCTTAAGAATGGTTGACATGAGTGTGTGACCAAGGAATAACCCAATGTCAGTAAGGTGTGCCAAAAGGTGATGTTATGGAAAAATGGGTTGCAAGAGTCAATGTATTGACCAATATCACCAGATATCTGATTGTAACATCTTTGAATGGTCTGTCCTGACCACAGGTTGGCATAGACACATGTTGCGTATAGATGCTAATGAGAATAAGTGCAGAAAAAGAAAAGTGCAGAAAACGAAAAGGGTTGAAACCTTCATGCATACGCATGAGGTATGGTCAGAACAACACGTTAAAAAGAGGTTCCCTGGTTGGGTAAAAGTGGGAAGACCCAAAGGATGACCCCATGGGATACCACAGCAGGAATCATCTCTCTATGGATGATTATTTGGTGAAAGATCCATCAGACCCTGGAATCTCTTGGGGATGGGAGTATGACTACAGTTATAATTCTTGTGTGGGTTCTTCTAGGATTTCTATGTGCAAGGGTAATTGTAACTTTACTTATTGCTTTAATAAAACTTGTAGTACAGATAAGACTTTGCACTTGTGATTGTGTCTGTGGTCACTATCCTGGGACTTTGTGTGTTCCTAAAGTCTCCACGTTTGAAAAAAGCATCAGAGGCGATTTTCACTCAATTGAGCTTGAAACTGTAGCAACCGGAGCTGAGCCCACAGTGGTGTAATATAAAATCACTAAATTCACCTTAAATAAATAAAAAGACTACAAACAAAACTTGACAGTTAAATGGAAATACAGACATGGAACTTTTCTACTCCATTTTCATTGAGTTGAATGTTTGCCTGGCGGGGCTGTGGGCCTCAGTAAGACCTTAGAATGCTACAGGCCTTGGAATAAAGCAGGCCAATAGAGACTTGCATTTAAGCAGGTTAGATTATTCTGGGGATGTGTTAGGATGCTGTGGATTGGAATATTGGAAGGTGGAAGGAAGGTGAATAACAACTTTTAGCAGATGTTTCCCCCTCCCAAGATGGGCTACCTTGTTTGAGGTGAAAAGTTTAATACAGATGCATCCACTTAGCGAAAATATTCTGTCTGTCTATCTCTATTCTCTCTGGCCTCCTTCTATTCTCAACCTTATTGCACCCTGCAGAAGGTGATTGTGGCACATGTGCATTTTTTTTAAAATCCATTCCTATGCATAAATACTAGTAACAAGCCTTTTTATATATCCAGATGGCTAGTGATTCTGTATTTGTGGGATAAAACAAGGACATAAACTTTCTCACTCTTCAAGGATTATGCTAATCTCCCTGGGGATCAAAAATATTATTTGTATTGCAGAAGCACCTACATTTGCCCCTCCATGCACAGACCTGTGCAACAGAGTAGGCTAGGTGCCCAATAATTTGGTCTGCTGGAAGCATGAGGTCATTGCAGGAGGTAACAGAGCAGACTTTATCAGTGATTTGCTATAGGATGGGAAATACTGGTTCTACCCCCACCCCAGTAGACATTTTTTTGTCCATCAAAGAGAAAGCTGTAATTTTGGAGACTAAATCCATTTTTTCCTGATATCTTGCATTTCTGTTGAAACAATTTGTGTAAAACACTGTAATTATTACTAAACTAGTGCATTTAGAGGGTGGTTGCTATGTAACTGTGACAGAATTATGGCCTACATACCCCATAAAAAACACAGCAAAAGCTTATCAGTAGGACTTTTGCCTTTCTTCTACTTTAGCGAACAAAGGAATGACCTCTTCACCTTTTATTTTTTTTTGCCACAGACTATTTTTCGTTATCACTTTCAGGAGCTTGCATCAATGTGTCAGCCTGTGATATTTCAGCAATCCCAGCGGCACAGTAAAGTGCACACAACCCTCCCCGCTGTGAATCAAAGCCTGCAGTAACCAAACAACACCATCTAGAAAGTTTACATTAGAAGCTGGACGTTGTTTGGGGTTATAAACACAACACCCTCCTCCACAGAGCCCACCTGCCCTCTTCAATATCTATGCATGTGAGATGTTTACAGAATTACCTATACCCACAGGTTTTTTATATCCCTGTTTTAGTGGGGGCAGGAGGATGGAACTGAGGCGAGGATTCTAATTTACTAGCCATCAGTAAAAGAAAAATATTCAGAAGAACCCATTACATTTCAGCATGAAAAGAGACTGTAGAATCAGTGCAGCACAGCAGGCAGACGCCTCACAAGGTCTGGGAGTGAGCAACTTGTAAACCCACTCTCATATGGCTTAGGTTTTATTTGCAGTATTCAGAAAATTCCAAATTACATTAGCACGGTACATAGGCACCAGTCCAGTGGATCTCTTATAGCAGAGATAAAATGGGGTCTAAAGAGCAGCCTATCATACAAAACTAAACCTTTGCAATTTTCCTACAGAATAGCCTGAACCACATCCCTTCACTCCTGCCTAAAGAAGATTCTCATCCTTGCTCAGGCTCCCTTTATAATACCCCTTAATGAGCTCATTACTACAAGTGGAGACTACTTGCCTTGCTTGAATGATTGTTAAAGAGGTCCAGCTGCTTTTGTAAAGATCTGTGCATATTTGGAAGGCATTTGTAAATCCTGGCCAGGACAATAAGGATTTGGAAGCACATTTTTTTGTCACCACACTACCAGCGCATAGATATCTTGTGCCATGGTGGTGGTGGAAGCATAGCTCTGTAGCATATAAAAAAGGGTAGGTGTATCTCAGTCCTAAAAGGGTTCTCCTGTTAAGTCCCAAAGTATTTGTACTCCCCATCCCATTGTTATTGCAGTAACTTGCCTAACTTTTATGCAGTTTGAAAATCACTGAAATCCAAAAACCTTGGGGATATAATAGATGGGGAGTATGGGATCCACAAAAGCCAGCACACTAGATAAGGAGCCATCTCAACTAGTCAATAGGAGGTGCCAATGTGAGGGGTGTATGCTAAGCCTGGCCCCTCTTAGGGAGCTAGGTGCCTGTTTGGACTGGAGGGAGGTGCCTATCTTTGCTTGGGAGTCCAGGGACTCTCCTGGAGTCATCAGCTGGAATGGCAGTTACACATGCCTAATGCCATACAAAATGGCTCACTATGGAGAGGGAGCAGTAGCCTCTCTATAAACCTTTAGCCTAGTGGTTAGGGTCCTCACCCAGGAGATGAAAGACCCTAGTTCAATTCCTTCTTCTGCCTGATGAGAAGGGATTTAAACTCCCACCTCTCAGGTGAGTGCCCTATAGAGTCATACTCACTCTCTCCCTTTGGCCCAATGCATATTTAATACAATGGAACAATTTACTAGGAGAGATTGAGAGCTCTCCCCATCAGATTATCCTCTAGCCTAGTTGTTAGGGAATACCTGAAAAGTAGGAAACCTGTATTTAGGTTCCTTCTCCTTATCAGGCAGAGAGGGGAAATGAAGTGGGGTCTCCTATGTCCCAGGTGAGACTTGCTGCAGAACCAGGGACAGAATGTAGATCTTCTATCTCCCAGTCTAGTTTGACACAAGCTCTGTTCATTATTCTGTAAAACTGTCATGGTATATTTTGTAATAATTATAAATAAGAGAACTAAAATCCCAGATCCATGCTCCTCCCCAAATTTGGGTTGGACGTATGTATGTTTCAAAAAACTGCAACCAAATTTGGTTGCAAATTATTAATGCTATGCATAGCATGGTCCAAAATGGAAAGCAATGATAGACACTGAAGTTGCAAACTATTTAAGCTAGGGTGACCATATGTCCTGTTTTGGCTGGGACAATCCCTTTTTTAAGCACTGTCCCAAATTTTTTGACAACTGATCAAGTTGGCAAGAACAAATGGGACAAATGCCCACTTTCATCAAAAAAGTGGGGTGAGGAGGAACGTGTGTGTGGGGGGTGAATGGTGATGCCAGTCCTGTGAAGGTGGGCAAGGCAGGGCTTGGGCGAGCAGTGACACCAGCCCCAGCCTTGCACGGGGGTGGGGAGCAGGCAGAGCTTGGGCAAGCAGTGATGCCAGCCCCATGCAGGGTAGGGAGGGCGGCGCGGGGGGGGCTCTTGGCAAGTGACGTGGGCCAGCCCCACATAGGGGGATGGCTCAGGCTAGCCCCATGTGGTGTCCTGTTTTCCCTTGGGGAAATACAGTCACCCTAATTTAAGCATGAATGAAAATAGTGGAACTCTGACCCATGTGTCCCCCGAGTAAAATCTGCAAACCCCGAGACTTTGATGGTAGAACTGCAGAGTAAGGAATAAAAAAAAAAATCAGTTTTTCAACCCCTATCTCTCTCACACACACACAAAAGACATACAAGAAATGAAGTTAAAAATTGGGGGGGGGAAAAAAGGTTGTCAAGTTTCTATCATGAAATGAGGTGGAAAAAGTCATTTCACAATAGAAAGGACCAGTATTGATGTGAAGCTGCAATCTGTAGGACCCTAAATCCAAATGAGCTGACTAAATTCCATTAGATCTGGTAGAAGAAGAGAAGGAAATGTGATCTGGATTTCAAGTACCCCTGAAAAGCTAGGGCACAAAGTAGAAAGAAACTGTCTATTTCATTATCTTTCAATAAAATATTTCCAAAATCTTTAAGTGAAAATCAATAGCAAGAAACATTGGATTATTTTTGGACCAATATCTCATTGTAAATTTTCTCCTGAAATCTTTAATTTCTTCTACTCATCAAAGCCATAGGAGCTGACAGGGCCGGCTCCAGGCACCAGCAAACCAAGCACGTGCTTGGGGCGGCACATTTCCAGGGGCGGCATTCCAGCCAGCCGTTTTTTTTTTTTTGCGCTTGGGGTGGCAAAAGCCTAAAGCCGGCCCTGGCAGCAGCAGCGCGTCCTGCACAGGGGGCGCACTGGGGCCTCTGCTGTTCGCGTCGGGGAGCAGCGCCCGCACCTTATGGATGGGCGGGCTCCGAACGTGGGACACTTGGGCTGGGAGCTGACCGACGGGGCTCACGGAGCCGCCTGCAGGTGCCTCAGGGTGGCCACCCCTCAGCGCCGCAGCCAGGGCTGGGCGAAGCGGGCCGAGCCACCCAGGGACTACAGCAGGGAGGCCAGGAGCAGCAGCAGCAGCGGGGCCATAGTGGGGACCAGTGCCCGGGTCGCTGCCGTGTGGGGCCCACATCCTGCTCTCAGGGGCTCTGCTCCCTCTGGGGCTGCCCTGCCCCGGCTCCTCAGCCCTCTGCCGGGCGGTCCCCCGGCTCTGCCCTCCCGGGTCCTGGCCGGTCCTGGAGGCGGGAGCCCCGGCTGGAGGGACCCTGAGCTGAGGCGCAGCCCGGGACCCCCGCTGCTTACCCTGACCCTGCCAGCGCCGGACCAGCTGGAGGCAAGGGGGGGAGCGGGCGGAGTCAGCACTGGTGGGGGGAAGCCCAGGGCTGAGGCAGCAGGGAGTGCGGGTGGGGTGGGGGGGAGAGCCCAGGGTTGGGGCGGTAGGGGGTGTGGGTGGGGGGGAGAGCCCAGGGCTGGGGCGGCAGGGGGTGTGGGGGGAGGCCAGGGCTGGTGTTGGGGGCAGCCAAATTTTTTTTTTGCTTGGGGCGGCAAAAAACCTAGAGCCGGCCCTGGGAGCTGATTCTACTTTTAGCAGTTCTCTCTCAGCTACCATTGACTTCAGCAGAAGCCACCTCCCATGCAGACCACACACCCACAAAAATTAACCCTTAACTCTGTTGCAGAGTGGGCACCAACAGCCAGCAGCTTTTACTTTGAATTTCCAGAATTTTGTAGATCTTGTGTCACAACTTTATCATTTCTTCTATGCCAGTGACTGAATTTAAAATCCCTGATTGTATTTTAAATTTTAAAGAGGCTATAAACTGTGCATATTAATCAATCAATGGACCAGAGAAGCTTTGTGAGGTAGAGATCTGTTTAGGCAGATATTGATGGGCAAGTTCCACTTGAGGTCACAGATTAAATCCATGGGCCTAAATCATCAGATCAGAGTGAGAATTCATCAGCCAGATAGTAGGAGGGATGGTTAGAACATTTTCATAGGGGAGGCAGCATGATCCAATGAACAGAGCAATGGCTTGGAAGGTACTGGTGACATGGATTCTGTATTTGGTTCTGCCACTGACTCACTGTGAAATCTTGCAAAAGGCACATTATTTCCATGTGTCTCAGTTTACCTATCTGTGAAATGGGGATAACAGCTTTGTTAATGGCTTTGAAATCTAAAGGTGGAAAATATTACATAAGGACTGGCCATGAATTTAACTATTTAGTTTGACCTTCCATAGTCAGAAATAATAGTATTCCTTCTTGGATTAAAGGGTCTCATCTAAAGTATCATTCTAATAGGACTTCTGACAGCTGATTGGTGACTTATATAGACCAAGTCTTAGTAGATGTGTATTCACATCACAAAAACAAAAAACAACAAAAAACAGCATTATTACAGTCAGCAGCCTTGGCTGTCTTCTCAGAGTGGACAAGTCCCGAATGAGTATAAAAAGAGAACATCCCTCTCACTCAGACACAGAGATGGAGCCTCTAGAGGTCAGGGATGAGATACACTGGAAGGAAGCATGTACTCTCACTGCCTGACATGCTTTGTTCTGCAGTTACTGTAAAGGACTTTACTTTCCAGTAGCTTTCACAGGCACTAAAATTCACTCTAAAAGGAAAACGCATGTGAATTACAGTATGCAATAGAGCAGAACAATACTTAAAGGGCACTGTATGACTGATAGTGTATTTAGGATATAAATTATGCACATTCCAAGTAGTACAGTAAACATAACTCTTTGTACATATGTGCAGTTGCTTCTTTTCAAAGTTCAATATCTTGTTCATTTTTTTTTAAATTACAAAGTAATTGGACAATATTGTGAAGCAGAATTTGCAAATACCTTTCCCAGTATTGACCAGGTCTGATATGGAGCAAGCATCTGTCAATTTCATTATTTTAAAACAAGTTATTTCTACAAGGACTAAAAATTATCAGGAACAGGTAAATTATTTATTACTATTGTTTTAATTCCCTACTCTTCTTCCACTGCTCTGTGCAAAGGAATGAAATCTTGGAATAACGTGCAGTGAAGCAAAGTGAAGGAGGAAGCCATCTCTACAGGATGGTCTTCTTTGTATAGTTTCATAAACCAGCATTAGCTCCTGCTTTGCACTCGGCTAAAACTCTTACAGGGGTCACAAAGTACAGCAGTAGACTGGCCAGCCAGCAGGCTGGCTATCAGCAATCTGTGCTGCCATGGCTCAGGAAATGGGCAGAGCGCAATGCAGAGGGATCGTCCCTCTTTGCAGCTGGCTGACCTCTTAAGGATTGGGGCACTGTCATCAAGTGCGTGTCTGTCCCTCCTGCTTGCTTCATGCCCCTCCTGTTGTCCCAAAGACCAGGAAAAGAATGTCTGTTACACCTCCATGGCTATTCAAAGCAGTAGAAGTAACATGCAGGCTGAGGTGTGAAATCCATCTACCAACCTCCCTACCCCATCTTGCAGCTTTTTATAAAGCTCAATTATTGACTTCAGTGTAACTACGCTGATTTATATCAAATGACTATCTGGCCATTAATGTCTTTATGTATGTCTACATACCTACATTACCAATGCGCAAAGGGCTGGCCCTGCAGAAACATTTTGTTTTACTAACTTCTCTTTAACCTCAGGGGCTTTAAACAGATCTTTTAAATAAAAAATATATATATAAAAGGGAGAGAAAATAGGGTCTTGCAATTTGATAGGTGTAATTTTCTCCCACCCTTTCAGGTCCTTTCACTTCAGGCATATCCCACACAGTATGCTGCTGAAGTCAAAGTGCATTTTTCTTGCAATTTGTCTGCTGGATTTTTATAAACCATAAATTGTCACTTTGTCACTCTGCTGACTGACAGCCCATCCCACACTGAGCTGCAATATCCAGTTTTTTAAACTAACAGTATATTACTGTCTGGCATCAGCAAGTCCCGATTGATTTGAGTTGTAAATTAAATGCCCTGATGGTTGTAATATGGTGATTTATCACTAGAGTCAATGTAGGTTTTTCTTTGCAGTGGATATAAGCATGCACAAAAAATAACAATTCCCGAGGGTCACACACAGAGTGTGAATTTTCCATAATTTTCATGGAAACCACAGCATGAAGCCTGCCCACCTGGGAGTTTCAGGGAAATAAAGTTATGAAACTAGAGGACATCAATTGTGTGCAATGCAGACCCTGTAAAAACCTCTATCTGACAAGTCTCATGTTTTTAAATACTCAGCCTGATTCAAAGGTTCTTGTGTGCAACCCGTAAAGAGTTCCTTTTAAAACTGATTTGGGCTAGTAACTGAAGCAAGGGACACATAGAGGAAAAGCAACAAGAGGCATTTTTTATTTTTTTAAAGGGATGCTGACAACTTACATATAATATATCTTTAAATGACACAAGATGAAATCCTGGCCTCATTGAAGTCAATGTCAAAACTCCCATTAACTTCATTAGGGCCAGGAGTTCACCCACATTTCTTTATTGGTATTATTTTTAATACCTTATTTTTTTAAAATGAAGACTTAAAATGTAACTGAATTTGCATGATCACTACTGATTTCCAAAAAAGTAGACAGAGATTGATTTCTTTTATAAATTAAAATAAATATATTTTTCTTGGTTTGGATTTTAGGTGTAGTAAAGCTTTTCCTATGTTTGTTTGTTTTTGGTTCCCCCAACCCCTGCATAAAAATCTACATTTCGGGCCTAAATACCCCAATATCATTCCTCTAAGCACAAGTCATTATTTTAATAGGTTCCAACATGTAACAAGAAAAAGAGTTCAGAGTAGCAGCCGTGTTAGTCTATATCCGCAAAAAGAACAGTACTTGTGGCACCTTAGAGACTAACAAATTTATTAGAGCATAAGCTTTCGTGGGCTACAACCCACTTCTTGCATCCGAAGAAGTGGGTTGTAGCCCACGAAAGCTTATGCTCTAATAAATTTGTTAGTCTCTAAGGTGCCACAAGTACTCCTGTTCTTTTTAAGAAAAAGAGTGTGTTTCTCTCTCTCTCTCTCTCTCTCTCTCTCTCTCTCTCTCTCTGTGGCCAAATACAAGCTGCAGTGTTTTGTCTGGCTTCCTCTCACTTCACACTTTCTTTTGCCAATGTAAAGAAACAGTTCCACCTTTTTATGTGAAAGAGGTTTCAGAAGGGATAAAAAAGTTGGCTGAGCATTCAAATGGAAAGTCATGAATTCAAATCTCCATGGAAAACCTCCAGTACCATCAATCTCCTATTTTCACTGGTGGCCACTTGAATATAAAAAGCAAGAACCTCCTCCTTGTGACAGATTATTGGGAAATCATCTGTCTTGCTGAGAGGGGAAAGGATGGGTGCCACTGACTAAAACTGAGGGAGGCCAAACAGGGAGGAAAGAAAGGGGCTCTTTATGAATAACCGCAGTTTATGTTTGTCAGATTTTCATGAGCACGGGCTGAGGCTCATAAAACCATTGACCTTGCAACCCAAGATTAAGTTGGAATGTATTTGAGGTTCAGTGTGACTATTTCACTCACTCAGCTCTATAATTGTATAATTAACATTTAAACTGCAGCTTCTGCAAAGTACACAGGACTGTATGAGCATTTCTCTCCAGTATTACAGTGCTTTCTGCTTACTATGTACCTGTTAATTGCCAAAGATAGTTTGCTCTTCCTATACACAGAAAGGACTAGGAAGACTGTGTTTCTTGTTTCGTCATCTAGCAGAAGAAAAAGGTGTGAAAAAGATTAGTTATGATATTTCCCCCCCTTTGAGCTCAAAGTAAAATTCCACGTTACAATTAAAAGAAAGAATGCCAGCCTTAGATGTACAGTTTATAGACAGAAGTACAGTTGACAAATTAAAGAGACACTGATTAAAATAATTAAATGTCTGAATATAACTAAACACTCTGCCAACAATGAAAAAGTAATATTCAGTCATCCTCTCTTTTAGTAACTTTGTCTTTCTAGGTTAAAGCTGCTATTAAAAAAAAACGGGGGGGAGAGGGGGAGTCCCAGCCAAAATCCATCCTTCTTGTTCCTGAACTAGCGGCAGACAAGTACATCAAGGGCATCAACCACCCCTATAAAATCTTCTTGTTTCCTGCACTGAAAGAAGGGAAACATATGAAGAAGAATGAGGCAGAAAAATCTTGGTAATATAGAGAGCTGAACAAATAGTTTGTAACAAGTAATGCACTGGAGAAATTTAATTTTCTTTTCTCCTGTTGGAATATTGATGAGCAGAGTGTGATTTCCACTAATTTATTTGTTATCCATAATTATTCAGCAAATGTTTGGGGAATGTTTAAATTGTGAATTGACCAGTTAAATCACATGGTGTTGTTTATGTTCCTCAACTGGATGAGCATTCAAGTGCTTCAGGCATGAATGCTTGCAAATGTCAGAGTCAGTTTCTGTGAATACTCACGTATGTGACTTTGAAATGCACGTTCTGTGAACATTCATACCAGTAAGACTCTGGCTATCATCCACAGAAACAAACACAAAAGGAGTATTAAGAGATCTAAGCAGAACCCATTGTGTCCATTCACTCCTTGGTTTCCCTCCTGAGACTATCAGCAGAGAAGACCATAGTAATAGTTTATGTGAGGTGGACACCTGCCTGCTATAATCTGCACTGAGATCTATTAATTTCTTTCTCACAGGCCACCATGAAGGCTATCAAATAGTAACAACATTTGAACCTGGGTAACTTGAACTGTGTTCGACCAATGTCATAGAGGTTTGGGGCCTACAGATTTTACCTCAATCTTACTAATGTGTAATATAAGCAGAAGTCTTTACTTGCTGACTCATTGCCAGCTTCCTTCCCTTCACCCTGCCTCAGCTGACATTGTGTTACCCAGTTCAACATTCAACCCACTAGAGGTCTCCATAACACCAAGCAAACCAGAAAATGAACATCATGAAGTCAGAGGTGATCAAGCTCAGAAGAGAGAAAGAGAGACAGGCTGTTTGAGAGCAGGAGCAGCAAGGCATAGGCAGTAGCCTGGGTGGTGGATGCAGAAGGAAGGCTGGGTACCACAACTGTGAGTGAAAGCTGACAGGTGGGAAAAGAAGTAGCCTGTTGCTGATGCAGAGGTGAGAATTTTAAAACAATAGATACATGTTCAAAAGCTCCAGTGTGACTTAGGGGCCTAAGTCCCCATTACCGAAGTCACTGTGGCACTTTGTTACTTTATGTAATCAAATGTTACTTCATGTAATCAAAGAAGATCTGACCACTCTAGAGCTGTTGCCCCTAGAGTGTGGATTTGCAGAACCTCCTACCATGTCTATGGAAATCACTTTAGTCTATAGGACAAGTCTCCCTCTAACTGGCTTCCCTTTTCCATTTCCCATCTCTTCTGGGGAAGGGCAGCCAATCACAACTGCTGAACATGCTGAGGGACAGACTGGTCCTTCAGCACCTGCAACAGGAAGATACCTGTCCCCACATTCCCCTGCAAACACAGGGCTGGAGTATTCAGTCCTGGGCACTGAGCGCTGTCTGTGGAAGCTGTTTATCTTGCTGATATGCTCCAAATCCTGCTGGCTATGCAGCATTTTCTTTGACTGCCTGCTGCTTCCCCCCTTCCTGGCTTAGAATGTCAGGATTCTGTTGTTGCCATTTATGATCTTCCCTGAACTTCCCTAGGCAGGATTTCAAAATGAAGTGCTGGGCAGAGGGAGGTGATATGATATTTAAAAACAAAATGCCTGGGACGATTACAATGGCATTCTGGGATCTTGTTCTAGCTGCATTACTCTCTGCCCCATTCATGCTGATCTGTTCTGGCTTTATAAATTGACATCTATACACGTTTGCACTTCTTTTCAGCCGGTTCTTGCTATAAAGATGTTTGTAGATACTCTGAGGGACTAGTTTAGTCTGCAGCACTTTTTACTGGTGTCACTGTAACCCAGTGGTGATTGTATGCTACAGGTTCCCCTTTGTCTCCAATCGTTTTAGGATGCAAGTCTATTGCAACCCTAGCTGTAGAAGTTCATGTGTTTTAGCTCTGGAGGTCCCCAGTTCAATCCATGACGTGGTGGTCAAGATGGTAAATGTTACTCTAATGTATATGAAGCACAGAACCTAGCTTGGCTTTCAGAAGGCTGGATTTGCAGGGCTAGCAGTTAAAAGAAATATCTTTTCACTTGTAAACTGAGCACATTTAATCTGTAAATCATGGGGAGACAAGACCATTTTTACTGAGACACTGTTAAGAGTAGAACCACATTTTAAGTGCCCAAGGTCACACAGTGAGTCAATAGAAAAGACTAACCATACTAAACAATAGATCAGACTGCACCCACACACATAAAATGTGCAGCCACCATTTGATTATGTATTTTAATGAAATGGTTGTTTCTATGTGATTTGTGTTTCTCTTCCACAGCGTTTGCAAACTGTTGAAAGAAAGCCCATACGGCAGCTCTATCTGTCACTGTTCATTTGAGACTAATACAAGATAATGTCTGCTAATACTCTCTGGGTCTGTTTTCCCCTTGATGTGTTAACACTGAATCCTGTTAATGGAAGTGGTAATAACATGCATACTTTATGCTAGAAAAGATCTTGAACTGATTAAGATCCCATTAACATTTCAGCTGTGACTATATGATCTTCTCTCCTAATCCTGGATGACTGTTCACCATAGACCTCATTTCCATATGACATGTAAACTTCAGCTTCTGCATCAGGTGTACACTGCCCACTCTGGCTTAAAATTGAGATGGAAAAGCTATGAATACGAATTGGGGTCTTGCACTGATTTCCTCTGGAGGAAAAACAAAGAAACAAACAACCCTCCCAAAAAGTTACAAATACTGAAATACTGTAGATCACTCCCCTGCAGTCCTCCCCCCCCCCCAACTCATTATAACTCAAATGTTAATGACTCCACAGAAAACATTTAGGGAAAAATCTTGGGTACCATTATGCAGGTGCATTAAAGAAGAGAGCAGGGACAGGGAGAATGGACTTCCCAATTTTTCACTCACTTATGACTCAGGTAAGGTCCAGCACTCCCTTGGTTGCTGGGAATGAGCATACCTGGTGATGTTTTGGAGACCCAAGGGGAAGAGCCCTGCAAGGCTGTGGCACTAACATGTGTCTGCAGATGCTGGAGGAAGCAGACTGAGCTCCTTTGCAAACAGTAAATATGAGGTATTCTCTTTTAGAACATTCCACCGGTGCTTGAGACGTGCCTGGGTCTATTCTGCATAGGCAGAATGATTTGGAGTATCTCCACTCAGCTCTAGCAGCTCCAACTTCTATCTCCAGCAATCCAGCAATGAGCAAGACCACATTACTCCCCACAGATTTCTGCAAAATCAGGCATCCCAAGGAATACCTTTTCAAATTATATAACTGAAGCAAAAAATCAACATTGAAACGACATGAAACTTGTTGATTTGTGTTCATGGTAGTTCAAATTTAGATTCCATAGGGCTCAAACCCCTTTTGGTTTTGAGCTTAATGGACCCAACAACTTGAAGTGAAACAACCAAAACTGCATTTTTTCAGATTGAAACTACATGGAAGTAATGAATGCTTGAAGCAGAGCCCCAGTTACACTCAAAATGAAGCCCTGGTTTCTTTTAAAATTCAAACCAGGTTCTTTAAAAGTTGCATGAATTTCTGTAAACCTTACAGAAAAGCTAGCCTGAATTTTTGGGGTTGAATTTGTAATTTAATTTCTCTAGGAAAGTATGCACAGCCCAAATCAGTCTTTTATATTTTTATTGTTGTAGGTACAGAGAGAAAATATTTAAGAAAGTGTCTCCTCTTTCCAAAGCAAAGTCTCACAAACACAGAGAGATTAAAAAGATCTGATTGTTCAGCCACTCTGTTCCCTTGCTAATTGCAGGATTGTTCCATATACAATATATTTTCTAGAGTTTTGTCCAGTCCACTTTGAAGTCTCAAGGGATGGGATTTTCCTTCCCACACACAAAAATGAAAAATCAATGATACCAGAGGTTGCCTGACTATTGTGTCATTCTCATATTTGATGTCTTTATTTCTCAATGAGTTTTTTTTCCTTAAAGAAGGCACCTGGGTCATCTTTTGACAAAGCGAAAAAGCAAGGGCTAAATGGATTGTTACTTGTCTGAACAGCAGTCTCTCTCATCCGCTCAGGGAACATAGAGTGAAAATATTTACTCACAAGCTCTGTTCCAGGTGCAAGCTGGCTAAGTAAAACCTTGTATTCTTGTGTTAGTAGTAGGAAGTCTCTGTAAACAGTAATGTTATAATTTGGCCACTGACAATTCCGGAAGAAAAGCTGGGAAAACATAAAGACATCTGCTTGGTGGAAAGGCAATAAAATATGTAAATGTCCACCACCTCATACAGTGTGCGCAGCCAATGATCATGGACTGGCATTTATTTCTTCTGATACATACCTTCCTTCCCCAAGTGATTTATGAGTCTATTGTAGTATTATATCCCTCCTTAAACCCAGCCTAAATACACTTTTGTTTCATAGGATTTACTTATAATTCAAGATCTGATTTCTTTCATTATTAATTTAGTTTTATTATCCCCAAATTCTAGTTCTGATTGGCCAATCATTTAAGAATAAAGACCAAAAAATGGCTTTTTGCTTAAGAAACATATTGCTAAATCATTTTCATTTAAGCCAGATATACTTCTGGTATGGTATGTGGATTAAGGAATTTTATACTGCAATTATTTATCTTCAGGCATACAATCCTAGAAATGAGAAACCTAAATGATCCATATCAATATATATACCCTCCCCCCAGTCAATGCACAATTATTGTATACAGTATATTCTTTAATGCTTATGCACTTAAATGTTAAATGATTCATGTTTCCAGCAACTTCCATTTGAACACTGTTTCATGGTATAGAATAGATCTTGTCACTAATACATTTTATCTTGATATTCAGCCTGACATTTCCTTAATTTTAATGCTTAATTTTATCCCATTATTCCTAATTATAATACCTTATACCACTCTGGCCAATTCATTGCAGTCCCTGTTGAAATGTTTGCATATTTATTCTCAGTCAAAATAAGCAGAACATATTTAAATTATTAGAGCTCTGGAATATATGTAAGACCCGTGCATGGTATTCTGCATTTGTTTTAGTTTGCCACAAAAGCAAGCTAGGAGCTGGAGGGTGTGATTTATTAGAAAAGATTAGCAAGCTAAATATGTGTAATTTAACTAAGTGACAACTAAAAGGGGGCAGTGCAACAGTTTATGAAGTTTTGAAGGGCACTAATAACAAGGAGGGGTAAGAATTATTTAGAGTGACATGAGTTATAAGTAGAAGTAATGGGATTAATTTAAGAAATGGAACATTTAGGCTGAATATCAGGATAAACTCCCTGACAGTAAGATCTGTTAGGCAACAAAACAATCTGTCAGGGGAAGTAGCTGAAATCCTATGGCTTGGGATGGTGCAAACTAGACTGGGCAGTCACTGGAAAATGTGCTAAAGGAAACAATCCTGCACTGGCAGTGACATACATCGGATGATCTAGTCCAGTAGGCATTTTCCATCTCTAATTTCTATGACTTTGTGGTAGTTCAGGATGTGGTCATGTGCATGATTAAATTCTCATTTTGGTCTGTGATTGTTCAAGGCCTGAATTTACAACCTTTACTCATGCTGAATGGCACCTTGCTCCATGTTGAATGGTTCCATTGGACTAAGTGGTCTAGATTTAACAGAAGGGCATAGCAAGTGCAGTTTCACCACCAGGAGTATGCCAAGGGAAGAATTGTGGCCCAAGGTCTACAATTTCCCTCTTGCTCCTGAGGATTAATACTTTATTGCTAGCATAGACTATAAATAACTATTTATGGGTACGCTGGCTCTCGAGTGGTGGCTGGTGGGATCCAGGGCTCCTCCCAGCTCACTTTCTCCAGGCAAAGAGTAATAATATGTATAGACCAGTGGGCCCCAAATTGTGGGATGTGTCCCCTTACGTGGGCATGGAGGAACTTTCATGGGGGGTGCAGCAGGGCCCAGGCCAGCCCCCACGGGAGGTAGGGAAGGAGCACCACCCAGCCCCGCTCTGCCCCCAGCTCTGCCCTGGCTCCCACCCACCCCCAGCCACAGCCCTAGCTCCTGACCATGGCTCCACTTCCAGGACCGGCCTTGACCTCTGGCTCCTGGCCCTGCTCCCTGCCACAGCCCCAGATGCCGGCATGGCTGTTGCTCTGCCCCTGGCTGCAGCCCCAGCCCTGTCCCCAGCCTCAGGCCCTGACCGTGGCCCAGCTGCAGCTCTGCTCCTGACCCTGTCTGCAGCCTCAGCCCCCAGCCTCAGTCACCAGCCACGACTCCACTCCCGGCCCCAGCCCTGCTCCTGTCCCCAGACTTGCCCCCAGCTGTGGCCCCAGCCTCGGCCCCTGGCTCCCGGCCTGGCTGTGACTCCAGCCCCAGCCCCGGCCCCTGGCCCTGACCATGGCCCTGCTCCCGGCTGCAGCTTCCAACCTTGTCGGGGGGGTGAGGGAGCGTGGACAGGAGTAAAAGGGGACGAGAGGTAAAAACTTTGGGGATCACTAGTATAGACCCTCTTACATCTGCATGGCCATACTAAAGGTCTGAGTAGACTGAGTAAGAGGTTAAAAGTGTGCAATCCAAATCACAGTCTAGCTGAATGGTATTATTCGTTGTGAGTAAGGGAGGCAGAATGGTGGTGATCAGTACTAGGGTTAAACATCAGTGGCACTTTTTCTTATCCTATTTCTGTACGATGAGTCATCCTGCAAAAGTGAAGGCGCTGCTTTTTGATAGAATCCAATATATTTTCTCAATCAAGCCCTGATATTAAGTATAGTTAAACCAAGTATGCTTACAAATGCTGATGATCTCATCTGACACAGGAGTTAAGTTTCATGTTGTGTGACAAACTACAAATGACTAGCCTATCTGCCTCTTCTGTAAACTGGGAGAAAGAAGCGAGCAGGGAGTCAGTTTTAACTGAGAAATTACTCTAGTATTTCTTTATCCTCAGCCCCTTCTCCTTTGGGCAGCTTTGTAATGCTCTCTATGTGACGCAATTTAACATTGCTGGAATTTAAATTATGAAAAGCATATCAGCAGTTGAATTAGCAATAGCTAGTAATCTAACTGGCACTGATATATGCCATGGGTGACACACAAAAAATAGTCTCTAGTGAACTAGATGCTAATTACACACAGAGTTAATTCCATATAACTGTCTATGGCAACTATATTGTATTCAGTGCAGTTGTAGTCGGTCCCAGGATATTAGAAAGACAAGATAATATCTAAATGCCCCAAGAACAACATGTGGATGAAACCAATCACTATGCTCTCAAATGAACTCACACAGGAAAATAATGAAAGACACAAACACCCTATCACCTATGGGTGAACATTCTTCACAAAGCAATCACTGTATATCTGACCTATCAGTCCAAATCTTCAAAGGAAACCTGTGCAATCAAAAGATGAGTCTGGGAGCTTAAATTCATTACTCTGCTAGACACTAAAAGTGATGGACTGAAGAGACAGAGTGTATTTATGGCTTATTACAACAATCTGTAATCCACTAACCCCCTCTTTTTGTTCTATGAGTGCAGAGGTGTTAACGGGCCACTCTACCTTGAATCGCCCCTTACAATATTTTGTAACTACTTATGCTAAAAAATCAGTTCCATCTTGCATTTTGCTGTGATGCTGGGAGTTGCTTTCCCAGACCTGAAGAAGAGCTCTGTGTATCTCAAAAGCTTGTCTCTCTCACCAACAGAAGTTGGTCCAGTAAAAGGTATTACCTCACCCACCTTATGGTAACGATGGGTAACTATGCCAGCAGGGTGGAATAGCAAGTAAAGAAAGGGGATTGCAGAAACTATTGCAATTTCAATTACAATACACCAGGGGCTGACTGAATGTCACAAACTGGGAAACGAGAAAGCAATTTTCTAATTGCTGTGCAATGGGTAAAGATTTAGGACTTTTACTTGGAGCAGTGGCCTTTGCTTGGATGAAAACATGCATGGCCCTTTATCAATGAACAAGGCTTGCAAAGACTCTAATTGAACAGACTTGGCAGAGATAATACAGTCTAGGCACTGGCAGGAAGTCTTCATAGCTATCAGCAAGGACAAACTCCAAAAAGTTAGAATTTCAGTAGGAGAAGAGCCATTTGTGAATGAAATATACTTGTTCTCATCATTTTTACCTGCAATATGTCTTTAGGAGACAGTATGTTTAAAATGATCAATAGAAAGTATTGCTAATATTTGGAGTGTTGCTAATTTATTTTGTGCTACATTCTGTCATCCTTTTTTACACTGAGAAGTTCCTTACTCTACAAGTTGTCACTGCTCTCAGTGAAATGGTTTAAGGAATAGGGTACATTCAGCATGACTAACAGTGGCCAAATCTAGTCGTGTGTGTGTGTGTGTGTGTGTGTGTGTGTGTGTGTGTGTGTGTGTGTGTGTGTGTGTGTGTGTGTGTGTGAAACGGAGAGAGAGAGAGAGAGAGAGAGAGAGAGAGAGAGAGAGAGAGAGAGAATAAAATTAGTGGTGATGATCTATTGACCACAAGACCTCATTCAGGAACAATCTACATTAGAAAAGGGACAGTAGTTGTGTTTGTCTCTCCATTGTTTTGGGGCCAGATTGGGAGTTGGCTTGTGCAGCCCCAGAAAGCAGTGAAGGGGGGTAAGACGCCCCATTATTCTCTGGTGTCAGCTACCCAGATTGCAGGTAGCAGTGTGTTGAGGAGGGCACCTGCCATTGAACTACTACATCCCTTCACCCCATGTAAATGGATAGGAGTAGGTGGCATGGGGTGGGAGTGTGTAGAGCCTTGATCAGGGTACTTTTCCCATAAAGCAGGAGGGCAATGGAAGGCAGATTTTGACTCTCAGGGCTTGTCTATAGTGGGCCACTCATGAAAGTTAAGTTGAATCTAGGCATTGACTTAACACCTTTAGTTGCTTTAGCTTAACTTTCCTATGTTCCCATGTGGACATGGCCACAAAGTGAGATTCTTCTTCCTGGGATGCTCCTGGACAGAACAACATTGCACAGCCTTTAATCAGGGCAAAGCTATGACTGACATTCTGGGCATCTGGGAGTGTGTTATTTTCCTTTAAGGATCATCTGTTTAATAGCAATTAATGACCTTTTTATTGGCGATCATTTTCTACTAATAAATTGCAAAATAAAGCATTAAAAGAAGCAGAAAACTAGAAGCCATTCTTAATTCTCTCTGGAATATAATACCAACATGTTGATCTCACCACAGTGTTGTATTTGTCAAATGTGCTGGATGCTGCTTCCATTGAAGTCAATGCCAAAACTCCCATTAACTTCAATGACAGCAGGATCTGGTCCATTGTCTAATGTTGTAACCCTTGCTAATGTGTTCACATTATTGATTCCCCCAGGGCGTGTCTTTCATGAAAAAGGTGTCAGAAATTAGAGAAAAAAAACAATCACCTTAAAAATCATAAGAGAAGAATTATTCACTCATCGTCTTCTTTCAAAGAGACAATGTTCTCCCAATCTAGAGATCTCAAGGAAGCAGGCAAGTAACAATAAACAAGAGCAAAGTTCATACTAGCCATAACCTCTGATAAACAATAGAGGTGCTAAATCTATTGGCTCTCAAAAATAAATAAATACAGAGATAAAATGCAAGAGTACAATATGCCTTCTCAGAGCTATGTTGAATCTGATGTGAACATAAATCCATGTATTCTGCTGTTACACCTAACAACTGGGTCATTTACAGTCCTCCTGGAATAGTTAAATTAACTGCACTGGGTAAATGGTCTTATGATTACAAAGGTCTTAATTTATGCAGGGCCTGAAGTGTAGCATAGTTCACTAGTCATATGTGGACCATGGGTCAAATTCAGTGGCCATAGAAATGGTGACACAAGTTACACATCCATATAACATGGGTGTTATATGGGTGGAAGGGTGAGGTAATAACTGAAAAAGTAACTAACAGAAGAGTGAAAGATACAGTTCCCACACCATACACTTTATCCCCCTTTCATCTCCATAGAGAATAGCCTTCTGAAGCCTCAGGGGTATCTGCAGGGTTCCCAAACAAACATTCAGAATTAGAGGAGCCTGGCATCGACACCGGACACAATCACTTTGACAACTCCCTAGTATAAACAGAAAAAAAGGACAATAGCTTTTCTTGACACTGACTGCATCAAGGCCTTGACACGCTAAGTACTTGTTAGATGCACAAAACAACCTGTCTTCTCAAGATGACATATGTCTTTCTGTATCTACCCCACTAACTGATAATACAATGCAGGGAATATTGGGTCCATTTCTTTCCTCGGCTGCTCGGACTTTTTGTGTGTGTCTGGAATATTTATTTTCAGTGTGTTAACATTGATTTCTGACTAAATTAATGAAAACATTGTACAACATTTTAATGATACAAAACAACTTGTAAGTTCTAATTCCATTTTTGTTAAAAATGTAGCGTGCATGCAACATTTTACGAACATGTCGTATTTGTATTTCTCTTCTAACGGTTCAGTAATAGCAAACATTGTGACAGATGCTGCTACCATTAAAGTCAGTGCCTAAACTCCCATTGACTTCAATGGGAGCAGGATTAGGTCCATTGTGTAATATTGTAACCCTTGCCTAAGGCACTGGAATGTTAATATATTCACAGAATTGATTCCCCCTTGGCCTGTCTCACATGAAACGTAAAATAATTGGTTATGAATATGTATGGTTAATACATTTCTCCCAGAATATTTGCACTTGTGTTTGGTAGAGTAACAGGATCTAACTGGACTTTGAAAACAGGAGCCCAGAGTGTGAGATCCTAATCACCTCAGTTCCACTTTCTAAATGCAAGTTTAGGGTGCCCAAAAGTTTTCAGGTTTGGTCTTAAGGAAACAGAAAGCCTGGGAGGCAATAAAATGTAATTGGAAGCTGTGAGTCTTCTATTTTGCTGGGCTGGTAGGCAATACTCTAGGAGAAAAATTGCCTTCAACCACTCAGGAGTGTAACTCCTACAGCCATTGGTGGGAATTATGCATGCTGATTGGAGGGCTGCATGTTTGGTTCTCTAATCACACTGGAGTGGGAATTGATATCTTTGATTTGATTCCTCCTTCCTGACGTAGTATTAATAAAAAGACATTAGATGTTATTTAGCTTCTTCAGATGTTTGGTTTGCAGCATCAAGAAGATCAGCTTGCAAAGGAAGATAAAACACAAGCCAGAGCACTGGGGAAGCCAACTGTCTTTGATGGAGTTTGTGTGAATCACCAAAAGAGAAATTCTCAAAGTCCTTAAGTGTGTCTGGCTCAGCACCTATGAAAATAACCTTCGCCCTTTATCGCGCCCTCCCAGCCACTCCGGTAAATGCAACTGTCCAGCATATTGTGTAGAAACCTACATTTGAAATAAATGATTTTGCAAACTCTCCCCCACCCATTAGATAGCTACATTTGCAGATAGATCCTTGTTCCTCCTCATCAAGAATCCACACAGCAACTCAGTAGTGAGCCTTGTGGGCCAGAAGGCTCAATAAAGTCACTTTCTCTTTAACATGGGATGGCTCAAAGAGTTGGTGCAATCTCAGATATTAAAATTTGCTTATCCAAAGGTTATTCTTTGCTATTTATAGTACCTTATATAAGTTTAGCTATTGGCAAGCTACTTTTGTTTTGGCCCAAATAATCTCTCTCTCTCTCTGAATATGGTCTCATGTTTTTTTGTGTACATGTCTATATTAGCTTCCACTGCCCCCACCCGACCTCCCACCTACTCTGAATTTCTTTTTATTCTCTCCATCAAATTGTATCTTTTCCAGGATGTATTAGTCAGAAATGGTACAAGACAATCAAATTAGGACTAGCATGCTCCAGCTGCCAGAAAACCACCCAGCTGTGATTGATTAATAGCAAAATGCATCTGATTGTGAGGTTCAATCCCCCAAATTGCAGTTATTTAATATGATTCTGTCAGCAAAACCTTCTCAGCTGACAATCTTTATGGAACAGCGATCTGTTTTTGAGGATTACAAATACTTTATCAAAATATTTATGGCATGTTTCTCCTGAAAGATGATATCATCTCTTTTTCAATAGATTAATGTCTTAAGGGTAACTGCAAAAGCTAAGTATACAGTGAGAAAATAAACTTTAAGATTTATCTAATTCACCAGCAAGTGACATAGCCCAGAGCCTGAGTCCATTTTTTATTGTCATAGGGGATATTAAACTAACATCAACACAACCAGAGCAGCTGTCGTTTTATTAACAAATTTAAAGGTCATGTTAAATCAAAAATAAGTAGAATTTAAAATGGTTAATTTGAGGTTGCAGCTTCCCTCGCCCCCTCCTCCTGATGTGCCAGCAACTTGCCTCTGTTTCTATGCCATTTTGAAGGGAATTAGAAGATATTTCCTGTCAGGCATTCATCTTGAAGGTACACAGATGATTCAGAATATACAGTGACTTTTCCCCTTCGTATCAGCTAATTTATACAATTATTAGTATTCATTATTTATATTAAGGACATGACTAGGGCACCAGCTAAATCAGGCCCTCATTGTGCTAGGCATAAAGTAAAAAATAATCTCTGCTCCTAAGTCTCTACAATCATAAAGACAAGACAATAGATGGGCAACACAAATAAATGGAAGATGGGAAAGAGGATGAATAAAAAGAGCATGCTTTTGCATAGACTAGATGTGTGCACATTCTGAAGTTGTAAGAAGCTGATTAGTAGCAGTAATGCTCACTACCTGCCTAGTCATTATCAGATGGATGCTTTTTGTAGGCATCCTGGTAGGAAATGCCTTAGAGGTAAGATTGACCATTATATATATATATATAGAGAGAGAGAGAGAGAGATTAAAGCAAGTCCTATATGAACCTTGTTAAGAGAGCTAAGGCTTCACTTGCTTTTCTAATGGTTTGTACTGCAATGACTTTGATTTTCCCTCCCTGTGTAATACACATTTTAACAGATTCACATATTTGAGAGAGGAGGCTTTTTGTAGTTGTGTCTAGGAGGTATATAAAGAAATAATACTATAGAATAAGCTTAAATAAACTTCTGGAAACCCAGGGTATCTTTCAGAAATATCGTGTATTTCACCAAGTTATTTCTAACTATTACTTTTTATTTTACTTGATTTCCCTTTTATCTTTTCCCATCAACATAGAACACTGCATAGCCTTCCACACCGATAGCCTCTTTCATACACTTATTGTTTTGAACAGGAACTAAAAGGGCAGTGTAAAACAACCGCATGCTCTTTTCTTCATAATTTTCTTAGATCCAGGGAAAAGAGATTATTTTTCAGTTCAGTTATTATATTTTAGGGAGATCACATTAGGGACATATATATTTATTAGAGAAAACAAATAAACAAAAACCCTTCCATATCCAGCACAGCATTCATTCACTGTTGTAACTTGTTACAGGATATGGCCTTTTTGAGGGGTTCCTGAAGGACATAAGTCCACACCGTGTAGAGGTTAAACATAGGGGTTTATTACACACAGCGCTGGCGGAGTGTCACCTGGCTTATTAGGCTCAGAGACACTGTCAATCAATTGTTTACAATAGAATATATAGATTTACCATGGGCAGGGGAAAGTGACGGGGTAGGCAGTTCCACACCCTCGGATAGGTTTTGCAGCAAGACAACATAGCACAGTAGCCAATGGTTAACAGGTTACATAATGTCTCCGCCCATGGTCTCAAGTTAGCAAGTTAACATTTAATTAATACTTTGATAAAATGTTATTAGTTTAAATATATATATTGAATTCTGATTTTGGGTCCATAGGAATGGAGCAACTCCTTTGACTGTCCAACAGGTACATTCCTAGGGGTTAAAGCAAAGAAACAGTGAAAGAATATGGCAATAAAGATTGTCTCCTTTGTGTCTTAAGGCAGGCACTGGTCCCTGGGAAAGGGAGGTGGGAGGATGCCATATCTTATACTGACATGTGCCAACCTTTCATAAACTCAAGGTTGGATCTGTGGGAAGAACTTCTCCCTACAGAAGAAACTAACAACCAAAACAGTGTTTCTTTGTTCAATCTGCAACTCTGAATAAGACACAATTATTTAGTTCTCAGCTCCAACACCTGGCAATTTGCTGACTAGGCTTATTTTAGCAAAACAAGTTTATCTGTTTACCCTAGCTTTCTCTTAGCTAATCACTATTTGCTACGCCTCTGGTCCCTTGACTATACTCTGGACTTTGGATCTGGGAAAGAGCTAGCACAATCCATATACCAGGTTGTTATATAAAATGCACATGGATTTTAACCCTTCAGTTCCCCCCAGGGTGCCACCTGGAACTGGGGTACCACTGAGTGCCCCTGACCCACCAGCCTGGTCTCCCTCTCACAATGTGCTGCTGTGACAAGTTGCTAAGGTCTCCAAGCTTGCTCTTTCAATCAGCATACACACAGGTAGGGACACAGCCAGCTGTAGTAACAGGCAGACAGGCTCTCTGACCAGCCCCTGCATGGGAAGGCTATACAGCTAGGGCACTTACCAGCTTCTCAGGCGCACACCCCCTCTGGAGTAATTATACTATCTTGCACTGCACAGGGAACTGTACAGCATAAGCTCATGAAATTCGCCCCCGCCCTCAATGTGGAGAGGAATATACACAGCTTTCTGCCCAAAATTATGATTTCCACATACTGGTTTTAGACA
Organism: Emys orbicularis; assembly: GCF_028017835.1. Classification (NCBI taxonomy): domain Eukaryota; kingdom Metazoa; phylum Chordata; order Testudines; family Emydidae; genus Emys; species Emys orbicularis. The sequence goes on along the minus strand of NC_088686.1, from coordinate 81,948,392 downwards.
ACAACAAAACACGTTTATTAACTACAAAAGATAGATTTTAAGTGATTATAAGGGATAGCAAACAGATCAAATCAGATTACCTACCAAATAAACAAAAATGCAATCTAAGCTTAAGATATTAAAGAGATTGGATATGAGTAGCAAATTCTCACCCTAATTGTTGATTTAGGCAACTTGCAGAGATTCTTGAGGGGCCAGCCGCACTTGCTTGCAGCTTAAAAAACCCAGGTATTCCTTTCACAAGCTAGAAATCCCTCTAGCCTGAGTCCAACCCTTCTCCCCAGTCCCTTTTCCTCAGGTGTTTCCAGCAGTCTTCTTGGGCAGAAAGTCAGTGAAGAACCACAATGATGTCACTCCCCTGCCTTAAATAACTTTTGCATATGGCACAAACCCTTCGTCTCCAAGTTTAGTTCCCACGCCTTTCAGTGGAAAATACTGATATTCCAAGATGGAGTCCAGTACCAGGTGACTTGGTCACATGTCCCTGTAGGGTCAAGGCAGCCATAACTCAGAGGCTGCTTGTAGCATCCTCAGGAAGGCTCCCAGATGTTCTCCCCAATGGCCCTTCCCAGCCAGCCATTTAGACTGATTGCATCCTGCCTAGTGGGTGTTCCCCAGGTGTAAACACATTTGTAGTAGATGCATAGGCAATATTCCTAACTTCAGATACAAAAATGATACATGCATACAAATAGGATAATCATATTCAGTGAATCCTTACCTTTTCAACGATATCTTACATAACCTATCTTTCATAAAATACATCATAGTTATTCCATAATCATATCATAATAATATTACTATGAATAATATGGGGCATAATGCCACAGCCTCAATACTGCAAATGATCTGTATGTGCCTAACATTACTCATGGGAGCAAATATGCATATATACATAAGTGTTTGCAAAACATGCCTATACGTGGAAATTTTCAGAGTACAGGTATCAAGATTGCAGCACTGGAAAAACTGTGCAGTGTACATATGATGGAGGCATAGGCACCGACTCTGTGGGTGCTCTGGGGCTGGAGCACCCACAGGGAAAAATGGTGGGTGCTGAGCACCCACGGGCAGGTCCCCTATGAGCTCCCCCCATCACCCCAGCACCTCCCACCTCCCGGTGGGCCTAACAGATCAGCACCTCCCCCTCCCCAGTGCCTCCCGCCTGCCGCGAACAGCTGTTTCACGGTGTGCAGGCAGGAGGCTCTGAGGGAAGGAGGAGAAGAGTGAGGACGCATCATGCTCAAGGGGGCGGAACTGGGTGGGAAGAGGCAGGGTGGGGGTGGTGGTGGATCGGGGCGTGAAGAGGCGAGGCGGGGGTTGGGCAGAGCCGGGGGTTGAGCACGCCCCGGCATTTTGGAAATTCAGCACCTGTGGGTGGAGGGTTCTTTATTTGACAAAATAGAGGGAGGCAACACTTGCCCATAAACTGGATTGTGGCATTGGGCATAGCCCTGAGAAAGGGCTGGTGGGTAAACCACAATAATCCGTGAGAAACCCTCAGTGCCTTGGAGGCACCCTTCTGAAGCACAGTTCTTCAGGATCTCCTCTCTCTTGCTGAACTATGTGGGGTGAAATCTACTACATCTTTTTACAAAGTACGACACACTCCCTCTTGAGATGGGCAGGAACTGGATTTTTCATTTGACGGCAAATTCCACAATTTCAAAATTCTTTTAATTCCAAAAGAGAATAAAACAAAAACAAAACAAAAAAAAATCAAAATTTCCTATGAAATAAAATTCTGAAAACAAAATCATTTTGGGCGGATGGAAACATTTAGTTCTGATAAAAAAAAATCCAGTCTGACTTCGACCTCTTTAAAGTATTTTTTTTTAATTTTCATATTTTAAAAATTCATCTTGAAAAGATGGTTTTAAAGTTAAAAATTAAAACTTTTTGTTTCAAAAATGCATTATCAAAATGCTTCTTTTCTTTTTTTCTAAATAAAATTTTGTTCAAATCAATACTTTTTTGAAATACTTAGATTTTGATGAAGATGGCATTTTTTGTAAAACAAAACTTTTCAATGAACTCTGCTGGGAAATGGAGCCCTATTAATAAAGGCAAATAAAAAAGCCTGCAAATACAATGCTTTTTGGGCATTTCATGTATTTCTGGTCTGAAAAGTTCTACTATAGAGGTGAAATTCTGGCTCCACCAAATTCAGTGGCAAACTTCTATTGACTACAATGAAGCCAGCATTTCACCCTGTATCTTTTAGTATCTCTTGCACCAATCAATGTTATGCAATGACAGATCATTTTGTTTATTTCTAAGATTCAGTCTCTGGTGAACATCTTATTCACTCACACATTCACATTCCCACACAGTCTCAAATTCATGGAGATTTTCTAGTACTTTTCATTTTGACATTGACTTTAATTGGGTGTATCTCAGGCTTACAAATTTGAAGAGCATTTCATAAAAGCAGGCAGTTTTCCCACCATGTATTTCTTTCTAAGCTGTCACAACTTAGCTCCTGCTAGCACTAGAATATTGTTTATTTTCGTGCCGAATACACAAATTAAAAACAACTAAAATCAGATTTTATGTATGGCTGAAAATGTGCTCACATTCACAGCATGCATCAGATGGGTGAATATGTAATTTTACAATACCAAACGGTGTGCAGTCAGAGTGTTTGAATGTGAGTTCAATACATTGTTCAGCACCAAAACAGGCAAAATTTACAATTTTGATATTCATGAAAAAAATGTCTGGAAGGGTAAATTGTCCCTGTTTTAGCTGAATGCAGCAGCAATGACTGATTGTTGTTATGGTAAAATAAGATTAACGGGGGGGCTGGGAGGGCAGGGGAGAGGAAATGACCTGAACAGAACAACAAGTTCCTGAAAAGGTTAGGGCAGACATGTATTTCAATGAGCAAACCTGTCATACTTCTGTTCTGGATAATGTATGCATTTCATGGAGAAATGTTATTTTATTCATAAACGAATGGATGTACATTCATAAAACAAATGAAATGTCTTACACAGTATATGTTGCTACTTTTTGGATGGCGTCTGTGCAATATTTGTGTCTACTCCATTCACTGGAAAAACTGCATGTAAGAACCTAGGTAGGCACGTAGATTTATTATGTAGATAGAGATTTCTGAATCCCATATAATACATCAGGAGTGTAAGTGTGTGGGACAGGGATGAAGCAAATGTGTAAAGAAATAAAAGTTGGAATTACTTTGATATTTTTATTGTTATGAGGAGTGTTATTCTTGCTATTTGGATGCATGCTGCCACACGGGTAATTCACATATCAGCCTTCATGTTAACAATTAGAAGGAAATAAGCTATACAGATTCCAAAGTTTTTTTTGGCAAACTATAGGCCCAATCCTGCAGCTATAGCAAAGACAACATTCCCATGTCAATTATGATTTCACACCACCTTCCTGAAGAACTTAGGGTTTTTTTCTGTGAAGGTCAAAATACCTACCAGGCTTGAACATATTTGGCTTATGAGAGTTGACAAGACCACAGGGCGGTATTGCAGTTGAGGAAATAATACTACTTAGGTATCAACTAGCCAACTATGATTTTAAATTTACTCCAGAAAAAAAAATGATGCGTTAATGTGCAATTCAGATAGGAAATAGCTGCCATGTGTTTAAATGCCTGCCATGTTTTCATCAATCCTGGAAAACAAATCAAATAAGCAAAAAGTCATTCTATTGGCATTGCAAGAAGCACATAAAGTGTCTTAAGGGAAGCTTGCAATTAGTCTTGGTTATTGATTGTTTGACTTTTACCATAATATGCTGGCACGTCAATATTCTTAGGATATAACTTATGGATTCATCAATATACTTTAAAAGTATTATTTTAAGGGCAGTATTTTCATTAGCAATTTATGCTGCAAGTCAAAGTCTGGGTTAAAAATATAAGGCCAAATATAATAATCATGGTGACTATATAAACTACAATGAAGTTACAACTGGGATAAATTTTATCCCCCCAAAACTTCTTTTTGGAGATGAACTGAAGTCAAAAGAACTGGGATTTTCAAAGCAGCCTAGAGGAGTTAGGTGACTGATTCCCATTGGTTAGGAAATGGTTACCCCCTAGTCTCCATTGAAAATCCCAGGTACGGATCTGAATTTTGATCACCTGGAAATATGGGGAGTTTCATATCAGGAGTTTTGGTCCAATTCCATCTACAGTTGCTTTAAACTGTAACTATAGAGATAGACAGTGAGGTGTATTGTCTTCAAGCTGAGCCTTATGCATGCAACTCTTGTTAATGTAATAGGATTCAAAGCTATAAATCTCATACCTACATACCTCAAGCTAAGAAAATACTAGAATGATTTTTCAAGTATGTCTAACAAAATTATCAAAGCAATTAATCTAAATTAGTTATTTGAGCCAAATTTCCTAATGAGCCACAAACCAGCTCCAAAATTTACATGTGCAGTTGTGCAACTACCCAAATAATAGAATTCTGTGTGCAAAAGGGATTTGCTCACACAAAATTAGACAACTTTTGAACATGTTGCATATGGAAATTCTGAGACTGGCTTGAGCCCCCTTCTAAAAAAAAAAAAGGGTCACCCTCCCTATTACAAACAGCATGCTATCATTATTTTTTCCCCATAAAATATAGAACAGAGTTGCTGACAAAAAATGGAACCTCAGATCTGAACTACTTCAATATCAGTGGAGCGGGGATGATGGGTCCCTGGATTCTGAACCAATTCTTGTTGATTGTGTTCCAGGTCAGCTGCAAAATGAGAGGTTTGGGTTTTATTTTCCTAGCTTGAATTTGGATATAGACAAAATCTCAAGAGTGGAACGAAAGGGAAGAGCTCTCATAAAAACAACTCATTAATACTGGTGCCACCAAAATCTGAGCCCTACCCCTGACTCATCCTAGGAGCCTGATTTTAAATCCTTGTCTTAAGCTATGGATCTGAACTCATTTCTTCATCCCAACTCTAATTAAAAGGGATTCACATAAGAAGGAATGGGGGATGGAAAATGTTTTCTGACCCGCTCTAGCAGTAACACCACAGAGACTGAGCAGGAAGTCACAGCGGATGATAAATAGCATGAGTTTAATGTGTGATTGCAGATGAAAAACAGGCCAATACCATAATGTGGCATGTTAACAGGAGTTTCCTCATAAAACAAGCCTAGTATTTACACTGACAAGGCTTCATTTGAAATATTGAAGTCAGTTTAGGACACCGTATTACAAAAAAATGCATCATCAAACTGGAAAAAGTTCAGAGAAGAATGACAAAAAGAGGTAATGCTTTGGAAAATAAGAACTGTGACAAAGGGGTAGCTAGGAACTGGAATAGTCTAGTCAGGAGAGATTGAGGAGACAGACGTGCTAACTGTGCACAAAACCATAAATGATGTCATGAAGAGGGGAGGCCTCAAGTATTGTCAGCAGTAAACTTGGACAGAACAAGGAGCATTAGGGTCAATGCTGCAGCAGTGGAAATTTAGGTTTATAAATTAGGATTAACATTATAAGACCAATAGTAGACCAAGCTGCTAACGAAGAGTCATAATCTTTGGAAACTTGGCAATGGTAGACTTTACACCCATATATAACATGAGGGGTAGTTATTATGACAGAACAAAATCCCACCTGCTGTAATAAAAAGGGGATGGACTAGATGACCCATTTGAAGTCCCTCCAGCACAAATGATTTTGATTGTCTCTCAAAACACTTATTAGATTTGTGTGAACATACAAAAATGCCAAGGTTACTTGTGACCTTTTAGCAATAGAGAAATGTGACCTTCTACCAATGGCACCAATGGGAGTCAGAAGGATATATGTTAGTAGGATATAAGCCTTTAATTTAATCCTAATGGCTGAAATGAATGTGAGAGAATTAGTTTCATTTCAGTGTTTTCTTAATATTATTTTCAAAAGAATAAATGCCCACAAGAACACAGTATTTATGTCCACACACAGCATGTAAACTTGATCACCCTTTTTAAAAAAAAAAAAAGAAAAGGAGTGTTTTTCCCTGCTTGTTTTAATTAAATTAAATTAACTTGAATTAAATTAAAGTTAAATCTAGACGGGTGTAATTAAAATTTAGATAACTCCATTAGATGAAAGAATAACATTTGATTATAATAATTAAAAGTTTGAGGGGCATGGATCAACATTCATGTCGCACGCCTCGTCAGTACTCGGCCCAAGCTAGGGAAGCTAACGACCCAACCAACAGACCAAATTTGGTGACGAATCCTGGTCACATGCCACCTAAGGCATGTTGTGCATACACTAAGAAGAAGAGTAAAAGCTTAGACTTTAGAGCCTTGTGTGTTAAAGGGAAAGGGCAACACTGAAATTTAATAGGTTTTGGAAGGCAATGTGTCAGTTTAGCTGAGACTCAAATATAGTTCAAATATTAATGAACAACGTAGGAGGTTACAAAAGCTAACTTTGGAACAAATTCTGCTTTTTCAACTACACTGGTGTAATCCTGATTAACCCCATTTAAGTCAATTCTGATTGGTCCAGGTGGTACAAACCCTTACACATGAAAGTGATCCTCACTCATGCAAAGAGTCCTTACATGCCAAGGAGGCACACTGGTTTCAATAAGCCATATCCAGCAGTGTTGTTTTAGTGCATTAGAACCATGAAGTGAATCTGCTCAGTGTTATTTAATTTCCAAGCTGAATAAATTCAAAGTAAGTAAACAAAGGACATCAGTGAGTAAACAAAGAACATCATGACAAAAATGAATTTGATCTCTATTAATTCTTTCATCTAAGAATCACAATAGCCTCAGTTTAGAACTAGCACACAATCTTATGGGGTCTCTGTAAGCCAAATCCTTCCAACCTTTCCCTAAAAAGTGGGTCCCCAGAGGTCCTGTTCATTTGCTGTACCTGGAAGAAGGGCCTAAGCCTGTTTAAAACTAGACTATTTATCCAAAAATCCTTTCTTTGTCTGTTGGTCCCTGGAGAATCCAGTTTGAACTAGTATATACTAACCTCTCCAAGGGTGGCTTCAAAGGGCTAAAAACCAGACATTAAGTTAGCATCCCTCCCCTCCTCTCAGGAAGATACATACAATCTCACAAGAACACATATTCAATTGCAGATTTAATACAATGGACCCCAAAGGTACTGAACTTAATTCAATAATATTTAACTCAATTTGTACACTATTGTCATATGTCACATGTTCAGAATGTGTCACCAGCTCTACAGTAAAACAGAGGGGAGAGAGACTTTAGGGATAACACTATTTTCTTAAAGTTTCTTGTTCGGCTGTAGAAGAAAAGAACTCTTTCAGTTATTCTTTGTCACAGAATCAGAAGTTGATATAAAGAGGATGAAAAAGAAAATGTCAAAATTCAACATTTCACAAACCTTTCAGTCTGATAAGCCCAGGAACTGTCCTGAATGGAATGGACCCTTCTCCGTATTTGGACTGCAATGAAGTTGGACACAGAGCAGGAAAACACAAGTTGGCTTATTCATTTTTGCCTGGGGATGAGCCTGAAAATATTTATAAATAATTTTCCTTCATGGAGGAGGGAGATAATAACTCTGACGTTGCTCTTAAAACGCCAGGGAACATTCAATTCCAAAATGCAGAATAATGCACAATGGTCCAAGCTTTGGCCAAAAGGGGAGATTGAGGATGAAGGATACTGGACAAGTCAGAAGAGGAGCGGAGAGGAAGGAGGGCATGGCAGATCTTCTCTTTGAAAGCCAATCAGTTCTTGTGTAGAAAAGGCAGAGGGGAAAAAGCACATCAAAGGTTGCAAATGAGTGACTGCAACGTGGGCATGGGAGTCAACAAATCTGAACTCTGAAGATGAGTCAGTGACTGCTGTTTGGCATGGAATATCACAGAAGAGAAGGGGGAGAGAATAAACATGTAATGGAAGAAGTATGTATATTAGTGAGACTTTCTCCAGAAGCACCCAATGGGATGGGAGTAGGAGCAGAGAATGAATGTTCGTGATGGAACCAGGGTTGGGGGATGGTGAGATAGAGTTGTGGTGGGACAGAGAGGGGCAAAACTGCAATAAATGTGCAGTTAAAACCAAAATGGCTTTCTCTTTTCATTTCCCCCTGCATTTTCCTCATGTTAGTCTGTGTCCCAGACAGAAAACTCAGGCGCACTGCTTGATCATATAAAAAGACATATTATCAAATAATAAAAAAGATTACAAAAGCCAAGTTGAGAATACAGCACTGCTGTTTATTTCTTCAAAGCTTGTTTTGCAAGACAATTTTATTAGCATTTTCTGCCTGTCGTTCGAAACAGAGAAAGATAAAAACTAGGGCTGAGAGCTTCAAAGCTATGAGACTTGGATCCCCAATTCATATTCATTCTAAAGAGAATTGGACATCCAAATATTTTACGTAGCTCTCCAAATCATAGTCTGGACTTCTAGCAGAAACTGTTGACTAACTTCTGCTCTTATTGCATTCATGTAAACCTGGTTGAACTAAAACCTGATGCACAGAAGAGTGAAAAAGTTATCTAGATTTATTTTGGTGTAACTGGGAGTTGAATTTAATTCAGTGGGGAGTTCTACATGTATAACAGGGCAGAAATAGTCCTGAGAAACTGGAGGTATGTGTAATACAAAGTAGGAAATGGCTTGTATTAATTTGCAGCTTCTTAAGCCTTCCTACTGGTTGCTTTTCCTGCTACATTTCTTTCCTCTAGCCCCTCAGCATGTACACTAAAATATATCCATTTAGGCTCCCAAGCAGCTCCCAAGCACACAATTAGACTCAGAATCAAATGGACTAAATTCATAGGTTTTGATTTCAAACATCCCTTCTGAAAAAAATTAAAGAGTTTTTAAATTTAAGGGTCTGATTCATTTGCATAATTAAAAAACAAAGAAAAAATAATGTTGATTAGAATACTGGTGTTGACAAAGTGTAGATAAGTTTGTCATAAAAATATTTAAAAGACAAAAAAAAAATAGCAAGCATTCACAGACTTGAGTAAATAAGAAAAATCCAAATAGCTCAGTGTTGTTCTTTGCAGCAGCTTGAGAGATGCTCAAAACACAAACATTGATGGCTGTAGCAGTGTTGGTGTCAGCTTCTATTAAACAAAACAAGAGTATATCCAGAGTATAAATTACACTATGACATGGTAGTAGTAATAATTGGACCAGACAACATATATTAGAAATGCACCACCCCAATGACACAATAAGTACAATTGTGTTGTAGTTACTTGGAAGAAATTGAATTCTCAGTTAAGGGGGGGAAAGGGAAGAAGGATTTTGCATACCTATTATCCGTATCGGTGTATGCACAAGTTATACACAGAACAACTTCTTGAAGAGATAACTTAGGGCAGATCCTACTGGCTTGGATAGGAAAGTAACCTGGAAAAAATGGCTGCACATTGATCAAGGACCCTGGTTTGAATCTTAGCTTTCACAATTCAATTCTTTTCTATAGGTTTGTACACTCCATATAATGGTGAGGGATAGTCATGCAGAGAAGACTGAACGTAGCTAGGGGACTTTTATTGTTTAAATGAATATAGCGGGTTCTGGTTTGATTTATAACATTCTACTGTAATAAGATGCTAATGTCAATTGGATGGAATACAAGAAAATATTAAAAAGTCTTTTTTCAACTATTATAGAGCATCTGGTAAACTTTGGGTTTCTGGTTCAGATTTTAAAACTAGTATGTGAGCCACCATTGAAGCTAACATGTGAATGATTGATTATTGTAATAAGAAAATCCCATCATTAGCACAAAATTAGGTTTGGAAGAATTTGATTTTTTATATAATTTCTACTGATAATATCTATGTTTATTTGTAAACATTTTTGCCTAGTTATTGTTTTAAATTTTCACACTTGTGGGAAATTATGTGAAGGGTCACACAATGGGGTGTGTGGTCACATGAATGTTTTAATGACAGTAGACTTTAATTTCAGAAATTTAAACTTTTATAACTGTTTAAACATAAATTGTCAACATCACATGTCAAAGTATACATAGTAAATATCCTGAAATCAAACTTTAATACGTTCTCAAGCAGCATTTTTTAATAGCTTATCTGTACATTTCAATTATTATAGATGGAAATTTTTGTTGTGTGTGTATGGTGAAGTTGACTGACATTTATAAATAAAAATCTAATCCTTCCAAGGCTACACAAAACAAGTATTAAAGTATTTGAATGAAAACTGGTAATGAAGATACATTCAAAGGCACATTGCAGTGTACAGTATCAGTTTATCAGGATCGTAAACTATACCAAAATTGATATAGCATTTAGTATTCACGTTATCCATACTAGTAGATCATGTTAAAAGCAAAAAACATTTTCCCACTGTTCAGCAATGCCAGGTATGGGAACTAAATGAGATTCAGCTACTGGAGATAGAAGAATGTCTTCAGTTACTTCCTTATTACTTGTCTTTTCAATCCTGTCTTTGAATACCATGTGTATGGTCATCAAAAAATGATCTAGATGCTATGCTGACAGGTGCATTAAGAAGTTAGACAGATAGATTTGAAATATATAGATAGATCTGTCTACCTTTACTCTTGTGTAAACAATGAATACAGAGAATAAAAAAATATATAGAAATCTTGAGCTGATGAATTTAGACTGGAAATCTAGCTTACCCTTATTCACAGTGCTTTGCAATTGCTTCCAGTCAGTTCTGGCTCTATTCTATTCAGGTTCTTGTATTGCTGCTGTCACCGCTGAATTATAAGTGCCTTTCTGGAACAAAGAGGAGCATGAAAATGAAAAAAATTATATAATTAAAAGGACATGTAGTTTAATAAACTCTCTAGTACCTCAAAACATTCTGTTTCAAAATTCATTCATGGACAGAATACGTGTGCTCGGGTCAATTGGAATTCCAACTGATCTAATTCTCTGATCCCCTACTTGAGACAAAGGGAAAAATTTCCCCTTAAAACATCTAAACAATTCTTAAAATTGTATTTACATTTTTAACTTTTATACGCACAAAATATAGAAAATAAATGCTGGTTATAGCATTTTATTCCCCCTCCCCCATTCTAAGCTATTGCAAGTGAATGTGAAGATGCCGAAGAACAATGTGAAGATGCCGATAAACAATGTGTGCTAAACAGTAAATAATAATTACAATCTAGTGAGGTGCCCTACTAAAGAGTGTTTGACAGGAAGACAATTGATTCTCTTGCTTTTTGTTTTATGTTAAGATTTACAAAGGAGTGAGATAAAGCTATATAAAAATGCTGTTGCAAATAACACAGCAAAGTATAAAGTTGTGTCTGCACTCCTTGCCTGTTGGGGTATTTCTTCCACTTTTAATAGACTGTCACAATTGATAAATCTAACACAGTTCTGTGGTCCACTTTGGATACGAATGCGTAAGTTTAAGTACCATGAGTTAAATCCGCAACCCAGTGCCTAGCTCAAGTAACTGGGCTGGAGGCTGGGCAGATGAATGGGGGAGTCTTCCTCACTGCCTGCAAGTGTCAGTATCTCTATGGAGACTACTAGCCTCCATGGGGGCTATTTCAGCTTAGTGGATGGAGTAGCCCTGTGGGCTCAATACCCCATCTCACTATGGGAACAAATACTGGATTCCTTGGCTATCTCCACCACTAATCGCATGTTTGCTGCTGCTCTGGGAGCAATGCCACAGAAGTGCTTTGCATTTGCAGGGATTGTAAACCCTGCCCTTGCACTACAAAACTTCTTCCTTCGTAATGCCAGGTGGCTGTGCATAGCTGTAGAAGAGGGAATGTCATTTACCCCTACCTGAAACTCTTGGGGCCACAACATTTGGCTAGGAATTATGCTGGATAGGTTGTTTGGTGATATTTCTAGTGCTTTCTGCCTCTGGACAGAAATATCATGAGGACAAACTTTCTGGTTAGATTTTAATATTTCTGCTTCCAGCTCATTGGGAACCAGGAAGTGCAGAGTTGTATGAAAATGAAAGAAGAAGAAAAAAACAATATACAATTTTTGAACCTTAAAAAAGCTTTAGCTTCAGGCTAGCTCATATTTTACAGGAGATGTTAATTTTCTTTTCACTTTATTTATCCAAAACAGATCACCCATTTTAATTTTTAACAACAAAAAAGTCATTTTCAGTCTGTTCCGTTTGAAGCTAAAACTGGCAGAAGCTAAAACAGGTCTGGCTGGAAGTTTTATGGTAGCAGAGGGTCTGCTCCCGGGGGCTGTGACAGCACAAGACAGTCTCCTCTCTGCTGGAGTAGCTCCCCAGGCATCCAGTTCCAACCCCCAAAGTGAGTGGCACTGACTGGGCCAGGCTACAGCACATTTCCACTGCAGCCTCTACTCGTGGGAACCTTGTAGGATTCTCGAGCATAAATCAAGCCTGCCTGCCCTTGATAGATGCCTCGTGGAGGGAGGAATGGAAACAATGCCTGCCTACCCATAGGCTGATCTGCCTGGTCACAGGAGGCTGGGCTGGTACAGGGAGATGCCATGCAGTAAGGGTGAATGTGGCCCATTGGTTGTGCTTTGGCATTCTTTGGGATGAAAGGTGTTTACATATATATGGGGATAACATTCTTCTTATCATTTGCCCAGAGCCCTATACAGGGCCGGCTCCAGGCACCAGCTTAACAAGCAGGTGCTTGGGGCGGCCAAGGGAGAGGGGCGGCACCTGCGGCAATTCGGGGGCGGGAGGTCCCTCATTCCCTCTAGGAGCAAAGGACCTGCCGCTGAACTGCCGCCGCCGATCGCGGCTTTTTTTTTTTTTTTTTTTGCTTGGGGCGGCAGAAATGCTAGAGCCAGCCCTGGCCCTATAGATTCACTTGTGTCTTCAGTCCACAAATGGGAAACAAGGCAATCTACATTCCTTGTATTGTTGCAGCTGTTCGAATTTCAGACATCTGAAACACTGTAATCAGAATCAAACATCAGCCTTCTTTCTTAGTCCCCACCTCCAGCCTCTAAAACAACAGTTGTGGTATATATTTTGCTTGGTATCACACAGCATAACAACAATATTCTTAGGTAATTACTATATAACATCCTCAAGACCCAGATACCACCCTTTCTATAATTAGTAAATATTAACCTTTTCTGATTTCTATATGTTAAACTCTCATCATTTATTTATATGTTAACCAACATTCTTTTTATATTGTGTATCTAACAGATCTAAATCGGTTGAAACTGAAAAGTTCTTTGTCCTTCAGTTGAACCTAGTGGGTGAAGGGAAAATTAACTCAACAATGGAATGCTTGTAATCTTTTATCCTCCTTTGCCACTGACCTTCCAATATAGCCTAGACATCCAGGCAGAGAACCCTGGAGACTAATGAAGGGACCTACAGAAGTTTGTTGTAACAAACAAGACTGGGTAATTGATAAGAGGGTGCTTATAATCAAATTATACTTTGTAACCGACAAGGGATCTTTGTTATCACATGTTTTAAGGACCCATTGAAATATGTTTTTAACTAATTAGGAAGTGCTTATTACAACAGATGCTCTTAATAATTGAATTAGAAATCCTTTTATATCATAAAAGAAATTCCATAAATAATGAGGTAAAATAAGATATCGAAAACAATACACATCTGGGAAAGTAATTCTTCTCCTGCAAAAGGAATTTATTTGTGTCTCATCCTAAAAAGAAAAGAGGTTTGGGAGTTAGACTGGGAATGAAAATTGTTGGCATTCCATCAGTTACAGAAGGATGATCCAGGTGCCAGCTTTTCACCTTACACAAAGAGTGGTAACATACTTTTTTCCATATTCCTTATAGTGCTGTATTAATCTTTGATTGATAATCTTTTATTAAATAATTCTATATGAGCCTTTTAATTGACAACCTCAAAACTTTATTAAATTAAAACATGCAACAATTCTAATAAATTACTTACATTTCATTATGGTGCCTATATACCTTTAACAGTATTTACTCAATAACAGAAGGCTGTGTAATGTAATTCCTTGAGGCAAACCATGACAATGGCTTGCATAGTCTGGTGTTCCCTTGTACTGTATATCATATTTACAGATGTAAAAAAATCTCCAAAGCATTGACTCATACAGAATCGTTGTTCTCTTGTGAACCAAAATGACGTTTTTAGGCTAAAGATAGTATAAATGAATTGGAAATTAAAATCTTTCCCACCAACACACCTTTCCCCCCCTTACTTTGAACAAGGATCAATTTAATGACATTAAAAGCCAATTATTTGAGGCCATGGATCTGAGTAATTCTATTAAATATTTATTACTTATCCCAAAAGACTGCAGAAGGCTTTCAACATAAATTGAGCTGTTTCACCCTTCCCATCATATGGAATCAAAGACACATACATACGCAAGAGTAGCCTGAAGCCAATTTTAGGCTTTCAAAAGGAAAGCAGAATATTTCTATTGAGACCATTTCCTCCCAAAATATTTTGCCAAATCTTTTTGCCAAATCAAAAAGTGTTATATATAAATGAGGGCAAAAGCACAAACACAGAAACTGTATAACTCTTTTTATTCTCCCAACTTCCCTAAACATGGGAAGAATCTTTCTCTATTTAACAACCCTTCTCTGGGAAGCTGAGTTCACTGAAGTCATGTACAGTACTATTGCTGCCCACAAAGGATTCAAAGAGTGATTTGAGTTTTCCAGGGCAAAGTATCCTAAAGATAGCACCTGTCACAGAACAGTGTTGCCTGCAGAAACAGCAAAGCAGCAGCTAATCAGAGTGAATACCTTCCCTGATCTGCTTTATTTAAAAGTATAATTAAATTGGTGCATCAAGTCCACTGTAGTTACAATAGGGCTTAAAATATATTTGTGCCATAGTTGTAAGAAGCACGATTTAATTCTAATAGTGGTGTGGAGGACTAAAATAGCCACATGTTAATAAAAATTATAAATAATAATAAATGGATATAGCGTTGCAAATGTAAAAGGTACTTTAAAAACATATGTCCAGAACCAGACTTGGTCGAACTCCATAGATAGTAACCTGTCACAGAGAGAGAGGGCAGTGATTGTAATAGTGCAGGACTTTGGAAAATTACAATCTGTCTCCCATGCAATGTCCATTGTATAGTACCCATCTTTGGGTGAGTCTTTGCTATAAGTCAGGCACATTACAGCAAAGTATAACAGGGAGGTTGGGGAGGGATGCCATGAGACACCAGAAGCCAGAAGAAGTGACACCTACCGGGATGTGACCCAGGAACCTCTTAGTGCCAACTGGCAAGGGGCACAGATGTGTATAAGGATTACAGGGATCTCCTGGGTCTGGTGTTTACATTCTAGTTCAGCACAAGAGTTCGCTAATGAAAGTTGGTTTCACACTGGTCATCAACATCATTGTGAAGTGCATGTACGGATGTTGTGTAAGGAGTTATGAATATACATTGAAAATTATGTTCTTAAGATCTGTGTCTAGATACTGGTCATCAAGAAAGGTGAAAAACTGGTTTTCTTTCAGGCTTATCTACCTCTCTGTATATTAAGTATTGTATAGTTCACAATGGGGATCCACTCACCAGGCTGAATCAAATGCTAATGAAAGATTGTGAAAACTTCAAAGAAACAAAAGTAAAAGTAAACAATAGGGTGTGGGGAGACCCTATCTTGAGATGCATATCAAAGGTTTGTTCTGGTATATTTCTGGGATAAGGAAAGCACCCTGTCACCTAAGAAGTAACAGACAGCAAGTTTGCTTAATGAAAGATGGGTCTCAGCCAGGTCTGGCTGAAAATGCTGGAAAGAACTTTAAATGAGATAAGCTTCTTTAGACAGGAGGATAACTTGTTAGTTAAGTTTAGTCTCTAGAAAGTGTGTTATGATTTTGTTTTATATATTACCATTTGTTTACAATATTCTTACTCATCAAGACTTGAATCTCTGTTTTTGATAAATTTATTCTTGTTTTCACTATAAATATATCTAGGTGCTGTGTGATTAGCAGAGCTTCATTGAAAGGTATAACTAATAAGCTGGTGTGCACTGTTCCTTTGGGAACAGAAGGCTTGGTAATTCTGTGAGTGTTCAGTGGGTAAGAGGCTGGACACTAAAAGGAGCACTCAGAGAACTTGAGTATTGGAGTGTGCCTATCGCTAACCTGCACAGAGAGAGCGAGGCCTGCAGATGCCTGGAAGGTAGTACTTGCAATCCCAGAGGTTGGGGGTTTCAGGGAACTGAGCCACAGCAGGCACAGACAAGACTTCCTCAAGCTCAGAGCAGCTGATAGTGAGATGCCTCACAACCCTGGGGAGTGTCACACTGGAGACCAAAGGCTGCTGTCATGTGAAAAAAATAATTGGAGGAAGCTGGATATTTACTAGCCCAGGGTTGCTGCTATCAGGAATGCATTAAGCCTGGTTGAACATGTAATGGCTAAAAAAACCAAGATCTCAGAGATCCAACTGTCACCTTCAAGAACAATTTGCAGCAGCTGCAGACAGAAACCTTAGCTGAATCTTAAATTGATCACATACATTAATGAAGTATATGCTTGGTCTCATCGAATGCATTTGAAATTCTGTCTGCTGATATTTCCAGACCTGCTCCCATATTTTATTTTGTGTGTGTGTGTGTAAAAAAAATGCCCTGGTGACTCTTACATACCTGTCAGTTGAAAGCAGTGGAAGTACTTCAATCTGATTAGCCTTTTCATGGCCAATTGATTCTTCCGCAAGTTTGAACATTAAAATGTTTTAGGCGACCTGAATGTCACACTGTCTAAAAAGTTCCTCCACTGTGTTCCAGGTCAAAGGAATGAACAAGTGAACAAATGGATCAGGTGTGGAAAAGAGCGGTCTTCAGTTAGCAGGAAATAAAAAGGTCTTTTTTTCCTCTGTAGTCAGCTGTAAAGGTCTTCAGGGAAGGGGGGGAATAAAATCAGTTTTGGTTATATTACTACTCAATTGTTTTTATTCTTTAAATTATTTAAAAATTAAATAATTAAGAATTAATGTGGAGCCAAAGTAGTATTTTTTTTTAAAAATGGAAACATATTAGGTTATATGTAGCCCATCCCCTCTCTGCCATTACAGAATTGTCCCTACAGTATATTCTCCAGGGCTTTATCTAGTATTTTTAAATGTCTCACAATGAGGCTTCCACCACTTCCCTATAGAGACTATTCTACTGTCTAGCAGATTTCAACAATAGGAAACATTCCTGATAACCAACATAAGTTTTTCTTTTCTCCTTTTTATCCCATTACTATTCATCATACCCTTAAACCACCCTAAAGAACTTCCCTGGTATTTGCATACCTCAAATGCTTGTAGACATTAATTGTGTCTCCTCCCACTAACTAGTACTTGATAATTATTAAGCCATATTTACTTCTTTTAACCTTTCCTGACAAAGAGGTCACTTCATTTCTGTTGCTCGGGTTTTGGCAAATCGGTCATAATGGAATTATGAGAGCACGGAATGAGGCTTAATTGCAGAGGTTTTCTGTCCCCACGGACGGTACAGGGTGGCAGCATTTCAAACACTGCTACTCAGGACATGCATATGCTCCCATGGAATGCTGGCATAGAGTGTGTATGGAAGCATTTGATAATAGTGCATTTCAAGAGTTATTAATTTTAGTGTTTAATGTCCACTAGTTACAATAAGATCAAGCACAAAAATGGGTATATTTCAATTATACTTATCCCTTGATTAAGGAGGGGAAGTGACAGGCAATTTAATAGCAATGCAACAGTTGCTAAAGTATAATGCTGCCATGAATTAAATACCTACATATTTACACATCAGACTCTTCAGTGCCTGGCTAAATCACAGCTACATCTTCATCTTCTAACCAACATTAGTTTGAGAGCTCTGATAGATTTTTTTTTTTTTTTTGCTTTGCAATCTCCAGGTTACCATGTAAGCAGTAGGTCATGAATATGATATGTAGAGTTTCCTGAATTTACTTTTCTGTGCTTAGAATTCACAGTTTCATTGGAACTGTCAGAGAGCAGCGAGGGATAGAAGTATCTATCCTACTGAGAAGCAAAGTGGGGAAAAATGCAAGAATCCATTTTTGCTCTACAGAGACTTCACACTTTCACAGTGTATAATTTGAATTCTGGAAGATGATTGGTCAGCTAGGCAGCACTTTTGCCTCTGAAAACTACAAATGGGGCAGCCAGTTCAGAAATGATTTGGGGATCCCAAAACATCGGATGTAAACTGTTTATACAACATACAGTGTGGACTAAAACTGCAAGCAGACAGGAGTTACCTGCTCGAAGAACACAGTAAAATGCATGATAGAGCAGGAACTGGATTCAAGGGTTTTGGAATGTAATCAGACTACACTCAGATGTCTGTTTGCTCATTTTTGGTCACATTGTATCATTTCATTTCCCTGAGCAGATGAGGGTAACTGTTTTAAAGAGCAGGTGGAGTGGTCAAGTCACAAGGACTTAGATTCTCTCAGAGAAAGCTTGGGAGAAGTTTGTGAAAATAGGAAGATTTAGGCCAGGATTAAGTAATTTGGACATTTAAAACTTTTTTTTCTTTTCCAGATCACTAGAGTCAAGCCTTGCCTAAGATAGCATTACAAAACATTTAGGTTGTTATGGTATTATCAACTGGAGTCAGGTTTACATTTAATTTTCTTACCACAACCCGGCATAGTAATTTCATCCATATTCTTAACCACAAAGGTTGTGATGAGATCATCCTCTGGGTTATTTAATTTCTCTGTGACAGGTCTCTAGCCAGTGGGTTTGCCCCATCCCTGAAAGTTATATTTACATACACACATATATTTTGCTTAATTATTTTAATTTTTATTTGTATCAGAGTAGTCACCTAGAACCCCAAATGAAATGAGGATCATTGTGCTAAGCACTGTATATCCACACAGTGACAAATAGTCCCTGTTCTGAAATGTTCCAGTCTAAATAAACAAGGAAGACAAAGAATCAGAAATGAAAACCAGAGGTTCAGAGTCCTTGAGCAGAGAGGCTGGAATAGAAATCTGTCTCCTGAGTCCATGTCCAGTGTCTTATGTCAAATTAACCACTCTAGTTCCGGGGCTCCAGGCTGCGATTCTGGGAACACAATCTGTAAAATTCTGTTTTGTTGGTAAACAATATTGTGGTATATGGATGAGGCACAATACTTATGTCTATAAGTGTAGTGGTCTCCAATGATCTGTTACCTGTTACCATTCATTACAGACTCTATCACAAATGAATTGATAATTGAGCTGCGAATGAACATTCATATTCTTAGCTGTGAAGGAAACAGAAAGAGCAGGTTCCTGTAATATTCAATAAATCATTGTCAACAAGGCATTTAGCTAAGTGCAGAGGGTTAATGTCAATCATCTCTCTACTTGAGGTCTTTACCTTTCTAATAAGAAAGCCACTGATTATTGGTTTATGCAACAGGCAAACAAAGCCACACAATGTACAATATATACACTTATGTTTACGAAGTGCTTTCAGAATTTGCTATTCTTGCCTTTTACTATGAGAGTTCATAGTTCTAGGTTGTTTCCTGTGAACCATGTATCAAATCAGTTAGTTATAGGAATAAGGACTAAAACTTCTGCCCTAGGCTATGCCCCAATCCTACCTCTATTGAAATTAATGGAAATGTTCTCATTAGCTTCAGTGGAAATAAAAATCAAGCCCTTACACCTTGGTAATTCCATTGAAGTGCTGGGATAATAAATAAAGTAAAATCAAATCAAATCAAATAAATAAATAATAATTGCACAAGTATAACTGAGAGCAGAACCTGACCCAAGTCCTCTGATCTGTCTCCACAATCCAAAGGCAGGCACAAAGTTACAGTAAAATTGGAGGCCTTCCTTTTGAAGTTATATCCTTTAATTCCTCATTTAAGCCATAAGAAATAACAACGTTCTTAGTACCACACACTTGGAAGTTTCTTTTAGTGCCATCTGGAATTGAATAATGAATTTGTCTATATCCACTCACTGTGTGAGGTATCTGTGTTTTAGGTCACTGTGTGAAAACATGCCCGGCCAAAGAGGGTTGGAAGAATAATTGTTTGTCCATGTATTTAACCAGGAGAGAGATAGATGGAATTACTGGACAAATGTGCAGCTGCTAGGCCACTATGCCATCAGCAAAAAAATGAGAAACCCTAGGGGGCATTGATCTTTGTGATTTTACTCAGAGGGTAAGAACAAAATTATTCAGTGCAGTTCTACTCTGTAATTGTGATACAGTGGGGAAATTTAGTGCTGGATGGATCATACTCATGTTCCTTGCTTTGGTGATTTAGGACTAGGCTGGGATACAAAATGTGAATGGAGGACCAGCTGGCTTGAATATGCCAATTACATTTGTTTTCTGCCAGTGGCTGTGCTGCTGATTTTTACTCCTTTCCTTTAAAATAGATGTTTTCTTTAAAAAAAAAAAATCAGAAAAAGAAGCATATTTCATGAGATTAAATTACAGTCAGAGCTGGAGTCACTCTTTCTGAATTCAGCTCCCTGTGCTGAAAAGTAGATTCATGGTGCAGTGAAATCAGGCAGGCAGGCTTTACACACAGGACATTTAAGTATCTGTACCTGGATTCCATAGCAGCTTTGCTGGTGGGGACTACAGTAGGATTGCAACTGCTAATCCTTATAGTCTCCCAGCTTCCGAAGCAACTGCCAGCTCTCTTCACTTTTCAGACTGACATGCCCTCTTGAGGGGGGTAGTTTGCAGCCACTTTGCTGCATATGATTAGTAATTGTTTTGCTTACTAATAATTTTGGCTGATTAATAGAAAGTCAATTTGTTTTTTGAGCAATGCTGGCTGAGTCTTTGTCTAATCAGTAATTAATTCAAGTAGTTTACCTTAAAACTGAATTCTGGAGGTATTATAAATAGCTTTTTAACTTTACCCACTTAAAACAATTTCCAGTGCAGTCACTGAAAGGAAAGAAAGTTGACATGTTTCCCTATCCTACTTTTTACTCTTCCATTCTGTCTGTCAGCAATCCATTATCTCCCTCACCCAATTTTTGTATGTGTTTTTTCTCTACTTCCTAAACCCAGTTTTTTGTTTTGTTTTTTTAAAAAACGCCTAATCAAGGGCGATGACCCAGCATGCCTTGCACTCTGATGTTAATGGGAGTTTTAGGATATGTTATGCAAGATTGGGGCCCACTGTTGTATTCTAAAACAGGAGAGTCTTCAGTTAGCTCAAGTGAAATGCAATCATGTAAACCAAGAACAAAGAAAAAGTGCAAAACAAAGGAAATGGTAAACACCTCACATAGCAGAAATGGAAAGAGCAACACTTCTGTGCTGAAGAAGCAGAAATCTAAGCAAACAAATGTATTGAAAAGAAAACACAGTAATTTCCTAATATAAAATGCAGTTGGATGAAGCAAAGCTCTGCTGGGAGAAAACAGATGGAATCTTTCACAGAGGCTGCCAGATCTGGCCTTCCCAGAGTGTTTAAAAAAAAGTGGCACAATTTCATTTCTGCTAAATAGAAAGTCTAAAATAAATGATTATGGTTGTTTGGAAACCTCTTCTGAAATTGATGTAATGTTATCTATTAAGTCCTGTTTTGAACTAGTTAGCACTGAAAAAAATGAAGTCTTAACCTAAGCCATAGTATCAACCCAGAGAGCTACCAGCTATGCTATGTTATATCAACTACTTGTTACAAAACCTTCAAGATAACTGACTTCCTGATGTCTCCTAAAACAAGTTAAAATAAAGGGTGCATAGAGTAGGGTTGCTTGAGTATCTGAATTATGGGATATTCAAATAATGTTAAAGTTTGATCTGAACCAGATATAAACTTTGCGATCCCTCTAACTTTGGGGAAATTTGGATCTGTATCTAAAGTATGTTACCCAGGGCCATCTCTAGAACATGAATCCAAACCAAATCACTGGTTATGAACGTCTTGAAATTTAGTTCTTGCTCCAAAATGGATGGCTTAGGTCCATTTTTATTCTACATGAGCTCCTGTAGTAGACAATTAATTGGAGAAGCAGCTGTCTTATCACTTTGTCAGAAATTATTTTAAACTAAGGCTAGATTAACGGTTTCAAGTAAAATAAGAATCTTCATCCAAAATTTAGGCTAAACCAGAGCTGAACTCTTTTTGAAATTGTTTCTGTAACTTAACTCAGCTTTGTGATATGGCTGGCACCAGAAACAGAAGTATAAAAATACATTGGAAAAACAGTTTTTTGTGGTCTTTCCATCTCAAACAGAAACAGGAATTTGGAGAATTCTCATATGAGAGTCTTTCCTCATGTGAACTCCAGCCCAACCTCACAGACCCAAGAGATTCAAATAAACTTCTGATAGAAGCATCTAAACTTATGTGGCTGGAGTAACTGGAGTGACTAGAGACCTGGACGGATTGGCTCATGAAGAATAATTAAAAGAGTTAAACATGTATTAGCTTAGCTTTACATATTAAGCTGGTCATAAACTTTTAAGTTTTTATTTTCTTATGGGGCTTTAATTCCACTCTTCTTCATAGATTGGCCATTCTCTTCGTCTGTCTCTGTGTTGTTTCTGATATTTAGGCACCCAATTTTCCTGGTCTTCATGTAAGTAGTCATCAACGCATTGTTTCAGCAAGGCCCTTAAGCTTAAGTAAACAATTAAGTTCCATTGACTTTAAAGCATGTGTTTAAGAGCTTTGCTGAACCTGGGCCCTAATGCAGCACAATACCAGGGGCAGCAAAGTATTTAACAATTGAGCTACAAAAGGGAGGCATTTTCCTTTATAAAGTAGTAGCTTGCATAGTTCTGACACCGTTTCTGCCCAGATAATCATGGTTCCAAAGATGGTACAGTACCTTCATTTTCCATACCTATTTGAATTTCTATAAAAAGTGAATTAAAATAACATTGCATAGTAAAAGGTTCTATTTCAAATAGTTATTATGCAGAAAGAGTTTTCTCTGTCAGATAAAGAGCAATACAAGAATAAAATGCTAGGAGGATTTTTTTTTATTCTATTTTCATTTTGTCTTGATAAATCACTCACATAAAGAATGCTTTCCCCGTGTATAAAGTTGCTTTGTTTCAAAAAACCTGCATAGTTGTTTGATGCATTGTGTATCTGATCTAATCCTCATTCCAGTGAAAGAAAAAAGGAAGTTAGTTATTTTCACTACTTTATTTGTGGTTCACTTTGCAAACACCTTAGTTCCATCATATAAAATAAATTAACAAATCTCTGAAAATAATTTGGCCATATTCTGTGACATTTAAGCCTACAATATCCAGTGATATTCTCATTTCCCCTTTCATTCCAGCAATCTTAACTTAAAACTAAAATCAAAAACCTTCATATATATATTTTTAACATCTGCCATCTCAGCACATGGGAATGGTGGTGAGGACACAAGTCAAAACCCAGTATAAATGATGAGAGAGTCATGCTTGGGTCGTTTATTTTGCCTCTAGAGCTTTATCCACAAGAAGATAACATGATCCCACAGATTTGACCAGATATGTGATTCCATCTGATAAAGAAAGGGCAATGTTTGAAATATATGTGAACAGAGCGTATTTATTCTAAATAGTCCTGGACTGAGTACTCCATCTGATACCTGAATCCTACCAAAATCTGGGAAAATGTAGATGAAAACTTCATAGCTTGGCCCTATGTCTACCATGGCTGAAACAGAACCTTGGTTGAAATCATGACCCATGGAAGACAATGTGAGTTTTCCTATTGACTTCAGTAGGGTCAGGATTTCACACCTTTAATCTAAACAATCTATAAAACTTTAGAAAAGCTTAGATTTGAATCTGATTCCACTATTAAACTTCAGCGTGAAAGTCTAAAAATTACATAGTAGAGCCTGCACTTTACTAATCTGCAGGCTTTATAATTTTCACTTCAAGTACCTGTGTATATTCCCTGCTTCTCATTAAATATGTGATGGTAGAGTGCTGTAGTGTGATTTTGCAGTATTTGTAAGGCATTATTATTTTCATAAATTATACTATAAAATATTTACTAATATATTATGAAGTTATTATAGTAAATTCCCCCCAATTGTCAGAATAATTGAACAAACTACATTTTGCAATGCATCATCCCACATGTATGTTTATTGTGTTCATTCAATTATTCACTAATGTGCAAAACTGACAATTTCTGAATGGGTATCTGAGTCCACATTGTGAATTGTCATTACCTTCATTTATATAATGATAGACCAAATTGTCTTTCTGAATTAGTCATTCTTTTTCTCTTATTTTGTTAATTTCATTAACAAGACCTTGTGGGACTTCATAATGGGTTTCTCAGCACAAAGGTAATGGCACAGCAACTCAAAGCCCTGTCACATGTGCAATGTGTTTTGCAAAAGTGGGCATTTGATTTTACGCGTAACAACATTAAAGTAACATTAAAGTAGTCAGACTTTGGGGGACACTGTCTTCCATTTGGATAGGAGTTAATAATTGGGGTTCTTAGTTCCCAAGTTTAGCCAATAAAACCCCAGCAGAAGAAAATATGGTCTTGGTAAATAAAAAAAAAAAAGAGCTCAAGTCCATCAGGTGAAGTCAACGGAAGTACAGAACTGAGGGCAGAATTGGAGCTAGTAAGTGAAATCTTGGACTTCAATAAGTCAGGATTTCACCCACTGTTTTTAACTATTAGACAAAGCTGCATACTTTCTGAGCCCAAAACATGTGTAGTATGTAGTGGTTAACGCAGTGGTGAAAAAACAACAACACATCATACTCTGAAGAGTGAGCTGGCACCCTTCCAAAGTGGTGAACAACCTTCAAAAGAGATGATGTTGTGGATGGAAACTGAGTGTGTCTCACAGTACAGAACTAAAGAGATCAACAGGCAGTGATATGAAAAATTGATTGCCCTGCTAGATTTTATAGTTCTGTTAGCTGCTCCACACCAAATCCCCTGGATGCAAGTAGAACCACAGAAAGTTGAGTGGCTTCTGTAACCTTAATTAGTTCTTCTAATACAACTTCTTCTACCTCCAGGCAGGAGTGAGCCTGTATTCAGGGAGCAACTTGAACATGGGTTTGAGTATACATTATTTAGTTAAGAATATTTTTCTCCTAAGAAAAATCTCTCCTGCTCAAAATCTCTGAGTCATAGAAGCAATAGACATTGTTCCACTGAACTTAATGGCAAAATTCCTAGAAATTTTAATGGGACCAGGACTTGTCCATAGTGAGTAAACTTGATCTTGACCTTCATCCGACTTTCAAACTGAACCTGGATGTCACTATTCTGTAGTTTTGTAAAAAATTGTTATTTTTCATAGTGTCTTTTCTCTGTACTTTTTTGTCCCTGACAGGACTGGAGACATAAGTGACACCATATCACAGGAAAGGATGTTTTCATAGAATATCTGTCCATTGCTGAAAGAGGACATATGTGAAATCTCACAACAAAGCTTATCATGAGAAAATCTGAAGCACACAGGCTCACAAGAATTGCATAAGCACCTGAATACACAGTCACTTATCCAAACAAAACAAAACCACCAACCTTATCAGGATTAAGTCATCTCTATCAATGGGGAAACTTTTCAAAGCTGAAGGGCTATGAGGAGGATTTTTATAGTGGAATCATCTGAGCAAAACTTTGAGTATGAGAAACTGAGCTGCTAGAACAAAGGTTGCCCTGTTTTCACTTATCCTGATCTTCTTCTCAGGGGAGGTACGGGACTCTTTTCAAAACTTCTGGGTCTCATTTCTTTAGTGTGAGATCTTGCCACGAGTTACTAAAGGCTCCTTCTTGAATTACTGTCACGCAGCTTTGATGGAATCTGGTCTAATCCAACATTGCTTAGCATGCTGATTTAGAGTTAAAAGGATAGCTGGCCCTTGCATGCATGTGCACGGGTGGAGCAAGAAGATGCAAAAAGCCAGGGGCAAGCCACAATATGTCTAGTTTAACCATATCACCTTTTGCATCCGGGACTCATGTCAGGTGACCGGTGGCAGGAAATAAAGATCAAGTTCTGTGATGTTATCTGACCATATAGATTGTTGTTGCAACCACAATATATATTTGCAACAAATCTTGTACAAAGGTTGTTGCGTGAGGTGTCCATGAAAAGGTTATGATTTGCTGGTTATGATTATGCTATCTGTATGCATGTATCCTTTTTGTATGTGAAGTTATAAGTATTAGCTCTATACCTGGATTTCAAATGTTTGCTCCTGGGGTAATGCCCGTGAAGTAATTAGCCAGCACATCTTGGAGGGACTATTCAAATTGAGTGGCCCATCAAAGGAACATTTAACTAACAGTGGACCATGGGAGACGCCTATCTACACTTAATGAAATTTCCTGCTCTGATTAGGTGAAATGCATGGACATGTGACTTGCCCATGTGACTCCAAACTCCATCTTGTTGCTGTAATTTTCCATGGTAAGAACAATGGGATGCCCTCCACATGGCAAAAGCTATAAAAGGCCCTGGAAACACATCCAATTTGTCTTCAATCCTGCTTCTTACCTTTGAAGGAACTTTGCTACAAACTGGAGCTCTGAACAATGGACTGAATGACCCATCCAAGCTGTGGATGTATTCCAGAGTCTTGCCAGCTGTTTTTTCCATCACTGCTACAAGCCTGAACCAAGAACTTTGCCATTACTGTATGTAATTGATTCCTTTAACCAATTTTAATTCTCACCTTTTTCTTTCTTTCTTTCTTTCTTTTTATAAATAAACCTTTAGATTTTAGATACTAAAGGATTGGCATCAGTGTGATTGTTGGGTAAGATCTAAGTTTTATATTGACCTGGGTGACTTTGGAATCAGAAGAACCTATTATTTGATGAAACGGGTTGTAAAGAACCACTCATCTCTGAGTCCAGTGGTTTTGGTGGTGATATAAGAACTGGAATGCCTGAGGAAACTGCCTTTATGTTTTCTTGTTGGCCAGTGTGGTGAAACAGGAGTTTATTTTTGTGGCTGGTTTGATATATCTTATAAAAGAATAACCACCAATTTTGAACTGTGTTTGCCCTATTTCTCAGCAGTTTGTCCTGAATTTGGCATTCTCAATTATGACTCAGTAAGTCATAGTTACAAGCTCAGTGAGGGATAGCTCAGTGGTTTGAACATTGGCCTGCTAAACCCAGGGTTGTGAGTTCAATCCTTGAGGGAGCCGCTTAGGGGTCTAGGGCAAAATCAGTATTTGGTCCTGCTAGTGAAGGAAGGGGGCTGGA
Organism: Emys orbicularis; assembly: GCF_028017835.1. NCBI lineage: Eukaryota > Metazoa > Chordata > Testudines > Emydidae > Emys > Emys orbicularis. The sequence goes on along the minus strand of NC_088686.1, from coordinate 81,921,264 downwards.
CTCGATGACCTTTCAAGGTTCCTTCCAGTTCTAGGAGATAGGATATCTCCATTAATTTATTTATTATTATTTACTAGCACTCCTGTGTGTCACACCTTTATTATAGATGAAGGGTGAAGCAGATGACTCACAGGTATGAATTGTTTGAAGTGGGCATAGAAGGGTGGGATGAGCTGTGATATGTGGGCAACCCAAAAGAATCCACAGATATTAGCTGCAACCTTGTCACTTGGCAACCCCACCTCTTGCAAAGGGTAAGATCTAGCCCTTAGTTTATTGGCATTATCAGCACGGCTACATCTCATTTATTATTTCCTTCATGCAAATGTAAGTCAAACTGCTGGTAAAAGATGAGCATATTGTTAAGTGCTCCATTGCTTTTTCCCCATTCTACCCTCTAATCTGCTTCCACGGGGATTGCTTTGGGCCGTACTGTCACAAATTGTGGGAGACAAGGGATCCCAAGGTCACCGAGGTGTTTCCCAATTAACACTTCAAATTACAGTTGTGAGGGCTGAGCATCTCTGCTCTCCACTCAGCTGTCAAAATTGCTGGAAAAAAAGACTGTCAAGGAGCAGCCTGCAGAGAGTCATCTGACCTTGGGTATCATTGAAGATGTAAATGCATGTAAAGGTCTTTAGAAAGAAAGAGACAGAATTATTTCTCAAACTGTGTTCATGGCTGATACCAGTAAATCAGAATTAGTGAGGTTTTTTTGGTGGGGTTTTTTGTGTGTGGGAGGGTGGGGGGGTTGCTTGTTGTTTTGTTGCTGTTGTTTTTAGCGGCAAGGGATAGAAGCTGGACTCAAAGGATGTAATAGAAGGTGTCATCTGTCAACAACAACACCACCACATGACAACATGCAGCAAAGCTAGCAGTCACTTCCAATTCCTGTTGTGAGGTATGTGGGGTTTTAGTTTATCAGCTGAATATACTCATTCCAGCCAGTGTGGATAGTGGTTTGTGTTTGAAAAGGGGAATGCTAAGGTATCCTGAGTGGTATTGAAATTCAGTGTTAAAAAGGATTGCGTTGGTGGGATGCGAGTACACCACAAATATGAGACCCACGTTTTGGTCATTTCATTTGTTTGCCATTTGAGAAGATCAACAGTTAAAGGCAGACTGGGCAAAGCACTGAGAAATGCACCACAAACAATCCTGTACTTGCTGAAAGACAGACTAGAAGACCCAATAATTTTCCTCCCCTCCATCTCTGTAATTCTGTATTCAGTAGTTCTTTATATCAGAAGCCTTGCTGCAAGGCATAACCTACTGGATTACACACATGTTTGGGAACCAGGGATCCTGGGTTCTGTTCCAACTCAATCACTAACTTGCTCTGTGACCTTGTGCAAGTCACTTTTTTTCCTTGCTTTAGTTACACTACCACTGTCAGTAAAAATGGGCTCACCCAGCTTTGTAAAACACTCTGAGATCTTTGGAAGAAAAAGAAGTGTGGTGGATGCGTGCAATGTATTATTAAATGTCTGGAGCCCAGGGACATTACTCTCTGAGAATTTTGCTTCCCCAAATAAAACTCAATGTGCCAGAAGGAGCCTTCAACTTGGTGTGGGTAGATGGCTCAAGATAGGATGCATAGTCTATTTTTGTGGGTGTTGTGTGGGTCTGTTTTTTGTGGGTGGCTTTTTTTCTTGCCTTGTTCAGTTTGTAGAGGGAGGTAGGGGCAGTGTACTGTGATAGAAACAGAGCCCTGATTAGGGAGTGGGGCTTGCCTGATTAGGGAAGCTATAAAGGCATCCAAACAGTCAGCCAGTGGCAGAGGAGCAGCAAACAGAGCAGTGAACAGGGGCGTTTGAGTGGGACTCGTGGGGGTGTGTGTGTTCTGGTTTTGTTTCGGGGTTTGTTTGGGTCTGTTGTGGGTTTTGTTTTTCTCCCTTGTCAGGAATTCAGGCAGGAAGGCTGTGACAGGTACAGAGGCAGTAGTGGTAGTGACCAAAGCCATGGAAGAGACAATGAATATGACAGGATGTGGAAGCTGTAAACTGTACATAATGCTAGAGTGGGTACCTGAAAAGAGCTTCATTTGTTAGGAGTGTTACCTGATAGAGCTGATGGAAGAGAAGGTCTGAGACTTGAAGATGCAGGTAGAAACTATGGTGGAGTTTCAAAGGGATTTCAAGCAGATGATGGAGCAAAGGCAAGAGGAGGCTGAAGGGAAAAAGTCAAGACTTCTTGCAGGTGCAAGCTGGACTGAAGAACTCAGGGACTGGAGACTGCTGGGTGAGGAAAGTGGTCAGTGTTGGAAGCATGTGACTACAAGAACCAGACAGATGAAAAGAGAAGCTAGTGAAGAAGAAATAATGCTCAGGAACTGGTTTGCTTTTTTGGATAATGAAGAAAGGCTGCAAATGAAGGAGGGAGGACAAGGAAGAAGAGAAGAGCAGCTAGTTCTGTAAGAAGAGGGGAAGAGCCAATGGAAATACCCATAGTTCAAAGCTCAGGAGGATACAGTATGACTTGCAGCAAATTGTAAGGGAGAATAAAAGACATGAGAACTGACAGCCAGAAAGAACAGAAGAAAAAAAATATGGAATACACCATCACTGGAAAAAGCTGGTCTATGTGACTGGGGACTCCCTACTAAGAACAACAGATAGGCCTGTCACCAGAGCTGATCTGGAGAACAAAAAGGTGTGTGGTCTGCTGGGAACTAAGATACAGGATGTGGACCTGAGGCTGAAGAGGATCCTAATGGGAGCAGGAAAGAAGCCACTGATTGCCCTCCATGTGGGAACAAATGACACAGCTAGATTCTCACCGAAACACATCAAGGGAGACTATGCCAGGATGGGGAAGATGCTTAAGGAAATGGAGGTTCAGGTTCCCTAGAGGAGGAGAACAAAGGTGAGACAAGATTATGATGATCAATAGCTAGCTCAGGCAGTGGTGCTATAAGGAAAGTTTTGACTACTGGGAGGCATTCATGGACAGAGGACAGTTTCATGAGATGGACTCCACCTGAGTAGGGAGGGAAATAGACTTCTGGGATGGAGGTTGGAACAACTCATTAAAAGAGCTTTAAACTAGGAACTCAGAAGAGACTGTTGGGAGAGGCTCATGTAATCTCCATGCCTAATTTTAACACTGAGAGGGAGGAAATCAAATAAGAATGGATACAGCAATGGAGAATGGACATTAAGAGGAAGGATAGTGTTGATACCAGTCAGATAGGCAATACCAGCAGTAGAATGACTTTACTGAATCAGGCAAAGAATGTGAGCAAAGCCAAGCAGCAATAGGTAAGATGTTTGTACACATATGCAAGGAGCCTGTGTAACAAAATGGAAGAACTAGCACTACTGGTGCAGTAAGTGAAACCAGATATTAAAGAGATAACAGACACATGGTGGAGTAGTAGTCATGACTAGAGTACAGGTACTGAAGGGTATGTGCTGTTCAGGAAAGACAGAAATAAAGGCAAAGGTGGTGGAGTATCATGGTATATAAATGATGAGGTAGACAGTAATGAAATTAGAAGTGATGGAATGGATAAAACAGAGTCTGTTTGGGCCAAAATCACTTTGGGGAAGAAAGCTACTAGAGGTTCCCGATCAGGGCCGGCTCTAACTTTTTTGCTGCCCCAGGCAAAAAAGAAGAGCGCCAACCCGCCGTACCCCCCCCCGCGAGCACCGCCGAAATCCCTGCCCCCCCAGCACCACGCCACCCGAAGCCCTGCCCCCTCCAAGCGCCGCCCGAAGCCCCCGCCCCCCCGCCAAGCGCCGCACAGCGCCAGACCCCGCCCCCCAAGACCCCGCCCCCCGAGCACCACGCCGCCCGAAGCCCCGCCCTCCCTCCGAGCACCACGCCGCCCGAAGCCCCGCCCCCCCGAGCACCGCCCGAAGCCCTGCCCCCCCTCCGAGCATCACGCCGCCCGAAGCCCCCGCCCCCCTCCGAGCGCCGCGCCGCCAAATAAAAAAATAAAATAAAATAAAAAATAAAAAATCGAGCGCCGCCCTGCCCCAAGGTGCCGCCCCAAGCACATGCTTGGTCGGCTGGTGCCTGGAGCCGGCCCTGTTCCCGATATAGTGCTTGAGGCGTGTTACAGACCACCAACATCCAATTTGGATATGGATAGAGACCTCTGCAATTTTTTTTTTAATGAAATAAATGCTACAGGGAATTGTGTGATTATGGGAGACTTTAACTTCCCAAATATAGATTGGAAGACAAGTGCTACTCATAATAGTAGGTGCCAGATTTTCCTGGATGTGATAGCTGACAGATTTATTCACCAAATAGTTGCTGAACCAACAAGAGGTGATGCCATTTTATATTTGGTATTGGTGAGCAGTGAAGACCTCATAAAAGAACTGGTTGTAGAAGACAACCTTGGTTCAAGTGAGCATGAGCTAATTCAGTCGAAACTAAATGGAAGGATACACAAAAAGAGATGTGCAACAAAGGTCTTTGATTTCAAAAGAGCTAACTTTAAAAAATTAAGGGAATTACTTAGGGACGTGGACTGAACCAAAGAACTCAAGGATCTGAATGTGGAGGATGCTTGGAATTACTTTAAGTCACAGTTGCAGAAATTATCTGAAGCCTGCATCCCAAGCAAGGGGGAAAATATCATAGGGAAGGGTTGCAAACCAAGCTGGATGATCAAGCATCTCAAACAGGCGATGAAAGAAAGCAGAATGCTTACAAGGAATGGAAGATGGGAGGGATCAGCAAGGAAAGCTACCTCTTGGAGGTCAGAAAGTGTAGGGATAAAGTGAGAACTGCCAAAAGCCAAGGACAGTTGGACCTTGCAAAGAGAATTAAAACCAATAATAAAAGGTTCTTTCCTTGTTTTCTTCCTATTTATATGGCTATAGAAGAAGTAGGACCTCTAAACACTGTGCAAGGGGTAGAGATTAAGGATTATCTAGGCATGGCCCAACACCTAAATAAATACTTTACCTCAGTTTTTAATGAGGCTAATGAAGAATTTAAGGGTAGTGGCAGGGTGGCTAATGGCACTGAGGATATGAAGGTAGAAACTACCACATCCAAGGTGGAAGTCAAATTCAAACAGCTTAATGGGACTAAATCAGGGGGCCCAGATAATCTCCATCCTAGAATATTAAAGAAACTGGCACATGAAATTGCAAGCCCAATAGCAAGGATTTTTAATAAATTTGAAACTCCAGGGTTGTACCCTATGACTGGAGAATTGCTAATATAGTTCCTATATTTAAGAATGGGGGGGGGGGGAAATGAAATAGGAAGCTATAGGCCTGTTAATTTGACCGCAACTGTATGCAAGGTCTTGGAACAAATTTTGAAAGAGAAAGAATTAAGGACATAGAGGTGAACAGTAATTGGGATAAAATACAACATGGTTTTCCACAAGGTATATCATGCCAGACCAACCTGATCTCCTCCTTTGAGAAGATAAATGATTTTTTAGACAAAGGAAATGCAGTAGATCTAATACCTGGATTTCAATAAAGCACTAGTTTCACATGGGAAATTATTCGTTAAATTGGAGAAGATGGGGATTAATATGAGAATTGAAAGGTGGATAAGGAATTGGTTAAAGGGGTGACTACAATGGGTCATACTGAAAGGTGAACTATCGGGTTGGAGGGAGGTTACTAGTGGAGTTCCTCAGGGATCAGTTTTGGGACCAATCTTATTTAACATTTTTATTATTGACCTTGGTTGGTTTAAACTAGTGTAAATGGTGAATTCTCTGTAACTTGGTCTTTAAACCATGATTCAAGGACTCCAGTAACTCAGTCAGAAGTTAGGGGTCTATTTCAGCACTGGGTGAGATCAGACTAGATGATCACAATGGTCCCGTCTGACCTTAAAGTCTATGAGTCTATTGAGAATTCTTTTCTTTGATAGTTCTCTCAGGGTCTGTGTTGTCGGAGACAGATCACCGGGGTTGTAATCCTGAATCTGGTATTCACTCGTTGTGTGACCTTGGGGAACTCACATAACTTCTCTGTGTCTCAGTTTAACCATAGAATCATACAGGTTAAATCACCCAGCACAACTCCCAGTACAACTCAATGAAACCTCCAAAACATGTCATTTGTGCTACAAACTAATAACTCAGACCAGGATTGTCTAAAGATTCAATAAGGGTTCATATGAATGTGGCATTGTTCATGGTTAGCAGAGAAATCATGTGAAATACCTGGTTTAAACTGAACAAATGTCTGCACGAATCTCTGGTTAGTGAAACCACCATGTTTTGCACAGCTCTAGTAACTGAGCTACAGAACCCCACAGAGTTATTGTGAGGCTCAGCTTCTTAATGTATGTAGATTACTTTGCAATCCACAGATGGAAGGTGATGTATAAAGTGCCAAAGGTTAGCTGACCTGAACATTAAACCTTCAGACACTATGACAGGGGCATAGGGTAATGTGACAATTGTGCATATGCTTTGAAAGTAGCAAAATTTAAGACCTATGTTTACTGCCCATTGGCCGAGGTCAGATTGGACTTGGAATTTGGAGTATTCTTTGTGCTGCAATCTGCAGAGGTAAAATTTCAGTGCTACCAGTTTCATTAATCTCACAAGATTGATATGATTTTAGCCATTAGATTCCTTTGTGTCATCTGCCTGTCTTTAACTTAGTATCTCATTGTTCAAGCTTACAGGGAAAGATGGAAAGACCAAAGAGAATCTGTTTTCCTTATGCTGCTCTACGTTTCTAGGTGAGGCTGACGGTGTTATAATTTATCTTTATGTTTGTCTTATTACAGCTCTAAGCAGAAGACCTGAAAGGTGAGGGGAGGATACAAACCACATCTGGCTTCAGTTTTATGCTATTTGTTAGAGCTGGTTGGAAATTTCCAACAGCACATTTTTCTGTCGGAAAATGCAGATTATTCAAAATTGAAATGTTGTGTGATAATGTGTCAATTTTGACAATACTCCAGTGGAAATCAGGCAGGTTTCCATCTGAAACCTACCTGGTTTCCTGCCAGCTTGCTCACCCATATTCTCTGCAGCTTGCCTGATGGGCTGACAGGCAGCTGAGAGCCTGGTAGCCAGCTCCTGGGTCCTCAGCAGCCTATGCTCCCGGGTGAGCTGCCTGGGAGTCCTGGATCCCAAGCTCCCAAACTCATGGCTACCGAGCAAACTAGAGTCCCCAGTCTTCCAGGTCAGCTTGCCAGGAAGACTATCCCAGAGCTGGAGCTCTCTGAGTTTCCAAGCTCCTGGCTTCCCAGCAGGCCTAGGACTTTAGGCTTCCCAAAGTGCTCAGCTCCTTATCTGTCAGGCTGCCAAGGTTTGGGGCAGGTCAAAGGGTCTCAGAAATATTTTTTTAAGGGATGAAGCAAATATTTTTACTTTTTCAAAACAAAATTTTGGAATTCCTGTTCCACAGGAAATTTCAAAATTTTATTTTTCATTCTGTTTAGGAACATTTTTTTTTCAATTGAATTGTTGCACAATGGGGATTCCAGTTTCCAGCCAGATCCATTATTTGTTCTTATTTAAAGGGTAAAGGGCAGAAATGGTACAACATTCCAACTGCAGTGTTCACTTACAATGGGGCTATACAGTAACGACAACAACACTACCTAGAATGGAGTAAACAGAATGGTCTGTTTCATCCCACTCACTTCTAAGCAAAGACTAGAACCCAGGACTCCTGGCACCACATTCCCTGACTTAACCAATAAAAAGGAGACAGCCTACTTTCATATTTAGACACCTTTGATTTTTGGCTAATTCTAATCACTGAAATAGTTGTATGCTAGAATCGTTTGTGCCTCCAATAACATTCCAAGCTAATTTACCAAGTATGTCCCTAAAACCTAGTCTGACTCTCAGAGCTAGGAGGTTGACATATTTAAAAACCTTTAGAGAACATACCAATCTATTATTTTATATGGTCTTCTTATCACCTCATCTAGAGAAAAGTGATTTATGACTCATATAACAGTTTGCTAGCTGACTCTGACTGTCCTAATTAGGTCTCCTTCAGAAGTGTGTGTGTGTGTGTATAAGGGATTTCCGCAAACCATGATTGTTTTGGAATAGAGGCCTATCAGAGGATATGTAAATTTGGGTAAATTTAAAACAAAATAAGTGACATGGAATAAAAAGGATTTGTAACTTCAAACATGAAACTAGATAATAGTATTTATAAGCCTATAAATTTTAAACGCTCCCAGCCTAATTTAAAAGCAGTTTAGTGATGCTGCCGAACAAGAAGAGTATAAACAGAAGGTTCCTTTGATTATCAGAATGTTTGCTTCTGAAAAATTAGAACACAGCCATTTATCAGAGGGTGTCTCAAGGCTATAATCAGTTAAAGATATTCAAGAACGGAGGTAATTTAGTATGCTGAATGTCAGTCAAGCTGGGGCAAAACATGAAGCAATGTGCTAATGTAAATGTGAAATATGCATATGCTAAGGTAACATGTAGGAGCAAGTGATAATCGGGTACCCAATGTGTTACAGTCTTCTTAACACACAGTCATGTATGTGTGAACTCAAAGGATGCCCCTGCAAATTATTAAAATAAATATGTACTGTTAGTTTTAGCAAAACATGAATATGACTTCATGATGCCAATGTCTTCAATGAGGCCAGAGATTACTAGCATTTCACAATAGTTTCAAATATTAAACAAAAAAGGGAAAAGAGGGCAAACTTTCTCCATGCATCATCCTTCCTTCAGCCCCTGCAGGTATTCCACAACAAAGTTAACAGTGATTGAATCAAGATGAACTTTGATGTCTGTGATCTATTCTGTGAAAACCTCCATCTTCTAAGAAGGGATTTGGGTGAAGTGACAATAGGTGAAACCATGGCAGCATGACTCCATTGGCGAAAACAGGAAGCTCTAGAGAACTGGGAAAGTTCTTATTTATTTTAATAAAAAAAAGTGGGACTCAATTTTGCCTCCCTCCTTGTACTGTTACCTGTGGCTGTGAAGGGTTAATTTCTTTTTGGAAATCGGACTAGCAATGCAAGGGTGAGGAGGTGATGTCACATAAGCATGAATATATTATGGAAGACTATCAACCTATGAATTGAGCAATGGAATCAGAGAACATTCAAAAAACAATGTCTCAGCTTCATAACTGTTATGTGTATCTTGTACGTGTTATATGGGATGGAGGGTGGGAAGGAGGCTGTAGGAACTAAAAATCACTGTAGCAGGTTGGAGAGGGGGACCTAAATCAATCACTGGGAATAATTAATGCAAATCCCTAGGCAGACAGACAAGTCTGGAGAGGAGCTTTACCCCCCTGGGAGAAATTGCATATACTGGTTTGACCTGATTAAAGAAGGCCACCCAAACAAAGAAGAGAACTGTATAAAGTGCCAGCCTGATATTGAGGAGCGGTTACTCTGACTACTCGATCCAAGAACTGATATGACACTATGACCAAGAGGTGAAGAAGGAACTTTAAAGATCTGAGACCCACCACATGTACTAAGTTGTAGAGAGGTATTACCAGGTAAACTTGTGCAGTAAGCTGTTTATTGTTTTATGATTTGTTTCCTCTGTAATACTTTTGTTCTAAATAAATACTTTGCATTATGAAGCTGCTGGCTGATTAACCTTGTCATTGTCCCTGAGAGAATAGAACTGCCAGTGCTGAACTAAACGACAATCACAGTGAATTGCAGCCTAAAATCCTGGTGTGGAGGGAGAAGAACTCTGAAAAAAGAACATTGAGAAAAGTGATGAGTAGAGGCCCACTACCTGAATGGGGGCTCAAGAAGGCCACAAGGGGGTTAGAGGTGCCAACTGTGGCAGAAGTGGGGAGCCAGTTTGGAGACATAGGTTCCCCTCAAGGATGGTCCTGGCCTATGTCCATTTTCTTTAGGTTGTAATTCCTACTGCATTTCACTGTGATCATCTCAGCAAGTCTGAGTTTAATTCGGCACCTGCAGTCCTGCTCTCTCAGGGGCAATGACAAGATTAATAAGCCAGCCAGTCACATAAATCCACATGGGGTTTGCAGGTCCAAACTCCAGTTAATTCAGTGAAGGAAATGAACCCAGGTCTCCATAACTGCTGAGTTTCTTCTCTGTGATAACACTGACCAATAACAATATGTTTCTTTGAGACACAAATAATGTCTTGAGAAATATGTGTTGAGAAATATATATTTGTGAAGGGCACTCACTGAAAGTGCCCCCTTCTGGTCAGGTATGGGACATAGTAGGCTCTCATCTTTGCTGGCACCACTTATTGACAGGCATTTTGACTCTGGTAGTCTGCCCCTCTCATGACTTGGCCCTCCATTCAAGTCACACATTTATGTCCACCCCTTTGGACATATATAAACAATCCAGAAACTGTATAGTGCTATTGGTTAGGTGCAGCCCTTCAGCCCTCCCCTGGGTGAAAGTCTCAGGGGCTTGACTCTTGTCTCCAAAGCCTTCTTTCACCTAGCTTCCCCGTACCAGAGATAGGCTTTCTGCACCTCCTAGAGGTTGTTAAGGGAACCCATCAGGCAAGCTGCAGAGAATATGGGTTCTGATCCATGGCCCAGCGGTAGGCACTAATACCCTGCACCCAAAAATGTGATATTGCTGCTTCCCTGGATCACTTCCTACCCAGGGCCGGCTCTAGGTTTTTTGCTGCCCCAAGCAAAAAATTTTTGGCTGTCCCCCACCCCAGCCCTGGGCTCTCACCCCCCCCAACAGTGCCCCGCCCCACCCACACCCCCTGCTGCCCCAGCCCTGGGCTCCCCCCCACCAGTGCTGACTGTGCCCGCTCCCCCCTTGCCTACAACCGGTCTGGCGTTGGCAGGGTCGGGGTAAGCAGCGGGGCTCCCGGGCTGCGCCTCAGCCCAGGGTCCCTCAAGCCAGGGCTCCCGCCTCCAGGACCAGCCGGGACCCAGGAGGGCAGAGCCAGGGACTCCCCCGGCAGGGGGCTGAGGAACCCCGGCAGGGCAGCCCCAGAGGGAACGGAGCCCCAGAGACTGGGACGCTGGCCCCGCACGGCAGCGCCCTGCCCTCTATGGCCCTGCTGATGCTGCTGCTTCTGGCCACCCTGCCGCAGTCCCTGGGCGGCTTCGCTAAGCCCCGGCCGCCGCGCTGGGGGGCGGCCCCCAGCCCGAGTGTCCCCCACTCGGAGCCTACCCGGCCCAGCCACAAGGTGCGGGCGCTGCTCCCCTGCAAAAATGTGCTGCCCCAAGCACATGCTTGCTTTGCTGGTGCCTAGAGCTGGCCCTGTCCTACCAATCCCTTCTTTCCCAAAGGATAAAGTAAAGATATCCAGGTGTGGCAGGATGGGGCTGTTTAACCATTTCCTTACTGGTGCAGTGCTTGTATATCCTGTCACCGCACTGTTAATGTCTTATCCTTTGTCATGGATCCTCATTACAACAGTTCATGGAACAAGTCTGCCTTTTTACTGTCCAGATAAGATACTATTTTAAAGTTCTTAAAAACTTATTGCATACAAATTAATTGAAATATTAGCACTGGGCCCTTTGGGTTAATATATATAGGTTTTTCTTCATTCTGTATGAAGGATTCCTACTTCAACTGGTTTCCTTTGGAAAGTAATTTATTGACAGAAAAGCTTTCCATTCACTTTTCTTACTATAATGAGAACTATTAGAAACACAAGAGTCGTTGTAATAGATCATTGATACTCAATTGGTGGCCTGTGGGCTAAATGTGGCCCTCCAAGGCTTTCAGTGTAGCCCTCTAGCTCACCTTTGAAAAAAAATGTTTAAAATTAAATTCATGAAGTGATGCACTGCCTATCATTTGCCTATGACTTTCTTAGTAAGTAACTTACTGGCACTGCTTAATTTGTAATGAAAGGTGCCGGGGCTCAGCCCTGGCAACCCCTGGCACAAATTAAGCACTGCTGAGTAGCCAGAGAGCAGAGGCTGCTGTCCAGGGACCCTGCTCTGAAGGTAGTGTTGCCAGCGGCAGCTGCGCAGAGGTAAGGGTTGCATGGTATGATGTATTGATACCCTTACTTCTGCACTGCTGCTGGTGTCGGCACTGCCTTCAGAGCTGGGCGGCCAGAGAGTGGAGGCTGCTGGCTGGGAGCCCAGAGATGCTGGGGTTATGAACTGCCAAGGTTAGGGATATGGGGGCTCAGCCCCACCAAACCCAGGCACAAATTAAGCACTGCTTACTGGATCTTAATTTCTTGCAATATCATCGGCTATGACTGAGCTAGTCATTTTTTCATTAGTGTTGGAAATGGAGACAAAAATGAATGAGGGTGGGAGTAAACATTGCAAAGTCAACAGAAAAACAGAGTATTTAACCCAAACTGAACAGTGGATTCTCTTTTTATCATGCTACCTCTTTTAAACACAAAACCTTTGTGTTTCACGTGCCAAACCACTGTATCCACCTGTAAGGTCATCGATGTGAGGCACCACTTTGAATCAAAGCACAGTAACTTCAATGTGGCCTATCCTCCTGGCAGTGTTGCAAGATGTGACAAAATTGAAAATCTGAAGTCTTCGTATCACACTTCAAATTTCATTGTCATAACATCAGCAACTGTACAGGAAAAAGCAACAGTTGGTTCTCTTCTTTTTAGCAGGTACCAGCTAAAAAGAAAAAGCCTTTCCTGAATGCCGAGCTTGTGAAGGAGTGCATGTTGGAAATGCTGGAGGAGTTTTTGCTGGAGATAACAAAGATTACATTGTGAACTGTGTGCAGCAAGTTCCCCTGTCTGATTCCATGGCAGTATGAAGATTGGAGGTAATTTACGAGGATTGTTTGTCAGCACTGCTTTCCAATTAAAAAACCACACCAAATACATATCTCTTTCTATGGGCAAATCAAGCAATTAAAGTGACACTGCCCAGCTATTGCTGTTTGTAAAATTTTTATGATGGCAAAATTTTCAAGGAAGAATTTTTATGCTTAGTACAATTAGAAACGTACACTTCAGGAGAGATCATTTTTGAAAAAAATGGTTTAGATCTGCAGAAAGTAACCTTACTTGTTACAGACAGAGGCCCCTCCATGACAGGGAATGAGAAGGCCTTGCTTCATGTTTGGCAGGGACATACCCTTCATTAAATACACTTTAGTGAATGATGCAGTGGATTGTCCTGTGCGGTAAATAGTCTGGGGGATTGAAAAAAAAACAAATAGTATTGTGATGAGATTAGTGAACTACAGAACGATCAACTTCTAGCTTGCAACATCGTCTTTTAAAAACTCTTTTACAAGACATTTCAGCCGAATACAGTGATCTGTTGCAGCCCAATGATATTCACTGGTTAAGTAGGGGATGTGTGTTAGAGAGGTTTTGTGAGGCTCAAAAAGAAACAATAAAATTTCTTTCAAACCACAAGACCAACGAGCTTGTGAGTTCCTGGAATTTATGAATGGATGTCCCCTTTACATCACTGGTAGCTTCTCTCTATGATATTCCTGATCACTTGAATTCCCTCAACTTGTAGCTCCAAGGCCGAGCAAGCAGTGTCGGGTCTGATCGAAAAAGTTTGTGCCTTTGAGGAATCTTGAAATCTTTCACACAGACTTAACAGGAAAGATGTTGCACTTTCCCACATGGTGTGTTGTTGCTATGATGAAATTTAGATGAAAATGATGTAAGAATTTCTAAACAAGCTGACTGAAAATTTTAAAATGTGATTTGAGAATTTTCAAATTCCAAAGGATTTGCTTTTATTTGTTCATGATCTATTTGTTGTCTCTGCCAGTGGACTTTGCCCTTCTGAAGCAAAGAACATTCTTGATTCAATTGATGAAGGTGCCTTTCAATTAGACGTTGTAAGGCTCCAGAGCTGAGATGTCTTGAAGACAGAATTCAGAGAAGTGAGACTGTGATTTCTGGACTCAGTATCCTGACCAACTTCAGAATACCCAGAATCTAGCCATCTATCTTTTAATGATATTCAGATCAATGGACCTCAGCGAATCTGGGTTTTCTACCATGAACATTAAAAATCCCAACACTGCAATCATCTGACAGATTAGTATCTCCACCAGTGCATGCGCCTTGTCCTGACCTCCTACAAACCACTCTTCACAAAGCTTGCCAGACATCATTGGTCACCTCTCCCATTAGAGATTGCCACAAAGACAGGTAATAATGTTGCTTTATAAACATTGTTAAAAGATAGAAACATTAATACTTATGTTGTGATCAAGGTCTTTATTTATTGGCAGATGAAGGTTTTGTTTCTTTATTTTGTCAGCTTTCTGTGCAAATAGTCTCTCTTGTCATAAAGTTCTAAAATTGGCCCATGGGCAGATCTAATTGAGTATCACTGTAATAGGTAGTACATATTAAGGCTTTATCAACTGGTCTGGAAAGAACTAACATTATTGGCCACAACTTAATCTGAATCTTGGTCCAATCCTTTTCTTATAATAGATACAAATTTTCTATATTTTGGATTATTATTTTTCATTTTCATGCATGTATGTACATCTTGATTCCATTAGAGACTAAAAGTGCTAAGTGCTTTTATAGAAAAGTCCTACAGAATTTAATAGAAAATGATGAACTTTCTATATCATTGTTGAACCACCCTATAGAATTTAACAATGAATTGTATTCCTGATACTATATTTTTTATAATGAAGACCACTCTCTACAATATTGTAACAATTTTCAGAATAATATCTGTAGAATCTTGTAGTTCTGAATGCTATGCTAAGGGCAAAAAAGTATCTTGCTTCAAGGCATAAAAAGATCACTGAACTTTTATCTATGGGCAGTACTGCAAAATTGACTATGAAGATTTCTGCCATCTTCATAAGCATCAGAGATAAGCAATAATGGAGGTAAGACATTGTACTTGACCAACTGTCTAAAACTGATCCAGTACAAAAAAAATTATCTTTTATGTTCCTATGTCAAACAACCAAGAGCTCTGTTTTTACTTCTTTTCCTCTAGATGGTACTTTATCAGTCATTTAACTTCCGTAGACATGCTGAGCTGAAGAAGGAAGAGAAAGATCATTATATATAATTCTCCAGAAATACAAAGCAACCTATTAAGTGAAATAGTTTCAATAAGACAGCCCAAAATACACAGCTAATTTAGGTCTGAACTGTTTAGACTGTGTAATCTTCTTTTGTACACCCAAACCCTATTATAACTGGATATACAAACAATATTGAAAGACTCAAATTTTCACAAAGTAAATGCACAAAAGCTACTCTGCATTATACACATTGCTTGGTTCAGATTCTCCCCCTCTCTTGCTAGTTCCCTTAAAGACAATGAAAGTTGGAAGAATAAAGAGAAATGGAAACAAAGTAATAGAATGGGCTATTTTTTACTATAGTAAATGCTACATGTATTTTAATGTAGGGTATTCCCAATCTTCACGTTATAATTACTTTCAAAGTCTGAAATAACCTCAAACTACTCTATTGTTCCTTAGCATTTTTCTTAGGGTTTGTCTACACTGCACCACAGATCAGTCTATGATGGTGCCAATTACAGAGTGCTCTAACATGGAGCACTCTAACTGCCCTGTGTAGACCCTGTTGTTGTGAACTAAAAAAGACCTAGTTGATTTAGTCCTTTTTCAAACAGTATTGCATTGACATGCACTAGGTAGCAGTCATTTCACAGAGTATAGAAATATCATTTAATTTAGGTGACCAGTCACACTTAAAAATAACAAAATGAATATTCATAGTGCCCAATTCAAGGATAATGTGCAGGCTGAGATTTTAATATACAATTATGACTAGTGAATAAATCTGGGGCTACTGAGATCAGTTTGCTGATTGATTCTAAAGATAGTACAGAACTAAATTTGTCAGATAAATTGTTCATTGCAAACAGTTCACCTAGCAGTATCAGTAACTGCCATCTGTGCTGGGTGCTTGCTCTCTCAAAACATGTTATTTCAGTTGCAGTGTAAGTTTCAGAAACACATAATGAAGCTTGACTTCAGGATTCTCTCTGGTATATCCATAAGAGGTTATACTTGAATGGCATACTATAAAACCTATACATACAGTATGTCATAGATTATATTATATGAAGGACTAGGATTCATACCCTTCAACTATCCCAAATTTCCCTGCAGTCCACATGGATATTTGCTGTACTCACTTGTATGAGACAAGTGTTAACAATGAAACTGAGGCTACAAAAAGGTTAGTGATGCTAAAGACATCATTTTAAATTTCCAGCACTAATATTGTTCCTTGTTTCATCATTTAGGGTTATAATGCAACTATACAACTTCCAGCTTTAATCTTGTCAGATTTTACAAGCTAAACAGGGTTGGGCCTTGATGGCCTCTGGATGGGAGACCCCCCAGAACATCTGCATGCTTCGGGAAGCAGCAATGACAGCTCAGTAGGCAGCATTCTTCCCACTCAGTATTGAAACAATGCTGGTGATAGGGGATGCAAAATGGGACCTAAAACCAAAGTTTTTACCGTATGTGCTCATTTAATATCTAATGGAACTTTTTCTAAGCGTCAGAGTTTTAACCTTGCCAAATCCTAGCCAAATTGTAACTTGGGTAACGACATCTTGCCTACCTACAAACAGTCCATGTGGTTTCTAATGGATGTGACACTATTCTTTTCTGAACTGCTGTGTCATGCTTCTTTGTACTGCTAAATACCTGCTGTGGTTTACCTTACAGGAGGTCATAATTTCAATGGGGCATGAGGTGATTCATGTACATAAGTAGGGCTTGATCCTGCACCTCCAGAACTCAATGGGTACAGGACCAGGAGTACAGTTTGTAAAACACTTTAGGATCTTTTTGAGACAAAGTGTGATATTATAAATGTAATTCATTATTATTTTTCTCATGGCCCTTTGAGAAGTATCATCAAAATTGTAGAGAGACTCCTACAAATTTTACTTTTTCAAGATGACTTAGTTGAAGTTCAGTAGGTACCACTGGTTATCATGGAGCCATTGATTAACAAAGGACTCAAGACACATCTGAGAATAACAGAGCAATCATTTTAAATTTCACTTGTGGGAAAAGTCTTACAAAGTCTTTTAAGAGATCAAAACAAGAAAAGTACTTAGAAATACACAGTGTGAGCAAAGACTGATGACCTCTAAGAAAGGAAAGTCATGCCTCACCATCTAGTTGTATTTCTTTGAGGATAAGCCTACCATGGGAGACAAAAGTGGGATGCAGTGGGCATCACATCCTCAGATATCCAGAAAGGATTGACAAAGGTCCAGCTCAGAGGTTACTTTCTTTATTGTAAAGTTGCTCAAAAGCATGTGGGTTAGCTCCCTGTTAGGGTTGTCTCTCTGTTCAAAGGCAGTGGAGATATGGAGGAGGAGCGGGTTGGGCAGCAGGGGCATCTGGCTATATTAAGTGCTGTGAAATGCCATACATTAATGTTTCACATGGCAACACCAGCTCTATTTATCTCTGTCACTTTCCACAGTAGCTACTGAATTATCTTCTGAAGTGTTGCTTTTCCATTGGAACATATGTCTTTCTAGGTGATGCATCTTGTACAGCACTTGAGGTGCATTTTGCTCTGAGTATGTTGGGAGGCATTTCAGCCATTAATTCTGAGTGTGACTCTGGACCATTGTCCAAAAGTTTGGGAAACATAAAAAGGTGTTTTTCACTATTACAGAATTTACATATGAGGCATGATCTTGCACAACTCAGCTGTAGAGTTTTGTGCACATTAGCACAACATAAAATGCAATGAGTGGTACAGGGAGCATAGAGGAACTTGTTTTTAAATCAGGGCCTGATCCAAAGCCCAATGAAGTCAATGGAACAACTCTCATTGACTTAATACATACCAAGAAGGGACCACCTTGATCATCCAGTCTGACCTCCTGGAAAACACAGGCAATAGAACTGTCTCCAAATATTAGCTAGAGCATATCTTTTAGGAAAAATCTAATATTGGTTTCCACCACAACCCTAAGTAAATTGTTCCAATGATAATTAACCTCACTATTAAAAAAGTATGCCTTATTTCCAGTCTGATTTGTCTAGCTTCAACTTCTAGACATTGGATCATGTTGTAAACTTTATCTGCTAGATTGAAGAGTCTTATCAAGTATTTGTTCCCCATGTAGGTATAAACTGTGATTGAGCCATTCCTTAACCTTCTCTTTTTAAAAATAAAAAGATTGAGCTATTTGACACTAATCACTATAATCCATGTTTTCAAATCCTTTAATCATTCTCATGGCTCTTCTTTTAATTCTTTCCAATTTGTCAACATCCTTCTTGAATTGCAGACGCCAGAACTGGACACAGTATTCCAGCAGCAGTCACACAAGTGACAAATACAGAGGCAAAATAAACCCTCCACTTCTACTCAAGATTTCCCAGTTTATGCGTCCAAGGATTGCATTAGCCCTTTTGGAAACAGCATTGCACCAGGAGCTTATGTTCAGCTGATTATCCACCATGACCCCCATGTGTTTTTCAGAGTCATTGCTTCCCAGGATAGAGTCTCCCATCCCTGTATATAAGACCCACATTTTTTGTTCCTAGATGTATAATTTACATTTAGCTGTATTAAAATTAATATTTTTAGCTTGCACCAAGCTTATCAAGTGATCCAGCTTGCTCTGTATGAGTGACCTGTCCTCTTCATTATTTATTGCTCCACCAATTTTTGGGGTCATCTGCAAAATTGTATGTTTTCTTCCAGGTCATTGATAAAAATGTTAAATAAAGTAGGGATGAGAACTGATCTCTGTGGGATGCCACTAGAAACATACCCACTTGATGATTAATCTTGGCTCACAATTACATTTTGAGACATATCAGTTAGCCAGTTTGGAATCCATTTAATTGTGTATCTGTCTAGTTTAAACAAAGTGTCGTGCGGTTACAAGTCAAATACCTTACAGAAATCATCACTGTTATCAATACTGTTATCTTTATCATCCAAACTTGTAATCTCATCAAAAGAAATATCAAGTTAGATCCTGCCAAACTATTTTCCATAAATCCATGATGATTTGCATTAATTATATTATACTTCTTTATCAGCTGCTCTATTATCTTGCCTGGGATAAATGTTAGATCAATGACAGGCCTATATCTGGTCATCCTGTTTACCCTTTTTAAGTATCGGCACAACATCAGTTTTCTTCTAGTATACTAGAACTTCTGCATTGTGCTAAGACTTATGGAAAAAACAACATTAATAGTCCAGCAAACTCCTCAGCCACTCTTAAGACTCTTGGATGCCAGTTACCTGGGCCTTTAATGTTAATACCTGCTGTTTATCATTCTCCCATGATGGGAGAACTCAAAGGGTCCCGAATGTAATTGCTGCTGTGTGCCCAGTAAGTGATTGTTTCCTTGTAGCATGAATAAGAGGGGACCATTTAGTCAAGCTCCATATTAAGGCTCCTGCCTTCTCAAACATGCCCATTCTTTATCTGCATTTTGCATATTTTCTATCCTGGGCTCTTGAGAGTAAAGGAGCAGATGCTCAGGGGCCTTGAGACTGAATACTGCTCAGTGAGAACTACTACTTAGTGTTTTTTTTAAACAACTAACAAAATCATCCAAAGCATAAGACTTGGTGGTGATGGGGAACTTCAACTACCCAGACATCAGTTGGGAAAATAATAAATGATGGCACAGATTATCCAATAAGTTCTTGGAATGTATTGGAGACATTTTTTTTATTTCAGAAGTTGGAGAAAGCTACTACAGGAGAGGCTGTTCTAGATTTGATTTTGACAAACAGGGAGGAACTGGTTGAGAATTTGATAGTGGAAGGCAGCTTAGGTGAAAGTGATCATGAAATGATAGAGTTCATGATTCTAAGGAATTGTAGGAGGAAAAGCAGCAACAATAAAATATAATGGATTTCAAGAATGCAGACTTCAGCAAACTCAGGGATCTGGTAGGTAAGATCCCATGGGAAGCAAGGCTAAGGGGAAAAATAGTTTAAGAGAGTTGGCAGTTTTTCAAAGAGACATTATTAAAGGTACAAGAGCAAACTCTCCCACTGCGTAGGAAATATAGGAAATATGGCAAGAGACCACCCAGGTCATAGGCGCCAACTTTTCCCAGCGCCAGTGGGTGCTCAACCCCCCCATCCTGGCCCCACCCCGACTCCACTCCAGCCCCGCACCCTCCCACCCCTGCCTCGCCCCCATTCCAACCCCTTCCCCAAAGTCCCTGCCCCAACTCCATCCCCTCCCTGCCCCTATTGGACTCCTTCCCCAAATTCCCACCCTGGCCCCACCTCTTCCTTAAGTGCACCGCGTTCTCTCTCCTCTCTCCTTCCCCCTCCCTCCCAGCACTTGCCACCACGAAACAGCTGTTTCGCGGCAGCAAGCGCTGGGAGCTAGAGGGAGAAGTGAGCTGCGGCACACTCAAGGGAGGAGGCAGAGGTGAGCTCAGGTGGGGGGGGGGCGAGGAGCTGCCGGTGGGTGCAGATCACCCACCAAGTTTTCCCCTAGGTGCTCCAGCCCGGAGCACCCACGGAGTCGGCGCCTATGACCCGGGCATAACCAGGAGATCTTCAATGATCTGAAACTCAATATAAACAAATAACACAAGTATGTAGGGACAGAATTAGAAAGGCTAAGGCACACAATGAAATTAAACTAGCTAGAGACATTAAGGGTAACAGGAAAACATTCTACAAATACATTAGAAGCGAGAGGAAGAACAACGATAGAGTAGTTCCATTACTCAATTGGGGGGGGGGGGAGAGACAATAACAAAATGTGGAAATGGTAGAAGTACTAAATGACTTTTTTGTTTCAGTTTTCATCAGAAAGGTTAGTTGTGATTGGACATCTAACATCGTTAATGCCAGTGAAAATTAAGTAGGATCAGAGGCTAAAATAGGGAAAGAACAAGTTAAAAATTACATAGACACATTAGATGTCTTCAAGTCACCGGGGCCTGATGAAATGCATCCTAGAATACTCAAGGAGCTGACTGGGGAGATATCTGAGCCATTAGTGATTATCTTTGAAAAGTCATGGAAGATGGGAGAGATTCCAGAGGGCTGGGAAAGGGCAAATATAGTGCCAATTTATAAAAAGGGAAATCAGCACAATCCGGGAAATTGCAGACCACTCAGCTTAACTTCAGAACTCAGAAAGATAATGGAGCAAAAATTAAGCAATCAATCTGTGAACACCTAGAAGATAAGGTGATAAGTAACAGTCAGCATGCATTTGTCAAGAACAAATCATGTCAAATCATAGCTTTCTAAAAGCTTTCTTTGAGAGGGAAACAAGCCTTGTGGATGGGGGTAGGGGTAGGTGTGGTATATCTTGGCTTTAGTAAGACTTTTGATACTGTCTCACATGACCTTCTCATAAATAAACTAGGGAAATACAACCTAGGCAGAGCTACTATAAGGTGGGTGCATAACTTGTTGGAAAATGATTCCCAGAGAGTAGTTATCAGTGGTTCACAGTCAAACTGGAAGAGCATATCAAGTGGGTTTCCGTAGGGATCAGTTTTGCTTCAGGTTCTGTTCAAGGTTATCATCAATAATTTAGATAATGGCATGGAGAGTGCACTTATAAAGTTTGCGGATGATAGGGGTTGCAAGTGCTTTGGAGAATTGGATTAAAATTCAATATGATCTGGACAAACTGGAGAAATAGTCTGAAGTAAATAGATGAAATTCAGTAAGGACAAATACAAAATACTCCACTTAGGAAGGAACAATCAGTTGCACACATAAAAAATGGGAAATGACTGCTTAGGAAGGAGTACTGCAGGAGGGAGTCTGGGGGTCATAGTACATCACAAGCTAAATATGAGTCAACAGTGTAACACTGTTGCAAGAAAAGTAAACATCATTCTGGGATGTATTAACAGGAGAGTTGTAAACAAGACACGAGAAGTAATTCTTCTGCTCTACTCCACACTGATTAGGCATAAACTGGAGTATTGTGACCAGTTCTGGGTATCACATTTCAGGAAACATATGGACAAAGTGGAGAAAGATCAGAGAAGAGCAAGAAAAATGATTAAAGAAAACATGATTTTAGAAAACATGACCTTGAAAAAACTGGGTTTGTTTAGTCTGGAGAAGAGAAGACTGAGGAAGGAACTGATAACAGTTTTCAAGTACAGAAAAGGTTGTTACAAGGAGGAGGGAGAAAAATTGTTCTCCTTAATCTCTGAGGATAGGACAAGAAGCAATGGGCTTAAATTGCAGCAAGGGCAGTTTAGGTTGGACATTAGAAAAAACTTCCTAACTGTCAGGGAGGTTAAGCACTGGAATAAATTGCCTGGGGAGGTTGTGGAATCTGCATCACTGGAGATTTTGAAGAGCAGGTTAATCAAACACCTGTCGGGGATAGTCTAGATAATACTTAGTCCTGCCATGAGTGCAAGGGCCTGGATTAGATGACCTCTCGAGGTCCCTTCCAGTCCTACGATTCTATGATTTACTCATCCTGACAGTAGCCTCAGCTCTCACTTGAACCAATGGGCAACAATCAAACTCCTTGCAACAGGCACAAGGACGTGAATGACTAAGACCACAAGTGCTTTTATATTTATTGATAGACACTCAGAAATAAACTAAGAGACCATCACCTCATATGAGTGGATCATTTCAAGTAGCCCACCAAATAACTGTCAGATGAGATTAATGACCCTTCTGGTGCTATTGACCTGGACCAAATTTGAACAAGTAATATTGAGATGAAGGGCCCTCTATTCTATTATTAACTCCCTGAGCTATCCATCCCTTTAGCTTATTTCAATTCTACTGCTGCCAGATAGTTACTATCACATTGAGACAAATTCTACTAGACCCATCCATTCAGTGTGCGACAAAACAAACTCTATACCAACATATAGTATAGATTTTAGCCTTCTTACCAAAAGGATCAGCTGCAATATTCATTTCACCTCACCTGTGAACTTACTGCCTAACTACAGCCATTTTTTTAATATTATCAACTATATGACTTCTTAAAGGCTATCTAGAAGCCCTGATTTAAAGTTGGTGACAACAATAATTTAGGGCTGAAAAGCCTCAGACAGCCTTGAAATCAATAGAAGTGAGGCCATGTCTACACTACCACTTACGACAGCAAAACTGATGTCGTTCAGGGGTGTGTTTGTGTGTTTTTTCACACCCCTGAGTGACATCAGTTTCGCCGAGACAAGCGGCAGTTGGCACAGTGCTATGTTGGTGGGAGTGTTTTTCCTGACAATGTAACTACTGCTGCTTGTTCAGGTGATTTTATTATGTCGATAGGAGAGCTCTCTCCTGTCAGCACAGGGAGGCTACACGAGCGATCTTACAGTGGCACAACTGCATTGGTACAACTGTGCCACTGTAAGCTCGCTAGTGTAGACACAGCCTTAGAAATTCACACAAGCCAAATGATGCCAGTCACTGTTGACAGAGAGGTATAAACAGACCTTGTGAGCATTTTGAATGAAATGTGCCTCTTTATCTCTAACAGCACGCATAGATGTTTAGTTCTGTTCCACAATCATACATGGTCACTTCTGGAAAATGTTAGATGGGCAATGACAAATCTGAAAATTACTTTGAAATTCAATTAATATAATGAGACTTTAAAGTATTTTTAAAAGTTATGCTCCTGTCATAACTATAAAGGGAAGGGTAACAGCTCTCCTGTGTACAGTACTATAAAATCCCTCCTGGCCAGAGACTCCAAAATCCTTTTACCTGTAAAGGGTTAAGAAGCTCGGGTAACCTGGCTGACACCTGACCCAAAGGACCAATAAGGGGACAAGATACTTTCAAATCTTGGGGGGAGGGGGGGAAGGCTTTTGTGTGTGCTCTTTGTTTAAGGGGTTGTTCGCTCTTGGGACTGAGAGGGACCAGACATCAATCCAGGTTCTCCCCATCTTTCTAAACAAGTCTCTCATATTTCAAACTTGTAAGTAAAAAGCCAGGCAAGGCGTCTTAGTTTTACTTTGTTTTCTCAACTTGTAAATGTACCTTTTACTAGAGTGTTTATCTTTGTTTGCTATACTTTGAACCTGGGCTAGAGGGGGGGTCCTCTGAGCTCTTTTAGTTTGATTACCCTGTAAAGTTATTTTCCATACTGATTTTACAGAGATGATTTTTACCTTTTTCTTTAATTAAAAGCCTTCTTTTTATGAACCTGATTGATTTTTCCTTGTTTTTAGATCCAAGGAGTTTGGATCTGTATTCACCAGGAGTTGGTGAAAGGAAGGAGGCGGGAAGGGTCAATTTCTCCTTGTTTTAAGATCCAAGGAGTTTGGATCTGTATTCACCAGGGAATTGGTGAAAAGTTTCTCAAAGCTTCCCAGGGAAGGGAATGGTGGCAGCGGACCAGAATTAAGCTGGTAATTAAGCTTAGAAGTCCTCATGCAGGCCCCCACACTTGTATCCTAAAGTTCAAAGTGGGGATACAGCCTTGACAGCTCCCCTCCCCCCTTCCCTTAGAAAGTGATATCCCTTAAGTAGATTCAGCAAAAGTCACAGAATTGGTTTATATT
The DNA here is from genome assembly GCF_028017835.1 of Emys orbicularis. Lineage (NCBI taxonomy): Eukaryota > Metazoa > Chordata > Testudines > Emydidae > Emys > Emys orbicularis. The sequence goes on along the minus strand of NC_088686.1, from coordinate 81,896,889 downwards.
CAGGGCACTTTGCAGGGGCCAGTTCAGTGCTTGATTTTCCTTCAGCCTATTTGCACAAATATTATGTGTAATTAAAACACAAGTTTAAATAGATTTTGGTGGCCTTATACTGAGGTGACCACACTTTCAGAGATTATGGAGGTGCTTAAAAGAGCTCTCCCACACTTTAGCCTATACTCAAGGACAGGACAACACCTGGAAGTATGGAATGACACTGTTGTGCTACGTTATGTTGGGAGTACTATTTCTGATGTGAGTATGTCTGGGGCCCTTTTTATAAATGGAAACAAACAAATAGAATAGCTAATAACAATCACTGCTTAAATGGCCCTGTCACCAGCACTATTAACACATAAATTGCAGCTGTTTAGATCTAATTCTGCAGATACCTAAGCACATGCTTAACATTAAGCACAAAGAGTTCCACTAAACAATCAAGGCCTTAACATTGTTAGAGCTTCAGGCAGGCCCTGCACAAACAGAAGCTAAAAAAAGCAATCCCTAGCCTGAAGATCTTACAATGTTCAGGTGTTGAACTTGGTTGGGATCTCTGCAATATTTTTTTTTGTTCGGTATTATAATTATTATTGTGATTATGCCTGGGTCTTATAAAAGGGACACGTGGGAAGGGGGATGGGAAGAGTCTCCTTTTGCCCTCAGAAGTAAATGAGATGCTTAAATGTGTTTTAAAGAATCACTAAGCACTTATCTGGATCTTTAGGCACCTTTGTAAATCTGGTGCATAGGCATTTTGCAAATTCATCTTTAGGCTCCTACGTCTCTTCTGAAAATCAAAGATGAGTTCCTAAGACACTGAAGTGCTTCTTAAAATTTTACCCTTAGACCTAAAAAGTATAGTGAGACTGTTGAGGATTAACATAAAACAAACAAAACCCCCACAAACATTTGAAAGATATTTCTGGTTTAGATATTTTCTTATAAAAGTACATTGAAGTTGCCCAGCACTGATTTTTAAATAAAGTGCTATAGCAACCAGAGCTAATGCTAAAATATAGTCAGAATTCACCAGAATTAGGTTTTGTGTTTTAGCCTTTGCATTGACTAAATAACTGCTGTTCTTTAATGGTCTGTTGTTGGACTTACTCTTTTTCAAATTAAAAATTATATAACTCCCCCCCCCCCTTCCACCGCATGTAAGCCTGATGGATCTATCAAACCTGGGCTAAATATAGACAAGCTTAATCTGTGACTGTATAAAACATTTTGCAAAAATCTGCATACTAAGGTGATTACCCTCCTCCTGATAAACTAAATGATTTTTTTCCTAATGAATATACATGTTATTACTGAGCCTTCTCAAAAAGCCTCTCTTAACAGTATGGATTCAGCGTGCCTATGCAAGTCCCCAGATAATAACTGCTGTTGGAAGAGAGGAAATACAATGTCTTTCACAGTATTCTAGAGCTGAATTAATAACATGGAAATATTTCCATGAACATTTCTTCAAACTTTAAATGCTAGGTCACTTTCTGACACAATTATTCTTACTAATTAGCACCTTATTCCATGAGTGGGTGTACTGACTTCAACATTACCAGTCATGGAATAAGGTATTATTAATCATGAGTAAGGGCAAGATTTTGACATCCTTTCATTCAACATCTTCCACAAACATTTGAGTCCTAAAACTTGACTAGTGCAAATACTCAAGAAAGCAATTTTAAGTCAAAAACAAATTTTGAATTTTATATGCAATTTTCAAAATCATACTCCACAATTCCTGCCATTTTGCTTAGTTACATAAGTCTCATGGTTTTGTTTCGTTTCCCCGACTGGATGCCTTTCATCCCAGCAGTGAGAGAATTACAGTTCATGAGTTTCCACAAAAGTACTGTTCACAAGCAATCTATGATGAAAATTAATTTGATGTTCGCAAACAGGACAAAAAAGAAGAAGCAAAACCCATCAGAAAAATGATCCATTGCAAATTACTCACTCAACTCAAGTAAATTGCCAAAAGAAAAAAGAGATAATGTACAATAACAAATCACTTCATTCTATCTATAATAAAGCACCCAATGTGACAAAATAGTCCTAGTTAAATTTGAAAGTTCCAGACTTACCAGAATATCATTAGCCCCCATCCCAAATCTCTGTGATTCAGGCAATAAACAGAGTGGAAGGGTGCTCAACACTTAAAAAACAATTAAAAAGTCAAGCAATAAACCTTCAGCTGTATGTGTATATATCTGAAGGTTTATTGCTTGTTTATATACATATATTACACACATGGATATATATCGGAGTCAGTATTAAATGGCAGCCTAACATGAGAATTGAGCCAACTTCTGCTATATTGGTGTGAACCTAACATAACCCAGTTATCATTGACTTCATTGGAACTAATCTGGATTTACACCAAAATAAACAAAATAAAAATCTAGTCCATCTCTTTTAAAATGTCACATTATAAAATTCCATCTGCTAAAATATATTGTGATAGTATTTTTAAGTGGTTCCTATTAATCAGAATAGACATATTTGAAAAAACTGGATGTGGTCTATAGCAATACGAAAAGAATATTAGGCCTGATTCTCATCTTGGAGCAATTCCACCATTGTAGCTCTCACAATTTGAATGGAATTAAGTTTGATTTACTTCAGCGAGAGAGATTAGAACCAGGCCTCTTGTTATTAATAAATTTGATAGCATAAGAAAAATTTGCAAATTTCACTGAGAGTTTTATCATGTCCTCAGCATGGTTTAATTTAAACTCATAGTTGCTGTCCTGGACTTATATATTTCCCCCACATATTTCTTTTGCAAGCTCTAGGATGATTATGCATGGCATGATATACACTGTCAATCAGGGCTACTGGTGCTGTGCTGTGTAGTGAATTTAGAATGTTTTCAGGGCACCAAGATAAAAAACCCTTACAGTACTTCATCAATGGGTTTTGGATAGCAATAAAAGTAAAGAATTAATACTCATGTAGTTTGTAATATTAAGTTCTGATAATCAAATTTTAATAGGCATTATACCTGGATGAATTTTAAATCGATTATCCTGTGAAGGAACAGACCCACTGAAAGATGGTCTGTGTCTCCTACATTTAATTACCTATTCACTTCTTCTGCGGATATATCTATTAAACTAAGTAAGCAACAATAATAAAAATAATAATTAGTAATAATGTATATATTATGTAGAATGTGTTATTGGAGGTGATGTTCTTTACAAACAAAGTATGAAGACGAGGTCCCTGCTTTGAGAAGTTTACAGTTTAAAATACGGATTCTCCTCTTATTCACACTAGTTTTACATTAGTTGAACTCCATTGACTTCAGTGGAGTTTTTCCTGATTGATACTGCCATAAGGGAAGGGAGAATTGGGCCTTAAGGAGTCCGAACCTGCACTCAGAGTGCCCCAAGACCTCCCACTGAAGTCAGTGGGACTTTACACAGCATAAGGAATTGTAAATTGAAGCAGGATTAAGCCCTCAATAAAATAACCTAGTGACAATATCATTGGACTATGAGCCAAGGAAGAGAGCTGTGGCATAAGCAGCCTCGTAGCAAAGAGCACAAGTGATAACATTTTCAAAAGCACCAAAGTGAATTAGCAGCTTAAGTTCCATTTCCAAAAATGGATCTAGAAGTCTAAGTACCATTAGACTTACACTCTTATATGGTCCCTTAGAAGTCAACGGGAATTTTGCCTTGGATTTCAGTGGGAGAAAGATTGAGCACAAAGTTTACAGATTCAATAAGCAGGATCTTTAGCTGGTGTAAATCAAATCACACCGCTGATATCAAGGTAATAATGCTGGACCAGTGCAATGAAAGTTAGGTTAAACAAGGTTAAACAAGAAATCTTTTGGGTGTTCAGCCAGACTGAACATCTTCAGCTTCTGAGGTTTGTCCATTACTAATGTAGTTAAACTGTGCTCATATACATGATATTTTGCATAATTATTTTATCTTTCATAAAAAATCTGGGTAATGATAAAATCCTTACTGTTTATAGTCATGGATCGTCATGGATTAATTGAGAAAGAGTTAAATTGTTTATATGAATATGAGGAACCAAATTCATTCATCCCAGCCTACTGTAACTCCACTGATTTCAGTGAAGTTACATGGGGATGAATGTAGCCCAAATTGTCTGCAGGTAGAAGGGAATCAAGCTTCTCAGACTGTTTAGATATCATGAGCCAGATTCATCTATACACTTGAGGCTGTTTTACACAGCTCCAGTGACACAAATGAGGTATACATCTTACTTAATTGGCCAGTTAAACTTACCAGTGAATCTGGCATTGTACATTATGTGACTAAATGTATAGAGAGAGTTGTAAGTTGAACTGACAGTTTGCTGGTTTGTGTTTCTGTCCAAAGTTGCCCTAGAAGAGATTAGTTTAGGCAGAGTGCATCTTGCTTGAGATTTCTCACCATTGGTATCTTAACCTCTCTCTGATTGCCCAGTGCAGTGTTAATATGGACATAACAATTTGTATGTTGCAAGGTACAATTATTGTTTGTAAAATGCTTTAAAGGAAGAGTAGCACGACACTACAGCTCCATTTCATAATGGCCCGTAATGTTATCAGATGCAAATTTACTACGAAGTAGAATAAAATTAATAAGTCTTGAAATTCTGCTTTGCTTTTTGTGCTACTTTATCTGGGTGCACATTATGATTCCTATATAAATTAGATAAAAGGTATTAGAAAAGCAAGCAAACAAAAAGCTCTTCTCCAGTGGAGGTAATGATGCAACAAAGAAGCACTGAGCAGTTGAATGTATGAGGCACCAGTCCCTCTGTACTGAAATACATTTTAGTTGTTTTCTCAGTTGGCTTGACAGTACTTTCCTGGTTGATAGTGGTTGTTGTCTCTCTTTATCAGTAACTCTCACACCACTGAGCTCTTCAATTCTCACCATGTGGTGCCATGCATGAAGAGGAATCACAGCACACAAGAGCTGAGAATGAGGAATGCAAAGGATTTGTAGGACAACAAGGAACGATCTGGCCCATTAGCACTATATATCAGATTCTAGACCAGCAAGCCTTATGGTACTGGGGTCCCCCCCCCAATATGTTTTACATTTTTGCTAGGACACTTGAATTGAAAATGAAAAACTGAGATTCTGGAGGGAGTGCAGTCTATTCATAAAAGCAAGAGAATGGTAGGAGTCAGGATGCCTGGGTTTCATTTCTAGCTCTGCTACTGCCTTGATGTGTGACCTTTTACATATCACTTAAGTAAACTGAGATACAGAGAGGTTAACACTAGAAGTATGGAGACTGGAAAAGAAGGTATATGTAAAGCTATGTGTTACCTACAGGAAACTTTCAGACACATGTAGGAACATATATATTGCAACAAATATGCGAAGCACTTTTGAGACACTAGCAGAGTTAGACAGGTGGCTAGCCAGGATTACTGGTACCAGTGATGTCAATTGATTATTTATATCTTTAAAAAACCCTTACAAATTGTGCAGATACTGTAACTAATCTACATAGCCACACATTCCCATCCCTATTACCCACTGCTCTCCCTCCCCTACTCTCTGCATCTGCTTGTTATACCTATTTCTTCTGTCTTCTCTTAACTTAGACTGTACATTCTTTGGGGCCGAGACTGTCTTGCTGTGCATTTGTAGAGTGCCTGCCACAGTGGGGCCCTGATCTGACTGCAACATCAGAGCAGTATTATATTCAGAACAAGGCACAACAACAACAACAATTGCTAGAAGAGGAGTCAGAGGGACAGATTTTTAAAGGTATTTAAGCATCTAAAGGTGCAGACTGGAGCCAGTGGATTTTCAAAAGCACCAGTGAGACTGATTTCAAAGGGAACTAACTCCAATGAGAATCAGGTGCCTAGGTATTTTGAAAATCCCACTAGGAGTTTATCTGTATCTTTAGATGCCTAAATACCTTTAAGAATCTGGCCTGTAAGTCCCATTTACACAGCAAGCAAAAACCCACAGAAGCGAGTCTCAGAACCTGGGTCTACAGACTTGGGCTTGCCAAATTTGCGCAATGAAACTAAAAATAGTGATGTAGACATTCTGGGGTTCTGAAGCAGAGGGAGGTAGGCAGGCTCCAGCCGAAGGTCTATTTTTAGCATCATAGAGTGAGCCCTGCAAACCCAAGTCTATAGCCCTGGGCTCTGAGACTCACTGCCACAGGTTTCTGCTGGTTATGTAGGCGTACTGTGTCAGTGTTCTTGAACTTTATTCCCTGCTGTACTATTGACGCACTATCAGTGAAATAAGCAGTTTAATAGAATGTTTGTAAATCACTTCAAGGTGAAAGGTACTATATAAATGCAAAGCTCTCCTCTTCCTTCAGGAGTCATAGTTACTCTAGCTAGCTTTCCCTAATTGATTCCCCAAGTAGGTAATCCAAAATCATGGGCTTCCTGGAGTTTTACAGTCATTTGAATTACAAATAGTATTAAATATATTTTAGTGCCTTTGTTGACTATGCACATTTTTGTATCAAATCTTGCAGAACGGTCTGTGACCATTGTATAGCAGTGTTATATGACTCAGTTGCAGACTCAGATATGCCAGCCTGCTTATTCTTCTCCCTCTCAGCATCCATCCTGGTCTGTTAACCAGATCAGAGGGAATGAAAGCAGCTTGAGCCAAGGACATCCTCACACCCGGCTGATTTCCTTTAGTTTGCAAATAGAAGGCTGAGATAGGAGCAGACAGAAGATATGAAGTAGACTCAGTGGCAGGACAGTCAAGCCATCTGAAATATTTTTTTTACTCTTCGGATGTTGACTTTTTGGGTTCTCTACAGGTTTCCAAATATATAGTCATATGCTAGGTAATTGTTGGGGAAAATTCTTCTTTGACATAACTTTTAACCTGGAACAGCTGTAAGGCCAGTGTGAAGGGACACACAGGATGGGTTCTCTTCCTTACTGCCACTCTATTTGTAAACTGAGCTGCACTATTTGTTGTCACTATATTGTGTGGGTGGCAGGTAAGCCACCGTCTGTGGACAATTATTTAATAGCTTTGTAAAGGGGAACACTTACCACCAGTGCTACCTAGTGGTCAGGCAGGGGTACAGAAGGTTGTTTCCCTGCCTGAAATCCCCCCTTTTCAATTACAGTTCCATCTTGTGTGATCTGTTCCTTCTTCTGCAGCTCAGAACCCCCAGCTACAAATAAAGTTTCTGACTTTCACAATCAGTCACCAGTGTCTCCTTTGTAGGCTTTATTAGGTCTATGTTACCAGCTCTCAGGCAACCAGAGCTCCTGAGATGTGCTTCCCCAGAGCTCAGAGCAGAGGTCTGCTCCTTTCCACAGCCCAGCTCCCCTGAGTGGCTCTGCTTCCCTTTTTAAACTCCACCTCCAGCTTGTGTAGGCTTTGTGTGTGTGGCAAGGCAGGACTATCTGGGCACAGAACTGCTTCCTAACTCCAGAGTGGGGTTTGTTTATCCCATCACAGGCTTCAGTGAAGTTATTCTCGTTTTATACCATGTGACTGAAAGGAGAATTTGGCCTAGCATGTCAATAGTAAATTTCAGCTGCAGAACACATTTACTATTATTCTATTGCAAGGTCAGCTACAAGTGACATGCAGCCATTGAACTGGTTTATTGGCCATGCTGTGCCTTGGGCTACTGAACCTGACCTGTACTGTAACTGTTTGTCAGTGCCCACTGATTCATTACTTATGTGTCCCTACTGGCTGTTATTAACCCTCCTTGCAATGTCTCTTGTGATGGCTAGAACCAAAGTCACCACATATGTGGGGAAATAAATTTGGTAAATATTAACCACAAGCTGCTGCAGGCTAAGTCAAAGAGCTTATTGGTTTATCACTCCATGTCAAGGGGTTAACTCACCATTGTAAACCCCCTTGCAGCTTGATCTAGTGATTAGCTCCACTCAGGTCTGACACCCCCCTCCTTGTGACAACTTGCTCACCCCACGTCCATCCTGACTCTCCAGAACATGCAGTGCTCCCTATTCACGACTCAGCTCTCTGGCCAGGTCATTATATAACCCTTCACTTCCAGGGTATCAAAGTCCCTCTGGGTTAGCTGTCCGCACACCATTCCAGACAGTCTTCTGCTCCAAGGCCAGGTCCTATGACACTTCCACAGTGACTGGTAGGGAAACCCAGGCCCACTCATTACTCTGGGTCCCAGTACAGGGACCCTATGTTTAGCATCTCCGATCTGCTTGCTCCCAATCCTTGTCACTATTTCCCTCAACTCTTTCCTACGTCCCTGCTCTATCCTCTACACCCTGGACTTACTAGCTCAACTCCCTCAGGGTGTAACTATAGACTACTCCTTTCTTTGGTTCCTTGACAGATTCTGTAGCCTCAAACACATTTCCCTTCTTCCAGAGAGGGACTGCTTCTTCTTCTGGTCTTAGCTTGCTGACTTTATCCAAGCTCAGCCTGTCCCTGCCCAGCTGGGCTTCATCATCAATTAGTGCTTGTCCTTCAAGACTAGAATTCCGCCCAGGTGCAGCCTACCTAGTTAACTGACCTAATTTAACCTGCTCTACCTGTTGTGGGGTGGACACCCCATTAGACCCCACCTCACATTGAGGACTGGGTGGATCCAATCACACTAATATAATAGATGACAATTTCAGTAAATAGTCTTTCTTAACAGGTAATAGAAAAGCAGAAAAATCCAAAACATCCCATTACACATGAGCTCTGAAAATAATAATTACAACAATGGTTCTTGTATTCTCTCCTCACAATTCTGACATCACAGTCACCTGTCAATTACCCTTCTTCCTTCTCCTTTCATTCTATCTCCTGCTGCTTTTGAAGTTACCGTATTTATAAAAATCTTCGTGGTGAGGTATGACATTAGCTTGTCTCATGCACACAAAAATGAAAAGCTTTATTACTTCATGTGTACAATCTTATGCTGTGCTGTTAATGTACCTGCATTACCTGCTGCATGTCACCATAGATCACTAGTAATTTGCTCTACATTAAAACTGGAAAAATACAATCATGGTTAAATAACACTTGCAGAAATTAGATTGACACTGTTTATTGTGGAGAAGGCCATTTTTACTGTCAGTGCATTTTGGATAATGGGATGTAATTGGGGATAGATGTATTACCAGGTCCTAAATCAATCAAGGGTTTTTGATGGTATCATAAGTGGAGAGTGCAAAGCTTGAGCAGTTTGTAATAGCATCAGAAACCCATCAGACGACATAATAAATAACCAGCAGTGAATCCCTCATGTGGTCAGCATACTGTGCTGCACACCTCCTGACACAGGGGAACAGGAAAGGCGTAAGAACCCACTGAGGAATCTGAACTGAAAATGAAAGTTAGGCCCGAACACGAATGAGCATCGTGAACCATGTTAAATAAATAGAACACTTGGCCAACAAATAGAAGAATAAAATAACAATAAAATACTTATATACACCTCTACCTCGATATAATGTTGTCCTCGGGAGCCAAAAAATCTTACCACATTATAGGTGAAACTGCGTTATATCGAACTTGCTTTGATCCGCCGGAGTGCGTAGGCCCCCATCCCCACCCCCGGAGCACTGCTTTACCGCGTTATATCAGAATTCATGTTATACCGGGTCGCGTTATTTCGGGGTAGAGGTGTACTACTTTACGTCACAAAAGAATAGATAGAGCAGGTATTTTTGGTACATGAACACGATATTTGGAGATAATTTATTACATCATTTTATCAATACTGGGCCTGATTTGTTTCTCACTTATGTAAATATTGCACTGGCATTTCTTTTGATGGACTTACTCCAGATTTACTAAGCTAAATGAGAGATGAATCAGGCTTATTAACCCTAATTTTCTGGAAATGGTGGTTGGATCTTTTGTTACTCATTTGTAAGGCTAGATTTCTGATAAACAACTAACCCGGAACTGATGTTCCAGTTGACCTAACCTTTGACTTAACCTCTTATGACCTGTGTTGATATTGTTTCTATGCTTTGAAGATTTTGTCCTGTAGAAAGAAAGAAAGACTTGAGTAAGTCAAGAACAACAACAATCAAATCCTTCTTCTCCACCCTCCCATCGTGGGAACACATGTTCACCACACTTTTCAGAGAAACCTTAAGTGTTTTGACATATGAGATTCTGGAGATCAACTCATGGAGAATCAAAGTAACTGTGTGTATGTGTTTTCTTCTTCTATTTATATAAGAACCCAAAAGTCATTTTTAAGACTTTAAGTATTATGAAGCATGATAAAAGAAGAAAACAAAGGTAACAGCTTTTATCTGTAGGGATTTTTGCTGTAAAGTTGCCTGGGGTTTTGAAAGTCAAGGTTACAAGCAATTCGGTTAGCATTAGAAAATGCAGCTTTTATTAAGTCTTGCTTGTTCATATTAGAGCATATCATATAGCATTCCATGCACATTAGGTTAAGGAAATGCATGTACTTATGGGTGAATTAATTATCAGAAGATATTAAATTTTTTTTTTATGAGATAAACATTGCTAACTACAATCATTTAAAGGAATGGACTTAAAATTATTTTTAGCAACATTGTAAACAATGTCTAATTCCTTCCAATGCAAAGGTCCAGTTTAGGGGGAAAAAATCATTAATTCTCAGCAAAACGTATGCAGAAAAGCTTCTAAAATGCCCGTGCAAAACACTAACAAAATAATAGCACAATGCTGGAACCAGAGCTCAATACTAAACTAACAATATGCTGACACTGTTTAAGTATATAAATGTATACTTAATGTACATAAAGTAACTGACCCCACTGCAAGTGTTGCTGTGAGTGATGTGGTACACCAGGCCCCTCCAGGTACCTGGTAGTGTGCTCAGGGCACCACAAACCCAGAGGCAAGAGTTGTAGGTGCTCCAAAGACTAGGCTGTACAGGCTCTAGCCAACAGTGGGTCCCCATTATAACTCACACACTCCGAAGAGATAACAGAGGATTGCTTTAATTGGGATGCCATAAAGTAAAAGGTGCAAATAGCCTATGACCAATTAGTTTAACAGGTACCATAAAAGATCAACCTAACAGTTTCTAACCCAGCCCCTAGTGAAAGTCTACAGCTGAGTAAAAGCAACTATACCCCATTGGGCTCCTGAGGCCTAGTCCTAGGAGATACTCCCTTCAGTCCACTTCTCTTCCAAAAGCAATGAAACACTGGCCTGACAATCCTACTCAGAACTTATTTTTTTTATCCAAGGTCTCATTGGAGCTCAGTCAAGTTTCCCTCTTCTTTACACTCTCTGCAATGAGTGCTTATGGAATTTAAGAGACAGAAAAGTGATCTGGCTTTGTTTCTGTGTACTGCACGCTTAGAGCTCTAAGGACTCTGTGGTTTATAGAGGCAGGCAGCCATTTTGTATTCAGAGTAGCGCAAACCATTCCAAGGAAAACACACACACTGTTTTACTTTTGTTCTTACATGTTGTTTCCTTAATCTAAAATAAAAACCATTTTTGACCGAAAGTACACTTTCTGATCTTTGTATCTTGCAACATGATTTATCCAATATACTTTCTAACCAATTTTGAAGGTCCAGGAATGCTGGGTAGGTCAGGTAAGATTTGGATAAACAATCAAACTTTTAGCTTCATATCCAAAGTGATCTAATTTCTGTAAGGTTCACCCACCCCTGTTTATTAGAAAATGGCTTGGCACTTGGAGATGCAGTATCTTTTGAAAATAATGCCATACCTTCTTCTCTGTTGAATTTCAGCATCCTTTGCTACTGTACCTTCAATCCCTTCTCTTCAAGCATGTGGGTTTTTTCATCATCACTCCCTATCTCATCACTTGATGCTTGACATCAAACATTTTCTGGTGGACCATGTCTCAAAGTCCATCATCTCACTGCCTCCACTTCTGAATACCTGCTCTTTAGGCCCTGCTGCAAATTGATTCCTCACAAGCCTCTCTGATCCTCAAACCATGCAAAATTATTTTGAGGCTTTAAAGTGGATTTAAGGACTCAGAATTAAATTGAAGTGCCAGCTAAGGAGAAAAAAAAAGAATAAATAAAGTGAAAATTTAAAACCATGGATGAGCCCGTGTCAAACTCTTTCTTCTTTTCATGCATGATTCTTGCACTAAAGTCTCAATCAAGTCTAAACAGCATTAGACATACTTTTCCTTTTTTTTGCCACTATGTTTAAAAGAAAAGAGCTAACAAACAAACAAACAAACAAACAAACAAACAAACAAAAAAGATCCAAGCATTTGCTTTCCCATAGTCAATCTCACTTTCTACAGCGCACAGACACAGCTGGGAAATTACTTTATTGCTGCAATTTTTCTCTGTAATATCTATTGTTAAAATGCTCCCACTTTCCCCCTGTTACTTGAAGGGTTGGGGGTTGGAGGAGGAATGAACTAATGGAAAAACAGGAAAAATCAATCCATCTGAAATAAAAGAATGTGAAATGCAATAAAACCCATGGAAAGCTGAAGAGAATCCCACTCGTAGGCTTCCTGACAAATTTCATTTTTGATGATTCTCTAAATATGACAAAAAGAATATTTGTATTTTAAGCAAACCCCTGCATTTAAACTTCTAAAATGCTAAGTGACATTTTAGTTGGAAGGACTTCATGGGAGTCTTTGGTGCATAAAAGGTACTCACAACTGACATAAGATAAAACACCTTTATATAGAGAAAATCATTTTAGAGTAATCTCAGTGAAAGATGGTGCCACCAAAATAAACTAATCTGAGATTATGTATACATTGTGCAGTTAAAAAGTCATACAGGTCAGAAAGAGATTACTACACCTCTACCCCGATATAACGCGACCCGATATAACACAAATTCTGATATAACGCGGTAAAGCAGTGCTCCGGGGGTGGGGGTGGGGGGGTGCGCACTCCGGTGGATCAAAGCAAGTTCGATATAATGCGGTTTCACCTATAATGCGGTAAGATTTTTTGGCTCCTGAGGACAGCGTTATATCGAGGTAGAGGTGTATTTTCACAAGTATGATCCACTTTAGATATAGGGATATCTCTCAAAGGAGTAGAATACTTCCCAATGGAAGAAAGTTTTTTTTAGGTGTGATCACTGTATATGGAGGGGTTTATTTCCCTTTCATTTACAAAAGCTAGAGCTTCCCCAATCCTGGGTCTGGTTTGGTCTCAAGGTGGAAACCAGAGCAGATTCAAGACTGCTTTAAATTGTTTAAATTTCTCAACTGTGCCTCCTTGGACAGAGAGGTGATATGAATTGTCTGAGGGTACACAGTCTGTAGCAGAGCTGGGAATAGAATTCAGGGTATCCGGAACCCTAATCCTATACTCAGAATACTGGCCCAATTTCGTGACTGTCATCAAAAATCTTGTGTCATCTGGCAAAAATCCAAATTTTTAAATTGTACTCAGTGAAAATAATAGTAAATACTCACTATCACACTGTCCGAGTATCACCCTGTAGCACAGTTAGGGGAAAATATGTACCTTTCTGGGTTGAAAATATATATGAAAAGTGGCTAATTAATTGTAATGACAACATGATGGCTTTGTCCATGGGCTTATGCCAAATGGATCTCTTATACTTAGAAAAGAAAGCACAGGGTCAAAAATAGGACAAAGTGACAAAGGACAGAACTATTTTATATTCTGAGATGCTGAAACTAACCTTGATAGGTAAATGCCCTGCTTTAGATGAGAAGTTCATCACCAATTGATTACTAACGAGACTCTATGGGCCAGATAACTGGAACACTGTTTGCCGATGTCCTCGAAGGAAAGGGATAAATGCCTCAGTGACAGTGATGATAAAAGTTTTAGACTGCAGGAGGTTTCAGTAGCCATCCCACTTGAGCTTCATGAAGACTCTATTCCAATTCACCAAAACACAATGCCAATTTAAAAGCCTGCACCAAAATTATCCAGTATTTAGTCATACTGTAGACAGGTAATGACCTCTTGGAGGTCTTTAATGAGCTCCTACTGGCTTTAGTAGCTGAAGCAACCTAGTGAGATTGCTAGCAAAAACTGCAACCTATAGCAGTCATTAGACCAGAGCAAATAATCCATAATAAATTATTTTTGAAGGCATTTAGCTTCTTTTCTCTGAGTATTAATTGTTCACACAGAGATTGTGATTATTTCAAATTTATTTCCCAAATATTTTCTATGGATGATCCCTTATTTGTAATTTGTTCCAAGCAATTCATTCTAAATACTTGACATTCAAAATTCCAAGCTCTTTTGATGGGACATATATATAAGTTTGTGTTACCTGATTGGATGAATGTAATATAGCCCCCAGAATCAGGCTCCCCATGTGAATACTCACAATTTATATATTCAAAATTCACTTCCTATAACTATTCTTCACTACTGGCTTATGACATGCTGCTTCAGGAAAACTCCAGCCAGCTTATTTGCTATTATACTGATGAAAGTGAACACAAATGGTATGGACACAGTTGAAGTAAGTTCATTTTAAAATGTGAACAAATAATGGTGGATAATTTTTGTAGGTGGTCAGATACTACAGTGATGGACAACAGTTCAAAACCCTATGGGAGAAAGAGTTGCTCACCTGCAGAAGTCATATACAGGTCTATAGAACACAGACTGGAAAATCACTTTGAGAATACATGTGGGGGACTAATTAAGAGATTCATGATGGGATATAGTCTTCACCTGTTAGGTCATTGACTCTCAGGTCCTGTTTGGAAGTGATCATAAGTAGTTCTCTTTTCCCTTTTGGATGCAAACCTTGTCACTGTTATTCATGCTTTTGTTACCTCAGCATTAGACTATTAAAATGTGCTTTACATGCTCTATACTTTAAAACTATTCAGAGATGGAAGCTGGTGTAGAATGTTTATTGAGCAGGCCATCTCAAGGGATCATATGGCACTAATGCTCTGGAATCTGCACGAGCTGCTTATTGATCTCTGGGAGGAGTTCAAGGAGTTGGTTATATGACCTATAAAGCCTTACATGGCTTGGGATTGGCCTACCTGAGAGATTGCATCTCTTCCTGTGCCTTACTGCCATAGTTGCAGTCAGCAGAGGCACCTGAGCTGGGGGGGTCCCCCACATTATAAAGAGAGTAAGCAGCTGGCAGGATGTTCTCTGTGAGTTACATGCCTGCAGCTGGTCTGGGCCAGCTGTCTTGGGCTTGTCGGCTGTGAGGCTATAAAATTGCAGTGTAGACATTAAAGCCTGGGACCCTGGAGGGGGAGAGGGGTTGTCCAAAAGCCCAAGTTCCAGCCCAAGCCTGAATGGCTATACCACAATTTTACAGCCCAGCAGCCTGAACTCTGCAAGCCCAAGTCAGATCTTGAGTGTTTAATTGATGTGTAGCCATATGCTAGGACTCTAGAAGTTTTACCTTCCCCGCCTCCCGTCAGTCTGAAATAGCCTGAATTTGGTGATCTTCTGGGCATGCTCTGAGAGACACCTGTTTGATTGGGGTTTTGAACAGGATGGAGAGTGTACTTTGTACAATGATGAAGGGGTGGAATGAGTTTCTAGCTGACTGAGTTCCTCTTCGAATTATTATTTAAGTGGTGTTGGGATGTCATTGTATTGTAAAATTAGGAAAGCTATTAGGTTGCCTAAAGCCTGAGATAAGCATCTTTGTGTAGTTTTAAATCTTAATAAATCAATTAATTAATACAATTAATTAATTTCCTATGAACAAGCATTCACAACCCTAACACAACCCCCTCAATTGGCATTAACTGACACCCTTTTTGGCAGTTCAAGCAGAGACACCAAAAATTGGTGTCCTAGACTGGGGTCTTTCCTCCTTCCAACCCCCTTCCCCATGAGGTTATTCAGATATGTTAGGATGGAGGCATAGTGGGAGGACAGTGTGAGAAAACCGTACATTGCTGCAACCAATACTGTAGCTGTTCTCTGAATAAAATGAGGACTGGAGTTTCCAGGGCTCTCAATGTAGCACTTTTGGAAAAGAAACATTTTTTTTTTAAAGAAACATACTGAGTTTCCCAGCTGACTTACAGCTTTACTAACCGTCACACATCCTTCATGCTTTATTTATGAGCTGTGGACTCAAGTCACAGACAAAGTCACTCTCTGCTAAGTTAGGAGGACTCCAAGGCAGTATCTAAATTGCGATGTAACCATTAGGTCTTTGAAGCTACATAATTATAAATGAGAAAAACTACAGTAGTCTTCTTCATTCAATACAACTAGTGAAAAAATTTTTGAGAAAGTTTAACTCTAACTTACTTAATTCAATTAAGAATCCATTATAAAAAGACATAAGATAACCATGGCTGTTGTACAAAGAGTTCAGTCATTCCCTCAAGTAGCCTCTGTCTCTTACACACCCACATTCAGAATAATCTGAAAAATCCAGTTAAGGATGTCAGGCAGTGTATTCTGTACTGCGTATTGCTCTTTAGTACAGAAATTTCAATACAGGGGCGTAACCTATGAGGCTTTCCTCCCACTTCTGGTTTGGGTGGGTCCCTAATATGTTTCATTATGAGTTTTGCTGTTAGATGAACTCAAAAATTCAAAACAAAACGATGCAGAAAAAAACAAGTTTTGTTCTGTGTCTAAACCATAGTTGTGAAATGTTTGTATTGACCTTCAAACGCAATCCCAATGAACCTAGGATTTGAGATCTGATGTTTTTGCAAACTTCAGCACCTGTTTCCAAGAGTTTGGAAATCACAGGTTTGATTTTGTTCAAACAGCTGGGAAGCCAGTTAGCATTCCCTTGCTTCCCATCAACAGCTGCCCCATTCCCCTCAACAAGCCCTTTCACGTAGCATCCCAACTTCAGATATTGTCAGCAGGAGAGGCATCCAAAGGCTTGCTTGTTGGGCATGTATGGCTTGCTCGTTAGAAAGATTTTCAATCAATGATCTGTAACACATAGTGGATACTTGATAACCCTGTCTGTCTCCACTGAGTGGCAGCATTGAGTGTTTTTTAACTGTGTGGTGTTTTCACTGTGTTTTGTTCATGAAAAATATTACTTACAAATTCATTTTCTGTGGAGATGGAAGCTGTTCAGGAAGGATCTTCATTGCCTGAGTTGCCTACTGTGGTTCTGGCAGTGCTGCAAGTTGGATCAATGTCCTTTCATGGTTCATAAAATCTAATGGTGAGAACATGAGTTGCTAATTAGAGAGGAATTCCAGTTTCTCTGAAGGGTAGTTGGGAACATCTCCTTCACAGTGGCATCCTGCTCTTAGTCTCACCCAGTTATACTGATGTAGAGTTATTGGGTCTGATTCTGATCTCCCATAAACAGTTTTACAATGGTGTAACTCCCATGAATTCATTGGACCTGCTGCTGATTTATCTTTCTATCATTCTAAGTGAGAGGAAAATCAGGCCCAAAGATGCTACAGTACAATGTAATGTCCCTTTTGGAGCAATTAAGTGCCTATAATGTAATGCAACCTGTTTTGTGAATGGTAAGATATGTTTTAATGCTCTATTACTAGAGCTGGGGACAGATCAGACCACTTTGAGATTTAGGGGTAGTTTGGCTCTGGATCTAAATATGAATATAAACTTTTGTTGCCTGTTCATATTTCCATAATGAGCTGAAACAAAACCCTAGATACGAACAACACAACATTACAGGGGTGTTTAGATACAAATCTGGATCTCAACTGTGCAGCTCTAGCCTATCTCTATAATAAATTGCAGATCTCTAATTCATGTCCTCCACCCTCCTTTTACCCCAGACTTTCACCTTCATATGTTTGCTCCTAATTAATACTGTTATATCACATCTCCACCACCTTCCACAATATTCTGTCAATGTCACCGACTATCCTTATGCTGTTCTGCTGCTTATAGATTAATTTATTAAGCCATCTGTCTGTTTTTTCTAGTCTATTTCTGCATTGTATGATACTGCAATAAACCAAAGCCTTTCAATCTGAAACATTAGTTTAATTTGTGAAAGATAGAATGATTTGTCCACAAATTCTAGCTAACTTGATGCAAACATAAATGGTGCTATGCAGGAGATCTTTTGATCCACACAAAAGAGAGTAATCCTCATTTCATTATCCTTATACATGCTTTTATTCTGTATTTTGTTACTTTATGAGCTTTTTTACTGTTCTCTTTGTCATTCAAATACTACTGGAAAATATTTACACTACAAAGAATAGCCAAATGGCTTTTTTTGATGTGGTGCTATTTATTTTGAGCATTGGTTGCTGGAAAGGCAAGTCCTATGTGTCTCTGCTGGACATCATCATCTATTTGTATCTCTCATTTTTATATCACCTCTTTCTAAATGGACCCTAAAACACTTTACAGAATATTGCTAACTGAATGGCTAAATATGCACACACAAACACACAACCTAAAGTGAAATCTCTGGGTTGAAACACTTCCAGTTCCACTGATGAACATGTTAGAATGCAAAGAATACAGAGGCCAGTAACAGAACTGATCGGAAAGGATAGCAATTATTTATGCCTAAAAGATGGCATGTCTGATAAGATATGTTAGTGACCTGCACACTTCAGAATTATTATGCCCTTCTCAGGTCTAAAATACAGTCTAAGTAACAAAAGCCTACATCTGCAATAATTTCCTCTACGTCAGTTAACCACATGGAATGATTGGTGGTATTATCACAATCTTATAAAGATTTTGGTATAATTTCCTCTAAGTCAGTTAACCACATGGAATGATTGGTGGTATTATCACAATCTTACAAAGATTTTGGTATAATATTACGTAGCATTTGTTTCTGATTTCATTCTGGTATAAATCAGGAGGAATTAACTGAAGTCAAATGAAGTTATACAGTTGTGTAAAAGCAGTATAAGAGATAGCAGTATTTGGCTCACAGTCTACATATTATATGTAGGACACCAAATTTGAGTACCGGGACTAAAAAACATTCTGACACCTGCTGTGAAATGTAGTCACTAGCTCTGATAGTTGGGCCACTATGTTGCCATTTGTGTTGTTACAACATATGGGCCTGATTCTAATTTCATTTACACCAAGGTAAATCATAAGTAAATTCACTGAAGTTATCTGAGTTACATTGGTGTTGAACGGTTGTTAGTGAGAGGAGAATCAGACCTAATATATTTAGTTACATTCCATTAGGTGATAAGAAACCTTTTGCTTGTAGTAGTTGTATATATTGCAATTCACTCTTTCACCTCCTTACTCTGTTGTAGTGATCCAGCAACAACATTGCTGAAGAAAACATGGATGTTTGAAATATTGAGATGTAAAATAAAAGCTGCATTGTTTTTAATTCCAATCCTTTTATTTGGATTTTAACTAGGGAGGTTTAGATATATACAGTTACAAGGCTGGAGTACCTCCTGTCTGAGTCTTCATTCTAAGCACATAAAACTGAAAATTCTTAGCAAGACTAAATGAAAAATAAATTTGACATTTTGAAGCTGAGCCACTTACTAGCGTCAAACCCAGGTTGAAATGTCCTCTCAGTAATTCCTGCCCATTTTCACCAAAACTCCTTTTACAGGACCTAATCTCTCATTCAGCTGAATCTATTTAAGAAAGTTCAATGACTTTTTTCTTGTTTTGGTTTTGAAATGCAGAGTGCTATTGTACGATCTTTCAAATTAGTATCATTGAGTTAAATTCTGCACCTTTCCCCCTGCCCCCTTCCCTGTCTATTTCCTTCCTGTTTTCTTTGTTGCAAATTTAATAGATGCAAATAAAATTCAGCACTTCAGAAAAAGTATCTTTGCCTCAAGCCCTTTTGAAATATGCAGCACCTCAAGGCTTTGGAATCTTTGTTCATTTCCAGGTGAATTTATATTTGCCTTTTGCTAACATTAGAAATGGCTGGTATCACTTTCCCCCAAGAGGGAACAAATAGTTCCAGAGGAAAAGAACCTGGAGGACACAATACCTAAAATAAAAGTGCATGACCCTCACATATACATTTCATCTCAAAAATGTAATTAATTTAATGAGAATAAAGCTCAAATTAATTGCTTTCCTGTTATTCCTAGTATCCTTGAGGGATCTAGTTTGGTGTTAATGACATAGTGTAGGGGATTATTTACTCTAGTGTTCTTTTTTGTTTTGTTTTGTTGTTTTTTGCTGTCTCACTTTTTTTTCTTCTCCTTCTTTTCAGACGTTTTCGTTAGAACTCATCTCATTTTATATGTTCTTTTTGTCACAGATCCCTTGACACATTCAAACATCATCTGTTGTCCAAATTTTCATTTTGGTACTGCCTTTCAGCTTCCTCACTTTATACCTCCTGCACTAGTAGCTGCAACACTTTCCTCCTACATTCCAGCACAGGATGCACCAGAAGTAATGCAGCTCACATTCTATTCTGGAAGTCAAAACACATAACTACTGTGGTGCAGCTGAGTCCTGTGTATCCCAAAGACAGTTCTATGCAAAGCTGCCCACAGTAGAATACATTTCTTCTCTCAGGCTACATCTTTTCTTAAAAAGACTTTATTTGCCAGTATGTTCAATTATTTGCCAAGGGACGGATTCAACATTTATTTTTTTACTATTAGAATCATTTAATTCTGTAACTCTTTGAATATTAGAATACAGCTATGAGGCTAACAGTTTCTTAAACAGAGTTTAAGAAAAACTCTGGAGCTCCAAGAAAGAAATGCATGTTCCGTATCTTTACTAGCAAGCTGACATGCAGAAATACACCTCTACACTGATTTAACGCTGTCCTCAGGAGCCAAAATATCTTACCGCATTATAGGTGAAACCGCGTTATATCGAACTTGCTTTGATCCGCCGGAGTGCGCAGCCCCGCCCCCCCGGAGCACTGCTTTACCGTGTTATATCCGAATTTGTGTTATATTGGGTCGCGTTATATTGGGGTAGAGGTGTATACACTTCAGTATTCAGACATGCTTAGGCAATGAGAGCAAGAAATAAATTATATAATCCAGAAGCCTTTTCTACCTATTTAAAATATGCCACCTTTTTGTATGGAAAGAGTATAATAATATTCACAAGAAATTATTTTATGTATTGTTCCCATAGTGACTAGTGCAAGGGAGTGTAATACAGGACTTGGATTTTGTGGTTATTTAGCTGCATTTATTTTTGGTATCCCGCATCTTTAAATCTCTAAGGTCCCTATTATTCTGAGAGAAAGAAGGCCATTTTTGTGTTCAGTTTAGTGCAGTCTTTCACAGAAGAGAGACTCACTGTGCTTGATTTTTGTTTTATTTTGTTCTCCCAATCTTAAATAGTCATTCTACTGAAAGAACCTATTAAACTCAGTATTCTTGGGAAAAAAAACATGACAGCTTCCATTCCTGACTCACTGTGTGATATTCAGAAAATCACTGCACCAATATGTACCTCAGTTTCCCCATGAATAGACATCATATCATAATGATTACCTCAAAGGGGTGTTTGGAGGCGTAGTTAATTACTGTTTGTAAAACATTTTTAGATCCTCAGATGAAAGCAATTACTGTATACATATGCAAAATATTACTAATTATTTCATTATTGAAAAATTACACAATTATCTGTCATATTTCAAATATAATTGGGCCTATTACTATTTTAAGGTTCTCTTTCAATTTGTACAGAGCATAAAATTTCACATCTGAGAGAGAAAAATGCTGTCCTATTTTAATTATTTCTTACATGAACAAGCAACTGGAGTTTATTAAATAAAAAAAATAATAAGGCCCAGATCCTCAAAGGTTTTTAAGCAGCTGACTATCATTGGAGAAAAAGAACTAAATGTTTTGTTTGACCAAAAATTATCTCTTTTTCAACTTTTCAGTTTGCAAAAAAATTCCCAAAAGTTTCATTTTGGGTCAATCCAAAATGATTTTTTTTAAAAAAATTCTGTACCGCCAGTGGACCAAGAAATTACCCATTCTCACAAGCCTAGTCAGAAGTGAACCAACCCTTGCAGATTCACTTTGAGACATTAGTCTTTTAAACTCAACCTCCACACTCTCCACCCACCCCCCTCCCATCATAGGAAACATTCTTTACCCATTTACCCCATTCTTTACCCCTTTCCTTCAGTAAACTCTAGGAACCCCTCACTTTATATCTCAGATGTCTTCAAGTGGATTCTAGAGGTCTCCTCATGCTCATCTTTCCTCCTTGGACCTGGGTCTTCTCTGCCACTATATGAGATTTTGGACCAGGTCTCTGCCAGTTTAAAGAACTTAGGAGAGCCACTGCATGGGCAACCCTAATAATAACAAGTGAGTAGAGAGTGCCAGTCCTCCATCTGCACAACTGGTATTGTATGTATGTTTTTCCCAGTATTGTAATTCTGTAATAAAAGTAGTTAATAAAAATAGTTCTTAGATTAAGATCCTGATTATGATTGGGATCTCTGGATACTACGATAATGTAAATATTAATCTGCTGTGTTCCTATTGGCTAGAATTCACAGGAAATACTCAGAGGCACACTAATATTTTAGCAGTTCCAGGACTTCCCGAAGGACCACACTAGGAATTATGGGGTTTCTCTCAGCCTCATCTTAATGGAGCCTTCTTGGTAACAGAAGGATTGCTTCCTCACTCCCACTGCAGTATTTGAAGAGGAGGAAACATCTTTCCTTTGAAGAACTATTAGAAGATGAGAAGGCAGCAGCACATACTTGGCAATCTCCGAAGAATATGTTGGGGATCATGAGGAAGGGAAGCATCCACCTGAGGATGAGATGATGGCTACCCAATGCATAGCTATTAACAATATGCACTGGATGATGACAGGGCCACTAGCATTCCCTGATGACAACTGAGTTAAGAAAATTGGCATGAGGCTCATTGAATAGGTGGAAAGGTTGTCTCTTTGGGAATAAGAGGAGAGAGAGTGATATTCACAAGTTGGGCAGCTGTGGAAACATCCTGTGTCCAAGGTTACTGAACTTTCCTGAATATAGACCAAAGTTTGAAACTGCTTTAACAGAACCACAAATCCAAGTCTCACTTATATTTACTTTGAGGTTCAGTTAAGATATTTTGTATTGCTCTAGTTTGGAGCATGGTTTAAGATGACATTTGCTCTCTGTCACTGACAAATCTGCTACCGATTCTAAGCTGTTATCTTTTGCTCTCAGTAAAGCAATATCTATCCTGTAACCCATGATCCTGCTTATTAGGTTTTACAGAGCGTGCGCATGTGCGTGCGCGCACACACACACACACACATACATACACACAATGATTGGAACATTAGGAAGTTAAAGACAAACTAATTAAGGGGAACAGATGGAGCAACTGACCTCTGATATGCTGATAGTTAAGGATCTTTCAGAAATGTTAATAGTGCTGCATTTTCTTTTATAAATGTCACCTGGGGGAATAACAAGACGGCAGGAAGACCAGCAGAAATGGTGGAACGTGGGGGAGCTAATGCACTCTTTCATTTTACTAATATTGTACTACCACTGCTAACCAAGTATGATAGTATATGGTGATAGGAGATGCTGGTAGTTTATATCTGAACAGAATATCTGTAGCCCATCCTCAAATAAAGCATGCATATTCATAAATATCATAGCGCTAAATGCCACAGAGGAGTCACTGAGCAAACAGAACATGATAGGTGAGATATTCCAAAAGGGTAAGCATTAGCTTTTTGTGACATTTTATGCTCTTTTGGAAAACCATAATAATAACAACTGTATTATGTATATCTATTTCCCCAAAGGACTGCCACCTTGATTTGATTTAATTTTGCTGACATTTTCCTCATCAAATTATAATCAAAAATAAATATATTCATATGAAAGCTTGGTTAAGATGAGAAAGGAAGCTGGGTAGAGTCATCCTATGGGAAAACAAGCACAAGAGCACTTGTGTGAGGAGCTTTTCTGTATATAGTGCTATGTATAGAACTGGATGGAACATTTGTAATTAAACCTGAAATACCAAGTTTTGCAAAGTTTTCAGTATACCCAGGCTGATTGATGATTTGGGGTGAGGGTCGGGGCAAAGTTGTTGTGGGAGGGGAGGCATCCTTTTGTTCTTTGTTTGTATCGAGCCTAGCACAATGGGGTCCTGGGCCATGACAGGTCTCCTAGGTGCTACTGTACAAATAATAAGTATTACTTTTTTTTTAAATAGGGGCTTGTTCAGACTTAAAACTGAAAGCAAAATTTGGGGAAAAGAGGTGAAAAGTCCTCAGGAAATATCATTGGGGAAATTCACTTCCCTGGCCTTTCACACAGATTCACAGGGGTTGTAGGCTGATAAATGGCTGGGCTGGGTTTGCTGGGAGTTTCCCTCCAAGGATACCAGGGATTCTTCTCTAGACCAATCATGGTGTGGCTTTGTGTCAGGCTGTGTCACTGGTCAATCCTCTGGCTCTAAGGAGCCTTCTGATTGGCTCTGGCTCTGTTTGGCCCTCACATGTTCTCCATCATTAAGAGATACACTGATGCCATGGACAATAACTGGGCAAGTTTTTACACTGCTGTCTCTCACTAGCTCAGCTGAGACTTTTCTATATCCCAGTGATCTCCAGCTACTCTAATGCAGCTTCTACATGCAATCAGACTGGCAGTTCCTCTCCTTAATACCACTTCCCACCCTGTCATTCACACTTCACTGTACTCTGTAACGTGGCCTTTAAAAAAGGACCTGAGTTAGCTGAATGAAGAGAGGAAAGTATAATATCTGCTCCAGATATATCACTACATAAAAATATCTAAATATAAAATATTGTAATGTATAAAATAATTTAACTTTAGCAGTGCACAAATGCCTCACATCTTTTTAGCTTTTATTATGGAAGGTCATGTTGATCTACTACCGAAGATGCCATTACAGGTTTTACTACTTCCTTGCATTAAGACCAAAGCACTACTTCAAATTACTTTCCTAACTGGATTTGGTATCTCATAAATTCCAAAGACAGGCAACAGAGAAAATTTTATAAAGCATAAGCTCAAGCGTTACTGATAATGAAATTATTTCCTTCTAAGTTCTTACTTATAAAGCTGGCTTAGAAAAGTAAAACAAACAAACAAACAAAAACCCCAAAAGCCAATCAGACGACAACAACAAAAACCCACACATACACACAACAACAAAAAACCCACATAACTGTTTTATGTCTCATGTTATTTCTCTTTCTAGATTTTTAAAATACTTGATGTAGTTATTTTCATTCTGCATTTTTAAATACATTATACATGGTCTAAACTTTATTTATTAGGGCCCTCAGAGTCTGGGCTCCAGCTCACGCCTGAACATCTACACCTCAGTTAAACAGTCCCGTAGCCCAAGCCCCGCAAGCCCGAGTCAACTGACACCAGCCTGCCACGGGTGTTTAATTGCAGTGTATACATATCCTATGACTCTATGTGCCCTGCAATCCATTCACAACTTTATTTCTTTTACTTGTATATATCCACTTAGCTGTGTCTAATAGAACTTGCCAAAGTGCCCTAAACATAAAACAGATGCATAAATGCCTCTTGGTATTAAATACCTAAGGGCTCATATGTGGTGAAGATTTTCTGGAAAATTTAACATGAACATATTCACAATATTACTTTGTTGCAAAAGTCAATGAACTAGATTTTCTTTGTGGGATAGCATAAACCTGTGAAAATTCAAAGTTGCATTTCAAACTTTGAATTTTAAAGTCACCTTTCAGCATAGGGTTGACTGATATTCATTCAGATACAACAAAAACTAAAAAGTGACAAAGTTTCAAACATAATTGGTCCATTTTTAATTTGTAGCAAATTGTGAGAAATTCAGATTTTGAGTTGTTTCAGTTTGCATTACAAATATTTCATATTCCTCTAGTCAGAGCCATCATCATTATTTTAAGAAGTGAGGCTATATTAACCACAACTGAAACTAGGCATTGAACCTAATATTGCATTTAACTGAGCCATTAAATTAAAGGATTTGAAGCTAAAATAGTAGAACTAACTTATTGTCATTAGTTGCAGTCTTTCATCAGTGTCCAAAAACTCCAGTCACAATCAGTACTCCATTGCACGTGGTTCTAGCCAATCATAGAAAAGTAGGGCTGGAGGGGACCTCAATAGACCATCAAGTCCAGCCCCCTGCACTGAGGCAGAACGTAGTAAATCTCTGCCCTGGAGATCTTACGGTATATATAACAGATTTTGCATTTTGGAAAAAAAATCATACCTATCCTGTAAAAAATACATTGTGGGTCATATCCATCTCTGGTGTAAATCCACTGATGCGAATGGAATTACACCAGGAATGAAACTGGCCACATGAAAAAGGGAAGGAAAATTTCACAGTTTGGAACATAAATTTCAATTTCACAGTGAAAATTTAGCAGAATTAAATTCACCATTTTTTCCCTCCAAAGCTACCTTTGAGGGAAAGGTATGTTGAAAATATTTGTGGAACTATAAATCTAACTGATGTGAGCTAAAGCTGCAGCTAGGGAGTATAAACTGAAAAGTTGGACAGTTACTCATCTTACATCTCTGTAATGGAAAAGATGTAAATTGATTCTACAATCACAACTAATCACATCTTAAACCATATGAAATGATACAGTAGGACAGTAAGATTGAAACTAGAATAAGAATAACTGAAGATTAATTGGTGTGAAATTTAGATAAATGTACTAGAACAGAAAATGAATATGGAACAATGTAAAGTTAACCTTAAAGATATAACTGAAGCTAAATGCATTTAAGCTGATTTAATAATGGTGGTAATTAAATCTAAAGTGATGAGAGCTGAGCCTACAAGAAGGAGAATTAAATTGTGACTACTATGAAATAATTCTATAAAACGAGGAGGTTTACCCACACTGATGTAGGCTAAAACTAAACAGTGGCAAGTTGAATGCCAAATGACATAAAACAACACAAACTGGTAGGTATTTGCACTAAGACAGGAAAATGTGAACACTGAATAATATGCAGTCAGTGGATAAGTATGAAAATTTAGTGTAGGAAGAGAGGCACTAAACCCACATTCTGAAACAATATCAGTTTGATCCAGACCCAGGGAAATTGACTCAAAAACAAGATAGATGTGTGGAAAATGAAGAGAACAAAAACAGTGTTGATAACTGAAACCAAGATAAAAGGAAATAAACTAAAATGATGATGGCTGATTATACAGATATGGGTGTAGCATCAAATTATGTGACTAGATTTAGAGATGATGGAAAATGAACTCAGTGATTGAATTGGAGTCAAAGACAATATGAAACAATGCTGCAGTGTCATAAGTGAATTAAAGATGCTGTGCACTGAGCTCATGAGGACAGATGTGGAGTGAAATGTGTAATGAACCGATAACATGGGGAGATGCATCTAAAATGGTTTAAATCGATCCCGCATGGATGTAACTGAACATAAAGCACATGAACTAAAGTTATCATTCTGAGGATTAAACCTAGTAATAGACCTAAATCAAAAAGAGAAGAGATTATTCTGAAACAATAAGAATTGACTCTAATTACACTGAGACTGCAACAATAGGAAATTAATTTGAGGACTATAATCCAAACCATCAGTTTTCTTTTTGAATGCAAAATATCATGAAGTAAACCCCTACCAATGGGGAAAACCACCTAGAATGACATGATCTGATTACACAGTGCTATATTAGGTTTTATTTAAAAACAACGTGAACTGAGTAAACTGTTACTTATCCCAGAGTTTAATGATGTAGTCATTTTAGTTTTCTATAAAATAAAACAAAACGATGACACAATCTCACAGATGGAATTTATGGGTTTATGCACTGAAAAAGTAGAGAGCACCATATATCTGAATTCTTAGGCTAGTTCTCCCCATAGCAGAAAGAAATAACTCCCAGTCAATAAGAACTGAAGGAAAAAATTAGGACAGATGAACTTAGGCAGAACACAACTAAGAATGTTTTGCACAAACCCTTCTGAAGTGGAACAACTGAGTTTCATCTCTGTATTAACCCTCTGTGGAAGTCCCAATTCACTTGCATTCTTCCCAGTCGACATGTGAAACTCCTCAGCTGTAAAGTTTGGATTAATATCTTAATTTCCCCAAAGTTTAGGGAGTTTAGATCTGGGACTTTGATTTGGGCCTAACTCTAATATCAATGGGTTTGTATGTGGCACAATGACACAACATGGCTCTATACTCTATTCCAGTCGTTTTCAATCTTTTTTCATCTGTGGATCCCTATAAAAATTCAAATGGAGGTGTGGACACCTTTGGAAATCTTAGAAATAGTCTGCAGACCTTCAGGGGTCCTCTGACCACTGGTTGAAAATCACTGCTCTATTCTACAAAAGGCCAGATAAATAGTGAATTGAAGCTGAGCTTTCATATTAGTGGGTTAAAGAACATCTAATGTTGGCAAGTAGACAATAATTCCTTAACATTGGCAAATGAGTTATGATTAAATAATTGCTATGCAAAACTTCACCCAAAACTTGGACCAATCATGGAACTACTTTGAGATTTGAAAGTTAGATATTTCAGGTGGAATCCTGGCTCCACAGAAGTCAATAGGAATTTTACCGTCGATTCAAATAGGGCTAGGATTTCACCCTTCTTTTTCAATGTGTTTCTCCATTTCCTGGTGTTAACTAACAAAAATGTAGAAACACCAAATATTCTTAGGGCTGCTGTATTTATGACCCAACCAGGGGGGAGGGATAGCTCAGTGGTTTGAGCATTGGCTTGCTAAACCCAGGGTTGTAAATTCAATCCTTGAGGGGGCCACTTAGGGATCTGGGGCAAAATCAGTACTTGGTCCTGCTAGTGAAGGCAGGGGGCTGGACTCGATGACCTTTCAAGGTCTCTTCCAGTTCTAGGAGATGGGATATCTCCATTAATTTATTTTATTTTTATTTTATTTTAGAACGAGATACTGGAAAGGTCTAAAAGAAGTCTGTTCTCTCATGTATTTCAGCTTGATTTTCAGAAGAAAGAAGTTGGGATAAGCAAGAACAAAATTGTACATGATTATTCTATCCAAACTGATCCTTTTAAGGTTCATCCATCACCAGTTGCTACCATAATAATTTTACACTAGGACCTTTTTTTGACATAGTAGAAAGACTCCATATATGGGTATTTATATCTGAGAAACTATATAGGTTACTGATGGCCAATTAGAAGAACTTGTCCGGCAATCCCAGATGTGTGTGTGTGTGCATGTGTGTGTAGATATGGGTTGTATGGATTATCTATTTCAGTTTTATCAGAAGTAATTTAGATGAAGTACTGATTGCTACAGTATGAAATGATATGGGGCAAACTCATCAGGATGATTGATATCAAGATCTTCATATTTCCCATGTAATATAAATCTTAAAGATGCCTGCTGTCATTGTAAGACAAATGTTCTGCTTCGCATCACAATGTAAGATCTGATTCTCATTCCTTTTTTCTGACACTCTAAAGTAATGGAATATACGTCAATATAACAGAATCTTTCTACTGTAATATAAGTAGGCTTCGTACACTCACTATAAGATTGGGTTTTCTATTGTAATATGAAAGTATCTTCTCAATGAAATAGAGTGAAGTCTGTAGAAACCTATTACTGTTTACTTTGTGGAGATTTCACACACACACACACACACACACACACACACACACACACACACACACACACAGGTTTCGGGTGTGTAATGATTTATGGAATCTGTGCAATTTATGAATTCTGGTATGGAGTTGTTCTTATGAAATTGTTGTATTTTTGAATACCTCCATGTGTTTGTACATTCCACCTTTGCTGATAAAGGCTGTGCCACATCCTTCCTAGACCAGGTACAATGGTGGATTGTTAGAACTCAGTGACTGCCTATTCCGGTGGAAGCACCTTGGGACAATGGGTTAGCTCAGGCCTAGGCAAACCAGTTTCAATATATCTCTCTTTAGGGGGCTTGTGAAGGGGAGAGAGTGGAAAATTCCCAAACAGGACAAAGAGACAGAGGTGACAAAGCAGAAGATTTAAAAGGACTTGTAGGGGGAAGATTTTCATACCCACCCAGGAAGCTTTGGACAGGGGAGAGGAACAGACAAGCATGCTTTCAGAGCTTGGGGGTTAACCAAAGTCAAAGCAGGCTGACCTGGAGAGAGAAAGAAGCTCCATGGTTGAGAAGACAAGCCATATGCTGCAGGAGAAGGAGCCTGGATGCCCCCAGAGGACTCTGATCTGAGCCTAAAGAATGCTGCAGAATTGTGAAGAAATAGAGGCATGGAAATTTGTGCAGGGTTTATTATTTTTGTATAGATCTGTGTATTTCTTGTGCTACTACGTAAAGAGTGCTTTAGAATTCTGTGCAAAGTCTGTCTCCATGTTATGTGCTACAGAGCACCTACTGAGATGGAGTTCTGGGTAGGGGTATGCATACGCTGTTAGGGAGTGTGGGGTTCAGCACTCGTCCCAGGGGCAGGCAACTCTTCTATGGGGGTGCTAGAGCAAGGATCATGTGTGCCTATAGAGCCCAAGCCAGGAGCAGTGACTGGACTCTGTTCAGACTCTGGAGACTTAAAGTACCCAGGGATTTCATTCTAGAGGAACAGTCACAAAGCTTATGGACCAAATTTATCCTTGGTGTACCTCTACTGACTTCATTATATTTTATCCAGTGGAGTGATAAAAGGGCTGAATCTAGCCCTAAGAAGGGAGTGCAGGATTGTTTTCTGATATCTACAATGGGGCGAACAGTCCCCCCCGCCCCATCTAATTATATAGGAATAGAAATCCCTATAGCCATGTGCCCCCCCTCCCTCCCCCCACAGACCTGGTTGGAAAAAATGAAATATCTGTCCATTGGGAATTGCCAAGATTTAGAAATCTGGTTTCATCCTGAATCAGGACAAATGCTGTAGTCTCAGAATTTTTCACAAAACTAAATATTCTGAAATATTTTATTTCTACTCTATAATTTTGACTTTTATTGTATATACTATACTATATCATTGTCAAAAAGATAAAGTTGAAATAAAACATGTCAACGTAATCTATATTTTTGATTAATATCAACTATATTTTTGATTAATGGTGCATTTATTAACAGGCAATCCAGATCTGCATTCCCTAGTCTCTCCAGATCAGCTGTCACCAGGGCCGGCTCCAGGCACCAACCGAGCAAGCTGGTGCTTGGGGTGGCAGATTGAACGAGGTGGCATTCCGCCCAATCCTAGGGAGGCACGGCCACTTTTTTGTTGTTGTTGTTCCGCTCCGTCCGCCCTGTAGCAGAGGACGGGAGCAAGCATTGAACACCTGCACTAACTTCACTCAAATAGGAGGGATGCTCAGCATCTCTGAAAATTAGACTTCAGTTATTTCCATCCAAGTGCCTAGTTTCCAGTATCCATGTTTGAAAATGTTGGCCAAAGTGACTTATCCAGGGTCACAGAGGAAACTTCATTGGAAAAGAAGCTAGGCTTCCTGACTGTCAGTGCTGTGTCTCAGAGTATGTCTATTCTTTGAGCTGGGGTGTAATTCCCAACTTGAGGAGACAAACTCACACTAGCTCTAATTGAGCAAGTGTACTAAAAATAAAGTGTAACTGTTGCGGCACAAGCAGCAGGAGCGGCTACCTGCCCTGCGTACACACTCATCTAAGACTCTAGGCAAATAATCCGTGGGCCCTCTTGCACCACCATGACTACTATTTTTTAGCATGGTAGCTCAGTAAGACCTATCATGGGTATGACTCCTTAAGCTAGGAATCACAATCCCAGCCCAAAGCACAGACGTATCCTCCACCTCTATTCTTCTGGCCCTTTGGGAAACTGAAGGAGTTAAATGAGCCTCATGCTTCATAAATATAAAGTCTTCTCTTGTCTGTTTCTTTGGGATTCCCAATTTATGCTGCAAAATGCAGCTTTTGCATAAATTAGACAGGTTTGTAATTCATCATGCCCCCTTTATTTCCATCTCCACATATATTAATCTTTCATGTCTATGCTATTGAGCCATACATATGCACATCAAAGCTTGAATAAGCTGCAAAGGTAGAATCTATCAACCTGAGCAGTAAGAAATCTGTTATTTTAATAGCTGAATTCTCTGCTTACTACATACTGTTGAGCTGTCATCTATCAGCCTGTGTATTAGGCATTTATGCTTGTATTTTGTGTTCTATCTTTCATTAGCACTTAGGAGATGTGGACTGACAGGTTAGCCCTATTTGGAAGTTTTTAACCAGGTATATTAGAATCAAGTTATGAATTTTGTGTGTGTTTACAACAGATCAGAAATGTTCCAATATAACAGTTTTCTATTGGAAATACCGATTCAATGAAACTGAAATGTTTCATGGGAACATATCAATTTTGTCAAAAATTTAAATAGGAAATTATTGAAATATTTGGTTTTTTGATTAAGAACATAAGAACATAAGAACAGCCGTATCGGGTCAGACCAAAGGTCCATCTAGCCCAGTATCCTGTCTACCGGCAGTGGCCAATGCCAGGTGCCCAAGAGGGAGTGGACCTAACAGGCAATGATCAAATGATCTCTCTCCTGCCATCCATCTCCATCCTCTGACAAACAGAGGCTAGGGACACCATTCCTTACCCATCCTGGCTAATAGCCATTAATGGACTTAACCACCATGAATTTATCCAGTTCTCTTTTAAATGCTGTTATAATCCTAGCCTTCACAACCTCCTCAGGTAAGGAGTTCCACAAGTTGACTGTGCGCTGCGTGAAGAAGAACTTCCTTGTATTTGTTTTAAACCTGCTGCCTATTAATTTCATTTGGTGACCCCTAGTTCTTGTATTATGGGAATAAGTAAATAAGTTTTCCTTATCCACTTTCTCAACATCACTCATGATTTTATATACCTCTCTCATATCCCCCCTTAGTCTCCTCTTTTCCAAGCGGAAGAGTCCTAGCCTCTTTAATCTCTCCTCATATGGGACCCGTTCCAAACCCCTAATCATTTTAGTTGCCCTTTTCTGAACCTTTTCTAGTGCCAGTATATCTTTTTTGAGATGAGGAGACCACATCTGTACGCAGTATTCGAGATGTGGGCGTACCATCGATTTATATAAGGGCAATAATATATTCTCAGTCTTATTCTCTATCCCCTTTTTAATGATTCCTAACATCCTGTTTGCTTTTTTGACCGCCTCTGCACACTGCGTGGACATCTTCAGAGAACTATCCACGGTGACTCCAAGATCTTTTTCCTGACTCGTTGTAGCTAAATTAGCCCCCATCATATTGTATGTATAGTTGGGGTTATTTTTTCCAATGTGCATTACTTTACATTTATCCACATTAAATTTCATTTGCCATATTGTTGCCCAATCACTTAGTTTTGTGAGATCTTTTTGAACTTCGTCACAGTCTGCTTTGGTCTTAACTATCTTGAGCAGTTTAGTATCATCTGCAAACTTTGCCACCTCACTGTCAGGGCCGGCTCCAGGCACCAGCTTGTCAAGCAGGTGCTTGGGTCAGCCGCTCTGGAGAGGGGCGGCACGTCCAGGTATTCGGCGGCAATTCGGCGGACAGTCCCTCACTCCGTCTCGGAGCGAAGGACCTCCCGCCGAATTGCCGCCGCAGATCGCGATCGCAATGACGGCTTTTTTTTTTTTCTTTTTTTTTGGCTGCTTGGGGCGGCCAAAACCCTGGAGCCGGCCCTGCTCACTGTTTACCCCTTTCTCCAGATCATTTATGAATAAGTTGAATAGGATTGGTCCGAGGACTGACCCTTGGGGAACACCACTAGTTACCCCTCTCCATTCTGAGAATTTACCATTAATTCCTACCCTTTGTTCCCTGTCTTTTAACCAGTTCTCAATCCATGAAAGGACCTTCCCTTTTATCCTATGACAGCTTAATTTACGTAAGAGCCTTTGGTGAGGGACCTTGTCAAGGCTTTCTGGAAATCTAAGTACACTATGTCCACTGAATCCCCCTTGTCCACATGTTTGTTGACCCCTTCAAAGAACTCTAATAGATTAGTAAGACACGATTTCCCTTTACAGAAACCATGTTGACTATTGCTCAACAGTTTATGTTTTTCTATGTGTCTGACAATTTTATTCTTAACTATTGTTTCGACTAATTTGCCCAGTACTGACGTTAGACTTACCGGTCTGTAATTGCCGGGATCACCTCTAGAGCCCTTTTAAAATATTGGTGTTACATTAACTTACTTCCAGTCATTGGGTACAGAAGTCTTAGTTAATAGTTCCACAACTTCACATTTGAGTTCTTTCAGAACTCTTGGGTGAATGCCATCTGGTCCCGGTGACTTGTTAATGTTAAGTTTATCAATTAATTCCAAAACCTCCTCTAGTGACACTTCAATCTGTGACAGTTCCTCAGATTTGTCACCTACAAAAGCTGGCTCAGGTTTGGGAATCCCCCTAACATCCTCAGCCGTGAAGACTGAAGTAAAGAATCCATTTAGTTTCTCCGCAATGACTTTATCGTCTTTACGTGCTCCTTTTGTATCTCGATCATCAATGGGCCCCACTGGTTGTTTAGCAGGCTTCCTGCTTCTGATGTACTTAAAAAACATTTTGTTATTACCTTTGGAGTTTTTGGCTAGCCGTTCTTCAAACTCCTCTTTGGCTTTTCTTATTACACTCTTGCACTTAAGTTGGCAGTGTTTGTGCTCCTTTCTATTTGCCTCACTAGGATTTGACTTCCACTTTTTAAAGGAAGTCTTTTTATCTCTCACTGCTTCTTTTACATGGTTGTTAAGCCACGGTGGCTCTTTTTTAGTTCTTTTACTGTGTTTCTTAATTTGGGGTATACATTGAAGTTGGGCCTCTATTATGGTGTCTTTAAAAAGCGCCCATGCACCTTGCAGGGATTTCACTTTAGTCACCGTACTTTTTAACTTCTGTTTAACTAACCCCCTCATTTTTGCATAGTTCCCCCTTTTGAAATTAAATGCCACAGTGTTGGGCTGTTGAGATGTTCTTCCCACCACAGGGATGTTGAATGCTATTGTATTATGGTCACTATTTCCAAGCGGTCCTGTTATAGTTACCTCTTGGACCAGCTCCTGCGCTCCACTCAGGACAAAATCTAGAGTTGCCTCTCCCCTTGTGGGTTCCCGTACCAGCTGTTCCATGAAGCAGTCATTTAAAGTATCGAGAAATTTTATCTCTGCATTTCGTCCTGAAATGAAATGTTCCCAGTCAATATGGGGATAATTGAAATCCCCCACTATTATTGAGTTCTTAATTTTGATAGCCTCTCTAATTTCCCTTAGCATTTCATCATCACTATCACTGTCCTGGTCAGGTCGTCGATAATAGATCCCTAATGTTATATTCTTATTAGAGCATGAAATTTCTATCCATAGAGATTCTATGGAACATGTGGATTCACTTAAGATTTTTACTTCATTTGATTCTACATTTTCTTTCACATATAGTGCCACTCCCCCCGCCCCCCTGCACGACCTGTTCTGTCCTTCCGATATATTTTGTACCCTGGAATGATTGTGTCCCATTGATTGCTCTCAGTCCACTAGGTTTCTGTGATGCCTATTATATCAATATCCTCCTTTATCACAAGGCACTCTAGTTCACCCATCTTATTATTTAGACTTCTAGCATTTGTGTACAAGCACTTTAAAAACTTGTCACTGTTTATTTGCCTGCCCTTTTCTGATGTGTCAGATTCTTTTTTATGTGAATGTTTATCATCTGATCTGGCCCTTACATTATCCTCTTCCATCCTCTGCTCCTGACTATAACCTGGAGATTCTCTATCATTAAACTCTCCCCTAAGAGAAGTCTCTGTCCAATCCACATGCTCCTTTGCAGAAGTCGGCTTTCCCCCATCTCCTAGTTTAAAAACTGCTCTACAACCTTTTTAATGTTTAGTGCCAGCAGTCTGGTTCCACTTTGGTTTAGGTGGAGCCCATCTCTCCTGTATAGGCTCCCCCCATCCCAAAAGTTTCCCCAGTTCCTAATGAATGTAAACCCCTCCTCTCTACACCATCGTCTCATCCACGCATTGAGACTTGGAAGCTCTTCCTGCCTACCTGGCCCTGCGTGTGGAACTGGGAGCATTTCTGAGAATTCCACCATAGTCTCTTCCCTAGCAGCCTAAATTTGGCCTCCAGGACATCTTTCCTACCTTTCCCTATGTAATTGGTACCTACATGTACCACGACCACCGGCTCCTCCCCAGCACTACACATAAGTCTGTCTAGATGCCTCGAGAGATCCGCAACCTTCGCACCAGGCAGGCAAGTCACCATACAGTTCTCCCGGTCATCAAAAACCCAGCTATCTACATTTCTAATGATCGAATCTCCCATTACTAACACCTGCCTTTTCCTAGCAACTGGAGTTCCCTCTCCCGGAGAGGTAACCTTAGTGTGAGAGGCAACCCCAGCACCATCTGGAAGGAGGGTCCCAACTATGGGAAGGTTTCCCTCTGCTCCCGTTGACTGCTCTGCTTTCCTGGGCCTTTCATCCTCCTCAACAGCGCAGGGGCTGTCTGACCGGAGGTGGGACAATTCTACAGTGTCCCAGAAAGCCTTATCAACATACCTCTCTGCCTCTCTTAGCTCCTCCAGTTCCGCCACCCTGGCCTCCAAAGTCCGTACGTGGTCTCTGAGGGTCAGGAGCTCCTTGCACCGAATGCACACATACGCCACCCGCCCACAGGGCAGGTAATCATACATGCTGCACTCAGTGCAATAAACTGGATAGCCCCCACTCTGCAGCTGGGCTTCTGCCTCCATTGTCTCCTAGTTAATGAAAGGGTTGTTTAAAGCAAGAAGTTTTGAATGTAGTTTGGTTTATAGATTTTAAGGGGAGTAAAGGGAAACAGATAGAACCGGCTAGGGACCCCCGCTCCCTTCCCACTCCCCTTCCAAACTCCCTTGTGAAACTCCCTGTTAGCAGCCCCCGGTCGCTTGTGTGCTGCTTTATAAAGCCCTGGCCTGTGTGAATGCCCCGCCCACTGATTAAGGCTCAGCCAATTACACTGCTCTACAGCCAAAATGCTTCTGAAATAAATGTAGTCAAACTTTACTAATTCTGGGTCACTGAGAACGAAAATGATGCTTAAAATTGTTGATTGGCTCTAGTTTTCAAGATATGCTATTGGGTCAGTATATACGACCCTTGACTTGGGAATGGCGGAGGATAAGTGAGTTATAAAGGGAAGGGATCTCAATTTAAACCAGAAATGACTAAAATACATCTTTGACTGGATCTATGAATAAATCTATGACTGGGTTTGGACAGTACTTGCTTTTTAGGCAAAACAATGAATGATGCAATCTGAAGCTGGTATTGTGTCATACATGATATGAATTGCATCATGTTATTCCTAGAAGTCATGGATGATGCAATCATAACGAAGCTTACATCACTCTGCTGAACAAATTGCCCTATATCAGCTCTAGAAATCATACAGTGTCGTGCTCTCTTATTTGTCAGTGTTTGATTTTGCAAAGGGACACATTTCTGTTTAGCCAAAGTGAGCAGAGATGCCTCGTACTTGTGTGAACAGTGCAGATAACTTCTGCTATGTTTGTGGTGAAGTGACTTTTGCATCACAAAAGCACAGTATAACCACTATGATTAAGAAAGCCTATCCCCTTTATTTTGGCTGCAAAATTGGAAATCAGGACAAGAGGTGGGCCCCACACATATGCTGCAACACTTGTGCAACAAATCTTCGTGAGTGGTTGAACAGGAAAAGGTAATCTATGCCTTTTGCAGTGCCAATGATTTGGAGAGAGCCAACAGATCATACCAGCAATTGTTACTTCTGCATGGTGCCTCCAGTTGGGAAAGGTGTGTCAAAGAAGAAAAAGTGGACTGCGCATTATCCAAACATTCCATCAGCTATACGCCCAGTACCCCATGGAGAAGGACTGCCGGTTCCTGATGCACCAGAATCATTCTCACTTGAGTCAGACGAGGAAGAGGAAGAGGATGAAACTTCTGGTCCTGAACCATCAATGTCACAGGACCCACATTTTCTCCCCTCCTCCTCCTCTGAACCACACCTCATAACACAAGGTGAACTGAATGACCTTGTCAGGGATTTGGAACTACCCAAGAGTAAGGCAGAGCTGTTGGGCTCCAGACTACAGCAGTGGAATCTCCTGGCAGGTGATGTTAGGGTTTCCATGTTCCATGACCGTCAAAAGGATCTTGTCCCATTCTTCTTCATGGAAGGTGAACTTGTAGCCTGCAACAACATCGATGGTGTGATGGCAGCCCTCAACATCGTTCATGATCCAGATGAGTGGAGACTGTTCATTGATTCATCGAAGACGAGTCTTAAAGCTGTTTTACTGCATAATGGCAATGTTTTGCCATCAATTCCAGTTGGTCATGCAGTCCATATGAAGGAAACCTATGACAACATGAAACAACTTTTGAGGTGCATAAACTATGACCAACATCAGTGGCAGCTTTGTGGCAATTTGAAGGTTGTTGCTCTCTTGCTTGGTCTGCAGACTGGATACACAAAGTACGGCTGTTTTCTCTGCGAATGGGATAGTCGTGCAAGAGATTCCCACTACATCAAGAAAGATTGGCCACTCCGACAGTCATTGGAGCCTGGGAGGAAAAGTGTTCAGCATCCACCACTTGTTGAATCAAGGAAGATTTTGTTACCACCCTTATACATCAAGCTGGGTCTGATGAAGAACTTTGTCAAGGCCATTGACAAAACACAAGCAGCTTTCAAGTACCTCCGTGGAAAATTTCCAAGGTTAAGTGAAGCTAAGATAAAGGAAGGTGTCTTTGTTGGTCCTCAGATTCGTGAACTTCTTCGAGATGATGCATTTGACCGTGCACTGTGTGGCAAGGAAAAGACGGCATGGAAAGCCTTCCAGTTAGTGGCAATAAATTTTCTCAGAAACAACAAGGCAGACAACTACAGGTTGTTGGTGGAAAACCTCCTCAAGGCATACAAAAGCCTTGGTTGCAACATGTCACTAAAGATACATTTTTTGCACTCTCATCTAGATTTTTTTCCACCGAACTGCGGAGCAGTGAGCGACGAGCACGGCGAGCGATTTCACCAGGACATTGCAACAATGGAGAAACGCTATCAGGGCAAATGGAGCCCATCAATGCTTGCAGACTATTGCTGGACAGTGACAAGAGATGCTCCATTTAATGAATACAAGAGACAAGCCAAGAAGCGCCGAGTAGACACTGAATAGGACTAAACTATGTACATAATAGTTTTTTGCCTTTGTTTCATAATAAATTTTATTTATATAACCCTTTTGCTGATTTTTAAAGTGTTACATAAACAGGACAGGTGAAATATTATCATGTAAAGCAACCATAAACACATGAAAAGACCTGGGTTTACAATTTATGATTAAAACTCTACTATCTACACAATATACATAGACATAAAATGTAAAAACTTAAATATCTTAGAAACAGTAGCCAATCAGTTGTTTTAATTGTCATATTTGAATTCAGCACATCAAAATACATAATAAATAGCACATTTTATCTCTGAAGCAGACGACTTCTCAAAAATTGTAGACCAGTGTTACCAGAGTCTTCTAGCTTTCATACCTTCCTTTGAAGCTCACAGCTTCCAACTGCCAGCCACAGCACACGGTTCTTCAAACAACCAAACAAACAAACAGACTGACAAACACAAGCTCAGCACACAGCAAGTAACCCCCAAACACAAACAAACACACACTACAGACAGTCACTTACCCCAAAGGTGCTGTATTTGCTCCTCCTTCATCTGGAGATCTCCCTTGCGAAACTCCCTGTTAGCAGCCCCTGGTTGCAAAATAGTCACCCAGCACCGTAGAAAGGTCACGTCTGATGTGCCGTCTGAGAGGCTCAACTATTTCAGAAAAGTGGCATCTTGAATTAAACTGGCATTTTTGATGTGGGTTTGAGATGAAATTGTGAAGTAAACTGTCTTGAGAGTTGGTTGTGCACAGTAATGTGGCCAGGGCCCTCTTCTCACATCTCATTGCCAGGGGAGCAATGCCAGCCAGAACAGGAAGGCCAGAGACCGGAGTGGTCTGGGTCACATGAGTGATGATATGAAGGGCAGAGTTGATTGCTGAGTCCAGCTTACCACAATGACAACTGGAGCCCTATGCTGCTGCACAGTATGCAACAGATGCCGTAATTAGGGCATCAGTAAATGTCCATAAGGTTGCAGCACTACCTCCCCAAGAGTTGGTGACAAGCCTACGAAGGAGAGTGACTCTCAACTAGATTTTAACATATATCTTCTTGATGTGTTGTCAAAAGGAAAGGGAGCAATTGAGTTTTATCCCCATATAAGTAGGATATGGTTCTCTAGCAAACATGCATGCATGTGTGTAACTTTACCTGTATGATTAGCCTCATTGACTTCAATGGTGTGTTCATGTGTGTGAAGTTACACATGTGTAGGTTAGCAGGATTGGGGCCAACACTGAAAATGGTGGCATTAACCTCTCTGTGTCTCAATTTTCTTAACTGTAAAATGAGGATAACTTTATTTACCTGTCTCATATGAGGCACTTATAAATAATGTTATGAAAGAAGTAAGAGGTGAAAAGATAAATGCATACAAAATACAGATTGAGATACAGGAAGTAAATCAGGAAATTTTAATGATCATAACACATGAACAAGGATACGTTCAGAAAAACTGAAAGGAAGATAATTTAAAATGGCTGACAAGGAAATACTATTTTACACAATATTCAATTAACCTGTGGAACTCCTTGAAACAAAATATAATTACTGTCAAGATCTCAGCAGGATTCATACGAAGATTGAATATTTAGATTGCATAACAAGAATATCACTTTAAATTAGAATATCACTTTAAATTACTTAAAAAATGACAGTGATATAATCCTTCATGGTTCAGGTTATAAGCCAACCTCTAACTGGGGGAGTTAGGAAGAAACTTCTCCTGTGGGCAAGTTATTTGGAAATTAACTTGGAGTATTCCTATGGTTGTATATGGATACACTTAATTAAATTAAGTGTTAAGGTCACTCAGTGATAGTGATGGGAACAGAATTCCAGATTCTCTGTCTCCCAATTCTGTGTTCAATTATGAGAAAGTGTTCACTTTAGGGCACCCACAATCCAAGCAGCCCCTGGAATAGTTCAAGAGGGAGACTGTGACTTCTGGAGTCACATCCCCCCTCCCAGCCACTCTCCACTGTTCTGGGGAGGTATTATGCTGCGCTGCACTGATTATAGACTCAAACAGTAACTAGCGAAAAACATCTTATCCAACATGTGAATTTGGCCTAACTCTAATCTTCAGCTTGTAAAACACAGCTTCAGGCTTTTTTTCATGGGACTTTAGTTATTTCTAGCTTCTTGTCAGGTTAGACATACCATGTTAATCCCTTTTCTTGTGTTATTTTGGTACATCAGCTTCCAGGCAGAAACAGAAAGTGTGTAGATACACCAAAATGAAAAATATTGTGGGGAAGCAAGTTATTCAAACACTGTAAAGTTAGCTTTGAATTTGGTTCGTGATTTGATTGACAGTTTGGGTCAGTTTTTATTTTGGCTACAGTGGTTCTCTCATCACTGGTTTTGCCACTAGTTTTGCCAGATTTTAGTAAAGTAAGAGAGAAATTTCCTTCACTTGTACACATATATTATATTTTTCTGCCTCCAAATGTAAGAACAGTGAAAACATTAGAGAGATATTTCTGCAAAGATAATATTAATGACTGTTTCCCATACAAGCAAACCCAATTGATAATCTAATTTAAATAGGTTGTGCAGATATCACTTAGTTTTTTCCAGCTGCCAAATACCTTTTCTTCGTGCATCACGTATGAACTATAGAGGGCAGTCTGCAGCAGTAAGGTCCATCTTAAAAGCCTGTCTATTCCCCCACATCAGTAACCTTGGGAGCTATTAGCTTATGAATGCTATTCTATTTCTTCATTCCCTGTGATGCAGCCAAGCAGGAGAGTCAAATTTAAGCTGCAGACCTAAGCAGAGAAAGCCTCACTGAAGTCATTAATATGTTGGTCCTTTTTTTTTACCCTCTTCTTTCCTCACTACTTAAAGTTTTATCCACAGATGACTCAAGGTAGCGAGTGTGTATTTATTGGAACTACCAGAAAATCAGGAATTGGGATTAGGAGGGGAACATTTTTTCCAATGTGTCTCACTGCACGAAATCAAGGGGCAGATTTTAGAGTAAAGGGGTCTGTTTGTTAGTGCACTGATTTACCACATTCTGGCAAGCCTCACAGAGATATTTCTTTTGTGCAATAATAGCTCGTTTCCTTACCTATAACAACAGAAGTTGGGGTTCCTCAAGGTTCGGTTTTGGGTCCGATTTTATTTAATCTATTCGTTACTGACCTCGGAACAGAATGTAGGAGTGGGCTGATAAAGTTTGCGGATGACACAAAGTTGGGAGGTATTGCCAATTCGGAGAAGGATCGGGATATTTTGCAGGGAGACTTGGATGACCTTGTAAATTGGAGTAACAATAATAGGATGAGATTTAATAGTGGGAAGTGTAAGGTGATGCATTTAGGGATGACTAACAAGAATTTTAGTTATAAGTTAGGAACGCATAGGTTGGAAGTGACGGAGGAGGAGAAGGACCTCGGAGTCCTGGTTGATCGCAGGATGACTATGAGTCGGCAATGTGACGTGGCTGTGAAAAAAGCTAATGCGATCTTGGGATGCGTTAGGCGAGGTATTTCTAGTAGGGACAGGGAGGTGCTCCTTCCGTTATACAAGGCGCTGGTGAGACCTCATTTGGAGTACTGTGTGCAGTTCTGGTCTCCTATGTTTAAAAAGGATGAACTCAAACTGGAACGGGTACAGAGAAGGGCCACTAGGATGATCCGAGGAATGGAAAACCTTTCCTATGAAAGGAGACTCGAGGAGCTCGGTTTGTTTAGCCTAACCAAAAGAAGGCTGAGGGGGGATATGATTGCTCTCTTTAAATATATCAAAGGGATTAATACCAAGGAGGGAGAGGAATTATTTCAGCTTAGTAGTAATGTGGATACGAGAACGAATGGATATAAACTGGCCGTGGGGAAGTTTAGGCTTGAAATTAGACGAAGGTTTCTAACCGTCAGAGGGGTAAAATTTTGGAACAGCCTTCCGAGGGAAACGGTGGGGGCGAAGGACCTCTCTGGCTTCAAGATTAGGCTTGATAAGTTTATGGAGGGAATGGTTTGATGGGATAACGTGATTTTAGTCAATTAGGCATTAACGTGCCATCGCGGGTAAAATGAGGGTCCGGCTGTAGAATCTTGCCTGTACGCTCGGGGTTCTGCTGATCGCCACATTTGGGGTCGGGAAGGAATTTTCCTCCAGGGTAGATTGGCAGAGGCCCTGGAGGTTTTTCGCCTTCCTCCGCAGCATAGGGCAGGGGTCGCAGGCTGGAAGATTCTGTTGTGGGTGAGTCAGCTTTTGTGGCCTGCATCATGCGGGAGGTCAGACTAGATGACCATATTGGTCCCTTCTGACCTTAAAGTCTATGACTCTATGACTCTATGAGAAGTGATTTTTTATTTATTTATTTATTGATAAACTGATGGTTGAAAAAAGCTATCTAGAGCCAGGACTGGGCAAAACTGCTTTGGGGACATGTCAAGTGCCTCTCTTTAAATCAATTGAAGAAGTCACTGTTATTAATAATAATAATAAATATATTTAACTTATATATTCCTTTTCATCCAAAGCTTACAAACTGTTTTACATAGAATCATTAACTAAATCTTACTGTGTCCCTGAGAGGTAGCTAAACATACCTCAAGCTGACTGGAAAATGTTGAGTATTTTCCATGATTTTTTTTTTTTTTTTTTTTTTAAGAAAACATCACATTTTCATTTTTTTCCCTCTATGGAACACTTCCTGTCTTTCAATGAAAAACCATAACCTGATAGTCAAAATCTTTTCAGCTTTCAAAAACAAACAACAGAAAAAA
Organism: Emys orbicularis; assembly: GCF_028017835.1. Lineage (NCBI taxonomy): Eukaryota > Metazoa > Chordata > Testudines > Emydidae > Emys > Emys orbicularis. The sequence continues at coordinate 81,853,109 of NC_088686.1, read as the reverse complement.
TGGCTTTAAAAAGCGGTGGGTTTTTTCAGGTTTCAGTAGTTTTTAATTTTTAGTTTTTCAATAAATAGCATAAAATTAAAAACAAAACAAAAAACCTCTTGTAAGCTTCCACACAAGTACTTAGAACAGGCAAAGGAAATTTTCTCTTTGGACCTCATCCCTCCCTCTCCATTTCAATGAGTTTTAGGTTTTCTTGTAAGTGAAAATTTCTTACCCTAAAATACATGTTTCCACCTCTGGGAAAATCAACAAGAGCGTAGTAGGGAAAGAGTTACCATGGTATGGTACACAATACCCTATTTTAGGTAGAGCAAAGAGAGAGGTAGCATATGTGTTGCTTAGAAATTGTAATTTGCTTTAGAAGATACCGGCTTCTCTTTCAATTAAGCACTGGTGAATGTTGAGATGCTACAGAAGTACTGGATAGTAAATGGGCCAAAGGGACTATTTTATTATTGTATTTATAAGAGCAAAATTATATGCCTAAAGAACCTTGATTATGCAACAGCTGAAATCTCATCCAGATTTAATCAAACATATCACATATGCTCAACATTAATTGCCACTAAAAACAAATAGGAAAAATCTTGCATACAAATAATGCTCAGTTCGTTAGAGACACTGACAAAAGCCAATAAATTATTATTTGAAACTACAGTGAAAACTAAGCCAACAAAGTCAGGCAAAGTGACGACAATGAATGGGAGACTGCAGCAACCAGTCAGAAATTCCCAGCTTTATACTGTATGTATGTGCCAAGCACTTGGTTTATTTTATTTCATTTATGTATTTAATTATTTATTGGAGATTGGTGGTGACTCTGTTGTGTTTTCTGTTACTAATAATGAATATACTAGAACTCAGTGTTAATTAAAGAAGCTATGAGCTTTCTTCAACACACTCTCTCTGTGTGGCTAGCTATATAAAAACTCATAAAACTCTTCAAAGCATACATCTAATTTTCCAGGTCTCATGCATAGCCTGGGATAGATTATTTAAGGATTCTCTCTGCTTTGCCTTGACTTGTGCTGGCTCTGATTCAGGAAAGTACTTAGATGCATACTTAAGTCCATCTTTGTTCAGGATGGCACCTAAGCATGTGCTTAGTTTTCAGCATGTGTTTAAGTTCTATTGGTTTCTAAGGTAAGCACATGCTTTAGTGTCATCCTGAACTGGGGATGGACTTAAATAGCTACTGAGCTGCCTCTATGGCTTGTGTATCCCAGTGACTAAGAGCTATAAGTGCTCTCCTTGGAGCATGCTCTATATATACATCTTTGTTACAACATGGTTTTGCCAAAGACACCCAGACACAGGCCCATGTATTATTAAACAGCAAGTGTTAAATATGTAACTTGGTGTATAATTCTGATTTTGAAAATACACGTCATGTATTCAGTAGGGTGACCAGACAGCAAGTGTGAAAAATCGGGATGGGGGTGGGGGGTAACAGGAGCCTATATAAGAAAAAGACCCCCAAATCGGGACTGTCCCTATAAAATTGGGACATCTGGTCACCCTAGTATTCAGTAGTGGCCATGGTCTGCAAGGGTTTTTCTGTGGTTATGCAGCTCCCAGCTGGCTATTGTATAAAAGGTGGCTGAATATTGCAGCAACTGAGAAAGAAAGAGTGGGGGAGGGAAAGTCAGGAGGTCAAACTCTGCTGTTAGCAGACGGGGATCTAGCCAGTTTCTTCCCTCTGCTGCTGTACAGTGAAGAAAAACTGGCAGTGGGTTTAAAAATTAAAGTAAGACAAGAGATTGAATGGCTCTAGGTCAGTGATTAAATGAATCTGCTGACTGCTTAGTGACTGACGTCATATGAAATGGGTCAGAAGGCTGAGAGAATGATGAACATTTTGCAATTCCCATTGATTTCAGAAGGAATTTCAGGTGGCTCGCAGGTGCTCAGCACCTGTAAGGATGTGGCTTTATAAATAAAAAAGAAACACTTTACCTAGTAGTGAAATAGCATCACCTTTGAGGTGGCATGTAGCAACTGTTTTAACAATGCACAGATGTGCCACATATCAGGTTAAGGTGAAGAATATTGTATGCAACTGAGGATGCAAAGGAAATTTTATGTAGATAGTACCGAATCTTCATATTGGAATGTAGTGAGGAAATTTGGATTAACATCTCTGTACTTGTAAAAAGTACCATGGTATCTTTAGGGCCAAGTTTTCCTATCTAGGCTTCTGCTAATGTGAAAAGGCAATAAAATTTACAAACATAATGTTCATTTATTCAAAGACATTTTAAATAGGCAAATGCTATCACCTCTGCATGCAAATGACAGGGCTCCAGAATGTGCATGCAGATGTTTGTTCACACAAAGTTACATGAACACAAGTGGGCATTAAACTAAGTGGGTTCTCAGTTTAATGTTTCATCCAAAGAACAAACCCTCTAACAGCACAGGCTAGGACAGTAGTAACAGAGTACCACCTTTGAATCACCAGCACCAATTCGGGTAGAATCTAGGTGGTCTCCCATCATATTAATGATCCATGTTGATCCTGCTTAGCTTATGAGAGCTGACAAGATTGAAACAAATAACAGTTGCAAATGATAGTTATATAGACAATTATGTAAAAAAATGTGTGTCTGGACATATTATGGTCTTCCAATCCATAATATATTTGCTGAGGAAATGTACTTTAAATCTTCCTTGATTTCTGAATGTTAGCAAGGAGACAATTACTGAGGAGAAATCATGGGGTAGTTATGCATCTAACTAGCCATGAATGAGAGCCCCAGCAATCCAGATAGTACATTGCATAGTTAATACTCACCCTAATGGCTTCCTTTGTGTTTTAGCTACAATGACCACTTTGGAAGGCAGCACCGAAACTGGCCCAGCTACTACTTGGAGAAGCTTTGGAAAAGCTCAGTCTTCATTTGATCATTCAAGATCTAAACATATTACACTGAGAGAGAACTTCTTTGTCAGTGCAGCTTCCACTAATACTACTCATAGATGGTTGAGTTTAAAAGTGGATGAACAAGTATAGAAATAATCAGGGCCTGCCCAAACCAGCCTATTAAAGTGAAAATAGAATCACAGAATCTAGAAATAGAAAGGGTATACTAGGTTATGTAATCTATTTCCCTGCCAATGCAAGATTGTCCCCATTGTACATCTATTGGCGTTTTGTCCAGTCTAGCTATAAATATATCAAACAATGGCACATTTACCACTTCTCTTAAGAAATTACACTAATAGATCTTACTGTCAACTGAAATTTCCCTGTCTTAATTTCATTTTATTTTTCCTACTTGTTCTTCTTTATATTAATACAAAAATGCCTCTGACTTTTTTGAGTTTATAGCTTTCAGATTTTTGTAGTGTTATCACATCCTTATTGCCCACTACTTAGTCAAGCTATGAACATTTAACTCTTTTTATCTTTCTTTATAAATCAGTCCCTTCTTCCCCATAGCCACTTTTTATAGCCACTTTTCTGAAATCCCTTCAATTCACCATTGTAATTCTGGTACATAATGGACCAATTCATCCTTGTTTTAACTTCAGTGGAGCCACAACCACAATGAATCTGGCCCAATGTTCCAGCCATGTAAAGAAGAACCATTACCTTCTGGTCACATGACATGCAACTGCTACATTTATAGCCTGAGATTACATTGATCACCCTTTTGTTACCATACTGCATTGCAAACTCCTGTCTAATTTGTTTACATTACTGATTCACAGGTTTCTCTCTCCCACAGAATATCTGTATTTTGGATGAAATCTGATGTTTACATTCCATGATGTTTTCATTATGACTCTGAGTTTCATTAATGGGGCTTATCTAGTCCCTATGTGCCAGGCCTCATTAATGGGGAGGTGACCATTGTGGGTCTGATTCCTTTCCATTGGCCTAAATCAGCTGCTGTCACCATCCAGAAAATGGGTGGGGACAGCTGGAAAGGGGCAGGGGCAGGGCCAGGGCATTTAGCAGATATGCTGATTTGGTGTATCTCCCAAGCAACCTTGGTCCCATCAATGTTTTAAAAAGGTAGCTATGGCAGAAACAATATGGGAAGTCAGTGAATTCCTCCAGGGCTGCCACTGCCTACATGGGTACTGAGGGTACAAATTGGACATCCATGGTAGTAAATCAAGCCCAGTGACTTCAGACATTGGATAGGATCCTCCTCTAACTGGTTGTTTGTCTGCTCTAGATTCTGGCTGCTCATTGTGCAGAGTGACATTTTTTAATCCCTGTTTCAGTAGAAAAAAGATGCATTTGGGTTTCCCATTTCTCCTCACTTCCTGTAAATAAAGCATATATCAGTTACCAGCATACAATTCTTGTGTATGTGTTTGCAGGGATCTTTAGGAGCATTCTCTTAATCATAACAATGCAAAAGTGTCTTAGGATGCAGAAATTGCAGAGAAATAACATTACGAATTGTATTTTTATTCCAAAGGTAAATGACACATATTCTAGTATGGCTATGAACATAAAAGTGACTGTTAGAATCAGCATTTACTGGATATATCTTTTCCCTTGGTATTTTCAAATCAGGATTATTTTATGGACAATACCTCATTAACTCCTGTAACTCTTGCAGAACCAGTACAGCTATGGGAGAGTGAGAGGGATTCTATTCTATAGTGGCCTCACGTAAAAGAAGAACCAGGACTCATCAGTAATGAATACAAAGAGGATTCTTACTTAAGGCTGCTGGATAGAGACAGATACTGGTATTCCCTCTAAATTAACTGTACACAGCCTGTGCTGCCTACTGGCACCACATAGGGTCTCCCTAAATGATGGCTTGAATCAAGCAGTGCTGGAAGGGTCTGCAGATTACACTACACATTCTGCCACATGTGCCTTCCCAAAATGATCAGCTGTGTTCTGACAATAGAATCTTTATCATTGGGGTGGGTGATACAAATGTGAAGCAGAAAGAACATAGCTCAATATTTAGATCACAGAAAAAGTTGGCAGAACTGGCCATTAGGAAAATCCTCTTTAAAACTCATAAACTGAATCAATTTGACCTGGAAGTTCCCAAAAGAAAAAAATAATAGAGTTTCATGATGGCCTTTCCAAAGTCATTTTAAACGCTTGATTTACACTCCAAGAAGAAAACATCTTAACTTTTTGGCAGTCTCATATGAGACACACATTAAACTTGTGTATGGAATTATGCCTGAATATGCCTGATTTCACACATGATGGATATTCAGACCAAATAAAGACCTTCAAAACAAACTATTTGTCATATTAGGTTGGACCATGTTGTATAGTGTTCTGACTCCTGCAGTGGCCAACACCTGATATTTCAGTAGAAGGTGAAACCGGCCCACAATGTAACATGCATTTTGTGCCTGGCAGAATATATTTTAAATTCCTTACATCTGAAGCATGAGGTGTGATTACTCTTCCTGATATCTTAGCAAGTACAGCTACAAATATTGTTAATGGTCATAAAATTATCCAGCTCTTGTAAGTCTAAGCAGTTTCAATACACTCATGAAGGAAATTCAGATTAAATGAAAGTGCCCTCCTAATTAGTTACCAAAATAAATGTACTAGTGATTAACTTTGTCATAGTTTACTTAAGAGTCCCAAACTGGGAAATAATGCACCAGCTAATGCAAGGAGAACTTACTGAGAGATTTTCCACAAAATATTGGTCGAATTCATTCCTCCTTCCTGCTGACTGACTGTGTCACACCCTGAGGCCATCCACTGAGACATCAGCAGGGGAGATGAAAGGCTGCCTAAAATCTGAGTAAGTGAGAACCACAAGCATTCAGAAAGAGCCAACTTTAAATCTGTCAAAGCCCTCCGGCACTCGGGAGTCCATTCTACAGGTTGAAATTTAATATTTAAGAATCCATTTGGACATACTTCTAAAATGCTTTTCTTTCTGAGTCCCAGGAGCTAGTTGCACAAAGTCTGCCAGCTGAGCTTCAAATGAAGTGCTTATAGACTTTGAAATGGGACAGAGATGGATCTGATACAGTACTTGCGGCTGAACTGCCTTCAGAGTTTTTCTCAAATAGCCAATAAAATAGCTCACCTCATTAGAATTCACTGTAAAATGTATTGTCATGGATGGCATTTCCAAGAAAACAGAAGTGGCTTGTCCTAGCAAGTTCTGCACTTTGGTATTAGTTAAGGTTTTAATGAATTTGAAGCATGCTCAGAGATTTTTTTTTTATCTATGGTATTTCAAAGATGCCTTTTATCTGGGAATGTAAGCACAGGTCTAGATCACAGTAGGCAATTTCTATTTCTAAATGCAAAATATATTAATGTCTATTCAACTCTGAGGAGTGTAAACAACCTCATCCTGTTTTAAAGGCATGTTTGGTGCCCACCCAAGAAGACAGGCACTGAAATCCTCATTATAAAATTATAGTGCAAGGTTCTATGGACGCCCCCAAATCCAACATTTAAAAGATAGTCAGCAATGTTATATTGTTTGTGTTAAAGCCAATCCCTTCCATTTAAGTTATATAATTTGGGGACAGTGTAGGTCAGAGGATCCACCATAAAGTATTAAACCGTTCAACTCTATGCCGGTGGTTCAAATCTACAGACTGAAAATTGAAGCCACCCTAAGATTAAATAGGCATAAAGACTAAATTGCCCTTTCATTGCTAAAAGTGCCCCTCTAGGTCAGGTGAATGTGGACTGGGAAGAAACTTTCAATGCTGTCATGTACCTCTTCTGTCAGTAAACACAGGAGGACTTCATCACCTACAGATAGCAATGTGGCATTTTTCACAAGAATGTTAAGGAAGAGGTGCAGTGGTTAGGGTATTTGCCTGGCACTCAGGAGATCTGGGCTCAGTTCCCTTCACTGTCACTGTCTTCCTGTGGAACTGCCTAAGCTAGCCAGTAGGAAATGCCAAGGAGAGGCCTGGGTCATAGGCCTTGCCCTTCAAAGGTTGCTAGGCACCTAACTCCCAGTCAGAGCGAAGTGCCTATCTCTGCTTGGGATTCACAGCCATGAACTCACTCCTGGAGTTAGGTGCCTAAGCCAGATCAGGCATGGGGGGGAGAGAAAGAGATAGACTCTCCCACCCCATTATAGCCAACATCTTAGTCGTTAGGGCACTCAAGTGGGATGTGGGAACCCCTGGTTTAAATCCCTGCTCTGTCTGATTTGGAGCAGGGATTTGAACTTGGCTCTCCAATATGCTGGGTGAGTGCCCTAACCACTGGGCTATTGGGTATTCCAGGAGACACATGCCTACCCATCCCACTCAACTATAAAAATTCCCATTCTGGTTGCTCCTGGCTGCCTTTGTGAAAGGCTGATCCAATAGGCATGCTCTGAGAACACCTACACTGGATTGGGCCCCCAGGCAACATAGGTGGGGGGATACCTAGTTTGAGAATCTCCCTGGGGCTTATGTGCAAGCTAGGACACCAAGCAACTCAGCAGTGACTGGACTTTGGTGGTTTTACACATGCCCATATCTGGAGACTTAGGTGCTTAGACAACTTTACAAGCAGAAACTTAGATGACTAGGGCATTTAGGTGTCTTCAGGGTTAGGCAGCAGCTGAGCAGGTGTTTGAGGATTTCAAGGGTGTGCACCTGTTGGGTGCTTGAAGTAAAAGTTTGCCACCTCAGATGTGGATCTAGCCCCTAGTCTATCTGGGCCTTAGTTCCCTCACGGTATAACAGAGGTGTTTTGAAGATAAATACATTAAAGATTGTGATATGCTCAGATACTATGGTAATGGGGGCCATATAAATACCTAAGAGAGATTGATTGTATTCACTATTTTTTTCTTCTAAAAGATGAGCACTAGCATTCATATATACCCACTAATGATAACAGAGATATATGTGCATGTCTCGGAGAGAAGAGACTAATGTGTTTTACCTTCTTCCTGAAATATGTATTAAAAATACGGGATGTTCAGTTCATTGACTTTAGTGGTGAAATACTAAACGTATGAACAGAACAGAATATCTGAATCATCAGATGAGAAATAAGATTCTGGACTGAAAAGACTCCTTTAGACTCTAGTTTAGAGGATAAATCTGTTAATCTCTTCAGTATCTTTCTGTGCACATTATAAAAATAAAGGTTGTATTTTTTTAATATACGCTTATGTTGAGGATCTTTTATACCCCAACCTTTTCAAATTGCATTAGGCTATCACTTTTTTCTCTAGCAAAATCGATAGGAAAAGGTTAAGATTTTCTTCTTATTTTTTTATAGAATAACCAAAAACAAACAAACAAAAAAACCAACCTACTCTCTCTTACAGGGACCATTACCCTCCCCCCATCCATTTAAAATAATAAAATAAAATAAGAATAATAAAGTGTATAAATAGTAATTTAGGTGGAAATCCTTATCATAAGTAAAGACAGGTCTTGAAATAGCCAGGATATTCCAGTGTGAAAATTTCCCAGCAATTTAGAATTAGGTAAAAACCACTCCACCAATATAGCATATTTGACTTCATGCATGTGGCATGCAGAGAGGTAACATTTACTTCTCTAAGTCAGGGCTCACAATTAAGAATTGCCTCACTTCTCTCTCATGCTATGTAGGTGCCCCACCCCCATCATAATCAACTAATATAGCATTGTTGATGTCCAGGAAACTTTATACCTGGTAAAATACAAAACAACAACCCAGAGTATAGAATGAAGTTCCTCTCCCTGAAGATGTTACACTGTAAATATACAAATACAGTGGGTCCTGTGCAAATCACTTCACATTCTCGTCTAATCCTAGTTATCTTTTTCTCATAAATATTTTCACTGGGTTCTACTCTTTCTCATCATTCAGTTCCATTTTCAGATCACCTTCAATGTACTACATATGTTTAACCCTTCTTACAAATATAATTAAATTTCTTCTTAAACTCCATTCTTATTATTATTACTTATTATTTGTATTAGCATAGCACCTAGGTGTCTTAGTCATGACCAGAGCTCCACTGTGCTAGGCGCTGTACAAACAGAACAAAAAGATAGTCCCTGCCCCACATATTACGATTCAAGGATAAGACAACAGACAAGAGATGGATGCAGACACTTGCAGGGGGTGACAGTGGTAAAAGGAAATAAGGAGACAATATTGGTCATGATAGGGAGTGGTCAGAGCACACCAGCAGCCTAACACTTGTCAATGTGTTTTTATACGCATCATGGCAGACAAGAGTTTTAACAAGGGATTTGAAGGAGGACAATGAAATAGCATTTGCAGGAGCATTCTGAATGGATATCAGTGGAACAGGATTGCATTTCATAGCCAGATAGAAGGATGCTGCAGTAATCATGATGTGAGAAGATGATTCGAGCTGGGTGAACAACAGATATTTTGGTTCACTGGCAGTTCCAAAAAAAAAAAAAAAAGGGAAAAATATTGTTTGAGGTTGAACCAAAAAGGAACTTTTTGGCAAATCAAAAAGTTGAAAAAAATATTTGGGGTCAAATGAAATGTTTTGTTTTGACTTTTTTTTACTTTAAGTACAATTTAAAAAATCATTTTAAATTTAAAAATCAAAATGTTTTGTTTCAAAATTACAAAACAATTTTTTTTCTGAAAAAGGGGTTTTTTTTAAAACCAACACAATTCTGTGAAATCAACACAAGTTTGCAAAATATTTCAGCGTTTCAGCAGCTTTCACTGAAAATAATTTAATTTGAAATTTTTCAGCCTGGACTAATGATAGCCTAGATGAGAATGCTAGCCATGTAGTTGGATAGGGAAGGTTGTGTCTTAGAGATGTTATGCAGAAAGAATCTGCAAGATTCAGATATAGCTTGTTCTCTTCATATCCTTCATTATGTACACCCAACCATGCAATTAATATTTGCCAAGCACCCGTCTCCTCCTGGAAAACTCTTCTAAGACCACCACCTGTCACACACTGTAAACCATAGTACTTTTATCCACTAGTTTGATAACAGAATATACTGGAGGAGAGGCAACCCAGGAAAGAGGAGATGCAATTCTTCTGGTGATATTGCTTAAAGGAAAAATGACTCAACTGAGGCTGGATAACTCACAAACCCAAAGGAGAAACCACTTCACTGCATTATTAGCTTTCAGAGCTCCAATCCATTGACTGTCAATAGGTTGGAAAACTCAGAGACCTTTTCTCCCTCCAGTGTATTCAGTTCACAGCTTTCCCATCCATGTTGGTGCCACTTTTCTGCTCTGACAATTTCTTTTTCAGTTTAATAATTAGTCATAACAGTAATCAGACATTTTATATAAATCTAGGGCTGCTGCAGTGAGTCCAATTTACTCAAAACTGCTCTTTTTGCTAAGTCAAAGGCACTGCCCACCCAACTCAGCTGCATGTAGGATATAAATATTTGTTTTGGTCATATTTCTCATGATACTTGATAATGACATTTCTGGAGCTACTACCATTGTAACAATCACTAAAAGTAGTTTGATACAGTTAGTTTCTCATTCCACTGAATACATTGCGTTTTAAAGCCCTTTGTGGCAATTTAAACAATGCTTACTTGCAACTTTTTACTTCACTGTTTTTACATAAGTCAATCATTCCAAAGTGGACTTTAGATTTTGTTCCTTTTTTCCTCTCATATGTCTGATTTCAGCTCATGTTGTAAGTTGATTTCTTAGAAGGCAGAAGTCCATATCAAGCCTTTAATGATCTTTGTCCCAACTACCTCAGGGACCACTTTTCTATGTGTACAACTTCAACAATATGACAATTACCAGGGATGTTGAAATGGTATTGACCAGGACCAGGCTCTGTGTAAATGGTGTCACAACATTTTCAATGAAATATGCAGGACTATATAATTCCCTACTGCAGGACATCAGGATGAGTTTAGGACTACATTTTCAAGAGTGACTACTGATTTGGGTTTCTCCATTTTTGATTCCCCAACTGTAGACAACTTAAAGGGAAACTCACTTTCTGAAAAAGGTGTTTCAAATTGGATACCTCAGAATTGAGGCAAGCAAAATAAATAATCACTTTACAAAATTTAGACTTATTTCTTACTTCCTTCGGCGCACAATGAACAACAGCCAACTTTGCAAATACCTTACCCTCAAAGGGTGAGCCGAAAAAAAGTGACCACTGGGTTTTCTTCCTTCCATAAATATTATACTCTGAAGATCAATGGGATAAAACATCTACCAAAGATCTAGATGTGATTCATTCAGATAAGCAGTGAGATATATGGTTTCTCTGATTCTTCCCATGTCTACTTCTTTGTGGCTAAAAAGAAAGCTTTAATTGCCATTGCTATTATTGTTGTTTGTTAATGTTTCTGGACTGATCTGGAAATGCATTGGTTATATAATTACACAGAAGAGATGGATCTATGATTATAACAGTAGAAAACATTATACATTCTGTCAAGAGACAAAAGAATACAATATGCAAGAAGAAAAATTATGTAGATCCTGGTGCTCTTTGGCTTTGCTGATTTTTTCCCCATGCATACAGTATCACGTGATTCTACTATTGTAGTCATAGATCTGTCTCGAATTAATCACATATTGTTGTGGAAAGCAGAAAGTTGGAAGTGCCATCAAGACACTGAAACAGAGCATAAAATAACCATCAAACAAATGATATAAAAGGCTGCCAGTGGAAGAAATCTGCTTGAACTATGCCTCTTAGAAAATGACTGGCAATTTGTAATATCTACTGGCAATGGAGGATATTTTACAAAGCTTGCCTGAAGCTTCACAGATGGGGTTATCCAAGTCTGCAAGAATAAAAATGTAGCCTGGAGGACAATATGTTCAGAGTTTATTTGCATGAATTTAGACCAGAAAGCATGTAAGTTGTGGGTCAGTTTTTCTTTTAAAAATATCTAAAAATCAAAATATGGGAAATACGTTTTTGGTCAGTTTAGCTCCTAGTAGACATGGAAACATTGCCATTATCAGTGGAACCACCATTTAAACTGGCAGCTTTGTTGACAGTTCCTCTTACTCCTAGAGGTGTTTTTTCTAGTGTGGAATTGTAGGAACATTTGTAGTGTGGGGCAGTGTAGGATACCTTTCACTGCTGCTACCTATATTGTATCTATCCTGTGTTTAAGTTGAAGACCTCAATCTTCTGGGCAATCACCAGCACTAACATCACTCTGTAAAGACTGGATACATGCAATTCACTTGTGAGTGTGTATTACATGTCCTTCACAGAGGATATGACTGTTACTACTGACTTCAGCTATGGGGCTTTGGCTCAGGTGTAGCAGCCTGTGCATTTAGCTCTGGGGATCCCTAGGTCAGTCCCTGGTATTGACCAAGATGGCAGCTGTCAAATGAGCAGAGCCAAGACTCTCTAGATAGGGCTGTAACAGACCTCTGTGAATTGGATAAAGGAGGGACTATACTGCACGCTCAGTGGGTTACATACTTCTACTGATCAAAAGAAGCTTGTCCTGAGTTTCCGAGGCCCACAGCAGTTAAAATTTCGAAAAGCCCTCCCCCCCCAATGTAGGGGAAATTTACCAAGAGCTGTGGTGTATTCTACATAATTGGCAACATTTAAATCAAGACTGGATATTTTTCTAAAAGATATGCATTAGTTCAAACAAGAATTATTTTGAGGAAGTTCTATATATGCTACGGGGGAGTGTCCGACGGTTAGGGATTTGAATTGTGAACCTCTAGAGCCTGAAGCTCTGCAGCTTGAGCTATAGAGCCAGACTCTCTAGCTGAGAGCTGAAATAGACTCAAGTGCTCTGTAGATCAAGCATAAAGGGAGATCTGTAGTGCACACCAGTGGATTGCACACATATGAAGGTTCCGAAACTGCCCAAGTGAGGTTCTACTAGATGAATAATCCACTGAAGCTGAATATTGCATGCAAGACACAGTCAAGTAAGTGTTTACAGGTGAACATTTGAAAAAGCTTTCCATTTATCACCTTCTGAGTTGTATTGAATGTGGATTGTACTAAATATCCATCTTCACAGGTCAGGTTGCTTTATGATACTGGTGATCCATAACAGGACTGAACTACATAGCTGAACTACATCCATTCCAAGGATTCTTTATGTTTCGAGACTGGACTTGGGAATTCCAGAGCAAACTGGGACAGGTGTTGTGCACATTTACATGCCAGTACCCAGAATGCTCTTACATGTCTAATACCAGTGTTGGTGTCTGAATTCTGGGATCAAACTGAAATATTTGCATATGTTTATAGATGTACTTATTTTCTCTGTGTTATACAGCACAGCAGTGCATATACTGCTCAGCATTAGGTCTATAAAATATTCTTTGCCTGAGCAGAGGTTGCTTTATTTCATGCCGTGTTCTTAACTAGCTACAGTGGCTTCACAAAACCAATGCAGTATGTGCAGGGAATGTAAAAAAGGAATATGGGAAATACATTTGGGTTGCTGTTTTGAATATTAGGCACAATAGGTTTAAATCTCCTACAGATCTACAGCTAACCACAAGATACAAAAGAAGGGTAAGAAAGATATAGTTGTACTCTTGAATATACTAACTGAGTGGTTGTATGACTGCACCACACTTTAAGACACACTCATAGTAAAATCCCAACTATCAAATACTAAAAAAAGAAACAACCATCTATATACTTTGGGCCAGATCCTCAGCTGGTATACATTAGTGTAGCTGAATTGAAGTCAACAGAGCTACATCCATTTACACCACCTGAAGATCTGGCCCTTTGTTTTGTTTTCACACAGAAATGCTGTTTGGACACACAGCAAATAAGATTTGTGCTGGGGAAGGAGCAGGACAGGAACAAGGCCTCATTCCTGCTTGTTCCTGTCCTGCTCCTGTCTTGTTCCAATGTTGCTCCAGTCTTTCCCAGCTCTACTCCCTTGCCTGGCTTCCCACTCTGGCTCTGACTGCTGACTCCAGGTCTAAGCCTTGGCTTGATTCCTGGTTCCTAACTCCAGCTTTGGCCATGGTTCTGGCTCCCAACTCCTGGGCTCTGGCTCACACTACTATGCTGGGCTCTGGTTCTAACCACTAGGTCAAACTGCCTACATCCCAGTCCTAACACTAAAGCTACCATATTTGAATAACCCTCAAGCTTCCTTAACTATCCCTTTTCCAATTTATCTTTTTATTTTTTGTATGCATTTATTTGTCATTTGGTGAAATGTTATCTGCCCAGCCCTCTGCTATGGGAGCTAGTAAGGTAGATATAAAGTCCCAACTTTTGTCTGAAACCAAAATGAAAGAATGAAAATCTACCAAAGAGAAAATATATTGGAAACCCTGAGAATCCTTCTCAAAGATTCTGCAGGCTCTTCTGATTCATCAAAAAACACCAAACTGGAGAATTATTTTAGCAGCCTCTCAAGTGTCACTGGGTAGTTGGCCATCAGAGCAGCTCCTGAAGAATAGGAGGTGGTGGTGTTAAGTCTTGAGGGGAACAGCCATACTAATGAGCATTATTGATCAGCCTGTCTTTTCTTCTTCTTCCTCCTCTCCCATTCAGTAAAAATGAGGGAATGATATACTGCAGAGATAATAAGAACTCAAGAAAAAGGATTCAGAGCCTGCCTGCCTAGCAAGCCCTGGTAATCAGTACTTTATTAGACATGATAGTATCTTGTTAATTAAATCTAACCTCTAGATGTTATTTTATATGTAACCCTTTGTTTTCAGTACTTCTTGCTGTCACTGGAATCTCTATGCTTTGTTAAATAAACGTTTACTCATTGTGACTATAAACATATCTAAGTGCTGTGTGTGTATGGTGATCTGAGGTGCAACTGGTAAGTTGGAGTGTGCTGTTCCTTTGACAGAAGCAAATCAGTGAGTACCGTGAGTGTCCAGTGGTACAGGGGCTGAATATTCCAGGGAGATGCTTGGAAGCTGGAGTGCGCCTATCGCTAACCAGCAGAGAGAGAGAGAGAGAGCAGAGCCCGCATAGACCTACAGGTGAGTGCCAGTGGCGTTGGGGAGCTGATCCCCAGAAGGCACAGACAAGGCTCCCATATGCTGAAGTCAGATGTGAGATTGGAGCAGTGCTCTCCTAGATCTCTGATGGAGAGGAACATCCCATAGTGTATTTGAGTCTATAGTTATTTCCATGGGGAAAGGCCTACTCAGTAGTGGAAAAGGAAGCACTGGCAGTGAAGTGGGTCTCATGATTATCTATTAGAGAACCTCTTCTTGAAGATTATGGACCATGCACCCCTCCAATAGTTACACATGAAGGACACAAATGCAAGGATTGTGTGTTGGTCTGTAGTCCTACAACCATACTGATTCCAGGTGCTTCACTGGGCAGGCAATGTTCATACTAATGCTGATTTCTTTTCTCAGAGTGCAGACACTACAATGGACAAGGAAAGAATGCCCACCCGAGAAGGTGACATCCCTGTGTCATTTTGAGGAGGAGGAGGATATGTAATGGGGTATATAGATTCCGCATTGAGAAGGAAGGTGTCCGACAGGCTCTGTGTGCAGGCTTAGGCTTACCGCTCTGGATCTGTTAATCATGCATGGCAGAGATGAACCTTTGGAAAGGACTGTGCAGTCAGCTTGGGGGAGAGATCATCCTGAGCAGAAAATGGCTGGAGTGACTCCTGAAGCTGCAGGGGGATCTCCCACCCATGAGTATCTCATCCCCAACCCAACGGGGAGTGCAGTGAACTCCCAGAGTAAGCCCAACAGAATAAGCCCAATTCAGCTATCCACCCAGAGGCACGCCTAGAAAACTGCAATGTAGAAGTAAGAAGCCCTGAAGATTTTTCCCCTTTTAGTTGGCTATGGGAAGAAGTTATTCTTAGGTATGTCGGAACATTTATTTTCCTTTTGATCTCCCAGTGGAAGAGACATAAGGAGGTCTGCAGAGGGCAGGGTCCCCCTTGCAAAGTCTAAGAAACTAGGGCCTGAACATAGGCCACACAGTGTAGTTAACTGGGTATGGCCAGGGACTTTCACTGTCTGGGAGAATAACAGGGCATGGGGGGAAGGTCTTTCACACTTCTTTTTCTCCCTGATCACTTGATTCTTCTGCCTGTGTTGCTTTGGGCCCCTGCAGGCCTACAAGTGAAGGAGCAGGAGTCTACAAATTTGTACATATTTATAAAGTGCTTTGAAGGTGTAAAGTGCTGAGGCCCAGATTTTTACAAGTATTTAAGCATTGTGATCCTCAACATTGCAACTCCTCACTAATTTAGGAGCCTAAATCTCACTTTCAAAAGGAATTTTGGCACTCAAGAGTCAAAATCCCAGACAGTCAATGGAAGCTAGGCTTTGAAGTGCCTAAATCACTTTTGAAAATGAGATTTTGGCTACTAAATTAGTTAGTCATTGCAATGCTGAACACCACCATGCCTAAATATCTTTAAAAAACTGGACCTATATTAATAGGCGCTAAGATGCCAGAGCAATAAGCCCCACAGAAATACCAATAACCAAACATAAATACTAAGTATTATTATGGATTATTTTTTGAGTGCTTCAGGACTTTAGATTACTCCTGGCTGCTGCCTGTTTTGTATGGAGGATATAGCAATTAAAATTAAAATAGGTAATTGCCAAACCACAGCACAAACAGTTGGCAATTCATAGTTTCATCAAACTATTCTTTAAAAGAAAAGGAGTTCATATATTGACCATATTACCCAAATTTGTTTTTCAAGGGTGACATTTCCACCCTTGATTCTGCAGACTGATGTCTTTTAAAACTGGTTGCTGGCAAGAGCAAGAAGACTAAGTGAAACAACACAAGGCACATCAGTTTATTCATCAGGATAAACAGACTAGAATTGTTTACGGTTTGAAGTGTCAGAGCAAATTTCCTCACAAGTTCACATTTACACAGTTCTACCCACAGAACAACTATATGAGCATTATTTCAACTGAAAAATGAAAAAGGATATTAGAGAAGCATTGGAAATGCATGAAATAGACTTACTAGAGAAAATGATGGCTATCAACAGTTTGCATGACCCGTGCAGAGGATGCAATCTATGAAGGCAGTTTATCTAGACTGACAGATCATCTGCAATGTTCACTGGAAATAAAAGTCTGTATATGCATCCCACAACACCAACTCCTTCATGTCCTTAGCCATGTAGAATAAGTTATTTCCTAGAAAATGAACATCACACTAGCATACACAACTACTGAATGCTTAAAGTTTAAATCACCATTTCAATGGAAATTGGTTTAAATATTTTGATTATATCCCATCTTCTGAACCAAAGAGGTCCTTGCTTGGGCAAAACTCTCACTGAAGTAAATGGGTGTTCGGCTCAGTGAGAAATGAACAACAACCTCAGGATTTGGACCTTACTTATCAATTCAAAGCTCTTTAAAGGTTTGCTGCATGCAAGCTGTAATACCATCCATGGTATTCATGGAGCATCCACCACCATAAGACCTAAGTGCTAAATACATTAATTTAGATGTGTATATTGTTACCCCATAGAGGATTCTGTTTTTCACCTCTCCAAGGTTCTAGGAAACTTTGTTATTTTGCATAGATTAATAAGACTGGGACTTTTCAGCTTGGAAAAGAGGCAACTAAGTGGGGGGATATGATAGAGGTCTATAAAATCATGAGTGATATAGAGAAAGTAAATAAGGAAGTATTATTTACTCCTTCTCGAAATACAAGAACAAGGGGCCACCAAATGAAATTAATAGGTAGCAGGTTTAAAACAAACACAAGAAAATATTTTTTCAAGCAATGCACTGTCAACCTCTGGAACTCCTTTCCAGAGGTTGTTGTGAAGGCCAATACTATAATGGGGTTCAAAAGGAATCTAGATAGATTCATGGAAGATAGGTCCATCAATGGCTATTAGCCAGGATGGGCAGGAATGGTGTCCCTAGCCTCTGTTTGCCAGAAGCTGGGATTGGGTGACAAGGCATGGATCACTTGATGATAACCTGTCTGTTCACTCCCTTTGGGGCACCTGCCATTGGCCACTGTCAGAGGACAGGATATTGGGCTTGATGGACCTTTGGTCTGACCCAATATGGCCGTTCTTATGTTCTTATATCTATTTTAGTATAAAAAGAATAGTGTCCTTCCATCTATGGCTGGTAAGGAGACTGTAGCCTCTCCTCTTGGATTTGAATTTAGCCATGGCAGTTCACACATCTGTGAGCTCCAGGTTTGACTACTGTCATTCTCTGCATAGTTATGAAACTGCTGTCCATCATTAAACCACATTTGGTTCAGAACATAGCAGAAGGAGAAAAGTTAAGAGGCATAAGCATGGGGCAAAAAATATATTTTCATATGAAAAGAACTGATGATACAGAGGTAGATTCTATTCTCACACCAGTCTTTCTCCTTGTAACTCCACTGACTTTGGTGGAAATCCTATTGCTTTATGTTAATGCCGGTGAGATCAGAACCAGGTCCACAGACTCAAATAGAAAGACTGTTCCAGATGTCAGGAAAAATGCAGCTGAGGCTTTTGCACCATTGTATGAAAATACAAGAAAGAGGCCTGTGCTAGATGAGTTGAGGAAATAGTTAAAGGAGTAGAAACAGACGAGGCCTAAGAGTTGATGGGGAATTTCCAACTAAGAGAAAAAAAAGTGAACTGAACTGGAGAGTCTGTGGAATTGTTTAAGGATAGGGATGATATGATTGTAATAAATACAGAAATAATGGTTTTAATGGTTCCTTGGGACTCTCTCTCAGCATTTGGGTTGTAATTCTCACATGCTAGATGCTTGTATTGTACCCAGATAACAAAACTTCTATGTAAAGATATTAAGGGATTTCACAGCCGCACTGTTCCCTCCCACCTGTTCATGCTCTCTATATGTGTGTGTATATATATCTCCTCAATATATGTTCCATTCTATGCATCCGAAGAAGTGGGATGTAGCCCACGAAAACTTATGCTCAAATAAATTTGTTAGTCTCTAAGGTGCCACAAGTACTCCTGTTCTTTTTATCTAGATTCTAGAATGTGAGAATTACAACCCCAAAGGCACTAACCAAATCTTATCCAGTTCTCCTCAGACTCTGAACAATAATAAGATTTCTTAATTATGTGTGGATGTGTAACATAGGGAAAAATATAAGGGGATCTTCAGGACTCTATCCCAGGGACCTCTCCAACAGGGGCAAAACATTTTTTCACTATTTCAAATGGAATTTTCTATCACTCTCTGCTTCTGCCTGCCATTCTCCTATGGTATGTTTCCCTCTACAGGCAGTGGATATCTGTGCCTAAGTTAAAACATTTAATCTCCAACAAGAGTTGAAAAGAGAGGCTGGGTTAACGGTGGCAGAGCAGCTCTGCAGCCTGAGGGGCAAGATTCTTCCTTATTGTGGCCTCATGGAGATACCTAGCATCCAACCCAACAACTTGGGAATAGATTCTATTATGTATCTAGTCTATCTAGGTACTTATACAGTCCTCATTATCCAACCCTCTGAGCACATATAATACTGGTGTATTATAGTATATATTATTCATTAACAATACTCGTGGTATATTTTACATCATAAATGCATTTGAAACAGTCTGATGTTTTTCATAAATGGTGACAGATATGTACTTTTTTCCTGGTATGATGTTTAGATTTATAATTCTAGTTAATATACTTTTATTTTAGTAAGACCTAATAAATCTCAGTGAATATAAACTATGCATTTAATAGCTGTATTTCTTTCAAATTCACATTCTCTGGTTATTTTACATCATTATATATGACAGTGAGTCTTTCTGATGTATCTGGTAATCACACAGTAATGACTGGGATAGTCAAGATGAGAAGTGCAAACAAAATATTTGCCATAATTTACAAACCAGAATTTGACTGCTTTTAAAAAAACTATTTGACAGGGGGCAGGGTAAGATACGCTTCATTTCGCCCCCCCCCCCCCCATTTAAGTTTTATAGCAATGGCTTTTTAAAAAAAAAACTTCCTACAGTAGGATATATATCTCATAATAACAAGCTTCATTATACCAGTAGCTCTGAAATATTTACTTGTCTCCTCAATAAACAAAAGAGGCATTGCCTTTACTCTCAGGGCAAAGAATAAAATGACTACTTCCCTATCTCGGAAGAATCTGAAAATGTGATGAGTATTTAATATTTGAATAGCGCACAATTCTAATATTGACATTCTCTCAAAGATAGTTTTAGGCTCTTTGAGATGCTAGGAAGCTCAAAGAACCAATCATGGACAACAATAAATCACACTGGCAGAAGACATTTTTCATTCTTTTTAGAGGAGGAAATGTAAATCTGAGATCCCAAGGCACTACTCCCTAAAGTCAGAGTGTAACTCCCAGTGTCCTAGCCACGTTCCAATTTGGAGTACCATATTCTGCTTACCCAAAATTTGCCTACAGTGTCAATAGGATACAGTATTTTTCTTTACTTACTATGCTAAATTGTTGCATAGTGTTGTATACTTGATTAAAGAGATGGCTCATTCCAGGTACTTTCATTTCAATGGTGGGCACTTTAGTGTCTCCCTTCAGTAGGTGAACTGTAAAGACTGAATTCTATATTGTGTCTGAACTGCAAAGTCTCAAAAAAGAGAGAGGTATAAGTTTGTGTAGTGGGTTTATATAGGGTGCCATCTCTGCATCCCTCTCTGATTCTGAGACCAGGGGGAGGGATAGCTCAGTGGTTTGAGCATTGCTCTGCTAAACCCAGGGTTGCAAGTTCAATCCTTGAGGTGGCCATTTTGGGATCTGGAGCAAAAATCTGTCTGGGGATTGGTTCTGCTTTGAGCAGGGGGTTGGACTAGATGACCTCCTGAGGTCCCTTTCAACCCTGATATTCTATGATTCTATGAACTGCTGGAGTCAGTCTTGGCCCCTGGCACTTGCAAAAAGAATCTCAGGGCTGCTCTAAAATTGGCCAAAAGCAACAGCCCCAAAGGGATGTCTCACCAGTTTGAGACTACTGGAGTAGAGCACACCCCAGGCAAGTCCTCTCATGTCTGTTATATTTGGGGAGGCAGTGGGGGGGAGCAGAGGTTGATGTTGAACTGCTAGCTATGCCAGCTTTATGTCACCTGGGGTTTCCCCAACACAATGGGAATCCCCCATGTCCTGTTAGGTCAGCTTCCCATTCCCTTTGTACTGTCAGAGTAGTGCAAAGTGGAAAGAATGGGGGACAGGATCTGTTCCTTTCATTAACACATTTGCATTACATAATGCTTAGTATCACAAAACCTATTAAACTCAGCATTTGTGTAGATTTTTTTCTTTTGATATATAAATCTGTAAGCTCCCCATTCATTATGATGCCTTTCTATTAAAACTGCATCACAATAAAAAGCTATGAATACAGGATGGGTTTAGTAAACATGTTTTTCTTTCAGACATATAGCTAAATGTATTAACTGTTTTACCCCCTTGTAAATTTTAGTTGACTCTTCTGGTCATTTATATCTCCATTTGTCAAGAGAAGGCGGCAAGATAGTACCTAGAGCAGATAAAGAACAAAGTCTAAAGATTTTTTTTTTAGCCTAAGGAATGAAATCAAACCCAGGAGACGTACATCAGATAGAAAAGTGCATCATAATAGCCTAAAAAGAATCCAATCGTGCTTCATTTGGTGTTATGCTGCAGTATTTTTCTCATTGTGTTGAGGTTTAAGATTATATCTCAATGTATTAAGCCCACTCTATAGGTATACTTGGTGGAAGCTGATGTAAAGCAGGCAGTAAAAGCATTTTCAGAATTGCAATGATGTTTGCTAAGCACTCACAGACCCATCTCAGGGCATTTTTCTCCTCTCAATAGCATGCTGTGGTTTGACTGAATCACCATCTGTAATAGGAGAGGGGAATGGACAGCAGTTTGCTGCTCCTCTTATCAGTGAGAAATGCCCATTAAACAGGTACAAATGATCAATTGGGAAGTTGACTTTATTGTACATACAGGGCCAATCGGGGGGGGGGGGAGTGGAGGGGAGGGGAAGGGAGGAAGAAGACATTTGGCCTGGGCCCAAGCTCAAAGGGGGCCTCAAATTTATATACTTGTTAATTTTTTGGCATTTGTTTTTATGTGCATCCCTATCGGACTAAAATGTGACACACTCTCTCAGCTTAGAGCTGCAAATTTAAGCAAATAAGAGATGTGATTTGGTAAAAGACATAATTGTTTTGTTAACTGATATGGATTTTGTCATATTAAAGAGTTAAAAATGTTCATAATATTAATAAAAATATATCAGTTCTGATGGCACAAGATTAGACTGTGATGAACGTGTCCTCTCAGATCAGCTGATTATATAAACAAACCACTACTAGTGGCTGGTGCTGAATCAAGTGTGTGTTGAGAGGTAGAGAATTGTTACCTTTTAGTGTCTTTATAGTTTTACATCTAGTTGATTAATGAATGATTTATGTATGAGAATTCCTCATTATTATCTTCATATGGTAGCTAAAAGAGGTGACTGTTCGGTTGGTTGAGCCCTAGCTTTGTAGCTTGGCCATCATCATAGGCTTTCGTAGTCTATAGGCACAGATTCAAGGTGAAAATTTGTGAGGACAATCTTGTACAGTGAGTTTCGTGAGGACACACATTTGAAATTTCTGGACGTTATCCCTCTGTCTGTATCTGTGTCTGTGTTTACTATAGATATGTCATCCCTTTGTCTTCAGCTCAGCCCTTAATATTATACCTTGCGTTCTTGAGTTTTGATTCAGTGATAAGGATAATAACCTGTCTGACTATTTCATTTTAATTAGTTCTTAATTAGTATTCCTTCGATTTAAGTCTTTTCAGCATTTGTGTACCATTCAGCATTTGAGTACATGTTTACACTAGGAGATTTCAAGTGTAGATAAGCTACTTATTTACAGCAGAATATTTCAAGTGTGGATAGGTTATATATTGACCAGAGAGATCGCTATGAAGAGGAGTTTTGAAAGTGGTGCAAGCAAGAGATGGCAAAAACAACGGAGTGAAGCAGCAGCAGCAGCTAAGAGCTCAAAGCCAATAACTTCATTTCTCAAACCACTGGAAAACACACCTTACCCAACAAACAATAATGAAAACTCTTCAACTGCAACACGTGATATTTCAATGCCAATACCTGAACATGAAGACAGTAGTCAAGAAGATGTGCAAACAGTAACAGATGCAGTAGAAGATCCTGTGTACGATCAAGAAACTCAACAGCAACAGGAAGATGTAGATCTTATGCAGCAAGAGCAATTTGTGAGTACGACAGGTTTGACTGTGACTGACACTGGAATTATTTACAAGAGCAAATGCTGCCCAGATGCAATCTTTTCTTCAAATTAGTTGTTTTGAAATTCCAAGTAACATTTCACGAGATGCTGATAATCATGCTTTCCCAACTCGTCTGCTGACAAAAACTCTTCCAGATGATGAGACCTGCACAAGAGACTGGTTATGCTGGAGTACAGAAAAACAATCTCTGCTTCATTTCGAACAAAAGTGCTGCAAACCAGTTCTCTCTGATCAATCAGGATGGAGCATCAACAGAGGTTGGAGGAACTTGAAAGACTGAATGCCATCACATGAGAGTTCAATATCACACAAAGAAAACTATGTTGCATGGAAATCAGCCAGTAGGGCAGCATCAGCTGAAAGTTCAGTTGAGAATTTACTCTTGACTGAACTCTCTACAGAAACTAATAACTGGAAAAAACTTCTTGAGTGCATCCTGAATGGCATCCTTTTTCTTTCTGAGCAGGGATTGGCTTTTTTGGTTCCAGTCAATGTATTAGTGATGGTGCAAATGGAAACTTTCTAGGCATAGTTGAGCTCCTCAGAAAATATGACCCACTTTTATCAGAGCATGTTAGATGTGTTCGAGAATCGCAAGAGAGTCAAAAGCGCATGCAAGTCCATTATCTCTCCACATGCATACAAAACAAGTTTATTGAGCTATGTGGGTCATTCGTACAAACAACAATTCTTGATGAGATTTGAAATGCCAAGTATTTTTCAATCATTGTTGATGCCTCTCCAAATTGTTCTCACAAGGAACAGACTACTATGGTTATTTGATATGTTAAAATTGTAGACAGCTCAAAATTTTCAATTGAAGAAAGGTTTATTTTGTTTGATAATTTCATAAGAAAAACTGGAAAAGAAATTGCTGCTCGAATACTAGCAATTCTAGAAGGTTTTAAGTTAGATTTTCAAATCTGCATTGGTCAAGCCTATGACAAAGGATCTAATATGGCTGGGAAGTACAAAGATGTACAAGCAGTTCTGCTTGAGCATAATTCAAACTGTATTTTCTCCAGCTATGAAAACTACACACTAAACCTTGTAGGTGTTGACTGTGCTGAATCATGCAAGGAGGCAATTACTTACTTTGGAACTGTTCAGCAAATGTACGATCTCTTCAGTAGCAGTCCACAAAGGTGGGAAATTCTAAAGCAATATCTTCCTGTTTCACTGCATGGGATGTCCAAAACTAGATGGTCTGCACAGATTGATGGTGTTCAACCAGTTGCGCAGCATTTGAATTCAGTGAGAAAGGCTTTAAATGAGCTTGAATGTCTCAATCTCACTGCACAGGCTTGAACTGAACTTCAGTCTATTCAGAAGCACATGTCCAAATTTGAATGTATTCTGATGTCATATTTGTGGATGAAGCTACTTACAATGAGCCACAAAACTAATCTGGTAATTGAAGGATGAAATGCTACACTTGATGTTGAGAGGGATAACATCAAAAGTCTTATCAATGACATTCAACAGATTTGTGAACAATGGGATGTGATCCTGACTGAGTCCAAATTAGTAGTACAGAATATTGGCATTTCATCTGCGTTCTCAACCAATCACAATTTACCTACTGAATCCAATGCCGAGCAGCATTATAGGGTCAATGTCTTCCTTGCCATCATTGACTATTCAATCAGGACTTACACGTCGATTTGAGTCACTGCGACTAATTTGTACACTTTTGGGGTTTCTTTGGCAGTTCAACAGACTGAGTAATGAAGATCTACTTTCTGCAACTGAACAATTTCAGCAACAGTACAACAAAGAAATCTCAAAAGATCTCAGTGACGAGGTCATCTTCCTCAAATGAATATATTCCACGAACTTTAAATTGGATTGCAAGCCAAAGGAATAGCTTCAAGAAATACTCGTATTTGGACTCTCTGGGGTGTTCCCTAATATCACAATTGCATTGCGTATTTTTGTCAGTTTGCCTGCATCAGTGGCTTCAGATGAACACACCTTCAATGTCTTGAAGCAGCTAAAGAACTATCACCATTCAACTATGGGACAAGAGCATTTGAGTGGGTTCGCCATGCTTAATATCGACTGTGACATTGCACAAAAGCTAGATTTTTTTCCTCAATAATTAGTGCATTTGCACAGAAAAAGGCTAGAAAAGCATTTGTTAAATAAAAAAAAATCAAATTATGTTTCATGCTTTTTTTGGTGCCTTATTTTGTTTTCATGTGTCATCATTTTTTATTTTTTATTATGGCTAGGGGCCTCAAAAGCTGGAAGTGGCCCAGGCCTCTCTGGACCTTTGAGAGGTCCTGTGTACATATGCAAAGAATAAATATCCTCTTATATGAAAGTGGGCTTAGCATCTATGGAATTGATCCTGCTTATTTGTACTCAAGCAAGCATTCCTTTATTCATGTGAGTAGTCCCATCAAAATGTATTTGATATCTAGGGAGAAATCCTATCTTTCTTGACTACTGTGGAAGTTTTGCTACTGACTTCAATGGGACCAGATATCATCCCTATTTTCTAGAAAAGACAAAAAAAAAATCACAAATCTGGAATAAGCCCTTTACAAATTAGTCTGAACTTCCCAAAAGTCTGAACTTGTTGCAACATACTTTGATGCCTCTTCAGTACAAGTCTAGATTGCCAATCTGGTGTTACTTGCTCTAGAATATATAAAGTGGCACAACATTAAATGTGCATTTGGAAGCTACAGAAAATGGAAAAGAAAGCAGGGTTACATTAATCCATTGAAATGGCACATCAGCACTTCTTCAGCGCTTCTAGGTCACCATTGCATTAAAGTATCACCAAACTATATCTGATACTATTGTTACATTATTATAACTCTAGCTACTAATGAGGTGCAATGCTGATAGCAGTGCTACCCTTATCCAATTTTAGCACTGGATGATACCTAAATGTCTGGGGTACAGGCCTAATAAAAATCCCCCTACATTTGCATCCTAACTACCAAGTAAATAACTATTAAAAACATCTAAGAGCACCTGCACAATATTTTACCAGGAACCAGGGGGGAACCCCCCCAAAAATGGGAAATATGCACGTTGCTATGATAGCCATGTTATCTATGCTCATAGGACATTGCTGCTCAGTTACTTATCAAGAGTCTCATATCCTGAACATGACTTCGACACAATGAGAGGGGTATTCTTCAAAGTCTGACAATGCAAGGATAAATAGATGGTCACCAAGACCTCAGAAAATGCAGGCAGCAAGGCTAAATGTCAATTTGTTGGCCCAACATCAGAACTAAAATGTAATGTGGAATTAATGGAATCTTGTAGAATGATCAGAGAGACATACTCAAAGGATCTCTCCAATAAACCTTAAACAACAGCATTAGACTGGGGGTACATAAAAAAGGAGTGGCAGACAGGTAACCATTTACTCTTTTTCTAGATTGTTCTGTAGAATTTTGGAAAAAAAGATGCCCCTCTTAGAGAAAGGACAACCCATAACCAGTGAATGGGATAAGACCAGCACAGTGCCTTTATGCAGTGACAAATCAAAACAATGCTGTCAAGATTAAAGGCAAATTGATTTTTTGGGGATACTACTGTTTCTCATTCTAATAAAATTCCTTGTTTCTGAGACAGACAGACACACACACACATCAGCTAATGTCTTGAGACTGAGGTTTTATTATCCTTGTCATCTTAGCTTGCAAAACCAGAAAAATTGTCATGAAAGGACTCAACACTTTTAAAAGCCAGCTTCATTATTCACTTTAACCCTCTGACTTTCTCTTCTATAAACATTACAGCTCCCCAGAAAGCTCACCTGCCTTCTACTTTTAGTTTACTTAGGGGGAGGATGTAGCAAATGTTTGCCTGGATGATATGTAGCTAAACATTTTAAGAAGCTTCCATTGTTGTAAGCAAATCATTAAGATTCAAGCTATAATGGCACTCAGCATTACATCTAGCATCTATCTTATAAGCATTCTGTTAACTCATACTCTTAACAAATGCTAAATAGTATACCATATGCTGGAAGTAAAACTAGTCCAGAATGGTAAATTGGCATAAGTTATTTCCTGTCAATTAACAGTAAAAAGGAAGATAGTTTATTTATTCATTTATTATGAATATAAATTATGTGGTCTAATTGAGAACCACAGGGTGGAAAAAGTCCATTAATTTTCACAGATTTGTATAATAAAAAACAAAACAAAAGCCATAACTATGGAGTGCACGCTAATGTCAGTGCACGCTAATATCCCTAGATCTAATGCTGCTAAAGAGATGCCACACATGTCCTTAAAGAATCTGTCCTAAGAAAATCTTAATTTCTGCTCTTTATAGAGGTGAGTGACAGGCAGAGCCACTGGAGAGTATTTCCATTATCTGTATTTCCATTATGAAAAAAAATAATATTTCAAGAATATGTAATTTGCTGAGATTATAAAGAGTTGCTTGCAGTAGTTCTTTTTTTTTGTTGCTTCCCTTGATTTTGAGAGGTAGCACATAACTATGTAATTTCTACTGTGTAATTATGTAACAAAAACATATATTTATTCATTTATTTATTTGTTTGGATGTTTTAAAAAACTATAATACAGAATCCTCTATTTTTTTTTAAATACACTAACAAAATAAATGGACCCATCAGTTGTCCCAGATCAGATAACATAACCCAGCAAGAACACAAATATAATAGAAATAAATCACACGTACCCACAATCACAAGCAGGGAAGAAAAGATAGGCCTTGCAGCATGCCCTAGAGGCTCATAAACTCAGGCTGTTATAGAACATTAGAGAAAGTGAGTACCAAAGAGGTCCTAATGGAGATTGCCCTACAGGTGGCCCCCTCTTTCTTACACTGATGGAGACTCAGGTCAGGTACCTTCATTGCTGCAACTGCAGCCATATTTCATGAGTAGAGAGGTGGTCTCTGAGGCAGGACTCAGGCCATTTAAGGCTTCAGCGGTCAAAACATCTTAAAATCAATCTGAAAACAAAAAGGGAGCCAGTACAGATTATACAGCACAGGCTTAATATGCTCATTGTAAGAGACACTGCTTACCAAGCTGGCCACTGAATTCTGTGCTAGCTGCAGTTTCCAAATATATTTAAAATGTAGCCCATGCACAATTCATCTGAGATGACAAAGGCATTGATGATGGGTGCAAACTCTGCATCTGAAATAAAGCAGCATAACTCTCCAGCTGTCCACAGTGCAAGGCAAACCCACAACCAGTGCAGGGCTGCTCACTCAGTTACAATGACTCACCCCCATCCTTGGCCCTCCGGACCTCGCCATCAGACCCCTGCCCCATGGGACCCCGGCCGCCCCTCCACAACACCAAAGCCGGCTGCGTTAACTGCAGCCAGTCCATTTCTGAACCATACCTAGGAAACAGCTGTAGATGCTAGTGCTCCATACCCTTCATTTCCTCACCCTCGTGTCCCACCCTGACACCAAGTGGCGGGTCCTCCTACCACCTGTGGAGGGTGAGAAGCCCCAGTGGGTCAATCTGTATTCCACCTTGGTCCCACAGTCCCTTCATGCAGCCAGGAGCATGGGCATGTACCTGGCACAGTTCACCCCCATTCCCAACACTTGCACCTTCAGTGGTACGAGGGAGACCCTGGCGCACATCTATCTCAAGTGCACCAGGCTGCAGCCCCTTTTCTGGCTCCTCCAGAACCTTCTTCTCAGGTTCTGGCTGCACTTCTCCTGCACCTCCTGATTTACGCATACCCCTTCTGTGACCTCACGATGTAGCAAGACCTACTTACCAACCTCGTTCTGGCGCTGGTCAAGGTGGCCATCTACCATACCAGGAGGATGCTGGATGGGGAGGAGGGCTCTGTGCCTGTGGGGCCTATTTCTGCTCCTCCCTTCGATCACACATCCAGGCAGATTTCCTCTGGGCTGTGTCCACTGGCTCCCTAGACATCTTCGAGGTGCAGGGGGCATTGCCCGGGTTTCTATGCTCAGTGTCTCCTTCTGGCTCCCTACGTTTGACCCTATAACTTCACTCCCATCCGTGTTTTATCATTTGTTGCCCATCCCAACTTCTTTTGCTGCCTGGGTTTATTGGCTCCTCCCCTTAGGCTGGGAGGTGGGGCTTAAGATTCTATGGCGATTCAATAGGCACAATGACTCATCCCTCCAGCACAGCCTGCAGTGATGCATCTGTCAGGCATGCTGCAGCTGCCTATCCATGGGCAGGGCCCAGGTTAGGTATTTCATTCTCACTAGAGCCACAAGTTAGTCTGTGCAACAGCTCCACTCAGTGTCACAGACTGCAAGCCTGTCCCTGTCCTAGACTCACCCAAGTCTTGTTCCAGCCCATTTCAGCTTTGTCCAGGCCCTATTATGATCTTACTCCAGCCCTGTTCCTGACCTGCTCCAGCCATGCATCCACCTCCTGACCTCTAGCCCCTTGGACTGACTCCAACCCAGTTTCAGACTCCCATATTCCAATCCCAATCAACAAAGATACATCAACAAACAAACAAAAAAGAGCAGGAATAACCTTTGACATTTCTTCTGATTGCTTCCCCCAACCAGCATATATCACCTCAGTCTTATCCAGCTAGTATGCATCCTAACTCTCCCAGACACTGAATAATGTAATGGACAGCTCCAGCAAGGGCAGAGGTGATGGAGCTATGAAGTAAGCTATAGACAGTGCAACACATCCCTCCACACTAGCCCTCCCAATGGCCTCATATACAAGAGAGATGACAAGATGTAACGTGTGACAGGACATCACCCTCAGGGAAGAGGAGCAATTGCCCAATATCACCCTCTGAAAGACCTCAGAGAAGTAAGATGAGAGCCACCCCAGGACAGCCCCATCCACCCCTGCTGTGGTTGACACTGAGATAATGTTATTTAAGACCACTGACTGAGCTAGTAATATCACCATGGCTATCTGATTTTCATCCACTGTCAGGAGGAGATCATTAACCACCACCATCAGAACATTTCTGTGCAGTAGCCAGATTAAAAAGGACATTGAAATCAGAGGCCACTAGATCCTGTGAGAGTTGTCATGCCACAGGTCTATCAGGGTAATATCCTTGATTGGCATAAATAAATGCCAGTGGAAATTCTCCATTTGACAGCAGCTGAGGCTTTGTTTTTGTACATTTCATATCCAGGTTTTTAGTAACACTTCTACTCAACCCTGAATCATCACTGTGTCTCCATTCAATTTTTAGGACCAAACAGATATGTGTATGCATCTCCCGTTGACTTCCTTTGGTCTTCCTTAGTCTAAGAGATACATTTATATTGTTTCCTTTTGGTGAAATTCAAGACTAACCTAACTCCTCTGTCCCACTGCATCCACTTGCTTATCCTGGAGTCTTTGGAAAGCTTCACTCTCCTATTCTGACCCCACCATTCCCTAACATAGGACTGGTCTACACTACGGGGGTAAGTTGACCTAAGTTATGCAACTCCAGGTACGTGAATAATGTAGCTGGAGTCAACGTAGCTTAGGTCAACTTACTGCGGTGTCTATACAGCACTGGGTCGATGGGAGAAATGCTCCCATCGACTTACCTTATGCTTCTCGTTCCGGTGGAGTACCAGAGTCGACGGGAGAGTGATCTGAGGTCGGTTTAGCGGGTCTTCAGTAGACCCACTAAATCGACCCCTGGTACATCGATCACCACAGCATCGATCCCCGGAAAGTGAAGACATGCCCATAGTTATGAATGTGACAGGGCTAGATATTCAGATGATGCAAATAAATGTCTGTAGAAATATGCCACTTTGCAGAAGCTGAGAATCTGTCTCTGTATCTAGTAAATCCAGATTTTCAGTAATATTTCTATTCTGAGTCAGCAGAGGGCACTATTCACTCAATGACTATGTGTAAGTAATTGGTATTTTCATACTTGTGCATCATACAGTGTTGTCCATATGTTTGAGTCCCTTATTAACTATTTTTATTCAATTATTACTAATTACACTTATATAGCAATTTTTGTCCCAGCTCTTTAGAAACACTAATAGAACTCTTTACAATATCCCTGGAATATAGGTCAGTATTTTCATACCTATTTTACAGATAAGAAACAGAACGATTTTGTGATTTGTCCAAGATTGTTCAGAAAGGCAGTGGCATAGCCCTGTCAGAACCTTACTGCAGACCCTTGACAACCTCCCCTTCTTTATAGACTCTTATCATATCTTTAAGAGGACATACAAGATTTTCAAAGCACTTCCATTTGTGAGGAAGATTCTATGAACATAAATTAATGGGAACCTGTGAGGTTTCCTTTCACAGCATTTTTGAAGAAGGAAAGCTTTTTCCCAACTCCAAATATGTTTATTTTGAAAACTGTCACTTACAATCTTCATTTTCTTTGTAGATGAAGCAACAAAATGTTCTGTCTGCTGTGTGGTAAAACATAGTTGTTTCCATGGGCTTTCCCATTGGCCTCTGTTTCATTTGAGTTGAACTGGGGGCTCTTAGTTCCCGTACAAGCAGCCACATCTGCTATTCACCAGCAGCCCCAAGCCTAAATCAAGCTTTTATGTGTGCTGTCAAATTTCACAGCATCAGTAAATGATCATTTTCAAGCAAGTTACTTTGCTCAGTTGAAATTGTAAAATGTCTTGTGAAACATTGCCTTGCTACTAATGGCTTGTCTTGTCAGGAATCATACTTAACTACAACTTCCTCTGCTTGGATGCAAAGCAATATAGACAATTTAAGGAAAACAACCATGCCAGAGGTAGCAAAAAGTGGATTGCAAAAAAAAAAAAAAAAAAAAAAAAGAAAGAAAAAAGGAGAGTCAATGACTCAACTGTCCATCAGTCTTTGAAGATGCTTAGTACATACGCTGTCATCATCAGAGTTGTTCTGACAGATGGATTCGTCAATGGGATAAAAGACAATGTTTCCAGAAAGTATCTTAATATAAAACTGAAGGCACCTTGCAAGAAGTAACAGGGATTTATCTGAAATAAGATCTGGCAGAACTCCGCTAATATTTCACAAGATAAAATTCTTTCTTTCCTCACCCTAAATTGCATCAGTAATAGAGGTTTAAAGGGCATGCTATTTATTTACAGATAGTAGGTTTCCGTTTTGGTCAGAATTCAGTACAGAGAAACATAGGGCCATTTCATCACCTGCAATATTTCCAGCAGAGGATGTGAAAGGAACAGTATTAAACCTACTCTGTTGAATCACATTCTATCAATGAGAATGGTGACTGAGGCAAAGCATCCTCCTCCAAACCCTTTGAACTCAGAGGAACTATCTTGAGGAACTCTGGATGGTCGGGTTTCTGATGGTTTTGGTCAGGGTTGGATTTAGGGACAGGTGACCCAGGTGACTGCCTGAGGTGCCGGGCTTGTGGGGCGCCAGACTTGGGGTGCTATTTTTGTTGTTAGTGACAAAAGCAAAAATAGAATATTTGAAATAACATGTTTCAGGTATTCCGTATGTAGATTAATTTTTCACTAACCTTCTAGAATGTTCTGGACCTTTGTAGAATCTCATGGAATCTTCCAGACTTCTGATAGCTACATTTTCCTCAAACCTCCTAGAATGTGGTCAGCCATCCCCTCACCGGTATATAAGGGGCAGAGCATTGCCAGTCAGTCTTATATAACAGGGATAAATCATGCATGCAAATCGTGCATCAAAGTCATGAAATGGGCTAAAATGCAATACAAATATGGTATTCAAAAGTTTAACAAATGGAAGGGGGCATCAAAGATGCTCCTTGCTTGGGGCACCTTTTGGTCTAGGGCCAGCCCTGGTTTTGGTTAGGGTTTTGGTTAGGGTCTAGTGTTATGATAGCCAAAGGGCTAGGCACACAATAGAACTTGGGGAATGTCTGTTCTCTATGGCATCATCCCACTGAAAACATGGAGATTTCCTCAGGGAAGTTAATGCTGACCCTGAGATCACTGCCTTATGCAAACATATGATCCACTCCTTCAAAATCTCCCTGACAGGAGGAAGGCAAGGAGCCATGCAGCTCTAGTAGATTGGGAATAACAAGGATAATTGGAGGTATGAGTGAATATCCCTACCCTTCAGAGATTTCCAAAGATCACCAGGACTTCCCTGTGGATATAAGCATATCTACAGGTTATCAGGGCAACATCCTTGCCTACTTCACAGGTAGCCCAATCCCAACAGCATGACATGTCAAAACTTCTAACCCTCAAGGCCACAGGTTTTTCTCACTATATTTAATCCCCAGTTGGCTCCACCACAAGAGGGCATGATCAAGGTACCAGGGTTACGGGTTAGAATACAGGTTGAAATGGCAACCTGAGTACCTCACTGAGACTACTGATTCTATTATGAAACTGCATTGTGGACACAGACAAAGAAAGCATTTTAATATTCATTTAAATACCCTTAAATTTAACTGACAGTGGAGGGGCCTAGCTGAGATTTACTACCCCTACCTTTCTGTAAAATGAGAGCATTGGGGGCACATGCTCCAGCATGACTTGACTCTTCCCAGGAGAACAATGTGGGATGGAACCTTCCACAGAATTTCTCTTTAAGATGGTTCTAGAATCTTCAGGGGAAAAGGAACATAGAAGCAGCAGTAGCAGCAGCACTAGGCCAAGTCCAACCTGCCCTCTATCTCTGGGTTTTCAGAAGCATGTGGCCACTCTAGCTCTGCTCTTCCCAGCAGCATCCTGGTAGTGCCTTTTTAATCTCAGGTGAACCTACAATGACTGAGGTTCTGCATTGTTTGGTCTGTGAGATTGACAGACGGGGAGGGCTGGGAAAGGGTAGTAACTGAGTAGGAGCTGAGGTATAGTCATACCCTCGAAACAAGTTCTCAGTCTTGGGCAATAGTGTCATGTCTCAGAGTGCACTCTCTGATCCAGTGCTGATCAGTGGAGGAATAGTTAAGGATTGTCCGTGTAAAACGGGGAAAAAGCAAACCAATAACCAAATGCATGAAACTATATAAATATGAAACAATTATAGTGGAGTGGCAGCTCCATTTTAGTTAAAGTTAAGACCAGTTTTCTGTTTAAATATAAACCTGACAGGCTGCAAGCCCAGACACATTTTGATGCTGGTGCTAGAGGGGGTGTGGGAGCAAATGTTCAGAGAGCACAGGCATTGTGGGTTGAGAGGGAATATTTAATACAAATAAAATATAAATGATTCAGAACCATCAAGTAGTACATAATGAAAGCCTGTGTAACCATGTGATCTTATCACAGTTACCCCTCATCATCACCCCTCATTATTGGGGGGGAGGGATGGCTCAGTGGTTTGAGCATTGGCCTGCTAAACCCAGAGTTGTGAGTTCAGTCTATGAATCACTCCCCCATTCCTACTTATGGTTACATTTACTTGTATCTTGTCTTTAATGTGATTCTAAACCCTTCAGGGAAGGCACCATGTCACCTTTTGTATTTTGTACAGCGGCCAGCACAATGGACACAGATTCTGATTGAGGCCCTTATTGCTATTGCAAAACAAATAACTAATAAATAATAATAATATTTTATTTTCCTCAGTCTACTCCCTTTTCTGTTCTCCCTATCTTTCCTCCTGGATATATATATTCACATTAAATAGATTGTAGATTAAATTAAATTGAATGATATCCTTAAATTGAAGTGCTTTGTTATTGTTGTCACCTTTATGGTCTTTGAAGAAGACTGTACAAAGGACACTATGAGGCTCAATGTTAATTATTTCGTAATGATTCCAGATCAAATCTGCTCAGCTTTCAGGTTAAGTCCCTTCCTTTTTTATGTCATCATGCAAATTCAATTTGAGACTCAAAACAAGCTCTGTTTTTCCTGCACCTTAAATGACTACCATTGATAAGGAATCTGTAATATAGCCGACTACTTTTCTGATATGCAGGAGTCAAATTAGAATCCAGCTCACTCCCCTACCAATGTGTGGGGAATAAAACATTCTTCATGGCAGCAAAGTGATTAGATATGATTCAAAGACATGCAGGGCAACAACTACATTGACTATGAAAGTTCTATTTTTAAAGCAAAACTTTTCTGATCATGGTTCCAATCCTGCAATTTAAAATGCACAAGCAGACTGAACCAGTGATGAGTCCCACTGACATCAAAGGTTATGAATTGTAAATTACAAGACTGCGGCCCATTACTAGTCTTGAAAAGGGAAATGGATGACTTCTTAAATATTAGAGAACTAAAACTAACAGCAGCTGCTGTCCACTAGCATGCAAGAAGCCAAATCTTTAGCTGGGGTGAATTGACATAGCTACATTGACTGTAATGGAGCTATGTCAGTTTAAATTAGCTGAGGATCTGGCCCAATATCTCCATCTGTTGAGAGTTATTTTAGCACTGGTTAAATGTGAATATTAGAATACCTGTCCTTTGAGTATTTAAGTATGTTTTTGAGTTTATGATAGATAGTGGAATAAAAATGGCATGTATTGAGTCACAAATCGACAAAACCACATAAGAATTTTAATATTCATAGTGCTTATCTGTAAAATAAAGGGTTAATGTTAGTATTAATAATGCTCTTAGACAATTTGTGGCTTATCAAGCCAGTATCAATCTACTAGTTAACACAATATTAAGGTTCTAAATTTCACAAAGGAAACAAACTCCAATGAATCTTAAAGATCCTGTCATGGTTACCGGGATAGATACACCTGTGACATTCTATACCTTGGGGGAGCATACTGTAACCCCCATATTCCTCATTTTCATATAATCATGATCTTACAATAAAGCATGCCTTGTAAGGTATCAGGGGAAAGGTTATGATCTGCTGAAAGTCATTTCTCTATCCATATATGTGTATCATTAATGCATATGAAGTTATGAGAATTATGTTGTATGGTGGTCACTAAAACATGCTGTAAGTTGGGGAAATCAGCCAGATATTAGCTCCCCAGAGGCAACAGCAAGGAAAGTAACCAACTCACGGGCGGGGTGTCAAACAACCCATCAACAGCCATTGTCCAGCAAGGGAACTACAATGCAATGACTCACTTGCATGAGGCCACACCAGGGGAATTGCTCAACCTTGCTTGGAGAGACTCAGCAATGCCCCCAGACATGCCTGGACTTGTGCTCCCCAAGCACATGGACTGAGGATATAAAACAGACAGAGTGGACATATACTGGGCCATTCTCCTGCCCCCACCTTTGCTGCAAGCAACTAAGACACTGAGATGAAGACAAGACTTCAACAGAAGAGATTGGCCCAGGTTTAAGGAAGAAACCTATATATTAAAGACTGCACTATACAGTGGGGTGAGAAAAACTGCTTAATCTAGATGTTGCCCAGTCTAATAGGGTTGAAAGTTTAGAACTGTGTGCTTATATTTTATTTTATTTTGGTAACCACTCTGACTTTTTGCGTATCATTTAATATCACTTAAAATCTACCTTTTATAGTCAAAAAATGCTTAATTGTTTATTTTTACCAGTGAGTTTGTATGACATGTGGGGCAAATCTGCTCAGGTTTGCAAAGGCTGGTGTATGTCCACTTTCCATTGTTGAAGTGGTGAGCCAATTAATAAATTTGCACTGCCCATCTTGAATATTCCTGGGGTACTGTGCTGGGAGGTGGCGGGGATTTGGCTTTGGTGCCTTTTTCTGTGTGATTCATGAGTGGCTCTGGGAGCATTCATGCAATCCAGCTGGGTGTGGGGGCTCCACATGCGGTTGTGCTGAGTGATCACAGCACCTGGAGGGGCTTGCTGCTGGTCACTAGTAAGGCATTGTGAGAGAGAGCCCAAGCTGGAGACAGTTGAGGGGGCACAGCGGTCCCATAGTCCCAGGCTGCACCCCAGGGATCCCGTCACAACACCTCTGACCACTTCTCTGGTCTGTTTGTGTGCATCACCTCAGGTCTCAGACCCTATTCTTTACCTCTCTTGGGGAGATGAAATCCTGTGATTCTCCCATTCTTAGCCCAGGTCCCAGGCTACATTACCCTTGTCTATTAGCCAGGCTTATCTAGCAAATCTGACTGGGTTCAGGAGTTGCAGGTCTTCCCTTCTGGAGCTCCTGACAAGCAGTAGATAAAGTGACTGAACAGCCTTCTCAAACCAAAGTATTGTAATCTTAACAGTAGGAACAAAGTATAATCATAAGAGAACAGGATTTTAAAATCAACAAAAGGTCTATATGCATGTCTCTCTACTAAGCCCTTCCACCCTATGAGGAGAGTTTAAGAAGTCTTAGCTTCTTCAGACACCTTGGTGGGTGTCAGTCTGTTGCCCCCAAATAGTTCCCCAATGACCCAGTCCCTCCTAGAGAGACTTTGTTCTCTCTTCCTGGGCTTATTGATTCTGCTAATCCAAAACCAGTTTGGTGAGCTCTGCAGGGGGAGGGTCGAGCCAACCTCCTCCAGCCACTTGCCTTCCCATTGTCTTGTACCATCCCAACAAGTGTTTGTTGGGGGGATGTCATTGTCTTGCCTCCCTCTTGTTTTTTCCCCCAGCAGCTTACTACTAAACTAAACCAATAATCATACAGTGAATATCCCAATAACCATGTCACATACAGTATGACAGAGCACCCCCATATCCTTCACAAGCCCAATTATGATTTACAGAAAATTAAAACTTTGTAAAACTTTGTTTAAAAACAATTGTGCCAATAAATCCTATATTTTCACACAAACAGGACCTGCATGGCTTTAGGAATTTATCTGTTTTTGTTGTTTATTCTAATCCCCACCTCAAGTAATTATTATTTCTAAAGCAGCTAATTGTGCTGTCCACAAATAGAGGATTATGATTTCTGGTGGAGAATAAGCAGCAGGAACAGATGAACAAAGTTCCTGTTTTCATGCAATTATCCATAATAATGAATAAATAGAGGAGCTGGATGACAGAGATTGTTACATTACACAGATTTTTATCTTTAGGTTACTAGTACAAGCCCATTTTTTGTCAATAGTGACCAAAAGTCATTATTATATGAAGGCTCTTCAAGGATTTATGTGAAATTAGTAGGTGGTTCTCATTCCATTTCCTACTGGAAATGCATCCACATTAAAAAAACACCATATAATTGGCACTAACTGGCATCCTTATTAGTTGCCTCAGCTGGAATCATAAACCCATCAAAATGGTTTCTTCAAGTCGGGGCTGATGCACATCAGCAAAGTATTATGTGGAAGTTTGCACTGCTTCTGCTGTTCTTCTTCTTAGAAACAACTTTAGTGTCCAAGACCTTCAATCTAATACCTTTCACAACATCAACATTCAGACAGAAACAGAAGAAAACAGAATTGTCTCAAAATATACAAACAGAACTGTCTCCAAATGGTTTCCAAAACAGCTTCTAAATTTACCACTAATAGTAACTGGGTCCTTAAACTGCACTATAGTTAACAATAATGATAGGTAATATATAAATAAAAACCTTTGTTCAAAAATATCATAGGTAATATACAAAATAAAAAAACCCACATGGATAAGAGGCT
Organism: Emys orbicularis; assembly: GCF_028017835.1. Lineage (NCBI taxonomy): Eukaryota > Metazoa > Chordata > Testudines > Emydidae > Emys > Emys orbicularis. The sequence goes on along the minus strand of NC_088686.1, from coordinate 81,814,549 downwards.
AACTTTCAGACACTAATCTCCATTTTGCAATCACAAATTGTAAGTGAAAGAGAGTCAGCACAGTGTATTAGCAACCATTATATGCACCTGTGCTTTAAATCCCATATCAGTCACTGACTTGCAGATGCAGTCAGAAAATTAAATGTCTAAGTGATCAAAACTGTAGATGCTAATAACTGAGAGATCAAAATGGCTGGCTCAGGTTGTTCTAAGTGATTAAAATAACTAGTGTTGGTCAGAAAAAAAATGATGAAAATGAAATTTCAATGAGAAGCAGAAATGAAATTTCATGCAGATTTACATGGATTTTTCCCCATTTTTCAGCCAACTGCAAAATCTCATTTATAACAATTAGAATCAGCATTAAACCCTTACAGATGCAGTTCCCAAGTGTCCTCTGTAATAGGAAAAAAATAACTTCCTTTAAAATGAGACTCATTCTATGGTTAGCCGTAGATCACAAAGGAGCATGTTCTATAGCCTCCAAGCTACAGAGGCAAAGATACATACAGTAACAACCCCACAACCCCACTTCTTGAGACCATAGAAAGAATCAGAAAGTCAGAATGGTAACTCAGGTCATTATGTTTCAAGACATACATACAGACAGACAAGTTAAACAAAAACATAAAATACTTTTGCTGGAAGGTTGCATACTAGTTTATTACTTAGAATTCTGAATGATAACACATAAGAATCCAAAAAGAGAGAGACAAAGCAAGCTGGTCCCTAAAACAGAGAGGCACAACTCACCTACCTTACCTAAACTGGTGCCATGCAAACTGACTGCAGCTAGGCCCAACTTGCAGGCTACTCTACAGAGCCCCTTATCTTACAAGCAGAACCAGGAAAAAAAACCTGAAATGTGAAGTGACAGCCTACATTTTAACATAGTTTTAACTCCAGAGAGACCTAGTCCACTAAAAGATACAGGGGAAAAAATCTGTAATAGATAAAGGACAGGACTAGAAGTTAGGAGACCTAGGTTCTAATTCTATTTCTACCACTGATTTGCAGTGTGACCTTGAACAAATAAATTTAATTTAATAATTTCCTCTGCTGTAGTTTATTAATCTTTGCAATGGGGATGCTAGTTCCTATGTCAGATTTATGTTGCAATGCTTAATTCATCTGTGTTCATAAAGATTTTTGGGATCCTTTGATTAACAGTAGTAGCTTGGTACAGAATACTATTATAGTTTATCATTTATGTAGCTAAACTCAAGAGGACCATTCTGTTAACAATATTCTAGCATAAAAAATCCTCTAGCAAATAATTGTATACTCCTGGTCAGTCCTGTAGGCCACTAGAGAAATATATAGTTAACCTCCGAGCCATGTAAATGACTGCATATAAATATTTTGTGCTCCAGTTTTTACTACAATATGTCAATTGATTTGGGGGAAGGGGTTCTTCCAGGATATGTAACTGTCTTAATTCATGAGACTCTTAGATAAAAGTCCATACACACACTACATCTTGGCAGCCAGAGCCCTGATTTTCTGATCTTTATTATTGTAACATAATACTTGTTATCAAAAAGAATGGGCAATTTCCACAGTAAGGTCTTGACTGACCACTGATCTCCTGCACTCACACAGAGCCTCACTGAAGTCAGTGAGGATTCACCCATTCATAGCGCTTATAGGAGTCGGGCCAAAATATGTAACATTCACAATTAGCACATTACTGGTCAATCTTATCTTATGTCTAATGGATCAGATTTGCAAAGTGGCCTAAGGGAGTTAGGTGCCCACCTCTCATTGGTTGTCAATCACAGCCAATAATATTTAGCAAGGAAGTTTTCAAAAAACATGCCTTTCATAAGGCTCATGGACAAAATCCAGCCCTAATCTAAGACATCTCTACTCCCAATGGCTTCAGAAGTCAGTGAGACATCAGTGGGAGTTGCTCCTGCTTATGTTTTAAAGAATTTAGCTCTGTAAATGTAACACTCATCCCCACCTGCACATACCCTAATCTCTCCTTTATTTAGGTTGCCTTTGAACTGGGTCCTTATCCCCTTCACTTCATGTACATGGAAAAAAGGGGGGGGGGTGACGCTTGCAAATCCATCCACATTCAGCAAGTCAATGAATATGTAAAATAGTATGTAATAATATCTAAATAATTATTCCATTATGAACTCAATCCAATTCTATTATTTGATTTCAGAAATGGGTTTTGAACATGGGCCTGTTGGACTAATCGGATCATCATTTTCCTATTCTTTTCTATTTGAATGTTGAGTGACATAGTTGTATTTGAGCAAGGCAGTGATTTCATTTCACCAACAGAGGGAACTGCTATTCCAGCAAAGTGACAAGAGCCAAACTGGCCAGGGGAAAATATTCCCTCCTAGACTGAAGGGAACCACAGGAGAAATTCAGGCAAAATGTCACCTCTCAAACACAATGAGGACAGGATTACAAAAGTCTAATTAGCTGTTTCATTAGCCGAATCCTATCTGTGGCCACAGCAAACAATGGGTATTCGGAAGCTGTCCATCCATTTTAAATACAGGCGCTGTCATGGAGATACTCTGGCTAATGTATTCTCTGCATTCCCTCTGATTGTGGAGTGACTTCAAGGAGGCATTTTGTTTAGTTTTTAAGGAAGTGGGGATGTTTTAAAGGTACATCACCACCTCTGTAATGACACATTGCATGCCTCCTGCTAAAAAAAAGTCTTTATTTCCTTCTTCCCTGGATAATTTAATTGAGTGTACTTGTTTTACAATTATTATGAAAACCACATCAAAACATGTGAATGCTCAAACCAGGAGAACCCTAAGCTTCAGTGTTACAAACATATTCAGAAACTTTCTAATTAAAAAAGTCTAATTAGGACTCATTTAGATTTTAGAAGTAAATAAAGAGCTTTTATGAAGACAGTTGCAGTGGAGTTTACAGATCATGATAGGGGTAAGTGGCATTTTTTTCTTCCATACACAAAGTTATTTTATTAATTTCATTTTCTAAATAACACTCATAGTTAAATCACAATCAAATTGTCATTACTGGACACAAGCCATTGCAAAACATCATAGTACTGATGTTTCCTTTTCACAGGAAGGAATTCAGGAGGCCCCCCTCATGCTGTTGGTGGCTGCAGCTGCATACTGCTTTTATTCAACCCATCCAACATGCTTTGTGGCTGCAGTCACTCTCCAGCTTGGTGATGCAGGCACTCGAGTGCTATCTAGCAGGAGTTCACAGTGGCAACACGTCATAGGGATAGATCCACAAAAGAATTTGGACACGTAAGTCCAAAATGTAGGTCCTCAGTTGCCACCCAGCCCTGGACATGCCTAAGTTCCTTAGGCACCTATGTTTCCACCAATTAAGTTCCCTAAACCTAACCATTGAGTATGCGTGCAACTAGCTAAGGCCTCATGTACAATAACTCTCTCTGGCCTAACCTCCACCAGGATCCTCAAACATCCTCACACTGCCTATCTTTCTGGCTGGGAACAGTCGGGAAGGTGTTCTCAGAAGTTGCCTGAAAGACTGGGCCCACCAAAAACAAACAAACAAACAGAAAAAGCCTGAGGAAGAGGCAGTGCCCCTCTTATAACCTTTACCCTCCTGGTTAGAGCAGTCACCCAGGATCTGGGAGACCTGGGTTCAAATTCCCTCCCTTCTGGATTTGAACTCAATTCTTCAACCTCTCAGCAGAATACCCTAACCACATGGGGTATTCTAATGTAAGGCTCTCTCAATCTTCCCCATTGAAGCTTTGTATAAATAATTTGTAGTTATTGGAACACAGACTTGAACTAGGGTCTCCCAAATCCTGGATGAATGCCTTAACCGCTGGATTATAGAGTCAGTCTCACTCAGTCTGTGGCCCAGTGCCTTAGGAACAATTTGCACAATCAAACTGATGATCCTAATATGGTAGGTGAATGTGACAAGATTCAGAACATCTAAATCGGGACATGTTTGGGAGTGTAAATACTACTGTAATGGTGGTAATGGTGACAGAGGATGGGGAAATAAAACAAGGAGAGAAAAACAAGGAAGACTAAAACATTTACTGCGAGAATTTATTTACAAGACAAAGAAACTGAACTGAAAAGCAGGGACAGATATTACTACACTCTCTGTAGAATGCACTTATACTTTACACTCCTATAAGACTTTTCATTGGAGGATCTAAAAGTCCATTCCAACATTAATTTTGACTAAGATCAAGTGTGTTTTCACTTCAGTACCTGACATGCCATCTAGCTGGGGACAGTATCTGTCCGTATCAATAAGCTTTATTTCACTAATTTCTATGTCTTAATTAAGCCCCATAATGCACTGTTGAGGTGGTAGTATACCTCTTTTAGAGTTGGGTTAACTGAAGGAAATAGAATTGAGGTGACTTGCTGAAGATCCAGAAGAAAGCAGTAGCAAGGGCACTGATGCGATGCAAATGCAATTACAGCAGGAGCAGCAGCAACACAACAAAAAAGAATAATTGGGTTAAGAGGAAATTCTGCCAGCCCCTACAGATGTGACGTTTTCTTCCCTCCTCCAACCAGTGCCAAAATGGCAGCAGAAAAATCCTTCTCTCTTCAGAGGGAAAAAATGTTTTATTCCAGAGATCCACTACTACCAATGTCAAACCACCATGTGCATTTTCCTCATTCACCTACTAAATGGTTACTTCTTGTTGCAAGCAAGGTGTCTTTCTATGCTTGAACTGGGGTTTGTGTCTCCAAATTGATATTCAATATAATTTTTCTTTGAAACAGAGACAGAGCGAAACCAAAATCCTGGATCTGAAGGTTGGGGTCATTCACATATAGACCCGAAATTCTCAGCTTGCACCCACCTCTAATTTTACCCTATTAGTTTGATGTATACATCTAATAAAGGAGTGTCATCCCATGTTCCAAACATTTTTGATCAATATTATCATCGGAAGATTCCACTCAAGAAACTGAAGTCCCTGTATGAGCTTTGGCTTTCTGATACAGTATCTGTTCTGCTAGCACCTTCTCGTGCCTATGCTCCTTGGAAGCAGGGTCAAACCTGCTCATCATTTAATTCAAAGGCCCTGATTCAGCTCTGTCTCATGCCAGTTTTATGCCAGGGTAACTCATCTGAGCTTAATGAAGTTCTTTAGTGTAAAAATGGAACAACTTAGCAGTGATTCAAGCACAACTTCTTTAGGGCACAGGGCATTATTTCATTATCTCTCTCACTTTTCATTACCAAAAACTTGTTCTCCCATTGCACCTCTAACAGCTGTGGGAGTGTGGGTAGGAAAACAGATTTTTTAAAATAGTTTTACTGAATATCAGGAAACATTTTCCAGTTGAGAGAGATATTCTAGTGAACAAGCTTGTGTTGGCAAAATAGGAGAAAATCGAGAAAGTGATCTGAGTTTCTATATTAGTATCTATTATTCAAACATAGAATTACTGATTGGCTAGTCTCTACAGGATAATTTTCTATCCAAAAATAAATTCAGGTTTTGTTAAAAAAAAAACGAACAAAAAAAAAACAGGCAGATATCAAATCAGTTAATGCAAGAGGAAATGGCAGAACATCTAGTTTTCTTCTTCATGCATATTAAACTCATGCAAAACAAAGTTGCCATTGTGATCAGCACCAACAGTAAGTAAACAAAACCAATATTTTCCATTGCTCAGAATACCAAACAAGGTGAAAACAAAATGAATACTAGGAAGAGAGACAATATATAGAAAATCTCAGGAAGGGCTTTTCATCTAGTGCAAGATGTAAGGAAAACAGACTTAAGGTGTGGATGTTTTAGCATCACTTAATCTCTTGTGTGTCTTTCATGAGGTAAAGTATTTTAGTTTGGTACCTTTTATAAATTTCATGGAGCCATATGTTGCACCAATTGCACCACTGTAAGTAAGGACTGACTGTGACCCAGGAAGTTAGATAACACATGGCCACTAGATTGTGCCACTAGTTCATTAATCAACAGAAAACATTTTTTTGACTGTTTCTAAGAGGAGGTATGACATGTATCCCTTGATCTCTGGCCTGAAAAACACAGTACCATGTTGTGCAATTTAAAAACAATTTGCATGTATTAATAATAAAAAAAGAAAACAAAATGGAAAAAACTAACAAACACAAAAACAAGATCAAAATCATAGTCCATTCTAATAACCTACCCTGACAGTCATTTCCTAAAATCCATCCCTCTACCACAGCCTATAGAAAAGTAAGCTCCCACAAGAGCTGGACTTTACACCAGAGAGAAGGTTCTCAGCATGCCTTATTATTAAAGGGTACTTGCTTCTTTCTCTGACGAAGACTACCCAACTTTGCTGGAGTACGGAGAACCAATGAAAAAGAAGAACAATAGAATGGAAGCACATTGGTCTCTGTGTGTATATGTTTGTGAGGGAGAGCACTAAGAATTCTGTTTACAAAGAACTGAAAATGGTCTGTAGGTCCACCAAACTGAATATACTGAAGGTAATTCATGTATTTTTAGGAAGAACAGTCTGATCCACTCATTGTCAACTTCTGTTTTGTAAGAGAAATTCAATTAAAGCGTTTCAGAAGAGAGAAACAATGTCTGATATAAAGCTGTGCCTGAAGCTAAGTGTCATGGCCAGGTCATGGGCAGCCAGACCTAGTAGTCAAAGCCAGAACCCAGTCACAAGACAGGAGTCAGTTGGGTCAGGATACCAGGAGGTCAGAAGCAGGGGACAACCTGGAGATCAGAATCACAAGTCAGGCCCGGTCAGGATACCACAGGGTCAGAGTCAGGAGATCAGAACCACAAATCAGATGCCAGGAGCCACAGGAGCAGGCAGCACAAGGAACACAGTCTAGAAAAGGGTAGAGTCCAGTTGTTCAGACAACTTACTGTTCCTGCTGCTGGCTTAAGTATGGTCAGTGGGTCAATCAGCTGCTCTGGTACTCTGCCAATAGGACTGCAGGGATGGAGCCTCAAACTGGGGCTGGGCTTCATGGGTTTCAGGTGAGCAAGTGTTGGCTGGTAAGCTGTCAGATAGAGGATTGGAGTGGGGCTGCTCCTGTAAATGCTGCAGGCTTTTAACCAAAAAAAAAAAAAAAAAAAAAAAGACACTGTAAATGCCATTGCATAGTTCCATATTTATTTTCTCTTTCTGATTTGCATGGGCCTGATATTTCTGCTAGGAAAGTGAGAGCAAGTTTTGTCATTGATTCCAATGGGAGCAGCAATAGGACCCAGTACCAAATATACTCAGCTTATAAGGTAAAAGATCACCTTTCCCCCTCAACATTCAGTCTTTTTAGCTCATCCATGGTCTTGAAAATTCAGCTGGCTTTTTTTCTTTCTGCCTTTTACACCACCCCTCCGTAGTCCAAGGGTCCTCCGTCTCCTCAGGGTACTCTGCAGCTGGCAGTCCCAGCAGCTCTTTGGGTTAATTGGAAGATGGAGTTCTGACAGCTCCTTGGAATCCTCCTCCAGGGGTTGGCACAGCTCAGTCCAGTGGTGAGGCAGAGACCTCCAACTCCTTCCCTGGCTCTGGGCTGAGCCAGAGGCCCCACCTCTTATACTTCCTGTTCCACTGTACTTCCGGCACGAGGGGTGGACCCAACTTGGCTCCACTCCCCAGAGGGTGGAGCATGGTCCCACCTCCTCTGGCTCAGAGGGAGGCCACTCTGCTTCACTACTATCCTATTTAGGTACCAAATAAAGTTGCTAGATTTTCTAAAAAAGCTCGGTCTGTTGCAGTGGAAGCTGTGCTTTTGAAAATCTGATTCCAACTCGGGGAGCTGAGTAGAACTCATTCAGAATTTTTCAATGAACTGTTTTTTGCCAAAAAATTGCTGATTAGTGAAGACCAAAACTATTTGTGAAAGAAAGTTAGTTTCAACAAATCTAACTCAATTAAAAAAAAGGTTCCAAAATTGTTAAAGCACCCTATTTATACATTTTTAAGCCAGAAAGTTTCATTTACTGTCATAAAATGAGTTTTCATGTTGAAGTTTTAGTAAATTTAGACTAAAAAAAGTTAAAAAAAGAAAAGTCAAAATCAAAATGAATCATTTTGAAATTATCAATACAAATGTTTTGATTGACCCAAAATAATTCTTTTATGTTTATATCTTGGATTTTTGGTTTTAAAATATTTTTTGAGATTTTGACTTTTTGTCTTGATTTAGGATACAAATTTTGTTATAGCTCAATTTTTTGCATGGTTGGAAAACTGTTGCCTGCCCTGCTCTACTATTGAGCTCTTTTTTGAAAATCAAGCCCTAAATAATTTACTCAATGTTCCTGACACAAGAAGCCTGTTTTAGAGCCAAGAATCAAACTCCAGTGTCCCAATCCCAGAGCCAAATCCAAAACCTTAACCAAAAAACCATTCCCCCGCCTTTATGTTTCTCTTTAAAAAACAGTATTCCATAGTAATGGACTGAAATACTACAGATCAACTCATGAGGTTCTTACTCAGACAAATTCCCATTTACAGAAAAAGTAATATGTAAAAGCTAAGTAAGAAACCCAGTAATTGGTCCTATAGTTTGTCCTAGCGTTAATGCAATCTTTTGGGTCATTATTATAATACTATGCAGTGTTATAGTATTGTTTCTTTATGGAATATGACTCTCTCTGTGCATAAGTAAGGATCCATTGACCTGCCTCACAATTAATCCAGCAATATCTCCCAATACCTCATCTTGCATTCCTACTGAAAGAGCCCCTACCAAACTAGGCTTTGGGGCACAGCACCCACTGAATGGATTCTAAGCACTGTAAAATTATAGAACAATTAACTACACATCTGAAATGTACCAGTTCCACAACAGGCAGAGTCCAGAATTTGCCCGTAAATGTCTTTACTTGCCCTGAAGTCTAGCATCATTAAATGGGCACCAGTTGCCAATTTGTCTGTCCTTTGTCAAAGCAACTTTGTTGGTACCTAATAGTTTGTCCAGAACCCACAGCGAGGATGTTCCGCCACGTTTGAGGATATGTGTATGCTAATTTGAGCATCTACGCAATCTACCAGTAAGGCTCCCGCATTTGAGAATAGGCCTCTAATCTTTTTATTATCAATACCTTCCAATATTTGTATTATTTGTTATTAACCCAAACTTTGCAAGTATGCCCTAAGTTTTGTGTAACCAGGACAAGTGCATATTGTAGCTCAGTGTATAACACTTGAATATTTCCAGCCCATCATTTTTTTCTCCACTTGGCAGTCAGTTTAAAGGAAACAAAACAAAACCCCACAAAAAATCCTCCACAGGTGGGGAATAGAATATTGATCAACCATGAGAGAGAAAAAATGGGGGGCAGAAAGAGATGGGGGCATGGTGGAGAATCATTCCTTCAAATTCACAGTTGTCTAGTCAAACTGGAAAATCCCTACAGGGAGACAAGCATAATAATTAATTTTAAGGTCAGGTACTCAGAAGCACGTACAAATGATCCAGCTAATAATTTTGTTCCCTTTCTGCATGTAATAGTGTTGCCCGGCCCCTGCATCCAACAAAAAGGTTCCAGAAACTCTGCCAGAGGAAACGGAGTCAGAGTTGTGATTTCAGCATTCTCATCTACTGTCTTGTTAACTGCAGACCTGAGGACAGAAAGTACTTTTTCCTTCGTTAAAAAGAAAAGAAACAAAAAATCCCACAGGAATCTAATACACTCTGCAAAAGGTTATCTGAGAAGTAGAGCCATCAGTCAGGGTATTTGAAATGAAGATTGCAGTGGAATTAGTAGTCCCGACAAATGTTTCAATTCATAATCAAATTAGCAGCTCAAGGTTTAGGGAATGAATTCAAATAGATACACTCAGTCTGTACAGGCTTCATAATTCTTCGTTCCTTCCTTTTATTTAGGAGATAATAATAATTAAATGTGATTTGAAATGGAATGTAATAAAGTACAGCTTAGCAGTATTTCAGGATTCATAACAAAAATAATTAGATCCTCTGATATTATTTGAAACCACACTGCTATAACCCTTTATTAAACTAAAAAGGAAAGAAAAGAAAATGATGAATTTGTTGGCTTTATTAGAATCCAGAATGAAACCCCATCTTTAAAGAGATACATTATATTTTTATTGCCTGAGCTATCTGGGGACCCGCTCTCTCTTTCCCTTTCTCACTCTTTTGTAACCGAAGATTTACTCGACTACACAGTGGATTCCTGTGGCATTTTGCATTTGGTGAGGAAAATGGAATGTGAAAATTAAATCACAGGAAACAGGAGAAAACTGACAGCGTCCTCAAGTAACAGGGAATGGAAATGAAATGTTAGCTGATATAATGATTGGACCACTAACAATTCCGTAGAATGACAGAACAATTAACTATTTTCTGAAAGACCCATGCTTATTCCTCTCCGTGAGCTAAAGAAATCATTTATTGGCCACAGGATATGCTCACGAGCAGCCAGTGCCTGGTTAGAACCAGAGGCGTTTATCCTTCTTAATGCAAAGATGCCCTGCCATTGGCAGTTCTGACTGTTCAGTGATTTTTCTAACAAAATCCAAATGCTTTCCTTCTACGTAGTTGAATCCTAGGGCTAATCAATACTTGGTCCTCAAATCTCATGCATGCATGGCCCTTTCATGAGACCATCAAAAGCCTCCAAATAAAATATAAAAATGTATTTCTCTTAAGCAGTATAGTTTTACTTACTTCTGGAACTCCCTTGTGCATCATTACCTTCTGTGCCCAGAGGTCTTCTCATCCTTCTGTCTCCATTCTTTTGCTATCTCAAACTATCCCATAAAAACCCACTTACACTTCATGTAGAACATTCTCCTTGGAAACAATTCAGCTTTTATATCACATATTTTATATTTTTCTCCCACATTATTTATTGCTAGGGATATATATGAAAAGAGAGGGTCAGATGCCATTCTCATCCAGTGCAAATCCAGAGTAACTATTTACTTTAGTGGTGTAACTTCATTTTTATATTGTTGTAAATGAGTAGGGCCCTACCAAATTCACAGTACATTTTGGTCAATTTCACGGTCAGAGGATTTAAAAAATCATTAATTTCATGATTTCAGCTATTTAAATCTGAAATTTCAGTGTTGTAATTGTAGGGGTCCTGACCCAAAAAGGAGTTCTGGGAGACTTACAAGGTTATTGTAGGGGGGGTTGCAGTACTGCTACCCTTACTTCTGCGCTGCTGCTCGCATTGGTGCTGCCTTCAGAGCTGAGCAGCTGGAGAGCGGCAGCTGCTGGCTGGGATCCCAGATCTGAAGGCAGAGCCGCTGCCAGCAGCAGTGCAGAAGTAAGGATGGCATGGTATGGTATTGCCACCCTTACTTCTGCGTTGCTGCCTGCGGAGCTGGGCCCTCAGTCAGTAGCCGCCACTTTCTGGCCGCCCAGCTCTGAAGGCAGCAGCGCAGAAGTAAGAGTGTCATGGTATGCTATTGTCACCCTTACTTCTGCGCTGCCTTCAGAGCTGGGTGCCCGGCCAACAGCCGCTGCTCTCCAACTGCCCAGCTCTAAAGTGAGCACAGAAGTAAGGGGGGCAATACGGTGACCCCCCCAAAATAACCTTGTGACCCCCCCTGCAACTCCCTTTTGGGTCAGGACCCCCAATTTGAGAAACACTGCTCTCCTGCATGAAATCTGTATAGTATAGGGCAGGGGTCGGCAACGTTCGGCACGCGGCTTGCCAGGGTAAGCACCCTGGCGGGCCGGGCCAGTTTATTTACCTGCTGACACGGCAGGTTCGGCCGATAGCGGCCCCCACTGGCCGCGGTTCGCAGTCCCGGGCCAATGGGGGCGGCGAGAAGCCGCGGCCAGCATATCGCTCGCCCGCGCCGCTTCTCGCCGCCCCCATTGGCCCGGGACAGCGAACCGCGGCCAGTGGGGGCCGCGATCGGCCGAACCTGCCACGTCAGCAGGTAAATAAAACTGGCCCGGCCCGCCAGGGTACTTACCCTGGCGAGCTGCCTGCCGAACGTTGCTGACCCCGGTATAGGGTAAAAGCACACAAAAGACCAGATTTCACGGTGGGAACCCAGATTTCATGGTCCATGCTGTGTTTTTCCTGGATGTGAATGTGGTAGGGCCCTTATAAATGAGCATAAAATCTGATGCAGAATATCAGTTCACCATTTCCTGTTGCTTAACTGTCTTTTGGAACTGTAGGCTCTGTCTGTGAATACATGTGAATAACCCCATTTACATTCATGGGAGAGTCTCTTGCATATCCAAGGGCAGAATTCTGCACTTTATGGTGTATTTGTAACTTCATAATTGGTTGCTTTGGAAATAATTGTATGAATGTATGAGAAATAAGCAATAGCAAAAGATATATACCTTACAAAGAACACAATGTTTTTATTAAAATATCCCTAAAAATTAGAATGAAGAATATTAAATGCAATAAACAAAGACAGGAGGGATACAGAAAATACAGGGATATATCTGTAGAAATCTCACTAAATAGAATGTTTTTTCTGGGCATCAGCAGGTCTCCAAATTAAGTAGGCCTGTTATACATTATGCCTGTAGCCTCTTTCAAAAACTTGATTTTGTCTTCAGAGACAGGTTTGTATGAAGAATTCTTTTCACTTTTAATTTGTGTGAGAAGACATTGTTTCTTTGATGGATTTAACTGAAGCTCTCATATCTGTTTTTTTTTTAAAACATATCCTTTGTTCAACAATAACAAGAGTCACACTGAGGAAGAGACACTGCCATTAAAATCTTTGAAATAAAAATGTGAAAGTAATTTTTTATTCATGCTGTTAAATTGAGCATCATAGTTTTTCCTTTACTATTCCCAAGATTCTTTTACTTACCCAGCATATTTGCTAAATAACATAAAGTCTAAGACAGAGAATTGGTGTTTTTAATAAAAAGCATTGGATTTACTGAGAGTTTTCCTCTTTTGGTGCTAAATGGTAGACAGACTCCCTGTGTCTATATATGAAGAGAGAGACAGACAGGTAGACAATATATAAGGGTTTGGTATGGTATAAAGCTTTTACCAGCATAGGTTTAAGATTAATACATTACTCAAGCCAGTCACCATTTTTTTGAAATTTTGCATAGATTTTTTCATCAAACTTTTGAATTTGACTGAAAACAAGGGAGTACATTTTCATGAAAAAATATTGCAAAAAATCATATTCTGTTTTTTCACTAGCTCAGTTCAAGAGTAATGAAGTTGTGCATGCTAATAAGACCTTTATATCACATCATACCTTCATTAATTCTATATTTGCCACAGATCTGATAGAAAAACAACTAAGCCTATGTCACAAATATTTCAGTTTTTAAAACTGTTATTAGAACATTCCAGTACTCGATACTGTGTATCCCACTGTTAAATTAGGAATCTCTCCTTTGACATGGTATAAAGCTTCTTATGCCCGACAAATCACATATGAGATCTAAATCCTGACACTGGTTCAGGATTAAATATTGCTGTTCTGTGGATTCCAATCAATGAAATTATAGGGGGAAATTAATATTTGAGGTGAAATATTATTATGGCAGGCTGTTTGGGGAACAAAATGGCAGATCTTTGAAGCTCAGATATTTGGATTGTTAGAAGTTGTTTCCAGGGAGAAGGATTAGTAGATAGAGTCCAGGTGGGGTGGTCAAAGAATACAAGATAGATACAATTTATTACCGGACTCCACAAGTGGTCACCTGGATATCACACCACAGCTTTCTATCCACATTATAGTCCATTCATCCAATCCATACTTTTTAAACTTGCTGGCAAGAATGATGTGGGAGACTGTATCAAAAGCTTTGCTAAAGTCAAGATATATCATGTCCACCGCTTTTCCCATATCCACAGAGCCAGTTATCTCGTCATAGAAGGCAATCAGGTTGGTCAGGCATGACTTGCCCTTGGTGAATCCATGTTGACTGTTCCTGATCACCTTCCTCTCCTCCAAATGCTTCAAAATGGTTTCCTTGAGGACCTGCTCCATGATTTTTCCAGGGATTGAGGTGAGGCTGACCGGTAGTTCCCCGGATTCCCCTTCTTCCCTTTTTAAAAGATGGGCTCTATATTTGCTTTTTTCCAATCGTCTGGGGCCTCCCCCAATCGCCATGAATTTTCAAAGGTAATGGCCAATGGCTCTGCAATCACATCAGCCAACAGATGAATTGCATCTGGCCCCATGGACTTGTGCATGTCCAGGTTTTCTAAATAGTCCTTATCCTGTTCTTTCACCACTGAGGGCTGCTCACCTCCTCCCCATATTGTGTTGCCCAGTGCAGCAGCCTGGGAGCTGACCTTGTCTGTGAAGACTGAGGTAAAAAAAGCATTGAGTACTTCAGCTTTTTCCACATCATCTGTTACTAGGTTGCATCCCCCATTCAGTAAGGGTCCCACACTTTCCCTGATCTTCTTCTTGTTGCTAACATACCTGTAGAAACCCTTCTTGTTACCCTTCACATCCCTTGCTAGCTGCAACTCCAATTGTGCTTTGGCTTTCCCGATTACACCCCTGCATGCTCGAGCAATATTTTTATACTCTTCCCTAGTCATCTGTCCAAGTTTCCACTTCTTGTAAGCTTCCTTTTTGTGATTAAGCTCACTGAAGATTTCTCTTTTAAGACAAGCTGGTCACCTGCGATATTTACTATTCTTTCTATACATTGGGATAGTTTGTTCCTGCACCCTCAATAAGGCTTCTTTAAAATCCAGCCAGCTCTCCTGGACTCCTTTCCCCCCTCATATTAGCCTCCCAGGGGATCCTGCCCATCAGTTCCCTGAGGGAGTCCAAGTCTTCATTTCTGAAGTCCAGGGTCCGTATTTGTTTTGACCACTTCAAAATGTTTGGCTTCAGCTTTTCATTTTGAAATGGCATTTCAAATTCAAATTTGACCATTTAAAAAAATGAAAAAAAGACAAAAGCTTGGAAAATCCCCAAAGTGGCCAAATTAAAAAAAATCATTTAAGTCAACCAAAATATTTCAGTCAACTTAAAATTAACAGAAAAACAAACAAACAAAAAAATCCATTTTGAATGTACCTTAAATGTTTTGGTCTATTCAGAACTACTATTTTTTTTTTTAATTCAATGACAAATTTTATAAAAGAGACTAAGACAAAACAAATCTGGCTGTATTTTTTTATGGGGCAGAGGGAACTTTTGGGTCAGTCCCTGAACCCAAACATCAATTATTCACTCAGCTCTTAAGATTGGATGGGACAGTATTTCACTGGATCACTGTACCAAGCAGAGCACTGTTGCCATTTAATGTTAATTTTTAATGGTCAAAAATCCTAGAAAGGGGGTTATATTCACTATACCAGGGTAAATAAACCAGAACAATCAATAATTGTGCTTTCTGTAATAATCAGTTTGAAGATCAATAAATGTAACAAAAATTGTAAATATGCCTGCTGTAGGAATGAAAGGTTCTATAGCCCATTGCCAATTCCCGGAGACTTGGAGTGTGATACACACCTTTTCAAATGAGTCTGCAATGAAACTGGAATTTCTGATTTAGGGCTAATGTAGACTCTTGTTCTAAGAAGTCATAATTATGCTAAATATTCTCCTTTTGGGCAAAATGCATCATTCACTCTCCCTCTCTCTTTCTTATGTTTTTTTCTGTCTTCCTTCTCTAATCCCATATTACTAGCAGTGATTGAGCTAATTAAGTTTACTGTTATTCTAAGACTTTTTCTCTCTCTCTTTCATACAAATTGATTGAAAGTAGTTCTGGTCAAGAGGCCCCTTGATCTAGAAATAAAGACATAAGAAAATCTAACAATTAGAAGATGAAGTTTGAAATATTTAAATTGGAAGTAAGGCACAACTTTTTAACAGTAAAGAGTAATCAATGTGTGATAGAGAGTTATATGGAAAGTGATTAATTCATCTTGACTTGGAGTCCTTCAAGAGACGGGGTACCTTTCTAAAAGATATGCTGTAGTTCAGTCACAAGTTGTTGGGCTTGATAGCATTTAGGCCACGTCTACACTATCCGCCGGATCGGCGGGTAGTAATCCATCTATCAGGGATCGATTTATCGCACCTCATCTAGACGCAATAAATCGATCCCCGAATTGACGCCTGTACTCCACCTTGGCAGGAGGAGTAAGCGGAGTCGAGGGGGGAGCCGCGGTGGTCGACTTGCCGCCGTGAGGACAGCCAGGTAAGTCGAACTAAGATACTATTCATGTAGCTGAAGTTGCGTATCTTAGATCGACCCCTCCCCCCCCAGAGTAGACCAGCCCTCACATATGAAGCAGGGAAGAGTAATTGTCTCCATTGCAGGAACTACTGGACAAAATACTATAGCCTGAGTTAAGCAGGTTGATTAGGTTATCATAATTAATCAAATAAATTATTCAACAAAAAGACAGCATATTCCATTGAATTTTTTGACAGATAGCATTCAGCCAGCTCTGGAAGAAAGGTAAGTGAATGCACAGATGTGTACATTTTACCCCCATCAGAATACAACACAAAAACCAACAGTGAACCAATTAATAATCATTCAATATTCATCAGGCACATGATGTCAGGTTGTGGTCCTTCTATTGGTAGACTTTGTAGCGATCTACTGTACTTTTATCCCATTGTTTTGTTTTTTGTATGTGTGTTGGATGGCAACTTTTCCAATGAACATAACCAAGACTACCTGAAAAGAGGCCCTGAGTTTTCCGAGATTAAGCTAAAAGCAGAGATTCAACTATCCTGATTCAGAAGCATTCCCAAGGTGATGTACCTGCTTTGTTAGGTAGTACTGGGGGTGAATTTTGCTTGGCTAGATAGATAAAGATACAAACAATTAAAAGGTATATTTTAAATCAGTCCATGGGACTGTAGTCGTAGGATATCCCATTCAGGTTAATCAAAATTCTGAGGCTAAATCTCTACATGCCACTTCGCAAAAAGTTATCCCAATGGATCTGACTTAAAAAACAAAACACAAGAGCAAGTTGCTCTAAGGACAGAGTCTCAGTCTTAGCTTTGAGCTTTCTGTCTTCAGTAAGCCAAAGTCAGATCTTAACATTATTTATGGATAGTTCTTTGGTAAATATGCATTTTGTAATCTCCCATGAAAGAATAAATGCAGAGAGATCAGTAAATATGTTTGTAGGCAATATTTAAATTACATATTTATTATGTTCCTGAGAGACTGAAATGGCTTGCTTGGAGCTTTTCCAGTCTGTCATGCAAATCTATTTTTAATGTATTTTATTATGAAATAGGAGAATCACAGGACTTAAAGATGGAAAAGACCTATTAGGTCACCCCATCTTTCTCCCTGCCAAGGCACGATTGTTGCTATGATTGTAACAAATCACATACAGAGACAATCAAGTCATATTCAACTCTTTCAGTTTCTGAATGTACAGTCTCCTCACCAGCACCACGATCCAATTACCCCAGGTCAGCAGAAAAGAATCTCCAGCCACATGGTAAAAATCAGTTCTTTTTGCCCAAATAAGAATCAGTTTGGTTCAACAAAATAAAATTTAAAGAAACAAAATCAATTTAAAACTCATGGGTTTGATTCATGGGTCTGTTACTTTCCTTTATGTGCTAATGTGGCTCCCTGGTAATACCCCTAAAGCAAGTGGATTGCACAAGAAGTGTGGAATTGGCAGAATGGTTCAATGCTGGTCCCCAGCATAGGTTTATTTCTAATGGAGTGGGCTGTGGTTGAAGTATTTCAGTGCAATAGACATTCTCAGCAGTCATAAGAGCCTCTGGGGGCTATTGCAGTGAAGTGTAGTTGATAGTAGCTCTAAGTCTGTTCTAAATTGTGCTGCAAGCTAAACTGGTCCCCAAATGGCCCCAGAAACCTTTGGTGTTGCCCCAAGTGCAACTCAGGCACACCCATAATTTGCTCTCTCTCTCTCTCTCTCTCTCTCTCTATATATATATATAGAGAGAGAGAGAGAGAGACAGACAGACAGACAGATTTTTTAACCTGAATTACTAATGCCACCTGTATTACTAGGAGTAATTTAAACATATAATCTGGTTTTCACCATTTTTATTGCTTGAGTTATTATACAAAGCTCCTGTTCGGGGCCACATCATGCCATCAGCCTTTAAGCAGAACTCCCCCTTAAAGTCAATCAGGAGTTCTGCTTAAAACCAGTGGAACTGTCAGATTCTAGTTTAGGCCATCATTTCTCTAAATGAAGTCAATGGCTGCCAGGGAAAGAGCAAAACTAAGGACCTCAGGATTTGGCTAATTGCTGTTTGTGCTCGACTCATCTTGGACACTGACACTAGACTGTGCAACCCTTACTCACGTTGATGATCTCTTACACTCATAGTTCCATTGAGTAAGAACTCGCCAATGTGAGTAAGGGTTACACAACCTGATACTGAACTTACACAACTAGTTACTTTCACTTTTATTTCTGTTCAGTTTCATTTTCAGGTTGTGATGCCCTTGCACTCTGGTTTCCATTTTCCATAATGTTTTACAACAGACAGAAATTTCAGGGGCCCATCTCCCATCCAGCCATAAAGAAAGGAAGAGTGGTTGCAACTCACGTGGAGCTGCTCATGCCCCCTGGTTTGAGATCCCATGTTTTAGCACAGCGCTACATTGCTTGGGTTGTGAACATGTCAGAGAAAGCTTTAAATCTATACAGACTGATTTCATTCACATTTAAAATTAATTGAAACATTTATATTAATATTAAATCCTTCTTTACAAAACCAAATGTGGGGCCTAGACAATCTTCCAATCTCCCTTTAGAATATCCATTTCTGTAATGTTTCATTTCTTTTCATTAAATCAAATCCATTGCACATATTTCATCATTTATCTGGAGTTAATCCTTGATACCTCCCTGCTGTTTTGAAACAGTTCTCCTAAGGTTAATAAAAAGAGCCTTACACATTTTTATCTTATTATTAAGTCACAATCTTTTGTGAATTAGCCAAAATGAATACAATCAGAAGGACATGTACAATTTTTTGCCATTCATTATTTGTGAGATTGTTATGAGAGAACTTGACTTTGCATAACCACAGACATTTTGTGTACTCAACCACCATTAACCGGAATTGAGAACACTATGTAGTCAGGAATAATTTGGCCTTTGCCTAAGCAAAAAAAAAAAAAAAAAAAAAACCAGCTGCAGAGGTGCAGTTTTGCTAATAGGGATAGATAAAGTGACAGTTTTATGAGAATGGGAGGGAGGGTGGATAGCTGATCTTGGACCTGGGTGTCTATGACCATGACTTTTTTGGAAGGTGGAGTTGCTTTGCTGATAAGTAGAATTATTAGTTATTTGGCTGATGCTAAGGAAATTGTTAGCCTAGTAGGGGTTATTATGAGTTATGTGCTTTGTTTTGAGCAACCTATAAAGAGATTAGTTAGAGTGTGCAATTTGGAGAAGTACAGAGAGGTTTTCAACAAGCTAGGATGCTGACATCCCATTCTGCAGCAGCTAGGAGGAAGGCTGGCCACCAGATACCTGCTGCTGACCACTTGACACCATCTCAGACTTTGGATAACTATATCTTGGGTGCTCTAGACTATTGCTATCTTAGATATGTGCTTTAGACTTAATAAAAATAAGGATTTTTGGATGAAAGCACTCTTTTATGTACCAATAATTTATCAGACCGAGTTGCTGTGTCTTCATTGATTTATGTCCTGGAACCTCCAGGAAAACAAAGATATTTTTGGGTTCAGAAAATCCCAGTTAGCAAGATATTTGGTTTGCTATTCAATTCAAGAAGATTAAACATTTAATAAATGATGTCCCAATGCACAATCTATTCAGGGGAAGGAACAGATAGGGTCCTTCTACCCTACTGAAAACTTTCTTGCAATGTAAATTAAATAAAACTGCTAGGGAATGTGATTCTCCTGGCAATTTTATTATATAACAGTCTTGTGTTTTCAATCCTGCTTTTTACCATAATGAAACCTATCGATCAAGTGGGATTGAGCTTTTCACATCTGATAATTTAATTAAGGTTTACTATCTCTGTCATGGAGGGCTGGTCTACACACAGTTGCACCAATAAAAGTTCTGTCAGGATAGTTCAACAGAGTGCATCAGAACTGGGCTGATGCATCCACACACCATCAGGCACTATCAGCAAAAGTGTGGCGTACTGTGGGTAGACACCCCAGTGTCCTTCATACCATTTCTGTTGTGTATTGAAAACTGTTAAAATTATAAAGTATCATTTTAAAATCTGAGGGGTTTTCCTGAGAATGTTTGCAGGCTAACGGGCTCAGGAGCAGGATATCTGGGTATTCAGCAATCAGTCTGCAAGGAGATAGCCTAAAGCAAAAGAGTAAGTTGTGCATCTCCACCTTAGAGAGCAGCTTACTTTCTCTGTCTGTTTTTGTTCTTGTTCTAATAGAATTTGGAATTTTAATAATTCAAGCAGTAATGCACTGCATACTTCCAGAAAGATAAAAATATAAAATATTCTAACTTCTGTTTGTATGCTGTGAACGTAACAACCGTTGGGTACAATATAATGAGAAATGGTTACTGTGTATTGTGAAGAAGCAACTATGTATTTGGGGATATCCACACACTTATCAGGGGATTTGAGGTCAAATTCCCAGATTTCCCTCTAATGTATCCCATAATGTTCAAAGAGAGAGAGCAGTTGATTATTATGTATTTACAGGTTTTGTAGGAGACACTTGGATACCTGAATTTCAACATTATTGTGTTACTGTAGGTGTGTTGCAGGAGACACATGAATGATATATATTTTTAGGGAAGTATGAAAGCCTTCGTGGCTGTATAAATTCTTGTCTGTAATCCCACTGCTCACAATAAAGATGCATAAATGTATGCCAAATTTCTACTTTCTAGACATAGTTCTGCTGCGTTGTAAATAAAAACTAACATGCTAACTAGGATGCAATGTACCACAGGTTACAATATTTCAGTAATAAAGGAAAATACCACGTCCATTTTAACAAACATGCAGCTGCTTAACGTGCAGAGTTAGCTTTAAAAAGTAATGGCCTCACATCTCCCCAAATATTAAATTAAAGTAATAATCAGATTGCGAAAAAGTAAATTTTCCCCACAACCAGGTTGGTCTTATTCAGAAATCATACAAGAAATACAAAAAGAACTTAACTTATCCATCAAAAAAGCACTGAAAAAACATCAAATTCCCTTTTTTGTCCTATGACTGCAAAGGTGTTAATGGGCCAGTTCTAAGAGAATGGTCTCTTGGAATATGTGAACAATTTATGATAAACAATCTATTCCAGCTTGTGTTTAGCTGTCACACGCTGAGTACCTTTCTCAAAGCTGAAACAGGAATGCTGTGTAGCTCGAAACTTGTCTCTCTCACCAACAGAAATTGGTCTAATAAAATATATTACCTCACCCACCTTGTCTCTCTAATATCCTGGGACTAACATGGCTACATGACATACAACTCCACAGACAGACCATCTCCATCTGCAGACTTCTCTTCAGTTAAATATTTAGTAGTTTTTCTTAAACTTTCCTGTTACATATACACACAGTGTGAGATCTTCATCTCTGGTTTGACCCATTTATGCCACATAAAAGGGCCAGAATGGGGTAAAGAGGACCAAAAAGTTACGTTTGGCCAGGGGAGGATTCCCCAACACAGGCACTGAGGCAGACAGATGGATATACTCAGGGAACCACTTTATGAGTCCTGGTGTCAGCAACATTCGGGGGAGGGAGGAGAATCACAGGGATAGGGTCGGGGGATGCAGTCCATCATTCTGCAGATATTCTGGGAAGTGCTGTGGCCTATAGGGCAGCTAGGAAGTCCCCAATAACTTAAATAGGCCCCATAATTTTTAAGTTACACTAGAAGACTTTGCAACCCTCAAAACAGCCCGTGACTGGGAAGACACAAAAATGGCTTAAAACCACCTTAACCACCCCCACCCCCTCCGCTAGTTCTGTGCTGGGCTGCTAGTTCTGTACTGGGTCTCCTAGAGAACTTGCTGCTCCAAAAGCATACAAACTACATGAGATGTCGGAGCCAGTGGGGAGACGGGGTGGGAGGGAGCAAGTGACCAGACTGGCTGTTGGTGCTGAGGAGGGTGGTACAGGCACCGCTACAAGGGAAAGGAGAGGTGAGTGGAGTTACAGAGCAGCCTGAGAATTTAGCTCTGTCCCAGCTGGATGCATTTTCTAACACCACAATCAACAGCCCTTTGTTTATAGTAGCAGCAGAGGGTATTTGTTGACCATGATACCCCTTCAGTCTGCCCCGCAGCTGCTATTGTATCCAGTTAAATATCTCATTTGAGATCATATTTGGATCTCCCCTCCTTGTTAGGGATTAAAAAGATCATACATTTAGAGAGGGCTGAAGTCAGTGAAGGATTTTAAATTAAGGAGAAGATAGAAGGATAGCAAGGAAAAAAAATCTTGTTTCCTAATTATGCTGTGGAATATGTCTCTAATGGATTCCATTCTCAGTTTCCCAATCTAAATAAATAAACTGGCATATGGCCTGCTGTAGACTTGCCAATGCTAGAGCGAGCCTGTCACAGCTCATATTTATTTGATGCAAATATGGAACATAAAGTTGGATGTAGCTGCTGAGTCTGTGTTGACAAAGTTCCACACGTTAGTTGCTGGTAAGTGATGATACATACCAGCAATGGCAAGTGATTTTATAGTAGTGGAGCAAGGAAAGTGAACACATGGGGGAGATATTGTAACTTACAAACTATCTAGAATTCAGCACTTAGCTTTGCTGGACAGTTCTCCAGTGATACTGACAGAGCAGAAGATGCAAGACTATCAGCAACCACAGCCCTACCTCTTTAACTGATCTTTGGTTGAAGTTTCAGAATATTTCCATTGACATCAATGGGGTTTGGATCAGTCATTTGCTGCATATGACTTTTAAGAATGCCTGTGGCAAACGTTCTTTTTTCGATGCCCCATTTTTCAATTATGTTTGATTCTCATAATTTGTCTTTGGTGCATTGTCACCCCACTTATTCTCTATTCGCACCCTCCAAAATGATCTTGAAATAATAGCAAATAAAAAATCTCCAAGAGGAAAAAAAGTCTTGTTTCCCCGCCCCCACCTTTCACTTTCTACTCTCTCTGCATATCCTGTTTTTAAAAGCACTTAAAGTGCTTTGTACAATACAATGACACGTTGTAGTTCCTATCCTGGTCCCACTGAAACCAGTGGCATGCCTCCCATCGCTTCCTTGAGTCCTTATTTTGCACATGAGCATTTATACAAACTCTTCCCATAGTTAAATAATACAATAACCAATTAAATGTAATATGAGATTCTCTATTTATTTTTGAGATAGCTGTATAATGTCCATTAAGCTACCTCTCACTCTCCCACCAAGCACACACAGGAGTGTTGCATTGTTGAAATACATTTTAAAAGCGAGAACAATTAATATAACAAAAATAGGTGGTGTGTATGTGTACATATATATATAGACTAAAAAAGCACAAACCATCATCATTAAAAACAGTGTATGGAATAAGGGGCATTATTAATCTATTTATACCTTTCTTTGAAGTAAGTTGTGAATTGCATGTTATATTTGAATATTGTATTATTTAGGCAGCAGTTAATACAGGAAATAAACCTGGAGGAAAAAAGGCTTTCAGTTGTGGGAAGGGCGGAATGGTCTGTGATGGATATGTCGAGGAAGCTCAAGTTTTACCCTCTAGGATCAATCTTACAGTAAGAAGTGAGCACCCTAGATATATACGTGTACCACAAAGTTTGAAGAAGTTATTCATGGGAGCTCACTAGAGGGCTGAATATTCTTTTGAATCTTAACATGAAATCTGTGCAAAAACCCTTTTGCTCTCATAAGCAAATATAGTTCCATATGCAGCTCCTAATGTTGCATTCAGTATTACCCTATTATTCCAGTTCTTTATTCCTGAATTAAAATTCCATCAGTTTATGACTGATGACTAAGAAAAAAATTTAAAGGCTTATTGATGCTATCAACCAAGTGAGATGAATGAACTAAACTCTCTTTTACATGAACTGGGCACGTTGAAATGTATAGTGCTTTTGTTCATTTTTCTCCTTTCAGCCACAATCTATTAAAGTGCTATACCTAACATTTCAACCAAATGTTTCTATTTCCCCACTCCACATAATTCTTTCCTATTTTTCATATAACTAGTTTTACAGTTTGGAAGATTTCTTCCAGTGTTTGGCTTTAGAATTTAGTAGGCCTGACTCATAAAAAATAATGTAGGCCAATTTTATGGCTGAAATAATTCAAAGTTTAATGTTTTGCTTGGGTGGGGAGGGGAAAGGAGAGCTCTTCAAAAAAGCACATTCTTTACAGTCATTTGAAAAAAAACACACATTAGAATTTAGGGCAAGACTGGCCACACATCTAGGTACACCTGGGAGTGTTTAATTTCTTTTATTTTCCCAACATTTAGGCTTTCCTTCAACATTTTGGGCTCCTACTGTGCAGTCTAAAAAGCAGCAGAAGGGTAAAAAATGCTATACAGATGGGCCGATCCAACATTCCTTGCTTGGATGAATCTGTCATTGGAACTGGGAGTTTTGCTTGAATGAGGAGTGTAGGACTAGGTCCAGATTGTGCTGGGACCATGTTTTAATGACTTCTGTTCTCCCATACAATGGAATAACTTTGTGCTGCTGTTGTAGTGCATAGCTACCATAAAGCAAGTCTAGATGGCCAATGGAGGATCTCCCCTGAGTAGAGGAATTATGGGGTGGCACAGAGCTGCCATCGTAGTTCTTATGTCACCAGTGAAGGGTGTTTGGCTGGGGGGAAAGAAGGAGAGGCTAGGGATCTCTTACATCTCTGTTGATCCCAAACTACTGGAACGGCCACGTCAAGCTGTGAATAGCTCTCAAGCTGCTCTTATTTATGTTTGGACTGAGCGGTGCCATGAAAGCCCCATAATCAGGAGAGCATAAACGTAGACAAAAAGACACTTTTCTAACCTCAACCACTCCAAAACCATACAGAGCGTTCCTCATTCTGCGCTAAGGACCTTGACCAATACCTCCAGTACTATGTCTTTTGCATTAGTCACGCAGCATTGGTTATACTGTGCTGAGGCTTGTTTAGCCACATTGATTCTGCCAAGAATTAAGCACATCCATAACTTTCAGAATGGAAGCAGTCCAATTTACTTCAGTGGGACTGTTCCCATGTGTAAAGTTATGAACATGCTTAAGTCATTGTTTTAGATTGAAAGTGTGATGTGACACTGTCAGTCAATGGTGGTCACAACTCCTAATCAGCTATGAGGGCAATAACTTGTAACTTATTATTAACTATTAGGACAGTAATTTATTTTTGCTTACTTCGTTCCATTTTGCTATGTGTAGCAACCAAACAGAGGTGGGGTATGTATGTGCATATGTTTGTATTTATCTGTGTATATAAAAATTAATGACTGCATGAGTTATTATTCTCAGCTCTGTACATTTTCACATTTTCTCTAAGTTTCATGTTACTTTGTTATATTACATAAAAGTAATGTTGGTTGGGACTGATATGTAAATTATATCCCTTGAGTACTTTTCACTTTTTGTGAAATTGTAATGGAGTTCAAATAATTCTGCTTCCAGTGCTGTTATTTGTAACCCTTTGGGTCTCAGATTTTGTTTCCCATTTATTCATATTTCTTTATGTAGAACAGAAAATAAAATGAAAACAACAAAGATACTGCATTATCTATTGTTTCCAGATTCTAATCCCTAGTGATAGAAATATATTTTAATTATTCATGTACTAGAAATATTTTATTTTCAAGTATAATGTGGTATACGGGATCTTTTTTTTATTTAATACCTAGTTTGTTCAGGGGATTTTCCCCATTCTCTCCTTCTAGAATTTAGAAGTAATTACATGAACATTCAATAATAAATTTCAACAAAATATCTTAGTGGTGGTTTTATATTCCCCTGATTTTCATATGACTTCTCATGCCTGGATTTATTCCAAAGTGAATACTGATTTCTAATTAATTTTAAAGGATCTCAGTATAGCCAATAAGACTTATTCTTCGATTGCATGGAATTTAAGAGGAACAAACCTGCTGCACAGAGCAGTAAACTTTCTATTATAATGCTGTGTTTATTTCCACAGGGATACAATTGATTCAATGCCAGTGCAGTGAATGAGTCTCAGGGTAGGCTATATGTCTTACTAAACTTTCTTTCAGGAACATCTAAGCAGCAGGGGCCATCATAACACTCAACAGCTATGTTTCACATGCTTAAATATTATTGCAGCTTAATCAGTACCTGATTACAAACTGAATCAAACAAAACCTTGTTCAAAACTGCTCAAATAGTAAATTTGCTAAAATGTATAAAATACTCCAAAAGGCTACTGACATAGTGAAAAACAAATCAAAACATTCCATTAGATTCATACTGACTGCTGTAAAACTAGTGTTTCATACCTATTTCTGTACATACTGCAGGATCACTGAGTACCCTTCGAGCTGTTAGCCATGGAATATTTGGGCCTAAATATAATTGATTTAATTACAGTTTAAGTTAAGAATGTCCTTGTCCCCCCACCCCCCGCACAGTTCTGACAAAAGCACAATGTTGTTTCAACTTGCATTTTTTTATTTTAGCTTATGTGGTACATTGTCATGTTTCTTATATGAATTCTACAGATGTGTATACTCAACACTTGACTTTAAATACACACACACACACACACACACACACACACACACACACACACACACACACACACACACACACAGTCTATTTATATCTTTGTTTCTGAATCCATTCTAACCATATGCAACACACATAACTTCAGACTATACCTCTTAGGATCTCAGGGCTAGATCCACAAAGGTGTTTAAGTCTCAATTCCAATGGAACCTAAATTTCTGCTGGTGAGCACACACAAACCACCTCAGTCATGATGGCCAGCACCCAGTTTATGCCTAAGCCAAGGCGGGATCCTTAAACTAGATGTTACTCTGTCTTTTGCCCCTGGGGCCCAATCCAGTAAGGCGTACCAGATAGGTCCCAAACAAAACACAGAATGAGGAGGTGGTGTTTCCCACACCATACCCAATAGTCAGAGCACTCACCCAGGAAGTAGGAAACCCAGCTTCAAATCCCTACTGTGCCTGAGGTTGAACAGGAAATTGAACCTGTGTCTCCCTGCTCCCGGGTGAGTGCCCTGGGTTTCAGGGAGTTTGGAGGGTAGGGGTGAAAAGGCTCTCTCTCAATCTCTTCTGTTGAAGCTGTTCCATCAGGACAGCCACCATTCCTTGTTTTTGTGCAAGAAGGAACTGAACTTTCAGGTGCCTAGCTCCAAGAGAAGGTTCACTGCTGTGAATCCCAAGCAGAGAGAGGTGCCTCCCATTAAAGGCCTAACCCATCTGAGGGACAGAGCTTACGCCCCATCCTTCTCCTCAGAATTTCCTATTGGATAGCTTTAAATAGCCCACCCTAAATGTTCTCGCTTTTGCAAAGCATATTCTTAAGTGCCTATTTCTCCTCATGCATTGTTCACCTCAGGGCTATGGATTCCACTAGGTAGCAGAACACCTAAAAGTTTACTCTGCTAGATACTAAAAATCATAGACAGAACAGAGACACCGGATTTATGGTTTATTACAACAGTCTGTAACCGCTAACCTCCTCTTTTTGTCCTATGTCTGCAGAGGTGTCAATGGGCCACTCTGCCTTGAATGGTCTTTTACAATATGTGCTCACTACTTCTGCTAAACAATCTGTTCCTCCTTGCATTTTGCTGTGATGCTGGGAGTATCTTTCCCAGACCTGAAAAAGAGATCCGAGTGGTTCAAAAGCTTGTCTCCCTCACCAACAGAAGTTGGCCTAATAAAAGATATTACCTCACCCACCTTGTCCACCTAAAAGTTAGGCATTGTAATGCTGAGTCTCAATCTCCTTAGGATCGAGTCCTCAGAGTGCAATTCATCCTTGTGCAAAGGGCCAACCCAAGGTCTGTCTACCACTTAAGTACAGAGGTGCTTTTCATCCTAATAGGTGGACATCATTGAGCATGCTTATGCTGATAGAAAAGTAGGCTGCAGTTAAGATCAATGATAGCTGCTGTGCACTTTTGAAAATAAGGTTAGTTACTGAACTTTTTATATATGGACTTAAGCTACCTAACTTTAGGCTCACCCTTCTAAAAATCTTGATGAGCAACTTCAGCTCATACTAAATATATATATACTAAATATATATATTTAGTATGACCTGAAGTGTGTGTGTGTATATTATATATTAGGGCTGTCCATGAATCACAGTTAACTCACACGATTAACTGAAAAAAATTAATTGTGATAAAAAAATGTATCGCAATTAATCACACTGTTAAACAATAGAATACCAATTAAAATTTATCAAATATTTTTGGATATTTTTCTACATTTTCAAATATATTAACTTCTATTGCAACACAGAATACAAAGTTTATAGTGCTCACTTTATATTATAATTTTATTACAAATATTTGTACTGTAAAAATGATAAACAAAAGAAATAGTATTTTTCAAGTCCCCTCATACAAGTACTGTAGTGCAATCTCTTTATTGTGAAAATCTAACTTACAAGTGTAGATTTTTTTTGTTATACAACTGCATTCAAAAACAAAACAAAGTAAAACTTTAGAGCCTACAAGTCCACTCAGTCCTACTTCTTGTTCGGACAATTGCAAAGACAAACAAGTTTGTTTACATATACAAGAGATACTGCTGCCTGCTTCTTATTTACAATGTCATCGTAAAGTGAGAACAGGCGTTCACAGGGCACTTTTGTAGCTGGCATTGCAAGGTATTTACATGCCAGATATGCTAAACATTCTCCTTCATGCTTCGGCCACCATTCCAGAGGACACACTTCAATGCTGATGATGCTCGTAAAAAAAATAATGCATTAATTAAATTTGTGACTGAACTCCTTGAGGGAGAATTGTATTTTTCCTGTTCTGTTTTACCCGCATTCTGCCATATATTTCATATTATAGCAGTCTCAGATGATGACCAGCGCGTTGTTCGTTTTAAGAATACTTTCAGAGCAGATTTGACAAAACACAAAGAAGGTATCAATATGAGATTTCTAAAAACAGCTACAGCACTTGACTCAAGATTTAAGAATCTGAAGTGCCGTCCAAAATCTGAGAGGGACGAGGTGTGGAGCATGCTTTCAGAAGTCTTAAAAGAGCAAGATTTCAATGCGGAAACTACAGAACCCGAACCACCAAAAAAGAAAACCAACCTTCTGCTGGTGGCATCTGACTCAGATGATGAAAATGAACATGCGTCAGTCTGTTCTGCTTTGGACCATTGTCATCAGCATGGACGCATGTCCTCTGGAATGGTGGTTGAAGCATGAATCTTTAGTGTATCTGATACATAAATATCTTGTGACGACGGCTACAACAGTGCCATGTGAACGCCTGTTCTCACTTTCAGGTGACATTGTAAACAAGAAGCGGGCAGCATTGTCTCCTGCAAATTGTAACCAAACTTGTTTGTCTGAGCGATTGGCTGAACAAGAAGTAGGACTGAGTGAAATTTTAGGCTCTAAAGTTTTACATTGTTTTATTTTTGAATGAAGTTATTTTTGTACATAATTCTACATTTGTAAGTTCAACTTTCATGATAAAGAAATTGCACTACAGTACTTGTACTAGGTGAATTGAAAAATACTATTGCTTTCGTTTTTTACAGTTCAAATACTTGTAATAAAAGATAAAGTGAGCACTGTACACTTTGTATTCTGTGTTGTAATGGAAATCAATATATTTGAAAATGTAGAAAACATCCAAAAATATTTAAATAAATGGTATTCTATTATTATTTAACAGCACGATTAATCGTGCTATTAATTGTGATTAATTTTTTTAATCACTTGACAGCCCTATTATATATATAATATAAAAATAAAAAAATGTAGGAAATATTTCCAAGATAACTGCAGCCTTATTGGGAGAGTTTTCAGCCACACTGAGGGGAGGGGGGAGGCGGGAGAGAGGAAGAGAGTGTGAGAATGACTCTGTAGTTCAGTGGTTAGGGATCCCACCTGGGAGGGGATCCAGACTTCAGTCTCCCAGCTCCAACCCCTCTTTAATTATTTAATCCACACTAGAACTGCTTCAAGAGACGAGACTGGGGGAGCCCCACATCAGAATATCCCATTGCTCAGTGGTTAGAGCCCCTTCCCCCACCTGCTCCTGAGAGGTGAGAGGCGGTTACATCGCCCAGGGCAGAAGCTGGACCTTTGAACAGTGGTGTCCCCTTAATTCTCCATACCAGGGTGTCTCTTACACTGCTCGGCTAATGAAAAGCAGTCTCTCCAGGCCCTGCTCAGACAGACATTAGCATGTAAAGCAACACCCAACAAAGTTACATGAATGCTCTCCCAGCCACTTATGAACTAATACAGGGCAACAACTGCATATCCCTCAGTCCCAGCTTTGCACCCTAGAAATGTGCATCTTACATTGCTCAAGAATCATAGAATCATAGAAGATTAGGGTTGGAAGAGACCTCAGGAGGTCATCAAGTCCAACCCCCTGCTCAAATCAGGATAAACACCAACTAAATCATCCCAGCCAGGGCTCTGTCAAGCCAGTCCTTAAAAACCTCTAAGGATGGAGATTCCACTACCTCCCTAGGTAACCCATTCCAGTGCTTCACCATAGTCCTACTGAAATAATGTTTCTTAATATCCAACCTAGACCTCCCCCGCTGCAACTTGAGACCATTGTTCCTTGTTCTGTCATCTGCCACCACTGAGAACAGCCTAGCTTCATCCTCTTTGGAATCCCCCTTCAGGTAGTTGAAGGCTGTTATCAAATCCCCCCTCACTCTTCTCTTCTATAGACTATTCAAAAATTATTATTCAAAAATAAACAAGCCCAGTTCCCTCAGCCTCTCCTCGTAAGTCATGTGCCCCAACCCCCTGATCATTTTCATTACTCTCCGCTGGATTCTCTCCAATTTGTCCACATCCTTTCTGTAATGGGGGGCCCCAAACTGGACTCAATACTCCAGATGTGGCCTCACCAGTACCGAATAGAGGGGAATAATCACTTCCCTCGATCTCCTGTCAATTCTCCTATGAATGTAGCCTTCTTGGCAACAAGGGCACACTGTTGACTCATATCCAGCTTCTCATCCACTGTAATCCCCAGGTCCTTTTCTGCAGAACTGCTGCTTAGCCAGTTGGTTCCCAGCCTGTAGCAGTGCATGGGATTCTTCTGTCCTAAGTGCAGAACTCTGCACTTATTCTTGTTGAACCTCAGCAGATTTCTTTTAGCCCAATCCTCCAATTTGTCTAGGTCACTTTGGACCCTATCCCTACCCTCTAGCGTATCTACCTCTCCCCCCAGCTTAGTGTCATCTGCGAACTTGCTGAGGGTGCAATCTATCCCATCATCCAGATCTTTAATAAAGATGCCGCACAAAACCGGCCCCAGGACCAACTCCTTGGGCACTCTGCTTGATATCGGCTGTCAACTAGACATCGAGCCATTGATCACTATTCATTGAGCCCGACAATCTAGCCAGCTTTCTATCCACCTTATAGTCCATTCATCCAAATCCATACTTTTTTAACTTGCTGGCAAGAATACTGTGGGAGACCTTATCAAAAGCTTTGCTAAAGTCAAGATATATTACGTCCACTGCTTTCCCCATATCCACAGAGCCAGTTATCTCATCATAGAATGCAATCAGGTTGGTCAGGCATGACTTGCTCTTGGTGAATCCATGTTGATTGTTCCCGATCACCTTCCTCTCCTCCAAGTGCTTCAAAACGGTTTCCTTGAGGACCTGCTCCATGATTTTTCCAGGGACTGAGGTGAGGCTGTAGTTCCCTGGGTTCTCCTTTCCTTTTTTAAAGATGGGCACTATATTTGCCTTTTTCCAATCGTCTGGGACCTCCCCTGATGGCCACGAGTTTTCAAAGATAATGGCCAATGGCTCTGCAATCACATCAGCCAATTCCCTCAGCCCCTCGGATGTGTTAGATCTGGATCCATGGACTTGTGCATGTCCAGGTTTTCTAAATAGTCCTTAACCTGTTCTTTCACCACTGAGGGCTGCTCACCTCCTCCCCATATTGTGTTGCCCTGGACAGCAGTGTGGGAGCTGACCTTGTCTGTGAAGACTGAGGCAAAAAAGCATTTTGTACTTCAGCTTTTTCCATATCATCTGTCACTAGGTTGCCTCCCCCATTCATTAAGGGCCCCACACTTTTTTCTTGTTGCTAACATACCTGTAGAAACCCTTCTTGTTACCCTTCACATCCCTTGTTAGCTGCAACTCCAGTTGTGTTTTGGTCTTCCTGATTACCCCCCTGCTTGCTTGAGCAATATTTTTATACTCATCCCTAGTCATCTGACGAAGTTTCCACTTCTTGTAAGCTTCCTTTTTGTGTTTAAGCTCACTGAAGATTTCACTGTTAAGCCAAGCTGGTTGCCTGACATATTTGCTATTCTTTCTGCACATCGGGATGGTTTGTTCCTGCACCCTCAATAAGGCTTCTTTAAAATACAGCCAGCTTTCCTGGACTCCTTTCCTCTTCATATTAGCCTCCCAGGGGATCCTGCCCATCAGTTCTTTAAGGGAGTCAAATTCTGCTTTTCTGAAGTCCAGGGTCCGTATTTTGCTACTCTCCTTTTTTCCTTGATGAGTGTAAGCTCATTAAGGCATTCCATCAAAGTGTAACAGACGTGCACCAGTCTTTGTTAACCAAGTAGAGATTCCCCAAACACTTTAGTCAAAGCTCATCAGTTTAAGATGAAATATTAAAACAAGTTTTAATATTAATTATAGAAAAATAGATTTTAAGTGATTATATGTTATACAGAAATAAAAGGTCAAATTGGTTACAAAAAGAAATGAAATGATAAAATCACAATCTAATTTCTACACTTTACCAAGGTAAGTAAAATTTGAAGCAAGCAACTTTCTCACCCCACCAGGTGCTGCAGGCAGTTCACACTAATTTGAAAGCCTGCCAGTTAGAACCATCCCTTCCCCCAGTTCAATGTCTTCCAAACTATCTTATTTCCAGAGGTGAAGATGGGGGAGAAGAGAGGATATGTTGTTCTTCCTTTTTATAACCCAATTCCTCGTGCTGGAAAAATCCTTACTGTGTTAGGCAGTCCCATTGCCTACATGCCCTACAATTGGTCCTTCATGTGAATTGAAAATTCTTGCTTGCACCTTTTGTGCATGTGCAGCTTAATATTGAAGGCCTTTGTTTACTGTTCTTTGTTACCTCTGTGGGGTTACAATTAGGAGTTACTGTATGAAAAAAATACTTAAAAATTATACTAAGCAACAAGTATTGCACTATGGTCATTGAATAAAGAAAACACAAAACAGGTGCATAAGCTGACAAAGATGTAAGGATAAAAATGAAAGGAATAAAATTATTCTCTATGTTATCTATAGCTAAGGGCAGCTTGTTCATGCACCCTAATTTGTAGTCCATGTCTAATAAGCAAAGCCACAGATGTGCAGTATATGAGTTACACAATAATACTCAACAAAGCACTGTACCTGACAGTATTAATCTTTTTAAAGAGGAGCAGTTTTAAGACTATCATGCTTTAGAAGTCCCACTCTGCTAAACACAATGGCATCACTTTAACTTTCAGATATATCCTAACTGAGGTAACTGAGGTGTTAGTTACAGAAAGATTTTGCTTAGAACAAAAGAAAAAACAGAACAAATCAACCTCGTCATGTATACAAAGCTGACTTTTATGTTTACTGACTTTTATGTTCCCTGCAACAAAGCTAAAGTGCAAATTAAAGCAGAACCTAAAGCACAACAATATCCTGCTACACAGGTTACATTCAGATCATTCAGGCCTCCTTACAAAAGTAAGAGTGTTTGTGTGTGAGTGCACACATCTGTTTCTATTCAGGTTCTTCTTATACCACCCTCATCACTATAGTATCTGCGTGCCTTCCAGTAGTGCAGTAAGCAACATGACCAGCATGTGTAGTTCCTTCTTTCACTCATCCTCCCCCAAAGGGGGACTTCTATGTGCAGTGTAGTGTTTTGTTTTAAATGATCGTGTTGCTATGTGTTTATAACAGAGACCACAAGGTCAGAGAAATGTGTTCTGCACTTGGAGTGGAGGATGGTGAGGTTTGTGATGGACTTTAGCTCATATGCAGATTGAAGGCATAGTACAACAAAAGTGCACACCACATATTCTCAGAATGCTGCCAAGAGAAGGACTCAAACTCAGGGTACATAGGTGCTGTTTGGATTTAATGACATATCACCCAGAGCTACCTACTTACTCATGTGTGTGCAGTGAGGAGTGTGTTAGGGTGTTACTATTTTAATCAGTGTTCACTTTTTATTATTATTGTATTAGAAGGAACAATAGCAAGTTTAAAAAATGCTAAACATAATTTGGTTAAGGACATTACTGCCAAAAGAAATTTAGAATGTGACTTAACTTGCATTCAAACCAGAATAGAAACTAGCCAAGTCTCCGACAGCAGAAGGTGATTTATTGAGTGTGTCTGCAAAAGCCAGGTTTCTACAATACCAAGAGATATGTAGCATGTGTGAATATATATAAAAGAAATACAATTTTTTTCTGGAGTTCAGAATTCACACCTGTAAAATTATTTAAGGAAAATCAAAGTACTTGGCGGGGGGGAGGGAGGTGGAATTTATCAACTCACAGGAGATTACTGAGTAGGTCTGTTACTCAAAGTATAATCAACAGCAAAGTAAAAGATATTAATGAATCACTGCACATGTGAAGATCTGAGCTCAGAAAACAGTCGGAATGAGACTTAGTGAAGCTGCCTCTTATTTTAGCAGGAGAGGATTTAAAAGTGAATATGAAAAGACTTGACTCACAAGCAGGTATGCGGCAGTTTTCCAAAGGAGTGGGGAGCCCTGTGAATCATGAGCAAATGGCCTTTTGAATCAGAGTCTTTATTTGTAATTGTGATTCTAACAAGATATGACTCAGCACTGCTGATAACTAGGTTGACTCAGCATCAAATCAGTAATTGGTGAGGGAGTAATTTTTAGGGCAAGTGAGTTGGTTCAAAAAAGTGACTCTAGTGGGACAAAGGAGCTGCAAGATGAAAAGCTTCTGTTGTGTTCAGCTGCTTACCAGTAATTGCTGCTCCTCATTCAACTACTTTAAAATTAGATAGAAGTTAAATAAAATGGAGACCAAATACATTCATTATCCTTTTTCAAGAGGAGGTAGATGGTTTAAGCACTAAACTCATGGAAAGACCAAAGTAATTTTAACCAAGTGTTAAATTTTGTTACTATATTTTGTCTGCAGCCTTCCTCCTATGAGCCTACTTGTGTCTAGGGTTGCTAACTTTCCTATTTTTCAAAACCGGACACTACAGGCCCCCTCATCACTTGCTCCTCCCTCCCCAGGACTCATCTGCCACCTGCAGAGCCGGGCTGGGAGGGTCTGCCATCCTGCCTAATTAGGGGGGGTGTCGGTCCCCAGAGCAAACGGCCAGGGAGAGCGAGGACCCCAGGAGGCTGAGAAGGCGGAAAGGGCTGTCACAGGTGGCGAGCCTGGCCATCGGCCCCACTCCTCAAATGCTGCACTCTGTCAGGATTCCTCCCTCGGGTGGCACCGGTACCTACATCTCTGCCAGAGCCGGCAACCAGTTCCTCCAGCAGCAGCTGTTCTTCCCGCCCTCCCACTGTTGGATCTAGAAGAGAAGGACTATAGCCAAGATGAAGGGTGTGAATGAAAGCCCATTTCAGTGCAAACTAAATACTAAAAAAACAGTAGGAGAACACTTCAACCTCTCTGGTCACTCAGTAACAGACTTAAATGTGGCAATTTTGCAACAGAAAAGCTTCAAAAACAGACTCCAACAAGAAACTGCTGAACTAGAATTAATTTGCAAACTAGA
This sequence comes from Emys orbicularis, assembly GCF_028017835.1. Lineage (NCBI taxonomy): Eukaryota > Metazoa > Chordata > Testudines > Emydidae > Emys > Emys orbicularis. The sequence goes on along the minus strand of NC_088686.1, from coordinate 81,778,725 downwards.
TACCATTAACTTGGGCTTGAACAGAGACTGGGAGTGGCTGGGTCATTACACAAATTGAATCTATTTCTCCATGTTAAGTATCCTCACACCTTCTTGTCAACTGTCTGGAATGGGCCATCTTGATTATCACAACAAAAGTTTTTTTTCTCCTGCTGATAGTAGCTCATCTTAATTAATTAGCCTCTTAGAGTTGGTATGGCAACTTCCACCTTTTCATGTTCTCTGTATGTATATATATCTTCTTACTATATGTTCCATTCTATGCATCTGATGAAGTGGGCTGTAGCCCACAAAAGCTTATGCTCAAATAAATTTGTTAGTCTCTAAGTTGCCACAAGTACTCCTGTTCTTTTTCCACATATGCATGCGATCATTGAGTCTGTTTATATTTTCCTAAACAGACAATACTCTAGAAATGCCTAAGGTACATAGAGAGACAAGGTGGGTGAGGTAATTTGGACCAACTTCTGTTGGTAAGAGAGACAAGCTTTCGAGCTACACAGAGCTCTTCTTCATGTACATAGAAATGAACAGAGGATCCTGTGGATGATCACACTTACAGTGAAGTTAACTCAGCATAGTCCAGCTATAGGTAGCCTCTATCCTTCCTTATTTGGGGATCAGCAGCAAATGAACAGGCTAATTGCCAAACCCAAAAGAGAATCAGAATCTATTTTCAGAAAGCTACTCTGTGCTTTGCAAGAAGCTGTGGGCTATAACAAATAGCTTGACCCTTAAATGCTGCCATTACCCAGCTACTGCATATGACAATTCAGCTCTATTGATTTCCCATCAATCCCTTTATTTTCAGCTCAGCTGAGGGGAGAAATTGCTGACATGATGTGGATTTGCCAGAGTGTTTGTTGATGGCAGAGTTCCTTAATCCACTTTTCTGTGTGGCCTAACACTGTACAAGATAAATTGACAATGACACACAAAACCCTAGCTCGCCTTCCATCTACACCTCCCTCCTGGAAGTCATCTTGTTCAGGTTGTGCTAATCATCTCTGCAGCTGGTCATCAGGCTTCCTTGTGGTCTACGTTGTGATTGATAATGAAGCAGCATGAAAGCAGCTCATTTTTATGTCTCTCTCGGCTCATTTCTATGTGTCTTAGGGCAGGTCTATACTACAAACTTGCATCGGTCCAGTAGCACCCATGCAGTTACGCTGCTGTAGCACTTCTGGTGAAGACGCTGTAAGCCAATGGGAAAGGGCTCTCCCATTGGCTTAATAACTCCATCTCTGTGAGAAGCAGTAACTATTTCAGTGGGAGAAGCTCTCCTGCTATCATAGCGCTATATTGGGAGATGCGGGGGTGGGGAGATTAAGGTCAATATAACTACACCGCTCAGAGGTATGAATTTTGCACGTTCCTGAGCGATGCAGTTATGCTGAAGTAAGTGGGTCTGGGCCTTGCCGTTGATAGAAGCCAAATACAAGCCATTAGCACACCACCAATTAGATTGTATTTGATTTTGGTACCAGACTTACACCAATGTAAACTAGCAGAATCTCACATCTTGTCATCATAAGGGCCCCAAAGAACAGCAGTCAGGCAGGGTTACTTCAGCATATCTCAGTATAACACACAAGACACTCATTCTAAATGTCAAGGTCAGATTTATATTAACATTTTCTCATAGGAAATCTTTATTATCTGCCCTAGAAATTCCACATCTCTAAATGAGCTAAAAACACCCACAAATTTAGCAGATTAATTAATCCTACTACCAAAATGGATAATGAAAGTTAATGAGTGGCTCTAGTTACTCACTTCACATTAAAAAAAACATGGGTGTTCATACATGTTATGTATAAACATTAGTTTAAGACAAATCTCAAATATTAAATACAAAATTTGAGTTTTACCTGTTTTAGACTTCTGTCTAATTTTTCTTCTTTTTCTTGGCAGTGATTTTTGGCTTTGGTGTAACTGCAACCCCTTTGCAGATTTCAGTTGAATGAGAGAGGACAGAAATTTGCTAGTACATCTTACGTCACAGTGTGGTAAAGTAGCCTGGAAAATTTGCAACGTGATTTGATAAAGCTCTAATCCTTAGCAACTAAAAACTACCTGCCCCAAAATCAATCTGCAAAGCACTATTAACTAATTAGGTTCTAATCCTTGAGCGTTTTAGGCATGTAATTTGTTTTATATGATGTAAGTAATACTATTGATTTCAGTGGGAAAATTCACAGGGTTAAATCCTGGCCCCGTTGAAGTCAATGGCAAAATCCTCATTTTGTTCAGTGAGGCCAGGGTTTCACCCACTGTGCATAAACACATGTATAAATCTTTGCAGGATAAGTGCCTGAATCCTCACAATGCTCCTGTGAGGTACTGCAGGCAAGGAAGTATCATTATACCCATTTTCAGATTGGTAAACAGACACAGAGGGAGAAATCCTGGCTCCATTGAAGTCAGTGACAAAACTCCTATATCTCAAAGGAGTCAGGATTTCACCTAGAAGAGGGTATTATAAGTGATTTGCTCAACATCATAGAGGGAGTCAGGGTGAGAGCTGCTCCTGGATTCCAGGCCTATGCCTCTGCCAGTTAGATTGTGGCAATATCAAAGTAAATCTTGAGGTCCAAACAGATTTAAGGGCCTTCTCCTACTAATGTTAATGGCAACATTCCTATTGGCTTCCATGATGCAGGATCAGGACCTAATTGCACAGGAATTTGTTGTATAATCATGCTGCAGTATACAGGAGAAAAGATATGAACAATCCATTTGTTATTTCACATAACTTTAAACTAAACCAAAAAAAAAAAAGAGACAATATTTTTATTCCTATTTCCAGCAAATTTTTGAAATGTGGTTGCCAGCTGTTAGAAGTTATTAAAATGTTTACAGTCACTTTATAACGAAAAGCAGACAGTTAGCTGAACAGTGTCTTACCCCAAAACATGTATTCACATCTCTAGCTGATAATCTAAGAGAAAAGATACCAGCTAAATATTTGACCTAATGTTATTTTCTTCCCATTTTAATCCCCCCAACTGGCTGCTGCTCGAGTTTATCTCAGTGGAGGGAGGAAAAGACTGAGCCAGAGAGAGTGAGAAACCTCTTTCTGCCTATTGAGGAAGCTGAAAGAAGGATCTTCAGTACCTTGCATAGGGCTAGAGAAGAAAGAGGGAGAAAAAATAAATTGTGATAGTTTTTGAAGATAAATCCCAGTGAAGACTCAGTGTCTTTGGAAATAGAGTGCATAGCTTAAAGAGTTGAAAGGAATTTCTTTATCAGTGCAGAAAGCTGAGACCAACACACATAAGTGTTCAATTAAATTTTAAAAAGGTGTGAGCATCCAGAGGATTTGTATATGTGTGCTTTGTTTTTAAATCAAAGAAGACTGGATGTGTGTTTTGCAGGTACAGAAGGCACTGCATATAGAGATTCATATATGTATTCTGCATCATTCACATGACAACTTGGTAGCAACCTGTTTCTGAAGAAAATTACTGAGCATTTTACCTCCTATTTCTGTGAGCTACCAAAATGCTGCTATCTGATGTTGCTTTTCCCCTGAGGGGTAAAACTACATTTTTCATTTAGCATTTCAGTTAATGGAGCTTAGAGAGCATCACAAAAAAATATTTTTGGTACAGTGAGATTTTGATGTTTTATCAAACGATAATTCACAGAGGGGTGCAAAACTAATTAAACCTATTTTTAAAAGAAGTTTTGTTTTTCATAAATATTTAATTAACATTTCAAGTGAAACTCATGAGAGTTCCTTTACAAATCTAAATGTGTCTTTTCTACCTGTTTATTTGGATAAGTAGTCAGAAAGAGCATCCTGATTGGCTAACAAAGGTCTAAAAGGGACAGTCAAGTAAAAAAAAAAAATGTTTCACATTCACACTATCAAGGTCATTTTACTATACATGTGATTTTCCCCTAAGAAATCTTTTTTGATTTACTGTATCTAGAAAGTAATGCAGTGAAGCATTGTAATGAACAGAAGTACAGTAGTTACATATCCCCTTCCACAGTGTTTGTTTTAATGGAATGTTCTCTTTTAGTTTTCTACTATAGTTTCCTTTTAAAAGTGTGTTTCATATCAGAAAAGTGACTCTGTTAAAATGGCACTATCTTAATCAATATATTCTTGTGTGTATTCCAAGTCCTATATGAATTCTTTATTGACTCAAGTAAGTAGTTATTACTTTTTACTTCTTTAAGTTTCTCAGTCGATACAGCCATATGAGAGTGAGCTGGATTTTGTGTGTTTTCAACAGAGTTGTCATCAAAAGTTCCCATTGCAGAAGTTTTTGAGACTTGGACAGAAATCTGACATAACTTTTGGATAATGGCTACAGTTTGCAGGGCTGGCCATTCAAATGACCATCTTTTTATATGGAATACAGATTCCAACTTCTATGAACAAATGTAGTACTTGCATGTTCAATAAATATGTACATGCATCTTTCAGGTGCAACACAGGTATCTACATTTCAATATTTGGCTCAGAGTGCCTGCAGCTTTGTCTTGCCTCCCCACTGGCAGAATTTATCCCATAATATTTAATAGCTAGTATTCCTAAAAAGAGGCCATATTTCTTCACATGATTCTAGGGTTCAACTTAGAGGATATCTTCTCCACACTTAAACACTTGAGGCCAGAGTCATAATGGATCTAATTGTGGGAAAGGGTCACAGGATGCAGGGTGTAAAGGGGATGGAATCTGGTCTTTGATAATTAGATGTCTTTGTCCCCATGGTAACCATGCATTATGCAAAGGGATTGCTGGAAGAGTTGACTGAGGGAGGAATGAGAAGGAAAGCAAATTCATATTTACATATATGTACAATTCAATCTGGAGAAAAGACAGAAGGGAAGATGATCTTCTCCTTTGTTATAATGTTTACCTTTTGAAAGCCTTGCCATGCATTGCTGCCAGTTACCAGCAGTGACTAAAATCTGCCAAGCAGAATTGCTCCACTTCTCCTCTTATCTTTGTAATTGTTTACTATTACTCAACATGAACCATTTTGGTTCTGCTCCCTCAATCCACTCAAGGCAGAATCCAGAACAAAGCCCAGTTAATAACTCTGAAACTGACTAGCAGTTTTAAGAATTCGGCTCACTGGATGCTGAATGAAAGAAAGGGTTTTTTTTATTTTTATTTTTTTAACAAACATAGCATATTACAGTCCTGCTTATCCTGTCTGGAGAAGCCTAATGTACCTTGAAATAAGTTTTGTTATGATGAAGTAGTGAATTGAAGTTGGAATGCTTCTACAGGCCAGGGAAGTTTATAGAGGTGAGTACATCATGAAGGATGAAATTTAAAACAATGGCATAAATCTCAAGGGATTATAAATATTATTTCTATTGAGATCTAAAGGGTTTTATTTTAATTTGTTTGTGATGCTTTTTTAAAAAGTTATTATTATAAATTCTCTCTCTCCACTCATAACAACCAACGATGACTCCTCCAGTTTCCATAGTGACATTTCCTGCTAAGGACACATCTATTCAGCTTCTGGCTTCCTAGCACAGATTACAGGTTTGATTCTGAATCATAAATTAATTTCCCAGTGCTTATTATTTAAATAGATTGCTCTTCTTTCTCAGAGCCAGGATACTGATCTTCCCATAATCCACAGAGAGGGAGAGCCAGGAGCCAAAATAATATTCCAAAAATGGAAAATAATACTTCCTAAAAGCAATGCTCCCTAATTTTCAGTCCCAGGGTCTAACAGAGAAATGCTAAGTGGACACATTAAGCAAGTTACTGTTAAGTCACCTTGATAGCAGCAAAGGGGCCTTAATATCTCTGCTTTCCCTGCAGTGATTCTTTGGGGCTTTAAGTTAGTGATCTTAGGAGGACACTGTGTTTATGGATGTAAAGGCTTGGCCAATAGTTTTAAATGGCTATGGTCGTGTTTGATAGGCCCAAAATTTCAATTTGAGTATGCTCTTTTATCACTACTTACTTTTAGACATGTGCATTGGGGTAAAATTCACTAATGCACGGTTGTACAAGTTAAGTCTGACTTAAGTCCTATTTTGAGTGCTATATAGATTTTATACTGACCCTATGCAGAGAGGCAAATTTCTCCCCAAATGTATTGACGAGACAAAAATCCAAAGAAAATCTATTAATTAAATGGTAAGTTAAAATGCTGGTATCATTACAAATATAACTTTGATTTTTGCTTTCTATGGCTGTCTTAGACTCCAATTTGCATATCCCATCACAGTCTATATAGACAACAAAATGCCCTGAACTGTAAGCCCAAAAGAAGCATAAATGTGTTTAAAATGAATTTTCTGAATATTCAATATCCTATAATAGTGAAATGGTTTCAAGTAAGTTCCTAACCAATATTTACTTAACACATCTGGCTTGCGAAATAAAAGGCAAAAACAATCTGTTCTTCAGCAATTAATTTTAATATTATACACAATATGGCATCCCTTTTTTAACTCACAAGCAACAGAGGAATGACTCATCAAGGCTGTAGCTCTTAAGAGCTGTGCATGGATTAATCTTTCAGTTCTTCACTTTACCCTGCTTCCCTCAGAGTCCCGTTTTCTCACATATTAGCATGTACTAGCTAGCACTCTAAAATGTTTGTTGCAGCTTATTCCAATACCACAAACTAGCCAAACAATGTTTGGACTGGAGCACACGCTAATAAGTTGTGATAGGCAAATCTCAAATGTTTCAGAAGTAAAGTTCAAATAAGCATCCTACATTTGGGGATCCTTATCCAGACTTCTTGGGTTGAATACTCTGCTGGTATAGGTGCTGGGCATGTGGCTGCACCCCCCTGGTTTGAAGTGGTTTCCATCATGTAGAGGGTTTACAGTTTGGTTCAATGACTCTCAGCACCCCCACTATACAAATTGTTCCAGCCCCCCTGTCTGCCTGTGTGTCTCAGTATAGTTTCAAACTACATCGATTTACACCAGATGAAGATCTTGTCCCTCTTGGGTCTTCAAAACTAGAAATGTTGCAAGAACAGAGTCTTATTCAGTTTCTAGCACTTTCCATTGGGCTGTAAGTATCACCAAAAATGGCCTTTTTTCATGATTATTTGCATTTTGTATCAGTGGTAATGAAGAGGTGCTGAGGCTCACAACAATGGACATCTTTGTTAAAGTTAAATGAACTTCTTCGGACCATAAATAGGAACCTTCTAAATAGTAAAAGTGGAAATTATAATAGGATTCACTTTCTTTTCTTCCAAATATACCCTACATAGAGGGGAGGTAGATCCATTTACTTACCAATTCCATGCTACAGAATTTCTCTATCACACTTAAAGTATTTGAGCTGACCATGAATTCATATCCCTGCAAAAGACTACAGTTGGATTTTCTATAGGAACCTTCTAAATAGTAAAAGTGGAAATTATAATAGGATTCACTTTCTTTTCTTCTTAGGAATCCAGTATCAGTTTTTTCCCCATAAGACAGTCACAGTCGCACACACAATTAGCAGTTTCAAGTTTCTTTTTACTGAATAACATTCCAAAGATAAACCATTGCAGCACAGCAGTTACAATGCACCCCAGCTAGACTAACATCATTAAATAGAGATTTGTTATTTTCCTTTAAAATGAATATAGCACTGGGCCTAAACCTTAAAATCTATATATTTAAACCTCACAAAATAAGTACAGGGATTGGGATTTCTGACAGTTGGAGATCTTCTGCTTTCATGTAGGTTCACCCTGGGCATTATATTGATAGCTAGATAAAAATTTAATTGTACCACATAACCAATTGTTTCAGTATCCACAGTTTGAGTGCACACACAATCTCAAATAAGAAAAAACGACAATTACTGTAGCTGTTAAGCTCAGATGGTGTCTTTGGTTCAATGAATACAACTCGCAAAGACATTTGGCCTCTGGTCTATGATTCCTCCTTTATGGCATTTTCCCAGTCTCAATCCACTGACTTCTGTAAAATTACAGGAAATTGTACCAAGATCCAACCCGCAGAAGTAGTGACGGTTACCCCTGGGAGCTCTATCTTCTCCCTGCAGAGCTAGGGCTGGATCGGACTGGTGCTCAAAAAGGCTAACCATTTTGTATCCCTGATAGAACTTATTACTGATTGGTCAGGAGCTTCCAGCTTCCAACTAAGGATGTATGAGTGTGCATGCAAGAATGTCTACCCTTAATGAAGCCTTCCACATCAGCTTCCTGAACTCCCTCTAGTTCAATGGTCCCCAAACTGTGGGGCGTGCCCCTAGCCTGGGCCAACCCCCACGGGGGGTGGAGGAGGGAGCGCCACCCAGACCTGTTCTGCCCCCAGCTCTGCTCCAGCTCCAGCCCTGCCCCCAGACCAGACCCAAGCTTTGGCTCCCTGCCCCGAGCACAGCCCGGCCCCAGTCTCAGCCCCTGACTGCAGCCCGGCTATTTCCCCAGTTGCAGCTGTGGATCCACCTCCTGGCTTCCAGCCCCACTGACTCCTGGTCATGGCTCGGCTTCTGGCCCCGGCTGTAGCCCCGCAGCCTCAGCTCCGGACCCGGCCTCAGCCCCCAGCCCTGCTCTCGGGGGCGGGGCAGGCCTCATACAGATTATATTACAGGGAAGTGGGGTACAACATAAAAAGTTTGGGGACCACTGATTTAGTTGCTGAAATAGCAACTGCTCATTTTCAGTCACTCAAGCCTCTATACTACCACCTTGTCTGGGAATATTTCCAAATCAACTCAGAGGAAGTAGAAACAGTAGCTGTAATTACAGCAATAAAGGTTTTGGCTGAACATGAACAAATAAGAAAAACAAAGAACAAAGGGGGTTACACAAACACATCTTAACTTAGGAAGTTCTGTTCTATGGCTCACATTTTGTAATCTTCACAGTGGGGTAGCAAAGGTAGCTTTATTCCACCTTTGCACCCTCTGGATTCTGGGCTAGCTGTGGGGTCCAAAACAGTACGGCAGTATCATTGGTGCTGTCTGTGGCCAGCAGCACAAACCAGAATAGCTATAGTGGCATGTGTTACAGCCCCAGCCCCTCTTGCTCACAACTCTATCTGCCTGCCAAGGAGAGCTGAATCTTTCCCTATGTTTTGTCTGAATGTTGTGGCCTAAGTCCATTGCTAGTTCCTACAAACAAGAGGTTTTTTACTGAGGAACCTGTATGGATCATTTTGACTAATCAAGTCCCTTTCCCTAGAGACTGAAGAGAAAGAGCCAAAATCAGACCATGGGTGGGTGTAATTCCATTGAAGTCAGTGGAAAAACACCCAATTGCAGAAGGTTTGAGTTTGGCTGCAAGTGTCTTATATCAAGAAGCATGGTGGTTCTCCACAAGTATAGCTTTGTTGTCCAAATTTTATCTTTCTTAAGCACTATGACTTAAGTCTTTCTTCCAATTTTTTTTTCAGATTTTTTCCCCTAGAGTTCATTAAAGCTCTTTTATTTATTTATTTTTTTCTGGATGGGGGTAAGCAGCATAGAGAAGGAGCATATTTGTATTGATTTCTTTAAATGAACATTATCACATTCAAACTGATAAGGTCTGGCAGCCAGACATGATGTGCTGAGCTTTGGTACCTGACTTCTACTAATTTAGCAGCATGCTTGAAATGAAGTGCACTTTTAAATTAGCATGATGTCAGGCAGATTCTAAAATAACTCCTGTTAGTTTCAGACTGCCTAAACTGGCCAACAGGTGTTGCTAGTGTTCCTTGATTTCTCCATATTAAGTGTTACTGTTTTCTTTAGACCAAGGGCTAAACAATATTAGAAGCTGTAAAGTTAGGGTAGCCAAATATAAAGGAGACATTTTGGGGCAGATTACCTGTGCAATAGTGGAATTGCAATGGTTCCAATAAAGTCAAGATTTGTTGTAGGCCTAGAGAGGGAGTAGGAAGGATTCGTCAAGGCAGACTTTATCCTTTCTACCTTATTACATAAGGGTGAACTGGTTTGAATATAACAAGAACAAAGCCAAACTTTCAGAACTCAAACCAAACTGTTTGCTTTATGAAAGTTAAAAAGAGTTTGCATAATTTGAATGCTTATTTTTATGAGTCCCTGTACTTAAGGATTAGAATATAAGGCACTGATTCAACAAAGCATTTAAACATTTGCTGAACGTTAAGGTGAATAATTCAATTGAAGTCAATAGGACTACTCAACTGCTTCAGGTTAAGCATGCGGCCAAATGCTTTGCTGAACTGAGGCCTAAATATGTAAATATTATTCCTGCACGTAAATGTTTGCAGTATCAGGGCCTTCCTCTTTATTCTCCATATTGTGGATTGACCTTCATCAATGAAAAGTAGATTCACTGGGTTATAGTTCCACACTCCTTTTTCATCTCCTAGCTTGTTTTGCCTTTTAAATAAAGAATGAGGGTATACTTGGAATTAGCCAGGAGACCACATCATTTCTGGCTGATTCTTGGCTGTTTTCTAGCCAATTTAATGATGGGTATCTGAGTGAAATATCTGTAGTATCTTGCTGATGAACAGGAAATATGTACAGAATAAGGTAACAACATTTCTCCCACTTTATGTAGCAGCAGCCTGCAACTTCTCTACCCTGCGCTTGTTTGTTTCTGCCCCAGCAGGAAGTATGTCATAGGAAATCCCAGAGCAGCATGAAGAATGTACAGGAAGTGTGGCATCTCCACATTTTCTGGAGAATTTAGCACAGGGATCGGCAACCTTTGGCACGCGGATCATCAGGGAAATCCACTGGCGGGCTGTGACGGTTTGTTTACCTGCAGCATCCGCAGCTCCCACTGGTCGCGGTTCACTGTTCCAGGCCAATGGGGGCTGCGGAAAGCGGCACGGGCCAAGGGATGTCCCTTGATTTAGCACAATATCCATCAGTCCTGTGGATCTGAGTCACAGAAACACAATTGAAAGATAAGGAGCCTGATTCTGATCTCACATCCGTTTTACATGAAGGTTACTCCTGATTTTCTTCAGTGTTAAATGAGATCAGAATCAAGCCCAAAGAATTTTACCTCTTTTCTGATAAGTAAGCTACTAAGTGGGAGGCCCTGACTGCAAGGCAGATGGTGAAGCATGAATGAATTAACATCAAAACATTTTTCTTTCTTCATTTCTAACTGAAATTGCTTTCAGCTTGCAGAATATTTAATGCATCCTCCGGTGATCACTTTTTTAGTCTCCCATTTCCCCCATGCTCTCTCAATCAGCTCAGCTGTGATGATCATGCACCATGTAGATGTATGAACCAAATTTTAAGATGTAGAGACATTATAATTGATTTTTTCCCCCTTTAGTTGCTGTGAGGAGTGACCAGATTCTTTGTCACTTTCAAGTCAAGTAACACACTGTTTCTCCTACTTCCCCCCCCCCCCCCCCATTAAACATACCTAAGTGAGGCATGTGTTGTGGGGATGTATGAGTCCCTCATGCTGAGCCAACAGGCTAGCTTTTTATTGGCTCTTATGAACATTTTTCAGGGGTTTTGAAATGGTAACCAAAAAAGGCTAAACAAATTTAAAGGGGTTGTTGAGTCCATCTACATCCTATTATCTGTCCCATAGATAACTGTCTGCTTTATTAATGGCCATCTTATAAATATGCCCAGAAGATGTTGAATTTGAAAGGGATTTCTGTTTTTTGAGCAATAGTCTAGTTAAATTACTAAATTAATATATTCAGTTAATGAAAATAGGAAAACATTTTTTCCATTAAAAAGTTTCACTGTGGACTGAAGCGGATGTATAATTTTCATTTAACACGGGTATGAAAATGAGATCTGCTCACTATCATATTCTACCAAAGACAGATTTATTATGCTTGAAATTGACAATCAAATCACAAGCCTATCATTGATGCTGTTGCACCTACTAGGGGAATGTCCTCATGCCCTGAAATATAGATTCCCTCTTTTTAATTATAATAGTGCCTAGATAGTGAGTATTCCACATGTCCCACATTCCATATTGGCCAGTAGCTACTCCAACTAGTCTGACTGCAGATAATAAGAGCTATTAGAAAGCTTGTGAACACAATGACAGAAAGCAGTGTCACAGCAACACAACATATTACCAAGTAGGATTTCCCATTCCTTATTTTTTATCATCTTTATCATCATAATATTGTCTTCTTTTTCATTTCACACTCTGTAAACTAGGTCTCCCTCTTCAAGCATTTTAGATGTCATTTTTAAACATCTGCTTCTGTTAGTAAATGATCAGTAATTCATAGATATTCAGCACAACAGTAGAAATGGCCACAGTATAACAATTGACCAAAACATGATTTCTAAAATAGGGATACATTGCAGTTTCCAAGGAAATCTGGATGTTTTTCAGGGCTAAATTCATATTCTCCAGCCTGACTCTTTTGCACTGTCAGTCATTCAAACACATAGGGTCAAATTCAGACCTGCTGAAAGTCAAAGCAACCCTACTGAAGTCCACAGAATGACACCTGCTTACATCAGAATGGAATATGGACCTCAGAAAGAAATACAGTCAGATAGTGTGAGCAATGTAACTAACTCTTATTTCTCCCAGCGTGAATCTCCCATTTGTTTTCCAGGAGAATGCTGTATGTGAGGTATCTGATGTTTGAGATCTTGAATCTTTCCATTTAATCTGGGGCTGTTTTAAACAAAAGTAATGGAATGAAGCCACTCGAGTGAAATTGACTGTGTCTAATACAGTACAGCTTTACCATAAAAGTGTTATTTCTGCTTATTTAATAGGCTCAGTTTGTCACAATTCCTCACTTCGAGTATGCATAATACCAGGTTTTTTATTGCTTTCTGACGGGGTTTTTTTCGGGGGGGGGGGGGGAGGGGAAGTATTTAACCCTTTGCACACATCTATAGTTCTTCCGATTAGGTCAATATTTTTGAAGGTTGGTGTCTGCAGTTAGGTGCTGCAGACTATTTTTAGGTATCTTTAAAAAAGTAGCTTTATTTTCAGAAGTGTTGCACTCCCACTGAAGTCAGTTTTGGCCTAAATGCCTATACATTTCACATTAGAAAATTATATTCAAATACCAAGTTTCTGTAGATAATGGATTCATAATGCTATTAATTGTCCACTTCTCTAACCTCAGAGTTGCTCTTCACAGCTTCAGTTGTAACATCCCTTTCTACCAGCTGAAACAAAACATTAGTGGCATAGCTGAGAGTAGGAGGAGGAAAAGAACATCCTTTGCTGCAGCTTCCCTCCGTGGAAATATGGATATTCTGGCTAGGACCCCAGCAGTGTAGAAGTGCTCTCCTAGCTTCAGTCCAGCTTTCTCTGCAGGAGACACAACCAGCCAGGGAGCGGCCGGGGATAGCAAGAGCAATAACAAACTCTCATCCCTCTCTGCATGAACAAGGACCAGCTGAGGCTGGACTGGAAAGCAATGAGTTGGCTCCAGCTGCCTTTCTGGAACATATGGGTGCTTCAACCTTTCATGCATGAGCACACTGTTCCCACTACTATACACTCTCTGCTGTTTTTTAGGCATGTCTTCTAGACAACAGAATGGAAAACCTGATCAGAATACACACACGTACATACATGCATATATATATATATAATTGCAGGGAGGCTCAGGGGCAGGTCAACTTTAAAAGAAGAAAGTGAGTAAATTTAGATTAAATTGACCACTTACAAGTTGGCTGTGTCCCTGTAACTGTGCTACTCATTTAGAAACAGTTTCAAGATCAGAGACCCTTGTTCAGTGCTTGAGATGTGTCTCTCAGAAAGCCACATTAGCCAATTAAAGAATGACATTCTCCAAGAAGCATAACTTTCCAAACACACTGAGAATATCTGTCCACATTACCTGCATTTAATTCTGCAACTGGTAATCGGATGTGAAGCCTTTTATTTTTGAATAGTGTCTTTCATGGAAATGGTATTGTAATTGTATATTAAACATTACTTGAATAGAAACATGGCTTTGAAGTTTAATAACTAGGTATCAAACATGCATCCATCATGTAGTCATTAGAGCTCCAAAGGAAATTTGAGTTTCCACTTTTTTATTATTCTTAAAGAATATGTACAGACCTTAAATAATGGTATAAATGATATGAGTGATGTAAGATAAGGACAAATGATGTAGCATTAGAACTATCAAAGTGAGTGTCTAATACCAAGTGATGCCCCAATCCAAAGGATAATCTGATTACTTGACAAGAACAAAGCATACAGAAGAGAATTTTAGTACAGCAGTAAAACGATAATGTTGAGGGCATAGAATTCAACAAATACCCCCAAATGTTTAAGACTGTTTGCACCAATAAACAATTAAATTAGCTTTAATTGTGTTTGTGCCCCTTTTGTGTTCACTTGCCACAAAGATTCTGCTGCATGAGTCCACTGGAAGGATTGTTGGCAGGAACTGTGAAAATTTAGCAAAGATTTAGAGGGTTCATATAAAGAAAACTCTGAACTTGTGAAATGTGAGTATTCACAAAGAAGCCTGATTCCGAGTTCTCCGTATCAAGTCAGGGAAGGGAAACAAAACTAGGAATGGCCATGGTACAGCAGCACTCCAGCCACATGCACCTCCCCAGCTGCACCTTAGGTTTGCATGCCGCCTTTGCTGGGTGTTGTGAGTGGTTTGAATAGAGACATTTGGCAACTCCATATTATCTAGTGGACCCCTTATGCTAGGGATGTTTCCCCAGGAGGCCAAATCTGATGAGTTAAAGCCACTGTGCTCTGCTGAAATGGCTCAAGAGAAAGAAAAGGCCACAAATCAGGCCCCTGACCCTTATCCATCACCAGGAGGAGGTCTACTAAAGCAACAAGTGGAGTTTCTGCCGAATCCAGGCCTGTAATCAAAATGGTAAGAGCCAATGGCTCTTTAAGGCAGACAGATACTCTGGGGGACTAGTTTCACCACAATCTTTCCAATACTCTTAAACCAACACAGAAGATTAGACAGTGGCCGATTGTTAGCCAAATTGTGGCAATTTAAAAAAACGATGGCCTCACAACAGCTTCCTGTACAGAAGCTGGCAACCTACCCTCTCTGGGGGCAGCACTTTCACTCTCCACCAAAAATTGATCAATTTCTTCTCTGCTCCGGCCTTCACCATCCGGGAAGAACATGGGTTCATGTCAAAGATACCTACGGTCCAACATAGACACTTGCAAAGTACACTAAATACATAAATACAAATGTAATTAGAAAAGTATCTGGCCCTTTTTATATCCAGTAGCACCATTGGACTTGTGTTTAGGGCTTGATCCTGCAAGGGACTGAACACTTTGGTCCTGAACCAGCACAGAGGTGGGGCCAGGAGCAGGGCCCTGTCTCCAGAAGGGGAGGGGACACAGACAGGGATAAGGGGGTCGAGGCTGCGGGTAGGTGCGGGGCCAGTGGTGGACCCCACGTGTGGGGCTGGCAGCCGGGACCCTGTGTGTGGGGCCGGCAGCTGGGACCCCTGGGCATGGGGCTGGCAGCCATGATGCGGCACCCTGCGTGCGTGGCCTGGAGTGGGGCCGGCAGCCGGGACCGCGCATAAAACCTGGGTGCTGCAGTACCCCCCGCACCCTTACTTCCCGCGCCTATGGTGCTTAAAGTTGAGGCCATGTTTAAATGCTTTGCTGAATCAGAGCCAGAGCCCTCAACATCTCACAGTATCAAGCTCTTATTTTATTTTACAAACCCTGACTGATCACAGTAAAATCAGAAATTAAGTAAATAAATCCTTGCCCTTGTTGCTTTAAGAAATTTCATACAATAATGTTTGGCTGCACCATGGTCTTCCCCCTTCTGTGTTTCTGATGTAAAGGATTTGGGATGTATATTTCTGAATGCTTAAGCATCTGGAACCTGATACAGTATCTTTGTTAAGCCATGTGAGTCAATAAACAGGAATATTGGCACCGTTTGTGTGCATGCCATTTTTCCCACCATACCCCTATTATTTTTCCCTATGGGTCACTACACTAACATACAGCAGAGCGTAGTGATGCTTGAAATGACTTTATGGGAATTAAGCCTTTTAAAAATCAATATTTATTCCAAAGAGGCTAGTCTAAGGAGTGGGATGTATCTTTGCATCAATCTTTGTTCTTGACAGTCCAACCAGCTTTAACACAATCAGAATCTCCCAACTTCTATAGAAAAGATACTGCAGCACTTCTGAGAGTTCCTTCATGACTGGCATTGAGGAACATTGAAAGAGAAGTTAATCTTCAGTAGGATTATCAGAGTCACATACTATACTTGAAGAAATTGAAATATTTTGTGTCTTAATCTTGCTATTTCCTGTTTGGAGTGGGGATGAAAAGTGGAAAAGGAGCTGGAACTGGATTTTTAAAAATAGTAATCTTATAGAATTGTGTGCATTGATATTCATCTAATTTAATGCAGCATGGCTGCAAGCTCCAATCTCATCTGTATCTCACATGAAAAACAGATTTAAATCCTTCTTTTTCAGAACAGTCATTGACTCTTGCTTGTTAGAATATAGATATTCAGGCCTGCCTGTAAAGGTTTAAGAACCTAGGTGTATTTTTATCACTTAGCTAGTTATAGAGGTATAAAACAAAGAATCAAAATTACAAGTCTGCCTGTGTATGGGCCTTCTCCCACTAGGATAATCTGAGGTCTTGTTCTTAGGCTAAGGCCTTTGGCTAAGCAGCAGGGGCAGCCATAAACTGGGAAGTGTATGGCCACATCCTCACATTCCAAACCAGTCACATGGAAATAAGGTGGTGTTGGGCTGTTAGGAATACAATCCTGTCCCAATAGTCCTATCACCACCAGATAAAGAAACAGATCTTAAGATGGTTAAAGAAAACTTAGTATGATAGCATCCTGTCTGGCAAGGAATCACTCGTCAATGGTTGTGAAACCCTCATTTCTGTATTTTTTTATCTTTATGGCCCCACTTTTCTATTGTTAATCTCTCTGGTTCTCTAGTTGTTTCTGTCTGCTGTATAATTAATTTTGCTAGGTGTAAATTAATTAGGGTAGTGGGATATAATTGGTTAGAGAATTATGTTATAATATGTTAGGATTGGTTAGATAGATTTCAGTAAAATGATTGGTTAAGGGATAGCTGAGAATGTTACTATATAAACTGGGGTCAAACAGGAAGTAGGTAGGGAAATTGGAATCATGCTTGCTGGAAATTAACCCCAATAAACATCGCATTGTCTGCACTTCAGAATTATGGTCTTTTGCTGCTTGCTGTCTGCATGACAAGAACCAGGGAAGTGGGAGGGTGGAGGGAAAGCCCTCTAACATTGCTTCCTGAGGCCAATTTTTCTTCTAAGGCCATGTCTACACTACAAAAAGGGCCGGCTTTAGTCCGATTCCCCAGAATCAGGCCCCGCAGGTAAGAGGGCCCCGTGCCCGCACCTAAGAGGGCCCCGCGCCTTAGGCTCACCCGGCGGCGGTCTGCTCCAGTGGCATTTTGGCGGCGGGGGGGGACACTCCGGGGTCTTTGGCAACATTTCGGTGGCGGGGGGACCTTCAGTGCTGCAGAAGACGCGGAGTGGACCCCCCACTGCCAAAGACCCGGACTGCAGAATCGGGCCCCGCAGGTTCTAAAGCCGTCCCTGACTACAAACATTTGCTGATGCAAGTTATGTCGGCATAAAGCCTCTGCGGTCAGTATATCACTTATGGGTGTGCATACTTGGCTCCTAGTGTCAGCACTGTGCATGCTCACAAGGTATGCTTTTATCAATGCATAGTGTGATGCACCATGAGTAGGTATTCCAGTGTGCAACCCACCACCATCCAAATGCTGTCTTTTGGGAAGTTTTGGCAATACATGGTGGGGCAGAAACAAGTTGCACAGGAGTGATGGGGAGCAAGAAGGGAATAAATTTCCCAGCATTCAACAGTCTGCATTCAACAGTTCGCCAGTCCTGCGGTGTTGGCGTACCCGCCACCGAATTGCCACCGAATCCGTGTTACCAGCAGACCTCCCGCAGCCACGCTGCCGAAAGCCGCCTGACTGCCGTGCTTGGGGTGGCAAAATACATAGAGCTGCCCCTGACCAGAGGATTGTACATCCCATCCTTGCAACGCTTATGACAATAGTGCAGAGCCGCACAGGCTCCAGGCTTCTGTCAGAGATGGTGGACAGTGAAGAGGGCTGTGCAGATTTGTAGGATTTTTAAAAAAGGCTTGAAAATTATGGGATAATTATGACATTATGTGATGGAGACTGTTGAATGCTGGGAAATTGATTCCCCTCTTGCTGCCGAAAGCTCCCTGACTGCCGCCCTCACAGCGACTGGCAGGCCGTCCCCCGCGGCTTGCCGACCCAGGCACGCACATGGTGCGCTGGTGCCTGGAGCCGCCCCAACCACTGGTATTTGCAGAGCCACATGAAGAACCGAATCAGCGGGGAACATGATGATTTCTTGGAGGCAGGGCCAGCTCCAGGCACCAGCCCAGCAAGCAGGTGCTTGGGGCGGCCAATGGAGAGGGGCGGCATGTCCGGCTCTTCACGGCAGGTCCCTCACTCCCTCTGGGAGCGAAGGACCAGCCGCCGAATTGCCGCCGAAGACTGAAGCGGCGGCAGCAGAGCAGATCGCGATCGCGGCTTTTTTTTTTTTTCCCCCCTTTTTTTTTTTTTGCTGCTTGGGGCGGCAAAAATCCTGGAGCGGCCCTGCTTGGAGGACAGATTAGTATGAGACATAGTGAGAACCAGTTCAAGGTTGTTGAAAATATAACCCCAAACCTTTGAAAACTTTAAAGCTATAAATAAAAAAACACGTT
Source organism: Emys orbicularis (assembly GCF_028017835.1). Taxonomy (NCBI): domain Eukaryota; kingdom Metazoa; phylum Chordata; order Testudines; family Emydidae; genus Emys; species Emys orbicularis. The sequence continues at coordinate 81,760,056 of NC_088686.1, read as the reverse complement.
CTGTTATCATCTGAACTATAACTAATGTACATCACACATTTAAATTATAACCATGGGAAGGTGTTAGGGCTGAGGTGCATTAATATATTTTACTTTTACTTTTCTATTTTACCTATGTCTAGGATAACTGGCAAAGAGAGGCAACCTCAAGTGACTTTTTATACATTAAAATAATCTGTTTTTATTAAAGTGCTGCTGTATTCTGTAAAGTGACTTCTACAAATGGCACCTTCTTACTCAGCAGATTTTTCATCTATGTGTATTCAGAGCCAGAACTGCTTAAACAAACAAACAAACAAACCCTACATTTTTGCAATTTTCACTCCTGTCATCTCTACAGAATCAGCAGCATGACTTATTTATTATTTTTACTTGGTATTACCAAAAATATCAAATATGAGGCTATGGTGGCAACACAGCTTTGAAGTATAATAAAATATTAAAAATCAAACTTGGATAGTGTACAAGTAAAATCTTTGGGACAGACCATCCTTTAATGTATGGCCACAATCCTACAAACTGCTCCACATGGGCAGATCTCTATGCTTGTGCAGATTCCCACTGAAGCCAATAAGACACTGTATGGAGGGGGGGCTGCCCTCATGGAGAATTGAAGTAAGTGAGATTACTCACAGTATATAGAATTACACTTTTTTTCAGGATTGGGGGCTATGTTTATACAATTTGTATAAAAGGAACCCAAATCCTAATTGGGGCTGCAGTTATAACAAATAAAATAAATAATGCTGGGAGATCCTGTGTCTGATTGTTGAGTTTACATGTTTTATCTAAGAGGACAAAAACGCAAAAATTTGTTTAGTAAAGTGTGTACAAACTGTGTAATATTTATTCTCCATATTGGGTGGTTTACTGGCTATTTTGAAACAAGTCACCACAACTGATGCTTATCTAGGCTCCAGGCCTTCAAAACACACATGCACTTAACTTTATGCACTGAGTAGCCCCATTAGTATCAATTAGAATACTCACATGTCTAAAGTTGAGCACATGGTAAGTATTTTGCAAAATCAATGCCCCCAGTTGGCATCTTCTTCCACCTGTCTAGATAATTAGTGAAGAATAATAGAAAATATACATTTTAACACATTTTATGATTGCTGAGATTTGGCCTTGTGTTAACTATACATTTATGTAATATATAAGGGCATCTGTAATAGAAATGTCCCTAAGAAATGCAATTATCATCATCTATATTTCCTAAAGGCTTGTGAGCTCTTGGTGCTCATTCCTCACCTAAAGTCATAATCCTGTCTATGTATCCTGTTTCCGTTCCTGTGGAAATGATTGTGATATCCCAGAAGATTATAAGACTATGGTACTGAAGACACAGATCCTGTTTTCAGCCAAATTATCCAACTAAATTAAAGAATAAGGAGATAAGACAGAAAACAGAATGAGATGCATTCAGCAGAATTCATTTGGAATAGAACAGTGGTTCCCAAACTTGTTCCGCCGCCGAGAGTAATCAGGTAAGGTGGGCTATTATCAGCAGGAGAAAAAAAAAACTAACCACCTTACCTGATTACTCTCATTATAGTTAGTATGGCAACACCCATTTGTTCATATCCTCTGTGTATATATATATCTTCCTACTGTATTTTCCACTGCATGCATCCGATGAAGTGGGTATAACCCACAAAAGCTTATGCTCAAATAAATTTGTTAGTCTCTAACGTGCCACAAGGACTTCTCGTTCTTTTTGCTGATACAGACTAACACGGCTACCACTCTGAAAAAAGATCAATGAATTTTCTTTTGAAAGATTCCTCACAAATATGGAAACAGACATGTCCCATTCATTAATTAAAATTTACATACTGCCAAGCATGGAATAATAATTTATCAGACCTACTTTTTGAACATCACTAATCAACAGAAAAGTTATCTAGTAGTTCGACCACACGATTAATCAGGATACTTGTATTTGATTGCCAATTGCCACTGACTTATTGTGTGGCCTTTGGTAAAGCACTCAACTTCTACTTGCATCAGGTTCCCCCAAACATTTTGATCCTCTGGAAATAATACTGATCTATCTCACTAGGGTGCATGGGTTATACTGATTAATAATTAGTGCAAAGTATTATTTTTATTCTATAAAATCTTTATTACAAATATGTTAAGATTGGATAGGTTAAACACTCAAAAGGCAGGAAATGACAATGCTAAGGTTTTTGCTTTCACAACCTCAACCCTCTCCCATTATATACATGCATTACAATGCAATATAATTACATGACCAATACATATAGTAGAATATTACACAAACTGATTTGCAAATATTTCCACAAATACAAAAAGTATGGTTAGTTCAAAGTTACTTGTGGAGGTAATATTATTTATTATTACTGTTGTGGTGCCTAGAGCCCCCAATGAGGATCTACTCATTCACCTAAGGACTTACATAGCTCTTATTATTATAGAACAGACTACATTGTGCTAGGACTGTACAAATACATGAGACAATCCTTGTCCCAAAAGAACTCACACTCTAAAGTCCTAATCCTAAAATCAGATCTCCTAGTGCAGACCCCTGTAAGCCTGGGAGGGCCCAGTTACCTCAGATATTTTTTTGATTTTACTAGGAACTCTGTTTCTCTACTAAATTACCTGTAAATCAAGGCAATGTCAAGCCATTGTTGTTTGGCATTTTCAGCTTGTGCAATAGCAGCATCTTTCTCTGGAGCATGCTGGTTTAGCCTGTGCCACTTTTCTGTGTAGGGACAGACTCAGAGGTAAGAAGGGATAGATATGAAATGAACCCAGAGCTCTTAATGAGCAGATGTGAATGCTACCTCTGCAGTCACTTATTGATGCTATTTCTGTGGAATTACTGCAGTAACTTGTACATGGTAAGTAAAATGAAAAATTCCCATCTACTCATCGCACACGGAGAGAGAGATTTAGAGAGTGCTGTCAGCAGACCTCCCATCAGCACGGAATCCAAATTTCTCAGGCTAATAAAAAAAGGAGGTATTGATTCTTTTAATATCTCTAAAATCATAGTTGCCTCTCTTTTCTCAAAGCAACAGTACTTTGCAATTCCAACTGAGGAAGAGATGGTTACTTACTAAAACTGTGGTTCTTCGAGAGGTGATGCAGACAGATATTCCACCTAGGTATGTGCAGACCCAGCTCACTGGAGCAGGAGAATTTTGCCTAGCAGTACCCATAATGGAATGGCGCTCGCGTCTTGTGGCCATAGCCAGTCCCCTGGATATATGAGGCAGTGCTGTCCTGACCCCCCAAGTTCCTTTGTACTGAAAGCACAGAGACTAGACTCCGGTGCAGAGGGGATGGAGGGTGGCTCGTGGAATATGCGTCTCCATCACATCTCAAAGACCCACAATTGCAGTAAGTACAGTAACCGTTTCTTCTTCAAGTAGATGTGGCTGTGTATTCCACATAGGTAACTTACAAGCAATACCCAGGCCAGGAGGCAGGTCTTAGAGTCTACCTAAACGAGGATCGGAGGACCACCTTACCATCAAGGAGCAAATCCTCTATGGCCTATTGCACATTTGGGAGTAATGACCATATTCTGTAGCCAAGACGCCCTTTTCATGGTCACTGCTGAGGCCATGACTCTGGTCGAAGTATCGCAATGTCCAGTGTGAACTGTAACAAAGTCTTAGCCACCAAGCAGCCTTCAGTGATAAATGCATGAAATTCCTCCATTGAGGCTTTGGGCAGCTGGTCCACATATTGAGACATGGTATAAGGTGAAGAGTCACTTCTGTGCTAGGCTCCAGCCAATCCGCAAGCCAGGAACTGTTCTGGTGACTCTCAGGGCAGGTATATAAGCCTCACAGGAGGAACAACAGCTCAGTCTGCTCAACGTCACTCCAGGACTTGGAACTCTTTCCTGCCTGATAGTGGCAACAGACTCCCCAAGCCTTAGCCTGGTCCAGGCCTGCTCTTGCTTCCACCCTCTTACTAGTCTTGCTCCAGCCTTGCTCTCACTCCAACCTCACTCCAGTCCTGCTCTGGAAACCTGATTCTGGCTGTGACCCCAGGCTCTGACCACTGGCCTGACTGCCATGGCTCTGACCACTCAGCCTGACCATCTGCATTATGTTTCTGACACAGCTGTCCAGCTCAGAAAGTCATATTTGGACAGCAATGCCTGCTGGTTAGTAATGCACATCTGCAAGGAAGAGGAGGTGTAAATCTTCCTACCCATGAGGTCCATCTGTTTAGAGCCCTTATTTTTGGGAGTGGACTTAAATCTGTCTTGCTGGGCTCTATTGTTAACAGTGGTTAAACCGGGAGTTTGGGACCAGATGTAAGTAAAAACCCTCAGATCCCTGCACAGGAATGAAGTAGAGTGTCTCCATGCACTTTGCAGTAGGCAGTACCAAAGCTGGTGTGCTCCAGAGAAACCTTAGCAGGCTCTAGGAGCAAACTGTTAATAGGGAAGGCATCTCTCCCAGGGGTAGATGGTTGCAGGATACCCAACAAGGTATGGGTATTCTCCTGCAGGAACTCTGCTTGAATATCCATGGAAGCAGCCACCTGCTTCAAAAGATTCTGGTACACTTTGAAATCCTCCAATACTGAAGAAGAGGAAGAGCTAGGCCCTGCAGAATTGTCCAGGGACAAAGATGAAATGGTTAACTATGCCAGAGCCAGATCATGCTTCAGGACCAATGGACCTGGAGGGGAAGACTGTGGAGGCTCCACGAGGGGAAGGTTCACTGGTGCCTGGGCCTGTGGCAGATTGACAGTCACCTTTACAGGCCGGCTCAGTGATCTTGCCTTAGAGCAAGATAAGGAGTGGGGCCTCTGTGACAGAGGAGCAGCCCACAGATTCCATGGAGACCACTGGTATGGATAGGACATTGGTGGCCAGTAGGCACCGGGCCATGGGGCCCTGGCTCAACCACGAGATGAGCACCAATGCTGCTACCCATAGTACTCCATGAATGGCCCCCAATGTGGGTCAGCTGATGGAGAATGGAAGGAGGAAGATCCCGACCCAGACACAGAGGAGTCTTGGGTTTTAGGGGATAAAGGCAGAGCCAGCTCTAAGGGTGCGAACAACTGGTCTTACTCATCCATAGCCCAGAATGAAGGAGGAACTGGTGCCACTGGTGGAAATGGTACTGCTGGCACCAAGTATGCCTCCATTGTTTCTGTGCCAGAAGCAGTGCTGACTCTGAAGTCAGAAGCAGTACCAAATTACAGAAAGAAATATCATGGACTTTTCCCTAGCAATCTAAACGTAGCTTCCAAGACCTCTCCCCTTTACCTCCCTAAATACCATTTGTACCAATATGTGCCATGACTGTGGGGTCTTCCTCGCTAAGCACTAGATAGCCTGTCCTGATGTCTTCTTCTGTACCTGGCAGGCAAGATGAAGAATAGTTCTCACTGTCACCACAAACCCAGCTAATGATATTTCTAATGCTCTAATCCCATAACACCACAGCCTGTTTGCATCTCACAAACATTTCCCAATCTCCTGGACTGAGCTCCAGGACCTCTTGTCCTCTTATATGAAGCCTATCTGTTGTGAAGTTGTCTTGCTCTACAACAGTGGTTTTCAACCTGTGGTCTGCAGACTCCAAGGGGTCCGAAGACTATGTCTGAGATTTCCAAAGGGGTCCACACCTCCATTTAAAAAATTTTAGGGGTCTGAAAATGAAAAAAAAGGCTGAAAATCATTGCTCTACACTATCCCTTCATGTTGCCTCGGTAAGGAATTCCATTGCTATCTGTTGGTCCAATTCAGCAACTCTCCCCACTACACCAAACTCTGAGGACTAAGAGCTGCTTGCACTGGGCACATACATACATCACTTGGCCAAAGAAGTCATGCATTTCCCCCTTATCCTGATTACTTGATTGCTTGTCTTCTGCCTTCAGGGTTTTTACTTACTGACTCTGTCTAACTTGGAGGCAAAAGTCTGTATTTGTTTTATAGGTTTTACTTTGTCCACTGGCAAATAATTGAGCAGTCAATTCCCCCATGGTGCTGGACTGCCCCACAGTACACATTGCTGTGTACTCATTCTGTCAGAACTTCATTCCATCAACTTGAACTATTTGAGAACAGAAGAAAAGGCTACATTAGCTGAATAATTTATTCACAACATATAATTTGGTCCACTCCCAAGTAGACCATTCTCTCTTTCTCCCACCATTTTCTCTACAGGCATTCCCTTTACTGTATTTACCCCAGCACTATTCACACACAGTTTGATATATATTTCAGTATAATTGTTTGTACGGTACAGATTTACCTTATGAGAATCACAAGAAGTGACTTATGCCTCCTCCTGAGTCACTGCTGCAGTTAGTAGTCATAGCTGCAAAAACACACAGCACATAAAACCAGCCTGTTTTCTATCATCCAGGTGTGCTGATTCTTTCATTTAAAAAGCAAGATAAAGCAAAGAAATTTCACCAGCCCTGAAACATGATTGCAAAGTGTTGCCATTCTGGAGAGGACCAGAAGCAGAACTTGCCAAAACACTAAGGAAGGCAGACTGGAAACAGGAAGCACCTGAAATTGTCAAGAATTATATTCTTTTGATATTTCCAGCCCCATTTTATAGACGTATGGAAATCAGAGAAAATACATGAAAAACATCAAAACTTTTGGGTGCCTCTCTAAAAGAGCTGAATCTCCAACCATTTTTGTGCGACTATAACTAGGTGAGAAGAGACAGTTATAAAAGAATGTCTTCTGCTGATATTGAGGGTCTGTTTGAGTAGAAATTAGAGATCTCATGTATCGCTGTTTAGTGACAGGAGAGGTGGAGTGGAGGTGTAAGGAACATTATGGAAAAAGGTACAAGCACAAGAGTGAAGGAGACAGGAAAAGGTGAAGTTGGTTTATCGGAAGTAAGGAGGACAGGGAAGGGAGTAGCAGGAAATTAGGGCAGAGATTCTGGAGGGAACAGAGTTTAATGGCTGCTCATGTTGCTTAACTGTCACACAGGTTCTGATCCTATTCCCATTGCCGTAAACGTAAGTATGACTGACTTTAGAGGAACAGATAGGCCCTTAATCTGTAAAGTGTTTTGTAATATATGTAGTATTAGAGATGCTATAGGAAACCATAATTTTATTCTGATGACCCAAATCCATATGTAGTACCCAGCTGACAGGTACGAGTAAAGTCTGATATGTTGGTGGTAGCATTAAAAAAAATGGCGGAATAGTGCACTAGTAAAATAAACTTTTTTTTTTCTGCTAGAGATCAGGGATGATATTTTTGACATAGGTCAGAAATACAACTGAGTTTAATGAGGTTCTGCTTAGGCCCTAAAGGACAATTGTTGACATTTACAAAACAAATCACAAAATGTCCCCAGCTCTGCACATTGTCAGATCAATAGATCATATTTAGAGGAATTATTATTGTCTTTAATAGGTGGGACATGCATGTAGGCATGGAGACAGCAAGTTAGGAGAAGTGAGGTGCATTGAGTTAGAGCTGCATAGGGGAAGTTTGCACAGAACCTTCCTAGCCTATGGAAGTGTTTAGTCCCTTGAGTTCATGAGCATCATATTCAACTACAAAATGGTTCAAAAGCCAGCATGCAATAACAAAACAATATTTTTCCATCGTCTCCTCTAACATTGCACCCAAATATGAGCTGAATATCCCAAACATCCCACCCATGTGAAATAGCTGCTTAAGGAACGTATTGGAAGCCAAATCACTTGGAACTTCTAAAATTACACTGGAGAAAGCACTAGAATAATGTATTCTGTAGGAAACTGCACTTCCTGAGAAGGATGAATGGATGATCTCATAGGTCTTTTCCACTTCTCTCTCCTAGAGTTTTGTAGAAGGAAAAAAAATGCCCCAATTTTGTTTAAAAAACCCTCTGCCCCTATAGTATTTTATATTTAATTCAGCTTGCGGGTGGGCAAGTCCTGTCACTACTAAAGTTCCCAAAATTTTCCATACCATCTGGAACAATCCATGCTACAAATGCACCTGAAAATCCAGAATTTATCATAATTTTTGTAATTTACATCAGTTTTAATGGCATTAAGTTTGGAATTTTGGAAAGTCAGTTTATTTTCACCTAGAAATAATTTTTTTTTTAAAACAAAACCCACTTCATTTTTCATTTATTTTATAAAAGTAACTCTGGAAAAGTCTCTCACGCTATTCCTCTGTTCACTAGAGTAGCTGTGTGTAAATGTCAAGCTGTATTAAGTTGCATTATATGCTAACGTTAAATTACTGCAAACTGCTGATATGCTTTTACTCATTATCTTGCTGGGACATCTGTCAATATTAATATGGTAAATGACTAAGCAATCATCCCTTGTAAATAAGTGTATCAGATCCAAATGCAGGCACCCTTTAAGTAATTAAATGGAAGTTTAGGAATAGGAGATTAACATACCAATTATTTTGAATGACATTGGTTATGCCCATTTTTACTTTATGAAAATTAATAGGTGGTTAAAATGCACATGGCAGGACAGAACAGGAATTCATCAGGATGACCTTTTGTTTCTTTTATTATTTAAAATATGATCTGGAGTTGTATCACCACACTAAAATGCTGAGGGCCCCTTAGATGTTCTGCGGGGAGCCTAAAATAGGTATTCACAGTATCTCTAATGCTTCCATGAGGTCAATTCAATTTATCTAGTAGCTAGAGAAGTGGGCTGGGAATCAGTTCTCCTGAGTTCTGTACCCAGCCATGCCAAATGCTCATTGAATGACCTTGGACCAGTCAGTCAATATCTGTGTGTCTTACGTTTAACCACTTGGAAAATAGATATAATTTTAACCAACCTCATGGAGATTTATGAGGCTTAATTAATTATGTTTGCAAATGCTTTGAGATCACATAGATATGCAAATATATTTAGCACACACACACGAGGAGTATGCCAGTGAAATAAATATGGGAAGGAACAATATTATGAGGCGTAAACTTACGCAGGAACAAATATGCTAGAATCACAGTGAGTCTCAACCACCAATCAAGCATCTGAACCACACAGCCAATAATATTACTGCAGTTTTATGGAGAAGGTGCCTATCCCTTGATATTTTGTTTGCGTGGAGCTCTGAAGTAGCTGTAAATGAGAACCTTATAGCCCTGACGTGTACAAGGCTGTGGTCCAATACTGTATTCTTATATTTAGTTGCATTTTGGGAACTTGCTAGCACTTGGAACTTGCTAGCACTTGGGTCCCAAACCCAGTCTCAGTAACTGGATCCTTTCTGGATCTGGTGAAGTTCTTTAGTTTTGTTGTCCTGCATTCTAACTGTATATTAATCATACTAATCTCACTTCACAAGACAAGGCTCTCATGAATGTTCCACAACATTCTTGTTGTCTTTTTGGTATTTCAGACAGTCCAAAACCAAAATTACCAAGTGCAGACAAATCCAGTGGATATCTGTGGCCCTGAATCACAGGATCAGTAAAGACTTATCCACAATCCTTGCAGGCAGTTTGGAATCATCCTGTTAGCCGTTGCTGATAATTCACATTATGGAGTAATATACATAGCATGTCAAATGGCAGAGCTGCTGATAAAATTTACAATAATAAACGTGACACATATGCATCAAGAATAAGCTCTTTTGTAGGTGTATTGGTCACATTATTCCTCTTTGATGTACAAACACCACTGTTCCTTAGTAATTTTGTCAGTGACCCAGCTGCTGGCTTTATTTACACTGTAAAATAGCTGCCTATCTCCAAGACTTCCTGGAGAAGGAAAAAGGCCCTTTAATGAAAGATCTATTTATTTCTTGAAATAAAAATGATACAACACTGCTCGTACGGTTCCTTCAGGAAACTCAATGCACTTTGCAAATGTGAATTAAGCTTTATAATATCCTCATGAGTGAGGCATTATTATAAATGTGGGTACATTCAGGTACAGAGAAGCTAAGCTTAAAACATTGATTTGGGGTACTTCCAGTTTTGAATGCTCATCTTGAGACACAACAGGCCTAATTTGCAGAAGTGCTGAATACCCAACTGCTACAACTTAAGGTCAGAGTTGCTCTGTGTGCCAAGGATCTTGAAACTACAGGTCCACATTCTTCAGTTTCAACACCTAACCACTGAAGCAGCAAAAATCAGTGATTACTTTGGAAAATTTGGCTTTAGTTTTTTTTTTTTTTTTTTTTTTTAAAGAGCAGAGACTCATGCCACAGAAGTGCATGTGCACTTGTGCACTTGCATTTGTGCAGCCCAGTCTCTGATGTGTGCATGCAAATTGGTTTTTCACAAGTCAACATCCCTGTTTGTGCACTTGTATGCACATGTATCACTTGAACCAGCTTCCATTTAAGTCAAGGGAAAAATTCCCATAGACCTCAAGGGGAGCTGGATCAGGCCTTCTGCTGCTTCAATAGTAATGTGTAGTCCTCTAATGTCTAGTCCCTCTTCTCATTAGGTACATATTTCTTCTGTGGCTCTTGCAAAGTTTGGTAAGTGTTGCTAAGTTTTGGTTGTCTCATTATAGAAAGAAGCAACAAAAATATCCACGGAGTTTATGACAAGTTTGGACAATGTAAACTGCTGGACAATAGCTTGAAGTAATCAGTTTGATGAATATGGTTGTCTCAAGTGGTGCGTGACTAACACAAAACTGTGAGAGTGGCAAGGAAATAAGTTATCGGGGATTGATAAAAGTATGTAGGGGGCTTTCAATCATACTTGGAAGTATGATGTCCCTTCTTAAACAACCGATTTCTCATCAGGTGTTTTTGACATTCCCCAAGCATTAATATTCCTGTTGAGAAAATGGCACTCATCCTGAGGACAAAAGAAAATGTCAGTTTAGAACAGCACAGACTGGAAGAGTACTTAGGGCCAGTGCAGATTGCTATAAATTCCAGGAAAATAAATGCTTTATATAAATAAGTGCTTTCTAAGGTAAAATAATACCACCTATGCAAAAATAAATACTTATGGCAGCATGAAGTTTTATTTTTTAAAAGAAATCACTGGAAACTATTTTTGGTTCTTAAACATGAAGTAATTCATGATAAAAATCTTACTAACATATTCTCCCTCTCCTTATCAAATTGAGCACAGAGTTCTTGTAAAGAACACTAAATCATTGAAATTAGAGATGGAAAAGATTTTAGGTTGTTTAGTACAAGCTCCCACTCCACTACTGTATGTTATTTGGGCAGCATGTTTGCTATAGTCCTGCAAGGAGGGACTTGTACAATCTGTTTAGTTTCTCATTTCTGCCACAGATAGGACAGAGGGAGCAAAATAAAGCAGATTACTTGCTTTTGCAGACAACACTAAGCTGGAAGGTGACAAAATCCCAGGAGGAAAGAGAAGATTCAAATGAATGTAGAAGCAGTGAGGAATTAACAAAATTAAATTCAAACTGGAAAACTCAAGTTTGTACACTTGGGGGGAAATTTATTTGTAACAGAGAAATGTCTGGTGAGCAGTAATGCTGAGGGAAAAAAAGTTAATTGCAAAACAAAGGAGTGAACTAGATAGCCCCTACAGTGTAATATGGTTGAAGAGGGAAGCTAGTGCCATACTGGGCTTAAAATGTAGAGGCATAGATCAAAGAAGTAACAGTTACTCTGTGTAAGGTTGGTCCACCATAGTTTTCAAACTACATATAGTTTCAGTCACCCTAGTTCAAGAAAGGTATCAGCAAATTGGAGCGATTGCTGAGAAGGGTATGAACATTGGTTAATAGCTTAAAGGGAGGATTGGTTAGAACTACAGATAACTTGGCTCATAGCTAGGTATTTCTGAATCACTCATCTCCATGGTACCTAAGTGCCAGATAGTGAGTTGTGATGAGATAAGTATCCAAATATCAGCACATAGGAACATTAAGGAGAGGGGGGATTATTTAGGATGATTTTGATGTAGAGGAATGAAAATTAACCAGGGACGACGTTAAAAAGGCAAAAATTCTTAACAATAAGGTCAGTTTGACTGGGGAACAGGCTCCCCAAGGGCAAAGTTATTCCAGCTTGGCCCAGACAGAATATTCAAGAAGTGGAACCCTACGTGGATGGGAGGGGACTGGATGATCAGAGATCTTTTCAGTCCTTAAATTCCTTTTTAAAATTGTTTATGAAGTAATAAAAACATTTGGTATCCTCTGACTCTAAATACCCTACACTGACAGGTAAGAATAGTCAGACACCATACACTTAGATGAACCTGAATTACCAGTGGGTAGTTTGGTAATAAAAGGACATAATACATTTTCAGTGCTAGAACATTTCCATCCCACCCCCACATTACTATTTAGTTTTTCTCTGGTATTCAATACATTTTGGATGTCAGTGCTATTATGTTTTAAGTTGTTTCCTGAGAGCATTCAACTGTCAACATCCAACTCCAACAGAGAGACTTTAATATTGTTTGGTAAGAATAAGCTTCTGTTCTTTTGAAAAGAGCTATTTATAAAGTGAAAGAGTAGGCCTATTCCTTCAAGTCATAAACTGAATCTTGCAAACAAAACTTCTGCCCAAGGCTTTACCCTGTTAATAGAAAACATGAGCCCAAAGCTAAGGCAAATACATCATCTGTCACACGTTCTAGCATGCAAACAGTGAAATATGCAATATTGATACATGCAGATTCAAGGGAATAATCAAACCAGAACAGGAAGTTGGATGTACAGACAAGTTGCTCTGTATTGAAAATAAACTCCCCAAATAACATTTTTTCACTGACATCATGTTGAAAACTGTCTCTGCATAATAATGAAATGGTCCCTTAGAGCCCCACCCTCCTCCTTTACAGAGGAACCCACCCAGATTAGTGTAAAGCCTAAACAATGTTTCTCTTTCTTTGTTCTGCAATGACAATGTAACCAGCTGATTATCTTAGCTTCAGGGAGGTTTCTGCTCCTGCTGATTAGGTTTGCTTCAGGGACCCACTTATAGTGAAGTCACATATAACAATTCCAGTTAAGCGATGTGAAAGTCTCAGTAGTGTTAGTCTTTTGCAATGTATAAATTCCCCTTCCAGTGGAAGTGGGCAAGAAACAATCAGATTCTAACCTGAATTTCTCCAAATTTGTGGGGGCTGGATGAGAATGGGGGACAGTGTTCAGATTCTCTGGTCTTGTTTGGGCCCATTATAGAGGTCAGACTATGCCATAAGTTTCAGATTTGGAACTAGTTCCAGATCCAAACTTCCCCAAAGACCAGGTGGTTCAGACCTGATATAGTCCAGATCCATTTCTACATTTCAGCTAATATTTTCAAAAGATCTGTAAGGATGTGGAGGCCCAGTTCCCACTTGAAATTAATGGGAAGGTCCAAACCCATGTAGGCTGCTTTGAAAATCTCAGCCTACAGTTTTGGTAATAATTTCATTGTAAATGACATTCATTGTAAATATCATTTATAAACGAAGAGTGTGACTAGATCTAGGGGAATGTCCCAAATACTGTGGCTTAGGCAACATCATTCAGAAAATAAGAAGTGTTTTGAATGTTAATGTGTCTTCTACTGGGCTCGTACATCCTGGTGCTATTATCATAAAAAATGACCAAGTGCTAAATGGACTAAGCTTTATCATTGATTTCAGTGGCAGCAGGATCACTCCCAGACTAATAGAAAATTGTTTTTCTTTAGACAACCACTATTGATTTATTTCTCATAGAATTCATATTTCTTGCAGGGTTTTAATATCACAATCACATCTATCCCTAATACCCAGCACATCAATACAACATCAGCTCTTTAAAATCAGAAATTCACAGATAATAATTCTCCTGGAATGCAAAAGATAAAAAAAAACTAGAAATACTTTCTCCAATTAACAGCAAATAATAGCCAGCACAATAGTTTAATCCATTTTTAATAATAAAAATAAAACTCCTTGAATAAAATAATCTATTTTGTCTACACCTTTGTAAATTATAATCATCTCAAAAACTGGGCATCTGTCTATTTAAATTATTGCCTGGGTAGCTACAACTGCACAATGGTGAATGCCTCCAAGTCACCAACTCTAGCTTTTTCAGAAGTGTTAATATTGTATTATACTATTTTGCATGACCTGTGTCAGGAGAAGACAATGAATCCTAGAATGAGAGGATAATGGGCATACATATCCCATTTTAGGTTTTCTTAAAAGCTCTTTTATCCAGGAGACATCAGCAAACATTTGGCTGGTGTCAGTGGATCTTGGACCTGATCAATTACATTCATTGTGTGTGAGTGTGTGGTTGGGGATTTAACTTTTGTTTATCAAGCTGAAAAAGATATGACAGATGGGTGAATTCTCACTCCAAACTGGAACTAAATCCTAGCCTTTTTCAGAGCTCAACATGTATTTGATCAACTTCTCCCTCTTGCCTTCCCCTAAACCCAAATGTTGTTGATTTCTGTTTCTTCTTCTACTTCCGAGACTAAAAATTAATTTGATGAAATCACACAAAAAAGTTGTTCTCATAATATTCCTTTCCCAACAAGAAGCAGGTTGTACCTGAAATCTCATGAAATGCTTTGTCTAGCAAAATTTACAGACAGTTTTGCAGAATCAAGAGTTTATAACTGTAACCCTTCTGCCTGTCTGAGTTGGCAGCAACAAGGGCCGGGTTCAGTATCTAGGGGTTCCGTTTCAATAACACAATGCAAAACCAGCTCAAGCCCCCACTCAGTGACCTGGGACAATTACACACCACCCCCCGGGCACCTCTAAGAGGCAATACTTCCCCTCTCACAAGCACGGAGTCTGAGTGTAGCAAAACATTTTTTAATAAAGGAGGGAAACAATGCAGCATTATGTTGGGGAAACACCACAAACAGGATTCATAACACAAACCATGAGCAAAAGACCCACCCCCAAGTAAGTTTGGCAGTGTCCTTTTCCCCTCAGGGTCTTAAGTCCAACAACCCAAAAGATCACCCCAAAGTCCCAAAAGTCCAACACCCCAAAAGTCTCTTGAGTCCAGCAACCCAAAAATCACCCAAAAGTCCAACAACCCAAAGTCTCTGTCCCTGGTCAGTGCAGCCCCAGAGTTCAAAAGTTTATCTGCAGAGTTTTACCTCCCAGCCTGGGTGGAAATGACCCCATTCCCCCCCCTCCCCCCGGGGGTGTTAAGGGGCACCTTACGTGGTCCAAGGCTGACTGCCCTGCCTCTCCGTGGGGTTCTGCTGCAGCCTTCACCATGAGCCGCTCCGCTCCCCCACCCAAACAATTCCCAGCCAAGCCCCATACCACATATTCCTTTGTGGTTTTGGATGCGCTTTTGTTTTGGTTGAACACATGGGGCTGTGTTTTGTGTGCTATGGCTATATTTTCCAGTCTCTTCTTTACATTATCCTGAATGATAGGTGATGGTTAAGTCTCATCCATAACATCAAGATTTAACTCAATCCACAACAGTATTTCATTTCCTATCTACATATCTATCTCCATTTTTATGCCATACTCCTCACTATGGTATCAATGCTTTTCTGTTCAGCTAACTGTCCCTGAATCTTTTCCATTAATTCCCATGCAGTTCCACGTTTTAGACAATTGAGACTCAAAACAATTTTCCATATTAATGTAAATCTGTTTGGGGATTTTTTTAATGTTATTTTTAACATTAGAACACTGATTAAGCAAACTTTTAGGGCCAAGCCTCTGGGAATGGAACTACATTGATTAACATCCGCTGTCACTTACACAAGAGTAACTAACCTGTATTTTCTCTTTTTGTGTGTGTGATGAAACTCTGGTATCATGGCAGGATCTTACTGTGTGTGATAGTTACCCTTTGCAACACCATTGTCTCATTCTCTATGCTTCAGCCACTTGAGTCTTCTATACAAAATAGCACAATTCAGCTGTTCATTGTCAGAGCTGTTGCCACTGATTCATTTATTATAAACTATGATGCTGAACATAGAAATGTGACATATAAATATTCCCAATAAGATATTCATCTACTAAAGAGTATCTTTCCATTTGACCAGGTGAGTCACTTAAAAGACAGATTCACAAGTGTAAAACTAGACTAATGCCCATGACTTCAACTGAATTCTTCAGATTTATATCTGTGTAACTGAGAGCAGGATTCGACTCACCAAATAGGTAGAATGATCCAGCTCCTTGTTTTTTTAAAACTCCCTACTCCCTCCAGTAATCTTACATAAACTTGTTCTATATAGGGCTGATCAGAAAACAAGAATTCCATTCTCTAAAAAAAATTGAGGTTTTGAAATTTGTTTTCATTCTGATGTGATACAAAACTAATACCTTTCACATTTTTTTCACAAAAAAAGAAATTTTTTTTTTAAAAAGGAGATCCATTCACAAATGGCCAATTTCCTGGTGGTTAGGCCACTCACCCAGGATGGGGAGGGTTGGGCTCAAGTCCCTACTCTGACTCAGACTATTCTGGAGTGGGTCTCTGTCTGGTTTTGACCAGAAATTCCATCCTGGACCTTCCAGATAGAAGTTTAGTCAAAACTGATAAATGTCCATGAAAAGTGTTGGTTTCCACAAATTGGCATTTTCAGAAGAAAAGATATTTCATTGAAAAATTCCTGACCAGCTCTGTTTCCATCTGTTTCATTCCCTTCTCATAATCTCACTACTGCTGGTGCAAACATCCTCTCATTTGTAACAGTCTGCCAATGTATCTTTAGCCAGGGGGAGGGATAGCTCAGTGGTTTGAGCATTTGGCCTGCTAAACCCAGGGTTGTGAGTTCAATCCTTAAAGGGGGCCACTTAGGGATCTGGGGCAAAAATCAGTACTTGGTCCTGCTAGTGAAAGCAGCGGGCTAGACTTGATGACCGACCTTTCAGAGTCCCTTCTAGTTCTATATTTAAAAAAACACCCTTTCCTCTTAATTTCTCTTTATCTGGTTTTAGTCTATTGGCTGAATGCGCTCATTCAATCAAACACTGTCTTTTATATACACTATTTTTTTCAATTCATACCAAATTGTCCATTGTATTATTTAATTCTATAAAAGCATTTGGGGACACAAATTGTAATAATGGCACTATACAGAATACATCTGTATAATTTTGTGTTGTAATGCTTAATATAGACCTGCAAGAGGCATTTTTAGAGAGAGGACTGCTGGATGGCAACCCAAAAATTTAGAGTGCTTGCAAAATACTTATACATAAGAATGAATGTATTGGACTCCTGAAAATGAGCCTATGGCTTCAGAAGAATTAGAAGTTGATCAAAGACTAATATATAAAATATATAATATATAAAAAGGGAAATAAAAACAACCCAGGAAACTACAGACCAGTTAGTTTAACTTCTGTGCCAGGGAAGATAATGGAGCAAGTAATTAAGGAAATCATCTGCAAACACTTGGAAGGTGGTAAGGTGATAGGGAACAGCCAGCATGGATTTGTAAAGAACAAATCATGTCAAACCAATCTGATAGCTTTCTTCGATAGGATAACGAGTCTTGTGGATAAGGGAGAAGCTGTGGATGTGGTATACCTAGACTTTAGTAAGGCATTTGATACGGTCTCGCATGATATTCTTATCGATAAACTAGGCAAATACAATTTAGATGGGGCTACTATAAGGTGGGTGCATAACTGGCTGGATAACCATACTCAGAGAGTTGTTATTAATGGTTCCCAATCCTGCTGGAAAGGCATAACGAGTGGGGTTCCGCAGGGGTCTGTTTTGGGACCGGCTCTGTTCAATATCTTCATTAACGACTTAGATATTGGCATAGAAAGTACGCTTATTAAGTTTGCGGATGATACCAAACTGGGAGGGATTGCAACTGCTTTGGAGGACAGGGTCATAACTCAAAATGATCTGGACAAATTGGAGAAATGGTCTGAGTTAAACAGGATGAAGTTTAACAAAGACAAATGCAAAGTGCTCCACTTAGGAAGAAAAAATCAGTTTCACACATACAGAATGGGAAGAGACTGTCTAGGAAGGAGTACGGCAGAAAGGGATCTAGGGGTTATAGTGGACCACAAGCTAAATATGAGTCAACAGTGTGATGCTGTTGCAAAAAAAGCAAACATGATTCTGGGATGTATTAACAGGTGTGTTGTGAGCAAGACACGAGAAGTCATTCTTCCGCTCTACTCTGCTCTGGTTAGGCCTCAGCTGGAGTATTGTGTTCAGTTTTGGGCACCGCATTTCAAGAAAGATGTGGAGAAATTGGAAAGGGTCCAGAGAAGAGCAACAAGAATGATTAAAGGTCTTGAGAACATGACCTATGAAGGAAGACTGAAAGAATTGGGTTTGTTTAGTTTGGAAAAGAGAAGACTGAGAGGGGACATGATAGCAGTTTTCAGGTATCTAAAAGGGTGTCGTAAGGAGGAGGGAGAAAACTTGTTCACCTTAGCCTCTAAGGATAGAACAAGAAGCAATGGGCTTAAACTGCAGCAAGGGAGGTCTAGGTTGGACATTAGGAAAAAGTTCCTAACTGTCAGGGTGGTTAAACACTGGAATAAATTGCCTAGGGAGGTTGTGGAATCTCCATCTCTGGAGATATTTAAGAGTAGGTTAGATAAATGTCTATCAGGGATGGTCTAGACAGTATTTGGTCCTGCCATGCGGGCAGGGGACTGGACTCGATGACCTCTCGAGGTCCCTTCCAGTCCTAGAATCTATGAATCTATGAATCTATATGTGTGTCAGCCGTAATATGTATTTGCACTAAAGTGGCACAAAACTATGTCTGCATCCGTCTGATCCTGAGCCAGCTCCAAGCTTGAGGGTTGCTCTAAATTATGTCCACAAGGAGCTGTCATGGTAGTCAGTGATTGCTTGGGGACATGTAAACTCAGCCATAAACTTTCTCCTGGCTGCAGCTCCTACACTGACAGTAACAAAAAGTTAGTATATGGCCATCTATGGCAGCTTTAGGGCTTCTGTCAAAGTAGCGCAAAACAACCAGAATACAGCTGATGATCAGTGTTAAATATTTAATGGTTCAAACAGTTACATTTCCACTATTATCAGACTTCACTTACTGGATGTGTGCAGCATATAAAAGATATCACTGAACATATGTTAGAAATACCATGTGAAAGTTTATGAATAGAGAAAAATGAATGTAAGACCAGATCATCTAGTATGATGCAGTAACAACTATGGGATCCTTTCGTGGTTGTCAATATGCTGTCTGTTGGGACTTGATAACAAAATCAGAGAAATAATTCAGGTTCTATTGTTGCAAACTGCCAACCACTTTAGCTAAGGAGATTCTCAGTTGCTATCTCAGAGTGCCTAAAACACATGTGAGTAGACCTCATTTCCATCAATAGAGGACAATTGTGCACATTCACAACAGCTCGTTCATTTCAAAATAGGCAAATCAAATCCCATGATTTTAAATCAAGTATATCACTAGCCTATTTCGGAGGAAAATGAAGTTTCATTACATTCTACATTTCAAAACAAAACAAAAACAGAAACAATGGGCAAAGTCATCAGATGTGTAAAACATTGTCACTATATTGAAACTGATTTGCACCAGCTGTCTTAATATTTTATGAAACAAATAGTTAGAATAAAACTTACAATTCTTTGAAACGTTGGGCTACATTTTGAACATCAGACTTCGAGTTTCTCCCATGTCTGTGTATGAGTCGGCAGTCCTGTGTGTTGGTTTATGGTGGAATCAAATATTTATTCAGAAATGTATGAATCATTACGTTATATAGCACTCTTGGAGAAGATGCCTCAAAAAGCTTAATTAAATAAAAGAGCATGCAGTTAAAAGGCATGGCCAAATGAATAAATCTTAAGGGTTGATTTAAAAATCACTCATGAGAGTCACAGCAATAAACTTGCAATGGGAAGGGAATGTCACAGACAGGTAGGTCATAAGAATAAATATATCATGCACAGCTGGAAGTCAAAATATTACAATAGCAATTAATAAATATAGTATTTTATAGCATCTTTCATCACAAAAAATCCCAAAGCCCTTTACAAGCTCTCTCTGTATAGGTAAAAATCATTCTGAAATGTAGAATATACTGCAGTGTTAATTTGACAATTCCAGTTTAGTTATGTTTATTATAATAATTCATATTGTACTAAAATGTAATATACTATATATTTGAAAAAAATATCTTTGGTACATGAGGCTTCAACACAACATTGGTGAATCTCTGCTGAGAAGTGGGGAGACACAACCAATTCTCCTCAGAGATTACAACGTGTGCAGTTTAGCAGAGTACAGGTTATCCGGGTCCTTTCTTAGTCCCTTTATTAGGAAATCATTACATCCAGGCTGATGTGAACTGAGTGCTTCAATCTAACACAATCTCAAATGGTAAAAGTAAAAACCCCTAAAACAGAAGTTAACAATGGAAATAGAGAGTGACCTTTTCTCTATAGCAGCTTTAGTAACTGCCACCACTGTGATCTGTAACATTGGGACTTTGTCTGAGGGAGAAAATATTTGGATGCCCATCAAGGATGGATGAACCAGTTCAGATAAAAGAGGCAGCCCTCTTCTACCTTTTGTGAGATTCATAATAATTTGGCTCTCTTCCCACACTGTAACTACATTTTCTGTTTCCAACAGGACACAGGAAAGAAGGAGCAAAAAGCCACATAAAGAGCTGTTCATGTAATGTTTCTAGCTTGACCACTGGAAGCAGAGAGAAAACTTATAAGCTAGCCTGTTCTTCTCAGAGAAACAAGAGGTCAATATCGAAGAGATGAATTTAAGCCACTGAAGGCAACAGGAACTTTTCTGCTTCAGTTAAAGTCAACAGCAATGAATTGCTTGTGTGATTTACCCCACAGTAGTCGACACTCTCTGGGTCAGATCTTCAACTGATGTAAAATGTCACAATTTACACCAGTATAGGATCTGCTCCTCTTTATGTACAAGATGGTAGTGAGACAATTTTGGTACTTCCACAAGATGGTCCACAGCCAAAAAAAAAGTGTAATGAACTGGGCACTGCAATCTTCTTTCTTTCTTTTGAAATTAAATATCAGAATGTAAAATCTATGGGAAATTAATTGGTGGGAATGAATATGTGTAACAATGAACTCACTCTGTAGAAAATGCATATGGGAGTGTGCTCCTCCCTTGATATCTATTCATGACTCCCATAATTACATTAATGGGATCATCTTATGAGTGGATCATTGACTTGCTCCCAAAAAACTGGAGAATCAGCACACTTTTTGCATAGCTGAAACCACAAAGCAGTAAAAGTTTGAATGCAGTGGGAATGATCAGGGTATGATTTTGGCAATATTTTGTGACTCTGGCAAAAGCTGTGGTATGTCTATGTGATAACTTTGCTGCTGCTGAGATTCCGGAGAGAGTGTGCTGGTGAGGGAGGAAAGGAGATGTAACTGCTTGGTGAGAAGGATACAGTCTGTGTCAATTTAAAAATGAAATTTATTTTTAGGACACTTTACTCTGCTTTTATGTCACCATAAATACTATCTGTGCTCTGGGTGACATTTATGACTCCTTAGAGATCTGCCAATATCAAAGAATGCTTTTGTTTCCTGAATAGCAGTGGCACATGTTGTATGTCAATCTCCATGCTTTCTTGACAGTTGCTTTGAGACCAATGTGGGTTTATGGCAAAATCATGGAGAAGCACGCAAAAAAAAAAAAAAATCAGTTTTATTGGGAGTGGTATGGGTGGATGGCTATGGGGATATGGAGACTTTGCCTGTGGATTGTTAGTTTGAATTTTGTGTTGGATGGCAAAGAGTGATTCATCTGTTGCAGTGTAGAGATGTTTTGAACCTGTGGTTCTCTACGAGTGAAATTCACACATTTGCAGAAGGCCAGGACTAACTTTATGCAGGGAGTTAATGGGATTGCATATGTGTGAATTTTACCTAGTGTAATTATCTATAACTGACCAGTTTAAATCTTTGTATTAATTTACACATGGGTGGTAGTGAGCTTCATTTCATTTACACAATAAAGGACTTAATACTGCCATGCTGACTCATGATGGTTTCAGTGGGATTTCTTTTAGAACATATGGTACTCAACATGAGTCAGGATGACAGACTGACACCTAAATAGTGGACAATCAAATGTGTGAAGCATAGTACATGAATAAATCCTCCCTTCCTTGGCTGTACAGCCAGCATTGTCTCATTATGAGACACAAACCTTAAGGCAGGAGAAAATGGAAAATCGACATGATGTATT
Source organism: Emys orbicularis (assembly GCF_028017835.1). NCBI lineage: Eukaryota > Metazoa > Chordata > Testudines > Emydidae > Emys > Emys orbicularis. The sequence goes on along the minus strand of NC_088686.1, from coordinate 81,737,948 downwards.
CCCCTTCCTACAAATTCCCCACAATGCAGGATTTTTCTAAAATGTAGTCTACGTACTCTGTGTTGTTTATTGATTGATAGTTAGGAAGTCCTACAGTTTCTTGCCTGGAGTGGAAATAGATAAACATATCTCCAGAGATGCATCTCTGTGATCAGCATAATTGAGCTGAGTCAGTTCTACAATATTCAGTCATTTTAATTCATGATATTAACAAACAAAAAGCCCAGAAGAACATGTCCAATGGTGATTAAACATTCAGGCCCAAATTGCATGTATCATTTCTTTATGAATAATACTTTTATTACCCTTACACATTGAACAAAGAAACTAGAAAAGTTCAACCATTAGTGTAAGCTAAGCACCAATGATATAAAGACTTGAGTATATATTAAACTAAGGCTAAATTTTGTTATGAAACCCCACATCACAAAACCTCTCCTGGTAACCAGGTTTTGTTTACAAAATGGAGTTTAGGGGGACACTGGACGGTTTAGAAAAACTGGACGTGCACAAGTCCATGGGGCCGGATGTGCTGCATCCGAGGGTGCTAAAGGAGTTGGCGGATGAGATTGCAGAGCCATTAGCCATTATTTTTGAAAACTCATGGCGATCGGGGGAGGTCCCGGATGACTGGAAAAAGGCTAATGTAGTGCCCATCTTTAAAAAAGGGAAGAAGGAGGATCCGGGGAACTACAGGCCAGTCAGCCTCACCTCAGTCCCTGGAAAAATCATGGAGCAGGTCCTCAAGGAATCAATTATGAAACACTTAGAGGAGAGGAAAGTGATCAGGAACAGTCAGCATGGATTCACCAAGGGGAAGTCGTGCCTGACTAACCTAATTGCCTTCTATGATGAGATAACTGGCTCTGTGGATGAGGGGAAAGCAGTGGATGTGTTATTCCTTGACTTTAGCAAAGCTTTTGATACGGTCTCCCACAGTATTCTTGCTGCCAAGTTAAAGAAGTATGGGTTAGATGAATGGACTGTAAGGTGGATAGAAAGCTGGCTAGATTGTCGGGCTCAACGGGTAGTGATCAATGGCTCCATGTCTAGTTGGCAGCCAGTTTCAAGCGGAGTGCCCCAAGGGTCGGTCCTGGGGCCGGTTTTGTTTAATATCTTTATTAATGATCTGGAGGATGGTGTGGACTGCACTCTCAGCAAGTTTGCCGATGACACTAAACTAGGAGGCGTGGTAGATACACTAGAGGGTAGGGATCGGATACAGAGGGACCTAGACAAATTAGAGGATTGGGCCAAAAGAAACCTAATGAGGTTCAACAAGGACAAGTGCAGAGTCCTGCACTTAGGATGGAAGAATCCCATGCACAGCTACAGACTAGGGACCGAATGGCTAGGTAGCAGTTCTGCAGAAAAGGACCTAGGGGTCACAGTGGACGAGAAGCTGGATATGAGTCAACAGTGTGCTCTTGTTGCCAAGAAGGCTAACGGCATTTTGGGCTGTATAAGTAGGGGCATTGCCAGCAGATCGAGGGACGTGATCATTCCCCTTTATTCGACATTGGTGAGGCCTCATCTGGAGTACTGTGTCCAGTTTTGGGCCCCACACTACAAGAAGGATGTGGAAAAATTGGAAAGAGTCCAGCGGCGGGCAACAAAAATGATTAGGGGTCTGGAGCGCATGACTTATGAGGAGAGGCTGAGGGAACTGGGATTGTTTAGTCTCCAGGAGAGAAGAATGAGGGGGGATTTGATAGCAGCCTTCAACTACCTGAAGGGGGGTTCCAAAGAGGATGGAACTCGGCTGTTCTCAATGGTGGCAGATGACAGAACAAGGAGCAGTGGTCTCAAGTTGCAGTGGGGGAGGTCTAGGTTGGATATTAGGAAACACTATTTCACTAGGAGGGTGGTGAAGCACTGGAATGCGTTACCTAGGGAGGTGGTGGAGTCTCCTTCCTTGGAGGTTTTTAAGGCCCGGCTTGACAAAGCCCTGGCTGGGATGATTTAGTTGGGAATTGGTCCTGCTTTGAGCAGGGGGTTGGACTAGATGACCTCCTGAGGTCCCTTCCAACCCTGATATTCTATGATTCTATAATTCTATGACACTGTGCTTTGCAGAAGGCATAGCCCTCTGTGTGAGAAGGGTAGGAGGGGGTGCACAAAGACGCTGGGCCATATGTTAGAATAGAATTCTCAAAGTACTGGACACTATGGATATTCCTTGTCCCATCCATGAGCCATCTCTTGCATGGGGACAGTGCTAGAATCAGCTCCCAGGTGTCAATAGATTTGTTAATTTTTTGCAAATTTGTCACTGAAGCTTTTGGTTTCAAAATCAGAGAAAGCATGCAATGTGTCACTACACCTCAGAAGAATGCAGATATCAGTAATATTGCAGAGATGAGTAAGAGGAAGCACAGAAGTGTTAAGTGACTCCTAAATTAGGTATCTATCATCTATACTGCAGCTGGGAGTATGAGGGGTATAACTGTGCTGCAGCTGGGAGCATGATTTGCACAGCAGGCAGATAGATGTGCTAGGTCTGCTCTAGCTTGTGCTCTAAAAATCAGCAGTATAACTGGGCTATACTTGGGCTATCTGCCTGAGTACAAACCTGCCTAGACCTCCTTGGTACATACTTGGGCAACTACCTCGAGCTGCCACCCATGCTACTGCATGCTTATTTTTAGCATGCTAACTGGAGTAGAGCTAACCTATGTTTGTCTATCCACTCTGGGAAGCATGCTCCCAGCTATAGGCATATCCTTAGTGGCAAGGCAGGTATACAACCTTCCTCCTGTGCTAACCAATAGACTAATGTTAAAAAAAGTTTAGCTGAGGGATTTCATTCCAACATATATATTTCCTGTAAAATACACATAGGATAAAGGGAAAATTGCTTATAGAAATTCAAGAATTGGCTAAGCATTTTTATTTATGAGAAAATAGGATTCCAAATAGATTATGTGTTCAATTTACTCTCCCAGTGCTTGGATAATCTCACTTCTAACAACCAAATATAAGCTTCTTTTACTAAAGATTTAACATATAAAGACTGAATACACAGCTTTCCAAGAGTCATGTTCTCCCACCATATTGTATAATAGCTGCTGGCCTTTTTTTGCCCATTCCAGCATACAACAGGTTGGCAGGAAGGGGACACAAATTAATTATTCCAGATTAATAATTATTTTACATTATGTATAACAGCAACCCCTGACCTGTTCAGATATTTTAAAAATGTAATTAACCTTTCTCAGACTCCAAAAGATACAGAGACTGATTCTCCAATGCCTTGTGTGGGCCCAAAGCTGGTGCAGCCAGCTATGGAAGGATCACCTGGCACATGGAGACCCACTGGGGATGTAGAGTCATGCAGGGATATGGTAGTGACTGTGCTCAGTTTATGACTATCCATGAGCTCTGGGAACCATTCTGTAAAATACCTGATGCTCCCAGTAAAGAACTGTGACTCTACAATGCACCTTACTATATAAGCTATACCTCAGGAGCACCATCTAGCTCCTACTGTCTGCATGTTCAGGAGTAATTTGTGGGGACTGAAAAGCTACCACAGCAGACTTTAGTAATTTAACAGGATTACTAAATACATGCCACAGAATTTATTCTTAAAGGGCTTTTGACAGAATCAAAGGCACCCTGAGCTTTTAGGGTTAAGTAACACATTATGAGACGGAAAAGGGTGTTTTTGTCACTGGAGAAATGGTACTGCAATAATAAAAAAAGGCCTTTGCCTCATCCAGAGGCTTTATGATATTATATTACTGGAAACTTTCATATATCAATAGAAATAAGAAGACTGATCCCCATTAGAATCTGAGTCATCATCTCCTGCCCATATATTTTTCCTTCAGAGCCTAATAGAAGCAAGTGGAAGAGGAAACCAGCTCACTGAGCAATGCTAAGATTTCATCCAGTGTGATCACTGATTTTGGTAGCTCCTTTAAAAGGGCAGTATGCTCGAAAAGGTTCAAAGATCCATTTCACCATGAGAAATAATGGAAGATGGATCTGATACAGAAGAAAAGAAAAAATGGGCTAAACTCTAGGTACCTATCAGAAGACTGCCAATAGTGGGAGTGTGGGATGGAAATTGTCTTCCACCTCATTCTGCTCTCCCTCCAAACAAACAGAGAGGTCACTCTATAGGTTCTCTACAACTAGAGTCACAAGGAAACTTTCAGAGGTTGTCATCTTCACTTTTACATGCCTTTATCTCTTCATCCAGGAATGTCCCCACACAGAGATTTGTATTCCTTGCAGAAAGAGTCAACAGAGAATGGTGCTCAGAGTGAATTGTACACTTACGTTTCTTTTGGAGCACAGGTGTACCCATTGTGTGGCCAAATGTGCACTTAATCCAGAATTAGATCCATTTTAAAAGGAGATGCAAAGAGAAAGACACATATGATCCAAGAGAAGATAGGGAGGGCACAAATTAAAATAAGATACAGTACCTAGATACTGACATCATGTACAGCAGGAGAAATTCAGTGACATAAATTTAAAGAATTATAACTCTCCAAACTAAAGGTTTGTCAGATGCATCACCTGAATAAACTGTCCATCACTAACAACTTAAAGCTTGAAGACTCTGACAGGGAGCTCCTGGCATCTCTTCCTGGTCGTTCTGGGGATTAGCTCATCAGGTTGATGCCCCTTTTCCACAGTTTCATGTAGTCACTCCATCTCTCTCTGGTCTGCAGCCCCTCCCTCTCTCTAGGAACCACAGCATCCTCTTCATATCAAAGTCTTTCCTTCAGCAGTCCTGGGAAGTCTTCCCATTCACTCCCTCAGGTACCACTCCTTCAGTAACTGATAGGGGAATCCAGGCCCGCCCTCTACTCCAGGTTCCAGGCCAGGGACCCTCAACCCAGCAGTTCTGGGCTTTCCTCTCCCACCCTCACTGCTCCTTTCCTGAACTACTTGCTAGTCTTCCGGTTCTCCCCTTTCTCTGGGAGTACCAGCTCCAAACCCTCCTCTGTCTTCCCAGGGAGTGACTACTGCCCTTTTCCTCTCTAACTTTTCCAAAGTTGGAGAAGTTTTAAAATGTTGCAAAGTGGAAAAGAGACAAAGGCAAAAAGCCTAGACACAATAGCAAAGAAAGGGGAAGGAAAAAGAGGGAGAAGAGAAAATCTGAAAAAAAAATTCAGGTTTTAAAAACGAAAACTGAAAACATATTTGGAAATATATTAATCAAATACAGGCAAACAACAAAAATATTTCAGGAAGTTCCTAGTGAGTCTAAATTCACCCAATAAATGTCTGGCTAATTGTTTCCTCCATTCTAGTGCATCAGAATTTTGTAGAAAGACAACATGCACCACCTCCTTGTTAGCCACCACTTGGTCAGGCTTTTAAATATTCCTCATAAATGATTCCCATGACTCACTCTTCTTTGAATTTTCTGTAGTTTGTTGACATGTAGTTTGATTTAATTTCTTGTAGATATTGTCCCCTGTTCCTGTGAAGTCTGTGGTACGGTGGACATTCTCCATCACCTGAGTACAAGTTACTAAAATATTGCTTTTAAAAACTCTTGGTTTCATCATGTGATGGACAAAGAGGCTTTATAATCCAGGGCAGCAGTTCTCATTCTCTAGTCTGGGGACCTCTAGTGGTTCATAGAGCCTTTCCTTATGGTTGTGCGCAATAAAATTTCATGACAAACAGGCAATGTGTTGGTGGGAAGGATGCATTCTGCAGATATCTCCCTTTCCCTTATGAGATGATCCGCAGAATGATGGAGCTGGTCTCAGGAACATTAAACAAGATTCAGTTGCACTGAAGCGAGACAAAGAAAAAACCCCACAAGTTTAACAATCTACTTTTTCTATTGAAAAAAGACTGCTTGACTGTGACGATTGACAAGTCGAGTTGACTAAGACTATAAGTGCTTATTGGTAAGATCAGAGATGCATTTAAAGGAATAAGTTTAACAAAAGCTATGTTTGCCTTGCTTTAGCAGAATGAAAGACAAGGTACCACAGATACTAATTTTTTCTCTAAATTAAGAGTGGTGGCAAATCATGTCAGGTTTTTCCTCCCATTCAGTCTGAAACGTGTTCACTGTCCTATAATAGTAGCTGATCATAGAGTCAGCCTGTTCTTCCAAATCTAATTATGCAGGGTAATGCTCATTGTTCTGCCGAATGACAAATTTCTTGTCCTGAGTTTGCAAGATATTATATATTTCAGACAAATGGATCCTTTTCACTATTTAGTGTGTTACCCATAAGTTTAGACAGTCTAACCGTCTGATAGCTTGATGGAGGGGGAGAGGAGTTGCTAGGGAAAAACTTGTTTATCTGCTTCTGCCTATTACAGCTTTCACAGAAAGAACAGGTCATAACTGGTACACTTGACCTGCTACACCTTGTTCAGTACATCCAAAAATATCCGTGGAAACAATTAGATGGAGAGAGCCTTAAGCTCAAAGTGTGTGTGAAAGGTATCTGAGTTTAATGTTCTTAAAAAAAAAAAAAAAAAAAAAAAAAACCCAAACAAACAAACAAAAAAACCAACAACCCTCTTCTGGCAATTTATGTTTCTGGATCCTGCAGGGTGAACTCCACTGAATAACGTTTGGATATAGTAAGACATACTATTGCTGCAGGTCAGGTGGAATTTTAAAACTCCAGGACTATACCACATATTATATCACCATGATTCTAAGCACATTTTTTTTCTTTAGAGACTGGAACTGAAAGCTGGGGTCAGAGGGAGAATGGGCCTTGGATGGTGAACCTTGTGGGGGATATTATGAATGGGCAAAAAGACTGGGATAAGACACCCTACGACAGTGGTTTTCAAACTTTTTTTTTAGCGACCCAGTTGAAGAAAATTGTTGATGCCCGCGACCAAACGGAGCTAGGGATGAAGAGTTTGGGGTGTGGGAAGGGCTCAGGGCTGGGGGTGCAGGCTCTGGGATGGGGCTGGGGATGAGGGGTTTGGGGTGCAGGAGGGGGCTCCGGGTTTTGGGGGGTTCCGGGCTGTGGCAGGGGGTTGGGGTGCAGGAGAGGGTCAGGGCTCTGGGCTGGGGGTGCAGGCTCTGGGGTGGGGCCAGGGATGAGGAGTTTGGGGTGCAGGAAGAGGCTTCAGGTTTGGGTGGGGCTCCGGACTGGGGCAGAAGATTAGGGCACGGGGTTGGGGCGCAGGTTTACCTCTGGTGGCTCCCGGTCAGCAGCGCAGCCAGGGTGCAGAGGCAGGCTTCCTGTCTGTCCTGGCACCGTGGACCACACTGTGCCATGGAAGCATCCAGCAACAGGTCCAGCTCCTAGGCGGAGGCACGCAAGTGGCTTCACATGGTTCTCGCCCGTAGGCACGGCCCCCCCCCAGCTCCCATTGGCTGATAAACAGATGACACAAAAATTGGGCAAATGATAAAGAATGAAGAGGACAGGTCATTGATTCAGTGGAATCTGGGCACAAATAATATGCATTTTAATAAAGCTAAATGTAAACAATGGAGTAAAGAATGTAGGCCATACTTACAGGATGGGGAATTCTATCCTGGGAAGCAGTGACTCTGAAAAAGGTTTGGGGGTCATGTTGGATAATCAGCTGAATATGAGTTCATAGTGTGATGCTGTGGACAAAAGATCTAATGCGATCCTGGAATGTATAAACAGGAGAATATAGAGTGGGAGTAGGGAGGGTTATTTTACCTTTGTATTTGTCAGTTGTTGCATGTCCACACTATCTCCTTGTGTCGGCAGAGTGCATTCACACTAAGAGTCTTGCATCCACACAGAGAGCAGTGCACTGTGGTAGCTATCCCACTGTGCAGCTGGCCGCAGGGTGTTTTCGGAAGGGTTTACAATGCCTCATGGGGCAGGTACAGGATCACATGATGCAGGTTTATCAATCCCATCCTTTCAGGGGCATCTTAGTAGATTGTCAGTTGCTTTTCAGCTGAACTGTGTGGGGGGAGGGAGAGGAAAGTGATGTATGTGGGGTGAGGGAGACAGCAGGCTGACTGACCTATCCTGAGGCAGGGGGAGAGGGATCCCCTCCATGTCAGCCCCCCCCCCCCCCGGCTCTACTTGGCACAGCAGTCTTTCCTGAAGCTCTTATGCTTATAAGAAGCACACGGGATCTTTTTCATGGGAAAAGGCAATATGCCATGTTTATTGAAGATACAACAATTAGCATATGCATTTAATTACACACACACACACAGTCCCGCCAGTCGATGTTATAGTTACCAGTCCAGAGTCTGGATCAATCTAGTGGCCAGCTAGGTTGACCACGGGTAAAGAGGATCCGGGTTCTGTCGGTCGTGACACGATGCTCTGGGGAAGTCTTGGCAGGATGAACCCAAAGTTTTATGGCATGGCACTCTGTTTATATAGTGAGTTTATTTATTGGGACCAATGAGTTTTGCACCATCGGGCTGTAATAAATTGTCGTTTGACAAGTGCTTGTTTTTTTAAATTGTTTTTTTTATTAATTATTATTATTATTATTATTATTATTATTATTAATTACGTTTTTAGGGAGTTATCCCATGTTGGTTTTGATTACAGCTATTTTGTTTCCATTGATAGGTTCCTGTCTTATTTTTAGAGTTGTTAATTTGCCCTTTTTGACATTTCAATAGGGGCGTGTTGCAATCTCCTGACGCCCCTACGTCTATTCTTGGTTTTTCCCTAGAACATTTGGTCCGGTGATGGCCTTTACACTTATTTTTTAACACACATGACTTATTCACACACAAAACAGGATTGATTTACACAGAGCATTTGAACAGAAACATCAAATTGCAATGCAGGAGAAAACAATCATTGCATTCTTTTACTTATTTTAAAATGCTAAATCTACAACAAAGTGGTGACCCTAAAGGTCTGTCACTGCCTTGAAATCAGCTTCAGACACAGATTCTGGCTGATGCATCTTTACCAATGGCACAATAGGCCATTCCTTTCTGGTTTCAGAAAGCGTGGCTGGCAGGATATGATCAAATCATACATCAATACATTTAATACATACTACACAAGATTTTTTGTCCTTCAATCTAAATTATACAAAATACAAACATAAAATCCTATTACTACAAAGCAGCCCACTCTGCCTGCCAGCCTGCCTGTGTTTCTGTGATTCCCTCTGAGTTCTCCCACAGCCTCCTCAGCTGCCAGGAGCCGCATCCTGAGCAGCTTTGTGATCTCTTGGTGCTGAGGAATGTCAAAGCAGCACAGCAGGTTCCCCCCCACACACACTTTGCCCTAGCAGCAGTCTGCCTGCTGCCTGTTCCCCTAGTGCAGGACAGAACAGGAGCATTGCATGTTAATGATTTGCTCTTTGTTCCCCAAAGGGAGCAGCATGCTCAGCTACCAGATACTTCCTAGAGCTTTGAAAGGGGAGGGGTGCATGCCTGCAGGGCAACAGAGATAGCAGAGGGGTCACTGCAGACATTGTGGGATACTGGTGGAAGACAGTTATGTCAACAAAACAAACAGCAGTGTCTACCCTGACGCTTTGTCACTTTAACTTTGCCGCAAAAAGCTTGATGCCTCTCGTAAAGGCGGTTTTATTGTGTTGGCAAAACAGCAGAGTTTTGGCGCCAAAAGTAGCTTTGTAGTGTGTGGACCTCCCCTGTTTTGTCAGCAAAAGGCAGCTTTGCCAACAAAACTTTGTAGTGTAGACAAGGCCCTAGTTATACAGCAGTTGTTAAGGGGAGCATTGTTCATTTCAAGTTGAACAACTGATACAAAATACTGTAGAAAGATGGTGACCATTGGGAATTAAGCTAAGAACAGAAAACTGCAGAATATATTGAGGGAGGGAAAAATTGCTGGTTCACAGTCTTAATTTTGGGGGGGCTGGGGGAAGCCTTTTTGTTTTGCACATAGCGTGAGAATAAAATGCATTTAAATACAGAAATTTCAAAACAAAGAAATGTCATTCTTTGCAGAGATTTTTGAAGAAAGAGGGGGAGAAATGAAGTCAATATTCTTGTAAAAGAAGAAAACGACTCAGAGATAAGTAGACTTGCTGTTTAAGTAGAAAATTAAATGCCTTGCTATGTCCATCATTACTGCCTTTTTTGGATCAACATCATATGGCGTGTATTTTCTATGCACCACAAAATCCTTTACATTTGATGGGGCTGGCTTGTTGATTGAAGCAAGATCAGTTGCTAAGAAAAATAAGAGTTAATTGACTATAGCATGGTCAGTCTATCATGCAGACATTTAAGCTGAGATTTGGGACATATTTGTCATTTTGGGAGTGAAAGGTACAAGTTTCCATGGCAACTCCAAAGCCTTTTAAAGCTCTGGCCTTTCTGAGAATGTGCTTCTCACAGGCTTTTAGAGGTAAGTGTTATGGAATCGTTTGTGATGTGTCATTATTTGTGGTCAGGCAGTGGTGAGTAAAGATAAACTTGGTGGTGTCACAGTGAGACACTGCTAAGTGTGGAAAACTATATTTTGAGGAGTATGCTCCTACAGGGTGTAACTATGATAAACTCATATTGCTAAAAATGTCCTCATTCCTCTTTCAGTGTTTTAAAAAGTGCACAGATCATGGTAGGTCTACTACCCTTGCATTTTGGATCATTGTGATTTAAGATAGTGTGTCACAGGACCCAATCCTGCAGAATCTTACTCTTGTGAGAAATCCTTGTTTACAGCTATGGTCCCATTGACTTTAATATTAATCAGCACAACATGACCAAGGCCACGGCATCGGTCAATGCTGGACTTGGAACACAGGAATTCCTGATCTCAATGTTGTATTTAAAGGACTTGCCCCTATCTTTGACTTTCACCGCAAACTGTCACAGACCCCAACCTTTTCCCATACTGATATTAACCATTAAAAATGCTTTCTGCATTTCTGCATTTTTAGCAATGTCTTTTTACTTGGGGATCGGGGAGAGGCACATAGTTTAGCCCAAGCTTGTTAAATATTAAAATATAGACCCCACCCTTCCCTGCATAGAAATAGTCAAGTCAATTGAATAGTTCTTTTCTAAGTTTCATACTCAATGGCAGAGAAATTTGCTATACTTCCCCAGTGTCTAAAAGTTTATGTAGACCAGAAGTGTGAACAGCTTTTTTTTTTTTTTTAATTTTGTCTCTCCCTTTATCACCATTATTGAGTATAATTTTGCTATCAGGATTTCTCAGTGTTATCCTTTTCAATAAACAATGAGCAGACAAATATTTTCAAGCTGGATGATGTAACTTATTTTAGATTAAGGCAAAACAGTGGTAAGAAAAGTAACATTTTCATGTAAGAGCATTGCACCCATTCTCCTTTCTAACCTGCTGCATTACTCTGTCTCACAAATGGCAGCTGACTTAGTATACAGCACACTCCTAGAAATTTAAAAGGGCAGTACACAGAAAAACAAGATAATAAGATTTGCATAGCTACATACAGTTAAAATTACTATTACAAAAGTTATTATGGTATCGTCTCCCAATTAAACTAGTTGCAGAATAAAACAATTCCCTTGGATAGGAGTACGCATTGACTGAAACCTTCTGCCATCCTGTGCCTACATTAGACAATGTTATTTTAGTCTTATGTTCCTTTGATATGTGAATACAACATGCATTACTGTGAACAGGAATCATACATAAGCATCATGAGGGAATTAGTAGAGTTTGCTTATAGAGTTTCCTGCTTAAATGGCAGGGAAAATAATTTTCAGATACAATGCATTTTGATGGCTTAACCTATTACAGTGTTCATGTTTTATCATCTTAAATTGCTCAAGAAGAATTTTAGTCTGCACAACATGGTACCAACAAAGAGGGTAGGTAATTAGAGCAGCTACTTTATTGATAGAATGTTTGTTAGCTCTGATGCAGAATATGGACAAGCTGATCAGACTGAACAATCACTTAACTTTGTGGTTCTCCATTATCAGGATTCCTACTGAGAGACTACACTGTGCATATTACAGAGTGTTCTTGAAAAGCAGACTGTATCTGTAATTCACTGATAACAAGCAATTAATTACTGTTTGTGTGCTCAGCAGAATGTTCTCAATGTTGCCATGTACAAATGTCCAAACAACTTTTCTATCTGAATAAACAGTGGGGAAAATGTATTTCAGAATGAAGTTGGTAATTAAAATGGGTCTTTCACACCATCCTCACAGGTCACTAGAGTTCACTGATGACCTGTTACAGTGGAATAGAGAACATTGGAGCACTAGTAGTGGACCACCAGTGCTGAATTAGATCAGATAGACCAGTGTTTCTCAATGACCGATCCAGTGCTGGTGCCTGTCCATGAGATCTCCCTGACACCTTCTAGGAAGGCAGCAAACCGATCCCTGGTATTAAAAAGGTTCAGAAACACTGAGCTAGACCATAAAGAGAGTTTGAAAGCCCAATGGTGGCAAAGGCTAAGAATTTTCAAAGTCCCAACCAGAACTGTTCTATACAGTAGATTGCTTGACTGAGCAGGACTGCCTACATCAAGTGGTGCAGGCAAAAACAAAGAACACAGGGCATGTGCATCTACAATGCATGCAACAGCTTTAATGAAAATAAACTGGATCTGTTCCCCAAACAACACATCTTGGTCCTCCCTAGGAATGGAAGGACTGAGAGCTCCATGATTTTAACTTTAATACTACTTAAATATAAGGAGCTTTCAATGGAACTATGCTTATTTACAGCTGGCCTAGACAGTCCAGTCTGAAAATCTGGCCTAAACAGACCAGTGACTGGGTAAACAAGTCGTCTCAACCTTTTCCTTAGTGGGAACCATCTTTTCTATATTGGGGATCCTTCTCCAGGATCTCCCTTCCATCAGGCAGGATCTAGTCAGGCCTTCACTATTTAGCAATATGGGAAGGACAGGGTGGTTGTAATCCTCTGATGCCTGTTCATGAACCCCCTGTTCAAGCTGAGAACTCCTGAGGCAAAGAAACATGACAGCTATTCTGTGTTCACTGATAGCTCATACACAGCCATCAACATTTGACCGTGTCTGGCTAAAAGTAGAAATGATGAATGTATTATCCATCCCCATCTCTTTCTGTGAAATGCCATGTGATTATAACTTGCATGAGAGCATGTTAGCAGATACATGGAGAAGAAACCTCTGTTAGTGGGGGAGCTCTTTTTGTCTTTTTATTTAACTCATTGGAATAGGAGTTTGAAAGTTCAGATTACTCTCATTATTATTGGGTGTACATTCCACTTAGGAAAGACTGTGAGAAAAGGAGCAGAGAAAGGAGAGAGAAAATATACTCTCTAAAAAATATACAGGACACCTATTTGTGCCAGCTTAGCTTTTGGAGGCCTCTTTTATCCACTAACCATAGCACATGCTTCCTTTTATAATCCAAAACCTGTCTGCGTGTTTTTAACTGAATCACTCTTGCGAAAATTAATTGGTTTTAATTATCGGGGGAAAAGTCACATATTTCAACCAATTTTGCAAACCTGAAAATTACTTTGAGAAGTGTGCCAAATCTCAAATGCCACAAGATTTCCCAAACCCTTTGTATAGCAATGCAATATTCAATGTCAAAAAACTATGTTAAGGCAGAGTTAATATTGCTTGGTGATATGTCATCCCATTGCAGAACACTGAGTTGAGCAAAACTCAAACTTCTGAAAACCAGGAAATACACAGTTAAAGTGTAAGCCCACATGACCTTAACTTTGCCCTGTTTCAGCAATGACCTAATATGACCTGTTAACAAAAATACCTTTATTCTGCTAACTCAACAGCTAATGTACAATTTCTTCACCTCCTTTTACAACCCATTTACTGGCACAAGATTCAAACTAACGTTATTAATGGACAAAAAGGGGGGCAGAAAAGGTTGCCTATTGTTTCCAGCAGAAAAGGGTATGTAGTTGGTAGGAGTTAGTAATCATTTAGGCAGGTGTATATTTCATGTTCCACAGTTTACATAGTGAGCCAGCCAGCCCCCATTCTCAATCAGCTGGGCCTTGGTACATCTCCCTAGCCAGGCCCCAACCCACTCACTGTGTTCCCCCCTCCAACTTGACCCCTCCCCACTCCTGTACCCAGCCTCCCCCCTCACCACAAGCAGAGAACACATCTCACTGAAGTCTTCACTCCCTGGTATACAAATGTTTCGATTGTCATTATTTCCCTCCTCCTATAGCCTGACTCACATGCAGTGTCTGGAGTGAAGGACAACTATCTTTCAGTGGAATGGTGTTCCTGGTCATGTTGCATAATGGCAGGAAGGTGAAGTTTGTGGCAGGGCTGGCAAGAGAAACCAGAAACAGGATTTCTGTACAACATACTTACAGTTTTAGGTTTGTGAGAAAGATACTGACCCCTGTTCAATAGATGTACCCCATTTCTGAGAAACAGTGAACAGGGCCAGCTCCAGCATTTCTGCCGCCCCAAACAAACAAACAAAAAAAGCCGCGATTGGCGGCGGCAGTTCAGCGGCAGGTCCTTCGCTCCTAGAGGGAATGAGGGACCTGCCACCCCCAAATTGCCGCAGGTGCCGCCCCTCTCCCTTGGCCGCCCCAAGCACCTGCTTGTTAAGCTGGTGCCTGGAGCCGGCCCTGACAGTGAAGTGCCTGAGCTTGTAATGTTTCTATGCCGTGCAGTATGCATTTTCCAGTTAGCCATGAACCCTCCTATTTCCCAATTGATATTCTTCCAACACTTATTAATAGCTTTCCCATTGTCACTGTAGCAATTATTCCAACACTCAGCCAAATCAGAGAAAACTATCACAGTTCCTGGACACAAATCTTTGGTGAGATCCATATCTGCTCTCATAAATTGTATGAGATATGCACCAGGAATAAGGCTGCCTCATAGGCTAGTAAAATACAGATTTTTTTTTTCAAACAACAGATCTAAGTCTTGCCCCCCTACTACCTATCCTCATTTTCTACCCTCTCTTCAGCCACAACCCCTCTTCATGTCCCTGCCTCCCCATCCCTATCTCCCAGACACAAAGTCCTCTCTCTCCAGCTCCTCCCCACCCAATAAAACAAAATATTTGGTTAGATTGATCGCTGACTATTCTGCTGTATTCACAGTAAACCTCCCCATAAAATAAAAACATGTTATAATATAGCAGGGACAGCTTGTAACAAGAAACACGAACTGTTAAATCTTTATTGCACTGGTGTACAAAGGTTTGGACTAGAAATGTCAGTGATGAGGTGTTCACCACAGGCGCTGGCATTGGGACAGTCCTTTTGCTCCCCAGGCAAACAAACCTGCCTAGAAACTCTCTCATTTTTCCTTGGTGCATAGGAAGGAGTGAACATGTTCTTAAATATCATTCACAATTTGAGTCCCCTAAAGATTTAGTGGGCAGCATGCACTATCTTGGGTAAAACTTGACAGACTGAGATCATTTTGATCCATGTCACATCAATAGTTTGATCACTAGCTCTGTGCAAAATACAAAAATAAATAAATAAATAAACCTAGTAACCTTTCGAAAAATGGCTATTTTTTCTGGGTTTATATCTTCCACAACTTCTAGTTCAAATGACCCCAAATGTGGGTCACTAATCCTATCCTGTAGCCTCCTGAGCACACCAAATTTCAAAGGAATTTGATTAAGAGGTTGATTATAGAGGACTTAAAAATGTCCACCTTTAAACGGAAGTTGGGACTCAATCTTAACTATAGTGGTGCTGCCGTGCCACTATAATATCCTACTACTGCAATGTCAGCATTAGGCATGTGCCTAAATGGCATGTGACCTCCCCCCCCCCCAACCTTCTAGTCCAAAAGCAAGCATGCTAACAGTCACTGTTATTGCTGCTAAGTATATAGGCTGGCAAGTTTATTTTGTTTCCTGAATAGTTCTGGATCCCAACAAGTCTTCATGAGTCAAAAAGAAAGAAATTCAAATAAATAAGATTATCGCTACAAAAATTATCCAGCACCTGTCCATGCTATTTTATAATCCTGAAAGACAATCAACAAGTGACAAAGAGTCCTGTGGCACCGTATAGACTAACAGACGTATTGGAGCATAAGCTTTTGTGGGTGAATACCACGAAAGCTTATGCTCCAATACATCTGTTAGTCTATAAGGTGCCACAGGAGTCTTTGTCGCTTTTTACAGATCCAGACTAACATGGCTACCGCTCTGATACTAATCAACAAGTGAAAGAGCCTAAAAACAGCCACTGAGAGGGGAAGACAGAGTCAAAGAAGATAGGACCAGTGTGAGGTATGAAAGTTTGGTCTTTCTCATGGGAAGGTTATTATTTCAGATGTAGAATCAAAGAGTAGTGTGAGATTCTGAGTCAGGACTTCTCATAAACTCAGGGTATAATTCCATTTAGGGTCACAAGTTTATTCAAGCTGAATGATTCCATAGAAAACATACTAACTCTGAGGACATTAGAGTTATTTAATTTAGAATAGTATCACAGGACTTTCTTCCCACAGCTACTCCCTCTCCTCACTTAGGCAATCATGCAGCTTAACCTCATCCCTTTCCATAATCTTATTTAAAAAAAATAAATGTTGGTGATGTAAATTCAAGGGTAGAATTTTCAGGAGTACATTGTCAAAAGTGACTTAAGGCCCAGATCCTCAAAGGTATATAGCTGCCTAAATCCATTTTTTTATTTCAATGGGAGTCAGGCACCAAAATACCTTTGAGGATCTGGGTCCTAGGCACTTAGGAAGATGAGTCTCACTGAAGTCATTGAGACTCTAAAGTCATTTGGGGCAAAATTATTAAAAGTTTTACAGGTGAAATTCTTAATCATGTAACAGTGTGATATTGCGTTTTACAGGGTGTCATGGGCATTTGGATTCTGAGCTATTTTATTAAACACACCAATCACAACAAAGTCCAGACAACATAACAAAAAAATTCAATGTATAAAAGTAAAAAACAGATGCCATACTGATGCAAGACAACACAACCTGCCTCTCCTTTCCAACAGCCACAATTCTTTTGACAGAAGAACACCGGCACTGAAGATTTACCCCATCCTTCAGATACAGTCCATTTGGTGTCCAAAGTCCAGTCAAAGCGGAAATCAGTCGTGACTGTCCTTTCTCAGTCCCATAACAGGTGCTCCATCCTTCCATTACATAGCACTGAAGAGTCTGGATCTGGTGTCCTCCCAATACTTGGACCCAAGCTCAGCTTCTCGATACACAACAATGAATCCTTCCATGAAAAACAAAAGACAGGGAAATACAAAATAAAACAAATATAGCCAACAGCAATAGCAACATCCTCACAGTCATTACACAATACTGATATTCCATTCCCCTGACATACTAGTCTCTATGAGGATGTCTACACAGCAAAGAAAAACTCACGGCTGGCCTGTTCCAGACCAGTCAGGCTCGCGGGACCTGGGCTGCAAGACTGTTTCATTGCTGTGTAGACTTCTGGGCTCAGCTGGAGTCTAAGCTCTGGGCCTCGCCTCCCCACACGGTCCTAGAGCCCGGTTTCCAGCCTGAGCCGAAAAGTCTACACAGCAATAAAATACACCCACAGCCTGAGCCCCACATGCCCAGGCCAGCCATGGGGTTTTCTTTGCTGTGTAGCCATACCTGATATCTACGGTAAGTAAAATGAATCAAACTCTTGGCCAGAATAACTCCCCCCGCTCAATACAAAAATCTCTTTCCAATTTCTACTATATCATGAGCTAAAACATTCCAGGTTTTGCTCACTTATGTGAGGTTTTTCCATATTTAATAAAATGAATGTAAATAGAGTACAAACCCTTTTAAAGACATGAATATTTCTTTCCATAGACACCAGACTCTACAATTTAGCAGGCTATTTCAGGAATATTCTTGAAAGCTTCCGGCTCTGAAGCAAGTACTAATGTAGCTGCAAGCAGTAGCTGATGCAAAAGTGGACAAAAAGTGTCAGGGCCATGTTTCTGTGCTGGTGTACATCAGTTGATTTCAATGCCTGATTTTAAAATTGGCGTATCACAGCCACTGTTACACCACTACAATGTCATAGTCTTTAATGGAGTTGTTCTTGACTTGTGAGAGGATAATCAAACTTTGTGTTCTTTTGCTAGCATAAGCTTTTCATCCCCAAAACCAATAGGTCTTATTTTGCTCTCCCATGTTGTAAAATAGGAATAATTCCCATGCAAAACTAGTATACAATCAGGCCCTGGATAACTAAGAAAAGGAAAAAAATGACATGGCCAAAATGTTCAAGCTTGGGTGCCTAAAGTTAGAGCCATAGATACATAATTTAAATTTATATTTGTATGCCTAAATGTGGATTTAGAATCTTTAAGCACACAGGTTTGAAAATTTTGAGCCTGCTAACTGAAGATAGATGACTCTGACATTTGAAGGCAAAAAAGAAAGGGGAAAAATAGCTAAGGCATTTTTTTTAAATTAGACAAATTCTTGATGTTCCATTTGAACATGTTTCATATAAAGACCTAAGGAGTAACAACATATAGCTAATGTATCCTCTATTCTTCTGTTGCAGCAGTTTGAACTGTTCTAGGATTGAATCTCATGTCATTGTGGAAATTCTATACAAGTCTAATGCCTCAGCATCAGAAAGACAGTTTATTTTAATTAAACTCTCCATAAATAAATGGAAGACTACTATTTCTCATAGAAAATGGACTAATGTGCGCTCTTAACCTAGTCATTGGCATGTTTTGCCAATTTGGGACAAGGCAGATGTTGATAAGGATTTAGGATTAGTATTACCTCAGTTTCTAAAATGAGGTATTATTTTCCAGGCACTGATAAGTTTCCCTTACTCACTGGTCTTCTTCACCAGTTTAGTGGATGTTAACCTTGTTTTCCTAAGTGAAAGGTACTTTATAACTTTGCATAGACATTGGCAGTAGATCACGCATGCCTAGTCCTTGAAGCTTGATGACCTTAGACCCCCTCCTCAAGCACATACATAAAAAGTCCCAAATGCATCAGACCTGGGAAACAGACAATGAAGTGGGAACTCCATAGTCCCCTACACTCCAGAGGTGAGCTTGGAGGTAGATTTCTTTTGGGGCAAGAAGGGGTAAGGTGCACGTGGCCTGTATATTGGCAAGATGACGGGTTGTTGTTTTCCATTTCCCAGCTTGGAAGGTAGATTCTATGTGGGGAGGGATTCTTGTCCTCCACCACCACATTGCCCTCTCACTTAGTCCTTATTTGGATAGCTAGAATTTTCACCCTGTTTATTTTCACAGCCATTTCTGCATTTTACAGGTGCAGAAGCACTCTATGTTAGTAAAGAGACCACCCTGACTCAGTCATCCATTGACCTTGCTTTTCTATTAAAACTTAGGTAGCAACAAGGACAAAGCAAGAGTCGGAGGATTTGTTGTTTGTTTTCTTCACTCATTGTAAAATGCTCCTGCCTATTTGATTGTTCCCACCTTAGTAGTAACAGGGCTGACACGATGCACTGCCCATGTGAGAATGATATTTTTCACACTAAATCATTCTTGTGCTCCTTTGGGTCTTCCACTTTAGATGACACTTTATCAGGTCTTATAGTTATTGGATTTCTTTTTTTCTTTCTATTTAAGTGAATTTAATACTTGTGAAGGGTGCTAGGTTGAGAGCCCTAGAGAATCAAGTCCTCCATTTATCCACAGAGCAATTTATCTCAGACTGGATCTGGAGGCACAACCTGTAGGGGTGACAATGGAGTCTCTCTCTCTCTCTCTCTCTCTCTCTCTCTCTCTCTCTCTCTCTCTCTCTCTCTCTCTCTCACACACACACACACACACACACACACACACACACACACACACACACACACACACTCACTCCTTAGCCTCTCTTCTGAGATTGGTGGTGGTTGTTTTCATGATATGGGCATCTTTTCAGTAGGAACTAATCTGAAACTACCAGCTTATTTCACATCAGCGGTGATTCTTTTTGTTACTACAACCTGTGCTGGATTTAAAATAGCAAACTAGAGATAATAGGTACCATATCCCATTTACCCTTTCTTGTTTCCAATAGGAGTGGATGGGTATTTTGAATGTTAGTAACCTCACAGTTGTTTGCCTTTCAGCAGCACAACTGTGAATGGTTGTGTTTGCTGGATTTCCTACATTAAGTTTATTGGGAATTGACTTGAACAAAATAGATTACTTTAGCTGTGAAATGACAATAAGGACCCATAGAAAGTACTGAGCACAACTAAATATTACTGTAATAACTTGGAAGCTGTTTCATCTAGCTTCCTCTTTGTCTAGTTAACTCATGCGTTGGTTTATAAATGGTATGTTTATAATAATAATAAGTGCCAATTATGTGGAGACTGATTTCTATATGAAATTAAAAGAAAATTTTAACAACACATAATAATTCCAACTCATTACGTATTTACAGAATATATGGGAACACTTTATTCCCCACTGACATGTTGCCATCTGTGGGGTGTGACATGGCAGTTGTTTAACCATGCACAGTATCACACTTCATTTTAGGACAAGAAATACAGTATACTATGAACAGGTGGAATCATAGAAATGTAAGTCTGAAAGAGATGTTGAGAAGACATGTCGTCCAGCCCCCTGTGCTGTGGCAGGACCAAGTAAACTGAGACCATCCCTGACAGGCATTTGTCTAACTTGTTTTTAAAAACCTTCAATGATGGGGATTCCACAACCTACTTTGGAAGCCTGTTCCAGAGCTTAATTACTCTTCTAGTTAGAAAGGTTTTCCTAATATCTAACCTAAATTTCCTTTGCTGCAGATTAAGCCCATTACTTCTTGGTGTACCTTCAGTGGACATAGGGTATGTCTACACTACGGGATTACTCTGAATTTACAGAATTCGATTTTTGGCAACCGATTATATAAAGTCGAGTGTATGCAGCCACACTAAGCACATTAATTTGGCAGTGTGCGTCCATGTCCAGGCTAGCATCGACTTCCGGAGCGTTGCACTGTGGATAGCTATCCCATAGCTATCCCATAGTTCCCGCAGTCTCCCCCGCCCATTGGAATTCTGGGTTGAGATCCCAATGCCTGATGGGGCCAAAAACATTGTCGCGGGTGGTTCTGGGTACATCCTCCCCCTCCCTCCGGGAAAGCAACGGCAGACAACCGTTTCACACCTTTTTTCCTGGGTGAACAGTGCAGATGCCATACCACGGCAAGCATGGAGCCCGCTCAGCTCAAGACAGCAGTCATGAACATTGTAAACACTCGCGCATTATCGTGCAATTTATGCTGAACCAGAACCTTCAAAACCAGGCGAGGAGGAGGTGGCTACAGCAGCGCGGTGACGAGAGTGATGAGGACATGGACACAGAATTCTCTCAAACCGCGGGCCCCGGCGCTTTGGAGATCATGCTGTTAATGGGGCAGGTTATAGCCGTGGAACGCCGATTCTGGGCCCGGGAAACAAGCACAGACTGGTGGGACCGCATAGTGTTGCAGGTGTGGGACGATTCCCAGTGGCTGCGAAACTTTTGCATGCATAAGGGCACTTTCATGGAACTTTGTGACTTGCTTTCCCCTGCCCTGAAGCACCAGAATACCAAGATGAGAGCAGCCTTCACCGTTGAGAAGCGAGTGGCAATAATCCTGTGGACGCTTGCAACGCCAGACAGCTACCAGTCAGTCGGGAATCAATTTGGAGTGGGCAAATCTACTGTGGGGGCTGCTGTGATGCAAGTAGTCAAGCAATCACTGAGCTGCTGCTACCAAAGGTAGTGACTCTGGGAAATGTGCAGGTCATAGTGGATAGCTTTGCTGCAATGGGATTCCCTAACTGTGGTGGGGCGATAGATGGAACCCATATCCCTGTCTTGGCCCCGGAGCACCAGGGCAGCCAGTACATAAACCGCAAGGGGTACTTTTCAATGGTGCTGCAAGCACTGGTGGATCACAAGGGATATTTCACCAACATCAGCGTGGGATGGCCGGGAAGGGTTCATGACGTTTGCGTCTTCAGGAACACTAGTCTGTTTAAATGGCTGCAGCAAGGGATTTACTTCCCAGACCAGAAAATAACCATTGGGGATGTTGAAATGCCTATCGTGATCCTTGGGGACCCAGCCTACCCCTTAATGCCATGGCTCATGAAGCCATACACAGGCAGCCTGGACAGTAGTCAGGAGCTGTTCAACTACAGGCTGAGCAAGTGCAGAATGGTGGTAGAATGTGCATTTGGATGTTTAAAGGGTCGCTGGCGCATGTTACTGACTTGCTCAGACCTCAGCCAAACCAATATTCCCATTGTTATTGCTGCTTGCTGTGTGCTCCACAATCTCTGTGAGAGTAAGGGGGAGACGTTTATGGCGGGGTGGGAGGTTGAGGCAAATCGCCTGGCCGCTGATTACGCGCAGCCAGACACCACGGCGATTAGACTAGCACACCAGTAAGCGCTGCGCATCAGAGAAGCTTTGAAAACCAGTTTCATGACTGGCCAGGCTACACTGTGAAAGTTCTGTTTGTTTCTCCTTGATGAAAACCCGCCCCCTTGATTGACTCATTTCCTGTAAGCAAACCACCCTCCCCCCTTCAATCACAGCTTGCTTTCAAAGGAAATAAAGTCACTATCATTTAAAAATCATGTATTCTTTATTAATTGATTATAAACATAGGGAGAGAACTGACAAAGTAGCCCGGGTGGGGTTTGGGAGAAGGATAGGAGGGAAGGAAAAAGCCACTTCAAAAGTTAAAAATAATGATAGCCTTTTGCTTGGGCTGTCCACTGGGGTGGAGTGGGAGGGTGCACGGAGCCTCCCCCCCCCCCCCCCCGTGTTCTTGGACATCTGGGTGAGGAGGCTATGGAACATGGTGAGGGGCGAGGGCGGTTATGCAGGGGCTGCAGCAGCACTCTGTGACCCTGCTGATGTTCCTGAAGCTCCACCAGACGCCAGAGCATGTCCGTTTGATCACGCAGCAGCCCCAGCGTTGCAGCCTGCCACCTCTCATCTCGAGCGTCTCTCATGGCCTCATGTTCACTGGCATCTTTCCTGTACTTTGATACCGTGTCCTTCCACTCATTCAGATGAGCTCTTTCATCGCGGGTCAATTGCATGATTTCAGAAAACATGTAGTCTCGCGTGCGTTTTTTTCGCGGCCTTATCTGAGATAGCCTTCGGGACGGAGGAGGGAGGGTTGAAAAATTTGCAGCTGTGGGAGGGAGGGAAAAAAGGGAGAGAAGTATTTAAAAAGATACATTTTACAGAACAATGCTTATACTCTTTCACGGTGAACAACACTATTCACATTACATAGCATATGTGATTTCGGTACAAGGTCGCATTTTGCATCTTATATTGAGTGCCTGCGGCTTTGGTGTTAGAGATCACAGACACAGGGCCGGGCAACAGAATTCGGCTTGCATGCAGCCATGGTAAGCCACTGTCTTTCGGCTTCTGCAACCTTCATAAAAGCAGCGCCCTCCTTTCCCATACCAAGCAAAGCCCATTGAGTGCTGCGGTTTTCCTGTTAACCTGCAGCAGCAGAAACCAAACTAAACCCCACTACCACCCATCCAATTCTCTGGGATGATCGCTTTACCCCTCCCCCAACTGCGTTGCTGGTTTCAGGGAAGATCCCTGCTAGCCAAACGCGAAAAGCTTAGCGCCAATGCCCCGCCCCCCCCCCCCCCCCACTTGGCTAACTGCAGGGAAGGATTTCTTTTCAGCCACAGGCAAACAACCCAGTAGGAACGGCCACCTCTGTCCCCTTCATTAAATTCCCGTATTTCAACCCGGTTATCATGAATGATATCACTCTCCTGAGGATAACACAGCGAGATAAAGAACGGACGTTGCTTGAATGCCAGCAAACACCGGGACCATACGCTGCCAGGCTTTGTCATGCAATGATACCAGATTACTTGCTACTAGCATGGCATGGTCAAGAGTCCTACTATGGAGGACGGAATAAAGCTGCACTGCCTAGAAACCTTCTACAAAGGCTTTTGGAGTACCTCCAGGAGAGCTTCATGGAGATGTCCCTGGAGGATTTCCACTCCACCCCAGACATGTTAACAGACTTTTCCAGTAGCTGTACTGGCCGCGAATGCATCCCAAGTCCTCAGGGCAAATTAATCATTAAAAAAAGCTTGTTTTTAAACCATGTTTTATATTTACAAAGGTACACTCACCAGAGGTCCCTTCCATGGCCTCATTGTCTGGGATAACGCTTTGGGAGGGTTGGGAGGGTACTTCAGTCAGGCTGAGAAAAAGATCCTGGCTGTTGGGAAGAATGGAGTGCTGTGTGCTCTCCGCAAACTCGTCGTCCTCCTCCTCCTCATCATCTTCCCCTTCCGCAGAATCCTCAGGCATGGCTGAGATTACCCCCGCCTCGGAATCCACGGTCAGAGGTGGGGTAGTGGTGGCGGCCCCCCCTAGAATTGCATGCAGCTCAGCGTAGAAGCGGCATGTCTGCGGCTCTGACCCGGACCTTCCATTTGCTTCTTTGGTTTTCTGGTAGGCTTGTCTGAACTCCTTAACTTCCACGCGGCACTGTAGTGAGTCCCTATTGTGGCCTCTCTCCATCATGCCCTTGGAGATTTTTTCAAATGTTTTGGCATTTCGTCTTTTGGAACGTAGTTCTGCTAGCACGGAATCCTCTCCCCATATAGCGATCAGATCCAGTACCTCCCGTACCGTCCATGCTGGTGCTCTTTTTCGATTCTCGGACTGCATGGTTACCTGTGCTGATGAGCTCTTCGTGGTCACCTGTGCTCTCCATGCTGGGCAAACAGGAAATGAAATTCAAAAGTTCGCAGGGCTTTTCCTGTCTACCTGGCCAGTGCATCCAAGTTCAGATTGCTGTCCAGCACAGTCACAATGGTGGACTGTGGGATAGCTCCCAGAGGCCAATACTGTCGAATTGCGGCCACACTAACCCTAATTCAAAATGGCAATGTCGATTTTGGCACTACTCCCCTCGTCGGGGAGGAGTACAGAAATCGATTTTAAGAGCCCTTTATGTCAAAGTAAATGGCTTTGTTGTGTGGACGGGTGCAGGGTTAATTCGATTTAACACTGCTAAATTCGACCTAAACTCGTAGTGTAGACCAGGCCATAGAGAACAACTGATCACCGTCCTGTTTGTAAAAGCCCTTAACATATTTGAAGACTGTTATCAGGTCCCCCCCTCAGTCTTCTTTTCTCAAGACTAAACATGCCCATTTTTTTTTAATCTTTTCCATAGGTCAGATTTTCTAAACTTTTGATCATTTTTGTTGCTCTTCTCTGAACTCTCTCTAGTTCATCCAAACCTTTCCTAAAGTGACCGGAATTGACACAATATTCCAGCTGAGGTATCACCAGTGCCAAGCTGAGCAGGACAGTCATCTCCTTGTGTCTTACATACAATGTTCCTATTAATGTACACTAGAATGATATTAATCTTTTTCGCAACTACATCAGATTGTTGACTCATCTTCAATTTCTCATGCTCTATAGCTCCCAGATCCTTTTCAGCATTACTACACCTAGCCAGGATGCAGCAAATTTAAGTAGGCAGAATATAATTACCCAAACTGGATAATTACACTTGAGAGTAACATCCTTACTGTCATAAAACACAACCATGACATTTTTTCAAGAAGCACAACTAGTCTGGATCTCATTTTAATATCTTGTCTGAAAGAGATTTCTTGCAGTACACAGCTCCCTAGCCTGAGACTGGGATTTGGTTCACTATTGATTTAGAGGGAAGGGTGCCACCTACTGAATCACCTACATCAAAATTATTCCTCTGTAAGGGTAGGGAGCACGTTCTGCTTTTCACCACTATATTTTATATTTTAGTACTCATGTGCTTTGCAGAGCCTTCCTTTTCAATCAGTGCTTTGGTTCAGCCTGTTCCCCCAATTAACCCCTCTATCCCCAAATTCTTTGACACCACATACATCTTAATTTTCTGTTCTTCTGTCTGTTCTCATATCCACACGTTTATTTATGATATTTCACTAGTTTTGGCCTGGGAAGAGAGATCCATGCATATATATTTTTAATACTTTTGTTGAAAGCTTCACTGAATTACAATATTTGCAACACAGCCAATTTAGGTCCCTACCATTATGCCTCCAATTCTGCTTCACCTGTGCACATTTCCATCAAGCACAATAAAACCAATCTTGTATGAACCTCGAGACCATAGACCAAGGTTAGAATTCCATCGGAGAAAATATGAATACACTGTAAATAGCTATACAACAGCATAATCAGTTTATTTCCAAACAGAAATATCTTCACAGCTTAACCACAGCTTTGGAAAAGGTACACAGAAAATTGCATGTCAAAATGATAAATCTGTCAATTTGTAAAACTGCTTATTGTTATGGGCATGACATTGACAATAAAATGAGGGGAAAAAAACCCTTATCTTGAAAAGTTTCTGCTACAAAAGACATACCACACCTGCTCTTCATTTATATTTGCATGTGGCTTGCTGCATTTATTCAGGATAATTTTTTTTCCCACAGGTCCATTGGCTAAAAGGAAAACCACAATCAAAACACTGGCTGTAGAAAAGTAGCTTATATATTTGCAGGGTCACATGATTACATTAACTGTCTGCCATGTAAAACAAAGATTCCAAGCCATGAAATCCCAACTTTCCTTCTAAGCCATGGGGACGTGATTGGGCTACTTCTCTCCCTGAGGTAGGGGAGAGAAGTACAGGCAGGGAGAGAAGAAGAATCTTCCTGGAGACAACTGGTTGGCTCTTGGGCTCTCTCAGGCCGAGCCTGCAGACTAGAGTCACACAGAGCAATAGTGGAGCCAGGGCCGGCTCCAGGCACCAGCTTGCCAAGCAGGTGCTTGGGGCGGTCACTCCGGAGAGAGGCGGCACGTCCAGCTATTCGGCGGCAATTCGGCGGACGGTCCCTCACTCCCGCTCGGAGCGAAGGACCTCCCGCCGAATTGCCGCCGCAGATCGCGATCGCAGGTTTTTTTTTTTTTTGCGCCGCTTGGGGCGGCAAAAGCCCTGGAGCCGGCCCTGAGTGGAGCAAAGAAAGAGTATAGTCTTTAAAAAAAAAGGGACTTGACCCTAACTCCATTACAAAAATAGAACTACTACTAGAGTTGAGGCCTCCCAAGTCCATTGAAGCCAGTGGGACTCTTTCCACAGACTACAGTGAATTTTGGATCAGACCATAAATCTCAACCAAACTAAAAAGTGAATGGAAATGTATTGTTTTTTTCTTCATATATGTTTTGACACCTTTCTAGCACCTTTTAATGCATTATTTGATACTCACTTTAGATATTTAGGCTTATAAAACTTTTAAAGACAACTTTATGAGTTGAAACTCATGGATTATCAACTCTCTTAAAAGTTATTCCTACATGGGAGAGAAATGTCTCTTCAATTCCTAGTCAGGCAAAACTCTCTGGCTCCACTGAAGTCAATGGGAGTTTTTCTAAGAACTTTAAAATGTCAGTTACAACTGGTTAATATCAAAGGATTTAAGTAAAAATATTTTTAAAAACCCTAATACCTACAACTAGTCAAATATTTTCCAACTGAAAATTTCCATTTGAAAGTGCTATTTGATTAAATCAATGTGTTTCATAAGAATGTACTGATTCTGTCAAAATTTAATGGGAAATCATGAAAACCTTTTCTTTTGACTTTATTTTTTCAACTTTTATAACAGTCAAAATGTTTTGAAATATAAAACTCAAAATATGTAAAGCAAAATCAAAACATTTTGACCTTAGTGAAACATTTTGACAAGGTCACAAAATGTTTTGGAACACTTTGTTTTACAAGTAATTCCAAACTTTTGAGTATTCATCTTGCTTCGGAATGAAACCGAATTTCAGATTTCTCATGGAATGGAAATTTCATTTTTCAATCAGCTCTACTAATAACTGATAAAAAGTAATATATGAATTCAAATACACTGTAATTAAGCTATTACAATTCTTTTAGGACTATGTATATTTTACACTACTCATAATCTTTGATATTGGTGTACAGTAGTCTATGGGTTTATCCTTCTGTATATTATCTTCAAATATGAAGTTTTAAATAAAGAAAATATAAAGGGAATTTATTCTGCTGCAGTATAACCTCTGAGTAAAAAATGCACAAAAGCCTTTTCATGGTATTTCATAAAATAAATAGAAGTAAAACATTCCATAAAAGCACACACATTTGTTTTTGTTCAACTAAAGAAAAAAAAACATCCAATACCGAGGGAAAAAAGAAAGTTATTTTGCACTGAAGAGCGAAACAGATAGCTTCTAAAACATGAAGTGCATGGAGAAGAAATTCAGGCATGACATTTAAATATTTCAACTGTCTGGTTCCTCTTGCTCTATCCTTTCTGTTCTTCCTTTTTGACAATATTTTTTTAAAGATACATACATATCTATTAGTACTTAAATAATTTATCCAGTGAGGTTAGCCTTTTTTTCTGTTTGTGGAATTATGATTTCCTCAGATGTATTCATTATTATAAAAGTATACAACATTCCTTTGTTGTTATCTCCCCCCGCCCCCAGTCTGTGGATTGGTCTCAGTTCTCTGTGGCTATTTGATGCTTGCCCATTTAAGCTGTGTTGATTAGTTTTGACTGGCATGAGAAGTCCCATGGTATTGCTTCTGTTCTCTGACTGAATATGAAATTCTGCTGCAGATGAATATCAAAAGTAAAGTTCACATACTCAGGCAAATTTGAAATTCATTATCAATGGACATTCATCCCAGCATAGTCCAAGGTCAATGAATGTGCACAGCAAGTGCACAAGCATGAGCAAATCAAATTCATTTTCATTTACTAGTCAAGGTATTTGTGGGAAGTATTCTGCAGTATTCATCTAGCTCTATGGACTTTTGTGCCTGTGTGAAGCCCCACTGAATCTGTGGGACTCTCCACAGCAGACTTTTGACCACACAAAGTCCCATCAAAGTCAAGAAGCTTTGCATGATGCAGTGCTCCATCTGTGTGTATCAGATTGAAGGATTAGGGCACGTATGTAAATGATCTTTCTTATTCAATCTTTCCCTCAAGGAAGAGTTAAAGCTCTGATGTCACCTCAAATTTACTTGCCCTTTGTACTGTGTGTACATCAGCAGCTATCCAGAGCAATCTATTATATTTCAGTTATGGAATATAAATTTTCTGTGTTGAATATAGTATAATAAATCAATTCTGCATGGACTACTGAAAAGACATGTGCCTTCAGGAGTTCTGTGGATTCTGCACTAATGCATCTGGCATACGGATTATGATTTTATTTGCTGAGAATATCATATATAAAAATAGAGATTAGTGGTCAGAGTGAATGGAAAGGGACTACTGATAAAATTAATAATGCCTCAAGAGCATGAAACATCCCAATTTTACATCCCCTTAAACCAGTTTGCTGTGCTGTCTTGTTTATTGGGTTAGAAACTCCTTCTCCCCCATCCCCCAATTCTGTTTTCTTTCAAAGAGAAAGAAAATGTTTCTCTTTCTTTCCTATAGCTAAGACTATTCCCCAGACCCTTATCTCCTGTCTTAGCTTCTGGAACCACCACCTCCTCCTCCATCTCCATGACTCCCTCATTATCCTCTACCTGTTCATTCAGAATATTACTGCTAAGATCAATTTACATGCCCATCATTCTGAGCATTACTCTCCAAGTCATAGCACTAACATTAGGAAAACATTTAATATGATTTTGCTGATGGAAATAAGGGAAAGTCAACTTCCTTGATCATCTAGCTTTCTGCACCCCATCAGCTAGTGCTCCACAGATCACCAGTTGTTGTTACACCACAGTTTAGGACCACTGATCTAAAAGATAATCAGCATTTTCTCTCTGATGCCACTTAATTTGCACTGTTATTGTGGCAGCATTTCTCCCTTTCATGTATTTTTTTTCTTGGGTGGTGGGGAAGAATTCCTACTCATTTTGACTTGAAGACTTTACTATTTAATGTTCCATGGATTTAGGAGTATAGATACCCACACCAAAACATGTAGATTGCTGGAAATCTATTTGTTTTCTCCATCCACCTACCATACTCTAATCTCTCCACTCTACTCATATCTTTTAGCATCATGGTTCCAAGGAACTTTTGAATATTAATGCTGTTTGAAACACATGACACAGACTTCCTAATTCAACATCTGCTTAGTAATGTATCCCTATAAATGCCTAGTGCCAAATTCAGCTCTGGCATAAGTGACACTTCAGCCAATAAGAGCTGTGTCCACTTCCACTAAGAATAACCACAGAAGTCCTTTCTTTTGAGAGAAAGAGTCTCAAATCAACCTTACTTCAAGATTCCACAGAAGATTCTGTAAAATAAAAAGGCAAAATGGTTCATATAAGAATTTACATGTATATTCCACTAACACACAGTCAGTTTCATTCATTCATTATTTTTTGTGGAATTGCCTACTTAAGTAACTTTCAACAAACAGAAATTAAAGCAACATAAAGGAGAATCACTGTCTTTAATGTGGCAAAATATATTTTTCAAGAAATAGTGTTAATATAAGATCCACCAAACTCCATCTTCAATTTCGTAAGGGATATATGAATTGTACTCCCTATTTTGCTGAGGCATGGGACATTGTGGATGAGTTGTACACATGCATGCAGACATCAGCAGCTCATTCTGAGTAGCGTGGTGGCAGAATAATTATAAATGAAAAGACCTCTCAGGTCATCCAGTCCATATGTTAGCTTGTACAGGATTGTACCCTTCAGCATATTTTGTGTTGATGTGTCCAGTCCAATTTAGGAGAGTCAGGTGATGGGGCTTATACCAATTACCTGGCAAATATGTTCTACACTCTACAGATATCAATATTTGGACTACTTTCCTTACAGCCAGCATAAATCTTCCTTCTTATTATTCCTAGTTACAGCCGTATGCCCCCTAATTAGCGCCTTTCTCTCTTTGATGTTCATACCCTTCAAATACTTGCAGATGATTACCAGAGATCCTAGTTTTCCATTACAAAAAAACAAAATTCTCTGATAAAAAACATAAAAATCCATGTTTTTCCATGATTAAAATGAAATCCTGAACTTTAGTTTCCCTAGCCACAATATATATACGTATCAGCTGAACACAATCTTTTATTGATATATTTATAATTTTTAATCAAGTTCGAAGCCTACCAGTGCCATCAATCATTATAATAAAATAAAATTAATAGAATTGCAATTTGCATTTCTTACATATACCAAATACTTCTATGTCTGTAGTCTATATTTTCAAAAAAATTGTTTTTTTTTAAATGCACAAAAACGCTGGAATGATCCACTCGCAGTGCATTGTTTCTTTACTGTTGTTGATGGCCCTTTTGTTTCAAGCCTCTTGTTTTCATTTCTTTTCATTCAGTTTATGTTTAATTCTTTCCATGTGTTCTGCAATTCTCTGCCTTCAAACATAATCTACAGCCTTGCTGCATACATTGCAGAACAGCACATTACCATCAACGTGAAATGTGTCCTTGCCAAACTCAGTGATATGGTCTTTAGGGTGATTTTTAAAGTTTTCAGCATCTTTTCACAACTTTAATTACTCATGTCTGGAGGCTGATTGGTAGGAGCTGTTGTTATGTGACATTGAACCCTTTGCACTGAGAGTCACACCAGGTTTCTTCCTTGCCTTCCATCCTGGGCTGAGGACAAGGTATCCACAGCCCTTCTTCCTGGAGCTGAGCTTCACTTGTATGTAGCAGGTTTCCACATCTCAGGGCAGGGCATTCCCTCCTCAGCTCAGAGCAGGGATTTATCATGTTCAGGAGGTATTCACCTCACTGGCACCTGATCCTCATTTTCAGCTTGGTTCTGCTAATCATTCCGGAACACCTGTTTTTAAAGAGGTCATGCCTTCAAACAACATTATCTGGCACTGGGCCCTAGGGTTGCCACCTCTGACGTACAAAATCCAGGACATCTGGGATGATCTTGAAGCCATTAAACTGCACATCTGGCAGTGTACACTGAGCACCTTCCATATTTCCCAGGACAGCTACCTCAAACAAGAGAAAATACTGGGAAAATCTGGGCAGGTGGCAAACCTACTGGGCCCCAGCTATCCCAAACTTCCTCCGTTCTTCTAGTTACACATGTATTTCTTATGTCTTTCTGCATAATTCAATCTCTTCCTACTCCTTAATCATCTTTTATTTCTCGTCTCTCAACTCTCTCTAATTTATCCATCTCTCTGATACTGAAGTTTCCAGAATGGAACAAAGCATTCTAGATATTGCCTAGTATCTATTGCACATTGCCTATCTGTGAACAGCATCCAAAGATGCATCATTGGATCAATTTTAGAAACCTTTGGTCTTTTTATTTGAGACACGGTAAGTGATGTAGTCAGTTCTCAGTGACAATTTCCCACTGAATATTATCTATGCAAAGACTAAAAAGAGACCAGGCTTTATTCCTTGCTGAAATGAAGCACTGTCTAATCACAGAGATTTTCAAATTTACTTTCCTTAGTGGATATGCTGTACAGGAGTCTGTGCCTATTCCAAGCTATCATTTTTGTGATACTTGCTTTCAACTGTATTAGCATTTGTATTGAACTCAGTAGATGATGGACATAGCTACATTCAGCATAGCACAGATTAGATTGAAAGGCACAAGGGGACTTACAGAGCTCTGTGTAAAAGAAGATGGCCTTGTAAACTTTTAACACCAGGCTGAATTATGATGAGGCAGAGGCTAAAGCATCTGCAAACAACTTCTCCTACCCACTGAAGTGAACTGAAGTGGAACTCCTGCTTATTTGGTTGACCACATTTTTTAAATACATGGCTCAGGCTTTGATTAAAGTTAATTGTGCTGATAATAATAATAATAATAATAATAATAATAATAATAATAATAAATAATAATAATAATAATAATAATAAAAATAAAAATAAAAACAATGTATTGTAATGAATACAAATATGCTTTGATGGAGTCTGTATTTTGGGAGATGTTAAACACCGTTTTTTGAAGCAGGTTGATATAGAACTTATTTTCTTAATAAGAATTTAGAATTTGAAAGATTATTTTAAAAAACATACAATTAAATCTATACACTTTGCACCTAATGAGTCTTTGTGTTAGTAGATCTGTTAGCCAAAGGAGACTGGTTTATGGCCTCCAGCAGCTCAGAATTATTTCTATGGACTGACACTCAACTGGGTCCTCTTTATACTAAGGAAATTTTCAAAAATCTCTGAATGTTGCCAACTCCAGGTCAGCTCTGATGGTGGTATCCATGTTTGGAACCATAGGGTAATATCCTGGCTCCATTGAAATCAAGGGGAAACTCTCATTGAATTCAATAGGGCCAAGATTTCACCCCTACTGTAGACAGTCTGCTAGTTATGTCATCATTTGAAGCATGGTGTTATCTAAGGCTGCCCAGAGCTGGTCTAACCAGAACAGTTTTGTAAATGGTGATAGCTGCTAATAGAACCTCTACATTATGACTCCCAAATGTTCATATCACTGGTGTAGGCAAGACAGTTTATAAGTGGGATATTTTTGAAAAGTGTCGCTTATATTCATTCAAGGCCTTACTGTAAAATTACACAATACCTTTTTCCATTAGAAGATAATTGCTCTTCATTTTGAAAGTCCCTTTTTCTACTTGTGCTGTTGGTTTCTTTAGTTTACTGCTAGTCCAAAAAAAAAAAATCATGAATATTTTCATAAACAAAGGGGGTGAGTTGTATTGCTCATTGACTGTAACTATGTGGATAGCTACTGCTTTACCTGTGAAAATGTTTATGAATTCTGAAAATTCTACAAAGTTTAGCACAAATGTCTGGGTTATTCATTACTCACTTCTCAACATTTGCCATTCTAGTATTGAAATTCCTCAGCCATCAAGTCATGGAGCAGAAACACATTGCCATGTGGCTTAAGTGACCAATCACATACTAGAAATAGAGTGAAATTCTTCCCTTTGAAGAGGGCCTATACACCATTTAATTGTTAACCCTCTGGTCAAGGCTGAATTTCACCAACAGTGAATTCTCAAGGATGAGAGCTCTTAAACAAACCATAGAATGAAAATTATTTAATAAATTATTTAGTCAATACTCACACATAACAGATAAATTGGTAAAAGTCAGGCTCAGTTCTCCAACAGTTTGCAAACTGTAAAAAGGGCTATATTTATCAGACAATTTATTCACAGCGAATAATTTGACCAACTCTATTTAGGGTGGTTTTGACACATTAAAACTGATATTCTATTTTCTTTTCACTCCACAAATTCATGTTTATTAACAGAAATGTTCCCAGGTCCATACTATAAGAACATAAGAATGGCCATACTGGGTCAGACCAAGGGTCCATCCAGCCCAGCATTCTGTTTGCTGACAGTGGCTAATGCCAGGCGCCCCAGAGGTAGTGAACCTAACAGGTAATGATCAAGTGATCTCTCTCCTGCCATCCATCTCCACCCTCTGACGAAACAGAGGCTAGGGACATTTGTCAGACAGGATGTTGTCAATGTCTTGTACGTATATAATTAATACCTTTGCAAAACCAAAATAAGAATATAACACGATGTGGAACAAGTTTTCAGTATATGTCCGTGGGAAAGCCATATCACACAACAGAATCTATGTTTTGGTAAATTAGGTACAACTAATTCTGCAGCACAGTGTTTGTGATGGGACTTAACACCCATCACCTGCGAAACAAGGGCAAGAATCCAATTAGTTATGTTCCACAGCTGGGGGTTATTTACTAATTGCCTCTGGGCCAGAGGAGGTGGAGCTAATTCTTACCAGTAGATTGAGGGAGCTCAGGTGGGGAGAGATTGCAGAGGAGGCAGGATTCTCCTGGGGAGAAAAGTCCAGGGAAAGTATTTAACCAGACAGATAATGCTGGAGGAAGAACATATAACGTATAGGACCATGTTAGGCTCCTGCAAGGGAAGTCCTGAGGCAGAGCCAACAAGGGAATTACAGTGAAACCTGAGAGAAGCAGATGGACCAGTAGTTCAAAGATTTGTTTGGACTTCCATTTGGACTTGTTCATGCTACCCCAAGGTGGTTCAGACTTTTATGTGGCCTAGCACTTAGGCTAGGTCTACACTACCCGCCTGAATCGGCGGGTAGAAATCGACCTCTCGGGGATCGAATTATCGCGTCTCGTCGGGACGCGACAATCGATCCCCGAATCGACGCTCTTACTCCACCAGCAGAGGTGGGAGTAAGCGCCGTCAACGGGAAGCCGCGGAGGTCGATTTTCCCACCGTCCTTACAGCGGGGTAAGTCGGCTGCGATACGTCGAATTCAGCTACGCTATTTGCGTAGCTGAATTTGCGTATCTTAAATCGACCCCCCCTGTAGTGAAGACCTGCCCTTAGAGGGGGAGTTGAGAGGAGATCCGGGCTGAGGAAGGCCCATTGCAGGTCTGAGGGTGAGCCCAATAGAGGGGTGCCATAGAGAAACACCCCCTGCGCTGCTGTGGCCAGGCAAGAGGGGTTGCCCTAGAAATGAGGATGTTTGCATATAGTGTGCAAAAAGCCCATAAACCTTCATACAAGATAAATACATTTCAGGTTTCTTTGACTTCATGAGCCATAGGTTGGAGTTGAGGCTGAAAGAGACCATCAGACCATCTAGTCTGACCTGCTGTATATCACAGGACACCAAATTCCACCCTGTTACCCCCATAGTAAACCCAGTAACTAGGGTGAGATTAAAGCATTTCAGTTCTCAGGAGACCGAACGATTGTGTGTGTCAGGGGACAGCTGGCCTCTCACTGAATCTCTGTGGGTGGCTGTTGGCTGGTTGGTTGGTTGGCCTCTCCCCATGCCAGGACAAAGGCAGAAGGCTGAAGAGGAGTCAGGATCATGGGACTAACAGGGACTCTGGCCAATCAGAGAGCTCCAGACCAGGGCCAATGAGAAGTAGCCAGCACCGTCTGATTGACTTTAGCAAAGCTTTTGATACTGTCTCCCACAGTATTCTTGCTGCCAAGTTAAAGACGTATGGGCTGGATGAATGGACTGTAAGGTGAATAGAAAGCTGGCTAGATCGTCGGGCTCAACGGGTAGTGATCAATGGCTCCATGTCTAGTTGGCAGCCAGTTTCAAGCGGAGTGCCCCAAGGGTCGGTCCTGGGGCCGGTTTTGTTTAATATCTTTATTAATGATCTGGAGGATGGTGTGGACTGCACTCTCAGCAAGTTTGCCGATGACACTAAACTAGGAGGCGTGGTAGATACACTAGAGGGTAGGGATCGGATACAGAGGGACCTAGACAAATTAGAGGATTGGGCCAAAAGAAACCTGATGAGGTTCAACAAGGACAAGTGCAGAGTCCTGCACTTAGGACGGAAGAATCCCATGCACAGCTACAGACTAGGGACCGAATGGCTAGGTAGCAGTTCTGCAGAAAAGGACCTAGGGGTCACAGTGGACGAGAAGCTGGATATGAGTCAACAGTGTGCTCTTGTTGCCAAGAAGGCTAGGGGCATTGCCAGCAGATCGAGGGATGTGATCGTTCCCCTTTATTCGACATTGGTGAGGCCTCATCTGGAGTACTGTGTCCAGTTTTGGGCCCCACACTACAAGAAGGATGTGGAAAAATTGGAAAGAGTCCAGCGGCGGGCAACAAAAATGATTAGGGGGCTGGAGCGCATGACTTATGAGGAGAGGCTGAGGGAACTGGGATTGTTTAGTCTCCAGAAGAGAAGAATGAGGGGGGATTTGATAGCAGCCTTCAACTACCTGAAGGGGGGTTCCAAAGAGGATGGAACTCGGCTGTTCTCAATGGTGGCAGATGACAGAACAAGGAGCAATGGTCTCAAGTTGCAGTGGGGGAGGTCCAGGTTGGATATTAGGAAACACTATTTCACTAGGAGGGTGGTGAAGCACTGGAATGCGTTACCTAGGGAGGTGGTGGAGTCTCCTTGGAGGTTTTTAAGGCCCGGCTTGACAAAGCCCTGGCTGGGATGATTTAGTTGGGAATTGGTCCTGCTTTGAGCAGGGGGTTGGACTAGATGACCTCCTGAGGTCCCTTCCAACTCTGATATTCTATGATTCTATGGTTGACTAGAAAGTGGAGCCAATCAGGGAACTGCAGCCCAGGGGAAGGAGAGAGAGAGAGAGAGAGCAGCCTGGGGGTGGGGACGGGGTGGTGGGTGGGGGCAGTGAGGAGCTGAGGCTGGAAGCCAGCAGGAGAAGAGCAGTGGGAGGCCAGAGGGAGCTGCCCAAAGACACAATGACAGGTGTAAGGCGAGTGGGGCAAAGGTCAGTGAGGGGACTGGGAACCCACCGTACAGCGGTGACAAACCCAGCAGGGCAGGACCCAGCGGAGGGGTGTAAACCACAGCACCGGAGAGAGGGGGTGGCTGGGGAATCAGAGACACCCTGTAAGGGAACGAGGGCAGTGACAGAGACCCAAGAGAAGGAGAGTAAGTAGAACAGCAAGAATGGGGCTGAGCTGTGGGAACCCAGTAACCCCAGCATTACCACCACCGCAGTTCCCTGAGACTAGTGTGCAGGGAGATGTGACTAGCTCGAGCCTGGGGAGTTCCCAGAAGCCCCTGAGTCCATGGAGAAGGTGGAAAGTCCTGCAGGGTAACTTCAGCTGGTTCTACACAGGCTTGTCCAGTCCAGTCCTGAGGCAAAGACTTGCATGAGATGAGCATAGCCCCAGACAATGGTGGCAGGGTAGGCAGAAGAGTCTGGAGCTCAGAAAAGGACAAGGTTTTTTTCCTCTCTCTTTTTCTCTCCTTTTCAGTCAACCCTTGACTACAGGGGGGTGAAGGGACCAGTCCTACTGGTGACTACTCCGCTGGTGCATTCACCCACTTGGAGTCTGGTCTTCTTCATTCACTAAAGTACTTTGTGGAACAACATCTAGTGACCTTTAGAACTAGCGTTATTGTTATAGGGGAAGATTTGGGGCTTGCACAAAAAAAAAAAAGAAAAAAAGAAAAAAAGAGGGGTCTAGACACTACTGCAATAATTTGTGTGGAATTCCGAGTGAAGCCATAACCCGGTGGGCAGGGCAATTTCCTCATCACACACCCCTTCTGGAACTATCCAACCCAAGAGCCAAGTTTCACGCAACCCACAAAAGAGTGTTACTGATTAAAGTGGGGATTTTTTTTGTATGTACTTATATGTACAATAAATACATAAATAAACTTATATACAATAAATAGCTTAGTGTGTCTTTTCATTTGGGTGTAGGAAGTAGTGTAAGGTTAGCTTAATATATTTTGAAACCTGCTAACGAGTTTTCTCCTGTTTTTAGGCTGTTCTGAGAAAAATAAAACTGTTTTACTTAGTTTGGTGTTGTGTGTGTGTCTGCCCTTTTCAACAGTTTATTTCAAGATGTGAAAGTGAAATGAATTATATTAAAGAAATAGAATGAATTAAAGAATGCTGTATGTACCTTTAAGTAGAAATGAGAAATGCTGCAATCCATGTGGCAGGAAAGCAGACATTAACTGCTTAATGAATTGCCCCACTTAAGGGCAATTGGTGAAGCATTAGCCTTAGATCGATAAAAGTTAATAAGGAAGCAGGATATGCATATTGTGCCCCATGCAAATTTTACAATTTTGCTCTCTCTGTCCCTTTGTTTAGTTCGCACCCTTTTATCTGTATAAATAAGACTGTTTGAATCTTGCATGGGGGCTCACATTATCTGAATGTATTAGCAGAGCGCTGTGCTAATAAAACAGAGTGGTCTGACAAACTATGAGTCCTGAGTCTAACTTTGACAAAGATAAAGCTACTATGATGCTAGGAGTATGTTACTTACTGGGAATTTATCTAGTAGGCAGGTGGGAGCATTCCACCTCACAGACAGATCTAACGTGGGTTAGAGGAACATCTTGGGAGGAGGTACCATGACGAGAGGGCAAGGCAATTCAGAAGCTCCCTCACCATAGTATCCAGGCTCAGTCGTGGGGACTCATGAGATGCTTATAATGTCCCTCAAGAGGAAGGGTAATTGGGTTACAGCCTTAAACCCAATTCCAGAATGATGTGGGGACGCAGTAGATAAAGCCAGGTAGATTGGGGAAAAGGAAGCCCCCTGGAATTACTCCTTCCCACAGTCTGTTCTTCTGGGTAACACTGGAGGTGGTGAGAAGACAGGTTGCTTCTCATCCCACTGAGATAATTTAGGGTGAGATTGGATCCCATTTTGCCATATCCCTGCCCCTGCTACATGTGCCACAGTCAGAGAACATGAGACATCTAGGTGCTACCTGTGCCTAAGACCCCTGCAATGGCAGGAAGTTGATTAGGTGGAATATGCTCAGATGATCCCAGTAGTAAACCATGCCTAAGGCT
Source organism: Emys orbicularis (assembly GCF_028017835.1). Taxonomy (NCBI): domain Eukaryota; kingdom Metazoa; phylum Chordata; order Testudines; family Emydidae; genus Emys; species Emys orbicularis. The sequence goes on along the minus strand of NC_088686.1, from coordinate 81,698,782 downwards.
TCAAAGGAAGGCAAAAATCCCCAAATTCCCTTCCAATTTGACCTGTGGGGAAATTCCTTTCTGACCCCAAATCTGGTGATCAGTTTGACCGTGATTATGTGACCAAGACTCACAAGTCAAGCACCTGAGAAAAAAGACTCTCAGAGCACTGGTCCACCCCATCTGGTGTCCCATCTCCAGCAGCATTCAATTGCTGATGCTTCAGAGGAAGGTGGAAGGGGAGGGGAAGAGCAGAAGAAAACACATTTGGCCAATTGTGCATCAGGAAAAAATTCCTTCCTGATTCCCGAAGGAAACTGGCTGAAGTATGAGATTTGATTATAGTCCTTATCTTCATGCAGAGCTTCATTATAAACTTGTTGAGGGAAATACAGAGCTTTCAGTTCTCTCCAAGGCCAATGAAGGGAGGAAATGAACAGTGGGATTCATGATTCACAGACTCCAAGGGCAGAAGGGACCACCACAACTATCTAGCCCAACCATTGTGTACACACAAGCTTTAGCATTTCTCCAAGAAGCTTAATTAAAGCATACCTTTCTGAAAGATATCTAATCTCTTTTTAAAAACTCCAAGAGAGAGTGAGTCTACCACTTCCCCTGGCAAGATGCTACAGTGTTTAATTATCCTCACTAGTAGGAAATTGCATCTTATTTTAAGGTTGAATTTGTTTAACTTCAACTTCCAGCCCTCGGATCTTGTTATGCCTTTGACAACAAGAATGAGAAGCCTCCTACAATTAGATATTTTTCCTTGTGTAAGTGCCTATCAAGCCACCTCTCAACCTTTTCTTTGATAAAATAAATAGCCTCACATCAAAAGTTCCTTTCAGATGGTTTCCTACCATTGTAAGCCTTGCCTTCCTACCATTGTAAGCCTCTGATTTTTACACAAGTTAAAAGACTATCTGGAATAAGAACCTCAAGACTTCACTGCTTTAATGATCAATATCCCCCACAAAACACCTTTCAAGATCCATGCATTCTATACATGCCTATATACAGACATGTGGTGCATCTCATTCGGTGCATCAAATGTCCCAACAGCAACTATGTGAGCAAAATCAGATAATCATCATGCTCTCGAATGAACGAACAAACAAGGAACAAATTTGCAGCTCCAAATTTGCATTACCAAAAGATGGCATCATTTCCAACACAATATATAAGCAAGAGTCATTGATGTTTAAATACAAAAGCTACGTTTAAAAGGCTGAAAGTTATAACAGAAAAATGTCAAAGTGAGTTAAACAATCTTCCAAACAACAAGATAAGACTATAAAATGAATTCTATTTTTGTGCTCTTCTAACTCAAAATTAGATAGATTATAAAACATCCATATGGGGAGAAGGGTATTTAAATCCAAACTCAAACCCAGATCTACCTATCTACCAGGTGCCAGAGGAGGTAGCCAACCAGGTAAGTAGTGTATCTTGCCAGGAGTCCCCGAAACCAGAGTTCAATCGCTACCTGTTGGTCTCCAAGTAAATGTAAGGTGATGGTTCTCACATAGGTGTCAGGTGGCTAGGGCTAGAGGGAGCTGAGCCCCCAAAAAATCTGAGCCGCCGTGCTGCCTGTACAAACAATCCAGCTTGGCAAGGAATCTTTGCCTCCAGGAGCAACAGGGCCAGCTTGGTGATGAATTGCCTGGATGCCCAGCACCAGAAGAAGCAGGGAAAGTTCTTGGAGCCCTGCAGCAGTCAAAGAGGTGAGTCTACAGGGCCCTGGCATGGTGCTGGAGGCAGAATATGTCTTGAGCACTCCCAGCTATCCAGCCCCATGCCTGGTCCAGTGCCAGCAAGTCTGTCCTTCCCTGGTGCCTACTAGAAGTGCTGGGGCTGGTGCCAGTGAGGGAAGGAGTGAGTGAGACGGAGGGAGAAGAAAGGAGGGAGCCAGACACACACAGTTAGGTGTGGTCACCAGCACCGACATGCAGCTCCCTGCACTTCCCATCCCCACCCAAACATCTGCCATAGCCTCCCAACTCATCCCTCCCACAGCTCCCATCCACTTCCCCTCAACCCTCCTCTGGGAGCCTCCACCCAACCACCCCATCCAGTCCCACTTAAACCTATCCAACCCCCTAGAACTCCATCCTCAAATAAACATCCCCAACCCCCCTTTAACCTCCAAATAAACCCAAAACCCACAAAACCTCCTTTCACAGCCCCCACCCATCCCACCTCTGTGCCACACCAACCACCATCTCCCCAAATAAACCCATCTTGTTGCATAACCCCCCAAATAAATGCTCCCATAAAACATCATCCTGCCAAAATCCTCTCCCAAAGCCTCATATCTCCACCTCCAAAGCTTCACATCTCCACCCCCAATAAACCCACCACACACCCTACTCCCCCATCTTCTAATCTCTAGCGTCACCAAGCCACTTCCTTCCGCTCAACCTCCCCCTTCAACTCTGTCCTCTACCACCACACTACCACCCCTTATTTTCCTCAGGGCCCTTCTCCTGCCCCAACACCCAAGTTCCACCTACCCTACAGTTCAGACCCAAATGCCCCCAATGCTGGTTGCACCAAGCTCCTCTTACTTCTTCAATTATTCCAGTTCCTATGGCTCAACCAGGAATGCCCCCGGGACCCCTAACCCCTTTAACCCTGACATCAGAATCCCATATTCACTTTGAAGTTATATGGGGCTGGTGACTTTCCCCTCCTCCTGCACACTCCCATCCCCCTCCTTGTCTTCTTGGGCTGGCCAAATGGTTACCCTCCCCCTTATTTAGAGGAGACTGCCCCAGCAAATCTGTGAGTGGTGAAAGCCAATGGGGCCAGAGCAGGGAGCCAGGCCCAGCCCTGCAGGACAGGAGGTGCTGCTGCAGGGTGAGTGTGGGGTAAGCTCTCTCCCAGTCACCTGGAGCCTCCCCTCCTCACTGGACCAGGATCGGAACAGTGATGCCTGACCCCGATGGACCAGAGAGTAGGGCCTGATACTTTTACTTAGCCCCCAAGGTGCCTATGGGTTCTAACCTATAAAGCTTTAACTGATTTTGGACCTGTCTACTTAAAAGACCACTTCCTTCTGCATGTAATACTAATAGAGCTGTGTCCACAAGTACATGAGTTGGAATGCTCTCAATTTAATAGAGGGGGGAAGATACATGGAAGATTGTTCTGTCAGAATTGCCCTTAGCTGTGGAACAAGCTTCCACCTTTGGTCCAAAATAGTCCAGGATTATCGACCTTCATGGTATGCTGCAAATTTAATCCTTTTGCGCTGGCATTTTAAGAAGATGGGGCTTGCCGGCTCTTCTTTCAGTCAACGGGAGTTTTGTCATTGATGCAAGTGGGAGCAAGATTGAGCAAATATTGTTGTCCTTCCTCTTCTATTTTTGATAACTGCTGTGCCATAACTGCCATAGAGCTGCAGATGAGAAATGCATACATTGCTTTTTTTGTGAAAAGACAAAAAATGTCAAATGAGATAAAGGAGGAAAAAAGCAAAATATTAAATGTTTTGTGTTTTAACAATCTAGAAGTAAATGTACAACAATCTAGAAGTAAAGGTAGTAAAAATATTTTATTTTCAGGAAAAAAAAATACTAATCAGCATATTCAGAACTGCAGTAACTGTTAGTTCTGTTGCGGGGGGTGGGGTGGAGGGGGGGTTAACAATAACTTCACTACTTCAATATATGACTCTCAAACTGTGAATCCAAGAATTGTCTAGCATTAATCTGATTGGGGTTCAGGAATATTCACAGAAAAACAATTAAATGTGTGTAAGTGTGTGTGTGTAAATTCTGTATCTGTTTTCTTGTTTCTACTGAGTTAATAACTAATAAATAATAATAATAATGTCAACCATATGAAAAGTGAATCATTAAAACAAGTCTTGAACTATAAATTGAGGATATTAAGGACTAATTGCATCTTACTCCATGAACAAGCCCACTTATTTTATTGGGACCACACATGGAAGAAGCATAACTAAGGCATGTTGGAATCTGGCCCTCAATTAATTTTCCTCTCTAGGGAATTATTGATCATGGGTGAAATGCACTTGTTAATTTATGGGGAGATCTTTTGTTAAAATGTTATGGTTAGTGGCTGCTGTCCAAATGCTTCATATCAACCATAGAACCAGTTTAATGTGATTTAGAATGACAAAAGATGATATTGCTGACTGGGGACCCGGCCTCATTAAGATCAATGATATTTTTGCAAGAATAAAGATTGCAGGATTGGGATTGGGATTTCCTTATTTTTCTCACCATTACAACTAAGCAACAAACAGACCAATGAAAATTCTTGTAGTGACATATGAATAGTGGTTTTGTTTTTTATCACAAGGCTACTTACTTATTATGGTGTAGCACTTTCATCATTTAAATACCACGTCTTCATTTTTTATATTTGATGTGATTATCAGATCTATTGTTTCAGTTGTATACTGTTATGTTAATTACTATTATTACTAACTTAAAATAAATCAAACTAGCCCTAAGTTCTAAACCAAAATGAACTGAAAAGAATGGTACCTGTCAAATCTTCATACCACTTTGCTTGCTCTACCATTGTAGGCAAAACAGAAGGCAGTCTCGGTTTGCATTGCTTTTTAAAACCCTGCAGAATGGGCTGATTTTTCTTTCCCTTTGCACAGTAATGCCATTAATATCACTAAAAACAATCTTGAATGGCATAACCAAGGTCAAGTGATTTTGAATCAGACCTTTACCCTTAATTCTGTGGCTTCAAGATCTGGACAGCCAGACATTTAACTGCTGGAGAGTATACATTAAAGAACAAATTATCCTTAATTATGAATAATCAGTAAGTGTTTATCATCATCATTATTACACTAGATTGAGCCTTTTGGGACCATGCATCAAAAGTCCCTTCCAAGTGTGAATTTCCCCATTCCTGCAGAGAAGGAAGGTTTATGGGTTTTCCTGGCAGTGCTCTACCTTCCTCTGAGCCCTTCAGAGGTGCACACAGAGAGGAAGGAATGGGCACATTGTGGACTCAGGGCAGGAGTGAGCAGGCCAGGGGAGATGCACATTACTTACCCCTCTGGTTTCACAGAGGATTCCTACAGATAGTGCAGTGTGGAGACTACATCTTTTCTGCAGAGACTACCCTTGGGAGGCAGGACACCTTTGGGTGGATGGGCGAGCCCCATGGCCTTTTCCATTGGACTGGGGAGCAAAGTTTATCCTCTGAAAAGACTTGTGGGATGGACTCTGTAAAGTGGTTTCCTCCTGGAAATTTCCTGCCCCAGTCGTCCCTATTGGTATTGCTGTAGGCAGGAATGATCTGGATTTATTAGTAATATTATATAATACGTTTCTTAGACACCTATTTTCATAGTGTGGGCACCAATGATTGGGGTTTACCTTCCCTTAGATTTCCCAGCTACTGACAAAGCATTCTTTAGTTTCCAGATACTTCTCTTCACTGAACCCATTACTAGTCAGTCATGAGCTTTAGAGCCTGAGAGAGGTTGCCTTGGTAACTCCACCAGTAGCATGTGTGGTGCTTTCATGAATCTGCTTTTCTTGGTTTTAGTTAAATTATTTCTCTTTTTAGAAGGGCCGAGCCATAAAGTTCACTAAATTTTGAAAATGTGTTCTATTCCAGTGGATACTTGCTACTTTTCTAAATTATTATGTACTATTCTGATTGAAAAAAAAATCCATGCTTGCTTCTCTGACACTTTATCTTTAATGAGTCTTCTAGTAGCTGACTGCTTTCTTCTAAATGGCTTCTGACTCTGTCTGGGGAACAAGTAGATAACAACCCCTCTGTATGGGGAAGTCATTTTTTTCTACAGAGAAACTTTGCTGTAAGTATTGATTCATTACAATCAGAATTGAAATCTGCACATTGCAATGCACTGAAACAGCAATTGAAACATTGCATTGAAACAATTTGGGGCTTTCATTCTATTTCACTGTAACTGGAGTTTCACTATATAAAATTAATATATATTGTAATATTTTATTAATATATGGCCAAACCATGGCCTGCCTTGCATGGCCATACAGGAGAGTAAAGGAGTATATGATACTTCCTTACTTCCATGAGCAGGTTACCCACACTGTGGGTACCTGTGCTGGGGAGAGAACAGCCTTTGTGGTGTTATTGCATTCCTTCCCATCCCACACCATATGTACATGGGTAGGAATGGGCAGGAAGGGGTAGAGAATGGACGGAGACAGCTTCACCCTCTATAATGCACCAGCCACTGTAGCTGCACAGCATGCCGGGAAATGTATGTTGTACCAGTTTTAGAGCTGGTGCAGAATACTTCCACCCCCTTGCTTGGGGCTTGTGACAAAGCCACAATGTAGTCCATAATATTCACCAAGAGCTAGACTGCAAAATTTCAATCTGCAGGAGTAACGCATAGTTGTACTACACCAAAAACAGACCAGAGAACGATGTCAAAATTCTTTCCCTGCTCCTCTATTGCTCTGGGGAAGGAGTGAGTTACTTTACCATTTTTTGTGGAGCAGCTTATTTCCTCCATGGGAGCCTGCCCAGCAAGTAAATGGAAAGAGCCAGGGTTCCTCCTCATAACCTGCTCAGCTCCCCAGCCTATTTCATTGCATCCGGGAGCATAAGGTGAGAAGCTCTTACTCTGGAGACTGAGTAGGTCATATTGGGATCAAGTGTTGGTTTATGTTACAGTATGGGGTTTGAGTTCAGGACTGAATCACAATTGAGGTTCAGGTTCAGATATGCTGACACCAAATTTGTGTAAGATGAAAAGATGTGATAGAAGCAAGAGGATCTAAGAATTATGCAGTCAGGGGCAGGAGGGGTGAAGCGGCTGCAGATGCAGTGGTTTCTGCTGAGTCTGGGACTAGCCTCTCAGTGCCTGTGTAGGAGAAGGGAACAATGTGACTTTGAGCCATGCAACAGCAGCTGGTGCTCCCAGCCTATGGAGCCTGGGCAGCCACGATATGAGGTGGGGTGGGGGGTATTACTGCAGCTGCCAAGGGAACCATGAAAAGCTGGGCAAGGATAGATTTCCTGGTGTGATGACCAGTGGTCCCTATATTGGGAAACAGTGAACCCAGACACTGAGACTGAGTCAGGGGAGAATGAACATCAAAGACTGACTGGGTAAGAGCCTCCCTGCAGACACATGCATTTAGCCCAGCCAGGACCCCTAAGCTACAGGTCTGGGAGTGCAAGGGAGGTGGCCAACAGTGAAGCTACCAGCTTCACACCACAGATAGCTGCAGACATGGCCTGGGCCAAGACAGTTGATAAACAGCACTATGAGGGGTTGGTGGAATTAGCAGACTCACAGTCTCCTCTCATAACCAAAAGGCTAGGGTACCTGCCTGACATGGCTAGTTCTACTTCAGAAGAAAGAGGACCATTGGCACAGCTATGGGGCAGAGCTGGTGTATTCCAGCAGGCCTGTGGCCTGAAGTTGCCCAAAAAGGGTGTGTACTGGATTGTGGTGACTTCCCCAACACCAGGTGGTAGTGCTCCCAAGATAGTGGAGAACTTAACAGACATGGACAGCATCACAACCCTCTTTACTGAGGGACACATAGACCAATGGTTCCCAAACTTTTTACTAAGGTGATCTACCACCTGCATTTTGTACTTCGTTGTGACACTCTATTATATATATACATGCACCTTCTGGCCTGGCACCATAACTCTAATCCTGTCCCATTGTGCACGGGAGGCCTTGAGGAGAGGGGTTGGAGAACGAGCCCACTACACATTCACCCTGCATTTGGGACTCCTGTCCTGTGAGGTCTTGGTGTGGCTCCTTGCTTCGGGGGCTGTCTCCTGGTACTGAGGTTTGGTCCAGCCACCCTATCTTCATGAAAGAGGGATGACTGGGCCAAATTTGAGTGAATGGCATTGCAATCTGGTGTATGGGGTCGCAGAGTTACTCAGGTTTGGTCCAGTCACTCCCCTGAGCCAAACGTGAGTGGCCTGACCCGTGAGCCAGCTCACAACATTTGGAGTGAGGCATCAGGCCCAGACCCGCTGGACAGGAGCTGCTGCTGCGGGGTAAGTGCAGGGTTGGTTCACAGTCCAACATTCCTACCAGGGCCTCTCCTCCACATCAGGCTGGGAGGAGTTTATGTTTTACCTAGGCACAGTGATAGACTAATCCAGCCCTGGACATGGACACCCAACTAGAAGCTTCCTGTGCCCCACTGGTGGGTCAGGACCCATTGTTTGGGAAAGACTGATGGAAACTATTCTCCCGATACTCCTCAATAGGAGCAATTAGGCAAGGAGTGGGTGCTCTTCCTATTTGTCAGCCAGGATAGCTGGCCAGAAATATGCTTGGGATGCAGTAGCTTGCACATCACCCCTTTGCTCAGGGCTGTGCTCAAAGTTACAATGTAGTTCTTTCTGATTACATTGGCTTACTTCCCTTTCTTGTTATAAACACTAAACCCTGAGGAAAAATCCTTACTGATTATCACTGTTTTATTTTCTGTGGAGTATTTCCATTAGGACACTAATTCTTTCCACACTTTTTCTAACTGGTATTTCTCTGATTCGGGTTCATTTTAAATCCAGGTTTTCTAAAACTAGCATTTGTAGTAAAGGATGCTGTATGCAAATAACATTCCTGGCCATACAAACTGTAACATATTTTTCAAAGTCTAAGTAAATTTTAATGGATGTTAAAAATCAAATAAAACAGACCTCATACTTGTATGTAAGTCAAACATTTAGCAACAAATCTAACATTTTATGATAAAAGAAGGATATATTACAATTTTTAAAAATGGGGAAAAAAATCAAAGAATGCTTGATGCACACTTTTATAGGTGGATGGAATTCATTGTCAGACAAACAAGATATCAATAAATATTTATAAATATTATTTCCAATATTAGCATAATTCATAGATTCAACACAACTTGACTGGCATAAGATCCTTTATATGTAAATGAGAAAACAAAATTACAAAAAAAAAAAAAAAAAAAAAGTCCAAGATAACCACTGCCACTGCTGAATTTCAGAGAATCAATAATCAAACATCATGTCAAGTGATCCTTCAGATGTAGGGCAGAAGGAGCTGGATATACTTGGGATGCTTTGTGGAGTACAGCATAAACCTTTCCCTACAGCATATATATTACCTAGATAAGCCTTTCTAGTGCACTCAAATCACTGTTTGTTTCATTACTTTTGATCCTGAGGTAAACTGTTGGGGAGTAATCAGTGTCCTTGGCCCCTATTTGATTAACTCTATTCTGCAGTGGACCCGGAGGTTAATACCACTTTTATTACCTTTTTGCTAGATAATTTTATTGAATGTCACTGGGCACAGCACTAAAGCACAGCCAATCAGTGAAGGAAATAACACCTGCAATGGAATATGTTGAAATAGAACTCCAGGGGAATGGTAGAAACCTGCTTATACTTCTTAAAAATTTCCATATATATATATTTTCCAGGACATCCCATCACCCTATGGGAGGAATTTTTGTCAGAGCCAAACACAATAATTTAGCACTATTAGTCCTGGAGGACACTATAGACACAAGAACCACCATATTGCTTAGTGAACTGTAACCCTAATACTATCTGTGTTTATTTATATCACAAACTGATAAAACATCTTTTTCTTGCATGGTTGCCTTATTACACTTTGACTACTTCCAGTAACCATAGTAGGGTATTGATAAAATTATTCTATGTGCTAAATTAATTTCTGAAGAGTTTAGCATTCTACAGAATTACAGAAATAAATTCTTGGTGCAGGTGTAGTAGCAAGTGTTTTATAAGGCAGTGTAGTCTGGTGATTACAGCAGAGCAATCAAAAGACCTAGATTGTCCTCCTGACCTTGCCATTGCTCACAGTGTGATCTTAGGCAAGACATACCAACTTTCTTTCCCATATGCAAATTTCTTCTGTTTGATTCAATTCTGACCTCCAAACTTCACCACCTATAATGCCCATCACAAATGTAGCCACTGTTAAACTCAACTTTTCAGGTTTTCTCCCCACTTCAAATTAAAAAGAAAAACAGTGTTTTTAATATTTTGTTGAAAAAATATTGAACCATTAGACATTTCAGTACAGTAGTAAAAATAATCTGGTGCACCATGAAGTGGCTTCATCCATAATATCAGATTTCCTTGCTGACATTTTGTTGCAAGATAGCAAGACTTGCTGACCCTTGAAGGGAATTCTGAAGGCTCTATTAACTAATAACCCAATTAATGATTTAATAAAGCACAACATATGCCCACGCATACACATAAACTCCATGACTATATTAACTTGTGTTTCCTGTCCCATATACCTCTACTAACCTTGCTGACTGAGGATTGCACAGATGGAGGGTGCAAAAGTGATGTGAAGCTCGTCTTTGTACTCCCCTGTTCCTGAGTATGGCCAATTCCCAGTGTTAGTAAAAGCAACGTGGAGGCTGTTTGAAGTTATGGTAAGTGCCAATTTCCCTGAGGGGACCATAAAGAAGCTGGGGATCAGCTGACCTCCAGCCACATTCTATGTTGGCAGAAAGGGGATAGAGGATGTAAACAGGGGTGATCTTCCAGTGCTTGATTATATTGGTTTTAGGATTTTGTTTGTTGGTGTGGCACAAAGGAACAGTACCATAACACAGAATCTGAGCCAATATTTATAATTGTTTCATCCCAAATAAGGAATCTAGCTAGTTAGAGGCTTCCATCCTCAAAGTATCATATAAACCCCATATACAGCTAGTTGCAAATACAAAGTCCATGTGTGTTAATATTAATAGTCTGAAGGGTTGTTTCAAACTAAAGCAAATGCAAGAGAGGATACTGGACTTTTGAGTCTGTGCAAGGTGCTGGAAGCAAAAAAAAGTGAAGCAGATCTCACGAGTAAGAAAGTGATGTAACATAAAAGGAAGGCTGTGATCCTAATTAAACCATTATGTTTCTACTCTCATGCTCAATGAGATCAGTCAGAAGAATGGTCAAATAGATTAGAATAAAATCTATAGATTTCTGTGACAGTGCAAGAGAGAGAACATTTGTTATTTGCCCAATGTCTACTCCTAATCCCAGCAGAGTCGGAGGGGAAATAAAATAAAATTGCCAAATAATCAGTTATGTCCTCCATGGTAAGGGGAATGAAATGGGACTCCATCTGTCTTGAACAAGTAACCAAAGAGACAACAATTTGTTTTTGCTGTCCTTTATTGTCTGGGGTGCTGGGTAACAATGCAAAGGATGGACAGCTCCATTTAGGCTGACAGAAACTCATCACGCTTTGGTAAATTATGTTTCTGGTCTTAACAGTAGTGGAATTAGCAAGCAATCTGTGCAGCTGACATAGCTAGCACAGCAGAATCACCAGTTGATGAGTGAGAGAGAGAAGCATAAAGTACTACATACTTAAGAACAGTGGCTGAACACCTGCTGCTCTACTGATTTTAGTGGGATTTGTGGGTGTTCAAGAACTTTGCAAAAGCAGATCATTTTTATTTAGCTATCTAAATATGGATTTAGGAGCCTAACTTTAAGCCCCCAAATTTTAAATTTTATCTCAATATGGTGTGATATAGCTTAATTAATGAATAATAGGAACTGCTTTCCTGGCATAAAAGGTGGTATACAAATTGAAAGCATTCTTGGTACTCTATCTATCTTTGGAATTTCTCAGATGTTTATTTAACACAGTGGTATCTAAGTACCAGAGAAGAAATAAATTATTAACCCATAATAATGCCCTCAAAATTCACAAACAGACTTCTTCACATGCCAGTACAGCTGATAGCTATGTATTTGTCTACAACATAGAGGCTTGAGTCTGTTCCTACTAGTGAGTCTTTGACTAATAGTTTTTCCCTCAGTTCTATGCATGCATGTTGTCTATTTTCACAGTTATTTACTGTCATATATAAAATCCACTGTTTGACCCCTTTGTAAATGTGCTAAATAGAAAGGGAGCAACAACCCCTCCAAAAATAAAATAAAATAAAATAAAATTTCAGCCAAATAAATAAAGCAGCACAAACCATGTCAACAAAAGTCCTCTGCAGGCTCTTAAACCATGAGACCTACATGCTTTATAAGCTACAGACCATTATGAAACCTCCCACAAGACCACACTGTCACATATAATGAATAAGGCTATGAATGTGCTGCAGAATTTTACAGTGCATCAGCACAGGAGGATTTTGGGTGGGCTAGTAGCAAGACACAGTGATAAAATAGTTATACAGGGCCAGATTTTGACTTCAACTACATCAATGCAATTGGCTTCAATGGAGTTACTCCAGATTTAACAGCAGTGTAAATGAGATCACCATCTGGTCCACAATGCTGGTTAGAAGACAGAGATGTGTGGCCATTTCACGGTGAAACCCCAAGCCAAGCCAAACTTGCTTGAACCAAAATCTGAACATGAAAGTCAAAGGTATTGAACATATAGGATTCAAACAACAAAATGTAGCTGAACTCCCTGTGAATAAAAAACACTATGTTTTGCACCGCTCTAGCAGGTGGGAATTGCTGTACTGCAGTGCTCACATAGCTGCATTGGGCCAAATTTATCTTGGTTTAACTCCCTTGAATTCAATTAATTAAACCATGGATGAATTCAGCCCTTTTTTGTGGCATGAGGGGGTTCAGGGAGGATCTGTGCAGTCTCTTTCCTAGAAAAAATGGCATTTAACAATGGTACACTGGGAAAGACTAAGAGTCACAGTCTCCTCTCAGAGAAATATCTCAACTGAAGTCCAGTGAGTTACACCTGTTCTTGGATTACAATTAATAGATTAAGTGAAAGCAGAATCAGATGTATTATGTTTAAAATATTTAACAGAACAGCTATAAACAAAACATACACATAGGTATGGAGGAAGAATGTAAATCCACTTTGTGGCCAGAGATGATACGCTATTTTGTATATTGTACATATGTCTCTTATTTTAGGAAACCTGGGCATACTATTCTCCATCAGCATTTCAGGTTTCTGGAGTGGTAGCACTCCATATCATGTGATACTAAATATAGAGCTCTGAATCCTTAATGATGTCCAGATGAGGGAATCATAGAATTATAGAACTGGAAGGGACCTTGAGAGGTCATCTAGTCCAGTCCCCAGCACTCATGGCAGGACTAAGTATTATCTAGACCAGGGGTCGGCAACGTTCGGCACGCGGCTCGCCAGGGTAAGCACCCTGGCGGGCCGGGCCAGTTTTATTTACCTGCTGACGCGGCAGGTTCGGCCGATCGCGGCCTCCACTGGCCGCGGTTCGCCGTCCCGGGCCAATGGGGGCGGCGAGAAGCGGCGCGGGCGAGCGATGTGCTGGCCGCGGCTTCTCGCCACCCCCATTGGCCCAGGACGGCGAACCGCAGCCAGTGGGGGCCGCGATCGGCCGAACCTGCCACGTCAGCAGGTAAATAAAACTGGCCCGGCCCGCCAGGGTGCTTACCTGGCGAGCCGCGTGCCGAACGTTGCCGACCCCTGATCTAGACCATCCCTGACAGGTGTTTGTCTAACCCGCTCTTAAAAATCTCCAATGATGAAGATTCCACAATCTCCCCACACAATTTATTCCAGTGCTTAACTACTGTGACAATTAGGAATTGTTTTTCCTAATGTCCAACCTAAACCACCCTTGCTGAAATTTAAGCCCATTGCTTTTTGTCTTATCATCAGAGGTTAAGAAAAACAACCCCCCCTCCTTGTAACAATCTTTTATGTACTTGAAAACTGTCATCATGTCCCCCTCAGTCTTCTCTTTTCCAGACTAAACAAATCCAGGTTTTTTCAATCTTCCCTCATATGACATGTTTTCTAGAACTTTAATCATTTTTGTTGCTCTTCTCTGGACTTTCTCCAATTTGTCCACATCTTTCCTGAAATGTGGTGCCCAGAACTGGGCACAACACTCCAGTTGAGGCCTAATAAGCATGGAGTAGAGCAGAAGAATTACTTCTCATGTCTTGCTACAACACTCCTGCTAATACATCTCAGAATGATCACTTTTTTTGCAACAGTGTTATACTGTTGACTCATATTCACCTTGTGATTCATTAGGACATCCAGATCCCTTTGTGCAGTACTCCTTTCTAGGCAGTCATTTCCCATTTTGTATGTGTGCAACTGATTGTTTCTTCCTAAATAGAGTACTTTGCATTTGTCCTTAATGAATTTCATCCTATTTACTTCAGACCATTTCTCCAGTTTATCAAGATCATTTTAAGTTTTAATCCTATCCTCCAAAGCACTTGCAACCCTTCACAGCTTGGTATCATCTGCAAACTTTATAAGTATACTCTCTATGCCATTATCTGAATCATTGATGAAAATACTGAACAGAACTGGATCCCGAACTGATCCCTGAGGGAACCCACTTGATATGCCCTCCAGCTTGACCATGAACCACTGCTAACTACTCTCTGGGAATGGTTTTCCAACTAGTTTTGCACCCACCCTATAGTAGCTCCATCTAGGGCGGCTGTACTTCCCCAGATTGTTTATGAGAAGGTTATGTGACATGGTAACAAAAACCTTATTAAAGTCAAGATATACCACATCTATCTCCAGCCCCCCCCCCCCCCCCCCAGCCACACAGCTTGTTACCCTGTGAAATAAAGTTATTAGGTTGGTTTCAGACTATTTGTTCTTGACAAATCCATGGTGACTGTTACTTATCACCTTATTATCATCTAAGTGGTTGCAAATTGATTACATAAGTATTTGCTCCATTATTTTTCCGGGTACTGAAATTAAGCTGACTGGTCTGTAATTCCCTGGGTTGTCCTTATTTCCCATTTTATAGATTGCCACTATATTTGCCCTTTTCCAATCTTCTGGAATCTCTCGTGTCTTCCATGACTTTTCAAAGCTATTCGCAAATGGCTCAGATAACTCTTCAGTCAGCTTCTTGAGTATTCTAAGATGCATTTCATCAGGCCCTGACGTCTTGAAGACATCTAACTTGTCTAAGTAATTTTTGTTCTTTCCCTATTTTAGCTTCTTATCCTAATTCATTTTCATTGCATTCACTATGTTAGATGTCATCTGCAGCTTCCTGATCCTAACACCAGCCATAGGCTCGGCCAGTCCCCTGTATAGTTTAGATCATCCCCAAAAGGTCATCTGACATCTTGAGATTAGCTGTGATCCTTCCCACAAGAAATGCTACTGTCACGCCATCTTTGCTAGAGGCTCTGTACCACCCAGGGACTCCCCCATGCTGGAGGAATCCCCATCTCCGGAGATCCAGCTGTTAGATGGACTGATATGGACAAACACACAATTGGGATAGAAAGAGTCAGAACACTGGAAAGAACACCACAAAGTTTGCTTACTGTGAATGAAGGTTTGCAGAGGGAGATGTGAGGAGAGGACATTACTGATTATACATACTCTTATGAAAACCGAGAAAAACAAAAGCTGTTAAAATATTCCGGGGCAATAATTCAGAACATGATATGGAGAGTTGGAGACTAAAGTGGGACAACCCAATGACTGCAAGAGAATTTAGCTGGCTCTGTCCCACCACCAGAGGCCAGGAATCAGAACTGGGAAAAGCAAAATTGGAAAAACAAACAAACAAACAAATAAAAATATTCAGGCATTATTATTTTCTGGCAACCACAAATGACCCAATATATCACTCTGGTTTTCTGTTTTATGTAACAATATAATTTACACTCTACTATCTTTGCATATATTTAGACATGCTTGGCTAAATTGACTTAAAGATGGTGTAAGGGGATGCCTTACAATCAACTTTAATGCACTTTCCCCCTCCTACACTATTTCTGAATATGGTTCACTAAATCAATAGATTGCAGTTCCCTTCTGTTTGCTTGGTTTTCACCTGGCTTTAGCTTTACCCTTTTTTGAAGTCCAGATGCTCTTTAGGAGACACAAGGATAACTATTTTTCATCCCTGTGCTTATTGGAGTGGAGGACATAAGCTCTGAGACCTTTCCAGGCCCTCCCACTCAAATCAGTGCCAATTTGTGTCCTTCATGAGCTCCCACAACTCTAAGTCTGTTTGCATTCCTATCCTTTACCGGTTGTCATTTTCCTGACAATTCAACCATTATATGAGTTTCTTCCAGAGGCAAAAAAATATTTTGTCTACAATGCATTTTACACCTGAAGCTCCTAATATAATATATGAAATGTCAAAAAGAATATTAGTTGCAGTGAAGGTGTTGGACCTTAAAAGTATTTGAGCTGCAATGTTTACAAGTTGAAAGTTTATTAAAGCAAGTTTGTGTATGACAAAAAGTTAATTTAAGCTGTGCTGGGCCTAATGTCTTCCTCCAATGACTGCTTCTCAAATGCCAGTGAATGCCATCTTCTTGTTTACTGTCTCTCTCAAAATATGAAGGGCTGTTAACCTGGATTAGCAGTGGAAACTCTGGACTAACAGTCTGTTCATGCTTTTATATGCAGTGTTGTAGCTGTGTTGGTCCCAGGATATTAGAGAGACAAGATTGGTGAGGTAATATCTTTTATTGGACCAACTTTTGCTGGTGAAAGAGACAAGCTTTCAAGCTACACAGATCACATGAAGAAGAGTTCTGTGTAGCGCTAAAGCTTGTCTCTTTCACCAAGAGAAGCTGGTCCTATAAAATGTG
The DNA here is from genome assembly GCF_028017835.1 of Emys orbicularis. Lineage (NCBI taxonomy): Eukaryota > Metazoa > Chordata > Testudines > Emydidae > Emys > Emys orbicularis. Next base: position 81,682,219 of record NC_088686.1, on the reverse strand, counting down.
TTTCATTACTGTGGCGGTGAATGCTTTTCAGTGGTGCAGTAGGCAAGATTGTCCCTGTACTGGCCTGGGGGATGATGCATAGAGCACCCCCCCTCCCCATCTATTCCCTTTCACAGCCTGTATGCCCAGCAGGTCTTAGAGTAGAAGGGGAGAACAGACTCCATGGAGCTACTACTCTCCTACTGTGCTGGTGGGTGGGAGTAGACAGGCATGGTAGGCACTGGGCAGAGCTTTTGGATCATTTGGAATAAAAGTGATACATCCATGTAAACTATTACTACAAAACCTGCTTTAAAGGTGTTACTATTTTGCGAGAAAAATAACCCACATTACTGAGGAGCCATATTGGGCTTGATAGGGATCTATCAATTTTACGTTGGTGTAACTCCATTGGCGTCTGCAAAGTTTTCCTGATTTATACCAGTGTAAGTAAGAGGAGAATTGAGCCATTTGCCTTTATCTCATAACATTATGCCTTTTAGAAAATATTTTTAGCAAAGGCATAAAAGTGGCAATGTGATAAAATGATTAGGTTTAAAATACTCCCCTTTTAAAAAATCTAAGCAAGTTTGACTCAGTCTGCCTTTTTTCTGAGCTGAGCTTGTAGAATAATACAAAAATCAATTCCTAAATATTATTTATGAATAAAAATGGTAAGTACAGTTCACTGGGTTTTTGGGGGGGAGTGGGGGTTTGGTGGAGTAGAGGAGGTAGTCATGTTATTCATGGTCATTTGGATGGTCACCAGGTATTCATGAAAATGTTTATCACAAATGATCTCCAGGAATTAATACAAGGAAGTCCAATAGCCTGTGTTATACAGGAGATCAGACTAGATGATCACAATGTTGTCTTCTGACTTTAGAATATATGAAAATTTTGTTACAAATAAGTACAAATGTACTGGAAGTGTGTTATTCCTCATTCATTATTCTCCAGTTTAAACAGTGTCAATCATCCAGCCAAAAAGCTGAAATAATGTCTTGTGATTTACGTGACCAATCACACAGCATGAATCATGACTAGCTAGATTAATTGTTCCCAGACAACCCATACATGGAAATCTATTCAAATAAACAATTTAGCAAATACTTGGAATAACAAATATATTTCTAAACACCAGGACTGGCTCATGAATCATTTGCAAACAGAAAAAAAGCTAAACTTACAAAAAATATTATTTGACCAACCTGCTTCTCAGACACATAAATTGAATTCCTGCAAATTACTTGGGGAAACACTTGCATATTCATAAGAGCAATCATTTGTACTGGAATAATTGGCCAAAATTTGTGCTTCCTATTTTAATGCTGTCCTTTCTCTGCTGCTCTCACCCCAACATTTCCAGAGCAGTTCCTGTATGTATTAGTTAGTAAAGCCCCAGGAGACTCTTTGAGATTAAAGGGATTTTAAAATGGTAAAATTTCATTTATTACTATAAACTTCAAATACAACACTAAAGTCATGGTGAGTCACCCAACTCTACCATTTTTCATACACATGTTATGTTTTTTAATCAACATATTACTAATTTGTGAACTTGATTATCATCTAATAAACTTTAAATCAAAAAATAAGCGTGGGATGGTGATGAAACAGCTGTGATCATGTACTTCTGTTATTCAGATCCTCTGAAGCACATAGTCTGTAGCACTATATAGTAATCAAATATTCTCTGAGCAGAATGGGAAGCATGCAGCACAACAATAGCTTTGTCTGGCAGAAGAATTGGGAATGCTCATATTCAGCTGCCCAGAAAGGTTCTGAAAGCAATACATGCTCACACTCATATGTCTAGGAAGAAGAAAAAAAAGGATTGGGGAGGGTATCAAAAGAAATACAAACATATGCCCCAGAACATTAGGATAATGACATCTGCATTCAATGGGGTAGATTTTTACCTCATTTACTGTAGTGTAAATCTGGAATAATTCCACTGAATTCAAATTAGAGCTGAATATGTGCAAACAATGTGCAACTAACAAGCTGGTGTAAGATGAAACAAGTCTTTGCTACCTTAACGAATATAGTACCACCCATGTCTAACAGTCCTTGGGCTGAATTTAGCCCTGGTGTAAGCATTGGCAAATCAGAGACCTGTGCCCACCTATTGCCTGGGTTGAATTTGATCTCTACACAATACCAAGTGTGTGTAAATAAGATCCATTTTGCACAGCCACTCAATGTCAAATTCTATAAGTTACCACTTTTCACTTACTTCCATTTTCTTACCACCTTACACCACTGTTTACAACACTGTTGAATTTGGCCCAGAGACTTCATGGGAGCTGTACCTGCTTATTCTAAATACCATTTGATCCTGTGTTTTGATAGTCCACTTTTTCATGCTCACTAGCTCTAGTAAAATCATATTTTGTTTGGTTTTCCAACTGAGCAAGGCTAGGTTTAATGTAAATAATATTTAAAAACATATATTAAAAATAATATTAATAGTAGGTCAAAATCATTCCTGATTTAATCACAGTGTCAGGGTGAGAGACAGTGGAGTTGGTCCATCCAAGTTGAGGTACATCAGAAAATTGATGTGCATCATCATCATGAACACAGTGAGTCAGGGCCTTTATTTTACAAGCTACGTCCTATCCACTGCATTCTTAAGTTCAGTCACCACCTCGTTTGAGTGGAGCTGACAAGTCTGTTGAAATTTGGAAGCCAAAAATATTCCAGTTCTCAAAGGTGTAGTAACCATACACAATTCTTAAAACTATATGCACTACAGAAGAGCATAGTAGCTCTGCCCTTGCTGATAATATTTTGTGGAGCACTAGAGATCTTCAATACCAGGGAGGACAATCCAGTGTCTTTCAATACTACATTCACTTTTTTTTTAAATGATGTGCTCTGGAAGCATATAGTTATTAAACATCCCCTGAAACCAGGTCTGGAAATAATACCATTGATGTTTCATGAACTGACAACATCCCTTTTTAATATTCTAGACAAATCCACAAGACCAAACCTGAAATCAATTCACTGGACATTTAGTACCCTACAAACACCTCCTTAGACTAATTCCTATGAGTGCAAGTCTTCCAAATGGCAGCCAATTGGACAGCGGCCAAGCTATTTAACCTGGATCTGTGCATTGCAGCTGCCGTCCGTTTTAAATGTATCACCCTGATTTCAGATGATAGTTCATCTGTAACTATTTGGTAGGGATTGTTTAAAACAGGCTCTTTGTCTTGGGAATTGAACAGAAATGAAATATGATCCCCTAGAGTTATTAATCCTGCTTGAATAAATCAAAACATTAATAAATGGCAGCAACCTGAGAAAATAGCATCCTAAAGGGCCCAGTGAAGTATAAAACTTTGCAGTGCTTTTGCTTGAATAATGGTGTAATAGCAGAAAAGGATGACTTATCCAGGCTTAATTATCTCCATTCCCTGTCTTCATCCATTGCCAGGAAACTTTAATTAGATCAGAAGAAGAATTCCTCCCAATATAACAGGTACATACAGCTTACAATGTTACTTTTAATAGATCTGAAGATAGGTAATACAATAGCAGCAGGACCTATTCTGCTGAGCATAGCAGTAATCTAGTGATTACTAGATTTAAGGGTCTGTCTAGGGTCTCTGCCTAGGAGGTAAGACATATATTTTTCTTGTAAGAGGAGTAACAACAAATGCCAGAGATATGTAATGGGAATAGATTCCCTAAAATGCTTTTAAACACACTCTGCATTGTATGGAACCATTGTAAGTATCTTGTACTCTGTTGGGTAACAGTTTATGGTCTATGTATATGGTGTGTATGAGAACAACACAGGGAACTCAGCTAACTTTTAGGATCGAAACCAGGAGGTGAGATAGTTCTTCTACTTTCTACACATGGAGAGGAACTCCATGTGCAGATGACACTCTCACATGGTATGGAAGTGAAGGTGTGGAAGATAAGCTACCTACATGTGTCAGGAACAAGGGCCTGCTGCAGAGCTAGTCTCCAGGCATTCTCATCAGTAGAGCTGTCCTGCAGCAGGCTGACTGATTGGCCATGCCATATGACTGGCTGCAGGGGCCAGCAGGCCGGCTCTGTGGCCAGCAGCAGCAGCTCATTGGCTTCTCAATGCTCTTGCCCACCACTATGGCTGTTTCTGCAATACCCTGTTCCTTCTTCTCCTGCCTGGCACCCAGCCTTGCCCCTGTCTTGAACCCCTTCTTGCCTGCTACCCTGCTCACTCCAGTTCCTGCCTTCTGGTTTGACCCTTGGCATTGGCTCCTGACTACAGACTTCAGTTAGACCATTTGCTCCTGACTACTGACTCTGGCTCTGATGCTAATCCTTGGGTCCCAGTGTCTGCCCCAACCACTAGGCCTAGTGCCCACCCCAAGCACTAGGCTAGATTGTCCTTGTCCCAGTCAGCTGACTGAGAAGCCCCATAAAATTAGGCCAGCAGTTCTCAGCACTAGCATAGACCCTACTAAGATCCCAGCGGAAATATATAACCTGCAGGTGAAAGTAATCAATCTGCAATCACAGAATGTGGCCTGCATGTGCAGTTTGCTCTGCTGGCTCCTTCTCCTCCTGCCACTCCCCGACAAATGTGACATAGATTGGGACAAGTTTGGGGAGTTCCTGAACCAGTGTTGGCTCCTGTTCCTACTATGCCTTCAGTCATTCCCCACAGTCCAGGCCTGTGTGTGGCACATCTTAATTTTGTTGACTGGGGAGGCCTTGATCTGGGCTCCCCCCTCCTGGAACATTCCAGCTTCCTCTTGTGACAATTAGAGGAATTCAAGCCAAGCCATCTCAATCATCTTGGATGGCACAACCATGAGCAGACTGCCGAGGCAACCCTTCAGGCCTTATGGCAGGGATGCTGGCCTGTTGCCAAGTACACTGCTGAATTTCATTGTTTGGCTTCTGATAGGGGGGGGAACAAGATAAAACTGCACCATTTCTGTCTGTGGTAAAACAAGTATATAAAGGATGATTTTATGTTGGTTGTACCTCTGTCCAATTTGAACAATCTGATGGACTTGTGCATTAGAATCAATGATTGCCTCACATAGTGGCATTGTGAGATACCTCAAATTTTCCAGAGGCTGCCATTCACCCCCACCGATAACACCCCAAATCTGCAAGTCTTCCCTGGCATCAGTGCTCATGGAAGCCAACCAGGTTTGCCCACACCTCTCCAATTCAGAGAAGCCCACTCCAAGCTTTGAAGGATCATAAACATTTGAAATACCTCAAAGCGTTGACGGCTAGTCCCAGAGGCAAGGCAGTTGGATTGTGGGCTCTCACAAGAAGGTGGTGCTGGACAAAATATCTGTACTCTGTGCATTTGCCTACAGTACCAAGCCAGGGGCAGTGCTTGGACTATAGTCTCAGGAAGCTTAAAGCACATAGGTCTCAGTGTGGTAAGCTCCAAACACAACAGTCTGCAGAGTGTCCAGCCAGAGGCAGCTCTACCAGGACTCTCTCTCTCGGAGTGAAAGGTTCTCATTCACATGTTTAAATGAAATAATTTTGACTGTGTTCACATTCCTTTTGCATTTACTTTCTATTAAAAGTCCATCTATCTATGCTGGTACTTGTGGGGCCCAACTAACATATTATCTGAGAACCTAATACATTCTAATAAATGAGTTAGTTGGTAGGAAACTTGATGGAAAGAGCAAATTTTAAGCAAATATTGCAGAATATTCATGGAAAACTAATGTCAGATTCGCCATTGTACATATTAACACCAACAATCTGTTTCTAAATGTTACTCATATCCAACCAGGGAACAAATTCTTACTAGTTGACCTGTATGTTACCTCAAAGAGTCTAAAGTTTGAAAAAAAATATATTTCAATGAACTCCTCTTGAACAAGTCCCAGTCCAAAATCCTTCACCGAAGTTATATGGCACATAATTTCAAATAAAAATAAATTTCAGACAACACAATATATTCACAGATGAGATGCAAACAAAAAAAAAAAAGAGGTGAAAATCACTGAATAAATTGTTCATTATAAATAATTAGACCAGCTCTAATCAGGATGGCTTCAGGTGTGGATTATCATGCAAAAGCTGATGAAATTCTTAAATAACTATAATCCTCATCACAAATATGCAATACATCTAGAGGCTAGATTGTGAAATGTTATTCAGTTGGTGAGCAGTTACTCAACTGAGCAATCCCATTGAAGTCAATGACACTGCTTGTGTGAGTAAGTGCTAAACCAACATAAATAAAGATCCTTAATTAGTAATGAACAAGGGAAGGGAAGAGAAATCCAGTCAATATGTAAGTCATAAATTCAACGGTCACCTTGTCAAATATTTTTCAGTTACCTAAGGCTTCATTGTCTCTTTAGAACACATGCCAAGAGAAATTCAAGCTGCTGCTGCCCTTGTGTTTTAGCTATCCCTAATGTACGAAGTAGTCATTGTGGCATATACTGTGGGGGATGAACATGTCAAAACGGATCTGATAGGAAGTGTTGTTTACTGGTTAGAGCAAACAATTGGATGCTAAGAGTGCTTGCTTGATTCTGTTCCTAGGGAGGAAGGATATCCCTGTGAATTATGACTCTGGAGATCTGGCTTCAATTCCTGGCTCTGGCACAGATTTTTTGAATGACTTTGGGCACACATCATATTAACCTACCTGTACTTTAGTTCCCCATCTGTAATATGGAGATGATAATACTGACCTACCTGCCAGAATTATTGTGAGAATAAATTCATTATTGTTGTTTGTGGGGAGCTAAGATACTACATTAGTGGGGGCAGTATCAGAAGAAAGAAAGAATACTCACCTTCCGGGGCTAAGAAAATTACAGAGTTTAGTTAATTTGTGTGAAACACCTTAAGATTGTTAAGGAAAAGGAGCACTGACACCAGCATTAATAGTTCTATAAGTGGCATAACACAGTAAACTGATGGGAAGATGCTGCTCTGACAGGGAAATTCCCTGCTTTTGTTGGTTTACGTCAAACACTCAGTGCTATTAAGATGTAGTTTTCTTTTTAATTTAATTTGGTGTCTAATTAACACATGAGTGCTCTTTCATGCATTATGACAGCATATTAAATACCATGTTGCCTTTTGCTTAGCAACTTAATGATTCATGACCTGAATGATAATTGACACATGAATTGTAATCCTGACACATGAATGCTGCTTTGTCGATGTGCCACCCCTTGATCCCGCCTCTCGCTCAAATTGGGGAAACTGCAATAAACAGACTGAATTCCCAGATGCTAAGAGCATGGTACAGTTGTTCCTCATTGCACACAGCTGCCAGACTCCTATACCACACTATGCTAATGACTCATCTACATTTTAGCCAACCTCCCCCTTCTTCCCCCCCATACACACACACTTCAATGGAGACTCATGGGAATTTAACGTGAAATGAACAAAATAAATGCAGCACTCTCAAGACACCTGCAAGCATCAGTGTCAACACCCCCCCCCCCCCCATTTTTTTTTTCTTTTTGCATGTTGCTTCAGATCTGGGAATCGACTGGGAACATATACATGTCAGGCAATATAAGACAATTCTCTGCCTCCTATTGCAGTTATTTTGAGCTTCTCTCATCACTAAATTTAAAGTGTAATTGCTGCTGGTGAAAGGTTCTAGATTGACACCTTGAAGAATGAGAAGCTCTGTTTATGTATATAGCATAAAAGTCACCCCTGCACAGAGGGCGTGAGCAAGGCCTAAACTCCACTGAAGTCCCACCTTAAGCTTTCAAAACCAGTCTTAAGAGTGACTTAAGCCTCATGTGGGCACTCTACCAAGGGGTAAATTTCACACATAGAAAACATGCGCACAACAGGTGTCAGCCGGAAAGTTTCCCTCACTCTGCCCTCCCAGTGTAACTCAAGCTATTCTGGAAGGCCCAGTTTTAGAGATAAGAGGACTGTTAGCCTCTCTGGCTCAGTGAGCCCTCAGCCTCTCTGCTGCGAATACCAACAAGAGGGCCAATCAGTGCTAATTCTGATGCTGGCCTTCTATGGCTCCTTGCTTTTTTCTAGGATGGTTTAATGTTGAGACAAATCCATTTTCCCCCGCCCCCTTCTTTTTCTTTTTCTTTTCCAACTCACATACCACTGGGTATCATCTCTGTAGTCAGCCTGCATCAGTCACATTGCATTATACAAGACATAACCCAACACTACTGATGCAACCTGACATACTTTACCAAGTGATTTTGCAACAAAAAAATAATAATAAAAAAACCTGGGAAGAAAAAGGAGCGATGCATTTTTGTTTCTATCTCACCAGTTTTCCTTGTCGGTATTTTTGGAAATCCATTTAAGAAAGAAAGATCTTGTTTTTTCCAAAGCAGTAGCTAATGCCTGCACCTCACCTCACTCACCAAATAAAATAAAATAAATAAACTGGATAAATACTGGAATTCCTATCAATGGATAAACTTTTTCCAACATCCAGTAAGTAGCTTCACATAGAAGGCATATGGACACATCTGTTTTATTAACTATAGATTATTCAAATCTGGTTCTCTGGAGAAGCACAAAGTCCCATTCAATGCATCATTTAAATTTTTAAATGTTTTATTTTTGTATATCTTGAAATTTTCCAAAATTCTTAATAACATTAAAGTCAATGTTAGCTGTCATGCTAAGGTTTAAACTTTTCCGTCTCTTTCCCGCACCCCCAGATATAACAAGGTCTTAGATCAAGACTGGATTATTAGCTAGAGATCTTACAATACAGTCCTGAAAATAAGGATTGGTTGGATAACAGGAATAAATTTAATACATGTAAATAAATATTATAATGAATAATTATTTCAAAATCTTAAACTGCTTTACAAAAATGTGTGTGTTATTATCCCCGCAGACAGATTGATGTTAGACCTTTTCACAAATGGGCAAATAGAGGCACAAGACATTCAAGTAATGTACCCAAGGTCTTCAGACACCCTGGCACTTGTGCTAGTGTTTTGCTTGTTCAGGCCCTAACAAAGCACAGCAACACAAAGAACAGATTAGGGGTCATGTCATACTTTCTCTGTGGGATTGGGACATGCACTCAAGGACACTTCATAACATTTACCTCCCTGAGTATCCTTTGAGGGGAGATGATACCATGAGATACCATGATACCATCAGAATCTGATGATCCTAAGGATTTGCAGGGTAAGAAGATGCGTCCCCATGGTGTGCTGGCCTCTCCAAGGTGATGGCTCTCTCTCTCCCAGCCCCATGGCAGCATTTATTCCTTTGGATCCCCTCTCCCAGCTAAGGTCCCTTTCACTTGCATCAACAGAGTGGAAAAGATAGGTCAAGTGGTCAGTTTAATCTGCATGGAGGATTTGGGGAGAGGGAATATAAATAGCCAAGTGAGAATTTGAGCAGGATGGGGTGTTTCATTAGCAATGTGTGATGTAGGAAGTAGACAGAATAGTAAAAAACATGGTTTTATTAAACAAATTAAAGGCCAGTGTAACATTCTGAAACTCTGGTGTTTGTCGATACATCACTCCCAAGAGCGAATCCCAGGTTTGCATTCTTGAGCCTCTAATCCTAAATCAGTATATGTCCCTCCTGTAAAATGATACTTTCTTCAGTATTTCTCCAGTTCCACTTATCATATTACAACAAGGGCTAACATCCTCACTCTTATGTAAAGTGCCAGGGGATCCTTAATGGTCAGCATAGTTGGGCTTTTTCCTACAAAAGTTGGGCTAAGAAGAGAAGTAAAATATAAAATGAAATGGGAAATGGGGAAGGATTAAAATAAACCAGCTATCCCAAAAGTGCCACTTTCTGTTCTGTTTTTTTAATTGTAGGTTAAATAAATAAATGCACAGGCTTGGCATCTAGCCTGTAGCATCATTTGCAAAGTAACAATTGAGATGAATTATATCTCTCTTCTCAGCTCTGTGCCACTGTCTGAGTTGGTCAATCTGTAATGAATTCTCCCATTACTTTTTCCAGCTCAGAAAGTCCTTCTAAATCCTTCCTAATTTTCTTCTAATGATTATTTGCTTACAGTGCCTATTCTAATGTTATTGGATCTGCCAAACCAAGAAGGTAACTAACTTCCAGAATGAGCCAATTTATATAAGGTGACAAAAGGGCCTTTCTCTTTATCTCCTGTTCAGGTGCTTCTGCTTTGCAATATTTATTTTTCACTAACTGCACTGTTTACAATAAGAAAATATCTGCTGACTTCAATAACATTCTGCCAAAGAAAGAAGTAAAGAGAAGAATAGATACATCAATAGATAGGCTTCATAGAGCTCTGCTGATTTACACTAGCTGAGGATCTAGCCCAGAGAGAGAGTGTTTGAACTGTACGTGTATAAACAAGGGAATTATGTTTTGGATATGGCAGATTAAATTAAAGGATTCACTTTTTTTTCCTATTTAAATGTCATTAGTAGATTTTTTTGAACTGTCTACATAGCAACATTCTGGCCCAGATTTTCAGGACTGTCCATGTGTAGTTGTCATACACATAATTTGCATATGAATTCAACACAGTTGCAAGTAATTGAAAATGAAAATAAACATAAATCTTACTAGTCAAGTGCATTTGCATATTATGCATACAAGCAACTCTGAAGTCTGCCCCATGTGAAGGCATGCAAGCAGAGAAAAGGTTCTCTGTGCCCCCTCCCTCAAACTATAGGGAGAAGGAGAAAGGAGTAATGAAAACTCACACCTACCATAGCTCAATGCATAACCTTTTGTAGCATTGAACTATATCATGTGAATGGGACTCAGAAATGGACAGCAACCTCTTCCCAGAACTTCTGTCTCACTTTTTTTTTTTAACTCATGAAACCAACTGAATCTTTCCATATGAAAGGAAACCTAACAGTGGACTAACATAGGTGACATCATTCCTTCCAACTTTTCCCAGAAGCAGGTGGCATTGCAGAGGAATTGGAGAGTGTGAAATCCTCCACACTGCTACACGTGGAGGTCACTAGAAATTTACAATACATTTGAGGAATAGCAGAAAGAGGGCTGCAAACTGCTTGAAAAAATCATTCCAAAATTTCAAGGATACTTTAATTCCCACCAGAATGCAACTTAGGAAAGGCAAATTTTCTTTACAAGAAACCAGCTGTCAGGTGAGACTATTGATCTTATGTAACAGACCTACCTAACAGACCTAAGTCATGTGAGTTCAAACAAGCACTTAAGAGAGGGATTAAACAAAGGCAAAATTAATTGTGGCATACTTTATAACCAGGCAAAATAAGGTGATTATGAGAACTAGATTTGACATTGCAAAGAACAGGAAAAGTTGCAGGGCTAATGAAAACTATACTACCCAAAAGAAGGTGTTAACTGTGAAAGTACTGAAGTGCATCTAATTAAGAATACACAATAAGTAAAGATGAAATATTATGTTAAATCAATTGCAGATACCAGCTTCCTGGAATTCATTGCCCCTATGAGTTCTGAAAAATTAACCTTCCACATATACAGCTGGAAGGGAAAGGGTGGGTTTTTTTGGTTTGTTTGTTCCACGAAATCAAGCAATAGAATTCATCCTGCAGGACAGGGGATCCATAGCACAACACATGAAATTTTGAGACTCCAGAATTGTAAGGCAAAATTTGGGAAGGAAAGGAATGAAATGTTCAGGCAGTTTGTTTAATTTATTACCAAATGAACTCCACTAATAAGGGGCTAAAATATATAGTTTTAAAATCATTAATTACTTACATTACAAACTCTTTGGGGAAAGGTTAGTATTGTCTTCTGAGTTCTGTACAGTGCCGAGCATATTATTGGTAGTTCAATAAATAAAGAAAAATAGTTAATGAAGACATAGCTTCATCTGATTGTAAATGAACCACTCACGCCACCCCAGAGCTCATATTCTGAGTGGGAAGGGACTTTCTGCTTCTCCATAATTATGTAAGAAAGATGACCACTACCACGTGAACTTGTGCCACTGCTTGGATTCATTTTCAAGGCCCTTCATGGTCAAACCCAACCTACCCATCATCTGTCATTTGCAATCAACCAGTCAATGCTTGCCTCTGATTGGCTCATGAGGCCAGCCTCCACTTCTGACTTGTTGAATTTTCTAACAAACAACTTTGTACTTTCTCCCCATAAACATCTGTAAAGCTTCCTCATTCTCCATCTTCAAATCCCTCCTTAAAACTCTCCTTTACCATGATGCCTACAAAACACTTAACAACTGTTAGACTGTGGGTGTGCTGAGGCCACTGCCTGTCATGCTGACCAATGTTGTCTCATTGTTTCCTTGTACTCTCCTGTCTGTCTGTATCCAGTTGTCTCTTGTCTTATACTTGGACAGGGGCAGGGGCTGTCTTTTGTTCTGTGTTTGTACGACACCTACTGCAATGCAGTCATGGTCCATGACTAGGGATCCTAGGTGCTATGTACAAATAAATAATAATAATTAATGAACTGCATAGGAGACAGAACATTCGCTAAGACAGCATAGTTGCATTTTGTAAGAAGAGGACTTGGATTCCAGGGCTCTGGAATAGAAGCCGACTATTACTCCACTACTTTGTGTCTCTTTTTCTTCTATATGGAAAATGAGGATATTTTCTCCATCAAGATGTATGTGTTCATTTTAGGTCATGAGATGCAAGCTATTTTCATTACTTAAAATAAGACATGATATTATAACATTGACCTTTCCCCCTTTCTTACCCAGACAGTTTATATGGGAATTCATAGGTCTGAGCATTTCTGCAGTAAAATATTCCCAGCTCTTTATTTTTTGAACAGTGTTCTTGCCTTCACTAGATGGCACTTTGTCTCTCTTCATGTATTATGCTAGACTTACTACAGCTTCTTGATACAGACAGATGCCCACTGTGCTTTCTTGCCCCCCTTTCACAGATCAGTGTTTGTGTTTAGAGACATTTAATTAAGTAATAACATCTGACGAAAGAATCTTTTTTTCAACTGAAAATGCCTGGAGATTAGGAAATTGTTGCAATGTAGCCCACAGTGAACCTAAAGGGAACTGAGAACCCATTTGAAAAAAAAAAACATAAGAATAATAATCCTGTGATATGACTTTATATTATGGACACATACAAAACTAGAAGAGAAGAATTTATTTTTTTCTCCAGATTGTTTTTTGCAGGAAGATAAAATGGAGGGCCTCATTATTCATTGTTTCCCCTGGGTATTTCTGGTAAGGGTATAAACCCTGGGAATCCTGATCAAATTCCAACTTGGCTAATTACATTTTGTGTCCATGAAAATTCACCGGCTAGCGTCCACTGGAAAAATTATTCTTTATTTCATCTCCTAAAAAAAATGGCTGCAGCATTCTGCTCTAGAAATGGCTTCATTTCTGTGGTAGTTGAGTAAAAACATTTGCGAAGTCAAATGTGCTATAGGAATATAGCACTATTATTATTTTAAACTGTTGTGTTTTGGCGCTCTTATCTACTGAGAACATCTAGTCCATAATATATTAGTAAATGTACTGGATTCAGCAACAGGACTTCTGTTTTTGCCCTCTAGCTCTTTTATTTTATTTCAGTTTCAATCCCAACCACCACCATCACCTTCACCCCTTCCTTGTCTCCCTCTTCTATAAAGTAAACAGAAAAACTTCCTGGGTTTGAGGTTTAACCCAACCCTCAGGCCTCCAGCCCCCTCAAATTAATTTTGTTCCTCTGTTTCACAACCAGCCACTCTTATAGATCTTTCCTTAAACACCTGTAAGGAAGCTAAAATGGCTTTAATTACTTGTTTGACACAGTGCCTAGAGCCCTTGCCCCATTTCACAAATTGCTCCTTACAATTCTTCCACATCCTGGAAGATAAACTGGAGGTGATGTCTGGTAGTTCTAGGATATCTTTGGATGAACAGAGATCCACCCATTGTCCCATATTTTCCATGACTACTGTCATGCACTATGCTGTGTATGGTTGTTTTGTGTTATTAAATGTAGAGAAGATGTAATGATTCATTTTTCATTACACAGCATTTTTAACCCCTCTTCGAAGTCTGCTAAAGGGAGAGCTGTGAGTTAATTCAAGATGTCTATAATAAAATAAGTTACACATACTGTTCTCTCTCTCTCTATATATATATATTCCATGGAAATTTTTATTGGTTTTGCTTCTTCCTTCCTTTGTTTATCTGAAACAAAAGTTTGTGTGTACTTGACTCTGTGTATGAAAACAGAACCGTTTGGTTCCTCCCAATAGAACTGCATGTAAATTAAATGGCCCATTGGGAAATCCCTTGAGGAGAAAAGCAACAGACAAGAATATATGTCAATTTTATTATTAGAAATTGTTTTACATCTGTATAATCTATTATTGATATGCTAAAGTATCTATCACCATAGTAAGTGACTCCTGCTTCTTAAACCATTCCAGAAAAGGCAAAAATATTTATTCTTGTGGATTTTTAAAAAATGGTACATATTTACCTTAGCAATCCTGAAAGTAGAGTGTTCATGGGATGTTTCTATTATTTATTATTTATATTGAGGCAGACCAAAAAATATGCTAGGAGCTGGGCACATAGAAGAAATTACAATCTCTTCTCAGAAGAGTTTACAATGTATATAGATGGAAAATTGACAAAGGATAGGGAAAAGGGATACAACACAAAACCAAAGCTATTAGGGTTATGATGGGCATGTGTCTTGTTAGTACCTATTGAGCTATTTTGTTATATATTCCATTATATTTATATTATTTAAAAAGCAGATTATTTGATGGGTTGTTTTTTGGGTAGTCATTTGCCTTCTGGCCAAAATGTTCAACTTTAATGGTTTGCATCTTCAATTTTATTCCTAAATTATAAATTATAAATGCATTTATAAATTAATGCTTTTAAAGGGATGTGTTTTCCTATGGAAGCTTCTGCTTCCTAACACATAACAGAGAGTAGAAACCAGCACCTGTCATTAGAATTTTAAAGCAATTTAAAAATGGTGTAATAATTTCATTAATTTATCATAAAGATAAATAAAAGATAATATAAAGCAATGTTCATTGTTTCTGTCACATGGAATTCCTCTGGGTCACCATACAAAGAACAATAGCTATATCCAAATGTACGTCTGATAGGGATAGCGAGATAATAAACAGGGCAATGCATTAGTTTTAATCAGTCCATGATTAATATTATAGGCAGGGCTGGCAACACTGCCTATTATTAACGTTGCCCAAAAGCTCCCCTTATAAAACCCTTTTTCAGTGACCTACAACTTTGCCAAACTTCAACTATTCGGACTTAAATTTTCCACACTGGACATATGGCTCTGGATGAATTTCCTTTGAACATTTCACTGAAAATGATTCAGCCATTACTGAGAACAAGGACAGAGAAAAAAATACATTGTTTTGTAATGTTAAAATCTAGCTACTTTTCCTTTGAGAAGCCCTAGCTCCCCCATGTTTTGTAACAGGAAGATGAAATTTGACAGAAGCATGACCTTTGTATCAGGGATGTGTCATTTTCCATGCCTGTGAAAATCTGACCAAAATCGGCCAGGTTATAAACCTTTGAAAAATCTCAGTTTGCACATGCTCAGTAGAGGCTTCTTAGAGTTGAGTAGCTAAAATCTCCAAAGATTCCGTCTTCACTGAAAATGTTCCATCCCCTGATACTCATACCTATGACCAGATTGCACATATACGATCCCCACAGAGCAACTGTGAATGCTCCACTGCAGGGCTAGAGGCGTGAATGCATACTGTCCCAATAATTGCAGCTCTGGTCTGAGGATGGGGGCAGGGCCAACACTGGGACCGAGCACTGGAACTCAGAGCAGAGAGCCTGTCTCTCATATATATTGTTTGTAGTGAAAGTATGACAATAAAAAGTGCATAGTCAAAACTTTACATTTGCTGTTCAGCTCATTGTGCAGTTAGCTGGTAACAAAGGGACATTTTATTTTTAGGTCTTTAGAATTTCAGCAAAAACCCATTCTTCAGTTTAGATTCCAATTGGGACTAAATGTTGGCAAGCTGTGAAGGTGAAATTCCCCATGTGCGGCATCACATCAGTTTGTGTCAATCACATCTTGTTAGGTTAGGTGGCACAAGTTAATGCAATGTGACTGTTAAAACAATCTAAAGTTGCTCAGAAGAATGTACTGGTGGGAAGGGAAATCACACACATACACAGAGCAGCCCAAAACTTTTTGGAATACTGTAGGGAAAGGAACAGCAATTTTCAAATAAGCTACTGCTTAAAAACAAATATACCTGGAGTATGACAATATTTTATGTGGCATCACATGCATTAATCTTTTTTGTTGGCCGGAGGTGACTTAGCTTGGCAAATGACCAAGGTCAGAACTAAAATACCTGAATCTCTGTCAGATGGTCCAGCACATACTGTATTGAACTCTCAAGGATCTTGAGAGACCAATTACTTTGTAAATAATATGCAGTAAAACGCAGAACAAGCTGACATTTGGTAAGCAAGGAAGGCAGTGTCCAGCAAAGATTTCCATGTTAAAGTAACTAAACAGAAACCTGAGCTTATGGATGGGTAATGGAGATCCTTGTTTTAGGAACTGGTACATTCCATTTAAATAAGTTCATTGTTAGAAAGTTCCACTGATTGAATTTATCCTTGCAAATTAATAATGTTCCATCAAATTTACAATGGAAATTGCTATGTTTGTTTGCATGTTTAATGTAGTAGTATTATTTAATACAAGGACTGTATCTTCCATGCACAATTTTTTTTTCTTTAAGTAATTTTCCTCTTTTCTTTTGCTCCCTCAAATAATTGATGAGCTCCATGGACGAAAAGTGCTATGCAGGAGTTCAATGTTATTATTTAAGTACCTGGAATTATGCCTCACAAGAACAAGCTAAGAGACATCCCACAGTTTTCAAACATGGGTACTTAAAATACATATTGTGGTAAGATGTTTAGCAGTAATAAGTGGGAGTGATCATTGCTGTAATAGTATGAAGCTGTGGCCATATCACTGCTTTTTTTTTAAATCTACCAGTAAAAATACCATTGTTTTATCAATGTACCATTGGTTAGTAGTAACTACCACTGTGTGACCACTGACTCATGCTTGATAAGTGTGTGGGCTAATTGGGCTAACACTTTGTCCTTTGAAACATATTGCAGTTGATTTTGTCTGGTCTCTAAGCACTGACTGGGCACAGTATATTGGGCAATCTACAGCCACAACGTGCCAATGTAAAGGGATAACTTAAGGATTGTGTTTGAGACTTGGAACTTCTTTGATTTTTTTCAGCTTGATCACAGTCACCATGTAATGAATTTTTAGTGTGTTTTATTGTGCCCATCATTTCAAGTCCTTTTATTTACCCCTTCATATTCACAGTTCATTTCCCCCATCCACTTGTTATGCTGCATTTGTCTTCCACAGGACATGACACAGAGTGATGTCCAGAGAAAGAGCCAATCTAATGAGGTATTTGACTTGAAAAGTACTACTAAAACCATGCTAATGGGATTCTTCTTTTTCAAATCTTAGATGAGCTTTAGATTATAATAAAAATCAGATGTAAAGTATTCTTTTACAGACATGTAATAGCAATAAACAAAGGCAGCTATGAATAGGAGGAAAGTGATATTGGCTATCAAACACAGGAGAAGGAGAAGAAAAGCAGATCACTAGTCTTCTATTTGTGCACTGACATAATGTAATCCTTGTACACCTCTACTCTGATATAATGCTGTCCTCAGGAGCCAAAAAAATCTTACCGCATTATAGGTGAAACCGCGTTGTATTTAACTTGCTTTGATCCGCCAGAGTGCACAGCCCTGCCCCTCCGGAGCACTGCATTACCGCATTATATCCAAATTTGTGTTATATCGTGTTGCGTTATATCGGGGTAGAGGTGTACTAAAAGGAAAGCTTTTGTGTCTCTCTTTTTTATTCTAGCAAATGTTTGGTGTAGGATAACTTATTGGTGAAGCTGATCTTCCTAATGAACCTTGAGGAAATGCTGCTCTTATTTTCATCCTTGTAATCCAATGTAATGCCATTGACTTCAATAGAGTTGTTTATTATACACATTGTTGAAAATTTCGCACACAGTAGCAATCTTCAGATGTACATGCTTACTTCTCCTCCACCCCAAAATGGAGAAATAGGTAAGGAGATGTCATAACTATGGAATTAGAGTTCCAAGTCTGAAGATGTTGACAAGCCACTGGAGATTTCAATACAAGGAATAATGCCACATGAGCCAACGGGATGGATTAGCTCACGAGTACTGCAAGTCTTTCCTATTTGTATTCTGTAACATTATATCAGTAAATGACATCCCAACTGACTGCACAATTGGAGGGATGTTAAAGCATGGCATTCATAAAGATGCGTCTTCTATTATGAAAACAAATTATACTGTATTCTGCTCTGATGACTCAAGACACTGTGGGTCAAATAATGAAATTATAACTCAGACAAAATTCCCATTGAAGTTAATGGGATATTTGCTTGAATAAGAGACCTAGGACCTCATGTTTCCTTCTGCATCTATATATGGAGGCTGTACCTATGGAAGGTGAGAATTCTGCCTCTATAGCATGCATCCTCTTCCTCCCCCCATCACACTTGTGGAAGTCCATTAATAGAACCTCTGTGAGGTCCTAGCTCTGCAGAGTTGAAGGGGGAGGAAGTGAGGCAGGAGAGCCAACTGATCTCCAGATTCTAAAAAAACCCAAATTCTCAGCTGACACCAGCAGACATTAATACAGTCTGAATTTGCTTTAATATTTTCTGCTTTGCCTCTGCATTGTAAAACCCACCTTTTAAGAGGGTTCTGACATACGGGCCTCGCAGAAGCCATACTATTTGTTTCATTAGCAAAGAGTGAAGCTGAACCCTGCAACTGCGTAGGGTTGCCTATTTTGCTTGGATGTTTTCCTGGAGATTTCATCACATGACACAATCTTTAATTAAAGATTACTTTTTAATGCTTGGAGACTCCAGGCCAATCCTTGAGGGTTGGCAACCCTAACACTGCTCTGTCCCTGTGGTTGTGTGCTGCTTCCAGCCTAACTCCACTGGCTCACCAATTCCCCTGGTGTCCTGTCCATAACAGTCCCTCCAGGGAACATGGGTCTTCTGACTCCAGTTCCACTGACAATTATACATTTTCTTTATTTTTCAAACATTTTAATATAAAAGTTCAAACAAATAATTGGAGTACTTGTGGCACCTTAGAGACTAACAAATTTATTAGAGCATAAGCTTTCGTGGGCTACAACCCACTTCTTCGGATGCATAAAGAGTGAACCATATATTGAGGAGATATATATACACACACATACAGAGAGCATGAACAGGTGGGAGTTGTCTTACCAACTCTGAGAGGCCAATTAAGTAAGAGAAAAAAAACTTTTGAAGTGATAATCAAGATGGTTCAGTACAGACAGTTTGATAAGAAGCAAGTGTGAAAATACTTACAAGGGGAGATAGATTCAATGTTTGTAATGGCTCAGCCATTCCCAATCCCTATTTAGCCCTGAGTTGATTGTGTCTAGTTTGCATATCAATTCCAGCTCAGCAGTCTCTCGTTGGAGTCTGTTTTTGAAGTTTTTCTGTTTTAAGATAGCCACCCGCAGGTCTGTCAAAGAATGGCCAGTTTTTTTTCTCTTACTTAATTGGCCTCTCAGAGTTGGTAAGACAACTCCCACCTGTTCATGCTCTCTGTATGTGTGTGTATATATATCTCCTCAATATATGGTTCACTCTTTATGCATCCGAAGAAGTGGGTTGTAGCCCACGAAAGCTTATGCTCTAATAAATTTGTTAGTCTCTAAGGTGCCACAAGTACTCCTGTTATTTTTGCGGATACAGACTAACACGGCTGCTACTCTGAAACCAAACAAATAATTGACTACCAGACCCCTACCCTGTGTCCCTTTGGCCAAAGATGACTAGCACATAGCCAGGTTGGAGTCTTATCCTTACCACACACTCATCTGCTTACATAGCCTTTGAGTTGCTGTAGTTACTGATGTGCCTGCTGTTTGTAATTGGTATGTGTGAGTCCAATTCACCCCAAGGAATCATATTGCAGGAGGCCCTTCTATCCAGCAGAACTTGCACAGGACATTTCCCTAATAACACTGTTGCGTGCATGGAGTTTGGTATTGTTGCTTGTTGTTTTCCTGTCCCAACTCTGGTGAGAGATTTTGCCTCAGTTGCCTGAAATGCCTTATAATACTTTAAATTGAAGGTTTGGAGAAAAACCTCAGAAGGGGTTTAAAATCGTGAAATTTATAACTTGCTTAACTGGACACAAAAAGAGTGGTGACAGTGTCAGGACCCTTTAGAGTAGAGATTAGTTTTAAGAATAGAGCTTTAATTAAAAATAACTTAATAATAGTTTAAATTAGAAAATTCAGTAATGGCAGCTGTAGGGTGATGTAATATCAGGGGAGATTCCATTTGCAGGGCACATAGGGGTCCATTGCTATGATGTAAAATCTCACTTCCTGTAATGTAATGGTAAATTCTACTTCCTGTGGAGAATGACTAAGCAAAACTCCATAGGAATACATAGGGGCTTCCAGACAGGAAATAGCTAGGGGTCATCCACAGGTCAGTTAAGAGAAACCCTATAGGAATGCATTGAAGCCCATAGGAATGAATAGGGATGATGTAATCGGGAGATAGGATTGCATCATTTTTGGGTGATGCAATCAAGGCATAGGATTGCATCACTTCCTGTGGGGATAACTCAGCACAATCCCAAAGAGATATGTTGCAGCCCCATAGAAGTCTGTGGAATGTGCGGAGTTACGGAAAGCTTAAAGCTGATTGGCTGAGCTTGGGAGAGAAAATTGGATATAAAGGCCACAGCCAGTAGGCTAAACCCTGTAGTAGGGACCAGGGACCAGAAAGAGAGCGGAACACTGCCAGACACCTGTAAGAAGATGCCTATACAGAAGAAACTAGCTAAAAAGAAGCATTTGAACTCTGTAAAGCTGAGAGCTGCCTGAAAAGCAGCTATTGCAGCTGCCCACCCAGAGTTCTGATATTACCCCGGGCAACAGCCGCTTCTGCTACCCAGACACCAGGAGGCCACCGCAGCAGCTACCAAATGGGCTTCCGTTTCTCCCACCTGAAAAGCCATTTTACCTCAGTGGTTGCAGGCAGCCACTCCATGCCAGCAGCCACAGCCACAGCCACAGCAAGATCGCTGATGACAGCCATCGCACCCCAACCCTAGACAGAGCAGAAGGACACCTTAAGATGGTTCAGAGGGACTTTTAAAGCCTCTGTAAGTTTAAATCTTCCTTTATTTACCATCCAAGAGTGTACAGATTTTGTTTGTAAATAAAGCTGGGTGTCTATGGTCTGAATGTGATCTCTCCCTACCCATTCAACAACTGCCTGATCAGCACTTATTAGATGTAAATAGTTAAGTATTAATTGATATATGTTTAATTGATATGTTATATGTTTAATTGATAGATTGTTATAAGATATAAAGTATTAAGCAAATGATTTATAATGTTATACGGTATAGTGTTGTGTCTTTATTTGCTGTGCCGCTTCATCCCTTTTTAATTGTACCTCTATTATCTCTACTCTTTTACTGTACTCACTCACTTCTAAATAAATATTATTTTTGATTTTGAAGAATTTACTGCTTGTTTGCCTATTCTTGATTGGAGGGCTGTATCCGTGTCCTTTCAAGAGGAAGTTAGCCAACTGCAGCTTTTCCTGGAAATTCCTTTAGGCAGGCCATGACCTTAATTATCGGAATAGATTAATTAAGAATAAAAGATTTTGAATTAAAAGCAGCATTTGTAAACAAACGTCATTGGCTTAATACAATTGAATAGAAATCTTCCGGTAACACAACAGCCTGAACCTGATATGCTCTCAGACTCAAGGAGAGAGTCATGATGTCATCACTGCTGTCTCTTGTACCATCCTCCTCTTGGGCACATCTGACAGAATCTTTGCGGGACTGTCTAATGCTCTTGCACACACTGCTAAGATGGTTCAACTTGCCACATTCTTTGCAGTACTTTCCTACTGTGGAGTGTTTCTTTGCCCACTTGTGCTGTCTCTGACAACAAATGACTCTCACTAGGGGTGTGGAACCCTGACCTCCTGTTTTCCTTTTGCTGTTGTCTCACTGCATGTAATTCTGGGGGTGATGTTCCTCCTAGGACTTTCATCCTTTCTCTTGAGGTTTCCACTGCACACTTCATGTCTAAGCATCTGTTTAAGGTGAGATTGCTTTCCCAGGGCAGCCAGTTTCATAGTGGTGACCACAAGTGCTCCCTCCCCATCAGATTAGTCTTTAGTGAAAAATCAGTGTTGCTCACACAGTTTCATTCTGATTTGGGCAGCAGTAGGTCCCCAGGGCTTGTAGGACTGTTGTGAGGCTTGAGGAAGTGGTGAGCTTCAGAGTGTACAGATCCTTCTGCCTTGTTCTCCAATAAAGTAAATTTATAGTTTTATTTTCCTGCTGTTATCCTCCTGCATGCCCAGGTCTGTGTACAGCTCAGACTCCTTCCACCAATTCATTGCTGGGTTAGGTTTGTGTCTGCAAAATCTGGGGGCTCGTGGGGAGCTTCACACCAAGTTTCATGTCTCATGCTGTCAACTGCTGTACTTCAGAGAACTCATAGCTAAGATGCTGCCACCATTTTTCATTAGCAAATAGTTAAGCTGAATGAAGGTTAAGTTGAAAAAATGGAACTTTATTAATCCCTGTGCCCTGCTCTGTCCCTGTGACTGTGTTTCTTCCAGACTAACTCCACCCATTTCCCCAATTCCATCAATGTCCTTCCTTAACAGTGTCTCCAGAGAAAATAGGTCCTCTCACGCTAGTTCCACTAATCATGATACACTATTCAGAGACCAACAGGATCCAATGAGTCCAAGCTCCATGATGATGTCCCTTACCTCCAGGGGATCTATGGGTAATAAGATGGAACATGTGCATATTTGAAAACCATGTCCCCAAGGAGAGAATGAGTAGGAACCTCCATGAATTGTAACCATATCTGCATGATCTAAATAGCAGAGAGAAACATGGGATGGAGAATTATATTGGGAGAAGGAATGGGTTAGCCAAAACAAAAACAAAACTTTTCAATTGCCTCTTTTGTGTGGGAATAACTCACACTGAAAAGATTGGAACTTTGAGTATGGACTCTGGGATTTAACACTATGATAACCTTACTGCATGGAACCATTACTATGGCATACAGTAGTATTTATCAAAAAAGACACCTATAAATGAACTGTGAAGACATATTATATACACAGAAGTATAAGGAAATCATCAGTTCTCCTAAAAGGGAAACAGGATAATCAAATGCCTGAGTAAGAAAATGAGGCACTTTAAATGTTTTGTTATGGTTTCCAATCTGTACAGGCAGTCATCCGTTTTCTTTCTTTTTTCCACCCCCTTGCATCCTCATCAGAATGTTGCAAATATGCAGCTGCCTGTTCAATAGAGTTAATGAATTCCAACACAGGTGCTCTTGATTGTATTGCATAATCGAAACCCTTTTTCTTTTCCCTAGTCTTGTTTTCACATCTTTACTGTGCTTTAAATTTCCATTTTGGTTTGGAGAAAACAAGAGTTGTATTGCTTTAAGGACAGGGTATTTGCATTAGCAATTAAAGGGTGACTGTAAAAAAGGGTTAATAAAAAAGGAGCTGAGCCTGAAGCAGATTAGTTTATGCAAATTCAATGAAGAAATTGAGTTTAACAGATATGATAGTGACACTGCTTTCAACCCCATAGCTACCACTATAATTGTAGTTACTTACTCATCTGATGGGATGCTGAGAGACTAGTTCAAGCACCTTGAAAATACAAAGTGCTAAATAAGGATGTGTCTCTCTGAGTAAAGAAACCTGCAAGTTGAAATACAATAAACACTTTGTTATCCAACATGTTGGGAGAATGGGGGGCGCCGGTAAGTCAAAAATTCCAGTTAACTAAGAAGGAGGGAGTTTGGGTGTGGGAGGGGGCTCAGGGCTGGGGTACGGGAGGAGGTGCAAGGCACAGGCTCTGGGAATTTGGGTGTGGGAGGTGTGTGGGGTGCCGGATCTGGGTGTTGCTCACCTTGGGCAGCTCCCTGGAAGTGGTGACATGTCCCTGCTGCTCCTAGGCAGAGGCGCAGCTAGGCAGCTCTGCGTTCTGCCTCTACACCAATATTCCACACAAAGATGGACTACAAGCTATCAGGAACAGTATCCCCGATAATGTCACAGCTAACCTGGTGGCTGAACTCTGTGACTTTGTCCTCACCCACACCTATTTCACATTTGGGGACAATATATACCTTCAAGTCAGCGGCACTGCTACGGGTACCCGCATGGCCCCACAGTATGCCAACATTTTTATGGCTGACTTAGAACAACGCTTCCTTAGCTCTCGTCCCCTAACGCCCCTACTCTACTTGCGCTACATTGATGAAATCTTCATCATCTGGACCCATGGAAAAGAAGCCCTTGAGGAATTCCACCATGATTTCAATAATTTCCATCCCACCATCAACCTCAGCCTAGATCAATCCACACAAGCGGTCCATTTCCTGGACACTACTGTGCTAATAAGCGATGGTCACATAAATACCACCCTATACCGGAAACCTACTGACCGCTACACTTACCTACATGCCTCCAGCTTCCATCCAGGACACACCACACGATCCATTGTCTACAGCCAAGCTCTAAGATATAACCGCATTTGCTCCAATCCCTCAGATAGAGACAAGCACCTACAAGATCTCTATCAAGCATTCTTAAAACTACAATACCCACCTGCTGAAGTAAAAAAACAGATTGACAGAGCCAGATGAGTACCCAGAAGTCACCTCCTACAAGACAGGGACAACAAAAAAAATAACAGAACACCACTAGCTGTCACCTTCAGCCCCCAACTAAAACCTCTCCAGCGCATCATCAGAGATCTACAACCTATCCTGAAAGATGATCCTTTACTCTCACAGATCTTGGGAGACAGACCTGTCCTCGCTTACAGACAACCCCCCAACCTAAAGCAAATACTCACCAGCAAACACACATCACTGAACAAAAACACTGACCCAGGAACCTATCCTTGTAACAAAGCCCGATGCCAACTCTGTCCACATATCTATTCAAGTGACATCATCATAGGGCCTAATCACATCAGCCATACCATCAGGGGCTCATTCACCTGCACATCTACCAATGTGATATATGCCATCATGTGCCAGCAATGCCCCTCTGCCATGTAAATTGGCCAAACCGGACAGTCTCTACGCAAAAGAATTAATGGACACAAATCTGACATCAGGAATCATAATACTCAAAAACCAGTGGGAGAACACTTTAACCTGTCTGGCCATTCTATGACAGACCTGCGGGTGGCTATCTTAAAACAGAAAAACTTCAAAAATAGACTCCAACGAGAGACTGCTGAGCTGGAATTGATATGCAAACTAGACACAATCAACTCAGGATTAAATAAGGACTGGGAATGGCTGAGCCATTACAAACATTGAATCTATCTCCCCTTGTAAGTATTTTCACACTTGCTTCTTATCAAACTGTCTGTACTGAGCTATCTTGATTATCACTTCAAAAGTTTTTTTTCTCTTACTTAATTGGCCTCTCAGAGTTGGTAAGACAACTCCCACCTGTTCATGCTCTCTGTATGTGTGTATATATATCTCCTCAATATATGTTTCACTCTATATGCATCCGAAGAAGTGGGTTGTAGCCCACGAAAGCTTATGCTCTAATAAATTTGTTAGTCTCTAAGGTGCCACAAGTACTCCTGTTCTTTTTACAGCTTTTACTGTACTACATTTTAACACCATGGGTGAAATCCTGGCCCCACCTCAGGATTTCAGACTAGACAGGCAGTGTTTAACTCTACATTTACCTTTGTACTGTAGTATGTATATTCCAGAAAGATGCTTTCCTTTGTCAATGTTTTGCCAAAGCTGAAGTCCGGTTTGTGCTGTTTTAACAGAGAGAATCTGAATAGAGTTCTCACATCTCATCTCCATGATAGGACTTGGTGTCAGAACCTGTCTGAACCTGTGTTTCATTTGGATATAATAGGGCAAGCTCCAGGTGTGAAGATATGTAAACCCCAACTGTGTGTAATGGAAAACCCAAACTACTAAACCCCTGCTGTGCAGTAAGGCAAGCCCAAGCCAGTAAACTCCTGCTGTGCAGTACAGCAAATGTCAGTCAGCAGTCTCCCACTGTGCAGTGTGGAGAATTCCTTAGAACTGTCTGAGCTCTACTAATTTGGGGCCGATAGGGAAAAAAAGAGCAAATTAGAGATTATTTTGCAATTGGCATTGCTGAGAAAGAAGTGCCACAAACGTTACAGATGTAGTCAGAGCTGACACTGGTGGAACTTATTCAAACAGTTTGTCACTCTGACTTCATTAACAAGCAAAATACAGAGCAAGGAACAACCATGGAACAGAGTGGAGTTGTTTATTGCTTAGTTCGGCCTAAACAAGATAAAGGGATGAAATGGAATATGTTCCAGGAAAATAGCAGAAAGCAGGGAACTTTAAAAAAAGAAACATTTATCTCATACTTACTACAGTCAAAGCAAAACAAAGCGGAAAACTGTCTACCACAAGGCAAGAGGTGCAGGAAATGCAACAGACTGGAGCATTTTGAGATCCTTGTCTATATTAAAATGTTGAAAGGGGTAATCATCAGAAGCAGAGAACAAAATCAAGGAACATTTTTTTAGGGACCGATTACATGTTGCGACTCATTATGATACATGGTGCTATACATCAAAATTATGTTTGCTCATTGGAGACTGTCAAAAGAACTAATAACAGGTAATTGAACTGACTTTACAGCAACCAAATTTCAGCATTATCAACTTTAATCAAGTTTCAGGAATTATGAGTTCCAGCACAGAACCACATGATATCACCAGTTACCAGCACAGCCTCAGGGATAGTGGGTTTTTTATTTGTACAGCACTGACAAAGTGCTCAGTATTGTACAAAGCATAAAGGTAAAGTCCACCCTACTCCAAAGCACTCATCATTATAAAGATTGTTAAGTAGTTCCCCTCCTACAACAGCTTCTGTCCTCCTCCTTCTATAATGGGCTGTTCAAGAACAGGGCTAAAATTCTTCATTGTATTGTAAGGCCAAGCAATCATTATTAACTTAAGCTTTTACTATAACAGATGGACCCAAAATGGAACCTAACTCCAAACTCCCTAACCTGGAACTGCCCTTATGTTTCTGGGTATGGGTTGGATTCAAAAATGGAAGGGCCCTATGTTCTGGATCAGGTTCTGACTCAAGAAGATAGATATCTCACAAGATCTGCTGATCTTAGTGGAAATTTCCAGTAGTTGGGGGTGAAATCTTAGGCAATTGAAAGAGCTGGGAGCCAGGATGTCCAGTCCTTGACTAAACCTAATATTTATCCAGATCTGAACACTGCCTCTTTGGCCCAGCCTTAGTTAATATCCTTACTATAGATAGAGGGCTCCCCCCCACACTCCTACTTCATAAGTAGCTTCTGCAGAATATTCCCCACTATATTCAAACACAGGTACCTTTCTTTATCCTCAGAACAAGTCTTTATCCTCAGAACAAGCACAGGAAGGAGCAATACAAGATTCCCTCATACTAGTCATCCAATATGCTTCAAGCCTTAACCAGGAGGAACTTCCTCAGAGTGTGAAAAGGGAACACAGTCCTCCATGCACCATGAATTCCTTGCTCTTTTTGCCGAAATCACTAACAAGGTGATCTGCTGTGGTTCTTATGTAGACACTAGCCTATTAGGGCTTTGCCTGAGACCACTGATTCCATAAAGACTATTTATCAACTGTCAGATATTAATGTCTTCTGTTTATAGACCATACTCAAACCAATAACTGAGCAACAAAAGGCAATGTCCCATTAACAACCACCCATTTTCCCTTCTAGAAGGAGGTTGAGCAGGTGAGCATTTAGGTTTTGGGTGATGGAACGAGAAGCATGAATAAGAGGATGGACAGTTTTAGAACTGTCTTCCAACAAAACAGAAAGTTACAGAAGAAAAATGTTTCTCATTTTCTGCTGTTTAGGAGCCATTAAGGCACTAAGTTTTCCCTTACATGGGAATGTGCAACAGTGTTAGACATATTTATATTTTTAATGTAATTGTCCTAATTCATGAAACATAAATGAGTGCACTGTATGGGGTAATGAGGATGCTGCTGGGGGTCCCTAGTCACAAACCTATATGCAGGCAGTGCACACTTGATTGTGTACCAAAAGGAATAAATGATCACCTGATGGTGCTTCGCCTCAGCTTGACATCTGCATGTCATGTAACAGTCATTCGTGCATATGCATCCACAATAATACATTCTGACTATGTCAGAAAAATTCTACAAAGATTTTGACAACACCATAAAGTCAGCTCTTCGACATGACAAATTAATCATCCTAGGAGACTTTAATGCCAGAGTCACAGTCACAGTCATGAAGCTTGGCCTAAAGTAATCAGGTATGGGGAAAGAATTCAGATGGCACATTACTTCATTGCTTGTGGAAATATTGTATTTGTGGCAAAGGAGAAATGCCTTGAACAGAATCAAGACCTATAAGTAGGTTTTGTTGATCTCACTAAGGCTTTTGACTCTGTAAATTGAGATGGCTGGTGGACAGTCCTCTGCAAGTTTGTTAGCCCTGATGAGTTTGTCAGTGTCATATTTTTTGTCATGCAGGAATGCAGGTATGTGTCCTTGACCAAGACTGCTTTTTCAGATACCTTTGTTGTTGCCAGTGGAATAATACAAGGCTGTGTTCTTGCTCTGACATTATTTAGCAGTGCATTTGCTGCTCTTCTAATAGATGCTTTCAGAGACATTGATTGTGGCAATTATATGAAGAAGTGTATGGATGGAAGTGTCTTGAATCTACATTGCTTCAGTACAAAGACAATTATTTGTGAATTACTGTTTGCTGATAATCATGCTTTATGGCCCACAAACTTAGGGACATCCAGTAGCTCACTGACTTCTTTGAGCATGCAGCAAAACGTTTTGGCTTAATGATCAGCTTAAAGAAGACAAAAGTCATTGTTCAGCCTTGACTGGGAAGTACTGCAACTATTCTAGTTCTGGCCATCAAATATGTAACACTCAAGGATGTTAACATATTTTGCTACCTACGCAGTGTTGTTTCATGAGATGCAATGATTGATGATGATATTATGAAGTGCACTGGTGCAGCCAGTGATGCCTTTAAAAAACTTCAATATTGTCTCTGGAATGAACACGGTGAATAGACTGAAAACAAAAAATTGATGTTTCCTGCACCAGGGTCATCACCACACTCCTTTACAGCAGTGATGCTTGGACCACTTATCAATGCCACATAAAAAACTTGGACCATTTCCACCTACAGTGTCTACAGAGGATAATGGGAATTAAATGCAAGATTTGGATCCAAACACTGAGGTCCTTGAGTGCTGCAACAGGAGAAGTATTGAAGCTGTTATAGTGAGAGTGCAGCTGAGATGGTGCGGTCATGTGGTCTGTATGTCTGACAGCAGAATACTGAAGGCTGTCTTTTATAGAGAATTGCAGACTAGAACTCATTTTAAGGGCAGACCAAATAAGTATTACAAAGACACTCTCAAAGCCAGCCTCTAATCTTGCAATGTTGACTTCAACACCTGGGAGCTCTTCACCCATGACAAGATCTGATGGCAGCAGCTCTGCCTACCATGGACCGAAAATTTTCAAGAGCTTATGGATTGTTGCAGTCAAGAAGCAATGTAAAGCTACAAGAAGCACACATTCATCTGCAATTGTCACTGCAAATCCAAAATTGGTCTTTGGTCTCATCTCGAAATGCAAAATAAGTGACTGTAGCTCATCTGTTGAACTCAGTGGGAGACTCCATCATCCTCATTATCATCATCATCATGGGGTAATGTAACTTCACAGAATCATTAAGCATTCATGCTCCTTACAGGCTGCTTATTATTATTATTTTAAATGTAAGGCGCAGGTAATCAGAGAGAAAAAGAATGAGCATCAAACCAAAAAATTATTAAAATAAGCAAAATCTTGAATTTGATTTGTTTTAAATAAATTATAGAAATATTTTTTGCTGATGTTTAACTTATAGCTCCAATGTTTTGTCTATTTATTTATTCAGTAAACAATCTCCAAGTGCTTTCCTAACTCCTGATTACTAGCTAGTTAATTCCTTGTACAATGACAATCAATACTTCCCCCCCCTATTATAAAAGGATTTCTGTAGATGTATAGAATGAATATAAATTAGCCTCCTATTTTTCAACTCCAAATTTAGGATGGGTGGTTTAGCAGACCCCTTCAGAGAAGCACTTGAATCTTTACTTCTGGGACTAAAATTCCATTTGAGGTGATCAAAGACTGAGGCAAAGTATTTGTTTAGATATTGTGCCATGCCTAGATTATCTGTAACCTCCACTCCATCCTCATTGTTTAGCAGTCCCACTTCTTTCTTTGTTTTCTTCTTATTTATATGGCTATAGAACCTTTTAATATTGATTTTAATTCCCTTTGCAAGGTCCAACTCTACATGGCTTTTGGCCTTTCTCACTTTATCCCTACATGTTCTGACCTCAATAAGGTAGCTTTCCTTGGTGATCACTCCCATCTTCCACTCCTTGCAGGTTTTCTGCTTTTTCTTAATCACCTCTCTGAGATGCTTGCTCATCCAGCTTGGTCTACAATTCTTGCCTATGAATTTTTTCCCCTTTCTTGGGATGCAGGCTTCTGATAGTTTCTGCAACTTTGACTTGAAGTAATTCTAGGCCTTCTCCACCTTTAGATCCACAAGTTCTTCAGTCCAATCCACTTCCCTAACTAATTTCCTTCATTTTTCAAAGTTAACACTTTTGAAATCAAAAACCCTAGTCACAGATCTATTTTTGTTTATCCTTCCATTTAGTTTAAACTGAATTAGCTCATGATCGCTCGAACCAAGGTTGTCCTCTACAACCATTTCTTCTATGAAGTCGTTACTACTCACCAAAACCAAATCTAAAATGGCATCCCCTCTTGTTGGTTCAGCAGCTACTGGGTGAAGGAATCCATCAGCTATCGCATCCAGGAAAATCTGATCCCTATTATTATTACTAGCACTTATCCTCCAGTCTATATCTGTGAAGTTAAAGTCTCCCATGATCACACAATTCCCATTACTTCATTAAAAACATTAAAGAGGTCTCTATCCATAATGGGATACACCATTATGTAAAAAATTCTCATGTTTAGTTTGCATGGCATGCATAGCCCCAAATTTCTGTTTTTGTAGCAATCTGCAAACTAGGACTAGAAACCTCATGACGATTCTTTCATGAGACTTCTGCTATATTTTATATCAAATTAGCAGTTATTTCTTTTTCATTTATAGGCACTTGTATAGTTAACCTATTCCAGTATTTATGGCTATTATTTATTTTTCTCCATAGATCTTATTGTCTTTCAGTCTAGATGTGAGTATGCAGCAGTTACAGCTCTCCTGTTTTAATAAGTGATCTGGCTCCCTAGACAGATTTTCACAAACTCACCCTGATCTCTGCAATTTTTAATAAATGAATAAGATTATCAGTGCTGCAAACGAGAGGGCAAGGGGGGGATAAAAAGCTTTGTTGAAGAATACAGAACTTTCAAACTACCATGGGGAAGAGAGGGAGTTCAATGGGAGGAAGTGCTGCTCTTAGTTACAGAAGTCAATGAAATTGAGCCGGTATAAGTGAGAGAAGAACTTGATTCTGGAGGTTATGATATAGATTGAATGATATGCAAAAATGTTATGCTCCACAATCCAATAAAATAGGCTAGCATCTACCATTTGAAAATTGCCCATCAGCTATAATTGTATTCAAAGCATAGACCCAATATTTATTATTACCATTAGATGAAAGTGGAATAATTGCACAAATCTTATGTCAAAAGAATTTAGTTAGTGCAGCACAGCTTCTGGGAAAGAGCTCAGGCCATGCAGAGTAGACTGATGGCTGTCAAGAATTTCTGAGGATCAGACAATTCTTTCAATATACTTCAAAGAAAGAAAGAAAAATAGGAGATTTAAAACAAAAATAACTACAGAGGAAAACTGATTCCTTTGCTCTTATTTCCCAGGTATTGTTCAATGTCCCAGTATGGATCTCTTCAGTTATTTCCATGTGAGGAAAAGGCTAAGTAACCATTTAAGTTTAAATCTGAATACTGCAAAGCAAAATATCACTGCTAATTTAACTACCCCCAGCTCTAAATCCCAGGACATCTTTCACAATTAAGAAATCTGGACATAACAGTCCTCAAAAGACTGAATGAGATGGGTGGTTTTTTTTTCTTCTTTTTTTCTAAGCAGGTGGATGGAATAACGCCAGCACAAATGTATTATACACAGAGATCAAATATGCTGCCAATTGGCTACAAAGGAAAACCAGTTTGCCAGCCTTCTGTAAAAACCTCTGCAGTGTCGGGAGGCATAGTAGGAGTGGGGAATAAACATTACAGATAGAATAAAAATGTTACATCTGTTGAAATTAACAACCAGATCCAAATTGTCAAAGCTGTCTATCAAAATTGCTCACACAATTCATACAGTTGCACACAGGCCCACCGACAGCACTTCCGGGCCCCAGGGCCAGGGCAGTCCCTGGAGAGGGGGAGGGGCGGGGCCCAGGGTGGAAGTGATGAATCCATCACTTCTGGGACCGCCCGTCACTTCTGGAACTGACCGTTCTGGCCCGTGGGGCCCCCCCAAAGTGTGGGACCTGGAGCAGTCACACGCACCTAGGAGCCCTGCGATCCACCTGGGCGATTTAAAAGGGCCCAGGTCTCCCTTTTAAATCTCCGGGGCCCCTGGGCAATTTCCCCCCCTCACCCTTGTCAGCGGGCCTGGTTACACATACAGGATTTATATGAACAACTCACATGAATAGATTAAAAAAATGGATCCTGAATCAGTAGGCTTTTTAAATTGGAAACTGGAAATGCACCAGTTTATGCATGGGGAAGGTAACTGTCAGGAACTGTAAGAACTTCAAGAAAAGATCAACAATACCCTGGTAATAACTAAGAGGAGGTGGAAAAAAGTCATCAACCTTTCAAGTTTTTTCCCCCCTTACATGCTGGGAAGACAGAGATAGGATTTATTTGTGGATTAGCTACTACAGTGATTAGGGCCATATAAGAACTAGATAAAAATAGAAGGAGCCATTTTAGATCCCCATCTTTGAAATGTCACTCTAAAAGTAAACAAAATCAAAATCCTTTGATTGGGTTCAAAGAAGTTGCATCAACTGCCCTCATTCTGCACTTCATAAGCCACATTCCGATCTCTGTTAGCACAATGTAAACCTGGAAAAACTCCCCTGAACTCCACTGAAGCAACCAGTGTAGCTGAGTTCAGAATCTGGTCCCAATTTACAGCAAGGGCCAGAAGGAGAAAAGTCGACTACCATAAGAAAAGTCATTCTTGTTGGTTTTCTGGACTAAATGGGAAATTGTAAAAATCTTTGGAAAAAAAATCTTCTCTCATAGTAACTTCTGGCCAGTTATGTATATGAAGCACGTGTGGATAAACTGGTAAATAATTTGAACTTTTCAGTGCAGGGAAAGAGACTTTCAAGGACTTCCTTTAGCCCCTTAACAATAAAACTTTGGCTTTCTACATAGTGCCTTCCCCACAAAGAGCAACTGGCACTTTACAAACTTTATTCATTTAAACTTATTCACTTCACTATTGTTATAATCACTTAACAGGTGGGGAAACTGAAGTACAGAGACCAGATTTTTGAGTCGCCTTACACAATACAACGTGAATTTAAATTGCCTGGAGAAACCCCCTGGAGAATCTTCCTCTGTGTATTAAGGAATCTCCAATAGGATTTAAAAACCACTTAAAATTCCTGAAAACAAGAGGTGAGTGAAATCATAATTTGATGCACATTAGAGTTCAGTGAAAACATTTTAGAATGAACCTGATACTGATATCAATTACACCAAAAGTAAATCCACTTATACTGCTAATAAGAATAAAATTATCTCCAGAATAGGCAATGATTTGCACTCTTGTTTACCATATCAACTCCACGAAAACCCCTGGAGCTGAGAGTAGAGGTATATTGGTGTGAGGCAAGCTGGTATTGCTACTGTACATGCTGTATATGTTTTGTGGACAAAGGTCTTCAGTCTCTAAATGCAAATGTATACAACTAGGAACAAAGAATGTAGCCATACTTACAGGATAGAGTACTCTATCCTGGGAAGAGGCTTTGAAAAAGTTTTTGGGGTCGTGGTATATAATGAGCTAAACAAAAGCTTCTAATGTGATGTTGTGGTCAAAAGAGCGCATGTGATCCTGGGATGCATAAACAGATGAATTTGGAGGAGGAGGAGAGGTTACTTTACCTTCTTTTTTGGCACTGGTGCAGTTGCTGCTGGAATACTATGTCCAGTTCCTATGCCCGCAATTCAAGAAGGATGTTGATAAATTGGAGAGGGTTCAGAGGAGAGCCATGAGAATGATTAAAGTATTAGAAAACATGCCATATAGTGATCAACTCAGCTCAAAGTATTTTGTTTAACAAAGAGAAGGCTAGATTACAGTCTATAAGCATCTACATGGAAAACAAATATTTAATAATGGGCTCTTTTTTAACCCAGCAGAGAAGGGCATAACACAAAATGCAATGACTGGAAGTTGAAGTTAGACAAATTTAGACTGGAAATAAGGTATACATTTTTAACGATGACAGTAATTAACCATTGGAAAAATTTACCATGGGTCACAGTGGATTCTCCATGACTGACAATTTTTAAATCAAGATTGGATTATTTTAAAGATATGCTGTAGGAATTATTTTGGGGAAGTTTTATGGCCTGTGTTATACAGAAGATCAGATTAGATGAGCACAATGGTTCCTTCTGACCTTGGGATCTATGAATCTAATGTTTTGTTTCTGGCAACTGTCATTGGCATTAAGTGTATACAAACACACACGTAAGAGAAAAAAAAAGGCCCTGCAAACTGTGACTCCTGCAATCATATTTATCTGAAAAGGTCACTAAACTTGATTATCACCTGGACCAGTCATCTGGAAAGAGAATGTGTGCCAAAAATGGCATATTTGCACGACTGACAATAACTTCACCTTTTTTTCCAGAACATTAAAGGGAAGCAATAATTTAAGTTTGCTCCTTCCTTGTTTTTTAATGTCTGCTTTTAGTGCATTAGCCTACAGTCTGAAGAGGAAGTATCCCAGGCTGGCTGGCTGAGGTTTGTAGTCTGCTTTATTAGGGCTCAGTGCTAAAAATACCTCTCATAAAACCTAGTCAATAAACAGTCTCTAATTTGGCAAAAACAATTCCAGTAAAGGAATGCTTATCTAACAATTTCAGTTTTAATATCCCTCTTCATTTGCCAAATACTGGGTCTGCCATGATATAGTCCCTTCATGCCACCACTCCCTTCTTCACCCTCATGTATCTTTTCAGCACGTTTTTCTAATTGGTTTCAAATGCTGACTCTGGAATTGGCCAAGCTCCCAGCTCCCTAACAAACCTCAATAAAATGCCAATCTACATGCAACATAATCTTTGTAGCCTGTAGGAAAAAACAACAACAACAAAAGTCTTTAAACTCTGTTACTTTTCACAGTCATCCTGACTTATCCATTAGTGATGGGCCCATGACACAAAATCTAGGTCCAGACAGGAATTTTGACACAGCCCCCAAATTTCAGGCATCTTAGTATCTGAGGTCTTTGCTTTAACCTTCTCTATTAATCATAAGTCAAATGACTATTTGGAAATAAGAAAAAAAATATCATTAAATGCCTGGGGAAACTTGGCACAAGAAGGTGTGCGAGCACATTTATAATTTTTTTTCCAAGAAATCCAGTGTCGTACTACCTTAATAACAGTAGAACTATTATTTATTTTAATGGAGTAGCTGCTTTGAGAAATTGAATAAAATCCTAACAGTTGCTCGTAAGAATGAATTTAACACCTCACAATTTATTTGGAGACATGACTTTTTAAGAAAAAAAAGTGATTTAAAAATATGGCAAATTTCAGATCTGTTACCAATCAAATTTGGCCTATAATATTTAAAAACTATACATGATGAACAAAGTTCCCACTGGGGATAGGCAAAATCACTGACTAATTTTCAGCAAACTAGACCATGTAGTGTTCAAAAACTATGATGTGAACTACAATGCTGACGGGTTTCACATTCTATAGAGAAGGAACTGTGAAAAAAGGGCAAGAGAAGGGAGAGAGAAAAAATTCAAACAACATAATAATAATTAATTATGAGCAGATAGCTAGGCAGTATGTAATATATAGGATACCAACTTGTGCCAAACTACTTTTTTGGAGTGTGGAAAGGGGTTGGTTCTTTCCTTAATTCATAGAGGTTTTTTCCTTTAGCTACCTATGATATGCCAGATATGTGTGTGTTCATGTCTCTCTCTAATGGTAGCTGACTGTATTGTAGGCTTCAATTTTTATACCCACTTATGAACTTAGGACCCACACACAAGCACTTTTTAGAAAGAGAATAACCCCCCGGGGAAAAAAAAGGGCGGGGGTTATAAATGATACGTATGAAAACACCACAGATTCAGAGCTTTGTGACCCTAAATAGCAGTATGACCCATCCACAACAAAACAAATTCCCATGCATCTCCTACTGCAGTGCATGGACATATTCATATATGTATGGGAGAATGGTGTTGTGGGTGGAAGGCAGATGAAAGAAAAACAGTGTGGAGCTAGTCAAAATAATCCTTTTTCCTACTGCTGTGGAAATTTCACTATTGGGTGGTTAGGCTCAGTTTGGATAAGCATCAACAGGTTTGGACATTTGTCTGAAATTATTTGAAGCTTTGAGGTCTATTTTCATTCTGATGATCCCAACTGAGCATTCCTCTCAGTCTGACTAGACTGCCTCCTTCCCAAATTAAAATCTTGAGCTTCCTTTCTGCCTATGCACTTCCACTTAACAGGGACCTGGAACCCTGTCTTATTGTATTCCTTGACAGTTCCTGGAACTTCCTCCCTCCTTCCAAAATTCCCTCATCTTCATCTGTCCACAAGTACAAGCATGATGTAACTTAATTAATGAATCACTGTGAAGTCTCATGCAATCCTGCTTCATCCCTCTCCCTTCTTACCCCAGAATATATGCAATAATCTAAAAAAACCTGTACCGTATGAAAAAGGCTACATACATACGGGGATAGAGTTTGCAGACACTCCTGATGCAGAACTCCCATTGAAATCAGTGGGAGATCTTTATGCAGAACAGTTGCAGAATTGTACCCAAAAAACCTATACCAGATTACAATCTCTTGATAACACCATGGGTACCTCTAGCAGCATCACTATATAGATTTATAGTTATTTTTTATTATCTTTGTAACTTGATAAAGACTCATGAATACATATTTGTAAGTTACCTTTTGAATCCTCACCCTCATTAATGATACATATAGATGTATTTCTGACTCTTATGTTTCTATTCTTCACATTTTATCATACAAATAGATGAGTATATAAGCACATGAAAGTCATCGCTTTTCTGTTCAAACCATCCGCTGAAATCTCTTTTTGTCTCTTAGACTTTCAAAAGTTCCAAGTCCTGCACTCTAACTGCTTTGAGATATTTCTCTCTCATCCAGTTCTAAATTGTCTTCTTTGATTTTTAAACCCTCCATAGACTTGCATAATCTTTTTTCAGAGTCCTTGGACCAAAAATATGGTCCGACTGAAGTCAATAGAATTTTTCTCATTGATCCTGATGTGACCCTGATTTGGCTCCTTATCTCTGTCTACATACTTGCTATCCATCTTGTACTAGCCTTCCTTCTATCTATTCACAGGCCACGAGGAGGTGATATGGGAATGCCTGAAGCTTTACAAACGCATCTAAGTTTTGAACTCCAATTACTGATCCTTTCTTCTATTGAAAAACAAGCATTAGAAATTTTATTTATGATTTACATTAATCTTCATCAGATGCTTCTTTTGCTTCAGTGGGCCTTATCAGTTTTTTTCCCCCTCCTTTTTACAGCATAGTCAAGCAAAAATTTGCTTCTGGCCCAGCTATCCCCTAATCACTAGTTCATGGTATTTTAGCACATGCCTGCATCATTATGTGAAATTTAGCTCACTAGTGATTAACATACATTTGCTTCAGAAAAAAAGAGAAAAACTAAACAAAAAACAAAAAACAAAAACAAAAACAAAACATCTTGCCTGTAATGCTGATGTTAATATCAACAATGAGAACTGCTCATGGAGTAGTGAATAAATAGGAAGCAACTGGATTATGGGGTTAAAATGCCAAGAAAGAGTTCTGGAGATGTTAAACCACAAAAGCAAAATTCCTCTGGTTTCTGCAGTCACCAGAACCCTGAGGTTAAGTTAAAGCCTCATGTTTTTAATTCTAAATGGGTTTTTTATTTGTAATTAATCCATAGATCTTACTCCTAGAACTATTCGTACATTAAACAGATGCTTGCTTTCTCCATCTGTGCCCTATTGCCACCCAAAAGTCCCTGTTGTCTTCCTTTGCTGCCTTCACTTACTGGCTGCAAATTCTCCAAGATCCTCCCTCATCCCTAGTGTGCTCCAGGGGGAGAATGACGATCAAAAAGTCCAGAAGGAAGCACTTGAGAGCTGAGAACAAAGTATTCTCAGTGAAGGGGAACAAGATATAGAATAACTTCGTAAGGTGATCAGGCAAATCCAGAACCTGGAAAGGCTGCAAAACCTTCCTCTTTGAAAATGCCTTCCCACCATAAATATGACACTCCCTTTGACCCCTAAACCCCTACTAGACTGTATATATTATATACACACACATACACTCAAACATACACATCCCACTCTAAGATCAAAAAAGAGAATTGGGGATTTTGCTAATTCTATTTAATTTAACTGCAAGGCGTTCAAATGCTATAGTGATGGGTGGCAGTATATGATCCTGAGATAGATGGATTTCAGTTGAAAAATCACAGTCTCTGACTGCTCTCATTCTGATTTTCCTGCTGCTGCTACAGTAGATCCCTGAATATCACTAATGCCTGCCTAAACTTTTATCTGGGGGGGGGGGGGCGGAGAGAGAGACAGAGACAGAGAAAATAGGCCCTGATGTGAAACCCAATTAAGTCTTTCCAGCATCCAAATGTAGGGCTGGAAGGGATCTGGAGACGTCATCAAATCCAGCCCCCTGTGCTGAGGCATGCCCAAGTATACCTAGACCATACCTGACAGGTGTTTGTCTAACCTGTTCTTAAAAACTTCTAATGGTGGAGATTCCACAACCTCCATTGCAAACCTTTTCCAGATCTTAACTACCCTTATAGCTAACATTTTGCTTTCTTTCTAATATATAACCTAATCTCCCTTGCTGCAGATTAAGTCTATTACTTCTTGTCCTACCTTCACTGGAAAGAGAATAACTGATCACCATCCTCTTCATAGCAGCCCTTAACATATTTGAAGACCTATCATATTCCCTCTCTTCTCAAGACTAAACATGACCAATTTTTTTAACCCATAGGTCAGGTTTTCTAACCCTCTTATTATTTCTGTTGCTCTCCTCTGGACCCTCTCCAATTTGTCTACATCTTTCCACAATACTCCACCTGAGTTCTCATGAGTGCTAAGTAGATTGGGACAGTTACCGCCTGTGTCTTATGTATAACATGCCCCAGAATGCAATTAGCCTTTTTTGTAAATGCATCACATTGTTGAATCATATTCAATCTGTGATGCACTATAACCCCAGATCCTTTTTCAACAGTACTATCACCTAGGCAGTTATTCCCCAATTTGTAGTTTTGCACTTGATTTTTCCTTCTTAAGTACTTTTCACTTTTCTTTACTGAATTTCATTGTGTTGATTTCAGACCAATTAATCAAGGTCATTTTGAATTCTTATCCTATCCTCCAAAGTGCTAGTAACACCTTTCAGGTGGTGTCATCTGAGACTTTTACAAGCATACTCTCCACTCCATTATCAAAGTCATTGTTGACTCAACCTCAGTGGGCTTTGGATCAGGCAATAGTTTTTTTGGAGAAATAACAAAAATAATTTTAGTATGGATGCTGTCCAAAACATATGATAACCAAAACCGCTCACAGGCAAATGTGTAGATTCATCCTGCAAGGTGTAAAACATTCCCAACTCAGTTCTGAATGCTGAGCATCACACAGGATAAAGCATGCTTATTATTCTTATAATTACACTCTCTCTTAGAAATTCTCTATCTTAATCAGACCCACAATGATCAATTGAAAAGATGTGTATGCGAGGAGGGTGTCTGTAAATGCAAAAACACATTTAGACTAAAAAGGCCATTCTCATATACATGACTGCTCTGATAGTTATTCACTAAAGAGTACAGTTTCACTTCTGAATCCCAGTTTCCAAGACACTTTTGTTCCCACAGCAAAGTGAATCCTAGATATCCTTTTACAAGAGTAATTTACTACCACAGAAATAGCACATGGGATTTTACAACACTGATGCAGTAACTACATGTTTACTCTACTGGAAACAGTGGCAATAGAGCAATTACTTTCAGCAAGACTACTGCGTTATCTGATGATAATATGGTAAATAGCTCAAGGCAATGCTTTGTAATTTCTTCCTTGTTAGAAAATGCAATTTACTCATTTCCAGTTATTAGCCCAATGGGGATGCTATGGTTTTCAAAAAGGGGGATATTTTTGCCAGCTGGGGTTAAACAACTTGGAAGGGTGAGTTGTTCAAATGTTGCACAATAAGGTGCAATTGGAGAGGGTTATTTTGCCTTTCTTTAAGGCATTCAGCAATGGACATTTTCAAAATCTCACTTCTAGGAGTGGATTATTAATGGGTCCATTCGGGTATGGAAAATGCTGTGTCTTTTATTTGCAATGATTTATTATTATTTCAGTTTCTATGAGGAAAGAATAAGGAAAGGAAAGGAAAGAAAAGACTGTGCAACCCCAATTTATTGAATTCAAGTTAACCAAAGTTCTATCTTAACTGAGGCCAGTTATAAGCTCCTCAGGAGTGGGCTGTTCAGTGCTGCAGAGCTTCTAAACTCCTTGACATTTAATCTGTACTACTGTTGAGAACTATGGTGGTAGGGGCAGCTTCTCCTTGGCCAGCAGGGCTTATGCACTTAACTTCAGCATATTAAAGAGTGGTAAGTCCAGTTAAAATGGTCAGCCTAGGATAAGGCAGCTAGCTCTGAATGGTCAGGGGAGTTCTGTTTATCTAGCACCCTTTATAATGTTGGGGTTACACCTTCTCCCATTGAAGTGCATGGCAAAACTTCAATTAACTTCAGCAGGGCAGGATTGGGCCCCGTATCTACAAAGTCACTGGCTTGCTTACTAGCTGGACAGTATTTTCCAAATCAGTGTTTAAAACGCAGTCACAGTTGCTTAACTTGTTGGCAAGATATCAGGCTGACTTGAGACTCTGCATTAAAAAGGAGGATTGGGGAGAGATATCTTTTTGGGATGGAAGGTATTCTCCAATTTATATTAAAAGCTGAAACCTTGCTTGTCAGAATTGGCTTTAGGCAAGTGGACAATTTAGGGTTTCTAAGTGGCTGAAGCAAGTCGAAAAAGAAGGTGGAGAATGGCTTTCAGGTGTTTGAAATCTCTGTGGAGCAAGATGTCTACTTCAAGCAAGTTGTGAATCCTCACATCTCTTTTTCAGTAGATTTTGCTTAGTCTCCTCTTAGTTTTGAAAAAGCATGGGATGCTTTGTATAATATCTGCCTAGGGCTGTTTTACTGAAGAGCTAAATTATACAATTTCTCTTCCCTTACAGCATTTAGGTTTAAATCAGCTAGATCTGCTCCAGTGGACCAAGGTATGGATAATGAGCAGCATTTAATTCTCCCAGATGCTATTCTAGCAAGGGTTCTTTTCCTTTTAGAACGTTACACAGGCTGGCTGATGTAATGGTCTTGTTTTCAGGGACTGGTACTTGATAATCTTAGAAGCATGATAGATTCTGAAACAGCCTAGTTATATTTTAAGAGGGATGCTAAGAACAGTTAGGTATACAGTGAAAAACTATTAATAACAACAACAACAAAAACTAAAAAAACCCTGTATGCTCTCAGGTTGGACACAAAGGGGAATATTTTTCAATGTTAGGTGGCCATCATGTGCTTAATATCCATCAGGAAGTAGGGGTAACCTGACCACCTCATATGAGATTAAATTCAATATAAATATTGTGTAGACAAACAGGGAGGGACAGATTCTTGGACCTAACTTCTCTTTGTGCTGCTCTGCAAGGGGACTTAAAGCAGCCTCAGACAGGATTCTTAGATGCTGCAAAGTTGCCTTTATATCCCCTGACCTTGGGTATGAGGGCTAAGTGTGGGACATGCACAAGTTAGAAATGAGCAGAGCTGGTTTATTGGGCACACTAGCTCAACCCTCAGACGGAGGGGGCAAAATGCATATGAAGTGCTAGCAAATCAGGACAGTAGTGTTTTATGCTCTCTTTGCATACATGTCATTGACTGTACCAGGTGCAAGGCACTGGAGATTCAGGCTCTCCGTGCAATCATAGAATCACAGAAATGAGGAGCTGGAAGAGACCTTGAAAGGTCATCTAGTCCAATACTGTATGCTGAGGCGGGACCAAGTAAATCTACACCATTCCTGACAGGTGTTTGTCTAACCTGTTCTTGTTAGGGATTCTCCATCTTCTCTTGGAAGCCTATTCCAAAGCTTAACTACCCATATAGTTAGAAAGTTTTTTCCCCTAATATCTAACTGAAATTTCCCTTGTTGCAGATTAAGTCCATTACTTCTTGTCCTACCTTCAGTGGACATGGAGAATCACTATCCTCTTTATAACAATCCTTTACATATTCAAAGACTTCTCACATACCCTCTCCGTCTTCTTTTCTCAATACTAGGTATAACCATAAGTCAGGTTTTCTAGACCTTTCATCTTTTTTTTTTATTTTTCTCAGACTCTGTCCAGTTTGTCCACATCTTCTATAATAGGTGGGACCATTTCTAAAGAAGCCTTGCTGTGCATGAGGGCATTGTGATGAAAGGGGCATGCTAACAGATTCAATTTATGTCAACTAAGAAGAAAAGAGTCTTCCATTAAAAGGATTCTTAGTAGATGAATGGTACAACAGGTGACAAAGTTTATGTTCTGCCTCAAGTTGTGTAAATAACTGGTATAAGGTTGCTCTATATTTCTGCAGAATGGCCCATCCATCTTTGTTTTTATCTCTCTGTTACTTTTAACTTTCCATCCTCAGCAGTGTTTCTTGACATTCTTCCCATTCTCTTGGACAGGTTTTCTAATTTTCCTCTTGACAAAAGAAACCAGGCTTGCAGCCTAGAAATGCTACAACAGTCTCTTGTAGCCAGATATTTGAAACACCTAGCCATCTGCTTTTAATGATGTAACTGAAAGACTACACTCAAAATAATATGCCCTGCATTTTTTAAAGACAACAGAACTTTGTAATAATATATTGACTCATAGATTTTTAAGGCCAAATGGGACCACTGGGATCACCTCGTCTGACCTCTTGCATAATACATGCCATAGAATTTCACCAACTGATTCCTGCATCATGCCCAGTAATTTCTGATTGAACTAGTGCATAATTTTTAGAAAGAATTGCCTGGGATTGTTGCTGGAGAAAGAGTTGGCACCAGAGTATGAAGAATCAAATGAATTTGCTAATCTCACACCCCATGAAAGCTGCTGTCTTCATGGATACCATCAAGACACAGCAGAGGGGTGAAGAATAAACCAGACCAACTGCCCCCAGATGGATTTTTTCAAATTGTTTCTATTTCCTTCCTTTTCTTCTTTGTCTTAAGTTTCCCTCTCAGTTTTTCTATATATGCCCCAGAATAAATTGTTGCAGTGGTGGTAAACTACCTGAATAGAGGGTTCACTCTACTTAAATGACAAGATATTTACAAAATTTGTTTTCCATCTTCTATACAGTGTAAAAGAATTGCAGCTTTAACATCAAAATAAGATGCATTTTGGAGTACATTAAAAGCCACTACGAACCATCTAGTAAAATGCAGCCAATTACAATGACAGTGTGTTGACATCTTCCAAACATCGCTATGTATGACAGATATGTTTATCCTTTTATGACTTGCCAGTCAGGTGTGACAGTGATAAAACATACGGAAAAAAGCATATAAAGGAAGAAAAGTCCTTATTCAAGGAAGGCTTTGGATGCTGTGCAGTAAAGGAGGCCTGGATCCACAAACTGAACAATGAGGGTAAAGCACAATAATCAACAACTGCCTCATTCATTGAGCATCACATATTGTATACACTGATTAAGGTGAAGCATCAGTGGAAAACTAGTGTGTGACCATTAGAGATTTTTTGTGATGTGAATGCAGCAGGAGTCAGAATTAAGGTTGCACCTTTACAATTTCCTGAATTTTGACTGTTTATTTGCAACTGTCACATTCTGTTAATGCACTTATTTTGTATGGGGTAGCTCTCAGATAGTTCTGAAACTTATTACATAGATCTCACCTTTACATACAAGGTATTCTGTAGCAGAATTCCTCCCCAGGCCCTCACAGGAGACAAAGCTCCTCTCTATCCCTTAATCTGTGTAATGCGCACAATTTAGCTCTATGTGGGGACTGAGTATCTACATTTACAGATGAAGTCAAAACAGAGATATTAGGTGATTTGTCCAAGATCACAGAGGGAGTTAGTGACAAAACTACAGTTACAGCTGAATTTTTGGCTTCCACCCCTTTCTGTTGACAGAGACGAGCAGGTAGCACCTCTCTCTCTCTTTTCTAAC
This sequence comes from Emys orbicularis, assembly GCF_028017835.1. Lineage (NCBI taxonomy): Eukaryota > Metazoa > Chordata > Testudines > Emydidae > Emys > Emys orbicularis. The sequence goes on along the minus strand of NC_088686.1, from coordinate 81,637,421 downwards.
ATTAAAATTGTGCCCAATAATTCAACTCTTTGCAGAGGTACTGTGTAAAGACCAAAAGAGTCTGTTGTTAAACTGATCCTATGTCCTACTGTAACAAAGCTATGAATACCAACAATTGCCAACTAAACCAGTCATGTGGCATTAGGACCTTCCATTCCAAAAACACAGGTCTCTGTGACTTCAGCTAATGGGAAGTCTCCATCAGCTAGCACTCCATCAGTAAGAGCATGACTTTTATCCTGTCTGCAGGCTGCAGACAGACTCTAGTGGTCAACGTGGTCCCATGCTCATCATTACATTGCAATGCATCCACACTGATTTGACAGATCAAGTTTATCTGTACAGCCATTTGTTCTATCTTAATCTTTCATTTCAGGATAAGAAATATATTATAAAGCTCTTGTTTGTGTTTTGATAGTAGTCTAGGACATTGTCCACACTAGGAAAAAAGTTGTGTATTTAAAATGTGTTAGCTAATACTTGTTAACTAAACATGTTAAAATCATAGATTTGACAAGGCAGTTATAGTTTTAACATGTTTAGTGGGCTGAGGTAAACCCTACAGAAGAACTGTAAGATACAAAGTGATCTCACAAAATTGGGTGACTGGGCAACAAAATGACAGATGAAATTTAGTGTTGATAACTGCAAAATAAAATACATTGGAAAACATAATCCCAACTATACATACAAAATGATGGGGCCTAATTTAGCTGTTACCATTCAAGAAAGAGGTCTTGAAGTCATCATGGGTAGTTCTCTGAACACATCTCATCTATGTGCAGTGGCAGTCCAAAAAAAAAAAAAAAAGCCCCTAACTGAATGTTACGAACCATTAGGAAAGGGATAGAAAATACCACACCACCACTATATAAATGCATGGTACATCTTGTCACAGGGTGCGCCATTCACTGCTAATCTGGTGCCTCCTCCTGGTCACTCTGGGGATTAGCTCATGAGGTCAACACCCCCTCCCATTGTTGCATGCTGTCACTCTCTCTCTCACTGGTCTGCAGCCCCTCTCTTGCTCCAGGAACCACAGCATCCTCTTCATGACTTGGTCCTCCAGCTAGGTCACTATCTGTGTTTCCCTCGTTCTGGGGTACAGTCCTTCAAATTCTCTGTTGCTCCCAGTGATCCAGGGAGGTTTCCAGTTCAATACCCCATGCCAGGCTATGCCACGCCCTCAATGTCTGGTAGGGGAACCTGGGCCCACGACTATTCTGGGCTCCAGCCCACAGACCCTACTCTGAGCAGTTCTGCACACACGCTCTCGCTCTCTCTTTTCTCAGGGAGCAATTGCCCTTTCCCAGCAGCCCTGTTTGTTGCCAGCTTCCTGGCTTTATGGACCCCACCTGTTCCTGCCCAGCTGAGCCTACTTGCAATCCATTCCCTGCTTCTTGGTTCTCCCTCCAGGGGCAGCCAGTGGAGTTAACTGGCCTACCTGACCACCTTAACTCCTTCCAGTCCTGTGTGGAGTGGACACAGAGCACAGCCCACACCTTGAATACTGCATGCAGTTTTGGCCACACCATCTCAAGAAAGATATATTAGAATTGGAAAAAGTACAGAGAAGGGACACAAAAATGATTAGGGATATGGAACAGCTTCCATATGAGGAGAGATTAAAGACCGGAATTGTTCATCTTAGTAAAGAGACAACTAAGGAGGGCTAAGACAGAGGTCTATAAAATCATGACTGGTGTGTAGAAGGTAAACAGGGAGATGTTATTTACCCCATAACCCCTTCATAGAGGGAGTTAGTGAGAAAACTATAAATAACAGCTCAGTTCTTCCACTCCTCTGTTGACATTCACTCTCTTTCCTTACATGAAATGATCTTCACATAACATAAGAAGCAATGAAATTAATAGGCATCAGATTAAAAGCAGACATAAAAGAGTACAGTCAACCTATGGATTGTCAAACCAGGGGATACTTTGAAGGCCAAAAGTATAAGTAGATTCACAAAAGATTTAGATACGTTCATGGAGGATAGGTTCATCAATGGCTATTAGATAACATGTTCAGGGACACAAACCAAGGTCTGGGTGTCCCTAACCTCTGATTGCCAGAAGCTGGGACTGGATGACAGGGGTTGGATCACCTGATAATTGTCCTATTCTATTCATTCCCTCTGAAGCATCTGGCACTAGCTACTGTCAGAAGACAGGATACTGGGCTTGATGGATGATTGGTCTGACCCAGTATTGCCATTCTTATGTTATTATGTTCTTAACCAATTTAGGTATGTGACAGGGTGCTGGGCAAGGAGTGCTTAATCAGCCTTCTGCCATGCCAGTTCCAATTGAGGGGAGTAGATTGGAGCAGGGTGAATAGGCCTGTGCCTGCCTGGCAACTAACAGCTGACAGCCTAATTAGCCAGGGGCTATAAAAGGGCTGGGAGGGAGGAAGGAAAGAAAGAAGAAAGGAAGCTGGAGAGAGGGTAGAGGTTAAGAGGGAGCGGTTTGCTGTGCTGCTTGTAAAGTCTGGCTGTGAAACAAACCTGTATATAGTTTGCAAGGTGGGGGAAATACACCTCTACCTCGATATAACGCGACCCGATATAACACGAATTCGGATATAACGCGGTAAAGCAGTGCTCCGGGGGGGGGGGGGCTGCGCACTCCGGCGGATCAAAGCAAGTTCGATATAACACAGTTTCACCTATAACGCGGTAAGATTTTTTGGCTTCCAAGGACAGCATTCTATCAACGTAGAGGTGTAGCTACAAATAAAGTGCATTGGTGATTGCATGAACCTGAGGCATCCCTGATCAGTTTTTGAGGAGAGCAGGCACAGAAGCTAGAGGGGCCCAGCTGTGCTGAGCTACAAGGTGTCTCCATAGGGTTTACCATAACCAGCTAAATATATTAAAACTATAACATGTCTTGTCCACTCTAGGATTTTAACATGATCCCTTTCTCCTACTGAAGACCAGGCCTTAGTGGAAAGAAACTGGGATCATTGTACATTATTGTCAAAACAATGTGAAACTTTTGCACATATACTGAAATGAGCACATTTTGACTTGTCACTTTGGCTTCCCAGATGGTGATCAAAATTCTGCTTATTTCTATCCTCAGCAGTTTCATGAGGGTTTTTGTTTGTTTGTTTGCCTTAAGGGGAAAATAGTTTTCTCCAGCAAATTGAACCTATATCAGGAAAACAACCAGGGAATGTACAAATTGATGGGAATTTGTGAACTTTGGTGTAATTCAGCACCATTTTTCAGTTTTGCTGTAAATATTTCTCATAGACAACTTCAACTAGTTTTATTTGTTTATAGTCTCTTGGAGAGGCAGAGTGCTTGAGAAAATAGACATGGAGGGGGGAAATCAAAATTCCTGGGATCTATTACTGATTCTGCTACTGAATCAATTCATCACTCTAAACAAGTCACCTAACATATATATCCCCCTGTTTAATCTTCTGTAAAATGGGGAAAATATCATTATCTCACTTGTTTCATTAATTACTTAATGTTTATAATTGGCTTCAATGGCTTCTAATGAAAGATTCTCTATAAATAATAATTGTAGCTGTCTTGCAGTTTGGTGACATGTATGAACTTTTGTATAATATTCATAAACCACAACATCCAAAGGCAACAAAAATATGAATGTATAGGGACCAATGTTTGATGTAGTATGGGACCAGAATTTACATACAGTACTAAATAACATCAGGCTAAAAAATGCATTTTAAAATTGCGTTATCCAGAGAGATTTGAAACAAAGGCAAACACATGCCAGCATTCAGCTGTGCTTTATGCAGAAAAATACAGAGTGTGAGGAATAGCAACAGGAATTGATCTTGCAGCTCAGAGCAACATGAGAGAATATTTTAATTCATATTCTCAAGTGCTCACAGCACTTCCCATCACTGCTTTGCTGTCACTGTATCTCCTGTCATGGTGCGGTAAAGAACTCAGTGATAGAGCAACAGAAGTACTTCCAAGGTCGACAGACAGAAACATACTGTTCTCTTTATGTTTGTTAATAGGCCATAATAATTTGTTCACAAACTGACGAGAAGCCATTCTGTCATACTGCAGTGGGGTAACTGGCAATGTTTCTATTACTCTGAAAAACTGTTCCTCTGCTAGACTAGGAAAACATTCTGATACCTTGGGATCCAAAATAAAAGCTGCAGAGTACCCTCAACTGGAGTAAGTGGAATCTGAGGGTACTGAGTACCTTGCAGCATCAAGTTCAATGTTAATAATATACAGTTCCTAATATCCTATTTAAAGTACTCTGGAGATATGAATTAAATTTAATGCCATTATTTTGCCCTAAAACTGACTGATCATGTGTGTGTTTATACTTTATGTGGCTAGAATATCAGAAAGATAAAATTCACTCATGACCTGACCTGTGAGGTGCTGAATATCAGTGAGGGTGCCCAGCAGCACGAATGATCAGGCAGTTAGAGAAAGAAGAGAAGCAGGATTGACTTCTAAAACTATATGGTTGATTCTGAAAAAGCTTTATGAACTGGGATGGATAATCTAGTTTAGAAAAATAAAGAAAGTATTTAAAATTCATTCTAGCACCCTTTAATTTCTCTAGATTGTATTTGTTTTAATGAAAAAATGGCAAAGTCCTTAAATACTGGGCTTTCAGAAAAAGTCCTTCAGCTGGTCAGTGAAAAGTCAAAGTTCCTTGAGCTGCAGATGGTTCTGTTGCACAATTGATAAGTTTCACAGGTATAGTTAGCTGAGCTTCTAACTTCCTCAAGTTGAAGTTTCATGTGTCTCCAGCAAACAAATTCTTCTGGCATTATCAACAGAGCTTGTCATCTCCTTGTTCTGGAGTTACCAAAGTGATGTAAACTCATTGCTTTGGAGTTAAGCTTCTTGCTATAGTTACAAGCACCACCACTGCCCTCTGAGTTTACAATATCCTCCTGCTTCAACAGGAAAGCCTGTAAATTCCTATACAGTAACTCCTCATTTAACATTGTCCCACTTAAGGTTGTTTCAATGTTACAGCCCTGCTCAATTAGGGAACATGCTCATTTAAAATTGTGCAATGCTCCCTTATAAAATCATTTGGCTGCCTGCTTGTAAGTTTCTGTGGAAGAGCAGGGACTTTACAAGGGAGCATTGCACAAGTTCCCCTTCTCTGCATCCTCCCCCTCCCTCCTAGTGCTTCCCCACCACCAAACAGCTGTTTGGCGGTGCTTAGGACTTTCTGGGAGGGAGGAGCAGGAGCAGAAAGTGCCGCGTCTCCACTCCTCCCCCTCCCTCCCAGAAAATCCTAAACACCGCTAAACATCTGTTTGGCAGCGCTTAGGACTTTCTGGGAGGGAGGGGCAGGAGAAGAGATGCAGGGCTTCCCGCTCCTGTCCCTCCCTCCCAGAAAGTCCTAAGCAGGAAGTGCTGGGAGGGAGGGGGAGTAGTGGGGAAACCCCGCGTCTCCACTCCTCCCCCTCACTCCCAGAAAATCCTAAACCCCGCTAAACAGCTGTTTGGCGGTGCTTAGGACTTTCTGGGAGTGAGGGGCAGAGCGGGAAGCACCGTTTCTCTGCTCCTCCCCCTCCCTCCCAGAAAGTCCTAAGCGCCGCCAAACAGATGTTTAGCAGGGCTTAGGACTTTAGGGGGGAGGGATGTGGCATGCTCTGGAGAGGAGGTGGAGTGGGGGTGGAAGAGGTGGGCTTGGAGTGGAGCGGGGACAGGAAGAGGCGGCCTGGAGCATTCCCAGCAAAATCTGAACATGTACCAGGGAAGCTGCCGCTGCTGCTGCAAAGGTGCTTCCTAGCGTCCTTGCCTGCAGGGGGCTGTGCCAGGGTGGGGTAAGCCAGGGGCATTTCCCAACCACTGTACAGTAATGTACAGTATACAGTATAATGCCTTTTGTCTGCCCCCAAAAAATTTCCTTGGAACGTAACTCCCGCATTTACATTAAATTTTATAGGACAATTGGATTTGTTTAACATTGTTTCACTTAAAGTTGCATTTTTCAGGAACATAACTACAACGTTAAGTGAGAAGTTACTGTACTTAAACACCTGTGCAGTTACTATGTGCCCACTGCATTCAGTGGCAAATGATGTCTCTGGTGCCACCTATTCAATTCCTCTATATCCCTGGGGGAAGGACTTGGGGTGACTCTGCACAAAGTTTATAATGTTCCCTGTGCACTGCCTAATCATCCACTAAGCCTACCAAAAGAAAAATAAATATAATAAAAATAATATTTATCAAAAGTTCTAAGAGAATACACCTCACATAAAATATTTCAACATCAATTATGAAAGGAGAGATGGAATTAATCACTAAATCTTGAAGATCAATTAATAGCCCATCTTCATCTATTAAATTATTATAATTAATTTTCCTTGAGACACTATTGAAATCTCTCAATATTTTACATTCACATTATGTAAAACTCTGCAAGGTTGCCATAGATCAGAATATTGGCCTGGCTTAATTGCTCTTCTTTCATACTTTATGATTTCTTGTAGATGACCATTGTATAAAGGCTGGATTCAGGACCCACACAATATAGTTTCTAAAATACAGATGATCTTGGTTGGTGTCACTAGACTCTACCTTAATAAAATTAATAAAATAAAATATATTTCAAATATTAATCTCTCAACCACAGCCATAGCTATTAAGGACCATTCTTTTTGCTAAAATCAGTGCTATCCCCTAAAACTGATAGTGATAGTCTAGGTGTAGTATTAGGGTTAGCATCATCTTAGAAGGAATGTGCTCTCTCATATTTCCATCATACGAACAAATATTATCTTCATTTTTTTTTATTCTACCAGCCCTGGTCCTATTTTGTGACCTGCATAAGCCTGGTTCTTTGGATTCTGAGAGCCCAGTAAATCCTATGTAAAGTCTTAAACTCCACTGATCCCTCTTCTAGGTCCATTGCAGTCTTCTGCACATTGTTCAAGATGTTCTCCAAGGTCTCAGTCATGATGTTCCTACAAAGTTTGAACCTGATCCTGACTTAAATGGAAGCAAGATCAGCCTTGTCATATTATCAAATAATCTTCAGCCTCATTCTGGATTAATTTTATTAATTATGTATTATTGTTATTAATTATTATTATTATTATATTATTTTGCTGATGAAGGTGTTGATCCTGCAAGTACTTGTGCATTACTTTCACCTGGAAGTGGGGACTTTATGTGGATACAAATCAGGTTAAGTGCTAGAGCCAAGATTTTTCCAAACAGGACTAGAGATTTTGGGTGCCCAAACTGAGACATGTTAAAGAAGCCTGACTTTTAGATGGCACATTCTCAGCATTTTCTGAGAAGTATTACCTTTAAAGTGTCTGAAGCTGGGCATCCAAAATCACTACCTATTTTTAGAAATCTTGACCTAGGTGTAGTCTGCTTTCCTGATCACACAGGAACACAAGAATTGCTACTGGATAAGAGTCACAGTCCATCTAATCCAGTATCATCTCTCCAGCAGTGTTCAGTACCAGCTGCTTCAGTGGAAGATGCAAAAAACTGTGCAGTGGAAACCTGTGGGATAATTTGATCCCAAGGGAAGACTCCTTCTAATCTCCAAAAGTTAGAGGTTAGCTGAAGTTATGAAGCATGAGATTTTTATATTTGTAACAAAAAAAAAGTTTACTGTTATAGCTCTGGCTATTCTTTTATCCATATAACTGTCTAATCCCTTTTTTCTCTTGTTAAATTCTTGGCTTCAACAAAATTCTGTGGAAATGAATTCCACAGTATAATCAATAGTAAATCTAATGCCCCTTCCCTTAGGCCATGACCCATCAAACTGCTCCCATGATGCATAACACACTTCAGAACTGTTCCCCAGAGTGACAGAAATAAGAAAATAATTCCGACTCAGGCCGTTAATATGAGCTTTTTTTGATATATGAAAATTAAGAAGTAATTGTTTTTCATTTGTGCATGAACTTCTCTTCTTCCTGGTTTCAGCAAGCGCCAGAAGCACCAAAATACTATACAACTAGCACCAGAAAATACCAGAAATTTCATAAGGAATTTAGCCTGCTTTCTAGATATGTGAAGTCTGCAGAGCTCATTGCAGAAGGAGTCCCAAAATTAGCCCAAATCTGCAACCCCATCCAACTAGTCCTGTCTTCAAGCAGTCAGGGACACTGTCTACACACCTCAGGAATCTAAAATTCTTAGGATTTGTTGCATGAAAAGAGCAAAGAGCAGTTATTATAGGGGTAGTGGGGAAAGGGAGTTTCACAGGTTCCCCAGCTGTGTGACCATCCTCATTGCTTGCATTAGTGCAATTTTATGACTGTAGATTGAGGCTGACAAACACATAAAACCTCCAGCACAAGGCTCATTTCAAATGCGTTTGAAATTCAATGCAAATGTTTATACAGGCCTGTCCAAGAGGTCTGGTTAAGTAGCAGATCTACTGGATGCTTATCCAAATCTCCAAAGCTTTTAAAGCAATTTTGCATATGGGTGATTTCTCTTCTTCCCTCGCTTCTTGTTTTTATATATTTATCATGGTTAACTTCATAATAATTTCATTCTGTCTGGTTCTACAAGCATACGCTGCAAAGCATAAAGCAGTGATGTACAGCTTCTTATGGCTAGTAATTTTCTTTTCAGTATTATCCATATTTTGTATTAATTTTTTCATTTGTAACTAGTGATCTGCTGCTTACTGATTTTATGGAGTCTACGGACTCTGATGAAGGATGATTATGAGGCTAAACGGAGCCCATATTCACTAGCATTTCAAATACCCAACCCTCCCCACCTATCTGCATGGATTCTTGTCTCCTTTTCACTCTTGAACCCTTGGCCTTGATCTTCCTTCCAAGCAAAGCATCCCAGTCAATCCCAGCTGGCTGCTGGCCAGCAGCAATTAGCTGAGCACTGTGCCACTGCCTGCTGCTCTGCCTGTGTGTGTTAAGTCTGGAGGCCCTTGGAGTAAAAGGCTTGAATCCTGAGCTTGACCCAAGTACTGATTCAAGGTTCAGGGTCCTGGGGATGTTCCAGCTGGAAGAAGAAAATTGATGGAGTCTATTTTCTTTGATGCAATCTTGTTTATTTATAAGGAACATACAAACACCTGAGTCTTTGTTTGCAGAAGAAAGCAAGGAGCAGTGTCTTAATTTACAGCCCCCAAACTACAACACCAAAACAAAAGCACTCTCCTCTCTCTATATTTTTCCAGGGTCACACTGAGCTTACAGGCTCCTGCTTAGCTTTCTTGCCTCTCTCTCTCTCCACCCCTCCCCCCCCGCCCCCTTGTCTGATGGTTCTTAGTTTCTGTGTAATCTTTCTTCTCACCGTCAACCCCATCCAAAACAAAATTTAGCTGGGCAGGTTCACACACCTTTTGTCTTCTGTGGGGATTTATGATTAAGGTTATGTTAATTGAAATGTGAGTTCACACCTATCAATCTCAATGGGGTTTTAGCTCAACCCATAACAAGGTTTCATGGCATGCATAACAATACCTTCCACCTCCACTTTGCTCATCCTCCTGATGAGGCCTAAAATGGTGACACCCAACAAGCCACCTCATACAGAAATAAAATAAAAAATGTAGCCAATTAAAAATGATACAAGTTTGACTATTCACCTACGTATAGCGTCTTAGTGTTAAGATGTTTTCACATCAATTCAAAATAATTTTATTTTATATTTTTTAATAATTACTTTGGGGATTTTTTCTACCTGGGTTTACTTTCAATCAGCCCCTGAAGAATGCCTGTAGTTTCTGTGGAATTTGCTGTCTGGGGTAGACTCTGCCCATTTTGTTACACGGGTAATAAGATGGCTGAGAGGATGAAATAATGACAGAGGAAATTTCAAACTGGCACAAGAAATCCAGCAGATCTATGGGACTGTGTCATCTTTGTGCTTATGAATGCCTCAATATTGTCATTGAACAAGTTTATTATTATTCATCTTCTGTATGATTATTATCATGTGTCACCATTCAATTTCTTGCAGGGCCTCACATCACACTCCCATGTTTATCTCCCACTGTGCGTTTATGCAGCTTTTGTACCAGTGAGTGTCTGCCTGCTTGCTGCTGGACCCAGGCTAGACAGTTGGTTGATGCATGAGGCTGCTTTATGTGAGCACCAAAGAATACAATTATTTCCAGTGTACTCCTCGGAGGGATTTTGAAAGTTTCTTTATTTTCTGTCTGCTTACCCTCAGGAATCTCTTTATAGTCCCCACTATATTTTTTATTTACCCACAATGAAGCTTTGGAGTAGATTATAAGACAGGAGTGTGTTGGTCAAGCATTCTAGAGATATTACCTCCCTCTGTGTGACATACAGTAACTCTTCTTCATTGTATCTAGGTTGCTCCTTAATGTCTATGCAGATTTTTAGCTCTGCCCTATGTTATATCGTTAAAAAAAGAAAAGGGGGGGAGACGTGATAAATTATTATTAATAATAACAACAATAATTAGTAATAATGCAAATCAAACAACAATCTCCGCTGAAGGAGAACTGAATCTTTCTCAAACAGTCATTATAGTGTGAAAGGATGGAGAATACTCTGTTGTATTAATTTTGATGGAATAAATGGGCCCAAAGAGTCAGAGGTGTTAATATGATCCTGTCACTGTCCAACATTAAACAGGGTTAACCAAGATTCGGGGTTTGGTATATAGAGACAACAGCCTTCTTAGTACCTTGGCAAAAACATCATTAAACATCTTTTTAATCTTTTATTAAAGATACAATAGAGAATTTTAAAAAAGGTTAAGGTATTTCAAATGTAAACTACTATGTAAGACTTTCATTTTAATAACATCCCTTGTTCCCTTTCCCTTTAGCTGGAGAGAGTTTTTTAAAGGAATGCCCTCTCCCCTCCCTCCCTGACATTCTTTTAGATGGTGTTGAAGATGGTAATAACTGTCCTTTTGGGGGAAACAAGAAGTTAGTTGAGATGGGCTGGAGCTGTTGTTCTTGGTGGTGGTGGTGTTACAGTCCCATCTTGTTTTCTAGAAGACAAGTGCACACCAGTGGGAAAGGAAAGAACAGCAAAGATGAAAAAGCCTAGACCCTCAGAGGTATTTGGATACCTACCTCCCCAGGCCTTAGATATTATGGAGATGGACACGATGTTAAACTCTAAGGATATGTCTACACTACCCGCCAGGTCAGCGGGCAGCGATCGATCCAGCAGGGCTTGATTTATCGCATCTATTCTAGACGCGATAGATTGATCCCCAAGCACTCTCCTGTCGACTCCTGTACTCCACCACCGTGAGAGGCGCAGGCAGAGTTGACGGGAGAGCAGCAGCAGTCAACTCACCGTGAAGACACCACGGTAAGTCGATCTAAGTACGTCGACTTCAGCTATGTTATTCACGTAGCTGAAGTTGCGTAGGGGGAAGTTGCGTCCCCCTAGTGTAGACCTGGCCTAAGATAGATGGACAGATAACAGATAAGGATAGAAGGGATAATGATGTTTTGCAGTATTCTGGGTAAGCCTTATAGGGTAAATCCTTCTGTTTTACTGAACTGATGCTAATGAGGTAGGGGAAAGGAATGGGGAGGACTACAAAACATAGAAGTGGAGGTTAAAGGTGTAAAGCGAAGACAAAGAGGGTTTAGAGAAGGGATTTGAAGGAGAAGAGTATGGTTGATGCACAGGAAATGGAAAGTTCTTCTAAAAGTAAGCAGCAGAGTGGAAAAAAAGACAGCTGTGAAAGTGGCAGAAAGAGATACAAGGAACAAAAGAGAAAGAAGTCTAGGCAGAACACATGGGGTAGTTATGAGAGGTGAGCAATGTTTCCCAATGTTGTAACCCCCAAGCTTCAAAAAGCATGAGTCAGGCTCCCAAAATCAAGAGATTGGCTTAAAAATACTAAGATTACTAAATAAATAAAGTCTTTCTCTTTGCTTTCTGTTTTTCAGAATTTTAGGGTGCACCTGCGTTACATTTCACGCTTTTCTATGGACGTATGAGGTCTAGAAAGTGATGAGCTAAAGCAAAGAGTGGATTGGGGAGACTGCTGAGGGAGGAGGAAACAGGGCCTTCCTTATGTGTTTGTAATTAGCTAATGCACATTCACATCTACTTTTTCAAAAATGGTGTGGGGCACAGAAAGAAAAACAATTACATTTGCATGTGCCAGTCTTCTGAACAATTTATTCTCTGCGTGTCATTTGTGATTAGAAATCTGAGCAACCTCACCTCTTAACTAATTCCAGAAATATTAATTGGTTATCTTGCTTAGCTCCATTTATTAAAAATAAACTACTGGGTATGGGATGACTTTGAAAAATTGCCTTTGACAGAGTGTTTAAGCCTGGAGCCACAGTCTTGTATCACAAAGCATTTGTTAGCCAATATTCCATTAATTCACACACAAATAATTTTACATTATGCATGTTGACCTTTGCAGAACATCTTCTGTTTTCTTAACCAATGAATTTTACATGTTTTTATCATCAACTGTGATTTAATTTCCTAGACATCAAATTAAACCCTGCTAGTTTTAATATTAAAAGGATAAACAGTTTTGAAATGACTTCTTGCTGCATTTAGGTGCCCGAGAACACATCACATAAGAAAATAAATAAAGAAGGAAGCTTTTCACTTAAAAAAAAATCTTTCAGGAATACATTTCATAATTCATTTTTTATTGAAAGAAATGATCAAACAAAACCAAAGCCAATTAGCTATTAAGCTAAAATACACACAGTAGCAGATGTGAGGCACACCACAAGCTCAGAGCGCACTCTCCAAGGGGAAACTACAGGAAAAAATTACTATTCATTTAAAAATTAAGATAATTATTGGCCTGATCCAAAACCCATTAAAGTTGTTTGGTGTGCAGTTTAAGAAAGATTTGTACTTATGTATGTAAATGGTTAATAGAAAGAGAGTCATCTTTTGATATATAAGAATATGTAGAATTGTGTATAAATCAGTAGTAGAGCTGGTCAATATTTTCCCCATGGAACAGTTTTCTCTCATAACATTCTGATTTGACAAAATGAAAGAGTTCAAAAGGAACATATTGATTTTGTTGACTTTTTTGGCTCAAATGTTAATGAAATTTTTTTTTGGTGAGATCAACGTGCTTATTTTGACTGTTTTATTATAATATATAAAAACAAAGTGCTTCTTTTGACCCTATCAAAATGAATCACTTAAATAAGTTTATTTTGCTAGATCTGAATTTTTTTTTATGGAAAATTGTGAAATTTCAGCTTTGTATTCAGATTGAAGATAAAAGGAATTTTCAAAATGTTGAAATTTCCTGTGGAACAGAAATTCTGAGTTTTGATCAGCTCTTGTCAGTAGGTTGAATAAATTTGTTATTGTGCACACCAAATGGCTTCCAGTGTGCAGCTTTTAAGAAGCAGTAACTAACTTGGTATATGCTGTAGAATTTGGGTTCAGAGCCTTTTCACGAGTGGGTTTTGGTCAATGGACTTTGGTCTAGGAGGCCCTGTATGTGCAAGATATAGCAAAAATGTGTGCTTAAATTTCTGCAGCAAACAAGATAGAGACCCTTTAAGAGAAACCAGAATCTAGAACTGCGCTCATCTGGTAGCTTGCACATTGTGCAGTTACGCTGTATGCCCAAGTTTCCAGAGAGAGAAAGAAAAGATGGCGAGCATGGTGGACTGTGTTTTATGAGTCACAGCAGTGGCACATACCAGAAAGTGATCTGTCAAAATCCAGTTGTGCTGCAGGCAATGGGATTGCTGAAGGCTGCATTAAAAGGTCTTTTTGTTTGAACCTCCTGGGTTATGTTTGTGTGTAAACTCTCTCTTTTTGCCATTTTCTTCAATTGGAGATGGATCAGGACCTTCCTGGGTGAAATTCACCTGTGTGCGGAGTGTCAATGGAAGACCTGTTTACCACAGAAGTCTGAGTTAAACTTCAAAATAGGGCTACCCCCAGGAACTCTGGGAGAGTGGGGTTTTGCTTTACAAAAAAAATAGAGCCCTATATGACTGTCTTGAGTAAGTAATGATCAATTTGACTAAAGAATGCAGAATCATGTTCCAAGTAAGTCAGAGATAGGATGACATAGGCTATTCTTGTGATGTTTCCAGCATGAAATTACCAGAAAAGTCACAAGAAAAACTGTTCATTCAAGATTTCTGGCCTAACTATGGAGACTTAGGAGATCCAAATAGTACAAATAAGTTTCTGTTTCAAAACTTCCAAGCTCATCCTCCTTGCTCAATATTTAATTATTAATAAAGTACAGTCCTGCTATGCCAAATGAAATGTAGATTGTTCCATATACTATTGTTCTTCAAAGTAGCATGGTATCAGCCAGTATGTTTAAAGAAGGGGAGGGGGAAGAGTACAGAATAAATAATTCTTTCCCTCTGCAAGTTCCCAGGACTTCATTTTTTTACACACAATGACAAAAAGAACAGAGAATCCTTAAACTAAGAATGTTGCATTTTGAGCAACATACTGTCTCTAGAATCTCATTGATGCATTATACATTTACAGATTATATCATAACATATATTTAAATGCACAATTTTATTGCACCAGACAGAAAAAAAAATGTTTGCTGTAATAAAATAGTGGATTTAATTCTTCTGCTCTGCGTTAAAAATTAGCTTCATGGTGACTTGGGAACAAAGGTGTACCTCACACCCTAAGACTGTTTCCCCCCCCCCCCCTTTTACAGTTAAGTTATCCTTTTGATTTACTAATGGTCCCTCTGACAGTCATTGACTCAGAGTTCTGTGTAACATCTATTGTGCTGTTTTGATGAAGATTTTAATAACAGTATCCTCTCACTAATATGAACAACTAGACCTGATCTCATTGGCATTCCAGCACTTGGTTGAGCTTTCATTATTTTCTCTTTAGATCTCACCTGACACATTATTTTATAGAGCCATAATGATATTGCATATATATGTAGAGTTACCAGTACCATACTCTAGGCTCGAGAGTCTGCTGGCAGAGTGAAATTAATTTATGATTTGATTTAAGGACGATGGAATATTTACTGAAGCAGCTGAAATTAAGTTTCTCGTTTATAATTTAATCACATCAGCAGCAAAGCTGCTCAAAATTTCAGTGGGCAGCAATAGAATTTTATGAACGATAGTCACTAACACAGAGTGGACTTTATATATATATATATATATATATATTTCTCCTTTTCTCCAGTGCACAGGTTTTATTTAACAGAAGCTTGGGTTGCTTGTACAGTATCTATTCTGGGCTGTGTCCTTTCTGTAGATCTAAGACATTCCAAAAAAAAAAATTATCACCTTAAAAGTGACCCTATTTTTCATGATAAAAGTGAACTTTGAATTTCCAAAGTGACTTGGTTTCCAGTTAAAAACAAACAAAGTTGTGTCATATTTTATCCCATATTAAACATCTTTGTGATTTGAAAAGAACTTTGAGACAACACTAATTCTTAGAATAATTTATTTACAAAAAATAAAAAAGATTTTAGAGTGTTTCTTAGATCTAAATTTTATTTCCATAGTGTATATCATTTCCTGTAAAATCATTATAGTAAAATATGAAGCCATGGCTTTGTATGTGTCTGACAGTCTGTGCCCTTGTGTCCACCTGTTTCATGGGATTATGATACATTTTGTATAAAATATTCCTTGTGAGGTATCATTTGAAAATTCATAATTTGCTGTTCATTATTGTCCAGGTAAAATATGTTTGTAAAGTTATAAGATTCCTCAGTATAGTATTTCTAAGGCCTGTTCCAAATCCCCATAGAGAGAGAACTATAAGAAGGGAGAGCAGATGCCCCAAATGATTCCTCCCTTTCTCTCTGTCCACGGCATCCACAACACCTGAAGAACAAAGGAAGCAGCATTGAACTGGGGGAAGGATTCTGACTGAAAGAAATTTAGCTAGTAAGACTTCTGAAACATGTGGTGGTGAGACAGACTTTGCTTTGAAAACACTGTGCTTGTTAAATTAGGCATTAGATGCATTTTACTTTCATTTTTCTTGTATCTTATTCTGACTTTTATATCTCATTACTTGTATTAATTTAAAATCCCTCTCTTTTCAGTTAATAAAACTTGTTTTATAGTTTTATCTAGACTGGGTGGTTGAAGGGTTCGGGAAGCTCCATTTAGGATAACAGAATTTGTGCATATCATTTTGTACTAATAAAATGATAGACTTTATATGAGCTTGTATTGTCCAGGGGAGAACTGAGCAGTACAAGATGAACATTTCTAGGGAATGTCTGAGACTGGGAGTTTGTTGGTGTCACTTTGCAGTGTAATTCAAGGGTGGCTGGCTGTAGCATTCACACACTATAACTGAGAGTAAGTTACATTCTGGAGGCTGTGTGTGAGTAGACCAGGAGTCGTAGCTCTCACAGCAAAGCAGTGTAAAAGGCACCCCAGATTGGAGAATTGAGGGAACACACCTGTTCATCAGTCCAGATTGTACCCTGGGTATATCACAGTGTGTTTGCACAGCAACTTGTACAATAAGGCCATGATATTTACTGATGCTCATAGGTGCTACTATACTGTACATAATAATAAAAAGAGATGTGGAAGTAGAGATGATGATGATGACAATAAAAAATATACAGTCATTTTCCCTCACACATTGAAAACCCCAGAGAATGAGCTAAAGCAGGAGATTCAACTAATGGAGTTTTCCTGCTGCTACCCTATTATGAATGGGGAGATAAAGCAGACTACACATCAGAAGACTTAAGATAGAAGTAGCCAACAACAATATTTCTTCTTTATTACAAGAAGATGGAGTACCATCCTCGAACCAATAGATAGAATTGCTTGTATTGATTATGTATATAAAGCTTTATATAAATCAGACAACCAATGGGACAGTAATAGGAGGGGAGAAGTGTATACAGTTCTGAAGTGTATACTGCAGATCTCAAGGGTATGTAGCAAAGCAACCTCCTTGCAGTCACAGCTACCTTTCCACTGCCCTTCACCCCGGGCAGCACAGCTGTGCTGCTATTGGCTCAGTCCCCCTACAATGGCTTGGTAGCATTAATTTGGGACACTGTCACAGAGTAGCTGGTCCCTGTGGATTAGGGTCTTTATAGGGACAGTCACAATTGTTGGGTCTTTTTCTAATATAGGCTCTGTGACAACGTTCCTCCTCTATCTTGGTGGGTCCTGTGCTTATTGGCGGATTTTCTTGCCTCAGAGATTCACCATGTGGGTTGGGGAACAGCCCAGAGACCTTCCCCTCTGGAAGAACCCACAGTCCAGGTCAATTGGGAGGTTTGGGAGGAACCCGGGCCCGCCCTCTACTCCGGGTTCCAGCCCAGGGCCCTGTGGACTGCAGCTGTCTATAGTGCCTCCTGTCACAGCTGCATGACAGCTACAACTCCCTGGGCTACTTCCCCATGGCCTCCTCCAAACACCTTCCTTATTCTCACCACAGGACCTTCCTCCTGGTGTCTGATAACGCTTGTGCTCCTCAGTCCTCCAGCAGCACACCCTCTCACTCTCAGCTCCTAGCGCCTCTTGCTCCCAGCTCCTCACACTCTCGCACTACAAACTGAAGTGAGCTCCTTTTAAAACCCAGGTGCCCTGATTAGCCTGCCTTAATTGATTCTAGCAGCTTCTTCTTAATTGGCTCCAGGTGTCCTAATTAGCCTGCCTGTCTTAACTGGTTCTAGCAGATTTCTGATTACTCTAGTGCAGCCCCTTCTCTGGTCACTCAGGGAACAGAAAACTACTCATCCAGTGACCAGTATATTTGCCCTCTACCAGACTCCTGTACCCCACTGGTCTGGGTCTGTCACAGCTCCTATTACCCCCCACCCCCGTCCCAATTTTTCACACTTGCTGTCTGGTCTACCTACTGTGGATAGACTAAGCCCAGTTCCCCTGGACAGGAGTTGAGCCCAATCCAGCTAATTAAAGAGGGCTGGGCTACACCGGGGCCTATAAAAAGGTTGCTAGTAGGCAGCTGGGAGAAGGAAATACTGAGACAGGCTGAGATCTGGGTAGGGAAATCCACACTGGGGTAGAGCAAGGTCCTGTGAGGGGTCACTGGAGTGAGTGGTCTTGTGGCTGCTGCTCCAGGAGGGGAGCAGAGCTGACTGAGGCTGGAAGGAGCTCGAGTGCCAGAAACCCCTGGGAAGGGTGGCCTTGAAGCCTCGGGTCAAGGACTGAGTTAAGGCTATTTTCTCTTTCGTTGATTGATAACCTCTGTTTAAGAAATAAACCCCCTTCAAGAGACTGGGTATGGCTGTTCACGTTTTGGAGCTGGGGAGCAGCAACAGTCAGTGATAAGCACCAAGTGGCAGTTGTAACCACTCAGAGATGTATTACCTCCCTTCCATATGGAAAACCCAACTGCCAAGCAGGGGATGGGGCTGTGGCAGACCTATGGTATTAGGGTCTGTGCCTTTAAGGGCTTAGCTTTGTAGACAGAGAGTGTTAGAACCTGCAGGGTTGTGTCGGAGAATAACCTCTGCTTCCACAGTTGGAACCTGGGACTACAGGAGTTCTGGGCTGCTGATGCCACTGCATTGCCACGAGAGGCTTAGGCTAGGTTCCCACGGGAGGACCCTGGCTGGGGTCAGCAGGACATACAGCCCAGTAGGAACTGAGTGGCAGCCCTTTACAGCCTACGGATTGGCCCGTACAAGTATTTAAATGAGGAAGCCATGAAGGGGAGCTGTCTGAGTAAGGACACAGACTGCCTGCTCATCTCTGCTCCAGACCCTGCTTGTGATAGACCTTAGACTCTAGCTTCTGACCTTGGTTTGTCCTTGACTTCACTATCTGATTGCTGCCTGACCCTGATCTCCTGGTAACCTATGTCACACTGGCTGGAATGGGTCACAACCATGAGTGACAATCTCAGGGCAGACTGACACAAGGAAAGGTGGAAATCCCAAACTGATTGTAGGTTCTATAATTAGATGTCACCAACCCAGTAACAAGTGTGAACTCTAAACCATTATAACAATGCTACCATAGAGTCACAGCCAGTCCCCTCGGTCATTCCAGTCGGGAATTCCAGTCTATCTTGCCATGCAGGCAAGCTGGACTATATAATAGGTGATCACTTTACACAAAAATCTCAACAATATTAAGGTTCCTCCCAGTCCAAATTACTAATCCCTTACCCAAGTCAATTGTACTCTGATCTCAAAACAAAGACAATGCCTGTAACCAGCCCTATAATATAATAACTAAAGATTTATTAACAAAGAAATGAGAGTTATTTACAGGAAACATACACACACAAATGAGTTACAATCTTAGATTTTAAAAAGGTAATATAAACTTCTATAATAAGCATCTCTATATGTCATATAGGGCTGCCCCATGCCAAACAGCATTGGGAATCTGTTGCTTATGTTTAGGAATCTTTGACCCTCAGAGTCCAGACAGCATAAAAGATCCAGTTTCTCCTTGCCCGGGATTTTTATTCCCCCTCTCCCCAGAATCCAAGCTGATGGCACCTACATGTAACTCTTCATGGTTGGGTTGGGGGAGCAATCGACAAAGGCTTTATTTGGATTCAATAGTCCTTCCTAATGGGCAGGAGACAACACATCTTGGGGTAAACTAATAGTTCACACTTGGTAATGTTTCTCCCCTGACTGTTGGGAATTTACAGTCTTAACAAAGATTTTTATAGTTACAGATCAAACATTTAAACAACCTTATACATGTGATGCAGATATTATAAGAAGGATTATGCAGCATCTTACAAGCATTCCATAAAGTCTAAACACATTCTTAAAACTCTAACCTCTATTTTGATAATGCTAACACACAGGTAAGCAAGACAGGTTACCAGCTATGCATTTGTAAGTGTTCAGTGAGGCCTAGGGACATTGGCATGAGCTGGCACTTGGTCTGCCAATGTAAGAACCTAACTGCCTGCCTCCAGAAGCCAGATTCTCAGTCTGCTCTCTGGCCTGATTCAGACTCTGACCTCCCGGTAACCTGCCCCTGCCTGCCTCCTGACTCTTGCCCACTGGCCTATCTCTGGCTTGGACTCTGACCTCCTGGTACCTGACTCAGCCTGACTGCCCTTGTCCCAGTCATGAAAGAGCATCTGGTCAGGACTCTGTGAAGCTCTTGTTTTTAATGGCCATAGTGTGAGTGATCATTGAACACAATGCAGACCATTCCAGGCCTATCTCCACCTACTCAAACTCCCTTCCCAAGAAATGACCAAGCACTTACGGTGGGGCACCTGTGGAAGGCACTGACATTGTTTAAGGGGACAGGGGCATTGACAAAGAATTTTCATAGCCTCCTTCCATGTGAAAAGGGAGAAATGTGTACACTACCTCCTCATCTAGAAGATGATCTATGTCATTGTAGAATTAGCTTGTGTAGAGTGTACCACTGACCTCTGATGGACAGGATGAAAATGACTCAAATGTATATTATAGGCCCTATGCTTTTTAACAGTGACTTTAGCTCAGGTGCCAGAGGCCTGTAATTCAGGAGAAGAAAGAATCTGAGTTCTATCACCTCTGCCTTTGTGAAGTTCCCAATTGCCATGGTGTGCACTATAGTGACTGCTGTGCAGTCCTTGGTGATTTGTTAAAATATCTTGCATTTATATTCATCCCAAATGGCTTCATAAACCAGGCACACAGCAATCAACTTCACTACCGGTGAATTGCAGTCACCACTGGGGTGGAACGCAGCAGCTGTTTAACAGCACAAAACAGCATTACACAATAGCTTAGGATAGAAAGTGAAAAATACCTTGACTAACTGACACAAAGGAAGGAATTTAAGAAGGTAAAATGTAATTAAGCAAAGTTCACTTTATCCAAGAAACTGGTGCTAACACATTACTCTTGCAAAACCGTGCCATGGGATCTTTAATGAGTACAAGCCTTGGAAAGAACTTCAGTTTGAATCTTATCTGCATGATACAACCTCCAGCAGAATAGTGGCCTTTAACACCATGTTGGAGCATTGACCCAGTTGTGCCTCACAAGGCATGCATAATATTTAATAACCAGTTATTCACTGACATGGACAAAATGTCAAACATTAATGGAAGAAGTAAAGCAAAGCTGGATTAGATACAGGGCCAGACTCTGATCAGTTATTCTGATGTAAATGTGGAGTAACTCCTGTAGCCTCTGTGAATTTATTCTGGATTTATATAACTATAAATGACACCAGTATCTGACTTGCTGACTATATTTCATTAGGTTGAAATATTAAATAATGAATTAACTCCCAATGTCAGCACAATATGTTCTCCATTATTTTAAGAGCACAGCATATGTTACCACCTAGGATGCCTCTCATTGGTTCACTTTTTTATAACAAGTTCACCCAATTCCATATTGCCAGCCAATAAAACTGTTTTATTTTATAGCTTTGGGGAGGGGGGAAAGGATAGAGGGGAAGAAGAGGTTGAAGTAAACCCGATGTCAAGAAAATTGCTGTTTTTTTCAAATCCAAGTATAGTATTTCAGAAACTTCTCTAGCTATAGAACAACACCAGGAAAGCAAACCATGGATGATAACTGAACTACATAAAGTTAAGAAAGAATACATTAAGACTTCAAATCAAGTTTCCTATAGCAATCTTTTTGAAATTATCCCATGTATCAGACAGTCACTGATTTTGATGTTTAATACTGAAAACAAAAGGATTGTGAACTGATCAGTGATTTGCTCAGCATTACTGCCTGGATAATGCTTCTATTACTTACAGTAAGTTGATTTTTGTGAACCTTTTTTTTTTCTTCATCATGGACAGAAATAAATTTCATGTTTTTGTTACCTCTGCATGTCTGTTCATTGTACCAGGGCTGTGTGTATGATTGCCCACAAGTCTCCAAGTTCTATAAATATACATTCCTCATTCTAGTCAGGAGTGAGAGATTTGATTACAAATTGACTTGATTTAAAAATGATTTTGCTCCTTTATATTTCCTTATTTTGTAAAAGATAAAAAAAAAAAAGCCAACCAAACTTAGAGGGATTCAATAAAACACTGTAGCTGTTGAAGCAAATGTAAGAACTGTATATTGCACATGGGCCAAATGCATCATTACACAAGGCAAACACTATATGTATAACATTGGTAGCATGTCTACAACTTTTTGAGAGTGTGTTAACAAGAAGGAAGGAGAGGAATTATTTAATGTGGTGACCAGAGTAATGAGGATGAAATTAAGAAAATTAAAAATAGGCTAAATAGGAAAAACTTAACAATGACATGAAATAGTGCCCCAAATTAGATGGTAGAAGCTCTGTCACTTGAGACTTTTAAAATTATCATGTGACAATGGTAAAGAATCACAGATAGGAACACATCTTCAGAAAGGTAACTAGACAAAGCACTAGAAAATATGTTGTGATAAGCCATCTGCAATCCTGCATGAATTAATATGTCATTTCCATCTCTAACTTTTACTATTCTTTTATGGCTTAGCTCTATAACAATGAATAATGAAGCTGTGTTTAAATCATTGTACCTCATTGTATTTTCAGTGCTGGCTGAATCTTCAGGTTACATGAACACAGGCTCAGTGTGGAACCACTTGTCCTGAAAGACACTTCAACCTCAGACATATCATTGTCTAGAAAAAGAACTCATGAATTACAAGCTGTCACTGCCCCCACTGAATTATACTTTCATCATGTGATGTGAGGAAGCAAGAGCTACTTAATTGTCTTTATCTCTACTTAAAGCCACTTACTGTATTAATGGCCAGGTTGACTGGAATACAGTTCCACCACAAAATGGCATTGAACTGCAAAAATAAATAGTAAGGAATTCAAAGTAAGGAGAAGGAGAGAGAGACTTTTAAAACAAATGCCAACTTGTTTACAGAATTTTTTTTTTCTGAACTACATGTAAAGTACATGTGATCTGGGTCATATTTTGTAAAAGCAAAATCTTTCAGAGATACAGTCAAGAATTTCAACATTTGTTCATATGTCTTGAACATAAATGTATGTTGTAGCAAAGAAAATTTTACTGCTTTACATGCAGTCCATGATAGAATGCATGCCCTAATGACTAAATCCTGGTCCATTTTATAACAATAGGGACATTTGCCACAAACTTTAATGAAACTGATATGGTCCTAAAGCTGTTCCACTGGAATATCCTATTATTTCCTATAAGAATATACAGAAACTTTTAAACAAGCTTATGGCAGGCAGAAAGAAGTCTAAGCACACAAAGTAAATAAGGCATTTTAGCCCTACAGTTTAGCATGTCCATAGTAAGTGAATGCACATAATAATAAAATCCTTGCACTTCCCTAGTGCCTTTCATCTGAAGATCTCAGTGCACGTTATAAATATTAACTCTGTGAAATGCAAAGACAGAACTGGAAATAGAACCCAAGAGTCTTGGCTCACAGTCCACTGCTTTAGCCACTCAGTACATACTCCTTTCCCAACAGAGTGGGCCAGCATTTGTGGGGATATAGGAGCAAACCAACTTCTCGGTCAATATGACACTATAAGAACATTGTACATAGTCTTTTTTTTTTTTTAAGTAGAGTTATAACAACAATGAACAAATTCTTCCCTATTGATGACATTTACAATGTATGTCAAGAAGACCCATCTATAATCTAATGTTGATCCAATTCTACAGGTTGCTCTGCAGCTGCCATAACTGGAAAATGTGGTGAAGATACTAAAGAAATTTTATAAGGAGCCAGCCAGGAAGCCAATCAAAGACCCAGATGCTACTGCTGGAAACACAAATTTGAAAGCGTTCCATCTGGGGTCTTGTATCTGCCAAATTTGTCACATAAGTGGTCATAGCAGTTAGGTTCTGTGCTCCACATGAGAGAGAAAGGCACCAAAGGGAACCATTTTCTACCCTGCAATCAACAGCAAAATGCTGTGCCAACTGAAATTGTAATTATATCTACAGCAATGTGCCAATGAACTTTGAAAATGCTTAGCTGAATAAAAGAAGTCTCTAGAATATGGAGAATCAAATATACTGAACAAAGGCATCAAATTAAATAGTAACATCTATGATTAAAAAAATCTTCATTAGCCGTAAGCTGTCTATAAAACAATCAATCAAGCTGAGAGTAAAGCTATGCCAAACTGCTTTGCTCGACTGTATCATTGATTCTCTTTTCATAGGTAGCTTGACCACTGATTGGTATAAGCGGGCATGCTTGCTACAGTCTCTGCTCCTGGATGAGCAGACATAGCACATAGTCAACCAGTGGAACTCGTTAGCAGAGGATGTCATGAAGGGCAAAAGTATAACTGGGTTCAAAAAGAATTAGATAAGTTCATGGAGGATAGGAAGACAGGTTATTGGGCTAGATGGACCACTGATCTGATCCAGTATGGACATTCTTATGTTTTTATAAGTCCAAACATTGTTCTTGCTGACTAAATATTATTAATTTATAAATCAGTGCAAATCAAGGCTCTTGTAACTACAAGACTGACCATTCAGGGATAAAGGAGAGCAGTGTTAAGAATGTTTCTCCTGCCAAGCTGTCCTCAAAGGGATTTTTAAGTAGAACAATGGACAATGATTCAGCTACCACTGATCTGCTGTGTGATGTAGAGAAAGGCACATCACCTCTCCACCCTGTGTCTATTTGGCCTATTTAGTCTGTAAGCTATTTGAGGGTCTGTCCTGCTATGTTTATGTTCAGTCTAGTGCAATGAACCCTTGAACTTGCAGTATTACTATTACAATAGTAAAATGACCATGATAGGGTTAACTGGGTGACCCAGAGTACTATGAGTATTATGCTTCACTGATCCCTTACTTCCTGTTTTGTATGAGGGAGCTTTCCCCTCTTCTGTTGCAATTCAATTGAATACAGCGTGATGTTCCCAGCCTGCCTCCTGTGAGAAAAATGTGAGTAGTCTCTTTATACAAATTACTGTACTAAAATATAACAAGAATAATTAATAACAACAAAAATATTACTGTGTACTGCAACCACAGAAATCAGAAATCTCATTGGGACCAGCAGTATCACAGACATTGGACGTAATGCAATTCTAAATTCCACTATTTGAGAAAGTAACTCACAGATGCAAATGATATATGTTCTTGATGTGGTGCTATTTTTCAGAGATGTGCACTAAAGTGGTATTGGCAGTTTGGAATTGGTTGACTCTCTTTTACCACTTATCAGAAATTAAAAGTGACTATTAAACAACTTGATTTTTTGAGATGCCCTAATTCATTACAATTAAAAAAAACACACCACATTATCTGAAGAGATCAAGGTTCTGCTGAACTGACCCTAATGAACCATAAGGCTTCTTCTGCTACAGCTAATACATGTTAATGAGAAAGCAGCACTGATTCAATTTGTTATTGGTAATGCATAGCTCTGGGAAGACAGCAAATTGGGGAAGATACAGAGTAAAAAATCACCCCATTCCTTCTGGGTGTTTGCTACAGGAATTCATTAATTTGTATAGCAAATGTTAAAATATCAATATATCATCAATATTTATAAGAATATAAGAACGGCCATACTGCGTCAGAACAATAGTCCATCTAGCCCAGTATCCTGTCTTCTGACAGTGGCCAATGCCAGGTGCTTCGGAGGGAATGAACAGAACAGATAATCAAGTACAATGAACAGAATAGGTAATCCATCTCCTGTTGTCCATTCCCAACTTCTGGCAAATAGAGTCTAGGGACACTTCAGAGCATGGTTTTGCATCCCTGCACATCCTGGGTAATAGCCATTGATGACCTATCCTCCATGAACTTATCTAGTTCTTTTTTGAACCGCATTATAGTCTTGGCCTTCACAACATACTCTGGAAAAGAGTTCCACAGGTTGATTGTGAGTTGTATGAAGAAATACTTCCTTTTGTTCATTTTAAAATTGTTGCCTATTAATTTCATTGGGTTACCCCTAGTTCTTGTGTTATGAGAAGGATTAAATAACACTTCCTTATTTACTTTCTCCACACCAGTCATGATTTTATAGATCTCACT
Source organism: Emys orbicularis (assembly GCF_028017835.1). Lineage (NCBI taxonomy): Eukaryota > Metazoa > Chordata > Testudines > Emydidae > Emys > Emys orbicularis. Next base: position 81,611,534 of record NC_088686.1, on the reverse strand, counting down.
TAGTTGTCTCTTTTCCAAACTGAAAAATCTCTGTCTCATTAATCTCTTTTCATATGGAAGCCTAATAATTTTTGTTTCCCTTTTCTGTACCTTTTCCAATCCCAATATATCTTTTTTGAGATGGAACAACCAGATCTGCATGCAGTAATCAAGATGTGGGTGTACCATGGTTTTATATAGAGGCAATATGATATTTTTATCTTATTATCTATCCCTTTCCTAATGATTCCCAACATTCTATTAGCTTTTTTGACTGCCGTTGCACATTGAATGAATGTTTTCAGAGAATTATGCACAATGACTCCAAGAGCTTTTTCTTGAGTGGTAACAACTAATTTAGATCTCATTATTTTATATATATAGTTGGGATTATGTTTTCCAATGTGCATTACTTTGCATTTATCAACATTGAACTTCATCTGCCATTTTGTTGTACGGTCACCCAGTTATGTGAGATCTCTTTGTAACTCTTTGCAGTCTGCTTTGGACTTAACTATCTTGAGTAGCTTTGTATTGTCTGCAAATTTTGCCACTTCACTGTTCGCCCCTTTTTCCACATCATTTATGAATATGCTGAACAGTACTTGTCCCAGTACAGACCCCTGGGGGACACCACTATTTACCTCTCTCCATTTTGAAAACTGACCATTTATTCTTACCCTTCGTTTCCTGTTTTTTAACCGGTTACTGATCCATAAAAGGACCTTCCCTTTTATCATAGAATCATAGAATCATAGAATATCAGGGTTGGAAGGGACCTCAAGAGGTCATCTAGTCCAACCCCCTGCTCAAAGCAGGACCAATTCCCAACTAAATCATCCCAGCCAGGGCTTTGTCAAGCCGGGCCTTAAAAACCTCCAAGGAAGGAGACTCCACCACCTCCCTAGGTAATGCATTCCAGTGCTTCACCACCCTCCTAGTGAAATAGTGTTTCCTAATATCCAACCTGGACCTCCCCCACTGCAACTTGAGACCATTGCTCCTTGTTCTGTCATCTGCCACCACTGAGAACAGCCGAGCTCCATCCTCTTTGGAACCCCCCTTCAGGTAGTTGAAGGCTGCTATCAAATCCCCCCTCATTCTTCTCTTCTGGAGACTAAACAATCCCAGTTCCCTCAGCCTCTCCTCATAAGTCATGTGCTCCAGACCCCTAATCATTTTTGTTGCCCTCCGCTGGACTCTTTCCAATTTTTCCACATCCTTCTTGTAGTGTGGGGCCCAAAATTGGACACAGTATTCCAGATGAGGCCTCACCAATGTCGAATAAAGGGGAACGATCATGTTCCTCGATCTGCTGGCAATGCCCCTACTTATACAGCCCAAAATGCCGTTAGCCTTCTTGGCAACAAGAGCACACTGTTGACTCATATCCAGCTTCTCGTCCACTGTGACCCCTAGGTCCTTTTCTGCAGAACTGCTACCTAGCCATTCGGTCCCTAGTCTGTAGCAGTGCATGGGATTCTTCCGTCCTAAGTGCAGGACTCTGCACTTGTCCTTGTTGAACCTCATCAGGTTTTTTTTGGCCCAATCCTCTAATTTGTCTAGGTCCTTCTGTATCCGATCCCTACCCTCTAGTGTATCTACCATGCCTCCTAGTTTAGTGTCATCTGCAAACTTGCTGAGAGTGCAGTCCACACCATCCTCCAGATCATTAATAAAGATATTAAACAAAACCGGCCCCAAGACCGACCCTTGGGGCACTCCGCTTGAAACCGGCTGCCAACTAGACATGGAGCCATTGATCACTACCCGTTGAGCCCGACGATCTAGCCAGCTTTCTATCCACCTTACAGTCCATTCATCCAGCCCATATTTCTTTAACTTGGCGGCAAGAATACTGTGGGAGACTGTATCAAAAGCTTTGCTAAAGTCAAGGAATAACACATCCACTGCTTTCCCCTCATCCACAGAGCCAGTTATCTCATCATAGAAGGCAATTAGGTTAGTCAGGCACGACTTCCCTTTGGTGAATCCATGCTGACTGTTCCTGATCACTTTCCTCTCCTCTAAGTGTTTCATAATTGATTCCTTGAGGACCTGTTCCATGATTTTTCCAGGGACTGAGGTGAGGCTGACTGGCCTGTAGTTCCCCGGATCCTCCTCCTTCCCTTTTTTAAAGATGGGCACTACATTAGCCTTTTTCCAGTCATCCGGGACCTCCCCCGATCGCCATGAGTTTTCAAAAATAATGGCTAATGGCTCTGCAATCTCATCCGCCAACTCCTTTAGCACCCTCGGATGCAGTGCATCCGGCCCCATGGACTTGTGCACGTCCAGTTTTTCTAAATAGTCCCGAACCACTTCTTTCTCCACATAGGGCTGGTCACCTTCTCCCCATATTGTGCTGCCCAGTGCAGCAGTCTGGGAGCTGACCTTGTTCGTGAAGACAGAGGCAAAAAAAGCATTGAGTACATTAGCTTTTTCCACATCCTCTGTCACTAGGTTGCCTCCCTCATTCAGTAAGGGGCCCACACTTTCCTTGACTTTCTTCTTGTTGCTAACATACCTGAAGAAACCTTTCTTGTTACTCTTAACATCTCTTGCTAGCTGCAACTCCAAGTGTGATTTGGCCTTCCTGATTTCATTCCTGCATGCCTGAGCAATAGTTTTATACTCCTCCCTGGTTATTTGTCCAATCTTCCACTTCTTGTAAGCTTCTTTTTTGCGTTTAAGATCAGCAAGGATTTCACTGTTTAGCCAAGCTGGTCGCCTGCCATATTTACTATTCTTTCTACACATTGGGATGGTTTGTTCCTGCAACCGCAATAAGGATTCTTTAAAATACAGCCAGCTCTCCTGGACCCCTTTGCCCTTCATGTTATTCTCCCAGGGGATCCTGCCCATCTGTTCCCTGAGGGAGTCAAAGTCTGCTTTTCTGAAGTCCAGGGTCCGTATTCTGCTGCTCTCCTTTCTTCCTTGTGTCAGGATCCTGAACTCGACCATCTCATGGTCACTGCCTCCCAGGTTCCCATCCACTTTTGCTTCCCCTACTAATTCTTCCCTGTTTGTGAGCAGCAGGTCAAGAAAAGCTCTGCCCCTAGTTGGTTCCTCCAGCACTTGCACCAGGAAATTGTCCCCTACACTTTCCAAAAACTTCCTGGATTGTCTGTGCACCGCTGTATTGCTCTCCCAGCAGATATCAGGGTGATTAAAGTCTCCCATGAGAACCAGGGCCTGCGATCTAGCAACTTCTGCTAGTTGCCAGAAGAAAGCCTCATCCACCTCATCCCCCTGGTCTGGTGGTCTATAGCAGACTCCAACCACGACATCACCCTTGTTGCTCACACTTCTCAACTTTATCCAGAGACTCTCAGGTTTTTCTGCAGTTTCATACCGGAGCTCTGAGCAGTCATACTCCTCTCTTACATACAACGCAACTCCCCCACCTTTTCTGCCCTGCCTGTCCTTCCTGAACAGTTTATATCCATCCATGACAGTACTCCAGTCATGTGAGTTATCCCACCAAGTCTCTGTTATTCCAATCGCATCATAGTTCCCTGATTGTGCCAGGACTTCCAGTTCTCCCTGCTTGTTTCCCAGGCTTCTTGCATTTGTGTATAGGCACTTAAGATAACTCATCGATCGTCCCTCTTTCTCAGCATGAGACAGGAGTCCTCCCCTCTTGCGCTCTCCTGCTTGTGCTTCCTCCCAGGATCCCATTTCCCCACTTACCTCAGGGCTTTGGTCTCCTTCCCCCGGTGAACCTAGTTTAAAGCCCTCCTCACTAGGTTAGCCAGCCTGCTGGCGAAGATGCTCTTCCCTCTCTTCGTTAGGTGGAGCCCGTCTCTGCCTAGCACTCCTCCTTCTTGGAACACCATCCCATGGTCGAAGAATCCAAAGCCTTCTCTCCGACACCACCTGCATAGCCATTCATTGACTTCCACGATTCGACGGTCTCTACCCAGGCCTTTTCCTTGCACAGGGAGGATGGACGACAACACCACTTGCGCCTCAAACTCCTTTATCCTTCTTCCCAGAGCCACGTAGTCTGCAGTGATCCGCTCAAGGTCATTCTTGGCAGTATCATTGGTGCCCACATGGAGAAGCAGGAAGGGGTAGCGATCCGAGGGCTTGATGAGTCTCGGCAGTCTCTCCGTCACATCGTGTATCCTAGCTCCTGGCAAGCAATTAAATCCCATAACAGCTTACTTTGCTTAAGAGCCTTTGGTGAGGGACCTTGTCAAAGATTTTCTGAAAATCTAAGTACACTATATTGACTGTATCCCTGTTGTTCACATGCTTGTTGACCCCCTCAAAGAATTCTAGTAGATTGGTGAAGCATAATTTCCCTTTACAAAAAACATGTTGACTTTTCCCCAACAAATCGTGTTGATCTATGTGTCTGATAATTCTGTCCTTTACTATAGTTTCAACCATTTGTCTAGTACTGAAGTTAGGCTTACTGGCTTCTAATTGCCAGGATTGCCTCTGGTGCCTTTTTTTAAAAATTGGCATCACATTGGCTGTTCTCCAGCCATCTGACACAGAAGCTGATTGAAATGCTAGTTTGCATACCACGCTTAGTAGTTCTGCAATTTCACATTTGAATTCCTTCAGAACTCTTGTTGAGTGAATATTATCTGGACCGGGTGACTTGTTACTTTTAATTTATCAATTTGTTCCAAAACCTCCTCTAATGACACCTCTATCTGGGACATTTCCTCAGATTTGTCACCTAAAAAGACAGGCTCATTTTTGGGAATCTCCCTCAGATCCTCAGCCGTGAAGACTGATGCAAATAATTCATTTAGTTTCTCCGGAATGGCCCTATCTCCCTTGAGTTCTTCTTTAGCATCTCAACCGTCCAGTGGCCCGACTGGTTGTTTAGCAGCCTTCCTGCTTCGAATGTACTTAATTTTTTTTTGCTGTTACTTTTTGAGTCTTTAGCTGGCTGTTATTCAAATTTTTTTTGTCCTTCCTAGTTATATTTTTACATTTAATTTGCCAGAGTTTATGCTCCTTTCTATTTTCCTCAATAGGATTTAACTTCCACTTTTTAAAGGATGCCTTTTGCCTCTAACTGCTTCTTTTACTTTGATGTTTAGCCATGGTGGCACTTTTTTGGTCCTCTTACTATGTTTTTTAATTTGGGGTATACATTTCAATTGAGCCTCTATTATAGTGTCTTTAAAAGTTTTCCATCCAACTTGCAAGGATTTCACTTTTGGCACTGTACCTTTTAATTTCTGTTTAAATAACTTCTTCATTTTTGTATAGTTCCCCTTTCTGAAATTAAATGCTACCATGGTGGGCTGATTTGGTGCTCCCTTCCCCCAGGAATGTTAAATTTTATTATGTTATGATCACTGTTACCAAGAGGTTCGGTTATATTCATCTCTTGGACCAGATCCTGTGCTCCACTTAGGACTAAATCAAGAATTGCCTCTTGTCCTGTGGGACCCAGGCCTAGCTGCTCCAAGAAGCAGCCATATAAGGTGTCAAGAAAGTTTATCTCTGCATCCTGTCCTGAGGTGACATGTACCTAGTCAATCTGGAGATAGTTGAAATCCCCCATTATTATTGAGGTTTTTTTATTTTTATAGCCTCTCTAATCAACCTGATCATTTCACAGTCACTATCACCATCTTGGTCAGGTGGTCGGTAGTATATCCCTACTGCTATATTCGTATTATTCAAGCACAGAATTATTATCTATAGAGATTCTATGATACCGTTTTGTTCATTTAAGATTTTTACTTCATTTGACTCTATGCTTTCTTTCACATATAATGCCACTCCCCCACCAGTATGACCTATTTTGTTCTTCCGATATATCTTGTACCCTCGTTATAACTGTATCACATAGATTATCTTCATTCCACCAAGTTTCTGTGATGCCTATCATATCAATATCCTAATTTAATACGAGGCACTCAAGTTCATCCATCTTACCATTTAGACTCCTAGCATTTGTAAATAAGCACTTAAAAAATTGTCACTTTTTAGCTGTCTGCCATTATGTGATATAATTGAATGGGACTCTTTTTCATTTGACTTTTTCTCATCAGGTCCTACCTGTATTTTATCATCTTCCATCCTCTCCTCCTTATTAGGAAATAGAAAATCTCCATTAATAGATCTTCCCCTAAGCGATGTCTCTGCCTGAACCACATGCTCCTCCGCATCTGTTGGCTTTCCCCTAGCCCTTCATTTAAAAACTGCTCTATAACCTTCTTAATTTTACATGCCAGCAATCTGGTTCCATTTTGGTTTAGGTGGAGGCCATCCTCCCTGTATAGGCTTCCCCTTTCCCAAAAGTTTCTCCAGTTTCTAATAAATCTAAACTCCTACTCCCTATAACATCGTCTTATCCACGCATTGAGACCCTGCAGTTCTGCCTGTGTAACTGGCCCTATGCGTGGAACTGGAAGCATTTCAGAGACTGCTATCATGGAAGTCCTGGACTTTAATCTCTTACCTAGCAGCTGAAATTTGGCCTCCAGGACCTCTCTCCTATCCTTCCCTATGTCATTAGTACCTACATGTACCACGACCACCGACTCCTCCCCAGCACCACACATAAGTCTGTCTAGATGTCTCAAGAGATCTGCAACCTTTGCACCCAGCAGGCAAGTGACCATGTGGCACTCTCAGTCATCGCAAACCCAGCTGTCTATGTTTCTAATGCTCGAATCGCCAATTACTATTACCTGTCTCTTACTAATAACCGGAGTTCCCTTTCAAGAAGAGGTATCCCCAGTGCAAGAGGATACCATAACATCATCTAGAAGGAGGTTCCTGATTATGGGATAGTTTCCCTCTGCTCCAGTTTGATGTTCTCCTTCCCTGAGACTTTCATCCTCCTCAAAAGTATAGAGGCTGTCAGACCTGGTGTGGGACTGTTATACTGTGTCCCAGAAAGTCTCATCTATGTACCTCTATATCTCCCTTAGCTCCTCCAGTTCAGACACTCTGGTCTCCAAAGCTTTCCCTCTGAGGGCCAGGAGCTCCTTGCACCAAATGCACACATACACCACCCACCTATAAGGCAGGTAATCATACATGCTGCATTCAGTGCAATAAATTGGATAGTCTTCCCCTCGGTTGCTGGACTTCTGCCTGAATTCTCTTTTAATTCCTGCAACTCTTTCCTTTATTGTTGTTTTGTTTTCATCAGGGAGTGTTTATTGCCTTAAGTTTACTAGGGTTACCATATGTCCGGTTTTTCCCGGACATGTCCTGCTTTTTGGTAATCAAACCCCCATCCGGGGGGAATTTCCAAAAAGCCGAACATGTCCGGGAAAAATACTCCCTGGCTTACCTTAGAGTGGGCGCCGGGGGCTGCTGTGCTCCCTGACTCCTGGGCTCTGTAAGAGCCGAGCTGCCCGAGTGCTACCGGCTTCGGGCAGCCCCCATGCCTCCAGACCCTGCGCCGCCAGCCGGGCACTTCCCCTCCCGGGCTCCGGGGGTGCAGGGTCCAGAGGCATGGGGGCTGCTCGAAGCCGGTAGCGCTCGGGCAGCTCGGCGCTTACAAAGCCCAGGAGTTCAGGGAGCACAGCAGCCGCCGGAGCCCGGGAGGGGAAGTGCCCGGCCGGGGGCGCAGGGTCCGGAGGCATGGGGGCTGCCCAAAGCCCAAGCACTACCGGCTTCATGGTTTGCCGGGCAGCCTCCAGACCCTGCGCCCCCAGCTGGGCGCTTCCCCTCCCGGGTTCCAGCTGCGCTGGGGAAGCGCCGGCCGGGGGCGCAGGGTCTGGGGGCTGCCCGGCAAACCGTGAAGCCGGTAGCGCTTGGCCATCCCTTTTCGGATGGCTGGGAGGGAGGAGGGGGAATGCAGGCGCTCAGGGGAGGGGGCAGAGTTAGGGCAGGGACTTTGGGGAAGGGGCGGAGTTGGGGCAGGGCCGGGGGTGGGAAAGGGGCGGGGCCAGGTCCCCATGGAGTGTCCTCTTTTTTTATTTTTTAAATATGGTAACCCTAAGTTTACTGAATATTAATAAAGTGTATTTAGCCGCCCCCACACTCTCCCACTCTCCCTCTAAACTCCCTCATAAAACTCCCGTGTTTGCTGCTCCTGTTTGCTAGCTCCTCTGGTCACTTAGTAGCTGGCTTTTTAAACCTCTATTTTCCCTGAGTAGGCCCCACACTCCCTGGTTAAGGGTTGATGGGTGCTAAAGGGCTTGAGGATCAAAGCCTTGTTAAGAAGCTCTCAGCCTTGCTTAGCAGGCTGCTAGGCTCAACACACGGTCCTCCAAACAAACAGACGAAACTATATACTTCAGTCAAGCAACAAGCACACCACAAACACGAATACACACACTAAAGCAACAGACTCGCTCCAAGGGTCATGTAGTTGCTCCTTCTTCATCTGGAAAACTCCCTTGCAAAACTCTTTGGTTAGCTGCTCCTGTTTGCTAGCGTCTCTGGTTGCTTAGGAGCGGGCTTTTTAAACCCCTGTTCTCCCTGCAATATGCCATAGCACTAAAAGCTATAAAATATTTATCTTGAACAACTGATAATGAAGTGCTATCTGTCACTGTTCTTTATGAAGAGACCCCAGTGCATGCGTTAATTTCTTTAGAATTGGTAAAGTCATATATTTTGCACCGTATGATCTTATACAACCAAAACCCTGAATAAACAAAAATTGGCTACATCATACAGAGCTGTACAATAGTTGTCACTGTGCTATGGGTTCCTGAAAATTTGGAGTGAGTTGAAGAAGCACTGATGCTTTCCAGGGCCAGGGACTGCATTCCACAGTCTGGTAGTTTGTCAAACAGCATGCTGGCTGGCATTTCGGATCAGATAGTTTTAAAGGGGTCATATTAGCTGGCTTGCATCTTTAAAATCATCTAACTCCTTTCCCTACCAGTTTATCCAAAGATTTTTTGGTTTCCCTAAAGACCCACAGATAAAAAAGGTTGTACTGCATATTTATTTTAAATGCCCGACTTGTTATAAAATTATTTTTGGAAATGTTCACTCATGATGACCAAAAACAAGAAGTTATTATCACTCATCACATAAAGGAAGAGAATAATATTGTGGTAAAGCAAATTGCTTTTTGCATTATAATGTCATGCAAGAGGCTGCCATTTTTAGCACCTGTAAGAATTATGTATAGTGAAGGATTTACTGAGAGAAAAAGGTAAGAAAAGTCAGAGAAAATAAACAACTCAAGGTTATAGAACAGCCTGACTGTGTGAAGAATGCAGCTGGCAAAGGATGAGTCGTATTTTTCTCCTTATAAACACGATGACCTTTTTTGTCATTAGCTGTCCCTGCTCCTCCATTCCTCCAGTGGACCATGCATTCTCCCCTCTGACAAAATCAAGTGACGTAGAAGCTGGAGTTAGAGCTAGACATAGAAGAGGTAGCACAACTCCAACCTCCTCTATGTTCAAAAAAAGGGGAGCTCCCCCTCTTCTGCCTGGTTGAAGTAAGCTGTGCTGTCACACATCTCTCCTCCTTCTTGGCTGCTATTCTGAGCTGTCCCTCCTGTTTCAATCAATTTTAATCATGCCTTAGAATGTTTTGCATGGCTCCCCTCCCCACAAGCCAAACAAAAACGTTCAGCAAAGGATTCATATTGACCCGCTCAGAGCAATTCCATATGAACTGGTGATTGCTCTATCCTCAATGCTTAGTTTTGAAAGATCTTCTTTGTCCCTTCAAGGGCAGGAGCACAGGAACAAGTTTAGGAATAGAGCCAGGTGGCAAACAGTTTTTCTGTCACTCAAATATTATTGAGAATTCAAATTAATATTGGCATTTAAAAAATAATAGTGAACTGAAAAACCAAAACAAACTTCAGTTCAGGTCAATCAAAATGTGTAATTTTGAAATTGTCAAAACATTTTATTTTTAGTTCAACCTTTTCTTTTCTTTTTTAACCCTTTCAGTCTATTTAATTTAACTTTCTAAATGAAAAGTCATTTCAAATGAAAAAAACTGTTTTTGTTTCAGAAAGGTCAAATTTCGACATTTTGACAATTTCAAAATATTTTCCCAACTTTTTTTCAAGTCAAGAGCTTAATCAGAAACCAACCTTAAATTGTGAATAGTTTTGACAAATTGGAATTTTACAACAACAAAAAACATTGTCAGAAAATTCCTGACCAGCTCTACTGAGGACATTCACTGTGCTCCTCCTTGTGGCAAAATATAGAACAAAAGAAATAGATGAAAGGGATGACACAAGGATGGTAAAAGAGTGGCTGGAGTCACTCAAGAACAAAATACAACAGCATTTTATAGTGACTGGAAATACAATTAAATGATTTAGTCATTTGTGCAGCCACATATAATCACATTACACATGATGCCCTGGGTTAAGATAGATTGATTGAAGGTGACTGGGGTCCAAAATTTTCTCACAGCATGTGGGTAATGTCTTGATTACTTTTGATAAATAGGCCGCACTCACTGGAACACAGGAACACTAGGAATTATCCAGTCTTAGAGTTGAGTGCATTAAATATTGAACAGCATACTCTTTATAACAAGAGTTATACTGCAACAGGTCTTGTTCTGTGGCTGGCACAGAATTCCTCATCTCCGCATCTGGTGGCCCTGACAGCAGGAGCTACCCTGATGATGATCATACATGAACTGTTTTAAGTGGCAGTACACAATATGTCAGCATGATAGTGTAGAGTGTCTGCTTCACTCAGCTCAGCCTGTAATCCCCACCTTGAGCCACAAGAGCTAATCAAAGATTCATGAGTAATCCCATCACAATGAAAAAGTTCTACGGCAAAATTTTACTTTAATTCTATTTTCCTTATAAAAGAACCTTGCAGTAGAAAAGTATATGAGGAAATAAACAACCTCGCACAATCATAAGCACAGCGGTCAAGTTTGCATGAGCATAGAGCAAGAAAACATTAACTCCCAAGTTCATCCAAGGACAGTCACAGAGCTGTCACTGTTATATGTCAAGTTTATCTTGAGAGCCAGCGTACAGCTGACATTATGTTAGCTCTGTTACTTTACTGTACATCAAGATGAAAGATACAAAGCATGCATTTATTCACTTCTTCCCCCTCATCCAACATTTTTTTGTGCTATCTGGCATTTCAATAAATTAGACCAGTTAATTTGGCATTGATGATGACTAAGGGCTGCATTGTGACATATAGGCTCATCTCTGCCTGGGGGTCAGTGACAAGTTCATTTCATTGCAAGTTTTAGACAAAGGTTAGGACTGTTTTATTACTATTATTTCTTCCAAATCTAGTTTCTCCATTCTTAGTTATGAAAAATATTAAAATAAGATATTCAAATATATGTTAATATATTTTATAAAAATTACAGCAGCCCTGATAATCTTTTACATGAAGAGAAGGGGTACGGAGTGAGGGCTTTAAATAGAGCTGGGGAAATAATACCCAAAGAAAAATATATTCAAGGACTGACACCCTTTTTTGTGTGTTTGTTACCTTGCTATGAACAGATTGGGAGTCTCTTGATTTTTGCCAAATTAAAAATGGTTGAATAATTTCAGAGACTAATTCTCTGTCCATAACTACTTCATATACAGTGAGTTGCAAATACTTGAGAATAAGTCTTCAAGCTCTTTGACTGGACTTGTGAACCACATGGTACCATACTTTTCTGTTCCATTATTGGATGAGCAGAACTCTCACAATTAGGTTTCCAGTGAAAGTATGAGTTAGAAAAGTGTTTTCTACAAATATTGTGCAATATTTGCTTACAATTCCCCGTTTCAGCAAATATTCCTGCCTGTAAACATACTTGCTAGAATATATACAAAAAGCAAACACAAAAGGACAACAAACATAGTCAAAACAACTGCAATATAAAAAATCCCCCCAAAAACCAATTGGAATGAATATTTGCAAGATTAGCAATATTTATTTTATTTCTTTCTTCACATTTCTAAAATACAGCTAACAGTGCCTCACCAATGTTCCGTGTTTAATGTTCATACATTAAAATAACAAAATAAAGTAAGGACAGCCCATAAATATATCCACCACAGCCCACCATCCTATTCAATGGTCTTAAGAAAGGCGGTGGGTGGGAGATGGGCTTTGCAACACACCCAGAAGTTTAACAAATCTGGACCAAGTGGTGGGGGAATGATTTCCAAAACTGAAGATCCTCACAGAGAACACCCGGCCAGCTGCTCTTTCTCATTTATATTGAGAGAGTTGCAGCTCAAGTATCTCTGCTGATCTCAACTGTGGCAGTATATTATGGGGAGAGAAGTGATCTGTCAGGTTGCCAGGTCCCAAATTATTTAGAGATTTATGGCTTAAAACTAACACCTTGGTTTCCACCTGGAAACTTACTGGAAGCTAGTGCAGATTGTGAAGCTCCTGATGTGCTCCAAACATGCAACTCCACCCAGAGGGGTGTTAGGAAGACTAATTCATGCTTGCAAAGCACCCAGATGCTACATTAGGGAGCAACACAGATAAACCAATGAGGAAGTTAATAATTCTGTATTTACAGCAGGGTTTGAATAGTGTGCAGTACATAAGGCATGGAGCCCCACACTGAACAATGAAGATAAAACAAAATATGAAATAGCTGCTCATTTAGGGAGCACAGACCATTCTGTGGATTTGAATGATGCAGGAGTCCCGTGGAAAATATAGTATGTGATCATGTACTTAAAGACTGTATCATAATGCATATGCACAAGGGGGCAGGCAAATTTAATGTTGCCAGTGCAACCTTAATTCTGGCATTTCCTAACATTTTAATGCTTGACTTTACAATCATAATAATGTTCTTTTAATATAGTTTTGTATGCAATTTTTATAATCATATACTTATTATTAATTAATACTGCAAACATCTATAGAACTTTCTTTCCAAGACTCTTAAAGCTCTTTAAACATTAACGAATTTAGCTTCACATTTCTCCTGAAAGAGGGATAAGCAGTACTACTAACCCATAGACTCATAGACTTTAAGGCCTGAAGGGACCATCATAATCTAGTCTGACCTCCTGTACATTGCAGGCCACAGAACCTTACCTACCTACTCCTGTAATAGGCCCCTGACCTCTGCCTGAGTTACTGAAGTGACCTTATTTTCTAAATCAGGAACTGAGGTATAGAGAAGCTAAAGCCTACATTTTCAAGTGTCCAATTATTTTAATTGTATACAGGAGGTGTGCAAATAAGAATGCCCAGAAATTGAGGTTACCTAAAAAGAGTGGACACTTAATTAAGTTGCCCAAAGTCACAAAAGTGAGTCAGTGGCAGAGCCAGGAATAGATTCCAGGTCTCCTTATTCCAATTTCCTTGCTCTAAGTATAATACAAACATTTTCTTCCCCTTACAAAAGCCACAGGGATCTTAAGAGGATGAAAGGAAGTTGTGGTCTAAACTGATTTAGATTCCAAACTCTCATAGGCAGATTTAGTATTTGGAAGAAAGATCTGAGAAGGATGTAAGTGGGCACAGTAAAGCCAATCTCATGTATCAGAGATAGGCAAGCTAAGTGCTTGTGTCATGAAAGAGGACAGCATTGTACTGCAGATATATAATATTACTAGTTAGCTAAGCTGGCTAGTGGCAGCAGGAGGCAGAGCCAACCAAGAAAAGGGAAAGAGCAAGGAACTGAGAGAAAGGAAGGTCATCTCAGAAGGAGATAGCAGAAGGCATCAGGCACTGATCATACAGTGCCAAACAAAAACAACAACAACAACAACAACAACCAAAAACAGGCAGCTGTATAAGCCAAGTACAACAAGAAGTGTCAGACAGGAGGTTTGTAAGCAAGTAAGAGAATCATTAGGTAAGTATATACCAGCAATTAGGGACTGATCCAGTAAAGTGCTGAGTGCTCTCGACTCCTTGAGAGTGATCAGCATCTGTCTGAGGTGCTCTGGATATTGAAGGATCAGGCCATCAGTTCACTTCTGCAATTATTGGCAACATCACAGTAGCCATGATGGGGCCTTTCACATCTCCTGTGGATGACTAGTTCAACTCTTCTCCAAATTAGTAATGACCAAACAGCTTTCGCAGCCTATAAAGTCAAACGTTTCAAGTTGGTGGTCTGATTTTCTGAGGTACTGAGCCCAGACCCCCCACTATATTCAACAGGAACTCAGGGGCTTCAGCACCTCAAAAATCAGACCAAAGGTCAATGAAATGTCTAAATATGGATTTAGGGCAGAGGTTGGCAAACTACTGCCCGCGGGCCACATCCTGCCCACGGGACCGTCCTGCCCGGCCCCCGAGCTCCCGGCCTGGGAGGCTCACCATCGGCCCCTCCCTTGCTTTCCTCCTCCCCCGCAGCCTCAGCTCGCTTGCTCCGCCGCCAGCGCAATGCTCTGGGTGGTGGGGCTGTGAGCTCTTGGGGCAGCGCAGCTGCAGAGCCCGGCCTGACCCGGTGCTCTGTGCTGTGCGGCAGTGGCAGTGGCAGCATGGCCCGGCTCCAGCCAGGCGGCGCGGCTGTAGCGCCGCCAGCCACCGGTGCTCCAGGCAGTGCGGTAAGGGGGCAGGGAGCAGGAGGGTTTGGATAGAGGGCAGGTGAGTTTGGGGTAGTGGTCAGGGGGCGGGGGTGTGGATAGGGGTCAGGGTGGTTGGGGGGGAACAAGGGGTTGAATGGGGGCAGGGGTCCCAGGGGGCAGTCAGAAAGGAGGGGCGGTTGGATGGGGTGGCAGGGGGCAGTCAGGGGCAGGGGTTCTGGGGGCAGTCAGGGGACATGGAGAAGGGGTGGTTGGATGGGGCAGGGGTCCTGAGGGGGCCGTCAGGAATGAGAGGAGGGGTTGGATGGTGCGGCAGGGATCCGGGGGGTGGTCAGGGGACAGGAAGCGGGGATGTGTGGATGGGGCAGGGGTCTCAGAGGGGGCGTCAGGGAACAGGGGGGGTTGGATGGGGCAGGGGTCCCGGGGAAGTTTGCCCACCCCTGATTTAGGGGCTGAACTTTAGGAATTTCAGCTTGAAAATTTTGCCATAGATGTCCACATAACAAAACAAAGCAGTTTTGTTTTATACTAATGGACATCTTTTTCAGCACCACAGAGAAACCAAGGCCTACATTGGAGCTGGGTTAATAATAAACTTTTTGGTTAAGTGGCAGTTCCAAAAAAAAAAAAAAAAAGTTTCAGGTCCAACCAAAATTGTTTTTTTGGTTTTATTGGTTTTTGTTGTTGTTTTTTTGTTTTTAATTTCGAAGAATCAAAAAGTAAAAAACAAAACAAAACATTTAGGGTCAAGCAAAACTTTATTTTTACCTGAAATGAAGTGTTTTGGTTTGACTTCAAGCATTTTGTAAATGTTTTGGATTTTTTTAATAATAAAACAAAAAAAAAATTGAAAACAAAAGTCATTTTGAACCAAAAAGTTGAAATATTTAGCTTTGAAAATGTCAAAATTAAACATTTTGATTTTTTTAACCAAAATATTTTGGCTAAATTGACACAAATTAGCAAAATATTTCCATATTTTATACTGAATGGTGCTAGTTTGACAACCTAGCAGAATGAAGTCCTCGCTAAATTGAAAAGATCTGTCATGACCATCAACAGTACAGATGTCTCCTAAACCAGCACAACCTCAAACCATACTACACCTGGAAGTGAAGAGGGTGCTTGGTTACGAAGGCCCATGTAATCTTTGGTCTCTGCAAATAAGAGCATCAGTTAGTGCTAATTGTGAAGATGGATGGCTATCAATGGACTGGATTTGGAAATCAATTGATAAAAATCAACCAAAGAGATAAACAGCACAGCTACTCCCTAAGACAGTGATTCTCAACCAGGGTTACGTGTACCCCAGGTCTTCCAGGGCATACATCAGCTCATCTAGATAGTTTTACAAAAGGCTACATAAAAAGCACTAGCGAAGTCAGTACAAACTAAAATTTCACACAGACAATGACTTGTTTATACTGCTCTATATACTATACACTGAAATGTAAGTACAATATATGTATTCCAGTTGATTTATTGTATAATGATATGGTAAAAATGAGAATGTAAGCAATCTTTCAGTAATATTAGGCTGTGACACGTTTGTATTTTTAAGCCTGATTTTGTAAGCAAGTAGATTTTAAGTGAGGTGAAACTTGGGGGTATGCAAGACAAATCAGACTTCTGAACAGTAGTCTGGAAAGGTTGAGAACCACTGCCCTAAGGGATCTGATAAAATTGAGGGAATTATTTATTATAACATATTACACCACACAGCAATTTAAAGGGATTGAAACATGTTCTTGATGAATGAAGACATCTTGTACTTTAATGGAAAGTGTTTCTTTACTTCCCTAATCTTGGACTTCTTTTATACAATACAGATCTGATTTCCAGAGGTTCTGAGCACCTGCAGCTCCAACTGGCTTCAACTGGAGTTACTGGTGCTTAGCAGCTCTGAAAACCAGGGCCCTATATTGGGCAAATGGTGGCACTGCTTTGTTGTGGAAACTTCAGTGTGCTAACTGAAGCTTAGGGCTTGCAGGACACTTCTCATGTACTATTTGCCAAAAATGAAATATTGAAAATCCAAATATTTTGGACAAAAATGAAATATTTCAATTCACAATGAGGAGGGTAGATTAAATTGAGAGGGTTGTTTTCCTTTGTGTTAGAGAGAGGAATAGGGTGGAATTATGGGTTGAGTGGGAGCATATGACCTTGTTTTCAATGTCTCTATAATTTTGCATGTATGTTTAAAATTGTTTTTACATGTGCCTAAACTCTGTGGTAAGTGCACATTAAAACTCAAATTCAAATATATAAACCAACACAGCACTCTAGCAAAAAAACCAACCCAAAACAAATTACAACAATGGAGTCATGGGAAGTCTATAATAAAGGTAGGCCACATATAAGAGTTATTGATATTAGTTCGTTTGCTGGAATATATTTTTTAGAGAAACCAGACTACAGGATCACACATAGGAATAACGAGAGAGAGAGAAATTAATCCTGTACAGTTTCTCTCCCCTTCCATATTTTCACAACATACCAGTTTTCTAATACTTATTAAAATTCCTTCTTTGAGTTGACACATGTTAATGGAATTCACTCATTCATTCATTCACCATTTTCAAAATGACTTGACCCTGTGTATGTAAAACAAAGTATAATGATAGGAATGTTGTTTCTCATTCCTATGATCTGATAGGTATTTCTACACAAGCAGCATAGATGCCAAATTTTCAAAAGGGTGGCATCTCTTTGGCAGGAGTACTTTGTACCACTAGATTGGCACCTATGTCTGAATTGCAGGTGCAAATCTGAGGGCAAGTCTACACTACAGCCAGGATCAACGCTCTGAGATCGATCCACCAGTGGTCAATTTAGTGAGTCTAGTAAGGACCCGCCAAATCGACTGCAGATCACTCTCCAGTGGACCCCTGTACTCTACCCCTGATGAGAAGAGTGAGGGCAGGTCTACAGTACAGCCGGGATCGATCCACCAGTGGTAGATTTAGCGGGTCTAGTAAAGGCCCACCAAACAGACTGCAGATCACTCTCCAGTCAACCCCTGTATTCTACCCCCAGTGAGAAGAGTAAGGTAAGTCGACAAGAGATTTTCTCCCGTTGACTCCCTGCGGTGTAGACCCCGCAGTAACGCGACCTCAGGTACGTCGACTCCAGCTACGTTATTCATGTAGCTGGAGTTGCATAGCGTAGGTCGACTTACTGCGGTAGTGTGGACATAGCCTGAGTTCCTGCACTTCCTACTACCTAGCTGAATCATAAATTGTGCTGGCAGAAAAGGTGATCAGATGAAAATTTGGGCCATAAAGAAAATACGTATTATATACAGTATATATTTGCCTTCAATTATTCTTAAATATTTATTTACTTATGACAGCACAACAAACTCCAAAACTATACATTAAAAAATAATTACTCTGCCAAATCTCCATGCCGTGGATTTCTTTCCAGAATGATTCCTTCTACTTGTGTGTTGGTGGTTATAAACCACCAAACTAGTTTATCATTCACTATTTTTTCTTTTTTTCTTTGGTATTTGACTCTAATATCTGTTTGTGGCTCCTGGTAGATCCAATACGTCACTGGGGCCTAAGTCTCTGTCTCTGCTAGTTCTGTGCCTGAGGTTCTCGTCTTTTGTCACAATGTCTATTTTTTGTCTATCTTTTCTCCTGCTGATCCTGCTTTTGTATTTATTACCCCTCAGACTCTTGGTGCTGGACCCTGATTCTTTGTTTGATCTTAGTTTGGCTGTTTTTCCTAAGTTCAGATTGCCTTTCCTGCCTCATGTACAGCGACATATGTGGCAAATACCTGGTGTGACACTGATGGAAATACCATGCGTGGTCTGTGTGTATTTATTATTTCCACTTGTTACATTATGGGGCAAATTAGCAAAGATCAGCCCCCTCGTGCATGCACACAAAATTGCACACTTACATATATGCATTCAGATTTGTTCTGTGCAAATTCTGGTGCTCCCTCTATTACTTTCAATAGTCTAACACCTGCACATGGAAGCTCTAAAATTTGCACCCACAAATCCCATTGTAGGGACTAAGGTTGATTCTAAAACCAACACAGGAGTTATTTTATTAATAGTGTTAGTGCAAGTGTTTGTAGATACCTAGTATAAGCATATATATATGAATGCACAAGTTGAATTTCCAACAGATACCCTCTCCAAACCCATTTTCAGATCCAATTTTTTATATGGCTCCTAACTTTATAATACATAGATCTGGTTGGAAAATGCATTTTTCACCCCTCCTTCATGGAAGATTTTGACTTTTTTGGAAAAATATTGAAAATCCAAATATTTTGGACAAAAATGAAATATTTCAATTCACAATGAGGCTGCTGCCTCATTGGAGTTGTAGTTTGGGTACCATATGCTCCCATTCTCATCTATGGTTTGGGTTCTCTGGTTAGACTACATCTCCCATAATGCACCACTTTCTCCCAGCTTGTTGAGGGTACGTAGGAGTCAGAAGAGTCTATGGCTATGGTGCATCATGCATTAACACCCTCCCCCCCCCCCAAAAAAAAAAGTATTTTGTTTAAATTTTCCTAAGATAAAATTGAAAATTTTCTGCAGAAAATTGAAAAATTCCCAACAAGCACTATCAATAAGATCCACCTGTCAGTATGAATCATCAGAAATCACTCTACTTTTTCTATATAGGGCTTTAACAACTGACCAGATGACTCAACAAAAGGTCCTTGGATGCTTGTACAGAGTCCACAGGCTTAGTAGCCTATTATGAGGTGATAAAGTTTATTGTGAAAGCTGAAAGCTGTTCAAAGAGCTAATTTTGTAAATCAAAGGATCCAAAACATTATGTCCTAGTCAAATTAAACAGCAGGGGTGATCCAGTATGCAGTCTTGTGATTTTCAATACCTGCACAGTCTCAAGACAGTTTAGTTATTAATATCTTGCATTTTGGTCCACGAATGAAGGATATTAATCTTCCAGGAAAATCCACAGCATTTTCTATTTCATGATGATTTTCTTTGAATATCACTATCTGGGATCAGGGTTTTAAGAGTCTTCTGAGAAATATCTTGACCCTTAAAGCCAGTCCGGAAATTGAATTTATTCTCAGAGCTTTTAAACATCTTCCTTCTGATTTCAGATTATCAGTTTTCATTGCATCGGAAAGATAGTCACTTGAAGGGAAAGCAGAGAAGGAAAGACGAGCCTAATTTCTTGAAATGTTAGCCATGTGAGCATTTGTTTGTTTGAATATTGTGTACTTGCTTAAAAGATATACAGCTGAAATGGGTTATGTAAGATATCTGGATAGTTTTTCCATTTTCCATTATGAAACTACTTGAACAACCTCTCTGGTAATTAGTTTTTATAGATACAAATGGAGCTACAGTGAACTTTTCTTCAAGGTTGCAAGCTCTGACCGAGCTGAATAGCTGATTTCATTTTTCATTATGAATACGGCATGTGCTACAATGAATCTTATGTATGTTCAGGTTCCAAGAGTGTTAGCCAACATAATGATTGACATGAATATCACTCTGCAACTGTTTTAGCTATGTGTTAAGCTCCTGAGGCTCTGCCTATACGATGGAACAACTGAGCTAGCTCAATCAAATTAAATGATAATATTATAATGGCATAGAGTTATAAAGTTATAAACAAACGTATAAAGTTTGTGGATGATACCAACCTGGGAGGGGTTGCAAGTGCTTTGGAGGATATGATTACAATTCAAAATGATCTGGAAACAATGGAGAAATGGTCTAAGTAAATAGGATGAAATTCAATAAGGACAAATACAAAGTACTCCACTTAGGAAGGAACAATCAGTTGCACACATACAAAATGGGAAATGACTGTCTTGGAAGGAGTATTGTAGAAAGGGATCTGGGGGTCATAGTGGATCACAAGCTAAACATGAGTCAACAGTGTAACACTGTTGAAGAAAAAGCAAACATCCTTCTGGGATGTATTAGCAGGAGTGTTGTAAGCAAGACGTGAGAAGTAATTATTCTGCTCTACTCTATGCTTATTAGGCCTCATCTGGAGTATTGTGTCCAGTTCTGGGCACCACATTTCAGGAAAGATGTCGACAAATTGGAGAAAGTCCAGAGAAAAGCTACAAAATTGATTAAAGGTCTAGAAAACATGACCTATGAGGAAAGATTGAAAAAATGGGTTTGTTTAGTCTAGAGGGGGGACATGATGACAGCTTTCAAGTACATAAAAGGTTGTTACAAGGAGGCGGGAGAAAAATATTCTCCTTAACCTCTGAGGATAGGACAAGAAGCAACGGGCTTAAATTGCTGCAAGGGAGGTTTAGGTTGGACATTAAGAAAAACTTCCTAACTGTCAGGGTGGTTAAGCACTGGAATAAATTGCCCAGGGAGGTTGTGGAATCTCCATCATTGCAGATTTTTAAGAGCAGGTTAGACAATCCCTGCCAGGGATTGTCTAGATAATACTTAGCCCTGCCATGAGTGCAGGGGACTGGACTAGATGATCTCTCAAGGTCCTTTATGGTCCTATGATTCTATGATACAATTGGAAACAATCCTTAATACCCAAGTTAGGCTCAGATTAATACTAATAATCATATTAGCTGGGCATGTTATAGATGATGAAGTGGTGCCAATTCAGGTATTGCTTGGGAAGGAGCAAATTCTGGTCCCCACCCCCACAGCAGAGACCACATTGAGGTGAATTCTGATCCCCTTGCTCCTCCCACAGGGACTCTAGGTCTCACTCAGCTGGTGCATCTCCTCTTTCTTTAACCCACATAGTACGTGAGCTGATGCCACCAGAAATCAAGTTCTCTGAGGACTCTCCTGTGCTCTGCTGTACAGGAATGGACTCCCCATATGCCAGCTTGCAACACAGCTCACTAAAGTTTTGCCTGGCTCCATCTGTATGGAGGGGTGGATGGGTCAAATTGCAGATGCGTTGCAAGATAGTTTAGTACAGAACCTGATTTAGTGTGGGACCACTGCTTAAAAGTGGTTGGACCATTGTCCCCAGCTCCATGGCCTATGGAATTTTAAACAAGTGAAAAAACCTTGGGTGAGGACGCATTCACCCCTTCCCAGGACCCTCCAATTTGTGCTACTGACTGATGGGTGTTAAGGGGAGTTTCAAATTAATTAATTAGTGATCAAATTAAGCTAACTCAATTGAGTTAACTTTGCTTTAAATAGTTTTTTTCTTTTTTTTAAATCTGGTGTCTGTAGGAAAGGAATCCTCCACCACGGGGTGGGGAACAAAAGCAGAGTTTCTCTGTAGCTGGTAATACCAATGGATGATAGATCTGCCCTGATCCTGTTTCTTCCCTAACCCTTCCCTGCTCCAAATCAACGCTCTTTTGAAGAGATCCTCCAGAAGTACTAGTCAAACAAAGTAACAAATGTCAAACCCCAATTCTACAGCCAAATATGAGAACAGCTAGTTAGCAATTAAGTACACAACTCATGACCCTTGATTAGCAGAACTGGTACAGTTCTCTTGCATCTGGGTCTCTCTGAAGCCACAAAGAAGGGGGATCTGTATTATGTACCCTGTGTATTATGAATACTAGAATTTTATTTCTGTATAAGTTTTCCTGGGTGACATATAATAACTAGTGGAAAAGAACTCCAGGGGCTGATCTTGTTTGCATAGGCACACCCACTCGCCTGGCAT
Organism: Emys orbicularis; assembly: GCF_028017835.1. Lineage (NCBI taxonomy): Eukaryota > Metazoa > Chordata > Testudines > Emydidae > Emys > Emys orbicularis. Next base: position 81,589,496 of record NC_088686.1, on the reverse strand, counting down.
GGAACAACAGCAACTAAAAGTGGTTACTTTGGCTGGTGTGGGATCCCCAGTTTCTCTATTATTGGGGCAGGAAGAATAAAGTTTTGTTACCCTGATTCTGTGAATCAAGGCCAGTGGAACTGTTGTATGACAGAAGGACTGAGTGAGTCCTTCACCATTACCTAAGTAGCACTTGCTTGACAAGGGGCATGGGTTACAAAACCCAGTAAATTGAGAGAGGATGGGGACAGGTATTGGTACCTGATGGTATGGGCCCCCTCTGAGGGTTTGAAACACCAATTGCACCACCTCCTCTCTCCACTGTTGAATGTCAGAGCTAACTTTGATTCCATTAGGAGTCTATTACAGGCTGCTGAGCTGAATTCACTTTGGGCCAATGGTGCACCAGCACTGGGGTTCCCCTACTATACTATGAGCTGAAATCGCTAAGAGCTGAAATCACAAAAGAGCTAAAGTTATTAAGAGCTGAGATCACTGAGTGCTGTGTTAACTAGTGGGGGAGCCTGAAGCTATATTGCTCAGCAGCTGGCGGAGCAATTTGTGGGGACGACTGGAGGAGCAGCGAGCGGTGCGGAGCCTTGCGGGGCCGGTTGGAGTGGCCCAAGAAACGGCGAGCGGACAGGTCGGTAAGCGGAGCAGTTTGTGGAGCGGAGCAGTTCGTGGGATGGCAGGAAAGTGGACTGGCTCGTGGTGAAGGCTGCAGCGGAACCCCCACGGAGAAACAGACGGCTGGCCAGCCTTGGATCACGTAAGGTGCCCCTTAACACCCTGCGTGCCCCCCCCCTTTTGCTCTGGGGCTGCACTGACCAGGGACAGGGCAATCGGGCGGAACGAAGGTGCTGGACCAAAGCTGCCCTCCAACGTGGACAGCCAGCCCCCTGCAGCTAACCTACCCCTATGCAGCACATGCGAAAGTAAGTCTGAGGAGGAAGACACAACCATGGTGTATCCTGGGATGGAGACAAAATTTCAGTCTCGATCAGCATCAAAAGAGAGCTCCTCCTCTTCCGCCCTAAACCCGATGGCAGAAGTATTTAGGCCCATTCCTGACACCACTGGGCCACTGGTGGGACCCCCATGTGATGACACACACAAGTTATTGGACAGTGGAGACATACAGGTGGAGGATGTCCTGGGCACCTTGGACCCTCCACTGTTAGAACTAGAACTGCAGGGGCCTATGCCAGTAGCCGAGATGTTTCAAAGGAAACATCCCCATCTGTCGTTCAAGACGCTGTCCACTCTACCATGGTAACAGAGAGTCTCAATAGACGAGACAGGGTAATAAGCCCAGTAAAACGGTTGACTTATCATGCACCTGGGGTGACTAGTGAGGAACCAATATGTTTAGCACACAGGCTTGTGGAAGCTAAAGTGGGCTATCTGAGGCCCTTTGGAGGGAACCAGTGTGTTGGTATAATAGGGAGTGTGATTTGTCGGGACGACAAATTCTCGGCTGGGGGGAGGATGTAAGCAGAGTCAGGATGAGCTCTACCCTGACATCTGGTGGTGCAAACCGGACAGTCTCTACGCAAAAGAATTAATGGACACAAATCTGACATCAGGAATCATAATACTCAAAAACCAGTGGGAGAACACTTTAACCTGTCTGGCCATTCTTTGACAGACCTGCGGGTGGCTATCTTAAAACAGAAAAACTTCAAAAACAGACTCCAAAGAGAGACTGCTGAGCTGGAATTGATATGCAAACTAGACACAATCAACTCAGGGCTAAATAGGGATTGGGAATGGCTGAGCCATTACAAACATTGAATCTATCTACCCTTGTAAGCATTCTCACACTTGCTTCTTATCAAACTGTCTGTACTGGGCTATCTTGATTATCACTTCAAAAGTTTTTTTTCTCTTACTTAATTGGCCTCTCAGACTTGGTAAGACAACTCCCACCTGTTCATGCTCTCTGTATGTGTGTATATATATCTCCTCAATATATGTTTCACTCTATATGCATCCGAAGAAGTGGGTTGTAGCCCACGAAAGCTTATGCTCTAATAAATTTGTTAGTCTCTAAGGTGCCACAAGTACTCCTGTTATATAATAACTAGGTCCCTTCCCAAATTGAAGGCACTGGCATCAAGGAATTTGGAGAAGAAAAACAAACTTTCTGGCTAACAAGAATGACAGAGATTGGGTGACCACATCTTCCCTGGGTATCAGGGAGGAGTCATACAAATGAGGCAGACTATCTCCATTCCAGGTGCCCCAAACAGGGATTTGCTGGGTTTTCATCCTCTCTGCCTACAAAGGCAGAATAAGTGATCTGGTCCTATGTTAATATGGAATGTCCAAGGTTGGATAACTTGAAAGCAATAAAACAGAAGTATTGAAAAAAAGCTTCATTTGAAATAGGGTTTTAGATATTCAGAACAAAGTCTTGTCACCCTCTGTTTTCTATATACACTGCTCCGTTATGAAGTCTTTAATATATTTGCCAGAATGCTTTCAATGATTGGCTATGCAGTGAGAGATGAGTAGAGTGTGAAATATAAATAGATTTTAATGATGACTTTCATAATTATCCTAAATTTGAAGAGAAAGGAACCCCTTTAAGGGTAAGTTTCCCCCCCCTCTCTGCAGTGCTAATCAAATGTGAAGAATGATGAGTTGGACTGCCTGGGCCCAGTTCTGCATTGATCTCAATGGGAGAGCTGTCTGAGTAAGGACTGCAAGATCAGATTTTAAAGTCTTAATGATCAATTACATAAAGAGCAGCAATACATTAATGACTTTAAAAATCAATTGTTAAAAAAGCCCATCATTCTCAGTTATATATTGCCTAGTAGGTCCGAGAAGAGGATTAAAAGTGCTTTTCAGACATTAGTTGATTAAACCTCATAACGCTGCTATGAAGCAATGGGAACAGAGCCCAGGTCCTCACTCCTACCTGTCTGCTTTAAGAGTTAAGGGTGTGTATTCTCTGCAGAATCAACCAAGGAGATCAGCACCTATGTCTAAACCCCCAGATTACCCTAGTCTGCGTGTCAGCAGCCAGATTTCAAAGCCATGCTCAAATTACTGAATCTTCACTGGCTCTACATTCACCCACGTGTGTTGCTAGGACTTCTGGGGGCATATCCCACGTTTCTTCGTGCTGTAATAAGTTGAGCCAGGAAATTTCTTTCCCAGTAAATTGTGGGAGAACTTGTCTGTCCTCCTGGGTATATGGGGGGAATTGTGAGATGACATTGGAGGACTATCAGCACTTGAGTGATTTAGCCTGCATCCTTGCTGCAAGGCTGGCTTAGGTGAATGCAGCACCTGGACTCTAGCCTATACTCCCATCTGGGCCAGCTAGCCTAGGTTTAAAGCACCAACAAACTTCGGTGAGCGTGTTTTGTGTGTGTGTTTATGGGAGGGTTGTTGGGGCAACAGCCGGATAGGAGCCTGGGTTAGCTCTGCATTGATGACATACCCTAACACTCTTGTTCTAACTATAAAACATACATATCATAATATTAATTAAACAAAGCTGAATTTAAGAAAGGGATACTTCTCTAAATCACTGACCAGCTTTGACTGCCAGTCTCTATGTACATTTTATGATGATCAGTAAGGAGTAACTAAGACATCATACTTGAAGTTGCAGCATGAGTGCTCATTGAAGTTTTGTGTTACGGCAGCAGTGTACAAACCAGAGAACTGGAAGGTGACATGCATTTCAGAGGACACAACAAGATCTTCAGCCTAACAGCTACTGCAGGAGTGGAACACTGCAGTAGTAAGCAGATTTTTGTCTCTATTTTCTTCCGTACACAGGTAGCTTAATAGTCTGAACACACATCAGAGTGTTTGCTCCACAGAGAAATACAGTGACATCTGCTGAAAAAGCAGTGCTCCCATTTTGTAGGAGCAAGTTTCTCCTAAGTTACCCATTTAATTAGACAGAGGTACTGTACTCTCAGGCACAGCATGAATGCATTTTGATTGAGCGGGATTTGGTAAGAATATAGAGTGGCTTCTGCCATGCATGGAGTAATGTGATTTCAGACTGAATTCAGGAGTTATAAGAAAAATAGTTGGGAGAATGCTTGTGTTCAATTCCACATTGTATACCTTTAGGATTCCCCAAAGAGTTCTGCCTTCAAGAAGAAAATAGATACTCTACCACTGTTGCCGGGTCAGTTGGCTCTTTCTCAGATATACAAGGGAAAGCAGAGGGCCCATGAAGTCTCCTATACGCTTGTTCCTCCTGCATAGAAACTGCATATAATCCTAGTAGCTCTGCTTCTTCAGGGATTGCTCCATTTTAGGCAAATCTCTCTAATCTCTGCCCCCCCCAAAAATCTCTACATTGCCCCAAATGAGAACCAATGGCTAATAGACATAATTTGAGTCCAGTCTTTTTAGAGTATTCTCTTGGTTTATTTTTTCATACTCCATTTCAGCTGAATAAGTGAGTCATTACAAAGGGCTGATATTAATGAAAGCCTATAAATTAATCATCTGAAAGGGGGAAAAAAAGGGAGGGCATCTGTAAATCAGAAGATAGCAGTATCAGAGGGGAACCTAAGCCTCTGAGTTAAGATCTAGATACAGACTTCTTCAGAGTTGGGGTGTGGATCTTGAGTTTGATTCACATATTGGATGAAGTTTGGAAGTGGAACAAATTTCCCCAAAGCTCAGAGGCATTTGGACCTCAAGTTCTGATATGAGTACATAGTAAGCACATCCCCTGAGCCAAAGTGGGTGTAATGCAACATAACTTCACTGGAATCAATGAATAAAGTCATTGGAGTCAGCTGAGGATCTGACCCAACATATCTACAACATCTCAAATTCAGCAGTGCTGCTCTTCACACTGACATATGATTTTCACACTAGCAAGGCTAATTTTTCCACTTCTGCTCTTTCAACTGGATTAGTCAGTTCAGAAATCATTGAGAGAATCTTCTTTCCCAGAGGCCATGACAAAATATAAGGAAACTGCAGTCTAGCAGCAGTAGCCATAATTGAACTGAAAATGAGATCACGCATTAAGCAATAACAAACCTCAAAAGGTTCAGAGGTTGGTTTGTTCAAATATGTCTCCAGAATTTCAGTTGCTTCTCTGAAATGTTGTGCAGATCTCATGGGCCTGTAAAAATAGGCTGGAAATCTCATGGGAGAGAAATATATGAACCTACTAATTTCTGTTCTTTTGAAAGGATCCATCTACCACCCTTCCTAGCTAAGCTGCTCTGCCCTGCAGTGGAACAGAGCAATTACAAAGCTGCAGAGCAATGAAGACCCAGAGGTTCCACCTAAGAAAACACTCCAGAGAAGAGGCATTCAAAAGCTATGACAGCTAACACCCTTGAATTTTCTGGAGTACCTGTAAGTGTAAGTGAGACCAGAGTCAGGAGCTTAAACTTTTAATGTGTCTGTGTACTTGCATAAACCACATGCTTCATCATACCATACATGTTTTTGTAGATTATTTACCCAAAGACCAGCAATATTGCAGTAGTTACTGCTGGAAGAGATGGCTTTAGGGACCAAACCATTAGGATGGACATGTATACCTGTTTCCTAGGCACAAGCTCAAATCTCAGCTGTCTTAACTCAGCCCTTCAATATTCTGAGGTACATTTGTTTTGTACAGATTATGAGACCTTAAAAGCCAATGTCCTGTCTGTTTTGCATAATTTGCATAAGAACCAAGAGCCTCTAGTGATGTAAATTTTTGATACTCCATTGACTTCAGTAGAACTATTTGTTGGGGCTCTGTGTGCCCTCTCCCTCCCTACCTGGGTCTCCCAATCTCCCCCCACCAGGGGTTCTGTATGCCTCTCATTCTCCGGTCCCCCATTCTCCCTCCATGCCCGGGGCTGTGTGCCCTCCCCATACTCATATTTCTCCCATGTTCCCCTATTCTCCCTTTCCCCCATCATGTTATTGGTCTGAGAGAAAAGTCATCCAGGGTGTCAACACATTACAATCTATTGAGAGGAGGAGCAAGGCTGAGATGGGATATTGTTTTACTGGAAGGCATTACTGGGAACCATCAACCAGTTGTTTGATTGATAGACAATTGCAGAGGTACTTGAAGCCATAGTTGAGCTCAACATATAGCAGGGCAATTAAACCCAGCTTGTCAGCTGACAAAGGGCTTATGGGGCTCAGGCTGCAGATGTTTGGGCTTGGGTTGGAATATGGGCTCTGGCACCCTTCCCCATTGTGGGGTCCCAGAACTCAGGCTCCACCCTGAGCCCAAATATCTACACCACAGTTTTACAGCCCCATGAATCCAAGTCAGCTGTCATGTGCCAGTGGCTGGTGTTTAATTGCTTTGTAGACATATGCCATGTGTTTGCAAATCCCCCCTTTCAATTTTTCAGTTTTCCCCAAAATTACTAGCATTCTTACCACAGAAGCTTAGACATTCCCTGAAATTTTGGAACTCATTAAATGAAACATTCAAAAGTTATTGAGTTACAGACAGACAGACCAACAGAAATGCCATCAGTACCAGGCAATCAGTGGAAGAGTCAGCAATATTTTAATAATTCTCCTGGTCATATGCTCCAAGATGCAATTTTCTTTAGTACAAATGGAGACTTTAGGCACAAAGTCAGAAAAACATAGTGACACCATTTTCTGGACTCCATAAACATTTCTTTCTGCTCCAGCTTTCTTCCTAATTTTGTTTTTGCCAAGTTTAACATTATTTTGTGCATTTTACTGTACAATCCTGAACCACCGAAACACATGGAAGGTTGCTGTTTAATAGGAAGCAGGACAAAAGATGCTTTTAGTAAATTTCACATTTTCTGAAATGCTGGAGGAAGTTTTCTGTTGCCAGTGGTGGGGGGAAATTGCTAAAACTGCAGCAGCAAAAAGTGTCTTCTTTTCTCTTATTTGCCAAGAAACAAGAACCAAAAATGTGGCTGTTTCACTTTGTGTGTGAAATTATTTGCATAGTGTGAAATACTATATTATTACAAACAAACCAAACATTAATTATTTAATTAAATCAATTAATTACAGGTATGTTTTCAGTCTGAGGGTGACACTAAACTATACAATTATGAGATTCTTACATTTTCTAGTCAGCATGGAAAGTTCATTTAAAAAAAAAATGTAACTGAAAAATCAGGAGTAATCATGCCAAAGAAGAAACCTTTGCATCATTTGAATTTATTACCGTGTTATGCCACCCCCTGGACAAATTACAATCTAATGGTACATACTTGCTAGGAAAGGAGAAAGTAAGATTAGGAATTATAGCTCTGTCATATGTTTTAAGTTTAGGCAGATAACAAGAGAGATCACGAAGGAGGTACCCTGATTGTCTCAATTGCTGAAGTTCTTCTGGCTGAAGCTCTCTTTAAAGACCATCTCATGACTAGACAATATACTTCCCAAATACACATTTTTAGGATCTTCTTCAGCCAGGGATTCACAAAGAGTTCTTCCCATGGCTCTTAGATTGTATCATTTCACTAAAAGTTTGCCTGTTGGACTAAGTGTCAACCACTTTGGGTCAGATTTTGCCACCATTGAGTAGTACCTTTAATTCGCATGTAGTTTATCTGAAAGCAATACAACTACGTGATGACAGGTAGGCTCAATGATGGAGCAGCCAAATGTTTTTGAAGAATTTGGGGAATCCCATATTTTACTGTAGCACTGCTATGCAGTTACACTCTACCTTAAAATTGGTAACAAGAAAAGCAAGAGTTCCTGCCAGTGAAAAGCCAGGAAACTGAAACATTCTATTCAGCATCAAAAGATAATAATATAGAAGCACTATAACATTTATGCTTGAGACTCACAGGGCATCACAGCTTGGTTTTTGATCCAGAGATTGAGAGAATAGCCAAGAAAATAAAATAATAATAATAATAATAAATAACATTAAAGAGCTAACTGCATGCAAAGCAGAATATTCCTATGGTGAAAAGAATTGTTTTAATTTGGGATTCGGAGAGTGATGTCAGGTTTTCCGTAATCAGCTATTTATCTTGAAACTCATACCGGTGTGCTGTGAACATGCTGCTGGCACATCCAAGGGAGGAAGAAAACAAACCCAACTGTCTAGCATGAACTTTAAATTAAAGCCACAGTGGTAGCACTCATGTAATTAAGACTGTAAGGCTCCTTTAGACACTATGTCCTACTGTCCACCTGATAAGGGCACGGAGGCAAACACAATGGGATGCAGTGTGTTCAGTCTTGTGTGGGTGTGGTAGTAATGAGGGAGGAGCCCTTTTGCACCCTTATACTAGAGCTGGCCACTAACCCATTCTTGGCACTCAAGGATTGCTCTAGTACGGCGCCTGCCACAGTGTTAGCCTCCTCCAGGGGTAAGGAAGTGAGAGAGGCAATAGTATCTGTCTCTGATAGTCTTGTGCAACTAACAAGCAGCACTGGCCTCTCATGGAAGAGATTGCACCTCATGTGAAACACAAGTCACACCGTTGACACCATCATGCACATTTCCATAAAAGCAGACTGCTGCATAGTGGGAATGGTAATTGCTTGTTGACATTCACACAAGGCTTTTGCCCACATTTCTAAACCCCTCTTCCTTAGAATCCTCTTTAGATCTTACTGCTGCCATGCAGCATCCATGATTATTGTCAACTAACAACCCCTCATGGAATGCTAACATTTTTATTAATGGCATTTAAAACATTCTGCGGTAACTAGACTATTTCTCTTGATTAGTCAACAGCTGTAAGATGTTTTTTTAAATAATTTTCACAGGATTGGTGAAAGGGCTGGAGCTAATTATTTATAATTTCACATCAGTTTATTAATTTCCAGCCCAACAGGACGTCCCCTTTTGCAAATGTGCCAGGATTGGCTTTTAATGGCCTCTACTCTGCTGATCGTGATTGGGACCTAATCATGCTTAATCCAGTTTCAAATCTGTTTATATGTATAGGTTCCCAAAATGAATAAAATGCATCAGAAGACAGCGGAATCTTTAAATCTGGTGTTAGCAGAAGAAACCCTTCCCCTACTTTTCCTACCTTCCCCAACAAGAGATGGCATTACATATAGCAAATTAATGATGGGCAAATATCAGAAATGTAGATAGGCCAAGAATGCATTCAAATGTTTTGAAGCTTTAAGTGAACTTTTATCAAACATTTTAGTCTAGTCCTGGTCAGTCTAAAAATTCATGGGAATTGCGTCTTGTTGTGTGCCAGACTGGAAAGAGTGGGATTTTCCAAACCCACCAATGTATTAATGAAACTGAAGAGGCAGTGTGGCCTAGTGGCTAGTGGTTAGAGCATTGGGCAGGGACTCAGGAGACATGAGATTCTATTCCCAGCTTTGTCACTAGCCTGGCAGCTGACCTTGGGAGAAAAAGTTCACCTCTCTGTGCCTTATTTTTCTCATCTGCAAAATGGGGACAATACTGAGCTCCTTTGTAAAGCACTTTGAGCGCTACTACTGCAAAGTGCTAGAGAAGAAGTATAGTATTCATTATTATATGTGTTGTTATTTCTTAATTATTGTTATTTTATTATTATTTTAAAGATTCAGTTGTTCCCTGAAACCATTATAAGACTGAGATACTACCATATTATTTTATTTATTATTATTTATTTATATTGTGGTAGCACCCAGAAGTTCTAGGCACTGTATAAACACACAACAAAAAGATGATCTCTGGCACAGAAAGCTTATGGTCTAAGTACTGTATGATTATACATGCCCCTCCATGTTGTCACTTCTGGTTGTGGCCAGAACTAGGAAGTGTGAAATTTGCAATGAGAAGGTTGCACTCATTTTATGTTTGTTTGTTCATTTTCTATTGTACCTTGAGAATTTTAGGTTTGGTACAATACACGTTTAGAATAGCTCATTTAGGTCATATACTCTAGAGGAGTAGGAAGACCACTTATTCTCTTCTTCAAAATGCCACATGAGATTAGCTCTGACCATAGGAGGGTCCCTGAATAAGGAAGGGCTCACAACCCTCCTCTTCAGAGACTCAAAGCTCATTTCTGGGAATCTCAAAAGAGCAGGTTCTCTCATTACATTTCTGCTGCTTCCTTTTGCCAACCACTGCAGAATTATTTCCCCCATTTTACAATAATGGTGCCAAGTCCTGTTTGCAGTAATAGTTACTATAGAATTTTAAATCAATGTAGAATATCAAAGCACTATAGATGTGCCTCAATATTTTACAGTCTTATCCTAAATCTATACATATATATATACACACCTACACATTGTACTATTATTTTAGGTTTTCCAGTCTAGGCTAGAATGCAGAAATGCAAAATTACATATTCAAATACCAAAACATTTTGTTGTGAGCTTATGGGAAAGATTTTCATTTTATTTCAGTCAGGTTTGCTCATTCTTAGTAGAGATGGGCCCTGTTGTAAAATTCAGATCCAAACTTCTGAAAGTTTGGAAAAGTTTGAGTCCAGGATTTTCATTCTGGATACTCTTTATTTTAAAAAAGCATTGAGATGTGCAAATCTTTAGAAGTCCCTTGGCATGATGTGTTAGTGCAAAATGTAAGTCAAGTATTAAATGTATTTATTCACTTTCTTTTTCCTGGTCGCAACTAGGCTGCGGCCTGGGAACTCTCCCTAACTACTGAGACCAAAGAAAGGAAATAAGCATGTACTGTAATGTTGTGAAGATCATTCCTTGTAGGGCACACACAAAAATCAAAGATGCTGGATTTTGAAAGAGAACAGCATTTTATTTTTAAAGATATGGAGAAAAAATGTTCCCCAGATACCTCAGGCTGCAGTGGCAGAAGAACAAAAAAGATAGTGTCTGTCCTATCTTATGTGTTTGAAAAATAATCAGTCCTACTTAGCAGCAACAGGACTTTACTGAGATCCAGCTTGTAAACTAATAGATAGAATTCCCCAGAAGGAGCACCCTTTCAATTCCATTTCCAATTCTATAGTGAGGATTAGTGTAGATTTAGCCCTGATGGACAGATAAAACTAGCAATGTGTGGAGACTTACTGTTTAATAGACTGGATCTTAGGTGTCAGTGCTGAAATGGACTATCAGTTAATGTAGATGGGAAAAGAGAGTTTTGTTTTTTTGCTTACCCTCATCAACTCCTAAAATAAGAATTTATCTATCCTGTGCCTGCATTAACTAATGCTTCATATGTTCAACTGGAAGTCCAAGCAATAGCTGACAGAAGAACTGGTAGGTACAAACAATACTCTTAAATACTGATTTAAAATTCGGAATGTCTCTTCTTCTGATTGCATTTGTATCCCTTGTTCTTTTCTGATTGTGAACCTACACATAAATATGTTTTTATTCAGGTTTTTGGGAATGGTCATTATTCATATAAATACCCATATTTGCTTGCCAAAAAGTGTATTTATGGTGGAAGAAGAGTTTTTGCCATTTGCTATTCTCCTGTTTGAAAACAAAAGCTAAAAAAAAAAAAAAAAAAAAACTTCTCTGGGACCAATCACACAAAATGGTGAATAGTAAATAAGTCAGTAGTTGAAGTGAACAGTTTATGAATACTCCATAGGCTTATTTGTTTCTATGAACAGTTTGGTGAATATTTGTGAATAATGAATACATTCACAGAAATGAAGCTAGGATCACAAATAATTCATATAGGGAAATGGCTAGAAGATTAATCAAAGCACAGATCCAGAAACTCTGTTCCTCTTCCATAACCTAACCTGCCCAGCCATTCCAAAATCCCATATGTACTGAAGTACAGAGAGGCCTGTAGATCATAGCTCTGTCCTGTGTAGGTTGTACAGACCCCTGCATTCATATCCTCGTGAAGATAAAAGCCTCGTATTTAATGGCAGTTTCTAAAGTTAACCTATTAGCCAAATATGTCAATTTAATTTGTGTTTTTATACCATGTCTATTACCATACTATCTGAGTAAATTGGAAGAATAGAGGCTTGTGCTTTTGAGACTTGATCCTGCATCACTGGGTGCTTTTAATCAAATCACAGGGTGCTTTACCATTGACTTCAATGATCACAAGATCAGACCTTGGGGCTGAAGGTCCTTGGTGTTATCCTTGCAGATAATCAAGGTGCATGTGTGTCTGGAGCCCTGGTTAGGGTTACACATAAACACAGAGCAGAAGCTACTATGCATAGCAGAATATTTAAGGAGGATCTGCAAAACAACTAGCCAGTATGAGAGAACACTGTAAAGTGGAAGGGGGAAATGAAGTTCAGCAGTAGACAAAGTGTGTAATACTGCAGGAGACCTAGTTATGCACTCAATGGACTGACAATACCAGATTCCTAGAATGTTTTTGGATTAAAAAAAAGATTAAAAATGTGCATCATCCCCTTAGAGAGACAATCTGGGTGAGGTAATACATTTCATTGGATCAACTTCTGTTGGTGAAGGAGTCAAGCATTTGAGCTACACAGTCCTTCAGGTCTGGACCTGAAGCTGGTCCAGTAAAAGATATTACCTCACCCACCTTGTCTTTTTACTTTCCTGGGACAAACAAGGCTAATACAACATTGCAAATATCCTCTTCCTACCATTTTCCATTTGGTTCAAAGTTTGAGTTCTACTTAAATTGACATTTCGATAACTACTGTCTCTCTTCTATCCTTTCCCCTCTCTGAGAGTTACTAATTACATCTCAGTGCCCCTTCTAATCATCTAAAAAAAGCCAAAGGTCATGACAGCTATTCCTAGTCTCATTTCGAACATTCACTAGTATTCCAACAGATTTATTGACTTCCATCATTAGAAAATGTTAGACCTATCTTCCTCATGGGCATTGTGTTTCTTTGACATGTTTTATGGCCCACTGGACAAATGGTAGATAGCTCCTAAGCTTAAAATTCATGTGGATTGATAGGTCTTTGCCCCAGAGTTGAAAACAGCTCTAATCACTAAGGGGTGTGTATTGTGTGTCTGATGGTGGGTTTTGTTTCTCAAAGTGCTACATATAATGTGTTGCCTTTTAAGTGTAATCCATGTTCAATTTTATCACCCGGTGCTGGGTGAAGAGTTTTTCCTAATATCTCTCATGCTGAAGATTAAGCTGATTAATTCTTGTCCTACCTCCAGTGTGAGAACAATTGATCACTATCCTCTTTGTAACAGCCCTTAATATATTTGAAGACTGTTATCAGGTCCTCACACAGCCTTTTTTCCCCTCAAGACTAAACGCGCCAGTTTTTTAATCTTTCCTCACAGATCAGCTTGATAAACTTTTTATCATTTTCGTAGATCTTTTCTGGACCCACACCAATTTATCCACATATTTCTTCAAATTTGGTGCCCAGACCTAGACCCAGTACTCCATTTGAGGCCTTGCCAGTACCAAGTAGAGTGGGACAATTACCTCCTATGTCTTACATACAACATTCAGGAATATTAGTCTTTTTTTGCAACTGCATCACATTGTTGGTTTATATTCAATTTGTGAACTAATATAACCCCCACATTCTTTTCATCAGTACTACCACCAATACAGTTATTCTCTGTTTTGTATTTGTGCATTTGATTTTTCCTTTCTAAGTGACGTACCTTGCATTTGAGGGTCCTGTGGCACCTTTAAGACTAATAGAAGTATTGGAGCATAAGCTTTCGTGGGTGAATGCCCACTTCATCAGACGCAAGTAATGGAAATTTCCAGAGGCAGGTATAAATCAGTATGGGGATAACGAGGTTAGTTCAATCAGGGAGGGTGAGGTGCTCTGATAGCAGTTGAAGTGTGAACACCAAGGGAGGAGAAACTGCTTCTGTAGTTGGATAGCCATTCACAGTCTTTGTTTAATCCTGATCTGATGGTGTCAAATTTGCAAATGAACTGGACCTCAGCAGTTTCTCTTTGGTGTCTGGTCCTAAAGTTTTTTTGCTGTAAGATGACTACCTTTACATCTGCTATTGTGTGGCCAGGGAGGTTGAAGTGTGAAGTGGGCATTCACCCACGAAAGCTTATGCTCCAATACTTCTGTTAGTCTTAAAGGTGCCACAGGACCCTCTGTTGCTTTTTACAGATTCAGACTAACACGGCTACCCCTCTGATACCTTGCATTTGTCTTCATTGATTTCAAACCAATTCTCCAGTTTTTCCAAGGTCATTTTTAATTCTAATCCTGTCCTCCAAACAGCTTGCAACCTTTCCTAGCTTGGTGTCATCCACAAAGTTTATAAGCACACTTTCCGTTCCATTATTTAAATCATTAATGAAAATATTGAATAGTGCTAGACCAAGGACTGAGCCTTCCGGGACTCCTCTCAGGAAGTCTTCCCAGTTTGACAACAAACCATCTTTGGTTATATTTGAGTATCTTTGAGTATATTTTTTCAGCCAGTTGTGCAACCAGGTTATAGTAATTTAATCACCGCATTTCCCTAGTATGCTTATGAGAATGTCATGTTGGACTGTGTTAAAAGCCTTACTAAAAATTAAGATATATCATGTCTGCTATTTCCCTTTATATCTCTCTACCCAATAGGCCAGTAACCCTGTCAAAGAAGGTGATTGAGTTGATTTGGTATGATTTATTCTTGACAAATCCACATTGGCCATTACTTATAACCCTATTATCCTCCATGTGCTGACAAATTTATTGTTTAATAATGTGTTCCAGTATCTTTCCAGATATCAAAATTAGCCTGACTGGTCTAGAATTTCCCAGATCCCCTTTGTTCCCCTTTTTAAAGAAGGGTATGTTTGCCCTTCAACACTCATGTGGAGCCTCACATATTCTCCAGCAGTTCTCTAAGACATATCACTAATGGTTTCAAGATTGCTTCAGTTAGTTCCCTAATTACTCTAAGATGAATTTCATCAGACCCTGGCAACTTAAATACATCTACTTTAGCTAAATATTCCTTAATCTGTTCTTTCCTTAATCTGTCTTGTGTTCCCTACCCATTGCTGTTAATACTTAAGGAGCCTCCGGACTCCTTGTAACCTTTCTAATGAAGACTGAAGCAAAAGAGGCATTAAATACCTTAACCTTCTTGATGTCATGCACTATTACGTCTCCTTCCCCATTACATAGTGGCCCTAAACTTTCCTTAAGCTTTCTCTTGCTCCTTATATATTTGTGTTTATAAAACCTCTTCTTATTGCCTTTTTTGTCCCTTGCTAGTTGTAACTCATTTTGTTCCTTAGCCTTTTTGATTTTGTCCCTGCATGCTTGTGCTATTCTTTTGTACTCCTCCTTAGGAATTTGTCCATTTTATTTTATTTTATTTTTTTAAAACAACAACAACAACAAGGAGTCCTTGTGGCACCTTAGAGACTAACACATTTATTTGCGCATAAGCTTTCGTAGGCTAGATCCCACTTCATCAGATGCAGTAGCAGATATAAATACAGTAGCAGATATAAATACACAACACATGAAAAGATGGGAGTTGCCATACCAAGTGGGAGGTCAGTCTAACGAGACAATTCAATTAACAGTAGGATACCAAGGGAGGAAAAATCACTTTTGTAGTGGTAATGAGAGTGTCCCATTTCAAAGAGTTGACAAGAAGGTGTGAGTAACAGTAGGGGGAAATTAGTATGGGGGAAATTAGGTTTTGTAATGACCCATCCGCTCCCAGTCTTTATTCAGGCCTAATTTGATGGTGTCCAGTTTGCAAATAAATTCCAGTTTTGCATTTTCACATTGCAGTCTGTTTTTGAAGTTTTTGTTGTTGAAGAATTGCCACTTTTAGGTCTGTTGTTGAGTGACCATGGAGACTGAAGTGTTCTCCTACTGGTTTTTGAATGTTATAATTCCTGATGTCAGATTTGTATCCATTTATTCTTTTGCGTAGAGACTGTTTGGTTTTGCCAATGTACATGGCAGAGAAGCATTGCTGGCACATGATGGCATATATCAGATTGGTAGATGTGCAGGTGAATGAGCCCCTGATGTGGTTAGGTCCTATGATTGTATCCCATGTTTTCACTTGTTGTAGGATCCATTTTTGATTTTCAGGTCATTAAAGCACTCTTGATGGAGCCATATTGGTCTTTGACTATTCTTATCAGCTTTTCTTCATAGCAGGATAGTTTGCTGTTTTGCCTTTAATGTTGTCTCTTTGAGAAAAACTGCTACCTCTCCTGAACTCCCATTTTCCTTACATTTTCTTCCCATAGTACCTTGAGTTTTTTTAAGTCTGCTCTTTTTTTTAAGTACATTGGTCTTAATCTGCTGCTCTCACTTCTTCTATTCATTAGAATAATGAAATCTATCATCTCATGATCACTTTCACCCAAATTGCCTTCCACCTTCAGATTCACAAACATTTCCTGTTAGTCAAAATGAAGTCTAAAATGGCTGTCCTCCTGTCACGTCTTCCATCTTCTGAAATAAGAAGTTGTCCCCAGCACATTCCAATAACTTATTGGACATTTTGTGTTTTGCTATATTACTTTTCCAACAGCTGTCTGGGTAATTAAAGTGCTCCATTAGTAGCAGGTCTTGAGTTTTAGATATTTCTGTTCTTTGGTCTAGAAATGCCTCATCCAGGTCCTCCCCCTTATTTGGTGCTCTATAATAAACCCCATGAAATGACATCACTCCTGTTTTTTTCCCCTTTTATATTCACCCAAAGACTTTTAACTGGCTTGCCTCTCATATCCTTCTAGATTTCAGAACAAGTGTACCTATTCTTTTTTCCGTGCTTGCCTGCCCTTTCCAAACAAAGTAGGCCACTTTATGCCAATATTCCAGTCATGAAACTTATCCCAACTCTCTGTGATGCCAATTAAATAAGCTTATTCTAATAAATTTGTTAGTCTCTAAGGTGCCACAAGTACTCCTGTTCTTTTTGCGGATACAGACTAACACGGCTGCTACTCTGAAACCTGTCAATTAAATAATAATTTATCTTGTGTACTAAGATTTCCAGTTCTTCCTGTTTATTCTCCATACTCCTTTCCCTCCCACTTGGTTGTATAGATAAAAAGAAACAAATGTCATTGAAGGGAACAAACCTGAAACAACTGCAGTTCATACCCTTCTTGTTTCTTAAACATATAGATGTAAGCAGAGTCAGGATGAGCTCTACCCTGACATCTGGTGGTGAATTATGGCGAGTGTGGAAAAGAACTCCAGGGGCTGATCTTGTTTGCATAGGCACACCCACCCCATCTAGCATGAGCCCACGGCAGCCCAAAATGGTCACTTTGGCTGCTGTGGGATCCCCAGTTTCTCTGTTATTGGGGCAGGAGGAATAAAGTGTTGTTACCCTGTGTGACAAAGTTCCTCCTCTATCTTGGTGGGTCCTGCGCTTATTGGCGGATTTTCTTGCCTCAGAGATTCACCATGTGGGTTGGGGAACAGCGCAGAGACCTTCCCCTCTGGAAGAACCCACAGTCCAGGTCAACTGGGAGGTTTGGGGGGAACCCAGGCCCGCCCTCTACTCCGGGTTCCAGCCCAGGGCCCTGTGGACTGCAGCTGTCTATAGTGCCTCCTGTAACAGCTGCATGACAGCTACAACTCCCTGGGCTACTTCCCCATGGCCTCCTCCAAACACCTTCCTTATTCTCACCACAGGACCTTCCTCCTGGTGTCTGATAACGCTTGTACTCCTCAGTCCTCCAGCAGCACACCCTCTCACTCTCAGCTCCTTGCGCCTCTTGCTCCCAGCTCCTCACACTCCCACCAGAAACTGAAGTGAGCTCCTTTTTAAAACCCAGATGCCCTGATTAGCCTGCCTTAATTGATTCTAGAAGCTTCTTCTTAATTGGCTCCAGGTGTCCTAATTAGCTTGCCTGCCTTAACTGGTTCTAGCAGGTTCCTGATTACTCTAGTGCAGCCCCTTCTCTGGTCACTCAGGGAACAGAAAACTACTCATCCAGTGACCAGTATATTTGCCCTCTACCAGACTCCTGTACCCCACTGGTCTGGGTCTGTCACACCTGATTATGTGAATCAAGGAAAATGAAACTGTTTTATGACAGAGGGTCTCACCATCACCTAAGTAGCATGCACTAGACAAGGGACATGTGTTCCAAAACCCAGTGAATTGAGAGAGGATGGGGACAGGTATTTGTACCTGATGGTATGGGCCCATTTGAGGGTCTGAAACACAAATTGCACCATCTCCTCTGTAGAATAGCAGAGATAATTTTGATTCTGTTGAGAGTCTAGTTACAGGCTGCTATGTGGAATTCACTTTGGGCCAATAGTGCACCAGCACTGGGGCTCCCCTACTACAAGCTGAAATCACTAAAGAGCTAAAGTTACTAAGAGCTGAGATCACTGAGTGCTGTGTTAACTAGTGGGGGAGCCTGAAGCTATATTGCTAAGCGGCTGGCGGAGCAGAGCGGAGCAGTTTGTGGGACGGGGTTTGAGCTGCTCACAGAATGGCAAGCAGAGTGAAGCTGAGCAGTTTGCGGGGACGACTGGAGGAGCAGAGTGGAGCGGAGCGGCTGGTAGAGTGGAGCAGTTCGTGGGGCGGCAGGAGCAGCTCACGGGACAGCTGGTGGAGTGGAGCGGCTCGTGGTGAAGGCTGCAGCAGAACCCCACAGAGAGGCGGGCAGTTGGCCTCGGACCATGTAAGGTGCCCCTTAACACCCTGCCCGCACTCCTCCCCCCCCCCCATTTCCACCCAGGCTGGGGGGGGGGTAAAACCCTCCAGATAAACTTTTGAACTCTGGGGCTGCACTGACCAGGGGCAGAGACTTTGGGGTTGTTGGACTTTTGGGACTTTGGGTGATTCTTGGGTTGCTGGACTCAAGAGACTTTTGGGGTGTTGGACTTTGGGGACTTTGGGTGATTTTTGGGTTGCTGGATTCAAGAACCAAGGGGAAAGGACACGGCCCAATTTGCTGGGGTGGATCTTTTGCTCATGGTTTGTGTTATGAATCCTGTTTGTGGTGTTTTTCCAATTTAATGCTGATGTCGTTTACCTCATGTTATTAAACATTTTCTGCTACACTCAGACTCCGTGCTTGCGAGAGGGGAAGTATTGCCTCTTAGAGGCACCCAGGGGGTGGTATGTAGTTGTCCCAGGTCACTGGGTGGGGGCTCGAGCCGGTTTTGCATTGCGTTATTGAAACGGAACCCCTAGATACTGAACCCGGCCCTTGTTGCTGCCAACGCAGATGGGCAGAAGGGTTACATATAATAAAGAGTTACTCTCATTATATCCTCTCCATCTTTTGGAGAATTGAGAAGCCACAGAGTAGCATTCTAAGGGGTTGTTTATAGCATAAAGGAGTAGAATGTTTACTAAAAAGTTTATCAGAAAGAAACATGCATATCATAGGCTGCTACCAATCGTCAAATCTAACTAATTTTGGATTATTATTCAAACTATGCATTTTGACTAGCATGCATGTTGACATACCCCAAAAGACACAGTGTGGCGCAAAGTCTCAAAGGGAGACAAAGTCAAACAAATGCAGTCTGGAGTAGCTGGGTACAACCTCCATGGAAGTCTGAATCAAATTCAGCAGGAACACACAGTAGAGTAAGCTATTTATTGGCTACAAACTGGTCAGAAAACAAGCCTGGGTGGTAACCCTCTGGCATTTCAGCAGCTATACAAAACGTAATTTTAGGCACTTTGGTGGCAGAAGGCAAAGTACAGTAGGAAAAGCAGAGGGCCAGCTCTCTTATTTCTCCACATATCTTCCAGGATACACACAGATCCTAGGGGATCTGCAAGATGCCAGGTCCATCTGTGGTGATTCTGTGGCCCTGATAATATGGTCTGTCAAAGCTGCTCTACCAAGTACTCCTCCTGGCCACCACTGCTCCAGTGCCTCTCTCTCACACACAGCTGAAAGGTGGATCTCCACTATTATAAAGTTGCTGTACAACGTTTATTGAACCTGGAACTCTGACATTTTCTAGAGAATCTTCACCAGTCCACACAGGCAACTGATATGATGCCTTCAGGCCTGCTCCCACCCAATGTGAGAATGCCCGCTTCCAACTTGCAGCTTGTTCAGCTCCTGTGTTTGCCCCTGACTCCCCTGCCCCACTCCCACATACAGATTCCAACCCTATCAAGTCCTCTGTGGGATCTGGATAAGGAAGGGATGGTGCTGAACCTCTATTTCCTATTTATACTCCCAGACGAGCCCCCAAATTGTTGGAGAATAACAGAGTTCTAACTTTTTGTTTGGGTACAGCAAGTCAGATACTTTATTTTCTCTAACAATTGCGTAGAGGGAGAGAGCTAAACAGGTCTCTCTACAGGTAAACAATTACAGCAAACCTTTATACCTTTCATTACAGACAATAATAAGCAACAGGTGAATTTTGTTTATACATAGGCCATCTTGATATCTTATTTTTCTCACTTGTTTTGACTCTAGTCTACATACAATATTTTCTACACATTATCTACACAAGGTCGCAACAACTTCTCACACAGTTCTTTCCCACTCGCCTCTCACAATCCTCGCTTCTACAAATCTCACGTTATTAGGGTTACAGTTAACCTGACTCTTGCTAACAAACTGTCATGCATTGCATCCCCTTCCTGTCAGTTCTTTCTCTGCTTCCACAACACTAACATTTTCTTTCTCTGACATTGTTTTCTGAAATAAGACAAACACACAGATTAATCCTTTTTTCTTTGCCATTTTTCTTTCTAAAAATGTCTGTGCCTTTCCCAGCTAAACAGACACTCTCCTCATCCAAAAGAAAAAATACAGTTCTAAAAAGTGAGGCTTCTTGGAATCTGAACACCTTAGTCAAAAGGGAACTTGTACAGCAGTAAGCAACTAGTAAGCAGCCTAGTGCACAGCTAATTGCCGCCCACTGGCCACCTCAGGCTGTTTTCAGGTAGGAGTAGTTGCAACCCGTGTCAAGGGGCTCTTGTCAAACCCTCAGGTCACATCATACTAAGGAAGGAAGCAGTAGACTAAATAGATAGGAAACATATGCCACAGACTTGTTCAGTGTGCTCTGTGCAAGCAAAAGGAGAAACTATCTGAGGGGGAAGAAAGTGACTAAGGTTTGTTGGATCTAGGCCCAGAATAGACTTCATGAGCACCCTAAGGATTGCATGTGCAGGTGGATGACCAAAGAAGCCAATTTAGTAGATTAAAAAATGGGATGAACTGGTCAGTCTAAGAAAGCTATTGTTAAACTTCTTCTTCCCACTTTAAGTTTCCTTGAAATGTTGGCACATGGTTAATAAGGATGTGGTGTGAGGAATTACTCTCTTAATAAGCCACTGCTTTCTGTAACAACCTTCCCATGTGGCAGAGCAAAAATGGCAAACATTTCATATTGGAGATATTCTCTGCTTTGCATCCCATGTAATGGGCAGGAAGTGTCATGATATAGGACAAGAACTTTTAGCATGATACAAAGCATTATGGGAGGACACTGGGTTGTTGCCTACGCGTGTGTTCATAGTGACTGTTGTGTGCTCACTCTCAGCTCATTCACATCAAAGAAAATGCCTGGGACTGTTTAAAAGAAAACAAATGCCTTTCACAAATAAATAATAAGATTGAAAGTTGTTCCTACTGAGACTGGAGAGAGACTGAAATACTTTACATACCAGTTCAGAGGAAAGCTCTGTGCAGTTTTTTGATCTCTTAAATGCTTGTAAAAATAAATAAAAGAAAAAGTGGGATCACACTCTCAGAGAACTCTGTGGTTTCTTCACTTTTGTGAGGAGGGGCAGAGGTATATCTAAAAAAATCACAAAGCATAAAGAAAATCCCTGAAAGAATTAATGTTTCTTCCTCTCATCATCATCAGCTTACATAGCCAACTTGATGGCTTGAGAGGACTGGGAGTGACTAATGTTTTACTGTAAAAGGCCCATAAATGAAGAGTACTGGATACAAACAGGCAATCTTGTGTGAGCCTACTGGGAATTTCCTGTACTGAAATGAAATGGAGATGCCACTGAGTTAATTCAAACCCAGCACATTTTCCAACAGTTAACAGCAGCATATATAGAACAGAATTCCATATATATTATTGTGACAAAATATGACATGGGGCAATTAGATTAAATTGCATGTAGGCTGCTTGTTTAATAAACCTTTTATCAAATGCTTTGTTCCTACTACTAAATAAAAATACTACTGTAAGAAGGCTGTTGTGTTACTATATCACTGTCTCCAGGTTCCCATAGAGGAATCGCAGATGTCCAAAATGCAGTCAGACCTGATGGGTTGTAATTAGTTGGTACACACAGTCCACGGTACATTGGTTCTGGTCTAGGAATGGGAGAACTGTGAACTTCCAGACAGGCCTCGTGTCCTTACCGGCTCTATCACCTGAGTGGTGCTCTTAGGCTAGTCTACACAAGAAGCACTACATTGGCTCAGCTCCACCGATGCAGCCACACAGCTGTAGTGTGTCTGGCTCCTCCATCAGCATAATAAATCCACCTTCACAAGAGACAGTAGCTGTCCCACGGACACAGTGCTGTCCACACTGGCACTTAGGTCAATGTAACTTATGTCACTCGGGGGGGTGACTTATTCACACCTCTGAGGGATGTAAGTGATACCGACATAAGTGGTAGTATAGACCTGACATTAGAGAGATGAGAAAGAGGAATGACATGCAGCTAGATTTGTAAATGTGACGATTATATTTACTAATTATACTTTTATTTTTTATAGCACCATGCCTGAGGCATACCTGGTAAAGCTGAAGGTCCAGAAATCTACAGATTGTACAATAATGAAGTAAGGTCATGAAGTACATAGTTGATAGTTATACATTGCTTCATCTGCATATGTTTCAATTAAAAAGGTTTTTTATTATTATTATTTTGATACCTCTTTCTAACTCTCACCACATTATCATTTGCTCTGCTACTAACATAGGTATGCTATAATAACAGTCAGTAAAAAAGAGATAATTGCTAGACATTTAGGTACCTTTAAATCATAGTAAAATTGCAGTATAAATATAAGATGACGTCAAATGCTTTGGTTTATAATTCTAAGAAAAATATTTTAATATCTGATTACGTTTCCCAGTCAAACTCCGGCAGCCACTAAAAAAGAAAGAATAAGGAAAATAGACACTGCAGGGTGTGAAGAGGATGGGGGATGTGACAGGACGACAGTTAGTGGGGAGGAAGAGGAAATGCAGTGAAAAAAGGCATGCCAACCAACATTAATTATGCACATCCACTAGGATCCCTGAAGAGGAGGAGCCCTGAGGATGCAGATTTTTTTCTAGGGCAGGCTCTGTCTCTGTGGCACCGTTTCAGACCAACTGCCTAACTCCCATGTCATGCTGTCTGGAGTAGCTCACAACCACAAGTGCTTACCTCAGGGGAAACTGTCAGAAAACAGGGAGACACCCCAAACTGGGGTGTGCTCTATAATTAGATTTCACCAAGCCAGTGACCAATGTGAACTCCTGGATCACTGTGCCAGTCTTACCATGGAGTCACAGACAATCCCCTTAGACTTTCCAGTTGATCTTGCCACCCAGACAAACTGGACTTTGTGATAAAATATCACTTAAACCAAAAATCACACCACATAAGGTTGCTCCCAGTCCTTACGCCAGATTAATTGGTATTCTAGATCTTACACAAAAGACAATGCTTGTAGCCAATTCTATAGTAAACTAATTAAAAGTTTATTAGCTAAGGAAAGGAAGTGAGAGTTATTGAGAGGTTAAAGCAGGTAAAATATATGTACAGGTGAGTCACAGTCTATAATTCCAAATGGTGGTAGTGATGTAATAAACTGCCAGTTTCCCAAAGGTCTCTCAGGGCTAATCAGAATAACTCTGGGGATCTTCATCTTTTTGTTCAGTTATTCCACCTTGTTAGAATCCAAACAGTCCGGAGATGAAAGATCTTTCCTTGAATCCATTCTTATACTTTCTTTTCACAGAAATCACACTTACAGTGTCACTACCCATGTGGGCTTTTCCTTTGATGGAGAATGAGGAATGCATTTAGAGTCTTTGACCTCCAATCGTCACACATCATGACCACAAGCTTTGATATCAGCCCTTTTTTTGTTAAAGTTATTCATTTGCATTCCACAAGGCTTCTGCCATGTTTGTTGAGTTATTCAGTTACAAGGGTATTTACAACACAAATGTTTGCTATTACATTATAACAGGATAGAGATAAGTGAAACTGATTCAAGTAACAACACATTTGTTTTCATTAAGTTTAAATACCAAATACACTATTATATATTGAACAATTACTTTGATCTATGCTAATGCATAAGTGAATTGATCTGGGGCTTCGGCATGAGCTGGCACCTGATCTTTCAGTGTCCCATTGGACCAGAGAAGCTAGCTACAGACCCTGCTATGGTATTATTGCTTGCCTGGCCCTGCTCCTGCTCCTCTCTCTACAGCCTCAACTCTGAAAGCCTCCTCCCACTACAACGTAAGCGTAAGGTGCCCTACCCCCCAAACACCATTCTGAGACTGTTAGACAGGAGTGGGAGGGACACTTTGTCCACAAATACTCTGAGCCTCCTTGACTTCAGGTAGGTTGATTCAGATACAAATTGGAGTGATGTACCTGAAACCATCTAAACTCCAATTGGGGGGAGAGGGAGGGTTGAGATTCTCACCCCTACATCCTTTCTGAGTACTCCTGTTTCTGACAAAAATCATAGTATCACAGAAATGTAGGACTGGAAGGGACATTGATAGGTCATCTAGTCCAGTCCCCTGCACTGAGGCAGAACTAAGCATTATCTAGACCATCCTTGACAGGTGTTTGTCTAACCTGTTCTTAAAAACCTCCAATGACATTGATTCAACCATCTCCCTAGGTAATTTGTTCCAGTGCTTAACCACCCTGACAGTTAGGATGTTTTCCTAATGTCTAACCTAAATCTATTTAAGCCCATTACTTCTTGTACTGTCCTTCATGATAAAGGGCAACAATTCATCCCTCTCCTCTTTATAACACCCTTTTGTGTACTTGAAGACTTCAAAATCTTTACTCGTAGGTCATGTTTTCTAGACCTTTAATCAGTTTTGTTGCTGTCCTCTTTCTTCAATTTGTCCACATCTTTCCTGAAGTGTAGTGTCCAGAATTGGACACAATACTCCACTTGAAGTCTTATTGGTGGTGAGTAGAATGGAAGAATTACTTCGTGTGTCTTGTTTACAACACTTTGGCTAATACTTCCCAGAATTATGTGGGTTTTGTTTTTGTTTTGCAACTGTATTATATTCTTCTTAGCATATGTGCAACATGCCTCCAGTGGCACATGACCAGGTAGTTTGTGATCCACTGTAGGCCTCAGATACTTTTCTGCAGTGCTCCTTCTTAGCCAATCATTTCCTTTTTTGTATTTGTACAATTACTTATTCCTTCCTAAGTGTAGTACTTTCCATTTGTCCTTATTGAATTTCTTCACATTTAGTTCAGACCAGTTCTCCAATTTATCAAGATCATTTTGAATTCTAATCCTATCCTCCAAAGTGCTTGGACCCTCTGCTAGCTTGGTAAAATCTGCAAGTTTTATAAGTGTACTCTCCATGCCATTTTCCAAATCATTTATGAAGATTTTGACTAGAACTTGACCCAGGACAAATCCCTGTGAGATGCCATTGGAAATGTCCTTCCAATTGGATTGTGAACTATTGATAGATACTCTGAATACACTATTCCAACCAGTTGTGAATGCATCTTCTAGTAGGGTCATCTAGGCTATATTTCTTTGGCTCATTTAGGAAAAGGTCATGTGAGACAGTATCAAAAGCCTTACTAGAGTTGATATAGATCAGATCGTCTACTTCACCCCATCTACAAGATTGTTACACTGTCAAAGAAGGATATTAGGTTGGTTCAACAAGACATGATTTTTTTCTTAAAGATGTATGTTGACTGTTATTTTTTCTATGTACTTACAAATTGATCATTTGTTTATTTACTCCACTATCTTTCCAGGTACCGAAGCTAAGCTGACTGGTCTATAATTCCCTGGGCTGTCTTTATTCCCCTTTTTATAGATAGGTACAATATTTGCCCTTTTCCAGTCCTCTGGGATCTTTCCTGTCCTCTACTATTTCTAAATTTTTAATGGCTCAGAGATCACTTCAGCCAGTTCCTTAAGTATTCTAGGATGTATTTCATCAGGCGCTGGGGCTCAAGACATCTAACTAGTCTAAGTAATTCTTAACCTGTTCTTTTCCTATTTCAGCCTCAAACCTACCCCATTCACACTGATGTTTGTTATGTTAGTCATCCAATCACTGCTAAGTTTTTTGGTGAAAACTGAAAAAGGTATTAAACACTTCAACCATTGCTGTGTTTTCTGTTATCATCTTTCCTACCTTGTCCTTGGCCTTCCTCTTGTTTCTAACATATTTGTAAAATGTTTTCTTGTTACTGTCTGTTCCCCTAGCTAGCTTAATCTCATTTTGTGCGTTGGTCTTTCTAATTTTGTCCCTATATGCTTGTGTTGGTTTTTTTTCATATTCATACTTTGTAAATTTGTCCTAGTTTTCACTTAGTGTGGAGTCTCTGGGGTGTCTCTTGGGAGTCTTTAGGGGCAATTGAGTGACTTAACTAGTTTAGTGCTGAGGATTTGAGCCATACAGTCTATATTTACACCCTTCTGAAGGGAACAAAAGGCTCTTCATCAAACACATGCTTAACTGAATCAAATATTCTTTTTATGCCTGATTCTTCTCTGGGTGAATTTCACCCCCCTGTAAAGGGACAACTGAAGTCCCACTTGTTGAGCCCTGTTTATAGCCATGTCTGATGTTTATTTTTATAATTTACTTAGAATAGGAGTTGGGTGGCAATCAGTTTTCCCAACCCATGAAAAGTGAGATTTTGATGTTTTGTCCCAATTTGAGATAGGACAGTTTTTCAAAATCTTGACAAAGATTTGAGGAAAGAAAATCTGAAACAAACAAACAAAGCATGATTTGAATCAATTGAAACATTTCCTTTTTGATAATTTGTAATGTTTTGTTTCAATTTTAATCGTTTTTAATGTTGACCATTTTTTTTACTATGATTAGCTTGGATTTCAAAATGAAAAGTTGTTTCTAACTGAAAAAAAAATGATTTTTTCATTTCCCAAAATATATAAATGAAGTGTTTAAACAATTTTGAACTTTTTTCTTCAACCAGCTCTACATGTAATGGAAGGTGCACTTTTTGGTTCTCATGCACCAACCCAATTTCATTCCATTTTGATCTCCAACACTGTAAGGAAAGATTAAATAAATAAATAAATGTATTTTGCTAAAAAAAGGTGATGAAACAAACTCTGTTAGATTTTATTAACCACCCTTAAGAATAAAGCAATCATAACCCCTAAATCTGGCCCCTAAACTACATTTACTTAACAATACTTATATAATTTGTATGTTTTCAAAGTAGTGTACAAGCATTAACTAGTAACTCTTCACAATACTCTGTGAGGTAAAGAAGTAGTATTATTCCCATTCAAAAGACTGACTATATCCCTTTATTTGTAGTATACTATATATTTATTTGCTTGTGTTAAATTGGAAGCCCCAGCTAAGAAAATAAAAGCAATAAAACTTGTTACTAAATATCTCCAGAAGCACAATTAAAAAACCCAAGGTTTTCTACATACAGTTAGGAAATAAAGTCAGCAGTTCCCCTTTTATGAACTGGTGACAGTTCAAAGCAAATAAACAGATGCTTTTTACATTGCCCTATAACATACCTTCCACCTCTGAATCCAAAGCATGCAAGCCCCAAAGACAATATGCTGTCAAATAACAATTCAATTAAACAGGTAAGTCATCTATCATCAGTGCACAGTGATTAAAATGTCTTTGGTTATCAGCACTATCATCCATTAGGTAAAGGCAAGATCCATTTCAAGGGAGGAAAATCAGCAAAATGAGGTGCAGCAAATTTGATTAATCAGGTCCTAATTACCAAAGACTGACAGAACATTAAAAAAATAATAATACAGGAGCAACTAGCATGGAAATTTTTGAACATGAAAATAATAAAGAGCAAGAGATAATGTGTTCTGTTGTCAAGTTTCAAAAGTGGCATTTGCAATCTTCAGTGAGTTGTCAGCATTAGATATTATTAACCTTTTCTCAGCATTTTGTGCAAAGCATGTACATTGCACTTTGCTTGAGATAAAACAAATTGCTTTCTTCACTGGATTACAGCATTAAGAATGAAAAAGAGCAGGGGAGGTGGCACCAGTTGGTACCAATATTTTAGGGTTCAATGATAGTATTAAAAATCCAGAAGAGGCTAGAAAACAGGGTGAAATCATATTACAACAGCAGTCTGGGGTTTGCCCAGTAAGATTAAATCAGAGTGAAATCATTTCATGAAAGGTTCAGGCACCTATGCAGGTGAGCATAGTAGAGAGAAAGCATTGAATCTCTCTCTCCTTTTTAGATCCACAATAGCACTGGTCATATCAGTCCTTGTGCACCTTCAGAGGGAGTGTAGAAATGGCGGGAGGTGTGGTGTGGAATCATGATATACCTACGGTGATGTAAGGGTCAAGGCGTTTATCTACTACATACAGTTTCTGTATCTTTCTGCTGTTGGATATGCAGCACACTATTGATCGATCCTTTGTATCTTAGCCAGTTAGCCTCCCAAATTTATTTTGTTTGTAAGGTTGAAATACTACTTGTATCCATCAGGCAGACATGTGGGGAGCAAGGCAAAATATAAAGTATGGATTTTGTTTGAATAAACACTCAAAATATAGGATGATTATAGGCACCTCTTAGATCTGCAAAGCTGTACTAGAAATCTTGCATCAAAGGGCTATATTACCAGGATTTACCAGTTCTAGTTGGGCTGCTTTGCATACTTATGCTTCTAATGCCAACTAGGACCATAGATTTCAGGGGCATGGAACACTAAAATACCATAGGGGAATTTTTTTAAAAAAACTTTTCTAAACCACATGAAAGGCTTAGCTTGAGTGTGGATTGAATTTTGTGTCAGTTCATATTTTATGCAAACTAGTTTTCTGATTCTTGATAAAGTGCCAGCAAAGTTAGGTTAGAGGTTAAGAAATTTACCCACTGCATATGGTATATTATTGTAGTGCTTCTGCTTGCTTTAAATGAACAGTAGGCCTGGGCTGAACTACCTTGAAAAGGTGACCATAAATTGTCAGGATGGAGCTACTTAATGTCCCAATTTAACATTACGAATTAGACTCCAACAAAAAGTTACTCTTGCACATAACCCTTTTGAAACAGGCTTAGATGTCCTCACACTCACTTATGCTCAGGACAAAGTGAGAGATGATGTGTGTGTAAGGGGGGTGGGGATATAACTTACACTGTGGTAAACGGTAGTCAGTATACAGTAAATTAAAGTAAATCTATTAGAACATAGAGGGAGTCTGAGTCAAATGGTGTTACTGTACAGGGAGGTGCCAGCAAACCAGTAAAGTGCCTGAAACCACTATGGCTTATTGCTACAAGCAGCCAAGTCAGCAGGCTGTAAATTGGCCATTCAGCAGTCTCAGCTTTACCAAGGCAGGAAGGGAGGGAGTTTTGGGTGCCACAGAAAGGGCAGCTTGACCCAGCATCCTTCCTGATAAGAATTGTGTTGAAGTTGCTGATACATGCATTTTAGAAGAACAGGATGTGCCCCAGGAAAGTTTATTGGGGCCTCAAGGCTGCAAACTCTGGAAAAACCCACACCTGGTTAATCAATAATCAGAAGGAACCTCTTGCTTGACCATTGAAACTGCTTGCTTAACAAGTTTTCTTTAAGGGACATGTCATTCTATTACTAATGTATAAATAAGGGGGGAAAGTTTGAGGTAGTTGGACTCTTCTGGACTCTCCCTCTGGATACATCTTGCAGTCCCCATCAGCAGATGGAAGATTTGGCCACCGGAAGCCTGCCGCTGTGTCACTCAAGAGCCACACTCAGCTTTGGTAATTATCAAGGGTTGAGGGTGTTTTACTAACCTGTTGCGGACGTGTGTAAGTGCTTGAGACTAAGTAAAGTTTAGCATTAAGTGAAAGCACTCTTGGTTTGTCCTGTTTGTGCCAGCCATCTATCAATCGGACGGCCGTGTCTCCCCTGATTTATTTCCTGACACCACCTCACACAGAGTAAAAGTTACCAAGAGCTTTGGGTTGAAAGAACCCTGGGTAACATTATATATACATTGAAACAATCAGAATAAAGTGTAAGTTGTCTGTCTCCCTTCCTATGCTGTAGATAGAGAATATTAGTTCCCAATCTCTAATGAGATGACCATATATGATACATTTCACAAGCACAATGTCCACTTAAACCCACTGATAATAAGAGAAGTCCGATAATACACATTTAATATAATGTTAAACATAAACTGTTTCCATGTTTCTTGGGTATATCATGTTTCCACTCAATAGATTTTTCTGCATTTGCATGTGGGAGAAATTTTCTTGATTAAAATCTTGAACAAAGGCTAAAATAACTACTGGATTAAAATAGCCTGCTTGTTAAATAATCGATAAAATGGATAATGGAGTAGACAGTATACTTACTAGATTTGTAGATGACAGCAAGCTGGAAGGGGTTGCAAGCACTTTGGAAGATAGGATTTGAATTCAAAATAACCTTGAAAAATTGGAGACTTGGTCTAAAATAAACAAGATAAAATTCAGTAAAGGTTAGTGCAATGTACTTCACTTCCAAAGGAAAAATCAAATGCACAAATGCAAAATGGAGAATAACTGGCTAAGTGGTAGTACTGCTGAAAAGAATCTGCATTTATAGTTGGTCACAAATTGAAAATGAGCTAACAATGTGATGCAACTACTAAAAAGGCTAGTATCAATCTGGGGTGTGTTAATGGAAGTGTCACATGTAAGATATGGGAGGTAATTGTCCCACTCTACCCATCACTGGTGAGAACTCAGCTGGAGTACTGTGTCCAGTTCTGGGTGCCACACTAGAAGAAAGATGTGGACAAATTGGAGAGCATTGAGAGGAGAATAATAAAAATGGTAAAAGCTTGGTAAAATGGTAAAAGCTTTAGAAAATCTGACCTATGAGGCAAGGTTAAAAAAACTGGGCATTCTTTACCCTTGAAAAAAGAAAACTGAGGGGAAATCTGATAAGGGTCTTCAAATATATTAATGGTTGTTTTAAAGAGGCGAGTGATCAATTGTTCTCCATGTCCACTGAAGGTAGGACAAGAAATAATGGACTTAATCTGCAGCAAGGGAGATTTAGGTTAGATATTGAGGAAAAACTCTCTAATTATAAAGGTCATTAAGCTCTTGAATAGGATTCCAAGGCAGGTTGTGGAATGCCTGTAACTGGAGATTTTTAAGACCAGGTTAGACAAACACATGTCAGGGATGATCTTTAAGGTACCTTTTAGGCCTATATTTCTGTTATTCTATGATATGCACATTTATGATAAAATATGTGTTTTCAGTTGCTTGCATGATCTATCTATAAAGAAACCAAACAATTGACTGTATGTGGCAAAGTTCCATTGCTGGGTTTCCTGCTTTCCCCTTTCTTCCTATCTCTTTCATGATTATTTATTATGTTGGCTACTTTCCTCTCTAACAAAAATGACACAAACAGAAAGTTAGCCAGAAAGAAATGACTTCTGGATTTAGTAAACAGTAAACATCACTTCATAAATCTGCAGAGCTTCTTCTGATGCAGTACATCTGATTTGTTATTCCCAATATCTCTCTTGCCCAGGAGGCAAGGCCAAGTTGTATAGTTACCCTGTATGTCATTCTTACCACAGATACGTCTCTTTGGATAGCATTAATGTTAATCACATTCTCTCCCTTTCCATTAGAGTAATTATTTGTCTCTCCCTCCCTCCTGTGTCTGAATATTATGTCTACAATCTATCTACGTAAGTGTTATGGGTTGTAAATATATATCTTCTCTCAGGGTGTCTATTACCGGCAAATCCGTTACCTTTTTCCATTATGCTAATGAATGGATTGCAATTCTGATTAGAATAATCTGGCTTCTTTGAATGACTTCTTAAAACTCAGACAAATAAAAATAAATATTTTAATTGAAAATAATTCTGGATCAAAAGCAAAGGAAAACATCTCCTTTGCATTCAATACACAGCAAGATGGCTTAACTGAAAGCAAGGAATGCAACGTGACACTGTTTTGGATTCTAGTGTTATTTCAGCCAAAACTAGCAGTCAGTACATTATTAAGGCATGCACTCCTAGCATATTGTTTCCTTAGTGATAGATGGGTACTGCTTAGGTACAGTTGATATAAATTACTTTGCTCATCTTCCCCTTTTCAAGCCATTCTGAATGCAGACACATGTCTTTAGCTAAGAATCTCCAGTGGTGGGCGACAGGATAGCACAGGAGATCCTTAATAGTATAGGAAGTTTTTTTGCTTCTGAGTCACTGGTTCAAATGAATCACAGGTCAAAATTGTTACCCTCTGATGGACATTCATGGTCCTTGGCTGAGCTCTCACTCACTCCTGTGGGACATGTGTCCACATAATAAAATAGACTTGCTACTAATTGGATGCTATCAATTCTCATCATGGGGCCAAAGTACAAGTTCGAGTCGTACTCTGGAGCTGTTCAAAACTTTTCCACATGAACAGTTTTCCATTGGAAAGTACTGATTTGTCAGAACTGAGATGTTCTTTGAGAATGTATTGATTTTATCAACAACTTTGATGGAAACCAGACAGGGATGCAGGTTGTCCAGCCAGGCAAACTGCTACAGACTGCTACAGGAGCTAGGATTTCCTGAGCTCCTAGGCTCTTGGCTTCTTCACAGTCCAGTTGGAGGCCTGCAGGGTAGAACAAACTTCCAGGTTCCACAGCAGCTCCTTGGCTTTCAAGCTTCCCAGCTCCTTGACAGCGCACCAGGCAAACTGCTACAGCCATCTCCTGGGAAGCCTTGGAGCCACGGGAGCTGGGACCAGAACGTTTTGGTTGCTCCAAAACAGAATTTATTGAAAATGTCCCTCCTGCAGAAAATTTTGCATATCCAACTTTTTGTTCTGATTCAAAACAGTTTCTGTTATGGAAATGCAATTTTTTCTATAGAAAAACATCCAGCTCTACCAAGCTGCCTTTTCTCCTCCAGAGATGATCTTTCCCCTAGAGATGTAAGGTTCATTGCCAATATACTGTGGAAGAAGCACGAACTATCAATGCTTGTGTTGTACCTGGTCTGTGGCTAGAAGTCTTCCCAGGAGATGGCTGTCAAACCACCACCAACTTTGTTGTAAATGTAAATAACTACTTTACTAGTAATAGACAGGAAGGACAATGACATTCCTCCAAACACTTTTTTTTGTTAATTTCTATTGCTGAGAATAAAGGTACAATGAATAACCATGAGTTGATGCATAGATGAAGAGAACTTGTGTAAGCCTTACTGGATGCAATTTAATTTCATGTGTCTCATAAAATTCTTTAATCTTCTGTAACACTGTGTCTCCAATATGAAGTGTCTTCTCTTTGAGTCATCTTAGACTAATATATGTCTTTGCAGCTACCGAGGAAGTCCTGAAAAACTGTCTTAACCTTATTTTGAGTTCTGATGTTGTTTTTAACCCAAACAATAAAGTAGACTCCGTTCAGAATCGATTAGTCTATCTAGGCATTAATACAAACATCTTCACTATAATTTCTGAATGTCTCATTATACCTGGGCATTCTGTACATTTGAGGCTCAATCCAGCTCCCACTCATTCAATGGGAATTAGATTGAGCCATCTGTACCATTTGCCAGAACTGCAATGATGCTGGAAAAGCATACAGGTAATATTTTCCTACTTATTGATTTCAACAGACGTGTTAAGTTCTTTCTACACATATGGACAGATAGACCGCAACTCAGGACACCATTTAAATGTGGTTATTTTTAAGCACATGCATGGATCCCACTGAAATTATAGTTAAAGTTAAGCATGAAGTGCTCTGCTGAATAAGGATGGACTGCTTCATTGGGACTATACAGAGCACAGGGATAGGGGATGATGGCTGTCTGAACAGGTGGGAAATCAGAGAACTGTGACAGACCTAGTCTGTGGGGGTGGAATGATGCACCACACCAGAGACAATGGACTGATGTGAAGAGCTCACATGATAGCTGAGGCCCACCTATGAGGGAGTGGGGCAGCCAGCTGAGTTGACATAGGTGAGAACATTACACTATAGCTGAGGCTTGCATGTGAGGGAGAGAGGCTGTCAGCTGAGTCTGACTGGGGCTGAAGATTCAGTTATATTTATATATCTGTTGGAACAGTTAAAGGACTCTGACCCTGGAAAGAGTGGAAGCAAATCGTGACCCAGAGGGCTGAATCATGGGAAGAGAACGTAAAAATGGACATACTGGGTCAGACCAATGGTCAATCTAGCCCAGTATCCTGTCATCTGGCAATGGCCAATGTCAGGTGCTTCGCAAGGAATGAACAGAACAAGGCAATCATCGAGTGATCCATCCCCTGTTGTCCACTCCTACCTTTTAGCAAACAGGAATTCCCAAAGCATGGGGTTGCATCCCTGCCCATCTTGGCTAATAGCCATGGATGGACCTATCTTCCATGAACTTATCTAGTTCTTTTTTGAACCTCATTATAGTTTTGGCCTTCAAAACATCCCCTGGCAACGAATTCCATGGGTTGACTATGTGTTCTGTGTGGAAGTACTTCCTTTTGTTTGTACTAAACCTGCTGTCTATTAATTTCATTGGGTGCCCCCTGGTTCTTTTATGTGACTGAGTAAATAACACTTCCTTATTCACTTTCGCCACACAATTTACAATTTTTTAGACCTCTATCATATCCCCTCTTAGTCATCTCTTATCCAAGCTGAAAAGTCCCAGTCTTTTTAATCTTTCCTAATATGGAAGCTGTTCCATACCCTTAATCATTTTTGTTTCCATTCTCTGTACCTTTCCCAATTCTAATATATCTTTTTGAGATGGGTGAGCAGAACTGCACACAGTATTCAAGGTGTGGGCATACCATGGATGCATATAGTGGCATTATGATATTTTCTTTCTTATTATCTATCTCTTTCCTAATGGTTGCTACCATTCTGTAAGGCTATTTGACTGCCACTGCACATTGAGGAGACATTTTCAGAGAACTATCCACAATGATTCCAAGATCTCTTTTTTGAGTGGTAACAGCTAATTGAGACCTGTCATTATGTATGTATAATTGAAATTGTGTTTTCCACTGTGCATTACTTTGCATTTATCAACATTGAATTACATCTGCTATTTTGTTGCCCAGCCACCCAGTTTTGTGAGATCCCTTTGTAACTCTTCATAGTCTGTTTTGGACTTAACTGTCTTGAGTAATTTTATATCATCTGCAAATTTGCCACTTCACTGTTCACCCCCTTTTTCAGATAATTTATGAACATGTTGAACAGCACTGGTCCTAGTACAGACCCCTGGCGGACACCAGTATTTATCTCTCTCCATTCTGAAAACGGATAATTTATTCCTGAAAGGACCTTCCCTCTTGTCCTATGACTACTTACTTTGCTAAAGAGCCTTTGATGAGGGACCTTGTCAAAAGCTTTCTGAAAGCCCAAGTAGACTATATCAACTGGATCACCTTTGCTCACAAGTTTGTTGACCCTCCCTTCAAAGAATTCTAATAGATTGGTGAGGCATGCTTTCCTTTTACCAAAGCCATGTTGACTCTTCACCAACAAATCATATTCATTTGTGTGTCTGATAATTCTGTTCTTTACTATAGCTTCAACCAAATTGCCTGGTACTGAAGTTAGGTTTACCAGTCTGTAATTCCCAGGATTGCCTCTGGAGCCTTTTTTAAAAATTGGTGACACATTAGCTATCCTCCAGTCATCAGATACAGAAGATGATTTAAATGATAGGTTACATAGCACAGTTAGTATTTCACAGTTTCATATATGAAACTTTTGGGTGAATACCATCTGGTACTGGTGATTAATTACTGTTTAATTTATCAATTTGTTCCAAAACCTCCTCTACTGACTCCCTCAATCTGGGACAGTTCCTCAGATTTGTCACCTTAAAAGAATGGCTTGGGTGTGGGAATCTCCCTCTCATCCTCTGCAATGAAGACCAATGCAAAGAATTCATTTAGTTTCCTTGCAACGGCCTTATCTTTTTTGAGTGTTCATTTAACACCTTGGTCATCCAGTGGCTCCCCTGATTGTTTGGCAGACTTCCTACTACCAACGTACTTAAAAGGTTTTTTTGCTGTTAGTTTTTGAGTCTTTGGCTGGTTGCTATTCCAATTCCCTTTTAGCCTGCCTAATTATACTTTTACATTTAATCTTGTCAGAATTAATGCTTCTTTCTATTTTATGTAGCAGGATTTAACTTCCAATTTTTAAAGTATGCTAGAGTGAAAGTGATCACAAAGTGATGATCATGAGTCTAAGAAATTATAAGAGGGAAAACAGCAGAATAAAGACTATAGGCTTCAGGAAGGCAGACTTCAGTAAACTCAGAGAATTGGCAGGTGATATCCTGTGGGAAGCAAGTGTAAGGGGAAAAAAGTTCAAAAGAGCAGGCAGTTTTTTCAAAGAGACATTATTAAGGGCACAAGAGCAAGCTATCACATAGATTGATAGGAAGTACGGTAGAAAGTTACCCTGGTTTAACCAAGAGATCTTCAGTGACCTGAAACTCAAAAACAGAATAATAAAAGATGTGAAAATTAGTTCAAGTTACAAAGGATGAATATTCAACATGCTTGTGTTGTGTATATATTTGGATATATATATATCCAAATATATACACAACACAAGCATGTTGGGACAGAATTAGAAAGGCCAAAGCACAAAACGAGATTAAATTAGGTAGGGGAATAAATAGTAACAAGAAAGCATTTTACAAATATGCTAGAAACAAGTGGAAGACCAAGGCCAGGGTAGGCCCATTACTCAAGGAGGCGGGAAAGACAATAACAGAAAACACAACAATAGTTGAAGTGTTAAATGCCTTTTTTGTTTTGTAGTTTTCACCAGAAAAGTTAGCAGTGATTGGATAACTAATGGCACATCTTCAATGGCTTTTGTGGTCACGGCAGAGTAAAAAAAACACCTCCACGAGGGGAATCGCTACCAGCACTGTCTACACTAGCACTTTACAGCACTGAAACTTGCAGCACTCGGGGGGGGGGGTGTTTTTTCACACCCCTGAGTGAGAAAGTTGCAGTGCTGTAAAGTGCCAGTGTAGACAAGCCCTAACATAGAGAACATCAGTATAAATGGGATAGGATCTGATGCTAAAAGACGAAACGAACAAGTTAAGAATTACTTAGACAAGCTAGATGTCTTTTTCATACAGCCTGATTAAATACATCCTAGAATACTTAAGGAACTGGCTGAAGAGATCTCAGCCATTAGCAATTATGTCTGAGAACTTGTGGACAATAGGAGAGATCTCAGGGCATAGGGAAAGGGCAAATGGAGTACCCATCTATAGAATGGAGTTTAAAGACAGCCCAGGGAATTATAGACCAATCAGCTTAATTTTGGTACCTGAAAAAATAATGGAGCAAATAATCATTCAATTTGTAAACATGTAGAAGAAAATAAGGTAATAACAACATGCATTAGTCAAGAAAAAAATCATGAAACCAACTTAATATCCTTCTTTGACAGGGTAACAAGCCTTGTAGATAGATAAGAGTAAAGCAGTAGATGTGATATATCTCAAATTTAGTAAGGCTTTTGAAACTGTCTCACATGACCTTCTTATAAACAAGAGAAATATAGTTTAGACTAACCTACTAAAAGGAGGGTGCATAACTGCCTGGAAAACTGTACTCAGAGTAGTTATCAATGGCTCACAATCCAGCTGGAAGGGCAGATTGAGTGGTGTCCCACAGGGATCTATCCTGGATGTGCTATTCAATATCTTCATAAATATTTTGGCTAATGGCATAGAGAATACAAAGTGGTGTTAGGCACTTAAAATTGTTTCTTGACTTTTATGTGTCTTTCTAAAATGAATTAAATAGTTGCCTAATTGACCTTATATCTGCATTGTGATGCTATTTGTAGAAAGTGGATGTTACAAAATTTCAGCATTATTGAGCAATATGTCCCAACCTAGAACATACAGGAAAAAATAAACAATACCATGAATAATAAATAATAATAATAATAATAATAATAATAATAATACATCTCTAATGGATAATATGGCAAGCCACAGTAACTTACAGAGATTTTTGCTTAGGACACTAGATGTTTTCTAAGACAACTATTTCAAATTTCTTTCTGAATCTTATCCCCTTCTGTCTCCCCCTCCACCAAAAAAAAGTGTTAACAGGCAAAGCACAAAATGTATTTTTTTTTAAATCACTTCTACTGCCTTTGCTAAAGTGATTTTTCTCTATGGAGAATAATTCACTGCAAGACTAGCAGGATAATCATCAGCCACAAAACCCAGTCTCAAAATTACAAGGTTACAACACCCAACCATAATCTCGAAGCCAGTAGATGAGGTTATCTACAAAGTAATTTGACAGAAGAATTTTGCCACATCTTTCTATCAGTAAAGGAAATTAAAGTACAATGTACTGTGTTATGGTTCCTATGAAAGCTACCTCGCAATCTCGAATTCTCCACATCACACTGTGACACTATCTGTATCTCTGTCATCCAGTTTACTTAACAAATATTCTTAGTTTTTAAACATTTGTGGAAAACTTACTATATCAAATGGTATGCAAATAGTGTCTTCTGGCTATGGAGGTTCTCTGTACTGTTGCCCGATGCTCTATGCAAACAAATGCGCCAACAAATTAATAATCTTGGCTCTGACAAGAGTCCAAAATTGTTTAATATTCTTTTCATGTGGAAGCTGTTGTCTGATCATTAATCATGTTTAGTTGCACCTGCAATTATTTTTTCATATCCTTAATACGGCAATTTTATTACAATGATTTCTCTCAGGGGGCTTATAGCAGTGATTAAAGCTTTGTTAATTGTTGCATGCATTATAAGATTGTTTCAAAGTCAATGTGCTCTGGGGTGGGGGCCATAAATGGCAAGGTTACAAGAAGTGTAGAAAGTTTTGATTTCAATTTACAAAGCTGTTTAAAACAAAACACAGGGGTTAGACTATTTTTCCAAACTTAGAAAAAAGTCTCACATTAATATATCTATTGGAGTTTTTCATTGAAAAGATTCCCAAAGCATTTCACATGCTTTGGGTAAAACCCACGGAAAAGGACACATGTCCCAGGGCTCTATGACATCCTAGCTAGCAGTGCAAACACCATAGGTAATACCTTGAGAACTCCTTTACACTCCTTTGCCAACAGCTGATGATATTTGAGTCGACACAATGATTGAACTAGTAAAATCATTGCTCCCAGTTGGAACACAGCCATTGTCTTGTTGGGAAAAAAATTGAAGAAAGAGTCTGATCTGGGAGAAAAAAATGTCATATCATTGTGCCCTGAAGCTTTGTAAATATAGTCTCTGGCAGAATACAAGGGGAATTTGGTTCTGTACCTAAGATACCTTAGTTGAGAACAATGACAGTCTGGATCAATGAACCTTCAGTATTCTATAGGAAGAGTGACTTATTGGATAGAGAACACTGTGATGGGACACAGCTGCTGTCTCAGAAGTTGTTACTTTGAAAATGAGGCCCAGACCGTTCAAGCAAATTTTCTGAGGAAGAAACTCCTCTAAAAGGTCACCTTTGGGATTCACTATACTACTGAACAATGCGTAGATGTATCAACAATGCATAGTTTTCATTGTTCTTCATCCTACACTAGTACTGTTAAAATACACTGTTCAGCTCAAGAGACTTTTGAAGTAGGTTACGAGCTTTACTTCTGTTCACAATTATTCTGGTACAATGCTGCCACTAAATGTTTGCCT
The DNA here is from genome assembly GCF_028017835.1 of Emys orbicularis. Classification (NCBI taxonomy): domain Eukaryota; kingdom Metazoa; phylum Chordata; order Testudines; family Emydidae; genus Emys; species Emys orbicularis. Next base: position 81,549,800 of record NC_088686.1, on the reverse strand, counting down.
AATTAATGTGACTGTGGTTTTTCCCATACTGGAAATATTGAAATGGTATCTATTGTAGGATTTTGTACTATCACTGTAGTGTATGAGCACATCCCGTAGCAAGGTTCTTAGTGCACTTCATGGAGTCCTAGCTCTTCATCCCTTTATGGCTATAAGAAGCTCTTTTTGAGCTCTGTCTCTTTTTCTTTGAATGAGACAGCTGTTGTAAACATGATTCTCCTTATGGTGGATAAGCTTTAGCAAAGTTGAAAGTTTTTAGCATGATGTAAAGGCAGAGGTGAAAGTAAGCCAGTATGGACTGGTACAGTGTACCAGTAAGAAAGTGGCCACTGGTACGGGCCAGTACACAGCAGATGTTAAAGCACTGCCATGGCAATGCTTTAAGCACCGTATTGACAGGGCCGCTGGTGGGGGAGACAAAAGGGGCAGCTGCCCCAGGGCCCCATGATTTAAAATGGCCCAGTGCTCCCGGCAGCAGCTGGAGCCCCGGGCCCTTTAAATTGCTGCCAGAGTCCCGGGGCTCACGGTCGCTGCCGCCGCTACTGCAGCAGCGGCTGGAGCCCCAGGTGGCATGGCCCGGGCAGCGCTGAAGGGCTGGCTGGGGAGTCTGGTCCCAGCCCCGCCCCTTCCGACCAAGGCCCCGTCCCTTCCAGGGGCCCAGAGCTGCCCACCCCCACCTTGCCCAGGACCCTGGCTGCACTGCGTACTGGTAAGTCCTCTAAGTTACTTTCACCCCTGTGTAAAGGTCATCAGATTCTAGCGTAATCTAATCTCTTCTGAAGTTTATTCCCCAGCCTGATCTCCATAACTGATGATGGATTTTCTCTGCCCCATATGCTTGTCCTCAACTTTGTCTTACAGGAGTGCAACTGTTTTGGTGCTTTGTAGATGTGGTCGCTAATGAAACTGGAACATGATTCACTAATCGCTTTGAAGCTCAAGATCAAAGCATAGAACTGGCAGTGGAATTAGACTGGGACCTAGATGGGAGAAATGAAAACACAAGTCTGATGTGCAGAATGCTTCCTCCCTTGTGGTAGGCCTCTGTGTGTATGTCTATAGTGGCGGGGCGGGGGAGGGGGGGAAACATCCCCAGCCCGCAAAACACTCCCAGCAGTGAATCTTAGAGCCCAGGTAAACTGACTCAGGCCCGTGTTGTGAGGCTAAAAATAGCAGTGATGACTTTCATGCTTGGGCTGGGGTTTGGGCTCCGAGACCCTCTCCCTTTGCCAGGTTTCAGAGCCCAGGCTTGAAAAGCATGAGCCCTTGAAGCCAGAGTCAGTTGACCAGGTTCTGATACTCTCTACCACATTGTTGCTGTTTTTTTGCAGTGTATACATACTCTATGAGCACAAGTAACAACCTTTTCTTTGTTTTCACAATCAGTTTCAGATACAGTGCATTACCATAATCCTGCATGCAGGTGACATGCATAGGTCACTGTGGCCAGGTCCTGGACTGAAAGGAAGGAGGGACGTTCCTAGCAAGCTGAAGGAGGAAGAAAGTATTTTGTAGACAATCTAAGGCAGGGGTCGGCAACGTTCGGCACGCGGCTCGCCAGGGTAAGCACCCTAGCGGGCCGGGCCAGTTTATTTACCTGCTGACACGGCAGGTTCAGCCGATCGTGGCCCCCACTCACCGCGGTTTGCCGTTCTGGGCCAATGGGGGCGGCGGGAAGCGGCGTGGGCCGAGGGATGTGCTGGCCGCAGCTTCCCGCCACCCCCATTGGCCCAGGACGGCAAACCGCGGCCAGTGGGGGCCACGATCGGCCGAACCTGCCGCGTCAGCAGGTAAATAAACTGGCCCGGCCCGCTAGGGTGCTTACCCTGGTGAGCTGCGTGCCGAACGTTGCCGACCCCTGATCTAAGGTCTAGTCCCAGCAGTGAATTGAATAGGTCCCTGAGGCTTCATGCCGCTTTGACAAACAAGCCTCTTGTAGTCACTGTCCTGGCTAGTTCTTTAAAGCATTTTCCCCTTCCTAACAGCAAATACCATAGTAATATTAATTACAGTAGATTCTGCTTATTAGCAACCTCTCTGTTCCCAGAAAATAAGTTGCTATTATCAGTGTAGTGGGGTGGTCACCTGCTCCGAGCCTGAAAGGGTTACAGCCAGCCCTGGGAGAGGACTGGGGCTGTGAGCTAAAGGCTGGGCTGATTGGGGAAACAGCCTCAGCTGGGGCCACGTCCCAATCAGGCCACAGCTGGCCTTATAAAAGGCTGTGAGCCAGGAGCTCAAAGAGTCTCTCTCTAGCTGTGGAGAGAGATAGGCCTGGCTGCTTGAGAACTGAGTGGGGTACCTAGAGTGGAGCAGGGCTGGGGGAAGGCCAGAGGTGCTGGGGAGCTCCATCCTGGAAAACCCCCAGGCTGCAGGCCTTGCTAAAGGCCGGGAAGGGTACTGGGGTTGCAGAGGTACAGCCTAGGGCAGGCAAAGGCAGCAGGTCCAGACCCCCATTGCTGATGATGAGTGGTTTATAGACTGCAGTCCACCCCAGTGAGCAGGGGCTAGATGATGACTGGCAGTAGCCACTGAGGCAAGGTGGGGATAGGGGGGTGGGGGTTCCCCTGGGTGGGGAGACCCAGAGTGTGGGTTACTGCTGGGGCAGAACCCTGACATAAAGGGACACAGGGGCCAGCGGCAGGCGAGACATCGGCCAACAGAGGGCGCCCTGGAGCTGGAGAGCTATATCCCAGGACAACCAGCAGGAGGCGCCGCACCGGTGAATCGTCGCATTGCTACAATTGGGAAGTTGCCAATAAATGGAAGGCACCGGTTTCCAGAAGGATGAATAGAAGTACAAGCACAGAATGATGCACTGTTCATTACAGTAGTTGTGAAATTGTTTAACTTTTATTTGATACAATTAGTTAAAGAAATCCAAACATGACACACAGAATGGAGAAAATGTATAGTGTACCACACAGCTTAGAGAAAACGTAGGAAATCTTTTCTTTCATTTTCACATTCAGGTACATTGCAAACATGCCCTGAGTTTGGGATTTGTAATAAAACTTAACTAATTCCAGGTTACAGTGGAAGTTTTGTCTAGCTAGTTTTCCTATCTAACCTTAGTCATCAGTTGGCCAGACTGTACAGAATGAGCCTTGGCAGCTGACATATATGTGCTGTTTGGCTCCAAAATGTTGGTGATTAGAAAACATAATTACTCCTCTGGCTTTTTCAGAACTAAAATATAATGGACAGCATTCTGTATCTGGTCCAGGGATCAGCAACCTTTGACACGCGGCCCATCAGGGAAATCTGCTGGCAGGCCAGCCAGTTTGTTTGTTTGCGGGAAACAGCGGCCAACACATCCCTCGGCCCGCGCCACTTCCGCAGCCCCCATTGGCCTAGAACGGCCAATCGCGGCCACTGGGAGCTGCGATCGGCCAAACCTGCGGACGCTGCAGGTAAACAAACTGCCCCGGCCCACCAGCGGATTTCCCTGATGGGCGGCTTGCCAAAGGTTGCCGATCCCTGATCTGGTCAAACACATTTCTTCTATACAAACTCATCAGCTACAATCAGAGATTAATTCCCTCTGGGATATGATAAAACTGGTTCTGTAGACATATACCACCTAGTGCACTTTCATTGCAAGCTCATGTTAGTGTTTTTAATAACAGCTGGGGGTAGGAGAAGCTAGAGGTATTTTGGGTTTTTGCACAAACTCAAATTGTAACTTTTTTGTAATGTGCTTTCCTTTCATTAAAACCATTTAGCAAAGGAAAGTAAATTTAAATATAGTTCCCCCCCATCTAAATGAAAAGTTGCTATGTGCAAACAAAGAAACTTGTTTGAAAATAAATTTGTCTTCCTTTTAAGACCTCCAAGGAAAACTGGTAATGCTTCATCTGCAAAACCTCATGTCTTTTCTCCCACCCTTGAAATTAATGAAATTCAGACCTCCACAATGAGTTCTGTTTGAAATTTAGAACCCATAATTTCAGAGTAGATTCTAAATTAGGCTAAGCAAGTTTTCTCAGCCTAAATAAGAACAAACAATTCCTGAAAGCTATTATAACAACCAAGAAGCTCATACTTATTACTTGAAGCGCCTACTTTCAGCCTAGATCTAAGTCAGCATTGTGAGTTGTATTAAAATATGTAGACACAAACAAAAGTACTACTAAAAGATCTGTAAAGCTTTTCTTAGGCACTTATGCTATTCAAATGTTAACAAGAATTATCTGCTCTTTCATTCATAGTGTAATGATTATTGCAGACAAGAACTCCATCAGTAGGTGGAGCCTTATCTCAGTGTTAAGTTGTTGTCTTGTATGTTATTATGTGATTGATCTGACCTGGGGGTTTCGCAGGAATTTGAGTTCTGCCTTGTGTGTACTGGAGTTGGTACTTGCAGTGTCCCAATAAATTTAAGTGAGTATTCTAATAGTGGTGATGGTGGTTTAAAGAGGGGGGAAAAGCACTTTTGCCTGAGATGAAGCTTACTGGTTATGCAGATGAGACTGGAATCTGTAATTAATTGGCAGACTGTGAATGAGTGTACTGATGAGAAAGCAGCACAGCTTTTGCAGTGTTTCAGATGGTGATGCCAAAGCATTTTATCAGCAGCTTCCTAGTTCTGATAGTGGGTCTTATAGATAATTACACAAATAAATACTTCTACAACTCCTGTGAGGGGGGATTGGTCTTTTTGAAATACCAGAAGGAAAGACAAGTCATGAGGAGGCAGGAACCTCTGCATAGTTGTTTGTGTATATTAAGGAAACTGTTCGATAAGGCTTTCCATGTACCTTGTCTGAGAGATGAGTCAAGTGAAGCAGAACTTGCTGGTGTCACATCTGGAACTGGCAACACAGAGAAGAGTGTATGTGAAAAGTCAGTTTATAATAGTTTAGCAGGGGAACTTTGTAGCCTGCTGGTGGAGGATAACATACCGGATAAACCTATGGACCAGATTGTACACAAAGTTCAAAGTGTGGAAGCAGAAATTAGGATTTCCTTAAAGGTATCAGCTGTTAATTACCAACCTCAGTGTGACTCCTTTGCCAGCTACAGCACTTCATGTATTGTTAGTGAAGTGGATAAAAATTTGGAGAAGACACAAATGCAAGCTTTTCACAGACATCCTCTCAGTCAGAAGAGAGAGAGAGTGTGTCTATTTCTCAAGTGGGTCACAGGCCAGATTACATTATCAAGTGATAAAGAAGCAAAGGTCACTGAAGACAGACTTACCCAAGCAGAGAGAAGTCACACCAGGGAAACTAGAAATTGCTGGGGCAGTAGGACCACCATCAGCAACTATTACAATGGTCCATGTGAAGAACTGCCCAGATACCTGCTACATCTACAGACACGAACGGTTCAAAAAGCACAATGCTGTTGGATTCAGGATCTGAAATAAATCTAATCTATGGTGAACACCCAATGCTGAAGGCGAACAAAATTTGTACTGCAGGAGTTAAATTGGTGATGATTAATCATCAGCTACTGCAGACAACAGGAGAATTCCAGCTCCTTCTGAAAATTTTTGTTTGTTTGTTTGTTTTGGTTTTTTTAGTGCTGTTGTATTGGGAATAGATTTCATCCAAGAGCATCATGAGAACTTCTGGAGTGTTAACAGAACACAGTTGTCCCTGGACAATATCCAGATATCTGCTGCAGGATGTGGGTAGAAGGAAGTGGGGACCCAGGGGAGCAACTCTTGGGGCCATTGAGGTGCCTCTACCATATCTATAGGTTGACTGAGAGGAACTGATCCTGTGGTGGCTCAGAATAAAGTTGTGGTGAAGCCAGGTCATTATGCACTAAGACCCCCAAGGATAGAAGACTACTCCAGTAAACCTGTAGGAGTGTTTGAAGCTATCAGTATTCAGTCAGGATTGTTATTTAGCAGAATTCTGTTTCAAGTTGTACTAAAGGGGGAGTGCTGGGTAAGAGCAATTAATGAGACTCACCAGGTAGCACAGCTAGTGTATGTGTGGAGGGAGTGGGGAGAGATCATGGGAACAGTATCCAATGTGGCTGGTGTCTCAAAGACTCTCACAAGGGCAGAAATCAAGAGCTGTGATGCAGCCCAGTTGGTAAAAAAGTTTGGGGTTGACTTGACAGAAGCAGCCATAGAAGGCAATGAAAGGAAGCAGTTAAAACAGCTGCTCTGAGGATATTCTACTGTGTTCTCCAGGAATAATAAAGAGTTTAGGATATATGATCAGATGCCAAAATCAGATTGTGCTTAAGCCAGGGAGGGAGTGTTCCTGTCAGGCAGCTCCCACATTGGATTCCCCGATGCATCAGATCACAGTGAAAGAAAAGCTAAATCACATGCTGGAGGATGGCTCGATTGAACAGTCTACATTGTCTAATTGTTGAAAAGCCTAATGGAGACGTGAGGTTGTGTTGACTATAGGAGACAATTCACAGATGGTTCAAGATAGCTATACACTTCCCCACATAGCAGACACACTGGATAAAATGTCAGGAGCACACTATTTGAGTAGTTTTGATTTGGTATCTTGATATCATAAGAGTAAACTGGCACTTAAGGATTGAGGGAAAAATATCTTTGACACCCTATGGACTATTTAAATTCAGCAGAATGCCCTTCAGGCTCATGAACGCACCAGGTACATTTCAGAGGGAGGTAAATTATCTAACCCAAGTTGTGAGAACTGAAGACATCCTTACATATTTAGATGATGCAATATGTTTCTATAAAACATGGGAGGGACACCTGATAGGAGTGGAAATTATTCTTCAGCTTTAAAATGTCAGGATTTAAACTTGCAGGAAATAAATGTTAGCTTGCGAGGAGTCACATCACCTTCCAAGGACATGTTGGAGCCTTAACCTCAGAAACTGAACATTATGTAGGCCTGTCCCAGTTGTTTAAAGCTGTAGGAGGCACAGTGGTTTGTAGGCCTCTGCAGATTCTACAGGAGATTTGCAAATAAATAAAACAAACAAATAAATAAATAAATAAAATTGCAGAGCAGGTAGTACCATTATACCAGCTAATTAAGAATAACTTTGGGTAGAGAAATGCCAAAAAGCATTTGAGTTACTGAAGGAAGGATTTCTAATTTATGTTTTGCTTAAATTCCCAGATCCATCACATTCAATCATGGTAACCTGTGATGCCTCAAATGTTGCGGTTGGATTTGCATTTGAACAAAATTGATGAGCTTGCTAGTCACAGACCAGCAGCTTGTGGAGGTCACAAGTTAAATAGGAGGGAACCATGTGTTCAGCAACAGAACGGGAGTGTCTGGCTATTGCAGAGGCCCTCATGGACATCTGTATTATGTACAGAATTCACAGTGGTTGATCATAAATGTGGAATTCACAGTTGACCATAAATGTGGAAAAACAAAATGCTGCAGATGCTTTCAGCTGGATGAGGGCAGTGAAAATAGACTCTGCCTAGTCTTATGAGGACATACAGCATGAACAGACTAACAACCCTGACTTATGTTTGTTGCACCAGCAGATCAATTGAAGGAGCCCCAGGCCAAGGATGTTTAACAGAGTTTGAGAATAATTATTCATTGATTCAGCCACCAACTTGCTGGTGTATGAAGGATATAGGATTGTCTTGCAGCAAGCATACAGCAAATGGGACTGGAGTGTCTCCATTATAATGAAGCAGCAGCTGACCTGGGGTACAAAAACACTCTGATCCTGGTATCCAACAGATTGTTTTGGCTGGGTATGGCTGCAGATGTTCAGGACTGGGTACTTTCCTGTCAAGAAAGGAAAGCACCAGGAAGAAGAGGAAGAACTCCTTTAGGGGAAATGCCCCAACCTAATAGGCCCTGGGAGATCATACGGAATGATTTGAAAGGCCAACTACCAGAAACATCAGATAGAAACCACTATTTGCTGGTAGTGTATGATGACACCTTTTCAAACTATGTGTTGCTGCAACCACTGAAGGATAAAAAGGACTGAGACAGTGTAGTGGTCCCTTGCTCTCAAGTGGGGGAGGGAGGCCACTCTGCTTCACTACAGGCAGACTGCAAGTAACAGTCTTACAGGGGAGAGCTCAGCCCCCTGGGCAGCATGAAGCACAACAGTCTTTAGCCCACAGCCACCTGGCTGGGGCAGAGAGTAATTAACAGCCTATAATTAGCAGTCTACCAGGGAGCTTTGGCCCTCCATGTGGGGCACAAACAGTCTTTAGCCTGCCTCCACCAGGTTGGAGCAGACAGCTACAAACAGTCTGTAGAGGGGCTCTGGCTCCCACTGGGCAGGGCAGAGCCACAAACAGTTAGGGCTCTGGCCTGCATTGAAGGCAGAGCTATAGCAGTCAATAAGCCCAGACCCTAATGCATGGCAACGGGTGAAACAGGGCTCTTGCAGAGGTGAGTACCAAAGCAGTCTAGGGGCTCAGGCAAGGGTGAGCACCATCACAGGCCTCCTGGCCAATGGTGGGGAGGCTGCCACCCGAGAGGTGGGGTGGCAGGGGGTAGAGGGACGCAGGCCTACCCGACTCCACTGCGTCCCAACCCAGGGCCTAACAGAGGCAGGGTGATCTGCCACTGGGTCAGCGGGGATTCCAGCTGCAACACTCTGACTTACACTCTGGCAGCAGGGCCAGACTAGAGTCTGATCCCTCTGGACTACTTCCTGCCACAGTCTGGGTATAGGGTCCTGTGGTCCAAAGATCCCCCGTCTCCTCAGGGTACTTGGCTGCGGGTAGCTCCGGCAGCTCCTCGGGGTCCTCGTCTGCTTCACCTGATGGCAAAGCTTCAGTCCACTCCAGGGTTGGGCTGCGCTCTTTCAGAGGTGTCTGCTCCCCAGAAGAGACATCCGGTCTCTCCTGTGTCTCAGCAGCAACTGAGCTCCAGGGCTCTCCTTTCCTACTTCCTGTCCTGCCCTGGTATTTCGAGTGAGGGGGCGGGGTGGGTTTAGCTCCACCCACCCTGGGGAGCATAGTGGCCCCTCACACTCCAGTTCACAGGGAGGCCACTCAGCCTTACTATAGACAGTTACAGATGCATTGATGAAACATGTCATGTTACAATTTGGCCCTCTAAACTGGATATGCAGTAATCAGGGAAAGGAATTTAAATCATGGTTGTTACACATGGTTTTCTGACAACTCCACATAACCAATTGGAGGATGAGTGTTGCCCATCCTGCATAATGGGTGAATGGAGACAGCAAACTGCACCATTGGTTCTATGTTTAGAATATTAGTTAAGACCAATGACACTGGGATATGAAGTCACTTTTGTCATCTTTGCATATAACACCAGCTGGCACTCAAGTATTCATTACTTTCTTTATATTATTTTTGGACTCTGCAAACTCATGTTTCCCCTGACTTGATGTTCAGGCAGCAAGAAGTAGCAAGGATCCCTGTACCTAAATAGGTGTGTGACGTGGTGGAGTCTTATATAGTTGACCTAAGGACAGTAATCTAGAAGGTGGAGAAACAGATGAGCCAGAAGTGAGCATGCCAGGCACAAGATGCCAGGAAAAAAGGAAAATTACATGCCCATTCAGGAAGAAGAGAAGGTATGGCTACACAACTGGACAAAACAGCCTGCAAAAATCCCAAATATACTCCTTTTAGGAGGGGACCTTACATAGTGATTAAGAAACGTACCCTTGCTGAAACAGAAAGCAAGATCTTGCCCTTCTGTAATGCATTGAGAACTGGTGCACAGATTCATTGAAAGAAAGGAGAGGACAATCCCAAAAAATGCTCAACTATCCCAGAGGGATTCAGAAGAGTATTTGGAGGTACCCCAGCAGGTTCCTATGGCTTATAATGGGAGACCAGTTGTATGTAGACCGCAACTTTTTAAAGACATGTCTCTTACAATTACTTAGAATCATAGAATATTAGGGTTGGAAGAGACCTCAGGAGGTCATCTAGTCCAACCCCCTGCTCAAAGCAGGACCAACATCAACTAAATCATCCCAGCCAGAGCTTTGTCAAGCCAGGCCTTAAAAATCTCTATGGAGATTCCACCACCTCCCTGGGTAACCCATTCCAGTGCTTCACCACCCTCCTAGTGAAATAGTTTTCCCTAATATCCAATCTAGACCTCCTCCACTGCAATTTGAGACCATTGCTCCTTGTTCTGTCATCTGCCACAACTGAGAACAGCTGACTTCCATCCTCTTTGGAACCCCCCTTCAAGTAGTTGAAGGTTGCTATCAAATCCCCCCTCACTCTTCTCTTCTGCAGACTAAATAAGCCCAGTTCCCTCAGCCTATCCTCATAAGTCATGTGCCCCAGATCCCTAATCATTTTTGTTGCCCTCTGCTGGACTCTCTACAATTTGTCCACTTCCTTTCTGTAGTGAGGGGCCCAAAACTGGATGCAATACTCCAGATGTGGCCTCACCAGTGCCGAATAGAGGGGAATAATCACTTCGCCCGATCTGCTGGCAATGCTCCTACTAATGCAGCCCAGTATGCCATTAGCCTTCTTGGCAACAAGGGCACACTGTTGACTCATATCCAGCTTCTTGTCCACTGTAATCCCCGCTTAGCCAGTAAGTCCCCAGCCTGTAGCAGTGCATGGGATTTTTCTGTCCTAAGTGTAGGACTCTGCACTTGTCCTTGTTGAACCTCATCAGATTTCTTTTAGCTGAATCCTCCAATTTGTCTAGGTCACTCTGGACCCTATCTCTACCCTCCACGTATTTACCTCTCCCCCAGCTTAGTGTCATCCACAAACTTGCTGAGGGTGCAATCCATCCCATCATCCAGATCATTAATGAAGATGTTAGAAGATCAGTTTGAACACATACCTCTGGCATATCTCGAGCACCTGCAACATTTCAGTATTTCCTGGAGACTTCTGTGGGAGCATGTTGTCTAGAGGTATTAGTCTATTTGGGTGAGTTAATTGAATTTGGGAAATCTTTGGAGGCATGAAGAAATGCTCTTGAAAGAGACTGCCTAGAAGCCTATGAACTAAAGGTATTTGTTGGTAAGTGACAGTTCTGCAGAACATTCATCAAATATGTGGGACACATAGTGTTGCAAATAGATTTCAGAACAGATCCTAATAAAATAGAAGCTCTTACTACATGGCCATCCCCACAGAATTACAGAATGATCAAGACCTTTCCAGGATTTAGTGGATACTATCACAGATTTGAGAAAAAATGTGCTATTACTGTAAAGCCATTGCATGACCTGTCCAACAAGGAGAAAAGGAAATGCAAGACAAAAGACTAAAGTCCCCCAGAACTCTTGAGCAGAAGACATAATGATTCCTTAGAACTCTGCAGAACTCAATGAAATTTGACGCGTGACAAGAACTTTCAGAAAATCATTAGTTGCCTAAATCATATCCCAATTTATTGATTCAGTTTTAATATGGTGCTGTGTAGAAGGGGCCTCATCAGAGTCCTCTGAGCTTCACTACATTTCTCAGATTTGCTGCTATCCTCTGAATCATCTCTTATAATCAAGTTTTCTGATCTCTCTGGTAACAATGTCCTCAGTCTGCATCATCTTTCTCTGCAGAATCCTCAATCTGCATTATCTCTTCTCACAAAATCCACATGGGAAAGGAGCCAGAAGCACTTGGGCACAGGGTGTGGGCTACTTGAACGTGACTTGTTTGCCATAATGTCATTACTTTTTCCTCTCACTGAGGATCTCAAATTTTGTGGGGTAGTGGGATCTCAAAGTTCATTTGTAGTTATGGTGATTCCCCAAGTTCACAAGAGATATCGTGGGTAGGTCTCCTTTGCAAATGAAGCTCTCTAAGGATGCACTTTTTTCACCAATAGAGAGAGTAGAGAACTCTTCTCCTTTGGAGCTCCTGACCATAGGTCTTACACACATGTAATGATTATACATAAATATCAGGTGTTGCAAGGCTTAATACATGCATAGTTTGCAAAAGACTTTGAGACACTAGAACTACATAGCATTATTATTAGTCAGTTTTCACATTACCCATCAAAAAAACTAATCTGCAAATTGTATCTCTGATTGCAGTTATACTCTTACCATATCTTACTCAAGAAACTTTTGTCTCCAACAACAGTGGCCACATGGTGTTGTATACAATATGGCTGAGGACTGTGCTTGGTTTTCATAAGCTCTTTTTGTTTCTATATTTAAATAAAGATTAATTTATACAAAGGAAAAGACTCATTTGTAATTGCTCAGTTCTGGTGTAGTAAAGAGCTTTGATATGCACTTACATCTCAAGTCAAACACCTCAGCTGATGTCTACATGTTGACAAATATGTTTTTCTCCTTTCTTTTTTCTTGGTAGCAAGAATGAGTGCTAATTGTTCCTAATTTGATTTTGATGAGTTCTCACCTAATTAGCACTTAAAGAGTTGTTCTGATGATGCAGAAGACTCATTACCATTTTTACATATCAGCATAAAAGATTCCTAATGAAAAAAAAATTACATTTTTATATTCTTGCCTGACCTATCAAGCACTGTGATTTTCTGATCTCATTTATTTATTTCAAAGCTGCAGCCTTTTGGATTTTGACATATTGCTAATGTGAAGAGATGTTCCTCTATTGCTCTGACTACTAATTAATCTTTATAATTATAACATCTTCCAACAATAATCAAGATCATAAGCAGGGTAATAGTGGTTAAAAAGAAAGAAACACCTTCTTCTATGCTGCAGATAAAAACATTCTCACTTGACGGAAGATGGTGAAAGAAGAAATACTGTTTTGTGATAATTGACTTATACTTATGGGTATTTTAGTTTAACTTGATCACTTTCTCTGCACTTGGTCTTTATATTTTTCAGGGGGAAAACCTTAATATTTAATTATGATAAATCACATTAACTCTTTCAAGAGCCATTTTGACATACTCTACAGGTCCCAAAACTTACTTTCATTTATTAGTTGGGTGATGTATAGAAAAATAGAAGACCAGCTCTTTACTGTAAGTGATCACTCAGTTGAAGTCAATGTGCCCATTTAAGCCAATTTTAGCCAATTTTTTGGTTTAAAAAAAAATCCCCTATCTGTATAGTTATACTGGCACAAAAATCTGTCTGTAGATCAGGATTTAGGAACTCCTGTTGTCAACTAACCATGCAAATTGGGAGCACAACTAACAATGATTTTCAGCTTCGGAACACAGGATCTGATTCTTTATTGCCCTGCAACTTGTATAGTAATTAACACCAGTGCAAACTGGGTGTGAAGTGCTACGATTCGCCTTTCCAATTCACACTAGCACCAGTGGAAGTTCTACACACAGAGGATGAAATCCAACACTTACGTCCTCCAAAATTTAAGTGGGATGGAAGTGGTGGTTGGGCCTTGAGATGACCATCAGCACAGTGGTGTATTTCACTCCTGGGGACAGCAAGTTCCTAAATTCCGTCAGACTAAGCCTAAATTCCTTTAGGCTGATCAGAGACGATAATATAGCTCTAAAGAACCAAATTGAAAATATTCTGTGCAGTGATTACATATTGCAGAAATTATCAAGTCTTTCAAAGATCAATTACAATGCATCCTTCAGCTTTATACTGTATGATAAGTCTGTAGTGTGGAAAGGAAAAAAAAACTGCAGGCTGTATTTACCCAGTCCTTGTACATAGATTCAACCATGGAATCACAAACTTATTGTATGGTTATTTAACCCCTGTAGAATAAAACAATACTGAACATGTTATTGTGGAAAAGAGAAAATAAAAGCCTACAGCTAAAAATATAAATCAGTCAAATCATCTACACAGAGGGGGAAAGCAATGTCACAATCTCCCTGAGTTTAAACACATAGAGTTTGTGACTCATTCTCTCAATAGAGGATGTAGGCTAGTACTACTACAGAGGCATGTTCACTTACCCACTCAGAACTGTGAGGAATGCTGGTCCGAATGGGGCAACTATGTGGAGCGTTCCCTCCTAGCCCTTCACCCATTCAATGGTAGCATGGACAGCCAACCCAAAGCATACAAAAGTAATGAGATTTTAAAAATATATTAAGTTGGGGGTGAGGATGGAGGAGAGTTATTTGCCTTCCAGCTTTTGAGCCTGTAAGGCTCATATTTCCATGCATTCCTTGACAACTTTGAAAGCTAGAAATTATTTTTGTTTTAATGAAAGAGAGATTCTCTTGTAAATCACATGACTCCAGGAGTTGATGCTTCAAGAAAAGAAACTATCAGATATCACAAGACTCATGATAGAATAATTAGTTAGCATCACTGAGAAACATCAGTTTGCTGGATGATAATAAATTCTGTTTCTACTGAAACCCTTGCCCCAATTCAAGATGGCTGCCAGCCCATAATTTTTATAGTAGGCTGATATGGCATACTCTTCCGTTAGCCATAAATAACCAATCAGAACATTTTTAATTTTAAGGGTAATGTGATGTTTCCAAATTATATCTTTATTTACCCTTTCAACAAAAGATATTTATATCTTAGAAAGACTTCTATTCCATAGTGCACATGAATCATGATATACTTATGAGTTGTATAAACTGACAGACCCCTTATTTCCAAAGCACAGTTATTTCATAGACATTGGCAATACAAGCGGCCCCCACACTTCTCCCTAAAGATATGTTTCAGCTTCTTCTAGAAAATTACCCTCTAGGAGGAAGTTACATCTCTTAAAATATGGCTTCTCAAGAGAGATGGCTCAGAAAGATGCCAATTATTGCCACTTGGGATGGAGGCTTTTTTGTTTTATTGGTGTTGGGCACCATGAACTTGACTGAGTCTGTAAACTCATTTCACACCATAAATGCTACTAAACAACCATCAGATGATAGTGACTTGTATTCTGAAGCAGGGAATGTTTCACCCTTTAATCCCAGTCAGTGTCCTCAGCCATCTAGACCAGTGATGGTCAACTTGCGGCTTGTGGTCCGTATGCGACCCATCAGGGTAATCCACTGGTGGACCGTGAAACAGTTTGTTTACATTGACCGTCCACAGGCACGGTGCCCGCAGCTCCCAGTGGCCGGGAACGGCAAATCATGGCCACTGAGAGCTGCTGGCGGCTGTGCCTGCAGACGGTCAATGTAAACAAACTGTCTCGCGGTCCGCCAGTGGATTACCTTGATGGGTCGCAGGTTGTCCATCACTGATCTAGACACTCTTGTGTAATTGTTTTTTTTCAAGAGTTGTGGCATGATAAGAAACTATCTTATGTAATTGATCATTTACTACAAAACACCAGAACTGGCATATAAACAAATCCCAATTTTAGCATGTTTGTAAGGAGTGGTTTTCCAATTATAAATTATCTGGCCATTGTCAGTGTGGGGAGGAAGTAGAAAAATATATTACTATGATGAAAGAACAATGTAAACAACATTTCTGTGATCCTGGAACAGTTGAACAACATTGTGTTTCTCCAGTTCAATCTGCCATTTAGTTACTCTTCCTTATCTCTGCAGGGACAACTATATTCAGGTTTTTTTTAAGCGTATGAAGAGGAGAAAATAGGTAAGAGAAAGAACACATAAGTGTTTTATTGTGGGTGTCTCAATCTATCATTGGTAGGATTCGATGCAGCTAAGTGTCATTCCCAGAATGAGGACAGTGCAATCTAATCTCCATGGAGACTGCCTAATTTAATAGCCTCATGCTATGTTGGTATCTGTCTTGGACAACGATTGCTTTTCAAAAAACATAGATGACAAATGTCAACAATTCTGCTATCATAACAGTTAACATGTGTTCCTAATTAATTCTTAAGCAGATAATCAGCTACAAAGTGCATTTTGAAACCAGATGGTCTAAGATTTCCAAGATATCTGGCAGTGAAGGATACCTCATTAAAAATTCTGTGTTTAGTCCAGGTCAGCTAGTAGGTATTCGGTGTGTATTCTAATTGAAGGTGAACTACGTAACTGTGGATATGGAAAACTGGGGGAGTGGACATGGAGGGGGTACAAAGTTTTACTTCTTGCATCTGTGATTCTGTGGTGGAGCCTGGCACTGGAAGTCAGGAGAATTAAGTAGTACTTCTAGCTCTGCCACTGACTCACTATAATGTTGGACAAGTTGTTCATCTCTGTGCCTCAGTTTCCACAACTGTAAAATGGGGGAAATTCTTTTTACCCATGTTTTCAAAGCACTTTGAGGTCTACAGAAGTGCTAACTCTTTATTTAGTATGTGTATTACATTATTTCCTAGTAGCCCAATTAGACACTGTATGAAAAATACACTCAGACTGTCTTAGCCCTGAAGAGTATATGCAAACTACATGAAACAGTAAATGTTCAAGAAGTCTCATTTGGATTGCACTGACATTGAGGAAAGGGACTCCCTCTGACAGGAACTCAAGCCATGGAAGTCAATTGGAATTTTACCCAGTTACACGAAGACTGAATTTGTTTTAGTAGACTGTGCACAGGAGGAAGGGCAGCAGGTTTGGGCTTTGAGAATATTGATCTGGGGAATCTCATTATATTTCTACCACATCATATTTTTATGGGACATAAAATACCATTAGAACAGCTTTTCTCATACTATTTCTAGTGCAATTCCAAGTCAAAATGTATAGACATTTCAGTTATTATGAACATAGGAATTGCCATATTGGGTCAGACCTGAGGTCCATCTAGTCCAGCATCCTGCTTTCAATAGTGACAGTACCAGATGCTTTGGAAGAAAGTGTCTGGCCCCAGAGTAGGCATGGGAATATTCTGACCCACACATTAGTTCTCTTCTTAATCTGTAATAGTTAGAGATGGTATAAGCCCTGATGCATGAAGTTTAATACTTCCAAAATTTGTTAGCATTTGTTATTGTAAATAGATATTCTTGTTAGCTATATAAATATCCAAACTTTTTGAAACGTGCTAAATTCTTGACCTCAGTGATATCTTTTACCTAGGAGTTCACTGTACAATTACACATTGTGTATAAAACCTTTTATTAGTTATGAATTTGCCACTTTTTAAGTTTATTGAATGTCTTTTGTTCTTGTGTTATAAGACAAAGAGAATAGAAGCTCCCAGAGCTCTCCATTGACCTGTCCACAATGTGTAGGAATAGTATAATGTGTAGGAATTGTTTATTCCTCCCACCCCACAAATGTACATTAGTTTACATTTATCAGCATAAATCTGCATTTGTCATCATGTTGCACACACAGCTTCGTTAGTTAGGACCCTCTGAATTTCCTCACAGCCCTCTCTGGTCCTGACTTACTTAAGTAAATTTGGGCCATCTGGAAATTTTAATACCTCACTGCTGATCCATTTTCCAGATTATTAATAATATATAAAACATTGAAGTTAATATAGAACCTGCAGTTATCTTTTAGCCACGTCAAAATTGGCACAGAGGCCTTTTGTTTAAACCCTATTGATTTTGTTTAAGCTTTCTCAAGTTGCCCCATGTTGTGTGGTCGAAGGAGTAGAGCTCTTTCTCCAAAACAGGCAGTTTAGAGTACACATGGGCAATCACTGTATCTCTTGGAAGTTCAGGTCAACAGCCTTCGTCAAGGTTCAGTTCTTTCACCAATACTGTTCAATGTGTATATCAATGACCTGATTGCTACACTCTCATGCAAGTTTATCTATGCCAACAAAATCTGCTGTAGTTCCCAAGCTCAATCCTTCCAGGGCTGGCTCCAGCTTTTTTGCCGCCCCAAGCGGCGAAGCAAAAAAAAAAGAAAAGATAAAGCCGCGATCAGCGGCACTTCAGTGGCAGCTCTACTGCGCCGCTTCATTCTTCGGCGGCAATTCAGGGGCGGGTCCTTCGCTCCGAAAGGGACTGGGGGACCCGCCGCTGAATTGCCGCCGAAGACCCGGACGTGCCGCCCCCTTCCATTGGCCGCCCCAAGCATCTGCTTCCTTTGCTGGTGCCTGGAGCCGGCCCTGAGTCCTTCTCAGAAACTGACAAGGTCTTGAATGATGATATGAAGCTCATGGCAGATTATTGTAGTCGATGGCACCTGCAGCTGAGCTTTGTCAGGACAGTTGCTAGTGTATTTTATCTGCATAATGCAAGAACAAACTATGAATTAAAGGTTTTCTTCAATGGCTGTCTGCAGCATGATCTAAATCTGGTTTACCTTGGTGTGACATTGGGTAGGTCATTAACGCACCACAACCACTTGAAAAAGATGGCAGCCAAAGTCAGCACTTGGAACAACTTGCTCAGAAAATTGGCTGGTTTAACCTGGGGTGTGAGTGCCCAGATGCTTAGAACATCAGCCCTGGCCCTTTGCTATTCAACAGCAGAGTACTGCGCTCCTGTCTGGTGTCGCTCGTCTCACACGAGGCTGGTTGACGTAGAGCTTAACAAAGCTATGTGCATTGTTACCGGGACTTTAGGTGCAGCTCCATTGCCATGGCTGCTAATACTTAGTAACATAGCACCCCCCCATATTCACCATGAGAAGGCCTCTGTGATGCTGCTAAGATCCATGAAAACAACCTGCTTTGGTATGCAGACATCTTCAACCACTGTTGAGCTTGCCTGTGTTCTAGATGCCCTTTATGGTCATTTATGCCACCACAAGACATGACGGTGGAATCTGTGTGGCGCAACAAGTGGTCAGCGATGCCAGTTGTTAATCATTCTCCCATCACTGACCCAACTGTCTGTTCACCAGACTTTGATCTGCCTGCGGTCATCTCTGAACCAGTTTTGAACAGGACAAGGCAACTATGAGGCTAATCTCTTTAAATGGGATTTTTCTAATGAGCCACGATGCAGCTGCGGTCAACTTCAGACTATGGTGCATATTTCTGACGAGTGCCTACTGACTTATTTTGATGGTTTGCTACTGGCTCTCCACCTGGCTGATGATGATGCCATCAAATGGCTGGGCACATTGCGCATACTCTGAGAGAATGGACCCACACCAAATGACCAACTGATGCTCTGGCCCATGCTTTTCCTCATCTATTCTAGAACATGAACAGTGATGGTTCCTCACCCAGTTCTCTTATTAATTTATACCACTACACAATTGCTTTTATTGTTAAGAAACCTTTTCCCTAATATCTAGCCCTAGTCTTTTCCTTCCTTTGCTTCTAGCCAATGTTTCTTTTCCTACCATGTGATCAATAGTTGCTAGACAGTTTATCAACAATTGAAGGATGAAAGTAAATAATTTTTTACTCTTCTTAATTTAATATTTTTACCAATATATTCACATTTATCTTACATTTCCTCAATAGTGTGCCAACATAATTTTCTCCTACTTGATCATTTGTTTTTTAAAAAGGAAATCAGTTGTCATTTTGCAAAAATCACCATATTTATGAATTCCCAATTTAATTAAGTGGAATGAAAATAGTTTTAAACTTCATAATCTACAGAAATTCAGCTCCTCTTTTGATTTAGCAGCTAAACAGAGATAGGAAGACAAAAGCATCACACTTCTGAGATCTGTGTATTAGATTCTGTCAGCAAGTCCTCAACAGAAACTGAGCCTATTATTTGGAGAATCCACATTAGTGCAGATAAGCAATCATTCCTTTCCATTTGAAAGACAATTAATTCCTGGTTTGTCGATGTACTATTCAGCTATCTACAAATTCTTCTAGCACACAATATCATGCTATCACAGTCTTGTGTTTTGAGATGACAAGCCATGCATCAGCAATTTTACTTAAAAACACACTTCAAATAAATTGTAATACATTGTGAAAAAAAGTTATTGCTTAGACTCAGTGGCTAACTGGGTGTTTGTCTGTCTAAGGGTTCTGTATATTGCTCACCACAATTATACCTAAGCACCTATAAGAGGGTATGAGTTAAGAAGCATGGATGAAGCTCTGCATTTTTACTTCATTTCCCAGTGATATCAGGCCAAATTCAATGACAACATTGGAAGTGGTGTGAGGTGCATATCATTAAATCGTAACAATGAGAGTTTGTGGTAAAGAAATGTGTAACTTGTACCAATTGGTATTCGGTGGCTATTTAGTGCAAAAATGAGTGCACTTTTTTTTTCAACACCAGGGAAGCAAAAAGGAGCGTAAGTTTGTTAACCAACTAAGACCAGGGTTAAGGCAGCCTCCCACTCCACATATTCTTAGATCTCAAAGACTAGATTCTGGTCTCATTTAAAACACTGAATCCAGACTACAGTTTCTTCTGATTGTCATTATGTTACACCAGAATCTGGCCCCTAGTCCTGATAGCGTACGACGCTGAGTGCTCTCAACTTCTATTGAGTATAATGGCCTTTGGCACCGAGGTGAATTTCATCCCTTGAGAGGAGAACCTAAAAAATCAAATGTTTATGAACTGATCCTGCTCTGCACCTTGCAGGATTAATTGAGACTCTAATATTCCAGCCTAATTCCAATTAGTGTTACACATTACATAGACATCTTGGACCTGACTCCAGTTGGTGTATATTGGTGTTGCTCCATCAAGTTAGTATTTGATCTGGCTTTATGTTTTGTTATCACACTATCTAAAACTGTGCATTTAGCTTTAAGGGCTAAGAGTCATGGTCATATTACCCTAGTCCTTCTGCTTAAGAGCAGACTCTTTCTACTGTTTTCATTTTCCTTAACTCACAAGCACCAGTCAGCAAAGGCCAGTGGTGCCTTTCAACACCATTTATGATAGCTATCCTATAGACTTACCAGGAGCCAGTTGGCCTACGATTGACTAGAATTTATTAGTATAGCGGGCTAAGTAGTACATGTTCCCACACCTGTACTGTTATATAACCATATAAATGTGCTGTTTAAACAATACTCCACACAATATAAGCATTTAAGGCCCTTAACCAGCCTTCTAACTCCTTTTCTTGCACTCTCATTGATTTTGCATTCATCTAGTGGGACTGCATTTAAGTGTTAGGTGAAGTAATACTTCCTAAATGAGAAACCCATCCTCAAACTTTTTACTCCTGCCAGTAGTCCTCAAATGAACAAATAGTCCCACTGGAGCTAAAATCACCTGTATCTGGTTGATAAGGCTCTTTGTGATTTACAGTTCCATACCTGATAGAAATGTATATGTATGCTATCAACTAATGGGATGGATTTGATGGATTAATGCCTTCATTCATGTGCTTTATTGGAAGCAAAAAGGTCTTTACTGGCAATTATATTGGAGAAAAAAGAATAAAAAGAGATTAAGTGAATTTATCATAAGAATAAAATATAAATGGAGTTACTGTTGCAAGGGTAGATGCCATTATTTCTACATTCAATTAACTCCCATTAGTTTATTGTTTAAATAAAATGACTGGTTTGAAGCTGATGGATCCCATCATCTGAACATTAACCATTATTAATATTCTATCATTCACAGATGTGTTAACAATAGAAACCTAAGTACTTAGGAAACTAAATTTCAAGGCAAGTAATAATTCATCATTCATCAAAGACATGACATAGCACAGGGAAAAAGCTGGGGCTAACATTTACAAAATTGGGTGCCAGAAGCTAGGCAGCTAAAGCTATTATAGTAAGGAACCTAAAAAAAAAGTAGATGGGTTTTCAAAGATGGGAATCACTTGCAGCTTTCAGTGACATCAAACACAGAATGTATATCTAGGTTTGGTAAATAATGTTCTGAGTGACATCAAACACAGATTTTGAGAGTGAGTGTTTTACCCCTACATTTTTATTGCAATGGACCCTGCTAAGATATTCTTTCTGCTGCTATTACTCTCCCACTCAGACCTCAAGACAGAGAGAGACAGTGATCAGTCTCACTTTCACCTGATTCAAAATTGAGGCTCAGCTTCTGGTTTGGAATAAGACGACACACATCTCTGGGAAGTACTCCTACTTATTCCGAGGCTGAAGTTGGTCCTAAAGCTGCAAGATTGCATGTGCATGTGTGTGAGAAAGAGAATAGTCCAAATTAACAGAGGTATGGGCAATGAGCATAGTATGAAATTCAACCCTGTACTCAAGCTAGGTCAATGCGCTACTTAAAAGTTTTATTTATGCCCTATTTTGATGGATTAACTGAGATTTTAAGTGGTGCATAGGCATTGTACTGACCATCTGCACAGGACTGAATTACATCCATTAATAATCAGAATGAATTGACTACTGCTGTTCACCTTGATCTCAGGTGTGGTCATGAATTTGTGCTTTGCCCATTTACTTCTTACGTCAGTCAATCCTGAGAAAGGCAGCACAAGTGTACTGATCGAAACTTGCCTAGACGAAACAAGTTGGAAGTGTTTAAGAACAAAATCTCATGAGATGAAGTATTGGATTGTTCAATAGGACAGAATCAACTGAAAAAAACAATGGAAAATACAAACCTGTAAAGTTTTTGGTTTGCAAAACTGAAGCTGTTTACATTTGCAAAAAGGAAATGTTTCCCTCATCTCATCACTGCACTATACAAGTAGCTGCATGCTTTATAAAATCCAGTTAAGCTAGTATATTGTTCTTATGACAAATAGAAGCATAGAGCAGAACATGTAGTTTCTGAACAGAAACCATAATTAAAACCCTGGTTAGAGTTTTTAGAAATGTAACTATCATAATGCATTACTACTTTTTAGTGTATTGCCTTCCTGTAGCATGTTCTTAAAATAAATAAATAGGAAGAGGCACTTATAACTTAGTTTAGGACCAAACAGGATTTATGACCAAAACTGAAACCTTCTCCACTTGTGTTGTAAGCAGTACGGTCATCCCAAACTTACAACAATAAAAATGATCAAGTTGACTGTTCAGGATACCAGTGAAATGCTAGAATACTGATTTGGGTACCAGTGTCGTGCCAGGAAATATCAGTCCCTTTAATCTTCTGAGCAAAGGGATTGGGACTATGGCTGGCCCTTGTGCAAGAGGTGGAAAAAAAAAAAGCTGCTTGTGTCATTCATGCAAGAGCTGGACAAAGTCTAGCCATTAAGCTGTGGGATGCAATTTCCAGAAAAACAGTCTCTCGAATGTTTCGCACCAGTCCTCAACAGCAATCATGCCTCAATATATCCAGGACTGTAACAGAAAAAAATATTAACGGAAGAGCAGGCCAATGGCTAGTTTCATTGGCTCGCTCATCTAGCTAGTCTTTGCCATTGACCAATTCCAAAGGAAGGTGTCAGAATCTTAGCGTTGCCTAGTTGAACTATAGGGGAGGATTCTTTTCCCTGAACCCAGCTAGTACTCAGCTAAAACATGTATAATTTCATATTAACTAGAAGAGCTATGATAATGCATAGTAAGTATTGAACACTTTTGAAAAGGTGCTAAATTACTGGCCAAAACAGTATTCTGTGGGAACAATTTAAGCATTTTTTTCATGGGATAGCACTCCCTTAAATCTAACCTGAAGCAAACGCATAGTCTACTGATTTGAACATAGGACCCGGAGCCAGGAACTCCTGGCTCTAACACTGACTCTTTCCCTTCTGTGCACTTGGGCAAGCCACTTAGCTGCTCTCAGTCTCCATTAGTTTTTGAGGATTAAAGAATTAAACACTGTACAGTGCTTTGAACATAAAAACCACTGTATTAATACTAATTATTATTCTTTGTTTTGAATATCTAATGGAGATACCAGAACACTTCCAAAACCTCAGTGAGAATAATAAGAGTGGTGACATCATTTCTGTAGATAATCAGGGAGGATGAGAGTAGTCATTAAACATCTGCCCATTGTAACAGTAGAATTCCCCTTATTCAGAAATTCAAGAGCCTTTGCCAATTTACCTGTAACAATTCCCATTTTGATACCTCACATCATCTTCCTTGATGATTAACTACACTTAATTATTTCATAGGATGCCAGAGTATGTTGTTGTTAATTAAGGGCATTTTTTTATTCTATGATTCTGATAAGCTGTTAATGCTTTTTGCCTTGCTGGGGCTAAAGAACTCCCTTGGTCTGATTATTGAGCCATTAAATGCACTGTGTTTCTGGACCACTGACACTTCTGTGCATTTGTGCTGCTTCAATTATGACAATGATTTACAACTACTTGACCTTTTCAAGTGAGACAAAAACTTCATTTCTGAATGCTCCTGTGCATATGTTCATTTCAGATTCCATTTCGTAACAGAACATAAAATTATGCATGACACAGACTAATGACATTAGCGCTGTTGGATTGATAATGGTTGAAATCTATGGCCTCATAATGATATATATAAGATATGATAACTGAAATCTAAAATGAGAAATAAGCACCATTTCCTCCAGATTCAGAATGAAAAACACCTAATTGCAGCTAGTTAAAAATACATTGTGGATAAATTATAGAAATTTGTCCCTTTCCGTTTGTGATTAGTTCACAGCCACTCTTAATTCTGCAAATGTACTTGATACATGTAAGTATTTCCCAAATTGTTTGCATGAACAATTTTCAGCCTATGGAGCAGTTCCAAATTGCAATTTTCAGCCTACGGAGCAGTTCCAAATTGCTCACTTTAACTTTTTTTCTGTTGTTCTTTCAGAGGGATGAATGTGTCTGAGGGTATTGTTTATGCTCCCTGATTGGGTCCCTGGGACTTAAAAAAGGGAGAATTACAAATGATAAATAGGTATTAAAAGAACTATCCTTATTCCCAAGTGCATACAATATACATACAAAGAGAAGTTCATTCAACTCACATGAAGACTGAGTGTTTGGGCTTTCTGCATTGGAGTGGGAGGTGAAATCCATCCTCCAATCAAGAGCTCCCTTATGGATGCTATTCCAAACTACCGGTTATTAAAGTACTTATGCTGAAGCAAATTTTCCAGAAGCCAGACAGGGAATATTTTCAGCATAGGAGGCCTCTCAGGAAGATGCAAAAATAGTTATGCTGGCCGCATACCCCATTCCCCATGAGAGCCTTGATGCAGGTAGTGTTGTAGGAGCATGGCAGGGAAAGGAGGAAGCATAGCATGGGCAATACTGAACCTAGGCTATTTCCCAGAAACAGTGAGGCCCAGACACCTGAGGTGCAAGTTACGGAGCAATCTCTAGGTTTGCTCTAATCTGCTCCAAGGCCAATTCAGACCCAACAGCCCCAGGATGGAAAATATGTAATCCAGCCACTCTCCATCCCTGCACCAGGCTCTTCTCTGACACAGGGATGAATTAAACCTCTACTGTTTTGTAAAACAAAAGGGTTTTACAAAAGGAAAAGGTTTTGGGGTGGCTGCTGTTTCAATAACTCAGAAGGTGATAACTTTTTTTCCCCAGTGACTAAATAGATTACTTGATTCCTTGTGTCATCACAGACTTAATAAGCACCTATCAGATTTACAGCCTTAAGGGCTGGACCTTCCATGATGCTTTTTTATTCTTTTTCTCTCTCACCCAGAACCAGAGTGTGTATGTATGGCACATCTGTAAGTGAATTGTCTTAATTTTCAAAAGACTATATCTGGAGTGGATTTTTAATGGCAAAAAGACCTTATTCCTTCAGAGTTTTTCCCTATTCTTGGATCAGGGCTTCTCTCTCTAATTCTTACTACAGGTCTCTAACTATGTGTCTCCTACAGCTTCTATTACCACAACTAGTCAAAAAGAGGTTTTTATTTGTTTTTAAAAGCATTCTCAGACAGTTGGTGTGCTAACCATTATAGTATCACTGTTATATTTAGATTGTAAGCTCTTTGGGGCACAAACCTTTTTTTGCTCGGTGTTTGTACAGCACCTAGCTAATGGGGTGCTGGTCCATGAGTGGGGTACCTAGGTACTACTGAAACGCTGACAGACCCAGTTGTCAGCGGGCGGGATCGAAAGCGGGACTTCTGAAGCTTAGTGCATAAGACTCTACTGCATGAACTAAAAGCCACATGGCTCTTAGCTAAGGCTGTAGCAGACTCATTAATTCCTAGGTGTCTAGGTGCCGAGAGGGAACAGAGGACCACACCCAGCAGACAGGGTTATCTTACCATTATATACATTAATATTTTTCTTTGTGGCAGTTGTAGCCTTATCCATCAATGTTTGGACAGTGAACAGTTTATTCATGATGAAGAATGCAAACCTGAACATTTAACAAATTTTAGCAAAGATGATTATTCAATAGAAAATTTGTATGAGAAAGCACATTATTTGCTATTCTTTCATTCTTGTTTTCAGCTTGTAAATTACAGTAAATAATCTATGTGCCAGAAATAAGGAGGTAAAACAACAATAATGTAAAACATAGACTATATGATCTGGAAAAGTAAATGTTTGGGGTTTAGGGAAACAATTATCAGAATAATGATGAAATCACTTTAGTAACTAGTCTAGGAAAAGGACAAATTTAATCAGAGTGAGTTTTTGAGAGAGAGTGTTTTTTAAATTAAATGTGTATCTAGTAGGTACAATTATAGGAATCAAGCTGTAGCTGAAAAAAAAATCAGATACTTGGTTTTCCCTGAATCGGATGTTAATTCACACCAACGACATGGTGAAAAATATACCCATTACCTTTTACCTCAGGGACAAAAACTCTTTCAGTCTTCTGACATGACACTCTTTACTCCCCCATTCCCCATCTATGAGTCAGTATCAGACACTTAATCTCTGCTTTTCCTCACAACTGTGTGGGAGTTTGTTTTGACTGGAATTAGACAAGCATCAATACTGTAATGCTCCATGCTTCCAGGCAGAACTTCTAATGCAAGTTCTTTAGTTGTAATTATCTCTCAGACAGCTGTCCTCTTCATGGAAAAGTTTAAGATTCCAAGTTCGTAATGACATTCACAGTGCATGCAGACTTTAATATGACAGGTATATTCATTTTTTTAAAAAGTGAAAAAAAACAAAAACCTAGCTTCTCCATCTTCTGTCTGGGAATACCAGAGTCCATGTTCCCACATATTTCCCTTCATTTCCCCCCTACAAGAAATTGTGGAAGCCACAAGCACCTTAAACTAGAAATGTACTGTATAAAGGGACAATACTTATCTTAGCTCCAACTTTATCTACTTTCCACATAAATTTGGCCATAATTCTATTTTACCTGAGTGGTTGTGTAACATCAATCTACTCTGTTAAGCAACTGCCACATTCCCCTTCAGAGGTAGTTGCACTTCAATAATGGGTGAAAAGATTGCTGAGTATCTACAACAATAATAGGTACGAGAATAATGGGACTTGTAAACATCTGGTGCTGAGTTTAAATAGCTTGCCCAAAGTCACACATCAGAGTTTGTATTAGAACCCAGGACCTCTGACTCCCATTCTCTTTTTGTAAAGATTTCCTCTCTACCATGAAAGGGAGAAAAGTTCCTCTACCAGACATAAATACTTCATCATTCTACAATAAATATAAGGTATTGTTATTACACTTATAAAATAGTATCTTAAGCACAAGCTATTTTACACTATTGGCTGTTTGAAGTATGATATATCTATATTTCACCAATGTAACTTCATGATCATTCTAGATGCAATGAAAAAAATATTAACTAAGTCTGTCCTGAGACTCCTGACACGGGTGAGCTGCTGTTGCCTACTTCACCATCCTGGCTGACTCAAGTTCTTTGGAGTATTAATCAATTTCAGACTATACAATTACTGATTTTCAGCTAGACCATAGTTTTTAGTTTTCTCTGAAGCATAACTCTGCCAATGAAATTAACCCCATCAGTGCTGTACTGGCACCTAATCACCTCTCATTTAGTTAGAGAAGGATTCAGGATGCAAAGTTCCGATCCAAGCTTCTCCACAGTTCAGATGAGGTATTTGAGTTCAGCCCATTGCAAGGGCATTGACTGTACATGCACAGACTAAGGGCAAGTCTACACTATAGATTTAAGTTGACTTAAGTTACCTTGACGTATAGTCACCACAATAATTAAATTGATTTTGCATATCCACATTAGCTCCTTTTGTCAGCAGTGCACTGCCAGGGGCTGACAGCTGGAACAGTCTGATATAAGCAACACAAGTGTCTACACTGACACTGTGTCGAGTTAACTACGTCATACTAAGTGCTACGCCTCTCGCAAAGGTGGAATAAGTCAGTGTAGTGGGCAACTTACATCAGCAGGAGCAACATTGTAGTGTAGATGCTTACAGAGTAAGGTCAACATAAGTTGGCTTGGATCCAGTTCAAACTCCAGCCAAGGCTGGAGTCATTCAGACCCAGGAGTCTGGTTCTGGCATTTACATAATTCTAGTTAAAATCCCAATGTAAATGAATTAAGTTCAAGCAAAAATTGCATCCAGTCACACCAATGAAGCACCAGTTGTGACTTACTTTGTATATCCTGACTAAGGAATGTGGCAAATTCTGGAAAGATTGGAGGGAGGGAAAGGAGGTGATTTCCATAACCATGGCTTTAAAGAAATTGGGCAGTTGTCAGATTCTGTCTGGTAATGACCATGTTGCTGAAGAGCTAGACATCATAACAGAAACTTCCAAACTGTTTCAATACAGAGTTACTATCGTAAGGAAACTTTTGTTTTCATATAAGCGATACACCAAATGATGTCACTAGTTAACAAGATAACAGCTACTAGCAGCAGGATCTGAAATGGCAAGTCCTAGATGCAGGAGTAGATTTACCATGAAACAAATCATGCAGTGGCACGGGGCCCCCAACAACAGGGGGCCCCCCAAAATGCAGGACAAATATCTGACAACCTGCCCCCGAGTCTTGGCTGGCAGCACAGCAGGGCTCAGGCAGGCAGGCTGCCTACATGCAGTGGCCAGTGGCACCATGCCACTCCCAGAAGTGGCTGGCTGCTGGCATGTCTCTGCATGCCCCTGGCGGGGGTGGGAGGGAGTGGCTCTGTGCGCTGCCCCACCCCAGGCAGACTTGCTGCCCCCCTCCCCCCAAGAGGTGCACAGAGATGTGGCAGCAGCAGGGCTAAGGCGGCTCCCTGCCCACACTGCCTCCTTCCCTCTGCACCACTTCGCTCCCAGAAGCGGACAGTATGTCCCTGCAGCTCCCGGGGGTGGGGGGGGGTGTCTCCGTGTGCTGCCCCCGCCCCAAGCAACGACTCTGCAGCTCCCACTGGCCCAGAACTGTCCATTGTCCTATACTGCACAAGATAGCATCCCCATTGGCATTAATGGGCATCCTTTGCTGGCAGTCCCAGAGAAGCCACATACAGATGGGTATGGATGCTGAAAAGCCTGTGTTGAAGAAAGAGTTCCACTGAACAAGATGGTATCTATTGGTAGGAGTTGATGGTGAGTAGACTTATTCTGCTGCTAGAGGTGCTATAATGATAACATGAACAGGCCTTGAGAATTAACCCATGGGTGTTGGGTAATCATGAAGTCCAGAGATGCTCAGAGTTTATTGTACATATCTCATATCTATGGATCAATGCCTTGACTTAACATAACATTTCCCAGAGTGTGGCATGTGCCCCATTGGGGGATTAAATGGGATAGAGACAGTGTAAGTTTCCCTACTCCTCAAACTGACATAAAACAAGGTGGGGCCAAAGAGAGGGGCAGGAGATATTGGTTTCCATCAGGTTCCTGTAGAGGGACTGAGCTTACAAAAGTATGTCAGATACAAAGGTAAGGAGCTCCTAGGAACTAGGAACACACTCCATATTTGTTCTAGGCATGGAGAACTCCACTACTCAGCTTTGCCAATCCAACACATTTTAGCAGCACTAAATTTACTTAATCTCAGGCAGAGTTAAAAAAAAAAGTCAATTTGTATTAAAAATGTCATTTGCAAATATGTTTTCCAGTTTGCACTTGATGAAAAATGCTTCCTACTGTGGCAAGTCTCAGAACACAGCATTGAGCAAAGAAGAGGCCCATTTCCTTTTAATATGTGTGTATAACCATATTAGTTTCAGATGGCTAAGCAGATAGTACAATATTTCAGAAAGTCATTTGTGCATTCATTCATATGTTAAATACTGTGTCCAGCATAACATACAGTAGCAGAGACATCCTTGAGCTGTCAGACATCTTGCTTCCTGGTGTTTGCCAATATTCATCTAACAAGAACCGCTGATTAAGGAGGAAAATATTGCTTGCTTTATTCATGCTCTTCTGAAGGAATTAGAACATATTCAAGCAGTGGCATTTGCTATTAGCAAGCAGAGACCAGTGTAAATCACAGAAACTTGACAAATATCACAACTTGTTCATAGTAAAAATATCAAATGTCCTGCTTAGTGATGGACTGAATGGAGATTTTCCCCCCTGTGTTGTGTAAATTATTTTTTCAGGCAATTTCAGAGTTTTACAAAGATTATTCATTTGGACATAAGAACATACAAGAAATGTGTGTTGATAGTCATTATGCATCCAAATTTTCAAATACGCTGCAATTGGTGAACCTACATTGTATCCATAAAATATTCACATTCAAGAAAACTACAGCTGGTGCAAATAGGTACTTGTGTGTGCAAACATGCATGTTTTAAAGTGATTAATTCAGGCAACTACACCTGAAAATTTGGCTCTGTGTGTTGATATACTGAGTTTTGCCAATGAAACATGCTTATTGATGTGTTAGATCTACTTTGTCCAGTAAATGTAATGAACTGTGTAGTTTTCTGGAAACCTGCTGCTGAACACATTTGTTTTGCAATGGTGATCAGTGCAGTAGGAATTATTCACCTTCTCACAAAAGCACTGGAAATCACTCAACTCTAGAAAGACTTTTGTTGTGTTGTGGCATCAAGCCCCTGACTTCAATCCTCCCCTTTGCTAGAGGCAAAGCACAACCCTCACTTAACAAGCTAGAAGAAGTTAATACTAACATTAGTCATCACCTGCCAGGGTTTTAATGTCACACACAATTAGGGATTTCCCACTATACTTTCAAGGGAGCGTAAAGTTGTTGGGCTCCATTACAAGTGGGAGCAGAGGTTTTGCATGTGTATAAGTGCGGGTAAGTGCTGAGTGAAAACCTCTGCACTTAACAGTAGTAAGTCTCCAGCCCTCCATGCAAACTTCCCTGACTCACACATGCAAGGCAAAAAAGTGGGGCATCGAAATGTCTGCTTATACAGAAAGTCTCCTTCACTGTCAGTTAGTGGTTGGCTTATTCCCTAAAGCATGTGAGTTATATATATTGTATCTTCTCAGCTAATTGTGGACTGTTCTTGCTATCCATATAAATTGACTAATCCCTTTCTGAATTCTGCCAATCTCTTGGATTCAATGGTAGCTTGCATCAGAGAGTTCTTCAGGTTAGTTTTCTGCAGTTTAAAATAATTGTTTTAACTATTCTTGGGGGACAACCAACACACACAGTTCAGAGTCTACATGCTTGTAAACAACATAATATATCAGGTCCTCGACCTATGTGTGATGTTGGTAAGCCAAGGCCAGAGGTGTTAGCTAAGAATTGACAAACTCGTAGCTGGAAACCAAATCATTTCACCTGTATGTTAGTTTTGTTCAAAAGAGGTATTAGTCTTATAAGAATGTATTTAGTGTTTAAACTCTATGAAATGCTTGTAAATTGCTACATGCATTAATCTCACTTGTAATGTCTGTATTCCATACTATAAGGAAATGTGTACGTTTTGCTTTATAACTTTGAAAATGTTTGATCTGAATTTGTGAAGCTAGGCATGGAAATTGTCCCTGCTCCTCTCACCCAACCCGTATCAAGATTAAACAGGACATTAAGGAACATCACAATACAAATAACTCTCTTATTTCTTTATCCTAGTTAATAAGCCTTTACTTAATTATAGGATGGCTACATGCATTGTCTCTAGTGTGAGATCTAATGTACAAATTGATCGGGGGTAAGTGACTGGTCTCTTGCGACTGAGAGCAACCTGAATATTTTGTGATGTTTGGTGTAAATGACTATTTATCACTAAATCCAGCTTAGACTGGAGAGCCTAAGGGGACTGCCAGTGACTCCATGATAAGAGTTCTATAGCGATCTAGGAGTTCACATTTGTTACTGAGTTGGTGAAATCTAATTACAGAACATATCACTATTCTGGAGTGTCTGCCTTGTTTTTGACAGTCTGCCCTGAGGTAGGTACTCATGGTCATGAGCCATGCAGATAGCATGGCACCATGCTTTTGCTCTCACACTGGGGCCAAAGGACTCAAATTCTAACACTTTCCTATATGCAAGTGTAAGTCTAAAGGGCATTTGCAGCAACCATCTAGCATGTTTATACAGTGGCTATCTTGTTCAACACGCCTGTCTGCTAGGCAGTCTCTTCCAATAAGAAACACTGTTAAGAGGGAGACTCAGACTACAATTTATTTCACTACTTCCATTAAACAATGATTAAAGAGCAGATTAAGAGCATTTTAATTATTTTAAATCATGTTATACAAAATGTCACAGGATAGATCTGCAGCCTGTATGAGGCAGCCTACCTCCTTTGGCTTAAATGGAGCTACACTGATTTATGACAGCTGAGGATTTAGTGCGAAGTTTTTTATTATTTTCTTCTTTACAGCAGAATTATGCCTGTCGTCACTCATGCTGTTAGGCACATTGTTATGCAAGTGATCCATTGCTTTCATTGGGACTACTGAATGCAGAGATTCAAGATATTGGAAGAGTAAGAAACTGGATTAACTTTGTTTCCTGATAACCTAGCACTGCCTTTTTCAGAAGGAATTCTAGTGGCCTATCTAAGCATAGGTAGGCACAACAAACACTACCAGTACAACTCATAGTAATGTAATACTTAACATCAGTAAGCGGTCTTTGTCTGATTCATACCAGGCATCTAGTTATGGTCACATTTTACCTTTCAGCAAATAACCTTAATGTATGGGAAAACAGGTTTCAAAATTTTAGAAGACCTAAAAGTCAAAGGGCCCAGTTTTGTCAATCTTACTCCCGTTTTACTTATTACTCCATCAGGTAAATTCCCACTGAGTCAAGTGGGAGTTTGCACTCATCTCACTTATAAATCAAGCCCCACATGTTTCAGATCTAAGAGCAGCTCAGAACCAATCCACTACTCCCTTGGCTTCATAGATTTTGATCTGGCTGAAACACTCACCAATGATATTTGGATATGGTGCTGCATCTCCCTCTGGCCTCTTCAGGGTTTGAACCATTGGAAATTCACCCCGTTCAGAAAACTATCATAAAGGCTTGTGCATCATTCATTCACTTAAGCTGTATTGTGAGGATTAACTTCAGTGGCACATAGGCCTTGTACTGGTCTCTCCTCAAAGAGGTGAATTTTTCTACGAGAAATCCCTTCCTACTCTGTTTTTAGGATCATATTTAACTTTCTGTCCTTCATTCTCCCCAACTCCCTTTTCGTTCTACTTCCAACACTCCACCTTTTCTTCCTCTTCATACTGCACCTCTCCCATTTCTATATTTCAAACCCTTACTCCTATCCTCAGTCCTCCAACTCCACCACATGTTATCATTGTTGTTCTTTATCTTTATTTATAAAAAAAAACGTTTAAACAAGTTGTTTCCCCCCATTTTATGGCTACTTAAATATGTAGTAGAACACCTTCAGCTTTTCATTTTGTATTCTACCAACCTGGATTCCTTTCAGGAAGTATGTACTTTTAAAGCAAAGCTTCAGGTTCATCATGTCAATAGGTTTTTGACATACGAGATATTGATTTTATTTTTAACAACATGCAATGCCATTTAGCTTCAATGAAGTGGGGATGGCAAATTGACTAAGAATAGTTCTGATAAGAGGCTTTATTGTGCAAGAGTACCTGCTCTTGGGGTCACCACCTCTAAAATAAAATTCTGCAAGTGCTTTTTATTATTAGTTTTCCTGAAAACTGGATTTTTACATATCAGTTCCTCAGGCAGCATGGTCACTAAAATAAATACAGGGGTTTGGCTATTTCCATCATAAACCTAGGCTTGGTTTCTTTCAGAGAAAGACAACTCCAACTAAGCACTTCATTGTCAACTAATTTACCACAGTGGTGTGTGGGGGAAGAGATTTATTCTTAGAATCAGATTTTTTTTTTAAATGGGGAAGTTTAGTGGTTAAATCATAGAACTGGGAGTTAGGACACATGGCTTTTATTGCTGACTGATGCAGAGTAGTACAACTTTGGTATGAGTTAGTTTCCCGTTTATAAGATGGAGGGTTGCACAGCTTGCTTAACTATTTATGAAGTTTTTTGAGAGCCTTGGTTGGAAGGCCTTATAGAGATGGAAAAATATTCTAATCTTGACCCCATTTACTGAGCATCTATGATCTGTAGCAAAATGACTGATGACCCTTTTCATTCTTAGTAAAATTACAAAAGCTATTCTGACTGATGTAAGTTCCTAATGCTTTACGGGAGCTGTTGGTTTTTCTGGTGTAAACTAATTGTCAGGGGCGACTCTAGCTTTTTTGCTGCCCCAAGCATGGCAGTCAGGCTGCCTTCGGCAGGAGGTCCACGGGTCCCGCGGCTTAGAATTGCTGCCAAATCCGCGGGACCGGCGGACCTCCCGCAGGCATGCCGCCGAAGGCAGCCTGACTGCCGCCCTCGCAGGGACCGGCAGGGCACCCCCCGCGGCTTGCTGCCACAGGCACGCATGTGGTGCGCTGGTGCCTGGAGCCGCTGCTGCTAATTGTTAACACAGCCACTTTTTGGCTAGAATTGGGAGTATACTGAGAATAAAATGTCTGTCCATATTTGGCCCCATATGGACAATAATACTGGTTCACACCTATTTTGTAAAATGATTGTTAGGTCCCACGATTGTCTGTAATCTCTAAAAACCAATAACAAGTATTAGTGTCATATTGGTTGACCAGAAATAAGAATTTGTGTTTGAGGAGGGAAGAAGGTTCAGTCCCTTCGGTGACATCTGACAAGAAACTAGAGGTGAAGACAAAAACAGACAGCTGCTGGCAGAACAAGTTCTGAGAAGAGAATGAAAGTGTCAAGAAAAATGGGACAATCTGAAGAACATATCTTTACATTCCAAACATAAGCTCCCGAAAAGACAAAGGACCTGATTTTTTTCTAGCAAAGTCACTCCAGATTTACAACAGAATACCTGAGAGCAGGATCTAACCTGCTATCTCTACAGATAATAAACAGTTAGCAGAATTAGACTAGAACTGATCTCAGTTACTCTGCTGTAAATCTGAAGAAACTCATGTGTACGTATGAAATCAGTGGTGTTATTCCAGATTTATGACAGATCAGAGTTTAACCCTGTGTGTGGGACTGCCTTCAGTTCTCAGCTTTTTCCATGAGTCATCATCTCAAGAACTAGGTTTCCACTGTATTTAGAGAAATATAAGCACTCTAATACAAGCAAGCAATAAAATCCACTATACGATGTAGTACTGGGAGATTAGCAAAGTCATTTGAAACTAAGGAAGTATAGGAGTACAATAATCAGGGTGCCCTTTACTTTAGTCCCAAATTTCTCTGTCCCAAAAAGAAACACGTGTTTTATTTCATTAATTATTGTAAATGAGTTCTATCAGGAGTTCTGGACTCTGAAATGTTATGTGAGTTAGAGAACTAGATCCCTGCATCATCCAAAGCTTCCATTCTTGTATCATTCATTTGGGCATTTTGTCTTCCATTTTGCCACTCTTTGGTTGAGGGATATCATCCTACTTGGCAAGCTTGATTCTGGTCTCATTTGTACTGGGTGGCATCTTTCTAATTTCTAGTCCAAGTTCTAATGGATTTACTTCTGCTTTACATTGGTATGTGATAAGAATCAGTCCGATCAGGTGCATTTTAATGAGGCCAAGAGACTCTTACTAGCTGTGAAGTGCAATGACAGCAGTTTTAAAAGATGTTGACATTTGCTTGTGAGAAGTACCTAGTGGATCATATGCTTAGCCAAAGTTTCTTTGAACTGCTGGTTCATAGGAAATTGATGTTTAGATCACACAAGCATAAACTCCTTCAAGAGATTTCTGGCACTTCCTTTCCTAGCTGGGACAGAACTATCATAATGGCAGCCTTTCTAATTTTGAATCAGTATTTCTGCATCCACAAATAGGATGTACAGAAGTTAATGGGGGTGAGGGGGGAGGTTTGGGAAGCAGTTACCCAAGCATTTTTCCAATCTCCAAAAATGATTGGTTTGGATTTGCTTTTCATTTCAGGCAAAGTTTCAGGCTGGCTCTTATTTTATCCAAACCAGTTTGCCCATATGTCCTTTGTAGAACAATTCAACAGGAATTAACCAGTATTGTTTATTTAAGCAAAATGTAGAAGCCATTATCATTCTATTGAACTGAATAGGATTCTATTAAAAATACTAAGTATTGTGATTACAGAGAATGAGAACATTTCTATTACACCAGGCCATGGAATATTGTTCCCCAATTCCAGAATTAAATTGATTTTTTTAAACTAAAACTATATGTAGGATACAATCCTCTATTATGTTTTATGGATTTTTTCCTACATGTTATATCTACTACCTTGATATCTGCAGTAGCTCCAATGGGATGATTAATTGAATATTTGTTAAAATATACAGAGAATGGTAATATTCAGAAGTACTCTGGGTATGATATTATTGGCGCTGGCAATTGCCATATGCCAAATCAGAAAGCTCCATTTGGCTTTTTTTGATTTCCATTACTTCATTTAAAACAGTTAATTTTCATGAATAACAAGTTAGAACAGCCATTTCATTTTGCAGATGAAGTATGATTATTTTTCCAAAACAAGACAGACATCTTGTAGGAAGTTTTCAGTTATCCTTGTATAATTCAGAGTTTGTTTTGTATGGGGTGAAGAACGAGATTTGAAATGAGCCAATGTGTATGTGGCTCATGGATACTTTCAATGCAGTTTGATTTAGGTCAACTTAGGTGTAATGTACATGTTGGACACACAGCTTCAGCAAAATCAATGAAATGTAGGTTTCCAAAAATAACGATAGAATGATTCACTCATGCAATTCATACTCCCCTCTGATCTCTCGCACACAATTCTCCATGATTTAAGTCCTACAAGTCACCAGGAAAAAAGTCTGTCTCTCATAGACCACATAATTTTCTTGCAGTGTTACGGCCTTTTGCTCTGGTGGCATCATCTCATAAGTAAGCAGCATCAGGCTTGGGTTCAGCATCTGAGTTGAGAAGGAGAATCTGGCCCTAAAGTGTAAGGCACAGGTGCTTCAGACACTTCTACATATTAGTGACTTCACGCATGTGAATAGTCCCAAAGTTACTGATGTGCAGGAATGTTTGCAGGATTAAAACCCACGTGTATGTAAACTATGATAAAGTCAGTTTATAACATTTACGGTAACTAACAAATATGTCTGCAAATTATATAAATATTGCATCAATTATATGTGGAAAGTGATCACTTTGCAGCTAATTTACACACAGGGAAATTCCATTTTTCACACAGTAGAAATACAGCACTTTGTACTGCACAACTTACTGGCAGCAGCAGCATTGTCGCAATATACCAATTCTTCAAAGAAACTTTTAATAAAACTTGAGTGGCCCTATTAGATAAGCAGAAATCGTTAACTGAGTTGTAGGTTTCCTTGCAGCTTTAAAAGTCCATCTATCTGGCAACATCTACAGAAGCTCTTCAAATCAATGTCAAGGATGTCAGTGAGCAGTGAAATAAGGGAAAGAATGATATATGTCCTCTAAAATGATCTTTTCATCAGAAGAAATACAACACTTGAGCATTAAATAAATAAAATGCATTTTACTGACAGCAAATTAAGATACAGCTATCAAACTGATAACAGAACTGAAAGCTTGCTAAGTTCATCAGCCATAGCTGGACTCAGATGGAAGTTCTCTCTCCCGCCAAACCAGCTTATTCAGCAAAGAGTGCCAGGAGTTCACCTGGTAGAATTTCAAAGTATTATTTTCTACTGAATGGAGAACCACAAGACATTTGGAGTTTTGGTTCTGTTCAGATGAACACTTGGATGTTTATCGACATCACTATTTAAACTTCCCTTATTCACAAATTTAGTGCAAGATTCTTGGTCGTGATATAGTCACTTTGAGCTGGTCTAGTGGACAGTCTAAACTGGAAGTCCCTAGGCCTGGCTGGTGAAAAGCCAGTGTAGCTCTCTCTATGCTACCCATCTTCATCAGAAGGGGAAGAATGGGAGTGGCTGAATGGTGAGAATTGGCAAGAGCACTGCTCAATTCCACCAATCCCTAGAAAGCAGAACAGCCCATGCCTAGAGAATATTACCAGCAGTGTGAAACAGACAGCCGCCTTTACTCCTCTGCACACACCCTCACCTGTGCTGGTCCTGTGCTGACCAGAGCCGGGCCCAAGAATTTAGGATGGGGTAAAGGGTAAATTTTCAAGAGTGCCAAAGTCCTATTTTCAAACATGATTTAGGCATTTAAGAAATAGAGTCCCACTGACTTTCAGTGAGACTTACTTTCCTAAGGCCCAGATCCTCAGAAGCACTGGGAGTTAGGCACCTAATACCGTGCATCGTATGAGCTAGGTGATATTATTATAAATGCTTTTGAGGATTTGGACCTACTTCTTTTTTGAAAATGGGACTGAGTAAAATTTTCACAAATAAAACCCAATAACTCTCTTTCAAATGCAGGCTCTCACTTGAAATTTCATTAAGATCCCCTTTCTGAATAGACCAGAAATATTACAAGAACATCCTTTTGCTTGGCAGTTCTGATAAGAAATAGAAAGTGAAGAGGCAAACGAATTAATAAAATGTTAATCATGTGACTTCTCATGACATTTATACTTGGTTTGCAGAACTTTAATCACCAAAAAGTTGTCGTCATTTTCCAAGTTTCTACTCATAGAAAACCTCTGAAATTTTAAGGTTCCCCATGTCTAAATTTCCACCAGTACATCAGTTTATGTACGTTAACAAAAAGCCCTATACTAACCTTATCAGCAGGACACCTGGGACAGTTTATTATAACTTTAAAGGGAGATCACCTTTGTGACCCACAAATCTTCACAGTGTTCCTTGATAACAATGTCACTCATGCTCAAGAAGTCTTATCTTTCGTTTTCTTTCCTGACTGCCAAAGATCAGTGAGTTCAGGATAGCCTTTAAAAAAAAAAAAAAAAAGGCAAGGAACCATTTAGCACATATGTCTTCCCAGTTTCCCAGATACAGCAGGTACGAGTATCAATCAGGTTAATTTTAAAGAGATTCCACAACCAGATTTGCAAGTTATTATGTATGTTTCATCTGGGTTCTGCCCACACAACTTTCATGCAAATTTGTTTCTTGTTAGTGGCATGGTCAAACATAACCATGATTTGTGTTTACACCTAAATATAGTTAATACTCAGCTGATAACCATGACATTTAGTGGTGTATAGGCTATTTGGAGGGCCAAACACATGGTTGCCTTCCTGTTTACCAATTCTTCATGCTGCTTTTATGCTGTGTGGTTAGAACCCCATAACATTACCTTTGTAATTGATTTTGCTAATTCTTCCCCGAGCCCACTGCTTCATGAGTTCCTGGTGCCATTCCGGGCATATCCTCTAGGTCCTCTATCCCCTGAAGCACCATGGGATAGCTGCCCAGGTTTTTCTTGATACCCTAGTGCTTGTGTTTGAAAGTGTGGAAAAACAAGCACTGTTGTGGTGATGGTAGACTTCCTGCTGTGTGGACACAAGTTGAACCATGTTACTTGTACCTGGTGTGTGGGGGGAAATCTGCAGTTTAAGCCATACTGTATTCATTTGAATAATGTGTGTGACTGATTTTCAGTGTAACAGGAACAATCACAGATTGACCTCAGCAGTTGATGCTACTGTTTCCTTCACTACTAGGGGAAAATATGATCTATTGCACTTATGAAGGTGGCACACACATCTGTTATAACATGACACAATTAAAGGTCTGTCAGCAAAATGGGAAACTCTTTGCTATCTATCAAGAAGTACCTGAGTCCCTGAAGCTTTCAAAGATGGAGATAATGGACACGAGGGATTTATTTTATTCAGTGCAAGTGGCACCTCTGCACATAAGATGGAGAAAATCCCCAAAGCCTGATTACCACTTGACAAGCAGTTACGTTTGAAGAATACTAATTGTATAGTTAAAGCCAACAGACACTGCATATAAACAATAGCAGTCTGGAACTGCTCAGATTTTCATTCTGGGGAATACAAATTGTAATGCATGCTGGAAACAATAATACAAGTTTCTGAACAAGATAGTCCTGTAAGAATAAAGAAATAGCTTTATGGTTCTTTAACAAAGAGGTGATCTTTCTCAAGCCAATTCAGGAAGTGGCTGAGAAGGTGATATGTGTCTATTACAATTTCCACTCTGTGTGGTTTGCTTGCCTTGTATTGACCTGGATAATTTTTCTGTTTCATTTTTATGAACATGCAAATGCTAGCGATGGGTAAAAGTCTTAAATCAGCATTTACAATTCCATTCAGTCATCTGCTGATTTCTTTCTTTGCAAAGCTAGCAGCAGTGATAGGATTTCAGATCTTCTCCAAAGTGGTTAAAATTAGCCATAGTGACTTTGTTGTTTCTAAACAAGGGTTACTTTCAGGTTGAAGGCCCTATGTTGGCTGACCCATTTATGTGCACCTGAGCCCCAAACAGTGAGAAATCCTCAAGGAATGGTTTAAAACAAGAAGAACTTGGTACCTCCTGGAATGTCCATGGAAATTAAAGGGAACAATCTGATGTGTTACTTCTGCAAAAAGAAACAAGCCATTTTAGTTTCACGGGTGAGTGAGTAGATCTCATCAATTTCTTTTAATCTTTGTAACTCTAGTAGAATACACGTGAAATCCTCTCTTCATTTGTGTTGAAACTCACTCCTGTGAGGAGAGCTAAGACAAGGCCTATGCATCCCTGAAATCTCATTGAAGTTTTATTTTATGTTCATGGTCCTCTGCACAGGAATGAATTTCACCCACTGTCTATGAAACCAGAGAATATGGAACAAGCCTGGCCTAGCGTGTCCTTTTCCATCACTAACTTCATGATTCTTCTGACACATCTCAGGATCAGGAGAGTTTGAAATATGGCTTAGAATAGCCTTTGCTTCTCCCACCAAGGCTGCATGAGCATGACAACTGAGGACTGAGCCCTTTACCTGATTGTTCCTCCTAGGAAAATCCTTGGTATGTTATTTTTTCTCCACTGCCTCACAGATCCTATATTTTATGAGTTGACGAAAGTTGAATAGAGTAACCAAGGTGAGGGTGTATCTATAATTTAGATAATCACATTTTAAATAGTGTTCTTTACACCAATGCACCCTTTAGTAGGGAGAACCCACCCTTAGAGCATCCCCTTAAACCAAGACATGTGTTGTATTGCAAGGGTTCTTCCATTTGAACACCCCACCCACCTATCTGGTTTTGCTACCATCTGAATTTTTCGTGGCCCACCTCGCCAGTCAGGTTGCCCTTCACTTTTGGGCCCTTTCAAGGGAAATAGAAAAGGCCAAACAGCAAAAACACCCAAACCTAATAGTATTATTGCTAGGTTTTCAGTATCCCTCCCATCCCCTTTGAAACTTGTCTCTCTCTTTGCTTTTTTTAATTCCAAGGCTTATATTTCCTCTCTTGCTGGCGGAGGAGAGAACCTAGCTCCTCCTCTCCTCTGGGTTTCCAGCTCAGGGACCCTGTATTATGCAGCTAAGGACCACCCCTTACAATTCCTTGCCACTTCCCTGGACTGTTCCTACCTTTTCCCTGTTTATCATTGTCTCTCACATAGCTACAGACTTTCTACAGCTGCTCTGGAGTTCTGTCTCCTTATACAGCTCCCTATCAGCCTATTACTAAGTAACTTCCTCAGGTTCTCTAGCAGACCCCAGAATCCTTCTCTAGTTTGCTTCAATTCTGTCTTTATTTTTCCCCCTCCTCCATCTCAGCTAGGCCTGATACTAAATTAGTCCTGCCCCCAGGTGTAAACTGATAGGCTAATTTGACCCTCTGACTCTTGTTAATCCTTTATTTAACAGCATGAGGCATATAGTCCATCTCACATCTTACTCATCTTTTTAGTTGCTAGTGACCTTAAACTGAAGTCCTTGCTGAGCTATCCACAATGATGTCTGGATCTTAATTCAGAAATCAGCATTATATTTAAGTACAGTATGTGTTATTAAAAAAAAATTACTGATCTGCATCATTGGACTTTACCATGGAATTTCCTATTTAGTTTAAAGAGAACTGCCAAGTTTAGTTTACATTGTTCTATCTGACTGATGTTATGCCACATCTGTCCACAATTTATTTTATTTGCTAGCTAGCAAAAATGTTGCCCAATTTTATTAGATCATTCTGGAGTTCTTCACAGTTCTCTTTAAACTCAAATATCCTAAATAACTGTGTTTCATAAAATCATAAACTGTGTCCAGTTGCAGCCCTTAAAATATATAAATATATCAGTAGTCTTAGATATATATTGGATATGTATATGTGGTCAAACCCAGTGTTTGCATTATTCAAGGTACATAGTAAAACAGGCAAATATAATGGAAGACTGAGGATACTGATGTAACTGTTGTTACAGGTTGGATTAAAGCTCATGGCAGGTAGTGGGTATAAACATCATGCTTCATTTAAGATAGTAGAGAAAGTTAAGCTAGTTTTATGAAATAATAGCAGTCTCTGCCCAAAACAAAGGCATATCAAAGACCACCCAGGAAGTTGACCTATATAAGGAAGGGGTTTTGCCAGATATTGATTGAATAGATAGGTGTCTGTGTGTGAGTGAGAGAGAGAGAGAGAGAGAGAACACGCAAGCAAGCAAGCAAGCAAGCAAGCAGAGAAGAAGGTTTTAGACAAGCACAGTGTGTATAGCCCCTCTCAGAACCCTAGAGATAGAACTTTTGGGTCTGGTGCTAACTCAGAGGCTTGGGTCTGTGAGCAAAAGCACCATCTCCTGTTTGGTTCTTCCCATGTTCAGGAAATTGGACTTTCTACATTCTTTTGAAACAAAGAAGACTGCATCAAAGGTACAGCTGTAGTCTGTTGTATTAATTTAGATGGAATGAGGGGTTCAAAGAGTTAAAGGTGTTAACATGACCCTGTCACTATCCAGCATGAAACAGTGTTAATCAGTGTTTGGGGGTTGGAATACAGAGACCTCAGCCTGCTTATTACCATGGTACATAGAGAAGGAGGGAGTCAAAGCATTTGAAATGCAAAGTACTAAGTATGACTTCCATTTTAACATCTCTTGTTCCTTTTCCCTTTTCCTATAGAGAGTTTTTAGAAGGGGAGGGGAAAAAAACCCTCTGCTTGACAATCTGTCAGGATAACTATGTTTCTTCTGCTCTAGGCTTTTCTTTGGCACCCAAGTATTAGTGTATTGACCATATAATAGTCCTAAAATCTTAACATGAAATGTTTTTTTATCACAGATGGCAGGACTGCCAGTGAAAAGTCATTAATGATTATAAAACAATCTTACTAGCTATAAGTTGCTGAACATTGCAGAAAATGTTGGAAAGTCTTGTATGAATTGACCAGGGAATCTTACTTTCATAGACAAGAAAAAGTGCATGCATCTGCTTCCTATCTCTGTTCCTAATTAATGTCAATGGGAAGTTTACCAATGACTTCAGTAGAAACAGAGTTAGACCAATGCTGATACTTTGTTGATCTTCACTGTCACAATCTATACAATATCTTGGTTATACCATTTGTTGTTACACATTATGCATAGTATTGATATAGCAGATGCGCGTGGGCCCCTCATAGACTGGCCCTGTGTAAATCAGTTAATTAGCAATAGTGCTCATTACATGCCAAACACAGAGGTTGAGGTCTCTTTAAATATGACAAGCTGAGGGTGGTTGGGTCAATTGTATGGGGAAACTCTAATGCAGGGGTCGGCAATGTTCGGCACGCGGCTCGCCAGGGTAAGCACCCTGGCGGGCCGGGCCAGTTTATTTACCTGCTGACGCGGCAGGTTCGGCCGATCGCGGCCCCCACTGGCCGCGGTTCGCCGTCCCGGGCCAATGGGGGCGGCGGGAAGCGGCGCGGGTGAGCGATGTGCTGGCTGCGGCTTTTCACCACCCCCATTGGCCCGGGACGGCAAACCGCAGCCAGTGGGGGCCGCGATCGGCCGAACCTGCCGCGTCAGCAGGTAAATAAACTGGCCCGGCCCGCCAGGGTGCTTACCCTGGCGAGCCGCGTGCCGAACGTTGCCGACCCCTGCTCTAATGGAAACCCAACTACTTTAGGAAACAGTGCTAATACTTCCGTAGATGGCACTAGTGAGGCAACTGCCCAGCTTGGTACTTGGGGAGGCATTTAATTGCATAGAATACTTTTCACATGCTTTCCTAAAATGCTTGGTGGTATTTGTGCATGCTGTTAAACATGCTCCATATCAAAGGTCACTGTATTTCAGTGTTAGTGAAGTGGTCCTGTTTATAAAAGGCTTTTGGATCCTTCAACTTGAAAACCATAATTATAAAATTGTGATATTGCTATTTCATGTCTACCGTGTAGCCCTAGTCATAAACTAAAGCTGTACTGCCATTTGCAGCAGAACCCGTAAGGGAGGAAAACAGTATCACTCTCTACCTGGCAGCAGGTGCTGCAGGATGCTGGGGAGAAATGAAATCTACACCTCTCTGAGCCAACTCTCAGTGAATCTTGACCTATATATTTCTGATGCTCCTGCTGTCAATTTCCCATTCAAAGTCATCTCAAAGCAACAATCCTGTAATGTCTTAGGCCATGTCAGCACTACA
Organism: Emys orbicularis; assembly: GCF_028017835.1. Taxonomy (NCBI): domain Eukaryota; kingdom Metazoa; phylum Chordata; order Testudines; family Emydidae; genus Emys; species Emys orbicularis. Next base: position 81,505,422 of record NC_088686.1, on the reverse strand, counting down.
CATTTATGTTGGCCTAAGTTACGTTAGGGTCAGTGCAGGGTCTTTTGGGACGATTTCGCAATGGGGCTGAAACAAGTTGTGTAACCCACACACCTTCTTGGTGTAGTGCTCTGTCTCATCTAGTGGCACTGAGACTACTTAGAGAGCAAGATTAATGAGTCTGCTCTACAGCCTTAGCTAACAGGCATATGGCTTTTAGCTCATGCAGTAGAGGCTCATGCATTTAGCTCCAGAGGTCCCAGGTTCGATCTTGCCTGCCAACAACTGGGAGCTGTCGGTGTTACACTTGCACAGGGGTGACTGGGAGCATGGGGTCAATGTCTCATAATTCCATCTACATCTCATAATTTTTGTCCCTTCTTTTCAAAATCCCATAAATCTGCATGTCACTCCTCAGTACTCACCATCTCTGACAGAAGCACAGCTCTGTACTATTGTCATCAACATTGCAGTATTTTCAGAGCTGCAAATATGTTTCCCTGGAGTTTAGATTGCTGTCATAGAAAGAAACAATTCAAGGTTGTTGGTGGAAATCACAGAGTAGCTGGAGGTGGTGGAATACCAGTTCTGGGCCTGAGAAACAAGCACAGACTGGTGGGACCACGTTGTCATGCAGGTTTGGGATGACAGGCAATGGCTGCAGAACTTTCTGAGGCACAAAGCCACATTCCTGGATCTGTGTGCCGAACTCACCCCAGCTCTCTAGTGCAGGGACACCAAAATGAGAACTTCACTGGCCACTGAGAAGAGTGGCTATTGCACTCTGGAAACTTGCAACACTAGATTGCTATCGGTCAGTCAGGAATCCATTCGAAGTCAAGAAATCTACCCTAGAGGCCGTTGTCATGCAAGTTTGCAGGGCCATTAATCACCTGCTACGCAGGACTGGGATTCTCAGGACAATTTCCAGAACATACTGAATGGTTTTGCAGCACTAGGGTTCCCAAACTGCAGTGGGGTGGTAGATGGCTCGCATATCCCTATTTTGGCACCAGACCACCTTGCCAGAGTAGACGAGCAGAAAAGGCTTCCTTTCTATGGGTATGCAAATGCTGATGGATCACCGGGACATTTTACTGACATCAGTGTGGGCTGGTCAGGAAAGGCGCATGACACGCGCATCTTTAAAAACACAGGACTGTTCACAAAGTTGCAAGCAGGGGTTTTCTTTCCAGACCTGTGGATTACCATTAGGAATACTGAAATGCCAGTAGTGATCCTGGGCTCCCCAGACTACCCCTTGCTCCCATGGCTTATGAAGCTTTACACCGGTCACCTCGACAGCACCAAGGAGCACTTCAACTACAGGCTCAGCAGGTGCAGAATAACAGTTGAATGAGCCTTTGGTTGTTTGAAGGGTTGCTGGCATTGCTTACTTACAAGATTGGACCTCAGTGAGAAAAATATCCCAATGGTTATAGCTGCCTGCTGTATCCTGTATAATATCTGTTAAGCAAAGGGGGGAAGTTTCCTCTGGGTGGAGGGTGGACATGGAGTAGCTGTCTGCTGAATTTGAGCAGCTAGATCGTGGACTATTACAAGGGCTCAACGTGGAGCACTACAGCTCAGGGTAGCTTTGAACGACCATTTTAATAGTGAGCCAGAGTAATGTGTGTGGCTGTAGTGTGCTCCACTTGGCAGCTTGGTATGAATCTTGTAGTGATGGCTGTGCATGTAGGAATGTAACATTGTCAATGCTCCTATTAGTGTTTGTGGGTGATGTTATGGACAGGGCCGGCTCCAGGCACCAGCTTGTCAAGCAGGTGCTTGGGGCGGCCACTCCAGAGAGGGGCGGCACGTCCAGCTATTCGGCGGCAATTTAGCGGACGGTCCCTCACTCCGGCTTGGTGCGAAGGACTTTCCGCCAAATTGCCGCCGCAGATAGCAATCGTGATCGCGGCTTTTATTTTGGGGTGGGGGGGCTGCTTGGGGTGGCCAAAACCCTGGAGCCGGCCCTGGTTATGGATTGTATGACACAATGCAATAACAGGAACTTGGTCACTGTCTGATCTACTCAGCACCAGCCAGCATATGCTATGAATTTATATAGATTAATTTTGTTCCAAAAATATAATTTTATTCTCTAAAACAATCCAGACAATTAAATAGATTAAGAGAACAGAATTTACGAAGGGGAAAGAACAGTCATTTGCATTTCAGGTACACATACCTGTGGGTTTCACAGGTCAGTTTATGTGAAGCTGTGAGATTGTCTTTTTATGTCCCCCCCGAGGTGAAGTGGTATCAAGTGGTATGGGTAGTACACTTACAACTGATGCTATGTGAAATATTGAAGGGTGGTATTGCGAGGTTCCGATGTTGAGTTCTCTATGGTCTGCAGAGGAAAGCAAGTCTGGGAATATTGAACCTGCAGGTCCACCAGAGTCTGCAGCATTTGTTTGCTGTCTGAGATGTGCAAGCGTCTTCTGCTACACGTCCCTCTCTCTGTCCTGTGCCTTTCTCCTCTCCAGTCTATTCTCATCTATGCTGTCTACAAGGATATCCCAGGCCCTCTGCTCATTCTCTCATGAAACACTGGCTAGCAGGATCTCCTGGAACATGTCATCCCAAGTCCTCTTCTTTCTCCTCCTTATCTGGCTCAGGTGTTCCCCAGGTGTGGAAGGGAAGTCTTCAAAGGCTTCAGTGGCAGCCACTGTAGATAAAACACAGAGACCATTGCCAGTGTATTCACAATGGAAATAGAAACTTAAGATGCTGAAATCACTCTCCTTGCTCCTGCAAGTTTTGAACATTGCATTCTCACTTCTGCTTGGGACTGATTGAGCATGGTGCCAGTCATAGCACCAGCCATGATGAGTATGGCTCTCTGGGATTGGGGAAGTGAGGAGGGAATAGCTTGGTTGCATGATTCTAGTTGCACAGGGCAATGGAACTAAATACTAGCACTATTTTCCACATGAAGTAGTGATTTTAGCTGATATCTCACTCCTAAGGGTAACAGAGAGAGCACAGCTGCTGCTGGTATCCCAATGCAACCTGGGCCTGTGTATGCAATGGTACCTGCTGAAATAATTGCTGAATGACATGGAAAAGTGTCCTACTAAGGTGGAATAGATAAATCAGCCCTTCCCAAAAGCCTTTGGCAGAGGATTGCAGAGTACCTCCAGGAAAGTTTCATTGAGATCTCTATGGCGGATTCCCAGGACATCCCAGTGCACATAAACTACTCTGCGTGAATCCCACTGCCTAACTTTGAGGGGAATGAAAAACAGGTAGCATCCCTTGTTCTACTATCTCTTCTAGCACAAGTAAAAATGAGTAATCAAAAGATGTGTCCTATTACTGTTGGGTTGCTATCCCTGTAACTTCAAAGCAAACTGCATATTTATCAGAGATTGCTTGCTTGTGCTTGACTGGCAGGACTATGGTGAAGTCACTGGCTCACTTTGCAGCTGCATTCCCCCAGTCACCTGCTCCCCATACTCCTTCTCACCCACTGCCTCCTCTTCACTGTTCATGGCAGGGGTTTGTGACTAGGGCTCCTTGGAAGGATCCATGGTGCTGAGGATGGCATGCTGCTCTTTTTAAAAGTGATGGGTCTGTGGCTCAGCTTTGGATCAATTGTTGGCCTTCCGGTATGTCTGCTGCAGCTCTCTGGCTTTCACGCAACACTGCTGTTGGTCGCTGTCATAGCCCTTCTCCTGTATCTCCTGAGCAATCTGCTCATAGACGTCCATGTTTGTACAGCTGGATTGGAACTGTGCCTGCATAGCCTCTTTTCCCCATAGGTGCAGGAGATCCAACATCTCCTGTGTATTCCAGACAGGAGCGTGTCTGCAGCATGTAACCAGCATGGTCAGCTGGGCAGTTACACTCAACAATGAAGAACTGCTAGGGGTGCTCACCAAGCCCGACAACCAGGAAAAGGAATTTCAAATATTTGCAGAGGTTTAAAGGGGAGGGGAAGCTTCTTGTCTATCTGACCCCTAGGCAGCAGAATTCACAATGGTGACCAGAGTGGTCAGTGTGGTGCATTGTGGGACAGCTCCTGGAGGCCAGGAACAGTCAACTTAAGTAACAGGTAACACTGTGAGTGTATAGACACTAACTGAACTGACCATTACTCTACATTGCTTGGGGAGATGGTATTATTAAGTCGGCATAGCAAGGTACTTAAATCAGCGGGAGCCAAATTTAAGTGAAGACACATCCTAACCGTGTAGTGTAGACCAAGTCTTACACACAGGTTTAACTTCAGGCACATGAGTAGTCCCATTAACTTCAATAGGACTATTCACATGTTTCAAGTGTGTGTAAGTCTTTGCAAGGTTCTAGCCTATTAGAAGAGTAAATGTGGCTGATTAGGCAGAAAAAATTCAGAAGGGGACCTAGTGATGTACAGAAACAAGTTAAATTTAAATATTAACTTTCTTCTCCTCCTGATGCCCTCTGTGCAATTTCACACAGTGGAAAGGAGACAGAAGTTACCCTTGGCCATAAGTAAAGTCACACATGGTAGTGAGAGAGATGTGAGATTTTTCTCTCCTCTGCAAAACTGTCAAAACTGCAGCTTTCACTTTGCTTGTGACAATCTTCACACATCTGAAGAGCTCTGACCCTAATTAGTGTGTTGCTATTTGTGTATGATAGCCTTATTCCAGTGCAACAAATCACCTGGATTGTTATGGATGTCAGGAAATACAAAGTGCTAGTTTACATTAGAAAAATAATGATAAGGGGTTTTGTGAGCACTCCTCTCCTTTTCTGACTACTTGTCTACTTTTTAAAGTCACAGGGTCAGTGACATCAAACTTGAACACCTTGGGTTTAGGATGCAAAGCTGTGAAAACAGCATCTGTTCTCTGGCAAGCTCTACAGGCTAGTGAGCTCAAAAGTCGCCTCTAGATCTCTCACATTGTTAAACTATTGACCCTTCCAGATACTCTTCCCCTTACTTATCTTTGCTTCAAAGGAGTTTGTACTTCTTCTGCCTGTTGGAGATTAAGCTCCTGTGCAAAATCGTTAATGTAAATCCCTTTTTCATTTAAAAACAAACAAACCTGTTCCCTAATAGCCACATTCATGTTTGTATGAATAAATGTTGCACATACTGAAATCTAAATTCACTTTTATATAATCTATATTTCTATAGTGCCTCTCATCCAAGAATCTTGAATTGTTTTACAAAAACAAATGCCAACACTTTGAGACAGGTAATTTATCATACCCAAATATATAGGGGAGTGATAGTTTCATCCAAATATAATCTTTGCCCTCACTCAAGGGCATTCAGATCTTGGTTTACAATTAGATCTAGGTTTTCCAGTTTGGGCCAATCTCTAATTTATAGATGGGTAAACCACGGCACAGAGAATTAAGTAATTTGCCCAAGATCATTCACTGTTTCAGCAGCAGAAACTAGTAATAACCAGGATTCCTGGATTTTATTCCTGTGTTTGCTTCACTAGACCATAATGCTGCATCATTCCTAGCTCAAGTTATTCCACAGATGGTTTGTGGATCTTTCTTTGTGAATTGGGCTGTTTTAACTTGAGCCAGAGACCAGTCTGGCCCCATGAATTGGGGAGAGCAAAGGTAGCATTAAACCACTTTGTACCTCGCCATCATCCCTTGGGTCCTGTGCCAGGCACAGCTCAGCTGGAACCAAGGAGTAGGGCTTTCTCTTTTAAAAGCCTCGCTTTTCTCCTGAACTTCTATCTAGAACATTTTGCCCTATTGAACCAAATTTTGCCCTCAAATCTATGTATACAGCTCCTATACCCCACATTTACCTCCAGTGGCAACACTTAGTCCACTGTATATTAAAGATGTTATCCTGTATCCTGTATCATCATGTTTGTTAGAGAGAGAGAGGTGTTGTCAAGTGACCTGAGCACAGGACTCAGAGCTTCAGTTCTAATCTTAGCTGCTTCTGTAAGAGGTAGAAATCACAGGAAAATGGCAGGAGACCTATAATGCCCACAAGCAGTCAGGGCCTCTCACTTTAAAACTCTTCTGTAGGATACATCCAGCAGCACAGTGACCCCTACCATGGTGTATTGGACTCAAAGTGAGGACTGCCACCTACTGAATCACCACTACTATTTCCTGCAGCACCTACATAGTTCATGACCTGTACAACCTGATTTCCCTGAGCTCCAAAGAGTTTGCTTCATCCTTACTCTGGGGCATTATTGATCTTGGGATTTATTAAGCAATGCTAGACATGCACTTCATGCATTTCCGCTGTCTCTTCTGAACATTTGGTCCTTCCATCTATACCTTTATTCTATGGTTGATATTGTTTTCAAATAATACTAGGGAATAATATAAAATATATATTTTACAATATCGGCAAGATTGAAAAAAGGAGGAAGCTGTTCAAATGCATAAGAACACCACACAGATTACAGAAAAGGCTGCATGGAAAAAAACCTTTAAAAACTTCTAAGGTACATCATACTTGCTATGTTGCTGAATGTACAAGGCATAATCTAATGCAGGGGTTGGCAACCTTTCAGAAGTGGTGTGCCGAGTCTTCATTTATTCACTCTAATTTAAGGTTTTGCGTGCCAGTAATACATCTTAACGTTTTTAGAAGGTCTCTTTTTATAAGTCTATAATATATAACTAAACTATTGTTTTATGTAAAGTAAATAAGATTTTTAAAATGTTTAAGAAGCTTCATTTAAAATTAAATTAAAATGCAGAGCCCCCTGGACCAGTCAGTGGCCAGGACCCGGGCAGTGTGAGTGCCACTGAAAATCAGCTCGTGTGCCGCCTTTGGCACACGTGCCATTGGTTGCCTACCCCTGATCTAATGTTTTTCAATTATTATTTACTCTGGAATAAGTGCCTGAAGTCCTCTATTTATATTTAGACCAGGTAGATCACAGTCACTCGCAGTGCACTGTTCCCCACTGAAGTGTCTCTCGTTTGAACTTGAAGGGACCATCACTAGAGGAGCAACAGTGATTCAACCTTTATAATCCATTTAGTCCTTCAGTCTTTGATCCCTCTCCATTGCAATGATCTATGAAAAGGCAAATTAGTGCCATCACGTTGGTATTGGTGGTTTATGGTACAAACATGTATCCAAACTGAGCTCCTCATTTGTTTCACCAAGGCATTGAGTAGGTATCAGATTGTAATAATATTAAGCCTATAGTAAACTGATGCTGTACTGAAATCATCAACAAAAAGTGTTGTGGGTTACAGGGACCAGAAATAGTCCAAAAACCACAGTGAGAGTATTATCCCTAGTATAGTAAGAAGTTGGTGAGGGCATATACTGCTCCCCCTCACCAATCTTCCCCAATGGCTGGAACTATACCACATGAATTGGAAAAATGTGAGGTGGAAGGCTCCATATCCATTACCAATCCCCTGAGCTATACAGTTCCTTACCCCTTAATTTCAATTTCAATTTAATTTCAATTATCCCCATATTGATTGGGTACATGTCACCTCAGGGTGAAATGCAGAGACAAAATTTCTCAATACTTTAAATGACTGGTTCTTGGAGCAGCTGGTACAGGAACCCACAAGGGGAGAGGCAATTCTCGATTTAGTCCTGAGTGGAGCAGAGGATCTGGTCCAAGAGGTAACTATAACAGGACCGCTTGGAAATAGTGACCATACTATAATAACATTTAACATTCCTGTGGTGGGAAGAACACCTGAACAGCCCAATGCTGTGGCATTTAAATTTCAGAAAGGGGAACTATGCAAAAATGAGGAGGTTAGTAAAACAGAAATTAAAAGGTACAGTGACTAGAGTGAAATTCCTGCAAGCTACATGGACGCTTTTCAAAGACATCATAATAGAGGCCCAACTTAAATGTATATCCCAAATTAAAAAACACAGTAAAAGAAGTAAAAAAGAGCCACCGTGGCTTAACAACCCTGTAAAAGAAGCAGTGAGAGATAAAAAGGCATCTTTTAAAAAGTGGAAGTCAACTCTTAGTGAGGTAAATGGATGGGAGCATAAACACTGTCAAATTAAGTGTAAAAATATAAGAAAAGCCAAAAAGGAGTTTGAAGAACAGCTGGCCAAAAACTCAAAAGGTAATAACAAAATGTTTTTTAAGTATATCACAAGCAGGAAGTCTGCTAAACAACCAGTGGGGCCCCTGGACGATCAAGATACAAAAGGAGCACTTAAAGACGATAAAGTCACTGCGGAGAAACTAAATGAATTCTTTGCTTCAGTCTTCACGGCTGAGGATCTTAGGGAGATTCCCAAACCCGAGCTGTCCTTTGTAGGTGACAAATCTGAGGAATTGTCACAGATTGAAGTGTCACTAGAGGAGGTTTTAGAATTTAATGGATAAACTTAACAGTAACAAGTCACCGGGACCAGATGGCATTCACCCAAGAGTTCTGAAAGAACTCAAATGTGAAATTGCGGAACTATTAACTATGGTTTGCAACCTGTCCTTTAAATCAGCTTCTGTACCCAATGACTGGAAGATAGCTAATGTAACACCAATATTTAAAAAGGGCTCTAGAGGTCATCCCGGCAATTGCAGACCAGTAAGTCTGTCAGTACTGGGCAAATTAGTTGAAACAATAGTAAAGAATAAAATTGTCAGACACATAGAAGAACTTAAATTGTTGGGCAAAAGTCAACATGGTTTCTGTAAAGGAAAATCATGTCTTACTAATCTATTAGAGTTCTCTGAAGGGGTCAACAAACATGTGGACAAGAGGGATTCAGTGGACATAGTGTACTTAGATTTCCAGAAAGCCTTTGACAAGGTCCCTCACCAAAGGCTCTTACATAAACTAAGTTGTCATGGAATAAGAGGGAAGATCCTTTCATGGACAGGGAACAAAGGGTAGGAATAAATGGTAAATTTTCAGAATGGAGAGGGGTAACTAGTGGTGTTCCCCAAGGGTAAGTCCTAGGACCAATCCTATTCAATTTATTCATAAATGATCTGGAGGAAGGGGTAAACAGTGAGGGGACAAAGTTTGCAGATGATACTAAATTGCTCAAGATAGTTGCGAGCAAAGCAGACTGAAGAACTTCAAAAAGATCTCACAAAACTAAGTGTTTGGGCAACAAAATGGCAAATGAAATTTAATGTGGATAAATGTAAAGTAATTCACATTGGGGGGGAAAATAACCACAACTATACATACAATATGATGGGGGCTAATTTAGCTACAACTAATCAGGAAAGAGATCTTGGAGTCATTGTGGATAGTTCTCTGAAGATGTCCACGCAGTGTGCAGCGACAGTCAAAAAAGCAAACAGGATGTTAGGAATAATTTTAAAAAGGGATAGAGAATAAGACGGAGAAGATCATATTGCCTCTATATAAATCCATGGTATGCCCACATCTTGAATATTGTGTACAGATGTGGTCTCCTCATCTCAAAAATGATATACTGGCATTAGAAAAGGTTCAGAGAAGGCAACTAAAATGATTAGGGGTTTGGAACAGGTCCATATGAGGAGAGATTAAAGAGGCTAGGACTCTTCAGCTTGGAAAAGAGGAGACTAAGGGGGGGATGTGATAAAGGTATATAAAATCATGAGTGGTATGGAGAAAGTGAATAAGGAAAAGTTATTTACTTGTTCCCATAATATAAGAACTAGGGGCAACAAATGAAATTAATGGGCAGCAGGTTTAAAACAAATAAAAGGAAACTCTTCCTCACACAGCGCACAGTCAACCTGTGGAACTCCTTGCCTGAGGAGGTTGTGAAGGCTAGGACTATAACAGGGTTTAAAAGAGAACTAGATAAATTCATGGAGGTTAAGTCCATTAATGGCTATTTGCCAGGATGGGTAAGGAATGGTGTCCCTAGCCTCTGTTTGTCAGAGGGTGGAGATGGATGGTAGGAGAGAGATCACTTCATCATTACCTGTTAGGTTCACTCCCTTTGGGACACCTGGCATTGGCCACTGTCAGTAGACAGGATACTGGGCTGGATGGACCTTTGGTCTGACCCAGTATGGCCATTCTTATGTTCTTATGTTAAACGGAACATTAGTAGTTGAGGGTAGCATAACAGGCACAGTGGAGAGGTGCCAGCAAATCTAAAGACATTAATATAGAATGAGCTAATGAATGTATAGCTTACAAAGATAATGGTGAATCTGTTTCATACCCTTTTTACTGAAAGAAGAATACAGAAGAAAAATACATAAATTACAGTCCTTATTCCCCAAGTCCCTCATCTACTTTGTATGTGTATTTTGAGCATTCTGTGACAGCTAAGAAGTGCTATTTTCTGTGCATGATGGTTGCAGGCCCCTGGCAAGGGATGAAGGTGTTGACAAGCTCCTCCTCTACAACAGAGAAGGAGATTAACAGCAAATACTTCACGCACTCTTCCTCCTTACCAACAAATGAGGAGGAAAGTGTTTTTGGTTTCTTTTGGTGGTTTCTTATGTCATTTAGAACAGCAGGATTTCATTTTAAGTTAAATATTATCAATTCATTTATTGTGCAGGCACTGTCAGCTCTTCTGTACTCAGAAATAGCCTGTGTTTCTTGCACTAGACCATGTGCCAGATCTAAAAAATATGGCAAGACCCTATGCAGCAGAAAACGCACCATCACCTCTAGCCTGCTTTGAATGGCACAAAAAACCAGTGGTGATACAGCAACTTTTCAAAGGGAGAATGATAACATTTGCACAGCTGGGTAATCAAATAGTACATATGGACTTAGTGGTGGTTATCTGAGTTACCAATTCAGCCAAACCCATGAAGTTGGAACAGTTTACAGTGGATGTGAGTCTCTTTTCACACACAACAGCCTGAAACTAATGTAACTTGACTGGCTTCAATAGTTATTCCTCATTTATACCACTGTAATAGAGCAGAAGCAGGCGCTATGTGTGTCTATTTAGTTCAGAGCAATATGAAAATTCTACTGGTTTACACGTGTGTGGATTACGTGTTAGACTTGCCCATACACTGCCACTGACCTTAATGGGAATTGTACATACAACACTCTGCGCTGAGAAACCTCATGCTGGAACTTTCTATGTTCCTACTGTTTCTCCTGCCCTCCCCCCATGATCTTTGTGATGTTTTCCCATCCAGCTACCATTTATTATTATGGTTAATAACAAAGTACTTCATCTAAACAACTATGTCTTGTGCTTGTGAACAGTGCCTTGTACATGGAGTGCTCCTGGAATACACATAATAAATAATATTTTATAGCACCTAAAGATTTTTTGGACATAAGGTCCTTGTCTCTCAAAAGCATGTAATCTAAATTTTAGCCATGACCCAGCACATGGGATGCGGAACTAGAGGGAGATGAGAAGGAAAGATGTGGGTTAAGGCACTATGGTGATGCTATGTGCACCTTATATTGGTTCAAGTAAAAGTTTCTCTATATGTATAAATAATCAATGTTGACTTATTGTGAGTCCAGAATATTCTGTAGCTTATATTTTTATCTGCCTTAGTTTCCCCCATTCAAAAATAAATTATTTCATCTCAGAAGTCATCTTTTGCTACCTGCTCAGCTGCCCCACTTGCCCAGCTTGTGGAAGAACTCAGGGTAAGGAAGAACCATTTGACTAGGCTGATACTCAGTTTTCTTTGGTTTTTATTTCAGTGTAAGATGGTGATGGATGGCTTGGCAGCAGCAGACTTCTTGGCAGTGGGATGATGCAGAGACATATGTTGCAGTGTGAAGAGATGATATTTCTGCCATCTTTGCTATCTCCAAAATCATCCTAAATAAGCTTCCTGGCGAGACCAGTGTAAAAGGAAAAATATCTATTATACTAGGAGCCTCCTTACATGTGGGGGGTGGGAAGAGAGAAGAAGGGCTGAATAATTTAAATGTTAAAGTCTCTTTAATATTAACAAAGGGGGAAAAAAGATTTTTCTTAAGGAAGGGATAAAACTACAGTTCCTGGAAAAAAAATTTGGCTGCTAATATACATCTGAGACCAGAGAAAGAGCCAAACTGTGAATTTTTTCAAAAGCCTGGGATTTCATTAAATTCTGGCAAAGTTTATAATCATTAACATGTTCATTAAGTTGGTGACTAGATGGTTCATAGAATTAGTAATGAGAAAACAATAACACGTTACACTTTTTTTTTTTTTTCATCCAAGGATCTCAAAGCACTTTACAAGTTTTAATTAGCTAAGCCTTACAATAATCCTGGGAGATAGGGAAGCATTATTACAGCTGTGGGAAATTTGGACTTGCTTCACAGATGATACATTCTTTGCTTTCTGTTTGCACAGATTTAACAATTGGCCCTCAACCCCTTAATTTCACTTATGTTGGGTACAAATGTACCCAACATCTCAAAATCTCACTTAAAAAAAACCCCTTCAAGTTCCACCTTGTTTCCTGTATATACCACGCAGACTTATCATTTTCAGTGAAAGCCAATACATGGTATTGGGCCCAAACCACCTCTAGTTACAAACCTTATGTCCAGTTTGGTCTGAGTTAGGACTTGGCAACAAACTCACAAACCAGGCCGGTTTTGTATAGTTTGGGATTTGTTTTTGCAGTCTTTTCACACAGCATTACAAATGGGTAAATGGAGACACATAAAAGTTGCATCACTTTCCCAAGGCCAGTCAGTGGTAGAACTGGGGGTGGGGCAGTCATGTGCTCAAACCACTAGTTCTCACTTCCAATTTTACAAATCTTACTTCTAGATCATGAACTGTAATCACTCCCAAGTCAGGAGTTACTGTAAGTTCTATTTATCTATCTAGGTCCCTATGTGGACCGCAATACTGGTATCATCTGACAACTGTTTAATGAATAACTTTTCCTTGTGGACAGTATAAAGAGGAGAGTACAAAGGATAAGAGGCCTAAGACAGTGAATGAGGCACCCATTACTGAGATAGCTCAGAAACATACAGGTGTGTGTGTACGGATGAATTCGCTTCTGAGACTGTCGCACTCTAATTCAACAATAGACATATCCTTTAAACAGAGAAGTTTGATAAAGTAAAGCAGTGTCCTTCAGAGTCAAGAGGCTTCACACAGTGGTTCTCTCGAGTATGGTGCCATCTTTAAGATGCATCCCTCTGCTTTCCCTCTCTTGGCACATTCCCCTCCTAGATTAGTTTGGATATACTGTATTATTAATATTGGTGGCCCCAAGGCTCTGTATGTACAAGACAGACTGATGGGGCTTTCAGAGAAGCCTTTGGAGACTGGAGCACATAAGAGTTTTGACGGTGACAGAATGCCCTAGGGCCCATATATTTATGCCAGGAAAAAAAGTCTGCTATTGAAATCAGTATGGTGGCACCACATTTATCTGTTTATTAAAGGGGGGAAAAGATTCTCTCTCTCTCTCTCTCTCTCTCACACACACACACACACACACACACATATATACACACACATACCTCCCCCGTCTGAGTGTAAGAAAATATCAAAATCTGTGATAGCAATTTAGCTTTATTTTGCCATCTGGGAATTTGAAAGCCATAAACAGAGGTGTTTCTTCTTTTCTCTTCTGTAAAGTGGTTTTATAAATGAAACACTGAGTATTTTTGAAAGGGAAAAAAAAAACATTTTCAGAGAGTCCCTCTGTGGACATGTACTGTGACTTGGATGCTAGTCAGTGTGCAGTGTTTATTGCAGAAGACTTCGGATGACATTAAGGTTCAGAAATAGCAACTGGAGGGAGAAAGAGAGAGAAGCAGGCTTTTAGAACTTCTGAATCCATAAAGGACACTCTCTGGGCATGGCTGATTCCCCTCCTTGGAGAGAGAGAGAAAACAGGCTCACCAACGTTAGAAACAGAGGATCTTAAAACTTGCAGCAATGTCAAAGCCAGCTGTGGCGAGGAGGAAGGAGCTGAGCAACTTTGTGCCTAGCATCAGCGGTATGACTCAGTGTAAAGTAAACTGGAAAAAGGAAGGACCTATCCTGGAGGAGACAAAGAGACCAGCAGGGAGATGTAAATTAAGAACTACCCAGCAGGAATAGTGATCGCCTATGCATTGAAAGAGATGAATACTGTACATCTCTCTCTCTCAGGCCTGGTCTACACTACCCGCCTGAATCGGCGGGTAGAAATCGACCTCTCGGGGATCGATTTATCGCGTCCTGACGCTCTTACTCCACCAGCGAAGGTGGGAGTAAGAGCCGTCGACGGGAAGCCGCGGAGGTCGATTTTGGCCGTCCTCACAGCGGGGTAAGTCGGCTGCGATACGTCGAATTCAGCTACGCTATTCGCGTAGCTGAATTTGCGTATCTTAAATCGACCCCCCCCTGTAGTGTAGATGTAGCCTCACACACACACACACACTGGGCTAGATTATCAGCTGGTGTAAATAACACAACTTGGAGTTTTGTTGAAGCCAGGGAAGCAATGACCATTTACACCAGTTGAGGATCTGCTACACACACACACACACACACACACATACATACATATTTCAGATTCATGACTTTTTATTATTCTGGGCTTTGAAAACCTGAATTACACAGATAGCCTTTTACCCACCTTTTCTAAATACCACAACAGCAAAGGTGCTTCCAGATTAAAACTGACAAAATGTGCTTTAAATTTAATCCTACATAACACTAGCAATGCTACAGCCAAAGGTGTCACAAGATACCTCTTTCCACTTCAAAAAGAAAAACTTCCTGAGAAGCTTAGAAATCAAAGTTTTTAAAAGCCATTAGATCACAGAATCCTAGAAATGTAGGGCTGGAAGGGACCTGGAGGAGTCATCTTGTCCACTGCCTGTGCTGAGGCAGGACCAAGTATACTTAGGCCATCCCTGACAGGTGTTTGTCCGACCTGTTCTTAAAAAAATCTCCAGTGACAGGGATTCCACAATTTGCCTTGGAAGCCTATTCTAAAGCTTAACTATCTTTGAAAATGTTACATTTTGAAGTGTTCCATCTAGCTCTCCAAAGGGTCAATAATGGAAAGAAATGAAAATGACCATTTTTGCAAAATGGAACTTTGCAATTTTAAGGAAAAATGTCATCTAAGGTGTGAACTTCAAAAAAATCTTTGGCCAGCTTTAAGAGTGTCAGGGGAAGAAATGTGTTCTAATATGGTCCTCTGACATGACTGGGCTTGATAGTATACTTGATAACTCTATATGCCTATCTGACTCTACTTCCTTTTATGTGAGGTAGGAACAGGTTGAGTACTGTAAGATGGAGATCTTCTTTGCACAGCTGAGTGGTTGTTGGATTCAACCAAGTTCATATCTGTACTATAACCAGCAGGATATTCCATAGCCTAGTGGATAGAACACCAGACTGGGCTTTATAAGGTGTGGGTTCTATGCACTGGTTTGCTGAGTCATTTTCCCAAGCCTGTGCCTCAGTTTACCCATCTGTAAAACAGGGATAACGATGCTGACTGCCTTTCTGAAGTGTTCGGAGATCTCTGTATGAAATCTGCTATATAAGAGCAAAGTATTCTTATTAAACTATTTGTCGGTGTCATGGTATCTGGAGTGGCTCCTGAGCATTAGTGCCAGCATTAGGGCAGACTGACCAGGAACAGGGCACACAACCAGTTTGGGCTCTATGTTCTAGAATTAGATTTCACCAACAAAGTAACAAGTGTGAAGTTCTAAAGGAGTATAGCAGCCTTAGTATGGAGTCAGTCAGTCCCCTTGGATACTCCAGTCTATTTTGCCACTCAAGAAAGCTTGCCTTTGTGATAGATGGTCCCTTAGACCAAAAATCACAACAATATTCAGGTTACTCCCAGTCCCAAAGGACCAGTCACTTACTCCATGTTAATTGTACCCCAGATCTCTCAAAGACAATGTTTGTAGACAATCTTGTAATTAATCAGCTAAGAAAGGAAATAAGAGTTATTTTACTTTTAAAATAAGAAAATTCCATATGTCCTTTAGGGCTAACCCAGAAAAAACAGCTAGGGAGCTCTTGCTATGCTTAGTGATTCTTGTGCCTTTAGCATCCAAGCAGCAAAAAGAACCAAGTTTCTCCTTGTCAGGTATTTGTATCCCTTTATTCCCAGAGCCCAAGCTGATAGGATCAGTTCAGGCACAATTCTCCTTTTCCTGGTGGGGTTGAGGAGTGCAATTAAAAAAACAACAAAAACAACAACCTTTGTTATGTTTCACAGTAGCTCATTTGGTTTCAAAGGCCTTCTCCTTGTGCAGGACCCCAGACTCTGTCAGCAGACCTTTAACTCAAATATTTCATATTTCTACTTGAGGTTCAAAATAACTTATTTTTTCCCATTTTTATCTGTAGCCTAATTATAACTGAATAATCACTGTAAATGTGTAATTTGCTAATAACTAGTAGATGAAGCAATGGCTACAACTTCTGCTGAGATCTCATACTGGAGATGCATTAAATGAAGTGAAAAGGGAAACAAATGAATGTCTCCAATTGTTCTCCACTTCAGGCAGTAATGTACAGAAGTTAACTAATCAAGTGAGTTTCACATATAGCTTGAAAGACAGTTATGACTTTTAAAATACCCCAAACTATCCCACTATATTAAGGGTTCAGATAACTTCTGAATAACAAAGATATTTTATATAGACTTCTATTAAACAACATTGCACTCTGACATCTGATGAACCTTTGACAGATGGGGTACATGAACATTTTATAGTTTAAGACAAGTAAAATTAGATTGTTTTACTAGTTTTATTAGGCCAATTCTAAATGCTTGTGTATTTAAATAAAGGTTTCATGCAGTGCAACTCAAGTTAAATATTCTGCTACCATCTTCTGGCTGATCACTCTATGTTGTTTTGGTTATTTCATGATAGCAACATAGTTCCCAAACTTTATCACTTAAATTCATAGCTAATCCAGTGCATTACAGCAATAGATTCCTGCTAATTTGCCTAATCCCACAAAATTATAGTATGTGTTGTATGTGACACTGTTGTATTGATTGCATGTAGGGTGACCAGATAGCAAGTGTGAAAAATCAGGGTTGTGAGGTAATGGTATCAAATTGAAACCACTAGAACTTTGTCTCGTGACAGACGAGAATTGAATAGTTTGCTGTTTCCAAAGAGCCTGCGTATTCTGACCCTAAAGTCTAATAAATATTAATTAACATACTTTGTCCTAGAATTCCAACAGAGGAAGTTCCTGCCCTGTATTTGAGAAAGCAGCTCTAGTCTTAGGCCACCAGAATTTAAAGATCAAATTCAAAATAATCACCAAGTAAAGGAGGACATGGGGGAGAAATGAAAGTGCATATAAAAGGGTCTTCACCAGCTCAGATATCTGCCAAGGGTAGAATCAGACAAGCTATGGAGGGAAGCACCCAAGATTAAAGAAGAGAGATCAGTGGGGTTCTAGCACCAGTTTTCTATCATATCCTTTGTTGTCCAGCACTTCAAACTCTTCACCTCATTGGTCTCCGCTGTGCCCTAATCTCCAGTGGGACACTCAGCTGCAATGAATGATCCTCAGTAGGGGGTGGGGGGGAAAGTTTAAAAGTGGTTATGACAGTAGGCCTCATGGACCTGCGTCACCCCACCCCAGAACAGAGTAGCAGAGAAGTCCTCTAGGCATTCTAGAGTGGCTGCAGAGAAACAACCAATCAGAGGGGCTGATGGAGTGACCAATCAGGGGCCAGAAGGGCCATATAAAAGGCAAGCAGCAGAGCAGGCAATTCAGTTCTGGTCTGGAGCTCGAAGGCCTCTGGGAAGAAGCCTTAGAGCTACGACCCCATGCCAGGTCCGGGAAAAGAACCCAAGGCTGTTTACCTCAGAATGTAGTGAGAGTGAATGTGGCTCAGCCGGAGGGCTGAGTTGCTGAAGACCCGCTCAAAAGAACTGTGATTGCAGGCACTATCAGTCAGGGAAGGGGGCACTCGCAAGAGGCAGGTGCCGACCCCATTAAGGTGGTAAAATGAGCCAACCTGATGATCAGAGCTGATGTGAGAAGCATCTTTCTTGTCTGTCTTTAGCTTCTTTTATACCACATCCATCTCTGTGGAATCTGAGTGTGTGGCACCTATACACTCCAATTCATACCTGTCCCGAGGTCCTGAAAAGTCTTGAGAAAATGTTTTGCCTTACATCTGAAGTGGCAAAAATATCATGACATGACCCATCTCGGTATTCCTAGCCATGTCAAAAAGTCAGTTACCTCTGCAGGTGAAGCAAGGTTCCTTGGGGAGATATACTGCCACAGAATAGGTGGGGCCTGATGAGCAACGTTGAGTCCTAGTCATTTGAGCAAATACCTCTGCCCTCTATCGACATCTTTAGATATAGAGATTACACTGCACTTCTCAAGCTATTCACTGATTGGATTGCATCTCTTCCCCTTCTAATTATGACCCAAAGGAGGGCTGTTTTTCTGTCCCCTCTACATTTCTGCAAATAAGGGTTGACTTGGTTCCACAGTAGAGGTTGGTCTCACAACAAATTATTTTTCTTTTGCCAGGTTTTTATTTTATTTTGTTTGCCCCACTCCCAATTGGAAATTTTCATGACCTTTGACTGAATTTCTTAGATTTTAACTTTTGGTATAAAAATGTGACTAAGAAAAACTGAAAAATTTGATCCAGCACTGCTCAGTTCACTATTACAGTCTAATAGGTACAGCATATAGGTATCCCAGTATGAGCACGTTCTTTCAGATATTCAATTTTCAGAATTGTAATATGATTGACAGATTTGAAAAAGTGCTGTAAAGTTAATGAGAGATTTTCTGCTGTAGACTCTGAATATAGCTTGTGGGGGGAGGGGAAGAAGATTGGGTAAATTATAGTGGAATGATTTGGTTTATGAATACTTACAAAAAAAGGTACCTGGGAATGACAGATGTGTTTCTGACTGCATTTGGGAAATAAAATGTTTCTATTTCTGCTTCTACAGTAGAAAAATATTTCATACAAGGGACAATGGTGTTCTCACCCTCAAACTAAGCATATCCGAGCAAGGGATTTAAAAAAAAAATCACTGAGGTATGGTTTGATCTAATGGTTAGAGAAGGTGGACTGGGAGCAAAATCGTGGCCCATTGAAATCAATTGTAGTGTGGCCACAATTTTACCTAGGGAATCAGAATTCATAGGTACTACTATTTTCTGTCACTGACTCACTGTGTGACCTTGGGCAAGTAACTTAACCTCTTGTGGTTAGGCTTAAAAAATTAAATGTTTGTAAAATCCTTTGAGATCCTCCCAAGACACAAAGTGTAAATGCAGTGTCTGTGGAAATATACTGCCACCAAAACCTAGCTCAGAATCCCAGTGTTAGCATTAGGAAAAAAAATGCTAAGACTGGCACAAAAAAATAAAATAAATGCAACACCGAATAGCAGAGGCAGAAGATTAAAATAAAGTGGGATAATTGCATAATTTAGTTCCTTTACAAGATATAAACATTTTCTATAATTTTAATGATAGCAAATTTCTGAGGTTGGGAATATATAGAAATGAAGGAAATTACAGCAGGTTTATGTAAAATGAAGGTAAATTTGGGACTCAGTTGTCTAGCACACTGGAGTTATAATGATGGATAGTTGGGAGATATTCACATAATTCCAGCACTAATAAATTCCCTTGTCATGCTTCCTATGCCATCTCTGAAAGAGCAAACAGAACAGCTGTTGTCCAACAGTGATGGAAATCAGTATCTTTCTGCATCATATGAGGCCACTTTCCAAGGCTACGATGTTCTTTGGCATATGTTAAGACACCTATTTGGCGTTTATCTGCACATGAAGCCTGTCATACAAACTAAACAGACAAAAATCCACACAATCCAGCTCTGTCCTAAACAACATACTACTGGCATTTCCACTACCGCTTAAATGTGTGGGGTAACTGGCAAAAATGCCAGTTCCATGATATAGGATAACATGCATGGCTCTAAGGAAAATAATTCTACCAGCATATTGAAGTTTAAATGTGGGAAAAGAATAATTTGCACATATTTTCCTTGTGTAAACACAGTCTGTCATGGGATCCTAGGCCCAGCCAACCCTCTTGCAAGGCATGGCCCCTTTCAGAACAGATGATCTGGATTAGCAGATGCATTTTAATTTAGATTTTACCAAAGGTGAGTTTACCTATTCTGGGTAGGAAGGTTACCCTGTGCACCCCTTGGGGTCCCTGTTTGGGGGCCAATCTCTAGCCTGGTCTATAGATTATGAATAAAAAATCCCAGTGATCACTTTGAGGGTTGATAGGTTCTTGTCCCAAGATCATGCCCAGTATTCTTAATTATTATATAGTTGGGAACCCCGATGTGCACAGGTCCAACATGCACACTATAGGAACTCTTTTATATTTACAAATAAATAATTTATTAATACAGTTAGCAAAGACACGCACACTCTAACTCAGTAAGGTAGATAGCAATAATATAGAAAGTACATCTGAACATCCATACTCACACCATCCCTGGCAGAACAACCTGAAATGTTAGCCATTATCTTCCTCATCATGGTCACCTTCTTCATCCTGACCAGTGACCATCCTTCTGGCCCTTCCAAAGGGCTACATCTCTCTCTCTTTTCTACTGTCCAAGCTTGGGATGCCACTTTTATAATAAGATATGCTTATGTTACTATGTCTAATGCATATTCAATAGGAGTTTCTCCCCTCTCCCTTATTTGTATTTCCTCCCCTTACCAATGTTAAGGTGTCCTTCTATAGGTTAGTGTATTTATGATTTCACCCCATTATCATATATATATATATATATATATCAATTCATTGTCATGGCACTCTTGCAATCGGATGTTCCATCCAAAACCTTCCAGAAGCTGGTGTCAGTTCACGTTCTATGGTTGGCTGATGTCATTATGGACAAAATCCCCCTCTACACTCTACTTCCAGTTCCTCAAAACTTATGAGTTACCTAAGTTTATCTATGCCAAAGTTCATAGGCCTCAAGCCTCATGCTAACTGCTGAAGCCAATGTCTTACAGGATTCAAGCCTGTAGGTTCCTTGCATTACTGCTGAATATAAAAAGCAAAATATAATGCAAAGCAGTGAATATAATAGAGGTATGCTGGCCCAGTGGGCTACACAGAACTAATCTGAGATTGGGGTAAGGTAAGGTACCTTCTGAGCCTGATAAAGCCCTGCCCTGAGCTCAGTGAAGGGGGACCCTAGAATTAGGAGATATTTTGTCATGGCTGCTATGAGCAAGCTAGTCCAAAAGGTTTGAGATCAAGGTTAAGGCTGGGTGGTCAGTGGATATTCTTGATGCACATGGTTGAGCAGCAGCCATGCCTCCCTCAGAGATCAGGGAGAGGTAGCGGTGTGAAGGGCAAACCTGGTTTCATAGCCCAGGGGCAAGCAAGCTCAGCAGCTGGGATATCAGTCCATGGGAGGATGGCAAGCAATGAACAGAGAAAGCTCAAGGCCAGACTGGTCAGTGTAGGTAGCAGGCAGATCTAGGGACGGGCCCAGAAGGACAAGGTATGGCAGGTCAGATCTTGGGGTTTAATCTTTTATAAGTTTGATCTTGGGGGCCTGGGCAGCAGCACACCTAAGAGACTATTTGCTCAGACAAGGGGTGGGGCAGGAACAGGAATCTTTATACTAAGTGGTGTCCAATCAATAGTCTGCTGCTAGTCACTTGATCCGCCTGAGTTATGGATGTAGCCTCTGATTGTGGGGCATTAGCTGAAGTTCCCTTGTCCAACCTTGCAGCATGGTAGCTTAAAGGGTAAGGATCTCACTTGGCAACCATAGGGACCTCACTTCAAGATCTGCAGTGCCTGATGGGCTGAGGAAGCTACCAGAAGTGAAGCATATTTCCAGGAAGGAGGTATGTAGGTACCCTGCTCCAAGGGAAACAGGAGTTTGGGTCCAGGATTAAGGGCAAGGATTCTCAGAGTGGCCCAGGGTCTACAGTGGGTGGAAGCTGGAGGCTGGAAAAAAGTCTGCTAGATATAGCCCCAGGAAGGAGACCTTTGGTTATCTGCCCCAAGGGAGAAATTTAAGATTGGTGGGGGCTAGGAAATCACTTTCCAGAAAGGCCAAGCTGGTACATTGGAAGAAGTCCCAGCAAGGAAAGAGTGTGAGTTATGAGACAGCCCAGTTGTTTAGAAATTTCCAGCACTGTGAACCAATGGCAGAGGGTGTATGTGGGTTCTCGGTGCTACCGCTCAGGGAGGAGGTGCAGTTACCCCCTGTAAACAAGAAGAAGATGGTACCAGTTAGAGCCTTGAAGGGCAGAAAATGAGATGAAAGAGGACACACCCTGGGGGAGGATGGACTGTGCCAAATGAGATGGGGGGAGGGAGATTTTTTTGTGCTTATGATTGGACATTGATTATGCCAGAAGGAATGGACTTATCTGACTTGGTCAGAAGGCTATGCTAATGCAGCAACTGAACCATGCTGGCTGTTCTCACCCAGAAACTAAACCAGGCTGAAAGCCAAGAGAACCATCATAGATTAGGAGAAACTGAGACAGATTAACTACATTGCCATGTTATACCATAAGGTGGAACTGGACTGTGCAATGTTTTCTATTAATAATAGTTACTTTATTATTAGAGATGAACAAACTATTCTAAAGGGGAGAAAAACTCCTTTTCTGTTTGTGAATTATCTCTGTAGAAGTTTAATCTTTTATAAATTTGTGTATTTGATATTACAGACCCTGGTTCACTTTTAAATTACGCACCACAGCTAATGTTCTGAACATTTGTTATTTGTGATTTGCTCTTTATACTCTGTGACAAGTTCCCCCAAGTCACAGGGTACTGTTTTTACTTCTCGACTCAACTCCCAAGGCCACAGCAATCTTTCAAGGTGGCCAGGTAGGCAGTTCCATCATGAATAATAATGAAAACATATTTTTGCACAAGTATTCATATGTAAATACATATTCCCTGGTGTTAGCATGATATTTTCCCTTTCTGCCAACATTCTTGCCATGGAAAGTGTGCAGAAAGCAAATTCATGTTTTTATAGGAATTTGTTTGTGAATGCTTTTTATGGAATCCATCCAGCTCTAATCATAATAGTGTTAATATATTTTGCACTGCAATAGTGCCTTTCACAAAAAAAATTCTCAACACACTTTATCTATAATGAATTAAGCTTCCCCGTGCATCTATAAATTAGGCATTATTATTTTACTTTCACAGATGGGTAAAATGAGACAGAGAAGAGTTTGCTTAGTCACTTAAGGTGACACTGCGAGACAGCCGTGGAGCTGGGCATAGAACATGGGTTTTGTGATTCCCAGAACAATCCAGCTAGGTGTAGACCAAAGCAAAAAAATGAAGGTTGAGCTAGTACATGATTCAGTGGACATCTCTCATTAAGATGAAGCAATATCCCTCTGACTTCCCACATTCAGGTGTGTGTGTGTATGAACAGTGTAGTAACATGAGGTAAGCAAATCTCAGAATTACTCAGGTCCGGACTCACGTTCCACCTACCAAGTTATCTCAACCAGATTCCAAACCTGAACTGCACTACAGTGTGCTGATACTTATAATGGATAAATAGCACTGTCTTGTGATACCATCACTTAAAGATTAAACTGAATGGAAAATCAGTAAGCCTTGCAGCCTTCTTGTGCTCCAGTTTTGGGTTTCTGGAACATCAGCTCTTCTCAGTTGATGCTGGGAAGGTAACATGATGGTGCTCTGCCATATCTGTCATACACAGACCTGCAATGTTCAAGGTCAGTTTAGTACAACTGAAAAGGGTTTTCTCCGACTGGCTCAGATTTTGTAGCTACTCTTCCCGCTATCACACTAAGAGGCAAAACATTTGAACTTCACTTTGAATTTCACTTATTAACAATAACTTGTATAATAATATTGCTATTATATATTTATTCAGCAGCATTTGTGTATGTGATTCTTTGCAAACATTAAGAGCCAAGTTTTTAAATATTATTTAAAACTGCAGGACCAATTAATCAGTTAAATGTCTAACTTCTGTTATTTGCACCTACTAGTTGTTGAGGTAGCAAATAATTGTGAGTGCAAGTTTTAGATGTTTGTTTCTGATCATTTGACCAATGCACAAAAGAATACCCATGCCCATAGGGCATTTACAGTCTAAAGCCTCAAATTTGCAAAGATTTAAGCATGGACATAACTCTACAGCTGAAATACTGTCATGTGCAGTCTATGGGATGATTCATATGTACAAAGTTTTGTACAGGCTTAGATCTTTTCGGGATCAGAGCCTCAGACTCTGAACTTACAAAGTGATGCACCTAAATAGAGCATTATATGACAACCACCATCTTTGTCAACTCCTAAAACATTGAATCAGGGACCTCCAGAGCTAAAAGCAAGAGCTGTTATACCTTGAGCTAAAGAGCAAAGGAGTACTGGGTGTGTCTATAACAGACCTTCATCCTCTGTGAATTAGGCACAGAGAGGGATCAGTAACATATGCTAACCAGTAAGGTACACTTACACCAACGAGAAGAACCACTGAAGGTAAAAAGGACTCTCGGTGCCTAATAGTAGATTCCTTTTCTGGGGTGTGGACTAACAATGGTCAAATTCTCCACCATGCTTGAAGTCAATGGAAGTTTGCATGCGGGACAGCAAAAGACCATGTGTTACAAAAGTAGCAAAAGGAATAATCAACAGGGACTGATACAGAGGAGTATAGGAAAGTTGAAGAATGACAGTAAACAATGGGAGGGGAATACAGAATTGCTCCTGAGAGAGAAATGTTTTGGATCATATATATTATGTGATAGATAAACAATTATAATGTAACTATTAAGGACTAACTTTTAAAATAATCTCTTATTTAAATGGTCAAGTGACAGAGAAGAAGTAGATAACACTAGTGTGGAGCTCAGTAGCGGAAAAGCATTTTTATGAGAGATTTCAATGAGGTCACTTGTTGCTGTTCCAGGCTCATGAGGTGTAGGGGCACTTGAAAAGTAATTATTTTTGCAAGGGCAAGATGTTTTATATTTTATCTACAGAGTTCTAAGCCATAATTATCTTTAACCTGATATAATAGTGATAGTCCCTGCCTTGAAGAATTTACAGTATAAATAGACAAGGCAGAGAGAGAGGAAATGGAGGCACAAAAGCTAAATAATTTGCCCATGGTCACACAGCACTTCAGTTCTGAAGTTTGGAATAGAGCCCATGTTCCCTGACTCCCCATCCAACTGCCTAACCACTGTACCACACCGCTTACCACAAAATTTAGGTGAAAAAGCCCTATTATGAGATCTGGCCCGTCAGAAAAAATACTGAAGAATGTTTTATGGATGGAGAACCAGGACTGCACATGCAGCTCTCACATGCTGAGGGTGAAGAAGAGAGTGAAGATTCTCCCTCCTTGCACCTGCACTGGGCTGCTCACAATCTAGCCCTTACACTGTGCAGGACAGTTTTGTGTGTACCTTTCTACAAAGGTAATTCCAAATCTGAGGAATTGTCCCAGATTGAAGTGTCATTAGAGGAGGTTTTGGAACAAATTAATAAACTAAACAGTAATAAGTCACCAGGTCCAGATGATATTCACCCAAGTGTTCTGAAGGAACTCAACTGTGAAATTGCAGAACTACTAACAGCTTCTGTACCAAATGACTGGAGGACAGCTAATGTGATGCCAATTTTTTAAAAGGTCTCCTGAGGTGATCCCGGCAATTACAGGCTGGTAGCCTGACTTCAGTATCAGGCAAACTGGCTGAAACTCTAGTAAAGAACAAAATTTGTCAGACACATAAATGAACATAATTTGTTGGGGAAGAGTCAACATGGCTTTTGTAAATGGAAATCATGCTCACCAATCTACTAGAACTCTTTGATGGGGTCAACAAGCATGTAGACAAGGGGAATCCCATGGATATAGTGTACTTAGATTTTCAGAAAGCCTTTGACAAGGTTCCTCACCAAAGCCTCTTAAGCAAAGTAAGCTGTCATGGGATAAGAAGGAAGGTCCTCTCATGGATTGGTAACTGGTTAAAAGATAGGGAAAAAAAGGTAGGAATAAATGGTCAGTTTTCAGAATGGAGAGAGGGAAATAGTGGTGTCCCCCATGGGTCAGTACTAAGACCAGTACTGTTCAACATATTCATAAACGATCTGGAAAAAGGGGTAGACAGTGAGGTGGCAAAATTTGCAAATGATATAAAACTACTCAAGATAGTTAAGTCCTAGGCAGACTGCAAACAGCTACAAAAGGATCTCTCAAAACTGCATGACTGGGCAACAAAATGGCAGATGACATTCAATGTTGATAAATGCAAAGTAATGCACATTGGAAAACATAATCCCTACTATACATATAAAATGATGGGGTCTAAATTAGTTGTTACCACTTGAAAAAGAGATCATGGAGTCATTGTGGATAGTCAAAAAAACGAACAGAATGTTGGGAATCATTAAGAAAGGGACAGATAATAAGACAGAAAATATCATATTGTCTCTATATAAATCCATAGTATGCCCACATCTTGAATACTGTGTGCAGATGTGGTCGCCCCATCTGAAAAAAGATATACTGGAATTGGAAAAGATTCAGAAAAAGGAAAAAAAAATGATTAGGGGTATGGAACAACTGCCATATGAGGAGAGATTAATAAGACTGGGACTTTTCAGCTTGGAGAAGAGACGACTAAGGAGGGATATGATTGTGGTCTATAAAATCATGACTGGTGTGGAGAAAGTAAGTAAGGAAATGTTTACTCCTTCTCATAACACAAGAACTAGGGCTCACTAAATGAAATTAATAGGCAGCAGGTTTAAAACAAACAAAAGAAAGTATTTCTTCACACAATGCACAGTCAACCTGTGGAACTCTTTGCCAGAGGACGTTGTGAAGCCCAAGACTATAACAGGGTTCAAAAAAGAACTAGATAAGTTCATGGAGGATAGGTCCGTCAATTGCTATTAGCCAGGATGGGCAGGGATGGTGTCCCTAGCCTCTGTTTGCCAGAGGCTGGGAATGGGTGACAGGGATGGATCAATTGATGATTACCTGCTCTGTTCATTCCCTCTGGAGCACCTGGCATTGGCCACTGTCAGAAGACAGGATACTGGGCTAGATGGACCTCTGGTCTGACCCAGTATGGCCGTTCTTATGTTCTTAAATGAATAGATACTTCTCTTTGAAATCTCCACCAGAGTCATTTCCCAACACTAAACACAACAAATCGCTTTAGCTAATGGCATGTGACAGGATTGTCATGTTACTAATGTTTTCAAAAGTGGCCTCTAATTTTCGGTGCCTCAGTTTCTGGATGCCCAACCTGAAATACCCTAGGGCCTTGTTTTTAGATGCACAAAGTGCCTGCAGCTCTGAATGACTTCAGTGTGAGCTGTAGGTACACGGTAGGCGTTCATGCAGGTCACTTATTTAGATGTCTAATCCTTGCCCAAAATAGTTTTGCTCAATTTGCTTCAGAAGGACTTTAAACGGCTAAACTTCCCCTTTTACATTTAGTTTGAATAAACACAAACTTTAAAAAGTCCAAGGGGGCAAAAAACCTGCCAATCACTGGATAAACATTTAAAGCTCCTTTTATTGTTTTGCAGCTGGTGCCCTTTGCTGAAGGATAGTTCCTGTGCTGCAGACTCTGAATAAAAACATTTCATTTTAAGAATGCAATTAGAAACACATCTGTTGTTCCAGGATCTTTATATGAAAAGAGTCCACACAAACCAGCCATTGAGATTTAAAAATCAATGTTCAGCTTCCAAATAAAAGCTATGTATACAGGACTACTTTATGCAAAAATATCCGCTTTCCTACAGAATATGACTGCCATGAGAAAGAGGCTTGTGCCAAAGCCTATTGAATCCAATGGAAAGACTATCATTAATTTCAGTGGGCTTTAGATCAGATCCATTTCAGATCTTCATTCCTTTGGACCTTGAAGAAACATAATCATGTGAGAACACAGTGGTGGTGGTTGTAGATTCTCATACTTTCCTATTCTCTTTGAGTTGTCAGATACATTAATGGGAAATCTCAATTTAGTGTCCATATGCTGTAGAGCATAATGCTTTGATCCATACTCACTGTAAGTACAGTGAGTGCAGACACATGCTCCGTTCATGACATACCACTTAGCAAGTGGGCTGCAGCATTCTGTTGTGTGTCTTCAGCTTCTGAGTGGTAGAGAGGTACAGCTACGTGTAGAGCACAATATAGTGGATTAGTCTTGAGTTGATAAAAGCATATAGCAGTTGCAAGATCCTCATCCAAAAGAAATATTTGTACTCTTCTTACCAAGTGCAGAAAGACAGAAAACACCTAGTGGCTCCAGCTGCTCCCTGAATGACCAAGACCAATTCCTGACCTGATAACTCCCCTAAATTGCAAACATGCATGTCATATGACAGGTACACTCTTGTCATCAGGATACTGATATCACCCTGTACCATTCTTCAGGCTGCTTTGCCCATCCTACCAACGGAGCCTGAGTATTCCATAGAATGATCCTCTGCTATCAAGTCTTATGTAGACAATGGCTCATGCCTTCCAATGCACCAGCCACATCAGGTGTGCTCTATATTTGTGTAAGGAGTACATGTGTAGGCACTGTTTGCGTCAAACCATATGTGAAAGCAATCCAAACCATAGAAGACTCTAATTATTCCAATATTCCATTATCTACAAAGAACAGAATGATTAGTAGTAACAAAAGCAAAATAATGGTGCAGAACACATGTCGTCTTCTATCCCCTGGAGTTGGGTAAGATAATTTTCATTTCACAATGGAAGGAAGAGTGGAGGAAAGGACAGTCTGGATCTGGTTCCAGAAGAACTCTCATTCTTTGTCATTCTTTCCATTTCAGGGACTATATTGCATATAATGAGTCTGTTTCTGCTCTCTTTGTTCCTGGTGCAAGCCAGGAGTAGCTTCACTGAAACCAGTAGAGTTCCACAAGAGTAAAACCAATGCGAGTAAGATTCAGATCCATTGTGTTAATTCTCCAAAGTCCTAGTTCGTGGCTGTTCTAGTGTTTATCCATGTGATCACATTGAAACATAGATTATATGTTTAAAATAACATTGATCAACAGGAAAGTGTGATATTTTCACAATATCATTCCCTATATAGAGAGAGCTTGATTCCAATTGCAAAATCCAAGCTGTGGGCCCCTGCTGCCAGAAGTCATCTTGGAAAGGATGGTTTGGCAGCATAACCTTACCACAGTCCCTGCTTTGGAGGGCTGACTGGAGGGCGGGTAGGGACAAAGCACTTGGGAGATGTACTGAATCTCCCAACTTTATCTTTGATATAACCCCCCAATACATCCAAGACAAAGCTGAGGCAATTTGATGGAGAGTTCCCTATACTGCTGATGCTTGGCCTCTTCCACATACCATAGAGAAAAGTTCTCTGATTGTAGGACTAAGGAAGGATGGCCTTATGTTTAAGACAACAGACTGATTAGGAGCAAGGACTTCAACTTGGGTTTCCCAAACCCTAAGTGGGTGCCCTAACCACTGGATTATTGTCTATGTACTCTGAGGAGAGGTGGTGGTTACAGGCTGGAGAGGAAGGAGTGTGTATCTTAAATTTTTTTCTAAAGCTCTCTGTTTCATGCCAATGTTGAATGAAAACAAATTCTGAAAGCTCCCCTCCCCCCACTTGAAATGGAGTTCTTGTGTTCAGATACTGTTGTGATGGGTGTGCAAAAAGAACTTGTATAAAACAGAAGATGATAGATGTGAGTGGTGGAGGATTCAGTTTCTGTCCTTGTAGTAATACTGAATGCTGGTGAAACAATCTGAAGGCATTGGCTAATTACATTAGGCACTAAAATAGCAATGTGTTCTTTTATGGTGTGCCACGCAGGATCAGTTACTTGATTACCCATTGGCACTTGGGCAAATTAAGCAGTATAGACCCAGTCCATGCCCACCATCCAATCTGATGAAACAGGTGGATTATAAAATGCCTTATCACTTCTAATTACATTTCAGTGAAGTTCTGTTGGTATGAAACACACTGAGATGAAAAGAGCTTTCATTCCTTTCCTTGAAGCAGGTCACTTCTCTTTATGGCATCATAAACTTTTCTCTCCTAGGCTTGTTGCTGCAGAATTCAGAGGAAATAAATTTTTTTATTACAACAAAGTAAGCCACATAGTGCAAGGTACAGAGGCTGTATTTTATTATTTCCAAAGCTGATATTTTACCGGAAAGTTAAAATCCAATTTAGTCACATATTTTAGAGGTGCAAACAGAGTAGCATGAACCAGTTAATAACACCTAGCCCTATGATATTTCCATATGAAGAGCTTGATTTTCCTCCGTAGATGTGTAAGTAATGTTTACCCTCCCATGTGTCCATAAAGGCAGATATATCCATGAGGTGATTCACGCTATGGGAGAGAAGGTGTCCCTGTCACTGTTACCCTTAACCCGGGGAGTCTGCCAGGGAGGAGAGCTTTAAGCCAGAGATCTAAAGGAGCTTGTTCTGCAGAGGCTGTGCTGGAGATATGCTTGTTCTGTATATCTATAAGGTGCTACCCCCCCTCCCTTCCACCCACCTCCCCGACTTGTTCCACCCACTTAGGGTATGTTTATACAGAAATTAAATGCCTGCAGCTGGCCTGTGCCCGCTGTCTCTGGCTGCAAGATGTTTGGGCTCAGGCTAGATCCCGAACTCTGGAACCCCCATGTGGGAGGAGGGTCCCAGAGCCTGGGTTCCAGCCCAAGCCTGAACATCTACACAGCAATGTTTAGCCCCGAAGACCACAAGCCTAAGTCAGCTGACATGGGCCAGTCACGGCCATGCCATGGGTCTCTCATTCCAATGCAGATGTACCCTTAGTGACAACTCTGCTACCGGAGGACTGCAGCCCATGTTCTCTTGGGAGAATTAGGTCTGACACTAGCTCAAAATGGCAGTGCTTTCTCCTAGATTTATTTGAGCAGGAGACCAAATTTCAAATGCACCAATCCAAATTTCCTTAAGCTTCCTTCAATATTCCCTGGCTGACTGACTGAAAATAAAACATCATAAAAAACTGTGATGTAGTTAAGTAATATTAACTCCATTTTACTGACAGGGAAACTGAGGCATGGTGCTGTGAAGTGACTTACTTACTCACTCTTCAAAATTATTGCTATTATTACAGCAACTTGCCTCCGGGGATCTCAAAGTACTTTTCAAATGTTAATAAATCCTTGTCAGGTAAATACATATTATTCAGCAGTTTTACAGATAAGGAAACAGACACAGAGATGCTCTTATTTCTCTGTATCATCATTAGATGATATTGTAAGACAACAAAGGCAGTGCTGTCAGAAAGACAACAACGACACATAACTCTGTCAACTTTTTATACACCAGAGACAATGTTATTTCACAGATATCTCTTTGTACAAGGAGTTTGCAATCTACATGAATAGAATGACTGGCTCAAATTTAAACCTACTCAGATGCTATAGTCAAAGGCACCTTTCAAATACATAGAAAGAAAAAAAGTGATTCACCAAAGGTCACCCAAGAAATCTGTGACATACCAGAAAATAGGAGATAGATCTCGTGCCTTAAAGTCGTCATTACACACAGCACTTGATCAAATGTTCCTTTCAACCCAGAAGCAATTCAGGGCTTAATTCTGCTCCCACATGGTGTAAATCAGAAGTAACACTAGTAAGGTCCATGGAGTTACAGTAGTGTAAATCCATTGAGAAACCAGAATCAGGTCCTCATTGACTATACACACAGAAAACAGGAATGTAAAATTATGAAATCCACAGCTTTGCTCCCTGTAAATGTATTGTTTTCTACTTTAGATAGTTATCAATCTGTGGGATAAAATACATACACTGAAAAGTGAACATAATGCCAATTGGAACTTCACTGAATCACAATGCTGTTGAAGCTCATTGAAATTGCTGGCTAATTAGTTTTTTTG
Organism: Emys orbicularis; assembly: GCF_028017835.1. NCBI lineage: Eukaryota > Metazoa > Chordata > Testudines > Emydidae > Emys > Emys orbicularis. The sequence goes on along the minus strand of NC_088686.1, from coordinate 81,473,666 downwards.
CAGTTTCAGGTTATGACTTTTTTGTTGTTGTTCTTTTAGCTGATCAGAGATTTTAAGCACTAGACAATCCCATAGTAACCTATTCTAACAAGTACAACCAATGACAAGTGGCTGTCAGATACAATGATGAGCACCACAGAAATGTCTAACTGAACCCAATCCTACAAGAAGATCCATACAGATTGACCCTCAACCCAGCAGGGATCCCATAGCAGGATTGGGGCATACCTATCCATACTGTTATAATTAGTGGAGTCACACACACATGCTTGTCTGTCAAGCCTTGCAATGAATGAATGTTTCCTGACAGTCTATTTTTTTGACTCACCAAGTTAAATTTACTGCCTGCACATGAATACCCAGAACCCAAATCACATGGGTGGGGGGGGGGGATGTATACCAGGCCAGGTAACCTTTAAAAAAGAAGTTGAAACCAGCAGAATCTAGATGCACATGTATTCAGGATACTCATTGGTGAAGGATTAGTGTTTATATAAACTCTGATTGAAATTAGTGCAATGAGAGCCCCCTAGTGGCTAGTTTTTAAAGAAACAAACCACTTCGTGTTGATTGCTCTATTTTCCAGAAAACACAACCATATTGTATTATATTTAAATTACACCCTATTTACCACCAAAAAAAAAAAATCATTTCCACATACTCCCCGCAGAAGAGAATATTACAGTCTAAATCAGAGACATATTAAAGACTTGCACAAGTGAACTGGACTCTGTTTCTAAGGTGTGGGAAACTAAGAAAAAAGAATATATGTATATGTTGCTGCAATTTTGCTTGTTTTTTTTTTCTGTAAGTAAAGGCTGAGAATAATGAGTTGTGTGTCCCCCCCCCCACACACACACAAATAAAGAAACATTCTAAAATAATAAAAGAGAGGTTGTGTCTTGTATTAATTCAGACCTGACAATCTTGTAGGTACAATCAAACTCCTTTTCATAGGACTAAGACCTGAAATACTTTATGCCGGCAAAACTACCACTAACTTCAGCATGCATTGTCTGACTAAGCTTTTCAGCAGGATTGACACCCCTCCCCCACCAGATCAATTTTATTCTAAGCAGTTTCATTTTTCCTCAGTGTGATGCATTGGAACAACTAGGGGCTTTAATTATACTTCAATATAAAGAGAGTTTAAGTGGATCTGTTTTCATCATAAGCAGGTTCCACAGTGGCCATTGCTTTTAATTAAACACAGAAGGCTATATTCTCTCCATGCTAATGCAAGTTGAGGGGAAGTACAGCAGGAGATAAAACCCTATAGTAGCTATGTTGCAAGGAAATGTAGGGCCAAATAGGCTGTCAGAAGGGCCAGAAAGTACCACACAGGCTCCAGCATCCATGGGCTGAGAACGGAGTTCCCCATGGGTCCTGGGGTTCCTCAAGTTTGCAGGCTAGCATCCCAAAACTCCTCTGCTCTGAGAGATGCACTGGAAAGACATTGTGTGGGACAAATTTTGTTTCTTGGGTCCTCTCAGGCTTCTCGATGCCCTGCTCTCTCCACCCCCCCCCCCCCCGCCGGAAAGGTACAATATAGGCTTAATTAGATGGTTTGATTTAATTGTTTTCTGTTGCCCAAGACAACAAGATTGTGCTGAAGCGACAGTATTAGAAGTGTGGAAATGGAACTCTTCTAACTGAGTTGCGTTTGCTTGTCAAATTTTCCATCAGCCTGAGTGCTCATTGTGAGGCCCTTGCTGAGTCCATTAGGTTCAGAAAGAGGAAAGAGTATTTACAGTCCAAGTAGTGTGAATTCAAGCTTCCACATGCTGAGTATTTTAGCATAGGGGTGTGTCTATGTGGGCTCCAAACCCAAATCCAATTTACTCAGTGAAGAAATATTCTTATAACTGAGGTTTTGATTCAGCCCATATAGCAGAGGAGAAGCCCAGGAGTTCAGATGTGGATCTGAAGTTCTCCAAGATTAGGGGCAGTTCAGAGCTGAGGTTTTGGTTCTGCCCAATCTCTATAAAGCATGTGTTATTGTATGTGCTATCCATGCAGTAAGTCTATTTCCATAATCTACATCAGGAAAGGGAAATGCTTCACAATGCAAAGAGGCTTGACCATACATCAGTCAACCTCAAAGTATATGATATTTTTTTTTTCTAATTCTTCTGTCTGCTTTCTTCTACAGAGCATTTTGAGCAATAAGGCTCTTAAGTTTTGAGGTATTTACTGAAAGAAATAGATTCCAAGACAGGATGGGAGGGAATCGTAAATATAAAATAGATTAAATTATATACATGGAAAATGATTAAAATTATGGTGGATCATTCTCCAGACAGTGCAGGAAGAAACAGCCAAAGTAGGGACCATTGGTCCTTTGGAGAATTTTCTACAGTTTTGACTGGACTTGCTTTGGCCTGTGCTGATTTGCTTTTCCTCCAGCCCCTGTCCCATCATAGTTTCTTTACTTTAGCTGAGGTGTTCATGAGGGTGCGGGAGCTCCGGGAAGAAACTTTGTTGCTGAGAGGTCCCTGCCAGGCCTGGCAGCATGTGCTTCCTGCTCCTGCGGCTGTAGACCCCCAGGAGCCCGTGGTATTGGCTGCCCTGGTCCAGGGAGATGGGGCTGGAAGTTTACTGCACCCAGAGGTGAAGTGTGGGGCAGTCGCATGCCCCCCCCAACCTTTATTGATAGTGTGTGGGGAGCACAACTTAGTTATATGTTGCTTCTGCTGACCTGTATTTTAAAAGAACAAAAATAAACAAACAAGCAAAATAGGTCTCAAATGTTCAACCTGGGTTCTGAGTCTGAATCTGAAACAATTGTTAGAAGGAGGAAAATCCAGTTGTGGGGTTTGAAGGACTGACACCTACCAGGGTCTAATGTTGGAATTGAGGGGTGACTTTTTAGCATGTATGTAGGTTCCTTCATCATTTTTAATATGTTTTCTCTGAAATGTCGTTACCTTAAGAATAAATATAGTTGCTTAGAAAGAGCTGTGTGGTAACTTACAACTGTGGGCAATTGCAACTCTTTATAGCCTCTGAAAAAAAATCAAAACCACAGATACTTGCCTGTTTTGTCAGTCTGACTTTCTGGGGATATCCTAATATAATTCAGGCAGCTATGTAGCCTAAAAAAAAAAAACAGTAAGAAGGGAGTGAGACATGAGTTTTTGCCCAAAAGAAGTGACGGCTGGGAGTCGGGAGCCTAAAGTAGGTGCCCTTGATGGACCATGGAGGGGGAATAGAAGTACAGTTGTCCTGAACTGTGACAACAGCTTTTGCTACTACTACTAATATTCCTCACTATAACAACAATAGTGTCTCAATTATGCCAGAAGCATGCTGTCAAGTGTTCTAAAGCTGTGATTGCATTAACAGATAAAGTAATAACACCCACCAGTGACTATCAGACCTGGACAGAAAGTGTGGGGAACAGTATGCAGCTAAAACTGCAGAGGAACTTTAATTTGGCAGAACATATTTATGAGGGATAGGTGATTTGGGCTTTGTCTAAAATTTAGAGTCACTCTAAATGATGAGACTAGAATGCTATTCACTTCTTGGTTTGCTCAGGATAGACTTTGTGGGAGGAAAGCAAAGGGAGTGAGAAGGAGTATTCCCAAAGAAACATAAGGGGAAATATGGAGCAGAGAACAGACAGAGTGAAAAACAGGAGACCCAGGCTCTGATTCTGATAGGATGAGGGCAAAATTGTTCACCTCTGCAGAGCCCCACCAATGTCGATGGGGCTCCATGGGATTACAAAAGACTGCCCATACGTTAGTTACAGCATCGAAGTGTGAAAAGAGGTAGAAAGGGGGAACATTCTTAACAAAATACATTTTATGCACTCTAGAGAGAGAGAGAAACAACCTATGTTGATGAGAATTGTTTACCTCTAAAGGCTAGAGTGTCTATCCCTCATGTGGGTTCAAGGGAAGATGTTTCTCCCCACGTGCCCAGAAAAAATGGAGTCATTACAATTGAAAGGGCAGACAGCCTCTTCCTGAGTGGGAAATCAGCACACAGAGGGCTGGAGAGGTCACGAGGCCACAGCCACACTTACCCGGTGTACTGTACTGAAGAGTGGGCAAAAGGGCCATCTGAAAGGATGATGCAGTTTGTCTGCTCTCCCTGAGCACCAGAGAGCTTAGAGAGAGATTGCATGACCATGATGCTTAGTTACTCCTGGAGTACCCCCTTAGGTGCTCTGTTCCTGTATTTTAAATGTGGGATTAAATTATAGTTTGTGAAGTGTTTGCAAATTTGAATTAATTTTGCAAATCCTGTTAGTCTAAAACATAGATTGTGAGGTTTGCAGAACATTGCTTAGCCCTAGGAATTCTCCACATTTCACCAAGATTTTTGCAACGATATTTGGGCCTGCAACAAGTATTTTCTTCAACTTAAATTTCTTTACCAATCACAGTAAATAGTAAATAATCAAGTCATACAATATCAGTTAAGGTATTATTTCCGACAAGCTACAATATTTCTAAAGAGTGTATTAAAGCAAGAACATTCAACAGTGTGATTAGCATTTTTTGCTTTGCAGTAAAAAGCACATTTTGGACCATGTTTTCAGCTGATATAAACTCACTTGTAGTTAATGGAGCTGGTTTACACCAGATGAGGATCTGGCTTTTGTTTTTTTGCAGCAGTCAGAACAAATATACTCATAACTGCAACCTTCATTTTCCAGTTATTTTCTTTTCAGTGGTAATAACTTCCATAATCATTAACCTGCATTTCAATGATTTCCTTTAGAATTATTTCTGAACATTTTATAAAAGTCAGTTTGTATAAATATTTAATATTTCATTCTGTACATATATTAATATTCAATTCCTTTAATGACCTGAGTTAGATTTTACTCCAGCATCTTTTTAATTTTCATATTTGCTAATATTTATTTCTCCTTCCCGCCTTCCCTTTACAAGTTTCAACTTTCTCATAATTATTGTGCATTTATTTCTTTTCCTGTACCTTTAGTGGCCTTTCTGACCTTGAACACTAGACCACTCCCTTTTCTTTTCCTCTGAGCCAGTCTGTTCCCACAATTATCCTCCAATTCCCTATAAATATTTTTAAAAGTCATTATTTATTTAAAAATGATCAAAGTAATTAACATGCCACATGCTGTATCCCCCTTTCTAGGACCCTGCACAAAGATGCACAGCTACTCTGCTGACTATTTCTACTGCCACACAAGGTGAATTCTATTGTTGAAATACTGGGACATAAAATGATTTTGTCTCTCTCTTTCTTAGGTAAAGGGAACAAATTGCAAGACAGAGATCAGGAATGGAAAATCCCTAAGGACAACAAAGCTGAGAAGGCTTAGGCTATTTGTTTTGTTGTTAATTTAATAGCTGGCTTCTGATACTCTTGTTCATGCTGAGTAGCACCTTACTACATGTAATTCTATTGCAATAAGTGGCGAGACTTGTGGACTCATGTGCTACTCACTCTGAGTAAAAGTAACCGAAAAGGCAAATACTAGGAAGGAGTTATGTTTGGACAAGGCCAAATGTGGCCTACCTTGCTAGGGGTAGGGCGAGAATGCCACCTGCTTGATGCCCAAAGCTACCCCATAACCTTTTCTGAGTGTTATTTCCAGCTCACTTCTATCCCCATACTTGTTGCTCTTTGCTTCCATGTCTCTCATTTTTTGTCTCCATGTTGTCCATTTACTAGACAAAGGAATATTTTATAGTTCTTTTTGTTGTCAAAAACCTTGAAAATCGCCAAACTGTTGTTTTTTGGCTATTTTCAGTGAAAACCCAAAACATTCTTTTAAAAACCTTCATTTTATCAAACACTCATTTTCTTGGATTTTTTCCACAGAAAATAAAATACCAGTTCTATTATTCATTGTAGCGCCCATCAAAGTAGCACCCATCAGGCTTCTCCTCTAACCTCTAGAAAACACTCATCATTCATCAGTCCAATAGCACTTCTATAACATTTTCATTGAAGTACATTTACTGCGTCAGTTCATGAATATGAAGAATTAATTGAAATTCATAAGAAGATCTCAAATTACATCAAATATATGTTAGCCTTATGGCATTTATGTGTATTCATATTGGTTAAAGTGTTTTCAATATTATGCTCTTGGTGCAAAACAAGAGTCTTCTGTTTAAATTCAATTTCAGAACAAAATACATTTTTGTGTGTTTGTCTCTAATGTTACTGTCAGGAATGTGGTTGAAGCAACTAAGCCAGAGAAGGCTGCAAGGGACAGAAATACATAAAACAGATCCAGAGACACAGTGGAATGGGCCTGGTTCTTTGTTTTTAATTTTTGTAGTTAAGTACACAAGATATCACAAATAATCAATAATAATAATAATAATGCTGGCATTTTATTAACTGTGCACACACCAAATAGAAAGAATACTGGAGAGATTCGCTAACAGCAAGATAAAAAGAGGAGAGTCTGGTAAAGGGCAGTTAGATGTCAACCTTTTGATCTTTCGTTATTAACAAGCATCACTTTGGTATATATCTTTAATTAAATTTCTCACTTGGTAATGGAGGTTGCAGGTGATGCTAAACACACACACACACACACGGCTTCTGTTTATCTGGAATGACAGTCATTCTCATCTTGACAGACAACTTCATTTCTTATGGTGCTATTTATTAATCTCAGACTGTTAGAGATAAAGGTGAAACAGGTTAAAAATGCCATAAAGACAGATCTGGGATACCTGAGCCTGGAGATAGGTGTATTGGAATTTAATTTGGTTCACTGAAATTGAAGGTGAGCCTTTCTCCAGCATGAGGGCTGGAGAAAGGTACCAGCCACTGCTACTCCCTACCACATATACTGAGTCAGATTAACCCTAGCAGATGCAGGAGAGTGAAATTTGCCTTTTTGGGGGGGGGGGGCAGGAGGGGGCTTGTCAGCAAATGAAAGGATGAATTCATCCCAGCTCCTGCAAAGAGTTCCACAAGGGGAAGGCAGCTTTTAAATCCAGGAATTGCTTAATAGGATTTTTGCTAGTGCAGGCATATCTGAGGGAGGTGTTGAATCAGCACTTCTGCTGACTAGACTGGACACACCCACTGCTTGGTGAACCGCATGTATTTCAGGGGCTGTACTGGTTGGCTCCAGGCTGCCTATTGTTGTGGAGTAGTAGTTGCAGCTTGTACAGATGCCCCTTCCCCACTACTTCCACCTCTAAACATACTTACCTCCATCATCAGGAGTCCAACAGTCTAGATTATATCAATTTACAGTGGCATAAGGCAGGTAGCTGATCTGTCTCATGAGGTTTCTGGGAGATCTAACCTTCTTAAGCACAGATCCCTTGGTTTTATGCCTAAGCCACATCCTTATGGTACATTTCACATTGTTCCACCTGTGGCAGGCAAATGATGTCTATAACACTGCTGGGTCTGCTACTACACTGACTGCCCTAGATAAGGGTTAAGACTTGCATTGGCTGGTGCACCAAAGGTGAAATTTACCTACAGTTAGTACATGGATTTGAAGAAACTGACAGAGTAAGTGCCTGGGAATATTTCCCTTGCTGTTGCCAAACACAACATTATTAAGTTTAAAAAAAATAAAAAAAAAAGTGGCAGCCAGCATAAGAAGCCACATACACAGTTCTTCAGGGCTATTGGCCCTTTTAAAAAAGGCACCTCAAACTAAAAATCAATATTAAATTATGTTTGATGTGTTTCTTTATTAAAAGGCACAACTTCCTATATTTTCTGCAGGAATGATTTATACCTATTAGATCAAACAAAATGTTCTTTTCAGCCCAGAAATGTGCTAATTTGGTTTAACACAGTGACTGTGATGCCAAAAATAAAATTTCTGTCTGCCACAGTTATTATTAAAGATAATACCAGCAGAGTTGTACAAAGCTAGAGTGTGTCTTCCGTGCCTCACTGATGTGCGATAATTCTCATGCTATAGAGATGGTATTGTCTGTGGAAAAAATATCAGGGAGAATAATAGAGTTTCATATAGTGATGAGAAAGAAATATCCGTTTGCTGCATTGAAGAGCCTTTTATTATGTGTTTTATTCTGTCAGTGTCCCTTGATGATTGTTTTATTGCACTGAAATAAAGAACAGGTTATTAGTTACACATTTTAGAGGGTATTTACAATAGGCATTTTGCCTCAGATTTCCGACTGCTACTACCACCTGTTCAACTTTACCAGTGATAGCAATGGTGTGAATCCTAGTGTAGACAAGACATCAGTGGATACCATTGTTTTATGTGTTAACTCATGAAGACATGCTCTGATGACAGTTAGATAACAGCTCTCAAAATATCAGTTGCCATCTGGAGCCCTGTTGGTCTAGCACAGGGGTAGGCAACCTATGGCATGCGTGCCAAAGGCAGCACGTGAGCTGATTTTCAGTGGCACTCACACTGCCTAGGTCCTGGCCACCAGTCCGGGGGGCTCTGCAGTTTAATTTTAAATGAAGCTTCTTAAACATTTTAAGAACCTTATTTACTTTACATACAACAATAGTTTAGTTATATATTATAGACTTATAGAAAGAGACCTTCTAAACACGTTAAAATGTATGACTGGCACGCAAAACCTTAAATCAGAGTGACTAAATGAAGACTTGGCACAGCACGTCTGAAAGGTTGCCGACCCCTGGTCTAGCAGCTGTACCTGCACTACTCCTGGCATAGCTGAACCAGTGGTGGTAGTACTGGGAAATAAAGCATAGTGTAGCTACCTTCATCTTGTAATAAAGGACAGGTAGAAATAGTTCCACAAATTGATTATTTTAAGGAAAGGGTTTTAGAAAATTAGATGTGAATTGAAATACTTCCAAGATTTTTTCTTTTTAGCTGAAAAGAGGCTTCTTTTTTTTTTTTTTTTTAGCGGTTGTGGGCGTGTTTTGGAACTGAAACATTCCCCTGAAGAACTGGAAATCCAAATATAATAATCTTCTGGTTGTTCATAAGAACCAGAAAATGAAAGATGATAAACGTAAAGAAAAGAAGGAAACTGGTTCTCAGCATTATCCAAGCTGAATAAACTGCAAAAAATTAAATGAACAACATAGATAGTACAAGACCAATTAGTTTGAAATTTCTTTTTAATCTTATGATGCTTGTTTGCATTTAATAACGATTCAAAATGTCAAACAGGCTCCAAGCAAATTATTTAATCAAAGATTATCAATCAGATATTAGTATATCATTATATAGAAAGAATAGATGCATTGCCATCCTTGATGTAAGGTAAAGAGCTGGCCTGTGTGTGTATGTCTAAACTGCAATTAGACACCTTTGGCTGGCCCATGCCAGCTGACTTGACTCTCAGGGCTGGGGATAAGAAGCTGTTTAATTGTGATGTAGATGTTTGGGCTCAGGCTGAAGCCCGAGCCCTAAGACCCTCCCATCTTGCAGGGTCCTAGAGCCCGGGCTCCAGCCCGAGCCTAAACGTTTACACCGTGCAATTGAACAGCCCCTTAGTGCAAGCCCCACCAGCCCAAGTCCACTGGCACAGGCCAGCCACAGTGTCTAATTTCAGTGCACACATACCCTGTGTCTCTTTCCCTTCTAACTAGGTGGGATCCCACCTAGTTTCCCAAACCCCTGTCTTTTTTATAAGGTATGAGACTTTTCCTATTTGGAGGGAAATGTACTTTCTCATGATTAATTTCACTATGTATCCTCTTTTGACTTTTTCATTTTGCCTCATTACTGACAGAATTTCTTTTAGGGTATTTTTGGTTACATGGTCAATAAACTAAGGAAAATTCTAACATGGTCATTAATACTGTTTCATCCCTTACAGTAACCATATGTACTAACAATTAGCCCTTATCAACCAACCAGTCCATTATAGAAAACATCTGCCATAACCAGTATCCCTTGTCTATCTCCCAGTTTTGTTTATATTTCTGTAGACACTTTTAGCAGTTTGAGGGGGTCTTTTCCCTGGATACCTGGGAAGATTCTGAGGATAATTAAATACAGCCCAACACTAAATCATATGAAATTCTTAGATAAAGGTCACTCACAGGTTAAAAACCAGTGCTCTGGGCCTTAAAATTCAAACACATGCTTTGCTAATACCATAAAGATTTTGGGAAAATAGTTAATACGTGAACAAAATTAATATACAAAAAGAAAAGAGGCCTAAAGGATTAATATTTACTAACAGGTAATATCTTAATATTTTAAAGTGTCAGGTACAGATTATATGGAGATATATAATTTATCTTGACAATGAATCTTAAAATAATAAGGTAAGCAAGTTTCAGTAATAAAGATCATATTATATATAGATCATCTTTTCATCCAGAAGAATCCTTTATAGTCTCTCTTCATAGGAGGAAACAGACGAATATATAATCTGCAGGTATATATCATGAAAGGATATACAATAGTTGTAATGAAGCTATATATTGTAAAGTGTTTCCTTTCAAGGTTCATAGCTATTAATTTTACTATCCATGAGCACATTTCTTTAATTAAAAGAAAAACATAAAGGTCAAAAGAAGAAAGTTATCTGAAACTAGTGATGGGCATTAGTTTATGTTCACCCAGTCTCGTGTGTTAAAGACACCTCTATTTGTGTAATCCTTCCTCAGAGCTGAGGATGGATTAGATCAGTGGTTCTCAAAGCCAGTCCGCTGCTTGTTCAGGGAAAGCCCCTAGCGGGCCGGGCCGGTTTGTTTACCAGCCGCGTCCGCAGGTTCGGCCGATCGCGACTCCCACTGGCCGCTCCAGGCCAATGGGGGCTACAGGAAGCAGCGCGAGCAAGGGATGTGCTGGCCGCCGCTTCCCGCAGCCCCCATTGGCCTGGAGCAGCGAACCGTGGTCAGTGGGAGCTGCGATCGGCCGAACCTACGGACGCAGCAGGTAAACAAACTGGCCCGGCCCGCCAGGGGCTCTCCCTGAACAAGCGGCGGACCGACTTTGAGAACCACTGGATTAGATGACCTCTTGAAAACCTTATAGCCCTTAATTTATTCGATTCCAAAGCATTCTTTATTTCATCAACTGGTTTTCTGCATATAAAAGCCAGGGCTGGCATTAAGGGGTAGCAAGCAGGGCAACTGCCTGGGGCCCCACATCACAGCCCCCCCCCAATACTTTGTTTAATTGCATCATTAGGCTTTTAGTACTGCACTTGCACTTATTGGGACTGTCTACTCTTAGGGCCTGATCCAGCGTCCATTGAACTCAGTGGAAAGACTCCCTTGATTTCAATAGGACATGAGTTAAATCAAGCCCTTACTCAACCTCAGATTAATCAATTTATGGAGTTACCATGGATTTGTAACTGATTGCAGAATTTGGCCCATTCCATTTTCTTTTCCTAAACTTGAAAACAAACAGGTGTGAGGCTTGGGTTAGCTAACCCGCCCACCCCACCCCACCTCCAAGCTAATAGAAGTCTGTGCAATCAACATCCTAGAATGGATACAATTAAAAGAATTTCCAGGAAAAGGAAAGAAAAGCCCCTCCCAGGGGTCCAGTTTAGTTTACACACTCTGGTAAATCATAGTTACAACTTTGCAGTGTGAAATCACCATCTGTTGATTCTCCATTTTGCCTCATACAACTGTTCTCAAATGAGATCCTAACAGAATTACACAAGACAAAATCCTTATAATTATCCAGCATATTATCTGAACTTTTCTCTAGCTACCTGGAACTGCATAGGGCAGGGGTTCTCAATCTTTTTCTTTGAGTCCCCCCAACATGCTATAAAAATTCCACGGCCCACTTGTGCCACAATAACTGGTTTTCTGCATATAAAAGCCAGGGCTGGCATTAAGGGGTAGCAAGCAGGGCAACTGCCTGGGGCCCCACATCACAGCCTCCCCCCCCAAAGCTACATTGCTCAGGCTTCAGCTTCAGTCCTGGGTGGTGGGGCTCAGGGCCCTGGGCTTCAGCCCCATGCAGTGGGGCTTTGGCTTTCTGCCCGGGACCCTAGCAAGTCTAACACTGGCCCTGCTTGGCAGACCTCCTGAAACCTGCTTGCGGCCCTCCAGGGGCCCCCGGACCTCTGGCTGAGAATCACTGGTATAGGGTACATTTTTCCTCAGACTTTCATACTTCAGCCCCCTAGATCTTGCCAGGATCTAGCTGGGTCCTCCATCCAATTAGCAAAATGGCAAGAACTGGTGTTTGTGATCCCCACATTAAGAACCCCTTCTTGTTCTCATCCTCTAGCTGACTAACATGATTTTCTTTTATCAGTCCAGCTCATTAATCTTGTTGACATTATGGCCTACTTTTTTTACAAAAGCGACTATTTTGGGTGCCTCAGTTTTCCGGGGCCCAGGTTGAGATGTTTTAAAGGGGCATGATTTTCAAAAACTGACTAAAAAATCCAGCCTCTTTAAATGGCTGAAGTTTTGAACCTCAAAACGAAAGCACTCAAAATCTCCAATCACTTGGAAATTTAGGCATATGTTTTGTGTGCTCATAAGAGTCAATTGTCTTTCTTCAAACGCAATATGGTTACATATTGTAAATCCTAGCCAAGACCTCCTCCCCATTCCCTGGTTGGCTACAAGAGTCCTATATACATTTCACTACCTTATGCACTGGTGACTTATGGACACTTCTCCTGCTCTCCAAAGTAAGATTTGAAGGGCAAATTTCTAATAAACATCTTTTTTCATAGGCTTTGCTCCCTCTGCTTCCCCATCAGAACCAGAAATGCAGAGGAACAAGAACAGAAAAAAACAAAAAACAAAAACAAAAAAAACCTGTTTTTTTTTTTTTTTTTTTGTATATACAAATGGTTGATATGGGATTTGATATAGTTTATATGTCAGGAAGATTTATTTTGAATTTCTCTAATGCAGTTTACCCATCCTACTGGAAACACAAATAGATATTTGGGGGATGAGGAAGCACAGTGCGTTTTGTGAGGAGGTTATGGTGTGTTGCTATTCTGTTCTCTCAGGGAGATCTAATGAGCTATAAATAACTTTTTTATATTAATGTATACAGTGCAGTCAGAACTTGTGAGCAGTCCTATTCCTATTACCTCATGGTCTTCGACTGGAGGATTATGGGTATAGGGAAAGAGAGAGGACAGACTGCTGCAGTTCTGATCAATTACAGCTGACTCACATTTAGATTAAAGATCAAAGCTATTTAAGTACACACTGCAAATGTTGGATTTATTCCTGGGATCCTTGGGATGTGTGTGTGAATGAGAGAGAGGTTGCACCTAGTATCTGAGCCCACAGAGAATGTAATTGATCTAATTCTACTATCAGCTATGGGAACTTTCTTTTATAGAAAGTAGCACAGGACAATGTCTGTGGAGCTGAAGTATCTGGGTTCTAGTCCCAATTCCCCAGATGCATGTGCAATTTATATGGTAATTGAGTCTGTTGTCTAAAGTGCATGGATTTGTTGCAGCATATTAAGACTGCCACTGTACTTGCTGTTATCGCATGTCTTAAGACATTAACTCTAGGAACTTAAAAACTCAGACTTGTTTTGGTTTACCTGCTGTGTATTGCCAAGTCTGAGATAATGTCAAAATGTCATGAGCAGTTCATTAAACTGAGCCAAAAAGCTTTCAATATTGATATGATAATGAGTTGAGTGTCTTAGAAAGTCCATATGAGCAGGTATCAGTATGCAGTAGCTTACACAACAAATCACAAAGCAAATATTTAACTTTCATAAATATAAACTAACCTCCTTTTCATAATGTGCAGCAACCAATGCAGTGAGTCAGAGGCTTAATTTAAGGATGTAAAGTCTGGGAATTCAGTGTCAGTTCCTATTGGGTCTTTAGTGTCATACATAATTTTATTTCTTGTTTTCAGTGAAATGAAGTTGAGATTTGAATTAGCTTTGGATAACAACAGGTAGTGTTTTCTCACTGTTGACACTAAGGCTTGGTCTACACTTACCCCCCAAGTCGAAGTAAGGTACGTAAATTCAGCTACGTGAATAACGTAGCTGAATTCGACATACCTTACTTCGAACTTACCGCGGTTCAGACGCGGTCCACACGCGGCAGGCAGGCTCCCCGTCGACTCCGCGGTACTCCTCTCGTTGAGCTGGAGTACCGCAGTCGACGGCGAGCGCTTCCTGGTTCGATTTATCGCGTCCAGACCAGAGGCGATAAATCGAACCCGGAACTTCGATCCCCAGCCGCCGAACTAGCGCGGCAGTGTAGACCAGCCCTCAGTCTTCACTGCTAAGCAGACTGAAAGCCAAGATCAGTATTATTATTCCAATGTGCAGCTCTACCCATGAAACCTTCACAGTATTTCTAAATAGAATTCACATGGGGCTAATTTTCATAAGAGGTCAGGGCCAGATTTTCAAGTGCTCAGAACCCACAATTGGGACCAGATTTTCAATAGCTCAGCTCCCATGTAGGCACCCAAATGAAGGACAGATTTTCATAAGAACTGAGTAGTATCCAAAATGCTGAGGTATTCTGAAAATCTGAACATTTATTTTGTGTGGAGCTTATCTCAACTGAAATTCTGACTCTCAGAACATAATATTCTACCCTCTAAAATAAATGGAGATAGAGATGTAATTAACCTGATGCCATTCTTGTGGGTCTCCTTGGTGGGGTGGACTGATTAGAATCTGACTTGTAAGGTCAGTATAATGGGAAATGAGAGAGGTAGGGAAGGATGAAGAAGAAGGGAAAAGAGATTTGTTAAAATATATGGCTGTATATAAGAATCAATTTTCTATATTAACTAAAAAAAACAGTCACAAATGGGCCTACAAGGTAATTTGTCTGTATTGCTAACTGTGCTGGGAACTTAGAAACAGATCAAACTTGTCAAATTATTCTTTTTTTTTTTCAGATATAAGACCTGATTGTGTTTTTCTATCTCATGTTTATCATTTTGAATGAAATACAACAAAACTTTTGATCAGTGTTTCTTGTGAAAATGCAACTGCTCTGAATTTCAAGATAGAAAGTCACAGAGTTCCTTACGAATGATACTGATTGTTCTGGGCTCTTGATATAAACAATAAGGTATTACTAAAACTATTAAGTGTCCCAGAGGGTCAGAACTATCACTGGTACATTTATAGCCTAAGGGGCATTAACAAAGTTCTTAAACATTTGCCTCTAACAGAGAAACTGTATTTGAGATTTGTACACGTGCTGAAAATATTAATTATCCTATTACTCTGCTTATCACACACTTCCTCTCTACTATGACCTTTTTATAATATGCAGAGGTGTTGGGAACAAACAAGCTCTGCTAATGCCTGTCTTTTATGTATAATCAATCACTCCGTTTCACCTGCTTTTTAGGCTTCAGGCTTGCAGACACTAGCACTTTTCCTGTGATTCTTCTGGAAGTTTTCCTTTTAATAAAAACATTTTTCCATTTCATTGCTTTATTCCCACTTTCTCCCTTGCATCTCTCTTATCATTTGCTTCCCCAGATGGCTCAGGACAGGTAAACACCAGGGGGGAAATCCCGGCCCACGCTGAAGTCAGTGGGACTTTTGATCAGGATTTCACAACTGATCATCCATGAAAGTATGTTTTAAACAAAGATTGTGCTTAGGTGTTCCCCTTTCCAGCTCTGAAGTTAGGGTCCAATCCAACTCCCAGTGAAGTCAGAGAAAATATTACCCTCACTTTTATGGGAGTTGAAGCAGACTCTGAGGGTACTCTAGAGTTCAATGAAATTTCACATTTGTAATGTGATACACACACATGGCAGAATCCTACTCCCTGAGATACTTGAGAAATTTCCATTTATATTTGAATTCTCTGCCTTCCACATAGAAGTGGGGTCACACCCTTGACACCATTCCCCCATCCCATAATGCAGGAATCTATGTATGAGTAATGGAAGATGTCGCCTTATCTATAGATTATGTATTATTTATATTGATTACTTAAGAATTTTCTGTTATCACTTTGGGGATCGACAGGTCCTTATCCCAATATCAGGCCTATTATTATTAAAATTACTATATAGTTGGGAACTCTGATGTGCACAGTTGCAACACTCAAATTATAGGAACTCTTCTATATTTACAAATGTTTATTAATCTATTTAGCAAAGTCACAAACAGTAAGGTAGCTAGAGAGACTACAGAATGAAAATTTGAACATTCGTATAGTCACACCATCCCTTGCAGAACATTTTGAAATGTTAGCCATTGTCTTCCTCCTCCTCCTCATCATTATCACCAGGGGCCATCATTCTGGCCCCTCCCAAGGGTCTTTCTCTCTTACTGCCCACAGGTTGGCATGCAAATTTTATAATATGTTACACTGATAATGCATATTCAGTAGGTTTTTTCCCCCTTTTCCTTATTTGTATTTCCTCATCCTACTAATGAAAGCAGCTAAATATAATGAAATCAAGGCATTAAATATAGTAAAGGCAAGCCTATGGGCTACAGAGAGTCGCAAGGACAGGTGCTCTATGTGCAAACAGAATCTGAAGAGAAGTTAATGTAATGTGAGTAATACTTTAATTTTTGCTTGCCCATGCCTTTCCCCCATGATTCATCCTTTAAAATAAGTTCACCGGGCAACTGCTGGCAGAAGAGTCCTGGTCAGCACAGTTCTTATGCAACTGCATTGCTAGAGGTCTGGAGGGATCTGGGAAGTCCTTGGACCTGGTGTGGAGGCATAACACTTCAACGAGAATAGCCCTGATCTGTGGTGGTTACTCTGAGACCTACAAGCAATCTTGCCCCGACTCTCTCTCCTGTGTTGAATTTTTCATGGAAGGATGAAATCTCCTTCATTGACTTTGTGATAATTTTCTAAATATAATAAAGCACTTATGCTTACCATAAAGCAAGCTCTAAACCCATCCTTGGGGGGTGGAGGAATGACCACAGTGTGGTTTGCTAGTGGTGGTGATTTACCCAATAAGGGTGGATTCATATATTTGAAGAAAAGTGCCATACTGGAAAAAAAGATTGCTGCATTTAACTTGGCTAAGGATTTTTGCAATCCATTAAGCAAATGTTTCTCTCTCACCTCTCCCACAATTCAAGAAGAAATAGATTTTTGAATAAGAACCCAGTTAAGTTCAATGGCACTAAGCAGTATTACAACAACTTGGGATGCGGCCCTAGGTTTCCTGGGTTGCTCCCAACTCCCCCTGATTTATGTGGGTACAGTACACTTTCCACGTCATTTACATTCCCTCAGACTATGCCTTACTCAGGTGGGTATTATTAACTCCTAGTAGACCCAACCAAGATTGGGGCATCCCCATTGTACTAATTGCTGTGCATAGGAGTCACTGCTTCCAAGATCTTATATAATCCAGTTTCTAGCCTCCTGAATAAGGACTAGTCAGTTGAGTAAAGGTTTTTTCAAGACTTCAAGACAGAGCCTATAATTTGTAAGGATAACTATCTATTGGCAGGTGGCTTATAGTAGGTGAAAAGGAATTGCATTCATTAAGATTTCCAAGAGGCATTTTAGGAAACACCTGGAGGTTTATAAATAGAAGAGAACATTTCATATTTCAGATAAAATAGGTTAAACATAGGAGGCTTTCCTTTAGTTCATTATATTTCTATAGCAAAATGGAATAACTATGTACTGTACTCATGTTAGAAAACATATTGCTTAAATTTAGGTTCATCATAATTTTTTTCTGCCTAAAATTGGAACCAAAAAAAGATTGTTTTGCTTAAATAATAAAAAAAAAAGCACAATAATATTAAAGTTCTGACTGTTCAAAGAGCTTAAGTCAGGAATTTGTTTTGCCTGCAGGCTTGGGTCCAAATTGGAAAATTCCCATATAGTGGTGCCTCTTCATCCAAAAAGGACTAAAAGAATAATGATTCAGAACATTCACCTCAAATTCAAACTGAATCTTTTTTGGAAAGGGCCAAAAATGTGGCTAGTTTCCTTTAAAAATTATAATATGAACCTTTTCAAATTCAGATCCTCAGCTGGTGTAAATCAGCATAACTTCATTGAGTTCAAATCTAGTTAACACCAGCTCAGAATCTGAACCTCACTCATTACTACAACTCTCCCTGTTTTGCCTAAATATTGCAGAGATTGCATTATATTTAATGTTCATACTTACAACACCAATGCTACAATAAGTTGCTATATTTCAGTACTAGGAAAAAATGCATTTATATTTAAGATTTATGTTGCCATAACATAATTATTTAGCTATTCATATCTTTTGATAGTGTCCTACAAATAAATAAATCAATATTCTACTGAAAGTAGGCTACACTAATTCTCAAGGCTGTCAGTGTTTTAAAGGAATCTGTCAGATCAGATTTGATCCATGATTTAAGTTTTGTAAAAGCCTGGTTTTACAAGAGTAGCAGAAATGTGTCCATATATATTACATGCAGTGTTAACATCTTCTAAAGCAAATAAATATCCCCATATTTCCCAACACTGTAGCATTCTACCAACTATTGAGAACCTGAAAGTAAGATGTATAAGTGGAGAAATTGACTATAGATAAAAGTGAAAGTTACTATTTGATTTTTATCATCTAAATATAGAAAATAAAACTACATTGTTTCAACTTTTTAATAGTCTAGTGGGTTATTAGTAATCAGTGCAAGACATTTGTTTGTCAGGTTAAAAACATATTAAAAAACAAACAAAAACCATTGTCCCTTTAATACCCCTAATTCCTGGAATTATATAGAACATAAGGTTACCCTTATAGCCATAAAGTTTTGGCTATATTCCATGTGCTCATCAGGGTCAGATTCATCCTGTTGGTGGAAGATCACAAGCATTTTTACAGGATGAGTAGTGTTTGCAAACATTGTGCAATGGACCTGAGAAACCAATGTCTATGCCAGAGCATCTCTAACTCAGATGAAACATAGTATAGATGTAGCAAAAATGTAATTAAGGTATACACCTCTGTACTGTTTTGGTGAAAACAGTAAATATACCTTTACTTAAGAGAGCATACGAGGTGTAGGTGATGTGCAGTTAAAATGTAACTGAAAAATGCGTATTTCAATACCTTAACTTTACAAGATTGTATATTGTGTTTGAGTTACAGACTGCTGTATATTGTCAAATGAAGAAGAACCATACTTTTTCTTTATGGCTTGGATTTTAAGTCAATTTCTGAAAGTCAGATTCTAAACACCCTGATACACTAATTCGCCTTTTGTTGGTTATGGGAGAATTTTGATGTAACCATTTTGCTTATATTTTCACACACAAAAACACTGATCGCCTTGAATTGAAAAAAAACCCTACATAAAGCTCCGTATTAAATGCAGTGTTTACTTGATTGAAATGTACAGCTAAAATTATTAAGTGCCGCAGTGAGTGAGTGAAATATCATATTGCTGGCATTCACACTTCCATTTTAGTTGCTCGGGGTTTATAAAACACTTGCAAACAAGTTACTATATGCAAAACATAATGTAGCTGGTTTGAGTGCTTTCTGCAACTCAGACTTTTATAGGTTTTTATGGCTTCATTATTGATGTTTTAACATTGTGATTGGCATAGAAGGCCCTATAACACCCTGGCATAGGCTAATCTGTGGTTCTATGCCCATTATAGGAGCACTGCAATAGCTAGGAGGCTCTTTCTTCAATTAGAAGAAACAGGGCTGATGTTAAAAGAGCTCTGAGTGTTTCATATTTAAGCAAAATATTCAAACACTAAAGTTCTCTTCTGATTTGTTAGTGTATTCAATTAGGATGCAAATAGCCTCACACACTTCCTGATGTTAGGCCTTGCAATTCCTGTATCACAGTTGCTGTCATTTAAAGATGCGGCATGGTCTACCAGAAACAGCACAGCGCTGGGAGTTGAGAAGCCTGAATTTTAATCATGGAATTGCAGCTACCTTGTCTGTGGTCACTTTTGGTTTTGTAAAGAGATTTTTTTCCCCCTGTAAAATAATGGAGAGAGTATGAGAGGGAAGATAAATCTCTGTTTAAGATTTGGGTCAGTTCTTAATCTATCTGAACACATTTGTTTTGCCCTTGTTATTCTGGCTATATTTGTTTTGTCAGAGGAAGGCTCCCTTTAGACTCTTGAGAGAACCACATACCATTTAGGGAAGAGAAGTGTACGGAGTAGAGTAAAATCATGAACATGAAAATTCCATCAGAGGACCATGAAAGTAGACAGCAGACAGTAAAATAACACTATCCGTCCCTCCACATAATGCATAGAGCCTTCCAAGGTATCTCTGCACAAACTCAGCTGCAATTTATATAGCTAGGAGGAGGAACTACCCACTGTGTGGTACATATTCCCCTCTGATGGCCACATCACATAATATAATTTACTCTGAGCAATAGCTCATCTTCCAGAGCTTTGAGACAACACAGGAGATGCATTCCCATGTGGTTGCAGGGGCCAGCTAATGGGAGCATGGCTGGACCAAGAGCCCTGTTAGTGCTGCACAGGGTCTTGGGGGAGTGTGAATGGAAAATAGACTGAGTTATCTATCTGTAGATTTATATAGCATTCATCACTATAGTATCTGAGCTTGTTCCTACAGACCTTGGCTATCAGAAAGAAACAGTCACAGCCAATTCTACCCTGTCATCAATGTTGCTTCCTGCAAGAAAGAGTGCAGAGCAGAATGAAGAGAGCCAAGGTTGCTGATGTGTAAAATAAATACCTCTCCCTTCAATGCAGTTTTAGGAGAAGTTGGGGAATATAGGTCCATAAGAACCATTGTTTGAGTTTCTGGATCTGCTTATGTGTGAGATTCACTCATGTGTTATGAATCCAGCTAGCAGGTGAGCAAATTCCACTAAACAAAGTCTGCTCTTATTTCTAGCCATCAGCTGCTGGCAGATGCAAAAACCAAGATACCTTGAAACCAATGCTCTTCTAGAAAGGAAAGGTTGTTGGGGAGAATACATTTGAAACAGACAAAAGAGACCTGTAGTCACATCAGATATCACCTTCTGTGTTTCTTACTGCTAATGTTTTGTGCCAATTTGGTATTCTGCTTTCAATAACAAAAACTGATGAATTTTTCAAAGGCTTAACTATGATATATCCAGAGCAAGATTGTAGCTGTGAGTATGTTTCTATATGGCCGTCCAACATCTTGATAGATGAAAGGAGACGCGACAAAGTCGGTCCGTTGGTGATGCTTATCAATGGTATGGGAAAAGAGCCTGATGTGGCAAACCTTCCCACAGTGGCTACAGGTTCCACTCACCAGATGAAAGTTGAAGCTTCCCGGCTCGCCTGGAGGCCTCAGCCTGGGCTCTTTGGTGACTCTCCATGGTGACTACACCAGTCTTAACCTGGCTTCTCCATACTGAACGATTGTGGGCAGGATTTTCCCAGTTGTCAGTGGGAATGCTGAATTTCTTGAGGCCTTGCTTGACCTTATCACTGTATCAGAGCATTGGCCTTCCTCTGCATTGCAGGAAGTTCTTAAGTTGGCCATAGAGCACAGCCTTTGGCAGATGATCTTAAGGCATGCACTCCATGTGTCCCAACCAGCGAAGCCTGTGAACATCCAGCGTAGTCTGCATAGACTGTAGGCTGGTTCTCTCAATGATCTTGTTATTGGTGATCCATTGGTACCAAGAAACTCCCAGGAATTTTCTAAGATGGCAGAGGTGGAAAACTGTTCAGTCTCCGCTCCTGCTCGAGTATGTAACCCAGCTTTCACAACCATAAAGGAGAGTACTAAGGACACAAACCTGATAAGGAGACATATTTGTGTTCAGGATTATCACCTATTGTTCCAGACACGTGAGATAAGTTTGCCAAAAGTAACAGAAGCATTGCCAATTCTAGCATCAAGTTTCCTGTCAAGGTTAAGTGAGCTAGCAAAAATGATCCATGTTGTCCAGAGCTTCATTATTGGTATAGATTTTAGGTGGAATGTTGGTACCTTGTGACATGACAACTGTTTTTTTATAATGCTTACCATGCCAAACTTGGTGCATGCATCAGAAAAAAAATTCATCATGTTGTTTCTATGAACATTGAAGAATGACTGAGCTATCAAACCTCCATTCTATGTAACCAGGACTTGTGGGCCCTGAGTTGTTTGCTTACCCATTTATTAACAAATATGAGTTTTACAGTAATGTTGCATTTCCATAAGTAAATGGCTGTTCATTTAAATAACGCATTTGCCTGCCTTTCAAATATTGGTCCCACTAAAGCCATAATTAGGTTGTCAAAAACAAAAAAAAACAAAAACCCTGTTTCAAGCCCCCAAATGACATTAAGTAACTTGTCATAAGAGAGGCATATGTCATGAGGCATACATATTATTGTGTTTCTAATGGACTTTTGTTGAAGAGCACAAATATTCCGTCAGCATATTCCTGAAAAAACAGTGAAGTCTACGGCAGTATTTGTGATTTCATTTAGTGATTTATAGACTCAGATGAAGTCCCAAAAATGTTTCTAGAAAACTTGGTTTTCTTTGGTGTATTTTATTAATTTTAACCATTGAATTGTAATAATGGTTCCTTTTTGCCATTCTGATTATATATCATGTCAGCCTATAATTTATATTATGCTGCTCAGAAGAAATATGCAACGTATTCAGTGCAACATTGGCCTAATTTTGAGTCAGAGCTTCTTTCTCCAGGATTTTATTCTGCACATAATTTTTAGTATTAGCCAAACATATCAAAGCTGACTACTCACTTTTTAGCTCTATTTAGATGCTGGTGGAAATTTTAAGGCACCTTTTAATTGTGTATTTTAAGTTTACATCTACTTTGGTAGTTGAGGAAAAAGTCATAATTGAAGTCACAAAACATTTCCTCTTGTTTCCTGTTTGTTTGAGCCTGTCCCATGTATGTAGAAAAGTTAAAATAAGTCATTTTTGATTATCTTCCATGAATTATCATTTTGATTATCATTACCAGTTTTACTAGGAAAACACAGATGTCCTGGGAAAATTAGTGTGGAGTGAATAAACCATTCCTGGAATCGTGCCATGGAGTCTGGAATATACCATGCCTGGAATCCTTGCTCCCTCATCCCTTCCTAGGCCTACCCCCTCTAGATCTATGTTGGCATGGAGCACTAGAATGTGCGGGGGCGGGGGGGCACTGTGGGGTTGGGGAAAGAAAAGATTTGAACATGGTATGAAAGTGGCATGCCCTGTCTTCTATGTATCCCCAGTCCAGATCTGCTAGTTTGAGCTCTCCTTTGCTTTTTCAAAGCAGGAGCATTTGTGCTGTAGCCCTCCACAGAATGCTAGACAGGACTAGTTAGCATATTACAGCCCCAAATGGGGTGGGGAGGAGAGAATGTTGAGGTGAAATCTAATGGATAGTGGGTGTGGTCAGGACCCCATGGCCAAGAGTTTGCAGTTACTAGCATGCATTAGAAGGAACACATGCCACTCTGTTTTAAATAATAATTTAGGTGTGCCCCAGAGCACACTCCCCTCATGCTCAACCTGCACCACTTTGCCCTAAGACATCATGATATCTAATGGCCCATATGGCTGGCTCTGCTTTATATCCCTGACCGCATCCCCAATTCACTTAGAACAGTAAGTGCAGGGTTTGACTTAAGTTTCTTGGTTCCCAAAGACAAATATTTCTTTAGACAAATGTTCTGGGCACAGAACAACACTGATTAAGTATGAGAGGCTATTAAAGGCTATTTAAGAGTGAAGGTGGGAGGAAAAAGGGATCATTTCCTATCAGCAGTAATAAAGGAAAATATAGGCTCAAACACTAAGGAAAAGTGAAGCATAAAACCCAAAAGGTTAGAATTTAAATTGAAAATATTTTCCTTCCAATTTGACTTTTATTGTGAGAGTAAAATGAAAGTACAAACATACATGCTTTATATGCATTGACAATACTAAAGGCAAAACAAAAAATTCTATTAAAATATAACTGGGGACAAAGCCATTATGATATATACTGTATTTTAGTTGTATTACTTTATCTTTGGTCAGTTGCATAGAAAAACAGTTATGAAAATTTTCAACATTGTGGATTGCATTAAAACAAATGCAAGAATATTTTTATTTGTTCTGTGATCAGTTTGCCTAATAATTAAATTTCTATAGCACATTTCATTTAAGGATCTCAAAGTGCTTTACAGATATTAATTAAGCCTCACAACAGCTCTCTCTAAATCACTTCATTAATTATCTTGATTGTGTACTGGATAGTGGTTTGTAGTGAGACCAACAAGAAGAACAAGAAAATGTTCTTGAACACAACCAGGCAAAAGGTGGTTTCTCTCTTTTTGAGACTGGCAGGCACCAGCATCTCTTTAAAAAGAAACCCAAGTCAATGCACTGACCTCTCAAAGGCTGAGTTGGATGAGTGAACTACTTTTCCAAGTCCAAAATAAACTGCACCAGAACTTTTCAGTCATAAGAATCTGGCCGAAAGAGTGTTGCCCTCATGTCTCCATTCAACAACAGAAACTAAAGAAATGTGCTGAGATTATTCTGCTATGGAGAGTTCAACTCCCTTATAATACAGACACCTGACTTTATATCGCAGGCTGTGAAATTCTAGACAGTCCAAACATCAGCTTTATGAACTGAAAATTATTTCGTTCATAGATATAAAGGTCAGAAGGGACCATTAGATGATCTAGTCTGACTTCCTAAATAACACAGGCCATAGAATTTCATCCGTTATTGTGTCCAATAACTTGTGTTTGACTAAAGCATTAACTTTCTGAAAGTCATCCAGTCTTGATTTTGAAGACTTTGAGAGATGGAAAATCCACTACATATATTGGTAATTTGTTCCAATAGTTCATCACCCTCACTATTAAAAAATGTGTGCCTTGGCTGTGACCTGTGGCTTCCATTTGATCTATACAATACCGTGTCTGAACTCCTATATAGAACTAAGGAATTTTATGAAGCCATCCTTGGGGAAGCAATAGCTGTAGCTTGTAGAGTGACAAGTGTGTGACCAGCATTTCCAAGCTGCACAAAACAAAACAAAAGTATATTATAATGCCACTTCTTGAAACCAAGGCACAGTAAGGTGAAATGACTTGCCCAAGGTCACATAGGCAGAATCAGGAATAGATCTCAGGAATCCTGATGCTAGTCATCTTTCTGCGCTAAGCAATAGTTAACACAGCACAACAGTCTGTACCACACACCAGCCTATAACTTAAAAGTATCTTGCTGAATTCCCATATTGGTAGTATTATCTTTGTTGCAATAACTATAGGAACTTTTGCTGTGGTCAGTTTAGCTTTCTCAGATTCTAAGAATTCCTAAATCCTCTAGTATGAAAATGTTGTGATGATCACTAGTGGAATTGATTTCCAGAATTATATTTAACATATTTATTATATCATCCTAGAACTGATATCCCCCTCAGAGGCCAAACAAAGCAGGTAGAAAAATATTATTTCTAAACCCTATAATACCAACAAGTATTATTCTTATTTAAGCTGTTTAGCTTTTTATTATTAATTATTATTATTATCCATTCTTTAGCTAGTGACAGAGAACAGATTTTTTTACATTCTCAATATCCATGTCTGTGTTTTGGGATATGGCACATTTGGAACTGCCCTAAATTATGACATGCAATTAAACACTGTGATGCCAATTTAATTCTTTTGGGTTAACCGGCACCTATAAAGATAGTAAAAATAATATTGATTCAGGCACTTTAATCTACCATAATATAGCTTGCTCATCTGTCAAGAGAGCAAGGAGTAATGGGGCAAAGTTGGGGTTGGAGGAAAAACAATTTCCTATTCATGTGATATGCACAGAAATAATCATCCAAGGGAAATGATGAGACACTTAAAACAAGATGGCCAAAACACAAAAAATGTACTCTAGGACAACCTGAGTTGGCAGAGGATGGACTAATTTAGGGCTCGACTGAGTCTTTATTGAAAACCCTGAGTAAGGGCTAACATGCAATTGTGCCATCCCTAGGAAAACCCTGGGAGAAATTGTAACTCTTTAATGGCTTCCCTTTGCTAATGGAGAAAAGTAAGTAATTTTCTGCAGCCATACAGAGGGTGCAGCTTACATCTCTCCTTGTATTGGCTCATCTCATTGGCTAGCCAGAACTTTGGGGAGTCAAAGCCAAGACTACACCCACTCCCCACCTCTGCCCACTTGCTTGAACAGCCCTACAGATGCTGCTGTTCACCCAGACCTAGACTTGGCTGGTCTTTTGCCCCTTTACTTCTCTGTGTGGCCATGTATGACTCAGTGACAACCAAGCTGTGACTTCCATCATGAACTTCCATGATAGTATTAATAGGTTTAAGCTGCAAAAGGGAAAATGTTGATGATACATTTGGGAAAGTGTTATGACTATACTAAATAAGGTAAGACAACCAATGGAAAAAGTTTCCAAGCATATTTGGATTTGCCATCACTGGACATGTACAAAGTGAGACTAAACACTGTTTATTAGAGATGATTTAAAGATAAAACAAATTCATGTTGCTTAAAGAAGGGATATGAATAAGAGGGTCTATTAGTGTCACTTTCTGCTCAGTCCTAAGACAAATAGTCGACATATGAATTAATTACAAGGATTTACATAACAAATGCTAATACAACCACCTGGTAAACATGGGCAGCGAACCTTGGTGTTTGGTGGATAAGTTAGAGGAAGAATACTCATAGATTTTGGATGCTTGTCTTATATATCCAGTCTTTTTGAATATGCAAAATAGAACTGAACTATTATGAGACTAGGTTCTATTGACAAATTTGTGGTAGTGACTCACTGCCTCCAGCTTGGCTAGAAACAGTGAAAATAGCCTCTCTTGAAGCAGTTTATCACTTCCACTACAGTCCTATATAAATAATAAACAACCACATAGAGATTATCATGAAAATAAAAACAAAAAAGGTAAACAAAAGCCAGGTTTTTTTGAGCCTCCATATAAAATTCTGGTTCATTCTTATTTTTAATCAGAATTGGTTCATCCATCCTTTGTAGTAAGTGTATATTCAGACTGCTAGTGAATTTTGTGATACTTTAAATGGAAGACAGAAATAAACAGATTGTGCCCTTTATGTCCATAATCCATACATTTTGTTTATATGGTGAATACCATTTAACTACAGTTATATGTCATGCATACAACTTCTAACAAACATCTCCCTAATGACTACAGTATGTGAAGTACTTAAAATTGGACTGTGATACTTGAAAGAGGACTTTATACAAGCAGTCCAACTACAGCTCTGCTAGAAATTATTACTTTTCATAATTCTTCAGATCTGACTCCTGATCAAAAAAACTTTGACATTTCACCAGTTCCTATACTTCACAGTAACTAAGGGTGACAACATAATTTGCATGCATGTTTTAGCTTACATTTTCATGACAGCACTTTGATGAATTGATTGATTGTGTTTCAAAGAATCATTAGTGGTTAGAAGACATCTTAATGTTTGACTACGTACCCATCACTGATCAGAGATTCATGTGGACAGTACATTTGAGGTAATAACAAAAGAGAATGTGGAAAATGGTTACTCTTCTATGTGTTTTATCTTGTGATTTAATTATGACGATTCTCTCTAACATGAGTTTAGCTTAACTTGTGCCAAAAACCTTAAGTTAACCTTAGCCTTAAATGTTTAGGCGGGAAATACAGTGAAAGCAAATTAAACTACACCTCTCTCTCTCTCTCTCTCTCTCTCTCTCTCTTTTTAACCTGGTGGAGAATTTTTTTAAAAGATTTTACATAGTAAGCGATCTCACCACTGGCTTCACTCTTTTCCCACTGAAGTCAATGGAAACAAAAATTCCATTTATGTCCATGGGTGCAGACTTAGGTCAAAGTGCCCAACGGTTTTGAATAATCCACCCTTAGTATTAGAATTGAGGTTCACCCAAGCCAAGAAGAGTTTTTATCATTGCTTCCTTGTAACCATGGGTGTCTTGTGGCTGTGCAGATTTGGTGCAGAGATCTGACTCCAACACCGTACCAGCAGCTCACAAGCCTCAATCTTGTTACTCCTTGCAGGTTAATCTTAGTATCTTCCCAGACTTGAATTCACCCCCAAATACTTCAAGGACCAGTGCCTCTCAGAGAGAAAGCATTAGGTTCACTGTCTTTGCAGAGACAGTAAAACACTCCGACCTGTTAGCTCCTGTAGAGACCATTGTGCTGTGACTGCAGAACACTTCAAAGAGACATTGACTGGCTTTGGCAATTTTCACTTTGCCATGCACACAGCCTGTCTGTTTCCCTAAATACACAGCAAAGTGAGGCTTACCAAAGCTAGTAAGTTTCACATGGAAGATCATTGCTGTGCTACAGGAGAGGGAGATGGAAATTGGATAAGGTAGTGAGTTGCATGAACTGGCGGGCAATATGAGGAGACTTGTAAAGGTGTGGAAAAAGGGTCTCTGATGTGGGACAGTCTCTCTTCAGGCAGGAGGCTTGACAGGGATGTTTACAGATTCTTCAGTAAGGTTTAAAGCTACACCACCCTCTATCTCTCCTTTCTCCCACTCTCTGCCTTTGAAAATTATTATCTACACACTAACTCTATAGGGATGTCTTATAAATGACAGAGAAAAATATCCTGTTCCAACAAGTCAGATCATAATTATTTTCAAGCTCCCAAAAGTGTGCTAGGTGCCTGAGATGACGATGCTCTAGTTTCATTCCAAATGCCACTTTGCATATTGCAGCTGTTCTGCCACCTCCTGCGTTGGGAATTGCTTGAATCCAATGTATATAAAAAAAAAAAAAAAACACAACAACAACAACAACAAAAAAACCTTGATATTCTGCATGAGCCATCACATTCAGGCTTGCTGTGAAAAGCAACCTGATAGGGTCTGCAGCAGTAAACATATGCTTTTAAGTAGAGATCAGAACTAAATCAAAATTTTCAAAATTGTCTAGAAATAATTTTTTAAAAGCACTCAAAAAGTCAGGATGTAAAAATGGTGTAAAATATAGATGTAAACAAAGGAATCCACCTTCAGAATGAAGACGAGCTAAAAGTGAAAAAGCAAGGAGAAAAGGGAGGAGGAATTGCAAAGAAGCTAAAAGAAAGATGTCACAGAATGCTGCCATATTGCATTAGGAATACTATGACATTACTGATGTATTTTTATAATGATGCTTTAATTGACTTGATATCTAATAGATCTTGATAAAGTATAACTTTTCTTAATTACCATACTTCACTCACGATTGTTTTAGAAGTATTCATCACAGCCATTTTTTTAAGATGGGGGGTTCAGCTCTTTAAAGTACATTTTAATATGCTTTGATTTAAATTCCAGTTGTAAATTTAGGATTAAAATAAGCTTGTTATTGATCATTTATTCCAAGTGTAATTACAGTCAGAAAAATTAGTGCAAAAGGGATACTGTGGTCTCCATATTTATTCTCATCTAGTCAGTTTAGGTATTTATACTACACACATCCCTGTAGTTTCTGAGTATCTTTATCATAGTACCTGAGTGCTTTAGCTATGATTTATGATAATGTATTCACACTCAATTATTTCATAGCAAATTTGTTAATTTTACAGATTACAATTTTGCAAGCCAAATTATGACTTTTCTAACATCCAGCACTGCAAACTCAATCTTGGATCAGAAAAATCAAGCTGTACTCTTCCTACCTCTTATGTTATCACTTTCAACAATGACTGCAATATGAACACATCTGACAATTATATTTGGGATACACAATTCAGAACATGATACAATTCCCTCTTCCATGGGCCTAATATTTTGTGTTCGAGGAAGGTTATGGTGCATGAAATTTAGACCCATTTGGAATCCTTTTGTCTTTGTGATCTTTTTCAGTCAAGCTTTTAGCCTAGATTTGGCAGTGAGGCTGTTCTAATTTGATTTGTGGATGATCTCTTCCTTATAAAGTGCAAAGATCTACACTGTTACTTTTAGATCTCTCAGCAGCCCTTAGTACCCTTGACCATACAGTTTGTTAGAATTCTATTCACTCCATAGCTGAGATAGATCTCAATCACGAGTAGCTCCATTTTTTTCTTTTCTATGATGTTTCAGAGGTGATTTGAAGACACTACTCCTTTGCCATGAGGATCTCATGTGTGGTGTGAGTCATGACAAGTCTGCCCAATACGTGCATGAGACAGTAAGGGAGACACAGTGAGACAATCTGGACAACAGTCCCAACTATATGGTTCATGGATGAAATGAGGCTCTGTTTCATTTTCATCATCTTGAGGTCATGATTAAAGGGATTTCATCTCCATTACTGAAGAGGTTAGTCCATTGTATGTACAAAAGTACAGATGTTTTTGGAAATCCAACTGCTTCTGAAGTTATAGATGGCTTATAACCTATAGGTATAGGTATTTGCTAGGTAAGGCATGGACATCAGTTAAATCAGGAAAGCAAAAGGCCTCAGGCCTGTAAGACAATAGCTTAGTTAAACAAGAAATAAGGCCCTAACGCCTTAGCATACAGAGTTAATCAGGAGTAATGCTACATCATTTTAGATAGGAATATTGATATATATGCTAATAAGCTTTAGGTAAACGGGCTAATAACCTATGGGAAAAGGGCACACCACTATTAGTGGGGTGAGGACATACAAATAAGGAAAAGGGGATAAACCCCTGCTGAATATGCATTAGGCAGAGTGGCATCAGCATAACACATTATAAAAATTGTATCCCAGCCTGTGTGTCTTGGGAGATGCAACTCTAGGGAGATGCCAGGATGATGACCACTCGTAACAATGATGATGGTGAGGATGACTAACACTTCAGGTCCTTTTGCACAGGATGGTGTCAGTATATGGATGCTCAGACACATTTTATTATCTCCATCTACCTTTCTGGGTTTGAATGTTTGTAACTTTGCTAGTTGGTCAATACAGCTATTACAAAATATAGAATGTTTTTCCTCAGTGTAGGTGTTGCAATCGGGCATGTCAAGGTTCCCAATTAAACTTTAATTTTAATAACTCTGGGCCTGATCTTCGGACAAGAACCTACCAAACCTCAGAATATGAATTTGGAGTTCTTGAGTAATTGATATAATACACAATCAATAGATCAGGCTTCATAATCCAAAAGCACCTTTTTCCAGCAGTATGTGGCTGGACATTTGAGACGTTTCCCTTGGATCCAGACCTTGCCTATGTGATGTATACCATATTGCAATCTAGTAGGTGAGAAATCCACCGACAAAGGGCATTTCCATCACTCTCTAGTCCTTAGACCTTAGTCCATCCTATGTTTTGCTGCACATTGGGCTACCCACATTTGCCATCCTTGCCTGTCAACTCCCCTTTTCTCCAAATCACCCTCTAGTAGAATCCTTCTATTGCTACCACAGTTTCTCCATTAGCCCAGGTGGTAGAGGACTGCGCTATGGACCTAGAGATTCCAACCCTGCTGATAACCCATGTAAAAGTCAATATGGTTCCACATTAGGCAGTGTCTGTTTTCCCTCCCCCACCCCAAGTTTTTAAAAACAAAACAAAACATACCCTAGTAAAGGTGTAGGACCATCCTTTCTCTCCCTGGAGTCCCCGGCCTCATTCACTACATCTTCCAACTTCTGCAACAAATAAGGTAGGGAGCCTACAAAGAACAGCCTCATTCACTACGCAATCCTGATTCATACCCAGAGCACAGTCTGACCTGTATAATGAATGAGGCAGAGGACCTGTGGAAAAAAAAATAGTACATGATCATACAATTAAAGAATATCATAATGTGTATGCACAACAGGGCTGAAGATTGTGCAGGCAACCTTAACTCTGGCATTTCCTAACAATTGACTTTGCAACCTTAACATTATTTTAATACAACATGGTAGGGTTTTTTTAATGTAATTTTTATAAATAAAAGAATATTTTATTAAATAGTTACTAGTTCTGCAGGGCTAAAACACATAGTTTTGTTAGTAATCAGGTATGACTTGCAGGCACACACAGGACAGATATAGGAACTAACCCAGAGGCCATTTTACACAAATAAAAAAAAATAGTCTAATGGCTTCTTCCAGATAGTTAGAAATTTAATTTTAGAAAAGCCATTTGCAAAATCTTGTGAAAGATTCTCAAATAAAAAGTCACATAGGGTGTCAAAAATGCCACTAGAGTTAGGAGTACACACTGTTGAAACCGAGATATTTGGATGCATTTCACAAAGTCATGCCCGGCATTTTAATAAGCCAAGTTCCACTTGGACCATAATGAGGCGAGTAGCTGCCGTTGGGGCACAGTGCGATAAAAGATTGTTTTCTGGCAATATGAAGGAGAAGGAAAATGTTTGGATCATCTCCATCAACCCATCTGTTTTCATTTTCAGCATAATCTCTAAATTATATTTTATAAACAACGTGATGTGAAGGTTAACTGTAAGTTTGCTTTTAACAAACAACTTTGAGTGAAGATTGAGGGACCACCAACAGTTTATTGAACCAATATTTCATGTGGTCAGTGCAATAGTCAAACCCTTCACTAGGGTTTTGTGTGGCTCGGACTTAAAGCTAACCTGAGACTCCTATGCTTGGGCCAGGTTATTGGGGTAAGGAGCATTGCAAAAGTCAATGCTCTCAGCCTCAGCAGGAGAGAGGACAGGAGTTTGGTGTGATGAGGAATGCCCTGGATTATTTGATCAAGAATACCTGCATTACACTCAGTGAAACAATATTGTTTCTACCTTTGATATAGAGAGATTGTTGCCTTATTTCAGTCAGATGGGGGAAGGGTTTTAATAAGAGGAGATTACTAATATATTATTATTACAAAACTTTGCTTTAAAATTCGGACATTTAACAGAACTCATCCTTTCACTATTAATATAGACTTTTAAAGTGATGCAATTCAGAATTATATAGCACATCTCCTCTGAAGCATCCCATAGTACCATAGAGCAGAAAATACTTATGTCTGACCTAAACAATACTCTGATTCATGTGAAACATTCTTTATAAATCAATGTATTGATCACTCACTCACCACAGAAATGCAGCTACCATCTTCAAGTTAGGTATTGGCACTCAAAAGTGGTTACCTAAGCCCATATCTAATTATTTACTTGTGCAATAATTAACTTGTGGGAAGTGTACTCTATGTTGTATGTAGACCACAACTTTTTAAAGATGTGTCTCTTACAATTACTTAGAATATTAGGGTTGGAAGAATTATAGGATATGAGAGTCGAAAGGAGGTCAGTCCAACCCTCTGCTTGAAGCAGGACCAATCCCCAGACAGATTTTTACCCCAGTTCCCTAAATGGCCCCCTTAAGGATTGAACTCACAACCCTGGGTTTAGCAGGCCAATGCTCAAACCACTGAGCTATCCCTGCCCCATGCTCAAAGCAGGACCAACACCAACTAAATCATCCCATCCAGGGCTTTGTCAAGCCAAGCCTTAAAACCCGCTATGGAGATTCCACCACCTCCCTGGGTAACCCATTCCAGTGCTTCACCACCCTCCTAGTGAAACAGTGTTTCCTAATATCCAACCTAGACCTCCCTCACTGCAACTTGAGACCATTGCTTCTCGTTCTGTCATCTGCCACCACTGAGAACAGCCTAGCTCCATCCTCTTTGGAACCCCCCTTCAGGTAGTTGAAGGCTGCTATCAAATCCCCCCTCACTCTTCGCTTCTGCAGACTAAATAACCCCAGTTCCCTCAGCCTCTCCTTGTAAGTCATGTGCCCCAGCCCCCTAATCATTTCCATTACCCTCCGCTGGACTCTCTCCAATTTGTCCACATCCCTTCTGTAGTAGGGGGACAAAAACTGGACACAATACTCCAGGTGTGGCCTCACCAGTGCCAAATAGAGGGGAATAATCCCACGATCTGCTGGCAATACTCCTACTAATACAGCCCTGTAGCGGGGCAGTAACCCTGCTCCTGCCCTGAAGGGCTTAAAACAGCCCTGGGAGCGGGCTGTGGCAGGGAACCAGTAAGAATAGGCTGATTGGGGGAAGTAGCCACAGGTGGGGCCACGCCCAATCAGGCCACAGCTGGCCCTATAAAAGGTCTACTAGGCAGAAGCTAAGGCAGTCTCTCTAGCTGTGGAGAGAGATGGGCTTGGCTGCTTGGGAGTGCAGCAGGGCTGGGGAAAGGCCAGAGGAGCTGGGGAGGTCCAGGCTGGAAAATCCCTAGGCTGCAGGCCTTGGTAAAGGCCAGGAAGGGTACTGGGGTTGCAGAGGTACAGCCCAGGGTAGGCAAAGGCAGCAGGTCCAAACCCCACTTGCTGATGATGAGTGGTATATACTGCAGTCTGCCTCAGTGAGCAGGGGCTAGATGGTGACTGGTATTGGCCACTGAGGTGAAGTGGGTGTAGAGGGTTAGGGGTTCCCCTTGGTGGGGAGACCCAGAGAGTGGGGGTACTGCCAGCAGGCAGCACCCAAGGTAAAGGGGCACTGGGATCTGGGAGGGACATGGGGGCTAGCGGCAAGTGGAATATTGGCCAGCAGAGGGCGCTGCGGAGCTGGAGAGCTACTTCCCCAGACAACCAGTGGGAGGCACCACGCTAGTGAGCCGTCACCTTGTTACAAGCCCAATATGCCATTGGCCTTCTTGGCAATGAGGGCATACTGCTGACTCATATCCAGCTTCTTGTCCACTGTAATCCCCAGGTCCTTTTCTGCATTAGTTAATTGGTCTATGGCATGTACTTTTTATGAGGTCTTAAATGAGTTTATTATGGAAAAGCTTACATTTATCTATGACATTTTCCTGAATTGCTCTCTCAGGCACTTGAGAGATCTCCCTCCCTGGGCACATGTAGCATCATTAACAGAAGAGGTTTAGTCCAGACCTTTAGAATGAGCTCAATGGGCCACTGTTGGCCCATGGCCAACATTTGTGAATTGTTAATGTCTAAAAACTATCTGCCTGGTCACCACCTTATGGTTTTCACACAGTCCAGTTCTCTAAGGCTATCCCCACACTACACACCCCTGTCCATGTACTTGGGTATGTACTTGGCATGGTTCAGCTATAGCTCTACTGCCACTACCTGTTCTATTGCAGCCACTCTATTTATCTTCCCACTAGCCCAATGAGCACTAATGTAAGTATGCGCACAAGAGCGGGGGAATCACACCCCTAACTCATAGTGTAGATGTAGCCTCAGGAATGTGATGGTGAATAATATGGAGACTATTAGAATGCCTTTATATAAATTAATGATGCAGCATCATCTGCAATACTGTGTGGAGTACTGGGCACCCCATCTCAAAAGGATATTTCAGAATTAGAGGGTGGTTTCGAGAAGGGTGTTAAGGATATCCAGGGAAAAACTTTCATATGAAGAGTTTTGAAATGATTGAGATTGTTTTCCTTAGAAAGGAGATGACTAAGAAGAGATTTATAAATGTATATAAATGGTAAAGAGAAGGTAGATTGAAAACTTCAGTTTTTCATTGCTCATAGCAGGGGGCATTCAGTGAAATTAGAGGAGGAAAAAACAAATCCAATAAAAGGAAATACCTTTACATAACATATAATTACACTGTAGAACTCTTTGCCACAGGAAGTCACTGAGGCCAGGAATTTAGCATGATTCAAAAAGGGATTGGACATTTAGATGGATAACAAAAATATCCAGTGTTATAATTAATGACAATTTTGGAAGAGGTATTAAACCTTATGCTTCTGGGCTTTAGCCAAGCTCTATCAGAGACTAGGATGAGACTTAATGTATGGGGCAAATTGCCCCACATCTTCATGCTATGAGGTTCTTGCACCTTTCTCTGAAGTATCTGTTACTAGCCACTGTCTAGTATGGAAGTTCCTGTATTCTCCAACAACTGCATCTCAGGAAATGGAAGGTAAATCTCAAAGTGGTAATGCTTTTATCAGATTTAGTTTATAGCATCTCAGAAAAGTGTAAGAACAACCGTGACAAGGACAGGGACCACCTAATTTGACAAACTTAGCAGGAGCTGTGTTCAACAAAGAAAACTATCTCTGAGCTTCCGGTCTAGTTGCAAGTTCTCTTATCCATTAAAATAAAATAAACTATCAAAGCCTTTGGCCGTGTTCCCTTTATACACCTAAATAGCCCTTAAACAACAAAACAAACCAGACAATATGAACAGAGCACTTTTTTGCTTTTCACATCCATCCCTGTTCTGGCTTTCAGTCTGAATAAGCTTCCCTAGGGCTGTAGAAGCCACCCAGCCCGTTTCTCCCTAGTTCTGAGTTTAACTAGGCTCAGCTACACCTCATTCTTCAGTTGGGGAGCTTCTTCCCAGTTTCTCTCTTCTCAAGAACTCACTGTCAGGGACTCTGAAAACCTGATCTGTAACCACAGCTGACCGAGAGTTGGTATTTAACTTTCCTTTCTTCTCCCTTCTACCCACACACTTCCCACTCTTATTTTTCTTTCCCCTTTGAATGGCATATAACCCTAGAAGAGAGTGTGAAGTTAAGTAACAAAACAGAAAGCTTCCATTCCTATCCACATGCTCTTTAATTTACAAAAACTAAGATCTGACAGTTGCTAGGGAAACAAAAAGCACCAATTTCACTGTACACCTAAGCAATTATCAAATCATCATAGACCAGAAAAGGAGTGGAATACACATATTTCAGTGTTATAATGTGAAGTGTGTACCTTTTTTTCCTAGAATGCATTAAACTAATCATTTAAGATTTTACATTAGATAAACTCTTCTGAAAAGCCATGCTGTTTATAAACATGTTGTCCAGCATGACATTTAATAGCTAACCATGTAAAATGGAGGTTCAGTGCAGTTTCTGTTTCAACATTCATGTGGAATATGTAACGAAAGCCACTGAAGCTTCAGTGCAGCAGTGATAGGCACCATAGAAATACCTATAGTGATTGGTTAGTGTGAACTCTTGAGGACCACACACACAGGGGAGAGGCATCTCCCAGCTCCCCCTTTCAGGGTCTGCCTGAAGTTGGTTCAATCACCAGTGCAGGCTAGTGCAGCCTTGAGAGCTACTTTAATTGGTGCCCCTGTTGTAATTGCCATCTCAAGGATGCAGGATCTCCAGCACATGAGAGCATAATGGCCATGCCTCCATCTGCTCCCCCTCCACACACTGCTTCTTCCTCCACCCCACAGCTGACTGCTTCAGAAAGCTCCCCGTATCAGGGGCTACTGTGGGGTTGGTACAGAACTGAAACAGTTGACTCTGTATTTGCCAGGGGGCCTCCCTTATGGAGCAGATGCTTACACCTCTTTGCTCTAACCTGGCTAGCACAAAGGGGGTGCATGGCAACACTGAACTGAGTCCTAGATTTGTACAGTACCATGATTGGGGCCTCATTTTTGATGGGGTTTATAGGGCAATACAAATAAATAATGATAAATACATTAGATTGACCCATTCATCCAATCAGTTAGTTACCAGTAGACACCTGTTTCTTGCCAGGTGTGATCACTTGAATTCAACTCCAAACACTAGCCACTGGCATTTCCTTTCTGATATTCCAGCCAAAAATAGCAGATCTACTAAGATGTGATACTTTGTTTTGTCAAACAAGGAAGCCAACTGGTCTCATGACAACCATGCAAGAATACCCCCTTGTTGTGATAAGAAAT
Organism: Emys orbicularis; assembly: GCF_028017835.1. NCBI lineage: Eukaryota > Metazoa > Chordata > Testudines > Emydidae > Emys > Emys orbicularis. Next base: position 81,436,260 of record NC_088686.1, on the reverse strand, counting down.
CTACATTTTAGCTCAAATAAGATCTATTGAACTAAGAAACTGTGTGTGCCCAGATACTTGAAAATACAAAGGCAATATCTACTGTTAATCAGTGATCCAGGCTTTGTTGACAACAAACCACAACATTTAACATAAAGCACAAAATCACTTATTACAATATATTGTCTGGGGAGCTGTTACCCACAGTCGGTTTCTGTTTACTTGAAAAACAAACAAACAAAACAAAACAACAATAAACAAAAAAAAAGGCCACTGATGAAACTTAATTTCTCCAAGATAGCTATTTAGTTTGCTGTTCTGTGTGCTTCTTTCTCTTATGTTTCTTTACTTGCTGTTTTCATCACATTCTGTCTTTTTACATCATAAGTAACAAATGGTACCCTGAGGGAAGCCTTCCTTCTGTCACAGAGTCAGAGTCAATAAGCCATAAATACATCTGATACACATGTAACAATTGCATACAACTTCGGTATTTCATTTCACTATGCATGACAGGCCAATATGGGATCACCTTTCTCTAGAAAGTAGCCCTACTGATTTTAATTGTACCCCTCACAAGAGTAACATTTTGGCCATATGTCAGAATGGAGAGAGGCCTTTAAAGTACCATTACCTTTACTGGTTACATTCAAAACTCTGAAACAAACCACGCCCAATCCAGAATATTTAATTCAAGGTTTTAAAAAGAAGTTAAGACTTTGAAATGCATAACTTAAATTTTTAAAAATAAATGACATTTCTTTTGCGTAAATGTAAATCTAAAACTCATTCTAAAGTCATAGCAATCTTCATTTTATTTTATTTTTTACTTCAAACTGTTTTTAAAAAGGTACAGAAGAATACCATAGTACTACTGGAATTGATTTCCTAATGCATTCCCCGCTCTTCCATAAAATAAGGCATACTGGAATTCTGGATCTATGGTGGCATAAGCCAAACAAATTAAAGCTTATTAAGTTTATCAATAAAAATATTTTATTTGTACTCTATACAGTCTTGAGAGAAAACAAGGGGGGAAACTGAAATATTTTAATTTTTGCATTTATTAATTTGATAAAGGTTCATCGAGGTTTCCAAAGCAATTTTGTAATTTATGTATTTAACTTGATAATGATCTTACAATTACCGTTAATGCTTTCATCTAGATGGATCACAAAGATCCAGTTCCAAAGCCTATTGCAGTCAATGGAAATACTCTCATTGATTTCACTGTGCTTTGGATCAGGCCCAAAGTACATAAAAATAGTACCTATGTATTTACTCTTGGAACATCATTATGGCAACCTTTCTCTTTTGCAATCAAATATCCAGTTAAAGTCACATATGGCCACCACCTCAGATGTACTAAACCTCCACTTGAACACTCCAAATTCAGTCCTTTTACCCTTTTTGCTACTCTGCCAGTTCCTTGGCTATACACACTGAAGAGCATTGCCATGCAACTGGATTCTGGAGGACAGATCTCTAGCTGCTTCAAGAGCCAGGGAACCCAAAGACCCCTCCATCTTTCCACATCACAATTGTAACTGGAAAGAGAAAATGCCTCAACATTATATATGTCAAGTAAAGGGTTGAAGGCATCAGAGATTCCTAGTTGTTTTCAGACTTCCTGGTAAGGACACTGCTAACTTTGTTGGTAAGGACTTTCCTGGTAAGGACTCTGCTAAACTAACAGCACAGCTTACCATGATGGTGCTGATGCTGATATCTCCTGGATTCATTGTTCTTGGCTACTTCAGGTCCTCAGTCCCCTTCTGAAACAGCCAATCTTTGCTTCTCTCAGTCCTGAGTTCCATACTATCGCCTCTGCTGGGGAAGAGGTAGGGTACCAGGTCTTCCTTCTCCTCAGTGTTCCAGCCCAGGGGCCCTATGTTAGGTAGTTAAGAACTCCACCTTCCAACCCCTTGCTGCTTCTCTGGGTAGCTCCAACCTTTTCTTTTTCATCAGTGTCTCTCACTAGACTGCCGATTCCATTGCTGTTCCTCTATTATTTGATTGCCTTGTATGTCTGGCTACTGAGGAGCTTCTTCAAATCCACTCCCAGCCTTTCTGCCTGCTGGGTTATGCTTCATTGTCCGCAGCCCTTTCTCCTGGAACTGGGCTCCATCTTATACAGTTACCCAGCTCTCCTTATGGCAGGAATCCCTCAGCTCCCCACCGTGGAACTTGGTTCTCATTGTGGCTAGCTGTTGTGAGACCTAAGAGTTTCTCCTTGAGCTGGCTCTTTTCCCCCAATCAGCCCTTTAAGCTTGGATAATTCATCCATCAGGCCTACACTTGTTGTATATCCTCACTTAGAGGAAGAAGGCAGCATATTTGCTAGTCCCCTTTCTCAGATCATCCCCAATTGGTTGGGTGAGAGGGGAACCTCACCCCACCCATTATGCATGGTGCTGGTTCTAAGTGCTTAAAGGAACAGTTAGGGGTTTCTCTTCCCCAAGCATTAGTTACCCCCAGAACCTTTTCCTTTCTACCATTAGCTTTTTCCCCCCTGATCCTTGCCTACATCAGATCTCTCCAGCTCTTAGTGGGCTACATCTGTGGGATAAATGTGAGCTGACCCCTTGGCCTTACCTACCTTAAGGACAGCCTATTCCATCACACTCTCTCTCTAGTAGGACTAGCCACAAGGAACGCACCACACCAGCTTTTCAGTACAAGAAACCTGAAATCACTTATATATTTGTATTGACCCCAGCACAACAGGTCTCCGAGTTATATGAAGTCCCAAGGTGCTACCACAATACAAATAATACTACTACTCTTCTCCTTTCACTAGTTCCCTATGAGACATCAGGCCAATTCAAGTTCCTAGTCCTAATATTTAAAAATGTTAATGGGCCAGGACCAGGTTTACATGCCTCATCTCCAACATGCCCCTATCTCTTGAAACCACTGCACTCATGAGGGACATTGAAACTCGATTTGCCCAGAGTGAGACTATTGGGAGCTGTAGACAGGGTATTTTAATCAAAAATAAAAATCTGCTCATCTCACTTCTTTCATGGTCCATTGCAAAACCCCTTTTTATTTTTTTATTCTTTTTTTTTTATTTTGGCAAAAGATTCCTCACAATAATACATATATGCAATTATATAAATCAAAACTGATGCCTTAGCTAGGATACTGTTCACAGTACTGGTCATCCCATCTCACAAAGGATATTGCAGAATTAGATGGGGCTCAGAGAAATGTGGAAAGAATCTTGTAGGAAGAGAGATTGAAAATATTGGTGGTGTTTACCTTACAAAGCAGATGAATAAGAGGGGGCAAGATAAAATATATAAAATGATGAATAATATAGAGAAGATAGATTGGGAGATTCTGTTCTCTCTATGCAATAAAAAAAGAGCAAGGTGACATTCGGTGAAATTAAAAGGTGGCAAATTCAAAACTAATAAAGGAAATTCTATTTCATATAACATGTTCGGACTGTGGAACTCATCGCCACAAGATGACCGAGGTCAAGAATTTAGCAAGATTCAAAGACTGGACATTTTTATGGGTAACAAGAATATCTAAAGTTATAATTGTTAATGCTAAAAATAAATTGGAACAAGTATAAAACCTCATGCTTGAGCTCTTAATCCAATGTCTATTAGGGATTAGGATGAGGTTTTAATTGGAGGCATATTATCCCACATTTCCTATTGTGAGGTTTCTTCTCTCAGGATCTGGGGCTCGCCATTCCTGGAGACTTGATACTAGATGGACTATGGATCTGATTACTAGGTTTGGAACATAGGAGTTGCTATTAAGGATCTGACCCAATGTTCATCTAGTCCACTATCCTCTCTCCAGCAGTGGCCAGCAACAGATGCTTCAGATCCAGGTGCAAGAAATTTCCTAATCTATAGGGGATAAAGATTGGTTTAATTCCTAAAGCATGAGGTTTAATATATGTTTCCATAACCACACCCAGGCCAAAAGAATAACTGTGCTAAAAAAAAAAGAATTAGACACATTCATGGAGGATAAGTCCATCAATAGCTATTAGCCAAGATGGTCAGGGATACATCCCCGTGCTCTGGGTGTCCATAAGCCTCTGACTGCCAGAAGCTGGGACTAGAGGACTGTGGATGGATCATTCAATAATTGCCTTCTTCTGTTTATACCTTCTGAAGCAACTGACACCTATCACTGTCAGAAGACCAGGTACTGGACTAGATGGACCACTGGTCTGTCCCAGTATGGCCATTCATACATTCAGATTGGTGAGGTGGCTGGAAACCAGGCAGGTTTTGAAACCTGCCTGTGTCCTGTCAGTTTGTCAACAAATCAGCAAACTTTAACAAAAAAAGTTGGGAATTTTTTCAACAAGTTCTACTTATGAGTCTCTTACTATCTTCAGCACCTACATACTACTTTGATTTGTAGTCTACACCAGATAGACAGATTTTTCATGTTGTTGTCATCTGCTTTATTTCTGACCCACTTCAGAGAAATAGGATCTCAGCAGTGAGTGCAACCATTGCAGGCTGTTGATTATATAAATGTGTTATTGTTCTAATAAGTTCAGATCCAATAAGGATTAGAATAGATGTGTTGTTTCCTCCAGTACAAAGGGACATTGTCTCTGCCACTGTACACACCATAATGTAGATTTCTGCTTTAAATCGATTGAGCCAATTTAGGGGGGAGGACGGACCAAATAAGCACGTCCTTTGGCCTTCAGAATCACAGATGATTAGATCTGAGATTCAGAAATAATAGCTTGCAGAGAGAGAATTTAGTTTGCAATCTATTATATTTGATATTTTTATGACAGCGTCCTTATTTTTGCTTAGAATCAAGATATCCTTGCTACCTCTATGTTTACTGTCTGTCACTTATATTTTCAGCTTGTGGTAAGACCAATCCTGAATACACTGAAAGGGTGGAGGAAGCCTTAAACTTGAGGTATATTGATTTACTTAGCATTCGTAGGTGAAAACTTGAATTTGCCAATAAATTGGTGAAGTTACAAAAGGCAAATACACAGATCAATCATAGGACTGGAAGGATCTCAAGAGTTCTTCTAGTCCAGTCCCCTGCACTCAAGGCAGCACTATGCATTATCTAGACCATCCCTGGCAGATGTTTGTCTAAGCTGCTCTTAAAAATCTCTAATAAAGGAGATTCCACAACCTCCCTAGGCAATCTATACCCTGATAGTTAAGCAATTTTTTTTCTAATGTGCAACCTAAACTGCCCTTGCTGCAATTTAAGCCCATTGCTTCTTGTCCTATCCTCAGATGTTAGGGAGAACATTTTTTCTCCCTCCTCCTTGTAACAATCTATTATGTGCTTGAAAACTGTTATCTTGTCCCCCTCAGTCTTCTCTTCTCCAGACTAAACAACCCCCCTCCCTTTTTTTTTTCATAGGTCATGTTTTCTAGACCTTAATCATTCTTGTTGCTCTTTGGAATTTCTCCAATTTGTCCACATCTTTCCTGAAATATTGTGCCCAGAACTGGACACACTACTCCAGGTGGGGCTGTGATGCTGTGTATAAGAAAGGTGACCATTTATATCACTGTTGTTACCAGTATTACACAATTTCCGTAAGTCTTGGACACAATATGTCATGTAAGGTATCAATAGAAAAGTCATGAATTGCTAAGTATTATTATCTTGTTTATATGTATGCATCATCTTTATATCTGAAGTTACTAATATTGGCTATGTACTTGTATCTTAAACATGTGTTGTATTGCTGGGTGATACACCCTAGATAGATTTATATTAGGGCTAGACAGCTATGTGTCGATGGCCCATTTTAAGGACACTCAGCTCACAATGAACCACTGAAGAAATTCTTCCCATCCATAAGCCTTTCCTGCAGATGCCTCAGAAAATATATGGGCAATGGCTGACTCTATGAATTGGCATAACAGATAAGAACATAAGTGCATGTGTCCATGGACTCTCTTTTGAGGCAGTAACTTTCCATGCATCTGGGCTGTGGACTTCGTTTGGGACAATAAACGTCCATGCACATAGCAAAGGATATAAAAGACCTTTGAGCTATCTCCATTTTGCCTTTTTCCTGCTCTAATTCTCTGGACTGCGGATTTACAACTAAAACAAGAACATAAGGATGGCCATACTGGGTCAGACCAAAGGTATCCTGTCTACCAACAGTGACCAATGCCAGGTGTCCCACAGGGAGTGAACCTAACAGGTAATGATCAAGTGATCTCTCTCCTGCCATCCATCTCCACCCTCTGACAAACAGAAGCAAGGGACACCATTCCTTACCCATCCTGGCTAATAGCCATTAATGGACTTAACCTCCATGAATTTATCTAGTTCTCTTTTAAACCCTGTTATAGTCCTAGCCTTCACAACCTCCTCAGGCAAGGATTTCTACAGGTTGACTGTGCGCTGTGTGAAGAAGAACTTCCTTTTATTTGTTTTAAACCTGCTGCCCATTAATTTCATTTGGTGGATCCTAGTTCTTATATTATGGAAGCAAGTAAATAACTTTTCCTTATTCACTTTCTCCACACCACTCATGATTTTATATACCTCTATCATATCCCCCCTTAATCTCCTCTTTTCCAAGCTGAAAAGTCCTAGCCTCTTTAATCTCTTCTCATATGGGACCTGTTCACCCCTAATCATTTTGGTTGCCCTTCTCTGAACCTTTTCTAATGCCAGTATATATTTTTTTGAGATGAGGAGACCACATCAGTATTCAGTATTCAAGTTGTGGGCGTACCATGGATTTATATAAGGGCAATAAGATATTCTCCGTCTTATTCTCTATCCCTTTTTTAATGATTCCTAACAGCCTGTTTGCTTTTTTGACTGCTGCAGTCTGGATCCACTTTGGTTTAGGTGGAGCCCATCCTTCCTGTCTAGGATCCCCCTATCCCAAAAGTTTCCCCAGTTCCTAATAAATCTAAACCCCTCCTCTCTACACCATCATCTCATCTGCGCATTGAGACTCTGAAGCTCTGCCTGCCTACCTGGCCTTGCGCATGGAACTGGAAGTATTTCTGAGAATGCTACCATAGAGGTCCTGGATTTCAATCTCTTTCCTAGCAGCCTAAATTTGGCCTCCAGGACATCTCTCCTACCCTTCCCTATGTCATTGGTACCTACATGTACCACGACCACCGGCTCCTCCCCAGCACTACACATAAGTCTATCTAGATGCCTCGAGAGATCCGCAACCTTTACACCAGGCAGGCAAGTCACCATACGGTTCTCCCCGTCATCACAAACCCAGCTATCTATGTTTCTAATGATCAAATCTCCCATTACTAACAACTGCCTTTTCCTAATGACTGGAGTTCCCTCCCCTGGAAAGGAAACCTCAGTGCGAGAGGATACCCCAACATCATCTGGAAGGAGGATCCCAACTCTGGGAAGGTTTCCCTCTGCTCCCGTTGACTGCTCTCCTTCCCTGAGCCTTTCATCCTCCTTAACAGCAGAGGGGCTGTCTGACCGGAGGTGGGATAAATCTACAGTGTCCCGGAAAGCTTCATCAACATACCTCTCTGCCTCCCTTAGCTTCTCCAGTTCCGCCACCCTGGCCTCCAAAGCCCATGCACAGTCTCTGAGGGCCAGGAGCTCCTTGCACTGAATGTACACATATGCCACCCCACCACAGGGCAGGTAATCATACATGCTACACTGGGTGCAATAAACAAGATAGCCCCCACTCTGCTGCTGGGCTTCTGCCTGCATTCTCTCCTACAGCTACATAGGTTAATGATAGGGATTTTGTTTAAATCAAGAAGTTTTGATTATAGTTTAGTTTAAAGGTTTTAAAGAATGGCAAGTGTACCTCGCCAAACTCCCTCTCAAAACTCCCTGTTAGCAGCCTCTGGTCACAAAGCTCCCTGGTTGCTTGCTCATGGCTTTATAAAGCCTCGGCCTTCCTGATAGCCCTGACTAAGTCTCAACCAATGAACAGAGGCTTCTAGATTTCAAACCTTGTTTAGAAGCTCACAGCTTCCAACTACTGGCCATAGCACACGGTCCTTCAAACAAACAAACAGACAGACAAACACAAGCTCAGCACACAGCAAGTAACACCCAAACACAAACACACACTACAGACAAGGAACATCTTGAACTATGGACTGATGACCTTCCAATCTTTTGAAAGCCACCAGGGAGACTTTTGAAAGCCAACAGTCTATTTTATCACTAATATATGACCTATTAACCATTTATAACTCTTTTCTTTTCCTTTATGAATACATCTCTAGTTTGTTTACTAAGGATTGTCTGACAGCGTGATACTTGGGTAAGATCTGAAATACGTATTGACCTGGAGTATTGAATGATCTTTTAGGATTAGTAAGAACCTCACATATGGTAAAGTGGATTTTCAATAACCTTTCACTATATTAGACTTGGTTGTCAGGATGGGAGCTAAGGGCTGGAATGCTTAATGGGGATTAACCAGTGTAGTACTGCAGAAGCTCTTTTGTTACTGATTTGGTTATTCTAATTTATAGAATAAACCACCAGTTTAGAGGACTGTCTGCCCTATTTCTTGCAATCTACCCTGAGTGTGGCGTTCTTAGTGTGGTCCATCCCAGGCACCTGATCAGAGAGGCCTAATCAGCACAGAGTAAAGCAGAAGAATTACTTCTTGTGTCTTGCTTACAACAATCCTGCTAATACATCCTAGAATGATGTTCCTTCCCACCCACCCCCTTTTTTTGGGGGGGGGGGAATAATGTTACACTGACTCATATTTAGCTTGTGATCCACTATGACCCCCCAGACTCCTTTCTACAGTACTCCTTTCTAGATAGTCATTTTCCATTTTGTAAGTGTGCAACTCATTCTTCCTTCCTATGTGGAGTACTCTGCATTTGTTCTTCTTGAATTTCATCCTATTTACCTCAGACCATTTCTCCAGGTTGTTCAGATCATTTTGAATTTTAATCCTATCCTCCAAAGCACTTGCAGCCTCTCTCAGCATGGTATTGTCCACAAACTTTATAACTCTGTCATTATCTAAATCACTGATGAAGATATTGAACAGAACTGGACCCAGAACTGACCCCTGCAGGATCCCACTAGATATGCCCTTCCAGCTTGACTGTGAACCACTGATGATTACTCTCTGTGAACGGTTTTTCAACCAGTTATGCACCCACATTATAGTAGCTCCATCTAGGTTGTATTTCCCTAGTTTGTTTATGAGAAGGTCATGCAAGACAAAAGCCTTACTAAAGTCAAGATATACCACATCTACCATCTCTCCCCTATCCACAAGGCTTGTTACCCTGCCAAAGAAAGCTCTTAGGATGGTTTGATTAATATTTTTATCAAAGAAAAAGCCAGGTTAGGAATAGCTACAGAGAGGGATTAAATTCATTAACAGAGAATGATCTGTGATTAAAAAGGGCAGAACACAATTTCCAGAGGGGCACTAAAATGATATCTACTGCAAATCATTATGAAGTTTCTAGGTGGTGTTGTGTAGAGCAACAGAATACATAATGTGATGCCATTTGGCTGTATTGGCTTGTTGTATCATAGTGCTGCTTGTAGTTATGGCAGGAAGTTTTGATGACCATGGGCAAAAGGATATCAGCTGGTGGCTAAGAATGCAATGTTCTTTACTAATACGGTTTCAGATGCAAGCCCTCATAAACCTATACCACATCATGATGCACCTGGAGAGTTTGCTATTTGTATTGCTCTTACACTCTGTATTTCATATTGCAAGGCTTAATGTCAATGCAACGAACAGCTCATGCTGCAATGTACAGTGTCAAAGTAATGTCACAGGTTAATGGCTTTCTGAACTGAATTTACAACATGCCACAGCATGTTGACAATCAATGGGAATCCAATATTTTCAATCCTTTGGAAAATAACTTTGTGTTTTAAATGTATGAGGCAAAGCATAATCATAAATCCTACAGAGTTCTCTGCACATTACCTGATTTTGGAAATAGGAAAACATATACACAGGTATAGGAAAGGATACAGACATGAATATGGTCTGCTGTGCTTTTTTGGTTCTGTATTCCTTGCCATGCATTTAAGCTTAAATAGGATTTAAGTATCCAAGCATCACATAGCAAACAGGCACAAGGAATTCATAAGTACATTGACTTCAGGTGTACCTATCAAAATCTTACGCATAGAACAGATGTGACAAAACTCATAGCTTCACAGGGATTAAAGTGATTTGCTTTCTATTGGCTCATGCAGGAAAGAGAAACTGATACTGTATTTCAGTAATAATTCTCATAGGAACCACAGACCATATGTTTGTAATGTATATCCACAATATGGAAGATTTTAATTTCTTGCACATGATAAATAGTGGGGTTCTCCTGCTGGTAAGAAGAGGACAGAGGTTAAGTGGGCAGATTAAGGTTGGCGTTGAAAAAAAAACTAAGGATTTCTAGATTTCCTACTTTTTAGACTTTGTGGGTTTTGTCACTTTAGTCTCCCTGACTTTCAAACCTGGATGACTAAAATTAAGCTCCTAAACTACATATCTGAGTACCTAAAAAAAGTGATCTTATTTTTAGAGGTGCTGTACACTCATGAATTCACCTGAAATTAATGGTAGCTGCTAGTTCTCAGCATCTTTGGATATCAGGCCATTTTTATTTAGGTACTTAAATATCTAAAATGTTCCACCCATATTTTTGTAAAGTAATAGATATCTTTTGGAAAGTTTAATTATAGCTGTGGGGCTTTTCCAAATTAATTATTACTATCAAAACAGAATTTAAAGTAATCAAATTTAGATTTTAGGTCTGAGTTTAATTTAATGTACAGTGTATGCATTGGAAAATTATCAAGGGAGTAACTAATACCATTTCAGTAATATTATATGCAGAAGTAGACTGGAAAAATAAGGAAACCTCAGGCACATGATACATAGGAATTTTTTTATTGCCCGTTGACCATTTTGAGGATTTGAGAGCTACAGCTCCCACAAACAGAGGCAGAGGTGGGGAAACCTAAAATGACAGCCATGCCTGTGTGCTTAAAGATACAGACAGCTTAGAGGTTGGGCTGAAGGAGGAGTTAGAGGACCAGGAATCTATCTGACATGCCTAGCCAATCAACAACACCCAAAATAGCCTACATGTGAGTAGAATTGTTCAGGCAAGTGTGTCCAGCCCAAACCAGCACTTTGAGGGGGGGAAGGGAGGCAAACTTGGTTTCCAGAAGGCATATCTCCCCAGTTGCTCTTTTCAAGGCGGGGGACTTCAATAGGTGCTCTTTGCAGGGTAAGAGAGAGAAAAATTCTATTGTGCGTCCCCAAAAAGGGAGCCCAGCTGACCAGAAGCACCCAGCTTCAAAGGGGGTTTTCCCTTCAGCTAGCTATTTGCACTCATCTTGGATATCGAAGCTAATCCTCTCATATCCAGGCAGATATATGTAGCCAGGAGTCAGCAGTCTGCAGGAAAGAGGAGAGAAGAAGTCCCGAGGCTCCACTATCCAGAGGGAGAGCATAGGGTTGCCAGGTATCCAGTTTTCGACCGGAACACCAGGTAGAAAAGGGACCCTCGTGGCTCCCGTCAGCACTGCCGACCAGGCCATTAAAAGTCCGGTCAGCGGTGCTGCAGGCCTAAGGCTGTCTAGTCCCCCCTACCTGTCCTGGCTCCGCGCTGCACCCTGGAAGCAGCCAGCAGGTCCAGCTCCTAGGATGGGGGGGTCATGGGGCTCCTCGTGCTGCCCCCACCCTGAGCACCGGCTCCACACCCGGCCAATGGGAGCGGGGGTGGTGCTTGTGGGCAAGAGCAGTGTGCAGAGCCTCCTGGCCCCCCCACTGAGGCGCCGGACCTGCTGGACACTTCCAAGGCACAACGCAGTGTCAGGCAGCCAGCCAGCCTGCCTTAGCCTCACTGCGCCGCTGACCGGGAGCCACCAGAGGTAAGCCCGTGACCCAACCCTGAGCCCCCCCAAACCCAAACCCCCTCCTGCACCCCAAACCCCTCAACCCTTGCTCCACCCCAGAGCCAGCACCCCCAGCCCAGAGCCCTCACCCCCTCCCACACCTTAACCCCTTGCCTTAACCCACAGCCCCCCTCCCAGATTCGGCCCCACCCCTTCTATCTCTAATTGGCTATATTAGGCCTGGAGCTGCATTGCATGTTTATTTGCATTCTTAGGTGCCTATCTCTCCCCATGCATTGTACAGGGAGCCTAGGTCCTGAACTCAGGCTTTGTAAATCCCAGTGATTTTCTATATGTCTAAAAGTGACTGTGACTAAGTTTCTTTTGAATTTAGTCCTCTGTCTCCAAAGTTCAGACTGCATCTATCAATGTGGAAACTTCTTTGCCTGATCTTCCTGGATTCAGATAGGAAAGGTGGGGCCCCTGTTCAATGAAGATTGTTTGGTTTTGCCTGAGAGAAATTAATGTATGTATGAAGAGATGGGAAAATGGGAGGATAGATGGCCTTGTGATTAAGGAACTGAACTGGGCTTCTGGGCTTTAATGATACTAGCAGCTCCACCTATAATTCAGCCAGCTCTCAGCTGTGTATCCATTTTTTTTTAATCTAGAAAATACAGAGGCATGGTTCTATCTAAATTTCTGTGTGTTTTAATGTGTGTTGCGTAGGTGGAGGGGGAAGAGTAAACCTGGGGAATTTATTCATGGTTTCAGGTATAATGTGAAAATTTAACTTTTAGAGAGAGCTATAAAATTTGCATTTTCAAATTTATACCTAGTTTGACACCCTCTGGGCCACGACAAGTAACAGATGCTGTCAATACAAATTACAGCACTTATATGATATTGTGACATACTTGAGAATTCAAGTATTCATCTCAACTGTCTGACTGTTACAAGGGCAACCCCTTTTTACATATGTCTTTCTCCTTCCTTCTATCCTTCTCCATATCCCTCTTTAGAGAAAATAAAACACTAATCCATAATAATAAAGAACACTTCACCTTAAAACTCATTCCAGAGATTTGGTTTTTTTCTATTTTCCCCTATGTAAATTTGCTGCTGGTAAAATGTGTCAGACAGCTCTGCAAATAAGTCTCTTACATATAGAATAGTGTATGTATTACTTGTCTGGGCTATTCTGCTACCCCAGTACACCCGGGGTACACCATAGTTAGCCGTGAGAGAGTTTCTCATCCTCCTTGGCTTGTTCAATCCTTCGTCTCTGTAAAGAGATTATTATATTGTGGTACTGCCTACTAGCCCCAGTCAGAACTGGGTTCCCACTGTGGAAGGCTCTGTATGTATGTATGTATGTATAAGAAAACAGAAAATTTGCATACAAAATTTAGAATCTAATATGAGACAAGATGCAACAAGTGATTGACAAACTGAGGGTAAGGGAGAGAGCTTAGCTATTGCATAACATGAAGGTTCCTGGTAGTCTCTATTTTAAATAAAGAAAATCAGCTAAGTGATGCACAACTAAGCCCCAACTAGGCCTGAATGAACTATGGTTTTAAACTGAGTTTGGATATTAACATGAGTAATAGGGAGGGCTAGCTCAGTGATTTGAGCATTGGCCTGCTAAACCAGCGCTGTGAGTTCAATCCTTGAAGGGGCCACTTAGGGATCTGGGGCAAAATCAGTACTTGGTCCTGCTAGTGAAGGCAGGGGGCTGGACTCAATGACCTTTCAAGGTCCCTTCCACTTCTAAATTATCTCTATTAATTTAATTTATTTTATTTAATAGGTCCAAAGCATGTGACCCCCCCCCCCCCCATGAACTCATGAGAAGGAAAGATTTTGTGTTAAACTTATGGTGACCCTTTTAATACCTGCCTTATCTTATTTAATATGTGGGAAATATAGTAAACATAATTCACTGGGCACCAGGTGCAGTAAATAAATAGTTAGAAATGCTTAGTCCAAAAGTCCCTGGGGGTGATGTGTAAAATGAGATAAGGGGAAAAACCTTGAATAGCACAGAGTGCTGATTTAACTGCTTCAGCTGAGTTTAGCTCAGGTCCAATAACCAGCAATGCCATCACTTGTTTGTTATAGTGCATAAAAAAGCAATGTTTTGTAGGGGTTCTTTGTCAGAGCTTTTCCTTACTCCTCTGAAGTCATGCCATGATGGGAAGATGTCTCCAGGGCCTGATCTGGTTGCAACAATTCATCCATTTCTTATAACTGTATTGGTGCTATGGAAGATAAGGGTGCATATGCTTATATTCATATACCATGAATACCATTTACCATTTACCATGACTCAGTTGCCACACAAGCATTTCTTTATTCGTTTAAAAGCCACTTGGCATTGGTTATATCCTCTATCTATATAGATATATATATTAATATATTATATTAATTTATTAGAATTGTTTTTCCAGTATAAGCCATAGACTAACAAACGTCATAACTATAGTGCAAATTGCAGTGTACTTCCCCACCCCTTCCAATACCATTTATATGGGTTTCTGCCCACTCGTAGCTGTACTGAGATCAAACCATGATGAAATGTGGGAGAGCGAGGAAAATCATAGGAAACCCCTTGCTTGAGACTGTTGGTCAAACATGGCTGATGTAAGGAAATTAAAATACTATTTTCCATAGGCTTAATCACAAATTTTGAGGAGTGTGATATTAAGCTTACCTTTTCAACCATTTGCGTTCCTTTAAGTATGTGGGCTCAAGACTGTCCACTTTCACCTCTCCCTCACCAAAAAAAGCTGACTTGGCCAGGTGTTCTAGTGCAGATTATAGAAGCAGCTGCCGGAATGCATCTATAACGCCAGGTATATGATGATACTGCAAACTGTGAAAGGGAAGTAACTAGAAATTAGAATATCAAGGTTGCGTAAAGGAGAATTAAAAGTAAAGAATATAACTGCTGCTGGAGGGCAACTTTGTTCCAATGTGCTCAGTCTTTTGCACAAAGAACAGCTGAAGTTTCTCACAAATCATTCCAGAAGCACTAAAACCCAGGTGGTAAAAGAATGACTTTGTTAAAAAATCCCATTAATTATGGAGGGGGAGAAGGGGCAGAGACATTTTCTATTTTTGCAAACTCTTGGGAAAAATGTATTTCTTCCAGGGAATGTTATTTAAGATGCAATATAAGCTTTTTTTCTAATTAGATTCTGTTGCAACTTTGGGAATAGAAAATAAAAATTAAGAAGGTATAGCTCAGTTTGCATCTTCCTTGCTGAGTCCTTTTGTAGTAATTTAGATGGAATATATGGGCTAAAGGCATTAACATAATCCAGTCACTTGGTTTTACATACTTTTTACAGTTAAAATGACAATCTGGATAAATTTATAGGCCCAATTCTCACAACACTCCCTAATTCATTGGTAGCTACTGGTATGAATGAATATTAACCCTTCCCATTTGCTGAGGTATTACTTTTTTGTAATCCTGACCCGTGCCATGTGATTGGAGTCAGGAGATGAACATCTGTCTTTCACAGCAAAATGTTGGTATTATCCCCTCGTTTCATTTTGGACTGCTTCTGGGGGTAGGATTCCTTTGTTAGAATTACATCCTGGATCTTGTCTTGCTCTGTTTTTTTGAAGTCATACTTTTTTCTCTTATCTTCAAGAACTGTTTACGCTACAGGTCTTGTCTGTCTTTTCTCTATCTCTTTTGGGCCATCTATTCTTCTGGCCTCTTGTTTTCCTCCAAGCCAGTCTCTAGTTCCTTTTTCTTTGCTTTAGCTCTCCTTTCCCCCAGATGTCTGTCTCTCTGCTTTTCCATTCCAGACACTGGTTCCACTCCTTTCTAATTTTGCTGCAGGCTCCTTTCTTCACCATCAGTACCACATGACAGAGTATCACAGGAAATTAAATATAAATGATTGAAATTTCAGAAGGAAATTCAGGGACACAGAATGTAATTATCTGATATGGAGTGTGGCCAGGATAGAGAGGTTAACACCTTTTAATAATAGTAAAAGGTGTCATGGGATTTTTAATTACCACAAGTGGTCAGGACCTCAATTTTACATCTGTTCTCTTTTTGTGATCTACAGCAACAAGATTCCATCCAGTATCTTGATGGAGCATTGTGCTTCAGTAGTAACTTGGCCATCAGTAGGAACAGTGACATCTACTGAATCATTTTAATACAAAACTAAAAAAATAAGAAACCCATCTTACAATGTAGGGTCTACACTAATGAAAGTTATGGGTCATTGCAGCACTTGCTTCTTTCAGATGGCCTGATACAGAGTAGAGTAGGGTGATACATCATCAATTCCCTATACAGTAGATTCATCTGTCTATAGGAATGTATTTATTAATACCTAAGACCATCTCTGCAAAACATCATGGGCCATTTCCACGGCGACTCACACAGAATTCAGGGTGATAAATATGCATTAAACTACATGTACCAACAGGACACAGGCAAAAAAATAGCCCTTGTTACCAGACTTAAAATATTGTGTTGCTTATGTATCATAATAATAATCAGGACTTTTTAATTCAAATCTTGAACCTGTTCCACTATGGATAAATAATAAAGAGTGACTGGAGCAGGAGGACTGCACCTAGGGTCTCCCACCTCTTAGGTCAATGCTCTAACTGTTGTACTACAGAGTGTGTGTGTCTGTCTGTCTGTCTCCCCCAATGACTATTTAATCATTTAGCCACAGTGGGACAACTTCAACAGGAGAGACTGAGGGAGTCCCACATCAGAATATCCCATAGCTCAGTGGTTAGAACTTTCCTGAGAAGTGCAAGACCCCTGTTCAAATACTTTCGCAATTGAACCTGGGGCTCCAGCATTACTGGAAAGTGCTTTAAACACTGGGCTAAAAGTTATAAGTTGGGCACCACTACCTTCATCCCCCACCACCACCCATTTTATATGGAGTGAGGCAGGTGCCTAACTCATTCCTGCAAGAAATGCCTTAGGTGCGTAAACTGACTTACTCCAGGACAGGGGTGCATGTCTGTGGATTGCTAGGAGTGATAGATGCATCCCTGCAGCCAGGAATTAGATGCCACTCTCCAAGGGAGGGATGAGGCTTAGCACTGGATAGCTTAGGTGGCTCCCCACCTAGTGTGTTATATTTTGTGGATCTCAGTCTTAGGCACCTCTCTTTCCCCATTGTTGTATAGAGAGTCTAGGCACCACATTCAGCTTTGTGGATCACACTGTTGTTCCTGTGATATTTTTTTTCTAGGTTCCTAAAAGTTAGGTGCCATGATGCTCAGCATTGCAAATCTTGAGTGCCTTTGTGTCTAACTTGTGTACATGATTTGTCTTTAAGGTATAAGTTCTGTGGCAAAGTTCCTCCTCTACCTTGGTGGGTCCTGCGCTTATTGGCGGATTTGCTCACCTCAGTGATCTTCCCCTCTGGTGGAACCCACAGTCTGGGTCAACTCCTCCTGTGTCTGATCAGGAGTTGGGAGGTTTGGGGGGAACCTGGGCCCGCCCTCTACTCCGGGTTCTAGCCCAGGGCCCTGTGGATTGCAGCTGTCTATAGTGCCTCCTGTAACAGCTGCATGACAGCTACAACTCCCTGGGCTACTTCCCCATGGCCTCCTCCAAACACCTTCTTTATCCTCACCACAGGACCTTCCTCCTGGTGTCTGATAATGCTTGTATTCCTCAGTCCTCCAGCAGTACACCCTCTCAGCTCCTTGCGCCTCTTGCTCCCAGCTCCTCACACGCACACCTCACTGACTAACTGGGAGGCTTTTAACTAGTTCCAGCCAGCCCTTGATTGGCTTCAGGTGTCCCAATCAATGTAGCTATCTCCACTGCCTTCTAGAAGGATCTTAATTGGCCCCAGGTGTCTTGATTAACCTGGAGCAACTGCCATTTGGTTACCATGGTACCAAGGATTTGTTTAACCTGGGGCTAACATACCTGTTCCTCACTACTTAACTGTAGCCATCTGGCCTTGCCCCATCACAGTTCCTTGAGGCAGGGAACTAGTATTTTTGGCATCCCTCAGCTGTGGAATAGTATTGTATGAACTGATGAATTATATGCATAAGCGATGGATCTGAGACATAAAATTTGGATCCTGATCCATATTTCAACCCTACAAACCACTCCCTGACACCCCTTAAAAATGTTGAGATGCTCAGATCTATAGCTCATTTCATGCAAACGTGGATCAGATTCTAACCCCCACAAGCGTTCAAGAGGATTAGAGGTTGACGGGGAGGGAGGATTGTTTCAGCCTATTTTTATAATCATAATCATGAACTATGATTTTTACATGATTGATAAATGCAACAGTCCTTTTTTTCCTAGAGAATCCCAAATGTAAAAATCAGAATTTGGAAGGAAGTGGGGGCAATGAGCTAGGCAGAGAGAGAGTGAGCCACATTCTTCATTTAATTTGACAATTAAATAAATCCGCATCACTCAGGAAATGCACAGTACAGGCTTGCTGTTCCAAGGGATCTGTTTCTGAGCCAAAGAGATGCACAATACAACAGTAGAGGGGAAAAAACACAGTGTTAATAAATATTAAACTTTTTAGAATTATTTTTTCCTGTATATTAAATGCATTTGCATATTAACTATTCCCCCAGAATCTTTGATATTAGCAAAGAGTGTGTTTGAATTCTAAGGCCTAAACGTTGGCTCTTAACATGAGAGTGACGTACTCAGGAATTTTTATGTGATCGAGTGTTGGGCTGTATCTAATTATCCTCAGCATCTCCAAGTCTGTGGGAATAAAGACATCCAGAAAAAGACCCCTCAAACTAAGAAGTGTCTATAGAAGAATGTTATTATAAACAAAACTGGGTAATTAATAAGGAATAATTGTTATTACAGATGGATTCTATAATGGATAAAATAATAACCCACTGAAAGATGTTTAACTCATTAAGCACCGTTTGTTGTCACAGCTGTAAGTTGGAGATTCTTTTTACACATCAATCAGGTAAACTGAGGACCATAAACGAAATTCCATCCATTATTAGGAAAATGGAACACATGGTAAAATGTATCATGGGAAAGGATATTTCCCTCCAAAAATGAGTTTTTGTCTCATACCACATAAAAGGAAAGAGGATTAGGAAGTTAATTTGGGGGAATGAACACTGTCAGTATTCCACTAGGTACAGAGGAAGGGACCAAACTACCTTCTCTTCACCATCTACAGAGTATATTGTCTTTCTGTGTTCTGTATAGTACTGTATTAATCTTTGATTAATAATTTTTGATTAAATTTCATTTGGGCATGTTATTTCACAGTCTCGAATCATTATTAAATTCAAACACACAACATGAGGGTCAGGGAATGCAATACTGAACGGATGCCTTTTATAAAAAAAATAAGGTTGGTCTGTTGAAAGAAACCAAAACAGACTAAAAGAACAATAGTCAAATCTTGTATTAAAGTGAATTATTAAATACAGAGGCTTTTTCATTTCAGATCCAGATCCTGTTCCCCACTCCACCCCAACTGATTAACATTCAGCCAAAATCTGAAGTCCATAATCCAAGAACTCCCATGGTCTTCTATGGGCATTTTGCTCAAATAAGGACCACAGCACTTGTTCTTCATTCTTTTCCTATTAGAAAATATGTGCACCATTTTCCTCCCACTGTTGATCCCCACCGGCTGCACGTGTCAGCTATTTTCAGTGAAAGGTAAAACTTAGTCTAGAGGTTTGGTTTGAATAAGCCCTCAAATGCAGATGTATCCTTCAAATATTCAAGCTTCTTGGGCACAACAAAAGTCTATTGCAAATTTTATGACAACTAGCTTTGTTTTCTCTCTCGATTTCCAGTACTGCCCAGTGCCTATTATGGGAATGGATATAAAATGAGAACAATCTCTTTGGGTATTTTATTACTGATGTGTCTCATCCTGCAATGACTATGCAAAGCCATTGCAAAATTGGATTGGTGGGGAATCTATAAAGCTAATTCCCACCCACCAGTGAGGCTGTACATCTTGGGGCAATTGAAAATAAAAGATGAAGTTTGAATTCTGGGATGAGCTGGGTCACTTTATTTCCTCTGAACAGATCTGCCCCCATTCATTGTAGCGTTGCAACCTTTATTGCCAACTCCCTCTTCCACTGCTTCTAGCTGTCCCTGTTCTCTATGTACGGATTGTGTAGCTGGGCTATGGGGCCCCAAATAAGCAGCTGAGACATGTCTGTTTGCTGGGGTCTTGATAAGGGCCACATGACTCTGACCCTTGGACCTTTGATTAGCCACACTGTCTAAAGTCTGAGTGGTTAATTGCTCCGTGATAGTCAAGGGGTGTAGCTCAGCAGGAAGGTTTAGGATAAAAAGTCAGTTGCTTGACAGACACATGGGCAGCAAACGGGGTTTGAGGGAGTTTGACAAAGGAGTGTGAGAGGCTTTTACTTCTCATTGCAGTTCTACACTCATTCCTTTGATGGTCAATGACAGAACAGTGGTTGTGACCTGTAGTGGATGTGTGATGTTTTCTTTCCTGCCTGAAACCAGAAGGGACTTCCTGTGTATGAAGTGCAAGTTGGTGGCTGTACAGGAAGTGAAGATGCTTGGATTGGAAGGGCAAGTAGAGACACTGCTGAAGAATGAGAGAAGCTGAAGAGTTCCTGGACAACCAGGTTTGGTTGGCATCACATCCTCCAGATTCAAGAATGAAAGGAACTCACCACCGAAGAAGGGGAGAGACATTAAATAGGAGAGGAGGCCTGTCAGTTCATAACCATGAGAGGCAAGAGGACAGGGAAGCATTCTGTACATCTGGAGACAGATGAGGATGGGCAGCCTATGACCACCAGGAGGAATCCCACACAACTAGAAGTATCCAATCAATACCAGGTCCTCAACATGGAATCCACAGAAGATATTTCTTAAGATCCAGGTGGTCCAATGGAACAGAGAGGTGTGGGGGACACACCTGTGGATTTCTGATCATGCTTCTCTAAAGAGATATTCATCCATCTAAGGGAAGACAGACTAACCTTGTTCGGTAGTATAGAATCCCCAACAATGGAAATAATATTCTGCAAAGCACAGGTGGACAAAAGAACAGCATGCTATCTTCCTGGAGTCAAGACACAAGATGTCACTTTAAGATAGGATAGGCATCTAAAGTCTGTGGGCAAGGATCCACTGGTGCTGATGCAAATTGGCACTAGTGACATTGCATTACAGGATATTTCACATATTGTAGACAACTTCAGGGAATGCAGAAGGGTGCTGAAGGAGAAGAATGCCCAAGTGATCTTCTCGGAGATCTTTCATGTTCCATGAGTGAGGGAAGATGGAAGGCAAAAGATGCTGGAAGTGAACTGCTGGCTAGGTAGATGGTGTGAGATAGAAGGGTTTGGTTTTGGATTAAATACTGGGTAACTGATAGGTCTCAAAATGTAATCGTAAATGAGGAATAATCATCACATGGATGTGGTTTTTGGAGACCCATAGAGATTGATTCATGTATCTACACTCATTAATATGGTTATCAATGACCTGGAAGAAAATGTGAAATTATTATTGATAAGGTTTGGAGATTACACAAAAATTGAGGGAGAGGTAAATAATGAAGAGGACAGGTCACCAATACAGAGCAATCTGGATCATTTACTCAGCTGGCCACAGCCAAGCAATATGCATTTCAATATGACCAAGTGTAAAGATATATATCAAGGAACAAAGAAAGCAGGCCACACTTACAAGATGAGGGACTTTATCCTGGGAAGCAAGGATTCTGACAAAGATGTGGGGCATAGTGGATAATGAGCTGACTGTGAGCTCCCGACATAGTGTTGTAGCTGAAAGGGCTAATGTGATCCTTGGATGAATAAACAGAGAATATTTAGCAGGAATAGAGAGGTTATATTTTCTCAGTATTCCAATAGTGATCACACCAGTGCCAAATACAAAGTCCAGTTGTGGCGTCAATAATTCAGGAAGGATGTTGATTCATTGGTGAGGGTTCACAGAAGAGCTGTCTGGTACCAGTCTCTGGGTCCCCAACTCTAAAAAGGGCTCTCCATGAGGCTCTGGCATCTGCAGGTGGGTATGGGGCAAGACAGGTCCAGATAGAGAGAGACATGAATTGTCTCCTCAACATGTCCCCTACCCTGTCTTTATCAGAGCAATAGAAATAAGCTTAATTCATCTAAAAATCAGTGCACATAAATAAATCCCTGAGAATACATTAACTTCTCAGTGAAATCCCCACCATGCTGTGGAACTTCCCCTTTAAGGGATTTCCTAGGGGAGCCACTGGCAGGGAAGCTCCTTCTTTGGTATTGCTGCCAACGAGCTAGATGAGAGATGGAAGCCCCAGAACCGATACAGGGACTTCAACTGATCACCCGAGATTCATACACTGTAAGTCCAGAGACGACAGTTATGATCATTCTGCAAACAAACTGATCTGGAAATCTTTTGAAGTTTCCATCCATGGCTGGGTCCCTCCAGCAGGTATTTTTATAGAATGGCCAAACTATAATCTATCATCATGAACATATAGTAAGCAGTATTGTGCTTTCTTCTCCCACAAATCCAGAGGCCAAAGGCACTGCTTATAGGAGGCATCAGGTGCCTAAGGGTATGGGGAAGAGTACCAGAGTCATGGCAAGAAGTTGGCTATTTTCTGGCATGTGCTTCCTCCCCACCCCCCTACCTTTACCTCAGAATCTGATTATCCTAAACCCTTTTAGAAAAATCATATTGAAAGTAACATGGTATCTTTGGTGACATAATTTGTAGCTAAAGGCCAAAAGTTTAATTACTCAGTCAGTGCCCTGTAACTTGATCTCTTTGACCCTGAGTACTAATTAATTACGCTGGTCTGTTGCCTCACAGTATGAAGGAGTATAATATATGGGCAATGATAGTGTTGGCACAGTTACAGTGTTTGGTATCTAACACGTGATCAATGCCTATTGGTAAAATGAAATTGCTTTTATTACTACATTATATCCTAGATTTGTTCTTTCCATTTAATTACTGGAAGGATAAGGTACTAGAAAGGTACCTACTAGCCATGTAAGTGTTAACTGAAAAGCATAGTTAGTAGTATTGAAAGCCTGTTTTTCTCAGTGTCATTCACTGGGTGAAAACTTAACTGACACAGGATGCAGGCACCACAGCTCTGGTTGAGGTATCAGCACTGACAGCCATAGCGTTGCTCTTCACCCTCCGCAGAGGCAATGGTACAGTAGTGAGTGAGTCTGAGAGCATGGAAAGCCCAGTGGGAATTCTGGGATAAGAGGAGTAGCTTTACCTTTGTGTTTCAGGGGTACAGTATAATTTACATGTTTTCAAAGCCCTTCAGCTGTTCTGTGTGGTGGAGAAAGGACAATAGAGAAAGATTTCAGAAATGACAGCTGAAGCCTCCCCTGCATTATTATGACAGATTCAGCTGAGACCAAAACATAAGGCCCCTGTGTTTCTAGCTACTTTTCTTGCCACTAGACTTTGCTGTTCACTTCAGGTGCTAAATATATGATATTAAAACGGTAACTGTGTGGGGGTATATGTGTGAGAGAGACATCACACAGTTAATCTCAGGCTTCCTTTTTCAACAGAGTGCCTACATTTTTCTGAGAAAGGAAATGAAAATAATCCCAACTGGAGCCTAAATCTTTGATAGTAGGGACTTGACGTTCCCCCAGAGAAAGCAAGTAACAGGATAAGACTTAAAGCCAGTTATTATGATAACCAATAACATAAAAGAAAGCTGTGTTTTGTTTCTTGTCCTTTTTTTTTTTTTAATTTGTTTTTTCAATTTACCAAATCTGGTAACTTAACCCCCTATGTTCAATTATAAAACAACAAGCATGGGATACAGAGACATTCTCCCCTCCAAGCTATTATGTTGAAGCTACTTGGAGACAGAGGCTGTGATTCTCTACTCTGATAAAGTTGATAGGGACGACGCAGGGGCCCAGTTGCACCTTCCTGATTCAGGATTGCCTGGACAAGGGACCGGTTAGGACTGTTCCATTATGTCCCATCCTATACACACCTACTCCACCCCTGCTCTCTTTATGCTGGGGGTAATGAGGTCAGCTGGTACAGGAGGTGCTGGCAAAGAATTCCCGTTGGAGAGGGTAATTGTCTACCAGCTATACTTGGCTAAATGAAGATGCTGATGAAGTGCAAAGTGGCCTTCCTTGAATGGAGAAGCTGGCCTGAAGCTGTTAAACATACATCAACCAAGAAGATAGAGAGAGACAAAACTCAGAGTTTTGCCATTGACTTCAATGGGTGCAGGATTAAATTATTAATGAAGATACGTTTCAGAGTGATCAGGTGGTTGTTTTGCAGGGAGTGTAGTTTCATCAAGCAGTGAAGGCAGGGAGTGGTGGGGAGAGAAGAGGGAAGTATTTGTGAATACACTAAAGACCTAATCCTTCATGTGAAATTTCCTTTACTCCAATGGGAGTTCTTGATTCTGCAAGTTATTTTGAGTAATTCTTATTGCCTCTATCCTTTCCCATCTCTCCCCCAACCCCTTTTTTTTCTGCAGTAGGGGAGTAGCTGGGGAGACCGGGTAGGGTTACTGATAAATTACAGAGCCCTAAAACTGTTGGTTTTAGTATTTATAAATTAGACGCTGCCATGTTTCTTCATTGGCCCATGTATGCGCAATGATGAGAGTAAATATAAAAATGTTCTCTTATTGCCTCTGCCTCCAAAGATGAACCCCTTTTATATGAAATCCAAAAGCCTCTGATAATATTCCTTTGTTTTTATGCTAAATAAAGCCAGGAGTTTAATACATGACAACATGGAATCTAAAATACAGAGATTACAGAGTCAAACAGTGTACAAAATCCACAGGTCCATGTATTTAACAACAGCTGAGGATCTGGCTGAATTTTTATAATATATTTTGAAAAAGAATTAAACATAAAAATTGAGCTAAATATTTTCAAGATTCAAATACCAGCAAAGTTATGATATTTGGTTTGATTGTTTTGCCAGTTTTTGAACAAACAGTAAACACATCTCTGTCTTGTATCAATTTATTCAGATGTAGATCTGCCAGGGACATGGGGAGCTAGCAGAACAAATGTACTCTTCTTGTTATGGTATAGAGATCTTCCATTAGATCTGTTATGTATTATAGAGGCCAGGTTTATGATTCTGCAATAGTTCCATGAATGATGAACTGATTCAACAACGGCCCTAGTCAGGGCATGTTTTCCAAACCCTATCTCTTGCAAAACTCAATTGATATTTAGAGAATGGGAAGAAGACTACTTCTATTGATATTTAGAGAATGGGAAGAGAGGGGTAACTAGTGGTGTTCCCCAAGGGTCAGTCCTAGGACCAATCCTATTCAATTTATTCATAAATGATCTGGAGAAAGGGGTAAACAGTGAGGTGGCAAAGTTTGCAGATGATACTAAACTACTCAAGATAGTTAAGACCAAAGCAGATTGTGAAGAACTTCAAAAAGATCTCACAAAACTAAGTGACTGGGCAGCAAAATGGCAAATGAAATTTAATGTGGATAAATGTAAAGTAATGCACATTGGAAAAAATAACCCCAACTATACAAACAACATGATGGGGGCTAATTTAGCTACAACGAGTCAGGAAAAAGATCTTGGCGTCATCGTGGATAGTTCTCTAAAGATGTCCACGCAGTGTGCAGAGGCGGTCAAAAAAGCAAACAGGATGTTAGGAATCATTAAAAAGGGGATAGAGAATAAGACTGAGAATATATTATTGCCCTTATATAAATCCATGGTATGCCCACATCTCGAATACTGTGTACAGATGTGGTCTCCTCACCTCAAAAAAGATATTCTAGCACTAGAAAAGGTTCAGAAAAGAGCAACTAAAATGATTAAGGGTTTAGAGAGGGTCATATGAGGAAAGATTAAAGAGGCTAGGACTCTTCAGATTGGAAAAGAGAAGACTAAGGGGGGACATGATAGAGGTATATAAAATCATGAGTGATGTTGAGAAAGTGGATAAGGAAAAGTTATTTACTTATTCCCATAATACAAGAACTAGGGGTCACCAAATGAAATTAATAGGCAGCAGGTTTAAAACAAATAAAAGGAAGTTCTTCTTCACGCAGCGCACAGTCAACTTGTGGAACTCCTTACCTGAGGAGGTTGTGAAGGCTAGGACTATAACAATGTTTAAAAGGGGACTGGATAAATTCATGGTGGCTAAGTCCATAAATGGCTATTAGCCAGGATGGGTAAGAATGGTGTCCCTAGCCTCTGTTCGTCAGAGGATGGAGATGGATGGCAGGAGAGAGATCACTTGATCATTGCCTGTTAGGTTCACTCCCTCTGGGGCACCTGGCATTGGCCACTGTCAGTAGACAGATACTGGGCTAGATGGACCTTTGGTCTGACCCAGTACGGCCTTTCTTATGTTCTTATGTTCTTATGTACATGATTCCATACTTCGGGTTGGTCTACACTTGATAGTTAGGCCGACATGGCTACCTAGATCAGGGGTATGAAAAAAGCACACCCCTGACAGACATAGCTGTCCTGACCTTAACCTAGTGTTGATGCTAGCTATATCAACAGAATTTTCCATTGACATAGCTGCATCATTCAAGGAGATGGTTTCCCCACATGGAAGAGAGTTTTTTTTCTGTCTATCAGTGTGGACTGTCTATGGGATTTTGCTGGATATCTATGCCAACTTAGCTAACCTCGTGTAGTGTAGTCTTCTTAATGTAAACAGACCCGGATTCTGAAGGGTGCCGAGAACCTTCTGCTAGGGTCTCTGTGCCCTCAGATCCGACAATCTTCAGTGGAAATGACCAGCACTGCAGAGCTATGGGCCCCAAATCAAAGTATTGGCTAAGTAAAATCTGAGAGAGAATTTTGGGATTTGGCCTGTTCATTATAACAAGATGGCAATGTAGGATGCCATGTTTATAGAAAAATAGGCATAATCCATTGTTTGTTCCTGTAACAAAGCCAACATTTAACAATGTGAATGATTCCACTTTGGGATTTACCACTATGCCTTTTCTTTTCTATACCTATTTTCTAGACTGTCAGATCTTCAAGGAGTAGATTCTTTATCTTTGTTGCATGCTCACAACTGATACAAAAAGCAAATACATAATAAATACTACTAACAAACTAATAATCCTACAAACCCATAAACATTTCTACTGATTTCAGTTGGGATACTCAACTGAGGGTATGTCTAGACAGCACTTGGAGATGAGCTTGTTGCATGTGTAGACATTCTCGAGGTAGCTTTAATATAGCTATCTTGGGTACCAATAGCAGCAGAGCCTCAGCAGCATATATCAGCATAGGCTAGCTGCTTGTGCACATATTCAGGGTCCTGGGGGTGGGATTACACAGCATGTGCTGCTGCAACTTCATTGCTATTGGTACCCAAGCTAGCTAGCACATACGCTGCAATGACACACCCTGATTGCAATACAGACATACCCTGAATTAGGATTACTTGCTGAATAAGGATTTGCAGTGCCCAATGAGTAAAATAAGACAAAGGTGAAGTATTATAATACAGATGCACCCTCTTGTCCTATCAGGATGTTGGTTAGCTATTGTTACAGGATTGTTCTGTGTGGGTGTGGGTGTGGGTGTGTAATATATGTAAATAATTAGTTAATAGATAAAGTGGTAGTAAAGGGCACTCAAGAAGATGTAGCATAGTTTCTGTGTTTTGTAGGGCCAGAAAAGCTTGTTGTGCACTGCTAATGGTTTCCTCTAGCAGCTCCTCACATTGGCTTTTAACTGGTAGCTGTCATTTTATTCTGTTAAGATTCAGGCAGTTTTATGCATAGTAAAGTGTCTGATATCTCATCAACTTCCTAAAGAGTATAGACTCAGCTGCGGCTATGCTGTCCTGACATAGAATGGAAGGTGAAGCATTCCACTTCCCCAGGAAGTAGATAGAAAGTGGGGGTAAAAAGGATTAAACTTGTAATATAATAGCTGTGATTTCATTGCCTTTCTGCTTTTCTCCAATTCACTTTTATAGGCTATTTAGTCTCATAGTTCATCCACTCAGATTATTATGCAGGAAAATAAAAAGGCAACAAAAACATCAAACTGATTAGAAAGTGAAAATGTTAATTTATTTTGAAAATTTCTAGCCAACTCAAACTGTATTATGTAACAAACTGATTTTGTATGCAGTATGTGGAGTCTGACTTTCTGTCCAGAGGGTGTGTGTGTGTGTGTGTGTGTGTGTGTGTGTGTGTGTGTGTGTGTGTGTGTGTGTGTGTGTGTGTGTGTGTGTGTGTGTGTGTGTGTGTGTGTTAAAAATCCCACCCAATAAGTCTGTTAAACTCTGCATCCTAATCAGGGCCGGCTCCAGCTTTTTTGCCGCCCCAAGCGGTGAAGTGTGGGGGGGGGGAAATGCGATTAGCGGCACTTCGGTGGCAGCTCTACCACGCCACTTCATTCTTCGGCGGCAATTCGGTGGCAGGTCCTTCACTCCGAGAGGGACTGAGGGACCCGCCGTCAAATTGCCGCCGAAGACCTGGACATGCGGGCAGGGGACTGGACTCGATGACCTCTCGAGGTCCCTTCCAGTCCTAGAATCTATGAATCTATGAATCTATGCCGCCCCTTTCCACTGACTGCCCCAAGCACCTGCCTCCTTCGCTGGTGCCTGGAGCCGGCCCTGATCCTAACGATACAGGCATACATGCTATTTTATTTCTGGAGCAAAAATTGTAAGACCAATTAGAAGATTATACAAAATTATGCCAACTAAAATGGAGGCCTGATTTGAAAAATTAGGCCCATAACCTACTGTACTGTGGGCAAGTTATGTGTATGTTAAAATTGTTGTCTGAATTGTCTGTATCCCCCCCCCCCCCATCTTCCTCCGAACTCAAGCAAAATGGCACTAGACTACTTTTGCAAATGCCAGTACATTGATAACATTTTTTTAAATGCTCTTTGAAACAAAAAAAGTTCTTAATATTTTAGCCACTTGTGGTGCTCAAATGAAAGCTTACTGCAGAGTTATCCCTCAGTTATAGAGGGAGGAAATCAGTTCATACACTGTAAGGAATTGCACGCATATTACATTGATGAAAAATGCCAATTTCACAAGAAACAGATTCATAGATTTGAATGCCTGAAGGGACCATTGTGATCATCTAGTCTGACATCCTGTATTACAGAGATCATAGTAGTTTGCCAAAATAATTCATACAGCACATATTTTAGAAAAACGTCCAATCTTCATTTTAAAAATGGTCAGTGATGTAGAATTCACCACATCCCTTGGTAAATTACTCCAAAGGTTAATCATTCTCTCTGTTTTTTTTAAAAAAAAAATGCCTTATTTTTCAGTTTGAATTTGTCTAGCTTCTACTTCTAGGCACTGGATCATGTTATGCCTCTTCTCTGCTAGCTTGAAGAACCCATTATTGAATATTTGTTCCCCTTGTAGGTAATTACATACTGTGATCAAGTCACCCCTTAACTTTCTCTTTGTTAAGATAAATAGATTGAGCAACTTGTATCTAAAAGATTAGAAAATATGTCTTTGAGTGATGATCATTCTCATGACTCTTCTCTGAATCCTCTCCAACTTATTGACATCGTTCTTGAAATGTGGACGCCAGAACTGGACACAGTATTCCAGCAGCGGTCACACCAGTGCTAAATACAGAGTTGAAATAACCTCTACTCCTACTTGAGATTCCCCTGTTTATGCATCCAAGGGTCTGATGCTTTACTTCTGTCAAGATCAGTGGTTCCTAAAACACAACAGCTCCTGCATTAAGCCTCTGTGCAAATTAAGAATTAAAACCCAGATTCACATGTATAGCGAATAGCTCATACGTGTTAGAGGCTTGAGAGAAAAACCCACTGATTACACATCTTTCTCACCCTGTAATGGACTATTTTTTCATTCTCTCAGAGGGCGAGACATATTATTAATTAGTCTGACCAAACACTTGAGGCTTTGGCTCTGTGCTGGCAAGCTTTTCCAGGACTTCACTGCAGCGCAGCCAAAAGCTTATTAAGACACACGAATAACATTTAATTTGCCCCTGCCTTTTCTGCTTAAATGAACATGCTGCCAGCAACAGGAGAGAACTCAAAGGCCATTTCAAAATATTTTTAATAATACCAATCACATCTATGGAGAATTGCAGTGCCCCACCTAAGCTTTTGACTAGTCTCACAGGGGATTTCAATTGTATAACATTAGGAGTTCCTGTAATAAATAGAGAATTTAAGGCCAGAAGGGCCCACTGGATTACTCAGAGCACCAGTATATCACAGGCCACCACCATGACTTGTGGTGGCCATACACTACATCCAATAACCAAAACTAGACCAAAGTAGTATAACCCACAAGAAAGTAGACTATTATGTGCCACAGACAGAGACTAGGAGGAACAAAGATGCATAAATGGCTGAGGTCCCTACAATAGCAGGGAAATGATTAAGCAAGATATACGCAGATAAGCCTGGCAAGTGACCAACACCCACACGCTTCAGAGGAAGATGAAAACCACCCAAGATCACTGGCAATCTGACGAGGAAAAAAATTCCTTTCTGACTCCATGTATGGCAGTAAGTTAGACACTGAGCACGTGAGCACAAACCAGCCACAAGTAACTGGGAGAGAGAATGTGTGATGCCACCTCAAAGCCCTGACCCATCCCATCCAATGTCACCTCCAGCCATGGATATTCCTGATGCTTCAGAAGAAGGAGATTTTAAAAGAAAAAAACCCTCCCAGAATATATTTTGGGGTAAAAGTCCCTTCCTAATCCCTATATTAAGTCTTTCTCTTCCAGCAGAAAAGAAGGAAGTTTAAGACTTCAGGAGTGTTGGTACAGGAACCAGAAGAGTCAAAATACCACAAGAAAAGTGATTTGGGACAGTGTTTCCAGCACAAGAAATGTTATATGAAAGATTTCACCCTTTTCACAAGATTTCCAGTCCAATTTTTGTGGACAAGCATACAAAACTTTTTATGCAGATACAGAGCAAACCTCTGAACCCTCAATGATCTGAATAATTAAATAATCTATTCAGAATACAGAAGTTACTTTCTGAAATGCTTTGTAGATTAGGAGCCACATTTTCAGACATTGGTGGCTTCTGTTTTTGGTGGGTGTGTACAATTGCAGGGACAATTTTGAGTCTGCAATCTTGATCACTTAGGCATTTGACTTAGATCCCCTGACTTGTGGGATAAATCCATGATTCAGACACCTAAGTGACTTTAACTGTAGGCTCAGATGATTTTGGGCCCAAAATTTGCATCCATGATTATTTGTCTGAAATTCTGCAACAAAAAAAAATAGTTCCAGTTAAGCCTGGATTTGACCCTAAAACACACCTATTTATTCTATAAAGGCTAGCATTACATTTATCGGGATTTTGGTGTCTCACAAGGGTATATTTGGGATTTTTTCTGTTTGGTGGCCTGGGCTGAGGGTGCTTGGATATAATAAAATATAGAATTAATCCAGTGGCTGGCCTGCACTGGGGTTTCATTTCCCCTTTTAGCCTGCTAAGTGTTCGTATGGTTGAAAGCCCATTAGAGCACAGCAGTAACAAGGACTTCTCTGCAGGAAATTATCAGCATGGGAGAAGGAAAATGAGAGCGAACTGAGGAGGAAGTGTATTAAATGCAAGCCCTGGATCAAACAACTCTTACACAGAGAAAGTCCATCTAAAAGCATCACAAGGATTTATTGGGATTGCTACCTGACTTCATAGTCAATGAAGGTTTGGGTTTTTTTTAATTCATTTTATTTTATTTTATTTTAAAGTTTTTTGTGCTGGAAAAATTTATAGACTATTGACAGTGTAATCTCAATTTGGGGATGTTCTAGTCAGCAAGTAGCCTTAAGACAGCAATCTATATAATTTTGTCACAATTAACTCAGAATGAAACACCTTATGACATGGCCACCTATTTACCTGTGTACAAATGATAGGAAAAAGTTTGTTTCCAGACAGTAAACTAATCTCTTCCCTTCTTCTCTCCGCATCCTTAAAAATTACTTATAACAGCTAACTAATATAAATGGGTGAGAAAGAGAGAGTAAAATCTTATTCCCATTGAACTCAATGGGAGTTTTCCCACTGAGTTCAATAGAAGCAGGATTTCACCTATGTTCTTTAGAATATCTGTTTGGCCCATAGAAACAATTTGAATAGTCAGTTACAAATTCCCTGGTTGTAAACTCGAGGTGTGTTCAGATTCGGGATGAGCATACTTATTAGGATGAAATAAGAACTGACATGAATAGTAACAACAAACCCAACTGGGATCCATGCACATTTTGAGGAGCCAGTGATTCATGGTATGACACCAGTCCTTCTAGACCTTGCACTAGAAGAGATATGAAAACGTGTATCCCTAGGAGGGATCAGTTAAGGTCTGTTCTAACAGTGTGTTTTACTTGACTGTACAATAGTCTTCAAACTGAAGTCAGAGCCATTCTTTTGTTTCTGTCTCTCTCTACAAATTGAGAGGATAAAGCATGAGAAAATATGCTATAATGAACTTCCTGCACTGACAAGAGGATCGTCAAGATGACCTAACAGAATTTAATAATCATAGAATCGTAAGACTGGAAGGGAACTCAAAAGGTCTTCTAGTCCAGTTGCCTGCTCTCAAGGCAGGACTAAGTATTATCTAGACCATCTCTGACAGATGTTTGTCTAACCTACTCTTAAAAATCTCCAATGATGGAGATTCCACAACCTCCCTCAGCAATTTATTCCAGTGCTTATCTACCCTGACAGTTCAGACGTTTTTTCTAATGGCCAACTTAAACCACCCTTGCTGCAATTTTAAGCCCATTGCTTCTTGTCCTATCCTCAGATGTTAAGGAGAAAATTTTTTCTCCTTCCTCCTTAAAAAAACCTTTTATGTACTTGAAAACTGTTATCGTGTCCCTACTCAGTCTTCTCTTCTCCGGACTAAACAAACCTAATTTTTTCAATCTTCCCTCATAGGTCATGTTTTCTAGACTTTAATAATTTGTGTTGGTCTTCTCTGGACTTTCTCCAGTTTGTCCACATCTTTCCTGAAATGTGGCCACCTAAAACTGGACACAATACTCCAGTTAAGGTCTACTCAGTAGAGCAAAGTAGAACAGAATAATTAATTCTTGTGTCTTGTTTACAACACTCCTGCTAATATAGCCCAGAATTATGTTTGCTTTTTTTGCAACAATGTTATACTGTTGACTCATATTTAGTTTGTGATCCACTATTAACCCCAGATCCCTTTCTGCAGTACTCCTTCCTATGCAGTCATTTACCATTTTGTATGTGTGCAACTGATTATTCCACTTAGGAAGCAACACTTTGCATTTGTCCTTATTGAATTTCATCCTGTTTACTTCAGAACATTTCTCCAGTTTGTCCAGATCATTTTGAATTTTAATCCTATCTTCCAAAGCACTTACAACCCCTCCCACCTTGGTATCATCCACAAACGTTGTATGTGTACTCTCTATGCCATTTTCTAAATCACTGATAAGCGGAACCAGAATTGATCCATGTCTGACCCCCTCGATATGCCTTTGCAGCTTGACTGTGAACCACTGATAACTACTCTCTGGGAATGTTTTTTCAACCAGTTATGCATCCACCTTTTCATAGCCATCTTATAGTAGCTCCATGTAGGTTGTATTTCCCTAGTTTGCTTATGAGAAGGTGTCACCATGCCTCAGTGCCTCAGTGGATCACAGAGGATAACAAATTTAGGATGAATTGCTGAGAAATAAGGCAGACTCACCCCAAACTGGCGGTTGATCTATTATTAGATATACTGAGCCAGAAACAAAAATAAACTTCTGTCTTGCCACACTAGTTAACAAGAAGTCCTGACTACAGTCTCCTTAAGCATCCCAGCCTTTGTTTCACCACCCAGGCACTAGTCTTAGGCCTGGTCTACACTACGAGTTTAGGTCGAATTTAGCAGCGTTAAATCGAATTAAACCGGTTTCTTTACTCCACCTCCGACGAGGGGATTAGTGCTAAAATCGGCCTTTGCGGGTCGGATTTGGGGTAGTGTGGACGGAATTCGACGTTATTGGCCTCCGGGAGCTATCCCACAGTGCTTCATTGTGACCGCTCTGGACAGCACTCTCAACTCAGATGCACTGACCAGGTAGACAGGAAAAGCCCCGCGAACTTTTGAATTTCATTTCCTGTTTGCCCAGCGTGGAGAGCACAGGTGACCATACATAACTCATCAGCACAGGTAACCATGATGGAGTCCCAGGATCGCAAATGAGCTCCAGCATGGACAGAACGGGAGGTACGAAATCTGCTCGCCATATGGGGAGACGAATCAGTGCTAGCTGAACTCCGTAGCAGTAAATGAAATGGCAAAATATTAGAAAAAGTCTCAAAGGCCATGAAGGACAGAGGCCATAACAGGGACGCACAGCAGTGCCACATGAAAATTAAGGAGCTAAGGCAAGCCTACCACAAAGCCAGAGAGGCAAACGGAAGGTCTGGGGCAGAGCCGCAAACATGCCGCTTCTACGCGGAGCTGCATGCGATGCTAGGGGGTGCAGCCACCACTACCCCAACTGTGTGCTTTGACTCCATCAATGGAGAATCACGCAACAGGGAAGCGGGTTCGGGGTACGAGGAAGATGATGATGAAGACAATGAAGATAGCTCACAGCAAGGAAGCGGAGAAACCGGTTTCCCCAACAGCCAGGATATGTTTATCACCCTGGACCTGGAACCAGTAACCTCCGAACTCACCCAAGGCGTGCTCCCAGACCCTGAGGGTGCACAAGGGACCTCTGGTGCGTGTACCTTTGTAAATATTACACATGGTTTAAAAGCAAGCGTGTTTAATGATTAATGATTAATTTGCCCTGGCAATCGCGGCCAGTACAGCTACTGGAAAAGTCTATTAACGTGTATGGGGATGGAGCGGAAATCCTCCAGGGACATCTCCAGAAAGCTCTCCTTCATGTACTCCCAAAGCCTTTGCAAAAGATTTATGGGGAGGGCTGCCTTATCCCGTCCGCCATGGTAGGACACTTTATCATGCCAGGCCAGTAGCACGTAGTCTGGAATCATTGCATAACAAAGCATGGCAGCGTATGGTCCCGGTGTTTGCTGGCATGCAGACAACATCCATTCCTTATCTCTCTTTGTTATCCTCAGGAGAGTGATATCATTCACGGTCACCTGGTTGAAATGGGGTGATTTTATTAAGGGGACATTCAGAGGTGCCCGTTCCTGCTCGGCTGAACAGAAATGTTCCCCGATGTTAGCCACATGGTGGGGGGGAGGGGTGAAGTGATCATCCCAGAGAATTGGGTGTGTGTGTGTGGGGGGGGGGGAATTGGGTTTGTGCTGCATGTTAACCCGGAAACCGCAGCCCCTCCTTTTACATTGCAAACCCATTTTAAATGGCCAACCCAACGGGTTGAAGAAGGTTAAAAAAGCCAAAAGACTGTGGCTTACCATGGCGGCCTGCAAGCCGAAATCTGTTGCCTGGCACTGCGTGAGTGATCTCTCACACCAAACCGGCAGGCCCTCAATATAAGAGGAAAAATGCGACCTTGTAACGAAAGCACATGTGCTGTGTAATGTGAACAGCAAAATTTAACGTGAAAGAGTGTACCCATTGTTCTCTAAAATGTGTCTTTTTTAACCACCTCTCCCTTCTCCTCCACCAGCTGCAAATGTTTCTCCTTCACAGAGGCTAGTGAAGATTAGAAGGAGAAAACGGCGGACTCGGGATGATATGTTCTCGGAGCTCCAGATATCCTCCCACGCTGACAGAGCACAGCAGAATGCGTGGAGGCAGTCAATGTCAGAGTGCAAAAAAGCACAATATGAACAAGAGGATAGGTGGCGGGCTGAAGAGAGCAAGTGGCGGGCTGAAGAGGATAGGTGGCATCAGCTTGCTGACAGAAGGCAAGAGTCGATGCTCCGGCTGCTGGAGCATCAAACTGATATGCTCCAGCGTATGGTTGAGCTGCAGGAAAGGCAGCAGGAGCAGAGACCGCCGCTACAGCCCCTGTGTAACCAACAGCCCTCTTCCCCAAGTTCCATAGCCTCCTCACCCAGACGCCCAAGAACGCGGTGGGGGGGCCTCCGGCCACCCAGTCACTCCACCCCAGATGATTGCCCGAGCATCAGAAGGATGGCCTTCAATAAATGTTAAAGTTTTAAAGTTTTAAACTGCAGTGTGTCCTTTTCCTTCCCTCCTCCCCCACCCCTCCCGGGCTACCTTGCAGTTATCCCCCTAGTTGTGTGATGAATTAATAAAGAATGCATGAATGTGAAGTAACAATGACTTTATTGCCTCTGCAAGTGGTGCTCGAAGGGGGGGAGGGGTGGGTGGTTAGTTTACAGGGAAGTAGAGTGAACCGGGAGGGTGGGGGGGCAGAGGGTTCATCAAGGAGAAACAAACAGAAGTTTCACACCGTAGCCTGGTCAGTCACAAAACTCGTTTTCAAAGCTTCTCTGATGCGCACCACACCCTGCTGTACTCTTCTAACCACCCTGGTGTCTGGCTGCGCGTAATCAGCGGCCAGGGGATTTGCCTCAACCTCCCACCCCGCCATAAATGTCTCCCCCTTACTCTCACAGATATTGTGGAGCGCACAGCAAGCAGCAATAACAAGTGGAATATTGGCTTCACTGAGGTCTATCCAAGTCAGTAAACTGCGCCAGCACGCTTTTAAACATCCAAATGCACATTCCATCACCATTCGGCACTTGCTCAGCCTATAGTTGAACAGGTCCTGACTACTGTCCAGGCTGCCTGTGTACGGCTTCATGAGCCATGGCATTAAGGGGTAGGCTGGGTCCCCAAGGATAACGATAGGCATTTCAACATCCCCAACGGTTGTTTTCTGGTCCGGGAAGAAAGTCCCTTCCTCCAGCTTTTGAAACAGACCAGAGTTCCTGAAGACGCGAGCATCATGTACCTTTCCCGGCCATCCCACGTTGATGTTAGTGAAACATCCCTTGTGATCCACCAGGGCTTGCAGCAGCATTGAAAAGTACCCCTTGCAGTTTATGTACTCAGTGGCTTGGTGCTCCGGTGCCAAGATAGGGATATGGGTTCCGTCTATCGCCCCACCACAGTTAGGGAACCCTATTGCAGCAAAGCCATTCACTATGACCTGCACATTTCCCAGAGTCACTATCCTTGATAGCAGCAGCTCAGTGACTGCGTTGGCTACTTGGATCACAGCAGCCCCCACAGTAGATTTGCCCACTCCAAATTGATTCCCGACTGACCGGTAGCTGTCTGGCGTTGCAAGCTTCCACAGGGCTATCGCCACTCGCTTCTCAACTGTGAGGGCTGCTCTCATCCTGGTATTCTGGCGCTTCAGGGCAGGGGAAAGCAAGTCACAAAGTTCCATGAAAGTGCCCTTACGCAAGCGAAAGTTTCGCAGCCACTGGGAATCGTCCCACACCTGCAACATGATGAGGTCCCATCAGTCTGTGCTTGTTTCCCGGGCCCAGAATCGGCATTCCACGGCATGAACCTGCCCCAGTAACACCATGATTTGCACATTGCTGGGGCCTGTACTTTGTGAGAGGTCTATGTCCATGTCAATTTCCTCATCACTCTCGTCGCCGCGCTGCAATCGCTGCAATCGCCTCCTCGCCTGGTTTTGCTTTGGCATGTTCTGGCTCTGCATATACTCCAGGACAATGCGTGTGGTGTTCATAGTGCTCATAATTGCCGCAGTGATCTGAGCGGGCTCCATGATTCCAGTGCTATGGCGTCTGGGCTGAAAAAAGGCGCGAAACTATTGTCTGACGGAGGGAGGGAGGGGCGAGTGACGACATGGCTTACAGGTACAGGGAATTAAAATCAACAAAGGTGGCTGTGCATCAGGGAGAAACACAAACAACTGTCATACAGAATGGCCCCCCCAAAGATTGAACTCAAAACCCTGGGTTTAGCAGGCCGTTGATTTCATGGAGGGAGGGGGAAGCAAATGAATACAGAACAAATCTGGTCCATCTATTTTTTACATCTTAGGCTGGCAGCAGACGGTGCAGCATGACTGATAGCCATCGGCATCTTCTGGGTGCTTGGCAGAAGATGCTGTACTACGACTGCTACCCATCATCGTCAAGACGGTTCAATAGGACTGCCGGCAGGACTGAGTCTCCAGGAGACAAAACATGTCTGCCCAGGTGCCTCTGATCGAACTCACTGAGGAATATGACGATGACGGATATCAATCGTAATACACCATCTACTGCCAAAAGGGAAGGAGCTGCTGCTGTATAGCAATGCAGCCCCACGTCTGCCAGCACCCAGATAGCCAATGACGGCTACCAGTCATACTGCACCATCTACTGCCAAAAGGCAATTAGCTGCTGCTGTGTAGCAATGCAGTACCACGTCTGCCAGCACCCAGATGACATATGGTGACGGTGAGCTGAGCTGAGCTGAGCGGGCTCCATGCTTGCCGTGGTATGTTGTCTGCACAGGTAACCCAGGTAAAAAGGCGCGACTAGATTGTCTGCCGTTGCTCTGATGGAGGGGCCTGACGACATGTACCCAGAACATGAGTTTGGGGTGCAGGCAGGCTGCTCTGGGACAGGGGCCAGAGAGGAGGACTCCCCCCAGCTCTTTCCCTGCCGGCAGCAGCAAGCTCTGGGCGACGAGCTCCCCTTCCCCCCCCCCCCCCAGCAGCACACTCACCCCCACCACTGTCACTGCATGTGCTCCTAGGGTCCCTCTCATGTCCAGGATCTCCTTCGCCTCCCCTGTGGTGGATGCTGGGGGGTGCTGCATGCGCCTCCTCCCCTGCTGTTGCCCCTGACTGTAGCCTCACTGGGGGTGAGGGATGGGGCTGCCTCCTTGCCCAGCATGGGGCAGGAGCGGTGACTGCAGGCGAGGGGGTCCCCTGTGCTGCTGGAGGGTCCCATTGGAAAAGGGAAGGGTCTGAGGGGGAAGGGCAGGCTCAGAGTCAGTCTGCCCTGGCAGTTGAGATGGGGGGCACTAGGACCCTGCGGCAGCAGTTGCTGCTAGGAGGCAGCACACAGGGACACTGCTCCAGGGGCCGGGAAAGGCAACCGGGGGCAGCAAGTCGGGGCCAGGGGACACTCGGGGAAGGCGTGGGGGGGCTACAGGTGGGGCTGGGGTGGGACACCTGGCCCCAAGTATTGATGGAGCTGGGCCCCTGCCTCTGAATATTGCTGGTGCCCAAGCACCACGTGGATATGGAACTCGCCGCCTATAAAGAGGGGGGGAAGAGTGGAGGGGGGATGAATGGGAGTGGGGGTGCAGGGCCATATGGGGGGAGCGGTGGCTGAGTGGGATTGCAGGGACACATAGGGATGGGGGGCAGAGGGTTGCGGGGCCACAGGTGGTGGGGTCTGGCTGAGTGGAGGTGCAGGGCCACATGGGAACAGGGGTAGCTAAGTAGGAGTGCAAGGTCAGGGTGTAAGGCAATGGGAGAGGGGGGTACAGGGATGGATGGGGAAGGGGTATAGGAACACATGGGGACAGGCGAGAGGAGGGGTGGCTGAGTGGGGGAAGGCCACATGGAAACAGGGGAAAATGTGCCTGACTGATTGGGAGAGGCTAGGGGTCAGCCAGGGTCTACATGAGGGAGGTTTCCCTACCCCCTAACAATCCCTCCCCCCTAATGCAACTGTTCCATACTTCTCCCATCCACATCCCACAACCTTCCAGGTTCACTCCCAGGCTCCTTCCCAGCAATTATATCCTTCTCCCTGAGCTCCTCCGTTAGCCCTGACTTTCCCAAGTTTTTGTACCACTTCTGAGGGATGTGGAAAATATGATTCTGTACTGTAATTTAAATGAATTATTACTCAAAGTTCTGTATTAATATGCCTAGTAAGGAATCTATTTG
The DNA here is from genome assembly GCF_028017835.1 of Emys orbicularis. Taxonomy (NCBI): domain Eukaryota; kingdom Metazoa; phylum Chordata; order Testudines; family Emydidae; genus Emys; species Emys orbicularis. The sequence goes on along the minus strand of NC_088686.1, from coordinate 81,396,592 downwards.
TCAAAAAAATATTTCCTAAATCTTTTTTGTTGACTATATTGTTACAGACATGCTTGTTGACTGGTGTTTTGAAATGAATTACCAAAATAATTGAAACTGGTGTGAATATATTTTGTAATTTTGATAAAGTATGCAACATTTTGCAATGTTGTGCACAGAATTTTTTTTTGGTACAGAATTCCCCCAGGAGTAAGTGATGCATCACAAGCCAGAAGGTACAATGAACTCTGGCCATATATGTTAGAATAATCCTGCTATCCAACAGATGGTTTGTAGGTGTGGTAGAAGAGTGATAGTGGAGACAGAACTCTGGATTTTACTCCAGCATGGCAGAGTCATGACATTCTTTCTGGTGTCACTAAGCCACTGAGTGGGCCAATCAAGGATTCTAAAGCCAGAAGTGACCATTGTGATCATCTAATCTCACCTCCTGTATAACACCGCTCATAGAAATTCCCTGATTTTTTTTTTCTGTTTTAACTAGAGGATATCTGTTAGAAAAACCTCCAATCTTGATTTTAAAATTGCCTTTGATGGAAAATTCACAACATCCCTTTGTAAGTTGTTCCAAACTATTAAATTTGCACCTTATTTCCCATCTGAATTTCTCTAGCTTCAGCTGTCAGGCACTGGATCTTATTACTTTGTCTGCTAGACTGAAGAGCCCATTATCAAATTTGAGTTCCCCATATGGATACTGATCAAGTCACCTCTTAGCCTTCTCTTTGTTAAGCTAAATAGACTGAGCTCCTTGAATGTATCACTATAAAGAACATTTTCCAATCCTTTAATCGTTCTCATGACTCTTCTCTGAATCCTCTCCAATTTATCAACAACCTTCTTAAATTATTGATACCAGAACCAATCGATGTATGCCAGCACGGTCACACCAGTGCCTAATATGGAGGCAATATAGCCTCTATATTTCTAATTGTTTCCCCTGTTTATGCATCCAAAGATCACATTATCCCTTTTGGCCACAGCATTGCACTGGGAGCTCTTGTTCAGCTAATATCCACCATGACCCCCAAGTCTTTTTCAGAGTCACTGCTTCTCAGGATAAAGTCTCTCTATAAATATGGCCTGTATTCTTTTTTGTACACATTTAAAGACACATAAAACATTACATTTAATTAATACATTTAAAATGCACATTGTTTGCTTACATCCATCTTACCGAGAAATCCCTATCACTCTGTATCAGTGACCTGCTCTCTTAAATATTTACCATCTACATATTTCATCAATAATGATTTTCCGCCACGTCATTGATAAATACAGTAGGGCCAAGAATCTAAACTAAGTAAAATTAAATTGAAATGCAATTACCCATCATGGTAGAGAACCTCATTATAAAATACATCAGAGTTAAGAGTTGAAATCTTCATAGGAAAAAAGCCAAAGTGAAATCTTTGAAATGGAGTGAAGTTAACCTAGATCGCTGAACTTACACTAAAAGGAGCATTCCACTCAATGGACTGAGGACCTTCTAATCTTTTGGAAGTTACCAGAGACCTTACAAGCCATCAGTCTGTAACATCACTGCTTCAAACCTGATACAAGAACTCTGAAATGATTATATGTATTTGATTTCCTTAACCATTTTCACTCACTCCTTTTTCTTTCCTCTTATAACTAAACCTTTAGATATTAGATACTAAAGGATTGGCAACAGCATGATTATTGGGTATGATCTGAGTTATATATTGACCTGGGTATGTGGCTGATCTTTTGAGATAAGAAGAACATTTTGATAAAATTGGTTTTCAGTAGCCATTCATCATTAAGGGTATGTCTACACTACGAAATTAGGTCGAATTTATAGAAGCCGGTTTTATAGATATCGGTTTTATACAGTCGATTGTGTGTGTCCCCACATAAAATGCTCTAAGTGCATTAAGTTAGCGGACCGCGTCCACAGTACCGAGGCTAGCATCGACTTCCAGAGTGTTGCACTGTGGGTAGCTATCCCACAGTTCCCGCAGTCTCCGCCGCCCATTGGAATTCTGGGTTGAGATCCCAATGCCTGATGATGCAAAAACAGTGTCGTGGGGGGTTAAATTTAAATAAATTAAAATTAATGGAGATATCCTATCTCCTAGAACTGGAAGGGACCTTGAAAGGTCATCAAGTCCAGCCCCCTGCCTTCACTAGCAGGACCAAGTACTAATTTTGCCCCAGATCCCTAAGTGGCCCCCTCAAGGATTGAACTCACAACCCTGGGTTTAGCAGGCCAATGCTCAAACCACTGAGCTATCCCTCCCCCCTAAACATGATCCCTATGTGTCCCCCATCCCTATGTGTCCCTGCAATCCCACTCAGCCACCGCTTCCCCCATATGGCCCTGCACCCCCACTCCCATTCATCCCCCCTCCACTCTTCCCCCCCTCTTTATAGGCGGCGAGTTCCGTATCCACGTGGTGCTTGGGCACCAGCAATATTCAGAGGCAGGGGCCCAGCTCCATCAATACTTGGGGCCAGGTGTCCCACCCCAGCCCCACCTGTAGCCCCCCCACGCCTTCCCCGAGTGTCCCCTGGCCCCGACTTGCTGCCCCCGGTCGCCTTTCCCGGCCCCTGGAGCAGTGTCCCTGTGTGCTGCCTCCTAGCAGCAACTGCTGCCGCAGGGTCCTAGTGCCCCCCATCTCAACTGCCAGGGCAGACTGACTCTGAGCCTGCCCTTCCCCCTCAGACCCTTCCCTTTTCCAATGGGACCCTCCAGCAGCACAGGGGACCCCCCCGCCTGCAGTCACCGCTCCTGCCCCATGCTGGGCAAGGAGGCAGCCCCATCCCTCACCCCCAGTGAGGCTACAGTCAGGGGCAACAGCAGGGGAGGAGGCGCATGCAGCACCCCCCAGCATCCACCACAGGGGAGGCGAAGGAGATCCTGGACATGAGAGGGACCCTAGGAGCACATGCAGTGACAGTGGTGGGGGTGAGTGTGCTGCTGGGGGGGGGGGGAAGGGGAGCTCGTCGCCCAGAGCTTGCTGCTGCCGGCAGGGAAAGAGCTGGGGGGAGTCCTCCTCTCTGGCCCCTGTCCCAGAGCAGCCTGCCTGCACCCCAAACTCATCCCCAGCCCTGCCCCACCCCAGAGCCCACACCCCCAGTCAGAGCTTTCACCCCCCCACCACACCCTTAATCCTCTGCCCTAGCCCTGAGCCCCTCAGCACCCCAAACACCTTATCTCCAGTCCCAACCAGAGCCCTCACCCCCCCACACCCTGACCCTCTGTCCGAGCCCTGAGCCCCTCCAGCACCCCAAACACCTTATCCCCAGTCCCAGCCAGAGCCCTCACCCCCCACACTCCTACTCTCACCCTGAGCCCCTCCCACACTCCAAACCCCTCATCTGCAGCCACACCCCACAGCCCTCACCCCTGCACTCCATCCCTCTGCACCCCTCCCATTCCAAAACTCCCTGCCAGAGCCTGCACCCTGCACCCCAATCCCCTGCCCCAGCCTAGGGCCTGCACCCCAGACCTCCTCCCTCACCCAAACTCCCTCCCAGAGCCTTGGGCAGGTGGGGGTGGAGTTTGGGCAGGGGCGGGTTCTGGGCACCACCAGAATGTCTACAAACATGCCACCCCTGCCCACTAGCCCTTGTGAACAAGAGTCTGTCACACCACCACCACCCAGCAACCCCATGTGCCCTGCTCTGTCTGTTCTCCCCCCCACACACACACACATCCCATGGTTCTTCACCTGGCCCCTCAGGCAGGGCGCTGTGAGGAACACAGCCTCTGCTCTCTCCCTATCAGCTGCTGACTGTTACAGCCCATGAGTGATGAGCCACCTGCCTCTGTTCTGGCATCACAGCAACTGCACCTGGTGGGTGAAAAGCATAACTGCAGCACCTCTCTGACTGAATGTATTTTTTATGGAGGAAAAAAAATCTGCGTGACACATGAATTGTGCATGTGCGCGGTGGCACAGAATTCCCCCAGGACTAATCACTAATGCTTGTTATAGAATTGACAAAACACTGATATCTATGATAAATTAGGTGCATACTTGTTTGTACTATAAAACGGAATTCTACCACCAACTTCCTTATCAATCCTGTTAATATTCTGGGAGTCAGGTGTTCCTATTTACATATTTGCTGTATCTCTAAAAACAGACTATATATATACTATTGTATATATTTCTCAGTTTCCTTACCTCCCAAGATATACAGAAAAAACAAATTGCATTACAAATATTGGACCATATCCTGTTGATCTCTACTCACTTTAGGAGTCTTATCTTTCACAAGTAAGTCAATGGACAGTGATGTGAGTAAAGGGTGTGCAGTATTGGACTCACTAATTGAATTCAAAGCTACTGAAACCTTGATATAAGTAATGTTGATCTCTATTATTTCCTGTCTGATGACTGACATGACCCCTTTTTCTTCCACTCAGTGAATTCCACTTATGCTTTTATTTCTTTAATCCACCAGTGATATTTTAGAAGCTATTAAACTTGGGTGAGCTTTGTTTGTGGCCTGAGGCTGTTTCTGTTTTTTTTTTTTAAGTTTAGATATGCATTTAGCAAACACAGATGGGGGTTAATGGATTGAGTGTCCTCATTGTGTGAAACAAAAAGCTTGTCTTAATAAGGTGCCTATTAGACATTTACCAGTTGCCAGATCCTTACAATAATTCACTTTGGCTGAATGTTAATTTTACCTTGCAAATGTAAGGAAACCTGTAGGCAGTATTTCAATTTGAGTCACCATTCAATTTGTTAGCCAGACAAAGGGAAACATAGTTGTGTTCATACTTGCTAATTTGTACATGTATGACTGTGTGTGAGAGGGACACCCGTGCACCTTCAGATTTCTGTGTCCCACTATTTTTTTTTTTTAAAGACAAAGCATGTTAAAGTTGATAAAATTTTCCCTCCCCCCACTCCCTTTTTCTGGTATTTTGCTCTGTCATAACTATAAAGGGAAGGGTAACAGCTCTCCTGTGTACAGTACTATAAAATCCCTCCTGGCCAGAGACTCCACAATCCTTTTACCTGTAAAGGGTTGAGAAGCTCGGGTAACCTGGCTGACACCTGACCCAAAGGACCAATAAGGGGACAAGATACTTTCAAATCTTGGGGGGGGGAAGGCTTTTGTTTGTGCTCTTTGTTTTGGTTGTTGTTCGCTCTTGGGACTGAGAGGGACCAGACATCAATCCAGGTTCTCCACATCTTTCTAAACAAATCTCTCCTATTTCAAACTTGTAAGTAAATAGCCAGGCAAGGCGTGTTAGTTTTTATCTTTGTTTTCTCAACTTGTAAATGTACCTTTTAGTAGAGTGTTTATCTTTGTTTGCTGTACTTTGAACCTAAGACTAGAGGGCAGTCCTCTGAGCTCTTTAAGTTTGATTACCCTGTAAAGTTATTTTCCATACTGATTTTACAGAGATGATTTTTACCTTTTTCTTTAATTAAAAGCCTTCTTTTTAAGAACTTGATTGATTTTTCCTTGTTTTAGATCCAAGGGGGTTGGATCTGTATTCACCAGGAGTTGGTGGGAGGAAGGAGGGGGATGGTCAATTTCTCCTTGTTTTAAGATCCAAGGGGTTTGGATCTGTATTCACCAGGAGTTCGTGGGAGAAAGGAGGGGGATGGTTAATTTCTCCTTGTCTTAAGATCCAAGGGGTTTGGATCTGTATTCACCAGGGAATTGGTGAAAGGTTTCTCAAGGTTTCCCAGGGAAGGGAATTTAGCTTTGGGAATGGTGGCAGCGGACCAGATCTAAGCTGGTAGTTAAGCTTAGAAGTCTTCATGCAGGCCCCCACAGTTGTACCCTAAAGTTCAAAGTGGGGATACAGCCTTGACATGCTCATTGGAACTTTTGGAGGAGAAACAAAGCAAGGACCCCTTTACCTAGAGTCAGGATCAATACTATTTACCCAGCCATCAAGCTGCAGCAAGAACAAAATAAATAGTTCAGAACAAAGGAAAACCTCATCTCCCAGCGATCTGGGCAAGAGTCTTTTCTGTAGATCCATTGGCTTATCTCTGACTTCCTAGCTCTCTTCTTGGCAGAGGCCTATAGGTCATGTACCTTTCCCTCTGACTGATTGGTACTTCTCACCACATCTTTTACCAACCAATGATGTCAGCCTTCATCATATATTTCACTTCTTTCACAACTGTTTGACACCTTGTTCCATGCAATTCCCTATGCATGGAATGCCCTCTCTAAACTAGGTCATATAACCGCTACCCTCCTCTCCCTCAAATCCCTCCTCAAGATCCACTTCTACTGAATTGCTTATTCTATATTGCCAACCTTTAATGTCCAGGTAGACACACAATAGGGACGTATTCTACAGAGACCCCTTGGCAAAGGGTTCACTGTTCTTATCAAACAACTTATCTCAGACCTGACCAAATTCATTATGTCAAACATGTCTTACAGGATATTTATCCATAAAGAGTAATATGTAAGATATCTGAAAAAGCTTGTAACTTACCAAGATTCATATTCATTGTGAGATGTATGTATTGGTAATTGTCAAGGAATAATATATTTATATGGAAAGTATGCTTTATGGATTTGGAGTAAAAATTAATCACCAGAATATAATGTTTCAGTGGTAGCCCATTCAGGCAGGAGGGAGTTGACTTCTTGCCCTGGTTAGCTAGTGATGCAATGCAGGGCTCAGTTGTTTGGTTTTGATCAGTACTAATGCCTGATCTACACTAGAAAATTAGATCTGTTTAACTACTTCGGTCACGGGTTTGAAAAATCCACATCCCTGAGCAGCATAATTAAGCCAAACTAAGTCCCTGTGTAGACAGCACTAGGTCAATGGAAGAATTCTTCCATCCACCTAGCTACCACCTCTCAGGGAGATGGATTACCTACACTAATGGGAAAATCCATCCCATTGACCTAGGTAGTGTCCACACTGAAGTGCTACAGCAGCACAGCTGTGCCGCTGTAGCATTTTAAGTGTAGACGAGCCCTAAGACTTTCAATGGAAAACCACCAGTGGCAACTGCAAACAATCGTAACTACTTGAAGACAAAAAAGGAACATTACAAAAAGACATAGGTTTACCCTATCTATGAATAGAATCAAGACTACTTCAGTATAACAGAGGAGGAGGAAAGACTCTCTGGATACATTCACTGAGGAAAACCCTTGTGGATTGGTGGTGTTTTTATGAACATTTGGATCCTTGTTCCTGTGAAACCAGCCAGTTCTGTAACAGACGGAACTTTGGGGGGAAACATATTTTATTAGATAAGAAAGGTCACTATTAATAAGTGTAGACCCAGATTCATGTTTTATGATTTTGTTTTGTATTGTATCCATTTGTTTCCATCACCTTCTCTCATTCTTAGTTAAATCATTACCTTTTCTTAAGTAACCCTTCTTGTGAGCAATAAAACAGAAGTGGTCTTTGGTTTACAGGAGCAATGGTTTAAGGTAAAAAAGGTAGATTGGGGTACACTGTACCTTTGGGTGAAGAGGATCTGGGATTTCTATGAATAGCCACTATCAGGGGTTGCATATCACAGGGGAACTATTCAAAGGGACTCGGGGATTGGGGTTCACTTAGTGTTAACTTGAAAGGTGAGGTTGGGGCTGGTATAGCCCAAAGGAGACTGCTTGAGTTGCTGAAAGGCAGATGGTACTAGGGAACTGACACTCAACCAGGCACAGGCAAGACTCCCATATGCTGGAGTCAGAGGGTAACAAGATGATTCTCAGTTCTGAGTGCCCAAGAAGCATCACAGAAGGGACCACTGAAATGGGGGAAAAATACTCAAAACAATGAACTATGTATGTTGAGGGCTATTGTGATAGTTGGACTTACAAATTTACTCTGATTGTGAGCTCAGTTGTAAAAAGTATGTGAAAGCTCATAAGATGTCATAATAAATGCTGATGGGAAAATGTACAGAAAGGAAATTGACTGATTGAATTAGTCTAAACCAAGAAGCGTACTGATATAACTCAAGAATTGTGTTAAGGCTGTGCATGGTAAACAAGAAAATGTGGATCTGGAAATTAATGAACCAAAATTGGTGTGTCAGATATTAGGCCTAATTGGGGGACAAAATAATGAGGGGATAGATTATTCCACCCAACACTCTCATTTTGGGTCCTTAAAGAAAGAGACTTTGGGGCGGGGGGAATTGAAGAACAAATGTAGGATACTGAAGCAAGTTTCACCAACATGGCTGCCACCATCTTGTGGGACTCTTTGCCTTCACCATCCTAATCTGAAGAAATGTCCTGGACAACCTGGGCCAGAGAGGGGGACCAAGATAACATTGCCACTTCTACTGGCTTCATCTGAATCCCAACTACCACTTGGGATGAAATGAGACCAAATTCTCACAGCAACAGTTACAACAACAGCTCCAGCCCATCTCAACTAACTTTTTCTCTTTTCCCCAAATGGACAGTTATTACCATCTTTGATACCAGCTAAGAGACTGTCAAACATGGTGTTCCTTCCCCCTAAAAACTCTCTCCAGCTAAAGAGAGAGGAATGATGGATGTTGTTAAAATGAAAGCTTTATTTAATACTTTACAGTTCAAAAGCTTTAGCTAATTTTCCTTCTTCACTTTAATGAAAAAGTTGAAATGATTTTTAATAGTCTGTTTGCCATGGTTCTAAGGAGGCAGTATACCAAACTTCAAACCTTATTTAATGCTGTTTAATGTTGGACAGTAACTGGTTTATGTTAACACCTTTAGCCCATTTGTTCCATCTAAATTAATATAGCAGAGCCTAAGCCAACACATGATCTTTTTGCAGTTTTTCTTGTTTTTCTGCACCTAATATATTGAGACATCAACTTGACTGGGGCTTCTTGGCATGCCAAGAAAACCCAACTTCTGAAGCCTTGTTAGCCTTGGATACAGCTTGCAGTAAATGCAGGGGGTTTATTTATGGGGCCCCGTTCAAAATTGGTTTATTTTGGCAAGGCCAAAAATGTATAATTTTATAGAGACCTTTAGATTTGAATGTCATTTATCATTCTTGGCAATATAACCTCGTGTATATTTTGCTGCAAGATAACTGAGCTCAATTATGCTGACCTTTTGAAAATACTGATTTACTGCTTATTTATGGCATCTAGTACTCTTAAAGTTACTGGTAATCTTTGAAAAGCTATCTGTGAACTTCAGTATTGAAGTAGTAAAAATACTTAAAGGTGAACTGAAAATCATGTATTTGAAATGTGAAGATCCCAAAGTGGTAACAGATTATATGTTTACACTTGAAAATAACAAATATTTGTGTCTTAAAAACAAAAGGATGGAAAATTGGTTCCTTTTTCACTTACATGCCAAGACTTGAGTTAAGGTTTCCCTGATACTCTACAACAGCTAATGTTGCAAGCAATTAAGGCCTGATTTTTCAGAAGGAGTAGGTGTTTCAGCCTATTTAAGTCAAAGGAAGAGCAGCTGGTCAGCACCTTTTAAAAAACAATCAAAATCCAGACCCTTGAAGCATAGCCAAACATATAAAGCAGTGGTGCATGTTTCTATTTTCAATTAAAAGTTTAAGTGTTACAGGGAAAACACACAATCCTAGACTTGCATCTTGTAGAACACTGTTTTCCAATAAAGTAATTTGTTTATGAAGGTTTGGTAATTTTTAACTCCTCCAATAGAATATATTCTGGTGATGGGTGGTTTTCAAAAGAAGCTTCCATTCATTGTGTATAGCCATCACAAAATACAGATTCTTATCTGGATATCTTTGGACTTCAAAAATAGGTGAGAAAGAGTAGAAGATCATGAGCCTGATTTTATTCCTTTTTGAAGACTATAGCAAAAATGCCTGCAATAGATGCTTCTCTGAGACCATAGAAATTAGAGACCCAAGATACTATGATCAGAGTAAACACAAGACTGTCTTCATTTCTTGTTTACACAGATCCTTTCCTCCTTGCGATATGACCAGTGGACACACTGGATAGTGGCTATAAGTAGTCACAGCTAACACCAGAGACAATCATGAGGGACCAAGATCTGGGCCTTGAGTTGCATAGGGATCTTTGAATTTGAAGTCAACTGAGTTCAAGAATTGTATAGCTCTAAGTAGTCAAGGGTAATGGCAAAGGGTCTAGACTGGCAGCAGCCATGTAGTAGGATTAATCTGCACTCATTGTGTTGCCCACCTTGCCTTTGCGTGACCAGCACATGAAACCTTACACTATCATATCACTTGTGACCAGGAATTGAGGAGTGTGCAATAGTGAGATTTTGCACAGTTTGTGTGGTTCAGATTTGGTTTCAGTTATAGACAAAGCTTTTAGGGTAGAGAGATGTTTTACTCAAACCCCTTTGTCTATCTTTAACTGAATATATTCCAGTTACTGATTTGAGATCTTAAACAGTTGGAAGGTTTTTTGTTTGTTTTAAATTTAACAACACACTTTTTCATCTTAATCTTTAAAGTACTCTGCCTCAAACTAATTAAAAATATTGTTTAATAAATTACTTTCGTATTTTCTGCTCCTGGGGACAATGTTGCTGCAAGTTCTATTATTAGTGTTATTAGAGCTAGTCAAAATTCTTACACCAAAACATTTTCCAAAATCTTCTGATTTTTTTTCAATAGAAAACTAAAAACTGTGAAACTTTTGGTTTGTTTCCACTCATGCCTCCCTCTCCCCTGTTTCTCCTTATCCCTGTTTGCTTCCACCCTCCCCCAACCCACACACACCTCTTTTTTTCCTTCAGTGAAAACAAATTCAAAATTCCCAATTTTTCAGGTTTCTTTTTACTGGAAAAAAATTAAAATCCCCTTAAAAAGAAACATTTTGGGGAGATTGAGGGGAGAATACTTGCCAATTTTTTGTCCAGATCCAATTATTGTTGTTACAGTCCTAGATACCTGTACACATGGAGAGTCTTTTATTTTTTTTTAATATAATATAAACGGACAAGGATGAAAGGGGAAACAGGCAAAGTTGAGAATAGAATACCCAGGTTTCCTGTCTCCACTCCTAACCACTACACCACACTGTCTCTCCCCAGATTCAACACCTCTGTGGTAGTAATATTTCTCAACATTATTTGGTCCACCAGGCCAGCGATATTTTAAAATGGTAGAAGTTGTGTTGCATGGTCAAGTTGCGGCATTTACTATGCCTGGTATGTGGTGCAGCATGGAAGTAGTTATACATTTTTAGACATAATTATCACTTGATAACGAGTAATATGGACAGCATTTGGGGGTGGAGGGAAGGCAGAATTAAGCATGGTTGAGAAAGAAATGATTCCATGCATACATTTTTGCATAAAATACTTGCTGGGTAGTGAGATTTTTTTCAGTGGTCAACACAAATCAGCTGTCTCAAACATAATCAAATTAAATGGAATACTGATGTTGAAATGTGTTGTTTTAATTGTAGTCCCGAGGCTTTTCGACAGAGAAGATGCCAGGCTGGGATTTGTTATATAATGCATGTATTCATAGCTTTATATGTCTTGAACAATTTAAAAATAGGTAATAGGTTTTCCAGTCTCCACATTTCTCCAAACAGCAGTATTTTATCAGGCTTTTATTTTGTTTTCTGAATATCATTATACCACCTTACATGTATCTATTATTGTGGGAAGAGACTTTCAGGCACAATTTCTAGCTACTGTAGGTTGGAGTGCACAAAGATCCTGCTAAAACATGATTTGTTTTTTCTTCAGACGGTAGCATTGAGATTGGCACACAAGGTAGTGGGGCAGCTGATGAGATTGTCTCTAAGGGTTTGTGTATTCTGCAATCACAGGGTGTGATTGCAGCCAAGCTAGCTTTAATCTAGCTAGCTCACGTACCAGAACAGTGAAGCAACAGCAGCGCTTTCAGCATAAGCTAGTCCCATGAGTAGCTATCCAAGGTATATGTGATGGGCTCCCGCTCTCCGGGTTGCCACCTGATGTACTGGGGTACCACTGAGCCCGCCTGATCCAGCAGCCTGGGCTCCCTTACACTGTCATGCTGAGCCAGGCCCTCTCAAGCCTCCTTCAGCACACACACAGGTAGGGACACAGCTGCAGAAAGACACAGACACTGAAATCAGCACTGCATGGGAAGGCTTCAGCTAAGGAATTGCCCAGCACTCAAGTGCACACCTCCTCTGGAGTGTAAACGCAAAATTGTATCATCTTGCGCTGCACAGAGAACTATGCAGTGTAAGCTCATTGAAATCCGCCCCCACCCTCAATGTGGAGGAAAATATGCACAGCTTTTTGCCCCTCCCTCCCCCCCCAAATATGAATTACACAAACCAGTTTTAGAGAAAACAAAAACAAGTTTATTAGCCACAAAAGACAGATTGTAAGTGATTATAAGGGATAACACACTGTAGCGGGGTGGTCACCCGCTCCTGCCCTGAGGGGTTTAAAGACAGCCCCGGGAGAGGGCTGTGGTAGGGGAAAAGCTACTAGGCTGATTGGGGAAGTAGCCACAGCTGGGCCATGCCCCAATCAGGCCGCAGCTGGTCCTTATAAGAGGGCAGTGGACTGGGGAGCAGTCAGTCTCTCTCTAGCTGTAGAGGGAGATGGGCCTGGCTGCAGGGAGCTAGAGACAGGGTACCAGGACTGGGGAAAGGCAGAGGAGCTGGGGAGTTCCAGCCTGGAAAGCCCCAGGCTGCAGCCTAGCATAAGGCAACTGGGGGTTGCAGAGGGCAGCCCAGGGGTAGGCAAAGGCAGCAGGTCCAAATCCAACCTTGCCGGTGATGAGTGGCTGATACTGCAGTCTGCCCCAGGGCGCGGGGGCTAGATGGTGACTGGCAGTAGCCTTATACAGAGGTGAGGTGGGGATATGGGGTGGGGGTTCCCTGGGGAAGGGAGACCCTGATACTGAGGGGTGTACTGCCAGGGGGCAGCACCCCAGATAAATGGGCACTGGAATCCAGGGAGGGACATGGGGGCCAAGCGGCAGTGGGACACCGGCCTGCAGAGGGCGCTCCAAGGCTGGAAACGAGCTAATTCCCTGAGAGACTAGCAGGAGGCGCGGCAGGGGTAAGTCCACTCACTTACACACACATATCAAAGCAGATCACCTGGCAAATAAAACAAAATGAAATATAAGCTTAAAATACTAAAACTGGTTACAGGTAGTAATTTCTCACCCTAAATGTTGTTTTAGGCAGATTGCAGAGGTTCTTGAAGGCAAACTGCTCTTGCTTGCAGTTTAAAACTCCAGGTATTTCTTTCACAGGCCAGACACCTTTCCAGCCTGGGCTCAGTCCTTCTCCTCTCCTTTGTCCTTGTTTCTTAGATGTTCACAGCAGTCATCCTGGGTGGAGATTCAGCGAAGAATGAACCCTGATTATGTCACTCTCCTGCCTTAAATAGGTTTTACATATGGCGGGAATCCTTTGTTTTCCAGTGTTGTTCCCCCATCCCCTCAGTGGAAAAATACTGGTATTCTATCATGGAGTCCAGTACCAGATGACTTGATCACATGAGCCTGCAATGTCAAAGTAGCCATTAGTCTCAGGTTATTTGTAGCATCCCAGGAAAGCTTCTCAGGAAGGTGGGAGATTAGCATCTTCAAAGACCTATTGTTCTCCCTAATGGTCCGTTGACTTGTTCCCAGCTAGCCAGCCAGACTGATTGCATTCTCTCTGGTGGGCATTCCCCAGGTGCAAACACTTTTGTAGTACAGATGTAGAGTCAATATTCTTAACATTAGATACAAAAATGGTACGTGCATACAGATAGGATAATCATATTCAGTAAATCATAACCTTTCCAATGATACCTCACATGACCTATCTTGCATAAAACACACTGATTATGACACAATCATATAATAACAGGAGTACTTGTGGCACCTTAGTGTTACTATGAAAAATATGGGAAGCAGTGTCACAGTATAGACATATCCTCAGAAGCTTTATTAAGAGCTCTGTAATAAAACTATTTGACAAAATATATGGGATTGAAGAGGTGGACAAAGGGTTGCAAGTATGTGCCATGCATTAACACATATAACTGATCATACATCCTGTCAGATTTCTCACACCTGGCTTATTTCCACTAGACACATCAGCAAAATCCTTTGCAATAGGACTGGGAGAGAAATCACAGCTCACTTCTTAGGAAACATTAAGTACACTAGAGTTAAGGCTAAGAATACATGTCAGTAATTTAGGGTAAACTACAGTACAAGGGTGTTGTAAATATCTCAAACCTAAGAAAATTCCCAGTTAAGGATGAATTTAAAAGAAGTCCAAGTATGTTAAATTTTGTAAATGTATAGTGAGGGCATATGCCTGATCACAGATTGTTCAAACTTCCGATATTGCTAAAAGTCACTGAAATCTTGTGCATAGGCTAAATATGAATTTTTTTAAAGATTGATGATCAATTTTTCCAAAGGCTTTTCTTCAATAGAAACCTTAACTCTGCCCTGTTGTGACACCAGTAGGAGACAAATTATAAAAATTGAATGTGTCTTTAAAAATCAGCTTACCCTCATTAAGGTCCACAAACACTAAACTATCTTAAACATAAACTACAATATGCATATATATTTGAATGGTGTTACTATATGGCCACCATCTCCCATTGTTCTCTATGTGAATGAAGCCACAATTCTCCTCACACAGCACAGAGAAGATAAAAATGATGGCACTTGGAAAACAAGAGGAAGGAGTAAAGATCAAATCGGAGACAAAGAATTAGAGCTAGTGGAAAAATTGAGTAACTTGGAGGACTAGTGTCGAAGAGTGGAAATAATGAAGATGACAAAAAAAAAGAATTGAACTAGCCACTGCTGCATTCAGAAAACTCTGCAAGATCTGGAAGGCTAAAGAAATGTAGATAAAAATAAGTCAGTGGCTATTAGACAGCTGTCATGCCAATACTACAGGTCAGAATGTTGGAGTATGAGGAAACCTAAAGGATACTGACTGCAGAAATGATCTGGCAGAGAAATTTCAAGACTACAGAGAATAAAAATAAATGAAGTGATAAGGAAATGGCCAGGACAAGAAATTATGCTGTAACAGAAAATTCAAGAAAGACCACTATGAAGCTGGTGCAAGGGAGAAAGTAGTGGAAAGACTTCATTTGGCTCCATCGTTGCTGCTGAGATGATGGACAGGAATAAAAAGAATATATTTATCTAGTAATCTTTTGATGTCAAACTCAATATCTTAGTGCAAGAGTGCCTAAATAACAGATTAATTTTCATTATTTGAAAATTATCCATAAACAGTTATTCAGGGCACAAACTCAAAAATCTAAATGAATAGCAATAGATTATGTTTTTGTCTGTCTGTTCCCAATGGAAGCAAGAAAAAACAGAGCTCTCAGAAGAAAGCTTTTTGTCATGAGGTTTCCAGATGAGTTTTTCAGACATAAGGGTTTAGATAAACCTTGAATATGTATTAAAGGTTTTGGAGGGCGGGTTCCATGAAAATCATCTAATCTCTGAGGGTGAATCCTGGCCCTATTGAATTCAATGGCAAAACTTCTATTGACTTCAATAGGTCCAGGATTTCCTCTTCAATTTTTTGATATCCACTTACCAAAATGAAGAAGAGTATAAAGCAAATGGAATAGATATTTCAATAAGATTCTTGCCATTGGGAGTTTTTGTTCCCGTTGCAAGATAATTTCACATGAAATTGTTCATCAGTGCAGAGCTTTGCTACACTAGGTTGCGCCTATTGCTTTGGAAAAAAAAGTGCTCATTATTGTAACCGGTTTCAAATAGGTAGTGGCTTTAACTTCTGGTACTGAATATGAAACTTTGTGAATTTAAAAAGTGGGATATTCAAAGAGTCTATGGGATTTAGGTGTCTAAATATCATTGCTATTAAATGCTAAACCCCCTAGGTCACTTTTAAAATCCTCTAACATTAAATATCCACACAAGCAACACACCCTTACTTTGCCAAGAAAATCTTGGGTAATTCATTTGTATTTAACTCACACAAGTCCCTGATCCAGCCATGCACTTAAGCACATGCTTACATTAAGCATGTAAATAATACTATTGAATCGGTCTATTCTCACAGTTAAAATTAAGCATGTGCTTAAGTGCCTTCCTAGATCTGGACCTGAAACACAAAGACACAAATATGTCATATATATTGACACAGCCATACAAACTTATATCACAAATACAAACTTCATTCTCTTTCCCAATGTGACATTTTCACTGAAGCAAGAGGGACCCCTTTAGAAATAAACTTAGGCTTTTGCAATACGTCTGTTTCATTGTAATTATTATTTGCATGATTACTGATAGAAAGTAAATCTTGTTTTCTAAAATATGCAGTTTTTTTGTAAGTCTATCTTTTTATCATTACTTTGCAGCATTACTCATAGTGCAATAAAAGATAAAAGCATTTAAAATATATTAGTAGAGCGTAAGTGCAGTTTACCTTTGTGTAAATGCTACGCAGAATGTTTTTCAAGTAATTTAGTGATGTCTATGAATCAGATCATACTCAGAATAATAATGGGTGTGAATGGCATTTTCCATAATAACTTCCATTTTAACTTCTTTAGCTATACAGGTGGATGTAACATTTAATTTCACAGGGGTTTGGGTTTCATTGGGACACACTGTATATATATTATATCTTGCAGATCAGTGCTACTAACAAACTGGGGGGACGGGACATTGAGGGGATGCATACATTCCCTTTTACACCCAACAGCAATTAAAAAAAAAGAAATTAAACCAAATAAATGCCATTTATACTACATGAACATATTTTCCCTGTGAAGGGATGTCAGTGGCTCCATCAGCCCTTTAATAAAATGGAAGTATTTGATTCACTGTCCTGATGTTCCAAGGAATATCAGTCTATAAGAAATTAATTACATTGTGACATGCAGTGTTTTTCACTTGCCTGTGAATCCAGGCTTTTGAGAGCACATCTGCCTCCTTTGATGAAATAAATTCACAAAATAGACACAAACTCCCAGAACATCTTAAAATTATTATGTATTATATTATTGTAGTACTTAGGATCTCCAGTGATGGAACAGGCCCCTGTTGGGCTAAGCACTGTACAAATACAGAACAAAATGTACAGTTCCTGCCCTAAACAGTTTACAATCTAAGAATAAGACACGACATAACAGATGGATACAGGTGTAGCCTATGGGATGATTTAGGTTAAGAAATAAGTAGGCTAACGTAGGCCAAAGCCAAATTTATAACTGTAGAGGAGTATCTAAGAAGGAAATTGAAGTTGCTAGTCTAAGAAAGATAAGTTGGATACAGGGAATAAGACAGGGAAACTGAAGTTAGGAAGGACATAATCCAAGGTTATGTTGCAGTTATATTTTGCTTAAAACTGTTGAGCAAGGTTTTAATGAGTGTTTTTAAGAATTGTGAATATTTTATTAAAATGCTATCTGATATTATGGGAAAGACATTTGTGCAGAAGTTAATTTAAATAATGTGTAATGTAAAGAGCCACTAAGGAGGTGGTGGACATATAATTAAGGTAAGGGGCTGTTTAACTTTAATTGGTATTATAATGGATTATAAAAGAGTAGTTTTGCTAAATTGCAGGAGAGCTCCACGTAACATCAAAAGTGTACGTTAAGTTCCAGGACTTTAAGCCTGTACTTCACTCTGTCAGTGGACTCATCACCCATTGATACACTATTTCATCTTTGATTGTATGTATAATAATTAATGAGGATATTGATATCACAGAAACTTGGTGGAATGACGATTATCAATGGAACATGGTAGTCCCAGTGGACAAAATATATAGGAATGACAGAGTATCACGCTGATGGTGAAGAAAGCATAGAGTCAAATACAATAAAAATCTTTTATGAATCAAACTGTACCATAGAATCTCTACAGATAAAGTATGCTTGATTAATAATAGTATAGCAGTAAGAATATACCACCAACCACCTGACCAGAATGGTGATGGTGGTTGTGAAATGCTCAGGGAGATTAGAGGCTACAAAACGAGAAAAGCTATTAATAATAGGTGATTTCAACGCTCCCCAGTTTGAGTGAAAACATTTCACCTCAGGACAGGATGCAGAGATAAAATTTCTAAGCACCATTAATGATTGCTTCTTGGAACAGCTAGTTCTGGAATCCACAATGGGAGAGGCACCTGTTGCATTAGTTCTAAGTGGTGCACAGGATCTGATCCAAGACATGAGTACAGCTGAACCACTTGGTAATAGCGACCATAATATAATTAAATCTAGATTCTTATAAAGGGGGGGGGGGATTCTAAACAAACCAACCACAATAGCACTTAACTTCCAAAAAGAGAACTACACAAAAGTGAGGAAGCTGGTTGAACAGAAATTAAAAAGAACAGTTACAAAAGTTGGATGCCTGTAAGCTGCATGGACGCTCTTTAAAAACACCAAAGTAATGGCTAAAACTATATGTATATCTCCCCCCCCCCTTTCAAAAAAAGAAACAAACCAGTAAAAGATCTAAAAAATACCATCATGGCTAAACAGAGTAAGAGATAATGAGAGACAAAAAGGACATCCTGTAAACATTGGAAGTCAAATAGAAAGGAGTATAAACTGTAGCAAGTCAAGTGTAAAAGTATAATTAGACAGGCCAAACAGAATTTGAAGAGCAACTAGCAAAGGAAACAAATATTAACAGCAAAATTTCTTAAGTACATCAGTGGAGCCACTGGATGATTGAGGTACTACAGGAACACTCAAGGAAGACAGGACTGTTGCGTAGAAGCTAAATGAATTTTTTGCACTGGTCTTCATTGAAGAGGATGAGAGGGAGATTCCCACACCTGAGCCATTCCTTTTAGGTGACAAATCTGAGGAACTATCCCAGACTGAGGTGTAATTAGAGGAGGCTTTGGAACAAATTGAGAAATTAAACAGTAATAAGTCCCCAGCACCACATGGTATTCACCCAAGAGTTCTGAAGCATCTCAAATTTGAAATTGCAGAAGTACTCCCAGTGGTATGCATCCTATCATTTAACTTAGCCTCTATACTAGATGACTGAAGGTTAATTAATGTAACGCCGATTTTTTTTAAAAGAATCCCGTGGCAATCTTGGCAATTACTGGCCAGTATGCCTAACTTCAGTACCAGGTAAATTGGTTGAAATTGTAGTAAAAAACAAAATTATCAGACACATAGATGAACACAATGTAAGAACATAAGAATGGCCATACTGGGTCAGACCAAAGTTCTATCTAACCCAGTATCCTGTCTTCCAACAGTGGCCAATGCCAGCTGCCCCAGAGGGAATGAACAGGTAATCATCAATTGATCCATTCCCTGTTGCTCATTCCCAGCTTCTGGCAAACAGAGGCTAGGGACACCATCCCTGCCCATCCTGGCTAATAGCCATTGATGGACCTATCCTCCATGAATTTATCTAGTTCTTTTTTGAACCCTGTTATAGTCTTGGCCTTCACAATATCCTCTGGAAAAGAGTTCCACAGGTTGACTGTGCGTTGTGTGAAAAAATACTTCCTTTTGTTTGTTTTAAACCTGCTGCCCATTAATTTCATTTGGTGACCCTTAGTTCTTGGTTTATGAGAAGGAGTAACTAACACTTCCTTATTTACTTTCTCCAAACCAGTCATGATTTTATAGACCTCTATCATATCCCCCCTTAGTCGTCTCTTTTCCAAGTTGAAAAGTCCGAGTCGTATTAATCTCTCCTCATACAGAAGCTGTTCTATACCCCTAATCAATTTTGTTGCCCTTTTCTGAACCTTTTCCATTTCCAATATATATTTTCTTTTCAGATGGAGCTACCACATCTGCACACAGTATTTAAGATGTGGGCGTACCATGGATTTATATAGAGGCAATATGATGTTTTCTGCCTTATTATCTGTACCTTTCTTAATGATTGCCAACATTAAGTTTGCTTTTTTGACTGTTGCTGCACATTGAGTGGATGTTTTCAAAGAACTATTCACAATGACTCCAAGATCTCATTCTTGAGTGGTAACAGCTAATTTAGACCCCATCGTTTTATATGTATAATTGGGATTATGTTTTCCAATGTGCATTACTTTGCATTTATCAACATTGACTTTCATCTGCCATTTTGTTGCCCAGTCACCCAGTTTTGAGAGATCCTTTTGTAGGTCTTTGCAGTCTGCCAGGGACTTAACTATCTTGAATAGTTTTGTATCATCTGCAAATTTTGCCACCTCACTGTCTACCCCTTTTCCCAAATCTTTTATGAATATGTTGAATAGGACTGGGCCCAGTACAGACACCTGGGGAACACCACTATTTACCTCTCTCCATCCTGAAAACTGAACATTTATTCCTACCCTTTGTTTCCTATCTTTTAACAAGTTACCAATCTATGAGAGGACCTTCCCTCTTATCCCATGACAGCTTACTTTGCTTAAGAGCCTATGGTGAGGGACCTTGTCAAAGGATTTCTGAAAATCTAAATACATTATATCCACTGGATCCCCCTTGTCCACATTCTTCTTAACCCCCACAAAGAATTCTAGCAGATTGGTGAGGCATGATTTCCCTTTAAAAAAAGTTGTTGACTCTTCCCCAACAAATTGTGTTCATCTATATGTCTGACAATTTTTTTTCTTGATTATAGTTTCAATTTTCTGGTGTGGCTTGACTCCTGTGGCACCCGCTCATTGATCTTGTAGGTGCCTGGCCATGGTCCCAGGCTTCTTCAGACAGGGCAGTCATACGGTTGGTGCAGCTAAACCCCACAATGATTCTCGGCTGCAGTCACCCAGTTACCTCACTTGCCAGAGGCTCATAGGTCTCCTCCTCAGTCTCCCTTGGCTGGGACACAGAATGTACTCCCTGGTTGCTGGCTTGTCTGGCAGGCTAGTGATCCTTCCTATCACGTAGGGCAGTAGCTTGCTCCTGACTTTTCCCCAGTCAGCACTGAACTGAGCCAGGCTCTCTCCTTTTCTGTCCCCTACAGGCCTGGCACTGGCTGCAGGTATAATGGGGCAGGGATAGCTTGGCCCAAAGTCTCTCCTTAACCCCAGCCATGCTAGTGGCCAGTTTCTCTGCTTCATCACACTATTATTATGAATTATTAGTATTGTAGTAGAATCGAGGAGCCCAGTCATGAATGCTATTGTGAAAAATACTGTATAAACACAGAATAAAAAGACAGTCCCATGCAAATTTCTCTTTAACTGACTACTTCGAACAAATGTGGCCTTAGCAGACATTTTTTAATTTTTCATATTTTGGACTGCATTTTGGAAAAATTGAAGCAAGATGGATGTGGTTTCCCTCCACACTTCTGCCATGGGGCCTCTTTCCCTGCTAACAATATTCCTTCCATTCCATAAGGAACCCCTGTGTGTGTAGTGTTTTCTTTCTGATGTGGACTAACATACATTACACACTAGATTGAGAATCTATTTCATTTGTGATATAAATCATAAACTTCATAGATTGCAATAAAGCATTTGACAGCCTCCAGTGTGATTCATTCTGAGATAACTAGAAGTGTTATGGTAATGCCAACAAAAATAACTGTTTTCATCAAGGCTTTTTATCAAAGCACACCATGCACAGTTAAAATAAAGTAAATGCAGACTTGAGCAGGTGGTTCAACATTGACACTTGCTGTCAAACCAAGATGCATTCTCTCACTTCTAATGTTTGACATTGGCACTGACGACATTGTGAGGAAAATGTGTAGATGGCCACAACACAGTCATCACATTGCTCACCACCAAAACACAAGAATATCTATATTTTGATGACCTAACTCTTCCAAATGACAAAACCACCAACTTGCAAGTAAAGACTGAAAAACTGTCTTCCAGCATTGCAAAAAAGATGTGGTTAATAATCAGTTATGAAAAAAACTAACCTAATGTGAACCTCAGCAGCTCCCAAATCAAGCATGACTTTAAAAGGCAAAGGAGTACAAGAAGTGAGTCAGCTTAGATACCTTGGTAGGAATGTGCAAACCAATAGGGAACTGCTGGGAGCCAACAAGTAGAAAAAGGAGCAGCCAGAACAGGGATTGCAAGTGGTGGGGGAGGAAAGGAGTAAAATGAGGTCCAGATGGGGCCACCCTTCCACCTAGGACCCCCCTGAACCTAGAATTGTGCAGTGGAGATCCCACCATCTCTGGGGCACTAGGACCCAGGCAATTCCTCCCCCATCATGTGGTCTTGGGGGAAGAATTGCAGAGTGCAACCAGCCAAACACTACAGCCAGTAGAACCAGAAGCAGACAAAGCAGGGACCTTTGGACCTCTGGACATTCTAAGCAAAACTGTAGAATGTTTTATTACTTGGTCTGCCCTATGCTGATTCTTTGTTTGCTCCAATCCTCCAGCTCCCACTCCCTACTCCCCCCACCACAGGGCTGGCTCCAGCTTTTTTGCCACCCCAAGCAGCGAAGGAAAAAAACCAAAAAAAACGATTGAGCGGCCGCCGAACTGTCGCTGAAGACTGAAGTGGGTCAATTGAGTTGCCGCTGAAGTACCGCCGAAGAGGAAGCGAGGCATTGAAGGACCCGCCACTGAATTGCCACTGCAGACCCAGATGTGCCGTCCCAATAACAAACAGAGTGCCGCCCCTTTCTATTGGCTGCCCCAGGCACCTGATTCCTTCACTGGTGCCTGAAGCCGGCCCTGCCCCACCCAGTCTCTTTACCTTAACTTTATTCCAAACCAACCCCTCCTACCTTCTCCTCTCCTTCCCTGTCCCCACTGTTTCCTTCCCTTTTCTTTCAATTTAGCAGATTCCCTCCTAAATACTACGACCACTACTCATCTGCCTTCTGTATTGAAACTAAGTATTAATATAGGTTCTACTCATAATATAGGTTATGATCTTAAGTGCAGAGATCATATTCCAGAGAAAGTTGAGGCATGTCTGATCCTGGGCATTTGAAAAACAGAGATTGAAAACTGAAAAAGTCTGAAGTCCAAGGGTTGCTATATTCAGTATTTACCAGTATCGAAAAACTACTTTCAGATCCAAGGAACAAGAATGATTTAAAGGTCCAATATCTTGTAAGCTATCACAGGCAGAAAGACAGCTGTGAGACAAAATGATGGAATGCAGACAATTCAATGTTAAGTGTCAAATAGTGTGGCCCCCATCAAATACCCATCATTATGCAGATTGATGTAGGTCATTGAGCAACCAGGTTGGCAGTCCAGTAGTCCCACCATTTGTTTCAATATGAGCTGGAAATACACGTTTTTTCATGTCTTCACCTGGCTTACATTAAATGTTATATTGTATAAGAGAGTCTTATATGAAGAGAGGAAAAGTGGTTTTGTGGTTTGGGCCATGTGCTTTAACTCAGAGTATCCATGTTCTATTACTAGCTCTACCAAAGACTTCCTGGTCCTACTCCCCCCATTTGTAAAATGCTAATAGTCATTCTTTCTTTCTTCCACTCTTTCTTTGTTTTGTCTGTTTTGATTATGAACTGTTTGGGGCAAGGATTGTCATTGTCTCTAACGATGTGTTTATACCCCATCTAGCACTAAAGAATCCCAGTCTCAGTTGGAGCCTCTGGGCTCTCCTGTAATATAAAATAATAAAAATTAAGATAACAAATATTTGAATTAAAACATGTTCTTAATTCAAACATTTCCCTGGAATCCAGACACGAGAGCCCTGTGGAATTTGCAAGAGAATCAGGAAGCAGCCCTCACTCCAAAGAAATGTGAATGTAGACGGTCATTGTTTAGGCTTAAATGTAATTTTGTATATTTTTATAATTTTGATTAATACTACCAATGTTTATTGTTATTTTTTCCCCATTTTATCAAATGTTCACAGTTGCGCAAAAATATTTAACACACTTTTAATTTTTTTTATTGATTATAAATGTTCACAGTTGAAGGAAATTATGGGGTGATCAGACAACAATTATTTAATGACAATAGATGTTCAGGGTGCAATTAGACACCTATGGCCAGGGCCAGCCCTAAGGGGGTTCGGGGCTGAGTTTCTATGTGCCGGGGGTTGCTGCTCCCCAGGCCCTGCCCTAATTCCATCCCTTCCCCCAAGGCCCCACCCCCGCACTGCCTCTTCCCATCCCTGAACTGCCCCGCCTCTTCTCGTCCCCACTCCACCTCTTCCCTGCCCAGTTCCGCCCTCTCCCCCGCAGTGCCTCCAGATGCAGTGAAACAGCTGATCGGCGGTAGGCTCTGGGAGGGACGGGAAAGTGCTGTTCGGCAGGGCCTGCCAGCGGGCAGGAGCCACTAGTGGGAGGGGAGGTTGGTAGGGGGGCTCCTCCTTGCCCCCCTCCCCCCTCCTGCTTCACCTTCCCGCCCACCTCCTCACGAAGTGCGGGGCCCCCCAAAGCATGGGGCCTGGGGAAGTTGCCCCGATTTGCCGTACCCTAGGGATGGCTCTGCCTATGGCTGGCCTGTGCCAGCTGACTTAGACTAAGGGGCTTTTTAATTGCAGTGTAGATGTTCTGGTTCAGGCTGCAGCCCAAGCTCTAGGACATTGCTACCTCTCAGTGCCTTAGAGTCCGGGCTTCATCCCAAGACTGAATGTCTACACTGCAATTGAACAGCCCCTTACCCTGAGCCCTGTGACCTCTAGTCAGCTGATATAGTCCAGATGGGGTGTCTAACTGCGGTGTACACATACCTTGAGAGTCAAAAAGTTAAAACTTTATAATCTTTAAAACACAGGTTGTCAACATCACATATGAAAATATACGAAGTATGTATCCTTACATCAATCACTAAGAAGTTGTCAAGCAGCATTTTTCTTGTCTATTTTTAAATTTTATTATCTCTTGGAAATATTTTTTGTTGATCTGTGTATGTTGAAATTGGCATTTACATAAAACTCAAATCTTTCCAAGCCTAACTATGTTTCCTGGTTCAAACTGAGTCTAATGTAGTGCTTCCTGTTGGATGGGGTATTTATCATTGGCCTCATTGTCCCTTTATTTCAAGTAGGAGGGGCTATTCTTTTAGAGCAGTGTTTCCCAAACTTGGGACGCCACTTGTGTAGGGAAAGCCCCTGGCGGGCCGGGCCGGTTGTTTACCTGCCGCGTCCACAGGTCTGGCTGATCGCGGCTCCCACTGACCACAGTTCGCTGCTCCAGGCCAATGGGGGCTGCTGGAAGCGGCGGCCAGTATGTCCCTCGGCCCACGCCGCTTCCACTTTTAGACTTTCATCTTTTGCAATATCCAAATTCTAGATTACAATGACCCCAGCAGCTATACATCCCAAATGTTGCTCTATGAAGTTTGTCTATCAGAAAAAAAGAAAAAGAAAATAAAAAATCAGAAAATATGTATCAACTTTGTATCTTTAGATGGAAAAATATTTTGTGATTCACACACAATATATTAGCAAGATTACATCCCAAACTGAGACCAAGAATAACTGGTGTTCTAAATAATCAGATATCAGTAAACGCCACACGAACTTCCATATAAAAAGTTAAGTGTTTCCTCCAGCCATTACACTGTAGATTCCACCCATTGATTTGCTGATTGAAAGGTTGTCATCAGTAGTTGTCAGAACTCTGAAAGAAGAAGGAAGAAAAAAACAGACTGCAGAACAGAAAGGAAAATACCATTGAAAATGTTTTTTCTTCAAAGACAGTTGACAGACTGCTTTGATGTGGTCTATACATAACTGGAGCTTTGAAGTGCTTAGATATTCCCTACCTAATTGGGTGCCAAAGTTCATTATCATTCTCATAGTCCCTGACTATTGCCCAATTTTTTTTTTTCTTCAAACATTGATTTTTATCTAGAAATTGCTGCAATGACTTTTCCCCAGGCAAGATCCACCTTTTGGAGTGCAAAGCATTATTTTTGATTTCCCAAAGATTTAGGCTAAAGTGTCTTTTTACTGTTTGTCATTGTAATTTTTTCCTAGTGAGATATCATTTGAGTTATCTTTTAATTCAGAAATGCCAAGGGGTAAAAGAGGAATGTGATTTTGTTACCATGCATTTCCCAGACCAAAAAAAAAAAAAAAAAGTCTCAGGATGCATGGTTTAGAAATGGATTTAGTTCTGCTATAATGCTATTCAACTAAAATGAACAGGGTGGTTTATATTTTTTCTTTGTCACCTGAGCTGGAAAATTTAAATTAGCATGTTCAGCTCTCTGAAGGGGGGAAGAAAAACCTAAAAAGCTCAAGCTCTCTGATGTCTACAGTATGTGGAAATATGTAATGAATTAGGCATATCACCATAAATTTTGAGCTAAAGCTAGTGGCAATCAATTTGAAATGGAATGAGACTGTTTCAAATGAATCACATTTCCCAACTGTTGAACATACAAGGTTCAAAAGGAACACAGTTGTTGTTATTTATTTATTATATTGCAGTAGTGCCTACAGGAATCAATCTGGTATTGAGGTCCTATTGTGTTCGGCATTGTACAAGCCTCTAATGAAAATCTGGTAGTCCCAAAATATAAAAGAAAAATATTCTAATTTAACTTTTCATCTCCCGGGGCATCTTGTCTTGTCTTTTTCCTCTTTGTAGCATGTATGTGTTTGAGGGCAGGAACACGTTGGAACCAATCCAGTCAGTTGTTGAGCACCATCAAGATTAAAATACTTAATAAAGATGCATGGGACCCATTTTAAAGTTGGCCTAAGTATTAGAAATAATTGGAAAATGTCCAGTGAAACAAGGATTTTAAAGATAAAACAAAATATATTCCCATATTTGACAAGATTATATTTTCCATTTTCTAACGAGCTGTGCTAAATATGGAAAATTGAAGTAATTTTTAAAAAGAGGTTGTCACAAACTTACTCTGAAACTTTTGGCAAGTGACTTAAGCACAATGTAGCTAAGTACCCCATCTGGAAAATGAAGGTACACACATTCTTCCTAGGCCAAAGGGATATTTTGGTAGAGAATGTTAGGAGGAGGAGATATTTGACCAGATTCTATAGTTTTCTTTCACTTTTGAAGTGTACCCTGAAGTTGACAAAACATAATCTCCACTGCTATGTGTTTTTCTTTGTTGGCATCACTAACAGAGCAATTAATTTAATTTACAAATAATGAAAACTTAAACATTTTACACTTTTGGCCTTTAAAATATTGCCTCTTGCACAAGCCCATGGTCATCAAATATCCTATGGCAATTTTGCAAAAATAGGGCATTAGTCCCAGTTTAGTGGCCAAGTCCCAACTTTGTTAATTGTGCTGTGCCTACTTAAACTCCCTTTGCTGACATTACAGTTATTCTTCTTCCCTTCCTGTCCTGAACTGATGTGCATTGTGGTTGTGCAGTGATAAGCTGATAGAAGCAATTGCTGCATGTAGATTGTATATAAACTGAAGTTAAGCACTCTTTGAATCCTTGGGATGAAAGGTGCTCTAGAAATGTTAGTTTTATTAATTAGCATTGTTTTTATTGGGGAGAATAAAATAAAATAAAAATGTTGCAAAGATCTCCTCCTCCCCCCCAACAGGTGGCTGAATACAGCATTAATGGTAGCATAGGTCTGTGCAAGGCTATCTAGAACCATGTGGGGATCTCCATATCTGGTACCATACTGACCCTCGTAACAATATTAATTACTATACAATGGTATTTTTTAATTTATTCAGTTGATCTTTTTTAAAGGCCAAGTGTCCTACCTGCAACAATGAAAGCAGGATAGAAGAGGACTCTGTTCTCTCTTTAACCTTCTCTCTAGTTTTTATATTTCAAATAGATATAAATTGTTAAAACACAAAGAAACGTTTATGTTCCCTCTAGGCCTGTCAGAGAAGGATGGAAGAAAGTCTGTGTAACTGAAAGACATGCACCCACTTTACAGGTCACCTTTACTTACCATGTGTGCTTCAGTGACTTCTTGAAGTAGCAGAGATCCTCTCATTATGTTCCTTCATGCATTTGAACATTCCCTGTGGGGATCATGCAACAGAAGCTCTAATTTTTTTCTTTCTTCTCCATCTCTGCTTTCATAGTTTCAGATTTTTTTAAAGTCTTTGCATTTAATACAGCACTTTCCATCTGAGCATCTCAAAGCACTTTTCAAACATTAGTGATTTTGTCTTCCCAACACTCCTTTTACGTAGGGATGTATTATCATCCACATTTTACACATGGGGAAATAGAGGTGCAGAGCAGTTTGAAAACTTTGGCTTAAACTGCTGTGACCAAAACTATTCTGTGAATTCTGTTAAATTTGTGAATAGTTTCCGACCAATTGAAGTTGCATTTTTCAGTGAATAAACAATTTAGTTAAAAAAGTTCCCAACTCTACTCCTGATCTCTTCTCTGAAACACACCCCACAACCTGTCCCTATTGAACAACAAGCCTTCCCTTTTGTCACTCAAGACTGTTAGCTGGAGGATATATTTGAGTCTCCATTCTTCCAGCTGTTTTCAAATCCTAGCATTTCTTCATCAATATCATCATCTCTAAGATCTGACTTTTTCTTTCCTTCTAGACAACTAAAATTCTTTTCCTGGCCCTTAACATCTCTTGTCTTCATTATTGTAACCTCCTTCTCTTTGGCCGCCTGCACACCCACATTTAGCCTCGTCTGGTCCACACAACATACTATCTTTCTTGCTGATCAGTTTGACCCTTCCCTTTGGTTCCCCCCATTGGCTCACCCTTTTCCACAGCATCTGTTTTGAGAGACTTATCTCTTTCTTCAAGTCCTTCCATATTTTTGCCTCAACCCACATATCTGCCTTTTGTATCATGATAAGTGGAACTGGATTCAGAGGACCCATGTTCTCTGGAGGGAAAGTTACTTACGAGACAACAGGAAAACAGGTAACATGGGGCATTAGGCTGGAAGCAACACAGCCACATGGACAGAGCAGTAAACAGGATTTAAACTGCAAACTGCATTTAGCTTCAGACTTTGCTAATGAAACATGGTAACAGCATCTGAACTGAGAGTTACCTGAAGTGCAGCAGCTGGCAGTGTGAGCCACAGAACTCAGTCTGAAGCCCACCAGAGCCCTGGATTTTGCAGACACAAACCCAGCCCAGCGATGGACCCAGTTGAAGGAGTATGAGCCATACACAGACTTGACCATGCACGAGGATGAGACCAGCAGGGAAGTAAAATGATTATTGTACCTTAATGGGGAGCAAGTCTGATAGGTCTACACCACTCCAAAGCGCACCACTGCCTTAAGCCTCACAGTGATACTTGGAGCCCTGGGGACCTATTGCTTCCCAAAAGCAGAATGAAACTGTGGAACAACACAGGTTTTTCACTAGAGACCAATCCAAAGAGGAGATACACCCCAATGTTACTCCATTACACATACTTTCTACGCCTGCTACATGCAATTTCTGGGACTTGACAGGCCCCTAATTCAGGACAGGACAGTCTGTGGCACTTAGGATCACCAACTGTAGGAGTGGGTAATATAGGAAGGATGATCCCACATTAAACAAATCCTTAAACATGGGGCACACAGCTGAAGCCTAAAGAGAGAGGATAAAAGCCCACGAAGGCACAACTTCCCTATAAGGACATGCATGAGACAACAGCAAAGGAGAGCAGGTGGCCAGGGTGTCAAATGTTCAGTAAATGCATTTACTTTGAGAGACAGCATGAGTGAGTAAAAAGAGAAGTGCTTGGCATTAAAATTACATTGCAAGGAGTACGACAAGTTGAACCACTTTATCAGTGTGTGCAAGAATCAGAAAGAATTAGTCAGACTTATACAAGAGGGAAAGTCACATCAAACAGTGATGATGACATCGTGACTTTCTCCTTGAGTCCAAGAGCATATCAGATCCAGGCTGTTAGGACTGGAAAGCAACAAAGGACAATACTAACCTCTGTGCATGCAAAAACGTTAACAGGAAAATGTGCTGTATGATTTCAGCTGATAGTAGGGCCTCCTGCAATGCGATTCCACAGGGTGAATTGGACTCAGACATACCCATTAGAAAAAGCAGGTACAGTCAAATAATGTGCAATGAGAGCATAACACAACCTTGTAGGAAAATATGACCTCGTTGTTACTTTTTGGATTTGTTACTCATGGTACCAACTGAAGTTTGTGGTAAGCATCAGAGACATCTCTTATGGAATACAGTCATAAAAGCCCTGGATCTGATATGGATGTAGCATCAGAATTTTAGAGCCGCAGTGAAAGAAGTAAAAGTGCAAGTCACAGGGGTGCCTTGAAGGACAGCTACAAGTGGAAGTAGAGTCCACAGTAGAACCTGTATATTTACCATAAAGGAAAACTACAGGGGAACTACATAATCCAGTATGCAAGGAGCAAGAAAGTTTGCAGAGCCGGGATCTCATAGCACCTATAGAGATCAGCATGGCCATGGCAAGCAGCATGGTGATGGTAAAGAAGACATCACAAAAATTATGCATCTGCATAGAGCCAAAGCCACTGAACCGGGAATTGAAAAGATGCCACTGTACACTTCCCACAATTAGTGACATCTGGACACAACTTTCGGAAGCCAGAATCTTTATGGTCTTTTGATGTGAGAAACCGGTTTTGGCACATAAGTCTGGATAAAGAGTCCAGTATGCTGACAACATTTGCAACACCATTTGGTCACTGCCAATGGGTATAAGCTCAGCAGCATCATCAGAGGGCTTCCAGAGAAGCTCACCGAACTCTGGAAGAACTGCCTCAGGTGAAAATAGTTGTAGATAGCTCCTCCTTGTAGGTGAAAGGAGCAATGATAGAGAAGCTGAATGAGACTATGGCAGAAAAAAATGATAAGCTTTTCTACAGTGATGCAGGCACAAGGATATAAATCCCAGCCCAGAAAAAAATGCAACTCAAACAGCATGAAGACATGCACTGGACATCTGCTCATAGCAGAGGGATTGAAAGCAGATCCCAATAAGGTCAAGTCAGTTAGAGACATGCTAGCTTCAGTGGATGTGAAAAGGGGACAGCACTTCAGAAGAATGATATATTTTTTGTCCACACCTGGCTGTCATAGAGGAACCCATATATCATATGTAAACATATATCAGCTCAAGGCAGGATGTTGAGTGGGACTGGGCAAGTCACCACCAGCAAGTATGTGACAAGCTCAAACAAATGATAACAGATTTTCTTTTTGCAAGAGCAGCCGGTCACTTATGCCAGTAGGCCCCTGTCAGAGACTGATCAGGGATACACCCAAATAGAAAAAGAGAGTTCTTGGCTGTGATATTTGGACTGAAGAAACAATAAATCAGTACACCTATGGCCATTCAGTAATAGGGGCAACCAGACCACAACCCACTAGCCACAATCATGGCAAATTCCCTTCTTCGTGTTCCAGAGAGATCGAAGCACGTGTTGATTTGTCTCCAACACTACCAGGTAGAGATCAGATATTGTCCAGGCCAACTACTGGTGTTAGCTATCACCCTGAGCAGGGCATACATACCCCACATCAGGTAGTAGGGGGAAGGACGTCAGAACACTGACTCCATTAACATAGAATCGTAGGACTGGAAGAGACCTCAAGAGGTCTTCTAGTCCAGTCCCCTGCACTCAAGGCAGAACTAAGTATTATCTACACCATCCCTGGCAGATGTTTGTCTAACCTGCTCTTAAAAATCTCCAATGATGGAGATTCCACAACCTCCCTAGGCAATTTATTCCAGTGCTTAACTACCCTGGCAGTTAGGAAGTTTTTCCTAATGTCCAACCTAAACTGCCCTTGCTGAAATTTAAGTCCGTTGCTTCTTGTCCTCTCTTCAGGTTAATGAGAACAACTTTTCTCCCTCCTCCTTGTAACAACCTTTTATGTACTTGAAAATTGTTATTATGTCCCCTCTCAGTCTTCTCTTCTCAGACTAAACAAACCCATTTTTTTTCAATCTTCCCTCATAGGTCATGTTTTCTCATTTTTGTTGCTCTTTTCTGTATTTTCTCCAATTTGTCCACATCTTTCCTAAAATGTGGCATCCAGAACTGGACATAATACTCCAGTTGTGGTTTAATTAGAGTGGAGTAGATTTACTTCTTGTGTCTTGCTTATAACACTCACGCTAATACATCCCAGAATGATGTGGGGTTTTTTTGCAACAATGTTACACTGTTGACTCATATTTTGCTTGTGATCCACTATGACCCCCATATTCCTTTCTGCAGTACTCCTTCCTAGGCAGTTATTTCCCACTGTGTGTGTGTGCAACTGTTTGTTCCTTCCTAAGTGGAGTACTTTGCTTTTGTCCTTATTGAATTCTGTCCTATTTATTTCAGACCATTTCTCCAGTTTGTCCAGACAATTTTGAATTTTAATCCTATCCTCCAAACATGCTGCACTATCTCCCAGTTTTAACAGTGAAGCTGATGGAAATCAAAGAGGCTACAGAAAAGGGCATCCAACTACAGGCAATCAACAGAGCAATACTATCAAAATGGCATGAAGACAAAAGCCAAGTACTGGTAGCTACAGAAACTTATTTTCAAATGAAAGGTTAGCTGAAAATGCAGGATGGAATCCAATTTTGAAGACAGAGCGCTATTGTCCCTGCCTCCCTATGTAAGGAGGTATTGCAAAAAATATGTGCCTTACATCTGAGCATTGTGTTAGATGGACTCGAGTGTATGTTTATGGGCTAGGAAATGGATGCAAAACTCCATTCCTTGATAGAAGGGTGTGATAACTGTGAGCAGAAAAAGATGCTTACTATATGAGCTGCACCTCCTCTTATTTACCTTGATTACAGTGGACTACTACTGAATTTTGGGGGGAGTGGATGCCCTGCCTGATACAAGAAACAAATCAGTGATTGACAAACAGAAGGGCCACTTTGAGAGAGATGGCATTCTGGACACTATATTCACTGACAACAGGCCCAAATTTGCCTTGGAAGAATTCAAGAAGTTTTCGTGCAAATGGGAATTTGACCAGTATACCTCCTCCCCAGCATACCCACAGAGTAATGGTAAGGTAAAATCAACTGTGAAAACAGTTAAGAGATTGTTACACCAGGCTGTTTGTTCTGGTTCAGACCTTTAGTTAGCATTTTTGGCACAGAGGAATACCCCCATCGCAGGGGTGCCAAAATAATCCAGTACAGGCACTGATTGGACAAAGGATCAAAACCCTGCTACCAATGATGGGAGACCTACTGTAGCCAGAAGGGTGGAGATAACTCAGAGAGAAAATGACCATGTCACAGGAAACAGAAACTAGAGTATGACAGGTCAGCCAAGGACCTACCTGTCCTGGAGACAGGCACTGCTGTGAGTATCCAGCCATTAGAGAGACACCAAAAGGAATAGACTAAAGGAGTCATGATGGGTGGTACATTGTCACCCAAATCATACAAGGTGACCATGCAAGAGGGACAAGTGAACTGAAGGAACAGGAGGCACTTATGAGACTGTGTATGTGACAACAAGAGAGACTCTACAGAGATCACTATAGAACAAAGAGGCAGAGAACCATGTGGAGGCCAACCCCACAATGAGGGAGGAGACTCCACAGAGAGAGTCTCCTAGATTCGGAGACAAGTCACTTGTGGTATGATCACCCGTTGAGGAGACCAAACTGTCTCAAAGACTACAAAGCCAGCTGAATCTATGGTAAAGATAAGACTCCAACTTGGCTATGTGTTAGTAGCCTCGGGCTGAAGGAGCATGGGGTGGGGATCTGGGCATCAACTATCTGTTTGGAATATTTACATTAAAATATTTGTAAAATAGGGCAGATGTATCATGATCAGTAGAACTGGAGTCAGAGGGCCAATGTTTCCTGGAGAGACTGTTTTTGAGGGGGCACCAGATGAACAAGGAACATGGGGAGTTAGGCTGGAAGCAACTCAGCCACATGGCTGGGCAGTCCACATGGTTTATTAAAGTTCCACATGTTCAACTTAATCTGCATTCAGCATCACTTTCACAAATGAAACACCTTTTTATTTTAGCACATTCACTCTTATACCTCTACTGTGTCAATGATGCTAGTCTCAGTAGTACCCCATTTGCCCACTTCTCATACAACCTTCTTGCTTTTTTGACACTCCCTCCATATAATTTGAATGACTTTTCTGATCTGGTCTACAAAGACATGACATGACCTCTCCTTATTAAGGGCTCAAACCTGAAAGACATTGACTTCCAGGGGAGGGAAAAGTGCTCAGCATCTTGTAGGACTAAGCTCTAGAGTCTTTCCCCAAGATCAACTTCCTCCACAGAGCCTATAATAAATTATCCAGATAAGACATTTATTTTTAAAATTGCTTAATTTTCTTCTGCACTGATCGTTACTGCGTAACTGCATTAGCTTACTGATATTAACCCCATCCATTCTTCTTCTTCCCTACACCCTTCTGATATCATCTCTGATATTAGGAACTAAGCTCCTAAGAGCTAGAATTGTTATCTTAACTGTATTATGAGATCCCAAACATAATTCTGAGTACTGTAAGAAATTAACAGCCACATAACTGTTAATAATACTTTACCATCACTGCCTTTCATCAAGCTACCCATTTGAAAATGTTGGTCTAAGTAATTTGCTCAGGCTCAGATAGCAAGTAAGTGGTAGAATCAAAAATAAAACCCAGAATTCCTGTTCTCCCAGAACCTGTTCTAACCACTAGACAATACTATAAATGCAATAGAATTACCTCAAAGAAAGCTTTTACATTTTTAATTTAAACCTGTTTCTAACCACTAGACAATACTATAAATGCAATAGAATTACCTCAAAGAAAGCTTTTACATTTTTAATTTAGACCCAATGAAATTGCTGTTACTTTAGGGGCCAACTTCTAATTTTAAAAATATAAATAAATTAATTTTTAAGACCCCATTCTATTTCCCCAAAGTAAATAGCAGTGGGTCTTTAAAGGACCTTCCATTCAGGGTAAATGTAAAAAGAGTCCCATTTCAAAGCAGCCCATTAGTATCTGTGATTAATTAGTGTGAAGAATAATGAGGTGGCTGCGACCAGAGTACCAATTCTTAAATTGATTGTCTGAGTTCTTGAATTAATAAAATCCAATTATTCTCTTTTGTAATCAGGACAAAGTTTATTTGTATCTCCTTTTTAATAAGCTTGCTAATGCTATGAGAAGGTAAACAAAACAAACTAATTGTAAATGAAGACAAAGTTCAATTAAACCTCCAAACCCTACCAAACAACCCTTGTAAACAGATTAGTTCAAAGTCCTTATTCATGCATAGACCACATACAAAGCTAATGGACATTTGTTCCCCACATACTTTTTTGATACAGATAAAATGTTTTTGTGCTATATTATTAATATCATTATTAATTTGCTAAATTGTGTATATGTGTCTAGGTGACAATGTCCTAAACCAGCATAGTTGGAGGGCCACTAGTTCATGAATTATTGCAACATACATGGTTGGGGTCTACAGCATTACCTCGTGAATGTGGATGAGGGTTAACGATTAATTAAGATGTACCTTAGATGGTGCATTAAGACTGTTCCTTGGAATGGAGGCTCAGCTGCCTGAGTCAGGCAAATATATCCATTAGAAAGAAGCCAGGGCAGAAT
Source organism: Emys orbicularis (assembly GCF_028017835.1). Classification (NCBI taxonomy): domain Eukaryota; kingdom Metazoa; phylum Chordata; order Testudines; family Emydidae; genus Emys; species Emys orbicularis. Next base: position 81,361,222 of record NC_088686.1, on the reverse strand, counting down.
TCAGTTCTGGTGTAAACAGAAGCAACTCCATTAATTTCACTTTGCTTATACCAAGGACAAAATTTGGTCTCATGGGTCTATACAGGGGAATAAAGTGGGAATGAACAGGAGGAAGTGTCTGTTTTAGGTAGGGAAACTAGGATGAAAGGTTTTATTTTGTTGGAAGTGAGGATAGTAGACCAAGTAATAAAGGGAGGAACATTGAAGATAGAGGAGTGTACTACATTTTTATCTTGAGGGAGGGCATCCTTTTAATCTTAAACCACCATTGAATATGAAACCTAATTTCCAGGTGGATGACTTGTGGAAACTGGGAGAAAGAACTAGATGTTTGTCAGATGTGTAGCAGGTGGGTTCAGTAGCTAAGGGACAAAAAGCAGGATGTGTTTGAGTGGTTGCTGCTTAGTAGCTGGGAGAAGGATTCTGAAGCTTTCCACAGAATAGGGATAACAGGAAGCATTCTGCAACTGGGAGGGAGGAAAATAATGTTTTTAAATGTACACATTGCTACATGTTTATATCAGAGAAGGCAGGTCAAGGAATGATTCTTGCACTTGGAGCAGCAGGTGGTGAGCTTTACCATGGCCCTCAGTTCCTTTGGGAGTTCATTCCACAGTCTCAGACCAGCCCCCAGGAAAGTTCTCTCCTGCACACATGAGCCTTACCCTTGTAAAATGGTGGAAGGGCTATAAATATATAATTATTTTCAGTAGCTCAGAGCAATTCAGTGAAAATATTCAACCTCACGCATACAGCAGGGGATTCTTGTACCCTTCAGCTATCATAATGTGTTGGAAGGAATACACACAATCCTCACCACAACAGTAAATGATCTTCCACTATTAATTTTTATAGAATATTTTTATTTTATTTATAAGAATTCTAGTTATTTCCCTCTTTAAGGGCACCAACTTCAATTTTATTGTTGAGGCCTATGCATTTGTGGCAGGAAGGGATGCTCAGTTACCCCTTGCTGTTCAGATGAGAAATGGCAATGGCTGTAGCAATATCGTCTCTTTGACATAAAAGGCTATAAAATTGGGGGGGGGGGCAGGGAAATGTGCTCCTAAGAAGTGTTGGAAACAGGATTAAATTTTTGTTGTTGTTGCAAAAATTATAAAAATCATTGTGCCTTCTGTTTGTCAAAAGGAAAGCGATAAACAGGGGCTCTTTGTAGGTTCCAGTTGCATGAGCAATAGCAAGGTATGAATTATTAATAGCAATAATCAAACCCTAATAATATTTCTATAATGCTTTAATTTGTGGGTCTCAGAACCTTACAAGCAACTGTTTCTTAAGACTCACAATGGTGGTGTGAGATGCAGTAGTCACCATTACAAAAAGAACAGCTACCAGGAGTCACCAGACAGTTGTATCTGAGAGAACCTAACTATTTGCTTGTTTATTATTGTTTAACAGCAGTGTACAAAGACAATTAGGGCCCCATTGTACTATGTGTTGTACCCGCACATACTGAGAGAGAGTCCCTGTCCCATAAGTTTACAATTTATAGCTACAGTCCTGCAAGCACACGTTTAACTTTATTAATATGAGTAGCCCCATTGAATTCAAAATGCATAAATATAGGCACCTGCTTAAGTGTTTCCAGGACTGAGATCTAAATAGACAAGAGAGAAAACGGGTGTATGAAATAAGTATTATTAGCCCTATTTTACAGTTGGGGATATGAGGCACAGAGAAATAAAGTGATTTGTCCAAGGTCAGACAGTGAATCAGCGACACAGCGTAGAACTCAGGTTTTCTGATTCTCAATGCTGTGCTCTAATCACTATATAAAATGTGTCCTTGGAGTCTTTTGTCCTATTTACGTTCTGCAGGCCTACATTTAAAAGTGCCTGTGGTTAAATACATCTACAAATACACCCACCCACTCACATTTTTTTTTGGAAGACAAACATTAAAAACTTGCAGTGCTTAAAAAGTATGTTCACCAGATCATCTTCTATATAAAAAGGCAGAGATAGTTTTCAATATAACCTAAAGAAGGATAACAACAATAGACACTTTAGTGTGCCCTTGCATCCTCTACATCTTTATTAATCTGTAGATTGTAGAAGGTGATTTTGTTGTTGTTCCTACCTATTTGACTCATGAATAAATTCATTCCTGTTTTACCACTGCTTTCTCTGATATGGAAATGCTGAGGTTCTGAAGGTGTCACAAATATACAGCCCTAATGCCTCACTGATCACTCAGAGTCCATAACAAAAAATACATAATCCTAAATAGAGATGGCGTGATAGCAAGCTGGAAGATATTGCTGTTGCTAAGTTTAATAAAATAAGATTGACATGCTTGGATTTATCATGGCCAAGATCACATTCTTACAACAATCCAAAATGACACACAGCGAAAATCATTACTTGTATGCAGAACTCAGAGACTCAGAGCTCAATGCAGCAAAAATTCTCTCATTCTGGAACACAAATGAACCACCTTCTGTAGTGCAAATCCTGCCTTACACTGAGACCACATGCCTTTCTTCCTGTGATGGCAATTCAGAGACAATTTGTAATCTGTTATTTGCACACCTGTAGACAATATTTCTCATACTGTTCATTCAAACACAGACCATTCATTATTGCAGCATCTGTCCAGGTTGCATTAGTCTAGGACGCAATCTTGTTCTTTAGTTGTTCAGTGTCGACACAGATATCTGAATCTTAGGGGGATTATGAAAGACTGAAGTACCCAGGAATACAGTAAATACTTTAAAATCATGCTTTGAATAGATAGGGACCTTCCTCTTGTTTTCCCCTCTCTCCTCGCGCTACTTTGTTGTGTTGTTTCTAGCTGTCACCAATGTGTGATATTTGCAAAGAGGGGCAATGACCTCCTGGGTCATCAAGTCCAGTTCCCTGCTCTCTCAGACAACCCCATCATATGATCCCATCCATAAATGTATCAAGATCTATTTTAAAACCAGTAAGGTTTCTTGCCCCCACTATTCTTATTGGAAGGCTGTTCAAGAACGTCACACTTCTGATGGTTATAAACCTTCTTCTAATTTCCAGCCTAAATTTACTCCTGGACAGTTTATATCCATTTGTTCTTGTCCAACATTTTCCTGTCAATATTGAAAGATCTGCAGTTGTAAATATACATATCACATTTTTATTCCTTAGAATTTGATGGTCATATTTTAGAAATTAAACTCTAACTTTTAGAAAACTGAAATTTGATTCCCATTATAAAAGGGCTGCCGAAGTAAAAAAAAAAATATACAAAGACAGCCAAGTAATTAATTATTTTATTGATTCTTTATACAAAATCATCCACAGAGGGCATTTACTTGATGACAGTCTTAGAATCCTCATTTCATTGAAACGTTTAATTTCTAGGAGGATAACCATTATTATTATTGGTATTGCAATAAGCATCATAGGTGATTTGACAGATTGCAGTATTGAAAATAACTAAATCTCACTTGAATTCAAACTAAAAGCATCCCTACTTTGGAAAAAACAAAAACAAATGACTATTTCAATATGCATGTAATAATCCAAATTTGCCTAGGGGTACAGTATTTGGTTGTGTGGGATGATATTTACAAATGGCTTAGGAGTAGCATTAATCTTCAAATCCCCATTTATTTCTTCCATTTCTTCTTGTGGTTTATTTGAGTGATGAATTAGGTTAATGGACCCCTGGGTTTTGTACTGTATGTGAAGAAGAGGGAAGAAAGGACATAGCTGTATGTTCCAAAGTGTTATGATTCTTATTTTTAAATACAGATAAAACTGGGTCTGGATGAACTGATTTGGAAGTAGTAAATAATCCAAAGATTGTCTTCTCTCAGCCCTCTTTCATTTTGAGTAAACCTGTGTTATGCTCAAAATAGGTTATGTTACCCTGGTTTATTTTGTTATGGTTTTTTGTTTGTTTGTTTTGTTTGTTTGTTTTTGATTATCACATACCTCTGCTTCTAGGCTATGGCTGAATTCTGAAGTCCCTTAACTTGCTACATAAGAACGGCCATACTGGGTCAAACCAAAGGTCCATCTACCCCAGTATCCTGTCTTCCGACAGTGGCCAATGCCAGGTGCCCCAGAGGGAATGAACAGAACAGGTAATCATCAAGTGATCCATCTCCTGTCACCCATTCCCAGCTTCTGGCAAACAGAGGCCAGGGACACTATCCCTGCCCATCCTGGCTAATAGCCATTGATGGACCTATCCTCCATGAAATTATCTAGTTCTTTTTTGAACTCTGTTATAGTCTTGGCCTTCACAACATCCTTTGGCAAGGAGTTCACAGGTTGACTATGCATTGTGTGAAAAAATACTTCCTTTTGTTTTAAACCTGCTATTAATTTCATTTGTTGATGCATAGTTCTTGGTTTATGAGAAGGAGTAACTAACACTTCCTTATTTACTTTCTCCAAACCAGTCATGATTTTATAGACCTCAATCATATCCCCCCTTAGTCATCTCTTTTCCAAGCTGAAAACTCCCAGTCGTATTAATCTCTCCACATATGGCAGCTGTTCCATACCCTAATCAATTTTGTTGCCCTTTTCTGAACATTTTCCATTTCCAATATATCTTTTTTCAGATGGGGCCACCACATCTGCACATAGTATTCAAGATATCGGCGTACCATGGATTTATATAGAGGTAATATGATATTTTCTGTCTTATTATCTATCCCTTTCTTAATGATTCCCAATATTCTGTTTGAGTTTTTGCCTGCCACTACATATTGAGTGGATGTTTTCAGAGAACTATCCACAATGACTCTAAGATCTCTTTCTTGAGTGGTAACAGCTAATTTAGACCCCATCATTTTATATGTATAGTTGGGACTGTGTTTTCCAGTGTGCATTACTTTGCATTTATCAACATTGAATTTCATCTGCCATTTTGTTGCCCAGTCACCCAGCTTTGAAAGATCCTTTTGTAGTTCTTTGCAGTCTGCCTGGGACTTAACTATCTTGAATAGTTTTGTATCATCTGCAAATTTTGCCACCTCACTGTTTATCCCCTTTTCCCGATCATTTATGAATATGTTGAATAGGACTGGTCCCAGTGGTGGGGTATGGAACGGCTGCCATATGTGGACAGATTAATAATACTATTTTTTTAATTAGTACTTAGGTTCTTACATAATAACATGACTCCAGAACCTGGGGCTTAAAGAAAAACACCAAATATCATCAGAACCACAAAAAAAGCAAGAATTGGCAACATTCAATCATCAAACATTTTGAGATCTGGCCATCATTGGTTAAAACTCAGACCACAGTGTAACGTGTTGGCTTCTGTTTATGTGAATGACTTCCTTGTACGGGATGTAACCAGATCCACTCATCAGTGTACTAGCTTGTTGTTGTTTCATCCTATATCATTTGGCCATTAAAGAAGAATGAAGTAGTGTTGAAGTCAATATAGATTTACACCAGCTGAGAATCTGACCCATAAGCTGTAATGCTACTACTAGCTAATGGAAATTCCCCTTTAGCTTAGATGATAAATAGCAATCATACTTTGAGATCTACAGATTAAAAGCTTTGTATAACAGCAAAGAACATTACAAAGGAAGTATTCATATTCCCATTTTGCACCCGAGGAAGTTGAGGCACAGAAGTGAAATGACTTGCCCAAGGACTCGCAATGAGTCAGTGACAGAACCTGAACCAAGAAAAGAACCCAGGGCTTCTTTTTCCCATGCTGATGTCTTTTCTCTTGAACCACAGTCTCACTTGTAAGTACTGATTTATTTTCCCCATGCTATATGCCTGTGGCCACCCAATGTGTGTATGTGGCCATGCATCATTGCAATAGGTTCAAAGTTAATGACATCTTTGGAATAGTGATGCAATTAGTGCAGAGGTGTTCACAAACCACCATTAATAATGCCAATGCCAAATTTTCCCTTTGAGTGGAGTTTCTGGCCACTTATAAGCATATCTGACAAATGCATCAACTACTTAACTGACTCATTATTCAAAATTCCATACTGTTTCTTCTCCTCTGCTATCTGCACCGGTTAAATGAATTGCTGACAAAGGAATATATCATTTGTTAACTTTAATAACTCTTTAATTCCTTTGAGCTTTGCTCTGAGTCTACTTGTTCATGACCAGTAGGCCATTGAACAGTGCTTAATTTGTAATGAAAGAGATGTCAGGGCTCAAGTAATTTTTTTACATTCATAACTGATGCAGCAAGCCCAGAGGTGCTGGGGCTATGAAATGCCAAGCCTAGAAGTGCTGGGTCTCAGCCCTGGCAAGCCCTGGCACAAACTAAGCACTGCCATTGAAGAGGATGTTGAAACCTCAGGGTCTAGGGAGCTGTGATTCAAATGTGTTAAAGGTGAGGGTGTTGGAGTTAGGACAGGCTATAGGAGATAGTGACTGGAAAGAAATGCAGATAATGTGACATCTTTATTATGGTAGTGCCTATGGACCACCATGTGTGAGGTCCCATTGTGCTAGGCACTGTACAAACACAGAGCAGTAGGTGGCCCCTACCCCAAAGAATGTGTAATCTAAATAGACCAGCCAGACACAGGTGTGAGAAGGGCTATTACACAGTGAACAATGGAGTTGCAGCAACTGGCATGGTAGTTCCAGAATTGGGGGTGGGGTTAGGGTGAATGGCTGGGGAGGTAGTTAGGGAGATAATCTAAATAGAAAGGAAAAGAAAGGTAGTGCGGGGGACAGGGCAGGATAAGAGGGGCACACATACAGTGAAGTTGAGATGAAGAGACTGGGGGTAGGGAGGGTTGGAGCAAGCAGCCAATCAGCACAGGGACAAGGAAGTCCAGTCAGGCCCCTAGAAAATTCTCTAAATGGTAGTGTGATCAGATGTGTGAAAAATCAGGGCACGGGTGGAGGGTAATAGGCACCTATATAAGACAAAGCCCCGAATATCGGGACGGTCCCTATAAAATCGGGACATCTGCTCACCCTACTTAATGGCCAAAGGATCAAAGGTCCCTACTTTGGCTGCCTCTGCTCCTACCAGCTGGACTCTCTGGAACTGGCTGGTTCCTCTCTGTGGTCCACATGGCAGTGTGGAGGGAAGATTATTCATCCATTAGCTAAACTTTCACACCTCCTCTCATCAGGGCTCCCCTCCAGTCCACACTGGGCACTGACGTCAAGGCTTCAGCCCCAAAGTGGGCAGAATTTTGCAACAGTTGCCATGGCTACTGCAGCCCTGAAGCTTCAAAGTAGCAGCTGGGGAATGGATCCACAGCTATTCCGTAACATAACCCTATAAGCAAGAGTGAAGCCCTGCAAGCATTCCCCCTCAGACAGCCCATTGACGATTTGTATTCACTAAAAAATTATGTGGTGTTAGAAATGTCCTTAAGGAGTTGTATTAACTAAGATGATTAATGCCACTTTATAGACAGGGTTGAACCATTGAGTTGATTCCTTTAAACAGGCTTGACTGTATCAAGACTAATAAGAATTTTAGTTATAAGCTGGGGACGCATCGGTTGGAAGTGACGGAGGAGGAGAAGGACCTCAGAGTCCTGGTTGATCGCAGGATGACTATGAGTCGGCAATGTGACGTGGCTGTGAAAAAAGCTAATGTGATCTTGGGATGCGTTAGGCGAGGTATTTCTAGTAGGGACAAGGAGGTGCTGCTTCCGTTATACAAGGCGCTGGTGAGACCTCATTTGGAGTACTGTGTGCAGTTCTGGTCTCCTATGTTTAAAAAGGATGAACTCAAACTGGAACGGGTACAGAGAAGGGCCACTAGGATGATCCGAGGAATGGAAAACCTTTCCTATGAAAGGAGACTCGAGGAGCTCGGTTTGTTTAGCCTAACCAAAAGAAGGCTGAGGGGGGATATGATTGCTCTCTTTAAATATATCAAAGGGATAAATACCAGGGAGGGAGAGGAATTATTTCAGCTCAGTACTAATGTGGACACGAGAACAAATGGATATAAACTGGCCGTGGGGAAGTTTAGGTTTGAAATTAGACGAAGGTTTCTAACCGTCAGAGGGGTGAAATTTTGGAACAGCCTTCCGAGGGAAACGGTGGGGGGCGAAAGACCTCTCTGGCTTCAAGATTAGGCTAGATAAGTTTATGGAGGGAATGGTTTGATGGGATAACGTGATTTTAGTCAATTAGGCAATAACGTGCCATCGCTGGTAAAATGAGGGTCCAGCTGGAGAATCTTGCCTGTATGCTCGGGGTTCTACTGATCGCCATATTTGGGGTCGGGAAGGAATTTTCCTCCAGGGTAGATTGGCAGAGGCCCTGGAGGTTTTTCGCCTTCCTCCGCAGCATAGGGCAGGGGTTGTAAGCTGGAGGATTGTCTGCAACTTGAAGTCTTTAAATCACAATCTGGAGACTTCAACAGCTGAGTTAAGGGAAAGTGGGTGGGTCAGCTTTTGTGGCCTGCATCATGCGGGAGGTCAGACTAGATGACCATATTGGTCCCTTCTGACCTTAAAGTCTATGAGTCTATGAGTCTAAGACTCCCTGTGTTGTTATTGTCAGCACAAAAAACCACAACATCATAAGCATCATAATTATGTTAGTATGAGTCAGCAATTCAGACTGGAATTTCCAGTAACACCCCCGTGACAAGCACTATACCCATGCCATGTGCTGTCCAATGACAGCCCCTCAAAAAAAAATCCCAGACTGCACCACGTGTTGTAGACTCAGCTGCAGTGAAATGTGATAGTTTATTAAATCTGTTCTATGATCTAAATCGTCTTTTTTCTCCAAGCTTTATGCAGTTGAGCCATTTGACATTTTTATTGTAAATTCAAGGAGTATAAAAATAATAGAATCTTATATTCTCTAGCCAATATACTCTGAAATAATTTTCTCTGTGTCAGTGATAAACCTGAATAAAAAATGCCTGCCACCCACCAGAACGTGCACATATCTATATACACTTATGCTGCTTGTACTCTGTGGAGATGGACAATTGCAGGTCCTCCCATTTGGACTTGTATATATAATCCACATGCTTTCATTGCAGTGTTTAGTAGTGTAACCCTTCTGCCAGGTGTTAATGGCAGCAAAAAAGGTTCAGGTTTAATTTTCTAGGTGTTTCCTTAAAGGCTTAACTATCACAAGCTTAAGCCCATACCCAGAAACCTGGGAAACCATATACACTACCCTGGGTACCCTTGCTGGGCAACACTTCCCCATGAGCAAACACTGAGTCCTCTTAGAGCAGGGGCGGGCAAACTTTTTGGCCTGAGGGCTGCATCGGGTTTTGGAAATTGTATGGAGGGCCGGTTAGGGGAGGGGGTCATGGCCCGGCCCCCACCCCTTATCCGACCCTCCCCGGGACTCCTGCCCCATCCAACCCCCCCTGTTCCTTGTCCCCTGACCGCCCCCGGAACCCCTGCCCCTGACTGCCCCCTGCCGCCACATCCAACCCCTCCTCTCATTCCTGACACACACACCCAGACCCCTGTCCCATCCAACCATCCCTTCTCCCTGTCCCCTGACTGCCCCGGGAACCCCTGCCCCTGACCGCCCCCTGCCACACCATCCACCCCTCCCTCTCATTCCTGACTACCCCCCAGGGAACCCTGCCCCATCCAACCATCCCTTCTCTCTGTCCCCTGACTTCCCCTGTAACTCCTACCCCTGACTGCCCCCCGCTGCCCCATCCAACCCCCCCTCTCATTCCTGATGCCCCCCCCGGGACTCCTGCCCCCATTCAACCCCCCTGTTCCCCGCCCTCTGTCCACCCCGATTCCTATCCACACCCTGACCATCCCCCCAAACTCCCCTGCCCTCTATCCAACCCCTCCGCTCCCTGCCCCCTTACCGGGTTGCCTGGAGCACTGGTGGCTGGCGGCACTACAGCCGCGCCACCCGGCTGGAGCCAGCCATGCCGTCGTCACCGCGCAGCACAGAGCTACGGGTCAGGCCGGGCTCTACAGCTGCGCTTCCCCATAAGCTCACAGCCCTGCCGCCCAGAGCATTGCGCCGGCAGCGGAGCGAGCTGAGGATGCGGGGGAGGGGGAGCAACAGGGGAGGGGCTGGGGATTAGCCTCCCGGGCCAGGCAGGAGGTTACCGCGGGCCACATGTGGCCCACAGGCCATAGTTTGCTCACGTCTCTCTTAGAGGGTGATAAAAAGAGGTGGAGGGAACAGAATTAATTTGGGAAAACCAACAATTAGTGAATTAACAAATTCTATGAGGTAAGACTTACACGTGCTCAGGGTGCCTTAACCATAGTCCCAACCCCAGTTCTCCTGGCAACGATGAGTGGCTGTTGCATTCCAGCCACCTCTCTCCCCTCCAGCTCCCCACTCACTACTAGCTGTCCTGGACTGGAGAAGTCTAAGGATGCTGGCAGGCCAGGCTCCCTGAGATGCTCTACCACCTGCTTCAGCTGGGGTGATTCAGCTTTAATTGCTAGGTAGGGAGGCCTGCAGCTGAGTCCCTAAGGCTAGGTCTACACTGGGGGGGGGAGGGATCGATTTAAGATACGCAAATTCAGCTACGCGAACAGCATAGCTGAATTCGACATATCCGAGCCGACTTACCCCGCTGTGAGGACGGCGGCAAATCAACCGCCACGGCTCCCCCGTCGACGGCGCTTACTCCTACCTGTGCTGGTGGAGTACATGCGTCGATTGGGGGATCGATTGTCGCGTCCCGATGAGACGCGATAATTCGATCCCCGGGAGATCGATTTCTACCCGCTGATCCAGGCGGGTAGTGAAGATAAGCCCTTAGATAGGCTCCTGCTCTCTCCGCTGCTTCAGCCCAAGCTGTCTCAACTCTGCTCTAGCCACCACCACTCTGCTCTAGCCGTCACCTTGAAGCTGCTGTTGCTGCCGCCGCCACTCTGTTTCATCTGCTGCCTCAAAGCTGCACTGCTCTATGCTGTCTGTTGCCTCAAAATCAGCAGTCCTCTGTCCATTAGTCTGAAGCAGTCTCAGCTCAGCTTAGCTTTTAGAGAGAAATCAATGATATCTAGGGCACTTGACAGAGTGTTCACCACCCAAAGATAGGAGAAATAGGAGTCTTTTTCACCACATTCTTTTCCTCTTCTCAGCTGTGTCCAAGATCCCTTGCCCAACTGTGCCTGACAGAAGTCATGGTAAGGGTGACCCCAGGCATATTTGATGCCTTGTACTTGCATTTCCCAACAAGGCCAGTAGCATTTTATTGCCCCGAACTCAAAATTTAACCAAAATACCCCAAACTGTTCCATAACTAGATGCAAAAGAGGTCTGGCCCATTCAGTCAATTCCCTTTGCTCTCCAACATATGCCAGCAGAAAGCTCCTTCTCCAAAGGAACCCCTGCCAGTTTGTAGTCCTTAAGCAGCTCTGGGCTGCTTTTCTATCATTTCACCAACAAGTGACAACAGAGAGCTCTTTATTTTCTAAGGCTTCAGGACACAGGGCTTACAGTAGTATAAAATAAAGGTGAAAACAGACAGATGGCTACATAGTTTCATGTTTTAGTGTTTGGGGGCTTTGTGTGCCTGTGGAGATGGGTAGGGTGATTCTGCTTGATGGACTAGAATCATCCAGAAATTGTGGTGGCAGGCAGTAGGCATGCTCATTAGCTCTTTGAAGCTACTCTGGTGACCTCCATTATGGGAAAGAAGCTTCATAGAACACAACCAGTCATTCTCTAAGAGTGGAGCCAATGGGAACTCTAGGGGAGAGGGAGGAGTTTATAAATAGATGTGGGAGTCAGACTGGAGGACTCAATGAAAAGAGAAGAAGGGTTTGGTATAAGGGTTATGTTTCATGGATTTTGTCTATGTTGTAGGATTATGCTCCCTCACTCCACTAGAGAAGAAAATGAGAATTTACAGCAGGCTGTACAAATTGCAGACCGTCCTTGCAAAAACTCAAAAGGAGTTTTGAAGGAGACAGTGGGACTATCGACTGTTTCCTAATTTCAAGGATTTGGCATGCCCTACAGAACATTTGGACACCATTCCACAGAGACTGAGGTAAACCCTTGCAGAGAAGCATGCATCATTATATTTTGCATTATATTGTTACATATATGCATTTTATTTTGCATTTGAACTTGTGGTAATAAGTACTAAAACTTGGGGGACCCCCTGAAAGTGTGGACTGTAAATAAGAGTTGTTAGGACAGTCATCATAATTGTCTCAAGAGTTATAAGTAAACTGTTATGTATGTTATGTTATGCTATGCCATGAGAGAGAGAGAGTTAAACATTTATCTTTAAAGACTGTCATTCTTCTCTCAAAGTTTTAACTCTGTATAATATAGAGAGATATAACTAAAAAAAAGACTAATCTGTGATCTGAGTCACAACAGAGTGGTAAACTGAGGTTCTGGAAAGGGGAAAGGAACATTATATTTAACAGTAACATAGTGTTTCCTCATAATTTAAATGCAAAAGAGGCCTAGCCTATTCAGTCAATTCCTGAAGTGATAGAGATGGGAAGAATTTGCTGCAATGCTTTAATATTAGGTTAAATCAGAGATTTTGAAAAACACGAGTTGCTTGTGTCTAAGTCACAAATGTGAAGATGCTTTAGGGAAACTGTTATGTGTAGTCATTGGGTCCTTTGAGAGACAGGTTGGCACTTGGTCATGTGGAATTTATACTTTTTGTTTGTTTGTTTCTTGTGGTGGCTGAGTCCACTGTCTTTGTGAATTTTGAGGTTATTGTGCATATTTGAACTACACAAACAGACACGTGCACAAATACAAATCAACTAGCTCCTTACCAAAATAGTCACAATGTGCTGCATTTCTCCCATAGTTTTAAGGGAGGCACATGCTTCTGGACATGGTACATTTATGAAACTTATTATTTACAATTTATATAGAACCAGAAATAAAGTGCACTATGGGCTTTATAGACAAGTAAGAGGACAAGATCCTTGACACCTTACAGATAAAGGATAGCTTGCCTTCTGTCAGTTTCTTTCAATTTCAGTTGCCCATTCCCCTCCCCCCCATAACACTTGAATTACCTCCTTTCATAAGAAAAAAAAATCTTCTTAAGTTTCTCTTCTATTGCTTCGGTACCTCATTTGTACTTTCTTACTTCTCTGCCCTTTCACAATATCTTCAGGGCAGAGAAAGTATCTGAGACTAGGACTATATAAGGGCCTAATTCTGGAAGGTGCTACGCACACTCAGTGCCCACTGAAGAATGATGCTCCAACATCATGATGATAAGCACGGCATGAATGGCTAAATAGCTAGAGGTGCTCGGCTTGTTGGAGATCTAGGAGCTGAACACTTATTAATATAGTCCTAAAAAATGCTGTAAATTTATTATTACAGGTGGTGCCACACAATGGACTCAAATGATTGAGTTCACCTGAAGATGCCTCAGTTCTCTTTTCCAGTGCTGCATTTGCAGAACATAACTATTAGTAAGTCAATAAAAACTACTGTGATGAGATGAAGAATCTAGGTAGGTGATCTATATAGCACCATACCTGCAATCACCAACTACACTCTTTGCAATAATTGGTTCATTTAAATTAACAAGATAGAGCAGCATACAACCAAAGGACTCATTAGAACACAGACACAGCCCTCCCACTAAATCCGTACCTTCTATAACGGTAAGGGAAATATATGGGTGAGACATAATAACTGCCATGATCTCCTTTAATCTTATGTCCACCCCTAGAGCTGCACATTAATATTAAAAACCTGATGAAACATTGATGTGTTAACATTCTCTATAAACTGCTCCTTATTAGCAGCACGGGCCTTTTTAAACATTTCAGTAAACTTGCAAAATCAATAGCTGTCAGTGGCACAAGTGAAAGCGTTGCACCACTGTGCAGAGGACCAGCCCATTTTGGGAGTTTAAATGGAACATAACTAGTGCATAGGGCTTGTCCTGGCCCTCTGGACAAGGGTGCATTTACCCTTGGTTACCTGATATACCCATGTGTAAACAGATATGTATTGTCCCAGTGAAAAGCCTCAAAGGCATCATTCCTGATTGAGATTCAGTCTGGAGAAGTTTTGTGCCCTCTCTGTCCCATTATGGAGCAAGGCACAATTCAACCCTCAATGTACTTCATTAAAATAAAGGAATGAATATAAAGATACCTTATACTAGCTGTCTTATGACATGTATTTTTAAATCATATTGTTAGAATAGCCTGGTCAATTATTCAAATATAGATACAGTGAAACACTAGTTATGGAAAGCCTGAAAACCAGATACATATAGTAACATTTATTAGATGGGGAGGGGAGTCTGACCTTGAAGTTTTTGCACTGATAAAATACCTATTAACTTCAGGAGCAGGCCCCTGCAAGGTAAGATTTACTACAAGTGAATTCTAGCTAAAGCTATGTCATCACACCTCTAGCTTTCTTCAACCAATGGCAGGCCTCCATTTCAACTCACTTATTAAAACTGTAGCCTGTATGGATTAGGAGAGTCTAAGTTAAATTCCTGACTGGAGTCTCTCTACTTGTTGGTTTCCCAGCCTGGTCACTAGTTGGCAGTCACAATAACCAACAATGAAAATCCCACAGAAGTTAACACAGTAATACACTTTGATTTTGAACAGTTACGATGACCAAAAAAATAAAACACCTTGAAACATATTTTGCTCCACTTTGTTTGGAAGGAAAGTGAAAAACCTTCTCTTGTCTTAACAAGGCCAGCATTAAAGAGCAGAGGTTAACAATTATTTTATAGCGGCAATATGCTTTGATTGAGAGGATATTGCAATTGACTCATTTTAAGTTCTGTTCCAAGTAGAGATGTGTTAGTGCACTTTCTCCATCTATCAGAAAGATTTTTTTAGATAGTCTCTCTATAAAACTGCAAACAATTTAGTGGTTGCCTGGCTTTTGTGTTCTGCAGTAAATTCTTATTGGATGCAGTGAAACAGAGAGGGTCTCATTTAAAATAATGAGAAAAATTCAGAAAGCATTTTTTCTCCTGAAATGTAAACATGTGTGTCAGAGAGCGTGAGCGAGTGAGAGTACATACAAACACATATGGAGATTGTAAGTCTTTTTCCTGCTGCCTCCTCAATACAGGGCAGATTAACTTTACAATATGCAGATTTAAGGATCCCATGACTCAGCAATCCATTAAACAAAATAATATAAAACATTTAAAAAAAATTCTTGCCTTACTTAGCAAGATATTTAAACATTGACTTGAAAACATGGGCCATCCCAATTGTTATACTTTAACTTCTTTTAGGGTATTTTCAGATTAACTGCTTACTGAATTTGCAACTGTTTAAGGAGTGTGCAGCATCTAAACTTTTCTGAGATGTCCTTCAGATAGATAACCTTTGGAGGTAGCCACTGCGTGATGGTAATGGGTACAGACCTTTTTGTCTTTGTGTTACATATGTAAATCCAGCTATCGTTAGAAGTTAGCTGAGAGATGTCACTATCTGATGGGGAGTTCACAGTACCAATTAAAAACAAATCTGAAGTGTATGTATATATTAGTACATTGGGAACCATTAATTTACTAGACTGAGTGTTACTGGATGACATACAAATAGGGGACCAGATCCTAAAGCGATTACTCAATCCTGTGTCATTCAATACTCAGGCAGTGGAGTCAACAGAAGTTTTGCCTGAATGATTATCAGGGATGTTGAGAACTTGCAGTTCCATTGACTTTGAGTGATGTTGTGGCTGCTCAGAAATTCTGAAAATGATGCCAGATGGACTGAGGGCAGGACTTTCAGAAGTATTTAGGTGCCTAAGGATGCAGTTAGGCACCAAGTGGGATTTTCAAACATGCTAGCAGTTTGCTAGC
Organism: Emys orbicularis; assembly: GCF_028017835.1. Lineage (NCBI taxonomy): Eukaryota > Metazoa > Chordata > Testudines > Emydidae > Emys > Emys orbicularis. The sequence goes on along the minus strand of NC_088686.1, from coordinate 81,345,490 downwards.
AGTTAGGTACTAGGCTCCTACCTGCATCTTTAGGCACCTAAATGCCTTTAAAAATCTGGCCCTAAGGGACAAATTCCATTCGCCTTGAAATCAATGGTAAAACTCCCAATGACTTCAGTAGGATCGCAGCAGACCTTACGTAAGCAGGATTGGTCCGGTTTTAAACAACCAAACAAACTTCCTGGTATTTCATAATTCTGAGTAAAGGGGATGGGTCTGCCATGTTCAAAAAGAGTATGTTAATTTAACTTTATGTGAAGTTTAATATTCTACAAATGTGGGGTTTTTTTGGCTGTTTTTGTTTAAATGGGCATGAAATTGTCCACTCTGAGCTGTGACAGATTTGTCATGTGTCTTAGAGCTACAGATAATATTCATGAATCATGAAGACCCAAAGGGAAACACATGTGTTTTTCAGGTTATTGTAAGCTTTCAGGATCTCACTGACTGCAGACTAGACGTGTAGTGTCAAGTATCAGAGGGGTAGCCGTGTTAGTCTGAATCTGTAAAAAGCAACAGAGGGTCCTGTGGCACCTTTAAGACTAACAGAAGTATTGGGAGCATAAGCTTTCGTGGGTAAGAATCTCACTTCTTGCATCTGAAGAAGTGAGGTTCTTACCCACGAAAGCTTATGCTCCCAATACTTCTGTTAGTCTTAAAGGTGCCACAGGACCCTCTGTTGCTTTAGACGTGTAGTGACTTTTGAGAAACTATCCAGAGGAATGTGCTCAAGTACTACAGTGCAATCTGACTGAGTTAGGGGAAAAAAATGTCTGGGTTATATTATAAAAGTATATGGCGTAATAATTAGATAATACACTATTCATGTTTGAGACTTGTTCAGTAGAGAGCAAAATAGGGGGTCTTAAAGCAGCTTTCTGTCTAAATGAACTGAATCAAAGTGTATTTTCTGTACGTTGTTTAAAGCGTGTTTATGTGTGTATGATATGTGTGCTGAGGTAGTAGCAGTGCTGTCTGCTCCTGATGATTAGAAATGTGCATCTACCATTAGGCTAGATGGTGTCCCTAGAAAGGGACAACATATTTCCTCTCTGTTTCCCACTTGCTCCCAGGGGTGGTGATTTACTGTTGGCACAAGCTTCCTGTGCCAACTGTAAATTACTACCCCAGCATGCCAGCTTAGCTTAGCGGCAGCAGGCATGTTAAGGAGGTAGAACCTAGCTTTGTTCATTCTCTGTGCACTCCCACATAATTAGGGTGAGGAGAAGGAAGCAGATTTGCAGTCCTTTGTCCCTGTGTGCCTAGACCCAAGGTTTAGATGGTCCCTTGTAGGGGAGTTTTACTCTTTTACTCCCCTTTGCAGGTGTTCAATCCACTGCACAATTATTATTAATGAGAATTTCAAGCCCAATTTCATGATGTTTTTTCCTGCCTAAAAAGATTCCATATGGAATGTCCCTGGTATCCGCGTTATACCTCCTTCTGACTGCAAAGCCATGTGGTGTAGTCACCCACCATTATTCTGAATAAGGAGGAATGGTTTGGGCCAAACTGACTCTTTGGAGTCCACCACTTCTGAAACTTCAATCAGCTGAGGAAATGACTGTTCTCATAAACATAAGGCTATTCCTTCCCTGGCCCCAAACGGAAAAACATGTATCCTTTGTAATACATGGGCCATCATGTTAAAATGTGTTTTCAGTGTATGGTACTCTGTCCGTACTTGAAACACAAAACCAAGATGAACCAAAGATAGAATTCCCGTGCCAAATTGATGAAAACATATCTCAGATACAGGAGATCCAAGTAGTGATCAAGAAAGAGAAAACAGTGTATGATATAATTTTGAAAGTAGCCAGTCCACTCATTAGCTTTCTGTGAAGAGGTTCAGAAATGGATTGAAGTTGTATTATCTAGCACTCATATCGGTCAGTCATTTCAAGCATACTAGTTTTGGAAATTCCATCTTCTGGAAGGGAGTATTGCATGCATGACCTCTAAACATGAAGTGAAGCTCTAGGTGAAAACATGGGATTGCAGGGCATCTAACTTTCTGGGTATCTAGTACCTGGAGAGACATAATGTATTGGGAGCTAGCACAGAACATTACTATATGACTAGGCTGCAGTGAAACTGGTAGTAAAAGGTGACTTGTAGAACTGCAAATAATTGATTTTTCAGTTTGGTGCCAATTCCAAAAAAATAACATTTTCATTTCAGGTCTACCCAAAAATGATTTTTTTCAAAATTTTTGGCAAATTGAAAGTTGGAAAAAAATGTGTTTGGGTTGAACAAAAATTTGTTGGGGTTGAACAAAACATTGAGTCTGACCAAAACCAAAATATTTTATTTCAATTTCCAGTATGTGTTAAACTTCTTAATTTTTTAAAAAATAAAATTGAAGGAAATTTCTAAATGAAAAGTCATTTTGAATAAAAAAATTGCAATGGCTTTTTCAATTATTAAAAAGAAATGCTTCAACTTTTTAATTTTTTTCTAACACAATTTGATAAAACCAACATGAATTTATAAAACCTTTTGGTGTAGCCAAATCTTCATCTATCACTGAAAAATAAGTTTTGACCCCAACACTTGGTATCTGCTCAATTGTTGCTGCTCCATTTGCCACTCCCTATTTATCACAGACTAACTTTTTTGAGAAGATTCCAGAGTTAGAACAGAGGTAAACCTTCCAGTCATATTCAATGTGTTGCAACTAATAATGAGTGAACAGGAAAAGCTCGGATTTTCAGCTGAACCTCACATGAGCTACCCGTAATCTTGAGTTTGTAAATCTAAAAATCAAATCTGACATTTCTGGTATTTCTATTTACCATTATGCCCAAACTACTTCTGTACATTCAAAAATATCTGTGATATTTCATTACATTCTCTTCTGTCTATCTTAAATACTTTCAAGAGCAGAGTCAGACTTACTGGACCTAATCCTCATTAAGTGTAACTCAGTAGAGCTTGTCTGACTTCAGCCAGTGTTTTCTGGACCATTTACTTGAAGAAGAAGAAGAAGAAAAAAAAAGTGAAGGCCAAAGCATAGCATGTTGTATGTCAAAATCATATCAAGATATATGGGCTGCAACATGGTAAACCTTTCCAGCCAAGAAGGCTGTTAGCCTGGTTTCCACTGCCTTACATCAATGTGTCATCATTGAAATCAATGTAAACTGAGTATAAAATGCTTCTATTCTGGTTTAGCAGCATTTTACAGCCGTTTTGTAACCAGGTTCAACTGTTTATACAAGGTCAATGGCAGTGGAGAATCAGGCCCTGAATATCTGAATTATTTTAAGTCCTTTCATGCCACAAAATATTCATATCTGTGTAATCAACTTCTCACTTTCCCTGTCAAACACTGACAAAAGGGTGGTGATGATTGGTGGAGCAGCTTCTGCATTTCTTGCTAGCATCCAGCTGACTTTATCCATTTATATCCTTCTTAAACTTTCAGAAATACTAAAAGTCATAGGCAGAAAAAAAAATGAAAGGAAGGAAGGGAAGATGGATGTAACCAAGAAAAACTGATTTTAAAATAGAAAAGTGTCAGCAAAAATTCCCATATAACTGATTAAACCAGCTGGAAATATTTGGATCTGATGTAATAAGTTAGTTTTAATATACAGCAGAGCTTACAGTGAACTGAAATACCTACTGGCTGGAGGAAAAAAAACACATCTCTTGAGCTGAGACTATATCTTATAAGCCATTTGCACAGGGGTAAAATATGTCAAGCAAAATAAAACTAGTGATACACATTGCTAAGATCATTATTGCACACACAGACTTTCTATCAGAAGTCTCCCTTAGTGCTAGTTTGGAGTTGAAAGGCTGCAAAGTCATACATTATTTAAACAGAAAACCACTGGCACATCAATGAAATGCGCAATTTACTCACAGGTGCCCTTGTTTGCTACTGTTCCAACCTGACTGCTGAAAGACACTTTCAGCTCACTAAGTAGCTGACATTTACAGCTTATAGAGCACTCAGACATATCCTTTTAATAACTCAAGGCAAAGGTTAGGCTTGTATCAAACAGGAGTAGCATAAATCTTACCTTTAGCGTAGTGGTTGCTACATTAAATTATTCAAGTTTTCCCCATCTTGTGGCTTGTCTACACTAAGTAGATAATTCAGATTGATGTAGGGTGTGAATTTAAAGCAGAAGAACTGTTCCTGAGAGTTAATACTCTCTGTATGGATACTCTGATTCCAGAATATGAGTGCCTTATTCTGAATTAGCTTAATCTACTTCAAGCCTAAAGTTAGCATAGGTGATTATATTTGCCTTTGCTAAATTTCTGTTATCATTTCACGTGGATACAGAATTCTTCTTACCATTCGTTCTACTCAATTAGTGTTGTGCATTGGTAAGCACCTGCTCCATTCCACCCAGGAAATGGCTGTTTTTCAATGGCAGGTAAAGTAACTCTTATATATGTCATAACTTCCTAGCAGGGTATTTTGATAATTATTTATTATTTTCAATGCACTTTCAGATAAATGATTAAAATTGCTACAAATGTACAACATTATTGTATTTTATTATTTAAAACATTCATAAAATATTTCTTTTCATATTAGTTTTTTTTTAAATACTTTATTTACTATTTTCTAAAACAGAACCTACATGTTAGGCTTACACTACTTGACACTGATATTTTAAACTGTTCTGAAGAGGACTTATAGGAGGGGATGTGTGAAATCTTCACAATACCATATAACTTAAAGGGTCCAGTCCTCCCAGACTTCTATGTACTTACATGGATAAGTATTATACATATGAGTGAGGCCTGCAGCAACAGACGTGTGCTTGATAACTAGAACATTTCCAATAGGACAGTGACTGGATGTATATTTATCACTTGGCTGCTGTCTCATCATACACTTGCTTCGTCAAAGAAAATACATCTGCTGCTGTGCCTCATCTGTAAGGGACATCACCATTTCTAAACATAAGAACATAAGAACGGCCATACCGGGTCAGACCAAAGGTCCATCTAGCCCAGTATCCTGTCTACCAACAGTGGCCAATGCCAGGTGCCCGAGAGGGAGTGGACCTAACAGGCAATGATCAAGTGATCTCTCTCCTGCCATCCATCTCCAACCTCTGACAAACAGAGGCTAGGGACACCATTCCTTACCCATCCTGGCTAATAGCCATTAATGGACTTAACCACCATGAATTTATCCAGTTCTCTTTTAAACGCTTTTATAGTCCTAGCATTCACAACCTCCTCAGGTAAGGAGTTCCACAAGTTGACTGTGTGCTGCGTGAAGAAGAACTTCCTTGTATTTGTTTTAAACCTGCTGCCTATTAATTTCATTTGGTGGCCCCTAGTTCTTGTATTATGGGAATAAGTAAATAACTTTTCCTTATCCACTTTCTCCACATCACTCATGATTTTATATACCTCTATTATATCCCCCCTTAGTCTCCTCTTTTCCAAGCGGAAGAGTCCTAGCCTCTTTAATCTCTCCTCATATGGGACCCGTTCCAAACCCCTAATCATTTTAGTTGCCCTTTTCTGAACCTTTTCTAGTGCCAGTTTATCTTTTTTGAGATGAGGAGACCACATCTGTACGCAGTATTCGAAATGTGGGCGTACCATCAATTTATATGAGGACAATAATATATTCTCAGTCTTATTCTCTATTCCCTTTTTAATGATCCCTAACATCCTGTTTGCTTTTTTGACCACCTCTGCACACTGCGTGGACATCTTCAGAGAACTATCCACGATGACTCCAAGATCTTTTTCCTGACTTGTTGTAGCTAAATTAGCCCCCATCATATTGTATGTATAGTTGGGGTTATTTTTTCCAATGTGCATTACTTTACATTTATCCACATTAAATTTCATTTACCATTTTGTTGCCCAATCACTTAGTTTTGTGAGATCTTTTTGAAGTTCGTCACAGTCTGCTTTGGTCTTAACTATCTTGAGCAGTTTAGTATCATCTGCAAACTTTGCCACCTCACTGTTTACTCCTTTCTCCAGATCATTTATAAATAAGTTGAATAGGCTTGGTCCGAGGACTGACCCTTGTGGAACATCACTAGTTACCCCTCTCCATTCTGAGAATTTACCATTAATTCCTACCCTTTGTTCCCGGTCTTTTAACCAGTTCTCAATCCATGAAAGGACCTTCCCTTTTATCCCATGACAGCTTAATTTACATAAGAGCCTTTGGTGAGGGACCTTGTCAAAGGCTTTCTAGAAATCTAACTACACTATGTCCACTGGATCCCCCTTTTCCACATGTTTGTTGACCCCTTCAAAGAACTCTAATAGATTAGTAAGATACAATTTCCCTTTACAGAAACCATGTTGACTATTGCTCAACGGTTTATGTTTTTCTATGTGTCTGACACTTTTATTCTTAACTATTGTTTCGACTAATTTGCCCGGTACCGACGTTAGACTTACCGGTCTGTAATTGCCGGAATCACCTCTAGATCCCTTTTTAAATATTGGCGTTACATTAGCTAACTTCCAGTCATTGGGTACAGAAGCCTTAGTTAATAGTTCCGCAACTTCACATTTGAGTTCTTTCAGAACTCTTGGGTGAATGCCATCTGGTCCCGGTGACTTGTTAATGTTAAGTTTATCAATTAATTTCAAAACCTCCTCTAGTGACACTTCAATCAGTTACAGTTCCTCAGATTTGTCACCTACAAAAGCCGGCTCAGGTTTGGGAATCTCCCTAACATCCTCAGCCGTGAAGACTGAAGCAAAGAATCCATTTAGTTTCTTTGCAATGACTTTATCGTCTTTAAGTGCTCCTTTTGTATCTCGATCATCAAGGGGCCCCACTGGTTGTTTAGCAGGCTTCCTGCTTCTGATGTACTTAAAAAACATTTTGTTATTACCTTTGGAGTTTTTGGCTAGCCGTTCTTCAAACTCCTCTTTGGCTTTTCTTATTACATTCTTGCACTTAATTTGGCAGCGTTTATGCTCCTTTCTATTTGCCTCACTAGGATTTGACTTCCACTTTTTAAAGGAAGTCTTTTTATCTCTCACTGCTTCTTTTACATGGTTGTTAAGCCACGGTGGCTCTTTTTTAGTTTTTTTACTGTGTTTCTTAATTTGGGGTATACATTGAAGTTGGGCCTCTATTATGGTGTCTTTAAAAAGCACCCATGCAGCTTGCAGGGATTTCACTTTAGTCACTGTACTTTTTAACTAACCCCCTCATTTTTGCATAGTTCCCCCTTTTGAAATTAAATGCCACAGTGTTGGGCTTCAGAGTAGCAGCCATGTTAGTCTGTATCCGCAAAAAGAACAGGAGTACTTGTGGCACCTTAGAGACTAACAAATTTATTAGAGCATAAGCTTTCGTGGGCTACAACCCACTTGGGCTGTTCTTCCCACCACAGGGATGAATATATGGAGATATACCTATCTCATAGCGCTGGAAGGGACCTTGAAAGGTCATTGAGTCCAGTCCCCTGCCTTCACTAGCAGGACTAAGTACTGATTTTGCCTCAGATCCCTAAGTGGCCCCCTCAAGAATTGAACTCACAACCCTGGGTTTAGCGGGGCCAATGCTCAAACCACTGAGCTATCCCTCAGTTAGTATTTTCTAAAATACTAACCATCTGCAACAGGATATGCTGAGTCAGTTGCTCAAATCCCCACCAGTATACGTTAATTGGGACCTGACTGAAACACATGCAGCTGGCAAAGGGTGCCAGTTAACTGAGTAGAGATCCACTGGCGGCTTAATTGAGTGGAAGTAACCTCGGCATCTGGGACTATATAAGCTGACAGGAAGGAAGTGCTGGGGAAGAGAGTAGGGAATCTGAAAGAAGGCAGGAGTATGTAGGACTGGCTGCTGCTCATACAGTATCCTTTCCCATAAGCAGGTGGGGGAAGCTGGCTACTGACTGTAAATAACACTTCCGGTTGTGGCCTGCTGAAGAGATATAATAAAGTGCAGTGGTTTTTAAGAACACCTGGAGCTGTAGTGGTCAATTACTGAGGCTGGAAAAGACTCTCAGGGAAACAACCCAGGACACAGTCAAGGGACATTGCCAAGACTTGCCACACTAGCAAAGACTGCTCTAATCAGGCTTAATGATCCCTGTATTTCTGTGACGCTTTTACCAGGGTGTTGTGATATATTCCATGTTCATGTACAGAATTCCCACATAATCAGTGTGTGCCACAAATAAATACGGATGTCTCTCTTAATATGTGAAAATAATAAAACTTCACATGTTTTATAGCACTTTCCATCTAAGGATCTAAAAGCATTTAAATACTAATTAATAAATTCTCATGATACCTGTCTGTGGTGAATGTTATATCTATTTGGGGAGAACTGAGGTAAGTCAGTGATCTGTGACTGCTAGTAGCAAATATTCCTAATAGCCCGTGATGGGACACTGGATGGGGAGGGCTCTGAGTAACTATAGAGAATTCTTTCCCATGTGTCTAGCTGGTGGATCTTGCCCACATGCTCAGGGTCCAGCTGACCACCATATTTGAGGTTGGGAAGGAATTTTCCCCTGGGTCACATTGGCAGAGACCCTGTTTTTTGTTGATGTTGCCTTCCTCTGCAGCATGGGACACTGGTCACTTGCAGGTTTAAACTAGTGTAAGTAGTGGATTCTCTGTAACTTGAAGTCTTTAAATCAGTGGTGGGCACACGGCCCGTCAGGGTAATCTGCTGGCAGGCCGCGAGACAGTGTTTATATTGACCGTCTGCAGTCACGGCCTCCTGCAGCTCCCAGTGGCTGCGGTTCACCATTCCCAGCCAATGGGAGCTGTGGGAAGCATTGGCTGGGAACGGCGAACCATGGTCCCTGGAAGCTGTGGGCGGCTGGTCAATGTAAACACTGTCTCGCCAACGGATTACCCTGCTTTAAATCATTATTTAAGGACTTCAGTAACTCAGCCAGAGGTTATCGGTCTATTACAGGAGTGGGAGGGCGAGGTTCTGTGGCCTTCAATGAGCAAGAGGTCAGAACAGATGATCATAATGGTCCCTTCTAGCCTTAAAGGCTGAGCTGGTATCACAGCCAGGACTAGAAACTAAGAGATTTGGTCCTATGCTCTGCACAAGAGAAAATGCTTTGTGTCTCTGTTTTTCTGCGCAATTTATACCTTAACTGCTTCTTCATTAAAGCTAGTGGAAATAATTCAGAAAAAGCAAGGTTTTGCATAACAAATGCAAATCACAAGCTTCAAAATATTAGCTATAAAAGTGTCTAAATCTTTATAAATAAGGCAGTGTAAATGTAAATTTTTTTTTTACATATTATATAGTAATGAACATAGTCCAGGGAAAGTTCCTGATATTAAGCAGGCAAAATAAGCCAATTTTACTACGCAGGTGTGCAGTAAGGGGGCTTACAGAGGGTGCACAAACAGAAAAAAGAAGTTAAAGAAAATAGTTCTTACCTGAGAAGGTTGTGAAGGCTAGGACTATAACAGCGTTTAAAAGAGAACTGGATAAATTCATGGAGGTTAAGTCCATTAATGGCTATTAGCCAGGATGGGTAAGGAATGGTGTCCCTAGCCTCTGTTTGTGAGAGGGTGGAGATGGATGGCAGGAGAGAGATCACTTCATCATTACCTGTTAGGTTCACTCCCTCTGGGGCACCTGGCATTGGCCACTGTCGGTAGACAGGATACTGGGATAGATGGACCTTTGGTCTGACCCAGTACGGCCGTTCTTATGTCCTTATGGTCTTAGTCAATATAGAGGAGTGAGTCAGAGACAAATCCAGACATTTTAATTACAATCATTATAGAAATAGTATATGTACACATACAGAGAATCTGGATATGCTCACTTGGGGTAAATCAAGAATAATTGCACTGAAGTCAATGGACTTACTGCACATAGATGTAAATATGGTGTAAATGAGAGTAAAATTAGACCCAGAACTTATAACTACTGATGTGTTTCAGATACAAAATTCACATCTGGATGCAAACTTTCCAAAAGTTTCAGAGTGTTCAAATGTGGAGTTCTGGGTTGGGCCCATCTCACTGCATCCAATTTACTCTGAGATAACACCAGAAGACTTGTCTTCTAACCCAATGATATGTAGAGTACATTTAATGATAATGCCACTTTCACAGTTTTGTCTGGAGAGAATACTAGTAAACTATCCTATATATGTGTCAAACAGAGAACTTTTCCATTGTGGGCGGGTTTAAAATGTAAGAAAATATCATAACATGCCAGAGAAAATTGTCCTCTCCACAACAGATGTATTATGCTAAAAAATAATTGAGTATTATGGATGTAGCATCATGCATAGTGTATAATTAATTAAACACACACACATACACACACAAACCTGTTAAAGTAATGTTAAGGTTGCAAGGCCAGACACTCAAAAGTTAGGAAATTCAGAATTAAAGTGGCCAGTGCAAGTCACTTCAATATGATTATTCACATGAACAAGGGCAGTAGGAGTGGTCTCATGCTCTCTCCATTAGTTCCCATCCTCCCCTTTCTTAATGCATCCTATTTCCTTTCTTCGGTGTGCCTTTTTTACCTCCCCTTTTCCAGGGCTTTAACTTATCTGAGGCTGCTTCTCTTTTACCATTGCAGAAGGAAGTCCCATTTATAGATCCACCTGAGCGCTCATAACAGCTCTGGTAAAATGTGCTTCCCATGTCCTTTAAAGCAGGGGACTACTCATTCTTAGTCAGCTGTGCCAAGGTTATTGAGTGTCTTGCCTTCCTGGGCTTCTGCTGACCCCAAGCTGATATATAGGCTAATTCTCCCTGGACACTGTCTCTATGCTGTCTATACCTTCTTCCACACTACTCCATGTATCTGGAACAGCTTCTCAGTTAAAATACTGGTAACATTAAGTCAAGCTTTCACTATCCTCTTAAAACCTGTCTGTTCTCAGATGCTTTGCAGATAGAATCTGCAATATGCCATTCTATATTTGTATTGCATTGTTTTCTATTGTTCTTGCTGGTGCCCTCAGATTGTTAGTCCTTCAGGGCTGTGAACCATTCATTTCTATCACTGCTCTCCTGCTGTACAGTGTTATGTAAACATATTGCATTGCATAAAGAATGAAGATGTAATGGGTGAATATCTCCCTGAGAAATTCCTAAAATTACAATTATCCACACATGAAACCAAAGATTTTCATAAGATTTTAACAAAAACAAAATCAGAAATACATTCTTGGGTTTTTGGTGGCTTCTAAAATCCTGTCACCTAATCAGGGTGCTTCACAGTTTCCTAACAACCACTTCTTGAGATGGAAATGGGAGATGAGATGGAAATAGGAGACAGACTTGTTGAAAGTCTCTGGATAAGGATAAAAGGGGTAAAAAACAAGGGTGATGTCATGGTAGGGATCTACTACAGACCACCTAAACAGGTAGAAGAGGTGTATGAAGCTTTTTTTAAACAGCTAATAAAGCATCCAAAGCACGGGACTTGGTGGTATAGGGGATTTCAACTACCCAGATGTCTGTTGGAAAAACAACACAGCAGGACACAGATTATCCAATAAGTTCTTGGAATGTATTCAAGATATTTTTTTTTTATTTCAGAAGGTGAAGACAGCTACCAGGGAAGAAGCTGTTCTAGATTTCATTTTGACAAATAGGAAGGAACTGGTTGAGAATTTGAAAGTGGAAGGCAGCTTGGGTGAAAGTGATCATGAAATGATAGAGTTCCTGATTCTAAGGAATGGTAGGAGGGAGAACAGGAAAATAAAGACAATGGATTTCAACAAGGCAGACTTTAGCAAACTCAGGGAGTTGGTAGGTAAGATCCTATGGGAAGCAAATCTAAGAGGAAAAACAATAAAAAGACAGTTGCCAGTTTTTCAAAGAGACATTATTAAGGGCACAAGAGGAAACTATTCCACTGCGTAAGAAAGATAGGAAGTATAGCAAGAGACCACCCTGCCTTAACCAGAAGATCTTCAATGATCTAAAAATCAAAAAAGAGTCCTACAAAATGTGGAAACTAGATCAAATTACAAAGGATGAATATAAACGAATAACACAAGTATGTAGGGACAAAATTAGAAAGGCCAAGGCACAAAACGGGATCAAACTAGCTAGAGACATAAAAGGGTAACAAGAAAACATTCTACAAATACATTAGAAGCAAGAGGAAGACTGAGGACAGGGTAGGCCCATTACTCAATGACTGGGGGGGGGGATAATAACAGAAAATGTGGAAATGGCAGAGGTGCTTAATGACTTCTTTGTTTCGGTTTTCACCAAGAAGGTTGGTGGTGATTGGATGTCTAATGTATTGAATGCCAGTGAAAATGAGGTAGGATCAGAAGAGGCTAAAATAGGGAAAGAACAAGTTAAAAATTACTTGGACAAATTAGACGGGCCTGATGAAATGCATCCTAGAATACTCAAGTTGCTGACTGAGGAGATATCTGAGCCATTAGTGATTATCTTTGAGAAGTCATGGAACACAGGAGAGACACCAGAAGACTGGAAAAGGGCAAATATGGTGCCTATCTATAAAAAGGGAAATAAGGACAACCCAGGGAATTACAGACCAGTCATCTTAACTTCCGTACCCGGAAAGATAATGGATCAAATAATTAAGCAATCAATTTGCAAACATCAAGAAGATAATAAGGTGATATATAACAGTCAGCATGGATTTGTCAAGAACAAATCATGTGAAACCAACCTGATAGCTTTCTTTGACAGGAAACAAGCCTTGTGGATGGGGGGGGGGAAGCATTAGACATGGTATATCTTCTCATAAATAAACTAGGGAAATGCAATCTAGATGGCACTACTATAAAACCATTCCCAGAAAGTAGTTAGCAGTGGTTCAGAGTCATGCTGGAAGAGTATAATGAGTAGGGTCCTGCAGGGATGAATTCTGGGTCTGGTTCTATTCAATATCTTCATCAATGTTTTAGATCAGTGTTTCCCAAACTTGGGACACCGCTTGTGTAGGGAAAGCCCCTGGCGGGCTGGGCCGGTTTGTTTACCTGCTGGGTCCGCAGGTTTGGCCGATCGTGGCTCCCACTGGCCGCGGTTCACTGCTCCAGGCCAATGGGAGCTGCTGGAAGCAGCGGCCAGTACGTCCCTCGGCCTGCACCGCTTCCAGCAGCTCCCATTGGCCTGGAGCAGCAAACCGCGGCCAATGGGAGCCACGATCGGCCAGACCTGCGAATGGGGCAGGTAAACAAACTGGCCCGGCCCACCAGGGGCTTTCCCTACACAAGCAGCATCCCAAGTTTGGGAAACACTGATTTAGATAATGGCACACAGAGCACAGTTATAAATTGTGCGGACGATACCATGGTGGGAGGGGTTGCAAGTGCTTTGGAGGATAGGATTAAAATTCAAAATGATCTGGACAAACTGGAGAAATGGTCTGAAGTAAATAGGATGAAATTCACTAAGGACAAACACCAAGTACTCCACTTAGGAAGTAACAATCAGTTGCACACATACAAAATGGGAAATGCCTGCCTAGAAAGGAGTACTGCCAAAAGGGATCGGGGGGTCATAGTGGACCACAAGCTAAATATGAGTCAACAGTTAACGCTGTTGCAAAAATAGCGAACATCATTCTGGGATGTATTAACAGGAGTGTTGTAAGCAAGACATGAGAAGTAATTCTTCCGCTCTACTACACTCTCATTAGGCCTCAACTGGAGTATTGTGTCCAGTTCTGGGTGCCACATTTCAGGAAGGATGTGGACAAATTGGAGAGAGTCCAGAGAAGAGCAACAAACATTATTAAAGGTCAAGAAAACATGACCTATGAGGAAAGATTGAAAAAATTAGGTTTGTTTAGTCTGGAAAAGAGAAGACGGGAGGGAGGGGGGCATGATAATAGTTTGCAAGTATGTAAAAGGTTATTACAAGGAGGAGGAAGAAAAATTGTTATTCTTAAACTCTGAAGATAGGACCAGAAGCAATGGGCCAAAATTGCAGCAAGGGAGATTTATGTTGGATATTAGGAAAAACTTCCTAACTGTCAGGATGGTTAAGCACTGGAATAAATTGCCTAGAGAGGTTGTGGAATCTCCATCATTGGAGATTTTTAAGAGCAGGTTAGACAAACACCTGTCAGGAATGGTTTAGATAATTAGTCCTGCCATGAGTTCAGGGGACTGGACTAGATGACCTCTCAAGGTCCCTTCCAATTCTATGATTCTTTGTCTGGGGCTTTGTTGCAAAATAGCTGCCAGCAGCAATTGCATCTTCAGGGAACTTTGCTTAGCAAGTGTTAGGCCTCATGCTCATGGCAACTTTTGAAGACTGAGAAATATCACTTATGTCCTGGCCAACATTTCCTATCTCAGAAAAAACAGGTTGTGTTATACTCAAGAGTGAGTGTGTGAGCTATTGCTGATGGCAAAATGGCTGCATGCAAGCAGACAACTTCATTTCAATGCCACTTGTTCAACTCATTACAAGTTAAGGCACTTAAAGTTATCTTGAACATAACAAGCGCTATGTAAAAATGAATTCTCTTCTATTTGTTTCTTTATCTTTGTCAATCTCTGCCATTTAGGCCAATAAACCTTGATGTTGACCTGAAGCCTGCCTCTCTGTTGTCATTCATGTAATCTGTTGAACACAACAAGAATTCTGTTAATGTTCATATGAAACGCCTATTCAAAAAAGAAAACAAAAGATAAAAATGTATATTCAGGTTCTAGTCTAGATTTTGAAAGCACACAAGATTTGGGTTGCTAGGTTTGAATTTACAGTCTAAAGGATAAATACAACATGGGATGAAATTTTGAGATGAGGATAAATTAGAGTTTTTGTTTTGCGGATAATTCAATATATCTGTTTCTGTCCACTTCATACTTGCCTTAATTTTACAAGCATCTCTACTGACTTGAATGACATTACTCACATGAGTAAGATTTGCAGCATTTGCCCTGTTTATGATAATGACCACCAACTTCTTTAATTTGCAAGTCATGGTATATATTTATAACCCTCCTAGAAATTGTTTTTATTTATGTTGAAGCATAGGTGTCAGTTGGAGGACATACAGATCCTACTAAAACCAAAGAATTAAACACTAATATATGTTATCTAGCTCTTGAATAATAAAGGCATTAAAGTACAGCATACTGTCACTTAGGTAACTTCAGTAAGACAATAGTTCAAAAGCAACTTTGGTTTTATTCACTTGTCAGTTACATGCCTAAATCTTAATATCTCTTATTTTAATCATCCTGACTGTAGCTGAAACTGTGGTCACTCAAAATATTCATGACACTTAGTAAACCACAAACCCAGTTTCATTTTATAGTTTGAGACAAAACCAGGTTAACTTCCAAGTTTGGGGCTTGAATCATGACCATTTCTGATGGCCAGTAGCTAAGGAAATAAAAAATAATTACTCACAGGTGAACCCCCACTCCTTTATTACATTGACCATATGTGACAAACTGTGTGATGATAAGGCTGATATAATGTGTTTACTGCCATTCTTGAATAATGTAATCAGTGCAAAATTGTTCTAATAAAACTTTATAGCCTCCATGCAAACAGATAGTCCCCTTATACTGAAGCTTGGTTCAGTGTATAAAAATCATGAACATAAACATAGTTTAGATTTATTTAATTCTGTTCTAGCATTAACAGTATAATTTGTGATGTGTTTAAGTTAATTTGCTCCTTTCATGCACATCAAAATATATTGTACCAAATGTGTTTTCTTTATTCATAGTTTATAGTAAGAAAGATGCAGCAAGAGTATAATGTTTGACTTTTCCCAGGAGGTCCCCAGAAAGGCATGTTAGAGACCATGCAAAGTTTGGGCCCAAGGGTGACAAATTATGTTATAATTAAAAAAAACCTCTATCTGACTGAGAATTTTCTAGAGTCCCTTAAAGAGTATCATAAATGAGAGGGGAAATGCTCTTAAGTCGTGGAACCTTTGTGGTCCATAGTAGGGCTGGACATAAAATAAGATTTTTATCTCCCAGAAAATAATCGAACTATAGAGACAATCTCTGTCTCTTGTTGGAGCAGTTCCATTTTGTTTAAATAATTATTGGGGCAGAGAGAGAGAGAGAGACTGACTCTATAGCCCAGTGATCAAGGGACTCACCTGGAATATGGGAGACCCAATCAAGCAGTGCCAGGACTTGGGTCTCCCACATCCCAGGTGAGTGCCGTGTCCACTGGGCCATTGGCTATTTTGGAGCTCTCTCTTCGTCTTCCAGAGATTCCATCCTGGACCTGAGAAACTTTCTAATCAAAACTGATAAGTTTTTGTGAAATGAAGATCCATATAATCCTCGCTTCTTTCAATATGCACATGAGACCACTAGGAGAGATAGTGAGACACCATGGGCTTAGATTGTCAAAAGTATACTGGTGACAGTCAACTATATTTCTCATTAACAATTGATGCAACCACTGCCACTACTAAAATGCCAAAAAGCCTCCAAGAAATTGGCTCTTAACTGAAGAGCAGCTGGTTCAAGCTGAACCCAGGCAAGAATAAAGTGATGCTGGTTGAAAAAGGGAAATACTTTGAAGAACTGGCCAACATATTATTTCCATTTTCCATCAAATGCCTACAGCCTTCATTCATCAAAGCAAGCCTCAGAGACCTATTTGATTCCTCAATAAGTTTGGATACTCATGTAGCCCTGGTTCCGGGAAATGCCTTCTTGCTAGGAAACTTTGTTCCTTCCTCCAGGTCAAGGAGCTGGCCCCATTAATCCAAGAAATTGTCACTTAGAGTCTGTATTCCTGAAACTCATTGTATCTCAAATTGAAGGTGAAGATGATGCACCGGTTTCAGCTGGTACAGAATTCAGCTGCCTGTCTTCTCCATGGCTCTGGCCATGGTAAGCACATCAGGGCTCTGCTCAAGTCTCTCCGCCGTTTACCAGTCAGTTTCTGATGCCAGTTTAAGGCCTGGGTCCTTACTGTTAAAACAATTAATGGATCGAGCCCCTGCCACATCAAAGACTGAATTTCAATTTCAGAATCACTGTGACAGCTAACTCCTCTGGGAAAATATAGATAACAAATCCCAGGATGAAATGTGTCAGAGCATTTTCAGGCAAGAGTATCAGGTTATGAAACAATCTTTCAGACATGATCAGGTGAATCCAGAGTCTGACCATTGTTAGGAAATGTTGCAAAAACTTCCTCTTTCAGAAAGCCTTCCCACACTAAGTAGCACTCACAAGATGAACATCTCCTTCTGTTCCCAAAACTCCATCAACAACCTCTCCTGTCTCAAATAAATAAATAAATAAATCAACAAACATAAACCCCTACCCCAAGCAGCATTCTGATGATGTAAAAGGAAAAGTTCCAGAAACTCCATGGAATCCAGCAGGGACTTCGGTATTGATTTATGTGGAAGGTATTTAGATCCTGCAGTGATGGGGAGGGGAGGGGCAGTATAAAGATAAGATAGATGGGTAGGCTTCTGTCCATGTCCTATATGTTCTCTGGATAAAGACAAGAAGACTTGTCTCTAAGGCTGTCTATTTAACACCTTTCAAGAGACCTACAATTAATTTTTATATAAATAAATTAAAGGATTCACAGATGGCAATTTACTTTGAAATGTCAAAAAGCACTGTTACTAGAGAATTGCACTGTTGTAACTCAATCCTGTTTTGTGAAGGTTGGCCCTGTTGGGGATAAATAGGAAGTTACTACCAAAAAAAGTAGTCAAGATAGAACAGAACAGCTGAAAAGTGAATTACATGTGGGGCTAGTGTTTAATTGTGAAGGTGCCTTTTTTTGCAAGAATCATAAACAAGAAGAAAATATTTAGATCCATTCTGTCATTGCAGGAGAAATAGTCCCTAATTATTGCACGTGTCACAAAGGGTGAGAACAACTGTGGTACATCTGGGGTAGAGCTGAGAGAGTTTTGTAAAAACCTGCTAGGCCAGCAAATATGAACTCTCTGTCTTTCCCTTTATTGCTGAGTACGCTTATTATGTAAACTTGGGTTGAAATTATCCAAAATAAACGTAGACTGATTATCAAGACAAATTTCCAATGGTGATGAGATATATTATATTCTGGATTAGCACCTGAGAGAGTGGTAGAAGCCCCATTGCTTCGGTTATATAAAGCTAAGGTGGACAAAACACTGGAGAACATACTACAGGGAACTATCCTGTCAGTACATTGGTACCTGAGGATGGCTTAGATGACCTAGCAGGTCTTGTACATCTCTAATTTCTATGATTTTAGGATAATTATGACCATACAATGAGACTTTACTTGCAAATTCATTACAAATTGCTCATTCCTAACCTTGATACAGCAGATTGGACTGGAAATATTCTATAATACTTTAATAAGATACCAATGCTCTACAAATTATCTTATCTTGTAGACTAATTGTTAGTTCTCTACTTATAAATTCAGTGAAGAGTAGGGATTTAATGTAATACTACAAATAGGGCATCAAGTCACCTGGATTCTATTCACGTTGGTCTTTGACTCAGTGTATGCTCTTAAGAAATTCACTGAAGCCAAAATATTAAAATTTAACCATCTAAATCTATGCAGCTACAACCTATATTTAGGCACTTCAATAAATGGCTTGTTTCAGAGTAGCAGCCGTGTTAGTCTGTATCCGCAAAAATAACAGGAGTACTTGTGGCACCTTAGAGACTAACAAATTTATTAGAGCATAAGCTTTCGTGGGCTACAACCCACTTCTTCGGATGCATATCCGAAGAAGTGGGTTGTAGCCCACGAAAGCTTATGCTCTAATAAATTTGTTAGTCTCTAAGGTGCCACAAGTACTCCTGTTATTTTTAATAAATGGCTTGTTTTTCAAACATTCTAAGGGATCTATAAAGATCAGTACTTCTGAAAGTCAAACTAGTTGTTTAGGTGCTTAAATATGGATTTGGGTGCCTAACTTTAGGCTCCCCAATTTGAAAACTTTGGTCTTACATTTCTCAGTTTGCCTTAGTTACCACATTTGTTTCATGGATATAAAAATCCCCATCTCAGAGCGTGCTTTCGGAATTACTGTGTTTGTGAAGTGTTTTCATGCCTCACATAAAAATATTCCAAAAGAACAAATTATTATGATACTATTACATGAAAAATAAGCTATTTTGCAGAAAGAACTTTACAAACTGAGGATGTAGTGATTGTTGTCCTTTCTCTGCCCAGTTTACGACAGGAAAGGATCATTACACTGTATTCTGAAGTGGCAACCCCATTCATGGGTTGTTTTCAGTTCTAGCAATACTCTGCCTTCAGTCATCAGAACAATTTTGGAGACATACTTGTGAACCATCTAAATGACTTCTAGCTTTATTCAAACCCTAGCTACAGAATTATCCCCGTGTTCCTTTGGACCAATCGTATGAAATACAAAATTGGCCTGACCTACACACTTCACGTTGAGACGTGACAGTCCCCAAACCTGACAGTCCTGAGCATTGGGTCAGGATTTGGTTCCTTTGGTGATAAGGATACAGATCAGGTGCAAATTCTGGACTCTGATCTCAACATCTCCTAAGTCTGGATGTTTTGGGAATTTGTTTTTGCACAATCTCTACTTTATATGTTGATAGTGTAAGTCAAGTGTATCTTGAAAGTTGGTTCCATTTGCTGATGCTACAAAAACATGAAATAAGGTGAGGACAGAGATTGAAGTCAAGGACCTCCATGGTAGCATTCTTTGAAATGCTTCCAGTTCCACCCACAGGGCTTTTAGACAGGCAGCACTGCAGGGTCTCAATGCATGCTCAGAGGAGGGATTTAGATTTATTAGGAACTGGGGAACCCTTTGGAAAAGGAGAAGCCTATAGAGGAAGGATGGGCTCCACCTAAATCAAAACAGAACCAGGTTGTTTGCACTTAAAATTAAAAAGGAGATAGAGGGTTTTTAAATTAAAGGCTGGGGGAAAGCCGACAGGTGCAGAGGATCACAGGGTTTAGACAGACACTTCTTGGGGAGGATTTATTAATGGGGATTCTCTATATCCTAATAAAGAGGAGAGGATAGAAGTTGATAAAGTACAGGTAGGAATTGAAGAGAAACAAGAATCTCATTCAGTTATATCACATGCGGCGGGTAACTAAATATTGACAAATGCCTAAATACTAATATCTAAATACTAAGATGGGTGAACTTGAGTGTCTGGTATTAAATGAGGATATTGATATAATAGGCATCACAGAAAATTAGTGGAACAATGATAATCAGTGGGACACAGTAATAGCAAGTATAAAATATATAGGAATGACAGAGTAGGTCGTGGTGGTGTGGGAGGTGAAAGAAAGCATAGAGTCAAATATAGTAAAAATATTAAATGAATCAAATTGTACCATGGAATCTGTATGGATAGAAAATCCATGATTGATTAATAAGAGTTATAGTGTAGGAATATACTACTGACCACCTGACCAGGATGGTGATAGTGATTGTGAAATGCTTAGGGAGATTAGAGAGGCTATGCAAATAGAAGCCTCAATAATAATAATAATTAATTAGTTAATTAATAATGGGTGATTTCAACTATCCCCATATTGAAGAGTACATGTCACCTCAGGACATGATGCAGAGAGAAGATTTCTAGACCCCATTAATGACTGCCTCTTGGAGCAGCCAGTCCTGGAGCCCACAAGGGGGGAGGCAATTATTTGAGTTAGTCGTAAGTGGTGCACAGGATCTGGTCCAAGAGGTGAGGATAGGTGAAGCTAGTTAAATGAAAACTAAAAGGAACAATCAGAAGAATGAAAAGTCTGCAAGCTGCATGGAAAATTTTAAAAACACAATAATAGAGGCTCAAATTAAATGTATATTCCAAATAACAAAAATAAAACAGAGGACCCCCCCAAAAGGCCACCATTGCTAAATAATAGAGTAAAAAAAAAAAGGTGGTTAGAGGCCAAAAGGGTTTTAAAAACTAGAAGTCAAATCCTACTGAGTAAAATAGAAAGGAACATAAATTCTGGCAAGAAAGTATAAATCTATAGTTAGGTAGGCCAAAAAAGAATTTGAAGAACAAATAGCAAAAGACACAAAAACTAATAGAAAATAAATTAAGTACATAAGAAGTAGGAAGCCTGCCAAACAATCAATGGGATCATTGGATGATCAAGATGCTGAAAGAGCACCAAAGGAAGACAAGACCACTGTGGAGAAGCTACATGAATTCTTTGCATCAGTCTTCACTGCAGAGGACGTGAGGGAGCTTCCCACGCCTGAGCCATTCTTTTTTGGTGACAAATCTAAGGAACTCTCACAGATCAATGTGTCATTAGAGGAGGTTTTGGAACAAATAGGTAAATTAAACTGTAATAAGTCTCCAGGACCTTGTGGTATTCACCCAAGAGTTCTGAAGGAACTAAAACAGAAGTCGGCAACCTTCGGCACACGGTCCATCAGGGTAATCCACCGGCGGTCCGTGAGACATTTTGTTTACATTGACTGTCCACAGGCACGGCCCACCGCAGCTCCCAGTGGTCATGGTTCGCCAATCCCAGCCAATGGGAGCTGTCGGAAGTGGCGGCCAGCTCGCACCACTTCTTGCAGCTCCCATTGGCCAGTATCAGCGAACCTTGGCCACTGGAAGCAGTGGGGATGATCAGCATAAACGAAATGTCTCATGGCCCGCCAGTGGATTACCCTGATGGGCCATGTGCCCAAGGTTGCTGACCCCTGAACTAAATTATGAAAGTGCAGAACTACTACCTGTGTTATGCAGCCTATTACTTAACTTAGCCTCTGTAACAGATGACCAAAGGATAGTTAATGTAATGCTGATTTTTTTAAAAAGGGTCCCGGGGCAATTATAGGCCAGTAAGTCTAACTTCAGTACCAGGCAAATTGGTTGAAATTAAAATAAAGAACAGAATTATCAGAGACATAGATGAACACAATATTTTGGGGAAGAGTCAACAGGACTTTTGTAAAGGGAAGTCATGCCTCACAAATCTATTAGAATTCTTTAAAGGTGTTAACAAGTATGTGGACGAGGGTGATCCAGTGGATAGTGTGAACTTGGACTTTCAGAAAACCTTCAACAAGGTCCCTCATCAAAGACTGTTAAGCAAAGTAATCAGTTATGGGATAAGAGGGAAGGTCCTCTCATGGATCAGTAATTGGTTAAAAGTCAGGAAACAAAGTGTAAGAATAAATGGCCAGTTTTCACAATGGAGAGAGGTAAATAGCAGGGTCCCCCAAGGATTTGTACTGGGACCAATGCTGTTGAACATATTCATAAATGATCTGGAAAATGGAGTAAACAATGAGGTGGCAAAGTTTGCAGATGGTACAAAATTACTCAAGATAATTAAGTTCAAAGATGACTGAAGAATTACAAAGGAATCTCACAAAACTAGGTGACTTGGCAAGAAAATGGCAGATGAAATTCAGTGTTGATAAATCCAGTCAAGTCAAGCCACAGCGTTCTAATGTTCAAGGCACGAAGACCTCCAGGAAGCTGAGTCATTGTCAACTGTTACCACTCAAGAAAGAGATCTTGGAGTCATTGTGGATAGTTCTATGAAAACACCTGCCCAGCATGGAGCAACTGGCCAAAAAAAAAAAATGCAGAATGCTAGGAACCATTAATAAAGGGGTAGATAATAAGACAGAAAATATCATAATGCCCTATATAAACCCATGGCATGCCCACATCTTGAATAATGCATGCAGTTCTGGTTGTCCCCCTCTCAAAAAAGATGTGTTAGAATTGTGAAAAGTAGTGAGAAGGGCAATTAAAATGATTAGGGGTATGGATCAGCTTCCATATGAACAGAGAGTAAAAAGACTAGAACTGTTCAGCTTAGAAAAGAGACAGCTACCTGGGGATATGATAGAGGTCTAAAATCATGAATGGTGTGGAAAAAGTGAAAAGGGAAGTTTATATAACACAAGAACCAGAGGTTACTCAAGGAAATTAATAGGCAGAAGGTTTAAATTAAATAAAAGGAAGAATTTATTCACACAATACATAGTTAATCTGTGGAACTCATTGCTATGGGATGTTGTGAAGGCCAAATGTATAACTGTGTAAAAAATAGATATGTTAATGGAGAATAGGTCCATGAATGGCTATTAGCCAAAATGGTCATGGATGCAACCCCATGCCCTTGGTGTCCCTCAGCCTCTGACTGCCAGAAGATGGGACTGGACAACAGGGGATGGATCGCTCTACTTTTGCCCTGTTCTGTTCATTCCCTCTGAAGCATCTGGGTCTGGCCACTGTCAGAAGACACTGAGCTAGATGGACCATTGAACTGGCTTATGGCAAAGAAGGTCAATTACTAAGTGCTGATCACACAGTATACCCTGTACTCCAGCTATCATCAGGTAGATGGGATTAGAGAGTCTGTGTAATCCAGAGAACATGAACACTTGTATTCCCTTTCTTTTGACACATCAGTATAATTTCATGGTGGAAGACAAAGAATATCTGAAGTGTCCTTTTGGGGTTGACCCATTCAATCATAAATCAGCATTTGCACACTGACTTTTGAAGATGCTTTTATTGCAGTTAATAATTGCTAGGACAGATTTCTCACCCCTCTTCCTCAGAGAGAACATTTAACGACACATTCATGTGCATACACACAATTTTAAGATCCTTACAAGCATATTGTAATCTTCTTCTCTGGTATCTGAATCTTCTTGGGGGGGAGAGAACTGGATCTCAATATAGAATATAGAATTATTTTATATAATGTGCCGGATTTGGAACCTTATATCTAAACAGCTTCCGATCCAGCTTCCCAAATTTAAATTTTTACACTGATGTAAAATTATCTTGATCTAAGCTCTGCATCTGTCACTTCTCCAGTTTATCTTTCCCTCATTGGTTCCTCTCTTTTTTCAGTAAAAAACTTTTTTTTTAAAGAATCAATTGCAGTTTTTATCGGCTTTCTTTTTCAAAATTGCATTTCTCTAATTCTCACTCCCTCTTTATCCTAAACAGTATTCTGGTCTCAGGCTTATCTCTCACACCCAAAGCAGTATATTCCAATGAAGATCAGGAGGTGTCAATTCCAAAGCAGGGATGTTGGAAAAGCTGAAAGAAAAGGCTCATTCAGCGGTTGTGTATTTAGCTATATAACAGCTATGCCTTTGCCTTCTATTATACTGCCTCCCAGGGCTCTGTTTCTGCACAGTTGGCCATTTTGTATTAATTCCCTGACAAGCAGAAAAGACTTCACACACTTTACTTGAGGTAGGCTGAAATTTTTTTCAGTGAAAAATGCAGATTTTACATCAAAAAGCTTTGCAAATTCATGTCAGGTTCACTAAATTGTGTTAAAAACATCCAAAAAGTCAAAACATTTATTCTGATATTTTCTAAATGAAATGTTTTGATATTTTTGATTTGAAATGCTTTTTGTTTTGAATTTTCCTTCAATTTTATTCTTTCCACACAGTCTCTTATTTAACTTTGTAGGTTCTAATGTGGAACCATCACTATAGTATCTAAGCATTATGGAAACCTGGAAGGTTTCCAGTTCAACGAAGAAGAGAAACATCTGAAAATATAACAAAGGCATAATGGCCACATAGCTAAATACATATCTACTGAATGTGTTCTTTCCTTTTAACTATTCCAATGGCTCCCATATTTGGAGCAGCTAGAAGTAAGAGTTACATTTCTCAGTAGCACTATTTATGGTGGGTTTATTTGGGTGATGTAGGTCAGTGGACACTTTAGATTGACCTGAAGGACACATTGTGATAAAAGAGAGAACAGGTCAGGTAATGTGCATATTGTTGCACACTTAGAGGGCTTGCATCGAGAAGTCTGTAGATGCCATTCTCAGGAATTTTCAGTGAGCTAGTATCAATTATTTCCAGTTTAAGCTTCCTCTGGGTTTTCTTAGTTTTTTATCAATGAAATGGAAGTGAATGGAACGGAAGCCACTCAAAATAAAGAAAACACATGAATAAATGCAGTCTTTCATTAGCAAAATTCACATCTTTAAACAAAATTATGTGCTGATAATGTCATGTAAAGGAAAATATATTGCAAACTTACTTAGGCTCTGGAAAGGCTTTATCTGGGCTGCTGAGTGATGTGAGACACACACCCAGTGCCCAGTGAACTCTGGTCTATTCCTGTCCACTTCATGTTTTCACTTACCATGTAATTATCAGATAGCATTTTGGCTGCCTAGATCTTGGATTTCTTGCTCCTTGGCACTGATTATGTATCTTTTAAATTACAGTGAGAAATGTTTCTTTGACAGATGATTGCAATCAGGATGATAATATATAATTTTGATTAATCAATGGAGTTTGATTAATTTCGGTGTTGATCCTAGAATAATCCTGTGCTGGAAAGAAATGCTGTTTACTGTCATTCAAGATGTGTAATAACGGAGTGAGTGGAACACTTGTTTTAAAATTCCTCAAAACATTGGTTTGGAGCTTTCCTGCATTTCTGGGTGTCTGTTTCTTCTGGAAAAAGTAAACAGGACACAAACATTGCACAGAGTAAAATCCTGTATCATTCTACATAGATTATATGTACACCTAATACAAGCAATTGCTGTGTATGGCCCAAGAGCTCAGAGAAACTTTAAAGCAAAGCCCCATTACCAGTAGGTCATTTATTTTGTTTCATGATGAGCTGAGTAGGATCAGTGGGATTATTCTTTTCAGTGGATTTCCTAGTACTTTGTCCATTCCACTTTTAGTTCTCATTCCTACAGCAGTTGCAAAAACAAAATTCCCATTGATCCTATGGGAGCTATATGCATGCAGATATAGAGAAAGGTCCTAAATGACTTGAACAATGGGGCTACCAGCATTTCCCTTAGCAGGCTAGATTTTATTAACAGATTTAACCATTACAATTATTTTCCTGATCCCCAGCCTAAATTGTCTATTGCTAAATTTAATCTTATCACTCTTGAAGTGTCCCAAGCAACTCTCTTAATATAAATGTAGACAGCTATCATATATGCCTACTGTGGTCAGAGGTTAGCTAAGTTATTATGTACATAGGGGTTCAGTGTTCTAGTCAGAAATCAATCCCACCAACCTTTCTACTCATTTGTGTTGTTCTTCTATGAATTCCCTCACATTTGTTAACATCTTCCAGATGTTGAAGTATCCAGTACTGAACACTGTATTATGCTGGTAGGTGTATTCTCACCAGTGTTACATAGAGAAGGACTATTGCCTACCACACATGATGACATTTTTCAAGCAGTGATGGAACATATTGTATATGTACATAATTACACTGCCTTTTGTTACAATTTCAGGTATTAATTAAACTTTAGTCACTCTCGTCTCTTTCACAGATACAATTGACACTTGCAGCCTTCAGAGCAAAAACAGGCATGGTGGTACAATTATAACAGAAGTACATAGTAACAGAAGGTGACCCACACATGTTACAGTGGTATGGCATCATTAAGGTCAAAGAGCAAATCAGCTGATGCTGACATCCACTACTAATATTGTAACAGTAAGCACCGCAGTATTTAGATACTGAGATCTGACAGGCCACGTGGCAGGGGCCAAGTTTCAGTTACAATACTTCTGTGAGTCAGACCCATATTACAGATTCCATTCATTCCCCCTTTATTCTCTTCAATTACTTATACGTGTCTATAAACCAGAGCCAAACAGCAGCTTGCCTACCTGGAACTGCGCAGACCCCCAGAATGCATTTGATTCTGTTTTATTGATTGAGGTGCTGTTTTCTACTGTACATTTACGTAGAAGTGCTAGGAGTAGCTATAAAGCTACCTTTCAATCACACTCTGTGTATGCCTGGCTGAATGCAGGGCACTGAGCATCTGTTCTAAACCACAGAGACATATGAAGGCTGTTACAAAAGCATTGCCTAATACTCCCAACTGGCCTCAGAGGCTGGTCTAGAATATAGACGTCCTCCTCCCCATTACACATAGCTATTTTTCTTCTTTTGTATGTAAATAGAAACATTCACAAGTTAATAGAAAGATTTGAAATTCATTAGAGAGCTTCAGGAGATGCAAAGTGCACCTTTGCTGGACTATATCCTGGAAATGAAATGATGGAGCACTTGATCACAATGTGTTTGATGGTTTGTAGGTCTCCACGTTCACCCTGTGGTGAATCTTTGATTCTTCATTTGTGCATCAGGTGTATGCATCTTCCATGTAACATCTTAATACTGTTGGTTGTAGTCCACTGTCTTTGACAGAGCAAGAAAGCAGGTGATTCAATGGTGGGATCATCTATGAAGTGTTTATAGTTTGTCAGAGCCTGCCCATTGAATCCACCAGGTGTCTTCTGGATGATGGATGATAAAGGGGCTTCTCCAGCTGCCCAGAATGGTGGGTGAGATTTAAGCCAATTTTTAGGTGGTAGAAAAAGATTGACATGGAGTGGGAGCTTTTGGTTAGTGAGAGCTTTCTTGTACTCGTGCAACAAAGCCATCTCTCACTGGATGTTTGGAGGAACAATGTTTGTGAGAACTGGAAGCCAAGTCAGAGGAATGGACTTGAGGGAGGCAATTGCAAGTCTTATATCCACTTTTTGCTGGATATCAATGACCTCCATATGTGAACTTTTTCTCCAAACAGGTGCACAGTACTCTGCCATAGAATATAGTGAAGCTAGTGTTGTCATTCATTGTGTTCAAGCATCACAACCCCAGCTAGAACCTGATAGCTTTTGGGTGAAATCACTGTGACTCTTCATTTTGTGGCTCACCTGCTTCAGATGTTGTTGATACGTAAGGCTGCCATGTAGAGCAACTCCTAAGTAGCAGTGGTTAGGATTGTGGCAATTGCCTTGCCACAGAAATTTATGTTCAGCACCCTCTTAGCTTCAAGGATTACTGAGATTACACCATTTTTGAGGGATTAGGTATGAGCCACCAGTACTTAAAGTAATTTTTCATCAGCATTAAGGGCATCTTCTGTTTCCTTGAGTGTTGCAGTCCATGTCATTAGTGTCAGGTCGTCAGTATAAATGCATTTGTGGCTAAACAATACCTTCCATGTCACCAGCATAGAGTAGCCACGCCACACTGAAGATCAGATGTAAGATACGCGTTAAGGCAGGTATTACTATAGGAGGAAAAGTATTGTCATGGGGGTCAGAATCATCCCAATAATGATGGATAAAAGCACATCAAACAGTTGAAAAGCAGCATCTGGGATTAATCTGATCTATAGACTCATAGACTCATAGACTTTAAGGTCAGAAGGGACCAATATGGTCATCTAGTCTGACCTCCCGCATAATGCAGGCCACAAAAGCTGACCTCTCTCTCTCTCATACACACACACACACACACCATTATTCTTTCATAGTTCAAAGATAAACCAACATTTATTTCCAAAGAAATAGATACCCACATAAGCTAAAACATAAATATCATTGTTTAATTGACTTAAATTTCACTCTTCGAGATCTACATTCAAATCTGCTTTAGATAACAAATGAAAGCAATTGTGTGGTCTTTCTTGTTCCCCAACAGATATTGGTCAAATACAACAAAATACCATTATATAGCCAGCATTCTCTTCACAGGTTGGTGTGGCAAAAGCAGAGGGGTGCATTGGCAGAGAAGGAACTATACTTCATGAAGATGTTTGCCCATTTGCCTTTCTTTTAACCAAGGTCATCAACCTGTCACTTCCATTTAAATATCCTGATGACAATGCATTAAGGTAAAATGTTATTTTAAAAAAGGCACATCAGACTGGTTACACTTATATTATGTTTAGACTCAATGTTTCTTATATGCTCACCAGATTCTGAAAAATTACTATTTCTGTGCATTAGGGTTATGCATATTTTGGAATGAAGAAAACCAATTTCTATTTGCTGTGCAACCAAAAAAAAAAAAAAAAAAGGGTATATGACGGGGTATACAAACCCCACATCAGGCTGGAAGGCATTAAAGGTCAGTACTGGGCCAAGATAGCCCCACCCCTCCAGCTCTGCAGATCACGCTCCAACTGGAGAAGGGGTTGGAAAAGGAGCAACCCATCTCAGAAGGGGGCGGCTGGGGCGGAGGATTAACCTCCCTTGAAGGCTCCCGAGAAGGGTGCTGAAGGAGCCTCCCTGAGAGAAGTGAGACTATATGCTGAACCTGGTCGGGGCTGATGGTTTAGTTACCTTTTTCTTTTTCCTTTTCCCGTATCTGGGACTGAAAGCTGAGAGGGGAAAGCAACGGCAGGGAGTGACCCAGGCTGGGAAACTCAGAGGGCAACTTCAGGGGTCAGACATTGTGGACCCTCCTAGGGCCCTGGGTCAGAACCCAGTGCAGTGAACGAGCCCAGGCACCCCTACCACTACTACAGAAAGGACTTGAACCACCTGTACTATTCACCACCCCTCTGAGGGCTTGTCTACACTACCACCAAGGCCGGCTCCAGGCACCAGCCCACCAAGCTTGTGCTTGGGGCGGCACCTGGAGGGGGGCGGCGCGGCATTCCGGCCGCTGGGGGGAGAGCGGCGAGCCCCGGCCCCTGGCCGGGGCTCGCCGCCCTCCTCCCAGGGCTCTGGCCGCCCTCCCCCCCGGCGCCCTCCCCCCCGGCGGCCGGGGGGAGAGCGGAGCCCCCGCCGGAACTCGCCGCCCTCCCCCCCGAGCTCCGGCCGCCCGCCCCCCGGCGCCCTCCCCCCGGCCGCCGGGGGGAGAGCGGAGCCCCCGCCGGGACTCGCCGCCCTCCCCCCGGAGGCTTTTTTGCCTGGGGCGGCAAAAAAGCCAGAGCCGGCCCTGACTACCGCACGAGGTCGATCTAAGATATGCAACTTCAGCTATGTGAATAGCTGACATTCTCCCGTCAACTCCGCTTGCGCTCCTTGTTCTGGTGGGATGCCAGAGTCGACGGGAGAGCATTCAGTGGTCGATTTATCGTGTCTATACTAGACATGATAAATCGACCCCCGCTGGATCGATTGCTGCCCGCTGATCCAGCGAGTAGTGTAGATGATCCCTGAGTAACGGGGGCCAGGACTATAAGCCAGACCCACCAGGAGGGGGCACTAGATGCATTAAGCACTAGGCCACCTAACCCACCAAGGACCCTATTGCAAGTTCCAAGATCCCTTTGCTACTGTTTGTGTTGATTTGTGTACTTAGAAACAGAAATATTTACAGGGGCCTCACTATAAACTATTCACAGAGCATAGAAAGCTTTTCTTCTAAGAATGCCCAAATGGATTATAAAACAATACATTACTTTTATGTCCTCATGGCTCATTAAATCTTCTTTAATGCAATATTCTTTTGAATCAGTAAGTTTTGTCTGTACCAAAGTAGTAGCGCAACCTGCAGTTTTCATTATAGGGAGAGATCATTATTCAAATATGTCTATTTTTATCATTATCTGAGTAAACAGTATTAATTTCTGAGTTTAAAAACATTGAGTGGGAATCTATTCATTATTCAAGCAAATAAGCATTTCAGCAAAAATGGCCCTAGATGGAATGCTAAGCATACTTTATCTTCACTACTTTGCACTGCTTAGACTCCTCGTATTTACTGCTCTACATGGGTGCTTTCTCGCTAGCAGATCAGCATTTGCCCTCCACAGATATTTTAAGCCCTGATCCCACAAGTGAGCAGACTGACTTCGGTGAGGTCCTGAAAGCACAGAGACATTGATGGCAGCAAGTCTATAAAGAGGGACTTTCATACTAGGCAGAGGAAAAACATTTCAGTACATTAGAATAAAAACAAACCCAAGATTTTCAAAAATTTTACCCTAAAATCAGGGATTAAAATACATATTTAGACACTCACAAAATGGAAGATGCAAGGTGCTCAGCAGCTTTGAAAACCAGGTCACTCACTTAGGTTCATGAATACAGATGCTAGGTGCATTTTTGAAAATCTTTATCCTCTTCCATTACCTTTTCCATAGAAAAGGCCTGATTCTGATCTCACTTACACTTGACTAGGAATCGGATCCAGAGCCTACTCAAATTAATAACTGCCTTTTCTATTTACACCTCTACCCCGATATAACGCTGTCCTCGGGAGCCAAAAAATCTTACCGCATTATAGGTGAAACCGCGTTATATCGAACTTGCTTTGATCCGCTGGGGTGCGCAGCCCCCCCCCCCCCAGCACTGCTTTACCGCATTATATCCGAATTCGTGTTATATCGGGTCGCGTTATATCGGGGTAGAGGTGTACTTCAAAAGGCTTTGGATTATGCCCTAAATATGGAACAACTCCAGTGAAGTCATTGGAATTACACTGAGTAAAAGAATCAGAATCAGATCATTTTTTTCTCATTTTCTCTCTTTTTCACATGAAAAGAATACTATTGTATTGTACAGTAATAGCCCCAAACACTGCCATATAGAGGCTTTTAGAGAGCTTTGGGTCATTACTATATAAAGCTAAAAGTGGGCATGAACTGGATATTCTATTTCATGGAAAATTCCACAATTTTGAAACTTTTTCCCTCTCCATATTGGAAAGAAGAAAAAAGAAAAGAAAACAAAAAACATAAGTTTCTGCAGTGAAAACCCCCTCTCCCCCAGATTAATTTTGGGTTGATTGAAACATTTTATTTAGATACATTTAATCTTTTCAGATTTTGATTTTTTTTGTTTACTTTTAAAACATTTTTATATAAAAACAATTTTCTGTTAAAAATTGTTTTGAAATGAAAAACTCAAATGTTTGGTTATGAAAATATTGAAATGATCTATTTCAACATCAGAATGCTTCTTTTCCGTTTTTTCTAAACAAAATTTCATCTACATCAAAATATTTTGAGATGTTCCAGTTTTGATGAAAACAGTATTTTTCATTGAAAAGACATGCTGACAATTTTTTTTTCCATGACCAGTTCTGATAGTTTTTTGAGTTCATTTGTGCCCCTAAGGCACCTTCCCAAAGTTGGTGGTTGGACCAGGAGTTTTGATTCCTTTTTAACATCAATGTTTCTATTTCTGAGTATCTTCCTGTTTGAAAATCCTCCTTTGAGGTGACCTGAAATGCTTTAAAAATTAAGGGAGAACCCATGCTACTTTTGAATTATTGCAGGATATGTTTGCAAATAATTTAAAAAAACACATTTTAATGGCTAATATTCCTAGTTATTTTTGTAACGGTAGCACCTAAAGACCCAAGACATTATGAGGTATATATGGACAATAAGAGACAGTCCCTGACAAAAAGAGCTTATGATCTAAATAAACAAGACAGAAAAAGGATAGGAGAAAAATGTATTATCCCCATTTTACAGATGGTGAACTGAAGCACAAAGGAATTTGTCAAAGGCCACACAGGGAGTTTGTGGCAGAGCTGGAATGGAATCCTTATTCCTTTAATCCTACTTCAGTACTTTAACCACAAGACCAAACTTCCTTTCACTTTATGGTGAATTGAAAGGATTTTATTTGCTGAAAGCAAAATCTTTCCTTTGAAGGTTCAGATGCAGCCAGCATGGTCCCACTTCGTGCGGACCGAGGAAAGCTGGATTTCTACATCCCTACCAAGGGAAACACTCCCTTCTCTGCCACAGGTGTCTCCCTACAACCTCACGCTTTGGGCTAGAGGTCAGGGCACAGGTTGACGAGGTAGGACCATGGACAGAGGATTTGGCTCTGTCTTAATGCAGATGCACTAGCCATTGCTCCCTGTGGAGCAGGGGTACAGTAGTAAAGGGGCTTGGCTGCAGTAGTTGCCATACAGTGGCTTGTGGGAAAATATTTTTTTTTTATCCCTTGACACCAGGAATACTGTGTTCCCCAAGCTACTTAGTTTTAGTGCACGGTGAAACACTTCACCTAAGAGCTGAATTCAGCTTCCTATGTTCATCAGACCATTAAATTCTAAAGCATGTGCAACCCATGTTCTGATTCAGGTGCTGCTGGAGGGGATGCACCCAGCCCTGAACGTAGTTCTTAGGAAGGAAGAACTGAACATTTTTGTTTTGTTTCTTTTTTCCCCCTTTTCATTTTCACCTGCCTCTGTACTTTCTGGTTCCAGTGGGTAGCCTTATTACCACAAGAAAGTCTGTACTATCGTGAGTCTGCAAAACTGCATACAACAGATACTCTCAGCAGCTGCAGTTCTTGGTGTTTACCCAACTTGAACTGACCCTGGAACTTTTTAGAGGGTTTGCCTGTCGCTAATAGATCATTAATTCTAATAAGATCATTACTGATTATGTGTTTTCATGTAGAATTTATTGTTTTCATAACTATACATAATATTTTGCAAAATAATAATTCATTCAGGCTACACAGGAGAGAGGAATCTATTATAATTATTATTGCTTTATATAAAAGCTTAACTTAATGTCCCCTGGGAGAGGGTAACAGATGCTACTGAAATTGAGGCCATGAGCTTTGCCCTCTAAAACTAGTAGTCCTTCTCAGTTTACAAATTACTGTCAGAGAACAATCTACATACATAGAGAGAGGCTATGAATAATACAATATCTAAAGTAACCTTTTGTGGGAAGAAATGTGATCTGGGGCTTGTCTTCATGAACATTTAGTTTGAGGCAAGCTGGGGTGTGAATCTATCCCACAGAAGACTGCTGCAGACCAACTGTCCATGTTGGTCATGGACCCTGCTGTCGTACCCTGCTGACATTCATTAACAGTTCATCAATGTGGTTTGATGTAGTTATTATTAACACTGTTAATGCACATCATTAGGGTCCATGAGGACAGTTAGTCCTCAGCAGGCGACTGCAGGGTAGATTCACACCTCCAGCTTGCCTCAAACTAAATGTTCATATAAACATACAATTCTCCCCCAAGGCGTTCAGTCACAAATTTAATTAATGCATTATTTTTTTAACAAGCGTCATGAGAATGGAAGCATGTCCTCTGGAATGGTGCACGAAGCATGAAGGAGCGTAGGAATGTTTATCATATCTGGCACGTAAATTCCTTGCAATGCCAGGAGGGGTAACCTTGGGAGTTTAATTCTCCAGCCTGCCAAGAGAAAAACTGCACTTGGTCTAGGGTGACCAGATGTCCCAATATTAGAGGCTTTCTCTTTCATAGACAACTATACTCCCCAACCCCCACCCTGAAAAAAAAGTGTCCCAGTTTTTCACACTTGCTATTTGGTGACCCTAACTTGATACCTGATTGTCCCAGATCAGCCAACCAAGATTAAAAACAAATGATGACACACAGCTGTATGGCACAGCTGCATTGAAAATAATAAGAGGAGATGAAAATATAATTAATCTCCCAAAAGGAATAGGAAAGATTTATGTCCTTAAGTAACAGTGGTGTGAAAATTGTTTACTAAACAACTCTGTTAAATAAAAGGAAGTTCAGGCTGAAAGCCTCTCTTACAAGCTTCCACTGATATTTCCAAGAAAATTAATTAGCTTGTCAAAACCAGATAGAGATGGATTTATTAATGAGTCTGTTTCTATTCAGGCATGTGCGTGCTCCAGTGGTTTTCTGAGCTTCCGCTGTTCTGCTTGCTTTGGTAAAAAGACTATTCATAGAGTGTGGTAGCAATTGTCCTTTAATTGTAGGAAGCAGAGGTTAAATACCAAATACCTGAAAATCTTGAGGACCCATGCTTAAATAAGAATGGAGAAGATGCATTAAGAAAACAATGCAAGCTAGCTTTATGCCATAAATAATAATTACATTGGGTACATAGTTGTATTCAAAATAAGAACGTAGCAGGCTAAATTGTGATTATTTTAGATAACAAAATAAATAGAATTATAAATCAAAAATAAAGTGAAAATGTTGTGGCTAACTCTATGAAACAAGATAATAGAAATAATATTTATTTTCTTCATTTGTGTCTACTATTTACATTTATATGCCCTTAAATATCAACAAGACAAAAATTTAACACAATAAAGAGACAAAATAAAGCAAGAAATGTGATTAATGAAATTTTACTTCCAATGAAATGTAGGGTTCACAGCAATATTTACCTCCTAATATAATAAATCTTGATGCCTACTGAAACAAGAAGTTTGTTACATACATGTTTGAATGTTTTCATCAGGAATATGTGAACATCTCTCCATTATCACAGAGATTCAGATGAAAAAGACCATTAATTATGGCCATGAATTTCCAAAGGGTAATATTTTTGTAGTGGTTTGTTTGTATTTAAGTAAACTAACATTATTAAAGTGAAGATAAAACTTGGAGCACAGAACAAAATCATTTTCACTATCCCAAGAAGTGATTTTTCCATAAGCTGATGTGCGGCTAAACAAGGATGCACTCATTTGCATATGCAACCTGATTGGCTAATATAGCTGCAGACCCCAGTATTACTGACAGCACAGAAGATTAAAAATATAAAAATATGTGACAGAACTATTTTTAGCTAATAACGAACCAGTGTTTTTGCCATGTATGTAACAACTAAAATACTCCTCACTTCTGCAGTGCCTTGTATCCAAAGCTATCAAAGCACTAGAGAAATATTCATTCACGCTCACAACATTCCTCTCAGGCTGACACTATCATTAGATCCATTTCACAGATTTATATTCTGAGGCACTCAGATTGGCCCAAAGCACTCAAAATCTGCCTTTGCCCTCATAAAGCTACATAACAAGGGGAATTAAGTGACTTGCTGTAGCCATCTAGGAGGTTTAAAAAAAAAAAAAAAAAAAAGGTGAGAGAGCAGTTGGGTACATATATACAAAGGATTGTTTTGGGCCTAATTGGGGCAGGGTAGTAGGAAGGCTTAATTCACCTGTGAACTTTTAAGGCTGTGCCTACACTGATAAACGCCTAATTTGGAGTATCATTGAGAGGAGGTTCTTTACAGGATTTTCATCTTAGTAGTAACTTTCTTCTAGCCAAGATTGCATCTCAAAGAATGATGCTAGAGAGTCTTCTTTCTTGGGCTGGTCAAAAAAGGACTGGGGTCTATGAAAATTGAGTTCAGCCAGTTAAATTTCCTACAAAAAATTCTGTATATTTGGAGACATGTCACTTCTGTCATGATGCAATATTTTTAGAGTTTTAAAGTTCTGTTTTAGGTGGGTGATTCTGAGGCATGAATAAACAATTCTCTATGAAATGGTCTTAGTCTTAGAACTGACTAATTTAACTCCATGCTAAACATGCCTATAATTGCAAGATGAGGTTAGAGCTAGAACTAAAAACTAGAAGTGCATGTATTCAGCCTGTTGCTATAACCTGGGGACAATACTTCCTACCTATGATAAATACCTTCTTAATTCTTTATAGTATTTTTTACTGTAACCAATCTTCCTCACAAACCAGAAATCAATATGCAGGAGTGTATCTGAAAGTAGCACCTTGTTCACTTACTATTTATTTCCTTATATAATGCCAGAGAAAAATGGAGATAATCACATTTTCTAACATAGTTTAACTGGAATCCCTCATCTCTAGAGCTGATGCTCTTTAATTTTAGCTTTGTATTACGCATGTGCTACAATTCAGTACTACGAGTGAATTATGCTTGAGTGCAGCTCTTCAGATATGATGCTTAAATGAACAAGGACTTTCTATCCATTTCTAGTGGCTACCCAAGTGGAAGATAAAGATCTTCCAGCATAGATTTAAAAAAAAGGTGGGCTAACACAGGTTTCTTGGCTTTGTACATGCTCTCTCAATTAAGTGGTAGAGTTGTGTGAAATGATTACTCAGCCAATATACCTGAAATCAGACTTTCTGTAACTTGTAGTTAAGTCCTTGAACTAGCAGTGGTTCAATGAAATTATGGTCATGCGTGTGACTAAAAAAAAATAAATGATAAATTCCTTTTTTCACATTGAATTTTGAGTCACACAATGGAATCCCCATGGTATTTCTCATATGTCTTTGATTAGCTGAGCCCATCTCATGAGATCAACTTTATAGGTCATTTCTGCTTAGTTTCTCACAAAATGTTCTGATTTTTACCTGTATCAGAGAAGTAAACCACTTGTTTTTTCTTTTCTTTTCCTCTTCTACCTTGTGTCTTTTTGTTTTAATTCAGATTGTGCCTTAGGAAATTCCTACCTTCTCCAGTTACTACCCCCAGTTATTAGGGAAGCATTTGTTAATCTTCTATATTTTGATTAACATCACTATTCCCCTCAGTTAGAAGGGAAAACCTCTCGGAGATCTATTTTCTTATTTTAGAAGTAAGGGGTAGTCTCTATGTATTCCTGTAAGAGGCCTATATGCTAAAATTACCTCAGAACTGTGTGATAATTGCATTAGATTTTCACTGATAATTGTAGCTCGATTTTAGAAGGGACAGGAGTACTTCAGAGCTGAGGCCTGGTCTCTCTGTCCAGCTGACAGAGGTCTTTACATGCATACTGTAATCCCCCTTGTTATGTAGCTTTATGAGGGCAAAGGCAGATTTTAAGTGCTTTCGGCCAAATTATCTGCTGCTGTAAATTAGTGCTGCCCCATTGATTTTCAATGGCCATGCCAATTTGTACTAGCAGAAAATTTGGCCCTTCATCTTTTAAATTGTTTGATGATACCCAATGTACTTATAAAAGCTTTTGTGCAGTTTTAAACTTAAAAAGCAGTGAGAAATGTTTTAGTTAATTTTAGCTTTTTTTGATACTAAAGGGAAAAAATCCTTCTTTTAAAAAAAAATAATAAAAATGGTCACACTTAAAGTTGATAGGCCTTGAGCAGTGCAGTTCTTATGGTTAGGCAAATAACAGCTGCTTCTCTGCCAGTATAACAATTGCCTTGGTAGTTTTGAATTCATCTTATTGTAAAGCATTTTAAAATACCTGGAGTGCGAAAGGTACCATACTGAAGGTACTAAACTCTTGCCTTCACCTTTATCCTGTCTTTATTTCCCAGTCAATAAATCTTGATGTTAGCCTCAAGAGGTATCAATATCTGCCCTGCTGTCGTTCATACAATATAACCGAATGAAATATTTACTATTCAGCATCAAAAATTGTTTATTTTATTTTAAAGTTCATTATGGCTATCACTGTTGCTCACATATAACTCAACACCAAGTAACCAATTGCTCTCTAAAATCATTGGACACATTGAGTATCAGAGACACAAAAAGCTAAAGCATAGAATAATCTACCAATACTTACTAAGGCTCATGCTGTGGTTGAGGCTACAGCTGCTGCTTCTGCTCAAAGGGAAACTGCTAGATTATAATTATAAACTTTGAGTGTATATTCTTCCACACTCAACAAAGGTATTTGCATTGTTTTAGTAGAGATAAAATGAAATTCTTCATAGGTGGAGAGAGGTCACAGCCCAAACAGAATTCTTGTTTGGAACTGGAGTTTTAATTGTTATTTTGTTAAGAAGCACAGATAAATTTTTTGAGGCTTCATTTGAGGTTCATCCAACTAATATTTAGCCTTAATCTGTCCTTGTATAAGAT
This sequence comes from Emys orbicularis, assembly GCF_028017835.1. Lineage (NCBI taxonomy): Eukaryota > Metazoa > Chordata > Testudines > Emydidae > Emys > Emys orbicularis. Next base: position 81,307,265 of record NC_088686.1, on the reverse strand, counting down.
TATGAAAGGACTACAATATTTTCCCTTTGGGATTGCTTTGGAGTATATACATCATTTTTATAATATTGAAATAGCTGCGTGGTGAGCTATTATAGAGAATGATAGCACCAACTATTAGTTTATTTCTCTGTCTCCCATTACCATAACAGCTGAGAGTGGAGCTGGAATGAAAATGGACAAAATGAGCACTGGCCTAAATTTTTGCCCTAAACTCACAGCGGATCCCCCTTTTTTTTTTTTTTTTTTTTTTGGTTTGGGGGTGCGAGGGGAGGAGAGGGAGTTTGGAAAGGCTGGATTACATTACTAAATAAATACAGCTCCCCTGAATTTCCTGATACCTCCTGGGGCAGGAAATGAATATACTATTATTATTGTTTATGTCTATAACACCATTGGAGTGCACAGCACCTGGAAGACAATGGGTTTATTTTTCTGAGTAAGGGTTTGCAGGATTTTGCTCTAACTATGGACAGACATCTCCCATTCCTTAACCATTCCCCCCATCCCACCCAAACAAAATATATCAATAAAACTAATTAAAACCAGCAAAGGCCATGGGAGATTATCTCTTGGGAATCTTATATCTTGTAGTGTTCTCTGAACAAAGATTATTTTGCTAAGTATGGATAAGTTTCACCCAAACATCTGAATATGCTAACCAAAGCCAATCCTCTAGACCATTTGAGGTTTATCCACCACTGGTAGGACATGAGCCCACACAATATAGGCATGATAAGGGATATAAAAAGCTGAAATGTAAATTGGGCAAGGAGAAAAGGAAATCCATAAAAGCCACCTAAAATGCAATTGTTATGACACTATAAATGTTGTAAGCACTCCAAATCAAGTGCCTTCTGCTAGGACTTTGAAAGGTAGTCAAAATAGTTGGAAGTCAATGAGTGCTCAAAATTGCTCCCCAAAGTAGCTTTGAAGCATCATTAACAAAGTACAGGCAAACTGCAATCTCTATAATATTTCACCAAGCAGCTGTTTCAGTATCAAAAAAGTGATGCATGCAACCCCAAAGGGAGAACACTGGAGTCCTTTCATAATTTGATACAGAGACAAAGTAAAGCTAAACACTTCCTGGATGATCCACAAATGAAACCTTAACATATCCACTCATGTATACTCAAGGAAGAGGATTAGCAGCACTAGGGGGCTCCTTAGTGTACTGCAGGACCTGGATTAACCAATCTAATTGATTCCATCTTAATCTGGTACTAATTTGACAAAAATATTGTCTATAAATTGTTCAATGCCATTCACTCTGTTCTTCATCATAATCTTCACAACGCTGTCTCATATATGACTAGCTAAAAACCTAATACATTGTACTCTTCACCACACATGATGGAGGTCAGCACTCCTAAAAAGATTGTTTTCCTGTTCCTTATTAATCCTATTACATCTCTGTGAAACCATGATTTTTTGAGTTGAGAATTTTCCCATGAATTAAAAAATGAGAAAATATCATTATTTCCACAAGTGAATGCATCATCCTCAGAGACAAATTAACAGGGTTCTGCCCAGGCACAGATCACATATTTCCTCCATGTAAAATTTCTCCATTTTTGCAAAATCTATGGCATTTGAATACCAGATTAATGGCCATGGTACATGAAGGTAAATTAAATAGAAATAAAAAAGAATAGAATTGCAGCCCATAGAGCGAGCTTTGGGATTTATTTTATTCAGCAGTAACGCAAGGAACCTACAGGCCTGTATCCTGTAAGACACAGGCTTCAGCAGGTAGCATAAGGCTTGAGGCCTACAATCTTTGTCACAGATAAATGGTTCAATGGCTCAATGGGAATACAGTGTTTAAGGGGGAAGTTTGTACATAATGACACCAGGCAACCCTAGGAATATGAGCTAACACCAGCTTTTGGATATTTTAGGATCTACATATCTGCAGATGTCTGACCACAAGAGTGCCATGGCAACGGATTGATGTATATGATAATATGTTGAGATCATTAATATACTAACCTATAGGAGAAGGGAACCCCAACATTAGTAGGGTGAGGAAATACAAATAAAGAAGAGGGGAGAAACTCCTACTGAATATGCATTAAACAAAGTGGTGTCAGTGTAACATATTATAAAAATTGTTTCCCAGCCTGTGTGCAGGGGGGAGAGAGATGTAGCCTTTGGAAGGTGCCAGGATGATGGCCACTGGTGATGGTGATGAGGAAAATAATGGCTAACATTTCAGGTGGTTCTGCAAGTATATGGATGTTCAGATATACATTCGGTATTATCTCTATATACCTTGCTGGATTAGAGTGTTTACGACTTTGCTAAATGTATGAATAAACACAGAAGGATTCCTAAAGTGTGAGTGTTGCAACTGTGCACATCGGGGTTCCCAACTAAACAGTAATTTTAATAATACTGGGCCTGATCTTGGAACAAGAACCTGTTAAACCTCAGAGTGATAACTGGGAATTCTTAAGTAATCAATATAATTAATACATACTCCACAGATCAGCTATAGAGGAGAATTTCCATAAGATGATTGAGTGCCAACAAAAGTGCAAATGAATAACAGTTTCAAAATGATGTGCTACAAGCCCGTTATGGCTTGGTCCGAAACCACCAAACTTATTTCATCTAATGTAGAGTAGAAAAATAGGTTAGTGCCTCTTTAAATAATTTGTGAGTCCTCCAGTGGCCCTCACTTTGTTCTATGTTGTAGAAGCCATCAGGAACCAGTCAGAGCAACAGTGCATATGTAGCTCCTTGCATGTGTGTGAGTAGTTAGTAAATGCTGTTATTTGGGACCCAGTTATACCTGGATGTTTTCTGCATATTGTTATTGTATAAAGAGAAAAGGATACATCACATAGGACAGGTTTTATCACAAGTCCTAATAAGAGGCAGCACATAGCTGCATTAAATCTGGAGCACACTAGGGGACTGTATTGTGACTCAGAGAGTCACAGTATGGTCCATGGTTCTCCCCTTACTCATACAGGAAAGTAATTTATTCCAGCCTTATATCTGGTGCAGAAAGGTTTCATCTTTCCATCAGCTCAGCTGCACAGGCTGGCATATTGGTGGGGAAGAATTGAGAAAACTCTCCAACCACTCACTTGTATGTGAGGAGGAATAGCCCCTGCTCTTGTCCCCAGTGTTGCAATCCATGATACACATAACTCACGCAAGGAAGTAAGAGGACACTTTCCACCCTCTTACTTCTTTGTGAGGGTGCATAATATGGGTCATAATGGTGCCCTATATTTAGATGTGAGATGGAACTGAGGTAGCATTTCTGAATACCAGTGATTGGCAACAAACAAGCTTTATAGGTTTTTTCCTTTAATTAGTTGGAAATTTGAGACGTTTCATTTGGCAGCCAGATAGTTGCGGCACATACATAGTCATTGTGACTGTATAGAACTCTGAAGCCTTTACAGACTGATAGATCTATAATCTGCTAATTATAAGTTCTCTGAGTTTGTGATTGATCTACCCTTTTTCAAAAGCTTCCAAATTATATATTTACTCAATAGTCATTAGTGACTCCAAAGACTCATTTCAAACAGGCAAAAATTATTTCTAGTAGCAAGGTTTGTTTTGAAAATTCATAATACAGCTATATATTTTCTTTTAAATTACAAGCATAGTATTGAAATGCAACTGCTAAATAATTCTATTCTTAATTAGCATTATGGGTTTAATTTAAACTCAGGAAATTCAGAGAGAATAGTTGCACATCCAGGTTTACACTTAGGGTTTGGGGGTTTGACTCAACAGCATTATCGTGTTTAATTAGAAAGTATCACATCAGACTCTGCCTGAATTATCTTGCTTTAGAGAACTCAGGTAAAACTGTTTCACATAATATTGTTTGATATTTAACACTTTACTTTAATGAAAGATGTGATAACACTCCTGGATGGGGATGGAACCCAGGTCCTCTAGATTTAAAAGCATGAGACAGAGTTGCTTGAGCGAAAGGTTCAGGTCCATTAGTTTAGAGGCAGTAGCAGACTCAAGCCTCGCCTTCTTCATGTGTTCATAACACTAGAGGAGGACAAAGATCCACATTCTGCTATTGTACATTACACAATTATTTTTATAACTAGTTAGCCGTCATACTGCCTTCCATGGTAGTTGTAATGATCCTAGGGTTCATTAAATAACAAACCAGTGAATGAGAAAGGAATAAAACTTTAATCAAACAAATTGGAGAGCCTCTCTAGTGAACTGCATGCAGCCATGCAGTGTTTCCAACCCCCGCCTTCAGGGAACATCTCCAAATCCCTATGTTCATAATACTGTCCCTTATGAGGAAACGTCTCAAACATATCTCTACAGTAGTCTCATCAGATGTCTCAATTAACCAGGGTTAGGCCTAATCAGTATTTAGATGAGTCCTCCAGGAGTAGCATGAGCCGTAGTTGGAGATTGCATAGGTCACCTTCTTTGCTGAGTCAGACTGAATGCCTCATGCATCAACATGGTTCCTGGGCAGCACTGAGCTGCTGCAGGGCAATCTTTGGGATGAGACATTTGTAAATACAGCTGATTGAAAACCAGAAAACAAAAGGTTTTGCAAAAGTCTTTTGACTTTTTTATGAAAAAAGTCATTGAACTTTTGAAAAATGTGAACAATTTCAACTAGTTCTAATAATAATAAATATTAATACAAATAATAATAAATAATTAATAAAAGGTCCTAATCCTACAAAGAGACCTACCACATGGAGCCCATTTGATTTCAGCTGGGCTCCACCATGGGCCCACTTATGCCGTTTCCTCTCCTCCTACCTCTCAGTCCCTAGGATCAGGCCTTTAAAATGTATATAGTGCTCTCTCCAAATTCTGTGTGTGTGGAGAGATGTTTTCAATATTACCTGGAAAATTTGAAGTTTCAGGGCTGTGAAACAACATAATGAAATGGAAAATATATTCACACACAGTTGAACTGTCTTTTCCTCCCCCACTCATTTTTCCCTGAATGGATTAATTATGAGTAAAGCATTTAAATTAATGTAATGTTTCTAAAGTGTTAGCTTGCAGCCAAACAACATAATATCAGATATTGAACAAGGACTCTTATTTACTGTGTTTTTATTTATAACCAGTTGCAAAGGGGTTATCAGTGGTTAAGCCCAGCCATCTTCTATACTTGTAGAAACTAAGAAATACAAACAGATAAACAATGTAAGACAAAATACTTTAGGGGCCATTGAGTCAGCACTCTTCTTTCCTGCATGTTTTATGGTACATTTCATTATACAATGCTAGTATCTGAAAAATCATCACAAGGGGAAAAAATAGGATTCTGAAAATCAAATAACCTACTCTTTTCTGCTGTGCTCCAAGATTCATGGAGATCTGTCTTGATAATTCATTAGGTGGTGTATTCCACGGAGGAGGGAGGGAAGAAGGGGGGAAGGGAAGAGGCATGGCTGGACCTTTCTGTGCTTTTTAAAAGCAGTTGTACCTCTTGTTTCCTTTCAAAAAAATACAATCTAAAATTAGCAGACCAAAATAATGACTACATCACACGTTTTAATTATGTTTTTCTCAAAAACTTGGGTTTCTGTTTAGAAATAAAACTTCCTAATGATCCTTAGCAAAGAACAATTTAATGGACAGAGTTGTACTTAAAGCAATAGTGTGCATAGGCGAGATTATCTGTATTTACTTTACATAATGAGTCTAGAAATCTGGATAGAACAGAACATTCTTCCTTTCTTCAAAAGCATATTGTGACAAAGTTCCTCCTCTATCTTGGTGGGTCCTGCGCTTATTGGCGGATTTTCTTGCCTCAGAGATTCACCATGTGGGTTGGGGAACAGCCCAGAGACCTTCCCCTCTGGAAGAACCCACAGTCCAGGTCAATTGGGAGGTTTGGGGGGAACCCGGGCCCGCCCTCTACTCCAGGTTCCAGCCCAGGGCCCTGTGGACTGCAGCTGTCTATAGTGCCTCCTGTAACAGCTGCATGACAGCTACAACTCCCTGGGCTACTTCCCCATGGCCTCCTCCAAACACCTTCCTTATTCTCATCACAGGACCTTCCTCCTGGTGTCTGATAATGCTTGTGCTCCTCAGTCCTCCAGCAGCACACCCTCTCACTCTCAACTCCTTGCGCCTCTTGCTCCCAGCTCCTCACACTCGCACCACAAACTGAAGTGAGCTCCTTTTTAAAAACCCAGGTGCCCTGATTAGCCTGCCTTAATTGATTCTAGCAGCTTCTTCTTAATTGGCTCCAGGTGTCCTAATTAGCCTGCCTGCCTGAACTGGTTCTAGCAGGTTCCTGATTACTCTAGTGCAGCCCCTGCTCTGGTCACTCAGGGAACAGAAAACTACTCATCCAGTGACCAGTATATTTGCCCTCTACCAGACTCCTGTACCCCACTGGTCTGGGTCTGTCACAATATTTTGTGTAGAAGAATGAGACAATTGTGCACCTTTGGTGTATTTTGACATTTGTAGAACAGTGAAAGCAGTCCCTTTTGCTCTTGCATTTTTTGCTGTTCCATGAATTTGCCCTGGAGATTAATATTTACTTAAGCAGAAAGGGAAACAGGAAGGTCAAGGCTGAGGGCCAAATGCTAGGCTGTGCTTCATAGTAGCACAGGAGATTCAATGGGAGTTGGGAAAGAAGTTGGGCAAAGGTGGATTCATTCCACCATTGCACCTCTTGAATTCTGGAGTGGTCTGGTGGCTGGCACAGCTCCATGATTCAGCCACGGGCTACTGTAATTTATGCTGTCTGACACAGTTCCCTGTGGAGCTGTCCAGTAAATGAGAGTAGCTAATACACAGAGTGCACAAGCCACACCTACTCCTACCTATGCCCCAATCTGCTCTAGTCTGAGGATCTAGAGGATAGAGGCATATGGCTGTTTTGCCAGCTCTTTGCCATGTGGGGAACACAATGCACCATGAGAAATCCCATTTGGGGAAATCCACTTGTGTTCTGTCCCATTTTTGCTACCAAAGTGATATAAAGGGGTTTGACCACAGCCCAGAACTGGGTTTCAAAGGTTTAATGTTGGTTTATTTATTACTGTGGAAATCTGGGATTCAGTCTAGGTTCTTAAAAAGAATGTGTTCTTACTATATGACATCTGTGTAAAACAAGAAGGCAGGTATGCAGTGTTACTGCCATACATTTTGGTTCAACCCAAACACTATATTACAGGCCACTCAATCTAATAACAGACATCAGCTCTGAGCATTGATTGGACTATCACCATCATATTTTGCAAAATTCTGATTCACAACAAAGAGAAGCTGAGACAGGAGGGGATTATGTTGGCAACAAGAGGAAAGTATAAAATCAAAAGTAAAAACAAACAGGTTTTATCATCCTTTACTTGTTTGTTTTTCCAAATTGTATTTTCATTCTACTCTCACACCAGGAGAGAGAGTGGGTGGAGAGATGTGGTGTAGGGGAATCGGAGAAAGAAATGGACATATCAGGCCTCATTGTGAAAAGGGCCTAAACTCATCCTCTGATTTTACACTCACATTATTGTTCCCACCAAAACCTTTGGACACAGTTTGAAGCACATAGTCTGCTTTGTGGGTTCAAATATAGTGGGTGCTATAAAGTATGCCAGTATTTTTGAGGGAGCAAATAAGTGGGTATAAAATTAAAGACCACTTCTGGAAAATGTGGCCATTAGCGTTCTCACAAGATCGAGAATATACAAGGCTGAGACACATTGGGATGGTTTTAGATGCACAGCTTCAACAGCTTTAATTGGAATTATATTACTATCTCCCAGTACAGTGCTTTGAAACCTCATATCCCTATTGGGGCCATATGGTTAATAATGAGTTATAAATGAAACCGGGGATCTGGACACTTCAAGCATAGGGGGATTTGAAATTTGGATTTGAATACTGTAGCTCCAGTCCATTTCTAAATTGTACATAGTTGCTCTAAAATTTTGTGCATTCTTGCAGGTTTATCACTTAGCCTTCACACAGCCTCAGAAACCACTATTCAACAAACAGCTAGTAGGAGTTCAAAATCCTGAAGACGGATGTGAAGGCCACATAAAATAAACAGTGCTGATTAGTGGTGGTTTTATAAAATCCAATCATATTCCATGTAATGGCAATGCTTTCCCACACCATAGTGTTCCAACTACCAGATAAAGTGAAAATCCATAAAGTCTCTGGAGAATTGCTCAACTTTTAAATGGTACTTTTCAAGGGACTCTAAAAATGCTTCTCAGTAATGATTTTCTTCACTGTCCTCAGAAAATTAGTCTGTTCTTTTGATAAGTAATCAATAGTTCTCACATGTGCTGTACAAACAGGAAAAAAACATAGTGGATGATTAATGGGGACGTCTTTGACAGAATTACTTTTTATTTTCTAGACTTACTTTAAAAAAGTGTCAGGAACGGTATACACTTATGAATCCAGGGGATTCCCTTCCATGACCTCTTGTCCTGTTACTGGTCTAGTGAATTAGCAAATGAGAACTCTTTGGGCATCTTAACATTGTTGAGTGAGCATCTGTGTGCTGTTCAGTGATATCTTCACACGGTAAGGAAAGCTGTGTCTCAGTATTTCTCAACTAGATTGTGAAGTTTTTGAAATTAAAGTGAAACAGCTCTGCCTGTGACAAAGAGCAAACGTGAACTATCCTTGGTTGTGCCTGTCAGAGAGTAAGAGACATCCTGAACCCTCAACAGAGGTTTCTGTAACCTTCATGAGGTACTTTGTGGTATCTGGGCATTATATATTATATGTATTGGTACGGTACTTTGAGTGCCATGTGATGTTACAGTAAGTCTGACAAAGAATGCCCAGGTGCTATGCATATAGGCACTTTGGAAATGAAATAAATGCTTAGAGATATCAGAAAGATAGATTGAACTAATAAAGTAAACAATCCTATATTCTAGGTTTCATTGAATCACTATTACTTCTGTAAAATATTTTTGAACTTAAATGTTTTTACAAAGTCTCCATCACCCCTTCCTTTTCTCTGCAAAAATGGAGCCAAACAATAAAATGCTCTACAAGGCTTAGAACTCTTGAACACATGAGGATCTAGAAGGATCTCAAATTACATCATCCAGGTTGTTTTATCTGTATCTCAAATTATTCTCTTAATCTCCTTCGATGTTTTTGCATTGCCTAAAAACGGATTTAGCAGTGGCTGCCATCACCACCTAAGAATATATCCCTCCACTACAGCATCTCTTTCATTCAGCCTTAGGACAGAACTATGGAGTGATTTAGCCCTCCTTGACTGTGTTAAAACCCCACTATGAGGACTTTCTCTCTTTCAGATGTGCTGCACCAGAATTCCCTCCTCATAATGTATCTCCCTGTAGTGTTATGCCATCTTTAGTGTCAATTATATGGTAGCTGTGAAATTTCACATGAATCAAAAAACACATTTATAGCACTATCTATCAGGGAACAAGGATCTTTGCTTTAAGAAACACAATGGCTTTAATTCCAGAAGCAGCTGCTAATGTACCTTTTTTTATATTGTACTGTTAAAGAGGTCTGATATTCCCATTTGGCAACTGCTTGACATAAATGAAAGGAATTTTAATTACTCCAAGAAAGATGATTGATTAGAGCTGCCTGTTGTTAATTGCAGCTTCATTCATTTAGAATCTGACACAAGTGATTATTTTTTTAATTACAAAGCCTTTAACTGGTTTTAGAGGAAAGCAAGCAGAATGCTTGATACTGATATTTGTTTATTTATATATGTATATAAATGTACATAAAAATTGGCTCTACAGTTGTTGTCAGTAGACTTTTAACTTTATATTAGAAGTCATCATACGTTCCCATCTGCCAAAAATGTGTCCAGTTTCAAATCACTGTATTTTTGATTTCTTGAGAAACAGCACTGATTGGTAACATTGGTTTCAATAGACAATTTGTGTGAGCAAGGAGAGCAGGATCTGGTCCTTTGCACGTAAGTACATCAAAATGCCTTTGTATTGCAGTTTTGGCATAGAATCATTCCTCTTGCTGGTGAGTTAGAAGGTAGGCTAGAAAAACAGCGCAAAGCAAAATAAAAAAGGTACAACTGTAAATTTCTGTATGAGCTACTGAATTTTAAAATGCACTGAAAGAACTTTCAAAATGGTTGTAGACATAGAAAATAGAAATTGGCACCTACTTTTTTCTTCAAACAAAACCTGCTTTGTGTGTTATATGCTAAATACTACAAGAACAGATGAGCTATCACCTTGATAACAATGGCTGTGATTTGGAAGCACAGACATGGGTTGTAATTCTATCTGCTCTGGTATATATTGTCATCTGGTGTCCAGTAAGGGAACTACAACAAAATGTAACAAGGAGTCTGGTGGCACCTTAAAGACTAACAGATTTATTTGGGCATAAGCTTTCGTGAGTAAAAACCTCACTTCTTCGGATGCACCGAAGTGAGGTTTTTACTCACGAAAGCTTATGCCCAAATAAATCTGTTAGTCTTTAAGGTGCCACCAGACTCCTAGTTGTTTTTGTAGATACAGACTAACACGGCTACCCCCTGATTCTTGACAACAAAATGTGTATATATATATATCTTTATTTGTTGTTAAAGCAACAGACTAATTTATCAAATTTAGAACCACAACCAGAGAACACATGGGAGCAAGATTCTGAAACTTGAACAGCATGGCAGGACCAACCCCATCTTTAGCTGTGTGTTAAAGAATCTGTGTATTGAAATTAACCAGCTTGTGTTAAACCTATTTTATTAACTGCAAATAAAAATTAGTGTTTGGCTTAAGCCACAAAATCTTGTGATTTAGGCATTTAGCTGGAGATATAAGTTCTTTTCCTGGCTCTACCACAGATTTGTACTTTCACAAGGATACAATATCCTTCACAGAGAAGCTCTTCCACAGATGCCATATTCTATGTAGATAGTGGCTAGAGGACACCTAATTGTTAGTCTCCATTCTATCCTTGGTTTAAGATGAAAAATCTAATTTGTGATGTAGCGACCTTCTAATGAATCCATGTAATCGACAATGGATATCATGGTCACTATTTAAACTGTATATGAAAATGCGGGTAGTAGAGCTCAGGATCTTGTGTTTCAGACCCACAGACCCCTCTAGATCAGGTGAAGGAGAATCTCCCTTAACTGCTAATAATAACTAGTGCTTATGTAGCACTTTTCATCAGTAGATTGCAAAGTGCTTTGCAAAGGAAGTTAGTATCATTATCCCAATTTTACTGCTGGGGAAACTAGTGCACAGAAAGGGAAAGTGACTTGCCCAAGGTCACACTGCATGCCAGTGGCAGAGCTGGTAATGGAACCCAGGACTCCTCAGAGTCCCAGTCCAATGCTCTATCCAATAGGCCAGACCACCTATTGGTTGGTTGTTAGGTAGGTATTTTTTGGAGTCCCATTCAGGAAGGAAAATGTAATCAGAAACACTAGAGAATATTAGGTACATCCAACAGAAGTCAAATGACAGACCAACCCACTAGCTAGTGTATTGTAATTTGTTCACTGGGAACTGGACCAGAATGGTATGCAATCTATAGAAATATTTTGGACTGAGCCATTTTTCTTTCCATGGAGGGGCAGATACTAGATGACTTTCAAATCAGTCAGAGAAAAGATCCTGCATGGTTACCAAGTACACATGGAAGATAGGCAACATGGAGTAATGCAGGAGGTAAGGCTGGTTTTGTGAGAGATGCAGTCTTTGATTGTCCTCAAAAGCTGAATTTACGATAAATTCCTGTGGAAATACACATTAATGCCAAATTAATTCATCATGATTAATGTTGTTATGATGAGCCCCAAAGGCATTAATAATGATTAACCTATTTATTACAGCTTGTTGCTGACTGGGATAATATTTTGCACTACTGGCACCTACCATGCATTTGTCATTGCTGTTTATGCAGGCACAGATGCAGAATGTTTTATGTTACTATTGCTGTGTCTTTGGAAAATGTAGGCTAAATGAACTGGACTGTTTCAGAGTCTGATCCTGATCCTCTGAAGTTGAAGCCAATGGCTTCTATGGGAGCAGAACAAAGACTTACTGATTTCTTCATTTCTGTGAACTATTGTTATTCAATATATTATTATGGTCTTCACTGAATATTGGATAAGCGGTCAGAGATGTTGGCTTTATCTTGAGGGTTCTTGCTCCAAGAGTCATTTAAACTATTGTGCATAAAAATCAAGGATGGTTTAAATCTCAGATAGTTCAGCATTTGGGTTAGCTTTCAATAAGCATCCAGAAAGCATTCATCTTCTCTCAAGTTATCTGAACTTCCCACAAGTCAATAGGACTACTCATGTACATAAAGTGACATGCATGCTTAAGTCTTTACTGGGTTGGGAGTTTAGGGCTTACCTGAGACTGAAATGCTGTGCTGGCCCTTCACTGGGTGAATTTCATTCATTGTAAAGAAGTATGTGTCTGCTCTGGATGATAACAAAACTTGAACTTCATTCCACTCATTCTCTATGAAGAAATCAGTTTTCTCTTTCTACAGAAATAATACCTAGCAAATAGCTAGGTCTTTGCATTTTCAAAACACTGTACAAACATTAAAGAATTAAATTAATCTAATATATTACAATGGAAATTAATCACAGAGATGGTATGCACTTTAAAATATAGTCTAAAGAAGAAAAATGTGGTCCTTTTGTTCTTTAAAAATCTTTCTTGACTTAATAAGGAGGTAATTAGGCAACAAAGAAACAATTATTTCAGTGCACATTGTTCTTAAATGAAAGATTAATTCAAGGAAGGCTAACAAATGGCTGATCACTAAACAGATCAGATCTGATGATGGGATGTGAATTATTTCTGTTAGGTATGGGAAAAAGCATGACATGCATTATGGCTTTTTATCATTTCTGAGATTAAATATGTGATTTGAAAGCAAGGACGTACTGCAAATATGGCAAAAACAAATGCCTCCTCTATTATGCAGAAGAGTAATTAGACATATGCTCCAGACAGTTCTGAAAGCTAGAGGGTAGAGGTATATACAGAATTCAAAATATGTCAAATAAGTTGTTAAATGAAATATTTTCTTGTTTTCTCTGGTTTTAAATCTCAGTACCTTCTCTGTATGGACAGCACTGGACCAAAGATCTAAAATATCTATGAACTGGTGTACAGTCCATTAAAAATTCCTTTTAATGAGCGAGGGTATAGATTTACATGTGCAACCTTAAATGTGCTTTTTCTTGTTTGATGGAGTTCTAAAATTTGTAACCTAGATTGTGATTTGAAATACACAGCTGTGCAAAGGAGTAAAACCACCCCTAAGCTGGATCACTTGGACCTTGGGCCAGATTGTGCAAGAGTAAGCAAACATTGTGCTCCCATTACTCCCTCCCTTTCTGTAGCAGGTGGGGAAGGCCTTGGCTCTGCCTCCACAATGTCCTAAACAGCACATCTGAGCCAGCACAGGGGTGAGTGGGTGGGGGCTGTAATTTGCAGCTGGTATGGTCCTGCTGCAAATTACTATTCCCCAGAGCAAAGGGGAATCAGGGAGAGGAATCTGTGCCAGAGGAGTTCCTTATTCACAGTTGCTCCTGAGGCTACTCCTGGGGGTTATACAGCCCCTACCTCCCTCCCCCAGCTCAGGGCTGACCTAAAGGCGCAATCTGCTTATGTTTTTCTGTAGAATACATTAATAACCAACAGTAATAACCTAATAACCACTTCTGAAGTTCCGCAGTTACAAGCAAGTGCTACATCTGTATGTCTAGTTTAACCCTCAAATGGAGTATTCAGATTCATTTCTAAAGGGGAAGAAGAGGGATCCTGTTATTCGCTTCATGCACCTGTTAGAATACCTTTCTGTGATTGTCACCTTGATGATAATGTCATCGCTCTCCCTTTCCATCTCATCAATCTCCTGTTGTCATTGTTATAGAAAGGGAATAAAGCTTTGACAGAGTAAAGAAATGCAGTAACAAAATTAGTCAAAGTCAAGTGCTTTGAAATGTATGCAAGCAAAGTGCTAAGGATTCATTGATTATAAGGAACCATTGTGATCATCGAGCCTGACCTCCAGCATAACAGAGAATTTAGAGCTTCCCTGAATTAATTCCTGTTTGAATTAGGTCATATCTTTTAGTAAAGCAACAAATCTTGATTTAAAAATTGTCAGGAACAGACAATCAACCACAACCCTTAGTAAATTGTTCCAATGGCTAATTACCTTAACTGTTAAAAAATTGCCACTTATTTGCAGTCTGAATTTGTGTTGCTTCAACTTCCAGCCATTGCCCTGTTATACCTTTATTACCTAGATTGAAGAGGCTTCTTTTATCAAATTTCTGTTCCTCATGTAGGTACTTATAGACTTTGATCTTTATTAAGCTAAATAGAGTGAGCTCCTTGAGTCTTTCACTGTAGAACGTATTTTCCAGTCCTTCAATCATTCTTGTGATTCTACTCTGAAGCTTCTCCAATTTTTCAACATCCTTTTTGGATAGAGGACACCAGAACTGGACACAATATTCCATTAATGGTTGTACCAGTGCGAAATACAAAGGCAATACAACCTCTCTACTCCTACTCAGTGCTCCGCTGTTTATAAATTTAAGGATCACACTAGTCCTTTTGACCACAGCTTTGCCCTGGGAGCTCATGTTCAGCTGACTGTCCATCATGACTCCCCCCACCCGAAGTCTTTTTTTCAGAGTCACTGCTTCCCAGGATAGATTACCCCATCCTGTAAGTATGGTTTACTTTCCTTGCTTGTCAATATATGACTATTGGAGTGCATATTGTTTGCTTGCATCCACTTACCAAACAATCCATATCACTCTGTATTAGTGACCTGTCTTCTTCATTATTTACCACTCCCTCAATCTATGTGTCATCTACAAACTTTATCCATAATATTTTATGTTTTCTTCCAGGTCATAGATTAGAAATGTTAAGTAGCATCAGCTCAAGGTCCCTGAGGGTCCTCTCTAGAAACATACCCACTCAAGGATGATTCTCCCTTTACAATTACATTTTGAGACCTATCATTTAATAATAACAATTGCATCATATATAGTCCTTTTCATCCATAGATCTTAAAGCACTTTACAGACTAAGTCAATACATTAACCCCCATTTAGTCAGTTTTTAATCCATTCAATGTGTGCCTAGTTGATTTTGTATTGTTCTAGTTTCTTAATCATAATGTCATGTGGTACTGAAGCAAATGCCTTACAGAAATCTAAGAATATTACATCAACACTGTTACCTTTATTAATTAGAGCTGGTTCAGAAGTTTCTTTCAGAATAATTTTCTGATGGAAAATGCCCTTTTTGCTAAATCAGATTTTTCCATGGGAACATTTCAATTCTGCTGGAAACTTTTGATTTTTTTCCATTGATGGGGAGGAAAAAAAATTACTACCTGGAAGACAATTGTCAATTGGTTGTCGATAGTGTCTATACTCATCTTTCGAGACCACAAATCTTTTCTTCCATCACTGCCATCAGCTTGCACTTCGTACAGAGAAAATCCCTTTGGCTTCCAGTTGAGAGAAACCATAGGGCACCCAGTGGAGGTCACTACCACTCTTCCATCTCTGACCATCACAGTATTAAATATAGAACCATACCGAGTAACAAAACCTCTCACATTCCCTCTGAAATTCCCGTTTGCCACTCCTGTTCACCTGCTCATGAGTTCGCCTACCAGCTGACATATGCTAAGCCTCACTGCTCAGCTCAACCCCTTCACTAACAGGAAGCAATTAACTACTCAGAGACTTCAAACACTGGAGCATATCTGTAGCATTAATATTTTCCTCACCAACTGTACCAGTTGACCAGACTAAGCCTTCATTGGTACTAGCTTGTGCCTGCTGCCTCCCATTCATTTATGCATGCTCTTATATCTGGTGGAATTTCAGTTGCTGTAAATTCCAGACCCATGTTAGCAAATCTGAAGTTAGGTGAAATCCATTGCTGCAAAATGGAAAGAGAAGTGGTCTGGTCTCACTGGAACCTAGAATAGACACTCATTGTTATTACTCTTCTGAAGTGGATGCCTAGAATATCAATAACAAAAATCTGGATTATTGGTATTAGCACTCATACAAATGGATAGGAGCCATTGCTCCATCCTAGCTCTTCAAGCATTTAAGGATTATTTTCTTCTCCGTGTAGTGTAAACCCTCCAGAAGGGCAAAATACAGCTTAAAGATAGCAATGTGGTAATATATTTACTCTCTTGTAAAAGTTAGATATGTCTGGGCTCAAGAAGACATTTCATTTGCTAGCCTTTCAGTTTTCTCTAATTAGCATTCCTTCAGAAAGTTCAGGTTTTATAACAACTTAAAACATTGTAATCTTATCTCTCAGGTTTTAAAAGCAAAACCTACATCAACTTGCATCTCCTTCTCTACAGTTTTGTAAAGCACATGCACTGTGCTTTCTTTCTCTTCATCTTGCCTCCAGAAATACTTCTCCCTGCCATCCCATATAGCAGATATTGGCAACAGACAAAGCCTTTCTAATTGAGTCCACATGCATGCATAGAGCAGGCACATCATCTGTTTACAACTTACTTGTACTTGCTGCCTCTGGCTTCATTTTTCTTATTTTTTCTAATGCTCCTTCCACCCATAAAAGGTTTCTATGGCAGGAATAAATAACTAATAGGAAACTGAGAGGGGGAAGACAGGGGAAGAGGCAGCCTTGTGCCAATCTGAAGAGATGCTCTTTCAGTTTTCTTGTAATTTATTATTCTAAAGGCTTTTGTGGAGAGAATTAAAAAGGAAAGAAAGAATCTGTGATTTTAGTGCTGGTGAAAGGCTTGGAATTGACAGCCTTGGAATATGAATGTACTGAGTTTATCCACACGGCAGGCAACAGCATTGTAAGAGTCCAGCCCAGTGTCCTTCCCAGGGTACCTCAGCCTTGCTCTGGAGTGACCACCACATTTAGGGGTAACCAAACAGGTCAAATTCTGTGGTTCGTTCAGTTGTCAGCCTTGTTTGCTGATAATAGAAATGTGTTTTTGTTTTTTGTGGCATGGACCATGACCAGTAGAAACTGTACTGAAACCACTGACTGTTTTTAACCACAATGAATGGTCTGGCTTAAGTGGTTGCAACTACAGCTGTGTAAATAAACAGGGCCAAAAATTAAACACACATTTTTGGGGTGAAACTGAAAAAAAAAATATCTAAATTTTCAGCAAATCAAAATGATAAAAGAAAAACATTATAAGTTGGACAAAAAATTTTCATTTGACCCGAAATGAAACATTTCAGCTTGATTTCAAACGTTTAACATTAAAAAAAATTAATTTCTAAACAAAAAGTTGTTTTGAATTGAATAATCAAAATATTTAGATATTTTTTCAGTTTTTATGTGTTTTGTTTTTGTTAATGACATAATTTGGTGAAATCAACATAAATTATCTAAATATTTCAGTAGCCCCAAATCTGAGGGCTTTTTTCTGGGAAAAAAGTTTGAAGAAATTTCACCCAAATGTAATATCTGCAAGCAATGGGGGGTTCCCAGTGTAGTATTGAGATTGTGGGCTTTGAGTCTGTGTTAACTAGACTGGTGTAATTCAGGAATAACTACAGTGAAATCAGTGAAATGATACTGATGGAAGTGAGACAAAACTCTTAACTCATGTATTGTGTGTTCTAGGTATGTCCCCGTCAAAACATTTTGCTTGCTTTTTTGACCATCACTTCACGGTGAGCACAGGTCTTCACTGAGCTGTCAACAGTGACAGCCAGATCTCTATCCTGAGTGCTTACAGTGAATGTAAATGAACAGTTCTAATTATTCCAATATATATTACCTTGCATTTGTCAGTGCCAAATATCTGTCGTCTCACTGGCCATATATCTAGTTTTGTTAGGTCCGTTTGAAGCTCCCCCACTGTTTTCTCCAGTCTTGATCAAGTTACATAATTTTGTGCAAGTGTTGCCACCTCACTGCCCTTCTGCTCTCCCAGATGATTGATAAATACATTCCATAACACCACTCCAAGTTCCGGGACAGTATCTTTGGATATCATGTTGAAAACTGACCACGTAGTTCTGTTCTTTGTTTTTGATCTCTTATCCAGTTTCTAATCTGACATAAATTTACCTCTTACCCTGATGACTATTTAGTGTCTTAACAGCCTCTTTTCAGGGTCTTTGACAAAGGTTTTTTGAAAGCCCAAATATATTCTGTCAACCATTCTCCTTTGTCTACTGTTTTGCAGAAATACTGAAATAATTCAAATAGAGTAGAGCAGCACAGTTTTTCTTTAGGGAAAGTATCCTGGTTTTCCCCTATCCTATCATGATCATCTAGCTGTCTTATAAGTCTTCTTTCATTATTGTTTTAACTGATTTATCTTTGCTGAAGTCAAGCTTATTATTTTATAATTCCCAGGATCATCTCCAATGCCTTTTGATAGCCTATTGTCCTGTGGTATAGTTGCTGATTCTAATTTGCCCATACATTATGGTGATGGTCTGTTCCTTATGCCTACTTTTTTCAGTGCAGAATTCACAAAGGCACAATCTTCAGTAATAATTATATTGAGAATCTCTTTGAAATTGTTCAGATGGAATGAAACATGGAAGGAATCTCCTTACATTACTCAGACATTTTGGGCCTATTAAGGATGTGGTATAAGTGGGGGCAACTATGCTGAGTGTTCCCTAATCTATTCTTAAAAGTGGGGTTCATATAAGAAATCATTCTAATGACACTTTGTTAAAGCCTGATGTCCACAGGTTTCGCCTATGGTGGATTAGGGCTTGTCTACACTACTGCTTAAGTCAATGTCAGTTATGTCACTCAGGGGTGGGAAAAAGCCACCCCCCTGAGCAATGTAAGTTACATCAACTTAAAGTGGTATGCACACTGGGCTATGTCAGCGGGAGACACTCTCCTGCTGACATAGCTTCCGCCTCTTGTTGAGGTAGCGTAATTATGCCGACAGGGGAGCGCTCTCCCATTGGCACAGTGCATCTTCACCAGATGTAGCACAATAGTGTATACTAGCCCCTAGTAAATGGGAATCCCCTTGAATCCCTGCTGGATAGATCAGGTAGGGTGATGGACTTAGTTAAGATTATCACACACACACTATCACAATCTGGTTTAGTGTGGTGAGGACAGATGCTAGCAGACCAGGTGCCAGCTCATGCCAGGGCCCCAGGCCTCACTGAACTCTGACAAATGCATAGCTGGAAACTAGTCTGGTTCACCTCTGTGTTAGCATTGTTAAAAATAATGTCCTTTGGGAACAATAGATGGATCAAGTACTTGAGGAGGACTTTGCTGTACACTGAGACCGTTTATTGTATATAAATAGTTTAGAGAAGTGTTTAAAGCTCAACAGAAACTCTCTCTCTCTCTTTTTCTGCCTTAAGATTAATTCTGATAGTGAACTTATTTAGACACTATTGATATACAGCAACTACAATATGTCTAGAGGTGACAATAAAGTGCTGAGCAAAGAAGTGTAACACAGTATGATTATAATAAAGCTTATTCAAAGATTTTAGAGTACTTAAACACTAAGGCACTAAAACATCAATTACACTTAAAATGAAGTAAATGTCAGTTACACTCAGAATGTCCAGCTGCAGGGGTTTGTTTATTATCATCTTATCAATAAAGACATCAGAATGTTGGGTGAGGATGCATATGTAGGAGAAGAATGAGAATATAAGACTCCCTTATGGAAAACCAAATGCCTAAATATACAGTCCTAGACAGTGTCTTTTATCTTCCAAATTACTGTATAAACACAACACTTTACCCATCACTGAAGTGCAGTTGCCTCTGGGGTGGAACATAACAGCTGTTTCTACGAAACCCAATGGAAAAGGAATTAACCACTGGCCCATGCAACTGTAAAAACAGAAGAGGCCTGCCTTTAAAAGATAAAAAAAATTATTTTCAATCTTGAATGCTGCTCTAATAGTAGTGATGAGCACTACAGAATCATAGAATTATAGAAATGTAGGGCTGGAAGGGACCAGAAGACGTCAACTAGTCCATCTCACCACACTGAGGCAGGACCAAGTATACTTAGTCCATTCCTAACAGGTGTTTGTCTAACCTATTTTTAAAAAACTCCAGTGATGAGGATTCCAGAACCTCCTTTGGAAGCCTATTCCAGTGCTAAACTATCTTTATAGTTAGAAAGGTTTCCCCAATATCTAACCTAAATCTCCCTTGCTGCAGATGAAGTCAATTACTTCTTATCCTGCCTTTAGTGGACATGGTGAACAATTGATCACTGTCCTCTTTATAAAAACCCTTAATATATATGAAGACTTTTATCAGGTCTCCTCTCTCTTCTTTTCTCAAGAATAAACATGCTCAGTTTTTTTAACCTTTCCTCATAGGTCAGATTTTCTAAGTCTTTTATCATTTTTGTTGCTCTCCTCTGGATTCTCTCCAACTTGTCTACCTTTTTCCTAAAGTGTGGTACCCAGAACTGGACAAAGTAGTCCAGTTGGAGCCTCACCAGTGCCAAGTAGAGCAGAACAATTATCTTCCATGTCTTATATATAACACTGTTGTTAATGCACATCAGAATTATATTAGCCTTTTTTCACAACTGCATCACATAGCTGACTCGTATTCAATCTGAGATCCATTAAACCCCCCAGATCCTTTTCAGCAGTACTAGTGCCTTTCCAGTTACTCACTATTTTTTAGTTGTGCATTTATACTTGTCTTTATTAAATATCCTCTTATTGATTTCAGAATAATTCTCCAATTTGTCACGGTTAATTTGAATTCTAATTCTATCCTCCAAAGTGTTTGCAACCCATCCCAGCTTATGTCATCTGCACATTTTATAAGCATACTTTCCACTCCATTATCCAATTAATTAATGAACATATTGAAGAGTACCAGGACAGAGCCATAGGAGACAAAGCTAGATACATCCTCTCAGTTTGACAGCAAACCATTGATAACTACCCTTTGAATACGGTCTTTGAACTGGTTATATACCCACCTTATAGTAATTTCATCTTCACCACATTTCCCTCATTTTCTTGTGAGAATGTGAAGTTGGACTGTTTAAAAAGCTATACTAAATCAAGAGTGATTGTATCTACAGCTTTTCCCCATCCACTAAGCCATTCATCCTGTCAAAGAAGGAATGTAGGTTGATTTGCCATGATTTGGTCCTGACAAATCTATGTACTTACGACCTTACTATTCTCTAGGTGCTTACCAACTGATTGTTGAATAATTTGTTCCAGTATCTTTCCAGGTATTGAAGTTAGCCTGACAGATCTATAATTCCCCAGGTCCTCTTTTTTAAAAGATAAGTACTATTTGTCCTTCTTTCATTGTCTGGGACCTCGCCCATCCTCCATGAGTTCTTGAAGATAATCACTAACAGTTCAGAGCTAGTTTCTTAAGTAGCCTAAAGTTTATTTCATCAAGCCAGGCAGACTTAAATACATCTAACTTATCTAAACATTTTTTTAACCTGTTCTTTCCATATTCTGTCTTGTGTTCCTTTCCCTTGTTGTTAATATTAATTGTGTTGAGTATCTACTCACAATTAACCTTTTTAGTGAAGACTGAAGCAAAATAGGCATTAAACAGCCTTCTTGATGCCATTTATTATTAGCACCCCTTCCCTGCTAAGTAGTAGGATGAACATAGGTGTAGTAGGACAGTAGGAACATAGGTGTATGTTTTAAATCCATTTTTCAGAGCTCTTATTTTGGAAAATAAATCATATATTATTTTGAAGAAGTTGCTGCTGTGTCACTGCAAACTCTTATTGTCCACATTTTCCCATTGGGTTTGTTTGGGTATGATGGTTGGCAACCAGGGAGGTGTAGCTTGGAGACCCAGTCAGAGAGTGGTTGGACTGAGGAATCCCATCCAAATGAGGATTGGAGGCACAGGCCTACCACTTGAAGGGGGTCTGCTGGGAGGACTGAAAAAGGATCTCGGTAGGGGAAGTCTGCCTAAGAAACATGACCTACTCCAATATGTGATGTCTTTGCAAGTGCAGATCTTTGATGGATGATGAATTCCCATTTGATATTAACTCTACTTGCTGTAGCAAATATTATACACAGTGTTCAATAACTTATTACCTGGGTCTTTAAGAGATGTTATGTAGCTATTAGGCTTCATCAAGGATTGTTTCCATTTGCCTGGTAATGAATAATTCTCTTCCAAGAGGTAACAAGAGCAATCAAAGAGGCTAATGAGATCTGTGGTTACATTCCCTTAGATCAAGTGATTCAGCAGAAATAAGTTTCTCTCAGGCTGAAAATATATGGTTTACTTTTTGTGTCTCATTTTATGCCTCAGACTAAAAAAAACCCAGATAGAACATACCTAAAATGTCCATGAATAGGAGAACCAGTGATTCATGTATGCTGCATCTGAACTGAACTCTTAAATCAAAGTAGGGAATGGACCCAAATGATCTCTTAGGGCTCCTCCCATTGTTCTTGTTATGTTAGATGCTATCTTATACATGGCTACTATATATATATATATAGTGGTTGAATGATCCAATTAAATGGACAAGTGGACTCTTGGCACTAAGCACTACGTAGGTATGATAAAGTGAATGTGAAAGTTACAAATGATGTGGATCATCATCTCTTTTCTCTGTAAATCTCTAATAAGAACCTTACAGCATCAGAAAACAAAAATTTTGCAACAGAAAAGGTTCAAAAACAGACTCCAATGAGTAACTGCTGACCTTCAATTGATATGCAAACTAGATACAATCAACTTAGGCTTGAATAGAGACTGGGAATGGCTGAGCCATTACGAACATTGAATCTATCTCCCCATGTAAGTATTCTCACACTTCTTATCAAACTGTCTATACTGGGCTACCTTGATTATCACTTCAAACGTTTTTTCTCTTATTTAATTGGCCTCTCAGAGTTGGTAAGACAACTCCCACCTTTTCATGCTCTCTGTATGTGTATATATATCTCCTCAATATATGTTCCATTCTATGCATCCGAAGAACTGGGCTGTAGCCCATGAAAGCTTATGCTCAAATAAATTTGTTAGTCTCTAAGGTGCCACAAGTACTCCTGTTCTTTTTGAGAAAACACATATGGCAATAGAGAAACCTTGTTAACTCAGAACATTCTGTCAGCCCTGTCAGAAATATGGAAGAATCTTCTGCACATGAAAATTGTACGAGAATCACTGAAAGGTATCTGTTGCCTTTTAACATGTGTAAGAAACCCATGCTGGGCTACAGTCTGCAGCATCACAAAGAGAAGTGGTCATTCTGACCATGTGTCAAACTTTGTAGTTTATATGAGGCTAATTAGAAGGTGACTGATCTGAGTCAGTTACTGCTTCTGCTGAAGGTATAGACAGCTTCGGTTTGATTGCACTTCTGTAACTACTAGATAGCATTAGTTCCATCTTTGCCTGTATTATTAATGTGTCACTGCAACCTGCTGATAATATGGAGACACCCAGCCAGCAAGAGCACATTGAATCCAGCTCTGGGGCCAAATCAGCCCCTGGTTTAACTCCATTGACTCTGTTGGGCTTACCTGAAGGATGACTTTGGGCCCTGAAGTATAGTGTTTTTAGGGGATTGGTGGGTTTACTAACATGTGATGACCCTGATCTTGAAGAGACAAACATTACCTCTACTCTATCACATTTTAAAAGAGGTAACAGAGAGTGGCTTCCTGAAATATTTGCTCCATCCTTTTGACTGTAGATACCTCACCAAAAATACCCAGAATACTTGCAGATACTTTGTGATGGGAATCTCCATATTTCCATGTCTCTCCAGAAAGTACTGCCTCTAACATTATGCTAAAATATAATGGATTACCCTCACTGTCCTATCACTAATATTCCAAGGCGGGTACTTCCACGTGATCTTCTTCAGGATGGCCATGTTCATCAATTTCAATGTAGAATATATTGGATTCTTTCTACTTTTCCATTACCTGTCTGTAGTTGTGAGTGTGATGCCATCTTGAGTGCTGTCCTTTCCCCCAAACCCAGTTTTAGATATGTACCCTATGATCATCCAGTAGAGCTATAAATAGAATCTTTCCTGTACAACTAGACTGCATAGTCACAATTTTCAGTAACACAGAACTAAAAAAAAACCTCTTTAAGAAAAAAAAGTTGAACAAGTAATATATATTTTCTATATTTATTATGTTCTCAATGACACAATCATTTCAAAACAAATAATCATTTAAGAACTGTAGTAGATGGTTTTTTTCCCTGCAGCTCTAAAAGTCTTGATAAGGGTGTATAGCTCCACAAGACATTGTTTAAATAGTCTTTTAATGACTTTAATAAGCGATTTACTTTGACTGGACAGCAGGGAATGAGAGAAGTCCAAATTGAATGTGTGGCAGGGTTTGGGGGGCTGCCCCCAAACCCTGCCACACAAACTTCTACCTCCCCTTCAGTTCTCTGTTTAGCCATTGACTGAGCAAAGGGGGATGGGAGCCATCCAATTGGCTGCCATGGGTCCCCTTCTCCCAGGCATATTTAAATTTAAGACCAGGGTTTTCAAAAGCCTGTTACTGTCCAGTTGGCTGGTCCACCCTACCTCCCTGTAGTTGGAGACTAGGAGCTATGTTGTTTATGATGCTGTGGGTCTGACCGTTTGCTTGTTTTAGCTGTCAGAAAGGATTTTTTTTCCCCACTGGGCCAAATTGACATGTAGCCCACTGGGATTTTTCACCTTCCTCCCAGCCTCCCAGCAGCACAATTGGGTTAGAAACAGTAGAATTCAAGGTTAATATAATGCTGCTCTGATTACTGACTTGTTGCATTTTGAAGATAGTGTCTAATAAAAGTAAAGGCAAAAAGGGATCAGCTCCAAAATTAATGAGACCCGGAATTGTGCAGCTGGACTTTGCTCTCATAAGGGGGGAGAAGCTTAAAGTCCTTGCAGACTGAGGTTTCCCGCTCTCCCCTTCCACCCTCCCACCCTCCGCCCATCAGTCTTGTGGCCTCTGTCACTCCACACCCTTATGTGTGGGATTGTAGGGTTGGAAGAGAGATTTCACAATTGAAGTGAGTCTGTGGGGTAGAACTGGGAGGGTCCTCCTCAAGTTATTGTTTGGTTCATGGACAAAGCCCTGGAACTTGCAGTGGAACCTGTTAAAAGCCTGGTACATGAGAGCCGGTGGTGTGCAGTGTAGTGGCCCTCCCCAAGGTGTAATTAATAAAGCTGTGGCCTGCCATTTAAACCATTCCCATGTGTCTGTCCATTATTCACCCACCTGTCCTAGTCAATGATGTATATTACACATATACTGACTTCTGTGTGCTCATTAGTTGTATAACAAATGTACAGTAGTTAATAAGAAATCCTCCATTATCTAATGCCAGCCACTCAAAATTCTTAACTTTTCCTAATTAATGGTGATTTATTTTTATTATTAGACAACTATTCACCTCATGTGATGTGATGCTCTTACGCAAAGTAAAACACACAAACACTTCTGACAGAAAACCTGTTGATGATATCATCATGATTGTGATTATCCTATCATGGACAAGAGACTGACTCAAATATTTGTAACATAGAGGACTCAATTAACCAATTTATATCTTGATCACAGAACTTCAAACAGCTGCCATTTAAACACAAAATTTACAAACACCTGCCAAGAACTCTTTTCTCCCACCCCCAAATGTGATATTTCTCATCTGTAATGACTTGCTTGTGGAAATATTTGAGTCTGGATCCATGACAGGAGTAGAATTTAAGAACTCACAAATGATCAAATCTAGTTGCCTATAAATTCAATGCATATTGCACGTGCAGCTGCTGGGATAATGAGACTTCTCTCTCAGTATTTTTCATAAATCTTTAAAACAATTTAAACTGTCTTTTAGTTTTTATTTTATTTTTCTCCTGTCAAGTGCTTTAGTCAATTAGTCTTATTGTACTGGGTGACTTTGATATGATATCCATGCAGATAAGAGCTTTTCCAGTTTTGCTCAAGCTTAGAACCATCATGGCAACAATAAGCCTATCTCAGGTGCTTTCAGGTTCTAAAGAAAGGTTGGGGCCTTTCACATCCCTTTTCTGATCGGGGTTCGTTTATTTTACACCTTCTTAAAATTTCATATTGGTTGCTTTTCCTGCTACAATCACATTTTCCAGCTATACCAAAAAAGGACAGGAGACATTTGATATGGGTTTATTCAGGCCACAACTTTATTATTAGATGTCTGGGACTACCTGGCAGATACAAGTGTGCAGTCCATAATTACCAGAGGTGCGTCCACCAGCTCCCCCTCTTTTGCCATCCAGGTCCCCCGGCCAAACCATTGCTGGGACCTTATCAGAAAGGGAGGTTGGCTTCCTGCTGTACCATTCATAAGAGCCCCCAACCCTCCTCCCAACTCCCTGTGGAGTATCTGCACTGGACATCTGCCCCACACTTATATAATGAATTGCGATGTATAGCCTAACACCCTTCATGCCACGCATGAACAAAGTCCTTCCTGAACCCACTATGGGGAAGGCAAAAAACCCCAACTAGGCCATTCTGGTGGTAAGAGAAAAATTCCTTCCCAGCCCCCCTCAGAAAGGAGAGGCTAGTGCAATGCCCACAGCAGGTCTTGACCAAACCTGGTATTTCACCACCTAAAGGTGAGGGAGGTGGGTGCTGCCTCAGCTTGCTCCATGTAAAAGGGGGCTTTATGCACAGGGCTGCCCCTTTTAAACACTTCCACCCATCCAGTTCCCAGGGGATGTCAGTGTCACCACACTGGCCCCTTGTCCCCTTTTTCAGCAGTTTGACCTCGTCCCCACCCCCAGGCATAAAGCACTTTTCCCTGCATTCGGCCAGCCAGACAAATTCCCCTCCCCTCACCACGGCTTAAAGGTGTGGTGTGGTCATCTTTATAGCACCCAGGATTTAATTACTCCAGTTTATATCCACACTGAGGTATGCCCCTATTTATATGCACTTTGAAAATACACTGGGGAGTCTATATATAATCTGAACATGAAAAATTGTTTGGACTTCACTCAGCTAGGAGAATCATAAGAAAATTATTCTTATTTTCCATAAAGCAGTTCTCCTACCCTTAGGGTAACATTTTTAATTTACCAAATGCATGTGCCCTTAATGAACTTCTTTATTGCTTTATTCATTTCAAACACATACACACAAAGTTTGCAACTAGAGCTGGTTGGAAACCAGAATTTCAGTTCCACAGGACATAATGACATTTTGTTCTGATTTGGAATTAAAAAGCCCAAATTTCTAAATTTCCTGTGAAACAAAAATTCTGAATCTTAATTTTTCAGAATGTTCAAAAACTTTTCATTTGACAATGTTGAAATAATACATATAATACAATTATAAAAAATAATAATTGAATATAAAAGATTAAATTAATCAAAGGAACAAAGTCTAAATTATTTATTTCGACTTCCTCCGCCCAATCAAAAATTTTGCTTAAATCAATATGTTCCTGTGAAGTGGTTTCATTTTCAAGGATGCTATGTTTTCCAATGAAAAACTGTTCCAACAAATAATTTCCAACCAGCTCTGTTTGCAACATATGGAAGCATTTTTAGCAAATGTTGCATTCAGTATCTTGCCTTTGGATGGTTTATGATGCCATTTCAAATATTTCTTTAATAGTAGGTTATATTAACTGATGCGCAATCTGCCTTTGTAGTATTCTGCTTGTAACACTGCTTTCTCTAACATTAAGTAACTGTGACTAGGAAAGGACTAATAGAGGTTGTGCAAGTCATTGAAATACTTGTCCCTGAATTCCCTCTCTCCTCCTCAGTTTCATTCTGCTTCATAACTAGTAGGTCACTTCATATAGCTAAGATATTTCTTCTTCCCTTTATAGATCTTTTTTTTTCTGGTTAAAAAAATCTGCTTGCTTTATTTCTGCCATTTGAGTAAAAAAAAAATTTAAAAAAAAGAGAGAGAGAGAGAGAGAGAGAGAGAAATCCACAACAATAATACTGATTAACGTATCAGGTCACTTGGAAAGATGGACTCGGCATGTTCTGGGCAAACCAATTTCAATAAAATAATAATCTTTCCTTGAAGTTCAAACCAGACTTGGGCATGGAGAGGACTTTTTATTCAGTTACAAAAAGAGTTCAGATTCTGATTTCCCAGGATTATATTTCTCTAGAGTTCTTTGCACTTATTCTAGCCAGGACTAGCAAACAGAGGGGCAAAATACTGGGAGAAAGTTGTTCTCAAAATATTTCCTGGTTTGTGCAGACCACAACAAACCTCCTCTCACATCCTTCGGCTACTCTTATTCTGCTGAAGGCAGTGGTAGGATTAGGCCCTCTGTGCTTTTAGTATGACATCAGAAGTTCCACTCCTCTTCTAAGTTTAAGTAGTCACAAACTTTGAACATTTTGCTCCTCTGTAGTCCACTGTTCTCTACATCCACATCTTCCCTCCACATCTATCCATTTCTCTGACTCACATTCCCAATGGTTGTCCAGACAAAACCAAGTGGCTGTTTAATGTTGTCGAATGCTGTTTACCATTTAGCTTGTACACATCTTCAGCAAAGCGAGCTCTGATGTATGATAATGGGAGATGAGAAATCTCATTTTTTTTAAAGACATGTTTTACTTGGAAATTGAATATGGTGAGGTTGGCAGCTCCTCAAATGATGCAGGACAATATGCTAAATAAGCTCTTTTGAAAAGCTAAATGGCACTTGAAATGTAGCCAAGAAGTTGTTTTCAGAGACCTGCAGAAAGAAAGGCATATACATACAGTGGTAAGTGTTTAAAGTATAACTCAGAACAAAAGAAGGTATGTAAAGTCTAAAGCATAAGGACTAATGTTTTGAAAACAATTTTGAGGAACCCACTTGTTATTTTTCAACATAGTGTTTCATTCTTTTTTATTTTAACATATTCACTTCTGCCTCTGATTTGTCCTTACAGGAGCATGGTGGGGAGAAATCTCAACAGTAATGAAACCTTTGAAAAATTATGTTATTATGAAAAAAGGAAAACAGCATATGCATTGAGAGTCTCATATACTACAACAGCACACTATCATATAATGCCATGCCTGTGTGTCAAAACATTGATCTACTTTTAAAGGAAAAACTTAAATTCTTGGTCCCATTGAAATCAATACCAAAAAAAAAAAAAAAAAAAAAAAAGAGAGAGAGAGAGAGAGAGAAAAACCCAAAGAAGTCCAGGATTTCACCCCTGCTCTCCACTCACTGCTGAGATTGCCTAGGGTGACAGCTGTGGTAGTGGTTCTTATGATGTTATCACTTGTTAGTAGAAAATAGATACATGGAGGAAGGAGGTTTTTTGTGGTTAAAGCCCTGTACTGGGACTTAGGAGATCTAGCTTTTATTTATGGCTCATCCACAGATTCCCTATGTGTTTTTTTCAGCACATCACTTAACCTCTCTCCTCAAGTGCCTCATCTGTAAAATAGAGATAATAATACTTTCCAGCCCCACAGGAGTGGTTATTGTGATGATAAATCCATTCATGTTTGTTAAGTGCTCAGATAATACGGTGATGGGGACTGTAGAAAAGCCTATAAATACAATAAACTAATCAGCTCATTTCACAAACGTACTGAACAGTCATCAGATAGTAATAATTTGGATCATTCTTGAACTAATCAGGATTCAATCTACTATATCTTATGACCAAATATTGAGCAATCCAATTTCCTTCAGAATCCTACTCTTGATAATACAGTATGTAATACCCTGTCTTAGCGTGTGATGTCTCCATCTAGTGGCTAGTCCTACCTACTATAACATCCTACACTTTGGTCTCAGCCAAAAGAGCTTCCCTGTAGCAAAAGTAGTGGAGGTCTGTATTTTTGGTGATTGAAGGTCCCAGGTTTGACACTCAATGACTGCTGAGCTGTCTGTACCTCTGCAGTCTTAAGGTTGCTGTCCCATCACTATCAGAGTTTTATATATAAAACCAGAGCTGGTCAAAATTTTTCAATTAATTTTTTTTCAATTATAAATAATCTGTTATTTGAAATTACATTTTTTTTCTGGAATGTTTTTGTTTTGTTCAAAAATTTCCAGCGTTATCATTAATATAAAAATGTTAGTAAAAAAATCCATTTTTGGTCTTTGAAAATTAAAAGATCATTTTTTAAAACTGAAAATGTTTAAATTCTGCAAAAAAGGATATATGTTTGTTTCTTCATTTTTCACAGAAAATATTTCTCAATTTGCATTTTATTTAGCACATAATCCAACAAAAGAATGGCTTTAGGTAATGTAAAATATGCATGTGATAATGGGCACAAACCACGCACAAGTCTTCAAAATCTAGTGATCATTTTGGTACTGATTTCAATGGAGACAGGTTTTCACTCATTGTGTGCAAAAATTGTGCCCATAATGACAGGAGATGCACAGAATTTCATATGCCAATTTTGGGCTCACAGTCTGTAAATTTAATCATAGGATACAACTTTGAATGTATAAGACTGAAAGCCTTCAACCATTCTGTTCCTATTTTCTGCATTAGTGTTTTCTTCTGTGAAACATCTAATACTTCAGATTACAAGATGATTTCCTTTGAGCACAGTTGTGCCAGAAAGATAATCAGGACATAGTTCTTAAAAATTCTTTAACTATTGAATTCAGGCCCCTCAGTAATCCACACCAAGTTTAGCCTGCTGTTTCTATAACAGATGTGAATTCATCCTCCAAGAACTCTTGACCTGATTAGTAAACTCAAAAACTGGATAGCAAACTCCATTTAGGGTCTATTAGCATTGCCCTGCAGGCAACCATAATGCTTGATTTAAAAATAGGCTAGAAAATAGCTTAGCATGAAAAACATTCAGCGCTATGCCATTCAGTAGAAGCACTCTGAATGGTTTTGGAGGGCACATTCTTCATTCCTGTTCAACGTTAAATTCCATAGTGTTGCGGTTTTTCATTTCTTTATAGAAAATATTATATGTCTTGATGAAAGAATAGATAAGAATTTTACAGCAAGGTTTCCCAAACTTATGCAACTGATGACCTTCTTCAAATGTATCACAAACTTCTTAAGACTTCTAAGCAGGTGATGTTTTATAACCACAAGCATACCAGAAATAAATAATTATGAAGTTTGAAAAAGTGAACTTAAAGTATAAAAGAGATACAGCTAAGGACATACTGCAAGCAGCACTGCAGAACACATTGTAGACTGGAGTTGTGAATCAAGTCAATGTAAAACCATACATCACACATTTGCCGTTGCCTTTCTGCATTCCTTTTTTCTTTCTGAGTGGTCAATGGAGCTGCTCACCACTGTCCTTTTTATAAGAGAATCTATGTTTCTGAATCACCGTTTGTCCTGAGCTGAGTGGAAAAATGACTGGGCAGTGTAGGAAACATGGTCATGTGAGGCTCATCACAGCAGTGCCTTCAGGCCTTAGCATTTAGCTCACTCATCAGGTGTTCCAGTTCAGTGACGTGTTTTCTTATGATCTTCTGCAGGAGTAATAATAATAATAATAATTAATGGAGATATCCCATCTCCTAGAACTGGAAGGGACCTTGAAAGGTCATTGAGTCCAGCCCCCTGCCTTCACTAGCAGGACCAAGTACTGATTTTTGCCCCAGATCCCTAAGTGGCCCCCCTCAAGGATTGAACTCACAACCCTGGGTTTAGCAGGCCAATGCTCAAACCACTGAGCTATCCCTCCCCCCCAGGCTTTGATAGGCTACTATCAAAGCCTCTTAAAAGTGTTGCTTTGTGTCAATAGCAAACAGATTTCTCCATTGCAAAATACTGGCTTTGCTGATCATATCAAGACAAACAACTAACTCAGTGGTACTTGCACTTTGTAACTTACGTTACTGCTTTTAAAGGAGGTGTGTGCAGTTTTCTATAAGGTAAATCCAGAAGCAGACACTGGTACAGGTTTAATTTTGTTTTATTGGCAGGATGTCTACCAGCCTGCTGTACACACCTAGGTCCTGCAGGAGTCTACACTGAACTGTAAATTAGAATTCTCAGGTTCAATAATAATCTCAGAGAAGCACACCATTCCGTCTCTCTCCCACAATCTGCACTCAACAGTAGCTGGGACTCTGTTTACAACAACATGGTGGCCATAAAAAGACACACCATTACAGGGCTCACATTACATACCCATTTCTTATTGCTTTAAATGTATGGATTTTTTCCTTTGCAAAATTTTACATTATTTTACCCCCTGGACACATTCTGTAACCTCCCCCACCAGGGGTCACAACCCAGATGTGTGTCTATCCTCTTCCCATGATCACTTTATTTGCATGTTGAATTCCTTTCTCTCACCACTCCTCTAGTGTTTTAGACTATACATACTTTGCAGCAGGAACTGTGACTTCCTTGATGTTTGGAAAATACTCAGCACACAGGTGGCACTAACGCACACTACTAAATAATAATGCCCAACATAAACCCACTTCACAGACTGGAACCAGATTATGATGTAGCTACACCAGACTAACTCAATTGACTTGAAAAAAATAAACAAGCTATTCCCTTGCACTTGCTTAGTGCTCCTTTCCCTGCTCCCACTGTTAATCCAGCAAATGTCTTCTTTCTGTGTCTCCATACACTGTCATCACCACAATCCCTTTTCAAATATCGTCTCAAAATACGTCTTTTCTCTCTTCCCTGTTGTTTTATGCCATTCTCCTGTAATTCTTACTACCTACTGGCTTGCATATTTTTATTCTTTAGACCATTTTGAGATAGAGTTTTCATGACAGAAGCTATAAAAGCTAAACGGTTGTACCATAGACTTATTCCCCCAAGCCAAACCCTTTTACAACGTACTAGGGACCCCACTTTAGTCTTAGTCACACAGCCTACACTACAGCACATTTACTTCATGCCTTTCATCTGAAGATCTCAAATGGAGCAGCAAAAATGAATTCAAAGCTCACAACTATCTATAAGGTAGGTTGAATCATTATACCCATCTTGCAGCTGGGAAAACTCAAGGAGCAAAGAGGTTAAGGTCCAGATTTGTAAAGGTATTTAGGCACCTAACTCCCAATGATTTCAATGACAGTTAGGCACACAAATAGTTTTACAAATCTGGTCCTAAATGACTTTTCTGTGACCATACAGTGAGTCAGTGGAAGGTCAGGAAGAGAATCTTGGAATCATTGGTAAAAACTTATATTAGAACCCAAGCTCTTGCTCTAGCAAATCAACAGCATTCCCTACACGAACACACAGGAGATTTTTTTAAAATGTCACCACTACTGTTCTTTAGCATGTGGACTTATACATTTTTAAGGAACTACCTTGAGGAGATTTTTGTTCAGAACAAAAGAAGAGAAAAGTTTCCTCTTATTGCCAGTTCCCTGGGCTGTGGAAAGCCAGCTGCAATTAATATGTTCCCTCCCACTTCCCTCATCTTTGTACAGCTTTCCTGGCCAAAAAAGTGGACTTAGTTTGCCCAAGGTGATCAGGAAAAGCGGTCCTTTGTGGGGAGCAAAGGAGCCTGGTACTAATTGAGGCAAGCTGTTTATCATTGGAACAGGGAAAGCAATGTTGGATTGTATCAAGGTGGGAGCAAGAGCAGAATATTAAAAAGTCCATAGTTGCTATTGCCACTGCTTATAGTTTACCACATTATTGTTCTCCCTGCACTTTAGTTCCACAGCAGTGTTTGCGTCTATCTCTTCTTCTTCTTCTTCTTCTTCTTCTTCTTCTTCTTTTAAAAAAAGCTCAATACATTTTATTTTGTTTTAATTTATTTTTGGCAGCCATCAGCTTGATGCACCAACTGCTAAAGGCCAAGTGCAAACTCGCTTGCCAACATAGCTTATGTATTCCTGTCAATTTCTGCCTGCTGAAAACATACTTCTTTTTGCAGCTGCCAGCAATGGATAGGACATGAGCCAAGAATCAGTCATCAGATCTTTCTTTCCAAGTTGTGTTATGTTGCACATTTAGAACCTAGACAGGATGCACTTTGTTCACCTCTATTTACAAAAAAAAGACAATAAGGTTTAATTCATTTATTGTGCTTTTATTTCAGGTTATTTGATGGTTCACAAAGCAGAAAGACAAGTATAATTTTTGTGAGAAAGAAGGAAGAAAAAGTTTAAAAGCCTCCTAATGTGACTTTATTGAATGCAATACTTTCTCTGGCTAGTGGCAACCCATTCAGCTGAGACTAAAAGCCTTGGGTTACATGAATTTGCCAAACTTGATGAGTATTCTTATCTGTGTAGCTAATCTTAAGCAATATGGGACACATGCAAACTACACATGAAAATATTATTGTAGTTCTATTTCACATTAGACCCATGATCCAGCGTAGATTGTACTGGATGGGGCCTAGCAAAAGAGACCCCCATCCTGAATGGGGCTCTGAGTACTACCACAATACAAATAAATAATGATTATAATCAAATGCCCTTCAAGACAATAGGATTCTTTCCTTTAATAACCTATTGTTAGGGCTCCATTTTGTCATGCTATAACAGCAACCTACAACTGTTTTGTTTTAGAAGAACTCTTGCTTATGTGAGAGATCAAAAATAAACCATAAACTATAGGTACAGGAATAAGATAAGAGTGTGGTTCTAGTCTGAAAAAGGACAATAAAAATTACATTGGCTCCAGGTTTATTGACTGTAAGTAGCTTGCAGTCAAATGCAATTAGTTTACAAGTAAAATGTTTTGTTTTATAATTACCAGCAATACATATTCATCCTGGGGTCTGAAAGTCAAGATAGGTCCTTTCCTGCTTATCCAACACCAGTAATAAAGATGATAGAGGCCTCTTTCTGCTGTTCCATATTTATACCTGTACAATACCACTGTCTTCATATTCTGCTCTCACTTGAATCTGTGCAAATCTTTTTCTCAGTGGGGGTTTCTACAATTGTAGATGAAGACAGAATTTAGCTGTGCTAAAGTAAGCTAACAACTCTAATAATGTGCAAGCCAGAATAGAAACTAGCTTACTTTCCTATAGCTCTTCTGGCTCAGCAGTGTTGATTGTTTTAAGGAGAAATTTTAAGAAAAGGGAAATTGCTTGGCACTCATTAGACAGAGATGGCTTAGAAATACTGAAACAACCTTGCAATGATCCAAACCCCAATGAGTCTATAATTTAATAGTGTATCTGTTATTGTGTAGGGTGCATCTGTTACTTTTCAAATTAAGGATGTAGTTTATAATTTTATACAAATGATCACCCATTCAAATTGTATTAATAAGAAATGCCATTTTAGACAAGGTTACTGTGGCTTGAAATTCTATGTTCATGGTATTTTATTATTTTGTTTAATTGAATTTGCTTAATACTCCAGTTGTGAGGCAGGATGTTTTGGGGATCTGTTTGCTGAGAGGTAATACAGTGCTCGAGTTGTTCATTTTTTCTCTATCTCTAGATAATCTGTCCACATGAGAGAGAAGATTTTCAGAGAAATGCTAACACCTCATGGCAACTTAGAATGTGATATTAATTATAAAGTTTTCTACTTATTTTAATTATTGATTAAATAATTTGTATAGCCCCTTAAAGATACTGTATGCTCTACAGACAAATACAAACAAAAGATCATTGCCTGAAGACCTTACATATCATAGACTTTGTGATGATGGGGGAAGAGATGAAAGAAAATCCAGTAATAGAACAGTGACATTTGATGCATCTTGTTTCTTTGCTGCATCAGGACCATGGACAGTTACATGGAACCCATGGACCCTATTGTGGTCTCAGTTATACTAATTATAAGCAAAGTGCATAGCACTGCCTATCATTAAGATCACTCAACACTTCTCACATTCAGACCTTAATTTTAATTGATTATAACTTTGCCAAACTTTAACCATTTGGGCTAAAATTTCCATGCTGGGTGTCTGCCTCAGGTTAACATAAGAACATAAGAACGGCCATACTGGGTCAGACCAAAGGTCCATCTAGCCCAATATCCTGTCTTCCGACAGTGGCCAATACCAGGTGTCCCAGAGGAAATGAACAGAATGGGTAATCATCAAGTGATCCATTCCCTGTTGGCCATTCCCAGCTTATGGCCCTGGCTACTAGCTGTTGATTGACCTATCCTCCATGAACTTATTTAGTTCTTTTTTGAACCCTGTTATAGTCTTGGCCTTTACAACATCCCCTGGCAATGAGTTCCACAGGTTGACTGCGCATTGTATGAAGAAGTACTTCCTTTTGTTTATTTTAAATCTGCTGCCTATTAATTTCATTTGGTGACCCCTAGTTCGTATGTTATGAGAAGGAGTAAATGACGCTTCCTTATTTGTTTTCTCCACACCAGTCATGATTTTATAGACCTCTATCATATCATATCCCCCCTTTAGTTGTCTCTTTTCCAAGCTGAAAAGTCCCAGTCTTATTAATCTCTCCTCATATGGAAGCTGTTCCATACCCCTAATAATTTTTGTTGCCCTTTTCTGAACCTTTTCCAATTCCAATATCGCTTTTTTGAGATGGGGCGACCAAAACTGCAGGCAGTATTCAAGATGTGGGCGTATCATGGATTTATATAGAGGCAATATGATATTTTCTATCTTATTATCGATCCCTTTCTTAATGATTCCCAACATTCTGTTCACTTTTTTGACTGCCACAAACAGAATGTTGGGAATCATTAAGAAAGAGATCGATAATAAGATAGAAAATGTCTTTTGAATTTATTTGAAAGCTTCAGCAAAAATGGTTTAGATGTTTCTAACAATATTAGAGAAAAATAAGTTGATTTGCCCACAGTTTTTTGTTTTTTGTTTTAGTCCTACACTGGTTTCATTAAGAAGCATTAGTGCATCCATGTTTTGGAGCAAAGGCTTAGATTTTCTTGGCAAAATTTGGGTGCTTTCATAGCAACAGCAAAAGGCCTATCCATTACACAAAATCCACTTCCTGACAAACTATATCTTTAGTAGACTTATTAGAGTATGGCAGCTAAAGTGTTTGAAGAGTCTCTCCACAATGAGCATGCTTCATCCCCTGACAGCTCTGGTATGCCAGTCAGAGGGGCATGAGCTGCAGGGGCTGAGCATGACTTTTCCTGCAATTGCTGTTTCCAGCTGTTGCATGGCAGTGTGGCACCAGACATCAGATTTGAGAGCATGTAGATTCTCTCCTGTGCTCTCAGTGCTCCATCTGCTGGCACCCAGGCAGTATGAAGGACGAAACTCTTGATTACAATGCAAGGTGGATAGCCAGATGAAATAAAGGAAGATAAATGGAGTAGACTGGGGCACAAGGAGCTGCGGGGAGACTGTGAGTAGGAGCTGGTGGGAGGAAGAGTGGCTGAGACTGGCTGGGCAAAGAGACTGAGAATAGGAACAAGTGGGTGGGGGAAGACTATGAATGGACAAGAGTGAGGACTATATCATAATGCATATTCACAAGAAGGTGATTGCAGACAAGCAAAATGAATTCTCTTAATTGATCTTCACTGCAGAAGATGTGAGAGAGATTCCTACACCTGAGCCATTCTCTTTAGGTGACAAATCTGAGGAACAGTACAAGATTGAGGTGTCAGTAGAGGTAGTTTTGGAACAAATTGATAAATTAAACAGTAATAAGTCATCAGAACCAAGAGGTATTCACTCAAGAGATCTGAAGAACTGTAGAACTACTAATTATGGCATGTAACTTGCCACTTAAATCAGCTTCTATACTAGATGACTAGAGGATAGCTAATGTGAAACAATTTTTTTATAACAGACTCCAGAGACAAACTTGGTAATTATAGGCTGATAAACTTAACTACCAGGCAAATTGGTTGAAACTATGCTAAAGTATAGAATTATTAGACACACACATGAACATGGTATGTTGGAGAAGAGTCAACATGGCTTTAGTAAAGGGAAATTA
This sequence comes from Emys orbicularis, assembly GCF_028017835.1. Lineage (NCBI taxonomy): Eukaryota > Metazoa > Chordata > Testudines > Emydidae > Emys > Emys orbicularis. The sequence goes on along the minus strand of NC_088686.1, from coordinate 81,269,458 downwards.
TGCCTCACCAATCTATTAGAATTATTTGAGGGTTTCAATAGGCATGTGGACATGGGTGATCCAGTGGATATAGTGTACTTGGACTTTTAGAAAGCCTTTGACAAGGACCCTTTCCAAAGGCTGTTAAGCAAAGTAATCAGTTATGGCATAAGAGGGGAAAGTCCTCTCATGGATCAGTAATTGGTTAAAAGACAGGAAACAAAGGGTAGGAATAAATGGCCAGTTTTCACAATGGAGACAGGTAAATAGCGGGATCCCCCAAGGATCTGTCCTGGGACCAGTGCTGTTCAACATATGATAAATGATCTGTAAAAGCGGGTAACAGAGTGGTAGCAAAGTTTGTAGATGACACAAAATAACTCAAGCTAGTTACATCCAAAGCAGACTGTGAAGAGTTACAAAGGGATATCACAAAACTGAGTGACTGGACAAGAAAATGGCAGATTAAATTCAGTGCTGATAACTGCAAAGCATTGCACATTGGAAAACATAATCCCAATTATACATACAATATTACATGCAGTTCTGGTCATCTCATCTCAAAAAAGATATATGAGAATTGGGAAAAGTGCAGAGGTCAACAAAAATGATTGGGGTATGGAACAGCTTCCATATGAGGAGAGCTGAAAAAGATTGAGACTGGTCAGCTTGGAAAATAAGTGACTTGGGTGTTGGGGGGAATATGATAGAAATCTATAAAATCATGAATGGTGTGGAGAAAGTGAATAAGGAAGTGTTATTTATCCCTTTTCATAACCCAAGAACCAGAAGTCACCTGATGAAATTAATAGGTAGCAAGTTGACAACAAATTTAAGGAAGTACTACTTAACACAATGTCCATGGTGCATTTATTCCCAAGAGAAGCTCATCATCTCCTAAGACAAGCTAGTATTCTTTTTTGTATCCATCAAACATTTTTAAGTAGCTATTTTCCCCCTTAATTTTCTTTTTTAAAAGATTTTTGTCTAGAACAAGACATGAAACAATTATTTTTACTGCAAATCATCTGAAAAATAATTGCAAATTATTGTATCAAAATTTTGCTATCTCAGTCACAGGGCTGGTATAGAATTGCTTCTTCTTTTGGATTAATTCATTTAGCAAGGCAAGTCATGTTCATAAACTGTGTCTTCAACTGTTTTCTCTGGTTATAATTATGCCTCATTATCTTCCACTATATCAACATTTTTCCACTTTTACCCCCTCTTTCTATTTAAACTAAGAGCGAAGGGGATAAAAATAAATTCCTCTGCCATTGCTGACACTAGCTAAATAAGCTTGAACTTTTTTGTGATTGGAAAAAAATATTTTTTTCTCATTTTATTTCACCAATTTTCTCATTTCTTTACTTCTAGTTTCCAGTCAGAACCAATCAAAAGTAGAAGTGATGAAATATCACATGGGAGAGCTATTCCACATGTTTTTCCAGCCCAAGTAGAAGCATGGAAATATGATGAGGAAGCCAGCTCTCATGAGATTGCTAGCTCAGTTTTGTAAACTCAATAGATACGGAATGCTCAGATTAAAACTGAGATAGAACTAAAAATTTGCAACAAGAAATTGTATTCAACACATTTTTTCAGCTTTTCAAACTTTTGGGGGCCATTGGCAGCTGTTGTCAGTTAGAAGAGCCTTAAGGCTACTCTCACTTATGCCAGGAGAATTGATTAGCACACAACTGGTGCATGACTGGGAATTGCAAAGATGGTTTTCAACAATGTGTGTACACCCCTTCCCTTCCCTTTTATTTTACACTGTATGCTCCTCAGCCACATCCCAGGAGTGAGGGCACAGTGTTCCTATCCATGCAGAAGCAGGATAAGGAGCACAGCAACATTGACAGTGCCGTAAATAATTTTTATAACAGAGGTTCTAAATGTAGAATTTGAAAATAAGTTTCAGGAGAATTGAGACCATCTCCTTCCCCCTTTTCTAGCCCTTTCATTTAAAACTATCATTCCTATCCATTTTTGTTTCAGAAATTACCTCAGAAACATGAACTGAGCTTAAACCAGCAGAGTGATGCCTGTCTGAACCTGCAGACAGCCTGAAAGAGTAGCTTGGTGGTTGGTTTAGTGTGAGGATGCTGGGTAGTGTTGGTGGCCTATGACATACAGAAGGTCAGTTTAGATGACCTGATGGTCCTTTCTGGCCTTAAAATCAATGACTCTGTGATTATTACTCTACGATATGGATTCTCAACCTGAGTATCCCATTTCCTGGGAGGGTGGCGGTGATATGAACAGAGATTGGGGGATTATGCTATTCTACTTTTCTTATACTGCTAAATGGAAGAGGGAAAGTTCCCTAACTAGATCTCTGCTGCATGGCAGGGGATGTCTCTGTATGACAAAGGGTATCCCAGTATGGAAAAGGTGAAAACCACTAATTTATAATATTTTCATGTAAGTCAAAAACAAGGAGCTTTTTACCCTTTCCCAAAAATGTTTGAAATAGGATGGAAAGTTTTTCTGTGCACTTAATAAATGGAAGCATAGCACCGCGATTAGATGGATGGAGGATAATAATCAAAAGAGCTCACTTTTCTGTAGGAGTTAAAGGCAACATGTAGGAGTTAAAGGCAACATGTTCATCCAAATGGCAGATACAGTAGTACTATAATATGAGCTATGAAGGAAAACAATGTACATTGATGCATGCAAATGCTTTAATTTTCATAAATAACAGATTAATAAACGTATTTTTTTAAATTGTCACCACTCTGAACACATGTACCAAATATTTCTTTGCTGAGGCATATGGAGAACACTCTTTTTCAGATGGATTCAGATACTTTTCAACTAATAAATATTATTACTTACTAATTTCTATTGCCAACTGTTTTACCAGCATGCTGATTATTGCTTATCATAAATAACAACAGTCTTTTACTAATAGCTTTTTAACGAGTAATAAATAATTGCTCCATTAACATAAAGTGTACTAATTTGTTCTACCCAAGCACTCATTGCTCTTCTGCCTACAAAGAATATATTCAAAATTATGGATTTCCTTATTTTATAAAATACAAATAATCATGTGATAACTCCGTAAATAGGTGACACTTTCAAAGTTGCAAGGTACAAATATCATGCAAATTCTTCTTATTGCTATGGAAATTGCAAATAATACAGAGCCATGTTCTGAGTCCCTTACTCTCACTGCATGGATCCTCATTCCACAAGTGAGTGTATTGCCTGAATAAGAACTTCAGACGCAGGTCCATGGTAGTTAATAAGTAGTGACAGACTAATTATAGAATCAGGAGTATTTCAACATAATAGGTAATTTACTTACTAATTACAAAACCATTACAGGGTAAATGGATACAGGATTATTTTTATCCATTAAATTACTATAAAAGTCACATAATAATTGTTAATTTATATACTTTGGATGAAATCCTAGCGTTTTACTCTGTTTTACTCAGACTTTTTCTAGCAAAAAGACCCATTAGTTTCAATAAAGTCAATGGGCCTAACCTTGTTGTTCTAACCCAGGTTTTACTCAATATTTACTCAGGCCAAAAGCCATAAAGGGACTTAGTAATTGCAATGTTGAGCATTGCAATACCTAACTTTTAGCCACCAGGTGGAATCCTCAGACCTTGGGTTAAGTGTGTAGGTTCCCTCTACAATGAATGGGGAGAGTTAGGCACCTGAGAGTGGCATCATCGAATCATAGAATCATAGAATATCAGGGTTGGAAGGGACCTCAGGAGGTCATCTAGTCCAACCCCCTGCTCAAAGCAGGACCAATTCCCAACTAAATCATCCCAGCCAGGGCTTTGTCAAGCCGGGCCTTAAAAACCTCCAAGGAAGGAGACTCCACCACCTCCCTAGGTAACGCATTCCAGTGCTTCACCACCCTCCTAGTGAAATAGTGTTTCCTAATATCCAACCTAGATCTCCCCCACTGCAACTTGAGACCATTGCTCCTTGTTCTGTCATCTGCCACCATTGAGAACAGCCGAGTTCCATCCTCTTTGGAACCCCCCTTCAGGTAGTTGAAGGCTGCTATCAAATCCCCCCTCATTCTTCTCTTCTGGAGACTAAACAATCCCAGTTCCCTCAGCCTCTCCTCTTAAGTCATGCGCTCCAGACCCCTAATCATTTTTGTTGCCCTCCGCTGGACTCTTTCCATGCTAGGTTGGTGTCCAGTGGGAAATGCTGAAGAGAGGAGTATGTCCTAAGTTCCACCCCTCTCAGGGACTTAGGCACCTAAGTCTGGGCTACGAGGAGGTGTCTATCTCTGCTTGCAGTCCACAACTGGGACCCTCTCTCCTGAAGCCAGGCTCCTAAACTGTTTCTTGCAAGAACGGCAGCAGCTCATACCTAACTCCACACAAAATAGTCAGACTAGGAGGAAGAGGAGGCGGAGGAGGATTACTTTATAATCTTTAGCCCAGTGTTTAGATCACTTACCTGGGCTGTGGGAGTCTATTCCCCTCTCTACCCAATGAGAAGATATTTGAACAGGGGCTCCCCACCTCTCAGCTAAGAGCCCTAACCACTAGATTATGGAGTCATTTTCACTCGGTATCTGGATCCGTGTTTTTTTTTTCAGTACAAAGCAGCATGGCTTCCACACGAGAGACCCACATCAGAATATGCCATAGTCCAGTGGTTAGGGCACTCACCTGAGAATGAAACCCCCATTAATTCTTTTTCCTTATCAGGCAGAGGGGATATTGCACTGGGGTTTCCTACATCCTAGGTAAGTACCCTAACCACTGTGCTAAAAGTTATAAGGGAGGCTGACTTCTTTCGCCCCAACTATCTTGTGTTGAATTAGGCATGCTGAGTGGATACCTACGGTAGAACCTCTGAGTTATGAACACCTTGGGAATTCAGGTTGTTTGTAACTCTTAAATGTTCGTAACTCTGAACAAAACATTATGGTTGTTCTTTCAAAAGTGTACAACTGAACATTGAGTTAATACAGCTTTGAAACTTTACTATTCAGAAGAAAAAATGATGCTTTCACTTTATTTTTTTAATAGTTTACGTTTAACAGAGTACTGTACTATATTTGCCTTTTGTTTTGTTTTTTGTCTCTGTTGCTGCCTGATTGCATATTTCTGGTTCCAAATGGAGTGTGTGGTTGACTGGTTAGTTCGTAACTCTAGTGTTCGTAACTCTGAGGTTCTACTGTACCACATCAGCCACCTCAGTTGAGATAGGCAGGACAATGTCTTTCTTCACCTAGCTTGAAGATGGCACTGGTGCTTAGGCATCAAATAGGCATCCAGGTACCTGAGTCAGCAGTGTGTTTGGGGGGGAAGGGGGAGGAAGGCAGAAATTTAGCTGCCTAGCAGGCTTTTAAAGCAATAATTTAGGTGCCAAGTAAGTTTAGGCACCTACAGGGTTAAGTGGCAGTTGATTGGGGGGGGGGGGGGTGTTATGGATCACAGTCTATATCTGGGCTTTAGGTGCCTCAGTCCCTTTGTGGATCCGGGCCTCAGTTTTCACTCAGGTGAATGAGTAAACCCTAAAGCAGGACTTCAGGGTTTAGTCCACGTGGTGTTTTGTTTGAGTAAGCGAGGAGTAAAAACTTCAGGATTTGTCTCTTTGGATGAAATACTTCTGTGAAAAGGGGGGTGAAGCCTATATAAGCTGTTTCTTGAGGGAGTCAGTGGGACTTAAATGGTGCATGGGGCCTGTCTTTGCCTGTTGCACAGGATACATTTCCCCTTATGTGAACATGTTTAAAGAAAAAATATGGACAGGTAGATAGCTATTAAGTAGAATTCTACTTAACTTGTAAGCTCCTAAAAGAGCATAACACAAGGTGATTAAGCTCAGTGGTTGTGTAAGCATCTTGTCAATAAATTACTAGATGTGCTCAGTGATACAAAATAATGTCATGCAAAATTTTGTTTTTACTTTTTCAATGTGACTCTATGTCCCCTATGAGGCTTTGTTTTCCAGTATTTTTACATCTATAAAATTCTTCTGTTTCTAGATGAATATACCCTATGACATCCTGCACCAATTTAGTATAGAGATTTTATGGTTACAGTCAGAACTCTGTTTTTGTTTAGGGAAATTCTGGTGGGTTTTTTTTCTTTTTATGAAGAATATGCTATTTTTCTACAGTTGTTTCTAACCGAATGTCCTTGATTCTACCCCAAACTGTACTCATGGTGAGTATTTCAGTAATGCAATTTATTTAATCTGGTGGCTGAAACGTTAAGACTTACATTATGAAAAGTCTGTATAAGTAAAAATATCTCAGAGATATTTTTTTTCCTTATGGCTCCTTTCATATACCAAGTTGTAAGGCCTGATTCTACTATCATTTATACAAATAACTCCATATAGATCAGTACAGATACACCAATATAAAACCTGTGTAAATAACATCAGAATTGGCCCAGAATCCTCAGCATTTCCTTGCACACTTTCAATAATTGTTCCCCCCACATAACTAAATTGTTCCCCACTCTACCAGATGGAATGAGATTCCCTTCAGATTCCATCGAACTCACTCCTTTAGGGCTTGGAGAGGGGTGGGAGTAGTTACCATTGTGTGACAACAGATCCTTCATTCCTTATGGGGCTAAGCTCATATCCCTCCTCTTGTGATGTAAAAGGCCAGGGCGGAGAATCAAAGCTCTCTTCCTTCCCCACTCAGTGGTAACACCCAGTGTTGCTATCAGACTTTAAATTACACTGCTCTACAGCCAAAATGCTTCTGAAATAAATGTAGTCAAACTTTACTAATTCTAGGTCACTGAGAACGAAAATGATGCTTTAAATTGTTGATTGGCTCTAGTTTTCAAGATATGCTGTTGGATCAGTATATACGACCCTTGACTTGGAAATGGCGGAGGATAAGTGAGTTATAAAGGGAAGGGATCTCAATTTAAACCAGAAATGACTAAAATACATCTTTGACTGGATCTATGAATAAATCTATGACTGGGTTTGGACAGTACTTGCTTTTTAGGCAAAACAATGAATGATGCAATCTGAAGCTGGTATTGCATCATACATGATATGAATTGCATCATGTTATTCCTAGAAGTCATGGATGATGCAATCATAACAAAGCTTACATCACTCTGCTGAACAAATTGCCCTATATCAGCTCTAGAAATCATACAGTGTCGTGCTCTTATTTGTCAGTGTTTGATTTTGCAAAGGGACACATTTCTGTTTAGCCAAAGTGAGCAGAGATGCCTCGTACTTGTGTGAACAGTGCAGATAACTTCTGCTATGTTTGTGGTGAAGTGACTTTTACATCAAAAAAGCGTAGTATAACCACTATGGTTAAGAAAGCCTATCACCTTTATTTTGGCTGCAAAATTGGAGATCAGGACAAGAGGTGGGCCCCACACATATGCTGCAACACTTGTGCAACAAATCTTCGCCAGTGGTTGAACAGGAAAAGGAAATCTATGCCTTTTGCAGTGCCAATGATTTGGAGAGAGCCAACAGATCATATCAGCAATTGTTACTTCTGCATGGTGCCTCCAGTTGGGAAAGATGTGTCAAAGAAGAAAAAGTGGACTGTGCATTATCCAAACATTCCATCAGCTATATGCCCAGTACCCCACGGAGAAGGACTGCCGGTTTCTGATGCACCAGAATCATTCTCACTTGAGTCAGATGAGGAAGAGGAAGAGGATGAAACTTCTGGTCCTGAACCATCAGTGTCACAGGACCCACATTTTCTCCCATCCTCGTCCTCTGAACCACACCTCATAACACAAGGTGAACTGAATGACCTTGTCAGGGATTTGGAACTACCCAAGAGTAAGGCAGAGCTGTTGGGCTCCAGACTACAGCAGTGGAATCTCCTGACAGGTGATGTTAGAGTTTCCATGTTCCGTGACCGTCAAAAGGATCTTGTCCCATTCTTCTTCATGGAAGGTGATCTTGTAGCCTGCAACAACATTGATGGTGTGTTGGCAGCCCTCAACATCGTTCACGATACAGATGAGTGGAGACTGTTCATTGATTCATCGAAGATGAGTCTTAAAGCTGTTTTACTGCATAATGGCAATGTTTTGCCATCAATTCCAGTTGGTCATGCAGTCCATGTGAAGGAAACCTATGACAACATGAAACAACTTTTGAGGTGCATAAACTATGACCAACATCAGTGGCAGCTTTGTGGCGATTTGAAGGTTGTTGCTCTCTTGCTTGGTCTGCAGACTGGATACACAAAGGACTGCTGTTTTCTCTGCGAATGGGATAGTCGTGCAAGAGATTCCCACTACATCAAGAAAGATTGGCCACTCCGACAGTCATTGGAGCCTGGGAGGAAAAGTGTTCAGCATCCACCACTTGTTGAATCAAGGAAGATTTTGTTACCACCCTTACACATCAAGCTGGGTCTGATGAAGAACTTTGTCAAGGCCATTGACAAAACACAAGCAGCTTTCAAGTACCTCAGTGGAAAATTTCCAAGGTTAAGTGAAGCTAAGATAAAGGAAGGTGTCTTTGTTGGTCCTCAGATTCGTGAACTTCTTCGAGATGATGCATTTGACCATGCACTGCGTGGCAAGGAAAAGACGGCATGGAAAGCCTTCCAGTTAGTGGCAATAAATTTTCTCGGAAACAACAAGGCAGACAACTACAGGTTGTTGGTGGAAACCCTCCTCAAGGCATACAAAAGCCTTGGTTGCAACATGTCACTAAAGATACATTTTTTGCACTCTCATCACCACCGAACTGCGGAGCAGTGAGCGACGAGCACGGCGAGCGATTTCACCAGGACATTGCAACAATGGAGAAACGCTATCAGGGCAAATGGAGCCCATCAATGCTTGCAGACTATTGCTGGACAGTGACAAGAGATGCTCCATTTAATGAATACAAGAGACAAGCCAAGAAGTGCCGAGTAGACACTGAATAGGACTAAACTATGTACAGAATAGTTTTTTGCCTTTTGTTTCATAATAAATTTTATTTATATAACCCTTTTGCTGATTTTTAAAGTGTTACATAAACAGGACAGGTGAAATATTATCATGTAAAGCAACCATAAACACATGAAAAGACCTAGGTTTACAATTTATGATTAAAACTCTACTATCTACACAATATACATAGACATAAAATGTAAAAACTTAAATATCTTAGAAACAGTACCAATCAGTTGTTTTAATTGTCATATTTGAATTCAGCACATCAAAATACATAATAAATAGCACATTTTATCTCTGAAGCAGACGACTTCTCAAAAATTGTAGACCAGTGTTATCTGTCTTTTAAAAGCAACTCCACCTGTCAAATGAACGTACATTTCCCATTTCAAACAGCCCCAAATCTAATCCCCATATGATACCAGCCAATTCTGTTAATAACTCTTCTTGTTGAACCTAGTAGTCTTAACATTAAAGACAACTCTGCCAACCTCATTGGGTGGGGGAGGGGAGGCAGGGGAGGGAGGGAAATCGGGGGAGAGGGGGAAGGGGAAGAGAAGCCTATATATATATTGTTTGTTTCAGTCAAACAATGGCAGAAATAGTGTTAGTAATATTAATGTATTATTCTTTTTATATTAACTTTCATGATTTCTTGACCAGACATCCCAGAATCTTTTCTGTGTTGACTGAGGGTGCTGACTAAACTTTACCATCAAAAGGGTTGTGTTCTGGATAAATGAATGTCTTTGCCCTAGCAGGCCTGTATTTCATTATCCACTCTATTTTACTCTGAACTTTATCTGACCCTAATGTGTTATCAATAAGCTGAATGTTATCTGGACCTTAGCATGTTATTAAATAATGGATTGAGCATTCTTTGTACTCTAAATTCTTGACCCTTAGGGAAATGTCCAGAAAGGAACCAATTGTAACCTATATGGGGCAGGTATTTAATGTAACTAATAAGATGATAATCTATCAAAAGATGCTTTTAGCTTGTCAGGAATTGCTCCAACAGATGATTTCTGTCATAATGACTTAGGTACAGATATCTTTTGTAATTGATAAAATAGTGGCTCTTTGAACAGATGTCTTTAACTTATCAATTATGTAAACCAGATACCATGAAAAGAAATCAATAGTTCATTGTCTTTCTCTCTTTTCTGTGACCACACACTCAGTGGTTTGAGCATTAGCCTGCTAAACTGAGGGTTGTGAGTTCAATCCTTGAGGGAGCCATTTAGGGAACTGAGGTAAAAAAAAAAACCTGTCTGGGGATTTGTCCTGCTTTGAGCAGGGCGTTGGACTAGATGACCTCCTGAGGTCCCCTCCAACCTTGATAATCTATTCTATGAACAGACCTAATATAAAAAGATGCCTGCTGTTATAGATGTATGTTATAATGGACAAAATCATCTAATTGATAAGCGGTGCTCAAAAATGATCTAACTGATAAATTTAGTAATTGACAAAATGGTCAAGGAACATGTGGTATAGCAGGTGTGATCTATAATCAATGTATCAGCAAAATATTAATGTATGGATTAAAGTCTAAGTATTAAGACCTAATTGTGGTCATATATGGTCCTAGTATTAATAAATTGGTTGCAAATATTATTGGCTTATTGATTCAAAATAAAATCAAGAAAGAGAAAGGATTTTTCTTTGTTTAAAACAGTATATAAGAGGTGAGTTGTAGGGAGTCAGTCAGTCTCCAGCATCAGATTTGGTACCTGTGTTTCCTTTTCTGTATCAAATATAGTGCTGTATTAACTATTGCTTGATTGTCTTCCTTAAATAAAACTTCAACTTATAAATCCAAACTCTCAATAATGGAGAAAGGTGGAGGACTACTCACCATAGAAAGACACCTTAACTAAAAATATCTTTGAACCGTTTCATTTTAAGAACTGCTAAAGGCTTTCATTATTCTACCGCACCAAAACACCTCTGAAGTTAACAGAAAAATGGCAAAGGTCCCAATCTCATTCAAGGAGATTGGATCCTGGATGCAAAGTTACCATTTGAAATAGTAATAATTAAAATGAATAAAGAGTCATAAGGAGAGTCATTAAATAAATCCAGGCTCCTACAGATCTGCATTGGATAAACCCATATTGCTTTCTGTTAATTATTTCTGACTCATTCAGAGTCTTCACATTACACAACAAGCTTTCTGTCTTTTTCAAAAACAAGATGACAATTTCCAGCAGGTTCTCTATGTTCATAAAGGGGCAGCCATGACATTTTTCAGAAACTTCTTGCTGCAACTGCTTTTCTTGATCTCAAATCAGACTGAATAGTCTGCCTATTAGGGGGAAATTTTGTTACCTTGAGTTTCTTAATTGGCAATTAGTTGCTTTGGCAGTCAAGGATGAATCAGCATCTCAAAACTGGGTTCAGAAACAGTGTCATAAACATGTAATATTCAGTGTTGTGGGGGTCAAAAAGCAAAAATGTATTGTGCTAGGAAAGAAACTGGTGACTTTGGCACCAAAAGGAAAGAAATGTAAAAAGAGTCTAATGGAGGATATAAAATGTTTGCATGAACTGCCCATTAGTATTAATCGCTAGTGATAACTCTGAAAGAAGGTAAATGTTCTGAAAGCTATTGTTCTCTCAGATTCCTGTATATTGCCAAAATAATCAACCATGTATATTGGAATAAATGGCTGTCTGTTTTATTCATAGACTATAAAGCCAGAAGGGATCACTATGGTCATAAAATCTCACCTCCTGTATAACCCAGGATATAGAACTTCCCTGAATTAATTCCTATTTGAACTAGAGCATATCTTTTAGACAAAAAAATCCAATTTTGATTTTAAAATTGCCAATGATGGAGAATCCAATACAACTTTTGGTAAATTTACCAATGGTAAATTATCCTCACTATTAAAAAATTATGCCTTATTTACAGTTTGAATTTGTCTCTTTTTTAATTTCCAGCCATTGGATCTTGTTATACATTGATCTGCTAGAGTGAAGGGTCGATTATCAAATTTTTGTTCCCCAAGTAGGTACTTACAAACTGTGATCAAGTCACTCCTTAACTATGTCTCTCTTAAGAAAAATAGATTGAGTTCCTTGAATCTATCACTAAAAGGCATGTTTTACAATCCTTTAATTATTCTCATAACTCTTCACTGAACCCTCTCCAATTTATAAACATCTTTTTATATTGTGTACACCAGAACTGGACACAGAATTCCAGCAGTGTTTGCACCACTGCAAAATACAGAAGTAATGTTCCTACTCCTACTTGATATTCCTCTGATAACTCAGGAGTAAGGGGAACATGTTAGACAAGATTTCTACAGTAGCCCATAATGACTTGTAGTTCAACTGGGGTCAGTTTTCAATTAAGAGCTGCTTCAGGTAAAACCTTAACAACTGAATCCTTTTCTGCTCTAGATGGATCTCAATGAAGCTATTTCTATGGACAGTTGTTAACTCAGAGCCGTCCTCTTATTAAAAAATGACCCTTAGACCATTCTTTAGTAATTGCCCAAGGCATGGACACATCACAATTGTGTTTCTACCATTTTTATAATTGAATACTGTGCTTTTTCTTAACAAGGTTTAGCCCAAAAATTCTTCCCCTCACTATTGTGCATGTTGCTGCCCTGCAGCATTTCAATGGTGAAATTACACACAGAGAAAAGGACCTGTACTGAATATGAGAACATAAGAACGTAAGAACAGCGATACTGGGTCAGACCAAAGGTCCATCTAGCCCATTATCCTGTCTTCCAACAGTGTCCAATGCCAAGTGCCCCAGAGGGAATGAAGAGAACAGTTAATGATCAAGTGATCCATCTCCTGTTGCCCATTCCCAGCTTCTGGAAAAATCAACTATGATTATTATCCTGCAGAAATCATCTAGATTGAATATTACTTGAGGATACCAATCAGCAGCCATATTTGTTTGGCCTGTCAATGTCTCTTTGTAATCCCATATTTAAAAAACAGAAGGGCAGGATGTCAGAATGCAGTGTGGGCATTAATAAAACAGCTGAGGAAATCCATGGCCTAATGCACTATACAAGCATGTAAAGATTGGGTACTCAGTGGTTTGCCAGTTTCTTCTTATCGTGAAGTACATTGTATCTGGAGTGAAAAAGAACACCGCTAAAGAAATTAACTACTATATTGGTTTGGTGCTGTTTTTGAATTCAAACTTGCATTAAAACTCTCTTCCATTATGTGCTTAAATCAGAACTTGTCGTATGTCAATGTTCAAAATATGAATGATTAGAGTGTTATTATCTGCTATTATTGGATTACTTTAGATAATTTAGGAAAAAATATTCAATTATATTTCATTCTCTCTCTCTCTCTCTCCCCCATACCTTCCCCCTTTCACCCTATCTCTAAAGTAAATAAAATAAAGTCTGTCAGCATCTCACTTCTGAAAACGCTTCTGCAAATATAATTTCTCTCTAAATAAAGTTAAATTAGATCATCTACCCATTCCCACCAAATACATGGGATAATTTGATTTTAAATGGTTCTTTTTAATATAAAAATGCTTGTTTTTATAAGAATTGCATATTAATAAATTATAGCATACAGAATACAGATGCAATCCCTAAATCTCCTTCACTAAAACAGTTAACCGTTAATCTCATCATCCCAATATTTAGAACTCAGGCTATTGTAAAAATCTTTCACATTATTTTTTTCATTCTCTCCCCTCATGCACATACACAAAAGAACATCAGAAGAGATATCATAAATCCTGTATATATTCTCATGTTTACTCAATGACATACCCATTAAAATTCCAAATGTGTGAGATTCCGTAATCATCAGTTCAAACCCACCTAATTAGAATGTTCTCATTAAAATAATTAGTCCCTCTCCTGAAGGACTAATGCATTGATCTGTAATGTTTTCATGTTAAGCCTTGCACTAATGCCCTTCCCAAGATGAAGATCTGTCAATAGTGAAAGATCACAAATTCAATGCTGATTGAAGTTATTGCTACTTTTGTTTGTAATTTTTAGTATAAAGAGTTTAGAATAATAATATCTTACTTTTGTAGCACCTTTCATCCCTGCAAAGTGTTTTACAGATGTTACAAACTATATAAAAAAGCTAATAAATATGTTGAAAGAATGTCACAGGCTTCTTGTCCCAGTCCTCTTCCTCCAGCTTCCCAACCCCAGTTCTGTCTCTTGTCCCTTCTACATTCAAGCAAGGCAGCTTCCCACTCCATGTTATCTGGGCACCAGCAGCAGAAGCACTAAGAGCACCTGAGGGTTATTCTCCCTGCTCTCAGTTCTAATGCCTGGTTCACTACATTCCCCAGCAGCCAAGAGCTGCAATTGCTTAGAGAGTCCTGCTCAGCTCTTTCAGTCCTAGATTAGAGTATGATCAGTGCAGGCTAACATTTGAGAGCATTTAGCTGTTAAACTCTAACACCTCTCTCCTGAGCATATGTGAACTGAGATTTTTCAAAGACTTATAGCAGCCGATTTGGGTGATTTTTTCATGGGAACAGCAAAAGGAATATTCCTGACACCAGGGTAACCTCTCTGCCAATTTCAAGCCCTTGCTCCAAAGGATGGAGGTGCTAGAGCTTGTTAATGAAATGATAGTAAGATTTTAGTTTATTTTTTAAACATGGGCAAAACAATGTATTTTTTTGTCATCTCGTTCTCAAAAAGGGCTGGACTATTTTTGCTGAAATTTTCCAAAAAAAATTTTAGGCAGACATTCAGCATGAAAAATTTCAGTCCAAATAGTTAATGTTTGGCAAAGTTATAAGCACTTGAAAACAATGCTTGTAATGGGAAGGGTTGGGCATTCTTAACTAAAGGTGGCTCTACCAATTCCACCAATAATATATTTAGGCTTGGAAGGATTAGATTTGTATTGGTAAATATTAGTAGACATTGATTTCACTGTACACACACAAACTAACAAAATATTTCCATTGATAATCAACATTTACTAACAGGCAAAGTAAGAAAAATGCTGCTTGAGAACTTAGAGTTTGACTTAAGGGTATTTACTTTGTATATTTTGATGTGATGTTGACAATTTGTGTTTAAACTATTATAAAAGCTTTACTTTTTTGAATCTCGACTTCTACGGTCATTAAATAATTTTTGTCTGACAAACCATTTTGTCTTACCACCACCCCCCATAATTTCCCATAACTGTGAAAATTTAAATAAATAAAAATAAAAAACTTAACACCATAATTTTGGGAAACTGAAAATTTAAATCCATAAAAATAGAAAATCATGCTTGAAAATAAACATTGATATTATCCATCAAAATTATAAAAATAATAAATATACAATTCTGTCAAGTATTTATTACATCCACTATTACATCTTGTCTGTAATGAAATGATAAGATCCTCAGTGCATGGATTGCCCTTTGACTGTGTTTGCACAGTACCTAGCACAAAGGGCTCCTGATCCATAATGACAATACTACTATACTAATTAATAATAATAATATAAACTACTGCATATATTGGCATCACTCCATGGTGCAGCAAGGGTGATTTAGGCTGGACATTAGGAAAAACTTCCTAAATGTCAGGGTAGTTAAGCACAGGTCCTTGCCTAGGGAGGTTGTGAAATCACTGAAGATTTTTAAGAGCAGGTTAGACAAACTCCTGTCCGGGATGGTCTAGATAATATTTAGTCCTGCCATGAATGCAGGGGATTGGACTAGATGACCTCTCGAGGTCCCATCCAGTTCTACAGTGCTATGATTCTGGGGTGTATTAACAGGAGTGTTTTATGTAAGACACAAGAGGTTACAGTCTTGCTCTACTTGGCATTCTTTAAACCTCAGCTGGTGTACTCTGACCAATTCTGGGTGCTACACTTTAGGAAAGATGTGAACAAATTGGGGAGAGTCCAGAGGAGAGCAACAAAACTGTTAAAAGGTTTAGAAAACCTGATCTATGTGGAAAGGCTAAAAACAAAAGCATGTTTAGTCTTGAGAAAAGAAGACTGAGAGAGGACCTGAGAAGTCTTCAAGTATGTTAAGGGCTGTTATAAAGAGGACAGTGACCGATTGTTTTCCATGTCACCTAAAGAAAAGACAAGAAATAATGGGCTTAATCTGCAGCATTGGAGACTTAGGTTAGATATTAGGAAAACTTTCTAACTATGAGTATAGTTAAGCTCTGGACTAGGCTTCCAAGGGAGTTGTGGAATTCCCATCATTGGAAATTTTTAAGAACAGATTGGGCAACCATCTGTCAGGGATGGTTTAGGCTTACTTGGTCCTACCTCAGTACAGCACTTGATGACTTCTCAAAGTCCCTTCCAGCCCTAAATTTCTATTATTCTATGATGTTAGAGGCTAAAAAAGATTCCCAGCTCTCTTTTTGGTTTCTGATGTTCTGTGTACACTTGTTTTTTCTTTTTGTTTGCCAATTTTATTTTAACTGACACCCTGCAGTTTAATTTCAGGATCATCCATGCTATTACTAAGTGTACTCCGAACCTTTCACATTTATACTTTCCCACTGTCTTCAATTCTTGAAGCAATTTGGAAATTCATGTTGCCTCAGTGATACAGTTTTCCATTTTTGTCTTGAATATACTCTAATTTCTATAAGGATTGGGCTGGACCAAACCGAATAAGGTAATTAATTTTAAAGAACTTGTACCCAAGGACATACAGCTCTGGAAAACAATTGCAACATTAGTCACAAGTCACAATAATGTGTCCTGTAAATACAGTCTGCTAGATATTCTGTTAATATATCAACATAGTCTGCTATGCATCTCTTTTACCCCAGATGAGATGACTACTGAGATTTTTTTGGCATACCCACACTGAATCTCTGCCATCATAAGCATTTATGCACTTGCTTACTTTCAATAATCCAGTCTATTCAGTGTAAAGAAGTCAGTTCCCACACAAACTTGAGTGCTGGGTCAATCAAGAAGCTACCAAATCAGCTTGATTGTCTTTGTCTGTTCCAGCTGTGTCCTGCTTTTTAATAATGACAATATTGAGATGGTAACATCAGCTATCTTTAAACTCCAACCTCAGTATTTCCCCTTTGCAGAAGCACATGAACCAATCAGTACTGTATGATTCTAACATGTTATAGATATATAATACTTCTCTAAATGTTCAAACTTATTATACAATATGTTGGACTCCATTGGTTGATAGAATGTTCAGTCACTATTGTTTTTCACTGAAACTCTATTATTCTTCACTGAAACTAAATTTTGTTGACAATATGTACATTATGAAAATGCTGACCTGAGCATGCTCAGTATGTTGTTGTTTCTGATAATAGATTTCTCCATTATTTTAAAGTTCCCCCTCCCACTCCCATAACTTAGCAAAACAAGTCATCCTGGTTAAGGAATTGTTGTGATGGTCAAACCACAGGACTGGCAGTCTGGATACCTGGATTCTATTCCTGGTTCTGATACTGATTCCTTTATTGGCCTGCCCTAGTTAATTAGGCAAACATTTTGAGGAGCCTAAATGGCTTCTACATCCATGTTTGGGTAGCTAACCTTTTGTTTTCAAAACCACCTGTGAGTCCTAGGACCACAAGTTCCCTTTGAAAATTGTGCTGCTAGGCACTTGCTGCTTTGAAAATTCTGCACAATGTCTGTGTGCCTCAGAGCCTCCAGTGGGATAGCAATACCTATCTCACAAGTGTGTTGTGAAACTTCAATTAATCAATCCGTACATCAATGACCTGCCACCAACCCAGTCATGGAAATTCATCTATGCATACAACATCTGCTGCAGGCTCCAAGCTCCAACTTTCTCTGAGATGGAGAAGACCCTGAGTGACCCCCCCTTCAAAGCTGGCTGACTACTGCAAGACATTGTGCCTTCAGTCCAGCACCAGCAAGACAGTCTTTAGCACATTCCACCTCCACCATGCCAACACTAAGAGTGAACTAAACATCATAATGAATGATCAGAGGCTGAAGCATGAAGCATACCCAGTTTATTTACGGGTGATCCTTGACCGAACATTGACATACAAAAGCCACCTGAGCAAGAGAGCAGTGAAGGTCAAGACACGCTAAACCTTCTCAGCAAACTGGAAGGTTCTTCATGGGAAGCGGATGTGCCAAACTAAGGACCTCAGCCCTTGCCATCTTATACTCAGTAGCAGAGTACTGTGCACCAGCATGGAATCAGTCGACACACAGAATTTGTTGACATCCAACTCAACTCAACAATGTGCATCATCACAGGAACTCTCCAACCAACTCATCTTCCATGGCTTCCAGTTCTGAGCCGCACTGCTCCCCCTTACATCAGGAAGAAGACTGCAGCTCGCAAGCTGCTTGAGAAAGTACTGCCAACCTAAGCTTGCCCTGGTTCAATTACCTTTTTAGCCCAGCTGCCACTGTGGTCGAGGATGTGAGAGTGGAGTCCCTGTGGTGGGAAGACTGGTGCTTAACATCAACCACCAATCAGTTTCTTGTCACAAACCCTACTGCTTGCCTGCCTGGTTTCGACCTGCCACGGAATCAGTAGGCCCTTCTTAACCAATCCCAGACTTGGCAACTCTCTGTGCAGCCAACCAGCACTGCTGGGGTCTTTGAGACAATCCAAGCTGTAGCTGTGGTGCAGATTTAGAAACCTTACCAGGGCCAGAGGGAGGGGAAGGGTGTGGGGTGCTCACTGCTGCTCCAGAGAAACAATGGATCCAGAGAGACAAGATGGACCATTAAATTGGAAATGTCCATGCTGTGTTTCACAGATGCTGAGCCCCATCACTAAAGTGTTGTATGATTGTTGGCATTAAAGTGTTGTATCAAACAGTGATTCACACTGTGGAGGATTGCCCGCTAACCAAATTCAGTGGTGATCTTCAAAAGCTCCACTTGGCCACTAAGAATGCTATTGCTTGGCTCGGCAAATATGCAAATGCTAAATTAATTAATTAATTAATTAATTAATTAATTAATAGTTGGAAAGCTCTTTGAAATCCTATGAGAAAAAGGATATTGGGCCAGATTCTCTTTTTCTGTACAAGTCCTTTTTGGATCCCACCAACCCTCTAATGTTCCTCTCTCACTGTGTCCAAAGTCCACTTAGACACAGTCAAGAATCTGGCCTACAACGTACAAATTATTATTATTGCTTACCATGAATTATTAGTTATTTGAACACAACAAAATCATCTTAAACTGAGTGGACTACATTCATTGTTCCAGTACACATGGTACTACTCATTTGCAATCAGTGGAGCTGCACCTTCTTGTAGTTTGTTTCAGTTTAGCCCTATTCAATTTCTTTTTCTTCCTTCCTTTGTTTTCTTGTCAAGCAAAAATAATAGAACCATATTTTGCCAAATCTGGCAATAGAAAAAAAAATCTGTCCTACACAAAAAAAATTCTGCCCAAAAGGGTTATTTTTGCCATAGCTGAAACTGCTTGAAAACGGAGGGTTTGTTATGAATGGAAATAAATGCCTTTTTAATCTTACCTATATAGAAATATTGCAAACAATAATTTATATCAGTGAAATTAGCTGATATAATAAGGTGAGCTAGGATAAAGCAACACTTACGGATTTTGTACTTAAAATCCAGAGAATGATTCAGTATTTTGAAAGGGAAAACAGCCCACCCACATACACACTTGTAGCTAGAGAGATCTTAAGATCTAAAAAGTGACCGCACACCTTCTTCACTCTTAATAGTAAACTGTATAGAACAAGTTTCATGGAGTGAAAAGGAAACCACAATCCAAGGCATTCGTGGCAGGAACAAGAGAAAGGGTTGGAAAAGGTAAAGAGGTTGTATGAAAGTTCATACAAATAAATGAACACTACAGTACAAGCATATGTGGAGTGAGCTTTTAGCCCTTTTCCTGGACCCATCCTGTTGCTTCTTAGCCAGAGATTTGAAATCATTGAGACCATTATGCCAAGTAAGGTTATGGAAGGCAGTTAGTAATTCTACCCCAAGGGGATTCAGGTTGGGCAATGCAAATCCTAGCCAATTACAGTTACACAGATGTCATCCTTTCTATAGTTGAAATGTCATGAACATTAAAAAATATTACAGTAGCACCAAAACAAAATTTTCTAATCTTTACTGAATTATATTTTTAATAACATGACTGCTTCACATTAGTTATTATTGTCCCTGTATTTGGATAAAAGTAAACTATTATAAATGCTTTTCAAATTAATGCAAATTGCAGGTTGTTCAGAGAGGCTGTCATACTAGAGATATCTGAGTAATTAGTGAGCAACAATCTTAGACAAACTAAGTCCAGTTTTATTTAATATATATATATATATATATATATGTGTGTGTGTGTGTATAATTTATTCTGTTGTATATTGTAAACAGAGGTATCTGAAAAGTTTAGCTGCTGAAATGTAAACTGGCAGATTTAGCATTTTTTGGCTTTATGAACATTTTCAGCACTGTAATTTAGCAGTAGAGTAAGCATCTCAGGTAAGAGCTAAGTTAGGAATCATGGTTGTAGATAACTTGCTCTGTCATTTTGAGATTCCCTACTGTGCTGCAGATATTTGAATAAGGGGCTTCTTCACAAACTTTCTCTCAGCTTGTAATAAACCTGTTGTACTAGGGCTACACAGAGGAAAGCTGAGGGACTGGGGAAAAAATCTATTAATGTATCTTCCCTTCTAAGCAAAACTAAGCAAAACTAAATTTTCATAACCTTAGCTAAGGAACAGAGGCAGCACCATGGGACAAACAAACTTACCTTAAGATATACATTCCATGAGAAAAAAAATCATTCCTCTGAGCAGTAGGAATAAGTCAGCTCTAGTGGGGAAATTCAGTTGTCTCCAAAGGGCTCCTCACTGACTTCAATGGGGCCAAGATTTTCACTGAGGCAGTGCAAAACTCCAACTAGACTTGGTCAAAAATCAGAATTTCCATTCCATGGAAGTTCCAACATTTCAAGAATATATTCTTAATCTGAATCAGTATGTAAATTAACTAACTAAACCTAAATTTTAGAAGAAAAAAGTTTTGTTTCTGGTCAATTAAAACCAGTCACCGGGACCAGATGACGTTCACCCAAGAGTTCTGAAAGAACTCAAATGTGAAATTGTGGAACTATTAACTATGGTTTGTAACCTGTCCTTTGAATCAGCTTCTGTACCCAATGACTGGAAGATAGCTAATGTAACAACAATGTTTAAAAAGGGCTCTATAGGTGATCCTGGCAATTATAGACCGGTAAGTCTAACGTCAGTACTGGGCTAATTAGTTGAAACAATAGTAAAGAATAAAATTGTCAGACACATAGAAGAACATAAATTGTTGGGCAAAAGTCAACATGGTTTCTGTAAAGGGAAATCATGTCTTACTAATCTATTAGAGTTCTTTGAAAGGGTCAACAAACAAGGGGGATCCAGTGGACATAGTGTACTTAGATTTCCAGAAAGCCTTTGACAAGGTCCCTCACCAAAGGCTCTTACATAAATTAAATTGTCATGGGATAAGAGGAAAGATCCTTTCATTGATTGAGAACTGGTTAAAAGACAGGGAACAAAGGGTAGGAATAGATGGTAAATTTTCAGATTGGAGAGGGGTAACTAGTGGTGTTCCCCAAGGGTCAGTCCTAGGACCAATCCTATTCAACTTATTCGTAAATGATCTGGAGAAAGGAGTAAACAGTGAGGTGGCAAAGTTTGCAGACAATACTAAACTACTCAAGATAGTTAAGACCAAAGCAGACTGTGAAGAACTTCAAAAAGATCTCAAAAAACTAAGTGATTGGGCAACAAAATGGCAAATGAAATTTAATGTGGATAAATGTAAAGTAATGCACATTGGAAAAAATAACCCCAACTATATATACAATATGCTGGGGGCTAATTTAGCTACAACTAATCAGGAAAGAGAATTTGGAGTCATCGTGGATAGTTCTCTGAAGACATCCATGCAGTGTGCAGCGGCAGTCAAAAAAGGAAACAGGATGTTAGGAATCATTAAAAAAGGGATAGAGAATAAGACGGAGAATATCTTATTGCCTTTATATAAATCCATGGTACGCCCACATCTTGAATACTGTGTATAGATGTGGTCTCATCTCAAAAAGTAAATACTGGCATTAGAAAATGTTCAGAGAAGGGCAACTAAAATGATTAGGGGTTTGAAACAGGTCCCATATGAGGAGAGATTAAAGAGGCTAGGACTTTTCAGCTTGGAAAAGAGGAGACTAAGGTGGGATATGATAGAGTTATATAAAATCATGAGTGGTGTGGTGAAAGTGAACAAGGAAAAGTTATTTACTTGTTACCATAATATAAGAAATTAATTATATGAATTAATGAAATTAATGGGCCACCAAATGAAATTAATGGGCAGCAGGTTTAAAACAAATAAAAGGAAGTAGTTCTTCACACAGCGCACAGTCAACCTGTAGAACTCCTTGCCTGAGGAGGTTGTGAAGGCTAGAACTATAACAGGGTTTAAAAGAGAACTAGATAAATTCATGGAGGTTAAGTCCATTAATGGCTATTTGCCAGGATGGATAAGGAATGGTGTCCCTAGCCTCTGTTTCTGAGAGGGTGGAGATGGATGGCAGGAGAGAGATCACTTGATCACTACCTGTTAGGTTCACTCTCTCTGGGGCACCTGGCATTGGCCACTGTCGGCAGATAGGATACTGGGCTAGATGGACCTTTGGTCTGACCCCGTTTGGCTGTTCTTATGTTCATCAAATCAAAATGTTTCATTCCAATGTTTTTTTAAAAATTATATTATATTATAATTTTTATTTGATAATTTATAACATAAAAAATTAGAAACAAAAAGCCACTTACAAATGAAAAATTAAAATTTTATATTTTTTAATTTTTTCTCCTAAACTAAATTTTGTCAAAATCTACACATTACCTCCAGAAAGTTCTGATTTCCATGAAACAAGCATTTTCCGACAGAAAAACATGTCAGAGAAAATGTTATGCTAGCTCTAACTCTGACTTTCTTTTCAATTTGGTAGCAGAATTTGAACAATGGACTTTTGGGAGCCCTCAAAAGCCTCATCTGTATATAACTTGCAAGATAGCTTATATGAATTAGCTTCTTGTCTCACCTGGAACTAGAATCATTTGGGCTGTTGCCTTAGGAAATATCAACATTTTGCTGGATCATAGCTCATGTACAGGAAGTGCGGTCAAAGTCTCATGGGTGCCATTGTTAAGTCTGAGTACAGCTACTACTTATCCTCCCAGCAGGACAAAAAGTCCAGTTTTACTACGCCACTCTTGGAGACAGATGGACCCAGTTGAGTGTCAGATTTCTCTGATGCTGGGGCATTGGTTCAGTACTGACTAAGTGACAGGAATGCTGCCAGCTGATTCCTTAGTACCATCTCTTGCAGGATCCTGTGTTTTATTTCAAGGTTTTCCTTCTACCAAACCATGTATATTGGCTAGACTTAACCCTGCCTAAATCATTCAATAGGACAAGATCAGAATAGTATGGCTGCACATTTGTACAGTAGTGGTGTGGGTGTAGTGGTATAAGAAGATGGTAAATTACCCATGACTGGAAGCATATTCCTGCTGCAAGTGTGTATTGAGACTGGCTCATCTCTCATATCAGTGCACTAAAGCAACATGCTCTCAATTTATTACCTTATCACACTGCTGAACACTGCAAGAGACATGACCATATACCCTTTCAAAATCTGGTGGGCAATATGGTGGAAAAGTAATTTAGTTAGCAGGAAAGGTTTCCTACCACTTTATTTTCATTGTTTAACACATGAACATAATTATTTAAAAAATAACTGCAATAAAAGTTAGAACAGAGCCGTTTTATATGGAAAAAAGCAACAGGCATAGGGTTCTAACTAAAGCTGGTGAAGAGAACATTTCATTGCCTCCTTTATTATTGTTTAAATACATTATCAACCCTGCATCCTATTTGATTCTCTGCACCTACAGCATGAAAAATAAGGGGAAATATCTAATAGTCTTTTTAATTCTTTTTAACAAAATAGAGATGAATAATCAACTCCTAATGAGAAAGGGCAGAAAGCAAACAATGACTGTTCCTTTCTCTTGCTGAGAGCTTTGTATTTGTGGTAGTTTCTTACCCTTGACAGCCCCATAATGGAACTCTGACTGATATAACTAGGAAATTACCTACTTGAACCTTGCATCCCTAGCATCATTCATGCATGATTCTTCTGCTTTTGCTGGTGTGGGTCTGTGCTCTCTAACCTCCTACATCAAACGCATACTTTTGCCAATGGCTGCCTGTATTTATGCAGTCATTCAGTGCTCTCTCTTCCTTTATATTCTTTACTAAAATACAGAAGCTAAAAGATAACTCTTCTCACTCACTGGGTTTAATTTCTGAGTGCATGAGTGTGAGCTAATTCTAATCCCACCCCTGCCCTTCATTGGGAACTTGTGCTTGTTGAAGTCTGTAAAATCTTTAAGTTGTTGGGCCAGGTCCTCATCTGCTGTAAATTGATTGCAGTAGTGCTACACCAAATTGCACAAGCTGAAGAGCTAGCCCATTGATTTCAATGGGAGTCGGTTAGGTTCCTATGTGTGTGTCCTTAGACAACTGGCTTTTTTTTTTTTTGCCCGGGTCTCAGTTTACCTATCTGAGAAATGTCAGTAATAATACTGACCCACCTCACACAGGTGCTGAGAGTATTAACTGGTTAGCTTTTGTAAAGTGCTGTGGAGGTGTTGACTATATTATATGCACACAAAAATCTTCATAACCATGCAAAACCACTAGATCTTAGCAGCAAAAGGAACCAATATAACAGTTATCACTGTGTGTGACTGTGAGAGAAATAAACCCAGAATTAGTAGGATAAAGCCTTCCGAATCCAATACACTTCGACATTTACACAAGCTGATGTAAGGGGCTCAGTCCTCAGCTGAGCCAAGTTTCCTCTCAGAAGAGCTGAAGAGGAAAGGTGTTTTTAAACCCACATTTCTGCTCCCCCACATTTCTGCTCCCCCACCAGCAGAGTGTCAAAACAGCATCAAGCATAACTTCAGCAATCTTGAGGCTCCACTTAGTGGCACCAGCTGTAGACAGCTGCTGCACTAGCCAGAGATCTGGTGGAATACACAGCACTATGCCTGGCCTTCTGACACTCCTTCCACATCTCTGACACATCCCTTACATGGTGCAGGGTAGAAGGCAGGTACTGTGGAGACAGCTGCACAAGCTTTGTGCCACCCAAGGATACCCCTGCATCAGGGAGAAGTCTCACATGCCCCTTTAGGGTAGCTTTCTAATTGCTTTAGTCTAGCACAAAGCGGCTGTAGATAGCACAAAGCATTTGGAACAGGGGCCAAAAATTAAGCCCAAGGTGTGCCTTTTTCTTGAGAATATATAGGAAGTTAACCCTAAACATGTTATAGACATAAACATTTCCAATTTTTACTCTCTCACTCACATATATTGTGTAGACATTTTCTTCATCCACATTACAGTGCAATGGTCCAAACACACATTTTCCATATAGTATAATATTTAAAGACCCTGGAAAGCTATGAAAAATATTTCATTCTGGAGGAAATGCTGCTGCTGCTATCCTTCTATAAGTTATATTTTTGTGGGGTGGGGGGAGGTTCAATTGGCTTTATCAATTCAAATTTAGATTGTTAAAAACAAGTGACAAAATTCAAGACAAATATAAATGTTTCTACATAGTCTTTTAATTCAAATGGAAACAGTTGCTTTATAATAAATGTGCTCATATATTCAGTATTACATTCAGAAATCAGAACTCTGGACTCAAAAATTATAGGATTTTGAAAATTAATAAATGTTGGATCTTTCATATCTTTCTAGCTTTTAAGTCTTTAGGATTTACCTTTTCATTTTTTTCTCCACAATTATGAAAGCTAGAAACTGACTTTTCTTCTTTCAAATGAAAGCTGAGATTTATTTGTGATCTCAGGAGTCCAGGAACTGGGGTTTTATGACTAACACCAAATATTATGAGACTTGTTTTGCTCTATTTGCAAGCCAAGCACTGCAGATTTGAAGACCTGAAATCCAAACAGACTGTAAATTCTGGAGCCTACAGAAGCCATGAACCCAGGGGAAGAGTCACGGCAAGAGGACAAAGGAAAACCACCTCCATACAAGGGCTCTTCTCAAAAGTCATTGGGAGAAATCGTTACCCCCACTCTGTCTGCTTTACAACATGTAAAGGAGCCAGAGGAGCATAAGTGGGTCCTGAAAGGCCCATATCTCAGTCAGGGATGAGTCTGCCACTGTAGTCACTACTCCATCACATAAAGGGATTTGCCAGGGATGGGGGCTGGAAGAGCTTTTCAGTGGTGGGGCTGCAGCACATTAACTAATAGGAGAGGCTTTTTAATTTAGAGGTTCACCAGGGCTCTCAATATGTTGGGGGCTGAGTCCCTGGAGCATCCTGACCCTGGGCCACAAGTCATGTGCTGCACCTCTCAGAAGGGCAGCACAAAATCTCACCCTAAAGGGTTGCCAACTTTGGCCAATCCTGGAGAATTGGCAACCCTACACCCATGGAGGCCTTCCACAGGTCCTCCATGAATTCAGATGGACAGGGATAGGACTCAGGAGATACATTGCAGATGTTTTAGCATATACCCTTCTAATCCAGTGGTGACCCCCTATGCATCTTCTCATGCTGGAATTGTTTATGTTACATGACTTTCTGTGTGGTTATTTCTGAGCCAGACAATTCTGTCTGGGCTAATTCAAGCTGTTTTTGCAGAATACATTTGAACATATTTTGAGAGATAGAAAGAGAAGATGGAGAGAACTGGGCTCCATAATTCTGAATTAATGTTTTCCTTTATTTTAAAAGAGAGAAAGAATGATGTCTTATAACACTTTGTGACTCCCTACATCCTCATTCCATAGCCACAAAACACAGAGTGTAAAGAATGAGTTTAGTTCAAGGACAGCAACACCACACTGTTAAATAAATGAATTCAGCCACCAAAATTCTGCTCTCACTTTAATAAGCCAATGTATTTAGATCAGCTTAAATTGACTGATTTTTGACTGTGAGCAAGGGTAGAATATGGGATGAGGTCATTCATTCCAATAAATACCTTCCCTATTTGAAAGAATAATTTAAATGTAGCTATGTTAATCTCACTGGGGGTTGCTACAGATATGAGCAAATACATGTGTTTATAATTTATAATTTGTATTATAGTAGCACCCAGGTGCCCCAATTAAGATCAGAGCCCCACTGTGCTAGGTCCTGTGCAACCATACACTAGGAGATACTCCTCACCCAAAAGGAGTTCTAGTCCAAGGCCCTCATCTTTTAAATGTGACATGATGTTCAGTGTGTGTTACATCTTCCTTTCTGTGCCTCAGGATCTGACATTGTTACCCCTTACATCTAGGAGAGTCAGTCCCTTAACTCAAGTTATACCAATTCTGTGCACAATTTCATTTACACCAATGCTGTTTTACACTGCTTTGTCAGTGTAAAGATTCCTTGACGACCTGCTCCATAATTTTTTCAGGGACTGAGGTGAGACTGATGGGTCTGTAGTTCCCTGGATTCTCCTTCCCTTTTTTAAAGGTGGGCAATATATTTGCCTTTTTCCAATCGTCCGGGACCTCCACCAATCGCCACAAGTTTTCAAAGATAATGGCCAATGGCCCTGCAATCACATCAGTCAACTCCCTCAGCAACTCCCAAGGATGCATTAGATCCAGTCTCATGGACTTGTGCATGTCCAGCTTTTCTAAATAGTCCTTAACCTGTTGTTTCACCACTGAGGGTTACTCACCTCCTCCCCATGCTGTGCTGCCCAGTGCAGCAGTCTAGATCTGGCCTTGTCTGTGAAGACCGAATCAAAAAAAGCATTGAGTACTTCACCTTTTTCCACATCATCTGTCACTAGGTTGTGTCCCTCATTCAGTAAGGGTCCCACACTTTCCCTCATCATTTTCTTGTTGCTAACATACCCGTAGAAATCTTCCTTGCTACCCTTCACATCCCTTTGTTCAGTCCTCAAGGGCAAGTCAAGCCTGACAAACCTGATTGCCTTCTATGATGAGATAATTGGCTCTGTGGATATGGGGAAAGTGGTGGATGTGATATATCTTGACTTTAGCAAAGCATTTGATACGGTCTCCAACAGTATTCTTGCCAGCAAGTTAAAACAGTATGGATTGGATGAATGGACTATAAGGTGGATAGAAAGCTGGCTAGATCACTGGGCTCAACGGGTAGTGATCAACGGCTCAATGTCTAGTTGGCAGCCGGAATCAAGCAGAGTGCCCCAGGGGTCTGTCCTGCAGCTGGTTTTGTTCAACATCTTCATTAATGATCTGGATGATGGGATGGATTGCACCCTCAGCAAGTTTGCAGATGACACTAAGCTGGGGGAGAGGTGGATAAGCTGGAGGGAAGGAATAGGGTCCAGAGTGACCTAGACAAATTGGAGGACATCTGATGAGCTTCAATAAGGGCAAGTGCAGAATCCTGCACGTAGGACGGAAGAATCCCATGCACTGCTACAGACTGGGGAGCAACTGGCTAAGTGGCACTTCTGTAGAAAAAGACCTGGGGATTACAGTGGACAAGAAGCTGGATATGAGTCAACAGTGTGCCCTTGTTGTCAAGAAGGCTAACAGCATATTGGGCTGCATTAGTAGGAGCATTGCCAGCAGATTGAGGGAAGTGTCTATTCCCCTCTATTGGGCACTGGTGAGGCCACATCTGGAAAATTGTGTCCAGTTTTGGGGGCCCCACTACAGAACAGATGTGGACAAATTGGAGAGACTCCAGTGGAGGGCAATGAAAATGATTAGGGAGCTGAGGCACATGACTTATGAGGAGAGGCTGAGGGAACTGGGCTTATTCAGTCTGCAGAAGAGAAGAGTGAGGGTGGATTTGAGAGTAGCCTTCAACTACCTGAGGGGGGGGGATTTCAAAGAGGCGGGAGCTCGGCTGTTCTCAGTGGTGGCAGATGACCAAACAAGGAGAAATGGTCTCAAGTTGCAGTGGGGGAGGTCTAGGTTGGATAGCAGGAAACACTATTTCACTGGGAGTGTGGTGAATCACTGGAATGGGTTACCTAGGGAGGTGGTGGAATCTCCATCCTTAAAGGTTTTTAAGGCCTGGCTTGACAAAGCCCTGGCTGGGATGATTTCGTTGGGGTTGGTCCTGGTTTGAGCAGGGGATTGGACTAGATGACCTCCTGAGATCTCTTCCAACCCTAAAATTCTATAATTCTATGTTTTAAAGTGGGTATATGTTACACTGAGGTTATGTCTACACTGCACACTCCTTTTGGCAGTCTATAGAGTACATACACTGCATGTTCCGCTAGCCTGGTATAAACAGCAGTGTAGACAGAGAAGCACTGCCTAGGCAAGTAAAGACACCTCTGTATCCTGTGTGTATGTACCTGGTATCAGATTTTTTTTAAAATTGCCTGTATTTAATATCTGGAATATCATACCATGGAATGTTGCTCAAAAATTAGAAGAAGATAATATAGTGGGCATATGAAGTACTGTATATGTTTTTTAAATATTTTAAACATGCCAAAGATGCTTGTCATCTGTGAGGACAAAGTTTACATCAGATTTGAAGTTTTAAAGGTTAATCTTGGATTTAGTTTTCTCAGTGGGAAAAAAAGAATCCTGGAAACTCTTTTCATGAATGTGAGATGGGGGAGAATGACTCAAAAACAGCCAAACAGACTTTAACAAGACATTAAAATCAACAACAAAACTTAAATTTTAGACCAAAAGTAGTTGTTGTTTTTTTCTCAGAAAGATTTGTATTCCTGAAAATAAGGGTTCAGAACAAAACAAACAAACAAACAAACAAAAAACCCTATAGCTGTATCAAGCCCAGTAAGATGCTAAAAGAGGGACAATCCATTTTTATTAAAACTAAATGAAAAGACAAGTAAAAGCCTTAAATCACTCAGATCAATTTACCAGCCAGATTGTAACCCAATAAAAGTCAGTCCTCCTAACATAAGGCCTTTAAAGCAAATTTTCATTTTGTTTAATAAAATTTGATATTTATGAAGCCTTCCACATATAAAATGCACAGATAATTTTTATTAGTGAACCACTGTGATTTTTTAAAAGGGAATACATTGTTACAGGACTAACCTTGGTCCCATGGCTGTAATTATTCCTTTATAATTGTATGGTTTTTTCTTCTTTATTTACTCACATCCTCAACTACCTACAAAGAGAATTTCTATTTCTGTTTGTCTGCCTTATATTTTAGATTGTAAGTTTTTCAGGGCAGGGCTGTAGTCAAGTCTATGTTTGTACAGTACTGAGCAGAATGGGGCACACCGGTCCTCGTCAGGTCTCCTAGGTGCTATCAGAATACAATAAATAAATAAAGAACTTAATATAATCAAAACTTAGCCCTCCTCTCCCCCCCCCCATAAAAACAAAATAGATATTTGATTGGGGAACGTTCTCTGGTCTTTAAAAGTAATTTCTGCAAGCTGCTGTTAAGTGAAGATTCTTCTCCTCCTTTAAATGTCAAAACTTGTCATGTGTCGAGAAAATGGGACAAAAAGAAATCTTCCTCTTGAAAGACAATATAATTTTAAATGGCTACCATGGAACAATATACTGCATTTTCAGCTGCTTAGACTGTGCAATTTGTGCTTCCTTGCCGCCTTGCAATTTGCAGGTGATTGCTAACCCCTAGTGGCAGCTTTCCAGTGAGTAGCTGCTCCTTTAGATTGTAGCTGGCTCTTCAACAAACAGATAATGGATTGCAAGGAGAGTTATTGGCATAGTGAAGCCCAAGACGCTCCCTACCTAACGTGTGTGTCTCTGTGTGCATGTATGTGCTTATTAAGAATTATGTTGGCCTGATTTTTTCAGGAAAAGTTCAATGCTGAAGATAATTTTAAAAAGGCTTATTGGAAGAGCTTTTCTCAGCTACCCACATTAAATTCAGTTGAACAGTAGTAGTTCCCTTAGGCAGAGTATCAGACAGGTCTGTGTCTCTCATGCTCATTAGATGCAGGCTCATATTTTGGAAATATTAACGTTGTCATTTGGGTAAGATTATTTAATCATTTAGATTTACACAGTCAAGGTCTCTGAGTGCATTTAATGTATATTTAAAATGTGGCAAACTACAACAGAAATAAACATAGCAGCCTCCCCAAACCAGAGAAATAAACCATCAAACCACTCCAGCTTCATATATTCCCTCTCAGTGCACATAAGCTAGCCCTCAGCTCACCCTTCCTCCCCTAAAATCTGGGAAGAGCTGCACTTTGCCCTGAAAGTCAAAAGATTGAAGCTATTTCAGACCAAGGGGAAAGTGATGGCTGAAGTTTTGGGCCCTTCATGGAAAGAAAATCCCTTCAACTCCCTCTCCGTTAAACTGAGGGGCCTATGCTGACTGCAGCTGCAGCATTCTGAAAGAGGAAGTCTGTTAAAGTGCAGTTTCCAAGCCATGTAGGGTTTTATAGATCAATGCCAACACCAACCCAATAACCGGCAGGCAACCAACAGAGACCATGGGCCACTGGTGACATGTTCACAGCAAGGCACTCCACTTAACAAGCAAACTGCTGTCTTCAGCACCAGCTTCACTGCAGCCCATTCAGAGCACATTGCAGTGTTATAATCCCAGTTGCTTTAAAGATTAAAAAGCAACTTTTAATTTTTTTTCTTTGCTCATTTATTTTAATTCCCCATTTCTGACAGGCGGCATTTAGCACCAGTCACAGGGCCAGAATCAGCGTTTGTTACTTAACTGGTTAAATACTATTACAGCCCCATCCTGGCAAGTAAAATGACTGTTGGGCGATGCCTAAACACTGGTAACTGATTTTGGGGTTGAATACATCAAACAATCTCTTGGGACTGAGACAAAAGACTTAGGGCACTCTATGAGGTTGACAACACAGATGGCCCAACAAATTTCACATCTATGGAGACAAGTGGGGGTGACAGAAAGCGCAACGTGAATGATCATGTCAAGAGCAGCACAGCACCCACTACACCAGAAATTTTCAAGATTGCAATTATGGCATCTCCACCCAGAAGCCTTAGGGCCAGATCCCCTAGCTGATATAAATTGGTGAAGTTAGTGTTACAAGAACTGAGGTAGAATATGGCTTTTAATTTTGTTTTCAAAGTATAATTCAGCGTAAGCCATGCTTTTGTTGTCTGTCCTTTCTGCACTACTACACACACTTTTAATATTGCTGATCAGTTCTCTTGGAGCTGATGTAGCAGCTCTATTTTGCAGAACAAGGTCAGGCTTTGCTTCAAAGCATTCTATTTTTATAGTAAGAAAAATCTGCATGAATTTAGGCACAATGGAATCCCATATAATACTTAAGAAATTGGGTTTCTGCATGGGGAAATGAAGACAAAACCATTCCCCTTATCTAGGAGCTGGCCTTTCGATTTCTTCAGCCCATGTGGGCTAAGGAGCTTCTACCCTGTTCAGGATTTCCTGGCCAGTTCATCCAAATAGGTTTTTCATACATGAAGTCACCTGCAAGTGAAATGTGAAAACACTCAAAATGTATGTATGCATTTGAAATATGAGTGAAACCTGAACATATGCACCTCTATCTGGCTTCAGCCATAAGTCAGATAGGTTGAGCTATAAGTGCTTAAAAGGGAGGATTGTAGCAAGTGAAACAAGGAAGCCTGGCTTGGGGAATGTGCAAATAGCCTCAGCCCGCAGTCATCAACCTTTTGTAATTTCGTGTATGTCTACACTGCAGTAAAAGACTCATGGTGCGGCTCCAGCTGGCCCAGGTCAGCTGACTTGGACCTGGGCTGTAGCCTGGACTCTGAGACCTTCTTCACGGGGTCTCGGGACCTGGGCTCCAGGCTGAGCCCAAATTCCTACCCTGCAATTTTTAGCCCTGCAGCCCAAGCCCTGCAAGCCCAAGACAGCTGACCTGGGCACTGGGACTTGGTGCTGCGGGTTTTTTATCGCAGATTAGATGTGCCCTTAAGTTGAGAATCATGAGGATTGCAAACTCTTCAAGACTGAGGCTCAGTTCAGTTGGTGATGCAAATATTTCACAAATCTCTAACACTGACAGGTGATAT
Source organism: Emys orbicularis (assembly GCF_028017835.1). Classification (NCBI taxonomy): domain Eukaryota; kingdom Metazoa; phylum Chordata; order Testudines; family Emydidae; genus Emys; species Emys orbicularis. Next base: position 81,236,542 of record NC_088686.1, on the reverse strand, counting down.
CACATAGCATGTTGTATTTGGTATACATTGCAGGGAGGTTTATGTCACACCTATAGCTAGATCGATCAAAGATAACTAGACCTCCAAAATAGAAAACCAAAATACTATTGAAAGCCAAATTTTCTTTATTTGACAAAAAGAAGATTTGGCTACATTTTACCCGGTGTATCTTCCTCTGCTTTGAAATAAAGCTAAAAATTACAAGAATGTGGAATTCCTCTTCAAAAGGAAATTAACAATTGAGTATGCAACACAACAAACTGTCTAATGTGTGTATAGTCCAAAGAGGTGGGGAAGGTAGTGGGCATGTTACATTCCTTTAAAGTCAGATATTTTGAAATTTATAGACTTTATTTCTGTTTTCATTAGGATGCTTCTGTACAGTTCATCTCCTATTAAAAATATCTTAGGCCTCTGTCTTACCATATTGAAGTTAATGCCAAAACTTCCATTGACTTAAATGGTGTAAGATCAGGCCTTAAAGACAGGCCTGACCCACACACTAAATTCCAAGACTCACAAACTTTGCAGCTTGTGTCTGTCTCTACTGTCCCATTACATCTTATCTGCCAAGGTTCCTACTCTCTGAATTGAATCTTTACTTGCCCTCTGTTTTCACATATTTTATTTTGAGTTTAGTTAAAGGAATGATGTGACTTCAAATTGACTTTGTGAAAATATTGGCGAAAACTTTTCATAACATAGGCCAAGGAAGAGGAAGAAGATAAAAAATACAGGATATTACATTTCACAGGCTACCAAGTCCCTGAGAATCATCATCATCATCAAGCAAAGAAAAAAAAAGTCATCTTGGATTTTCAGTGATAAAGTGACACTTTGAGACAAGGCTACAGATATCAGTAGATCTCTGCAATATTGTCTCTGTTTTGAAGTGAATTCCAACAAGATGAGCCCTTTTCTCTCAATCCTGCCACCTGATGACTGATATTGTGGCGTGTGTACACGCGTGAGTTTTATGAAGTCCCTGACTTGCACTACACTTGGCTCCTGGCTGTGTTCCAAAAACATTGATCACAAGAGGCTGAAACTTGCTGAAAGCACAGGGAGAAGCAAACAGCATTACTAGGTGTGTAGTGAATTTTCATGGTATAATCTTATAAAAACTATAACCAGGGATCAAGAGCACAATATCTTTTCTCTATCTCTCACTTGGTTAAAATGCTCAAAAGGATTTTCATTCTGAGGCCCATAAAAAAGCCAAGTTTAATAAACTTTTCTTCCAACATGTCCCTGTGAAAGTATGTTATTATTACCGATGTGTTGGGGCCTGATCCTGCAATCAATATTCAGTCCTTATTCAGACAAATCTCCCATTGATACTTTTGACTGAGTAAAAACTATAGAACTAAAATCATTAGAATGTGTGCTACTCATGTGTGTGGAAACACAGAGACAGAGGGCACACAAGAAACTTCATACAGCTTTTGTATGGGTGTTGAAAAAAAACTTGATAGTCAAAAAAATGTTTTCAATTACAAATTTGAAATTTTCAGTCAAAAAGTTGTGTTATCAACTTACCTCTCTCCCTGCCCCCTTTTTAATTGAAAACTGAAAAAAAAAATTGTTTCACTGAAAACTGAAGGAATTTTTTAACCAAAACATGATTATTTTAACTGAAAATGTTAAACTAAAATGAAAATGTTTGTTGCAGTGGAATAGCCATTTTACATCAAATAATGTTGCAATAAGAGTTTTGGTCAGCTCTATTGTTCAGCTGGTTTGGACAAACAGTTTTCAGCATAGAGGCTGTCCATAAATTGTTCACTTTGACTATTCACTGTTTGGGTTGTGTGATTGGTTTCCAAAATCACATGGTATTGTTTCTACTACTTACTGAATGACTTAAAGAAGGGACTAAAGAATATCAAATCAAGTGTGTACCTCCAGTGACTTCACTGGGCTTTGGATAAGGTCCCAGAACTCCTGCATACTGACATGTGGACAAGGGTATTCATAGAGAAAAACCATCCCCAAATATTCTTGCAAGCAAGAACCTTTTTGGATCAATCTTCACTAATAGTGGGTCCGAACATGGTGGGACAGAATGTCTCTTCAAAATTCAAATTAATATTCATGAACACTGTTTTTGCACTGGTGACCAGTTCAAATGGTAAGAAAATAAGCTTTGGAAACATGTTTCTTTCATTGTTTTCTTTGCTGTTTTATATCATAATTATTTTCTCTTCAATTCATAAAACATAATACAGTGCTATGTTAAATGATGGATTTTACTCTATCACAGCTTCATAGTTTATACACCAACATGTAAGAGACAGAAAAACAAGCACCAGCACTAGGTGCTGATAGTAAACCTGCCTTGCAGCATTCTTTGTTTTTCATGCACAAGTAAAGGACATAGAGAACAGATATGCCTTGAATGATTAATAATTATTAATTCCTCCTGAAATTGGAAATGCTATCCACCACTGTTTATCCCAAAACATGAGCCACCTATGAAATGAAAGCAATAAGAAAATGGTTCACATCATGTGAGACACTTTGTCAAGGACCCACAGATCGGGTAAAGTTAGGTGTTCCACTCTCCAAGAACAGAAACTAAACGAGAGTATTGTTAATTGTGTAGAAAAAAATCTTTCATAATTCACATACTGATAAAATCTCTTTCTCTGTCCCAGTCTAGCTAAAAATAGTCTCAAAAGTTATGCAGGAGGGTAACACCCTGTTTTCCTATGCAAAGTGGTCCATTGTACACTGTGAGTGGATCCAGAGATGGATGGGGAAGCAGTGAATTGACAATTGATGCAGGAGCAGATTTACCATGAAACAAACTGTGTGGTGGCACGGGGCTCCCAACGATAGGGGGGACCCCAAAATGCAGGACAAATATCTGACAACCTGCCCCTGAGTGCCGGACGGCAGCGCAGCAGAGCTCAGGCAGGCAGGCTGCCTGCGTGCCGTGGCAAGTGGCCCCATCCTGCTCCCGGAAGTGGCTGGCTGCTGGCATGTCTCTGCGCGCCCCGGCGGGGGGGAGGCAGCTCCATGTGCTGTCCCCGCTCCAAGCAGCGCACTGAGACCCGCTGCCCCCCTCTCGCCAAGGGCGCGCAGAGACATGCCAGCAGCAGGGCTAAGGCGGCTCCCTGCCCGCTCTGCCTCCTCCCTCCCTCCGCACCGTGCCGCTCCCAGAAGCAGTCAGCATGTCCCTGTGGCCCCAGGAGAGGGGTGTCTCCACGCGCTGCCCTCAGCCCCGAGCGCCGACTCCGCAGCTCCCATTGGCCAGGAACTGCAGTCAATGGGAGCTGCGGGGGCGGCATCTGCGGGCAGCAGTGCGCGGAGACCCCCTGCCTCCTCACACCTAGGAGCCACTGCCGGAGGAGTGTGTGTGCCGGTCGCTTTGAGAGCCGCGCCGCTCAAGGCAAGTGCTGAAAATGTTCTGTGCACAGGGCTCCACTAACTCTAAATCTGCCACTGGATGGATGTTATAAGTAATTGTAATACAAAATCTTGGGGTTTGTCCTCACGTACAGCACTGCAGCTGTGCTGCTGCATTGCCTCAGTGAAGACACTACTGTGTCAATGGGAGAGCTTCTCCCATCAGTGTAATTAATCCACCTCCCCAATAGGTGGTAGCTATATTGACGGGAAAATCTCTCCTGTCGACATAGTGCTATTTACACAGCGGGTTAGGTTGGTATAACTATGTTGCTCAGGGGTGTGGATTCTTCACACCCCTGAGTGACGTAGTTATACTGATACTGGTTTGTTGTTTTGATCTGGCCTTCATGATCTGCATAGTTCCTTCGTGTAACCACTGAATCTCGACTCTAGACTTTGGCAATTACTTGCAAGACTATATTTGTGCTCAGTATATGCCTAAAACTTTGGTTGTGTCTACATCTGATTAACTGTTTATTGCATACTGAGTGAATTAATACATTGTTTGGTTAAGAGTAACAAGTGTCCTGATTTGAAAGGTACTGTTCAAGGTAAAAAATGATCTGATAAAAAACTTAGCATTAAATTAGTAAGCTAACTCTTCCTGGACTGAATAAAAATGGCTTTTCCTATAGATTCCTTCTAATATTGGGTATAATATGCATCAAATTGGTAAATCTAGTTTGTTAGATTTTAGCTTGAAAATCTAACTGGCACATTAATAAATTTGTAAATGGATCCCTTTCCATGCTTACACACATCAGTACAAGGCTGTGTCTACATCAGGCAATTTTAGAAAGTCATTCCCATTGATTCTGCTATTGGTACAGCTGACCAAGTGGTAGCATTTCTAGGAACCTTATGTAGAGCAGGGTCCACTGACTTCAAGCATTTGGCTTTGGATCAGTTTTGACTTAACATGATAGTTATAAACACCAGAAGTAGCTAGAGCTCTGTCTACCCGAGAGCTCCTATTATTGTTAATGCTGATCTAGGTCAGAGTCATCTCTCCAGTGGAAAAACATGCTGTTGATTTTGCTGCTAATGTTATTTGTCTTAATGCTGTGAAGTAGTAAATTGATCAAATGTTGCTGTAACAAGCACAAAAATTCTTCATGTTTATCATTTTGAATACATAAGTCCTGTGATGGGAAAGGAAGGGGTTGGTGAGGTTTTCAGCATCACCTTAGGCAAAATCTTCGCCACCCCATCTGCCAGCCCAAATGCTAAATCCAACAAAGAGCATTGAATTCACCCTCTGTTGAGCTAAACCGTGTCAGTGGTTTTCATCAACAACCAAGTGTTACCACATAAAGGGTTAGGCATCTGGTATACAGCCCAGAGGGATCATAACTCTAAAAGGGGTTGGCAAACAAAAATAATGGGGGAACTAGTAAATGTGAACATGGGATGTTAGTTTCTGGATAGCATACTTACATAAATGGTGTGAAGCAAGGTGTGAAAGTCATTCTAGTCCTCAGGCAAGTCTAGCATGCGTAGTTCACAAGGCATGCTCCTCCTAGTGTTGGAAGTAAGCACAAGTAGATTTAGCCACAAGCCAACTTTCCTCTCTCAATAGAGCGTGCATGACTGATGTATTTTTTCCCTGTTCACTACAAAGTGGTAGACTTTTAACAGGATTAAAGTTAACGAAGTGAGTTTCTGGAGACACATTCTGGCCAAAGCTGCCTTCAGTGTTCTGAATTTTTAACATTCAGAAGGATCATCGTGATCAGCCACCCTGTGTTGTAATCCTGTCACATCCCATAAACTAAGAAGGATCAGGCTGTGTCCTTATGTGAATGAGAAACATCCAGCAGCCACCTCTATATTGCAAGAAGTTGATGTCAGTGATTCAGAAGCTGGCACTCTTTCTCTTGGATTATTATTGAGCCAATGCTCCAGAACGGTGCTAGATGACACTAAACAGCTGGAGGTGCAAATTTTCACGAGACACAAAAAGTGAAGTCTTGACTACGTGCAGTCATTAAAAAATCCAATGACATTTCCCCCTGAGGCTCTGGATTTTAAACTGGTCTCCTGACCATGTGCCAACTTGAGCATTAACTTTTTTCCTTTGGAAATTCCTCTGCATTTTCAATTCAATTGTAATACTGCTATTCTTTGTAATTTACTGGACTAAACTCTTGTGGAGTTCTGCAGTTTATTGCTGCTGCCACATTCTATCTCAGAAATTCAGACTGCTGTTCTGTGCCCTATATGAAATGAGTTTGTTTAATTTCAGTCCAGTTTCCAGTGGATATTTGTTCACATCCGAGTAGGCACACCAAATTTTCACCTTTGTTTTTTGGCACCCTCAGCATCAAACAGTTCATTGAGAGTGGCCTACTTTCTTACTGTCTGCAGTAGTGCTGGTCCCTTCAGGTCAGCCACAGCTTGTGGCAGTATGTGGTAGTGAAGTTTGTAAACAAAAAAAGGGTCTCAGATTCCAGGACTACCAATTTGGCACCTTTCACCAGCACCAAATTCCTGAATGATTGAAATATTGTAGAATACTTTCTCATACACAGTTCCTATTTATCCTTTTTGTTTTGTTTTGTTTTTTGTTTTTTTTGTTAATCAGTCATATTTATTGTGACAATTGCAAGGAAAATCCAATTTTCAACTTATACTAACATTCCCTCAGTGATGCCTTTTAAAGCCTCTAGTGTGGTCCCCCTGATATTATCCTATGGCTGTAATCAAGTGCCAAGCTTGTTCCAGATTCATGCCCTTATGTTGTTGTTGTTTTGTGGGGCAGGGAGGGTTATTCCCTTTCTCAGGATCTAGAGCCAAAGAGTAATTGGAAGGACTTGTTGATCTTCTGCACTAACCGTTCCATCATTTGGTTCCCAAAATTGTTTTTTCCCCTTCTTTTGGCACAAGACAAGCATGTATTTCCTTGACTCAGTTTTGAGAGGAGCAGATGGTGTGGTGATAGCAGCAGGTTTGGCATGATCAGTGGCAGCATCAGGAATCCCCAGAGGACTGGAGAATGCTTTTTGAGGTAGTCACTAGCACAGTGTCATGAAGCCTACTTGTTGGATTTCTTGTGCTGGGGGAGGTTATTTCTGTTTTGGTTAATATCATGCCAAATGTTCTCTCCTTATGAGGTCTTATTCAGTTTTCATAAGGACCAAAACAAATAAATAAATAAAAAGGGAAGGGGGTTTCTATTCTACCTTAGTATAAAATGTGCACTGAAGACCTTGATTCATGGTCTACCCAGATGTTGCTCATAACTCTGCATTTCAGAGTTCCTTTTGAATGTCTACGATACAGTTGGTTATGCAGAGCAAGCATAATAAATGAAATTAACATAGTAAAACAATACAACAGAAATCAGAGCTGGAAAAGACCCATTAAGCCATCAAGACTGTTGCCGGCACAGAGTGCCCAAGGAAAGCAACAGCGGGGTTCGTTGCCCGGTGTGCTTCGCGCCAATGAACACACCAGGGTGGAGAAGCAATCAACGTTTATTTGAGATCTCAAAGCGGTGCAAGGAGACTGGCACGTCTCAGATCAAGCACACCATCATAAGCAGCTTTTCTCTTTTTATACATTTTGCAGCTATGTTTTTTCCCTTCTCCCCCCCCCCCTTCCTCCTATAATAGTTTACATTAAGCAAGTAGCAAGCAATTACATTTAAGCAGTTAAATCATCTTGGCGGCTATAAGTCCAGCTTGTTAGTAACTTCTCTTTGAATTATTATCTTGTCCCTTTCCTTTGATTTGTTATTTTGCCTTTCAGCCAGAAGTATGCAGGCCTCAGGAAAGCAACTGATAACTGGCTGTTACACATTCCGATTTCTGCACCTGGCTTTTGGGGTCGATTAGAGTTTAAACATGGAAGAACTTTGGTTCATTTAGGCCTAGTGCAGGAAGGCTTCATCGACAATCGTGGTCTTCCACCCTCCCGAGTTACCTAGGGTTATGCCTAATGACACCAACAAGTCCATTCTCCTGCTCATGCAGGATTCTCTATACCGCATATTACAGTGTTTTATCCAAGCTACCTCAAAAAGTCCCAAGTGATCTAATTTACTCCACTGCCTTCGTGAGATTACTAGAATCCAACAGATCTCATTGTCAGGAGTGTTTATCTGATATTCAGCTGAAATTTTCTCGGTCTTAATTTTGTCTGGTCATTCTTAATTTTACCCCTTGTGCCACCCTCAATAATGTTGCTAGCAATGAAGGAGGTTTGTACACTGATTGCAGCAATTAAAAAAATTAAAGTCTCTATCTCAGTCTTTTCAGAATTATCTTTTCTTACAGCCAAATCCTGCAGTTCAGTTTCAGCCTCACTTGGGTCAAGCTCACATGGAAGTTCATGGGAATATGCCCCAGGGAAATACTAAGAACTCTAGTATTTGGTCATTATGTGGTTATAGCATAGCTAAAGCTAGAACAAGTTACATAATTAGTTGCATATAATATTTGTTACAAATTTTCAGAGAGTAATTATTCATGAATAAGTTTTCCACTATTCCACCATCTCTGCAGGTTGTCAAATTATATTTATGAAACCAGTTTTTCACCTTTTTACTCACTCAGTTGGTGAATTATCTAAACATTAAATATTTTTCCGCTATTCAACCAGCATTACTTAGAACAGTGAAGTCTGTAAAATGGTACCTCTTTACTCAACATATTGGCTCCCTATTCAGCTTTGAATAATATCTGCTTATGTTACCAACAGAGAAACGTGTTTATTCCTGTTAGCTGTGAAATGCAGCTAACCAAGATTGAACCTTGGCTAATGTAGCTATGGAAGAGAATTCTAGATTGTATACAGACTCAATCACTGTGACTAAGGGACCTGTTGATGCCAACTGGCAAAGGCCACAGAGGGGTGGAAAAGGGTTACAGAAATCCACTTGGTCTGGTATTTACATTCTAATTCACCAAAGGGTCATGTGAGGTATCTAATAAAAGCACATGTCATGTTGTTCATCAATATTATTGGAAAATGAATGGACAGATGTTGGGTAAAGCATTCTGAATATACAGTGAAAATTATATTCTTGAGGTCTGTGTCTAGGGACTGGTCACCAGCAAAGGTGAAAAACAGGTTTTCTTTCATGCAAGAAATATTTATCTGTCTATTCACATGTAAATTAAGTATTGTGTGGTTCACAATGGGCCTCCTAGCTGAATATGAGTCATCAATATGTTGAAGCTGCAAAAAAAGCTAATATGAATCTGGGGCATATTAACCGGAGTGTTGTATGTAAGACACAGGAGGTAATTATCCTTCTCTACTCTGCACTGGTGAGGCCCCAGCTGGACCACTGTGTTCAGTGCTGGGCATCAGATTTAGGAAGGATGTGGACACATTGGAAAGAGTCCAGAGAAAAGCAACAAAAATGTTAAAAGGTTTAGAAAACCTGCGCTATGAGGAAAGGTAAAAAAAAAAATGGGCATGTTTAGTCTTGAGAAAAGAAGACTGAGGAGGGATCTTATACCAGTCTTCAAATATGTTAAAGGCTGTTATAAAGAGGACAGTGATGAATTGTTCTCCGTGTCCATTGAGGGTCGGACAAGTAATGTCCTACCCTAAATCTGCAGTGAGGATTGTGTTTGTATGAAGCAGCAAAAAAAAAATATGGAATTTTAGATCCCAGAATTATTTTACAACCCTTTTAAATACAATAATAAACAAAACCTAATCATCTGATGTGTAAAGTGAGCAAATTTGCTTTGTAGAGTGAGGGGGAAAATGGACCTTCATAATATCTTTTTACAAAGTCACTTTTCTTACTATTATCGTATTTAACTGTAAAGTTGTTTCATTCGAGCCTGGGTATAAATTAAATAAGATCCTATCTTAGAATATATAAGAAAGAACCATATGAGTAATTATAACAGAATCAAAGTTTACTGCAAGTGAAAATGAATGACTTCTATCCTAACACAGCTACAATTTCTAGAACATTACTCAAGTTGTGAAAGAGGTCTTGTTTTTTGTTACACAAAAACTAGGTTGCCACCTGTGTCTCACAACGTATCTGTAAATAACAGATTGGACCAATTATGTTAGTGTTTTGCTGCCATGCATTAAAATGAAATGCAGCAGAGGGAATGATTTATGGCAGAATGCACCGTTTTGATTTCTAAAGCTGATAAGCAGAGAAGCATGAATTATTAAACTGAGTAGCAGCTTTATAGAAAGGCCAGTAATCAAGATTTGCTTGCACAAAACAAGAAAGCTGTGACTAATTTCATATAATGATGTTTGCCTAACAAAATGGTACATTTAAAGGTCAGCTTAATAATGGAAATCTGATTTTAAGGGAAAGGAACACCTTTAATTTTGCTCTATAATTCACTTGACATACACAGTATGTTGAGAGAAATAATGCAGAGTCTCACTGCAGCTTCAAATGGAAGCTAAAAGCATTTGGTAAGAGTTCAAAATGTTCTTTTTAAAATGCATTTTGTAGCCATGTAAGAATATGAAACTGTTCAGAGGAGACGCTTGGGCAAGGACCCAAAGTTCAGATACTTTTAAGGGTTACAAAAAGTATCTGAATCTCTTGAGTGTAAAAAGTATGGCTAGTAGAGTCTTGATGACATGCTCGATTATTAGATTTCTGATACTTCTGGATTTGGGAGGGATGTTTCAGATCCTGATGTTTCAGATCTTCTGCTTCTAGGAACCAAAAAGTAGACGAGAAGAGGTGCGTGAAAAATGTTGCTCCATGTGTCTACTTTTATCTATCAATCTTAGTTTCTGACCTGAAGATTCATGTTCTTATTTTCTCTGGGCCAGATCATCTTTCCCTAGCATTATAGTATAACTTTTAATACCTTAACATATCTAAAAAAAACCCTCTTTATAGAATTGTCAGTACAGTTCTACTATATCTGAACTGTAGACATTAGGAAAACTAGGAAAATCAGAATGGTTGGCTGGAAGGAACAACCATTAAGTATGAATTCTTTACATTTAGGGGCATATCGCCCACTACTACTTCAGGTACTCATGAGTAATGTCTGTCAGATAGCAGAAATTAGCATGATTCAGCTACATGGAATGTTTGGAGAAAGTGTAAGAAGCCATTTTAGGGACTCTGCAACTCCTGCATGGTGTTCAGTTGGTCTCTATCTGTAACAGTAGAGAGAGGTATTTTGGGAGAGCTGGTGACAGTTACTGAATCTACAACTAAGCAGGTCCATAAGGCAAACCTCTCCATAGGGAGGGCAGACAGCATCAGTCAGAGAATTTACTGTAAAAAAAAAACGAGGAATCCTTGTGGCACCTTATGTCCAAATACATTTGTTAGTCTCTAAGGTGCCACAAGGACTCCTCATTTTTTGTTGTTGTTGTTTTAGGTTTTTTTTTTTAATACAGACTAACATGGCTACCACTGAGAACTTACTGTAGCAGTCTGGTATTGAACAAAAAATAGATTTGCAGCCACTCTGTTTCCTGTGAAGCGAGAAGCCCATTTCTCTAATCCTGCAAGACTTTCCCCTTACTACCTGTTTGTTTGCACCATATGGAAGTACCAGGATTATACAGTTGATGCAGATTTTCCCTGTGCTGTTCCCTGAAATGCATTATATTTAGGAGTACCCTCCACTACTGGTGCCTCTGCCTGACAACTGTTCCACTGTTGAATTGCTCTTACAGTTGGAAGTGTTTTCCTTTTATCTAATCTCAATGTGCTGTTCTTTAGTGTAAGGGCCAGTTCATCAGTTGTAAGACATCTTTAGTCAACCTTGCATAAGTCTTCTCCTTCCTCCTGTTTTATCTCTCAAGTATTTTTCAGCACTATTATCACATTCCTCTGCTCCTTTGTTTTCTTACTATAGAAGATGTTCAGTCTCTTTATGTTTTACTCATACATCAAGAGCCTAAATTCTGAAAAGAAAAGAACAGAAAAACTCATATTTGAGAGGTTTCATTTAAAACAAAGAAAGCTGAGAATTATCCTGGCACCTTCATAACAGATTACTTAAAGCAGCCTTTTATTTAATGTTGAGAGGCCAAAGTCTCTTTCTGATGGGCTCTCAGTACTTTCAATGTCTGCATCTACTGTTTTCAGAACCTTCAGAAAAATATTTAAAATATTTACAGGGTTTGAATGTTTTACACATTCTGTCACCTTGTAGCATTAGTGATCTTGGATGTGGGTGCTTGTCTTGATTTAGCAACACTTAAACCTTTTAGCTCTCTTGTTTGCTTTGAGTGTAACAGGATGAAAGGAAAAATTAATAGCAAATGAATAGTAAACTACAATATGTATAATTTCTAAAATGAATTAAGTCATTTAGATTAATAAACCATAGAAAAAGTGTATGCATATAAAAAAGCCCCATCCTGCTCCCACTGAAGTTAATGGAAAGACTTCCAAGGGTGATTAAATGTGTCCAGTAAAAGGAATTATCCATGATTTTGGAATTCTTTAGGAAGGGGGGGAAATCCCTCCCAGTAGGTAATGGAAGTGAGAGTTGAAATATAAAGTAGAGGAGGCTAAGTAGCTTTCTTGAACAAAATGTGCTTTCATTTAATCTTATGGTTGGTGCCCAGACAACATGAGGAGAAGCACTATTTAAAAATAAAATTCTAAGAATAATAGATTTAAAAGGTTGGCAGGCTATATATGCCACTATTTTTTTACACTATTCCTCTGTGTTATATGATGGGATCAGACATCTGCGAACTTAGTAGAGGGGCCAGCTGTGCACCATCCTCTCTTGTCCATCAAAGCATAGAACTGGGAACAACTTAGAGGAGCCCTAAGGCTGCTATAACTTTCACCATAGATCCATGTAGCCCCTTGCAGAATTGGGGTAGGCCTGGAGGACTGTGTAAAGTTGTTATAGTGCCACCTTTTGCCCCCAATCTGCTCTGATCCTGCAGAACCTGGCCAGACTGAGGCATCTGGCTTTCTTTGTTTAGCAAGTTCATACATTCCAGAAGGGATCATTATGATCATCTGGTCTGATATAGTGTATAACATGGACCATCAAACTTCCCCAAAATAATTCCTAGAGTCTGTCTTTTAGAAAAACTTCCAGTGTTGATTTAAAAATTATCAGTGATGGAAAATCCACCACAACACTTGGTAAATTGTTCCAAGGGTCAGTTACTCTCACCATTAAGAATTTACTCCTTATTTCCAATCTGAATTTGAATTGCTTGAACTTCCAGCCATTATATGGTGTGATGCCTTTCTCTGCCAGATTGAAGAGCCCATTATTAAATACTGGTTCCGTACGTAGGTACATCCAGACTAATCAAGTCAAACCTTCTCTCTGTTAAGCTAAATAGACTGAGCTCCTTTAGTCTATCCCTATAAAGCATGTTTTCTAATCCTTTAATCATTCTTGTGATTCTTCTTTGAACCCTCTCCAATTTATCAACATCCTTCCTGAATTGTGGGCACTAGAATTGGACACAGTATTCCAGCAGTGGTCATAACATTGACAAATACAGAGATAAAATCACTTATCTACTCCTAACTGAAATTCCTCTATTTATTCATCCCAGCATTGCATTAGCTCTTTTGGCTGCAGCGTCAGACTAGGACAGGGATCGGCAACCTTTGGCACGTAGCCCGCCAGGGTAAGCGCCCTGGCAGGCCGGGCCAGTTTGCTTACTTGCCGTGTCTGCAGGTTCGGCCAATCAGAGCTCCCACTGGCCGCGGTTCGCCGTCCCAGGCAAATGGGGGCTATGGGAAGCGGTGCAGGCCGAGGGATGTGCTGGCCGCCGCTTCCCGCAGCCCCCGCTGGCCTGGGACAGCGAACCGTGGCTAGTGGGAGCCGCGATCGGCCGAACCTGCGGATGCAGCAAATAAACAAACCGGCCCGGCCCGCCAGGGGGCTTACCCTGGTGGGCCGTGTGCCAAAGGTTGCCGATCCCTGCATTAGGAGTTTGCATTCAGCTGATTATCTACTACGACCCTCAAATATTTTGCAGAATCACTGCTTACCAGGATAGAGTCTCCCATTCTGTAAGTATGGCCTATATTCTTTGTTCCCAGATGTATACATTTACATTTAGTCATATTAAAATTCATATTGTTTTCTTGCACCCAGTTACACAAGTGATCCAGATCACTCTGAATCGGTGACCTGTCCTCATTGTTTACCACTTCCCCAATTTTTGTCTCATCTGCAAACTTTATCAGTGATGATGTTATGTTTTCTTCCACATCATTGAAAAATGTTTAATAGCATATGTTCTTGGCCCTATCCCTGCGGGATTCTACTGGAAACAGACCTACTTGATGATGATTCCCCATTTACAGTTACGTATTGAGACCTATCAGTTAGCCTGTTTTTAATCTGTGTTAATTTTATATTGTTCTGTTTTATATTCTTTAAACAAAATATCATGTGGTAAAAAGTGAAAGACCTTACAGAAGTCTAAGTATATTACATCGACACTATTACCTTATTCAACCAAACTTGTAAACTCATCAAAAATAGATATCAAGTTAGTTTGACAGGACATGATCTATTTTCCAAACACCCATGTTGATTTACATTAATTATGTTAGCTTCCTTTAGCTCTTTATTAATTGAGTCCCATATCAGCCGCTACATTATCTTGCCCAGGATAGATGTCAGGCTGACAGGCCTGTAATTGCCAGGTCATCCCATTTACTGTTTTTAAAAACTGGCACATTAGCAATCTTCCAGTCTTCTGGAACTTCCTCAGTGCGCCAAGACTTATTGAAAATCAACATTAAAGATCCAAGTTTCATGAATATAATTTGGGAACATAAAAATATAGGAATTGCCACACTAGATCAGACCTGATGTCTGTCTATTCCAGTATTTTGTCCCCAACAGTGGCAAGCACCAGCTGTTTCAAAAGAAGGTGCAAAAAACTCTGCAGTAGGCAGACATGATACAGGCTGCCCCTCAAAAGAGTCACCTCCTAATTCCCGACAATTAGAGGTGTCTTAAGCCCTGAATCATGAGGTTTAATTTTTTTGTTTAATAGAAAGCTCGTCAGGAAATGTTTTCTGTTCCCAAGAAAAATATGAAAAGAAATAAAAAATAAGTTTTGCTCTTGCCAATTTCCTCTCCCCGCCCTCCAAGTTCAGGTTTTTGTCAAACAGGTAAAACCCAAGTTGGTTTCGTTTTCATCAGCTGAAAACAAAACAGAAATATGATAATCATGTTTTTAAACAAAAAGCTTAAAAAATCCTGTGAATATCTGTTTTGATGAAAAAACATTTTGAATGAAAAAGTTCTACAAGCTCTACTTCTAAAACTCTTTTTTAAAGCATTTATTATTATAACCCTGGACATTTTGAATCTTAATAAGAACATAAGAACATAAGAAAGGCCGTACTGGGTCAGACCAAAGGTCCATCTAGCCCAGTATCTGTCTACCGACAGTGGCCAATGCCAGGTGCCCCAGAGGGAGTGAACCTAACAGGCAATGATCAAGTGATCTCTCTCCTGCCATCCATCTCCATCCTCTGACGAACAGAGGCTAGGGACACCATTCTTACCCATCCTGGCTAATAGCCATTTATGGACTTAGCCACCATGAATTTATCCAGTCCCCTTTTAAACATTGTTATAGTCCTAGCCTTCACAACCTCCTCAGGTAAGGAGTTCCACAAGTTGACTGTGCGCTGCGTGAAGAAGAACTTCCTTTTATTTGTTTTAAACCTGCTGCCTATTAATTTCTTTTGGTGACCCCTAGTTCTTGTATTATGGGAATAAGTAAATAACTTTTCCTTATCCACTTTCTCAACATCACTCATGATTTTATATACCTCTATCATGTCCCCCCTTAGTCTTCTCTTTTCCAAACTGAAGAGTCCTAGCCTCTTTAATCTTTCCTCATATGGGACCCTCTCTAAACCCTTAATCATTTTAGTTGCTCTTTTCTGAACCTTTTCTAGTGCTAGAATATCTTTTTTGAGGTGAGGAGACCACATCTGTACACAGTATTCGAGATGTGGGCGAACCATGGATTTATGTAAGGGCAATAATATATTCTCAGTCTTATTCTCTATCCCCTTTTTAATGATTCC
The DNA here is from genome assembly GCF_028017835.1 of Emys orbicularis. Lineage (NCBI taxonomy): Eukaryota > Metazoa > Chordata > Testudines > Emydidae > Emys > Emys orbicularis. The sequence continues at coordinate 81,221,118 of NC_088686.1, read as the reverse complement.
TAACATCCTGTTTGCTTTTTTGACCGCCTCTGCACACTGCGTGGACATCTTTAGAGAACTATCCACGATGACGCCAAGATCTTTTTCCTGACTCGTTGTAGCTAAATTAGCCCCCATCATGTTGTATGTATAGTTGGGGTTATTTTTTCCAATGTGCATTACTTTACATTTATCCACATTAAATTTCATTTGCCATTTTGTTGCCCAATCACTTAGTTTTGTGAGATCTTTTTGAAGTTCTTCACAATCTGCTTTGGTCTTAACTATCTTGAGTAGTTTAGTATCATCTGCAAATTTTGCCACCTCACTGTTTACCCCTTTCTCCAGATCATTTATGAATAAATTGAATAGGATAGGTCCTAGGACTGACCCTTGGGGAACACCACTAGTTACCCCTCTCCATTCTGAGAATTTACCATTAATTCCTACCCTTTGTTCCCTGTCCTTTAACCAGTTCTCAATCCATGAAAGGACCTTCCCTTTTATCCCATGACAGCTTAATTTACGTAAGAGCCTTTGGTGAGGGACCTTGTCAAAGGCTTTCTGGAAATCTAAGTACACTATGTCCACTGGATCCCCCTTGTCCACATGTTTGTTGACCCCTTCAAAGAACTCTAATAGATTAGTAAGACACGATTTCCCTTTACAGAAACCATGTTGACTATTGCTCAAGAGTTTATGTTTTTCTATGTGTCTGACAATTTTGTTCTTTACTATTGTTTCAACTAATTTGCCCGGTACCGACGTTAGACTTACCGGTCTGTAATTGCCGGGATCACCCCTAGAGCCCTTTTTAAATATTGGCGTTACATTAGCTAACTTCCAGTCATTGGGTACCGAAGCCGATTTAAAGGACAGGTTACAAACCTTAGTTAATAGTTCCGCAACTTCACATTTGAGTTCTTTCAGAACTCTTGGGTGAATGCCATCTGGTCCCGGTGACTTGTTAATGTTGAGTTTATCAATTAATTCCAAAACCTCCTCTAGTGATACTTCAATCTGTGACAGTTCCTCAGATTTGTCACCTACAAAAGCCAGCTCAGGTTTGGGAATCTCCCTAACATCCTCAGCCGTGAAGACTGAAGCAAAGAATCCATTTAGTTTCTCCGCAATGACTTTATCATCTTTAAGCGCTCCTTTTGTATTTTCATCGTCAAGGGGCCCCACTGGTTGTTTAGCAGGCTTCCTGCTTCTGATGTACTTAAAAAACATTTTGTTATTACCTTTGGAGTTTTTGGCTAGCCGTTCTTCAAACTCCTCTTTGGCTTTTCTTATTACACTCTTGCACTTAAGTTGGCAGTGTTTGTGCTCCTTTCTATTTGCCTCACTAGGATTTGACTTCCACTTTTTAAAGGAAGTCTTTTTATCTCTCACTGCTTCTTTTACATGGTTGTTAAGCCACGGTGGCTCTTTTTTAGTTCTTTTACTGTTTTTCTTAATTTGGGGTATACATTGAAGTTGAGCCTCTATTATGGTGTCTTTAAAAAGGGCCCACGCAACTTGCAGGGATTTCACTTTAGTCACTGAACCTTTTAACTTTTGTCTAACTAACCCCCTCATTTTTGTATAGTTCCCCCTTTTGAAATTAAAGGCCACAGTGTTGGGCAGTTGAGGTGTTCTTCCCACCACAGGGATGTTGAATGCTATTGTATTATGGTCACTATTTCCAAGCGGTCCCGCTATAGTTACCTCTTGGACCAGCTCCTGCGCTCCACTCAGGATTAAATCTAGAGTCGCCTCTCCCCTTGTGGGTTCCCGTACTAGCTGCTCCATGATGCAGTCATTTAAAGTATCGAGAAATTTTATCTCTGCATTTCGTCCTGAAGTGAAATGTTCCCAGTCAATATGGGGATAATTGAAATCCCCCACTATTATTGGGTTCTTAATTTTGATAGCCTCTCTAATTTCCCTTAGCATTTCATCATCACTATTACTGTCCTGGTCAGGTGGTCGATAATAGATCCCTAATGTTATATTTTTACTAGAGCATGAAATTTCTATCCATAGAGACTCTATGGAACCTGTGGATTCGCTTAAGATTTTTACTTCATTTGAATCTACACTTTCTTTAACATATAGTGCCACTCCTCCCCCTGCACGGCCTGTTCTGTCCTTCCGATATATTTTGTACCCCGGAATGATTGTGTCCCATTGATTGCTCTCAGTCCACCAGGTTTCTGTGATGCCTATTATATCTATATCCTCCTTTATCACAAGGCACTCTAGTTCACCCATCTTATTATTTAGACTTCTGGCATTTGTGTACAAGCACTTTAAAAACTTGTCCCTGTTTATTAGCCTGTCTTTTTCTGATGTGCCAGATTCTTTTTTATGTGGCTGTTTATCATCTGATCTGGCCCTTACATTATACTTTTCAGTCCTCTGCTCCTGACTATAACCTGGAGATTCTCTATCATCAGACTCTCCCCTAAGGGAAGTCTGTGTCCGATCCACACGCTCCTCTGCAGCAGTCGGCTTTCCCCCATCTCCTAGTTTAAAAACTGCTCTACAACCTTTTTAATGTTTAGTGCCAGCAGTCTGGTTCCACTTTGGTTTAGGTGGAGCCCATCTCTCCTGTATAGGCTCCTCCCATCCCAGAAGTTTCCCCAGTTCCTAATGAACGTGAACCCCTCCTCTCTACACCATCGTCTCATCCACGCATTGAGACTCTGAAGCTCTGCCTGCCTACCTGGCCCTGCGCGTGGAACTGGGAGCATTTCTGAAAATGCCACCATAGAGGTCCTGGATTTCAGTCTCTTCCCTAGCAGCCTAAATTTGGCTTCCAGGACATCTCTCCTACCCTTCCCTATGTCATTGGTACCTACATGTACCACGACCACCGGCTCCTCCCCAGCACTACACATAAGTCTATCTAGATGCCTCGAGAGATCCGCAACCTTCGCACCAGGCAGGCAAGTCACCATACGGTTCTCCCGGTCATCACAGACCCAGCTATCTACATTTCTAATAATCGAATCTCCCATTACTAACACCTGCCTTTTCCTAGAAACTGGAGTTCCCTCCCCCGGAGAGGCAACCTCAGTGCGAGAGGCAACCCCAGAACCATCTGGAAGGAGGGTCCCAACTACGGGAAAGTTTCCCTCTGCTCCCATTGACTGCTCTACTTCCCTGGGCCCTTCTTCCTCCTTAACAGCACAGGTGCTGTCTAAGCGGAGGTGGGACAATTCTACAGTGTCCCGGAAAGCCTCATCAACATACCTCTCTGCCTCTCTCAGCTCCTCCAGTTCCGCCACCCTGGCCTCCAAAGTCCGTACATGGTCTCTGAGGGCCAGGAGCTCCTTGCACCGACTGCACACATACGCCACCTGCCCACAGGGCAGGTAATCATACATGCGACAGTCGGTGCAATAAACTGGATAGCCCCCACTCTGCTGCTGGGCTTCTGCCTGCATTGTATCCTAGTTAGTGAAAGGGTGGTTTACAGAAGGGAGTTTTGGAATGTGGTTTGGTTTATAGGTTTTAGGGGGGGGCCACGGGGATGGGGTTACGGCTGGCGAGGGACTCCCACTCCCTTCCCACTCCCCTTCTAAACTCCCTTGCGAAACTCCCTGTTAGCAGCCCCTGTTCGCAAAGCTGCTTTGTTAAATTCTTGGCCTCTGACATCCTTTAGCAACGAGCTACACAGCCTAATTATGTATGTTTTTTTAAAAATGTCCATTTATTAGTTTTGAATTTGTTACCTTTCAGTTTCAGTAAATGCAACCTTAATCTTATTTCATGAAATGGGGAGAGTAGAAGTTGCCAATCCACCTTCTTAGAAGCATTCATTTCTTTTTTCTTTTTTTTTTACTATTAACATTTCATGTAAGTGATTACTATGGACATTTGTCTCCCCTAAAATATTCCATAGTACTAAAAGATAGAAAAAAATGCATTCTGTTTTACTGTATTACTTTTTGAGAAATAATATGTAATCATGTAATTGAAGACAGTGGTCCTGATTCTACTCTTCTTTACATTTGTGTCAATTAGAAATAACTCTACATCAGCTGTGGATCTGGCCCACTATATTTTATCCTCATTTTAAAGATATGTGGATAGGACCTGATTTACACACAACGTTACACCAGTTGAACTAAAGGTGTCTTTTTAAACTGATTTATTTAAACTAGTTCAAAACCATGTTTTGACACTGTTATATTGGCTTAAACATGGCTTATATTGGTAACAGACTAAACCAGAGTAACCAATTTTAAACCAATCTAAATGAATCCACACAGAGATCTTAACTAAATTGTTTTTTAAACCAACTTTTCCTAAACCAATACAACCTGCAGGTGTAGACAAGGCCAAAGACCGATAGAAATTCAGTAACTCATCCAATTGTAGTCAACACAGTGCAGAAAATAGGACCAAGGAGTTCTGACTCTTAACTCCTTGCTTCAAGACACTAGACAACCTCTATGTCCAGATCGCATTCTTTGTATCTGTGCTGTTCATGACGATGACGTAATTTCTCTGATCCAGTCCCCAAACAATATGAAAGTATCTCTTTTCTCATGACTGGACAGTTGGAGGGAGGAAACGAGACTCATGCCATCTCACAATTAATGCCAAGCATTGATCTCTTTGGATAATTAAATCTTTATGGAAGGAAGAATAATCAGTTAACACCACAACACAAAGGACAGCTCACAATAAGTTGGGCTAAAGCCGCATCATCTCTTACTGAAATATTTAAATAAGAACATTTGTTTGTCTTACATTGTATAATGGAATCCAGATATGGGCAGCTGAGACTTGTTTCTTTTTTAGCAATTTTTATTACAATTTGTTGACAGTAAACATGGGTGAAATCCTGCTCTCACTTAAGTCAATGGCAAAGTTCCCAATGGCTTCATTGGGGCCAGAAATGGGAGTTTTGTCATAGACTTTAATGAGAGCAGGATTTCACCCAATATGTTTGTATTTCTGCAATGTTTTTATATGGTCATTTTGTTGGATTAATTGCCATCCTTACTGGTCAGCACAGCCATGGCTGTCAGCTATGTGATACTCAATCCTCTGCATGACACTGACTTAGCCAACAAAAGAACCCACCACCTGTATATTGAGAATGACTAAACAAAGAAAGAAGAATCAGAGGTGGAAGAAAAATAGGTAGGTCTGTAATTCACAGATCAGATTCAGTAATCCTTATTCACATGAGTAACATTATTTGTATAAGAAAGGCTTGCAGAACTAAACAGTAATTTTGAAAGATTTTTGTGGTAAACATTGTTTTAATGTCAAACCTGGGCCAAAATAAAGACTAATTCAAATCAATCAAGACTCAAATCCAAGCTTTTCTGAGTCTGAAAAGAGTTCAATAAAATGTATACTGCCCCCTCCCACCCTCCATCTACACCAGGAGAGGAAGTAATGAAATAACCAGGAATTATGTTCTTACTGTATTTCCTGCATAGCTACAAGCAGGACATAGTAGAAATAGTAAAATGAGAAATAGCTGAAAATTTTTTTAAAAGATTTTTCTGAAGAAAAAAAACACCATATTTTGAAGCTGTTCCCATTTCTCGGGTTTCAAATAAGTTGGTTTAAAAAAAGATTTTTTTAAATGATTGAAATTTCAAATTTTCAATTTTTTTTTCTTCTTCCTCCCCCCTTTGCCACTGAATACAAAAAAGAATTATGTACCTTTTTTCCCCCTTTTGCATTCAATGGTGACATAGAATAAAGTGAAAGAAAAAATTGAACTAACCAAAATTTAAATTGAGACAAAAAATGAAAACATTTGGGTGGGGGGAGGGGAAGCTTTTTGTGAAAGTTTTTTGGTTTTAATAAAAGGCCATTTTTCATTTTTTTTAAAGTTTAAATGAAATTTTTTTACCAATTCTAATCACACACACTCTAGAATGGCTCCCAGCATAGGCCACAGTTCATGAAAGCACCCCCTTCTGGAAGACTCCTTAAGCACAAGCTTAAAGTTAAGCACCTATTTAAATGTTTTCTTCAGTTGGGGCAGTCATCTGGATAGTTCAGATAAATTCTTATGTGCTTCTTTCTCTGAATTGCATTGAATTATCTAATCTCACTGTCACAGGGTACCTCTTCAGCTACATGGTGAACAGCACTGCCTTCTTGTGGTCTTCTAGTCACAATCATACAGTGCCCTTTTTGGGTAGTTTTAAACCATGTATACCTTTAATTCTCAGTTTCCAAATATGTCAGGACATAGTACAGTTATGCAGCAGAACGAGCTTTTCACCCTGCTTTTTTCTTCTCTAAGCTCCCTCTTCTTCCCAATTATATATCCTCCCCTTTGCTAAACCAATTACCGCATTAGCCCAACAATTGCCACCAAGCATCTGTAATCCCAACCAGTAACTGGTTGATTGATTCCAATTAAACCTTGCATCCTTCTCTGTGCTTCAGCAACCTCCGTGAACAGGGTGCTACAGCTAGCATGCTGTCACACTCTCCTATGTACTGTACTTACCCCAGTGACAAGTACATGTAATGTTAATCCATCAAACATATTTCCTAGTCGATCATCAAAAAGAAAAGTTAATTACACCATTATCAGTATTGAATATAAAAGTTTAGGTCTTAAAATACTCGTTTCTGCACTTCCCAACATGAAAACTGTTGGAAAAAAACACTGTACATAATAAGACTTACATCCCAAGGCTGCTTCCACCTATTCGGTCCATCCATCTTCTAATACAGGGAAGCAGAACGTATAATCAAATTCATGTTTCCAGGTAATAGTCTTCCTAAATAAGCAGCTTTGACTAAAAGTTTGCCACAATTCAATTTATTCAAATTTCTTAGAGAGATGATATATTAATTAAAACTAATACATCTTCGAAGTAGGAGTGCTTTCAAACTTCTTTTATCCTGAGGAAGGGAGTGCATGAATCAGTAATTACAAAGCATTGCTCAGCTTCTCTACTTACTTTCATCTTGTGAGGAGATTAATAGTCATCCTTGGGACACCAGCTGCTTTCTATTTATCAAAGGGATGCCAGGGGCTGACAGCTCTTCTCGAGAACCATGGAGGAAGACAGGGTGTGTGGAGCAAGAAGCATCCTTGGAATCATGCAGGGGGAAGGAAAAACAAGTGCTTCTGAGTTCTAAGTCTGATACTCCCAAGTGGCTTAATATTTATTTATTTGTTGTATGGGTGGTATGGTCATACAGCCTTCAAGATTTCTGTTATGTTACTCCGTTTAGCTGGCAAGCCATGCTAAGGTCAATAGAAAGTGTTACTTCAAAAGACTACAAATTAATTTCATCCTTCCCCCTCCACTCCTCATCTAATAAAGCATTGTCTTTCAGCTGGAGCTATTCTTGAGCGTGAATTGCCAGCCTCTGGCATTTCATTCTAAGGGTGTCTTTTGTACTTTGTATCTACAAGACTATCAGACCCCATCAAATGCAAGCCTTTCTTTATTTTATTTTTTGAACCCAACACATTCATTGCAGGCTCAAAGATGGCAACTACAAAAGACATATCTCCACCCACATTTCTCACCGAAGTATGACTAACTGTATTATGGATGTCTGTGATAAGTTGGCATGAAATGGTTCTTTCCTTTTAACCTTTTTCAATATGAGAGTAAAGTGAGAATCCTTTTAGATGTCATGTACTCAGGGTACAGGCACCATTCAGTATATTATTATCACATGTACCACATAGTATTCAAAATGCACATAAAGATGTATCAGCTGCTTATGATTCAGCTTTTTATTGTGATTGTGTTTTGTGTCAATTCTTAAACCCAATGAAAAAGGTGGAATTGGATGCCAACCACTTAAGAATTTTACAAAACTAATTTTGTCCCTCTCTAAGTGTTGAAATTCCTAATGTTTTACAGCCAAATCCTATAACGCAGAAATCAAATAGAAGTGAAAACCCCCATTTATATTGAAATAGAAAGAATGTCCAATATGATTTCAATGTACAGCAAGTTACAGTATTGAATTTCTCATTTATGTGGCCACACCCTGGAGTCCTTAGTCAGTTAGAACAGCCCCCCCAAAAATGTGGATTATTTGTTTGAATTTCTCAGTGAATTTTCTTTGTCTGTTTATATTCCTATGTGAGGGTCAGCAAAAGGGTTTAATACCACAAAACTCCCCTATAAGTCTTCAAAATAAGACTTAGCATAGACCTTGTTCTGGCTAGAGCTGGACAAAATGTTTCTTGCAAAAAAAAAAAAAAAAAAAAAAACAGAAAAAATAGATTCAGGTTCGCTGACTTGTTTTGGTTAAAAAAGTCTGAAAAAATATTTTATGTTGATATTTTTTAAACAAAATGTTTGCTCTGTGAGGAGAGAAATGGAATTTCAAGCTTCAGGGTGATAGGAGAAGGCACAAGGACAAGAATAGTAGAAGAGTTTAAATAGGAAATGTGATATTCAGTAATTGAATCATTTAACTAAGATCTGAATGGGCCCAGTAGCAGTTTGCAAAATTAAGACTTGATCTTAAGGGTTGCATCCCTCTAAAGTCACCTCTGAGGATCAGGCCCCTAACAGAGCATGTGAAACTAAACAAAATAACCTCCGTTTTTCAATTTAAGTAATTTATGCTAATTAAAAGATATCTATGATTTAAAACATTCCATTACTAGCTTTTGTTTTGGTTGAATGTTTGTACTTTTAGTGGTAGATCTTGACTCTGATGGTTTCCTTAAATACACGGGAACTCGTCTGGGATTTCCAGATATATAGTTTAAGCAGACTATCAAAGTCAAGAATTCCACTAAATATTTTTGCTTTAAATGGGCAGTGGTGTTCATTCCTCCAGTGTAAACGACTTTCTAAATCATCAGTTACATGCTTATTTATGAGGTAAATAATTTTCAACCATAAAAGTGAGGGAATACTACATTTGTGTGGAAATTAGGCAACTCTGGGTCTAAAATGAACAACGATCCTTAAATTTGAGAGATACCTCTCTTGCTCTCTTTCTTTTTTTGTGGTATAAAAAGCATGCTATGAAACACAGTACCTAAGTATCATAGGCAGTGTGTATTTGAAATATCATCTGTTTTTCTGTTTAAGTATAATCAGATCAAAATCCATAAAATAGCTTTTGTTGTTTTAAATGAATCTTAGTTGTGACAGGAAGCTTAGTAATGAGACTAATTCTGTTACATATGTTGTGGTCATATACAGTATACTAGAGGCATAGTGTAATCTCATTAGCCTTCATTCTAATGTAGAGGGTTTTCTCTTGTTATGTTGATGACTTCCAGCATGTTTCACATAAGTTACATTTTCTTTTATCTAGCATTCTTCCTTCTTGGAAATAAAAAGACAATCTGTCACTGGAAATGAGATAATCATGTGCAGTTTTGTTTTTATCATTATCCGTATTACATTACAGTACATCCCTGGGCAATAAGACTATTTAAGTTACGTGGATAATATTGCAATGAACTTTCCTGAGTGAGGCATATACGTATTTCATTTTCATTACATTTCAGTCTGTAGGGGTGACAGGCACACATTAGCTAAAACATTGTGTTCTAATGGTTGGAGCAAGGAAATCTGAGACAGGATTTCTGGGTTCTATTAAGAATTGAGAAAACTAGTCATAGAAGAGATTTGATCGGATGAATTTAGACAGGTTATTTTATTTATTTGCTCATGAATTATCTGGGAAAAGACTAATTATTTCAAACTTTTTTATTGGTAGTTATTTGGGGAAAAAATGCTTTATATAGATGTTACGGTGTGAAGCTACCCCACACTGACCCTGCAGGTGTTAACTCTGCATTGCAGGCTGAGGAAGCCACGCCCCTCCATCCCTGCTGGATATGATCAACCTAGAAACAGGGTATAAAGGGAAGCAGCCCACTCAGTTGGGCCAGACTGCAGAGGAGGAAGGATGCGTATTGCAAGCTACCTCCAGGGAGCTGCCAGAGCCCCAGTCTTTGGAGGCCAGGCACGCAGAATCCCAGGTGGATACTGGACAGCCTGCAGAGATGTGGGAGGGGACTGAGTTGCTGCAGATATTGCCAGTTGATGACCCCAGAGGACCCGTGGACTGTTATATTGGAAGACTGGGTAGGAAGTGACCCAGGGGAAATAGACACTAGTCTGGTTGTAAGACCTAGAAATCTGTCAGCGTGTTTTGGGCAGATCGCCACTGACCCAGTGGTGGAACACTCTGCCACTGTTAGGGGTGGTGGAGTGGGGTGGGCCTGGGCCCCCCTAACTCCTGCCAACCCCACACCGGGGTGGCAACTCTACCACCTTAAGCCTAGAGGCTTGCGGTTGTATACTGTTCACCAGAGTTAGAACGCTAGACTATCTGGACTATGTGTTTGCTGCTCCACCCTACCTGAGGGCCTGAGCACCCCAGACTGTGTGATCATTGCTTCACCCTGTCTGAGGGTCTGAGCACCCCAGACTGTTTGTCGCTGTACCCTGCTTGAGGGGTTGAGGCCCTGGGTGATGGCCTAATCTATCCTGACCCCTAGGTTGTGCTGCCCTGAGAGCAAGGGTATGCTCAAGGGACTCTGACTACTAGGTCATACTGCCCTGAAAACTAGGGAGACCTAAGGACTCTGACTGCTAGGTTACCCTCTCCCATTTTGTGGGTTAGACTCTAGCAGTTGGGGCGTAACCTCCCTGCTGACCATACATGACCAGACACCCCTTGATGGGGTGTATCTACCAATAGCCAACAATAGCCTTTGGAATATGCATGGGTTGTTTTAAATAATTTACTCTGACTATTTCCTGGTTATTTGGTCTTTAATATCACAGTGTATGTTTGGCCACCCATCAGATCATATTGCTTATGTTCACTGGTTGGATGACTGCATTTTTTTAAAAAACAAGAAGTGAACATTTCCGGTGCAGAGGGGTAAAAAAATCACCCAGCCACTGGGAAAGTGGCCTGGACTTTGATGCACCCCAGAAAGGGAACTGAATTATATTAGTGTTCCATCTGAAGAGTTGGGGCCAGGAAGGCCTGGAGAGCTGAAGAGTCTCCAGAGTGGGAGACCTGGTGGGACGTGGTCCCACCCAGGGCCAGGACTGCTTGAGGAACAGGGACAATTTGAAAAAGCCAGGAAGAGGCTGAGAGACAGTTCAAAGCAGACTACTGTGATAGGCCCTGCTGGACGGATTGAGGATTGAGCCCAGAGATAAGGCTGCAGATTATAGAGGCTGTGTGTGACTTGGCTGAAGGGCTGAGTCACCAAAGACCCACCACAAACAGAGAGAGAGAGAGAGAGAGTATAGACACACACACTGAGACGGGGGCACTCACAAGAGGTAAGTGCATCCCATTACATGACCACTTTGCACTATTTGCCCAATTCTCATACCATTGTCAGCTCCATTGTCAATAGCTCTGCCATTGAGTTCCATGAGTGAACATGGAAAAGTCCCTGAAACACTCTTTGCCTTAGGTTCCCCATCTTCAGAATGGCTAAAATAGTGTTTCTCTACCGCATAGGGTGTGGAGTGGAATGAGTATATAATTAATTATTGTTTGGAAAACACTTTCATATTTTTAAGTAAGAGTTGAGAGAACTATTAATAAAAGACAATTTATCTGATGAATTTAGGCAGTCTTTTTCTGCTCATGGATTATCAGTTTTTTATGGGTAAACCAACAATAATCTATAAATAAAAAATATTTCATTAATAAAATATAAAGGACTAGATTTACAAAAGATGCACTATCTAGGACTATATCACAATGTTAATCCCTACATTTTAGTGGCAATTCAACCCCTAAACCATCTGTGTTACATCATTCTTTATTATTATAGATCGGGATCGGCAACCTTTGGCACGCGGCCCATCAGGGAAATCTACTGGCGGGCTGGGATGGTTTGTTTACCTGCAGGGTCCGCAGGTTCGGCCGATCGCAGCTCCGACTGGCCGCAGATCGCCGTTCCAGGCCAATGGGGGCTGTTGAAAGTGGCGGCCATCACTTCCCTCAGCCCGCGCTGCTTACCGCAGCCCCCATTGGCCTGGAACAGCAAACCGCGGCCAGTAGGAGCTGCAATCAGCCAAACCTGTGGACTCTACAGGTAAATGAACCTTCCTGGCCCGCCAGCGGATTTCCCTGATGGGCTGTGTGCCAAAGGTTGCCGATCCCTGTCATAGATCATATGAGGTATTGTCCTGAATTTACTATTAGCAGTTTGTCCATTCCGAGTTTATCAGTCCCGGTAGTTCTACTTTAGGGACTAGCCTGTGGCTGAACATGGTATCAGTGTAGAAGTGATGAGAAGAGAACAAGTAGGTGGTTGTTGTTTTTTGCCACATTCCCCTTGCACCTCCTGGCTAAAGGTTTCAATCTCTCCACTGTAAAAGTGCAGGATCTGTTCTGTGCTAACATCCCAGCGGGACTTACATGAAGGTGATCTTCCATTCAGAAGAATGTTTTACTCTCCCCTCCATGTTGCACATGCAGACATGCACCTCCTGCACACCTGAGAGCTCCAAGAAGCACTTTCCCTCCCTGAGGCACAGTACCTCCTGTTGCTCCAGCTCATTCCCACTCCCCACACATGTTGGGCTTTGCCTCAACAACATACTAGTACCCTAAGCTGAAATATCACACCATTCAAAAAACCATTTAAATGGAACATGAAGATCCCACTTTGGAGAGTACAATTTTTAGATAATTTGAATGTCTCAAGAAGACGTTTTCAGCTTTAAATTCTCTCTCTGATCTATTCCCTTGTGTATAGACTCTGCTAAAAGATGCTGTGTATAGTGCTTGTATCACTAAAATTATAACTGTTGTTCCAAGAAGGGCCAGAATGTAGCATTTTTCACTTTATCCCCATCCTCCCACCCCCCGGTTGCTGCTGTTTGGGAAACACTTTAATACATGACACACTGGGATGAGGACAACTGCTTAGTCTTTTGACTTTCTGTGAGCCCTCAAGTCATGGTGAGAGAATTAGAGGCTCTAATCTGAAAATTAGGCCACTACTGCATACACAGAATGATTAATATTCTTTCATTGCTACCCTGAGGAACTGACCTTGGCACTGGTGGGACCTGAATCCATGAAAAATCCTCATCTCATCTTTCATTAAAATTACCCATCATGGCCACAGCTTTGCCCAGATGTTGGGCAGCTAAGTAAATCACAGAATGATCTTTTATCATCAACACATGTGAACTCTCCCATCTATAACTTTTACAAATAATAGAAAGGTGGGGAGGAAGGTGGAGGAAAAAATGCATAATGTATGGTTATTTTTCTTTTCTCTCTCACCTGGCATTTCTGTTCCTAAATAGCTCCGCTGTAATATTAACAATTATATGAATCATGCTACATGATTTTAACTCTCAGTTCTTATATAATAATAGCTTTGAAGTTTTTAGAAATCACTTTTCATTATTACAGAGTGACTGTGAAACTGTTCTATTATTCAAGATTTTTTTACAACAAACTATTTTTTGACTGCTACTCTCTATTGCTTTGGGCAAAGTGTCCCAGTGATTTGTCTGCCATATAAACATCATTGCTATTGTTTTTATTTTGCCTCTTGTTTACATTTTACTTCCAAAGTGCCCTTTGCACGGATATTCAAAGATACAGATTCCATGGAAGCAGAATTCCAGAGTGTTTGTCTATCATTTGCAATAGGCATTTGTTTCTCCCTCCCCATTACAGGATAGTGCAACTGCACATTATTTATGCTCATCTAATGCTCATGCTCCCATTGAAGTCAAGAGCAAAATTCTTATCAAGATCAGTGGTACGGGGTTAATACAGACCCTGGACTTCAGAAAAGCAGACTTTGACTCCCTCAGGGAATTGATGGGCAGGATCCCCTGGGAGGCTAATATGAGGAGACCTGGCTGTATTTTAAAGAAGTCTTATTGAGGGTGCAGGAACAAACAATCCTGATGTGCAGAAAGAATAGCAAATATGGCAGACAACCAGCTTGGCTTAACAGTGAAATCTTCGGTGAGCTTAAACACAAAAAGGAAGCTTACAAGAAGTGGAAACTTGGATAGATGAATAGGGAGGAGTACAAAAATATTGCTCGAGCATGCAGGGGTGTAATCAGGAAGGCCAAATCACAATTGAAGTTGCAGCTAGCAAAGGATGTGAAGGGTAACAAGAAGGGGTTCTACAGGTATGCTAGCAACAAGATGAAGGTCAGGGAAACTGTGGGACCCTTACTGAATGGGGGAGGCAACCTAGTGACAGATGATGTGGAAAAAGCTGCAGTACTCAATGCTTTTTTAGCCTCAGTCTTCAAAGACAAGATCGGCTCCCAGGCTGCTGCACTGGGCGGCACAGTATGGGGAGGAGGTGGGCACCCCTCAGTGATGAAAGAACAGGTTAAGGACTATTTAGAAAAGCTGGACCTGCACAAGTCCATGGGACTGGATCTAATGCATCCAACGGTGCTGAGGGAGTTGGCTGATGTGATTGCAGAGCCATTGGCCATTATCTTTGAAAACTTGTGATGATCAGGAGAGGTCCCGGATGATTAGAAAAAGGCAAATATAGTCCCCATCTTTTAAAAAGGGAAGAAGGAGAATCCGGGGAACTACAGACCTGTCAGCCTCACCTCAGTCCCTGGAAAAATCATGGTGCAGGTCATCAATGAATCCATTTTGAAGCACTTGGAGGACAAAAAGGTGATCAGGAACAGTCAACGTGGATTCCCCAAGGGCAAGTCATGCCTGACCAACCTGATTGTCTTCTATGATGAGATAACTGGCTCTCTGGATATGGGGAAAGCGGTGGATGTAATATATCTTGACTTTAGCAAAGCTTTTGATAGGGTCTCTCACAGTATTCTTGCCAGCAAGTTAAAAAAGTATGGATTGGATGAATGGACTATAAGATGGATAGAAAGCTGGCTAGATTGTTGGGCTCAATGGGTAGCGATCAATGACTCGATATCTAGTTGTCAGCCAGTATCAAGGGAGTGCCCCAAGGGTCTGTCCTGGGGCTGGTTTTGTTCAACAATCTCATTAATGATCTGGATGATGGGATGGATTGCACTCTTAGCAAGTTTGAGTTTGCAGATGACACAAAGATGGGGAGAGAGGTAAATACACTGGAGGGTAGGGATATGGTCCAGTGTGACCTAGACAAATTGGAGGATTGGGCCAAAAGAAATTTGATGAGGTTCAACATGGACAAGTGCAGAATCCGGCACTTAGGATGGAAAAATCCCAATGCACTGCTACAGGCTGGGGACTGACTGGCTAAGCAGAAAAGAACCTGGGGATTACAGTGAACAAGAAGCTGGATATGAGTCAACAGTGTGCCCTTGTTGCCAAGAAGGCTAACAGCATATTGGGCTGCATTAGTAGGAGCATTGCCAGCAGATCAAGGGAAGTGATTATTCCCCTCTATTCGACACTGGTGAGGCCACATCTGGAGTATTGCTTCCAGTTTTGGGCCGCCCCCCTCCCCGCCCCCCACTACAGAAAGGATGTGGACAAATTGGAGAGAATACAGTGGAGGGCAATGAAAATGATCAGGGGGGATGGGGCACATGACTTACAAGGAGAGGCTGAGGGAACTGGGCTTATTTAGCCTGAAGAAGAGAAGAGTGAGGGGGGATTTGATAGCAGCCTTCAACTACCTGAAGGGGGTGGGGGGGTTCCAAAGAGGATGGATCTAGGCTGTTCTCAGTGGTGGCAGATGACAAAACAAGGAGCAATGGTCTCAAGTTGCAGTGAGGGAGGTCTAGATTGGATATTAGGAAAAACTATTTCACTAGGAGGGTGGTGACGCAGTGGAATGGGTTACCTAGGGAGGTGGAGGAATCTCCATCCTTAGAGGTTTTTAAAGCCCAGCTTGACAAAGCCCTGGCTGGGATGATTTAGTTGGGATTGGTCCTGCTTTGAGCAGGGGTTTGACTAGATGACCTCCTGAGGTCTCTTCCAACCCTAATCTTCTATGATTCCATGATTGTAAGACCTGTGACTTGAGTGGATGACTTCACACGTTAAACTAGATATCCAAAAAGGTCAATTGATTACAAATGTAACCCTTCTGCCAGGCCGAGTTGATAGCAGTAAGGGCCGGGTTCAGTACATAGGGGTCCCCTCCAAACAGCGTAACACAAAACCAGCTCAAGCCCCCACCCAGTGACCTGGGAAAATCTTACACACACCCCTGATTCTATCAAGTAAGTACTCAATACCTAAAGAGAGCCTGATCCTGAAGAAGATGAGCATCTGCCACCCACATTGACATTCACCTAGCTCCGTTAAGTCCCTGTTAAGTTCCATATTTTTGTTGTCCATGACCTATGGTAGAATGGAGAGGTGTAATTTTCCTTCGCCTGAGCCTCACTGATTTGTCAGATCACATTTTATAACTCTCGTAACAATTCTTTGAAGCAGTTTGCTTTTATTAAATTTTATAATGGAGATAATATTCTTCAAATAAATCAGCAGTAAATAGCCAGGCTAGAAGTCAATAGGATTGTTTGAGGACAAGAGACGGAGGGAAGCATGTGCTATATGAATTAGATATTGTTAGATGCATTAATGAATTATTTGTCTTAATCTTTACAAGTGATATGAAAGGTCGCATCCTGGAGGCAAAATAAGGGGTATGAATTTGTCTTTATGTAAACCCCATCACCCTTTGGCTGGGGTGAATAGGACTGCTCTTTCTATCAGGGCTGTGTGGTCTAACGGCCAGAGTCAATAGTTGCCCTCTTTGTCGGGGCTGTGTGGCTTAGTGGCCAGATGGGTTGGAGAGATGGGCCACCATCTCTGGGTGGGTGATGACCAGGGTAGGGGTACCTGGGCCACCCCTACTACAGTGGGTCCCAACCCAGGGCCCTGGCAGTGGCGGGGTTGCCTGCCACCAGCTCAGTGGGGATCCTGCCAAAACATGCTGAGCTAACCTTTGGTCCTATGCCCGATTCCCCATTAAATTCCTCTGGGTTACTTACTACCTGTTCCTCCACGGCTTGTCATCTCAGAGTTCCCACAGTCTCTCCTTCGTATGTGGCATGAAGAGCCTGAGGCTCATGGGACGTCACCTTCTGTCTGGCCTCCATGTCCTGAAGTGTCGGCGGTCCATCCATTCAGAAGTGGCAGAAGCTTCCTAAAAGTGTATGGGGGTACCGATAGGGTTGCCAACTCTCCAGGATTGGCCTGGAGTCTCCAGGAATTATCTATTAATCTTTAATTAATCTTTCATCACAAAATCAATCTTTGTGATGAAATCTCCAGGAATACATCAAACCAAAATTGGCAACCCTACCCACCAGGGCCTAAACCGTGGCCCTGCCTCCCGCCCGCCCCTTCTCCCTGAGCCCCTGACCTAGCTCCGACCCTTTCCCCGAGGCCCCGGTCCCGCACGGCTTCTTCCCCACCCCAGGACCCTGCCTCCTGCTCACTCCTCTATGCCTCTCCCCCCTGTTGCTTGCCCTTATGACCCCTGACCTCCCCTGTTCTGGTGCCCCTGCCTCTGTTCCCTCCAGTGGTCAGCTCAGACTGAGCTGAGTTGCTCCCTTTTATATCCTGGTTCCAGCTGGAGCAGGCCCAGCAGAGCCGACGGGGTGTGGCCTCCTCGGTCCGGATAGTAGGATTAACCCTGTTGAACCAGTGCAGAGCTGGTATACCCCACCCCAGTGTAGAAAAAAAGAAATATTAAAAGTCTTTCTAACCACATCAGAGTAACTAGGAAGTTGGATGGACTGAAAATAAAAAAGTGGAAAAGTTAAATTATGGTACCATACAACCCTGAACTTCCAGGAAATAAAGCGCTAGATGGTGTCATCTTCATTCACATGGAGTAGTGCCTTACTTCACAAGTAGTCCCAATGACATCCAGGAGTGAGGACAGAGTAAGTGCATCGCAATCTGTCCCAGAAGTAGAAACTCTACACCACATACTTACAACTCACTTTTTTAATATGCAAAAAAAGTGACCAGTATGTCAGTATCTAACACATTCTTTTCATGTTTTCCTTTTGGTTCTATTAAAAAAAAAAGGGATGACATCAAAATACATTGTTAGGACAGGTTATGTATTCATTGGGTACCTACAAAGAAGAATTGGTACTTAATTAAATGGGATTCTTCCATAGCATCATTCCAAGCAATGGTTTGATAAATGATATTGCACTGCTGGAAGTGCTGTCTTTTGTACAGGATATAAACCTGAGATTCTGACCACTTATTAACTAGCAAAGACCCCATGATCTCCCCTGCCTCTCCAATGTATAACTAGGATGACCAGATATCCCAATTTTATAGGAACGGTCCTGATATTTGGGGCATTGTCTTATATAGTTGCCTATTACCCTCTACCCCCAGTCCCAATTTTTCACACTTGCTATCTGGTCACCCTATGTATATTAGGGGTGTTAGCTTGATTGTCCTGGTTAATTTAAACTCAGATAATTACATTCTGCCTAACTGAAATTCGTCTGTTTCAACTGAATATGGCATTCCTTGTTCACTATGTATCCTACGCTGTTTAATGTTTGTATTCTACACCAAAGAAGGCTGTATTTCATTGATGGCTGAAGTGACTCCTATATACAGTTTGTATCTCAATATTTTAGGGCATTGGGGATTTTGGGAAATAAAGAGCATTATAATTTTACTCTAACTTAATAATTATGATTATGCCTTTTGGCAGAACTGTGGAATTATTCTTTATCTTCTTCTATGGAAGACCCATGGAACACAGTAGAGTTCTTTCTCCACTCTGCTGTGAACTCAGAAGGCTATAGAAGCATTTCCCTACACACACACACACACACACACACACACACACACACACACACACACACACACACACACACACACACACACACACACACACACAGAGGTTCGGAGGTTAATTCAGCCCTTAATACAGAGCCCTTATAAATCAAATGAATGTTTTAACAATCAGGTAAGTAAATCTGATCCTGAAAGTAATGGTTTGTAAATCAAACCTTAAGAATTAAGATTTACCAAAAGGATTTATAAATCAGAACTCAGCTGTATGAATCTGTTTTTTATTGTGCCAACTCAAATACATTTTCAATAATAATGTGAACAAACAGCACCCAAAGTTCATCATGCAGCAAAGAACACATCAAATAGACTGTCTGAAATGCATTGCAGTTTCCTAAAGACACCCACCCACCCATGTACACAAATGACCCAGTGCACACTACACAACGTAGCCACCCAAACTTCTTAGTATGATAAGACAAAAAGAGGGGGGAAATTAATGGTTTTTTTTAAATAAATGTAATCTAATTTAGGATCACAAACAATAACATGCCTTAATCATAATAATGATTATTGCCTGGTGTCCCTACATGGCAGAGTTAAGGTTGGGTGCCTTAACTATGCAGTGCCATACCTTAACAATTTTGGATTTCTCTGAAGTGTAAGCTTAACTATGAATTTCATGGGTTTATAATGTTTGGTCTTGGGATAATTAACAGTCCTGAAATGTATCTTACCCTAAATTATTAATATATACCCTTAATTCTATCAATATACTTTTGTCTGAGAATATTACACCACTTTGGATACCTATATAAGGAAACAGTTGTACCAGTTCAGGAAACACCAGGGGATGTTCTTACTCAGAGATAAAATTCCACTCTGTTGTTCCCAGCATCCATGGGGACCATTCCCAGTGCTTAAACTCTCACCTGAACTTTGGGTGTTTGAAATCCAGATCCAAATTCTGCATCTTCAGTACTATAGACCTGTGAATTAGGCATCTTATCCAACTGAGACAGATTAACTGAGCCACACAGAAGTTAAGGATTTAGGGTAAAGTCCTGGCCTCAGTGAAGTTAATAACAAAAGTCTAACTTCAATGGGGTAAGAGTGAACCCCTACATTTTAGAATGATATGCACCTGCAACTCCAGCTGAAGTCAAAAAAGGAGCTATGGATTCTCACTCAGCATCTGTGAAAATCAGATTCTAAGTGACTTGATCAAGGTCAAGGAGTGAGCTGATGACAGAACTGATCACAGAACTCAAGAGTTTGTGTTGCAGAGCCTTGCTTCAGCCATAAGAGAATGCTACTCTATTTTCTGTCCTTTCTTTGCATATTAATACAGAAATTATATTTATATTAACAAACCCGATTGCATTTTTAGTCATCCTTTCCTAAGACGTCCCTTAGTTTGAACCATGATTCCTTCCCTTAAGAAGAAACAAGCACCAGCCAAAAGTATTGGCCACATCAGGTGACACTGACGCCAACTCCAAGTCCTCACTTCACTGCCAATAGTGCCAGATAAATTCCTTATTTAATCATGAACAACAGAGCCAGCCCTTGGGACTTCACTCCCAATGAAATGCATATACCAGTCTATACCAGATAGACAATGACATTAAACATCCAAAACATATAATACATATTCCTTTTTAAATGAGTATTTTATAATTTAATGGTACTGTACTTTAAAAATGAATGTAACAGTCAGGAAAGGTGTTGACAGTCTTGGAAATGGACATCTGTTTATCTATTGAAAGGAACCAGCACAGGCAAAAGTGCAAGCTTCCACCATAATGCCTCCTAATTAACCTAGTTGGATTAGTTGTTAGGAATAACAACCATTGTGAATTCAGACATTTATCCTGTTCAAGAATTGTTTGCAATCCCACCCTGATTTATATATGTATCTTCATCTTTCATAAGTATTATAGAGATAGTTTGGATGAACAATTTTCAGTGACTGATTTTCATGAGCTGTTCAGTTAGACTATTTGTCATACACTGGTCATTTCTGAGGCATGTGATTAGTCATCTAAGTTTCAGGATATTATTTCTGCTCCCTGATTGGATGGTTATATTAGCAATAAATGATGCAGAAAGCAGACAGAATTGAAAGAAACTGTCATGCTTTCTCCAGTTTCAATCATGACAATATATGGATGGCTGAAACTTTTGAAAGTAGGGAATGGCAAAAAAAAAGAAATGAAAAAGATGAGGAATATACCTTCCTCTGTGAATTTTCAATAAGTAAAGATTTGTGCTAAAATGTGTAAAGAATTTAGGATTCATGAACATTTGAGATATCTAGAGGTTTTCTGAATATTCATGAACAAGTAATATGACCTCATGAATAATAGAAAAAAACAAACAAGGCACTTCTAATCATGAATATATTCACAAATTAATTATTAAAATATTCTACCATCTCAACAGAGAAATGTACCTCAAACCTGATATGGAGAATATTTAGTCTGCATAGCTCACTTGGTCCTCAGACTCTCTACTGATACATTCAACAAATGTCATGTGTGATGATGGCTTTATTTAATTAAACGTGAATACCTGGACCCAGGTCCAGCCCTATGGTTGAGGAATTCAATCCAGTTCCAGGAGGTGGCACAAATATAGCTTTATCCACCTTTGTGCTACCCCAGTCCTTGGGCTGTCAAGTTATCAGTTGAGTTCTCAGAGTAAATCAGAGCAGCCATCAGGCTACTCTAATTTATGGTAATTGCTTATGGTCCCTAAGAGCTCTCCCAGCTTCCATTTAGCATTATAATATACAGAAGCAAAATACCTTTTCCCCTGACCATGCCTTCAGGGCCAGCAACTAGGATGGTGGTGGGTTCAAGATCCAGCCTCCTTTCTTGGGGGAATGTCCAGGTGATGCTTACTGAAGCCTTAAAGGAACTTTGCACTGGGGGAGTGGTGCAAATAAGCCCTAATGTGCAAGATATTCTGACACTTGTTCTCCAGAAACTGAAATCATACAATCATAGAAGATTAGGGTTAAAGAGTCCTCAGGAGGTCATCTAGTCCAACCCATTGCTCAAAGCAGAGCCAACCCCAAATAAATCATCCCAGCCAGGGCTTTGTCAATCCGGGCCTTAAAAACCTCTAAGGATGGAGATTCCACCACTTCCCTAGGTAACCCATTCCACTGCTTCACCACCCTCCCAGTGAAATAGTTTTTCCTAATATCCAACCTAGACCTTCCACACTGCAGCTTGAGACCATTTCTTTTTGTTCTGCCATCTGCCACAAGTAAGAACAGCCTAGCTCCATCCTCTTTGGAACCCCCAATTCAGGTAGTTGAAAGCTGCTATCAAATCCTCCCTCACTCTTCTCTTCTGCAGACTAAATAAGCCTAGTTCCCTCAGCCTCTTCTCATAAGTCATGTGCACCAGCCCCCTAATATTTTTTGTTGCCCTCCGCTGGACTCTCTCCAATTTGTCCACCTCCTTTCTGTAGTGGGGGGCCCAAAACTGGACGCAATACTCCAGATGTGGCCACACCAGTGCCAAATAGAGGGGAATAATCACTTCCCTCGATCTGTTGGCAATGCTACTACTAAAGTAGCCTGATATGCCGTTAGCCTTCTTGGCAGCAAGGGCACACTGTTGACTCATATCCAGCTTCTCGTCCACTGTAATTCCCAGGTTGTTTTCTGCAGAACTGCCGCTTAGCCAGTTGGTCCCCAGCCTATAGCAGTGCATGGGATTCTTCCATCCTAAGTGTAGGACTCTGCACTTGTCCTTGTTGAACCTCATCAGATTTCTTTTGGCCCCATCCTCCAATTTGTCTAGGTCACTCTGGACCCTATCCCTACCCTTCAGCGTACCTACCTCTCCCCCCAGCTTAGAAAAGCAACTCATTTACGTGCACAACCCAACAGCAATCAGATAGTAATGACTTTCATTCACTACCAAGCCAATAATACACTCAAATAAATGAGAGATTTCTTAGCATATCCTAAGTTTAAAAATATACTTACAGGAATGAAAAAGTTATTACTGCACAATTCCACAATTTTTGAAATGTTACTCAAAGTCTGCAAAATTGTCTTTAAAAGAATCACTTATATTAATCAATTATTTTGATCCAAGCAAAGTAATTATTGTATAAAATGGAATTTATGCTTAAATTTCAGAAGTGATTACTTGATGATATGACACTAATAAAATGAAATTATGGAGTTGGTAATTGCAGCAATGACTTTTTTTACTTAAAACAAATAAAAATGGAACATTTTAAAGGAGTGTGCAAATATATAACTAGCATTTATGAGCACAAACAATTATAATAAGTGGCAGTGAAAGAATAAGCATATGCCTTCTATAAAAGTGTTAATTGGGTCTCCTATAATGGTGTGGGGGTGGTGTAGTATGTACGGCAAATGAGAGCACATAATTCTGAACGGCATGTCTTGCCCTGTGAGAAGATGAGGAGGAAGAGATTTTAGGTGTTCAAGGGAGCAGGACTGAGAGGAGGTCATAAAATAGGAGTAGTAGGTTGTGTCTCTTTCTTGATGCATAATAAAGTATATTTTGCAGCTATCTGTGTAAACAAAACATAAACACATGCAGCTGGATGAAAGATGCACAATTTACCATAGAAAAGAGATGCTAGGAGACTGAGAGGGAAAATGCATTCTATGTTACCAAATTATTTCCCCCGCTTTTTAACATAAAGTGCTCTACCATTTCTCTGGTGGAGACTAATGCTCTTCATTTACAATAGGTGGCCTTTTAAAATTCTAGCTGTCCTGCAAGGTGAATGAGTATCCTATAAGGAAAACAAGAGTGCCTCTTTTGTGAAGGGAATCACCAATGGCTGGCTATTGCAGCCTTAGAACAACTTCTCGTTTCATCTCAACAACAAACTCATTTTACATACACAACCCACTAAGAATCAGATATTTATTCTTGGCCCAGTACAATCCATCCTCATGTGCATTGACATGCATTTCTGACAGCTTTGGGACAGAATGAAGAGTATAAATACTGAACACCCATGTTTTCTCCCATGAAGAAGATCCAATGTAGAAAATGAAATATAAGGGAGCTTGTGATGGGGTGTACACACTGGGCAACATGGGGTTAAGGGATTATTTGGCGCTCAACCAGCCATGCCCCACCACACCTGCAGCAAATTCTCCATCTGTATAATCAAATGAGGCCATTAAATACACATGCTGTATGGGAAAGAAGCTCTTGTTACCATCACTGCACAACTAAATGTTTACTGTTTAGAATCTCTGGCCACCTTTACACAGAGTTTTCTGTCTGGAACAGTGTGAACCGATGTATACTATTGTCATAATGGTGGAAAGTAAAACCCAGTTTCACATGTAGAACTCTACTGGTATCTGGGCAAATAGTGGAGGTACGTCTGTTTTGTTTACTTCAATGCATGTACTCTGAGTTTAACACTGTTATAATTGTAAAGACAGAATTTGGGCAATTATGAGGCTCATTCACAATCTATCCCTACTTCAGTGGCTAAGCACTGTCCAAATTGTGCACTGGATCAGGTGAGTATGCCACAGAAGTGATAGTGTTTGTACCTATTTATTGTGCATGCATATATCATAATGCATGCTACATAGTGGCAGAGTTAAGGTTGAACAGGCGACCTTAACCTTGCCATTCCCTGCTTTTTTTAGTGCTCATCTATGAGAATATAATGTTCTTCAACTGTAATATTTGTATAAAATATCAAATGACAATTAAGTTTTGGAGGAAGGGCACAATCGTTTCACAGACTATCATCAAAATCCTAATATGTTAGTATTCCTGCAGCTGCCCTTATTTGGGCTGAGAAAGCTACCACTGAAGTCAACTCCCCATTATTTCAGTGAGAGTTTGATCAACACCATAGTACTATGACCCTCCACTTAAATCTTACAAGACTAGGGGAATCTTTGGATGCAAGACCCTTAACAAACACCCAGATACATGTTTTCAGGATCCTTGACAAGGGCACTCATGACTAAGGGCCAGAGCAGGGTCAAACCTGAGGCTGAGAGTAACAGAAGAATTCATAGTCAAGATCCAGGTCAGGGTCAATAGCAAGGATCAGAGAACAAATCAGTTTTCAGCATCCAGATCACGAATGAAGGTCCAGGTCAAAGTCAGGCATTCAAGAACATAGACAGCTACAGAAGATCCACACTCTTCCCTGGACATTTGCTGGAATGTTCCTTAGGTTTATATAAGGCAGGAAGCTAATGAGGAGCCATCAGACTGCTGCCTGTCAGATCAGTTGAGGCAGGACTTCCCAGGGTCTGTCTCTGCACAGGCCATGGATAGTAAAGCATGAGCTAGTGACAGCTGCTGCTAGGTGGCCGTGTGGAGGCAGGGCCGGCTCCAGGGTTTTTGTCGCCCCAAGCGGCGCAAAAAAAAAAAAAGCCGCGATCGCGATCTGCGGCGGCAATTCGGCGGGAGGGCCTTCGCTCCGAGCGGGGGTGAGGGACCATCCACCGAATTGCCACCGAATAGCTGGATGTGCCGCTCCTCTCCAGAGTGGCCGCCCCAAGCACCTGCTTGGCAAGCTGGTGCCTGGAGCCGGCCCTGGTGGAGGTGTTCTCTATCTAGTAGTTCTACAAGCCTTGGTCTGAGCCATACTGGGCCTTACACTTATAGGAAGTGGTGGTAGTGATTCATCTGAGTCAATATTGCCCACTTGGTGGTGCCATTTTTCAAATGAGATTGTTAAAGGATGACTGGCCCCTTTCAGGGGAGTTGAGGACAGTCCCACCTATGCCATAATTAATTACTGCTTCCAGCCTCAGGAGGTAGGGCTAAGGGAGTCAGCTGACGCTTTAATGGACACTGGACCTTATAAAAGGACAGAGTGCATTCTGGTGTGTGGAGTCCCAGGGAGTGTACAGGGTTCTCTAGAAGCCTCTGAGCCAGGGCCTATAGAGTCCAGGTACTCCAGGGAAACCAGTGTTGGGTGACTAGTGTTCTATACAGGAGCAGAGAAGGACACAATGGGCAGAGCTCAGCAGGGGCTGATAACAGTAGGGGAACCAGCCTGAGGGCTGTGTGGGCTACCCCAGAGCCAGAAAGACTCTAATAGATAGCCTAGAAAGGGGCTGGGAACAGTGCCCAAATGGTGTGCTGAAGAGAAGCTACCAAAGTGCAGAAGAACCTTTTGGTTTATTTGGACTCTTGCTACCCTGGGAAGTATTAAGTTTGTGATTTGTCTGGAGGGTTAAGTCTTGTCTCCAGTACTGACTGGTGTGTGGAAGGCTAAGAAGACCCACCTTCAGGCGGGAAACTTAGATAAGGAATGTTATCATTTCCATGCTTGGCCAATAGGGGTTGTTACAGAACAAGCATGCCCCATGACAGAGATCTAGAACTGAGGTCCTGACCAATTTTTTGTCATTAAAAATCTCATAGTACTTTTTGCAGTCCTAGGAATGTTAACCCTAATGCCATTTGGGTAACTACATTCTGCCTTCCTAAATTCCTCCTGCAGTTTCAAGTGGCTACAAGTATTAGTTTTGAATTCCTTCCCTAAAATATCATATAACGTTGTTCTGTGCTGTTCAACAGCTACTGTATTTCAGCCCAAATATGGCTGCTTTTTGCTGATGAATAGCCTGTTTGTTAAGCACTCTAGTATCTTTTGGGATAAAAGGTACTATGTCAATTCACAATATTATTATTATTTCACTCAACTGTTAGATAAAAGATGTTAAAGCTCCAGAAGAACATGAATGAAGTTATAATTTCTAGCCAACCAATTGTAGCTATTTTTTTCTTCAGTGTGTTTTCCCATTTTCTCATATTTTATGGATTTCATGCATCAAGGAAATCAAATGACTCCAATATTAAAAAAATAATTTGCTTATTAATATAGGGCATTAACACAAGTGAAGATATGTTTTTTTTCCAGAGTGGTGAAGAGGTGCATTTTTAAAAAAATCTATGCAGTTATTCTAATGACTGCTATTTTCATGCTCCATCGTACCAGTTTCTTCTGTATCCTTGTTCAAAGCCACAGGTGCAAAGATGTGTGTGTCAATTATTAACAATCAGTGAGAGGGTGCTTCAAAGAGACTTTCCCCCCAAAGAATACAGAAAACTCAAAAGAGGAGAAAGAACAAAGAAGAAATTATATTTGATGCATAACGCATTAAGCTGGGTTTTGAATGTTAATATATATGGTGATTATTAATAAAAGTTGTCAGCAAGAAAAATGTAAACTATAGAGTGTCTAATTTTCAATGGTTCAAAACCCTATTGAAAATTGCCTATTGAGTCAAATGCAATATGTCCTCTACAAGAGCTCTTTGCCTCAATGTAGATGTCATTTACTGCCTACTCCATACTGCCGATGGACACTGAAATGTTTTCCTCTTCGATCTAAGTAAAGAGTACCAATTGTAAAATGCTGTCATTTAAGAGACTATTGTGCTCAAGGTGTTTCTGATACAGTTTGAAAAGAGGCTTCTCAGGGGGTCAGGGAAGGTCTGTGGTAAGTGCTTCGGAACTAACCAGTATATGCTGCTATGGTTCCTATTGCTGTCATCCTTGCTTTCCCTTCCCCTACCCCAGTTGTGTCTACATCTCTCTGTTGTGTCTTGTCTCTATTTAGATTGTAATCTCTCTCAGGCAGGGGCTGTCTTTATGTCTGTGCAGGGCAGAGTACAATGGGCTCCTAGACAGTACTGTAATGCAGATGTCTACTACTCACTACAGGTAAAGCCATCATCTTGATAGAGGGTTCTTCTAAATTGCATATTCTGCATCCCCAAAGTATGTTTGCCATGACATTTCATCAGCAAATTGCAATGCGTGGTGCCATCACACAGCATGATGATGATCTTCATGGGCCCTGATGGTAGCCTTAAAATGCTATGTGGGACGCAAGTCACCCTGCTAAAAAAATAACCCTGGAAAAGCAGAGTGGTTGGCAGCCCAAGGTCCTAGCTACTTAGTCTATGGCTGTCTTCTGCCATGTATTCCACACACTGCCACAAGCAGTGTCTTGTTCATTCTTATTTCCAGTATTCAGACTACTACAAGGGTTACAGGGATTTTTTTTTTCCACTTGAAACCTCATTTGGTAACATAATTCTTACCTCCTGATTTCTTATTGTATAGACTTTTCAGCTACTAGCAGTGTATAAAGTGATTTACTGCATCAGAGTTCCTTTAATCATTCCCGCTTCCTTATAGCTTGACTGGGATTTTTTAATCATAACAGCAGTGAAAGGAAAAACAGCTATGCCACTGCTTCTCTAAAAAGAAGCCCTGCTCACAGAGGAGGAGGTAGTGGGAGGGAGAAGCAGAGAAACAGCTTTAAGACTCTTTAAATGTCAAAAGCATTAAATGAGAGTTTGTAACCAAAGCCACAGTGAGTGGCCCTTAAAGAGACACATATTCAAAAAACCCAAACTAACAGATAAAGAGAGCAACTTATTGTCCTTTTGTATGTCCATAAATCAAGTATGGGTGCAATGTGCCATGTGGGGAAGAAATGGAGATGAAATTACTCCATTTATTCATAAAACAGGTACAGCGAGGCAATAACAGGTAAAACTAATCCCAGTGCTTCCTGACCATTTGCCTCAACCTTGATGTAGATAACCTGCCATTAGGGGGCAAGACTAGAAGAAAGATAAACTGCAACTGCATTTCTTAGTTGGGCTAGCTCTTCTCTGTTGCAACTGCTGGCTTGAGGTGGCTTTTTTGATGTGGCACATCAAACTCATAGAACACTGGACAGCCATCATGTGGTGCCATCTGTCACTGACAGTCTGGTTTGGATTAGACCTGGAAACCTACAGGCAAAAGGATCTGTAGTCTCCAGTCCCGCAGAATAATCCATTTACGCTTAAAGTAGCTCCTCCAGTGCCATAGGTAGAAGGCCCAGAAAAGGTTAAAACCCTCCTCTAGCTAATTATTGCAAATTTATATATCACCCATTAAATGAACTGTTTTGCGGAAGCCAAGTTCTTTTCTATCCTTATTGCCTATCTAGTCTTCTGCTGCTCCTGTATCATTTCAAATTTACAGCAAGATTTTAAGATTCCCAGAGTTCTTACTGGGAAATATTAGCTTTAGAACTATACAGTATTCTATGCTTTGCAACAAGATTGCCTTTCCTGGGTGGCTCGGCATCCTATCTTATATATGAGCTTTGGAGGCTGTCTCCTTCAACAAAAGAGAAGTCCTCATTCTCATTCTATAAGGAAGTAAACAATTGCTTTGTGTGGGTTTTAAAAAAAAAGCTGTCACTGAGGCTGGGGAAAGGGCAGGGGCATATACAAAGGCCAGCGAGTGTGATGATCTTGAAGCTGTTTTCCTTTTCCTACTGAACATGAAGCCAGCCTCTTTTTCTTTAAGAATGAAAATCAATTTTATATAACTAACCAACAAGACCTTGAAGAGAGTGTGAGGGAGGAAAATTGCTGCAAATCATAGGAGGGAAAAAAGTGGTCTGTATGTTTAATGCATCCCTTTGATTTCTACAGTGTGGGACAAGCCCTAGCAGACAACTCTCCATCTGGATTAGAGAGAATAAAAATGGAGCATTGCAACCTGGGACTTGTAGTATCCACATGCGGACCATCATTAAAGATGAAGGGGGGCATGGGGCTGTAATTTGCTTCATTTTACTATGATGCCCCCTCCAGATGGCTAATTCCCTCTTAAAGGTGGAGAAAGGGCTCGGGAAGCTGACTCAATTGGGAGGGAGACACACAGTCATGGAGCCAGGAACAATCTGCAGGGGATACTTGATCTGGTGCAGGATAGTTGTGTACCTCCAGCATGTCCTGGAGATTTGGGAAGATCTCTGGAGATCTGCACTGTTTGGGGTCATTCTGGGATGTATTAGCAGGAGTGTTGTAAGCAAGACACGAGAAGTAATTCTTCTGCTCTACTCCACATTGATTAGGCCTCAACTGTGTCCAGTTCTGGGCACCACATTTCAGGAAGGATGTGGACAAATTGGAGAAAAATCCAGAGAAGAGTGACAAAAATGATTAAAGGTCTAGAAAACATGACCTATGAGGGAAGATTGAAAAAATTGGGTTTGTTTAGTCTGGAAAAGAGAAGACTGAGGAGGAACATGATAACAGATTTCCAGTACGTAAAAGTTTGTTACAAGGAGGAAGGAGAAAAATTGTTTTTCTTAAGCTCTGAGGATAGGACAATAAGGAATGGGCTTAAATTGCAACAAGGGAGGTTTAGGTTGGACATTAGGAAAGATGTCCTAACTGTCAGGGTGGTTAAGCACTGGCATAAATTGGCTACGGGGGTTGTAGAATCTCCATCATTGGAGATTTTTAAGAGCAGGCTACACAAACACCTGTCAGGGATGGTCTAGATAATACTTAGTCCTGCCGTGAGTGCAGGGGACTGGACTAGATGACCTCTTGAGGTCCCTGATTCTATGATTCTGACTCTTACTTGAGGCAGAGGTGGTAGTGGTGTGGGAATGTGCACCCAACACCAATGGCAGAATTTGATAGAAAATCTATGAGAGGAACCACACACAGATTTACTCTTTGCTTCCCCTTTCACAAGTTCCCCCCCCCCCCCCGTCTCCCCACAGGAGGGCACAATCTGGCACCAAATTAGTTGTGACATTTAAGCTCCTGTCAAGTTGTCATTTCATCCCTTAGCTGGGCATAGTCTGAGCAGCCTTGCTGTGGAACTAACTGTGAAGCTGTCTACAAGCTTGCAAAAAGGCACCGTAAACAATATTGCTTGGAGAATTGGATTGCTCTGGTTTCATGGTTTATGATTTTGTATCATGAAGAGACATGAGAACTCCTGCTGGGTATAAAATAATCAACTGTTGTTGTAACATGGAATATGGATTGTTTGAGTTAGCTTAGGAAATGTAAAACAGTGCAGTGTACTTAGAGCATAACAAAAAGCTCCTTGTGACATAGACTTTGGTTTTTTTACATGTCAGGGGCCTCTAGGTGCTACTGTAACACAAATCAGAAATAATAATTCAAAACCATATGATAGAATACAAAAAATAACATCATTTATTTGCCTCCCTGTAGGCTGCCTGAATGATAGTTATTACATCCCAGACTGATGCTTTATGGACTGTCCAGTAGAATAGAGCCTCATTTAGCATGACTTCTGAGGCAAGTTGACTCTTTTTTTTAAAGGTGAATGTAGTGAGTTATCTGCTGCCT
This sequence comes from Emys orbicularis, assembly GCF_028017835.1. NCBI lineage: Eukaryota > Metazoa > Chordata > Testudines > Emydidae > Emys > Emys orbicularis. The sequence goes on along the minus strand of NC_088686.1, from coordinate 81,190,254 downwards.
TTGCTACCTGGTGTTTTCAGTATATACCTCTGCTCTTAGCTCATTTTTTGATAAAATCTTTGCAGGCTACCTAAAAAAGGATAAGTACTTTGCCACCCAGAAAGCCTTACTGAAAACTTCTACAATTCTTTTGTTAAATGGTGTTATTTTGGAATAACAAAAAAAAATCCACACAATTCAATAAGAGAGAGAATACATATTTCACATATAACTAGAAACTTTTTGGAATTTGTGAATGCAAATATTCAGTTTGATATATTTGAATGAAAATGCATCAGCTTTGTCACATAGTGGATCTTTTTTTCCTCACACATCAAATCATGGTTTAAAAATATCATTTTGAAATCAAAACATTGGATTTTGAAAAAGGATCATCTTTAAAAAATTATAGTTCTGTGGAAAATTTGGAAAACAAAAAATCCCTCTGGATTTGGAATTAAATGAACACTTTTTCAGATCTTTTGAGATGATGATTGTAAAATGCAATTTAGTCAGCTGTACTATTGAAACATGCACCAAGGATAAAGTCCATCCCAGTACAGAGGAGCCATGTCATACCCTTCATCCCATTTTACAGTGCTGGAGGCTTAACATTCCACCTGTCCTGCAAGGTAAAAGGAGAAACTTGCATCCTGCAGAACAGGGATAATTTTAAGAATTTCTTTTTTGCAGGACAAACCAGTGATTCTCAATCTCAAGCTGCTCTGCAGATGGGGTTTTACAGGCCCTTTCACTGGAATAAAATTCACTGAGTGAGAGTAGGAAAGGAAGGGAATGATACAAAAAATCAAGGTTTCCTTGTGATTTAATTTTGGGGTAGAGAACACCTGAAACATCAAGGGCTGCAATGGCAAATTGCTGAGATCCCAATCTGAATATAAATATATACAAGGTCAAATCCTAGGTCTTTTCTCCAGGTTGTGTACTCAGGACCTGATCATGCCTCTGAGATACACATGTAGATGGATCCACATGGATCTCCTCCACCTACCCAAGAAGAAGACTAAGCTGCCTCCAGACAGCTTCACACTCATCTCTTTGGATAGGACAGAGGGTGCTTCATAGGTCCAGGAAACATTCATGAAGAGATGGCAATGGGTGGGACATGGACAATGGGTCGGCAGGAGTGGAGGCAATTCTCATCATCCTCCACTAGCTCTTTTGAGATCAGGGTGGAAACATAGTACATTCCAGAAGCTTTATTATGTTTCCAAGATGCCTCTCCACACTGGGGAGCCCCGGTTAAACTGGGAAACCTCCACTGGAGCTATGCTGCCAGAAAACTGGTAGCTCCAGATACCCCATTCTTCAATTTAATCCTGGAATCCTGCTGAGCTCTGAAGATTCTAGGGGAAATCTGTGGCGTTTAGGAGCCAGTCTGTTGGTCTGTTCAAACTGGGGAAAAACAATGTCTGTGCAAATGGAAAGAATGGCACAGACATTCCTATTTAGCAGAACCTTGTGGATATTTCCTTCCCTTTCTTCCCTTTCTGTGAGCTGATTGGTTTTTATTCAGTCTTTAAGATAGACAAACTTCCCGTAAGGAAAGTATAAAAATTGAGAAAGTATCTCAGGGGTTGCTTGTACTTGAATCTTTCTTTGTAGACAAAGAGCTTTTTGGTTGAGTTCACCAGCAACAGAACCCTGCAGTTCATCTGTGCTGTCTCAGCAATTGCAGGGAAAGGGGATCTGGGCACATGTGTTTTGTAACTGAGGGCTTGTACATGTCTGTTCCTTACCCTTCATCTTCTGTGTTCTTTATTGAGAGGAGTGACTGTGGGGACACCTTATTGGAAATGCTTCAGTCGCTCTTAAATGATGAATGTTCAGATTGCTCATGCACGTTGAACAGTTGCTCACAAAACCAAAGATGTGGAGAATGCCTGGCTGTTCAATGATTCTTACATTTGGAAGGTGGTGGGGGGGCCGTTGAGTAGACCGGGGATAACTGTAATTTTTGGATGACAGGAATTTTATCTTTAAAAAAATACTAAAAATATTTAGAGAAACAAGTAATGATAGGCCAGCTCTTACCAATTGTTTCTCTTACTGCAACTCAGGGATGTGACTCCCACTGTTTAGTCACAGGGCTTCTTTTACATACCTTAGGGGACACCATGAAGAAAACCAAGTAAAATAGTTATTAAACATGGCTATTATTATTAAAGAAACATTAAACAAAACAACACAAGTGAGAGAATACAAGTGATAAACTGGTGACTTCCATTACCATCTTCTCTGAATGTCTCTCTGTGGAGAACCTTAACAGAGATTAGAACTTTCAGAGTGACTCCGCATTTGATGGGGCACTTTGTTTGGTAAGTTAAGACCAAAGTATATTTTTTCCCCAAAATTATTGTGAATCTATTCTTTAGTACATCATTACATAATTAAGAATCTTTATACATGGGTGAAAGAATTCTGTTTCAGGGTAGGTAGAACCAGGGCCGTCCTTACCCATACGCAAAGTATGCAGCTGCATAGGGCACCAAGAAATTTGGGGCACCAAATTTCCTGGTGCCCTATGCAGCTAAGTGCTGCTCCAGCGGCCAGCCCGATCCCCCGGCCAGCTGAGCCGCCCAGGAAAGCTGCCCCTGCCCCTGCTCCACCTCTTCCCCATGGCCCCTGCCTCTTCCTACCCCTGCTCTGCCCCAAGCCCACCCTGTCAGGCCTACGCTGCACTCACCAGGTGGCAGGAAGTGGAACAACCTGGCCCCAACCTGCTCCACTCCGCTGGCTCATGCTGGGGGGCGGTTTCCCTCCTGCCCCCCATGCCTGATCCTGCCCCCCCACGGAGACCTGGGGATGCCCTGGCCCCAGCAGGGGGGCTGCGTAGGGCACCAAAATGGCTAGGGATGGCCCTGGGTGGACCTGTTTTTTATTAATAAATAACCATCCAGTTTACAGTTGGGCAAGATAAGCAATCTTAACTACATCCTATGAAAGAGAAGAAAATATTTAAATCAGTTACTTAGAAGAATCCATTTAAAGAGCTGCCTTGAGACAGGCCAATTATGAATATTAAGCATCTTAAATCTAATTAAGACTATTTCTCAGTTTAGCACGTCTCCTCTCGCATGTTGATTAACAGGAGAAACTCTTAGTATTTTAAGTTACAACAGCAATCTTGTATCCCAGTAAAATCATTAGAAGAATTTAAATCTAATCCCTGGGCAGTGTCTTAGTTACTTTCTCTCATTAACACTTGTTGAAGTTTTTGGGGAGATTTTTCTTCAGTCTTCTCTCTTTTGTTTTGTTTTTACTCTGTCAGCTTGCATGCAGTAATGGACAGGATAAGTTAAGTGCTTGCTGTTTGTCTGGGCAGGGTAGCAGAAGGTGTGTGCGTGAGGGGTTGTCAAGGCTGCTTCCCCACTCTGAACTTTAGGGTACAAATGTGGGGGCCTGCATGAAACTTCTAAACTTAACTACCAGCTTAGATCTGGTCCGCTGCCACCACTCCCAAAGTGCTAATTCCCTTCCCTGGGTAGCCTTGGGAGACTCTTCACCAATTCCCTGGTGAATACAGATCCAAACCCCTTGGATCTTAGAACAAGGAGAAATTAACCATCCCCCCTCCTTTCTCCCACCAACTCCTGGTGGATCCAGATCCAACCCCTTTGGATCTAAAAACAAGGAAAAATCAATCAGGTATTAAGAAAAAGGCTTTTAATTAAAGAAAAGAAAGGTAAAAGAAAACCTTCTGGGAGAGATTAGCATACCAGCTACTCTCACAGACAACAGCTTCCAAACACAGAGGATGTTCCCCTGGGCAAACCCTTAGTTACACACACAAAAATACCCAAAATACCCAATTTGACTATTCCTCTAATTGCACAAGACAGGTTACAAAGAAATAAACATAAACCTATTTATTTCCTTCACTAATACTCACTACTTAATAAGAGGCTGAATTCTGGAGCTTTCCCACTCCGGTCCAAAGTGAAAACTCCCCAGACAAAGGGAACTTTCCTCCTTCCCTTTGAACCATCTTGTCCTCCCATTGGTTCCTCTGGTCAGGTGTCAGCTAGGCTAGGTGAACTTCTTAACCCTTTACAGGTAAAAGAGGCATTAACCCTTAACTATCTGTTTATGACAGGGGTGCTCATTTCAGAGTTTCAGGTTTTTTTCATATCCTTCCCATTTCCATGATATTAAGAAAGCACACCTCTTTGAGGTTAGTTTAGATTCAAATTGGTTGTTGTCGCTCTTTCATTGCCTCCAAGACTTTGTGGTTAGTTTAGCTCCTGATTATGCAGCTGAAGACAAAATGGAGGGGTCTCCCAGGGCTTTAAGTAGACTTTCACTTGTGGGTGGAGACCCCCTCCCCTCTCCTATGCAAAGTCCAGCTCCAAGATGGAGTTTTGGAGGCACATGGGCAAGTCATATGTCCATGCATGACTGAGTTTCTTACCAGCCAAGCCACATTCCTGGGAAAGCTCCGATGTGGATTGGTGTCTTCGAGTTCATTGTTGGCTTAAGTGGTTCTTGACTGGGCACTTAATTTGCACATTCCTTTCTCAAGAAGCTGACCAAATGCTTTACTAAGGCTACTTAGAAATCAAGCAAGTATACAGACAATATTCCTAACTTCAAGTACGAAAATAATACATGCATACAAATAGGAGGAATGTGTTCAGTAGATCATAACCTTTACATAGATATGTTACATGGCATATGTAGCATAAAACATATTTCAGTTATATCATATATACATCCATAAGCATATTCCCATGAAGCCTTATGGGGTACACCGTCACAGGACAAGTCCTGTTTTTTGATAAAACACTCAGCTTGCTTTGTTTGCTTTTCAACCAAATGGTTTCTAGATTTATTACCTACCATCTACAATATGTAATTAGACTTATCAGATATTCTACTATAAAAAGCATGAATCGAAATAATTAACACTTATATAAGTCTTTCAAAACATAGTAAAAAAAAGAAAATAGTATAGAATGTTAAAGGGAAATAGGAGTTATAAAGCTGCATTCCATCGTGGAGATAATAAACACACCTGGTAGTAATACGTTTTATGACTATAAAGCCATGTTTATCTTCCCTGATATTTGCTTGTCCTGGAGAGATAAGGTAGACGCCTCTTGGAATTCCTTTGACTAGTTTTAGAGACAAAAGGTGCACGAGGTAATTTTTTTTTTATTGGACCAACTTCTGTTGGTAAAAGAGTCAAGCTTTCAAGCTTACACAGAGCTTTTCTTCAGCTTGCTCCAATAAAAGATATTGCCTAACCCAACTTATTTCTCTAATATCCTGGAGCCAACACAGCTACAACACCACTTTCTCTAATTTTAACATTTTGCAGCATAACTAGCTAAACATAATATGTATTCTTGGATTTCTAGGCAACCTGGCTGTACCATACTTGTAGTTATATCTTAATATTCAGAAAAGATGCAAACAAGTTTGTAACAACCTAAAAATGTTATAATATTATCATTTTTGCATTAATATTGAGGTCTCTCCCCTACAAAATCAAACAAAAAATCCCAGTGTAATAGAAACATGTTCCTGTATTTGGATATGAATATTAAACTATGCTAATTTGATACATAACAGTTGTTCCAGGCAGATTCTATTTACAGTCATTTTCTGCCATTAGCAAGACATTGATATCCTCCTTCAATAAGTGTTTCCATAAGAAAACCCTCTGTCATGGTGCATCATCACTACACATTAGTGATGCGTTATAGATTCAATAACACCACTTGAATGCTAAGTGCTGGATCTTGAACAAACTACCAGATTTCTTCTATAATTGAGGCTAGACTTTTCTAAATGGGCAGTTCCAGAAGATGTGCAAGAAGAGTTCTGAACATACATGTTAATTAAAAGATGTAAGGTAAATCATCTAGTGCGGAATATTTCTTTGCACTATACCACCAGCATAGGCTGGTTGAAAAGATGATTTAACTAGCCCGGGAGGATTACTTCAGTGCAAGGGCATAGGCTAATATAGGGGGCATGGCTGAGATACCCCTGGGCCATGATGAGCCTGGACTATATTTTTGGTCCCTTGTAATTAGTGCATCTGGCATACGTTATAGGAGGCTTTGGGCCTGCACAGAGCATTACCAAAATCAGGGGATTGCAAAGGAGGAGTATAAACTGCTTTTGCATACCATCTTTTCAGTTTGGCTGTCTCTGAGGATCTGGCCTCTTACTTTTAGTGGAGAAATCCTTACACCTGACATCGGATTTCTATGAAAGTTGCTTTTCAAGGATTTTTTCCTCTGCTGTTCTTACAAGCATTTAAGAAATGCATTCAGAACAGCATAATTTAAGCATAGACATAGTGTAAGTTAGAACTGTCATAGTTCAGGGCAACTGCACCTGTATCCCCCCTCTGTGGTCCCACACTAGGCTTCCAGCTCCTCAGCCATCCCCACACCTCTCTCCATTCTGACCAGGATTTTTCCAGTCTGCACAGTTCCCTGTCTACGCTGTGATATCCCCAGCAAGCCAGACTGCCTAAAAGGCCAGTGTCTGTGCTTTGGTTTCTCTCCAGGGCTATGAAATGCAAAAGTGCCCACAGTTATAAGTTACGATACAGCTCTTCCTAAGCAAGCCCATTTATTGCTTAAAGTGAAAGAATTTCAAAGAAAACATATAAAAAAGTAAAATATGTTATACACATGCTAAAAAAGCTTACCAGAGAGCACCCTAACTCTAACTTCAAACTCTACTAAGTGTCAACCTGAAAACTGTCTCAGATTCAGAAACAGAACAACCATCTGGGTAGTTCATCTGTTTCTTTATATAGCACAGACATTTTATCTCATTTCCAGGAACAGATAACAAGGAGACAAAAACTCTCTCCTCAGAATGTAATTTCAAAAATCAGGGTTTTTGCATAACCAGAGATGGAGAATTTACATTCATCTTCCCTTACTCATTCCCCAAGGAAGCCACTTAACACTTTTTGTCCAAAAAGTCTATTCTTGTCTGGCACATTGTTCAATATAGTCCTTAGAAGCTCATGACACTTTCCAGGGTTCACATCGTATTTCCCCACTGGAGACATTACATACAATCCCCAACCCACAATAACACATAAATTTTACATTTAATACAATGGACCACCAAAGATAATTAAACTTAATTCAATATGGTTTCTTAAGGATATTATAGGAACTGCCATATTTGTCATAAGTACAAACAAGAAGAAAACAAAGTACAAAGAGAAGAATGGGCCACAGCGTGATAGGAAATTCTTTTCCTGTCTCCAGCTGTGGCCACGTCTATAAGCTTCAAAAGAAGGTGTAAAACCCTCCTAATATACCTACTTCTGCACTACTGTACCACAATGAAAAAAACAACGAGGAGTCCTTGTGGAACCTTACAGACTAACACATTTATTTGGGCATAAGCTTTCGTGGGCTAAAACCCACTTCATCAGATGCATGGAGTAGAAAATACAATAGAGGGGTATAACCCATGAAAGCTTATGCCCAAACAAAAGTGTTAGTCTCTAAGGTGCCACAAGGACTCCTCATTGTTTTTGCTGATACAGTACAGACTAACATGGCTACCACTCTGAAACCTGTACCACAATGGGGACTTTTTTTCCTGCAGTACTACATAAGGCTGAGATCTGCTTAGGCACTGAAGCCTGAGGACTCCTTCTGTCATTTTTCTCTTTCTGGTGTAACTGTAGTTGCTATTTTTATTAACCAAATATTTTAGTTTAATTGCTAAGCAGAGACAGGATTAAGCCACAAAGCTTGAATTTTTCCAAGGCTTGGGAATATTCTGAGCCATTCATATTCATTACAAATCTAGGTCTAGATCCAAATCCAAACTTTTCCAAAGTGTGGGGGACATTTGGATCGCCATTACAGTTTGGGCATATATATATATACAAGGCCAATTTTATAGACCCAAGAGATTCATCAGAATTTGGAGGGGGAGGGGAGGTATTCAACCTAAACCTAAAAATCATAGTTGTGCATTCTTCACTTAACTATCGAAAACAACTTTACTAGGTGAATCATAAGGGGTATGTCCATCTCTGAGCTTCTCTCATCTGGAAAAAGCTCAATGCATATCTTATAGCTGTAATATCCAAATACAGCTACTTGAAAATAGCTCCTCTCAGTTCCTGCCAACATCATTGAAAGGGAAGTGGGGAAAAAGTGCCTTTCATGGATGAAAGTGGATTATTTTTAGACCCTTGATCTGTCCATTGAGACCTACGTAAAAGACAGGAGGGCTGCTAAATTGAGACACTTTCATAAGTCACTTCACCATCATATACAGTTAAAGCTAGAATGGGTGTAGTGTTGCTGAATAAATCATTTTCTGCTAAGAAGCACTACATATTTTTAGTGATATTACAGGATGTTCAGTCACTCTGTGGCAAGGAAGAAATCAGAGAGAGTATATAAACTGGATTTATAAAATGATTTATATATCAAACCAAAATGAATTTCCAAGCCGCAAACTTTATAAAATACAGTCAGGTTATTTCTAACTACAAAGATGGGTGTAAGTGCTGAGTGCAAAATTTTCTGGGTTGCATTTTAGAGATATCACCACAAAAGACAGATTATTTGTAATTTCACAAATATAAAGTCTATCATAGAACAGCACAAAGTACTGATAGGCAGATTTACGTCTTGTGTTTATCTATCTAGCCTCTGCATTGTGCCCATCACACAGTTGCCAAGTTTCCCACAAATTTCTTAAAGCTAACACAGTGTATTCCTGGAGATTTTCCACTTGGTTTATTGGCATGCTGTGGGCTCTTGTTTCCTTTTCTCAGCCATCTACCTTGTCAGTCTTTTACATACCTCTTTGTTTGACCATCAGTCATTGTTTTAGCAGCAAAGTCCCCTGAAAAACAATCAATAAATTAATTAATACTTAAAATAAACAGTGGGGAGGAACTATTCTGATGAAACACCAGTCCTGAAAAATTTCACCAGTGTCTGACACACATTCCTTTAGCAAAGTGATTTTTGCCTCACACAAATTCAGGCAACAGTGAATCCTTTCTTTTTTGCTTCTTGACAAAATGGAAGTCACAGGCTCCCTCTCTAATGTGATGTTTTGTATTTAAAAAATAATAATCCACAAGACATTATCTAGCAATTTTTCTCCTTTTCCTACCCTCCCTCCCCATTTTCCCAACATAAAGAGCCAATTGGTTTTGTTTGTTGTTGTTTTATTCAATAATACTTTTACATTTTCATTGCACCTGTTACCCTGAAAGATCCCAAAGTGCTTTACTGACTCTGCATACTACTACTACACAGAACAGTCTTGCTTATCCAGATAGCATAGGGAGTGCTGATAATCAAGTTCAGATAATCAAGGATCCAAATAATTGAGAGAATTTGCAATAAAATTAATCTATATCAAGGAGGTTGGCTTTTTTTTTTATAACAGGGAATTTTGGTTAAAATATCAGTGCCCTTATCCACCAGAATTGTATCTAGGAGTCATGCAGAGAAGACAGGAAAGGTTTTAAATAGAGATCATAATGTCAATAACAGAGAAGTCAGAAAGGAAATGACTAAGATCAGCAAAGTCAGACAGGTTTGTTTCATTGTCCCTCCTGCAACCTGTGCTTCCCTCCAAGTTCCATGCAGGTTACAAGGTTGATGAGCAGAAGATTACAAAGTAATGAATAACACAATGGGAAAGAGGAGGAAATTGGTGAGAAAGAAGGATTGATACTCCACTGCTTGAAAACTTTTGTCATCTTTCGCACTAGTTCATAGAGTGCGGTTTGGGTGTAAAACTACCAAATCAGAATGCTAGCAGCCTACTCCAAGTGGTATACATAATGGCACAAAGGGCAAGCCATTGGATACCCAGGCCCACACAGATCAGGAATAATGCAGTGTTTAAGAAGGACCGCTTGAGAAAGTAATCAAGATGATGAGCAGGGAGTCAGACCAAAGCTGGAAGTCAAAGGAGAAGGTTTGTGAAAGGTAGTGACTCATACAAGAGGAAATATAAGTTGTTTAGGAAAATGTTAGAAGCAGGGCCGGCTCTAGGTTTTTTGCCGCCCCAAGCAAAAAATAATTTTGGCTTCCCGCCACCCCAGCCCTGGGTTCCCCCCGCATCCCCTGCCGCCCCAACCCTGGGCTTCCCCCCACCAGTGCTGACTCCGCCCGCTACCACCCTCACCTCCAGCCGGTCCGGCACTGGCAGGGTCAGGGTAAGCAGCGGGGCTCCCAGGCTGCACCTCAGCTCAGGGTCCCTCCAGCTAGGGCTCCCACCTCCAGGACTGGCTGGGGCCCGGGAAGGCAGAGCCGGGGGACCGCCCGGCAGAGGGCTGAGGAGCTGGGGCAGGGCAGCCCAAGAGGGAGCGGAGCCCCGGAGAGCAGGACGCGGGCTCCACACGGCAGCGCCCCTGGCACCGGTCCCCACTATGGCCCCGCTGCTGCTGCTGCTCCTGGCCGCCCTGCTGCAGTCCCTGGGTGGCTCGGCCCACTTTGCCCAGCCCCGGCTGCGGCACTTGGGGGCGGCAGCCCTGCGGCACCTGCAGGCGGCTCCGTGAGCCCCGCGGGGCAGCCCCCAGCCCTAGTGTTCCACGTTCGGAGCCCGCCTGTCCATAAGGTGCGGGCGCTGCTCCCCGACGCGAACAGCAGAGGCCCCAGTGCGCCCCCTGTGCAGGACGCGCTGCTGCTGCCAGGGCCGGCTCTAGGCTTTTGCCACCCCAAGCGCAAAAAAAAAAAAAAAAAAGAAAAAAAGAGGCTGGCTGGAATGCCGCCCCTGAAAAATGTGCCGCCCCAAGCACATGCTTGGTTTGCTGAGAGGAAGAAGGAGAGCTGGGAATTGAAGCCTTGGAGAAATGGGATTGGGCATGTGGGAGCAGGATAGGAGGAGTCTGAATGCCCAGTGTGTGGAAAGGAGGATAGAAGTGAAGGACAGAATGGACTTCAGAGGAGGATAAAATGAGGTTGTGGGGGAGAAGGAAGAGATTGAAAACAACAAATGGAAAGGAAAATCCCAATGACACTGCCTGGCCTTTTCATCACGGCAGTGCGAGGAGAAGCCACTGAATATACTGAGATACTTGCATGAAACGCCTTTGAAGAAATCAAAAGGTACTGCAGAGAGTGGTCTTCATGACTGAGAAGGTCTGCGCTGCAATGGCTCAGCATTGCAGTGAGGTGTGCTATGCTGCTGGTGGTGCCAGCTTTTAAAGTGAAGTCCTGACCACTTTCAGTCATTGAAGATAAAGTCACATTAGTGTGGGTGAGGTGTCCAAATTCCAACTTCTCAACTACCCACCTAAAATACATTGTAACTTCATTAAGCTACATTATTATTATTATGTAAGAGGAAAGATGATCCAGTGTTTAGGGACTTGTGGATCCAGCTCTGACACACAGACTTCCTGAGACACCTTTGGCAAGTCAGTTAGTCTCTCTGGGCTTCAGCTCCCCATCTGTAAAATAGCACTTCTTTATCTCACAGAGGAGTTGTGAGGATACATACATTAAAGACTGATACTATAGTAATGGTGGGGGGGGGCATATAAGTACATAATTAGATGGAGCCTCTTGACCTAACTGTTGTGCAGAATTCTTACTGTGTCCTACCTCAAAAGTGCCTTGAGCTCAGTGAGGGATATGTGTATGTGAAATGATTTCGAACAGCATTTTTTTATTAGAGCTGGCTGAAAAAACAAATTCCATTTCGAGGAAAAAAATTGAGGTTTCATTTTTTTTCCCGAACCAGATCAAAACTGAGAGAATTCTAAATTTTTCACACCCCCCCCCCCCCCAAAAAAGCAGTACACTGACTAGACAATAGTCCAGTCAGCCTGGGCCCTCACTTGGGATGTAGAAGACACAGTGAGTTAGTGCATCTCCTGATTCAGACCAGGCTCTTTCATATGCCAGCTGAGTGCCCTAACCACAGGTCTATAGAGTCAGTCTCCAGCCCAAAGCACATTTAATTCTTTATACAAGGAGAAACAGCTGCAACAGGGAAGGTTGATTCTATAGCCCCATGGTTAGGACACTCCTTTGGGATATAGGAGATGCAGGTTCAAATCAGGCTAGACCAGGGACTTGAATCAAGGGGTATGAGTACACTGGAATAAAAAGCCCATGGCATCTTGGCCTGTGAGGCTAAAAATAGCAGTGTAGGCATTTGGACTCAGTGACCCTCCCCCATCATGGAGTCTCAAAGCACAGGCTTGATCCTGAACATCTCTATTGTAATTGTATAGCCCTGCAAGCTCAAGTCAGCTGACCAGGCCAGTTATTACAGTGTAGATGTATATCTCCTACATCTCAGACGTGTGCTCTAGCCACTGAGCTATTGGCTATTCTGCGGCTCTTTTGGTCAGTTTCATCCTGGATGTGAGAAACTTCCCTCTCCTCCACCATCAACCTCCACCCTCTTTATCAGAATTGATACCTTTCAGTTCACAGTTTTGGTTTTGATTAATGAGCATTAAAAAAAAATAGATTATCAAAAAATTCCCAACTGACTCTAGCTTTATATATAGTTTTGGATGAGCTTTTCAAAGGACTTTAAGGAAGTTAAGTGCCCAAAACCAATGGGAGTTGGGTGCCTATTTCCTTTAGGTTTCTTTGAAAATTCTTGCCTTACCCCGGAATGTATCCATGTAGCATCTCCTCTTTTCCCATTTACTAAAGGATTGCATAAACATACAAGATTCATAGCCAGATAGTACACTATATCTCTAGTTACTGTATGGTGATGCAATATTGAGATAGAGTGAACCTGCCTTACTTATGGTTGGTTCTATAAAAAGCTTTTGCCTGATCCAAGGCCAAAACATAACTCTCCCATTTTCCGTGTCACCCAATTTCAAACACACCCTGAAAACTGTACAAAGTGTCTGCAACTATGCAATGTTTAACTGCAGTAGACAGACTAGGATGTAATAATTTCCCTGCTATTTTCTTCGGTCTTTTGGCTAAAATGGAAGCCAAATTTTTGCAATCCATGTTCAAAAGGGAATAGGCCTCCTATACCTGATATCTTCCAAATACCCTTTTTTCTTGCAAAACAAAACCCCAAAAAGACTTCATAAAAGGAACATCCTAATATGCCTGTAGTTACAGTATTGTTGAGAGCCCATGAAAGTGTCATAAAGAGGGGGATCAAAGAACTTTTGATAAAATTCTGCTCTCAAAGATCAGTTCCAGAGGACTACCTTCTTCATTGACAAGACAGCTGCTCTCTCTAAGTGTCTCTTTCCTCTTTCTCCCTCATATGATTACTGGACTGACATTTTCTAAAGAGCAATCAGATATAGGTTAGTATTCCCATCCTGGTATATTTGTCCCCTGGTATTTGATGGTATTTCTTGGCTGAAGAAGTCTTACCTTCACACCAGATCTTCACCAACAACAGCTACACCTAAAACCGAATGCTTCTCCTCCATAATCTAAGACATACCCCTGGAAAGTGGCACCACTCCAGGGCAATTATATAAGAGCCATGTCACACAGATATAACGGGTAAAGACAAATATCAGGATCAATTTCTTGCTCATCAACTCAAAGTAGTTAGGTCAAATTCAGACCTGAAATAACTGGTGCTACTCAATGAAGTGAATTTGTCCCTATGCTTCCTGAATTTAACCCTAGACAGTTAGCAATCAGTTCTTCAGGCAACTTCAGAAACATAAAATGGTCAAGTCTCACATACCCCACAAACACCAGCTTCCTTGTTCCTCACCTCCCTAAGTAAGGCAGAACTTTTGTGATTCATTTCACAACTCAGAAGAACTATACAGTGCTTCTGCAGTGGGACCTGACACTCAGGCCTGGTTTGTCAAAATATTCACAGAAGTTTCTTTCAGCAAACCTGAGCAAGTTTGAACCAAGCTGGGTCTGAGTCTCGAGCAACCATAGGTCATGTTTCAGACAATTCTGGGTTAAGTGATGGTTTTGGGTGAAAACCAGCCAAACTTGGCAATTTCAGCTAAGTTTTACTCTGGTTTTGAATTCTTCTAAAACAGATGTGGGCAAACTATGGCCTGCGGGCCACATCCAGCCCACGGGACTGTCCTGCCCGGCCCCTGAGCTCCCGGCCGGGGAGCCTAGTCCCCAGCCCCTCCTCCACTGTCCCCCCTCCCCCGCCGCTGCACGGGCCTCACTCTGGCCTACCGCTCCCGCTGGGCAGCGTGGGGAGCACAGCTGGCTGTGGCCGGGTGTCGTGGCTGCGAGCTCCTGCTGCTGGTAAGGTGGCAGGGAGCGGGGGGGTTGGGTAAGGGAGCGGGGGGTCAGGGGGGGGCAGTCAGGGAGGAGGGGGTGGTTGGATGGGGCGGAGGTTCTGGGGGGGCGGTCAGGGGATGGGGAACAGGGAGAGTTGGGAGTGGGAGTCCCGGGGGGCCTGTCAGGGGGCGGGGATGTGGATAGGGGTTGGGGCAGTCAGGGGACAGGGAGCGGGGGGGGGGGGTGGATAAGGGGGTGGGATCCCGGGGGGCAGTTAGGGGCGGGGGGGTCCTAGGAGGGAGTGGTCAGGGGACGAGGAACAGAGGTCGGTTGGATAGGGGGTGGGAGTCCCGGGGGGGGCTGTCAGGGGGCGGGGGTGTGGATGGGGGTCGGGGCAGTCAGAGTACAGGGAGCAGGCGGGGTTGAATAGGGGGCGGGGGTCCCAGGAGGGGGCAGTCAGGGGACAAGGAGCAGGGAGGGTTGGATAGGTTGGGAGTTCTGAGGGGGGCAGTCAGGGGGCAGGAAGTGGGAGGGGGCAGAGGCCAGGCTATTTGGGGAGGCACAGCCCTCCCTACCCAGCCCTCCATACAGCTGCACAACCCCAATGTGGCCCCCGGGCCAAAAAGTTTGCCCACCCCTGTTCTAAAAGTTTCACTTAAAAGTGAATGTAAGGAAAAGTTCAGAGCTGATGTATGTAGGTGCAACTGCACTGACTTCAGTGACGATGTACCCATTTCACAAGGTTTCTATTTGTTCTAAGAGGCAAAAATCTCCATAAAAACCAAAATCCTCTCCCAAAAATGATGTGTATGAACCCATGAAGTTGTTGGGTTTTTTATTGTATTTGTTCATTCACTGAATATTAAGTGGGCTTCTCTGAATTAATACCCATTTGGCTTGATGAAGAAACCTCATTTTTCTAACATAATTGTTCCTTTAACATGTCTTCATTTTAATAGACTCTGCTATGAGTCAGATTATAGCAATAAATCCACTCAATCCAAAAGATGTACAATGCAATCATCTAATTGAGAAGTACAGAGTTTCACTAGGTATTATCTAGGGACTGGATGGCTCATTGGGCTAGTAAAGCTTTTGACCTTTAGACCTTAATTGAAATTGGACCAGGGAGACTAGAATGATTAATACAAGCTGGTTATAAAAAAAGAAGTGCTGACTGGAGTCTGATCAGCTCAGCTCCAAGAGGCCTGATGTTCACAAGTGCAAACTTACACACACTTGGCACAAGGTTGATTTGGACAAATGGAATGCATTCAAAAGGGATGATCATTGCTTAAATATCTCAGGAGTTAGAATGAATGAACCAGAGTTAAGAGTGTTTCTTTCAGGTCAGGTGTGCATTCAGCTGAAAGTGGATTTACCCAATATCCATGCCTATTGTGATTGTAACTTGTCATTTTCTATTTAATCTGAAGTCATCAATCAAAAGTATTGCTAGATTCTCTTCTTTAGAATGCATTTGTTTTACTAATGGGGGCTTACATTATGATGACACGATACACCATTGTGTTACCCCAGTTTTACATGATCATATCTCCATTGAAATCAATACAGCTTCTCTGGCATATGTCAATGCCAAAACTGTGTAGTATAAAATGGACTAAGTAAGGGTAATTAAATGAAAGTCTCTTTCATTTCTGTCCATCATCCATTTATTTCAGTGGAAGATTTTCTGGGTACTACACAGATCTTCTGTATTTAATTGTCCTGTAATATTACAGTGAGTTAGAAAATAATTGTTGAATATTTTTAATTAAACAGTAGTTGTAGGCACCCAAGACATGATTGTATTTCAATACCCACAAGTATCAAGATTTTATTGTACACCAGGTAGAACCAGATCAAAACCTTAGTTGTGAATACAACTAGGCAAAATATTTGGATGGAAAATTTATTCCATGAAAAATACAGTTTTGGTTTGACAAAGAAAAGTGAACATTTTATAAATGAAAAGTTTCAACATTTTTTAGAAAACAATGTTCCATTTCAAAATTTAGCTAGAGTTATTTTTCTAAATGGGTAAAACCACCCAAAACCAAAATAAAATGTTTTATTTGTGGTTGACCAAAATATTTTCTTTGACCTCAAATAATTTGTTTTTTGTTGTTTCAGTGAGAAAACCTCAAAAAAAAAATCTGTTTTAGGGTAGCACAAAACAATATTTTCCAGTATTTGTTTGGCCATCAATTATTCGCTCAGCTCCAGTTACAAACTACTTTCAACTCTAGTGAACTTCATATTCTGATCCAAGCTTCACAATTGGCTGCTACACTGGGCAACATGTAAAGAAACAGATGAACAGATGTTTAATACAGTGCCACATTTACCATTTCTGTGATAGTTGGGGTTTCCTATATATAGAATATATAGAATCAAACTATGGGAAATTTAACAATTGCAGGTGGTAAGTATCCAGTTTGTAATAGAGCTTATCTTCCTGTATTTTGGATTGTGTTTTCTGACAAGAAAATTAAAATAAAAAATGAAAAGATTCAGATGAAAATAATGTCACATTTAGATCAATAAAAAAAAAACAGAAAACAAGAAATGTTTTCATGCAGCATCTAGCCACAACCTGGATAATTCCTTGTTTCAGGAATTCATTGACTTACCTGTACTTTTTAAAATGATCGGATAATTCTAACAAATAACAAAATTATTAGTTTATGAATGATCAGACCAGGGTAATCAAATCTCATGCTTCTAGGTATAGGTAGACTAGCCGTGAGAGTAGGCAAATTACCTCTTTCCCTCAACTCCACATATATATCATTAAACAACTGGAATAGGTACACTTTGGAATCTTTTATTGATTGAATGATTGATTGATTGACTTTGTCAGGGTTGACGGTGAAGGGGATTGTCTTTATCTGCATCAGTAAATAGCCTCTGCTGGAGGAAGGATACCAGGAACGATGAATACACTGTCCGATCTGGTATGCACATCCCATTTTCCTATGAGAAGGAAAAGGAGCAGGGATGAGCCTGGGAAACTGAGACATTTAGGGGGAAGCTGAATGCTCTATACATATAGTTAGGGTTTTATGGACTGAGTAGAAGTACCTGAATTCCTATATCTGCCATCAACTTTAGTGGGTTGTGGGGTCTCACCTCCTGTGAAAATTAGGGTACAGGCGTGTCTCATCTTACGCTGGGGTTACATTCCGCTGTCAGCGCGTAAAGTGAAAAGCGCGTATAGTCAAAATTACATTGAGTGTAATGGCGGGCGGAATCGCCCGCACTACAGATACAGTATTTAAATTGTTATTTTTCTCTTTTTTTTTGGTTTTCTTTTTGTTTTTGCCGACCGTGCAAAGCTGAATTCTCACATGTTAAATGCGCGTAAGATGAGACTCACCTGTACTCTTTCAGCATCTGGAACAATCTCTAAGGTCTCTGGCTCTCTAAGGTCTCATCGACACACACTAGTTGTACCGCTTTAACTATGTTGGCACAGGACAAAGTTTTTTGCATCATGTCGGTTAAGGGTGTATTTTTTTTTTTACCAAAATAGTTAAAATGATACAACCTCCCTTGTATGGATGCAAATATATTGGTATAAACGTGCTTTATACTGGTGTAGCTATTCCCATAGAGGGAGCAGAATAAGTACTGCTATAAGTCGCCTTCATACTAATATAACTCCATGTTCACTAGGTATTGTACCAGTATAGCTATTTTGTTTAAAAAAAAAAAAAAAAAAAACACCCTCTAACTGAAATACACCTCTACCTCGATATAACGCTGTCATCGGGAGCCAAAAAAATCTTACTGCATTATAGGTGAAACCGTGTTATATAGAACTTGGTTGGATCCACTGGAGTGCGCAGCGCCGCCCCCCCGGAGCGCTGCTTTACCGTGTTATATCCAAATTCGTGTTATATCGGGTCGCGTTATATTGAGGTAGAGGTGTAGCTACTGTGGTACAAAAAACATGCATAAACCAGGCCTTAGGGTTTGTTGACATGTGGAGTGCAAAGCTTTAACTTGACGTAGGATTTTAAAATGACCTAGTTAAACTGGTCCAAAAGGCCCATGTGAACACTCTTAGTTTGGTTTAAACCATTTTATTCAGGTTTAGCTTAAGTTGTTTAGGAACAGGTTTTAGCCAAATTGAAATAAAAGTGTCCACACAGGTATTTGCCCTGGTTTAATTAAATAAGTTTGCTTAAACCAGTACAGGTTTCTGGGTTGCAAAGCCCACAAATTAATTAATTTCCATTAGCAAGACTATAGCTCTCAGATTCCAGTCAAGTCTGAGATACCACCGAGGTTCTGATAAGATTAATGATTAAATAAAAAGGGGTTTTGTTGAAGAGCTGCTACTGTCAGACAAAAAGTTAGGCATTTTCTCTTCTTTTATCCAGGTCATTATTTCAGGAAAGTAATTTTATTAGATGTCTCATTTGTTTTATTCATTTTGTATTTCTTTCAGTCCTCTAAATCATCTTCACGTGTCCCATTTTTCTAACATGTGGCCTCCACAAATTTAAATCCTCCCAGAAATGCATGGACTTCAAGAAAACTGAGCCAGAAACAGAAAGTCTTGCCCTCATCTGGCATTTCTGAGATTTATAAATTAGCAGTCTTCTATTCTAATGTTTGGCTGAATCCATTAGCCTGACAGTCAGGGCAGCAGTTCAAGACCCCATTGCACTACAAGGTAAGTAGACCGGGATGAGCAGTCTAAGCGTGCTGAACCATCACTGTCTGCATAATACTTCCATTCCTAGCTGACCCAGGGCATTCATAATGAAGAGGATTGGCACACTATATCAGATAAATTGATCATCAACCCCAATACCTTCCATTTCTGACCAACACCCAATGCTTCATTGGAAAGTGACAGACATTCTCTCGTGTTATTCACTTGGCTATTTGTGCAAGGTTGTCAATGGGGATATACAGGTGAGGGCAAAGAATAATCTTTTGCTGCAATTCTTTTAAATTTATTTGTATCCAATTATCTTTTTTCACAAGTTTAAAATAGTCAGGAACAGAATAGCATAACAAAAATACAGGAATGCAAATGTAATGGTGTTCAAGTTGGGGTTGAACTTTTGAACTCATGGTATTTAAATGAGTACAAAACTAGGCAACCCAAGTTTGCCTATCCTTTCTGAAAAGCGCTTTTGAGATGAAAAACTCATGAGATGCTATATATATTATTATTCTCCAAGCTAAACTGAACCTCTGAACTTTTGAAGGGCTACTCATTTTTAACTAAAATACTAAACTGACTGACTTGTTCAGGGAGGAAAAAAATCACTGTACATTATATTTTCATAGATGTTAAATCCAGAGGGGTCCATTATGGTAATCTAATCTGACCTCCAGAATAAGAGGTTGTAGAATTTCACTCAATGATTCCTTCATTTAGCCCAACAACTTGTAGTTGAAATAAGGCATATTTTTTTAGAAAGACATTTTTGAGACTTGATGCTATTTTTAAAGCATTCCCAGGATTTAAGAAGTTCTTCCAGAAAAGTATCCCCTTATTTCTCCAAGACCTCTCTGTGCTTTACAGAACAATTACCTGGGTCAGAAAAAAACAGTAGATATGTGTCAGTCCCTTTCTTATGTAGTGTTTAAAAGGAGGGGTATATTTTATCCTCTGAATGTCATATCCCAGGCCTATCAATAGGCAGTGCCATGATAAAGTGGGATGGTGTAAATGAGAAAGGATTTATGGCTTTCCCTATACAGCTAGGATTACTGCTCAAATTAATGCAATGCTGCAGGAGTGGCTGATTAAAAAATATCAACCTGAAACTTCAGTCTCTTACTGCCTGCTCTGAGCATAAAGGTGGTGTGACCCTTTCCCCCTCGCACTCTCCCCCAACATCATGGATGTGAGGAAATACATTTCCTTAAACAAAACTCAGGATCCCAACTATGTCAGTCATCCAAGAGGGTGTAAAGTCTAAGGGTTGTTGCAGACAGCAAATAACAACCCTAAAATCAAGTTGTTCATCTCATTATGCCATGCAAATATGATGTGCTCCTGTGCCAATGATTACATTTCTTCTCATACAAGTCCCTGAGATCTTTCAGTGCCATCCTTCTTTAATAAAATAAATCAAACAAATCAAAATATCCTGCAGTATCAGAATACAGAAAGCAATTATAGAAACCCCAAATGCTAAGTGCCCTAACTAACACAGGTCTGTTTGCTGTGATTAGATGACATTGTTCCGATAAATGGATGTTATGATATGTAAGGCTCTGGACTTGAAAATTTAGGTTAATTCCTGCTTCTGCTACAGACATCCTCTGTGACCTGGAGGAAGTCATGTGATCTTTCTGTGCCTCAGTACCTCATCTGTAAAAGAGGGACATTAAGACTTCCCTATCTCCCAGAGGATATATTCATTAATATATAGAGGTGCACAGATACCATTGATTGGCACCACCGGAAAGCCTATTAATAAAAAGGAAATGTTGAAAAAGCCTATGCTTGGTCAAATATAGGAGGGGAAATTAAACATTTATGATGAGATTGCTGCCCTTAGGCACAGCCTTGAAGCACCTGAATAAATACCCCAGCAGGCACCAGGCCTCATAGCCAGCCCTCCCAGGCACCATTCCTCCCCTGCTCCCTACTTGCTCTTGGTGAAAATAAAATACGGCAGCCCTCAAAAGAATGAAGTTTACTTACCCCCTCACTCAAATTACTCTGGTTAGTGAGCAGAGGGGGAGGAGTCAAGGCCCCTTCACTTTCCACCCACTTCTTTCTCACTCATTCTAAAGGACAGAGTATCCAGAGGGCAGAGATTGCACTACTGACTGAGAGCAGAGATCTCAGTAGATCTTACTGAACTGAGTAGAGGGTGTGAAAGAATTTCCCTCAGTCCCCTGCTCAGTCAAGAAAGACAAAGGCACAATCTAGTCATTATGTAATATATATAAATTCCATACAAAGTAAGTGACTGAACTTTGAAACACAGAAATGGACAATGGAACAGACTGAGGTTCACCAATGCATCAGGAGCTCTGCAATGACAGGAAAGCAAGTATGCAAGATACTGATAATGAATGAATGTAGTAAGTCAGGAAGGAAAAGGCAAAACAAATAAATAAAGTGATAAGGTCTTTGTCAATATTTTATGCAGGAAAAGTTGTGTGACCTCATTTCTGATGTTCAGTTCAACTCAGTGCATGTGAATTTATAGAGTGAATGTATATTTTTTTAAAAAATCCCAAAGACTTTCTCAGAAGACTCACATAAATCAATAGCAGTTTAGCCTAAGTAAGGACTTCAGAATTTGGCCCCATATTTGTTAAAGGAAAACACTCCTCTCTCAAATTATTCCAATCCTCTGAATTTCCCACCATGGCCTATCTCCTCTATGTTCTTCTTTAAGTGCCCAATCTTACAAAAACTTAAGCATACAAGTATCACATAAGAACATAAGAACATAAGAAAGGCCGTACTGGGTCAGACCAAAGGTCCATCTAGCCCAGTATCTGTCTACCGACAGTGGCCAATGCCAGGTGCCCCAGAGGGAGTGAACCTAACAGGCAATGATCAAGTGATCTCTCTCCTGCCATCCATCTCCATCCTCTGACGAACAGAGGCTAGGGACACCATTCTTACCCATCCTGGCTAATAGCCATTTATGGACTTAGCCACCATGAATTTATCCAGTCCCCTTTTAAACATTGTTATAATCCTAGCCTTCACAACCTCCTCAGGTAAGGAGTTCCACAAGTTGACTGTGCGCTGCGTGAAGAAGAACTTCCTTTTATTTGTTTTAAACCTGCTGCCTATTAATTTCTTTTGGTGACCCCTAGTTCTTGTATTATGGGAATAAGTAAATAACTTTTCCTTATCCACTTTCTCAACATCACTCATGATTTTATATACCTCTATCATGTCCCCCCTTAGTCTTCTCTTTTCCAAACTGAAGAGTCCTAGCCTCTTTAATCTTTCCTCATATGGGAACCTCTCTAAACCCTTAATCATTTTAGTTGCTCTTTTCTGAACCTTTTCTAGTGCTAGAATATCTTTTTTGAGGTGAGGAGACCACATCTGTACACAGTATTCGAGATGTGGGCGAACCATGGATTTATATAAGGGCAATAATATATTCTCAGTCTTATTCTCTATCCCCTTTTTAATGATTCCTAACATCCTGTTTGCTTTTTTGACCGCCTCTGCACACTGCGTGGACATCTTTAGAGAACTATCCACGATGACGCCAAGATCTTTTTCCTGACTCGTTGTAGCTAAATTAGCCCCCATCATGTTGTATGTATAGTTGGGGTTATTTTTTCCAATGTGCATTACTTTACATTTATCCACATTAAATTTCATTTGCCATTTTGTTGCCCAATCACTTAGTTTTGTGAGATCTTTTTGAAGTTCTTCACAATCTGCTTTGGTCTTAACTATCTTGAGTAGTTTAGTATCATCTGCAAACTTTGCCACCTCACTGTTTACCCCTTTCTCCAGATCATTTATGAATAAATTGAATAGGATAGGTCCTAGGACTGACCCTTGGGGAACACCACTAGTTACCCCTCTCCATTCTGAGAATTTACCATTAATTCCTACCCTTTGTTCCCTGTCCTTTAACCAGTTCTCAATCCATGAAAGGACCTTCCCTTTTATCCCATGACAGCTTAATTTACGTAAGAGCCTTTGGTGAGGGACCTTGTCAAAGGCTTTCTGGAAATCTAAGTACACTATGTCCACCGGATCCCCCTTGTCCACATGTTTGTTGACCCCTTCAAAGAACTCTAATAGATTAGTAAGACACGATTTCCCTTTACAGAAACCATGTTGACTATTGCTCAAGAGTTTATGTTTTTCTATGTGTCTGACAATTTTGTTCTTTACTATTGTTTCAACTAATTTGCCCGGTACCGACGTTAGACTTACCGGTTTGTAATTGCCGGGATCACCCCTAGAGCCCTTTTTAAATATTGGCGTTACATTAGCTAACTTCCAGTCATTGGGTACCGAAGCCGATTTAAAGGACAGGTTACAAACCTTAGTTAATAGTTCCGCAACTTCACATTTGAGTTCTTTCAGAACTCTTGGGTGAATGCCATCTGGTCCCGGTGACTTGTTAATGTTGAGTTTATCAATTAATTCCAAAACCTCCTCTAGTGATACTTCAATCTGTGACAGTTCCTCAGATTTGTCACCTACAAAAGCCAGCTCAGGTTTGGGAATCTCCCTAACATCCTCAGCCGTGAAGACTGAAGCAAAGAATCCATTTAGTTTCTCCGCAATGACTTTATCATCTTTAAGCGCTCCTTTTGTATTTTCATCGTCAAGGGGCCCCACTGGTTGTTTAGCAGGCTTCCTGCTTCTCATAGACTCATAGACTCATAGACTTTAAGGTCAGAAGGGACCAATATGGTCATCTAGTCTGACCTCCCGCATGATGCAGGCCACAAAAGCTGACCCACCCACAACAGAATCTTCCAGCCTGCGACCCCTGCCCTATGCTGCGGAGGAAGGCGAAAAACCTCCAGGGCCTCTGCCAATCTACCCTGGAGGAAAATTCCTTCCCGACCCCAAATATGGCGATCAGCAGTACCCCGAGCATACAGGCAAGATTCTACAGCCGGATCCACATTTTACCCGCGATGGCACGTTAATGCCTAATTGACTAAAATCACGTTATCCCTTCAAACCATTCCCTCCATAAACTTATCAAGCCTAATCTTGAAGTCAGAAAGGTCTTTCGCCTCCACCGTTTCCCTCGGAAGGCTGTTCCAAAATTTCACCCCTCTGACGGTTAGAAACCTTCTTCTAATTTCAAGCCTAAACTTCCCCACGGCCAGTTTATATCCATTCGTTCTCGTGTCCACATTACTACTGAGCTGAAATAATTCCTCTCCCTCCTTGGTATTAATCCCTTTGATATATTTAAAGATAGCAATCATATCCCCCCTCAGCCTTCTTTTGGTTAGGCTAAACAAACCGAGCTCCTCGAGTCTCCTTTCATAGGAAAGGTTTTCCATTCCTCGGATCATCCTAGTGGCCCTTCTCTGTACCCGTTCCAGTTTGAGTTCATCCTTTTTAAACATAGGAGACCAGAACTGCACACAGTACTCCAAATGAGGTCTCACCAGCGCCTTGTATAACGGAAGCAGCACCTCCCTGTCCCTACTAGAAATACCTCGCCTGACGCATCCCAAAATCGCATTAGCTTTTTTCACAGCCACGTCACATTGCCGACTCATAGTCATCCTACGATCAACCAGGACTCCGAGGTCCTTCTCCTCCTCCGTCACTTCCAACCTATGCGTCCCTAACTTATAACTAAAATTCTTATTAGTCATCCCTAAATGCATCACCTTACACTTCTCACTATTAAATCTCATCCTATTATTTTTACTCCAATTTACAAGGTCATCCAAGTCTCCCTGCAGAATATCCCTATCCTTCTCCGAATTGGCAATACCTCCCAACTTTGTGTCATCCGCAAACTTTATCAGCCCACTCCTACATTCGGTTCCGAGGTCAGTAACGAATAGATTGAATAAAATCGGACCCAAAACCGAACCTTGAGGAACCCCACTGGTGACCTCCGTCCAACCCGACAGTTCACCTTTCAGTACTACCCGTTGCAGTCTCCCCTTTAACCAGTTTTTTATCCACCTCTGGAATTTAATATCGATCCCCATCTTTTCCAATTTAACCAATAATTCCTCGTGCGGGACAGTATCAAATGCTTTACTAAAATCGAGGTAAATTAGATCCACCGCATTTCCTTTATCTAGAAGGTCTGTTACTTTCTCAAAGAAGGAGATCAAGTTGGTTTGGCACGATCTGCCTTTCGTAAACCCATGTTGTAATTTGTCCCAATTGCCATTCACCTCAAGGTCCTCAACTACTTTTTCCTTCAAAATTTTTTCCAAGACCTTGCATACTACAGAAGTTAAACTAACAGGTCTGTAGTTACCCGGGTCACTTTTTTTCCCCTTCTTAAAAATAGGAACCACATTAGCTATTTTCCAGTCCATCGGTACCACCCCCGAGTTTACAGATTTATTAAAAATTATCGCCAAGGGGCTTGCAATTTCTCGCGCCAGCTCCTTCAATATTCTAGGATGGAGATCATCCGGTCCGCCCGATTTAGTCCCATTTAGCTGGTCAAGCTTGGCTTCCACCTCTGATACTGTAATGTCAATCGCCCCTCCTTTATTCCCCTCTGTCCCGCTCCCTCTATTCCTAAACCCTTCATTAGCCTTATTAAATACTGACGCAAAATATTCATTTAGATATTGTGCCATGCCTAGATTATCCTTAATCTCCACTCCATTTACATGCTTCAGCGGTCCCACTTCCTCTTTCTTTGTTTTCTTCCTATTTATATGGCTATAAAACCTCTTACTATTGGATTTAATTCCCCTCGCGAGGTCCAACTCTACACGGCTTTTAGCCTTTCTCACCGCATCCCTACATGCTCTGACCTCAATAAGGTAGGTTTCCTTACCGATCTGCCCCCTCTTCCATTCTTTGTACGCTTTCTGTTTTTTCTTAATCGCCCCTTTGAGACGCCCGCTCATCCAGCTAGGTCTAATTCTCCTGCCTACTCACCGTTTCCCCTTTCTCGGGATGCAGGCCTCGGACAGCTCGTGCAACTTCAGCTTGAAATAATCCCAGGCCTCATCTGCCTTTAGCTCTCTAAGTATGTTAGCCCAATCCATTTCCCAAAGTAGTTGCCTTAATTTATAAAAGTTGGCCTTTTTGAAATCGTAAACCTTAGTCACAGTTTTATTTCTGTTAATCCTTCCATTTAGTTTAAACCGAATTAGCTCATGGTCACTCGAGCCAAGGTTGTCCCCTACTATCATTTCCTCAACTAGGTCCTCACTACTCACCAGCACCAAATCTAAAATGGCATCCCCCCTCGTCGGTTCAGCTACTACTTGCTGAAGGAATTCATCTGCTAGCACGTCTAGGAACATCTGAGCCCTATTATTGTTACTAGCATTTGTTCCCCAATCTATGTCTGGGAAGTTAAAGTCCCCCATGATCACACAGCTCTTATTAGTTTTTACTTCCTTAAAAACATTAAATAGTTCTCTGTCCGCATCCAGGCTAGATCCCGGCGGTCTATAGCACACCCCAAGCAGTATCTCAGGGGAGGCTCTAGTAGTTCTTTTACCCAGTGTAATCATTGCCCAGACAGACTCTGTCTTATCCATTCCATCACTTATTATTTCTTTACATTTTAGTTCATTATTCACATACAGAGCCACACCCCCACCTTTACCTTTTTTCCGGTCATTCCTAAACAGCACATACCCTTCGATACCTGTACTCCAGTCATGACTACAGTTCCACCATGTTTCGGTTATTCCTACGATATCAGGTTTCATTTCTTGGACCAGGAGCTCCAGTTCCTCCATTTTGTTACCTAGGCTTCTCGCATTGGTGTATAAACATCTTACCGTATGCTGTCTGTCCT
This sequence comes from Emys orbicularis, assembly GCF_028017835.1. NCBI lineage: Eukaryota > Metazoa > Chordata > Testudines > Emydidae > Emys > Emys orbicularis. The sequence goes on along the minus strand of NC_088686.1, from coordinate 81,163,628 downwards.
TTCTCCCATTAGTTATGCACTTTGGTACGGACCCCCTAGTGTCCATCCGCCCCGTCCTTCTAATGTCCAATTCCCTACCCCTATCTATATCTGTGCTTATCTCTTCGCCCTCATTTTCAGTGTTGGAATCTGGCGTGGAGATTAACTGGACATCTCCCAACCGTCTCCCCCAAGTTCCTAGTTTAAAGCCCTTTTGATGAGATGAGCCAGCCTTCCTCCCAGAAGTCTATTTCCTTCCCTACTCAGGTGAAGTCCATCCCGCGAGAACAGCTGTCTGTCCCCGAACGCCTCCCAGTGGCCATACATCCCAAAGCCCTCCTTATAGCACCACTCCCTCAGCCAGCTATTTATCCTCACAATTCTGTCTGCCCTTTGCTGTCCTTCTCTAGGAACAGGCAGAATCCCACTGAAGATAATCTGAGCCTCAACTTCCTTAAGCGTCTTCCCCAGCCTGGCATAATCTCCCTTGATTCTCTCTAGCGAGAACCTAGCCGTGTCATTCGTTCCTACGTGAAGGACGATCAAGGGGTTCTTACCTGCTCCCTTTAGGATCCTTTTCAACCGCAGGTCCACATCCCGTATCTTAGCTCCCGGCAGACAGCACACCCTTCTGTTTTCTGGGTCCGCCCTGGTTACAGGCCTGTCTAACCTCCTCAGTAAGGAGTCCCCAATCACATACACCTGCCTTTGCCTAGGGGCAGCGCAATCTAACAGTCTATCCCCTGTTCCCTGCGGCCGTAAGTCCTGTCTGTCTCCATTTACCCTTATAGTCCCCCTATTGCCACCCTGTATCCCCCCGGGGCTGAGTATTGATGCTGTCTCCATCAACTCCTCCCCCCTGTCTATTGGACTAGCTGCCCTTCTTTTCTTCCTCTGCCTCCCACCATCAGTTACCACCTGCTGCGTCCCCTCCTCGTTAGCCAAACACCCAAACCTGTTCCTGAGTTCTATTTCCCCCTCACTAGCCCTCCTTTTCCTTGGCCTGCTTCTCACGGTCACATGCTTCCACTGCTCTTGTTCTCCCCCCGACATTCCCCCCTCACAGACCATAGCCCCCGCTTCCACCTGCACCCCTGAGCATTCCCCTTCAATTACCCCTTGCCTTTGCTCCATTAGCTGTTCAAACCCCCTTCTAAACTCTACCAGGGTCTCTACCTGCATCTCCAACCCCCGAACCTTTTCCTCTTACCATGCCTCTGATGTACTTAAAAAACATTTTGTTATTACCTTTGGAGTTTTTGGCTAGCCGTTCTTCAAACTCCTCTTTGGCTTTTCTTATTACACTCTTGCACTTAAGTTGGCAGTGTTTGTGCTCCTTTCTATTTGCCTCACTAGGATTTGACTTCCACTTTTTAAAGGAAGTCTTTTTATCTCTCACTGCTTCTTTTACATGGTTGTTAAGCCACGGTGGCTCTTTTTTAGTTCTTTTACTGTTTTTCTTAATTTGGGGTATACATTGAAGTTGAGCCTCTATTATGGTGTCTTTAAAAAGGGCCCACGCAACTTGCAGGGATTTCACTTTAGTCACTGAACCTTTTAACTTTTGTCTGACTAACCCCCTCATTTTTGTATAGTTCCCCCTTTTGAAATTAAAGGCCACAGTGTTGGGCAGTTGAGGTGTTCTTCCCACCACATGACCATTGCTACTAATGATAACACAGATCCTGCAAGCTGTTCCAGGCAGGAAGTTTGCTGTGGCCATACCAAAAAGTTGCAGGACTGGGGACTTAGACTGTAAACTTCTCAGGGTAGAAACTGTCTTCATACCGTATACAGCACAAAACACATTGCTTTTAAATAAACAGTTAATAATTGTGAGAATAATCCTCGTTTTGCTCTGACGACCATTTGGCAGTTGTTAAAGTATGAAGCATTTATCACCATGAATAAAATATAACATAGATTTATTGACAGAGTGGCAGGGGGCTGCAGGAAAAGGTGGTTTTGAGGATGTTTATGGCACCACCTCCTTGCTATCACAGAATGACATCTTTGTTTTCCCCTGGCTTCATGTGAGAAATGCAATGTAGAGCTTTAAAAAAATCACTTTTATTTAGCATTAATATTCTTATAATGATTGTTTAACAGGTATTAATAAAGGATGCAGCAGTGTCTACTAATGTCACCTTTTAAGCAAGATGGCTGCCACAACCAGCTGGAGGCTCAGTGCCAATTTGAAAATGTTATCTTGAAAATACATTTCACAGTTCATTTCACAGCTATGGCCAGACATGCCTCTTACCTCTACGATTTGAAAATGTCTAGGCTGAGCAAAATGGGGATGGTTCTTTTCAAGACAGATGGAAATCCTGAAACTTGTTTATTCTGATCTTTCAGAAACCACTGCTCTGCATGAGCCAAATTCATTGCTGGTGTAAACTGGCTCAGCTTCACTGAAGTCAATGGAGCTCTGTTCATTTACACGAGGAGAGAATTGTAGCCCTTTAATTTCATAGTGTATTTCACTCTCTGACTTTCCCTTTTTTGTTTGTCTTTTTGTTTGTTTTTTATAGTGCTGGTGTCTCAGGCAGGTCTACACATAGTTTTTGAACACATTGAACTATATCAATATACACACCAATATAGTTAAATCAGTGCAAAAGCTGTGTGTCATAGACAAGGGCTTACTAAGCTGCCATCATGCAGGTATTTCAAATTTTACCTTGAAAACGACAGCAAGCATCAATGTCTCACTATTTATTCTGAACATTCAAAAAAAAAAAAAAAAGTGCCTTGCTTAGAAAGACACTATAACCTGTTCTCTTACTATACTTCCCTCTATATAGATATCAAGAGACTCCACACATATAGCAGCCCCCAGACCTCTGAAATATCTGTTTATAATTAGAAGATCTTTGAGCTTCAAAGGCACAAATATATTTCTATAGCAGCCAGTGCCTGAAGTGAGCAGGAAGAGGCAGGGAGCTCTGAGTGCCAGTAATTTACTAGAATTCCATAAAGAAAAAAAAATGGTCTCACTTTTCAAGTGACTAAGAAAAAAAATCTGATGTACAAATTGAAAGAGGAAGAATAAAAGCAAGAGGCTTATTCAAGACTCAGGCTGGAACTGTTGCGCAGTGCTCACTCTTGCACTCTCTGACCCATGCTGTAACATTATAGGAACTCCTCAGCTTTACAACCTTCCCCTGGACTCTAACCCCAGCTCAGATGAACACGGCAGAATTACAAGCGGTCCCCTGGTTTCCCATCTCCCTCTGTGTGGTACTCTCCAGCTGAGCATTACAAGAGTTTACCTCCTTTTGATTCTCCCTTTGAGTACTGCCTACACTATGATTGAAAAGGGGGGGGGGGAAATCCTTTTAAAATAAAAAGGTAACAAAGTTAGAAATAAGCCCAAACCAAAATGCTGCATCCTGACACCCCCAAACTTGGGGGAAATTTGAATTTTGGTCTTAGATCAGTATCTAAACTTGGCATATGGTGCTATTTCAGGACCCAACCAAACCTGGGATCTGAGTACATCTGAACTTTGGGGCAGTTCAGATCCAGATCAGCCCCGTTTCTAAAGAAAAGCATCTCTTGCTGTGCTGAGATTGATACTCGGACGGAATAAGATGAATGTAACTCCCCTGAGTGTGGGGAGTTTGTGTCATAATGAAAGTACCTGCTGCCTAACATACATTTTATCATAATGGAGCAAAATAGGCCACTGTAACTATTGAAGAAATCCATTTCATGTGCTCCCGAGTCCTACCAGCTCCACTTCCAGAGCGAGACCCTGAAATTGAAAATATTCAATAAGGTTAATCCTGCTACAGTGTATTTCTATTGCTCCATACTGTATATTATCCACAGGCTTAGCAGCTTCCTTTAAATACAGCATAAGACCTGTATGGGTTTCATCACATAGGCTCTTTTACAGAAAAAACTCCTGCCCCTCCTGCCCTCGCAGAAGACTTTAGGGGAAGAAACTGGCCCTGCTATCTTCATGCACGGTAGAGTTTATTAACGAAAGAACCATTCCTAACACGATGGCACCTTTAAAAACTTATTAAATTACACCAATAATTCTCTGTTAGCCATGCTACCAATCCCATTTGGGTTTAAAGTTATGGCTCGTTATGTTTAGCATCTGCATTATGCACACTGTTTTCTCATTATGAATAAATCAATAAATCAATTAGGGCCACTGAGCTTGCACAGGCTTGTGGGAGAGTAATTGAAGATCATGGAGAATGGATTCTATTAGTTAACCCCTGATGCCCTATAGTAGCTTTTTCACTATGACTATTCCACCCCAAAAAAGAGGAGAAAAATGCTGTTGATGATCATGTGACAGATATGGCAATTTCTTGTACCAGCCTTGCTATTGAATTAACTTTAAGTATCTTCAGAATCCATGGTATTAAATGCAAAGATTATGTATTATATTGGGCCTGGATGATCAAAGGTCTATATTGAACAATGTGGCAGACAAGAATCTTCTCTTGAGACAAATCATGTGAAGTTGATTTGCTGTGAAATCTCTAGGGGGAGGTTAATGCCCCACCCCAGTTATGCAAAAACCCAGACTTTTGAAGCTATGGCCCACGGAGTGGATCTTTTTCTGATGATCACTTGCTGCATGAGGTCAAGATCAAAGGTCCAAGCTTATAAAGGAAACACTGAACTATTAATGGGTATTCTAGTTCTGACTGAGTCAGTTATGAACTTGTAACCACAGCAAAAACCCTTTTGTGGGGATTGAAGGACTCACTCATACCAGAGCCCCTGTTGCAGATGGGAGGGGTGTGTGACCTCTGGTAAGCTTTTTAGCAGGTGTCTAGGTTCTTTTATTGCTTTTAATATTTTTTTCTGTAATGCTTTCCCCTTAAGAATAAATGTGCTTGCCTAGAAAAGGTTGTATGGTAACTTGTAACTACTGGCACTTACAGCTGTTCATAGACTTTTAGGAAGTCTATCACTATCACAGTGTAGGCAGGGAACTGTGCAACCAGAGAAATACCCCAATCAGGAGGGAGAAAGATATGGGTTTCTACCCAGGAAAGGTGATGGCTGAGGAGTTTGGAGCCAGAGTGGGTACCCTCAGGGAACCATGGCAGGAGGGGGGACATACTGGTGGTTGCCCTCAATGTGACAAACCATATGGCTGGGGCTTGAAGAATTTTTGGAAGTAACACAATACTTGTCAAATTGCTGATTTTAGTGAATTGCTGCTTATAGAGGAATAATTGACGATGGGAGAGTTGTTTGTTTGTTTGGAGGGGTTTGGGGGGGGGACTTCTATTCTTAAGATCATTGTTTTCTGGAATAAAGATGGCTGGCCTGCCTATCTCCCTGCCCTGAATATATTTGTTCACACCTACTGGAAATCCAGAAATGACATTCAGCTTAAGACTATTTGTTTCAGTATGTCATAGTGTAAGTACAATACTTCTAACACTTTCTTAGGCCTAGCTGGCTTGATGCCCTGAAGCTGACTTTTGCCACATCACAAACAATTGCAAGTCTCAAGCATTGTTGCTGTGTATGCATGTGCATGATTATTCAAAGACTCTCTGGTCTGGATCCACAAAGGGGCTTAGGCACCTAAAATATCAGAGGAACAATGGAGATCCACAACGTCTGAATTAGGTGCCTGAGCTCCCCATACAATAAATGGGGAGAGATAGGCACCTAAGAAAGAAAGCAATCCACAAAAGCCAGCACACTAGATGGAGAGCTGCCTCAGCTAGACAATGGGAGATGGCAAAGAGAGGGTGTGTCTTAAGCCACACCCTTCTCATGCAGATAGGTGCCTAAGTCCAGACTGTTTGTGATCCACAGACAGGAACTCCTATCTCCTCAAATCAGGCTGCTTAGGTGCCTGCCTCACTCCACACAACACCAGGTGCGGTGGAGAGGAACCCACCTTATAACTTTTAGCTCAGTGGTTAGAGCCCTCACCTGGGATGTGGGAGTTTAGGCTCCTACTAGGTTAGGTGAAGCCAAGTGAGAGTTTTTTGGATCATGATGGAGCCTAAAACTCATGTTTCCAAAACAAAATTTGCTCCTTGGATCCTGAGAGCTGCTGAGTGAAATTGGTATTCTTGCCAGCCCAGGGAGGCAGCTGGCCTGAGAGACTGGAAGCCCTGGGGTCCCTGTCCTGGGGCAGTCCTCATGGTGGGGCTGTCCTAAAGCTGCAGACCTTGGGGGCTGGTCCCTGACTCCAGGTTAGGGCACTTAGAAGCCTTGAGATCCCCAGCTTGAGCCTAACTCCAGTTAAAGCTGGGGCTTCCAGGGCTTTTAGACTCTCAGTTCCATGGTAGCCCTGAAAATATTGGTCTGGCAGGGCTCTCCCAGATCTGTGGAGCTGGAAGACCAGTGTCTCCAGCCTCAGGGCAGCCCACATGGCAGATCTCCCTCTCTCTGCCTCTGTCTTTGCAGAAAATGAAATTGACAGGAGCCTTCCAGGTGGGCAGCCCAGGAACCATCATTTTGATTTTCCCAATGGAAGCTCTAAATGTTTTGTCAAAACTGAAATTGTCTTGTGAAAATAATCAGTTTCGCTCACAGGGCATTTTTCATCAGAACATGATTCTGATTTAAAAAAAAATTAGCAGCTCTAATCATCACACTAATTATGAGGGCATTGTGAGTGCCTGTGCAGATATTTATTTCAATCAAAACAACAAAACTTCTGTGGGTGGGGAATTGCAAATAGCCAGTGCATGGAACCCTGTACTACAGTATCAGTGAAATTGGGGAGAAATACCATTTTGGTCAGAGACACCAGGAAAAACCCTACTCCTAAGAAAAGTGCCCTGGGAAGTAGCATAGGAGCCTCAATATCCTCACAGAGCAGACAATGATTTAGATGTTAAGACCAGACAAGACCATTTTGATCATATATTCTGACCTCCGGCAGAACACACCCTGTGGAATCTCACCCAGGAATTTCTACATGAAGCCCATAAATTCTGCTTAAGGTCTCATCTCATCTCATCGATGGGAGCTAGGAAGGGAACCCAAATATAATGAAATCCTTCAAAATAAGTCTTTATTATGTAAACAGGAGGCAGGGCACATTCTGAAACATGGAGGGAGAGAATCTAGAGATTATTTTCCTATTCATTAATAAGGTAATTTCCAGTCCATTTATTTCTCCTTTAGAGAACATCAAAATTTGTTTCTCTCTGAATAAATAGAGAGTGATTGTGTCAAAATTTATTTAGAAAATACATTTTATTTCTTCTGGGATCTTTCTTTCAAAAATGTATAATTTTCTGGAAGATGACTAAAGGATGTGGAAACTATAGGGTGTAAACAGCACACGTGTATCCCTGAGAACTAATTGCTGACTCGTGTCTGGTGCCCCACAGAGTCTATTAAGAATATTAAATGTACCACAGTCTGCTTTATAAATCAGTTCTGCACAGCCCACCTAGAGATTGACTGAATGACTGAAAACTGAGGTGTAGAGGACATATCTGCTGGTGACTTGGACTCATAACCGCTCTGTGCCTAGTTTCTCCATCAATAATATTGGGGAAAATATACTTACAAATCCAAAAAGGGATTGTGAGGATTAATCAATTTGGCATATACTTGGCTGTGCACAAGTACAGACGTACTATTGAAATTGCTGGGAAATAGCAGTAAAATATTACCTATACTAACACACAAACATATGAGTCTGCTTCCTGACTCTGAGTCCATATGCTGTTGTTCTGGTTAGGGGTACTGAGGAAGAGGGGTATGAGGATGGGGTATAGAGGAAGTAGATCAACCTGTCAGAAACTTGCCTCCTTTGCTCCTACTAACAATAGGCCCCACAAAGGAGAAAGGGGAAAGTATGTGAGGGGAGACTTGGAAGAGAAAGCGCCTGGTGTCTCCCAGGAGAAGATGGAAGTTGAAGTGCCTTTTGTGCAAAGGATGATGGGGATTGTAGTCCTTTAGCATCATGCACTGGGAAGTAACCTAGCTGATTGGGCAGGGTGTTTGACAGTTGACAGATTGGTTGACAGATTTATATAACCTGATCCTCTTCCCTTTTGTCTCTCATTTTTATTGGGAGCTTGAGCAGGATACATCTACCTTAGCTGAGTGACAGCATAATATTGGGAAGCCTAAAATCACCTTTCTATAATTGAAGCTTATTTGGGCATCTAACCTTGATTAGCTATGCCTGTTCACTTAAGATTTTTGCCTCAGAGATGGTTATTTTTAATACATTGTTTCTCTTAGCCCCTTCTAATGATCAACTTTGCAAAGTTTCTATCGCTACAAGGGGATGGTATAAAATTGGATTAGGATGTGTGTGTGTGTGTGTGTGTGTGTGTGTGTGTGTGTGTGTGTGTGTGTGTGTGTGTGTGTGTGTGTGTGTGTCAATAACAGATGGGACTTGAACCAAAATCTTGGGTTGGAACTGTGAGGAAGTTTGGCTCCTGAGCTGAACTTTTTGGCTCTCTCCCCTCAGCTAACAGCTAAAGACGGGAACTTGGAATGCTACAAGGGCTTCTTAGAACAGCTGGAGGGGAAAAAAGACTTAGAGAGAGGAATGGGGTAGGAGGTTTTTTATGCAAAGAACACTCCTTCCTAACAACACAATCTAGAAAGTATTGTTGGAGAATGATGAGTGTAGGTGCAGCATTATTATGTTTATTATTATGATTATTATGATTATTATTATTATTATTTTAGTATTATGTTTATATAAGATGCAGTTGCAGGGAATAATAGTCAAAGGAAAAGGTCAGAAAACAAACAAACCCTGCATAAGATGGGACATAACTACAAGACAAATCAGGACTCTCTCTATCACTGTATAACTAAGGATGAGCAAACCTTGAGCAGCTGTTTATTTGGAAGAATGCTGGGGAATTATTCAGGCAAGCTGAGCACAAAGTCCATTGAAATGAACGAGGAGAAACCCTGCTTCATTGCAGTAAGTACATAGTGTGCCAGCAGGTATTGCGTGAGTCAGAGAGAGAGAGAATCATTGGAAAAGGGCTTGAAGTAGTTTAGGGAGTTAGCTGTTTTCTGATCCTAGATGGATAGAAGGCATTTTGGGAGGGGTGGGGGGAAATGGTTTTATAGCTAAAATGTCTTTATGTAGTAGTCATGTGCAAAATGTTCTGACAAAGGTGAATCTGACTTTAAATATGAACGTACTATCCTCAGATCAAACAGAACCATTTTGTAGGTTCAGATCAGTTTTGAAATGATCACCTACCCTCTGAATTGCTTACACAATCCAAGGACTATTCTGGCTTTGTGATGGCAGATACCTTGCAAATTCACTGGAGGATATCAGCAGACCTCACTGTGTGCACTCCCGTTCTGCAGGAACCCAAATAAATCCACATAGCTCTGATTATTTGTTTTTCATGGACACTTTGTTCTTGAGAGCCATTTACAGAGCCAAAACAGAAAATGTGGTGATCTTATGGTATTTCCACCATTCAGAAAGAAAAATCCCCTTAAGAGCCCAGATCCTATGGTATTTTGGGGGCCCATAAATGGCCCTGAGTCATTAAAAAAGCCTGTGCAAAACAGAATCAAACTTACCAATACTAGAAACTGAACAATCCCCTATTGGTTGTCTGCTACGATTTCCAAAAATCAGACAATGTGGTGCTTCCTAGGGGTCAGACAGATGAAAATTAATTCCAGGGCATTTCTGACATGGGGAATTTTTGGTGTGTGTGAGATTTAAGGCAGCTGCTAGCACGATACAGATTGCCACACTGCCTGAGATCCCTGCCAAAGAGTTGGCAGAATATTAAGGAAGACAGTGGGATTCCTTAATGCAGTGATGGGGAGAGAGGAGGCTTTGAATCGAGTTTTTCTGGTTGCTAATTTCCTCAAGGGTGAGCCAGTATCCCGTGTGTACTCTGATAACTTGCCTATAAGGTACATTTTGAATTTTTCTTGGACATAGAAGTGAAAGCACTCTAATGCTTTTTATATAACTGATATCCAAAGTGAGAGACCTCAGTTCTTCCTGTTCTGTCTTTTTATGCAAAGGCACAGAAATTATGCTTCTAATTTGTGACATTGGTGGTTCAGAAATGTTGTTCTCCCTACAGCCATCCTCAGGGAGTGGCTGTTTCTCAAGCCCTCATCTAGCACTTTCTATGCTCATAGACAAAATATCACCCTTCCAAATCGCTGAGAGAGGGATACCATTTAGAAGTCATTTCTTATTATGCCATATTGCTATACAAGGATTTGTCATCAGTGTCTACTTTTTATATATAAGTTTAAGAAGAAAACAATGACAATTCATGCCTGATGGGCATTCTGGAGGACTATGATTCTTTTGAATCAGTGATCACCAGTGACAATCTGTTCCTCCAAAATTCATTAAATCATTAGCTGTCCTGAAACATAAATATTATATATTCTTTGGAGACTGTCTTGCAAACTTCCTCTGCCATGCAAACTTCCTCTGACAACTCAGTCTTTCTGCCTAATCTTCCATATGTCAGCCCTCGATGCCCTGTCAGAAATACTTTGTGTAGGGTTGAAATCTTCTTCTTCTTCAAAGTAATATCCTTGAGCTTTGACCTCTGTTTGCCTCTGTTAACCTGGAACTTTTGAGTACCAAATTTTGCTCAGAGCTAACTCTTTACTTTGCCCAGATGATCAACATTGAACAGAATTGGCATATGCCTCTGTTTTCTTCCTTGTTCTATTTATCCACATTACAAAATTCTCTGTAGTCCCTCAGAGTTCCTTGAAAAAAAAAATTCTTCACACTTTTCTTGGCAGAATTACAATCTGTGTACTCTCTAAACTGTTAGTTAGGAGACAGTATCCTTAGGGCTGAGAAGAGTTACTCAATTATAGGACTTGGATTGTGTGATTCAGTTCTACTGGTCTACTATTAAAGCAAGTATGTGTCTTTAATTAGTGATGGGAGAACCTCAAAAAACTGGGGGACTGATTTTGAAAGGAGCTGTGCACCCACAACGCTCACTGATTTCTGGGTGCTCTGTACTTCTTAAAATCAGACCTTGGTTAGTTTAGCTGAAATAGTACATTTGCTGTACTAGCTGTGGGCCTGAAATAAACTTTGGTTTAAAGTATCCATATAAAATGTAGGATAGTTAAGATCTGGATCTAGATTTTGTATGTGACCTCTATGGAATCCAAACTCCCTGGAACTTATGGGAGTTTGAATCTGGATCCAAAGTTTGAGGCTCAGACCTGTCTGTAATGTACATTGTATAGAGCTAGACTAATACCAAAATTAGTTTTCCGCAAGTATTCATTCAGATTTATAGATGAATGCAATCCAGCCAGGTTTGAGTCCCTTTTATGTTTTTATCCATGAAAAAACAAGTGGTTGGGAAGTTCTTACAGAAATACCAGCAGAAGGTGAATTATAAACTAGAGTGGCCAAAAAAATTCCAATTAAATGGTTTGATTTTCAGCCAAAAAAAATGAAAATTTTCAGATTTCAGTGAATCATTTTTTGATCAAAAGCTAAAATTTCCCACAAAAGTAGACACCTATTGCAATAATAATAATAATAATTAATAATAATAAAATATTACGTTTCAGAGAGAAATACTTTCTCTTATTTCAGTGCCAATAGATATAATATCGATATGCTCAACTGTTCATGGATAAGCAAATTAAATAAACACAGATGCATGTTTCTGTGAGGTAATAAGAATTTTATTGGCATTCTACACATAATAATAATAATAATAATAATAATAATAATAATAATAATAATAATAAAACATTGTTCCTGGCCTTGGGCAAAGGCTTGTGATGTATCTAGATTTGATTTTAACAAATAGGGAGGAACTCGTTGAGAATTTGAAAGTGGAAGGTAGCTTGGGTGAAAGTGATCATGAAATCATAGAGTTCACAATTCTAAGGAAAGGTAGAAGGGAGTAAAGCAAAATAGAGACAATGGATTTCAGGAAGGTGGATTTTCATAAGCTCAGAGAGCTGATAGGCAAGGTCCCATGGGAATCAAGACTGAGGGGAAAAACGACTGAGGAGAGTTGGCAGTTTTTCAAAGGGACACTATTAAGGGCCCAAAAGCAAGCTATTCCGCTGGGTAGGAAAGATAGAAAATGTGGCAAAAGACCACCTTGGCTTAACCATGAGATCTTGCATGATCTAAAAAATAAAAAGGAGACATATAAAAAATGGAAACTAGGACAAATTACGAAGGATGAATATAGGCAAACAGCACAAGAATGCAGGGGCAAGATTAGAAAGGCAAAGGCACAAAATGAGCTCAAACTAGCTAAGTGAATAAAGGGAAACAAGAAGACTTTTTATCAATACATTAGAAGCAAGAGGAAGACCAAAGACAGGGTAGGCCCACTGCTCAGTGAGGAGGAAGAAACAGTAACAGGAAACTTGGAAATGGCAGAGATGCTTAATGACTTCTTTGTTTCGGTCTTCACCGAGAAGTCTGAAGGAATGCCTAACATAGTGAATGCTAATGGGAAGGGGGTAGGTTTAGAAGAGAAAATAAAAAAAGAACAAGTTAAAAATCTCTTAGAAAAGTTAGATGCCTGCAAGTCACCAGGGCCTGATGAAATGCATCCTAGAATATTCAAGGAGCTAACAGAGGAGGTATCTGAGCCTCTAGCTATTATCTTTGGAAAATCATGGGTGACAGGAGAGATTCCAGAAGACTGGAAAAGGGCAAACATAGTGCTCATCTACAAAAAGGGAAATAAAAACAACCCAGGAAACTACAGACCAATTAGTTTAACTTCTGTGCCAGGGAAGATAATGGAGCAAGTAATTAAGGAAATCATCTGCAAACACTTGGAAGGTGGTAAGGTGACAGGGAATAGCCAGCATGGATTTGTAAAGTACAAATAATGTCAAACTAATCTGATAGCTTTCTTTGAGAGGATAACGAGTCTTGTGGATAAGGGAGAAGCGGTGGATGTGGTATACCTAGACTTTAGTAAGGCATTTGATACGGTCTCGCATGATATTCTTATCGATAAACTATGCAAATACAACTTAGATGGGGCTACTATAAGGTGGGTGCATAACTGGCTGGATAACCATACTCAGAGAGTAGTTATTAATGGTTCCCAATCCTGCTGGAAAGGTATAACGAGTGGGGTTCCGCAGGGGTCTGTTTTGGGACCGGCTCTGTTCAAGATCTTCATCAACGACTTAGATATTGGCATAGAAAGTACGCTTATTAAGTTTGCAGATGATACCAAACTGGGAGGGATTGCAACTGCTTTAGAGGATAGGGTCAAAATTCAAAATGATCTGGACAAATTGGAGAAATGGTCTGAGGTAAACAAGATGAAGTTTAATAAAGACAAATGCAAAGTGCTCCACTTAGGAAGGAACCATCAGTTTCACACATACAGAATGGGAAGAGACTGTCTAGGAAGGAGTATGGCAGAAAGGGATCTAGGGGTTATAGTGGACCACAAGCTAAATATGAGTCAACAGTGTGATGCTGTTGCAAAAAAAGCAAATGTGATTCTGGGATGCATTAACAGGTGTGTTGTGAGCAAGACATGAGAAGTCATTCTTCCACTCTACTCTGCTCTGGTTAGGCCTCAGCTGGAGTATTGTGTCCAGTTCTGGGCACCGCATTTCAAGAAAGATGTGGAGAAATTGGAGAGGGTCCAGAGAAGAGCAACAAGAATGATTAAAGGTCTAGAGAACATGACCTATGAAGGAAGGCTGAAAGAATTGGATTTGTTTAGTTTGGAAAAGAGAAGACTGAGAGGGGACATGATAGCAGTTTTCAGGTATCTAAAAGGGTGTCATAAGGAGGTGGGAGAAAACTCGTTCATCTTAGCCTCTAAGGATAGAACAAGAAGCAATGGGCTTAAACTGCAGCAAGGAAGGTTTAGGTTGGACATTAGGAAAAAGTTCCTAACTGTCAGGGTGGTTAAACATTGGAATAAACGGCCTAGGGAGGTTGTAGAATCTCCATCTCTGGAGATATTTAAGAGTAGGTTAGATAAATGTCTATCAGGGATGGTCTAGACAGTATTTGGTCATGCCATGAGGGCAGGGGCCTGGACTCGATGACCTCTCGAGGTCCCTTCCAGTCCTAGAATCTATGAATCTATTAATCTTATTTAAACATTATTGGTTCTCCTCTCATTTCTGAATGAAAATTTAGTTCTTTAAAAGGAATGTATTAGATGGTGTAGTGGGGCGGGTGCCCCACTCCAGTAAAGAGGGGTCAAAAGCCAGCCCTTGGAGAGGGCCGGGGCTGATAGAAAAGCCTAGGCTGATTGGGGAAACAGCCACAGTGGGGGCGATGCCCCAATCAGGCCACAGCTGGCCCTATAAAAGGGCTGTGAGCCAGGAGTTCAAGAGGAGAGGCTGCCTGGGAGAGAAGGGTACCTGAGGTGGAGCAGTGCTGGGGAAGGGCAGAGGGAGCTGGGGAGCGCCAGTCTAGAAAAATAAATAAATAAATAAATAAAGCCTAGAAAAATAAATCCTAAAAATAGGAAAGGCCCATTACTAGATAGAAATGGTAACCGTCTTAATAATGCAGAAAAGACAGAAGTGTTAAATTTCTGATAATATTTGGAAAGAAGCAGGATGATATACTTATATCATATGAGGATGTGGAAGAACTTTCCAGTCCATTAGTAACTGAGGAGGTGTTAAGCATCAACCAGGCATCAATATTTTTAAATCAGCAGCCTGAATAACTTGCACACAAGAGTCCTAAAGGAGTTGGTCAAAGAGATCTCTGGTCCATTTATGTTAGTTTTTAATACAACTTGAAATAACAGGGAAATTCCAGAAGATTGGAAGAGTGATACTATTCTGCTAATATCCACAAAGGGTGAGTAGGTTGATTTGGTGTAAAAATAGGCTAGTTAGCCTGACATCAGTCCATAGCAAAATAATGGAAACACTGATATGGGATTGTGTTGATAAAGAAATAAAGGTTAGGATTATAATTAATCCCAGTCAGAATGGTTTTATTGAAAATAGATCTAGTCAAACCCAACTTCATTAAAATCTTTGAGATTAAAAGTTTGGTTGATAAAGTAACTGCGTAGATGTAACACACTTAGACATACATATCATTCTGATTTTTAAAAAGCAAGCAATATAAAATATGAATAGAGCATGGCTAACTGGTAGATCACAAAAAGTAGTTGTTAATGAATGTATTTGTAGTGAGATTCTGCCGGGATCAGTGCTAGGCTAGAGACATTTGAACTTTTTCATTAATGATCTGGAAATATATATAAAATCACTGATGATAAAATCTGTGGGTAACTCAAAGACTTGCAGAGTGGTAAATAGTGAAGAGGTCAGGGCAGTTATACATTGGACCCATTCAAACAAAATGCATTTTAAAACAGCCAAAAACAAGGTTGTACGTCACAAAGAACACTGAAAGATGACTTAATTACAGTGTACCTTCATAGGGAGAATATACCAGACACTAAATAGCTCTTTAACCTAGAAGAGAAAGGAAGGACAAGTTCCATTGGTTGGAAGCTGAAGCCAGACAAATTCAAATTAAAAATTATGCACAAATTTAACAGTGAAGCTGACTAATCATTGGAAGAGATTGCTAAGGGAAGTGGTAGATTCTCCATCTCTTGCAGTCTTCAGATCAAGATGTCAAACACAAGTTATTGAGGTCAATAGAGGATCAATTGGATGAAATTCTCCAGCCTGTGTTATGCAGGAGGACAGACTAGGTGATGTAATGGTGCCTTCTGGCCTTACTCTATCTTGTGTCTTGTCACTCAGTTTCCTGATCAAAACTGAATTGTTGGTGACGGTTATAGAACACTACAACTGTCCTGCTCTTCTGGCTGATTTGACCTTCTTAGTAAAACATTTGTTAAAAATTCGTTACATTTCTACTCCACATACAAACTCGTAATAATTAAAATGATTACCCCAAATCAGTTCCTGTTCCACACATGGAGACCAGTTTAACATGGCCAATGTTGGGACCCAATTAAGATCTTAGGGAAGTCACCTTCCTACTAACCTGCTAACTTTTATTCACTAAAATATGTCTAGACAAAGAGCCCAGGGTTTAATTTTGTAAATATTGCCACCTGGGTTTTGGTTTTGCAAAGTCAAATGGAGGGTTTGTCACACTCAGGATTGGGTTTATCTTGAGCACAAATATTTGGTCTGAAATAGGACATATACTAAAAGGTTCCAGTTTTGGACCATCTGTAATTGTAAAGTACATATACCTGTCAGTCATGAGTTGCCCAGACATGCCAAACCCATGAAAAAAATGCAGAAATTGGGCTTGTTTTTGGCTTAATTGGCTTGTGAGTTGCTTGTTAGCTAGTTTTTGGCTTGTAGCTTTTTGCTTGTTTGGCTTGTGGCTTGTTGATTGTTGTAGCTTGTTGTTTCCTTTTGTTGATCAGCTCCCGGCAAGCAGGGGCAAGAGGCAAGCAGGGGCAAGGGGGGAAGAGAGTCAAGGGTGCACAGCGGGCCGACCACAGTCCGAGACTGCACGCTGGGGGGATCTAGTCACAGAGTATTGGGGTTCTTAGGGATTGGCTTGTTTTGGCCTTGTTTTGAAATGGGATTAGCTTGATTTTTGGCTTCTTGTGAAAGTCGGGGTGTTTATTTACTGCGTGAAAGTTGGTAATGGTGTTTGTAACCTCAGTATTACTAGCCTGTTGAGGATCTGGGTTTTGGGCTTTCTATATAAAAGCACTAAATGCAAGTAGCTTTGTAAATATTGGTTTCATGCAATAGCATTCGGTAATTTTTAAAACAAATATAATTTTAGCAATATTAGATTATCTCATAAGTAAAATTCAGAAGAATTCAAGTGACCTTGCAGTATATTTTTAAAAAAATTACTTTGAACTTATTTGGTATAAAATGTCTTTCAGAGCTCAGTTGGTGGGGGGCATTCAATATCTCTTTCTTTAGTTGACTCAATGTCATTTAACTTTTCAAGATCATCTTTAAACATCTGAGCTACTGGCTTTGTCAGCCTCCCTCAGGAGCACAGACTACATCAGGGAGTGGTTTCTTTTCCATATATTTAATCAAGGATCAAGATCTCTGGTGCCAAAACAGAACATGCTTACAGTTTACAAAAACCTATACAATTTGCAAAAATCTCTGAGGTGATTTCAAGCCTTTTTAAATCCGACTGTTCCCCATTTCTCTTCTCTTTTTCCAGGCACCTTCTGCACTTTACAACTCGTTCATTTATATGGCACTTTCTGACTAAAACTCAGAGGCAAAGGTAAAACAGTTCTCTATATTATAAACCATTGAGAGATTGTAGGGACACTGCAACAAGCAGGGCAAAGGATCACGTTAGTGCTCCTGTTTCGATGATAGCATATTTGTCCTAACACCAAAAGGCAATGAGCAGTAAAAATGTCACAGCATTGTGACCACCGTGTGAACCACTACCTTCTACTGGACCTAATCAGAATTTCCAGACTGTGTACCTTAGCCTCTATTCTGCTGTCAGCTAAAAGCAGATTCTCCTTTAGTTCAAGTGGTAAGATCTTATATTAGGGGAACAGGATGATCCACATTGCATCTCTGTTGCTGCCATGAAGTTATGGCCATCATGCAAAACACAGTGAGTTCTTCAAAGTCCTGTGCGTCAATTGATTTACAAGAATAATTTTTGGTTGATTGTTTTAGCAGTAATGAAACAAGTAATCCAAACCAACAGTTATGAAAATATCTTAGAAAACAAAATAGAGCAATATACATAATCAGATGGATTAAATGGGGAAAAAGTTGCTAAAAATAAATGAAGAACTATTCTCTGATTTCTCTCAGCCTTTGGATGGTGACTGGACAGGCTTTCCCAGCATTAATGAAGACCATTTAGTTAAGGTCATTGTAACGGGGTTGGGACTCCCCACCTGGCGCCTCCTACTGGTTGTCTCGGGGAATTAACTCTGTCCAGTGGAGCGCCCCCTCCTGGTGGTGTCCCGTCCATCGTCTCTCCCTCAGTATCAGGGTTGCATTGCCCAATGGCCAGAGTCCATAGAACTCCCCTCAGTAGCGGGGTAGTGTGGCCCAACAGCCTGAGTCCATAGAACTCCCCTCAGTAGCAGGGTAGTGAGGCCCAACATCCAGAGTCCATAGAACTCCCCTCAGTAGCGGGGTAGTGCAGCCCAACGGCCAGAGTCCATATATAACTCCCCTCAGAAGCGGGGTAGCATGGCCCAATGGCCAGAGTCTATATATAACTCCCCTCAGTAGCAGGGTAGTGCGGCCCAACGGCCAGAGGCGTAGGGGGACCCGGGCCCTCCCTCTCCACCGGGTCCCGACCCAGGGGTCTCCTAATGGCAGGGTTCCCTTTGCCGTTGGCTCGGCGGGGATCCGGACGCTGCACGCCGAACGTCAGTGTTGCTCTAACGCGGCTCGTCCCTAAAGTTCCCCTGGGTCACTTCCTACCCTCAATGTCGCGGTCTCCTCCGGAGACGTGGGTTCCAGTCCGTTCCCCTCTGGCGGGTCCTCCTTCTGAGATACAGGGTTCGGGCCGGCTAGGCTGGCTCCTGGAGCCTGGAACGTGGGCTGTTCCTCATCAGGAGCTGGCTGTGTGCGTCCTCCTCCTCCGGTGGTCAGCCCCAACTGAGCAGCTTTGCAGGCTTTTATACCTAGCCTCCAGTTGGAGCATGCCCAGCAGGGCTTCCAGGGTGGGGCTTCGTCTGCCAGAAAGGAAGCATTAACCCCTGCTGCACCAGTGCAGGGCTGCTCTGCCCCATCACAGTCATAAACACTGGAACTTACAAGTCATCACACAGAGCTCCAGAGAGACCCAAGGTATTTGTATTGTACCCATATAAAACTTCTGGACCTAACCCCCGAAGGTAAACAAGAAGGACATTGATACTGTTTCCAAAAGCATAACACACTGGCACTGGAGTGGATTTAGAGCTGAGCATTATAAATCACTCCTAAGACAAAAAGGAAAGCCTCCAAAAATAGAAGGATGTCTATTTAATCTTGACTTGTGCCATAAAAAATCCTAGGTATCAAACCCATCAACTCAGCCTACTCATGAAGTTCCTGAAAACTGTGCTTGTTGCAGAGTATTGCATCTGAGATCTTGTTAAATTCCATGGGAAGTAGTTTTGTCTCCCCTCTGTGCAGGATTTAGTATGAGCCAGGGGGAATTTTAGTTCAGAGTTTAAAAGGATGTGCACTGTGTCAAATGATTTTAAATCAGTTTTAAAATAATTATTTTCCCTCATTGCTGTTGATAACCAGTGTTGAAATTCAGCTGCCGGTGGCTGTACTTTCACTTATCCTAACATCATTAAAGGTACTGGGGCTTTCTTCTCAAACAACCATGGCTATTACCCTTATTTATTTTTAACTTCCCGGACATAGATTGGGGAACAAATGCTAGTAACAATAATAGGGCTCAGATGTTCCTAGACGTGCTAGCAGATGAATTCCTTCATCAAGTAGTAGCTGAACCGACGAGGGGGGATGCCATTTTAGATTTGGTGCTGGTGAGTAGTGAGGACCTCGTTGAGGAAATGGTTGTAGGGGACAACCTTGGCTCGAGTGACCATGAGCTAATTCGGTTTAAACTAAATGGAAGGATTAACAGAAATAAAACTGTGACTAAGGTTTACGATTTCAAAAAGGCCAACTTTAATAAATTAAGGCAACTACTTAGGGAAGTGGATTGGGCTAACATACTTAGAGAGCTAAAGGCAGATGAGGCCTGGGATTATTTCAAGCTGAAGTTGCACCAGCTGTCCGAGGCCTGTATCCAGAAAAAGGGGAAACGGTTAGTAGGCAGCAGACCTAGCTGGATGAGCGGGCGTCTCAAAGGGGCGATTAAGAAAAAACAGAAAGCGTACAAAGAATGGAAGAGGGGAGAGATCGGCAAGGAAACCTACCTTATTGAGGTCAGAGCATGTAGGGATGCGGTGAGAAAGGCCAAAAGCCGTGTAGAGTTGGACCTCGCGAGGGGAATTAAATCCAATAGTAAGAGGTTTTATAGCCATATAAATAGGAAGAAAACAAAGAAAGAGGAAGTGGGACCGCTGAAGCATGTAGATGGAGTGGAGATTAAGGATAATCTAGGCATGGCACAATATCTAAATGAATATTTTGCATCGGTCTTTAATAAGGCTAATGAAGGGCTTAGGAATAGAGGGAGCGGGACAGAGGGGAATAAAGGAGGGGCGATTGACATTACAGTATCAGAGGTGGAAGCCAAACTAGACCAGCTAAATGGGACTAAATCGGGCGGACCTTCATCTAGGATCTTCATCCTAGAATATTGAAGGAGCTGGCGCGAAAAATTGCAAGCCCCTTGGCGATAATTTTTAATAAATCTGTAAACTCGGGGGTGGTACCGATGGACTGGAAAATAGCTAATGTGGTTCCTATTTTCAAGAAGGGGAAAAAAGTGACCCGGGTAACTACAGGCCTGTTAGTTTAACTTCTGTAGTATGCAAGGTCTTGGAAAAAATTTTGAAGGAAAAAGTAGTTAAGGACCTTGAGGTGAAGGGCAATTGGGACAAATTACAACATGGGTTTACGAAAGGAAGATCGTGCCAAACCAACTTGATCTCCTTCTTTGAGAAAGTAACAGACCTTCTAGATAAAGGAAATGCGGTGGATCTAATTTACCTCGATTTTAGTAAAGCGTTTGATACTGTGCCGCACGAGGAATTATTGGATAAATTAGAAAAGATGGGGATCGATATGAAAATCCAGAGGTGGATAAAGAACTGGTTAAAGGGGAGACTGCAGCGGGTAGTACTGAAAGGGGAACTGTCGGGTTGGAGGGAGGTCACCAGTGGGGTTCCTCAAGGTTCGGTTTTGGGTCCGATTTTATTTAATCTATTCATTACTGACCTCGGAACCGAATGTAGGAGTGGGCTGATAAAGTTTGCGGATGACACAAAGTTGGGAGGTATTGCCAATTCGGAGAAGGATCGGGATATTCTGCAGGGAGACTTGGATGACCTTGTAAATTGGAGTAACAATAATAGGATGAGATTTAATAGTGAGAAGTGTAAGGTGATGCATTTAGGGATGACTAACAAGAATTTTAGTTATAAGTTAGGGACGCATAGGTTGGAAGTGACGGAGGAGGAGAAGGACCTCGGAGTCCTGGTTGATCGCAGGATGACTATGAGTCGGCAATGTGACGTGGCTGTGAAAAAAGCTAATGCGATCTTGGGATGCGTTAGGCGAGGTATTTCTAGTAGGGACAGGGAGGTGCTGCTTCCGTTATACAAGGCGCTGGTGAGACTTCATTTGGAGTACTGTGTGTAGTTCTGGTCTCCTATGTTTAAAAAGGATGAACTCAAACTGGAACGGGTACAGAGAAGGGCCACTAGGATGATCCGAGGAATGGAAAACCTTTCCTATGAAAGGAGACTCGAGGAGCTCGGTTTGTTTAGCCTAACCAAAAGAAGGCTGAGGGGGGATATGATTGCTCTCTTTAAATATATCAAAGGGATTAATACCAAGGAGGGAGAGGAATTATTTCAGCTCAGTAGTAATGTGGACACGAGAACGAATGGATATAAACTGGCCGTGGGGAAGTTTAGGCTTGAAATTAGACGAAGGTTTCTAACCGTCAGAGGGGTGAAATTTTGGAACAGCCTTCCGAGGGAAACGGTGGGGGCGAAAGACCTCTCTGGCTTCAAGATTAGGCTTGATAAGTTTATGGAGGGAATGGTTTGATGGGATAACGTGATTTTAGTCAATTAGGCATTAACGTGCCATCGCGGGTAAAATGAGGGTCCGGCTGTAGAATCTTGCCTGTATGCTCGGGGTTCTACTGATCGCCATATTTGGGGTCGGGAAGGAATTTTCCTCCAGGGTAGATTGGCAGAGGCCCTGGAGGTTTTTCGCCTTCCTCCGCAGCATAGGGCAGGGGTCGCAGGCTGGAAGATTCTGTTGTGGGTGGGTCAGCTTTTGTGGCCTGCATCATGCGGGAGGTCAGACTAGATGACCATATTGGTCCCTTCTGACCTTAAAGTCTATGAGTCTATTTACATTACATACCTTGGTTCCTTTTTTAACCACCAAGACTCAGTCTCTGGAAGCCTGAAAATGACACTGTATTTCCTCCATCTCATGTGCTCACTGGATTGTTATTTGTAAGGTTGCCCATGAATACTGGGTTGGACAACTGGATGTGTAGGGCTGTTCGTGAGTGTTGGGTTGTAACTGTAGGGTCCCCTAGAGTACTCAGCTGCTAATATTATTTTCTTAAATAGAATTATAAGGAATTTGTAGATAAATATAAAAACTAAGGCATGATATATCTAATTTTGAGCCCATCTGCTTTGACACTGTCCGTTTAAATGTATTCCATGTTTTAGATTTTATCATCCATTCTTTGTTCCCCCAAAGCAACTATTGTCTTAAGTTTGTACTTTGGGTTTTTAAGGAATGTAGATTTAAGGTCTTAGCGTAATTAATGATTTCCAAGGTGACAATGTAAAACCAAGTAATATGAATCTTCCTCCCCAAATTCATTAATACAATTTGGTGAAACTTGGAAAACCTCTCCACTTGAGTCTTGTAAGTGTGTGAAACAAAAACTAAAACAGATGTTTGGTAGCTTATGTGAAACGAGCTATTATTGATTACCATTATGTATGTGTGGTGAGGTAGAAAGAGAGAGAAAAGGAGAGACCAACACTTCCCATTCACCCCTTATTCAATCACATTCTCACACACTTATTGAGAACTAACTTAATTAAAGGCAACCATTCCTAGGGTGTTGCAGAGTAAATGAGATGGAGCTCCCATACATCCCAATTAAATCCAATTTAATTATACACATCTTGAACAATTCTGGAATATTGGCTCAGTACTGACTCAGATCAAGAGTTGGCTGGAAAACAGGATTTCTATACTGCAGATGATTTTGAGGTTTCAAAGGGGAAAAAATTGTCCCTGTTTGGGGTGAAAGTAAAACCGTGTACATTTTTCATGGGACAGAAGTATGGGAGGAAAATCTGGTTTGGGAAAACTAAAATGGATTTTTTTTGGTTTGGCGGGTGCCTGCCAGGAAGCCTCTTGTTAATTTCACTTTCTCCCTGCAGGCAGAAAATGAACCTGGCAAGAGGCTTTTAGGTGGGCTGTAGGAGGCTGAGCACTCTGGCTATTTGCCTCCCTGGAGCTCAGCCTCTTTGTCTCCCTCCTGCCTAGTTCTCTCTTTGAAACTGACAAGAGCCTTCCAGACAGGCAGCCAGGGTGCTGTCATTTCGATTTTTGCAATAAAAAACCAAACTGTTTGGCAATTTTGTGAAAAGAGCATTTTATGTGGGAAAACCATTCTGACAGAAAATTGCTGACCACCTCTACTCCAGTCCCCATATTCTGAATCAGGAACACCTCCGACATCACTTTGGGTTATAGCTTGCATGATCCTGGCTTGCATGAGCTTTAGGCACCCCCTCTTTTCATGCTGGATGTTAATGCGCCACAATCATACGGCTGTGCTTTGCAAAATCCCTTCTATTCTTACCTGCCAAACTCTCTCCTTTAATTCACAAGAGCAGCATATGTGGAGGAAAATTTCATTTTGCATCTCTGGGTGCTGTTTTGTGTGCGTGTGTGTGTAATGTCTGAGACGATCAGATTCACATATCAGCTGAAAACTATTCGGTTTTCAGTGCTGTTGTTAGAGCTTTTAAAGATGTGTTTGTTCCTTCTGTTCAAAATGCTTTAAACCCACTAGACACTGCTGTTCATTGACATATTACACCATTCTCCCATAGTTCACTGGCTGTTGTTATAATTAAAAGCTTCTTTTGTAGCTTATTCTCTGAATCATGTTTGAAAGCAAGACACTTCAGCGATAGAAATGGCAATGTTCTTCAAGCCCCTTTCATTCCTTTCTCCTCCATGCCCCACATTCCTTTTCAGCACCCCTGGTTATATGACGGCAAACTCCATCCCAGGGCTAATCTGCTTTAACTTTGGACATTGTCAGCCTTTTGTTGTTCATAAAGAAGTAATACTCTATTTCCAGAGGAACAGCAAATCTATGGCTTTCAAGAGACCAAAAAAAAAAAAAATGAAGACAGTAAAG
This sequence comes from Emys orbicularis, assembly GCF_028017835.1. Taxonomy (NCBI): domain Eukaryota; kingdom Metazoa; phylum Chordata; order Testudines; family Emydidae; genus Emys; species Emys orbicularis. The sequence goes on along the minus strand of NC_088686.1, from coordinate 81,139,651 downwards.
TATTATTTGTATTATTTTTAACTTAAATGATGAAAATTAAGAAGATTTTTCAAAAGGGCTAGGTGATTTAATACAAGCTAACTTGATACAACAGGGAGAGGCAGGGCCGACGAGAGGGGGGAAGCCGGTACAAATTACCGGGGCCCGGCGGTCCGGAAGGGGGCCCGGCTTCCCCCCGTCACCTTACCAGAAGGGGGCCCGGGGCCCGGCTTCCCTGGCTCCCCCCCTCCCCCGCTCTCATTGGCCCTGTTTAGCCGGTCTGCCCTTGCTGGGGGGGCCCGAAAAAAAATTTTCACCGGGGCCCGAACCTGCTCTCGGCGGCCCTGGGGAGAGGTACTTGAGACAATTCACAACAGCTTTGTGTCAAACAAATTTCCAGAGCATCATAATAGAATATTTCTAAAGACATCATTGAAATATACATTTAGGGTTTTTTGGAAAGTTGTTGTAAATGTCTTCCTTCAAAACTTATTTTATGAATTTGCTACTCATAAATCTGAGGGTCTCATAGCCAGGGTGTCAGTCAGGTATTACAAAGGCAAGTTTTTCTTCACAGAGCACTGCCAAATACTCCTAAAAAAACAGATTTTCAGCAATTCCAATGCTTCACTCACACACAGATCTGCTAATGCACTTCTGTCTTCTCTTCCATTACACTACCTATTATTCCAGTCCTGGCATCCTTCACCCAGCTACACCAGAGATCCTGAATCCCAATCCACCGCAAACTTATTGCTATTCCAACATGAGAGGCTGAGTCAAAACGTGTGTGATTCTTGGAAAATCAACCGAGCATACCCAATTATAACAGTAATAACAATAAGTAAATAAGATTAAACCATCAAACAGTGGATGGGTTTGAACTAGTCAGAAAAAATGGGGGAAAATGTAGTGGGTAAAAAAAATTGAATCTATTCAAAGCAATAACCAAACTGCCAGGATGGTGTTGTCAACTGAACGCACATATAACCTGATTTCCTAAAAGTAACGGCCTTTCATATCCAATGTTAGATATTAACAGATGAATATCAGGTCTCTGCTGAGACTGTCGCTTTGAATATTTGCAGTATTTATCTATTGTTGACATTTTATATACATTTTTCTTGCAAAATCCATTAGCCTACTACATTATCAGGAGAAAATATTCTGTCTGCATTAAAAAACCACACAATATTAAGATAGATATCATTGTAGTAAGGAATACAAAATGAAAAATGTGACAGTGAAGGAGATTGCCTGCATGGAACTAGCTCCTCTAGGGGACTGGCACAGTTGGTGAATAAATATTTGACTAGGTTTTTGGTGGAAAAATATTCTATCTACTGGGAAGGTTCTTCAAAGTAAGGAGCCATTTTGGCATCTCTTTGACTTCACTACTATTTATTTAGGATTATCTTCATTAATCCACTTCCATCCTGAACAGTGAAGCTGTAGAAAATTGTTCCTATTGCTTCTCAGATAATTACTTCATAGAATCACAGAAATGTAGGTCTGGAAGGACCTTGAGGCAGGATCAAATATATTTAGATCATCCCTGATTGTCGAACCTGTTATTAAAAAGCCTCCAGTGATGCAGATTCCATATCCTGTCCCCCTTGGTAACATATTCTATCCCTTAAACATCCTTATAGTTAGAAATATTTTCCTAATGTTTAACTTAAATTGTCTTTGCTGCAGATTAAGCTCATTACTTCTTGTTCTACCTTCAGTGGTCATGGAGAATAGTTGACCACAGTCCTTTTTTTAATGGCCCTTAACATATTTGAAGACTCTTATGAGGTACCCCCTCAGTCTCCTTTTCTTGAGACTTTTTAACCTTTAACCCAGGTTTTGGGTTTTTTTATTTAATATTTCCTCATAGGTCAGTCTTTCTAAACTTTTCATCACTTTTGCTCTCCTCGGGACTCTCTCCAAATTCTCCACATCTTTTCTTAAAGTGTGGCTCCCAAAACTGGACACAATACTACAGCTGAGGCCTCACCAGTGCTGAGTAGAGTGGAACAATTACTTCCCATGTCTTACATATGACATTCTCATTAATACATCCCAGAAAGATGTTTGCCTTTTTCACTACTACATCACGTCAATTCGTATTCAACTTGTGATCTGCTAGAACCCCTATAAGGCCTTCTCAGCAGTACCACTGTCTAGCCAGTTATCCCCCATTTTGTAGTTATGTATTTGATTTTTCCTTCCTAAATGTAGTATTTTTCAGTTTTATTATTGACTTTCATCTAATTGATTTCAGACAAATTCTCCAATTTAGCAAGGTTGTTTTGAAATCTAAACCTGTCCTCCAAAGTCCTCCCAGTTTGGTGTCATCCATAAATTTTATATGCATACTTTCCACTCTATTATTCAAGTCATTAATGAAAATACTGAATAGTATTGGCCCCAGGACAGACCCCGGAATCCCATATGCCCTCCAGGTTGACAGCAAACCATTGATAACTATGCTTTGAGTATGGTTTTTCAGCCAATTGTGCACCCTTTTTATAGTCATTTCATCTTGACCACATTCCCCTAGTTGCTTATGAGTGTATCAAATGAGACTGCATCAAAAGCTTTCCTGAAATCAATATATTTGATGTCCGCTGCCTTGTCCCCATACATTAGGCCATTAACCCTGTCAAAGAAGGAAATTAGTTTGGTCTGGCATGATTTTTTATTTACAAATCCATGCTGGCTACTACTTATCACCCTATAATCCTCTAGGTGCTTACAAATTGTTTGTTTAATAATTTGTTCTAGAATCTTTCCAGATATTGAAGTTAGGCTGATTGATCTATAATTGCCCAGGTACTATTTGTTCCCCCTTTTCAAAGATGGGAATGATGTTTTCCCTTCTCCAGTCCTCTGGGACTTCACTTGAACTCCATGAGTTCTCAAAGATAATTGCTAACAGTTCTCAGATTGTTTCATCTAGTACTTTAAGTACCCTATGGTGAATTTCATCAGGCCCTGCCACTTGAATAAATCTAGCTGAAGAAAGGATGAGGCATCATGTATATATGAGGAACCTGAAAATCTCTCTTTTGGTCACAGAGCTGAGTGCACCTCTTTCTCCTTTCTGAATGCAATCTCTCGGATGCACTTTCCCTTACCTGCGTTGGGTTAGAATTTTGCAGATCTCCCACACTTAGACCAGAGTGTGGGTTCAGTACCCCATCTATGCCAACCATTCATAGATTCATAAACTTTAAGGCCAGAAGGCACCATTATGATCATTTAGTCTGACCTCCTGCACATTGCAGGCCACAGAACCTCATCCTCCCACTACTATAATAGAGTAAAAGTATATGTAGTCAGGCCAAAAAATAATTTGAAGAGCAACTAGCAAAAGACACACAAAATAACAGCAAAAATATTTTTAAATACATCAGAAGCAGGAAGCCTGCCAGTGGGGCCACTGGATAGATAAGGTGCCAAAGGAGTACTCAAGGACAATAAGGCCATTGCAGGGAATCTAAATGAATTATTTGCATCTAGGGTGACCAGACAGCAAATGTGAAAAATCGGGACAGGGAGTGGGGGGTAATAGGATCCTATATAAGAAAAAGACCCCAAAATTGGGACTGTCCCTATAAAATCAGGACATCTGGTCACCCTATTTGCATCAGTCTTCACTACAGATGATGTAACAGAGATTCCCATACACGAGCCATTCTTTTTAGGTGACAAATCTGAGGAACTGTCCCAATCTGAGGTGTCAATAGAGGAGGTTTTGGAACAGATGGATAAATAAAACAGTAATAAGTAACCAGCACCAGATAGGAACTCAAATAAGAAATTGCAAAATTACTAACTGTGGTAATGTAACCTATCACTAAAATCAGCTTCTGTAGCAGATGACAGATAAAGAATGGGACACCGATTTTTATAAAGGGCTCCAGAGGCAATTTTGGCAATTACAGGCTTGGAAGCCTCACTTCAGTACCAGGCAAATAGGTTGAAACTGTAGTAAAAACAGAATTATCAGGCACATAGATTAACATGATTTGTTCAGGAAGTCAACACAGCTTTTGTAAAGGGAAAGCATGCCTCAACAATCTATTAGAATTCTTTGAAGGAGTCCACAAGCCTGTGGACAAGGGTGATCCAGTGGATATAGTATTCTTGGATTTTCAGAAAGCCTTTGACAAGGTACTTCACCAAAGGCTCTTAAGCAAAGTAAACAGCCATGGCTTGAGTGGGAAGGTTCGCCCATGGATCAGTAACTGGTTAAAAGACAGGAAACAAAGGGTAGGAATAAATGGACAGTTTTCAGAATGGAGAAAGGTAAATAACGGGGTCCCCCAGGGATCCCTACTGGAGTGAGTGCTATTCATCATTTCATAAATTATCTGGAAAAAGGGGTAAACAATGAGGTGGGAAAATTTGTAGACGATGCAAATTTATTCAGGCTAGTTAATTCCAAAGTAAATTGTGAAGCGTTACAAAGAGATAAAGGGATCTCAAAACCTGGGTGACTGAGCAACAAAATGGCAAATGAAATTCAATGTTGATAAATACAAAGCAATGCACATTGGAAAACATAATCCCAACTATACATTCAAAATGATGGGATCTAAATTAGCTGTAAAAACTCAAGAAAGAGATCTTGAAGTCATTGTGGAAAATTCTCTGGTCAGTGTACAGCAGTACTCAGAAAAACTAACGGTGTTAGGAATCTTTAAGAAAGGGATAGATAAGAAGTTAGAAAATATCATAATGCCACTATATAAATCCATGGTACGCCCACACCTTAAATACTGTGTGCAGTTCAGGTTGCCCTGTCTCAAAAAAGATATATTAGAATTGGAAAAGGTACAGAGAAGGGCAACAAAAATGATTAAGGGCATGAAACAGCTTCCATATGAGGAAAGATTTAAAAGACTGGGATTTTTCAGCTTGGAAAAGAGATGACTACAGGGGGTTATGATAGTGGTCTATAAAATCATGACTGGTGTGGAGCAAGTAAATAAGGAAGTGTCATTTACTCCTTCATATAACACAAGAACCAGAGGTCACCAAATGAAACTAATAGACAGCAGGTTTAAAACAACCAAGGCCAAAATTATAGCGGGGATCAAAAAATAATTAGACAAGTTCATGGAGGATAGGTCCATCAATGGCTATTAGCCCGGATGGTCAGGGATGCAACCCCATGCTCTGGCTGTCCCTAGCCTCTGAGGGTCAAAAGCTGGGAGTGGATGATAGGGGATGGATCATTCAATAATTGCCTATTCTGTTCATTCCTTCTGAAGCAGCTGGCATTGGCCAGTATCAGAAGACAAGATACTGGACTAAATGAATCATTTGTCTGACCCAGTATAGCCATTCTTATGTTTTTCTGGCCCATAACCTGCAAGTGACCCATGCCCTATACTGCAGAGGAAGGCAAAAAACAACACGGGGTCTCTGCCAATCTTACCTGGGGGGAAATTCCTTCTTGAACCCAAATATGGTGATCAGTTGGGCCATGAGTATGTTGGCAAGTCCTATCAGCCAGACACCTGGGAAATAATTATCTGTAGTAACTCAGATCCCTTCCCCTCTAGAGTCCCATGACTAGATTATCTTTAATCTCCATCCCATCCTCAGTGTTTAGCGATCCCAGTTCTTCTTTCTTTGTTTTCTTTTTATTTATATGGGTATAGAAACCTTTACTATTGCTTTAAATAGCCTTTGCAAGGCCCAACTCTGCTTTTGGCAGTTCTCACTTTTTCCCTACACTTTCTGACCTTCAAGAAGTAGCTTTCCTTGCAGATCCATCACTTGCAGGCTTTCTGCTTTCTCTTAATCACCTGTTTGAAATGCTTGCTCATACAGTTTGGGCTGCAACCCTTCTGTGATGGGGTGCCTGCCTCACACTGGGCTCTAAGGGGTTAATAGAGCCCTTGGGAGGCTGCACAGGAGGCAGCCAATCAGAGAGGGGCTGCGAGGAGCAGCCAATCAGGGCTGGGCTGGCCCATATAAGAAGGGTTGCAGAGGCGCTTCAGTCACTCCCTGGAGCTTGAGGAGGGAGGAGGACTGGCGGCCTTGTAGGCTAAGGTAGCAAGCACCCTGGACAGAGCAGTGCTGCAGGCAGAGACCCGGGGAGCTAAAGGCAGCTCCCGGCAGGCTGCAGGGATTTGCAGGCTGAGGCCCTGAGGAAAGGGCAAAGAGGGTGCTGAGGCCGTGGGGAAGTGGCCCAGGGAAATCTACTGAGGAGTTGGAGAGGGCGCTGCAAGCAGCAGCCATCTACAGGGTCCCTGGGCCAGGACCCAGAGTAGTGGGCGTGCCCAGGTACTCCCTCTGCCCCCACTAGTCACTGAGGAAGTGGCTGGACCAAGGGACTGCGACATTCCCCCAGAAGGGGGGAACACAGAGTGCGGCACAGTCAGAGAGCTGTGTCATGAAGAGGATGCTGCGGTCCTGGGAGTGACATGGGTCTCTGGAGCAGAAGTGACGGCAGCGAGATGCCACCACAAGAGGGCGCATTGGCTAGCACAGCAGATCCCTGGGACATCCAGCAGGGGGCACCGCAGTGCGGCATCCCACCCTGTCACACCTTCCCTATGTTTTTTTCCCCTAGGCTCAGATAGCTTCTGCAACTTTGACTTAATGTAATTCCAAGGCTCCTGCATATTCAGATCCTTGAGTTCTTCAGACCAGTCCACTTCCCTAACTAATTCCTTTATTTTATTTTTTTTAAGTTTGTCCTTTTGAAATCAAGGACCCTAGCAGCAAACCTATTTTTTGTTTATTCTTCCCTTTAGTTTAAACTGAATTAGCTTGTGATCACTCAAGCCAAGGTTGTTCTTCTATGGGGTCCTTGCTACTTACTAGTACTAATCTAAAATGGCATAATCTCTTGCTAGTTTGGTAGCTATTTGGTGAAAAAATCTGTCAACTCTCACATTCCAGAAAACACAGGCACAGCACATGGTTTTATCACCCATGAGACCTGGCAAACTTGTACCGATGTCAGGCTGTTTAGGGGATTGTATTTAGTTGCCTTTCTGGTCACAGACTTATAGCTGTGTTGCAAAATATGTAGTTTTGGCCAGCTAAGGTAGACTCTTCTATTGGACAGAAGGCAAAGGGGAAAAAATAGAAAAGAGAAGAAATAAGTCAGGGAAGGAAAAGGACACATAGGGAGTCAGAGAATGATGAAGTTTCACATCCTAAGTGGTGTTTGTGATTTAAACTGAGCTGGTGGAGGTGGCAATGTCATCTGAGTCCCTCTCTCTGGCCCAGTCTGGTTAGGACAACTCTCCAGATGAGGATGAAGAAGGTCTGGTGTCCCAGGAGATGGTTACGGTGGTAGCCAGGATGGCGAAGCTCACCCCTTCGCCTTCTCCCATCTTTCAGTCAGCCATCATTGTGGTAACCTGCCTTCCCCCAAATCCTATTTTATGGGTCCCAAAATGGAGTGTTGGGTGGAATAGCCCATAATTTTATCCACCAAGCGGGTCAATTTTGGACATAGCAGTTTTGCTTCATTGATTTTCGGTCTCACACTATTCTTGTGTACCAGATATGATCTTAACACAGTCCTTGAATTATATCAGTAGGTCCTTATGTTTGGACTAATTCAGTCTTTCTGTCTCACTTTTGCATCTTTTCCCATCAACATTTGTTTTTATTGGTTATTGTGACATCTTAGGAACTTTCATTCATTTTGTACAGTTGAAATAACAATAGGCTAAACTTGTAGGCCCACTATCACAACAAATGTATATTTATAATATACATCATGTTATTCAGGCTTGGAGAAGCAAAGTTATGTGTTACACAACAAAGTGCCTATAAAGGATTTTATCCAATTTTTGTCTCTCTCATTTGCAGTAATAATTATATATATTGTAGCAAACATAGAAATTGCCAACACAACATGTGTGTGAATATGTAACAATGAAAATGACTCTTGCTAATTGGGTTACTATTCAACCAAGATATCATGTAAGAAAATAGTGAGCAGGATTTATTTTATTTTATTTTCCCCCTGTTGGTTTTAATTAATGCATAGTTATAATGTCTATAAGTACTTCAGTCTGTGTGATTTTGCTTGGATGACTTTAATTGCTGCTAGTATTTTCCATAAAACTGCCAGGGGGCCATTATGCTGATGAAGATTGTCAATGTGCAGAGCTCTTTGACCTTAACTCCTGTATGCCTCCTAAGCATCTCCCATGATAGGATGCTGGAAAAGGCTACGAAAATAAGGGTTTTTAAGACCCCTTTGTGCATCTCTGGTGGCACAAAGGAACCCAAATGAGAGTCAGCATGTGGCCCAAAGAGAGTTTGACTATCAGCAGGGACTGTCACTTATGCATTTGTACAGTGCCTAGCACAATGGGGCTCAAATTTTAGGCACTACTGTCATACAAATAGTCTATGACTAATAACATGTAATGTTATATAAATACTGCTTATGCAGTGGTGATATCCATGCAATAAATTCCAGAGCCAAGTGTTAAACTGCATTTACCATCCACCTTTTATCACCTCCTCTGCATTCGGTCCTCTAATCAATTTTCACAGAGACTAATTCTTCTAGTCCAGAATTCTCAGCAGCTCCAAAAAGCTACATAGGTTTTGTTTGTTTGTTTTCATTCTAATAAATCAAATTGCCAGGTAAATGTTTCCTCCTCCCCTTACAAATGTAGAATCCCTCCTTCAAAATTACACTGATGTGAGGAGAAAGATAGATACTATCCAACCCTACACAAAGGATTGGTTCAAGCCCTCGTTTCTCAAGACCCATCATGCTAGATGTGTGAGCTTTGCGTTATTAGGAAGCCAAGAAACTCTCCTGACCCTTCCACTTCCAAATGGCAAAACCAAATTTGCCTCTAACCTTGTAGGATTGTGAGCTATTAGATTTTGGAATAGGGACATTAGATGTTTTAAAAACGTGATAGTATGTTTCTCTCCTTCAAAGTCCTATGCAGTTGGCCTAATTGTATAAAGGGAGTCTAGCTTTAAAGGTGGAAGAACATGGGAGAAATATAGCCCTGTAAAAATGTTTAAAATTCTCTAAGCTATTTCTCAACTATTTTTTCTGGACAAAACAACACCAACAAAAGGTGACATATACAGAGGACATGATGGTGTGATCTCAGGTAAAGATTTTATTGTTGCTCATTTGAACCAGCCTGCATGGCTCCTTCATGACTTCATCATTCATGAATAATGCTGACATCCCATTATAATCTAGATATTGCACCACTGTAATGTATTCTCAATATAGAGACAGAAAGAGCTACGTGTTTATACTCCTCCTCCTCATGACATCTGATTACTTAAAATATGGTCTTTATAAAGATGATGGGTTTCAGCTCTCTCTCTCCTTTCTAGCCCTTCAGTCAAACAGCTTGCCTCTGCAGTCACTACTCTCCTTCTTTTTCTTCATTGTTTAATTAAATTTGTTTTGAGCATGTGCTGCAATTTGCAAAAGTTTCTCGGCTGCAATTTGGCAACAGGACAGAGAGGGGAAAGCTTGCACCTTTTACTACTTAGCTCTGAAATTGAATTTGTAGCTTTCCTTTATATTGGGAACTCCTGAGTCAACACACTTCAAGTCAGCACTAGGTCATTCTCTTTCCAGGAGAGAAGATTGACACGAGCTTAGAGAAAAGTCCAGTTTGAGATATCATAAGGGCTTTGGTCTGTTTCAGTGCAGCTTAGACAGATCTACACACTGAACTTTGTGGCTGAAATATTCATTGGGAAGATCCAAGCACATAGCTTTAATTCCATCCCTATAAACCAAGTACACATTGACCATGGTGTATGGTATTCAAAGAGCCACTTCCAACTAAGAAGTGAGAGAAAGATGTTCTCTTTTGGATAATTAGTGTTCATATTGCAGTAGTGATAAGTGGGGCTACTTTGTGCTAAGTGATGTACAAACACATATAGTAAGAGACAGTCCCTGCCCCAGAGAGCTTGCAATCTAAATGGACAAGACAGGCAAAGGATGGGGGGAAAGGATGCATTATTAGCCCCATTTTACAGATGATCCACTCTGGTTTAACTACAGTGACCAGATGCCCTGATTTTATAGGGACAGTTTCAATATTTGGGGCTTTTTCTTATATAGATGCCTATTACTCCCCACCCTCTGTCCTGATTTTTCACACTTTCTGTCTGGTCACCCTAAGTTTAACCTTCTTGTGCAAGTCACTTTATCTCACTGTGCCAAACTCAAATGTCTTGAGTTCTAGTTCATGTTTTTAACCACAAGGTGGGCTTTCCTTTCTGATCACATCTTAGATCTGCAGCCTACAGAATTTGGAGGGTTTCAAATTCAGTTGTGGTTCAAGACTCAGGTGTGGAAATACACAGATGATCCACAGCCAGTCTGGCCGCTGGATGAAGAACTGTGAATACCAATAGCTTGATTGTATCCCTCTAGTGTCAGGCCACCACTTGGCAGTGCAGGCACCAAAATATGAACCAACTATAATGCTGATATGTTTCACTTTAAATTATGTTTAAGGTGGTACCTGAAGCTGTCAGTTTTAATTGTGAGTCTCACAATATCTGGCCCTAGATGCTAGAGTCTTGGGATTATGTGAGAATCAAAAGTTATGGCTTTTAAAATTTGTTTTATTTATTAACAATCTATTCTGTTATAAAAGAATTCTTATAAAACTTGTTTTGCAGCTTAAATAGAGTATAATATAGAGCACATGTGAATACTAAAGCTGGAATGATGAGACCTGCTACCAGTCACTTTCTTCCACTTTATGATATTGATCATGCAGTGTAGTAGATACTTTTCTACTCTTCATTGTCTCTCTTTTGTCTTGTCAGTTTGTTTTTGGTTTTTAACTAAATTTCTAGCTCTCATAGTTGCAGAGAAAGCTTGAAAGAATGAGCCCTAAAGATTCAAATACCAGATGATGATGATGATTAAATCTAATGATTTTAAGCCAAATCTAATGGTATTTGGAAGCCTGACTCATGATTTTTGAATGCTTGGTTTAGTAATATTGTGCATGAAAAACTAGTAGATATACATTTTTCAATTTCATAGTAAGTATACAATTGTAAAAGGAGCTATCAGATTTGTTCATTATTTGATGCATGCATTTTATCTGATAAACAAGGTGGTCTTTTTCAAACTTTGCTAATACCCACAACCATTCATCAAAACAAAAGTTTAACCACTATCCAAACTTACCACCCATGGAATTATATTTTTTGCTCTGTCCCTTGAATATGAACACAGCAGAAGTGCTGAAAGTCCACTACCCACTAGTTGAGAGGGGCAGAGTGGATCCTGATATGGATATATGAAAACTAAGTTGAATGATGAGGATTCAGATTTTGAACAGCTGTGGGTTTAAGAATATCAGAGTTTAGGGCAAGATTGGAAACTCCTTACTTACATGTGTAAGTAGTTTCTTACAGGGGAATCAAGAATAGTTCTGATCAATGGGATTGTTTATGAATAATTACTCATTAATGAGAGACTAGGAGTTCATAATCTGGACTTTAGTTTACAGCAGTTCCACTACCTTAATGTAAATCTATGGTTTCTCATATTGGTTGGCAATATTAACAGTCTTATTCCCACTGGAAATACTGATTTACCAACGAAATGCTAAATGACGGTTATGCTATCTATAGAAGGCACGAATGGTAATTAATGTGTGTCAGCACTGCATATTTTCTTATGTTAATTTGACCTTCTCTATGTGAGTCAAAGGTAAAAATACACACAGCAATTATTTCAGTTTAGTAGATGTATTAAGACAGCTTGAAAATCATCAATAATAATATTACCAATAATAATACAGAGGCAGAATTCAACCTGCTATAAAAGGTGTTGGGTTCTAAATCTATTGTATGATGTTTGGTTACCTACTGTGTTTCAAGCAATTCTTTCCCAAAAAGCCAGGCACTAAAGGAAGCTAGTGTACTTACAAAGCCTTTGTGGTTTGTAAGAACATCTAACTTTCCTCCTATTAAATTGGCAAGTGCACTCATTACAATTTTTATTCCTGGGCCTAGAATTGATCAGTTCAATGAAACTGTTCTGCCACTTTAGTGCAGTTTGTCATATATACACTTGTAGACTTATTTTCAGTCTCTACATATTTTTATTTGGAATGGAGGCACCAGTGGCTGGTGACTGATGTTCCTTCTGATAACATTAGTTGAAAGAAACGGACTGGGCCCCCTACAACCACCAAAGGAAGAATTGCAAACCAGTCCTCCTAAAAACAGAGAAAGGAGAAGAACAAAAGTCTTTGAGGCCTCACTATGACAATATAATTTATCAAGGAAAAACTTAGATACTACAGTGATAGGCAACATTGAAAACTCTAAGATGAAAAAATATTTTACTCTGAAACTGGAATCCACCAAAAATAATCCATATGCAATATAGCTAAAGTATGAACATAAGAATGATCATACTGGGTCAGATCAATGGTCCAGCAAGCCCAGTATCCTGTCTTCCAGCAGTGGCCAGTGCCAGATGCTTCAGAGGTAATGGACAGAATAGAGTAATTATCGAGTGATCCATCCCCTGTTGTTCAGTCCCATGTTCTAGAACAGGGATCAGCAACCTTTGGCATGTGGCTCGCCAGGGTAAGCACCCTGGCGGGCTGGGCCGGTTTACCTGCTGTGTCCGCAAGTTTGGCCGATCGCGGTTCCCACTGGCTGCGGTTCTCCATCCCAGGCCAATGGGGGCTGCGGAAAGTGGCGCGGGCTGAGGGATGTGCTGGCCGTAGCTTCCCACAGCCCCCATTGGCCTGGAGCGGTGAACCGTGACCAGTGGGAGCCGCGATCGGCCAAACCTGCAGACGCGGCAGGTAAACAAACTGGCCCGGCCCACCAGGGCGCTTACCGATCCCTGTTCTAGCAGTTGGAGATTTAGCCCTTGATGGATCTATCCTCCATGAACTTATCTAATACGTTTTTTTAGCCCAGTTATAATTTTTGGCCTTCACAACATCACCTGACAATGAGTTCCACAGATTTCTGTGCATTGTGTGAAGAAATACTTCCTTATGTTAGTTTTAAACCTGCTGCCTTTTTCATTTGGATTGCATTACAGGAGAAATGTGACTTTGGATAAGCAAGATTTCAGAACAAATGCTCTTTTCAGTAGCTCTTTATGAAATCTTCCCCCCCCCCGCCCTTCTCCTTTTTTCATTGTTCTTAACACGTTTTAGTTTTTGATGGTCTTTTGGTCATCCTATAAACATTCTCCTGAAGAGCTGTTACTTCTGATTAGAATAGAGTTGAATAGAAACCCAAAGCTAAGCAGTCTGTGAGAACACACAGCCCTAGTTTATGGAAGGAAGGAGAGGAACAGCAACTGAGCACCCGCAGTTTGTTGAGGTTTGAAAAAATCCAGTTTTTTTGTGAGTGGAGGGAAGGCACTTTTGAACTTCATCATGCCAGCTGAAAGAGCTAGTATTTAAACCATGCTAAAATTTGTCCTTGTGACATTTGGGACCAGTCCAGAACCAATTACCAGAAATCTCCCAAAAAAGCCTGTTCTTGCAAAATTTCAAGTTTACTATCTCAACCACAGTGTTTTGGATAGTCTGAATAGGTTTCTGATGAGCTTCCAACATTTTTACTCTTATCAAAACCTGTAAGCTAATGTTATAATCTTTGGTCATTTTCAGATTCACCAATTGTTTTGTGTAAACTTCTATTTCATTTGTCTAAATACAGCAGAAGACAATTTGTATGAAGTCTGAGACATTGCCTTATTATTGTTCAGGTGTATTTATTGAAGTCTACAAGGAGGAGAGAGTATCATTTGATAATTCTAGTAGAGTTTATTCACACCAGGGATAGATTGGCTGGGGAAGAATTGTCATTGTCTATTTTCCATTCCAAACTGAATTAAGATACATTGGCCACTACCATGGAAAAATTCAGTCCTCAAAGTTTCCAGTAGAATTATCACACATATGAGAAGGGTCTCAGCCTCCAAGTGAAGACTAAGATCCAAACATTCCTAAAGTTTGTGGGGGTTTTGGTTCCTGTTTTTTTTTATTCAGATCATGAAAGAGCTAGAAGATAACTGCAAAGTTTGAAGATGTTCCAGTCCAGAAATTTGCTTTCAACTGCTTTCTAGTTGAAGCTTGGAGATGTGCTCTGATATACACTATTCTTGTGATTCTTTTCCTATTTATAATGGTTCCCTTGTCGGTTTTCCCCATCTTAATTCATGTGCTTCTCTATGCCTGACAATTTCACTCCTCTCTGCAGAAGGTTTGATTAAAAATAGATTGTGATTTCCAGATCCCTCTGATGCAATGTATGTGGTTGTACATCCTGCTCAGTATTTAACATAATTAAAAATGACACAGCAGATCTGTTTCAGGTTGGTGATCCAGTTTTTGTCACTTACTATGTCAGTGCCGCCACAGTAAAGTGTTTCTCCCCATTTTAGAATCTTGCCTTTCATTTTGTGTTTTTCACCTAAACTCTTCCCAACATAAATTATTCCTAAGCATTTATAAGGATAATAAGCTTTGTGGGTAAAAGCAGCAACCTAAAATGATACAAAGTAGATCGTCGAGAAGATTAATTTATTTTTCCACAGGATGTGTGTGTCCACATCTTCTTTTTCTTTTCAAGCCACTTCCCTATTTGGGGTCATCGACTTTTATAGCCTTCTTCCAAAATTCATGATCATACATCAGGCTTCATGCATATTAGTCTCTCTGAGGTCCGTTGATACTATATCCATGTACCCTGTTTTTATTCTTTCTCTTGTCCTCTTCCATCCACAATCATTGCAAGCGCCATCTTACAGATATAGCTCTCAGATTTCCATAGAATATGCCCTACCACCATATCCTAGCCCTCCCTCAACTTGTCTTCAATTGAAGCAATCCACATTAGGACCCTGTAGTGGGGCGGCTGCCCCACTCCTACAGAAAAGGGGTTAAAAGCAGCCCTGGAGAGGGCTGCAGCAGGGAAAGGCTAGGTTGATTGGGGAAGGAGCCAAAGCTGGGGCCACGCCCCAATCAGGCCACAGCTGGCCCTATAAAAGGGCTGTGAGCCAGGAGCTCAAAAACACTCTCTCTCTCTAGCTTCTGAGAGAGAAGGAGAAGGACCTGGATGCCTGGGAGCTGAGCAGGGTACCTGAGGTGGAGCAGTTCTGGGGAAGGGCAGAGGGAGCTGGGGAGCTCCAGCCTAGCAAAACCCCAGGCTGCAGGCTGAGTTAAGGGCCCACAAAGGTACTGGGGCTGCAGAGGGGCAGCCCAGATATAGGCAGAGGCAGCTGGTCCAACCCCCCGTGCCGATGATGAGTGGTTTATAGACTGCAGTCTGCTCCAGGGAGTGGGGGCTAGATGATGACTGGCAGTAGCCACTGAGGCAAGGTGAGAATAGGGGGTTGGGGTTCCCCTGGGAGGGGAGACCCAGAGTGAGGGGGTACTGTGGTGGGCAGAACCCCTCAGCAAAGGGCACCGGGGTCCAGGAGGGACACGGGGGCCAGCGGCAGGCAGGACACTGGCCCGCAGAGGGCACTCCACACTGGAAGAGCTAATTCCCTGGACAACCAGCAGGAGGTGCCGCACCGGGGAGTCTTCGCCCTGCCACAGACCCTTACAACCTCATTTTGTTTCCTAACATGGATTTTCCAAACATTTAAACATCTCAACATCTGCATTTCTGCAGTGGAGAGAACACTGGTTTCCCTTCTTTTGGCCAGCAAAGTCTCTGTTCTGTACATTAACATGAGTCAAATTAGAGTGTATGAAACTAACTTCATTGGCATCTTGTTGTCACAGAGAATAGGAGTCAGCTCCTGCATTTGCAGCAAACAGTTTCAGTATGATGCCAGGTGTCACTCAGGAGGCCACCATCATCAGTGTAGCAAAGTCTCAGTTGGTCCACCAAGCTGCTGGGGGGCGGTGGGGAGCTCCTGCCTCACCAAACAGCCTTGGTCACCTCTCCATCAATGGGGAATTAGTGGACAGAGGTGTGCCGTCGCAGTTGACGCGACATAGGTGTACCGGCCAGAATCCGTGGCATGCCCCTCAGGCAGGGGAGTGCCGGCAAGAGTCCTTAGCTCTTTATCGGGGTTCTGCCACCCCAAGGCAGGGTGGTTGGGGAACGCAGGCCCACCAGACTCCACTGCGTTTCAGCCCAGGGCCCTGACAGTGGCAGGAGGAAAGGGTCCTGCCACTGGATCAGCAGGGATCCGTCCACAGCATGCTGATCAAATACTGACTCACCACACTGTCCAGTTATGCCTCTGGGCTACTTCCTACCCGGTCTCTCGAGTGGGTCTCTCTGGTTCCTCCAACTTGTCGGATATTCAGTGGCCAGTAGCCCTGGTAGCTCCAGCTCACGCTCAGCGTCTGGCTCACTCAGGCTCAGGTCGCTGCCCGGCTCCTCCAGTTCCTCAGGGTACTCTGTGGCCGGCAGTCCTGGTAGCCCGAGTCTTTCCTCAAGGTCAGGTTTCCCCTGGTCCAGGGCATCCCCTGGTTCAGCAGCAGGGACTACAGGGAACAGCCAGCAGTTCTGTGTCTGTGTCCCTCCCTCCCTAGTCCTGCCCTGACTGGGCTAAGGGCCCCGCATTTTGTACTTCCTGTTCTACCCCTCCCCTTCCAGAGGGTGGAGTAAGCTTGGCCTGGCTCCGCCCACTCAGGCTGAGAGAGTGGCTCTTTACCTTCTGGTTCAGAGGGAGGCCACACCGACTCCCAACAATCAGTAATTTATTTAAATTCTCCCACTCTTCTAAGCCGTCTCCCTGTGACATCCTTTAGGGTGAGTCCTCTTGCCTCAGTCATCATAGCCTCAGTCTTACCAACTGTAAGTCCAGCTGCTCAAAACTATATTGTCACTGCTCAAAATTGGCTTGCAGGGTCTCACAATCTCCCGCACATACCATTAAGTCATCAGCGAGTAGCATGTTCCCTTCATATATTCTCACTTATTGCATCCACAACAATTGTAAATAAAAGGTCTAAACACTGACCCGAATGCAGGCCAATGTTTACTGGAAAGTCATGTGTATGTTCCCATGTGTGTAAAGAAATGTTATGTTCATGTCTACACACTGTATGGAAGAAACAAGTTGCTAATTTAGAAAATAATGTACCAGTAATCAAGACATTTCTAGAAAGTCTGACCATATAGTCACTTCCTGGCCTCTTTGCCTGTGGTTTTATTACTCTGTCTACAGGTCTGTCTGTGGGATTTTTAAAAGTGACCAAGCAACTTAGAAGCACAAGCCAGTGATTGTCAATAGCACTTGTGCTCCCAAAACATTTAGGCGCATTTTAAAACCCCACCCCATGGCCTTTATTCAAAAACAAATAATTTTTGTGAACAAATTTCTGATTTTTTTCAATGAACAAACTGAAAACAAAAAATATTTTCTTTTCAGTTTTTGAATCTAAAAACAAAAAAAAAACTTTCTTTTTTTTCTTTCTCCTTTCATTCCGTTTCCCCTGCTTTCTATCCCCCTTTTTAGTGGCAAAAAGGAAAAGAGGAGAAAGGGGAACTAGGAAAAAAATCAGTATTTGGGCGTTTTGTCAAAAAACAGGGAAACAAATTCAAAATATCTTATGGAAAAAAAATATAGAAAACATATTTGTGTGTTTATTTATTTCCAGGAAACATACTTACCATTTTTGATGAGCTCTAAATTGGACCAATTTTCCAAAACATAAATGAAAAAATATTGCTCCAGATTTTCCAAACATTTAGACATATGCATAACATTAATCATATAAGTAGCTCTCAATGGGAACTACTTATTTGAATAAAGTTATGCAGGTACATAAATGTTTCCCTAGATCTAGGACTTTGTTGTAAATGTGCATTTTGCTTTCCTCTGTTGATGTTTTTGAATATTTTCATGTGATTCATGCTTCCAAGTCAGTAGTTACTAGAACATCTGCAATGGAAGGTAGACAATACTAGCAATTAATGTATATAAGATATTTCCTGAGAGAAGGCTGTAAGTGTAACCCATGTGCCTAATAGGGAGATATCTCTTTAAGAGACCTATTAGGGTGAAGTAGGAGTGAGTTGTGTCTGGGTCATTGTTGGTAGGCAAATTAAGCACTCCACATCCAGAAGCTTCTGGAATGGGTGTGGTAGTTTTGGGTATGCTCCAATGGGTTCCCTGTTGCAGGGGTCAGATTCCATGAGGGCAAGCAGTCAGGGCAGCTGCTTTGCAGAAGGTCGTGTACCCTGTGTGAGTTGGGAGAAGATGAGCAGAAAGCAGGCTGTTGTCCCTAACTCTAAAGCATTTCGCAGAAGGTTAGTGATATTGTTAACCCTCTAACAGGGAAGCATGGGCAATGCTAATTATAGCAAGGGGAAATTGGGAGGGAAAAATAACTTCTATTTTAATAGTATGTTTTGAATGTTGTTTTGATTTTAGCCAAACTGTGCTACTTAAATTGTCTCAACTAGTCTGATTCACCAACTTTTCTTTAAATGTAGTAATGGGGGAAGAGTTATTTATATTTTGATATTCTCTGTTTTGTATTTTCTTGTAACAGGGTTTTCTTTAAATCTATACATTTAACTGAGTGATTGGTTAATCAGTTAGCTGACTGGCTAGTAGTGATTTCAGCAGAGGAAGAGTCTACATGGATTCCAACTGAAGATTCCTACAAGCAAATGGAGGGAAGATGTTGTTTTAGACTCAGCAGACTGTATAGATTTGATGATCGAAGACTCTATCTGAGACTTAGGTGAACAAAACCTAAGCTTTTGGGAACTTTCAGTTTCTTCTCACTGTATTTCTATGGGAACTAAACTGTTCAGATTTTAATTTGTTTTCTTTATTTATGTTTATGTATAACTATGAAGGTAATGTCTGTGGATTATAAAGTAGCCATGCCATGCTTTAAAAATTAGATTATTATTTGTTTCTTTATCATAAGATTTTATAAAGTTATTTAATTAAATTCATTTCTTTAGTTCCTTTTGGGACTTGAATGTGGGGAGGTTGACCCTGTGCAATCCTTGCTGAAAATCCTTAGAGACTGAACTCTGGGTCTCCAGCTACTTTCTATGGGAGTTGGTTTTTTTTTTTTTAAAGGCACTAGAGATGGGAAATGAAGTGAACTCTAGCCCAGTGGTTCTCAAACTAGGGCCGCCGCTTGTTCAGGGAAAGCCCCTGGCGGGCCAGGCCGGTTTGTTTACCTGCCATGTCCGCAGGTTCAGCCGATCGCAGCTCCCAGTGGCCGCGGTTCGCCGCTCCAGGCCAATGGGGGCTGCAGGAAGTGGCAGCCAGTACATCCCTCAGCCTGCACTGCTTCCTGCAGCTCCCATTGGCCTGGAGCGGCAAACCGCAGCCAGTGGGAGCTGCGATCGGCCTAACCTGCGGACGCGGCAGGTAAACAAACCGGGCCTGGCCCGTCAGGGGCTTTCCCTGAACAAACGGTGTCCCTAGTTTGAGAACCACTGCTCTAGCCCACCCAAATGTTACAAATTGGCACCTGAACTGACAGACTTGAGGATTGCTCAGAGCTCACCGCTGAATTCTTTTGAGGAATATTGCAGTTATTTATAAAAGAATGTGGTGTTATTGAACATTATTGAATTTGTGTACTGTATTGATATTAAGATAATAGAAATGTGTACACAGTTAGGGTTAGATCCCTATACGACCATTTTGGTCAGTGATGTGTCCCCTGTTGACAGTACAGCAGAAATTAAGAGGGCTATTAGAATCTTTGGTCATGTGACTAATATGAGGTGGGTGAAGGGAGAACAAAAAGATATGATTCTCTGTGAATTTGAAGACATTGTTTTTGTGATACACATAGGAAGGAAATGTGTGTTGCAGAAGCTAGGGCAGAGATGGGATGTGACTCCTATTCACTTTGAGATTTTGCCATTTATATCCAATGGTTCTGTGCCCACAGTACCTCAATGCAGGAATCAGGGATATTCTGTGTATTCTGACAGAGGGCTCAAGACTGAGACACAGGCTGTGCTTACACCTGTGGGTGATAGCCAGACTAGGTGGTTAACAAATGCTACACCAGGTATAGACTGAGGTCCAGTAGAAGCCTCTTCTCCTGCTGTGAGTCTCCCTCCTGACATGCAACATCTTTTGTTAGAGAGAGTACTGAAATCTGCCAATGAAACTGTGACTGATGTGAAATTTAAACGGAAAAGTTTTTTGGGTAATTCACCCAAAACCAATGGAGAAGTAGATCCTACTTGGCGAGCACAAGCCAAAGAGATGATGGAAGACAGTGAGATTTCTGATAAACTTTCAATAATCTTCCTTCTTTTGACTTTATTACCCCCAGGATTAAAGTTGGCCTGAGGAGCTAGTAGCAAGGCATCCACTGTAGACTGCTTTAATATTTTAGAGAAGGCATATGGAAGTGTCATAAATGCATCTGAGCTTAAGGCTCAATTTTCTGAGGGTATGACTACACTACGAAATTAGGTCGCTTTTATAGAAGTCGATTTTTAGAAATCAATTTTATACAGTCGATTGCATATGTCCACACTAAGCGCATTAAGTTGGCGGAGTGCGTCCTCACTACCGGGGCTAGCATCGACTTACGGAGCAGTGCACTGTGGGTAGCTATCCCACAGTTCCCGCAGTTTCCGCCGCCCATTGGAATTCTGGGTTAAGCTCCCAATGCCTGATGGGGCAAAAACATTGTCGCGGGTGATTTTGGATACATGTTGTCAGTCACCACCCCTCGGTGAAAGCAAAGTCAGACAATCGTTTCATACCTTTTTCCCGTGCAGACGCCATATCACGGCAAGCATGGAGCCCGCTCAGCTCAGCTCACCGTCACCACTACTGTTGTGTCCTTGGTGCTGCTGTCAGCAGACGGTGCAGTAGGACTGCTAACCGTCATCATCCATAGCTTCCACTGCCACTCTGCTCTCCTGCTCTTCTAAATGAGTTCAGTCTCAATAGCAAATTTCTCCAAGTTGTCAGAAATCTGTTCCCTGCTAACTGTCGTCATCCACTGATTCTGCTGCACCTCTGCTCTCCTGCTTTCCTGCAGACGCCATACCATGGCAAGCATGGAGCCCGCTCAGCTCACCGTCACCGCTGCTGTTGTGAGCATTGTAAACACCTCGCGCATTATCCTTGAGTATATGCAGAACTGGGCTAAAAGATGCCAGCATGAGGAGGATTTTGATGAGGACATGGACACAGATGTTCCTGAAAGCACGGGCTGTGGCAATTGGGACATCATGGCGGCACTGGGCTGGTTGATACAGTGGAACACCAATTCTGGGCCAGGCAAACAAGCACAGACTGGTGGGACCGCATAGTGTTGCAGGTATGGGATGATTCACAGTGGCTGCGAAACTTTCGCAGGCGTAAGGCCACTTTCCTGGAACTCTGTGAGTTGCTTTCCCCTACCCTGAAGCACAGGAATACCAAGATGAGAGCTGCCCTGACAGTTGAGAAGCGAGTGGCGTTAGCCCTGTGGAAGCTTGCAAGGCCTGACTGCTACCGGTCAGTCGGGAATCAATTTGGAGTGGGCAAGTCTAGTGTGGGGGCTGCTGTGATCCAAGTAGCCAATGCAATCATTGATTTTCTGTTATCAAGGGTAGTGACTCTGGGAAATGTGCAGGTCATAGTGGATGGCTTTGCTGCAATAGGGTTCCCTAACTATGGTGGGGCGATAGATGGAACGCATATCCCCATCCTGGCACTGGACCACATTGCCAACCAGTCCCCATAAACAGAAAGGGGTACTTCTCAATGGTGCTGCAAACACAGGTGGATCACAAGGGACATTTCACCGACATCAACGTGGGATGGCCAGGAAAGGTGCTTGTATATTTAGGAACTCCGGGCTGTTTGAGCAGCTGCAAGAAGGGACTTACTTCCCAGACCAGAAAATTACCATTGGGGGTGTTGAAATGCCAATAATTATCCTTGGGGACCCAGCCTACCCCTTGCTCCCATGGCTCATGAAGCCTTACACAGGCAGCCTGTACAGTAGTAAGGAGCAGTTCAACTATAGGCTGAGCAAGTGCAGAATGGTGATAGAATGTGCCTTTGGACGTTTAAAAGCTCGCTGGTGCTGTTTGCTGACTAGGTCAGACCTCAGCGCAACCAACATTCCCATTGTTATTGTTGCTTGCTGTTTGCTCCATAATATCTGTGAGAGTAAGGGGGGGACATTTATGGCGGGGTGGGAGGTTGAGGCAAATTGCCTGGCATCCGATTTTGAGCAGCCAGACACCAGGGTGATTAGAAGAGCACAGCTAGGTGCACTGCGCATCAGAGAGGCTTTGAAAACCAGTTTCATGACTGGCCGGGCTTCGGTGTGACAGTTGTGTGTGTTTCTCCTTGATGCAAACCCGTCCCCTTTGTTGATTTTAATTTCCTGTAAGCCAACCACCCTCCCCCCTTCGAAATAAAGTAACTATTGTTTTGAAACCATGCATTCTTTCTTTAATATTTTTTTTAATTAGATAACGGACAAGGTAGCCTGGGTGGGGTGGGGGAGGAGGGAAGGACAAGGCCACATTGTTTATTGTAGCTACACTAAAAATCAAACTGTTTGAATGACAGCCTTCTGTTGCTTGGGCCATCCTCTGGAGTGGAGTGGCGGGTGCCCAGAGCCTCCCCCCCCCTCCCCCCCCGCGTTCTTGGGTGTCTTGGTGAGGCAGCTATTGAATGTGGGGAGGAGGGGAGGCGGTTATACAGTGGATGCAGCAGGGATCTGTGCTCTTGTTGGCTTTCCTGCAGCGCTAACACACGCTTCATCATGTCCATTTGCTCCCCCAACAGATGCTTCAGCCTGTCCATTTGCTCCCCCATTAGCCTCAGCATCGCGTCCTGCCTCCGCTCTTTGCGCTCACTCAATTATTTCCTGGCCTCTGCCACTGCATGCCTCCATGCATTGAGCTGTGCCCTATCAGTGCGGGAGGACTGCATCAGCTCGGAAAACGTGTCATCACGAGTGCGGGTTTTTTTCACCTTCTAATCTGTGATAACCACAGAGACGGAGATGATAGGGGAAGTGTAGAAACATTTGCACCTGGGGGGAGATAAAAAGGGAGAGTAAAATTGGGTTGGCTTCTTAGGCCTTCATAACACGTGGGACTGTTTTCAAACTGCAGCGCCCCCCCTTTCCCAGAGCAAGCAATGAGTTGGGTTTCACATTTAAAAGGAGGGGCTGCAGTATTCGGGTAGATGTGCAACACACACCTATCCCCACCTCATTGCGTGGCTATTGTCTGGGATGATCCCGTTTAGCCAAGTGCAAACAGCCCAACATGAACGGGGTCCTTTTACTGTTCAGTTACAAAAATTCCCCTATTTCAACCAGATGACCATGAACACTATTGCTTTTAAACCCTGTACTGTAGTTACAAATGTGCACTCACCAGAGGCACCTTCTCTGGCTTCAGTGTCGGGGATCCCGCCTTGGGAGGGTATTGGCTCCAGGGTGATGAAAAGTTCCTGGCTGCTGGGGAGAACAGATTCACCGCTTGCCTGCTGCGCATTCTCCTCCTCCTCCTCTTCCTGATCTGCAAAATCCTCCTCCGTGTTCCATGAAACTCCCCCCTTACAGGTGTCCACGGAGAGTGGTGGGATAGTGGTAGGGTCCCCCCCAGAATGCCATGCAGCTGTTCATAGAAGTGGCATGTGTGGGGCTCTGACCCAGAGCAACCGTTTGCCTCCTTTGTCTTTTGGTAGGCTTGCCCAAGCTCCTTAACTTTCACGCGGCACTGCTGTGTGTCCCTGGTGTAGCCTTTGTCCAACATGCCCTGTGAGATTTTGGCAAATATATTTGCATTTCTTCTTTTGGATTGGAGTTCTGCCTGCACAGATTCTTCTCCCCATCGGGCAATCAGATCCAGTGTCTCCCTTTCGGTCCATGCTGGAGCTTGTTTGCGATTCTGGGACTGCATGGTCACCTGTGCTGCTGAGTGCTGCTGAGCTCGCCACGCTGACCAAACAGCGTAAAATCGAACTACTCTCGTAGTATAGACATACCCTAGGATAGCTCCCGGAGGCCAATACCGTCGATTTGCGTCCGCACTACCCCAAATTCGACCCAGCAAGGTCCATTTTAGCGCTACTCCCCTCGCTGGGGAGGAGTACAGAAGTTGATTTTAAGAGCCCTGTAGGTCGACAGAATTGGGTTCGTTGTGTGGATGCAGTCATTTTTAAATTGACCTAACACGGCTAAATTCAACCTAACCCCATAGTGTAGACAGGCCTGAGACTCACCAACACACTAGAGAACCACCTTCTGCGTACCTGACTAGACTACACATATTAGCCCAAGAAATTTTGGATGCTGGTGGGGTAAAAGATACTGAATTGGACTTTTATATACAAGATCATTTTTTCCATGGTTGTTCTCCTGAATCCTTATTAAATACACGCTTATTAAAGGGAATTAATTGTAGTGGTAGAAAAAAGAGCATCTCTTATGCCACACTGCTTTTTGAGGTGAGATCCATTGAAAGGGAGCACTGTGATAAACAAAAGAGAAAACTTTGACAAGAACTAGAAGAAAAAGGAAGGCCATTGAGTAGGAGTAGATTGCAGTTGATAAAGGCATATGAAAATACTCCCAGCGCCCATGAAGAAGTCACTGCAATGGACTGGAAGGAGAAATATCTGCAGGCTGAGCAGCAGCTGGTAGGACTGCAGTTGACCCAGCCAAGTTCTGAAACATCCATTTCAGATACACGATTTGCTCCTCAAAGACCCAAAGAATTTAATAAACAAGCAATACCAAGATTTAACAGAAGAAATCCTTTGTTTTAACTGTGGGCAAATAGGACATGTCAGAATTCTCCTAACCCAATTTAATACATCAGCAGCTGTCTGGTAGACATTGAAATCAGAGCAAGTTTGAGGCAGGAAGAAAATAAACCAACAACTCTCAGAGCAGGGCTGTTAGTCAATGGATTCAGAAGACAGATGTTACGCAAATGAGTGTCAGTGAGGCCATCCGGCAGTTGGTGGGACCTGCTTGTTATGGCTATGTATACCTAGATGGAGTAAAGATTACCTGCCTAATGGATACTGGTTCTCAAGTTACTTGCATATGTGAAACTTTCTATAATGAGCATTTATCTTATTGAAAGTTACAGTCAATTGGCAGTATACTTCAGATAGAAGGGGCAGGAGGGCAAATGTATCCATACCTGGGATATATAACCTTGAAGATATGATTCCCAAAGTTCATCTGCGGGACTAACAAACAACATGAAGTACTAGTCTTGGTTTGCCCAGACCAACATATGAATCAACAAGTGTCAGCACTTATAGGCACCAATGTTCTGAAACATCTTTAAGAAGAAATGGGGTCCTGAATTCTTAAGTAGGATTTCATTACGAAATGAAACTTATAATCATTTTTACTCAGCCAGCGGTTACAGCAAGAAACTGACGAAGGGGTCTTGAGAGGAAGAAAATAAGTGACAATTCCACCTGGCACATCCAAAACAGTGCCAGGAATTCTGAAATTTGCTGTGAATGAGTTGGAGACTGCTGTAATGCTGGAAGATCCAGGTGTCACAATTGGACCCGGTAAGCTAGCAGTTCTTCCTCAATTTGTTAAAATCACTGGGTCCAGTATGAGAATAGGAGTACATGTCAAAAACTTAACAAGGAAGGATGTCATATTGAAACCTCACACTGTCATTCTGAAGGGGCAAGCAGTTGAGTGGATAAAACCAGTGCCAACCCAGGTTTCAGGAGCTGCGACTAAAGAGAGAGATGGTGTCATACTGTCACTTGACTTTGAAGGATCGCCTCTCAGTGCCACTGAGAGGAAAATGATTGCTGAGACTATCAGTAAGGAAGCTTATAAGGCTTTTGCTGTTCATGATCTATACTTTGAAAGAGTTTCAGGAGTGACACATCACATTGAACTCACAAATAATGTGCCTTTTAAAGAAAGAACTGAAGGGTTTCACTCTCAGATTTTGAAGATCTACATCAGCATCTGCATGAGTTGGTGGCCCTGGGAGTGACTGAGGAAACATATAGTCCATATGCATCACTTGTGGTGCTGGTGCATAAGAAGACTGGAGCTCTTAGGATGGTGGTGGATTATAGAAAACTGAACAGCATTACCAGAAAGGATGCCTATCAATTACCCAGGATAGAAGAAACCTTTGCCTGATTGGCAGGATCTAAATGGTTTTCTGTATTGGATCTAAAGAATTGATACTATCAAGTTCCAGTAGAGCCAGCTGACTGTCTGAAGACAGCCTTCACTACACCGTTTGGTAATTGGCAATTCAAAATGGTGCCTCAAGGTCTGACTAATGCTCCAGCTACCTTCTGACTAATGCTCCAGCTACCTCCCAACAAATGATGGAATGTGTTATGTCTGGTATGAATCTCACAGAAGTTGTAGCATTCTTGGATGACTTAATCATATTTTCAACCACTTTGGAAGAACATGAGGAACGTCTCCTAAAAGTTTTGAGAAGACTTCAGGAATATGGTTTAAAACTTGCACCATCAAAATGTAAATTATTTCAAACTTCAGTGAAATATCTTGGTCATATCATTTCTCAAGATGGAATCTGTCCAGATAAAGAGAAAACTGATGCTATCATCACTTGGCCAGTTCCAACTACTCTCAGAGAACTTCGTAAATTCTTATGATTTTCTGGTTATTACTGAAGATTTGTAGAGAGGTATTCTATTATTGAAAAACCTTTGAATTATCTTCTTGCTGGTGGTCCTAAAGGAAGTAGATGGAATAGTAAACAGTCACTTGAGAGTAGATGGGATGCAGCTTGCCAAGAGGCCTTTGAAACCTTGAAACAAAAGCTGATTACTGCACCAATCCTTGGGTTTGCTAATTGGAGGCTACCATATATTCTTCATACTGATGCCAGTATTACTCGGTTAGGTGCAGCTTTGTATCAAATACAGGATGGGAAGCCATGAGTTATTGTTTATGCCAGTAGAGGATTGAGCAATAGTGAACGTAATTATCCAGTTCACAAGTTAGAATTTCTAGCCTTGAAGTGGACCGTTTATGATAAGTTCCATGATTTCCTGTATGGAGCCCAATTTAAGGTAATGACTGATAACAATCCTCTTACTTAAATCCTGAAGACTGCAAAGTTGGATGTGGCTGGTCATAGATGGGTGGCAGCCTTGTCACTATATAACTTCGATATAATTTATAATTCTGGCAAAGCCAATCTTGATGCTGATGCTTTTTCTTGGTGACCACATGGTATTCCAGGGATAGATGAAGATGACATGGAGCAGACAGAAAGAATTGTTAAAATGTTCTCTCGAATTCAGTCCATTCAGATGAGTGGGATAAGGAAGTCTGCAAAGCAGTTATGAAAGTTCACACAGTACTCTGCAAATCTCATGAGAAAGATTTGGAAGCTGAGGAAGAAAGATTAATACTTGTCGCTACAAGTTTTGTAGAGACCTTGCCTAGTAATAAAGAAAGCATACCACCAAAGTTACAGGATCCAAATAGTTGGCCAGGAAGACTCAGTGCTCCAGACTCAGTTCCTATTGACTAGAAAGTCTTACAGTGACAGGACAAATATATAGCCCGTATGGTTTGCTTTCTGGAGGCAGGTTATAGACCAAAGCCGGAGGAGAAAAAGGAGGCACGTGAGAGTCTGTTATATTTATGGGAGTGGTCCAAACTTTTCCTTTCAAATGGGGTCTTGTACCAGAAAGCACAACAGAGAGGAGAGGATATAGACCAGCTGGTAATCTCCTATACACATCGGGATAGAGTGCTAGAAGGCATCCATGATGAAATGGGTCATCTTGGGACTCAGAGAATTTTGGAATTAGCTAGAGATCGATTTTATTGGCCTAGAATGACCAAAGCAGTAGAAAGAAAATGTCAAGACTATGAGCACTGTATTCGAAGAAAAACTCGAGTGGAAAAAGCTGCCGAGCTTGTGAAAATTAAATTATATGCTCCTATGGAACTGGTTTTCTTAGACTTTTTAACCTTAGAGCCAGATGCTTTCGGCACTAAGAATATTCTTGTGGTGACTGATCATTTCACTAAGTATGCTCAGGCTTATCCAACTAAGGATCAGACGGCCAGAACTGTAGCAAGTGTGCTCTGGGAGAATTTTATCCTTCACTATGGTTTTCCCTGATGGATCCACAGGATCAGGGTGCCAACTTTGAATCGGAATTGATTATTGAGTTAAGTAAGATCACTGAAGTGAAATTATGCACAACTCCTTATCACCCCAAAGGGAATCCAGTGAAGAGGTTTAATCTACTAAATATGTTAGGCACTCTCGAAGAGCATAAGGAAACCAACTGGAGAGGAAGTATGTTAAGCCATTAGTTCATGCATATAACTGTACCAGAAATGATACTACAGGACACTCCCCATATTTTGTTGATGTTTGGGAGGCAACCTATATTACCTATTAATTTGTGTTTTGGGATTAAAGCCAGAGGACAACAAGTAGTGACTCATCAGGAATATGTATGAGATTTACGATGCAGGCTTCGTTAGGCATATGATCTAGCTGCTAAAGAAATTGAAAGGAGCCAATTAACCAACAAATTAAGATGGGATGCCAAAATAATTATGTCAATAATAGAACCAGGAGATAGGGTTCTAGTATGAAACCTGAGTCTTAGAGGAAAGCAGAAACTTGCAGATAGATAGGAGTCAGTAGTACATGTGGTACTGGAGCAACTAAAAGAAGATATCCCCATCTATAACATACAGGCAGAATCAGAAGATGGCCCTATCCAAATTCTTCATAGGGACATGCTAAGACCATGTGGATATATTTCTGCTCATAAATCAATGGAGGGTAATCAGTTAAAGACTCCTGTAAGTGATAGAACTAGACAGAAAACCACAAAAGTGGTAATTTAGATGGAGGATGACGATGAGTCTGTACTTGATTCAACTCTGGAGTCTGATTTTAGCCCACTGGCAAGCAGGAGCAGCTCTATGTATTTTGCCGCCCCAAGCACGGCAGTCAGGCGGCTTTCGGCAGCGCGCCTGCGGGAGGTCCGCTGGTAACGTGGATTCGGTGGCATACCTGCGGGAGGTCCACCGGTCCCGCGGCTTTGGCGTACCCGCCGCCGAATTGCCGCCGAAGCCGTGGAACCGGCAGACCTCCCACAGGCATGCCGCCGAAGGGTCCCTGACTGCCGCCCCCACAGCGACCGGCACGCTTGGTGTGCTGGTGCCTGGAGCCGCCCCTGCTGGCAAGAGAGTTTGATCTGAACCAAAGTGTTCATTTTGAGGAAACTGAATGGGAAGAGAGACAGGATGGGGAAAATTCACAAAATGGGCTCCCCACAGAAGATAGTTCGAATTGTTCTGTTTCTCCAACCACTCCAGAAGTGCCGCTGGAACCTTGCATGACTGGTAGAATTAGAACTCATCCAATTAAATATAAGGATTATGTTCCTGACTTCCCCACTATTCTAAAAACTACAGATTCACAGTTGATACAGGCCTATTGTACATACCTATCCTTGTTACTTGACTGTGCAGAAGATTATAAAATAGCCATTTATAAAGTAACCTGGTTACTCCTGAGGACATTCTGCACCAACAAAATAAAAATTCTGCACCAAAAATTAATTCTGCACACAATATTTTAAAATTCAGCAAAATCCTGCAAATTTAAAATGTCAAATAAATGTGGAAGCTCCAGCATGGCATTGGGGTGCATAGGTCACTGGCTGACAGAGGTGGGAGATCCCTGTGCAGCTCCCCCCCCACCCCCGGGACATGGCCTCAGTGGTGAGGGTGCACCCAATCCTGACAGAGTGCAAGGACAGGGTCTGCCCCAGAAACACCCCAGGGCCCTGCCCTCCGTGCCAGGTGCACCGGGTGTGGGCAGGTAGGTTCAGCAAGGCAAGGTCCAATTGTGGAGGGGCTTAGTGTGTGGGGTCCAGGTGTGAGCTGAGAGGGTTCTGTGGGGGCAATCTGGGTGCAGGCATCTTGGTGGGGGATCCAGGGTGGAGGGGGATCTGGATGCACCAGGGCTTGTTGGGGGGTTCTGGGTGCAATGGTAATGGGACTCTGCATAGGGGTCCAGGTGAAGATGGTTTGGGCTCAGCGGGGGGGGGGGGGGGGTTCTCAGTGGCGGGGGGAAGAGATCGGCAGGGGGTTCTGGGTGTGTGGAGCTCAGTGAGGGAGTCCAGATGATGGGGGAATGGAACTCAGAGGGGTGGGGATCCAGGTGAAGCTGGTTGGGGCTTAGTAGGGTAGGGATCCAGATGCGGGTGGCTCATTGAGGTAGCCCAGAGACAGGGTGAGTGGGGCTCATTGGGGGCTTCTGAGTTCAGGGGGGTGAGGCTTGGCAGGAGGGTCTGGTTATGAGGGGCTCTGGATGCACAGGAGGTGGGCGGATGTGGGAGTAGTTCCCTGTACAGTGATTCCTCCCCCTGCAACTGAGGAGTGATGGGTGCAGGAAGCACGGGCGGTGGGGGAGTTTGCAGAACTCCGAGGGAGAAATCTCGGGGTGGGTCTGACATGGCCCTGGATGCCGTGCAGGGAAGCAAAGAAATCTGCGGGGGACATAAATTCTGTGCATGTGCAGTGGTGCAGAATTCCCCCCGAAGTAAAACCTGGACTGACTCTAAAGGCTAGTTTTTCACAGGCCACCTCAAAGTTATACACCTAAAATGGGCTTAAGGAAAATTGCTTGGATTATGACTCAGGCCATAGATATTTTTATCCTGAGTTCAGAGTTTGGATTTGAGGATGATTCAGGATTAGAGTCTGGGTTCAATAGTGCTAAAAACTTGTGAGTTGGCCTAAATGATCACATGAATCTGGCAGATCTCATGAGATTTTCATTGTCTCTGTCACACTGTCTAGAGAGCCTCACGACTGTGAGTACCTACCTCAGGACAAACTCTCAAAAACAGGAGAGACATCCCAAACTGGTTCTAAAATTAGATTTCACTAAGCCAGTAACAAATGTGAACTCCTGGATGACTTAACAGTCTTACCACGGAATCACAGACAGTCTTCTTAGACCCTCCAGTCTATCTTGCCACACAGACAAACTGGTTTTAGTGAAAAAAGGTCACTTACACCAAAACTCACACCACATTGTTTGCTTCCAGTCCCAAGAAACCAGTCCCTTAACTCAGATCAATTGGTACCCTAGAACTTACACCAAACACAACTCCTATAATAAACTATCCAAAGGCTTACTAACTAGGAACTAGGAAGAAGAGAGATATTTACAGATTAACACAAGGAAACATCTAAGTCCTAATAGTGACAGAGTTGTAGTAATCTGTCAGTTCAAACTGTCTTTCAAGGCAGACCCAGGAGGCAGACCCTGAGGATCCCTGGCTTCAGTTTGAAGTCTCTGGCTCTAACAGAGTTCAAAGAACCAAAAAGATGGAGAATTTTCCTGTGACTGTTTTATTTCCTTCATTCAGCTTCCAAGTCCACAGGAGGAGCTTCCTTGCACATAGCATTTCTCAGGTGTGATAGGGTCATTAACCAATCACTTGTATAGCAATGTTCCTTGATGGCCCATCTGATTTTGGCAGATGGGGTGATTCCCATTACTGAGTTCACAAGTTCAGAGCAAACATTTTCAAAGTTCTAAAGCAAAGCTTACATATTTTCTTATAGCATGGAATACAGACATTGCAAGTAAGATTAATGCATGTAGTAACTTATAAGGATTTTATAGAGTCTAAACACTAAATAAATTCTTGTAAGACTAATACCTATTCTGAGCAAAACTAATATACAGGTAAAAGGGTCTGCTCTCCAGCTATGAGTTTGTCACTTCTTAGCTAATGTCTGCAGTCTAGGCAAAAACTGGCATCTGGCCTGTCTATGTCACAGTCTTTGGTTGCATCTATTCTGATTTCTGGGGGCAACAAAAGTAACCTTGCAATATTGGATTTGTTCTGGAACATGAGGTTTCAGATTGGAGCCCCCGTTCATTCAAGGTGAGGCAGGAGGTTAGATTTGCTGTTCTAGCTTATCCTATCTTCTTCTTTTTTTTTTTTTTTTTAATAAATATTAAGTGATAGTGTCACTGCAGCACAAGGAAGAGAGGATGAAACTAGGCTAGAAAGGAAAACGTTCTTCAGGTTCAAGCACGTCATTTTCAGTAAAGGCTGAGAAATATGGATAGTTAATGTGAAAGTGAATTGCTTTTTTTGTGTTAAGGTTCATGTTCCATATTTGCCTCCATGTGAAAGACCCCTTTAAGAAGAGAAACTCAAATTTATCTAACACAGTAACAAATAATGTTATGTTTAATCTGTTACATGGATTGGACTCCCAGGATGAAATGGCATTTTAAAGGAGAATCAGTATACTGTACTTTATTTCCCTGAAACATAGTATTTGTATGGTTTGATCTCTCTTTTCTCCCTACAAAGGCACAAGGATACTACCATGTCTTTGACTTTTTTGTAAACTTTAGTGTCTTTGCTAAGGAGGCTTAACCCAGCCATTAGGTCACAGGAAATTAAAAGGATTCTGCAGTTTATTTTGCTGAGAACCTTTGCCAAATAAATTTCTGAATGTACTCTGCCATTTCATAAACAGCTGAAGTACTATCACCTGGGTTTTGCACTCAGACCTGGCACTAGGTGGTGTGAGAAAGGAAATCTTTCTCAAATTTTGCAAGCTTCTGGGCAAGCAGCTACTCCCAAGTGTATAGCTGAACAATATATACAGCTGCTGCAAATCGGTTCTTTGATACTACTTGACATTTATTGTGCTTGCTAAATAGGCCTTTCATCAGAAGAACATTCAATCCAGCTAAAGACAAGGAGCCAAAAAATAGCTTTTAGAAATTAAAAATAGTAAAATCAAAAGGCTCTTCACTTAACTTGTAGGCTAATGGAGCTGTGTGGATATGTTGTGGTCAAAGACCCCCACGCAGTCATTTTAGTTCAAAGACTCAAGCCTGAGGCCAGTTTATTGACATACATACCAGTGCACTGGGGTGCAGTCCGAAGACTGACACCCCGAGCAGCAGCTTGCAGGCTACTTTATTTCGTCAAACCGCAAGCAAAGTACAAACAATAGTCATGAGTTAAGAAATTAGGGTTGGGGTTAGTCCCTCCCCCAAACCACGAGTTAAGAAAGTAGGGTCGGGGTCAGTGCCCCCCCCCCCCCCCCCGTACCTTCCTTATTAATTTTCCGAGAAGTGGTTTTCCCCAGGGGTGGTACTTGGCACCAGTTTGGGTACATTTCATAAGACACGTTATTTTCCGGGGTCTTTTGGTTAAAGATTGGGGGGGGGTTCCATGGGACGCCTAAAGAGGATCTATGATTGGCTATTTTTGCAGATAGCTGGAATCACGGAGTGGGTCACAGATGACCCAAAGGAGAAGCTGCATGAGTCCGTTTGCATTTAGCTAAAGTTACCTATTGCTTCACACAAGCGGTTATTATATTTCATCAGCCATGAACAGATTTCATTAGTACTGCTGCTGGGGCTTTTTATTCTTTCCCCTCTCCCCCCTCCCCCCTCCTCTGGACATGACACTTGACCGAGTTTGGCAGAAAACTGTGTTTTTTAGACTAGTTCAGGCCCTGCCCTGGGCCCTGCTTTGTGTAAGGGTAGTTAGCATAACAGATCTTTGTTGGAGGGTTTATTTTGGGGCCTTCAGATTCACAGCTCTGGCTATTAAAAAGAAGCCCCCCCCCTCTATTTCCTCACAGATAGAAAAACGTTTTTAAAAAATGCCCAAGAAATTGTTGGTGAGGAGCTAACTGTCAGCTGGAGGTTCAGAGCTAGAGCACATTTTGGAGTGAAAGATACACAGGCAAACAAATTGATACAGCCGCAGGAGTCTTTCATTAAGCAAAAGGATGTATCTCCTCCCGTTTCTTTAGTTCTATTAAATGTCAACTTAGAATGGATAAGAGAGATGACCCACCTTCCTGTATGAGCTGAGAATGCACTATTCAGTGCTGTGTAGAGAGGATGGGCACAAATTAAGTGCTTTACAAAAGAGAAACTATTGTGTTGTAGATGGTTATTTCATATGTCATCTTTTGTAATGTAAATATCCACAAGCATTCAAATTGGTCTGCAATTTTCTGAAGAAAAAATAAAACAGATAGCCCATTTTCTCCTTTAAATAAAATATCCAGTGATTGGCTGGCACAAACAACAGTTAAAAGTCTAATTGGAGAGTAAGCAAAAACCTTTTTGATGGAGACAGGATGTAGGGGTGGGGAGTATAACAAAGACCAGGGGTTAACTAGTCTCAGCTTCCTTTCTCTTTGCACAGGTCCTTAAGGGAAACTCTGTATGTTCTTGTCTGCACCAGGGAACTGTAGCAAAAAAATGCCACTGTTACTATCACGAACACCTGTCAGGGATGGTCTAGACAGATGCAGGGGACTGGACTAGATGACCTCTCGAAGTCACTTCCAGTCATACGATTCTATGATTCTATTGGCTCAACTAAACGGGTGGGAATTTTCTGCTAACATTATCTAGTGCAGACAGGGGCTCAGAGGGTTCTTGACAAACACTTCACTAGATATAGGACTGGATTGAACCCTTACCAGGGGAGGACTTATTTTTGGTTATACTGGACAGTTTTAATTGTTTGTTGCATATGCAGCCTTCAAGAACAAATCTTGCGGAAGTAAATTTTCTGACTGAGGATACAAGGACATTTTAAATAAAAATTTCTCACTGCTATCCTTCATGATTGCGTGTGCTCCCCAAATCAGTGCCCAAGAGTCCACACATGTGCTGGACATGGATATAATGCTGTGCACATGCAAATACCCGTATCCACGCTGGCATTCCAGTTACGTGAAGTTAGTGCTATCATTTCAGGGGTAGTATCCCAGGATTCTGTGTGTCACAGGGAGACGCTCTAAGAACCAATTTGTTGTGTGTTGTTGGTATTCTTTCCCCACCTACACACAGGTGCCAATGGCATTTCCAGATCACGTAGGCACTCACTTGTGTCCCTGGAAAACTGGGTCAAAGTAATGGATCAGTTGAATGATGAGGCCCTGCTCCTGATTGTGGAATAATGTTTATGCAGTGGAATAGACTCTGTGTGAGATGCTGGATGGCATTTTGGCAGCATTTTCTGACTCATCAAAGAGGGCAGTCCTTGAAGCATGATGACAATTCATGTATGTCACAATGGACAGAAATGCTGAATACTGCCGTTACCACATTATGCCCTCTGGTTGACTGCCACTTTTGGTGCAGGACAGCCAACATGGTGTGGTGGGATCACATCATCTTGGAAACCTGAAGTTGACCAGCAGTGGCTGCCGAACTTCTGTATGAGGAATCAGACCTCGATGGAGCTGCGTGAGGAGCTTGCATCAACCCTCCTGTGCCAGCATACGCAAGTTAAGGAATCCATACTATTTCAGAAGTAGGCTGTTGTTACCCTATGGAAGCTGGCTACCCCAGACAGCTATAGGTAGATTGCAAACCACTCTGGGGTTGGAAAATCCACTGTTTGGGTCATGGCTGTGCAGGTCTGTGAAGCAATTAACACTGTGGTTTACTCACTGTGGTTGTCATAAAAAAAGTTCACTTTTTCCAGGGCCATTGGCATCAGGGTATGGTTTCATGAGAAAAGGCTGGAGCAGATATGTGGTGTTTCCCAAAAGAACAGTGGGCAGAGACACTGTACAGAACAATACTATTTCTGAGGAATAAAGTCCCTTCTTACCACATCAGTTAAAATCCTGATCTCCTCAGCACCCTAGTGTCATGAACCTTTATGGCATTCCCCACATTGCTATTCTTGAATCTGCCTTTGTGGTCCATGAAGCCTTTCAGAATGATGAAATAGTAACCTTTTTTGGCTCACATTATCAATTGCCCCTTGTGGTGGACAAACTATTGTGATATAAATCCCATCAATGGCCCCTGCACAGTATGGAAACTTTAGGCTCTGAAAATCAGCTATTTCTGGATTTTTTTTATGACAACCACAGAATTTTATTCTGTAAGAAAATCAGTGCCAAAAATCAAACAGACAAACACCCTGTGCAATTTTACACCAAATACATCAACATCTTAATAAATTAAGAGAACAGAACTTATGAAGGGGAAAGAACATTCATGTCCATTTCAGCTACACATACATACCACTCATGGTTTTCACAGGTCAATGTACGTGAAGCTGTGATTGTCTTCACTATCCCCCGAGTTGGAGTGATAGGGATAGTACAGTGACCCCTGATGCTATATGAAATGTTGAGGGGAGGTAGAGGGAGGTCCTGATATTGAGTTCTCAATGGGCTGCAGACATAGACTCTTGTTTTTGGGGAGGCTGGGCATGAGCTCCGGAAGCTCCCTAGAAGTTTGGGGGGCCACCAGTGCCTGGACTGTGCCCCCCCCCCCACTCTGAGGCCCCAACCCTGCTTGGCTTCCTCCCCCTGAGGCCCCTCTGTGCTCCATCCCTGCTCCACCCAGAGGCTGTGCTCCCCCACCCGCTGTTCACTCTTCTCTGCCCCAAGGCCCTCCTGTCCGCGACTCTCCGCCCCCTCCCCTGAGGTTCCCCGCCTACCACTCTAGCCTTTCCTCCCCCTCCTCTGAGGCCCCCCTGCCTGCTCCTCTCCGCCCCCTCCCATGAGGCCTGCTGCTCAGTCCTCTCCACCCCTGAGGTCCCCCATGTCCACTCCTTTCTGCCCTTCCCCTGAGCACATCCTTCCTGCCACTCACGCCTCTCCACCTCGAGGCCCCCTTCAGTAGGCCCCCCGCCTGCCACTCATGCCTTTCCGCCC
Organism: Emys orbicularis; assembly: GCF_028017835.1. NCBI lineage: Eukaryota > Metazoa > Chordata > Testudines > Emydidae > Emys > Emys orbicularis. The sequence continues at coordinate 81,103,007 of NC_088686.1, read as the reverse complement.
CTCCCCTGAGATCCCCCCGCCTGCTGCTCGTGCCTCTCCGCCCCCTCCCTTGAAGCCCCAGCCTGCTACTCGTGCCTCTCTGCCCCCTCTTCTGAGGCCCCACCACTCGCTCCTTTCCTCCACCAGAGAGGCATGATGGGCAGGTGGAGGTGTCTGGGGGGGAAAAGGCAGAGCAGAGGTGAGAAGAGGCACAGTGTGAGCGGAGCCACGGGGGAAGAGGTTGAGCAGGAGCATGACCTTGGAGTGGAGCATGGGTAGGGCTACGGTCCAAGTGCCAGTGGCTCCCCTACTTCTTGGGAGCTTCTGGTGGTGGGGTTCCAAAGGCAACAGGCCAGTGCGCCTCCAAAGGGAGGTGCGCTGAATCCAGCATTTCTTGCCCTGTTTGGGGACAAGTCTCTTATACCTGCTGCCCATGGCTTCAGATGGAGTTGAGCCTGGGATAGTTGAATCTGCAAGTCCACCACAGTCTCCAGCATCTGTGTTTGCTTCCTGAGAAGCCCTGTTCTGACCTAGTGCGTCTCACTCTCCTTTTCTTGCTGGGACTCCTGGGCCCCACCACTCTTTCCTTGTCCAGGCCATCAGCAATGTTCATCCTCAAAGCCCTGAGCTCATGGTCTGATGCAGCACTGGCTTGCAGGATCTTATTGAACATGTCATCCCGAGTCCTCTTCTTTCTTCTCCTTACCTGGCTCAAGCATTCCATGGGTGTCGAGGGGGAGACCCTGAAGGCCGCAATGGCAGCAGCTGCAGGTAAAACTCTCAGAGATGCCATTGTCAGTGTCTTCATTATGGAAAGCGAAACTTAAGATGATGAACTTACTCCCCTTGCTCCCCAGAAGTTTTAAGCACTACCTTCTCATTTCTGCTTGGGATTGCTTGTGCACGGTGCCAGTCACGGCACCAGCCATGGTGAGTGTGGCCCAATGGGTGTTGGTGAAATGAGGAGGAAACTGCTTGGTTAGATGTTTCTAATAGTATAGGGCAAAGACACTGAATACTGACACCATTTTCCACAGATGATCGTGATTTCAGTGGATATATCACTCCTGCGGGTAACAAAGACAGAGAATGCACAGTTGCTGCTGACATCCTGAAGCCCCATGGTTAATATGTTGCTAGCTTGTGTACTGCAATGGTGTCTGCTGAAGTTATCACTCATTGGCATGGGAAAGTGTCCTCCCACTGAGGAAGAAACAAGGCAGCCCTCCCCAGAAACCTTTGGCAGAGGATTGCAGAGTACCTTCAAGAAGCTTCATTGAGATCTCTCAGGATGATTCAAGGGACATCTTTATGTACATAAACAACTGCTCTGCATGTCCCCTTCTCCCCCTCCTCCCCCCAGCTAGAGGGGAATGAAAAGCAGATAGCAAGTTTACCTTTCTTGGTTGTACCACTACGTCTTCTAGCACAAGTAAATTAATGAAAAGTCAAAAGATGTGTCCTGCTACTTTTGGGATGCCATCCCTGTAATTAAAAAATCTATCTACACACTTACCTGAAGTTTCTTTCCTTGCACTGAACTCACCTGTGCTCAACTGACAGGACTGGATGGACTGCGTTGGAGTCAAAAATAGGTCCTGGCTAGCTGCACAGCTGGATCCCCCTATCCCTCCCCCTCCTCCTCCTCTTCTTCATCGTCCACCTCCTCCTCCTTGCTGTTCATGGCAGGGTCCTGTGAGGGGCTCCTCAGAGGTATCCACCATGCTAGTGGGGGGGCGGGGGGGCATCTTCTCCAAGTATGGCATGCAGCTCATTGTGAAAGTGGCAAGCTTGGCACCAGATCAATTGTTGGCTTTCTGGTATGCCTGCCACAGCTCCTTGGCTTTCAGGTGGCACTGCTGCTGGTCCAGAAAAAATGCACAGAGGTACCATTGTCAGGGTATTCACTATAGAAAGCGAAACTTAAGATGCTCCAAGTATGGCATACGGCTCTTCTCCTTCATCCCCTGAGCAATTTGCTCATAAATGTTGACCTTTCTATGACTGGTTCAGAGCTGTGCCTGCACAGCCTCTTCTCTCCACAGGCCCGAAGATACAATATTTCCTGTCAACTCATGGCAGGAGTGTGTCTGGACTGTGTAGTTGGACAGTTATACTCAACAATGGAGAGGGGCTAGGTGTGCTCATTAAGATTGGCAATCAGGAAAAAGGAATTTCAAAAATTCACAGGTCTTTAAAGGGCAGAGGGGTGCTTCCAGTCTCTGTGACCCCTGGGCAATGCAGGTCACAATGCTGACCAAATTGGTCAGTGTGGGGCATTGTTGGACAGTTGCTGGAGGACAGCTAAGGTCAACATAAGTAACACAGTGTCTACACTCATATTGCGTTGACCTAAGTACATCGACCATAGCTTAGTGCTACTTAGAGAGTTGGTATTACTATGTTGGCATAATTGGGCATTTACAATTGATGGGAGACAACTTTAAGTGTAGACACATGCACAACAAAGTTGATGCAAGCTGCCTTGCATGGACCTAACTTTGTAGTGTAGACCAGGCCTCAATTTCCAAGGGTGATTGTAAGTAACTCTTCCTTAGACAATCTATTGTAAAGTTTTCTACAATTTTGTTCCCTTTCCCAAGCGGGACTTTCCCCCTTGATCTTAAAATCAGGACCTGAGACCCACAACAAGAAGGAATATTGGTGGAGAAAGTGGGAGGCCATTGTAACTTACCAGTCTGAGATTTTGGTTCCTGCTGTGGCACAGGATTCTCCTCAGATTCATTAGGGGCTTCTGCAACCTGAACTTCTGGTTAAGGTAGAGAATAATGTCTTCCTTATCCTCTGGATCTTCTGCTGCCTCCTTGCTTTCCCCCTCCCCAGTGTCCTGTTGGACAATAAGACTGGCTGGGTTTATGAGGACATCATGAAGCCATTTCAGGCTCAGTACTGGTGGCCCTTGACAGCACCTGGTCCAGCTCCTCATAGAAGGGGCACGCCACAAGCCCTCCCAGAATGACTATGTGAGACTTTGGCCATCCTGTACAGAATCCTCAAGTTCTTAATCCATTCTGAGTAGCGTTGAGCAGTCCTTGGAACGCCTGCCTGCTCCACTTCCATCAAATTTCCCAGTGCAAGTGAATGTTCCTGCTACTCTGGCCGAAATCGTGGAGGATTGTGTACTTTGCCCAGACATCGATCAGTGTGTGGATATGCTCGGTGGGCCAAGTGGCTGCTCTTGGAGCTGTGACCATTGACACTTGTATTGATCTGTAAAGAGTGCAGAGGAAAACTGTTCTGATGTGTTCAGTGCAGCATTCTACTACTGGTTAAAATGGGGTTGGGGGGGGGACACAGAGGTCTTTATAGATTGTATAAAGATCAAAAAGAAAAGGGTTCAGTGCATTGTGGGAATGGGGAGTTGAGGACTAGTGAAACTTGAGACCTGGTACACACCCCTTACTCCCATCCACAATGAAAACTGGCACAGATACAGGGCCAGGCCTCAGCTCATACATCTACTTACCCACTGCCCTCAGACAAGCTAGCTTGCTCGCCCACTATTCTCCTTGAGACATGTGGTCCAGGGGTTTCAGTGTGGACAATAGCGGGGTTATGGCTCAAGCCCACATACAGATACATATACAGTTGCCAGTGTAGACATACCTGTACGGGTAACCTATTAGGACACAGTTGAACCAATTTGGGCAGAGGTGGGGAAACCTGAAGACTTGAATTGTCACTGTTTGTGCCATCCCTGAATAGACTAGTTCTCCAGGACTACCAGTTCAGTCTGACACTTCCACAAACTCTAAAGTATAAAAATTCACTTTAAAAAGCTGCAAGACTGAGAAGTTCATAGCTGCTTGATACTGATACAAGAAAACACTTTCTTAATTATTTATCCATGTACCAAAAATATGCAGAAAAGAATAGAATTATGGTTTCCCATAGTGCCTTTCATACTCACCCACTATCTCAAAAAAGCATTTAACAAAGTAAGAGGACATTCCGATCTGCTAGCACTGCAGTGACTGTGTAGGGAAAGAGAGCACCTATTATGTTTTCATCAATAGCTCTCAAACAGCCTTGGACATTAGAGAGAGAATGTTGGTGCATACTTGGCCAGGATATCAGGTCCATGCTCACCTCTTTTGCAATACTTTGCACTTCTATCTTTATTCCCTTATAACATTAGAAGCTAATTGGATTTTGAAAATTCCAGCTTAGATTTCATAATGTAGCATGTCATTGAAACCCTAAGACAAACTTGTTAAATAGAATAGATAAACCTATGAATTGCCTGAGTGCTGGATTTCAGCTCCTGTAGTCCTAACAATAAAAATGTTTTTAGAAAATGTTTTTTCCACCCTTATTCATGTGTACATGCAGTATGTTCTTTGTAGGGTAATCTACTTAAAGTGTCCAGTATCAGGGGGTAGCCGTGTTAGTCTGTATCTACAAAAACAACAAGGAGTCTGGTGGAACCTTAAAGACTAAGGCCTGGTCTACACTAGGCATTTATGTCGAATTTAGCGCCGTTACATCGAATTAACCCGTCCACACCACGAGGCTATTTAGTTCGACATAGAGGTCTCTTAAATTCGACTTCTGTACTCCTCCCCAACGAGGGGAGTAGCGCTAAATTCGACATGGCCATATCGAATTAGGCTTGGTGTGGATGGAAATCGACGGTAATAGCTCCGGGAGCTATCCCACAGTGCACCACTCTGTTGACGCTCTGGACAGCAGTCCGAGCTCGGATGCTCTGACCAGCCACACAGGAAAAGCCCCGGGAAAATTTGAATTCCTTTTCCTGTCTGGGCAGTTTGAATCTCATTTCCTGTTTGGACATCGTGGCGAGCTCAGCAGCACTGGCAACGATGCAGAGCTCTCCAGCAGAGATGGCCGTGCAATCCCAGAATAGAAAGAGGGCCCCAGCATGGACTGATCGGGAAGTCTTGGATCTGATCTCTGTGTGGGGCAATGAGTCCGTGCTTTCCGAGCTGCGCTCCAAAAGACGGAACGCAAAGATCTATGAGAAGATCTCTAAAGCCATGGCAGAGAGAGGATACAGCCAGGATGCAACGCAGTGCTGCGTGAAAATCAAGGAGCTGAGACAAGGCTACCAGAAGACCAAAGAGGCAAACGGACGATCTGGATCCCAGCCCCAGACATCCCGTTTCTACGAGGCACTGCATTCCATCCTAGGTGCGGCCGCCACCACTACCCCACCACTGACCGTGGACTCTGAGGATGGGATATTGTCGACGGCCGCTTCCTCGGACATGTTAGCGGACGGGGAAGATGAGGAAGGAGATGAGGAGGACGAGGCAGTCGACAACGCTTACCAAGCTGATTTCCCTGACAGCCAGGAGCTCTTCATCACCCTTACAGAGATCCCCTACCAACCCTCCCCAGCATTTATCCCGGACACAGATTCAGGGGAAGGATCAAGCAGTAAGTGTTTTAAACATCTAAACATTTATTTTTAACAAAACTGGAATATTAAGAATAAGAACAATGTGTTCTTCATGATTTCTTTACCCTGGGCGCTTAAGTGTTCAGTTCCAACTATTTAAAAAAAATCTAACAGTGTCCGGTTGTGCATGATTCTGCTGCCCAAGCTGCTCCACTCTTTAGTCCCTGCCACTGCAGCTATATTAAAATGTGGTCTATATGTCCGGGGATAGAGCTGAAATCCTCCACGGACATCTCGAGGAAGCTCTCCTGGAGGTAATGGGAAAGCCTGTTCATCAGGTTCCTGGGGAGAGCGGCCTTATTGGGTCCTCCGAAGTAGGAGACGTTCCCGCGCCAGGAGATCCTCAAGTACTCCGGGATCATTGCCTTGCACAGCATGGCGGCATAGGGCCCTGGTCTTTGCAGGCTTTCCCGAAGCATCCTTTCCTTATCGCTGTCCGAGATCCTCATTATTGTTATGTCGCTCATGATGACCTGCTTTGAATTAGGTAGGGGACTGTTAGTATTGGGACTGCTTGCAAGTTCCTTTACAGAACTGTAACCGCTGGTTTACAGCCACGCGGTGGAGGCGGGAGAGGGGCAGCATACAGGGATCTTTCCCTGGGACAGCCGCGAGGGGGTGGGACAGGGCCAGTGTACATGCTTGGCTGATTGCTGGCAGCAGAGACTGGCATTACTTTCAATGTGAATGGAGGCCGGTGGTACTACTAAAGTTTTAAGCAGCCACAAGTCTACGGCTTACCATGTCTGCCTGCTACAGAAATTCTGGTGTCCTGCCCCGCTTCCCAGATCGGCAGTGCAAGACCCCAGGCACTGAAGGCGAGGTCCGAAAATTCGACCTTGTCCTGAGTGCGCATGTGATAGGTGCGGTGCATGGTCTTGTTCACAGAGAAAGACTATGTTCTTTGTTCACAACTACATGTATGTTTCGGAGGAATTCACTACCTTTTTCTCATTCCCACAGCCACATCTGCGACTGTCTCCCAACCCAGCCTGGCATCACACTCCCAGAGGCTAGCGCACATTAGGCGGAGGAAGAAGAAGACGCGAGAGGACATGTTCTCAGAACTAATGGGCTGCTCCCGAGCCCAGGCAGCACAGCAGAACCATTGGAGGGAGAATTTGTCCCAAATGCACCGGACACACATGGAACGTGAGGAGAGGTGGCGGCAGGAAGACCAGCAGGCGACTCAAACGCTGCTTGGACTTCTGAGGGAGCAAACGGACACGCTCCGGCGCCCTGTTGATGTTCTGCAGGAACGGAGGCAGGAGGACAGAGCCCCGCTGCAGTCTATCAGGAACCGCACTCCCCCGCCACCAAGTCCCATACCCCCCTCGCACAAAGTCCAAAGAAGGAGGGGCGGCAGAGTCCGTGAAAACTCTCACTCGACCCCTGCAGACTGCTCAAGCACCAGAAGGCTGTCATTCCCCAAAATTTGAAAAGTCCTTTCCTGCCCGCCTCACCCAAGCCCCCGTCCAAGTTTCACCCCCCCCAGTTTCATGTGTGGTTGTTAATAAAAAATACGTTTCTGTTCATTACTGTTTCAATCATGTTCTTTTGTGGGAGAGTCTGTCTGAAGGGGGGGAAGGGGCTTGGTAATTGGACAGGACAGTCACCTTTAGCAGGGTACAGAGGCGGGGGCAGGTCCAGCAGCAGGGCACATACACAGTGCAGTGACTAGTTACCCTGGTCAGTCTGGGAGGTGGTTTTCATGTTCTGTGCGTGGGGGGGGGGGTTGCTCTGTGACTTTGTGGCGGGGGAGGGCAGTTACAGATGTTATGCAGCGGTCCTTGTCCTGGATCACAGAGCCACGCAGCAGGGGATCTGTAACCCTCCCCCCCTGCCATAAAGTCACATAGCCCCCACATACACGCAGTCCCGCTCAGGAGGGCTGGCAGGCTCCGTGGAAACAACCAATCTGCCACTGCGAATCCTGCCATTCCTGGAGTTTAGAAGGATCATTTGCATCAGTACACTACACCCGCTCCCCACCACAGTCTGCGTCCCAGGTTTCAAACATTCCCGCGAAAACAGTAATAAAGACAACGGTGTTCATTAACAAAATAGAACTGATTTTATTTTTTTGGAAGGGGGTGGAGGGGGTCTGGAACTGGAGAGGATAGTCAACATTAACTGGGTAAAGAAACGGGGGCAGGTTCAGCTTCTCTGTACAGAACCTTAAAAGTCACTGGTTACCCTGCTCACTGTGGAACCTAGCTTTCAAAGCCTCCCGGATGCACAGCGCGTCCCGCTGGGCTCTTCTAATCGCCCGGCTGTCTGGCTGGGCGTAATCAGATGCCTCAACCTCCCACCCCGCCATAAAGGTCTCCCCCTTGCTCTCACAGAGATTGTGGAGCACACAGCAAGCTGCTATAACAATGGGGATATTGGTTTCGCTGAGATCACAGCGAGTCAGTAAGCTTCTCCATCTCCCCTTGAGACGGCCAAAAGCACACTCCACCACCATTCTGCACTTGCTCAGACGGTAGTTGAACAGTTCTTTTTCAGTGTCCAGGGCGCCAGTATAGGGCTTCATGAGCCAGGGCATTAGCGGGTAGGCTGGGTCCCCAAGGATCACTGTAGGCATCTCCACATCCCCAAGACTTATTTTGTGGTCCGGGAAGTAAATACCTTCCTGCAGCCGTCTAAACAGACCAGAGTTCCTGAACACACGAGCGTCATGAACCTTGCCCGGCCATCCGACGTTGATGTTTGTAAAACGTCCCCGATGGTCCACCAGTGCTTGCAGCACCATTGAAAAGTAGCCCTTTCTGTTAATGTACTGGCTGGCCTGGTGGTCCGGTCCCAGGATAGGGATGTGAGTTCCATCTATAGCCCCACCGCAGTTTGGGAATCCCATCGCGGCGAAGCCATCTATGATGACCTCCACGTTTCCCAGGGTCACTACCTTTGAGAGCAGTACCTTAACGATTGCGTTGGCTACTTGCATCACAACAACCCCCACGGTAGATTTGCCCACGCCAAAGTGGTTCGCGACAGACCGGTAGCTGTCTGGCGTTGCAAGCTTCCAGAGGGCTATGGCCACTCGCTTCTGGACAGTCAGGGCTGCTCGCATCCGGGTGTCCTTGTGCTTCAGGGCAGGGGACAGCAACTCACAAAGTTCAAGAAAAGTCCCCTTCCGCATGCGAAAGTTTCGCAGCCACTGGGATTCGTCCCAGACCTGCAGCACTATGCGGTCCCACCAGTCCGTGCTTGTTTCCCGTGCCCAGAATCGCCGTTCCACAACATCCACATGACCCATTGCCACCGTGATGTCCTCGGCGCTGGGTCCCGTGCTTTCTGACAGGTCTGTGCCCCTCTCAGACTTCAGGCCCTCACCGCGGTGCCGTAGCCTCCTCGCCTGATTTATCTGCATCTGCCTCTGGGAAAGGTGGATGATAAGCTGCGAGGCGTTGACAACGGCCACAACTGCAGCGATGGTCGCAGCGGGCTCCATGCTCGCAGTGCTGTGGCGTTCGCGCTGTCACTGACCGGAAAATTGCGCGAACTGATTTCCCGCCGGCGCTTTCAGGGAGGGAGGGAGGGTGGTAGTGACGGACGGATGACGACAATTACCCAAAAGCACCCTCGACCCTTTTTTTTTACCCAGAAGGCATTGGTGGCTCGACCCAGAATTCCAATGGGCAGCGGGGACTGCGGGAACTGTGGGATAGCTGCCCACAGTGCACCGCTTCCAATGTCGACGCTTTCCCCGTTAGTGTGGACTCACAAAGTCGAATTACTGTCCTTAGTGTGGACACACACGTTCGACTTTGCAATATCGATTCTACATTTTCGATTTAAGAGAAATCGAACTACCCTCGTAGTGTAGACATACCCTAACAGATTTATTTGGACATAAGCTTTCGTGGGTAAAAACCTCACTTCTTCGGATGCATAGAGTGTGTTACTTAACTACTTAAAGTGTGTTAACTTTATTCTACTTTCAGTTGGATATCCATTTTGTGTAACATGAGTGATATGTGTAACAAGTTTTCTAATGTATAGACATCAGCTTTGTTAATTTTAAATACATCTTAAATAAAAATCCCTTATGGCCTTTTTTCATCTTTAAACGTAAGTAAAAAGAAGGAGAATAGAAGAGACAGACATCAGTAACATATATACTGTTAGACAAGGGTTGAGTCGGGAAATTCAGTTCCAATCCAGGGTCCAGAATTCTAGTCTGGCCAAGCTGTGCTCAGTGCATGATCAGGCTAGGGATCAATCCCCAGATCCTAGTACTGGCTGAAGGGTGGATCAGTCCTAACAACTGCTTTAAATAGCATCTGGCTGTCCAGGACCTCAAGGGGCCATTTCATAGAGATGCTCCATTGTTGTTTCCTTCTCCCAGCAACAACACATGCACAGAGGATGAGGAATAGTTGGCACAGGAGCCTTTAGGATAGTTCTTTTTCACCTAAGGATTTCCTTAGGCAGAGGTAAACCTCAGGGTACTGGATCTGATGGTGTCCAACAATATCCGGCCCCAGATTTTGAACACTACTAGTGGGCTTGATTCTGAACTTACTTACACCAATTTTACACAGTCTATCTTGAATGACTTTAGTGGAGTTACTTCTGATTTACACTAGTGTAAATGGGAGCAGTCGGTCCTAGTGCCATACACATATCACTAAGGCAGTGGCATTTGCATAATATTGTTGCATCAAAGCGATATCCATTTTCAGCTATGCATTTCATTATACAGTTGTACAATTATAAGTTCTTATTATAAGAAGGAATGGTCTAAACCCAGTAGTGCAGTGTAAATCTTATAGTGATGAGAGGCAAGTGTCCCCCAATTGTTTCTGTGATATTGACCAGAAAATATTTTCCCGTTTGCTGTTTTTGTAATGTAATGGAAAACTATTGACATGTGATGTCCCATTATTTCAAAGTTATTGTGAGAAAAATTTAGGTTTATTCCAATTATGAGCTGCTAAAGCACCAGTGTATGACCAAGTATTCTTTTTTTTTGTGAATTTCCCTTTCTGAGATAATACTCTAGGTCCAGTCAGCCTGCATTCAGTTAGTATCACCAGGTCTCACTGGACTGATAAAATGTTTAATTACAGCTAGGTAGTATGGGCCAGCTATGGTAAACCACTGAAGTGAATAGACTTACAGTAGAACCTCAGATTTACAAACATCTCAGGAATGAAGGTTGTTCGTGACTCTGAAATGTTTGTAACTCTGAACAAAACATTATGATTGTTCTTTCAAAAGATTACAGCTGAACAATGATTTAATACAGCTTTGAAACTTTACTATGCAGAAGAAAAATGGTGTTTTAACCATCTTAATTTAAATGAAACAAGCATAGAAACAGTTTCCTTACCTTGTCAAATCTTTATAAATTTTCCTTTTATTTTTTTTAATTAGTTTACATTTAACACAGTACTGTACTGTATTTTCATGGGTTTTTTTGTTTTTTGTTTTTGGTCTCTGCTGTGGCCTGATTCCAAATGAGGTGTGTGGTTGATTGGTCAGTTCATAACTCTGGTGTTTGTAACTCTGAGGTTCTACTGAATATGAGTTTACACTATGTGGATCTAGCTAAGCATCCAGTTTGTGTATTCCTGTCATTAAGTGCAAAAATTCTATGAACTTATTTAAAAGTCTCCAAGGGTCAGGGCTGGGGTTGGCATGTTAAGACTCTCTGGCAGTGAAGATTAATAAAGGGATACTAATTGAGCCTTCACCTGAAAGCCAAGAGTTTAAATCTGGCCTAAGTGATTGGCATTACCTCTTTCTGAGGCTATGTCTACACTACCTATGCTACTCAACTCCAGCTATGTGAATAACGTAGCTGGAGTTGATGTACCTTAGGTTGAGTTACTGCAAGGTCTACACCATGAGGGGTCGATGGGAGAGTTTCTCCCATCGACTTACCTTACTCTTCTCCTCGGGGGTAGAGTACAGGGGTCTACTGGAAAGTGATCTGTTGTCGATTTGGTGGGTCTTCAGTAGACCCACTAAATTGACCACTGATGGATCGATCTCAGAGCGTCGATCCTGGCTGTAGTGTAGATGTAGCCTGAGTCACTGATAAATTGGAAGAAAATGATCTAGAATGTTTATGGATCAATGTCTTAACACATAAAGCACAAGATTGGGTATTAATTGGTGTCTGTTATAGACCATCAAATCACATTAAGAAATAGGATGACCAGCTCCTTATGCACCTATCCATAATGTGTAAGAAAAAAAAAAAAAAAAAACTATGTGATCATAGGGGATTTTAGTTTCAGTGACATACGCTGGAGGTATCATGCTGCCAGTACTAAAAGATCCTTGGCATTTCTAAATATTATAGATGACAATTTCCTAATTCAAAAAGTGTTGTAGCCAACGGGGGGTGGGGGGGAATTCTTTATTATAGATTCATAGATTCTAAGGCCAGAAGGGATCATTATCATCATCTAGTCTGACTTCCTGTATAACACAGGCCATAGAACTTCCCCAGTTTTAATCTATTTAACATGTGTCATGTTACCTTTGTATCATTCTAGGTTGGGTTTTTTTGTTTTGTTTGTTTTTTAATCAAAATGTTCTGTAGTACCAAGTCAAATGCTTTCTTCTAACAGATAAAGAGGAACTGAACACAGAACTAAAAATTAGTGGTAGCTTAGGTACAAGTGTGTTGTATCCACCAGGCAAAGTATTAACAACTTCAACAGAACTTTATTTACAGTGCAAGTCTCTTCTCCAAGCTGTAGCTGCACACTCTATAACTCTCCCAGCCTCCTCAACTCCTCCCCCCTCCTTCCTGTTTCCTGTCCTTTCAGACTCCCAACAGCCAGTGCTCCCAGTTCTAATAATCACATGCAGCATCTAAACACCACATTCCCTCCTCTCTTAAGAAACTTTCCAAATTAAAATAAACATTGTTGTTCTAACCACAGGAACAAATATGAAACAAGATACTATACTGTTGGCAGGAATATTACACTGAAAACACTGTAGATACTACATAACATAGTCTTTAGTCCAGGCAGGTGGTCGTCTGAGTCTGACAGGCCGTCTCTCAAGCCCCGGTTCCAGTGCAATGTCTTGTTGTGTTGGTTCTACAGTGAAGTCATCCAATGCAGACTGGGTGTTGGCATAATCTCCTCTTGGTGCATAGGCAGGTGCAAGATAAGAAGCATTCCATACCCGCCCATCAGAAAGTCGATAGGTGTAAGGTCCCTTCTTCTCTATGATTTTATGGTCCCCTTTGCATAAGAGTCCAGGTTTTCGTATTCTAACAAAGGAACCACACTCAAACTTTGGTTCCTTAGCACCCCACCGTTTGTCTGTGAAAGCCTTAGACTTTGCTTGGTTCTGTTCAACTGTCTTTCTCTCAGCATTACTTAGTGTCCTTGAAGCAAATGCAACAGTCCTCTCTGTGTTGTCCTCATGAAGTTGTGTGAGGAAAGCCCCAAGTCCATAACCAGAAGCATCAGTAGTTACAATTGTGGGCAATGCGGGACTGAATAATGCAAGTACTGGACTATGTACAATCAAGTCTTTCACCCTTTCGAAACTAACTTGTGCATCTGTTGTCCACACTAAGGTTGAACTTCTCCGTAGTAATTCTCGTAACGGTTCAATGACAGAAGCATAATTGGGAATGAATTTTGCATACCAGGAGGTAAGACCCAAGAAGGAATGTAAGGTTTGCAAATCTGTTGGAGGAGGAGCATTTGAAATTGCCAGGATATGAGCTGGACCAGGTTTTAGTCCAGCCTGTGAAATTGTATGCCCCAGAAAGGAGAGTTCAGTTTGTCTAAATTTGCATTTGGACCTATTGAGCTTGAGGCCTGCTTTGCTGATGCAGTTTAGTACAGACTGCAGGTTATTGTCATGCTCCTCAGTAGTATTTCCAAACACAATAATATCATCCAAATAGCACAGAATTCCATGTTGATTCTTCAGAATCAATGACATCATTTTTTGAAAGGCACTTGGGGCTGATGCGAGACCGTATGGAACACATTTAAAACGAAATAGTCCCTCATGTGTAATAAATGCTGTGAGGTCTCTGCTATCTTCATGCAACATAACCTGGTGGTATGCGCTCTGCAAATCAAGAGTAGAAAACATCTTTGCTCCATGGAGTTTTGCAAATACTTCCTCTATGTGAGGAAGAGGATGGCTGTCAATCACAATAGCTTTATTTGGCTCCCTTAAGTCCACACAAAGGCGAATGTCTCCACCCTTCTTCTGCGTCACTACAATAGGTGAAACCCATTCCGAAGAGTTAATCTCTTCAATAATGTCCTTTTGAACAAGTTTTCTAAGTTCCTCTGAAACAGCTTCCCTGACTGAAAATGGTAAGCGCCGTAATTTCTGTCGTACAGGCAACACATTATCCCGCATTTTAACTTTATGCAGAAACCCATAAGCACAGCCGAGTTTCTCCTCAACCTGGAATTGGGTCCCAGCTGAAACTGGTGTGTGTACCGCAAGAGTGCTTTGCTGAGGAAGATCAATTCGTCCATTAACTACCCTGAGATTTAAAGCAACTAATAAATCTCTGCCAAGGATAGGAGTGCCTTTGTGAACAATGTAGAATTCCGCAGTTACACAGCGATCACCAAAAGTAACTATTGCTGGCAAGCAGCCATGTACTGGAATATGGTTTTTCAAATAGCATACCAAGTGAAGTTTGGGTTCAGTAAGAGGCACATCTTTAAAGTAATGCAAATAGATGGAATCAGGTAGTATAGATACTGCTGAGCCAGTGTCCAACATTAGCTGAATAGAGTGTGATTTGCCTGAGGATATGGCAGAAACATTTACAGTGCACTTTATCTGTTCTGGAATATGTGCAGTAGTGATTTTGTCTACACTCAGCCAGGGCCGGCTCCAGGCACCAGCTTACCAAGCAGGTGCTTGGGGCGGCCACTCCAGAGAGGGGCGGCACGTCCAGCTGTTCGGCGGCAATTCGGCGGACGGTCCCTCACTCCTGCTCGGAGTGAAGGACCTCTCGCTGAATTGCCACCACAGATCGCGATCGCGATCATGGCTTTTTTTTGTTTGTTTGTTTGGCTGCTTGGGGCGGCCAAAACCCTGGAGCCGGCCCTGCACTCAGCACAGTAACATCTGGTATTGTAACTGCATGCACCTGTTGATTGAACTGGCTACTGCGACATACTTTAGCAAAATGCCCAATCTTTTTGCAATGATTGCACTGAGCTACTTTTGCTGGACATCCTATGTAGCTTGCAAGATGTTGTGGGGATCCACAGCGAAAGCATGCTTTTACTGTATTTTGCATTTGCTGATTCAGTGGCTTTTCATTAGTTTTCCTTTTGCAATTGTTTGTCTGCAGTGATAGCGAACTTTTCTGAAAAGGAGTCACAGCCTGGACTGGGCCTCCTGTACCCTGGCTCATTATTTTGGCTTCAGCTGTAGCTGACTCAATCTGAGTAGCAATGGTTATTGCTTTTTCTAGTGTAAGTTGTGGTTCTAGAAGTAAGCGTTCTCTTACACGAAGCATGGTTGTTTTCTCAATGAGCTGGTCTCTAATCATCTCATCTGCCATATTCCCAAAGTCACAAGTTACAATCAGACTCCTCAGGGAGGCAATATACTGCATTATAGTCTCCCCTGGTTTCTGCTCACACTGGCGAAATCTGTAGCAATTAGCTACTACATTCACTTTTGGCACAAAAAAGTTCTTTAATGCAGTGAGTGCAGTCTCATATTTATCATCTGCAAGGGAAAAAGTGTAGAATATACGCTGCCCTTCTGCTCCAAGGCAGTGGATTAGCAGAGCACGCTTTCTTACTTCAGAAATCTCTGTAGCACTGATTGCAAGCAGATAAGTCTCAAACATACGGATCCAGACAGTAAAAGCAATTGGAGGCTCACCTGGGCTTTGCAGAAAGGGTGCAGGTGGGTTCAGAGGCAGAAGATCCATCCTCGTCGCCAAAATGTTGTATCCACCAGGCAAAGAATTAACAACTTCAACAGAACTTTATTTACAGTGCAAGTCTCTTCTCCAAGCTGTAGCTGCACACTCTGTAACTCTCCCAGCCTCCTCAACTCCTCCCGCTCCTTCCTGTTTCCTGTCCTTTCAGACTCCCAACAGCCAGTGCTCCCAGTTTTAATAATCACATGCAGCATCTAAACACCACAAAGTGATCATGACTTGATTACATTATGTGCAAACCGACTAAATACCAAACAAGTTATATATAAAGCTTTTCATAAAGCTGAAAACAATTATGAACCAAATCAGCTTGGATGAAGAATTTAATCAGAAAAATGTGAATGATAATTGGGAATCCTTTAAGAACACTTTACTAAATTGGACCATTATTAGGTGGAAATGGTAGAATTATCAATAATAATGCAAAAAAACAGTAGTGTTCAATAAATATTTCTGTTCTGTATTTAGGGAAAAAAGCATATGATATAGTCTCATCATATGGTGATGATAACACTCCTTCCATTCTACCAGTCTCTCTGGAGGATGTTAAATAGACGCTTCTAAAGTCAGGCATTTTTAAAGCAGCAGGTCCACATAACTTGCATCTAAGAGTTTTGAAAGAGCTGTCAGAGGACGTTGCTTGACCATTAATGTTGATTTTCAGTAAGTCTTGGAGCACTGGGGGAGTTCCAGAAGATTGGAGGAAAGATAATGTGCTTTTATTTTTTTATTTTTTTTAAGGATAAATGGGATGATCCAGGTCATTATTGTCCTGTCAGCCTGACATGCATCCTGGGCAAGATAATAGAGTGGCTGATATGAGAGTCAATTAATAAAAAAATTAAAGAAGGGTAATGCTATTAATGCATATTAATATCGGTTTATGGAAAATAGAGCCTGCCAGAATAACTTAATAACTTTTAAAATGAGATTACACATTTAGTTGATAAAGGCAATAATGTTGACATAATATACTTAGACTTCTGTAAGGTATTTGACTTAATATTGCATGGCATTTTGATTAAAAATTTGAACAACATAAAATTAATATGACATGCATTAAATGGATTTCAAACTGGCGAACTGATAGGTCTCTAAATGTAAATGGGGAATCATCATCAAGTGGGTCTTTCCAGTGGGATCCTGCATGGCTCAGTCCTTGGCCCTACACTATTTAATATTTTTATCAATGACTTGGAAGATAACATAAGGTCATCGCTGATAAAGTTTGCAGATGACACAAAAATTGATGAAAAGGTAAAAAGAATGAAGAGGAGAGGTCACTGATTCGGAGCAACCTGATTTCTTGGTAAACTGCAATACAGTATGTATTTTAATACAGATAAATGTAGACATATACTTCTAGGAACAAAGAACATAGGCCATACTTACATGACGGTAGACTCTATTCTGGGAAGAAGTGAATCTGCAGGAGATTTGGGGATCATGGTGAATAATCAGCTGAATATGAGCTACCATTGTCATGCTGTGGCCAAAAGAGCTAATGTGATACTGGGATGCATAAACAGAGGAATTTTAAATGGGAGCAGAGAAGTTATTTTACCTCTGTATTTGGCACTGGGGCAACCACTGCTGGTATTCTGTGACAAGTTCTGGTGCCCACAGTTCAAGAAAGATGCTGAAAAATTGGAGAGCATTCAAAGAAGAGCAATAAGAATGATTATGAGGAATGTTTTCTCATCCTTTAGTGATAGACTCAAAGAGCTTGATCTATTTAGCTTAACAAAGCAAAGGTTAAAGGGTGACTTGATTACATTTGATAACTATACATGAGGAACACATATCGAATAATGGGCTCTTCAATGTAGCAGAGAATGGTATAACATGATCTAGTGGCCGGAAGTTGAAGCTAGACAAATTCAGACTGGAAATAAGTAAATTTTTGACAGTGAGGTTAGTTAACAATTGGAACAATTTACCAAGGGTCAGGGTGGATTATCTATGTCTGACCATTCTTAAATCAAAATTGGATGTTTTTTTCCCTAAAAGATACACTCTAGGAATTATTTTTTGCCCTGTGTAATACAGGAGATCATATTACATCATCACAATGGTTCCTTCTGGTCCTCAGGAGCCAAAAAATCTCACCATGTTATAGGTGAGACCGCATTATATCGGGGTAGGGAGAGGAACTGCTCCCCTCCCCAGGTCACCTCTGCTCTGCCTCCGCCTCCTCCCTGAGCGCGCCGCCACCGCTCCGCTTCTCCCTCCCTCCCTCCCTGCCAGTCTTGCCACGCCAATCAGCTTTTTGGCCCGGCAAGCCTGAAGGGTGGGGAGAAGTGGAGCGGCGGTGCACTCAGGGGAGGAGGCGGAGATGAGCTGGAGTGGGGAGCAGTTCCTCTGCTCCCCCGGTTACTTGCTGTGGCCCTCCCCAGGGCCCGCCACCCCAGCTCACCTCTGTTCCGCCTCCTCCCACGAGCATGCCGCAGCTCCGCTTCTCCCCCCTCCCTCCCAGGCTTGCCGCGCCAAACAGCTGATTGGCACGGCAAGCCTGGGAGGGAGGAGAAGCGGAACTGAGCAGCATGCTTATGGGAGGAGGAGGAGGAGGAGGAAGAGGCAGAGCGGAGGTGAGCTGGGGCGGGGAGCGATTCCTCTGCGCCCCCCCCTTACTTGCTGCGGCCCCCCTGCACCAGCTCACCTCTGCTCCGCCTCTGCCTCCTCCCACGAGCATGCCACAGCTCCGCTTCTCTTCCCTCCCAGGCTTGACGCGCCAAACAGCTGATTGGCGCAGCAAGCCTGGGAGGGAGGAGAAGCGGAGCTGCAGCGCGCTTGTGGGAGGAGGCAGAGCGGAGGTGAGCTGGGGCGAGGGGGCTCCGGGGAGGGCCACAGCAAGTTACGGGTGGGCGCAGAGGAACCAGTTACGGTAACACGAATTCGGATATAATGAGATAAAGCAGCCCTGTCCCCCGGAGTGCTGCTTTACTACGTTATATCCGAATTTGTGTTATATCGGACCGCATTATATTGGGGTAGAGGTGTATCTATGAATAATTAGTGAGATAATGTTATTATCATATGAAAACTATGTGGTGGCCTGTGTAAAATGAATTTATGGTATCAGAGCACCTCCTAGTGGGGAGGTGTCTACATCATACAAACCACCACCAATCTTGTTCGGAAGTCTCAGCCGAGATGCCAAAGAATTAATTTTCAAAAAGTGTGAATTCCCTCTACACTCCAGAGGTGGTCAGGAATGAGGTATTTGGTAAGCCTGTTCTGCTGCCTGTGCTGCAAACATTCTATGAAAATCAGAAAACAGAAGCCTCTCTTGACAGCTATCAGTTTGGTTCCTTTCATAAGTATTAAATTCACTTGCTTCTTTATATTAAGACACTCTAGAGGCGAAGGTGTAGCAAAGAGTTTACTACCATTTCCCCTTTGATAACCCAGCTAAGGTGTTCATCAAGATTTAAATGGAAATCAGATAAACAGTCTGCATCTAATCCTGTTTTGCCTCTGTCATTTCTCAGACAGCAACTCCAGAATTGACAATCTTGATGAGGTCTACCAGGTCAGGCCTTTATGTACATCTAATAAAATGAGACATAGGCCTTGTCCTCATTGCTAAAAAAATGTTTGTTTTACATTGGAGTAAGTAAACTAATGGGCATGAACTATCTGTGACGGGTTGGATCACAGAAACCCCCTTGGGAGCTGCCACCCAATGTACCAAGACTACTCCTGCTTCTGTTTTCCCTGCCAGCTCAGGACTCCAGCACCCTGTCTTGCTGAATTAGACACTCCAGTCCACTTCAACACAGACCCAGGGTCTGAATCACTTGTCCCAAAGCTGCAAGTTTACCTAAAAACAGCTCACAGGAGCGTGCTTGTCTTTAGCACTCAGATGCCCAACTCCCAATGGGGTCTAAACCCAGATAAATCCGTTTTACCCTGCATAAAGCTTATGCAGGGCAAACTCATAAATTGTTCGCCCTCTATAACACTGATAGAGAGATATGCACAGTTGTTTGCTCCCTCAGGTATTAATACACACTCTGAGTAAATTACTAAATAAAAAGTGATTTTATTAAATACAGACAGTAGGATTTAAGTGGTTCCAAGTAGTAACAGACAGAACAAAGTAAGTCACCAAGCAAAATAAAATAAAATGCGCAAATCTATGTCTAATCAAACTAAATACAGATAATCTCACCCTCAGAGATGCTTCAGTAAGTTTTTCTCAGACTGGACACCTTCCAGGCCTGGGCACAATTCTTTCCCCTGGTACAGCTCTTGTTCCAGCTTAGGTGTTAGCTAGGGGATTCTCCATGATGGCTCCTCCCCCTCTCGTCTGTTCCACCCCTTTATATATGTTTTGCATAAGGTGGGAACCCTTTGTCCCTCTGGGTTTCCACCCCCCCTCACTGGAAAAGCACCAGGTTAAAGATGGATTCCAGTTCAGGTGACATGATCACATGTCACTGCAAGACTTCATTACTCACTTGCCAGCACACACATATACAGGGAGACTCACAGGTAAACAGCCATCTGCAGACAATGGGAGTCATCAAGATTCCAAACCATCATTAATGGCCCACACTTTACATAATTACAATAGGCCCTCAGAGTTACATTTTATATTTCTAGTTTTAGATACAAGAGTGGTACATTTATACAAATCAGATGATCATACTCAGTAGATTATAAGCTTTGTAATGATACCTTACAAGAGACCTTTTGCATGAAGCATATCCCAGTTACGTTACATTCACTTATTACCGTATTTTCTCTAAAACTATCCCAGTTACATTATATTGACTTATTATCAAGTTTTTATAAAACCATATAGACTGCACAACGTCACACTATCCTGAAGTAAAAACAGAGTGAAGCCAAGGCACTTACTTTTACCAAGTGGCAAAGTAGTTGAGATTAGCCTCAGGCGACAGTATAGTGCTAACCTTGCCAAGTTTATCTCATGGTAAAACTAAAGTCCCTTGTCTTCACCATGTTTTTAACTCAGGATAGCTCACATTTGTTAGTTTCCCCAAGGTAAAAAAATACACCTTTAGCAATGAAGACAAGTCCACAGACAGGAAAAGATTCATCTTTGAGTTTCTAGCCACAATCACAGGGTCTGTCTATCTAGCTCATTCTGTGGTCCCCATTATCACAGAACCAGAGCACTTCAAAATTAATTAAGTTGTCATCAAAATACCCCTGTAAACTAAAGAAGTATTATCCCCATGTTACTTCTAAGGCCATGTCTACACTAGTACTTATGTCGGCAAAACTTTTGTCGCACAGGGGTGTGAAAACAACCCTGAGCGACACAAGTTTGGACAGCATAAGCACTCTTGTGCACAGTGCGATGTTGGTGAAAGACACTCTCCTGCCAACATAGCTACTGCCGCTCATTGAGCTGGTTTTATTATGTCGACAGGAGAGCTCTTTCCCTTCGGCATAATGCGATTACACAAATGCTCTTACAGTGGCACAGCTGTATTGGTACATCTGTGCTGCTGTAAGCTTGTAAGTGTAGACATGGCCTAAGAAACTGAAGTACAGACATATATAGTTTGACCCAAGATCACATAGGAAGTCTGTGACAGAACAACATATTGAACCTAGATCTCCTGAGTCTCAGTTTAGTATCTTCAACACAAAATCCATCTTTCTTCTCCTTTGGAACTGTCTCAATAGAGCACAGTGGGTGCTTTGTGGCTAGCCCTGCACTGGGCGTGCATGTGGATGCATTCACAAAGAGGAGTTGTCATTATATAAGTGACATGTCCACAATCAGACAAGTCAGTGCAATAGCTGGGAAGAGAACCAACAAGTCCTGATTTCCAATCCCCTGTTTAACCGTTAGTCACACTTCCTCCCGAAATGTTTATTTTTAATCATTTGCTATTTCAAAGTGTCATAAGGACATTAGCAGCTCATGAACATAAAAAATAGTAAGGAACACAACAGAAGTATCAGCTGCAAGCAACTTGTGATAAGACGATCAGTACAAATAGGATGAATAAAAAGGCTCAACAGGGCTTAAGTTAATGCTACATAGGAAATCAATATGGTACAAAGGATATTAAACCTTGTTGTCTAGCTGCTTGTATTTTAGATTCTGCATGTTTAATGAAAGAGAGCCTAAAAGCAAAATATTATCTATTTTACTGTAGTTTTTCCAGGGTAAGAGTATCCCACACTTTACAAAAACAATTGCCCAGGGAATAGAGTTTCTCCACTAGGTTGCAACAGTGCAATGGGAGGCAAGAAAAGGATAACATTTTGTGTCAGATGTCCTTTGTTTACAGCAAACAAAGCATTAGACTTAATGGGTCAAATCCAGTGCTAGTGTAACTAAAAGTCAATAGATTTACATAAGAGATGGATTTAGCCCATTACCTCACAAACTCTTAGGCCGTGTTTACACTGCGGGAGCTACAGCAGCACAACTACATGTAGTTCCACAGCTGTGCCAATGTGGCACTGTAGTGTAGTTGCCTCCTACTGTAACTGAAGGATTTCCCCTCCATCAATATGGGTAATCCATCTCCCCAAGTGGTGGAGGCTAGGTCAACAGAAGAATTCTTGCATTGATCTAGCCACATCTACACTAGGGATTAGGTCATTTTAACAACTGTGCTTGGGGTGTGCGTGTGAATTTTTCACACCCCTGAACACAGTAGTTATGCTGACCTAACTTTAAATTAGACCAGGCCCTAGCCAGCAGCTACATTAAGTTTGCATTTGAAAAGGGAGTTATCTCTGCAGCCAGGGTTGATGAGCAGCTAAACTTGGTCCTACCTCTAATTCATTTGTTACAGACCATTTTAAAAATGGCACACATTAACACACCCTACAGGCCCTATGATCGACGGCACAATTATCTACTGGTTACACTGGTGCAAGTCCATTGACCCCAGCAGAGAATTTGGCCCCTCGGTATTTTGAGTTCTTGTGCAGATGGTAATATATATATTTGATGCTCCAGAACCAGTGGGAGGATTTAGCATACAGAAAATGGATTCAGTGAGCCACCAGCACTCAGTATACTGTCCTACTGTGAGGATTTGAAACCAGCCTCTGCCATTTCCCACCGGCAAGGAATTGCATTAAAGCCTTGGGTCAGCATGAGAAGATGAGCTATCAGCATACCACTGACTGCTTTTTGACAGCTTTTCCATTTGTGTATGCACTTCAATCAATTTTAAATCTGAGAGACAATAAAGCAAACCTTCCTCAGCATTCAATTTGGCATTGCAGTGATGAGTGCCCTGGCTGGTGTTTACAGTTCAGTCTTGAAATAATGGATGGTTTTAGCACCTTGTCTTTTTTGGGGGGGGGAAAAAAAAAAGCTTTTAGGAATTTCATTAAAGTTGTTTTTAAGATGACAATTAGACTAGCACTGAAAGCTCAAGCAGTAGTTTGGAGCAGAACAGAAGATGAAATGTAATCTAACTGGAAAGAAGGATTCCCCCGCCCCCCCCCCTATTCTAGTTCAAATGTCTGAAATCTACATTTATACTAGAGCTGCGTGGAAGATGAACGTTTAGAGATTTTAAAACTCCTGATCAGAGTGAAACTGAAAATTTCAAAATTCTCCATGAAGGATTTTTGTTGTTGATGAATTGAAATCTTTTTATTTCAACTTTTCTTTTTGTGTGTGTGTGTGTGTGTGTGTGTGTGTGTGTGTGTGTGTACATATATACATTAATATAATATAATACAAAAAAGAAACAAAACGTTGTTTAAGACAAAAAAAAATCATCCTAAAAAATGATATTCCAGCAAAATGGCCTGATTTTGTGAAGCAGTTTGATTTAATCACAACTACATATTTCAATGGAACATGATTCCATCAAAGTTTCCCCAATGAACCAGATTTTTTTTTTTTTTCCTGTCTAGGTTTTTTACAATAATTCTCCAGCATGAAAAATCTTCAGTGCATTTCCAAAGAGTAGTTTTCACACCCTTCTGAGTTATTTCAGAACCCCTTAAGATACTGCAGGCCTGGTATCCAGAGTCTAAAATACCCTTGCTGAAAATGGGATAATCCCAGGAAAAGAAGAACAGATGGTCACCCTACCCCCAATGGTTATACCTTTGACGCCCCTTTTATCTGATTTAATGATAGGGCATGTCCCTACACAGTTTGTCGGTGACAGATTCCATTACAGGTTTTTTTCCCCCCTGCAATACTTCTGAAATGCATTTTGCTGCTATCATCAATTCTTTTTGATCCCCAGCTACTCTTCCAATGTCACCAAAAATAGTCCCAGCTACTAATTTAAAAAAAAAAACAACCTACTTTTCCTGTAATAATTGGAGCTTTTACCTTGTTTCCGTCTTATAAGTTTGCTACACCCTCTAGGGGATCATGGAAGCAGGATCCAAATGGATTACCAATGTTGAGTCTGAACTTTTGATGAGCTTAAACTTAACCCAGACTTGATGTCTCTGTCTGAAAGTTTTAATCAAAACTCTGACCTGCTAACTACTCATGACACCCCCCTCCCCTTAAGTAGCCATCTCCCCTTTTGTCTTTTTAAGTTTACATTTTAACCTGTTTTATCCTGTAGAATCTTGATTGATTATGCATGACCATTATGATCTGTTAATCACTTTGTTTACTTCTGTGTATAAATATTGATGCTCACCCCTAATAAACTCGCCACACTTACTCCAAAGCCTTTTAAGCTAAGGATAGTGTGAGCCCGTTGATCAACGAATTGGTGTCTGGTCTCTGACAGATTGTGAGCCCCATACCAACTCCGCACGAACTCGGGTGCTGGAGAGGTGAGTAAGGACTTGCTTTTTACCTAACAATTTGGGGGCTCGTCCGGGATTTCCTTCTGGTGCGGTGCCTCTGTCCAGTGGTCGGACCACTCATATACGAATTGGCAGGCGCCACGGGAGATTTCTCCCAGCCAATTCAATATTGAGGGGTCGTGTACTGGACAGCAGGATAAACGCCAGTTGGAGGGCTCCTGTCAGACACCATGGGTCAAGGGACTAGCGTGCCTCTTGAGAGTCCGCTGGGGATTGTAAATAAGTTATGGAACGAAGGGAAACTCCCAGTACAGACAGGAATGTCTAGGAGGAAGTTGTACACACTGTGTGTAAGGAATTGGACTGGGTATACCGCGGTATTGGCCGACCCGGAGATGAGGTGGCCTTCGTATGGCTCTTTCGAACAGGCTGCCTTAAGAGGAGTAAGGAGCCAGATCGAAAAAGACCATCCGGGACAGTTATGTTACTGGTTTTGTTGGGACACAGCAGCAGAGCTGTGGAAATCTTTAAAAATTATGGCAGTCAGGTATTCTCCCGAGAGTGAATCCCCTCCATGTTATTTCGATGAAGGGTGTAAACCACGGCGTGTTTTGACTCGTCAGTTGGTCCCCACTGCGTCTGCCCCTATTCCTCCGCAGGGGGACTCTCTCCAGAGCGCAGAGGGGAATCTGCAGGACTCCAGATCGGAATCTCTGCAGAGGGATAAGGGGGAAATGGAAGGGCACACCTCGGGAGGAGTAATTATTAGGCAAAAGATCAAGCAAATGCAGCAGGATGCATATCCCTCCCCTGAGGATAGCCCAGAGGCTGCCTCCGCCAAACCTTTTGTGAGTAATAAAGGTGTAAGTAGAGAAATGCCTTTACAGGTGCACGACCAACCTTTTGTGGACAATAATGGCCAGTTACAACATACTAATATTGTGGAATATAAAGGATGGCTAGAATGGGACTTGAAAGAGTGGGGACGGTTGTCAGGGTCCTTTGGGGAAAATCCCCGAAAGATCACAGAACTTTTAGAAAGATTGTTTTCAAGTCATAATCCTACTTATACGGATGTAGATCAGTTGTTAAGTAGAGTTTTGACCGGAGAGGAACGTAGTAGATTGTGGATGGCAGAAAGGACATGGGGGGGATAGCGATGCGGTTAATACCACTTGGATGGATAGGCGGGATCAAGCCGCTGGCTGGAATCCCCTAGACTGGAGTCAGCCAAGGCTGACTCAGCTGCGAACAGATCGAGAGCAATTGTTAGAGAGACTCAAAGAAATGGCTCGTCGCTCGCCTAATCAGGCTAAGTTCATGCAGATTCGGCAGGAATCTGATGAGCCACCCAGAAAGTTCTGGTCGAGGCTATTGGAGGGGGCCCGAATGTTCACTCAGATGGATCCTGAGAGAGAAGCAGACCACCCTACTCTTATTTCGTTTTTTGTGAATCAGTCAGTGCCCCCTGTAAGGGATTATTTCTTAAAGTTTCGCCCTGGTTGGGGAGGTGAGTCAGTCACTTCAGTGTTGGACGTAGCTGATTTTGCATGGGAGAAAGAAAGGGAAAGTAGTAAAAAGAAAGAGAAAAAGGAAGAATATAAGTTGATGGCTTTAGCTTTTCGCGGCGGTATTCGAGGCAGAGGCCGTGGCCGTGGCAGGGGATTTAAGGGTGCTCGGGGAAGAGGGTCCTGGCAACCCCAGCCACCAGGAAATTGTTTTCAGTGCGGACAGCCCGGTCACTTTAAACGTGAATGCCCCTGGGGACGCCCAGAGGGTCCGGTTGCATCCGCAGATACTTACACCAGGGACGAATACGCCCCTGCACCACCAGCCCAGCCCGTTCCTCAGGCCTGGATCAACTACGGGCAACAGCAGCAGCTGCAGCAAACTCAGCCTCCTCAATGACGGTACCCCGGGGGCGAAGGCAAACAATGTGATGGTCTTATTTCCTTAATGTCTTTAGCCTGCTCCTTCCTCACTTTCTCCCCTCCCAGCAAAGAGCCTCGTCTAACCCTTTCAGTCCAAGGACTGCCTGTCTCTTTCCTCATTGATACTGGAGCTACTTTCTCTCTTTTAAATCATGCCCCCTCTCCCTGGCTATCCTCTGAGGTTAAAACTGCAACTGGGGTGGAGGGCAACCCATAGTCTCTGGGACTCACTTTGCCTCTAAATGTTATTTATGCTGATAAATGTTTTTCTCACCGTTTTCTTTTTTCCCCAGCTTGTCCGATCCCTTTGATGGGCCGGGATTTACTCTGTAAGCTTGAGGCTACTTTAACCTGCACTCCTGAAGGGGTAGGATTATTGATGACAGTGTTAGGAGATTCGGCCCCAACTCAGGGTAATTGGGAAACCCCCCCCTCTCTCTCCCCTGACCTCACTGACTTGCCTTTAACCCTCTGGGGAATTTCTGACACTGATGTTGGCCTGCTCCTTTCGGCAGAGCCAGTAAGGATTCAAGTGAAGCCCTCCTTAACCCCCCCGTCAGTCCCTCAATACCCCCTGTCGCTGGAAGCCCGGGAGGGCATCCGCCCCATTATCGAGGGATTCATTGCACAAAAGCTAGGCCGCCCTCAGCGCACTCCCTGTAACACCCCTATACTGCCTGTCAAAAAGCCTCCTAAAAAGGACGGAGACCCTATTCGTTGGTGCTTTGTACAGGATCTACGGGTTGTTAATCAGTATGTGGTCCCTCTTCATGCAGTAGTTCCTGATCCAGCTACTATCATCAGCCAAATCCCCTGGGATGCTGAGTGGTTCACTGTTATTGACTTAAAATCAGCCTTTTTCAGCATTCCTGTGCACCCAGACTCTCAGTATCTCTTTGGTTTCACCTGGGAGGGACAAAGTTATGTCTGGCAACGACTTCCTCAAGGATACAGAGACAGCCCCACGATTTTCAGCCAATGCCTCCGCCACGACTTGGAAGGCTTCACCAGTCTGCAGGGATCCACGTTAGTCCTATACGTAGATGACATCCTATTAGGTAACCGCGAAGAAGCTGCCCTCCGCATCGATGGTAAGGCACTTTTATTATACCTACACACCAGAGGCCACAAGGTAGACCTTAACAAGATTCAGTGGGTCTCACAGAAGGTCCGATATCTGGACTTCCTGTTAACCCCAGAGGGGAGACAAATGGACCCAGTCTTCATAAAGACTATCCAAAACTGCCCTCTGCCAAACACCAAGAATCAACTTCGAGGTTTCTTAGAATTAATTGGCTTCTGTCGCCCCTGGTTGCCGTCCTGCGGGGAGTTAAGCAAACCGCTCCACCGACTCACTGCTAACCTTGCTCCTGACCCTCTGCAGTGGTCCCCAGACACGATCCAAGCCTTTCAGTTACTCAAGGACAGTGTGGCCTCCTCCATGTCTCTCCGCCCCCCCAATTACAGCAAACCCTTTCACCTTTTTGTCCACGAGAGGGGCGGAATTGCTAGTGGCGTCCTTACCCAGCTGAGCGGGCCCCACCATTTCCCGCTTGCTTTTTACTCTCAGCAGATCGACCCTGTCGCTCAGGGAACCCCATCCTGCACCTGGACTCTGGCAGCAGCTGCCCTGCTGATCACAAAGGCAAAGAGCCGGACCCTGGGTCATTTTACCACGGTTTGGACCTCTCATGCCTTGTCAGCCCTTCTGCGTAGGGGCACAACCCAAGTCTTTTCGGCCCATCGTCAGCAACAGCTAGAGGCCGAACTCTTAGAAGACACTAACCTAATTTTTGAAAGGTGTGGGCCCCTTAATCCAGCTACCTTGCTTCCTGACCTGCCAGTCCTCCAGGATCAGCACGACTGTGTGGAAGTAGTTCATAGCATCTTACAGATAAGGAACAACCTGTTTGACGTGCCACTGGACAATCCTGACTGCATCCTCTTCTCGGACGGAAGCTCCTTCTATGTTGATGGCAAGCGTTTCACCGGTTATGCAGTCACCTCTGAATGGGACATTCAAGAGGCCGCCTCACTGCCAGGCAACTGGGGAGCCCAAGCCGCCGAACTCTATGCCCTGGCCCGAGCTTGCCAGTTGGCCGCTGGTAAGACCGTTACCATTTTTACTGATAGCAAGTATGCTTTTGGAGTTGTGCATTGTCACATCCAACTCTGGAAGTTTCGAGGTTTCCAGACAGCTGCCGGTAAACCCATTCAGCACCTCCCCCTCATCCACAAGCTTTTGGACGCCCTCCAAGAACCCTCGGTCCTGGCTGTAGTTCACTGCCGGGCCCATACTAAAGATGATAGCCCCGTCACCCGTGGGAATGCCCTGGCTGATGCCTCCGCCAAGACGGCTGCCATCTTACCCTTAGCCATGCCCACGTTGGCTATTGTAACCTCCTCCTTTACTCCACCGCACCCCGTACCAGTACCCGCTGCTGAACTACAGTCGTGGGAGAGCCTCGGAGCCACTCTGGTCAAAGGGACCTGGCTTATGCCGGATGGCCGAGCCTGCCTCCCTCGCTCCACATACCCCGTGGCAGTTCGCTGGCACCATGATAAGGGGGGTCACTACGGCACGCACGCCCTTGTGGACACCATCGCTCGCTTTTGGTATGCTCCAGGCATTCAACCCTACTGCCTGTCAATAGTGAAAGCATGCAGCACATGTCAGCGTAATGGACCTGCTCCGCCTCTTAACAAAATTAAGGGTGGAAGACCTCCGCCTGCTGCTCCATTTCAACATCTTCAAATTGACTTTGCAGATATGCCAAAGGCTTTTGGGAAAAAGCACCTCCTTGTTTTGGTTTGCCCTCTGACTTCATGGGTCGAAGCTTTTCCTACTGCTAATTGTACTGCTGCCACAGTGGTGAAGATTTTCCTTAGAGACATTGTACCCCGTTTTGGCATCCCTCTCGTGCTTGACTCAGATCGCGGACCCCACTTTACTGGTCATGTCCTTGGCCGTTTAGAACAAGGACTGGGCATTTCACACTCCTTTCATACACCCTACCACCCCCAGTCTAGCGGGAAAGTTGAGCGTATGAATAGGGAGCTTAAGCTTACATTGGCTAAATACTGTCAGGAAACAGGGTTAAAGTGGCCTCAGGTACTTCCCTTGGTCCTGTTTCACCTTCGTACTCGCCCAACCCGTGTATTGGGATTATCCCCCTTTGAACTGCTCTATGGACACCCCCCTTTCAAAGGCGGGGCGCTACCACGTGCTGATGTTTCACTATTGGGAGGGGATCATATGACCGCGTGCCAGTTTCTCTCCCTACAGGCTCGCCTCCGTACCCTTTGGAAAGCCTCGCAGTTTTCCCAGACCGTGCCGCTGGAAGAACAGATCCACCCATTCCAACCAGGGGACTTCGTCTGGGCCAAAAAGTTCATTCGTGGCGACACCCTCCAGCCGAGGTTTACTGGACCCCACCAGGTTCTTTTAACAACCCAGACTGCAGTGTTCCTGGAAGGACGCAAATCCTGGATCCACCACTCCCACGTCAAGCCAGCCGTAGTGGACCACAGTGACAGACCAGCAGCTCTTGCCACCACTGAGGACACTGCCTCTGACCAGTGGACCAGCTTACCTCTTTCAGACATCAGACTTAAATTGACTCGGAAAAAATGAGAGGACCTTTTATTCTGACAACTGTATGTTTTTTATTATGCCTTTTTAGTTTATTTTCTGCTTATGAAGATAATGCTTTTATTAGATATTCCCACGAGGTTAAAACTCGTATTTTAGGAAATAGAAGTAATTGCTGGGTATGTACTCAATTTCCAGTAAATGCAGAACAGGGACTCCCCTTCACACCCATTCCTCTGACCACTGATAATATGACTTGGATGCCACCGGCTAGAGTAAAAGATCCAGTCCAACACAATCTTACATGGGACAAAACAGGAGTGCCAATTAACAGATATCTCAGAGTAACCAATCAGACAGGATCACTGTGTTTTGTTAAAGAAAAGGGGTCAACTTTTGTGGGAACAAGTAAATGCAACATGTATTTTAATGGCACCGCCTTTAGTAAAAATCTTGGCTTCAAGCCTTGCGCATCCCACTTATCCCATATGTGGATCCCTCACCCCGATCCAACTTTTTCATGGGTGGGCAAGCCTTCAGAGTCAGCTTTTAAGAAGCCCTGCTCAGATCACGAGGGTGTCCAACTAATTGTTAAGGGATATACGATTGCCTTCTACAACTGCTCAAGCAGTACTACACTGCACTTTGAAAACACCACTACCAAATTGTGCCTCTGCAGTTCGCACAACGACCCCTCTGCGTTACCAGGGGAACAGTGGTCCAACGGGTGGTGGGTTACCTCCTACTTTGAGAAATGGAATACCCGAAACGCACTGTATGGAACATACTGGGTGTGCGGGCCCAAAGCTTATTACTTTCTCTCCCCTGATTGGGCAGGGTCATGTTATTTAGCGTGGCTAACACCGCCTTCTCGCATCTCCCTCACTCCCCCTCATTTTCCCCACGTTCATAACATCCGTGAAACCTTCAGAGATATTAATATCCGTGATGGTTTGTCGTGGCAGCGGTGGGCTGGTCTCATTAGCTTGAGGGGTGGTGTCATCCGTCTACAGGGACTACTAGAATCTTTAATCAATGAAACTGCGACCCTATTTGAGAATCAGGCCGGGGAAATGTCCCAGCTGCGCCAGTTAGCTTTGCAAAACCGAATGGCTTTAGACATAATGTTAGCAGCCCAGGGAGGAACTTGCACCCTCATAAATGAAGAATGTTGTGTTTTTGTAAATGACACCTACCCTGACACTTTTCAACGTACCAAACATCTAAGGGAAATGGCTAAGAACTACTCCTCTGGCCAGCCACCTTATGATTGGTGGGGAGCCTTATGGAATTGGCTGCCTGGATTTGGGTGGGTTAAAAAACTCTTGGTGGGTATTGTTGGGGCCATAGTAATCCTTATAATACTGTGTTGCTGTATTCAGTGTGTCCCCTCCCTCATAGACTCATGTGGGTCAGTTTATTCTTTTCCTACTTCAGCCAAAGGCCTTACTCTCTTCGAGTTGGCCCAGGCTGAAATTGCCAAGCGGCCCTTGGCTCCTTAAAATGAGGTGTAGCTTTTGGTAAATAGTTATCCCAAAGCTACAAATGGAGAAATGTTGAGTCTGAACTTTTGATGAGCTTAAACTTAACCCAGACTTGATGTCTCTGTCTGAAAGTTTTAATCAAAACTCTGACCTGCTAACTACTCATGACACCCCCCCTCCCCTTAAGTAGCCATCTCCCCTTTTGTCTTTTTAAGTTTACATTTTAACCTGTTTTATCCTGTAGAATCTTGATTGATTATGCATGACCATTATGATCTGTTAATCACTTTGTTTACTTCTGTGTATAAATATTGATGCTCACCCCTAATAAACTCGCCACACTTACTCCGAAGCCTTTTAAGCTAAGGATAGTGTGAGCCCGTTGATCAACGAATTGGTGTCTGGTCTCTGACAGATTGTGAGCCCCATACCAACTCCGCACGAACTCGGGTGCTGGAGAGGTGAGTAAGGACTTGCTTTTTACCTAACACCAAACACTCTCTACTCCTCCGAGTTTGGATCATCACAAAGACTTTATCCATTTTGAAACATTTAACTCATGGATTCCAGCTCTGTTCAATTATTTATCAGTTTAAATCTCAGCTCCCACCATGGAAGAAGAAGTCCTTTCAGAGCATTTTGACTTGCTAGAGTGACTTATATGTTTTTTAGTGCCAATTTTCACTGGCTTCCGGCTCCAGTACCACAGTTCTTTACCGGTGTGAAAGGTTATCCAGCCCTCACTCATCTTATTAATCATTTATGTTCCTGGAACGTATATTTTTCCTTGTCTGTTTTCTCACTGGATGACCCATTCAATCTTAGAAAATCTTCTAAAACAAGATACTTATTCAAGTTATGAGATCCCATGCCATTTCATCAAGGAGGCGCTTTTAGCGCAGGGATCAGGGAATGCAGCTTTGTCCATTTCAGCTGACAGACCAGTGAGAAATGCATTCACTTTCTTCGGTTCTTCAAAATGTCCACGGTGAAATTTAAATCTTTCACATTCTGTGGAAAAACAATTGAGATCCACCACCTCCTGTGTACTTATGAAATGTGTTTGGGGAGTTGAGTCGCCATGATCAGCTGGGTTGGCAAGTTCTCCTCACAGATAAAACAGGAGGTGGGTATTCAAAAGTTCCCGGGATTTTAACAGGGAAGGGGTTGTTTCCTGTGTATCTGGCTGGTGTGAAGTAGAATTGAAAATGATCTCCAGAGTAGTCACAAGGGAGCATTGTGGGACACTTTCTGGAGGCCAATTTGGTTGACTTACACAAAGTCTACACTGACTCTCTGTCAGCCCATCAACATCAAATTAAGCACTACACCTCACACAGAGGTGGAGTAATTAAGTCAATGTTACAGGCAAGTTAGGTCAGCTAACCGTCAGAGATATTAATATCCGTGATGGTTTGTCGTAGACTCAGGACTCATAGTTTGTCAGACCACTCTGTTTTATTAGCACAGTGCTCTGCTAATACATTCAGATAATGTGAGCCCCCATGCAAGATTCAAACAGTCTTATTTATACAGATAAAAGGGTGCGAACTAAACAAAGGGACAGAGAGAGCAAAATTGTAAAATTTGCATAGGGCACAATATGCATATCCTGCTTCCTTATTAACTCTTATCGATCTAAGGCTAATGCTTCACCAATTGCCCTTAAGTGGGGCAATTCATTAAGCAGTTAATGTCTGCTTTCCTGCCCCCTGGCTTGCAGCATTTCTCATTTCTACTTAAAGGTACATACAGCATTCTTTAATTCATTCTATTTCTTTAATATAATTCATTTCACTTTCACAATCCCTCCTTTTGGTCAAGCTTACGCAAAGACCAACAATTACTGGGTTCCACATATTAATTGTTCTTTATCTCTTTGTTCATCAGTGATATTTCGAAATCATCATATTAGCACTCTGTTTTGGGGCAGTCACTTGGGTGGCATACCTTACACAATTCTGGATACAACAGGAGATTAGCTGAAAACGTACAAAAATCATTAAGATTTCAAACAGGATAGTCAGGGCTCCCTGAAACAACGTTTCCTATGCCAGAGAAATTGAACAAGTTATTTAGCCACTTCCATAAAGAACTCGGCTCTTTATGGGGAAGATATGCAATTTGTTTTAAGTGGCTAGCGCGATCTATTACCTCATTGGTGTTGTCAGGTATATACACACAACATTTTTTTCCAATGAGAGCACAGGTCCCTCCTTTGGCCGCCAGCACTATGTCCAATGCCTGACGGTTTTGGAGGGCCATCTGTCGGATTGCCCCTGTTTCTTTGGCCAGGGCTTTTAAACTCTCTCCGGTTTCATTTGCCATTATTTCAACTACTGCTTGTAACCTTAGGAGCCTTTTTGCATGGTGTATTACTCCCCCAGGTGGGATAAGGGAACCACCCAATGGCCTCTTCCCTCCACCACACTTATCCATTTAGATACATTTATTCCCACTGCTTCTCAAGTGTCATTGTTGTTCCATGTTTTGTTAAACGGACGAGGTCCTCCAGTGAGGTCTGGGGAATTGAGTGGGATTGCCAGGACAGGAACACCAGCTTGAGAGTGGGCTGGGATGTTGCTGCAGACCCAGCAATTAGAAATATTAAGGGTCTGAGCTATCCACACTTGCTGCTGGATAAAAGAATTGTCATTGTGGACTCCCCAGACCTTAAGACACCAGCAGCGGAGGAACAGGCGCCACCAGAGGCGCATGTTGGAGGCAAGGCCCTTCTGGTTCTGACAACCTCAACTGAGGGAACCGCAGTCACAGTTTTACATTCACCAGGCAGCAGGCACTAGGCCCACTACTGCTTCTTCTCGGGCCTTGATTTTGGTCGTCGTCTGCTTCTGGCAACCCTTATGAGAGCGTAGATTGTAAGGTATTGCAGGCTGTTCCTCTACGTCTTCTTCTGGAGTCAAAAGTGAGGTGATTGGTTCGCTGGGGGTGGTGCCTTCTTACACTGCGAAGCATGTAGCCACGCTGCGATGCCAGATAGTTTAACAGCCGTCTGGGTAGTAAGCAGTACCTGATGATTCTTTGATGTCCTTTAAGTCTCTTTACTTCTTATTCCTTGACTCTGGCTATAACAATGGCCTTTACACCTTTTTTTTTTTTTTTTCTTTTCCTGATGCATACATTCCTCATTCACACAAATTGAGAATACAAACAGTAGTATTTTATATCGAGCAAAAAGGCATTGCAAATTAAACCTTGCTAAGTTTTACAATCAATAACTAAGACAATTTACATTGAGACCCAGGCCTTTAATGTTCCTCTAATCTACTTAACATAGACACAATAGAGAATCCTGTTTCTTTACTTACTAAACCTTAAAACAAAGAAATGTATATTTAACTAGAGTGCCTACTTTGTAATACATATAGGAAACCATAGTAGACATAACTTAGTCTAAAACAAAAGGGTGACCAGAATCAGTCATAAGGATTGTTCTGGTCTGTCATTCCTTTCTGCTATTCAAAAAGGGTGGCTGACAGGATGAAATCAAATCATACATTAATTCTTATGGGACATTATAAAATCCTGCTCCTACATATCCCCCTTTTGACACTAAGATTATTAATCGCCAGTGTCACTTCTTATTTAGTCCACGTAATAGAAAATACTGGGAGGTGATTTGGGCCTGTGGCTCTAGCTTTGCATACATTTGTTTTATCCAACAGCACATTTTAAACATTCCAATTAAACACATACAATTTAAAACCAAAAACAATTAGGGTTAGTAACATTAGTATGCCAGTAGTTGTGGGAGACCATTGAGAAAATATGGTATACCAATGGTAAGCTGTTATGTCTTTCTGCAGTGGCAATTCTTAACATGTTGCCATTTGCATGTATAATATGAATGGTTCAGTTTCCCACGTTGCCTTTTTGTTTGTTTTAGGAACTATGTTACCTTTTTACCTTTTGTAAACACAGTACTTACATTACATTTACATTTGTCTATTGGAAGATTGCTAACACTTCCATTCTCTTAAAACACTTTTTCCCAAGAATTAACACATACACATAGCCTATTATACAGTACTTTGGTCTCATTATTTATTTTATTTCACATACAGGATCCTAGTGAAATGTCTTTACTATAGGGCTTTGGAGCAACAGGCATGAACAAGCATACCCACTTTTGAGGAGTCCACTTGGTATAACCTCTGATGTCCAATAGTTTTCCTCCCTCCCCAGCCCACTGGCTCTAGCCAGAAGGATCCCATGTGCAATCTGGGGAGTGGGCTAACTTTCCATATTTTTGCTTCCAGAGCCTGTTGGTATGCAATCTTAACAACAATTTCTTCACTTAACAAATCTGGTCTCACCATACTGGAGACATACTTATAAACATGAATGGATGCAGTATCAAACAAAGATCCTTCCTTTGCTTTAACAGATGCATCAAAACCTTAGTGTTTCCTGATATTACCCAAAACATTTTGTGTTTCAAGATGGACAAAGCAAGTATCTGAACTCCAGTACATTACATAGCTATAGTAGTATGTTTTTTTTCTTTTCACTTTCATTTGTTTCTGTATTAGGTTGTCCTGTAGCTGGTATTAGCTTTTTCTGATTTTGTGAAAGACAAAAATAACATTTTTCTACCCCTTTTGGGGTGGCATTGATTATTGCTTAAAATATTTCTTCCTTTCACAAATACCCTTGCTGATTGCAGGCAAAACAAGAGGAATTACCTCCATATTTTCCTGTGTTTTTGTTCTATAGGCAGGCCAGGTTTCAATGGCTTCTATCTTTTAAGAGTTATGGGGAAATTATCCCACTGTTCAGTCATTAAATCCATGAGGTGGTGTACCTCAGTTTTCCCTTTACAGCAGATCAAGTTTACAATGTCTTTCCTGCTGTGTTAAGCTTTAAGTTTGTTCACAAGTAACAGCTGAAAAGCATCATTACCATAAAGGATTTTTCCAAAAATCATACACACTATACATTGTTACAGGGGTACTTATTAACATTAAATTTATTTTAATTAAAGGTATCTTGTTATACCGTGCCTTTTATTTAGACAATTTGTTTGCTGACCAGGTATGTTCTTTATCTGCAACTTCTTGTGCTGGCAGATCTCTCACTTCCTTTATCAGCTAGGTAATTTGCATCAACACAGGCTTGGCTTTTGGATTCAAAGCCATCAGCAGAGCTCAGAGACTCTGTCTTAAAAGGAACACAATTAACTTTTACCAGAGTTTTGATTACTTTTAACTCTTGCTTCCAAAACACACACAGAGCTGAAAAAGAAAACACAGTCTATTGTGGCTCCTTTGGAGCCCTAATAGGATTTTAATTAAGTAGCATGTTTCGTTTGCATTTCTTTTACCCCCTCTATAATATACACTGCACCTGTCTGCACATTCCTTCTATACTTTAACTTTTAAAACATTAGCCATATTACCTTTTATATAAGGTGTAACTGTTTCTTTTGTTCTTACAGAGTTTTATGTACCCTTATCAAAGTGACAGTCTGATTACACAGAGCCATTTTAAGGCTCAGTGTTTCTAACATTGCTTCATTTTGTTTTGTGCACCTCACCCCTGCTGTTGCTTCAGAGGGCACTGTTAATTTCTTATTCTTTCACTACAGCTCTCATCTGCTATTTTGTTACAAAAAACAACCAAACAACCAAACAAACACAAAGAATCCAGAATCTCTTCCTATTTTCCTGATTTTTGACTGCCCTGCTGCAGCCATGACTTGATTTAAATTTTGTAAAGAATTAAGTTACCCCTTAAGGGTTAAATACCAAATCCCAAAGCCAACCAACACTGATTACCTGTGTCTGACAAAAAGGTCTGTCAGTTTTGCAACTTTGAATTAAAGAGTCAAATGGATTTTTAGTGGCATTATAAACAAAACAAAACAAATTTATCTTAAACCTACAAAACAGGAGTTTTACAAACCTCACATATTCCCACAGACAGACGGATACATACACATTTTCTTTTACTTAACATCCCTTTTACACTGCTTTGTTTTTACATAGCTGTACATAGATTACATTACCTTTATACATTTGGGGCAGTTAAGTTCCAATAGAAACCCCCCCCCCATGTTCTTTTAGCAAATTTGACTAAATTGTCCATAGTCAAATTATTTCAATCAGATAGTCTCTTTACCTGGATTATTTACAGACATTCTTTTGGAAAAGGGCCCATTTTTCCTTCAGAATGGCTGCAAAGAAACCAAGAATTCTTTTAACAAGGTCCTTTTTAACATTTTTACAAGGTTTAATTGCTTAATTCTTTTCAGCCTCTGTAGAGTTAACTTTTCACTCTCTTTCCTTAAATCACTTGTTTATTTCCCAAAATGACACCTTTATCAACTCAGATTTCACCATGTTCCAGGGGTTAATGCTTTTACTTACTCCTGACACTATGCCCTTAGGGCTTCCAACCTGTTTTTCAGTTTCTTTATCTGTTGCTTGCCTGCTTGTCTGGGCCCGATCCTGCTTTTTCCAATGAACCGTTTTTGTGAGCGATATTGTGGTCATTTCACAATTTTGAAAGAAATGTTTAAGGAAAGGGACCAGGAAGGGGAGTTGAGGAGCCCACCCTCCTTGCTGAATTGGTAGTGGAACACTAAAGAATCAGTTTCTGAGGCAGACAATGAAGGGAAACAGAACAAGGGGCTTTTTATCCTTTTTACAATGAGATGGGAGTATGAAGGAGGTTGGGATCGATCCAGGGTTGTTTTTTTTGTCAGAGAACAGGGTGAAGGGGAGCGCTCAGTCCGGTGGTGGGAGAGGAGGCTTTTAATAAAGCTTTTAACTTATTATTTGAATATATTTGAGAGAGGCGAGTTTTGATTCTGTCCACCTATGATTTGCCTCTTCCCACCACTGCATGAAACAATTAACCTCTCTTTTAGCTAATTTAGTTTTAGGTTGGCCGAGTTTGTCTTTTAAGACGTCCACTCGGTCCTTGTCCCAAGATCCTAACAGCGGCCACTGAGTTTTGGGATCTCCCTGAGTTAGCCTAGACCATTTTTCCAGAAATTTACAGGAGTCCGGACTCTTCCTAACACTGAGCCGGCGTTCCTTTAGGGAACTGTCCCGACTTAGACGTCTGGTTACCAATACAGGAGGACTTTACACACACCAATCACACAAGAAGGAAATTCGGGTTCGTCAGAGCGATGCCCGGTGCAACACACAAAAGGAGCCCACAGGCTACTGCCTCAATCGCCCTTGCTTTCACACCAAGGGTTTCACCCAAGGTGAGGTGCGGCTGTGACTGTGCAGATTTCACTCACTCAGACCGTTGGGACAGGAACCCCTTGGTCGGCCGATCCCTGGACGGAGGTGGCACCCAGACTCAAACACTCCACAGGAGGATGGATAGACACAGAGACAGGACAGTCCTCAGTCCGGACAAAACACAGAAATAATTACCTGACCAGATTCCTGATGTCAGATCCCGGGATCCCTACCAGAACAGAGTGGGAACCAACAGGTTCAATGGCGTAGACCTCACTGTGGTCGTGCGCCCTTCCGTTCAGGAGGAGGACCGCTCGGGCCAAATGCCCAGGTGCCGGCTACCACGGTCGTCCTACAAAAACGGTCAGGAATCACACAGCCCCAGTGAAGACGGTTGCCATCTCGGTGGAACCTCCAAATTGTCAAAGTTAGACTCAGGACTCATAGTTTGTCAGACCACTCTGTTTTATTAGCACAGTGCTCTGCTAATACATTCAGATAATGTGAGCCCCCATGCAAGTTTCAAACAGTCTTATTTATACAGATAAAAGGGTGCGAACTAAACAAAGGGACAGAGAGAGCAAAATTGTAAAATTTGCATAGGGCACAATATGCATATCCTGCTTCCTTATTAACTCTTATCGATCTAAGGCTAATGCTTCACCAATTGCCCTTAAGTGGGGCAATTCATTAAGCAGTTAATGTCTGCTTTCCTGCCCCCTGGCTTGCAGCATTTCTCATTTCTACTTAAAGGTACATACAGCATTCTTTAATTCATTCTATTTCTTTAATATAATTCATTTCACTTTCACAGGAGCATTGTGGGACACTTTCTGAAGGCCAATTTGGTTGACTTACACAACGTCTACACTGACTCTCTGTCAGCCCATCAACATCAAATTAAGCACTACACCTCACACAGAGGTGGAGTAATTAAGTCAATGTTACAGGCAAGTTAGGTCAGCGGAAGGGACCTGGCAGGTTAGACACACTCATTATTAGGTTGACTTAAGATGGCTTCCATCAACCTAAGTTTGTAATGTAGACCAAGCCTAAGGCTGAGAGTTACTCTAAATTAATGCCAAATCTTTTTGACAAAGGAAGATGGAAAGAGAGAGTGGGAAATTACTGACACAGATACTATTTCATAAATAGACTTTAAAAAAAAAATGTAAAGGAAAGAAAGTCTTTGCCTAAGACTAATTCTTCTAGAATCCTAGAAACAGTTTGCAAGGACTTGACAATATATTATTTATGGGTTGTTGTTTTTTTTAACTGAGAAGCTACAGTTCACAGAGAGGAGTTCACTGGAACAGTTTTTAAATGGTGCAGCAAAGTTCTTTATTATATGACCTTTTGGAAAAGCAGAAAGCATTAGTCTGTTTGAGGATAAAATGTTAAATAAAGTAATAAGAGGAACAATTAATAGAGCAAAAACATAATGGAAAACATGCCGGAGCATGTTGCATGATCTTCAGAAAGATCATGTTTAATAAAAATAAAACAAATGCTTAGAAATAATAGAAATGAAATATAGAAAATAACTATGTAAACAGAAGGAAATTTCCATAGCCAGAAATAATGGAATTTGCTTTTCCCATGTGGTCAGACAGAAGTTGAATCTGTTGACCTTTACAACATACTGCTAGGACTCTTCTCTCCTCTCAAGCATTTGCTTTGAGGGAGTGGTATATGTGTTGGGTGGATGATTGCTGCTTTGGGGACAGAAATAAAGCAAAACACTCCCCCCCCCCTTTTTTTTTTTACTTCTCGGAAAAGAGAAAAACAAAAACAAATAATCCACCAGCACATCCCTCGGCCCGCGCCGCTTCTCGCCGCCCCCATTGGCCTGGACGGCGAACCGCGGCCAGTGGGAGAGCGATCGGCCGAACCGGCAGACGTGGCAGCTAAACAAACTGGCCTGGCCCTCCAGGGTGCTTACCCTGGCGAGCCGCATGCCAAAGGTTGCCGATCTCTGATGTAAGACTTGAATGGACTTAGCTCAAGATTGAATTTAGTCCATAGAATCAGACTTCAGGCCTGACTGGCAAATGCCCTGCACCTTGTATTGTGATTTGTACCAATGCAAAGTGTGTGTGTAAAATGTTACCATTGTGATTTGGGTTTACATAAACTCTGCACTCACATTGTACTGATTTAAATGATATGCAAGGTGCAGGGCAATGGAGAATCCATTTATTTTTGGGAAAAGAGACCCCTTAGTTCTGTTGTATCCTTGAGCCAAATGTAGGACCATATGGTCCCATTTTAAATGAATTCAGGGATGGAACTAATGATGACGTCTCATAACTTCTGCACAAATTGACTGTTCATTTTGTTTTAAATGCAAGATTTAGTAAAAAAACAATATGATTGCAATGATATTGCAAGTTAAACCTCAGGCACAACCACCAGAATCACCACCACTGGGGCCAATGAAACCAACAAAACCAACAAAAAGCAACAGCTGCACAACAAAAATACTTTTGAAAAAAATAGACCTCTTCTACAGAAAGAGAAGAAACAACCTGAAAATACAGAAAAGAAGCTGAGATCAATGTAAGTAGCTGTAAAGTCTCAATATGAGTAAGGATGGCAGAATCAACCAGTGTTTGTTGCATAGTGCTTTTCTGAGTGATGTACCCTTTCTTGCTGAGATACATTTACGAAAAGCCATTGCTTGCATTTTGCATAGTGCTAACAATAACTTCAGGTGTTAGGTAGCTATGCTTTACTATAATGGCATGTAATTGAAATCAACATTGACTCAGTCAATCTAGATTGATACACATGCAGATCATAGAATGGACTCTAGTGAACTATTTAAAAGTTGCTGCTAAAAATAATCAAATAAGTAACTAAGTAAAACTATAGAACATAGGGCAGGGAGAGGGGGGAAATTCCTCTGTACCATACTGTAAAAATACCATAAATAATTCATGTTTTAAATACGTAATGGTGCCCTTAAAGGCACAGAACTTCTGCACTCTGCATTTGAAAGCTCTTCATTTTCCGCTACTATAGATATTTAGAGCATTCAGAGAGAAGTTATGAATATTTCATTTTAACCCAAAGATTAAGAAGATGCTTCTAGTTAAACAAAAGGAGCTTGGGAAATGAACTGACCTCTCAGCTGTGAACTTGTGACAACCTATTTATTATTACATATAACTGCATGGGTGACTTTTTTCAACCTCTTGTTGTCATAGCTTAGTTTACTTACCATCTACATTCCAACCTTGTAGGTCTTACCAGGGTGTGAGAACATTCATGGCCTAAACAAAGTCATCTTGAACTAATCAGTGAACCAAATATTCAGGCTCTAGTGAAGGCTTGTCCATTTAATGTCAACCCATTTTATGAACTGTTTTTGGCAGTTTAGAAAGGCTCTGAGGGACAGAATGGTGTAATAAATTAATTAATTAAATAAATAAAAGGTGTGGACGAAAGAGTAAGAGTATCATGAAATCTAAGGACCTGATTCTGACTCCCCCCTTACATTGTTTAATCACCAGTCTTAATACATTGACTTCATTGTGATTACTGCTGATCTACAGCAATATAGGGGAGATCAGAATCAGGCCCAAGTACTTTACATTTAAACTTTATTGCTGAAATACAAGAGAAAGCCTTTTATGATGTAACAAAGACAAATGAGCTCAAGAGACATCTACATTTGTTTTTGCAGAAGGAGCATGAAAAAAAGTTGGGTAAGTGAAATTAAGATGAAATTAAGATGTTGGTTGAGATACTCTTTCCTCTTGCCCAGATTTCCTATAGATGGAACCCCCAAGCGAATATGTGACAGGAACATTTTATAGCATTTTCCCTTGATATACATATTTCTTAATTACATCACATTTTATAGTAAAAAAGAAGGTCTGAATCAGAATGGCTCACAGAAAAAAATATTTTCTCCTTCCATGCTTTTTTCAGGGAAAAAAATGAATCTCCCTTTTTAATAGTTGCTATTAAGAAGTCAACATTTGACAAGATACCAATAGCTATTTCCTAGTAAAATACTGTATCTTCTCTGTTAAAAATGCAGTAACTCTTGACAAATTATGACTTTTTAATGGAAACCACTGTTTCAAATTAGACATGGGCCTAAACCAAAGTCCCTGTACTTAAGAAGTTTTCAGAATTTGAACCTAGATCTGAATTTTGCAAATGGCTTGTATTCTATTAATGGGTTGACCAAACCGTAAATATGAACACCTCTGGAGTTTTCAAAATCTGTATCTATCTGTATCAAAACCTGAATTTTGCAGCTTGCCCCCTCCACCCCCATTTTAAGAGAAAAGTTCATTTTAAGTTTATTTTTTGAAATTGTCTGAACTTTGATACTAATGTAGCAACCCTTTTTATTGTGCATTTTTCAGTGTTTCTGATCCTGTTTTAAATTTGATCCCATCCTACTACTGATAATTGTCACAACTGCAGCGCTAATTGCACCTCTGAGTCATTTGTGACCTCCTTAAGGGCATCCCACTTTGGTCTCATGCCTCCAGCCATCACCTTTCTTGGAATGAGAATCCATGTTCCTCTCCTTCCACACTGGGGTTTTAGGATGCAGAATACTGAAATTCATTGTGATCACCTCAGCAAGTCTGGCTTTAGTCCTATTCTTTGAAGTCTAGTTCAGACTACAGTCCTGGTCTCTCTGGGTAAATAACGGGGATAACCAGTGACCTAATAGCCTTCATAAAGCAAAGTACATATCTGGAAAAAAAATATAGCTTATATGAAGGTCTTAGCTTACCAGGCAGTCATCCATGTTCCACATAGACCACCTGAGAGGACCATGGCACTTCAAGTCCTTTTGTCTCTCTTGATCACAGTTTCATGTCAGTTTTGGATTGAGTGAGAATTACCTCTTTCCCTATCGCAGGGTGCTCAATTTATACAGTTTTCAGTTCTTTGTTTGTCAGGTCTCCTGAACTAGGTCAAACTAGTCTATGGAATTTTTCCCAGAGGGTGAGACTTTTCCAGACTTGTTACCCACCTATGGATTTTTATTAATTAACTCTCCCCCTCCCACAAAATTGTAGTTCCTGCAGGAAACCCCTGTACCTCCTCCATGGAGCCCAAATACAAGCCCTAGCCTATAAAGATACATGCAACATTTATAAAGTTGATCCAATAGTCTTTGATTATTTCACATGCCCAGATATGTCACAATAATATCTCCCTAAGGTGTGAGTAAAGAGTTCTTTCCATTTATGGCTGCTGGCCAATTACCACCAGCAGGAAACACACAGAGGACATGACCACTGGCCACAAAAGGGAAAAAATGGTTTATATTCACCATTGTGTTATTATGGGCGTTTAATATGGTCACCTTTTCACTGTAGGCAACATCTGGCAGGCTGGACTACATAAATCCTACAAGTTAATTTGAACTACAGTTTTGTATAGGCTAGATCTCTTCACTGTTTTCTTAACATGTCATGTTAGATTTCAGGTGCAAAGAAGAAGGCTGCCTAGAAAAAGCACTTTAAGGCAAACCTTATACCAAGCACACACACTATGCTTTGCGGATCCTTCCCCCTAGACTACAGCACTCCTATGACTCCCCCATGGCCACTCATCAGAAGGGGGGAAGGACCACTGAGCTACATAGCTGCAGACCCACAGCCACTTCTATTACTCTGGCTCAGCTGTACACTGCTGTGACAATGAGGGTCCAGACACCCGAGGGAGATAACATGAGGTCTGAATACTAAAGAATAAGCAACTGAATCAACGGATTGTGTATTATTGTACTATAAAAGTATATTAAGTAAGGTCTTCTAGGAAAGTTGGTGGGACACACTGATGAATAATATCAATGTAAAATGTATATATTAACACTATATGAGAAATTATAGCTACTGACTGATATTATAATTTAAAATCTGTGATCAAATGCAGAAACAAATTTTCTCCCAGGCAAGAAGGAAGGTATCTATCTCCCTGTCTCTAATGTAAATTAAGTGTTGTGGAACCAAAACAATAGAAGCACCATTT
This sequence comes from Emys orbicularis, assembly GCF_028017835.1. Lineage (NCBI taxonomy): Eukaryota > Metazoa > Chordata > Testudines > Emydidae > Emys > Emys orbicularis. Next base: position 81,058,691 of record NC_088686.1, on the reverse strand, counting down.
ACATTAAAATCACCAGGGGGATAGGAAGTGAACAGGAAGAGAAGACCACCAGGGGGTCATCCTGACTCTGGGGGCAAAAGAATGAGTTTTGGGAAACGTAAGGAGAAGCAAAAAGACCTTTTGGTACCCATCACTTAAAGCAGTGCTTCTCAAAGCCGGTCCGCCGCTTGTTCAGGGAAAGCCCCTGGCAGTCTGGGCTGGTTTGTTTACCTGCCCCGTCCGCAAGTTCGGCCAATGGGGTCTGCGGGAAGGGCGGCCAGCACATCCCTCGGTCCGCGCCGCTTCCCGCAGCCCCCATTGGCCTGGAGCAGCGAACTGCCAGGGGCTTTCCCTGAACAAGCGACGGCCCAACTTTGAGAAGCACTGACTTAAAGGACAAGGAGGCCCCTGCTCGTGGAAGCTATGAAAGATGGATCCCTCAGCCATGTGGGTGGAGGATGCTGAAAACCGACTGTACATGAAAAATTGCCTAAGAACATGATTGTAAGCTGATTACAGTTTAGACACGAAAGTGTATTTATTTTTGGTTTATTTGTAACCATTTTCTGTTTCCATTATCCTTGCTGGCTATCACTTAAATCTGTGCTCTTTATTAATGAATTTATTTTTAATTTTAACATAATATCAAGTGTGGATCATCGGCTAAACGGACAGGCTGGTGTGTGCACTGTCTCTCTGGAGGCAGCGGTCGTGGTAATTTCTGTGAGTGTCCTGTGAGAAGGTCTGAATACAGCACAGGAATGCTCTTCCAGAGGGGAACTGGTGTTCACTGAATGTTACCTGCAAGGCAAGGTTAAGATTGGTAGAGTCTTGAGGTGTTTGCTGGTGAAGCAAATAGATTGGTGTGTCAGGGAGCTGACACACACTTTAAGCTCCAGCAAAGCGCTCTCTTGCTGTGGCAGAGGGGTAACACAGTGGCTTACGGTTCTGGACAGCCTGAGAAAGCATCACAACAGCATCTGTTGGGCCAGAGGGGCACCTTTAAGCACAGCTCCATGGCACACAGGGGAAATAAGCCCTTGGTTCAGGCCTCCAGAATCCTATGCTCCCCCACCTTTGAACAAAGGAACCAAACTATTTGTGCTGCAACCAATATTCTCACTCATGGAAGCTGGTCCGGTGTTCCGATTTGACCTTTAAATAACAACATACATGGCAGAGTGACAGCCTAGGCTAGTACTGATAAATTGAGGATATTCCTTTCCCCATAGTCTGGAACACCCCAGTGCACTATTTCTAAACAAAGGTTAATTTTTGGTTCAGTTACAGTCTAACAAGCCAAGGCAAATTTTCAATTGGTTATATTTTAAGAGATTGCTTTTCTTACAAATGTTTTTGCTTTGATGGATCTGAAGCTTCTTAAAATGTTTTGTGTTTGTGTGTTTGTTTTTTAATGCATTATAAATATCCTTTAAGTGCACCGAAATTCTGGGATATGAACCCCCAATAATGAAAACTTTCAACTGTGGGCATAATAAGTGACAGCATGTTCTACGATTAAGGTTCATCTTTTCAAAAGTGATTACTAATGTTGATGCCCAACATAAGACAGACTGAATTTGACTTTCAGAAGTGCTGAGCACTCATCGCTCCCATTGACTTCAGTTGTAGCTGTAAATGTTCTTCGACTCTGCAAAATCTGGCACTTAGGTATCTCAAATTGGGCACCCAAATTCAAGGCATCCAGAACTAGTAGATTCTAGGCTCAGTCTTTTGCTGTGATCCTGCCATATTATTACACTACTCCTAAAGCAGCCAAGAAGGCAGACTTTGGAAGCCAAAGTCTGCATTCCGGGCCTCCCCTTGCGCCAAAGGATAGTACCCCATGCTAGGTCTATACCTTGTATAGAGTATTTCTTCCAGCACACCAGTGTAGCTATGCTAGCTGCTGCTCTGGGATGGCAGAGCTAAGGTTGTGCCCACATCACAGCAGATGCCAAACACTTGCACAGAGTAGGGGACATAGTAACCCATGGAGGCTGCTCTTCTCCTTGCAGTCCACCTGCAATCTGAGTGGGCAAAGCAAGGGAGTAAGGGGAGGCTTAACACCCACCTACTCACTTGGGCAGCCATTCAAGTCAAACCACAGTGTGTCCCCCTGAGCATTTCTTCTGTAAGGAGCAGGTACCCTCAATTCCTATTGACTTTACTTTGGTATTAGATCTGTGAGAGACTGAGCAATCTCATCTAAGGAAGACATTAATTCTGGGATGGCTAATCATATACAGTCAGATAAATGGTAATACTGTAATAGAAACTCTAGGGTTATACTTTCAGCTACAGTATTTTTCCCGAACACTATTTGGAAAATAAACCTTTAACTTTCTAATTAGGCCTGTTATTTATTATTTAGGTTGATAATCTTTCTGGCAGAAAATGTATCATTCAGGTTGATAGACTTTCTGGCATTTCCATTTTCTTTTCATTTAGTTTTCATAAAGCAGTTTGATAATTCGTACCTGGAACATGCACATGTACCCACACAGAATTCCTCATGGACTGACATTGCAGGATTGAGACCTTCAGCCCTGCCTCCACCGAAACCCTGTATATCACAGAATTAGAGATATTAGAACTGGAAAGCAAACCTGTATGCATGTAGTTCATTCTTTTGGCCAGAACAGGATTACAATCCACAGTATTTTCCTCGTGTTTTTTTCCAGTCTAGTTTTACATATTCAAACCAATGGAAGTTTCCACTGTTTCCCATAGGCGAAACCAGTCTTCATTGTGTAAGATCCCACCATTAGGAAGTTCTGGATGGTGACCATCACAATTAATTTTATAAATCACTTTTCAAATTTTGGAGACGGATTACAGGAAAGAGCTGCTCAGTGTAATTATGTTGTAAAACTCAGCTCTGCTGGTACTGGATGAATCCTTGTCCATAAATTATATATTAGTCTGCGCCACCAATGATAATCGGCTGGCCTGTTCTCTTCAGCAACCAAAATAAATGATTTAATAAGTGGGACCACCAATTAATTTACAGCCCATTCATCAGGAAGACCTAATGATTCTGACATCAGCCCATCATTCATTGCACAAACTGTTTTACCACCCTTGTTCCCTGCATCTGTTCATTGATGTTTTGCAGGTTGCAGGCAGGGCGTGCGAAGAGCCGCCAGAAGTGTGCAGAGGCTCTGGGGCCAGGGTTTGGCAGAGACCTGGTCCAGCTGATGCAGCCAGTGTGCCAGCCTTTTTCTCCCTTCCTTTAGTACTTTTGGCCTGTTTACATGATAGTAACAGATGGGTCTTATTCTCAGATGTTTTGCAATTTGTAAGAAAAAAATGTTGCATGGTGGTTCCATTTTTCATTCTGAATGAAGGTGAGATCCAGTACTTGGAGAGGAACTGTAAAGGAAAAAAAAAAAAAAAAAGTAAGTTCAGTGGAAACAATGTAAGCATCAATCCTTGTTCCCCACTGGAGTAATGGAATTGTATTATCAGGTTTTTACAATTCCATCCCTTTGGTATATGTTTAAGAGTTTATCGCTCTGTGTGCACCTTTTGTTTCAAGATCAATGGCAAAGTGTTAGAAAGTATTCTATCTTACTTTGTATGGGATTATTATGGCTGAGGCTTTTATAGAGTGGTTTTCATCAGAAGGATCTCAAAGCACTTAATATAGTCATGGATCACTTCATTTAGTGCTGAAATGCAGCCAACACTGGAGACATCCATTCAGCATCAGTGAGCAAAACTATATGCCTGGGTTTAATAATCTAGAATTGGACCCAAACTGAAACTCTAGCTGTGAATACCCTTTAACTTTGCAGTGTTTGAAATCCAGTTCCAAATTCTCTAGTCCAGTTCAACTCGAAGTAACTGTGTGTGTGTGTGTGTACATGCACTTTGTGCTCATTTTGCAGAGCTGCAAATGACTACACATGGAACAAAGAACTTGGCTTTATCTATATTTTAATTAAGTGCACTCCTCATGCCACACAATGTCTCACAGGAGATATGCATTAATAGTCCAATAAACCACACCCTGTGGTGTCAAAATGCATTCAAGCAACCCACAAAATACAGAGCAATCACAAACAAGAAATACAGTCAAAATAATGAAAATAAGATATATATATATATATATATATATATCTTATTTTCATTATTTTCATTATATATATGTATATTACTAATAACAACACCTTATAGTTAGATATCACTTTTTTGAATAACAACTGGACCCGTGGGAGTTATACTTTATTTTCTCTCATCTATCCAGTTAGCTGACCCATTCTTAAAATGCAGCTCTCTCTGATGTGGAAGTTGGCACCCATTTACCAATACTACACAATTCATCACAGTAAATAAAAAGCAACTGCTCAGTTTCAAACTACAGAAAATATAAACAGGCTAGTGTGAAATTAATCTGAAATTCTGAAGTTCTGAAATTTAGCCAGGGTATTGGGAATAACATTATTCTTGCAAAACATGCAAGGGTACTTCAGAAAGTACTTTCTCTCCATACCATTCCCACTTTCTTGAATAGTAATAGTGCTAAGATTTTACATAGTGGTTTTCAATGATAGAACTCAAAGTTCTTTACAAAGGTAGATATGCATAATTATTCACATTTTATAGATGGAGAAACTGAGGCATAGAGAAATGATATGACTTGCTCAAGATCACACAGGAAGTCAGTGGTTGGTGGGAATAGAATCAAGGTTTCTTAATTCCTTTTATACCAGACAATGCTTTTCTTTAACTCTAACCTTCAAGGCTTGGGTGGTCTAGTGGACTACATGTCCTCCTCCTCATATTCTACAGCAGTAAAGACTCCACCAGGTACCACTGTTGCTTTGCAGTGGCCATTTACCTCACTCTGAGGTTGAGAGACATCACAGAGCGCACCTGATATTGGGAAGGTTGGGGATTGTGGATTGCTAGGATTTTTTTGCTCAAGTGTTGGTGAGTATGTCACCCTCATGTGGCCCACATAGAAGATATGTCTTAGGAACTACAGCTTTAAAAGCAAAGGTTCTTGAATTAAAGAATCTCAATCCACTGTACTTGAGTTTTGTTCTTCGTGTTCCATGCATGTGCTTATGCTACTGGGCTTGACAGCTGTGTCTATACAGCCAGATTTTTTTGTAGTAGTAGTATGATGCAGTTATATGAGGGTATGCATGGTCAATGAGGTATTAAGGGATTCATGTCACTGATTTTCAGGTGATTCTGATAGTCTGGATTAGTTACAACACAGGTGGTCCCTACTGGCAAAAACAACCTCCTTGGAAATCTACAGCTATTCTGTCTGCAATATTCAAGGAATATTTAGACACCAGTTCAGAACTGGTCATTGCCACTTAGATACTGCTGAATAACATGGATCCTTATCATAGAACGGGGCAGAGAGTATTTACCATACAGAAAACCTCTCATATGTGTATTTCTTCTTCGGTATAACTGATAAGTCACACAGACTTCAATGAGAACATTTAAAAAAAATAACTTTAAATCTCATTGGGTTTAGCATCACTGGTGATGTTTTGCAAATCACTGTTTGAAATATTTGACTGCCTAAGCTTTAGCCAGTCCAAATTTCTCCTTTAATTTATTAGCCCTCCTGACATAGTAAACTGCATAGTATTCCCATAATAATGGGATTTTACTTTCTTAATTTATCTTCCAAGAATTACCCAGGGCTGCCCAGAGGATTCAGGGGGCCTGGGGCAAAGCGGGGGAGCTGCGGCGCTTGTACTCACCCGGCGGTGGTCCGGGTCTTTGGCGGCATTTCGGCGGTGGGGGGCCCTTCAGTCGCTCCGCGTCTTCGACAGCACTGAAGGTCCCCCGCCATCGAAATGCCGCCGAAGACCCAGAGCGACTGAAGGGCCCCCCACCGCCGAAATGCTGCTGAAGACCCGGACTGCCGCTGGGCCAGGGCTCGCGGGGCATTTCGGCGGCGGGGGGCCCTTCAGTCTTCAGCAGCACTGAAGGACCCACCGCCGAAATGCGGGTGAAGACCTGGACGGCCGCCAGGATAGGGCTCGCGGGGCCCAGGGCCTGGGGCAAATTGCCCCACTTGCCCCCCCCCTCTGGCCGGCCCTGGAATTACCCCTGTTCCTATTCTGTCTCTGAAGCTTTTACCATGGTGATTATCTCTTGCTATAGCAAAGGCATATGGATTCATGAAAAGGGAGATTTCTTCATGATTTTTATTTCTTCTGTTTTATCAGTTTCTTTGGTGATTTGTATTACAATAATCAAATACATTACTGTGAATCTTTTCCCCTCTGCTCTCTGTCAGAATGCACACCATGATCCACATGTGCATCCTTTTAACTGTGTAAAGAGCTCATTTTAATTACTATAGGCAAAAGTAAAATACACATCAGTTCAATTTTAACCATCGGAAGCTACCTTAGCCCATGAGGATAAGAATAAGCAAACTGAATAATGTATATGCTGGATACAAGTGAAATTCAGATAATCAAGTATTTCAAAATTTTCATCTGAAAATATTTGGCTGTTAAATATGTTAGCCCATCCCTGGGACTGCTTGGAGATTCTGTAGCTCTATGTATTCTTGTAGACTATCTGTAGTTTTCTCTCATCTCAGACCCTTTTGTTCCAGACACTTCCCTGCACACCAGGTAGTACCATGAAGAATTCTGTCTTACAGAGGCACCGGACCTCCTGCTGGTGTAGTGGAGCCCTGCACCCTACCCCAAGGCAGGCTGCAGACTGATAGGCACAATTTTGCCCTGTAATTGAAAACTTGTTGGCAAGGGCCTTAGCATGGTCTCGGCAGAGGTTAATACACTGCTCTACAGCCAAAATGCTTCTGAAATAAATGTAGTCAAACTTTACTAATTCTGGGTCACTGAGAACGAAAATGATGCTTAAAATTGTTCATTGGCTCTAGTTTTCAAGATATGCTATTGGGTCAGTATGTACGACCCTTGACTTGGGAATGGCGAAGGATAAGTGAGTTATAAAGGGAAGGGATCTCAAATTAACCCAGAAATGACTAAAATACATCTTTGACTGGATCTATGAATAAATCTATGACTGGGTTTGGACAGTACTTGCTTTTTAGGAAAAACAATGAATGATGCAATCTGAAGCTGGTATTGTGTCATACAGGATATGAATTGCATCATGTTATTCCTAGAAGTCATTGATGATGCAATCATAACGAAGCTTACATCACTCTGCTGAACAAATTGCCCTATATCAGCTCTAGAAATCATACAGTGTCGTGCTCTCTTATTTGTCAGTGTTTGATTTTGCAAAGGGACACATTTCTGTTTAGCCAAAGTGAGCAGAGATGCCTCGTACTTGTGTGAACAGTGCAGATAACTTCTGCTATGTTTGTGGTGAAGTGACTTTTGCATCACAAAAGCGCAGTATAACCACTATGGTTAAGAAAGCCTATCACCTTTATTTTGGCTGCAAAATTGGAGATCAGGACAAGAGGTGGGCCCCACACATATGCTGCAACACTTGTGCAACAAATCTTCGCCAGTGGTTGAACAGGAAAAGGAAATCTATGCCTTTTGCAGTGCCAATGATTTGGAGAGAGCCAACAGATCATATCAGCAATTGTTACTTCTGCATGGTGCCTCCAGTTGGGAAAGGTGTGTCAAAGAAGAAAAAGTGGACTGTGCATTATCCAAACATTCCATCAGCTATACGCCCAGTACCCCACGGAGAAGGACTGCCGGTTCCTGATGCACCAGAATCATTCTCACTTGAGTCAGACGAGGAAGAGGAAGAGGATGAAACTTCTGGTCCTGAACCATCAATGTCATAGGACCCACATTTTCTCCCATCCTCCTCCTCTGAACCACACCTCATAACAAAAGGTGAACTGAATGACCTTGTCAGGGATTTGGAACTACCCAAGAGTAAGGCAGAGCTGTTGGGCTCCAGACTACAGCAGTGGAATCTCCTGGCAGGTGATGTTAGGGTGTCCATGTTCCGTGACCGTCAAAAGGATCTTGTCCCATTCTTCTTCATGGAAGGTGATCTTGTAGCCTGCAACAACATCGATGGTGTGATGGCAGCCCTCAATATCGTTCACGATCCAGATGAGTGGAGACTGTTCATTGATTCATCGAAGACGAGTCTTAAAGCTGTTTTACTGCATAATGGCAATGTTTTGCCATCAATTCCAGTTGGTCATGCAGTCCATGTGAAGGAAACCTATGACAACATGAAACAACTTTTGAGGTGCATAAACTATGACCAACATCAGTGGCAGCTTTGTGGCGATTTGAAGGTTGTTGCTCTCTTGCTTGGTCTGCAGACTGGATACACAAAGGACTGCTGTTTTCTCTGCGAATGGGATAGTCGTGCAAGAGATTCCCACTACATCAAGAAAGATTGGCCACTCCGACAGTCATTGGAGCCTGGGAGGAAAAGTGTTCAGCATCCACCACTTGTTGAATCAAGGAAGATTTTGTTACCACCCTTACACATCAAGCTGGGTCTGATGAAGAACTTTGTCAAGGCCATTGACAAAACACAAGCAGCTTTCAAATACCTCCGTGGAAAATTTCCAAGGTTAAGTGAAGCTAAGATAAAGGAAGGTGTCTTTGTTGGTCCTCAGATTCGTGAACTTCTTCGAGATGATGCATTTGACCATGCACTGCGTGACAAGGAAAAGACGGCATGGAAAGCCTTCCAGTTAGTGGCAATAAATTTTCTCGGAAACAACAAGGCAGACAACTACAGGTTGTTGGTGGAAACCCTCCTCAAGGCATACAAAAGCCTTGGTTGCAACATGTCACTAAAGATACATTTTTTGCACTCTCATCTAGATTTTTTTCCACCGAACTGCGGAGCAGTGAGCGACGAGCACGGCGAGCGATTTCACCAGGACATTGCAACAATGGAGAAACGCTATCAGGGCAAATGGAGCCCATCGATGCTTGCTGGACAGTGACAAGAGATGCTCCATTTAATGAATACAAGAGACAAGCCAAGAAGCGCCGAGTAGACACTGAATAGGACTAAACTATGTACATAATAGTTTTTTGCCTTTTGTTTCATAATAAATTTTATTTATATAAGCCTTTTGCTGATTTTTAAAGTGTTACATAAACAGTACAGGTGAAATATTATCATGTAAAGCAACCATAAACACATGAAAAGACCTAGGTTTACAATTTATGATTAAAATTCTACTATCTACACAATATACATAGACATAAAATGTAAAAACTTAAATATCTTAGAAACAGTAGCCAAAATGAAAAGTCTATTACATTAATTATATGAAATTGGCTCTGGACACACATCTCAGTGGAACAGATGTTTCTATTATCCAGATCCTGAGTAAATGGTACTAACTACAGGATTTTTGTAATAACAGGAATACAGTTTACAGTGGGGTTGACCTTTGATTTGTATGGGGAAAATATTGCGCCAGTTATGATTGTCTTTAATACAATCAGGCTGCAGGATTAGTGGTCCCTGTTATGTAACTGTAAAAGAAACCTTTTTAACTTTCTAAATAAGCAAAATACTTAAGTAAAAATATGTGTTTAAATGCCTTAATTAATAGGGATTGATTTAAGCATATGCTTAACATTAAGATCATTCTTCAGTGCTTGGCTGAATGGAGACACTAATGCAGAATACACAGGCTTCCATTTCACCTATTATATTGTAAAGAAGAAGGATATGAATTCCACAAGCCTTCTATTGAAAGCTGCCAAAATTCCTAATAGGCCATACAGATTATGGAATAGGGTCTACAAAACTACTTTCTAAGCAATCATGTTTGCCACTGTTTCTGCTCTCTTCAATAGAAAAAAAGGTTTGAATATTATTGAATATGACAATAACAATTTACTTTCAATTTCCAGTGCGCAGGAGCCTTTTGCAACCAAACAGAATTGATGTTTATTTTAGGCCCATTATTCTAAATTTCGGGGACAGCCTGTCAAATAGTTGAAACCAACATTCTGATCTATGTTAAATTGTTATAACTTATTAGGACTTGTTGCACGCGCGAGTGTGTGTGTGTGTGTGTGTGTGTGTGTGTGTGTGTGTGTGTGTGTGTGTGTACGCGCATGCACGTTTTAAGTATTCTGCATTCTGTTGCTGAGATATAACAACCAAAAATATATAGGGTCTAGTTTAATTAAATATTGCCTTGTTAAAGCTGAGTAAATCAGATAGCCACTGAAGCACAGTTAATAATCCTGAAATAAAGGCTGCTTTTATTTATAACCATATAACCTCATTGATTTTGATGGAACATAAAAAAGTTAGGTCAAATTTGGAGCTCTTATCCCTGTATTTTAATGCTAATATCAATGATGCTGATAAACAAACACAGAGCCAGATTCTGACCCCATTTAGAAGAATGAAAATCTGGAGTAACTCCACTGAAGCAAGTAACTGAGGTCAGACTACATACCAGAGAATTTAATAAAGTGAAACTTCTGTAGTGTGTGCTCCAGGAACAATAGAGGTGAAAAAATAGAGAAAAATCAATGATTACCAAAAAGACAAAAACCAGCCAGGGACGAAATGTTATTTGCAAGCTTTTAAGAGGGTATCATAAATAATGACGAGTAGAAAACAAAATTAATAACTATAAAATATACCTGCCAGTGTCCCTTTAGAATAAGCTTCTAAGCATGCAGCATTTGATTTGATGAAAAGAGATGAAAATTTTATTGAATGAATAGCTAGCAAGAGCAAGAGAAAGTTAATAAATAAGAAAAAGAATATGAATAATGGCAATATCAAGGTTATAGATGTTAAAATAATACAGACAAGGGTTGTTTTAAAGATATGTAAATATACAGAGCCTGATTTTTCAGTAGAGCACAAAAATCTGTAAAAACAGCACTTACGAATGGAAATGTTCCCTTTCATGCACCCAAAGGCTGATAAGAACATCAGATATGAGCTTCTGACATTTTATTTTGGGCTGACCCCTGTACCTGTGTGGAACCCCATTGAAATCAATGTTGAAGTGAGCAGATCTCTGTGCCCATGCAAGGCCCTACTGGTTTCAGTGGGGATCCACTGGGTCAACCCACCTGGCAATCATTAGACTATTTGGGCCTTGGTTTCTGTGTTTGAACACTGGGCCCAGTATTTTTTTTTACACACATTGTCCATAGAGGGAAATTATTGGTTTTATTCTAACAATGTCATCAAACTGAAATCCAACACACTTGTACTGTGTTTCCAGTGCCCTTACAGTGAAACTGAAGTTCAGGGTCAGATGTTCCCCCACTGAAGTCAGTGCCATTGACTCCAATAGGAACATTATAAAGTCACTTAGTGCCTTAATTTCCTTCTTCAAATTTCAATTCCTTAACTAGCTCTGTTTCCTCGCTTGTGTCTGATTGACACCACCCAATATAGATTAAAACATTTCAAGATTTGCTATTGTGTGATATCAATCTCCCTTCCAAATTAAACAGTATTTCAGGAACTTTCAGAAAACAGGTTAATTCCATTTTGGGGCCAGACTGTACGTAAGATGTAACACAGGTAGAGAGGAAAACACCACCTACCCTAAAATCATCCCACTCATGAATTACCTACAAAACGTTGAGTAGTATGTATTGACCTTATCTGAAAAGTTGGTGCATAACTACTCTGAATAAATAAAATCTCTTCATTAAATGTCACATTTGGAAAGATTTTTTTTTTAAGTGTGTGGTTGCAACTTAGATTATCCTACCCATTTCAGTGTTCCTAAAATAAAATTTTGCATTATGCATTAAGTTCATTTCATTGGCCCACATACTGTATCATTCCCAGCAGCCTCTACTCTCCACATATCAAAGGACTGATTGTTTTCAGATACCGGAGTCCAAATATTTGTGCAGTTCAGTGTGAATTCATCTTTGCCGTATCTGTGTGCTCTAGTTATGATTGATTTTAATTTAGTAATTAAACAAGGAAATATGCCACTGCACAAATCACAGATAAGAATGTATGGTTACATGATTCCTCACACACTTCTCCCCACCACACACAAATGCACAGGAGAGTCACTTACTGCATGATGAGGATTTACAGAGGAAATATTATATGCTAACAAGAGACTGAAGCAGAGACAGGTAGGTAGAATGATCTTGGAAGATTGACAACACATCCATTTTATATCTGCAGGGAGTACAGCAGTAGGTGTTAATTGGGTCTAATTTGAATATCAGGTATATGAGGCATTAATGCTGTATATGACATTTCTTATATTGGCAGAAAATCATCCTAGACCTTCATAATCAGATGTCTAGAAAAGTGCATATTTATTTATAAGTGTTTTTATGATGCTTTTTGCAATGGCATCTGAGCACTTAAAAACCATTAGTGAATTTAGCCTAACAACACCGCTGTGAGATAGGGAAGAATTGTTATTCTGATTATATAAATAGGGAAATTGAGGCTTCTAGAGGTGAAGGGACTTGTCCAACATTACACAGGACCTAGACAGATCCAATGCTGCTGGAGTCATCTTGCTACGGTCTTCTAATTTTTCTTACTAAGGAAGGAGGCCCAGCAGTCACAGGTGGGACATTAACGTTTCTGATCAGTGGTAGACTGAGGTCTTCTTCCCTGCAGGATTTTACCACCCATGAGGGTCATGGGTACAACTCATGGACAGCAGCATATGCCTCCTTAGGAATTTCAAGAACTCTGCTTTCATGTTCAAGCCATAGCCTGATTGCTGCTTTTCACTCTCATTTTGTTCCTCTGGTTGTAACAGATTTGATGTGCAAAGAAGTATGCACATTTCTTATGGTAGAAGGTATTCAGGTTTGCAGAGTGGCAGAGGCCAACATGGTCAACCATCTGGAAAGAGAAGGGAAGAGAAGAAGGGTCTTTCAGCCTCCTTAACAGCTATGATATAAGATCGTGCAAATGCCTTATCAGTTTGGCTCCCAGTGAGTCTTCCACTACTAGCGCCTATGTTTCCTGCTATCACACAACACTCCTCTCAAGTCACCACAGAAATGAGGTTTCATGTGACTGACAATGGGGGGAGCAGGATGACTCAGGGGATTAGTAGTGGAATATAGTCTTTCACTTCAGGTTTCCCCCACTCCAAATCAAGTTGTCTGTGGTTGAAAGTCATTACCATCTAAAAGTGGCCCATAATATGTAAACTAAACTGGTGGTGTCAATCCATTTCCTAACACAGAAGTGCACACATCATAAAGACCGCCACCAAAATCAGTACTAATTACCACCTTTTCTTAAGTATTTCCAAGACACCCTTCACCATGGTATGCAGACCTTTGACTATTGCAGAGGTTCCAGCGAGTTTTGAGGCCCACTGGCAGAGGACAATGTGTGTGCATACAGGGAAAACTTACGCTATCTCTAGCTGTGCTGTTCGTGGATAAACAGAAGACTTCATTCTTTAGTGATATCAGTTCTGAACCTTTCACTAACCATAAATTTACAAGGAAAAAAGAAAGGGAAAAGAAAAAAGAACAGAAAGGATGATCATGTCAGTTCCTATAAAGACATTTCAAATCCCCGCACTTTCAAAGGTCACACACTATGTTCTCCTCTTTCCCTAATTTGGCCATATTGAGTTTCTTGTTAATAAAATCCAAATACAGTAAATGTCCTGCTAATGTATTATACTCCAGTCATTTGTTGTAGCTGATTAAAGAGAGAAATGTAAAAGGTTAATTTTCTAATTACATACTCCCCCGAGGTAAATTATGCATGTTATCACATCAATTGACACTCTGTAATGGGCACTTTTTTATGGCAAAGTGATTTTCTCTGAAGCTCTCTACTGTTAATATAGTGCATTTTTAGGAAACAAGTAAACAGGGGGGAAAGGGGGGGGGATACCTACCCCCATTAAAAGTATTTCTTAACTCTTTAGAGACAACTTTCTGTATAGCAGGCAATTGAGTTGCCAAAAATTGTTTTAAAACAATCTCCCTTCCCTCTCTTCCCACACCTCAGTTATAATTTCTATGCACCACTGATGAATGGATGAGAAGGCAATGAAGATGTGTGAAGCTGAGATTTGGGGGATCCTAAGTGGAAATGCACAGGTTCAGATAGTTCCCAGTGAAATGAAGATTTGAAATAATAGCTCAGTTTGGCAGCCAACAAGTCACGTTTATCAAAGCAAAGATGCTTGAACTCCCCAACCTTTAGAAAAATTACTATCCAGCCAGCCATTGACCTCACCCCAATCTGAGAGCTGCTTTTCATAGTCACTGTGCACTCTGAATGAGAAATGCTGTCCCCTTCAGCTGAGTAATTCTGAAAAAATCAAAAGTAGTCTTGCTGGCTTACCTACGGTATATTTCTATTACTGTCTTCAACCGTGGAATGGAAAAAGAAGCATGGATATAAATGATTACCAATGATTTAGGGCACTAACCTTATGTCAATGTAGAAACAGATGCTTTGCACTCAGTAAATTTGTCATTAGTTGAAGATAACAAGATGAACAGTCTTATCCTTTATTTCACAGTGAATCCACTCTTGCAGGTTGCCTATGGGCTTGGCTACACTTGCAAGTTAGAGCGCATTAAAGCAGCCCCAGGTGGCCTAACTCATGACCCATCCACACTGGCAAGGCACTTAGAGCGCCTGGACTCTGCAGCTGGAGAGCTCCTGGTAATCCACCTCCATGAGAAGCGTAATGCTTGCTGCATCTTGGCTGAAACACCCCAGCGTCAGTGTGAATGAGGTGTCGCATTACTGTGCTGCAATCGGCCTCTGGAAATGTCCCATAATCCCCTTAAGTCAAGTGGCCACTCTTGTCATTGTTTTGGAATCGGCTGCAGGAATGCAGATATGCCCTTTCAAAGCTCCTTTTCTGACAGCCGGCATGCTTATCTGCTCTGGGACAAAGCAACCATTAGTGTGGAATGCTGCTGCTGTGAGTGTGTGAGAGAGAGAGGCGTGGGGGGAGGGAGTCTGCTGCTGTCTGAACTTACAAGTTAGCATGCTGACATGCTCTCAGCCCCCCAAATACCCCCACATACACACAACACACTCCCTGTCACACGCCACCCCACCTCCCCTATTTGAAAAGCACGTTGAAGCCACTTACATGCTGGGATAGCTACCACAATGCACTGCTCTCTGTGGCGTTGCAAGAACTGCTAATGTGGCCACGCCAGTGCGCTTGAATCTGACAGGGTGGACACACGGCAGCGCTTTCCCTATTGCGCTCTCCGAGGGCTGGTTTAACTCACAGCGCTCTACATCTGCAAGTGTAGCCCTGCCCTATAAGGAAAACAGCTTTTAGAAGGGGAATGGGTAGACAGTGTCAAAAGGTAGCAGAAAAGGAGACAAAGAAAGGAGAGGTCAGTTTCAGAAGAAAGAAACAGATTGAGCATTGACCTCATTCTATCTGGGAAAGTAGGGGAACTGGGAAGGTGTAGGGAAAGGAGATCAAGAAATATTTCCCCTGTTTATTCCTGATTTCTTCACATGTGACCAAAAAGCAAAGCAAATAATATGCTTTCTCAGCTTAACCGTATATCTACTGGGTTAAGTCCACTGTTAGCACATGCAGACACAACTCTTCTAATGTCAATTTACCTACCCCATTTCTGGCTATGTCACCCTGGATTAAAATGGAGGTGGAGGTTATGAAATAAGTATACTAATGGAAATCAATAGGAGGCTCGGTGACCATGTCAACTAAAATGTCCTTTGTTATTAAAAGTTCCTAAGCAGATTCAGAACAGCTGCATGTGATATAGAACCTAGATTGATAGACTAGATAGAGAAACTGAGGAGACATTTTGAATGAATGGTGGCCCTGGGCATGTGCTCTTACCATTCAGTGGTCACCCATTTTTCAAGCAGTCCTGGCTCCTTACAGTACCCTACCCATTAACCCAATGAATATGAAGTTGCAGCTGCTTAAGACCACTGTAACCTGGTACCCCAGTATTCTTTCCACCAATGTGGACTTCTTCCAGTAGAGACCCTGAACTGAATCTAGTCTGATGTACGGGCCAGATTCTAGCCTGTACGAGTCAGATTCTCAGATGGAGTAAATGGGCATATATTTATTGATATCAGTGGAGCTATAACCATTGACACCTACTGAGAATCTGGCCCTTTCCATCAGGCTAAATATATAAATGTATTTTTATTTATTTTCTTTAAAAAGCCTTCCCAAGAATGACAGAAAGAAACTCTGGAAGTATAAACTTTGTAGTTGCACACACTTTATTTCTATATAATCACATGTCATCTTTACTTACAATAGTTTATTAAAGAAACAAAACAATTTCTTTCATTACTTTCAGTGTTAGAGTTTATGAAAATCAGTCTGTCTCCTCTCTGTGACCTCCAGTACATCACCATCAGAATAGTCAACTAGTGAAAAACAACTGCAGATTCTAAACTGGCAATGAATGATGGATGAGCTAAAAGGACACAAGGACAAAATTGATTTATTTAAGCTACAGTAGGCTGGCAAGTTGCGAGGGGAAAGAAACTGAATATATGTGGGGGGGTTTTGTTTTTGTTTTTTGGTTTTGATTTGTTTTGTTTTGTAATAAGCTGAACATATATGAGGTGGAATTGGGAAAAGTTTATCTAAACCAGGAATCTTCACTAAGAGGCTAGACAGTGGCCCTGGGGATCTAGTTAATGTGTTTTGGAATGTTTCACCTCTAGGTCACTGATCTATTTTAGCTCAGGTAAGTAGTGACTGAAAATTCTTTGCCAATTCATGAGTATTTGATGGACTATGGGCCTAATCGAAAGCTCATTGAAGTAAATGGGAATCTTTCAAATGACTTTGGATCAGACCCTATATGAAAGAAGCCAGTGGTCCCATTCCCTTTTCTAGTCCACAAGTATCCACAGAGCAAAAATTCCACTGTCATACTGATTGTCTGAGCAGAGGAGCCAATGACTGAAAGTATGATGAAATTAAGCTAGCCTTTCAGTCTTTTTGGGGCATCCCTCTAAGGCAAGGTGAAAGCCCATTGGTAGAGCAATGTGAGGAACTTTGCAAGGATGTGTTCTTGACTGCATAAAAATGAACCGCAGGCTCTGGAGTTGTCAAGCCAGAACCATTCACCAGAATGATGGTATTTTTTTAACTCTGACCTTTTACGCATTGTCTAGAGTGTTTAAAGGGGAGTAATACAGATTCTAACCCTGTGATTAGCGCATAACAACTGACAGATAAAGGATGAGGGAAGCAGTTACATGGTAGGTAAGTGTCTCTGTAACATATGGCAATTAGTTTTGCTACTGCACAGGAGTGAAATTGTTGGCAACATTATGAAGTGCTCAAAAAAAAAAGGAAGGAAGGAAGGAAGGAAGGAAGAAAAAAAAAGAAACACCTTCATATTCCCAAGATAGTCCTGGCTTTGGCATGATGCCATTTAATTAGAAGAAGACTGGTTAATCCTTAATGGATCAGACATACACATATTTTCTTGCTTTGGAATTTCTCTGTAATTCCCATTGCACATCTCCATTGAATAAATGAGTCAAAACAAGTCCCCACACATGCGCACACACTTATCCTTCAGCAAGCTAAATTGATTCCTAGTACAGCTCCATTGATTCTAACAGCATTACACCAGCAGTAAATTTGGTCCAATATATTTACACTGTGGACATTTTGATCATTTACCTACCAAAAGAATGTTCTGAAATTTACAATTTCATTTGGCAATTGAAAATTGAAGCTCATTAAATGTACTTTTCTTGTTTTATATTTTCCCAAGATTCATGCATTTGGAGGTTTGGAAATCCATCTTGTGAATGACATGCCCTCAGGAGTCACAGAACATTTCATTGAGGGGAAAGTTTAAAGAGAAATTCCTATTGGAAGATGAACTCTAATATTCCAATGCTGTACCATTGCCTAGTATTTCCCATTCAAAAAAATATGATATTGCAACTTGGGCCACTCGATAAACCAATCATGGACCTCACATTATTATATTGTCATTACAAGTTCTTCATTAAGTCAAGTTATTATATTTTAACTATGCTATGTATCAGTAGGGAAGAAGAAAGAGTCCTATAGAAATAAAATTGAGCTTTCTTAAAATGACCAGAGAGAGGAAAAGTCTATGAGGTTCCTTGGACAAAATCCATTCAAACTCTGGTTTATTTTTCTACCCAAAATGCTAAATAACTGAGGTCTGAAAAGTAACATCTGAAGCAACATCATTTAAATGCTCCATGACAATTTCTGAAATGTATTTATATCATATCTATAATTCAGTCTATAGTAGCACTTTTACTGACTCTTATCCCTACTATCTTGCACAAGCTGAAACTGTTGTTTGCCAAAGGGCTTTTAAGTAGTCTCTAAGGTGCCACAAGTACTCCTGTTCTTTTTGCGGATACAGACTAACACGGCTGCTACTCTGAAATAAGTAGTGATAGGTGAGTCTTAAAAGTTACAGGCTAGGTGGGTTGCTCCAGTACGACATCAGGAACATGAGGACAGTAAATACTTCCTTACATCACTGGGTGGTGCAAGGTGCTCAGATACTACAGTTTTAAGCGTTACATAAGTAGGTAAGTAGAAAATGCCTATCTTTAATTTGTCTAAACTAAAGATGATTTTGAACTTCAGATGGTCTAATTCTGAGGGGTGATAAGAACCACAACTTTGTTTAACACCAATGGGAGTGATAAGTAATCATTACAACTCAGGATTGGGTCCCAAAGTCCAGATGCATAATTAAACTTCTCCAAAGTTCAGCTATGTTTATTTGAGGTTTGGTCCAACTTATTATGGAGCTAAGGGCCAGAAGCAAAGTGCAGAAATAGATACAAACTTAACTGCAGTTTGGGTGTAGTTAGCTGCAGTTTGAGTTCAGACCCATCTCACTTTGATCTGGAAACTGGGTTGGCTGCTTCGCAAGAACAGGATTTCACAAGAAAGGTTTAGTCCTACCTAAAGCACTCTCTCTCCTGATAATTTGGCAATTACAGTTCTTGCCAGGGTTTTGAAGTGCAGGGGCATAAGACATCTGTGAATAAGTTTACCTCACTTTTTTTAATCCTCAAAAATCCCCCCAGGCTCACTTCAGTTCAGCATTTATGCTGAGGTTTGAGTGTGAACCAGTCTACTTGCCTTCAGTTTTGCCTTTTTTTCCTTCTTCCAGACAGAAGTTTTCCTAAAGTATATAACTGCTGGTATGAAGCTCACAGTGAAATATCCAGTGTGTCTTTAAATATAACAGAGATGTTCTTTGCTTTAGCCCTGCCAAGTGGCTGATTGCTGGCAGCTGAAACAAGGGACAGATGGCCATCCAGCTTTATCTGCACCCTATTGAGATGAACAAGTGACAAAATGCAAAATGTTCAATTCTAATTTAAATTGTTTTAACCTCAGGAAATCCAGGACTCCCCTAGGTTTCTTTTGTGAATAATAGGCAGATTATATGCTTTTCCAGGCAAAACACTCTATAGTAAAGAACTCAATGCACCCATAAAAGTGCACCCAATCCATTGTTCCACCAGATACCAAGACTGCTTGCAAAACAGCTGCAAGGGCATTCTAGGTAGTGATATGTAAATAAGTGATAAAGCCTCTCACATGGCTCCTCTATCCACTGATGCTACACCAATCACTGATTTTTAAATGAGAGCAGTATTTTCTAAGGCCTAATACGAAATCAGAACATGTATTTTGCCCTGTAGAGTATCAGAGCAAGGTGCTAGGTACCTTAGAAAAATATATGAAGATAGAGTAAATAGATACACATACAGAGGGATAGGAAAGAGAAACTAGAAAGATTAGATAAATAGGGAGATAGAGTTAGACTATATCTATACTTGCATACTTAATGGGTTCTTTTCTGTATACTGCTAGTACATCTACCCCGTATCTGCGCCAAGTGTCCACATATGCCAAACTGGGCACGGCACATGGTACACAAGCATATACACACAGCCACATTACCCCTTAGGTACGTCACAGAAGTGCTACCATTTCAGGGTGGAGACACTCTGGGAACGGCCTTGTTGCTCATTGCTGGCACTGTCTGCCACCTTCACACATTTGGTGATGGCAGCTCCCAGTCATCTCTGCCTTCTGCCAAACTGGATTGGAAACATGGAGCAAGTATATGTTGTGCTCCTTCTCTCTGGACAAATGTTTATGTGGTGCAATACTGGATACTGGAGGGAATCAGTCCAGACATATTTGAGATGGTGAAGACCTCTGAACCAGAGTGGGGCATGAAAACTCACTGTGGTCCCAAGGAACAGAAGTGTTGAGTGCCAGGTTTGCAATGGTATGCCCATGGACCACTGGCTTCTTGTTCTGGAGAGCCAGCAAGATGTGGTGGGACCACATCATCTTGGAAACCTGGGATGAAAACCAGTGTCTTCAAAATGAGGAAGGTGACCATAGGCACCGACTCTGTGGGTGCTCCATCCCCCCCAAAAAGTAATGGGTACTTAGAACCAACCAGCAACCAGCTCCCCCTCCCTCCCAGCACCTCCTGTCTGCTGGTGGCCCCGCTGATCAACTCCTCCCCCTCCCTCCCAGCGCCTCCCACCTGTCACGATCAGCTGTTCCGCAGCGTACAGTGGCACTGGGGGTGGGGGTGAGGAGGAGGAGTGGGGATGGGGTGCACTCGGGGGAGGGGGTGGAACTGGGTAGGAAGATGCGGGGCGGAGGCTTGGGGGAATGGATGGGATTGGGGCATGGCCTGGGGCAGAGCTGGGGCGGGAAGAGGTGGGGCGGAGGTGGTGGCTTGGGGGAAGGGGTCGGGTGGGGGCAGGGCCTGGGGTGGAGCAGGAGTTTGAGCACCTCCAGAGCCCGGAGGAAGCCGTGCCTGCGAAGGAGACTTTAATGGAGTTGTGTGAACAGCTTCCACCAACCCTCCAGCATCACGTGACTAGATTTTGGAAATCTTTCCCAGTGCAGAAATGTGTGTCTATTGCCCTTCAACACCTGACAGCTACTGGTCAATTGCAAACCAGTCTGGGATTGGGAAGTCAACAATGGTTGTGCAGATTTGCCAAGCTATCAATACTGTAATGTAGCTGCCATAATCCCAGTCCCTGAAATTATTGAAATTTCCGAGGACAGGTTTCCAAATTGTTTGGGGGGCATCGATGGAACACACATCCCTATACTTAGTCCACCAAAAGGGGCCAGTGAATACATGAACCAAAAAGCTTACTTTTTACTAGTTCTCCAAGGCTTAGTGGACCAGAGGGGCCAGTTCATGAAAATTGGACACATGGGAAAGGTCCATAAGGTAAGGGTGCCCAGGAGGTTGGGGTTGTACTGGACAGGGAAAGAAGGCACTTTATTTCCTCTAAATGATGCAATTATGTATGGTGTTTCTGTGCAAACATTTATTTTGGGGGCTCTTACCATGGCTCATGAAGCTGTAGCCTGTCATCACTGACCTAAGAAAAAGGGACTTCAACTAGAGACTGAGTAGCTGCAGAATGGTGATGGAGTGCATGTTTAGATGGCTGAATGCCTGGGGGGCGATGCCTCTGGACCCTTCTGGATGCCAGTGTTGCCAGCATAGTTTGCATTCTCATGGTGTGAGTGGGCACAGGATTTACCTGTTTTACAAAGCCTATATAGGCAGCCAGATCCCACCCATGTGCACACATCATCTGATTCCCGGTGGGCCAGGGATATTCATGATGCTATGTGCTCATACATCATGGAATAGCAAAGAGCCAGAAGGTGTCTTTGGACTGTGTTCAGGATACTACCGTGATGCTACAGCAGAGACACCAACTTTGTGATTTGCCGGGGGGTGCTGGGCCATCGTTCCGCCTCCCAGACCCCACCCCTTTCCCCAAGCCCCCTGCCCTGCCTCTTCCTGCCCCCCACCTCCTCCCCCAAGAGCACCCTGCCCCTGCCCCCTGCCCCCACTCCTCCCCTGCCTCCCCTGAGTGCCTCCTGCATGCTGCTAAACAGCTGATTGTGGCAGGTGGGAGGCGCTGGGTGGGAGGGAGAGGAGCTGATCAGCGGGGCCCGCTGGTGAGCGGGAGGTGCTGGAGGGAATGGGAAGAACTGATCCATGGGGCTACCAGTGGGTACTGAGTACCCACTATTTCTTTTCTGTGGGTGCTCCAGTCCCAGAGCACCCACGGAGTCTGCGCCTATGCACTACGGTGCTGATAGAAAAGCTCAATAGAACATTACCACATACTTCTCTTGCAAGATACTTCCATGGGTTTCAAAGCCCTGGAGGCAACATTAATGTAGTGACTGAAAGCAGACAACTGGGGGAAGGCCCTCAAGGTTATCACCTTTGACTCTCATTTTGTGCTAGGGAGAATTTTAATGCTCTTTAAGGGCATCATTTAATGATGTTTTTGTTACATGTTAACTTCTCTGTTTTGAGTTGCTTTACTGGGAGCTGTGACACTAAGAGCCCCTCAGTGCCAGCTGGCTAAGGGGTCTTTGTCATGTAACAGCAACTGCTATCAGACTTGACAAGCTCACTACATTTAACACATTGCTGTCATAGTATTCCTCTACAAATAATGCTTTGTGGGAGTGTCCAATGAAGGCTTATAGCATACTAGTCATCAGAAACATTGTGAGAAGTTTGTACGGGTGTCATTCAAGACGTATGCATATACTAAAAATATGTTTAAAATTTGTAACCAGACAGGGTTGATAAACATATTTTTGGTAGACAAAGGACTGTTGATTAACCTGTCTGCCTATGTAAATTAAGCAGGATAAGCCAAATGCAATCAAAGTTCATTTGTATCTCAGGTAAACAGGACGGACAAGTTAACAGGAGGATGACAAAGCAGCATGGTGTCAGCGCACCAGAGTGCAAAGCAAAGGGGAAGAAAGACCTTATCTGGGTGTACATTTCAAAAGGATACAGTTCAAAGGTTTGTTGGGCTATATTAAGAAAGTAACCCCTTTGGACAGTGCTTTTTGCAACCATGAAAGTTGGATCCTGATCCTGGCAACTGGAGCTACTGAGAGGTTGCTTTAAGTGAGCATCTAATCTTGGATAAAGGTTTTAGCCTGTTAAACATTATGTTTAATCTCCTAGAAGTGTGTTATACTTTTGTTTTTATCAGTAACTATCACTGCTTCCATTATTCATACTCAATACTCACTTGAATCTGTGAATCTCTGTTCTTTGTTAATAGACTTATTCTCTTTTGACTGTACAGTCATCTCACTGCTGTGATATTAAGTAGAGTGTGCCTTCTCTGTTGAATCAAGTAAGCTGGTGTGTACACTGTCTCTCTGGAGGCAGAAGACGTGGCTGTTACTGAGCATGTTCAGTTATGAGTGCTAGATGCTACAGGGGGATGCTTCTGGGAAGTTCAGGAATTGGGTACACCAAGTGTTAACTTGCAAGGCAAAGTAAGGGCAAGAAGATCCCTGAAGTTTGTCTGGGCAACTAACAGACTGAGGGACAGGGAACTGTCACCCAGTTTAGCACCAGCAAGTCTCTCGCTCACTGAGGCAGGAGGGTAACACGGTGACCTATAGTTCTGGATGCCCAAATAAAGCATCACAGGGGCACTTAAGCATTGTTAAAGTAATTTTTAAATAGTTCTGTACAATTTTGGGAGGGATTTCACACATTTCATCCTCACAATACTTTCTGACAGCACTTATCAGGTGCTATGCATGATTATTCCCAGGGTTTCCAGTGGTCACTGTTTGGTGGGGGTGAGGCAGGAGGGGTCATAAAAACACTGCTCAGTGTCAGAGATCTTCGGTGTTAATTTACTTTTGTTTCCCTTGTCTCTATTATCACTTAAATCATTAACAAAGCCATAAAGACACTTCAGTTAACCTTTCTTCTTTCAGTTATTTCAGAGCTTACTTCGTTGTGATGACCTTTTAAAAAACGCAAATTCATGGATGGTGGGGGAGAGATGTGATTGGAGGAGGGAGGAAACTGTTTATATTTCCTTGGCACTAGACATTTAAGAAATCATTCATGTGCTGTTGATACTGCTACTCCATCCCAAACTGCTGAGAAGTATCACATCGATCACACTTGTAAAATAAAGTACACACAAGTGAAGTGAACAGTATATTTTATTTACATACATACATCAAACATAGAGCTAAAATGGTTTGTAAAAGGTACAAATGAACAAAAACAAAAAGCTGAATTCCCTGGGAAGTGGACAAATATTAAATTCTGTGGCACGTGTCCTCACTCTTCCCCTCCCCCTGACAAGAAGGAACAGCTGTGGAATGTTGTGTGGAGGGACAAACAGGGACATCTTCTGCATGGGCTTTGGGGGCTGAGCACAGGCTGAGCTACAGTGACTGGATCGAGCCCAGCATACCCCTCAAGAATGCTCGGGGGGGTTCCCCTGTGAAGGGTTTTTGGTGCCTGCAGAGGATGTTGTGCCAGGCATCCAGCATACTCCTTCCTGGCACAGGTGGGAGGTCAGATTTATGACCTCAGCAGCAGCTTGGGCAGGAAGAGGAGGAGAAGGAAGAGGAGGTGGTGATGCCTGTTCCCGTACAAGATCAGTGGCCACAGAGGCAGGCAGGATAAAAAAGCATTCCACAACTGCCTGAGTGCATGATCACATTCCCTCTGTACACACTTCCACTGTCTGTGCTGTCCCTCTATTTGCAGAATGCCTCATCCTCCCTAAGAGCCCATTTCTTCTTCTCCTTGAGAAAGTTAAACTACTCTTAACTCCTTCTATCTGTATCAAGAAGCAGGTTTTCCAGTCCTTCTGCCTCTTCTTCTGTTATCTGTGCAGTGCTGCTCCTGCCATACCACCAGAATGGGTTCCTTGTCAGCATCAGAAAGTCCTGCCAAGTCATAGACAAGGATATCATTATATTTAATTGTCCATGGAAGATACCTGACTCCCCCCATATAATGAAACTTGGCTATATTGATACTTTGCAGAATCCCAGGAATGCAACTGCTACAGCCTTCTTCCTTCAGACTACTTTTGTAGCCCATGAAAAAGGACCTGATGGTATAAATGGTAAGATATCTGTATTAGTTTTATTAACATGGTGTAATGTTTACAGTGCATCAAGGGGCCAATTGGGGTGGGATTTTGTTCTTTCAACGGTATCATTATTGGTCACCTTTTTCTTCTTTAACAGTTGGGCATGTATTATAGAACATAGCATTTTTGAAGATACCAGAATGGAAAAGAGAAGTGACTTTCCAGTATTGCAGAGGACACCTGGCCACCTAGAGAAAGATGTTTCTGCTAATGGTGACCTTTCTACATATTTGTTGAGTGGAGGGGTTTGGTGAGCTACAAAAGTACACAAAGCTCATTTGCCCTGCAGCTAAACCTGAGGAACCAGCTTGAATTTCTTCTACACCAAAAATTTGCTGAATTATGCTAACAGAACTAGGAGGCAATTTGAGAGGAATTTGATTATGCTCTAAGCTAGCAGATGGAGCTCCCATGGAAGAGGAACAAAGAATCACCGAAAACATCCATTCACCCCAACCCCTCTTGCATTGCCAGAGAGTCCAGCCACCATGTCCAGTGAACAGCATTGAAAAGGACAGGGAAACAGAGACTCCAGAAGTATATTTATTCCATGAATTTTTGGCTAAATATTGGAAGTTAATCACCTCTCCACTTCTCAGGGACACGGCACTGTGTTTGTGCAACTGCTGGAGTGGATGCTTCTCCTGCTTCTCCTGGCTTCTGCAGAGTGACTCAATGTGGGGAGAGGACAGATACCAGGGACAGTGAATGGTAAAAAACCAACAACAACAACTTTGAAATGGTTACATAGAGAATGGACCTTTCTGACTTTCTCTGGACAACCAAGTGGTTCGTTTTCGTTTCCCAGAGGTGGGCCCTCACACACAAGCCAACAGTTACTCCCATACCCCTTCTGCACAGCTCTTGTTCATAAGGAGAAGGAAAGACAGGGGGCGGAGGGGTGAGACTGGGGTGGTTTGGGCCTTTGCACAACCATAAGTATAATGAAACTATTCTTTCCCTACCTGGGCTCTTTTAAAACCCACCTCCTCCCTCCTTTTACCTCCCCCGCCCATTGAGGTACAGTGACTACTTGTTAATCACCTGATATAGCTTCTACCAAATGCTTTACAGTGGTTCATGGGAGTTCAATAAAATGATTAATTTACAGCTGTGTGTTGCTCTGGGACCATGTCTGTGTGGAGTGTGGGGTGTGTGTGGGGATGTGGTGGGAGGGATGGGCTGAGGCATGTACCACCAGAGAAATAGGGTATATTGTTGGGGAGGGTCTGGATCCATTGTAAAGCTCACCAGCATTAGATTCAGGTTCCTGCAGTGGCTCTGGGTCCTGAGGATCCTTAGGGAGGGTTCCTCGACATGGTCTGCTGGGTAGAGGTGCAGAACCACATGCTCCTCTTCCTCAGTGTCCCTTGGGGCTTTCTCCACGACTTTCTCTGAGGTCCCTGCTGTCTCCTCACCTGCCCCTCATCGACATCTCATTGTACAATGAGACCTGGCAGTGTTGAGGAGGGGATCATGAGTCATGTGAGGCTCCATACTCTCAGCTGTGTAGAGCACCTGGTCCAGCTCATCATAGCAGGGGCATGTGTTAGGTCCTCTCCTGCAGTGATTGTTGGGAGTTTTTCACCCTCCAGTACAGAGCATCAGGTGCTTCATGTGCTCCGGACACTGGAACAGACTCCAGTGAATGCCAGCAACCTCCAGCCTCCGTAAAATCTCCTGGTACAGGTGAATGTTCCTGCCATCCTAGGCAAAGGGTACTCTGACCACACATGAAGCAGCACCTGTGTGTGCTACAGAGACTAGATATCTGCTCTCAGACCATGATTCATGATTGTCTTACCTGATCAATAGATTTCAGCAGAAAACTGTTCCAAAGTGCTCAGCACAGGTTGCTACTACCAGTGACTGCTGGTGGTCAGGGGAGGTCAGGGACCTCTATACCTTTGGGCAATGGTCAGGCAACAATGGAATCAATGCACTGTGGGAATGGCCCTGGAGGACTATGGATACCCATGCCTTTCTCATCCGCCCACACTGCACTGTAGAATGGGTACCAGGCCATGCCACAGCAGAGTCATGTACATACCCACACTGCTCATGCATGCTAGCTTTCACATGCTAGGCTGTCCCTCAGGAACATGTTTCAGCATTTCAGATGAGGAAAATAAGGGGGGTTATGGCACAACAACACTTATGTAACCTGAACCTGTACAGTCACAAGTGTAGATGGATCCTGAAAAGATTAGTTGGATAAGGATGTTTGCATAGCAAAATTCAGAATGCTCTTGGAGAGAGAGAGATGGATTGTCACAAGCATATTACTGAAATCTTGTCCCAGTTAGGAAAATCTAGAAAATAGTGAGTGGAGGAAGAGGAAACCGCTCATCAAGGACATCAAACTAATCCCCCTAATCTTATTAAGAAAAACCTCATAAGATCTATAATCCAACTATATAATAGAAAGGGCCTTATTGAGAAGAAAGGCCTCACCAACACGCTCACACAATGTAAACAGTATGAAATCCTGGCCCCATTGAAACCTACGACAAAACTTGATTTATATGGGGCTAAGATTTCACCCAGTGTATTTACCAAGTTAGGAACAGGGCTTGGGAAGGGTCCAGGTATTCCAATATAGTAGAGAAGATTTGGTGATACTTGTTTGCATGTAAGCCTTAAGGAAATTCTTATAACTCTTCAGTGTTTCATAGCCGTACCAAACTCTGAGATCAGGCAACAGACTGAAAGGTTTTGGACATTGCTTGTGGGTGTACAGAGACTTTTTCTTTACACTTTGCCAGCCAGAATTTGTTAGAAGCCTTTTCCCATGGTTAGCCTCCAGACCTTTATTGAGCAATGCTTTTTCCTATAAGTCTTTCTAGAAAAAATCGAGCCAAAGGTTTTACCTTGTAGAAAAATACATTCCACTTGGGAGAAGAAAATAAAATAAAACTCTCCTTTGAGATAGCACAAAGATGCAGATGACTTGTAAACAGAGAAGTGGTGCTTGTGTGCAAGGCTTTCAGTCTTGCTTGTTGTCAATGAAAGTGCAGCATAAGAAACAGGGCAATGATCACTCAACAAGAGCCACTGATGTTATGAAATCTACAAAGAGGGAGAATGGGGGGGCTTAATATGGATCTGCAAAAGGTCACTGCATATCAGGGTCAATCCTACATTCTGGCTCTGATCTGACAGTGCACTTAAACATATTTCTGATTTTAAGGCATGTGAGTAGTCTCACTAATGAGATCAAGCCTATCATGGGGGGTTTTATCCATCAGCTAAGGAAAATAGGTAAAAGCCCTATTGTATGAGTTCTAAGAGAAACAGTGAAAGCCCATTGATCAGGTAATTTAAAATTTGACTTGACAAAGCATATTACTTTGGAGAACAATCTGGAATTAGAAGAGGGACAGATTAGATAAGCTAATAAATCTTCAGTGTATCTAATATCTCTTTTGGGTTGTTGATTTTTTTTTGTCTTTTCTGAAAAACAAGGTCTCAAATCAGATGGTATATACAACTCTTAAGTTTCACACAAGTCTTTGTAAAAAATGGAACTAGTGTAAACTGCAAGTGAAACGAAGATATGAGTTAATTATTGCTTCATTTGTTTCATCTTCATTTATATACAAGTATCTGGAATCCTTTTTATTTACTCTCTACTCAGGCTGTCTCTCACTGCAGTGCACTCACATGTGGGCTGTCCCATTCCTTTATTAGCAGGAACTGGTTGTTAACCTTTTAGAGGCATCTGTATTGAAAGGTATGGGCATTAGCTCTTCCTTCATTACAGCACTTTTTAATATTGCTTCAGTAAAAAAGCAGTTGATTATAATTTTTGTGTGTGTATGACTATGGTGGATTGTGATAGCCTCCATTTTCTAGCACAGCTTAGAAGACACAACAATGGCAAAGTTACTGAATAATTACTCATAACTCTAGGGATAGGTAAAATGGGATATGTAAAGTAAAACAGGTTTTTGTTTTCCAGTCAGATGAAAATTAGGGATAGGTAGATAATTAAGAACTGAAATTAAGATATGATCAGGAATTTCATCTGCAGTGATACTTCCATAGCTAGGATAAAATAACAAGAGCTATCAATCTTCATAATTCAGGGCATAAATTGATCATCAGCTTAGATAAGGAAAATAATTCCCACCCTGGATACAATATTGCATACTTAGATGCATGAGGATGTCACTTTCCTCTGAAACATCTGTGCCAGAGGCAAGACACACTATTAGATATACCATTTGTCTATTCTGATATGGTTTTGCCTATAAAGGAAACACATCTATTTCAGTGTTAATATATCAATAAGATATCAGTACAGAAGAATCTACTTAAACACTGTCTCCACTGTGTCAGCAATGGGTACAGCTGAATAAGAACTGAATACATTTTAACTTCAAGTACAGCTAAGGACAAATGGAGTTCAGCATCAATTCAGAAACTGTGGCTAACATCTACTCAAAGTAAAGGTCAGTCATAGATTCTGAATTATTACTGAATACAATTTGACCTTGGATATAGACCACATTCAGTATCCATGTAACTGCACCCACAGCTGACAATCATTATCAACAAAAAATAGTGGGCCTGCCTCTGCTTTCAGTCACTCTGGTGCAAATCAGGAGTAATGCTACTGAAAGAAAAGTAGAATTGCCATACTTGATCTGAACTATGGTCCATCTAATCCACTATCCTGTCCCTGACAATGCCCAGCACCAGATGTTCCAAAGGAAGGTACAAGAAATTCAACAGTGGGCAGATCTGGGATAATCTAACCACACGAAGGTCCCATTTTAATTCCTAATTCTTAGACATTGGGTTAGACCCTAAAGCATAAGGTTTTATATCCTTTCAAAAACTCTTCTTTTTATTATATTAACTATTATAATTCTGACTATTCTTGTTATCCATATAAACAACATGCAAACCCTCTGTTGAATCTTATAGATTTTAGGCCTTGATGACATCCCATGGCTATGAGTACCATAGTTTAATACAGTAGTTATACTGAGGTATAACTGGTCTAGGGTTGCCAGGTGTCCAGTTTTCAACCGGAATGCCTGGTCGAAAAGGGACCCTGGTCGGCACTGCTGACTGGGCCATTAAAAGTCCAGTCGGCAGCACACTGGGGGCCCGGGGCTAAGGTTGGTTCCCTTCCTGCCCTAGCTCTGCATGGCTCCTGGAATCAGCTGCCAGGTCCCTGTGGCCCCTAAGCGCATAGGTGGCCAGGGAGGCTCTGTGCACTCCCCTGGCACCTGCAGGTGCTGCCACTGCAGCTCCCCTTGGTCGCGGTTCCCAGCTAATGGGAGCTGCAGTGGCGGCGCGAGGGCAGTGCACTGAGACTCCCTGGCTGACCATGTGCCTATGAGCCACTTTCTGGGAGCTGCGGTAAACGCCGCCGGAACCCCATACCCAGAGTCCTCTCCTGCACTCAAACTCCCGCCTGGAGACTGCACCCCCCACACACACACCCCAGCACTGCAATCCTCTTTCCCAGTCCTGAGCGCCCTCCTGTACCCCAAATCCATCATCCCCAGCCTGACCCCAGAGGCCACAACCCCAGCTGGAGCCCTCACCTCCCCCCACACCTCAACCCCTGTCCCAGCCTGGAGGCCCCTCCTGCACCCCAAACTGCTCATCCCCGGCCTCACCCCAGAGCACATACCCCCAGCCAGAGTCCTCAGCCCCTCCCACACCCCAAGCCCCTGCCCCAGCCCAGTGAAAATGAGAGAGGGTGTGGGAGAGCAAGTGACAGAGGGAGGGGGCAATGGAGCAAGTGGGAGTGGGGCCTCGGAGAAGGGGTGGGGCAGGGTTGGGGCCTTGGGGAAGGGTAGGGGCAGGGGTGTTCAATTTTGTGCCATTAGAAAGTAGGCAACCCTAAAGTGGTCTGAGAGGAGAATCAGGCCCACTTTGCCCAATATGGCTTTTTTCAAGATAAGTCATGCCTCACCAATCTATTAGAATTCTTTGCAGGTGTCAACAAGCATGTGGATGAGGGAGATGCAGTCTATATATCATACTTGGATTTTTGGAAAGCCTTTGACAAGGCCCCTCACCAAAGGCTCTTAAAGTAGCCATGGCATAAAAGGGGAAGTCCTCTTGTGGATCAGTAACTGGTTGAAAGTCAGGAAACAAAGTGCAGGAGTAACTGTTCAGTTTTCACAATGGAGAGAAGTGAACAGTGGGCTCCCCCAGGGATATGTACTGAAACCTGTGATGTTTAACATACTCCTTAAGGATCCTGAAAAGGGGGGTGAACATTGAAGTGTAAAGTTTGCAGATGATACAAAGTTATTCAAGATGGATAGTTCTCAGAAAACTTCTGCTCAATGTGCAGCAGCAGTCAAAGAGGCTAATAGTAAGTTAGGACTATTAGAAAAGGGATAGAAAATAAGGGTATGTCTACACTACGAGGGTATTTCGATTTCACTTAAATCGAATATGTGGAATCGATATTGCAAAGTCGAACTTGTGTGTCCACACTAAGGACAGTAATTCGACTTTGTGAGTCCACACTAACGGGGAAAGCGTCGACATTGGAAGCGGTGCACTGTGGGCAGCTATCCCACAGTTCCCGCAGTCCCCGCTGCCCATTGGAATTCTGGGTCGAGCCGCCAATGCCTTCTGGGTAAAAAAAAAGGGTCGAGGGTGCTTTTGGGTAATTGTCGTCATCTTCTGTCAATACCGCCCTCCCTCCCTCCCTGAAAGCGCCGGCGGGAAATCAGTTCGCGCGCTTTTCGGGTCAGTGACAGCGCGGACGCCAAAGCACTGCGAGCATGGATCCCGCTGAGACCATCGCTGCAGTTGTGGCACTTGTGAACGCCTCGCAGGTTATCATCCACCTTTCCCAGAGGCAGATGCAGATGAACCAGGCGAGGAGGCTACGGCACCGCGGTGAGGGCCTGAACTCTGAGAGGGGCACAGACCTCTCACAAAGCACGGGACCCAGCTCCGAGGACATCACGGTGACAATGGGTCATCTGGATGTTGTGGAACGGCGATTCTGGGCACGGGAAATAAGCACTGACTGGTGGAACCGCATAGTGCTGCAGGTCTGGGACGAATCCCAGTGGCTGCGAAACTTTCGCATGCGGAAGGGGACTTTCCTGGAACTTTGTGAGTTGCTGTCCCCTGCCCTGAAGCGCAATGACACCCGGATGCGAGCAGCCCTGACTGTCCAGAAGCGAGTGGCCATAGCCCTCTGGAAGCTTGCAACGCCGGACAGCTACCGGTCTGTCGCGAACCAGTTTGGCGTGGGCAAATCTACCGTGGGGGTTGTTGTGATGCAAGTAGCCAACGCAATCGTCAAGGTACTGCTCTCCAAGGTAGTGACCCTGGGAAACGTGGAGGTCATCATAGATGGCTTCGCCGCGATGGGATTCCCAAACTGCGGTGGGGCTATAGATGGAACTCACATCCCTATCCTGGGACCGGACCACCAGGCCAGCCAGTACATCAACCGAAAGGGCTACTTTTCAATGGTGCTGCAAGCACTGGTGGACCACAGGGGACGTTTTACCAACTTCAACGTTGGATGGCCGGGCAAGGTTCATGACGCTCGCGTCTTCAGGAACTCTGGTCTGTTTAGACGGCTGCAGGAAGGTATTTACTTCCCGGACCACAAAATAAGTCTTGGGGATGTGGAGATGCCTACAGTGATCCTTGGGGACCCAGCCTACCCGCTAATGCCCTGGCTCATGAAGCCCTAAACTGGCACACTGGACAGTGAAAAAGAACTCTTCAACTACCGGCTGAGCAAGTGCAGAATGGTGGTGGAGTGTGCTTTTGGACGTCTCAAGGGGAGATGGAGAAGCTTACTCACTCGCTGTGATCTCAGCGAAACCAATATCCCCATTGTTATAGCTGCTTGCTGTGTACTCCACAATCTGTGTGAGAGCAAGGGGGAGACCTTTATGGCGGGGTGGGAGGTTGAGGCAAATAGCCTGGCATCTGATTACGCCCAGCCAGACAGCCGGGCGATTAGAAGAGCACAGCGGGACGCACTGTGCATCCGGGAGGCTTTGAAAGCCTGGTTCCACAGTGAGCAGGGTGACCAGTGACTTTTAAGTTTCTGTCCAGAGAAGCTGAACCTGCCCCCGTTTCTTTACCCAGTTAAGGATGACTATCCTCTCCAGTTACAGACCCCCTCCACCCCCTTCCAAAAAAATAAATTCAGTTTTATTTTGTTTACGAACACTGTTGTCTTTATTACTGTTTTCGCGGGAATGTTTTAAACCTGGGACGCAGACTGTGGTGGGGAGCGGGTGTAGTGTACTGATGCAAATGATCCTTCTAAACTCCAGGAATGGCAGGATTCGCAGTGGCGGATTGGTTGTTTCCACGGAGCCTGCCAGCCCTCCTGAGCGGGACTGCGTGTATGTGGGGGCTATGTGACTTTATGGCAGGGGGGGGAGGGTTACAGATCCCCTGCTGCGTGGCTCTGTGATCCAGGACAAGGACCGCTGCATAACATCTGTAACCGCCCTCCCCCGCCACAAAGTCACAGAGCAACCCCCCCCCCCCAACCACAGAACATGAAAACCACCTCCCAGACTGACCAGGGTAACTAGTCACTGCACTGTGTATGTGCCCTGCTACTGGACCTGCCCCCGCCTCTGTAGCCTGCTAAAGGTGACTGTCCTGTCCAATTACCAAGCCCCTTCCCCCCCTGCAGACAGACTCTCCCTCAAAACAGCATGACTGAAACAGTAATGAACAGAAACGTATTTTTTATTAACAACCACACATGAAACTGGGGGGTGAAACTTGGACGGGGGCTTGCTTGAGGCGGCCAGGAAAGGACTTTTCAAATTTTGGGGAATGACAGCCTTCTGGTGCTTGAGCAGTCTGCAGAGGTGGAGTGAGAGTTTTCACGGACTCTCCCGCCCCTCCTTCTTTGGACTTTGGGCGAGGGGGGTATGGGACTTGGTGGCGGGGGAGTGCGGTTCCTGATAGACTGCAGCGGGGCTCTGTCCTCCTGCCTCCGTTCCTGCAGAACATCAACAAGGTGCCGGAGCGTGTCCGTTTGCTCCCTCAGAAGTCCAAGCAGCGTTTGAGTCGCCTGCTGGTCTTCCAGCCGCCACCTCTCCTCATGGTCCATGTGTGTCCGGTGCATTTGGGACAAATTCTCCCTCCACTGGTTATGCTGTGCTGCCTGGGCTCGGGAGCAGCCCATAAGTTCAGAGAACATGTCCTCTCGTGTCTTCTTCTTCCTCCAGCTAATGTGCGCTAGCCTCTGGGAGTGTGATTCCAGGCTGGGTTGGGAGACAGTTGCAGATGTGGCTGTGGGAATGAGGAAAAGGCAGTGAATTCCTCCGAAAGATAAATGTAGTTGTGAATCAAGAACCTTGATTCACAAGAACATAGTCTTTCTCCGTGAACAAAACCATGAACCACACCTATCACATGCGCACTGAGGACAAGGTCGAATTTTCGAACCTCGCCTCCAGTGCCAGGGCTTTTGCACTGCCGATCTGGGAACCGGGGCAGGACACGGTACTCTCTGTAGCAGGCAAAGATGGTAAGCCATAGACTTGTTGCAGATTAAAACTTTAGGAGTACCACTGGCCACCTTTCACATTGAAAGCAATGCCAGTCTGTGCTGCCAGCAATCGGCCAAGCAAGAACTGTGGCCCTGTCCCACCCCCTCGCGGATGTGCCAGGGAAAGATCCCTGGATGCTGACCCTCTCCTGTCCCCACCGCGTGGCTGTAAACCTGCGGTCACAGTTCTGTAAAGGAACTTGTTGCAAACAGTCCCAATACTAACAGTCCCCTACCTAATTCAAAGCAGGTTGTCATGACCGACATTACCCTCATGAGGATCCCGGACACCGAGATCCAGAGGATGCTTCGAGAAAGCCTGCAGAGACCGGGGCCCTATGCCGCCATGATCTGCAAGGCACTGATTCCAAAGTACCTGCTTGTCTCCTGGCGCGGGAACGTATCGTACTTTGGAGGACCAAGTAAAGCCGCTCTCCCCAGGAACCTGATGAACAGGCTATCCCTTTACCTGCAGGAGAGCTTTGTTGAGATGTCTGTGGAGGACTACTGCTCTATCCCCGGACATATAGACCGGCTTTTCATATAGCTGCAGTAGCAGGGACAAAAGAGTGGAGCAGCTTGGGCAGCACAATCATGCACAACCGGACACTGTTTGATTTTTTTATAAATACTTGTTACTGATTATTTAAGCGCCCAGGGGGAAGAAATCATGAATCAAAGATTGTTATTAGTATTAATATTCAAGTTTTGTAAAAAATAAAGGTTTATATGTTTAAAGCACTTACCGCTTGATCCTTCCCCTGAATCTGTGTCCGGGTTACATGCTGGGGAGGGTTGGTAGGGGATCTCTGTAAGGGTGATGAAGAGCTCCTGGCTGTCGGGGAAATCAGCTTGGTAAGCGCTGCCGACTGCCTCATCCTCCTCATCTCCTTCCTCATCTTCCCCGTCTGCTAACATGTCTGAGGAACCGGCCCTGGACAATATCCCATCCTCAGAGTCCACGGTCAGTGGTGGGGTAGTGGTGGCGGCCGCACCAAGGATGGAATGCAGTGCCTCGTAGAAACGGGATGTGTGGGGCTGGGATCCGGAGCGTCTATTTGCCTGTTTGGTCTTCTGATAGCCTTGTCTCAGCTCCTCGATTTTCACGCGGCACTGTGTTGCATCCCGGCTGTATCCTTTCTCTGCCATGGCTTTAGAGATCTTCTCATAGATCTTTGCGTTCCGTCTTTTGGAGCGCAGCTCGGAAAGCACGGACTCATCGCCCCACACAGCGATGAGATCCAAGACTTCCCGATCAGTCCATGCTGGGGCCCTCTTTCTATTCTGGGATTACACGGCCATCTCGGCTGGAGAGCTCTGCATCGTTGCCACTGCTGCTGAGCTCGCCACGCTGTCCAAACAGGAAATGAGATTCAAACTGCCCAGACAGGAACAGGAATTCAAATTTTCCCGGGCCTTTTCCTGTGTGGCTGGTCAGAGCATCCGAGCTCGGACTGCTGTCCAGAGCGTCAACAGAGTGGTGCACTGTGGGATAGCTCCCGGAGCTATTACCGTTGATTTCCATCCACACCAAGCCTAATTCGATATGGCCATGTCGAATTTAGCGCTACTCCCCTCGTTGGGGAGGAGTACAGAAGTCGAATTTAAGAGCCCTCTATGTCGAACTAAATAGCCTCGTGGTGTGGACGGGTGCAGGGTTAATTCGATTTAACGGTGCTAAATTCGACATAAATGCCTAGTGTAGACCAGGCCTAAGATAGAAAATATCATAATGCCACTATGCAGTGCTCACACCTTGAGTACTGTGTCCAGTTCTGATTGCCCTATCTCAGAAAGGACAAAGTGGAACTAGAAAGGTTCATAGAAGGGCAATAGAGATGATCAAGTGTATGGAATGGCTTCCATATGAGGAGAGTCTAAACAGATTAGGGTTGTTCATCTTAGAAAAGAGACTACAAAAGGGGGATATGACAGAGGTCTATAAAGTCATGAGTGGTGTGAAAAAAGTGAATAGAGAAATTTTATTTATGCTTTTGCACAATAGACAAACCTAGGGTCACTTTATGAAATTAATAGGCAGCAGGTTTCATACAATCTAGAGGAAGTACACTTTCACACAATGCACAACTAACCTGTGGAATGCATTGCCATGGGAAGTTGTGAAGGCCAAAAATATAACTGGGTGCAAAAAAGAATTGAATACGTTCATCGAGGATAGGTCCATCAATGGCTATTAGCCAAAATGGTCAGGGATACAAACCCATGATCTAGGCCAGGGATCGGCAACCTTTGGCACGCAGCCCACCAGGGTAAGCCCCCCCAGCGGGCCAGTTTGTTTACCTGCCGTGTCCACAGGTTCGGCTGATCGCAGCTCCCGCTGGCCGATGTTTGCCGCTCCAGGCCAATGGGGGCTGCGGTAAGCGGCGCGGGGCGAGGGATGTGCTGGCTGCCGCTTCCCGCAGCCCCCATTGGCCTGGAGTGGTGAACCACAGAGAGCAGGAGCCGCGATCGGCTGAACCTGCGGACGTGGCAGGTAAACAAACTGGCCTGGCCCACCGCGGGGCTTACCCTGGCGGGCCGCATGCCAAAGGTTGCCGATCTCTGCTCTAGGCCACTCTAAACCTCTGATTGCCAGAAGCTGTAAGTGGAAGATAGGGATGGGTCACTCCATAAAGGCCTTGTTCTGTACACCTCCCTGAAGCTCTGATGGAGCCACTGCTAAAGACAGAATACTGGGCAAGATGAACCATGGTCTGACCCAGTATGGCAGTTCTTATGTTCTTAAAGTAAATGTGGCTTTGGGACCTGAGCCTTCAATCGTTCTGTAGCCAAAGCTCCTGTTGAAGTCAATGGGAGGCATCTAACTTGGTGCATCACCTTTGAGGGTCTGGGCCAAGATTTTTTAATCTATATGCTTAAGGTTGAGAATAGGGGCCCAGTGGAATTTTGAAATCTGCCACTTGGTGCCTATCTCAATGTTTAGGTGCCTAAATACCTTTAAAAAATATGGCCAGAGGCCCTTGATAGGCTCTCTGAAAAATTACATGCAGGAAACTAGTTCATGTCAAGAATTTCAGTTATCATATATCACTAATGTAAGATATGACATTATTATTGCCTCTAAACAATGGATACATGTCATGCCTAGTGCTGCCTTCAAGTCTCGTCACAGTAATTAACAGGTGTAAATGGTTATTTGATGGCATAAACCTCCCACAGTTCAGCCCTTTGCTGGCTACAGGCTGCTTCCCTGCTGTATTATGGCTTCTAAATTAGTCAGCCTCACCTTAATGCAGTATCTTAAATATGTTAATTTTGTACGTGTTTATTTTACAACCAGTTAGGGAAATTACAGTGAATGTCTCCAAGCATTATGTATTTCCGTGAGATTCTGACAACCTTGCACTACTTCTGAGCATGCTTCTCTTTTCTGCGGGGTCTGTGTCAAGTAAGGGGATCCACTATACTAACTTAAATGAGCATCAATCTGACTCCTTCACTGTAAAAGCAAAGGTTATTATGAGAGTTTGATAATCATAAATCTGCCACCACTGGGTTCTTTATCTGGAATTATAATAAGAAACTGTACAGAGAGTAAGAGAAGTCTATAGTCTATAGAAGTTTATAGGTCTGATTTTTTTTTATTTTTATTTTTGGTTTTGAAATGTTCATAAATCTTTACTAATGTTTCCAGCTGGGATTTGAAAAGACGAAAAAGAAGCCCTTGAGTTTTAGGTATTCAAATACACACACTTATTGGAGCACAGCTGGGAAAATAGTAATTCTGTGTCCCTTGGGTGGATGAGGATATCAGATTTTTTTTTTTGTCCTATTCTAATCTTAGGAATCATCTTTCATCCAAGGATCTCGCAGCACATTATACACATTCATTAAAACAGCCTCATAACACCTTTGTGAAATAAAGTATTATCACATGGCTTCTAAGATCTAAAGATAGGTGAATTGAAAAACATTGATGTTGCATGACTTGCCTAAGGTCATAGCAAATCAGTGGCAAAGCCAGAAGTAGAACCAAGAGTCCAAAGAGCACCTGTCCCCCTACTTTTACTACTAGACCATACTCTCAATAATTGCTAAACCAGAGAAATAGTAAAAAAAAAAGGTAATGAGGACTTCAGGGGATTTTTTTTTTTTTTTTTTTTGCCATTTATTTTTGAATTTCAAATCTTCATCAACTTGCTGAAAACAAACAAAAATATTAATTTTACTAAATCACACAACCAGCACTGACAAGAAAAATGTACCACATACTGGCAGTAAACACATTCTACATATCTAAGGTATTTATATGGCCTCCATTACCCTAGTATGTGAGCACCTTGTAATCTTTAGTGTATTTCGCAGATGTACAGTCAGAGCAACCATTAGATCATCTAGTCTAACATCCTGTATAACGCAGGCCTTAGCTTTCATCCACACATCTGCCAAGTTGTCCTACCTCAAAGAAAAGTGTGTGTGTAAATATCAGACTACTGTTAATAAGGCAATATAATAAATAATCATCCCAACATTTTGAGTCTGTCACTGTGTGCTGGTGAGTTTTCCTGCTGCCTTGTTCGATATGGTCTGAAGTTTATATGCATAGATAAATATTGTTCTTTTTTCTTCAAGATGGTCTAACTCATCAGTAAGTTAGCATGGCTGACAGTTAGATGATTTTGCCAATGTAGCTGTAAGACACTGGAGAAGCTGCTTTTCATTGTATCTGTGACACAAAACAAAATGTATCATTATCTATTGTTTCTTGGGATTAGGAAGCAGGCAATTATTGAGTTCCCTTAATCTAGTGGGGTACATATATTTCTTTTTTCTTTAAGTACACAAGAGGAAGCCTGGGCCAGAGCAAGGGGGTTAAATTATTCAGTCATTCTCCAAGAAATTAAATATTTAAGCACATTAAGCACATCATCCTATCCCATATATTAAGGAATTTATTTCAGATGCTATTGTTTGCAGGACAGTGAAGATGGAGCATGCCTCTTTATAACCGCAGAAGAGCAGCTCTGAGTTACTACTATCTCCAGTGTCCCCTTTCTAGGGAAAAAGGCTATTTATGACATACTGTCTCCTTTTGCCTTCTAATGCAGTACCAATTATCAGTGGACATTGTGCAGTTTAGTTATAAATTAGCTAGAAGAGAGTAACCCAGACAAAGCACTTAAAGCTCTTTAGCAAGACAGAGTTAAAATGTTGATCTAAATGAGGCCAAAGATATTCAATTAGGGATCTGAAATCCTCTTAAGAGTATTCTGCCTGCCTACAAAGAGGCTTTTTTTGGCTTTGTTTAGTCAGACCAGAGTGTAAATGTACTAGTAGATTGCTTAAACAGTTAAGTATGTAGACTTTACTTAAGAAATGCATATATTTCTTTCTTTTCCCCCCCTCTTTTTTATAATGCTACAGTTTAAGGTCAAGGGCCAATATTACTCATTAGTTTGCTCCTAACTATCTCCAAAAGAAGTACATAATATTATGTGTCCTAGTTTTGCTGGTAATGATTTCACCTTTCTCAGTTTAATAGTCATTAGTTCAAAAGTTACAAAAAACATTGGCTCAACAATTCCACTCCAGTTCATACATAGCTGCAAGAAGAAGGTCAATGTGTTATTTGCTAACACACCTACATGAGTTCAGTAGCAAAACACTGTTCTGACTTTCCCTCTTGCATGCATACAGTAGTTCTGTTATTTCTTTTATTACTTTTTTCTGTCCTCTTCTTCATTTGCTTGTGCCCATGTCCTCTTCCCCATCTCTGTTTCTAGTACATCTCCCCGCACTGGTGTGCCTGGTTTTTCAGCATTCAGCCTCAAAGGGAAATGGTTTTAATAGATATTTGAATTGCAGTGGAATTGTATTTGTTTAATACCCAACAAGTCATTCATGTTTTATATGCATTTCTAAAAGACTTAGTAGCTAGATGCCTGACCAGATCCTCAGATGCATTGGAGCTACTCTTATCATATCTAATGGCAGGGGATACAAAAGAGGCTTTCCACCACCCTTCCCTCTACTCTGATTCTCTGGGCAACTGTAGGCCAACTCAGAGCAGCAGCCTGGATTGTGCCACTTTGTCACTCTCCCCTAGGGGCCATTAAGCTAGCATGCATCACCAGAAGTCAGAGTGCTCTGGCCCCACTGCATCCTATGCTCAGCACACGGAGGGGCCAGGAAGAGTAGGTGAAAATACTGCTTGGAGATTGCTCTGTGTCAGGAGACTCTTCAGCCATTCATTTAGGACAGGTCTAAGTTCCTCCCTGTTGTACAGCATAAAAGATGCAAAGATGATCTAGCCCAACATGAGAATCACTTTGCTTCTGACCACCTCCTGCCCTCCCCCACATTCTTTCCACCCCTTCTGTTTGGGCTTATTATTTGGAGCTTGTCTTCCAGATGGATGTTGCTGGTCAGTTTACAGTGCTGTTATTGAGGAGAGACCTGAGCAAAGGGAGAGCTTTGGAACTGTGCCCTGAAAACGGCAAGAGTCATAATCAACCTGCTATGCCCCCATCCCCTGAACATTTCTCTCTACTGACTGTCAACCAGGGTTGGAGGCAGAGTGTAATTTGGACTCAAGGATCTATTTATTTTTCATATCTTAACTTTTGTGGTTATAATTTGGTTGTCAGAGACCATGATGATGGGTGCATTAAATAGAAAGAGGGGAAAATTTATCCATTTGTTCGATGCTCCTGCCACTTGATATGAAATTCCTGCTTTTCATAAAGAACCAATAATATTATTAGGCACTACATTATGAAGCATAAGGTCCCTAATTAACATCAAAGGAAGCTCAATGTGTAAGCGAACGGGTTGATATGACCTTCCGAACACATCACCCCGTGTCTAAATATGCCCTCATTTTTGGTCCAAATGTCCTAAATAAAGATTCCTCACACAATAACAGTCACACCTCTCTGACTGTTTCACATGCTGATCTCCGATTGGAGAAAAGGAAGCATCTTGACATCGGCTCCAGGCTTCTTCTTTACAAGTTTCAGATCATGCCTTTTCCTTTTGCCGTCTCACTGTAGAGGGAACAGGGCCTTCTCAAGGGCTTTCTGAAGCCTTCTTAAATAAATATAGATACACTAACCAAATCCCCTCACTCTTTTTTTTAAAGTCCATACATAAGAAAACTCTTCAGGCACAGATTATCAAATAGATTTTCTAATCCTTTCAGCCTCTTCTGCATCCTTTCACGAATTTTGATATTTTTTTTTAGCAATGTAGTA
Source organism: Emys orbicularis (assembly GCF_028017835.1). NCBI lineage: Eukaryota > Metazoa > Chordata > Testudines > Emydidae > Emys > Emys orbicularis. Next base: position 81,017,033 of record NC_088686.1, on the reverse strand, counting down.
CCCAGCACTGGACAAAGTTTTGTATGCATTGCCTTACACAGTACTTTATACATTAAGATTGTCTATCTTGACCTATTGTTAATCTCCTTCATTTTAGATTAGATTAGTTAGCTTTAAATCTGTTAGCCTTTAAAACAAACACTCATGAATTCCATTCTGTACTTATTTAAGGAGTATAGCTGGGTGGCCAAAGCTGAAGACTAGCTGTCAGAATTCATGTTTTCTGTTCTCAATCTTGCCACTAGTTCAGAGTTTAATCTCTCTGTACCTCAGTATGCCCACTTATAAAATGTGTATAGCATAGAGGGTGGTGCCTACTGAAAAATAAATCCATCAATAATTGTTTGCATTTTTAAATGTATTTAGCAGAACGATCTCTAAAGGAGAGAATCTGGGGACAAATATTGAGAATAATCACAGAAGCAAATTCTGACTTTGTAATTCAGGTAATTGATGTAAATATTCTTATTCCAGGATATGCCCACAGAGACATGTGTCCTATGTATCCAATCAAAATTTTTAATTCTGAATATAGAATACTTACATTGAACTGTTCATAAACAAGATACAGACGAGAACTTATTCACAGAAGTTACTTGGTAAATTTTTGAATAATGACTAAACTTGAAAAAGTCATAGCCTATTTATGGCCGATAGGTAAAATAGGTAGTTAGTTATTAATGGTTTGCCTAAATAAGAAACACTTATTTATCTAAATGTCATGTAATTCACATAATTAAATAAAACATTTGTCACATGAAATGCAAAATAAAAGTACAAAATACTGTGACTGCCCATTTTTAGTGCTACAAGAGCATAAGAGATATGTGAACTACTGCAAATTCCTTCAATGCTTATGAGCATGTATAATTTTATTTATAGTATTATAACTGACTGAAAAATGGTACATTTCATGAAATAAATGAATATATTTCATTGAACTTGAATGTTTAGTTGTTGTTGTTTTTTTAATTTTCCTCAAAGAAAATTTTCAAAATGAATTTTGTGGGAAATTTCTGGGAGAACAAAACAAAACAAAAACAACTTTAGTTTACCTTAGTGGGAGGAACAAGCCTCTCATTTTATTCCCCTCTGCTTTTTCCAGAGGTTAAAAAAGGATAAAAGATTAAAAAATGGGTTAGAAAAGGTTTTAAAAGATTAAAAAATGGGGCAGAAGTGTGTTTTCTTTCCCACAAAAATGAAATGGATTTTTTAAAAATATTTTTGCCAAACTGAAATATTTCTCTATTTTGTTGTTATGGTAAAAAAAAAAAAAGCACTTCAGGAAGACAGGAAGAAAGCTAATGTTGTGCCAGTATTGAAAAAGGGTAAACAGGATGACCCAGCTAATTATAGGTTTGTCATTGATCCTGGGCAAGATAATATAGCAGCTGATGTGGGATTCATGAATAAAGAATTAAACCGGGGTAATATAATTAATACCAATCAACATGGCTTTATAGAAAAGATATCCTGTTAAACTAACTTATCTTTTTTTTATGCGATTACAAATTTAGTTGATCAAGGTAATAGTGTTGAGATAATATACTTTGACTTCTGAGAGGCATTTGACTTGGTACCTTATGATATTTTGATTAAGAAACTAGAAATGTATAAAATTAATATGTCATACATTAAATGGATTAAAAAGTGGCTAACTGAGAGGTCTCAAAATGTAATCAGGTGAACATGAGCACCCAGTGCCACCCCCAAGTCTTTTTCAGAGTCACTGCTTTCCAAGAGAGAGTGCACCATCCTGTAAGTATGGTCTACTTTTTGTTCCTAGATGTATATATTTACATATAGCCATAATTAAACAGATATTATTTGCTTGAGTCCACCTTACCAAGCGGTCCAGATTGCTCTGTCTCAGTGACCTGTCCTCTTCATTATTTACCACTCTCCCAGTGTTTGTGTCATCTGCAAACTTTATCAGCTGAACATGTGCTCCCAGTGTGACACCATAGTCCAAAGGCTAATGCAATTCTAAGCTGCATAAGCAGACAAATCTTGAATAGGAATAGAGAGGTTATTTTACTTTTGTATGTGGCATTGGTGCTACCACTAGAAGACTGGAACACCAGTTGTGTGGTTCACAGTTCAAAAAGGATGTTGATAAATTGGAGAAGGATCAAAGAAGAGTCATGAGAATGATTACAAGATTAGAAAACATGCCTTATAGTAATAGATTCAAGGAGCTCAATCTATTTAGCTTAAGAAAGAGAAGATTAAGAAGTGACTTGGTTAAAGTCTATAAATGGGAAACCAATATTTAGTATTGGGCTCTTCAATCTAGCCGAGAAAGGTACAACACAATCCAAAGACTAGAAATTGACGCTAGACAAATACAGACTGGAAATAATTTGTACATTTTCCAGTGGAACAAATTACGAAGCATCACTGACAATTTTTAAACCAAGATTGGTTTAAAATTGGTTTAAATTGCTAAAAGATATATTCTAGGGATTATTTTGAGGAAATTCTATAGCCTGTGTTAAACAGAAGGCCAGACTAGATGACCACAATGGTCCCTTCTGGCCTTGGGATCCATGAATCTATCCAAACAAATTTCAATGGAAAACTGGTGACCTCTGTGTAACTGACTGCTACTTTAACCACAATATTTTCTATGTAACTAAAGTAGATATTTATTCTGAACTGTAACTAATAAAGGTTTTTGAAAAGGAGGAATGGATTTTTAATCTTGCTGTGGTTACTTAATTTGAAAACAACTTATACTGAATGATAAAAGTGTTGTCAAGTAGCACAATATCCTGCATTTCAACATTATAGTCTTTTGAATATGATACTTTACTTTTAAATCCCATTCTCCAGACTTCTTTCCATTTCCTGATCCTGCTTTAATCCCACTGATATCCAGAAAACAGTTCACTTTCAAAAAAGGCTATAAAAAGAGAAAAAGGAACAGAGTGAGATGTTGATCATTAATAAGGAATATTATCCTAATATCTCAGAGTGTCTTTATTCCAAACCAATGAGAGAATACATGTCTAGACTAGCAGTTAATAGATGAACTTAAAATATTACAACTAGTCATTCAAGCATAAAGGAAAGCATTCCATTAGGAATGCCTCTGCAAAGTCTGACAATCCTTTAGGGAGTCTATATAAGTTATCAGCTTGTTGTCATATTTGTAAATAAACAGAATTATTTTTATAATAATTCAGCAGCAGGTGACATTTATTTCAGCTGGAGATCTCAAACGAGCTCAAAGAACAGTTCTAAGGCTGAGCAGTGACTATATAAATATAAACACAGACAAACACGCAGATTTCCTCTCTGTGTCACAGGAGCACACATTATATCACTGCCAGCAAGTAGTGTCCTTTTTTAATGGTGACCTTATGAGCCTTCTGCATTCCCTTTTCATTTGATGAAGAGATGTTCTCAGTCTGGACTACATGAAAACGGTGTATCAGTAATAGCTTGACACACCCATTGTGATTGAATGCCCCCCTGTATTTGCACCCTACACACTATTGTAATAACCTTTGTAAAAAATATGCCTTGGGAAGTACCATTTGAAAATTAATAACTCACTGGTCAATAATATAATGAAATGTGTGTGGCAATATTATATGTGAAGTTATAAACAAGCTGAAATTAGGTCTGAAATGTGTTTACCAGACAAGTCTGTATAAATCAGTTTCTCAAAGACAAAGAACAAGGTCATGCCTCTAGACAGAGTCCACCTTGGGGATACAATTACAGAATTGAGTCCTAAGAATTATCATGACTGCCTGTCATAAAAAGCCAAATCCTGGCCATACTCCACGAGTGCAGATAGCTCTGGTTGCAATCAGTGTTGTGCCATTGCATGGGTGGAAGCATGATTATGGGATACCATGCATGGTGTGCATGCAGATCCCCTGGTACATCACAAAGCTGTGCCCTGCTCATAGTCCCCACACCCACAACAGCAGAGAGATTTGGGAAAAGACTTAAAAAGATGGAAAAGGCTACAGCCAGACTGATGAATGGGAAGAACAGATGTAATGGTTGCTGCAGCCCTGAGGCTGCAATAGCAACAACTGAATAGCTCCACTGCCCTACCCCACTGGCCCCTAAGAACTCTCCAGGACACAGCCCAGTATGTGCCCTATGGAGAATCATGGTAACTAAATCCAGTTTGTGATTTGTCTTTTGTGGATGCACAGGAGGGGGGCCTATGCCAGGAACATCTCCCCATCCTACACTCGCTCTTCAAGTACAGAGCATAATAGCAGTCCCTGTTAGTAGGGACTACTTGGTCTTTGCTCTGAGCAGGGGTGGAAAGAGATTAAGCCAGACCCAGGGCCCACCATCCTTCACACAAGCCCCCAAAATGGAGCCAGAGATAAGTGGTAGGGAATCTAACCTACTAACTGTCATCCCAGGATGATATGTGCTTCATGAGATCGTTCCCTATCACAGAAATTTGCATAAATTGCACAGCTGAGCCCACAGCGTTGAAAAACTATCTGTACCGAAAATGATAACTCTCAAAAAACTGTGCAGCAGGCTTGGTTGCTGTACAGAACATAAATTCCTACTTATTTATTGAAAACAATCTTAGTGGACAGTTGATTTTGCTCATATATCAGTTAAGTTGCTACCCTTGTTTGTGACTGTAGTATTAGCCATAGCCATATGGCTGTATTTCCAAGCAGTTTGTCCCAGAGCCTCAACAGGTGTCTGTAAATTCACATTTGCCACACAAAGCCTGCAGCTATTTCAATAGCAGAAATGTCAGCAGTCTCAGACATTCAGAACCTGGCTTTTGTTGCAGTTCTGTGGCTACTACCAGAAACTACAGAGGGATATAGAAATTAAAATTTTAATTTATTTGAGAAAACACGTATCTATGTCTGTACCTCAAAAAATGCTGGGACTGGATTTTATTCTAGTTTGGATCTGTAGAACTTTTGTCTAAACCAATCATCCCATTCCTAGTTCACACTCATTTACTATCCTACAAAAGTCAACCGAAAATTGCTTGGGTGCAACTGACAGGAGGGATGATGCCTCACTGGGCTAAGGTTTGGCTTAGTAGTGATTAGATTTTCTGGAAATAAAGTATTAAAACCTCCCCAGGATCAATTTGCTCCTTCTTTTTTTTTTTTTTAAAGTACCATAGAGTTTGCTGTATATGAATTCACTGGATAAGGTTTAAAAAAATATATATTTCTGCTCTGCATGGATATTAAAGATCTCATGGCTCTTTTCTTAAGAGTATAGGTTTGTTTATGTGCAATTTCCAAAATTTCCTCTTTAACTGCTATTGTGTGGTGTTCTTCACACAAATTGTCTTCCACTGCAGGTATGACAGTATTTTGATACAGGGATTTCAAACAACTACACTATGTATGTATAATATACTGTATTACTACCTGCAGCAACTCATGAGAAACTTGCATTGAAGCGCAGATTATTTAAACTCTGACTCTGCTGTCATACAGCACATGATGAAATACATTTGAGGAGGTCTGACATTCAGTTCAGTAAATTGCATTGACATGTGTACATACACACACACACACACACACACACACACACACACACACACAAAGTGGGAGACTAAACAGGCACAGAACCATAGGTCATTATTGCGTACTTTGCCAACAACAGTTCCAAAACATAGCCTAAAATGACTGATAGCTTAGATTAAGAAACTGAACACATAACCTCCCACTATGCTCAATGGCTCGGACCTTTGCTGTTGAATAACTCCTTAAAATACTAACCATGAAAAATGTGTGAGGTCTTATTAAACACATTTTTCAAACAACCGCAGCTGTAGAAGGAGAGTACTGTGCATCCCTGGTGTTTACACAATAGCCACCTTCCTATTTATTGGCCTTCACACCTTACGATCATTCATGGTCATTAATACGAAGAACCATGGAGCAGTAATCTTCCTTATCAAATACAGTTGCCACTAATAGGTAAAAAGCCTCTTCATTTACTCAAAGGTAGCCTTCTTTACAGAAGTCTAGCTGTAGCACCATCCTGCTAGGGACTACCTTAGACTGAGGAATTACTGTTTTAAAAATATGCTCTTTTTTTCTTTCTATTATCATCATCATCATCATCAACTGCTGGATGGAAAACAGACTATGATTCTTTGTGCACCTCTCCACCTTGGTAAAAGTAAATCTTTGGTTTGGTATGTCACTCTAAGAAGAGAAAGTCCCTTTGCCATTTCTAAAAAGGAAAAAAGTGCGGAATTCAGTCAAAGCACATATTGACTTTAAAAGTGGTGATGCACTGGGAAAGTTCTTATTAGCTAATCTGAGGGGAAAAGCTACAAATATACAAACATACAAATAGACAACTGAATAGTGGGCTGGGAGTCTGGAGATCCAGGATCTATTCCTAGGTCTGTTGCAATATGCTGGGCAAGATAATTAGGCTAAAATTTTCAAAATGGCCTCTTCATTTGATTGTGTCTTAATTACTGGGAATAACATTAAACAAAATTAACTATTTAGTCATCTAGGGCTACAGGAGTAACCACAACTTCCCCTGAAGAAAAATGTGGCCGTTAACCTCTCTGTGCTCCATTTATGAAATGGGGATATTAAGGTTTTCTACCTTTTGTAAAACACCTTGTAATCTCTACGTATAAAATGTCCATGCATGATAATGTTGTTCCTTATCACGTTGCAATGTACTGTTGCTTGATTTTCATCTTTGCCAAGAAAAATCAATAAGCATTGCTACTGTAGTAAACATATTGATGCACTTATCCTTCAGGGACTCCAGCCAGTGCCTTTATCTTAAGGATAGGCAAATCCATTTGGATATTATAAGAATTAACCCAAATGTTTGGCCAAATCTGGAATTAAATCCCAAACTGTTGAGGGGGTTGAAAAAAGTTTAACTAACTTAGTCTTTCACTATTAAAAACAACTTTTTTGTTAACCAGAAATGCACTGACAGGCCAGAAACAGGAAATGGTACAGCTGTCTCATGGAAACCTGCTCTTAAAGGAACTTCTAACTAATTTGTAAGACCACATAACACTAAGGGTATGTCTACACTACGAAATTAGGTCAAATTTATAGAAGCCGGTTTTATAGAAATCGGTTGTATACAGCCGATTGTGTGTGTCCCCACAGAAAATGCTCTAAGTGCATTAAATCGGCGGACCGCGTCCACAGTACCGAGGCTAGCATCGACTTCCAGAGCGTTGCACTGTGGGTAGCTATCCCACAGTTCCCGCAGTCTCCGCCGCCCACTGGAATTCTGGGTTGAGATCCCAATGCCTGAATGATGCAAAACAGTGTCGCGTGGGGTTCTGGGTACATGTCATCAGGCACCTCCCCCTCCGTCAGAGCAACGGCAGACAATCAATTTGAGCCTTTTTACCTGGGTTACCTGTGCAGACAACATACCACGCCAAGCATGGAGCCCACTCAGCTCAGCTCAGCTCACCATCACCATATGTCTTCTGGGTGCCGGCAGACGTGGTACTGCATTGCTACACAGCAGCAGCTAATTGCCTTTTGGCAGTAGACGGTGCAGTATGACTGGTAGCCTTCATCGGCGATCTGGTTGCTGGCAGACGTGGGGCTGCATTGCACACAGCAGCAGCCCCTTGCCTTTTGGTAGAAGATGGTATATTACGACTGGTATCCGTCGTCATCGTACTGCAGTGGCTGTCAATCATGGGCACCTGGGCAGACATGCTCAGTCCTATCGAACTGTCTTGATGATGATCGCTATCAGTCGTAGTATGCTATTTTCTGCCAAGCGCCCAGTATTTTCTGCCAAGCACCCAGAAGATGCCGAGGGCTATCAGTCATGCTGCACCGTCGTCTGCCAGCTTAAGATGTAAAAAAATAGATTTGTTCTGTATTCATTTGCTTCCCCCTCCCTCCGTGAAATCAACGGCCTACTAAACCCAGGGTTTTGAGTTCAATCTTTGGGGGGGGGCCATTCTGTGTGACAGTTGTTTGTGTTTCTCCCTGATGCACAGCCACCTTTGTTGATTTTAATTCCCTGTACCTGTACGCCATGTCGTCACTCGCCCTACCCTCCCTCCCTCCGTCTGTCAGATACTAGTTTCGCGCCTTTTTTCGGACCAGACGCCCTAGCACTGGGATCATGGAGCCCGCTCAGATTACCGTGGCAATTATGAGCACTATGAACACCACGCGCATTGTCCTGGAGTATATGCAGAGCCAGGACATGCCAAAGCAAAACCAGGACCAGCCGAGGAGGCGATTGCAGCACGGCGACGAGAGTGATGAGGAAATTGACATGGACGTAGACCTCTCACAAGGCACAGGCCCCAGCAATGTGCAAATCATGGTGTTACTGGGGCAGGTTCATGCCGTGGAACGCCGATTCTGGGCACGGGAAACAAGCACAGACTGGTGGGACCGCATCGTGCTGCAGGTGTGGGACGATTCCCAGTGGCTGCAAAACTTTTGCATGCGTAAGGGCACTTTCATGGAACTTTGTGACTTGCTTTCCCCTGCCCTGAAGTGCCAGAATACCAGGATGAGAGCAGCCCTCACAGTTGAGAAGCGAGTGGTGATAGCCCTGTGGAAGCTTGCAACGCCAGACAGCTACCAGTCAGTCGGGAATCAATTTGGAGTGGGCAAACTGTGGTGGGACGATAGACGGAACCCATATCCCTATCTTGTCACCGGAGCACCAAGCCACCGAGTACATAAACCGCAAGGGGTACTTTTCAATGCTGCTGCAAGCCCTGGTGGATCACAAGGGACATTTCACCAACATCAACGTGGGATGGCCGGGAAAGGTACATGATGCTCGCGTCTTCAGGCACTCTGCTCTGTTTCGAAAGCTGGAGGAAGGGACTTTCTTCCCGGACCAGAAAATAACCATTGGGGATGTTGAAATGCCTATCGTGATCCTTGGGGTCCCAGCCTACCCCTTAATGCCACGGCTCATGAAGCCGTACACAGGCAGCCTGGACAGTAGTCAGGACCTGTTCAACTACAGGCTGAGCAAGTGCCGAATGGTGGTGGAATGTGCATTTGGACGTTTAAAAGCGCGCTGGCGCAGCTTACTGACTCGCTCAGACCTCAGCGAAAAGAATATCCCCATTGTTATTGCTGCTTGCTGTGCACTCCACAATATCTGTGAGAGTAAGGGGGAGACATTTATGGCGGGGTGGGAGGTTGAGGCAAATTGCCTGGCCGCTGATTACGCGCAGCCAGACACCAGGGCGGTTAGAAGAGCACAGCAGGGCGCGGTGCGCATCAGAGAAGCTTTGAAAACGAGTTTTGTGACTGGCCAGGCTACGGTGTGAAACTTCTGTTTGTTTCTCCTTGATGAACCCTCCGCCCCCGCCCCACCCGGTTCACTCTACTTCCCTGTAAACCAACCACCCCACCCTCCCCTCCCCCCTTCGAGCACCACTTGCAGAGGCAATAAAGTCATTGTTACTTCACATTCATGCATTCTTTATTAATTCATCACAAAACTAGGGGGATAATTGCCAAGGTAGCCCGGGATGGGTGGGGGAGGAGGGAAGGAAAAGGACACTCTGCAGTTTAAAACTTTAACTCTTATTGAAGGCCAGTCTTCTGATGCTCGGGCAATCATCTGGGGTGGAGTGACTGGGTGGCCGGAGGCCCCCCCAGCGTGTTCTTGGGCGTCTGGGTGAGGAGGCTATGGAACTTGGGGAGGAGGGCTGTTGGTTACACAGGGGCTGTTGCGGCAGTCTCTGCTCCTGCTGCCTTTCCTGCAGCTCAACCATATGCTGGAGCATATCAGTTTGATGCTCCAGCAGCCGGAGCATCGACTCTTGCCTTCTGTCTGCAAGCTGACGCCACCTATCATCTTCAGCCCGCCACTTGCTCTGTTCATCCCGTGATTCATCCCGCCACCTCTCCTCTCGTTCATACTGTGCTTTTCTGTAGTCTGACATTGACTGCCTTCACGCATTCTGCTGTGCTCTGTCAGCGTGGGAGGACATCTGGAGCTCCGTGAACATATCATCCCGAGTCCGCCGTTTTCTCCTTCTAATCTTCACTAGCCTCTGTGAAGGAGAAACATTTGCAGCTGGTGGAGGAGAAGGGAGAGATGGTTACAAAAGACACATTTTAGAGAACAATGGGTACACTCTTTCACGTTAAATTTTGCTGTTCACATTACACAGCACATGTGCTTTCGTTACAAGGTCGCATTTTTCCTCTTATATTGAGGGCCTGCCGGTTTGGTGTGAGAGATCACTCACGCAGTGCCAGGCAACAGATTTTGGCTTGCAGGCAGCCATGGTAAGCCACAGTCTTTTGGCTTTTTTAACCTTCTTAACATGTGGGAATGGTTTCAAACAGTAGCGCCCTCATTTCCCATACCAAGCACCTGTTGGGTTGGCCATTTAAAATGGGTTTGCAATGTAAAAGGAGGGGCTGCGGTTTCCGGGTTAACATGCAGCACAAACCCAACTAACCCCCCTCCCCCCCACCGCGTGGCTAACAGCGAGGAACATTTCTGTTCAGCAGAGCAGGAAGGGGCACCTCTGAATGTCCCCTTAATAAAATCGCCCCATTTCAACCAGGTGACCGTGAATGATATCACTCTCCTGAGGATAACAAAGAGCGATAAGGAATGGATGTTGTCTGCATGCCAGCAAACACCGGGACCATATGCTGCCATGCTTTATTATGCAATGATTCCAGACTACGTGCTACTGGCCTGGCGTGGTAAAGTATCCTACCATGGCGGACGGGATAAGGCAGCCCTCCCCAGAAACCTTTTGCAAAGTCTTTGGGAGTACATGAAGGAGAGCTTTCTGGAGATGTCCCTGGAGGATTTCCGCTCCATCCCCATACACGTTAACAGACTTTTCCAGTAGCTGTTCTGGCCGCGATTGCCAGGGCAAATTAATCATTAATCATTAAACACGCTTGCTTTTAAACCATGTGTAATATTTACAAAGGTACACTCACCAGAGGTCCCCGTGTGCCCTCAGGGTCTGGGAGCACGCCTTGGGTGAGTTCGGGGGTTACTGGTTCCAGGTCCAGGGTGATAAACATATCCTGGCTGTTGGGGAAACCGGTTTCTCCGCTTCCTTGCTGCTGTGAGCTATCTACATTATCTTCATCCTCATCTTCCTCATACCCTGAACCCGCTTCCCTGTGTGTTTCTCCAGTGAGGGAGTCATAGCACACGGTTGGGGTAGTGGTGGCTGCACCCCCTAACATGGCATGCAGCTCCGCATAGAAGCGGCATGTTTGCGGCTCTGCCCTGGACCTTCCGTTTGCCTCTCTGGCTTTGTGGTAGGCTTGCCTTAGCTCCTTAATTTTCACGCGGCACTGCTGTGCGTCCCTGTTATGGCCTCTGTCCTTCATGGCCTTGGAGACCTTTTCTAATATTTTGCCATTTCGTTTACTGCTACGGAGTTCAGATAGCACTGATTCATCTCCCCATATGGCGAGCAGATCCCGTACCTCCCGTTCGGTCCATGATGGAGCTCTTTTGCGATCCTGGGACTCCATCACGGTTACCTGTGCTGATGAGCTCTGCGTGGTCACCTGTGCTCTCCACGCTGAGCAAACAGGAAATGAAATTCAAACGTTCGCGGGGCTTTTCCTGTCTACCTGGTCCGTGCATCTGAGTTGAGAGTGCTGTCCAGAGCGGTCACAATGAAGCACTGTGGGATAGCTCCCGGAGGCCAATAACGTCGAATTCCGTCCACACTACCCCAATTCCGACCCGCTAAGGCCGATTTTATCGCTAATCCCCTCGTTGGAGGTGGAGTAAAGAAACCGGTTTAAAGGGCCCTTTAAGTCGCAAGAAAGGGCTTCGTCGTGTGAACGTGTCCAGGCTTAATTCGATTTAACACTGCTAAAGTCGACCTAAACTCGTAGTGTAGACCAGGCCTAAATCAATTATCTGCTAAGTACTGAGACTTTGCAGCAACTAGTAGATACTTGAAACCCAGGCAAAACAATGTCTTAATAACAGTTTAAAGTTCTCAGAAAGCATGTATTAGTTAGTATCTGATATACCTGAAGACAGAGGAGTCAAGATCAACACATGCTAAAGTAAATTTGACTTTTATTACTAACTGTGGAAAGGAAAATATAACACCTCTGGGTCATAAAAGTTACTTAACTGTTATTCTTTTATTTCTGCTGTCTTCAGATTTCAGCTTTCTGTATCTTCAAGGATGCTTAGCTGGATTTAAGGTGGGAAGTCTTAGATGTTACTCCAGCGAGCCTTTTAATATTTAAGGAATGTGAGTCTGTGTCCAAATGTAGTCCCAGATACATAATGATTCAGCTGGCTTTACATATAGGACAAGATTCCTCACTTCTTAAATCTGGCTTGACATGTTTATTTTTTTCCCTCTGTACTGATTTTTTAAGGTATAATGTGCACTGCTTTCTCCATCTGGATCCAGTTTCTGGACTCAGCAGGAACTGGGGACACCTCCAGATGTCCTAACAAATCCTTAAAGCAAAGAAGTGTCTTTCTGTAACATAATAGGTGATTCTGCCTCTCATTAAACTGCTGAGTTATTAGTTCTAAGCATTTGTTTTGGGTGGAATTTTGGGCAGAATTTTAATCTCCAGCCTAGATATTCAGTTATTGGCCCAGTTGTTGAATTATATCTGTTACTTTCAACCTCACGCTCTTTCTTCTCACTTTATTTCCCTTCGGTTTTCTTCTGCCTCCTTTTGGGAAGAGATAGAAAAGATTCCTAGAAACCTTCTTCACTGGTCTTCTCAGAACTAGCTCTTTTCTCTTTCACCCTTACCCACAAAAAAATTCTATTCAGAACCAATAAAGTAAACAACATGTTGTTGTTGTTGTTGTTGTGGGAAAGGTATAAATAGACTTACTATATTTAAGAACATTTTACTGAGCACACTCTTTATAGAAAAAAACAGATACTCCTCTTACATTAACTGGTTCAAACTATACCCAGGGTCATACCAATTTCAACTAATGCAGTTAAAAATCATGTAAATTTATTCTACAGTTTTAGCACTTTTTTCACTACTGTTATTAAGCATATGTGCCTATAACTTTTCAGGGAGTATCAGTGATCTGTATATATAGATCCATAGGTGCTGGAACTCAGGGTGCTGGGGGTGCTGCTACACCTTCTGGCTTTAAGTGGTTTTCATTATACACAGGGTTCACAGTTTGGTTCCATGGCTCTCAGCACCCCCTCCCCAAATATACAAATTGTTCCAACACTCCTGTATAGAATTCCATAATTAGCAGGACCAATCTCTCAATTTAGAAGGCCAAAATTTGCAATCAAGCTGAATATCCAGATGACAAATTAAAAAATTAAATTACATTAGAGGTTTTCATAATTTCTTGCTATCATTCCAGCACTATGTACACTGTCAAAAATGCCTCTGCTTTTTTCTCCACTGGGCAGTACAAGCTACGTGATCACAGCGGACAGAGAGCTGACAAGTTCTGATGCCACCTTGTCTTCATGTTCAGAACATAATTGTATGGCAGAATGAAAGTGGCAGGTTGGAGCGTGTAAATCATGTTTCCTTTTAAATTCAGCTTCTGAAGTGCCAAATGCCAAATTACTAGTAGCTAACATGTCAGTCACCCATGAGGCAATTAAAAAAAAATATTGAAAGCACTTTCTTTTTAGAAAATAAGCAAGTACCCAGTGTTCAGCTAAACTAGTACTATGCAGTAGAAGAGGATGTGGTAAAATGACTTTGTTTCCCTCATATATTATCATTTATGATTTATTATTTATATTATAGTAATGCCTGCTGGCTCCAATCAAGACTGGGACCACATAGTGCAAGGCACCATCCAAACAAGGAATAAGAGATGGCTGCTTCCCCTGAAGACCTTACAATCTAATTGTGACAAGAGAAGCCAAGTGAGTGTAACAGATTTGGGAGTAATGAGGGACAAAAGCCAGATATGTTCACAGTTGGATAGTTTTCAGTTAAATTGAAATGATCAGATTATATATAAACAGTAAGATAAATATCATTCATAAGTGTCTATTTGCCATCTATTTAGATGCTATCAGCTGGTGATTTCCTGTAGGTACTATGGATGAAGTGCATTTTGAGGACATCAGTGTGGATTTAAGCACCATTTCAGGGAAGGTGCTCAATACAAAGATAGCATGGGAGAAAACATGAAGGTGGTTTTGAAAGAAGAAACAAATGGTTGATGAAGCCTGTCATTGTTGGTAGAGTGGAGTGGGGAGATTGCCAATCTAATAAGGTCCAAGAGCAAATAGATAGGCAGAGGATAATGAAGAAAGGCCTTAAAGTTTCTGAATTTACATCGGAATTTCACAGATGTCTCTCTGGGACTTCTCAGAAAAAAAGTTTAAAATGTATTTATTTAGGACAAGATTTTAGCTGTCTCTAGACAGGGGTATGATTTTCAGCCAGCCAATAGTGACTTTCCCTCAATCTTTTGTCCAGATGTTCCAGCTCAAGGGTGAAGTTCTGAGGGCATCAGATTTTATTAGATCCAGTTTCCGATAGGCATTGCAGCCTGATTTTTCTTGTTGATGGGACCAAGTTAGAGAGCCTCCTGTGCTTCTGGTGAAGACTTGAAATAGTCCTACAAAATGTTCTCATTTTAAAAGTTTATGTAGACCAATCAGCACAGTTCGCACTTCTTATGCAGAATTGAAATGACCCAACCAGAATACTGAGTACCTTAGGTTATGTTCCCACTATCTAATGAAAGAATAAGGCATGATTTTTTTAGGCTCCTTATTCTAGTAATTATTTACTCTTGCTTGCAGTAATGTGTTCTTTGTCCATAATGTTCACATACAAAACTCTTAAGCCATATTAGTTTGCAAACCATATTGGTGCACACAATTTGGGTAATTTACTTGGTCCACCATCATTATGATCCAACAGATCATGAAATACTTGGATAGAACAGCTGTATACACCTCTGTATTAGTAACTTTTCTTTACCTCAACTGTAAGGTTAGAATTATGAAGTGGTATCTATTTAGCTGGTAATCAAACAGTTAAACAGACATTGTGCTCACTTAACCTTAGAACAACAGTTTGATAAAATTTAAGTAAAAGTCTCAAAGGTAAGTTTTATTTGACATGTGAACTGAATAGATTACAAAAACAAATAATAAAAAATAAAATAAATCTTTATACCTCTGCCAATTATTCAGGTAAATGCTCTTATTGATCACATTTCTTATTTTAAAAATAGCCCTGTCCAAACTATGGTAACACTTATTCTTACAGTTGTCTTGGCAACAGAACTTCCTCAAACTGCAGGTGACTATTGCAGGGTGCTTTAAATAGCTTAACTCTATATAATTTCTTTAGTTCTATCAACATTCTTCAGATATCAATTATCTGATAAAAATATTCACTCTGCAAAACTATATCAAGTATAATAACATGTGATTTACTCTATTAGTATATATTATGAATAACTAAGCATATTATGTACAAGAAAAAAAGTTACCTTATGATAATTTCACAGCATCTGTGGCTATTTTATCTAGCCAGCTGTTGTAATGCAGCCTAACTCCTCTCTGTAAAACGCAGGAGCAGTGTGCTGCTTGACATATAATCAGACATTTCGGCCTAGAGTCAGGCCCCAAACCATTGATGTATATTTATAAAAACTATTCATAAAATCCACACCTTATTGTGTCTTTATCACAGTATAGTGCTTCAAATATTGTTGGCCATTTGGAATACAGCAATCTTAGTGACCGCGGTTCTAGGAAAATAAGGCCTCATCCTTCTCAGTGGAAGAGTTGAGGGAAATCAGCATCATGTGGGATCAGACTGAATTTCTGAATCTTTTACTTCTTAAAATAAGAGTAACATTATAAACATATAGCTGCACAGTTCCTACTTGATCAAACCCTCAAGTCTTAGTTTTCCCTCAGTTCTTACTCAGTCTCAGACAAAACTCCTGTTGAAGTGAAGGGGAGTTTTTTCCTTGGCAGAGAGTGAGTAAAACAGGCGTATGGAACACAGGATTTGGCCTGCTGATAACAATGGTCATATAGCATGCAGATCCGGAGGGCATCTGATTTTTTATAAGACAGACAGCAGTCAGATGTAGGCACTGCTGAGCGTTGAGAACTAAATGACAGCTTTGCCCTGGAATTCCCATGCTTTATTCTCTGTTTCAGGGAAACTTGTAATATTATTTTAATTATTGAGTTTGTGCTTTTCCCCCCCAATTTTGATCTGTAACACTTTGTGCTAGACATATTAGATATTTCTAATGTAATTAAACTGAGTAATATAATTCAAAGAATACTCTTTCAAAGAATCCGGTCTCCTTAAAGCAAATACAAAGCAGAGCCCTAGGCAGACTAAAGAAAAGGAAAAAAGAACAGTTATCTGCCCATCACTCATGAGCAACCCTACCATAACAAATCCATGTGTGCAATCCACACAACAACAGTCTGTACTTGGGTGCTCATAAACAACTCCTTAATAACAGATAGATGTTTACAGTCTAGGAACAGTTCATATCTGGGTCCAGTTTTATCAATCACAGTTCAGCAAGCTTGGATAAAAAATATATATAGTTTTTGCTCATTTCTAAAAAAGTGTTTCAAAGTTAAAGGGCAACCTGTAGGTAACATTAAAAAGTTTACTTTTGTCAACAGTTATCACACAATTGTACTTCAGATACGATGAAGGAAAATTTTGAGATAACAAATATCACTGGGTGAATATTCACACTTCAATGGCAAGTGCTGTTTTGGGCATAGAAAGCCCCGAGCCAGCCATACCATCACATGAAGATAGGCTAACACATGTGTGTGTCCTTCGTATGATATATTTAATATCTATTAGAATTCTTCACTATATTCTGTTTCTGTTCTGTTTATTTGCAATCTTTTTGTACTTCTTTCCTCTCACTGCCACCCTATTTCCCCCCCCCCCCAGTTTTTCCAAGTCAGAACATTAATCCACTCAAATTCTAGTCAAAAATTTCAACCTTGATGTTCAACTTGAAGTTAAACAGCAAACATTTGCCCTTCCCTAGTGGAAAACTAGACAATTGAAAAGTTCATTCGAAACTGTCATATTGATGATGTCCCAGTTCCCTGTGTATTAAAAAGAGAGAGAGAGAGAGAGAGAGAGAGAGAAACCGTTGCCAACATAATCCCATCAGAAAATCACTTAAAAGACTTTTTATCCCCCGCCTACTCTTCTAAGAGAATGGATTCTTTCTTCACCAAACAGGGCTTGTGCTGCTCAGTAATATTATCTTTGTCCCCAGGGTAGTCTCTGCCTTTCAGAGCATGACAGCTTCATCAAAGTTTTCAAATTGCATTTTTTCCCCTGTTTCAGAGCAGAATATTCTTGCTAACCTCTAACTGGAAGCAGATCACCAATACTTCTCAGCCACTGAGGCCCATCATCAATTAAGTTTACATGATGACCCACCCATAGCCAGAAAGCTGTTACTGTCTTTGTTTCTAAAGTGATAGTCACTCCCATATAACACATAAACTGGGCTGGCTGGGTAAAAGTATGTGTATAGGACTGGCTCAGTGTGAAAGTGCCAGACTGTGTGGTTATTGTTAAATGTTTCCATTACAGCTGTGTGCATAGGCCTCATTGTGCAAGGTGCTGCACAAACAGAAAGACACTGTCCCTGTTCATGGAACTTTTGCTTCTCCTGATGCTGTTATATTTGTCATTACACTGGTGCCTTTAGGAATAATACATGGTAGGGAAAGCTGACAGTGAGCTTTACTGAGCACTTTGGCTGCTAAAGCCACATCAGCTATTTGTGATGACAGAATACTAAGATTTTCAAGTAACAATTTGCTGAATCATGGATTCACAGAAGTAGAGATGTAGGTCTATAGTCACTGGTACTGTACACGCTGGTTCTTTTGCACCACTCTAGTAAGGCAAAACAGAAATCAATCTGGTGTAACTGACTGATTAAACTGGATTTGCATTGACATTGCATTACTGAAGTGGTGCAAAACACCTGGAGCATAAGTGAATCTGGTCCAAAACATTTATCAGGTCTTCTAATCTAGAATATCTCAACCTTAGTGTTTAGACCAGCCTGCCCTTCCCATGTTGCTAAGTGAAAGGAGGCTCTCAGCTAGATCCCAAGTAAATGGGAAAGGGATCCTGGAATGATCTTGGTATAAAAGAGAGGTTGGAAAAGTTTGGCAAATCCACTTCTAGCGGCTCTCTCAGAACTGGAATCAATGCAGGATTGTCCTCTTCAGTGGGTAAAATTCCAACCCTACTAAAGTCAATGGTAGTTCTGTCATTGACTTCAGTGGAGTCAGGATTTCACCCAAGATATTTTCTAGTACTTTGATCTGATTAATGAGACTTGTGAAATTGTCTAATTGCTACTTTTAGAGAATTACTGATTTTTTAAATATTTTTATTAATTAGACATGAGTTAAAAAAAAAGAACCCTGGATCCAAACAGGCCTAAACTTTGGAGTGGAGTGGAGGGTCAAAATCAGGAACTGACTTTTGTAGCTTGACCCTCTCTCTATTATTGAATCAACTCTACATATGTACATGGTTCTGTACAATAGATGAACTGTGCCAAAACAAGCAATATGTTACTCCTGGGGAAATTCTGTGCCAAAAAAATTAAAAATTCTGTACATAATATTTAAAAATTCTACAGAAGTATGTATGTTTTATTTGTCAAACTAGCACAATATAATCATACTGGTTTCAATTACTTTTGGTAATTTATTTAAACTATAATACAGTAGATGGAGAATGGAAGTGGGGACCATTGGAGGACATCCCCAACCCCTCTTGCCTTACAGTAATGCAGATAGGTTTGACCCTTTATTTCTAGTTATTAGTCAATAAATATATGCAGCCATATGCTCAGTGTTACATCATAGGCAACTTAAGAGCAAGTGAAGGCTGGGAAATCAAACTCACAATTTATATTGGCTACTGATCATCTCCAGAAAGGTAGCCAGTTCATTAACCATATTTTGATAGGAAATTTTTTCAGTCCAAGAATTTAGACCAGTTCTAATCACTGAAGTACCGTAAGCATTCATAAGGCTACATATCCTTTACACAACTCTGGCAATGTAAAGGAAACTTAAAACTTTTACACCAGTTTTATACTCCTGGGGGAATTCACAAAGACAATGGGAATAATTCACTAAGCTGATAGGCTGCTACATTCTGCTCTGCCTGAGGGGACAGAGCCTTCCCCACGCTTACCTCTTCAGAAACACTCCAAAGCTCTGCCCCTCCATGCCGAGCATGCCGCGATAGCGAACAAGAGGGACAGAGTGTCTCTCTCTCTCTCTCTCTCTCTCTCACATGCATGACTGCCCATCCTAGTCTCATTTACATCTCTACAGGCTGCTCTGGGTGCCCAAACGGACCTGCCTGTGCTGCCCGGGAGAGGTACATGACCACTCTTACGCCTTCCCTTTGCTTCCCCATCAGAAGTCATTTTTCTGCGGGGAAGCAAAGACATTTGCGGGGGACATGAATTCTGTCCACATGAAGTGATGCACAGTTCTCCCAGGAGTAATAATGTCCCTGCCTCAAGCACATTACAGCCTGAAAGTAAGACTGGGATCAATAAAGCATTGTACAGTACAGAACATATAGTTTTCCATTCATAAATGGAAAACAATGCATTATAGGTGGCTCTCTATACAAATTTTGTATTTCATTGTTGTTGTTTTAGATTAAAACACTTCAGCACTCTCCCTACACACATATTTTTAAAGTTTTTGTTCTATTGTGCCTACATTTGGTGTCCCCATCAGACTCTCACCCCAAATTTTTGAAGGGGCCTCAAACCAGCTTCAAGCTTTCATTAACACTTTTTGATCTCTATTACCTGCACATGTGACTTTTCATCCTGTGCATAATTTTTATCACCTGAATGTGACAGACTGGAAAGTGAGCATCCATATGTTTGCAGGTACAAAATTGCACACATTGAAATAGAGGCAAATATTTGAAAATTTAGCCTCTTATGTTCACGCCACCTCCTATGATCTTTCTCCATCCATCTGACCATATCACTTCATTCTTCTAATCCCTACAGTCATTTTTCCCTTTGCCATCACATCATCTTTAAACTTCTCATTCTCACCTTTGAGACCCTGCACAATGTCAGTCTATGTTGGGGATCTTGTTTCTCATTGTGTCTCTCCTCTCTTGTTTTGCTCCACCAGTGATACCAAGGCCACTACTCCTTTCATTTCCTTCTCCCATTCTCACTTTGGGACTTTCTACTGCGCTGCCCCCTACACACAGAACAACCTCCTAACTTCTTCCCCAAGGCTCTCAGATTCCACCATATATCAGACATATTTTAGGAGGGGAGAGAGAAAAAGAGAGAATTCTCCCCAAAATTAACAACTGTCATCTAAACTCTACTTGTCTTTTGGACTGTAATCTCTGAGCAGGAACTATTTATACCTGCACATGGTCCAGTACTAAGCACAAGGTAGTTAAATTATAAATAGTATCAATAAACCCAAATTATTTTCCAGAAGCAAACAGAAAATTTCCATAGGTAGAAAAGTTATTTTTTGACCAAAAAGCAAGAGTTGATCATTTTTTGAGAGCTCTATTAATAACAGCATCTGCTGCTCTTGGGTTTTCGCCCACTTTGGGGGAGTAGCTATTACAAAACATTGACTCACTCTCTGAGATGACTGATCATGAAAATAGATCATATTATTTTATGAAAAGATAGCTTCACATTGTATTTTAATGGGGGGAAATATGGTCAAGTAGGACTGGATGGTTCAGAAGTTGGGAATAGAGCGTGGGGGGCTTTCACTTTTAGGTCATCCTTTCAAATCCAACTCAGGCTGTAAGGCCCAGTCCTCAAAGATATACCATTAATATGAATTTATATTATTAGTTAGGCATCCAAATGCCTTTGAGGATCTATCCCTTAGTGATCAAATGCACCAGTTACAATCTGTGGACTGTGTAAAATGAGCTGTTGGTGTTAATCTAGTTGTTAATTGACAGGTGTCCACAACACAAAACACACAAACACCTGCCATTGTAAATCTCATCAGAGAGGCCAGGGCCTGAACTGACAAGAAAACAGAAAGCACAAAGAATATCTTTCAACCCTGCTTATGAGGCACTGCTTTATTGATGAGACAATGTGGAAGCTTGGACTGCCACTACCCATAACATACCCATAACATAACATGTGCAGAAATAGATTATTTCACTCTCCAGGTCTGTCAGTCCTGCACTGATCAAAACTTGAAGTGTGGCCTGTAGTCTCATAGATCCATGACACACAACACAGTTGCCATCAGAGTAAATGTTTTAATTTAATACAGCTTAGTTTATGGATGTTAAGGCTACTTTGTGTCACCACACTGATGCAAAGTGACCTTAAAGCTGCCTTAAATGCATAGCTATGGATTCCCTTGATCTGGGGGAATCCTCAGCTGGTGTACATCTCCACACCAGCCTCTTCCAGCTGTGGACATGTGGAGGTGCAGTGGGGATGAAAGGGCCTGATTGAGGTTCTACCAATCCTTGCCAATGTAATGGCTGTCACAGTTCCAGGCAACTGCACCTATATTCCCCCTCCATGGTCCAGCAAGGGCACCCATTGTAGGCTCCAGTACTTTAAACCCCTCCAAGAGGTTTTTCTGTGGTTACAAGTTCATAACTGCTGTTAGCTCAGAACAAGCACCAACATAAATATGTGCGTCATTCCTTTATATAGTTTGGGCCTTTGATATTGGAACTCTGGGGACAGATGATCAGCAGATAAAGGTTTGGTTAGGCTAAACAAGCCAAACAGAAGAAGGAAGAGGGGAGATATGATTGCTGTCTACAAATACATCACAGGGATAAATACCAGGAAGGGAAAGGAGTTATTTAAGTTAAGCGCCAATGTGGATACAAGAACAAATGGCTATAAACTGGCCATCAACAAGTTTAGGCTTGATATTAGGCAACAGTTTCTAACCATCAGAGGAGTGAAGTTCTGGAAATGCCTTCCAAGGGGAGCAGTGGGGGCAAAAAAAAAAAAAAACCTACCTCACTTCAAGACTGAGCTTGATAAGCTTATGGAGGGGATGGTCTGATGGGAATGACTACTATGGCATGAGGACCATCAGTTACTGCCAGTAGCAAAAATCCCTACTGGATGGAGAGGAGATTCTAGATGGGGAAAGCTCTGAGTTCCTACTGAGACTTCTTTCCCAGGTACCTGCCTGGTGAGTCTTGCCCACATGCTCAGAGTCTAACAGATCACCATATTTGGGGTTGTGAAGGAATTTCCCCTCAGGTCAGATTGGCAGAGATCCTGGGAGGGTTTTTGCCTTTCTCTGCAGCATGGGGTACGGGTTACTTGCAGGTTTAAACTAGTGTAATTAATTAAGTCTTTGTAAATTTAAATCATGATTTGAGGACTTCAGTAACTCAGCCAGAGGTTAGGTGTCTATTTCAGAAGTGGGTGGGTGAGGTTCTGTGGCCTGCAGTGTGCAGAAGGTCAGACTAGATGATCACAATGGTCTCGTCTGACCTTAAAGTGTATGAGTCCCCTCCTCAGGTGAAAGCTTCAAAAGGCTGAGTTCTTGCATAACCAGAGGCAGTACATTTGCCTACACACACGCCCTCCCCTCCCCGCCCCCGAGATCTCCTGGGGAACACACCTAACTTTGTTTGTCCCATAAATTCATTCTTGTTTGTTACATTGTTTCAAATAGTCCTTCGAAACTCATAACACTTCCCAGGGTTTATAGTTGTCAGGTCTACCCCATACAGAAATTACATACAATTCCACAATAATATATAAACTTTGTATTTGTAATACAATTGACTCCACAGCTATTTGAACTTAATTCAATAGGAATTTGGAAATTACCATATCTGACACAATGGCCACTGAAAGCCAGAGGAAATTTGGAATAGCCATTATGGGCTGGTTCAGTGCCCTCTCCCCCAGAATCAAGGAAGATAGAAGGGTGTCTTACAGACAGCTTTGTCGTTCTCCTCCTCCTGAAGCTACACCAACCTTTTCTCTGGCATAGTTGAGGTTTGACCCCATAATGTTTAAGTAGAGAGCACTACAATGCATAATTCCTTCTGTATAATAAAAGAAACACCAAAGCACTTCATTTCCTGCCTGCCCCATCTATGCTATGAATCAATGGCATTAAGCATCAACTGAATTCCCAGGTGGATTTTATTCCATTGTAGCACTAACTCAAAAGCTTGAAATAGATTCAGTGATCTGTAGCAATACTTATATTACTCATCTGCAAATACAAATCACCCCATTAGTAACACAGTAAAATCAAGACTAAACTCATATGTTTTCTGTATAATCCACTTCTGATCCTCTGCAGTGGGAGGTAGATGGAGAGGTAACTCGGAGGAAGACATATTGCTGCTGATTAATGGCAGAAACTGGAAAGGTCATGCACTTTAACATGTTCTTGGAGACACAATTATGTGCTATAACCATGAGGGGTATCAATAAGCAGTTCACTAACTTTAGTACAGTAACAAATTGATGGAAATGGACATGCCAACCTGAAAAAAATAGAAGAGAACCCACACAAATTGTTGATGTGACTTAAGTGAGGAAACAAATGGCTCATAAGACTAAATAGATGGCTCTGAATAAACTCCTGTAGTGGGTTTGCGGCAGGGGTTCCTCCCCCTCTGGGTCTGTGGGAAGCCACTCCGCCTCACTACATCTCTGAGTGTCACCTACCATGGGGAATTAGCGGGCGACAGGAGTCTATATCTTGGGTCTGTGTTCGGGGCAAGCAATAGACACAGTGAGGCTGCCCAGGCCCTTAGTCAGGGCATGGCAGTGAGAGTCTGTAGCTCAAGCCTATGGTCAGGGCCGAGCAACAAAACACAGCTGGGTAGCCCAGGCTCTTGGTCAGGGCAGGGCAAGGCGAGTCTATAGGCCAAGCAACATATACAGTCTGGTAGCCCAGGCCTATAGTCAGGGAAGGGCAATGAGAGTCTAAGGCTCTGGCCTGTATTCAGGGTCGAGCAGCAAGGGGTTCTGGCATCCTAGCTCTGGTGGATGGCAGACAAGCACTGGCTTCTTGGCCTAGAGAGGGGGAGACTGCCACCCGAAGGTTCAGGTGGCAGTGGGGGATGCAGGCCCACCCACTTCACTGCGCCCCAGCCCAGGGCCCTAGCAGTGGCAGCGGGGTCTGCCACTGCGTCAGCAGAGATCCTGACTGCAACAAGCTGACTGGGTCTATGGAAATAATGCAGCCAGACTAGGGTCGGCTGTCCCTGGGCCACTTCTTAACTCCCCCTCGGGGTGTACTTGGGTTTGTACAGGGCCCTCCAGATTGCCCAGGTAGAATGCCTGTGGTAGTCCTGGCAACTCCTCTGTGGTCTGGTTGGTGTATGGCTCCGGCAGCCCTGGCCAATTCGCAGCTCCACCGGGGTCTGCGGCAGTCTCCCAGCTCAGGAGCAGGCAGGAGACATCTAGCTCCTCCAGCAGCTGCCTCACAACTGAGCTCCCAAACCCTCCTTTTATACTTCCTGTCCCGCCTACTGACTTCCAGTCAGAGGGGTGAGCATGGCCTGGCTCTGCCCACCTGGCTGTGAGAGTGGTTCCTCCGCCTCTGGGTCCATGGGAGCCCACTCCACCTCACTACAATCCCATAGATCTAAATGCCCCTGAAGCTGGTTAGGTCTTGGTATAGACTGTGACCAACTCTGCACCAACTGGCAAAGGGACATTTTGTGATAAACCATGGACGTGTTGGGAGTAAGCTTGGAAGAGACTGATCAGATTGGGATCTGGAGGAAGCAAACCCATGCTCTGGCAAGTCTCTGCTTTTTCCTAGCCCCATAGGGGCTATGGCAGGTGTGTTTGTGTTGGGGATGGGGAATCAGGGAAACCTTCAAGAGCACCATTACCTGCACGGGGGCAAAGCATGCCCCAATCTCATCTTTGTTTTTGTGGTGGCATTAGGGCTAAAAAGCTCGCGCATAAAGCACTTTAAGGCAAAGTGTACTATAGGGGAATGTATTGAGAAGCACTTACCCAGAGAGATCCCCGGAAGGCACTAAGCCTTAGGTAATGCTTCTTGGTTTGTGAGGGGAGCATATCGACTGCAATAACATTTGACAGAGTGCAGCATATGCCGATCATCCCCCTTAGGTGGGGCCAGCTCTTCTGCCTGGTGCACCGGGAAGCCATTTTCAATCCACCTACCTCCACCCACTTTGAGGAGTCACCAGAGGGAGGGGAGCCCACAATTATGATTGTACCCAGCCTCTGTAGATGATTTCAGGAGGGGAGAAGGCTCTCTGCATTGCTATGCACCCATACACCCTTGTTCCTGGGGTCTTTCATAATTAGGGCTCAATTTAACCCTGTCTTTTTTAAAAGAAAAGGGAAATTCCCTGAAGAAATGATACCAATGATGTAGTCAGACTAATTCAAGTTTACATGAAAGCCTTCTACAGCAAGAGGCTTGGACCTTTTCTACAGCAAGGGCATTAGATCTTTTCTGGTTCTATACAGTATTCCCTTGGTACAGAATGTGACAAAAGACCACAGTGAAATAACCTCTGCTTAGAAAAGTATTGTAAATGTTTCTGAATTTCTGGTGTTAGAAATCCCAGTTTTGACTGGGTAAGGTAGTGTACTCATGACACATAGCACCCTCCTGGCTGTCTGCCCCTTGCCAGCTCTTCTGTAGCTTGGCCCTCCAGACAAATCACATAAAGAGCAGTCCCCTTGCAGGATTACAAGAAGGTCCAATTAAAAGGTCACAAAACATTCCAACACAAAAGAGCTGCCAGCCACCCCTTTGGGGGAATCACCAAGCTCGACCTGCTCTCTGAAACTCTCTCTCCACAGAAGAATCCTGTCTCTTGTACAGTCTCCTCTCTATTGAGTTCCCTCTGACTCCTTATAAGGCCCAGGTGCCTAATGAGCTTTACCTATATCCAACTCCTCTGACCAGGAGGCAATGAATCCATTATTTACTGCTGCACTGTTTCTTACACCTTGCCTAACAGGTCATGGGAAATAGCCTCATCTGTGATTCAGTGTGCCAACTGGCAGAGGGCTCAGGGCGGCATAGAGTTTTACAGGGATCCTCTGGTCATCAGAATCATTGTGAAATGGATGTAGGGATAAAATCTAAAAAATTGTGTATCTGCGTGGGAAGTGTCACAGCATCACAGACTGCTTCATTCATTACATGACACATTCATTCAAGGTTGTTGAGAAAAACATACCACCAGGGGATTACAATATATCCTTAATATCTCAAGAGTACCTTCACATGGTATTGTTCATGTGTATCTTGCAGATGGTGCCTATTGCAGTGGTATTTTTAATAATTCATTCAAACTAACAGAAAGAAAAGTCAACATGTTTATGACAAGTGAATGAAAACTCTGTTTGTTTTCTTGTTCACATTCTGGTTTAGTTGATATCTCCTACTGTACCAACAAACCATGGTGAGATCAACTGGTGACACTATCTGCTTTATCCATCTGTGCCTAAAGCTGTGTGCAATTAAGTGGCTTGGATTTCCACCGGTCCTTGTAATATTTTTGTTTGTTTGTTTCAGTTCCTGAAGCTTCACATTATCTGAGTTTCAGTTTGAGGTGCATCTTTAAATGAACTCAACCCTCTAATTTATAATCAACTGAAACCAACAAATTTACCCCAGTTATTGGTCAGAATATATTGGTTGTCGTAATTTATACTCCAAATCAGTCCAGGTTAGCTTGAAACACTAGTTTACATTTACTCAGGTATTTCAGTGGTGAACACCAATAAGAGATGTGTAGGTAGGTGGACTGATAGATTAACTCAAAACCTAACCCTGGTTTGCCAAAAATTCAGCTTTAGTTTGTGAAATGTTCCTGTAGTTACAAAAAGTTTTGCATGGCTCTACTGGTGACGTCCAAGTGCCCTGCATCCTTTTTAGTATTGTTTCCTTTTTTTGTCATTAGCACCAATGGATATTTACTTCCCCTTTCTATTTGTTCACTTTCATGCCCTAATCTCTCTGGCTTGATTGTTATTTAGGTGTTTTTTTTTTTTTTAAAAAAATCACTTTCCTTTTTGTTTTATGTGATTCCATCGTATTCTCTGTTTCTTTCTTTTTCCTTTTGTATTCTGTTGAACAGAGATCCTGCTCAGTCAATTCACCTTGATTTCTTTTATGAATTTGCTACTGTCTATACTAAAATATCTTATTAATTAATATTATTGTTGTTATCCAGGCATCCTTCCCTCCTAGTCATTGGTTTGTTTCACCTCACTGTGATGTCTCACCTTTTAGATAATAAACTCTTTGGGGCAGGGACTGTCAATCACTACAAATCTGTACAGTGCCTAGCACAATGGACCCAGACCTGACTTGGACCTTGAGGTGCTACTGTGATATACATAAATTATTAATAAATATCAAGTACTACAGTTATTTTAATGCTTGTCATATTTGTGCAGTCCTTCCAACTAATGAAATATTCACTCACATGTTCTTGTTCTCTCTTCTTCATCATATACACAGCATATGGACCAGATTTTTCCCTTTGTTTGGGTTGCTTTGTTCCAGGCCACTGTGAAACTGGGCTGGCATTAGGAGTAAGCCACATGGACAGCTGTCTCTGGTGCTGAATTTTCAAAGAGAGCTCCACCCAACCTTTCCCCCACACTATCTGGGAACAGCAGGGCTAGGAGATGCAGGGCCAGTTTGGCTTCTGCTTGACCATCCCTCCCAGCAGCAATCCATTTAAGGGAATCTTCCGCTCATACTAGTAGCAATAGCTGGGAACCACCATGTCACCTGGCCTTTGGTCCAGCTGTCCCACAACCTTTTGGGGAAGAATAGCAGGAGCAGGAAAGGCCAGGCCTATGAGTCACCAGACCATTGCATTCTGGCCTGGCCAGGGCTGCAAGTGGGCTTACGAATGCATCTCCAACTTGTCAATACCTTCACCAACCAACACAGCTTTTGTGGAGGTCTATCCTTTAATGGCACGAAGCTCTCTGGGCAACCATGAAGAAGTACAATGTTGGTCGTAAGCTTATTCTTACCATTAAACAACTGTATGCCAAGGCCAGCAGTGCAGTTCTCATCAATGGCACAATAGGAGAGTGGTTTCACACCACTGTTGGAGGCTGGCAAGGCTGCCTTCTTTTGCCCACACTGTTCAACATCTACTTGGAGCGCATAATGACTGATGCCCTAGAAGATCACATATGTACAGTCAGCATTGGGGGGCAAACAATCTCAAATCTTCAGTTCGCTGATGACATTGATGGCCTGGCAGGCAGCGAAGATGAACTTGCCAACCTTGTGAAATGATTGGATGAAATCTCTGCAAAATACAGCATGGAAATCAGTGCAGAGAAAACCAAACTGATGACAAACAAACCTGATGGGATCAGCTCACATATCACTGTCAGTGGACAAGAGCTGGAGACAGTGAAACAGTTCAAGTATTTGGGGGCAATCATCACTGATGAAGGATCCAAGGCAGAAATTCGGGCAAGAACTGTGCAAACAACAGCAGCAGTGGCAAAGCTAAAGCCAATTTGGAGGAATAAGAACATCTCCCTGGAATCCAAACTGAAACTGCTGCATACATTGGTCATCTCCATTTTTCTGTATGAGTGCGAGACATGGACCCTTATGGCAGAACTGGAACTGAAAATACAGGTAGTAGAGATGAGATGCTTCCGTAAAATCCTGGGCATCGCCTACTTCGACCACGTCACTAATGAAGAGGTCAGCAACATCATCACTCAATGTGCTGGGTCATATGAAGACCTCCTGATGACTGTGAAGAAGTGCAAGCTGAAGTGGTACGGCCATGTAACAAGATCATCTGGCCTATCCAAGATCATCTTCCAAGAGACAGTACAGGGGAAGAGAAAAAGAGGTAGATAGAAGAGATGATTGACAACATAAAAGAGTGGACAGTAATGGACTTCACTGAGACTCAAGCACTGACACACAATCATCAGGGTGGAGACAATTGGTTGATTGCTCATCAGTGATGGCGCCCCAACAACCAAAGCGGTTATGGGAGTCATGATGATGATTATCTGTGTCTCTGGGAACTGTTACACAACCCCTGACTGCCAAGGGGGTTGTGGGGATGGGAGCCCAGGCCTTCCCACTCCACAAGGCTCTGACCCAGGGCCCTTTTGGCTACAGTGATCTGGCAACCAAGGCTGCCATTCCTGGGCCTCTTTCTCTCATCTCATCCCCCCTCTCCCCGGTCAGCTTACTCCAAGCCTTTCCCCTGTTGGGGAAGTCCAAACCAAAATAAGTAAGACGGGATTACCAATGTTCAGGGTCCACAGATGGGGAAGAGGGGGGTTTTCTCTCAGGTAGATCCTCCCTTCCCTCAGGGAGGGCCCCTTTGGATAGCTATGTCAGGGCCTTTAGGCCTCTCGCTGCACTACTGGAGCCGTGGGCTGCAGGTCTGCTCACCTCCAGCTCTGCCACCCAAATGAGCTAATTCCCTGTCTTTTAATTCCTCCAGCAGATGGAGCATTTGCTGCAGGTGTGGTGTGGTGGGGCTGTCTGAGCCCAAAATAATCCCTTAACCCCTTGTTGCCCAGTGTGGGGTTTGTACACCCCATTACACAGGGCATGTGAGTGCAGGCATCAAAGAACATATTGGGTTAAGCAGTTTAGTCATTCTCAGCATCCTTCTCCTCCATCTCCTCCTCTTCACTGCCAGCTGAGGGAACACAGTGTGAGCTACATGAATACACACACTCACGCTTGTCAGTACTCCCACATGTTCCCGGAGCTCAGTGAGGGTAGTAAACACGGGGGCATTGCCACACAAGCACAAAAAAGAGTGAGCGAGCAAGTTTCTTCTTTTTGTATGCCTTGTTAAATTATTCACAACTCATATAATGGTTCTGTTCTGAGAGTAGAACATTTTTCTGTGTAGCAAAGAACAGCCTGATATTGCTTTTTCTTCTTCTCTAAAGGTCTGGCAACGTGCATTGAACAGTGAAGCCGGAAATAGAGATTAATGATGGACACTTGCATTTGAGCTAATGAATTAGCTTTCTTGAAGGTGGCTCACTAGAAAAGAAAGGGCATCTTAAAGGAAAGGCCTTTATGAGTCCTGAATCACTCTAGCAGTGCAAAGTGCTAGCGGAGGGTGTGCAGACACATTTTTCAAGAAGTGATGTGTTTTCAAAGTTATTTTCTCAAATGCTGTAATTTTATTAGCCACTGGACTGAGATGAAGAGCTGTTACCGCTTTTTGTAAATTTAACATGTTTAGCAACTTATGTGGAATAGTCAATTGCTTACAAATGTAACAACTCCCAATTTGTAATCACTGCATGTGGATACAAACACACACCCCTAACAGAACACCAGCTGCTAGATATACCTTAACACATCATGGTTGGTGGCACTCTGTATCTATCAATCTATCTATCTATAGATATACTATTTTATTTCGGTTAACTATTAAAAATGTTCAAATAATTAATGTTTGTTTCAGAGGACATAAAAAAAGCCAGTGTTTAAAATGTTACCTAATTCATCACTCAGAAGCTACCAATGACAGCCTATAACATAGACGCATGAAAGTTAGCACAATTGCAATAATTACATACGTGCACATACAGTACTACAAAGAGATTGCAGAGTACTGAATCATAAGTGCATGTGATCCGATGAGGTTGCTTTATCACTGTACTGATAATCTATTCTGAACAGAGATCTCATTAAAAATTTACTTCTAAAAATGGAGTACTGCTCCAAACACCCCAACAGTGAGCAGTTGGGCATTTTGTACCAGGATGGAGATATTTTCAGGCAAATCCTATAAAGAAGAGCCAATGTTGTTATCACCAAGAGCATTTTGGCCAGCTGGTGGCTAAGTTAATGGTTTAAATAAAAATACAATCCAGACATGCTGTATCTAGTGTGCATTAGGATTAGTTATTATACCATCACAGTAGAAAGAGCTGTCTGGCTCATAAATTCAAGGTAGCCCTTAAAGAACTAAGTGGGGTGAAATTATTACAAGTGAGACACAAAGGAGAGAGTTGGCCTCAAAGGGCTCCATAGATATAGAAATTGCAATCAATTATTCCTTTACTTCTGCTGTTTGGGGTTTTTTTTTTTGGTATAACACAAGTGGATTTAAGGGGCTTAGGAGGTATAACTGAACACAAAAGATCCTTTCTAAGTATCTAAGTATTCAAAAGGACAAGTGTAAGAATGCACTTTGGGTATGTGTAGCAACTACAGTGATAGTTCAGATAGAAGCTAGAATGTCATGGACATAAAATGGGCAACACATTAGACATCAAATATTATTGTGCATTACATCTGGCATTGTGCAGGTGCATGTCATCAGCAGAGTAAAGCATATGGATGACTTGACTCACCAAAGATATGGCACATTAAACTTATGAGGCCTGGTGGGCTCTTCAAAGAAAATTAAATGTTATAATTTTTTTTTGTCTGTTTGTCTTGCCAAGGAATTTTCTTTCTTCCTTTTGTTTTCCAATAGCGAAATCTAGGAACCCAAAATATAATTTGATTCAAAGTAAATTCTACATATTTGTCTACAGGCTACTCAAATGTAGGCTCCTGCTGTAACCAGTGAGAAATTTGTTATTGATTTCACTTCATTGGGAGCAGGATTGGGCTTTTTCTTGCACTAAGGTGCAGAATCTCATGTCAGTTACAGTGGTGTAAATACAGAGTAACTTTATTGAAGTCAATGAAATTATACCAGATTTAGATGGGTATAAAGTATCTGGTCCTAAAACTCTTGCTTTAGGAGTCTGTCACAAATCCTAGCTTGAGCCCCTTCCTGGCCTCTCACTGGGACTGCTGTGAGGGGGATCCAAGTCTCTATGCTCTAGATCCAGAGGGTGTTTTCAGCTTCTAGAACAGGGGCAGGCAAACTATGGTCCACGGGCCACATCCGGCCCGCCAGCCGTTTTAAGCCAGCCCTCGAGCTCCTGCTGGGGAGCAGGGTCTGGCGCTTGCCCTGCTCCAGCACTCTGCCACTCCAACTGGGGAGCAGGGTCAAGGTCCACGCGGCTCCCAGAAGCAGTGGCATGGCCCCACTCTGGCTCCTACGTGTAGGGGCAGCCGGGGGGGGAGTCCGCACTGCATGCTGTCCCTGCCCCAAGCGCCGACCCCGCAGCTCCCATTGGCTGGGAACTGCGGCCAATGGGAGCTGCAGGGATGGTGCCTGCAGATGGGGCAGCGCGCAGAGCCGCCTGGCCGCAGCTCCGCATAGGAACTGAAGAGGGGTCATGGCTGCTGCTTCCAGGAGCCACTTCAGGTAAGCGCTACCCGGAGCCTTCAGCCCTGAGCCTCTCCCCACACCGCAACCCCCTACCCCAGCCCTGATCTCCCTCCCGCCCTCCGAACCCCTCGGTCCTAGCCCAGAGCACCCTCCTGCACCCCAAACTCCTCATTCCCAGCCCCACCCAGAGCCCGCACCCCCACTGGAGCCCTCACCCCCCCCTACGCACCCTACTCCCCAGCCTGGAGCCCCCTCCCGCACCCTGAACTCCTAATTTCTGGCCTCACCCTGGAGCCTGCACCCCCAACCAGAGCTCTCACCCCCTCCCACACCCGAACCCCAATTTTCTGAGCATCCATGGCCCACCATACAATTTCTATTCCCAGATGTGGCCCTTAGGCCAAAAAGTTTGCCCACCCCTGTTCTAGAACCTGAATGGAGTCCAGCCACTTCCCCAATCTGAGGGTCCCTATGCACACTCTCAGGGTGCAGACATGCTATCTGGCATCCTCCTCTGAGTGTTGGAACCCATTGTCCAATTACCTAGCTGGTATGGGCGCAGCACTGACCCTTCAGACTCCCCCATACTTAAACACACCTATTGTCCAGAATTCTACCCAACAATGTGATTGCTTTACTCTTCTAGGGACATACAGAAGTTGTGAAAGTCAGTATATATATATACTTTGTACAGCCGCGGTCCCCAAACTGTGGGGTGTGCCCCCCCCAGGGGAGCATGGAAGAACGTTCGGAGGGGCGTGGTGGGCGGCGGGCAAGCTCTGCTCCCGGTCCATGGTCCCAGCCCCTGGTCGCGGCTCAGCCATCGGCCCCTGCTCCTGGCCGCGACTCTTGGCCACCAGCCCCCATTCTCAGCCCCTGGCCCCCGCTCCTACTAGCTGTGGCTCAGCTGCCTGCCCCTACTCTCAGCCCGATCCCCCCTTTCGACTCCCAGCCCCTGATCCCCATTCTCGGCCCCCACCTCCCCAGCCTGGCCATGACTGCACTCCTGGCCTGGGGGGCGTGGACACATTCCATTACTAGGGGGGGCAAGGGTAAAAATTTGGGCACCATTGTTGTACAGTCTAACATCTTCATGTTCTTTTATCCATAGCCATATAAAGCACAGAAGAGAACATAGATACAAAATAATATATGCTACATTAAAGTCCCTTTCTAGATCACCCTTCCCTTGTAAGTCCTTGGGGAACTAGCGGGAAGACAGGCAGGCGGGGTGTCCCTTTCCTCATGCAAGAAGTTATCTGGTGAGTGGTCTCTGCCTGGAGAAAAAGTCCCTGCTTCCCCCCAAATACTTCCCTTTCATAAAGTCACCTCTAATGCGCTAATGAGTAAAGTATAACAAATTACATTTCTGTTGCCATAGCAACATACTTTTTCTTACATACTGTCAGGCTGAATGCTATTTTTTTGTTCTTTTCCTCCTGCTTTGTTTTAGCAGGATAAAGGCCTTCACTGTAATAAATGCAATTTTGCTTTTCTTTATTATAATAAATAAATAAATTTAAGAAAAGGATATATGTCCTAATAATAGAACACATTCCTACTTAATTACTGGGTGCCATTATTCTGAAGGCATAATGTTGCTGACAAACATAGTGGCTCCCTGCTCCATAGAGTAATTAATAGTGTTGTTTATTGTACTATACGTTTTTCTCTTTTGTCAGACATAATTTGTTAAGTAAATTAGATACTGAAATACATATGGCTTAAAAGATAGCAAATAATAAAGTATTAGCAAGTACTTAATGAGACTGAAATAACTCAAGGGAAAAATAGTATTCTGATGCAAATAGTTGCCATAGTAATGACTTAAAACCTTCAATATTTAATAACAATAATACTAATAAAATAATAATAATAATAATAATTTTAGAGCCTGTACATTTTTACCTATGTTTTTTTAAAAAGAGGATACCAGTTCTCCACTCTAGGTGAAATTTTCCCATTTTGGAAGTCCTCACAGACCAAATCACCATTGGCCTTGGATGTCAACAGAGGATGCCCTGCTGTCATTCAAGATCTGGGACTCCTATTGGCTTCAGCGGGACTTCATCATAAAGAATCAATGTCAGGCTGTGATCCGCAGTGTTCTTAAGGCTATTTTTCTGGTGCAACTTCTTTCATATCTCTAACATACATTCTAATAAAGGCTTCCTTTGAAGATGAGGACTGAGAGGTCAGATATTTGAAAAGTGTGTGCCCACGGGTAATAGGGTGCTTTTGTTTTATCATCATTTTTTCTGTATGAGTTTGTTTGAAAGCATAGAATCATTGACTCCTAGGACTGGAAAGGACCTTGAGAGGTGATCTAGTCTAGTCCCCTGCATACTGATTGTCTGGTTTCACCCACATCGTTGTTGTTGGGGCATTTGAGGCACTGGATGAGGTATACCACAAGCTATGATAGGCATGTGTTGGACCCATGGATCTTGAAAACTGTGTTGTGGGAGGGATTCACAGGAAAAACACCACAGCGGCCCAACACTGTAGCATTTAATTTCAGAAAGGGGAACTACACAAAAATGAGGTTAGTTAGGGTTACCATACGTCCGGTTTTTCCGGGACATGTCCGGCTTTTTGGTAATCAAACCCCCGTCTGGGGGGAATTGCCAAAAAGCCGAACATGTCCGGGAAAAATACCGGCTTGGCACTTCCCCTCCCGGGCTCCACCTGCTCTGCTCCTCCCCTGACTCTTCTGCTCTGTTTAAGAGCCGAGCTGCCCGAGCGCTCCGGCTTCGGGCAGCCCCCTTGCCTCCGGACCCCGAGCCGCCGGCCGGGCACTTCCCCTCCCGGGCTCCAGCTGCTCTGCTCCAGCGGCGCAGGGTCCGGAGGCAAGGGGGCTGCCTGAAGCCGGAGCGCTCGGGCAGCTCGGCTCTTAAACAGAGCCGAAGAGTCAGGGGAGGAGCAGAGCAACTGGAGCCCCGGAGGGGAAGTGCCCGGCCGGGGTCGCAGGGTCCGGAGGCATGGGGGCTGCCCGAAGCCCGAGCGCTACCGGCTTCACGGTTTGCCGGGCAGCCTCCAGACCCTGCGCCCCTGGCTGGGCGCTTCCCCTCCCGGGCTCCAGCTGTGCTGGGGAAGCGCCGGCCAGGGGCGCAGGGTCTGGAGGCTGCCTGGCAAACCGTGAAGCCGGTAGCGCTCGGGTAGCCCTTTTCACGTGGCTGGGAGGGAGGAGGAGGAGTTAGGGCGGGGACTTTGGTGAAGGGGCGGGGAATGGGCGGAGTTGGGGTGGGGTCGGGGGTGGGAAAGGGGAGGGGCCAAGGCCCGTGGAGTGTCCTCTTTTTTTATTTTTTAAATATGGTAACCCTAGGTTAGTTAAACAGAAATTAAAGGATACAGTGCCAAAAGTGAAATCTTTGCAAGCTGCGTGGAAACTTTTTTAAAGACACCATAATAGAGGCTTGTAGCAGGGTGCTGGTGCAAAAGCATCTAATTACCCCTGCTCAGCCAGCTCCAATCAAGAGAAATAGATTGGGGCTGGTGAAACAGACCTGACGCCTGGCCTGTGGATTGGCTCCACCTGCGGGCCTGACAAGCCAGCAATTATAAGGGCTGGGAGCCAGCAGAAAAGCCAGCCAGGGAAAGGTCAGTCTCCTAGCTGTGGGCTGACTGCAGGAAAAGAGGGAACTAACCCTGCAAGCCTTGTATATAGCTCAACACTGGTGGTGGGAAAATTGTGTGTGTAAATAAAGCCATGGGTGCTGCCTAACTGGAGGCCTCTCTGCACTTTATTGGGACAGCTAGCAGGCCCAGGAAGAAGGGCGGGGCAGTGGACCCATCACAAGGCTCAAATACATAGTAAGAGAACCAAAAAAGAGTCACCGTGGCTAAACAACAAAGTAAAAGAAGCAGTGAGAGGCAAAAAGGCATCCTTTAAAAAGTGGAAGTTAAATCCCAATGAGGAAAATAGAAAGGAGCATAAACACTGGCAAATGAAGTGTAAAAATACAATTAGGAAGGCCAAAAAAGAATCTGAGGAACAGTTAACCAAAGACTAAAAAAAATTGCTATTACTTTTTGAAAGTACATCAGAAGCAGGAAGCCTGCTAAACAACGAGTGGGACCACTGGACGATCGAGGTGCGAAAGGAGCACTCAAGGATGATAAGGCCATTGAGGAGAAACTAAGGGTATGTCTACACTACCCGCCAGATTGGCAGGTAGTGATCAATCTATCGGGGATCGATTTATCGCGTCTACTGTAGACGCGATAAAATCGATCCCTGATCGCTCTGCCGTTGACTCCAGAACTCCACCACGGCGAGAGGCGGAAGCAGAGTCGACGGGGGAGCGGCAGCGGTCGACTCACTGCCATCCTCACGGCCAGGTAAATCGACCTAAGATACGCCGACTGCTGAAGTTGCGTATCTTAGGTTGACACCCCCCCCAGTGTAGACCTAGCCTAAATGAACGCATTCTTTGCATTGGTCTTCACAGCTGATGATGTGAGGGAGATTCCCAAACCTGACCCATTCTCTTTAGGTTACAGATCTGAGGAACTGTCCCAGATTGAGGTATCATTAGAGAAGGTTTTGGAACAAATTGATAAATTAACAGCAATGAGTCACCAGGACCAGATGGTGTTCACCCAAGAGTTCTGAAGAAACTCAAATGTGAAATTGCAGAACTACTAACTGTGTTCTGTAACCTATCATTTAAATCAGCTTCTGTACCAGATGACTGGAGGATAGCTAATGTGACGCCAATTTTTAAAAAGGTGATCCCTCCAGAGGTGATCCCGGCAATTACAAGCCTGTAAGCCTTTACTTCAGTACTGGGCAAACTGCTTGAAACTATAATAAAGAACAAAATTGTCAGACACATAGATGAACATAATTTGTTGAGGAAAAGTCAACATGGTTTTAGTAAAGGTAAATCATTCCACACCAATCTACTAGAATTCTTAGAGGGGGTCAACAAACATGTGTACCAAGGAGATCCAGTGCATTTAGTGTACTTAGACTTTCAGAAAGCCTTTGACAAGATCCCTCACCAAAGGCTCTTATGCAAAGTAAGCTGCCATGGGATAAAAGGGAAGGTTCTCTCATGGATTGGTAACTGGTTAAAGGATAGGAAACAAAGGATAGGTATAAATGGTGAGTTTTCAGAATGGCGAGAGGTAAATAGTGGTGTCCCTCAGGGGTCTGTTCTGGGACCGGTCCTATTCAACATATTCATAAATGATCTGGAAAAAGGGATAAACAGTGAGGTGGCAAAATTTGCAGATGATACAAAATTACTAAAGATAGTTAAGATGCAGGCAGACTGCGAAGAGCTACAAAAGGTTCTCTCAAAACTGGGTGACTGGGCAACAAAATGGCAGCTGAAATTTAACGTTGATAAATGCAAGGTAATGCACATTGGAAAGCATAATCCCAACTATACATATAAAATGATGGGGTCTAAATTAGCTGTTACCACTCAAGAAAGAGATCTTGGAGTCATTGTGGATAGTTCTCAATGTGCAGCGGCAGACAAAAAAGCGAACAGAATGTTGGGAATAATTAAAAAGGGATAGAAAATAGGACAGAAAATATCATGTTGCCTCTATATAAATCCATGGTACTCCCACATCTTGAATACTGCGTGCAGATGTGGTTGCCCCATTTCAAAAAAAGATATATTGGGACTGGAAAAGGTTCAGAAAAGGGCAACAAAAATGATTAGGGGTATGGAATGGCTTCTGTATGAGGAGAGATTAATAAGACTGGGACTTTTCAGCTTGGAAAAGAGACAACTAAGGGGAGATATGATTGAGGTCTATAAAATCATGACTGGTGTAGAGAAAGTAGATAAGGAAGTGTTGTTTACTACTTCGCATAACACAAGAACTAAGGATCACCAAATGAAATGAATATGCAGCAGGTTTAAAACAAATAAAAGGAAGTATTTCTTCACACAATGCAGTCAATTTGTAGAACTCCTTGCCAGAGGATGTTGTGAAGACCAAGACCATAACAGGGTTCAAAGAAGAACTAGATAAATTCATGGAGGATAGGTCCATCAATGGCTATTAACCAGGATGGGCAGGAATGGTGTCCCTAGCCTCTGTTTGCCAGAAGCTGGGAATGAGCGACAGGGGGTGGATCACTTGATGATTACTTGTTCTGTTCATTCCCACTGGGGCACCTGGCACTGGCCACTGGCCACTGTCAGAAGACAGGATAATGGGCTAGATGGACCCAGTAGGGCCAGTCTTACAGATTTTTTGGTATATCTGGGGTGATTGCTGGGTCTGTGGATGTGAGTTTGGTGATTCGTGGCTTTTTTATATATAGTGATTTGTAAGTTTCCATTGCTGAAGATGACTGTGGTGTCCAGAAAGTTGATGCTGGTATGGGAGTGTTCTAGCGAGAGTTTGATGGATGGGTGGTGGTTGCTGAAGTTGTGGTGGAAAGCTGAGGGAGTTTAGGCCATCTGTTCAAAAGGTGAAAATATCATTAATGTACCACAGGTATACTGTTGGTTTCATGGTGCATTTTTCCAGAAATTCTTCCTCTAGATGGCTCTCCAATATGCCAGCC
Source organism: Emys orbicularis (assembly GCF_028017835.1). NCBI lineage: Eukaryota > Metazoa > Chordata > Testudines > Emydidae > Emys > Emys orbicularis. Next base: position 80,978,264 of record NC_088686.1, on the reverse strand, counting down.
TCTTCTAGTGCCCATGGCTGTTCCCATGGTTTGGACAATGTGTTTGTTAAATGTAAAGCTGCTGTAGGTATAATGAAATGGGTGAGTCTGGCAATGTGTTTAGGGTGGATTTCTGAGCATTGTTCATTATCTGATAGGTATTTGAGGCAGGCAGTGATGTCATCATAGTCTGGGTTGTTGGTGTACAGGGATGTGACATCCATGGTGGCAGGGATGATGTTGCAGACTTTCTAGAAGAAGTTGGTAGTGTCTTGGAGGAAGCTGGCCCTTTGGGTGGTGAGTGGTTTGAGGATGGTTTCTAACAGTCCTGCTATTCTTTTAGTAAGAGTTCCATGGCCAGTTCTGATTAGGCTGGATCCCTTGTTTGTGTATCTTGGGAAGCATGTAGAAGGTCACTGGGGTGAGTTTGTGGGGGATGTGGTTTAGAGGTTTTCTTTGAGTTGTTTGGGGAAAGCTTTTATGGTATCTTTAAATTCCTATGTGAATTATGATGTATGGTCTTCAAGAGTTCTCTATAGTAGGTGATGCTGGAGAGTTGGCTGTTGGCTTTGTTAATGTAGTCATCATTAAGGCTACGTTTTTGACATGGGTATTTTTAGTAAAAGTCACGGACAGGTCACAGGGAGTAAGCAAAAATTCATGGTCTGTGACCAGTCCATGACTTTTACTAAAAATACCAGTGAATAAAACATGGGGCGGGGGAAGCTGCCCGGGGATCCCATGGGTGCTGGGGAAGGGCGGCCCAGCTGCTTGGGGTGGGGGGGCTGCCTGGCCACGCCTCTGCCTAGCAGCTAAGTGAGGGGGATGTCACCGCTTCTGGGAGCCCACCAGATAAGCACTGCCCAGAGCCCGCCTCACCCTGTCCAATGTCCCAAACCCCTTCCCCCTCTCACACCCGAACTCTGCTGCTGGGGGGGAGAGAGGGGAGACTGTCCCAGCAGTGGCTTGAGTTGCCCCTGAGCCAGGCGCACCGGTCGCTGCAAAAGTCACGGAGGTTACAGAAAGTCACCGAATCCGTGACTTCCGTGACAAACTCACAGCTTTAGTCATCATGATTGAGAACTATGATGGCTCCCCCTTTGTCTGATGGTTTGGTCACCATGTGGTAGGGATGTCATTACAATACAATTACAATATTATATGTGTGCATTTGATATATCTACAAAATTTCATAAGTTTTAAATTAAAAATATCTAGGGGTAGATTCTGTGCTGAGCCACCTAAGAGGTGCCTAACAAGGGGCTCATCCCAAAGGGGTTGAGTGGGGGCATTAAACTACCTTTTTACCTCCTGGATTACTGTGAGGGCCACAACAATCCCCTTGTTGTACAAGAGATGAATAAGAAGAATTCTAATCTCTGGGTCAGAAAGTCAGAGATGTAAATTAGTCAGTCATAGAATTTAAAGCCAGAAGGGACCACTAGATCCTCTTGTCTGACCTCCTGTATAACACAGGCCACTAACATCACCCAGAACCAACACACTACCCTAACAACTGCAATGAGACCAATGTATTACAGCCAACAGGGGACTAGACTATTATGTGCCAGAGGTAGAGAATAGGAATGACTGAGGCATACCAAATCCTCCTACTGGAAATACCGAGATCTATTCAGCAACTTTGAATACATTTGGGTAGGGGTGGATAGCATGTATCTGCACTAGTCTTTTTTTCAGAATGAAGCAGTTTGAGCAGAAGTTATTTAAGGAATGCCCTTCAGGAAGGAAACTATATACGTATATATAGAGAGAAGGGACTGTTCAAGGGGAACAAACACTTCGGCAGTTCGGGAGGGAGTATGAGCAGCTTTTTTTTTTTTTTTTTTTTGCTTTGGCAAAAATGGTAGAGCCGGCGCGGCAGGGGGTGCATGCTCAAATTTTTTTTACTGATAGGGGTGCACGATCAAAAAAGTTTGGAGACCACTGGTGTATAGAAAAGAATGAACTACATGCAATGTAGACAAAAACAGCCCACTGTTCTGTCAGTGGGAAATGTGTAAATTGACAACAGGGTTTGTTACCTACACTTCCCTCTCAGTTTCAGTCATGTATGAACAGGGTTATGTACAGAGGTGTCTGCTCCACATGAATTGTCTGCAGTGGGTGAACTCAAATGGAGAGACTGAAGGAACAAGCAGGAGATTAGCGTTGGTGGAGTCAGTCACATTGTGGTTATTTTGTTCCCGCATAAGATGTAACTGACATGATGAGCAGATGTATGAAAGATGATATCAAAGATATATGATGTTGGTTCATTGCCATTAATAAACTAGTGGCTCACATTTTGTACTGTGAATTCTCTGGCAGCTGATATCTCATTCCCCAGCTATCTACAACAGTCTCCCCAATCCCCCTTTTGTGACTTTCCAAATTGTAAGTAAAACAAACAAACAAAGTATAATTGTTTTAAAATGTCGTACTTTATCTTTAAAATGTTAAATTGGGTTTTAAACAGCTGTAATTCCTTTGTTCGTGGCAATTATATAACAGTCTGAAAAATTCATTTAATATATTATAAAGCCAGAAGGGTCCATTGTGATCAGCCACTGGAGTTCCGTGAACTAATTCATGTTTGGACTACAGAATATCTTTTAGGGAAAAAAATCAATGTGGTGTTTAAAATTTGCAGATATGGAGGATCTACCACAGTCCTTTGTAAGTTGTTCCAATGGATAATTTAAAATATACACCTTTTTCATAGTATGAATTTTTCTAGCTTCACCTACTTGAATCCTTTTTACCTTTCTCTACTAGACTGAAGAACCCTCTATTATCAACTTTCTGTTCCCCATGAAGATACTTACAGACTGTACTCAAGTAACCCCTTAATATTCTCTTGGTGAAGCTAAACATATTGAGCTCCTTGAGTATTTTACTTTATGGCATTTTTTTCCAAATCCTTTAAATCAATCTCATGGTTCTTCTTTGAATTGTCTCAAGTTTATCAACATCCTTCTTGAAATGTGGACACCAGAATTGGGCACAGGATTCCAGTAGCTGTCATACCACTGCCAAACACAGAGATAATATAATTTCCCTACTACTACTTGGTATTCCCGTTTATCTACCCAGTGATCACGTTAGCCCCTTTGGCTGCAGCATTGCACTAGGAGCTCATGTCCAGTTGATCATCCATCATGATCCCCAAGTCCTTTTCAGAGTCACTGCTTCCCAGGACAAAGTCCCCTTACATTCATATATCTTCATTGTTATATTTCAAAATTAAGACGCTATATGTAAAGGCTGTATACAGTGGGTTATGTTCCCTCTGTTGGAATTCAGTGGCACAGGACCAGAGTGGGAAGGGGATATGATGAGATGTTAAGGGGTGGTGTTGGAGTAAAAAATGGGAGATGTTACAGAGGAGGCAAGTTTTCTCCCTTCTTCCTACCAGCTTCAGCTCTGCCTTGCTTGGCTTCAGACTGAGTCAGCTTGAGACCAATCGAAAACTGGGAAAGGAAGGGCTGCAACTGACACAGATGGAATGAGGAAGTTAAACAGTGGCCTTTTCCCCCAGGCCATTATGATATAATTTACCGTAAGAGAGAGATTCTTGTTGACACCGTATGTTGTCTTCATTCTTCTGTGGATGCCAGAAAGATAGGATGTTCAGGTTAACAGTGTGCTTTGCTGTCACTGAACTCTCTGCACTCTGATCAATACATCCAGAAAAAGAGTTCTGTGATCTGATACATTTCAGCCATTTTAGGTAAAGAATTGCTCCAGAGACAGTTAAACACTTTACTACATGGATTAAGCAATTCATTTCTCAGTGGGGCATTCTTGATCTAAAGAACATGTCACTGCCACACATAGATGCCAGAAAACTAACCCTGGAGGACATCATATGATCTCATCACTGACAAATTTTAATTAGAGAGTGGCTGAAACCAGACTCCTAGCCCCTTCTAACTTCTAGCATGGCTGGTGAAACTAAGATTTGAAACTTCACGTCCCAACTTGACCCTGTGGTTTTGATTTGGAGGTTGATCTGGAACCAGAAGGAATTCACTATTTTTTCTGGTTCCAGCTGAGATGCAGCTAAAATCATCTGAGCATAAAATGACAGTGAGATTTGGCCCAAAATAATGAAAAACTCTTAGAATTACTGATTTCATGAAATTTCTACCATTTGGGAATAAAGCTTGGGGGGGGAGGGGGGACAAAAACCAGTTTTCTTTGACCTCTAATCTGAACTCAAACCCTTGTACTGATTTGGCCTCAGACTTGATCCCTTGACATAAACATAGTTCAGATCCAGATCTGAACACTGCCACCTCACTCATCTTCTGCTGTGATATGACTGTACAGATTTACCTACGTGACAGCTTGTAGGAGCCTTCCCTTGAACCCTCACTGGGCTAGTTTACTTAACGTCCATTTGGATTCAATACGCTTTTTACCAATCTTGTACCTCCTTTAAGTGAATGTGAGAGCAAGTCTTGATTTCAACTATGTATAACTGATAGGAGCCTGACACTTATCTGAACCATTAAATAAAAAAAAAAAGAAAGAAAAGAGAGGATTGAAGAAGGGATATAGGAATTTGTTTGCTTTTCAAAAAAAAAAAAAATACAACTCCATGAGCAAATGATATTTACTACTTTTTCTACTGAATAATTAAAAGGTTCCTCAGAGAAACTTATATTTTTGTTGATATTCTTCCACCCCTATAGGTCACTAAGTAATCGGCTTTTTCTTTCTCTGGAGAACAGCTGTAATTGTTGAGGGTTATAAAAAAAAATGACTTTTTCTGGTGCTTTTCTGAGGCCATTAGATGGAGTTTCTGAAAGAAAAAAAAGAAAAAGAAAAAAAACAACACTGGATTATTTTTATAGCCTTTGGGACATGAAGATGCAGGCAGAATATCCTTGACCACTAAAGCTAGGCTTTCCTTTGGCCTTAATTACAGATTTCTTTTAAAATCACTCACTTTCTCTTCTTTCATCAAAACATTGTCTGTTACAACAAACTGGCTTTGACACAGAAACAGAACCCAAGACAATATCTGGAGCAGGAAAGATTTACAGATTATGTTTTATGCCCTTTTAAAGTTAAAAGATATATAATAATATGGCATGCAGTGTACGGTGTGTGAAGTAAGAATTTGCCAAGGGGATGCTTATTCTAAAGAAGGTAATAACAATGCAAGTATGCACTTTATAGCATTTGTAGAGAGAACATTAAGATCTGATTTGGGAATCTAAAGGATATCTTGGTGTCTATTTAGTTTTAACGATGTACTGTGCAGTCACTTTGGCTTTAAATACTGGCTTAATTCAAAAGTTTGTAATCCAAGAGGCCCAAACGACAGATGCATGTAACAGGAATCAATTAGATCATATATCTCATCACTCATGTTTCAAGAAGTAACAAGTTAAATGAACACATGAAAGCCAAGACCGAGTGTCTTAAAGGACTACAATACCTTGATGTCTACAACTAGGCACTCCACCTGATTAAATTTGTAGATTCCAATGCCATAATCTAATCTGACCTCCGGTAATACACAAGTAATAGAACTTCCCCAAAATAATTCCTAGAGCATATCTTTTAGAAGAACTTCCAATCTTGATTTAAAAATTGCCAGTGATGGAGAATCCACCATGGCCTTTAAAAAATTGTTCTAATGTTTAATTAGTCTTACTGTTAAAAATGTGTGCCTCATTTCCAGTCTGAGTTTGTCTAGCTTCAACTTCCAGCCTTTGTGATCTTGTTATTCCTTTCTGTGTTAGAATGAAAATAAATAACATATTTGTTCCCCATGTAAGCTTTCATAGATTGTAATCAAGTTACACCTTAACCTTCTCTTTGTTAAGTTAAATAGATTGAGCGTCTTGAGTCTGTCAATGTAAAGCATATTTTCTAATCCTTTAATCATTCTCATGACTCTGCTCTGAACCCTCTCCAATTTATCAGCATCCTTCTTAAATTGTGGATACTAGAAATGGACACAGTATTCCAGCAGTTGTCAAACCAGTGCCAAATACAGAGGTCAAATAACGTACTCAGGATTCTCCTGCTTATGAATCCAAGGATTGCATTAGTTCTTTTGGCCAGAGCATCACATTAGGAGCTCATGTTCAGCTGATTATCCACCATGACCCCCAACTCTTCTTCAGAGTCACTGCTTCTCAGGGTAGAGTCCACCATCCTGTAAGTATGGCCTACATTCTTTATTCCTAGATGTATACATTTATATTGAACCATCTTCAAAACCATACTGTGTTTTTGTGCCCAGGTTACCAGGTGATCCAGATTAGTGACCTGTCCTCTTCATTATTTACCACTTCCCCAATTTTTGCAAACTTTATCAATGATTTTATGTTTTCTTTCAGGTCATATTTAAAATTGTTAAATAGCATAGACTCAAGAACTGATCCCTGCAGGACCCCCCTAGAAGCATACCCGTTTTATTATGATTCCTCATTTACAACAACATCGAGACCTATTGGTAATCTATTTAGTGTGTGCCATATTAATTTTATATCTTTCTAGTTTCTTAATCTGGGCCCTTAATTATCATTCAGTATCCAGTCAAACACCTTACAGATGTCTACATGAACACTATCACTTGTAACAAGCAAACTCTTTAATCTAATCAAAAGTTATCAAATTAGCTTGCAAAGGGTCCTCTTCTCTTGCAACCCCTGGCAGATACTTTGCAGGCCCTCTAATGGCCTTTCCCAGCCTGTGTCTATTTCTGAGTGTCTCTCTCTTAGTGTTTTGTGGTCTGGCCCTTCAGCCAACTCACATAAAATTTGACTCCCATTCCAGAGTAACTAAAGGTTCAACAAAAAATCCCAATCAAATGCCCAAACTAATAATTCTTTTGCCTCTCAGGCTTCAGTGAAGTCCTCTGCTTCTTAGTCTTTTCTCCTGAACCCTGAAGAGCTTCTCTTATCTTGATTCTTCCCCAGCTGGATTCCACTATTGCCTCCCTCCCCCAGGAACTCTGGCAGCTTCCCTTAGGGGTTTCCCTGATCTTTGTAAACCCTATCTCAGGGTTCCCCCACAGGAGCCTAAACAACTCCCTGTGGGTTCTCCTCCCTGCAGGAGAGTCCTGCCTTCACTGCAGTCTCTCTCCCTAGACTGATTTCCCAGCTCTATTTAAGCGGTCTTTCCTGATTCCTGCAGATGGGGCCAGTCATGATTATTAAGTTGCCATATCACCATCAGCTGGGGGCTAGTTGCTAGGTCACAAGCAAGACTGAATCTGGCTTGCCTTAAAGGGCTATCCAGCCTGTGACAAGTGAAAATAACCTAGAAACAATTATTTCAATAGTTTCAATAAAATGATCAATCTAAGCTTTGGTCCACACTACAGAGTTAGGTTGATGTAAGACAGCTTACTTTGACCTAATTATGTCAGTGTACACGTTATAGCCTTGCTCCTGCTGATGTAAGTGCCCTACTACACCGACATAATAACTCCACCTCCATGACAGGTCTACGGCTTATGTTTGTGTAGTTAGGGTGATGCAGTGTCCGTGTAGACACTGTGTTACTTACATCGTCTGGTGGCTGTCATTCTTGTCAATTTCACAGCTCCATGTTGAAGCTGTAAATTGACAAGAAAGCCCGGGGCAGGTGGTGAGCTCCAGCTAGAGCCTGGATGCCCCCCATCCTGGCTCCTCACTCCCAAACAGGCTGCTGCCTGTGCACCGGGTTTCCAGCGGGGAGGCATAAAGCCTAGGCAGCTGCCCATGGGGAGGCGAGAAGCTTGGGCGGCTCCCGGCAGAGAGCTGGGAGCCTTGGCTCTCAGCCCCCTGCACTGCCCCCCTTCAGTCGGTGGAAACATTCCTGGTGACATGCCCTAATACTGTAATTCTTAACCTGGCCCCTAGGGTAGTCCAGTACAGGGACATAAATGTAACTGAACTTTGCTGGAGTTCCTTTTGCACCATCCTACCACTGCAAATGGTAATTGCCACTTTTTCCAGACCACTATGCTTTATCTTCCTGCTGTGGTTATTGCTTGGGCCCTTGTCTTTTTTGCTTGGAATTATAGATTTATCTGCTAGCTAGATGTTGATCTGAGTAATACAGTACTTTCCAATGGATATCAACTCAGCCAGGGAGGAGGAAAGATACACAGCAATAGGCGAACAGGTTTGTTCAAGTATGTTTAAAATTCCCATAAGCTTCCCTATTTCCCTGTTCTTCCTCTTTCCCCTCTTCATCTCTCTCTCCTGCCTTTTCCCTTGCTCCTTTTAGTTGTTTCCTCCTGTCTTCCTGTACTTACTTACATTACCAAAAAAAGTAAGATGTGAAAATTCCCTTGTGAGAAACTGGGAGAATGTCTATTATTTCTTAGGAATATTATGTACAACATTGTTTCCCTGTTCAATTCTATATTTCTGCCTGGCTGAATGCATGCAGTCAAATCAAAGGAGGCTGTAAAGAGGGATTGTTAAGGAACTCAGAAAGGCTAAAACAATGATATGGATAAGCACCTCTCAGGTTCTTCAAGAGTTAAGACAACAATGGCTGGGCCATTAATTAGGGGGAGAACATCCCATTTCTTACCTGAGAGTAATTATCCATTGGAACAATTTACTGGGGGGTCATGATGGATTCTCCATAACTGACAATTCTTATATCAAGCTTGGATGTTTTTCTAAAAACTATGCTCTAAGATTTATTTAGGGGAAGCTCTAAGGCCTGTGTTATACAGGAGGTGAGACTAAATGATCACAGTGGTCCCTTCTGGCCTTAGAATCTATGAACCTATGAAACCTACCTGGTGTGCCATCCAAATTAGGATATCTTTCTCTTCCCAGAGCTAGAACTGAGATCAGAAGATCCTGAGGGGTTAAAAAGATGTCCCTGGGAGAAAGGGAGGTGTGGGGGGGGAGTGGTCAGATCAGCTAGAAGCAGCAGGGACACTGTCAGCATGCAGGGAGGAGGATACACAAACAGACTGACTTGAGAGGCATGGCCTGCAGCAAGCTAGCTGCAACTTGGTGCCTAGAGAGAACAGGGAGCAAAGCTAAGTCATGTCAGTAGGTAAGAAAATGTGTATATGCCTGTTATTTTTACATCTACTTCACATTCAAGCTCTGTGTACCATTTGGGAAAATCATCTTTTTTTTTTTTTCAGAAACTGCTTCTGTATTGCTGCATACTGTTGCACAAAATGCAAAGTACTAAATGTAGGAAGGAAAAATCAAATGCACAGCTACAAAATGGGGGATAACTGGCTAGGCAGTAGTACTGCTGAAAAGAATCTGGGGATTGTAGCAGATAACAAATTTAATTATGAATAAATGGTGTGATGCAGCTGTGAAAAAGGCTAATATTCTGGTGTGTATTAACAGGATTGTTGTATGTAAAGCATGGAAGGTAATTGTACCACTCAACTCAGCACTGGTGAGGCCTCAACTGGAGTACTGTGTCCAGTTCTTGGTGCCACACTTTCAGAAAAGTGTCTGTCATGCTGTCTGGAGTGGCTCATGACTGAGTGCCAACCTCAGTGCAGACAGTTGAAAACTAAGTAGACGTCCCAAAATGGTGGTATGTTCTATAATTAGATTTCACCAGCCCAGTAACAAACGTAAACTCCTGGATCACCATTTCAGTCTTATCATAGAATCACAAAGTCCCCTTTGGCTCTCCAGTCTATATTGCCACCCAGACAATCTGGACTTAGGGCATGTCTATACTACAAAATTAAGTCGACCTAACTTACGTCAGCATACAACCACTGCAGTAATTACATCGCTTGTGCACGTCTACACTTTGCTTCTTCTTCGGTAGCGCATCTCCTCACCAGGAGCACTTGTACCAATTGTACTGTCAGTTTAGAGCATTGTGGGACAGCTTCTGAAAGCCAGTAACTATTGATGTAAGCAACGCAGTGTCCACACTGACAGTGTGTTGACCTAACTACATCAACATCAATTCAATGCCTCTCGTGGAGGTGGAGTTATTAAGTAGGTGCAGCTGGGCCGTTGGCACAAGCTAAATTTTAGTGTAGACACTTACATAGGTCAACGTAAGCTCAACTCTGTAGTGGAGACCAGGCCTTAGTGATAAATGGTCACTTATACCAAAAAATTACAAAATATTCAGGTTGCTTCTAGTCCCAAGAGACCAGTCACTTATCCCAGATCAATTGGTACCCTACATCTTACACCAAAGACAATGTCTGTAGTTTATTACAGGACTGGCTATCTAAAAGTTATTAACTAGGGGAAAAAAATAAAAGTTATTTACAGATTAAAGCAAGCAAACATACACACACATGAGTTGTAATCTAAATCCTAAGAATGACAGTTGTAGTGATTTGTTAATTCAAATTGTCTTTAAGGGCAAATCCTGGGCTAACCCTAGGGGATCTCACTTCAGTTTAGAATCTCTGTCCCTGTGACAGTTCAAACAGCAAAGAGATGAGAAATTCTCTTGTCACTCTGTTTTATTTCTTACATCTAGGGCATGTCTACACATACAATGCTGCAGCGACGCAGCTACACCGATGCAGCTGTGCCGCTACAGTGTGCCTGGTGAAGACACTCTATGCTGACTGGAGAGAGCTCTCCTGTCGGCATAAAAAACCACTTCTGTGAGCAGTGATAACTATGGGTACGTCTTCACTACCCGCCGGATCGGCGGGTAGTAATCAATCTATCAGGGATCGATTTATCGCGTCTCGATCCCCGAACGCGTTCCCGTCGACTCCGGAACTCCACCAGGGCGAGAGGCGGAAGCGGAATCGATGGGGGAGCCGCGGCCATCGATCCCGCACCGTGAGAACGCGAGGTAAGTCGATCTAAGATACGTTGACTTCAGCTACACTATTCTCATAGCTGAAATTGCGTATCTTAGATTGATCCCCCCCACCATAGTGTAGACCAGCCCTATGTCAGCAGGAGAAGATCTGCCGCCGACATAGCACTGTCCACACCAGCCCTTATGTAGATGTAACTAGGTCACGCGGGAGTGGTTTATTCACATCTCTGCAAGACATAAGTTATGCTGACATAAACTGTAGTGTAGACTTAGCCTAAGTCTTCCAGACTATGCAATGAGCTTCCATGCATGTAGCATTTCCAGGGTGTGTCAGCTCGAAAGTTTGTCTCTCCCACCAACAGAAGTCATCGAATAAAAGATATTACTTCAAACACTTTGTCTCAAACTTCAATGACAAATTTTCAGATGAAGAAATAGATGCATAAAGAAATCATGATATAGAGCATCAGTGTGCATTTTTATCCAGCAGTCATCCAAATACTCATCAATAACATATAATAGGACCGAGTGAGCCAGAATATTATTGAATGCAGTACTTATATTCACAAAAATCCTCACTAAACCATTGTTTTGTACAATTCAACCACCTGTATCATTGGGTAACACTGATTCAGTGTATGTAAAAGATGTGTAGACCTCAAGAGGCTTATCATATTGATTCAGTCAGTACAAGTTCAGTTCACATTCCAGAGGGTTCAAGGCATGTCTAAACACATTTAAACTCTAATCTGGAAATTCAGCTGGATCTCACACAAGGAAACACTGTTTCAGGAGATTTTTGCTGCTACTTTGAATTTATTGGCCATGGAGACACCACAGCTACCACTTAAAACCCATGCATGCAATGTAGGAATATAACTCAGATTCTCCTGCTCCAGGAGGAAAATGTTTTAAATATTGAAGCTGAATTTTTCAAAAGGGTGGATAAATACAGCCAGTAATATGTATAGTAATGAAGGGTAAGGTTAAAAAAAAAAACAGAGCTGGTTTGAAAAAAAGTTAAGAATGTTTCATACACAACAATCAAAAGACATGAAACTTTTGGATTCATTCAAATATTTCTGTGTGTGTGTGGGGGGGGGACACTATTATTATTTATTTTTCAATGAAATTTCAAAACATTTCTTTTATTTTGGGGGAAAAAATCCTTTTGTGGGAAACCCCACAACTTTTGCTCACTTTCTTACCTATGCAAAAAGGAATGAGAAGAATCAAAATGAGAGAAATATTTCCCCCCACTTGCAAAACATGAAAAATGTTGACCAAAATTAATATTTGTCCTGAATATTTTCATTTTGATTTAAAAAAGCATTTTCTATATATTAAAAAAATATGTATTTTTTGATCAGCTCCATTGATATAAGGGTAATGAAATCTTATGCATCAGCATAGAACCTAAATGTCACATGAGGTCTAGAAGGGATTTTCCTTCCACTTACCATATAAATATGCCATTACACAATTGACAAGGTTCATTAGAGGCTCTTTCCTCTTTTTCCTTCCATCTAAGCATTAGGCATTGATCACTGCTGAAGATCAGATGCAATATTTAATATGTCAATAGTATGATTTAATATGGTAGCCTCTGTTCATATGAATGATGGAATTTGGCTTTAAGATTTATTGTGTTGTTTAGGTCTGATTAAGTTGTTTGACAAAAATGCCCATTGTGGGAAGTATGATATAGATTATGGTAATGTCAGAGACTGAACAAAAACACAGAGCCGCAAAATTACTATTCATAGCAATTCAGGGAGGAAGAAAGTCATAGGGACTTGGAGGGAGCTGATGTTGCTGTAAAGTAGAGCAGCTAAAGGAAGATGAAGTGTTAATTTGAGGGATATGCTTTGTGTAGGGTTACCATATTTCAGCAAGCAAAAAAGAGGACGGGAGGAGCCCCACCCTAGCCCCGCCCCCGTCTTGCCCTAGCCCCGCCCCTGCCCCTTCCACTCCCTCCCACTTCCCGCCCCCCTCAGAACCCCCAACCCTCCCCCCGCTCCTTGTCCCCTGATTGCCCCCTCCTGGGACCCCTGCCCCTAACTGCCCCCCAGGACTCCACCCCCTACCTAAGCCTCCCTGCCTCTTGTCCCGACTGCCCCCTCCTGAGACCCTCCCCCCATCTTAACTGGCCCCCTAGGACCCTACCCCCTACCTGTACCCTGACTGCCCCAACCCTTATCCAAACCCCCACCCCCAGACAGACCCCTGGGACTCCCACGCCCCATCCAACCACTCCCCACCCCCTGACAGCCCCCCCCAGAACTCCCGACCCATCTAAACCCCTCTGCTCCATGTCCCCTGACTGCTCCGATCCCTCTCCCCACCCCTGCCCCCTGACTGCCCCCCCCAGAACTCCCAAACACCCCCCCCACTCCTTGTCCCCTGACTACCCCTCCTGGGACCCCTGCTCCTAACTGCCCTCCAGAACCCCACCCCCTATCTAAGCCTCCCTGTTCCTTGTCCCCTAACTGCCCCCCTAGGACCCTACCCCCTACCTGGACCCTGATTGCCCAAAACCTTATCCACCCCCCCAGAAAGCCTCCCCGAACTCCCGGCTGGGCAGCGGCTGGGCAGCGGGGGAGGAGCTCCAGACTGCCGGAGGCGATCTGCGAATGCAGGGAGGGAGGGAGGGAGGAAGTGATCTCAGCTGCAGGGGGGAGGAGGGGCTCTCTCTGGCTGTCGGAGCCCCATGTAAGTGGCACCATCCGGCCGGCTGCCCTGTTAGCCGTGCGCGCTCTGCATGGGAGGGAAGTCCGGACATTTACAAATTCCCCCCGGACGCTATTTTTAGCTCAAAAAGCCAGACATGTCCGGGGGAATCCGGACGAATGGTAACCCTAGCTTTGTGTGGAACATGCTATACATGAGACTTCGCAGTAACACCTCATTGCAGAGAAGCATGCTTCCTTCAGACTCAGTAAAAAGATGGCTAGAGGCTAAGGGTATGTCTACACTGGCAAGTTTCTGCGCCACAAGTTATACCACTTCTATTAAAACGCTGGAATTAAACCGCTGTTGCGTGTCCACACTGTGCTCCTTGTGATGCTGGAGCATATCCACATTAGCAGCTCTTGCGACGGCAAAGACGGCAGTGCATTGTGGTAGCTGTCCCACTGTGCAACTGGCCACAGGGTGCTTTGGGAAGGGTTTGCAATGCCTCATGGGGCAGGCACAGCGTCACACGATGCAGGTTTCCCAATCCCATTGTTCCATGGGCATCCTACTATATTGCCAGGTGCTTTTCAACTGAAGTAGAGGTGAGGGAGAGGGAGTGGGGGGGAGGGGAAGAGAAAGAGACAGTGTGTTTTGGGGGGACAGAGAGTGTGTCAGGATGCTGTCTTGTAAGTTTAGACAGCAGCAGGAAGACACCAATCCTGAGGCAGGGGGAGGAGGAAACCCTGATATAAGCCCCTGCCTCCCTCCCTGGGCTCGCAATGTCAGCAATGTCACGCGCACACGCACACACACGCACACAGACTCTGTTCAACAGCACGAACATTCCACATTAATGGTTTGCTGTGTGTCCTGGAGCAGATCAGCACAGCACCCAAAGGCTGTCAGAAATGGTGCTTTGAAAGGGGAGGGGCGCATGTCTTCAGGGCAGCCGAGTTCAAAACAATGAGCAGAGCAGTCACATGAGGCATTATGGGACAGCTCCGGAGGCCAATTACAGCACAGAAAGCAATCAAGTGTCTACACAGGCAATAGAGCACTGGAGCCTCTGCGCAAATAGCCTCACGACTCTCGTCGAGGTGGGTTTTTTTGCAGCGCTGCAACTGAGGAGTTTCTGTGCACAAAGTGGCTTGGCAGTGTGTACACATCTGCAGTTTGAGTGCAAAAAGCTGCTTTACTGCGCAGAAACTTGCCAGTGTAGACAAGCCCTAAATTAGGTAGTTTAGGAGAATTATTTATTATATAGTTACCCTACACAACTGGCTTTCTATGCCTAAAGCCAGCACTACAAAGCAATCTTGCCCAGACAGTGCCCCAAGGCAGGTGTTAAAGTGGGACTAGTGTGGGAGATTTGGACGTCTGCTCAGGGTGCTTCTCAGTTGTATTGGTCCTTTTTGTTCAATTGTTTGCAATTTTATTTTCTTGTGATCTATGATTAGAGATGATGAGAGATGAAAGGGATAAATCCTGGCCCCAGAACTTTAAAAATACTGTAATACTGTCAAGGCTCCTTCCCCACTCTGAACTTTAGGGTACAGATGTGGGGGCCTACATGAAAACTTCTAAGCTTAACTACCAGCTTAGATCTGGTCCGCTGCCACCACTCCCAATGGGCTAACTCCCTTCCCTGGATAGCCTTGAGAGACTCTTCCACCAACTCCCTGGTGAACACAGATCCAACCCCTTGGATCTTAAAACAAGGAGAAATTAACCATCCCCCCTCCTTTCTCCCACCAACTCCTGGTGGATCCAGATCCAATCCCCTTGGATCTAAAAACAAGGAAAAATCAATCAGGTTATTAAAAAAGGCTGTTAATTAAAGAAAAAGGTCAAAATCATCTCTGTAAAATCGGGATGAAAAATAACTTTACAGGGTAATCAAACTTAAAGAGCCCAGAGGAACCCCCTCTAGCCTTAGGTTCAAAGTTACAGCAAACAGAGGTAAACACCCCAGCAAAAAGTACATTTACAAGTTGAGAAAACAAAGATAAAACTAACACGCCTTGCCTGGCTGTACTTACAAGTTTAAAATATGAGAGACTTGTTCAGAAAGATTTGGAGAGCATGGATTGATGTCTGGTCCCTCTTAGACCCAAGAGCGAACTCCCCCCAAAACAAAGAGCACAAACAAAAGCCTTCCCCCCACCAAGATTTGAAAGTATCTTGTCCCCTTATTGGTCCTTTGGGTCAGGTGTCAGCCAGGTTACCTGAGCTTCTTAACCCTTTACAGGTAAAAGGATTTTGGAGTCTCTGGCCAGGAGGGATTTTATAGTATTGTACACAGGAGGGCTGTTACCCTTCCCTTTATAGTTATGACAAATACTTATCTTGGAGGTGAAGCTTTTTGCTCTCTCATGTTATGAACATGGGATTGTGAAAATAAAGAATAGAATTTGTAAATACTGTCATATTTTCTTTGAGGAGGAATACTACATCTAAAAATGCAGAGATGTTAGAAAATGCAGAAGGAAATTTGAAACAAAGGGTACGGAATAAATACCTTAAAATTAGAATACAGCAAAAAGCCAAAATAAAGACAGTGGGTCAGAATCTGATCTCATTGACACCAGTCCTAAACCAGTGTAACTGCACTAAAGATGATGCAGATTACTGCAAATTAACAGTGTAAATAAAATCAGAATCTGTTCTTTTGTGTGGTAGGAGAGAAGTATGGTTAGAAGAGAGACTGAGAGTTAGATTCTATTCCTGACTCTCCCTGAGACATGCTGTGCTCAGCACTCAGAAAATCACTGTGCATCAGTTTATCAAAATGTCAAATGGATTGATCAGTAATAGGGCATGATTCAGACAAGCATTTAAATGCATACATAACTTTAAACATGTGAGTTGTCCCACTGCAAGGATTTGGATTGAAATGTTGAAAGTTCTTCTTTATTTTAAATACAAAATATCCTTAGTATTTTTTTGGCCCAGATTTTTATAGTGTGGGTGCTAGAAAGGTGCTGGTTACTTCACAATATGAACACAAAGAACAGCACTGAACGTTTTTGATTCAAATGCACCAGTTTACTCAGTGTGTCGTCCTCCCACCCCGCCATCTTGGTTTGTAGAAATAGGTTAAACTGATCAGATTCTCATTCTGCAGAAATCACCTTAATCCATATCCACAGTGTATAAAAATGTATTTTGTCAAATAACTTAATCCACCCTGAACGAACATATTAGCTCCAAAAACCCTAGGCCAGTGCATGTCAAAGACTCATTTTCTTCTACACCACAATCTGGTCAATCAATAAAGTATACCATGTCCCAAACTATTTTTATACAAGGTGCTTTAGATCAAACAATTTGAGGATGCAAAATACACTTTGCCAATAAAGCTTAGTTCCTTCAGTGGCAGGAAATATTAGCTGCAGCCACGACTCAGGAGACTTTTGTGTCTTCCACTGACTCAAACCTTTTTGTAAGGAGACAGATGTACTTGTGCAGTGTATAATATATATACCCACAGACACAATCATTATAACAAATGATTAACTTTGAATATAGCATCTATGAATTTATCACTATTTAGCCTGCAGATCAGCCAGCTTCCCTGCTGACTATTCTAGATGTGGCCTCTGGCAATACAACAGTATGAGAGGAAGAATGGTCTAGCAAAGAATTTATGCATTGTAATCCTGGCTTTGATATTTTGATATGACCTTGGTCTAGCTACCTAACCTTTGTGTCTGCATGTCCCCTTCTGCATGAGGATAATAATTAATGCTGTAAGGTAGGTAAATAAGTAAGTAATGTTTGTAAACACTATGTTAGTGCAAAAAATAACTGCAATGCATATAAAGCCCCCTGGAGACTGGCAGATTCTCAGTCCTTTGACTGATTTTGGCAATTGTCCTTCAAAATAACCTATTTTCAATGTTAAGAAATTATACAAAGATACCTGCAGAAGCAGCTGCACTTCTCTTCTTTTGCAGCAAAAGGATGGATGTGAGTGGAAGATTCTGATGCCTTTTTTTTTTAATGAGCATGTTAACTTTGCATGCGTCCCAGGGAATCAGCTCTCCAAATCCTTCAGCCAGCCCCTTTCATGGTGAAGACAAAGGAGTCAGTTATGCTTGGTGGAAGCAAAAATTTGTTTAACTAATGTTCTGATTTTGATACTCAAGGAGCAACATGGTTTTTTAGACTAGATTACTTGTATTTCACATTAAGAAAGAAAAGAGACTCAACCGATATAAAATATCAATTGAAGAGTGTGAACAAATGTACCCCTTTATTCATATCCTATACACTATTGTAATAATGTTTGTAATAATAGGTCTTGTGAAGTATCATTTGAAAACTAATAACACATTGGTCAATAATGTCATGGTGAAATGTATGTAGCATCATTATATGTCAAGTTATGAATTCTCCCTCTATGATGATGTTAGCACATGACCAGGCAGAAGTTGTTAAACAGATCTATCCTAAACAAAGAAATGTGTATTTACATATAAGCAGGGTTCTTGTAACAGCAGGAGGGGTAAATTTGTTTCACAAAGACAAAGGACAATCTGATACTTCTAGCCAGGTGTCATCAAAGTTGATTGGAAATCACTAGTCAAGTGGCCATTCTTTGACAACGTAGGGGGGAGGAACAGATCAATCTACATTTTAGCAAGCAATAACCTGGAACCTCTTTCACATGAAACTCCAGGTCTCTGTCCTCCCAATGGGAATGAATTTTATCTAGGGGTGACCGTCAGGAAAATGCATTTCAAATGGCTACTGGACTATAAAAGTGAAGGGGAAAAACACCCCAGGTATCTTTCTCTCTCTCACACACACACGCCCTCTCCCTCTTTCACCTAGGAAGACAAAGGAACAAACCTTTTGATTTTGGGAGCTGATCCTGACATGAAAATTTGGTTAGTAATGTTGCTGGGACCATGTGGTAAGGATTTTACCTTGAACAAAATCTAGTTTGTTAAGTTTTAGCTACTAGACAGTGTTTTAGCCTTATTTGCCTTCTAACCATTTCTCACTCTAATACTTTATCCTTGTACTCATTTAAAATCTATCGCCTTGTAGTTAAACTTGTTTTGATTAAAAAACAAAACTAATCCAGTGCTGTGTTTAAACTGAACTGTTTGGTAAGTCCAGTTAAAAGTAGCAAACTGTTGGAGATTGACCCCTTAGAGGAGCAAAGGCTCTCTAATATCTGAACTGTCCAGGAGAGTGCTGGTCAGTGCCAAACACAGGTTTTGGGGAAAAGTTGGTACTGGGACTATGTTGGGGTCACCCTGAAAGTAGTAACCAAGGCTGGTAGAAGCCAGAGTGTGGCTGGTATGTTGCTGGCAGGCTGCTGGGGTCAGAGTTGCTGGACAAGGACTGCAGCTATACACAGACACTCAGGGTGTGACCTGCATGCTATTTGGCTGTTCGTGAGCAGCCCAGGTTGTGAGCTACAATAGCAAAGCATTGTGCAGCACCCAAGGTTCCAGGGCAGGTGGTGACACAACCCATTACTGGTCTGGACTGTACCCCAGAATGTGAGACAGAGAAAGAAGAATATGTTGCTCCCTCTCTAACATCCTCCTTCCTGAATCCCCTTAAAGCACTTCTGGTCAGCAGATGAGTATGGAGACTACAAAAGCCTGATTCTCTAGGGTGATTTGTCCTACTGTATTTCTCCAGTGGTGTACGTGGGGCAGAAAGCTGGTGTACAATGCCTGCAGGAAGTGTACCCAGTGCTGGTGGCTTACACAGCAGGTTCACAGCCAGCCTAAGGGCCTTACGTGGCTCCCTTCCTTGTTCCCAGTGTAGGGGACGTGCTGGAGAGAGCCCAGTGCACTCCCATTATTCTCTTCATGCAGCCTACAGAGGAACTAAGTATAAGGGCTGGTCTACACTACACAGTTAGGTTGATATAAGTCAGCTTATGTTGACCTAAGTATGTCAGTGTCTACACTGCAGTCTTCCTTACGCTGATGTAGGTGCCTTACTACACCAACATAACAACTACATCTCCACGAGAGGCATAGGACTTATGTTGGTGTAGTTAGGGCTATGCAGTGTCTACATAGACACTGCGTCCTGTCATAGGTGCTGACTTTTATTTTTCCCCAGTGGGTGCTCCACCCCACCTCCGCCCCAAGGCCCCATCCCACTCCACCTCTCCCTCGAGGCCCCACTCTAGCTCCACCTCTTCCTGTCCCTGCTCCGCCCCTCCCTCAAGGTCCTGCCCTCAACTCCATCTCTACTTGCCCCACTCCACCCTCTCCCCAAAGGCCCCATACCAGCTGCCGAACAGCTGAACGGCAGCTCAGCTGAACAGCTGTGGCTGTTGACCACTCCTACTATTTTTTTCCATGGGTGCTTGAGCCTGGCGCATCCATGGAGTCAGTGCCTAGGCTTGATTCTCTCCTCACATGCAGCAATGTAAATCAGGAGCAACCCCAATGAAAGCAGCAGAGTTACACTGGTATAAAATTAATGAACCACAGGTGATTCACCAGCCTGGGAAGCAGTCTACTGAGCATCTCTGTGGTTCACAACCAGATATAAAGCCAATCTGACAGGCCAGAGAAGGCATGTCAGAATGGCAGTGCCAGCAGGAATCTGAAACACACTTCTTGAGTTGAAGAGGGTACTAAGCAGGGGTGAGTCTAGCTGGCATAGCTATACTGGCAAAGGCACTGAAGTGTAAACAAGACCTGTATTAACCATGTTTTGGAGCAGTTAATTTCCCTTGTTTCTTGAGGAAGAGGTGTTAGTGGACACCAGGTGCACTAAGTAACTGGTTTCTTGAGGAAGAGGCATTAGTGAGGGGGCATGATTGGAGGGCACCTGTGGGAGGGAAATGATCTTCCACTTTAGCTACCAGCTCTGCCCTCCTCCTGGCCCCACCATGCCCCCGGTAGGGCTGGAAGGTCCATGGGAAGAAAGGAGGATGGTAACTGATGGGCTCTGAGGAGCACATTTACCAGCTGGAGGCAGCAAGAGGAATAGCAGGGAGCCCCAGACCAGACGTTGTATCTACTTCAGGGAGCTAGTGTAATGAAAGGGGCTCTGCACAGCCCTCTGCAGTACAAGAGTACTGTTGATATATGGAATGGCCCATTCACCTCAGTGGGGTATGCTAAAATGAATTAGGATGCGCCAAAGAGATGAATACTCTAACAATAACTCTGGGTGGTGTGAAATGACCCATTCATCTCAATGGGCGTTCCCCTCTACCTCAGTTTCAGCTGTGGAATACCATTGTTCAAGGTAACCTCAGAGGCGGATTTACAGTAAAACACAGGGTGCCCTGGCACAGGACCCCCCAATGACAGGGGGCCCCAGGGCCAGGCAGCTGCGGGTGCAGAAGCTTGATCCTGCCAGCTCCAGGGGCTCCTGCTGCAGGCTCCGCCCCCACTGGCAGCCAAGCTCCCCTCTCCCCCGCCTCCTCCCCAGAGCATACCGCATTCCCGCCCCGAGGGAGGAGGAGGAGTGGGGCTGCAGCACACTCAGGGGAGGAGGCAAAGAAGAGGAGGGGGCGGGCCTTGGGGAAGGGGATGGAATCGGGGCAGGGCGGAGCAAAGGTGGAGCCCCCACACTCCCCCTACACGTACCCCCCCAGCTCCCTGCCATGAGCCACTTAGGGCAGGAGGCTGGGAGCACCCCTATGACCTCAGCCCACACCCCTGACTCCTGCACCCCCTCACACACACTCAGCCCCCTGCCAACCGTGACTCCTGCACCCCCCACACACACATCCACACCTGCACCCCTTGCACCAAATGGGAACTGCCCCAGGTAAGCGCTGTACACCCCAACCTCCTACCCCAACCCTTAGCCCCCTCCTGTATCCTAACTCCTGGCCAGACCCTGCACCCCAACCCCCAGCCCGCTCCTGCACCCTAACTTTCTCCCAGACCCTGCACCCCCAAGCCTGACTCCTGCACCCCCTCACACATGCCCAGCCCCCTGCCCTCCCTGACTGCTCCAACCCCCCACACCCCCTGCCCCCCACACCCCCAAGCCCCCTGCCCTCCCTGACTCCTGCAAGCCCCTCACACACTACCAGCCCTGACTCCTGCACCCCTCTCACACACACCCAGCCCCCTGCCCTCCCTGATTCCTGCAACCTGCCACACCCCCAGCCCCTACCCTCCCTGACTCCTGCACTCCCTGCACCCCCACACACAATCCCAGCCCCCTGCCAACCCTGACTCCTGCACTCCCCCACATCCACACCTGCACCCCTCACACCAAACGGGAGCTGCCCCAGGTAAGCGCTCCACACCCCAACCCCCTGCCCCAGCCCTGAGCCCCCTCCTGCACCCTAACTCCTGGCCAGACCCTGCACCCCAACCCCCAGCCTGCTCCTGGCCTCCAATTTCCTCCCAGACTCTGCACCCCCAGCCCTGAGCTCCCTCCCACACCCTAAGTCCTGGCCAGACCCCACACCCCAACGGTTTTTTATATTTTTTTTTATAAAGCGCTCTTAACCAAAGCACTTTACAGTAGCTAGCTAACAGTACAAACAATATTTGGAAAGGTCATTAAGTGGTCCGCCGAGATTCTCAGCGATTTTCAAGTGGTTTGTGGAAAAATAAGTTAGACTACAAAAATAATCAAGGTACCTCACTTTATTTTCATTTACTTCCTATTAGTTATAGGAGGAGGATGAAGAAAAAAAGAATTCAAAATGGGGATGGGGAGGGGAGATAAGAGAGAATGTTCTTTTTCTTGGCTGGGTCCCAAGAAGGGGCCCCAAAAATGAAGCTGAGCACAGGGACCCCCTAACTCCAAATCCGCCACTGAGTAATCTCACTATACATGTCAGTTTTAGGACAACTGGAATATTAAATTTTTCCTGTTATTGAGGGGGACAGTATCTGTGGAACGCCTGAATCAAATTATTCCAAATTTGCACCATTGCCCCTGTAGTGGCATATCAATATACTAGGTTTCAGAGTAGCAGCCGTGTTAGTCTGTATCCACAAAAAGAACAGGACTACTTGTGGCACGTTAGAGACTAATAAATTTATTTATCAAATAAATTTGTTAGTCTCTAAGGTATCCACAAGTACTCCTGTTCTTTTTATCAATATACTAGATAATCTCATTATGCATGTGGATTTTAGAGTACTTTGAAAACTCAAAGAAGCTCATAATGCAGGGGGAGAACATATATTTGGAACCTCTTGATCAAATGAACTAAATTTGTACCATAAATTCTACCCCAGTCCCTGAACAGCTTTATAATTATTGCCAGGGCCGGCTCCAGGCACCAGCTGACCAAGCATGTGCTTGGGGCGGCACCTTAGAAGGGGCGGCCAATGTTGGGGTGGCGGGGGGCACTCGCGGTGTTTTTGTTTTTGTTTTTTTGTTCGGCGGGGCGGTGCTCGAGGGCTTTTTTTTGTTTCTGCCGGGCAGCGCAGGGGGTGTTTCGGTGGTGCGGCACGGCGCTGGGGGCGGGAGTTTCGGCGGCACAGTGCTCGGGGCGGGGGTTTGGGCGGCCTGGCGTGGCGCTCCGGGGGGGGAGGGGGCGGGGGTTTGGGCGGCCCGGCGCGGCGCTCGGGGGTTTGGGCGGCCCGGCGAGGCACTCAGGATGGGGCGGGGTTTGGGCAGCGCGGCGCTCCGGGGGTTTGGGCGGCCCGGCGAGGCGCTCGGGGGGGTGGGGGTTTCGGTGGTGCGGCACTGGGGTGGGGGGGTCGGCGGCGCGGCGCTGCGGGGGGGATGTTACAGCGGGGCGGCGCTCTTCTTTTTTGCCTGAGGTGGCAAAAAAGTTAGAGCCGGCCCTGATTATTGCTTCCTCAAAAGGGAAGTGGGTGGTAGAAATTATCTACTATTGATCCCAAGAAAGTAATATCAGGACCAGAGCCATAGTTTGAGCCCCAAGTATGTGTAAAAAAAAAAAAAATTATAAGTGTAAACTTCGGATGTTACATGATTATTTTAGTGGGACTGTATCTCACTTAAACAACCTCAAAAATCTTGATTACTAAACTAACCCTGTGGCTATTTTCAAGACAAGATTTTTTTGATGGCCTCTTTCCCCTAATCAGCTTTCTCTTACCCTAACCTATTCTGTTGTGCTCCCAGTACTTTCTTCTGTATGTACATGCAAGGGTGGAAAGGAACAAATGTTCACAACCAGATCCAGTCTTTCAGCTGCACAAAGTCAGCAGTTTCCCTGATTTGGGGGAATTGGGAATGTAACGGACAATTTCATTTTTAAAGATGATCTGTAAAGGGGCAATAACTGACACTGTGCCTTTGATTTTCTTCTGATGTGTAAGGAAGGCATGAAGATTTGGGAGCCTAGGTGGGTTTTTTTGTTTGTATGTTTGTTTTTGTTTGTTTTGGGGAGGGAGGATACATTTTTGTTGCCTCTTTTTATATTAAAAATCCAGGACCTGATAGCATGGGGGACTCAGGCTTTGGCTTTGTCTAGACTAGAGTTTGTGATCCTGTTATAATTTGAGCTAAGTGATCGTAAATGCTAATTGTGTTGATAACTGAGGCTCTCCACAAATGTTTGTTCTGGGGCACAAAGTTTTGTGGTTTGCCTGAGGCTGAGCCACCATGTTCTAATACTTTGGAAAGGTTTGTGTCTAGATTAGCATTTACAGTCACTTAATTTGCAGTCAATTACAACAGAAGAACAAATGCTAGTCCAGACAAAGCCTATGATAACAGAAGAACTAGTGAAATGATAACATCACAAGAGTCAAGAGACAGAAAATTGAGCAATGGAGAGGGGAAGGGATTTTAAATCACACTTTGAAAAACTGTTTTGTCTGATTTTGTTAACACCTATTTAACTTCAGTGCCAAATGAGTATTTTGGATAAAGAATGCATGGGTGCAAGGGAAGGATGAGAGAGACAAATTTGCTCCCAGATTTTTACTATCCTGGACAGGATAGCCAGGACAGTCTCCCTCCCCCTGAGGACAGACATTTCCCCAGGGCCGGCGCTTCCATTTAGGCAACCTAGGCGGTTGCCTAGGGCACCAGGATTTGGGGGGGCGGCATTTTGCCGCCCTTGGCGGCAATTCGGTGGCGGGGGGTCCTTCCGCGCTCCAGGTCTTCGGCGGCAATTCTGCGGCGGGTCCTTCACTCGCTCCGGGACCCACCGCCAAAGTGCCCCAAAGACCGGGAGCGCGGAAGGACCCCCCCGCCGCAGAATTGCCGACGATGACCGGGAGCGCAGAAGGACCCCCGCCTAGGGTGCCAAAAACTCTGGCGCCGCTCCTGCATTTCCCCCACCTAGGGAGATCAGAGCAGCTTGGCACTGGCAGAAATGGGGGAAGGGAGTGGCAGTGACTCTACATGCATCCATGGTGGACTCCCATCTCCCTCTCCCGACACTGCAGCCACCTCCCTCTGCCTGAAACAGGACTCACCTAGTGCTGCCTGGAGTTGGAGCTGCCTGGGAGCTGGAGCTTGCCCAGGAGATTTAGGTAGGAGGTGGGGCGACCCAGGTGAGCACGGTTTCACTGCTGATGATCAGGCTGGTCTTCTGAAGGGCAGAGTGACCCCTGCGCTCCCCCCCTAACCCTGGCTGGAGCAGTGTAGCAGCTCTCTGAGGCTGCTGGAGGAGGGGCCTCATCGAGGGCTGAAGCAGGGCTGGGTCAGCCTCTGCTGCAGCAAACCCAGCGGCCACAAAAGTTGAACAGCTCATAGGAGATTAACGCAGCCATCTACTAACTGATTGGTGGGGGCGGGGTTTGTCTGCCCAGGAACTTCTGATCCCTGGCTGGAGCTGCAGCACTATTGCTGGTAATTCCCTCCACCCCCCCATGAGTGCTCTCCGAATGCTCTAGAAAAAAAACAAACACCTTCAGGAGGGGCATGGCTCCCAGCGCTGGTACACTGTCTACATTGGCACTTTACAGCGCTGAAACTTGCAGCGCTCACCACCGAGTGAGAAAGTTGCAGCACTGCAAAGTGCCAGTATAGACAAGCCCTAACTTAAAGTTGAGGGGGTGAGAAACAGCCCTCTCTCCACCCCCACTCCCCTCCACTGTCCCAGAATACGAGGAACACAGAGGTAGTGAAAAGTTACCCTCAATTCGCCTCTTGGTGCAGTAATGGAGGAACACAGGGCATTTATTTTTAAAGGTATAGCACAGAGAAAATGAAATTGTGGAATCATAGTTATACACACCCCAGCGGCCCATTTTAAGACCAGGTGGTCAACAGAATTAACTTAAATTTCCTGGTGCTGTATGTTTGACTGACAAGAATCTATTATATTGAGACTTGTAAAAACTGACAGCAGTGGAACAGTTCATCAGAATAGCTTCGTATACACTGGATTGAGTTGACAGTGTTTGGAGTGCAATTGTTTGGATCAGGGTGGTGTAGCACGATGATGCCCACCATCCACACCAGAGACAATAATAAAATACCTCTATCCACCCTAACAGTCTTTTACAGGGAGTTTGAGTCATGTAATTAGTGGAGAAAATGCTTGAGCTTCGAATTCCCTTTGCCTTTAACACATTTTCCCTGCTGCCTATCATATCTCTCCACACATAGTCAAGCAATAATGTTGAATGTTAAAAACACAGTCCCAATGATGGGAACAAAACTGATTTCAAAAGGGTGCTGCTTCATGGAATTTTCCTTGGCTGTTAATTCTCTGACAATTAGCCAAGGCCCCTCAAAATAACCACCAAAGGAAAAGTGTGTGTTTGGTGGTGGTGGTGGGGGGGAGACTGGGACAGGCTTTTTGTTAACAGAGAGAGTTTATTGAGGTGGAAAAAGCTATTAGAACCCAAACAGTGAGTGGTGATGCCTCCTACTTATTCTGTGGGGGCCTTGACTGTATCTGATTCATATTCTAGTGGATTGGCCTTTTGTGGCCTACCGAAAAGCCATAAAAGCAGTGACAGAAAGAATAACTGCATCACAAGTGCACCCTTTTCTCATTTCCATCCCTGATCTCCTCTGAGACTGACTTTATTAGAAAGTCAAATACTGTGGCTGCAGGGTTTTTTAAAATCCTTCTTTTCTATTTCATGCTGCACTCCTTGCCCACTGCATTTCCACTGACACTCTAACCACTTCCTGATAGACCCCCATTATCAGTGCAATCAGTCTCTGTGTGTGCATGTGTGGTGTCTCTCTCTCTTTCTCGCTGTCTGACTTCACTTCTCTTCTCTCTCTGCTTTGCATGTTGTATGGAATTTAAGCTCAGGAGTCGACGCTCGCTGGTGTTCTCATTCATAAAAGCCTAAATTAAATGCCAGTGGTTTAAAAAAACAACAACACTGTAGATTGAGAGGATTAATTATTATTCTGATTTGTATTATGATAGTGCCCAGAAAGCCCTAGTTAGAACTGGTGCCCCACTGCACTGGTCAAATATATAGTGAGAGACAGTATTTGACTTCTAATTATCTTAAAATCTAATTATAGACAAAATGCTGCAGATAGATATAACAAACCGTGGAGGGGATGGGGCATAGAGCAGTGCTTCTCAAAGTCGGGCCACCGCTTGTTCAGGGAAAGCCCCTGGCAGTCCGGGTCGGTTTATTTACCTGCCGCGTCCGCAGGTTCGACCAATCACAGCTCCCACTGGCCGTGGTTCGCCGCTTCAGGCCAATGGGGGCTGCGGGAAGGGCGGCCAGCACATCCCTCGGCCCGCACTGCTTCCCGCAGACCCCATTGGCCTGGGATGGCGAACCGTGGCCAGTGGGAGCCGCGATCGGCTGAACCTGCGGACGCGGCAGGTAAACAAACCGGCCCGGACCGCCAGGGGCTTTCCCTGAAAAAGCAGCGGACCAGCTTTGAGAAGCACTGGCATAGAGGATGTGAGGACCAGGTTAAATGACTAACTGTGTGTATAATTTGCAGGTTTCCTTCCTTCCTTTATTTCTTTATTTATTTGTTTTGGTAGATGCCAATAAATATAAGATTTTAATTAGTCTTTACAGGCCACATGCCCAGCCTGTCTCAGTTTGCTTTATACCATAGGAATCATGGTCAAAATTGGAATTGAGAAGGGATTTGAAGAAGGACAGAGTTCTAATGACAGGTTTCAGAGTAACAGCCATATTAGTCTGTATCCACAAAAAGAACAGGAGTACTTGTGGCACCTTAGAGACTAACAAATTTATTTGAGCATAAGCTTTCGTGGGCTACAGCCCACTTCATCGGATGCATGCAGTGGAAAATACAGTAGGAAGATATATATATATACACAGAGAACATGAAACAATGAGTGTTACCATACACACTATAACGAGAGTGATCAGTTAAGGTGAGCTATTATCAGTAAAAGAGAAAAAGAACTGTTTGTAGTGGTAATTAAAATGGCCCATTTCCAGTAATTGACAAGAAGATATGAGGAACTGTAGGGGTTGGGTGGGAATAAGCATGGGGAAATAGTTTTACTTTGTGTAATGGCCCATTCACTGCCAGTCTTTGTTCAAACCTAATTTAATGGTGTCCAATTTGCAAATTAATTCCAATTCAGCAGTCTCTCGTTGGAGTCTGTTTTTTAAGTTTTTTTCATTGTAATATTGCGACTTTTAGGTCTGTAATCGAGTGGCCAGGGAGATTGAAATGTTCTCCAACTGGTTTTTGAATGTTATAATTATTGACATCTGATTTGTGTCCATTTATTCTTTTACGTAGAGACTGTCCGGTTTGGCCAATGTACATGGCAGAGGGGCATTGCTGGCACATGATATCACATTGGTAGATGTGCAGGTTAACGAGCCTCTGATAGTATGGCTGATGTGATTAGGTCCTATGATGGTGTCCCCTGAATAGATATGTGGACAGAGTTGGCAACGGGCTTTGTTGCAAGGATAGGTTCCTGGGTTAGTGTTTTTGATGTGTGGTTGCTGGTGAGTATTTGCTTCAGGTTGGGGGGCTGTCTGTAAGCAAGGACTGGCCTGGCTCCCAAGATCTGTGAGAGTGATGGATCGTCCTTCAGGATAGGTTGTAGATCCTTGATGATGCGCTGGAGAGGTTTTAGTTGGGGGCTGAAGGTGATGGCTAGCGGCGTTCTGTTACTTTCTTTGTTGGGCCTGTCCTGTAGTAGGTGACTTCTGGGTACTCTTCTGCCTCTGTCAATCTGTTTCTTCATTTCAGCAGGTGGGTATTGTAGTTGTAAGAACACTTGATAGAGATCTTGTCTGAGGGGTTGGAGGAAATGTGATTGTATCGTAGAGCTTGGCTGTAGACAATGGCTCGAGTGGTGTGGTCTGGTTGAAAGCTGGAGGCATGTAGGTAAGTATAGCGGTCAGTAGGTTTCCGGCATAGGGTGGTGTTTATGTGGCCATCGTTTATTAGTACTGTAGTGTCCAGGAAGTGGATCTCTTGTGTGGACTGGTCCAGGCTGTGGTTGATGGTGGGACTTTTGAAGATTGGTTTGGGGAGAGCATCCATGCATCAGGGCCAGCATACAGGACAGTGTAAAGGTGCTAGTAGTCCATGCGGACAAGGACTGCCCATGCCAGGATGGTAAATAATATAAGAGAGAGGACTCTTGGAAGGACTCTATTTTATGGGAAGTACTTAAACAGGAGACAAAAGACAGATAACCTGCATGCCATCTCATAGCCTATATATTAGTCTTTCAATGATCCTGTGTGCTCTATCTGGACATTAAAGGCCCATAATAGTTTTCCTAAAGCAGGATTTGTCTCTGTGTCCTTGTCCAAAATTTGTCCTCCTCTCCCATTGTGCAGTGTGATTTTCTTCATTGCTCTGCCCACCTACCAACCTGTACCCCAGAGGTAGCTGCATTTCAGTGATGATTGTATATATATATAGCTGTAATATTTTTGTGGGGCCTTCAGGCTGAAAAAGGATGTAGAAATGACTACAAAATATTACTAAGGGAAGTCTCAAACAGTAGGCCTAGATTTCTAACTCCCAGCACTAGGAGTGATCATATCCAGGGGGTTGGGTTCAGCTTATTGCAGAGACAGACCCAGCCCACCACATTCAGATATGGATTCAAACTTCCCCAAGTTTAGACGTGCAGGTATATATGTTTTTGGTCTGGGCCCATCTCCAGGGGGTAATGGAGTTTTTCCTCTCCTTTGAAAGGGAGAAAGCTAGAAAGATTATAAGATTCAACTAAACTAAACCCAAATGATAGTGGTGATTATTGAAACAAAATGCAGAAGGTCCAATGAGGGGATGTGAGATGTTGTTAGAGAATACTGAACACAGGGAAAAAAGAAAAACATTGTGCCAGTTAGTACTTAAAGAATTTACACAGTCAATGCAGACTGCCTAATGGAACTCTGCCTCCATACACATTCCATGGAGGACTCTAAACGTGATCCAACAATAAGAAACCTTCCCTCACAAGGAACTTATACTTCCTGATTCATCAGGGTGGTGAGCACCAAATGAGAGGTATAGAAGACCCTCTGTCCCATCAAAGTGAATGGGCACTTGGGACTCTCAGCACCTCACAGGATCAAGACCCAGTATGTAAACACAACAAATGTCCAGTTTCTGGCTCATTCTGTGTTCCCTTTATGCTGCTCATGTGGTGAAAGGGGCCAGAGAGTGGACTTAAGGCCTGCAGGGAAATTCTTCCAGCATAGGAGCAGCTTAAGGCCAATTTATGCCTGTGAAATCAATGTGTCAGCTTCCCTTAGCACTGAATTTGGGTCCCACATATATATGCTGCACATGGGTTAAATCCACCAGTGGCATACACCTTGTGTAACCTCACTGAAGTTAGTGGGATCAGAGTGCACATCAGAGATTTGGACATACGTGTATTTTCTTAGGCAGTACACAGTGCTGTCTTTGCCTTGCTTGTTTTTGCTAAGTTGCTAACCCCCTGTGCAAACAAACCTCTATATACTTAATCCTTTCGCACAATGTTCCACTGATACGAAGCTTTTCAACTCCTGTCATCAGAAACCATTTGCAATCAAAAGAAGCAGCAAAGCGTAAGGGAAGCTGCTCTTTGGAGTGTGTTTAATAGCTGAACAGACTTTCAGTTACAATGAAATTCTACAGGTGACTTTGCCTGCTACAGAAACTAGCTGGGTTTGACAGAACCAGGAAAATGGACAGAATTGTCAAATGCTAACTTCCCAGACAGAGTAAAGGCAGCTTTCAAAACACATTTCATCAGAATTCCAGTTCTGCTGTTACCATGGAGACAACAAGGGGGAGATTAGAGGAGTGGGTTAGTGGGAGAAAGGTGGGGGGAGGGTTCAGAAAGAGGCACTTTGAGGCCTATTTTATATGCAGAGTAGCCACTTTGTTCTATTTTACCCAGCACTGCTGCAATTCCTGATCATACAAGGGCAAAATGGTAACCATTTCAACAAGAGTTCTATAAAAAGGCCAGGCATCTTTTGACTATGTTTCTTGTATTTCCTCTTACCTTAATGGGATACCATAAGGGATTTTCCAAGGCTTCTCTTTCAGACACAAAGAAAACCATTGAGTCAAAACGTTGACTGCAATTGAACTGGATATTGGTATCTTCCCGCAATAACCTCTCCATCCTGTTGCTGTGTTGTGACATAATGTAGCCACTATATTTCTGTGTATGTAGTGTTGTAGCCATGTTGGTCCCAGGATATTAGAAAGATAAGGTGAGTGAGGTAACACCTTTGACTGGACCAGAAGTTGGTCTAGCTGTATTTCTTTAGCATTTGTAAACTCCCATTGAAACTAAAGACTCTGCAAAGGCCATTTGGCTAACGGACACACAGTAGAATTGATTTTTCCCCCCTATTGTGCTTTCACAGATAATTTATGT
The DNA here is from genome assembly GCF_028017835.1 of Emys orbicularis. Classification (NCBI taxonomy): domain Eukaryota; kingdom Metazoa; phylum Chordata; order Testudines; family Emydidae; genus Emys; species Emys orbicularis. The sequence goes on along the minus strand of NC_088686.1, from coordinate 80,947,141 downwards.
TTTATATAGTGCTTTATTATTTTCAGGGTTTTTTTGTTTGTTTTTTTGATGGTTCTTCATTGCATGGGGGCTTTAGCAATTTTTGAAGGTAGGATTAGAAAAGGTTAAGGATAATTAGCACTGCTTTGTGCAAGGCATAGATATTGACAAGTACAGTGTAAGGGATTCCCTTACTATTCTCCCCCCCCCCCTTGGGGATCTAAAGGTGGAGGAAGCCTGGAATTACTTCAAGTCAAAGTTGCAGAAATTATCAGAAGCCTGCATCCCAAGAAAGGGGGGGAAATTCATCGGCAGGAGTTGTAGACCAAACTGGATGAGCAAGCATCTCAGAGAGGTAAATAAGAAAAAGCAGAAAGCCTACAAGGAGCGGAAGATGGGAGTGATCAGCAAGGAAAGCTACCTTATTGAGGTCAGAACATGTAGGGATAAAGTTAGAAAGGCCAAAAGCCATGTAGAGTTGGACCTTGCAAAGGGAATTAAAACCAATAGTAAATGGTTCTATAGCCATATAAATAAGAAGAAAGAAGAAGTGGGACTGCTAAACACTGAGGATGGAGTGGAGGTTAAGGATAATCTAGGCATGGCCCAATATCTAAACAAATCCTTTGCCTCAGTCCTTAATGAGGCTAATGAGGAGCTCAGGGATAATGGTAGGATGACAAATCGGAATGAGGATATGGAGGTAGATATTACCACATCCGAGGTAGAAGCCAAACTCGAACAGCTTAATGGGACAAAATCAGGGGGCCCAGATAATCTTCATCCAAGAATATTAAAGGAACTGGCACATGAAATTGGAAGCCCATTAGCAAGAATTTTTTTATGAATCTGTAAACTCAGGGGTTGTACCGTATGACTGGAGAATTGCTAACATAGTTCCTATCTTTAAGAAAGGGGGAAAAAAGTGATCCGGGCAACTATAGGCCTGTCAGTTTGACATCTGTAGTATGCAAGGTCTTGGAAAAAATTTTGAAGGAAAAAGTAGTCAAGGACATTGAGGTCAATGGTAATTGGGACAAAATACAACATGGATTTACAAAAGGTAGATCATGTCAAACCAACCTGATCTCCTTCTTTGAGAAGGTAACAGATTTTTTAGACAAAGGAAATGCAGTGGATCTAATTTACCTCAATTTCAGTAAGGCATTTGATATGGTTCCACATGGGGAATTATTAGCTAAATTGGAAAAGATGGAGATCAATATGAAAATTGAAAGGTGGATAAGGAACTGGTTAAAGGGGAGACTACAACAGGTTGTACTAAAAGGTGAATTGTCAGGCTGGAGGGATTTTACTAGTGGAGTTCCTCAGGGATCGGTTTTGGGACCAATCTTATTTAATCTTTTTATTACTGACCTTAGCACAAAAAGTGGGAGTGTGCTAATAAAGTTTGCAGATGACACAAAGCTGGGAGGTATTGCCAATACAGAGAAGGACCGGGATATCATACAGGAAGATCTGGATGACCTTGTAAACTGGAGTAATAGTAAAAGGATGAAATTTAATAGTGAAAAGTGCAAGGTCATGCATTTAGGGATTAATAACAAGAACTATTGTTATAAGCTGGGGAGGCATCAGTTGGAAGTAACAGAGGAGGAGAAGGACCTTGGAGTATTGGTTGATCACAGGATGACTATCAGCCGCCAATGTAATATGGCCGTGAAAAAAGCTAATGCGGTCTTGGGATGCATCAGGCGAGGTATTTCCAGTAGAGATGATGAGGTGTTAGTACCGTTATACAAGGCACTGGTGAGACCTCATCTGGAATACTGTGTGCAGTTCTGGTCTCCCATGTTTAAGAAGGATGAATTCAAACTTGAACAGGTTCAGAGAAGGGCTACTAGGATGATCCAAGGAATGGAAAACCTGTCTTATGAAAGGAGACTCAAAGAGGTTGGCTTGTTTAGCCTAACCAAAAGAAGGCTGAGGGGAGATATGATTGCTCTCTATAAATATATCAGAGGAATAAATACCAGGGAGGGAGAGGAATTATTTAAACTCAGTACCAATGTGGACACAAGAACAAATGGCTATAAACTGGCTATCAGGAAGTTTAGACTTGAAATTAGACGAAGGTTTTTAACCATCAGAGGAATGAAGTTCTGGAACAGCCTTCCAAGGGGAGTAGTGGGGGCAAAAGACATATCTGGTTTCAAGAATAAGCTTGATAAGTTTATGGAGGGGATGGTATAATGGGATAGCCTAATTTTGGCAATTAATTAGTCTTTGACAACTAGCGGTAAATATGCCCAATGGCTTGTGATGGGATGTTAGATGGGGTGGGATCTGAGTTACTACAGATAATTCTTTCCTGGGTGTCTGGCTGGTGAGTCTTGCCCACATGCTCAGGGTTTAGCTGATCGCCATATTTGGGGTCGGGAAGGAATTTTCCTCCAGGGCAGATTGGCAGAAGCCCTGGGGAGTTTTTGCCTTCCTCTGCAGCGTGGGGCACGGGTCACTTGCTGGAAGATTCTCTGCACCTTGAAGTCTTTAAACCGTGATTTGAGGACTTCAATGGCTCAGACACAGGTTTGATACAGGAGTGGGTGGGTGAGATTCTGTGGCCTGCATTGTGCAGGATGTCAGACTAGATGATCATAATGGTCCCTTCTGACCTTAAAGTCTATGATTCTATGTACATCAACTGTGACCTGCAGGTTTCAGAGTGGTAGCCGTGTTAGTCTGTATCAGCAAAAACAACGAGGAGTCCTTGTGGCACCTTAGAGACTAACAAATTTATTTGGGCTGTACACCTGCTAAACCCCAACTGCCTTTAACAGGAACTTAAGTAAGTTTGCAGACAAAACTGATAGTGCTGTATGCTTAATCATGCTATGCTAAGTTGCAGTAGATATTTGTACACTCTATACGAAAAAAACGTAACTAGATTTAAAAGTACTAGATATCCTTACAAAAGGCTGAACATTCCTAATTAAAGCTACCTTACTTTGCATCTAGCAAAGTATTGAAGATCAAAACCATCTCCTACTTTTTGTTAACATAATAACCACATTATATAGCCTTAGATTTTAAACGCATTTGACCACTATTAGAGATTTCCAAATCAAGCATTTTAGAATGTCATTAATACAATACGGTATGTAAAAAACCAATGTTCAACATTAAGTTAGTAGCATTTTTAAGTAATACCCTAATAGAAATAATATATTTATTTTATTCCAGGACGTTAAACAGTTTTTAAACAAACGCATACTCAGAGTAATCTTAATTCTGACATTTCCTAATTTCTGAATGCTTGGTTTTGGGATCATAGCAATATTTCAACATAGTTTTTTGTAAGTAACACACACACACACTAGTTAAAAGCTATTTGCAGATAAGTGCCATTGTGCAATGTTTAAATATTTTAAATTAATTGACTATTTATTTTCCTTTAGAAAACTGACCAAGTAACTAACGTCACCTCTATTAGGCAAAGCACTTAAGCAGGTGCTTAACTTTAAGGACATGAAAAATACCATTCACTTGTGCTGGTGAGTGTAGCATTTCAATAGCCCTGGAAGCTGACTTTTTTAATGTATCCCCAGAAGAGATACAGTACAGTCAGCAACAATGCCTACTTTTCCAGAGCTGGGGGGCCTACCTGAATGGTAGTTTGGCTTCAGTGGCCCAATTCAGTCTTTGGTCTCACTGTTGAGAATGCCAAATAGGATTCCTATCTGGTGAATGTACAGGGTAAGCAATAAGATTTCAAGGATACACCAGTCACTTGTATGGGACATCACCTCACAATATTTTGTCCATCCCACCAACACAAAACACACTCACACTGTCTCTCTTACACACACTTTTATTATATATAACACTATATAATCCTTTGCATGTTCATTGTTTATAAACAAATGTTATCTCTGATCAAATGTTTCTCGTAATCTCCTTATTGGACACTGGGCACTAGGATCCTAATAAGGGTTGTCCCTTAAAATAAAGGCTGGTGGTCACCCTGTGTGTACACTTGTCCAGTAGAGACTGGACTGAGATCACAAATTCATTTCACATATGCCACTGAACCACCATCAGATGGAAATAACTGCCACTGGTGCAGAGTGCAAATGCTGCTACCTAGGAACCCCTTCATCAATGGATCTGCCCTAAATCTACCACTAGATGTCATGCACTGACATCCGTCCCAACTGTGAGGACCTAGACCCAAATTCAGATGCAGAAATACATAAGGCTCTTTTCCTTTGAACCTTCTCTCTTTTTGTGTGTGTGTGAGATTTAAAGTTTCACTGATCATCTAATTTCAGTGTGGAACACAAGAGACTGCAAGTGCAATGGCCAACATTATGGCCAGCAATCAGAGACAGATCAAAAGTTTTCCATAAATAATAAACAGAAATAAGGGAACAGGAATGCACAGCCATGGAAGATAAAACCAATTAGTAAATGAAAAAATGGCAGCTTTACTCTAATGCTTGGTGAATTGTTTTAACTCTGTAGTAGCAGAGGCAGGTTCTTTGTAATGCTCCCAATCAGAGGTATTTTTATAATGTGATACTGACTGCCTCATTTGGTTGTGTACTTACTTTTCCTTTGATAAGAGTAGTCATCCCTCCAGATGTAAACTCATGAAGATTTCTCATGTCTTTTTTTTCTAAAATGTTAAACAATATCACTGAAGCTTGTTTGTTTGTTTGTTTTTGTTATATTTGTACAGTTTAAGTGAAAGTGATGCCAGCTTTATGGAAATTTGAGTAGCGAGAATCTAGTCAGTTGCCTGGCCAATAAGTTTATTCTTTCTGTAGTCAGGGTAGCAATATGGTCAAATTCACCTGTGCCATAACTTAAGATTTTTTTTCATTTTCTTTTAGGCTGCCTATAATGGGAAGGTATCTCAAAGACTACAGGGAATGAGAGCTAGTCAAAAATTGTACTTCATAGCATTTATCCACCCCCTCCCATAGGCTTTTGATAAACTGATTTTTTTTCCAAAATATGTCTATTGTTTGCTTCTTGTTGTTTTTTTCATTTTCAATCCTCTTTTTTTTTTCCCCCAGCAAAAAATTTTGGGAAAAATCATAGAAAACTTTCTACTAAAGCAAAAAAAAAAAAAAAAAAAATCATCTTCATCAAAAATTTAGTGTGGAAAAAAAATCATTCCCTATCCAGCTCTGCAGAGAACTGTTTGAGATAAGTGTTACAGTGGCCATTTTATAGAGAAGTGAAGCAATTGGTTTAGGCTACCTAAAGATTCAGTGCCAGAGCCAAAAATATATTTCAGCCATCCTAACTTCCAGTCTCCTGCTCTTGCCACTATATAATGGTCCCTCTAATAGCCAGTAATGCAATCTAACGGTCCTGACAGTCCCCGTGTCACCAAATCAAAAAGGCAAATCATTTACTCAGTTCTACACTTAAGTAGACTCAGACTAGATATAAGACAAACAATGAAAAACCATGTAAGCTGGATAAGTTTAGTGGTATAAGACCAGTGAATGCTGTAGTTCTTTCACTTAACAACTGCTTAAAATATGATGTGTAAATAAGCTTTAGAACATTTCTGAATTTGAGGTCAGACAAAAATGGCAGAAAAAGACTTGAAAGCCCAGTACAGTGGCAGTAAACAGCAATATCCTGATAAAAATCTATGCTGCTGACAGAGCCAAGGCTAATGTCATTTAATGGATTCTAAAGTGGCTCTAAAGGTCATGATGGCCTGTTTATATAGTATATAACATTATTATAGTCTTATAGAGAAAGGTAACTCACTCTCCCCCCACAGTTACTGCTTGGGTTCATTGAATTTCAGCATTAATTTCTGCCTAATTAGAAATAACATTAATTTCCTGAGTCTGGTGGTTGTGTTTTTTTTCCAAACAACATAAAAATCTCTGTTACTCACACTTTTTGCAGGAAAATGGAGAATTTTCTGTGTTTCCCATCACTGACCATGAAGAACAAATGAATGGAGGGCCACATCCTCAGCTGGTGGAGAGCCGTGTCATTCCACTCAAATCAGTGCAGCCACACAGGCTTAATCTGGCCTGCTGTGTTTTGGAGAAGATTCTTAGCTGAAATGCCATTTATTTTTTTTATTATATGTTCCACATTTATTAAGAAGGCAGCAACCGAGAGATGGAGAGGCTGATTGTTGCTATTTACATACTATATGGTTTGCTTTTTTGCTTGAGTGTGAATTTCATATTAATGTAAACAAGGTACATATAGCACTGACTTGAATCATGCATAAGACTCAATCACCTTCAAGTAGGATGGTCATAATGTCTAAGGAGCTGTGTTTAGAGGCACTTTGATGGGAGTCATACAAGTACACAGATAGAGGCTATATCAGCTCCCCACAAAAACTTCTGCCAAGGCACCAGAATCCTAACTTGCAGTAGCCCTGCTATTCCAGGTCTGGGCACTCACACAGCTTTGACAATGCACCTGAGTCTTGTAGTAACTCTACAGGTATCAGGTGGTAGCCGTGTTAGTCTGTATCCACAAAAACAACAAGGAGTCCGGTGGCATCTTAAAGACTAACAGATTTATTTAGGCATAAGCTTTCGTGGGTAAAAAAAGTGAGAATTGAGGTTTTTTTACCCACAAAAGTTTATGCCCAAATAAATCTGTTAGTCTTTAAGGTGTCACCGGACTTCTTGTTGTTTTAGTAACTCTACAGTTGTTCAAGCCCTGGCTATCTCTTGAGAGGAAAAGCAACTGTGATACATTACATGATTCTTATCTTGACAGTGCCCCTTTAAATCTGATATATTTGTCTGTTTTGTACAGAACAGTGTGAAAGTCACTCCGTAAGCCTCATAATACAAGGTCCCCTAAATGTGTTGTCTTGAATAACTTTCAAACATGTTTACAAAAATCAAATGACATTTAAGCCAGCCATTTTTGTGGTCTCTGTCTAAAATTCAACATCCCAGGTATCTACAGTAACCACAATGTGTTTTGCCCACTGGGGGGGGGGGGGAGGGAGGGAGAATTTGGGGTGGGGTGTAGGAAAATCCCCCCCATATACTTAGAATAAGAGATCCATGTATTACTCTCCAAACCAACATATTTTTTCTTGTCCTCTACAAGACCTGTGTGAATAACTGATTTTTCAGATTGTTGTCAATTAAAAAAAAAATAGAATAAAAAATTGTTTCAGGTTGACCTGAAAAAAAAAAATCCCAAATGTTTCAGTGAATCAAAAGTAAACAAAAAGCCTTGCACAATTAATTTCTGGTTACATAAAATGTTTTGTTCAACCCAAAACAAAATGTTTCATTTTGACTTCGAGCATTTTTAAAATTGAAGGAAATTACTAATAAAAATGGTTTTGAATTAAAAAAAACACTTTTTGGACTTTTTAAAAAATATATAAACAAACAGCTGAACAAAAGAGACATAAATTGGTGAAACATTTTGGTGTCACCAAATCTAAATTTTTCACCTAAAAAGGTTTTGGCTGAACATTTTCTACCTCTTACCAGCTCAAAACCTGTCCATGTGATGCCATCTCTTTCAGCTGTAGTACTCTGAGGCCCAGATCCTCCAATGAGATTGACTTCAGTGGGACTCCTTGTGGGCCTAATTATTTCTCCTCTGAATTCACCTCATTGCAAGATCAAGACCAAGGACTGTAAACTCTTTCGAATAAGGACTCCATCTTTATTTGGTTTGTAAAATACCATACACGTCAAAGTTGATATGTAGGTAGTAAATAATCATGTGAAATGATACAGTGACAAATTTTCAGTGGGAAATGTACCTTATCCATGAATTTATGAGGCTGGTCATTTAAAGAAAAAAAAACTGCTGTGATAACTATATTAGGGAAACAAACTCTTTAGGCCAAATTCTTTGTGGGTATAAACGGACAATGGGAATCCAATGGGCATTGGAGAATCAGGCCCAGAATTTCTTTAACATAATAATCACTAGCAATGCCACGATTACCACCTGTTAAAACTTTAGTAATAGTATTCCAAAAACAGTCCATATGCATTGAATTATGAAAATTTAAATAACAGTTTTGATTCCATTAATCATTGGAAGAAAAATTGGCTCTAATCCCTTTTACCCCAACTTTATATATAAATATAAAGCAACCGTTTCCTCAAAAATGATTTTCAGTCATTAAACACCATTAAGGAAAGACATAAAACATATGAAGTGGTATATTGGGCCCCTGGGACTTTTCATTAGAAATTATGGCTAAGCTTGGAATGTGAGTAAATCTGAAAGGGACAAATTTATCACCATTCACAGTAACTTTGGAAACACTTTAATTTCTAGTTTTATGTTAAAACATTTGATCCAATATCATAAGTGCCAAAAGTTACTAATTGATAAGAAAAGGCATATTTATTGTTTAAATCTTCAATGTACCCAACCATGTTCTACTGACATTTTTTTTTATGTATGGGCTGTTTCATTACATTTCTAAACTCCCCTGCAGAGACAGTCCACTAAAAGTAAATGGGATCGTGCAAAATAGACTAGATGTGTTCCCGGGTTTAGGGCATAAACTATCCCAGTACCAGCTGGAACCCTACCCACAGGTTCCAAATTTACCAGGAGGCTTGGGTGTCAGCTCACAAACCATGTCTTCCTTATTGAATGAACACCATAATCTTCAGCTGTAGATAATTCAACAGTGGCCTCTGTATTGGGAGAAGATATATAATGCTGAGTGATTCAAGGGGATTTCATGCAGTTTTTTGAAAAGACAAAAAAGCAGTGAGTGAGTTGTCACATTTCAAAATTACATATGGAAATGAACCTAATTACTTCTCTTATGCTGCAGTAAATAATAGGCTTACTGAATTAGCTATGCACCATGTGATTCAAAGAACAGTCCTCACACATACCTCTTTCCTACCACTCTGTGGGAGTGAGGATTTTTTTAATTCTTTCATTTTTCTATGTTCCTCCCTTGAAGAAATTTATAACTTTGAACTATCTTCCCAAAGAGCTACAGGGGGCGGGAGGAACCCACACCTCCGTCTCTGTAATAAACAAAATCACACACCCAATCTATTTAAAATGCTGTAGAAAACAATTAATTAATTTACCTGCTTTCCAGAATGCAACAGAATTCACAAACTTCCCTGCCATGCCACTGTCACTGTCTTACCTGTGGAAACAACTCTAGGAATCATTTTCAAAATGGAATGAATGCAAAACAAGCAGCTCAAACTCTGTTTTCCTGTGGGTAAGAAGCACTTTATGTGTAATGCTTACATTGCTTAAGTACCATAAGTTGTGTCAATTTACACAAGCTAGGTATCTAACCCAAGGTATAATGTTTTGATTTACAGAGATGGCGTATTATAAAGAAGTAGAACTTTTTCTTTCTTCCAACCACAGTAAAATTAATTGCTATTATGTTACTGTATAAGAATGTCATTGTAGATACACCTGTTTTTCTTCATACTCCGTGTAGTGAGTCGGTGTGGCTCCCCTCCTGCCCAGAAGAGGGAGCACCCTTGCAGGCACCCGAGTGGGCGGAGCCACCGCCGCCTGTTCCCGCCCCCCGGAAGTCAAGGGGCGGGGCAGGAAGTATAAAGGCCGGCCGCCGGAGCTCAATCAGAGCCCGGCCACCGCAGGGAGCAGACGTGCGGCCGGGAGCTCCCGGCCGGGATACCTCCGAGGCCCGAGGCCATTGCCCTAGCTGGCCGGAGCTGCCCCGAGCCCACTACGAGGAGGAGCCGCCGGAGCCCGTCCGCTCCCGTCGTTGGGAGGAGCCCTTGGAACTCCCCCACACCAACCCTGAAGGCGAGACCGCACCAGAGCCCCTCCGCCCCTGCTGTTACCCGGAGGAGCCGCCTGAGTGCAATTGGCCGGATTTCCCCACGGAGCTGCCAGACCTGCCACCAAGCCCCGGCCGAGAGGAGCCCATGCTGGTGGACTGGACTGGGCCCAGTGCCACGGATGAGGTAGGCCCTGAGGGGGAACCTGGAAGTAGCCCGGGGGTAGCCGACCCCGGTCAGGCTGCAGACGCATGTGAGCCAATGTCAGTGTGTTTCGGTCAGGATACCCCACTGACCAGCAGCGGCAGTAACCGCTGCTAGGGCCCCGGGCTGGAACGCAGTGGAGTGGGTGGGCCTGCGTTCCCCCCTGCCACCCCTGCTCACGGGTGGCAGGATTCCCCCTCACCCAACGCTCAGGTGTAGGAGCCTGGGCTTACCCCCAACTGATTGTTGCTCAGCCCCTGCACAAGGGGGCCTGAGCTCCCTAACTGTGTATTGCTCAGCCCCTGCACAAGGGGGCCTGAGCTCCCTAACTGTGTATTGCTCAGCCCCTGCACAAGGGGGCCTGAGCTCCCTAACTGTGTGTTGCTCAGCCCCTGCACCAGAGGGCCTGAGCTACCTAACTGTTGTTTGTCTGCTCAGCCTCTGCATCCAAGGGCCTGAGCTGTGACTGCTTGTGCCCCGCCCTGATCCAGGGCCTGGGCCTTCCTTACCCGATTGTTGCTCAGCCCCTGCCCCAAAGGGCCTGGGCTCCTTAACTGCTTGTCTGCCCAGCCCCTGCCCCAAAGGGCCTGGGCTCCTCAACTGCTTGTCTGCTCAGCCCCTGCACCCGAGGATCTGAGCCCCAGAACTAACTGGTGGTCGTTCCACCAGTGGTGAGTCGGTGTGGCTCCCCTCCTGCCCTGGAGGGTCGAGCCCCGGCACGAACCTTCTACACTCAGATACTATAGGGCAATGATGGGGACTAAGAAATATGTCCCTGAACGGCAAATACTGAATATTGCCTTCTCTCTGTGACTTTTCCTCACAGCTTTTTTATCTGAGATTAGTCTCTGTGCTAGAGTAAAACTCCCTTTGGCACAGTTGCAGGCAAAGCACTACTGCCTGCCAAGCTTCTGAATTAATCACTGGTGAGTGTAGTACCCCATAAGTGAGAACCTGGAGGCTCAAAATTAACATGAACCCATTTTTATTTTCTGGAGCCCTGACACTGAGCAAAATGCATAGAGCGTGATCTTTTGCATCAGCCTGGTGTAAAAAGAAAGTTTTCATTTCTTTCCTACAGTGGTTGAGGATTTTTCATTTTTTCCCTACCATTTGTTATTTTGCATCTTTATCACAAAAGACACTATCCTAATTGTTAGCCCTGGTCATTGGCTGCCTCAGAAGAGAGGTTATAGACTAAATGGGCCATGAAGACTAAATTACCCTCTTATCATTATGTTCATAGAACAATAACAGGAAGCAGGACATGGGGAAACCTGCAGGGCTGTCATCTGTACAACATGTGCTCCTGACAAGTCAAGTGGGGCTAAATGACCCCAGAAGAAATGTCTCTCTTAACCCAGCTCTGGTGATAATTCAGAGAGCTATAGCTGGCTGGAAAAGAAAAATTCTGGTCTGTGAAAAATTTTGGAGTTTTGAGATTTGGTTTTCTTCCACATCAGAATGAAATTGAGATTTTTCAAAACAATTGGAAAAAAAAAAAAGATAAGCCAATAGCAATGGCACTAATCTGGGATGTGGGAGACCAAAGTTACAATATGTGCTCTGTCTGATTCATAGCAGAGAATTATTAAATATTCATTGGGTGAGAAAGAATTAGGTAGAGTAGGGACTTGAACTTGAGTCTCCTATAGCTCACATAAGTACCCTAAGCAGCTACCAGTACTTGTTCTTTGAGCATACATTCCATCCTAGACCTGAGAAACCGTCTTGATGAAGGTTTCATCTCAAGAAAAATGTTTCTACAAAAAGTTTCAATTTTGACAAATTGACGTTTTCTTACAAAAAAGCATTAACTAGAAAAATTCCAGACCAGCTCTATTCAGCATGTTTATACATCAGATTGAGTATTAGATGTCTGGGCAAGAAGTTTAGAAAACCGTTAGTGAATGGATGTCAAATAGGTATAACTGAAGGAATTCATTGGGAAACTCTGGTCATCTTTGAGATACCGAACATTTAACTTATATTTTTAGTTTGTGTTATTCCCAAAGTGTGTGGGGGAAAATAAAAGCTATTTGCACAGTTATGTCGTTTTCCCTTTCTGCTGGGTGACAGATTCAGAAAGATATGGAATAAGTCACCTCAGACACACCAACTCCTCTTGACTTCACTGAGTTCTTGTTGATTTCACTGTGCTCAGCATTTTTCAAATGTAGCTCAGTATCTTGCAAGATCAAGCCCTATATTCCTTTGCTTTTCAGACAGTCTAAATTAAGCTCCCCTGGTCTCCCTCCACATGCCAGGCCATCTAATTATTGTGTTATTCTGGTTGGCCTTATTTGAATGCTCTCCAATTTGTCAAATGTCATTTAATATAATGTGGAGACCATTATTTGGAGGGGAATTACAATCATCTGGCTTATTAAAACTCATTCACTTACATATATTCAATTTCCCATAGGTTTCCATATAGTTATTAGCCATTCCAATCTTCCGTGGTGTAAACAATATTATGTATAAAAAATGCTCCAAATTTCACTTCTTATGTATTCCCGTTTGTTCCTCTTATTCTCTCTAATGGGTTTCCTTAACAACTCTGGCAAACATTAGTGCCACCCTTTTAAAAGATTTTATGCACTTCTATTAATTCTTGCAACCATTTTCCATTACACCTGGGAATGATCATGTTGTATGCACCTTCTGCTTATTTCCACAGATTATATTGTTCTCCAGTAAACAACTTCTATAAATTCCCACTTCCAAGCAAATGGAATAACATACCTCACATTATGTTACTGCATGTGACGAAGAATAATGAAATTTCCTGCCACGGGGCTATATTGGACATGATTTTGTTTCTGTAGGCCAAATTCTTATTTTATCTATACTGGCTGTGTATTTTCTTTATTAATATTCTTGCTGTGTTCATTGCTAGGTGGCAAACATGACATTGGGCATACATTTACTTCTCTTTTAATGCATTCTATTGCTAACGTGAATAATTTTGAGTTCCTCAACAGCAATCAGAAACAAATATTTTAGACGTAAAATAAAATTTGGCTATCCTGTTAATATGGTTTAATGTACTTTGATGTCAGATTTTGTTTTATCCTGAAATTGACTTCTTTCAACCAAAATTATGAACTAACTTATTATTAATTATTATTATTGTAAGTATTCAAAGAGGACAGAAAAGGTCCAACTGCGTTTGAGATCCTTTTGTGGTAGGCACAGTGCAAACATAAAGTTAGAGATAGTTCTTGCCCCAAAGAATTTACAGTCTCTATACAAAAGATAGACAAACAAATAGATTATTATCTCCATTCTACAGCTGAGGCGTAGAGGGCAAGAATCTCATGCCTATACTCCATTTAGTAACACCATACTCCACAAATTGCCCCATTGACTTCAGTGGGGATATTTGTGTTCTAAATAATTGCTCAACATAAAGAAAAATATCACAATCTGCCCAAGAGGGATTACATGTCTTGGCAAATTCACATAGGAAAACCAAGGCATAGAGAGACTAATGGCCTAATTTTGAGCATCTGCAGCTCCCATTCACTTTAATGGGATATATAGATGCACTTCTGGAGATCAGATCATTTAAGTAACTTGTCCAAGAGCTCGCAGGAAGTCTGTGGCAAAGCCAGGAAGTAAATCCAGATCTCCTGAGCCCCACTCTAGTGCCTTAATCACAGGCCTTCTGCCATTTTTTATTAACATTAATCCTGTCCCTCTTCAGCTATTTTGCCCTGCTTGTTGTCACATTTCGGGATGCAGTCCAGACAAATGAGGGGCTGTCACCTCTTACCCTGTAACCCTGAGTGCTTCACAATGCTTTACTACTGTAGCTCTTAGCCTAGGACCACCACAATCAGCAACAAGCATGCAGGTCGCACCCTGAGTATCTGTGTGCTATGCAGCCAGCCCTGGTTCAGCAGCTCTGACCCCAACAACCTGTCTCCAGCCCCACTCTAGCTGCCACCAGCCTTGGTTACAACTTGTAAAATGATCCCGACACAGTACCAGTCCCAGATTTCCCCAAGCATGTGTCCTGAAGTTTCCAGGCCTTCCTGGACCAGTCAGGGAAATAAGGTTTGTTTGTCCCTCTAAAGACACAAAATGTACAGCTTACCACTTTAACTGTAGTTAACTAACACTGTAATTCAACCACAGTATGGCTGGTTTAAACGAAAAGTAAAAAGTTTATGAATTAAAACTAGGATTTTAACTGAGATCAGATATGAAAAATAGAGATTGAAATGGTTACAAATAAAAGTGAAAAAAAAATCTTTCTAGTGACTAAAAACTTAATCTAGCTAGGTACAGGCTTTCTTCAAAGTGGCTTTTCTCACTCACAGTCTTCCATCCTCTCATCCCTTGGTATTGTTCCTCCAGCATAGGTTGGAGACACATTGATGAGTGCTAATGTGGACTGTCATGTATCTCCACTTTTTGTTCTGTACCTGCTTAAAAGAAAGGATTACATTCTCCAGGTCTATACATTCAGCAATTTATACATGTAAAATTTACTTTAAAAAAATCACGGAGTATAGGATAACTCTGAGGAACTGACTAACAACCCCTTCCTTTGAAATAGATTCCACATTTCTATGCCATATAAGCTATTAATAATGAGCAATTAATTTTATATATTGGCCTCGAATTATACCAAAATATTACAAGCTGATAAGAAAAAAGGCAAAAGTCACAAATTTATAGTAAAAAAATGCTAGAAGACACATTATCTTCATCAGAATAGTCTTTATTTTGCAATAAAAACTGTTTAAAACCATATAATAGCATTCAACTAATAGGCTAAAACACTTGAAGGATCATTTGGGGATGAAGAGTTGTTTTGTGATTAAGACTCTACATTGAGAAATGTTACTTTTATCCCCACCTCTGCCACAGATTTTGTGTGATCTTTGGTTAAATCCACAAAGAGAACTTGAGCGCAGCATTGCAACAACTAACTTTAGGCGCTCTGCTGCCCAGTAGAATCCTCAGCTGCAATCTAGGCACCAGGCTCTCTATACAATCCTCACCTTCCATCTGGACTTCCTTCTCTGGGCTCCCCTCTGAGGCAGACACTCCTGTGTCCCCCGAAAGGGAAGGTGACCCTGATCCAGCTGCGGGCTCACAGCTACCAGCTATGACAGACCCTTCACTGGCCAGCAAAATCCCTCCCCCCCCCTTTTACTCAGGTTGGGCCTGCTTCCAGCTACAGAGCCCTTGAGGTCTGTTTCCACCACAGCGGTTATCAGGACCCCAACCATCTCCGGGATACATGTCTCTGTGCACCCCAGGGCAGGCCCTGTCCCCTGCTGACCTGCAACTTCCTGGCAGTCAGTAGATGGGAAGGCCTCCCTGTTACAAGGTGGAACATCCCCCTTCCTCCAGGGAGATGATCACAGGACAGGAGTTGGCTCTATCCAGCCCTTCCAGCAGGGGCCTGCCTTGAGCCCCGGTGCTACAGGGACCAGTTATGGCCATCCCTGCCCCCAAAGCTGCATTCTCCACTGTTACAGAGGAATTAAAGAGACACTCTCCTATTTCCCCAGAAGCACATGTGACTTCAGCCTCCCCCCTGGGGCTTTTAGCACAAGATTCCTTCTTGCTGCTAACAAACCCTGGGACAGATTCTGCCACATCAAAGAAATCATTCCCCAGTAGAAATGTTTCAAAATTGTGTGCCACTGCTCCAGCAGTCAGCTCAGCCTGCAAATCACCAGTTTCCATGTGTACCTTAGCTAAAGGTGCAAGGACTTTGTAACCTCCCACCAATTCTAATTCTGCCATTTTCCCTGGTAACAAATCCTTCTCATGGATCAGGTCCCTTCTGACCACAGAAATTTCTGCACCAGTGTCTCCCCATCCTTGGAGCACTTTGCCATTAAGTTTAACAGCATGTATATGCTCACTGCTTGGTTGTGCAGATGCAACTTTTACAAATCCTGTGTGGAAAGAGGCAGCAGCCTGGGATCCCCCTGTGCTCTGAGAAGCAGCAGCTTCATATGTTACCTGCTGCCTGTTCCCACTCAGCCAAGGACATTTATTCCTCAGGTGCTCAGTGGACTTACAATGATAGCATCTTTTGGGCTCCTCTGCTTGTACAGGAGATTTGGGATGAGTAACAGGGGAATGGGGAGGTGAACGTCCAGTCTCCTTTTTCCCAGGGGTAAAACGGTGATTCGGCTTTCCACCATCCCTGTACCCCTCTGCCAGTGGTTTATGTTTAATTGCAGCTTGTGATTGATTGAAGGAGTCTGCAAACCCCACTAATTCCCCCACTGCACCCACTTTTTTGTCACATAAATACTGTTTTACATCATCACTGAACATATTCAGGAACTGTTTCTGAGTAACCAAATCACACATTTCTTCCAAGCTTGTAATGCCTTTTCCCCTTACCCACTTGTCTAACAAATCTCTCATTTCATTTACATAAGCCACATTACTCAATCCAGATCCCCTCTTAAGACTCCTGAATTTAAACCTGTAGGTTTCAGGTGTAATCTGAAACTGTTTCAAAACCAGTTCCTTAAATTTACCATAGTTTGAAGCATCATCAATAGGTATCTTATTGAATATGTCCAGATCTCTGCCAGTCAATTTTGCAACTAAAGTGGTCATTTTTTTGATCTTCACGAATCACGTGGAGAGTGCACAGTCTCTCAAAGGTGATGAAATATTCGGCAATATCACTGGATTCATCATATTGCGGACATAACTGCTCCCATTTGTGGATTTTTGGGGAAGTCGAGCTAGCTGCTGAAGGATTTTGTCTCTTCCACTCCATTACAGTAAGTTCATGATTCTGGGTCTCAATCTGGGCCTGTATTTCTCTGTCTTAACTCCAGGGCTAGCTGCCTGTCTCTCTCTCCTTCTCCTGCCTTTTTTTGTCAGCCTCCAGCTGCCCGAGTTCCAGGGCTTGCTGCCTCTCTTCTTGAGCAGTTTGTTGGGCTAACCTCTGGGCTTCCATGGCTCTTTTGTGAGCAGCTTCCTCCCTGGCTGCCTCTGCTTCTTTGAACTTCCTTTGAAACTCGCAGTCTTTTGCCAGGTCATGCTTTTCTCATGAAACATGAGGTGATCTCTCCTGCCACGTGAAATTCACTGCTGGTTATGAGATGCTCAGAAACTAAAGTAATGGGTACCAGAGAAAAGCCCGTAAATAAATAAAATTAAAAGCACTATGCTGTTAAGCCAGCAATTTCTTTCTCTGAGTCCTGGAAGGTGTGATCACATCACAAACCATAAGACTTCTTTTTTTCCCCCGCTCTTAGTTGCTCATTCAACCTAGGTTTAACTTGGTAATTCTCAATGGTCTCAGTGAAATTTTTTTTGAGCTCTTACAATCTTACAATCCTATATTATATTTATATACTGACTCTAACATTAAATACTGTATACAGGAATCAATTTATACCTATCTGGAGGGTAGCCTCCTCAGGTGTGGATAATGTAAGGTGCTTAACAGCATATAGGAAAATGTCATAAGACTTTAAAGCAGGAAATGAAGAAGAAAACTGTATCTCTCCACCTGAAAATACAAATGAAATGTGGGCAGGTAGAAAGTTGGCAGCTGGCCAGGACTTTGGTGCAAACAGCTCAATACATGAACCATGCATCAGAACTTCGGTTTCAGAGCTCATCTGAAAACCTAATAGGTTCTGTGCATTTCACAATTATTGCAAACCCAGTATTTAACTCACCACTTAATTCCAGATACGAGATACCTTGAGTATGAAGAGCACAGTATCAAAGCAAAATGATTATATTCTATTGCAAAGCTACTGTAGAAGGTGCTTTTTCCAAATCAGTTTATGTTGGAATTTCCTAAGCAATAGTAAAGATGAAGAAAATTGTAGTTTTAATTTAAATTACTGAGAGGCTCACGTGTTTATCTGTATTCTGTTTTGGTAAATACTCAGTAAAAATGTAGTAGCACAGCCATCAAAGGCTTCATTGCTCCTTAATCCTTTAATAAATGTCCACCATAAATCTTAGTAGCAGATTATGCACATGCCAAATCTATTTATAGAGTGGCTGAGCAGATTTAAAGACCAAAGATATAAAGTTAAGATAGTATTGCCTTAGCTTGTTACAAACAAAAATAAAGACGTGAGATTTTCCATGAGCCGTTCATTGTTTTCCAGGTCACACAAACTGAAGTTCTGATTAGATCATATTGTAAACAGCACAGCATTAAAAGAAATCTTGCAATTTGTCTACATAAGCTAATAGTGCTTCCGCCCATAGTTAGATCTGTTTAGCTGCAATCTTTCTGCCCCATTCCTGATGTTTTATTTTGATACCACCTAAAGAATAGGAAGATGGTTTCCAAGACTATTTAGCTCACAAAACAGCCATATCAGCTTCCTAAGTAATGATATTTTCAACTTTTGCAGTTCATTCAGCCTGTGGAATCTCAGAGCTTACTACCAATATTAAGAATTAATTTTAACACTAGCCCTCTATGAGATAGATAATTATTTGCTGACTCACTTCCTCAAACCGTAGTCAGAGGGTGGTGGAGGCCTGAAGGCTAGAGAGCAACATCGGGAGTTGCCTGCTGACATCAAGCTGCAGAGCCAAAGCCCAGGGCCACAGAGGGCTGAAGGCAGTGAAGCTGTAGAGGGGCTTACCTGCTGATGTTTCCATGCTGGAATCAGAGCGTTAGAGAAAGCTGAAGGCCAAGGGGAGTGATGGATGGATTCCAAGTATAGTGGGAGGTTCTTTCTGGAAGCGTGGAGTTGCACTTCACCTAGAAAGGCTGGGGTGGCTAAAGGGACAGGAGAGAACCGAAGAAGAGCTCGGGTGTGGTGGAAGATGCTGGAGTGTGGTATGTGGGGTGTAATATCATGGGATTTTAAGGATTATATGCATAGGGGTTGATAAATGGCCTATATTTGGGGACTTTTGTTATGGACAATTTGCACTATGTTTTTATAATAAACAGCTCCCAAGGAGGTTAATATTAGGCGCAAACGTTGTTGTGGAGTTTCTGAGGACATTGAAGGAGGGAAACTGAGATAGCTGCATCTGTCACACTGTGTTGGAGGATGTTCCAAGTGGGGCCACCCTATGACACCAGATTATCCTCATCTGTTGGTTCCTATCACAACTCTGTTTACCACAATAATGACAAGCTCAGTTCATTCTCTTTGCTAATCGTAGATAGAGTGTTGTGGCTGGAGACACCAAATGACATTGTTAATGCATACTCCTCCAATTTCTTTTACTTAGGCTTTGTCTACACTGGCACTTTTGTCATTAAAACTTTCGTCACTCAGGTGTGAAAAAACAACCCTCTGAATGATCAAAGTTTTAACTACGAAAAGCACCAGTGTGGACAGTGCTTTGTCAGTGGGAGCCGTGCTCCCAGTGATGTAGCTACTGCCCATCGTTGGAGGTGGTTTTATTTTGTTGCCAGGACAGCTCTCTCCTGGCGATAAAGAGCAGCTACACAGAACACCTTACAGTGGCACAGCTGCGCCATTGTAAGGTGCACAGTGTAGACATAGCCTAGTGTGTGAGCAAGTTTTTAATCTGCAAGAAATGCTCTACTGTTAGTTTGCTTTCTGCTGTCTGCCATATCTTCTTTCTCAGTAGGACTTACAACCTAACTATCTGCTTTATTCTCTATATGTAGAGGTAATTTTGGGGACAAAGTAGCTTCCTAGGAATTGGACATTTCTGTGTGGGCTCAGATTTCTGGAAAAGAGGATTGTCCATGTGGTGTTTTTACTATGCATATATATATTGTTGGACTGGTGTATATTTGTAAATAAAATAAATTACACTTCAGGCTTGTCTGCACAGTGAAACTTCATAACTTCCCATATGGGAGAGTCCAGAGTAGTGTCCACACAGGGAGTTGTACCAGTATAACTGCAGCTGTATAATTATACCAGGAAAATTCACTGTGTAGACAGGCCGTTCAAGTACCCAGACTGTGTCACTGACGTCTCCTCTACTGGGAAGCTGACTTGCATAGTACTGACATTAGAGTAAGCATTGGATAATGGTGTTGGACGAAGGGGCAACTCTCGCTTGCTTGCTATATATATATATATGATGGTGTTTTGAGGCAATGTACTATGGCAGCTCTACTGCCCAGTGTGAAACCAGCACTACAGCTGTATCAACTCAACAAAATAGCTTGTTCATGAATTTATTTAGCAATTAATTATAGAGATGCTTGTGTTTCAGAGACTCCAAAAGCTCAATAATGGCTTTGATTTTGAAAATGACACTTCATAGTCAATCAGTTCAAAAGGGAATGGAGTGTGTTTGTGTATTTTGGGACACAAAATGAGAAATCAACCAGGCTTTTCTGTTTAGAAATACCAGGGAGCAGTAAAGCATAAATTGGCCCAGATCGTGCCTTAATATGGCACTATCATTTCTATGCATGGTTTCAATTAACATTTCTGAAGGCTTTCATCATGTGTGTGCGCTGTGGCCACACGTGGAAGCCTTGAGCCTGATCCAATGTTCATTGAACTCAACAGGAACCCATCCATTAACTTCAAAGGGCATGGGATCAGGCCCTTAATTAGTAACATTCAGCACTAGCAACATACCTGTATTTGAGCCTCTCAAAGCATTTTTAAAACAATCAAGCTTCATACGGGTGAACTGTGACTCATAGAAAATAAGTGATTTGTTTAGTCCCATGCACTAAATGAGTGGCAGATCTCGGAATGGAAATCTGGACTTCTGGCTCCCATTCTCTTAATCTAACTAATAGAAAACAAAATTCCATCTCCTGAGAGAAGGTTCTGAGGATTTTTGGTAATGGGCTATGAAACGTCCAGTGTTAGGCCACAAGTCAGAATGTAACTTGCAGCTTCCTCTCTCACATTGAGAGGTCCCTGCAGATCAGGGTGTGGGTGGGGATAGTAGCTTGAACAACTACTGCTAGTAGCATACCACTGAGCATTGTTCAGATCAACTATGTAGCTGATCCTTATCTGTATAATGGGCTTCACCCCCCACGTTTTGGGCAAGTTCAGATCTGAATTTGGATCCAGAGCCTAACTTGTTGGCTCAGGTCCATCTCTCATTTGTATGCGCTTGGGTCCATCTATAGCTTGTGTGAGCTCAACTCAGCCCAAACTTACTTCATAGCTAGCTCTCTGGATTTTTTTTATTCTGTAATATCTCCCTTCCTTTTTAAATTCTCACTGGCCTCATTTTTAAATCACTTGCAATTTCTCCATTGATTCTAATTAAGTTCTTCCTAAGGATTGTGAGCTTTATTTAATTAAATTAATTAATGTATTTATTTATATAATAAAAGCTAACCTGCTCACCAGGCTGGTTTTCCCAGGCTCCCACAGCTCTAAAATAGAGAAAATCATATACACTTAGCTTAAAGTTAAATACATGACTGAAGCACAAGTAACATCATGATATTGTAACAAAGCCATGACAAGCTAGGACTTCACAGCTGTCACTCTTCTGCACACCCCTAGGCATTCAGAACTTCATTGTGGTAGTGGGCCTCTGTTGTAATTACGGCCTAGTAAGCCTACCCCAGATATGAACTTAACTGTGAGAAAGTGGCTAGAATTAATACAACAGATCCTTCTACTACTAAAGTGCAGGCCCCAACCACTTAAGATAAAGGAGAATATACTTTACTTTCTTTCCACTATATGATGCATGATGCATTAAAGAGCACTTCTGATTGATTGGTGTCAACAAGAAAAATATACAGTAACTTTTTTACAAAATGAATAAATCTCTTAACGTGTTACAGATAGCCAAGATACATACATAATTCACTGTTTTATGCCAGGATTACTGAATTTGCTACATGATTGCAAATAAGAAGAGAGGTGTTCAGGAAACAATGAGAACAATCTTAGTCCCAAAGTCTGACTACTTTCATCAGCTGGAGATAAGCACTTGTGTTACCTCAGCATTTTGCTGGCTTGAGTTCAATAATGGTAGGGTTTGACTGCCTGTATTCCTTGCATTCAACTTGCTCCAGGGTTTTGTTTCCCTCCAGCCAGGGTACATCCAAATGGTCCAGAGACAAGACAGTTTCTGACTGCTACTTTCTTTGAAATGCGCATCTTACAGTGGGAACTGCATCACTCATTTTCATCAACACAACAAAGAGGTTATTAAGTGTTTGCCACACAAAAAGATTTAATTTTTCCAGCTGGATTCTCTGGCAGCCTCCTCCCCGCACACTATTCTTGTCACCGTGGTTTAGCACTGTTTTTAAATGCCTTTACTTTAGCCGCAGGCTAATGTGCAGCCTTTCTGCTTGGTCTTTTTCACCTACTCCTCTCCACTGATAACACTGCTCTACAGCCAAAAT
The DNA here is from genome assembly GCF_028017835.1 of Emys orbicularis. Lineage (NCBI taxonomy): Eukaryota > Metazoa > Chordata > Testudines > Emydidae > Emys > Emys orbicularis. The sequence continues at coordinate 80,924,914 of NC_088686.1, read as the reverse complement.
GCTTCTGAAATAAATGTAGTCAAACTTTACTAATTCTGGGTCACTGAGAACAAAAATGAAGCTTAAAATTGTTGATTGGCTCTAGTTTTCAAGATATGCTATTGGGTCAGTATATACGACCCTTGACTTGGGAATGGCGGAGGATAAGTGAGTTATAAAGGAAAGGGATCTCAATTTAAACCAGAAATGACTAAAATACATCTTTGACTAGATCTATGAATAAATCTATGACTGGGTTTGGACAGTACTTGCTTTTTAGGCAAAACAATGAATGATGCAATCTGAAGCTGTATTGCGTCATACATTATATGAATTGCATCATGTTATCCCTAGAAGTCATGGATGATGCAATCATAACGAAGCTTACATCACTCTGCTGAACAAATTGCCCTATATCAGCTCTAGAAATCATACAGTGTCATGCTCTCTTATTTGTCAGTGTTTGATTTTGCAAAGGGACACATTTCTGTTTAGCCAAAGTGAGCAGAGATGCCTCGTACTTGTGTGAACAGTGCAGATAACTTCTGCTATGTTTGTGGTGAAGTGACTTTTGCATCACAAAAGTGCAGTATAACCACTATGGTTAAGAAAGCCTATCACCTTTATTTTGGCTGCAAAATTGGAGATCAGGACAAGAGGTGGGCCCAACACATATGCTGCAACACTTGTGCAACAAAGCTTCGCCAGTGGTTGAACAGGAAAAGGAAATCTAAGCCTTTTGCAGTGCCAATGATTTGGAGAGAGCCAACAGATCATACCAGCAATTGTTACTTCTGCATGGTGCCTCCAGTTGGGAAAGGTGTGTCAAAGAAGAAAAAGTGGACTGTGCATTATCCAAACATTCCATCAGCTATATGCCCAGTACCCCATGGAGAAGGACTGCCGGTTCCTGATGCACCAGAATCATTCTCACTTGAGTCAGACGAGGAAGAGGATGAAACTTCTGGTCCTGAACCATCAATGTCACAGGACCCACATTTTCTCCCATCCTCCTCCTCTGAACCACACCTCATAACACAAGGTGAACTGAATGACCTTGTCAGGGATTTGGAACTATCCAAGAGTAAGGCAGAGCTGTTGGGCTCCAGACTACAGCAGTGGAATCTCCTGGCAGGTGATGTTAGGGTTTCCATGTTCCGTGACCGTCAAAAGGATCTTGTCCCATTCTTCTTCATGGAAGGTGATCTTGTAGCCTGCAACAACATCGATGGTGTGATGGCAGCCCTCAACATCGTTCACGATCCAGATGAGTGGAGACTGTTCATTGATTCATCGAAGACGAGTCTTAAGCTGCTTTACTGCATAATGGCAATGTTTTGCAATCAATTCCAGTTGGTCATGCAGTCCATATGAAGGAAACTGATGACAACATGAAACAACTTTTGAGGTGCATAAACTATGACCAACATCAGTGGCAGCTTTGTGGCGATTTGAAGGTTGTTGCTCTCTTGCTTGGTCTGCAGACTGGATACACGAAGTACTGCTGTTTTCTCTGCGAATGGGATAGTCGTGCAAGAGATTCCCACTACATCAAGAAAGATTGGCCACTCCGACAGTCATTGGAGCCTGGGAGGAAAAGTGTTCAGCATCCACCACTTGTTGAATCAAGAAAGATTTTGTTACCACCCTTACACATCAAGCTGGGTCTGATGAAGAACTTTGTCAAGGCCATTGACAAAACACAAGCAGCTTTCAAGTACCTCCGTGGAAAATTTCCAACGTTAAGTGAAGCTAAGATAAAGGAAGGTGTCTTTGTTGGTCCTCAGATTCGTGAACTTCTTCGAGATGATGCATTTGACCATGCACTGCGTGGCAAGGAAAAGACAGCATGGAAAGCCTTCCAGTTAGTGGCAATAAATTTTCTCTGAAACAACAAGGCAGACAACTACAGGTTGTTGGTGGAAAACCTCCTCAAGGCATACAAAAGCCTTGGTTGCAACATGTCACTAAAGATACATTTTTTGCACTCTCATCTAGATTTTTTTCCACTGAACTGCGGAGCAGTGAGCGACGAGCACGGCGAGCGATTTCACCGGGACATTGCAACAATGTAGAAACGCTATCAGGGCAAATGGAGCCCATCGATGCTTGCAGACTATTGCTGGACAGTGACAAGAGATGCTCCATTTAATGAATACAAGAGACAAGCCAAGAAGCGCCGAGTAGACACTGAATAGGACTAAACTATGTGCATAATAGTTTTTTGCCTTTTGTTTCATAATAAATTTTATTTATATAACCCTTTTGCTGATTTTTAAAGTGTTACATAAACAGGACAGGTGAAATATTATCATGTAAAGCAACCATAAACACATGAAAAGACCTAGGTTTACAATTTATGATTAAAACTCTACTATCTACACAATATACATAGACATAAAATGTAAAAACTTAAATATCTTAGAAACAGTAGCCAATCAGTTGTTTTAATTGTCATATTTGAATTCAGCACATCAAAATACATAATAAATAGCACATTTTATCTCTGAAGCAGACGACTTCTCAAAAATTGTAGACCAGTGTAATGGAAGGGAGGCGCTGAATTGAAAGACCTTTTTGAACAGGGCAAGGCCAAGCTTAGCTAAGGTGTATTGATGTGAAATGATTCATCTTTCTGATCATTTCTAATTTGAGAAACAAGGTCCTATTTATCACTTTCCACTATCTGCTTTTCAAAAAGTCTTTCAGACCAATAGTTTGTTCTGTTGATTGAAGGAAAGAAAATAGTAGATGTATTTGAATCATGTGCCGCACACACACAAATTTACATGTCAATTTATAAAAGCAGCTATATGACCCAAAGCCTAGACCTTTCTTTCCTCCAATCAACAGAACAAACTATTAACAGAGACCAGAGTTTGGACCCATATAGATAATATGGACTAAATCATGGCCACTTCGATTTTGCAGTCTTTAATACAGAGACCATCTTTTTGTTCAGGGTTGTGCAGCACCTAGCACAATGGGTCCTGCCTCAAGACAGGGGCTCCTAACCACTATGAAAATACAAATAATTAATAAATAATATCTATAGATAAGGAAGTTCAAATCCCAAACTCTTAGAGATTATAAGGCACAAATCTCAGGCACTCTGAGTGTTAGTGGCAATGCACTCTAGGGAACCCTGCAGGAGGAGGTGGGGTTCATGATGAAAGGTTTTGCTTTGCAGGCTTCCCTCCTCCTCCCCTCACCCCGCCAAAAAAAAAAAAAAAAAAAAAAAAAAAAAAGGTAAGGCTTGATGGTGACAGTTCTTCATTGCTAATTAGTTAAGGCTAAAATCTGATACCCTTATTTAGCACCTTTCTCCCAATACATTCCATGAGACTACTCATAAAGTGAAGTACCATTTAACATGAGTGAGGGTATCAGAATCTGTACTTTGTCCTGCAATTAACTCATAAAACCAAAATGAAACAAAAATTGGAGTTATTCCTGGCACAGAAGCTTTATTTGTACTTAAATTTACCAAACTTATTTCTGGGGCAGCTCTATCAAAGAAGGGGATTGCTGAAATGACTCAGGACTTTAAGCCATTCATTCTTCTCTTCTCTGACCTATTTAATTTCTGGTTGATTGCCTTCATCCAGTTTAATTTTTGTCAGAAATCATGGCCAGCCCAGCTGTTCAATTCATCTGAAGCCATATCACCTCAGGCTATGATTTCAACAGATCTCATTAAACTAAGCAGGATTGGGCCAGGTCAGTACGGGATGGGAGAAAAATCGAGATGTTGCCTGAAGTATTGGTGGTGATGTCTCCTCTGCCTCAGTATTGACTAGACCTGGTTGGAAAATGGTAAACATTTTCAGAGAAATATTTTAAAAGAAATGATTTTTAAAAATTATTTTTAAAAGACAAGTCACTGAATTTCTTTTATATTTTTGACAAATTTTTGGTTAATTGTTCTGTTTTCATTTTTTATTTTTACCTTCCCCCCCTGCACACACCTGAACATTTAGAAAGAAACATTTCCTGTGAAAATTTTCATTTTCAAACAAGCCATTTTTTATTTGGAAAAAAAAGAAAAGAAAATGTTTGACCAGCTGTAGTATTGACATATTGTCATACAGGCCCTGACACTGTAGCTGGAGGTCCCCTATTCTGGGTCAGATATAAATTTGTCCTTAGGCACTCACTGCCATTGCTGATCTCATGTTTTCCCACAATTTTCCCATGAGCACAGGTGTTCTTCCCAAAGTCCTGACCAAATACCAGTCTGGGTAATTACATTCTACCTACCTGAAACTGCATTTTTAGATTCACTTGGAGAAGCTATTCTATATTTCCTGTGTTGTAAAGTGCTACTAGTACAAAATCACTGCTCCATTCCACTCCAGAGGTAGTTGCAGTTTAGTATTGAGTAAGTGATTGTGAGTGTGTGTGTGTGCACGTGCACACATCTCTCTCTCTCTCTCTCTCTCTCTTTCTCTTATACACACAGGCTCCTCTTTTTATGAGTTTCTCTCCTACAAAAGAATCAGTCTTCTAACTGGAAGATGTATTAGCTTCCTTAATTTTGGTTTGTTTTTCCCATTAGTAATTTTTAAAATGTGGATAACTTTGCGGAATGATGCACATGCAGATGTCATGATTAAGAAAGAATTAGATCTCTCACCCTATAAATTAATGAGTGACACATTTGACTATGCAAGAAGCCTGATCTAGCAATCAATTTCATGATAATCACTGTGGATATTTTGACACTGATATCTGATTCTGAGGTTTCATTGATAAACTGAGTACACTGCACTACATTTGCCATACCCCATGAGGAAGGGTTCCTATATTTTCTTCCCCTAAACAAGAATGAAAGTCAATATGTGAAGTTCAACCCTGATTAGTATTGTATACAGCCATGCAGGCCTGTGTACTTCCATATATAAACAATCCAACGCTGATATATCACACAGAAAAAAATCAATTAATCATATAAAGAAACCAGGATGCTCCATTTGCTAATGATTATTTACACAGAAAGCAATACATTACATAACATCACGCATCATTTTCAATTTTATCAGATTATACAAAACTTTATAACACAGTATTTTAGATAAGACCAATATGGTTCTCAAACAAATCAATGTGATTTAAATCAAGCTATGCAATCTCACAGAAAAACAAACTAGTCACAATATATAGTGAGAGACTGCAAGAAAATGGAGTATCTGTTCAGATTAGAAATGGGGCTTGAAGTTATGAGGTTCAGATCGGGTTGAAAAGTTCTGGAGTGTGAGTAAGTCTAGTTGAATATTACCTGAACTCCTTGAATCTGCATAATTAGCCAGAAATTCTAATCTCAGGACAGAGTTCCTTGTGAATAGAGCTGGTCGAAATCTTTTAAATGAAGAATGTTCTGCAGAAAATTGGCCTTTTTTTTTTGGAAATAAAGTTATTCAGTCCAATGCAAAACAAAATATCATTTACCAAAACACTCTGTTTTTGGTAAATACAATTTGTAGGTAACCAGTTCAGGTCAATACAAATTTTAGAAGCAAAGACTGGTTCAGTTTCAAAAACTTCAATACAAATGAAATAAAAAATTTGACAATTTTAATGAAATTACTTTTGACTTTTTCACCCAGCTCCACTTGTTAGTTTTTTCACTATCTGCTTCCATAAAACATATCCTCTAGCAAGACATGATCCTGCATCCTTTACTCACTTGAACAATCTGCTTTCATACAAAGAACTACTCAGGTGAGTAAGGGTAGTCAGATTAGGCCTGTAATTGCTGAGTTTAAAACAAATTAATGTGTCTATCATTAAGGTATTTCACCAAGTCTAAAGTAACAAACAGTTTTTTGAAAGTAATACTATCTAAAACCAAAGCACTGCCTAATTCTGATCTTAGTTACATTGCTATAAATTTTGGAATCATATTGGTTTCAATTGTGGTGTTTTGGAGTTACAAACGATATAATTGAGATCACAATCTGGCATATATTCTGAGGGCTTGACTCTCTTATGTGTCAGGGAAGACTTGCAGAGCTCTTGCAGTTCAAAGGTATCCTAAAACCAGCTTAACTGGCCACTGCACAAGGGAATCCTTGGATGTCATTGAGCCAGTTAAGCTGGTTTTAGGATACCTTTGAACTGCAAGAGCTCTGCAAGTCCTATATTATCCCCTCATGGCTACCAGCATACACCTCAGTGATCTCTGGCTATTGCAACAGTTCCTAGGGGCCATAGGCAGCCATCATAAGTTAAAGCGCACTGGGATCCAGACTGGCAGCTGGATGGGAACTGGCTGGGCACAGAAGAAATCTTTGCACCCCTATTTCCAAAGCTGCATTTAGCACTCCCTGACTTCAGTGGTGGATCTAGGCCTTTATATGATTTATGTCTGTGAAAAGATTGACTGATATTAACTACCTCTGGCTATTTCCTTAAATACAAAATCAAAGAACTTTCATATCTAAATGCTGACTTGTCAAATTACAGATAAGGTCTTGAGGGAGGAACAGGTTCAATCCTATCTTATTGGTAATGCTTCAGCAGTCATCACTAAACAGACGTATGCATTGTGTGATCCTTACATCCCTGTTGATGTTCTCAGGTTATCTGGTGACCTTAAAAGTATAGACAATCAGGAGTATTCCACAGATGTTGGGATATACATGTTAATAAACAAATAGGAAACATTAATGGAATTAAATCACAATATGCTCCAAAAATTCAGAAGCCTGGAAATTACTATTTTGTCTCTGAGACAAAAGAAAATAGACAAGAGCATTGTTAATAATAATAATACTTGGCACTCTACATCTTCATAGCACCATAATAATAATACTTAGCACTTCACGTCTTCCAGGAACAATGCAAACATTAACTAATTAATCCTCACAACACCTCTGTATGAGAGAGAGATCCTTATTGCACAAATAAGGGAAACTGAAATGCAGAAAAATTATAGGGCCAATTTTTTCCAGAGTGGCCTCTAGTCTTGGTCACCAATTTTAAACTTGTATGTGGCCTGATTTTCAGTTAAAGAGCTCTGTGAGTTTAACACATCAAAAAAGCATTCCCTAGAACAGTGGTTCCCAAACTTGTTCCACCGCTTGTGCAGGGAAAGCCCCTGGTGGGCCAGGCCGGTTTGTTTACCTGCCGCGTCCGCAAGTTCGGCCGATCACGGCTCCCAGTGGCCGCGGTTCGCTGCTCCAGGCCAATGGGAGCTGCTGGAAGCAGTGCGGGCCGAGGGACTTACTGGCCGCCGCTTCCAGCAGCTCCCATTGGCCTGGAGCAGCGAACCACGGCCAGTGGGAGCCGCGATCGGCCGAACCTGTGGACGCGGCAGGTAAACAAACCGGCCTGGCCCACCAGGGCTTTCCCTGCACAAGCGGAGGAACAAGTTTGGGAACCACTGCCCTAGAAGTACCTAAAATTGGATACCAAAAAAATTGAGGCACCTAAAATTTGAGGGCACTTCTGAAATCTTGCCTTTGTCACTTTGTCTAGTGCTCAGCCACTAGTTTCTTAATATCAAAAATTAATAAGAACAAAGAGTGGAAGTGAGTAGCAGGTACAGGAGATTGGAAAGCAGGTGAGGTTGGAGACAGGAGAAGTTAATTGTTGGTATAAAGAATCACATGGTGCCTGTTTGTGGACTTTTAGGATCCAGTTCTGACATCAGGCATGATATCTACATTTTCACCAGGTGCTACTGGCACTGGTGTCGCTGCTGCAGAAAGAGATGATGGCTCATAAATTTTGCTCCCAAAGGACCTGGTGCTTGTAACCAACTGTGTGGTGCTGCCTGGGTACCATTAAAGCAATCCAGTGTGCCAGACAAGTTTCCCTCTCTCCAGCCCAGTTCTTCTTTGCCTCTAATCTTCCTCCTGCTGCTGTTTCCAAGTGGGCATGTTTCAAATTCTGCTTAGACCCCAATCCTGCAAATACTCAGTGGGACTACTGAATGTTAACTATATGCATAAGGATCAGGGCTTTAGTGTATTAAAGTAGGCTTTGAAAGGTGAAATTAAGTGAAAACTTCAGTAAACTCATGACATACATTCAACTAATAAGAGCACAAGGTATCACGGCATTCTCAGCACCTCTTTGTTACCAAAGACATATTACCTAATGGGGTAGACTCTCTAGGCCTGACTTCTATCTCATGAACACTGCAGTAAACCAGGAATAAATGCTCTACAGTTAATGGAGTTACACTGGAGTAAAAATAGAATTGATAGTTAAAAATCAGGATCCACCTGTTCAAAGAGATGCACAGGGAAGAAGACAGCATTTGAAATATTTTGATATAGCAGTATAAGAATACAGAGCCTATATAAAAACCAATTGAAATCAGAGACTTCCCATTGATGTCAGTGAAATTAGGGACCAGTTTTGTAGTTTGCAGATAGGATAACTAATTATGATTCTTTGGAACATAGCCAGATAACTTTCCTATGGAGGAAATTAGTTATTCCTGAAGCATATGGTACTGGCCAAAGGCAAAGACTGGAGGTGAACTAGATGGGCCATTGCCCTGATCCAGTATGGCAATTCCCATGACATTCCTTTTCAGAAGTTTGGGAGCTAAAGGTGGGCTGTATGAAGGAATTTAAGGGTTGCAATGCTGCACATCACAGCACCTAACTTTTAGGTGCCTAGAAATACACAGGAACATCACTGCTATCCACAACTTGAGTTAGGTGCCTAAGCTCCCTATACATTGAATGGAGAAAGATAGGCACCTAAGAATGCAATCCACAAACCCAGCATGCTAAGTGGGAAGGAGCTTAAGCTAGCCAATGGGAGACATTTACCAGAGAGGTGTGTGCTAATCCCTGCCCTTATCTTGGAGATAGGAACCTAAATCCAAGCTGCAGGGCAGTACCTAACTCTGCCAGCGATCCACAAATGGGAGAAGTCAGGCATTTGGTTGCCTAAGTCACATGTGAGGCCTGAAACAAAACAGGGTGCTGAGAGGAGGGTGGCGACAACTTCCCTCATAACCTTTAGCCTAGTGGATAGGGTACTCACACAGGATGTGGGAGATCCCCCACTTCAAATCCCCTCTCTTCTTGAAGGGGAGAAAGGATTTGGACAGGGATCTGCTATCTCTCAGGGTAGTGCTCTAACCTTTGGCTTTAGAGTCATTCTAAATCTTTCTCTGTCCCAATGATATTTAACTATTCAATCTTTCAATTAAAGTGGAACAACTTCAACAGGATATCTTCATAGAGACCCAACTCAGAATATTCTCTAGCCTAGTGATTAGGGCACTCACATGAGAGTTCGCAGATCCCTCAGAGACTACTTATCAGATCGGGCCCCTGCATGCAACTTAGGCAGCCAAATGTCTATCTTTTTTCCAGTTTGTGCATTGCTCTGGGTCTCAGGTGGGAGATAAGCATCTGGGCTCCTGACATGAGGTACTAGTGTGCATGAGCAGAAGCAAAAACTTTACCACTCAGTGAGTATAGCCCCCTACAGGGCTAGGCAGCAGCCAAGCAGTTTTGTGGATCATAGTGGGGCCTAAAGATGGGACTTAGGCACCTTTGGGAGCCCACCCTGAGTGTCTAGTACTGATTAAATATTTCAGCATGTAACCATTTTCTTTAGCAGAGGCATCACTTAAGAACAATGTTTCACAGCACTGCAGTCAAGAATAAAGTGGAGTGGATAACTGAATTACTTTAAGGGGAGGAGGGAGGAAAGATATATTGGAATGGAAAGGAAGGCAAAAATAGTTACCATCAATGATAATCAGGTGTTTTTTCATCCTCTCTCTTTGCTGCCATTTTAGTGATTGAAAAATCGTTCTGCACTTTCTATCTTAGGTATAAAAGCCTGAATTGAAAATAAACAACCATATTGATTTCTTAATGCACACAGTGATCAAAATCAAGTTATTTTTCTCAAAGCAAAGTCTCAGAAACAAAGTCAACTATTTTACTGATTTTTTAATTCAAAATTTTAATGACTTTTTTCAAAAATTGAAAAATATTTTTAAAAGCCAGTAAGATTTTTAAAAATAATTTGAACTAGCTTTGAAGTGCATTTTTAATTTATTTTTCTTGATTAAAAAAAGTTCTGACCAGCTATAATTATAAGCACTTTACATTTCAGGGAAAAATCATCTACTGCTTTTCTTATTGCAGACTCATGTATTTGAATGTGTAAAAAAAAAAAAAAAGTGTCTCTCCCACAAATTCAGGATTCCATAGATTCCAACACTAGAAGAGATCACTGTGATCATCAAGGCTGATCTCCTGTATAACACAGGCCGTAAAACTACACAAAAATAATTCCTTTAAAAAAGTACTACTTGATTTTAAAATTGCTGGGAATGCAGAATCCACCTCAACTCTTGATAAATTGTTCCAATTATTAATTACTCCAATTATTAATTACTCTAATCTGTGTCAGAAGTGCCCACATCCTGTCAACAAAGTTTTAGTCACCCACTCCAGGAGCAGAATTAACAGCATGTGATTTAGTGACCAGTCGGATTACTTATGTTGATGTATTAATTGAATTGCTGTACTGCCTAAGAACCCTAATCATGGACCAAGACCCCACTGTGCTAGACACTGTATAAACACCAAACAAAAAGGTGTTCCCTTTCCCAAAGGGCTTAGAGTCTAAGCATAAGTCAAGAGATGACAGCTGGATATAGATGGACAGATGGAGGAGCATGAGGAAACAATGAGGCAATGAATAACCAATAGTCAAAGACCTTGCTGTAGTGAACACTTCACCAATATCTCATGTGTTGGAATAACTTTATATAAATTTTTTTTTACGCAATTACAGTAAAAATTCCATTACGTAACTAGCATACTTTAAAAAGTTTAAGTCTTTCTAAGAGTAATTAAGGGCTAAAATGATCAAATAAAATGTCTACTTAAGAATATTTTGCCCAGCTCTAGGTGCATGAAATGTACCTTTGTTGAAGAAAATGTCATTTGGGATTTTAGACGGCTTGAAAGAGCCCATTTAACATATTTCATATTTGCTGCGCATCAATTTTCTTTGACATATTGTCCTGCAAATTATTAGAATCAACTACCTTTCAAAGGGAAAACTATTGTCATGTGCCCTGGGATAGGAGCAAAGAAGTGGCTAAACAATGTTCTTGGTGATAAATATAGACCCAGTCCTATTGAAAAAAATCATAATAATCAATAATATCAAACAAAACGAGCAAATTCCAGCCCCTAGTCATGGGCTGGAGGCTAGTGCATCCCCAATTGCCAATCACCTTCATAGGCATTTACTAACCTCCAGTTTTGCATAGCTTCAGAATAATTACCAAGGAGACAATTAATCATTTAAACACATACGCACGGTATGGAGGCAAAAGATATATCCATATCAGTCAAATTTAGAGCAGCAGTCAGGGGAAGATTTAAAAAAAACATCAGTCTGAAAGGAGTAATAAAAAAATCAATGGAAGACAGTGCCGCATAGTTACAGTTCAGGAATAAATGTAATTCATATTCAAGCAATGTGTCTTTCCAGTTATTGTGAAAGTGTCAATGCTTTACAATAAGTAGTAAATCATTATTAATTCTTTTAATATTCATAGCAATAGTATTAATCACAGACAAGCGCTTCTGGTACTAATAGGAATGTCAGATATAATTCCATAGGCATTACATATGGGCTAATAGATGGCTCAGGTGGGTGAAGAGAGAAGCTTGTAACTCACCAATCAACAGTTATGGTCACATAACCATGACCGAGTGATTTATAAACAGGAGTGGAGCAGAGGAAATTCAGATAGGTATTTTATTTAAGCCCAGTCTATTGTATTCTATAAAGTAACTTGTTTGATATGTACAAAATTGCTTTTTAAGCAGAAATGAATTGTGTTTAATTTTGTGTTCACTGCCGCTTTCTAAACCTTTTTGCCTGAAGGCTTGAGGTTGTAAGTCCTGATGTCATTTTTATGACTGGTTTGAAGGGACAAATCTATTTATTTTAGACTGATGTTGGTTAACTACTTTCATACGACTTGTTATTATTTTTTACTGCAGATGTGCCCTATTTATATATGTGATAGGTTCATTTTTAAATAAATTAGAAAATAAATAAATGTGATAAAATATTTACAGCACAACTCCCGGTCACTTAAGAGAAATTCAATATATTGATTCTAACCTAGCCCCATCAAGTTATTTGCAGAGTACCAGTCATGCTAGTATCAGTGCACAGAATAGTGCCAAAAGGGTTTGAGCAGGAAAGCGAGAATCAAGACTCTTCAGGGGGTGGGGTGAGAGGATGCTCTGGCTTTGCCACTGCCTGGCTATGTCACCTTTGGCAAGTCACTTAGGTCAACATTTTCTAAAGCGTCCAATAATTTAAATGCCTCATGGTTCCACTGCATAAGGAGGTACTTAATGCAGCACTGCCATGAAGGTTGTGTGCACTGATCCCATAGTATGGAGCCCTATTCTGCAGCCATGAACAGTGGCCGGAAGGAATGGGGAATGGATAGACCAAAGACAGGGCCACCACTGGCCTGAGGTTACCTCTGTGGAGCATTCCCCCAGTGGCCTGATGGGTAAGTATTCCTCTTTCTCTACTTCCCTCTTCCCTGTACGTCTCATCAGCACTTGACCCTCTTGTCCAGGTCAGGCACTAGATTTAAGAGTTTAGCTTATATACAAAGTGATTTTTACAAAGTTAATTTTCCCATGTCTGTTTAAAGAGGAAATAAACCAGCAAGTTTACAGCCTGTGTGGTGTTTAGTGTAGTGCAGTTTTGCATGTGTTAGTGAACTTTTAAGGCCCTGCTCTGCAATTATGTAATGTTCTGTGTAGACAAGATTTTTGCTTTAGTTGACTGTGGGAAGGAGGGAGTCTGCAATTACAGGCTCAGAATGATGCAATTTTAATCTTTGTCTTCACTCTCAGATGATGAGCAGAGGGGACTGAAAGGTCTGGGTCAATGGCATGGAGATAAGAAATGCTTCACATCTCTCTCCAGCTCCTTTATTAGGCAGACTGAAAGAATGAGATTGTCATAGTCTCTGAAGAGCCACTAAGCCAAACTCAATTGCAGAGCAGATTGTTTCATTGCAGATGGGATAGGATGGGCAGTAGTGAAGTTTCCTATTTCCACCTCAAATAAAACAGGAAAAACAGTTACTCACCTTCTCATAACTGTTGTTCTTCGAGATGTGTTGTTCATGTCCATTCCAATCAGGTGTGTGCGCACCGCGTGCACGCCAGCCAGAAGATTTTTCCCTTAGCAGCATCTGTAGGGTCGGCCCAGACGCCATCTGGAGTTGCGCCTTCATGGCGCCCAATATAGCACCCTGTCGACCCCCCACCCCCTCAGTTCCTTCTTGCCGGCTGCTCCGACAGAAGGGTAGGAGGGTGGGTATTGGAATGGACATGAACAACACATCTCGAAGAACAACACTTACGAGAAGGTGAGTAACCATTTATTCTTCTTCGAGTGCGTGTTCACGTCCATTCCAATCTGGTGACTCACAAGCCAAAGTTCAGGATGTGGGGTCGGAGTCATATACTGATTGGAGCATGGCACTATATTGGGCGCCGTGAAGGCGCGACTCCAGGGGGCACCCATGCCGACCCTATGGACCCTGCTAAGGGAAAAATCTTCCGGCTGGTGTGCACAAGGCATGCACACACCTGATTGGAATGGACATGAACAAGCACTCGAAGAAGAACTACTATTTTCACATCCTAGTGGTAGGGTGTACATTTTATTTTTCTCCATCTCACCTCCTCCTTTTTTTCCTGCTTCCGCCAAGCCCATTCCATTTTGTGGGATTTCCTTATCACCATCTCTTTCCCTTCCATCACACAAGAGCTTTGACCTCCTCCCAGTCTTTCCCCACCTTTTTTGATAAGGCTCCACACATTTATAACATTTGAGTGGGGGGTTATTTGCAATTTCTTTTCATGCCATTTCATCCTGACTAATCTTCACATTTTTCATGACATTTCACAAAATGAGGTTCTTCTTTGAGTTTTGGTTCCTAAGTGTATTCCACTGTGGGGTACACATGCATTCTATGTGCCTGAGATCGGAAGATTCTTGGTAGTAGTGTCCATTGGTCCACATCTGCACTCTTTCCTTGTACTCCTCAGTTCCTTCTTACCACACATAGTCTGAGATCGAACACTCCAGTGTCCCTGAATCTCTTCTTTTGACTTTATTTGTAAATACTATATACATATTTTTTTCTTATTAGATACTCTAAGTTTTTTAGTATAGTCAATTAGGGACGAAAGAGTCCTTTTTCCCTTTTGGGACTTCCCCTGCCCCCGCTCTTGTCCCAGCGCAGAGATCGAGCTACAGACAGAGTACAGGGATTCAAAATATGTATTTCCTCTTGACAAGTCTTCCTGGTCAGCAATGCCCATCAGAGATATCTGTACTGCCTGAGAGAAGAGATGTCTCTCTTCTCTTCTTCTGAGATTCACAATGGTCACCTTGCTGTAGATAATCCTGTCTCTAAATAGAAACAAATGGCTCATGGCCCTTGACTTAAAGGACTCCTATTTCCACATAAATATACTTCCCTCCCACAGGAGGTCCCTGAGGTTCATGATAGGTATGAACCACGCTCAGTACTGGCTGTTTCCCTTTGCATTGGCAATAATACCCAGAGTATTCACAAAAGTGCTTTCGGTAGTAGCGCAGCACCACTTTCATCACCTCGGCTCAATTGTCTTTCCATATCTAGACAATTGAGGGGGAAGTCTTCTTTGAAGGTAATGTAATCAATAGCATCCTTACTCACTGTCCTAATGTCTCCAGAAATCTGCATAAATATGTAAAAGTTCACTGTAGTTCCAATACAGACCATAGATTTCCTCCTAGCACCTCTAGACTCACCCAGAGCTAGAGCTTACTTCCCCACAGACAAGTTCCAATCAATTAAGATTCCTACCAATCAGTTCAGAAAGAGTCCACAAACATCAGTTTGGACATGTCTCATCCTTCTGGGTCAGACACTATGTGACCTTGTTTGCAAGATTCCTACTCCGCTGTGTACAGGCCTGGCTTCTGGTTTGAGCAAGCACAGTAAGGACAAGCTAGTTATGATCCCTTTCAGGGTACAAGACTGGCTTGGTGGCAGGACAAAAAATGGGTGTGCCTCAGAAGACATTAGTTATGGGTGCCTCTCTGATAGTCTGAGGCACTCATCAGAATGATCACAGTGTGGGGAACATGGACTCCTCATGTCTCCAGGACGCATAGAAATCTCCTGGAATTTAGAGCAGTCTGGGAAGCCGGCAAAAAATTCTTACCATTTATCCATTCCCAGTTTGTTCATGTGAGATTGAACAATATGACAACTGTATTCTATACCAACAAACAAGGGAGATCTACATCCCTTTACATAGAGGCAGTCCACCTGTGGAATTAGTATCATCTGATGATGAATACATATGAGAATTCCAGTCAGCCTCAAGGACCACATATGTACCGGACAGTGGAATGCAGATATGGATCATGCATCTTGAAAAACTCTGTTTACACAAGGTAAGTAACTTTTTTTTTCTCTGGAGCAAATTGGGAAAATCCACTTTTTCACATTTTCTCTGGCATTCCACCTTGCTAAAACCAGGCAATTTTCATTTTTTAATTCTGCCCAGTTTTACTAGAAATTTCATGACTCCTCATGTTTGAAAATTGACTCACTGCAGCATCAAAATTTAAGAGCACCAAAAATTGTGATTTCTCTGACCTTTAAAAAAAAAAGACTATTTTGCAGCAAAATGCTAAAATATTCAAATATTGAATGGTTAATATATCTTTGTCAAATGTTTCCATAATTCTACTTTTTCGCATCCTAACCAAGAAGAGAAAAGCAGATTTTGTTTCAAATAAACAAAGGATTTCAGTCTGCAGTACTGGCAACAATCCAGTAATTTTCCAGAACTAAAAATTCACTAGAATGTATTTTTTAAAGAAAGCTTATATTACTTTTGTCTAACATTATCAATTGGCTGAACATTTCCTTTTCCCCTCCACAGTCTATCATCTTTTTAGAATACTTGTCTGGTGCAGAAAGTCAACACCTAATTTCCAAATGGGGTTTATGTGGGACATAGCCCTTGTACTGGTCTTCTGTCCAGCAAAGTTATGTTTTCTTGTATTCTCTTGACTCTGGTGACTCTTATTCACATGTATAGGACTGAAGAGATGGCCAATTTTGGTGATGAGGGAACTTTCTTCTATGGCACATTTGTGGAACAAGGATCCTGGGGAATTTCACATTTTCTCCAGGGAGTTCTGGAGTGAGAATCTATGTAGTCCTTCTCCTGTGATTGTAATTAGACTTCTTCTCCATCTTCATCTCATGTGACTCTGTGTTTCTTCCTTTTTTTCCCAGTCATTGTGACTGTAGTCTCCCAAATGATGTGGTGGAAGCCCCGTCACCTTATATATTGTAAAAATAATCTAGACAAAACACAACCAATTGTCAGTAGAGAACAATCCTGCAGTGACTCCAGGGAAATGGACTATATACTCAACAGATCTCTTCTAGTTCTAAACATCTATGATGCACATCTTTGACCTGTCTCTGATAGGCCTGCAAATTAGCAGATCCTGCTTCCCAGTGATCAAAACTTTGATAAGGATATAAATCTCCTGCTGGAAGCTACACTGTGAGATGGAAAGTGTGGACCCTTTCATATCCCTCTGCATCACTTTTCTTTAAAAGCAATATAGAGACCTTCTTTACTCACTGCTGCTTGTATGTTTTCTATATGTGTCCAAAGAGTTTCCATTTCCCATAGTTCCCCTTAGAGCACATACTCCTATGAGCCAGACAGATAGATGGACAGCACAACAGCCATTTGCAATATTTGTTTTCATGTATTCCTTTATTATGGAAGTCCTTTCAACTAGACCATTAAATATCTTTTAGGCCGTGAGAGGCAGTATATCCATCACCCACTGAATTCTAGGTATTTAATGCAGATCTCATATTGATCATTTTCCTCAAATACTAATTTTTATTTATTTCCCCTCCCCAAGAGGCTTAACAAATAAAATATGATATTCTTGCCAGCATGGATTTATAACACCAGCAGGGAGATGAAATAAGAAAGCTAAGCATACTCCATTAACTAGTATTCATAAACGATTTCTGCTTGTCAGCTGCTTTCTCTGAAAATCAAAATGTGATATTCCCCCTCCCTTTCAATTTGAATTGATTTGTTGGAGTTTCTTTAAGTTCAGACAGCATCACAACAAGAACAAATCCTCTTTATTCAATCTGAGTTCTTCCTTCTCCAGTGGCCCAGCTATGCCCCCTCCTCCCCCGCCCCCCCAAAATAAAACCTATTTAATTTTATAAAGCAGGAAACAAGACAGCATTTTCTTGAGGTTGGATTTAAAAAAAAAAAAAAGAAGAAGAAAAGCTACTGCCATCATCATGAGTGTTTGTGTTGGATGGGGGGGGAGTGAGGAGGGGATATTGTTATTGAGAAAAAAGCAGGGCTAAACCTATGCAGAGTTCAATGTAAGGTTATACCTCTCAAAGCTTTCTTTAGGTGTACGCTTTCATGTTATCAAATTGATTTCACATCAATATACTGCCTAGAGTTAAAAAACAAGGAAAAGCGATGCCATATTTCTGAAGGCATTAGAGCCAGTACACTTTCACATTTCTGAAATATATACTGTGATCTCTCTCTCAATTTATCTGTCAATCTTATCATATACAACACTGTATTCAAGAGTTTTTCTTTGGAATGGAAGGATATGTCCCTCAGTTACTGCCCCAAGAAGAGACCTAAAAATGGCCCAGGTTCATTATTTCTTGTAGGCATAGCTTGCTCTAAAATATCTGTCAAGGTGGACTAATTGTTATTTGATATAGGTCTCAGTGAGATGTGATACTATTTTAAGCATTGGTCTCCCGTTTTACTATTCATTCCCACATACTTGTATTTATACAGCTAGAGACTTTGTGTGCACGGGACAGGTTAGAGTTGTTTGTTTTTTGTTTGCTTCATGCATAAGAGATTTGAGAAAGAGAGGGGTTTAGGGTTTTTTTTTAATTATTATTTTTTGTAAGAGTCATGATAAATTCTACCAGATAATCTTCATTCTGGGGATTTACAAACTAATCAGCCGTTGATTTAAAAAAAAAAATACAGGACGGTGGATTAAATTTGGTCCTCTGGCCTCCACTGTGCAGGATATTTACGTTGACAATAAAAAAAAAAAAAATCACACTGTGCGTCTTAATCTTGGAACAACTATCCAACAGTGCCCAGAGATTATTCAAAGTTTTTCTGAAAGAAAATCACTGACAGATGCCAACAATTAAAAGGAGAGATCAGGAATTTTGCCATCAGTAACAATCCTTTATATTAATAGTTTGGCATGAAACCAACCGGTTTCAGAAACTGTTTTGTCAGCAAAAGCTGAATGTCAGGTAAATTGGCTCCCAATAAATAAACATTTGGGTGGGTTTTGAACCATCCTTTTCCCTTCCCCAGGAACGGTATGTACACTGCAGGCAATAATAGCTCAAAAGGCAGCATGTGACCTTGGGAAATGTCTACATCAGGACTATTTCTTTGGTTATGGAAGTGGCTACAATACTTTTGAGGAGCAAAATATTTGGTTTTACAACTGATTTGGCATATTTTCCTCTGGCTTTTTAACAGGATATTCTTTCTCTCTAATTGTTACCATTGAACTGCAGGTTGGAATAAATAATGTTACTACTACTTTTTTGACCTTCTCTAATATCTTTCATTCAAATATCCCAAGACATTTTATGGACAACAGGATCAGAAAAAAATACCTGGGAACTAACTGGCCTCAGTCTCATTTTGCAAGATTGCTCTGAAAATCCACCTGGTCATATTTATTTTGCTTTGCTCCTGCATCTAGAGAAAACTCTGAAGCACCAATCCTACTTTTTTTCTAAATAGATCCTAGTTTCAGGATGTGCCAGGGAAGGTGACATTCTTTGGCTTACTGGGATCTGGGCCCTACACCTAGAGAGAAGAAGAGCAACAAGTGATAGTACAGCACAAAGGTGATTGCTGCTGGATGGATGGACAGTGTCACAAGAAAAATAAAGGACTGTGGAATGACAAGAGGCCTATGCTATGGAAGCTCTAAGGAAGATGGGAGTGGAGGTACACATTTTAGTGGATCTAAAACCTGTTTAGTATTAGCCATTCCTGGTAATTGTCTGGATTCCTTTCAAAGAAGTGTCATTTCCTCCTTTCTCCTTCCCGTTAACAAGCAGGATCATCTAAGTTTTAGGAAGCTTTTCCGCAAGACTAAAATACTACAGGGATGTCCATGAACCCACATCGTACTATTATTCTGTGGTGCAGTATTACAGAGTTATGGCATTTGGGTCTTTGTTGTGTGATGTTACATGTATGATTCTGAACCATCATGTGGCCATGCAACATCAAGCAAACATTGACACAGAGACACTCATAGAGCTGAACAGTGTCACAAAGTCCAAAATGAAATTCTTCTCTGAGTGGCAACCCCACCTTGATTGCTGGCAGGTTTTTCTCTCCCCCTCACCATGAAGGGAATGTTGGTTCCTAAAGCTTGCTGTGTTAAGGGTCCTGTCCTGACATGGGGTCCAATCCTGCAGCACTTACTCATATGTATGTCCTCACTGAAATAAAAAGAACATACTGTCTGAATAAAGGATGCAGAATTTGGCCCAGACTGTGCTAGATGACATCAGCCATTCTGAGAGAAAAGCCGACTTAATGGCTGACCTAATAAAAGCCATAGAAATATTGGACCACTTATTCTGGTAGCAGTTTTATGACACCTAAATAGGTTTTGTTCATGCAAGAAATAATTTTAAAGTTTTTTTCTGCTTCTCACAAATTTGCTTTCATGTATTTTTTTAAGTCAAGCCTCCTGCCTCCTCATGCTGAAAAATTGCTGATGTTTTTACTCTTCAGAAATTGAGGACATTTGCACTCTCCATGCCACATGAATCAGCAAATCTTCCCCCTTAAAAAGCAAGGCTTTTCAGAATGAAGTGGAAACTGTGCTTGACCTATTGATAAATAGAGAACTTCTGATTTTTCTTTCTTCTGTGGCTGCTCCTTTCTTAGGAAAGGAAAGAGAGAAATAGACCAATTATTCTATGTAGGCCTTCTCCCTGGGGGCCAATTGATATTTGTTCCCCACAATCCATTCTTTGGTTGCTTTCTACTTTCTACAGAAAGAGTGAAATATTAGCATGCGTACAAAGGGCCAGATTCTGCCTTAACTTTGAATGTAATGTAAAACACCTTTAACCTATGGGATCAATATAAACAGCTGGCATCTAACCTTGTGGCTAAGAGGCATGGTTTTCAGAGTAGCTGAAGTTTTTTGATGGAAAAAACCTAACAGCTTAT
This sequence comes from Emys orbicularis, assembly GCF_028017835.1. Classification (NCBI taxonomy): domain Eukaryota; kingdom Metazoa; phylum Chordata; order Testudines; family Emydidae; genus Emys; species Emys orbicularis. The sequence continues at coordinate 80,904,569 of NC_088686.1, read as the reverse complement.
CTTGACTAGATCTGGTTGGGATTTTTGATCAAACAAAATCTTAGTCCAGTGTTGAATTCCACTCTTCTTCCACCTCCTAAAAATAATCCTAATAGACAAAAATATTGGTATATTCTTATATCAATTATTAAAGAATGTATGCTCAAGACAGCAGAATCTCCAATACAACTGAAAAAAGACAATGGTAATAGTCTTCTTCTATGGGTAGTGAGAACAGACCTCTAATGTAGCATGAAATGTCTAGCAAATTACTTTTGCCTCAAGTGAGAACTAGTTTTGAGAATTCATATTTCTGATATTGATGGTTTAATTTAGGCAAAAGATGGAGGAATAGAATTAAGAAACATGGCACCTGTAGACTGTGCTTCTGGGAATAAATTCTTCTCCTATGTACCACAATATCAAACTCACTGAACAAAAATGCAAAGGGCCTGTGGGTATTATTGTTGCAAGGCTAATCTTGGTGGTTTATTGAATCCAGCCTTTCCACCGCAGCCCAACTTATGGAGATTCAAATTTAAATCAGATTCCGTTTAAATCAGAGCTGGAACTAGTTCAGACTCGTGAGTGTTCTGGGCCAACACAAATACTCTGGCTTCTAAAACACAACCTGCATGTGTAAATTAACCAGATGGATAACAGCACCTTGTGCTAATTAACTCCCACTGTACTGAATACTCAATGATTTCCATCCGCCCCACCCAATCGCAATATTCTCTTTTTTCCTCAGTCCTCTGACAGTTGCCACCATTGTCATTGTTACTGGTGCTCTCTGGTCAACTGTTATCCTAATGTCTTCTTTCCTAAATTCTCATCAACTGGCATAATAACAGTGCACCACGTGGAATAACCAAGGGATTTAATTTCACTACCAAGTCACTATGATATACAAATGTGAGTGTTTTCAATCATATACAATTGAACTGACTTTCTTTGCACTGAAGATTCCTGTAATTATATCAGCAACCAACACCATGGATTGGCCCTGAAGAGAACAACAAATACAGTTTCATAGCACTACAAGATCCACCAGTTCTGGAATATGTTTAATTCTGATTTAGCTGCTGGCGCTGGCAGTTTGACTCCAGAAGTTTACTTCCTGAGAAATCTGAAAGGGGTAATTGTAAGGTATTTCCTAGGCTCCTCTACACTTGTTTCCCGTCTGCCTGTGTGGAAACTAGAGCTAGTAATATAATATTGGATTTAATAATGTTGCGATGCTTCCGTGGAGCATCCGAAACTGTAAATCACCCTGTTACCCCTCTGCCTCAGCAAAAGAGGAATTTGCTGGGGCTAAACTGTGTGATAGCTCCCTGCCACTCCAGTTTGTTAACCAGCCAAACAAACTCCTCAGGACTCCACCAATCCTAACTTAGCCTTGTGGGTTAAACTCTCTGCGGCATCCAGCCCTTGTCACTGGACACCTGGGAAATTGCCAAATCCACAGTCTCCAAAGAGACAGAATACACACCGGCCTGTTGGCTCAGCTGAGGATGCACATCTCACTTAAATATAACAAAACAGATTAATTTAAATAAAAGAAGAATAGCTTTATCAATAAAGAACAGAGATTTAAGTGATACTTACCAGAGATAATAAAAACAGAAAATGGTTACAAGTAAAACAAAAGTATAATCATGCGTCCTAGTGACTAAAACTCTATTCAATTGGCTATAGTCCTTGACTAAGACAATTTAGTTACTTAAAGCATTCTTTCAGCATCACTCACCCCACATGGCCAAGGATCACGATTCATGGAATTCACAGAGCACTGACGTCTTTGATCTTTGTTTGCCAGAAAACAAATGGGTTCTTTCCCCTTCTTTTCATAGTCCCATAAACCTTTGAAACCCATTGAAGAGTATCCCCAGCTACAGGTCTTCTCCCCTGCTTTTTGTGCTCCAGTGAGCTGACATCATGCTGTTTTCTTATTCACCTAATTATTTACTTTTTCTGTTGATTTAAAATGCAAATGAAGAATCTGTTGGATTGGTTTCACAATACTTGATTCACAATAGATATCTAGGCAGACAGATAAATCAACATTTTCTTGGCTGGGGAAGACTTGTTTATCAACCCTACTTGGTTATGTTGTTTTAAACCTATTTTTAGTATACACATACATCATTGATTAACATCCACATATGCCTATGATGACATCAATGATATAGGTTTTCATTTGATATCTTACGCAACATTTTTATAGATAAGTATAATGAATGGAATGTGTTAGGTGTAGTGAGTTTTGTCAGGTTGATAGGAGTTGCCATTATATGGCAGTGAGGGCTCTTAGGGTCACAAAAGTATTCAACAATTGTCTTGATATCTAGTAAATAAACTATCTGATGCAGTTAAAAAAGATTTGCCCAGTTCTAGTGGGTCAGCCCTTTGATTGGTCCTTCCAAGTTTCAGATACTCATTATTGAATGACATATGGCACTGGCCACAATAAAGCATAACTTTTCAAAGCTAGAAAGTAGCTAGAAAAAAATATTTCATAGCACAACTCCCACATACACTTTGAGTAGGATTCTTCTGATATCTATATTATTATAAATAAGGAATTAATTCAACTGAAGATAATATAGTTACAACATTTGTATACATGTGGAAGTGAATGGAGAATCAGGCCCTTTTGTGGCAAGTGTGTTCCAGTGCCCGTCTATAAAGTGAGCCACTAAATCATTGCCATCTTCTTTCTCCTCCTCTTTTTATTAAGCGAGACCCATTCCATACATTAGAGCATGATGTAGCAGGCAGAGAGAGAGAGGAGTGGAAGGAGGAAAAGAAGTCAGTGTTGAGGATCGTATTATTGGCAGACAGAATGGGGTCAAGGCAGGAAAGACTAACAGGTGGGATCAGAGATGTAGGCTAAAAGGATCCAGGACTTAGCAGGTGATGGCAGAAAGTCTTTGTGGCATCTTACTTTACTAAGGTGTTACACTGCATTACTATACAATTATCACCTCAGATTAAAAGCAATGTCAAGTTCCTGGCTGAGAAGAACCCTGATCACTGACATCCTTCTTTAGAAACTGCTGAGGAAGAGATAGGCTGGAGAACCATGCTGTAAGACTATCCACAGAATGTGGGAGAAAGGAAGAGGGCAGGCTTAGGTCCTTCCTGTTTACCTTTAACTCTGTGGCTGACAGAAGAGCCCAAATACACATTGTTACTGTTGTTCCTTCCTCAAATATCAGCACAATGGAGAGCTACCCAGTTCACCACCTCTATGGTCATCTTTAGACAAAGCCACATTAACCAGATATTTAGACTGACTGATAAAGTCCCAGAGGGTTGTAGGCTGGATCATGGTTAGCAACAAGTCGGTTAGTGTTTGGATCTGGGAGGAAGAACCCACTCTTCAAAACTATGGAAGGGGGATTCCTTAGAGGGTCTTTTGCCTCTATTAACTTTTGGATGTACTAATGCACTGCAGTCATTTCATATTGCTATTTCTCTACCTCTCTGAAGATATAACTTGGGAGTCAGGTTTCCATTTCATCAATAGAGCATATAATTTCCCAGCCATTTCTTCTCCCCTGCAAGTATAAAATTAACCCTGATATTAAAGTGAGGTTATTTTAAAAAGTAATAAAAACAAATCACATTCTCTGGCAATTTACTATAGGAATTCCATGGAAACTGCAGAGGGAAAAAAGGATAGAAATTGTTTTTAAGTGGTTTATTTTTAATCAAGTATTTTGCTGCTTTTCACTGGTCTGGAATTCTCTTGAGTCCAGAGCACTGTAAAGATAAAACATTGAACACTGGAGAATTTTTAAGCACCTCATAAACACAATAGTTACAAAGTTTTATGGGGAAAAAAATAAAAAGAAAGCACAACTATAAGGATCCTTTCTTGCTATCACTAACCAGATGCTAGGATATCTGTCTTTGTTGCAGCCACAATGGCTTTGGATGGGACTAGATTAATTGCAGTCTTGATGAATGGAATGACTGACATGCAAATAGTTTTAAATACATCATTGTTTTCACTATTTAATTCCTATCCAGCAGATTTTTTATTTCAACACTGTGTCATTGTAATTACCAATTCTATAAACAGAAAACAGTGCAGGTGTGCTTGCAAGCTACCTCTCTGTCACACAATACAATATACTCAGAACTGGGAAATTCAGAAAGACATCTAAAATTGCACAAGGTTTATGAGCAGAATGTGCCAGCCCTCGAGTTTTGCTGCCTTAAGGAAAGCTAGAAAATATCCACTCTTCCCAACTCCACACTAATGAGCCACTAAATATTTTGCTGACCTTTATACTGTTCTGTCTGTATGATAGAATAACCTTGCTACTAGGTAATCTTACCTGCTAAACGGCAAAACTGAGGTTTTGCAGCTACTTTATTGACTACTTACCATCGTTTCTACAATACTGTGACAGGTAGGACAACTTCTTGCAATATCTTTGGGAGACTATATTGTTTTAAGTATGTGAATGGTTTATGTTTCATTGTGGACCAGGGATTGTATGCACTACACGAGGAGAGGGTTGCCTCAGCTTCTCCGGGAAATGAAAACAATAGGGGACAATTAAGGCAAATCACTTAGGTTATAACACCTGCATAGAGGTACCACCACTCTCACATATTATGGTTCCAACTGGATTGTCCAGATACCAACAGACAAAGAAAGTCAGGACAAATTGCTTGAACTTAAACTGATTTAGGGTCTTCTTGCTGATCCAGCAAATGTACAGGACCTTGGGCAAGTCACTTAAGTACAGATCCACAAAGTATTTAGGCTTCTAACTTCCACTGATTTCAATGGAAATTAGGAGTCTACCTATCTTTGAGAAACTGGCCTTTAAGCTCTCTGTGCCTGAGCTTCCCACCTATAAAATGGAGATACTGCTATTTCCTTTCTCCCACCCTTTGGTATGCATGATTATGTAGTCTTTGATTGAAGAAAGCAACCCCATTCAGGCAAGCACTTAAATATCAGTAACTTTAATGACTTAAAGTTAAGCACATGCATAAATGCTTTCCTACATAGGGATGGATTTATTCACACATTTGAGTGCTTTCCTGAATCATGGCCTTAGAATGTATGGCCCAGATAGTGCAGAAAAACTCCTGTTGATTTCTATGAGAGTTAAGCACTGGAGTGAGTTTCACCATCATGCCTGCCACCCCAATTATTTCCTGGAACCCTAGCTCTTCTTAATCCTAATCCTGAGGGTTGTCCTGATGAGACCGGGCCAGAGAGAGAGACCCAGATGACATCACCAACCCTACTAGCTCCAGCTGAATCCCTACATGGGATAAAATAGTATCAGACCTAACAAACAAACAACATCTCCAGTTAATCTCAATTAATTTATTCTTTTCCCCCCCAAAAGGATAGTTATTACCATCTTTAATACCATCAAGGAGACTGTCAAACAAGGGGTTTCCATCTAAGAACTCTTTCTAGCTACAGGGAAGGGAACAAGAGATATTATTAAAATGAAAGCCTTACTTAACACTTTACATTTCAAATGATTTAACTATTTTCTCCTTCATTTCTGTATCTTTAATAAAAGGTTAAAAGGATTTTTGATGGTGTTTGCCATGGTACTAAGCAGACTAAGGCCTCTATATATCAAACCCTAAACCTTTTTATACACTGTTTAGTTTGGACAGTGACTGGGTTGTATTAACATCTTTGGCCCATTTATTCCATCTAAATGAATCCAAAACACCTAAGTCCCTTTGGGGCTCTGGGTCTAAGCTCTTTGGGGCATGGGCAGTCTCTTACTATACTGTTATTATGACTAGAACAATGGAGCCCGAGTCATGGTGGGGTCTCTAGATTCTAATGTAACACAAATAATAAACAGTTTGGTGCGGGAAGCTATGCAAACGGTGGTGTGTCTGTTTTCTGTGCACTTCACCCTAACATTTCAGCTATGTGTTGAGACAGCAGTAATTTTGTTATTGGAGTTGTTGTAGCCTCCTTCTGCCAATACACACAAACTTTGTTTTCTGATACAGATTTTAATTTTTTTACTACTTGACTCCTATGGAACAACTCAAGGCACACAAAGATAAGCATGAGAGTTAGTCTTTGCAGAATTGGGACCTGTGTATGGAAAAAGACAAATGACCAAGAAAAACTTACGTACACTCGGAAATAGTGTTGGTGATGGGCAGGTGGCATTCACTCCTTTGAGTTGGTACTGAGCATTGCAGAGAGGCACTGTGCCACCTGTATAGAGGACATCATCTCTAGTTCTTAATAATGATTCTCTTGCACTTTTCTTATGCTAAGGAATAATAGCTGTCCATAGAGCTGGCTGAGCAGTGTGCAATTCAATCTCTTGTGTCCCTTAATATTCACTGTTTGTGATAGTTTTTAAGGTGCAAGTTTTCTTCATCTGAATGTTCATAAACAGTGGATTTTGGGGCCTGTAGCCAAATGAGTAACATAATAAACAATAGAGTAAAATATTTTCATAGCATCTTTTCATCCAAGGATTTCAAAGCACTTTACAAATATTAATCAGTTTAACCTCAGAACACTCCTGTGAGGTAGAAATGGCTTGCCTCATTTCACTTTGCACTTCTGCAGTGTAATCTGTCTAAACATTTTAAAATGCTGGACAAACAATATTAAATTAAACCTTGCAATACCCCTTAGTATTGTAGTATTCTGGAGAAAGCAGAGAGTCTCAAGTTTCCATAAAACTTTTTTTTATTAGCATCTATGTGCCATCCCTTACTTAAGGCAGATCATAAAGTAACATCCTAACCCTTTAAAGATTGCCCCTAATATAAATGCAAATTTACTTCCTTTCCCCAAAATCATATTGTTCTCTCACTTTAATTATTGTAAATATTTTTTTCCCTTTTCTACTATAAGTAATTTTAATCCTACTGAAAAGTTTTCAATATAGACTCTCCTGGAGATCAAAAATCTCTGCTTGGATTATAATGGTCTATGAGGGTTAGATACAACGTGGTCTCCAGAAGTGCAGACCTCCTGCAGACGGGCCTTAATATACCACTTGAACTTCAAAGCATCTTGACCACTGAAGAATTAGAAAATTAGAGTTATTGACAAAATGAT